>NC_090443.1:294579568-299379568 GCF_031143425.1 Pleurodeles waltl | reverse complement strand
CCTCCTGGGCACTGACTCCGGCGGTGGTCTCCTGACCAGTGACGATACTTGGGCCCTCCTGGGCAATGACTCCGGCGGTGGCGGTGGTCTCCTGACCAGTGACGATACTTGGGCCCTCCTGGGCAATGACTCTGGTGGTGGTCTCCTGACCAGTGACGATACTTGGGCCCTCCTGGGCAATGACTCTGGCGGCGGTCTCCTGACCAGTGACGATACTTGGGCCCTCTTGGGCAATGACTCTGGCGGTGGTCTCCTGACCAGTGACGATACTTGGGCCCTCCTGGGCACTGACTCCGGCGGTGGTCTCCTGACCAGTGACGATACTTGGGCCCTCCTGGGCACTGACTCTGGCGGTGGTCTCCTGACCAGTGATGATACTTGGGCCCTCCTGGGCAATGACTCTGGCGGTGGTCTCCGGACCAGTGACGGCGGTGCTGGCGGTGGCGTCTCGACCACCGGGAAGGATGCCGCCCTTCTCCGCCGTGACACTCACAACAGGCTGTGCAGACTTCCTCTGGCCCTTCCCCACCTTTGGAGGAGTCACAGCTGACACTGCAATCCCCTTGGGACACCTGTGAGTTGTTTTCCCTCCAGGAGTCTTCACAGGGTCCCATCGGCCACTTTCCAATTTCAGAGCCTTTACAGGGGGTGGGCTGCCAGTGCCTTGGCTCCGGGTCATACTGCCTGCCCTGGTGGCCGGTGCACTCCACACACCTTGAACAGGCACCACTGGTATTGGAGGCTTTTTGGCTGAGGCGCTATGACGGGACTGATGAATTGGAGGAGGTGTGGGGGCAAAGAGGTCAACTTTACAGAGGGACAGTTTCTGACAAACACTGGGATGGGTAGTTGGAGGGGGCCTGGGAGTGGAGGAAGAGGAGGTGGTTGTAGGAGGTGTCACTTTAGGTGTTTTGGGTGCAGGTGCAGGTACTGGAGGCTGTAGTGAGGTGGATGGATGTTGGGTGTGTGGGTGCTCGCGTTTGTATACTTTTGGAGGGGGCGTCACAGACACACTGGGAGAGGACACAGGGGACGTGTAAATGGGAGTGGAGGTGGTGAGTGCATGTGAGCGGGAAGTGGTGCTGGGTGTTCTGTTGCGAGTCCTGGTGCCTGTAGATGTAGTGCATGCAGGTGAGAGTGTAGACGAGACTGTGAGGGAGGAGGGAGAAGAGGAGGAGGGGGACATAGTGGAGGCAGTGGATGTTGCAGTGTCTGTATGTGTGTGATGCTTGCTTGAGTGCCTGTGGGTTGTGTGGTGCCTATGTTTGCTTGAGCTTCCCTTGTGTGTTGACTTGTGTGCATGGTGGTCTGTAGGTGTGCTTGGGATGGGCTGGGGTACAGGGGATTGGGTTTGGGTGGAGGAGGTTGGAGGGGGGAGGCTAGAGACAGGGACAATGGCTGCCATCAGTGCTGAGGCCAGAGTTTGCAGGGTTCGCTGAAGGGCAGCCTGACCAGAATGAATGCCCTCCAGGAATGCATTACTGTGTTGCAACTCTCTTTCTACACCCTGGATGGCATTCACAATGGTAGACTGCCCAACAGTGAGTGACCTGAGGAGGTCAATGGCCTCCTCACTGAGGGCAGCAGGGGTGACTGGGGCAGGGCCTGAGGTGCCTGGGGAGAAGGTGATGCTCACCCTCCTGGGTGAGCGGGCACGGGGCGAACGCTGAGGGGCTGCTGGGAGGGCGGTGCTGGTAGGGGAGGTGGTGGCTGTACCTGTAGAAGTGGGGCACACAGATGGTGCCGCCACCACAAGGGAACTCATATCGGCGGACGAGTCCGTGTCGCTGCTTGGTGATCCGGTGGCCGACGTGAAGCTCCCCTCGCCCTCCGTCCCACTGGTGCATTCTGAGTCTGTGGTGTGGCCCTCCATGGCCATGTGGTATGCAGCTCCCTCGTGCTCCGGTGCCACTGTACCTCCGCCTGATGATGCTGATGGACAAAAGAACAGCGAAAGCACAAAATGGGGGGGGGGAGACAGAAGAAGAACAGGTTGAGTGCATGGCATACCGCTACCGTTGGACAGACACAGCAGCCCCCTGCACTACGCCGTGCTCCTGGCCTCTGCAGATGCAATTCCTGGGATCTGGCCTACATGGCTATGGTGGACATCTGCACACATGGATGCCACAGGGGCATATATATACCTGTACTTGGCACTCTACTTCGGTGGTGTACAGTGCTACATGGGCTGCATTACAGAGGGGCCTAGTCTACGTATTTCTGCCTGGCCTAGGTACAACCACAGGCCTCCTCCCCCACCCAGACACCTCCACTGCGCGCGAAGTCAGCTGAATGAGAGTGTACTCACCCCCTTGTGTCTGCTGTGTGCCCTCAAGCGCCCATCCAACTCAGGGTAGGCCACCGCCAGGATTCGGAACATCAGGGGGGTCATGGTGCGATGGGCACCCCTCCCACGTTGGGAGGCCATCCCCAGCTGATCCTCCGCCGTCTTCTTGCTGCAGCGGCGAATGTCCTCCCATCTTTTCCGGCAGTGGGTGCCCCGTCTCTGGTGGGCCCCCAGGGTCCGGACGTCCTTGGCGATGGCACGCCAAATGTCCCTCTTCTGGTGGGCGCTGACCTACATGACATGCACAAGGGAAGACGAAAAGTCATTACCAACTGCACCGTCGCTGTGAGTGGCCCCCCTCCCTACTCTAGCCATGTGGCCCATTCATTCACATGCATTTATGTTCCCTGAACTCTGCCCCCTTCCCTCTTACAACCAGCCCTCTCCACCTAGGCTTAGCCCATACAACGTGCTCCCTGTGTACTAACCCGTTGGTCTGGAGGACCGTAGAGTATCGTGTACTGGGGGAGGACCCCGTCTACCAGTTTCTCCAACTCCTGAGCAGTGAAGTCCGGGGCCCTTTCCCCAGATGCAGCAGCCATTGTCTCTTCCAGACCGAGGTCACAGCAGCACTTGCAGTGTAGGTCCTCGCCTGTCGAAGATCAGGTATCTAGTGATTGAACAGATAGAAAATGGCGGTGACGTCCGCGGCGGTGCGTATCATCACCGCCGGCGCACCTGTTCATTGGCTCCTGGGACCCATAGGGTCCTATGTTAACCAATGCAGCATTGTGCCGCAGTCTACGACCGCCTACTGCGACGGTGTGCAACGCCAGCGCAGTTACCCCACAATCCCATTGTCCCAGTTTAGAGGTCAGGCAGCAGCCATTTCAGGGGCCCACATGGCTTCATTTACTTCTGCGTCACACATAGCTAGGCCTACACTCAACACACATACAGGAAGGGTTTTGTGTTTGGTGTAGTCTTCTGTGTAACTGTGGGTACATACCTGGAAAAAAATTGACTTTATCGTCGCTGTTGTCCTTCGTAGGCGCCGTCATTTGGGACATTTGAGAAGATGGCGGAATCCCCTGGTGTACCGATCGCTGGTGGACCTGTTGACAATGGAAGAGCAACATGTAATCGTCACCTACAGGTTTGACCGTGCCACAATCCAGGAACTATGCACCCAGTTGGAGCCAGACCTGATGTCACCAATCCGCCATCCCACTGGAATCCCCCCTGACCTGCAGGTGCTGTCAGTGCTCCATTTCCTTGTAAGTGGGTCTTTTCAGACAACAGTGGCCATGGCATCAGGGATGTCCCAGCATATGTTTTCCAACGTCTTGTCCAGAGTGTTGTCTGCCCTGCTGAAACACGTAAGGAGATACATCATTTTCCCTGATGTGGAAGATTTAGCTACAGTTAAAGCTGACTTCTATGCCCTTGGACATATTCCCAACGTCATGGGTGCCATTGATGGGACCCATGTAGCTCTGGTCCCCCCCAAAGGAGTGAACAGGTGTACAGGAGGAGTTATCATTCCATGAATGTACAGATGGTCTGTTTGGCAGACCAGTACATCTCCCAGGTTAATGCTATGTTCCCCGGCTCAGTGCATGACGCCTACATCCTGCGGAATAGCAGCATCCCTGATATGATGGGTCAACTCCAGAGGCACTGTGTGTGGCTATTAGGGGACTCTGGTTACCCCAACCTGTCATGGCTGTTGACCCCAGTGAGGAATCCCAGGACCAGGGCAGAGGAACGCTACAATGAGGCCCATGGGCGGACTAGGAGGGTGATTGAACGCACCTTCGGCCTCCTTAAGGCCAGGCTCAGGTGCCTCCATATGACAGGTGGTTCCCTCTACTACTCACCTAAGAAGGTGTGCCAGATCATCATCGCCTGCTCAATGCTTCATAATTTGGCTTTGCGACGCCAGGTGCCTTTTCTGCAGGAGGATGGTCCAGATGACGGTGTTGTGGCAGCTGTGGAGTCTGTGGAGCCTGTGGACAGTGATGAGGAGGAAGCTGAGGAAGAAGACAATGACAACAGGGAGTCAGTCATACAGCAATATTTCCAGTGACACACAGGTGAGAACATTTTAATTTTTACCATTACATTCACTGTCACACGTCCTCCTCTATCCTGTGTGTTATTTCATGGGATTATTTGGTAATTGAGTTGTTTCTTTCCATTACGGTTTCACAGGTGTGGTTACCAACGTGTGTCATCTACTTGCATCCTTCAAGTACTTGTGATGTGTGACATTGGTATGTTGCCTTTACATCTCACAACGCGTTTTGACACTGTCATAGATATTACATTTTACCAAATCATAGACTGACTCATAGATTGTTTTGTGTTTCAAGGGTGTTTATTGAAGTGCTCAAAAATGGGAGGGGGTGATGAAATGGTGATGGGTGATGGCGGAGGAATGTCCATGGCAGAGTCCAGTCTATTAGTCTCACAGGTGCACTGCCCATATGGGCATAGGAAGTGGAGCTGGGGCAGTTTAAGTATGGACAGGGTAACAAAGTGGGACAGTGGGGGGACAATCAGGGTGGTCTCATTTCCTGGCGGGGGTCTTGCCATCTTGCTCTGTACTGTTCCTGGCTCTCAGGGACTGCTTGCGTGGTGGTTGTCCGTCTGCAGGGGGTAGGGTGCTTGTGTGGTGGTCCTGTGGCGGGGCGTCCTGTCCACTAGCGCCGGCAGAGGTGGTGGGCAGTTCATCGTCCTGGCTAGTGTCAGGGGCCCCTTGGAGTGCCACGGTGTCCCTCAGGGTCTGCTGCATGTCTTTCGGCACCCCTACGATGGTGCTCAAGGCAGAGCTGATGGTCCTGAGCTCCTCCCTGAACCCCAAATACTGGTCCTCCTGCATGCGCTGGGTCTCCTGAAACTTGACCAGGACTGTCGCCATCGTCTCCTGGGAGTGGTGGTATGCTCCCATGATGGAGGATAGGGCCTCGTGGAGAGTGGGTTCCCTTGGCCTGTCCGCCCCCTGTCGCACAGCAGCCCTCCCAGTTCCCCTGTGTTCCTGTGCCTCCGTTCCCTGGACCGTGTGCCCACTACCACTGCCCTTAGGTCCCTGTTGTTGTTGGTGTGGTGGGTTACCCTGGGTTCCCTGTAGTGGTGGACACACCGCTGATTGACCTGTCCTGGGTAGGGAGGTATGGGCCCGCTGGGTGGCTGCTGTGCTGGTGTTACCAGAGGGTGGAAGGTCAGTGTTGGGCTGTGCCTGTGCAAGGGGAACCGACTGTCCCGAGGCCCACGATGGTCCGGGCTGGTCATCAGGCTCCAGTAGGGCAGAGCTGCTATCGTCACTGTGGGCCTCTTCTGTGGATGGAGTGGTGTTGTTGGGACCCTCTGGTGTGGTGACGGTCCTTCGTGATCCTGCAGGGGCATAAGAGCATGATTATTGCATGTGTGTGTGTGTGATGGTGTGCAATGGGTGGGTGTGCGTGTACCCCAGTGCAAGCATTCCTGTGTGGGGGCTTGTGTGATGATGGTTAGGGGGTTGTTCTGGGTATGTGCAGTGGGCATGCTTAGGTGATGGGTGTCCATGCTTAGTTGTGTCTTGCAGGGCTTGTTGTTGGGATGTGTAGTTTGTGTTATTAGTACATTAGTGAGTAGTTGTAGTGATAGGGGAGGGTGTGAGGGTGGGGGTGTGTGATAGCATGCAGGTAGGGTGGGGGATCTGATAGTTAAGATTTGACTTACCAGTGTCCCATCCTCCACCGACTCCTCCGAGGCCCTCAGGATGCATGATGGTCAAGACTTGCTCCTCCCATGTTGTTAGTTGTGGGGGAGGAGGTGGGGGTCTGCCGCCAGCCCGCTGAACCGCGATGTTGTGCCTGGAGACCGTTGAACGCACTTTCCCCCGTAGGTCGTTCCACCTCTTTCTGATGTCCTCCCGATTTCTTGGGTGCTGTCCCAGAGCATTGACCCCGTCCACTATTCTGCGCCATAGCTCCATCTTCCTTGCTATGGATGTGTGCTGCACCTGTGAGCCAAATAGCTGTGGCTCTACCCGGACAATTTCCTCCACCATGACCCTGAGCTCCTCCTCGGAAAAGCGGGGGTGTCTTTGGCGTGCCATGGGGTGGTGTGTGTGATGTGTGGGGCGGTGTGAGTGTTGATGTGTGTGGTAATGTGTAGTGGTGTGTGGTGTTTTGTACGTGGATGTTGTGTGGGTGATGGTGTTGTGTGCCTCTGTATGGTGGGTTTGTCTTTGCTGTGCTGTCTCTCTGGCCTTCGTCTAAATTTCTGGTCGTAGGGGTTTGTGGGTGATGTGGGTGTGTGTTTTATATTGTGTTGGGTGTGTGGGAGTGGTGTTTGTATGTGTATCAGGTGTGTATATTTTGAATTGTCCAATGTGGCGGTGTTTTGGAGATGTGTGTGTATTCTGAGCGCGGCGGTGTGTACCGCCAATGGAATACCGCGTTTGAAAGACTGCCGTGTGGGTTCGTGGGTCGTAATAGCATGGGCGTGTTTCTGTTGGTGTGGAGGTGGAGGATTTGTTTTCGCCAGTTTATCACTGACCTTTGGTGTGGTGGAGTTGTGTGGGTGTCTGAATTTCAGCGGATTCCGAGATGTGTGTCATAATAGCTGTGGCGGAATTCCGTGGCGGTGTATTGGCGGTCTTCTGCACGGCGGTAAGCGCCTTTTACCGCCAATGTTGTAATGAGGGCCTTAGTCTAAAAAGAACAAGTAGAGAGTACAGAGAGGGAACTGGGAATCAGATAAAGTATGGTTCTATTAAAATTGAAGTTGAAATCTGCACATATAAATCAAATGTTTTCAATTTCTCCGCTGCTTGATATCTATAGTTCATAATATACTCTATATATCGAGTTTTGAGCAATTCCTGAGCGTTAGCAGGCATAAGCTCTGGTTTGAGATACATAATCTCCAGGTCCAAATTCCGAAAAGAATTATGTACAAAAGTAAGCCATGGGATCTTATTATGATTGGCCAATTGAGTGCTATCAATTAGGCAGTCTTGCACTAGGTTAGCCGCAGGGTTTAGCCATTCTTTTATCCATAATAGGAGTGGGGCAATATCAATTGAATCCTTAATATACCGTATTCCCAACTCCTCATGGCAAATAATATTAGCTACATTCTTAGGCACCTGGAGCAGCAGTTGCAAAAATGTATTCTCTATACGTTGTAAGAGGGTTGAGTTAGTGTATCCCCAAAGCCCCCCCCCACATAAGTAGCTGCAGAAACACATTTAGATTTATAGAGCATAATAATCTGATGGACTGGTCTATGTCCTAATTTACGGGCAAAGAGAAAAATCGCTTCCATATTTCTCTCCATTTGTTGGGCCTTTAAAGTTAGATGTGGGACTGGTCTATGTCCTAATTTATGGGCAAAGCGAAAAATCGCTTCCATATTTCTCTCCATTTGTTGGGCCTTTAAAGTTAGATGTGGGACTGGTCTATGTCCTAATTTACGGGCAAAGCGAAAAATCGCTTCCATATTTCTCTCCATTTGTTGGGCCTTTAAAGTTAGATGTGGGTTCCACGACAGAGAAGAACTTAAGTGCAATCCTAGATAACAAAAATCTTTCACCTTGGTTAAAATATTTCCCCCCATGTTAAAACATTTAGGGGGTCATTCTGACCCTGGCGGTCGGTGACCGCCAGGGTCACTGACCACGGGAGCACCGCCAACAGGCTGGCGGTGCTCCGTCGAGCATTCTGACCGCAGCGGTTCAGCCGCGGTCAGAAACGGAAAGTCGGCGGTCTCCCGCCGACTTTCCGCTGCTCGGGAGAATCCTCCATTGCGGCGGAGCGCGCTCTGCCGCCATGGGGATTCTGACACCACCTACCGCCATCCTGTTCCTGGCGGGTCTCCCGCCAGGAACAGGATGGAGGTAGGGGGTGCCGCGGGGCCCCTGGGGGCCCCTGCATTGCCCATGCCAATGGCATGGGCACTGCAGGGGCCCCCGTAAGAGGGCCCCACAAAGTATTTCAGTGTCTGCAAAGCAGACACTGAAATACGCGACGGGTGCAACTGCACCCGTCGCACCTTCCCACTACGCCGGCTCCATTCGGAGCCGGCGTCCTCGTGGGAAGGTAGATTTGCCCTGGGCTGGCGGGCGGCCTTTTGGCGGCCGCCCGCCAGCCCAGGGCAAATCTCAAAATACCCTCAGCGGTCTTGCGACCGCGGAGCGGTATTTTGTCGGGGGAAGACTGGCAGCGGCCTCCGCCGCCCGCCAGTCTCAGAATCACCCCCTTAGTTCGCGTATTTCTAGGTCCACAGATCATAAAATGTGACTTTGTAAAATTAACTTTCAAATCAAGCTCTTGCGTAAAGGTTAAGAAAAGGTCCAATAGATTCTGTAAACCGTTTGCTTGACGAGAAATTAAAACAGCATCATCAGCGTACAGCAAAATCAGAAGTTGTCTAGAACTCATCCTAGGAAAATCCTTGCCATTTTTTACTAAAAAACTATAAAGACCATTAATATATAACAAAAATAAAAAAGGTGCTAAAGTACAACCCTGTCTAACCCCCCGCATAAATGGGATGGGACGGGACCTTTCACCATACTGGCCATATTGTATTGAAATAGTAAGATCAGTGTATAGTCGTTTAATCAACTAGAGCAAATCCTGATCAACCCCCATTACATCCATAAGTGACCACAATTTCTCTTTATTCACCAGATCAAATGCACTGGATAAATCAATAAAAGCTAAATGAACAGATTCTCTCCTGGCAGTGACGTATTTGCTAAGAATAAGATGCAAATTTAGGGCCTGGTCCACTGTACCTAATCCAGGCCTAAAGCCATATTGGATTGGGGAAAGGACGTCTGTCCTTGTCGCCCAATCCTCAAGCCGATTCAAAATTACACTCCCAGAATCTTTGCCGTAGAGTCTATAAGGGAAATTGGTCTATAGCACGTGGGGTCGAGTCTGTTACCCTTTTTAAAGATCAGAACAATTATTGCTGTTTGCCATGAGGAAGGAATAGAACTTTTAACTGCGCTCACCCAAAAATTTGTAATTAACGGTCCCCACAAATCAGGTATAGATTTAAATAAATCCACCGGAACCCCATCCGGGCAAGGGGCTTTCCCTGATTTCATTTGTTTAATGGCTGTTATTACCTCATGTACCTCAAATAATAGCCCACTCATATTCAGATTTGGGGTAGCCAATACCGAACAGCCACATTCCCCTTTTGCATGATTAAGGTCATTTACAGATTGAAATACTGTTGTAAAATGTTTCACCCAGGCCCCCTCGGGTATCAAACAGTTGTCCTCCTTATTATCATGTTCTGAAAAATAGGGATGATTGACCACCTTCCAGAATTGTACAGGGTCATTCAGTTCCGTAGCTGCCAGCAGATCTTCCCATGCTCTTGATCTGACTTCATTCTTTCTATCCTCAAGGGCTGACTTATATTGGCTCCTAGCCTGTTTCACAAATTCACAACTGAATAGGACAGTTTTAATGGCACTTTTAAGTCTTTATGAGCCGCTGTAAAGACTTACTTAAACCAACGTCTGGGTTTTAATCCATTAGTAGGCTTAAAGCACATTAAAGCCTCAGAAATAGCACAGCTTAAAAGTTCATAAGCAGCTATGAGATGGGCATAAGTTGGTTGTGGCGACAAACATTTATTTATGTAGTCTATATTTTGCTCTATGATATCCTCATGAAAAGTTTTAGGATCCACTCTGTCTGACTTCATACGAAGGGCAAAATTTCTTTTAAAAACTGCTTTCCCCCTACAATCTATTCTGGATGAAACTGATCTGTTTTTAAAGGCTTATTTTATACTTAAGGGGTTATGATCACTAGCGCAATGTGGTGTTATCTTAAAATCCAAAATTAGGTGGGATGCTGAAGAGCCAATAAGAATAAAATCAATTATACTCCCTTTAGTGTTCCCTGTGTAGGTGGGTATCTTTTGCACATGTCTAGTTGCCCTGTCTCTTGCATAAACAAGATCAAATTTATAAATATGGGTATTTAAAGCTTCACCTTGGTTAGAATGAATGAAATGTGTGGATGACTCTCTGCCTTCAATAAAGGCGCCGCACATATGAGGGAGTTCCTGATTACATAAAGGAACGGTAAAGTCTCCATCCCAGATCATTTCTAGCTCCCTATCTTGGAGCTTTCCAGTGGAATCAAGTATATCTGTTAACTCCTCAAAACTTCCTTGCAGGGCATCACATGGGATATTATTGTAAAAGTTCAAAAGCAGGATATCCTTATTCCCTTCCATCAATAATTGGACCACCATGAAAAATGCAGAGGACCAAATCAAAGACACCTCGATTTTCGGGAGTTGAAAGGATACAAGAACCAAGAGCCCTCCCACTTGCCCTTCCCACTGAGGAGGGGAGTGCTGGCTGGAACACAGAATAGTACCCGTCCAAATGAAAAGGTTCCACGGTCCAGGTCTCCTGGAGACAAATAACATCATAAGTGGATATAAACTCTAACCATTCTTGATTTCTGGCTTTAGACCGAAGCCTTGCATTATTCCAACTAATCAAAGATAAAAATGTGTTAGGGTTCGGGATCCTATTCACTAACTCCTTATTTATGGCAACGTCTGTTATATTTTGGGGTGAAATTACTGCCTCATCAAACCCTATCAATATTGCCGGGGACATGTGCCCAGCTTCCATCTCTGCCTCCTGAAGGGCACCTATCGTAAACCCCGTCTCGGCCGCCTGTCAATCATTTGCATCAAGAGATGTCAAATTCTGATGGTGGTCAGGAACAGGAACATAATCTCGTAAAAATATCCTTGACGATTCTACATTAAATCCACAGCGAACATTGGTAAAGGGGGCTAATTAAGTAGTTGGATCATAAAAAAAACTTAGAGGGTATATTTGAATCCCACCCTTCCCCTTAACACAACATGAAGAGATTATCAGCAAGTGTTTAACCAAACAAGGATTAACAAAATTAATCACAATGCAATCCCCTCCATATACTTTCTTGGATAGGCCTACCCACTTCACCCTGCATGCCATAAGGATTTTAATATTTAACTCATCTTGATAACCAAGCTTTAGCCTCAGCAAGTGTGCACATTTCCTCATTAAAGCCTGAGTATCTTTCTTCTGGATAAAATCAAGAGGAGGCACGTTGGCCAATACCAAAACATATGGCATACAGTCCGGTGGAAGTTGCAAAACCTTCTTTTGAGCAATAGGAGACATAGACTTAAAAACAGTTTCATGTTCCAAAGGAGACCCCATACCGCCAGTCAAGGTTGGTAGAGTTTTTATGGGTGGATTTCCATAAGTTCCATGAGTAGATGTAGAGTGGGCCAGAGGTTGGTCCTGATCAGTTAATGAATTAACTTGCCGTGCATCTTTGTGTTCAATCATAGTTTCATGAGTGTGAATAACACCAGTTTTCGAGGAGAACATTTGGGTCATCGAATTAAACATAGTATTCTGAAGTTGCTCAAATTTAGTATTTGTTAATGTTATTAATTTCTCCTCTAAAGCTATAAAAAGAGGTTTGAGCATAGAATCCAAATTAGATGAATGGCCGTCATGGGGGACTCTCAAAACTCTGGTATTAGGGCCTAAAACGACCGGTGATGGACCCGCAATTAACAGTGAATCTACCAGAGAATCCGATAGTGGAGGGATGTTTCCCTTTACCCTCGGCGCCTGCTTTAAAGTCTTAGAATGTTAACAACGGCCTCCCTCTTTCCTTTTTTTTGGCGGTGGAGGAACTGCAACAAAATGATCCACAGTGTCTTTGTTACATACATTTAAAATCTGCAGATCAGGTATGGGTCTACTGTCTTTGGGCTGAGGCAAATCGTGATTGGGACTAACAATCAAAGGGCCTTTAATCTCGTGCTGAGACTGAATATACACCACAGGCTCAAGAGGGATTCTTTGGGTGAGGTTATGAGCAACCCCAATCCTTTCTTCCACTTGCACAATTTCAGTTTCAATGGCCCCAATCACTGATGATTAATAACTGGTTATAGGAGATTGAGCATGTGTACCCTGGGTTCCATCAGCCCCAGATATAGTGCTTTTCCTTTTGCCCATTATATCCAAAGAAAAGATAAGGGGCAAAAGTGCCCAAAGTGCCCAATCCAAAGAACAGGAACCAGAGGTACTATGTATAAAATATATGTAAACTACTCACATCACGTTTCCTAGTTGTTTAGTGTTTATCATATTACCTTAAATGGATGCAATGTTACATTACTTTATGACTCAAAGCGTCCTACCGCATTCCTCCTCGGATGCAGTTATCAGAGGGGTGGCCCAGCCCGGCCCCCTCTGGTCACAGACAGGCACAGGACGGGCCCGTCCTTGGCCCGGGCGCCGCCCGCGCACGTCCCGCGCTGCGGGAAGCAGTGCTGTGCTATACGCGCTATCAGGCTCCGCCCCCTCTACTCCGTTGGCTGTATGATGTCCCTGAGGGCCAAGACTCCACGGCCCGAAAGCGCCCAAAAGTATCCCGCACTGCGGGAAGCAGCACTGCGCTATACGCGCTATCAGGCTCCGACCCATCTGCTCCGGCGGCTGTATGGTGTCCCTGATGGCCAAGACTCCACTGCCCGAAAGCGTCCGAAAGTATCCACCTTTGATTGGCTTTTTGTAGTATTCTTCCCACCACCACTGCTATTACTAGGGGCACTAGAGGTCGCAGTTGGGGTTGTGGTGGTGGGAGCCTTGGTGTTTTTCTTTGGACAAGTGGAATCACTTGCCCAATGGCCTTTACTTTTACATAAATAAAACCATGGCTTATTTTGATTGTTAGAAGAGGATTTGGATCCACCTCGCCCAGGGGTTTTTGTGGGCCTGATGAAGACTCAGAATGTTTTTTATCTTTCTCCCCACCCTTTTCAGAAGACTTACCATCCTTCTTCTTGCCATCCTTGTCACCACCTGTACGAGCTTTTCTGCTCACTCTCATTCTGACCCATTTGTCTGCCTTCTTTCCCATTTCTTGGGGAGAGGTCACATCTGAGTCTATCAAGTACTGATGCAACAAGTCAGACACACAATTATTCAAAATATGCTCTCTCAAAATAAGATTATATAGGCTTTCGTAGTCAGTCACCTTACTGCCATGTAACCATCCCTCCAAGGCCTTCACTGAACAGTCTACAAAGTCTGTCCTGTCTTGAGAGGACTCTTTTCTGGTATCTCTGAACTTTATCCTGTATTGTTCAGTGGTTAAGCCAAATCCATCTAAGAGTGTATCTTTCAAAACTTTGTAGTTGTTGGCATCACTCTCCCAGACAGTAAGGCACCTATCCCTACCTTTGCCAGTGAAAGATAGCCACAAGGTAGCAGCCCACTGCATTTGAGGGACCAACTGTATCATACAGGCCCTCTCAAGTACAGCAAACCACTTGTTTATGTCATCTCACTCCTTGTAAGGGGGGACGATTTTGTGCAGGTTTCTTGAATCTGTTTCTCTTATAGGATGACTATCAAGAACACTGCTTCCGCCACGATGGGGAACTAACCCCAACTTCTGTCTTTCCCTCTCTACATCTAGAGACTCCCTGTCTAAGGCCAGCTGCTGCTGCCTCAGCTTCAGTCTGGCCTCATCCAACCTCAGCTTTCTGAGTTCCCTGCCTAGGGTGTTATCCTCAGGGTGGGAGGCTTGGGAATTCTCTGGCAGCACAGAGGTGATGTGGGAATTGGCAGAAGTGGACCTGTCTCTAACTGCCTGAACTCTAGTTACCTGGCATTTTGGAGTGAAAGGTGCCCTACTGATGTGTGACCTCCTCCCACTACCAGCTTCACTAGATGGCCTGTTAGCTGACAGGTCATTGGAGGAACCCTCCCCAGAGTCCTCAGGGCCCTCCCCTGATTCTACCTGGGTACCCTCCTCCTCTAGCTCCTGATCCTGGAATGGGCCAGACTGGTTCTGGTCACTTTCTAGGAGAAGGCTAAGGAGAAGATCTTTGGTAGGGTTCTTACCAATACTTAAACTTCTTTCTATGCAGAGACCCCTCAAACTTTTAAAGTCTAAATTGCCATGAGTTGTCTGGACAACTTTGGGAGTGGCCTCTACTACAGACATAGTTGCAAGAAAGAGTTTAGGATAGAGAGAAAAAAGTTTAGTAACTTTTAAAGAAAAGAGAAAAACCTTTCAAAACTTTTTAGAAACTTTGTAGAAAGGTTTTTAGAAAGAGAGTTAGACTGTTTAGGTTAACTGTGTTTAATTTTAAGTATTTGGAATATGTTTTTCTTATGAAAAGCACCAATGACAAAGTGGTAAAGCAGTTACTGTACCTATCCCACCGCTGCCACCAATGTAGGAGGCTGGCCTGGCTTATAGTTGGTACCTGAGGGTACTTACACCTTGTGTCAGGTCCAGTTATCCCTTATTGGTAGATTAGTAGTGTTCTAGCAGCTTAGGCTGATAGAGGTAGCTATAGCAGAGCAGCTTAGGCTGAACTAGGAGACATGCAAAGCTCCTACTATACCACTTATATCATATAGCACTATATCATAAGAATCACAATACTCAGAGTTACTAAATTATAAAGGTACTTTATTTTAGTGACAATGTGCCAAAAATATCCCAGAGGGTATACTCCCTTAGGAGGTACGTAAAATACACAAAATATATACACAAGCCAAAATCAGGTAAGTAAACAGATAGAAAAATATTGCAAACACTGTAGAATACAATAGGATGCAATAGGCCTCGGGGCAACACAAACCATATACTAAGAAAGTGGATTGCGAACCGCATAGGGACCCCTGGCCTAGTGTAGTGTGTAGAGGGTCACTGGGAGTGTAAGAAAACACTAAGGGTGTCCAATATACCCCACCCCAAGACCCTGAAAAGTAGGAGTAAAGTGCTACTACTTCCCCAGAAACACACTAAACTCGTGATAGAGGATTTTGCAAATACCACAAAAGATTGCAAAGCACTGAAGACAGATTCCTGGACCTGAGGACCTGCAAAGGAAGAGGACCAAGTCCAAGAGTCACAAAAGTGACCAGGGAGGAGAAGAGCCCACTAAACCCCAGATGAAGGTGCAAAATGGCTGCCTCCGGATGGAAGAAGCTGAAGATTCTGCAAAAACAAAAGATGCTAGGAACTTCTCCTTTGTGCAGAAGATGTCCCACAAAGTGCTGGAGTATGCAGAGTTGTTTCTTTGGAGAAATACCACACGCAAGCCTTGCTGGCTGCAAAGGTCGCAGTTTGAGAAAAAGGGTGCTGCCTGGACAAGGAGGTTGCCATTTGGAAGAGGAGACAGAGAGGGCCCTCAGCACACAGAGAGGCCACGCACAAGAAAGCAGCACCCGCAGAAGTACTTGAACATGGGTTCAAGAAAACTGAGCATGGCAGTCATCTCAACACTACAAAAGAGTGTCCCATGAAGCAGGTGGTCAACTCAGCGAGTTGAGCAATGCAGGATGGAGTGCTGGGGACCTGGGCTAGGCTGTGCACAAAGGATTTCCTGCAAAAGTGCACAGAAGCCCTAGCAGCTGCAATTCACGCAGTACCCAGGATTACTGTCTGGAGAGAGGAGGCAAGGACTTACCTCCTCCAAATTTGAACAGTTGGACCACTGGACATTCTGGGTCACTTGGGTCCACCACCTGTGTTCCAGGGATCACGCTCTTCAGGATGAGAGAGGTCCCAAATTATCGGTGACGCTGAAATTTGGTGCCTGCTGGAGCAGGGGGAAGATTCCTTCGACCCACAGGAGATTTCTTCTTGGCTTCCAGTGCAGGGTGAAGGCAGACAGCCCCCAGAGCATGCACCACCAGGAAACAGTCGAGAAAGCCAGCAGGATTAGGCGCTACAATGTCGCTGGTAGTCTTCTTGCTACTTTGTTGCAGTTTTGCAGGTGTCCTGGAGCAGTCAGCGGTCGATCGTTGGCAGAAGTCGAAGAGGGAGATGCAGAGGAACTCAGGTGAATTCTTGCAAGTCGTCATCTGAGGAAAAGCCCACTGGAGAGACCCTAAATAGCCCTCAGAGGAGGATTGACCACCTAGTCAGGTAAGCACCTATCAGGAGGGGTCTCTGATGTCACCTGCTGGCCAGTGGCAGTCCTGTGTAAGATTTGTCTGAGCTCCCTAGGGGTGGCAAAAGAAATGCTGCAGCCCGTAGCGATCTCCTGGAACCCCAATACCCTGGGTACATAGGTACCATATAGTAGGGAATTATAAGGGTGTTCCAGTGTGCCAATTAAAATTGGTAAAAATGGTAACTAGCCTATAGTGACAGTTTTAAAGGCAGAGAGAGCATAAGCACAGAGGTTCTGATTAGCAGAGCCTCAGTGACACAGTTAGTCACTACACAGGTACACACATTCAGGCCACAAACTATGAGCACTGTGATCCTGGCTAGCAGGATCCCAGTGGGACAGGCAAAAACAAACTGACATACCTGTAAAAATGGGGGTAACATGCCAGGCAAGATGGTACTTTCCTACATTGATGCCTGTCACGCACGCTTCCGCACCCCCCCAAGAATTACCTCTGACATCAAAAGTTAACACTTTGTAATTAATTCCTAAAAAGGGAGATTAAAGTGTGACAGGCCTCAACATTTTTTTTGGGGCAGTTTTACATAGCGCATACTCTCTTTTTGTTTGTGCTGTATTATTAAACTGCCAAAAATGAAACTCCAATAGACCAGATTCAGGCAGAATTCCTTGTATTTCAGTATGTTTCACAAGTTATTTGGAAGAGTAGCTAGGCGACTTGAAAAACCCTGCAAGTGAGGCAGACAATTCTGAATGTAAAGTTGCTTCTCTTAGATTTGCGTAGCTCAGATTTTCTCAGCAAAAAATGTACATTTGTTAAGTTTCATGTAACAAAGGTGGAGAACATTTTGCATCTGAATCTATGAAAGTTACACATATGCTAGAGAACTGAAGACACAGGAAAAAATGATTTACTGGAATGAATGGGTTCCACCCGTTTAGTCCCCCTGGATTTTTTCCATTTGACTACTTGTTTTTTGGACATTTAGGACCAAATTACGACCTTGGCGGAGGGGATTACTCCGTCCCAAATGTGACGGATATCCCGTCCGCCATGTTACAAGTTCCATTGAACATAATGAAACTTCTAATACAGCGGGCAGGCTATCCGTCACATTTGGGATGGAGTAATTCCCTCGGCCAAGGTCATAATCAGGCCTTTACTGTGAGTGAGTCTCATTAACTGTGTCTCAATCACTGTAAATTCCTAGTAAATGGACTAAGAGTGCTAAATGTCATTGTCAACCATCTAAGATGAGGCTGCTTGTGCATAGTTAGGATAAGAGACTCTAAGCTGGTTGTATGTGAGTATACATATCAATCACGTTCTTATAGGAGCGCAGGTAATCACCCGTGAGGGTCTCAATATGCTGGGTGGAAGAACGGGTTCAGTCGAAAAGCTAGGCCTCGAGGTCCTTCTTGAATTGAGGTAGTGGAGGCGACTGCCTGAGGTGTAGCGGAAGAGTGTTCCAGGTTTTTGTGGTGAGGTCCTCCAGCTGAGTTCTTGTGTATCCTTGGGGTAGTGGCAAGGGCTAGTTGAGGAGATTGGAGGTGTCTGGTGGGTGTGTGGAAGGTCAGGCAGTGGATGAGGTACACAGGTCCGATGTTGTGAAGGGCCTTGTATGCGTGCATGAGGAGCTTGAATGTGATTCTTTTGTTGATCTGGAGCCAGTTAAGGTCCCTCAGGTGACTTGAGGGGTGGCTATGGTGGGGGATGTCCCAGATGAGTCTGGCTGAGGTGTCTGGATTCTCTGCAGTTTCTTTTGGAGTGTTTAGGTGGTGCTGGCATAGAGTATGTTGCCGAAGTCTAATATGCTGGTGATGAGCGCTTGGGTGATAGTTCTCCTGTACTCGATCAGGAACCATTTGAAGATTTTGCAGAGCAGGCGGAGTGTGTGAAAACACAAGGATGAGACAGTGTTGACTTGGCAGTTCATTGAAAGCAAGGAGTCGAGGATGATACAGAGGTTGCATGCATGTTGGGGGGATGTGAGGTCTTCGAGCGCTAAGGGTCACCAGGAGTCATCCTAGGTGTAGGAGGCTGACCCGGTTTGTAGTGGGTACCTAAGGTACTTACACCTTATACCAGGTCTAGTTATCCCTTTTTAGTGAAATGTAGGCAGTGTTCTAGCAGCTTAGGCTGTCTAGAGGTAGCTGTAGCAGAGCAGCTTAGGCTGAACTAGGATACATGCAAAGCTCCTGCAATACCAAATAGTTACACAGTACTTATACACAATAAAAGAGAATACTCAGTGTTACCAAAAATAAAGGTACTTTATTTTAGTGACACAAGGCCAAAAATATCATAGAGGCAATACTCCTTCTGGAGGTAAGTATTATACACAATTTGTACACTAGTAACCAAAATCAGGTAAGTAAACAGTCATAGAGTAGTGCAAACAGTAGAAAATACAATAGAATGCAATAGGCCTGGGGGGCAACACAAACCATATTCTAAGAAAGTGGAATGCGAATCACAGATTCCCCCCTAGGCAAGTGTAGTGCGTAGAGAGGCGCTGGGAGTGTAAGAAAACACCAAAGGTAAGTAACATACCTCACCCCAGAGCCCAGGAAAGTAGGAGTAAAGTACTGCAATTTTCCTCAGGACACACTACCAGTCGTGATAAGAGATTTTGCAAGAACCAAGCAAGACTGCAATCAACAACCGGGGATTCCTGGACCTAAAGACTTGTGAAGAGAGGAGACCAAGTCCAGAAGTCGCAGAAGATTCCAGGAAGGACAGAAGTCCCTGCCAACCTAGAAGATGGTGCAAAAGTGGATTCTCCGGTCAAAAGAAGAGTACAGTAGAGCACCAAGGAAGATGGCTGCAGGTTCCTGCATGGTGCAGGAGATGTCCCATGTCGAGTTGTTGGATGCAGGCTGTTTGCATCGCTGGATTCCACTAACAAGCCTTGGTTCACACAAGCCTGTAACACCTATTTACAAAGGGAGAGGGTGTAACACCCTCCTCCCAAAGGAAATGCATTGCTCTGCCTTCATGGGATTGAGCTGCTCAGTCCCCAGAAGGGCAGAAACCTGTCTGTGAGGTGGCAGCAGCTGGGGCTGCAGTGGAAACCTCAGAGAGTTGGTTTGGCAGTACTAGGGGTCCATTGAAGAGCCCCCAGGATGCATGGGATTGGCCCCCCCAATACTATATTTGGAATGGGGACAATTCCATGATCTTAGACACCTCACATGGGCATATTCAGAGTTACCATTGTGAAGCTACCTATATGTATTGACATATATGTAGTGCATGCATGTAATGGTATCCCCGCACTCAAGAAGTCCGGAGAATTGGCCCTGGACAGGATGGGGGTACCTTTGCTAGTGAAAGGGTGCCCTCATACTTAGTAACTTTGCACCTAGCCTTCAGGAAATGAAGGTTAGACATACAGGTGACTTATAAGTTACTTAAGTGCAGTGAAAATGGCTGTGAAATAGTGTGTGCACTATTTCACTCAGGCTGTAGTGGCAGGCCTGAAGAAATGTTTGTCTGAGCTCCTTATGGGTGGCAAAAGAAATGTTGCAGCCCATAAGGATCTCCTGGAACCCCAATGCCCTTGGTACCTAAGTACAATATAATAGGGACTTATAAGGGGGTCCAGTGTGCCAATTGGATTTGGGATATGAAGTCACCAAACTATAGTGACTAATTTGGTAAGCAGAGAGAGCATAAGCACCGGAGTTCTGGTTAGCAGAACTTCAGTGACACAGTTAAGCATACTGACAACACAAACATTAGGCCACAAACTATGAGCACTGGGGTCCTGTCTAGCAGGGTCCCAATGAGACCGGCAAAACACACTGACAAATAGGGTTTTAACTATGGGCACTGGGGTTCTGGCTAGCAGGATCCCAGTGAGGCAATAAAAACACACTGACACACACTTACAAACAGGCCAAACGTGGGGGTAACCATGCTAGAAAGAGTCTACTTTCTCACATAACCCCTTGCCCCCCAAATGAAGGACAAAAAGGCTAACCTTGGCTAGTTCAGACTTTATTGTCTAAGTGGTGAAAAGTGGAGAGTAGATCTGCAATAGAGTGGTTACTCCCTTTATCATCCAGTGTATAGTTACTTCCCTGTGCGGATGTAAACCACTGTGTTTGGAGATTTTTTACCTAAACAACAGTGTGCGTGTAAATTCTCAGAGTTTCTATTTGAAAGTTTTAAAGTTGGGCAGTGGGATTGTTCCACTGAGCCTATGTCAAATGAAGAGAATGCTAGATAGGGATGCTGTCTCAGTAAAGCCATAGCTGGCCAAAAAGTTTGTCCATATTGCTGGAAGAGAGAGCAGGGTTGCTGTTTCTCTGGGGTTGGAGCATGTGAGAAAACAGGGCTAATTGCAGAGGCCCACTAACTTTTTGCCCCCATTTCCCACTTTTTGCTGGTGTTTTCCTGACTCTGATGGTGCCCTGAGTACTGCTAACCAGTCCTAGGGCCTGTGCTCTGTGTAAAATCAGTATGCAAATTAGGATAATTATTATTGGCTAAGTCAACCTACCTATAAGTCCCTAGTATACGGTAAGGCATGTAGGTTTAGGGACCACAGCATAGGACTGCTGAGGTGCCCAGTGTCATTTTAAAGGCAGGCCTGCCTTGATGGCTGCTTTTAAATTAAAGTTATATGCAAATTCGACTTTGGAATTAAAAGTAGTTCCAAAGTCTTAAACTACTTTATTTTTACATATAAGTTACCCCTAAGGGGTGCCCTATGTGCCCCTAGGACTGGGTGCCATGTAACTATAAGCAGGGACCTTATAAAAATAGTTTTATAAGCCCTGGTGAGGTAAAAACAGCCAAATTTGTTTTTCCCTTATTGTAGTGAATGGCCTCCATAGGCTAGAATGGGGAGACTTTATGTTAATTTTTAAAGTCCCCTTAAATGACAGATACAAAGAGTTTGGTATCAAATTAATTGTTATAATAAATCCCACAACTTCCACTTGTGGGATTTAATGTAACTTGTTCAGGTAAAGAGTTTTAAACTTTACCTGAAATTTTGCCAATTTCAGCCCGGCATTGTTTTTACTGCTGTGCTCTGATTGGCCAGCCTCTGGCAGCCTGGCCAGGCAGCCTTGATGAGGTGTGAAGTGGCCTGGCTTCACACAAAGAGATGTGCCTGTGGGAGGGAATTTCCCCTCAGCAGATGGTGAGGCAGGAAGGGGAGGGCTGCCAAACTGGTCTTCAAAGCCAGAGAAGGACATTTGGAGCAACCTAGCAACACCCCCACATCCTGCAACCCCAGACAACTAGGTGCCCCATTGATTAGATTAGGAGAGGGCAGGAGAGGGGTGTGCTTATGATTTTTAGCCACACCAGTGGGTGGGCTCAGCCAGATGTAACCTCCAAAAATCAGATTCAGCCATGATGGATTTTTGAAGAATGTTGCCTCCTGGGATTGATTTTTGCCACACTTCCCAGGAAGTGGTAATCACAGGGGGAAGGACCCTGCACCTGATTGGAGAATCAGGACCCCATGTTTTTCACCCAGGAGCAAGGATAAAACTGGCAGACCTGCACCCACACCTCAGTTTCCTACCATATCCAACAAGGAAGAACCAAAGGAGAAGAAGGACTGCCCTGCTGGACCCCTGGCCTGCACCTGGAACCTGCACTCAGAAGGACTGCACCAGCTGCACGCTTGGGGTTCACCACAAGAAGGACTTTGCCTGGCTTCAACTGGTTCAAGGAGGGACACCCTGTTTGCTGCAGGTGAAGATTTGCTAACCAGAGTCCCCTGCACCAACTCCTGAAGAAATCAACCAGCTGACTAGTGCCCAGTGGCCAAAAAGGAGTTTGCGCCAGGTGCATTCTGGGAGTTGTAGTCCGCACCCCCAAGAATCATCTCAGAGCTTCTGGACCCTTGGGGTGAGCTGTGGACTCCAAACGAACCTTAAAAGAACATCTGGGAGAAGCCCCAGAAGTTTGGAGAAGTTTGGAGTACTTTTGAAAAAAAGCTCCATAGAGAGACCGACCTGCCGCGGCAACTCTAGCTGGCTTGCCTCAACCGCGATCCGGCCTGATTTACAGGTTCGTCCCGGTGAAGAAAATCTCAGAAAAAGAGACTAGGTCCGAAGGTAAAAAGTTGACCGGGACCTCCCAGCCAGCGTATCCGAGGAGGGCTCTAAGGACGTCGGATCAAGATCCAGGTTTACCCCAGGTCGAAGGATTTTCACCTCGAAAAAACGACTACGTCCGAAGGTAAAAATCTCCACTGAGGGTTCCCGCGACACGTATCCGGAGAAGAGTTCCAGGAGGTCGGATTGGACTGGCAGGTTCGTCCCGCTGAAGAAAAACTTCAGAAAAGAGACTAAGGTGGTCATTACAACTGTGGTGGACGGTGATAAAGCGGCGGTAAGACCGCCAACAGGCCGGCGGAAATAATTAGCTATTACGACGTGGTGGAAACCGCCAACAAAGACAGCCACTTTAACACTCCGACCGCCACGGCGGTACAAACAAACAGCTTGCCGGTCACCGCCAACAGACAGGCGGAGGACAATGTAACGACCACCCTATTATGACAGGCCAATCCGCCAACTTTTCCGGGGCGGATTCACCGCGGATAAAAACACGGCGGAAACAGGAATACCAATGGAAAAACGCTCACCTCTACACACCCCAGGAGGAACGAGGATGCCATGGATCCGGAACTCCAAATTCTACCTGCAATAGTCTTCCTGCTCCTCTACCAGGAGCACGAACGCCGGCGGCGAAGACCACAGTGAGTACTGCACCTACGACACAGGGGAGGGGGGAGGGAAAAAACAGGGACACACACACACAACACCCCCACCCTCACCCACTACAACACACACACTAATGCATATCAATACATCACAGTTACACCCCCCAAACCCCCCGGAAGAATGCAAAGATAATAGAAAATGAGTGTAACCATTGTAATATATTAAAAGCAAGTAGGCAGAAATATATATATCCACCATGTACAAAATATATACCAAGCATAGTAGTCCAGGTAGTGTTCTAATAAAGTCTGTGGAACACTGGGACCACGCGGTATGGGCGAGGCCCACACACGACCCCCGACCATTACGGAGAGAACACTGCAGGGGCATCAGAGAGCAACTAAACAGGCACCTCAGGGGGAGGCTAAGGGGGGGCACCTCAGCCGGTTGAGTGCATGACGCCAAATCTACAAGGGGGCCACATGCCCACTGTTCCATCCTGGGGAGTGCAAAGTCACAGTCTCTCAAGTCTCTACAGTGGGTGGCTTGCCCACTGTTCCATCCTGGGGAGTGCAAAGCCACAGTCTCTCAAGTCTCTACAGTGGGTGGGTTGCCCACTGTTCAATCCTGGGGAGTGCAAAGCCACAGTCTCTCAAGTCTCTACAGTGGGTGGTTTGCCCACTGTTCAATCCTGGGGAGTGCAAAGCCACAGTCTCTCAAGTCTCTACAGTGGGTGGTTTGCCCATTGTTCAATCCTGGGGAGTGCAAAGCCAAGGTCTCTCAAGTCTTTACAGTGGGTGGTTTGCCGAAGGTGATGCCCACCCTCCCGGGTGAGCGGGCATAGGGCGAAGGCTGAGGGGCTGCTGGGAGGTCGGTGCTGGAAGGGGTGGTGGCGGCTGTACCTGTAGATGGGGGAGCTCCCATCAGAGGACGAGTCTGTGTCACTGGTCTCAGCTCCTGCCTCCACCGTGGAGCTCCCCTCGTACTCCGTCCCACTGGTGAAGTCAGAGTCCGTAGTGTGGCCCTCCATGGCCATGTGGGATGCAGGTCCCTGGTGCTCCGGTGCCTCTGCTCCTCCACCTGATGATGCTAATGCACACAAGAACAGGGAGACCACAAAAAGGAGGGGGATGACAGAAGAAAGACATGTTGAGTGCATGCATTACCGCTACCGTTGGCGGACACGACAGACACAGAAGCCCCCTGCACTACGCTGCGCTCTTGTGCTCCACTGTTCAATTCCTGGGAAATGGCCTACAAGGCTATGGACGACATCTGCACACATAGATGACACAGGGGCATGAATAGGTGTACTTGGCACTCTACAGAGGTGGGGTGGGGTGCCACATGTCCTGCCTTACGGAGGGACCTTGCCTATGGAACTCGCCCTGGCCTAGGGAAACCCACAGCCCACCTCCCCCACCCAGACCCCTCCACTGCACGCCAAG
This sequence comes from Pleurodeles waltl, assembly GCF_031143425.1. NCBI lineage: Eukaryota > Metazoa > Chordata > Amphibia > Caudata > Salamandridae > Pleurodeles > Pleurodeles waltl. The sequence goes on along the minus strand of NC_090443.1, from coordinate 299,355,142 downwards.
TCAGCAGAATGAGAGTGTACTCACCCCCTTGTTGCTGCTGTGATGCCCTCAAGCGCCCATCCAACTCCGGGTGAGCCACCTCCAGGATCCTGAACATCAGGGGGGTCATGGTGCGACGGGCACCCCTCCCACGTTGGGAGGCCATCCCCAGCTGAGCCTCCGCCGTCTTCTTGCTCCAGCGTCGAATGTCCTCCCATCTTTTCCGGAAGTGGGTGCTCCGTCTGTGGTAGACCCCCAGGGTCCGGACGTCCTTGGCGATGGCACGCCAAATATGTTTTTTCTGGTGGGCATTGACCTACATGAAATGTACAGGGGGAACAGTAAGTTATTACCAACTGCACCGTCAAAGTGATTGGCCCCCATTCCTACCCTTGCCATGTGGCACATACATTCACTGTTGTTTCATGCACGCCGCACTCTCCCCCGTTCCTTCTTACATCCAGCCCTCTCCACACAGGCATAGCCCATACATCATGCTCCCTGTGTACTTACCTGTTTGTCTGGAGGACCGTAGAGTAGCGCGTACTGGGGGAGGACCCCATCCACTAGTTTCTCCAACTCCTCTGATGTGAAGGCAGGGGCCCTTTCACCAGACACTCGAGCCATTGTCTCTTCCAGACCGAGGTCACAGCAGCACTTGCAGTGTACGTCCTCTCCTGTCGAAGATCAGGTATCGAGTGATTCAACAGATAGAAAATGGCAGTCACGTCCGCGGCGGTGCTTACCGTCACCGCCGGCGTACATCGTCATTGGCTCCTGGGACCCATAGGGTCCAATGTTAACCAATGCAGCATTGCGCCGCGGTCTTGGACCGCTTACCGCGACAGTGTAGAACGCCAGCGCAGTTACCTCACATCCCATTGTCCCACTTTAGAGGTCAGACAGCCGCCATTTCAGGGGCCCCATGGCTTTGTTTTCAACTGCGTCAAAGATACCTAGGCCTAGACTCAACACACATACAGGCCACTTTGTGTGTATGAATGGTGTTCGTTGCAAACTGTGGGTACGTACCTCTGAGTTGTTTGACTCTGTGCTCGCTGTTGTCCTTCATAGGCACCGTCCGCTGGGCCATGTGAGGAGATGGCGGCATCCTCCAGTGTACCGACCATTGGTGGACCTGTCGACAATGGAGGAAAGACATGTGATTATCACATACAGGCTTGACCGTGCCACAATCGAGGAACTGTGTACCCAGTTGGAGCCAGACCTGATGTCAGCAATCCACCATCCCACAGGAATCTCCCCTCAAGTGCAGGTGCTGTCAGTGCTCCATTTCCTTGCAAGTGGGTAATTTCAAACAACAGTGGCCATAGCATCAGGGATGTCCCAGCCTTTGTTTTCCAACGTGTTGTCCAGAGTGTTGTCTGCCCTTCTGAAACACTTGCAAAGCTACATCGTTTTCCCTCAGGTGGAGGATTTCCCTACAGTGAAAGGTGATTTCTATGCCCTGGGACATATCCCCAACATCATAGGTGCCATTGATGGTACCCATGTGGCTTTGGTACCCCCCCACAGGAGTGAACAGGTGTACAGAAACCGGAAGAGTTATCATTCAATTAATGTACAGATGGTATGTTTGGCAGACCAGTACATCTCCCATGTGAATCCCATGTTCCCTGGCTCAGTGCATGACGCCTACATCCTCAGGAATAGCAGCATCCCTTATGTGATGGGTCAACTCCAGAGGCCTCGTGTGTATTAGGTGAGCACCTGGAAGCAAGACAGTGGGAATGGTTGTCTGGGGATATCCCTACAGGTTAGTGCGTGTCTAACAGTTGTCCCTCGACATTTGCAGGTGACTCTGGTTACCCCAACCTGTCATGGCTACTGACCCCAGTGAGGAATCCCAGGACAAGGGCAGAGGAACGCTACAATGAGGCCCATGGATGAACTAGGAGGGTGATCGAGCGGACCTTTGGCCTCCTGAAGGCCAGGTTCCAGTGCCTCCATATGACAGGTGGATACCTATTCTACTCACCAAAGAAGGTGTGCCAGATCATCGTGGCCTGCTGTATGCTTCACAACTTGGCTTTGCGACGACAGGTGCCTTTTCTGCAGGAGGATGGTCCAGATGGCGGTGTTGTGGCAGCTGTGGAGCCTGTGGACAGTGAAGACGAGGAAGCAGAGGAAGAAGACATGAACAACAGGGACTCAGTGATCCAGCAATATTTCCAGTGAGACACAGGTAAGAGTATAGACCTGCCTGCTACATGTACTTAAACACTACTGCCTCTCTACTGTCTGTCGTTTTCACCCAGTGTATGGTCACTGAGTTGTCACTTTCCCTTACGATTTCACAGATGTGGGTCCCACTGTGTGACATCGCTAAGATTCCTCATGGACTAGAGCTGTGTGACATAGGTATGTTGACATTACAATTGAAAGAGCATTTTGTCACTGTAATTGCTAATACACTATTTTGAAATCACAGACAGACTCCAGATTGTTTTGTGCTTTAAGTGTGTTTATTTAAGTGCTCAATATTGGAGGGGGTAGTAAAATGGTGAGGGGTGATGGCGGAGGAATGTCCATGGCAGAGTCCAGTCTATTAGTCTCACAGGTGCATTGCCCTTATGGGCATAGAAAGTGGAGCTGGGGCTATTTAAGTATGGACAGGGTGACAAAGTGGGACAGTAGGATGACAATCAGGGTGGTCTCATTTCCTGGCGGGATTCTTGGCATCGTGCTCTGTCTTGTTCCTGGATCTCAGGGACCGTTTGTGGGGTGGTTCTACCTCTGCAGGGGTGGAGTGCTGGTGCGGTGGTCCTGTGGCGGGACGTCCTGTCCACTAGCGCCGGCGGAGGTCGTGGGCAGTTCATCGTCCATGCTAGTGTCAGGGGCCCCTTGTAGTGCCACAGTGTCCCTCCTGGTGTTGCGTACTTCCTTCAGCACCCCTACGATGGTGCCCAGGGTGGAGCTGATGGTTCTGAAGCCCATATACTGTTCCTCCTGCAGGCGCTGGGTCTCCTGAAACTTGGCCAGTACCGTTGCCATCGTCTCCTGGGACTGGTGGTAGGCTCCCATGATGGAGGAGAAGGCCTTGTGGAGAGTGGGTTCCCTTGGCCTGTCCGCCCCCTGTCGCACAGCAGCCCTCCCAGTTCCCCTGTGTTCCTGGGCCTCCGTCCCCTGGACTGTGTGCCCACTGCCCCCAGGTCCCTGTTGTTGTTGGGGTGGTGGGTTAGCCTGGGTTCCCTGTAGTGGTGGACACACAGCTGATTGACGTGTCCTGGGGACAGAGGTATGGGCCCGCTGGGTGGGTGCTGTGCTGGTGTTTCCAGAGGGTGGAAGCTCTGTAGTGGCCTGTGACTGTGTGAGGGGAACCGACTGTCCCAAGGTCCCCAATGGGCCGGGCTGGTCATCTAGATCCAGTTGGACAGAGGTGCTGTCATCACTGTGGTCCTCTTCTGTTGGTGGTGTGGACATGTGTGGACCATCCTGTCCGGTGACGTTGGCTAGGGGTCCTGCAGGGGTATAAAAGGATGTTTATTACTTCTGTGTGTGTCATGGTGTGCAATGGGTGGGGGACCGTGTACCCCAGTGCTTGCATCCCTGTGTGGGACCTTGTGTTATGATGGTTTAGGGGGGTGTATGGGTATGTGCAGTGTGCATGCTTTAGTGATGGGTGTCCATGCTTTGTTGTTGCATGCAGTGCTTGGTGTTGGGATGGGTGGTTTGTGATGTTGGGACATATGTGAGGAGTTGGAGTGCTGGGGGTGAGGGTGAGGGTGGGGGTAAGTGCTGGCATGCAGGTAGGGTGGGGGATGTAATAGTTAAGATTTGTCTTACCAGAGTCCATTCCTCCACCTACTCCTGCGAGGCCCTGAGGATGCAGAATCGCCAAGATCTGCTCCTCCTATGTTGTTAGTTGTGGGGGAGGAGGTGGGGGTCTGCCGCCAGCCCGCTGAACCGCCAGGTGGTGTCTTGAGACCACAGAACGCACCTTCCCCCGTAGGTCATTCTACCTCTTCCTGATGTCCTCACGATTCCTTGGGTGCTATCCCACTACGTTGACCCTGTCCACTATTCTTCGCCATAGCTCCGTCTTCCTTGCAATGGAGGTGTGCTGTACCTGTGATCCGAATAGCTCTGGCTCTACCCGGACGATTTCCTCCACCATGACCCTGAGCTCCTCCTCCGAGAACCTGGGGTGTCTTAGTCGTGCCATGGGGTGGTGTAGGTGATGTGTGGGGTGGAGTGTGGGGTGATAAGTGTGCTGATATGTAGTGGTGTGTTGTGTGAGGTGCGTGGGAGTTCTGTGGGTGATGGTGTTGTGTGCCTGTGGATGCTGTTGTTCTTGCTGGTGCTGTCTCTCTCTGGCTTTCGTTCGTGATTTGTTGTCGTAAGGGTTTGTGGGTGATGTGGGTGTGTGTTTTATATTGTATTGAGTGTGTGGGAGTGGTTTGTGTATGTGTATCAGGTGTGTGTATTTCAATTTGTCCAATGTGGCTGTGTTTTGTAAATGTGAGTTGTACTTTGAGCGCGGCGGTGTATACCGCCAATGGAATACCACGGTTGAAAGACCGCTGCGTGGATTTGTGGGTCGTGATAGTGTGGTCGTATTTCTGTTGGCGTGACGGTGGAGGTTTTGTTTTTGCCAGTTTATCACTGACCTTTGGTGTGGCGGACTTCTGTGGGTGTTTAGATTTTGGCGGATTCAGAACTGTGGGTCATAATTGCTTTTGGCAGAATTCCGCAGCCGCAGCGGTATGTTGGCGGTCTTCTGCACGGTGGTAGGTGGCTTTTACCGGCAATGTTGTAATGAGGGCCTAAGTCCGAAGGTAAACTTTTGACCGAGGCATGTCGCGAGCTGTAGCCGAGCAGGGCTCCATCGCAGTTGGCCTTAAACTTTGACTTTGCCCCGGTCGAGGTGCAACCAGATGACCCGATTGGCGCTTTTTGTTTCTAGGCGCTAAAAAACAATAATTCCTTAAAAATTCACATCTCGGGTTCCCCTTATCCGATTGTATTAGTTTTTGTGTCATTTTAAAGATAAAAATAGAATCTATTGTTATAAATTGGGTTTTAATTTTTAAACTGTTTCCTGTGTTTTATTTAATTACTGTTTTGTGATATCTGAATGCTTTACACTCTGGTGGTCATTCCAACCCTGGCGGTCCATGACCGCCGGGTTGGAGGACCGCGGGAGCACCGCTGACAGGCCGGCGGTGCTCCAATGGGCATTCCGACCGCGGCGGTAAAGCCGCGGTCGGACCGGCAACACTGGCGGGCTCCCGCCAGTGTACCGCCGCCCATTGGAATCCTCCAAGGCGGCGCAGCTAGCTGCGCCGCCGAGGGGATTCCGACCCCCCCTACCGCCATCCAGTTCCCGGCGGTCCGCCCGCCGGGAACCGGATGGCGGTAGGGGGGGTCGCGGGGCCCCTGGGGGCCCCTGCAGTGCCCATGCCACTGGCATGGGCACTGCAGGGGCCCCTGTAAGAGGGCCCCTAAATGTATTTCACTGTCTGCTGCACAGACAGTGAAATACGCGACGGGTGCAACTGCACCCGTCGCACAGCTTCCACTCCGCCGGCTCGATTCCGAGCCGGCTTCATCGTGGAAGCCTCTTTCCCGCTGGGCTGGCGGGCGGCCTGAAGGCGGCCGCCCGCCAGCCCAGCGGGAAAGTCAGAATTACCGCTGCGGTCTTTCAACCGCGGAACGGTAACCTGACGGCGAGGCCGCCCGCCAAGGTCCGAATGAGGGCCTCTGTCTCCTAAGTTAAGCCTTGACGCTCGTTGCCAAGTTACCAAGGGTTGAGATGGGTTTAATTTACTGAGACCTAACTGGAAGTTGGTGGCTTATTGCTAAGTGTGGGTACTTACCTGCCCTTACCAATAACCCATTTTCCAACAGAGCAGGGCAGGGCTGCTGTCCTATAAGCTCCACACTAGGAAAGGGCTGCTGTCCTAAGTGTTCAGAGGTAGTGCAGGGATGCTGCACTAAAGGTTCTCTGGGAGGGCTGGAGGGTTGCTCCAAATTTACTAAAACAGTGCAATTTTGCACATCTGCTTTAGTAGTTCCACAGAGAGGTACTTTTACCTCTGGGAGCCCAGCTGTGGTAGCTGAGGCTCCTTTGGTAAAGATTCCACCCCAGGAGAAGTTTCTCCCACCACAGGAATGGTATCCTTAGTGGTAAGGTGGCAAAGGGATTCTTTGATACCCTTTTTACCTGTTCGTGGAGAGGGATCCTGAGATTTCAGGCCTTTTTTCTCTCCTTTGCTTTTTCATTTCACCTGAAATGAGAGGAAACAATTCCTCAGGAATACCCAGCATGGATGCATGGGTCCTAAACTCTACCTCAACCCAACCTGAGGCATCTAGGTCATTAACTAAGAGACAGTCTACAGGTAAGCTAGGTGATACCACCACCTGCTTTGGGCCAGTAACTCCATCCCAACTAAGTTGAACTACACCTAAGGGGAGATACTGAGTGGCGTTGTTGACACCAGTAACTTGGTACTTCTGTCCAAGGAGGTGCTGTGCAGGTGACACCAAGTTTTCAGTCACAAAAGTGATGCTGGCACCTGTGTCCCTGTAGGCCTGGGCCTGAACACCATTTATTGCAATTGACTGCTTGTATTTGTCCTTGTTAAGGGGACAAGCAGCCAAGGTGGCAAGGCCAGTGTCACCAGGTGTGATAGAAACTGTCTTGGGAGTGTCTACCCCAGTTTCTATGATGGACCCAAAGTGAACCCAACTACACCCTTTGTTTGGCTATTGCCAGTAGTCCCACCACTTTTACCACTTCTGCTAGGGGCACTAGAGCTTGATGCAATAGTGGTGGTAGGCTCAGGGGCTTTACCTGGGCAGGACTTAGCCCCTGGCCTATTGCCTTTACATCTGCACACATAGCACCAAGGCTGTTTATTGTGTGTAGAGTGAGATGAAGAGGAAGATGATTTAGCTCCACCCCCAGAGGAGGAGTGTTTTGGACCTGAAGAAGGATCTTTGTGCTTACTTTTATCCCCATGCTTTCCTGAGATTATACAAGCTTCCATGGTCAGTCACCTTACTGCCACTTAACCAACCTTCTAAGGCCTTCACTGAACAGTCTACAAAGTCTATCCAATCATGTGAAGACTCTTTTCTGGTCTCTCTGAACTTGATTCTATATTGTTCAGTGGTTAACCCTAATCCATCCAAGAGTGTACTTTTCAGAACATGGTAATTGTCGGAGTCATCTTCCCTGACAACCATGAGTCTGTCTCTCCCCTTGCCAGTGAAAGGCAACCACAGGATAGCAGACCACTGTGCCTTGAGGGACCCTCTGAACTTTACAGGACCTCTCAAGTGCAGCAAACCACTTGTAAATGTCATCCCCATCCTTGTAAGAGGGGACAACCTTGTGCAGGTTTCTGGAATCAAAACAATGTTCTCTAACACTGGGGTTCCTGAAACTACTGCTGCTGGCACCAAGGGGAACTAACCCCAACCCCTGTCTTTCCCTTTCCACAGCCAGGGATTCCCTGTCTAAGGCCAACTGATCCTGATGTGACCTCAGTCTGGCCTCCTCCAACCTCAGCTTTCTGAGTTCCCTATCTAGGGACTGATCCCCAGGGCTGGATGTGTACGACACCTCTAAGAAGTGACATGGGAATGAGCAGAGGAAGACCTTTTTTGGGCTTGTTTGGGCTTCTTGGCTTCTCCTCTCCCAGAAGGCCCCGCTCCCCTCCCTCCTCCTTGGAGCCCTTCCCGCTCCTGACTCCTGCTGCCCCCGCACCCCGCACTCCCATTGGAGGTTTTCCTCCCTCCTCCCAGCTGCCACTCTCTCCCACCTCCCCGAAGGCGCGCAAAAGGCAAGCCCGTCTGCGCCCGTCCCTGGATCTTCAGAATGGTCTCCTGAATCTACCTGGGTGGAATCTCCCTCTAACTCCCCCTCTGACTGTGCCTGACCAGTTGTATGTTCCTGGGCATTTTGCAGGAGGAGATGCAAGAGAAATTCCTTGTTGGGGTTCTTCCCAATCCCTAAACTTTCTAAGCAGAGAGCCCCTCAAACTTTTGAAATTCAAGCTTTCATAAGTTGTCTTTACAACCCTGGGGGTAGCCTCTACAACAGACATAGTGAAAGAAAGAGGTTAGGGAGAAGAGTAAAAAACCTCTGACCCTGCATCCTTGCAAGCAGGTCGCTTCCTCCTCACCACTGCTCCGGTAAGTGCTGCCATTGTTTTGGGCTTGTTTGGGCTTGTCTGGGCTTGTTTGGGCTTGTTTGGGCTTTTCCCGCTCCTGACTCCTGCTGCCCCTGCCCCCTGCACTCCCATAGGAGTTTTCCCTCCCTCCTCCAAGCTGCCACTCCCTCCCACCACCCCGAAGGCACGCAAAAGGCAAGCCCATCTGCGCCCGTCCGCGCCAACACCGCGCCCAGCGCCAGACCCCCTGGCCAACACGCCTCCCACACCACCAAACACCTTTACACTGCCATTGAACTCCACGCCCTTAATCCAGGACGCTCCTCCATCTGCTTCCAATCCACACCGACGCGCACCAAAGGACCCTTCTCCTGCAAAGCCTGCAATTTCACCTGCAACCTAACCTCCATACTCCAAATCAAAACAGACAACCGCCTAAGATGCATCCTACTTAACACCCGCTCCGTCCACAAACATGCAATTGAACTCTGGGACCGAATCAACAGACCAGTAGGAGGAATCGCCATAGTCCACAAAAACACCATAAGAGTCTCCAGCAACTCCCACGACACCATCATCTCCGCCGAGCACCTCCACTTCAAAATCCACATCAACGCCAACAACACACTCAGAGGAACACTGGTCTACAGACCCCCTGGACCCAGACCGCAGTTCTGTGACGACATTGCTGACGCCATCAGCTCCCAAGCCGTCGCCTCAACAGACTACATCCTCCTTGGTGACCTAAACTTCCACCTAGAAAATAACAACATCAACACCAGCAACCTAATCGCCAACCTCGCCAACTTTGGCCTCAAGCAACTCGTCACTACACCCACCCACTCCGCAGGCCACACACTCGACCCCATCTTCTCAGCCAGCAACCACATCTCTTTCAGCCACACCACCGAACTCAGTTGGACAGACCACCGCTTCATCCACTTCTCCTACCAAAAACCAGTCACTCACCACCACCGCACACAACCCCCCCGACGCAACTGGAGCAAAATATCAAAGGATCAACTGATCTCCACTCTCGCCCTGGCCCCACCCCCTGGGACCCCGGACCCCAACATAGCCACCAGCAACCTGCATCGCTGGATAGAAGATTGCGCCAACAACCTCGCCCCGCTCAAAAAAAAAAAAAACACCTCCCACAGAATCAAGGCCAGCTGGTTCACCCGAGAACTACAGGAATCCAAACGGCTATGTCGCAGAATGGAAAAAACCTGGCACCTTGACCCTACCAACTCCAACCACATCGCTTTCAAGGATGCCCGACGCAAACATCACCAACTGATCCGCACCACCAAAAGTACCCACTTCAAAAAACGCATCGACGCCAACGCTCACAACAGTAAAGAGCTCTTCTGCATCGTGAATGAGCTCTCCACCCCCAGGACCTGCTCCAACGAACCCCCGCCATCACAGGAGTTCTGCAACTCACTGGCAACCCACTTCCGTCGAAAGACAGAAGAAATCCACAATAGCTTCAAAACCCAGACCCACCAGCTGACTACAAACACCCAAGAACCCAACGCTCCAAGCAACACCCACCTCCTCCACACCTGAACCCCCATCAACATAGAGGACACCGCCACCACCATGGCCTCCATCCACTCTGGATCACCATCGGACCCCTGCCCACACCATATCTTCAATAAGGCAAACATCATCATCGCCTTAGAGGCAATACTCCTTCTGGAGGTAGGTATTATACACAATATATACACTAGTAACCAAAATCAGGTGAGTAAACAGTCATAGAATAGTGCAAACAGTAGAAAATACAATAGAATGTAATAAGCCTAGGGGCAACACAAACCATATACTAAGAGAGTGGAATGCGAATCACGAATTCCACCCTAGGTAAGTGTAGTGTGTAGAGGGGCGCTGGGAGTGTAAGAAAACACCAAAGGTAAGTAATGTACCCCACCCCAGAGCCCAGGAAAGTAGGAGTAAAGTACTGCAAGTTAGAAGAAAGGTTTGTCAGAGATTCTTATGGGCAGCAAAAGAAATGCTGCAGCCCATAAGGATCTCCAGGAACCCCAATGTCCTGGGTACCTAAGTACCATATACTAGGGACTTAGAAGGGGGTCCGGTGTGCCAATTGGAATTGGAATATGAAGTAAATATACTATAGTGACTAATTTGATAAGTAGAGAGAGCATAAGCACTGGAGTTCTGGTTAGCAGAACTTCAGTAACACAGTTAAGGATACTGACAACACAAACATTAGGCCACAAACTATGAGCACTGGGGTCCTGGCTAGCAGGATCCCAGTGAGACAGGCAAAACACACTGACAAATAGGGTTTTAACTATGAGGACTGGGGTCTTGGATAGCAGGATTATAGTGAGATAGTAAAAACACACTGACACACACTCACAAACAGGCCAAAAGTGGGGATAACCACGCAAGAAAGAGTCTACTTTCTCACACCAGGCAGAGGGGGTGGAACCCAGGATGAGGACCTTGGTCTTTTTGGAGTTGAGTTTCAAGCAGCTGTCTTTCATCCAGGCAGCGACTGCCTTCATTCCATTAATGAAGTTGCTTTTTGCAGTAGTGGGCTTGTCGGTAAGGGAAAGGATCAGTTAGGTATCGCCTGCGTAGAAGACAGTGTTGAGTCAGTGGTTTCTTACAATATTAGCGAGCTGGCTATGTCGATATTGAAGAGGGTGAGGCTCACAGAGGAGCCCTGAGGAACACGGCAGCTGATCTCTGTTGATTGCGAGGAAAACAGTGGGATCCTGACTCTCTGGGTTTGGCCAGTGAGGACTGAGCAGATCTACTCTAAGGCTTTCCTGCGGATACCAGCTTTGTGAAGTCTAGTGCAGAGGGTGTGGTGGGAGACAGTGTGTCAAAGGCAGTGGAGAGGTCCAGGAGGATGAGGGCTGTGGCATCACCTTGGTCAGGGAGCATGAAAATGTCATCCGTTGCTGTGAGGAATGCAGTTTCTGTGCTGTGGTTGCTTCTGAAGCATGATTGGGAGGGCTCCAAATGTGGTTGGTTTTGATGAATTTGGTGAGTTGGGCGTTGATGACATTCTTGATGACTTGGCTGGAAAGGAGAGCAGCGAGATGGATCTGTGGTTCTTGAGGTCTGTCGGGTCAGCTGAGGGTTTCTTCCACAGTGAGTTGATTTCGGTGTGCTTCAGTCTTCCGGGAAGGTGGCAGACTCAATGGAGTAGCTGATGGTGTGGCATAGTTTGGGGGTGATGGTGGCGCCGGCTCGGTTAAAGATGTGGTGGGTTCATGGGTCCAAGGGGGCTCCAGAGTGAATGGTTTTCATGATCTTCAAGGCATAGTCAGTGGAGAGAGTGGTCCAGTTGTGCAGGGTCAGATGAGAACTGAATTCTTTGGGTGTGGTGGTTGCGGGTGGGATGGGAAGGTCTTGGGTGGTGAAGCTGTCAAAGAAAGAAAGTGAGTTGTCACACAGGTCTTGGGAGGGGGGATATCTGCAGAGTCCGTGCTGGGTTTGGTGAATTCTTTGATCATGATAAAGAGTTATTTGCTGTTGTGTGCGTTGGCGTTGATGCGTTCCTAAATGGCAGATTTATTTGTGGTTTTAATGAGGTGGTGGTGTGCAGCTTTATAGACCGCGTGGTTGGCCGTGGTCTTGCTGCTCCTCCATCTTTTCTCGAGCCTTCTGCAGGTGCGCTTGGACTCCTGGAGGTTGGGAGAGAACCAGCTGGCTTTCTTGGGGGATTGCTTGTCAGAGTTTCTTGAGAGGGCCAGAATGTGTGGCAGACGACAGTGATGAGTTGGTCTTCGGAAACCTTGTTACAGCTTCTTCGTGGATGGGTGTGGGCGTGGTGGTGTTCAGTGGGTTCATTCCCAATTGACATATTTGATTTAGTTGTAAGTCCCTAGTAAAGTGCACTACATGTACCCGGGGCCTGTAAATTGAATGCTACCAATAGGCCTGCAGCACTGGTTGTGCCACCCACATAAGTAGCCCCTTAACCATGTCTCAGGCCTGCCATTGCAATCCCTGGGTGTGCAGTTTCACTGACACTGCGACTTGGTAATTAAAAGTACTTGCCAAGCCTTAAGCTCCACTTTTTCTACATTTAAGTCACCCCTAAGGTAGGCCTAGGAAACCCATAGGGCAGGGTGCTATGTAGGTAAAAGTCAGGACGTATACATGTGTATTTTATATGTCCTGGTAGTGGAAAACTCCTAAATGTGTTTTCCACTACTGTGAGGCCTGCTCCTTCCATAGGCTAGATTTGGTCTGCGCTCACATACTGTGAGTGGTAGATTCTGATCAGAAAGGGGTTAAGAGGTCACGTTTAGTATGACACATCTGCATTCATCTGCATACTGAATGGGTCTTCCTGGGCTGGAAGGGTGGAGGACCTGACACTTATATTTCAAAGGCTAGTGGCCTGCCCTCACACAATGGACTGCCAAACCCCCTACTAGAACCCTGGAAAATAGAACTGTACTGAAAGGGGACCTTGTGCACTTCAAAACCACTCTGAAGTCTCCCCCACTTCAAAGGCATTTTGGGTACATAAACTGGGTCCCTGACCCCACCAAACCAGACACTTCTGGACTTGAACCTGCAACCTGTCAAGAGGAACTGCCTGGCTGCAAAAAGACTCATCTGGACTGCTTTGCTGTGAAGGACTGCTGCCCTGCTGCCCTCTGACTTTGCTGCGAAGTGCTCTCCAAGAACTTGGGTTGAGCAGCGCCTGTCGTGCGTCAGAAAATCCAACGAATCACGCAACGCCTGTGACTTTGTCCAGCACGCCCAGGATGTCCCCGCATCGTCCCTGAGTGTCAAAAAGATCCCAGCATCGCAGTGGGGAACCAAGACTGCACGCTGGAAATCGACGCAAATCCCCGAGCAGTGTGGAAAGAAACAATGCATTGTCTGTGCCGCACCGGAAATTCCGACGCACCCCCTGTTTTTCCACGCATTTCCTCCTCTGCAGTGCTTTTTATTTTTTACGCAAACCAGGTAATTTTTGCAAACAAGATACAGCTGTTGATTTCTAAGATTTAAGACTCTTTTTAAACTTTCAAAAGTGTTATCTCAACTTGTGCTTATTGAATCTTTATCGTATTGACCTTAATTTAACCAGATAAATATCTTATATTTTTCTAAACCTGTGTGGTGTATTTTTGTGGTGTTTTCACTGTGTTACTGTATGATTTATTGCACAAATATTTTACATATTGCCTTCTAAGTTAAGCCTGACTGCTCAGTGCCAAGCTACCAGAGGGTGGGAACGGGATAATTTGGATTGTGTGTGACTTACCTTGACTAGGATTGTGGTCTCTATTTGGATAAAGGTGAATACCTCTGCCAACTAGAGACCCCATTTCTAACAATTGCCAATGTTCCCATCATCATCCAGGGCTCCTGGTGTTTCCATGACATTCACTGCACTGGGTTTTGGCACTTTTTGTGTTGCAGTAGATAGGCAGACCTTGCCAAAATGATGAAGCTTGTTGCACACTGAGCATTGTTTGCCTTGTACGGGATTGTGCTTTGATGTAGTTAGGGGTCTCTGCACCAATGCAGGCCTTGGAATTCGTCTTTGACTTAAAGAGAGTTTTCTTTCTATATCTGCTAGATGTTGCTACTGTTTTGAATGGTTCAGTCCTTACTGGTAGTTGTAGGGCTGCCTCCATGTGCACAGCACGTGCTTTGGAAAGTTCTTTAAATCGAGCCAATGTGAACATGTTGACCATGGTCATCAACAGAACTTGGAGGATGTTCTCCCTTAGTTTTGCAGAACAGCAACCCTGATTAAATTGGGCCCTGGCTTTGTCACCGGCATCTGGCACTGTGCATGTGCTGGCCAACACTTTTAGAGAAGCATAAAAAGACTCCACCAATTCTTCAGGTTGTTGCCTGGGGTGTCATAAGAGGAACTGCTCATAGTCAGGATTTGAATGCAGCTCAAAATGTGCTGTTAACGCTTGTTTCAGAATATTATATGTAAAGGGTAGTCCAGCTTCCACCCCTGACTTTGAAATGTTGTGAATCGCAGCAGCCATCAAATGCAGGAGCATGGGCGCCTTCTGTCATTGTGCAATGCCACATTGACAAAATAGGCTTTTAATCGATCAACCCACTCCTTCCACCTTGCCGCCTTTGAGGACGGAGGTCCATCACACACAAAAGGTTGAAGACCAGGGACAGATGACATGGGTGCCCTCAACCCATTTCACAGCTGTGTCACATTCAGGCAGATGAGCTACATCACCAGGCAGTGAGGGCCAATGTCTTTTCTTACAGATGAATGTCAGGGTGCATTGGGCACATGGGCATCAAAAGTTCCTGCAGACAATAGATCGCGTAGAGCCACCCACTACAGCAAATTTTGCACTGGCAAACAGATAAAAGTCCAGCAAACGTTTCACCAAATACAGAAACAGTCCACACAGGAGAAGGGTTTCCCACTAAAGATAGAGTGTTGGCAGCAAAATATACACTTTCTGCTGGTTGGAAACATGGATTGCATACCGCTGAGCTGTGATCTTGTTCAGCTGTGAATAGATGAGACATATATTTCACCAGGATCGAGCAGCATCAATATGGCCTCAGGATGATGCTTGCAGGGAGCTGAGGCAGAAGGCAGCGAATGGCAGGATCTGCTTCTGGCGGGCATGGTTAGCAGGTGCATGGTGGTAGGCAGCGGTACAGCAGGACCAGCAGTGAGCAGGTGTGATGGGGTGCATATGCACCAAAAGTGCCAGTGTGTGGGTAATGCGGCCTCCACTCGTAGATGCAGGGGAATTTTTCAGTCTATATATAAAAAGAAATCTTCAGGCAGTTGTAGTAAGTGTTAATAAGGGTTGTGTTACTTTGTCGACTTCAAGATTCTATAGTGATTTGAGAAAAGTCAGAGCCACAAATAGTCAGTTATACTGAAGCACAAATAAATAGACTATTTGAGCACCCTGCTCTTTTAAGTGGAGAACAAGCGACATCAATTGCTTCAAATGTGGATAAAGTAGATACATTAAAACAATTAAATAAGACTATAAGAACACAGCTTCATGCACAGGTACTTTTAGAACATCTAAAAAATAAAACCATCCCTGCAGGCTTCCAAGTAAAAAAAATCCAGGTGAATTTTGTCTTTGACAAAGCATATTTGCTTCAGTTCAGTGGGGTTTGTACGAAATTCTCCCAGGTGTCACGACTTGAATGATTCTTACCGCTATAATCAGTCAGTCTCTGGGCTCCACTTGGCTTCTTGCTTGTTCTGGATTGACCAAGGTAGGGGCGATTCTTTCCAGAAGCCACGGTTCTGCTGATAATAAAACATCAAGCAGGCCGTAACTTTCAGAAGGAGTCTAGGGGAAAAACCCAACGTGGGGAAAAACCTCAGAATCAAGGACTCCTGGAAAAAGAAGAACAAAAGCACAAAAAAGAACTGGAACAAACTGCAGGCGGAAAAAGAACAGGAGAAATCCAAAATCACAGGGTACGTGAGCGAGGAACACAACCACAAAGGAAGTGTTTGCAACGCAAGGAACAGAAAACCAACTTGTGATTATATACTGAAAAACAGGAAGCGACATACAGGAAATATTGAAGACACAATCTTGGATTGGGAAAGATAACATTCAGGTGAATGGAAAAATAGCCATATACTGAGAAACAGGAAATGACATGCAGGAAATATTGAAGACACCATCTTGAATTAGAAAAGACCACATTCAGGATTATGGAAAGATAGCTATAGTATAGAAAGGTAAAGAGCAAGGCATGCAGGGAAAGGAACACAGACTCTTGGGAAGAAGAAACATGGCTAAGGCAAAGAAAAGACAAAAGGAAGAAAAAAAAGAAAAGAGGAAAACAGCAACAACAGGTAAGCAACTAAAGAGGGTAAGAGCGAGGGCAGCGTAAACAGTGCCCAAAGGGAAAGTTTAGCCAAAAAGCAGACCGCAGCAGACATGGCCGTCCGATACGCAGACCGCCGATCTGACCCTGGCCCGAAAGTGAGGGGCGCCGCAGGTCCCCTCCCCGAAGCCCCTGGTTTGTCTGAAAAATGTTGAAAAAATTAGCGGACCAAACGAGGAGCATGGACTGAAGAGGCATCTTCCCATGAACAATCACTGATGGGATATCCTTTCCAGGCGAATCAAGAACTAGATACGATTCTGAAAAATGCGAGCATCACATATCTCTTGTACCTCATACTCGGGATGACCATCAACTAGAAGAGGAGGAGGCCAATGAGCATTTCTCTTGTAAGGATCAGGAACAAAAGGTTTGAGTTGGGAAACATGAAAAACAAGATGAACTTTCCAAGTCACTCGTAAACGAAGTCAGACAGAGACTGGATTGATGACATGCTTGAACTCTAAAAGGACCATAGAAATAGGGTTTGAACTTATTTTGGGAGAGGCGAAAAGGCAAAAATCTAGAAGAGAGCCAGACCTTGTTTCCAGGCTGGTAAGATGGTGCTGGACTACGTCAAGTATCAGCTACCTTCTTCATGTAATGTTTTGCAACCAAGAGATTGGTACGCAGCAGGTCTTGAACCTGACAGACATTTCAGACAAATGAGGTAACTGCTGGAACATGAGTGTCTTTATAAGTGATGGTAGGAAAAGCAGTAGGATGAAAACCATAAGAACAAAAAAAGGGTGTGGACTCTGTTGCACTATGGACTGCATTGTTATAGGAAAACTCAGCGAACGGTAGATATGATGACCAATTACATTGAGTTGCTTTACAGAAACAATGTAGAAGTTGTTGTAGTCCTTGATTTAAATGTTCTGTTTGACCATTGGTCTGGGGATGAAAACCAGATGATAGAGCCACCTTTATATGTAAACACTTACAAAAAGTTCTCCAAAAAGGAGACACATATTGAGGTTCTCGATCAGAAATGATTACTTGCGGAAGGCCATGTAATCGGAAAATATCTCATAGAAAGACTTGACTCATTTTCTTAGCGGTTGGTAACTTCTTTAGGGCAGAAAAATTAGTCATCTTAGTGCAAGAATCTACCGTAACCTTTATGACCTGATATCCTGCAGATGATGGTAATGAACATATAAAATCTGTAGTCACCGTTTGCCATGGAACGGAAGGTACAGGCAAGGGCATCAATAAACCTGCTGGCTTAGTTCGAGGTGTCTTAGTCTGAGCACATATCGGGCAATATCTTACATATGTTACAACATCATATTTTAATGTGGGCTACCAAAAGGAATGAAGGAGCAGTTCCTGTGTATTCTGTATTCCATGATGTCCAGCAATAGGAGAGTCGTGGCACATTTGCAGGGCTTCTGTTTGCATCTTCTTAGTAGGCAAAAATAAGGTGTTCTTATGATAGTGATACTCCTGGTATTTCTGTACATGGGAACTTAAGGCGTTCCATTCTTCCATAGGTACCTTCTGATACTCGGTCTTCACTCGGTCGAGAAAGGATTGAACGACCCCCACTATTCGACATGGTTCTATTATGTGTGGAGAGGTGGTAATTGTGCTTTCTGGATATCGGCGGAATAAAGCATCAGCCACAGAAATGCCAACTTGATTGATACGTAAACCAAGATAATGTACGTCGGTTTGTTGAACTCGCACTTTTCAGGCTTACAATATAGATTGTTCTGTCGGAGCCTTTCCAGAACCTGACGCAGATGTTTAGTATGATGTTTGGGACAATGAGAATATATCAGAATGTCATCTAGATAGACTGCAACACTTTGATTCAAAAGATCTGGGAAAATTTAATCCATAAATCCTTGGAATATGGAAGGTGCATTAGTCAGACCAAAAAGCATGACGCGATATTCAAAATGACCTAACGGAGTACCAAAAGCAGTCTTACATTCATCTGCTTGCTTGATTCGTAACAGATGATAGGCACTCCACAAACCTAACTTGGTAAAAATTGTGGCTCCTTGGACTGCTTCCAAAACATTCTTAATGAGAGGTAGGAGAAACCTATCCTTGATGCTAATCATATTTAACCCTTGAAAGTCAATACGGGGATGGAAATCTTTAGTCTCCTTTGGTACAAAGAAAAGAGGAGCCCCAGCAGGTGATTTAGAGGGAACAATCAAGCTACTTTGGCATATTTTCTTCTATGTATTCCTTAAGAACCTTCCTTTCTTGCTCTGATAAGGAACACATTCTTCCAAATGGAACCACCTCCCCAGGTATCACAGGAATAGTGCAGTCATACTCCAGATGAGGAGGCAGAATGTGTCTCTGAGGTTTCTGGAACATGTCAGAGTAATCCTGGTAACATCTAGGTACTCCTTGAAGCAAGAATAATAGTATTGCTTGTATCAGTGGAAGAAAAAATTTACCCTTTTTGAGACCAGTAGGAATTTTTTGGATAGCAATGTACTTGACAAACGTGGGATGAAAATGATATGGTCCTTGTTTCCCAATTGACATATGGAACATGTTGTGTTAGCCAATGAATACCCAGAATCATTGTATGGTTCGGGGAAGATATTAAGTCAAAAGCAACATATTCCTTATGTTTTCCGAATTGCAGGCAAAGAGTTGGAGTGGTTTCCACCACTGGTCCGGAAGTTGAGGGAGAGCCATCAACTGTTTGAACATGCTTGGGAACCTCTTTAGGAACACGGGGTATTCCTTTTTCCTTAGCCCAATTCTCCACTGCTCCACAATCCAATAATGTAAATATTTGTTCTTCCGGCTTAGGACACTGTAGAATTACTGATAATATAAAGAGAGCTGTGGTACTTTTTCTGGAGAAGCAGATAGAAGGTATCTAAATGCCTGGTGGTTCCCGAAGGTCTAATGGGACGGACTGGCCACATTCGGATAAAATGCCCGCACTGCCACAATAAAGACACAAGCCTTTGCGTCGTCTGTTTTCTCGCTTTGCTTCAGATAACAGTCCACGAGCAACATCTATTTGCATAGGTTCTTCATCTGTAGAAACTGTTTTTTCCTATTGATCCTCTTCAGGACGACGTGCAGAGGGGCACATAGACACAGACTGGGACAGAAACCTGGACCTTCGTTTCTCCAATCTACGTTCTTGTAAACGGTACTCAATATTAAGTGCCAGATCCATCAGTTCCTTCAATGATGATGCCTGGATGGAATGCACCAATTCTTTTATTTTGTCTCGTAACCTTCGACGTAAAAGTGTCACCAAAATACGTTCAACAAATGTGGTTTCAGCTGCTAATTGCTTGAAACGAGTTATGTCAGTCAGGACATCTTGATTTGCTTGTTAAATCTCGCATAATGCCTCTTCAGCAGCAGCTTCCAGTATAGGTCATTTGAACATTTGTTTAAAGGCTTGAAGATAATCCGAATAGTTAGATAATAAGAAGTCATTGGTGGCTACCAAGGGGGTTTCCCAAGCTAGGGCTGGACCACACAGGGAGCTTATCAAATAACGAATCTTGGTCTTATCCAGGGTAAACTGAGAAGGTTGAAAAGCAAAGTATACTGTTAAGGAATCCAGAAATTCTTTAAACTTGTTTGGATCTCCAGAATAATGTGGTGTTGAGGCGGAGATGGTAGGTACATCAATGGATCGATTCACCAGGGCCTGTCTTAGAGCAGTATTTTCGGTACGTAGTTGTTGTAATTCTTGTGCCTGTTGCTGTACGGTATTAAGCATCGACTGTGCAGTTTCCACGGTATCTTCTGGTGGACCTTCCATGGCTCCAGAGCGACGCAGAAATTATGGGCGTTGCAATCTGTCATGACTTGAATGCTTCTTACCGCTATAATCAGCCATTCTCTGGGCTCCACTTGGTTTCTTGCTTGTTCTGGATTGAGCAAGGTAGGGGCGACCCTTTCCAGTAGCCATGGTTCTGCTGATAATAAAACACCAAGCAGGCTGTAACTTCCAGAAGGAGTCCCAAAGGAATAACCCCAACATGGAAAAAACCTCAGAATCAAGGACTCCTGGAAAAAGAAGAACAAAAGCACAAAAAAGAACTCAAACAAAATGCAGGCGGAAAAAGAACAGGAGAAATCCAAAATCACAGGATACGGGAGTGAGGAGCACAACCACGAAGGAAGTGTTTGCAACTCAAGGAACAGAAAACCAACTTGTACTTATATACTGAAAAACAGGAAGTGACATCTAGGAAATATAGAAGACACCATCTTGGATTGGGAAAGATCACATTCAGGTGAATGGAAAAATAGCCATATACTGAAAAACAGGAAATGACATACAGGAAATATTGAAGACACCATCTTGGATTGGAAAAGAACACATTCAGGTGAATGGTAAAATAGCCATAGTATAGAAAGGTAAAGAGCAAGGCATGCAGGGAAAGGAACACAGACTCTTGGGAAGAAGAAACATGGTTAAGGCAAGGAAAAGAAAAAATTAAGAAAAAAGAAGAAAAGAGGAAATCAGCAAGAACAGGTAAGCAACTAAAGAGGGCAAGAGCAAGGGCAGCATAAACAGTGCCCAAAGGGAAAGTTTAGCGAAAAAGCAGACCGCGGCAGAAACGGCCGTCTGAAACACGGACTTCCGATCTGACCACGGCCGTAAGTGAGGTGCCGCCAGTTTTCGTGGAGTCACACCGGGATTGGTTGGCCCTCTCTATAGAGACTGCTCTAAGAATCAGTGAGTCTGAATTAAAAGAAATTGAACTTTTGGAACATGAAATTGAACAGAATAAAAAATTCAGGATGCTAAACAACTTTTAGAGTCGGTAGGGAGAACCATAGCCGAATTTAAGATCTGCACTGTGAATCAGAAAACTTCTAAAGTAGAGAGAGATATAAAAACTTTAAAATAGATAAAGTTTACCCTTTTCTCAAAGAAGATTTTTATAAATTCAATAATCCCAGCAATGTGAATTTACAATTTCAAACTAGATCACAAAGAAGATACATCACATTTTCAGACACCTCATCTGACTCAGAACAAGACCCTATGATACAATCGACTCCCAAACCTCAATAATCAGGAGTCCAACCCCTTTTCAACAAAGGCGGGCACAGAAGTCGAGGAGGTGGCCCATTAGGGAGAGCCCATTATCAAGACCAGGGAAGGGGGAACTACCACGAACAAGGAGAGTTTTGCACAATGAGGAGGACGTACAGAAGATGACAATTGAATCTAACCACGAGAGAGAAACTGTTCCTATCTATAATTTGTCTAGCTACATGCTCTCATATGCAGAGTATCAAATATTAAGTAAAGGTTTGTCTTTCGTACCTACTAAAATTCAGGATCCAGTCGATACCAAGACAGAAATGTTACAGTTTCTACGTAAAATTAGACTGCATGCGTTTTTTGCAGAGCGGTCTGGTATTCCAGAAACTGCAATAGTAGAAGAAAACTGTAGTGGGCTCAAATTGAAATCCACAGGGGAAGCGCTGTGAGGCCAGAGGAGGGGCAGGAGCCCTTTAAATCGTTATCGCGCTCCCGCCGTCGCGGGAAGCGCTGCGAGGCCAGAGGAGGGGCAGGAGCCCTTTATAAACACTTTCGCGCTCCCGCCGTCGCGGGAAGCGCTGTGAGGCCAGAGGAGGGGCAGGAGCCCTTTAAATCGTTATCGTGCTCCCGCCGTCGCGGGAAGCGCTGTGAGGCCAGAGGAGGGGCTGGAGCCCTTTATAAACACTTTCGCGCTCCCGCCGTTGCGGGAAGGGCTGTGAGGCCAGAGGAGGGGCAGGAGCCCTTTAAACCGTTATCGCGCTCCCGCCGTCGCGGGAAGCGCTGCGAGGCCAGGAGGGGCAGGAGTCCTTTATAAACACTTTCGCGCTCCCGCCGTCGCAGGAAGCGCTGTGAGGCCAGAGGAGGGGCAGGAGCCCTTTAAATCGTTATCGCGCTTCCGCCGTTGCGGGAAGCGCTGTGAGGCCAGAGGAGGGGCAGGAGCCCTTTATAAACACTTTCACGCTCCCGCCGTCGTGAGAAGCGCTGTGAGGCCAGAGGAGGGGCAGGAGCCCTTTAAATTGTTATCGCGCTCCCACCGTCGCGGGAAGCCCTGTGAGGCCACAGGAGGGGCAGGAGCCCTTTATAAACACTTTCGCGCTCCCGCCGTCGCGGGAAGCGCTGTGAGGACATAGGAGGGGCAGGAGCCCTTTAAATCGTTATCGCGCTCCCGCCGTCGCGGGAAGCGCTGTGAGGCCAGAGGAGGGGCAGTGAGCCCTTTATAAACACTTTCGCGCTCCCGCCGTCGCGGGAAGCGCTGTGAGGCCAGAGGAGGGGCAGGAGCCCTTTAAATCATTATCGCGCTCCCGCCGTCGCGGGAAGCGCTGTGAGGCCAGAGGAGGGGCAGGAGCCCTTTATAAACACTTTCGCGCTCCCGCCGTCGTGAGAAGCGCTGTGAGGCCAGAGGAGGGGCAGGAGCCCTTTAAATCGTTATCACGCTCCCGCCGTCACGGGAAGCGCTGTGAGGCCAGAGGAGGGGCAGGAGCCCTTTATAAACACTTTTGCGCTGCCGCCGTCGCGGGAAGCGCTGTGAGGCCAGAGGAGGGCCAAGAGCCCTTTATAAACACTTTCGCGCTCCCGCCGCTTGGGACACGCGCGGGCGGCGCCCGGGCAAAGCCCGGGCCAAGGGCAGGCCTGTCCTGCGCCCGTCAGCGGCCGACAGAGGCTGGGCTGGGCCACCCCCCTCACATCTATCACCCAAGAAGGCCATATTGGACTTAGTCCCATTTGCTATTGTCAACTCCGTGTCCCCAGTCAGCTGCTCTACTAAATCTGACACCCTATCGTTCAACCTTGCACCTACACCAGCACCAGATGGGCAAAAGGAAAGCAATAGAGGCAGGGGCCGGGGTAGTGCTAAAAGCCAAGCGAAAAAGGCATAAGCATGCAGCTAGCAACTGCGTCCTGGATAGAATCGACTCTCTCCGGGGCGAATGCAATGGAATACTAACTAGCCTCCAGGGAATTATTTCTATTGAATCTGAGGGGGGAGGCCCTTCAATTAACAGGAAGGACGGCCCCATGAAAATCGCTGAGATTTTCGTGAAACGTGGGCAACAAGTCACTGATACTACAGGGGTGGGCGAAAGTAGGAATGTTATCACCCATACCGCCCCCTCTCTAGCAGAAGACCCACCACTTGCCACCAATGACTCCATCCAGCTCATTAACCGTTTCAATCCCTTAACCAACATCCCTGAATCACACGACGACACCAACCCAGACACCCTGGCAGATGGGCCAGCAGCAACCAATGTGCACTTTCCTCATGTAACCCCACAGCATATTGAATGCATACAAGTTCTAAGGAAGGAGGTCACAGAACTCAAGCATATGGTTAACTCCCTACTTGCAATAGTAAAACAGCTAACCCACGCAAACAACACGACCACCACTAATCTTGCCCAAAACCCAATCCTATCAGGCATCACAACAAACCCGCCCAACTCCTCAGCTTCTAGCTACGTCGGTCCTCACCCCATCAGAGAAAAGACCACGAACTCTTACCAGACACCCTCTTACTACAATTCAGGCATAGGAAACTCACTAGACATCTATCATAAAACCGCCAAACCCATGAGCAATACTGCCTCAAAATACTCTGCACAACCTGCCACTGATCAGTCCCATTTAGGTAATATGGTTCTAATGGTTAACGTTCCCAAGTTAACCACAATGACACGCAAGGAAGGGGCAGACTCTATCAAAAACAAGGCAATCCACTAGATTAGCCATGTTAGAGGCTGCAGATCCATAATACGCGAGGACCTAATTAATGTAGTACGACGGCCAGACCCGGGAACTCACTTTGATATCCTAAAACTGACACTCAAGAACAGGACCATGGTAAACAATTTGATGGCCCTAGAGGCAAGAACAAGCCCACCAGCACACTCACGCATCCAGTTCAAACACACCAGGCCACCCACGCTCCACGAGGAGTGCTCGAGTTACCACCCAGCAGTAAACCTATCCTCTCTTGGTAAATATGATTGACTCATAGCCTCCCCTAAAATCTGTGCAGGCAAACCTTGCAACCTTCTAACATCTATCACCCGCAGATCCTCCTTTTACTCCACCACTGCTTGTCCATGTATTCTCTCCCCTACCCATGACACCGAGACCACTTCCGGTCCACTGAACAATCCTGACAACGACGCTCCTTCCATCTTGCAGGCATATTGCCCACCAAACCAAGTGCTGCTGCCCAGACCTGCAAGCACTTCCTGGACCAGGCCAGTTCCAACAGAGGAACATCACCAACCACCGCAAGCCTCACGGGCAAACATTGGCACCAACCCATCTCTGCTCACTCAACCACATCTGCCAGACCAACCCCCGACAGCCAACCTTACAAACCCCAGGCATTCAGACAGGATAATTCAGCCACAATCTGGGGTACGACTTGTTTCATGGAACGTGGCAAATGGCCAACTACGAAGACACAAGGGCTGCACTCCACACTACACTATCTTGTGACTTTGCCAACCTAAAAGAGTCATGCAAGTACGAAGCTTTTTGGGACCTAATCAAGGCCCCAAGGGAAAGGAAACTGTACTTCCAGCTCCGCATTGGAACACTCCCATTAAGAGTTTTCACCAGTAGCTGGTCACACAATGAATCAACCGCATGCCCAGCTTGCAAAGCCCCCGTCGAGAATCTCCCTCACCTCCTTTTTGCCTGCCCCGCGTATACCGCCCCCCGTAGGAAATGGCTGGCCCCGGCATGCAGACTACTGGGAGTACGCTGCTCTGCGCTAGCTCTGCGAATCCTCAGATCAGACACCAGGCCAACGCTAGTGATCGCCATCGCCAAATTCCTCGGAGCTAGTTGGCTTGTCAGAGGGAAAACTCTTCTGGATAAAGACTCCAAATAAGTCTGTCCCAATATCCTGCCCAGCGCATTTCATTTTATTTCATTTTATTCCATTTTTTATTCCACTTTTTCCATTTTCTCTTATCTTTTACTCCCTTTTATCATCTTTACCTACAATTTTATTATGTGTATTTATTTGTATTTATTACAGCTCGCACTTTTTTGGCTCTTGTAGCCGCAATAAAGCTCCTTTGAATTGAATTGAATTGAAATACACATTCTGTCTGGAAAATAGTACTATGCCATTGGAAGTTCAGATTCTTGAAGATATGGTATTAAGAGAACTCGACCAACAATAATAAAAAAAAATCTTAAGCATAATTGCACTCGAGAAGAAAAGATCGCTACACAGACATTGTCCCAGAATGATAACATAATTATCAAGCCAGCTGACAAAGGAGGCAGTATTGTTGTATGGGGTAAAAAGTATATATGAAAAAGAGGTATTTAGACAACTTAATAATCAGGATCACTATCGACCTATTATCGAAGATCCTACAGAATGATTACAAGGTATCATCAAAGAGGCCACTGATGAGGCATTTGAGAATGGTTGGGTAAGTAAAAAGGAATTTGACTTCCTGAATCAGGGTGATAAACATACACCAAGGTTATACAATCTACTCAAAATCCATAACATCTTAATAATCCACCAGGTAGACCTAAAGTTTCTGTATGTGGATCAATACTTTCAACCACTTGCCCAATATGTAGATACTTTTCTCAAACCGTTTGTTTGGACTACACAAGCTTATGTAAGAGATTCAATGGACTTGATTAATAAACTGGAGGGTACTAACTTCAATGAACAAACACAAACATTGGTTACACTAGATATTGAAACTCTATATACCAATATTCCACAAGATGAAGCCTTGGAAGTCATGAGGACTTGGTTAGAGTCCAGGGACCCACCACATAGGGTCCCTACAACATTCATAATGACACCTGCTTTACTCTGCCTTAAAAGTATTTTTTTACTTTTGGGAATGATTTGTATCTTCAAACAAAATGTGTAGCGATGGGCTGTAGCTTTGCTCTAGAGATTGCCAATCTTGTCATGGGTTGCTTTGAAAGAAAGTGGATTTACGGCACCAATAACCCCTTTCATAAGCATGTCATACAGTGGTTAAGATATATCGATTACATTTTTATGATATGGGAAGGTGATAAGGAGTCACTCTCTGCCTTCCATGTATGGCTTAACCATTGAACCTCTGACTTGAAATTTACCATGACTCATGAGTCCAGACGGATACATTTTTTAGACCTTTGGCTAGAGTCAAGAGAAGGACACATCGAAGTGAATTTATTTACCAAACCCACAGACAGAAACACACTATTACATTTTTCTAGTAGCCATTCATGTACCCTGAGAGAAAACGTACCCTATGGCCAGTTTCTTCGTATTGAATGAACTGTACAAACAAGGAAGACTATTTCACCAATGCTGTGAACTTGGCGTCCAGATTGATTGACAGAGGATACCCTAAGAAACTAGTAAAAGGAGCCTGTAAGAGAGCTTGGTTCGCTCCTAGAGAGTGTCTTTTGACCCCTAAGGGACAGACAAGGGATGTCCCTTTGACTTGTGTCCTAACGTACAACCCTAAATCTAATAGAATAAGATCAATTATAAAAAGGAATTGAAACATATTAGCTCCATTAGATAAACCAAAACCTCTTTTTTCCTTTAAAAGAGGACGTTATCTATGAGACTCACTAGTCCATGCTTCCTCTCTAGAACCAAAGAAGAAAGATCTTAGACAAATGCTGAATCTACCCCTTGTTATGAGACACTATAAGTGCAATACGTATACAGCTTGCAAGTTCACAGAAAACACTAAACGTATCAATGTCAATGGTAAAACACACAAACAGTTCTGTTTTTCTAACTGCAAATTAATTGGTTTATTTTGGCCAAACTGTACAACCAGTTAAATCACGTATTTTACAATATAGGTCTAGGATTAGGTGTACAATACAAGGGGCCCCTCTGGTAGAACACTATACAGATAGAGAACACAAAGAGGATGACATTTGGTATTCTGTATTATATGTGGCAGAAATAAAACAACATGGAATGAAGGTTATGACCATTCTAGACAAAATGGAGTCCAGATTTATTGAGAAGTATGGTACAGCCACACATGGGTTGAATGATTTACATGAAATGTGGTCCCTTATAGGATGTTAAAAAAGTTATAGAAAGGCTTTTGTTGCATTTACAGGGCTGCAGCATACCATGTAGGTGTGCACCAACAGAATGTATGATTATTTCTTGATATCCACTAGGTGTGCTCCAACATATGTGGGACAGTGTATGTGGCTGTGGGGTGAACACTTGTCCCTGAGCATTAACGTATATGCCATGTTCCTTTCTAGCAGCTATCCATCAATTTCCTTTCATTACTTTTTCAAAATATGGTTGACGGTCTATGCTGGAGTTTGTTAAATAATTGGTTCTCGTTTATATGCGATTTAGGATTTAGAAATAGGATTTATTTATAATTTACAATATGGTTCTGTTTTTTCAACATCTATGGCGGCGAGGAGATATAATCAACGAATTTCGGGCGTCTCCTTCCCCTATTTTATCTATCTGTACACCCATAAATATGGCCGCTATTTTACGCGTGACCCGCGATGCAGCATTTAGGAGTAGCCATTAGCCTGTCTTTAATTTCCTTTAAATATGGCTGCCTACACTTGCGCTAGCATTGCTATAACCCCTGAGAAGTGGATGCACTCTGTAACTACGATGTAACCATAATGGTGTGTTTGTATGATCTGTTACGGGCTCCTCCAAAACTAGAAGAATGCTGCCTGAACATGAATGGCATGAAAATATTATCAATGTGAAGCCTGATGGACTAGATTCGTGAACGCACGTAGCTATTACGAATTAATATCATGTTATCAATATGAGTTTAACCGGACTGCTGATACTTTCGTTTTAGTCCGCATCAGAATTTGAACGTCTATGACGCTTCCATGAGGTGTTAATTAGAACCATTTCGGAAGGGCCCCTAGTGTCTAGCTTTGAGCAATACAGGGCGGAATCCTGATACTGCGACAAAGGTCAGCGCGTGTAATCACAAATCGTTAGATCTATGCAGTTCCGCACATGCCAATTACTTATAAAAACAGACTGTCTATCATTTCTTATCTTAAATTTATATTCTTTCTAATATTATCACTTCAGCGAATGGGGGACGCAGGGTTCCCCTCACTAGAGCATGTGTTGTTGCACGCATATGAATATTCACTGTGACATGTATTTTTAAGAACAATATACATGTCTATAACTTGCACCTTATGAATTCAGTGTTTTATGTTTGGTAGAATTGCTCACAAGGTGTGGAACACATGTTTTGGTGTACAGGGTGGGATGTGACCCTGGTGGTGTTATTGATCATGTAGTTTCAAGTATGATTATATTAATAAAAAACACATTTACAATTATATATGTAGGTACAGCTTGCTGTGTCCTGATGGGGCCTAGAATTGAAGGCCTTTGTATTGCAGACGGTATTAATCATTTACTACCTCAAGTGGAGGACTGCTTTCGAAAAAGGTGTTTGGCAGCACACAACCACGAATTCCGCTAGAAGCTCTAGTGCTAATTAGCTCACACTTAGTACCTGCTCATGTGTTTTTTGCAAATTGTGATGTATATTTTGGTGTGATATATTGTGTATACTTGTTTTAGAGGCGTGCATTGTAGTTTTCATTATATGTTTTGTGATTTATGAAAAAGAGCGAGACAAAGGGCGACAAATATTGATTTATTAAAAGCATAAATATAAGAATTAAACAATGTTTCCAGTGACTAATTAGGGTTTTCACTGTGACGTTTAATATATATGTATTTTTCCCTACTATATATCAGTTTTGTATTAGTACTCCACTTGTGGAACCGGCAGCAGTCGGAGTGATGCAATGTCACCTGCACATGACCACTAGGCAGCAGACTAGAAGAGGCCGCGACCGTGCCGGGAGCAAAAATAAGAGCTCTGTGGCGGCAAGCCTAGTGACATCACTCTGGGGATCATCACGGTGGCTGGCAGATCGGGCAAGTTAACTCAGCGTGGTAGCAATGAATCAGCAGTGGTCCCTCTCATCGCCAAGTGTGTGCTGAGGTTTGCGTATGTGTCAGGTAGCAAGCCTCAGATAACAGTGTCCTGGCACCCAGCCGCAAAAGAACGAGTCGTAGGCATTTACTGTGTTAGACTGACCACAAGGTCACAAACACGGGCCTCTTTATTAGAGCTCCCACATGACTGCTGCAACCATCTGTAGCCGAACTGAGATGTTTCTTAAAAAAACACTGTTACCTCATTTCACCTGTGGGGATCATCCACATCCCATCATAACACCTCTGATCACATCAGCAAGTGTCATGCCCCTTCTAACTGCCTACAAGGGGAAATGTACATTTTAAGCGTTAGAAATTAAATCACACACTAATGCCCAGCATGCGCACTGCTGTACAAGCATGCATTCCAGCAGACCTGATTCAGGCAAATTGCCTGTGCTTCAATAGAAGTAAATTAGGAAAATCCATTCTCCTGATTATTTTATTAAACAATCCCACTATCCTCTTCTAAAATATTGGCATGTATGTTCAAGGGAGAGTAGTACTGACGTGGTATGTAGGATCCCTATCTACATGGCACCTCCTGAGGCACTCTTGCGCCATGTTAGGCCTCAGTTACAGGAAGGGGGTCTTCTACAGTTGTAAATCTGTGTGAAAGGCCTGCATTTGTCACGCTCCACAAGTGTAGATTTTGCACAGAGGACAGGTATTTTTGCTCAGGTGATTCTGTGCGAATTTACATTTGCAAATTTGCACCATGGAAACTTTTTTATTTCCCCAATCTATGCATGCACAGATTATAAAGAAAAAAAAATGCGAATTGTCACTCCATTTTTAGGGTCGAGTCTGCGTCGCATGCGTTTTGCTGAGCGAGACGCTTTAGGAATTGAAAAGGGCTCGGAGCCCCGTCCACGTCACGTCAGTGTCTTTCATTGGCTCGTGGGCTTGCCTGTTAGAATCTGCTTGATTTCATTAGTGGAAGGCAAGCATACGCCATGCCTTTTCCGGTGCATAGCCCTCGTCAAGCGCATCGACCAAGTACAGAAAACATACGAGGCTTGCTGTTTTCCGTCCGGTTCGTGGACTACTTTTTCTCTCTTTTCCTAGCTCGATCTTGCTTGTTTTAAATGCTGACATATTTTTCAACGTATTTTGTCTCTTATCTTTAGAGAATGGAAAGCATTTCAGATCCTCCCAGTTAAAGCGACCTTCTTCAGCTGTGTGTATGTAAACAATTTAACGGTTTGCAAGATTTCTCTGTAAACTCTAGTGGACGTTGTTTTTGGAATTCTATTTGGTCATAATATTTAGAGCCACACCCTGATATGAAAGGTGACCAGTGAGAGCTGTGCGCAGATGTTTGCCCGTGCGATCCGAGCCAGGGTTTTCCAAAGAATGAATAAACGTGTTACGCAAAATGTTTGTAAAGTGGTTTTAGCTAAATGTCACATGTAAAACTGCACAGACGTGTTCTGCCCAAGGTGTTTAAAATAGTAGTAACAACGCTTTTGAAAGTGGGTGCCAAATTTGCTTTTAAACTTTAAACTTCCTTAATCTATGTACGTAAAATAGCTTTGCATTCACATTTATATTAGGTCGCATACTTGTGCCACAAAGTGTGTATTAAGACACAGAAAAAAGGGCATCCGTTGCTTCTGGTAGCGAGGGTTTATTGTATCTTACCTGAGCAGCAGCATCCTAAAATGTTGATCCACTTTGAAGATGGGCAGACCTGAATTATGGAAATATTTCCACCGGGGATGTAATTGGCAATGCTGATACACATGGAAAATGATTGAGGAGAAAATGCGAAACAACTCTGCCTTCTGGTGACGTCACGAATTTTAAGAGGTGGTCTCATGACTGGTACATAACGCACAAGGATTCATGTCATCGTTTTCCATTTTACCTGCTCAAGTTAGAATTCACACTACAATCTGTTCAAGGGCTGTGTTCCATTCTTGTTTGATGTGATATTGTTTTTCGTCCATTGCTATAACCCGTTGTCGCAACATTTTCAATTTTTCTTGTTTTTCCTTCTTTCTCTAGGGTATTCTTGACACATGATACAAGCACACGCTCGATAATTGTCATATGGAATTATTAGTATTTTACCAAACTACATTAGTAACATTTAATTAGGTTAATATATATATAATATATACTATATAATTTATACATGTTGTACATTTCTTTAAATATAAAGCTTGCGCACAATTGACCATTTGTATAAATCAAAGTTTCTCCCTAAATGTTCCCAATACATATGAACAAGATTCAAATTTTTGTGACTTTTACTTTTCATTCATCCTCTTTCTCTGGAATCATATCCAACAGTCTAGCTTGCACGTTTTCAAAGCTGTAAAATCAATACATTGATCTATTAGTATCATAATCTTGAACAAAAAGGTATGATTATTTGTGTGCCTGGCCCCATTATTATAGATATATATATATATATATATATATATATATATATATATATATATACACACACACACACACAATATTCGCTAAATATGTCAGGGAAAACATCATAGCTTTCAGAACAGTTTGAATCAAGCCGAAAATTGCTTAAATGACATGGCGGCCAACCACCAGTTTGAATAACTAAAAACAGGAAGGCCCTTTATACCTAGAAATTCATCTTTGTCCGAATGAACTCAACTACTTACGAGGTCGTAACAGAATCCTTTCAAGTGTTGATATTGAGTGCCACCTAAGGTCCTCTCGGTGGAAGGCTACTAACTAGGGAACTAACTCTTTTTAGAGTCGAGCCTGCGCCGCATGCGCATGCATTTCGCTAGCGAGACGCTTTAGGAATTAAGAAGGGCTCAGAGCCCCGTCCACGTCACGTCAGTGTCTTTCATTGGTTCGTGGGCTTGCGTGTTAGAATCTGCTTTATTTAATTAGTGGAAGGCACGCATACATCATGCCTTTTCCGGTGGTTAGCCCTTCTCGAGCGTATCGACTAAGTACAGAAAACATACAAGGCTCGCTGTTTTCCGTCTGGTTCGTGGACTACTTTTTCTCAATTTTCGCAGCGCGATCTCGCTTGGCAAAAGTCGAGCGCTATGCATAATATCGACCCTGTTACACAATTAATTGCACTTTTTCTGGTTACGTACATGGTTTATGTGGCAAGAAAAGTCTGGTTAGGAGTTTACAACGCTCTAACACAAGCAAACGCGAGACCCGTTGCATTGCAAATGCTTGTTTACTAATTATGGTTAAGATGGGCACTTGCACTGAGCAATTCACTCACCAAGGTGCACACATGGAGGCCCTCCCGATTAAATTAAAATAAAATACTCCTCATTTGTAGTCTAAAATCAATGTTGTTTTATGTTTTTCGTTTGTTAAACCTCCCCTCTCTATGTCTCTTTCTCCTCCTGTCTTTTCCTGTGAGAGGTTGCTATAGTGACCTGGTTTCCTGGGGCCTTTTGCGCAGGTATTCGACCTATTTATGTTTTAAAAAAAATGCAATTTCTTATACTGTGCACCATTTCATGAACATGTGAGAGCCTGTTCTGGGCGCGAGCCAAAAGCCACTGCGGCAGTTCTTTCAAACAGGGAGAGCAGACTGGCTGGAACTGGTTCTAACCGCCCAGGGCTGAGCTACCAGAGAGTGTTGCGGAGGAGAATTTGTTAATCATTCCATAAAAAATAGAAAAGGAATGAACAAAGGAACTCATGGCACGCTTATTTAAAAATACTTTCACATAATTATTTTAAAACCCTTTCTCTTTTAATAAGTTATGTTCCCTGTGAACTGCATAAATAAATACACTCAACATGTTGTAAATAAATGCCTGCTATGCTTTGGTGGGGAAAACAAAATGTAACATGTTTTTACATAGTAACAAATTGATTTCAGGAGGTGTGTTCTAGATGTTTGGTTTAAGCACAAAGCTTCCCTAAAAGGTTAAACAATTGAAGATCCCTCACAGCTGTTACACATTAGCCAGAAATAGGTTGGTTGTTTGGTATTATTGTAAATCTGGGAGAGGATGAGAGGTAGATTGAGAGCGGGGGACCGGAAGGATCACTAGCGTGTTTTTTACAGTGCTCTTTCTACTCAAGTCTTGCATTTCTACCAAGAATCGCACGCACATAGTGTGTAAATCACAGCTGTTCAACTACAGAATCTCACAGTCACCATACTTTTCTAGGGAAGCAGGGTTTATCTATTCAAACATAAGCAGCTAGATGACGACTTTTTATTGACAAAGCCACGGCAATGCTAAAACCTTGGTCTTGTGTGTTCAAGTGCTATTTTCTGCTTCTAACAGGTACTACAATACAAAACAATCTGCTTTGCCAATAAGTAGCCTAGGTTGCAAAACCTTTTAAGGCGCAAGGGACGGGTGTTACAATGGTGGCCATCCTTGTTACTAGCCAAAAAACATAATCAACACTTTCCAACCTATCATGCACCTGCAAAGCAAGTCAGGTTACTTCCTATAACTGCAGTTCCCAGGTGTTGGTAAACATACTTGTCAACATTCTGTGCATAAACGATGTAGGATTTTTCAGCTTTTGAAACTGCTAATAGTAATAATGATGACACTGCAGGAAATTATGTCACTTGACAATTTTCACAGTCATTACCTAAATGTAAATGATACCATCACACTCAGGAAGGGCCTCTCTTCCTGGCCAGAAATGTGATGAGGACGGCGGTGGCTGGTAACAGTTCTAGCCACACACCAGTTCCAACAAACTTGGCAAAGCCAAAAGGTCGGGCGGTGGCAAGCTGGTGCAATAGTTAAATGTTTTTTTTATTTTTTTTTATTGAAAGCACATTGCACATATGTAAAGAGGAAAAAAATAAAATATGTCACCACCTAAACACGGTGGCTATATGTTTGCATTAAAAGTTATAATTAAAAATAATTTAACACCTGCATACTATCTTGATAGAAAAACAAGGATGCTTCCTACCAGGGAGGTATGCTTAGAAAAGTATTAGAACCGTTATTTTGTGTTAATGCTCATCACAGGAATCTATGAGTCTTATTGGTGCAATTAAACAGTACTATTGACTTTGAATTACTGTAAATTAAAGACAGTTTGAACACACAAGGATGACTGAAAAAACGATACTCAAAAGAAAAAAAAAACATTCAACTCTCTTTCAGATGTACCTGAGGCAGACAGGTGGCAAGACTGTTGAAAACAGCTGTTAAATGATGGGACAAAAATCAGAGACCCCTTGAGGTGGTGGATGGGCAGGTAGCGACTCCAGGTGAAACTCATACATGCCAAAAGACCCGATTCAGGCGGGAGCTCCTGATTTTTTAAGCCAAAAATTGCTTTCTTTTTTAAATTGCATCTGCCTCAATAGAAGTCAATGAAAGAAATACACTCTACCGATTTTCTTTTTAGATCTCCCATTTTCCTCTTTTAAAATGTTGGCTGAATGAAAACTGTGCTTCAGTTCATAAGGGCAGAAATCAGAAAAACCTGTTACTCAAATGCAAGGACAGTTCTTGTCCTGAAGAATAAATCCAAAACACATTTCCAACACAGTTATGTTGCCTTCAGCTCAGACTTTTCAAAGTGGTTTATAAACAGAAGTGAAAAACACAGTGGGTTTTTACTCTAAAGCTGTCCCTCCCTTAACTACATGTTGCCTTGCTGAACTGCTTTGTCTCAAACCTACAGACACTTCTGGTTGATCTTTCCTGGGTCCCTTTTGCATTTAATCCCTGGCTGTCTAAATTCTATGGGCATTTTTTATTTCCTTCACCTGAGTAGAGACAGTGAACTGAAGAGTGTGAGAAATTGAGCTGTTGGTTGACTGGTATATGAGCTCTGATCAAGCAACAGCCACAATACCTTGCAGGGTTAACCACAAAAAGTCACTAAATTAACCTGTGCTTAAACCTGGGTAGCATGGGACAAAAAGCAGCCAGGCTTAATTTAGAGGCAATGTGTAAAATATTTATACAGATCACAAACAGTAATGAAGTGAAAGCACAACACAAGAAAAATCCCAATCAAATTTAGGAAATTAGAGTAAATTATAATACCTTATTTGATGCCAAAACAACAAAAATCCAATCAGTAGAACCAGAGTTATGAATTTTTAAATTTTAAGGTTCAAAATAGCACCTAAAAGAACAAATCCCCAACTGCGGACACGGGGTCACACTAGATCAGGGCAAAGTCAAAAGTTAAGGCTGACTGTGATGGAGCGTGATTCAGATACAAGAAGTAGTTTGGGCCCAGTTGGGCACCTTCTTACTTAGGAACATTTTGAAGAGAAAATGCCAGAGAAGGTAGAAGTTCAGCAGGACAAGGCTGCAGTAGTGTCCGAGGTAGAAGCATCTTCGTCAGACAGCCGTAGTGTGGATCAGTGTTGAATAGTTTTACCTTTGGATATAGTCAACTAAATGAAAGTCCAAAATGTCCAGCGGTACAAAGCTGAGGGCTGCAGCCGAAGACAGTTCCACAAGGTCGGATACCCCTTTGGTGAAGGACCACTGAAATGGATTTGCTGCCGCGGAGAAGAAAGTATCGGGAGAAGCCGCAAAGTCAATCCGACCAGCGATGCAGGTAGGCGAGCAGGTTGGTTCTGGTCTCCTTTTGGTTCTCAGAGCACTTTGTGGCCAAATTTTGTCTAGTTCTTCAGTTTTGGAAACTGGTTATCTTGTCAACTTTAGAACCACAACCAAGGGTCCAGGAGTGGATGGAGACCTCTTGAGGGTTCAGGACTCACACAGGCTGGGTCTAGGTGTGGGTTCAAGATGGTGGGAGCTTGCTATGTCCCTCTGGCTCTGAACAGGAGGCTAGCAAACTAGCCGTTCGAGTCACTTCTGGTAGTCCTGGGTGTAGTTGTAGATGCAGGACTCAACAGCAGGGCTGGCCTCTGAGGGTTCAAGGCAGGTCCCAGGCAGCAGGACAGAGTGCAAATCAGCAGTCCTCAGAGAGTTCTTCCGCAGGTCCAGTAGTGAACTGAAGAATGGGTCTGAGTGCCCTATTTGTATACCCTGGTGCCCTGGAAAGGTTCTTTGAAGTTCTGGGAGTCTCCAGCCTCCCAGCTCTGGCGCCAACCTGCCTGTAGTGACAGTACAGGGTCATTGGGCCTATTGTGAGGAGACAGGGCCCAGCCTATTGAGGTGCAAGTGGAGCTGTGCTCAGCTTTGCTCCCCCAACAAGCCAGTTAATGGCCCTTTTTTGACGCCATTGAGTCATACCTAACCCCAACATTGTATGACTGACTGGGAGAAATTCACAAAGGCTGTCAGCTACACCCAGTCATGTGACCCAAGACAGGCTGCAGGCACAAAGGGATAAGGGCATGCAAATGCAAATGCCAACTTTCTATAAGTGGCAGTATCAAAATGGTGATAAAAATCCCACTTTACCATTAAAGAGGGACTATCATTACAATACCACTGATACCAAACATGACATATCTACCTCCTTTAGGAATTACAGCTTATTGAAGGTAAAAAGGACACCCCAGTGCTATCTTATGGGAGGGGTAGGCCTCACAGTAGTGAAAAACAAAGTTGGGAGTTTTTCACTACCAGGACATGTAAAATATAAAGGTACACATTCAACCTTTTAATCACATCATGCCCTGACCTATGAGCTGCGTAGAGCCTACCTTATGGTGCCTTATGTGTTATAAAATCTGAGTTTAAGGCCTGGCAAGGGGCTTTAAATGCCAAGTCGGCATGGCAGTGCAACACTGCATTCAAGCTGTAATCAAAGGTCTGGGGCATGTTTTAGAAGGCTACTTAAGTAGGTGGCACAATAAGTGCTGCAGGCCCACTGGTACCATTTAATTTACAGGCCTTGGATATGTAGTTTACCACTTTACAAGGGACTTAAAGGTAAAATAAATTTTCTACTTAGGTACATTCCAATTGTGCCATGTTTTAGTAAGAGAGCACAAGCACCTAGCACTGGTTAGCAGTGGTAAAGTGCACAGCGTTCTAAGCTCAACAAAAACAAATTCAGCAAAAAGTAGAAGGAAGAGGCCAAACAGTTTAGGGATGACACTGCAGAAAGGGCCATTTCTAAAAAAGAGGTCTGCTCGGGCCTCCTTAAAAGCTTTAGGATCAGAAGCTGAAATTGCTTGATGGAAAGACAGTTAAAAAAGCAGTAGCCTACCTCCTCAATCAGAAGGGTTGGCAATTAATGCTGTATTTATTAGCTTGGCAAGTTTGAATTATTCTTCCCTGTTGTCAGACTGGGAATCTTTGGCAGTTAATGTTTAAACAACAGGCTTCCGATATCTGCATTTAACATTGCTTTAGCTGTGCACTATGTGCAATCACTCTACTTTTACTGTATGCCTCAGCCTCTGGATAAAGAGGTGAAGAGACTTATTTGTATTTTATTATGTTTTACTCACCAACAGAAATTAGTGCAGGATAATCAAGGACACAACTGGTGAAGGTCCAATGAGTTACATGGGAGTTGAGGCCGTCAGGTTTTTCCTGAAAGCCAGGAGCATGAAAGCAATCCATAGCTTGGCAGAATGGAAATTCCAGACAGAAAAAGAACTGCATACCTTGAGAGGTTTTGTGCTTTAGAGTTTCAATGAGTACTGTAGGTCTGCTCCTCAGACCTCCTGCATACATGCGAACCCTCCTCATTCAGGTGGGAAACTACCAATTTCAAGGGTAGTCTCCCACCTCCTGCTACCTGCATGCAGGTACCTGATTCAGGTTGTCAAATGATGCATAATCTCCTGGAAACAAGGCAAAAGTGAAATGTTGATTCCTGTCCCTCCCAAGAATTACCTCTGATGTCAAAAGTTAACATTTTGTAATTAATTCCTGAAAGGGGAGATTAGAGAGTATGGCAGGCCTTAAAATACATTTTGGGCAGTTTTACATAGCACATACTCTGTTTTTGTTTGTGCTGTATTATTAAACTGCCAAAAATGAAACTCCAATGGACCTGATTCAGGCAGATTTAATTCTATTTCAGTATACGACAATGGGAAAAATACATTATCCTGGCTAATTTTTTAAATCTCCAACTTGCCTGCTCTAAAATGTTGGCATGTATGCTCCTGGGTGTCACAAGTTATTTGGAAGACTAGCTAGGCGACTTGAAAAGCCTTGCAAGCAAGGCAGACAATTCTGAATGTAAAGTTCCTTCTCTTAGATTTCCGTAGCTCAGATTTTCTCAGCAAAAAATGTGCATTTATTAAGTTTCATGTAACAAAGATGGAGAGCATTTTGCATCTGAATCTATGAAAGATGCCAATGTTAGAGAACTGAAAGCACAGGAAAAAATGATTTACTGGAGTGAATTGCTTCCACCCGTTTAGTCCCCTTGGATTTTTCCCATTTGTCTACTTGGTTTTTGAACATTTAGGGCCAGATTACGACTTGGGCGGAGGGGAATACTCCATCCCAAATGTGACAGAAATCCCGTCCGCCGTATTTGAAGTTCCATTGGATATAATGGAACTTGTAATACTGCAGGCGGGATATCCGTCACATTTGGGACAGAGTAATCTCCTTGTCCAAGGTCGTAATCAGGTCTTTACTGTGAGTGAGTCTCATTAACTGTGTCTCAATCACTGTAAATTCCTAGTAAATGGACTAAGAGTGATAAATGTCAGTGTCAGCCATCTAAGATAAGGCTGCTGGTGCACAGTTATGATAAGAGACTCTGGGCTGGTTGCATGTGAGTATACAAATCAATCAATCAATCACATTCTTATAGGAGCGCAGCTAATCACTTGTGAGGGTCTCAAGGTGCTGGGGTAAGAATGGGTTCAGTCGAAGAGGTAGGCCTCAAGGTCCTTCTTGTATTGAGGTAGTGAAGGCGATTGCCTGAGGTGTAGCAGAAGAGTTTTCCAGGTTTTTGCGGTGAGGTAAGAAGATAAGAGATCGATCTTCCTCCAGTGGAGTTCTTGCGTATCCTTGGGGTAGTGGCAAGGGCTAGCTGGGGAGATCAGAGGTGTCTGGTGGGTGTGTGGAAGGTCAGGCGATGGTTGAGGTACACAGATCCAATGCTGTGAAGGGCCTTGTATGCATGCATGAGGAGCTTGAATGTGATTCTTTTGTTGATCTGGAGCCAGTAAAGGTCCCTCAGGTGACTTGAGAGGTAGCTACGGTGGGGGATGTTTAAGATGAGCCTGGCCGAGGTTTTCTGGATTCTCTGCAGTTTCTTTTGGAGTGTTTGGGTGGTGTCGGCTTAGAGTATGTTGCCGTAGTCTAATTTGCTGGTGATGAGCGCTTGGGTGATTGTTCTCCTGAACTCGATTGGGATCCACTTGAAGATCTTTCGAAGCGGGCAGAGTCTGTGAAAACATGAGGATGAGAAAGTGTTGGCTTGTCGGTTCATTGAGAGCAAGGAGTGGAGGATGATGGAGGGTGTGGCTTGGCCATCCTGCAAGCTGGCCACCACGCTGTAAGGCTCTTCAGGGCAGGAGCATTAATCCGTCCTTTATCCTAATGGATCGGCTGCCCGAGAGGGTCGGCTATAATTATTCTATCCTGGGCAGCAGCAGTGATAACGAAGCTGGCCCGAATTAAGAGGACGCACGGATTGTGAAGGTGGCGCCGGGCCCAGTGTGCGCCCTGCTTGGGCTGCGGTGTGGTGCATCTTGTTGCTGTGGGCCCCTCAGGTGGTGGGATTCTGTGGCTCCTCCCCCGAGCCCCACCCGCTCTGGAGAAGACATTTGGAGGCTCTGCGGCTGGGTGGTCTGGTGCCACATGAGCCTTGGATTCCTGCAGGGGCAGATCAGCGGTGGTGATCAGGACTTGGGCCCCACAGGTGGATGTGTCAGCGGGCCGGAGGCTTGTGCTGGTGGCTGGTGCGAGGCATCTGCCCTGATACGCGACCTGGATTGGCCACGGCTGAACGTGCTTTGGTGAGGACCGGGGAGCACCCGTGAGAAGAAGGCGAAGAAGAGGCACCCCCCGTCCTGAGGAAGGTGATTGGAGGTTACGCGGCTGGAGCCTTGGGCCTCGAGGGAGCCTCCGGTGTCAGGGGCCTGCTGGGCCTTATCGGCGGCGATGATCGGGCCACAAGCCCCACAGGTGGGTGAACTGGCGAGCTGAGTGCTGTTGTGGGGCCCCTGCGGTGGCGAGTGTTGCCAGAGAGACTGTGGGCCACCTGTCGGGGCCCATTGCACTGGGGGCCCCCCGTCCTCCTGAGGTGAGGAGCGGCTGCCTGGACGGTGGGGGCTGTGGAGTTGTCCCGCCTCTGGGCAGATATTAGTTGGTGCTGTGGTGGCTTGGGGTGAGCAGGGGCAGGCGGTAGCCGGGTACCCCCTCTTTTCCCCTTTTTTTCTTTTTGTGCCTTCCGGCTGGTGCTCCTCACTGTTGGGGCAGGCTGGCGATTTTTGCCGGCCTGTTGGTGCATGTGACTACTTGTCTGTGAGCGCACCGGGGTGTTGGTTCGCACTGTCGGCCGGGACGGGGTGCTGTTTGGTGCACACTTGGGAGCTGAGGTGTGCTTTTGACGAGATGGGGAAGGCAGATCATAGACAGCCCCAGCTTACGTTTGAGGGCAAAAAGAAATATAGTCAAGCCAGCAGGTCATCAGAAGATCAGCTTCAAGAGGATGACGCACTGTCGTCCTCCGTGAAGGCTATGTTCCTGGATCTTAAGCATAATCTGGCCAGTATTGATGCCATGTTGGATCACTTGACTGAAGGAGAGGGTGGACGCCCACAACACTCACCTTGAACAGGTGAAATCTCGCACCTCCGACCTGTAGGATCATCGGAGTGGAGACGGAGCGAAACTATTGTAAATGGAATGCACGCTAGAAGTAATCCGGAATAGGAATGAGGATCTCGAAGCTAGCTCCTGCCGCAATAATATCTGTATTTTGGGTCTCCAGGAGTCGACGGCTATGGGACGGATGGAGGACTATGTGGAGACTATGCTGTCTGCGCTCTTCCCTGGTGAGCTCTCCCAGGTATTGGTGGTTGAACAAGCCCAGAGGTTGCTTGGGCTGAGGCTACCGCCTGGGACACTGGTGCGTCCAGTCATTGTGCGCCCATTAACCTATTGAGATAGAGACACAATACTCCGTCTCGCTAGAGAGCCTCTCCCCGTGATCTATGATAATAATGAGCTCAGCATTTTCCCAGACTACACCCCTGGGCTACAGGCGGCTTGCAGGGCGTTTCTTCCGGCCAAGCACACTGAGTCAGACACATGCCAAGTATTCCCTCATTTACCCAGCCAAGTTGCGAGTACAACATAAGGGCAAGCTACACTTTTTTACAGACCTGAAATTAGCAATCAAATGTGCTAAAAATATTCCCAAGAAGGCGCCCCTGGACTGCACGCAGGCTGATTGGGGGTGGAGACACCCTCAGTAATAGCGACTGAAAGGTGGCTGTCCTTGTGAGGCGCCGGTGATGCGGCGCTGCAACTTGGGCCCTGTTGGACCCTGAGTGAGTCTCACCTCTTGGCGCAGCCCGACCCCTAAAATGACTGACACTGAGAGAGCTCCTGCCCACCCATCCATAGTGGTTAACAGATGGCCACTCTGTCGCTCCACTGGATGAGTCCAATCAAGTTGTTTGCTACCAAGTTGTGGCATATGTGTTTGGGTGTGGTTGGGTCTGCAGAGCTGACTCAATTGGGAGGTCAGCGTGGGCGGGGGGAGGTTGTGGGCTTGTTGATTATTGCATTCTATGCCTTCTCTTCACTTCTGTCTTTCTTTATTATCCTGTCCTCAATGCTGTTTCGTATTATGCTCTGTGATGAGGTGGGCGTGGTGCAGGTGAGACGCGTGGTATGATGGGGGTTAGGGGGGTGGTATATGTGAACTGCATGACTTGGAATGTTCGGGGGCTGAGCGTTGAGTGCAAGATGCAGCTGATATCTGCCTATATGCAGCGTTGTGCAGTAGATGTTTGTATGCTTTATGAGATTCACCTGATGGCCGCCACAAAACACATGATCATAGCTGGTTGAATTGATGAATGCCATTTGGTGGTGTATTCGAGCTAAGTGCGCGGAGGCGCCATTTTGACTAGAAAGGGACTGCAATGGTAGACCGAGAAGGTGAATATAGACCCCCGCAAGTTCGTTATGTCCTGCTGCAGGGTATCT
Organism: Pleurodeles waltl; assembly: GCF_031143425.1. Taxonomy (NCBI): domain Eukaryota; kingdom Metazoa; phylum Chordata; class Amphibia; order Caudata; family Salamandridae; genus Pleurodeles; species Pleurodeles waltl. Next base: position 299,313,121 of record NC_090443.1, on the reverse strand, counting down.
TGCTTGACAGACCGTTTCGTCTTATGTCCGTAAATGGTCCCAAGGTGGACGACCCGTGATTCTTTGCCGAGGTGTGGCACTTGATGTGCTCTTTGGGGCAAGGGTCGATATTGTGGGGTGGAGATTTTAATGTGGTTCTGGATACAGTAGCAGATCATGAGAGCCGGGCTCAGCCACAGCACGTGGTGGCAGCGGGGGCACTTGCTCGCATTATGACGGATGGGGCAGTGGTGGAATTGTGGAGAGTGAAGCATGGTGTAGCTAGAGGGGGAATATGCGTAAACTCAGTTCATAACAGTTGGTCGAGGATTGACAGGTGGCGTGGCACTAGAGATGTGGAGCTCTGGACGGATACTATCAAACACATGCCTCGAACCCTGTCGGACCACTCTCTCGTTCTCCTCACACTGGAAATCCCGGGGGGAGTGCATTGTGATGTTATATGGAGACTTCCGTGCAATGCATTGAGAGATGCAGTCTTTTGAGAGGAGGTGCATACGGCTATAACAGAGTACTTTGCAGTTACCAAGGGCTCGGTTACGTTGGCTGGTACCTTGTGGGAGGCGTTCAAGGTGGTGATCCGGCGGATTTTCTTAGCTAAACAGCATGGCGTACTCAGAGCGATATGCCAGGATTTGGCGGATCTGGAGGCCCAGCTGAGTGTGCTGGAAAAGCAATTGTGTGCAGGCATGTCTAGTGCCCTCCTGGCGGAGTTCCGGGAGAGTATGAGGAGGCAGCGCTGCGCAAGCTCTGCCTTCTGGGCAGGGAAGCTAAAGCGAGACAGTATGGTGAGGGCAAGCGGTCTGGTAGACCGCTAGCGGAAATGTTGCTTTGGCCGTGGTCTGGAAACTACATTGTGGAGTTGCTGGATTCTACTGGTGTCCGCCAAAGGTGTGCGGTTGAGGTCCGTCCTGTCTCTTTATTCTGCTTCGGGGAGTGCAGGTGTAGAGTCATATACAGAATATTTTGATGATGTCAGCCTGCTTTTGTTGGAGAACTAGCATCAACAGTATCAGGATGCGCCAATCTCGGTTGAAGATATAATACGAATCATCTGCAGTTTGCCCGGTTATAAGGCCCCTGGTTTAGATGGGCTCACGGTGGCCTTTTACAAGGCATATGCTGATCTGTTAGCCCCGCAATTACTGGATGTGACTGCCAAAGCGCTTGAGTGCGGCACTCTGCCACCGTCGTTGCGAGAGGCCCTCATAGTTACTGTACTGATGCTGGGCAAAGATCCATGTTCTTGCAACTGGAATAGACCACTATCACTCATAAACCTGGATAGTAAGATATTAGCGAAGCTTATAGCGACGCGTCTGCAGCCCCTTCTTCCGGCGTTGGTGCTTCCGGATTAGTCCAGCTTCGTGCCAGGTCGCTCGACCTTGTATAATCTCTGCACCTTCTTTGCGGTTGCTCGGATGGTGTCCCTGAGGACCAAGTTGCGGCTGTTTTTCTGGATGTCACTAAGGCGTTCAACTCGCTGGAATGGCCATATCTGTTTGGTCTGTTGTTGTGGGTGGGACTGAGTCCCAGATTTCTTCAATTAATCCGCTTGCTATATTCTGCTCCTGTGGCGCGGCTGAGAATTAATGAGATGTTGTCTGATCCTTTCCCGGTGTCCACAGGTACTAGGCAGGGATGCCCCCTCTTGCCCCTGCTTTTTGCAGTGGCGATGTAGCCGCTGGCCGCGCATTTGCAACAGCACCATAATCATAGAGGCTTGGCGTTTAGACAGCGCTCGGTCCTGGTTTCTATGTATGCTGGTGATGTTGCTCTATATGTACGGGATCCGCGGACCCACCTCGATATCCTTCTGGACGAAATTACACATTTCGGTCAGATCTCCAGGATCACTGTAAACTGGTCTAAATCCATGGTCTTGCCCCTGTCGACTATCACGATGCAGCACCAATCGAGATACCCCCTCGGCTGGGCTGATGGACCGGTCTGCTATTTAGGTGTCTGGGTTTGCAGGAAGCTAGATGAATTGTGGTCCGCCAACTACGGTAGGGACATTATATGGCTGGAGGACAGGAGCAGAGCATGGCATTCACTACCGCTGTCGCTGACCGGCCGTATAGCCATTGTAAAGATGGTGGTCCTGCCCAAGTTCCTTTATTTGTTTACTAACATCCCTCTTGTGCTTACTTCCAGCTTAGAAGACTTAGATCTCTTCTTATATCCTTGATGCGGGCCGGCAAGCGGCCCTGGATATCATGGGAGACCCTCAAGCTGCCGTTTGAGTTGGGCAGACTGGCAGCTCCAGATTTGGAACTTTAGTATAATTGTGCACAGGCTCAATATGCACATTTTTGGATGCACCCTATAAAATATTTACCACACCTGGCCCAAGAACAGGATTTGATTTGGCCTGCCCGGCTATCTGGTGTGTTACATGACAAGCCCCGCACTGGGTTGCGCAGTTTGGATAAGGTGGCATGTACTGTGCGGGCCTGGAAGGTGCTTCTGCGGCGAGCTGGGTTGGGGTGCCATGTTTGCGCCCTCGGTGCCGTGAGGGACGTTGCGCAACCACATGGTTTAGAAGGGAGCCGGCTCGATGGGCATTTACGTGCATTGCAGCTGCTGACTCTGGGTTCCTGGTTTCCTGCAGAGTCATTAATTTCTTCTGAAGCCTCTTTGTGAGCCGTGCCATACCTGCAATTTCTGCTCACTAACCTTCAGATCAGGGAGTGCCTGCGCTCCCAGTACCCTGGTTTCCCTGCGGCACCTCCGGCAAGCTGCGCCTTGGAGCTCCTTTATATGTCTTCATCTCCCCGTGGCCTTCTCACAAGTCTATATGTGTGTATGCAGACGAGTGTGCTGGTGGCGGCGTCTAGGGCATGAGAAAAATGGGAGGAGGACCTCGGGGAGGCCATGTCGGATGATACGTGGCGGTATTGCTGTGGGCACATGCGAGAGGTATCCCCCAATTATAGGCTGTGTTTATTGCATTTTAAATTTCTGCACCGCTTATACTATATGCCGCGCTGCCTTAGGAAGATAGACTTGCGGCAGCTGCGATCGTTGCGTGGCACCTGGGGTGGATTTCCTGCACCTGGGGTGGGGCTGTGGGGCGTTGCAGGACTTCTGGACCGAGGTGTTGAATGCGCTGGAGAAGATGGGCGGGCTGCAGTTGCCTAGGTCCCCTAAACTTGCTTTGCTGAGTTGCATTTGAGAGATTCCCACTGAGTGCAGGAGTTTCGTGGGGTTGCTTCTGGTGTTGGCAAAGCACAGAGTGGCAATGTGCTGGGGTAGAGTGCAGGTGCCTTGCCGCCAGGACTGGTTGCGAGATGCTGCGTACTGCCAGGAGCAGTTAACCATATATTGGGAGCTGATGCCGCTTAACTCCCGACCCAGGGATGTGTGGTCCCCTCTGCGGACCTTTCTTGCAAGTGAGTAGCAGAGGAATGAGACGGCAACTGATGTTTAGAGCTGTCCGCGCTCATTACCCCCCTTCTCCTTTCTCTCCCTTCTTCCTCCTTTTGCTTTGCTGTGGGCATGCTCGTCTTGTCCGGCTTGGTGCTGACAGCTGCGAGAATCCTCTCTCCTGTTTCTGTTTATCTTTCTTTTTACTCTCTAGCTATCTTTTCTCATGCCTTTGCCTCTTTATGCTGATGGTGGCATGCATTATTGGGATATTTGTCCCTCGCTCGTTCACACTTTGCTTGTTTGGAATTTATAGTATGTAACATTGCTACTAGGATCGAGGTGGCTCCTCCCCAGTCTTAACGTTTGTTGTGCTTTTTGTCACATGCTGCATATGCATTCTGCCTGATGCATCGATGTTGCATCTTGTTGTGTGTTATCTAATTTTGAAAACGCAATAAACAATATGATAAAAAAAAAGAAAGGAGTGGAGGATGATGCAGAGGTTGCATGCATGTTCTGTGGGTGTGAGGGCTTCCAAGTGCTAAGGGCCACCAGGAGTCATCCCAGGCGTAGGGGGTAGAACCCAGGCCGAGGACCTCAGTCTTGTTGGAGTTAAGTTTCAAGTAGCTGTCTTTCATCCAGGCAGCGACTGCCTTCATTCCATTAAGGAAGTTGCTTTTTGCAGTAGTGGGATTGTTGGTGAGGGAAAGGATCAGTTAGGTATCATCAGTGTAGGAGGCAGTGTTGAGTCAGTGGTTTCTTACAATGTTAGTGAGCAGGCCATGTAGATGTTGAGGAGGGTGAGGCTCAGAGAGGAGCCTTGAGGAACTCCGCAGCTGATCTCTGGTGATTTTGAGGAGATCGGTGGGATCCTGACTCTCTGGGTTCGGCTGGTGAGGACTGAGCAGATCCACTCTAAGGCTTTACAGCGAATACAGGTGTCATGAAGTCTAGTGCAGAGGGTGTGGTGGGAGACGGTGTGTCAAAGGCGGTGGAGAGGTCCAGGATGATGAGGGCTGCGGTATCGCCTTGGTCAAGGAGCGTGAAAATTTTGTCCGTTGCTGTGAGGAGTGCAGTCTAGGTGCTGTGGTTGCTTCTGAAGCCTGATTGAGAGGGCTCCAACATGTGGTTGGTTTTGATGAATTTGGTGAATTGGCCGTTGATGACCTTCTAGATGACTTTGGCTGGGAAGGGGAACAGCAAGATGGATCTGTAGTTCTTGAGGTCTGTCGGGTCAGCTGAGGGTTTCTTCTGCAGTGAGTTGATTTCTGCGTGCTTCCAGTCTTCCGGGAAGGTGGCAGACTCGATGGAGCAGCTTATGGTGTAGCATAGTTTGGGAGTGATGGTGGCGCTGGCTCAGTGGAAGATGTGGTGGGGGCATGGGTCCAAGGGTGCTCCAGAGTGGATGATTTCCTTGATCTTCAGGGTATCATCAGTGGAGAGAGTGGTCCAGTTGTGCAGGGTCAGATGGGAACTGAATTCTTTGGGTGTGGTGGTTGCGGGTGGGATGGGAGGGTCTTGGTTGGTGAAGCTGTCATAGATGTCTAATATCTTGCGGTGGAAGAAAGTGGTGAGTTTGTCACACAGGTTTTGGGAGGGGGGATGTCTGTGCAGTCCATGCTGGGTTCAGTGAATTCTTTAATTACAATACATAGTTATTTGCTGATGTGTGCGCTGGTGTTGATGCGTCCCTTAATGGCAGTTTTCTTTGTGGTTTTAATGAGGTGGTAGTGTGCGGTTTTGAAGACCGCGAGGTCAGCCATGGTCTTTCTGCTCCTCCATCTTTTCTCGAGCATTCTGCAGGTGCGCTTGGACTCTTGGAGAGTGGGAGAGAACCAGCTGGCTTTCTTGGGGGGGTTGCTTGTCAGGGAGTTTCTTGAGGGGGCCAGAATGTTGGCACAGCCAGAGCTCCATTGGTGGAGGTTGCATGCTGAAGAGTAGGCTTCCGTGGTATCCAGTGGTGGTGTTTGGCAGATGGCAGTGCTTAGTTGGTCTTCAGAGACCTTGTTCCGGCTTCTTCGTAGATGGCGGTGGGCGAGGTGGTGTTTGGTGGGTTTGGTGAAGGAGAAGTGGACACAGTGGTGGTCAGTCCAGTGCAGTTCACAGGTATGGGTGACGTGGATGTCTTTGCTAGCGGAGAAGGTTGAGTTGAGCATGTGTCCTGCTGAGTGGGTTGGTGAAGTGACCAGTTGTTTAAGTCCAAGGGTTTTGAGGTTCTCCAGTAGGGAGGATGTGTTGTGGTCATTATGGTTTTACAGTTGGAAATTTATGTAGTCTATCGAGGCGAGAGTGTGGTCTGCGATGAAGTCGGCTATGGATACGCTGAAGGGGAGACCTGGGTCCAGGGAGTCTGTAGATGAGGGTGCCATAATGGGTGGTGTTCGGGTTGGTCTGGAGCTAGAAATGGAGGTGGTCCATGCTGGATGCATGGTCGTTGGAGCTAGTAGTGAGGCGGAGGGTGCTTCTAGGGAGAATGGTGATGCCTCCACCTAGTCGGTTGATGCTGTCCTTATGTATGAGTCTGCACACATGAGGATACTCTGCTGCACAGTGTTGTATCAACGCACAGGTAACCCATTGCAGAAGGGACTCTTCAGGGATTAGTACTTACTTATATTGTGACTGGGCATTCATAGTTTAAGTCTCTAGTGCTTACTGAAAGTCTGTGGTATTTACACTGTATTGCATATTATAGGTGAAATCGGAACTTAATTAAAGTTTTTCCCCACTTATGTCAACCGAGTCCAACGAGGTATGAATCTAGGAGTAAACATGCACCCTAAGCGTGCGGACAATAAAGGGAAGGGGGAAATCTGAAGCTGTTATTTGCCTTATCATACTGCACTTGGCTTGTGACACCCTAAGCCCACCGAAAAAAAGGAGGGGGGCAGCCCTCTGGAGCCAACTCAAGAAAGGCTTGCATTTGAAGTTTTGGTGGGATGGTGTCAGGTGGCTCTACCACCTATGAGTGGAGCGCAGGCTCTCACTGGAGCTCTTTCCATATATAACATGAAGACTTCATATCAGATTGTCCCAGAAACACTGTGCAGGAGGATTGCGTCAGGGCGGAGTGATGATGTGACACCTGGGAGTGAAGACAGTGAAAGAATGCCAAGCTGGAAGAAGAAGCCATCTGATGCCCTGCAAGAATGGGCATTGGGATTATGACTCCAGCTGACCCCCAGTACTATGATGGGTCTCTCTAGAGCCATTGAAGCTGGGCCCCTTATGTCCCCTGATGAACAGGATGCTGGATAGTTCACCTGGTACATCTGGTGTCTGGCCCTTCACTCCACTGACACACAAGTACACGGCTAGTAGCCAAGAAGCTGTGGGATCTGGGGAGTGCGGCAAGGAGGATGTGCTGCTTGTTGGCTGTGGGGCGGATTGCACGAGATACCCACACAAGCAGGAGAAGAACACCAGGAGCCAAGCAAGGATATAGAAATCCCAGCTCCCTTCAGAAAGTGCCCTTTAAAGAGAAGGAGGCAAGAAGAAAATGCTCTTGTGGCTAGAGCTGGCCACCAGGAGCAGAGTGAGCTCAATAACAGTGAAATCCACTCTACAGGCCCCAAAAAATCAGAATTTAAAACTTGGTCCCTCAGGCGGACCGAGTGGAGAACACAAGACGTAGCACTTTGCCATTAAGCCCTAAAAATACCCCTGGGGTGGGCCATGGCTCTGGGACCGGCGCAACCTCCTGTACTTAATATGTCATGGGGAGTGGGGTGTGGGGGCTTCCAAGTGCCCATCAATCTCCAAAGGCCCTGGGAACCGTATCTACTGGGTACCTGGTACAGTTAAAGAATCCTGGGGCACCCATCCCCTGAGACAGAATACACAACCAGTGCCAGTTGCATTGCCCTCCCAATGCCTGTGTCTGGAAGGGTGGGGTATGTAAACACACTGCCTCTTGTCGCTGGCCAGTGCAGGCAGGAGAAGTGAGCCAAGTGGTCCTGCCATGGGTGGGAGCGGGAAAAAGAATTGTGGGCTCTTGCCCTAGACAAGAGCAAAGGCGAGTGCTGCTGGCTCCCATGTCAGCCCTGGAAGGTGTGCACGTAGCCAACTGGTTTCACGGACACCACAAGGATCCCTCCTCAGCCCCAATGAACCCCAAAAAAGCCCATGAATGTCTTGGGTGGGACTATGCACCCAAGAAAAAATGAGAGAATTGAGTCAAGGGGCTGCATCACATCCAAAAACAAAGAGGAATGCAGTGGGGAAGCTGTAACTAAGTTATTCAGTAACAGGGCAATGGAGCACACCAAAGGGCCTTGCAAAAGGCCAAAATGTGCATATTGCTCCTTCATGTGGTGCCCACAAATGAAGGGGCATTGCCAATGGTACCAGAGCATGTTTTGTGGGCTGCATAAAGTGCAGCAGCCCTCATCCCCCAGAAGCTTCCCTCAAAGTAATCCTAAGTGGTGTTGCTCGATTGTAAATTTACCTTAAAAAACAAAGACAAGTGGTGCCTGGCAAAATAGGAAGAGTTTGTTTAATTAAACATTATGGCCGGAAAGCAGTTACCGAGCCAGGGTCATGGGGCTGTCTCTCAATATACATCAGTTCTGAGTGGTGTTTTATACATTTCTCTGAGTAATACAAAATAATTTAAAAAGTCCTTTCTTGGTTAAGAATGTGAACAGTTGTCATGGAGTCATACATTATGTCCTGTTAACAAATGGAGGTGGGTCTCGGCCTTGTGTGGACACAATGTGGGCCAGCGAGTATTTGTCCAAATGTTTGGCCTGAGGGGCATGTGATTGCTGCGTGTTGTGGTGCGTGCTGTGTTCTGATTGGTTAAGTGTTCCTAACTACATGTGGCATCTAACTTTTTGGTGTTTTTGTGAATGCACGCACCCCTCTGTCCATGTGTGTTTTACTGGGGCCAATCTCCTGGGACTATTGTGGTGTTGCTACACCTATCTGTGGGATTTAATCAAAGTTTCCTGTTTGCTCTTTTGTCTGCTGGCTTCACGCCACCACATCTCCAACCTGCTGAGTCAGTATACTCAGGCCTACGGCTCAGAGCCTGCCTGTCCACGTACATTTGTGCCCGGGTTGATGGGGAGTTCACGATAAGGGAATCTAATGCATTGTTGTGTGCATCGGCATTGACTATTCCAATATTAACAGGGGGTGCATTTATGACCCTGAGAGAGGCTGTAGTAAGGTCGCTCTCTATATGGTGTGCTAAAACGAAGTACACTGTGCAGAGAGTCCAGTTGATCCCCAATTGGTATGCAGAGGCAAACGTTGCCAGGACTAAAACTTGATTTTGTGGTAGTATGGATGAGCAGTTAGGTTCATGAGAGGGTAGTGCTGAGCATATGTTGTTCTCACAGAGGCAATAAATGAGGAACACACTCAAAGAATAACTCCAAAACCAATCTAGTAAAAAAATACTTATTTTTTTATATAGGTTTCAAACCCATGAGCTTCGTAATCAGGTAAGTACTTTTTGAAGCATAATTACTGTTCAGATTAAAAAATCAACACAGTGCAATTCCTGTGTTCTTCGATGTTAAGCTATGGAGGAAAACAATGATCAGCAAACACATGGTTAACGACTTATGAGGCCAGTCTCACAGAGTTAAGATAAGTACTGAGCACTGATCAGAACCACACCAGCAGGTCACTCTGGGCAGCACTGGGGCGGCCGGGTGCAGGGGTGCAGAAAGGTGCCTGGTGGTCAATAGTTTTCAATGGGAGCTAGACCTCAGGATGAACAGGCTGCAGGCTCTGGTTAGGAAGCCAGTTGGGGACAACAAGCAGGAAATCAGTAGACGTGGGGTACTTGGGGACATAGTTGCACCTTTGGTCCTTTTCTCTAGGGCCCAAGAGTGACAGATGCAGGGGTGTCTAAAGGTGTCGGGTTTCTTCTTCCACAAGTACTTGCAGTCAGGGGGTTCTGCATGTTGAGGCTGCAGGCATCATCAAGGAGTCCAGTAGGGGAGGAACCAGGGTGGACTCGAGCTCAGAGGAGCTGGGGACATCATTGGCCGCAGTGACCTACCTCAGATGGGGTCACGGGCAATGGGTGCAGTGGTTGCTGGAAGTGTCGGATTTTCTCTCACCACAAGGCCGCTGGAGAGGGGGCCTGCGTGCAGAGGCTGCAGGTGTCTTGGGGGAATCCAAGATGGGGGAGACCATACTGGACTCAGACACTGGACAGTTGGTGAAGCTTGCTGGCACCTGTTGGGTGGCTTCATCAAAGTTCGTATACGTTGGATGCAGTGGTAACTTCAGGTCTTTACTGTTCTGGAGGCTGCAGAGTCCTTTCTTGAGACTTTGTTGCTGAGCAGATACGCTGCTCACAGGAGTCTTGAGTCTTTATGGAAGGCGGACAGTCCTACTGGGTTACTGGAGGATCACCTGCAGGACGAGTCGTTGTTTTGGGCAAAGTCCATCGAGGTCAGCAGACAGGCTGGCGGGTGGGTACCAGGTCAGCTGCTTCTTCTTTTCCGCTTCTGCAAGTGTGACTGTTCTTTAACCTTTGTTTCTTAGGTCACCAGGATCTGAGTTCTAGGTTTCAGGGGTGCCACCTAAATACTCAATTTAGGGACATTATAAGGAATGCCAGGTGGTAGCCAATGGGCTGCCAATATTTAGGGTGACTGCACCCTTTCTATGACCACTTCCGCTGGGAAGTGGGCATAACCCAAACCATAGAGGCCTAATTCATTTCAAACAACATGGAGGAATTTAAAAATTGGTGTCCAATTCAGCTTGCCCACCTTAGGGTTGGGACTGGCATAAAATGAGCACACCTCCTAACTTGCCTAATTTGCCCACCTGTGCTGCTGCCCAAAGTGGGGTGAGGACAGAGGGCTCGGTCATCTTTGCAGTCTGGACAGACCTGGGTCGCATGATAACATTTTCAGGGGGCACCTCTAAGGTGCCCTCGGGGTGCAGATATTAATAAATTCCTCACTGAAATCAGTAAGGGTTTATTTATTTGAGACGTTTGATACCAAACATCCCTGAGTTCAGAGAAGCCATCATGCAGCTGGGAAACTCATAGTGACCAGTGTCCAGCACATGTATTTAAAATGACTTCCCTATTCATCTACTATGTCTAAGAATCGACAGAGACATAGCAGGGGCATATATGTTCATGCACATATGCCCTCACATGTGTCAGGATGCACCGTGCCTTAGGGGTGACTTACACATGGCACATGCAGTGGTAGGGACCTTGCACACAGGGGTGTGTGACAGGTCGCGCTTTCAAGTTTGACCTGCACCAAAACGCAGTCTGCAATGGCAGCACTGTGTGGGTTTGGTGAGCGGTCCCTGGGGATGGCACAGCTGGTGCTGCAGCCCTCAGGGACCTTCCTTAGTACCCCAGGCCCTAGGTACCAGAGGTACCATTTAGTAGGGACTTACAGTGGGTGCTAGAGAGTGTGCCAATTGTGCAAAACAACTGTGCAGTTTTGGGAAAGAGCTCTGGCACTGGGGACCTGTTTAGCAGGGATCCAGTACACTAACAGCCACATTTACATCAGGTACCAGGCAAAAAGTGGGGGCTAACATTGCCAAAAAGGGTGTTGCTTTACAGAGGTTTACTATTTTTTCAATTAGCCCTGGAGCTTGGGCTTTTGCCCATAGGCTCCCCCGCCTGCCTTCAAGCCTCCCCGCAGGCCACCTGCGGACCCTTCTCCTGGCAGAACTGCACCTTCACCAGCTTCCACGCCAACGACCCATACACCAAGGCAAGACGCAACCATCTCAGATGTATCCTCCTCAACACCCGCTCTTTCCACAAGCATGCAGTAGAGCTCTGGAATCCACTCGACTCAGCCTCCCCAGATGTCTCCTTCCTGACCGAGACCTGGATGAATCCCTCCTCAGCACCTGACATCGCCATAGCCATCCCAGACCGCTACAAGATCACCCACAGGGACCACTCCAGCAAACCAGGAGGAGGCATTGCCATCATCCACAAGAACACCCTCAGGATCACGACCAACACCGAAGACTCCCTCAGCACCGCCGAACACCTGCACTTCCAAATCCACACCGACCCAAACACCACCCTCCGAGGGACCCTCGCCTACAGGCCAGCATGCACGCTCTCGCATCCACTGACTACATTCTCCTCCGAGACTTAAACTTCCACCTCGAGAACACCAATGACAACAACACTGCCACCCTGCTCGACAACCCCTCCAACCTCTGTCTCAAACAGCTCGGCACGCCACCAACCCACTTTGCAGGACACATACTCAACCCTATTTTCTCCACCAGCAAACACGTAACTTTTAGCCACACCACCGAACTCCACTGGACAGACCACTGCTGCATCCCCTTCTCCTTCAAGAAACCCACAACACACCACCACCTACTACGGATCCCCCACCGCAGTTGGAACAAGGTCACCGAAGACCAACTTATCGCAACCCTCTCCCAGAATCCACCCATCGACACCACCGACACTGATGCAGCTGCCCGCAACTTCAGGCAGTAGGTCAACACCTGTGCCAATACTCCCACCCCAATCAAGAATCCCCCAACAGACGCACCAACAGAAAGGCCTTCTGGTTTACCGCGGACCGCCACAAATCTAAGCAAAGCTGCAGAAGACTCGAAAGAAAGTGGCGCCAAGATCAGACTCTGGACAACCTCACAGCCTTCAAAAATGCCATCCGCAGACACTACCAACTCATCCGAGCAACAAAGGAAACCGCCTTCAATTACCGAATCAACAACAATGCACACAGCCACAAGGAGCTCTTGAATGTCATGAAGGAGCTCGCCAACCCCAGCTCCAACGCCAATGACATCCCGCCATCCCAAGACCTCAGCGACTCCCTAGCCTCCTACTTCCACCGCAAGATTGCAGACATCTATGACAGCTTCAGCACGCAGACCCCCCCACCACTGACAACCACCAACACCACAGATTCACCTCCAACCAACCTCCTGCTCTCCTGGACCACTGTCAATGACAACAACACCATCGAAATCATGAACACCATCCACTCCGGCTCTCCACCTGACCCCTACCCTCACCAAATTCTCAACAAAGCAAGCTCCGTCATCGCACCCAAACTACGGAAGATCATCAACAGCTCCTTCGGGTATGCCACATTCCCAGAGAACCTGGATACACACCGAAATCAACGCCCTCCTCTAAAAACCCAAGGCGAACCCAAAGGACCTCAAGAATTCCCGGCCTATCTCCCTGCTTCCCTTCCTGGCAAAAGTCATCGAGAAGGCTGTCAACAGACAACTAACCTGCTTCCTCAAGGAGAACCGCACCCTGGACCCTTCCCAATCTGGATTCTGCAGCAACCACAGCACTGAAACCGCCCTCATCGCCACCACTGACGACATCAGAACCATACTGGACAGCGACAAAACCACGACCCTCATCCTCCTGGACCTGTGTTCGACACCTTCTGCCACCACACCCTACGCTCATGCCGCAGCAATGCTGGAATCCATGACAGAGCCCTGGACTGGGTCACCTCCTTTCTCACCGACAGAACCCAGAGAGTCTGCCTTCCCCCCATTCCGCTTGGAGGCCACTGAAATCATCTGCGGCGTACCCCAGGGTTCATCCCTCAGCCCAAACCTCTTCAACATCTACATGGCCCCGCTCGCTAACATCTCCCATCCCACAACCTCAACATCATCTCATAAGCCGACAACACCCAGCTGATCCTCTCTCTCACCAAGAACTCTGTCAAGACCTACCTCCATGAAAGAATGAAGGCCATCTCCGAATGGATGAAGAGCAGCTGCCTCAAACTCAATTCCGACAAGACGGAAGTCCTCGTCTTGTGCTCCACCCCCTTTGCATGGGATGACTCCTGGTGGCCTGCCACTCTCGAACCGCTCCGACTTCTACCGACCACGCACACAACCTAGGATTCATCTTGGACCCCTCCCTATCCATGACCCAGTAAAACAATGCCATCTCCTCCTCCTGCTTCACCACCCTTCTCATGCTCTGAAAGATCTACAAATGGATACCCACCGAAACCAGTAGAACTGTCACCCAAGCGCTCGTAAGCAGCAAGCTGGACTACGGCAATGCCCTCTATGCAGGAACCACAGCCAAACTGCAGAAGAGGCTGCAATGCATCCAGAACGCCTCCGCAATCCTCATACTGGACATCCCCTCCACTGCCACATCACAGACCACCTGAAAAACCTGCACCGGCTCCCAGTCAATAAGAGAATCACCTTCAAACTCCTCCCCCACGCTAACAAATCACTGCACTACACCGGACCAGAATACCTCAACAGACGACTCTCCTTCTACATCCTAACCCGGCATCTCCGCTCCACTGACATCGCCCTCGCAAACGTCCCACACGTCAGCAGAACTACAACTGGCAGTAGATCCGTCTTGCACCTCGCCGCCAAAACATGAAACACTCTTCCTACCCACCTGCGCCAGACCATAGACCTCCTTACCTTCAGGAAACTTCTCAAGACCTGGCTGTTCGAGCAGTAGCAGCACCTCCCCTCCTTCACCCCCTACCCTCCTCAGCGCCTTGAGACCCTCACAGGTGAGTAGTGCGCTTTACAAATTACTAATTTATTGATTGATTGATTGATAGGTTCTGGAGCACTGGGACCTTTATAGGTGGCTCCCAATGCTGTGTTTATGGCCTGATAGAAGTAAAAGAAAGACTCTGGGATACATGGTATTCAGTTGAATGCTTTATTCTTAATGGTAATGGTAATGACTAACAATGTAAGGTTTTGTTGTATAATTAATGCTATTGACTAATAGTAATACCCCCATTGATTTTAATTAGTACTGTCCCCATTGACTTCAGTGGCTGGTGCTAAACAATTTATAAACATTTGGGGTGCTGATCTGAGAGTTAAACATAGCCTCTCATTATGAACACGGTGGTCGAAACCGCTGTGTTCAATCTGGCGGTCAAACTACTGACCGCCAGCGCCCCTGGATCCTTGCCAGCCGTATAAAGAACATTCCTGTGGACCGGCGGGCGGAAACATTGTTTACGCCCGCCGGCCCACAGGAATGCCTGGCCAGGACATTGACCTCGCCGCCAATGCCTCTGTGCGGCGGTTGCAGCTGCACCCATCGCGCAAATCACTGCCTGAAAATCGGGTAGTGACCTGCGCGATGGGGCACTGCACAGGGGCCCCTGCACTGCCCATGCAGGCGGCCTTCATAGGGTTCATTATGTGGCAGTGTGGCCCGCCATGCCGGACCCCAAGGTTCATAATGACCACCATAGTGCCTTGTATTCATAATGCTGCACCCCAATGAAAAGTGAAGGTTTTCATGTAGTTCTAGCACTGGGCAGCCCACTATTGGTAGCCATGTGCTCTAGAAATGTCAAGAGTTAAATAGAATAGAATAGTTTTGAGGAATGGGGATGTTGAATCATGCAACCTTAATATTCAGGGATTTAAGGTATTCAGCATCAGGGTGACTTCCTGGAAGGGTATTGTTAGAAATGGGGTTCCTGGCTTCCTGGTTGGCTAGGGTAGGTACCTCAGGCAGGCAGGGACCGCCAGTCTAGTCAGGATGAGAAAGTTGCACACCCAAAATGACCCCTACTCACCCCCTTGGAAGCTTGGCACGAGCAGTCAGGCTTATCCCAGAGGCAATGTGTAAAGTGTTTGCAAAACACACACAACACACGCGACACAATAAATACACCACAAAGGAAATGCTAAAACAAGTTATGTAAAGATAAACTGTATTGCATAAAACATCTTTAGACCAAACATGACATGTATCAGTAATACCCTGCCTCACAAGAAATGTCAAAACATCACACAGGTTACTAATACCCTGCGAAAGCAAGCAGTAGTCAGGTAAACATATAGGTCACTGGTATTCTGCAGTACACACAGCAGTCAGGTTGTCATCATCACCAAAACGGCGCATAGAATGAAACATTCCCAAAGGGCAGATCCTCATTGTTGCATCATGAATGCACATAAAATGAAACATTCCCATCAAGCACATGTCAGCCACCAACAATGTACATGTCAGAATGATCATATTATCAGAAATGCCAAAACATCATAGGTCACCAATACTGTGCCAAAGCTGCAGATACTGAATAACACAAGAAGCAAAAATGAGATGTATGGCAATGCAACAGTTGGTTGGAGAGAACACCTAGCTCCCCCAGATACCACTATAAATACACAACTGGCCTTAGGTATTGCAGTGATATGCATTAGGTTTGGCAGGAGTATCATGCTGGTAGTCCTGTGATAGCAAAAGTAAATTATTTTTTGTGGGAAGCAACAAAGAGCCTTGGAACACTTATGATCATATTAGATAACTTCCATGAGCCCCACGGGCAAGAATGTGCTCCCAGCAAAAGCCACAATGTGTAGACGGCCTGTGCTCATTTTAGGTGGTATACAGTAATGTCTTGAGTACGGAGCTACTGCTCTGCAAGTCGTTGCAAGGGGCCTCCATCCAGTTGTCACCCCACCCATCAGAGAATGGTCCCAGAGTGAATGCCAGTGGGTGCGGTTCACAGGGGCACCCTTCCCTACATACAGTTTATCAAAAGCAGCCATGGCCTGCGAGCGCGTGGGGAGCTGTAGTGAGCCTGAGGGTGCCTCGGTATGTGCGGACGCTCCTATTGAATCCTGAGGCAGGTTACCACCCGGGCAGGGTCCCACTCCCCACAATCGTCCTCCTGGGGGCTGTGTCGAAGGGTGGCTGGCCCAGGCCGGATCTCGTATGGCACAACTTAGCTCAATGGGGTATGTGGGGCGTGCAAGCTGCCATGAGCAGTGAGGCCTCTCGGCTGAGTGTGGCTGGGGTAGAGATGGCGTCTTCGGGTTTCCCGGCAGCTTTGTTGCCCCAGCAATGGTTAGGGAGGGAGTTTTGCCACGCTCGGATGCCAGCACAGGGGTTCCTCTGCAGTGGATGATCCCTCTAAGTTAGAGGGCAGCTCCAGTGCCCCATGCTGTATAGAGCGGCATCACAGCCCCCCACCAGGACGCGGACCCACAAGGCTTGACAGGGAAAAAATGGCAGGTGTTGGCCCAAAAGGGAGAACTCTCTCTTTGCGCTGTCCAGAACACAATGCAGTGCTCCACATGCTCTGAGATAAACCTGAGTGCTCATTAGGGACTAATTTGAAGAGGTGACCAGGGAACGGGGGACAGTGCCTTGTCCACACTCTGGACTCCCCAGGAGGCACTGTAAATACAAGAGAATAAAACTATCTCCCCGCGCTCAAGCAGGGAAACACTGAAGCTCTCCTTCCGGATTGAAGTAGTAAAACAGGGGGGATGTGGCACACCACTGTGCCCCTGGAGACAGCTGGGTGGGCACGAAGCTGTAGGGCCCAGGCAAGCTGGCCAGCACAAAGGATCCTGATGAGTAAAAGAGTGGTAGCCCTTCTTAGTGACCCAGCAGGCCACAGGTTAGTCCACAGCAAAGCAGTCCATCCAGCATCTAGTTCCCAGTTCTTTAATCAATCAGTGTCTACCAATGTGGGGGACAGCCCCATGTACTTATACTTATTTTGCGCAGCCTTCACAAAAGGGGGTGGGGTGTTCCAACCAACACTTACCGGTTCTAGGAATATCCCCTTTCTCCTCCAGCACTGGCTAAGGACATCAGTAGGGGGTAAAGGAGCCCTTTGTGTGAGATCAGAGTACAGCCTTTACAGATTCAGGTGTGCCCGGCATCTACCTCTCCCAGCCCAGGAAGACCATTCAGTGTGCAGATGTACTCTTATTACACCTCCACCCTCCCTGTGTACAGGCTGTCTGAAAAGTATGCACAAAGCCCAGCTGCCACTCTGCCCCAGACGTGGATTGGAGTCAAGCTGCAAAACACCAGAGTAATAAGCACAGAGAAATGCTCCCTTTCTAAAAGTGGTATTTCTATAATGGTAATAAAAAAATCCACCATCACCAGTAAGCAGCATTTCTCACTACCATTCCAACCATATCAAACATGCCTATGCCACCCCTCATAGATTAGACAATACCACTTAGACATATGTTAGGGCACTTCCAATGCAATCCTATGAGAGCAGCAACACTCACAGTAGTGAGAAACTAAATAGGCTGTTTGTCACTACCAGGACATGTAGTACATATAGACATATGTCCTACCTTTTACATATACAGCACCCTTGCCATAGGGCTATCTAGGCCCAACCTTAAGGGGGCCTTAGGTTAAGTAAAAAGGGAGTTTAGGCCTTGGCAAGTAGTTTGGCTTGCCAAGTCAATGCAACAGAAAGCTGCGTAGGCAGGCCCTGCGGTTGCAGGCCTGAGACAGGTTTGAAAGGCTACTTCTGTGGGTGGCACAAGCTGTGCTGCAGGCCCACTAGTAGCATTTAATTTACAGCCCCTTGGTATAAGGATACTATTGTACAAGGGACTTACAGGTAAATTAAATGTGCAAATCAGGAGGAGGAAGGCAAAAGGTTGGGGATGACCCTGTAAAAAGGACCAGGTCCAACAGTCACCACCTGAAAGGCTAAAATAGAACTCCTTTGTCATGCCTTAATTTTATTAAGAAGAATTTTGAAGAGAATACCTGATTTCTTTGGGAGCTCTGGGAGTCTATTGCTCCCTGTAGAAGCAGAAGGGAAATCTCATGTTATAACTCTGGTGTAGAGGGTGCTCACTTCTGGGTGGACGACTTGCTGTTTCTTATATGAACTTGAGGATGTACCTCAAATGTACAGTCTGTAGCACAGGTGATCCAATGTTATGGACTCTCAAGCAGAGGTGAAAATGGAGATTTTTCCCTGGTCTGATGATTCTGGGGCATTATGGGTGTCAGCTCAGGAAAGTCAAGCTCTCCTCAGGATGTCTTGTGTTTGTTGTTGGGACACAGACCTCTTCCTTCCAGGGTTCCTGCTATAGCTTTGCTTTTGGCCTCTGCTGGCTGTATATCCCTGGTCATATCTCCCTTGTCTTTTGGGGTTGTAGGAAGGAACGCCTTTAATCGCCGCCCTGGATAAAACGTCTTCTAAATTGATGTGATCACCTTGAGTCATGAAAAGTAGTCGATCCTGGCTATCTGTACTGTGAAGTTCCCAGGGATCATGTGGTATCAGTGCATGTTTTCATGCGTCATCTACATGTTTACTAAATAATGTTGAAGATTTTGTATTGAACCTCTAGACGAAAGGCTGTTGAGCATAGCCATCCTTTCCTCCTTCATGATTTCTCCTTCCACATGCTGGCACAATCTTGTATTGGATTCGTCCATAGCTGCATATACGATAGCTACCAACACACTGACTCTCTCCTTGACCAAAGCAGTGGTTTCAACCTCCCTACTATGTGTAGTATCTAATTAGTGGTGATATATCATGCCACCTGCTAATGATTGTAACAACTAAGAATGATAGAAGATGCTACCATTGAACTGACCCTACGCCCCAGCTTATCTATTTTCCAACTGCCTCTGTTCAGAGGTACAAATGACAGCGTGCTGTATTCTTTGACCTTCTTTGTGCCACTGCCATAATGATGGAATCTAGTTTCAGACAGCTAGTCAAATAGACTGGAACATAGCCTGGGACCCTATATTTTTTTCTAGATCGGGCACTACTTCCTAAACAGTGGCTGGCATCCTCATTGTGTTCAGGCCCTCTCACCATGCGATATTCAGTATGGTAGAGACTTTGTGGTCTTACGTTACTGGTTCTTAAAATTGTAGAGGAGACATTGCTGTTCCACTGAAGCCATGAGTAGTCAACATTTTTAGCCCTCTTTCGATCAGTGCATTAAAGTGGGCTTTGTCAGGCACTATAGGCGACTTATCTCCCTCATTAGGCAAGATGTAATTTCCCCATACTTGCTTGTAACTTGGCTGCCATGGACACTTCATTAATGGAGGAACATTAGGGGGGTCATTCTGACCCTGGTGGTCGGTGATAAAGCGGCGGCCAACCCGCCAACAGGCCGGCGGTCCAAAATATGCAATTCTGACCCTGGCGGGAACCGCCAACACAGCCCGCCGCATTAACACTCCGACCGCCACGGCGGAACAAACAAACAGCGCGGCGGTCACCGCCAACAGCCAGGCGGCAGACAATGTACCGCCCACCCTATCACGACCCACCAATCCGCCACCTTTTCCGGGGCGGGAGCACCGCCGATAAAAACACGGCGGAAACAGACTACGAACGGGAAAACGCTCACCTCCACATACTCCACGCGAGATTCCGGCAGTATGGAACCCGAGTTACAGGTCATCCCCGCACTCCTATACCTGCTCCTGTACCAGGAGCACGCCCGGCGGCGCGGAAGACATCGGTGAGTACTGCACCTACGACACAGGGGAGGGAAAAGATTACCGGCACACACCCACCCACCCACACCCACTACAACACACACATCAATGCATTCCCACAGATCACTGTCACAACCCACAAACCCCCCCCTCCGAAATAATGCAAAGACCAAAAGAAGAGATCTTAAACGGGCAGATATATTGAAAAATGGACAGCAGTAATCCAAATAAATAAATAAACTATGTACAAAATATATACATCTACTATATGTAGTCCAACCACTGTCCGTGGACCACAGGGGTCCTGAGCAAAGGGGCAAGGCCCAGTCCCACGACAAGAACTCCACGGAGAGAACACTGCAGGGGCATCAGAAAGAAAAAAGGACAGGCACCTCAGGGGGAAGGGAAGGGGGGGCACCTCAGCCACTTGAGTACACGACGCCAGATCCACGAGGGGACTCCATGACCACTGGCCCATCCTGGGGAGAGCAAAGCCACAGTCCATACAGTCCATACAGTGGGTGGCCTGCCCACTGGGCCATCCTGGGGAGTGCAAAGCCACAGTCCATACAGTCCATACAGTGGGTGGCCTGCCCACTGGGCCATCCTGGGGAGTGCAAAGCCACAGTCCATACAGTCCATACAGTGGGTGGCCTGCCCACTGGGCCATCCTGGGGAGTGCAAAGCCACAGTCCATACAGTCCATACAGTGGGTGGCCTGCCCACTGGGCCATCCTGGGGAGTGCAAAGCCACAGTCCATACAGTCCATACAGTGGGTGGCCTGCCCACTGGGCCATCCTGGGGAGAGCAAAGCCACAGTCCATACAGTCCATACAGTGGGTGGCCTGCCCACTGGGCCATCCTGGGGAGTGCAAAGCCACAGTCCATACAGTCCATACAGTGGGTGGCCTGCCCACTGGGCCATCCTGGGGAGTGCAAAGCCACAGTCCATACAGTCCATACAGTGGGTGGCCTGCCCACTGGGCCATCCTGGGGAGTGCAAAGCCACAGTCCATACAGTCCATACAGTGGGTGGCCTGCCCACTGGGCCATCCTGGGGAGTGCAAAGCCACAGTCCAAACAGTCCATAACAGACTCCACTGCCACTGGAGGAGGCATGTTGGCCAGAGGACATCCTGCAGCCCTGCCCGAGACAGATCCTGCCCTGCCACGTCTGCCAAAGGGCCAGCGGTTCTTGCCTGGAAGGGCCCAGTTCAGCGGTTCTTGCCTTGAAGGGCCCAGTTCAGCGGTTCTTGCCTTGAAGGGCCCAGTTCAGCGGTTCTTGAGACGGCGGTCCCCAGCGGAGCGGTGCTGGAGACGGCGGGGCCCAGTTCAGCGGTTCTTGCCTTGAAGGGCCCAGTTCAGCGGTTCTTGAGACGGCGGTCCCCAGCGGAGCGGTGCTGGAGACGGCGGGGCCCAGTTCAGCGGTTCTTGCCTTGAAGGGCCCAGTTCAGCGGTTCTTGCCTTGAAGGGCCCAGTTCAGCGGTTCTTGAGACGGCGGTCCCCAGCGGAGCGGTGCTGGAGACGGCGGGGCCCAGTTCAGCGGTTTTTGCCTTGAAGGGCCCAGTTCAGCGGTTCTTGAGACGGCGGTCCCCAGCGGAGCGGTGCTGGAGACGGCGGGGCCCAGTTCAGCGGTTCTTGCCTTGAAGGGCCCAGTTCAGCGGTTCTTGCCTTGAAGGGCCCAGTTCAGCGGTTCTTGCCTTGAAGGGCCCAGTTCAGCGGTTCTTGAGACGGCGGTCCCCAGCGGAGAGGTGCTGGAGACGGCGGGGCCCAGTTCAGCGGTTCTTGCCTTGAAGGGCCCAGTTCAGTGGTTCTTGAGACGGCGGTCCCCAGCGGAGCGGTGCTGGAGACGGCGGGGCACAGTTCTGCGGTTCTTGCCTTGAAGGGCCCAGTTCAGCGGTTCTTGAGACGGCGGTCCCCAGCGGAGCGGTGCTGGAGACGGCGGCCATTCTATGGCCAACTGCTCATTGCCTGGTGGTGCCCTCCTGGGCAGCAGGGATGGTGCTCCTTCAATGCCCACCTGGGCTGTGGGTGGTGGGGCCCTCCTGGCCAGCTGGGCTGGGTCCTTCCTGGGCAGCGGCTATGGGGGTGGTGGGGCCCTCCTGGCCAGCTGGGCTGGGTCCTCCCTGGGCAGCGGCTATGGGGGTGGTGGGCTCTCCCTGGGCAGCTGTGACGGTTCCTCCCTGGGCAGCGGCTATGGGGGTTGTGGGCTCCTCCTGGGCAGCTGTGACGGGTCCTCCATGGGCAGCAGGCCTGCTGCCTGACTTCTCCGCCTTGCTGCCCTTGCCCTCCTTAGTCGGGAGTCTGTGGCCCTTTCCTCCCTTTGGAGCTGTGGCTGTTGACGGTGGCTGGCTAGTGTCCTGGGGGGATATAGAACCCGGGCTCCTGCGGCGGCCCTTCCGCCTTCTGCTCCTCTTCCCAGGGGGTGGGCTGCCTGTCCCCTTGCTGCTGGGCGAAGATCCAGACATGCGGGCTGGTGGGCTCCAATACCCCTGCACCCTTGTCAAGGGGGCTGCAGGGCTGGTGGTGGCTGAGGTGCTCTTTTTACCCCGACGAGAAGGAGGGGGGGCTCAGGGTCAGGAAAGAAGGTAGCAGTAGAGAGATAGATTTTCTTGGGACAATGGAGAGTGATAGGTACAGTGGGAATGGGAGTGGAGGGAGAGGATGTGGTTGTAGGTGAGTGACGTTTGCTGTCTTTGGGTGCAGGTGCAGGAGGGATAGGCTGTCGTGAGGTGGATGGCTGTTGGGTGGGTGGGTGGCTGCGTTTGTGTGGTGTGGAAGAGGGGGTGACAGACACAGTGGGAGAGGACACAGGGGACGTGTAAATGGCAGTGGGGGTGGTGACTGCACGTGTGCGGACTGTCCTGGTGGGTGTGCTGGTGATGGAAACACTGGCTGATGGTGAGGTGAATGAAGGTGTGAGTGTAGACGTCACAGGGAGGGAGGAGGGAGACGAGGAGGTGGGGGTCACAGAGGTGGAAGTGACTGTTGGCATGTCTGCATCGGAATGTTGCTTGTGTGAATGTCTGCGTGATCTGTGGTGCTTATGTTTGGATGAGCTGCTCTTGGGTGTTGAGGTGTGTGCAGGCTGGTCTGATGGTGTGGGTGGGACAGGCAGAGGAACAGGAGACTGGGAGGAGGGAGTTAGTAGAGGGAGGCAGGAGACAGGGACAATGGCTGCCGTCAGTGCTGAGGCCAGAGCCTGGAACGATCGTTGATGGGCAGCCTGACCCGAATGAATGCCCTCCAGGTACGCATTGCTGCGATGAACCTCCCTCTCCACCCCCTGGATGGCATTCAAAAGGGTAGTCTGCCCAACAATGAGTGTTCGGAGGAGGTCAATGACCTCCTCACTGAGGGCAGCGGGGGTAACAGGGGCAGGGCCTGAGGTGCCTGGGGCGAAGGAGATGCCCGGCTTCCTGGCAGAGCGGGCACGGGGCGAATGGTGAGGGGCTGCTGGGAGGGCGGAGATGGTGCGCTGGGTGGCGGCTGTACCTGTAATGGCGGGGGGCACGGATGTTGCCCCCCCCGCAAGGGAGCTCCCTTCCGAGGACGTGTCCGTGTCGCTGCAGGGTCCAGTCGTCCCCGTTGTGGAGCTCCCCTCGCCCTCCGTCTCACTGGTCCAGTCAGACTCTGTGGCATGGCCCTCCTGGGCCATGTGAGATGCAGCTCCCTCCTGCCCCGATGCCACTTCTCCTCCGCCTGATGATGCTGATGCACACAAGCACAGAAAGACAAACAAAAAGGGGGGGGGAGAGAGAAATAAAGAGATTTTGAGTACATGGATCACCGGTACAGTTAGCGGACATGACAGACACAGATGCCCCCTGCACTAAGTTGCGCACTTGGGGTCCGCTACGCATTCCGTGGAACATGCCCTACACGCCTAGAGTTGACAACTGCACCCATGGATGACACGGCCCAGGGATGGCTGTACTGGCACACTACTGAGGGTGGTGGCTGGGGACACAGGGGCTTACGGGGGTGCCCAGCCTACAGATATCGCCCTGGCCTAGGGGGACCCACAGCCCTCCTCCCCCACCCAGACACCTCCACTGCGCGACAACAGAGTAGATTATGCTTGTACTCACCCCCTTGTGTCTGCTGTGCTGCCCTCACGCGCCCATCCAAATCAGGGTAGGCCACCGCCAGGATCCGGAACATCAGGGGGGTCAGTTGACGGCAGGCACCCCGCCTACGTTGGGAGGCCATCCCCAGCAGAGACTCTGCGGTCTTCTTGGTCCCGCGGCGGATGTCCTCCCACCTCTTGCGGCAGTGGGTGCCCCGTCGATGGTGGACCCCCAGGGTCCGGACTTCCTTGGCGATGGCACGCCAAATCCCGATCTTCTCATGGGCGCGGACCTATGTGACACGTACAGGGAGGGAGAAATACCACGTTCAAGTTTGTCTGCATTTTCGTTGCCAGTGGCCCAACGCCCCCCATCCCCGCCAGGCCCCCCGCCATGCCCAACATGCCCCCCATCCCCGCCAGGCCCCCCGCCATGCCCCCCGCCAGGCCCAACATGCCCCCCATCCCCGCCAGGCCCCCCGCCATGCCCCCGCCAGGCCCAACATGCCCCCCATCCCAGCCATGCCCCCCGCCAGGCCCAACATGCCCCCCATCCCCGCCAGGCCCCCCGCCATGCCCCCCCGCCAGGCCCAACATGCCCCCCATCCCCGCCAGGCCCCCCGCCATGCCCCCCGCCAGGCCCAACATGCCCCCCATCCCCGCCAGGCCCCCCGCCAGGCCCAACATGCCCCCCATCCCCGCCATGCCCCCCGCCAGGCCCCCAGGCCAGCCAGTGGCCCCAAATCCATATTGAATTAAACTCACTTGTTGGTCTGGAGGACCGTAGAGTAGCGCATACTGGGGGAGGACCCCATCCACAAGTTTCTCCAACTCTTCTCCAGTGAAGGCAGGGGCCCTTTCCCCAGACACATGAGCCATTGTCCCTTCCAGACCGAGGTCACAGCAACACTTGCAGTATAGGTCCTCTCCTGTGAAAGTTCAAGTCGCGAGTGAATAAGTAGATAGAAAACGGCGGTCACGCCCGCGGCGGTGCGTACCGCGGCGGGGCGTACCGCCGGCGCACTTCGCCATTGGCTCCTGATACCCATAGGCTTCAATGTTATCCAATGCGGCTTCGCGCCGTGGTCTTCGACCGCCTACCGCCACGGTGTGCCACGCCAGCGCATTGACCTCACATCCCATTGTCACACTTCACAGGTCAGGCAGCCGCCATTTCGAGGGTCCACATGGCTCAATTTCAACTGCGTCACACAGGCCTAGGCCTTGCATAGCCACTCATACATGCCATTCACTGCATAGAGAATCGTTTACTGTGCAAGCTGTGAGCACGTACCTGTGGGTTGCTTGACTGTGTGCTCCATGTTGTCCTTCCTAGCCACCGTCCGCTGGGTTTGGCGAGGAGAAGGAGGAATCCTCCCGTGTACAGACCGCTGGTGGACCTGTCGACAATGGAAGCACGCCACATTATCCTGACCTACCGGCTTGACCGTGCCACTATACATGAACTGTGTGCCCAGCTGGAGCCCGACCTGATGTCCCCCATCCGCCAACCCACAGGGATTCCCCCTCTGGTGCAGGTCCTGTCAGTACTCCATTTCTTGGCAAGTGGGTCATTTCAGACAACAGTGGGAATTGCTTCTGGGATGTCTCAGCCCATGTTTTCGAAGGTGTTATCCAGAGTGTTGTCTGCCCTGATGAAATACATGAGGAGCTACATCCTTTTCCCTGAAGTGGGCGAATTGGCTACAGTGAAGGGTGATTTCTATGCCCTTGGACATATTCCCAACGTCATTGGTGCCATTGATGGGACCCATGTGGCTTTGGTTCCCCCCCAAGAAAGAGAGCAGGTGTACAGGAACAGGAAAAGTTACCATTCTATGAACATCCAGGTGGTGTGTTTGGCTGACCAGTACATCTCCCATGTCAATGACAAATTCCCTGGGTCAGTGCATGACGCCTACATCCTAACGAATAGCAGCATCCCTTACGTGATGGAACAGCTAGAGAGACACCGTGTATGGCTATTGGGGGACTCTGGGTACCCCAACCTGTCGTGGCTACTGACCCCAGTAAGGAATCCCCGGACCAGGGCAGAGGAACGGTACAATGAGGCCCATGGGCGTACTAGGAGGGTGATCGAACGCACCTTCGGCCTCCTAAAGGCCAGGTTTCGGTGCCTGCATATGACAGGTGGATCCCTAATGTACTCACCTAAGAAGGTGTGTCGCATCATCGTGGCCTGCTGCATGCTTCACAACCTGGCTTTGCGCCGCCAGGTGCCTTTCCTGCAGGAGGATGGTCGAGACGGTGGTGTTGTGGCAGCTGTGGAACCTGTGGAGAGTGACGAGGAGGAAGACGACGGGGCTGAAACAGACAACAGGGACAGAATCATTGCACAGTACTTCCAATAGGACACAGGTAACAATTCAAACATAATTTAGTAAATGTAAACTACTCTCCTGCATCTCTGCTGCCTGTCTATTTGCTCCAGTGTATGATGACTGAGTTGTGGCTTTTCCCTCCCTATTTCAGATCTGTGGTCCCCACTACGAGTCCTGTGCTTCGTTTCCCCATGGACTACAGCTTTGTGGCAGCGGGTTGTTGACTTCACTATGTACAAGGACATATTTGCACTGTCATGTCAATTACAATATTTTGAAATCACAGCCAGACTCCAGATAGTTTTGTGCAAAATAGGTGTTTATTTCAGTGCTCAAAATGGGATGGGTGGTTTCAAGTGGGTGGGGGCTATGGTGAAGGAATGTCCATGGCAGAGTCCAGAGTAACAGTCACACAGGTGCATTGTCCATAGGCCTGTGGAGAGATGGAGCATTGGCAGTTCAAGGATGGACAGGGTGACAATGTGGGACAGTGGGATGACATCAGGTGGTATCCTTTGCTGGCGGGGGTCTTGACATCCTACTCTGTCTTCTTGCGAGATCTCAGGGCCCTCTTGCGGGGTGGTTCTTCTCCTGCAGGAGGTGGGGGTCTGGTGGGCTGCTGTTGTGCGGGGGCCTCCGGTCCACTAGCGCCGGCGGAGGTGGTTGGCTGTTCTTGGTCCAGGCTAGTGGCAGGGGCCCTTTGTTGTTGTTGAGTGTCCGTCCTGGTGTTCATGAGTTCCTGCAGCAGCCCTACCATGGTAACCAGGGTGGAGGTGAGGGCTCTGATGTCCTCCCTGTACCCCCAATAGTGTTCCTCCTGCAGTACCTGGATCTCCTGGAACCTGGCCAGTACCGTCGCCATCGTCTCCTGGGAGCGGTTGTATGCTCCCATGATGGTGGTGAGGGCCTCGTGGAGAGTGGATTCCCTGGGCCCGTCCCCCCCCTGTCGCACAGCTGCCCTCCCAGTTCCCCTGTTTCCCTGGGCCTCTGCCCCCTGGCCGGTGTGCCCACTACCACTGCCCCCAGGTCCCTGTTGTTGTTGGGGTGGTGGGTTATCCTGGGTGCCCTGTAGTGGTAGACACACCGCTGATTGACGCGCCCTGGAGACAGAGGCATGGGCCCGCTGGGTGGGAGCTGGGCTGGTGTTCCCAGAGGGGTTTGGGTCTGTAGTGGCCTGTGGCTGTCTGAGGGGAACCGACTGTCCAGAGGTCCCCGATGGTCCGGGCTGGTCATCAGTGTCCAGGTCGACAGAGCTGCTGTCATCGCTGACGGCCTCTTGGGTGGGGGGTGTGGAGAATTCTGGGCCCTCCGTGGCGGTGTATTGGCGGTCGGGTCCTGCAGGGGTATAGAGGTATGGTTATAGTTTCAATGTGTGCCATATGGGTGTATCTGTGGGTTCCCGTGTCCCCAAGTGCTGGCATTCGTGTGTGGGGGCTTTGGTGAGGGTGGCTTGTGGGGGGGATGTGTATATGCATTGGGCATGCTTTGGTGATGGGTGTCCATGCTTAGTGGACGCATGCAGGCCTAGGTTTTGGGATGTGTGGGTTGTGATGGTGAGACATTGGCAGGGAATAGGTGTGCTGGGGGTGGGGGTGAGGATGGTGGTGGGGGTGAGGATGGTGGTGGGGGTGAGGATGGGGGTGGGGGTGAGGATGGGGGTGGGGGTGAGGGTGGGGTTCGAGGATGGGGGTGAGGGTTGGGGTATGATTTGGCATGCAGGTGGGGGGGAAGCAGTATTGAAGCTTCAACTTACCAGAATCCATTCCTCCGCCGACTCCTGCGAGGCCGTCAGGATGCAGGATGTTCAAGACTTCCTCCTCCCATGTTGTAAATTGTGGGGGTTGAGGTGGGGGTCCTCCGCCAGTCTTCTGCACGGCAATGTTGTGCCTGGATACCATGGAACGCACCTTCCCCCGTAGGTCGTTCCATCGCTTCCTGATGTCTTCCCGATTTCTGGGGTGCTGTCCCACAGCGTTGACCCTGTCGACAATCCTCTGCCATAGCTCCGTCCTCCGGGCAATGCTGGTGTATTGGACCTGTGTGCCGAAGAGCTGGGGCTCTACCCGAACGATTTCCTCCACCATGACCCTGAGTTCTTCGTCTGAGAAGCGGGGGTGTCTTTGGGGTGCCATGGAGTGGTGTGTATGATGTGTGGGGTGGAGTATGTGTAGTTAAGTGTGTTGAGTGTGGTGGTGTGTGTTGTTTTGTGTGTGGATATTGTGTGGGTGATGGTGTAGTGTGCCTCTGTGTGATGGTGTTCTGTGATCGCTGCTGTGTCTCTCAGTGCTTCTTTTTGGATTTTGGTCGAAGGGGTTTGTGGGTGATGTGGGTGTGTGTTTTATATTGTATTGTGTGTGTGGGAGTGGTGTGTGTATGTGTATCAAGTGTGTGGAATTCAAATCGTCCAATGTGGCTGAGTTTTGTTCGTTTGGGTGTATTCTGACCGCGGCGGTGTGTACCGCCAATGGAAAACCGCGTTTGAAAGACCGCCGCGTGGATTCGTGGGTCGTAATGGCATGGGCGTATTTCTGTTGGCGTGACGGTGGAGGTTTGGTCACCTCCACTTTTCCGCCGACCGCTGGTCTGGCGGTCTGTTGTGGCTGTCGGATTTTCGGAGGTTTGGCTGCTGCGGGTCAGAATGACCGTGGCGGATTACCGCGACCGCGGCGGAATTATGGAGGATTTCTGACCGGCGGTAGGCGCCTTTTACCGCCGAGGTCAGAATGACCACCTAGGTGTCTAGATACAGAGGAGGCATATATACTGAAGGCACACAGGACAGTACATGTGCATTACTAGATATTGCTAACACGGAGATGATCAGAAATGACGGGAGAGAAGAACTCCAAGGAAAAAGGGCCAGTTTAACAGTAGCATTAGCTAAAGGGACAATATGGGAGAGAATCTGAATGAACTTATCCCTTTGGTAAGCTTCTCAGTGGGGTTGGATTCCACATTGCCTGATGTTCCTATTGAAAACATAAATATTTTTGTTCTCAGTTAAAGCTGTAAAAGCAATGGTACATGCTTTTGAATCTAGCAATCTAGGTCTTCAGACTGGAGAGTCTGGTGAGTAGATTTTTTTGAAAATACTAGGTCTCAAGCAGTCTGAGCAGCTGACTGCAAATTCCAGAGCAAACACACTCTAATTATCTCAGTAGCGTTATCTGCCTTAAATAATGAGTTAATTTCCATTATTTTGCTTCTGGAAAAAGTTCTGAGTAGGGCAGACCTCAACATCAAGGGCCAGATGTATCAGAGCTTTTTGCATTCGCAAACAGTGCGAATGCCCGTTTGCGAATGCAAAAAGCTATTTCAGAATGTATCAAAGGCATTCTGAATGCAATTTTAAGGAATCACTAAAATAGCGATTCCTTAAAATTGCGACCCTGTTTAGAGAGTCGCAAATTACGACTCTCTAAATAAGAAATCGCAAATAAGGAATCCTTGTTTGCGATTTCTAAAGCACATGTATGAAGCAATTCCTTAATGCGAATTGGGCATTAAGGAATCGCTATTACCCCCAAGTTGAACTTGGTGGTAACCATGTGCAAATTATAAAAATGCATTTTTAAAATTTACATGTAAAGCACACATGCCCTTTTGGCATGTGTGCACCTTTTATGTTGTTCAAAAATGTTTTGGGGTGCAGCAGAGGGGGCCTTAGGCCCCCAGCACCCTGGACTTTGCATTTCCCAAAATTGCGAATTCCAGTTAGGAATTCGCAATTTGGGACATGCAAAATATTGGCAAATATAGGCTGACAGGCCCATAGATGCGAATGGGGGCCGGTATCGCAATTTGCGATTCGTTAATAGCATTTGCGATTTTTAAGAAATCACTATTACCGATTCGCAAATATGATACATTGCATTTTGCGAATCAGAAATAGTGATTTCTTAGAAGTCGCTATTTCCGAATCGCAAAAGGCCTTTTTCATACATCTGGCCCCAAGTATCTGCTTGTAACAATCTTACAAGCCCTGCCAGGATGAAAAAAACAACAAGTGACTTTGCTTTGCAAGTTAACAAGTAGCTATATAGCGGTGTGGTGAGCCAGCTTTCCAAGGTAGTAAACAGGGAATAAGTGGAAGGCTAACTCTGGAACATGCGAGCTGCACAGAGTGCCCAGGGGAGAAAATCAGGATAATGGAAGATACAATAAACACTGGACTTATTGAATCTATTGTTCTGATTCCCTCACCTTTATCTGCTTCTTGTATTGAGTGTAATAAACCAACACCGGGTTGTTGGCTTGATCATGTTCAGTTAGGGTAGTTATATTAACGTGTAATGTTGACAGTTATTTGGGCAAAGCTGATTGCCTTTGTAGATTGAAATGTATGTACCCCATGTTTTTACCAAGGATTGTTTACGCAGTGCTGTTTGATTTTATCAAGGCTTGTTTACTCAACCTCCACGAGGTTCTTTGGAGCATCTATGGGATTAATTAGAAACACCTAAGCTCCTGCACGTTGTTGGACAGCTGCCTTCTCTGATTGTTAGGCAGTACTAGTGTTTTCAAGAGCCATGTGCTAATCATGACTCATCACTCATGAATCATTCCTGCACAAAGTATAAAAAGCCTCACAGGTATTAGTCAGTGCTTGGCTTAGTTCTGGTTCTTCTTAAAGCTGACATTGAGAGCCTGCTCCTAGGTATTCCCTGCAAAGCTTCTATATTGTGGCTAGGCAACAAGAGAGGAAACAGCTTCTTCAGTCTGTGCGCTGGCAGCTGTTTATGTAAGCTAAGGGGAGAACGCAGGCTCTGTTGAGGGAATATTTTTCTTTTATATTAAGAACCTCAGTGTACCTTATTTTCAAGAAAGAACAAAAGTTTTGAGGTTGATTAAGAGAGTGTACCGGAAAAGCTTAAAGCCTTAAAATTTATTGTGTATCTGTACCGTGCCTTGTTGATTCATCTTAAAATCGGAAAATAAATCAACATGCAAAGAGAGTGTTGTGAGATGAACAACCTTCATATGTGTGTGACTTTGGTAATTACGTGTGTCACTTGTTATGATAACAATCCTCATTTTGCAGGAACTCTTTTAGTATTGTCTGCAATTGATATTAGTGATTCCTCAAAAACAGAAAAATCAGGTTTTCACTTGACTGTATAAATCAGTGTACGTTTATTGCTTTTTGTAAAGAGTTTTTGTTGTGTGTTCTTGTGCTATAAGTTTTCATTGTGAACAAGTATACCAAGAGTGATTACTCTAAGCAGTGTGAGACAGAGAGAAGATCCAGGCAATGATGGCGCATTCCTGTAAGCCCAATTGAGTGGAGAGGAAGTGCAAAAAACGTGTTGAGTGGACAGTGAATAGCTGAGATAATAGACTGTGTGCATAAATACTGTACAAGAGTGCCCTCAACACATCACTCATCCCTGCCCTTTCCCTTATAGCTCTGGACACTTAACAATTAACGCTGACAGTGAATACCTGCACCCCAAAGAATCGGGAGCCCGGCTGGACCAGGCTCCAGAGACATTTCTTCTGCCTCTCTCTCTCTCTCATCCAATCCCCTCAGCCTTTTTTGGGATACTTGCTGGGACTCCTGTATTACATCAGAAGTGCTGAGAGGTGTCCTGGATGGATGGGGGGGCAGTCGTCACCTCCTGCAGACAACCTGTCTTTCAGGTGAGTGGTCAAGCTCTTACATAAAGCCAAGTGTAGGAAAGAACCCTTGTTTTGGCATTTTACCCCCAATTTCTACCTGATGTCAGTGTGTTTTTGACTGTGTCACTGGGATCTTGCTAGTGAGGACCCCAGTGCTTTTGGATAATGGCCTACTTGTCAGTGTGTTTCACTGTTTTATAAATTATCACTAGAGTCCAGCTAATCAGGACCCCAGTGCTCATGCTCTCTCTGTTTCTAAATTTGTGACTACATACTGGTAACTCAGTATTTCACTCCAAATTGGCATACTGGTCCCCCTTTATAAGTCCCTAGTATATGGTACCGCGGTACCCAGGTCATCGGGGTTCCAGAGGATCCTTATGGGCTGCAGCATTTCTTTTGCCACCCATACAGAGCCTATACAAAGGCTTCTACAGGACTGCCATTGCAGCCTGTGTGAAATAGTGTGCGCACTATTTTACAGCCATTTTCACTGCACCAGTTCACTTATACGTCATCCATATATCAGGTCTTCCAACCCTGAAGGCTGGGTGGAAAATACCTGTGAGTAAGGGCACCCATGCACTAGCAGAGGTGCCCCCACATCATCCAGGCCCATTTTCCCAGAATTTGCGAGTACAGGGATGCCATTTTAAGTGTGCACTGCACATTGGTCAATACCTATGTACAGCTTCACAATGTTAACTCCGAATATGGCTGTGAGAAAGTAGCCTCTTTCCAGCCTTGTTACCCCCACTTTTGGCCTGTTTGTGAGAATATGTCAGGGTGTTTTCACTGTCTCACTGGGATCCTGCTAGCCAGGGCCCAGTGCTCATAGTGAAAACCCTATGTTGTCAGTATGTTTGTTATGTGTCACTGGAACCCTGCTAGCCAGGTCCCCAGTGCTCATATGTTTGTGGCCTATCTGTATGTGTTCCCTGTGTGATGCCTAACTGTCTCACTTAAGCTCTGCTAACCAGAACCTCAGTGGTTATGCTCTCTCTGCTTTCCAAATTGTCACTAACAGGCTAGTGACCAATTTCACCAATTCACATTGGCATAATGGTACACCCATATAATTCCCTAGTATATGGTACTGAGGTACCCAGGGTATTGGGGTTCCAGGAGATCCCTATGGACTGCAGCATTTCTTTTGCCACCCATAGGGAGATCTGACAACTCTTACACAGGCCTGCCAGTGCAGCCTGAGTGAAATAACATCCATGTTATTTCACAGCCATTTACCACTGCACTTAAGTAACTTATAAGTCACCTATATGTCTAACCTTCACCTGGTGAAGGTTGGGTGCAAAGTTACTTAGTGTGTGGGCACCCTGGCACTAGCCAAGGTGCGCCCACATCGTTCAGGGCAAATTCCCCGGACTTTGTGAGTGCAGGGACACCATTACACGTGTGCACTATACATAGGTCACTACCTATGTATAGCGTCACAATGGTAACTCCGAACATGGCCATGTAACAGGTCTAAGATCATGGAATTGTCACCCAAATGCCATTCTGGCATTGGGGAGACAATTCCATGATCCCCTGGGTCTCTAGAACAGAACCTGGGTACTGCCAAACTGCCATTCCGGGGTCTCCACAGCAGCTGCTGCTGCTGCCAACCCCTCAGACAGGTTTCTGCCCTCCTGGGGTCCAGGCAGCCCTGGCCCAGGAAGGCAGAACAAAGGATTTCCTCTGAGAGAGGGTGTGACACCCTCTCCCTTTGGAAATAGGTGTGATGGCTGGGGAGGAGTAGCCTCCCCCAGCCTCTGGAAATGCTTTGATGGGCACAGATGCAGCCCATCTCTGCATAAGCCAGTCTACACCAGTTTAGGGATCCCCCAGCCCTACTCTGGCGCGAAACTGGACAAAGGAAAGGGGAGTGATCACTCCCCTGACCTGCACTTCCCAGGGGAGGTGCCCAGAGCTCCTCCAGTGTGCCCCAGACCTCTGCCATCTTGGAGACAGAGGTGTTGCTGGCACAATGGACTGCTCTGAGTGGCCAGTGCC
The DNA here is from genome assembly GCF_031143425.1 of Pleurodeles waltl. Taxonomy (NCBI): domain Eukaryota; kingdom Metazoa; phylum Chordata; class Amphibia; order Caudata; family Salamandridae; genus Pleurodeles; species Pleurodeles waltl. The sequence continues at coordinate 299,279,474 of NC_090443.1, read as the reverse complement.
AGCAGGTGATGTCAGAGACTCCTTCTGATAGGCTCTTACCTCTCTTAGTAGCCAATCCTCCTTCCTAGGTAGCCAAACCTCCTTTTCTGGCTATTTAGGGTCTCTGCTTTGGGGAATTCTTCAGATACCGAATGCAAGAGCTCACCAGAGTTCCTCTGCATCTCCCTCTTCACCTTCTGCCAAAGGATTGGCCGCTGACTGCTCAGGACGCCTGCAAAACCGCAACAAAATAGCAAAGACGACTACTGCAACCTTGTATCGCTTCACCCTGCCGGCTTTCTTGACTGTTTCCTGGTGGTGCATGCTCTGGGGGTAGCCTGCCTCTTTTCTGCACCAGGAGCTCTGAAGAAATCTCCCATGGGTCAATGGAATCTTCCCCCTGCAACCGCAGGCAACAAAAGACTGCATCACCGGTCTTCTGGGTCCCCTCCCAGCACAACGAGCGTGGTCCCTGGAACTCAGCAACTCTGTCCAAGTGACTCCCACAGTCCAGTGACTCTTCAGTCCAAGTTTGGTGGAGGTAAGTCCTTGCCTCCCCACGCTAGACTGCATTGCTGGGTACCGCGTGATTTGCAGCTGTTCCAGCTCCTGTGCACTCTTCCAGGATTTCCTTTGTGCACAGCCAAGCCTGGGTCCCCGACACTCTAACCTGCAGTGCACAACCTTCTGAGTTGTCCTCCGGCATCGTGGGACTCCCTTTTGTGACTTCGGGTGGACTCCGGTTCACTCCTCTTCTAAGTGCCTGATCTGGTACTTCTGCGGGTGCTGCCTGCTTCTGTGAGGGCTCCCTGACTTGCTGGGCGCCCCCTCTGTCTCCTCATCCAAGTGGCGACATCCTGGTCCCTCCTGGGCCACAGCAGCATCCGAAAACCCTAACCGCGACCCTTGCAGCTAGCAAGGCTTGTTTGCAGTCTTTCTGCATGGGAATACCTCTGCAAGCTTCTTCACGACGTGGGACATCCATCCTCCAAAGTGGAAGTTCCTAGTCCTCTTCGTTCTTGCAGAACACAAAGCTTCTTCCATCCGGTGGCAGTTTCCTTGCACCCTCAGCTGGCATTTCCTGGGCTCCTGCCCCCTCTCAACACTGCCGAGACTCTTGGACTTGGTCCCCTTGTCTTACAGGTACTCAGGTCCAGAAATCCACTGTTGTTGCATTGCTGGTGTTGGTTTTCCTTGCAGAATCCCCCTATCACGACTTCTGTGCTCTCTGGGGGTTGTAGGTGCTCTTTACACCTACCTTACAGTGTCTTCGGGTGGGCTATTTTTCTAACCCTCACTGTTTTCTTACAGTCCCAGTGACCCTCTACAAGCTCACATAGGTTTGGGGTCCATTCGTGGTTCGTATTCCACCTTTGGAGTATATGGTTTGTGTTGCACCTATACCTATGTGCTCCTATTGCAATCTATTGGAACTTAACACTGCTTGCATTACTTCCTTTTGCTATTACTGCATATTTTTGGTATTGTGTACATACATCTTGTATATATTTGGCATCCTCATACTGAGGGTACTCACTGAGATACTTTTGGCATATTGTCATAAAAATAAAGTACCTTTATTTTTAGTATATCTGTGTATTGTGTTTTCTTATGATATTGTGCATATGACACCAGTGGTATAGAAGGAGCTTTGCATGTCTCCTAGTTCAGCCTAAGCTGCTCTGCTATAGCTACCTTCTATCAGCCTAAGCTGCTAGAAACACCTCTTCTACACTAATAAGAGATAACTGGACCTTGCACAAGGTGTAAGTACCGCTGGTACCCACTACAAGCCAGGCCAGCCTCCTACAATGGCCAAGTAAGAAGTCTAACAAGTGGGAATTGTACCCAAATACTGATTCCAGTATTGGTTGCAAAATACCATGCACTCTGGGGGCTACACAGTGGATCCCCAGTACTGCCATACCAGCCTTCTGAGGTTTTCACTGCAGCCCAAGCTGCTGCCACCTCACGGACAGGCTTCTGCCATTCTGGGGCTTGAGCAGCTCAATCCGAGGAAGGCAGAACAATGCATTTCCTTTAGGCGAGGGGTGTTACACCCTTTTCCTTTGGAAATAGGTGTTACAGGCATGATAGTGGTGTCCTCCCAGAGGCTCTGGAGATGCTTTGAAGGGCACAGATGGTGTCCTCCTTGCATAATCCAGTCTACACCGGTTCAGGGGCCCCAGCCCCTGCTCTGGTGCGAAACTGGACAGTTCCAGGGCGGGAACCACCGCCACACAAAGCCAGGTGGAAATGAAACAAATAGAAGGAAACACTCATCGGAGTTCCACAAAAAGTGCAGCGGCAGCCATGGACAGAGAGCTGCTGATCATGCCAGCCCTGCTCCTTGCCATATACCTACACAACCGAGACCGCCGACGAAGACGACAACAGTAAGTACCGCAACCTACGACACAAGGGAGGAAAGGGCACAGTTACATACCCACCCACTCCACCCACTCTCCAACGCCCCCCCAACCCTTCCCAGCAGCACAAGTCAGACACCCCACACCAAGAGGTACGTACCCGACCGAAGGCAAAAGCAACTTGACCATAGTACATACAATAGCCCCACACCCATTAAAAATTAAAACAAACACCAGGGTGGAACTGCGTGCAGCCCAACCACAGTGCCAACAGGGCCAATGGCCAGTCCATGAAATGAAAATTGTCCTTGGCCACTACTGGCCACACCTGACTCCCACAAGTGCTGGGTACTCCACTGAACGGGGCACTATATGGGGATCCAGGCACCTCATGGGAGGGGGGGTGGGGATTTCCGACGGGGTGGGACTTTGACTTGCGTGAGGAGGTTGGAGGGGGGTGGGCATCTCCTTTGAAGGGGTGGGGGCTGTTTGGCTCGGGTGGAGCTGGATGGTCTTGGTTCAGACCGGGCCTTCTTCTTCACCGGGGAAGGGGCATGGGAATGGGAAGGCTGGACCGCGGTGGGCTGTGATGTGGAAGGAGCAGAAAGGGCAATGAGGTGGGCACATTTGGGGACAAGACGGGGTGGGCCAGTGGGTTGGAACAGGGCTGCACGGGAGAGGAAAAGTTTCTTGAGAGCAATTGGGGTGGGCCTGGATGAGGGCGTGGGAGTGGAGGCAGAGGGAGTTGATGTATGGGGTGTAGGTGAGCGTGTAGTGGCTGCAGGTGACTGCTCAGTATGCTGCAGTGTGGTGGATGTCTGATGGGTGGGTGTCTTGGTGCGTTTGTGTGTTTTGGGAGGTGGGGGGGTGAACACAGTGGGAGAAGACTGACAGCTAGTGTGGATATGTGTTGGGTGGGTGTCTGCAAGTCTGGTGAGTGTGCTGCATGTGTCAACTACAGTAGAGGTGGTGAGTGTAGGTGTGGTTTATGGGGTGCATGTATGGCTTTCTGGTTCGTGGTGAGTGCAGGAAGAAGAGCAGCAACAGTGAGTGAAGGTGCAGTGCATGAGGGTGTGCATGTAGAGGGGACAGACAGGGAGGCGGAAGAGGCGGCACACTGGGGGAAGTGGACGTTGTTGTGTGTGCAGGTGTCTGTTGGCTGTGTGAATGCTTGTGGTGGGAGGTGTGGTGCTTGTGTTTGGAAGTGTGCTTCTTGTGTCTTGATGTGCCTGCAAGCGGGTCTGATTGTGTGCTTTGGACGGATGAAAGAAATGGGGTGCTGGAAGGGGTAGAGGAGGTTGGAGGGGGGACGGAATGGCCAGGGAAACTGGCTGCGGTCCAAGAAGAGGCCAGAGCCTGAAAAGATCTCTGTAGGGCAGACACGGCACCGTGAATGCCATCCAGATAGGCATTGGTCTGCTGCACTTCAGATGCCAGACCATGGATGGCATTGACAATGATTGTCTGCCCTACAGAGATGGTTCTCAGGAGGTCAATAGCCTCCTCTGTGAGGGCAGCAGGGCTGACTGGGGCAGGGGAGGAGGTGCATGGGGCGAAGGAGACAGCCACCTTTCTGGGTGGGCGGGCACGGGCAACTCGGTCGCGAGCAGAAGGGAGGGTGCTGATGGATCTTATGGTAGTGGTGTGTCCACTAGGGTCCGCCACCACCGGAGGACCCCCATCGGAGGAGGTCCCAGCGTCACTACCTTCTGTGGTAGTAGCCTCCCCCGTGGAAGTCCCCTCGCCCTCCCACCCACTGGTCCCCTGGGCGTCCGTTATCTCTGCCTCAGAGGATCCATGGGCCGCTGCCTCCCCACTTGCCGGGGCCTCAGCTCCCTCGCCTGATGTTGATGCTCTACCAAACCAACACAAGAGAACAGGGATGGGGAGACAAAACAGGAGAGACACTTGTAAATAGCTGAATGCTGATACACAATGGCCAGACATACACCAACCCAGCAAACACACCCAGCACCGTACATTATGCCCATGGCCATGCCCCTGACTGCTGAGCAGAATACTGACCTACACCCATCCCCTGAAAGAGTATTGGAGCTGAGGTAGGTGAAACCTGACAAGGACACCCGTACACCCTTTGGGGAACATACCGAAGATGGACATCATTCAAAATCCCTGCTCTAACCACCATGAGCCCTATCGCACACACACTCATCCTTCCAGGCTGAAGTATGGTCTGTGAGTACTCACCCCTATGTGACTGGTGTGCAGCCTTCAAGCGCCCATCCAGGTCTGGGTACGACACCGCCAGGATCCTCGCATGAGGGGGGTCAGTGCACCCCTTCCACACTGGGAGGACTTCCCCAGCTGGGCCTCCCTGATCTTTCGAGCGCAGCACCATAGGTCCTCCCACCTCTTTCGACAGTGGGTGCTTCGCCAGTTGTAGACCCCCAGGGTCCATACCTCCTTGGCGATGGCATGCCAGTGTGCCCTCTTCTGGTGGGTGCTGACCTAGTAGGGTGACACAGAAATGGAACACAGAGGTCAGGCACCTGCACAATGGCAACAGCTGACAGATATTCAAACAGAGGACTGACAGTACTCTCAGACTTGCAGGACAGTGGCACGCAGCATTCCATGCACCATGGCCCATCCTGGCTCACAGGAGCACACATATGTGCAATTCACTCCATCCATTACTCACACAGTGCCCCCCAAACCCGGACTCACCTGTACCTCTGGCCGGCCGTAGAGTCTGTCGTACAGGGGCAGGACCCCTTCCACTAGCTTCTCCAGTTCTTCCTGGGTGAAAGCCGGGGCCCTTTCCCCTGCACCACGTGGAACATCCATAGCCAGAGGCAGGCGACAGCAGTACACAGAGTATAGTACCTGTCCTCACGAGATCAGGGAGTCAAGTGATCAAAAGATGACGAACGCAAGTACGTTCTGTGGCGGTATGCACCGTCACCGCCAGCGGCGATCATGATACGCCAGGATTCCCCATTGGCATCCATGTTAGCCAATGAGGGTGCGAACAGTGGTCAACACTGCTGTACGCTGTGACGTCAACCGCTAGCGGTGTTAGGTCACTTGAAGAACGAAGGGGCAGAACTACAGTGGGCAGACATTTTGCTATCACCTACGCATCTTAAAATTCTTAATACTCACAATGCAGGGCCTACTAGCCATATGATGCACCTATGCCTCTATCCATTGCATATATTAGCACACATGATTTACTCTGTTCCCTCCTAGTGATGTATATGTACATCTGTCAGGTTGCAGTAATTGTACAGACACTACTATGAGCAATGCACTGCATGTATTTATCAAATAAGTCAATATATGTGTGCACATCACTCCTTTTTGTAACCCCTCATAGGTACCGACCCTTGTGGCGAGGAAGGGCACCATCAGTGTACAGACCACTTGTGGAGATGGGGACCATGGTGGAGCGTCAGATCATTATCACTTACAGACTCACACGTGCAATTGTTCAGGACCTATGTGCATTACTGGATCCTGCACTGACTCCCGGAAATCGTAATCAGCATGCCATTCCAACTGAGATGCAGGTGCTCTCTGCACTCCATTTCCTGGCCACAGGCTCATTTCAAGTGACAGAGTGCTGTCCTCCCTGCCATCAAGTCTGACTTCTATGCCTTTGAAAACATTCCCCGTGTCATAGGTGCTATCAAGGGCACCCACATAGCTATCATCCCCCCAAGAGTCAGTGAACCGGTGTACAGAAACAGGAAGAACTTTCACTCTATGAACATCCAATTGGTATGTACTGCAGATCAGTACATTTCCCATGCGAATGCCATGTTTCCGGGGTCAGTCTATGATTCATTTGTTTTGAGGAACAGTAGTGTGCCACAGAAGATGGAACAGCTACAAGAGTACAGAGGGTGGATCATAGGTAAGTTTGCCTGTCACTAACTGACACATTACAGAGAACCTGCCTGTCTGACTAAGGGACATTACAATGACGACTCTGTATTGACCCTTTTTCTAGGCGATTCTGGCTACCCAAACTTCCGTTGGCTCCTGACACCAGTGAGGAATCCCAGGATGGATGCAGAGAGGAAATACAATAAGGCCCATGGACGTACTAGGAGGGTGATAGAGCGTACTATAGGTCTCCTGAAGGCTAGATTCCGGTGTCTACATATCTCTGGGGGGTCCCTGGCCTATGCTCCTGATAAGGTGTGTAGAATAGTGGTTGCCTGCTGCATGCTGCACAACGTGGCTGTGAGACAGTCTATCCCCCTTTTGGAGGTGGAGGGTGCTATAGGTCCTGATCAGTTACCTCAGAGAGGTGAGGAGAGTGATGGTGAGGATGAGGAAGGGGAAGATGTCAATTCCAGGAACCAACTGATACAACTCTACTTCCAATAACTGTCTGGGACTTAAGCCTGTAATTGTGGTTAGTGACTGATACTGTCAGTGGGCCATGTCATATAGGGGAGATTGGTCATGATAGGCGAGGCATGGACCTCTTCAGCATAGTACTGACAGACAATATATGCATTCCCTGTAGGAGGTTGGCCTGGCTTGTAGTGGGTACCAAGGGGTACTTACACTCTGTGCCAGGTCCAGTTATCCCTTATTAGTGTAGAAGAGGTATTTCTAGCAGCTTAGGCTGATAGAAGGTAGCTATAGCAGAGCAGCTTAGGCTGAACTAGGAGACATGCAAAGCTCCTACTATACCACTGTTGTCATATGCACAATATCATAAGAAAACACAATACACAGATATACTAAAAATAAAGGTACTTTATTTTTATGACAATATGCCAAAAGTATCTCAGTGAGTACCCTCACTATGAGGATGCCAAATATACACAAGTTACATGTACACAATACCAAAAATATGCAGTAATAGCAAAAGGAAGTAATGCAAACAATGTAAAGTTACAGTAGATTGCAATAGGCGCACATAGGTATAGGGGCAACACAAACCATATACTCCAAAAGTGGAATGCGAATCACGAATGGACCCCAAACCTATGTGAGCTTGTAGAGGGTCGCTGGGACTGTAAGAAAACATTGAGGGTTAGAAAAATAGCCCACCCCAGGACCCTGAAAAGTAGGTGTAAAGTGCACCTATATTCCCCAGAGAGCACAGAAGTCGTGCTAGGGGAATTCTGCAAGGAAGACCAACACCAGCAATGCAACCAAAGTGGATTTCCAGATGAGAGTACCTGTGGAACAAGGGGACCAAGTCCAAGAGTCGCGACAAAGTCGAGATTGGGCAGATGCCCAGGAAATGCCAGCTGAGAGTGCAAAGGAGCTGCCACCAGATGGTAGAAGCTGTGAATTCTGCAAGTACGGAGAGGGTTAGAAACTTCCCCTTTGGAGGATGGATGTCCCACATCGTGTAGAAGCTTGCAGAGGTGTTCCCCCGCAGATAGCCCGCAAACAAGCCTTGCTAGCTACAAGGATCGCGGTTAGGGTTTTTGGATGCTGCTGTGGCCCAGGAGGGACCAAGATGTCGCCACTTGGCTGAGGAGACAGAGGGGGCTCCCAGCAAGTCAGGGAGCCCTCACAGAAACAGGCAGCACCCGCAGAAGTGCCAGAACCGTCACTACGAAGAGGAGTGAACCGGAGCTCACCCGAAGACACAAAAGGGAGTCCCACGACGCCGGAGGACAACTCAGGAAGTTGTGCACTGCAGGTTAGAGTGTCGGGGACCGAGGCTTGGCTGTGCACGAAGGAAATCCTGGAAGAGTGCACAGGAGCCGGAGCAGCTGCAAATCACGCAGTACCCAGCAATGCAGTCTAGCGTGGGGAGGCAAGGCCTTACCTCCACCAGACCTGGACTGAAGTGTCACTGGACTGTGGGAGTCACTTGGACAGAGTTGCTGAGTTCCAGGGACCATGCTCGTCGTGCTGAGAGGGGACCCAGAGGACCGGTGATGCAGTCTTTTGCTGCCTGCGGTTGCAGGGGGAAGATTCCGTCGACCCACGGGAGATTTCTTCAGAGCTCCTGGTGCAAGAAGGAGGCAGGCTACCCCCAGAGGATGCACCACCAGGTAACAGGCGAGAAAGCGGCAGGATCAGCGATACAAGGTTGCAGTAGTCGTCTTTGCTACTTTGTTGCGGTTTTGCAGGCGTTCTGAGCAGTCAGCGGTCGATCCTTTGGCAGAAGGTGAAGAGAGAGATGCAGAGGAACTCTGATGAGCTCTTGCATTCGTTATCTAAAGAATTCCCCAAAGCAGAGACCCTAAATAGCCAGAAAATGAGGTTTGGCTACCTATGAAGGAGGATAGGCTAGCAACACAGGTAAGAGCCTATCAGAAGGAGTCTCTGACGTCACCTGCTGGCACTGGCCACTCAGAGCAGTCCAGTGTGCCAGCAGCACCTCTGTTTCCAAGATGACAGAGGTCTGGAGTACACTTCAGGAGCTCTGGGCACCTCCCCTGGGAGGTGCAGGTCAGGGGAGTGGTCACTCCCCTTTCCTTTGTCCAGTTTCGTGCCAGAGTAGGGTTGGGGGATCCCTGAACCAGTGTAGACTGGCTTATGCAGAAATGGGTACCATCTGTGCCCATCAAAGCATTTCCAGAGGCTGGGGGAGGCTACTCCTCCCCAGCCCTGACACCTTTTTCCAAAGGGAGAGGGTGTAACACCCTCTCTTTGAGGAAGTCCTTTGTTCTGCCTTCCTGGGCCAGGCCTGGCTGGACCCCAGGAGGGCAGAAACCTGTCTGAGGGGTTGGCAGCAGCAGCAGCTGCAATGAAACCCCGGGAAAGGTAGTTTGGCAGTACCCGGGTCTGTGCTAGAGACTCGGGGGATCATGGAATTGTCTCCCCAATGCCAGAATGGCATTGGGGTGACAATTCCATGATCTTAGACATGTTACATGGCCATGTTCGGAGTTACCATTGTGACGCTGTACATAGGTAGTGACCTATGTACAGTGCACGCGTGTAATGGTGTCCCCGCACTCACAAGGTCCGGGGAATTTGTCCTGAACGATGTGGGGGCACCTTGGCTAGTGCCAGGGTGCCCACACACTAAGTAACTTTGCACCCAACCTTCACCAGGTGAAGGTTAGACATTTAGGTGACTTATAAGTTACTTAAGTGCAGTGGTAAATGGCTGTGAAATAACGTGGACGTTATTTCACTCAGGCTGCAGTGGCAGGCCTGTGTAAGAATTGTCAGAGCTCCCTATGGGTGGCAAAAGAAATGCTGCAGCCCACAGGGATCTCCTGGAACCCCAATACCCTGGGTACCTCAGTACCATATACTAGGGAATTATAAGGGTGTTTCAGTATGCCAATGTGAATTGGTGAAATTGGTCACTAGCCTGTTAGTGACAATTTGGAAAGCAGAGAGAGCATAACCATTGAGGTTCTGGTTAGCAGAGCCTCAGTGAGACAGTTAGTCATCACACAGGGAACACATACAGGGCACACTTATGAGCACTGGGGCCCTGGCTGGCAGGGTCCCAGTGACACATACACTAAAACAACATATATACAGTGAAATATGGGGGTAACATGCCAGGCAAGATGGTACTTTCCTACATTCCCTCCTTACCTAATTTGAAACACACATCACCACCACCAAGCACAAATTGACAATAAAGTTGTTGTCTGCCAGTTGCATCCAACCTCCAATTTGTTCAACATTGAAGACAGGGGACAGTGTTACAGGTGAGAATTGTTGTGAGAAGGTAGCCTCTTTCTAGCCTTGTTACCCCCACTTTTGGCCTGTTTGTGAGTGTATGTCAGGGTGTTTGTCACTGTTTTCACTGTCTCACTGGGATCCTTATAGCCAGGCCTCAGTGCTCATAGTGAAAACACTATGGTTTCAGTATGTTTGTTATGTGTCACTGGGATCCTGCTGGTCAGGACCCCAGTGCTCATAGGTTTGTGGCCTATATGTATGTGTCACTGGGACCCTGTCACACAGGGCCCCAGTGCTCATAGGTGTGCATGTATATGTTCCCTGTGTGGTGCCTAACTGTCTCACTGAGGCTCTGCTAACCAGAACCTCAGTGGTTATGCTCTCTCATTACTTTCAAATTGTCACTAACAGGCTAGTGACCAATTTTACCAATTTACATTGGCTTACTGGAACACCCTTATAATTCCCTAGTATATGGTACTGAGGTCCCAGGGTATTGGGGTTCCAGGAGATCCCTATGGGCTGCAGCATTTCTTTTGCCACCCATAGGGAGCTCTGACAATTCTTACACAGGTCTGCCACTGCAGCCTGAGTGAAATAACGTCCACGTTATTTCACAGCCATTTTACACTGCACTTAAGTAACTTATAAGTCACCTATATGTCTAACCTTTACCTGGTAAAGGTTAGGTGCAAAGTTACTAAGTGTGAGGGCACCCTGGCACTAGCCAAGGTGCCCCCACATTGTTCAGAGCCAATTCACTGAACTTTGTGAGTGCGGGGACACCATTACACGCGTGCACTACATATAGGTCACTACCTATATGTAGCTTCACCATGGTAACTCCGAATATGGCCATGTAACATGTCTATGATCATGGAATTGCCCCCTCTATGCCATCCTGGCATTGTTGGTACAATTCCATGATCCCAGTGGTCTGTAGCACAGACCCTGGTACTGCCAGACTGCCCTTCCTGGGGTTTCACTACAGCTGCTGCTGCTGCCAACCCCTCAGACAGGCAGCTGCCCTCCTGGGGTCCAGCCAGGCCTGGCCCAGGATGGCAGAACAAAGAACTTCCTCTGAGAGAGGGTGTGACACCCTCTCCCTTTGGAAAATGGTGTGAAGGCAGGGGAGGAGTTGCCTCCCCCAGCCTCTGGAAATGCTTTGTTGGGCACAGATGTGCCCAATTCTGCATAAGCCAGTCTACACCGGTTCAGGGACCCCTTAGCCCCTGCTCTGGCGCGAAACTGGACAAAGGAAAGGGGAGTGACCACTCCCCTGACCTGCACCTCCCCTGGGAGGTGTCCAGAGCTCCTCCAGTGTGCTCCAGACCTCTGCCATCTTGGAAACAGAGGTGCTGCTGGCACACTGGACTGCTCTGAGTGGCCAGTGCCACCAGGTGACGTCAGAGACTCCTTGTGATAGGCTCCTTCAGGTGTTAGTAGCCTTTCCTCTCTCCTAGGTAGCCAAACCCTCTTTTCTGGCTATTTAGGGTCTCTGTCTCTGGGGAAACTTCAGATAACGAATGCATGAGCTCAGCCGAGTTCCTCTGCATCTCCCTCTTCACCTTCTGATAAGGAATCGACCGCTGACCGCGCTGGAAGCCTGCAAACCTGCAACATAGTAGCAAAGACGACTACTGCAACTCTGTAACGCTGATCCTGCCGCCTTCTCGACTGTTTTCCTGCTTGTGCATGCTGTGGGGGTAGTCTGCCTCCTCTCTGCACCAGAAGCTCCGAAGAAATCTCCCGTGGGTCGACGGAATCTTCCCCCTGCAACCGCAGGCACCAAAAAGCTGCATCTCCGGTCCCTTGGGTCTCCTCTCAGCACGACGAGCGAGGTCCCTCGAATCCAGCGACACCGTCCAAGTGACCCCCACAGTCCAGTGACTCTTCAGCCCAAGTTTGGTGGAGGTAAGTCCTTGCCTCACCTCGCTGGGCTGCATTGCTGGGAACCGCGACTTTGCAAGCTTCTCCGGCCCCTGTGCACTTCCGGCGGAAATCCTTCGTGCACAGCCAAGCCTGGGTCCACGGCACTCTAACCTGCATTGCACGACTTTCTAAGTTGGTCTCCGGCGACGTGGGACTCCTTTGTGCAACTTCGGCGAGCACCGTTTCACGCATCCTCGTAGTGCCTGTTTTTGGCACTTCTCTGGGTGCTACCTGCTTCAGTGAGGGCTCCTTGTCTTGCTCGACGTCCCCTCTCTCTGCAGGTCCAATTTGCGACCTCCTGGTCCCTCCTGGGCCCCAGCAGCGTCCAAAAACGCCAAACGCACGATTTGCGTGTAGCAAGGCTTGTTGGCGTCCATCCGGCGGGAAAACACTTCTGCACGACTCTCCAAGGCGTGGGGGATCCATCCTCCAAAGGGGAAGTCTCTAGCCCTTGTCGTTCCTGCAGTATTCACAGTTCTTCAGCCTAGTAAGAGCTTCTTTGCACCAACCGCTGGCATTTCTTGGGCATCTGCCCATCTCCGAGCTGCTTGTGACTTTTGGACTTGGTCCCCTTGTTCCACAGGTACCTTCAGACAGGAATCCATCGTTGTTGCATTGCTGATTTGTGTTTTCCTTGCATTCTCCCTCTAACACGACTATTTTGTCCTTAGGGGAACTTTGGTGCACTTTGCACTCACTTTTCAGGGTCTTGGGGTGGGTTATTTTGCTAACTCTCACTATTTTCTAATAGTCCCAGCGACCCTCTACAAGGTCACATAGGTTTGGGGTCCATTCGTGGTTCGCATTCCACTTCTGGAGTATATGGTTTGTGTTGCCCCTATCCCTATGTTTCCCCATTGCATCCTATTGTAACTATACATTGTTTGCACTGTTTTCTAAGACTATACTGCATATTTTTGCTATTGTGTATATATATCTTGTGTATATTTCCTATCCTCTCACTGAGGGTACACTCTAAGATACTTTGGCATATTGTCATAAAAATAAAGTACCTTTATTTTTAGTATAACTGTGTATTGTGTTTTCTTATGATATTGTGCATATGACACTAAGTGGTACTGTAGTAGCTTCACACGTCTCCTAGTTCAGCCTGAGCTGCTTTGCTAAGCTACCATTATCTATCAGCCTAAGCTGCTAGACACCCTATACACTAATAAGGGATAACTGGGCCTGGTGCAAGGTGCAAGTACCCCTTGGTACTCACTACAAGCCAGTCCAGCCTCCTACATTGGTTGTGCAGCGGTGGGATAAGTGCTTTGAGACTACTTACCACTCTTGTCATTGTACTTTTCATAAGAGAAAAATATACAAAACAAGGTCAGTGTATATACACATAGCCAAAAAGTTTTGCATTTCCTCTTTTCACTCTTTTCTAAGTGCTGAAAAGTACTTCTAAACTTTCAAAAAGTTCTTAAAAGTTTAAAAAGTTTTTTCTGTCTTTCCAAAAAGTTCTGAAAACTTTTTTCTCTTTGTCTATCACTTTAACTCTCTCTAAAAATGTCTGGCACAGGCCAAAAAGTTGAACTGTCCAAACTTGCATATGATCACCTTAGCTGGAAAGGAGCAAGGAGTCTCTGCATAGAGAGAGGTTTGAGTGTAGGGAAGAATCCTTCCTTAGAACTGTTAATTAATATGCTTAGAGTACAGGATAAGGCCATAAGTGCCCAATCTGTAGAAAAAGTAGCTAATGGTTCTCAATCTGATCCAGGGACTCCCCCAGGAAAAGGTTCAGGAAAGAAACTTCTCAGCCTGCCCATTACTAGACAGTCTAGCATAGTTGGTACAGAGGTTGAATCACATCATACTGATGATGTGCTCTCACATTATGCTGGTAGCCAAGCTGTTAGGGTGCCCCTTGTAAGGGACAGGTCTCCTTCTGTTCATTCCCATCATACCTCTGTATCTAGAAATGTCCCTCCCACCCACCCTGATGACAGATTGTTAGAAAGGGAGCTCAATAGATTGAGAGTGGAACAAACCAGACTGAAGCTCAAGAAGCAACAGCTGGATTTGGATAGACAGTCTTTAGAAATAGAGAGGGAAAGACAGAAGTTGGGTTTAGATACCCATGGTGGCAGCAGCAGTATTCCCCATAGTCATCCTGCAAAAGAGCATGATTCCAGGAATCTGCACAAGATAGTTCCCCCTTATAAGGAGGGGGATGACATTAACAAGTGGTTTGCTGCACTTGAGAGGGCCTGTGCTGTACAGGATGTCCCTCAAAGGCAGTGGGCTGCTATCCTATGGCTATCATTTAGTGGAAAGGGTAGGGATAGACTCCTTACTGTGAAAGAAAGTGATGCCAATAATTTTACAGTTCTTAAGAATGCACTCCTGGATGGTTATGGCTTAACCACTGAACAGTACAGGATAAAGTTCAGAGAGACCAAAAAGGAGTCTTCACAAGACTGGGTTGATTTCATTGACCATTCAGTGAAGGCCTTGGAGGGGTGGTTACATGGCAGTAAAGTTACTGATTATGAAAGCCTGTATAACACAATCCTGAGAGAGCATATACTTAATAATTGTGTGTCTGATTTGTTGCACCAGTACCTGGTAGACTCTGATCTGACCTCTCCCCAAGAATTGGGAAAGAAGGCAGACAAATGGGTCAGAACAAGGGTGAACAGAAAAGTTCATACAGGGGGTGACAAAGATGGCAATAAGAAGAAAGATGGTGAAAAATCTCAAGATAAGCATGGGGATAAGGGTAAAACCAAAGATCCCACTTCAAATCTTAAACACTCTTCAGAGGGTGGGGATAAAACAAATTCTTCCTCTTCTTCCCAACCTGCACACATTAAAAAGCCTTGGTGCTTTGTGTGTAAAAACAGAGGCCATAGGCCAGGGGATAAGTCCTGTCCAGGTAAACCCCCTGAGCCTACCACCACTAATACATCAAGCTCTAGTGCCCCTAGCAGTAGTGATACTAGTGGTGGGACTGCTGGCAACAGTCAAGCAAAGGGTGTAGTTGGGTTCACTTATGGGTCCATAGTGGAAACTGATGTAATCAGTCCCAAGACAGTTTCTGTCACACCTAGTGGCATTGGCCTTGCCACACTGGCTGCTTGTCCCCTTACAATGGATAAGTACAGGCAGACAGTTTCAATAAATGGTGTTGAGGCCTTGGCCTACAGAGACACAGGTGCCAGTTTCACTTTGGTGACTGAAAACCTAGTGCCTCCTGAACAACACATCATTGGACAACAGTATAAGATTATTGATGTCCATAACTCCACTAAGTTTCTTCCCTTAGCTATAATTCAGTTTAGTTGGGGTGGAGTTACTGGCCCTAAGCAGGTGGTGGTATCACCTAGCTTACCTGTAGACTGTCTCTTAGGTAATGACCTAGAGGCCTCAGGTTGGGCTGATGTAGAGTTTTATGCCCATGCAGCCATGCTGGGCATCCCTGAGGAATTGTTCCCTCTCATTTCAAGTGAAATGAAAAAGCAAAGGAGAGAAGGCCTGAAAACTCAGGATCCCTCTCCAGCAACAGGTAAAAAGGGTATCACAGTATCCCCTAACCACCCTACCATTCAGGATACTATTCCTGTGGTGGGAGAAACCTCTCCTGGGGTGGCAACTGTTCCAAGGGAATCATCAGCTGGCAAAGCTGGACTCCCTGAGGTGGAAGTACCTCTCTGTGGGATAACTAACATTGGTGAGAAAAAGAGCACCATTTTAGTTAACATGGAGCATCCCTCCAACCCTCCCAGAGAAACTTTAGTGCAGAAACTCTGCACTGCCTCACAACACTTAGGACAGCATCCCTGCCCTAGTGTGGAGCTGATAGGACAGCATCCCTGCCCTGCTCCAACCCAAGAGAAACAGCATCCCTGTTCTCTCTTCCAGCCATATGGACAAAGTTTTTGCCCAGCTATGGCTTTTCTGAGACAGCATCCCTGTCTGGCATTTCCATCACTACAAATAGGTTCAGTGGACAATTCCCACTGCTCTAAACTAAAACTTACTGATAGAAACTCTGAAAATACATCTTCACATTGTTGCTTAGCTAAAAAACTTCAAACAGGGTGGTTTACATCCCCACAGGGAAGTAACCATATAGTGGATGATAAAGGGAGTAACCAGTCTATTGCAGAGCTACTCTCTACTTATCACCACTTAGACAATAAAGTCTCAACTGGCCAAGGTTAGCCTTATTGTCCTTCGTTTGGGGGGGGGTTGTGTGAGAAGGTAGCCTCTTTCTAGCCTTGTTACCCCCACTTTTGGCCTGTTTGTGAGTGTATGTCAGGGTGTTTGTCACTGTTTTCACTGTCTCACTGGGATCCTTATAGCCAGGCCTCAGTGCTCATAGTGAAAACACTATGGTTTCAGTATGTTTGTTATGTGTCACTGGGATCCTGCTGGTCAGGACCCCAGTGCTCATAGGTTTGTGGCCTATATGTATGTGTCACTGGGACCCTGTCACACAGGGCCCCAGTGCTCATAGGTGTGCATGTATATGTTCCCTGTGTGGTGCCTAACTGTCTCACTGAGGCTCTGCTAACCAGAACCTCAGTGGTTATGCTCTCTCATTACTTTCAAATTGTCACTAACAGGCTAGTGACCAATTTTACCAATTTACATTGGCTTACTGGAACACCCTTATAATTCCCTAGTATATGGTACTGAGGTCCCAGGGTATTGGGGTTCCAGGAGATCCCTATGGGCTGCAGCATTTCTTTTGCCACCCATAGGGAGCTCTGACAATTCTTACACAGGTCTGCCACTGCAGCCTGAGTGAAATAACGTCCACGTTATTTCACAGCCATTTTACACTGCACTTAAGTAACTTATAAGTCACCTATATGTCTAACCTTTACCTGGTAAAGGTTAGGTGCAAAGTTACTAAGTGTGAGGGCACCCTGGCACTAGCCAAGGTGCCCCCACATTGTTCAGAGCCAATTCACTGAACTTTGTGAGTGCGGGGACACCATTACACGCGTGCACTACATATAGGTCACTACCTATATGTAGCTTCACCATGGTAACTCCGAATATGGCCATGTAACATGTCTATGATCATGGAATTGCCCCCTCTATGCCATCCTGGCATTGTTGGTACAATTCCATGATCCCAGTGGTCTGTAGCACAGACCCTGGTACTGCCAGACTGCCCTTCCTGGGGTTTCACTACAGCTGCTGCTGCTGCCAACCCCTCAGACAGGCAGCTGCCCTCCTGGGGTCCAGCCAGGCCTGGCCCAGGATGGCAGAACAAAGAACTTCCTCTGAGAGAGGGTGTGACACCCTCTCCCTTTGGAAAATGGTGTGAAGGCAGGGGAGGAGTAGCCTCCCCCAGCCTCTGGAAATGCTTTGTTGGGCACAGATGTGCCCAATTCTGCATAAGCCAGTCTACACCGGTTCAGGGACCCCTTAGCCCCTGCTCTGGCGCGAAACTGGACAAAGGAAAGGGGAGTGACCACTCCCCTGACCTGCACCTCCCCTGGGAGGTGTCCAGAGCTCCTCCAGTGTGCTCCAGACCTCTGCCATCTTGGAAACAGAGGTGCTGCTGGCACACTGGACTGCTCTGAGTGGCCAGTGCCACCAGGTGACGTCAGAGACTCCTTGTGATAGGCTCCTTCAGGTGTTAGTAGCCTTTCCTCTCTCCTAGGTAGCCAAACCCTCTTTTCTGGCTATTTAGGGTCTCTGTCTCTGGGGAAACTTCAGATAACGAATGCATGAGCTCAGCCGAGTTCCTCTGCATCTCCCTCTTCACCTTCTGATAAGGAATCGACCGCTGACCGCGCTGGAAGCCTGCAAACCTGCAACATAGTAGCAAAGACGACTACTGCAACTCTGTAACGCTGATCCTGCCGCCTTCTCGACTGTTTTCCTGCTTGTGCATGCTGTGGGGGTAGTCTGCCTCCTCTCTGCACCAGAAGCTCCGAAGAAATCTCCCGTGGGTCGACGGAATCTTCCCCCTGCAACCGCAGGCACCAAAAAGCTGCATCTCCGGTCCCTTGGGTCTCCTCTCAGCACGACGAGCGAGGTCCCTCGAATCCAGCGACACCGTCCAAGTGACCCCCACAGTCCAGTGACTCTTCAGCCCAAGTTTGGTGGAGGTAAGTCCTTGCCTCACCTCGCTGGGCTGCATTGCTGGGAACCGCGACTTTGCAAGCTTCTCCGGCCCCTGTGCACTTCCGGCGGAAATCCTTCGTGCACAGCCAAGCCTGGGTCCACGGCACTCTAACCTGCATTGCACGACTTTCTAAGTTGGTCTCCGGCGACGTGGGACTCCTTTGTGCAACTTCGGCGAGCACCGTTTCACGCATCCTCGTAGTGCCTGTTTTTGGCACTTCTCCGGGTGCTACCTGCTTCAGTGAGGGCTCCTTGTCTTGCTCGACGTCCCCTCTCTCTGCAGGTCCAATTTGCGACCTCCTGGTCCCTCCTGGGCCCCAGCAGCGTCCAAAAACGCCAAACGCACGATTTGCGTGTAGCAAGGCTTGTTGGCGTCCATCCGGCGGGAAAACACTTCTGCACGACTCTCCAAGGCGTGGGGGATCCATCCTCCAAAGGGGAAGTCTCTAGCCCTTGTCGTTCCTGCAGTATTCACAGTTCTTCAGCCTAGTAAGAGCTTCTTTGCACCAACCGCTGGCATTTCTTGGGCATCTGCCCATCTCCGAGCTGCTTGTGACTTTTGGACTTGGTCCCCTTGTTCCACAGGTACCTTCAGACAGGAATCCATCGTTGTTGCATTGCTGATTTGTGTTTTCCTTGCATTCTCCCTCTAACACGACTATTTTGTCCTTAGGGGAACTTTGGTGCACTTTGCACTCACTTTTCAGGGTCTTGGGGTGGGTTATTTTGCTAACTCTCACTATTTTCTAATAGTCCCAGCGACCCTCTACAAGGTCACATAGGTTTGGGGTCCATTCGTGGTTCGCATTCCACTTCTGGAGTATATGGTTTGTGTTGCCCCTATCCCTATGTTTCCCCATTGCATCCTATTGTAACTATACATTGTTTGCACTGTTTTCTAAGACTATACTGCATATTTTTGCTATTGTGTATATATATCTTGTGTATATTTCCTATCCTCTCACTGAGGGTACACTCTAAGATACTTTGGCATATTGTCATAAAAATAAAGTACCTTTATTTTTAGTATAACTGTGTATTGTGTTTTCTTATGATATTGTGCATATGACACTAAGTGGTACTGTAGTAGCTTCACACGTCTCCTAGTTCAGCCTGAGCTGCTTTGCTAAGCTACCATTATCTATCAGCCTAAGCTGCTAGACACCCTATACACTAATAAGGGATAACTGGGCCTGGTGCAAGGTGCAAGTACCCCTTGGTACTCACTACAAGCCAGTCCAGCCTCCTACAATTGTGTTTTATTGGTCGAATACAGTGAATTGTGCTATATACAGTGATGGAAGTTGTAAGGGTTGGGTGTCCTCAAAACTGACTTGGGGGCAGCCCTGCTGGATGTCATAGGTGGGTCCTAATTGTAGTATAGTACTTCATTTTGCCCTCAGCTGAGTGTAGTTGGTGAATGGGTGGGATGATTGCTTTGCAGTAGTAGCAGTGTCAATTGTTGGAGTGGGGCTTGTTCTTAGCTGGGTTTCCTGTGTCATATCGTGGCCTGAGACTACGTTTGAGCCCCTACTGTGGAGCTTCTTGGGGTGGCATGGTTGGTCCTTGTGATTCCTGGGCGGATATTTCCTGTGCTGTTTCCGCTGCTTGGGTCATCTGTTGCTGGTTGTCCAAGGCTGGTGTGGGGGCATCTTGTCCAGTGTGGGTGTCAGACTATTTGTTGACCAACTGCAGTAGTGCTCCAGCAATGGTGGCCATTGTGGCATGGTGTTCTTTCCACTGCTCCATGGCCTGTTGGTGTTGTTCCAGCTGCATCCTCTGACTTTGTTCCAGGGTGGACACAATCTGTGCCAACCTGTCTTGGGTATGTTCGTAGGCTCCCAATACCTCTGCAATGACGTCTTGGGCTGCTGCATCCATCCGGTGCCCTACCCTCTGACCCACTGGGGCACTTGACCTTGCCATAGCCCCCTGTGCTTGTGTTGCCTGCGCAGGTCTTGACGTGCCACTTGTACTGGGGCCCTCGCATTCCTTCATGTTGGGAGTGGGAGACTGTGGCCTCTGTTGCTGTGTTCCACCTGTCTGTGCCCTGGGTCCACTGGTGTGGCTACGCCTCACCTTGCCTGATGGTGTTGACTGGGTGTTAGGGGTGACACTGGTTTCCTGGGCAGGGCTGCTGCATGGTGGGCATCCATGGCTGTGTGAGGGGCCTGCCTGCTCATTAGTGTCCAGGGATCCTTCACCAGTGTCCTGTGAGGTGCCTTTGTCTCCCTGGAGTGCTGTGGCACTCTTTGTCCTCCCCATTAGGGTTGCATGGGTGGTGGTGCCTGTTTGGGGACATAGACATGTCTGTTACATATGCCTGAGGGTTTGAGCTGTACAGAACTGTGCAATTTTGTACTGGTGTGACTTTCAGTGGCCTTCCAGGGTGCCTTTGTGAGGTGGACATTGCATTTAGTGGCAGTGGTGGGCTTACATTGTGGTGGGGGGTATTTTTCCATTGTGGGTATGTGCAGGGGTAGGTGGCTGTGCACAGCGGGAGTGATGTGGGACTGGTAGTGAGTTGTGGGTAATGCAGGGTGGTGGATGTGGTGGCTGATGCCTGGGTGGGGTGTTGGTCCTGGTGGGTGTGGTGGTGTGGTGCATGCATTGCAGATGTGTTGTACATGGGGTAATTGTAGATGACTTACCCGAGTCCATTCCTCCAGTGAGTCCAGTGAGTCCCTCTGGGTGCAGGATGGCGAGTACCTTCTCCTCCAAGTCGGTGTAGTCGGGTGGTGTTGGTGGCGCTCCTCCCTCAGTCTTCTGCACTGCGATGTGGTGCCTGGATGCCATGGGCCTGACCTTCCCCCGCAGGTCGTTTCATCTCTTGTGGATGTCGTCCCTGGTGCATGGATGGTGTCCCACTGCATTCAACCTGTTGACAATGGTCTGCCACAGCTCCAATTTCTGCGCAATGGGTGTGTGCTGCACCTCAGAGCTGAAGATTTGTGGCTCCACCTTCAGGATCTCGTCCACCATGGTCCTTAGCTCCCTTTCGGTGAACCGTGGATTTTTTGGGGGGGACATGGTGAGGGTGGAGGATGGCGTCGGGACTGGGGACGGGGTATGGGTGCTCCTCTGTGGGTCGATATGCGTGTCCTGTATGCTGGCGTTCGCTGTCTGGCTCTGGTGCTCTCCGTCTTCTGGTCCTGGTTTCATTGCAAGGGATTGTTGGGTGTGTATGGGGGTGTAGTATGACGTTCAGGATGTGTGTCAGGTGTGTGGGTGATAGGCCTAGCCAAGGTGTGCACTTCTTGCTATTGGGCCCACTTTCCCCCCGTTGCGGTCGCAGCCGCCAATGGTCATTCGGACACCACTGTCCGCCGAGGTGATTTGTGCATCATTATTTGGAGGGGGGATGTGGGTGTGCTTGGCGGAGGCGGGTGGGGTGGGCCAGGATTCCTGCTGACAGTGTCCTGGTGGGGAGTGGTGGTCTGGGATTTTTTGACGGGTTGGGTTTTTCTATCATTATATGGCGGGTTTCCATTCGCCGCTACCGGCGGGATTCTGTTCACCGCTGACACGGCGGTCGGCGGTCTTTCCCACCATGTTCATAATGACCGCCTTTGTCTTCTCAGCAGAGGTTCTTTTTTTGCACCTTCATCCGAGTTAGCAGGGGCTCCTGTTCTCCCTGGACTCTTCAGTGCTTCTTGGACTTGGTCCCCTTCTTCCACAGGTCTTCAGGTCCAGGAATCCATCCTTGGTGTCTTGCAGTCTCTTCTGGTTCTTGCATTATCTTCTATCACGACTTCAAGTGTGTTTTAGGAAACCTGCTGTGTTTTACTCCTGCTTTCTTGAGCTCTGGGGTGGGGTCTTTTACTTACCTTTGGTGTTTTCTTACACTCCCAGCAGCCCCCTCTATACACTACACATGCCTAGGTGGGAAACCGATTTTCGCATTCCACTATTTTAGTATATGGTTTGGGTTCCCCCTAGGCCCATTGAAACCTATTGTGATTTTTACTGTTTGCACCATTTTCTGACTATTTACTTACCTGTTTTTGGTTAAACGTGTATATATTGTGTAATTTACTTACCTCCTAAGAGAGTATAGTCTCCAAAGTATTTTTGACATTGTGTCACTAAAATAAAGTACCTAAATAAAGAGGAGTCCTGAGGATCCAGGGGAGGGTCCTTTATAAAATCTTCCCCTGGTAAACCATCTAGTGTACCTGGCAGCGGGAGGGATCACACACAAGTAAAGCTCCCTTCACACCTAGAGGCCAGGTTACTAGGATTACACAAGCCAGGGAAAGATCTGCCTCTGCTCATTCCCATGTCACTTCAGTCTCAGAAGTGTCCCACACATCCACTTCTGAGGATACCTCCCTAGACAGGAAACTCAGAGAGCTGTGATTGGGGGAGGCTAGGCTGAGGCTGCAATAGCAACAGTTGACCCTAGATAGGGAAGCCTTATCTGTGGAAAGGGAAAGACAGGGGTTGGGGTTAGTTCCCCATTGTCAGGAGATTACCCATTAAATCAAACTTCCACAGGAGCAGATGCCTTTTACCCAACTCCCTCCAACAGATGCGTGCTCAGACTTTACTGATTATCTGAAGCCTGCATCCGCTAGGGGGAAAAGGGAATGGGAATAGAAAAAGAGAGACCGCCTCCAGATCCAGTTCAAGCCTGTGTTTCCCACTTGAAGATAGGATATTCAGTGTGTGCTTCTGTAACCTGCACCTTTCTTCTTATTGGGATTTCTTGAAAGGAAGGACCTGCAGTCGGGTGATAAGAGCATAAATAAGTACATTCATAAGTGAAGTTTACCAGTTTCCTTGTGCCTCTGATACAATATACCACTAATTGCTTGGTCGGAGGTGTCAGCTTCCACAAAAAATGGTTCCTCAGGTTTAGGATGGAGAAGGATCGGGGCTGTTATAAAGGCTCTTTTGAGGAACTCAAAAGATTCTTCAGCATCAGTTGACCAATGGAACGGTACTTCTTTTCTCAAACGTTTTGTAAAGGGGATCACCTTTTTAGAAAACTCTTTTATAAACCAGTGGTAAAAATTGGCAAAGCCAATAAAACTGTGCACCTCCTTCACTGTTTTAGGAGAAGGCCAATCCAGGATTGTTTGAATTTTAGCAGGATCCATTGAAACTCCATTTTCCAATAAGACAAATCCCAAGAATTCTACTTCCTTTATATGATAGGCGCACGTTTCCAACTTCACATACAGGATATTTTTCAAAAATGTATTTAGAACTGCCCTCACGTGATCTACATGTTCTCGCAAATTCTGGGAGAAGATTAAAGTATCATCGATGTAGACTACTACAAATTGATCTAAAAACTCTCACGTTATATAGCCCATAAGGCATCACTTGGTACTCGTATAGACCAAACCGGGTGCAAAAGGCCGTTTTCCATTCATCTCCCTCAGCAACTCAAATTAAATGGTACGCTCCGTGAAGAACTAGTTTGGTGTAGATTTTTGCGTTTTTTACCTGATCTAGCAGTACTGAAGTCAAGGGCAGGGAATATTGATTCTTCACTGTAACTTGATTTAACGCTCTATAATCAATACAAGTTCTTAACTCATCATTCTTCTTCTTTGGGACAAAGAGACTGGGGATTGAGAGGGGCGAATAAAACAGTTTGCCAAACATTTTTCCAAATATTCTTTTAGGAACTTGTTCTCCTTTTCAGTAAGGGCATAGATTCTACTGCAAGGTAGATTTGCACCTGCTCAAGTTCGATCCTGCAATCATAAGATCTGTGAGGAGGTAGCTTCTCTGCCTCTGCTTGGTCAAAGACTGTAGACAATTGTTTATATCCTGGGGGAATTACAATCTTTTTCAGAGCACAAACCACATTGGATTCAGTAGTTAAAACTTGAGTGGGAGATGGAGCACTACTTATCTCTTGAGGTCCATAACAATGTTTCTGACAGTAGCTTCAATTTAATTGGACAGTCCTCTTTTCCCAACTAATTTCAGGATATTGCTCCGTAAGCCATGGTAAGCCCAAAATCAGCCGAAATTGAGGCGCATCTATGAGACTGAATGATATCTTTTCTTGGTGTCCTAGAGGATCTTTCAGAACTATAGATTACGTTTCATCTGTGATAGGGCCTGAAGACTGGTTTGTCCCATTCACCACACAAACAGGCTCTGCAATTAATTTTTCTACAAAATGTATTCCCATTTTTGTGGCATACTAGATGTCAGATAAATTTCCCGTAGCTCCTGAGTCATTAATCACTGAAACCTCCTGCAGCTTCTTTTCTCTGAAGATGAGGTCAAAGGAGATGGTTGGATGAGGGGAAGCAGACTTGTAAGGTGTTTGCCACTAATTGGGATTCAGGGGATGGTTGGTGTTGTAAGTCAACCAGGGGTACTCTCTTAGTAGAATGAGTTTTCTCTTTTCCTGAATTATCTTGTTTTTTAGAATTTAACTTTCTTTGGGCATTCTCTTACAAAATGCCCAGACAACCTACAATAGAGACATTGATTCTTAGATCTTCACTTGTCCTTTTCCTCTTTAGACAGGGAACCTCTAACACTGCCGATACGCACTGGTTTTTCTTTCAAACAGAGGCTGATCAATCTGTAAGACTAGATCAATTAATTTTGACACATCAGTAGGTCGATCTGGAATCTGGGCTAGCACATCTTTTAGTTATTCTCGTAAACCTCGATAAAAAAACGCAGCCCTTTTGCTCTCGGGCCAACCAGTCTCCACAATTAATTTGTTGAATTGGGCCAGATAAAGAGATCAAATCCATATTTCCTTGTTTTAAGTCTAGTAATTCATTATCTATGGCTTGGGAAATTGTTCTGTGGTCAAAACTTCAAAGGAATTTGTTTTTAAAAACTTCAAAATCATATAATATAGGGTCATTTTGTGACACCAAAGCCACATCTCCACTCAAATAAGACAAAATGAACTGTTTTTGGCTGATCCTCTATAAGAAGAACAGGTCGACAAAGGAAGTGTCAGGAGCACTGGGTTAAAAATATCTGCGCTTTGAAATGATCTCCACTAAAACGTTCAGGTTGGCCATGGGAATGATAGGGGAGATGGAATGAACGACTTGTGTGGATATTTCTGAGGTAGAGATAGGGAAGGTTTTACCTGAAACCCTACCAGTCCCAGCGGTATTCCCAGAAGTGAAGTTATTTAATTTGTTCAAGATGCTGTTGGGTCTCAACATAGGATATTTTTATTACCTCTCTCAAGTTTTTGTTTTCATCTAGGGCAAAGGTTAACTTTTCTTTGCATTTTGTCCATAAGTGCTGAGAAGGCATTACAATCTAAACCTTCAGCTTTTCTGCTCGGGTGGAAATAAGTATTTTTTAGGCACTTCAATCTGTCAGGAGATTACCCATTAAATCAAACTTCCACAGGAGCAGATGCCTTTTACCCAACTCCCTCCAACAGATGTGTGCTCAGACTATACTGATTATCTGAACCCTGCATCCACAAGGGGAAAAAGAGAATAGGAATAGAAAAAGAGAGACCGCCTCCAGATCCAGTTCCATCCTGTGTTTCCTACTTGAATATAGGATATTCAGTGTGTGCGTCTGTAACCTGCACCTTTCTTCTTATTGGGATTTCTTGAAAGGAAGGACCTGCAGTCGGGTGATAAGAGCATAAATAAGTACATTCCTACTGCGCATCAACTGTTCAGCCTTTCACATTCATCCAATTCTATCATTCTCCTAACCTGGATCTTTTGAAAGACTAGCCTCTCTCTAAGAGAACAATGTTAACTTAATATCTTCTTTTCTCCAGGAATCAGAGGTATCCAAGGTTCTCTGGAGAACAGTTCAAAGGTTCACAAATATACATCCTACTAATGTCTTTTACAGGAAATGAAAACTCCTTCTCAAGATTCAGTTTTCTCAATCACAGTCTCTAGGAATTAGTCTGAGCACTGAGGTTTGTCTCTAAGACTGGCAAGTCTGCAAGGCGAAGAGCTTTTGAATATATATGTACATATATATATTGGCAAGTCTGGAAATCATACAAAAGGATTCCTTACTGCAGTTGCTTGAAGTTCTGCTAAGCCTAAACGAATTCTCCACAGAAAGCTGATAGCCATTTGTTGGAAGAAGGAAGAAATTCAGCTTCTCCAGAAGGGAAAAAGTAGCTGGTGTGCACACCGCAACAAGAAAAATAATGAATTACTCAAAACTAGAAGAAATCTCAATGAAACGAAGCGCCTCAGGAACACTGCTCTTTCTCCTCAGGATAACAGTTGAAGTGCACAGCTCCCAGAGAGAAACAGCTGGAGGGAAGCTTCAGGACGAGACTAAGGTAGAAACACTAGAGTACTGACCTCACATAGATTTGTGGCCACCATCTTGAGTGACAGTAAAAGCTGAAGAAGCTAGTTCTAAAAACAGCCTCTGCAAGAGCCACCGGGACTGAGGAAGCCACTGCAACCAACGTGGGTACAAGGGAAAGGAGAATCTTTTTTGTTGAGGAAAGAACTCTTAATAACACTGGCAGTAGTTTTCCTGACTCCCATGGTGGCAGCAGCAATAGCGGTTTCAGGAGCTATAGTGTTAGGCAGAACACACTTGACTCCAGAATTTTGCACAAGATTTTTCCCTCTTGCAAGGAGTGGGATGACTTCTACAAGTGGTTTGATGCACTTGAGAGGGCCTGTAAAGTTCAGAGGGTCCCTCAAATGCAGTGGGCTGCTATTATGTGGTTGTCCTTCTCTGGCAAGGGGAGAGATAGACTCCTTACTGTGAGAGATGATTCAGATAATTACAATGTTTTGAAGACAGCACTCTTGGATGGATTTGGTGTAACCACTGAACAATATAGGCGCAAGTTCAGAGAAATCGGAAAAAAGTCTTCACAAGATTGGATAGACTTTGTGGATGGTTCAGTGAAGGCTTTGGAAGGTTGGGTACAAGGCAGCAAAGTGTCTGATTATGAGGGTATATATAATCTAATTCTGAGAGCGCATATTCTTAACAATTGTGTGTCTGCTTGTCGCACCAGCACTTGGTAGATTCAGATCTTACCTCTCCCCAAGAATTGGGAAAGAAGGCTGACAAATGGGTCAGAACAAGGATAAGCAGAAAAGCTCATACAGGTGGTGACAAGGACAAGAAGAAGGATGGTAAGTCTCATGATAAGAGTGGGGACAAAGATAAAAAGTCAGAGTCTTCATCAGGTCCCCAAAAGTCTTCTGGGGGTGTTCCAAAATCCTCTTCCAACCAACAGAAAAAGCCTTGGTGTTACCTGTGTAAAATGAAAGGCCATTGGGCAAGTGATCCCACTTGTCCCAAGACGAACACCAAACCTTCCACCCCCACAACCCCCACTGCTTCCACTAGTGCTCCTAGTAATAGCAGTGGTGGGGGGGAAAACTCTACTAATAGCCAATCTAAGGGTATAGCTGGGCTCACTTTTGGTAATGCAGTGGGGGTTGGTCTAGTTAGGGAGACCAATGAGGCTATTTTAGTCTCAGATGGTGCCATTGACCTTGCCACCCTGGTTGCTTGTCCCCTTCTTATGGATAAGTACAAGCAACTACCCCTAATAAATGGTGTTCAGGTTGAGGCCTACAGGGACACAGGTGATGGAAAAACTGGTAGCCCCTGAGCAGCACCTACTTGGTCATCAGTACCATGTAACTGACACCCATAATAACACTGTTAGCCACCCCATGACTGTTGTGAATCTCAACTGGGGACGGGGTTACTGGTCCCAAAAAAGGTTGTGGTATCCACTGACCTACCTGTAGAATGTCTACTGGGCAATGATTTGGAGACTTCAGCTTGGGCTGAAGTGGAATTGGAGGCTCATGCAGCAATGCTGGGCATTCCAGGGCACATCTTTGCTATCACCAGGGCTCAGGCCAAGAAGTAAAGAGGACAGGGAAACTTGGATCCTAGAACAATGGACCAAGTGCTGCCAAAAACTAGAGGTAGAAAGGGCAAACCCTTGTCCACTATCCCTCTCCAGATGATTTCCCTTTTGATGAGGAGGAGTCAACTCCTTGTGCAGAGCCTACACCAGAGGAGCTTCAGGCTAACACAACCAAGCTCTTGGGTGCAGGGAGGCCTGTCGGGGAGGAACTGAGTGTGTCACAGCAGACCTGTCCCATATTAGAGGGTTTAAGACAGCAAGCTGTCAAACAGGAAGCAGGGAATGTCAGTGACTCACACAGAGTTTACTAGGGGAACAATCTCCTTTATACTGAATCAAGGGACACAAAACCTGGTGCTACCAGGAGACTGGGCATTCCCTTGTAGTATAGGGAATTTCCCCTAACACTGGCACATGACATTCCCCTTGCTGGAATTCTGGGGCAAAGCAAAACTTGGGACAGACTGGTCCCTCACTTTCACTGGCCTCACATGTCAGAAGTCACAAAAGAGTTTTGTCACTCTTGTGTCACTTGCCAAGCCTGTGGCAAGACTGGTGGCACTCCAAAGGCATCTTGATCCCACTGCCTGTGGTTGGGGTGTACTTTGAGAAGGTTGGGGTTGACATTGTTGCCCCCTTGACCCTTGACCCTCCAACTGCTTCTGGAAATAGATTTGTCTTGGTGGTAGTGGATCATGCAACTAGATATCCTGAAGCTATCCCTCTAAGGACCACCACAGCACCTGCAGAGGCAAAGGCCCTACTGGGAATATTTTTCAGGGTGGGGGTCCCCAAAGAGGTAGTATTAGACAGGGGTAGTAACTTCATGTCTGCATTCTTAAAGGCAATGTGGAAAGAATGTGGTGTAACCTTTAAATACACCACACCCTATCATCCACAAACTAATGGATTGGTTGAGAGATTTAACAAAACTCTCAAATGCATGATCATGGGACTCTCTGAAAAACTCAGGAGGAGATGGGATGTCCGACTGCCATACCTCCTTTTTGCCTACAGGGAGGTATCCCAGAAGGGAGTGGGCTACAGCCCCTTTGAACTCCTTTTTGGTCACCCTGTTAGGGGTCCACTTGCACTTGTCAAAGACAACCCTTGAAGCCCCCTAAACAAGACGTTGTGGATTATATGCTTGGCCTAAGATCAAGAATGGCTGAGTACATGAAAAAGGCCACTAAAAACCTTCAGGCAAGCCAAGAGTTACAGAAACAATGGCATGACCAGAAGGCTGCCCTGACTGAGTACCATCCAGGACAGAAGGTGTGGGTATTGGAGCCGGTGGCACAAGCAGCAATCCAGGACAAATGGAGTGGACCACATCTCATAGTGGAGAAGAAAGGTTAAGCCACCTATTTGGTGGACCTAGGCACTCCCAGAAGTCCTCTAAAAGTATGTCATATAAACCCCCGAAAACCCTACTATGAAAGGGCAGACTTGAACCTACTCGTGGCTACTGACGAGGGGCAGGAAGAAGAGAGTAACCCTCTCCCTGACCTCTTGTCCAACACTGCAGATGATGGCTCAGTGGAAGGAGTTATCCTGGCAGACTGCCTTACAGCAGAGCAAAAGGAAGACTGCAGGAACCTCCTAGGTCAATTCTCAGAACTCTTTTCACTTACACCTGGTCAGACCACTTGGTGTGAGCATACCATTGATACTGGAGACTAAGATTTATAGGCAGCCTGACCATATCAGGGACTGTATTAAATCTGAGGTTCAGAAGATATTGAAGTTAGGAGTGATTGAGCACTCAGATAGCCCCTGGGCCAGCCCAGTGGTGCTAGTACCGAAGCCTCATTCTCAGAATGATAAAAAGGGGATGAGGCTTTGTGTGGATTATAGAGGGCTCAACACAGTCACCAAAACTGATGCTCACCCTATACCCAGGGCAGATGAGCTGATAGATACACTGGCATCTGCCAAGTATCTGAGCACTTTTGAATTGACTGCAGGGTTTTGGCAGATCAAGCTATCAGAAAATGCTAAACCTAAAACTGCATTCTCAACCATTGGAGAGCACTACCAATTTACAGTTATGTCCTTTGGCCTGAAGAATACACCTGCCACCTTCCAAAGGCTGGTGAATACAGTCCTCCAAGGTCTGGAGGTTTTCAGTGCAGAATATCTAGAAGATATTGCTGTATTTAGTCCCATCTGGGATGACCACCTGGTCCACCTGTGGAAAGTTTTGGAGGCCCTGCAAAAGGCAGGCCTCACTATCAAGGCTTCAAAGTGCCAGATAGGGCAGGGTAAGGTGGTTAATCTGGGACACCTAGTTGGTGGGGAACAGATTGAACCACTACAGGGGAAGATACAGACTAATTTGGACTGGTCTCCCCCTACTACTCAGACCCAGGTCAGAGCCTTTCTTGGTCTCACTGGTTATTACAGGAGGTTCATTAAGAACTATGGCTCCATTGTTGCCCCTCTTAATGACCTCTCTTCAGTGAAAATGCCCAATAAGATATTATGGACAGCTAGCTGTCAAAAAGCTTTCGAGGAGCTTAAGCAGGCTATGTGTACATACTGAACCTGTCCTGAAAAGCCCAAACTATTCCAAGAAGTTTATTGTCCAGACAGATGCTTCTGAGGTAGGGGTTGGGGCAGTGTTATCACAACTTAACTCAGAGGGCCAGGATCAACCTGTTGCTTTTATTAGTAGGAGGTTGACCCCTAGAGAAAAGTGTTGGTCAGCCATAGAGAGGGAGGCCTTTGATTTGGTCTTGGCTCTGAAGAAGCTAAGACCCTATTTATTTGGGACTCACTCATTGTTCAGACAGACCACAATCCTCTTTTATGGTTAAAACAGATGAAAGGAGAAACCCCTAAATTGTTGAGGTGGTCCATTTCTCTACAGGGTATGAACTTTACATTGGAACACAGACCTGGGAGTAACCACTCCAATGCAGATGGACTCTCCAGCTATTTCCACTTAGACATCTGGGCAAGGTTAGCCTTATCGTCCCTCGTTTGGAGGGGGTTGTGTAGGAAAGTACCCTCTTTTTGGCATGTTACCCCAATTTCTGCCTGATGTCAGTGTGGTTTTGACTGTGCCACTTGGATCCTTCTAGTCAGGACCCCAGTGCTTATGGTTTATGGCCTGCATGTCAGTGTGCTTCACTGTTTTCTAAATTGTCAATGAAGTCCTGCTAATCAGGACCCCAGTGCTCATGCTCTCTCTGGTTTTACATTTGTCACTACATACTGGTAGCTCAGTATTTCACTCCACATTGACATTCTGGTACCCCCTTTTAAATCTCTAGTATATGGTACCTAGGTACCCAGGACATTGGGGTTCCAGGGGATCCTTATGCATTTCCTTTGCCACCCATAAGGAGCCCATATACAGGCTTCTACAGGACTGCAATTGCAGCCTGTGTGAAATAGTGCATGCACTATTTCACAGCCATTTTCACTGCACCGGTTCACTTATAATTCACCTATATATCAGGTCTTCCAACCCAAAAGGCTGGGTGCAAAGTACCTGTGGGTGAGGGCACCCCTGCACTAGCAGAGGTGCCCCCAAGTCTTCCAGGCACATTTTCCCAGACTTCGTCGGAGTGCGGGGACGCCATTTTAAGTGTGCACTGCACATAGTTCATTACCTATGTACAGCTTCACAATGGTAACTCTGAATAGGGCCAAGTAAGGTGTCTAATAACTGGGAATTGTACCCTAATACTGATTCCGGTATTGGTTGCACAATCCCATTCACTCTGGGAGCTCCACAGTGGACCCCCAGGACTGCCATACCAGCCTTCTGAGGTTTTCACTACAGCCCCAGCTGCTGCCACCTCACAGACAGGATTCTGCCTTCCTGGGGCTTGAGAAGCTCAATCCCAGGAAGGCAGAACAATGCATTTCCATTAGGAGAGGAGTGTTACACCCTCTCCCTTTGGAAATAGGTGTTATAAGCATGGGAGGAATATCCTTCCAGAGCCTCTAGAGATGCTTTGAAGTCTACACCGGTTCAGGGACCCCCAGTCTCTGCTCTGGTGCGAAACTGGACAAAGGAAAGGGGAGTGACCACTCCCCTGTCCATCACCACCCCAGGGGTGGTGCCCAGAGCTCCTCTAGAGTGTCCCTGGGTTTTACCTTCTTGGATTCCAATGTGGTGGAGCACTCTGGGAGCATCTGAGTGGCCAGTGGCAGCACATGACAACAGAAACCCTTCCTGATAGGTGCTTATCTGGTTAGGTGACCAATCCTCCTCTCAGGGCTATTTAGGGTCTCTCCTCTGGGTGTTTCTTCAGAGTCAGATTGCAATACTCCAGCAGGAATCCTCTGCATCCTTTACTTCATCTTCTACTGACAGAGCAATCGCTAACTGCTCCAGGAACTCTACAAGACGGCAACAAAGAAGCTAAAACGACTTCTGCAACATTGTTTCTTCAGCTCCTGCCAGCAACTGCAATAGTTTCCAGGTCGTGCATCCTCCGAGGACTGCCTGTCTTCAGCCTGCACCAGAAGAACCGAAGGAATCTCCCGTGAAGTGTCGGAGTCACTGCCCTGCTTCAGTAGACACCTCTCTACAGTGACGACCGGTGGCTTGGGTCCCTTCTCCAGATGACAGGTGTGGATCCAGCAACATGGGTGGTGGATGAAAGTGACTCCGACAGTCGCTTCGTCCAGCTATCCAACTTTGGTGGAGGTAAGAGCTTGTCTCCCCACGCAAGACAGTACCCCGGTACACCATGTGACTTGCAATTGCCAAGGCTTGTGTGTGACTTCCAAGAAGTTCTTCATGCACAGCACAGCTTAAACCCCCAGTACTCCATCCTGTGATGCACAGCTTCCTGAGTGGTTCTCCGGCGGCGTGGGAATCCTTTGCATCGTGCTGTGCAGGCCTCCATTTGCACCTCCTTTGTCCCCATGCTGTGGGACTCCTGTGTGCGCTGCCTGGTCTCCTGAGTTGCTGAGAGCCCCCTCTGTCTCCCCCACCTGGGTAGAGGCCACCAGTTCCCTCCTAGTCCCGGGCAGTGCCATTTTCCACCTACCGCCAGTTGTGCGTGAGCCAAGGCTTGTCGGCGGAATCCAGTGACGCAAATCAGACTGCATTCATCCATCTGGTATGGGACATCTTCTGCACCAACCAAGAACCCGCATCTGTCTTCTCTGGTGCAATACTGACTTTGTCTTCTCACTGGTGGTTCTTCTTTTGCTTCTTGGACTTGGCCCCCTTCTTCCACAGGTCTTCAGGTCCAGGAATCCATCATTGGTGTCTTGCAATCTCTTCTGGTTCTTGCATTATTTTCTATCACAGCTTCTAGAAAACCTGTTGTGTTTTACTTCTGCTTTCCTGGGCTCTGGGGTGGGGTATTTTACTTACTTTTGGTGTTTTTGTAGACTCCCAGCCCCCCTCTACACACTACACTTGCCTAGGTGGGAAACCGACTTTCGCATTCTACTATTTTAGTATATGGTTTGGGCTCCCCCTAGGCCCATTGCAATCTGTTGTGATTTTCACTGTTTGCACTATTTTCTGACTATTTACTTACCTGTTTTTGGTTACTACTGTACATATTGTGTAATTTACTTACCTCCTAAGGGAGTATAGTCTCCAAAGTATTTTTGGCATTGTGTCACTAAAATAAAGTCCCTTTATTTTTGCAACACTGAGTATTGTCTTTCATGTGTGTGAGTACTGTGTGACTACAATGCAAGAGCTTTGCATGTCTCCTAGTTCAGGATGTTTTGGTACAGATTGTTGATCCTCCCACCGACTGTTCGGAGTTCATTGATTTAGTGGTTCGCTCAGCCAATCGCTTGGGGAAATGTAAAGGTGAAAAGTCCTGTGGTGACACACATCTTCTAGTAGTAAAAGCAGAAAGAAAAGACACCCCTAGCTCTTCTCACAATACTTCCGAACCCATGCAAATAGGTGGGTACGGGGACCCTTGTCATAAGAAGAGAAAGAGCGTAGACGAAGACTGACTCTGGGTGAAATGGGGTGTAATAACAGGGGACTAATGGCGCTCAGGAAACTAATTGGCCAAATAGCATATTAGGGGTTGCCTACACAAGGGAAAACACCCATCCCTTCAAGGTTCAAAAATTAACCCAACCATACTTAACATCACGTGCGGCCCCCCCTCACCCCAAGTTTTCTAGTCACAAAATCAAGTAAGTCAAAACTCAAGTGAGTAAAGTTCAAACGAAACGCAATCTGAAATTCCACACCAGTCTTTATAAAGTCCCATCCAATCCAGAAGTTTATTGGATCATATCTTCAAATTTACAGCATTCTTCATGGAAATACACTCTGAGCCAACACGTGTTTCGTCATGGGAAAGTTCTTTAGTCCCAACGACTTCTTCAGGGCTCTACATTATAAGTAAATGATTTACATTAGAACCAAAATGCTCAAACTGCAAATTGTTAAATTATACTAATGCTAAATAAAGGTCCCCTATATGATAAAAGAAAAAGAAGAAAGACAAGAGAAAATTGACCCACAAGTAGTAAGAGATGGAAAGTGATTCCCTTAGTTGTGAATTACCCCTTGACAAAAATAAAGCCAAATGCACACCCTCATTACTTATTCACCAAGTCACCACGTGCAAAAGGACAAAGTGCTATCAAGCACCCGCTTAGCCTACAGCATCACAAACAACTAAAGTGACATATGTCACCGTAACCCACTCCTACGATCACCAAAACAGATACCAAATGCTAATGACAAACAGCACCCAAAAGAACACTTACCAAGTCAAAAGTCAAATGAAATATTAGTAGAAAATCAGAGTTGCTTCAAACGGAAGGTAATGTTCTTAGTATGACTTATCATTGCACCAACATATCTATTAAATAAAAAAGAAGAACACCACCTACACCTCAATAAATGATCCCTATTCCCAAATTCAACAGCACCTCAATAAGTTGAGAGTATATAGCTTACATCAAATTCCTTGGTTTTCATGTGCTCTGTAATTGCGAGCTGTAAATTTCAAATCTATAAAACAAATGAAATGTCGAGTTTATAGTTACGTCCATTATTAGTTTCAATTACAAAAAGCCCAGATAGTCCACACCAGTGTCTCCAACGTCCTTACCTGTTATGTCATAAACGAACCAGAAACATCGTTTCCATGCTACGGAAACGCTCCGTTGCGAGTACGCACCAGCGCGCCTCAGCCAATGTTTAAAACATTTCCGGAGCGCGCGATCACCTCACTTGATCAAAGTCAAAGAAGGACTGTTGTCTGTTAACAACATAGAAAAAGGTTACGAAATGCCAGATCGCACTAAGAAAAGCGTGAATCAGTTTCACGCGTGAAAACTGTGTAAAGCTTTCCGACAGTTAATGGCAATTACTCTTTTAACATCAAGAACTACTCTTTTATGGCTCACATAGGACGAAAACTGAAAGCTGCCGGTGTGTCTGATACCATCGCGTTTTACAAATGAAATAAGCTATCGGACTGGCATTAACGACAAATCATCTAGCTTCAAATCATCTGATTCACGCTTTGTTCACGGAAATGTTTTAAACATTGGCTGAGGCGAGGCGCGCTGGTGCGTACTCGCAACGGAGCGTTTCCGTAGCATGGAAACGATGTTTCTGGTTCGTTTATGACATAACAGGTAAGGACATTGGAGACACTGGTGTGGACTATCTGGGCTTTTTGTAATTGAAACTAATAATGGACGTAACTATAAACTCGACATTTCATTTGTTTTATAGATTTGAAATTTACAGCTCGCAATTACAGAGCACATGAAAACCAAGGAATTTGATGTAAGCTATATACTCTCAACTTATTGAGGTGCTGTTGAATTTGGGAATAGGGATCATTTATTGAGGTGTAGGTGGTGTTCTTCTTTTTTATTTAATAGATATGTTGGTGCAATGATAAGTCATACTAAGAACATTACCTTCCGTTTGAAGCAACTCTGATTTTCTACTAATATTTCATTTGACTTTTGACTTGGTAAGTGTTCTTTTGGGTGCTGTTTGTCTTTAGCATTTGGTATCTGTTTTGGTGATCGTAGGAGTGGGTTATGGTGACATATGTCACTTTAGTTGTTTGTGATGCTGTAGGCTAAGCGGGTGCTTGATAGCACTTTGTCCTTTTGCACGTGGTGACTTGGTGAATCAGTAATGAGGGTGTGCATTTGGCTTTATTTTTGTCAAGGGGTAATTCACAACTAAGGGAATCACTTTCCATCTCTTACTACTTGTGGGTCAATTTTCTCTTGTCTTTCTTCTTTTTCTTTTATCATATAGGGGACCTTTATTTAGCATTAGTATAATTTAACAATTTGCAGTTTGAGCATTTTGGTTCTAATGTAAATCATTTACTTATAATGTAGAGCCCTGAAGAAGTCGTTGGGACTAAAGAACTTTCCCATGACGAAACACGTGTTGGCTCGGAGTGTATTTCCATGAAGAATGCTGTAAATTTGAAGATATGATCCAATAAACTTCTGGATTGGATGGGACTTTATAAAGACTGGCGTGGAATTTCAGATTGCGTTTCTTTGGAACTTTACTCACTTGAGTTTTGACTTACTTGATTTTGTGACTAGAAAACGTGGGGTGAGGGGGGGCCGCATGTGATGTTAAGGAAGACTGACTCTGGGCCTTTATTGTGGCAAGGCAGGACACTTTGCCAAGGGTTGCACCAGTAATCCCAGTTTGCCCAAGAAAGCAGTGGGAGCGATGATGGGAACTGAGGCCACTTTGTCGGGCTACTCCTCCCCTATGGTCTCTCACCAATTAGCAAACATCATGACCCCTGTACCTTGTCACCTTAGCCTTATTGTGACTTTGACCCTTTCAACTCAAGCTCATAAAGTTCTCCCGATTTTACTCGACTCAGGAGCTAAGGATAATTTCCTTGACCTCAGTTTAACTAAAACCTTAGGCATCTTCATGCTGCGAAAAGAAACCCCAGAACAAGTCAGAGTTGTGGATGGCTCAGAATTGTATTTTGGGCTTATCTTTCTTCAGACTAATCCGTTAACCATGGTTTGCGTTAATGGTCACTCTGAACAGATTCAATTTGACTTAATTGATACTCTAGTCTTTGGAGCAATTCTGGATATTCCGTGGTTACAACTACAGAACCCCAAGATTGATTGGTTCACCAGAAAGGTAACCCTGGATTCCAAACATTGTTGGCATTCTTGTTATCAAGAATCTCCTATTCTGTTTACCCCCTTGCACTGCACATCATCACTAATTCCAACAAAGATTGATCCACAATTACTACTAGCACCCTGTCAGGATTTTCTTGACACGTTCTGTGAGCAGAAAGCTACTCAGTTGCCACCCCACAGGTCATATGACAGTCGTATAGACTTACTTCCAGGGGTAGCTTAGCCATGCAGCAGGGTTTATGCCTTTTCTGAACAACAGACTGAACATCTTCGAGAATATCTTGATGATCTGTTCGCTAATGGGTTTATACGCCACACTACATCCACAGTTTCTTCACCATTGTTTTTCATGCCAAAACAGAATGGCGAACTGTGCGCTTGCATTGACTATTGTGCAATGAACACGGCAAGGATAAAGAATCGCTACCCTCTTCCATTGATACCAGTACTACTGGATTAAGTATGCAATACAACTATATACACCAAGCTGGACCTACGAGGGGCCTATCACTTAATTTGTGTGTGTGAAGGCAACGAGTGGAAGACTGCCTTTCGGACAAAGCTCGGGCTGTACGAATATACCGTCATGCCTTTTGCCCTATGCAATGCTCCTGTGGACTTTCAATTGTTTATTAATGAGGTGTTGCAGGAGTTCCTTGATGTCTGTGTTTTAGTTTATATAGACAACATCCTTATTTATTCTACTTCTACTGAAGAACATGTTGAACATATCAAAGCTGTACTGCGGCAGTTAAGGGAACACCAGCTGTTCGCTGAGCTAGAAAAGTGCATTTTCCATGCTCAGAAAATCAATTTCCTTGGTTACCTCATTGCAGCAGAAGGTATTTCCATGGATCAATCTAAAGTGCAAGCAATCCTAAACTGGGAGAGCCCAAAGTCCATTAAAGAGATCCAACAGTTCCTGGGGTTTGCCAACTTTTATCCGCGGTTCATATCTCAGTTTTCCACAGTAGTGTCCCCAATTACCTGATTACTGTGAAAAGGTGTGACCTTTCACTGTGACCAGAAAGTAGAAGCCACTTTTTAACATCTCAAGGAAGCCTGATCCCTCACACCCCTTTTTCGTGGAAACAGATACCTCCCAGATAGAAGTGGGAAGTGGCCTTTCTCAACGTGACTCTGCGGCAGGCTGTTTACATCTGGAGGCTTATTTCTCTAAAATAGTACTCTCTGCAAAGCAGATTTACAAAGTGGATGAACGTGATCTGTTGGCCATCAAACTCACCTTCCAAGAATGGTGTCCCCATCTTTTAGGGGGCAAACATACCGTAACCATCTACACAGACCACCCTAACCTCCAATTCTTTCAAGCCACCAGAGCTTTAACACCCTGACAGCTTCAGTGGTTGTTATTTTTTAACAATTGTTATTTTGTTATCACTTACAGACCAGGGTCAGCCCAACAAAAAGCAGTCACACTATCCAGGTTAGGTTTCACACAAGAGGACACAGACTCAGAACAGGTTGTTTCTATCATACCTGCTGAGAAGATTGTGGCAGTTAGTTCACTCTATGATTTTCTTGACAATCTATGTATGGTTCAACAGACAGCTGACTGTCCTCCAGATGTTTCTTTACAACAGGATTCCTTTATAATGCAGACAGACTATATATTCCTACACTAGATTTGCTAGAGACCATCTTGCATTGGGGACACGATTCAACCCTAGCTGGCCATTTCGGTGAGAAAAAGACGTTTGGTGGCCATCCCTGACACAAGATGTCATGGCTTACATCCAAAACTGTCCTATCTGCGTCCAAGCCAAGACTCCTCATACTCCCAAAGTAGGGTTGCTTCAACCCTTACCCATCCCACCTGCTCCATGGCACACCATAAGCATGGATTTCATTACTAATTGTCCTGTCTCTAACGGCTACTCAGTCATCTGGGTGGTAGTAGATTATTTAACTAAAATGACCCATTTTACTCCCTTGAAGAGGGTCCCCAATGCGTCCGTTCTTGCAAGCTTGTTTATTCCGCACATAAGGTTGCAGGGTTTGCCTTCCCCAGTAGTATCAGATCACAATTCCTAGTTTGTCTCCCAATTTTGGTGAAGTTTTTGCTCAACCTTGGTGATTGATGTGCGTTTGTCCTCTGCTTATCATCCTCAATCGAATGGTCAAACAGCAGAGCTAATTTTAAGATGTTTTGTGTCCTCATGGTCAAGCAAATGGGAAAAGGCATTACCCACGGTGGAGTTTGTGTACAATAATAGCACTCATGCAGCCACGAGGGTGTCCCCATTTTATTGTATATCTGGTTGACATCCTAGAGTGCTTCCCATTTTAGATCCAAATAATCCCTATAAGGTACCCTCAGTACAGGAGCATCATGTTTAGTTACAGGAAATTCAATCACAGGTCCTCAAATATTTAGAACAGAACCGTCCGCAAATGAAAAGGCAGGCTGATAAACGTAGACAACCATCCCCTGTTTATCAGAAAGGTACCCAGGTTTGGTTATCCACAAAGCAGCATCACGAAAGTTACAACACTATTTCATTGGGCCATTCCTCATCACAAGAATCATTAATCCAGTAGATGTTGAATTAGCCCTACCCCCACAGTGTAAAATGCACCCTGTATTCCATGTGTCCTTACTTCATCCCTATTCCCCAGACACTTGCCCTTCACCGCCACCTCCCCCCTTGAAAGTAGCTGGGAACTGGGAATAAGAAGTCGCCAAAATGTTGGATTCCAACCGCATTCATGGAGTATTACACTATCTGTTGGCCTGGAAGGGGTATTGCGCAAGGATAATTCCTGGGAACCAGCTAGTTCGGTCCATGACCCCCAATTCATCTAGTAAATCCATCTCCAAAGTCCGACCAAGCCCTGTCCGGTTGGGCGTTCCTTGCCGGGGGAGACTGCTGTGATTTCCTCACCTTTATCTGCTTCTTGTATTGTGTGTAATAAACTACCACCGGGTTGTTGGCTTGATCATGTTCAGTTGGGGTAGTTATGTTAAGAGGTAATGTTTACAGTTATTTGGCCAAAGCTTGTTGCCTTTGTGGATTGTAAAATATGTTTACCATGTTTTTACCAAGGCTTGTTTACCCAGTGTTGCTTGATTTTATCAAGGCTTGTTTACTCAACCTCCACGAGGTTCTTTGGAGCATCAATGGGGTTAATTAGAAACACCTAAGCCCCTGCACATTGTTGTACAGCTGCCTTCTCTGATTGTTAGACAGCAGTCGTGTTTTCAAGAGCCATGTGCTAATCATGACTCATCACTCATGACTCGTGCTTCAAGAGCCATGTGCTAATCATGACTCATCACTCATGAATCATTCCTGTACAAACTATAAAAAGTCTTACAGTTATTAGTCAGCACTCAGCTTTGTTCAAGTTCTTATTGAAGCTGACCTGGAGAGCCTGCTCCTGGGAATTCCCTGCAAAGCTTCTGTATTGTGGCTGGGCAACAAGAGAGGAAACAACTTCTTCAGCCTCTGCGCGCTGGCAGCTGTTTACATTAGCTAAGTAGAGGAAGGAAGCGCTATTGAGCGAATGTCTTTTTTTTAGATTAAGAACCTCAGTGTGTAACTAAATGACTTTATTTTCAAGAAAGTACACAAGTTTTGAGGTTGATTAAGAAAGTGTACAGAAAAAACTTAAAGCTTTGATATTTATTGTGCATCTGTATCCTGCCTTATTGATTCATTTTAAAATCGGAAAAGACAACACGCAAAGACAGTATTGTGAGATGAACAACCTTCAAATGTGTGTGACTCTGCTAATTACGTGTGTGTCGATTGTTATGATAACGATCCTCATTTTGCAGGAACTCTTTTAGTATTGTCTAGAATTGATATCAGTGATTCCTCACTAGCAGAAAAAGGATGTTTTCACTTGACTATATAAATCAGTGCATGTTTATTCTTTTTTGTAAAGAGTTTTTTTTGTTGTGGGTTCCTGTGATATAAGTTTACAGTGTGAACAACTATACCAAGAGTGATTACTCTAAACAGTGTGAGACAGAGAGAAGATCCAGGCAATGATGGCACATTACTATAAGC
The DNA here is from genome assembly GCF_031143425.1 of Pleurodeles waltl. Lineage (NCBI taxonomy): Eukaryota > Metazoa > Chordata > Amphibia > Caudata > Salamandridae > Pleurodeles > Pleurodeles waltl. The sequence continues at coordinate 299,238,507 of NC_090443.1, read as the reverse complement.
CCAATTGTGTGGAGAGGAAGTGCAAGGAACATGTTGAGTGACAGGTGATTAGCTGAGATAATAGACTGTGTGCATAAATACTGTACAAGAGTGCCCTCAACGCATCACTCATCCCTGTCCTTTCCCTTAGAGCCCCGGACACTCAACAACTAATGCTGACAGTGATTACTTGCACCTCAAAGCATCAGGAGCCCAGCTGGACCATGCAGCAGAGGCAATATATTTCTTCTTTCTCTCTCTCTCTCATCCAATCCCCCAACTCTTTTGGAGACACTTGCCAGGACTCCTGTATTACGTCAGCAGTGCCGAGAGGTGTCCTGGAAGGAGGGGGGAAACAGTCATTGCCCCTGCAGACAGCCTGCTTTTCAGGTGAGTGGTCAAGTTCTTACATCTATGAATCAGTTGACTCCAACTAAACACAGCATAAGTGGGCACATGCTGTTACCGGTTAGCATCAGGAAGTCCAGGTCAGAAAGTAAGCTAAGCAAGAAAAAGGCAAAGAGTGAGAAAAGTACTGCTAAAAGAAAGCGGAAGGGTGTGATAGTCTACTCTTTAAGGAAACTGTTCTACTAGAACCTTTCCCCCAACTGTCATTAAGCAGTAAAAACATCAGAAGCTGGGGTAACAGCAGAAGAGATAGGTAATCAAGAGGAAAATGTTAGAAGAAATACAGTTGACAAAGTCCCACAGTTATTGTTTCCTGTATTGAAAGGTTGCGGAAGTAAGAAACCCCAAAACAACATGCAAGTCTACACATCAAAAACAACGCTTAATGATCAAGCTCCCTCTGGAAAAAAAGAGACATAAAAATAAGAGCTATCTGCAGCACAAGAGCAAGCATTTATGTGGAACCCTGGACAATGCCCTGATAAACACAGAGGAAATTCCAGGAGAATCAAGGCCTGGTAGCTCACACATGGGGGGAAACTCATCAACGAGCACAGCCTAGCTAATGGAGGATGCTGAGCAAACAAGGATTCAATTGATAAATCCAGTAGCCACAGCCTTCGTCCAGAAGAAGGTGGCTGTATCCACTGGCCAGAAATTGTACTTGCAAGAAAAAAGGCATGTTCTAGAAACTGCAACTGAATTAGCCACATGCCAATACTAATTTGGTGACCTATTCTCTGACGTGACAACAGAGAAACTGCTGAATAGCTCACATCCCTAATCAGTTTTCTATGCTGCTCCCCCTTTATGCCTAGTGACCTCTTAGGAGAGACAGCTTATATGTCCAGGATACCTTACGCAAGATGGTAGTAACCTTAGAACTACAAAAGTAGAATTTGTTTCCCATGATGCAGGCAGGTTGGTTCTAAGGCATCTAAATGATCTGATTATTATGGGTATTGATGTTATTCCACTTTATGATGCACCAAAAATAGGACTGAAACTTCTGCTGACTATAGTACCAGCAAGGGGGCAAAGAAAACATACACAGAGGCATGCAAGTATCAAGGCCAACTGTATACTACAAGAACGGAATTTCTCCCAGAGACAACTTTGAAAAGCGCTCATTACAAAAAGGGGATTGCATAAGACATGAGATGTTACCTAGAAAGGGGACCAGCAATACTGGCGGGATGAGTGAACAAGAATGGGGGTGGCTAGCTACAGCCCTGGCAAGTAAGAGAGATTCATTCGACTACACTGGGCAAGACTGGATATCCTGTAACATACCATATCTTAGAAATTAACATTCTTAGTTTGAGGCCTGCTCCTCAGAGGAGAAGTATGCTCATGTAGATCATTCAATTTGTATTTTTTGTGGAACGTTACTGCTCTGATCTGTAAAACGGATGATGGCAATCGAATGAGTTTCATGAAGCAACATGAAATTTGCTGCTTGCACGAAATATGGGCACTAACAGTGAATGTGATGGAGTTTTTTAATGTAATTTTGTGAACCAGTATTAAGATCTAGTAAAGGTAGACCTTTGAGTGGTCTCTCAATTTGGGTTTCTTGTAGGTTGAACTGTAAGTTGTAGTAAATCATTGTGAAGTGTATCCAATCTAATATTCTTCATGTGAGATTAACAGATTTCAGAAGGAAATCTGGCTGCATAGATATTCCTAATGCTTACATCCCTCCATGTTGGTCACCAGAGATCCACTTTATTTGGTAGGGTTGGAAGACTATGTGAAGTGCTTTAGAGCTAAAATACGTTCAATTAAAAAAGAAACCTGCTGTTCAATTCAATTCAATTCAGCTTTATTTCAGCACAATAATGCCCTTAAAGCAAATCTGACACACAATCTTCAATACAAGCTCATTTTAGTGAGAGTAAAACCATTAGATTCTTAAAACAGATTAAAAAGAATTTTATCCACAGGATTATAAATAATATTTCACAGAATATAAAATATGAATTGTCGTGCAATAAATGCTCTCAGGACACTAAACAAATTAAAAAACTAGAACTGGAACAAATTGAGGGATATTTACAAGTGTGATTCTTCATATAAAAAAGTGACTTGGGCTTTATCCACCACACTGTTTCCCATACTACCAGCGACAAAATGTGCAAACTTATGTTTATTTGCCGGAAGGAAAGACTCACAATCTATAATTTCGCTGTATGCATGAAACATATTGCCCTGAGAATTACAATTTCCTAAACAATAAATAAATGTATATATATATATATATATATATATATATATATATATATATATATGAAAACACTTAAATTCGGCAATTCCCTTGCCGCTCCTGACCGCCAATGGTGCCTGGATACGACGCGCGCCACCGCGTCTAACATACAAACAAAACCTTATTCCTCAATAAGACAACCGGCACTCCGTGAATGTGAAAAATGAGGTTTAATACGACCAAACAGGAACGCGTTTCGGCGTCTCCGCCTTTCTCAACCTGTGGGGGCCACCATTTTTGCCCCATTTATATACAAGTGATTTTCTTAAAGCAACATAGTAACAAGAATAATAATAATAAGTCATATAATGCTTATAATGTCCATCATCACACCTTTCAAAAAAACATATATACACAAACCTATAAATGAAATTTCCTATGTCACATTTTTTCTATATCAACCCAATCCTTATATAGAAAAAATGAATAATAAATGTGAAAAAATGTAAACAATTGTGAAAAACTGTGAAAAAAACTGTGAAAAAATATGAAACTATAAAAACTGTCATTCTTTTCGTCAGCTGAGCACATTACGAAATTACTTAAATAAATGAATCAATAATCTACCAAAAACAAAAACAAAACTAAACTACATAACCGTGGAAAAGTCTTCAGACATGTTGGAAACTCATATGAATACTGCAACAACCATAATGCAATACAATCCTATGGCCATGCCCTCAAGCCTATCCGATGTTGTAATGCCATTATTTTCACAAAAGTGGAAAGAATGTTTATATTTATGGAATAGTAAGATATATCTCTGGAAGAAAAACTTTATCGACAGAAAGAATGTGACAAAATGAAAGTATACAGCATAGGAGGGACCCATATGTTTTAACTCAAATGAATATATAATTCTTCACTGGAATTTAATCCTACTGGTTCTCTAGAATCAAGTGTCAAAATGTATCTAGATTCTAGCTTTCTCAAGTTTTTCTCCCCATCACCTCCACGGACATCTTTTTTTATTCCGTCAATTACACTGTATTTGATACTTTCCATTCGTCCTGCATGAAACTCATGTACATGTCTGGCAACTGGGTACGAATCATCTTTGTTAGCTATGGCCCTGAAATGTTGGAGTATTCTTTTGTGCGCTTGAAGTTTAGTGCTGCCAACATATGTCTTGGGACAGCTACATTTTAAGATATAGATGACATATTCACTCCTGCAGTCATATCTGCCTTTTATGGTGTGAATAGTTCTGTCTCCTTGCTTAGTGCTCTTGATGTTTTCACCATTTTTGCATGCTTTACATTTGGCACATTTAAAGAATCCATTTTGCGATTTAAGCCAACTACTTTGAAAAGTCTTCCCCTGTCTCACATCACTTTTTACAAGGACATTTCTCATTGACGTCCCTTTTCTGTATGTTATTATAGGCCTATTTTTCAAGTTTATGCCTATCACAGGATCACTTTTTAACATATGCCAATGTTTCTGTAAGATCTTTCTAATGGATTCATGTGCCCCATTAAAAGTAGTTATGTATCTAACGTTGGCAATATCTTTATGTGTATCACTTTTTTTATTTACACCATTACTCCTTTGTTCTGAAGTAAATAACAACTGATCTCTGGACCGGGATTTGACTCTAGCTGCACTGTGTTGCAATATCTCACTGGAGTATCCTCTCTGTTTTAATCTATCAATCATGTTGTCTTGTACTTTAAGATAATCATTTTCTTTGCTACAAATCCTCTTGGCTCTCAAAAATTCTCCAAAAGGAATGTTGTTCTTCAAAGGTTGTGGGTGATAACTTTTGGCATGTAGGATACTGTTCCCTGCTGTGGCTTTCCTAAACAGTGTTGTCTCAATTTTATTGTTTTCAATGAATACTCTAATATCTAGGAATTCAATCTCATGCTTGTCAATTTTACCGGTGAATCTCAGATTGCAATGGTTGATGTTAATTTCTTTGATAAAATTGCTAGCAGTACCTCGATCACCTTTCCAAATTATGAAAATTTCATCGATGTATCTGAGCCACAGGACGATATTGTCATTCTATTTGTCTAGCGGGAAGTTATTGAGTATCTGTTCTTCCCACCACCCCATGAATAAGTTAGCATAACTAGGAGCAAAGCATGTTCCCATCGCTGTACCACATGCCTGCTCAAATATCTCATTGTTGAAGAAAACATGTTATGTTGTAAACACCATCGTATCATTTGGCTCAGCATTTTACTATGGTGGTAAAAACTAATGGATCTCATTTTCAGAAAAATATTCTACCGCCTGGATTCCCAATTCATGTGGAATACTCGTATATAATGCTGTTACATCAAGCGTCATCAACAAATATTCATTTTCCCAGCCAACATCAAAGATCCTCCTCAAAAAATCACCACTGTCTTGCAGATATGAAGATAAATTTCTGACTAGTGGCTGTAAAAACGTGTCTATGTATTGTGATACTGTTTCAAACAAACTCCCTTTAATGGACACTATAGGTCTCCCAGGGGGTTTGTGTATATCTTTATGGATCTTTGGTATCAAATAAAATACAGGTAATTTGGGAAAGTCTACTTTCAGAAAACTGTATTCTTGTTGACTGATGAGACCTTTATCACGCCATTGTATCAGTTCTAAATCAAATTGTATTTTAACGTTCTCGACGTGTTCTAGGTCAATTCTTTTATAACATTTGTTGTCATTCAGTTGTTTATACGCTTCATCCATGTATTGTTTTGTTGACCGGATCACTGTATTCCCTCCTTTATCGGAACCTCTTACTACGATGTCTGGGTTGTTAGAAAGTTTTTCTAATGTTTTATAATATCCACCCTTTTTGTTTTTGGATGCACTCAAAGTTCGGGCTCTCAAGATTTTCAGTTCTTTAATCAAAATTTCAGAAAATTGATCAATCATGTCTCCACTGGGTGATGGAATGGTTTTTGACTTGGGTTTCAGGCCTGATGCTCCATCTTTGCTTAGACAGACTCCTTCTGATTCCAATCTGTCTATCATCTGTTCTTCATTAATTTCTCCCATTGCACTGTCTTCCAGTTCCCAAAGATCTCTCATTAATGAAACATCCTCGATTGTTAAATTGTGACTGATTAATCTTTCTGTGTTACAGCTGGTTTCTTCTGCACACTCCCCTTGTATTTTTGTCTTTTTACATTTTGCTTGATGGACTTTTAGCAATTTTAATTTTCGTATAAATAAAAACAAGTCTATACAGCTTTGCACATAATCAAAATCACTGGGTTGGCAGTACGAGAGGCCTAACGATAAATTGGCTTTGTCCTCCTGGTCTAATTGGATGTCTGATAAATTGACCACAGTTTTGTCATCTGTTAGTACTGTTTGTTGCTGCGAGTCATCTTGCTTCCCTCGTCACTGTGGGTTTCTTTTGCCCCCTCGTCTTTTCTGCCTCTGCCTCTTCCTCTTGTTCGGGCTCCTCCTCTCCATGGTCTGTGATTTGTTCTCCGATCCTTCCTTAAAATATCAAACTCTTCTTGTAATGTGGTGGGTGACTTTGTTCTTGATGCTTCTTCAAAATCTGTATCAGAACTCTCACTCATGCCTACATTGGATGTCCTTCTTGCAGTACTTTGAATTTGGCTTACTGATTCCTTCACTTTCAATTGTCTCCAATAATCAAATTTCCTCGCAAATGTGTAAATTTGTCCCGTCTCATAATCAAATGCGTCTCTATTGAATTTCCGTGATTTCTTGGAAATTATTTCTTCCTCAATCTTAGTCAATCGTTCTTCCATAGCATTACTCAAGGATTCAACTAACTATTTGTCAGAGAACGCTTCAATTTGTTTAGTAACACTATCAATTTGTTCTATAACTTTCTCTCTCTCTATTTGTGCGTACTTGATCAATATTTTCATCATTCCTGCAGAGCTTGCAGCATTGTGAGCTGCCCATTCTTTTAAAAGATCAGGATTCGGGTCATCATAAGTGGGCATGATAAAGATTCTTAGCCCCCTGGGTACTCTGTCCACTTCCAAGTACTTATTAGGCGACTCACATTCCCACCATTTATTTAATTCTTTCTTTTTCAATCTTTCTAATTCTTTAAATGCACCATAAGTGTCTGTGCTTACTGTTGGAGAGTCTCCCCTTTTTTTAAAGGTGTAATGATGGACATTATAAGCATTATGGGGGTTATTCTAACTTTGGAGGAGTGTTAATCCGTCCCAAAAGTGACGGTAAAGTGACGGATATACCACCAGCCGTATTACGAGTTCCATAGGATATAATGGACTCGTAATACGGCTGGTGGTAAATCCGTCACTTTTCTGTCACTTTTGGGACGGATTAACACCTCCTCCAAAGTTAGAATAACCCCCTACATGACTTATTATTATTATTCTTGTTACTATGTTGCTTTAAGAAAATCACTTGTATATAAATGGGGCAAAAATGGCGGCCCCCACAGGTTGAGAAAGGCGGAGACGCCGAAACGCGTTCCTGTTTGGTCGAATTAAACCTTATTTTGCACATTCACAGAGTGCCGGTTGCCTTATTGAGGAATAAGGTTTTGTTTATATATATATATATATATATATAATTCTTCAACAGATGGACTAATAGCCATCTGACGGCTGCACCGATCCCGTCGAATATCTCCCAATCATCGAAACTAATAAATCCAATGCGCTCGTATTCAGTTCGTAAATGTATTTCCTAATACAGGTAACACAGACTCCTGAATGCAAAGTCTGTCAACGCGTTTCGTCAAAACGCCTTCTACTGGACAGTTTGGCTGCAGAGCCAACATCATTTACATACAGAATCAGAGTCCTTCATTTCTTTCCATAGCACCCTAGTGTGATATAAAGCGGCGGCCATTTTAAAACATGCAAAGATCATTATTTAAATACAACACTTGATAAAAGAATCACCTACATTCATAAGAATACTTTTGAAGAGATTGGAATTGAAAAGTCATAAATATCAAATATAATAATTAAGAGGCCTAAATAGATGTTATTGTTGTATACCATTCATTCATTCTAATGTTAATCATAGATTAACTATCAGATGATAAAAATTATATACAGTTAGTACAATTAATTCATCATTAAAACCACAATTGTCAGATATTCAGATCAACCTCTAATCAATCAAAGAATCAGATGTTTACTAGGATGTTTACTAGGATATATTTTAGAATTATATTTCTATAAATTATATTCTTCTTTGTAGATATACCATTATTTTCTTTTGATTATTCTCAATTTGTAAACATCATCATCCAAACTCAAATGGAATAAATCTTGTAAATATTACTAAAGAGTCATGAATTGAGGGCTGATACACAAAAATGAATTGACAAATAGTGACAATTGACAAATAGTGTTACATATAGATCAATATTAAAAGCGGGTAGAGCATAAATAATTAATTATAACTAACCAGCATATAAAATTGCACAAAATTATGAAAATTATTATATAGTTATTAAATAATTGATGAATTAATAATACAAAACCCCCCCAAAAAAGATCATATACAATTTCTCAATTTAACATTTATCATGTGAAACAACAATCAATTACATTGTGTTCATACTTGGAGCCTCTTCTATGTCATCAATGGATCTCATATTAATAGTGATGAATCGCAATAACTTCCAATAAATCATGATATTTGGTCTCATAAAGAAATTACTCAAATAGAAACGAACCTACAATACCTTGTTTTCAATGTTTAAGTTATCGTTTTATGTATATATATATATATATATATATATATATACATAGCCAGTTGGTATCATGTATCAAGATTCTATTTAATTATATTGAGATACTTGAGTATGTTTCTGATGCCTATATAATCCAAATTAATTCATCTCTATCCTTATCTGTATAGTAGGTGGCTCTATAGACACATGTTAATAAATTGTATTTAAACAGGGCCCCAGCCTAAAGTGCATAGTGCTAAAAATCTCTAATAATAATACGTGCAAAAAAGCATATAAAGTGCATAAGAGTGTTAAAAAAACCCTAATTAAAAAATATATTTTATATTGATTGCTGTGTCTCATATCCTGTTCCATATATATATATATATATATTGATTCCATATTCTGCATTTACTAGATTACAAGGAAGTGTAATTAAAATATCATCATCATCAATGGCACAGTAAAGCCTACATAGTCATTCATGAGACCTTATTTCATATAAATTTCATCAGACTACAATAAGGGGTCAAGAGGATGTAAATTTCTAAGTCATGACCCCTTTAAAAATTCTTTCATGACATTTCTTTGTGCTAATTGTAATCTTCTATATATATATATGTATATACATAGGTTAAAAATACACAAAAAAAAACATTATAAACTACTTGTTAAAATTTATACATTGGTAGTCAAGAGTTTAGATCTGATATGCCGTATTGCTTCTAAAAATTTTGCCAACACACATGCCACAGTCCCATGCAGGTTTGTTCTGCAAATCCTGAGGGCCGAGTGCCGATCTCTAATACCCAAGGATTTACAGAGAGGCCTAATCCACGCCTATTATATGCCGGACGGTGGAATAGGACATGAGAAATATTCTCTGTGGTCAAACATCCCATCGGGCAGAGATCTAGTCGACACTCGGATTGCTTCCATCTCGAAGTAAAAGCCCGAAGCGGTAGGGATCCAATTCTAAACCTAATGTAAAGTGCATGTGCATGAGGTACTAAGATCATGTCAAGATAGGGCTCAAATTCATAGTGGCATTTAGCTAATAAAAAACTATCAGTTAAACATGAGGGCGAAACTGAAGCTAACCATGCAACTATCAGATTTGTTCAATATGCGTCCTTCAAAGTTTGAATAGCGCTCTTTGGAAGATGCAGAGGGTCTGTCCAAAACAATCCTAACCCCAGGGTATGAAAGGCCTTTTTCACGTATCTGCACCAAGGAATTTTTTCATTCTGCCGGGCAGCAAGCACTGCTCTTAACCATATTCTATACGGGTCTAATATGTCTGTGGACCATTATCCTATCCAATAATGCAGTGGTCTCATGGCGGCTATACTCGCAATTGAATGTAAATTCAGATCCATTTGAACAAGAAGTGTGGGGGAGCTCAGAGGGATTTTTAACAGGGCCTTGAGAAAAAAGTTCTCAGCTCTCTCTAAATCTAGTAATTTGCCATGTCCCCACGGCTCAGCACCATAGAGTACTCCTCCTCTGGCTTGGCTCTTATACATCTCCATTGCTGGTGTGATAGGAAAACTGGGGGATCTACCGGCAAATCTCAGAATACCCCCTAATTTTTGTTTCAAAGACATAATACTTTTAATGATTGGGCTTCCCACTTATGCGAGTCCTCCAGCCTTATTCCCAGATAGTCAAAATCTGGAACTCTTTCTAAGATATTACCATCTAGTGATATCCTTTTCTTCACTCTACATCTGGGGTCACCAAACACTATATATTTGGTTTTGGTGGCATTGATTTGTATGCCAAACTCCCTACAAAACCACAAAAATCTCTCAAGGAGTCTATCAAGGCCATGAGCGATTTGGGAAAGCAGGAGGGTGTCATCTGCAAACGAGAGACATGGGGTCTTTACACCACTCAGTTTTGGAGCATTGCTTTCACAATCGTAGAGCTAGGGGATGCAAGCATTTATAAATGGTAAGAAAAGTGTAGGAGCCAGCACACATCCCTGTCTCACCCCCATCTGTAATGGAATTTCCCCCATCAGTTCACCATTCATACCCCACCTTACTCTGGAAAAACTACCAGAATAAAACTCCTGGATCATTTAATTGTGAGAAAGCAGAAGACCTGTACTGTGCTAGTCTTCTGCTTAAAGCCCGCCTGAAGGTGGGATAAAATATTGTTTTTCTCCAACCAATACTGGAGCCTACACAAGACCTGATAAGACAAAATCTTCTGAAAGTTATCTAAAAGACTTATAGGTCTGTAATTTCCCGGGACTGATCTATCCCCTTTTTTATGAATTGGGACAATTATTGCACCCTTCCAAGAATGAGGGGGAGTGCAGCCTGACACAACTGCATTGGACACATTATTTATATAAGGTCCCCAAAAACTTAAATTAGACTTAAACAAATCTGATGGAATTCCGTCTAAGCCAGACGCCTTTCCTGATTTTTGAGCTCTAATAGCTGACACAGTCTCTCCTAAAGTAAACGGGATAAGCGTGTCAGTGCCCAGACTAGAAATCTTTGCTATGCTCTTTAAACTTTTAAAAGGTACAATCTCCTCCTGTCTGTACAGATTAGTAAACTAATGCAACCAAACGTCAGCAGGAATATGGCAGTCAGGTCTAGGGTTTACGTTCCATCCTTCATTAGCAATCAATGACCAAAACCGCTTGGAATTATTTTGGTTAGCTGCTAATAGTAGTTCCTGTCAAGTTAACTCTACCCATTTGCTCTTACTGGTCTTTATTATGAGAGCATATCCACGCCTTGCAAGAATGATCCTTTCTTCATCTTTTGAGCGTATTGCATCCAAGAGTCTACACTTTTATACCATTATACATGCTTTGTTAAACCATTTACAGTTACCTTCTCTCGGCTGTGACCTTCCCTTACTGGCTCTGGAGAATAGATCTTTCAGAGAAGAAAAGAGTTCTACGTGAGTAGCCGTAATTTGGTTTGGGGTACACATAAAAGATGTGGTATATAAGTTGTTGGTGGAGACTAAATTGTGCAAATTAACCACTAAGACATTGGAGTTTATAAAAGTTGCCCATTTTATGGCACATTTGTTGTTGGACACTATGATGGGTGACATACCCTCATAGTCTCGATGGTTGTTATTTGCTGTGGAAAACCACCTATGACATGCCACCAAAATAGGAGAGTGATCACTATTACATTGCTCACCCACCCTAAGATCTTTAAATTCATGCCAGATTCTTACATCAATGAGCGCAAAGTCAATAGAGCTGCTATAAGACTTTCTAAAAACCATAGGTTTTGCGGGGGAATTGGAGGAAAAACTACCATTACCTAACCGGAGACCATGCATTATCATAAAGTCGATGACTTGAAGGGCCCTGGCACTAGCTTTAGGTTGCTTCCTTAATGATGAAAAAGTTGGAATTCCCCACATAAGATCCTCTGCCTGGGTTAGCTCAGAGAAGAGGGAATTGGGCTCTAGGGACACATTTAAATCCCCTGCTACGATGATAAAATGTGAGGGAGAGAATTCCGAGACCAAGGCATTCAACACACTAATAGTATTAGACGATTGGCTCAGGGCACCAGGTGTGTTGTAAATATTAACACATAAAAGCCTATATCCATACTTTATCTTGATTGCAACTGCCAATAGATTGGGTGAGTCAACATATATTTCTTCCAGTTCACCCACCTGGGAGATTTTTATCCAGGTGACAAGGCCCCCACCTGCTCGCTCTGATACAGATGGACTAGCCTTCTTACAAAATGAGGTAAACCCCTGCTTATAGACATTTGAAGTAGCCCAGGTTTCCTGGAATAAACAAATGTTAAAATTATCTATAAACTGTCCCCACTCCTCATCAATAATCTTATTGCGTATACCAGCTACTTTCCAGGAAATTAGTGCAGGTTTCATAGGCCCTGGGCCCCCTGTCTCTCTCAGAGGTATCTTAAGATTAACGGTTGGATTTGATTGTTCATAACTACCAGCCGAGTTTCGATCTTCTGCAAGGAAAGAACTCCTGGAAGAAAACAATTTGGAGTGTGGTTGAGATTCTTTCTGAGATGTACCCCCATTAAGATATAAATTATTAAGGGGAAAAATAGGAAAAGAGCACAGTCAATTGATGTCGGAAAGATCAGCTGATTGAAATGTTCTTGAAGGGTTCTGTGTCCTAACCAAGTCTATGCATTCTGTACCAAGCGTCTCGGAATGCTCCTTCATAGGAGGGATTTCGATCAAGGGGCCCAAATCAGATGGTACATTAATTAAGTTTGGGATTGGAGTATTAAGTTCCATATTAGTAGGCCCATTGCTCGTGGCAGTAGGAGCCCCCTTGCTCCGTGTGTGGCTCACTGATCTCCCAAAGGGCTCTGTCTTCCCGCCACGTATGCACATTCTTTCCCAATAATCGAAGGATGCATCTTCGCCAATAACACTGACGTCATAGATCTCATTTTAACTTGCCCAATACCCGTATTAGAAGATGCCCCCTGAGCCAATGTTCTTCTCTCCGGCTGGGAACTCTCGAAAACAATGGACGAGCCACTTCTGAGTGGATTGCGCATCTCCATTGACAAAAGCCCTTTTACCAACTTGGGACAAATGAGCATAAGCTCTACAGTGTCCCAGTTCCCTGGATTCTCTGGATAGCACTTGACGGAAATTATATCTGAGTATATAATGGGTCGACATTGCCTGACATGCCTTATCCAATGGATAACTTTGGGCCAGATGTACCAAACGTTTTGCATGTCGCAAACAGCGATGCCCAATCCCCGTTTTGCGAGTTGGTAATCTGGTTACCGACTCGCAAAACGGGACTGCGAGTCGCAATTAGGAAGGGGTGTTCCCCTTCCTAATTGCGAGTTGCAGCGCAATGCTGTATTGCTTTCTGACGGCCAATGCTGTCGCAAAGCAATTGCAGTTAGCACCAGTTTCACACTAGTGGTAACCCATTCACAGAAGGGAAGGGGTTCCCATAGGACCCCTTCCCCTTTGTGAATGGCATGGAAAACATTTTTTCAGAGCAGGCAGTGGTTCAATGGACCACTGCCTGCTCTGAAAAAATGAAACGAAAACGTTTCATTTTTTTGTTTTGTAATGCATCTCGTTTTCCTTTAAGGAAAACAGGCTGCATTACAAAAAAAAAAAACGTAATTTAAAAGCAGTCACAGACATGGTGATCTTCTGTCTCCAGCAGGTCACCATTCCTGTGAGTGCCGCCACTCGCATGGGGGTCGCAAATTGCAACCCACCTCATTAATATTAATGAGGTGGGCCTTTGCAACCCCCTTGCGAGTCCGTCTGACTCACAATTTGCGAGTTGCAATCCAGAAGTTTGCTACATCTGGCCCCTTATTCTTTAATGAGAGGCTATCTTCTCTTATGGTAGAAGATACTACCGGCCCTTTACACATGTAAATTGGATAACCATTGATGTTATTCTTGGGACCTGGCAAGACATAAGAACAGTCACATACCAAACTCCCACAGGAGCGCATCGTAGGTAGTGAGCACTGTTGTACATTAACACCCTCGTTGTAAAAACTAGCCGGGGGTACTCTGGACCTAACATCATGCCTAAAAGAATCCTTATTCGCCATGTTTCTCTGGTAAGTGTGAGTAGGAACCATAGAGTTTGTGCCTTCTCTATAGGCATCTTCATTGTTCCACTTCCCTCCAATAAGTCAAAGAAGGTTGAGGGTGTCCATCAGCATTTGTTTTAGGTCCTTTACCTCCTCCCCTAGGCAAGAAATGGAGGTAACCACATCCTCCTGTGGGAAGGTCCTAACAAGCTCAGAGGTGGGTATTTCAGTGTTTGGGTCATGATTACTGGATTCTAACAATTGTTCAGGAGCACCTAATGGCAGAAAGCGATTAGAACAGGGGATTTCATGAATAATAGCACTACAAGACATGGTGTTCTCAACATTGGTGCGTAGGGGATTGATATTCAGGGTTGCTAAATTAGGATCATCATATTCCCCTTGTGTAGGGAGGGATTCCGTAGGATCTCTCACACAATCTGAGTCACCCTTGATAGGGATTTTTGGTTTAAAAAGAGATGAAATAGAACAGGTATTGAACCCCTTGGAAGATCACTTACTTTTCCCCTTCCGCAAGGACTCAACTTCTTCAATCAGTGAATCAATATCGTTGGTAACACAATTAGAAGAGTTACGGGACGTTTTATGCAATTTGGGCACTTTAAATGAAGGTGCACCCTCTACAGGGCTCTCCTTTGCCTTGCGATTTCCCATCCTCAAGCTTCAGAACGGGAAGATCCAAAGTCAAAACCCTACCTTTAGTTTGTGGAACCTATCCCAAAGGGATTCCAGCCTCATTCAACCACGAGCAAACACTGGCAGGCACGGTTCGCAACAATACTGTGCTGAGGCACTCAAGAGAAATAATAGACCTACCTCCTGGAAGTGAGGCTCCTAAGGCAGCATGTGTTACAGCTCACAAGGGGAGGGAAAGGACCTAAAAAACAAAGGACAGGACCAAGAGGGGTAGCCCTGTCCTGTCTCTTCCAGACACAGATGGGCCCACCGTTGGCCCGGGCTTTGCCCAGGTGCGGCCCGTGTGCGTTCCGCACTGCGTTGAAGTGGTGGAGCTTTGTAGCGCGAGGGGGGTCAGGCTCCTCCCCCTATGTCCGTGCTTCCTGGCGCACAACAAAGTGGTTTCAGGTTGCTTATGGAAAGCAGGACAAGCAGCGTGTCCTGCGCTGCATTGAAGTGATGGCTTCATAGCACACGGGGGTCAGGCTCCTCCCCCTATGTCTGTGCCTCCTGGTGCACAACAAAGTGGTTCCGGGTCCCCATGAGGATTTTGGCTGCGATCCCTTCTGCAGCGCCTGCCACCAGCACCATCATGGTCTGGGCTCGGTGATGCGCTGCCTCGCCATGCTGCATTGTGGGATAAAGCGGCTCGGGAGGAACCTGCTGTTCATCTGTGGTGACTTCAAAACCTTCCTTACTCATGAAAGAGAGAATAGAGAGCACGTTGAGTTAGATGTGAGTCAAAGAATACTGAAACTGCTTCTGAATTGAAAACGTCTGAGTAAAAAAGGGAAAGCTTTTGTATTATTTCTGCTAACAAACTGGTTCTGTGCTTCCTAAAAGGCCTTACTACCTCAGATTCTTCAGCTTGTAACACCTTTAACTGTGGGACCAGAGCATCACTTATTGACTATTGTATAATTAACATTGACGGCTAGGGAAAGGTGATTGATCTAGAAGTCATCCTACATTAAAAAGAGATTATGATCCCATTGTAGCTCATCTGCTCATGAGTAGTGAGGGGCAGTCTGAGCAAGTAGGAGAGGGCATCTTAGTTTGCCAGTCCAAATTATTCTGCCTAATGATAGGAAATCAGTTTGTTGGAAATATGAATATATTTGGAGGAAATCCATTAATTCTATAATAGCTAGATTTGGCGGCCCCTTCCTAGCTAAAGCAGATGGTGATACAAATGATAGTATTACTTTCCAAGATAACAAGGAAAATTGTGAATAAACATTGGAGTGTGGCACAAGTTCCAAATTAAATTTCATAATGGACCATGGGTCACAGAAGGTCTTCAAGTAGCGCCACCTGAAGGCAAGATAGAAAGATCCTCACACTCAGCTCATGATGAGTAGAAGCCCATCCCATCTATACAGGCAGGCTATAATTCATTCCTGTACCTCCAATGTCCCACTGCGGTCTAGTTATAGCAGTTCCTGATGGGACCTGTGAGGCTTCTACCCTCAAGGAACATGTACGAACAAAGCCAGGAAACAAGCCTGGCACATGGCAACAAAAGGAGAAAAGAGACGATTAAAAAAATGCAGCAATGGGGTGTGGTCTGGGCACGCGAAAGATGGTCGCCAGCTGACCGAACTCCCCAGTCCAAAGTTGAGCTTACATGATCAAGCTGAGGCTGATTTGGACTTTTTCTGCTGTTGGTGGGGCAGGCTCAAGGGCTGGTGTTTCGGATGGTGAGTGTTTTTCGACGCTTTGAGCCCGTGCCATTATGTTTTTTTGCCTGCTGGCTCTTAACCCATGGCGAGTCCCTCCCAGCATTTCCCCCCATTTTACTGCTGACAAGATCTTGAGCATATCGCTTGATGATTGTCGCCATCTCTTCTTCACTTCAGCGAGTTTTCTTCATATTTTCAACAACTGCCATATTTCCATACTGTAGATCCTTAACTTCTGAGGTTTATAATTTCTTGAATGTATGCATCAGTCACCCTGCATTGTCTTTATTGGGATGGTTTTCATTAATTCATGTCTGTCCTAATTTGCCCAGTGACGTTTCTCCCAGTCCCATGGTTTCTGTGCGAAACAACATGAGTAGAAAGAGAATCCTTTCCTATTCTACTAATACCTTAACTCCATTCCAATACAACAACTCTACTACTATCATTATGGCTGATAGAGGTCATTCAGCTCTGAAGAATGTTCCACAGACCTCAGTTGCCTCCACTTCACTCAAGGAGAGTGTCAGTGGTAGCAATAAAAGACTACAAAAGCACCCTGCTTCACCTATGAAATCACCCCTTCCAATTACCTTGGAAGATCTAATGGAACAAATTAAAATGCTGAAACCCTTTATTATGGAAAACAATACCACCTTTTAATGACTGGAAGATAAATTGTCTTCTCTTGAGTCAAAGGTTTCAGATATAGAGCTTAAAATTGCAGAGACTAAAAGAGGTAGCTTCAAAAGTTGCTGTTATGGCGAAGGAGAGTGGCCCCCTTAAATGACAAACTGAAGATTTAGGAAATCGCAATAGAATAGATAATCTCCACATGCATGGAATACCGGTGGGAGCTGAGGTGAGGTGGGTGATATGATCGACTTTTTACAAACTAATCTAGCAAATATTGTTGGTCTGGCTGACAGTGTTAGCCTCAACATCCAAAGAGCCCAACATCTTGGGCCTAAACCCTCCAGCTCAAATAATGCTTTTAATCCCAGAGGAATTATTGGACGCTTCCTCAAGCATAAAGATTTAATTGAAGTTCTTTCAGCCTCCAAGCAAAAGAAACAAATGATTTGATGGGCAAAAGAATGTCTTTTCGGAAGATGTTTCCCAAGTCATAGCTGCTAGATGTAAGGAGTTTCTGGAACGCAAGATTTGGCTTAATCCATTCCTGTACCTTCAAATTCACCTACAAGGATAAGACTACTTCTTTCGAGTCTCCTGCTCGACATAGACAATTCATCAATCTTCACAAAAGAGAGGCTATGGATGTCAGTGGCACTTAAACGTAACAGTATTTTGTACACCATTTACATTGTTTGCCCTTCATATTTTTCATTCGGACTGTAATTATTCCATTAATGACTCATATCTTGAAATTAACACCTTTTCCTCCTCTCAGCCACAGCTCCTTTGTCTTGTTGCTTTTGATGTCCATGATTTTGTTTACTGTTCAGTTGTTGTTTAGTTCCTCCTCCCTTCAATGTCCATTCTGTGCCTCCCTCTGTGAAGGGTTAGTCCTCTTTTCTTTGTCTATGCAGGTTCACATTGTTTTACTCAGTTATTCAGTTCCTGTCTTTACTTTCCTGTAACTGTCCAGTCCTTATCTTTGGTCATTTTCTTTCCTCATTTCTATATATTGGACTTGGTGTTCTGGCTGGTTCGTCTTCTATAGTGCTTCTCTGTGCTACATTTTCAATTGATTTCTGCCTCTCAATTTGTCTACCTATGGCTCCATCTGACTCTTCACCATATTCCTCTTTTTCACTCATGTCCGGTCTTCCTCGGACCATTTCCCTGCCACAATTCTCCCTTCCTCTTTTGTTTCCTTCTTACCTTTTCTATTTTGCATTTCTCCATTATTTCGTTACGCTAGATTTGCATGTATACAGTCATCTTGTAAGGTTTTCTCTACACTTGAAGGGCTCATTGTCTTACGTTATTTTTTTACCAAAGTTCTCATGAACAGATTTAGAGTTGGCTCTTGGAATTTCAAATGCCTTTGGAGCCCTATCAATGAAAAAGAGTACTCATTCACCTTTCTAAACTAACTTCTAACATTGTTTTGCTGCAATAAACTCATCTTTAAGAAAAAGACATTCACTTTCTAAAGAAAAGTTATGTTGGTTCTGTGTATTGTTCTTCTAGTTATATTTTAAAGCAAGAAACTGATGTTGATGGGAAATGGCTGTACTTAGACACAACGATCAACGGGAACCCATAGTCCTTTTTCAATATTTGTGGTCCCAATGAGTTGACACACACTTCTGGGAGCCACTCTCAGCACAACGAATGCCATTAGTGGATGTTATTCTTGCGTTGTGCAGTGATTGTAGCCGATTGTTAGATCTCATTTCAGATAGAAAACCTGCTTTTAAATACATCCCTAATAACATGCAAAAGGTTTTTCAACAAACAGTTTCCCATAGAGGTTAAGTTGATGCCTTGCACATTTACAATTCTGATCTTTTAGAATATTCTTTCTATTCCCCTACTCACCATTCCTCTTCCAGAATTGACTATATTTTTTAGATAAAAATCTCACTCAAAATTTGATTCATGCTGAACTATGCGCTTTCCTCATTTCTGATCACACCCCAGTGGTAACTGACCTGGAGTTTACCCACTCCCCTACTTGTACAATTAGATGGCATTTCAATAGTGGTTCACTACAGGATCAAAAGTTTGTCATGGCATGGGATTTGTTCAATTATTTACCAAATCTTTTGATATTAATAATGCTCCTGACGTCAAGTTCCACTATGTTTGGAATTCTTTCACAGCAACAGCACGAGGCTATATTATCCATTATATATCTAAAAAACATAGGCAGCTGCCAAGCAATCTTCAGGTTTCCTGCAACAAATTAAGAAAACTGAGTATTATTATTATTAGCCTTCTCATAAAGCTGCTTTGAAACGAATCTTTAAAGCCAAATTTAGATTTAATAAAACATCCTTGATTTTTCCTTACTGCTCAAAAGCCCAGATCAATGTCTTCCCCTGTAATAAATCACTCAAGTCATAATTCAAAAATGTTTATTTCTCAGGTATACACACCTTCCCAACTATCTTTATTATCTCCTCTTTGGTACAGCCCTAACATCACAATAGCTAACGAATTTCTTAAGTGGCCTCCCTGGATAGCTAATGGCATTACAATGTTTTTTCAGATCATATCTAATAATCAGTTTCTCCCTTTTGAGGAATTACCCACTTGCTTCTGTATCCCTAATTCATTCTGGTCCACACATGCCATCCTTTCAAACATTCTCCGGCAAAATGTCACAGCCCATCCCAATGCGTTATGTGATCATGTGACATTCCATGATTTTTCACTGAGATTACAGTCTCTTTCTCATACAAGCATTTTTCTATGTCAGACTCAGATAGGGCTAAAACCAAAACTGAAGACTTACGGGCGCAAGACTTAGACTTCACTTTTTCCATCACATTATGGAATAAAATATGGCATAATATCCATCACACATCCCACTCTGCTAGCACTACTTAGGCTGTCTTTTTCTTCTACAGTAGGATGATTATAATCCCCAATTCGCTATACAAAACAAAAATTTTGGATAATAGTAGCTGTTGGTCACATAATGCTTTTAACCGTGATTTTATGCACATTTTCTATTTTTCCAACATATCTTCATTCAAGATGTGTTCTATATTTATTCCTTACAACATTGTCCACATTTTTCTTGGTGGTTCTTCAGATATATGGTCTGGGGATAGGGCCAAGGGTCAGTTTGTGGATCTTCTCCTTGCAGTGGCCTTTTAAGGCATTACCTCTAATTGGAAGAACTTTAATAATATTGCACTTCTAACATGGAGGAACTTGATTTGTCACAATCACAGACTAGACACTGCACATTTACCCTCATTACAGCTAGCCATCAAACGAGATGTGCTATGGTTGCCTTTCACTTCCTATTTATCTAATCCTGAGACCATTAACATCATAAATGATGAAGTTTCCAAACCGCCATAAACATTTTATTCATTACTATTCACTATTTTCTTTGCTCTCTTTTTATCACTCACTGTATACCTTTTGATATTTGACACTTTTTTTCCCTTGTCTATCTCTTTATAGAGCATATCTGCACTCTAGTTAAGCTTCTCCCTTCTTACATAAAGTCACAAAAATTCTAATGGTTGTAAAAAGCAAATGTGCTTTTATTCTTATTAGATTTAGAGATGTGTCTTATTTTGCATAGCCAGAAAATGTTATTTATTTGTTGATATTTCTCTAACAAAGGCATTGCTTTTATGACGCCTCTTTTTACTGTATAGTTGAATATTTGCTGCATTCTTAGATATTTGCTCCGTAAGAAATAATTTTAAACAGAAAAACAAAACTGCAGCAAGTGCAAGGCAGGGTGTGCCCAGTTGCTACTGCATCAGCAACAAGTCCACACTGATTGCCCTACACTCAAAGGAAAGAATTCATATAGGTTTTTCGGTTGAGTGCAACTATTTAAAAATATTTTTATAAGCTTAACGTGATAGGTATAAACATTAGTGTATCAAGTATAAATGGTCAAGAAGATATATGTAAATTCCACATGACACTACAGTGGAAACGGCATACATAGTAATCATGATTTGTTTAATGTTTTTCACTTGTCGAACAGATAAAAAAAATATCTACTAATATAGCGCTTCCCTCCTGCCACTAGCCACTCATCAGCCAACTTTTTGATATGGCGAGGGGTCTGATTACATCCAGCAGCATAGCAAAAGAATAGTTCCTCTGCAATCAAGGTAAATGACCACCCTGAACCCTTCTTAGGTATTACAATACAGTAATAATCATAGTTTAGTTGGTCCTTCAGGGCTCTTCGCCATGGTGTGACTGACCACGGATACCTCCGCCCCAATCACATCTGCAGGTAACCATCCCTCTCTATTCATGTGGGTCAGGATGTGCATTTGCCTTTAACTGAATACAGGAGGAAATAATTAGGGATAGAAATAAATCTCACACACACGATAGCATGCCCTGCATGTCCACTGGTGTACAAGGAAGAGTAGTACAGGTATATGATCCTTATCTACATGGTATCTTGCCCCTACACACTCTTGCACCATGTCAGGGCTCAGTTACTGCGAGGAGGTCTTCTACAGCTGCAAGCCTGTACGAAAGGTCTGCATTTGTCATGCCCCACCAAGTGTAAATTTTGCACAGGGGACAGATATGTTTGCTCAGCTGAATTTGTGCACATTGAAATTTACACAAGGCAAACTGCTTTATTTCCCCAATCTGCGCATGCACAGATATAAAGTAAAAAACTTGTGAATTGTGTACTCTGTCTTTTACAAAGTATAGTTAAAATGTGCACTAGTAGTGAGCGATTCATTCACTGAGGTGCACATATGCCAGCCCTCTCAATTTAATCAAGATATTCCCGCTTTTAAATCTAAAATGCTGTTGGTTTATCCCTCTCCTTTGCTAATTGTCCCCTATTTATGTCTGTTTCTCCTTTTATCTTTGTCTGTGAGAGGTTGCTACAGTGACCTTGCTTCCTGGGTAGGTTGTTTCTTGTACTGTGCACCATTTCCTGAATATAGTAGCCTGATTCTGGGCGCGTGCCAGACCGGATTTCACAGAGCGCCACTGCGGCAGCTTTTTCAATACAAAAGGAGAGCAGACTGGCTGGAACTGGTTCTAACCGCCCAAGGCTGAGCTCACAGGGACAGCTGCACAGGAGGAGTAGTTAATCATTCCAGAAAAAAAGAAAAGGAACGAACAAAGGGAAACCTTATTTTAAAGCCCTTACGTTTAATAAAAAATACTATTTCTTGTGACCTGCATACATGTATGAACTAGATTTACTGTAAATACCTGCTTGCTTGATGAGGAAGACAAAAAAATCAATATGTTTTTACAGGGTAACAAATCATTTCCAGAAGGTGTGTTCTATGCGTTTGGCATAAGCATAAAGCTGTCCTAAAGGGTTAAACATTTAAAGATCGCACAAAGCTGTTGGACATTAACCAGAAATGGGTTGGTTGGAATTACTGTAAATCAAGGAAATGTCGAAAAGTAGACTGAGAGCTGGGGCGGGATCGAAGGATCACTAGCGTCTTGTTTCTTTCTTTTTTTTTTTACAAAGCTCTTCAAGAATTGCATTTTTAATACTCTGTACTTTGTACTAACTGCACATAAAAGTGTGTAATTCACAGCTGTTCACTTACAACATTTCACAGTCACCATATTTGTCTAGAGGGTTTATGTCTTTAAAAAAACTAGGGACATAAGCCTGAAACGGCTTTTTATTGATTGCACTACTGCAAACGTAAACGCTTGGTTTTATATGCAAAGTGTTAATTTTCAATGCGTGAAAGGGGCACTACAATTCATATTCGGCATTGCCAATAGGTGGCCCACCTTGCAAACCCTTTTAAGGCGCAAGGGACAGGGGATGGTAAAACGGTGGTCCTTCTTGTTACTAGCAAAAAATGTAATCACGCTCGCAATTTATTATGCCCTTGGAAAGCAAAGCAGGTTACTTACTGTAACTGCAGTTCCCCAGAGTTGGTGCACATGCTTGCCAGCATGGTATTCATAAAAAGAGGTAGAATTTATCAGGTTTTTGAACTGCTAATTAGCATGATGACGTCTTTGGAAATTATATCACCTGACAATTTTCCAGCCCTGCCAAGTGTCACACATCTCGCTTTTAATAACGAATTTCCGGTCATTTTCCTGCATTAGAGCAATGCCTGAGATTGCAAGACTTTAACCCCTTCGCAGCTAGGCCTTTCCCCCTCAGGTGGGAGGCCTTTTTTTGGCTATTTGGGGCAGTTCAGGCTTGGGCCCTCATAAATTTTATGTCAAGAACAGAGGCTCCTATTATGCTTCTCTTACTTGCTTTATTTTAATAGCAGCAGTCAAGAAACTACAACTCCCATGGGGCTTAGAAACAGAAAAGCCAATGGGAGAGCAACAAAAGGAACCAATGCACTAATCACAATACAGGGGCATACGTGACCACTAAGATTGACTGCGACCAGCCCTCTTTCTTGCTGCTCGCAGTCAAGATAAGTGGTGTTATTTACTTCTCTCGTATTATTTCAATGTTTATATAGTGACGTGTTTAATTATTTTCATTTCAGGATATCGTTTGCTCGATATTGTTTTAGCGTGTTGTTTGAATTGTTTTTCTTTCGTTCAGGCGCGTTGCAGCGTTGCTTCCAGCCCTTGGGCTTCGGAGGCTTTGCTCGCTTGCGCTCACCCTGAGGCATTTTCTCTGCCTCCATTCGATCGTTCTAAAGCAACGCTCCTTACCATTGCTCGTTGCTCTCCTGAACACGCGCGTCTCGCAGCCTTGTGGAGCCTCGACTGCTCCTTTCAAGCCGTGTCGTTCCTCTGCCTCGCAAGTATCTCCTCAGGCAATCTTTTTTCCTTGGTCAGACACGCCTTAGGGGCGTGTACTTATTTTCAACTCAGTATTCCTGGTTTGGGTTAACCCTTTCAGTTGGGGCTTTTTTCCCTGTCTCAGTTATATCTGTTTTTCTTCCTCTTTGCCCATACTGTACAGTATTATGGAACCTCAGGATTCTTCCTTATCTCATACAAATGATTTTGGAACCCTCATTAATGAGGCGGTGGCTAAAGCTGTTTCAGCTTCTATGTCAAAAATGTCAAAGAATTTTGAGACCACTGTTCAAAACATGGTCTACAAATCCTTCCTGGCCCATTCTGCGGGGGATAGCAGAAAAAGAAACTTCAAGGACTTGTACATACAAAAACCATCCAATGGCGCTTTTTTGGCTGGTGAATTTTCTTCACCCAGGGATGAGGACGAGTTTCCTCCTAGGCCTCCTTCTCAGGAGGGGAATAGTAATGTTTCTGGTAAATGTAAATCTAAGACAAAGCATTCTGTTCTATCGCCAAAACAAATTGTGATTTCCCACATTTCAGATACTGATGATGATATCAGTGATGCGGATGAGGCGGATGACGTCTCGGATATATGGGGTTCACAATCTCAGGCTTCCCCTGCTAAAAAGCCTAAACTAGATGTTTCGGACCCATTCTTTGCCAAAACTGTTCTAGAAGCGGATGGTAACCCCATGTTTGACCCCTCACTCCTTCACCACCCTAACTCCACGGAGTGGTCCCAGTCATCCCACATAGGCAAACACATTGCTTCCAGATTAAGACTTCCTCTTGATAAGCAGACAAGGGCCCAATTGAGATCTGAGTGCCCCAGACCATCCCTTTTTTCTCATATTACAGCGACTCCTTCTATCGATGAATCACTCCTGACCTTTTTCTCCAAATTCGGAAAGGACCCACGTAAGGGGGTAGACAAGGCCTGGTCAAACTGCCAGGACAAGCTTCTGGATGTAGTGGGACCCTTGGCTCGTATTTTAGACCTGGCAGAATCTGCAAAAATGGACGAAGCAGAAATTGATCCTGCTGAGCTATCTTTATGGACTCAGAGAGCCTTTTGTCTTCTTGGCAATGCTAATGCCTCCATGATTCACGAAAGAAGAAAAGGATTACTCCTAAAGTTAAACCCCAAATTGTCAAATCTGGCTAACATGGATCCCGGTATTAAGGCCGAGGGTCGTCTTTTGGCGATTCTTTCATTAAGGACTCGGGAAAATTTGTTTCTACTTTTTCCTCTATCGACAAGGCTCAACAAAACATCAAAAAGGTTTTCGATCAGCGTGTTTTTGCCAGGGCCGATACAGGCAGGAGCTGCTCTACCGGCCGGTCCTTCCAGGGAAACAGAGGCTCCTCTTACTCCACTCATTCCACCTACGCATCTCAATCCTACAAGCCCCAATTCTACCCACAACGTGGTAGAGGCTACAGGGGTCGTGGTCAATGTAGATTCCGATCCAACAATAACCAAGGTAAGCCCTGTTTCTGGCCTTCCTCCAATCAGGGGACGACTTCGTTATTTCTCCCAAAAATGGCACACACTGACTTCAGACCCTTGGGTTCTCAATACAATTCTAGGTTATCAAATAGAGTTCTATGCCACTCCCTACCAAAGTTACCTTCCCCCGCCCTCTCATTTCTCCACAGAGATGTCCTCCCTCATTTCAGAAGAAATAGCATCTCTTCTGGCAAAGCGAGCCATCCAAAAAGCTCCCCTAGATCCCTCCGGTTTCATCAGTTCTCTCATTCTGGTGCAAAAGAAGAACAAGAAGTTCAGACCTGTGATAAATCTCAGAGATTTCAACCAGTTTGTCGTTTATCAACATTTCAAAATGGAGACCATTATACATCTCAGGGACATTCTCCTTCCCTTCGATTTCATGGTCCGTCTGGACCTTCAGGATGCTTATCTTTCAGTCCCCATTCATCCGAGTCACAGAAAATATCTTCAGTTCCAATGGCTAGGTCAGTCGTATCAGTTTTCCTCCCTTCCTTTCGGCCTATCTTCCGCACCTTGGTGCTTCACCAAGTTAATGAAGCCGGTCACGGCTCATCTCAGGTCTTTAGGCATCAGACTCCTAATTTATCTCGACGACATTCTCTTATTACATCAAGATCATTCAACTCTCTTATCTCAGTTGCAAATAACTTGCTCCCTTCTGTCCCAACTCGGGTTTCTTCTCAACAAAGCAAAGTAAAATACTCTCCCATCTCAAAGGATAGACTTCTTAGGGTTCGAGATAGACTCCTCTTCCTCTACTCTCCATCTCCTGCCACAAAAAGTACATACCATAAAGACAGAAATTTGAAAATCACTCAGCAGATCTCAGATTTCTCTCAGAGCTCTGGCCAGGATTGTGGGTCTTCTGTCTGCTTCAATTCAGGCCATTTTTCCTGGCCCTCTACATTACCGGGTTCTTCAGAGGCTCAAAATCCGTCATCTCAGAAGAGGTCTTGCCTATTCAGAGATGGTGGCTCTCGATCACGAGTCTCATTTAGAACTCCAATGGTGGATAGACCATTTAGATGCCTGGAACGGCAGAGCTATTTTTCCATCAGCCCCCGATCTTGTGTTAGAGTCCGATACAAGCCTGGCGGGTTGGGGCGCCCACTGTGGCTCAAGCTCGACTGGGGGTACATGGTCACTCGAGGAGTCCAAATTGCACATCAATTATTTAGAGATGCTTGCGGGGTCCTTTGCAATCAAAAGTCTGGCAAAGGACAGAGTACAGTGTACCATCCTCCTCCGCATGGACAATGTTTCGGCTGTCCGTTACATAAACCATCTCGGAGGAACCAGATCGAAACCTCTAGCAGACCTGGCAAAAAGTCTTTGGGAGTATTGCCTCCTCAACGAAATATCCCTCTCAGCAGAATATCTTCCAGGCTCCCTATACCAAACGGCGGACTGGCACTCGCGCTTCCTCAAAGACTATAGCGATTTGAAGCTTCATCCCTCAGTTTTCCGTTCTATACTTCACAAATGGGGTCCTTTTGCCATAGACCTTTTCGCTTCCCATCTCAATTCTCAGTTGCCCCTCTTTTTCAGTTGGCGTCCAGACCCTTCCGCTTTGGCCTCGAATGCTTTTCTGCAAGACTGGTCCAAAACGACCAATTATGCATGTCCTCCTTTCTTAATGATCACCAGGGTATTGGCCCAGATCAGGTGCCAGAAGGCCACATAAGTACTGGTGGTCCCTATCTGGCAGTCGCAAATTTGGTTTCCCCCTCTCTTGGAATTGGCAATCAACCCCCCCCTTCTTCTCCCTTCGTTCCCTTCTCTTCTTCTAGACCCACTCAGGAATCCTCATCCCCTTGTCATCAACAACACTCTTCAGCTTTCGGCATGGAAGGTGTCGGGACTTCCCGACCTCCCATCCCAATTTCGGATGAAGCTGCGGATCTCATCAGTAAGGCCTGGGCCCCAGGTACCAAAAGGCATATAGTTCCGCCTGGTCGCTTTGGTCTGGCTGGTGTGTGGGAAGGGACCTCGATCCAGTTTCAGCAGATGTAAATTATGTAATTAATTTTTTGGCTGGACAGGCTGGCTTAGGTAAATCATACAGGACAATCAATCTATATCGATCAGCGATTTCCATGCACCATGATCACATCAATGGGAAGCCTGTGGGGGAACATCCCCTTCTTTGCCGCTTGTTAAAGGGAGTAAAATTTTCCTGTCCTCCTTTACCTAAATACTCAAAGTTATGGGATGTGAATGTAGTACTGAATTTGTTTTTATCTTGGCAAGATAATTATGAGTTGTCTTTAAAAATGCTTTCTGCCAAACTCACTATGTTACTCTGTTTAGTTTCCATCAAACGATTATCTGATGTTAGAGCTCTAGATGTTTCCTCTCAACAGTTTGCCCCTACAGGGGTATTATTTTCTGTTCACAAACGCACCAAATCTAATTTGCATACATTTTTTTACCCATATTTTCCCAATTAACCTAAGTTATGTGTTGGACAATGTCTTAAATGTTGCGAAGAACGCACGGCCAATCTCAGAACGTCTTCCTTTTCCCAGTTGCTTATTTCTTTTCGCAAACCCCACAGGCCTGTTTCCTCGGCAACTCTTGCCAGATGTGTTCACGGGTAATGTCTCTGGCGGGTATAGATACCTCTGTTTTTGAGGCTCATTCCACTATAGGTGCTATGGCCTCTAAGGCCTTTTGGGTTGGTTCTAGTTTAGAAGACATTCTGAGATCAGCCGATTGGTCTAATGATAATGTTTTCAGAACATTCTATTGTAAACCTGTACATACTGCAACTTCAGTGGTGATTAATATGCTTTAAACAAGCATAATAGGAGCCTCCGTTCTTGACATAAAATGTAGATTTTCCTAGTAGATTATGACGGAAAGTCTTAATTTTATTAAAGACACGGAGGCGAGTATTATCCTGCCTCAAGTAGGACAATTTCCTGATTTTGTCTTCTTTTCCCTACCTCACAGCAACATCCTCGACTTCTCAAGCAGCTACCTGATCGGACCTTGGTTCTACCGAGCTCGTACGCTCCCTCTGAAGCCCCGACTTCGTTCCAGTGGAGTCTCCCGAACGTTTCCCGACTTTCTCCTCGTCTCTTCTTTTGCTTGAACTTTGTTCAGGAACTTTGTTCTTTCATTTTGGCAGTTGCAATTATTTTCACTATTTTTCTGTTGTTTTCACATATGGACTAACTTCTCGCATCAAGAAAGAGGGCTGGTCGCAGTCAAGCTTTGTGGTCACGTATGCCCGTGTATTGTGATTGGTGCATTGGTTCCTTTTGTTGTTCTTCCATTGGTTTTTCTGTTTCTAAGCCCCATGGGAGTTGTAGTTTCTTGACTGCTGCTATTAAAATAAAGCAAGTTAGAGAAGCATAACACTCGCCTCCGTGTCTTTAATAAAATTAAGACTTTCTGTCATAATCTACTAGGAAAATCTACATTTTTGTCCACATAAGCTACCCACGCCAAATTTGTGTCCTTTTTTTCCAACATCCTAGGGATTCTAGAGGTACCCAGAGTTTGTGGTTTCCCCGAAGGAGACTGAGAAATTTGCCAAAATACAGCAAATTTTTTTTTTTTTTTCAAACAAATGGGAAAAAAGGGCTGCAGAAGAAGGCTTGTTGTTTTTCCCCTGAAAATGGCATCAACAAAGGGTTTGCTGTGCTAAAATCACCATCTTCCCAGCTTTCAGGAACGGGCAGACTTAAATCAGAAAACCCCATTTTCCAACATAATTGTGGCATTTTACTGGGACATACCCTATTTTTACTATTTTCTGTGCTTTCAGCCTCTTCCAGTTAGTGACAGAAATGAGTGTGAAAACAATGCTGGATCCCAGAAAGCTAAACATTCAGAAAAAGTAGACAAAATTCTGAATTCAGCAAGGGGTAATTTATGTAGAGCCTACAAGGTTTACCTACAGAAAATAACAGCTGAAATAAAAAAATATTGAAATTGAGGTGAAAAAAACAGCCATTTTTATCCACGTTTTACTCTGTAACTTTTTCCTGCGATGTCAGATTTTTAAAAGCAATATACCGTTACATCTGTTGGACCCTTCTGGTTGCGAGGATATATAGGGATTGCAGGTTTATCAAGAACCCTAGGTGCCCAGAGCCAATAAACATGCTGCACCTTGCAATGGGTTTTCATTCTATACTGGGTATACAGCAAATAATTTGCTGAAATATAGAGAGTGAAAAATAGGTATCAAGAAAACCTTTGTATTTCTAAAATAGGCACAAGATAAGGTGTTGAGAGGCAGTGGTTATTTGCACATCTCTGAATTATGGGGTCCCCATACTAGCATGTGAATTACAGGGCATTTCTCAAAAAGACGTATTTTTTACACACTGTCTTACATTTGGAAGGAAAAAATGGGGAGAAATACAAGGGGCAATAACACTTGTTCTGCTATTCTGTATTCCCCAAGTCTCCTGATAAAAATGGTACCTCACTTGCATGGGTAGGCCTAATCCCATGTCAGGAAACGCAACATGGACCCATCACATTTTCCCAAAGAAAACGGACATGTTTTTTGGAAAGTGCCTTGCTGTGGATTTTGGCCTCTAGCTCAGCCGGCACCTAGGAAAACCTACATACCTGTGCACTTTTTTAAACTAGGCACCTAGGGGAATCCGAGATGGGGTGACTCGTGGGGCTCTCACCAGGTTCTGTTACCCAGAATCCTTTGCAAACCTCACAATGTGGCCAAAAAACACTTTTTCCTCACATTTCGGTGACAGAAAGTTCTGGAATCTGGGAGAAGCCACAAAGTTCCTTCCACCCAGCGTTCCCCTGAGTCTCCCGATAAAAATGGTACCTCACTTGTGTGGGTAGGCCTAGTGCCCGCGGAAGGAAATGCCCCAAAACACTATGTGGACACTTAAAAATTATCTAATACTAAACTACCTGTTTTTGAGGGGGTGGGGACCTGCATTTTTGGTCCTGGGCTCAGCATCCATATAGGGAAACATACCAAACCCAAACATTTCTGAAAACTAGACACTCAAGGGAATCCAGGAAGGTTTGACTTGCGTGGATCCCCCAATGTTTTCTTACCCAGAATCCTCAGCAAACCTAAAAGTTAGCTAAAAAATCATATTTTTACAACTTGTCTGCGTGGGATCACCCCACAGGACGAATTTCATACCACACAACGTTCCCCTCAGTCCCCCGGTAAAATTGATACCTCACTTGTGTAGGTGGGCCAAGTGCCGGTGACAGGGAAGAGCCAAAAACATGTCGAAATTGAGGCGGAACCACAGCCGGTCCAAAAGGGCAGTTTGAAAAAAACATTTTTAGGCTGACAAGTGCAGCTGAATTTTTATTGGTGTAGATGAGACAATGCTAGGTGGTAGGAATTGTGAGGATTCCTACAGATTCCGGAAGGTTCCATCACAAAAATGTGGGAAAATGTGTGATTTCCAGCAAAGTTGGAGGTTTGCAGGGCATTGTGGGAAAGAAAATGGTGCGGGGTGCATGTGAAGCACACCACCCTGGAATCACCCAGATGTTTAGTTTTCAGATGTGTCTAGGTCTTGTGGATTTTTCTACATGGCAGCGTCCCAAAGTCCAAAAAGTGTAGCCCTCACCATTCCAAGTGGAACGATTTTGAGAGTTAGCCAAGGTCGCATGGCCCAAATGTAAAACCAAAACCTAAAATAAGAATCAAATGTCCTCTTGCTTACTGTGGGATAAGATGTTTTAGTGTGCGGGGGGAGAGCTGAAAGACTTTCTGCCCCCCATGGGGTGTGGATCAGGGGTAATAGCCCCATCTGCCCACTGGTGGGCAGAACAACTTTGGCCCTATTTATTTGGGGTGGGGGTATGGCCATACCCCACCCTATGGTTTTGAAAACAAAATCTTTCCTTGTCTCTGGTGGGCTTTCTGCCCCCCTTGGGAGCAGATGGCCTTCTAAAAATAGGCTGATCTGCCTCCTAGGGGGGCAGATGTGACCAACAGTAATGTGCCCCCATGGGGAGCGACCCTTGTCCAAGGGGCTGCCCCCCAAACAAAATACACACATACACACACATCAATCCCTGGTGCCTGATTGGTTTCTGCCCACGGGGGAGATTGGCCTAATAGAAATAGGCCGATCTGACACCAAGGGGAGCAGAAATGGCCTAAAATAAATTTGACCCCACTGGGGAGCGACCGTTGCCTAAGAGGTTTCTCACCTTGCGTGAAATTGGCGCAAAAAAAAAGAATTCCCTGGGCCTAGTGGTTTCTGCCCCCCTTGGGGGCAGATCGGCCTAATAAAAATAGGCAGATCTCCCCCAAAGAGGGGCAGAAATGGCCTAAAATAAATTTTCCCTCTAGGGGAACGACCCTTGCCTAAGGCATCGCTCCTCTTGCGTGAAATTGACGCAAGAAAATAAAACTCCCTGGTGTCTATTGGCCTAATAAAAATAGGCCGATCTGCCCACAAGGAGGGTAGAATTGGCCTAAAGACAATGTGCCCTCCAGGGGAGCGACCCTTGCCTAAGGGGTCGCTCCCCACATATTATAAAATAAAAAATCCCTGGTGTTTTGGGTTTTCTGCCCCCCCGGGGGCAGATCGGCCTAATTACAATAGGCAGATCTGCCCCTAAGAGAGGCAGAAATGGCATACAACAAATTTACCCCCCAGGGGAGCGGCCCTTGTCTAAGGGGTTGCTCCACTCATGTGAAACTGACAAAAAAAATTCCTGATGTCTAGTGGTTCCTGTTCCCCACCCCCCCCACACTTTGGGGCAGATTGGCCTAAAAAAAAAAATAGGCTGTTCTGCCCCCAAAGGGAGCAGAAATGGCATAAATACAGTTTGCCCCCCAGGGGAATGACCCTTGCCTAAGGGGTCGCTCCCCATATATAAAAAAATTAAGTAAACAAAAAAAATCCCTGGTGTTTTGGGTTTTCTGCCCCCCCCGGGGGCAGATTGGCTTAATTACAAGGGGCCGATCTGCCCCTAAGGGGGGCAGAAATGGCATACAACAAATTTGCCCCCCAGGGGAACGACCCTTGCCTAAGGGGTTGCTCCACTCATGTGAAACTGACAAAAAAAATCCCTGGTGTCTAGTGGTTTCTGTCCCCCACCCCACCTTGGGGGCAGATTGGCCTAAAACAAAATAGGCCGTTCTGCCCCCAAAGGGGGCATAAATGGCATAAATACAGTTTGCCCCCCAGGGGAGTGACCCTTGCCTAAGGGGTCGCTCCCCATATATAAAAAAATAAAGTAAACAAAAAAAAATCCCTGGTGTCTAGGGGTTTCTGCCCCCCTGGGGGCATATCGGCCTAATTATAATAGGCCAATCGGCCCCCAAAGGGGGCAGAAAAGGCCTACAAATATTTCCTCCTGGGCAGCGGCCCTTGCCCAAGGGGCCGCTCCCCTTATGTGTAAATATAAATAAAAAAATTCCCCGGTGTCTACTGGTTGGCCTAATAAAAATAGGCCGATCTGTCCCCGGGGAGGGGGGGCAGAAAAAGCCTAAAAGTAATGTTGCCCCCAGGAGAGAGACCCTTGCCTAAGGGGTTGCTCCCCACATATAAAAAATAAAATTATCCCTGGTGTCTAGCGGTTTAGCCTAATTATCATAGGCCCATCAGCTCCCGGAGGGGCAGAAATGGCCTAAAAATAAATTTCCCCCTTGGGGATCGCCCCTTGCCTAAGCGGCTGCTCCCCTTATTTAATAACAAAAAAAAAACTCCCTGGTGTCTAGTCGGCATTTCTGCTGCCCGATCGCGATCGGGCGGCAGAAATGCAGAGAGTGACATCAAAGGAAAAAAAAGGCCTTTCCTTTCCTTTGATGCCTTTCTCGGCCCCTCCACAAGACCGGAGGAGAAATGGTTTTGCATTTCTCCTCCGATCGAAGAGTAGGCCACTGATGAGGTCAGCGCGCGATTGTGCGCTGATGTCATCAGATGCCACAGGAGGGTCCGGAGGGGGGGGGAAGGGAAAGCGCCGCAGCTAAGGACATAACCGTTACGTCCTTGGCTGCCAAGGGGTTAATTGTGGTAAACCTTGTTCCAGTTTCTCACTTTGCTAGGTAAGCATCGAGTAGTGTTTATCAAAGGCCACAAGGTGGCGCTGGTGTACAACGTGAGGTATAGGATTTTTGATATATTACGATATTTTTATGGTTCCCTTGTCTTCATCGCTTGATTTTGTTTGCAAGAAAGTGTCACTCACAGTTGTTGAAATATCACTCATAATTACACTGAAATTGTGAAAATGTGACACATAGCAATAAGAAACCTTGGCAGCTATGATTTTCAAAGCGATGACCTAAGTGTAAATTATACCATCACACTCAGGAAGGATCTCTGGCCAGACCTGGGATGCGGACGGCGGTGGCTGTTAACAGTTATTGTAGCCATCCATTTCAAACAAGCATTGGCAAATCCAGTAGGTCGGGCAGTGAAAAGTTGGTCCAATTATTACATATACTATTGTTTTTACTGAAAGCACTGCATGGAGGCAGAGCTCGGAGCTGTCACATATGTCTGCTCTCTTCTAGGGCTCTGTGCAGTAGCCAGCTTGAGGCCTCCATCCTGACCTTTTGTAGGGCCCTCACGCCAATGCTCATGCAATGCCACTGCACTATACCCCCCAGCATGGCCTGAGAAAGGTCACAACAGGATTGGACTGTATCTATCAGGCTCCCGAGACAGCTGAGCAGCCTGTGGCCTTCCCTGCACTGGAAGAGTTGCCTGACGGCAGGAACCACCTTGCTCCGCCTTGCCCTGTGGGCAGAGAGGCGAGCGATCAGCACATCTTCCAAGACTATGGCACACACGACCATGCCCATCCTGTGCCACGGAGGCACATCCCGGAAAGTCAACTACCACAAGGAGAACCTGGGAGCAAGTCGCCATGTCTGTGAGTGCTGCATCCTCCTTCCCCTCACCTCGGCCAGGCAGCAACTGGGAGTGAACTGACGGGTACACTAGCAATGACCATGGATGCCCTTTCTCTTCAGTTGTGGGCCTTCATGGTACTCTCTTCGTGAGACTTGCCATCATCCCTCACCACGTGATAGCATCGTAGAGGGCAGGAGAACCCAGAGGCTCCCAGAAACAACAAACATTACCATTGTGGGACACCCTGGGCCTTCGGGGATCCCTACTCGATCGGCAGTTGAAGACCTCTCCCTGGGGAGTCACACTTGGAGGGTGCAGTCCCTCACGGGCAACATGGCCTATGAACTCCCCTCCCCCAGGGGCCGGTGGGAGGGCAGACTACTGGCAACCGCAGGGGGCTCTTGGTGCAGACAGCTATCTATCATGACTTTTGCCCTTCCTGCCCACTGTGATCCCCAGCTGACATCTACCTTCTGCCTGTGCTCCTGGGGGGCTACCCATTAGTTGAAGGGGTTGCAGCCAGACTGTATTAGCCCTTGTCTGCACTACATGCACCATCCCTCCTTTGGACTCAGCTGGGATGAAGAGAGACAACTTCTGGATTTATGGTGTCCCCAAGGGGGCTGAAAGGGCTGATATAGTGGCCTACCTCACATCCCTACTACTGGAACTTCTGCATCTTCAACTTTGTGAAAGCCTGGAAGATCCTAATGCCCTTGGGACTCCTGGGCTTGTTTTCCTCCCTCCCGGTTGAACCCCCTTCTAAGGTCTTTCCTTCCCATCCTCCCTGGTCCAACCTCCCTTTGGGGCCCTTCCCCTCTCTCCTTCCTTGGTGAGCCCTTCACAATCTGTGTCCCCTACCCCTTATAAGGGGATCCTGAACTCACCCTAACACTCCAATACAGCATCCACCCCTCTCATCCTGATCACCATGAACGTCAAGCTTGTCCCACTGCATCAGACGAAAGACAATCCTTCATTATGTATGCACCATCATCATACATCATATATAACTTTATTTCGGCTATAAGCCATAAAAGTAAACAATACAAGACATAACATGATTAAGAAACATAGCACTTTAAAAATTTTAAGAATGTATAGACAACGTTATTTTTAAACATTTTTTGTTTTTACGAAATCTCAAGACGTGTAAAAATATTAGGTTGTTAAAATTTAACTTCAATTAATTAAAAGTTTATCAAACTAATTAAATATAATCTAAAACCAAGTTATTAGAAGCACATGATTATCAGAATTCTAGTTCGCGTCTCCTATGTATTTTACAAGAACCTTGCAGCTGAGTGACCAATTTTAACATTTGTCTCTGTTATCTGGGATAAAAGGAGAAAATTGCATAATTTACTTTTTTAAGAACCCTAGATAAATAGTGAGGTCATAGATTTATAAAACATACAAATCATCATTATTCTTTAGACTAAAAATCCAGACCGTTTAGGTTTTATGTTCATCCGGTTAAGGACTGATATATTAAGTGAATATAGTCTAAAACCAATGTATTAAAATTACACATTTATAATAGTTCTTTTGTTCTTATTAACCATGCACTTCGCAGATATCCCACCACAGAAAAAACTATTTTATCATTTGTATCAGTTGTTAGGAGTCGTAATGCCGTGTTCCATTCCCTTATCCCAATTGCCCTACATAGTGGATCAATCCACTTTTTCCTAGGTACCAAATATCTAGGGCAGAAAAACATAAAGTGCGCAAGTGACTCTTTTGTCTTTTGACAATGATGGCAGTATATTGAATTGCAGTCCTCCGGTCTCCATTGCGCTGTAAATGACTTAAGCGGAAGAGTCCCTAGTCTAAATTTAATAAATAGTGTTTTGGTATATGGAGGGTTTACATTATCCATATAGGCCTCGAACTTGGGACTACATTTATGGTCTAAGAACTGCAAAGTCAGACTACCATGATTTTTTAGCCAAATTTGGGTCAGAATGCTCTCCCAGTAGCACCTTTTTACACGTTCCTTTGTTTCCTTTGCCAGATTGTGGGGAGCACTCCACACCTCCTCCATTTTGAGAAATGTACACGTATCTCTGATGTGTCTGAACCAAGGGATCTTTAGTACGCTGTCATTTGCAAGAAATTCATCTAGTGCTTTATGGAGAGTGGACCGGTCCTCTGAGGTCCAAAGATTAATCCAATACATTAGGGGTCTTAATGCAATTTCATTGTGTATTTCATTTAGGGCTAAGTCAAATCTGAGCGGAGTGAGAGGGGTGCTCATCGGCAACTTTAGGAAGTTTCGAATAAACCGGTTTTCTACAGTGGTCAGACACCTAGAGTTGGTATGACCCCAAAGCTCAGCACCATATATTGAGGCCGCTACTGCCACTGCTTTGTAGACGGTGATGGCAGGTGTTATCTCCCCTTCACAAGTATTAGCTATTTTCTTAGCTATCGCTATAGACCTTTGCCTAAGTGTTGTCAGACTCTTCTTAATCTGTGCCGACCAACGTTGGTCGTCACTTAGCCTAATCCCCAAATAATCAAATTGTCTGACTCTCTCCACTGGTTGGCCTGCTATCATCATTTTTCCCCTAAATAGTTTGCGTGGATTAAAGGCCATAAACTTAGATTTTGTTAGATTAATTTCAAGTCCTCTGTTGGAGCAAAAATTATAAAAGGTGTCCAATTCATTTTGCAAGCCCATAGGTGTTCTTGAAATTAGTAAGGTGTCATCGGCGACCATTAAAATAGGGACCGGGGTTCCAGCTAATCTAGGGGCATCATGATTACAGTGTAGCAATTGGTCCACAGCACCGTTTATGTAGAGATTAAATAGTGTTGGTGCCAAGATGCAACCCTGCCTAACCCCTCTATTGACGGGTATGGCTTCCGTTAGGTCGCCACTATCTGACCAACGTACGTGAGCATAAGTCCCTTCATGGAGATATCTAATCAGTCTTAGTAGTTCGCTATTGGGTTGATAACTCTCCATAACTTCCCATAATGTATCCCGAGGTACCATGTCAAAGGCAGCTTTTAAGTCGATAAAAGCTACATACAATTGACTTTTATTGAGTGACAGGTATTTCCAGCAGAGGAGGTTAAACCTAAATGCCTGGTCTATTGTACTCACTCCTCTTCTGAAGCCTCCCTGGGATTCGGAGAGAATTTGGGCATCATCTATCCATATCTGTAATCTGTTCAGCACTTGCTTAGCGAAGATTTTTTGGCTAACATCAATAAGACTGATAGGCCTATAGTTGTTAGGTTGTTCCCTTGGCCCTTTCTTATAAATAGGGACTATAACTGCTCCTTGCCATGTAGTAGGGAGTCCTCCCCCCCTCAGTATCTCGTTACTAAGTGCATTTAGATACAATGACCACGTTGTCAGACGAGAAAGATATAGATCTCCTGGGATACCATCAAGACCTGGGGCCTTTCCCTTGCGTGTGGATTGGAGAGCCTCTGTTGTTTCTTTTATGGCGAATAGGTCCAGGTCAAATTTGGGTGGTGTTGTACTCCCCCACGTTAGGGTATTGCCAACAGGATCGTTAGGTTTTAGTAGGGGTGTAATAGTACTATTGGTATGTGGTTTTCTGTATATATTTGAAAAGTGCGTCATCCAAGTTTCTGGCTGGATGACAGGGTAGCTTTCCATTTCTTGAGGGCTACTCTTATCTGATACTAGTTTCCAGAATAGGTTGAAATCCTTCTCCTGGAGCGCCACAACCATCTTGTTCCAATTCCTATTCGCCCATTCTTTTTTTCCATTTTTAAGTACATCTTTGTATACAGTCCTGCTCTTCCTTATCTCTCTTAAATTCCCTTCCTTAAGTGCTCCCAGTAAGTGTATCTTAGCTTGACGGCAGGAGTTGGAGAACCACCTAGAGGTTTTAATCACAGTCTCTGTCCGCCTCCTTACCGTCTGGAAGTGTGGTTTTAGTCGGATGGCCAAAATGTTATGGAGATAGACCAAATCAACCAATTTGATATTTGTATGTTTCAGGGGGGAAAGTGTTGTTGCAACTGTTCTATAGATCGCTAGCTGGAAATTTGCATCACTTTCAACCCGATCCCATTTCACATTTTTACGGTCATTGGTCCTAATGAGGGCACTATTTGAAGTCCACGTTGATAGTGTCTTGGAACTAAATAAGGTAGTGGAAAAGGAGGTACTTAAGGCTAGATGGTCACTGTCAATGCGAGGGAGAACTATCATGTCAGTTAGGGATTTCCAGAGGGCGTCATTTACTAAGACATAGTCCAGGTGGCTAGTATATACACCTCTCCTATATGTAGGTGACGCCGGGTTGTCTGATCTGGTATTCCCATTTACTATTCTTAATCCCTTTATTTTTATTAGGTCTTCCAGTAGTTCTGAGGCTCCTCCTTCTTTCTTGGATGTAATTTGCACCGGCCCTGATCTATCCCATGAGTCTGTGAGCTGGGATCCCTATTGCTGATTGCCATCTCCGCGGTTCAATTGCATATTGAAGTCGCCCGCAACCATTATACCCCGCCCATTAGGTAAGCAGTTAAGAAGGTCTACTATTGAACTCATCTGGATGGTCTGGGTCCTTTGGGTGCCAGGTCTAATATATAAATTTACAATTATTATGTTAACAAGACCTTTAACAGTACTAATTTCAACTGCAACGGCCAGTACATCCCTCGAAGGGGATACTATCTCTTTAACTTTTGGGAACAAGTCGTGTTTTAACCAAATTATCAGGCCGCCTGAAGCCCTACCTGATGGTGATGGTACTGCAGCCTTCTGGAAGGTCCAATAACCTTCTCTATTTACTACAGATGGCGCCCATGTCTCCTGTAATAAAATGATGTGGTGTTGATCTATAAGTCTGCACCAGTCAGGATTAGCTATTTTCTGAGTCAGACCTGCCACATTCCAGGATAGAATCTTAATCGGTAGGTCATGGTCGTGCCCATTTTCTGGTAGATTTTCCCTAGTCTCATATGTACAAAGTATTTCTTGCTGGGACTTCTCCTTTGGCAAGCCACTACAATATGTTTTAGGCTCTGCTCCCAGGATATTAGGTAAGTCATTTTTTGTGGTATAAGAGTCGGGATTGGGTATGCCATCGCTCCCAGCTTCAGCGGCAGGAACTTCAACGGCAGAGGCTTCGCGTCAATCTATGTCAGAAGTATGGGTTTGCTTTCGATCCCTTCTCTGCGGGCAAGGATACTGGGCCATTATAGTATTATTTATCTCTTGTGGAGACCGGTTTGTCAATGATTGAGGAAGTTTGTGAACAAGTGTCATTTGGGAGGAGGTGCCCGGTCTCATTCTTTCCTCAAGTGCCAAAAGGCCCTTAACTAGATTCTGACTAGTCAATTTTATCCCTATGAGATCTGATGTTGAACCTATTTTTGTAAGTCTCTGTGCAATGACTATATCGTCCCTTATAATGGATCTACACTTCTTTGTCCTTCTTATCCAATGTATAACTTTATTTTTAAGGGATTCCCCTTGCTCAAATTGATCTTTACTTTGCTTGGGGACGTTTGTTATGTAAATATCATAGACGTTATATCTAGTCTGTCTTTGGAGGTTATTTCCCAAGGGGCATTTGGAGCTTTTATCTAGGTGTCCTTCTCTGTGCATCTTCCAATTATTCCCTGTGTCCAAGGGTGGATTGTAGTTATTACGAACACACGCTGCAGGAGGTGCGCTAATGCCCCCCTGAGTAGTCTGTGTTACCATTGCGACCCTTTGACCCCTACACCTCTGTGGGATGGGTGTTTCCGGTATTTCAACTGACTTTGGTAAGGAATTAAGGTCTGATTTTTGTGGTGTCTTCCTTATGTCCCCAATTACTGCAGATATGCCGTCCAGCTTCTCATATATCATGTGAGTAAAAGATGTAAGATGCTCTCTAAGACTTAAAATTTCATCTCTTATCTGTGCTAGCTGGAAGACAGCTGGATGTTCATCCTGAGTGGATATGACTGGGACTGGCTCCTCAATTTCCCTTGAGATGGTTCTCTCTAATTCAGCTGGCGATGGTAGGACAAGGGGTAAGAAGCGGTTATTGCAGTTTGGCAGGGGGGATACACCATCTTGCTGGTTAGGCAGATTTAAGTTAGGGCTCTCTGTTGGATTCTTTAAAATTTCTAACTTCCTGAGTTCTGTGCTGGTGCCTTGAGGTATAGATATCTGCGAATCTCTGTGCACAGGAACGAAGAAAGATTTTATGACGTTAGAGGAGGAAGAAGCATCTTTCCTACGAGATTTTGAGGGTTTAGTGGCTAGCAAACTCTCCACTTCCTCTATAAGATCATCAATTTGGGTGAGCGTACAATTTTCGGCCGCGTGTCGAGGTGCTCTTTTTGCCCTTCCCTGCTCAGTAGGATTACTGGTAGCTTTCCTTTTCCCCATCTTGATAAGCTATTTGCCTCAAGGACGTTATGACTAGCGCGCGAAGGGGGAGTTATGAATACCTTGGGTAATATATTCCAGAAGCCGATAGGCCCTAATTGGAAGGTAGTGTGATATGGGTGAGGTTGTTTGTACTTAAATAAACCCAGGCGCACTGCTTTTAAGGGGCATCACTTTTGAGCCTACCTAGTTCAAAATATTAGGGGGGTGGCCCTGCCCTGGCTCTTCCTGGCAAAGACGGGCAAGGATGGGCCCGCCCTTGGCCCGGGCTTTGCCCGGGCGCCGCCCGCGCGGCGGGAGCGCAACGAATGTTTTAAAGGGCTCCTTGCCCTGACGTGTGGCGGCTGGCCCCTCCTCCTGGTCTCAGAAGCGCTACCCGCGGCGGCGGGAGCGCAACAAATGTTTTAAAGGGCTCCTTGCCCTGACGTGTGGCGGCTGGCCCCTCCTCCTGGTCTCAGAAGCGCTACCCGCGGCGGCGGGAGCGAAACAAATGTTTTAAAGGGCTCCTTGCCCTGACGTGTGGCGGCTGGCCCCTCCTCCTGGTCTCAGAAGCGCTACCCGCGGCGGCGGGAGCGCAACAAATGTTTTAAAGGGCTCCTTGCCCTGACGTGTGGCGTCTGGCCCCTCCTCCTGGTCTCAGAAGCGCTAACAAGTGGAC
Source organism: Pleurodeles waltl (assembly GCF_031143425.1). Lineage (NCBI taxonomy): Eukaryota > Metazoa > Chordata > Amphibia > Caudata > Salamandridae > Pleurodeles > Pleurodeles waltl. The sequence goes on along the minus strand of NC_090443.1, from coordinate 299,197,474 downwards.
ATGGCCCTGTTGTAGGGAGTCAGCTAAGCTCAAATAGGAGTGAGTGGACACGGTTTTTAATAGCAGTAGAACGGTCAATAACCACAGCAAAACCTCCCACTCGCACATTTGCTTAAAGACATGTGTGATGGCTATCTTCCTATGGGACATCCTACCCTGTAAAGTGTTCAAGACGTGGACCGACAAAGAGAGTCTCTGGGTGCCGGCTAGGTAAGGGATCCTAGATAAGACCTTTGTGGTTGGCTGATCTGTGCCCTTGCCGCTAGCAAATGTCACTTCCTGGCTTGTCTTTCTGGGCTTCTGTCTTCTCTTGGCAGGACACCCTTATGGTTGGGTGGGGACTGGAACCTGACACCGCCTGATCTTGGACAGGACTTGCAGGGGTGACACCCACAACCAACAGGACAAGGCACTCCTTGTAGACCTAGCTGAGTATCATGTACGAGTGGACCTGTGGCACCTCAAGCACTCACGTGACCGGGAATACACATTCTTCTCCTGTCCCCATGGTAGCCAATTTCACATCCAAGTTTAGCCCTAACTCATGCCACCCGCTGTGACATCTTAGAGGCAGGCCTCACCGGCCACAGCCTGGTATTGCTGGTACTCAACATTGGGCATGTTGCATTGTCCACACGCCGTGGCACATGACGGCCCTTACATATTCTAAACCTTAGGGTAAAGCCCAGCTGCCCTCCAATGTTCAGTCCTACTTCTCCTACAATGATGCGTCGGCGCCTTCACATAGAATATTGTGAACAGCCAGCATTGGTGACCCTCTGGGGCACAATGATGACTGACCCTGCGACCCGTAACAAGAAAGATAATTCTGATCTCAGCCACCTGGAGGCAGAGGTACGTACTCTTCCGGTGCAATATAGTAGCACCCCCACCAGCCTCTCCTCAAGCGACTAGAGCTCACCAAAATCCATCTGAACTCATAGTTCACTAGGGCCGCTGAAAAGCCTTGGTTAAGCTACAATGGTGGCAGTACAATAACAGAGAAAAAGGTTTGTAGACTCAGATGCTCAACTAAATCAAAGGGCATCACAATTGGCTGTAGGGGCAAAACAAGATCGGACTGGGACCCTGCTCGGGCACCCCTGTGACATAGCATCCCTCTCCTCTTCCTTTCATGCCCCCTTTTAGACTGTGGAACTGGGGGCTATGCCAGAACAAATTAACGCCTTTCTGACCCCCCTTGTACCTGCCAGTGCAGTTCGACTAGGGGCACTCTGAGGCATTCACAAAGGAAGAAGTGGCCAAGGCTGTGGCAGCCTCCTAATGCGTAAGTCACCTGGGGAAAACTGGTTCCCAGGTGAATACTACAAAGTGGGGAAAGATCTACTAGTTCCTCACCTGACAGAGATGTTCCAGGAGGCTATAGCAAAGGGCTCCTTGGGGGCCATCTCTAACAAGGCCACCATTCCCCGCTCCCCATGGCAGACAAAGATCCTCTGGAGTGTGTAGCTATCACCCGATATCTCTACTCAAGGTGCACTTAAAGATTATGGCCAAGTTACTGGCCACATGACTGGGCAAACTGATTCCTCTTTTAATTCATGAGTCTCAAGTGGGCTTTGTCCTGGGCCACAGCTCTTGAGATCATCTTTAGGCGCTGATGGACCTGCTGTTGCAGACAAAGGAATTTGTATATTGTTTCTTCATGTGGTGCTACACTAAGTGCAGGGGTTTCAACAATGGTACCAGAGTATGTTTAAGGGGCTTCATGAAGTACAGAAGCCCCCCACTCCCTCAAAAGTATACCTGAAAGTGACTCTAAGTCTCCCAGGGGGTTGGGAGAGGGTTTTCATTATTTCAGTCTCACTTAGACTGTTGCCCATAGGTTCTGGAGTATGGGGACTTTAATTGTTTGTCCCATGGATGGGTCTGTGGCATGACAATAGTGGAAGAAAGAGTCTAGGATACATGGTATTCATTTCATTTCAATTTTTTATTGCTAATGGTAATGTTTACAACATAAGGTTTATTGCTTAGTGAATGCCATTGAATGTTTGTATAACCCCCACTGTTTTCATCACATGCACTGTATGTCATATGCCATATCCACATTGACTTCAGTGGTTTATATTGTTGAATTAAAACATGTGGCTGTTTTTACTGATGTGGTGACACCTTGACATAGCCAGAAGGCCTGCCTTGTTTGATAATGACTCTCCCTAGTATTTTGTTATGGTATCTAGTATAGGTGAGGGGCATTGTGGGTATAGGTTTCAGTGCCCACTAGGGGTCTGTAACCTGATATGAAGGGTTTCACCAAAGGCATTTCCATCTATCTAATCATATATATTTGTAATTTAATGCATGGTATTTAATATATATCTGTGTAATAAAAATACATTTCCTTTTTAAGCAAAAGCAATTGGTTGGACAATAATTAATTAAATATTGTTGTTGCATACCAGCAAGCTGAAATTACTAGCCTACACCACCTTCCATGAGTAGTTCTTGGACTGCTCTGCTTTGCTGCCCTGAGGTGGCCAAGTTATACAATGAGGTACTGGGGTCCCAGTACAGACAATTACAGATTTATTACTTGTGGAAGACTCATACATTTCCGAACTAATTATTCAATGTTCTTATAATTTCTTACCTGTAACTCCTGTTCTCCACCATTGGTACCTTCCCTATAGTCACATGCTTGAATAATTTCTCGTTGTTATGCTGTAAATCTCCTGTAACTTCAAATAGCAGTAAACAGTGTTAGAATGTCAATAGGGCTTAACAACAGTATTTGTTTAGTAGCGCATCCAGCTAATTTGAAACATCACAAACATCAGCCAATAAAGTGAGACCTTTGGCTATTCTAATATTGTTTGCTGTGATTTAAAGTTCCCAGACTGATGACAGGGGATGAATGAAGCATGTACACATCGAAACGATTCAATGCTGGATAGTAACCTGTTTCTTCCCCAGCTCTGGATATTTTGTAGACTTTTGTGTACAGGAAATCTGCCTTTTTCTACATGGTCACCCTGGGTTTTCGGCTTTTGCTGGACCCTTTATCTTTTCTGGCTTTAGAACTCTGTGAACCCCGCTAACCAATGGTTAAGTACCTGTGCTCCTCCTTTATTCGTGGTTGAATTGACTTATTTCATTTGGCACCATATATTATACTGGGAGGTGTGAGAATCGCACAAAACTTGTTTTTGTGGTCTGAAGCTATAATCATAGTGCAAAAACGCGTGATGGCTGTGGTTGGTGTGCATTCAAGCGATACTGATGTCTGCTGCCCAGGTCTTAGAGCGAGAACAAGCTGCATTAAAGATTTCTGAAATGGGGTGGAGATAATGAAAGCAAGAAGGTACTGCCCTTTACACACAGGGCATTGATCTAGCGTCAAAATTGAGGTGTCTCGAGAAGCTTAAACACAGTGAGACATCGAAGTGGTGGGAGAGCAAGTCTTTACAGTGATATCTGGAAGAAGGACGCATCCCGTATGGGTTAAGAATCCTTGTGGCCCCCAGTTGTGAGAACCCTAATCCGGAGATGCTAAGGGAATGGGCCAAAAATAACAAAGCTTCAAGACATATGTTGGGCTTATTGATTAAGTGTGTGGACACAGATAGAAAAAGGTATTGGAAGAGATAGCATTGATGGAAGGTGATCTCACTAAGCAAGTAGACCAAGATATAATAAGAGAAATCAATTAAGATTTAAGAACAAAATTAAATAAGGTGGAAGAGTCCATAAAAATAAGAAAGACACAGAAATTTCAATGCGATAAAGCTGATCATACTGCTGGCAAATTTTTAATTTTTCAAAGAAATTTGATTATGTACGCAAACAACGCCTGAACAAAAGAAACAGACTGGTGGAAGAACTGGTACGCGAAGAAGGCAGCATACCTAGCTCTGAAGTAGATACTGATGTAGAGGAAGTACCAGTCATGGGCCACCCTGTTCCTTCGGTTGTGGAAGAACTTGATTTTTTACAAAGAGAGCTTGGGCATAGCCTATACTCAAGAGACTCGGCAGTGCAAAGAACACTAACAGGAAGAGGAAGAGGAGGTGACTCTGTACCAGACAACAACAAGAAAAAAACAACCTGGCAGGAGAGTGCAAAGATGGAACAAGAAACAGCAGTTATGGCAAATGAAGACCACAGCAGTGCAATCAAATTTAACAGACACAGGGGGTGATTCGGATTGAGTCGAAAGACCGCGGAGGCCATTCAGGCTTTCCCGCTGGGCTGGCGGGCGACCGCCAGAAGGCCGCCCGCCAGCCCAGCGGGAAACCCCTCCCCACGAGGAAGCCGGCTCCGAATGGAGCCGGCGGAGTGGGTATGTGCGACGGGTGCAGTGGCACCCGTCGTGTATTTCAGTGTCTGCATAGCAGACACTGAAATACAAAGTGGGGCCCTCTTATGGGGGCCCCTGCAGTGCCCATGCCATTGGCATGGGCACTGCAGGGGCCCCCAGGGGCCCCGTAGCACCCCCTACCGCCATCCTGTTCCTGGCGGGAGACCCGCCAGGAACAGGATGGCGGTAGGGGGTGTCAGAATCCCCATGGCGGCGGAGCGCGCTCCGCCGCCATGGAGGATTCACAAGGGCAGCGGAAAACCGGCGGGAGACCGCCGGTTTTCCGCATCTGACCGCGGCCGAACCGCCGCGGTCAGAATGCCTTGCGAGGCACCGCCGGCCTGTCGGCGGTGCTCCCGCCGACCCTGGCCCCGGCAGTCTCTGACCGCCGGGGTCAGAATGACCCCCACAGTCTTAACTGAGTGTAGTAAAGTCACACTTTCTGGCATTGTTACCCCCACTTTGACTGTTGTCAGTGTGCTTAGACTGTTTTTTACTGGGATCCTGCAAACCAGGACCCCAGTGATTGTGCTCTCTCCCCTAAATTTGGTTGTCTTTGTTCTCTTAACACCCCACAATTGGCATACTGGTGTACCCTTGTAAGTCCCTAGTATATGGTACTTAGGTACCCAGGACATTGGTATACCGGGGTCCCCCATGGGCTGCAGCATGTATTATGCCACCCATGAGAGCCCATTCAAACTGTGTCTGCAGGCCTGCCATTTATAACATGCATGAAAAGGTACATGCACCCTTTCACTGCTGGTCACTACACCAGGTCACTGTAAGTCACCCCTGTGGTAGGCCATTCCAGCCTTAAGGGTATGGCACAGGTCCCTGTGTGTGTGGACACCCCTGCAAGAGAAGAGGTACCCCTACGAACTCCAGTTCCAATTCCCTGGACTTCGTAAGTGGGTTGAAGCTATTTTGGCTATGTACTGGCCAAAAGTCCCTACCTATGGTCTAGCTATATAATGGTAACTCCGAACCTAGGCATGTTTGGTATCGAACATGTCAGAATTATACACCAGAACTGATGCCGCAATTGATGGCATGCTTCCATGCACTCTGATGGCTCCTTAGAGGAACCCCCCAGTATTGCCCATACCAGTCTTCTAGGGTCTGCGAGCAGCCCACGATGCTGAAGCTCCTCAGACAGAATTCTGCCCTCCTGCTGCTTGACCAGCTCAAGCAGGGGAAGGCAGAACAAAGGATTTCCTGTGGGAGAGGGGTGCAACCTCCTCTCCTTTGGAACTAGGTATTACAAGGCTGGGGAGGGATAGCCTCCCCACACCACCGGTTTGCTTTGAAAGGAACATTTGGTGCTTCCTTGCATACTCCAGTTTGCACCAATCCAGGGACCCCCCAGTCCCTGCTCTGATGTGAAACTGCACAGAGGACAGAGGAGTGACCAATTCCCTCTCCATCACCACCCCAGGGTTGGTGCCCAGAGCTCCTCCAGGTGACCACTCGATTTTGCCATCTTGAAAACAAGGTGGGCAGAGGCCCTGGGAGCATCTGATTGGTCAGGTTAAGCAGATGACGTCAGTGACTCCCTTTGATAGGTGGTCACCTTACAAAGTGATCAGGCACCTTTTTGAAATATTTAGCAACTCCCTTGTGGGTGGGGCCCCAGATTCGGTGTGCAAGACTCCACCAGGACTGCTCTGCAATGATCTTTTCTGCTCCTGGCCAACAGCACTGTTGCTGGACTTCACAGGAACCAAGCAAGACTGTGAACACCGAGACAACCTCTCCTTGCAACATTGTTTCAGCGGCTCCTGTCAGCAACTTGCAACATTTCTACAGCTGTACATCCTCTGGGGTCAGCAGGACTTCAGCTGCACCAAAGAAGCAAGAAGGAATTGTACGAAGCTGTCTCTATATATATTAAAAATTAGGTTTAGTGTGCACAAATTCCAGGGGTTCCCCAGAGGCTTAACAGAGGCTAAAGTAGATAATAATAATGCTCTCTTTTTTGGCAGTGTGGTCGAGCAGTTAGGCTTATCAAAGGGTAATGCAAAGTATTTGTTGTACACACACAGTCAAGAAATGAGGAACACACTCAATGACTAACTCCAGGCCAACTGTTTTTATATAGCAAAAATATATTTTGTTACTTTATTACTAGAACCAAAAGGTCTTTGTTCCAGGTAAGTACAGTTGTAAGTAAGTATCAGACATATGTATTAAGTGTACTTTGTTTGGGGTTTGCAGATCAAACAGTTTACAAATATGTTACACTTTTCAATTTAAAAAGTTGACACTGCAATTTTTCATAGGAATCAGAGGAGAAAAAGTGTTAACACATTTAACAGATAAGTACACAACTTATGATTCTAGACGGGGGTTAAGATGTCCACAGGTGAAAGTTCAGTTTGATCCCAAACGATCACCACCAGCAACATGGGGCCAGCTGGGTGCCGAGGTCAAAGTTGGTGTCGGGTTTTCAGTGGAATGAGGACTGGGGGCACTCGGAGGAAAACAGATTGCAGGCAAGTACCCACTGTCTCAGGACATAGACCTGGGGTGTTTAGGTCAGCACTGGGGGGCCACAGGTCCACACCAAACACACACCCTCAGTGGCACAGGGGCGGCCGGGTGCAGAGTGCAAATACAGAGCTGGGCGGCCAATGCTTTTCAATTTGGAGCCCCCAGGGGTCACACAAGATGATGCAGGATGGGTCCAGGGGGTCAGTTATGGAAAAACAAATGCTGGGCAAGTAGGAGAAGCGCCCACTGGACGTTGCTAGACTGGGGTCGGGTTCCCCAAGGCCAGGGGGCTGCGGCTGCAGGGGTCTCCTTGGGTGTTGGGAATGTTCATCGGATCTGGTCTCGGTCAGGGGGTCCTCTGGATTCAGGCTGCAGGCGTCGCTGTGTTGGCCAGGAGGGGTCAACCCCATTGTGAATGCAAGGTCAGAATTGCTGGGCAACTTCTCTGGACTCGTGGGTCACCAGGACTCAGGCTGTGGGCGTCGGGTGCAGAGTGGGCAGGGCTCGCAGATCCAGGGCGGTTCTGGAATACGTTTTGGAGGGTTTCTTCTGGACAGGGTTGCTGTCCTCAGGAGTTCTTGGTCCTCTGCTGGGCAGGCGGTCCTCTAGGGGCTTGTAGAGGTTGCTGGTCCTGCAGGATGCATCCCCTTTTTGGAGCAGGAGTCTTGAAGCTGCAGACAGGCCAGTAGGGCTGAGGCCAAGTCAGTTGTCATCTGGAGTCATCACTGCTGGGAGTTGGCTTTGTCGTCCTTCTTCTTTCTTGAAGTTGCCAGGAATCAGATGAGCAAGGTTCAGTGGTACTAGATTTAGGGGCATTACAAGGGTCAGAGGGCAGTAGCTAATGGCTACTGTCCCTGAGGGTGGCTATACCCTTCCTGTGCCCACTCCCTTCGAGGAGGGGGGCACATTCCTATCCTTATTGGTCCCTCTCTCCCAAAACAAGACGGAGGATTCTGAAAGGAGTCCTAATTTTCCCACTGGGCTTGCCACCAAAAGTGGGGCCTGGTCTGTGGGGGTGGGTGTCTCTAATGGCTGGAGTGCCCTGGGGCACTGTAATAGGATGCCTGAGTCTTTGAGGCTCATCTCCAGGAACAATCTCAATCTGATATCACTGTACTTCCAATGTCTAAGAATGGACTTAGACACTTTAGGGGCATATTGCGCATGCAGCTAAGCCCTCACCTGTGGTATAGCACACCTTGCCTTAGGGGTGCCTTACTTATGCCACATGTGTTTGGTGAGGGGTCCCTTAGGGTGGCACAATACATGCTGCAGCCCTTAGGGACCCTTCCTAACCACAGAGCCCTTGGTACCATTGGTACCTTTTACAAGGGACTTAGCTGTGTGCCAGGGGCGTGCCAATTGTGGAAACAATGGAACAGTTTTAGGGAAAGAACACTGGTGCTAGGGGCCTGGTTAGCAGGATCCTAGCTCACACTCAGTCACGTTAGCTTCAATGCCAGGCAAAAAATGGGGGTAGTGGTAACCATGCTAAAAGGGGCACTTTCCTACAGGAATTTCCCTTAGAGTGACGGAGTCACTCCCCTGCATCTGCAGGCACCTGAGGCAACGACATCTGGCTGCTGGGACCCGCTGTCCTCTGGACCTGTGTAGATTCTTCAACGCAGGTGGTGATTCTGAGGGGTCCCCAGCGTCCTCTCTGCCTTCTTTCCAACTTGGGAGATGGTGAGTCCTTGCCTCTTCCCCCAAGACAGAACCCCTGTGTACCGCGACTGTTGCAGCAACCAAAGCTTGTTGACTCCTGCTCCAAGGGATCTTCAGGCTCCAAGTAGCCCTGGCCCCAAGCACTCTACCTCTGCAAGGACAGTCTCCTCTCTGCTGCTCCAGTGACATGGGACTCCTCTTCAGTTGTGCTGCCTGGGCCTCACTGCGACCTACTGTGCCTGCTGCCAGTGGGTTGCTTGTCGGGGTTCCAACTGCTTCTGCTGGCCCTCCTGCCTTCTGAGGGTCAGTCCGGACTCCCCTCTAAGGGTTGAGTCCCCAGGACCTTGCAGGACCCCTTCAGCTCTGCTGAGTCTTAAAAAAAAGAAGAGAACAGGGAGCAGAGTACTGTATCCTCCCCCTCCCCCAAGCCATAAAAGTATTTATTTTTTTAAAATCACACCGAAAATTGCGGCATATCAACTAAATTTCATTGTGATAAAAAAAAAAAAGTGCGGTCTCCTATGCTTGAAAGCCCAGGGGACTGCCACCTCCCGGTGCATTGCTTTTATTATGTGCAGGGGGTGCGTGCACAGCATCCCCGTACCCTGGTGACCACCACCTCCCTGGGGCAAATCTTTATAAATGAGTGTGGAGGGGGCCTGCGCAACACCCCAGCAGCCCCAGGCACCACCACCTCCCTGGGGCACTTAAAACTATGAATGCGGACGGACCTTACTCACCCCCAAGGACCGCCACCTCCCGTGGCACAACATTTTCTATCAATCTGGTCCCCCCGCAGCCCAAGACTGCTACCTCCCCATGGCTAAACATATAATACTAATGTATAGGGCCCACATACCCGGGGACCACCCCCTCCCTGGGGCAATTAAAAATATGTATACAGTAGGCCCTGTTGGGCCTGCTCGCATCCCAGGGACCGCCACCGCCCCAGATCTCAGCAAATAAAATGAATGTGGGGGGCCCATGTGGCCCCACACAGCCCCAGGGACTGTCACCTCCCTAGGGCAATGAGTTTCTTATATAGGGGGCTGTGCGGCCATCCACGCCTGAGGAACCACCAGCTCCCCGGGGCAATTCATTCAATTTAAAGGGGGAAGCATGCCCTCCCTCAGATGCAGCGACCGCCACCTCCCAGGTCCGCCACAAACCAGGGCCAATGCCTGCTACCACCCGAGGTGCCCAGCCTTGGGAGGTAGATGTTTGCTTTTGGTTGTTGGGAGCTTTTAGCTCCCACCAAGCAAAAGCAAACATAACTGCTTTCTGCAAGCAGGAGCTGTCAAACAGCTCCTGCTTGTAGAACACAGAGTTTTCATCTGTTTACCTGCATGCAAATATGCATTATCCCTGCTTGCGGAAGCAATGCCTGTTCCGGCAGGAGTCGGGAGCCAGCTGGGACTGCAGGGGCCTTGAGGCTCCCCCTGCGGTCCCCAATGGAGACATTTCATCCCATCCTTTATGCAGCTGTAGTGTAGGAGATGCACTATACATTTACCCAACGAGGTAGAACTTACTAATTAGCCAGTAGAAGTACACCAGTTGGGTAGACATTTTGCAGAAAACGGGGGCCTTTTGTTGGATCAATACACATGGCAGGATTCATTCTTGTTGGATGGTCATTTTACAGAAATTAAACCTCAGCGGCAAACACTTACAAATACAAAGAAAGCAGATGCCCAGGTTGAAGCTCCATTTCTGTAAAATACTTATCAGCCTAACTTTGTGTGCATGGCCAAGGCAATTCAATTAGGTTTCCCCTAAATTTCCACCTTGAAAAGTTTTCCGAAATCATTAATGTAGGTGTTTGCATCCTTGCCATATCAACCACAATATCTCATGTGGTGACTGTCATAAGTGGGTTCTTTCTTGTCACCTGCTGCTGAGACCCAACTCAGCGGTGATTATAGATGGTGGGCGGCAGATGCAGTTAAATTAACATATAGCAATTAAAATTACATTTAAAAACCATTGAAAATCACAAAAAAACAAACCTTTGTTTTTTTTTAGTGAATTTCTATGGCTTTTTTAACGTAAAGTAATTTTTATTACTATACGTTAATCCAACCTCACACCATGTGTGTGGTAAGTGTGCTGTTAGGTTAGGGGTATAGGGTGGTAAGGGTGTTTTTATAGTTTAGGTAGGGGTTTACGGTAATAAGAGTATTTTTAGGGTTTGAGGGTGGGTGTCAGGAATAAGACTGTGCGCGGTCCAGGTCCCGCCCGAACTCTGCTGCGTGGATTTGCGGCGCTTTATGCACACCACTTGTCATCCCCTCTTGTTCCAAAAGTGGCCATCAGCGTCGTCTGCCCTGTGGTAAAGCTCATGTAGCTGCAGGTTCAGGACATTGGTGGACAAGATGCACTTATCAGTGCTATTCTATGAAGGGACTACAATTCCCATGTTTTTAGAGGCAGCAGCCATCTTGGGGTGTGGCAGGCCTATAAAGCCCAGTCACAAACAAGCACGTTGCTCACTATTTTGAAGACTTTCATGCAGTCAGACCTCATGGGGGTTCCTCTGAAGAAGAGCAGATTTCCTGCATGGCAGATGGATGGCAAATCGGAGTATCCTTGTTTCCATGGTGAATTCAGATACGAGTAGGTCGTACTCGTAGCGGTAAGGTCTTGATGAGCCCAATCTTGAAGGGAGTTGTTACTTCCAAAAAGTAAAGCGCCCCTTAGCACAACGAGCAAAGCGTTTTCAGTTTTCAGAGTAAAGCAGCCTTGGCGTGACGATTGAAGCGCTTCGGAGCAAAGAAGTAAAGCACCCCTGAGCACAATGAGCAAAGCGCTTCAGGACACACATGTAAAGCGTCTTTGGCACGGCAATCAAAGCGCTTCAGTCCACATGAATAAAGCGCCCTTGGCACAGCAATCAAAGCGCTTCAGTCCACATGAGGAAAGCGCCCTTGGCGCGGCAATCAAAGCGCTTCAGTCCGCATGAGTAAAGCACCCTTAGCACAGCAATCAAAGCGCTTCAGTCCACATAAGGAAAGTGCCCTTGGCACGGCCATCAAAGCGCTTCAGTCTGCATGAGCAAAGCGCCCTTGGCACGGCAATCAAAGTGGTTCAGTCCACATGAGTAAAGTGCCCTTGGCACAGCAATCAAAGCGCTTCAGTTACATGAGTAAAGCGCCCTTGGCACGGCAATCAAAGCGCTTCAGTCCGCCTGAGCAAAGCGCCCTTGGCGTGGCAATCAAAGCACCTCAGTCCACATGAGGAAAGCGCCCTTGGCACAGCAATCAAAGCGCTTCAATCCACATGCGTAAAAAGCCCTTGGCACAACAATCAAAGTGATTCAGGCCACATGAGTAAGGCGCCCCTTAGCATAACGAGCGTAGCGCTTCAGATCAAACAAGTGAAAGCACTATCTGGCATAAGGAACAAAGCGCTTCAAGTTCAATGAGTAAAAGCTTCCGGCCTATAGTTGTGAATGTGAAAGCATTTTTGGAGATAAGCAAATTATAGTTTTCATTGTTTTTTGGAAAGCATAATATGTAAAAGGCATATTTAATTTTTTTTTAATTTCTAGGCTATGATCAAAAGTTTATGTTATGAATGCATAGTTTTTACAGGATTGATATTCAGAGTATGACCATAGTCCAAAGCTCTTGCCATCTCTTGGGTCTGAGGTTGTTGTTTGTTCTTGTTCCCTCATTCAAAGAAGAGCTTTGCCCTCACTTCAAAAGGGGTCTCAATCTGATGTCACAGGGATGCCTTTAGTCAAGAGTCTATTGATGAGTTATACTGCTATGAATGAGTATATGCATATTTGTTCTAACCTTTTCTTTTCAGATCTCTCTCCCTGCAGTTCCCTACCCTAATCCCCTTCCCCCGCCTGGCTTTATCATAACTCTGTGCTATAATAGCTTTCTGAGTTGGTGATGCCGGGAGGTGGGCCTTTTGTTCAGCAACGTGCAGATCCTGAGGAAAGGACACTGTGACAGAATACTGAGCCCACGAGTTTATACTTTCCTCTTGGTCTGTACGTGAGCTGCGCCAAATGGCCACCCTAGATACCCTTATGCAAGTAGTCACTCAGATGCAAAGGGATTTGACACACTAAAAAAATGTTACAGCTGATTTAGTTAATAAAATAACTCAGTTACAGAGTAAGGTGGATGGTTCTGAATCTGAGTCTTGTCCTATGCTTTCCGGACCTACTAACATAGCTGTGAATGTGCCGGCACAGATTCCTCTAGCTGCTCCAGAGAGGTTTTCTGGGAACCCCAATAAGGTTCAAGTTTTTCTCACACAGGTGGAACTACATTTTACGTGTTGTCCCAGTGCCTTTACGGACGCACAATCTAGAATTGCATTCCTTATATCATATCTGAATAGTGATGCAGCTACTTGGGCAGTGCCATTAGTCCGATTAGACAGTCCCCTTTTATATAATTGGCGTCGTTTTGTAGAAGAATTTGTAAAGGTATTTGACAGACGTGCAATAACTATGTCTGCAGACAAAGAGTTATTAGAATTACGCCAAGGAAACAAAGACTTGATAACGTATTTGTCACACTTCAACCGGTTAGTAGTGGAAAACGCTTGGCTAGAGGAAAAAAGGTCAGCAGTATTTTATCAAGGGCTAAAAGACGAACTAAAAGATGTATTGGCCCAAGTTGAACCACAACCAGAAACTTGCACTGATTTAGTTAATCTAACCCTACGGATAGATCATAGACTCTCTGAAAGAAAAGGAGTAAGGAAAAAATGGGAAAAACCCAACTGGCGAATGGAAAGGTCCAGACACCTTCAATTGTCCTCAGATCCTATGATAGAACCAATGGATATCGGAACTGTTCGCCCATCATTGACCAAAGAGGAGAAAGACATGCGTCGGAGAAATGGTCAGTGTCTGTATTGTGGAAAAAAGGGTAATTTCGTAAAAGAATGTCAAAAGAAACCCAAAAGTAAAATTGTTCCAACATTTGTGACAAAGAAAAAGATAGCGGTTGCTTTGGAAAATTCACAGGAAAACTAAAGTGCCCAAGAAAAAACGAAGGGGACCTCTTGGGCAAATTGACAATCCCTTCAGTATGCTCTTTAGTACAATGACTGTGCTGGGAAAAAGACTTAGGGGGTCATAATGACCCTGCCGGAAGGCGGAGAAGCGGCGGTAAGACCGCCAACAGGCTGGCAGTCTTTTTTTTTGTATTATGACCATGGCGGATACCGCCATGGTCATCCGCCGGTTCTCCGTTCCGCCCGCCAGGGCGGAGATGACCGTCGGGCTGGAGACCAGGGTCTCCAGCCCAGCGGCCATCACCATACCGCCGCCGGTATTTTGACCCGGCTTACCGCCATGGATTTCATGCGGTCTGAAACCGCCATGAAATCCATGGCGGTAAGCACTATCAGTGCCAGGGAATTCCTTCCCTGGCACTGATAGGGGTCTCCCCCACCCCCCACCTGCACCCTGACTCCCTCCCCTAGCCCCCACCACCCCTGCCACCCCCCAAAGGTGGCAGGACGCCCCTCCCCACCCTGACCCCCAACATGACAACACTCTTACACACACGACACGCACGCAGGCACCAGCAACACACATAAACGCACACACACCGACATACATGCAAACATCCACACACACAGTCAGACATGCACATCCACATTCAAACATACACGCACACATCCATACAGACATAACTACAGACATATACGCACTCATTCCCATACACACAACACCCCCGCAAGCATACACGCACTCACACACCCCCTCTACATACACACACGCACACCCCCACGCACGTACCCAACACACAACCCCCCCCCACCGCCCTCCCCTCACGGACGATCAACTTTATCTGGTCTGCCGATCCTCCGGGAGGGGACGGGAGCCATGGGGGCTGCTCCGCCGACACCACACCGCCAACAGAACACCGCCACGCCGAATCACAGGACGTGATTCGCTGGGCGGGGTTCTGTTGGCGTGGCGGTGGAGGTGGAGCAACCTCCACTTCCCCGCTGCCCGCCAGTATGGCTGTTGGCGGCTCTCCGTCCGTAAAAGGACGGAGAGCTGCCAACGGTCATAATAGGCCGAGCGGCAAACCACCACCACTGGCGGTCTTCGGCACGGCGGTCCTCCGCGGGCTTGGAAAAAGACCGCCAAAGTCAAAATGACCACCATAATGTACAAGTTCTGATTGATTCAGGGGCAACAGGAAATTTTGGGGACCAACAAACTGCACTAGACTTGCATATACCCAGTGTCAAGAAAAAGGTTCCAAAAGTTGTTTATGCAGTTGATGGTAGTGAATTGGCAGGAGGCCCCGTTACTAAACAAACCTCACGAATACAAATGATTTGCAAAGATGATGAGAATCAGAACCACTGTGAGATAATGCGCTTCGATATAATCCAAGCACCCCAATATGGTTTTATCCTAGGAATGCCGTGGTTAATGTTACACAATCCATGCATAGAGTGGCGCAACCAGGTTTTGCCGTTTTTTTCTTCCTCTTGTGCAAAAAGATGTTTTCAACCAAGACGAGACAAAGAAGGAAATCTTCAACACTCTATTTCTACTGCAGTTCAGAATGAAATTGGTCTGCCATCACAGTACTCAGAATATACTGAAGTTTTCTGTGAAAAGAAAGCGAGCTCCTTACCACTTCACAGGCCGTACGATTGTCAGATCAACCTTGAACCTGGCGCCAATATACCAAATTGTAGAATCTATGCATTATCAGAGAAAGAAAATAAAGTCCTACGAAAATACCTTGATCAATGTTTAGCCAACAAGCTAATTCGACCATCACGATCTCCAGCAGCTTCTTCGCTGTTTTTCGTACCCAAAGCTAATGGCGATTTGAGGCCTTGTATTGACTTTAGAGCGATAAATAAGATCACAGTTAAAAATAAATATCCACTACCTCTCATACCAGTCTTGTTAGACCAGGTAAAATCTGCAGTTATTTATACCAAACTTGACTTACGAGGTGCTTATCACATAGTTCTAATTCGAGAGGAAGAGGAGTGGAAAACGGCTTTTAAGACTCGTTATGGCTGCTTTGAGTATCTAGTGATGCCGTTTGGTCTATGTAATGCCCCAGCAGCCTTTCCATATTTCCTAAACGATGTTCTGAGAGAATATCTAGACATCTTTGTCATTGTTTATATTGACGATATATTGATTTATTCAAACTCTGAAGAAATACATGAAGAACATGTAAAAAAGGTATTACAAACTCTACAAAAACATAATTTGTTTTGCAAATTAAGTAAATGCAAATTCCATACGAAAGAAGTTGAATTTCTAGGAGTCATTTTAACACCTGACGGCATGCAAATGACTGAAAGAAAAATTCAAGCTGTATCCGAATGGCCCACACCAAAATCAGTACGTGATATTCAATGTTTTTGGGGTTTTGCAAATTTTTATCGACGCTTCATCCATCACTTCTCCCAAAAGTTGGCACCAATCAACAAATTGCTAAGGAAAAAGGCTGTCTTCAACTGGTCCCAAGAGACAGAGGAAGCATTTTAAGACTTAAAAAAGGCCTTTACTACAGCTCCCATTCTAGCTCACCCCAATGTGGAGGAACCATTCATTGTGGAAGCCGATGCATCTGATGTTGCTGTTGGGGCCATCCTGTCCAAACGTCATCGAGAAACTGGACAATTGCACCCCATAGCAAATGCGTCAAGAAAATTGAATGAAGCGGAACAGAATTACACCATAGCAGAAAAAGAATTACTAGCAATTCGTAATGCTTTCAAAGAATGGAGACATTATCTATTGGGAGCAAAACACACCATAACTGTATATTCTGATCATAGAAATTTACAATTTATGAGTTCTGCCAGTCTACTAAGTCCAAGACAACTGAGATGGATGCTATTCTTTGCAGAATTTGATTTCATAGTGACTTTTAGACCAGGAGTAGATAATCGTAAGGCCGATGCATTGTCTAGGAAAGATTCTTCGATCACACATACTGAACAAAAACTCATGCCTATTATAGCACCTTCAAAACGGTTGTGTTAAGTAGCAGCCGAGAAATTCTTTGATCTAATTCGTAATCATTTTCATATCACCAAGTGGCAAGAGTGGTTACAACATGACACCAAAAGGTCCATTCAACAAGGCTTACCTCTACACGAATCTCGAGTATTCCTGCCTTCTGAGGAGTTGAGAGAGACAGCTTTTCATTGGTTACATAGTCATCCTCTGGCAGGTCCTCCAGGTCCTCAAGAAACAATAGAACTCATGAAAAGGTATTTTTGGTGGCCTACATTTGTTCATGACCTTAAGCAAATGCTACAATCATGTAAAGTATGTGCAAGATGCAAAAGCGAACATAGCAAGCCCAAAGGTCTACTGATACCAATCATCCATGGGAACATATCTCTATGGATTTTATTACTGGTCTTCCTCAAATAAAGCAATTTACAACCATTTTAGTGGTGGTGGACAGCCTTACCAAATATGCTCACTTCATTGCCTGTAAAGGGCTCCCAACCTCTGACGCCATAGCAACTATCATCTTAGAAAACATAGTTCACCTTCATGGACTCCCAAGAGTCATCCTCTCTGATAGAGAAACACAATTTTCTGCACGTTTTTGGCAACAATGGTGCAAGGCTTTACGAATTGATTCGACTTTATCTACTAGTTATCATCCACAAACGGATGGTGAAACAGAGAGACTAAGCCAAAATCAGAAACAATACTAACGATGTTATGCAACAAAGTCTCCTAAAACCTGGCTGGATCTTTTGTGGCTTGCAGAACTGGCTTATAATAACTCTCACCACTCTTCAATAAACTCAACTCCTTTCTATGGTTTATACGGGCGTCATCCACACATTTTGCCAGTTACGCTTCCTGCTTCTACTCAAACCACTCCAGCAGTCATGGACATGCTGACACACATGAAAAATAAACATTCACAATTGCAAAAAAATATTCCTCAAGGAAAGAAAAAATATAAAATGCAATATGACAAAAAACACCAGCCTGGTCCTCAGTATACAAACAAAGATAGAGTTTGGTTATTTACGAAAAACTTTGTATTAAAAAATAAACATATGTTTCATCCAAAATTCATAGGGCCCTATGAAGTACTATGACAAGTAAACCCAGTAGCATATAAACTAAAATTACCATCATCTTTGAAAATTAATCTGGTGTTTCACACTTCGCTTCTTAAACCTGCTTCGCCCTCAAGTGTCACACAACCTGCTCCTCTATTAGTCCAAGGTCATTGGGAGTATGAGGTGCGATCTATTTTAGACTCCAGATATCGGGGGTCTTCTCTTTGGTACTTGGTGTCCTGGAAAGGGTACGGACCGGAAAATGACTCTTGGGAACCTGCAGGACATGTCCATGCACCACGTTTGGTGAGACGATTTCACCTCCTCCATCCTGATAAACCAGGCCCTGGACTGCGCTTGGTCACGCCCGCAACTCTGCTGCGTGGATTTGCGGCGCTTTATGCTCACCACTTGTCATCCCCTCTTGTTCCAAAAGTGCCCATCAGCGTCGTCTGCCCTGTGGTAAAGCTCATGTAGCTGCAGGTTCAGGACATTGGTGGACAAGATGCACTTATCAGTGCTAGTATATGAAGGGACACAATTCCCATGTTTTTGGAGGCAGCAGCCATCTTGGGGTGTGGCAGGCCTACAAAGCCCAGCCACACCCAAGCACGTTGCCCACTATTTTGAAGACTTCCATGCAGTCAGGCCTCGTGGGGGTTCCTCTGAAGAAGAGCAGATTTCCTGCATGGCAGATGGACGGCAAATCGGAGTATCCTTGTTTCTGTGGTGAATTCAGATATGAGTAGGTCGTACTCGTAGCGGGAAGGTCTTGATGAGCACAATCTTGAAGGGAGTTATTACTTCCAAAAGGTAAAGCTCCCCTTAGCACAACGAGCAAAGCGTTTTCAGTTTTCAGAGTAAAGCAGCCTTGGCACGACGATTGAAGCGTTTCGGAGCACAGAAGTAAAGCACCCCTCAGCACAACGAGCAAAGCGCTTCACGACACACATGTAAAGCGCCTTTGGCACGGCAATCAAAGCGCTTCAGTCCACATGAGGAAAGCACCCTTGGCACGGCAATCAAAGCTCTTCAGTCCGCATGAGTAAATCACCCTTGGCACGGCAATCAAAGCGCTTCAGTCCGCATGAGCAAAGCGCCCTTGGCACGGCAATCAAAGCGCTTCAGTCCGCATGAGCAAAGCGCCCTTGGCACGGCAATCAAAGCGCTTCAGTCCACATTAGTAAAGCACCGTTGGCACAGCAATCAAATCGCTTCAGTCCACATGAGTAAAGCGCCCTTGGCACGGCAATCAAAGCGCTTCAGTTCGCATGAGCAAAGCGCCCTAGCCGCGGCAATCAAAGCGGTTCAGTCCACATGTGGAAAACGCCCTTGGCACAGCAATCAATGCGCTTCAGTCCACATGTGTAAAAAGCCCTTGGCACAACAATCAAAGTGATTCAGACAACATGAGTAAGGTGCCCCTTAGCATAACGAGCGTAGCGTTTCAGATGAAACAAGTGAAAGCGCTATCTGGCATAAGGAACAGAGCGCTTCAAGTTCAATGAGTAAAACTTTCCTGCCTATAGTTGTGATTGTGAAAGCATTTTGGGAGATAAGCAAATTATAGTTTTCATTGTTTTTTGGAAAGCATAATATGTGAAAGCATATTTAATTCTTTGAGAATTTCTAGGCTATGATCAAACGTTTATGTTATGAATGCATAAGTGTTACAGGATTGATATTCAGAGTATGACCATAGTTCAAAGCTCTTGCCATCTCTTGGTTCTGAGGTTGTAGTTTGTTTTTGTTCCATGATTCAAAGAAGGGGCTTTGCCCTCACTTCAAAAGGGGTCTCAATCTGATATCACAGAGACGCCTTTAGTCAAGAGTCTATTGATGAGTTATACTACTATGAATGAGTATATGCATATTTGTTCTAACCTTTTCTTTTCAGATCTCTCTCCCTGCAGTTCCCTACCCTAATTCCCTTCCCCCCGCCTGGCTTCATCATAACTCTGCGCTATAATAGCTTTCTGAGTTGGTTACACCGGGAGGTGGGCCCTTTGTTCAGCAACGTGTAGATCCCGAGTAAAGGACAATGTGACAGTGGGTCCGTAAGGGTAATTCTCAGGGTTTTGGAGTGGTTAAGGGTATGGAGTGGTAAGAGTGCTTTTAGGGTTTGGGGTGGATAATGGTATAGGATGGTAAGGGTAATTTCAGGGTTTAGGGATGGATAAGGATATAGGTCAGTAAGAGTGTTTTGAGGGTTTAGGGGTGGGGGAGGGCTACAAGGTGGTAAGGGTATTTTTAGGATTTAGGAGTGGGTAACATTATAGGTTGGTATGGGTGTTTTTAGATTTAGAGGTGGGTAGGGGCTTGGGATGTTAAGGATATTATTTAGGGTATAGGGGTGGATAAGGGTGTAGGGTGGTAAGGGTGTTTTTAAATTTATGGGTAGCTAAGGGCTTAGAATGGTGAGGTTATTTTTAGGGTTTAGGGGTGGATAAAGGAATAAAGTGGTGGGATTACAAATAAGGAGGGGTCTGCCCCCCTTTAAGAAACTATTTCAATGTACAATATTTAACATTGTACATGGGAGGGTTTTGGGGGTATTTGCCAAATATATATAATATATATGTGAGAACGTGGTTCTGCCCATCTAATCCGCCTGGATTTTTCACTTTTTGATCACCTAGTTTTAGACCTTTTACAGTGGTGGAGCCTCATAACCTGGGACTCACCTATAGTAAAATCATGGCAAATGGACTGCACGTCTACCTCTGGTGTCCACATTCTAAGATAAGGCTGATGCAGCATAGCAAAGGGTAAGAGGCACTTGGCTGGTTACACGTGAATACTGGTTTGCACATGTATGGGAGGGCTGTGAGTGGGAGACTCCTGTTGTGCAAAGCCCAGGAACTGCGCAGGGGTAGCTTGGCACAGATTGGACTATGCAGGGTTGGGAATTTACCTGAGATAGGCCTTAGAATGTGAGTGTACACATATAGGGAAAGTCAGTGTGGTTTACTGTCTTGCCTTTGGTGACCCTGCATTATACACTTATTGGAAAGGCTGCCTTAGGGTGCAGCTCTGCTTCCCTTTGGTCTACCTACCAATGTACAGTGTAACTTGTGTGAAAAGAACAATTCTGTGAAGTCCAAAGACTTATCTGTACGGCTTATGGGTCATCCAGGAATGTCATATTACTCTGGCTCAGCTCAGGATCAGATCCCAGGTGTGTTGTCACCCTGCTGGGCTAATTAGTTTTTTCTCAAGCTGCAGGAATAAAGGCCTCCCCCACAAAGGGAATAATTATCAGGGCTTAAGTCAGCTCTAGAGGAGGAAAGGAGCGGGTGGATTGCTCTGCATCTATCAGCCAACTGTCACCCCGTGCCAGGAAGAGGGCCTGCTCCAGCCCACTAAAACAAGGGGGGAGTCCAGACCTCTGCCGCTAAACCAGAGGTGGGCTCCTTTGAAGATTTGTTGGGGAAAACCCTGACAGTGATGTCAGTGCCCCCCTCCCAAAAGTCCTGAGAAGGAGCCCAGGACCCCAACCCAGGCTAGAGGACAAGAATGGTGAGAGAGTGCCGTTGTGCTCCCCTGTGAAGGCTGGAGATGGCCTAGAACCCCATCCCTAACCAAATGAGACTCATGGCGGTGAGGGAGTGCCGTTGTGCTCCCCTGCAAGTGTGGGAAGGGGGCCCAGGATTCCATCTCTAAGCTTGAGTGAAAACAAAGAGGGGAAGTGGGAGGCCAGCCACATAGCACGCATCTGCCCTCAGGAGCGGGCCGACCAGAATGAAGCTGCAGCTCCCGCAGCAGCATGCCAGTGTACTGGCTGTATGGGAAGCTGGCAAGGGCAGCGGAGAGTGGGCTCCTCGAGCTGCCCTCTGACAAGAGAAGCTGCATGGTCCCGCCTCGGCACCCTGAGAAGAAGTAACATGGTACAAGGCTGCCTTTCAAAAGAAATAAACAAAGCAAAAATGAAGATGGGGCTCTCCCCTGCATGGGAGAGCTACTCATATAATATGCATAGGGCTGCGGGGGATTGCCTCATAATGTCCTGTGCAGCTTTCCCGCATTGTGCACTGAAAATCACTTGGTTTGGCCATATGGTAGACTCAGGAGGATGGGGTCACCACCAAAAAGGTCCTGACATGCGGGTGGAGCTGCTGGAGCAACACAGTCTTCCCCCAAAAGGATGTGAGGGATCCCCACCCTAGGTTTGGTGGGACAAAAAAAAAACATAACTCCTCCAGAGGTTCCAAGTACTTTTAAGCTTTCCTCTGGCTGGAGCATGTGCTCAGCAACTGGGAGGGCTGCACCCTCAAGGGCTGAAGTCTATGACTGCAGTATCTGTGGCCTGAAGCTGGTCAACATAAGGTTTTCATGTTACACAAACACTCTCTAGGGGTGAAAGGCTGTAATTACACGTGTTGTGATAATGTGATGCCTGTTAGGCTGTATGTTAAATTGCCTTATATGATGTTCCAAGTTATTTAAAGTACGTGTTGCAAACACCCTCTAGGGGTGACGAGATATAATAGCACAAGTGGTGATTATAAGTGTGATGACCTGTAGGGCCATGTTTAAAGTGCTACACCCTAGTAGGGGTGAGAGTCTATAATTGCAGTGTTGTAACTATACAATGCGATGTCCTTTAGGGGCTATGTTTAAGTTACGTTATTCACAGTAAAGGTTATGCTGAGTGCACAAATCACCCAGACATGTATAGATATTGCCACCGGTGAATCCTTCAATAAAATAATGACGCTGACAACCGCTCATGTTCAAAAGTATAAATGCTTTATTGACCATATGAAGTTTTTGCATTTTCATGAAAGTGAATATTGTGACATGTGATTTTTTTAACTAGACCTTCCTTTGAGAGGAGTAAGAGTGATTACGCAATGTCTTAAAGAAGTATTTCCAAATTGTTGCATAGTATCGAGTAGTGTATGTGTAATACATTTTTTTGTTAATTTTTCAAAAGATAAAGTACAGACTGGACTATCCTTCATTGAGTGTTATTATTGTGTATCTGTGAATGGGGATTACTAGCCCACACCACCTCCCTTGAGTTGGTCATGGACTACTCCGCTTCACTACCCTGGGAGAGTCAAGCACTACAATGTGGTGTTTAGTTTCAAGTGAAAAACAAATGTGGACCTATTACTTTTGTAAGCCACACAACTAATGACCAAATATATATATATATATTAAAACAACACCCTTTCAGGGTTAGAGTGAGGCATACATTATGCAAAACAGAAGAGAGAACTCTGGGTAGTTCCCAAATTTAGGTGGAGAGCAGCTACAATAAGGGGCACCCTGCAACATCAGCGACACTCTAGATTTGCTCACCTGAAATGTCTGTTTTTCTAGCAAGGTTTTTAAGCATAGGATTGGCACAGTACCATCCATGGCGAGTTAGAAAGTGACAAAGTCTTTTGTCATTTGTACAGCAACATCTTTAAGCATAGAATTGGCCCAGTGCCATCCTTGCCGAGCTGTAAAATGACAAACACCTTTCACCACTACAGGCACAGTATTACAGCTTTGGAGTGGCAAAATACTATCCAAACTTACTGCGGTATACTGCGGTACAATATAAAACTAAGGGCCTGATTTAGATCTTGACAGTGACACAGCCAAGCCGTGTGTGGTGGACCCAAGAACACCGTCAAGTCGAGGGTGTTCTGCACACCGAATTTAGATGTTACAGTTCTGCAAGTGGTATACTGGTGATGGATTACTGACGGACGGAGATGGCCATGGGACCCAATGGACTTCATACAACAGCATTGAATATGGAATAGGTATAAGTGACAAACACACTGTACCTTAGCCATATGAGTCCCTCTGCACTCCACACTACACAACACACCACACCATCATCCATTACAGTTCCAATACAACACAACCCGTACATGCTAAAAACACACATTGGCATACATCCATGACACAACACACTCACCCCATTAACGCTGCATCCACACATGACACAACCACAGCAACCGGCTAGATACTCAGCTACACAAACACACTCACACAAAGGCACCAGTACACACATCACGACGACTGCCACACAACAACATCACTCACCCGAATGTGTCACACAGCATACACAACATTGATATTACATGCAAGTGACACACATACAGACACAACCACATCACCCACTCCAGCTCCCTCTACCACAACTGTATGTGTGCGATATGCATGTTCTGCCAATTTGTCCCCATCCATGAGTAACACAATTGTCTCGCTGCCATATGCATGTCACAGAGATTTGAAACAATAACTGTGACATGTATATGCCTGTACTGGTCCCGACCTCCAGTGCCAACTCAACGTACCCTGGCAGTGCATATTCCCTACTTTTGAGTCTGGTGAAGGAGGGTCGTGTTTTCACCATGGGTCGGTAGCAGCAGTGACAGCAGGTGTTTTCCAGTCATATTCAGTCAAAAACAAAAGTGAAATTGGGGGAACAGGTAAGTTTTTACCTAATTTGCCCCCAATCCACCGCCTCAAGTATGGACCACCACTTTTTGCTCGGCAGGAAGGCACCTCCAAATCTACACAGTCGGAAGGGTGGCTGGGGTCCCGCTGGCAGCCACTTTTCACTGTGTGGCATTGACGCAGGCAGTGTTTCTTGACAGAGATGGTGGCTCTCGCCTATGAGACCACCAACATCTAAATGCAGCTGGTGGACCGTCACAGCATCAGACGGGTTTTCAGTCCAAAGCTTGCCGACTGGATTGTTACTGCCAACATCTAAATCAGGCCCTAAGTTTTTAAAATGTATACCCTTAACACTACTTACACTATTCACACATACCACCGAAAATGACCATTTACACCTTATAATCTATATTCCTGGCACATTACATCCACATCTGTTCACACACTTTCACGCTACATCTGTTTCAATTCCAGCACTCCACTCTATGCCACTTCCCTCTATGCCCCTCCACTCTACGCCATACCCTTTTATTCCCCTTCAATTTATGCTATTCCACTGTAGGCCACTCCACTGTATGCTGATCCACTTTACGCTAAACCATTCTATGACACTCCACTGTATACTACTCCACTCTGTGCCAGTCTACTCTGTGCTTTCCTACTGTGTGCAGCTCCACTCTACTCCACTCCACTCTATGCTATTTCACTTTTCCCTACTCTGCTGTGTGCCACTCCAGGGTATGTCTCTACAGTGTACGCCACTCAACTGTCCGCTGCTCCACTGTATGATATTCCACTCTACAACAGTTCACAGTACATCAGTCTAATCTATGTTATTCCACTGTAAGCCACTCCACGCCATATCACTCCACTTTACGTCATTCCACTTTATAGCACTCCACTGTT
The DNA here is from genome assembly GCF_031143425.1 of Pleurodeles waltl. NCBI lineage: Eukaryota > Metazoa > Chordata > Amphibia > Caudata > Salamandridae > Pleurodeles > Pleurodeles waltl. The sequence goes on along the minus strand of NC_090443.1, from coordinate 299,172,624 downwards.
CGCTACTCTGCTGCATCCCACTCCACTGTATATTATTCTACTCTACCCCACTCCACTGAACGCTAATCCAGTCAGTGACACTCTACTATATGCAACTCCGCTGTACGCTACTCCAGTCTATGCCACTCCAGTGTATACCACTCAGCTGTTTGCCCCTCCACTATATGCTATTCCACTGGATGCCACTCTAGTCTATGCCAGTCCACTCTACCTTACTCCACTATATACTGTACTCCAATATACCACTACCTTGTACTTGTCTCTGCAAGTTTCACACGCTCTACAACACCAGATAGCACTCTCCAGATGTGATGACGCGGAGCCATATATAGGTGCCACTGTTCTGCATTGATGTCAGTTTACGACCATTTTTTTTATGACCTCAGATGCAGAGCAAGTGACAATTGAAGGTTAAGAATTTGCCAACACGAGGTTGGAACCTTTTTAGCAAGAAAATTGCACTCAACGGAATGGGGAGGAGGGTGATTGGTGAAGAATCTGTGGTTAGATAAAATACCCATCAGAAAGTATGCTTGTTCTCCTGCTAGATACTTCTAACTACAGATTCCCCACCCTTTGAAACAATCCTAAAGCAGTACCCGCATAAAAGAGGTGAGTCTGTTGATTGGATTTTATACCACCAATTCCTGCAAGACAACGCAGGCAAAATGGCCATTCCTGAGGATCTGAGAATCAGTACAAAAATGCATGGTGAACGTTTGTGTGGAAATGTATGTAGGAGCCCAAGTAAGAAGATAAGGAGCAACCCATTACTCCTGGGGACCTTGGCAAAATTATAGTAATTAGAAACAATGTGTGAGAAATTGGGTTGTCGGTTGCCCAGGGTGTGCTCCCTGGTCAAGCAACAGCCACAATCCCTTGCAGGGTGAGTCACAAAAGTCACTAAATTAACCTGTGCTTAACCCTCGGTAGCTTTGCACAAAATGCAGTCAGGCATAACTTAGAGGCAATGCGTAAAGTATTTATGCAGCACACAAACAGTAATAAAGTGAAAGTACAACATAAGGAAAATCCCATTCCAACTTCGATGAATAGAGTGCATTTTAATCAATTATTTGACACCAACACAACTAAAATTCAATCAGTAGAACAAGAATTATGGATTTATAAAGTTTAAGGTTCAAGATGGCGCCTAAAAGATAAAAAGGCCAACCACGAACATCTGGTCACCTTTAGCACAGCAGCCAAGGGTCCAGGAGTGAATGGAGACATATTTGGTGTTCAGGACTCACTCAGGCTAGGGGCAGGTGCTGGTTCAAGATGGTAGGAGCCTGTTATGTCCCTGTGGCTCTGAGTAGGAGGCCAGTAAACTATCCCTTTGAGTCACTTGTGGTAGTCTTGGGTGTAGGTGTGGAAGCAGGGCTCAACAGCAGGGCTGGCCTCTGAGGGTTCAAGACAGGCCCCAGGCAGCAAGTAGTCCTTTCAGGTACAGCAGCAGTCTGGCAAAGTGCACAGCAGGTCACAGAAGCAGGCAGTTCTTTGAGAATCTTTCCACAGGTCCAGTAGTGAACTGAAAAGGGGGTCTGAAGGCCCTATTTTTATACCCTGTTGCCCTTCTCCTGGGAGGTGGGAGACATTTCTTTGAAGGTTCTTTTACGTTCTTGAAATTTCTTGACTCCCCACCCTGGCTCCTAGCTGGCTGCAGTGACAATACAGCGTGGCCAAACCTATTCTGAGGAGGCAGGGCCAGCCTATTTAAGTGCAAGTCGGGAAGTACTCAGATCTGTGCCCCGTCAAGCCAATTAGTTTAAAGAGGATTTATTATTACAATTCCATAGATTCCAAACATGATATATCTGCCTCATCTCAATTAGGGATTACAGCTTATTGAAGGTAATAATGAATCCTCAGTACTATCCTGTGGCTGGGATGGGCCTTGCATTAGTGAAAAACAAAGTTTGTGGTTTGTCTCTACCAGGACATGCAAAACGTAAAAGTACATGTCCAACCTTTTAACTACACTGCACCCTGCAGTGTGGCTTCTCTACAGCCTACTTTAAGGATGAAGTATATGTAATAAAGGGGAGTTTAAGACTTGGCCAAGGGGTTTAAATGCAGTGTTGCCATTGCAGTGCGCTAGTGCATTCAGGCTGCAGTGGCAGGCTTGGGACAAGCTGTACAGGGCTACTTGGCTCGATGATACAATAAGTGCTGCAGGCTCACTGGTAGCATTTAATTAACAGACTCTGGGTATATGGTATACCACACTACAAGGGACTTACAAGTAAATTAAGTATGCCTATTGGTTATAAGCCATTTAATCTTTTTTTAGGGAGAAAGCACAATCACTTTAGCACTAGAAGTAAAGTGTGTAGAGTTCTAAGGCCAAGAAAAATGAATTCAGCAGAAAGTGGAGGGAAAAAGGCACAAAGATTGGGGTGACGCTACAGAGAGTGCCATTTTCAAAAAAGTGGTTACTTATGATTTACCTAAGAGTAAGGTTTAATCACCTAGGAGTGAGCATGATTGTGTCAAAAATAGACATATGCGAATGACAGACTTTTGCATAGAATAAACGTGTATTGATATTCTTCTATTAGTTTATAATCAAACCCAACAAGTAGGTGCTCCGTGTGACAGTGCAGTGCAGGCGACCAGTGAAAAAGTTGTGGACAAGTGAACAATGAAAAAGAAACAAAGGGTCTGATTACAACATTGGCGGTCTTAGGTCCTAAGACCGCCAATGCCGCGGTGGCGGTCAGACCGTCGCACTCCAGTCGGTCTGACCACCACTTTGTGACCCTGGCCGTCATTGTTCCCGATGGGCTGAGGGTGGTTGGAGTCCTGGTCAACCACGGCGGTGCTGAGTTCAGCGCAGCTGCGCTGATCATGAGTCCAATTTCTGCCAGCCTTTTCATTGCAGGGACCCGCCATGAAAATGTTGGTTGAAACACAGTGCTGGGGGCCAGGGCAGGGCCCCTATCTTTCCCATGACCATGTCCTGGGCAGTGCAGGTACCCCCCCAGCCCAGTACCCTCAGAATGCCCACTGTCTGATTTGCAGACAGTGCACATTCCGAGGATGCTGTAGTGATACAAAAGTGGCCTCTTCTCCCTTAAGGGAGCCAAGACCAATACCGTAGCACTGTTCCCGCTGGGCTGACTGGTGGGAACGTCGTAATATGATGTTCCTGCCAGTAAGCCCGGCGTTGACGGTTGCCTCATCCCCTCAAGTTTGGTGGTCGACTCATCCGACCACCAAACTCGTAATGAGCCCCAAAGAATTGACTGCATAAACAGTTCCTGAGCATCAACTGCAATATTGTTCAGACTTTTGAATTGCAGAATAAATGGGTGCTTGGACAAAATATTGTTTCAAGAATATTGAGTTACACAAAATTATCTGTGTCCCTAATATCGTTTACAATAATATAGTGGTAAAAAATATAGTTTTTTAAATTATCTTTTTGTGTTTTAGTCATATTTTTATGTTAATTTTTTTACTTTAATTGTTAATAGTGATATATAGTGTTGTAGCGGGTTGTGAGGTTTGCATGGCTATAGGGTGGGATGTTAATTAGTATTAATAATTATTAATTAATAAATAATTTGTAATACAATATTTAATTGAATTATAATTATAAAAAATATTTAATAATGATATTTGTATGTCATGTATTAGTAGTGGGTTGTGAGGTTTGCAAGGGTATAGTGTGGGAAGGTATTAAGTATTAATTAGGTATTACATAATTATACATTTTTAGTAAAATATTTGATTGAATTATAACTATGCAAATTGTTTAATAATTATATTTTTTATATTATGTTTTAGTAGTAAGTTGTGAGGTTTGCAGGGGTATAAGGTGGGAAGTTAATTAAATATTAATTAGCTATTAATTGGAATTAATTTTAACTGCCTATTTAATTGAATTATAATTATGCCAATTGTTTAATAATGATATTAGCCACAGGTAGTGAAGTTTTCAAGGGTATAGGTTGGGAAGTTAATTAGGTAATAATTAGTTATTAATTATGTATTATTTTTTAATCAAATATTTAATTGATTTATAATTATGCAAATTGTTTAACATTTATAGTTTACGTTATGTGTTAGTTATGGGTTGTTGAGTTTGTAGGGGTCTAAGGTGGGAAGTTAATCAGGTAATAATTGAATATAAATTAACTATTAATTTAACAATACAATTTTATTTAATTATTGAATATGTTAGTTTTGTAATTATCATATTTTTATTTTAGGTGTCTGTTGTTTGGTTTTAGGTGTATAGGGTATCCAGTTAATTAAGTAATAATTATTGATTAATTATGTTTTGTTGAAATATTTAATTGATTTATAATTATGTAATTTTGTGAATATTTATTTTTTGATGTTATATATTAGTTGTAGGTTGTTGAGCTTGTAGGATCATAGGAAGTCATTTAAGTAATAATTAATGATCACTTCATTATTGGTTTAGTAATAAACAGTTTTTATTTATTAATGTGTTAATTGTGTTAGAGTTTTTCATTTAAATGTAGTGTGGGAATGTAATCAAATCACCAATTAATAACATTTGTTTTGTTAATATTAATTTGTCAAAAAAATAACAATTATGTAAAATGGGTAAATCTTGTTTAAAATAGATAGAAAACTTTTATATTAATATATTTGGTGAAACAATAGAGTTATTAAATTATGTTATGTGTTTTAAGTGACCTACATTCTTCTTTCCAATGCTTTCCCTACTGTTGCATAGACTGGAGTGCAAATAGTACATTTTACCCGTCCCTAGTCCAGCGCTTTCACTACTGTTGCACAGACTGGAGTGGGTCTAGTAAATATCCCCCCTCCTGAGTCCAATGCTTTCCCTACTGTTGAAGAGACTGGAGTGGGAATGATCAATTTTACACATCTGGAGTCCAAAGCTTTCCCTATTGTTGTGCAGACTGGAGTGGAAATAGTAAATTGTACCCTTCCTGAGTCCAACACTTTGCCTACTGTTGCACAGACAGGAGTGTGAATAATAAAAGTTACCCCTTTTAAGACCAACACTTTGCCTACTGTTGCACAGACTGGAGTGGGAATAGTATATTTGACCTGTCCGGAGTCCAAAGCTTTCCCTACTGTTTCACAAATTGGAGTGGGAATAGTAAAATTTATATCTATGTAGGACAATGCTCCTATTTCCAGAGTTTAATATATTTATTAATTTCAAATAAATCTGTAATATTTTAATTTGATCACTCTTTAAAGTTTATGATGTATATATATATATATATATATGTATATATATATATATATATACATACACATAATATTTTTTTTAAATAATTTTAATTACTTTAGTAAATCATTTTATGTTTTATATTTTGTTTTGTTATATTTTGCATACTTTATTTATATTGATATCATTGCATAGATATGTTTCTATACCAATAAATTGTGAAAAAGTACACAACTTAATATAATTTAATATATTGTTTTAATAATAGTGGTATATTATATAGATATATGTATATATAATCATACATAAATATATGTAAATGTGTGTGTATGTTTATAGTAATTTTAAATTAGTTTTAATAATAATATTAATGTTATAAATTAAAATATTAAAAATTTACAATTTTATACTGTCTTTATCATGAAAAACAATATTTTTTTCCTATTGTATATTAGTGTGAATCAGTATTTTTTCTGATATTTATATATTTTACATTATATGTATAGGGAAACAATATTTGTGTCAATGATATTTTGGAAACAATATTTGTGTATCCCGATATTTTTGTACTCTATATTATGTCACTGACTCCAATAAATGTCCAGCCAATGAGTTAAATATGTTGACATGTCAACCCCAGAAAAAGTTAATTTTACGGTCTTCATAAGGACAACAGGGAGATGGAAGCATCCTACAATATTGAAACCTGTTTTACTCTTCTGTGCAAACTAAGTATGCATAAGTGTGGAAGGGATACATTTAAGTTCTTATCTCTGTGTATAAATGATAGCAAAACACTCTGGAATACAGTCAGAGTTTTCTAGAGTTACAGTATAAAACATTGACTTTGGATGAAACAACACAGTAGCAATGGAATATACTCAAAGGGAAGGGGTCTGGACCAAATACCAATCTAAAGTAACTAGTGAAAACTATAAAGTTGAGAACAAGTTGTGCGTCTCCCTGTTGGAAGCAGAAAAAGATGTCTACTTTTTTCTCCTTGAATTTGGTGTCTTTGATCTCTCTCTTTCCTTTTGGTTTACCAATATCACCCACCTGAAAGGGATTGAGGTTAGACTTACATCCTTGGGGGCTCATTATAAGTTTGGCGGGCCCAGCCCTATTAAAAGGTTTCCGCAAGCCTGACCTTGATGACCAGCGGAAACCTTGAAATAGAGCGTTCCCACCAGTCAGACCAGTGGGAACAGTGCTACAAGATAGCACTCAGCTCCGTTAAAGGAGTCGAATGCTATCTTGCAGCACAGAGGGGGCCGGCCAGCACCCTCAGAATGTACACTGTCTCGAAAGCAGACACTGTGCATTCTAATGGTGCAGTGCAGTGGGACCCCTGCACTACCCATGGGCATGGGCAGTGCAGGGACTTCCCTGTGGCCCCCTGCATTTATTCTCTGCCAGCCTTTTCATGGTGGGGAAACTGCCATAGAAAGACTGGCGGAGACCAAGGTTGTAATCAGCACGGCGTCGCTGAGTTCAGCCCCACCCTGGTTGATAACAACCAGGACCACCCTCAGCCCTTCGGGATCTTTGATCCTGGTGGGGATGGCAGTGTTTAGGCTGGCCTGCCCATCAAACTCGTAATGTGGTGGGCAGACTGTCACAGCTGCGGCAGTCCAACTGCCACCGCAAGGCTGGTGGTCTTCTGACCATCAGCCTTGTAATGAGGCCCTAGATTCTTAAGATTTTTTGGTTCTTTCTTTCTTGAGGAATTAACCCTTTCTGGAATCAAAAGGATGTTTTAGTAACCTCTCTGATCTGGTGTAAGCGGAAGTCACGCAATCCACCCTCCTGATCCAGGCTTATCATGGCCTTCCTCTCCAGTGTCACCTTATGAAGGACAACTGGGACTACTATTCCTCAATCTAATTGGCATTCTTCTGCTACCAACTTCTAATACAACCTCATGACGGAGTCACCCGACGTTACACCCATTTGGAAACCTTTCGGAAATCTTACCAGTCATATTACTGACCATTAAGGCCTGGAGAAAGTCCTACTGACAAAACAGGTGTCGGCTGTTCTCGGATGTATCATTGTTTCAGCAAGAAATAAAACCTCAATCAATGATCGCACAGTGTCTCTTGGATCTTATACTTAGATCTACATTTTTGTGACTGTTATGGACATACCGAAGCCATGTCTGCCAACTTAACATATGCCATGACACAGACAAAGGGCAGTACAACAGTCCCTAATCATATGTCCATCCTATTACAATGACCAAGTATATGATGGCATGCTACAAACCTGTGTCAGTATTGTGGCACAGGCACTGTGGCCTCCAATGAGTAAACACATTGACAGCTACACAAAGGTCACCCAGGGCCACTGTCAACACAATGTGAAGGGAGAATGCATGGATTGTATTGGATGGCATGTTTCAAGGCCACGTGATCACATACATGAGAAAATTGGACCAACACACATCAAACAAGTGTATTGTGCACTTCAGAATTCCATCCACCCACTGTCTGAGCTGCTTTGGCAGAGGACTAACACACCCCATATCTCTGATCAACATCACCTGGATCAATCCATGTCCACTTCATATATCAGAACAGCAACATCTACCTGCCAATGACACAATTCTGAAATGCCCACATGTGGATGGCATGGTGAAGATACCTAGATAAAACACAATACAAGGAGTTTAGGCTTGAAAAATTACATTTATAACCCAAACCTCATATCAGACTTCAGTAGATCCACTCACATTGCAATGAGACTGACACAAACAAAGCAGATATTCAAGGTAGTAACTTTTACTAGTCTGACGTAGCAAGCAAACCTTGGCTGTATACTGCATGGCATGAGATCCCGTGACTATTTGAAAATAATATCCTACTCAAAATGGCATCCTGGCCCCTGGCCCCTAAAGTTCCACATACAGTCACAGTAATCACATGACATTACATACTTACACTCAAGTGAAGTAGTGATTTATTGGATTTGCCCACAAGACTTCATCTTCCTCTTCATCACTGTCATCCTCACTTGGCATTTCAGGATTCTCACCCAGTGGCACTGCTAGCTCCTCCTCATCTGGAATATATGGGACATCTCTCCTCAGGGCAATGTTGTGGAGCATGCAGCAGGCCACAATGATCAGAGTAGAGAAGTGCCCCACCTGTCTTGTCCAGACACCTCAATGTGGCTTTCAGGAACCCAAAAGCCTGCTCCATGACACGTTGTGTTCTTCCATGGGCATTGTTGAAGCAGACTTCCCCTGGGATATTTGAGTTCCTCACTGGCGTCAACAACCATGGACAGTTTGGATATGCAGAGTCCCCTGTAATGAAATAGAACATATGCACAAATATGAGTCCCTCTCATTGGAATTTTTTGCAGCAGGCATTGCGTGTAAACAAACATGGCATGTGTGACTTACCATCCAGCCAGACCCTCTCTGGTTACAGTTGTGATATCAACTGTGGGATTCCGCTGTTCCGCATGATGGAGGCATCAAGGACTGAACCTGAATAATGGGCACAGACATGTAAAAAGTAGAGGTCCACCAACCAAACAACTTGTGCATTGATGGAAAGGAAGTTCTTCTAGTTTCAATTGACTTGTTCATTGCCATGCAGTAGAAGCAAGACAACATGTGTACCATCAATGGCTCTCACAACATGTGGGATGTGTGCCAAACCATAGAAGTCAGCCTTCACATGGGCAAAATCCTCACTTTGAGGAAACCAGATGTAGCTGTCCAGGTGTTTTAACATTGCTGAAAGTACATTCTTCAAAAGAAGACTGAGCATAGGCTGGGGCATCCCAGCGGATAGGGCCACTGTATTTTGGAAGGACGTTGTGGACAGGAAGTGCAACACTGCCATGACTTCTGTAATAGGTGGTATGCCATTTGGATGATGAATGGCAGGCATCTGCCTGGCTCCAACTGAAGACAGAGATCCACAATTGTTTGCCTATTTAGAGGGTAGATCTGGATAAAGGCCCTCATTACAACCCTGGCGGTCGGTGTTAAAGCGGTGGTAATACTGCCAACAGGCCAGCGGTAAAGAAAATGGGATCACGACCATGGCGGAAACCGCCATCACAGACAGCCACTTTAACACTCCCCCCGCTACGGCGGGAGCAACAAGCACCGCGGCGGTAACCGCCAACAGACAGGCAGAATACAATGTACCCCCCACACTATTACAAGGCACCAATCCACCAGCTTTTCCGGGGCGGTACCAACGACATCAAAAGCACGGCGGAAACAGTACTTTGAATGGAAACCACTCACCTTTCGACACCCAAGGAAGAACTAGGACGCCATGGAGCCCGAACTGCAGATCCTACCCATGTTGCTGTATCTACTAATACGCCAATACACCAGGAAGTAGAAAGAAGGCGGCGACGATGACAGTGAGTACTGCACCTAGCACAAAGGGGAGGGGAGGAGGGAAAAGAGATTGATACACACACGCAGCACCCACAATAACATACACACACACATATCCAACAATATCACAGATACACCCGACACCCCTAGAAGAATGCAAGGACAAAACAAAATGAATTTAACTAGTGTTTTATTGGAACAATCAGATAGATCAAGAGAACAGCAAATAATCAGTATACACAAATATTTACATCAAGTACACAAGTCCGTACCCTGTCCCATGAAATGTCTGTGGACCAGTGGTCCCAAAAAGCTTGGGCGAAGCCCACACATGACACCTGCCTCAAAACGGAGAGAACACTGCAGGGGCATCAGGTCGAAAAAAACCAGGCACCTTAGGGGGAAGGGGAGGGGGGCACCTCAGCCGGATGATGGTACAACGCCACTGCTCCTCAAGGGGGCTCCATGCCCACTGCTTTGTCCGGGGGAGTGCAAAGCCACAGTCTCTCAAGTCTCTCAAGTGGGTGCACTGCCCACTTCTTGGTCCTGGGGAGTGCAAAACCATAGTCTTTCAAGTGGGTGGTTTGCCCACATGCTCTGGGGGGGCTTTGTGCCCAGAGTGCTTCATCCTGCCAAGGACTGGGTGAGTGGATGCATTTCTCCACTGGTTCTGGAGGGGGCTTTGTGCCCAGATTGCTTCATCCTGCCAAGGACTGGGTGAGTGGATGCATTTCTCCACTGGTTCTGGAAGGGGCTTTGTGCCCAGTGATGCTGCACCGGGGGTGTGGCAGTTGACATCCTCTCACCTGGGTGTCTCAGCCACGTGATGTACCTGGAACAGGTAGCATGATACTCCATGGAGGCAGAGCCACACTCCATCCAGCGGCGACTTAGGATGCCAATTGCTGGTTTGTGTCAGTGCTGGAGGTGGTGTCTCAAGTGGTGTGTCCAGGGTCCAGGACATCACCTGCAGACTCTGACAGCTGCCCACTGGGGATGGGGCTGACGTCTGACAGAGTGGCATCGGCTGTGCACGTGGCGGTGCTGATGGTGGTGCAGGTGGCGGTGGCTGCAGCGGAGATGCTGCCAGTGCTGGCCGTGGTGCAAGTGTCTGTTGTGGTGGATGGAGACACCATACCGTCTCCGGCAGAGTCGGATGGCTGATCCTTGGGGAGGATGCTGCAGCCTGACGTTGTGCCAGCGGCGGAGCAGGTGGCGGTCGGAGCGGCGGTGGTGACTGTGGTGCAAATGGCTGCCATCCCTGATGATATGGTGGTCACCAGCCCCTCAACAGGGGACATCATGCCCTGAGGTGATGTGCCCTTTGGCTTGTGGCCCTTCCCCATCTTGACAGTCGCTGCAGGGACCTTAGCACTGTCCTCTTGGTGTTTGGGCGAGGTCTTGATGGGTGGGTGGTGTGACTTTGCCCTGCTGGATGCTGGCCCCTTTTTTACCTTTGCAGGTTGTGGAATAGGGTGGTCTTTGTTATCTGTCGGTGGCACACTGGCAGCTCTGATAGGTGCCCCCTTCGATCGTACCGGACTAGCAGGGACCACAGCGGATGCAGATTTGGTGGCTGAGATGCTGGGCTGGGATCTAGACATCCTGGCCTTAGGGGAAGAATGGGGAAAGGTGTAGGGAAGAGGTTAATGTTAGCTAGGAAAAGTTTTTTAGACACACTGGGACAGGAAGATGGAGGAGGTGTGGGAGTGGAAAAAGAGGTAGTTGTTGTAGGAGGTATACGTCTGTTGAGTTTGGGTGAAGGTGCATAGGCTGGAGGCTGTTGTGAGGTAGATGGCTGTTGAGTGGGTGTGTGCCTGCGTTTGTGTACTTTGGGAGGAGGGCTCACAGACCCACTGGGAGAGGACACGGGACGTGTGAATGGTAGTGGGGGTGGTGATTGCACTTGAACTGTGTGTAGTGATAGGCATGCTGATGATGGAGGCAGTGGATGATGATGTAGTGCATGTAGGTGTGACTGGAGACAAGACAGGGAGGGAGGTGGAGGATGTGAAGGAGGGGGACACAGTGGAGGAAGTGGATGTTGGTATGTGTGCATGGGTATGGTGCTTGTGTGAGTGCCTGTGGGATATGTGGTGGTTATGTTTTCCTGAGCCACTTTTGTGTGTTGATGTGTGTGCATGCCGGTCTGATGGTGTGCTTGGGATAGGCTGAGGTAGAGGGGATTGGGTCTGGGTAGTGGAAGTTGGAGGGGGGAGGCTGGACACACTGCAATCAGTGCTGAGGCCAGAGCCTGAAATGCTCTCTGTTGGGCCACCACGCCTGAATGAATGCCTTCCAGGTATGCATTTGTTTGCTGCAAATGCCTCTCGACACCCTGGATGGCATTCAGAATGGTTGACTGCCCAACAGTGAGGGATCTCAGGAGGTCAATAGCCTCCTCACTGAGGGCAGCAGGGCTGACTGGGGCAGGGCCTGAGGTGCCTGGGGCAAAGGAGATGCCCACCCTCCTGGGTGAGCGGGCACGGGAAACACGCTGAGGGGCTGCTGGGAGGACAGTGATGGTGGGGGGGTGGCGGCTGCACCTGTTGTTGGGGTGGCCACAGAGGTGTCCGCCACCACCAGGGAGCTTCCATCAGAGGAGGAGTCGCTGTCACTGGTATCCCCTCCTGTCCCTGTCATGGATCTCCCCTCGCCCACCGTACCACTGGTGCTTTCACCCTCCTGGGCCATGTGGGATGCAGCTCCCTCCGTCGCCGGTGCCCCTGCTCCTCTGCCAGATGATGCTAATACACACAAGGACAGGGTAACAAAACAAGAAGGGGGGAAAGACAGAGAACACACATGGTCAATGCCAGCAACACCACTACCGTTGGAGGACACAACATACAGGGAGCAGCCCTATGCACTAGGCCATGCACCACCAGTTAGTAGGAAAGTCACCAGGCCATGGGGTACAATGCCTAACGCCATTATCTGCACACCTGAAACCCACAGGAGCCTGCCCAGTAGTAGATGCCCACTAACACTATTGGGGTTGGAGTGCCTCAGAGCCTGCCCAACAAAGGGACCTACACTACCATGTTCGCCCTGGCCTAGGGGCACCCACAGCCCACATCCCCCACCCAGATACTTCCTAAACCGCACAAAGTATGATTTATGACACTGTACTCATCCCCTTGTGGCTGCTGTGATGGCCTTAAGTGCCCATCCAACTCCGGATAGGCCACAGCCAGGATGCGGAACATCCTGGGGGTCATGGTTCGACGGGAACCCCTTCCACGTTGGGAGGCCAGCCCCAGCTGGGCCTCCGCCATCTTCTTGCTCCAGCGGCGCAGGTCATCCCACCTCCTGCGGCAGTGGGTACTCCGTCTATGATAGACCCCCAGGGTCTGCACTTCCTTGGCGATGGCACGCCAAATACCCTTCTTCTGGTGAGCACTGACCTAGAGGAAAGGTACAGGAGGAAAGGACATTACTCACCCGTCCGGACCGTCAGGCTCATTGCCCACCAGTTCCCAACTATGCCCTGACGCACATACACTCACCATCCTCACATGCAGCTCTCAGCCCCCACCACATGTATCTTCCATCCACACCACTCCAAACAGGCATTGCCCACACATCATGCTCACAGTGTACTCACCTATTTGTCTGGAGGACCGTAGAGTAGCGTGTACTGGGGAGTACCCCATCCACCAGTTTGTACAACTCCTCCGCGGTGAAGGCAGGGGCCCTTTCCCCAGACACTCGAGCCATTGTCGCTTCCAGACTGAGGTCACAGAAACACTTGCAGTGTAAGTCCTCTCCTGTTGAAGGTCAGGTATCAAGTGAGTGAACAGATAGAAAATGGCGGTCACGTCCACAGCGGTGCGTACCGTCACCGCCGGCGTACATCGCCATTGGCTCCTGGAATCCATAGGGACCAATGATAACCAATGCTGAATCACCGGCAGTCTTAAACCGCCTACAGCAATGCAGTAAACTGCCAGCGCAGTTACCTTATTTCCCCTTGTCCCTCCTCACAAGTCAGGCAACCGCCATTTCAGGGGGGCACATGGCATGGCACCTATCTGCGTCACAGCACATTTTGGCACATATACGGGCTAACTACGCCACACACGGATTTACTCACATTACTGTAGACACACTTGTGCATCCTATGTGGTACATGACCCTCTGCTCACCGTTCACCACCATAGGCCACAACTGCTGGGGCAGATGATGAGCTGGAGGCATCCTCCGGTGTACAGACCCCTGGTGGACCTGTCAACAAGGGAAGACAGACACATCATAATCACCTACAGACTTGATCATGCCACAATCCAAGACCTGTGTGCCCAATTGGGGCCAGACCTGATGTCATCTATCTGCCACCCCACAGGAATCCGCCCTCTAGTGCAGGTCCTGTCAGTGCTCCATTTCCTGGCAAGTGGCTCCTTTCAAACAACGGTGGCCATGGCATCAGGGATGTCTCAGCCAATTTTTTCTAACGTGTTTTCCAGAGTGTTGTCTGCCCTGCTGAAACACATGCGCAGCTACATCATGTTTCCCCAGGTGGAGGATTTGCCCACAGTGAAGGCTGACTTTTATGCACTGGGACATATTCCCAACGTCATCGGTGCCATTGATGGTACACATGTGGCATTTGTCCCCCCCTGCTGAAATGAACAAGTGTACAGAAATAGAAAAAGCTACCTTTCAATGAATGTGCAGATGGTGTGTTTGGTGGACCAGTACATCTCTCATGTGAATGCCAAGTATCCTTGCTCTGTGCATGACGCCTACATTTTGAGGAATAGCAGTATCCCTTATGTGATGGGCCAACTCCAGAGGCACCGGGTGTGGCTAATAGGTGAACTCAAGGTCCCTACACAGTATGAGTAGGTGCCTGAGTATGGGGTAGTCCCTAAGGATTAGTGTGTGTCTAACAGTCATCCCTCGACATTTGCAGGTGACTCTGGTTACCCCAACCTCTCATGGCTACTGACTCCAGTGAGGAATGCCAGGACAAAGGCAGAGGACCGCTACAATGAGGCACATGGGCGAACTAGGCGTATTATTGAGAGGACATTCGGCCTCCTTAAGGCCAGATTCCGGTGCCTCCATCTAACAGGTGGCTTCCTATGCTACTCACCGAAGAAGGTGTGCAAGATAATCGTGGCATGCTGTATGTTGCACAAACTTGGCATTGCGACACCAGGTGCCTTTTCTGCAGGAGGATGAGCATGGTGATGGACTTGTGGCAACGGTGGAGCCTGTGGACAGTGAGGAAGAGGAGGCAGAGGAAGAAGATATTGACAACCGAACCAACATCATCATGCAGTACTTCCAGTGACACACAGGTAAGAGACTGTAACTCCTCCTCACATTTCAGAATACTGTAGGACATTGAATAAGTCAGCCTCTTAACCTCTGTCTATGGACACTGACAGTTAACTTTGGCTTTACATTTTTCAGATCTGGGTACCTCATTTTGCCTTCTGCTATATGTACTGCTGCTGTACTGCTGCCCAACAACTGTCATACATTGGTATGAGCAAATGAACATTTACAATGCTATTTGTTGCTACTGTTGTAATAATACATTTGTGAAAGATCAGACTGACTCCAGATTGGTTTTTGATTAAAGGGTGTTTATTTAGGGGCTAATGAGTATAGGGGTATGTGCAAGGGGCTGGGGTGATGGTGGAGGAAGATCCATAGTAGAGTCCAGTCTCTTGGTATCACAGGTGCATTGTCCAATGGGGAATAGGAAGGGGAGTAATGGCAGTTCAAGGTGGACAGGGTCTTATTTCCTGGCGGGAATCGTTTCAATGTTCTCTGTCTTCTGCCTGGATCGCAGGGACCGTTTGCGGAGTGGTTCTCCTGCAGGGGTTGGGGTGCTGGTGGCCTGTTCGTCCTGTGGCAGGGTCTCCTGTCCACTAGTGCCGTCGGAGATGGAGGGCTGTTCCTCGATTTGGCTAGTGCCAGGGGCCCTTTGTTGTGCCACTGCCTCCCTCATGGTCTTGCCTATGTCAGCCAGCACCCCTGCTATGGTGACCAGGATGGTGTATATGTTGGTGAGGTCCTCCTAGATCCCCATGTATTGTCCCTCCTGCAGCCGCTGGGTCTCCTGTAACTTGGCCAGTACCATGCCCATGGTCTCCTGGGAATGGTGCTATGCTCCCATGATGTTGGGGAGTGCCTCGTGGAGGGTTGGTTCCCAGGGCCTGTTCTCCCCGGTCGCACAGCAGTCCTCCCAGCTTCCCTGTTGTCCTGTACCTCTGTCCCCTAAACTGTGTGCCCACTGCCACTGACCCCAGGTCTCTGTTCGTCCTGGGTTAGTGGGGTTGCCTGGGGTCCCTGTAGTGGTGGACACACTGCTGATTGATGCGTCCTGGGGACAGTGGCATGGGCCCGCTGGGTGGGTGCTGTGCTGGTGTTTCCTGAGGGGGGAGGTTCAGTGGTGGCTTGGGACTGTGATAGGGGAACCGACTGTCCTGAGGTCCCTGATAGGCCAGGCTGGTCATCTTGATCCAGGCGTGCAGAGATGCTGTCATCACTGTGGGCCTCTTCTGTGGGGGGACTGGATATGGCTGCCACCTCCTGTCCGATTACGTTGGGTAGGGGTCCTGTTGGGATGTAAATGCATTGTTATTTTATCTGTGTGTGCCATTTTGTGCAATGGGTGTGTTTCCGTCTATTACTGTGCCTGCACTATCGCCTTGGCCCTTCTGTGAGTGGTGTTTGTGTGCCTTGGGTGAGTCTCTCTATTGGACATGCTTTGGTGATGGGTGTCCATGCATGTCTGTAATGCGTGTCCATGCATTGTTTTTTTTTAAAATATATTTTATTGTTTTTTTAACTTGTCAATGACATTGATATATTGAGTACCTCAACAAATTCTACAACATCCCCCTCCCCCATTCATGCATTTGTGTTAACCCCATCTTACTTTAAGCTGATAATTCTTGCTTAAGCTAAATATGATGTCACTTGTACACAAAGATTTATGTTCCATGTACTGAGGCCAGTTCGGATTCAGAATCTGAGGTAGTTGTATCATCTTCTGGGGCAGGGATATCGGGAGTCTTTAGGCTTTCCAGAGTCGCGTCCCAGTGTGAGGCATTGTCTCTAGGTCTCCGTCCCTGTAGCGATTCCTGTAGTAGTATAGCTCCTTCAATTTCTGCCCATTTTTCAAAGGTGTTTTGCCATCTGGTTACCTGTGGGCCCGCAGGGGACTTCCAGTGTGAGGTGATTTCTCTTCTGGCGAGGACCAAGGCTAGGTCAATAAATCTGTTGGAAGGTTTGAGAGCAGGAGGTCGTAGAAAGCCCCCCAGTAGTGCCACCACTGGGGATAAGTTCAACACCCTGTTGGTACAGGAAGAGAGTTTTCGGAATATTTCTGCCCAGTAGGAACTAATTTGAGGACAGCTCCATAGCATGTGCAATAGCCCTGCTGCAGGTTCGGCACATCTGGGGCAGCCTATGTCATTGGTGTTGTAAATTTTAGATATGATTTTCGGGTTAGATAGGCCCTATGATAGATGTATAGATGTAGTAGCTTGAATCTGGCGTTCCTGGACACTGAGTAGATGTGATCTGTTCCCATTGAGCCTCTTCAAGAACAATATCTATGCTATCATGTAGGTATTTATATATTCCTGATATTATTCCCTTTTGATCCCCTATTGAACAGAGAAGGTAATAGCCTCTATGAGTTGGTGGTTCAAGAGTCCCGGTTCTCCATGCCTTTTGTGTAGTTCTGATAATAGCATTATGTGTGATGAATAATCCGGGAGGTAAATTGAACAAGTTTTGTAGTTCAGTGTATGTATGAAGTTTCCCTTCGCCGTAGAGATCCCCCAGTTTTGTGATATTATGTGCCACCAATTTATTAAGTCCTGGAATTGTTTGCTTTTTTGTGATATGGTACAGACAGGTCAGGGGGACTTCTGGTGCGTACGGAGCATTTGTCCAGGTACGTTTAAGGTATTGTTCCCAACAGTGTCTTACTGATTCCCATTCCAGTGGTAACTCCCGTTTTTTCTTCTTGGAGTTCAGTGATATACCCAGTATTCTGTCTAGTGGGCAGTTTAAGGGGAGTCGCAGTTCATTTATGACAGGAGCTTCACTAAGTAATTTTGCTAGCCATTGTAGTTGCCCGGCCCAATAATATAACTCCAGATCTGGGGTGGCTAACCCCCCTTCCGCAGAGGGTCTTTGGAGGGAGTGCAAGGTGATCCTGTGCCTACCTGATCCCCACATGAAATTTGTGGTCATAGTTTCTATTTCCCTGAACATTTCTTTCGGGATTATGAGTGGGATAGTGGAGAAATAGTATAGCATTCTGGGTAGCACTATCATTTTGAGCAGAGCAATTCTTCCCGTGACCGTCAGGGGTAGTGTCTCCCAGAAGCGCATGTTGGCTCTAATCCCTCTAATTGTTCTTTGTATGTTTCCTTCAAGCATGTCTTCTATTTTGTGGTATATATATATATATACTCCTAGATATTTAAGTGAGTTCGGAGACTAGGGCAAACCCCTTGTGTTGTTGGGTTCTGGAGTATCTTTGCACATTGGGAAAATGGAGGATTTACTCCAATTGATCTAGAGACCGGAAGCTGTTCCATAGTTTTCTAGCATCCGCACGGCTCCAGGAAGATCTGACTCCAGGTTCCGGAGGAAAAGTAGCATGTCATCTGCGTAAAGGGCGATGTGATGGGTCCAATTGTTGAGTGAGATGCCCCTAAAGTATTGACCGGTTCTGGCCATTTGGGCTAGAGGTTCTACCAAAAAGAAGGGGGGATAGTGGGCACCCCTGTCTTGTGCCCCTGCAAACTTGGAATGGAGCAGATATAGTATTGCCAGTTCGCACTCTTGCGGTGGGGTTAGTGTACAGGAGTTTTGTCCATCTTACAAATCCATCGCCAAGTCCCAGCTTTATCATGGCCTGTTCTAGGTAGTCCCACCTAAGGCTATCAAAGGCTTTCTCAATGTCGACTGAGATAATCGCCGCAAGTGGCATGGTTGAGGGTGTAGAGTGGAGAACCGATATTAGGCGTCTGATGTTTTGGGCTGTGCTACGCTGTGAAATGAATCCGGATTGGTCTTGGTGGATTAACGACGTCATCTGAGGGAGGAGTCTGTTAGCTAGTATGCGGCTTAGTATTTTGTAGTCTATATTAAGCATGGATAATGGGCGGTAAGAGCGGACGTCAGTAGGGGGCTTGTCGGGTTTCAGTAGGGGTATCATAATGGCTTCATTAGTTGATTGGGGTAACTTATTGCTGTGCCATGCTTCTGCGTATAGCGTGCAAAGGGGCGGGGCAAGCAGGTCTTGGTATAAGAGGTAGAACTCCAATGGAATTCCGTCTGCTCCTAGGACTTTGCCCCTTGCCATGTTCTGGATCACTTACTTAATTTCTGCGATCAATATGGGTACTGCTAGAGTTCAGCTCTCTTCAGAGCACAGATTGGGGAGGGCGAGTTCCTCCATCTCCTGTGGGGGGGTGCATATAGTTTTGTATAGTATTTAGTGAAATTGGTATTTATCTCTTTTTGGGTATAAACGCTCTTACCGGGGGTTTCCTCAATTTGGACTATGACTATTTGTTGTTTTGAGGGTTTGGCAAGCCAGGCTAGCAGGGCGCATGCCTTATCACCTTCTGAATGCTGTTTAATTAAGTATTGCTTGTAGTCGAATCGAGATAATCTATTGTTTGCTTCAAATATTTTGGCCTTGTTATAGTTTAGTAGGGGAGTCAGGTCAGACTGTGTGGGTTGCCTAAGCTCTATGGGCCACATGTAGCAAACTCCGAGATTGCGACTCGGAAATTGCGAGTCTGTCCGACTCGCAATTTCCGAGTCGCAATCTCGGATGCAGAATGGTGTCTCAGACACCGTCTGCGACTCGCTATGGGGTCGCAAAGACCCACCTCATCAATATTAATGAGGTGGGTCGCATTTTGCGACCCCATAGCGAGTCCCTGCACTCACAGGGATGGTGGCCTGCTGAAGTCAGCAGACCTCCATGTCTGTGACTGCTTTTTAAATAAAGCAGTTTTTTTTTTTCATTTTGCAGCCCATTTTCCTTTAAGGAAAACGAGTTGCAAAATGAAAAAAATACCGAAACCATTTGGTTTCGTCTTTTCAGTGTAGGCAGTGGTCCATTGGACCACTGCCTGCTCTGAAAAAACATTCTGAGCAACATTCACAAAGGGGAAGGGGTTCCATGGGGACCCCTTCCCTTTTGCGAATGAGGTACCACCAGTGTGACACTGGTGGTAACTGCGAGTTGCTTTGCGACCGCATCTGCGGTCACAAAGCAATTCTGAATTGCGATGCGAGTCGCAAATAGGAAGGGAACACCCCTTCCTATTTGCGAGTCGCATTCACAAATTGCGAGTTGGTACCGACTGACAATTTGTGAATGTGCATCGCGTTAGGCCGTTTGCATGGCGCAAACTGCGATTTCCGCAGTTTGCACCATGCAGACGGCTTCCTACATCTGGTCCTAGGTCTCTGAGAGAGTCTTCCAGTTTTTGGAGCTCGGATTCAATTGATTTTCGAACTCCTATATTTTCCGTAATGCAAGTGCCTCGAATTACTGTTTTGAATGCCTCCCATTTCATGGATCTGGATGTCGCCGTCCCCGCGTTTAGTTAAAAAATTCAACAATGGCTGCTTGTAATGTGTGTTTAAAAGCTTCATCCTCAAGCATTTCCGTCCGAAGGTGCCAGATCGGGATTGTTGGTCTCTCCCTCCCCCACGACAGTGAGAGCAACAAGGGGTTGTGATCTGATATTGTACGTTTAAGGTACTCAGCTGTTATCACGTCATTTTGAATTTCAGAGAATACTAAGAAGGAGTCGAGCCTAACATGTAAATCGTGTACAGCTGAGTAATATGAGTAGTCCTTAGAAAGCGGATGGAGTTTCCTCCAACTGTCCCCCAATTGCCAATGGTGTGCCAATCCTTAAAGGATTTAGCGGTTTTTAGGGTCTGGCATTGCGAAAGAGGCGGGTGTGATCTATCTAAGTTAATATTTGCTATGTAGTTAAAGTCACCCCCTATTATATTTGAGCCTGGAAGTAGTGGACCAATCTCTAGGGATAGCTTATCAAAGAATTTTCCTTGGTCGTGATTTGGCGCATGTATCCCGGCTATGGTTATTTCTTTACCCTCTAGTCTCCCGGTGACTACTACATACCTGCCCTCCTTGTCTATTATCTTGTGAAGTACTTGGAAGGGGACACCAGGGCGGACCCAGAGCAGCACACCTCTAGCATATGCTGAGTAATTAGTGGCAAACACTTGACCTCTCCATCTTTTTTTAAGAGCCTTATCTTCTTGTTCCACTAGGTGAGTTTCCTGTAGAAGAGCGATGTGTATCCCTCTTCGTTTGAGGTAGTTGTGTATTTTGTACCGCTTGGACATATTATTTAAGCCTCTGACATTCTACGTTATTATTCTATACTGTGCAACCATGAGTTTGGTGTTTTTTGCTTACGTTGGCTAGAGTGGGTGTGTAAATTGCGATGATGGAATTTGAGATTTAACTGCAGTGTTTTAGTTCAAGAATCATCAGCTTCAGAGGTTTTATATGCATGAGGTATCCCTTTTTCTAACTTAACAGTTAAGTTTCCCAACTCCCTCTCCCCAGGACCGGACACTAAAACTTTCCCCGTCCAAACAATTGTAAACTTATCTTAATTTCCTATTGGTGGGTGACGCGCCAGAGACCGAGAGCTTACACTCCCTGACGTTCCCGGGACCCTGCAAGGATGTAGTTGCAGCTCAGAAAGTTTAGTCAGGGTTTGCAGTTTTTCGTGGTTCCTGAGTTTGCTTCTTCGGTTCAGTTTTACAGGTTAGTTGGCTATGTTCAAGGTATTACTCTAGCATTTTTCAACTCTTTTGGCGGGGTGTCAGATCAATTCTTCCACTGCTCGCAGGGTTATTTTTGGTAGGCTAGTGAGGGTGCCCCTCGAGGATGTTGAGGAGCCTGTCTGCTTGCGTCGTGATCCGAGGTGCCTCCCGAAACCTGGGGGGGGAGGCTCCATTGCTTAATGCTGCTGCTGTGTCGACTGCCTCGAGCATCTCTCGGAGAGTCTGGTGTCTAGGGGGTGCTGCTTCCAAGATTCGTTTAGTGGATCTACCGCGTTTCCTTCCAGATGGGTGAGGAGGTCTGGGCCGAGGGTCCTGCAGGGTAATGTTCAGGGTTTCCAGCCAGTCTTCTACCAGTTGTGGTGATGTAAAAAAGTGCGTTTTGCCTTCATATTCTACTCTGAGCTTGGCCGGGAAGATCATTATGTATTTTATGCCCTTTTTGCATAGAGTGCGTTTGTGGTCATTAAAGGAAGCTCTCTGGAGTAGAGTTTCTTTGGTGAAGTCCGGGAAAAACATGATGCGTTGGTTATTTAGCATTATTTCACCTTTCAGGCAGATTTGTGAGAGGATGTAATCTATGTCCTTAAAATGTAATAGTTTTGGCACTTTTGGTCACGGTCCAGTTCCTGGGGGAGGTGGTCTACCAGGAACTCTGTGAGCTCTTTCTATCGCAAAGAACAATGAGAGACCCTCGGGGTGCACAGTGTCTTTGAGCCAGCTTTCCAGGAAGGACTCCATGTTTGCCGCTGAGGACTCCACTCCCTCCGGTACCCCTACTAATCTAAGGTTTCTCCTACGAGAGCGTTTTTCCGCGTCCAACGCTCTGGCTTCTAGATGAGACGGGATGAGAGGTCAGCTAACTCAGATGATGATGCCTTCTGTGTTGACGTCACCGTTTCTAGTGTCCTTTCAGTCGCACCCACTATCTCGGTAAGTTTGCGGTGGTCGTCGCGCAGCAGGGATAGATGGACTGTTAAGTTGTAAAAAAAAATTCAAGTGCTTTGCAGGAGCCCTCTGATGGCCTGGAGGAGTGTGTCCAGTGTTGTTTCTTGTTGAGCAGGGGCGCCTTGGGGGGCCATGTTTGGGCATTGTCCGGGGAACTTGGCTGCTGTCGAGTCTTCCTGATCTAGTCCTTCACGCTTTTTGGATTTGCCCATTGTTGTGCCCTGATGAGTGAGTATTGAAGGCGGATTCCTCTGTTGAGGTGGTTAGGGGTTCTTAGACTTGAGCTGTTTTGCCAGAGGGGCAGCAACGCACACTGCAGTGTTCAATTCCCGTTGATCTGGCCAGAGAGGCGGTAATATTGTGTGGGGGGTTTAGGAGGAGACTTTCCTCTTGTGGTGGAGGCTGCTATTGGGCGACAAGCGGTCACTGGTCGTGGGTGCAGAGGGGCCAACACCCGCCGGAGCTCACTTCACCACCAGGGCTAGCAGGAGACAGTCTTCTGTCAGCTCGTGGGCGTGCTCCCACGTCTGTTTTGTGAGGGATGAATCTTTGCTTGGGGGGTCTTTTCTATTACGTTTTTGTGCGTGGCAAGTGACTCGCTCGTTGTTTTGGGTGTCTTTTTTCCCCCTCCTTCTTTTTGTTATTTTTCTGTCCTTCTTTTCTCCCCTTTAGCCAATCTTGGCCTGGAGCCCCTAGGGGAGTTCCATTTATAATCGTGGCCCCTCACCTCCTCAGTGCCGCAGAGCCGCGGGCACTGTCACTGGCCTTTGGCCGCCATTTTACTTCAGAGCGGCTGCTCCCCTGTGCCGCCCTCGTGTCGCGGAGGTTGTTCTCCACCCCTGGGCCTTCGTACCTTCAATCTTCTCCTCCCCAGCAGGGCAGGTGAGTATCCCGCCGGTACCTCTGGACTGTTTTGGCGGCGGACGCTGGATTGTTGGCCTCTGAACTCCGGTCAGGTTCTCTGCTCTGCGGTTCTTTGGGCGAGCCGTCCCGCAGTCGCGGTCGCCATCTTGGATCCGGGCGGTCGCGGGAGACAGTCGCAGATTTCTCTTCAGCCGCGCGCCTAATTCCAGCGATCGTCGTTCTCCCTGCGTCCCGGACGTTCTCCGGTGCTGGGTTCGTGAATTATTGTGCTGTCAGGGCTAATTTGGAACTGTATATAGTCTGGGTCCCATTCCTGGTCACGGAGCGTCGCGCTAGGCGTGCAGCTTCATCGACTGCAGGCCACGCACCCGTCCATGCATTGTTGTTGCATGCAGGGCTTGGTTGTGGGAGTGGTGGGTTGTGATGGTGCGGTGTGTGGGAGGTGGTGGAGTAATGGGGGTGAGGGTGAGGGTGGGGGTATGTAATGGCAATCAGGTAGGGTGGGGGGGATTAAGTAGTAAGGATTTGACTTACCAGAGTCCAGCCCTCCTGCTACTCCTGCGAGGCCCTCAGGATGCATGATTGCTAAGACTTGCTCCTCCCATGTTGTTAGTTGTGGGAGAGGAGGTGGGGGTCCACAACCAGTCCTCTGTACGGCTACCTGGTGTCTTGATACCATGGAACGCACCTTCCCCCGTAGGTCGTTCCACCTCTTCCTGATCTCCTCCCTTGCTCTTGGATGCTGTCCCACTGCGTTGACCCTGTCTACAATTCTCCGCCATAGCTCCATCTTCCTTGCAATGGAGGTCTGCTGCACCTGTGATCCGAATAGCTGTGGCTCTACCTGGATGATTTCCTCCATCATGACCCTGAGCTCCTCCTCAGAAAACCTGGGGTGTCTTTGAGGTGCCATGATGTGGTGTGAGTGATATTTGAGGTGATGGTTGATGTGATGTGTGGGGTGATGTGTTGGGGTGTGTGGTGTGAGGTGCGCGGATGGTGTATATGTGATGGTGTTCTTTGCCTCTGGATTCTGGTGTGGTCTTTGCTTTTCTCTCTCTCTGCTTCTTCAAAAATCTTCAGTGTAAGGGGTTGTGGGTAGTGTGTGTGAGTTTTATAGTGGTGTGAGTGTGTGGGTGTGGTGTGTGTATGTGTGTCAGGTGTGTGTATTTTGAATTGTCCAATGTGGTGTAGTTTTGGTCGTGTGTGTGTGTATTTTGAGCGCTGCGGTGTGTACCGCCAATGGTTTACCATGGGTGAAAGACCGCCACGTTGATTCGTGGGTGGTGATACTTTGGGCGTAATCCTGTTGGCATAACGGTGTGGGTTTTGGTACCGCCAGTTTATCACTGACCTTTGGTGTGGCGGACTTGTGTGGGTGTCTGTATATTGGCAGAATTCTCAATGTGGGTCCTAATACCCGTTGTGGATTTCCGCCGCATGAAGGTATGTTGGCGGCCATTGGCACAGCGGTAAGCGGGTTTTACCGCCAGGGTTGAAATGAGGGCCAAAGTGTCATTCTTCCACGACCTGAAGGTCTGGCAGTGGACGGTAGATAGGGGGATGTCTCTTCCTTCCCTTCCCTGGGTACCTATGTAGGACAAGTAATGAGTTTAGCCATCATTAAATTTTTCTCTTGTAACATACATAATGCATGTCAATGACAAACTGTGATAAGGTATGTCATAAGTTGATACACAGTACACATCACCACTGTCAATTACACAGAATTAACATTTCCCTGTTGCTTTGTCACAAATGTGTACACATCATTTATCTGGACAACAACAATTTGTGCATGAAACTTGCCACTCTGACTGTGACTTGATGTCCCAAGACTTAAAATGACCTTTGTTGGGGGGAGTACTGTGCCCCAAAGCAAGTTGCCATATGTGCCTTGTAATGTAAAAAAATGGTGTCTAAATCAAAGGTCAAGCCCAGAATTTATCACTAATATAAACAAATTTTTTGGAGTTGTGATGCATTTTTCTTAGCCATATACTGCATATCATGCCTCTCAAATGATGGGTACCTGACCTACTCCACTGGACATTAGGAACCATCCATGACTGCTGGCGGAAGTCGTGATGGTGGTAGGTGGTTGCAACTGCGAAAGACACAGCCATGGGCTAACGTTGTTGCCAGTGGCGGTCGCAGACCAATGGCTGTGTCTGCCGGTGGTGATGGCCACGTATGTGGAGGCCGTGACAGACATGTTCTGCAAAATCACTCACTTGACTCTTGACACTGCTGCCAGCAAGACCTCCACTACCTGAGCTGCTGTGTACTGCCTTTGGGAGCAATCATGCCATGCCCAACAGGTGACAGGGCCCCTGCCTTCTCCCTGAGGGAGCTGGAGAGGCTAGTGGAGGAGGTCCTACCTATGTATGAACAGCTTTATGGTGCATCAGAGGAGCGGTATGTGCCTCATGTCCACTTTTTTTCACTGTTCTTCACCATAATTTCCCTCCTCACAGGCTATATTGTGCCCATGTGTGCCAGAATGTAAAGTCAAGGCCATGGAGTTGGAGTCGGTATGGCATCAATGGGAGAGTCAATGTGCATGTAACTGTGGGGGTCATTCTGACCCCGGCGGTCAGAGACCGCCGGGGCCAGGGTCGGCGGGAGCACCGCCGACAGGCCGGCGGTGCCCCGCAGGGCATTCTGACTGCGGCGGTTCGGCCGCGGTCAGATGCGGAAAACCGGCAGTCTCCCGCCGGTTTTCCGCTGCCCTTGTGAATCCTCCATGGCGGCGGAGTGCGCTCCGCCGCCATGGGGATTCTGACACCCCCTACCGCCATCCTGTTCCTGGCGGGTCTCCCGCCAGGAACAGGATGGCGGTAGGGGGTGCCGCGGGGCCCCTGGGGGCCCCTGCAGTGCCCATGCCAATGGCATGGGCACTGCAGGGGCCCCCGTAAGAGCGCCCCACTTTGTATTTCAGTGTCTGCTATGCAGACACTGAAATACGCGACGGGTGCCACTGCACCCGTCGCACCTTCCCACTCCGCCGGCTCAATTCTGAGCCGGCGTCCTCGTGGGAAGGATGATTTGCCCTGGGCTGGCGGGCGGCCTTTTGGCGGTCGCCCGCCAGCCCAGGGCAAATCCCAAAATACCCTCAGCGGTCTTTCGACCGCGGAGCGGTATTTTGGAGGGGGAAGTCTGGCGGGCGGCCTCCGCCGCCCCCCAGACTTAGAATGACCCCCGTGTCTTGAGTGCACCCTGTTGTACTTTATGTCAGATACACAAAACTTAGTGAGGTGACATCACAGCCATTTCCATACATCACTTGACACATGGATATTATCAATGTGAGACCACATGAATTTGCAAGACAGCATGGGCTGTGTAAGCGTGTTGTATGTGTCAGGTGTGTATGTAAAGTTGAGCTATGTGTATGTTGCCATTGAGGTTTCAAACCACAACTGGCCTTACTAAACTTTTATTCTGAAAGCAAATCCTGACTTACTCTACCCTTCAGTTTGCCACATACACACCACCTGCCAAATTGCTGTTGGCTACATGCTGTACTGTCATGCATGGAAGTGATGGGAATGGAGGTTCACGTCGGTTCTGTCTGCTGAGCCTAGAGAGATTTCAGCTTGTCAAATGTATTTCCCAGTATTCGTCCAAGTCTAGGGTGGTGTTGAGTCATTTTGACTATGCAACTATGACACTGTGCACATTTCATGTATCTCAGTATTTTCTGTTATATAAACCAATCTTTGCTCTGTGCTAAAATGCAGCTAATTGAGGTTCTGTCCCTGATGAGTATGTAAATGGTTTTAGTAGAGAGTCAATGATCTGTGATTAATGTGCACTTGGCATCTCTGTCAATGTGACAGGTCCCTTTCAATCACAGCCCTATTGTAATCCTCACACAGGTCAAATTTGTCCTGTGCAGGCATATTGCATAATGGTAGTCTCACAGTGCAGACAGTGTGATGAGTCCTGAGAACTCATGATATGTGACTTGTTTGTTTATTCACATTGCAGAAATGGGCTTTTGAGGGAAGCACAGGAGCCACAAGGGGGTGAGTAGACAGCAATTTCCTGCCTACCCCGTTGCCAGGTGATTGAGTGGGGTACTGACTGCTCCGCCTGACTATTATGGATGAGCCATGTGTCACACAGTAGATGGTAGATTGTTTGTGTCGACATGTCATGTGTATCAAACTGGTGTACGTTGCCTTCTGAATCTGGGACCTGGTATACACCTTGGGGGAATCCTCAACCAACTTTTCTCAACAAGGATCACAAATGGCTGTGTTCAGTGATCATTTGTGTACTGTTTTTGTCGTGGGTGTAATTTCTGACCCACAGATCACTTTCCCTGAATGTCACAGACAAAAGGTAGGTGGGTTATGGATCACTGTCCTCTGCCATGTGTCTGCGCATATGTGTATGTAGACATCTGGTACCCAGAAGCAAGTTATCTTCAGTGTATGATGGGTGTTAGTGCCTCACAGCAATCTGTGATGTGTTCGTGCCCAGCATAGATGTGACATGGCTTACATGGCTAATGGTTTGGAGATGTAGCAAACTACTTTCCCCTGGTAAGCGGGGGATGAGGTCC
This sequence comes from Pleurodeles waltl, assembly GCF_031143425.1. Classification (NCBI taxonomy): domain Eukaryota; kingdom Metazoa; phylum Chordata; class Amphibia; order Caudata; family Salamandridae; genus Pleurodeles; species Pleurodeles waltl. The sequence goes on along the minus strand of NC_090443.1, from coordinate 299,144,862 downwards.
AATGACTGTAGCCAAAATTCCTTGTACCTACATGTCAGCATGTGTCCTTTTATGTTTAGGAAACATCCTTAATCTGCAATTTCATGCACGTTCTACCCATGTTGATGGGATGATGTTTGCATTTACTCACATATATGCGCATGGACAACTGTTAGCGGAATAGTACATTTACAATGGTGGTCAGTTTCATGTTGTGCCACAGACAGGAGTGTGTCAGCATTGTTTATTTTCTGACAGATACTCTCATGCGTCATAATGTGGCATTCGGCATGTAGAACTGCAGTAGCAATGAGGGATATGACAGGGTGGCCCTGATTGTGGAACCACTCTGTGTTTATCTATGCCATTGATGTTGCATAATGTGGAAAATACCCTGCACATGTTTAATGATTGAGGATTGTTTCCTGACTGGTGTCATGCATCATGAGTGACTTGCAGTGATGCTGACATCACATGTGTTTGGGTTCAGGTATTCATCCAAAGACAGATACCAGGGTTGGCATGTTTAAGATGTGGATAGTGATGTTGCTTCTCATTGGACAATAGGTCAGGGTCCTTCTATTAGTACTTGCAAGTTCTGTGTCTCTCCAACATGCAAGGTACAGACACACTCAGGTGATGTCATTGTAGTGGGGGTCAGACATTAGTGGTGACTATCCTGGGGTTTACTGATTCATTCTTGTGTGTATCCTGTAGACATCTCTCCCTGAAATATTGGATCTGACGTTAATGTTGTTCCTTTCAATGACACATGTGAGGCCTATCTAAGTGACATTGCTACTACCTTCGTGACTCTATTGGGACAGGTGTCACTTTTTGAGCTGTACATTGTTGAAATGTGTCCATTCTGACATGGGTATTTCCATGTCAACTACTCCAGAATATTGCACTTTTGTACCTGAGATAGCTGGACTTCATTGGCATCATCTCAAATTCGTGGTACATCAGGTAAGTGCAGAATAGATGTGTGCATAAACTTGTGTGTGAAATATGGGAAGATACTTTACAAAGGGATACTATTGTTGGCTTCAAGTTAACTGGGGTCTGCTACATGTGGCACAGCTGTGAGGATCGAGAGGTAACCTAGTTGCTGTATGGTTATTGTGGTTGCAAGACTTCAGCCATACAATTGTAGATGTCTAAGATCCTGATTAGCCTGTGGATAACTTTGGTAAGTCCAGATGGCATACATACATAAGTTATGACACATGAATGTATCACTTAGGTGAAAGTTTTTGATGGACCCCACTTGACATGATGGTATAGTTTGTCAATCAGAGTTGTGATTGAAGTGTTATCATGTACATGTTAGGACCCTATTTATCATTCTTTTTGCAGCATCTGCACAGGTAGGTGAAGGAGATAGGGCACAGCTGAGTAGGGAAGCATCTGGCCATGGGACCTCAGGTCAAGATACCACTGACACAGAGGGACCTAGTGGCCTGGAGGGCGAGGGGGTGCCACGGGGGAGACAGGATCTATATCCTCATCATCAGATTCCTCCTCCAGTGGCCACTCCCTAATGATGGCAGACCCATGAGGGATCCCCCAAGTATCATCCTTGTCCTCCACCTCCTGTTCTATCACCGACCTCCCTGTTGCTCCCCAGCTAGATGGCTGTGCTCATTCATCCAAGAGGGTGGGCATCTTCTTTGCCACAGGCACCTCCGCCCCAGTCCCTGTTACCCTTGCTGCCTTCAGTGAGGAGGCTATTGACCTGCAAGTATCTCTATGGGTCAGACAGCCATTGTGAATTCCATCCAGGGATTGGCAAGTCAACTCCACCAACTAATGCATTCCTGGAAGGCATTCATGGTGCAATGTCTAGCCTACACAGATCTTTTCAGGCTCTGGCTCCACACTGATGGTAGCCAATCAACCCCCCACCTTCCGTCCCCCCTCCAACTTCTTCTTCCCAGTCCAAATCCCCTCCTTCCCCTAACTACCCAAGGCACACAAACACATCCTCATGCATCCAACTCAACAGACAAACATAGCACAGACAAACACAAGAACCACAAGATATACCAGCACGCACACAAACAACACCCATCCACTGACACAGCAACAGTCACAAGTTCCCCTGCCACCCCACCACCCCAAGCATCACACACACGACTTTCAAGTACATCTACAGACAGCACCATAACAGTCCCTGACACAACCATCACACCATCCTACTGCAACTTTCACAGGTTTTAGCATCATGCGCACTGAACAGTTCTAGCCTGTACTCATGAAACTTTAGATAGAATTATCTTATCAAACATGTAAATGTATTGTTAATTCAAGGTGGATGTGCAAAATAGTTCAACATTCACATTCTTTTAAATATTAGGTTTTGCATTCATTCTTCATAATTGTTCAAAATTATCAAGTCACACCTTCTGGGGAAGTTCAGACTCCAACGGAAGCTATATGGCCTCGGGATGGGCAGGTACATGTATGTGCTCCCTTAACAACGCTGGTTTTAGGTCTTCAGATTTCCTTTCCTTGAGAGATGGCTGCACAACGAGCAGTTGACTAGAAAACAGATGTCAGCCTAACCCGCGATGCTACTCTGTTTAACTTCCTGCAGGCAGTGTCTGAATGTGAAAAGCTATGGATTTTGCAGGTAGAATATTTACTCCAGAAAAGAGTGTCTTTTTCTATCACTAGAAGGACTAAGGGCCTCATTACCACTTTGGCGGTCAAACGAGAGGAAGAGGCTGCCGTCATGCCGGCAGCCTCCTCCCAGATGTATTACGCTGTTTCCACCGGGTTGTCTGGCGGAAACATCATATTATGACGTTTCTGCCGGTCAGCCCGGTGGAAATAGTGCCACGGCATTGGCCCCAGCTCCCTTAAGGGAGCAGAAGCCAAAGTCGTTGCACGACAGCACCCTCGGAATGCGCACTGTCTGCAGCACTTTCCGAGGGTGCTGACAGGGGGGGGCCCTGCACTGCCCATGCCATGCCCCCCTTTAGTCCCCAGCACTGGCTTTCCGCCAGCATTTTCATGGCAGAGACCCCACCATAAAAAGGCTGGTAGGAAAGAGGACTCATGTCCACGACTCTGACCGCCACCACCCGATCGGGATCCATGATCCTGGTAGTGGTGGTGGTTCCCTGGTGGTCTGACCATCAGGGTCATAATCTGGTGGTCAGACCGCCAGGAGTCCGGGGGTCTGACTGTCACCATGAGTTTGGTGGTCTTTGGACAGCTACACTCGTAATTAGGTCCTAAATCTTATCAAAGACTATCAATTATTCGACTTTTCACTTTAATGATCAATTGTGTGTTGTCAATTATTTATCTCCTAGCAAAAACCCTTTGAACCTGAATCTGCCACCACTATTTCTAGGTGGCTGAGGAATGTGATGGAGGCTGGGATTGATATCCAGTTATTTGGGGCTCATTCAATTACAGGCGCTATGGCATGTAAGGGCCTGATTAGGAGTTGGGCGGTTGAACTGCCACAACTCCAATACGGCAGTGGTGAGGCGGCTGTCAAGGCAGTGGCCTCACCCCAGTCATATTAAGTATTACAACATTTCTGATGGTCTGCTCGGTGGAAGTAGTGTGGTGGCATTGGCCTCAACTCCCTTAGGGAGCCGAAGCTGGTGCCGTTGCACACAGCACCCTCAGCAGACAGTGGGCATATCAAGGGTGCTGGCAGTGCAGGGGCCCAACTGTGGCCCCCAGCACTGCCTTTCTGCTGGTCTTTTCATGGCGATGACCCCGCCATGAAAAGGCTGATGGAAAGCAAAGTTGTGATTAGCACATCAGTGCTGAACTCGGCACTGCTGTGGCTGACCACAACTTTGACTGCTGCCAACCCGACGGGATCGCTGATCCCAGCGGAGGTGGCGTTCTTCTGGCTGTCTGACCACCAGGATTATAATTTAGTGGGCAGACCACCGCCACTGCGAGTTTGGCGGTCCATGGAATGGCAAACACGTAATTAGGCCCAAAGCCCTTTGGTTTGGGGTCCACTGTAGCGGACGTTATGAAAACAGCTGATTGGTCATCAGAGACCACCTTTAAGCAATTTTATTATAAACCTATTATTGAAGTTACTTCAAGGGTGGTGAATCAGCTTTGAACTAGCATAATCTGAGCCTCTGGTCCTGACAGAGAATGAAAGGTTTGCTAGCAATAGCACCAAGAATTTTCAGTTCTATTAAAGACATGGAGATGAGGATTTTTGCACCCTAGGGGTTGTGTATATTGTGAATTTGATTTGTTTTTGCTGTCAATAAAGAATTCCATACCAATTTGTTATGATATTTACAATATATTGCTTTTGTCTGAGCATGTGATATACACCCTCTCTTAGTTGTCTTGATGGGAATTGTTGGTATTACGTATTTTTTGTTTTGTTTAAGATTCTGATTAGAAATAGAAGTGAGGATGTGTGTTCTCACAGTTTCAGAGAAATAGCACTTCGTACAGTTGGTCTTGGTTAATTTTCGGTTCTTCAAAATTGTGGCCCAGGAGTCAAGATGAATCCGGCCCAGAAGAAGTTTAATGTTGTGATTGTAAAGCAAAGCTCTGATACTGGAAAGTCACTATTCTCCTGTGTAAAGTGCCTTATTCACAAGGTGGGGGACTTGACCAGAGGACAGGGACCCAAAGTCCTCTAGAAAAGGGTATGCAATGCAGGAAAAAGGTAAAGTCCCACTCTAAGAAATCTTGGGGTTATCAAGTTCAAAGTTTATTGCATTGCTATTCACACGTTTTACTTCCAAAATTTCAAAAAGTCACTTTATTTCCATAGCAAAGGCAACATCCAAAGTAATGACACAAGAAAAGAGAATCAGCCAACACGTGTTTCGCCCCCTCTGGCTATATAAGCTGGGGCTTTCTCAAGGCTGAAAGAGAAAAGAAAAATCTAACTCGCTGATAATGTTGATCAAAATACGGCGAAAAAGAATTATCGAGATACCTTCAAAAAACCACCGGAAAGTGAGCAAAAAAACAAAATCCTGTGTGAAAGAGTTACCGATGTGAAATTCCAAGGTTGGAAAAGTCTTAAACCCAAACATGGGAAAAAATTTACTAAGCTATTAAAGTGAGATACAGAGTCCTTGAGAATAAGAAAGAAAACAGTTTGGAATCATACAAGAACCAAGCTTGCTACAAGTTCTGTGATGTTATTCAGTCTGAGTAGTTAGAAAGAAAAAGAGAAACTGTGAATACAACAAAAATATTAAATCCGAGAGATAAACAAGGTCACTTCGACTAGTATCATGATCACTCTAATTTAAAGAGAAATCTTTTAAGAGAGATTTTTTTATTTATTATTACAGAAAAATGTACAGGAGAGAGATGAAATAGTGATTGAGCATATGGTGCCCAAGTCCAGAAAAAACTGGAGGTGCCCCAAAGAAGGTAAACCAATACTAGAGAGGTGAAAAAATGATGAAAGAAATTGAGCTAACATACCGTAAGAGTTAACAAGCATTTATAATTTGAATATTAAGTCAGTCATATTCTGTAAAGAAACATTAATCAAATATTGAGGCATTTCAGACTTAAAAGAGAAACGTGAGAAAAAATAAATAATAATAATGATATCGACTATAGTGTAATTGAATAACTAACTTGGATGAGCATACAGATTATATTAGACCATCAAAAACAAACAAACAAACATTCAGGGGGTCATTCCAACCCTGGCGGTCGGTGTTAAAGCGGCGGGCAACCCGCCAACAGGCAGGCGGTAAAAAAAATGGGATTCTGACCCTGGCGGGAACCGCCAACACAGACCGCCACTTTAACACACCGACCGCCACGGCGGGACAAACAAACAGCGCGGCGGTCACCGCCAACAGGCAGGCGGCAGACAATGTACCGCCCACCCTATCACAACTCACCAATCTGCCACCTTATCCGGGGCGGGAGCCCCGCCAATAAAAACACGGCGGAAACAGACATTTCAAACGGAAAACGCTCACCTCTACACACTCCACGAGGAATCTGGACAGCATGGAACCCGAATTACACATCCTACCAGCTATTGTCTACCTGCTCCTCTACCAGGAGCACGAACGCCGGTGCAGAAGACAACGGTGAGTACTGCACCTACGACACAGGGGAGGGGGGAGGAGAAAAGATTACGGGCACACACATACGCGACACACCCAATCAATGCAGAGCAACAACTCAGAGTGACACCCCCCCAAACCCCACGGAAGAATGCAAAGACAAAATAAAATGATCATTAAAATTGAAGTATATTATAGCATATTTGAAGTCAAGTGAAATATGAAATAGATAAATTAAATATATTACAACATGAACAATATATACATAGCTCTAAAGTCCGGCCAATATTGGCAATCATCCATAGTTCGTGGGCCAATGGGCCAAAACACATGGGCAAAGCCCACACACGAGACCCGATTCCATTGGAGAGAACACTGCAGGGGCATCAGATAGTAAAACTACAGGCACCTCAGGGGGAAGGGAAGGGGGGACACCTCAGCCAGTTGAGTCCACGACGCCAGATCCACGAGGGGCCTCCATGCCCACTGTACCATCCTGGGGAGTGCAAAGCCACAGTCTCTCAAGTCTCTACAGTGGGTGGGTTGCCCACTGTATCATCCTGGGGAGTGCAAAGCCACAGTCACTCAAGTGGATTACAGACTCCACTGGTTCTGGAGGAGGCATGGTGCCCAGAGTGCATCGTGAAGCCCTGGCCGACACAGATCCGGCCCTGCCAATGGCCCAGCGGTGCTTGAGATGAAGGGCCCAGCGGAGCGGTGCTTGAGACGGCGGGGCCCAGCGGAGCGGTGCTTGAGAGGAAGGGCCCAGCGGAGCGGTGCTTGAGAGGAAGGGCCCAGCGGAGCAGTTCAGAGACGGCGGTGCCCAGCGGAGCGGTGCTTGAGATGAAGGGCCCAGCGGAGCAGTGCTTGAGATGAAGGGCCCAGCGGAGCAGTGCTTGAGATGAAGGGCCCAGCGGAGCGGTGCTTGAGATGAAGGGCCCAGCGGAGCGGTGCTTGAGAGGAAGGGCCCAGCGGAGCGGTGCTTGAGATGAAGGGCCCAGCGGAGCAGTGCTTGAGATGAAGGGCCCAGCGGAGCGGTGCTTGGAAGGAAGGGCCCAGCGGAGCAGTTCAGAGTCGGCGGTGCCCAGCAGAGCGGTGCTTGAGATGAAGGGCCCAGCGGAGCAGTTCAGAGACGGTGGGGCCCAGCGGAGCGGTACTTGAGATGAAGGGCCCAGCGGAGCAGTGCTTGAGATGAAGGGCCAAGCGGAGCGGTGCTTGAGAGGAAGGGCCCAGCAGAGCGGTGCTTGTCTTGAAGGGCCCTGTTCAGCGGTGCTTGTCACGGCGGGGCCCAGTTCAGCGGTGCTTGTTACGGCGGTGCCCTGTTCAGCGGTGCTTGTCTTGAAGGGCCCTGTTCAGCGGTGCTTGTCACGGCGGGGCCCAGTTCAGCTGTGCTTGTCACGGCGGTGCCCTGTTCAGCGGTGCTTGTCTTGAAGGGCCCTGTTCAGCGGTGCTTGTCACGGCGGTGCCCTGTTCAGCGGGGCTTGTCTTGAAGGGCCCTGTTCAGCGGTGCTTGTCACGGCGGGGCCCAGTTCAGCGGTGCTTGTCACGGCGGGCCCAGTTCAGCGGTGCTTGACATGTGGTCCAGGGAACCATATCGGGCCAATATTTCCCGCTCAGTCGCCATCCGACCTTTCACTTGCAGGGCCCTCCTGTGCTGGAGTCCTGGGCCCGTGGGTGTCCTCCTTCACACCCGAAATGGGGCTGGTGGGGCCCTCCTGGGCAGCTCGCCTGCTGCCGGACTTGTCCGCCCTGCTGCCCTTGCCCTCCTTCGTGGATTCCTTGGGGCCCTTGCCTCCCTTTGTGGATGTGCCAGGTGACGGTGCCAGGGTAGTGTCTTTGGGGGCTGCCGTCTCAGGCCTCTCGCGCCGGCCCTTCCCTTTTTTAGTTCTTTTCCCAGGGGGTGGGCTGGCTGTCCCCTTGCTGCTGGCCGATGTTCCTGCCCTAGGAGCTGGTGGACTCCAATAGCCCTGGACAATGTTCCTTGTAGGTGCAGGGCTTGTGGTGGCTGAGGTGCTGTTTGGACTCTTACGAGATGGAGGGGGTGGGTCAGGTGATGCAAAGATGTTAATTTTGGAGAGGAAAAACTTTTTAGGAGCAGTGGGAAGGGTAGGTGCAGTGGGTATGGGAGTGGAGGAAGAGGATGTGGTTGTAGGAGAGCCAAGTGTGCTGTCTTTGGGTGCAGGTGCTTGTGACGGAGGCTGTCGTGAGGTGGATGGCTGTTGGGTGGGTGGCTGCCTGCGTTTGTGTGGTTTGGAAGAGGGGGTGACAGACACAGTGGGAGAGGACACAGGGGACGTGTAAATGGCAGTGGGGGTGGTGACTGCACGTGTGCGGAGTGTTCTGGTGGGTGTGGTGGTGATGGACGTACTGGCTGATGGTGGTGTGCATGCAGGTGTGAGTGGAGACGTCACAGGGAAGGAGGAGGGAGACGACGAGGAGGGGGACACAGAGGAGGCAGTGTCTGTTGGCATGTCTGCATGTGGATGTTGCTTGTGTGAATGCTTGTGGGATGTGTGGTGCTTATGTCTGGATGAGCTGCCCTTGGGTGTTGATGTGTGTGCAGGCTGGTCTGTAGGTGTGGCTGGGATAGGCAGAGGAACAGGAGAGTGGGACTGGGATGAGGAAATTGGAGGGGGGAGGCAGGAGACAGGGACAATGGCTGCCGTCAGTGCTGAGGCCAGAACGTTGAACGATCGCTGATGGGCAGCCTGACCCGAATGAAAGCCCTCCAGGTATGCATTGCTCCGATGCACCTCCCTTTCTACACCCTAGATGGCATTCAAAAGGGTAGACTGCCCAACAATGAGCGTCTGGAGGAGGTCAATGATCTCCGCACTGAGGGCAGCAGGGGTAACTGGGGCAGGGCCTGAGGTGCCTGGGGCGAAGGAGATGCCCGCCTTCCTGGCCTAGCGGGCACGGGGCGAACGCTGAGGGGCTGCTGGGAGGGCGGAGCTGGTGCGCTGGGTGGCGGCTGTACCTGTTGTTGCGCTGGGCACGGATGTTGCCGCCACCACAAGAGAGCTCCCTTCCGAGGACGTGTCGGTGTCGCTGACGTCTCCACGAGTCCCCGTTGTGGAGCTCCCCTCGCCCTCCATCTCACTGGTGAACTCGGAGTCGGTTGCATGGCCCTCCGGGGCCATGTGAGATGCAGCTCCCTCGTGCTCCGATGCCACTTCTCCTCCGCCTGATGATGCTAATGCACACATGAACAGGAAGACCACAAAAAAGGGGGGGGAGAAAGAAAGACATGTTGAGTGCATGCATTGGCGACACCGTTGGCGGAGAGGACAGACACAGAAGCCCCCTGCACTACGCCGCGCACTCGGTGTACACTACTCAATTATTGTGACTTGGCCTACAAGCCTATGGACGACAAATGCACACATAGGTGACCCAGGGCCATGGATAGCTGTACTTAGCACCCTACAGAGGTGGGGGGCGGGGGCACAGGGCCATGCCATACGGAGGGGCCTAGCCTACAAAAATCGCCCTGGCCTAGGGATACCCACATCCCTCCTCCCCCACCCAGACACCTCCACTGTGCTCTAATATAGCAGTATTTGCTGATACTCACCCCCTTGTGTCTGCTGTGATGTCCTCACGCGCCCATCCAAATCGTGGTAGGCCACCGCCAGGATCCGGGACATCAGGGGGGTCAGTTGCCGTGTGGCACCCCTCCTAGGTTGGAAGGCCATCCCCAGCAGAGCCTCCGCAGTCTTTCTGCTGCCGCGGCGGATGTCCTCCCACCTCTTTCGGCAGTGGGTGCCCCGTCTGTTGTGGACCCCCAGGGCCCGGACGTCCTTGGCGATGGCACGCCAAATGTCGATCTTCTGATGGGCGCTGACCTATGTGACATGTACAGGGTTGGAAAAGAAATATCATAACTTTTCTGCATGGTCGATGTGAGTGGCCCCCCCCCCCCAACCTTGCCATATGGCACATGCTCTCATCTGTCGTGCGATGCATGCCTCATTCGCTCCCCTCCCCACCATCTTTCATTCACCCCACTCAACCCAGGCATTGGCCACAAAACATGGTCCTAGTGTACTTACCTGTTGGTCTGGAGGACCGTAGAGTAGTGCATACTGGGGGAGGACCCCATCCACAAGTGTCTCCAACTCTTCTGAAGTGAAGGCAGGGGCCCTTTCCCCAGTCGCAGCAGCCATTGTCTCTTCCAGACCGAGGTCACAGCAGCACTTGCAGTATAGGTCCTCTCCTGTGGATGATCAGGTCTCGAGTGATTAAGCAGATAGAAAATGGCGGTCAGGCCCGCGGCGGTGCGTACCGCGGCGGTGCGTACCGCGACCGCCGGCGCACTTCCTCATTGGCTCCTGAAACCCATAGGGTTCAATGTTAACCAATGCGGCTTAGCACCGCGGTCTTCGACCGCCTACCGCCACGGTGTGCCACGCCAGCGCATTGACCTCACATCCAATTGTCACACTTCACAGGTCAGGCAGCCGCCATTTCAAGGGCCCACATGGCTTAATTTCTACTGTGTCACACAGGCCTAGGCCTTGCATTGCCACTCATACAAGCCATTCAATGCATTGAGAATCGTGTACTGTGCAAGCTGTGTGAACGTACCTGTAGGTTACTTGACTCTGTGCTCCATGTTGTCCTTCCTAGGCACCGTCCGCTGGGACTTGCGAGGAGATGGAGGACTGTTCCCGTGTACAGGCCGCTGGTGGACCTGTCGACAATGGAAGAATGACATGTCATACTCACATACAGACTTGACCGAGCCACCATTAATGAACTGTGTGCCCAGCTGGAGCCAGACCTGATATCACCCATCCGCCAACCCACAGGGATTCCCCCTCTAGTGCAGGTTCTGTCAGTACTCCATTTTTTGGCAAGTGGATCATTCCAAACAACAGTGACCATTTCATCTGGGATGTCTCAGCCTATGTTTTCTAAGGTTTTGTCCAGAGTGTTGTCTGCCCTGATGAAATCCATGCGGAGCTACATTGTTTTCCCTGAGGTGGGCGATTTGGCTACAGTGAAGGGTGATTTCTATGCCCTTGGACATATTCCCAACATCATTGGTGCCATTGATGGGACCCATGTGGCTTTGGTACCCCCCAGAGGAAGTGAACAGGTGTACAGGAACAGAAAAAGCTATCATTCGATGAATGTCCAGGTGGTCTGTTTGGCAGACCAGTACATCTCCCATGTAAATGCCAAGTTCCCTGGGTCAGTGCATGACGCGTACATCATGCGAAATAGCAGCATCCCTTATGTGATGGAACAGCTACAGAGACACTGTGTGTGGCTAATTGGTGACTCTGGTTACCCCAACCTGTCCTGGCTACTGACCCCAGTAAGGAATCCCAGGACAAGGGCAGAGGAACGGTACAAAGAGGCCCATGGGCGTACTAGGAGGGTGATCGAGCGGACCTTCGGCCTCCTGAAGGCCAGGTTTAGGTGCCTGCATATGACAGGTGGATCCCTAATGTACTCACCAAAGAAGGTGGGTCATATCATCGTGGCCTGCTGTATGCTTCACAACCTGGCTTTGCAACGCCAGGTGCCTTTCCTTCAGGAGGATGGTCCAGATGGTGGTGTTGTGGCAGCGGTGGAACCTGTGGAGAGTGAAGAGGAGGAAGATGACGGGGACGACACAGACAACAGGGACAGAGTGATACTACAGTATTTTCAATAGCACACAGGTAAAATTCAACACCGGCATTTTACAATTACTTACAGTCTCCTGCCTCTCTACTGTCTGTCCTATTCCCCCAGTATATGTTAACTGAGTTGTGACTTTCCCTTTAAATTTCAGAGATGTGGCCCCCACTGTGTGACCTCTGCTTTGTTTCCCCATGGACTACAGCTGTGTGACAGTGGTATGTTCTCATCACTGTGTAACTGGACATTTTGGCTGCGTTATGTTTAATACATTTGTTCACAATACAGGCAGACTCCAGATTGTTTTTGTGCAAAAAGTGTTTTTATTTAAGTGCAGAATTTAGGGACATGGATGGAAAATCGGTGATGGGTGATGGTGGAGGAATGTCCATGGCAGAGTCCAGCTTTTCAGTCTCACAGGTGCATTGTCCATATGCCTGTGGAAGGAGGAGCTGGGGCTGTTTCAGGTTGGACAGGGTGACAATGTGGGACAGTGGGATGACATCAGGGGGTATCCTTTGCTGGCGGGGGTCTTGACATCCTACTCTGTCTTCTTACGAGATCTCAGGCCCGCTTGCGCGATGGTTCTTCTTCTGCAGGAGGTGGTGTTCTGGTGGCCTGTTGTTGTGTGGGGGCCTCCTGTCCACTAGTGCCGGCGGAGGTGGTTGCCTGTTCTTGGTCCATGCTAGTGACAGAGGCCCTTTGTGGTGCCACATGGTCCCGCAATGTGGTGACAATCTGGTTGAGTGCCCCTACGATGGTGCCCATTGCGGAACTGATGCTTCGGAGTTCCTCCCTGAACCCCATGTACTGTTGCTCCTGCATGACCTGGATCTCCTGGAACCTGGCCAGTACCGTCGCCATCGTCTCCTGGGAGTGGTGGTATGCTCCCATGATGGAGGAGAGTGCCTCGTGGAGAGTGGGTTCCCTGGGCCTGTCCCCCCCTGTCGCACAGCAGCCCTCCCAGTTCCCCTGTTTCCCTGGGCCTCTGTCCCCTGGACCATTTGCCCACTACCACTGCCCCCAGGTCCCTGTTGTTGTTGGGGTGGTGGGTTAACCTGGGTGCCCTGTAGTGGTGGACACACCGCTGATTGACGTGTCCTGGAGACAGGGGCATGGGCCCGCTGGGTGGAAGCTGTGCTGGTGTTCCCAGAGGGGGTTGGGTCTGCTGTGGCCTGTGGCTGTGTGAGGGGAACCGACTGTCCCGAGGTCCCCGATGGTCCGGGCTGGTCATCTGGGTCCAGGGAGACAGCTGCTGTCATCACTGGTGGCCTCTTCTGGGGGTGGGATGGACATTTCTGGACCCTCCTGGGCGGTGTGGTGGCGTTCGGGTCCTGCAGGGGTATAGAGGTATGGTTATTGCTTCAGTGTGTGCAATATCGGTCAATAGGTGGGTGCCCGTGTACCCCAGGGCTGGCATTCCTGTGTGGGGGCTTTTGTGAGGGTGGCTTGTGGTGGAGATGTGTATGTGCAGTGGGCATGCTTTGGTGATGGGTGCCCATGCTTTGTGGACGCATGCAGGGCTAGGTGTTGGGATGGGTGGGTTGTGATGGTGAGAGATTTGCAGGGAGTAGGTGTCATGGGGGTGGGGGTGAGGGTATGATTTGGGATGCAGGTGGGGTGGGGGTGGGAAGAAGTAGTTAAGATTTTACTTACCAGAGTCCATTCCTCCAGATACTCCTACGAGGCCCTCGGGATGCAGGATGTGCAAGACCTCCTCCTCCCATGCTGTGAATTCTGGGGGAGTAGGTGTTGGTCCGCCGCCAGTCTTCTGCACCACGATGTTGTGGCTTGATACCATGGAACCCACCTTCCCCCGTAGATCGTTCCACCGCTTCCTGATGTCATCCCGATTTCGTGGATGCTGTCCCACAGCGTTGACCCTGTCGACTATCCTTTGCCATAGCTCCATCTTCCTGGCAATGGTGGTGTGCTGCACCTGTGTCCCGAAGAGCTGGGGCTCTACTCGAACTATTTCCTCCACCATGACCCGGAGTTCGGCGTCTGAGAACCGGGGGTGTCTTTGGGGTGCCATAAGGTGGTGTGGATGAGGTGTGGGGTGGTGTATGTGTTGTAGAGTGTGGTGAGTGTGGTGATGTGTGGTGTTTTGTGCGTGGATATTGTGTGGGTGATGGTGTGGTTTGCCTCTGTGTGATGGTGTTGTCTAAGCAATGCTGTCTATCTCTGGCTTTCTGTCATTTTTTTTTGTCGTAGGGGTTTGTGGGTGATGTGGGTGTGTGTTTTATATTGTATTGGGTGTGTGGGAGTGGTGTTTGTATGTGTATCAGGTGTGTGTATTTTGAATTGTCCAATGTGGTGGTGTTTTGTATGTGTGTGTGTATTTTGACCGCGGCGTTGTGTACCGCCAATGGAATACCGCGGCTGAAAGACCGCCGCGTGGATTCGTGGGTCAGAATGGCATGGGCGTATTTCTGTTGGTGTGACGGTGGAGGTTTGGCCATCGCCAGTTTTTCGATGGCCGTTGGTGTGGCGGACTTTTGCTGTTGTCGGGTTTTTGGCGGTTTGCCAGTTGCGGGTCAGAATGACCGTGGCGGTTTACCGCGGCGGTGTTATGGCGGTCTTCTGACCGGCGGTAAGCGCCTTTTACCGCCGAGGTCAGAATGACCACCTCAGTGTTCACAAGGCTCGTTGGTCAAAAGGACCACCTTGTTGTTAATGAGATATGTTGTACAATTGAGGCATTGACTGGATCAAATAACCTTAATCTCCGTATGTAACAGGAGCGCTCCTGTTCCTTACCTCAAAAATGCATAGAAGTCGGAGACGCCAACTGTCAACGGCAGAGAGCCGTAAAAGCGGAACGGGCGCATGGGCGTCGCGGTCACAGTAACAAGCCTTAACCGGCGAGGTAGTTTCTATCGTCGTTCGGTTTGTAGTGAAAACAAACGACGGACTACCAAACTTCAGGGCAGGGAGCGCCAGCTTAGAAAGTAAGAGAAAAGAAAAGGAAGAAAGAAAGAAAAGCAGCAGCCATCTTTGAACGGCAGAATAGATCATCGAGGCAAAGGTTTGGCCATCTTTATGGGCAGAAGAAAAACTTACTAATCATGTTATAATGTCAGGTACAGCACCTGAATTAAAAATAAAGGAAAAATAAGTCAAAAAGGAAAGGTGAGAGACATAGAAGCAAAATTAAAAGAAGGAAAAAAGAAAAGAAAAGGAAAAAGGCAGAGAGTTGGTTTAAAATAAAGAAAAAGTAAGTCTAAATGAGACAAATAACTAATAAACGACTAAGGAGTAGAAGAGAAAAGAGGAGGAAAAAGAGGCTGGAAAAAGGAAGCAGAAAAATTGGAAAGATTACAACAAAGCAGTACAATACTCAAGTATATATATCTCAGGGAAACATTCATACGGTAAAACTTAAGCAAAAAAGCAACATATTATACATGGTGATTTCTAAAAAGGAAATGAAACAAAATGAAACAAAAAGACCCTTTTTTGATTATCTACAGTAGCCAAAAATGCCATTCATGGTCTTTGTTGAGGCCATTGTTGACTGTATCATATTTGATAATAAGACGGCTTTCTTCTTGGCGTAGTCGCAGTGACATATTACCACCTCGCGGAGAGGGTGTGATACGTTGTAGACCACTGAAGGTGAAAGTACATTGTTGTTGATGACAGTTGTTAAAATGTTCAACCAGTGGTGCTTGAGTATCAGATTTTTGTATGTTCCGAAAATGTTCCTGGATTCTGATTTTTAGTGGACGGATCGTACTGCCAATATAGGTTAAATTACAAGGGCACCAAATAGCATAAACAACATGAGTGCTGGCACAGTTAATAAAGTCAGTAATCCGATGGTTATAATTGTTGATGTTAACCGATGTGGATTTGGAAAGACCCAGTTTACATACAGAACATTTGCTGCAGGTGGAAAAACCTTTTGGTTTTGGCGGTAGAAAAGTAGTAGAAGGCCTTTGTTGGAGAAATGAGGGGCAAAGTTTATTGCGAAGATTAGGTGCCCTCCTGAAGCCTATTTGGGGGTGGTTAGTGATATGTTGATTAATAGAGGAATTGTTCAAAAGTAAAAAACAGAATTTTCTAAGTGATTTACGAATGTAATTATGGGCATTATGAAAAGTTGTAATAAAACAAACAGATGTGTTATTGTTGTTTTTTTTAGGTGTGTTCAACAGAAGGTTCCGGTCCATACTTCTCACTTCACCTCTAATGGTATCTGGAGAGGCCTTATTGTACCCCCTGGATATGATTCTCTTGGTCATTTCAAAGGACGTATTATCATAGTCAGAGGTATTGGTGCAGTTAAGTCTAGCTCGTCTAAATTCTCCTTTAGGTATGTTTCGAATGGTACTAGATGAATGGCAACTAGTGGCATGAAGGATTGAGTTAGCAGATGTCATTTTGCGAAAAAACATGGTCTGAAGTTTGTTATCTTCAACATAAATCAATAGGTCAAGATACTCAATTGAAGAGTTAGAGATTTGGTAAGTTACCTCTATGTCCCAGGGGTTTGGTTTAAGGGACTGAATGAATTGATGAAGAAGGGCTTTTGAGCCTTGCCAAATAAGCAGAATATCATCAATATATCGCCCCCAAAAGATAATGTGTTTGATGAAATATTCTGAGCGATCTGACCAGAGCCAATAATTTTCCACAGCTCCCATCAGGATACATGCGTAGGGTGGAGCAAATTTTGCCCCCATCGCAGTCCCTTGTAGCTGTAAATAAAAGTTGCCATCAAAGAGAAAGTAGTTATTTTCAAGACTGAATTTGAGAAAGTCCAGGATCATTGCATTCCGTGTCAAAAACTGCACCAATCTAGTAGATAGGCATTTGTTCACTGCTTCAAGGCCATCATTGTGTGTGATAGATGTATAAAGACTGACAACATCAATAGTTGCAAGAAAAAAATCTGATTGCCACCCTATATCTTGTAGCTTTTGTAGGATATCTTTGGTATCTCTAACATAAGAAGATAAATTGGTCATAAATGGTTGGAGCTCTTTGTCAATGAGGGAACCCAAATTAGAGCATATGGAATTTACACCTGAAATTGTATGTCTGCCCTTTGGTGGATGTCCTACTTTATGAATTTTTGGTAGAAGATACAAGGTCGGAATGGTGGGAAATTGAAGAAAAAGAGAAGTTTTTTACCATTAGAGGTGAAGTGAGAAGTATGGACCGGAACCTTCTGTTGAACACACCTAAAAAAAACAACAAGAACACATCTGTTTGCTTTATTACAACTTTTCATAATGGCCATAATTACATTCGTAAATCACTTAGAAAATTCTGGTTTTTACTTTTGAACAATTCCTCTATTAATCAACATATCACTAACCACCCCCAAATAGGCTTCGGGAGGGCACCTAATCTTCGCAATAAACTTTGCCTCTCATTTCTCCAACAAAGGCCTTCTACTACTTTTCTACCGCCAAAACCAAAAGGTTTTTTCACCTGCAGCAAATGTTCTGTATGTAAACTGGATCTTTCCAAATCCACATCGGTTAACATCAACAATTATACCCATCGTATTACTGACTTTATTAACTGTGCAAGCACTCATGTTGTTTATGCTATTTGGTGCCCTTGTAATTTAACCTATATTGGCAGTACGATCCGTCCACTAAAAATCAGAATCCAGGAACATTTTCGGAACAGACAAAAATCTGATACTCACGCACCACTGGTTGAACATTTTAACAACTGTCATCAACAACAATGTACTTTCACCTTCAGTGGTCTACAACGTATCACACCCTCTCCGCGAGGTGGTAATATGTCACTGCGACTACGCCAAGAAGAAAGCCGTCTTATTATCAAATATGATACAGTCAACAATGGCCTCAATAAAGACCATGAATGGCATTTTTGGCTACTGTAGATAATCAAAAAAGGGTCTTTTTGTTTCATTTTGTTTCATTTCCTTTTTAGAAATCACCATGTTTAATATGTTGCTTTTTTGCTTAAGTTTTACCGTATGAATGTTTCCCTGAGATATATATGCTTGAGTATTGTACTGCTTTGTTGTAATCTTTCACATTTTTCTGCTTCCTTTTTTCAGCCTCTTTTTCCTCCTCTTTTCTCTTCTACTCCTTAGTCGTTTATAAGTTATTTGTCTCATTTAGACTTACTTTTTCTTTATTTTAAACCAACTCTCTGCCTTTTTCCTTTTCTTTTCTTTTTTCCTTCTTTTAATTTTGCTTCTATGTCTCTCACCTTTCCTTTTTGACTTATTTTTCCTTCATTTTCAATTCAGGTGCTGTACCTGACATTATAACATGATTAGTAAGTTTTTCTTCTGCCCATAAAGATGGCCAAACCTTTGCCTCGATGATCTATTCTGCCGTTCAAAGATGGCTGCTGCTTTTCTTTCTTTCTTCCTTTTCTTTTCTCTTACT
The DNA here is from genome assembly GCF_031143425.1 of Pleurodeles waltl. Lineage (NCBI taxonomy): Eukaryota > Metazoa > Chordata > Amphibia > Caudata > Salamandridae > Pleurodeles > Pleurodeles waltl. Next base: position 299,126,816 of record NC_090443.1, on the reverse strand, counting down.
TTCTAAGATGGCGCTCCCTGCCCTGAAGTTTGGTAGTCCGTCGTTTGTTTTCACTACAAACCGAACGACGATAGAAACTACCTCGCCGGTTAAGGCTTGTTACTGTGACCGCGACGCCCATGCGCCTGTTCCGCTTTTACGGCTCTCTGCCGTTGACAGTTGGCGTCTCCGACTTCTATGCATTTTTGAGGTAAGGAACAGGAGCGCTCCTGTTACATACAGAGATTAAGGTTATTTGATCCAGTCTATGCCTCAATTGTACAACATATCTCATTAACAACAAGGTGGTCCTTTTGACCAACGAGCCTTGTGAACACCGAATGTTTGTTTGTTTGTTTTTGATGGTCTAATATAACTTGTATGCTCATGTAAGTTAGTTATTCAATTACACTATAGTCAATATCATTATTATTATTTATTTTTTCTCACGTTTCTCTTTTAAGTCTGAAATGCCTCAACATTTGATTAATGTTTCTTTACAGAATATGACTGACTTAATATTCAAATTATAAATGCTTGTTAACTTGTAGTGTGGTTAGTTTTATGTATTCTTTGCGCATTAGCTTTCAGGCTTTAGGCCTTTGTGCACTTTGCCCTGGATCTATTTTATTCATTTGCTTGCAGCTTAGAGCCTCTGTGCACTTTGCTCTAAATATTTTTTATTAGGCTTCGTACTGTTATTTTTCAAATAGCCAGTTCTACGGTCTTGTTTTATATTCATATCACACTGTTTAGCCTACTTCAGCATTGGAGTTCTCCATAACACATTTACTCTGTGCTTCAGTCAAGGATACAGTATGGTACCATGCCGATAGACCTGGTAGGAGTTTAGTCTTTGGCATTTCTGCGTAGGGACATTTTGTGATCACGCTGACATGTTAGTTATAAAAACACTTCCTTGTCCCAATACACGGAAGAGGGAGATTCCAACCAGGGAACCACAACTAGACGCTGACTGCCTCGTTGCAGATGCTGAACCAAGATCACAGGCCTTTGCTCAGGTATGAGGGCTGATGTCTCCCCAGTGATTCAGAAAGGCAAGTTAGAAGCTTAACATGCTGTGCTCGAAATAGATCAAGTAGAGGGAGAGTAGAAACTATTAGACACGATGATAGCTTTGTTCTTATGTTTTACTCTCCTAGTGACTATTTCAATCCTACTGTGTTGTATGGTTCTGGTTATTGCGGCTCACGCCTTATTATCTAAAATACAGTCGTTTTATTAAAACATTATATAAAACTTATACTGCCTTTGTCATTTGTATATGAGATCATACTGTAAATGAGAGAGTTGGTTTGGATCTGAGTGACCACGACTTCCCTGAGAAGTTCCAAAGATGTCATGCGCTCGGCTGCCCAATCATCTCTTCCCAGTGGGAGAAATGAGGCACTGCTAGTTAGCCGGAGCAAAAAACAGATTTAGGGTGACAGAGTTCCTTACACGTGGGTCAGACTCAGTCCCCCACACCGTTATCGATCCCGATGCCTAGAAATCCAGTAGTCTCATTTAGGATAATGAGAGCCCACACGACAAACTCTTACGGTATGTTAGCTCAATTTTTTTCATCATTTTTCACCTCTCACTCTCTAGTTTTGGTTTACCTTCTTTGGGGCACCTCCAGTTTTTTCTGGACTTGGGCACCATATACTCAATCACTATTTCATCTCTCTCCTGTACTTTTTTCTGTAATAATAAATAAAAAAATCTCTCTTAAAAGATTTCTCTTTAAATTAGAGTGATCATGAAAGGAGTCGAAGTGACCTTGTTTATCTCTCGGATTTAATATTTTTGTTGTATTCACAGTTTCTCTTTTTCTTTCTAACTACTCAGACTGAATAAAATCACAGAACTTGTAGCAAGCTTGGTTCTTGTATGATTCCAAACTGTTTTCTTTCTTATTCTCAAGGACTCTGTATCTCACTTTAATAGCTTACTAAATTTTTTCCCATGTTTAGGTTTAAGACTTTTCCTACCTTGGAATTTCACATCGGTAACTCTTTCACACAGGATTTTGTTTTTTTGCAAACTTTTCGGTGGTTTTTTGAAGGTATCTCGATAATTCTTTTTCGTCGTATTTTGATCAACATTATCAGCGAGTTTGATTTTTCTTTTCTCTTTCAGCCTTGAGAAAGCCCCGGCTTATATAGCCAGAGGGGGCGAAACACGTGTTGGCTGATTCTCTTTTCTCGTGTCATTACTTTGGATGTTGCCTTTGCTATGGAAATAAAGTGACTTTTTGAAATTTTGGAAGTAAAACGTCTGAATAGCAATGCAATAAACTTTGAACTTGATAACCCCAAGATTTCTTAGAGTGGGACTTTACCTTTTTTCTGTATTGCATGATGTTGTGATTGTGCAAAGTTGTTCTCAGGGAGTGATGATTGGCAAAAAAAAGAAGCAGCCAAGATGGTTCTGCATGTATTTGAGGGGACAGATGGGCCAGGACTGGCTGGGCAAATTGTGTGGTAGTTCATGGGAAATGTAGTAGATGTTAAAGTTGTTGAAAACGTTTTTACTGCCTGCCAAAAAGTTGCAGTAAAGGTAAAGAAAGCATACTCCTGGTCTCTGTGTCCTTAATAGAACTGAAAATTATTTGCACGAATGCTAGCACATTTTTCAATCTCTTCATCCTAATGGTCAGTGTATGGGCCACATAATGAGATACATAGACTGTTCATAGTGCAGCTCTTAAGCAAATGTTAATTAAGTGGATTCTAAACCTGCTGCTTAAGCCTTGACAACTGTGGATTTTCAGCCTGGTGCCAAGCAATAGTTCAAGCATATGAATCTGTGAATGACCTATTGCTGGAGAATGAATGGAAGCGATGGCTTATGAAAAGTGATAATATAGCCGATGGCAATATAGCTTTTGCCATCAGCGACTGGTAGGCAGCAGTCTAATAGGACCACTGCATTCCCTCCATGATGTCTTTATTTAGAGCCGACACCACTCAGAGTATTTGTCATTGTCATTGCTCCTCCTGTCTACGTGTTTCGTAAAGGGACAAGTGATACCAGGCAGAGTATACTGCGAAACAGTAAAGAGATACAGAGCTCTATCATCACTTACAGGCCTCCACTTTTGCGTTTGCTGGTGTGTACACTAAGACAAATAACCAAGGGCCTCATTAAGAGTTTGGTGATTGGACCGCCAGACCGCCATGCTGGTGGTCTTCCAGACCTCCCTGTTATGAGTCACACAGGCAAGACTGCCAAGCAAAGAAGGCAGACCACCAGTGGCGCAGCAGCCTTGGTCTAGGCAGTCCAACCACCAGTGCCATCAGCACCGTGACCAACCACCAAGCATATTACAAGCACACACTTGCCGTGGCGGCCCCTTCATGGCGGTCAGCTAATTGCGGTCCGGACCACAGCGATTTGTGTTCAGCTAAGTAACAGACAACTGCACATTGGCTGAATTTAAAAACAACACAGCTGACACACATTGCCACAGTGGACACACCTGCAAAGGACACTATGAAGCACACCCCTTCACAGACCACAATGCTTTGCAGTTATGCAGCAAGACGCAGAAGCCAGAGTGTCTTTTTTCCACAGCGTAAATATATTAGGCACCCCTTTTTTCAAGTGTGTGAAGTAAAGGGACTGACTTGACTGCAACTCCAAACAGTCCCTGTTCATGTACCTACAACCTCCAGCCCAGTGTTCACTTGCCCAAGTACACATGGTAGTGAACTCTCAAATGAAGTGTACTCACCTGGGAGGATACCATGTGTAAAGTGTTTGAAGTACAGGGAGTGATATGGCTGCTAAGACCAGGAGTCTCTGTTTCTGTAACTCCAAACACCAGACCAAGGGGCACTTGTCTAAATACCCCTGTTTGGCAACTCCCAATTGAAGTTTACTCACCTGGGAGGATAATATTTGTCCAGTGTGTGAAGTAGAGGAACTGACATGACTGCAACTCCCAGGAGGCTCTGTTGCTCTTACTCCAACCACCAGCATAGTGAATACTTGTCCAAATACCCTTGGTTGTTAACTTTCAACTGAGGTACACTCACCTGAGAGTGATTAAGCACAAATCATGCCCAAATCAGAGCCATATCTGTCAACATAGCTCCTTCTTGACTTGCTAACCTAAGATAAATTATTTGAGGACAGGAATGACACCTTACCCATAACAAGTATTCATAAGGCCTCAAGATATCTCTCTAGATTGGTATTGGCAGCAGACACATTCACGCTGCACTGTGCACATGATGACTCCAGTCACATATAAAACAAAGTTCTGGTTTTGCCTGCCTCACACTCAGCTAGGCCTCCACATGGACAAAGCCATGTCTTGCCTAGCCACTGTTTTACCTGCACTGGTGGCATGATTTCATTTTCAGGCCATCCTCCAAAGTGCAAATGATCTGCACATTTCAGCAGCTGCTTTAGTCTAATGAATTTGGCAGGCTTCACACTGTCATGTCAGTACACCTAATGCCATGGTTACTTGGCACAATAGGATTAACTGCAGTTTAACTTTATACAAGGTCTCTGCATACTGTAACTCTGAATCGTTGGCGGTAGATGTCATAATACAACCAGTAACATTGTTTGTTTTACATCGGCAAGTGGAGCTGCCGCTAGGCACACAGATGCCACAGAACAGATTGCAGCTACCCACCTGGGTGAAGCCCTCATTGAAGAAGACACTCCTGGACGTCTGGATGTGGAGGACGGTTCGGGCCCAGCTGGGCAACCTGGTCAGATGGCAACAGCGAGTCTCACCGTGCCCACATCAACATCTCGTATCCATGTTGCCTCAGCATCACAGGCAGCATTCGCTACCCAACGTGTGTACCTAGCACAGTGTCTAAAATCTCGTGCCCACCAGTCCTGCAGTGCAACACTTCCGACAATGAGGGTCCAGGAACAAGTTGGAGAGGGCACCCTTTGGCAAGGGCACAGGTCTGTGGGAGCAGGGTGCGTGGGAGGGATGCTGCAGGCCAGTAGGGTGAAGCCACTGAGGTTGCTTTTGGCCAGAACACCATCAGTCACATCTTAGGGGGGGTCTATCAGGAGTTCTAAGGTGAGATGGACCAGGTGTTGACGGAACTCTGGGAAATCAAGTAGCTACAGAGGGAAATGCACAGAGACATGTGGAAACAGATGGAGACCCACAATGACAACATGGCTTCTGTAACAGGGGCGCTGAGGGACATATGTTCCACCCTGAGCAGGTCTTTTTTAACCACAGTCTATCCCTTCCTTTGGCTCATCAACACCAGGCACATCAACATCGGTGCCAGCCAAGGGAAAGGAGGCTCTGCCCGAAGAAGAACCAGCCCCAGACACCCATGCTTCTGTAGCAGCAGACCCCCCCCCCCACCCACAAGCAGGTACGTCCAGCAAAGAATCCAAAAGGTACAGATGGCAAGACACCCACCATTGCGAGCAAGTGACCTCTTCCTAAAGGACCTCCTTTGTGTGCCACACATTCACTCTGTGGACTAATCCTGAACCACCTACCAGTTTCAATGGGAGAAGTTCTCTGGACTTTGGTTTCTCAATGGTGTGGCATCTACTCCAGTTATTTCATTCACCATGACTGACCCCTTCACTCTACATTTTTATTTCTTTCTGTCCAAAATGTATTTTCTGTATTAGAATTGTAATAAATTCACCCATCATGAACTCAATGTCTGTTTGCTTAAAATTCTTATTTAGCTATGCAGAGATGTAAGACCATGTGAACCATACAATGAAGATACAAGTTATGTGTGCCAACAGGGATATGTTACAGGTACACAGTGTCCAGCTCAGAATTACAACCATTACACACCAACACATTAGTACAAGTATCTGATCAAACCAAAAACGTTATTACAGTGTTCAGCACATAGGCTTCCAACATGTCTGGGCTACTGGCAATCAAGAATGAGTGACTCATAATAAGTAAATGAACATACTTACAGGTATAGCAGACCCCCAGACCTCGGAAGAAAGGGAGTTGTCAGACAATGTCCTACAGAATAGGCAAATGTTAAAGTGGTTCATGTCAGCAGCCTGAGCCTTATCACATACCACACCAAAGTAATCCAACATTACATAATCCAAGATACAGACAGATGGCAGTACAACAGTCCCTGATCACAGGGACATCATAATCCAGTTCCCATGCATCCGGTGGTATGCTAGAAACATATGTCAGTGTTGTGGCACAGGCACTGTCGCCTTGAATGATGAAAAACATTTACACCTATATACAGGGCATACAAAAAGAGTGTTTAGCCAATGTGAAGGGAAAATGATTTGGTCAAAAGCTAGGACTACATATTTTCTGACCACATGATGACACACATGATGCATCAGGCCCACCACAACACAAAAACAAGTGCAATGGGTAATTCTGTACCTCCACCCAAACACTGTGCATACTGTCTGGTACAGGTCTCATACATCCAAACTCTGCAACCTACATTACCTGGAACAATCCATGTCCACTTTGTATGTCAGAACAGCATCAGATACCTGCCAATGTCACATCTCTGAAACACCCACATGAAGATGTCATGGTGAAGGTACCTGTACAAACAACAAAACAAGGAGTACAGGCTTGAAACCATAATATGACATAAGTCACATAGCAAGCAACTGGAAAACAAAGTATATTGCAAGGACACTGACACAAACAAAGCAACGTCATCAAGGTGAAGATGTGTCCAAAGCTATCTCATCAAGCAGCCTTTGGCTGAACCTTTGTAGAAAGTACCATCTTTCTTGGCATGCTACACCCAATTTCTATCTGTTTGTAAGTGTGTTTTTACTATCTCACTGGGATCCTGCTAGTCAGGACCCCAATCCTCGTAGTTTGTGGCCTATATGTGTTGTCAGTATGCTTGACTGTGTCACTGAAGTTCTGATAACCAGAACTCCAGTGCTTATGCTCTCTCTACTTACCAAATTTGTCACTATAGTTTAGTGACTCCATATTCCAATTCAGATTGTCACACTGGATGCCCCTTATAAGTCCCTAGTATATGGTACCTAGGTACCCAGGGCATTGGGGTTCCAGGAGATCCTTATGGGCAACAGCATTTCTTTTGCCACCCACAAGGAGCTCATACAAACACTCCTTCAGGACTGCCACTGCAGCCTGAATGAAATAGTACACACACTATTTCACAGCCATTTTCACTGTACCATGTAACTTATAAGTCAGCTATATGTCTAACCTTAATTTACTGAAGGCTAGGTGCAAAGTTACTGTGTGTGAGGGCACCCTTGCACTAGCAAAGGTGCCCCCACATAGACCAGGATCAATTTCCCGGACTTCGTGAGTGCGGGGACACCATTATAAGCGTGTAGTACATATATGTCAATACATATATGTAGCTTCACAAAGGTAACTCCGAATATGGCCAATTGAGGTGTCTAAGATTGTGAAATTGAACCCCCAATCCAAGTCCGGTATTGGGGGGCCAATTCCATGCACCCTGGGGGCTCCACCAGGGTCCAGTTATCCCTTATTAGTGAACTGTGGGCAGTGTCTTGCAGCTTAGGCTGTCTAGAGGTAGCTGTAGCAGAGCACCAAGGCTGAACTGGGAGACATGCAAAGCTCATGCAATACAACTTATAGTTACACAGTACTTATACACAAGTAAAAACAATACTCAGTGTTACCAAAAATAAAGGTATTTATTTGGGTGACACAGTACCAAAAATATCTTAGTGACAATACTCCTTCTGGAGGTAAGTATTATACACAATATATACACTAGACACCAACATTAGACAAGTAAATAGTCATAGAACAATGCAAAAAGTAGGAAATTCTATAGAATGCAATGGGAGAAAATAAGTCTAGGGGCAACACAAACCATATACAAAAATAGTTGAATGTGAATCACAAATTCCCCCCTAGACAAGTTTAGTGTGTGCAGAATCACTGGGAGAGTAAGAATACAGTAAAGGTAAGTAAATGACCCTACCCCAGAGCCCAGAAAAGCAGGAGTAAAGTACTGCAAGTTTCCTTAGGACAAACTACACCTCGTTTTTCGGATTTTGCTGCAGCCAACCAAGCCTGCAAATAACAACTGCTGGATTATTGGACCTGAAGACCTGCAAAGGAAGGGGACCAAGTACAGAAGTCGAAAGAAGTTCCAGGAAGGACAGAAGCCCCTGCCAACCCAGAAGAGGGTCAAAATAAGAGTCCACAGTTAGTCGAACACTGGTGAAATGTACCCTAGGAAGATGCCAGTGGGTTCTTGCATAATGCAAAAGAAGTCCCACGGCGTGAAGATTGTTGCAGATGAGATTTCATGTTGGAAGGCACCAACAAGCCTTGGCTACAACAAAAGTGCATTTTTCATCAAAACAGCGCTGGATGGATCAAGGAGGAACTTGGGGGCCTCCACTCTGAATGAGGAGGAAGAGGGGGCTCTCAGCACTTTAGAGAGCCCTCAGGATGCCAGCCAGCACCCCCAGAGGCCGCTGGATCTAGGTTCAAAGGAGTTGCAAAACGGAGTTGATGCAGCACAACAAAAGAAGGTCCCGCGCTGCCGGAGAACAACTCAGCGAGTTTAGTGCTGCAGGGTGGAGTGCTGGGGACCTGGGCCAGGCCGTGCATGAAGGAATTTTGGAAAGTGCACAGAGGCCTCAGGAGGTGAAGAAGACACAGTACACAGGGGTACTGTCATTCTTTAGGATGACAAGGTCTTACCTCCTCCAAACTGCATCAGCAGGACCTCAGGGCAGTCTATGTTGATGATGTCCACCCTCTGTGTCCTTAGGAGCACGCTCGTCGTTGTGAGAGGAGTCCCCAGTGTACCGGTCATTTTCTTGGAAGGTGCCTGCTTGGAGCAGGGGAGTGACTTTGTCACTCCACTGGAGATTTCTTCAGTTCTTCTGATGCAAGATGAAGACAGGGAGTCCCCAGAGTGTGCACACTGTAGAAACTGTTGCAGTTGCTGACTTGGAGCTGAGGTTGCTGAAGAAAAGTGTCTCTTGTAGACACTTTTTTGCAGTTACAGCGTTTCTTGGAGCAGGCTGCGGTTGATCCGAGGTCAGAAGAGTCTGAAGTTGTTGCAGAGGATTCCTGAAGGAAACCTGCAAGCAGAATCTGAAGAGAACCCACAGGAGAGATCCTAAATAGCCCTGAGAGAGGGATTGGCTACCTTATCAGGTATGGACCTATCAGGAGGGGTATCTGACGTCACCTGCTGGCACTGGCCACTCAGAGCCCTCCAGAGTGCCCCCACACCTTGCAAAGCAAGATGGCTGAAGTCTGGGACACACTGGAGGAGCTCTGGGCCCCACCCCTGGGGTGGTGATGGACAGGGGAGTGGTCACTCCCCTTTACTTTGTCCAGTTTCCCGCCAGAGCAGGGAAGAAGCGGTCCCTGAAGTGGTGTACACTGGTTTATGCAAGGAGGGCACCATCTGTGCCCTTCAAAGCATTTCCAGAGGCTGGGGGAGGCTGCCCCTCCCCAACCTGTAACACCTATTTCCAATGGGAGATGGTGTAACACCCTGCTCTCAGAGGAAATGCTTTATTCTGCCTTCCTGGGCTGCCTGGACCCCAGGAGGGCAGAACCTTGTCTGTGAGGTGGCAGCAGCTGTAGCTGCAGTGCAAGCCTCAGAGAGCTGGTTTGGCAGTACTGGGGGTCCATGGTGGTGCCCCCAGGATGCATGGAATTGGTTCCCCAATACCAGATTTGGAATGGGGGTACAATTTCATGATATTCGGAGTTACCATTGTGAAGCTACATATAGGCATTGACCTATATGTATTGCACGCGTGTAATGGTGTTCCCGCACTAACAAAGTCCGAGGAAATGGCCCTGAACTATGTGGGGGCACCTTTGCTAGTGCAAGGCTGCCCTCACACTTAGTAGCTTTGGACCTAACCATCAGCAAGTGAAGCATACATTTGATTCTATAACCCTGCATAAGATTGTCCCACTTACAAGGAGGGGGATGACATTTACAAGTGGTTTACTGCACTTGAGAGGGCCTGTAAAGTTCAGAGGGTCCCTCAGGTACAGTGAGCTGCTATTCTGTGGTTGTCCTTCTCTGGCTAGGGGAGAGACTCCTTATAGTCATAGAAAATGACTTAGATAATTACAGTGTTCTGAAGACTGCACTCTTAGATGGATTTGGCTTAACCACTGAACAATATAGGATTACGTTCAGATAAACCAGTAAAGAGTCTTCACAAGATTGGATAGACTTTGTGGACTGTTCAGTGAAGGCCTTAGAAGGTTGGTGCATGGCAGCAAGGTGTCTGATTATGAAAGCTTATATAATCTAATCTTGAGAGAATTTATTCTTAACAATTGTGTTTGATTTGTTACACCAGTATCTTGTGGACTCAGATCTGACCTCTCCCCAAGAATTGGGAAAGAAAGCAGACAAATGGATCAGAGCAAAGGTGAGCAGAAAAGCTCATACAAGGGGTGACAAGGACAGCAAGAAGAAGGATGGTAAGTCACATGGCAAGGGGTGGGGACAAAGATACAAAGTCAGAGTCTTCATCAGGCCCACAAAAATCCTATGGGTGTGGTGGACCCAAATCTTCTTCTAACCATCAGAAAAGGCCTTGGTGTTATTCATGTAAGCACAAAGGCCATTGGGCAAGTGACCCCACATGTTCCAAGAGAAACACCAAGCCTCCCACCAACACAACCCCCACTGCTTCCACTAGTACCCCTAATAATAACTGTGGTGGCGGGAAAACCTCTACAAATAGCTAAACAAAGGGTGTAGCTTGGCTCACTTTTGGTAATGTAGAGGGGGTTGGTCTAGTTAGGGAGACCACTGAGGCTGTTTTAGTCTCTGTTGGTGGCATTGACCTTGCCACTCTAGTTGCTTGTCCCCTTAATATGGATAAGTACAAGCAACTACCCCTCATAAATGGTGTTCTGGTTGAGGCCTACAGGGACACATGTGCCAGTGTCACTATGGTGATGGAGAAACTGGTTGCCCCTGAGCAACACCTGCTTGGTCTTCAGTACCAAGTTACTGACGCCCATAACAACACTGTTAGCCACCCCATGGCTGTTGTGAATCTCAACTGGGGGGGTTTACTGGTCCTAAAAAGGTTGTGGTATCTGACTTACCTGTAGAGTGTCTCTTGGGCAATGATTTGGAAGCATCTACTTGGGCTGAAGTGTAGTTGGAGGCCTAGGCAACCATGCTAGGCATTCCAGGGCTCATCTTTGCTCTTACCAGGGCTCAAACCAAGAAGCAAAGAGGATAGGGAAACTTGTATCCTGGACAATGGACCAAGTGCTCCCAGAAACTAGGGGTAGGAAGGGCAAACCCTTGTCCACTATCCCTCCCTCTTCAGAAGATTCCCCTTTTGATGAGGAGGAGTCAATTCCTTGTGCAGAACCTACACCAGAGGAGCTTTAGGCAGACACAGCTGAGCTATTGGGTGCAGGGTGGCCTGTTAGGGAGGAACTAAGTGTGGCACAGTAGACCTGTTCCACACTAGAGGGTCTAGGACAACAAGCTGTCAAACAGCAAATTGGGGATATCAGTGACTCACATAGAGTTTATTGGGAGAACAACCTCCTTGATACTGAGGCAAGGGACCCAAAACCTGGTGCTACCAGGAGACTGGTCATTCCTTTGCAGTATAGGAAATTCCTCCTAACTCTTGCACATTATATTCCCCTGGCTGGATATCTGGGGCAAAGTAAGATCTGGGACAGACTTGTCCCTCACTTTCACTGGCCTCACATGTCAGAGGACACAAGCGAGTTTTGTCGCTCTTGTGTCACCTGCCAAGTCAGTGGCAAAACTTGTGGCACCCCAAAGGCCCCCTTAATCCAACTGCCAGTGGTTGGGGTGCCCTTTGAAAGGGTAGGGTTGATATTGTTGGCCCCCTTGACCCTCCAACTGCTTCTGGTTCATCTTAGTGGTAGTGGACTATGCCACAAGATATCCAGAAGCAATCCCCTTAATGACCACTACAGCTCCTTCAGTGGAAAAGGCCCTCCTGGGAATATTTTCTAGAGTGGGCTTCCCTAAAAACGTAGTATCAGACAGGGGTAGTAACTTAATGTCTGCATACTTAAAAGCTTTGTGGAAGGAGTGTGGTGTAACTTATAAATTCACCACACCCTACAACCCACAGAGAAATGGACTGATTGAGAGATTTAACAAAACTCTCAAAGGCATGATCATGGGACTCTATGAATAACCCAGAAGGAGATGGGATGTCCTCCTTCCATGCCTCCTTTTTGCCTACAAGGAGGTACCCCAAAAAGGAGTGGGCTATAGTCCCTTTAAACTCCTATTTGGTCACCCTGTTAGGGGCCCCCTTGCTCTTGTCAAAGAGGGGTGGGAGCAACCCTTGAAGCCTCCTGTGACGGGCCGCACTGGTCGGCCCACACAAATTCCCTACTTGTGCTGCCGCTACCCCTGTTGAACCGGAAGAGGTCGACCAACGCCCCAATCCGGGCGGCCTTCGGGTGGAACCGCTTGAAGAGGGACGCTCAAATAGCCCGGCATCGGGCTGTAAAGAGGAGGAGGCGATAGTGAAGACGGGAGGAGGAGAGGAGAAAGACGAAAGCAGAAGACCGGGCGTGAACACGGAGAACATCGTCCCAATCGGGGATGAAGGAACCACAGAGGACACAGAGCCGTACGTCCCAGGCGGGGACAGAAGTACAGGATCCAAGACATCGGAGGACCAAGTCGGGGATGGAAGGAGCAGGCTCTGGGAGGGAGCAGAGCGCTACAACCCGCCACGCTTCTGGAGAAGCGTGGCATCTCCAGGTGTGTGGAAGTGGCCTGGGGAGGGATAGGGGAGAGAGAGAGGGCACTTGTATAATCAGAGGGGGGAATATCACGTGGGGAAAAGCACAGGGAAAGGGAGGTGACATACAAAGAAGGGGTGTGCAGTAAAAGATAAAAAGAGTGGTGATATTGAAAGAGGGAAGAGGCAGCGAGAAAAGTCCACAGTAGGAAAAGAGAATACCCGAAAGACATAAGCAAGAACACTAAGAGAGAGAAGGCAAGAAGAGAAAACTGGGAAAAGGCAAAGTAAAGATAATCTCCTACACAGAAAGTGAAAGGACAGGAGAAGGACAGACAGAAAGAAAGAAAGAAGAGAAATCCAAAAAGACAAGACAGAGACAAAAGCGGAGAAGGGGGAGCCAGATACATTAAAAATAAAAGAAGGGAAAACAGAAATACTTACCAAGACTGTTTCTCCTCTTCCCACATGTACCTCCTGAGAGACCTGCAAGAATAAGAAAGACAGGAGGAAGAGACTGTGAATAACTGCCTGGAGAATAACCCAGAGGAGCACAAGAACAATACAAGAAAGCCATCCATCACACAAGAACCTTATATTCAACCAATAAAAGAACACTTACCTGTGTAACAGACGAGTCTTGCTTAAGTTATTCGCCCCAATCCTGCAACACCTCCTAAACAAGACATTGTGGAATATGTGCTGGGCCTAAGATCAAGAATGGCTGAGTACATGAAAAAGGCCATTAGGAACGTTCAGGCCAGCGAAGAGCTTCAAAAGCAATGGCATGACCAGAAGGCTGTCCTGACTGAGTACCACCCAGGACAGAAGGTGTGGGTTTTGGAGCATGTGGCACCAAGAGCGCTCCAAGACAAATAAAGTAGACCACATCTTATTGTGGAAAAGAAGGGTCAGGTCACCTATTTGGTAGGCCTTGGCACTGCAAGAAGTCCCCTCAGGGTACGTCATGTCAACCGCCTTAAACCCTACTATGATAGGACAGATTTGACCCTACTCAAGGCTACAGATGAGGGGCAGGAGGAAGAGAGTGACCCTCTCCCTGACCTCTTCTCCAAAACTGAAGCTGATGGCTTAGTGGAAGGAGATGTACTTGCAGAATGCCTCACAGCAGAGCAGAGGGAGGAATTTAAGAATTTACTAGGCCAATTTTCTGAACTCTTTTCACTCACACCTGGTCAGACTACTTGGTGTGAACATACCATTGATACTGGAAACAATTTGCCTGTCAAAAGTAAGATTTATAGGCAGCCTGACCATGTCAGAGACTGCCCTAAAATCTGAGGTTCAGAAAACGTTGGACCTAGGTGTTATTGAGCACTCAGACAGCACCTGGTCCAGCCCAGTGGTGCTTGTCCCCAAACCTCATAGTAAAGATAGAAAGAGAGAAATTAGGTTTTGTGTAGACTACAGAGGGCTCAATACAGTTACAAAAACAGATGCTCACCCTATACCCAGGACAGATGAGCTCATAGATACACTGGCATTTGCAAAGTATCTTAAGTACCTTTGATTTGACTGCAAGGTATTGGCAGATCAAATTATCAGAGGATGCTAAACCAAAAACTACATTTTCAGCCATTGGAGCGCATTATCAATTCACAGTTATGCCCTTTGGTCTGAAACATGCACCTGCCAATCTTCTAGAGACTGGTGAACATAGTCCTCCAAGGTCTGGAAGCATTCAGTGCGCACATCTAGATGATATTGCTCTATTTAGCTCCACCTGGGATGACCGTCTGGTCCACCTATGAGATGCTTTGGAGGCCCTGCAAAAGGTAGGCCTCACTATCAAGGCTTCCAAGTGTGAGATAGGGCAGGGGAAAGTGGTTTATCTGGGCTACCTGGTAGGTGGAGAACAGATTGAACGTCTACAGGGGAAGGTACAGACTGTTTTAGACTGGGCTCCCCCTACTATTCACACCCATGTCAGAGCCTTTCTTGATCTCACTGGGTATTACAGGAGGTTCATTAAGAACTATGGCCCCATTGTTGCCCCTCTTAATGACATCACCTCTAAAAAGATGCCTAAAAAGGTATTATGGGCAGCCAGCTGTCAAAGAGCTTTTGAGGAGGTTAAGCAGGCTATGTGTACTGCACCTGTGGTAAAAAGCCCAAATTACTCTAAATAATTAATTGTCCAGACAGATGCTTCTGAACTGGGGGATGGGGCAGTACTTTCACAACTTAACTCAGAGGGGCAGGATCAACCTCTTGCTTTTATTAGTAGGAGGTTGACCCCTAGAGAAAAGTATTGGTCAGCCATAGAGAGGGAGGCCTTTGCTGTCCCTGTCCACACAGCAGACACAGCCATTGGCTAACGTTGTTGGCTGTGGCTGTCTCAGCCCAACAGCTGCATCCGTTGGCAGTGGTCGACGTGACTGACATGTTGAGCACATTCACTCAATTGACTTCTGACACTGCTGCCAGCAACACCCCCACTAAACGAGCTGCTGTGCTCCGCCTCTGGGAGCAGTCGTGCCACGTCCAGAAGGTGATAGGGCCCCTGCTTTCTCTCTAGAGCTGGAGAAGTTTGTTGATGAGGTCATACCTTTGTATGGACAGCTCTATGCCTCACCAGAGGAGCAGGTAAGATTCTCATAGGAAAAATGTAATCTGTTCAACACCATCCTTTCCCTCCTTACCGGCTACCATGTGGCCCTGTATGCCAGTAAGACTTCTTGTGTGCCTGTTGTTGCAGTCTGTGTAGCATCAAAGGGATGCACATTGTGCAGGTATTGGTGGCCTGTACTTTCTTACGTTCAGTTACTTTGTGTTGTATGAGGTTTTTGAGGTCCTAGATCCTCCTTGTTTTGGATGCATATAACTAGGTAAGGAGACTTTACTGCCATCCAATGATATCTCCTTCTTCATGCTTGTCGTAAATGTTGGACAACATGTATGTGCATGATAGCATGAGACACGTATGCATCTTGTATGAGTCATTCGAGGATCTTCTAAGCAATGTGTATAGTTCCATGGATCTTCCAAACCTCATCTGGCATTGAAAAACTGTTGTCTACATCCACATCCTGACTCACTCCACCCTTCAGGTTGCCACACAATCCACATGGCAAATTGCTGATGGCCACGTGATATACTATCATGCATGGAAATTATGTAAATGTGAGTGTCATGTAGGTCTTTATGCTCAGCCTGCAGAGACCACGGCCTGTCAGTCGTATCTCCCAGTATGGGACCTAGTCCAGGCTATGGGAGAGTCACTGTGTCTATCCAACTGTCACACTATACCCACTCCCTGTACACTAGCAGATCCTATCATGTGGACAATATGGTACTCTCGTGGTAAAAGTTGCCCTGAATGCCTCAATCCATTGACTAGATTTGGAATGTGTACTGAGGTACATACCGGAATTAGTTAATATGTGCATTTTGCCTCATTTTCAATGGGTGTCTTTGACTCATGACAGGTCCTTTAGTTCCACAGCTCTGTTGTCACCTTTACAGAAGTCATATTTGTCCTGTACAGGCTTATTCCACTAATGACAGTCCCACAGTGCAGACAATGTGTTGATTCCTGAGAGGCCATGATATGTGACTCAATACCTTAGCCACATAACGGAAATTGTACAATTTATACAAACGAGTATTGTGTGGTACAGGTACATACCACAGAACCCACCCCCTGAAGCAGCATTAGTCTGCATTTGGTAGGCCACATGTCAACACAAGCACAAGGAATACACTATTGTAGGAAAGTACGATCTTGCCTGGCATGTTACCCCCATATTTCACTGTATATATGTTGTTTTAGTGTATGTGTCACTGGGACCCTGCCAGCCAGGGCCCCAGTGCTCATAAGTGTGCCCTGTATGTGTTCCCTGTGTGATGACTAACTGTTTCACTGAGGCTCTGCTAACCAGAACCTCAGTGGTTTTGCTCTCTCTGCTTTCTAAATTGTCACTAACAGGCTAGTGACCAATTTCAGCAATTCACATTGGAATACTGGAACACCCTTATAATTCCCTAGTATATGGTGCTGAGGTACCCAGGGTATTGGGGCTCCAGGAGATCCCTATGGGCTGCAGCATTTCTTTTGCCACCCATAGGGAGCTCTAACAATTCTTACACAGGCCTTCCACTGCAGCCTGAGTGAAATAACGTCCACATTATTTCACAGCCATTTACCACTGCACTTAAGTAACTTATAAGTCACCTATATGTCTAACCTTCACCTGGTGAAGATTGGGTGCAAAGTTACTTAGTGTGTGGGCACCCTGGCACTAGCCAAGGTGCTCCCACATCGTTCAGGGCAAATTCCCCGGACTTTGTGAGTGCGGAGACACCATTTCACGCGTGCACTATACATAGGTCACTACCTATGTATAGCGTCACAATGGTAACTCCGAACATGGCCATGTAACATGTCTAAGATCATGGAATTGTCACCCCAATGCCATTCTGGCATTGGGGAGACAATTCCATGATAAGCAAGACATAGTGAACTATGTACTCGGCCTGAGATCCAGAATGGCTGAGTACATGAAAAAGGCCAGTAAAAACCTTCAGGCCAGCCAAGAGCTCCAAAAGCAATGGCATGACCAGAAGGCTGTTCTGATTCAGTACCAACCAGGACATAAGGTGTGGGTCTTGGAGCCTGTGGCCCCAAGAGCACTCCAAGACAAATGGAGTGGACCCCACATCATTGTTGAAAAGAAGGGAGAAGTCACCTACTTGGTTGACTTGGGCACTGCCAGGAGTCCCCATAGGGTGCTCCATGTCAATCGCCTGAAACCCTACTATGACAGGGCTGATCTCTTCCTGCTCCTGGCAACAGATGAAGGACAGGAAGAAGAGAGTGACTCTCTCCCTGATCTCTTCTCTTCCACAGAACAAGATGCTCTAGTGGAAGGTGTAGTTTTGGCAGACTGTCTTACTGCTGAGCAGAAAGACCACTGCATAAATCTCCTGGGTCCGTTTTCTGAACTCTTTTCTACTGTGCCAGGCTCCACTTCTTGGTGTGAGCACAATATAGATACTGGAGACAGCATGCCTGTCAAAAGTAAGATCTATAGGCAGCCTGACCATGTCAGGGACTGCATAAAACAAGAGGTTCAGAAAATGCTTGAACTGGGAGTGGTTGAACACTCTGAAAGCCTATGGGCCTCTCCTGTGGTGCTGGTACCAAAGCCTCACTCTAAAGATGGGAAAAGAGAGATGAGGTTTTGTGTAGATTACAGAGGTCTCAACCAGGTAACTAAAACTGATGCTCACCCTATACCCAGGGCAGATGAGCTCATAGATACACTGGCATCTGCCAAGTATCTAAGCACCTTTGATTTGACTGCAGGGTATTGGCAGATCAAGTTATCAGAGGATGCTAAAGCAAAAACTGCATTTTCGACTATTTGAGGGCACTACCAATTCACAGTAATGCCCTTTGGTTTGGAAAATGCACCTGCCACTTTTCAGAGGTTGGTGAATACAGTCCTGCAGGGGTTGGAGTCTTTTAGTGCAGCATATCTGGACGATATAGCTGTCTTTAGCTCAACCTGGGATGATCACCTGGTCCGCCTGTGGAAAATTTTGGAGGCCCTGCAAAAGGCAGGCCTCACTATCAAGGCTTCAAAGTGCCAGATAGGGCAGGGGAAAGTGGTTTATCTGGGACACCTGGTAGGTGGAGAACAGACTGCACCACTTCAGGGGAAAATCCAAACTATCATAGATTGGGTTCCCCCTACAACTCAGACCCAGGTGAGAGCCTTCTTAGGCCTCACTGGGTATTACAGGAGGTTCATTAAGAACTATGGCTCCATTGCAGCCCCACTTAATGACCTCACCTCCAAGAAAATGCCTAAAAAGGTATTATGGACAGCTAGCTGTCAGAAAGCTTTTAAGGAGCTGAAACAGGCCATGTGCACTGCACCTGTCCGAAAAAGCCCATGTTACTCCAAGAAATTCATTGTTCAAACTGATGCATCTGAATTAGAGGTAGGGGCAGTCTTATCACAACTCAATTCTGAGGGCCAGGATCAACCTGTTGCTTTTATCAGCAGGAGGTTGACCCCTAGAGAAAAGCGTTAGTCTGCCATAGAGAGGGAGGCCTTTGCTGTGGTCTGGGCACTGAAGAAGTTGACGCCATACCTGTTTGGCACTCACTTCATTGTTCAGACAGACCACAAACCTCTACTTTGGCTAAAACAAATGAAAGGTGAAAACCCTAAATTGTTGAGGTGGTCCATATCTCTACAGGGAATTTGCTATACATTGGAACATAGACCTGGGAGTACCCACTCCAATGCAGATGGACTCTCCAGATATTTCCACTTAGACAATGAAGACTCATGAGGTCATGGCTAGTCTTATTCTCCTTCGTTTGGGGGGGGGGGGGGGTTGTGTAGGAAAGTACCATCTTGCCTGGCATGTTACCCCCATATTTCACTGTATATATGTTGTTTTAGTGTATGTGTCACTGGGACCCTGCCAGCTAGGGCCCCAGTGCTCATAAGTGTGCCCTGTATGTGTTCCCTGTGTGATAACTAACTGTCTCACTGAGGCTCTGCTAAACAGAACCTCAGTGGTTATGCTCTCTCTGCTTTCTAAATTGTCACTTACAGGCTAGTGCCCAATTTCACCAATTCACATTGGCATACTGGAACACCCTTATAATTCCCTAGTATATGGTACTGAGGTACCCAGGGTATTGGGGCTCCAGGAGATCCCTATGGGCTGCAGCATTTCTTTTGCCACCCATAGGGATCTCTGACAATTCTTACACAGGCCTGCCACTGCAGCCTGAGTGAAATAACGTCCACGTTATTTCACAGCCATTTACCACTGCACTTAAGTAACTTATAAGTCACCTATATGTCTAACCTTCACCTGGTGAAGGTTGGGTGCTAAGTTACTTAGTGTGTGGGCACCCTGGCACTAGCCAAGGTGCCCTCACATCGTTCAGGGCAAATTCCCCGGACTTTGTGAGTGCGGGGACACAATTTCACGCGTGCACTATACATAGGTCACTACCTATGTATAGCGTCACAATGGTAACTCCGAACATGGCCCTGTAACATGTCTAAGATCATGGAATTGTCACCCCAATGCCATTCTGGCATTGGGGAGACAATTCCATGATCCCCCGAGTCTCTAGCACAGACCCAGGTACTGCCAAACTACCTTTCCCGGGGTTTCACTGCAGATGCTGCTGCTGCCAACCCCTCAGACAGGTTTCTGCCCTCCTGGGGTCCAGCCAGGCCTGACCCAGGAAGGCAGAACAAAGGACTTCCTCAGAGAGAGGGTGTTACACCCTCTCCCTTTGGAAAAAGGTGTCAGGGCTGGGGAGGAGTAGCCTCCCCCAGCCTCTGGAAATGCTTCGATGGGCACAGATGGTGCCCATCTCTGCATAAGCCAGTCTACACCGGTTCAGGGATCCCCCAGCCCTGCTCTGGCGCGAAAGTGGACAAAGGAAAGGGGAGTGACCACTCCCCTGACCTGCACCTCCCAGGGGAGGTGCCCAGAGCTCCTCCAGTGTGCTCCAGACCTCTGCCATCTTGGAAACAGAGGTGCTGCTGGCACACTGGACTGCTCTGAGTGGCCAGTGCCAGCAGGTGACGTCAGAGACTCCTTCTGATAGGCTCTTTCTTACCTGTGTTGCTAGCCTATCCTCCTTCCTCGGTAGCCAAACCTCCTTTTCTGGCTATTTAGGGTCTCTGCTTTGGGGAATTCTTTAGATAACGAATGCAAGAGCTCATCAGAGTTCCTCTGCATCTCTCTCTTCACCTTCTGCCAGAGGATCGACCACTGACTGCTCAGGACGCCTGCAAAACTGCAACAAAGTAGCAAAGACGACTACTGCAACCTTGTATCGCTGATCCTGCCGCCTTCTCGACTGTTTCCTGGTGGTGCATGCTCTGGGGGTAGCCTGCCTCCTCTCTGCACTAGGAGCTCTGAAGAAATCTCCCGTGAGTCTACGGAATCTTCCCCCTGCAACCGCAGGCAACAAAAGACTGCATCACCGGTCCTCTGGGTCCCCTCTCAGCACGACGAGCGTGGTCCCTGGAACTCAACTCTGTCCAAGTGACTCCCACAGTCCAGTGACTCTTCAGTCCAAGTTTGGTGGAGGTAAGTCTTTGCCTCCCCACGCTAGACTGCATTGCTGGGTACTGCGTGATTTGCAGCTGCTCCGGCTCCTGTGCACTCTTACTGGATTTCCTTTGTGCACAGCCAAGCCTTGGTCCCCGACACTCTAACCTGCAGTGCACAACCTCCTGAGTTGTCCTCCAGCATCGTGGGACTCCCTTTTGTGTCTTCAGGTGAGCTCCGGTTCACTCCTCTTCGAAGTGCCTGTTCCGGTACTTCTGCGGGTGCTGCCTGCTTCTGTGAGGGCTCCCTGACTTGCTGGGCGCCCCCTCTTTCTCTTCATCCAAGTGGCAACATCCTGGTCCGTCCTGGGCCACAGCAGCATCCAAAAACCCTAACCGCGACCCGTGCAGCTAGCAAGACTTGTTTGCGGTATTTCTGCGTAGGAACACCTCTGCAAGCTTCTACACGACGTGGGACATCCATCCTCCAAAGGGGAAGTTTCTAACCCTCTTCGTTCTTGCATAATCCACAGCTTCTACCATCCGGTGGCAGCTCCTTTGCACCCTCAGCTGGCATTTCCTGGGCATCTGCCCACTCTCGACTTTGTCGCGACTCTTGGACTTGGTCCCCTTGTTCCACAGGTACTCTCGTCCAGAAATCCACTTTGGTTGCATTGCTGATGTTGGTCTTCCTTGCAGAATTCCCCTATCACGACTTCTGTGCTCTCTGGGGAATATAGGTGCACTTTACCCCTACTTTTCAAGGTCTTGGGGTGGGCTATTTTTCTAACCCTCACTGTTTTCTTACAACCCCAGCGACCCTCTACAAGCTCACATAGGTTTGGGGTCCATTCGTGGTTCGCATTCCACTTTTGGAGTATATGGTTTGTGTTGCCCCTATACCTATGTGCTCCTATTGCAATCTACTGTATCTTTACACTGCTTGCATTACTTCCTTTTGCTATTACTGCATATTTTTGGTATTGTGTACATACATCTTGTGTATATTTGGCATCCTCATACTGAGGGTACTCACTGAGATACTTTTGGCATATTGTCATAAAAATAAAGTACCTTTATTTTTAGTATATCTGTGTATTGTGTTTTCTTATGATATTGTGCATATGACACCAGTGGTATAGTAGGAGCTTTGCATGTCTCCTAGTTCAGCCTAAGCTGCTCTGCTATAGCTACCTTCTATCAGCCTAACCTGCTAGAAACACCTCTTCTACACTAATAAGGGACACCTGGACCTAGTACAGAGTGTAAGCACCCACTACAAGCCAGGCCAGCCTCCTACAACTATGCAAGCCCCTTCATTGTTACTCGAGTATAATGGTGAAGTCTGTACTATAAAAGTGGCTGGTAGGGACTGTATGAGTCATGTGTTGGTCCATCCAGGCCTAAGGAGTTTACCCTTCAGAAGCCACATATGTGTGTAGTGTTTCATTGTGGCTCACATCACAGTACTTTTTGCTGGAGCATTGGCTACCTGATGTCAGTAGGCTTGCTTAGTTATTGTAGGCCCTGAGCAGTAGGGTAGTGGGTTAGTCTGCAGATAGATATAAATGTCTGTAGTCGTGTCCCTGTACTTATTGGCTTGTGTGCTTTACACTTGTGGTCTGTTAACAAATTGCTGATTTCTAGCTTGGTATTGCTGACATGTGTGTGACTCAACCATTTGTGCGAAAACTTGTGATTGTTATCTCTTGATTTGTCACTTGCTTCCAAGCAGGTCAGCACCCATCAGAAGAATGAGATATAGAGAGCCATCATCCCGAAGGTACAGACCCCAGGGGTCCACAGCTGGCAAAGCATTCACTGTTGCAAGAGGTGGGAGGACCTGAGATGCTGGGCCCGAAGATCACAAAGGTCCAGCTGGGGCTGTGCTTCCATCATGGGCGGGTGCACGTCGGACCATGACCCCCTAATGTCATGAATCCTTCCATTGTGGTACCCAGACCTAGATGAGCGTTTGAGGGGAGCACAGCAGCCACAAAGGGGGGAGTACAGGGCATATTTCTGCCAAGTTAATGTGTTAGGTTCTGACATCTCCTCAGAATTAGGAATGAGCCATGTGTGAAATGGTAGATGAGTGATTGCTTGTGTAGATATGTCATGTGGTGTATACCTATGTTCCTTGCCTATTGTCCCAGGGACCTCAGACACAACTGGTTACAATCCACAAACATTTGCTCTCCAGGGGTTGTTGTAGTGGGTGTAAATTCTATGCAACAGGCCACTACTCTTTAGTGTTACGGGCCAAAGATAAGGAAGTCATGGATCACTATCCTCAGCCCTGTGTCTGGTCAAATTAGTATATTGGCATCTGCCCCCCAGAAGCTACTTGTCTTCAGCATGTGAAAGATGCTTCTACGTCGCTGTAGGAGGCTCGCCTGACTTATAGTGGTTACCTGATGGTACTTACACCTTGTGCCAAGTCTAGTTATCCCTTATTAGTAGATTAGTAGTGTTCTAGCAGCTTAGGCTGATAAGAGGTAGCTATAGCAGAGCAGCTTAGGCTGAACTAGAAGACATGCAAAGATCCTACTATACCACTTATATCATATAGCACTGTATCATAAGAATCACAATACTCAGGGTTACTAAAAATAAAGGTACTTTATTTTAGTGACAATGTGCCAAAAATATCTCAGAGGATATACTCCCTTAGGAGGTAAGTAAAATACACAAAATATACACACAAACCAAAATCAGGAAAGAAAACAGTTAGAAAAGTAGTGCAAACACTGTAGAATACAATAGGATGCAATAGGCCTAGGGGCAACACAAAGCATACACTAAGACAGTGGAATGCGAACCACTTAGGGACCCCAGACCTAGTGTAGTGTGTAGAGGGTCGCTGGGAGTGTAGGAAAACACTAAGGGTGTCCAAGATACCCCACCCCAAGACCCTGCAAAGTAGGAGTAAAGTTACCCTACTTCCCCAGAAACACACTAAAGTTGTGATGGGAGTTCCTGCAAAGACCACAACAGATTGCAAAGCACTGAAGATGGATTCCTGGAACTGAGGACCTGCAAAGGAAGGGGACCAAGTCCAAGAGTCATGAAAGTGTCCAGGGGGGCAGGAGCCCACTACACCCAGGATGAAGGTGCAAAATGGCAGCCTCCAGGTAGAAGAAACTGAAGATTCTGCAACAACGGAAGATGCCAGGAACATCTCCTTTGCAAAGAAGATGTCCCACAGCGTGCTGGAGGATGCAGAGTTATTTCAATGCAGAAAGACCGCAAACAAGCCTTGCTAGCTGCAAAGGTTGCGGTTGAAGAAAATGGGTGCTGCCTGGGCCCAGGAAGGACCAGTCGGTCGCCCCTTGGATGAGGAGACAGAGGGGGCGCTCAGGAACACAGAGAGCCCATGCAGAAGCAGGCAGCGCCCACAGAAGCACTTGAACACAGGTTCACGGAAACTGAGCACGGCGGTTGTCTCAATACTACAAAGGAGGGTCCCACGAAGCCGGTGGTCAACTCAGCGAGTTGAGCAGACAGAGTGCTGGGGACCTGTGCTGTGCTGTGCACGAAGGATTCCTTGCAAAAGTGCACAGAAGCCCTAGCAGCTGCAGTTCACGCAGTACACAGGATTACTGTCTGGCGCTGGGAGGCCAGGACTTACCTCCACCAAATTTGGACATTTGGACCACTGGACTGTTGGGGTCACTTGGATCCAGCTCCTCTGTTCCAGGGACCACACTCGTCATGATGAGAGGGGACCCAGAGGACCGGTGAAGCAGAAGTTTGATGCCTGCGTTAGCAGGGGGAAGATTATGTCGATCCACAGGAGATTTTTTCTTGGCTTCCAGTGCAGGGTGAAGGCAGACAGCCCTCAGATCATGCACCACCAGGAAACAGTCGAGAAAGCTGGAAGGAATAGGCGCTACAATGTTGCTGGTAGTCTTCTTGTTACTTTGTTGCGGTTTTGCAGGTGTCCTGGAGAAGTCAGCGGTCGATCCTTGGCAGAAGTCGAAGAGGGAGATGCAGAGGAACTCTGGTGAGCTCTTGCATTCGTTATCTCACGAGAAACCCACAGGAGAGACCCTAAATAGCCCTCAGAGGAGGATTGGCTACCTAACCAGGTAAGCACCTATCAGGAGGGGTCTCTGACGTCACCTGCTGGCACTGGCCACTCAGAGGCCTCTATTGTGCCCTCACACCTCTGCATTCAAGATGGCAGAGGTCTGGGACACACTGGAGGAGCTCTGGGCACTACCCATGGGACGGTGATGGAGAGGGGAGTGGTCAATCCCCTTTCCTTTGTCTAGTTTCATAGACTGGTTTATGCAAGGAGGGCACCATCTGTGCCTTCAAAGCATTCCCACAGGCCAGGAGAGGCTACTCCTCTCAGGCCCTTAACACCTATTTCCAAAGGGAGAGGGTGTAACACCCTTTTTCAGAGGAAATCCTTAGTTCTTCCTTCCTGGGACTGGGCTTCTCAGACCCCAGGAGGGCAGAAGCCTGTCTGTGGGTTGAATGTTCAGATATCCTCCAAAAGAACAGCCATTGGTACTGTTCAACAATCCTCCACAAGAAAGCCTATTTATATGTTCAGATATCCTCCAAAAGAACAGCCAACACGTGTTTCATCCTCTGAGAAGTATCTCTCATTGAGGACTTCCTCAGGGCTTACTGTACTTCATAAGTTCAAAAATATCATATCGTTCAGTATTCTTCAAATATTGTCTCCGTCAGAATGTCCGAATAACTTAATATAAGTATAGTATATGTATACATCGCAGCCACTAGATTCGGGAACGCTGCGGGTGAATTAGACCGCGCGGCGTTCCTCCCTTTTTTCCTTATATTAAGTTATTCGGACATTCTGACGGAGACAATATTTGAAGAATACTGAACGATATGATATTTTTGAACTTATGAAGTACAGTAAGCCCTGAGGAAGTCCTCAATGAGAGATACTTCTCAGAGGATGAAACACGTGTTGGCTGTTCTTTTGGAGGATATCTGAACATATAAATAGGCTTTCTTGTGGAGGATTGTTGAACAGTACCAATGGCTGTTCTTTTGGAGGATATCTGAACATTCAAATAAGCTGTTCTTGTGGAGGATTGTTTTTACAGTACTAATAAAACTCGGACTGTGATATAAACATAAGTTTGGTTGATTATTTACGAAGAAGACTGAACATACGAACAACTTCTAACTCTGTCATTATACCACGAGTGCTACGACTCTTGTTTGTATGCTATTGCGTTTCTCTGGAAACATTGGAGGATTGAGGGAGATCCTCTTGTCAGAAGCACCGTGCCATGAACTAAATGTGTTATCTATTCTTTGGACTATCTGTGAGCGCCCATATCCTATGAGTATCTTCCTCGTTGTCACTGTTTTTGATCCTGTCTGTGGGTTGGCAGCAGCGGTAACTGCAGTGAAAACCCCAGAGATCTAGTTTGGCAGTACCCGGGGTCCATGCTGGAACCCTGAGGATGCATGGGATTGGCACCTCAATACCAGATTTGGCATGGGGGGACAATTCCATGATCTTTGAGATGTTACATGGCCATTTTCGGAGTTACCATTGTGAAGCTACATATAGGTATTGACCTATATGTAGTGCACATGTGTAGTGGTGTCCCCGCACTCACAAAGTCCGGGGAAATTGCCCTGAACTATGGGGGGGCACCTTGGCTAGTGCTAGGGTGCCCTCACACTTAGTAACTTTGCACCTAACCTTCAGCAAGTGAAGGTTAGACATATAGGTGACTTATAAGTTACTTAAGTGCAGTGAAAATGGCTGTGAAATAAGGTGTGCGTTATTCCACGCAGGCTGCAATGGCAGGCCTGTGCAAGGGTTTGTCTGAGCTCCCTATGGGTGGCAAAAGAAATGCTGCAGCCCATATGGATCTCCTGGATCCCCAATGCCCTGGGTACCTAGGTACCATATAGTAGGGACTTATAAGGGGGGTTCAGTATGCCAATTTAAATTTGTAAATACAGTGACAAATTTAAAAGCAGAGAGAGCATAAGCACTGAGGTTCTGGTTGGCAACGCCTCAGTGACACAGTTACTACACAGGCATACACATTAAGTCACAGACTATGAGCACTGGGGTCCTGGCTAGCAGGATCCCAGTGAGACAGGCAAAACACACTGACATATAGGTTGTTACCTATGAGCACTGGGGTCCTGGCTAGCAGGATCTCAGTGACACAGTAAAAACACACTAACACACACTCACAAACAGGCCATAAGTGGGAGTAACCATGCTAGAAAGAGGCTACTTCTCTACACAGATACCACCCAAACAGAAGCATACCTCACACACACACACACCCAAGGCATCTATACCCACACACCAGATAACCACACCCTCAATCTCCAAATCACCAACCATTTCTGATGACCATCCCTGTGTTCCGAAGGAGAGTTTCCTTTTTGACCGTGCCAAACCAAAGAATATCTGAACCCACATCCCAACCCGTCCCTTCCACATCAAAGTCCTCCTCTGTCACACCTGCCCCCCCTGCAAGCACCCATATCTCTCCCCCCATAAGAAGCCTGCCTCTTCTAAGAAAGAGTCCACCCCTTCCAAACCCAAACCCACCCATCCCAAATCCGACCCCTTCTACCCTCAAAGATGATCCCTTTGGAGGTTCCCTGGCAGTAATAGGAGTCAAGTGTAGGCACAGTAGTGTGCAGTAACTTTATGATGGACTGGCCAATCGCCTTTGCTCGCTATCATTTTGGTTTAAATAAACCCAAATAGTTATTTTTTTAGTACACATTTGTCCTGCAATTCCTTTTCTACCTTTTTGTTGTTCCAGAGTAATTTGTGTTGTCTGCCTACAGTTGTGTGTGTTTCAGTCTGATTGCTGATCCATTTGCTGTTGTTTGCAAAATCTGACTTTGTGGGCAGTGCTGGTGTGGCCCAGGGCAAGGGTATATGTTGACTGTATGTGTTTGTTAATGCAATTGTGGTGTCATTGCATTGTGTTCTGTTTGGAATGGTAAGTATTTCATCTTGTGTGGTCCAATGTCAGCATGTATGGTGTTAGACTAGTCCCCCTGATATGGATTGGATGTTGGTCTCATGTGTGGCAGCTTGAGTTTTCTTTGTGCAGCAATGGAGGGTATTCAATTGTGCTACCTTTGTTTGCATATGACTGTGCATGTGTCCATATTGCTATGTGTACTTTGCAGCTACTTCATCTAGATGTATGGCCCATGCTGTTGCTGTTGTATTTGCTTTCTTGACGTGCACTTCCAAGTTATGCAGATGGGCATGTCACTTGGCTCTAGTATTGTTTGTCCCTGAGATACATGTAGGGCCAGTTCCTGTGCAAATGTTGTTTTAGGGACGTGTGCAAAGTGTGATGTGTCCCAGTGTAGCATCCTTCCATGATTGCTCTTGATGCCTTCGTACCTATTGTGCAGGTATTGTTTGCATGTGAGCTTTGGTGCAAGTCATGTAAATATCCTTCAGTCCAGTTCCTTTATCCTGTGCCCAACTGCCTGAGTATCTCACAGTATTCCACTTCAGAAAGTTAGCCTACTACTGTGACAGAGTCAATATGTACATGTAGGGACAGAAAAGTCCTCTGAATGGTCAAACGTGTGTACCTCTGCCTTGAGGTTTCAACTGCACTGTTGTCAAGGATCCCTAATTCAGTTTTTTTCTCATAGACAAACACCAATCATGTCTGTGCACCGTGACATAGACCTTTCTCACCGATTGTAGTCTTGTTTGGGTGCCCAAAGAGCTACCATGAGTAGTGATAGGCTGTTGCCTGCACCAGAAGTTAAGCTGCACAAGTGCAGTGCATACATGCCAACATTTTACAACCGGGAAACTTTGAAATAGAAATTGTGAAAATGTATTTTCCTCATTGACTTATATTATAGCAGAAGTTATCTTAGGCGGGAGGCAGCTAAAACAAAGCAATTTTTTGCTTCAAAAACCAGGAGTCTCTCACCTGAATCAGGTCTTTTAGCATGTATGGCAGTGATGGTAGCATACAGTGTAGTGATCAATAGTAGTGAATAGGAGATTTTTACTCTGTGTAATTGAAGCGAGGCTTATAGGCTTACTCGCCTTTTTAAAAATTCCTCTGCTGTGTGCTTAACTCACCCTTGGACTACATCAGGTAGATTTGGAGTGCTGCACAGTGCAGGGCTAGTGACTGCGCTGGATGTATGTGTACCTGGGAAAAGTACAGTACAGGGAAAGAGTAGTACTGCGTAATACATGTGGGATTAGAGCATGTGCTGAGTGTATGTATGCCTACGAGGAATACATTGCATGAAAGATGTAGTGCTGTGCAGTGCGTGCTCAATGAAAGCATATGCTGGGTGCATGTGTACTTGCGTAAAAGCATAATACATGAAGTGTGAAGAGTTGTGCAGTGCACAAGGTGAGTGTGTGTGCTGGGCGGAGTGTGTATTTGCAAATAGACTATAGAAAAGCTTCAGTGCTGAACAGAGCGTGCAGACTAAATGTGTGTACTGAAGTTATACTACTTGTATTAGTACAATATGTAAAGGTAAGTAACAGCGTTGGAAATTAAGGGCCATATGTATGAACACATTTTCCCATAAACATAGGATGAGTTAAAACCTTTGATAAATCTGGCCCTAAGTGTGTTGTGAATGTACACCGAGTGAGTGTGCCTTCATTGGTACATTACATGAAGGACCTTGGGTTCCATTTTGGGAAGCCCAGTCCTGTCTGATGAAGGAGGAGAGGAATCTTGCAAACAGATTTGTGTATTGCTGCGTTCCTGTGAGCTGGGTGGGACACCGATTGGAGGAATGGAGAAAGGGACCCTTCCTTAATTTTCAAAACAATGCTCTTCGATTCAGTGATAGATCACAACACAAGGAAGGGTACTGGACATCTCAGGAAAGGAGATGGGGCTGATGAGGGAACCATAAAAGTGGAGGGCTGGAAGTCTGTGATTAATCTTTTGATGCACATATCACTGTGGCTGACATCCAGGTGTAACTTTTGTCACTCCCATGAGTTGTGTTGTCAGTCAATCAGCTTTGAGTCTTGCCTGCCTTGACAGACATCCCTTTAGGAGGGAAGAAGAAAAAAATAAATTTACGGTTCAAAAAAAGTAGAAGCCCAACATAAAAGTTCAAAGACTCAGATCCTAAATCACATTTGGAGTCTGGAAAAGGACTATTGGAAGGGGAGGTTGAGACCTCAAAATTGGACATCTGCTAAGCAGTGTGACAGGCTGCGTGACAATAGGAAGCTCTGCAAGACTTCTGTCTGTAACCAGGACTGGGGGCCAAGGCCTGCTGGTCTCCCTGCTGAGTGAGGAATATCGCCTGCCAAGACCAGTGTGCCCTGTAAGGAAGAAGAGAGCGTTGGAGGGAGTGAGGTCCAGTGGGGAGCCCTACAGAAAGGACTACCTGAGCAGGTGTGAAGAGAATGGCTGTGCACGACTGGGTTGTTGCCCGTGTGCAGGAATGGTCCAGTAACCCCCGTATACCAGGAGAGGGCTGCTGTGATCTTACCCATGTGAGAAGCACT
Organism: Pleurodeles waltl; assembly: GCF_031143425.1. NCBI lineage: Eukaryota > Metazoa > Chordata > Amphibia > Caudata > Salamandridae > Pleurodeles > Pleurodeles waltl. The sequence goes on along the minus strand of NC_090443.1, from coordinate 299,096,534 downwards.
GTGCAGTAAGCGCCAGGCCTGCACCACATGGCAGCAATGACCCTGTATGCCAGAAGGGGCCACTGTTGAAATTATATGGGTTCAGGAGCTTGAGACTTGTGTATGCCAGGAGGGGCCACCACAGTATAGGAGATTGCACCAGTAGAGTCTGCGTCAGATTGTGAGTAAAGCAGCAACCTTATATGCCAAGAGAGGCAGCCAGTTCTAATGGGGTCAAGTGTTCAGGTCATGGCCTGTACGAGAAGATTAGTGCCATGACCAGCGGGTCAAGCCAGCCAACTGCATCTAATGGATTCCCGTAGGATCGGAAGGATGCCACCGAAGATGTCACACCATCGCTGGCGCTCCAATCAGGAGCCTGAGAACACCCATGTTTGACAGAAGAAGAGTGACTCACTTCATACTGGCCGAGCAGGAACAGCATTGATCGCTGGACAAGACAGTATCACTGCTTGGAGGAGAGAGGCCTGTGCCTGCCAGGTGCTTCCGTGTGTACTGTTAGCAGCCTGTCTTCACTGAACAGAATCTATACTCAAGAGTGCCCATGGAGTGAGTACTCAGTGCACTGCTGAACACTTCCATATCGCTAGAGCAGATAAGACTGGATCTTGGCATGTGGTGCCTGGAGGGCTCAATGCTAACAGTGCCGTACATACTTTTGACTAATAACCAAGGACTCAAAGAGGAACTCTTGAGTATAGCCTACTAATACACATTCTCTGCAGGTGGACATCAGTGAATAGGGAATAACCCAAACCCATTACAACAAAGAGTGTGGGACAGGGATTTTCCTGACGAACTACTAGAGTGCTGACCTCAAAAAAAGTGTGTTATTTCAATCAATCCTTCTGTAGTTCTAGAGCACTGCCTGCCACCCAGGCGGGTATCCAAGCCCTGAGCTGCTGCATTGATCGAAAAGCTAGGTTCAGAGCCCCTTCCTGAAGAGGGTTAGGGAGGGAGAGGTGCGCAGGTCAAGGGCATTTGAGAACTTGGCAGCTAAGTAGGAGAAGGAGCGAGCTCCAGTGTGGCAGCATCTGGTTCTTGGTACCTGCGCGAGGGCTAGGTAAGCGGAGTGGAGGTTTCTAGGAGGTTGGTGGAAGGTCAGGCGGTGGTTCAGGTAGGCGGGTCCTAGGTCGTGGATGGACTTGTAGGCGTGGGTTAGGAGCTTGAATTGACTTCTTTCCTGGATGGGGAGCCAGTGGAGGTCTCTCAGGTGCTGGGAGATATGGGTCCTTTTCGGCAGACTGAGGATCAGTCTTGCTGTCGAGTTCTGGATCAGCTGGAGTCTTTTCATGAGTACGGTGTTGGTACCAGCATGGAGTGTGTTGCCGTAGTCCAGTCTGCTTGTGATGAGAGCCTGCGTCACTGTTTTTCTTGTGCTGACTGTGAGCAGCTTGATGTCTTTGCAGAGATGGCGGATGGTGTGGAAGCAGGTGAGGCAACTTCATTGACCTGGCATTTCTTGGAGAGTTTATTGTCCGGAATGGTACTGAGTTGAAGGAGTGATCTTTTGGAGTAGGGGTGGGTCCGAGTTCTGCTGGCCACCAGGAATGGTCTCAGATGGAGGTGTGTCTGCCAAAGATTAGAACTTGGGTTTTGTCTGTGTTGAGCTTCAGACAGTGGTTCTTCATCCAGGTGGAGACACTTTTCATGCAGTTGTGGAAGTTTGTTTTCGTAGTAGTGGGGTCTGCTGAGAGTGAGAAGATGTGTCATAGGCATAGGAGACTTTGTTGATGTGGGTTCTGATGAGGTCTGCGAAAGGCGTCATGAAGATATTGAAGAGAGTGGGACTGAGGGAGGAGCCTTGAGGGACACCACAGAAGGTGTGCTTGGATTGTGACACAAAGGGAGGAAGCCAACCTCTCTGAGTGTGTCCTGAGAGAAAGCATGCAATCCATTTGAGCGCGTTGTCTGTGATTCCAATCTGTCTCAGTTGGTGGATGAGTGTGCAGCGGAAGGCGGTGTTGAAGGCTACGGAGAGGTCCAGTAGGATTAGGACAGCTGATTCTCCTTTGTCGAGCAAGGTGCGCATGTCTTCTGTAGCAGCCATGAGGGCTGTGTAGGTGCTTAGGTTGGCTCTGAATCCTGATTGTGAGGGGTCCATAAGGTTGTTTCTTTCCAGGTTTTGCATGAGTTGGAGATTGATGGCTTTCTCCAGGACTCTGGGTGGAATGGGTGAAGAATGATGAGACATTAGTTCTGGAGTTTGCTAGGGTCTGCCAATGGCTTCTTAAGGAGAGGTCTTACATTTGTGTGTTTCTAGGACTCAGGGAAGGCTGCTGTAGTGCTGAAAGTGTTGAGGATGGTGGTAAGCTGGAGGCTGATCACACTGCTTGCTAGGTTGCAGGGTCGGTGAGGGAAGGGGTCAGTGGGTGCCCCTCAGTAGATGGAGTTCATGAGGATGTGTGTGTTCAGTGTGGTGAGCAGCTCCCATGCGATGAGCGGGTGGACGGCAGCTGCGGTAAGTGTGGTGTCAGGACAATCAGTAGGAAGGGGGTCGAAGTTTCTGTAGATGGTCTCAATCTTGTTATGGAAGTGATCAATGTGGGCTAAGAGAGGGGATAGAGTTTTCTGTGGTGTGCTGGTGTGTGAACTTGTTGCCTATGGTAAAGAGTTCTCTGATGTGGTTGACACTTGTCTTGATCCAGCGTGTCAGGGCCTCCTTCTTAGTGGCTTTGAGCTGGTGGTGGTAATTGTTGAGGGCCGTTTTGAAGGTGGCCTGGCCCAGGTTGTTTCTGGTGGTCTGCCACTTTCTTTCCAGTTGTTTGCATACAGGATTTACCGTGCTGAGTTCTGGGGTGTACCAACTGGCCTGTCTGTTGGGTCTGTGCGGTCTGGCTAGTGTTGTGGGTGCAACTCGGTCAGAGGCGCAGGTTATCCAGATGTTGAAGTTCTCTACTGCCTGGTTCAGGTCAGTGGTGGCTTTAGGTAGGGTGGAGCCAAGAGCGTGTTTGCAGTTGTGTTGGGTGACATTGGTCCAGCTGTGGTGGGGGTCGCTGTAGTTGTTTGTGGTAGTGTGGTAGGGTCTGGCAGTGGTGAAATGCAAAATGGAGTGGTCTGACCAGGTAAGCTCTGTGGTGTGGCTGTAGCTGGTTCTGTTGCTTGGTGTGAAGATGGGGTCTAGCGTGTGACCTGCTTTGTGTGTGAGGTCTGTGAACAGTTGTTTGAGGCCTGAGTTGCCCATTCATTTGAGGAGGTCTGTGGAGTTGTCTGTCGAGTGGTTGAGGTGGAAGTTGAGAACCCCCCAGGAAGAGGTAGTATTTGGATTTGATGGTGAGTGGGGTAATGAATTCAGCGATGGCGTTAATGATGCCGGATCGGGCCCTGGAGGTCTGTAGGTGAGTGTGTCTTTGATAGTTGTGTTGTCATTGGGACGGAGCTTGAAGTTCATGTGTTCCGTGAATGGCGTGGTCTCATCTTCTACGTTGGTGCAGCTGATGGATTCTTAGTGAATGATAGTGATACTGCCTCTGTGTTTTTTGGTGTGGTCGCGGTGCTTCAACTTGTAACCACTGGCTGTGGTGTTGGTGATATCAGGCAATGAAGTGGGTGTGAGCCAGGTCTCTGTAATGAAGGCTATGTGGAGTGCAAGGGTTGAGATGGTGTCCCAGACTTCTGTGGCGTGTTTGCAAAGTGATTTGGCATTGTTCAGTAAGCAGCTTAGTTGTTCCTGATAGGGGTCGGCCAATGGGGGTTGTGTGGCGTAGGTTTCTGTGGTAGTGGCTGATCTTGGAGTGGAGGTGAAGCAGCAGTGGATGCAGGTGAAAGTCCTACTGTGGCACAAGGAGATGCGAAGTAGCAGTTGTTGCTTCATTTGGGGTTAAGGGCAATGATGTCTGCTGTGGAGTATCCATGGGGGTGTGGGGGGCCAGGGTTCCTGACAGGCACAGATGGAAATGCCTTTGGTGCAACTTTGGCGGGGCTCTGGTGAGGCGGGAAGCACAAGAGGAGAGCGGGAAACAGAGAAAGTGGGGGGAAAGCGGCACAGGGGTCAACAATGCTATCCTAGCCCCAGTAGACCTTTGTAGTGGTTCCTGGAGGCCTGGGATGGCAGAAGGAGCCTGGGCAACAGGAGGCTGACAGTGCCTGGCTAATGTGGCAGCAGGGGGCACCTGGCGGTGACCTGCCCACTCAAGCCGCACTACGGGCTTCATTTTGTAGGTCAGCGGGAGAGCTCAGGTGGGGAAGGAAGTGCGGGAGGAGGGTGGGAAACAGAGAAAGCAGGGGAAAATCAGGGCAGGGGTCATCAATGCTGTCCCAGCCCCAGGGGACCATTGAGGTCTGGGATGGCAGAAGGAACCTGGCCAAAAGGAGCATGGCAGTGCCTGGCTAGTGTGGCAGCAGGGAAGAGCTGGCAGTGATTTCATATGAGTATTGTTATTCCTTTGCATGTGTAGAGTTAAAATGAAATACCTTTGCTCTTATAAAAGTAAGCCTTGAACTGGACATTGATTTATTGTTCTTACTATGTGAACTTTGAGTTATGAGTCGTATTCATTTACCTGTATCTGCACTTCCCCCTGAGGGAGACTTTGACTGCTTGTTCAGAGCTACCACTGAGAGTCAAGTACTTGGCCTAGCTGTTCAGAATCCATAGTAGGTCAGGCCCCAGGACGTCAGAAGTAAAAAGCCCCAACCACTATGGTAGATACCAGTAGCACTGTGGCCCTCTGGAAGGGGTTCTTATAGTATATAATGAGCTAGATGTTGTAATATTCTCTTAAATATAACATAGTTCTTCTCCATCCAAAAAAAGGGGAGTTGATTCTAGGTGAGTGGACCCTGGACCCAAAAGCCTTATTTGTCTGTTCCTGCTAACCCAGCAACATCCCCAACAAGGCAGATCAATGTGAGCTACTTAGGGATTACATTATTTTTAATACAAAGGCTACGGAATCAGAAAGCCAGGCTCTGTTTCATTATAAAACAAGGAAACTAGCCATCAGAGAACTTCACTGTCTTCCAATGGCACAAAGGATAGCATCTAAAACACTTTGCACCAACGTTAAAGCACTGGAGTGAAGATGTCCAAAAAGCATACAGGCACTTTTTTTTCAGGTTGACAAACAATCTGAGATGAAGCAAGGAAAAAACTGACCCTCCAAACTAGATTCAGTCACAAAAAGCATGGAGACCCAGCTGTGGAATTTACTCCATGGCAACCCATATCAACTTCTCTAGCCCTCCGTTGAAGTATCCATGGACATCAGGGGCTGGGTCTCTGCTGCTGCAATGGCAGCCCAGCTGATAACTTCCTGGAAATCTCCTTCTAGAGAAGTTCCCAGGTTCCCGAGACCTACTAGCACTGTTTTTTGTATCTTTTTCTGTTTATTATGCTTAACAGTTACAAAGGTACAATTATTATCATAAACAAACATGCATATTTACCAAGGTCTATCTCCATGCAGGATAATATAGCTCAGCGCTCATTGTATAGCTACAGGAGTACCTTTACAGCATCAGACAGGTACATATTTCATCACAAACTATAAATAGGCGAGAATGTTAATGTTTTTCAACATGAACAATTGGCACATTTCTGCTGGATGAGACTCACCTCCTCACCATTTCTACTCTTTTTCCCATAAAGGATTACCAATATTTCTACAGATGATGACAGTCATCATCACACTCCATCACCTTATGGCGGTCTGATATCATCCTTCTCCTGTATCTTAAGTAGGTACGTATCCCTTTTGTCACATCACTGCCTACTATGGTATCAGGGGCCAGTGTTGTCATTGCAGTGATTTCTGTGGTGACCCATTTGAGGAGAACAAATAACCATCTCACTATCAGTGGAGCATCAGCACTATTTGATTGCATAGCTCTCTGTTATTTGCCCAAAAGGAGGGCCAGGGCAGCCAGTCTGTATGCTGTTTTTTCCTTTTCCAGCTAGGCAGGAGGCCCAACATGGATTTTTTAGGGAAAGTCTTCAATCTCAGTTCAGTGTTTAATCTGAGGTGTGGGCATGACCAGATCATGGACAGACCATCTGCATTATTTGTCCTACATCTGGGACACACATATCAAAAGAATTCCTGAACGTCCTCTCGAGACTAGCTGATGCTACATACATACACTGCAGGATGTTAAATTGTAACATCTCATAGTCTTTGAAATAAGACATCCCCATATGAGGCCACCTGGTGGCCAACTAAGCTAGGACAAACACCACCACTGACATTCCACGTCAGAAACCTGGGGATCACCCTGGATAACAAGCTCAACTTGATGGCACAAGCCAACACAGTAATCACTGTCTCCTTCTACATCCAATGTATGCTCCGAAAGATCTTCAAATGGCTGCCACAGAATACCAGATAAACGGTCATGCAAACAGTCTTTGCTAGTAGACTACGGCAACAAACTCTATGCCGAAATCTCCAGCAGCTCACACAAAGACTACAGACCATCCAAAACACACTGCAAAACTCATCTACAACCTCCCACGACGCACCCACATTTCACCTCACCTCAGAGAGATCCACTGTCCCCCATCACAAACACAGCCAATTCAAACTCCTCACCCACACATACAAAGCCTTGCACAACACTGGACAAGCATCCCTGAACAGCCATATACACTTTCACCAGCCACCAAGACAACCAAGCTCATCCTGACTCTCACTCACAAACACCCAAACTCACAAAAACACAGCAGGAGGGTGCACATTCTACTATATTGCACCCATAACATGGAACAAACTCCCTAACTACGTCACTGTCTCCTCCTCACTTCTTGAGTTCTGCAAGAAGCTGAAGACCTGAGGATTCGAAAACCATGTGGGTTCTCTCTCCTTTCACTCCTGTTCAAGCTCCTGGATGCTCTCATAGGTGATTAGAGAGCACTACAAATCAACATAACAACGTAACGTAGTAACGTAATAAAGCATTTTGCGCAATCTCACTTGGGTAAGTGACTATCCTTTTCCAATCAAAATCCAATATTTTCTACCAGAACCCTCGAAGTACCACTAGATGTCTTTTTTCATTTTCACTAATCTCATATAGATCTTGGTCACCGCCCTGCGTGATGTACCCAGCATGAGGACAATTTCCATTGCCATATACACTGTTAGATCGATTCTAGAGCTGCACTACGTCCAGTATTACAATAAATGATGGAAACTGTCTCAGTGCTATTCCAGGGCTTCCCTCAATGCCTGAAAGGTGTGGAATTTGCTACAATCTGTCAAATCGCAAAGTGTCTGGGTACAGACTTTGGCCATGTTGTAAAATACACTGTCCCGGTAAGATTGTAAAAAGTCAGCAGCGCCCATACAAGCAACTGTAGGACATATGGGGGGTCATTTTTAACCCCGGCGGCGGCGCAAAAGACCGCGGAGGCTATTCAGACTTTCCCGCCGGCCCAGCGGGAAAGGGCCTGCAACATTGAAGCCGGCTCCGAATGGAGCCGGCGGTGTTGCAGGGGTGCGACGGGTGCGGTTGCACCCGTCGCGATTTTCACTGTCTGCTGTGCAGACAGTGAAAATCATGCTGGAGCCCTGTTAGGGGGCCCCTGCACTGCCCATGCCAGGGGCCCCACGAAACCCGTTCCCGCCATCCTGTTTCTGGCGGTGAAAACAAGTTATTTGATAGCTTAACTGGCACCACTGCAAATAAATACAGCAGTTTTAATGTAACAACCATTTGGGTTAGTGCTATCTTGCCCTGTGCCAATATGGGAAGTTTCTCATAAAAATCTATGGATCCCAAGTTCCCAGTCAGTGCCCTTCAAATGCTTCCATCTATGAAATCACCATCTGTTCTGTACACATTCATCCATAGATACGTAAATGTCACTCGTTCATACTGAAGACCAGGGAGTACATCAGTTACACAATTCCTGCAGTGGGTATAAACTCGTTTTATCTGTGTTTAGTTACAGCCCAGATAGTCACCCAAATTCCCTCAGCATCTTCAAAATCTCATCAATATAATCCCAGCCCCCTGAAATACCCCCGTAAAAAATTATTGTCCAGAGAGTTTCATTTTTGATTTGTGTTTTTGGATTATTAGAGAAGTAATTCAGCCTGGAAAGTCATTGTTGATCCAGGCCAAAGTTTTCTGGACGACATTTTTGAAAATGGCAGCTGTGTTGCAGTGATGATGTAATATTTCAGGAGACATGAGACCTATAGGCTTCATTTTGGTGTCAAAACAAACGTTTTGGGGGTCAAGTAGTCATATAGAGACAGAAAATAAATTGTCAGAGCAACCGTTCCGGAATTTTCCAAAATGGCAGCTGTAGTAGAGGAAGAAGAGACATATATAGAAATGAAGCAAGTAATACTGTTTTTTAATCCTTTTATGTATAAACCAAACAATGTTTATGATCTGAATATGACAAGAATAATGCTTATCACTCCTGTTTTAGCCCCATTTTCTTAATTCACTCTGCAGAATGTTGAACATTTGAGAAGAGCACATCGACAGGGACATCTTTTTGTAGCACAGGCTTTGCAAGTACATGTACGTGTAGGTTCTGTGGGTAGAGGCATTAGAAATTTAATAGATTTTAGCACACTATCAATACCTTCCCAACCAAATTCACATGGATCTTTCTCTACATATGCATGGCACAAAACATTTACACATTTTCTGATCAAGTAGAACGCTCATTTAATGTGTCTACGCACAGAATATGATGTCGGTGGAAGGTCACTTAGCTGGACTGATCTCTTGAACTCACTGTATCGAATATTGTCAAATGTGTGACAGTCAAAATTCGTTTTCCACACATGCACAAGGTATTTTTCTACGTATTTAAAGTCCCTTTCTTCTTCTGTCTCAGCAAATCCTTTTAGAAACATCACAGGCTCCGCAGTTAAAGCTCCAAGCTTTGTTCCAATTGTGCTCATAGTGTCATCCCCCCTAAGAATATGTGCCTTGATAATAACACTGAGCATCTCTGGGACAATTTTTTTGTACAGAATATTAAGCAGGATTAAGTGTATTTTCCCACCTGTTCCATAACGTATTCATAACTCTGACAATCCTTGACTTATGAACATTGCAGTAAATCTAAGCAGCTCAATAATAACTTATGTCATTTGACAGTACAATGACTCGCTTGGAACAACTTCAAACAGACCACTCAACATGAGGCACAACACGAAGGTCAACTTCCTCCAATATGCTGTTAAGTATAGCCCGTACCTTTTGAATATATCTCTGCAGGCACCAACTCCTCATTGACAATCATTCCATTTGCAATAATTGGAAATTCAGTGTTCACTGAAGCATCAACAAGGTTTTCGGTGGTTAATTATATCCAAGTTCATCTTGTTTGATGTTGATGAACAGAATTTATCAAGTTGCACCAGTATAGGTGTCGAACTTGTGATGCAGGCAAGGTCAATTGTTCCACTTGTAGACATTTGTCTGATTCTCTCACATTCTTTGACAGATAGTTTAAGAAAACTGTCAAAGACAATGTGCAGTTCTTGCAAGGTGCACACTGGCTTTGTTATCTGTAGAACAATCTGAACGACATCTCCGAAGTTTTGCATGGATGAAATCTTGCCCATTCGCAATTGTGACATATAGTCCACAACAACAGCAGTTTTTAATGAGGACACCTTATCAAATTGAAATTCTTGTACGAGTTTGTACTTCACTCGTTTGGTTGCAGCATCTCCATCAATTAATGCATTTGTTGGAAGAAGATCATGCAACAGAATGTCCTTGATAAATTCACCTGCATCTTTTGCTACATCCATCTCTCTATGTGCTTGCAAAAGTTGGTTTTCTGTAACCTGTTTTGTAGTGGCTGGTTGAACGAAACTCTTACTAAGCCAAATTAAGCGTGGAAGTTTAACTTTGGTGATTATGTCCAACATCTTTTTTTTTATTTCATTACAAATCTTTCCTGCTTCTGTTCTGCATATAGTTTCAATCCATGTTCCAGGATATCTGGTAGACATATTGTTTGATCACGAAGTTGTGCAGTCGTACAGGCTTAGTCATTTCAAAGGGGTTTCTTCGCTGCTGCATGAAATGAAGATGGCTGTCAACTTGTTTATTGAAACACTCCCCTCTCTTTCCCACACGTTCGTGGTGAGGAACAGTTTCACAATGGTCCAATAATTTTGAATTTGTAATCTCTCTGAAAATATTGCAAATAGAAAGGATTTTATGGTGAAATAGCTGCCATTGAGTAACATTTTCACTTTTACGTGCCTGACTAACAGTTCCCTTGGAGGTTTTCTGTGATCTCCGGATCATCTGTTCCATTTCATATCTGAAGCCACAGCATTGATCCTTCCCTCCCTGTCTTTCACCAAAAAAAGTCTTTGGATGAATTTTCTGTAGAGGAATGATTTTTCCACCTCCAGCTTCTTCATTCTTTCCAAATATCAGGACCCGTATCTCAGGTAGTGTATGAAATCGAACTCCTGAAACACATCAGTGGCCCCACACGGAGAGCTCCCAATCACCTTCCCAATCAGCATGTACCAAGTTTTTCACTAAAGCTATCATATGTAGGTAAAATATTTCCCCATTACTTTCAAAGTTCTGATTTTTATTCACATTCGTTGACAAACTCTACAAACTTGGTTTTCAGGTTTTCTGATTTTGACCTAAGTGTATTGAACGTTGCCTGGCTTTGCATTAAGTTTTCAATGAAGTGCACCCTGTGCCTTGTTCACTTCTGAGATAAGATATGTAAAACCTAATTTGTTATTCTTGTTCCAGAAAGCATTCAAACGCAGTGTTTCTATAGCCTCAGATATGATGAACATACCTTGTAACGAACAAACATAATGAGTTCCGCTCAATACTGACTGGACAGTTTTGTTTCTAAAGATTTCAGCATCAATAAGTGCGTTGTCTATGCCACATGCACTGAGATAACTTTCTGCAAACCGCAACACATTTTTTGTCATGTGGAAAACACCCATGATTGCATAAAGATTATCAAATGCGACCGGATTGCTCATAAAAATGTCAGCTACAAAATAGAAAACACCTTCTCAGAGAAAATTGGTGATATAGGCTGGTCTTTAAGCTGAGCACGCACATTTTGGGTATTTTTTAGAGTTGTGTACACTGTTGCGTTGTTTATGACTGAAACTGGTATTACTGGTAAAAATCCAACCTTTTCAGTGGGACAGTATTCTGGGAGATCAGAGCATGAATTGAAGCTCATGGAGGAACTGCCTTTTCTTCATCCTTTAGTCCGCACCGGATAAGCAATATGATAAATTCAGTTAAATTAGCTTTGTGGACTGCAGCATCAGATAGAAGAAGATCCATGTCCTTAGCCACTTTGAAACTTTCTGGTAAACTGAGACGTGTTGATGGCTTGTAGTGATTTTGCACACATTGGCAAGTCATTTAGGTCAGTGGTTCCCAACCTTTTGACTACGGTGGACACCCACATTATCATTACTGGAGCCCAGGGACCCCACTGAATCTTTATTGGAATCCAGGGACCACCCACTGAGTCATTACTGAAAGGTGGGGACTTAATCTGTTAATAATATTTAATTTTCTAAGCAGTCGCGGACCTCCTGAGGAGGCTTTGCGGACCCCTGGGTGTCCCAGGACCACAGGTTGGGAACCACTGATTTAGGTTATAAGTTTGCACCTTTGTTTGTTTATGCTTACAGCTGACACAGCTTGTTTTCCAGTGGCTACTTCATAGGTACAGTCTTGAAAAAAGCACCATGGCAGTATCAAGTGCGCTGGATGTTCCAGACAAGAACTTTCTTCAAAATCAAACTGATCAAAAGCAGCAATTGTAAATCTTTTCCTGGTAAAGTGACTTTAAAGTGGTGTGCTGTCAGATTCACAAGATTTTACAGCATGAGCTGCTAACAAGTTTCTGCTCCGTACAATGTCATTATAACTTGTTGATACTCCAATTCTATTCATTGAAGTGATTATCGCTCTAATTTTGCACCTGTCATAGATTGCATGGGCAGTCATCATGTGTAGCAGAGTTTTCTTTTTACAGTGATGTAATTCATAAATGATGATTTGGAAAAGACAGTGCATTTGCACAGCATGAGCCTGTCAGTTCATGGGATTGTCTTCCACTTCGCTTATATCTTCAAAGCCATCATCAGTGTTGTCGGCTTCTGTTCTGACTCAAGAACTTTAGTTAGTAACAGTTTTGCTTTGATGATATCAGGCATTCTTGTTGACTCCTGTGATTTGTGGAGCTCTGGGGCATCACAAAATGTGTCATTAAGTACAAAATCTAAATATTTCAGGGTGTTTCATAAAGTGGGTCTTGCTGATATTACTGCATCCTGTGATCCTATTTTGGCAGCAAGACCTTCAGGAGTCAAATCAGCTGAGTGCACCATAAGTGTCTCATTCTTTTTGTTCGACTAACTACAACAAATACTGTCATTGTACATTGCACTAAAAAAAAAATCTTAATTTCATTATAATGGATCAATACAGTTCCATCAATGTTCACCATTATTTTTCTGATCTCACTGAGTGTGAACCCATAGCCAGCATTCAAGAGTGGCTTTGAAACTTCATTTGCCTACTCAAAGAGTGCAAACATAACTGAAGGCTTGCAGGTACGTTGCTTCTCAGAGTTCATTGTGCATTCATATTTTCGTATGTATGCACACATGCAGTTCAGGTGGGCATACAGATCCGCTGTAAATATATTCACCTCAAGCTTTATATCAGGTACTTGTTTGAAAACTCAATCTTGGAAGAAAATGTCTGCAGGAAATGCATGTTTGCCCTTTGAGACTCACATTCTCAGTACTTTCTTCTTTCGTCAATCTCTTTGGCCCTTGTTCTAGCTAAAACACAGATAACACATTGAAGATCCTCTGCTTTCTGATCAGTTGTTGCAGGTGGGTGAGGGGTAGCCATCGATCTTCTAAATGATGGGCATTGGGTTGGATTGTTGTCGCTTTCTCAAATTACTTCGATTCTTGTTGTGATTCATTGGTTTCTGCTATTTTTTAATGTTTTTTTTCCAGGTGTTTTTCTATTGCATATGACTTATAGCACTTGTTGTTAGAATGATACAAATATTTGATCCTCTTCACCCATCAGTTTCAATCTTTTGTGAACTTTGTCTTGCTGTATTTCTGCAGTATCTCAAACTCTCTTCTGTCCAGCCGCATTTGAAGTTAGCTTTTCTTTCAGATTAGTTTGGCATATAAAACATTTTTCTTTGTTGAAGGAGTCCTTAACATTTGTAGTTAGTAACACTCTGTCAGGAGGTAAAAATCCTCTGCTACCACCTGCTTCGCTCATGTTTATGAATCTGAATCAATGGAAAACCTGAAACAAAAACAATATTAATAAATCACCAATATGACGGCAAAAACACATAATTATAGAGCCACTGTTTTGGAAAATGGACGAAGGGTTGCTCTGAGCATTATTTTCTGTCTCTATAGACCCCTAAACCTATGTTGTGATACAAAAATAAAGTATATAGGTCTCATGGTTCCTGAAATATTACAACAGCACTGCAACACATCTGCCATTTTTCAAAATGTCATCCAGAAAAAATCGGCCCAGATTAGCAATATCTACCCAAGATAAATTACTTCTCTAATGATGTAAAAACATTTTCTCACACTGCTAGGGGTTCCTCAGCCAGTGCAAACAAAAGAGGGGAGAATGGGTAGCCCTGTCTCGTGCCACTTCCCACCTCTCCGATACTACTGTAGCTAAAATAGCACTTTCGCCTTTGGTCCACTGTACAGTACTCTTATCCATCGCATCATTTCTGCCCCGAAGGCCAGTCTCATCAGTATCCTAATAAAAACTCCCAATCTAATGAGTTGAACGCATTCTGCATGTCTATCGACTTCACCGCTGATCATGTATTCATATATGGGAAGTTGCTCAGAATGTGGAAAAAGTGACTAATATTCATAGCAGTGCATCTCTTTTGTATAAATCCTGTGTGATCGATGTGAACCAGACTTGACACCTAAGGTGCTAACTTGTCTATGTTGACCAGTACCTTGGCCAATACATTGTAATCAAATTGAGCATCAAAAGAAATCAGTATGCTTTAGTCTGTAATGGGTCTTGCTTGGGTTTAGGGACTATAACAGCCTTTCTGCTTGTCTCCAGCAACATCCAAGTCTCTCAACTAGATCATACAGTTTCTTCAACTTGAGGGCAAGTGTTGCACTATGCATATGGTAAAATTCAGCCGGAAGCCCATCCCCACCCGGTGCCTTTCCTTTTGTCAGTCCCTTTGGTGCAGCTCTGGTTCCCTTAGAAGCAATGGGTACTTCTTCAGATTGTGCACCATTTTATTTCTCTATTGCCACTGTAGATAGGTAGTCTTTGACAGAGTCCCTCTCTAGAGCTGAGCCTGTCGGATTACTACTTTGTCAAGGTTTTGAAATGTTTTTTTGTGATTTTACCTCCGTCCCGTCATCAATATGTAGCATTGCAAGAGAGCCCTGTCCTTCTTTCCTGCACACCAACCAGACAAGTCAGCAGCTCGGTTTGTAACCCTCTACATGCTGTCTGGCTGTTGCCTCTTTGTAATCTAGTTTACATAAACTGCTCAATATTTCACGGTATCAGGGTTTTGGCATCAGCAGGTCACATAAGGTCAGCTATTCCACTGCTACCTCATGTTCCACCTCAGCTATGTTTTTATCAAAGATGGCTACCTCATTTCACAGAGCCTTTTTGCCTCCATAGTTTGTTGAGATGAATACCCCACGTATGTATGCCTTACATGGATCCCGTTCAATACAGGCATCCGTGGGAGAGTTTTCATTTAGATCAAAGCATTGTTCTATGCGTGATCCTATAGTTTCTTGAGATACTCTGCATTTTAGACCTTCCACCTGGAGTCTCCAAGTAGGCATACACTGCCTGCCAAAGCACTAGGTGAACTCTGCCATTACTGGTGCTTGACTTACAATACCCTAGCCATGTGGTCCACTCCCACCACAGATCCAAATAATCAATCAAAATATAATACTAGATCTAGTTGTGACTAAAATTTGTGGACTCCCAAGGTGTATGTGTACTCTGCACTACGCAGGCCACAAACACGCCAGGCATTGTATAAGTGCCAATAAGGCAGCCATTTTTTTTATGGCCACTGAAGTTTTAGTTGTACATGTTTCAGGAAGTGGAGGGAATGTTCTATCTAATGTTTTATAGGGCTATAGGGTATTCCATTAAAGCCCCCCCAGAGCGATGCTACATGCATGTGTGGAACCGGTCTGTCATGTACAGACTCATAAAGCCACTTTGTTTAGAGTTAGGGGCATAGACACTAATCAACTTGAGCACCTTTCTGTTCAAGAGGTCATCCAGGAAAACAAAGCTCCTATTCAGACCTACATCCACTTTCAATGCAACCTATGGGACGTCCCATTTAATCTCGATCAGAGACCCTTGTGCTAAGATGAAAGCTCAGTGAAGTATAATTGTTCTTTCCACTGGTAACACAGTTTGCTACCCTCTAATACCGAGGGCAGATCTCTCAAATAAGGCCATACCCCCTATAGAAATGACGCAACAGCGTTGACCACCTGTAAGACATCCAAACTTGTACACAATACCATTGCTGCCTTAGTATCTCTAATTGTATATAGCATATAATATAAAAAGGGGAATCAGCCAGCACTGATGGGGGAAATCTTGTTTATCACAAAACAGGAGAATGTGGGTTACATTATCTTCCCCCCAAAACAGCAGTCACAACGGTCCACCCTATTGGCAAGCCTATGGCAACGCGTTAGGTAGGCCCTAGTTGGCAGAATTCCCAGCCTGAACTTTACATATACAGTTCTTTTTAACTCAGAATATAGCACATCCAGATACTCGGCGCACACATGGCCATGGGAGTTACTAAAATAATCCAGTGCAATAGACCCTGGCTTCAGCCCCAGGCACTTCTTCGCCATCATGGGTGTCCGGTACCTGTCTTCAATTATATCTGCAGTATTTTGCCTAAGATTGCTGGGGGTGGTCCAAAGAGATCGCATCTGCAAATTATTTAGAACATGTGAGCTAATGACGTTCTCCCCCTACATTCCTTTATGTAGGTAGCTTATTCTAATGTTTACAGATGAACAGCAGCTTTTGGATTTCTAATCAACCTAACCCAGTAAAGGATTGGTCTTAGTGCTGCGATTTAGTAGATTGGGGTGAACTTTTTCTCCCTGTAAAGTGCCACCAGAGGGGTGCCCAGGAGCAGCTCCTCCGTTAGGGCAGAGGAGCATTGCCCCCCCAACAGTGACAGCTGCTAAACCTTTACCAGAAAATAATAATAAGCAGAGTTTACTATCGTTTTCTGGTAAAGGGGCAGGGCCACGGTCATGACGAACAGTGAGGGGGAGTGCCTAGCATTCCCCCTCACTGCACATGTATGTTTAATCAGCTGCCTCGGGCTGCCCAAACACAGATGCGCAGTAGGGTCTCTCCAGCCCAGCAACATAGTTGGAGAGAGCCTGTATAGGCTCTCAGTCTGCCTGGGAGCTCCCTGGCTGGGTACTCCCAGCCAATTGCTGAAGCAGCGTCAGGATTGGCCGCAGGGCAGGCTGGGAGCCTGTGCCTGCAACCTCACACAGAGAAGAGGAGCGGCACGGTGGCTAGGGATGGTAAGTGTTTTTGTTTTTTAATTAAATTAATGTTTTAATAATCAAACTGGTTGACAATTTCCAGACGCCCCCCCCCAACCACCAGGTCTCGCTTAGAACTGTTTAACAACCTTAGTGCTATCAGGGAATTCCTAATACATTAGTCCGCGAACTGCTGCAAAAGTCTGTTTGCTGCGTTCTCCGTTCGTTCCATTAATTATGCGTCATCCGCATGTAATAGTAGTGGCACCCTTTTCTAGCTATAATCAGGATGTATAGGGAGTCCTCCATCAGATATTCTGCTGCATCATTCAGGAATAGGCTAAAGAGCAGGGGTGCCAGCACACACCCTTGTCTGACACCCTTCTCAACTGAGAAAGGGTCAGTACACTCTCCACCGCGCCCATACCTAACTCTAGCTGTGTTATTAGTATGCAGGGCCATTATGGCTGATACCATTTCTAGGTCTACTCCTATATACAGTAGAGACCTCCATAACTTCCCTCTATCCACTGAATCAAAGGCTGCTTTCAGATCTACAAAAATGAGGTACAACAATGACTTTCTGACAATCGTAAATTTATAGGCGATCATATAGAGCCTACATGCCTGCTCAATGGTCCCTATATGTGAGCAAAAGCCAGCTTGTACCTCAGTAAGAATGTAATGAGCATTTACCCATCCCTGTATACAGTTTAGGAGGACCTCCCCAAACACTTTACCAGCTCCATCAAGAAGGGAGATTGGGCAGAAATTAGACGGGCAATCCTGATCTCTCAATACCTGCAGAACACCATTACAGGGGCACAGCCTTACCAGCCAATGCAGCATTAAACACCCTAGTGAGGATCCCAACGCCCCAATGAGGTTCCTCATGATATACATCGATAGGGAGTAGGTCAGGACCAGGGGCCTTATGTCTCTTCATTTCTTTCAATGCTCTCTCTACCTCAGATACCAAAATAACTATTGTTTGGGGATTGGCACAGGCCATCTACTGGGACTGGTGATGGCCAGGTAAGACTATGGGGATCGTACAATACAAGGAACAAAATTGCCTGGTCCACACTACTGGTCCAATGTGGGTGTCTATACTTCTTCTTTTTCCCTTCTCAATCTGTGTAGCCAACTCCCAGAATCTTCTCCTGTCTTTACCATGGGAGGACCCCCTCAGTTATTTCCAAAGTGCCTGCTGATATAACAATTTTATGGTTTTCAAGAGAAGCTTATACCTATCCTGCAGCTTCTAGAACAAGAATTCGTACTCATTGCTGGAGTGACACCGAACCATGGCGACTGACACATCAGTCTTCATTTTATAACATTCAGTGTCAAACCAACTGGCCCTGGCTCTCTGGCTTACCCCATTACGGCCCATATTATTGGTTTTTGGGGCCCTGGACCAAGGAGACGTCAGCTCCTTCACCATCCCCTCATAAGTTACCAGCATTCTCTCATTATCAGTGCAGAGGGGGTCCGAGATTATTGGACCAAAGCTATCCAAAATATCTTTGGGGGAGGGCATGCTGATATTTATCAAGACAGAACCATATTATTCATCTGTTATTAGATGGAGTGATCATTGGGGCAGAGGTGGCCCCTTGGGGCTTATTCGCACTGCCTGACCAGTACAAGCACTGATTTAAACAAAGGACCACAGGATCATGATCACTCTCCACCCTTTTTACAACAGTTGAGCCATGTACAAATTCCCATCCCTCTACATCAATCAAAATATAATCAATTAACGTCGGGCTTCTCCCATTATCAAAAGCTGGCATGGCTAAGAGGGGGTGCGGCCATTAATAAAGCACACATGATAATTTATCAGGAGGTCTGTGAATGCCTCCCCTTTCTTAATAGATTTAAAACTAGTGAAAGCTGATTCGGGGATACCCCACCAGTGATCTTCCATTAGGAACTCACTGTTAATAATCATCTCAGATGCCTGCTCATTAAAATCACCACAAACCAGAAGTAGATAATTCCCTATCCCTCCCTTTGATGATTTCCATTTTGCTACCTCCTCTTTGAGTCTCTCAAATTATGCCCCAAAATGTTACCATATCCCTCAAACAGTTGGGGACCATCCAGGGAGAATATAGACAATCAGAACATCAACCACTCTATCTTCAGATCCCGATAGCCATATTCTCACATGCTGGGCATTAGGTGTCAAGAATGCCACCCCCAATTGCTCTGTTTTGCATTTCAAATTGCAGGATACCCACGCAGGCAGCTCACCAAGGATCGTCCCTTCCTGCTCCGAGTGCCCTGGATATAGTTTTCAAGAAACATGTTTACACCTAATCCCTCTAGGGCCCAGATTTCCTGAAAACAGCAAATGGAAAACTTCCTGATAAACACTAACCATTATCCTCAATTTTACCGGCCAGGCCAGAGAGGTTCCAAGAAAAAACAAGTGGAAAATCATCACATCCCCAGATCCTCGTGTCCACTTCAGAGCAATATTACTGAGGATGGGGCAGCTGTCGCATGGGGTAAAGTAGACTGTACTCAGTCTGTACCCCCTCTGCCATATTCTGAGGGGGACGGGGAGCAGCACTGCAGCTAGCCACGACCAGTCTCTACACACAGTCTTTACAATGCTGCTCTCAGTGTTCAACATTTCTATTCTCGTTTTTTTTTTTGTGGCGTAACAGCAAGTTTTCATGCACACCTCCATTCATAGTCCTCAGTTACTCTTCACCATCCCCCTAGGAGTTTGCATTTTGGAACACATTCCCCAGTAGCAGTTGCTGTTTGCTTGGTGAAAACCTGATGTGACAACGCCCTCATAATCAAGACCTGAGCAGGAAAGAACGTCGACCCCCATGATATGGAAATCATCAACATGGCTAACCACCAGTCTGGTAATGTTGGAGAGGGAAAATTCAACCTTTGCAGTATCAACAATATTCCCCCTTGAGGCTGGACCAGGATCCTTCACAAATCGTGGTTTCACGGAACCACTCTAAACTCAGGGATTGCATAGAAGAGGGTCAACAATCTGAATCTATTTAAGGGTTTTGCGGAGCCAATATCATGAAAGAGATCGATAAATTCCTGGCAGGGCTCCACTGCATCCCAGTCAATTGCAGTTACCCGCTGGTAGCCTTTTGTTGCGGATAGGCCCTCGATTGTACTTTCCGCCCTATTGAAGCCCGGGGCTAGAGGATTAAGACCAGCTACTATTCTAACTGCTTCTGCAGAGACAGTACTTAGATTGCCCCTTAGCGGGACTAGGTTCTGACGTTGGTGATGTCCCAGATGTTCCCGCCCTGGGTGGGTCCCTGCTGCGACTCTCTTTATAGGGGGAGTTCTCCTCTTCACTCTTTTTTTCCTTTTGGTTTGCATGAGGGGGTTTTCACATAGTTCTTATATTTTTTCAGGATTTGGCCCACTTCACCCACAAGATACCTGGCATATTGGTGGCATTGCCGTTGTTCACCACTTTGTTTGGATTGAGGAGAATAAAATCACTGGTGACTTCCCTTTGTACAGGGCTAGTTTTTGCCGCACCATCTCTTCCACCCCACCATTCTTATCAGTACCTTTGGGCTTCAAAAATAGCCACTTTAAGGAGAATGCAGAAAAGGAAGTGCTAGTATTCCCCTTTTTCTTTTGTCTGCCTTCTTCTCTTTGATCTTTATGCTTGAACTTGCACTTTTATCATTGGTGGGCAGCTGAACATGGGTCACAGAGATACACAATGGAGCGTTAGCATCAGCAAGCCACCGGGCGTCAGATCTGGCCAATCCTCCACACTAAAGGAGTCTCCAAATCATAGAAACTTAGGCCCTCATTACAACCCTGGCGGTTGGTGATAAAGTGGCTGTAATACCGCCAACAAGCTGGCGGTAACTACTGCAGGACGCTGGCCTGGCTTATAGTGGGTACCTGATGGTACTTACACCTTGTGCCAGGTCCAGTTATTCCTTATTAGTAGATTAGTAGTGTTCTAGCAGCTTAGGCTGATAGATGTAGCTATAGCAGAGCAGCTTCGGCTGACAATGTGCCAAAAATATCTCAGAGGATATACTCCCTTAGGAGGTAAGCAAAATACCAAAATCAGGTAAGTAAACAGTTAGAAAAGTAGTGCAAACACTGTAGAATACAATAGGATGCAATAGGCCTAGGGGCAACACAAACCATACACTCTAAAAGTGGAATGTGAACCACAAATGGATCCCAGGCCTAGTGTAGTGTGTAGAGGGTGGCTGGGAGTGTAAGAACACACTAAGGGTGTCCAAGATACCCCACCCGAAGACCCTGAAAAGTTGGAGTAAAGTTACCCTACTTCCCCAGAAACAAACTAAAGTCGTGATAGGAGATTCTGCAAAGGCAACAACTGACTGCAAAGCACTGAAGATGGATTCCTGGACCTGAGGACCTATAAAGGAAGGGGACCAAGTCCAAGAGTCACACAAGTGCCCGGGGGGGCAGGAGCCCACTAGACCCCGGATGAAGTTGCAAAAGGGCTGCCTCTGGGTGGAAGAAGCTGAAGATTCTGCAACAACAGAAGGTGCCAGGAACTTTTCCTTTGCACAGAAGATGTCCCATGGCATGCTGGAGGATGCAGAGTTATTTCCATGCAGAAAGACCACAAACAAGCCTTGGTAGCCACAAGAGTCGCAGCTGAAGAAAATGGGTGCTGCCCGGGCCCAGGAAGGACCAGGAGGTCGCCCCTGGGGGAAGGAGATAAAGGGGGCGCTCAGCAACGTAGAGAGCCCACGCAAAAGCAGGCAGCACCCGCAAAAGCACTTGAACAGGCGTTCAAAAATTCTGAGCACGGCGGTCGTCTCAACACTACAAAAGAGGGTCCCACGAAGCCGGTGGTCAACTCAGTGAGTTGAGCAATGCAGGACAGAGTGCTGGGGATTTGGGCTATGCTGTGCATGAAGGATTCCTTCCAAAAGTGCACAGAAGCCCTAGCAGCTGCAGTTCACACCGTACACAGGATTACTGTCTGGCGTAGGGAGGCAAGGACTTACCTCCACCAAATTTGGACAGAAGGACCTCTGGACTGTCGGGGTCACTTGGATCTAGCTCCTGTGTTCCAGGGACCACGCTCATCAAGATGAGAGGGGACCCAGAGGACCGGTGATGCAGAGGTTTGGTGCCTGCGTTAGCAGGGGGAAGATTCCGTCAACCCACGGGAGATTTCTTCTTGGCTTCCAGTGCAGGGTGAAGGCAGACAGCCCTCAGAGCATGCACCACCAGGAAACAGTCGAGAAAGCCGGCAGGATTCGGCGCTACAATGTTGCTGGTAGTCATCTTGCTACTTTGTTGCAGTTTGCAGCCATCCTGGAGCAGTCAGCGGTCGATCCTTGGCAGAAGTCTAAGAGGGAGATGCAGAGGAACTCTGGTGAGCTCTCGCATTCATTATCTGAAGAGAAACCCACAGGAGAGACCCTAAATAGCCCTCAGAGGATGATTGGCCACCTAACCAGGTAAGCACCTATCAGGAGGGGTCTCTGACGTCACCTGCTGGCACTGGCCACTCAGAGGCCTCCATTGTGCCCTCACACCTCTGTATTCAAGATGGCAGAGGTCTGGGACACACTGGAGGAGCTCTGGGCACCACCCCTGGGGTGGTGATGGACAGGGGAGTGGTCACCCCCTTTCCTTTGTCCAGTTTCGCACCAGAGCAGGGGCTGGGGGATCCCTGAACCGGTGTAGACTGGTTTATGCAAGGAGGGCACCATCTGTGCCCTTCAAAGCATTCTCAGATTCCAGGGGAGGCTACTCCTCGCAGGCCCTTAACACCTATTTCCAAAGGGAGAGGGTGTAACACCCTCTCTCAGAGGAAATCCTTTGTTCTGCCTTCCTGGGACTGGGCTGCCCAGACCCCAGGAGGGCAGAAGCCTGTCTGTGGGTTGGCAGCAGCAGTAGCTGCAGTGAAAACCCCAGAGAGCTAGTTTGGCAGTATCCGGGGTCCATGCTGGAGCCTCGGAGATGCATGAGATTGGACCCCCCAATACCAGATTTGGCATGGGGGGACAATTCCATGATCTTAGACATGTTACATGGCCATATTCGAGTTACCATTGTAAAGCTACATATAGGTATTGACCTATATGTAGTGCATGTTTGTAATGGTGTCCCCGCACTCACAAAGTCCGGGAAATTTGCCCTGAACAATGTGAGGGCACCTTGGCTAGTACCAGGCTGCCCTCATACTTAGTAACTTTGCACCTAACCTTTACCAAGTGAGGGTTAGACATATAGGTGACTTATAAGTTACCTAAGTGCAGTGTAAAGTGGCTGTGAAATAACGTGACCATTATTTCACTCAGGCTGCAGTGGCAGTCCTGTGTAAGAATAGTCTGAGCTCCCTATGGGTGGCAAAAGAAATGCTGCAGCCCATAGGGATCTCTTGGAACCCCAATACCCTGGGTACCCAGGTACCATATACTAGGGAAGGATAAGGGTGTTCCAGTGTGACAATGAGAATTGGTGAAAATGGTCACTAGCCTGCAGTGACAATTTAAAAGACAGAGAGAGCATAAGCACTGAGGTTCTGGTTAGCAGAGCCTCAGTGACACAGTTGGGCACCATACAGGGAACACATTTAGGCCACAAACTATGAGCACTGGGGCCCTGGCTAGCAGGGTCCCATTGAGACATATAAAACACACTGACAAATAGGGTTTTCACTATGAGCACTGGGGTCCTGGCTAGCAGGATCCCAGTGCGACAGTAAAAACACCCTGACATATACTCACAAACAGGCCAAAAGTGAGGGTAACAAGGTTAGAAAGAGGCTACCTTCCTACAACTACTGCCAAATTATGACCATGGCGGTGACAACTCAGATAGACAGCCACTTTACCACACCGACCACCAGGGTGGATACAACAGCCACCACGGAGGTAGCCGCCTACTGCCAGGCTGAAGTCAATGTTCCGCCCACCGTATTATGAAACAGGAAACCACCACCTTTTCCGGGGCGGTACCAACGACATCAAAATCCTGGCAGAAACACTACACAGAAGGGAAAGGACTCACCTTTGGAGACACAAGGAAGAACCACGCCGCCATGGAGCCTGAACTTCACATATTCCCGATGATATTCTATGTCCTGCTCTACCACGAACACCAATGCCGGCGAAGACGACCACGGTGAGTACAGCCACCTAGCACAAAAGAGAGTGGGGAGGAAAACAAGAGTGACACACACACGCGCAACACACACCTCCAACACCATACACACATTCAGCTGCAGTAATAAAACATATTTACCCCGTACCCCTGAGGAATAATGCAAGGACTACAGGAACGTGATAAAGTGACTGTAATAATGACAACACAGTAGAAATACGAAAAGTCAATCTCATGGTATATACATATGTACAGTTCAAGGGACACTGCCCAGTCCTCATAGTGTGTGGGCCACAGGGCTACAGGCCAAAGTCCAAGGCCCCACTTGTCACCTGCACCAACACGGAGAGAACACTGCAGGTGCATCAGTTGGAAAATAGGCAGGCACCTCAGGGGGACGGGGAATGGGGAGGCACCTCAGCCGGTAGATGGAATAACACCACTGGTTCTGGAGGGGGCAAACTGCCCTGTGCTTTGTCCTGGGGAGTGCAAGGCCACATTCTCTCAAGTGGGTGACTTGCCAACATGTTCTGGAGGGGGCAACATGCCCTGTGCTTGGTCCTGGGAACTGCAAGGCCACAGTCTCTCAAGTGGGAGACTTGTCCACATGCCCTGGAGGGGGCAACATGCCCTGTGCTAGGTCCTGGGATGTGCAAGGCCACAGTCTCTCAGGTGGGTGTCTTACCACTGGTTCAGGAGGGGGTTATTGTGCCCTGTGCTCTTGATCCTGGGGAGGCTGGGGTTGGTGGGTGTCTTACCCTCTGGTTCTGGACGGGGCATCATGCCCTGTGCTCTTGATCCTGGGGAGGCTGGGGTTGGTGGGTGTCTTACCCACTGGTTCTGGAGGGGGCATCGTGGCCTGTGCTCTTGATCCTGGGGAGGCTGGGGTTGGTGGGTATCTTACCCACTGGTTCTGGAGGGGGCATCGTGCCCTGTGCTCTTTATCCTGGGGAGTGCAAGGTCACAGTCACTCAGCTTGGTGTCATACCTACAGGATTTGCAGGGGGCAGGTCGCACAACAGCCCATGGAGGCAAGGCTACATACAGTCCGCCGCGGTGATGGCTGCTCAGTGGTGGTAGTGGTGCTGCTGCAGCCGCTAATGGGGGGAAGCTCCTACCCATCCCCTGCAGCCTCGGACGGCTGCTCAGTGGTGGTGGTGGTGGTGCTGCTGCTGCTGGTGGTAGTGGTGGGGGCAGGCTCCAGCCTATCCCCTGCAGCCTTAGATGGCTGCACACTGCTGGTGGTGGTACTGCTGCTGCTGGTGGTGGTGGTGGTGGGGGGAGGCTCTAGCCCATCCCCTGCAGCCTCAGACAGCTGCCCACTGCTGGTGGTAGTGCTGATACTGCTGGTGGTGGTTGGGGGAGGCTCCAGCCCATCCCCTGCAGCCTTGGATGGCTGCACAGCCATGGTTGGTGGTGGGGGCTCCGTCTGAGTACCTGCACCAGGCACCTTGTCCTTCCTGCCTGCTGGTGCATGCCCCTTGACCTTCTTGGCAGCACTTGGGGCAGGCTCTTTGGCCTTCCGGGAAGCAGCTGGGGCAGGCTCCTTGCCCTTCCGGGCAGCAGCTTGGGCAGGCACACTTTCTTTGAGGCTGGCTGGTGCCCTGGATCCTTTCCCACCACGAGTGGGTGTGGAGACTACGGGCCCATGGACTGGGGGCTGAGGTGCTTGCCTGGCTTTTTGCCATCTTGGCCAGACGTGAAAAACGGGGGGAGGGGTAGGGAAGAGGTCAATGGTGGAGAGGAAAAGCTTCTTAGGGACATTGGGGCGGGAAGAGAGAGAAGGTTTGGGAGTGTACCTTGGGAAGGGGGGGACAGACACAGTGGGAGAGGACACCGGGGACGTGTGCATGGCTATTGTAGTGGTGTCTGCAAGTGAGGTGTGTGTTCTGCTAGCAGTGGTGGTGATGCTGGTAGTGGATGAGGATGTAGTGCATGCAGGTGTGAGTGTAGACGCAACTGGGAGGGAGGTAGAGGAGGAGGAGGAGGGGGACACAGTTGAGGCAATGGATGTTGGTATGTCTGCTTCTGTATGGTGTTTGTGTGAGTGCCTATGGAATGATGTGTGGTGTTTGTGTTTGCCTGTGCCACTCTTGTGTGTTGTCCTGTGTGCATGCTCGTCTGTCTGTGTACTTGGGATAGGTAGGGGTTGAGCGGACTGGGATTGGGAAGAGAAAGTTGGAGGGGGGACGGTAGAAACAGGGACAATGGATGCCATCAGAGAGGAGGCCAGAGCCTGGATTGATCTCTGTTGGGCCGCCAAGCCAGTGTAAATGCCCTCCGGAAATGCATTTATCTGTTGCATTTGGGCTGCCATACCCTGGATGGAATTCACAATGGTTGACTGCCCAACAGAGATGGATCTCAGGAGGTCAATAGCCTCCTCACTCAGGGCAGCAGGTCTCACTGGGACAGGGCTTGAGGTGCCTGGGGCGAAGAAGATGCCCACTCTCCTGGGTGAGTGGGCACGGGCAATCTGCTGAGGGGCTGCTGGGAGGGCGGTGCTGGTACAGGGGAGGTGGATGTACCTGTAGCTGGGGTGGTCACAGAGGTGTCCGCCACAACCAGGGAGCTTCCATCGGAGGAGGTATCTGTGTCCGAACTGTCCCCTCCTGTCTCTGCCGTGGTGCTCCCCTCGCCCTCCGTCCCACTGGTGCCCTCAGTGTCGGTGGACTCTGCCTCCTGGGTCCTGTGGGATGCAGCTCCCTCCATCACCGGTGCCTCTGCTCCTCCGCCAGATGATGCTAATGCACATAAGGACAGGATGACAAAACAAAAATGGGGGGGAGACAAAGGATACACTTGGTCAATGGCTGCACCAACACCACCGATGGTGTACACACCACCGCCACACACAGGGAACAGCCCTATGCACTATGCAATGCATTACCTGTGATAATGCTAGCCGCCATGGCATGGGGAGGGGCACATACCGCCAAATGCAGCACACCTAGGACCCACACAGCCCTGACCAGTTGTGGATGCCTACAAGCCAGACAGCAGGATTTTCACTTCAGAACCCTGGCCACCATGGGACCTACTCTGCAATGTCGGCCCTGGCCTAGGGACACCCACTGACACACATCCCCCACCCGGGTACCCCCTACCATGCGTAAGTAGTGATGATGGGCACTGTACTCACCCCCTTGTGGCTGCTATGATGCCCTCAAGCGCCCATCCAGCTCCGGATAGGCCACCACCAGTAGGCAGGCCATCAGGGGGGTCAGGGTTCGACAGGCACCACTTCCTTGTTGAGAGGCCATCCCCCACTGGGCCTCCAATGTCTTCCATGCCCAGCGCCTCAGGTCCTCCCACTGTTCCCGACAGTCCGCACCTCCCTGGCAATGGCACGCCATATACCCTTCTTTTGATGGGCACTGACCTGCAGAGAAATACACACAGGAAATGGTATCAGTCAGACCATCCTGCCTGTTACACTTGTGGCCCACCATACCCCTTCGCATTGCCATTTGCACACACAGGGTCCAGCACACAAGCTGCACACCACCCAGGGGACATCCACCCACCCCCCAAATGAGGCCTTCACACACACCATTCCATGCATTCATGCCACATGCATCGTACTCACAGTGTACTCACCTTTTGGTCTGGAGGCCCATAAAGCAGTCCGTACTGGGGTAGGACCCCATCCATCAGTCGCTACAACTCCGCCAAGGTGAAGGCAGGGGCCCTTTCCCCAGTCACATGAGCCATGGTAGGTTCCAGAGACAGGTAATAGCAGCACACGCAGTGTAGGTCCTCTCCTGTTGAAGGTCAGGTAGCAAGTGAGGAATCAGATAGAAAATGGCGGTCACGTCCGCGGCGGTGCATATCGTCACCGCCGGCGTACATCACCATTGGCCACTGTACCCCATAGGGCTCAATGTTATCCAATGAGGAGTTGCACAACTGCCTCCCGCAAAGGCGCAGAACGTCAGCAGAATTACCTCACTTCTACCTGTCCCTCCATACAGGACAGGCGAACGCCATTTCAGGGGGGGGGGACAGGCCCTGGACAATAACTGCATCACAGTTAAAAATAGGACATACAGGACTAATCCCACTTACCCATTACAAATTAACATCATGCATTGTACTGTTGTGGCTACAATGTTCAGTTTGTCACCGGCTCCCCACTCTTTTGCCCCATAGATTTCTGCCGCTGCGGATGAATAGGAGATGGAGACATACCCCCTTGTACAGACCCCTGGTGGACTTGGCAACAATGGAGGACGGGCACATTATCCTCACCTATAGACTTGACAGTCCCACAATCACGGAGATGTGTACCTAACTGGAGCCTGACCTGATATCTGCTATCCGTCACCCCACTGGGGTCCCCCCTCTTGTGCAAGTCGTATCTGTGCTACATTTCTTGGCAACTGGTTCTTTCCAAGTGACGGTGGGCTTGGCAGCAGGAATATCACAGCCAATGTTCTCAATTGTGCTGACAAAAGTTGTGTCTGCCCTAATCAAACACATGTGCAGCTACATTGTTTTCCCCCAGGTTGAAGATTTGGCCACAGTATAGGCTGACTTCTATGCAATGGGACATATCCACAACATAATTGGGGCAATTGATGGAACACATATTGCATTTGTCCCACCCCGGGCAAAATGAACAGGTGTTCCGAAATCGAAAGAGTTTTTACTCCATGAATGTGCAGATGGTGTTCCTGGCGGACCAGTACATCTCCCATGTCCGTGTTAAGTATCCAGGGTCTGTGCATGTGATGTCCCAACTACAGAGTGTGTGGTTAATAGGTGTGCCCTGGTTCCCACCCAGTAGATGTTGGTGTATTGGTATGGTGTGGGCCCTATAGGATAGTGTGTGGCTAAATGTTGTCCCTCGATATTTGCAGGTGACTCAGGTTACCCCAACCTATCATGGCTACTGACCCCTGTGAGGAATGCCAGGACAAGGGCAGAAGAACGTTACAATGAGGCACATGGGCGAACAAGAAGGATTATCGAACGTATCTTTGGCCTCCTGAAGGCCAGGTTCCGGTGCCTCCATCTAACAGGTGGATCCCTGTGATACTCACCCAAGAAGGTCTGCAAGATAATCGTGGCATAATGCATGTTGCAGAACCTTGCCTTGAGACGCCATGTGCCTTTTCTGCAGGAGGAGGAGGCTGAAGATGGCCGTGTGGCTGCAGTGGACCCTGTGGACATTGAGGATGAGGAGGCAAAGGATGAGGATGAGGACAACAGAACTGCAGTGATTCGACAATATTTCCAATGACTCACAGGTAAGACAGTGGTACTTCACATTTCATTGTCATTTTTTAAATTATCCATGGCACTGGCATGCTGTTAATTCCCACTTCTATGCCCACTCACTGTACCCTTTGGCAGCTCATTTTGCAGATGTTGGTGCCCCACTATCGCTCTTGTTGTGATCACTACAGCGAACTACAGGTCTTGACTATGTCAACATTACTGTACAGTTGAATAGCAATGTTTAAACCTCGTTAAACAAATACATACTTAAAACATTTGAAATACTCCATATTTTTTCAAAGTTTGTTTATTGAAGTGCTAAGAAGAAGAGGGGCAAATGCAATGGGATGTGGTGATGATGGAGGAAAGTCCAGGGTATTGTTCCAGTCTAGGTGGACAGGGTGACATAGTGGTACACAAGGGTGACAATCAGGAGAGTCTTATTTCCTGGCGGGGGTCTTGGCAATAGTCTCTGGCTTCTGCCTGGATCGCAGGGAACGTTTGCGGGGTGGTTCTCCTTTTGCAGGGGGAGAGGTGCTGGTGGCCTTTTGATCCTGTGGCCAGGCCTCTTGTCCACTAGTGGCAGCGGAGGTGGAAGGCAGTTCAGATGTCTGGCTAGTGGCAGGGGCCCGCTGGTGTGAGACTGCCTCCCTCATAATGTTGGACATGTCTACCAGCACCTCTGCTAAGGAGACCAGGGTGGTGTTGATGGCCTGCAAGTCCTCCCTGATCCCCCGATACTGTCCCTCCTGCAGCCGCCTGTTCTCTGGCACGTTGTCCAGGATCTGGCCCAGTGTATCCTGGGAATGTTGGTATGCTCCCAGAATCTCAGAGAATGCCTCCTGGAGAGTATGTTCCCTGGGCCTGTCCTCCCCCTTGTGCACAGCAGTCCTCACAGTTTCCCTGTTGTCCTGTGCCTCTGTCCCCTGACCCGTGTGCCCACTGCAACTGACCCCAGGTCCCTGATTGTCTTGGGTATGAGGTGTGGCCTGGGGTCCCTGTAGTGGTGGACACACTGCTGATTGGCGTGTCCTGGGGACAGAGGTATGGGTATGCTGGGTGGGTGCTATGGTGGTGTTTCCAGATGGGGGAGGCTCTGTGGTGGTGTGTAACTGGACCTGGGTAACCGGCTGTCCAGAGGTCCCTGATGGGCCAGGTTGATCATCCAGATCCGGCGACCAGAGTTGCTGTCATCACTGTGGGCCTCTCCTGTGGGGGGACTGGATAGTGTTGGCACCTCTTCAGCGCTGACATTGGCTGGGGTACCTGTGGGGATGTAAATGCAGGTTTATTGTTTCTGTGTATGACATATTGTACATCGGTGGGTTGCCCTCTTTCTTTGTATTTGCCCTGGCATCTTTCACTTGTGTACGTTGGTGTATAGTGGGATGATTAGTTCTCTCTAGTGTGCATGCTTTAGTGATAAGTGTCCATGCAGGTCTGTGAGGGGTGTCCATGCAGTGGTGGTGGATGCAGGGCTTGGCATTGGGATGACTGAGATGTGATGGTGGGGGTGTGTGAGGTGGTGGAGTGATGGGAGAGAGGGTGAGAGTGGGGGTATGCGATGGCATGCAGGTAGGGGGGTAGTAGTAGTAGAGAGTTGATTTACCAGAGTCCAGTCCTCCTTCTACTCCGGCCAAGCCCTCAGGATGCAGGATTGCCAAGTCTTGCTCCTCCCATGTTGTTAGTTGTGGGGGAGGAGGTGGTGGTCTACCGCCAGTCCTCTGTACAGCAAGCTGGTGTCTTGCTGCAATTGAACGTACCTTCCCCTGTAGGTCGTTCCACCTCTTCCTGATGTCATCCCTAGTTCTTGGGTGCTGTCCCACAACATTGACCCTGTCCACGATTCTCCGCCATAGCTCCATGTTCCTAGCTATCGATATCTGCTGCACTTGTGCTCCAAACATCTGTAGCTCTACCCTGATGATTTCCTCCACCATGACCCTTAACTCCTCCTCTGTGAAACGGGGGTGTCTTTGTGGTGCCATGGGTGTAATGTGAGGTATGTAGGTGAGGGTGTGTTGGGTAATGTGTTGGGGTTTGTGATGTGGGGTGCGTGAGTGGTGTATAGGTGTGTATAGTATGTGGCTCTTGTTATGTCTGTGGTCTTGATGCCTCTCTGCTGGCAATGGTCTTCTGGCTCTGGTTTTTATTGTAGTCGTGGTGTCTGTCTTGTGCCAATGGTTTATAATTGTAAAGGGTTGTAGGTAATGTGGGTGTGTGTTTTATATTGGTGTGGGTGTGTGGGTGTGGTGTGTGTGTATGGGTGTCAGGTGTGTGTTTGAATTGTCCAATGTGGTGTTGTTTTGTTTGTGTGTGTCCATTTTGAGCGCGACGGTATGTACCGCCAATGGTTTACCGCTATTGAATGTCCACCGTGGTGATTCGTGGGTCATAACTTGATGGGCATAGTTCTGTAGGCGGAACGGTGTAGGTTTTGATTCTGCCAGTTTATCACTGACCTTTGGTGTGGCAGATTTATGTCTGTGGCTGAATACTGACGGATTGGTGTGTGTGTGTGTGTCATAATATGGTGAACAGATATCCTCCGCAGTGGCGGTAAGTTGGCGGCAGTCAGTGTGGCGGTAAGTGGGATTTACTGCCAATGTCATAATGAGGGCCTAAGTTCCTTACCCTCTTTAGACCCCTCGTTGTGTACCTGATCAAATGCTGGACCTTCGAGCGGTACATCGGGCAGAGTGTAAACTGGATACATTAGGGAACTCTTGCTCAGCTGATCTTTGTCTGGGCATTTATCTTCCAGGTGGGAAGGTTGGGCAGATACTCCTGCAAGGCTTGCTGGAGGATAGGTAGCCAGCTCATGAGAGAGAGAAGAGGGAACTAAATTCTTAACAATCTCTGCAGGCTTTATCGGTGAATTCGCTGGAAGCTGTGCAATATCCATTGTGCTTATTTGGGGAGCACATTGTATTTGCCCCTCAAGCAGAGATTGTGATTGAGATTGCGGCCTTTTAGAGACACTGCCATCCCCCCACTCACTGTCATGCTCATAGCCTGTCCCTAACAAATCTGCTGTCCGTTCTATCTTCGCTGCGGAGAGTAGGTCTGCTTTGTCCCTGGGTCAGTTTTGAGACAATCTGGTCTCCAGGGACTCGAACTGAGATTTCAGGGCTTTCCACCTCACTGTTAGACACTACTGGCACACTCTCTTTTGCAACCTTCTGATAAAAGCTTGTTATTAATTTAGGGGCAGGTCTGCTAATAGCCATGGGGTATGGAGAGACAGTATGATATACTGTCTCAGGTTCTGGACATGATTAATCATCCACTTTATTATTCACTAGTTAAGGGGCACTTAAATTATCCCTTCGTAGATTGCCTTTTCCTCTTTCTTGTCCCTTTGGGTAGTTCACTAATAATTGATTATGGACTCTCAGTGAGAGCCTCAGGCCATTAGCTTAGTGCATTTTTTTGTTAGTGTCATTACTGGTCAGCAGTGTCGTAGAACATGAGTATACAGGAAAATATTTTTCTTCCTTCCACCCTTCCACCTTACTCTTTGTGGGAGATTAGTTTCTGTGCTTGTACCTGTGGCAGGAGTTGCAGACAGAAGATCAAAATTCAGGCTTCAAAAGTGCAAAGTTGCAAGAGTTCTAGAGGTGTAAAGTCAAAGCGGGGGACAGGGCCGGAGCACTCCCCAAGCTGCATGTCACACCAGAACCTGGTTGGGCTGCTTCTGTTGCCAAGGGGGTCAACACGGTGCAGCTACCCTAATGGCACTGCAACCTTAGTACACCCTCTCTGTCGCAAGACTACCTGAGGGCCTTCCCACGAGCCCATGTGCTGCAAGACACCAAGCAGGAATCAGGAACAGCAGAATCACAGTATAGAGAAAGAGCACGCCACTTAATGCAGTGCAGTCCTCACTTTGGTGCGATACTGGCACTCCCAGTGACACGGCTCAGTTCAGGTAATTTTGTCTTTCAATCTTTCTCTTGATCCTTTTTGGTCCTTTCTTGGACCATGGTATACGACTCACTCACTGGCAGCTTAGTGGCGACTGGCAGAAAAAACAGGCCATACTAAAGCTACACAGCTAGTGAGGTAAAGATAGTGAGGCAGGCGAAGGTGTTGTGATGTGCAAATATCTGAAAATAAGTGGCCCTCAATTCAAGCCCCTACTTCAAGCCTACCGCGCTCCTCAAAGTCCAGTGAAGCAGCGAGTAGAGATTAGACAAACAAAGCTGATGTTTCTCTGGTCTGGCGTTTTTCTAATTAGGTGGGTTACTGTTCACCTTTTGCCTTTCGCTACCCTCCACTTGCACAATGAAATTGGGATGAAGTGAATTAAGTTGAAGTTAAAATTGTAGAGCAGTGGCTAGCGGCCTCAAGGGGCACTCTGGTATCCGACCCAGCCTGAGTCGATACCTACATGCTACAACCACACACATGCAACCACACGCTGGCAATGAGGGCAATGAGGGCAGGCAGCAGCAGTGACAGGGGCTATGGTAAAGTGCTCTTGCAGCCAGACTCACTCTGCACGCCTCAGCGCCAATACAGGTTTCCTATTTCAGGCTGCCTCATTATGGGTCCCCAGTAAGGCCTTGATCAGGCCCTGATCAGGGCTCCTCCAGCCCTCCAGTCCTCTGCACCTCTTCTTCTCCTCTTGTGAATGTGGTATGTATTGCGACGCATTGCATCTCTCAGCTACGTCTTTCTGCATCTCTCAGCTATGTCTCCTCAAGTCTCTCAGCTATGATATTGCCAATTCTAATTGGCAGTATAAAACTGCATTCAGGCTACAATGCCAGGCCTGGACAATGTTTTAAGGGGCTACTTAAGTGGGTGACATAACAAGTGCTGCAGGCCCACCAGCAGCATTTACTTTACTGGACCTGGATAAAATGTTTACCACTCTACAATGGACTTATAAGTAAATTAAAGATGCCAATCGTGTTTTAAAGAGAGTCACTTTAGCACTAGTTAGCAGTGGTAAAATGTGCAGTCCTAAAAGCCAAAAAGAAACAATTTCAGAAAACAGAAGAGAGAAGGCAAATGTTTGGGTATGACCCTGGAGAAAGGGCCAAGTGCACCAAGTATGCATTATCTAACACATACAGTTCCAGCAATCAATTTAGTACTCCTGTCAATACTATAATACACATAAGAATAGTCTGTCTCTAGTGTGTAGGACAAGCAATAAACAGAGTACACAGGTGGAAACAAGCTTAGGTATGGACGAAAGCCCTCACCCACTCATTGGATGGCATGCTTCCTCATTGGGTACCTCCTGGTACCCTCCCATATGTGTTCTTTGGTGCAAGCTACCACCCACTTGGTATTTTTGGGAGGCTTGGAGGAACTTTTGATGGCTGTTTTTCTATACCACACATATGGTATCTCAAGAGTGAAAGCTGCATCTACATCTATTGCTCTTGGTCCCTTTTCTCTACATCAACGTTCAGCCTCATCCTTCTCCCTGTACCTCATTGCTGTTTTTCATCTGACCTCCGTATATTTTTCATCCATCTACTTCACTTCTCACACAATTTCATATTTATCTTTACCTCACCTCCCTCCACGGCTCTGCAACTTTACTCCTCTTACGTCTCTATCTCATTTCTTTCTCTACCTCACATCTCACTCACTACCTCACCTCTTTCCTCAGCACTGCTAGCTCTCTCTCACTACCTACCATTTCAGTTTATCTCACCATTAATTAGCTGCCTTATCTCATCACCTCCCCTATTTCTTGTTTTAACTCTGATCCATCTCTTGTGCTCATCTAAGACCTTAATTACGCGTGGGTTGATGTTTTCGGACCCCTGTATAAACTGCATGGTAATTATTGGGAGCCTCAACTATCTCACCCTTTACTAAATTTTAGAAGGAATGTTGGAATTTAACTGTGAAAGTTTACCACATTTACCATACCTGTAGATTTTGATGCACCAAGCACCAACAGCTGCATGTTTTTTACCCCAGAAACTTGTGATAGGTGGGCTTTGAATATCTTACTCATTTCTGGGAACCTCTGTTTCTTTAGCTCCCCCCAGTGCTTAGTTTGTAAAAAATAAATAACTGCCAGGGCCCTCATAAGAGGCCACTGTAGCTTGCACCACACATTGATCCCCGAACTGAGAATGGATTGGGCGGTTGGTAACTGTCATTTTAATGTATATGGAATTAATAAACAACTGTTGTTCTGTCTGTAAATTAGACAGACAGCACCAGCACGTAGCAGACTGCTGCAAGCGCCAGTGCTGGCAAATAAATACTGATGCTGAGCACGATAAACCACAGGGTAAAATTAAACACTGGCTCTACCCCTTTTTCTTTATCATCAATTTCTCCCTCTCACAGAAAGACATATCTCTCTCTGGAGCCCCACTTCAAATTTGACTCATCTGGTTCACCTCAACTATCACTGTCAATCTCTTTATTTATAGAGCTCTCTCCAACTCACCATCTTTTCCTCTCACAACCATCTATCTCTGTCACAACCTCACTTTGCTTTCTTAATTTAGTGTTTGTCTTTCAGCTTCATCTCTTTTCACTACAGAACATTGTTCTCTCTACCATTCCCCTTCTCTGTACCTTTCCCTTATAGCCCACTACTTTCATTACCTGATCAATTTTTTTATACATCTCATCATTTTTCTCTCTCACTGCCTTGCATCTGTTTGTTTCCTTTCTCTCTACCACTTGTTGCATTTACCGCTCTATATTTCACCTCTATCTCTATATTACCTCTTTCTATACCTCACTCCTTAGAATAATCTCTCTCTACATTTCCTTCTCCCCACCTGTCTCTCTCTCTATCACTCTTTAAAACCTTTCTTATTTTCCTACCTCTTTTTCTCTACCTACATCTTCCTCTTTGTACCTCTCTTTATCTTTCATTTTGGCGACCTCGCCTTTCTCTATTTTCTTCTCACCTATACCTTCTGTAGCATCTCTATGTCTACCCGTTCTCCCTCTAGCAATATTGTTCTCTTCATGTGTCTATCCATCTCAGGTATCCTGAACAATCCCACTTCTCTTACGCAGCAGTGTCACAGGTGACTGTCTTACCAGAGAAGCACACCGCCTAGACCGCTGTTTTATATGAAGGCACCACATAGCTTTATAAAGATATAAAGGTGCTGTTTTCATTAATGTGTTGGTGTTTTACAACCAGTGTCTACAGACATGATGTGCTGCATTGCCCTTATCACTTAACTGTTTCTTTGCACCTGCTGGACCACTAAGGCTTCTTCCGCCTATCAACTACCTATGAAGTAATGTCCTTTCTTGTTACCAAATAATGTAGGTGATGCATTGAGTCTGGTGTGTGTCAGTCCGGTTAAGCATGTCATATTTGGAGTCTAGATTTAACTACAACTAGAAATTATTCACTGGATTGTCTGGAATGCTCTAGATCTATGTTGAATTCTGTTAAAGTCGCTCCTATATTATGGATTGTGAATTCATTTTCTGAAATGTTGTACACATAACAGAGTCAAAGAACTCTAGTGTAGCAATATTAGGGACATATAATAAAACAATAAGCAATGCAATTGGCATAGCCATATGTTTATCCTGCACTATTAAGTATCTCCTGTGAGTGCCTGAAAGCCTCTGTACTGGTCTGAAATCTATAATTTGTGTATAATAATTGCCACACCCCTGGAGTATGGGCCAAAGGAAGCAAAAGAAAGCAGACAAGGAACCAGCCTTCCTTCCTGCTATCTGGATGAATTGTGGTTTAAAGCTGGACAGTTGGAATGCAGGACCTGGAACCCAAACTTGGA
Organism: Pleurodeles waltl; assembly: GCF_031143425.1. Classification (NCBI taxonomy): domain Eukaryota; kingdom Metazoa; phylum Chordata; class Amphibia; order Caudata; family Salamandridae; genus Pleurodeles; species Pleurodeles waltl. The sequence continues at coordinate 299,059,894 of NC_090443.1, read as the reverse complement.
CAGGAGATCCTGGCTTTATATGTCGCTCCTTTGTGGATGCTCAAACAGCTGTGGCTGTTTTGGTGTGATCAGGCTAATCCTGGCTTTGTAATGACACAGCTGGATCAGAACACTGGGTATCAGCGGTATCAGAGGAAATGCATACAGACATTTCTTTGACCAAGCTATCAAAAAAGGCAGTTGCTTTCAACCTTGACTGGAAGTATCTGGAGGCCTAATCTGGTCATTTCCTGTTTTCTACGTCAGCTAACAAATCTAAGGAAGCCATGACTAACTTCAGAGCCAGACAGACTGCTCTCAGTTCTAGATGTTTGCACAATACTACATACCCTTCTCTGACTAGGTGACTTTAGCCTTTAGGTGACTCATGAATTCACCATCCCCGAAGGGACACATCTGTCTATTGGGGAAAACATGGAAATTATTGGCTTTCTGATTTCATCAGTGTTATTCTTTTCTTCCAGCTGCATGAGAGCTGATTCCCCAAGTCCTGCAGGCAATGTTGCAGTGGCCTCATATGAAATCTGGCATGAGGAACCAGAGAAACTCAGGAAGCCATTGCTCCTAGGAGGGATGATATCTGTTGTACTGTTGGATGAGATGTTTCTAACAGATTGACATACTTCAGACGGATAGATAATAGTCTCGCCTCCAAAGGATACTCTTTTATAACCTGAGTATCTAAGATTTCACCCAGATAGTCTATTCTTTATGTTGGAGCGACCTATGACTTTTTCAAGTTTGGTCATTCTGGAGCTATCAAGATCAACTTCCCAGAAGATATCATTAATTTCTGGATTACCAGAGGTATTAGGGAAAGAGGAGGGAATATATAAAGAACATCTTCTGACCTGTTTATCAAAAGGAAATTTATAAAATGGATTGCCGATTGATACTGTCCACATTAATGTCAGTGGTGAAAAGTTACATGTGGTTACTGATCGTGATGTGGTGACAAGTAGGCCTGGCTTATTGATAATGATATCCTCTTATATTGCGATATTGCATCTTGATGAGTGGACTGTGCAACCTGATTGTATACATTTGTAATTTAATGCATAGTATTTAGTAGTTTCTGTGTAATAAGTGCTGTTTTACTTTTTAAAAGAAAAGGCACTGGCTGAACAATGATTTATTGAGTGTTGGTGTTAAGTACCAGCGAGCTCGGATTACTAGCCCACTCCCCCTCCTGTGAGTAAGCCTTGAACTCTTCTGCTTTGGTACCCTCAGAGAGTCAAGTGCTACAACGGGGTACTTGGTTCCCAGTGAAAAAGATAATTGCAGAAGTATTACTTGTGAAGAGCTCACAGTCTTTGCAATAAATGACCCAATTTCTTACAGCAACCAGACTTCCCTCGCAGTGTCTGCTTAGAAAGTCTGTTTGAGAGTTCATTGCACCTGAAATTTGTATTGCTCTCAACAAAAGTTTCCAAGCTAATGCCGGGTGTCAGATTGTTTGTGCTTCCATTGATTTTGATATGGTGCTTCCTTGCTTGTTTGTGTAAAACATGCTGGTCATGTTGTCTGTTTGAATATTTATTGTACTGTAGGCTTTCAGGGATGGAATGAAAGATTTTAGAGCAAGGTGAACAACTCTCAACTCCAGTCAATTTATATAACTCTGTTCCTTTTCCGTCCATCAACCTAGAATGGTGAGATAAACCAGATCGGCTCTCCAACCCACAAGATAAGCATTCATGACAAATGTTTGTTCAGTTTTTCTTTTTGAAAAGGAAATCCCTGCATTAGCTTGCTTTAGATGCACCACCAGCTTAGAAATTGTTTTGTTTCAGTTGATAGTGTAAGATCAGCTTCCTGGTGGTTTTCTTTCTGACTCCATTGATCCTCGAGACACTGCTGGAGCAGTGTCATGTGTAATCTTGCATTTGGAACAGTGTAGATACAAGATGCCATAGAACGTATGAACAATGGTGTCTCCCTTACTGTTGGCTTGAGTATCTTTTTCAGCTTATTACATTTGTTCCAAATTGATAATGATCTCTCCTCCAAAGGTTACAATTTTTCTCTTACTGTATCCAGAGTAGCACTAAGATAGGTCAGCCTTCAAACCGGTGTCAGTTGTGATTTCTGATAATTGATTTGAAGACCTAGATTGTTTAACAGACTGCAAGATCGTCTGAGATTTTTACTCACATTTTATTGGGTATTTGCTTTCAGAAGTCAATCCTCCAGCTCAGATGAATGTACCTCCCTTGTTTTCTTAGGTGAGCTGCTACTATTGTCATGAATGTTGAAAAGATCTGTGGTGCTGGCTTTAGGCCAAAAGGGCAACTGTGTTTTGGCAATGCTAGTGACCTATTACAAACCTCAGAAACGTTCTGTGATGTGGCATATCGGAATGTGGAAGTATGCATTTTGAAGATGAATGGAACCCATCCAGTAGTTACATTTTAGAGGAGGAATGATTGGATGCCAGCATTCAAAATCTCTCCTTTTTGATGTATTTGTTTAAACAATACAAGTCTAGAATTGGCCTGCATCCTGCTTTTAGACCTTAGGTTTTTTATTTAAAAAAATCTTGAATATATACCCTGACATTTTTGCTTGTGTTAAATCATTTCTATGGATTTTTTCCAGAGTAGTGCAGATGTTTTCTTTCTTAGAATTTTGAAGTGGTGCTTTGATATTGGTTTTGGTGCTACAGATGGAGGGATCATTTTGAATGAAGAAAGTATCAATGAGGTACAATACTTAGTACCTACTTGTGCCTTGTGACAGGAGGCCAGCCTTCCAGGTGAAAAGACACCAGTTCCCCACTGGAGTGGGAGGAGTTTAGGTTGTTGCTCTCTCCCTGATGAATGTCTTCCCCTTCTTGGGTTAAGATTTGGAGTAGCTTTCGTAGGTCTTGCCTGACTCTTTTGATATTGATTGTTTTGCACTTGTTGATATTGTTAACATGATTGATAGTGCCATCAAAGGGATTGAGCCATCCATTGGGAAGATCTTATTTTCCTGGGCTTGAATTCTTTGAAGAATACTTTCTTCTCCTCTAGGCCAACTATATGCAGTTTCGACTTGATTTTTCATTTTGAGCATTTCATCGTCTGCATGTTGACTAAATAATGATGAACTAGTAAATGGAATACTGGCTACTTTCAATTGGGTGTCTAGTTTCAAAAATATCTAGCGAAGCCAGGATAATCTGCTGGAACTCTGATTATTTGGTTGGCTATCAGCACACTTTCATTTAGCTTAGCAAATAATCTTGCTGCCTATTTTGGGCAAATCATCTACAAAGGACTTCACACAGTACATAATTTCTCTTTGGTATCAACCCAAAAGAGCAGTGGCACTCACATATTTAAGATGAACTGCAGTGATATTACATACCTTTTTCCTGCTAAGTCCAATTTCTATATCTTATTGTGGGCTAAAAGGATCAGTAGCCTAGCACCTTCTTTCCTCCTGCGCCAACACCCTAATGGTGTGTTACAGGATCCATAATAGCCTTATGGAGGTGAACTGTACAATTTACAGCCCCATTCCATTTGTGTTTCAGACATTTCATAGTCAGGCAACTAACGAAGAAACAAATCAGTGTGGTTACTCATAATTCCAAATAGTGGGAGAGTTTACCAATACAATGGTTGTGAAAATATCCTGCTGATTTGAAACATTAAAATATTTTGGCCTTGAAAAAGAGGTGAATCCTTGAATCACGTGCTGGCTGTTTTGAGGACTGTAATGAACTATTGAGTTGGATGAATGGAAAATCAAGAAATAAAGAATTTATTTGGACTAAAACACAAATGGAATGGTACTATTAATTGTGCAAGTCACCTCCATAATGATGTGACAAGTCCCATTTCTTGCTTTCCAGCTCTGGAGGATCAGTGGTTTCTGGAGCTAATGCATGTTGCCTTCTAATTGAGACAAACAATATTTAAGTTACGCTTAGCATTATTTTCAAGAAAATGTGGATCTTTCTGTAGTGCTTTATATTTTTTTAACAACCTTGGGGACCTTATTTTTTTTTTCTTCAGGTGTTAGAAGTCTTGGTACCAACACAAGCAGAGGGTTGGGAGCTCTTGCCTGAATCGTCTCAAGGATGACTGAGTTGTCTGGTTTTGTAGTCTCCACAAGAATGTTTAATTTTGATGCAACCTTACCTAAATCCTCATGAAAGGTGTTAATATCATCCACAGGGGATGCATGAAAAGGAGAAGCTGCAGCTAATGTTGGTATATGTGTCAAATGTGTGCCTGAAAAAGAACTTCTCAATTTTGATGGAGCCACAACATCTCTTCTTTTTTCAGGAGGACATCTACAAGATGGAGGCCTGGGTGGAAGAAGACATGGAGGAGACATAGACGTCGTCTTGGAAACCATCCTTGGAGGAGTTAGTTGCAGAGGATAAACATGTTCCTAGACTGCATGCTCCAATGGAATAATAGGTTTTATTTGTTTAAATCCCAATGGATGAGGGTCCAGAGTAAAAGGATGCCTGATCGATTGAGATTGATTGAGGAGGCATGTTTGCTGACTCTACCTCAGTACTTTATATTTTCCTCAAGAATTACGTCAGAGATGGGGACAAGCCTGCCATTGGAGTGTGCAAAGAATGAATAGGTGAGATAGAAAAACATTCCATAGAAGGAGACGGTGGAGGAAAGAATGATATTTCCACACTTGAATGAGGAGAACTCACTGTGACATTTGAAGAATCATCTCAATGTAATTTCCAGTGCTTTATGGGAGGTGAAGGTTTTGTCAATATCGAGTGGTGATGTCTTCATTGGGTCAATAGCAAGCAAACACAAATGAATTAATGACAATGGACACCGTTGATGTTCCAACAGTGAAAGTGTACAGAAATTTGATCCTGTCTTCCACATCGCTGTCTTCAGCATCATGTATGTGGTGGGAAGGTGTAGTACCCACCTTACATAGCAAACTCAGGTGACTGAGGCTCTTGATGCCGATTGTGATAGTCTTGATGTTGGCTTTGAATGATGTTTAAGTTGATGACATAGACAGTGGTCTCATTGCCTTTTGTCTGAGGATCTCCCATTTGGGGAGCTCTTACCAGAATGTGTTTCCTTAATCAGAAAGGCTTGAGAAATTGAGAAATTGTGTGCTGCAGCTGTATTTTCACCTTTCTCTCTTCTTCAGCATTCAGCCTTCATATTTCATAGCATTCATCAAAGTTGGATGCTCCCTGTCCTTAGGTATTATTGTCAACATATTTTGGCATACACTGTAGCCTTTAACAATATGAGATGGAGGAAAGCATGCCATACAGACCTGTTAATGGACTACTTTCTTTCTACCACAGGACGGACATTTCTGCAAAAGAGAAGGCATTTTTAAAAGCAAAAATTCCCAAGTGTGGTAACAAACTGTAACACTTGACAGACAATTGTTAAATATGTTGGGTGAAAGTCAAATAATGTCTAAAAGACTAGATTTTAAAGAAAACACTGGGGTCTAAAACCTCACACATGCTGTCAGATCCTTCTCACAGAAGCCAGAAAAAAGAAATAAGTGGATGAGAGAAAATACCAGTACAGTGCATCTTGCGTAGAGGAGTCACCCAGTGTTCTTTAAGAGAAAGGACTCCTTTTGGCTCTGTTTGAAATAAAGATTTATCAGGTTACTTTTTTTCTTGCATGCCTGCCAACCATGGTTCTAGAGACAGGATTTGGGAGCCTATAGCCAGTGAATGACTAGTCTTCATTTCACTAAAATTAGCCCAAATATGACAAATTTATATTTATTTTTCCTTTCTTTGGTCTGTGGGACAATACACATTATTCATTGATGCACCTCAAGTATTGGCATTTCTACTGTCACAATATGTAGTCTGTTCAGCACACTGTCCCAGAAATCTCTGTTTGCACAAGACCACATCATGTGTTTAAAATCTTAATCAGTTTTTTGACATATAGGGCATTGTGTGGTGATGTACATATATATTTTGTATAATTTAACTTGGGTAAGGTATGTTCTGTGAAGGTTGTTGAACCGTAGTAGCATAAACCTAGCATTGATGGATGCCGTTTGTACATGGAGGCAAGCCCTGGCTCATCCTCTTTCTGTCAGTCAAGCCATTCAGTCTGCCTCTCATTTTCTCTGATCATCGCCAATGGCTTCATTTTTTCCCTTTTCAAAGTGGTCCATATTTCAGTGGCTGTATTTGTCAAATTTCCATCAGAAACTACCTTAGTCTCATTCCAAAGCAAACTTGGTTTTCTTCAAATGTGAAGAACTTGCCCTTTTCCTATAAATCACCCAAAGTTTCACACCTTCCCTCTATTCAGCTGGGGATGGTCTTGTCTTGTTTAATATTTTTGAAGGGTTCGAGGCACAAAATTGTACTTGAATTCACAAATATGAGCCACGTGACCACATGTTTTGTAACTTTTTACCAGATTTTACCCAATCGCCTGATCAAATACAGAAATTTTTTGGACAACCCCTACCAATCATAAGTAATTCTGGGAGGAAGGATTGTGTAAGTCCAACCAGTAGGATAGCTTCATATATGATAAGTTAATGCCCCCTTTCTCTGTCTTTTCACGACATCCAGCTTTACCCTACTTCTTTTTCACCAAACCCCCCAATACCAGTGGTATTAGAAGCTGATCTAAATGTTTGAAAAATTTGAAGGTAACTGAAAGTACTAATAGGCGGATAGCTGATGTACATTGGCTTCCAGTGGCAAAAAGGCCATCCTTTAAATGTCTGTGCATTTGCCACCAGTCAATCCACAGTTCTGGTTCAGCATTATTCAAATTCTGGTTCCACTGATTTGTCTTTTCGTCAATGTTTCTTCTAACTGTTCCAACTGTTGCAGGATCTACAACTTGAAGACAGATATTCTCTTACAAACTTATTTTTGTTTCATAAACAGCTTAAGACGTACTTTGTTTCTTCTATAACTCTTTAATCTTTTTTGCAAGTTAAGCCTCAGCGTTTTAATCATCATTAATGGTGGGGTAAGATTTATAAAATCAAATAATGAAGGTGCTGCATCCTAAAGTATACATGGTCAATAATTGCACATGCATTATGCCTTCTTTATGTAGTAATAATGAAAAGAAATCTAAATAGAAAAATCCTTGGTATATGGTAAAAGGTGTTTGCTACTTGTGGGCAAATGCAGCAGCGGACAAAACTAGGCAGCTGTCCCTCTGTTTTGTATTCTGTTGCTTCCTTTCTCGTGAGAAGAAACATTTTCTTTTGTTGTAATAACAGAGGAATGTTATAATTAGTACTGAATCCTGAATCCGAGAAGACACCTGCAGAGTACATGTTGGTCCAATGTATGACATTTTTTTGTAGATAATAAAGTTTGAAAGATGCAAAAAGAAGCTGTATGGTGGAGGATCTGCTAACTTAATGAGCTCAAGATAATATTTTTTTACTTTAACCTGATTGGAGTATTTTATGAGAACTATGCCTAGGTGTAGCAAATGTTATAATTGTGTGATTTAAGCTAGTGCCAGACTCACTCTGCACGCCTCAGCGCCAATACAGGTTTCCTATTTCAGGCTGCCTCATTATGGGCCCCCAGTAAGGCCTTGATCAGGCCCTGATCAGGGCTCCTCCAGCCCTCCAGTCCTCTGCACCTCTTCTTCTCCTCTTGTGAATGTGGTATGTATTGCGACGCATTGCATCTCTCAGCTACGTCTTTCTGCATCTCTCAGCTATGTCTCCTCAAGTCTCTCAGCTATGATATTGCCAATTCTAATTGGCAGTATAAAACTGCATTCAGGCTACAATGCCAGGCCTGGACAATGTTTTAAGGGGCTACTTAAGTGGGTGACATAACAAGTGCTGCAGGCCCACCAGCAGCATTTACTTTACTGGACCTGGATAAAATGTTTACCACTCTACAATGGACTTATAAGTAAATTAAAGATGCCAATCGTGTTTCAAAGAGAGTCACTTTAGCACTAGTTAGCAGTGGTAAAATGTGCAGTCCTAAAAGCCAAAAAGAAACAATTTCAGAAAACAGAAGAGAGAAGGCAAATGTTTGGGTATGACCCTGGAGAAAGGGCCAAGTGCACCAAGTATGCATTATCTAACACATACAGTTCCAGCAATCAATTTAGTACTCCTGTCAATACTATAATACACATAAGAATAGTCTGTCTCTAGTGTGTAGGACAAGCAATAAACAGAGTACACAGGTGGAAACAAGCTTAGGTATGGACGAAAGCCCTCACCCACTCATTGGATGGCATGCTTCCTCATTGGGTATCTCCTGGTACCTCCTGGTACCCTCCCATATGTGTTCTTTGGTGCAAGCTACCACCCACTTGGTATTTTTGGGAGGCTTGGAGGAACTTTTGATGGCTGTTTTTCTATACCACACATATGGTATCTCAAGAGTGAAAGCTGCATCTACATCTATTGCTCTTGGTCCCTTTTCTCTACATCAACGTTCAGCCTCATCCTTCTCCCTGTACCTCATTGCTGTTTTTCATCTGACCTCCGTATATTTTTCATCCATCTACTTCACTTCTCACACAATTTCATATTTATCTTTACCTCACCTCCCTCCACGGCTCTGCAACTTTACTCCTCTTACGTCTCTATCTCATTTCTTTCTCTACCTCACATCTCACTCACTACCTCACCTCTTTCCTCACCATTGCTAGCTCTCTCTCACTACCTACCATTTCAGTTTATCGCACCATTAATTAGCTGCCTTATCTCATCACCTCCCCTTTTTCTTGTTTTAACTCTGATCCATCTCTTGTGCTCATCTAAGACCTTAATTACGCGTGGGTTGATGTTTTCGGACCCCTGTATAAACTGCATGGTAATTATTGGGAGCCTCAACTATCTCACCCTTTACTAAATTTTAGAAGGAATGTTGGAATTTAACTGTGAAAGTTTACCACATTTACCATACCTGTAGATTTTGATGCACCAAGCACCAACAGCTGCATGTTTTTTACCCCAGAAACTTGTGATAGGTGGGCTTTGAATATCTTACTCATTTCTGGGAACCTCTGTTTCTTTAGCTCCCCCCAGTGCTTAGTTTGTAAAAAATAAATAACTGCCAGGGCCCTCATAAGAGGCCACTGTAGCTTGCACCACACATTGATCCCCGAACTGAGAATGGATTGGGCGGTCGGTAACTGTCATTTTAATGTATATGGAATTAATAAACAACTGTTGTTCTGTCTGTAAATTAGACAGACAGCACCAGCACGTAGCAGACTGCTGCAAGCGCCAGTGCTGGCAAATAAATACTGATGCTGAGCACGATAAACCACGGGGTAAAATTAAACACTGGCTCTACCCCTTTTTCTTTATCATCAATTTCTCCCTCTCACAGAAAGACATATCTCTCTCTGGAGCCCCACTTCAAATTTGACTCATCTGGTTCACCTCAACTATCACTGTCAATCTCTTTATTTATAGAGCTCTCTCCAACTCACCATCTTTTCCTCTCACAACCATCTATCTCTGTCACAACCTCACTTTGCTTTCTTAATTTAGTGTTTGTCTTTCAGCTTCATCTCTTTTCACTACAGAACATTGTTCTCTCTACCATTCCCCATCTCTGTACCTTTCCCTTATACCCCACTACTTTCATTACCTGATCAATTTTTTTATACATCTCATCAGTTTTCTCTCTCACTGCCTTGCATCTGTTTGTTTCCTTTCTCTCTACCACTTGTTGCATTTACCGCTCTATATTTCACCTCTATCTCTATATTACCTCTTTCTATACCTCACTCCTTAGAATAATCTCTCTCTACATTTCCTTCTCCCCACCTGTCTCTCTCTCTATCACTCTTTAAAACCTTTCTTATTTTCCTACCTCTTTTTCTCTACCTACATCTTCCTCTTTGTACCTCTCTTTATCTTTCATTTTGGCGACCTCGCCTTTCTCTATTTTCTTCTCACCTATACCTTCTGTTGCATCTCTATGTCTACCCGTTCTCCCTCTAGCAATATTGTTCTCTTCATGTGTCTATCCATCTCAGGTATCCTGAACAATCCCACTTCTCTTACGCAGCAGTGTCACAGGTGACTGTCTTACCAGAGAAGCACACCGCCTAGACCGCTGTTTTATATGAAGGCACCACATAGCTTTATAAAGATATAAAGGTGCTGTTTTCATTAATGTGTTGGTGTTTTACAACCAGTGTCTACAGACATGATGTGCTGCATTGCCCTTATCACTTAACTGTTTCTTTGCACCTGCTGGACCACTAAGGCTTCTTCCGCCTATCAGCTACCTATGAAGTAATGTCCTTTCTTGTTACCAAATAATGTAGGTGATGCATTGAGTCTGGTGTGTGTCAGTCCGGTTAAGCATGTCATATTTGGAGTCTAGATTTAACTACAACTAGAAATTATTCACTGGATTGTCTGGAATGCTCTAGATCTATGTTGAATTCTGTTAAAGTCGCTCCTATATTATGGATTGTGAATTCATGTTCTGAAATGTTGTACACATAACAGAGTCAAAGAACTCTAGTGTAGCAATATTAGGGACATATAATAAAACAATAAGCAATGCAATTGGCAAAGCCATATGTTTATCCTGCACTATTAAGTATCTCCTGTGAGTGCCTGAAAGCCTCTGTACTGGTCTGAAATCTATAATTTGTGTATAATAATTGCCACACCCCTGGAGTATGGGCCAAAGGAAGCAAAAGAAAGCAGACAAGGAACCACCCTTCCTTCCTGCTATCTGGATGAATTGTGGTTTAAAGCTGGACAGTTGGAATGCAGGACCTGGAACCCAAACTTGGACAGGAGATCCTGGCTTTATATGTCGCTCCTTTGTGGATGCTCAAACAGCTGTGGCTGTTTTGGTGTGATCAGGCTCATCCTGGCTTTGTAATGACACAGCTGGATCAGAACACTGGGTATCAGCGGTATCAGAGGAAATGCATACAGACATTTCTTTGACCAAGCTATCAAAAAAGGCAGTTGCTTTCAACCTTGACTGGAAGTATCTGGAGGCCTAATCTGGTCATTTCCTGTTTTCTACGTCAGCTAACAAATCTAAGGAAGCCATGACTAACTTCAGAGCCAGACAGACTGCTCTCAGTTCTAGATGTTTGTACAATACTACATACCCTTCTCTGACTAGGTGACTTTAGCCTTTAGGTGACTCATGAATTCACCATCCCCGAAGGGACACATCTGTCTATTGGGGAAAACATGGAAATTATTGGCTTTCTGATTTCATCAGTGTTATTCTTTTCTTCCAGCTGCATGAGAGCTGATTCCCCTAGTCCTGCAGGCAGTGTTGCAGTGGCCTCATATGAAATCTGGCATGAGGAACCAGAGAAACTCAGGAAGCCATTGCTCCTAGGAGGGATGATATCTGTTGTACTGTTGGATGAGATGTTTCTAACAGATTGACATACTTCAGACGGATAGATAATAGTCTCGCCTCCGAAGGATACTCTTTTATAACCTGAGTATCTAAGATTTCACCCAGATAGTCTATTCTTTATGTTGGAGCGACCTATGACTTTTTCAAGTTTGGTCATTCTGGAGCTATCAAGATCAACTTCCCAGAAGATATCATTCATTTCTGGATTACCAGAGGTATTAGGGAAAGAGGAGGGAATATATAAAGAACATCTTCTGACCTGTTTATCAAAAGGGAATTTATAAAATGGATTGCCGATTGATACTGTCCACATTAATGTCAGTGGTGAAAAGTTACATGTGGTTACTGATCGTGATGTGGTGACAAGTAGGCCTGCCTTATTGATAATGATATCCTCTTATATTGCGATATTGCATCTTGATGAGTGGACTGTGCAACCTGATTGTATACATTTGTAATTTAATGCATAGTATTTAGTAGTTTCTGTGTAATAAGTGCTGTTTTACTTTTTAAAAGAAAAGGCACTGGCTGAACAATGATTTATTGAGTGTTGGTGTTAAGTACCAGCGAGCTCGGATTACTAGCCCACTCCCCCTCCTGTGAGTAAGCCTTGAACTCTTCTGCTTTGGTACCCTCAGAGAGTCAAGTGCTACAACGGGGTACTTGGTTCTCTGTGAAAAAGATAATTGCAGACGTATTACTTGTGAAGAGCTCACAGTCTTTGCAATAAATGACCCAATTTCTTACAACAACCAGACTTCCCTCGCAGTGTCTGCTTAGAAAGTCTGTTTGAGAGTTCATTGCACCTGAACTTTGTATTGCTATCAACAAAAGTTTCCAAGCTAATGCCGGGTGTCAGATTGTTTGTGCTTCCATTGATTTTGATATGGTGCTTCCTTGCTTGTTTGTGTAAAACATGCTGGTCATGTTGTCTGTTTGAATATTTATTGTACTGTAGGCTTTCAGGGATGGAATGAAAGATTTTAGAGCAAGGTGAACAACTCTCAACTCCAGTCAATTTATATAACTCTGTTCCTTTTCCGTCCATCAACCTAGAATGGTGAGATAAACCAGATCGGCTCTCCAACCCACAAGATAAGCATTCATGACAAATGTTTGTTCAGTTTTTCTTTTTGAAAAGGAAATCCCTGCATTAGCTTGCTTTAGATGCACCACCAGCTTAGAAATTGTTTTGTTTCAGTTGATAGTGTAAGATCATCTTCCTGGTGGTTTTCTTTCTGACTCCATTGATCCTCGAGACACTGCTGGAGCAGTGTCATGTGTAATCTTGCATTTGGAACAGTGTAGATACAAGATGCCATAGAACGTATGAACAATGGTGTCTCCCTTACTGTTGGCTTGAGTATCTTTTTCAGCTTATTTCATTTGTTCCAAATTGATAATGATCTCTCCTCCAAAGGTTACAATTTTTCTCTTACTGTATCCAGAGTAGCACTAAGATAGGTCAGCCTTCAAACCGGTGTCAGTTGTGATTTCTGATAATTGATTTGAATACCTAGATTGTTTAACAGACTGCAAGATCGTCTGAGATTTTTACTCACATATTATTGGGTATTTGCTTTCAGAAGTCAATCCTCCAGCTCAGATAAATGTACCTCCCTTGTTTTCTTAGGTGAGCTGCTACTATTGTCATGAATGTTGAAAAGATCTGTGATGCTGGCTTTAGGCCAAAAGGGCAACTGTGTTTTGGCAATGCTAGTGACCTATTACAAACCTCAGAAACGTTCTGTGATGTGGCATATCGGAATGTGGAAGTATGCATTTTGAAGATGAATGGAACCCATCCAGTAGTTACATTTTAGAGGAGGAATGATTGGATGCCAGCATTCAAAATCTCTCCTTTTTGATGTATTTGTTTAAACAATACAAGTCTAGAATTGGCCTGCATCCTGCTTTTAGACCTTAGGTTTTTTATTTAAAAAAATCTTGAATATATACCCTGACATTTTTGCTTGTGTTAAATCATTTCTATGGATTTTTTCCAGAGTAGTGCAGATGTTTTCTTTCTTAGAATTTTGAAGTGGTGCTTTGATATTGGTTTTGGTGCTACAGATGGAGGGATCATTTTGAATGAAGAAAGTATCAATGAGGTACAATACTTAGCACCTACTTGTGCCTTGTGACAGGAGGCCAGCCTTCCAGGTGAAAAGACACCAGTTCCCCACTGGAGTGGGAGGAGTTTAGGTTGTTGCTCTCTCCCTGATGAATGTCTTCCCCTTCTTGGGTTAAGATTTGGAGTAGCTTTCGTAGGTCTTGCCTGACTCTTTTGATATTGATTGTTTTGCACTTGTTGATATTGTTAACATGATTGATAGTGCCATCAAAGGGATTGAGCCATCCATTGGGAAGATCTTATTTTCCTGGGCTTGAATTCTTTGAAGAATACTTTCTTCTCCTCTAGGCCAACTATATGCAGTTTCTACTTGATTTTTCATTTTGAGCATTTCATCGTCTGCATGTTGACTAAATAATGATGAACTAGTAAATGGAATACTGGCTACTTTCAATTGGGTGTCTAGTTTCAAAAATATCTAGCGAAGCCAGGATAATCTGCTGGAACTCTGATTATTTGGTTGGCTATCAGCACACTTTCATTTAGCTTAGCAAATAATCTTGCTGCCTATTTTGGGCAAATCATCTACAAAGGACTTCATACAGTACATAATTTCTCTTTGGTATCAACCCAAAAGAGCAGTGGCACTCACATATTTAAGATGAACTGCAGTGATATTACATACCTTTTTCCTGCTAAGTCCAATTTCTATATCTTATTGTGGGCTAAAAGGATCAGTAGCCTAGCACCTTCTTTCCTCCTGCGCCAACACCCTAATGGTGTGTTACAGGATCCATAATAGCCTCATGGAGGTGAACTGTACAATTTACAGCCCCATTCCATTTGTGTTTCAGACATTATATAGTCAGGCAAGTAACGAAGAAACAAATCAGTGTGGTTACTCATAATTCCAAATAGTGGGAGAGTTTACCAATACAATGGTTGTGAAAATATCCTGCTGATTTGAAACATTAAAATATTTTGGCCTTGAAAAAGAGGTGAATCCTTGAATCACGTGCTGGCTGTTTTGAGGACTGTAATGAACTATTGAGTTGGATGAATGGAAAATCAAGAAATAAAGAATTTATTTGGACTAAAACACAAATGGAATGGTACTATTAATTGTGCAAGTCACCTCCATAATGATGTGACAAGTCCCATTTCTTGCTTTCCAGCTCTGGAGGATCAGTGGTTTCTGGAGCTAATGCATGTTGCCTTCTAATTGAGACAAACAATATTTAAGTTACGCTTAGCATTATTTTCAAGAAAATGTGGATCTTTCTGTAGTGCTTTATATTTTTTTAACAACCTTGGGGACCTTATTTTTTTTTTCTTCAGGTGTTAGAAGTCTTGGTACCAACACAAGCAGAGGGTTGGGAGCTCTTGCCTGAATCGTCTCAAGGATGACTGAGTTGTCTGGTTTTGTAGTCTCCACAAGAATGTTTAATTTTGATGCAACCTTACCTAAATCCTCATGAAAGGTGTTAATATCATCCACAGGGGATGCATGAAAAGGAGAAGCTGCAGCTAATGTTGGTATATGTGTCAAATGTGTGCCTGAAAAAGAACTTCTCAATTTTGATGGAGCCACAACATCTCTTCTTTTTTCAGGAGGACATCTACAAGATGGAGGCCTGGGTGGAAGAAGACATGGAGGAGACATAGACGTCGTCTTGGAAACCATCCTTGGAGGAGTTAGTTGCAGAGGATAAACATGTTCCTAGACTGCATGCTCCAATGGAATAATAGGTTTTATTTGTTTAAATCCCAATGGATGAGGGTCCAGAGTAAAAGGATGCCTGATCGATTGAGATTGATTGAGGAGGCATGTTTGCTGACTCTACCTCAGTACTTTATATTTTCCTCAAGAATTAAGTCAGAGATGGGGACAAGCCTGCCATTGGAGTGTGCAAAGAATGAATAGGTGAGATAGAAAAACATTCCATAGAAGGAGACGGTGGAGGAAAGAATGATATTTCCACACTTGAATGAGGAGAACTCACTGTGACATTTGAAGAATCATCTCAATGTAATTTCCAGTGCTTTATGGGAGGTGAAGGTTTTGTCAATATCGAGTGGTGATGTCTTCATTGGGTCAATAGCAAGCAAACACAAATGAATTAATGACAATGGACACCGTTGATGTTCCAACAGTGAAAGTGTACAGAAATTTGATCCTGTCTTCCACATCGCTGTCTTCAGCATCATGTTTGTGGTGGGAAGGTGTAGTACCCACCTTACATAGCAAACTCAGGTGACTGAGGCTCTTGATGCCGATTGTGATAGTCTTGATGTTGGCTTTGAATGATGTTTAAGTTGATGACATAGACAGTGGTCTCATTGCCTTTTGTCTGAGGATCTCCCATTTGGGGAGCTCTTACCAGAATGTGTTTCCTTAATCAGAAAGGCTTGAGAAATTGAGAAATTGTGTGCTGCAGCTGTATTTTCACCTTTCTCTCTTCTTCAGCATTCAGCCTTCATATTTCATAGCATTCATCAAAGTTGGATGCTCCCTGTCCTTAGATATTATTGTCAACATATTTTGGCATACACTGTAGCCTTTAACAATATGAGATGGAGGAAAGCATGCCATACAGACCTGTTAATGGACTACTTTCTTTCTACCACAGGACGGACATTTCTGCAAAAGAGAAGGCATTTTTAAAAGCAAAAATTCCCAAGTGTGGTAACAAACTGTAACACTTGACAGACAATTGTTAAATATGTTGGGTGAAAGTCAAATAATGTCTAAAAGACTAGATTTTAAAGAAAACACTGGGGTCTAAAACCTCACACATGCTGTCAGATCCTTCTCACAGAAGCCAGAAAAAAGAAATAAGTGGATGAGAGAAAATACCAGTACAGTGCATCTTGCGTAGAGGAGTCACCCAGTGTTCTTTAAGAGAAAGGACTCCTTTTGGCTCTGTTTGAAATAAAGATTTATCAGGTTACTTTTTTTCTTGCATGCCTGCCAACCATGGTTCTAGAGACAGGATTTGGGAGCCTATAGCCAGTGAATGACTAGTCTTCATTTCACTAAAATTAGCCCAAATATGACAAATTTATATTTATTTTTCCTTTCTTTGGTCTGTGGGACAATACACATTATTCATTGATGCACCTCAAGTATTGGCATTTCTACTGTCACAATATGTAGTCTGTTCAGCACATTGTCCCAGAAATCTCTGTTTGCACAAGACCACATCATGTGTTTAAAATCTTAATCAGTTTTTTGACATATAGGGCATTGTGTGGTGATGTACATATATATTTTGTATAATTTAACTTGGGTAAGGTATGTTCTGTGAAGGTTGTTGAACCGTAGTAGCATAAACCTAGCATTGATGGATGCCGTTTGTACATGGAGGCAAGCCCTGGCTCATCCTCTTTCTGTCAGTCAAGCCATTCAGTCTGCCTCTCATTTTCTCTGATCATCGCCAATGGCTTCATTTTTTCCCTTTTCAAAGTGGTCCATATTTCAGTGGCTGTATTTGTCAAATTTGCATCAGAAACTGCCTTAGTCTCATTCCAAAGCAAACTTGGTTTTCTTCAAATGTGAAGAACTTGCCCTTTTCCTATAAATCACCCAAAGTTTCACACCTTCCCTCTATTCAGCTGGGGATGGTCTTGTCTTGTTTAACATTTTTGAAGGGTTCGAGGCACAAAATTGTACTTGAATTCACAAATATGAGCCACGTGACCACATGTTTTGTAACTTTTTACCAGATTTTACCCAATCGCCTGATCAAATACAGAATTTTTTTGGACAACCCCTACCAATCATAAGTAATTCTGGGAGGAAGGATTGTGTAAGTCCAACCAGTAGGATAGCTTCATATATGATAAGTTAATGCCCCCTTTCTCTGTCTTTTCACGACATCCAGCTTTACCCTGCTTCTTTTTCACCAAACCCCCAATACCAGTGGTATTAGAAGCTGATCTAAATGTTTGAAAAATTTGAAGTTAACTGAAAGTACTAATAGGCGGATAGCTGATGTACATTGGCTTCCAGTGGCAAAAAGGCCATCCTTTAAATGTCTGTGCATTTGCCACCAGTCAATCCACAGTTCTGGTTCAGCATTATTCAAATTCTGGTTCCACTGGTTTGTCTTTTCGTCAATGTTTCTTCTAACTGTTCCAACTGTTGCAGGATCTACAACTTGAAGACAGATATTCTCTTACAAACTTATTTTTGTTTCATAAACAGCTTAAGACGTACTTTGTTTCTTCTATAACTCTTTAATCTTTTTTGCAAGTTAAGCCTCTGCCTTTTAATCATCATTAATGGTGGGGTAAGATTTATAAAATCAAATAATGAAGGTGCTGCATCCTAAAGTATACATGGTCAATAATTGCACATGCATTATGCCTTCTTTATGTAGTAATAATGAAAAGAAATCTACATAGAAAAATCCTTGGTATATGGTAAAAGGTGTTTGCTACTTGTGGGCAAATGCAGCAGCGGACAAAACTAGGCAGCTGTCCCTCTGTTTTGTATTCTGTTGCTTACTTTCTCGTGAGAAGAAACATTTTCTTTTGTTGTAATAACAGAGGAATGTTATAATTAGTACTGAATCCTGAATCCGAGAAGACACCTGCAGAGTACATGTTGGTCCAATGTATGACATTTTTTTGTAGATAATAAAGTTTGAAAGATGCAAAAAGAAGCTGTATGGTGGAGGATCTGCTAACTTAATGAGCTCAAGATAGTATTTTTTTACTTTAACCTGATTGGAGTATTTTATGAGAACTATGCCTAGGTGTAGCAAATGTTATAATTGTGTGATTTAAGCTAGTGCAGAGGACATTTCAGCTCAGAAATGTGTTGTCCCCTTTCAAGCACAGCAGAGTGCTCTCTTTATGGGAGAATTTACTTTCTGAGGCTGTGGGCGTTTTTTACCACCAAAGTCAAAATGACCACCAATGTTCATTGCAGAGCCTTATGTACTCCACGTTATTAAAATGTCCTGCTTTGTCGACCAGTCTCAGTTGAAAACTTCGGTTCATCAGATAGTTCTTTATGAGCCCGAATAATACACACAGAAAAGTGCAAAGTTATTGCTACACAGGACTGTGGACATAATGGAGGACTGTTCAGTACGTGCATTGCTCATGGTACAAGTACATTACTGTTTGAAGGGATGAATAGTAGGGAATGTGTATGTATATGACAGATACAGTGTGGCCCTGAGTTACTAAAGGATGCATTGGGCAATACAATTCAACAACCAATTGTATAATGCAATCACTCCAACTAAGCATTGCACCACATCCACTAAATTGCTGCAACTGAAAACAAAGGCAGAAGCACACATGCAAACAACATAACACAGCATGCTGCATAAATGAGAAGTACATGCTGAACAGCATTGTGTGTGTCATGGTTTAAAACAGAAAACTCTGCTAAACAGTTGATAGAGAGCTTTCTCTCAGGAACAGTACCCAGTGAAGACTCTAGGTGCAAATATAGCACAGTTTGGGAACAGAACTGTCAGGACCAGCCTGGTAGCAAGGAAATAGCATTTATGCCACTACTGGGCAGCAGCACTCATTGTACCACCCAGTACAGTACAGTAGCACTTTAAAAATGCCTCAGGCCTCCACTGCAGCCTGTAGTGCAGTTTTAATCTGTAATTTCGACCTGACAAGATAAACCATTTGCGAGGCTTAAACCTCCATTTTTAATACTTATAAGCCACCCCTAAGTTAGGCCCTAAAAGCTCCTGGGGCAGAGTGTATGGTATTTAAAAAGCAGGATATGTGGGTTTAGGTTTTATATGTCCTTAGACTGAAAAATGCTTAAAGTTGTTTTTCACTATTGTAAGGCTTACCTCTCCCATATACTTACATTGGGTTGCCCTATACATTGAATGAGTGCTAGCTTTGGATTTGGAGCAGATTGAGAAATACTCCTTGGTCTCTTTTGAATTGTCATTTAAAATCATCCTTAATGGTAAAGTTGGACTTTAAGTTACAATTGTAAAAATGCCACTTTTAGAAAGTTGGGATTTCTTTTGCCCAAATCCACTGTTCCTTTCTGCCATTTGCCTGGGATACTTGACTCTGCTGTTATGGGTTGTGTGTCTGCCAGACAGTGAGACAAAGGGGCCTAGATGTGGACAGGATGGCTGGCGGCGGTGCTGTGCCCAGCCGCAGTTACACTTCAAAGGGTTTTGCCTCCCGCACACAGAAAGGACCCTTACATGACATGAAAGTGTACCAGGTGTTGGACCCACACAAGGGCTGGTACTGGGGATAAATGGTGGCACTCTCATACCTCAAATCATAATACTCCTGGGTTTGTGGAAGATTTAGAATCTGATTTAGAATGCTGCTAGAAGGACTGCCCGGCTGCCCTGGTGCCAGAGGGACTTCTCTGATGCCCTGTTGCCTGAAGAAGGAGGCCTGAATATGCTCCCTTGAACTCAGTATCACCAGAGTGACTCCTAGGGCTAGCGGGCGGGCCTCCAGTGTGTGTTACAGGAACACAATAAGCTCCAGAGACCCTATAACCTGCCTGTCTGCTGCTGGACCCTGCTGTTGTAAGTCCTATTCCCAAAGTGGAGTTCGTCAGGTCCTGGACCCTTGGTGTGGTGCTAGAGTGACTTTACCCTACCAAAAACCAAAACCTGGGACTTAGAAAATGTTTCAACACAACTGCTCTGAGAACCGACAGAAGAGAAGGACCTACCTGCAAGCGGATTCAACAAGGGTGCATCACTGATGGGATTTACTTCACAGCAGTTGCTGCTGTGTTTTTATCTACAGCAGCAAATCCTCTTCTGAGGACCCCTCAAAGACAATATCCAGCCTTGTGGAACCCTCTTCGGCCACAGCCTGCACGCTGGTCCTGCTGGAGGAACCTGAGCTCCAGAAAAGTTTCTAAGTCTGAAGGTCAAAATCTTCATTTGGCTAAACTACAACCTTCTCGACATGACAATCCAGCTTTACCCACTCAGATGTTTGAATGCTGTAGGAGGCTGGCCTGGTTTGTAATGGGTACCTGTGCTATTTACACCTTATACCAGATCCAGTTGTCCCTTATTAGTGAAATGTAGGCAATGTCTAGAAGCCAGGCTCTCTAGAGGTAGCTGTAGCTGAGCAGCCAAGGCTTATCTAGGGGACATGCAAAGCTCATCCAGTACCACTGGAGACACACAGTACTCACACACATGAAAGAAAACACTCAGGCCCTCATTATGACATTGGCGGTGAAACCCACTTACTGCCATGCTGACTGCCGCCAACATACCGCCGCGGATATCCGTTCACCATATTATGACACACACACAATCCGTCACTTTTCAGCCACAGACACAAATCCGCCACACCAAAGGTCAGTTATAAAGTGCCTACACCGTTACGCCAACAGAACAACGCCCACCACATTATGACTCATGAATCACCACGGCAGACATTCAATGTCTGGAAACCATTGGCGGTACATACCGCCCCGCTCAAAATACACACACTCAAACAAAACAACACCACATTGGGCAATTCAAACTACACACACCTGACACACATACACACACCACACCCACACACCCACACCACTATAAAACACACGCCCACATTACCTACAACTCTTTACCATTATAAACCATTGGCACAAGACAGACACCACAACTATAGACAAAACCAGAGCCACACAACACCTATACCTATACACCAACCACACACCCCACATCACACACCCCAACACATCACCCTACACAACTCACACAACATCTATGACACCACAAAGACACCCTAGATTCTCAGAGGAGGAGCTAAGGGTCATGGTGGAGGAAATCATCCGGGTAGAGCCTCAGCTATTTGGAGCACAGGTGTAGCGGATATCCATTGGTAGGAAGATGGAGCTATGGCAGAGGATAGTGGACAGGGTCAACACTGTGGGACAGCACCCCAGAACAAGGGACAACATCAGGAAGAGGTGGAACGACCTACTGGGGAAGGTACGTTCCATTGCAGCAAGACACCAATTCGCTGTACAGAGGACTGGCGGTGGACCCCTACCTCCTCCCCCACAACTAACAACATGGGAGGAGCAAGTCTTGGCAATCATGCATCCTGAGGTCCTGGCCGGAGTAGCAGGAGGACTGGACTCTGGTAAGTCAACTCTATACTACTATCACCCCCTACCTGCATGCCATCACAGACCCCCACCCTCACCCTCTCTCCCATCACTCCACCACCTCACACACCCCCACCTTCACATCTCAGTCATCCAAATGCCAAACTCTGCATGCACAACCACTGCATGGACACCACTCACAGACCTGCATGGACACTGTTAGACCTGACAGCCTTAGGGTGGTCACCCCTAACTTTTTGCCTGCCTCCCTCCACTTTTTGGACACTGTTTTTGCTGGCTTTTAGTCTCTGCGCACTTTATCACTGCTAACCAGTGCTAAAGTGCATATGCTCTCTCCCTTTAAACATGGTAACCTTGGATCATACCTGATTGGACTATTTAATTTACTTATAAGTCCCTAGTAATGTGCACTATATGTGCCTAGGGCCTGTGGATTAAATGCTAGTAGTGGGCCTGCAGCACTGGTTGTGCCACCCACTTAAGTAGCCCCTTTACCTTGTCTCAGGCCTGCCATTGCAAGGCCTGTGTGTGCAGTTTCACTCTCACCTCGACTTGGCATTTAAAAGTACTTGCCAAGCCTAAACCTCACCTTTCTCCACATATAAGTCACCTCTAATGTGTGCCCTAGGTAACACCTAGAGCAGGGTGCTGTGTGGGTGAAAGGCAGGACATGTACCTATATAGTTTACATGTCCTGGTAGTGTAAAAGTCAGAAATTCGTTTTTTTTGCACTACTGTGAGGCCTGCTCCCTTCATAGGTTAACATTGGGGCTGCCCTCATACAGTATTGAAGTGGTAGCTGTTGATCTCAAAGGAGTAGGAAGGTCATATTTAGTATGGCCAGAATGGTAATATCAAATTCTGCTGACTGGTGATGTTGGATTTAATATTACTATTCTAGAAATGCCACTTTTAGAAAGTGAGCATTTCTTTGCACTTAAATCTTTCTGTGCCTTACAATCCACGTCTGGCTGGGCTTGGTTGACAGCTCCTTGTGCATTGACTCAGACACACCCCAAACACAGGGTACTCAGCCTCACTTGCATACATGTGCATTTTGAATGGGTCTTCCTGGGCTGGGAGGGTGGAGGGCCTGCTCTCACACAAAGGACTGCCACACCCCCTACTGGGACCCTGGCAGACAGGATTGACCTGAAAGGGGGCCTGGTGCACTTCTTAGCCACTCTTTGAAGTCTCCTCCACTTCAAAGGGACATTTGGGTATAAAACGGGGCCTCTGCCCTTCCTCATCAGACACTTGCTGGAGAAGAAACCTGAACCAGAACCTGCATCCTGCCAAAAAGAACTGCCTGGCTGCCTAAAGGACTCACCTGACTGCTTTCTACAAAGGACTGCTGCCTTGCTGTTGCCCTGCTGCCTTGCTGAACTCTTATCTGGCTGTAAAAGTGCTCTCCAAGGGCTTGGATAGAGCTTGCCTCCTGTTCCCTGAACTCTCGGGACCAAAAAGTCTTCTCTTTTTCATTTGAACTCTTCGTGCGCCAAAAATTTCGACGTACAGCTTGCTCTGTGGCGAGAAAATCGCCACCCACCGACGCTGATCGACGCAACAACTTCAGGGCGACCGGAACTTCGACGCACAGCCTCGCAAGAACAACGCCTCCCGACTACCAGAGGGGAAATCGATGCGACGCCTGCCGTGAGAACGAGAATTCCACGCACAGCCTCCCGGAATGAAGCGCAGCCGGAAAGCAAGCCGAAGAATCCACGCACAGACCCCAGGACATCTGGTAATCCTGCGACCCACTGAAAGAGACTGTCCACGTGCCGGAAAACAAGGCACGACTTCCCCCGCGTGAAAAATAATGACGCAAGTCCGTGTGTGCAGGGGAGAAATCAACGCACAAACCATTTTTCCACGTATCTCTTCTTCTGCGGCCCTTTGCGGAAATTTTCCACTTTAAACCAGGTACTTTGTGCTTGAGAGAAACTTTGGGGGTCATTACAACATTGTCGATAAAAGCCGCTTACCGCCGGGCAGAAGACCGCCAACCCCACGGCTGCGGAATTCCACCACAGCTATTACGACCCACATCCTGAAATCCGACAAAATTCAGACACCCACAAAAGTCCGCCACACCAAAGGTCAGTGAGAAACTGGTGAAAACAAAACCTCCACCGTCACGCCAACAGAAATACGTCCATGCTATCACGACCCACGAATCCACGCAGCGGTCTTTCAACCGCGGTATTCCATTGGCGGTACACACCTGCCGCGCTCAAAATACACACACTCTTACAAAACAACCCCACATTGGACAATTCAAAAGACAGACACCTGAGACACATACACACACCACTCCCACACACCCAATACAATATAAAACACACACCCATATCACCCACAAACCCCTACAACAAAAAATTCAGAAAGAAGGCCAGAGAGAGACACCATCATCCACAAACTAGCAGCCATAGGCACACAACACCATCACCCACACTACTTCCACACATAAAACACCACACACCACTACATATCACCACACTTATCACAACATACACCACCCCACACATCACCTACACCACCCCATGGCACGGCAAAGACACCCCAGGTTCTCGGAGGAGGAGCTCAGGGTCATGGTGGAGGAAATCGTACGGGTAAAGCCACAGCTATTTGAATCACAGGTGCAGCACACCTCCATAGGTAGGAAGATGGAGCTATGGCGAAGAATTGTCGACAGGGTCAAAGCAGTGGGACAGCACCCAAGAAATCGGGACGAGATCAAGAAGAGGTGTAACGACCTATGGGCGAAGATACGTTCCGTGGTCTCAAGACACAACATCGCCGTACAGCGGACTGGCGGCGGACCCCCACCTCCTCCCCCACAACTAACAACATGGGAGGAGCAGGTCTTGACTATTCTGCATCCTGAGGGCCTCACAGGAGTCGGTGGAGGAATGGACTCTGGTAAGTCACATCTTAACTATCATATCCCCCACCCTACCTGCATGCTATCACAGACCCCTACCCTCGCCCCCTCCCCTATTACTCCAACTCGTCACAAATGCACTAATAACACAAACCACCCATCCCAACACAAAGCCCTGCATGACACAACAAAGCATGGACACCCATCACTAAAGCATGCCCACTGCACATACCCATAACACCCCCCTCAACCATCATCAAACAAGCCCCCACACAGGGATGCTAGCACTGGGGTACACTCTCACCCACCCATTGCCCACCATGACACACACAGATGCAATAATCATGCTTTTATACCCCTGCAGGACCACTACCCAACGTCACCAGAAAGGAGGGTCCAGACATCTCCACCCCACCCACAGAAGAGGCCCACAGTGATGACAGCAGCTCTGTCCAACTGGATCCAGATGACCAGCCTGGACCATTGTGGGCCTCGGGACAGTCGGTTCCCCACACCCATTCACAGGCCACCACAGAGCTTCCACCCTCTGGTAACACCAGCACAGCACCCACCCAGCAGGCCCATACCTCCGTCCCCAGGACACGTCAATCAGCTGTGTGTCCACCACTACAGGGAACCCAGGATAACCCACCACCCCAAAAACAACAGGGATCTGGGGGCAGTGGTAGTGGGCACACGGTCCAGGGGACGGAGGCACAGGAACACTGGGGAACTGGGAGGGCTGCTGTGCGACAGGATGCGGACAGGCCTAGGGAACCCACTCTCCACGAGGCCCTCTCCTCCATCATGGGAGCCTACCACCACTCCCAGGAGACGATGGCAACGGTACTGGCCAAGTTTCAGGAGACCCAGCGGCTGCAGGAGGAACAGTATTTAGGGTTCAGGGAGGAACTCAGAACCATCAGCTCCACCCTGGGCACCATCGTAGGGGTGCTGAAGGAGATACTTAACACCAGGAGGGACACTGTGGCACTGCAAGGGGCCTCTGATACTAGCATGGACGATAAACTGCCCACCACCTCCGCCGGCGTTAGTGGACAGGACACCCCGCCACAGGACCACCACACCAGCACCCCACCCCCTGCAAACGGAGAACCACCCCGCAAACAGTCCCTGAGATCCAGGAACAAGACAGAGCACGATGCCAAGACCCCCGCCAAGAAATGAGACTACCCTGATTGTCATCCTACTGTCCCACTTTGTAACCCTGTCCATCTTGGAACTGCCCCAGCTCCACTTCCTATGCCCATATGGGCAATGCACCTGTGAGACCAATAGACTGGACTCTGCCATGGACATTCCTCCACCATCACCCCTCACCATTTTACAACCCCCCTCCAATATTGAGCACTTCAATAAACACCCTTGATACACAAAACAATCTGGAGTCAGTCTGTGATTTCGAAAATGTGTATTAGCAATGACAGTGACAAAATGCGTTTTCAAATGTAATGTCAACATACCTATGTCACACATCTCAAGTCCATGAGGAATCTAAGGAGATGACACGTTGGAAACCACACCTGTGAAACCGTAAGGGAAATGTACAACTCAGTTACCATATATTGGGTGAAATCGACAGACAGGATAGAGGTAGAAGTGTGAAAGTACTTGTAGTAGGCAGGAATTTGTTCTCACCTGTGTGTCACTGGAAATATTGCTGGATAACTGAGTCCCTGTTGTCAATGTCTTCTTCCTCTGCTTCCTCCTCATCACTGTCCACAGGCTCCAAAGCTGCTACAACACCGTCATCTGGACCATCCTCCTGCAGAAAAGGCACCTGTTGTCGCAAAGCCAAGTTGTGAAGCATACAGCAGGCCACGATGATCTGGCACACCTTCCTTGGTGAGTAGAATAGGGAACCACCTGTCATATGGAGGCACCTGAACCCGGCCTTCAGGAGGGCGAAGGTTCATTCGATCACCCTCCTAGTCCGCCCATGGGCCTCATTGTGGCGTTCCTCTGCCCTGGTCCTGGGATTCTTCACTGGTGTCAGTAGCCATGACAGGTTGGGGTAACCAGAGTCCCCAATAGCCACACACGGTGCCTCTGGACTTGACCCATCACATAAGGAATGCTGCTATTCCGCAGGATGTAGGCATCATGCACAGAGCCAGGGAACATAGCATTTACCTGGGAGATGTACTAGTCTGCCAAACATACCATCTGTACATTCATGGAATGATAACTCTTCTGGTTCCTGTACACCTGTTCACTCCTGTGGGGGGGGGGCGGAGCTACATGTGTCCCATCAATGGCACCTATGATGTTAGGGTTATGTCCAAGGGCATAGAAGTCACCTTTACCTGTAGGCAAATCCTCCACCTGAGGGAAAACGATCTAGCTCTGCATGTGTTTCAGAAGGGCAGACAACACTCTGGACAACACGTTGGAAAACATAGGCTGGGACATCCCTGATGCTATGGCCACTGTTGTTTGAAATGACCCACTTGCAAGGAAATGGAGCACTGATAGCACCTGCACTTGAGGGGGGATCCCTGTGGGATGGCAGATTGCTACATCAGGTCTGGCTCCAACTAGGCACACAGTTCCTGGATTGTGGCACGGTCAAACCTGTAGGTGATGATCAAATGTCTTTCCTCCATTGTCGACAGGTCCACCAGCGGTCGGTACACCGGAGGATTCCGCCATCTCCTCACATGTCCCAGCGGACGGTGCCTAGGAATGACAACAGCGACCACAGAGTCAAACAACTCAGAGGTATGTACCCACAGTCTAAACAGAACACCATTCATACACAAAATCTGGCCTGTATTTGTGTTGCGCGACAAGGCCTACGTCTGTGTGACACAGTTGGTAACTAGGCCATGTGGGCCCCTGAAATGGCGGCTGCCTGACCTCTAAAGTGGGACAATGGGATGTGAGGTAACTGCGCTGGCGTTGTACACCGTCGCGGTAGGCGGTCGAAGAACGCGGTGCAATGCTGCATTGGTTAACATTGGACCCTATGGGTCCCAGGAGCCAATGACGAAGTGCGCCGGCGGTGATGATACGCACCGCCGCGGACGTCACCGCCGTGGACGTGACCGACATTTTCTATCTGTTCAATCACTCGATACCTGATCTTCGACAGGAGAGGACCTACACTGCAAGTGCTGCTGTGACCTCGGTATGGAAGAGACAATGGTTCGTGCGTCTGGGGAAAGGGCCCCTGCCTTCACTGCAGAGGAGTTGGAGAAGCTCGTGGACGGGGTCCTCCCCCAGTACACGCTACTCTACGGTCCTCCAGACCAACAGGTAAGTACACAGGGAGCACGTTGTGTGGGCTATGCCTGAGTGGAGAGGGCTAGTTGTAAGAATGAAGGGGGCACAGTTCTGCGTGCCTGAAGGACTGTGAATGCATGTGCCACATGGCAAGGGTAGGGATGTGGGCCACTCACTTCGACGGTGCAGTTGGTAATTACTTCTCTTCTTCCCCTGTATATGTCATGTAGGTCAGCGCCCACCAGAAGAAGGATATTTGGCGTGCCATCGCCAAGGACGTCCGGACCCTGGGGGTCCACCACAGACGGAGCACCTACTGCCGGAAAAGATGGGAGGACATTCGCGGCTGGAGCAAGAAGACGGCGGAGGCTCAGCTGGGGATGGCCTCCCAACGTGGGAGGGGTGCCCGTCAAACCATGACCCCCCGATGTTCCGGATCCTGGCGGTGGCGTATCCAGAGTTGGATGGGCACTTGAGGGCATCACAGGAGACACAAGGGGATGAGTACAACATCATTCAGCGGACTTTGCGCGCAGTGAAGGTGTCTGGGTGGGGGAGGAGGGCTGTGGGTTTCCCTAGGCCAGGGCGAGTTCCGTAGGCCAGGCCCCTCCGTAATGCAGGCCATGTGGCACCCCACCCCACCTCTGTAGAGTGCCAAGTACAGGTATACATTCCCCTGTGTCATCTATGTGTGCAGATGTCGACCATAGCCATGTAGGACATATTCCAGGAATTGCATCTGTAGAGCCCAACAGCGCGACGTAATGCAGGGGGCTACTGTGTCTGCATTGTCCGCCAACTGTAGCGCTAAGCCATGCACTCAACCTGTCTTTCTTCTGTCGTCCCCCCCCCCTTTTTGTGGTCTCCCTTTTCTTGTGTGCATCAGCATCATCAGGCGGAGGTACAGTGGCACTGGAGCACAAGGGAGCTGCATCCCACATGGCCAAGGAGGTCCACACCACGGACTCTGAATACACCAGTGGGACGGAGGGCGAAGGGAGCTTCACGGCGGGGACAGGATCAGCAACCAGTGACACGGACTCGTCCTCCGATGGGAGCTCCCTTGTGGTGGTGGCAAAATCTGTGCCCCCCAATTCTACAGGTACAGGGGATTGCTGACATCAGGTCTGGCTCCAACTGGGCACACAGTTCCTGGATTGTGGCACGGTCAAACCTGTAGGTGATGATCAAATGTCTTTCCTCCATTGTCGACAGGTCCACCAGCGGTCGGTACACTGGAGGATTCCGCCATCTCCTCACATGTCCCAGCGGACGGTGCCTAGGAATGACAACAGCGACCACAGAGTCAAACAACTCAGAGGTATGTACCCACAGTCTACACAGAACACCATTCATACACAAAATCTGGCCTGTATTTGTGTTGCGCGACAAGGCCTACGTCTGTGTGACGCAGTTGGTAACTATGCCATGTGGGCCTCTGAAATGGCGGCTGCCTGACCTCTAAAGTGGGACAATGGGATGTGAGGTAACTGCGCTGGCGTTGTACACAGTCGCAGTAGGTGGTCGAAGACCGCAGTGCAATGCTGCAATGGTTAACATTGGACCCTATGGGTCCCAGGAGCCAATGACGAAGTGCGCCGGCGGTGATGATACGCACCGCCGCGGACGTCACCGCCGTGGACGTGACCGACATTCTCTATCTGTTCAATCACTGATCTTCGACAGGAGAGGACCTACACTGCAAGTGTTGCTGTGACCTCAGTATGGAAGAGACAATGGCTCGTGCGTCTGGGGAAAGGGCCCCTGCCTTCACTGCAGAGGAGTTGGAGAAGCTCGTGGACGGGGTCCTCCCCCAGTACACGCTACTCTACGGTCCTCCAGACCAACAGGTAAGTACACAGGGTGCACGTTGTATGGGCTATCCCTGAGTGGAGAGGGCTGGTTGTAAGAATGAAGGGGGCACAGTTCTGCGTGCCTAAAGGACTGTGAATGCATGTGCCACATGGCAAGGGTAGGGATGTGGGCCACTCACTTCGACGGTGCAGTTGGTAATGACTTCTCTTCTTCCCCTGTACATGTCATATAGGTCAGCGCCCACCAGAAGAAGGATATTTGCCGTGCCATCGCCAAGGACGTCCGGACCCTGGGGGTCCACCACAGACGGAGCACCCACTGCCGGAAAAGATGGGAAGACATTCGTGGCTGGAGCAAGAAGACGGCGGAGGCTCAGCTGGGGATGGCCTCCCAACGTGGGATGGGTGCCCGTCGAACCATGACCCCCCCGATGTTCCAGATCCTGGCGGTGGCATATCCGGAGTTGGATGGGCGCTTGAGGGCATCACAGGAGACACAAGGGGATGAGTACAACATCATTCAGCGGACTTTGCGCGCAGTGAAGGTGTCTGGGTGGGGGAGGAGGGCTGTGGGTTTCCCTAGGCCAGGGCGAGTTCCGTAGGCCAGGCCCCTCTGTAATGCAGGCCATGTGGCACCCCACCTCTGTAGAGTGCCAAGTACAGGTATACATGCCCCTGTGTCATCTATGTGTGCAGATGTCGACCATAGCCATGTAGGACATATCCCAGGAATTGCATCTGTAGAGCCCAACAGCCCGACGTAGTGTAGGGGGCTACTGTGCCTGTATTGTCCGCCAACGGTAGCGGTAAGCCATGCACTCAACCTGTCTTTCTTCTGTCGTCGTCCCCCCTTTTTGTGGTCTCCCTGTTCTTGTGTGCATCAGCATCATCAGGCGGAGGTACAGTGGCACTGGAGCATGAGGAAGCTGCATCCCACATGGCCATGGAGGCCCACACCACGGACTCTGAATACACCAGTGGGACAGAGGGCGAGGGGAGCTTCACGGCGGGGACAGGATCAGCAACCAGCGACACAGACTCGTCTTCCGATGGGAGCTCCCTTGTGGTGGCGGCAAAATCTGTGCCCCCACTTCTACAGGTACAGCCGCCACCCCCCTACCAGCACCGCCCTCCCAGCAGCCCCTCAGCCTTCGCCCCGTGCCCGCTCACCCAGGAGGGTGGGCATCACCTTCGCCCCAGGCACCTCAGCCCCTGCCCCTGTCACCTCAGCTGCCCTCAGTGAGGAGGCCATTGACCTCCTCAGGTCACTCACTGTTGGGCAGTCTACCATTTTGAATGCCATCCAGGGTGTAGAAAGGGAATTGCAACACACAAATGCATTCCTGGAGGGCATTCATTCTGGTCAGGCTGCCCTTCATCGAACCCTGCAAACTCTGGCCTCAGCACTGATGGCAGCCATTGTCCCTGTGTCTAGCCTCCCCCCTCCAACTTCCTCCACCCAGACCCAATCCCCTGTACCCCAGCCTATCCCAAGCACACCATCAGATCAGCCTGCACACACCTCACCACACAAGGGAAGCTCAGGCAAACATAGGCACCAAACATCCCACAGGCACTCACCCAAGCATCACACACATACAGACACAGCAACATCCACTGCATCCACTGTGTCGCCCTCCTCGTCGTCTCCCTCCTCCCTCCCAGTCTCGTCTACACTCTCACCTGCATGCACTACCTTTACAGCCACTACATCCCGCACCAGCACACCCACCACCACACCCCGCTCACGTGCAGTCACCACCCCCACTCCCATTTACACGTCCCCTGTGTCTTCTCCCAGTGTGTCTGTGACGCCCCCTCCCAAGATACACAAACACAGGCACACACCAACCCAACAGCCATCCACCTCACGACAGCCTCCAGCGCATGCACCTTCACCCAAAGTCACCAAACGTACACCTCCTACAACCACTACCTCTTTCTCCACTCCCAAACCCCCTCCAGCTACCCATCCCAGTGTTCCGAAGAAACATTTCCTGGACAACCTTGAACTCTTTCCCACCCCCCACCCCCTCCAACTCATAGGTCCCGTATTAGCACCTCAGCCAAAAAATCGCCGGAACCAGTGGTGCCTGTTACAGGTATGTGGAGTGCACCGGCCAGCAGGCCAGCCAGTGTGGCATGGAGCCACAGCACAGCCAGTCCCCCCCGTGAAGCACCAGAAGTTGGACAGTGCCCGGTGGGAGAGGGGGAAGACTCCAACCAGCAAAGCCGCTCACAAGGGTCCCGGGGGTAGTGTCGACTCAGCTGTGACTCCTCCCAAGGTGGGGAAGGGCCAGAAGAAATCTCCAAAGTTTGGGAGGGGCAGCACGGCGGAGAAGACCGCCATCATCCCCGCTACCCAGGAGGCAACCCCCAGCCCAATCGTCACTGGCCAGGAGGCCACCACCAGAGTCACTGTCCAGGAGGCCAGCCCCATCGTCACTGCCCAGGAGGCCACCGCCAGAGTCACTGCCCAGGAGGCCAGCCCAATCGTCACTGGCCAGGAGGCCACCGCCAGAGTCACTGCCCAGGAGGCCAGCCCAATAGTCACTGGCCAAGAGGCCAGCCCCATCGTCACTGGCCAGGAGGCCACCGCCAGAGTCACTGCCCAGGAGGCCAGCCCAATCGTCACTGGCCAGGAGGCCACTGCCAGAGTCACTGCCCAGGAGGCCACCGCCAGAGTCACTGCCCAGGAGGCCAGCCCAATCGTCACTGTCCAGGAGGCCACCGCCAGAGTCACTGCCCAGGAGGCCACCGCCAGAGTCACTGCCCAGGAGGCCAGCCCCATCGTCACTGGCCAGGAGGCCACCGCCAGAGTCACTGCCAGGAGGCCACCGACAGAGTCACTGCCCAGGAGGCCAGCCCCATCGTCACAGGCCAGTAGGCCACCGCCAGAGTCACTGCCGAGGAGGCCAGCCCAATAGTCACTGCCCAGGAGGCCAGCCTCATCGTCACTGCCCAGGAGGGCCCCGCAAGCCACAGGCCTGCTGGGCAATGAAGGACCGCCTTGGCAAGCACCGCTGAACAGGCCAGGGACCGCTGAACAAGGCAAAGGCCGCCATGGCAAGCACCGCTGAACAGGCCAGGGACCGCTGAACAAGGCAAAGACCGCCATGGAATGCACCGCTGAACAGGGCAAGCACTGCTGAACAGGTCAGAAACTGCCAACTGAAGCACCGCTGAACAGGGCAAAGACTGCCATGAAAGGCACCGCTTAACAGGGC
The DNA here is from genome assembly GCF_031143425.1 of Pleurodeles waltl. Lineage (NCBI taxonomy): Eukaryota > Metazoa > Chordata > Amphibia > Caudata > Salamandridae > Pleurodeles > Pleurodeles waltl. The sequence goes on along the minus strand of NC_090443.1, from coordinate 299,027,213 downwards.
AAGCAACGCTGAACAGATCAGAAACTGCCAACTCAAGCACCGCTGAACAGGGCAAAGACCGCCATGGAAGGCACCGCTGAACAGAGCAAGCACCGCTGAACAGGTCAGAAACTGCCAACTCAAGCACCGCTGAACAGGGCAAAGACCGCCATGGAAGGCACCGCTGAACAGGGCAAGCACCGCTGAACAGGGCAAGCACAACTGGCAACTCAAGCACCGCCGAACAGGGCAAAGACCACCAAGGCGAGCACCGCTAGCCCATTAGCGGCAGTGACGCAACTGGGACTGTCACGGGGTGAGTGATGCACTCTGGGAACCAGTCGCCCTCCAGAACCAGTGGAGACATGCATCCACTCCGTCTGTCCTGCACAGGATGAAGCACTCTGGGCACCAGTCCCCCTCCAGAACCAGTGGAGACATGCATCCACTCCGTCTGTCCTGCACAGGATGAAGCACTCTGGGCACTCCCCAGGATTGAACAGTGGGCAAACCACCCACTTGTGAGACTTGAGAGACTGTGGCTTTGCACTCCCCAGGATGGTAGAGTGGGCAAACCACCCACTGTAGAGACTTGAGAGACTGTGGCTTTGCACTCCCCAGGATACATCAATGGGCATGGAGCCCCATCGTGGATCTGGCGTTGTGCACTCATCCGGCTGAGGTGCCCCCCCTTCCCTTTCCCCTGAGGTGCCTGTTGTATTTCTATCTGATGCCCCTGCAGTGTTCTCTCCGTTTTGGTCAGGTATCTAGTGTGGGCCTCGCCCATGCATTTTGGGCCCAGTGGTCCACGGACAATGAATGGTGCATTACCTGCACTACTAATCGTGGTGTATATTTTGTTTAATGTGTATATATATATGTATATATTTGGTTACTGTATTTTGATATAGTACAATGGTTCAACTCATTTCCTTTTGTCTTTGCATTCTTCCGGGAGGGGTTGGGGGTTGTTACTGTAATGTTTGGTTATGCATTGGTGTGTGTGTGTTGTAGTGGGTGAGGGTCGGGGTGGGGATTGTGATGTTGGTTGTGTGTGTCCCTGTGCTTTTCCCTCCCCATCCCCTATGTCGTAGGTGCAGTACTCACCGTGGTCTTCGCCGCTGGCGTTGTTGATCCTCGTATAGGAGCAGGAAGACTATCGCAGGGAGAATATGGAGTTCCGGCTCCATGGTGTTGTCGTTCCTCGTGGGGTGTGTAGAGGTGAGCGTTTTCCCTTTGAAACGGCTGTTTCCGCCGTGTTTTTATCTGCGGTGAATCCGCCCCGGAAAAGGTGGCGGATTGGCCTGTTGTAATACTGTGGGCGGTACATTGTCTTCCGCCTGTCTGTTGGCAGTGACCGCCGCGCTGTTTGTCTGTACCGTTGCGGCGGTCGGAGTGTTCAAGTGGCTGTCTTTGTTGGCGGTTTCCTCCACAGTCATAATTCCCAAAATTTTACCGCCGGCCTGTTGGCGGTTTTACCGCCACTTTAACACCGACCGCCAGGGTTGTAATGACCACCTTTGTTTCTTTTTAAAGACTTAAGACACTTTATATCACTTTTCAGTGATATCTCTACAATTTCACATTGCATCTTTATTCGTTTTGACCTACAATTATCCTGATAAATATTATATATTTTTCTAAACACTGTGTGGTGTATTTTTGTGGTGCTATATTGTGTTATTGTATGATTTATTGCACAAATACTTTACACATTGCCTTCTAAGTTAAGCCTGACTGCTCGTGCCAAGCTACCAGAGGGTGGGCACAGGATAATTTTGGATTGTGTGTGACTTACCCTGACTAGAGTGAGGGTTCTTGCTTGGACAGAGGGTAACCTGACTGCCAACCAAAAACCCCATTTCTAACAACACTTATCACTAAAGCATGCACACTAGAGAGAACTAATCATCCCACCATACACCATCGTACACAAGTGAAAGATGCCAGGGCAAATACAAACAATGAGGGCAACCAACCGATGCACAATATGTCACACACAGAAACAATAACACTGCATTTACATCCCCACAGGTACCGCAGCCAATGTCAGCGCTGAAGAGGTGCCCACATTATCCAGTCCCCCCACAGGAGAGGCCCACAGTGATGAAAGCAACTCTGGTCGCCTGGATCTGGATGACCAACCTGGCCCATCAGGGACCTCTGGACAGCCAGTTACCCGGGTCCAGTCACACACCACCACAGAGCCTCCCCCATCTGGAAACACCACCACAGCACCCACCCGCATACCCATACCTCTGTCCCCAGGACACGTCAATCAGCAGTGTGTCCACCACTACAGGGACCCCAGGCCACACCTCATACCCAAGACAATCAGGGACCTGGGGTCAGTGGCAATGTGCACATGGTTCAGGGGACAGAGGCACAGGACAACAGGGAAACTGGGAGGACTGCTGTGCACAAGGGGGAGGACAGGCCCAGGGAACGGACTCTGCAGGAGGCATTCTCTGAGATTCTGGGAGCATACCAACATTCCCAGGATACGCTGGGCCAGATCCTGGACAACGTGCGGGAGAACAGGCAGCAGCAGGAGGGACAGTACCGGGGGATCAGGGAGGACTTGCAGGCCATCAACACCACCCTGGTCTCCATAGCAGGGGTGCTGGCTGACATGGCCAACATTATGAGGGAGGCAGTCTCACACCAGTGGGCCCCTGCCACTAGCCAGACATCTGTACTGCCTTCCACCTCCGCTGCCGCTAGTGGACAGGACTCACAGCCACCAGCACCCCTCCCCCTGCAGAAGGAGAACCAACCCGCAAACGTTCCCTGCGATCCAGACAGAAGCCAGAGACACTTGCCAAGACCCCCTCCAAGAAATGAGACTCTCCTTATTGTCACCTTTGTGTCCCACTCAGTCACCCTGTCCACCTTGAACTGCCATTGCTCCCCTTCCTATGTCCCCTTGGACACTGCACCTGTGCTACAAACAGACTGGAACAATATCCAGGACGTTACTCCATCATCACCCCATCCCATTGCGCTTGCCCCTCTATAATTTGACACTTCACTAAACACCCTTGGAAAAAAAAGAACTTTGGAGTATGTCATATATATCAATTATGTATTCATTGAAACAGGTACAAACATTGCAATTCAACTGTACAGAAAATGAACATAGATTAATGACCTGTGGCTGGCTGCAGTGATCACACCAGGAGTATTTGTGAGGTCACCAAGATCTGCAAAATGAATTGCCAGAGGGAACAGTAAGTGGGCATAGAGGTGGGAAATATCAGCATGCCAGTGCCACAGAAATTCCTACAAATGTAATTGAAATGTGAAGTAACACTGTCCTACCTGTGAGTCATTGGATGTATTGTATGATCACTGATGTTCTGTTGTCCTCATCCTCATCCTCTGCCTCCTCATCCTCACTGTCCACAGGGTCTACTGCTGGCACATGGGCATCTCCAGCCTCCTCCTCCTCCTGCAGGAATGGGACATGGTGTCTGAGGTCCAGGTTATGCAACATGCAGCATGCCACCACAATATGTACACTAGAGACCAAAATCAGGTAAGTAAATAGTCATAGATAGTGCAAACAGTAGAAAATACAATAGAATGCAATAGGCCTATGGGCAACACAAACCATATACTAAGAAAGTGGAATGTGAATCACAAATTCCCGCCTAGCAAAGTGTAGTGTGTGGAGGGGCGCTAGGAGTGTAAGAAAACACCAAAGGCAAATAAGGTACCCCACCTCAGACAAATGGGTCAGACCAAGGGTGAGCAGAACAGCTCATACAGGGGCTGACAAAGACAGCAAGAAGAAGGATGGTAAGTCTCAGGACAAGGGTGGGGAAAGAGATAGAAAATCTTCAGAGTTTTCATCAGACACACAAAAATCCTCTGTGGGAGGTGAGTCCAAATCCTCTTCACACAATCAGAGAAAGCCATGGTGTTATTTATGTAAAGCTAAAGGCCTTGGGCAAGTGACCCCACTTGTCCAAAGAGAAACACTAAGCCTCCCACCACCACAACCCCCACTGCTTCCGCTAGTGCCCCCAGTAATAGCAGTGGTGGTGGGAAGAACACTACTAATAGCCATCAAAGGGTGTAGCTGGGCTCACTTTTGGTAATGTAGTGGGGGTTGGTCTAGTTAGGGAGACCACTGAGGCTGTTTTAGTCTCTGATGGTGGCATTGACCTTGCCCCCTTAGTTGCTTGTCCCCTTAATATGGATAAGTACAAGCAACTACCCCTAATAAATGGTGTTCAGGTTGTGACCTACAGGGACACAAGTGCCTGTGTCACTATGGTGATGGAGAAACTGGTAGCCCCTGAGCAACACCTATTTGGTCATCAGTACCAAGTGACAGATGCCCATAACAACACTCTTAGCCACCTCATGGCTGTTGTGAATCTCAACTGGGGCGGGGGTTACTGGTCCAAAGAAAGTTGTGGTATCCACTGACTTACCTGTAGAGTGTCTCTTAGGAAATGATTTGGAGACTTCAGCTTGGGCTGAAGTGGAATAGGAGGCCCATGCAGCAATGCTGGGCATTTCAGGGCATATCTTTGCTCTTACTAGGGCTCAGGCCAAGAAGCAAAGAAGACAGGGAAACTTGGATCCTGGAACAATGGACCAAGTGCTCCCAAAAACTAGGGGTAGGAAGAGCAAACCCTTGTCCACTGTCCCTCCCTTTCCAGATGATTCCCCTTTTGATGAGGAAGAATACACTCCCTTTGCAGAACCTACACCAGAGGAGCTTGAAGCTGACACAGCGTAGCTTTTGGGTGCAGGGGGGCCTGCCAGGGAGGAACTTAGGTGGTCATTATGAACATGGCGGGAAAGACCGCCGACCGCCGTGGCGGCGGTGAACAGAATCCCGCCGTTGGCGGTGAATGGAAACCGCCCATATAATGATCAAAAATCCCAACCCCGCCGAAAATTCCCACACCAGCGCTCCCCGCCAGGACACTGTCGGCGGGAATCCTGGCCCAGCCCACCACCCCACCGCCAAACACACCCACCTCCCGCCCTCCAAATAATGCACAAATCACCTCAGCGGCAAGTGGACTCAACAGCAACAAGTGCACACATTGGATAGGCGTATCACCCACACACCTGACACACATCCAGAACCCCATAAAACACCCCCAGACACACCCCACAATCCCTTGCAACGAAAACAGGACAAGAAGAAGTAGACCACCAGAGCCAGACAGCGAACTGCAGCATACAGGAGACGCACATCGACCCACAGAGGAGCACCTTTACCCCGTCCCCAGGCCCAACGCCATCCACCACACTCACCATGTCCCCCCAAAAAATCCACACATCACCGAAAGGGAGCTAAGGACCATGGTGGACGAGATCCTGAAGGTAAAGCCACAAATATTCGGGTCCGAGGTGCAGCACACACCCATCACCTGGAAATTGGAGCTGTGGCAGACCATTGTCAACAGGATGAATGCAGTGGGAAACCATCCACGCACCAGGGACGACATCCAGAACTGATGGAACGACCTGCGGGGGAAGGTCAGGGCCATGGCATCTAGGCATCACATCTCAGTGCAGAAGACTGGGGGAGGGCCGCCACCAACACCACCCGACTACACCAACTGGGAGGAGAAGGTCCTCGCCATCCTGCACCCAGAGGGACTCACTGGACTCCCTGGAGGAATGGACTCAGTTAAGTCATCTACAATTACCCCATGTACACCACAACTGCAATGCATGCACCACCCCACCCCACCCACACCCACCTGGACCTACACCCCACCCAGCCATTACCCACCACATCCACCACCCTGCATTACCCACAACCCACTAACAGGCCCAGATCACTCACGCTGTGCACAGCCACCCACCCCTGTACGTACCCATAATGGAACAATACCCCCCACCACAATGCAAACCCACCACTGGCACTAAGGGGGTCATTCTGACCTCGGCGGTAAAAGGCGCTTACCGCCGGTCAGAAGACCACCATAACACCGCCGCGGTCGCGGTAATCCACCACGGTCATTCTGACCCGCAACTGGCAAACCGCCAAAAACCCGACACCAACAAAAGTCCGCCACACCAAAGGTCAGCGGGAAACTGGCGATGACCAAACCTCCACCGTCACGCCAACAGAAATACGCCCATACCATTCCGACCCACAAATCCCCGCAGCTGTCTTTCAACGGCGGTATTCCATTGGCGGTACACACCGCCGCGCTCAAAATACACACACCTTTACAAAACACTACCACATTGGACAAATCAAAATATACACACCTGAGACACATACACACACCACTCCTACACACCCAATTAAATATAAAACACACACCCACATTACCCACAAACCCTTACGACCACAATTGTGACTGAAGGACAGAGAGAGATAGCACAGCATAGAGTAGACCATCACACAGAGCCAAATCACCCACACAATTTCCACGCACAAAACACCATACACCATCACACTCACCACACTCTACAACACATACCCCACCCCTCATCTCATCCACACCACCCCATGGCACCCCAAAGACACCCCAGGTTCTCTGACGCAGAACTCAGGGTCATGGTGGAGGAAATAGTTCGTGTAGAGCCCCAGCTCTTCGGGGCACAGGTGCAGCACACCACCATTGCCAGGAAGATGGAGCTATGGCAGAGAATAGTGGACAGGGTCAACGCTGTGGGACAGCATCCACGCAATCGGGACGACATCAGGAAGCGGTGGAACGACCTACGGGGGAAGGTGCGTTCCATGGTATCAAGGCACAACATTGCGGTGCAGAAGACTGGCGGCGGACCCCCACCTACTCCCCCAGAATTCACAGCATGGGAGGAGGAAGTCTTGCACATCCTGCATCCTGAGGGCCTCGCAGGAGTAGGTGGAGGAATGGACTCTGGTAAGTCTCCACTACTTCATTCCCCCCACCCCACCTGCATGCCAAATCATACCCCCACTCTCACCCCCATCACACCAACTCCTTGCAAATGGCTCACCATCACAACCGACCCATCCCAAAACCTAGCCCTGCATGCGTCCCCAAAGCATGGACACCCATCACCAAAGCATGCCCTCTGCACACACCCCTCACCCCCACAAGCCACCATCACAAAAGCCCCCACAAGGGAATGCCAGCACTGGGGTACACGGCCACCCACCCATTACACGAAATGCCACACACAGAAGCAATAACCATACTCTTATACCCCTGCAGGACCCGAACGCCACCACACCGCCACGGAGGGTCCAGAGATGTCCATCCCACCCCCAGAAGAGGCCCCCAGTGATGACAGCAGCTCTGTCTCCCTGGACCCAGATGACCAGCCCGGCCCATCGGGGATCTCGGGACAGTCGGTTCCCCTCAGACAGCCACAGGCTACACCAGACCTAACCCCCTCTGGGAACACCAGCACAGCTCCCACCCAGCGGGCCCATGCCTCTGTCTCCAGGACACGTCAATCAGCGGTGTGTCCACCACTACAGGGCACCCAGGTCGACCCACCACCCCAACAACAACAGGGACCTGGGGGCAGTGGTAGTGGGCACACCGTCCAGGGGACAGAGGCCCAGGGAAACAGGGGAACTGGGAGGGCTGCTGTGCGACGGGGGGGACAGGCCCAGGGAACCGACTCTCCAAGAGGCCCTCTCCTCCATCATGGGAGCTTACCACCACTCCCAGGAGACGATGGCTACGGTACTGGCCAGGTTCAAGGAGATCCAGGTACTGCAGGAGGAACAGTACATGGGGTTCAGAGAGGAACTGAGGAACATTAGTTCCGCAATGGGGACCATCGTCGTGGCCCTTAACCAGATAGTCACCACATTGCGGGACCATGTGGCACCACAAAGGGCCCCTGTCACTAGCCTGGACCAGGAACAGCCTACCACCTCCGCCGGCGCTAGTGGACAGGATGCCCCCACACAACGACAGGCCACCAGAACCCCACCTCCTGCAGAAGAAGAACTACCCCACAAGCGGAACCTGAGATCTCACAAGAAGACAGAGTAGGATGTCAAGACCTCCGCCAGCAAACAATACCCCCTGATGTCATCCCACTGTCCCACATTGTCACCCTGTCCAACCTTGAACTGCCCCTGCTCCATCCTTCCACAGGCATATGGACAATGCACCTGTGAGACTGAGAACTGGACTCTGCCATGGACATTACTCCACCTTCACCCATCACCGTTTTACAATCATGTTCCTAAATGTAGCACTTTAATTAAATCACTTATTGCACTTAAAAAATCTGGAGTCTGCTTGTATTTTTAACAAGAGTATTAGACATAACGGTGCAAAAATGTTCAGTTACATTGTGATGACAACATACCACTGTCACACAGCTGTAGTCCATGGGCAAACAAAGCAGAGGTCATGCAGTGGGGCCCACAGCTCTGAAAACGGAAGGGAGAGTCACAACTCAGTTAACAGGAACTGGGGGGGAACTCAGACAGTAGAGAGGCAGGAGACTTTAAGTAAATGTAAAATGGCGTGGTTGATTCGTACCTGTGTGCTACTGAAAATACTGTTGTATCACTGTGTCCCTGTTGTCTGTGTCGTCCCCGTCGTCGTCCTCCTCTTCACTCTCCACAGGCTCCACAGCTGCTACAACACCACCATCTGGACCATCCTCCTGCAGGAAAGGCACCTGGCGTCGCAAAGCCAGGTTGTGAAGCATACAGCAGGCCACGAAGATATGGCACACCTTCTTTGGTGAGTACATTAGGGATCCACCTGTCATATGCAGGCACCTAAACCTGGCCTTCAGGTGGCCGATGGTTCTTTCTATAATCCTCCTAGTTTGCCCATGGGCCTCATTGTAGCGTTCCTCTGCCCTTGTCCTGGGATTCCTCACTGGGGTAAGTAGCCACGACAGGTTGGGGTAACCAGAGTCACCTATTAGCCACACACGGTGTCTCTGTAGCTGTTCCATCACATAAGGGATGCTGCTATTTCACATGATGTACGCGTCATGTACTGACCCAGGGAACTTGGCATTTACATGGGAGATGTACTGGTCAGCCAAACAGACCACCTGGACATTCATCGAATGATATCTTTTTCTGTTCCTGTACACCTGCTCACTTCCACTGGGGGGAACCAAAGCCACATGGGTCCCATCCATGGCACCAATGATGTTGGGGATATGTCCAAAGGCATAGAAATCACCCTTCACTGTAGCCAAATCGCCCACGTCAGGGAAAACAATGTAGCTCCGCATGTATTTCATCAGGGCAGACAACACTCTGGACAAAACCTTAGAAAACATAGGCCCTCATTCTGACCTTGGCGGTCTTTTCGCAAGACCGCCGAGTTACCGCCGCGGTAAAGACCGCCGACCGCGGCGGTATGCCGCTGCGCGTATTCCGACCGCTGGGAGCGTTCCGCCGGAATACCGCCAGCAGCCACACTGGCGGTCGGCGGGAAAGTGGAGACTGGTCAACCTCCACCGCCACGCCAGCAGAACACCGCCCCCAGAATTACGACCCACATTTCTGTGTGGCGGTCTTCTGTTGGCGGTCTTCTGTTGGCGGTCACGTCCCTATGGCTCCCGTCGCCTCCCGGAGGACCAACGCACAAGGTAAGTTGATCGTCCGTGAGGGGAGGGGGTGGGGGGGTGTTGTGTGATGTGTGCGTGCATGGGGGTGTGCGTGTGAGTGTGTAGAGGGGGTGTGTGAGTGCGTGCATGCGGGCGGGGAGTGCTGCTGTGCCTATGGGCAATGTGTGTAGTTCAGCGGGTGCGCATGTCGGCATGTATGTGTGCGGGTATGTGTCCCCGTTGTGTATGTGTGTGTGTAGGGGGTGTGTATATGTGCATGTTGGGGGTGTGTGCATGTCGGGGTGCGTGTATGTGCATGTCGGGGTGGGGGTGGGGAGGGGGTTCGTACCACCTCTGGGGGGTGGCAGGGGGGTGGAGGGTGTGGGGGGAGGACTCGGGGGGCAGTGGGGGGTGGGGGAGACCCCTATCAGTGCCAGGGAAGGAATTCCCTGGCCCCGATAGTGCCTACCGCCATGGTTCGCATGGCGGTTCCCGAACGCCAGAAACCGCGGCAGTAAGCAGGGTCATGATACCGTTGGCGGTCTTGGGTCGACCGCCGGACCGGAGTGCGCAGACTCCAGCCCGTCGGTCATGACCGCCGTGGCTGTCGGAGTGGGGAAGTGGCGGTCGGTCGCGGCGGTGACCGCCGCGGTCAGAATGCCATTTTTAATACCGCCGGTCTGTTCGCGGTCCGACCGCCGCCTCTCCGCCGACCGCAAAGGTCAGAATGAGGGCCATAGTCTGAGACATCCCTGATGATATGGCCACTGTTGTTTGGAATGATCCACTTGCCAAAAAATGGAGTACTGACAGAACCTGCACCAGAGGGGGAATCCCTGTGGGTTGGCGAATGGGGGACATCAGGTCTGGCTCCAGCTGGGCACACAGTTCCTGCATAGTGGCTCGGTCAAGTCTGTATGTCAGTATGACATGTCTTTCTTCCATTGTCGACAGGTCCACCAGCGGTCTCTACACGGGAGGATTCCTCCATCTCCTCGCAAGTCCCAGCGGACGGTGCCTAGGAAGGACAACATGGAGCACAGAGTCAAGCAACCCACAGGTACGTAACCACAGCATGCACAGTACACGATTCGCTATGCATTGAATGGCTTGTATGAGTGGCAATGCAAGGCCTAGGCCTGTGTGACGCAGTAGAAATTAAGCCATGTGGGCCCTTGAAATGGTGGCTGCCTGACCTGTGAAGTGTGACAATGGGATGTGAGGTCAATGCGCTGGCGTGGCACACCGTGGCGGTAGGCGGTCGAAGACTGCGGCGCAAAGCAGCATTGGTTAACATTGAACCCTATGGGTCTCAGGAGCCAATGACGATGTGCGCCGGCGGTCGCGGTACGCACCGCCGCGGTACGCACCGTCGCGGGCGTGACCGCCATTTTCTAACTGCTTAATCACTCGAGACCTGATCATCCACAGGAGAGGACCTATACTGCAAGTGCTGCCGTGACCTCGGTCTGGAAGATACAATGGCTGCTGCGACTGGGGAAAGGGCCCCTGCCTTCACATCTGAGGAATTGGAGAAACTTGTTGATGGGGTCCTCCCCCAGTATGCGCTACTCTACGGTCTTCCAGACCAACAGGTAAGTACACAGGGAGCACGTAGTATGGGCTATGCCTGTGTTGAGTGGGGTGGATGTAAGATGGTGGGGAGGGGAGCGAATGAGGAGTGCAACGCACAACAGATGAGAGCATGTGCCACATGGCAAGGTTGGGGAGGGGGGGCCACTCACATCGACCATGCAGAAAAGTGATGATATTTCTTGTTCCACCCTGTACATATCACATAGGTCAGCGCCCATCAGAAGATCGACATTTGGCGTGCCATCGCCAAGGACGTCCGGGCCCTGGGGGTCCACAACAGACAGGGCATCCACTGCCGCAAGAGGTGGGAGGACATCCGCCGCGGGAGCAGAAAGACCGCCGAGGCTCTGCTGGGGATGGCCTCCCAACCTAGGAGGGGTGCCACACGGCAATTGACCCCCCTGATGTCCCGGATCCTGGCGGTGGCCTACCCCGATTTGGATGGGCGCGTGAGGACATCACAGCAGACTCAAGGGGGTGAGTATCAGCACATTCTGCTAGATTAGCGCACAGTGGAGGTGTCTGGGTGGGGGAGGAGGGCTGTGGCTATCTCTAGGCCAGGGCAGTTTCTGTAGGCTAGGCCCCTCCGTTAGGCATGGCCCTGTGCCCCCGCCCCCCACCTCTGTAGGGTGCTAAGTACAGCTATCTATGGTCCGGGCTCACCTATGTGTGCATTTGTCGTCCATAGACTTGTAGGCCAAGTCAAAATAATTGAGTAGTGTACCCCAAGTGCGCGGCGTAGTGCAGGGGGCTTCTGTGTCTGTCCTCTCCGCCAACGGTGCCGCCAATGCATGCACTCAACATGTCTTTCTTTCTTCTCCCTCCCCTTTTTTTTGGTTTTCCTGTTCATGTGTGCATTAGCATCATCAGGCGGAGGAGAAGTGGCATTGGCGCACGAGGGAGCTGCATCTCACATGGCCCCGGAGGGCCATGCAACCGACTCCGAGTACACCAGTGAGACGGAGGGCGAGGGGAGCTCCACAACGGGGACCCGTGGAGACGTCAGCGACACCGACACGTCCTCGGAAGGGAGCTCCCTTGTGGTGGCGGCAACATCCGTGCCCACCGCAACAACAGGTACAGCCGCCACCCAGCGCACCAGCTCCGCCCTCCCAGCAGCCTCTCAGCTTTCGCCCCGTGCCCGCTCGGCCAGGAAGGCGGGCAACTCCTTCGCCCCTGGCACCTCAGGTCCTGCCCCAGTTACCCCTGCTGCCCTCAGTGCGGAGATCATTGACCTCCTCCAGACGCTCATTGTTGGGCAGTCTACCCTTTTGAATGCCATCCAGGGGGTAGAAAGGGAGGTGCATTGGAGCAATGCATACCTGGAGGGCATTCATTCGGTTCAGGCTGCCCATCAGCGATCGTTCAACGCTCTGGCCTCAGCACTGACGGCAGCAATTGTCCCTGTGTCTAGCCTCCCCCCTCCAACTTCCTCAACCCAGTCCCACTCCCCTGTTCCTCTGCCTATCCCAGACACACCTACAGACCAGCCTGCACACACCTCAACACCCAAGAGCAGCTCATCCAGACATAAGCACCACAGATCACACAAGCATTCACCCAAGCAACATCCACATGCAGACATGCCAACAGCCACTGCCTCCTCTGTGTCCCCCTCCTTCTCGTCTCCCTCCTCCCTCCCTGTGATGTCTCCACTCACACCTGCATGCACACCACCATCAGCCAGTACATCCATCACCACCACACCCACAAGAACAGTCCGCACACGTGCAGTCACCACCCCACTGCCATTTACACGTCCCCTGTGTCCTCTTCCAGTGTGTCTGTCACCCCCTCTTCCAAACCACACAAACGCAGGCAGTCACCCACCCAACAGCCATCCACCTCACGACAGCCACCAGCACAAGCACCTGCACCCAAATACACCAGACTTCACTCTCCTACAACCACATCCTCTTCCTCCACTCCCATACCCACTACAACTACCCGTCCCTGTCTTTCTAAATTGATTTTCCTTTCCAACCTTGACCTCTTTCTAACAACTGACCCACCCCCTCCATCTCATAAGACTCCAATCAGCACCTCAGCCACCACAAGCCCTGCACCTACTAGGACCATCGTTCAGGGCTATTGGAGCCCACCAGCTCCTAGGGCAGGAACATCGGCCAGCAGCAAGGGTACAGCCAGCCCACCCCCTGGGAAAAGAACCAAAAAAGGGAAGGGCCGGCGCGACAGGCCTGAGACGGCTGCCCCCAAGGACACCACCCTTGCACCGTCACCTGGCCCATCCATAAAGGGAGGCAAGGGCCCCAGAGTTTCTGCCAAGGAGGGCAAGGGCAGCAGGGCGGACAAGTCCGGCAGCAGGCAAGTTGCCCAGGAGGGCCCCACCAGCCCCATTTGGGGTGTGACTGAGGACACCCACGGGCCCAGGACTCCAGCACAGGAGGGCCCCGCAAGCGAAAGGTCGGATGGCGACTGAGCGGGAATTATTGGCCAGATCAGGTTCCCTAGGAACACAAGACAAGCACCGCTGAACAGGGCCCCGCCGTGAGAAGCACCGCTGAACAGGGCCGCGTAGTGAGAAGCACCGCTGAACAGGGCCCCACCAAGACAAGCACCGCTGAACAGGGCCCCGCCGTGAGAAGCACCGCTGAACAGGGCCCCGCCGCGAAAAGCACCGCTGAACAGGGCCCCTCCGTGAGAAGCACCACTGAACAGGGCCCCGCCGTGACAAGCACCGCTGAACAGGGCCCCGCCAAGACAAGCACCGCTGAACAGGGCCCTGCCGTGAGAAGCACCTCTGAACAGGGCCCCGCCGTGAGAAGCACCGCTGAACAGGGCCCCGCCGTGAGAAGCACCGCTGAACAGGGCCCTGCCAAGACAAGCACCGCTGAACAGGGCCCCGCCAAGACAAGCACCGCTGAACAGGGCCTCGCCGTGAGAAGCACCGCTCCGCTGGGCCCTTCCTGTCAAGCACCGCTCCGCTGGGCACCGCCGTCTCTGAACTGCTCCGCTGGGCCCTTCCTGTCAAGCACCGCTCCGCTGGGCCCTTCCTGTAAAGCACCGCTCTGCTGGGCACCGCCGTCTCTGAACTGCTCCGCTGGGCCCTTCCTGTCAAGCACCGCTCCGCTGGGCACCGCCGTCTCTAAACTGCTCCGCTGGGCCCTTCCTGTCAAGCACCGCTCCGCTGGGCACCGCCGTCTCTGAACTGCTCCGCTGGGCCCTTCCTGTCAAGCACCGCTCCGCTGGGCACCGCCGTCTCTGAACTGCTCCGCTGGGCCCTTCCTGTCAAGCACCGCTCCGCTGGGCCCTTCCTGTCAAGCACCGCTCCGCTGGGCACCGCCGTCTCTGAACTGCTCCGCTGGGCCCTTCATCTCAAGCACCGCTCCGCTGGGCACTGCCATCTCTAAACTGCTCCGCTGGGCCCTTCCTGTCAAGCACCGCTCCGCTGGGCACCGCCATCTCTGAACTGCTCCGCTGGGCCCTTCATCTCAAGCACCGCTCCGCTGGGCACCGGCGTCTCTGAACTGCTCCGCTGGGCCCTTCCTGTCAAGCACCGCTCCGCTGGGCACCGCCGTCTCTGAACTGCTCCGCTGGGCCCTTCCTGTCAAGCACCGCTCCGCTGGGCCCTTCCTGTCAAGCACCGCTCCGCTGGGCACCGCCGTCTCTGAACTGCTCCGCTGGGCCCTTCCTGTCAAGCACCGCTCCGCTGGGCCCTTCCTGTCAAGCACCGCTCCACTGGGCACCGCTGTCTCTGAACTGCTACGCTGGGCCCTTCCTGTCAAGCACCGCTCCGCTGGGCACCGCCGTCTCTGAACTGCTCTGCTGGGCCCTTCATCTCAAGCACCGCTCCTCTGGGCACCGCCGTCTCTGAACTGCTCCGCTGGGCCCTTCATCTTAAGCACCGCTGGCCCATTGGCAGGGCCGGATCTGTGTCGGGCAGGGCTTCACGAAGCACTCTGGCCAACATGCCTCCTCCATAACCAGTGGAGTCTGTAATCCACCTGATGGACTGTGGCTTTGCACTCCCCCGGATGGTACAGTGGGCAATCCACCCACTGTAGAGACTTGGAAAACTGTGGCTTTGCACTCCCCAGGATGGTACAATGGGCAACCCACCCACTGTAGAGACTTGAGAGACTGTGGCTTTGCACTCCCCAGGATGGTACAGTGGGCATGGAGGCCCCTCGTGGATCTGGCGTCGTGGACTCATGTGGCTGAGGTGCCCCCCCTTCCCTTCCCCCTGAGGTGCCTGTGGTTTTATTATCTGATGCCCCAGCAGTGTTCTCTCCAATGGAATCGGGTCTCGTGTGTGGGCTTTGCCCATGTGTTTATGCACATTGGCCCACGAACAATGGAATGTAGCCAATATGTGCCGGACTTTTGGACTATGTATATATTGTTCATGTTGTAATATATTTATTTGATAAATTTCATATTTCACTTAAGTTCAAATATATTTTAATATACTTCAATTTTAATGAACATTTTATTTTGTCTTGGCATTATTCCGGGGGGTTTGGGGGGTGTCACTCTGACTTGTTGCTCTGCATTGGTGTGTAGGGATTTGGGGGGGGGGGTGTCGCGTATGTGTGTGCCCGTAACCTTTTCTCCTCCCCCCTCCCCTGTGTCGTAGGTGCAGTACTCACCGTTGTGTTCTGCGCCGGCGCTCTTGCTCCTGGTAGAGGAGCAGGAAGACAATGGCTGGTAGGATGTTTAATTCGGGTTCCATGCTGTCCAGATTCCTCGTGGAGTGTGTATAGGTGAGCGTTTTCCCGTTCGTAGTCTGTTTCCGCCGTATTTTTATCGGCGGGGCTCCCGCCCCGGAAAAGGTGGCGGATTGGTGGGTCGTGATAGTGTGGGCGGTACATTGTCTGCCGCCTGTCTGTTGGCGGTGACCGCCGCGCTGTTTGTTTGTCCCGCCGTGGCGGTCGGAGTGTTAAAGTGGCGGCCTGTGTTGGCGGTTCCCGCCAGGGTCAGAATTCCATTTTTATTACCGCCTGCCTGTTGGCGGGTTGGCCGCCGCTTTAACACCGACCGCCAGGGTTGGAATGACCCCTAAATGCTGTGTCAACCTCACAAAGGCACCCTGGAAGGCCACTGAAATTAACACCAGCACAAAATAGCACAGTCCTGTACACCTCAAACCAACACGCATATGTAACAGACATGTCTATGTCCCCCAACAGCCACCACCACCCATGCAACCCTAACGGACGGGACAAGGAGTGCCACAGCCCTCTAGGGAGATGGAGCCACCTCACAAGACCTTGGTGAAGGATCCCTGGACACCGATGAGCAGGCAGGCCCCTCACACAGTCCTGGATTCTCACCATGCAGCAGCCCCATCCAGGAAACCACTGTCACCCCTAACACCCAGTCAAGACCAGCAGGCCAGGGGAGGTGTGCCCACACCAGTGTACCCAGGGCACAGGCTGGTGTAACACAGCTACAGAGGCCACAATCTCCCACTCCCAACATGCAGGAAGGCAAGGGCCCCAGTACAAGTGGCACGTCAAGACCTGTGCATGGGACACAGGCACAGGGGGCTAGGGCAAGTTCAAGTGTCCCAGTGGGCCAAGGGGGAGGGCACAGGATGGATACAGCAGTCCAGAACGTTATTGCACAGGTATTGGGGGCCTACCAAGATACCCAAGACAGGTTGGCACAGATTGTGTCCACCCTGGAGCAAAGTCAGAGGATGCAGCAGCAACAACACCAACAAGCCATGGAGCAGTGGAAAGAGCACAATGCCACAATGACCACCATTGCTGGAGCACTGCTGCAGTTGGTAAAAAAGACAGTCTGACACCCACGCCGGACAAGAGGCCCCCACAACAGCCCTGGACATCCAGCATCTGATGACCCAAGCAGCAAAAACATCACAGGAAATACCCTCCCAGGAAACACAAGGCCCAACCATGCCACCCGAAGAAGCTCCACAGCAGGTGCCCAAACGCACTCTTAGGCCAAGATATGGCACTGGAAACACAGCTAAGACCAAGGCCCCCTCCAACAATTGACTCTGCTACTAATGCAAAGCAACCATCACACACATTAACCAACAACACTTAGCTGAGGGAAATTTTAAGTACTGTTCGACAAAATGAACCCATCTAAAACATCCAACAGGGCTGCCACCAAGTTGGTTTTGAGGACACCCAACCCTTACGACTCCCATCACTGTATATAGCACAATTCACTCAATTCTACCAATAAAACACATTTCACACCTGTAACACTGTCCCCTGTCTTAAATTGTGAACAAAGTGGAGTATGGATGTAATTGTCAGAGAACAATTTTATTGTCAATTTTTGCTTGATTGTGGTACTGTGTGCCCAAATGGTGGCCAAGAGGGAATGCATATATTTTCTGTCAGTACCATGCAGAAGTGGTCCATGTAACGCCTATCATGACCAATCCACCCAATATGACAGATCACACTGACAGTATTAGTCACCAACCCCAATGACAGGCTTAAGTCCCACACAGTTATTAGAAGTAGAGTTGTATCAGTTGGTTCCTGGAATTGACATCTTCCCCTTCCTCACCATCACTCTCCTCACCTCTCTGAGGTGACTGATCAGGACCTATAGCACCCTTCACCTCCAAAAGGGGGATTGGATATCTCACTGCCACATTGTGCAGCATCCAGCAGGCCACCAAAATTCTACACACCTTATCAGGGCCATAGGCCAGGGAACCCCCAGCTATATATAGACACCGGAATCTATCCTCCAGGAGACCTATAGTATGCTCTAATACCCTCCTAGTAAGTCCATGGGCCTCATTGTATTTCCTCTCTGCATCCGTCCTGGGATTCCTCACTGGTGTCAGGAGCCAACGCAAGTTTGGATAGCCAAAATCACCTACAAAATGGTTCAATACAGACTCGTCATTATTATGTCCCTTAGTCAGACAGGCGGTTTTTTAGCAATGTGTCAGCTATTGACAGGCAAATTTACCTATGATCCACCCTCTGTCCTCTTGTAGTTGTTCCATCTTCTGAGGCACACTACTGTTCCTCAACACAAATGAATCATGGACTGAACCTGGAAACGTGGCATTCACATGGGAAATGTACTGGTCTGCAGTACACACCAATTGAATGTTCATGGAGTGAATGTTCAACCTGTTTCTGTACACCTGTTCACTCACTCTTGGGGGGATGATGGGTATGTGGGTGCCACAGATGGCACCTATGAGATGGGGAATGTTTGCAAAGGCATAGAAGTCAGACTTGATGGTAGGGAGGTCAGTACATAGGATTGCAGATGTTGTACAAATGCATTCAGAAATCTTGTCAGTACCTGGCTGAACATTGGCTGTGAGAAACAAGCACCCATGCCCACTATCACTTGAAATGAGCCTGTGGCCAGGAAATGGAGTGCAGAGAGCACCTGCATCTCAGTTGGAATGGCATGCTGATTACGATTTCCCGGAGTTAGTGCAGGATCTAGTAATGCACAAAGGTCCTGAATAGCTGCACTTGTGAGTCTGTAAGTGATTATGACGTGATGCTCCACCATGGTCTCCATATCCACAAGTGGTCTGTACACTGATGGTGCCCTTCCTCCCCACAAGGGTCGGTACCTACGAGGGGTTACAAAAAGGAGTGATGTAGACACATACATAGGCACACTTCTCAACATTTCTGCACTGCATTGTTCATTGTAGTGTCTCTACAAAGACTGCTACCTGACAGATATATATGTACATCACTGGGAGGAAACAGAGTAATTTATGTGTGCTACTATACAGAATGGACAGAGTCCTAGGTGCTTCATGTGGCTAGTAGGCTCTGCATTGTGAGTAGTAAGAAATTCCAGATGCGTAGGTGATGGCAAAATGTCTGCCCACTGTAGATCTGCCCCTTCGTTGTGGAAGTGACTTCATACCGCTAGCGGTTGACATCACAGCGTAAGGCGGTGTTGACCGCTGTTCACACCCTCATTGGCAAACATGGATGCCAGTAGGGAAACCTGGCATATCATGACCGCCGCCTGCTGTGACGGTGCATAACGCTGCAGAACGTACGCGCGTTCGTCATTGTTTGATCACTTGACTCCCTGATCTCGTGCAGAGGGGTACTCTACTCTGTGTACTGCTGTGGCCTGCCTCTGGCTATGAATGTGCCACGTGGTGCAGGTGAAAGGGCCCCGGCCTTCACCCAGGAAGAACTGGAGAAGCTAGTGGACGGGGTCCTGCCCCTGTATGGCAAACTCTATGGACGGCCAGAGGTACAGGTGAGTCTGGGTTTGGAGGGCACTGTGTGTGTAATGGATGGTGTGGATTGGACATATGTGTGCTCCTCTGAGCCTGCCTGGGCCATGGTGCATGGAATGCTGCGTGCGATTGTCTTGTATGTCTGAGAGTACTGTCCATCATATGTTTGCCAATTTGCCAACTGTTCCTATTGTGCATGTGCCTGACCTCTGTTTTCCATTTCTGTGTCTCCCATCTAGGTCAGCGCCCACCGGAAGAGGGCACATTGGCATGCCAAGGAGGTGCGGACCCTGGGGGTCTACAACTGGCGGAGCACCCACTGTCGAAAGAGGTGGGAGGACCTGCGGCGCTGGGCGCGAAAGATCGGTGAGGCCCAGCTAGGGGAAGTCCTCCCAAAGTGGAAGGGGTGCCCATCGGGCACTGACCCCCCTTATGCGAAGGATTCTGGCGGTGGCGTAACCAGATCTGGATGGGTGCTTGAAGGCTGCACAGCAGCCACCAGGGGGTGAGTACTCATTGACCATACTTCAGTCTGGAAGGATGTCTGGGTGTGCAATAGGGCACATGCTGTTCAGAGCAGGGAATTTGACTGGTGTCCATCTACTGTATGTTCCCCAAAGGGTGTAGAGGTGTCCCTGTCAGGTTTCACCTACCTCAGCTCCAAAAGTTATTCAGGGGATGGGTGTGGAGCAGTATTCTGGTCAGTAGTCAGCGGCATGGCCATGGGCATAGTGTATGGTGCTGCCTGTTGGGTGTGTTTGCTGGGTGGGTGTATCTCTGGCCATTCTGTATCTGCATTCAGCTTTTTACAAGTGTCTCTCCTGTTTTGTCTCCCCATCCCTGTTCTCTTGTGTTGGTTTGGTACAGCATCAACATCAGGCGAGGAAGCTGAGGCACCGGCAAGTAGGGAGGCAGCGGCCCACGGATCCTCCGAGACAGAGACAATGGACTCCCAGGGGACCAGTGGGTGTGAGGGCGAGGGGACTTCCACGGGGGAGGCTACTACCACAGGAGGTAGTGACTCTGAGACCTCCTCCAATGGGGGTCCCCTGGCGGTGGCCGTCTCTCTCACACCACTACTGTGAGATCTTCCGCCACCCCATACCATCACCACCCTCCCTTCTGCTCCCCATCGAGTTGCCCGTGCCCGCCCACCCAGAAAGGTGGGCGTCTCCTTCGCCCCAAGCATCTCCTCTCCTGCCCCAGTCAGCCCTGCTGCCCTCACAGAGGAGGCTATTGACCTCCTGAGAACCATGTCTGTAAGGCAGACAACCATTGTCAATGCCATCCAGGGGCTAGCATCAGAGGTGCAGCAGACCAATGCCTATCTGGATGGCATTCACGGTGCCATGTCTGCCCTACAAAGATCTTTTCAGTCTCTGGCCTCCTCTCGGACGGCAGCCAGTTTCCCTGGCCATTCCGTCCCCCCTTCAACCTTCTCTACCCCTTCCAGCACCCCACTTCCCTCACCCGTCCAAAGCACACAATCAGACACGCTGATAGGCACATCAACACACAAAAGCACACTTCAAAACACAAGCACCACACTTCATACCACAAGCATTCACACAGCCAACAGACACCTGCACACACAACAACGTCCACTTCCCCCAATGTGCCCACCTCTTCCGCCTCCCTGTCTGTCCTCTCTACATCCACACCCTCATGCACTGCACCTTCACTCACTGTTACTGCTCCTCTTCCTGCACTCACCACAATCGCAGACAGCCATACATGCACCCCATACACCACACCTACACTCACCACCTCTACTGTAGTTGACACATGCAGCACACTCACCAGACTTGCAGACACCCACACAACATACATCCACACTAGCTGTATGTCTTCTCCCTCTGTGTCCACCCCCACCTCCCAAGACACACAAACGCACCAAGACACCTACCCATCAGACATCCACCACACAACAGCATACTGGGCAGTCATGTGCACCCACTACACGAACCCCTACACCCCATGCATCCACTCCCTCTGCCTCCACTCCCACGCCCTTATCCACGCCCACCCCAATTGCTCCCAAAAAGCTTTTCCTCTCCTGTGCTGACCTCTTCCAACTCACTGGCCCACCCCGTCTTGTCCCCAAACGTGCCCAACTCCTTGCCCTTTCCGCTCCTTCCACTTCACAGCCCACCCCGGTCCACCCTTCACATTCCTGTGCCCCTTCCCCAGAGAAGAAGAAGGCCCGGTCTGAGCCTAGGCCATCCAGCTCCACCCGAGCCAAACAGCCCCCACCCCCTTCCAAGGAGAAGCCCACCCCCCTCCACCCTCCACAAGAAAGTCAAAAGCCCACTCCGTCAAAAGTCCCCATCCCCACCACCCCCTGCCCCCTTCCATGAGGTGCCTGGATCCCCATATGGTGCCCCGTTCTGTGGAGCACCCAGTACTTGTGGGAGTCAGGTGTGGGCCGTTGTGGCCCATGACAATTGGGAATTTACGGACTGGCCATTGGCCCTGTTTGCACTGTTTGGCCCTGTGAGCTTCTTATTAAAGTTTCTGTGTGGCCTGTGTTTGGGCTGCACACAGTTAACTCTGGTGTGTGTTTATGTTTTTATGAGTGTGGGGCTTTTGTTTATACTTGGGTCAAGTTGCATTTGCCTTTGGTCGGGTATGTCCCTTTTGGTGTGGGGTGTATGACTTGTGCTGCTGGGAAGGGTTGGGGGGCGTTGCCTGATGGGTGGAGTAGGTGGGTATGTAACTGTTCCCTTTCCTCCATTGTTTTGTAGGTTGCGGTACTTACCGTTGTCGTCTTCATCGGCGGTCTCGGTAGTGTAGGTATATGGCAAGGAGCAGGGCTGGTATGATCTGCAGCTCTCTATCCATGGCTGCCGCTGCACGTTCTGTGGGACTTCACTATGTGGTTCCTTATATTTGGTTCATTTTCGCCTGGCTTTGTGTGGCGGTGGTTCCCGCCCCGGGAACTGGCGGCGGAATGGTGGTTCATTATTAAGGTTAGGCCTTTCCGATGACCTGTGGGCGGACTCTGCCGTCGGCGGCGGGACTCCTCTCCTGGCAGTGGGTGGTTTGCGGGATGCTTGTGTTTTGTTTGGATCATTATTTGGCGGTCCGGGCCGCTCCTCTGTTGACGGTTTCTACTGCCACCGCCGGCGTAGCGGAATGGACCGCCGTGTTCGTAATGAGGGCCTTAGTGTGGCACAGCAGACCTGTCCCACACTAGAGGGTCTCAGACAGCAAGCTGGGAAACATCAAAATGGGGATGTCATTGATGCCCACAGAGTTTATTGGGAGAATAATTTCCTCTATACTGAGGCAAGGGACCCTAAACCTGGTGCCTCCAGGAGACTGGTCATCCCTTTACAGTATAGGAAATTCCTCCTAATTCTGGCACATGACATTCCTTTGGCTGGCCATTTGGGGCAAAGTAAAACATGGGACAGACTTCTTCCTCATTTTCACTGGCCTCATATGTCAGAGGACACTAAGGAGTTTTGTATCTCCGGTGTGACCTGCCAAGCCAGTGGCAAGACTGGTGGCACCCCAAAGGCCCCCTTGATCCTACTGCCAGTGGTTGGGGTGCCTTTTGATAGGGTAGGGGTTGATATTGTTGGCCTCCTTGACCCCCCAACAGCTTCTGGCAATAGATTCATCCTTGTGGTGGTGGACCATGCCACAAGGTATCTAGAAGCTATACCCTTTTAGACCACTACAGCACTTGCAGTGGCAAAAGCCCTCCTGGGAATATTTTCCAGGGTATGTTTCCCTAAGGAAGTTGTATCAGACAGAGGTAGTAACTTCATGTCTGGATACGTCAAAACTATGTGGAAGGAGTATGGTGTAACATACAAATTCACCACCCCTTATCATCCACAAAAAAATGGATTGCAGCCTGCGTGAAATAGTGCACACACTATTTCACAGCTATTTTCACTGCACTTAAGTAGCTTATAAGTCACCTATATGTCTAACCTTCATTTACTGAAGGCTAGGTGCAAAGTTGCTAAGTGTGAGGGCACCCTTGAACTGGCAAAGGTGCCCCCACGCCGTCCAGGGCCAATTCTCCAGACTTCGCGAGTGCGGGGATACCATTACACGTGTGCACTACATATAGGTCAATACCTATATGTAGCTTCACAATGGTAACCCCGAATATGACCATGTAAGATGTCTAAGATCATGGACTTGTCCCCCAATTACACATGTGGTATTCTGTGGCCAATCCCGTGCATCCTGGGGGCTCCACCATGGACCTCCAGTACTGCCAAACCAGCTCTCTGAGGCTTACACTGCAGCTACAGCTGCTGCCACCTCACAGATAGGGTTCTGCCCTCCTGGAGTCTGAGCAGCTCAATCCCAGGAAGGTAGAACAAAGCATTTCCTTTGGGAGGAGGGTGTCACAGGCTTGCGAGGGGTAGCCTCCGAGAGCCTCTGGAAATGCTTTGAAGGGCACAGATGGTGCCCTCCTTGCATAAGCCAGTCTACACAGGTTCAGGGACCCCCATGCCCTGCTCTGGCACAAAACTGGACAAAGAGAAGGGGAGTGACCACTCCCCTGTCCATCACCACCCCAGGGGTGGTGCCCAGAGCTCCTCCAGTGTGTCCCTGGCATTAGCCATTTTGTTTTCCAAGGTGTGGGGACACTCTGTAGATCTCTGAGTGGCCAGTGCCAGCTGGTGACATCAGAGACCCCTCCTGATAGGTGCATACCTGATTAGATAGCCAATCCCCCTCTGAGGGCTATTTAGGGTCTCTCCTGTGGGTTCCTCTTCAGATTCAGCTTGCAAGTTTCCACCAGGAATCCTCTGCAACTCCTGCTTCATCCTCTGACCGTCGGAT
The DNA here is from genome assembly GCF_031143425.1 of Pleurodeles waltl. Taxonomy (NCBI): domain Eukaryota; kingdom Metazoa; phylum Chordata; class Amphibia; order Caudata; family Salamandridae; genus Pleurodeles; species Pleurodeles waltl. Next base: position 299,003,125 of record NC_090443.1, on the reverse strand, counting down.
CAACCGCAGACTGTTCCAAAGTATCCAAGAAGGCTATTGTGACTCTGCAACTTCAGCTGCAGCCAGCAACTGCAACAGTTTCCAAGGTGTGCACTCTCTGAGGACTCCCTGTCTTCACTCTGCACCAGAAGGACTGAAAAAAACTCTTGTGGAGTGACGGAGTCACTTCTCTGCTTCAGGAGGCACCTTCTAAGACGACGATCGGTTCTCTGAGACTCCTCTCCTGGCAACAAGCGTGCTCCCTGGAACACAGGTGGTGGACCCCTTCGACTCAGACTGTCCTATGGTCCAGCTGTCCAAATTTGGCAGAGGTAAGAGCTGGCCTTCCCGGTTTGCGACAGTACCCCTGTGCACCGCGTCATCTCTAGCTTTTGAGACCTCTCTTCACTATTTGCAAGAATCCTTCATGCACAGCGTGGCCCAGGTCCCCAGCACTCCATCCTGCGACACTCAACTCGCTGAGTTGTTCTCCAGCGGAGTGGGACCTTCTTTTGTAGGGCTACAGCATCTGCAATTTGCACCTTCTTTGTCCCCATGTCCTGGGACCTCCGTGGGTGCTGCCTGGTCATCTGTGGATTCCCTCCAATGTTAGAAGCCCCCTCTGCCTCCTCAGTCCGAGTTGAGGCCCCCAGGTCTCTCCAGGGTCCAGTCAGTGCCATTTTGACGCAAACCACGACATTGCTTGAACCAAGGCTTGTAGGACGAATCCAGCACTGCAACTCGCATGCATCCAACATCTCGACGTGGTACATCCTTTGCATCATGCAGGAACCCGCAGCCATTTTCTTTGGTGCTCTTCTGCAGACTTCTTCTAACCGGAGAATCCTCTTTTGCACCGTCTTCTAGGTTGGCAGGGGCTTCTGTCCTTCCTGGAATCTTCTGCGACTTCTGGACTTGGTCTCCTCTCTTCACAGGTCTTCAGGTCCAGGAATCTACCATTTGTTGCTTGCAGTCTTGCTTGGTTCTTGCAATAACTCTTATCATGACTTGTAGTGTGTCCTGAGGAAACTTGCAGTACTTTACTCTAACTTTCCTGGGCTCTAGGGTGGGGTATTTTACACACCTTTGTGGTTTTCTTACACACCCAGCACCCCTCTACACACTACACTTTCCTTAGGGGGGAAATTGTAAGTCGCATTCAACTTTCTTAGTATATGGTTTGTGTTGGCCTAGGCCTATTGCTTCCTATTGCAATCTATTGAATTTTCTACTGTTTGCACTATTCTGTGACTATTTACTTACCTGATTTTGGTCTCTAGTGCATATATTGTGTATAATACTTACCTCCAGAAGGAGTATTGCTTCTAAGATATTTTTGGCCTTGTCCCACTAAAATAAAGTACCTTTATTTTTGGTAACACTGAGTATTGTCTTTTATTGTGTATAAGTACTGTGTAACTATAGTGGTATTGCAGGAGCTTTGCATGTCTCCTAGTTCAGCCTAAGCTGCTCAGCTACTGCTACCTCTAGACAGCCTAAGCTGCTAGAACACTGCCTACATTTCACTAATAAGGGATAACTGGACCAGGTATAAGGTGTAAGTGCCTAGGGTACCCATTACAAACCGGGCCAGTCTCCTACACAGTGTCTGTGATTTGAACAGGATATGCTGCATGAATACACAGGCGTCTGTATAATTCTTCTGGTTCCTAAGTCAATGTAAGTGTTTCTGCCGGACTGCTCTGCTGTCTCCAATGTGAATTCAGGTGCTTCCGAATGGGTTTGCATTTTCTTTATTGTGAATACACTGACATCTGGATAGTTCTTCTGTTTCCAATGACAATGCAAGTATTTCTAGACTGGTAGGCTGTCTCTGATGTGCATGCACATGCTTCTGGACACATTTGCTGTCTCCAACACAGTACCTTGCTGCTCTTGCACTGTCATTTCTATTCAAACTATTCTATTCTACAATGGATTTTTAGTTTGTATTTTTTTATATGGCGCAATCTCTACCATAGGTATTGGTGTGCTATTGTTGAAGCCCTTTACATGACCACCAGTTCTATCCATTACAGAAGGACACATTCATTTTTCGTAAGCACAGGGAGCTAAGTGATTTGCCCAAAATCACAGTATGTGTTGCGCTGACCCTGAGACTCACAGGCCCATTTTTAAGACATGTTTGCGCCGCCATTGCACCACTTTTTAAATGAAAAAGCAGCACAAACCTACCGCCATATTTATATTTTGTTGCTAGACCCGTCTAGCGACAAAATATCTGAGTTAGCGTCAGTGATACGCAAGGTAGGCGTTCCTTTCCAAAATATTATGCTAGCCCTGCAGCGCCATATTGACACCCTAATGCTAAAACAATGCACATTAAGGAAAAGCTCCCAAAAAATGACAAAAGCCCAATTCGCGTCAAATCTTAACGCCTGTTCAGACCAGGCATTAAAATGAGACCCATACAGAAACACATACAGAAGGAGGATTGGCAACCTCCTGGATAGCATGGAAATGTTAATGCTCCAGCTTGGCACACGGTGCAGACGACAGCAGAAACAACAGGTCTCTCCAGCACCATCGCAGCACCCCCAAACACCACCATAGCAGCCACAAAGGTGGCGCAGAAGGCGGGTGATGATATTTCAACAGGGCACAACCATCCTTGGGCTCAGGGAGCAAAATGTGATCAGAATCAGCCATCTGAAGCAGGAGTCAATTGTACTCCTGCTGCACCACATAGCGTCAGACATCACTGCAAGGGTGGAAACTCCAACAAATATTCCACCCATTACCAAATTCCTGACTGTCCTCCATATGCTGGTGTCAGGATCATCTCAGACAATGGGCGCACAAGTGGGTGGTATTTCCCAGAAATCCTTCTCGGCCTTCCTACTAAAGGTTCTGGATGCAATCATCCGCCTCACACCCCAACACATCTGCTTTCCCAACACCCAGCAACTGCAGCAGGAGACAAGCAAGGTTTCTACATAATTACTAGATTCCAGCATGTGATGGGTGCAATGGACTGCACCCATGTCCAACTTTTGCCACCTGCAGCAACGGAACACCTCTACAGAAACTGCAAACACATCCGTTCGATAAATGTGCAGGCCATTGTGGACCACCGTGGGCTCTTCACAAACATCCTAGCCAAATATCCAGGCAGCGTCCATGATGCGTACATATTCCGGCTACTTATAGGTAAGCCGCCATACCAATCATTACACAGACAACACACCAACCTTGTAGGACAAACAAGACATACACCCCACTAAACGCACATTGACAGGGGAACACAGATGTACAGACAACAACACATATGCCACATGCCACACTACACCGCATACATTACACATCATACACACATACACCCATATGTACATAATACAGCCACAACCTGACTGGCACACCACGTGAAGGACAGGTGGCAATATGTCCCCTTTGCATATAGAAGCTGGGCCCAAACCACTACAAGTGTCCACTGGTTGACAACTATATACCTCCCCAAGCCTCTGGAAATGCTTTGAAGGGCACAGATGGTGCCCTCCTTGCATGAGCCAGTCTACACCGGTTCAGAGACCCCCAGTCCCTTCTCTGGCTCGAAACTGGACAAAGGAAAGGGGGTGACCACTCCCCTGTCCATCACTACCCCAGGGATGGTGCCCAGAGAGCTCCTCCAGTGTGTCCCAGACCTCAGCCATCTTGTTTTCTAAGGTGTAGGGACACTCTGGAGGCCTCTGAGTGGCCAGTGCCAGCAGGTGATGTCAGAGACCCCTCCTAATAGGTCTATACCTGATAGGGTAGCCAATCCCCCTGTCAGGGCTATTTAAGATCTCTCCTGTGGGTTTCTCTTCAGATTCTGCTTACAAGTTTCCATCAGGAATCCTCTGCAACTACAACTTCATCCTCTGACCTCTGATCGACCACAGACTACTCCAGGAACCGCTGTAACAGCAACAAAGTATCCAGAAGGGCTAATTTTTCTCTGCAACTTCAGCTCCAGTCAGCAACTGCAACAGTTTCCATGGTGTGCCTGCTCTGGGGACTCCCTTTCTTCACCCTGCACCAGAAGGACCGAAGAAATCTTGCATGGCGTGACGGTGTCACTCCCCTGCTCACGCAGACACATTCTAAGTCGATGACCGGTTCTCTTGGACTCCTCTCCTGGTGACGAGTGTGCTCCTTGGAACACAGGTGGTGAACCCCTTCGACACTGACTGTCCGGAGTTCCTGCTGTCCCAATTTGGAGGAGGTAAAACCTTGTCTTCCCAGAGTACGACAGTACCCCTGTGCACCACATATTCTTCACCTCCTGAGGCCTCTGTGCACTCTTTGCAAAACTGCTTTATGCACAGCCTGGCCCAGGTCCCCAGCGCTCTACCCTGTGACACTCAACTCACTGATTTGTTCTCCGGCGGCGTGGGACCTTCCTTTGTAGAGTTACACCAACTGCAATTTGCACCTCCTTTGTCCCCGTGTCCTGGGACTTCTGTGGGTGCTATCTGGTGTTCTGACAGCTCTATAAAGTGCTGAGAGCTCCTCTTCCTCCTCATATAGAGTTGAGGCACCCATGTCCCTCCTGGGTCCAGATAGCGCCACTTTGAAGCAAAACGCAACTTTGCCAGAATTAAAGCTTATTGGAGGAATCCAGTGCCAGAACTCGCCTGCATCCAACTTTCCTCCGTGGGACATCCAGTGCATCATGCAGGAACCCGCTGACATCTTCCTTGGGTGCATTTCTGCAGTCTTTGTCCAACTGGAGACTCTTCTTTTGTACCCTCTTCTGGGTTGGCAGCGGCTCCTGTCCTTCCTGGAACTTCTTTTGACTTCTAGGCTTGGTCTCCTTCTTTAGCAGGTGTTCAGGTCCAGGAATCCACCATTTGTTGGTTGCAGTCTTGCTTGGTTCTTGTAATAACTCTAATCACGACTTGTAGTGTGTCCTAAGGAAACTAGCAGTACTTTACTCCTGCTTTTTTGGGCTCTGAGGTGGGGTAATTTGCTTACCTTTACTGTATTCTTACTCTCCCAGCGATTATATACACACTACACTTGTCTAGGGGGGAATTTGTGATTCACTTTCCACTTTCTTAGTGTATGGTTGGTGTTGCCCCTAGACCTATTTTCTCCCATTGCATCCTACAGCATTTCCAATTGTTTGCACTATCCTATGTCTAATTACTTACCTTATTTAATTCCCTAAGAGACAATCTACAGGTAAGCTAGGTGATACCACCACCTGCCTAGGGCCAGTAACTCCACCCCAACTAAGCTGAACTACAGCTAAGGGAAGAGACTGAGTGGAGTTATTGACATCGGTAACTTGGTACTTCTGTCCAACAAGGTGTTGTAGAGGTGACACCACGTTTTCAGTCACCAAAGTGATACTGGCACCTGTGTCCCTGTAGGCTTGGGCCTCAACACCATTTATTAAGATTGACTGCCTGTACTTATCCATGTTAAGGGGACAAGCAGCCAAGTTGGCAAGGCCAATGCCACCAGGTGTGACAGAAACTGTCTTGGGAGTGTCTACCCCAGTTTCTATTATGGTCCCAAAAGTTAACCCAACTACACCTTTAGTTTGACTATTGCCAGTAGTCCCACCACTATTACCACTACTGCTAGGGGCACTAGAGTTTGATGACTTTGTGGTGGTAGGCTCAGGGTCTTTACCTGGGCAGGACTTATCCCCTGGCCAATGGCCTTTATTTCTACACACATAGCACCAAGGCTTTTTCTGATTGTGTGAAGAGTGAGAAGAATATGAAGAAGTTTTATCCCAACCCCCAGAGGAGTGTTTTGGACATGATAAAGGATCTTTGTGCTTACTTTTATCCCCATGTTTGTCCTGAGATTTTTCACCATCTTTCTTTTTGCTGTCTTTGTCACCCCCTGTATGAGCTTTTCTGCTCATCCTTGTTCTGACCCATTTGTCTGCCTTCTTTCCCAATTCTTGGAGAGAGGTCAGATCTGAGTCCACAAGATACTGATGCAAAAAATCAGACACACAATTATTCAATATATGCTCTCTCAGAATCAAGTTATATAGGCTTTCATAGTCAGTCACCTTCCTGCCATTTAACCAACCTCTTAGGGCCTTCACTGAACAGTCTACAAAGTCTGTCCAATCCTGTGATGACTCCTTTCTGGTCTCTCTGAACTTTTTCCTGTATTGTTCAGTGGCTAGGTCCAGACCATCTAAGAACACTTTTAAGAATTTGGTAGATTATCTGCATCATCCTCTCTGATAATAAGGAGTCTGTCTCTACCCTTGCCAGAGAAGGATAGCCACAGGATAGCAGCCCACTGAACATGAGGGACCCTCTGAACTTTACAGGCCCTTTCAAGCGCAGCAAACCACTTGTATATGTCATCCTAGAAGGTTGGTTAAATGTCAGTAAGGTGACTGACTATGAAAGCCTGTATAACTTAATTCTGAGAGAGCATATATTGAATAATTGTGTGTCTGACTTGTTACATCAGTATCTTGTGGGTGAAGAGAAAAGTGCATTCAGGGGGTGACTAGGACAGCAAGAAGAAGGATGGTAAGTCTCATGACAAGGGTGGGGACAAAGATAAAAAATCTTCTGAGTCTTCACCAGGCCCATAAAAGTCCTCTGGGAGTGGTGTGCATACATCCTCTTCTCACAATAATAAAAAGCCATGGTGTTATCTCTGTAAAGCCAAAGGTCATTGGGCAAGTGATCCCACTTCTCCAAAAAGAAGCACCAAACCTCCTGCCACCACAACCCCTACTGCTTCCACTAGTGCCCCTAGTAATAGCAGTGGTGGTGGGAAGAGCACTACCTATAGTCAGTCAAAGGGTATAGCTGGGCTCACCATTGGTAATGTAGTGGGGGGTTGGTCTAGTTAGGGAGATCACTGAGGCTCTTTTAGTCTCTGATGGTGGCATTGACCTCACCACCTTAGTTGCTTGTTCCCTTAATATGGAGAAGTACAAGTAACTACCCCTGATTAATGGTGTTCAGAATGAGGCCTATAGGGACACAGGGGCCAGTGTCACAATGGTAATGGAGAAACTGGTTGTCCCTGGGCAGCACCTACTTGGTCATCAGTACCAAGTGACTGACACCCATAGCAACACTTTTAGCCACCCCATGCCTGTTGTGAATCTCAGCTGGGGGGGGGGATTTAATTGTCCAAAGAAAGTTGTGGTAGCCACTGACTTACCTGTAGAATGTCTGCTAGGCAATGATTTGGAGGCTTCAGCTTGGGCTGAGGTGGAGTTGGAGGCCCACGCAGCAATGGTGGGCATTCCTGGGCATATCTTTGCTCTTACTAGGGCTCAGGCTAACAAGCAAAGAGGACAGGGAAACTTGGATCCTGGAACAATGGACCAAGTGTTTCCAAAAACTAGGGGTAGGAAGGGCAAACCCTTGTCCACTATCCCTCCCTCTCCAGATGATTCCCCTTTTGAGGAAGAGGAATCCTCTCCCTGTGCAGAACCTACACCAGAGGAGCTGGAAGCTTATACAGCTGAGCTTTTGGGTACAGGGGGGTCTGCCAGGAAACAACTGAGTGTGGCATAGCAAACCTGACCCACACTAGAGGGTCTTAGACAGCAAGCTGTCAAACAGCAGAATGGGTTTGTCAATGACAGTCACAGAGTTTACTGGGAGAATAATCTCCTCTATACTGAAGCAAGGGACCCTAAACCTGGTGCCAATAGGAGATTGGTCATCCCCCCTCAGTACAGGGAATTCCTCCTAACTCTAGATCATGACATTCCCTTGGCTGGGCATTTAGGCCAGAGTAAAACATGGGACAGACGTGTTCCACATTTTCACTGGCCCCATATGTCAGAAGACACAAAGGAGTTTTGTAACTCCTGTATCACCTGCCAAACCAGTGGCAAGACTGGTGGAACCCCAAAGGCCCCCTTAATCCCACTGCCAGTGGTTGGGGTGCAGTTTGAAAGGGTAGGGGTTGATATTGTTGGCTCCCTTGACCCTCCAACAGCTTCTGGCAATAGACTCATCCTTGTGGTGGTGGACTATGCCACAAGGTATCCAGAAGCTATTCCCTTAAGGACCTCTACAGCACCTGCAGTGGCAAAGGCCCTCCGGGGAATCTTTTCCAGGTGGGTTTCCCTAAGGAAGTTGTATCAGACAGAGGTAGTAACTTCATGTCTGCATACCTCAAAGCAATGTGTAAGGAGTGTGGTGTTACCTACAAATTCACCACCCCTTATCATCCACAAACAAATAGATTGGTTGAGAGGTTTAATAAAACTCTCAAAGGCATGATCATGGGACTCTCTGAGAAACTCAGAAGAAGATGGGATGTCCTCTTGTCATGCCTCCTTTTCGCCTACTGGGAGGTACCCCAAAAAGGAGTGGGCTAAAGCCCCTTTGAGCTCCTATTTGGTCACCCTGTTAGGGGTCCCCTTGCTCTTGTTAAGGAGGGTTGGGAACGACCTTTAAAAGCTCCAGAGCAAGAGATTGTGGACTATATACTTGGCCTAAGATCTAGAATGGCTGAGTACATGAAAAAGGCCACTAAAAACCTTCAGGCCAGCCAAGAGCTCCAAAAGCAATGGCATGACCAGAAGGCTGTCCTGACAGAGTACCACCCAGGACAGAAGTTGTGGGTATTGGCGCCTGTGGCCCCAAGAGAACTCCAGGACAAATGGAGTGGACCCTATCTCATTGTGGAAAAGAAAGGTGAGGTCACCTATCTGGTGGACCTGGGCACTGCCAGAAGCCCACTTAGGGTGCTTCATGTTAATCACCTGAAACCTTACTATGACAGGGCTGACTTAACCCTGCTCATGGCCACAGATGATGGGCAGAAGGAAGAGAGTGACCCTCTCCCTGACCTCTTCTCCAACACTGAAGCTGATGGCTTAGTGGAAGGAGTAGTTCTTGCAGACTGCCTTACTGCTGAGCAGAAGCAGGACTGCACAAATCTCCTAGGACAGTTTTCTGGCCTCTTCTCTCTCATGCCTGGTACAACTACCTGGTGTGAACATACAATTGATACTGGAGTCAGTTTACCTGTCAAAAGTAAAATTTACAGGCAGCCTGACCATGTCAGAGATTGCATAAAAACTGAGTCCAGAAAATGTTAGATCTAGGAGTTATTGAGGCTTCTGATAGACCCTGGGCCAGCCCAGTGGTGCTTGTCCCCAAACCTCATAGCAGAGAAGGAAAGAGAGAAATGCGGTTTTGTGTGGACTATAGGGGCCTTAATACTGTAACCAAAACTGATGCTCACCCTAGACCCAGGGCAGATGAGCTCATAGATACACTGGCTTCTGCCAAGTATCGAAGCAGGTTAGATTTGACTGCAGGGTATTGGCAGATCAAATTGTCAGAGGATGCTAGAGCAAAAACTGCATTTTCTGCCATAAGAGGGCATTATCAATTCACTGTTGTGCCCTATGGTTTGAAACATGCACCTGCCACTCTTCAGAGGCTGGTGAATACCGTCCTCCAAGGTTTGGAAGCTTTCAGTGCAGCATACTTAGATGATATTGATGTATTTAGCTCCACCTGGGATGACCACCTATTCCACCTCTGGAAAGTTTTGGAGGCCCTGCAAAAGGCAGACCTAACTATCAAGGCTTCAAAGTGCCAGATAGGGCAGGGAAAAGTGCTTTATCTGGGCCACCTGGTAGGTGGAGAACAGATTGACCCACTACAGGGAAAGATTCAGACCATTATGGACTGGACTCCCCCTACTACACAGACCCAGGTCAGAGCCTTCCTAGGTCTCACTAGATGTTACAGGAGGTTCATTAAGAACTATGGCTCCATTGTTGCCCCTCTTAATGACCTCACCAGTAAGAAAATGCCTAAAAAGGTAATGTGGACAGCTAGATGATAGAAAGCTTTTGAGGAGCTTAAGCAGGCTATGTGCTCTGCAACTGTCTTGAAGAGCCCAAAGTACTGCAAAAATTCCATTGTCCAAACAGATGCTTCTGAATTAAGGGTAGGGACTGTACTATCACAAATTAACTCAGAGGGCCAGGATCAACCAGTTGCTTTTATCAGCAGGAGGTTGCCCCTAGAGAAAAATGTTGGTCTGCCATAGAGAGGGAGGCCTTTACTTTGGTCTGGGCCTTGAAGAAGCTGAGATCCTACTTGTTTGGAACTCACTTCATTGTCAAACAGACCACAAACCTCTATTATGGCTTAAACAAATGAAATGTGAATACCCTAAATTGTTGAGGTGGTCCATTTCCCGACAGGGTAAGGACTTTACAGTGGAGCATACACCTGGGAGTACCCACTCCAATGCAGATGGACTCTCCATATATTTCCACTTAGACAATGAACACTCATCTGGGCAAGGTTAGCTTTATTGTCCCTTTATGGGCGGGGGGGGTGTACCAACTTTCTTGGCATGTCACCATCATTTTTACCTGTATGTCAGTATGTTTTTACCTGTCTCACTGGGATCCTGCTGGTCAGGACCCTAGTGCTCAGAATTTATGGCCTAATGTGTGTGTGTTTATAGTGCTTAACTGTGTCACTGAGGCTCTGATAACCAAAACCTCAGTGCTTATGCTCTCTCTGCTTTTAAAATTGTCACTATAAGCTAGTGACTTAATTTACCAATTTCAATTGCCACACTGGAACCCCCCTTATAAGTCCCTAGTATATGGTACCTAGGTGCCCAGGGCATTGGTGTTCCAGGAGATCCTTATGGGCTGCAGAATTTCTTTTGCCACTCATAAGGAGCTCAGACAAACCCTTCCAGAGGCCTGCCATTGCAGCCTGCGTGAAATAGTGCACACACTATTTCACAGCCATTTTCACTGCACTTAAGTAACTTATAAGTCACCTATATGTCTAACCTTCATTTACTGAAGGTTAGGTGCAAAGTTACTAAGTGTGAGGGCACTCTTGCACTAGCAAAGGTGCCCCCACATAGTTCAGGGCCAATTCCTGGAACTTTGTGAGTGCAGGGACGGCATTACACGCGTGCACTACATATAGGTCAAGACCTATGTGTAGCTTCACAATGGTAGCTCCGAATATGGCCATTTAAGGTGTCTAAGATCATGGAATTGTATCTCCTATTCATTATCTGGTATTGGGGAGCCAATTCCATGCATCCTGGGGGCTCCACCATGAACCCCCAGTACTGCCAAACCAGCTCTCTGAGGCTTGCAATGCAGCTACAGCTGCTGCCACCTCACAGACAAGGTTCTGCCCTCCTAGGGTCTGAGCAGCTCAGTCCCAGGAAGGCAGAAAAAAACATTTCCTTTGGGAGCAGTGTGTTACACCCTCTCCCTTTGGAAATAGGTGTTACAGGCTGGGGATGGGCAGCCTCCCCCAGCCTCTGGAAATGCTTTGAAGGGCACAGATGGTGCCCTCCTTGCATAAGCCAGTCTACACCTGTTCAGGGACCCCCAGTCCCTGCTCTGGTGCGAAACTGAACAAAGGAAAGGGGAGTGACCACTCCCCTGTCCATCACCACCCCAGTGGTGGTGCCCAGAGCTCCTCCAATGTGTCCCAGACCTCATCCATCTTGTTTTCCAAGGTGCAGGGACACTCTGGAGGCCTCTGAATGGCAAGTACGTCAGAGACCCCTCCAGATAGGTCCATACCTGATAAGGTAGCCAATCCCCCTCTCAGTGCTATTTAGGGTCTATCCTGTGGGTTTCTCTTCAGATTCTGCTTGCAAATTTCCATCAGGAACCAGGAATCCTCTGCAACTACTACTTAATCCTCTGACCTTGGATTGACCGCAGATGGTACTTTCCTACAATGGGCAACTACAACGTTGTTGTTATAGCAAACATGAGTGGGTTATGTACTGACGTAGACATCCTCTGTAAACATATGTAAGGTGATCACATGGTGACATTGTTGTGCTGCACAGTCAGTACTGGTCTTTGTGTGTACCTTCTCCAACATTTACAGCATATCTTGTTTGGAATAGATTTGGTCCTACATTGCTGGCATTCTTTTGGGTGTTTACACTTCATACACATCTTCTACCGCAACATTGTCTGGTCATACATGGACAGGATGCTATGTGTGACTTGTGTAATTTGAAGGTGTACACATATTCTGCTACTGGCTATGTGATAGTTTCCCTCCCGTTTCCAGGCTTTGCAAGATTACATGATGACACAAATGACAGTACACTTGTATAGTCTCCAAGTCAGCCCCCCATGTTGTATCGCCAAGTGTCTGTGGGAGTCTCTTAGCTGTCCGCCCACATCCTTTGGTGTACATGGGTATGCACTCATATCTGCATTCTACCACCTATGTCACTGTCACCATGAGTGTATCTTGTTAGTGTGTGAAATCATTACAGTGCTGGATTTTTTGATTTGCCACATGCAGCTTATCTGTCTCCTTCTTCACTCATACACATTAGGGTGGGTCTGTGACATGTTTGAACATTGCTAGACATTGTCAGGGAGACCAGATCCTCGGGGCCTGCGCAAGTTCCCAACATGTCCACCACTAGACAGCTCCAATACTCTGATAGAAATATCACAGAGCCTGAGAGAGTCCAAGTGGGGGGAAATGGGGATTAGGTAGGGAACAGCTGGGAAGGAGACCTGTAGGAAGCAAAAGGTTAAACAACACAATATCAAGATATAATCACATTGACTTTCACTAGACTATGGTTCTAAGCGTTCTCATACTGTAACCATTGGTAACTTAAGAAGTGACTATAACTAGGCCTCAAGAACTCTGGGTACCTGGAAAAAATCAAGAATGGTTAATTCAATGTTTCATATGAGCTTTTCATGAAATGTCACATACTGTCTAGGAATACAAGAACCTTCTAGAATATTGTTACAGAACAAACATTGCATGTTTACATGAGGACAAAAGGCAATCTGAAACATTCCCTGGAAAACAATAGGAATTGTACTAGGGACTTAATATGCACAAAGAATGTCACATTTTGAATTTAGCATCTTCACAGAAAATCCAAAAGGGTTTTTGCATTTTTGACGCCCGTAGAGCGCGCACTGTCCTAATGTTGACAGACATATATACACATCCCACACCTGATTGGCATGTTGCAGACCTAGACATTTTAGGGATTTTGTCACAGTAGGTAACTTACTCTTGGTCAGGTATGTGAGTGTCAATGAGAGGTGTTTTTCATATGTGGTATGTGATGGTGTCACACAGACTATACTAGCTTACCTTCTGTTTGCACTATTCTGTGACTATTTACTTACCTGATTTTGGTCTCTAGTGTATATATTGTGTATAATACTTACCCCCAGGAGTATTGCCTCTAAGATATATTTGGCCTTGTGTCACCCAAATAAACTACCTTTATTTTTGGTAACACTGAGTATTGTCTTTACTTGTATATAAGTATTGTGTAACTATAAGTGATATTGCAGGAGCTTTGCATGTCTCCTAGTTCAGCCTAAGCTGCTAGAACGCTACTATATTTCACTAATAAGGGATAACTGGACCTGGTATAAGGTGTAAGTACCCAAGGTACCCACTACAAACCAGGCCAGCCTCCTACACCCATCACATACAATTCTGACAGAAGACAGTGACAGATGACATCATCTGTCCCCTGGGTCGTAGAAAAATAACAAGTTACACTAGAGATACAAGCCCTAACCAAGCTGCAAATGGAAATTACTAAGAATGTATTACCATGTCCGTCAGACCATGTCAAATGATGAGACATGTCCTACATGTACAAGTAGCCAGCCCTCTGCACATGATAGGGTAAGCCTGACATCAAGTACTCCAAAGGTGTAGTAGTTCCTGTTTCTTCATCTTCATCATCATCCTTTATTTCGATGCATTGAATTATAAAAGGAAGAATTAAGAACAGGAGTAAACACCATCAAAAGTTAAACTATAATAGCATACATTCTCCCACGTGGTGATTAAAACTTAATAAAATGTAAATATGCATGCAATATGACTAAAATATGCAAGAATAAATATTCAAAAATACATTTTGAGTCCTATGATTAAAAAAAGTATTCCTTAATACATGAGGATCTTACTGTAATGTGCCATATTGCTACTAACTTTGCCACAGCGCACACACCACAGTGCCATGAGTGCTTGTTCAGTAGATCCTGAGGGCTGAATGACGATCCCTAATGCCCAGAAAGTTGCAGGATTTGACTTATATATTCTCTGGTCTTGCATCCCATCGGGCAATAGTCTGTTAGACTATCATTTTGCTTCCATTTAGATGAAAAATCACGCAGCAGTAAGGATCTAATTCTGAATCTAACGTAAAGTGCATGTGCTGAAGGCTGTAAAATAGTATCAAGATAATGCTCAAATTCATAATAACACTTGGTTGATAAAAAACTATCTGTCATACTGCCAGATGGAGCTGATGCTAATGCGGCTGTTTGCATATTCGCCCAATATGCGTCCTTCAGGCTTTGTGGGGCATTTTTCAGAAGATGCAAGTGGTCTAACCAATTAGAGCCCATCCCTAGTTTGAAAAAGCTGCTTTTTACATAACTACACCACGCAATTTTCTCAACGTGCGAGGACCTTAGAAGCTCTCTTAACCATACCCTATATGGACCTAAAATAACCTAGACCAACTCCTGATCCAAAACTGTAGCGGCCTCCGGGCAGCGATATCTGCAATGGAATGCAGATTCAAGTCCAAGCAGATTGGGAGTGTGGGTGAGCTTGAGGTAATCTTCAGCAGGGCCTTTATAAAATGGTTCTCTGCTCTTACCATATCATGCAGTTTACCATGGCCCATAGCTCAGCATCATACAAGACTCCCCTTCTAGCTTGGCTTTCATATTTTTCTATCGCTTGCGTGGTGGAAAAACCGGAGGATTTTCCAGCAAATCTTAAAACACCCCCTGCCTTTTGTTGTAGGGACATGGTACACCTTAACAATTTGCCTGTCCATTTGTGGGAATTCTCTAGTTTGACTCACAGATAGTCTAAAATTGATACTTGTTCGAGAATCTCACCATCTAGTAATATGGATTTCTTCAATGTTTGCTTTGTGTCACCAAAACCCATATATTTGGTTTTGGGACTATTTATTTGTAGGCCATGATCCTTTCAGAACCCCAAAAATGTCTCCAAGAGCCTAAACAATCCATATGCTGTTTGCAATAATAATAAGGTGTCATCAGCAAACAGTAAACACGGTGTCTTTGAACCACCCATTTTGGGGGCATCGTTTTCACAGTCATATAAATAAGGGATACAGGCATTTATAAGGAGAAAAAAAAGTGTGGGGGCCAACACACAGTCCTGTCTTTCGCCTTCCGTTAGTTCCCTGTCCATTCCCCAGCTTATTCTGGCGAAACTCTCAGAATACAATTCCTGAATCAATCTTAACAAAGGCCCTGGAACTCCAGTTTTGCCCAAGATCTCCAATAATTTGTGTTGGGGGACTAAATCAAAGGTGGACTTAAGATCTACAAAGGCAACAATCTCCCAGCGTCCAGGTCAACTGATTTCCACTTTAGTGTGAGGAACCAGAATATCTGGTCCACTGTGCTTGTCATCTGCCTGAATCCCGCCTGTAAGTGACTTAGGACATAATTCCCCTCTATCCAATCCCTGAGCCTACCCAAAACGTGGTAGGAGAATATTTTTCTGTAAGTTGTCTAGCAGACTAATTGGTCTGTAGTTGCCCGGGACCAACTTATCCCCTTTTTTGTAAATGGGTACAATTATTGCACCTTTCCAGGAACGAGAGAAATGACTACCCGCCTAGATGGCATTTGACACACAATTTACGCAGGGGCCTCAAAGCTTCAAGTCAGATTTGAACAGGTCAGCTGGTATCCCATCTAGCCCAGGTGCCTTGCCCGAGATTTGAGCTATAATGGCTACCTCATTTTCTCTCATGGTAAACGGAATGATCACTCCTGCCAGTGCATTGCCCCACTCATTTAAACTCACTGGACCAATTGGGGAAGCAGACTTCTGTCTATAAAGTTCGGTGAAGTGCAGAGTCCACTTTTCAGCGAAAATGTGGCAATTGGGTCTGAAACTCTCATTTCGCCCATTGTGAGAAACCAAGGACCAGAAGCGCTTAGCATTGTTTTCCTTATCTGCTATTAATAATTCCTGCCATGTGGCCTCCTCCCTCTATGCCTTGCTAGTCTTTACAGCAGCGTACTCACACCTCGCCAAAATTATCATTGGTCTATCCTTTTGTCTTATTGTCTACACTTGGCCTTTTTACATTTATTATCAAACCATCTGTTGTGTTTGCCCGATTTCAACTGCCTGCTTCCTTTGGCATCCCTAGTGAATAAAACTTTCAAGGAAGCAAACAGCTCAGCGTGTTTTGCCATGATCTTATTTGGGGCGTAGGTATTGGATGTAAGTGCTGGCAATTGGCTGGAAACTAGGTCGTACATTCTAGCAATGTACATTCTAGCAACTAGAGCACCTGAGTTCCTAAAAGTATCCCATTTTAAAGTGCGTTGGTTGCTTGCCACCACTAAAGGCTTGATGTCTTGTTCTCAAGGGTTGTCCCCTTTGCCAGAGTACTACCTCTCCCACTCAACCATTATGGGGGACTGGTCACTGTTTTGTTGTTCTCCCACCCTAAGATCCTTAATCTCCTGCCAAATCCTTCCGTCTATAAGCAAATAATCAACGAGGCTGCTATAGCTCCCTCTAAAGAAAGTACGATTAGCTGGGCTATCTGAGGGGAAGCGCCCATTTCCTGGCCGTAGGCCATGCATCAGCATTAGATCAATGACCTGCAATGCTCTAGTACTGGTCTTGGGCTTCTTCCTCAGCATTGAAAACAGTGGAATCCCCCATGTAGCATCCTCTGCCTGTGTTAACTCTAAAAAAAAGGGAGTTAGTTTAGGTTCTAAGGACACATTAAAATCTCAAGCTATGAAAACAAAACGTGAGGGTAGTAACTTTGCCACGAGTGCACTTAAAGAATTAATAGTTTTCGTAGTTTGAGTAGGGGGACCTGGCCTATTATAGAGATTTATGCACAGGAGCAGCGGTCCCTGATTTAACCCAATTGAGACCACCAGTATAGTGGCTGAATCAATGTAAATGTCCTTCATTGTGCCTCCATGGGAGATTTTTATCCATGTGATCAGGCCCCCTCCTGCTCTCCCTGCAGATGAAGGCCTTGCCTCCTTGCAGAACGAGATATAGCCCTGCCTATGCACATTTGTAGTTGCCCGTGTTTCCTGAAATAAACATACACTAAAACTGTCAATAAATAAACCCCACTCTACATCATCAATCTTGTTTCGTATGCCCGCTACATTCCATGTGATTAGAGCAAGGTGAAAGGAGCCAGTTCCCACATGCATATTACATAAGTCTCTGGCACTGGGTGTTATGTTCAGTCTCCTGGTGTTGTCTGCCACGTTGGAACTCCCAACTTGTTCCTGCCCCCTCAAGCTATTAATTTCAGGGTACCCTTTTGATCTCATTTGGGAGTTTCCACCCTCAGTCAGTGAGTTAGTATTCGGGGGGGTTACAGCTTCCCACAGTCAATCAATGTCTGAGAAGTCATCTTTATGCGTTTTTCTAGGCGATCTCTGTTTCTTGAATGGGCCCACATGCTCCCTCCTGGCAGTGTCCGTGGAGTGAGCCCTTGGAGGTAATACTTGCTCCACAATGCCCTTGGTAGGTGCCCCGTTATATGGAATGTATCATTCGAGCCAAAAGAATTTGAAGACAATATTTGAGCCATTGTGTGGTGGGCTACGGGCCATCATGGATATCAGACCTTTTACTAAATCAGGACTAGATAATGCTAGCTCAATGTATCCCAGTACTCTGCCTCTCCTGCATGATGCTTGGCAGAAATGATGTCTGAATATATAATGGAACCGCATTGTCTGACATTTCTTATCCAGTGGATAACTTTGTTTTTTAATGACAGACTATCCTCCCGGGTGTTCAGTGGTAATGCGGGAACCTTGCACATATAAGTTGGTTAACCAATATTATGTTTTTTTGGCAAGAGGTTGCCCTACAATGGAATTACATGCCACCTCCACACGAGAGCGGGACTGTAAAGGGGAGCTACCTTGCTTGTTTGCCCTGGACCTGTTTTTGCTACTTCCCAAGGGTACTCTTGCCCTATCGGCTTCCTTGATAGGGCCTACACCAGGTACATTTCTCTGCTCAGTGGGGATGGACAAGGTTTGTGTTGGATTTTTCACGGTAAGATTCTTCTCATCCCTTACCTTTGCTGCTGGTCGAAGTAGGATGAGTACCTCTGTCATCATTTGTTTGATTTCCTTCACCTCTTTTTTCAGACCAATAATAAGGTTTACCACTTCTTTCTGCAAATTATTGCCTATGACATGTTAGCTAGATGTTTCCAAATGTGCATCAAAATAGCCTGTTCCAGAAGAGTGACCGAGGTCCCCCAGCAAGAAAAAACTGTTTGAGCAAGGTACTTCATGCACAACTATACTTCTGTTTAGGGCTCTCACATCTGTTTTCTGTAGAGGGCTTTATCCCCTATCCTCTGCATTGGCTACATCATGTTCCCCTTGTGCTAACAGTGCTATGGGGGCATCCGTATTACAGACTGTTGATCCCTTTTTAGATGGTCTGGGCTTGAAGAAAGATGAGAGAGGGATGCTTTTTAGCCTCTTGGCGACTTGCCTCTCCTTCCCTTTCAATATGGACTCTACTACTTTGATTAGAGTGTCAATTTAGTTGGTGACAGAGTTAGATGATCTATTGGAGGATTTATGTGATTTTGGAATTTTAGGTAAAGCGACATCCACCACAGGGCTCCCTTGAGCTTTGTGCTTCTCCATCCTCTAGTCTATGTTGAAGGTGGCAGTGTCTTCAAAAACAACTTAATACAGTCAAAATGTCAAATGTGCAAACCTACCTTTGAACCAGGAAGGGTCCCATGCCTGGCGTCTCACAGCCACTGACGGGTATGGATGGGCCTGCCCTTGGCCTCGGCTTTGTCCAGGCGCAGCCTGCGTGCTTCTCAGGCTGCGGGAGACCCAACGCGCTTAAGAGTGCTCTCCCAGCTCTCCCAGCATGTCCTCCTGGTGCTGCGGCCACCCCCTGACCTACGGCCTCTTGGGACTTCGAGTCCCCGTCTTCCTCTGATAGCATCCTGCGCTGCTGGAGACCCAACACGTTTCAGAGCATTCTCCCAGCTCTCCCAGCTATGTCTTCCTGGTGCTTGGGCTGCCTTCTGACCTGCAGCCTCCTGGAACTTTGAGTCCCCGTCTTCTTCTGATAGCGTCCTGCGCTCCGGGAAACCCAACGCACTTAAGAGCACTCTCCCAGTGTGTCCTCCTGGTGCTGGGGCAGCCCCCTGATCTGCAGCCTCCAGGGACTTCGAGCCCCCGTCTTTCTCTGATAGTGTTCCGCACTACGGGAGACCCAATGCGCTTAAGAGAGCTCTCCCAGTGTGTCCTCCTGGTGCTGGGGCCACCCCCTGACCTGCGGCCTCGTGGGACTTCGAGTCCTCGCCTTCCTCTGATAGCCTATTCTATATTAATAAGTTTAGTGTTTATTAATTGTCCTTGGACCATAAGGTCATACGGATAAGATCAGTATGGGCCTCACTCTCCACGCCACAGAAAGAAAATAAAAATGTAATGTTTTAATCAGTTTTGGGAAGGCAGTGTAAAGAGTGCTTAGATCCCTTTTTCCCTCCAGAAATCCTAGTGGATCCTATTTGGTTTTATTGGGAATAAGGAGATAGCTTAGCCTTTTGGCTTGCAGACCTGTGCCCCCGTCACCTGGTGACTTTTAACCTACTTAGCCTGCTCTGTTTTAGCACATTTAGTTAATTATTTCTTCCAAGATGGTTGCTAGGTTTATATGTTTTTATTTCACGTTATCAGTGCCACTGTCAACATCAGGGCAGTGCACGCTCTACGGGCGACTAGAATGCAAAAACCCAACAATTTCAAGCTAACATAATTTATGCATTGTGCTGATATGATGTTGTTTAACCTTTTGCATTGCAGAGTTTAATCTTAAAGACTTATGTTCAGCATGCATATAAATACTGTTCACATGCTATGTATTGCTGCAGGTTTTCAGACTGTGTCAGGGTGTGGTCCCCTTCCAGGGCCTTCTAGAAGCTTTCCTTGCAGCATGCCTGGGTGTGGTTTGTGGGCTGGGCCAATATAAGGGAGCTAGCCCAGCTCCACGTGCACACTATTTAGAGGTCCTGGTGCAGAGCAGCAGCAACTTCCTGAGCTCCTGTTCCAGTGGCCTACTTTAATCCTCCAGGCCTTGCCCTTTTCACTTTAATTGGTGATCCTGGATCAGGGCGGTAAGACGGAGGTCGGGCTGGGCCCCCGAACCCGTTATCGAGGACTCTCGAGTTCTTGGGCCTAATCTTTGCATGATTAATAATTTTACTCTTGCACGTGTGAATGTGCGCTTGGTCGTTTCGTGGCATTTACATCCTGATACTCGAATCAGCAAGACGCGCGATTCTTTGCTTGTGTGTTAACTCTTCATATTAATTGTGCGCTAACATTTTATGGCACTTACAAGATAGCATTCGAATCGGCAAGACGTGCGATTCTTTTCTCATGCTTAATTCATGTTATTCATTGTGCGCTACCATTCCTTGGCAGTTACACGGTGGCATTCGAATCGGCAAGACGCGCAATTCATTTTCTGCTGCTTTAACCCTTGATATTCATTGTGCACTACCATTCCTTGGCAGTTACATAGTGGCATTCGAATCGACAAGACGCGCAATTCTTTTCTCGTGTTTAATTCATGTTATTCATTGTGTGCTACCATTCCTTGGCAGTTACATGGTGGCATTCGAATTGGCAAAACGCGCAATTCTTTTCTTGTGCTTAATTCATGTTATTCATTGTGTGCTACCATTCCTTGGCAGTTACATGGTGGCATTCCAATCGGCAAGACGCGCAATTCTTTTCTTGTGCTTAATTCATGTTATTCATTGTGCGCTACCATTCCTTGGCAGTTACATGGTGGCCGTCAAATCGGCAAGACGTGCGATTCATTTTCTTGTGCTTTAATGGTTAGTAGTCATTGTGCGCTACCATTCCTAGGCAGTTACATGGTGGTACTCGAATCGGCAAGACGGGCGATCCATTTCCTGTGTGTAATTCATGTTACTCATTGTACGCTACCATTTCCTGACATTTATTTGGTGACATTCGAATCGGCAAGCCGCACAATTCCTTTTCTATGTTAAAAATCACGGTGTTCATTATGCGCTACCATTTTAAGGCATTTACTTGGTGGCTTTCGAGTTGGCAAGTCACGTGATTTATTTCTCGAGTCTAATTTGTGTTATTCATGGTGCACAATCATTCTATGGTATTTTCTACCTCTGTGAAAATCTGCAATGTGCGCAATTCAGGTTTCGGCAATTTGAGAGAACAAAAAAAGCCAGAGTTCTAGATGTAATGTTGTGTGTTCCAAATATGTTTTCTCAAACACGATTCATATGACGGTTTAGAAATCATTCAGATTGTTTCCTGCTCCTCATGCAAAGGATAATACTTGAATTTGAAAGTTGCATTTAACCTTTCTTAATTCCCTCACAGGTATCCAGTCATCTTGAAGCCTAGTCATTTTAAGTCTATGCTTAGGTTGTTCATGTTTTCAGAATGAAAATGCTTAGAGTCATAGCCTAGTATTGATTTCATGTGATGTAATTTTGATATTGTGTGTTTTAACCTTTTTGCTTCCTACAGGTCTCCTTCCCAGCTGTTCCCTTCCTAATCCCCTTTTCCCCACTTGGACTCTCTTAGACTATGTAACAATTCTAATCAGAGTATTGGAGCTGTCTTGTGGTGGATGTGTTGGGAACGTGCACAGACCCCGAGGATCTGGTGTCTCTGACAGAATAGTGAGCCCACAAATTATTCTCCTCCTGGTTTGTGTATGTTCTCAACATGGCCACACTGGACGAGCTAGTCAAGGCTATCACTCAGCTCCAAGCAGAGGTGGTATCATCAAAAGATTTGGCAACTAGCCTAGCTGAGAGAGTGAGTCAGTTACAGGATAAGTTAGAAAAGAAGGAACAAAATCCCCCAGGTGTGTCTTGGCCAGGTCCTTCTTCTCAGACTTCTGGAGGTAATCCGACAAACATTTACCTCAATGTTCCTTCAGCCATTCCTTTAGCTCCCCCAGAACGTTTCTCAGGTGACCCCTTGAAAGCGCAATCTTTCCTAGTTCAAGTGGAATTACACTTCACCTGCAGACCACATACTTTCTCCGATGCCCAGTCCAAAGTAGCTTTCTTGTTATCATATCTCTCTTGAGATGCAGCTACCTGGGCTATTCCTCTTGTGCGTAAAGATAGCCCCCTGTTGTACAACTGGAGAAATTTTGTTCGCGAGTTTGAGCGAGTTTTTGATCGTAGAACTGTAACTGTCAGCAGAGCGTGAATTATTAGATTTACGCCAAGGGAATCAGGACTTAGTATCACATTTAGCCAACTTTAATCGGCTGGTCGCTGAGACATCCTGGCCTGAAGAAAAACAAGCGGCCTTGTTCTACAAAGGACTCAAAGAGGAGCTAAAAGATATCCTAGCTCAAATCGACCCACAACCTACAGACTGTCAAGAATTGATAAACTTTGTCTTGAGGCTTGATCATCGTTTAACAGAACGAAAAGGAACATGTAAAAAGACTGAAAAATATTCCTGGCGTGTTCACGATAATAGAGACTCAAGAACTCCGAAAGAAAGAATGCCGGAACCGATGGAAATTGGAACCATCAGGAGACATTTGACCAAAGATGAAAAGGACCTAGGTAGAAAGAATGGACAATGTCTCTATTGTGGGTGCAAGAGTCATTTTGACAAAGATTGTCCAATCAAACCAAAGAGCAAACAAGGTCCAGTTCAGAAGGTTGCAGCCAATGCACAAGTCGAGTCGGAAAACTAAAGCACCCAAGATACAGAGAAGGGTTGCTCTTGGGTGTCACCATGGACCCTTCACAATCTAGACATCTCAAACTGGGAATAAGAGTTCAGGTTAAGAAAAAGACCTACTTGAAGAAGGCTCTAGTCGATTCTGGGGCTACCGGGAACTTTGTTGATGCCCAATTGGTTCGTGCATGGGGGATCCCATGTATTGAAAAGAAGACCTCAGAAATCATCCAGGCAATCGATGGAAAACTTTTGACTGGAGGTCCGGTAACTCTTCAGACTTTCCCCTTTTTGGTGATTTGTGAGGATAAGGATCAAAGAAAGAAACATAAAGAGAAACTCATCCTCCGACGTGATCCATGCTCCCCAGTATGGGATTATCCTTGGTTTACCATGGTTAACTCATCACAGTTCAGAGATTAATTGGGCAGTACGAAAGGTCGTGTTCTCATCTGTGCTATGTAAAGTACAATGCCTCCAAAAGATTCAAGTATAAAAAGTTTGCAACTCTTACATAGCTACTGCTGCGGAGAAAGAAGTTCAATTGCCCAAACAGTATTCATCTTAAGAAGATGTATTTGATGAGAAAGAAGCTGAGAACTTACCTCCTCAGAGATCTTATGACTGTCAAATTGATCTAGTCCCAGGTGCCATACTTCCCAAATGTTGTGTATATGCCCTGTCAGAACATGAAAATCAACATTTACGAAAATATCTAGATCAATTCTTGGAGAATGGTTTCATTCGCCCTTCTAAGTCTCCGGCAGTTTCTCTTTTGTTTTTTGTTCCATAGGCGAATGGAGAACTTCGAACTTGTATTGACTATAGGGGATTGAACAAAGTCACCATCAAGAATAAATATCCTTTGCCCCTAATTCCGGTCTTCCTGGAGCAAGTAAGGAAAGCAAAAATCTACACAAAGCTTGATCTTCGAGGGGCTTATCATTTGGTCAGAATGAGAGAGGGTGATGAATGGAAAACAGCGTTCAAGACAAGATATGGCCTTTTTGAGTACACCGTTATGCCTTTTGGTCTGTGTAATGCTCCGGCAGCATTTACATTTTTCTTGAATGACTTTCTTAGAGAGTACCTCGACATATTTGCCACAGTCTACATCAATGACATTTTGATCTACTCAGACAATGAAAATGAACATGTCCACCATGTCAAGAAAATTCTTGCAGCCCTTTGAAAGCACCATTTATATTGCAAATTAACCAACTGTGAGTTTCATGTTCCCACAGTTGAGTTTTTGGGGATTATCCTTACCCCTCAAGGTATGGTGATGGCAGAAAAGAAAGTAAAGGCCGAATCTGATTGGCCCACCCCAAAAACTGCTCATGATGTACAATGTTTCCTGGGGTTTGCTAATTTTTACCAGAGGTTCATAAATCATTTCTCCCAGACAGTGGCTCCAATCACTAAGTTATTAAGAAAGAAGAAGAAATGTGTATGGTCCCCAGAAGCTGGCCAAGCCTTTTCAACTTTGAAAGAAGCTTTCTCCACTGCCCCAGTCTTGACTCATCCTGACGCGGATCGACCCTTCATAGTGGAAGCTGATGTCGCGCTGCGTGCTGTGGCGCGAGCCGAACATTCGGCTCGGGCCGCACCACGCGTCTGCAAGACGCGGCGCGCCCCCAGTCTGCTGTGTGCTTTGCGAGGCGTTTTTCGGGCATTCTGACCCCTCTTACCTGTTCTTTTCTTTTCTTCTTTTTCTGGGACATCTGGTTGTACCTTCCTTTATGTTTTTTCCCCCTTCCCATGTTACCTTTTTCTTCCCAGCATTCCTTGTTCCCTATTCTCTATGGTTTCTAGTCTATTCTGTTCTATGTACTTTTCCCTATCTAAGATGGTGTCCTTTTACTTCCTGTTGGTCGTTTCCTGTTTAGTGGTATTTAAGGGCTGTGTTTCTTTCTGTCCTTGCGCTGCAACACTTTCTGTTTGGATGGTGTCTTCGCTCCTGTTTCTTTGCCTTTCTGTGCTGGTTCTCGTCAATTCAGTGTATTTCCTATATTTTGCCTCTGTTGATTCCTGTTCTTTTGTTCCTGTTTCAGGAATCTATCTGTTTGGAGTTTTTTTCCCCTTTTCAGAGTTTATTTCCCTCAGGCACTATTCCTGAAGGGCACGGTCTGTTCTTGGCGTTTCCATTGCCTATAGCACCATGGCTACCAGAAAGAGTCGCCCCTATCTGGGCCAAAGCCGAACATTCAAGACCCACGCCACTCGATCTGCGGATTCCAGGCGTAAGCAGCACGTGAGTCGTGACAGCTGATGCTTCAGATGTGGCAATAGGAGCAGTCTTGTCACAACGAAACAAGGACACTGGTCAACTTCATCCTGTAGCTTACATGTCTCGGAAGTTGAATGAAGCCGAACAGAACTATGTCATTGCTGAAAAAGAGCTTCTGGCGATTCGTGATGCCTTTAAAGAATGGAGACATAATTTGTTGGGTGCCAAATACACTGTCACGGTGTATACTGATCATCGCAATCTTCATTTCATGAGTTCCGCTAAGACTTTTGACTCCTCGGCAATTACGCTGGATGCTGTTTTTTGCTGAATTTGATTTTGTGGTAACCTTCCAGCCTGGCAAAGACAATCGCAAAGCTGACACCTTGTCCCGCCAAGAGTGGACCTCGTTGCCTGCATTTCAAACCTCCAGAGCTATCATTGCTCCCGACAAAGTCCTATGTATCATAAAAACTGAAGATTTCTTTGAAGACATCGGCAATTCTTTCACTGTTGAGAAATGGCAGGCATGGGCCCAAACAGATCCCAGAAGGTCAATCAAGCAAGGATTACCTTTTCATGACGCTCGTTGGTTCGTGCCCACTCCCAAACTTCGCAAGATAGTGTTTCATTGGTTACATGCTATACCTACAGTAGGTCATCCAGGTACTCCAAAAACTCTTAAAATAATCCAACGCTATTTTTGGTGGCCTACCCTAACAAAAGATGTAAAAGCGATGGTAAACAACTGCGAAGTTTGTGCTCGCACTAAAACGAATCATTCAAAACCGAAAGGGTTGTTGCATCCACTCCCAACCCCAAGTCGTCTGTGGGAGCACATTTCTTTAGACTTTATTACTGGTCTGCCAATGGTTCAACAACATTCAGTAATTCTGGTGGTAGTAGATAGTCTCACGAAATATGGACATTTCATTGCCTGTAAGAAATTGCCCACCTCCAGTGAACTGGCAACTATTTTACTGAATAGAGTGGTTCGTTATCATGGACTGCCAAAAATTATCCTCTCCGATCGTGGGTCGAAATTTTCCCTCCAATTTCTGGAAGAGATGGTGTAAAACACTCCAAGTAACATCTACACTATCTACTAGCCACCACCCTCAAACAGATGGCCAAACGGAGAGACTAAATCAGACTTTGAACAATACCTACGTGCTTACGCTGAAAAAGCACTACATTCTTGGACATCAAGGCTCTGGTTAGCTGAGTTAGCCTACGATGACTCATTCCACACTTCTACTGGCGTTACACCTTTTTTTGGCTTGTTTGGCTATCATCCTGACACCTTGCCCATCACAATCCCTCAAGAAAGTTCTCTTACTCCAACTGTGTCAGAAACCATTCAACATTTGCATCAAACCCAGAAATTGATTCAACAGCATTTAGAAAAGGCAAAACAAAAATACAAAAAGCATTATGACAAGAAACATTGTGAGGGACTGCAGTGTCAACCAGGTGACAAAGTGTGGCTCATCCAGCTCCAGTTCTAGTGCAGGGAGAAGAAGAATACGAAGTCAAGAAAGTGTTGGATTCTAAACTGAGAGGGCGTAACCTATGGTACTTAATCTCATGGAAAGGTTATGGCCCTCAAAGTAACTCATGGGTTTCCGCATCTGATATCCATGCTCCAGTACTTGTGAGGGGTTTTCATTGTCTCAATCCAGACAAACCAGGCCCTAGAGCGCATCTGGGAGAGGGGAGTACTGTCAACATCAGGGCAGTGCGCACTCTACTGGCGACTAGAATGCAAAAACCCAACAATTTCAAGCTAACATAATTTATGCATTGTGCTCATATGATGTTGTTTAACCTTTTGCATTGCAGAGTTTAATCTTAAAGACGTATGTTCAGCATGCATATAAATACTCTTCACATGCTATGTATTGCTGCAAGTTTTCAGACTGTGTCAGGGTGTGGTCCCCTTCCAGGGCCTTCTAGAAGCTTTCCCTGCAGCATGCCTGGGTGTGGTTTGTGGGCTGGGCCAAGACTCTATATAAGGGAGCCAGCCCAGCTCCACGTGCTCACTATTCAGAAGTCCCGGTGCAGAGCAGCAGGAACATCCTGAGCTCCTGTTCCGGTGGCCTACTTTAATCCTCCAGGCCTTGCCCTTTTCACTTTAATTGGTGATCCTGGATCAGGGCGGTAAGACGGAGGTCGGGCTGGGCCCCCGAACCCGTTATCGAGGACTCTCGAGTTCTTGGGCCTAATCTTTGCATGATAAACAATTTTACTCTTGCATGTGTGAATGTGCGCTTGGTCGTTTCGTGGCATTTGCATGCTGATACTCGAATTGGCAAGACGCGCGATTCTTTGCTTGTGTGTTAACTCTTGATATTCATTGTGCGCTACCATTTTATGGCACTTACAAGATAGCATTCGAATCGGCAAGACGTGCGATTCTTTTCTCATTCTTAATTCATGTTATTCATTGTGCGCTACCATTCCTTGGCAGTTACACGGTGGCATTCGAATCGGCAAGACGCGCAATTCATTTTCTTGTGCTTTAACCCTTGATATTCATTGTGCGCTACCATTCCTTGGCAGTTACATGGTGGCATTCGAATCGGCAAGACACGCAATTCTTTTCTCGTGTTTAATTCATGTTATTCATGGTGCGCTACCATTCCTTGGCAGTTACATGGTTCATATGACGGTTTAGAAATCATTCAGATTGTTTCCTGATCCTCATGCAAAGGATAATACTGGAATTTGAAAGTTGCATTTAACCTTTCTTGATTCCCTCACAGGTATCCAGTCATCTTGAAGCCTAGTCATTTTAAGTCTATGCTTAGGTTGTTCATGTTTTCAGAATGACAATGCTTAGAGTCATAGCCTAGTATTGATTTCATGTGATGTAATTTTGATATTGTGTGTTTTAACCTTTTTGCTTCCTACAGGTCTCCTTCCCAGCTGTTCCCTTCCTAATCCCCTTTTCACCACTTGGACTCTCTTAGACTCTGTGACAATTCTAATCAGAGTATTGGAGCTGTCTTGTGGTGAAAGTGTTGGGAACGTGCACAGACCCCGAGGATCTGGTGACTCTGACAGCCACTCTGTGATGGCGCCACTAACAGCGCCAAAGGTACGTAGGTATTCACATCATGGACTTTCCTACTTATGTGTGACAGTAACATAATGTAGCTTTTCAGGGAATTGTTTATGTAATTGCAGACCAAAGCATGCCTTATTATCTATTGTTTGGGAACATACCTGTGTCAGGGGTCCTACAAGATCTGTATGACTACATCTCACACAGACAAGACTATCAGAGGGATTCCTACCAGAGCCATCAACGCTATCTATGCTACACATCGCCTTGATGCAGACCCAGCCTCTAAGATAACGAGGGTTAGGTGGCTCTTCTCATGGACATGATACTGGCAGATTAGGTTTAACACGCCTAGCTATCTTTAGGTTAGAGTTTAGGCTCACCATGGTAGGGTATAAGGGCTCATATCACACCTATTTCACATCTTATGTTATTGCAAGATGGTAGGGATATTTGTATTAACGACTCTCGGTTTTACAATTCTGTTTCTTGCATTGTTCATTATCCTAATCATTGCAGCCCATGCAATTTACAGTAGATTGCAATCTTGTTAATAAAACCTATTGAAATCTTTACTGCATCTCTTTCATTGCCTGTGTGAGAATGAGACTTGTTGCTCATGTGAGAAAAGGGTAATCTCCGTTTAACACGGCTCCCCTGAGATGTCGCACGCTTGAGTCCATGCGTAAAGGCTACCACAAATCACTGTTTACTGTTTGTTTTTTGGTAAGGTACTGCTTGTGAGCTGGGAGGGTTGGGCCAAGAGTGACGACTTGTTGTACCTTTCCTGAGGAAGACAACACTACATTCACATTCCGCGCATATAGAATTGCAAACGTACCACAACGTTACCAAGCATACCAGTGTCTTGAAATACCGATTACTTATCAAGAACATCAGAACTGGTTTAATGGCGCCCTACCACACGTAATACAACCCGTGAGATTAGGTCCCTTAGGTAATGACAGACCGACGTGGCCAATGTTTGACACATATACACCTCACCCTGGTGTACAGAACATGCAGGCAGCTGATCTGCGCAATCTTTACAATGAGCTAGTAACACTATATAGACGACTCGTTCAGTTCATAATACAAACTCTGAACACACCAGCGTGTCCAGCACCACAAGCACACGCTGGATATCAATTAGCCACTACTGGGATTAATCCACAAATAGTCAATTCTATCATGGGGAAAGTGCCCACGGAACAAGAGAAAATCCAGTCCTGGATAGCCCAGAAAACGAATCAGCTGGAAGCTGTTTCCCTGTACTAGACTCACAACGTGCTTGCCCTTCGAGATGGTTCCCTCAGTAGATGACTGCGCTACATGGGATACAGTATTCGCTGCAATATGTACTACCACACATAGTACCTGACACTTGCCAATTTACCGGAAGTGTTAATCAAATTCAGAATGAACACAGGGCTGCACCAGCCGTAGGTTTGGAGATTAAATTAATGCGTATCTTCAACACAGTCTCCTCAATAATAGCTAGTAACATTAAAGGAGAAGTGGTAGCATTGGCTATTTGCCAGCAGCTCCTTGAGATTCCACACTTGGAACAGGGGAAACAGCTATCGAAAATGATTTCTGATACCTATACCAGTACAGGATGGGATAGTTTTGGAGCGAAGCTGAAAAAGCCTGAAATACAGAGTACCACCCCTAAGGAAGGTACCAAACAAGCACAGGAGGGTTCTAAAAGGCGCTGGGATGAACAAAAACAAATTAAAGATAGACAAAGTCAGTGAGCAGATTCTCCACACCCAAAGAACGCCGATAGGAGATATAATCTCTGAAATAGAGAAAATATAAAATCTCCTGACAGATATACTGATTCACGTCTCTCTCGTTCCTTTCAGGATGCACCGGATAGACATAACGAGAGAGTGGGCTGGTCAGAGCAATGTCCTCACTGCGTGACAAAAAAGAAGACAAGTCCCCACAACAAAAGCCATAGTTTAAAAAGAAAAAGGGGGCAGCACTGTCAATTAAAAATGCCAGTAAACTTGAGAAAATTGCTGAAGAATAAGACGTGGGCGGTGGAACTGCTAAACAGTGCAGCAGAAGTCCCCAGAGTCTGAAAGATCATCTGGATGTGGCAGCAACTAGCGAGTTTATCGCAGTTGTACTTCCATCTGACAGGGTTTATGATCTAATTTTCCAGATTGAGGTAGACATAGAGCACGCCATTAATGTGATATTCTGGGAGTAACATAGTTGTGGTATCCTACTGGCTGAAATGGACTGGTCACCTAAGCACATCCATAAGCTTCCACATGGGGAAGATGTAATTTTGCCTTCTTTCTCTGATCTTGTTCCAGAGGTGGTAAAACAAGCCTACGCTGTCAACTAGGCTTTATCGCAGGCACCTGCACTAAACCACAACCATGAATGTTGGGACGGGGATTCTCCTTACCATGTAATACCTGTTAGGTCTACACTCCAGCCTCAGCCACAATGTCCTGTTAAACACGAAACCAAAGCTCCAGTGAGGGAGATCTTCACTCAAGTACCAGGGTGTAATTGAGCCATGTGTCTCTACAATGAATAACCCGTTATTCCCTATTGCAAAACCCAATCATTCATATTGAATAGTCTTAGATTACAGACACTTAAACAGTCATACAAGCACATATGCAATACAAAATTCACACAGCACAGCACAAATTAACAACATAGTGCGTGAAAAATACAAAACAACCTTGGATATCTCCAACGCTTTTTTCTGCCAAAACTTAGCACACTAGAGTTGGGACATGAGTTCATTCTCATTTGGCTACCAAAAACACTTCTGTTGTTTGCCCCAAGACTACAAGCGCAGAGCTGTTCTCAGCCCGTGTAACATCAGTATTGCATGATATTGATCCTGAGGCGTTGTCCTATGTGGATGACATCTATCTCACAGATGACGACCTCAGCTTTAATCTTGCATTGTCGATCAGATTGTTCATTGATTCGCAGCCCATGGTTACAAATTTAATTTTAGGAAAACTAAAATAGCCTTTCTCAGTGTATTGTTCAAGGGATATGAGCTATTGAATGAGGGAAAGAGCCAGGCACCGCAGTTTTTAGAAAATGTGCTCAACTGCAGCCACCAAATAGTATCAAGAAACTACAGTCTTTATTCTGGTTTCTTTAACTTTGGCAGAACATACATTCCTGAATATGTACAACGCATCAAGCCACTTTATGATTTAATACGACCTGACTTTTCTAGCAGACATTGGACAGAAGAACACACATGCATCCTTAGAGTATTGCAATAGGACATGCTAGAAGCAAAAATATTATACACCGTGACAGCAAAACACATTTGGTAATCAGAATAATTGCTGGTGCCATTGGGATCACGTCTGCCACCTTTAACGAAGGAGACAAGGTGCCATAGCATATAAATCACATCTATATTCCAATGCAGAACAATGCTTTGCACCCACAGAAAACATTCTAACTGCAGTACAGATAGCTGTCATCAAGGAGAGCCCACTTGCCAAAGGGAAACACATTATTTTTGCTACCCTGGTGCCAGCTTTAGAGGCCATCACCAAAGCAAGCGTTCCTAACACTAAATAATTAAATCCACTCTGGATTCAATGGGCAACCTCACTGATTGCCACAGATGGTGATTACATCTTTGATCCAAAATTTCAGTCACAAGAACTTATCCAATATGAACAGGAGTACCCCACACCTCTAGACATCTTGCTGCTTGACACATACCATACTGTCATTTACACTGATGGTTCAGCACAACCAACTGTAGGTACTAAACATCAATACTCAACCACTTGCGCAGCTGTGAGTGGAGTGATGAAAGAGGGTATATTCCACCCTTACAATACCTACACGCAGACCTTGGGGGACTGCACAGCTCAGCTGGCTGAACTTAAAGCCCTTATCCTAGCGCTAGAACATATGGATCCAAGAAAGCCCACTTTGATTTTCTGTGATTTGTACTGTTGTGTCCAGTCCTACAATGATTATCTTAATCATTGGCGATTGAATGGGTTCAGAGCCTCAAAGGAGAACACCATAAAACATAGAACTCTGTGAGGGAGGGTGTTTGGTCTTAAGGATAAGCTACCTACTGTTCATGTGGTCCATACATTGAGCCACCAATGTGTATGAGTAAACATTATTGGCAACACTTTGGCTTATGAAGCAACCAAATCCGCAGTAGCTACGGTTTCTGTTGCTGCAGTGACTTGTTCCAAGACGAGACTGAATAATGAAATATTGGCTGCTGTGAAAGCTTCGGCTGAAGGCGAACCTCTACCAAAAGCATACCCTACAAAATATTCATACCACATCAATGCACAGAATGTTGCCTATGCAACACTTCCTGGGGTAGGAGATCAAGTGATCCCCAACCAAGACCAGAGATTAGATCTAATCAAAGAAGCACATGAGGGTGTTGCCCCTGCACCTGCTGGTGTTGTGGCCACAATAACACTCTTACAGAAACACTTCTGACGGCCAGGTCTATACAAACAGACCAAGTAATATGTCCTTTGTTGTGACATTTGCCTGCAGATAAAGGGCTCAAACATCAAACAGCCACTGCAGACATAATTTTTAGTGTCTAATAGGCCACTACAATGTGTGTACCTGGACCACTGTGGTCCCATTCAACCGGGTCGTGCATACAAATACATCTTAGTTGCTGTAGATTCTTGTTCTAAATTCCTGTTGGTATGGCCTCAGAGGTTGGTTGAAGCTCAGACTGTTACAAAAGACTTGCTGATCTTTACCGGTACATACGCGGTTGTAGCATTCCATTTGGACCAGGGCCCTGCCTTTGCCTCTAAGGCATTCAGTGACACCATGAAGATGATGGGTGTGGAACTCCATTACTCCTCACCCTACCATTACCATCAGGGAAATTTGTTTGTAGAGAGGAGGACTCGAGATCTAAAGCAGTCCTTAACAGCAAGAGTATTGGGTTTGTTCAGTGTAGGGAAAGGTGCGGAAGACATTGTGACGCGAAGGGTTAATTAGCTTGGGCAGTATAGATGAGTGTAATGCCTGTTGAAACCCCCTCCCAAACATCGTGGAAAAGTTCATGATATTAATTTCAAGCTTGTTTATGTAGAAGACTCAGTCTCAACCTTGAGAACGAGAGTACAGGGAGAAGATGGAATGAAAACAAAGGCTGGAGAAGGGCAGAGCAGCCAAGTACTGATAACATAGCTAGAAAATGCCAGAATGAGATAGAATCCAAGCTTCGAGTTATTTAAGCACTGAAGTGTGGGTGAGGGATTTGGAAGCTCGCAGAAGGAATTGTGGAAGCTGCTATGGCCCAGCGCTACCTCCCGGTTTGCTGAACGTGGTGCTTGAGGGGGAGAGAGGTCCCAGCAGGCGGTAGAGGGCTTCCCAGCATGTCGTGGACTAAGTTAAGTTTCCACACAGGGATGAAAGGCCTTTGTTTCTCTGCTCTATTATTATGACTGATTATTTATGCTTGCACTGTGTTTATAACCTGATGTATTCAGCTCGTTTATATTTTGCTTTCTAAACCTCTTAGTGTGAACTGTTACAATAACTTAAACATGCATTTTGGTGTGCAGTAAATCAAAGCTTATCTGAAGTATTCAACTCATTTATATTCTGCTTCCTGAATATCGTAGTGCGATGCACTTTGGTATACAGTTAATCAAAACTTATATCTGTAAATGAACTCTTTGCTTAATAAATATATATATATATATATATATATATATAGATGCTCCTTGTAGAGTACTTATATATAAATAGATGCTTTTCATTGCTATTCTTATTCTACTATTGTTAATGTGCTAAATGCCTACATTTTACCTGCAATTCTAGTAAAGTTAAATTGTATTTATAATTGGCATGTGGTCCTTCATTGAGCGTCCTTATTGACTTATACCGAACAGGTGTCAACCAGTCACCTGAATAAGACAGGGTTCTAGCAGGAGTTGGCTTTATCACCTGTATGGGGTCCATAGAGCCCTGAATAATCTGCCAAGGCGGCCTTGGGAGGATGCACTCCTTATGATGTCTCTTTGGGATACCTATGTATGTCCAAGATCTAGATGGCCCTAATTTGGTGGCAGCGGATACACCTTTTGACATAAATCAATGTCTCACTGTCTTACAGGAGCTTCAGCAATTTCATGATGATAATTTATCCACCAGTGCTGCCATTTTAGGAATAAGGGATTTGCCAACAACTTCTACTGGCTGGATTCCTAGAGTCGGGGATCTGGTTCGTGAGAGGATTGCTCTGAAGAAGGAGTTTGGCCCGTCCTAGAGAGCACCAGTCCAAGACCTGGGAATACAAGGAACCAGAACAGTCATCTTACCACTGCTGCCCGGTTCCAAAGAAAACAGATTTGTCTCCATTGACAACATCAATCTACACCATGTGGCTGATCCTGCACAGTAGACCCAGAGGTCCCTTGGATAGTTCCTGGTCCCCTCTCACTACCCAACAAGACATATCTCTTCAAAAAAGAAACACCGCTTCTAACTACAACAGCATGTACAATGATGCTACAAATGACTCCTCAATCGTGGAGAGGGGAAAAATGAGCTTTTGCTGATTCCTGCTACCACTTCACCAACAACACCTGTCCAAGATGTAACTGTCTTCTATTCCAACACAACATAAACTGATGACATTGTCTACTATGAGCCTCCACACGAAGTGGATCCATCTACCAGTTATGCACCGGCTCCTGTGTTTGCAGAGACTGCTTCTGGTTCTTTCATTGACCTTGACGACTTTTCTTCGGCTTCATCTGCAACTGCAACGGAAACTGTTTCAAACACACATAAGCTGTACATATGGCTTAAAAATAACTATTTAATTTATCCATGGAACTATCTGTGGCTATTTCTGATATTGCTTGCTTTTCTATTATGGATTGGTTTCATAACTGCTTTCTTTCTCCTTATAAATGGTCATTATCTTCCTGAACGCTCCAGTGTCGAGTCAGTGGATATCTTTCCTCATATTAGGTCGAAAGAGACTTGTCCCTTGTGAATGTTTCAGCAGTGCCAATTCCAGATGGGATTGTGTGGGATAAAGTTCCATTCAAAATATTCGGGCCTACCGAAGTCATCCAAATTCCATATGTCTTTAAAATTTCAATGACTAATAAAATTTCACCTGGTGTTGTTTCTGATGAATGGGTGTTCAAACAGTTGATTCAATGCTAGCTGAATTGCAAGATTACACTGTCTTTGAAAGTGACATTAACACAAAGAATTATGGGGAAATGTTCTGTCATAATAACTGGGGACATTACTACCTGCACTGTGCAACTAGACACAGATCAGTATTCAATTACACACAGCAGGAACACTGTTCAACTCCACGTGTGAGGAGCCCAAAGCATTATTCAGACAAATTCACATATTTTTCGGGGCCTGACGTGAAGAACACAGAATCATAGTACTTTAAGTTACCACCTTCTAAAATTAGGGACATTTTGCTAACAAACACAAAATTGATTTATTCAGATTCCTTTGTTTCCTGACTTGCTGTTGAAGGATACGTATACTGAAAGAACACTATTGATGTAGTGTGTGGGGAACACAAGATTGACATATTCAGAGTAGGGAAGTTTTATTTAGAGTGTGCCTTATTCCTGTCCGAATTATCTTTTTAAATTACATAATTCAACAGACATCCTGTCTAGGGTTAGCAAAAATAAAAGAAATGAATGCACCCAGTAACCCCACACCGGCAAAAATAACCAATCGGCAGTACTTCCTAAAGGTCACAGAGGAAGAACTAGATCCAAAGGTTCAGGCTGGTACCTATAATTCTTCACTTTCTAGTGTTAGGTGTGTTTTATTAATAACTCAGGGGGTTTCAAGATTAGCCGACCGGACCTTCACCTTGTCTCAGTCCAACACTCGGGTATAGTTACTACATACAGGTGGTCATTACAACCCTGGCGGTCGGTGTTAAAGCAGCGGTAAGACCACCAACAAGCCGGCAGTAAAGATTTTGCACTTATGACCGTGGCGGAAACCGCCAACAAAGACAGCCACTTTAACAATCCGACTGCCACGGCGGTACAAACAAACAGCGCGGCGGTCACCGCCAACAGACAGGCGGAGGACAAAGTAACGCCCACAGTATCACAACCTATCAATCCGCCACCTTTTCCGGGGCGGATTCACCGCGGATAAAAGCACGGCGGAAACAGGATTCCAAAGGGAAAACACTCCCCTCTACACACCCCACGAGGGACGAGGACACCATGGACCCGGAACTCCAAATTCACCCTGCGATTGTCTTCCTGCTCCTCTACCAGGAGCACGAATGCCGGTGGAGAAGACCACGGTGAATACTGCACCTACGACACAGGGGAGGGGGAGGGAAAAAACAGGGACACACACATGCAACACCCCCACCCCGACCCACTACAACACACACACTAATACAGCATGATACATCACAGTTACACCCACCAACCCCCCTGGAAGAATGCAAACACAATGGAAACCATTGTAATATATTAAAATCAAGGCAAAGATATATATATATACACCATGTACAAAATATATACCAAGTATAGTAGTCCAGGTAGTGCCCCAATTAAGTCCGTGGAACACTTTGCCCACACGGTATGGGTGAGGCCCACACAAGATCCCCGACCATGACGGAGAGAACACTGCAGGGGCATCAGAGAGCAACAAAACAGGCAACTCAGGGGGAGGGAGAGGGGGGGCACCTCAGCCGGTTGAGTGCACAACGCCAAATCCACGAGAGGGCAACATACCCACCGTTCAATCCTGGGGAGTGCAAAGCCACAGTCTCTCAAGTCTCTACAGTGGGTGGTTTGCCCACTGTTCAATCCTGGGGAGTGCAAAGCCACAGTCTCTCAAGTCTCTACAGTGGGTGGGTTGCCCACTGTTCCATCCTGAGGAGTGCATGATGGATCTCTCCACTGGTTTTGGGGGGGGGGCATGGTGCCCAGAGTGCTTCATCCTGCTAAGGACTGAGGTAGTGGATGGATCTCTCCACTGGTTCTGGGGTTCTGGAGGGGGCATGGTGCCCAGAGTGCTTCATCCTGCTAAGGACAGAGGTAGTGGATGGATCTCTCCACTGGTTCTGGAGGGGGCATGGTGCCCAGAGTGCTTCATCCTGCTAAGGACAGAGGTAGAGGTAGTGGATGGATCTCTCCACTGGTTCTGGAGGGGGCATGGTGGCCAGAGTGCTTCATTCTGCCCGTGACGGACTCAGTAACGTCAGTGCCCTTGGTGCTCATGGGCCAGCGTTGCTTGAGACGGTGGTGCCCTGTTCATCGGTGCTTGAGACAGCAGTGCCCTGTTCAGTGGTGCTTGAGACGGCGGTGCCCTGTTCAGCAGTGCTTGAGGCGGCGGTGCCCTGTTCAGTGGTGCTTGAGGCGGCGGTGCCCTGTTCAGCGGTGTTTGAGACGGCGGTGCCCTGTTCAGCGGTGCTGGCGGTGGCCTCCGGGGCAGCTGGGCTGGTGCTGGTGGTGGCCTCCTGGGCAGCTGGGCTGGTGCTGGCGGTGGCCTCCTGGGCAGCGGGGATGATGGCGGTCATCTCCGCCGTGCTGCTCTTCCCAGACTTGCTGACTTTCTTGTGCCCCTTCCCCACCTTGGAAGGTGTTGCAGCTGACTCCACACTCCCACCTGTACCCCTGGGAGCGGCTTTGGTGGCTGGAGTCTTCCCCCTCTCCCGCCGGGCACTGGCCAACTTCTGATGCTTCACAGGTGGGGGACTGTCTGTGCTGTGGCTCTGTGCCACACTGGCTGCCCTGGTGGCCTGTGCACTCCAGATCCCTGTGACTACAGGCACCACTGGTCCCGGAGATGTTGTGGCTGAGGTGCTAGTTTGGGCCCTAGGAGATGGACGGGGTGGGGGAGGTGTGGGAAAAGGTCAAGGTTGGACAGGAAAAGTTTTTTGGAGACACTGGGACGGGTAGCTGGAGGGGGTTTGGGAGTGGAGGAAGAGGTTGTGGTTGTAGGAGGTGTCCGTTTGCTGACTTTGGATGAAGGTGCATGCGCTGGAGGCTGTCGTGAGGTGGATGGCTGTTGGGTGGGTGGGTGCCTGTGTTTGTGTATAGTGGGAGGGGGCGTCATTGACACACTGGGAGAGGACACAGGGGACATGTGAATGTTAGTGGGAGTGGTGAGTGCACGTGAGCGGGGTGTGGTGGTGAGTGTGCTGGTGATGGTAGTAGTGGCTGGAGAGGTAGTGCATGCAGGTGTGAGTGTAGACGAGACTGGGAGGGAGGAGGGAGATGAGGAGGAGGGGGACACAGTGGAGGCAGTGGATGTTGGTGTGTCTGTATGTGTGTGATGCTTGCTTGAGTGCCTGTGGGATGTGTGGTGCTTATGTTTGCCTGAGCTTCCCTTGTGTGTTGACGTGTGTGCATGCTGGTCTAGAGGTGTGCTTGGGATAGGCTGGGGTACAAGGGATTGGGTCTGGGTGGAGGAAGGTGAAGGGGGGAGGCTAGACACAGGGACAATGGCTGCCATCAGTGCTGAGGCCAGAGTCTGAAAAGCTTGCTGAAGAGCCGCCTGACCAGAATGAATGCCCTCCATGAATGCATTTGTTTGTTGCAACTGCCTTTCTACACCCTGGATGGCATTCAAAATGGTAGACTGCCCAACAGTGAGGGACCTGAGGAGGTCAATGGCCTCCTCACTGAGGGCAGCAGGAGTGACTGGGGCAGGGCCTGAGGTGCCTGGGGCGAAGGTGATGCCCACCCTCCCGGATGAGCGGGCACGGGGCGAAGGCTGAGGGGCTGCTGGGAGGGCGGTGCTGGAAGGGGGGGTGGCGGCTGTACCTGTAGATGTTGGGGGCACAGACGTTGCCGCCACCACAAGGGAGCTCCCATCAGAGGACGAGTCCGTGTCACTGGTGTCAGCTCCTGTCTCCGCCGTGGAGCTCCCCTCCGTCCCACTGGTGGAGTCCGATTCCGTAGTGTGGCCCTCCATGGCCATGTGGGATGCAGCCCCCTCGTGCTCCGGTGCCACTGCTCCTCCGCCTGATGATGCTAATGCACATAAGAACAGGGAGACCACAAAAAGGGGGGGGATGACAGAAGAAAGACATGTTGAGTGCATGCATTACCGCTACCGTTGGCAGACACGACAGACACAGAAGCCCCCTGCACTACGCCGTGCTCTTGGGCTCCACTGTTCAGTTCCTGGGAAATGGCCTACTAGGCTATGGACGACATCTGCACACATGGATGACACAGGGGCATGACTAGGTGTACTTGGCACTCTACAGAGTGCGGTGGGGTGCCACATGGCCTGCCTTACGGAGGGACCTTGCCTACGGAACTCGCCCTGACCTAGGGAAACCCACAGCCCACCTCCCCCACCCAGACACCTCCACTGCGCGCAAAATCAGCAGAATGCGAGTGTACTCACCCCCTTGTGGCTGCTGTGATGCCCTCAAGTGCCCATCCAACTCCGGGTACGCCACCACCAGGATCCTGAACATCAGGAGGGTCATGGTGCGACGGGCACCCCTCCCACGTTGGGAGGCCATCCCCAGCTGAGCCTCCGCCGTCTTCTTGCTCCAGCGGCGAATGTCCTCCCATCTTTTCCGGCAGTCGGTGCTCCGACTGTGGTAGACCCCCCAGGGTCCGGACGTCCTTGGCGATGGCACGCCAAATATATTTTTTCTGGTGGGCGCTGACCTACATGATTTGTACAGGGGGAAGAGAAACTTATTACCAACTGCACCGTCAAAGTGATTGGCCTCCATCCCTACCCTTGCCATGTGCCACATGCACTCACCGTTGTTTCATGCATGCCGCACTCTCCCCCCTTCCTTCTTACATCCATCCCTCTCCACACAGGCATAGCCCATACAGCATGCTCCCAGTGTACTTATCTGTTTGTCTGGAGAACTGTAGAGTAGCGTGTACTGGGGGAGGACCCCATCAACGAGTTTCTCCAACTCCTCCGATGTGAAGGCAGGGGCCCTTTCCCCAGACACTCAAGCCATTGTCTCTTCCAGACCGAGGTCACAGCAGCACTTGCAGTGTAGGTCCTCTCCTGTCGAAGATCAGGTATCGAGTGATTGAAGTGATAGAAAATGGCGGTCACGCCCGCGGCGGTGCATACCGTCACCGCCGGCGTACATCGTCATTGGCTCCTGGGACCCATAGGGTCCAATGTTAACCAATGCAGTATTGCACCGCGGTCTTTGACCGCCTACCGCGACCTTGTACAATGCAATGCCAGCGCAGTTACCTCACATCCCATTGTCCCGCTTTACAGGTCAGGCAGCCGCCATTTCAGGGGCCCACATGGCTACATTTTCAACTGCATCACACATACCTAGGCCTAGACTCAACACACATACAGGCCACTTTTTAGATCATGAATGGTGTTCTGTGTAAGCTGTGGGTACGTACCTCTGAGTTGTTTGACTCTGTGCTCACTGTTGTCCTTCATAGGCACCGTCCGTTGGGACATGTGAGGAGATGACGGCATCCTCCGGTGTACCGACCGTTGGTGGATCTGTCGACAATGGAGGAAAGACATGTGATCATCACATACAGGCTTGATCATGCCACAATCCAGGAACTGTGTGCCCAGTTGGAGCCAGACCTGATGTCAGCTATCCGCCATCCCACAGGAATCCCCCATCAAGTGCAGGTGCTGTCAGTGCT
This sequence comes from Pleurodeles waltl, assembly GCF_031143425.1. Taxonomy (NCBI): domain Eukaryota; kingdom Metazoa; phylum Chordata; class Amphibia; order Caudata; family Salamandridae; genus Pleurodeles; species Pleurodeles waltl. The sequence goes on along the minus strand of NC_090443.1, from coordinate 298,962,413 downwards.
CCATTTCCTTGCAAGTGGGTCATTTCAAACAACAGTGGCCATGGCATCAGGGATGTCCCAGCCTATGTTTTCCAACGTGTTGTCCAGAGTGTTGTCTGCCCTGCTGAAACACATGCAGCGCTACATAGTTTTCCCTCAGGTGGAGGATTTGCCTACAGTAAAAGGTGACTTCTATGCCCTGGGACATATCCCCAACATCATTGGTGCCACTGATGGGACACATGTGGCTTTGGTACCCCTCCATAGGAGTGAACAGGTGTACAGAAACCGGAAGAGTTATCATTCCATGAATGTACGGATGGTATGTTTGGCAGACCAGTACATCTCCCAGGTGAATGCCATTTCTCTGGCTCTGTGCATGACGCCTACATCCTGCGGAGTAGCAGAATCCCTTATGTGATGGGTCAACTCCAGAGGCACTGTGTGTGGCTATTAGGTGAGCACCTGGAAGCTAGTCAGTGGGAATGGTTGTGTGGCTCTGGGGATATCCCTCCAGGTTAGTGTGTGTCTAACAGTTGTCTCTCGCCATTTGCAGGTGACTCTGGTTACCCCAACCTGTCATGGCTACTGACCCCAGTGAGGAATCCCAGGACAAGGGCAGAGGAACACTACAATGAGGCCCATGGGCGAACTAGGAGGGTGATCGAGTGGACCTTCGGCCTCCTGAAGGCCAGGTTCAGGTGCCTCCATATGACAGGTGGATCCCTATTCTACTCACCAAAGAAGGTGTGCCAGATCATCGTGGCCTGCTGTATGCTTCACAACGACATAACAACAGGTGCCTTTTCTGCAGGAGGATGGTCCAGATGGCGGTGTTGTTGCAGCTGTGGAGCCTGTGGACAGTGAAGACGAGGAAGCAGAGGAAGAAGACATGGACAACAGGGACTCAGTGATCCAGCAATATTTCCAGTGAAACACAGGTAAGAATACAGAGCTGCCTACTACATGTACTTATACACTACTGCATCTCTACTGTCTGTCGTTTTCACCCAGTGTATGGTCACTGAGTTGTCACTTTCCCTTACGATTTCACAGATCTGGGTCCCACAGTGTGTCATCTGCTTTGATTGCTCATGGACTAGAGCTGTGTGACATAGGTATGTTGACATTACAAATGAAAGAGCTTTTTGCAACAGTTATCGCTAATACAGTATCCCGAAATCACAGACTGACTCCAGATTGTTTTGTGCTTTATGGGTGTTTATTTAAGTGCTCAATATTGGAGGGGATTGTAAAATGGTGAGGGGTGATGGCGGAGGAATGTCCATGGCAGAGTCCAGTCTAATAGTCTCACAGGTGCATTGCCCAAATGGGCATAGGAAGTGGAGCTGGGCCAGTTTAAGGATGGACAGGGTGACAAAGTGGGACAGTAGGATGACAATCAGAGTGGTCTCATTTCTTGGTGGGGGTCTTGGCATTGTTCTCTGTCTTGTTCCTGGATCTCAGGGACTGTTTGCGAGGTGGTTCTCCCTCTGCAAGGGGTGGGGTGCTGGAGTGGTGGTCCTGTGGCGGTGCCTCCTGTCCACTAGCGCCGGCGGAGGTGGTGGGCAGTTCATCGTCCATGCTAGTGCCAGGGGCCCCTTGTTGTGCCACAGTGTCCCTCCTGGTGTTGAGTACTTCCTTCAGCACCCCTACGATGGTGCCTAGGGTGGAACTGATGGTTCTGAGTTCCTCCCTGAAGCCCATATACTGTTCCTCCTGCATGCGCTGGGTCTCCTGAAACTTGGCCAGTACCGTTGCCATTGTCTCCTGGGAGTGGTGGTAGGCTCCCATGATGGAGGAGAGGGCCTCGTGGAGAGTGGGTTCCCTGGGCCTGTCCGCCCCCTGTTGCACAGCAGCCCTCCCAGTTCCCCTGTGTTCCTGGGCCTCCGTCCCCTGGACCGTGTGCCCACTACCACTGCCCCCAGGTCCCTGTTGTTGTTGGCGTGGTGGGTTAGCCTGGGTTCCCTGTAGTGGTGGACACACTGCTGATTGACGTGTCCTGGGGACAGAGGTATGGGCCCGCTGGGTGGGTGCTGTGCTGGTGTTTCCAGAGGGGGTAGCTCTGTGGTGGCCTGTGACTGGGTGTGGGGAACCGACTGTCCAGAGGTCCCCGATGGGCCGGGCTGGTCATCTAGATCCAGTTGGACAGAGGTGCTGTCATCACTGTGGGCCTCTTCTGTTGGTGGTGTGGACATGTTTGGACCCTCCTGTCCAGTGACGTTGGGTAGGGGTCCTGCAGGGGTATAAAAGGATGTTTATTACATCTGTGTGTGCCATGGTGTACAATGGGTGTGTGACCATGTACACCAGTGCTTGCATTCCTGTGTGGGACCTTGTGTGATGATGGTTTAGGGGGGTGTATGGGTATGTGCAGTGGCACAGTGATGTGTGTCCATGCATTGTTGTTGCATGCAGGGCTTGGTGTTGGGATGGGTGGGTTGTGATATTGTGAAATTTGTGAGGAGTTAGAGTGATGGGGGTGAGGTTAGGGGTATGTGCTGGCATGCAGGTAGGGTGGGGGATGTAATAGTTAAGATTTGACTTACCAGAGTCCATTCCTCCACCTACTCCTGCGAGGCCCTCAGGATGCAGAATCGCCAAGACCTGCTCCTCCCATGTTGTTAGTTGTGGGGGAGGAGGTGGGGGTCCGCCGCCAGTCTGCTGAACCGCAAGGTGGTGTCTTGAGACCACGGAACACACCTTCCCCCATAGGTCGTTTCACCTCTTCCTGATGCCCTCCCGATTTCTTGGGTGCTGTCCCACTGCGTTGACCCTGTCCACTATTTTTTGCCATAGCTCCATCTTCCTTGCAATTGAGGTGTGCTGCACCTGTGATCCGAATAGCTGTGGTTCCACCCGGACGATTTCCTCCACCATGACCCTGAGCTTCTCCTCCGAGAACCTGGGGTGTCTTTGCCGTGCCATGGGGTGGTGTAGGTGGTGTGTGGGGTGATAAGTGTGCTGATATGTAGTGGTGTGTAGTGTGAGGTGTGTGGAAGTTATGTGGGTGATGGTGTTGTGTGCCTGTGGATGCTAGTATTGTTGATGGTGGTGTCTCTCTCTGGCCTTCGTTCGTGAAATTTGGTCGTAGGGGTTTGTGGGTGATGTAGGTGTGTGTTTTATATTGTATTGGATGTGTGGGAGTGGTGTGTGTATGTGTATCAGGGGTGTGTATTTGGAATTGTCCAATGTGCCTGTGTTTTGGAGATGTGTATGTATTTTGAGCGCGCAGTGTGTCCCGCCAATGTAATGCCGCGGTTGAAAGACAGCCGCGTGGATTTGTGTGTCGTGATAGTGTGGGCGTATTTCTATTGGCGTGACGGTGGAGGATTTGTTTTCGCCAGTTTATCACTGACCTTTGGTGTGGCGGACTTGTGTGGGTGTCTGAATTTTGGCGGATTCCGTGCTGTGGGTCATAATAGCTGTGGCGGAATTCCGCGGCTGCGGCAGTGTGTTGGCGGTCTTCTGTACGGCGGTAAGCGGCTTTTACCGCCAATGTTGTGATGAGGGCCACAGTGTGGGTAAACTGTGCCAACAGTGGTTACAGACAAACCCCTTAGCAGCAGTTAAAGAACATCTTAATACTCTAACTGAAGATATAGGCACTCATCATAACCCTGGCGGACGGGGGAGAAGTGGCGGTAATACCACCAACAGGCCGGCGGGAAAAAAACTTGAATTATGACCATGGCGGTTACCGCCATGGTCATCCACCACTTCTCCACTCCGACCGCCTGGGCAGTGATGACCGCTGGGCTGGAGACTTTGGTCTCCAGCCCGGCAGCCGTCACCAGACCGACGGTGGTATCAGGACGCTGAATACGCAATTGGATTTCGGGTGGTTTGGAACCGCCACAAAATCCATGGCGGTAGGCACTATCAGTGCCAGGGAATTCCTTCCCTGGCACTGATAGGGGTCTCCTCCTCCCCCTCCCCCATCCCCGAGTCCTCCCCCCACACCCCAACTCCCCTGCCACCCACCTAAGGTGCAGGACCCCCCTCCCCAACCCCAATCCCAAAATGCACAGACACACACCCCCTCCCCACCCCCACCCCTAACATGAACAGACACACACCCCTACACGCACACATACACTGCAACAACACATACTCGCACACATACAAACAGAAATGCACACAGACCGACCCGCACACATTTCCCATACACACAACACACCCCTGCATGCATACACGCACTCACACACCCCCTCTACATACTCACACGCACACCCCCATGCACGCAAACAACACACAATACTCCCCCACCCCCCTCCCCTAAAGGACAATCAACTTACCTTGTCCGTTGATCCACTGGGAGGGGATGGGATCCATGGGGGCTGCTCCGCTGCCCCATGGATCCCACCGAATCACGTTCCATGATTCGGTGTGGCGGTGTTCTGGTGACAGGGCAGGGTAGGTGGAGCAGCCTCCACTTCCCCGCCGACCGCTAGTATGGCTGCTGGCGGCTCTCTGTCTGAAAAAGGACGGAGGGCTGCCAGCAGTCATAGTACGCCACGTGGAAAACCACCTGCACTGGCGGTCTTCAGCATGGCGGTTCCTCGGCGGTCTTTGAAAAAGACCACCAAGGTCGAAATGAGGGCCATAAACTTGCAGGACTTCTTGTTAGGTCCTAGAAAGCCACGCTCTAAAAGATTCATCTATGCCATATACAATGAGATCTGGAAGCTTTCTCAAATGGAAGCAGCTGCACATTCTAAGGTAGATAGATAAGGGAAATTTGGAAAAGGCTTTAGCTGTTGTCGATAACGGCATGAACACTCTGTCCAACAGGATATATTCCCTTAATAACTTAGGGTCATCTGCAATAGACATCATTCACTATGACTTGTCCTTTTTACACCATGGACAAAGTCAACTGCGTTCCATTATGCAGTTAGGTTGGACAATACAGATTCTAAAAAATGGCTGTGTTCCATGGAAGTACATTAACAGTATTGACCTGTTTGCTGCTTATAATTTATCCAAGGAACAACAGACAATGGCTAAAAGGGAGGCAAGTTTCACCATACTTCACATAGAAAAGTTAGAAAAGTTGCCTTTCACAGATGCCGAAAGTCCATCAACAGTATGGTTTGTGCATGGCATTATAAATATACCCATTTCTACCTTTCGTTTTTCGAAATGCTTGAAACATCTTGCCATGAGCAGATACGAGCAGTTAGGTGATAGCTATATTAAAGAAGAGTAGGAGTTGCCCTTTGAATATAAATGTCGGAACAGTGAAACAGAGGTCTTTCTCAGGGGAGGAGAATGTGAGACTACTGTTATCCTTTCAATGATTTGAAACCAGCTGTCGCTTCATGGCCTTTGTAATGTGGGGTGGCAAACTTGGCCTGTTTTCTGAAGGGTACTCCTGTCCCTTTGATTTGTCCGGCATTTCATGTACATTCGTATGGTAGTTATGTAATGCTGAACGAACAAAGTTGTTGTGGTATGAGACCAGGAATTGCCTACGCAATTTCAGTCTCTAAGTTAGTAATGTGTTGCAGACATGTTTTATTTCTGCCCACACAAGAGACAAGAGTAGCAGAAATGTGGCCTCACATTAATACTACTAATGTAAATTATGACAAGGTGAGCAGACTAAAAGCGCTACTGTTCCAGAAACAAGTTGCGTTAACATCGGCTAGAGAGACGTATGCTCTCCAGAAAGCAAGATCATCAGCAGAGATACAATTCCTATTAAATACCAACTTCCCCAAGCTCTTTGGAGAGCTGGTATCCTGAATATTCAACGCTTCAAGCACTACAGGGATTGTGCACTTCTTTAAGGCTGTCAGGTCTTGATTTATGTCCATCTTCCAGACTGTTTTTTGAGTCACTCCTTCAGCCATCCATTCATTCTTTTCAAATGTGTTTGGTGGCTTTCCTGTGACTTTGGCATTGATCGGCGAGATACTGCTGCTGCTGTTCAAGAAAAGCAGTGGTTGTGCCTTCCCAGCTAAGCGGAGTGATGGAGCTATTACCACCAGCCCAGCTGTGCCATGATCGCATGGTACAGTTCTTTGGTGCAAGGTTGCTGAAGCAATGGGAGCATGATTGGTCACTGTCATTCCAACCAATCCTATGGTGTGTGCAACCAGTCTTTTATAGCACCTGGTGCCTCTTCGAAAATTTACCTTTGGTGTGTCTTGCTGTTCTGCCAGTGCATCCTGTGGACAAAGAACTGCTGATGTTCCCGATGAGGGTTCATTCACTGTCGTGCCCCATGAGACTGAAGTTGATTTGCGAGGCCAATCACAAGCCGTCCTTGGTGGACTATCTTGCTCCTTTAGGCACTTTGGATGGTGCTGCCCTCGCAGGTGATCCTGCGTCTGAGGCTGCTGTGCACTACTTCTCCGTGGATCTGTCTGCCAATCCTGTCATCGATCTAACATCTGTCAAAGTGGTTTCTTTCCTGCCTTTCCTATCAATGGCTTTGAAGACATTATTCAAGATCATGACTACTGTTAAATGATTTTGGCCATTGGCTTATTCTAAAGTTTCAAAATGAAAATCCCAGGCCATGTGATCACATTTGTGCAGGTATCTTTCTGCAGGATACTGCATATTGCTCTTCTAAAGAGCTATCATGATGAGGCTAGATAACCGCCCAATACCCCCTAACTCCCATGCTGAGGCTACATTGACTCTTGACACAGTCAGGGGCCTGATGTATGTGCACAGTGGACCGAGCTGAGTGGAGCACCATCAACCTGCGTCAAAACATGCAACCTTGACTCTGTGTGGGCAGAAGAAGTCCCACAGTAGCCATGATGACTAGGCTGCCATCATTGCCTGACTACAACACTGCTATACAGTCGTATGCCAATCTATGTGACAGTCATAACAAATATGTTGTGGTCGATTGTTAGTACCTAGTTTGTGGCATGCACACATATGTCTGATTTCTCTGCACAAATGTACCACTCGAATGGCACATGCCTGGTATTGTGTATTGGAGTCTGCACAAAGTCAACTTTCCACTAATGAAAATGCATTTGTATCACATGATCATTGATAGAATGAAATGACCATCAGATGTGTTTACACATACGGAAACATATGTGGCACTAATATGACTACACAGCCATTTAACAATGTCCAACATGTGTCCATGCAGGAAGATAGATTTGTGAAGTTTCATATCGCATGAACACACAACTGTGGCATTTTTTTACACATATGACACTACACGTCTTTCCACACACATGGCACATACCACCCTTCACGGACACAGTTGAGTACACCATCTTCTGCATCATAAATGCATGGGGAACCATATGTTACACGTGTAGCAGGGTATCATGAACCCTGAACCTAACAACACACCACAGTGTTGACACAGATGCACTCACATTGTCAGGTGCTACGTGAAATCAACCCAGCCGTAGTCCACTGCATCCTCCGAGTACGATTTGATTTGTCAAGGGTCTCACATGCATGACCATGTATTGGACATAGCCCATCATATCTATTGTGTTGTTGTTAAACGTACATTTGGAAATCAGACATGATAATGTGGTAGACCCAAAAATATGTGTCAGATCACATATGTATACTCCTAGTACATATCTGGTAGCATGTATGAGGACTAAGTCTACCAACACATGCACATATGCAAACGGTATCAGTCATAGAATGCATCACACAAACATACAAACATAGTGGTAACACATACTGATGAACGCACATGCACACACAGGTAGCCATACCATACTGACTACATACATGCATAGCACCTGTGACATGGTATGTGAATCTGGGTGCACTGTCAGCGTTTCCAACAAAATCTACGCATTCCCGATATGCGTAAACATTTTTTACACAAACAGCAGTATTCCGTACTCCGCTATGCCAAAAAATGACACGCCAATCCCAAGTAAAAACAAATGATGCATATCAGAAAATGTGACGCACACGCCCAGGAAGTGATGAAACAGGACTTCCTGGCTGCATACATGGTACAGTGATTTCACTTTTACTTCACAGTCTTTTTGTCTGTGACTGTGTGAGGGTGTGTGGAGCTGGTGCCGGTAGAGGAGTGGTGTTTTTGGAGAGCTTTGTGCTGTGTCCTGTTGCTATTGTGTGCTTTTTGTCTTTTTCCTCATTGTTTTGTAGTGTTTTTGTTCTGCATTTGTCATTGTAATGTGGGGTGTTTGTTTTGGGGTAGCATAGTTTGTTGGGGTATTCGGGGTTAGGTGGGGTAGTTAACTCTTATTTTTGGGGCTCTTTCATTTGCATTTACCAAATGCTGCAAAATGTCTGGGAAAGGGAGAGCAACGAAGATGAGTGGAGATGAACTCTGAGGGTTCATCTGGCTGGTGCAGCATTACCTCCCCATGATGCTAATTTTGGGTGGCTGGGAAATACAGGGCTACCCCACAGAGGGACGGAAGCTGCGGTAGGGCAAGGTGCTCCACCACCTACGCATATTTTTGCGCACCGATCACCAGTTAAAACACCGTTGGGCAGACCTCATAGCACGGGGGACAGGGCTACTGGATCACCTGGGGATTCAGATTGGTGGACCAGTTGGCATAGCAATATCCTTATTTGCATGTGCATGACAGGCGGACATAAGGTTGACTGCAGCATGTTTTGTCAAGGGTCAGGACAAGTTGTTTTGGGCCTGATTTAAGAGCCCCTAGCGCCACCTTAGCACTGCCATTGTGAAATTTATAATTGACGCTAAGGCAGCGCTAAAGTGGCATTTTCCCCACGCCATATTAACAAAGTGGTGCGATGCATGCATAGCGCTCCTTTGTTAAGCATTGCACAACATTATGCCTGCGCCAGGCATAATGTATGCGAGGGGGGCCTACCCCTGTTAGGGGGATAGATCAATGGCACAGGGAACTCTTTAAGTTCTCCTTGCACCATTTTTCCTGCATCGATTGCTTCTAAATAAAATGACCTGATTGTCCCCTACTCAGCACCATGGTGGCCGTATATTAAATACAGCGCACAGATGGTGTGGATAAGCGGGGGGCTAAGGGATGTAAAGAAAGTTGCGATTAACTAGGTGCAGCAACACTTTCCTTAAATCTGCCCCTTTGTGTCTTTGGCCAATGGCATTTAAGGCAGCTTAGCTATGCATCAGGCCCAGCCTACTTGCACATTCCTCTTTGTGTACATTGTGTATCACATACACCCCATAAGGTTTCAAATATTAGACACACAGGCTGAATTTCTACCAGTGGCCTGCCCCGTATTACCAACAGTATGGGGTATGCCTGCTTGCCATGGTCTCGGACCCCACCCACACCTGCTGGACTCCTCCAACTGTCCTCTGAAAGGTGATATCTGGGTCCTCGGGTCCAGGGCAGTGGCAGGACTGGTTGGTGCTGTGTGTTGGTAGTTGGGCAGTTCATGTGGAGACCCCACAATGCTGTATGTCCTTCCTGCAACTGGGGGTGGTGTCAAGAGGGAACCTAGGACATCTTGGAAAGTCTCTTCATTGATGGTCGGGAGCTGGTCATCCATGTCAACAGTAAAATCCAGGACAGGCAGGTCAGCAGGAGGTAAGCCATCATCCTCTGCAATGAGATATTGAAATGTCATTCTTTGACTGCAGTGGCTGGTGTCATGGCTCATAATGTACTTGGTACTGGAGGATCAGTGACATATTACAGACCCCAGGTTGTTGTTGTTATTTATGTGTTACTTTGGGCATCACACATGGGGCAACCTCTCAAGGTATTTTGTACATTTATCCCACACCCCCATATTCCTTGCAGGACCCTTTCCCCAGCCACTGACACCATGGTAGCAGGTCATTTACTTTCTGATTCACCTAGGTGGATATTCACACTGTGCATTAATGAATGTTGCCACTTTTTTGGTGTTTTACTGCATTGGTACCCTGAATGGTGGCACTAGTGCAGCTCAGCACAGTGGGGTCCATTGCTAACACTGCTTGTGTTACTTTGTCATTTGCCTTTAGCTGGCCCCACATATATGCTATTTTTATGGTAAAGTCCAAACATTATAGATTGTCAGCCCATTAGTTCGTCCCTCCCTACATTAGGGATAATTCCTTGCACTCAGCATAACTGCAACATGCATCTGTCGGTGTAAGTATTTACAATGTGGATCAATGCATATATTTTGAGACTTTGTTAATATGGCACAGGGGAATGAGCAGCTTGGATCTACATGGGCAACATTTTGTAGGATCGTGCAGTTGCTTTACGGGCTAGTGATATTGTGCCCACAGTGCTACAATGATGCCACTTGTGCTAGCTCTTATGCACTGAGGTGTCCTTTTATGCACAACACCAAACATTCACGCAACACAGACAACCTTGTTACATGGTGAAGTTGGAGCAACTCGTACTTCAGCACAATTGATGATCACAGATATGCCTCATATGTTGTATAAGTTTACTTTTGTGCCCATTCTGAAATAGCGTATGGAGGTGTGTGGGAGTTGTTGTTGGGTCACCCTGTGTGGCTTGCATTCACCATGTTGCACAGTGAGGCCCTGACGTTTTTATATGTGATGCAGCTCAGTGCAGCAGCATTGATAGTTGCTCCGCGCTGCACCACGATTGAAATGCAGGGATGTGCTGTGCCTTCTGGAAGACGGCACACCCCTGTGTTTCCCCCAATGCCTGTGCAGACGTTGGCACCAACTAAGGCATCCTGGGACCATAGTGCAAGGGTGCCTGCGTTGAGTGGATAGATTGATGATATGCAGGAAATTGTCCCTTCCTGCAAATAGACAAGCTATTATGGCAAGATGGCATTCCTATGTGTGCTGTAGGATGCAGCACATTTGAGCAGGGCATGGACACAAGGAGGATGGGAAGCCTTTTGCCTTGCTGCGCCATCCTGACACCACCCTTGGGGTGGTGTCGACTTTGGTCACAGTCTCTGGTAAACATATTGTAATGGATCTGGGGCAACACCATTATGCAATGGATGTTATTGTGGCACAGCCACAGCCACATTAATTGCACGCCCCTTTCAGGCATAGTGCTGCGTGTGTAGGGGCCATGTTTACAAGGTGGTGTCAAGCCACGGTACGTGGCTTAAGACCACGTTGTGTATATGTCGGAGTGCATAGCGCCACCAGAGCATCACTAAAAGTGAAGCTTGGGTGGGGATGGGGCCTTTTGATACTGGCCCTATGTGTCCTCATGCAACCCTTTTGCATCCATTCATTGTGTCCTATGTGCCTCCCCCTTCTACTATTTGTGAGATTCCACAGTCCCCCCTGCAACCTGTTGTGCATTTGTGGTAGTTCTTGGTAGTCTGTGCTATCCTGTCCTGCGATTCCAGTGACCAGCTCCTCTGGGATAATCGCTGCCACCATCTCCTCCAGGTTATCCAGGTCCTCCTGGGGTGCAGAACTTCCACCTCCAGTCTGCAGTGCTGTCTTTCTGTTCCTGGCCAGCTTAACCGTTTGTTCTGGCTTGCAATTGTGCCAGCACTGCTTGCAATCAGTGAGAGTCCTCTTCACTTCTGCCATGCTGTTGACTTTATCTACTATAGCCTGCCATATGGCCTCTCTCCCACCAATTGTCAAATTGGAGGGGACGAAGAGCTGGTGCTGGTACTCCTTTACCCGTTTGACCAAGATGTCATGCTTCTCCCCACTAAAGTGACACTTCCTCTTCTTCTTCTGCTCAAACTTTTCTGGACCCTCCTGGCTGGTACTTGGCTGACTGGGATCTCTCTGGGGTCTCTCCTGGCTTGCATTCTCCACCTTGTCCCCCCTGATTTATTTTCTTGCTGGTGCGTGTTTTTAGGACGCTAACGCTGTTAAATATGGCGCTAATTCGTTTTGCATCAAAAAACGTGCCGCAAAACTTTCTAACGCCACTTTTGCAACATTAGCATCATTTTTACTAACGGCATGTCGCAAGAATTTGCAGCATTTTGTTTTACGCTTCCTTAGGGCCTATGGGCATAATTTTATAAATATGACACATGGAGGGCGCAAGGGAGTGGCGTTAGCTTGTGTTACATTTTGTGACGCACAACTGGGCTAGTCCAGTTGTGCGTCATTTTTCTCACATATGCCCCCACAGATTCATTGTTCTTCTCAGATAGATTGGTGTACTTTATTTGACCTTACTGGTCTTACCATGTTGTTGTTATTCCCACAACAGACTTGCAGTTTGTTTCTTTTATAAATCACAAACTCAACCAAAGGCATTGGTCTTCTATTGTTGAAGCACTTTACATGCGCACCAGTTCCTTTACACTGTAGGACGCATTAATTTTTGGCAGGCACAGGGAGATAAGCGATTTGCGCAGAATCACACGATGTGATGAGTTGACACCGATACTCACAGATTCATGATTCTCAGATGGATTGGTGCACTTTATTTCCTCAGCACCTGGCAGAGACTCACAGATTCATTCACACCATGCCATAGATGGTGTATTACACATGCGTGGCCAAGTGACAGCATGCAAAAATGCTCTGTCTGCACTCGCACAGTGTCCTGAAGGCCCAGCCATGTGCACTGGCTTATGTACCGAGAACACAGGAGCATGCATGCCTAAAGGATGAGGTCAGACACAGAACAGTGTTTAAAAGGTGTAAATGAATCTGTGGCGCATTACAGATTCAGTGAGCCTAGTCAACAATTCTGATGGCCAGGCTTGGGGCAGATTAAGTTTGTCTGCACCTGCATAGTGCCCTGGCTGTCAGAGCCCGGCCCTTCAACCTCAGGCAAAGAATTAGTAACCTTCTGCTATTCAGAGGCAAGAGCGTGCCCAAGGGGATCAGGGAGCATGGAGTGGGTCAAGGAGAACAAATGTCTCTCTGAAGGAATACCAAACAACCACGTAAAGCACCCGGGCCACAAGCCCCCACCTTCTGCCTACATGTAAGATCCTCCATTTCCGTTCATTTCTGTCTAAGCACAGCCACCACGTTGTCAGTTCCACATGTTACACGACAAGGGCAGTGCTGAAACTGTGGATGGCAGAACATGATGCATGCATAATGTACTCATAATCTGAATACTAAAATTTTAGGTTTCAAAAAAGAAAAAAAACAGGAGGGAGTCGTTTGATTTATTAGGAGAACATGATTTAAGATGTAGCATCCTCTAGTTATGTTTACTTTTTGATTCCTCTGTTTAACAGCATGTCGAGCTCTCAAGCATGCAAAGACCCCAGCGGATTTGAAATACAAACCAGGCATCTTTTTTATTAGTTACGTGTTGCATTTGTGTTTTTAATGAGGCGTAAAGTGCCTTGTAGAGTGCTCCACTGCCTTTCAATGTTTATTCCGTGCTGTCTGACTGTGTTCAGTCCAATAAATCACAATAACTTGTATTTCCTCAGTGGATTTCACATGTAAATGTATATCAATACACATGGAAATCTGTGTGGTACTCAGCATTATCTCAAAGTCTGTTGTGATGTTCTGTGGTTATAGTGAATAAGTAGCTACCTACATCATTATCATATGAAATCTCTTTATTGATGTCATAACTACACTTTCACAATTGCCTTATTAATCTTCTTGCTTTCTCAAATTTACTTACAAATGCACCATTTGCCCACAGTTTTTTCAAACTTTTCTAGGGGGGGAGAATCCCCCCAATCCCCCTTATGACAGTCAGGCTCGCTCGTTATGCTCAATCGTAACAGGCCAGAATCCACTGTTACTTAGAATACTGGAACCAGCTGAAGCTTCCTGCTTCGGCTGGTTACACACTACAAAATATTAGGGCTCGCAACTTCTCGTGGTAGCTGCCACATTGAAATCAGCCAAACAAACACACTAATCCACTTTACAAAGAAATCTGAATCAGGTTTCAACACCTTACAGGTGCTAAACACAGCTGCTAAACTGCCAATAAATAAGTGTGTATGCTCTTTAATGACTGCTCTGCTAATCACAAGAAGGTTCCTGGTCCAGTTTGCTGTTCAAGACAGAGCCAAACGGATCCTATAACAAAGCAGCTAGAGCTGGCCTTGATAAGACTTAGATAAAAAGTTTACAAAATGTGTATAATATTGCAAAGGTAAACCCCATTGCTTTAAAAGAAGGAAAAAACAGGAAGTAGTGATAGGAAGTTCCTTTTTTAAGTATCTCATACCCACTCCCATATTGGGACTAGAAATTGGGTTAGGCTATCTACAAAATGTCTATGAGATTGAGAAATCACTCATTGTGTAAGGACTGTAAGAGGAAGATAGCCGAGGAGGTAATATATATAATCTAAATGAGCAGTAGGAACTGGAGTTAGGTAATACATGATCTTTAAGCACAGGTGCAGGATCTTATATAGACCTTCAACCAAGTTGTGGGAATATAAATATAAATGATAAAAGAGCATTGGGTAGTAAAATAATTACCATAACCCAAAAAACAAAATGGTACCCTTACTTGAAAATTACAACAGGCAAACATAACTACTTTTGAGCTACAATCTAAAGTGGTTACAGCACATGCACAGAATCAGGTGTAGTTTATACTAAGCAAGATATCCCTGATTTTACAAACAGGCCCAATGGCAAAGACAGTTAGTAATCCAACAACACCCTGTGAAGCACAAGAGGTTCTTATTAACTACTGGCCTTCCTGTGGTATTCAAGACCAGGTTCTGGTAGCACACTAGTGTTCAGCCCAAAGGACAAATTGCCAACGGCGACATCAAGAAATCCCACGATAACACAGTGTGAGGATTTGGGTGTACTATATGATGTAGTTGGGAGACCGTACCGCGCAATACACTCTCAATTACGGTCTTGGGTCTAGTCAGATACATTTACTTAGCCTTAAGCTCAACCTTGGGTAGCTGTGGCTGTGAACAGTAAGGCTTTCCAAAGGTGCAACGTGTAAAGTATTTAACAGCACCAAACAATGAAATAAGAAAGTCACAAAACACAAAAGAAATGAGACACCAATTTATAAATATAAATGATATTTTTATGAATTTTTAGAGACCTTGGTCATCAAAATCCACTGAAGAGTTCTGGAGATACAAATTTTAGAAGAAATAAATAACTTTGATATCAACCGCAAAAAAGCATTGGCCAACAAAAAGCTTGTAAACTTTGAAAATGGAAATAGTTCTGCAACTCCGGCCCAAGATGGGTGACCATGCCCGGCAGGATAGAGGTCTGTGGGTGGGGGGAGCAGAATGGACACTTTGGACAGCTACCAGGCCACCAGAGAACTTTTAAAGCAAGATTCAAACTTTACAGGATGACCTTCATACACAGCTATGGAGTGGTCCTGATGCTAAGGGAAGCACAAAAAAGACGTTCAAAGGATGCTCCAGTTGTGGTGCAGTCAACAGGGGTGTCTTTGTGGGTGCTTCTCCGTTCACAGGTGAAGTGGGACAAACGTGGCCACAGAGATCTGGGCTCCTTGAAGTCCTCCTGATGCTGGGCTACTGGTTAGTCTGCGCTGCGGTTCAAGCAAAATCCTTTGGTGAGGGGCTAGTGTCCCTTGGGTATGATGAATTTGGACTCTGATAGCACTACATGGTCTGGCAGACACAGGTGTAACTTTTTGCTGTCTCAGATTTGTCCTCTTGGGTGCCAGCCGACCGGTAGCAGCAAAACCCCTGTGGTGGCTACAAAATTGTCAGTTTGAGCTCCTTAATCTCTTGTGGCCATGGAACTGGTTCCAGGAGATAAGTCAACTGATACTTGGAGTCAATGCTGTTGTTGGATGTCAGGAATCACATTTTCCACAAGTCAGGAGCCTTAGGCACAGTCCAAACTTTTCTAGCCCAAAGTGCAGCCATTCTTTATGCATGTCCAAGGGCAGTAGGGCCATCTTTCTTTGGCCCTTTGTCCAATTCCAGCATTATGTAAGGGTCATGGTACCAGGGTTGCCATATTTATCCCAGGAAAGTGCCCAGAGGAGACCAAGTAGTCACTAGCCAATGGGCTACTGGGACCCCTTCTACGTCGTGATGAAATTCCTGTGATGTGTGACATCTCAATATCCCAAAATGCCACCTTCTTGCCCCTTTCAAGATGGCACAACCCTTCCTTGTCATCAGGAGCTTGGTAGCCCACCCTAGGGCTGCGGCTACACGCCCACAGTAAAGTCAGTTTGAGGATGAGTTTCCCCTCTCTGGCCCTGCCTCCATTCTGTCTACAGGAACAAAAGTCATCCTGTTCAGGGGTGTTGTGGTTGGTGGCACATCAAAGGCAGCTTTTTCTCTGAAGCTCGCTTGTGGACTAACCCCCTGAGTGGTCATTTGCACAGGAAGTGACACCTCGCTCTGTGGCAAATGCCTTTGTTCCTGAGGCTGGGAGTCATTCACACATCTTCCCAGGTGAGCAGAAAGCTGTCTGTGTGTGCACGCCTTTGTGAGGCCACTGGACTCGCTGAGGCAAAGAGTGGCAGCTAAGTATATGGCCATACACAGTTATGAGGAAGGGTAATGTGAGAGTTTCTCAACTGTGTATGTACAAAGAGGAGGAAGATAAGAGAAACTTAGTCAATGCCAGGGACTTGGGGGCTTGGGATTTCCTGAAAATGCCTACAGGACCTCAAAATAAGCTAAGTAGTGAACAGATGGCCATAAACTTAGCTGTCTACACCGCCATTCAAAAGGGGATAAAGGAAAAATCGATTGTTATTGAGTATCACCAGCTCAGTTTTTTGTAATATGTGCCTCATTGAAAGAAACATTAGATGAAAACTAGTAACAAGAAACCTGTGATATACAGGAAATTGATCCAAGCTATTGATGACATAGGCCTTCTTAATGACATTAGCGGCAAATCCCGCTTACCGCCATGCTGACGGCTGCCAACTTACCACTGCGCTGGCAAATATCCATTCACCATATTATGACACACACACGAATCCGACAGAATACAGCCACATACACAAATCCACCAGAACAAAGGTCAGTGCTAAAGTCGAGGTCCCAAATCCCATACCGTTACGCCAACAAAACAACGCCCATTACATTATGACCCCCGAGTCACCACAGCGGACATTCAATGGCAGTAAACCATTGGCGGTACATACCGCTGTGCTCACAATGGACACCCACATACAAAACAACACTAAATTGGACAATACCAAATACACACACCTAACACCCACACCACTATAAAACACACACACACATTACCCACAACCCCTTACGTACAACAATTGCCACCAAGAGAATGAGAAGAAGAGCACAGAGACAACTAGACACACACACCACTCACACCCATACACCCCTCACGCACTCCACATCACATAACCCACCACATTACCCAACACTCCCTCACCAACACACATCACACAACACCCATGGCACCACAAAGGCACCCCCGTTTCACTGAGGAGGAGTTAAGGGTCATGGTGGAGGAAATTGTCAGGGTAGAGTCACTGCTCTTTGGTGCACAGGTACAGCAGATATCTATAGCAAGGAAGATGGAGCTATGGCGGAGAATCGTGGACAGGGTCAACGCTGTGGGACAGCAGCCAAGAACAAAGGACGACATCAGGAAGAGGTGGAATGACCTACAGGGGAAGGTACGTTCCATGGCAGCAACATACCAGCTCGCCATACAGAGGACTGGCGGTGGAACCACACCTCCTCCCCCACAGCTCACAGCATGGGAGGAGCAGGTACTGCGAATACTGCATCCACAAGGACTCGCTGGAGTTGCCGGAGGTCTGGACACTGGTAAGTCAACATTTAACAATTATCATACCCCCATACCTGCATGCGATCACACACCCTCACTCCCATCACTCCACCACATCCCACACACTCCACCAACACATCTCACTAATCCCAATGCCAGGCCCTGCCTGCTGTACCAATGCCTGGACTCCCCTCCCAGCCCTGCATGGACACTCATAACTAAAGCATGCACAGCATAGGGAAACTAACCATCCCATAATGGACCAGCATACACAAGCAAAAGCTGGCAGGGTAACACCAACCATAGAGGGGAAGCTACGGAAGTACAAATTTCATACACTTGAAGCATAATTCATCATTTACATCCCCACAGGTACCCCAGCCAATTTCAGTGGAGAGGAGGTGTCACCACATTCCAGTCCCCCAACAGAATAGGCCCCCAGTGATGACAGTAACTCTGGACTTCTGGATCTGGACGACCTACCTGGCCCATCAGGGGCCACTGGAGAGCCGGTCACCCAAGGACACTCACAGACCACCACAGAGCCTCTCCCATCAGGAACCAACACCACAGCACCCACCCAGCATACCCATACCTCTGACCCAGGACACGTCAATCAGCAGTGTGCCCATCTGTACAGGGACCCCAGGCCCCACTTCGCCCCACAGGACTGGGGTCAGTGGCAGTGGGCACACGGTTCAGGGGACAGAGGCACAGGCCAACAGGGACACTGGGAGGACTGCAGTGTGCCAGGGGAGAGGACAGGTCCAGGGAACTGACTCTCCAGGAGGCACTCATCGAGATCCTGGGAGACTACCAACATTCCCAGGACACAATGGGCCAGATCCTAGACAATGTGCAGGAGAACAGGTGGCTGCAGGAGGGACAGTATCAGGGGATCAGGGAGGACTTGCAGGCCATCAACACCACCCTGATCTCCATAGCAGGGGTGCTGGCAGACATGGGCAACATCATGAGGGAGGTAACAGCACACCAGCGGGTCCCTACCACCAGCCAGTCATCTGAACAACCCTCCACTTCTGCTGCCGCTAGTGGCCAGGAGGCCCTGCCACAGGACCCACAGGCCACCAGCATTCCTCCCCCTACAGAAGGTGAACCACCGCACAAACGTTCCCTGCAACCCAGACAGAAGCCTGAGACACTTGCCAAGACCACTGCCAGGAAATGAGACTCTCCTGATTGTTCCCCTCGTGTCCCACTCAGTCACCTTGTCCACCTTGAACTGCCATTGCTCTCCTTCCTGTGTCCCCATGGACAATGCACCTGTGCTACAAACAGACTGGAACAATACCCTGGACATTCCTCCATCATCACCCCATTCCATTGCACTTTCCCCTCAATTTCTTAGCACTACAATAAACACCCTTGGATAAAACTCGACTACTAGTATTTCATGTATTTCAAATTTGTATTGATTGAAACAGCTATAGCCATTGCAAACGAACTGTACATAGTGTGAGCTTTGAATTAATGACCTGTTGCTGGCTGTTGTGATCACATCAGGGCATTGTTGTCATATCACCAACATCTGTAAAATGAATATCCAGGTAACAGGAAGTAGGGGAAAGAAGTGGGTAATTCCAGAATGCCAGTGCAACACAGAATACACCAAGGCATAGAAATGTGAAGTTGCACTGTCTCACCTATGTGTCATTGGAAGTACTGATGGATCACTAATGTTCTTTTGTCCACATCCTCATTCTCTGTCTCCTCATCCTCACTGTCCTCAGGGCCCACTGCTGCCACAGGGGCATCTCCAGTCTCCTCCTCCTGCAGAAAAGGTACATGGTGTCTGAGGGCCAGGTTGTGCAACATGCAGCATGCCACTACGATCTGGCAGACCTTCTTGGATGAGTAGCACAGGGATCCACCTGTCAGATGAAGGCACCTGAACCTGGCCTTCAGGAGGCCAAAGGTCCTCTCAACGATCCTTCTGGCTTGTCCATGTGCCTCATTGTAATGTTCTTCAGCCCTTGTCCTGGTATTCCTCACAGCCATGATAAGTTTGGGTAACCAGAGTCACCTGCAAATATTGAGGGACAACATTTAGCCACACACTGTCCTATTTGGCCAACAGCATAGGCATACACCAGCATACACTGGTTGGGGACCAAGGCTCATCTATTAGCCACACCCCCTGCCTCTGTAGTTGGGACATCAAATTTGGAATGCTGCTATTTCTGTGGATATTGGTATCATGCACTGACTTAGGATACTTAGCATTGATGTGGGAGATGTACTGGTCCACCAGGCATACCATCTGCACATTCATGGAGTGGAAACTCTTATGATTCCTGTACACCTGTTTTTTTCCCGGGGGGGACAAACGCAATATGTGTTCCGTCAATCGTCCCAATTATATTGGAGATATGTCCCATTGCAGAAAACCCAGCCTCAACGGGGGGAAAGCAATGTAGCTGCACATGTGTTTCATCAGGGCAGACAACACTCTTGCTAGCACTATTGAGAACATTGGCTTCCAATCCCACTGTCACTAGGAAAGAACCAGTTGCCAGGAAATGGAGCATTGATAGAACTTGCACTAGAAGGGGATCCCAGTCGGATGATGGATAGCTGAGATCAGGTCAGGTTCCAACTGGGCACACAGCTCTGTGATTGTGGCCTTGTCCAGTCTATAGGTGAGTATTATGTGTCTTTCCTTCAGTGTAGCCAAGTCCACCAGGGGTCTGTACACTGGGGTATGTCTCCATCTCCTATTCATCCGCAGCAGTAGGTATCTAAGGGATACAAGAGTGAGCAGACTGTTACAATTTGAACAACTATACCACAACAATAGTCCCCATTTTGCTATCATGCTTTGAGACAGTGTAATTTAAAAGTATGTGCCTATATATCCTGTGATGCAGAAATTATCGCTAGGCCTGTTCACCCCCCCTGTAATAGCGACTGCCTGTCCTTTGTAGAAGGACAGGTGGAAGTGAGGTAATGTCGCGGACGTTGTTCGCTGTGGCAGTAGGCAGATGTGAACCTCTGTGCAATTCCTTATTGGATTATATGCGGCCCTATGAGGTGTAGTGGCCAATAGGGGTATATGCCGGCGGTGACGGAATGCACAGCCGCGGATGTGACTACCATTTTATTTCACATTCCTCACTTATTTCGTGACCTTCCATAGGAGAGGACCTAGACTGCTTGTGCTGCTGTGACCTGTGTCTGGAACCTATAATGGCCCATGTGACCAGGGAAAGGGCACCAGCCTTCACTTCAGAGGAGTTGGAGAAAATGGTGGATGGGGTCCTACCAGAGTACGGACAGCTGTATGGGCCTCCAGACCAACAGGTGAATACACTGAGGGCACGATGCATGTGGCATGAATGCATGGAGTTATGTGTGAAGGCATCATGTAAGGGAGGAGTGGATTTCCTCTTGGCGGTGTACATGTTGTGCGCTGGGCTATGTGTGTGCCAATGGTGATGGGAACGGGTATGGTGGGCCATTTGTGTGACAGGCTAGACTGTTTGTCTAATGGTATTCTCCTGTCTGTATTAGCTCTGTAGGTCAGCGCCTATCAAAAGAAAGGAATATGGCGTGCCATCGCCAAGGACGTTCAGACCCTGGGGGTCTGTGGCAGGCGGAGCACCCACTGTCGGAAACGGTGGGAGGACCTGAGACGCTGGTCACAGAAGACCGCAGAGGCCCAGCTGGGGATGGCCACCCAACGAGGAAGGGGTGCCCGTCGGACCCTGACCCCCCTGATGGCCTGCATACTGATGGTGGCCTATCCTGAGCTGGATGGCCGCATGAGGGCATCACAGCAGCCACAAGCGGGTGAGTACAGTGGCTATCATTGCAACTTTTGGCTGGTGGGCTGGTATCCGGGTGGTGGTTATGTGATAGCCAGGCCAATCATAGCAGCGTAGGTCCTCTGGAGGCAAAGGGTTGAATAGAAAATACTGGTTACCTAGCTTGTTAGTATTCACTTCTAGGCTGGGCTGCGTGGGTCCTAGGTGTGCTGCAGCTGGCGGTGTGTGCCCCTCCTCATGCCTTGGTGACTAGCCATTTCACTGGTAGTACAATGCATAGTGCGTAGGCCTGTTCCCATTGTGTGAGGCTGCTGTGTACACCAAAGGTGGTGTTATGTGCATTAGCATCATCTGGCGGAGGAGCAGAGGCACCAGCGACAGAGGGAGCTGCATCCCACAGTTCCTTGGGGGCAGAGTTCACCGACACAGAGGGAATCAGTGGGACGGAGGGCGAGGTGACCACCACTGCGGGGACTGGGGGGGACAAGACAGACTCAGATACCTCCTCTGATGGGAGCTCCCTGGTGGTGGCGGACACCTCTGTGACCACCCCAGCTGCAGGTACAGCTGCCACCCCCCATACCAGCACCACCCTCCCAGTAGCCCCTCAATGAGTTGCCCGTTCCCACTAACCCAGGAGGGTGGGCATCTCCTTCGCCCCAGGCACCTCAGGCCCTGCCTCAGTGAGCCCTGCTGCCCTGAGTGAGCAGGCTATTGACCTCCTGAGATCCATCTCTGTAGGGCAAACAACCATACTGAATGCCATCCAGGGGCTGGCATCCCAGATGCAGCAATGCAATGCATTCCTGGAGGGCATTCACAGTGGATTGGCGGCCCAACAGAGATCGATTCAGGCTCTGCCCTCCTCTCTGATGGCAGCCATTGTTGCTGTTTCAACCGTCCCCCCTCAAACTTCCACTTCCCAGTCCCATTCTCCTCAATCCCAACCCATCCCAAACACACAGGCAGACGAGCATGCACACAAGACAACACTCAAGAGAGTCACAGGTAAACACAAGCACCACACTTCATCTCACAGGCACTCACACGAACACAATACAGTTGCAGACACGACAACATCCACTGCCTCCACTGTCTCCCCCTCTTCCTCCACCTCCCACCCAGTTACGTCCACACTCTCACCTGCATGCACTACATCAATATCCACTACCAGCATACTCTCCACACGAAGCAGAACACACACCTCACTGGCAGACACCTCCACAACATCCATGCACGCATCCCCTGTGTCCTCTCCCACCATGTCTGTCCCCCACTAAAGGAAACAAACGCAAGCACTCAGACACACAACAGACATCCACCTCACAACACCATACAGCCTATGCACCTGCACCCAAATCCAGCAGACATACTCCTCCAACAACCACTCCTCATCCTCCACTCCCATTACTCCTCCCTACTACTGCCCCAACATCCCTAAAAAGCTTAAAAAGACAGGATGCAGCAGGCCCAAAGAACACGCATCAATCCCTATAAGTACCCAGTGAAACACAATATATGTAAAATGGTAACTGTTTAGAATTTGTGGTGTGCAACTCCACCTAGGCCCCTGCCGCAAAGAAGAGCCAAAGGGGAAAGCGAGGCCCCAACAATACAAAACATTTAGGGGGTGCACCACTCCAAAACATCCAGTAACACACAGTAAGCAGAAAGAGTCCAATGGTGTTAAGTTGATAATGGTGCAAGACTTCTCTCAGTTTCTTTCCGAAGACTTTATTGGCGTAAAGAACTTGTTACGACATGAAGTTCATAAGAAAAAAGAATCCAATGCGTTTCGCCCTATACAGATGGGCTTCTTCAGGGCTGCAAAGTAACATATAACCATAAAAAAGGGGGATAATATAGTAACATAAATATGTCACCGAAGACACACCATATTAACATACAAAGTGCTACTTTACATACTTGTGACAGAACAGAATTGTTTTATAATGGTACATCAATAATACAGTGCGAAAAAGTATGAATAATAAATTAATCTGGACCAATATAAAGTCGTACATGATCGAAAAGAACCGGCAAGGAGAAAAGATCAATACGAAGAATCCTTATAATTCTGGGGGAGGGGGACAATGTGGCTCCTCTCCCTTTAATTATAATTGTGGCCCCTGGGGATAGGGTCCCCTTGGCCTAAGAAGGCTTGGGGACAGGGGCCTCATGACCCACTCACCTTTAAAATATATATATATGGTTCAGGGAGGGGGGGCACGCATCCCTCATCCTTTTAAAGAAGAAACCCCCTGGGGTCTCAGTGTGGGGTTGGCTGTCTTTGGGAGGGTTGGCCACATGGCCTGGACATGCACTGCATGGGATTGGCTGCATGCAAGAGATTGGCCACAGGTTGCCAACTCTCTGCCATGCACGACCGAACACCCCGTGGAGCATGGAGTTGACTGCATGCCGGAGGTCATGCAATGCTGAGGGTTGGATTAACATGGTAATTAAATATTACTTTACGTTAGAAATAACCCTAGAAATTCACTGAAAAAACAAAGGTTAAGTTAACATTATAATTAGGTGAGGTGTTTGGTTTTAAACACTAGAAAGCACTGAAATTTACCAGTCATAGTTTGGGTTATCTCGAGTAACTATTACTGGTGCCCTTAGGTAAAAATATCTTGGGCCCTCACCATGCACTGCTAATTAGCCTACATATGACATCACTCATGACATCTTCTTTCAATTCATTGATAATATCACTGTGCATGGCAGGAGCGCAAGTTATAGGTACGTGAGATAACTCAAACTATAACTGGTGAATTTCAGTGAACATTTTATCTATCTACAACATTACTTTAACTTTTGCATTTTCAGTGAAAGAAAATGTATATGTCAGGCCCGGGACCAAAAATGGAATGGAAGTTGACCACCTCCCCTTAAAGACTAGTACTGCGCTGGGTACGGCCTTTTAAAGGCTCAGGGAAGGGGGCCACATGGCCGCATGTATTTGGCCCCAGATGGGGTCCCCGGGGCCCAAAGGCCAGCCTTATGTTATACACGGCAAAGTTTGTGCAAAGATTGGGGTTGGCTACCTGCTGGGGTTTTAGCCACACGGCCTGGCCAGGCCCTGCAGCCAGCCACCTGCTATGCACGGCCAAAGGTGTGCATGGCAGGGGTTTGGCTTTACATATGGTAGTAAAATATTTCTTTACATGAAAAAAAACTTAGAAATTTGCTGAAAAAAAGGCTAAAGTAGCATTATGGTTAGGTGTGAGAAAAATTTCTGTTTTTGTTTAAAAAAAAACTTTAGACATTCACTGAAAAAAGCAAAGGTTAAGGTAACATTATATTTAGGTGAATATATCAGTAACAACATTAATGATTTGAATTAAAAATAACAGAAATTCACCAGTTATAGTTAGCTTAATCTTAAATTACATAATTGATGACATCACTAATGATATTACTGATAACATCATCAAAGCTTCTTTTGTACACAACCACAGATATAAGGGAAATTCTTATTGCACATGGTTCACTCTTTATGCAAGTGTTCAGAGAAAGCCAAGGCCCTTAGGATTCTCAACATCTCTTCCAAAATGAATAACACGCTAAGGACAGCCTTTACCTGTATCAAACATCTCATAGTCACCAAACCTACACTGAGAAATCAAGCTGATATGAGCAGAAAAGTGGGTACTCTAAACAGTATTTATCATATGGAGAGAATTTAGACTACATTGTTTGTCGACAGTGAAACTCTCATGAGAAATAAACCATAGAATATTAAAAAGTATCTACTATGATCACTCAGTGTACACTCTATGCAACACTTATCAAGAAAGACACTGTTCACTTAAAGTAATCAAGGTCTGAGTGTGCTAAAGATTATGCTACCAGCAGCCTTCATACTAAGGGGAAAACGTAACAGATAGCCTGGTGCACAATTCTGTCTAATAACTCAAGGCTGCTTACAATATTTAGTACCTAGTATGTAGAATCTCTGTGTTACTTGAAACTTTTTCTGTGGAACCATAAATCGTGTGTGGAAAATACTGCACACAAGTTGTCATCTGCACACGGAATTATTCTTCAATACAAAGATGTATAATGTGTTGATTACCTCTTTATACCTGTGATGCATTAGCAGCACATGGTAACCACCTGGACCCATTAACTGGACACTGGCAGTACAAAATTAGGTAGGGAAATAATATGGGAGTTACCCACCACTATGTAAAATGCAAAACAAACTAGTACACTGATTGGGTGATGTCATCAATGATGTCATTTAAGATACCATCAATGGTGTCATAAATGATGACATCGAACATGTCAAGAGTGATGTAATATATGAGGTCATACGCAGTGTATGGTGGGCGCAAATTATAGTTAGTCACGCGGCCCCCTCCAGGAGCCATTAATGGCCCTGGGAACCCCATCCCCCAGGGCCAGGCTCGTGCTATGTCCTGGGGTGCCCTCCCCTGGGATATAGTGGTTTCCCAGCCCACACTAGTGCGGGCAGGGAACCACTGTTTGCTCTCGCTTGGTGGGAGCAATTTACTCCTGCCAAGCAACAGCATACAGTTAGTCCACTTCTAGCAGACGGAAGCAGGAAAAATGCTCCTGCCTGCTGGAAGTGGACTTTTCATCCCATTCCCTGCCCCCAGCCCCCACCAAAATAACACTGGGTGCCCAGGGTGGGGCCAGGGCACCCATCATTTACTGGAGATGCCCTGGAGGATGGGGTTCCCCGGGTCAATTTTGGTCAAGGGAGGAGGGGCTGTGTGCCCCTCTCCCCCTTTAGATACTAGCCAGACCCCAGGGGATGGGTCTCCAGATCTCCCTCCCCCTTCAAAAATTTGCCTGGTGCTAAAAGATGTGACTCAGGGGCCAAAATCAGCTCGGGGAGGGCGGCACCATGCCCCCTGACTTTTAAATATGAGTGGTTGCCCTGGGTGGGCTCCAGTGCATACACCATTTGCTGGGCGGGCCCCAAGGGATTGGGTCCATATGGCCAATATTGGCCGGGGGGCTGCATGTCCCCCCTTTATAATAAGGGCAGGTACTCGAAGAGGGGGACTGTGTGACCTCCTCTCACATATTTAAATGATGGGGCCTGGGAGATTGGGTACCTGTGGTCAAATACAACCTGGGAGGGGGGCCACATACCCCCTCCACCTACAAAAAGGTGGCAGGCCACAGAGATGGGGTCCCCAGGGCTGAAATTGGCCCGTGGAGGGGGGCTGCATGTCCCCCGCCATGTTGACTGCTTTTGGAGTGTTGGCCATAGGCCAGGCCTTGTGCCCAACCCCCGTGCCGTGCACGGCCAAAGGCTGTGTGCTGCATGGGGTTGGCTGCATGTGGGGGGTTGGCTGCAGGACTTGACCTGCAGCCAGGCCCGTTGGTCAGACCCTGCCAAGCAGGGCCAAAGGCCATGTGTGGTGTGGGGTTGTCTGCATGTGGGGGTTGGCCGCAGGACTTGGCCTGTGAGTAGGGCCCATGGCCAACTGCTGCCACGCATGGCCTATGGCCATGGAAAGTGTAGCATTGGCTGCAAGTGGGGCGCTAGTCCTGCAGCCAACCCTCTGCTGCATTCAGTCAAAGGCCATGCGTGGTATGGGGCTGGCTACATGCAGGGGTGTTGGCAGGCCCTGCTGCTGCTCGCCACGATGGGGGGTGGGCTGCATGTGGGGGATTTGTGCAGGACCTGCAGCCAGTATGGCTGTATTAACGTATGGTTTACGCTAAAGAAATAGAAATTCACTGAAGAAACCAAAGGTTACAGGAACTTTATAGCTAGAGAAAAAAATGTTAACGACCTTAGAAATTTACTAAAAAACGAAAGGTTACAGGGACATTATAGTTAGGTTCACATTTTACACACATTAAACAATACAAATTCAACAGTTGTAGTTAGAGTTATCTCAAGTAACTATAACTTGTGCCCCAAGGTAACTGTAACTCAAGCCTTTGACTTGCACTCCTAATTCCCCACATTACATCACTCATGACATCTTCCATGACATCATTGATAATATCAGTGCAAGGGTTGCTGTACAATTATTGATGAGAAAACTGTGTATGGTGAAGGCATAAAATATAGTTACCCTAGGGCAACTGCTGAATTTGTATGTGTTAATCTGTGAATTTAACTATAACATCCCTGTAATCTTTGCTTTTTTAGTGAATATATATATCAGAACCTTGTAAAACCATTCAGAGGGCCACATGGCAAGCAGGAGCTACTGGGCCCATATTTGGGGGTTGAGGCCTTTTGCTCCCAATGACCCGGAGCTCAACCTACTATCAATCCTGAGCAAATGGGCCAAGTACCCATCAACACTTGACTCTCAGTGGGAGCATGGATCGAGCAGTAAAGGCTTCTCAGGGGAAGGTAGATATGAGGGGGAGGGGTGAACACAGACTCACAGCACAAAATATGTTCAATAGCAGCAATAAATGATTGGCCAGTCATATATTTCCTCTATGGTAAAAAAGGAGGCTTTATATACCAACACAAAGTAAAGTATAGCATTAATAAACAATACACAATATCCCTCAAGCTCAGGACCCTGGTGTTTCAGTAGGTGGTTCCTGAGTCCTACACAATTCTCTCTAGTGGCAGTGGTTATTCATGATTCACTATAAACAACATTCAGTTAACCCTCACTAGTAGTCCAAGTCTCACAAATCTCACTGACTCAAAATAAACTCAAGTGTGCTCCAGCATTGAAGTGCTATATGGTAGGTAAGTATACTGGGGCCTTGTGGCCTGTTAATCAGTCTTACCTTAACCAGCAAGGACCTGCACCACCAGTCTCTGACAGCAAACTCTTCATGGGTGCTGGCGTTGTAGGGGCTGTCTATGGTGAGCACTGCACATGCAGCCCTGCACGAGCAGGGATTGGTGTTCTTGAGTTCCTCACAAGCTGTTTTGTGGGGACAGTGGCTTGGAGTCCGCAATACTACTCTGATGCTAGTAAGTTTCCTTGGGTCCTCCCCAAAGGTGAAGAAGGGAATTCAACACTCCTGATGCAGATCCTCAGTAGGGGCTTGGGACTGCATGGGTTACCACGGCAACCTCTTCCTCTTGACCCCCAGACCACGCTCCTTGCCTTTTTCTGGGTCGCCCCACCTGGCATATGGGGTCAACAACTTCACTCCGCACAACGGCTACAGCCTGAGAAGCAATCTTCATGGCCGCCCCACTTGGCATATAGGGCCTGATTACAACTTTGGAGGAGGTGTTAAACCATCCCAAATGTGACGGATATACCACCAGCCGTATTACGAGTTCCATAGGATATAATGGACTCGTAATTCGGCTGGTGGTATATCCGTCACTTTACCGTCACTTTTGGGACGGATTAACACCTCCTCCAAAGTTGTAATCAGGCCTATAGTGTTGCCAACTTCACTCTGCACATGGGCTTGGTAGCATGGGGACTCTATAAAGAGATCATAGTGGTTAGCTACTTATGGAACGGGGATGTATGCTACAGCTTTTTTTTTGTCTCACAGGCAATCTAGGCATTTGTCGCATATTCTACATGTAGTATAGGCTTTTGGAGGTTTCTCCAAATGCTCCAATTGAAATGATAATAGCAGCATTGTATGGCAGTATTTGGATAGATGTACAATATTGCTTGTTCAAAGTCAGTGGTCATTTTTGATGGGTGTTAGCTGTTAGTTTTGGCTTTTATTTTGGTGAGTAGTTTATAATATGCAGTGCTGCTTGTTAGGAAGCAATGAGTACACTAAAGTTATATTTGTGATATTATTGAGTAAATCTATGTGAATATTGAAGGACATTATTTAAAAGTGCCATTGTTCACCCTTTTTGGGTTTGGGTCAGTCTTAGAAGGTGATTTTCTGTCCCATACATTATTATTGTTCTGTCATTATTATTGTTATCTTAAAATTCTTCACTATGGGCAGTGGTGGAATTAACTGGAATGTTAAGGTCTTGGAATCTTTAAGGAGCAACATGGGTTTCTGTTGTAGCATTTTCGGTGTGTGCTATTATCATTCATAAATTTTGGATCCCTAGGAGTTGCTCTGTAGTGTCCTCAGGAACTTTTTGTTGTACATTTTTTAAAATGATTACTGTTGGTTCTTGAGATCTAGGCCCATATTTATACTTTTTAGCGTCTCATTTGTGTAATTTCTTTACACAAAAGCGATGCAAACGTACAAAATACAATTATATTTGATAAGTTCGCATGGCTTTTGCGTCAAAAAATTATGCAAATGCAGCGCTAAAAAAGTATAAATATGGGCCCTAGTGCTTACTTTTCTAAGGTCCTGCAAAACATTTCTCACATGAAAAGGGGAATTTATGCTTTGCTGGTTGGTATTTTGGTTTTGGCTTTTCTGATGTTAACTTCAGTCTGGATCTATAAAGAATACATGTTTTATTAGTTGCTTTTACATTAAAAGTTGAGTAGTTCATATAATTTAGTTTTAAAACAGTATGCTTATCTTACTTCCTTTTTTGAAGGGGGATCTTCACTTTTTCTCTGGAATCTGGCAACGTGTCGCTTTTGTGTAGATTTGGCATTTTTACTGCACAGTTAAGCCAGTTTTTGTGCCATTTTTGGGGTTTTAGTATAATTAGTTATGTGTTTGTACTGTTTATCTTGTTTAAAGTTAAATTAGTTTATTGGTTGTTTGGTTGGGTGTTTGTGAGTGTATTCCTTATTTAGTGGATGCTCAATAGAGGAGAGAGACAGCATATAGGTCACAGATTGTTGACGGAATTCCCACAAAGATGATGTATTATTTTGAAGCTAGTTTACTCTTTAATCGTATAAAGAGTATAAAGCACAAGGTGCTACAGGCACTACATTAAATCTCCACCGTTCTGACCTCATTTTATGCACAGGTATGGTAGGAAGAACAACACCTTACTCTGGGAGTCAAATTTTCTTGAAGATTTCAGCAAGCATGGAAGAATAGAAAAGGCTTTTTATGAAAGAATGAGAGAAAAATTTGTGTTCTGCAAAACCTAATCAAATTTGTAACATGCCTGACAATATTAAAGTAAACTGCTCAAGAAGGAACTAAGGGGGTCATTCTAAGTCTGGCAGGCGGCTAAGGCCGCCCGCCAGACTTCCCCCCTCCAAAATACCGCTCTGCGGTCGCAAGACCGCTGAGGGTATTTTGGCTTTTGCACTGGGCTGGCGGGCGACCGCCAAAAGGCCGCCCGCCAGACCACTGCAAAAACCCTTCCCACGACGACGCCGGCTCAGAATTGAGCCGGCGGAGTGGGAAGGTGCGACGGGTGCAGTTGCACCCGTCGCGAATTTCACTGTCTGCAATGCAGACAGTGAAATTCAAAGTGGGGCCCGCTTACGGGGGCCCCTGCAGTGCCCATGCCATTGGCATGGGCACTGCAGGGGGCCCCAGGGGCCCCACGACACCCCATACCGCCATCCTGTTCCTGGCGGGCGAACCGCCAGGAACAGGATGGCGGTATGGGGTGTCTGAATCCCCATGGCGGCGCAGCGAGCTGCGCCGCCATGGAGGATTCAGAAGGGCAGCGGAAAACCGTCGGGAGACCGCCGGTTTTCCTCTTCTGACCGCGGCTGAACCGCCGCGGTCAGAATGCCCTGCGGGGCACCGCCAGCCTGTTGGCGGTGCTCCTGCCGACCCTGGCCCCGGCGGTCTAGTACCGCCGGGGTCAGAATCACCCCCTAAATGTGAGGTATAAAACTGAGAGTGCTTAGTTGACAAGGTCACATCACCTAAATTTAAAAGTGCTTTTCACATATGGGTAGAACTGCAATATCTATATATGCGAATCAGCTGTATTCAAACACACTGTCTGACATTAACTCAAAAGTGGGGACAGAATGGGCTACTTTCAGGCCATAGGCATACACAAAGGGAAATCTGTGTTCAGATCTCTGCACACATGGATTTCTGCCTATGACTGAGGGCAAATCACTGTTCTGATGGTTTTCACCAATTCACGGGGAAACCTCCTATGAGTAGCAAGGTTTCGAAGTCTCCACCCCCTTACAGAAGGGGAGTGGAGACTGTGACAACAGGAATTATGATTGTAAAGGTACTACAAATAACTTTGTAACTCGATTTCTGACCTACACATACAGACGAGCTCTCTTCCTCCGCAGTGAAAACTCAAAACGGTAAAAAGCATTCACCTGACCTAAACACCACACATCTGGCCCAGATTAATCTGACAAACACATGAATCCAGCCCATATCCTAGGCTCTCACATCTTCCCCTTGGCCTGCATGACTTTCATGATGCTATATTACAGCCCCAGCCTCCAGAATGCTGCTAGCCCCACTCAAGAGGAAGGGGAACTTCACTGAGGAGAAGATATATCTAATAGTTACATTTGTTTTGATCATTATAGAGAACTACATAGTCTGCCTCTATGTAGCCTCAGTAGAGTAAAAAAGGCAGCCACGTGGCAGGAGCCAGCAGATTATGTCAATGCATTTGGTGTGGCAATACACACCGTGGGTGAACCTGAAAAACAAAAGTGGCAGGGCAACACATGGCCAGTAAAGTTGAATTTCTCTTGGGTTCAGCTGACAATGAGAGGCATATGTGCACCCCATCTGAATTTCCCCTTCCATGCTGAAAGTACCTTCCCTACCATGAGCTCTGACCTTTAACATACAGTGCCTGATCCTGGGGATACCAACATAAGACCAGGCAATGAAGTATACTTCTTATTGCTCCACTAGATTTCCTATTCCACAATCATGTCCCTCTCTCTCCCTCCTCCTTCGCATTTCACTCAGACACATCTTAATCCCCCACCTGTAGAGTTTATAATAAGAGTTATCGTAATGCACTCATTTTTAATACAGTCCCCATGTCAAATGCATTGGTAGCAACAAACAGAAAAAGGAGAGCCGCCCACTGTGGCTGCGTGACAACCAAGTGTTACGGTGTAAATAAGAAAATGCAAAACTGACCACACAGACTCCTCCTGCCAGTTCCAAAGGCAGCATTTACTGATTGTTCCGACAGGGAGAAAAACACTGCAGACTACACCTCAGCCATGCACAACCTGCCGCTATGGTTTTCCTTCAAACCCTGTTCACAGGCAGGTCTTTTTATATACACTAGTACAATACTTTATTACTCATGATCAATAATAGATAACTTGCAAGATTGGTGAATAAAATGAACAACAGTTGAAAACATGGGATCCATAACCCTGAATTCCTAAACTAAGTCATTACTCGCTCTTTATTATACGTTCGACAAAGGTTTATGATCGAGTATTCTCTGACCTGTGAATGTGTACATGCTCTTTTGAAAAAGTCATTTATTTGAAGTGTGTACTGACAGCGTTGTGTGGCCAGGACTTCTGACTATTCGGAATTTGGTTTCTTTCCTTGCACCCATTGTAACTTGTGCACCTGTGTGATTTGGACTAATTCAATTACCTACCGTTTGTCTAGTCAGCCTGCAATCTGTTGGTAGGCATGGAGGGTGTGCCGGGGACTCGTGTGCTGATGTAAATACTTGCAGGTGGGTTAGACATGAGTTGGCCTTTAACAGATGACCCTGTCATGTTCCTTATGCTACTACATCCTTGAGTGAACTTTTCATCTTGCTCATGTCACTGTGGGCGTAAGGCCTGAACTGTTTTTCGATCGTGAACAGTGGTGTAGTTTCTATTTGTGCCTGATGTTGCGCAATGTTTTCACGTTTCATATTTATGGTGGTACACTTATTTTTTGCATTCCTAATACACAAGGCATGCATATACATGCATCACAAACTCACACAAATGTGTGGCATACTGATGATACTAAAAATATTCTGGAGTATTTTTAAGCCTTGGTTTTATATACCTAAACACTAATATGAATATATTTATACTTTGAGATAAAAGCTGCCCAGCTTGTATTGTCTGCCCATCTGCCAAATCCTGCCACCTCCCCTTTTGCTTACACCAGTGTGCCGACATGTCGACTAGACATGAACAGCAGACAAAGGGAGGAGACAGGTAATTTGTCTTGATTTATTATATATTTTTTAGTATTATAAACCCCTAGTGCTGCATGTATTAATTGAGAAATTGATAGCTTGAATGTAAATGTCTAATCTTGCTTTTCTTATTTCACTAAATATATCTTTTCATTTTTCAGATTTATAGGTAAGTGTATCTATCCATTCCTTACCACCCTCACTACAATACTTTACAATCTTCAGGCTCTCAGCAGACTTTGGCCCTCATTATGACATTGGTGGTAAAAAACAAATATCGCCACAGTGGCTGCCGCCAACATACCGCTGCGGAGGTGAACATCCATCCGCCACATTATGACACTTCCACACAAAACCGACAGAAAACAGCCACAACTACAAATCCGCCAGACCCACTGAATGTGGTAAACTGACAAATCCACCACCCATACCGTTACGCCACCAAAAAAACCACCCTCCAAACAATGACCATTGGTGGTGAACATCGCTGCAGCGGATATGGCCACCCAAATACAAAACAAGACAACATTACCCAGAACAAAACCTGACACAAATACACACACCCACCAACAGCACTATAAAACACACACCCACATCACCCACAAATCTCTGCAAACAAGACAAGACAGCTCCACTTTGCGAGGACAATTCAAGAGAGAATTGCACGCACATCACAACTACCAATTCAGCCGACACACACCACACACCACACACCCCACCACATCACACATCACCCCTGCACAACCTACACACACCACACAACACCCATGTCCCCACAAAGGCACCCCAGTTTCACCAATTAGAGTTGTGGGGCATGGTGGAGGAAATAATGAGGGTAGAGCCACAGCTGTTTGGAGCACAGGTACAGCAGATATCCATTGCCAGGAAGATGGAGCTACGCAAGAGGATCGTGGACAGGGTGAACGCCATGGGAAAGTATCCACAAACAAGGGATGACATCAGGAAGAGGGGAACGACCTATGGCGGAAGGTGTGTTCCATTGCAGCAAGGCACCAGGTCACTATCCAGAGGACTCCCACCTCCTCCCCCACAGCTGACAGCATGGGAGGAGCAAGCCTTGGCAATCTTGCACCCTGAGGGACTCACTGCCGGAGGACTGGACACTGGTGAGTCGACATTCACTACCTATCACCCCCGATACCTGCATGCCATCTCAACCCCCACCTTGACTCCCATCACCCCGCTCCATCCCACACAGTGCACCACCAAAATCAACAAACCTAAATGCCATGCCCTGCATGCCATACTCACTGCATGCACATCCCTTCCAGCCCTGCATGTACACCCACCACCAATGCATGCACAGCATGGAGAACTAACAATCCCACAATCCATCACCATACACAAACAAAGGTGGCAGGGCAACACCAATAATATAGGGGAAGCTAAGGATGCAGAATATGTCACAGACATGTAGCATAATACACCACTTACATCCCCACAGGTGCCCCAGCCAATCTCAGCAGCGAGGTGGTGCCATGGCTACCCAGTCCCCCACCAGAAGATGCCCCAGTGATGACAGCAACTCTGGAGGACTGGATCTGGATGTTTCCCTGGCCCATCACTCTGCTACACCAGCCCACACCCAGTCTACCACAGAGCCTCCCCCTCAGTATCCAACACCACAGCAGCCACCCAACACCCCCACACCTCTGTCCCCAGGACACGTCAATCAGCAGTGTGCTCACTTGTACAGGGACCCCAGTCCAGACCTCACAGGCAGCGCAATGAGTGTCCAGGGGTCAGTGGCAGTGGGCACACTGTTCAGGACACACAGGCACAGGGGGGCCAGGGATGGTCAAAGGACAGCTGTGCGCCGGGGGAGGACAGGCCCGGGGAACCTGCTGCCCAGGAGGCACTCACTAATGTCCTAGTGGCATATCAACAATCCCAGGACAAGATGGGTCAGGTGATAAACATCATGCAGGAGAACCAACGGCTGCAGGGGGAACCCCACCAGGATATCAAGCAAGAATTGCAGACCCTGAACACCACCATAGTCTCCATTGCAAGCGTGCTGGGTGACAGGGACATCATGAGGGACTATACAGCACACCAGCGGGCCCCTTCCACTAGCCAGTGTTCTCACCAGCCCTCCACATCTGCTCCAGCTAATGTACAGGAGGACTTGCCACAGGACCCACAGGCCACCAGCACCCCTCCTCCTGCAGAAAATGAACCACCCTGCAAACGGTCCCTGTGACCCAGACAGACACCAGAGATACTTGCAAAGACAAAGACAACCTCCATAAAATGAGGCCCTCCTGATTGTCCCCCTTGTGTCCCACTGTGTCACCTTGTCTCTTTGAACTGCCATTGCTCCCCTTCCTATGGCCCCTTGGACACTGGACCTGTGCTACAAACAGACTTGCCCACTACACTGGACTATTCCCAACCATCACCCCACTCTATTGCACTTCCCATTGTATACCAATTTTCAATAAACACCCTTGGACACAACTTGAGTAATAGTGCTTTGTCTACAGGTAATGTACAACATATAGAAATGTATTGAACTGCATGATCCTGTGTAACTGTCCAGTAACATGTTGACGCATCCTACAAAAGTGACTCAGCAGTCTGTACACATCACAGCAACATCTACAATAAGGGAAGACATAGGTGACAGTCAGGTACGATGCAAGGGGAATGACTTGCATTAGGCTACTGTCACAAAGCACAGCACTTTAACGTACAAATGTTTAGTTCAACAGTGTTACCTGAGTGTCATTGGAAATACTGCAGGATCATATGTGACCTGTTGTCCACATCCTCCTCCTCCACCTCCTCCTCACTGTCCTCAGTGTCCACTGCTACCACAGGTGCATTGTAACCCCCCTCCTCCTGCAGATAGTGCCCATGCCTTCTGAGGGCCACATTGTGCAACATGCAGCACACAACATTAATTCTGCAGACCTTCTCAGGGGAGTAGCACAGGGGTCCACCTGTCAGATGGAGGCACCTGAACTTAGCCTTCAGGAGACTGAAGGTCCTTTCGACAATCCTCCTGGTACGCCCATGAGTATCATTGTACCTATTTTCAGCCCCTGTTCTCGGATTCCTAACAGGGGTCAGGAGCCAGGACAGGTTTGGGTAGCCAGAATCATCCGCAAGAAATAAGGGACTCACATTAGCCCTGCACAATGGCATGGGCTATGACTCCTGAAGGCATACACTGACATACATTGGGTGGGGACTCAGGCTCACCTATTAGCCATACTCTGTGCCTCTGTAGTTGTGCCATCAGCTATGGGAGGCTGCTATTCCTCAAGACAAAGGTATCAAGCACCGACCGAGGTTACTTGGCAGTGACGTGGGAGATGTACTGGTCAGCAAGGCACACCATCTGGCCATTGAGTGAGTGGAAAATCTTCCGAGTCCTGTACCCTTGTTCATTAGCCCTGGGGGGGACTAAGGCAATATATGTCCCGTCAATGGCCTCAATTACATGTGATATATATCCCATTGCATAGAATCCAGCCTGCACAGCGAGTAAATAATCTACCTGAGGGAATGCGATGTAGCTGCACATGTGTTTGAGCAAAGCTGCCAAAACCCTTGCAAGCACAATAGAGACTATTGGCTGTGACATTCCTGCAGCCAAGCCCACTGTCACCTGGAAAGGGCCAGTTGCTAGGATATGGAGCATTGAGAGTACCTGAACAAGAGGGGGTATTACTATGGTGCTACGGATAACAGGTAGCAGATCAGGCTCCAATTGTGCGCACAGCTCTGTGATTGAGGCCCTGGCCAGACGATATGTGAGTATGATGTGCCTGTCCTCCAGTGTAACCAAGTCCACAAGGGGTCGGTACAGGGATGCTTACTTCCTCCTCCTATCGTTCAAAGTGGTTGATACCTAATGGACCTAAAAGTAAGAAAGGAGTGACTACAGGAACCAAAAACACACTACAACAGTGTACACAGAGCATGCTTCTGTGTTGGACACTGGAATTGTATAAGTGAGAACATTCGACTACAATGACGCACTTATCAATCTGTTGATGTGTACCAGCATTAGAAAATGGCACCGCCTGTCCTGTATTCATGATTCATGGACAGGTAGAAGTGACCTAACTCCGATGGCGTTCACATCATGGCAGAAGGTGGTCTGCACCACCGTGCAATTCCTCATTGGCTAACATGCCCTCTACGGAGTATGGGAACCAATGATGATCAACGCTGGCGGTGACGGTGTTGACGGCGGCGGATGTGACGGCCATTTTCTTTCTACCACTTCACTTGATTCCTGACTTTCCACCGGACGACATCTCTATTGCGTGGGCTGCTGTGACCTGTGTCTGGAACTGCCCTGGCTTGTACAATAGGGGAAAGGGCCCCAGCCTTCACGTCAGAGGAGTTGGAAAGGCTTGTGGATGGAGTCCTACCCTTGTATGCGCAGTTGTATGGGCCTCCAGACCGACAGGTGAGTACACCATGGGTACGTTGGATGCGACATGGCGCATGGAGATGAGTGTGTGTGCTGGCAGTATGTCATATGGGGGGTATGGCTGGTGAGAATGCTAATGCAGGGGTATGGGTCATGTGTGTGTCTGATGAGGGAATAATGCATTTTGTAGGCTATATGTGTGAGAGGCTGGATTGTCTGGTTAATGTTGTCCCTCTATTTGTGTTACCTCTGCAGGTCAGTGCCCATCAGAAGAAGCGGTTGTGGGGTGCCATCGCCAAGGACGTGCGGACCCTGGGGATCTATAGCAGGCGCAGAACCTACTGCAGGAAACAGTGGGAGGACCTGAGATGCTTGGCCTGGAAGACAGAGAATGCCCATCTGGGGACAGTCTCCTAGTGAGGGAGGGGTGCCCGTCAGAACCTGACCCCTTTGATGGCCCGCATACTGGAGGTGGCCTACCCAGAGCTGGATTGGCACTTGAGGGCATCACAGTAGCCACAAGGGGATAAGTACAGTGTGTTTGACAACCGTCTCTCTTGCCTGGCATGGGATTTGAGTGCAGGGTACTAGTCAGTGGATGCCCCAATATGCCAGTTTAGACATTGCTGCATGGTCCGGCTTAGGTTAATAGGGTGAAATGGATATTTTTGATAGCTAGGTAGGTGGCTTCCCATCGCAGACAGGGCTTAGCTGGTCCCAGTTAGTGTGTAACTGCCAGTGTTTGGCTCCTACTTGCTGTGGTACTTAGCCAATGGTATGCCAGTGTGGTCCATACTGCACATTCTCAGTCTCTGTGTGTGACAGTGATGTCTAAGCCATTTGTATTGTTGGTGCTGTGATTGACTCTGTGCTCCCTTTATTTCTCCTTTTGTCATCCTGTCCATGTATGCATTAGCATCATCTGGCAAAGGAGCAAGGGCACCGGTGAGTGAAGGAGCTGCAGCCCACGGGACCCAGGAGGCAGAGTCCACCGACACCGAGGGGACCAGTGGGATGGAGGGCGAGGGGAGCACCACGGCTGGGACAGGAGGTGATACTACTGACTCTGATTCCTCCTCCGATGGGAGCTCCTGGTGGTGGCAGACCCCTCTGGGACCACCCCAGCTACAGGTTCTACTGCCACGCCATACCAGTATCACCTTCCCAGTAGCCCCCCACCAAGTTGCCCGTGCCCACTCACCCAGGAGGGTGGGATTCTCATTCGCCCCAGGCACCTCAGGCCCTGCCCCAGTCAGCCCTGCTGCCCTCAGTAATGAGGCTATTGACCGCCTGAGATCCATCTCGGTAGGGCAGTCAACCATAGTGAATGCCATCCAGGGGCTTCCTCTAGGGCATTCACAGTGGATTGGTGGCCCTACAGAGATCAGTTGAGGCTCTGGCCTCTTCACTGATGGCAGCCAGTGTCCCTGTTTCATCCATCCCCCCTCCAACTACCACTTCCCAGTACCAGTCTCCTCACCCCCAACCCATCCCACGCACACATTCTGACAAGCATGCACCCAAAACAACACACAAGACTCGCACAGACAAACTCACGCAGCACACTTCAGTCCACATGCACTCACACAGCCAACAGACAGATGCACACAAAACATCATCCACTGCCTTCACTGTCTCCCCCTCCTCTTCCTCCCTCATAGTCACATTCTCACTCACACCTGCATGCACTGCATCAACAGTCCCTGAACCTGCCACCTACACTGCTTTTCCCACATTCACGACAACAGCAGACCTGCAGACATGCACCCCACACACCACATGCGCAGTCACCACCACCACCATCACCACTTCATGCAGCACACCCACTTCACTTGCAGACACCACCACAACATTCACCCACACGTCATGTTTGCCATCCCCCACCCTGTCTGACCCCCCTCCATAGACACAAAAAAGCTTGCACTCATACCCCCAACAGCCATCCCATTCACCTCACACATGCATAGTGTCCATGCACCTGCACCCAAGTCCGTCACACCTCCTCCTCCTACAACCACTCTCTCTCCTCCACTCCCATCCCTCCTCCCACATCCCACCCCATTGGCCCTAAGAAGCTTTTCCTTGCCCGCCTTGACCTGTTCCTTCCCTTCCCCCCTCCTGGCCGTAAAAGGAAGGTCCCACCCCCCCAGCCCAGTACCTCGAGCACCCAGTCTGACACTGTTTCACCCACAAAGTCTCCAGCTGCCACTTAGGGGCACTGGGTGCAACGCCGGCCCACCGCAATAAGGACACTCTTTCCCACCCCCACGGAGGGCTAAAGTGCCGCCCCCTCCCAAACAGACTACCAAGACCATGGAGCCACCTCCAAAACCTAGGGCCAAGGAGGCCCCACCCAGATCCAAAGCCAAGGCAGCCCCACCCAGATCCAAGGCCAAGGAGGCCCCAGCCAAATCCAAAGCTAAGGAGGCCCCACCCAGATCCAAGGCCAAGGGGGCCCCACTAAGATCCAAAGCCAAGGAGGCCCCTCCAAGACCCAAAGCCTAGGAGACCCCACCCAGATCCAAGGTCAAGGAGGCCCCACCCAGATCCAAGGACAAGGAGGCCCCACCAAGATCCAAGGACAAGGAGGCCCCAGCCAAGACTGAGCCCAAGGAGGCCCCAGCCAAGACTGAGCCCAAGGAGGCCCCAGCCAAGACTGAGCACAAGGAGGCTCCAGCCAAGAGTGAGCCCAAGGAGGCCCCAGCCAAGACTGAGCCCAAGGAGGCCCCAGCCATAACCAAGGACAAGGAGGCACCACCAAGATGCAAGGCCAAGGAGGCCCCAGCCAAGACTGAGCACAAGGAGGCCCCATCCCAGTGTAAAGAATGCCGGTAGCTGAGTGCTAGTATGTGGGATTGGTATATGGGTATGTGAAAATAAAAATGGCTAGAGGTCTGGAAATATCGTATTTAATCAACCCAGACCCCTGTCATGATTAAAAACAGAGTGTGGGTAAGGATTAGAAGTAATGTCTAGTCCACCCTCAGAAACAAAAAAACTATCAGTCCCTGAATTGGGGGAATGTGGAGAGTTAGAGTACAGAACTAACTATACTTCTATCATCGGGGTCAACATGTTTCTTGCAAAATATGTCTGTTAAGATAAATGCGATTCGTCAGGACCAAAAAACTTACCTAATCCACATGTTATAACCCAATACGGGATTTCTTCGTACCACAAAAACCTACAAAGAGCAAAAAAACAGACTCAAAATACAAATATAACCATGTTATATCAAACAGACTCCTCTCAATTCAGAGGATGAATCCTTACCCTCCTTGCATTAAAGGATATTTAATGATTTAAGTTTGTCCTGAATAGTTTGAATGGATTTATAATCCTTGAGATATTTATACTTGTTATGTATGACATGTCATCTATATCTATACTTAGTTGACTATACAAGCCTGGACCACTGATGCTTATCGCGATCCCGATGGGGCCCATCCTTTAATACAAGGAGGGAAAAGGATTCATCCTCTGAATTGAGAGGAGTCTGTTTGATTTATATTTCACCGTGTGATACACTGCACATTAGGGTTTCTCACCGGAATGAGCTCACTGTGCACATGGGTATATTTGTATTTTGAGTCTGTTTTTTTGCTCTTTGTAGGTTTTTGTGGTACGATGAAATCCCGTATTGGGTTATAACATGTGGATTAGGGAGCCATATGCACACTAGTCCAAGATTATAAACCTAAAAGGCTCCTTGTGTCAATCCTTGCCCACCCCAGGGGTGTTTATAAACTTTGCAGTAGAGCTCCACAAACACTGTGCTCTCGTTTGGGGGGTCAAAGCAAAAACTCTGGGTAGATTATATTGGTAGAACCCATTTCATTATGCACCTGAGAGAAGATATTTCCACTTCTGGTAGGCTCAGGGCAATGGAAATATTCATGGTCATATAAATCAGTAAAATAACATGAGGATTAGAATAAATACAGAAAATGAATTAAAAGCTCCAGCATAGATCTGCCCTAAAGAATAAAAAATCAGGGTTATAAATCAGAGGGCAGACCGACAAAGTATTGCCTTCAAATGACCAAAAGGAATTGAGCCTAACGCCCTCTGGTAGGGCTTAGTTTATAGAGTGAAATACAATAAAATTCATACATTTGGTGTGAATGTGCAAAGGCCTTGAAATTCCATCCAATCATATTAAAGAAAGTCAATACATTTTAAAATCACTTTTTTCAGCACAATCCCACAAATTCATATAATACAGTTTCCACCCCAATAGAACAATTATCCCTACACATCAAGGTTAAGTGAGACTCACACTGTGGCCCCAATAAATGAGACTTTGTGAAAATGTTAACTATGCTGAAGCAGCATGAAAACTAAGCTTAAAAATGGAACATCATGTTCTACATGAGAGAATTACACTGTGTTTCAAAAACATTGTTTGCAAAAAAAACATTTAACACCAATTGCATGGTGAGGAAAGGGCTGTGTGCAGGGGAATATGACTGCACGAAGCAACAACTATTTTTAGCTTGAGGCCTACTATCTAATGTTAAAATAAACACACATTTTCATGGATGCCTTGTATTCATTATTTGTTAATCACATGGTGTTAATACAATTACACATTTTGATTAAAAGCTTTAGACCACCTGGGACCAATTTATTATTCTTATAATTTATCACTGAAATGTCATATTTTGACTTTTGTCATTGTCCAGGGCACCTATCCTGCGATAAATGGCATGTTTCTATATTGTAAAGTCCATACGACTAAAGAAAATAGTCATGAGATGACTGATCAATATTGGGTTACCCCCTGATGTTCAGGTCAATAAAGTAGTGGACACTCTATCCCCATTTGCCAGAGCTTTCAGTAGTCTTCCTCACACACTTGTTGGGCCCTCATTATGGCTTTGGCGGTCTTCCCTGAGGACTGCAAAAGCCACGGGTGCCAGGAGACTGCCAATGAAGGCAGTCTCCCGCCCGCCATATCATGGGTACTTCCGGATTTCCGCCACACTTTGGGCGGAAATCTGGCAGTAGTCGTGCTGGCTGGTGGATGTCCTCTGGCGGCACCATCATCGGCCCGCACCGCCAGTAGACAATGTCCGTCATATGATGGGTCATAATATGGCCTGGCGGTGTCCTGATGTCGGGACGTTGCCGGCAGTGGAAGCGCCCATCCTGTTCCCTACCGGACTACCTTCTCCCTGGACCAGGTGAGGTGATCGTCCGACAGGGGAGGGAGGGGGTGTTGTGTGTGCATGTATGAGTGTGTGGTGTTTGCATGGGTGCATGAATGTGTGTGTGCGTGGTTGTATGTGTGTGAGTATGCATGTTTGGATGGGTGTGAGTATGCTTGTTTGGATGGGTGTGAGTATGCGTGTATGAATGCGTGTATGGATGGAGTTGTGAATTCGTGAATGTTTGGAGTTGTGAATGCGTGTATGGATGCTGTTGTGAATGCATGCATGGATGCGTGTGAGTGGATGCATGTATGTGAGTGTAGGTGAATAGGTGTATGCGTGGTGCGTGTGGGTGTCTGTGTGCGTGTATGCAGGGAGGGGAGTGGAGGATAGGGGAGGGGGCGCAGTGTCAGAAGGGTGTGCGGGGGAGGCGGCGCTGTGGCTGGAGGGGGTCGGGGGGGGTCTAATGCTTGCTGGGGGCAGGAGCCATCTACCAGTGACAGGGAAGGAATTCCCTGTCACCGGTAGCCCTTCTGCCATGGTTTTCATGGTGGTGCTATCGCTGTGGAAACCATGTCGGAAGGCCAGCTCTTAATACCGCCGGTGGTCTTCTGTGGACAGCCGGGTCGGAGATGATCCTCTCTGGCCCGGCAGTTCCATGGCAGTATGAGTGGGGACGTGGTGGGTTGGCAGAAGCCAACCTGCCACACTCATAATGTGGCGGTCTGCACCGCCAGAAAAGTTGGCGGTGGGACTGCCACATTTACCATGGCAGTCGGAAGACCACCAGGGACAAAATGACCCCCTTGATGTGGTGGGTGCAAAGCGTTAGTTCCCAAC
Source organism: Pleurodeles waltl (assembly GCF_031143425.1). NCBI lineage: Eukaryota > Metazoa > Chordata > Amphibia > Caudata > Salamandridae > Pleurodeles > Pleurodeles waltl. The sequence goes on along the minus strand of NC_090443.1, from coordinate 298,918,712 downwards.
AACTCACAATTACACAATGTCTGCCTGTTTTAAATCCAAGGTAATCAAATTTTAAAGAAAATGACTGTGCAGTTGTCTAATTCTACTTTATCAGTGACATAGGGGGTCATTATGAACACAGCAGGCCTCGCCGCCGTGTTCATGCTGGCGGTCTTATCACAGACCGCCAGCCCCCTTGAGACCTCGCTGGCCAAATAATAGACATTCTGCTGGGCCAGCTGGCGGAAACAGTCTTGGAGCCGTCATCAATGCGGATGTGCGGCGGGTGCTGCAGCACCCATCGCGCAGATCACTGCCCGTAAATCGGTGCATGGGCAATACAGGGGCCCCCAGGGGGTCCCGAAGCACCCCTTCTGCCAGCCTTTCTGTGGCAGGTGAACCCTCGAGGGAATGGCTGGCGGAACAAGGGCTGCCCTGTCGGATGAAGAATTCCGCCATCGTGGTTGTGGAAGGCCACCTGTGGTGGTTCCCACTGGCTTCATTATGTGGCGGTCGAGACCGCCATGCCGGTGGCAGTAATTTCTGCCGCCACTGGCATGGCGGTCTCGACCGCCAGGTTCATAATGAGGGCCATAGTGTGCTGCACACATATATTTATAGTTCTTTATAGCAACTACCTGTGAAGCTTGATGTTCTACTTTCTCCAAAACCATAAATGATTAACTTTACCATAAGCATAGCTTGTGTTTGATTGGGCAGTTTGGTAATTCTCTACACAGCGGTGAGAAGACCATGCAGCAGAATTACACAGTGCTTAATCTGTACTAGTGGTTGTTGTTGGGCAGCCCCAGCACTTTTTTCAGAAGAATAGAACTATTTACTCCCTCCCTCACTGTCCCTATGACAGCAGATTAATCCTCCTTTTATTTCTACTAGACATAAGAAGAGAATGGAGATCCTGCACCATCATTGTATTGTCAGCCATTCTTCTATTTCTTCAAACAACAATAAAAATAAATGAAAGATTGTTGCTCTCTTCCAAGATGTTTTGCATGCTGCTCACAGACCAGGCTGACTTTATAAGCAAGAAGGCACCAACCTGAGGTATTTGGAAGGGCAAGGCAGTAATGGTGGTGCAGATGTACGTAGAGTCTGTGGACCCAGCTCATTCAACTCGTAATAAAAAAATGTAGGCCAGCACTTATTTATTGTTTACAAATTAATCTGTGCATTGCTGCCTATGTCTTTGTAAATGTGAATATTGGATAAAACACTGTGGTTGTTCATAATATTCCTATGTGTGCATATTGAGGCTGCACCAGGGCAGTCTTATACTTACATGACCAGTATTTTAATACCCAATGCTCTCAGCAGAAAATGGGAGGGTAAAATATGCCTTTTTCCCTTATCAGTACATATGTAGCTATGAGAAGAAAACACTTTATAATGTATTCCACAGTTGTCTTAATCATCCCTGAACAATAATTAAAGTAAACAAAGGGAGAAAGCCATGTTAAAAATTAATACAGACAGTATCATAGAAAGTTATACTTATGTATCATGTCTGGGCCTTTGCCAGAATTGTAAAATTTTAACGTGAGCAGATTGGTGTTTTTCTCTGGTAAAGGTGGCAACCCTAAAACAAGTAAACAAAAATAGCCAAAATGTGTATTTTATTTTATTTTGATTTTATTATTTTTTTTTGTTTACATACAAATCTCAGCATACAGTTGGAGCACATATCAGTTTCACATTAATAACCTCTCATACACAGATCACAGTAATATCTGGAAACTAGCCAACATTACACAACCACTGTACCTAAATCATCTCTTGTGCCTAGCCCTGTAACTCCTCCACCCTCGCTCCTCCCAAAGATTTTGGAGTGGTAACCCTGTTGTGTAGCCATTTTAGCTATAGTTCTATACACGTTATTTTAGCAAACTAGGCCTGCCACAGTGCACTTTAACCTAGATATATTTTATTTAGCTTCATTATATTATTTTAACATTAGCCACATTTGCGGTCTTGTTTTATTTTCTCTATCTACCTGTTCTTCGCCTAGGTCAGCACTGCGTTCTTAAACAAGACATTTCTTTTACTCTGTGCTTTTCTCAAGGCTGCAGTAAGATACATTGCTGGCAAAAGTGGTACGTTTTGTCTCCTATGTTTCTTGGAAAATCAGCTGTTTTATTATAAAAACATAACATTTACCCATGTACGTTAGAGGGAGATTCCAGCCAGATGACCATGACTGTATGCTGATGGCTGATTGCTTCGCTACAGCTGCTATGTAGAGTACAAGCCTCTTGCTCAGGTATGAGGGAAGATGTCTTCCAGAGGGAACTTGAAAGGCAGAATTAGAGCTTAATATGCTTGCTCTAACATAGCTTAGGTAGGAACTATCCCTACAAACCTTAGTGACAGTATGGTAGCGCTATTCTTGCGTTTTACTCTCCTTGTCACAATTTTAATCTTATTGTGCTTCATCGTCCAAGGTATTGCAATACATGCTTTACTATCTAGATGCAGTTATTTCAATAAAACCTTATTGAACTTTATTCTGCCTCTGATTGTCCCTGCATATGTGAGACTAATGCACCTGAGAGAAACGGATGAGATGTGAGTGACCACGATTCCCCTGAGGAGTCATGTATGTCATGTGCCCAGTTGCCCCAATCATCCCTGCTCTTGGGTGGAGATGAGGCACTGCTAGTTAGCCGGAACAAACCCGGATTAGGCAGACAAGTGTCACATGGTGTGGGATCAGACTCAGTCCCCCGCAGTACAGGTGATTCTGACGCCCAAATCCAGTTGTCTCATTAGGATAATAAGAACCTATGCTACATGGCGCCACCAACGTTTGGTCAAGCACTCATTTTCGGGACCGCCTGAGTATCTCAGTTTCACTAAATGCAAAGACACCACAGTACTATTGATGGAGACGTCCGTGGTATTAAGGAATTTTTCTCCTTTGCTAAGTAGGGAGTTCCTAACTAACGCTGTAGGTTGTTCAAGCCTGAACACTAAAAGGAGAATCCCCATTTGGTGTGCTTATCCCTGAACAAAATTTACCATTTATCATGGAGAACCCGCTGCGACTGCCCCTTGCTGCACATAATGGCACATGGCCTAACGGCCCAGGGGACTCCAGTTACATTTGTTTTTGAAGCTCATGTAGCATACAGACAAGAAATTTTCTATTCTTGGGTCACATTTCCAGCGGTTGATGGGAACACAAATACGTTTCACCAACATACACCTGTAAACATACCTGCACATTATAGAGCTTATGCATATTTAGAAATACCTCTATCTTATCAAGACCATAATAATTGGCTTGATGGCGCCCTACCACATACAATCTTGCACGTGAGGTTAGGTCCTCTAAGTAATGATGGTCCTACCTGGTCTTTGTTGGCCACATATACACCGCACCCTGATGCAGCAACCTTGGCGGTAGCTGAGGATCACCGCTTATATACTGAGCTTACGGCAATATACAGACTATTAGTACAGTTTGGAATGCAAACATTAAATACAAACCCAGCACGTGCTGCCCCAGTGCAATCACATGCAGCAACGCCAGGCATTAATCCTGCGACTGTAAATTCGATCATGGGTAAGATACCCGCCAAACGGGAAGAGATTCCGTTTTGGTTAGCTCAAAAACGAAATGCACTGGAAGCAGTATTTCCCCATACGGGACCTCAGGATAAGCATAGAATATTAACTATGTGCTTGGGATTTGGGATGGTTCCCACATTAGATAACTGCAATACTTGAGGCACGGTATTTGCCACGCCCTATACTACCGCACACGGTACACTGACACTTGCCAATCTTCCATAAGTGTGAGAAGGTAGCCTCTTTCTAGCCTTGTTACCCCCACTTTTGGCCTGTTTGTGAGTGTATGTCAGGGTGTTTGTCACTGTTTTCACTGTCTCACTGGGATCCTGATAGCCAGGCCTCAGTGCTCATAGTGAAAACACCATGTTTTCAGTATGGTTGTTATGTGTCACTGGGATCCTGCTGGTCAGGACCCCAGTGCTCATAGGTTTGTGGCCTATATGTATGTGTCACTGGGACCCTGTCACACAGGGCCCCAGTGCTCATAGGTGTGCATGTGTATGTTCCCTGTGTGGTGCCTAACTGTCTCACTGAGGCTCTGCTAACCAGAACCTCAGTGGTTATGCTCTCTCATTACTTTTAAATTGTCACTAACAGGCTAGTGACCAATTTTACCAATTCACATTGGCTTACTGGAACACCCTTATAATTCCCTAGTATATGGTACTGAGGTACCCAGGGTATTGGGGTTCCAGGAGATCCCTATGGGCTGCAGCATTTCTTTTGCCACCCATAGGGAGCTCTGACAATTCTTACACAGGCCTGCCACTGCAGCCTGAGTGAAATAACGTCCACGTTATTTCACAGCCATTTTACACTGCACTTAAGTAACTTATAAGTCACCTATATGTCTAACCTTTACCTGGTAAAGGTTGGGTGCAAAGTTACTTAGTGTGAGGGCACCCTGGCACTAGCCAAGGTGCCCCCACATTGTTCAGAGCCAATTCACTGAACTTTGTGAGTGCGGGGACACCATTACACGCGTGCACTACATATAGGTCACTACCTATATGTAGCTTCACCATGGTAACTCCGAATATGGCCATGTAACATGTCTATGATCATGGAATTGCCCCCTCTATGCCATCCTGGCATTGTTGGTACAATTCCATGATCCCAGTGGTCTGTAGCACAGACCCTGGTACTGCCAGACTGCCCTTCCTGGGGTTTCACTGCAGCTGCTGCTGCTGCCAACCCCTCAGACAGGCAGCTGCCCTCCTGGGGTCCAGCCAGGCCTGGCCCAGGATGGCAGAACAAAGAACTTCCTCTGAGAGAGGGTGTGACACCCTCTCCCTTTGGAAAATGGTGTGAAGGCAGGGGAGGAGTAGCCTCCCCCAGCCTCTGGAAATGCTTTGTTGGGCACAGATGTGCCCAATTCTGCATAAGCCAGTCTACACCGGTTCAGGGACCCCTTAGCCCCTGCTCTGGCGCGAAACTGGACAAAGGAAAGGGGAGTGACCACTCCCCTGACCTGCACCTCCCCTGGGAGGTGTCCAGAGCTCCTCCAGTGTGCTCCAGACCTCTGCCATCTTGGAAACAGAGGTGCTGCTGGCACACTGGACTGCTCTGAGTGGCCAGTGCCACCAGGTGACGTCAGAGACTCCTTGTGATAGGCTCCTTCAGGTGTTAGTAGCCTTTCCTCTCTCCTAGGTAGCCAAACCCTCTTTTCTGGCTATTTAGGGTCTCTGTCTCTGGGGAAACTTTAGATAACGAATGCATGAGCTCAGCCGAGTTCCTCTGCATCTCCCTCTTCACCTTCTGATAAGGAATCGACCGCTGACCGCGCTGGAAGCCTGCAACCCTGCAACATAGTAGCAAAGACGACTACTGCAACTCTGTAACGCTGATCCTGCCGCCTTCTCGACTGTTTTCCTGCTTGTGCATGCTGTGGGGGTAGTCTGCCTCCTCTCTGCACCAGAAGCTCCAAAGAAATCTCCCGTGGGTCGACGGAAGCTTCCCCCTGCAACCGCAGGCACCAAAAAGCTGCATTACCGGTCCCTTGGGTCTCCTCTCAGCACGACGAGCGAGGTCCCTCGAATCCAGCGACACCGTCCAAGTGACCCCCACAGTCCAGTGACTCTTCAGCCCAAGTTTGGTGGAGGTAAGTCCTTGCCTCACCTAGCTGGGCTGCATTGCTGGGAACCGCGACTTTGCAAGCTACTCCGGCCCCTGTGCACTTCCGGCGGAAATCCTTCGTGCACAGCCAAGCCTGGGTCCACGGCACTCTAACCTGCATTGCACGACTTTCTAAGTTGGTCTCCAGCGACGTGGGACTCCTTTGTGCAACTTCGGCGAGCACCGTTTCACGCATCCTCGTAGTGCCTGTTTCTGGCACTTCTCCGGGTGCTACCTGCTTCAGTGAGGGCTCTTTGTCTTGCTCGACGTCCCCTCTCTCTGCAGGTCCAATTTGCGACCTCCTGGTCCCTCCTGGGCCCCAGCAGTGTCCAAAAACGCCAAACGCACGATTTGCATGTAGCAAGGCTTGTTGGCGTCCATCCGGCGGGAAAACACTTCTGCACGACTCTCCAAGGCGTGGGGGACCCCTCCTCCAAAGGGGAAGTCTCTAGCCCTTGTCGTTCCTGCAGTATTCACAGTTCTTCAGCCTAGTAAGAGCTTCTTTGCACCAACCGCTGGCATTTCTTGGGCATCTGCCCATCTCCGAGCTGCTTGTGACTTTTGGACTTGGTCCCCTTGTTCCACAGGTACCCTCAGTCAGGAATCCATCGTTGTTGCATTGCTGATTTGTGTTTTCCTTGCATTTTCCCTCTAACACGACTATTTTGTCCTTAGGGGAACTTTAGTGCACTTTGCACTCACTTTTCAGGGTCTTAGGGAGGGTTATTTTTCTAACTCTCACTATTTTCTAATAGTCCCAGCGACCCTCTACAAGGTCACATAGGTTTGGGGTCCATTCGTGGTTCGCATTCCACTTTTGGAGTATATGGTTTGTGTTGCCCCTATCCCTATGTTTCCCCATTGCATCCTATTGTAACTATACATTGTTTGCACTGTTTTCTAAGACTATACTGCATATTTTTGCTATTGTGTATATATATCTTGTGTATATTTCCTATCCTCTCACTGAGGGTACACTCTAAGATACTTTGGCATATTGTCATAAAAATAAAGTACCTTTATTTTTAGTATAACTGTGTATTGTGTTTTCTTATGATATTGTGCATATGACACTAAGTGGTACTGTAGTAGCTTCACACGTCTCCTAGTTCAGCCTAAGCTGCTCTGCTAAGCTACCATTATCTATCAGCCTAAGCTGCTAGACACCCTATACACTAATTAGGGATAACTGGGCCTGGTGCAAGGTGCAAGTACCCCTTGGTACTCACTACAAGCCAGTCCAGCCTCCTACAATAAGTGTTAAAACAAATTCAAGATGAATATGGGACTGCCCCGGCCCTGGACTTGGGAATGCAACGTATGGGCAATTTTGCCACTGTATCTTCAAATTATATTAAGTAACCTTAAAAGGGAAACAGTTTCACTAGCAGTACGTATGCGGCTCTGGGACGTTCCTGCACAGGATCAAGAATGTGAGCTTCCAAAGATTACTGTGGAGACCTATTCTAGTATTGGTCGAGATAGTCTGGGGGCCAGACCCATAAAACCAGTTTCAGGGTAAATCTAATAAAAATCCTACCAAGCAAGCACCTGAGGGTTCTAAAAAACACTGGGATAAAATAAAAATAAACATCTTAAAAAGAAAGGGGAGAATCTCTGCATTCGGAGACCCCTCAAAATAGATATAATCTCAGAAATAGAGATAATATAAAAATGCCTGACAGATATCAATATACTGATACACGCCAATCTTGTTCCTTTCAGCACTCACCGGAAAAACGCAGTGAGAGAGGTGGGAGGTCTGAGCGGAGAACTGAGTACGTGAACCAAGACAGGAATCACAACGTTCTACAGAAGTTTCTGGTAAAAAAAGAAGAGAAACTTTCCCAACAAAAACCCAAATTTTAAGAAAAAAGTGGCAGCGGTTGCGATTCGTCATGCCACTCAGGAAGAGGGCTCTATTGAAGAACAAGACTTGGGCATTAGCTCTGCTAGACAGCGCAGCAGAGGTTACAATTGTTTGCCGAAATTTTCAAGAGCATCTGGAGGTGAAAGCAACTGATGACTTCTTACAAATTGAAACTCCATGCCTGACAGGGTGTACAAAGTAACAATACAGTTAGAAGGAGACATTGATTGCACAATTAACGCAATCTTTTGGGACTGCGTCGTCAACATTTATGATATTTTACTGGCTGAAAAGGATTGGCCACCTGAATTTGTCCATACTTGCCCATATGGGGAAGAGGTTATCAAACCTTCTTTCTTGTCTCTTATTCCTGATGAGCTCATAGAATCCTATGCCATTGATTGGGCATTGGTGCAGGCACCCGCGTTATACCGCAACCACGTAGGGTAGGATTAAGATTCCCCCTATCATGTAATTCCAATTAAGAATCAACCCGCAACCTCAACCCCAATACCCAAGAAAATATGATGCTAAAGCACATGTGAGGGAAATCCTCACACAACTAGAGTACCAGGGCGTGATCACCCCTGTGTCTCACCAATGAATAATCCTTTATTCCCTGTAGCTAAACCGGACCATTCATACAAAATAGTCTTAGACTACAGAAACTTAAATAGTCATACACGCACATATGCTATACAGAATTCTCATTGCACAGCACTTATGAACAATATATTGCACAAAAATACAAAAGAACTTTGGATATTTCCAATGGTTTCTTCTGCCAAAATATAGCGCCTGAGAGTAGAGACCTAACAAGTTTCAGTGCACTAGGCTCCCAGAAAACATTCTGTCGTTTACCACAGGGGTAAAAAAAACAGTCTAGGACTATTTGTGTCTCATGTAACTTCAATATTGCACAACATTGACCCTGAAGCATTGTCCTATGTAGATGATATCTACCTTATGGACGATGAATTACTGCAACATCTCAGCCGGGTAGCCCGCATTGTTGTAGGATTTGCTGAATTCGGCTATAAATTCAACTTCAAAAAACAAAAATAGTCTTCCTTGGTGTCTTGTTTCTGGGATACGAATTATCAAGTGAAGGAATGAGTGTAGTGCCACTATTCTTAGACAAATGCGCACAGTTACAACCTCCAAATACCATTAAAAAACTCCAATGACTATTGGGTTTTCTAAATATTGGCAGAACATACATTCCAGATTATGCATCACGCATCAAATCCTTATATGACATTATACGTCCTGACTTTTTCAGTTAATTCTGGACAGTCGAACACACATGCATCCTTAGAGCATTGCAACAAGACATGCTTGCAGCTCAACTCCTACACACAAGGGACAATAAAAAACGTCTGATCATCAGAGTATTTGCTGGTGATATTGGTTTCACCTATGTAACATTCAATGAGGGTGAGACAGTCCCAATTGCATACAAATCACATTTGTATTCAACAGCAGAACAACCTTTTGCTCCCACTGAGGAAAGTCTCACTGCTGTTCAGATGGCTGTCATTAAAGAAAGACCACTAGCCCAGGGGAAACGTATTATTGTTGTATCTCCAATCCTAGCCCTTGAGGCTGTTACTAAAGCCAGCGTTCCAAATGTTAAAGCATTACATCCATGTTGGATCCAATGGGCAAAGTCTCTGACATCCACGGATGTTGACTATATTTTTTACCCAAAGTTACAAACTGAAGAATTTTTCCAATATGAACTAGAATACCCAGTTCCAGCAAATACATTACCTATTGATCAATATCAAAGAGTCATATACACCGATGGCTCAGCACCACCTGCCATAAGCACAAAGCATCAATACTCCGCTGCTTGAGCAGTCATAAGCGGCTACACGGAGGGTAGTAAATTCTATCCACAACATACCTTTACGCAAACCCTAGGGGATTGCACTGCACAACTAGCAGAGTTAAAGGCTCTGGTGATGGCACTGGAACATACGGATCCTGACCAGCTAACACTGATTGTCTGTGATTCGTACTATTGTGTCCAGTCCTTCAATGAATATCTGCATTACTGGCGCCTGAATGGGTTCAGAGATTCCTAAGGTAACACCATCAAACACAGACTTCTGTGGAGGAAAGTAGCGGATCTGGAGGAAACGCTACCAAATGTCCATGCTGTACATACACTTGGACACCAGCTTGCTGGAATACACGTTGATGGGAATACACTGGCTGATGAAGCAGCCAAATCAGCAGTAGCTATGGCTTCTGTTGCTGCGGTAACTCATTCTAGGACGAAACCGGACGATGAAATACTGGCTGCCGTAAAAGCCTTAGCTGATGGTACACCTTTGCCTAGATGATATCCCACTAAATATTACCACCAGATGGGAGGCATGCTTGACTCAGAAGTAAAAATACCAGGCGTGGGACTTCGAGTGATTCCCAATAAAGACCTAAGACCAGAGTTGATCAAAGCAGCGCATGAGAGACTTGCTTCTGCCCATGCAGGTGTGGTGGCTACAATATCATTGTTGCAGGCTCGTTATTGGCGGGCAGGTCTATACAAACAGACCAAGCAGTATGTCCTTTGTTGTGATATCTGCCAACAAATTTAGGGGTCCACCGTTAAACTTCCACCACAGACACCCCTCCTAATTTCGAACAAAGCATTACAATGTGTGTACCTGGACCATTGCGATCCTTTGACACCAGACAACGCATACAAATACATATTAGTTGCTGTTGAATCCTGCTCCAGATTTCTATGGGTGTGGCCACAACGCTAGGCTGACGCTCGGAATTTTATTAAAGATTTGCAAGTCTTTATTGGCACATATGCTCTTGTGACTTTCCACTTGGACCAGGACCCTGCTTTCGCCTCAAGGGCATTCAGGGACGCCATGACTTCGTTAGGGGTCCAATTCCATTACGTGTCTCCATTTCAAACCGAGGGAAATAGTGTCATGGATCGATGAAACCGAGATTTTAAGCAATCCTTAACAGCCAGAGTACCAGGTACGGGTCGTAGTTGGCTTATTCACCTGTATGGAGTCCAGAGAGCACTTATTAATCTGCCTAGAAAGTCCCTTGGGGGTCGTACTTCATACGAGTGCCTATTTGGAACTCAAATGTATGCTCCAGATCTTGATAATCCTGGCAGGGAGGCGGCAGAAACATCCTTTGACATAAATGAACGTATTACTGTCTTGCAGGAATTACTATAGTTCTGTGACAATAGCGCTTCTGCCAGTGCTGCCTCCTTAGGAATTAAGGACGTACCAATAACATCTACCGGCTGGATTCCAAAGGTTGGGGATCTAGTACGTGAAAAAATTGCTGTGAAAAAGGAGTTCAGTTCTTCGTATTGTGCATCGGTTCCAGTCCTGGGGATACATGGTACCAGAACTGTTATTCTACCACCGCTGCCTGGTTCTAAAGAAAGCCGCTTTGTCTCCACCCACAATGTCAAGCTACACCATGTGGCCGATCCTGCACAGAAGACCAAGAGGAATAACCAGTAGTACCCGAATCCCTCATTACTGGTCAAGATGTTCCTCTGCAAATTTTGAGCAGCAACGCTGACACCCCTCCGAGTATGGGGAGGGTGATAAATGATCTTTCATTAGGTCCACTAGCATCTTTTACAACAATACAGAAAATGTTAACCGTTCATTCTCAAATTCTACACAAATGGATGGCATTGTCTATTACGAACCGCCACAGGAGTCTTCTGACAGCTCTCTTCTTCAGAATACGGCTCCAGTTTTTGCACAAACTGCTTTTGGATACTTTGCCAACATCACTGGCACTTTCTCAGACTCATCTGCCTCTTCTGCATCTGAACTGTCAAAAACACGTAAGCTGATAATTTGGCTCTAAACGAATTACTTTATTTTCCTGTGGAACTATCTGTGGCTTTCCTTGACTGTATTAGCTTTCCTCCTTTGGATTGGCTTTGTTATTACCTTTTTTCTACTGATACATGGTCATTACCTTCCTGAATGATCAACAGTTGATCTGGTGGATGAGGTCGCAGAGACTTGTCTTTCGTGAACATTTCCACTATACCAACTTCTAATGGGATTGTTGGGGATAAAGTCACATTTTATATATACCGCCCGACAGAGGTCATTAAAATACCATATGTATTTAAGCTTACTATGAATGATGTAATAATACCAGGAGTTGCTCTGATGACTGTGATGTGAAAACAGTTGATGATGTAATAATACCAGGAGTTGCTCTGTTGACTGTGATGTGAAAACAGTTGATTCTATGATGACTGTGTTGCAGTTTTTTACTGTATTTGAAAGTGGGGATGTGTATCAATCCAAAGAGAATTATGGAGACATGTTCTGTTATAATTATTATGGACACCATTTCATTCACAGAACAAGTACCCCAAAAACTATTTTTAATTACACACAAAGGGAGCATTGGCCAACTCCTACACAAGGAAGTTCTAAAACATATTCTGAAAAATTTACATATTTTTCTGGGCACGATGTTAAAAATGCTGAGTCGCATTATTTCAAATTGCCATTTATGGAAAATGTACATATATTATTGACAGATACAAAATTCATTTATTCGGATTCCTTTGTTTCCCGATTGGCTATAGAAGGCTCTGAATATTGCTTGACTAAAAAAGTGTGTGGTGAACCAAAAAATTGGCAAATAAGGGCAAAAGAAACCTTTATTCAGAGCATGCCTGATGCCTGTTCAAATTATATTTTTTAATGAAACTGACAAGGTGTTTCGGCTTTGCAAAAATTAAGGATTTGAATGCACCCAGTATTCCTGCCCCTGCAAAATTTTACAAATGGCAAAGGTTTATCAATGCAACAGAAGATCAGCTCAATGAATGGGTCCAAAATGCCACATTTAATGCTTCACTTTCACGCCCTGGTGGGTGGTACGTATCCTTTGCGCGTTAGCTTCAGGCTTTAGGCCTTTGTGCACTTTGCCCTGGATGTATTTTATTCATTTGCTGGCAGTTTAGAGCCTCTGTGCACTTTGCCCTAAATGCTTTTTATTAGGCTTCGTACTGTTATTTTTCAAATAGCCAGTTCTACGGTTTTGTTTTTTATTCATATCACACTGTTTTGCCTACTTCAGCACTGGAGTTCTCCATAACACATTCACTCTGTGCTTCAGTCAAGGATACAGTCTGGTACATTGCCGATAGACGTGGTAGGAGTTTAGACTTGGCATTCCTGCATAGGGACATTTTGTGATCACACTGACATGTTAGTTATAAAATCACTTCCTTGTCCCAATACACGCAAGAGGGAGATTCCGACCAGGGACCACAAGTAGACGCTGACTGCCTCGTTGCAGATGCTGAACCAAGATCACAGGCCTTTGCTCAGGTATGAGGGCTGATGTCTCCCCAGTGATACAGACAGGCAAGCTAGAAGCTTAACATGCTGTGCTCGAAATAGAACAAGCAGAGGGAGAGTAGAAACTATTATACACTATGATCGCTTTGTTCTTATGTTTTACTCTCCTGGTAACTATTTCAATCCTACTGTGTTGTATGGTTCTGGTTATTGCGGCTCATGCCTCATTATCTAAAATACAGTTGTTTTATTAAATCATTATATAAAACTTATACTGTCTTTGTCATTTGTATATGAGATCATATTGTAAATGAGAGAGTTGGTTTGGATCTGAGTGACCAAGACTTCCCTGAGAAGTTCCAAAGATGTCATGCGCTCGGCTGCCCAATCATCTCTTCCCCGTGGGAGAAATGAGGCACTGCTAGTTAGCCGGAGCAAAAACCGGATTTAGGGTGACAGAGTTCTTTACAAGTGGGTCAGACTCAGTCCCCCACACCGTTATCGATCCTGCTGCCTAGAAATCCAGTAGTCTCATTTAGGATAATGAGAGCCCACGCGACATGGCGCCGCCAACGATTGGTCTGGCTCTAATATTTAGGTCCGACTGACTCTCTCGGTCTCATATATATTTTGACTCCTTGGTTCCATAAGCGGAGACGTCCGTGGGGCTGAGGGTTTCCGCCACCACGGGATAGGTACATCCTATTACTTAGTGGTTGGTTGTTCAAGCTTGAACTTTGAAAGGAAAAACCCCGATATTGGTGTGCCTTCTCTGACCTAGAGCTATTTTTTACAAATGGCGAATCCTAATGTAGTGAATATAGCAATCAATATGCGTCACCCGCTCACAGGACATCTGATAGCACATAGACTGACGGTCCAAGGGGGTCCGGTCACTTTTGTGGTGGACGCCCATGCAGCCTATAGCACAGAACTTTTTTGTTCTTGGGTCGTATTTCCAACAGTTGATGGGGGTACAAATACTTTTCACTAATACACTGTTGCGAATGTCCCTGGACAATACAGGGCTTACGCATACTTAGAGATACCTTTATCTTATCAAGAACACCATAATTGGCTTGATGGCGCCCTCCCACACACAGTAGCACAAGTTAGGTTAGGTCCACTGAGTAATGATGGTCCTACCTGGCCGTTATTGGCTACATATACACCTCATCCTGAGGCTGCTCAATTGACAGTGGTTGAAGTTCGTCGTTTATATACAGACTTAACGGCTACATATAGACGATTAGTTCAGTTTGTAATGCAAACACTGAATACAAACGCAGTGCGTGCTGCTCCGGCGCACCCACAGGCGGTGGTTCCGGGTATCAATCCGACCACTGTACACTCAGTTATGGGTAAGGTACCGGCTAAACGTGAGGAAACTCCATTTTGGCTGGCGCAAAAAATGTATACGCTGGAAGCAGTATTTCCCCATACGGGACCTCAGGATAAACATAGAATATTGACGATGTGCTTGCCGTATGGGATGGTTCCTCCGGTGGACCTTTGTAATACCTGGGGCACGGTGTTTGCCGCGCTCTACACTACGGCACACGGTACACCGACATTAGCTAATCTACCGGAAGTGCTTAAACAAATTCAGGATGAATATGGGGCTGCCCCTGCCTTAGATTTGGGCATGCAGTTAATGGGCAATTTTGCCGCAGTTTCTTCTATTATTTTGAGTAATCTCAAGGGAGAGGCAGTAGCACTAGCAGTGCGAATGCGTCTTCGGAATGTTCCGCAGATTAATCAGGAGTGGGAACTTCCGAGAATAATAGCAGAGACATATTCCAGTATTGGTCGCGATAGCCTAGGGGCTAGACCGCAAAAACCCCAATTACAGGGTAAAAATAATAAAGATAATGCTAAACAGCAGCAACCTGAGGGTACTAAAAAGCGCTGGGAGAAGAAACAGCAAACTCCTAAGAAAGATGGGGGACAGTCTCCGCAACCGGAGACCCCACAGAATAGGTATAATCTCAGGAATAGGGATAATTTGAAGACGCCTGATAGATATCAATATACTGATACACGCCAATCTCGTTCCTTTCAGGACTCCTCAGAGAAGAGAAGTGAGAGAGGTGGGCGGTCAGAGCGGAGGACGGAGTACGTGAAACCGAGACAGGATTCACAACGCTCAACGAAGGTTTATATTAAACAATAAGAGAAACCGCTGCAACAAAAACAGCAATTTAAAAAGAAGAAAGTGGCAGCAGTCTCAGTTAGACATGCCGCTCAAGAAGAGAGTTCTCTTGACGAACAAGATATGGGCGTTAGCACTGTTAGACAGCGCGGCAGGGGTCACAATAGTTCGCCGGAGTCTTCTAGAGCATCTGGAGGTGAAAGCAACTGATGACTTCATACAAGTCGAAACGGCGGATATGCGAGTCCCTGATCCTGATAGAGTATATCAAGTGACTCTGAGATTAGAAGGGGACATTGACCGCATTGTACACGCCATCTTTTGGGACCATGTGGTAAAATCATATGATGTTCTGCTGGCCGAACAGGATTGGCCACCTGACTTTGTTTGCGACTGTCCGGTTGGGGAGGAGGTTATTACACCTTCCTTCTCACCACTTGTTCCGAGAGAACTAGCGGAGTCCTATAGTAAAACATGGGCTCTAGCACAGGCTCCTGCCCTATATAGAAATAACGTGGAGTGGGATAGACAATCACCTTATCATGTAATTCCAATAAAGGGCGAACCTCAGCCACAGCCGCAGTATCCTATCAAATTTGAGGCAAGGGCATTGGTTAGGAAAATTCTTACACAATTGGAGTACCAGAGTGTAATTGAGCCCTGTGTCTCGCCGATGAATAATCCCTTATTTCCGGTTGCTAAACCGGACCATTCATATAGGATAGTGGTGGATTACAGACATTTGAATAGTCATACACGCACATATGCAATACAGAATTCACATAGCGCAGCGCTTATGAATAATATAGTACGTAAGAAATACATAACAACGTTAGATATCTCGAATGGATTTTTCTGCCAAAATATAGCGCCCGAAAGTCAGGACTATACCAGTTTCAGTGCGTTTGGCTCTCAGAAAAAGTTTTGTCGTTTGCCTCAGGGGTATAAGAATAGCCCAGGACTATTTTCGGCTCGTGTGACTGAAATGCTGCACGACCCTGAAGCGTTATCATATGTTGATGACATATATCTGACAGACGATGAGATTCTGCAACATCTAAGGCGTGTATCGCGCATTGTTGTGGGGTTTGCTGATATTGGCTATAAGTTTAATTTTAAGAAATCAAAGATTGCCTTCCTCAGCGTCATTTTCCTGGGATATGAGTTGTCGAGTGAGGGCAAGAGCTTAGCGCCACATTTTTTGGAGAAATGTGCTTTGTTGCAGCCTCCTAATACGGTTCGGAAGCTCCAGTCATTGTTGGGGTTTCCGAATGTTGGCAGAACTTACATTCCTGATTATGCTACGCGTATAAAACCCTTATACGAGTTGATTCGTCCGAATTTTTCGAGTAGATTTTGGACGATTGAGCATACACATATCCTACAAGATTTACAGACTGATCTCTGAGCAGTTAAACACTTACACACACGGGACAATAAGACACATTTAGTCATCAGGGTGATACCTGGGGCTGTTGGGTTTACATATGTCACCTTTAATGAGGGTGAGACAGTCCCGATTGTGTACAAGTCCCACTTGTATTCTGCTGCAGAACAACGACTTTTGAATACTAACTTTCCAAGTCACTTCGGTGAACTTCGGTGAACTTGTGGGACGTATATTTAATGCATCCAGCACTGCTGGTAGTGCACATTTTTTCAAAGCCGTTGGTGTTGGTTTTGCTCACACCTTCTCTTCAATATTCGGTTTGATACCTTCGGCTATACACTCTATTTTCGGAAGCATTTTTGGGGGTTTCCCGATTACTTTGGCTTTATTGGCTGGAGTCTTGCTGTTGTTGAAAGGCTAGGAGATAGTTACATACACGAGGTGTGGGAGCTGCCCTTCTCATACAAATATATCAGTGGCATGAAAGAGGTCTTTCTTAGCGGTAGTGAATGCAAGACTTCTGACAGCCATTCCATGGTTTGTAAGCAGCTGTCCTTGCACGGGGCGTGTAATGCTTCGGCAGCGAACTTGGCTTGTTATCAGAAGAGAGTCCCAGTCCCCTTGAGTAGAATTGTGTTCCAGGTGCTCCTGAATGGCAGCTATGTGCTCCTTAATAGTGAGAGCTTTTGTGGGAAGCAAGCTGGAATAGTTTATGTCGTTTCGGTCTCCAAATTTGTTACATGCTGTGGGAATGTACTTTTTCCCCCTACACGACAGAGGGAGCTAGCTGAGATTTGCCCCCATGTCACTACTTCAAATGTGAATTTTGTCAAGTTGAGCAGAATCAAGGCTTTATTGTTTCAAAAACATGTGGAGCGTACATCTGCACGAGAGACCTATGCGCTTCAGGTTACGAGGTCATCCGCAGAGATACAGTCCCTTTTAAGTACTAACTTTCCGAGACACTTTGGTGAACTCATGGGTCGGAAATTTAACGTGTCAGATACTCCTGGAATTGCACATTTCTTTAAGGCTGTTGGTTCTGGTTTTGTTCACACCTTTTCCTCTATAGTTGGCTTAATACCTTCAGTCATGCACTCAATATTTTTCATTGTTTTCGGTGATTTCCGATAACTTTGGCTATAATAGGTGACATTTTGCTGTTGCTACTTTTTCTGCGTAATGGCAGTCCCTTTACAACAAGGAGGACTGAAAGCGCTTCCACCGGTGCAACTGTGTCGTGAACGCATGATGCAGTATTTTGGAGCACCACTCCTGGAGCGATTGGAGTGTGACTTGCCTCTGTCATTCAGACCGGTTTTGTATTGTGTGCAGCCTGTGTTTCAGTGCCTTTGGTGCCCTTTTGAATGTGCACTGAAAGTTTGTCTTTCTACGCAGTGCTTGCTTTCACTGGACGCTGATCAGTTGATGTTCTCGCTGAGGGCTCATTACCAGATATGCGCGTTGAGGGTGCGTTTGCTACGGGAAGCTGTTTATGAGTTGCCGTTTGCGGATCAAGCAGCTCTAAACTCACTGTTGGGCATACCACGGAATGCTGCTGCCTCGGCTGGAGCTCAGGCTTTGGAACACAAATGCTCCTTGGTTTTTCTTGCGCAGAACTTTCTACTTTACCACCTGCCTAAGTTTAACATTTCTTATCTTCAATTACCCTGGATTCAACTGGTGACTATAAAACTGACTCTGACTTTTGAAATTAGGCTTTTTTTGACACCACTGTTATTATTTTAAATTAACCTTTTAATATATGGTCAAGTGCCTTTTGACTTGTCATCATTGACATTATGCCTTAAGATGCATTTTAGTGGCTTATAGATATTAGGTCAGGCTTTGAACCACCAAGGGGAGGGTGTTGTGTAGCCATTTGATCTATAGTTTTATACACGTTATTTTAGCAAACTAGGCCTGCCGCTGTGCACTTTAACCTACATATATTTTATTTAGCTTTGTTATATTATTTTATCATTAGCCACATTTGCAATATTGATTTATTTTCTCTATCTAGCTGTCCTTCGCCTAGGTCAGCACTGCGTTCTTAAACAAGACATTTCTTTCACTCTGTGCGTTTCTCAAGGCTCCAGTAAGATAGGTTGCCGGCAAAAGTGGTGCATTTTGTCTCCAATGTTCACAGAAACATACACACTCTTACATGGGGATCTTTTCTTGGAACATGAGCTGTTTTATTATGAAAACACTACTTTGACTCATGTACGTTAGAGGGAGATTCCAGCCAGATGACCATGACTGTATGCTGATGGCTGATTGCTTCGCTACAGCTGCTTATGTAGACTACAGGCCTCTTGTTCAAGTATGAGGGATGATGTCTTCCGGGGGAACCTGAAAGGCAGAATTAGAGCTTAATATGCTCTGCTCTAACATAGCTTAGGTAGGAACTATCCCTACAAACCTTAGTGACCGTATGGTAGCGTTATTCTTGTGTTTTATTCTCCTTGTCACAATCTTAATCTTACTGTGCTTCATCGTCCTAGTTTTTTCAATACATGCTTTGTTATCTAAGATGCAGTTATTTCAGTAAACCCTTTGTGAACTTTATTCTACCTCTGATTGTCCTTACATATGTGAGACTAATGTACCTAAGAGAAATGGATGAGACTTGAGTGACCATGATTCCCCTGAGGAGTCATGTATGTCATACGCCCGGTTGCCCCAATCATCCCTGCTCTTGGGTGGAGATGAGGTACTGCTAGTTAGCCGGAACAAACTCGGATTAGGCCGACAGGAGTCACATGGTGCGCAATCAGACTCAGTCCCCCGCAGTACAGGTGATTCTGCTGCCCAAATCCAGTAGTCTCATTAGGATAATGAGAACCTACACAACAACCTGAGCCTTCCTAATTATCCTACTGTGTCTCTGTATGCCACCCATTTTGACCATATTTTCTCGTATTTCTGCATACATCCCCTGCTCTTATAAATCACCTGTTCCACCCTTTGGCACCAGTCTAGGACCCTCTCCCAGTCTGCAATTCGCAGAGGGTCTCTTGCTCCCCATCCCCATGCAATATTTCACTTAGCAACGCCGGCTGCTAATTTTAGCCAAAACTTTGAATATCTAGGCCACCCTTCGTCTCCCGTAATACCCAGGAGCAACCATTTTGCTTCCGGTGGTATGTGTAGCCCGGTTACTTTATTCATAATTTGTATCACCTTTCTCCAATACTCCTGAATCACTGGACATCCTCACAAGGTATGAAGGATCCCACTGCATCACAACCTCATATACACAGGTCAGTTTCAGTACGGCCCATTCTATGCAATAGCGATCTAGAGTAATATGCTCTATGTAGAACCCTCAACTGTATGAGACAGAAGTGGGCCCTTATGGCTACCTCTCTAGGGCTCTGAATCGCCTCCACCCAATCCTCGTCCTCAAGTGTTCCAAGATCATGCTCCCAGGTGTAGGAGGCTGGACTGGCTTCTAGTGAGTACCAAGGGGTACTTGCACCTTGCACCAGGCCCAGTTATCCCTTATTAGTGTATAGGGTGTCTAGCAGCTTAGGCTGATAGATAATGGTAGCTTAGCAGAGCAGCTTAGGCTGAACTAGGAGACGTGTGAAGCTACTACAGTACCACTTAGTGTCATATGCACAATATCATAAGAAAACACTATACACAGTTATACTAAAAATAAAGGTACTTTATTTTTATGACAATATGCCAAAGTATCTTAGAGTGTACCCTCAGTGAGAGGATAGGAAATATACACAAGATATATATACACAATAGAAAAAAATAGGCAGTATAGTCTTAGAAAACAGTGCAAACAATGTATAGTTACAATAGGATGCAATGGGGACACATAGGGATAGGGGCAACACAAACCATATACTCCAAAAGTGGAATGCGAACCACGAATGGACCCCAAACCTATGTGACCTTGTAGAGGGTCATTCAGGCACACTTATGAGCACTGGGGCCCTGGAGAACAGGGTCCCAGTGACACATACAACTAAAACAACCTATATACAGTGAAAAATGGGGGTAACGTGCCAGGCAAGATGGTACTTTCCTACACCAGGCGACACGTAAGGTTTTTAAAGGGTCTGGGGAGTTATTCATAATTTTCTTATATGTCAGGGAGATGGCCTTATTCACCATCGGTTCCGTCAGCAGTCTATCTTCCAGGGGCAATGATTCTGGTAGCTGTCCCCCCCCCAGTATGTGCCTGTGTAGCGCGTGTCCAAGCTGCAATAACCTATGCTATTCCGACTGCCTCATCTCATACTCCCGTTCGAGGTCCTTAAGTGTCAGGAGCGCCCCCCCACACATACCCCAGACACTCTATCCCAATAAGCTCCCATTTCCGAAACCCTTGTAATTCCCTGACCTCTTGCAGGAGCACTCTGTCCCATAGTGGAGTTCTATTTGTAAGTTTCCTCACCCAGCAGAAGAATCTATTGGTCGCCCTCCAGGCTCTCACCGACTGTGTATGGACTGGCAGTCCTTCTAACCATCCGCACCCATATAATAGCACAGGGTAGCTCCAAGGTCCCATTGCCTCCCTATCCACCTGAAATGCCGGATCATCCTGTGCTGCAAACACCCAGTCATTAACGGTGCACAGCTGTGCCGCCCAATAGTATATATGTATGTCCGGGACCACCAGTCCTCCTACAAACAGTCCCCTCTGGAGTTTTACTAGGGAGATGCCTGAGTTACCCCTGTCCCAAAGAAGCTTCCTCAGTTCACTATTAATATTTTGGAACACCTCAGGTGACACCCTGTAGCGGGTATTTTGAAGGCAATTCAGCAGCTGTGGCAGGGCCATCATCTTGAATAGTCAACGCGTCCCATCAGAGACACTGGGAGTCTCCGCCAATGGGCGACATCCGCCTCAAGACGTTGCAGCTGTGATAGCAATTGTCTTCTAGGAATCTGGGCTCATTTTGTGTGACATAAATACTTAAATATCAAAACCCTTCTGTTGCTACTGGGGCAACACATCATGTGGGCAACACTAGAGCGCCCCTCGTCAGCTGATAAACCAGCGATTTGTCCCAATTAATTTGGTACCGAGTATCTGCCAAAAATGTGGAAGATATGGAGCAAACTATCTACTGTGACTCCAGGTCGTGCAGCATATAACAGAATATCATCTGCCTACAAGGAGATATGTTCCTCCCATCCCCCATTTCCTACTATCCCGTACACCAAAGGGTCTTGTCTTACCCAAGTAGCCAGTGGTTCCAATGCTAGTGCGAAAATCATGGGGGACAGGGGGCATCCCTGCCTCATTCCCATATATACAGCAAAGAGGGTGAGATAACGTTCCATCCACCTGCACCTTCGTCAGGGGGGGATCGGTAAAGGAGTTGTATCCACTTGCAGAATCCAGGGCTGAATCACAGCCTGGTCAGGGCCGCAAACAAATACGGCATTCTATACTATTGTGCGCCCTTGACCTGTTATCTGCCAGATCCCTCAACTCTTGCTGGCAGAGCCTGAATCAATGACACCGCTCAGGACACAGCCGGTCACTCTGCACGGCAGCCACCTCGAGCGCCCTGATTTCCGTTTCAAGATTCTCTGCCTTGATAGATTGTTCCTTTTTTATCCCGCCTGTCAGTGCCTGCACCTGGCCTCGTATTACTGCCTTATATGCCTCCCACAGGATAACTGGCAAGGACACCGACTTGTCATTATCCTGAATGTACAGAGTGGTCTGGTCTCTTACCCTGTCCCTTCAGGATCTGTTAAGTACCAAGGGTCCAACCTTGGAAGAAGCCCCCGATCTCCAACCGGACCACAGAGCGCCACAGTCACTGGGGAGTGATCAGAGATCCCCCTCGCAAAATGAGCTGCCCCGTGAAACTGTCCCACCTGGGGGTGTAGCGTGAAGATGTTCCCTCCAGAGGTCTACCAGACTCAATGCCTCCACAAACATCTTGAGAGGACTGTCGCAGGTCGAACAGTATGAAGACCACTGAGGCGTTAGTTAGTTAGAGGTAAGTGATTTATTTTTTTAAGTATTTGGAAATAATAATATGATTGACAGACGAAATCCCAAGTGTTATCGTCTTCCTTAGTCTTTGTGTTCTTCTTTTGTATCTCTTCCCAGGATCGTGATTATATGTTCTGTGTTCCTTATTTCACAGGTGACCCAGCTGTCCAGCTCGCTCATCAAAATCCAGGGTGGTGCCGGAAATAGAAGGAAAAACGCTAAGGTAAGTATTGTGTTTTTAATTAGGGTTCTTTTCCTTTCTTTTAGCTCTGGACTGGGAGGTGGTACACACAATAGGAGGGGGTTGGTGCCAGTGAGGAGTGTGCAGGGGACTAGTGGGCACACCTCTAATCTTAGTGTGGGTATCTGTGACACTAGTGGGTTTAGTTACAGTGCCCTCCCTTCTACCTCCCTTTCCAACCCTCCTCTATGACCCCTCCCCAGTCCCTTCCCTTCAAGTTTCCCTTTTCTTGTCCAAAAGGACCGTACCTGGCTAAGCCACGACCCTCCAGGGCCGTGGCTGGCTGGATAGTGTTCCTCTCGTTGGTCTCCTGGTTCCTCGTTCTGGAGCTCTCCTTCTCTCTCTCCTTTCTCCAGTGCCTCGTCTGCTTCTTCCTTGGTCCTTTCCTCCTCCTCGCTCTGTCCTTGTCTTGTCTCCTCCGTGTTCCGTCTGCTTTCCTCGGGTATTCCCCTCTCCGCGTTCCTCCTCTTTGTTCCTGTCTGTGCGACCTCCTTTTTGCTGTCTGCAGCCTGGGAAACACACGTCGTTTCCCGGGCAACGCCGTCCTGGCTTCCGCCCTCGAGCCGCGTCTCCCCGGCAACGGGAAGATGCGGAAATGACGTATCGGCCTCGGCCGATACGTCATCTGCTGTCCTCGTAGCCGGGATTGCCCGGCTACATACCTCTCCCCAGGAACGGTCCTGCTCGAGGACCGGAGCAGCGTCAGGGAAACGAGACAAATAGTCAGCTGGGGCCTGTTGGCGACCAGGTATATGACGGACCTGAAAGGAAAATGGTTGCAGTTCAAGGAACCATCGTAATATCCGAGAGTTGGTATCCTTATGGGCAGACAACCACGTGAGAGGAGCATGATCCGTGAAAAGTATGAAGGGCCGACCCAGAAGGTAATATTGCAACGTATCTACGGCCCATTTTATGGCCAGACATACTTTCTCAATGGTCGGGTAGTGTTGTTCCCGGGGAAACAGCTACCTACTGACGTATACTACGGGATGCTCCCTACCTACCCCGTCAGGCTGGGCCAATACTCCCCCCAAACCCACATCTGAAGCATCAGTATATAGATGAAAAGGTTTCGAGAAATCCGGGCATCGGAGTATCGGGTCTTTGGTTAGGAAGGATTTTAGTTGTTCAAAGCTGTTTTCCTGTTGCTCTGAAAAGGGTGCTAGCCTATTAGGATGGGATTTAGACAGAAGGTCTGTGAGAGGGGCGGCCAATGTAGAATAATCAGGTATGAATCTTCTATAATAGCCCACTAACCCTAAGAAGGATCGTAACTCTTTCTTTGTTGTCGGTTTAGGTGTGTTTAGTATGGCCTCTACTTTTTTTGTTTGAGGTTTTAGGTTCCCTTGGCTAATTTTGTAGCCCAAGTAGGATATGTCGGGTGTACCTATGATGCACTTTTTAGGATTAGCAGTTAATCCTGCGGTGACAAGAGTGTGGAAAATTTGGTATAAATGGTTTAGGTGATCATTCCACGTTTCACTGAAGATTACTACATCGTCTAGGTAAGCTGCGGCAAAAGACCGGAAGGGATTTAAGAGTTTATCCATTAACCTCTGGAATGTGGCTGGGGCTCCATGGAGACCAAAGGGTAGTACCGTGAACTGATACAGACCGGATTGTGTGGCGAACGCTGTTTTCTCTTTATCCTCTGTGGCTAAGGGAATCTGCCAATATCCTTTTGTCAAATCTAAGGTAGTCATATATTTGGCTTTTCCTAGTTTTTCTAATACGTCATCAACTCTGGGTATGGGATATGTGTCAAACATGGAATTTTCGTTAAGCTTCCTAAAATCAATACAGAATCTAATAGAAACATCGGGTTTTGGTACTAGCACAACCGGGGAGCACCAGGGACTATTTGATGGTTCAATTACCCCTTGTTCTAACATTTTCTGTACTTCGGCCTCCATAATCTGCTTCCTCGCCTCAGGAATACGGTATGGCCGTAACCTCACAATTTTCCCTGGCATGGTTCTTATTTTGTGGGTTATCAAAGTGGTTTTTCCTGGTAATGCTGAAAAGAAATCCCAGAAGTGCTCTATTAACCTGTATACTTCTTCTTTGTCTGCTTGTGTTAAGGTTTCATCTACTTGGGGTAGATCTTTCCCGTTACTGTGTTCTGTTGGACAGAACTCGATACTTGACTTATTATTTGTACATAGTAATCCCGTCAACACTTTAGCAGGGTTTGGGGGATCTGGTTCCTCCCATTTTTTAAGGAGATTTATGTGATAGATCTGTGATTTTTGGGGAGAATTTGATAATTCCACCAGGTAGGTAACCGGAGAGACTGCTCTTATTATCTTATAGGGGCCCTGCCATTTGGCAAGTCATTTTTGTTCTGAGGTTGGACGCATAATTAAAACCTGATCTCCTGGTTGTAACACCCGTAACTTGCTCCCTCGGTCATAATACTGTTTTTGAATATTTTGAGCTTGTTCCATATTCACTTTGACCGTATCCCATAGACTTTGTAGCTGTGACCTTAAATTATGGGCGTATTCTAGAAGAGGCTTTCCCCCTTCTTCTGCCTCTTCCTCCCATGTTTCGATGGCCATGTCAAGAAGAGATCTCGGCTGTCTTCCGAACACCAGCTCGAAGGGACTGTGTCCTGTAGAGGACTGTTCATGTGTTCGAATAGCATATAATACTAAGGGCAATTTTTGATCCCAGTCTCTCCCTGACTCTTCAATCACTTTTTTCAATAAAGTTTTTATTGTTTGGTTATATCGTTCCACAAGTCCATCCGTCTGTGGATGATATACCGAGGTACGGATTTGGGAAATACCTAAGGTTTTACATACTTGCTTCATAAGAGTGGATACAAAAGGAGTCCCTTGGTCGGTGAGTATTTCATGAGTGAAACCTACTTGGGAAAAAATGTTTATCATGGCCTGGGCCACTGTCTTCGTTGTCATACTTTTTAAGGGAACGGCCTCGGGGTATCTTGTGGCATAGTCAACCATGACTAGGATATACGTATAACCTTTTGAGGATGGTACTACAGGTCCTATGAGGTCCATTCCTATCCTACTGAAGGGGATATCTATAATGGGGAGGGGCATCAGAGGTGCTTTCTTAGGCCTACCAGGTTCAGTGAGTTGGCATCTGGTTCATTGGGAACAATATTTACGTATGTGGGCAAATACTCCTGGCCAATAGAACCGTCTAAGAAGGTATTCTTCTGTTTTGTCCCTCCCATAGTGGCCGCCCCCAGGTTGACAATGTGCCATCGTTAGGACCTGATTTCTATAATGCTCGGGTACCACTAACTGTTGTTTCTGTTCTCCGGTACCGGTAGTGGTTATACGATATAAGAGGTTGTTTTTAATGAGGAAGTAGGGACCCACCTCTTCGGTTTCTTCTTCCCTGGCCGACTTCCAGGCGTGAGCGATAGAAGGATCTCCTCTTTGTTGATGGGGAAAACTGACAGGGACTTCATGTGTCTCTGCAATAAGGCTTGTGTTTGGTCCTGATTTCTCCTTTCCCAAGTAATTCAATTTCTCCATTCGTTTCTCTCGGCGTGATAACCTTTTCCGGATTGTGGGACTTTCTATACTGCTATCAGAAAAAGGAGCGTCTCTCCACCACTCCTGTGTCAGTGTGGGTTGTCTAACGTAATCCAGTATTTCTTGGAAATGTTCATAATCAGTTCCAATGATACACTCCTCAATCAGATTGGACAATACTCCCATCGGTAAAGTATCCCGGTGTTTTCCCCATTCTACGGTGAGGTTGTATAAAGGGTATTGTTCTTTATCTCCATGTATGCAACATATATTCACCCATTGTTCAGTTCTTTCACCAACTAGGGGGACTATATCTTTTCTTACCACCGACTGGCTACACCCCGAATCAATAAGTGCCCATATAGTATTCCCATTGACTTTCAAAAGTTGTTTAAACTTTTGGTTACCTCTTCCGGTACACAGTACCCGTCGCCTAGTAACTCCGATTTCCATGGGCTCACTACTGTCTTGTTTTCTGGGGCACATGCGGGCAATGTGGCCCTATTCCCCACAGCTATAACATTGGGGACCTGCTACTGGTGGAGGATGAGGAAGTCGGTGCGGTACTGGTTCTTCCGAAAAGGCTCTTGTCGTACTTTTAGGAGTGGAAGGCCCTGGTTTTAAGATGGGTCGGGTGGCTATATTTCTCACATCAGTGGAGCGATGATAAGCACATGCTAGATCAATTGCCATGTCTGTAGTCACTTTTGGATGTTGGCGGATCCAGTTCTTAGTGGTGGTAGGTAGGGACTCTAAATATTGCTCCAGGACAATTGTTTGGATTACTTCTTCCCTACTATTTCCGGAAGAACCCAACCATTTTAATGCCAAATCCTTTACCCGATAATAAAAGGTTCGGGGATCTTCATTCGGTCCCCATTTGATTTTTCTAAATTTAACCCTATAGTATTCCGTGTCATGTCCCACACGTTCTAGGATACTAGTCTTTATCTCTTGGTACGGCGTGGTTCCACCCGGGTTTGCTGCTTGATATGCTGCTTGTAGGATCCCTGTAAGTAAGGGGGCGATATACTGACCCCATCTATCCTCAGGCCATTGGGCGGATGATGCCACTCTCTCAAAATTGGTAAAAAAGGCTTCGGGGCCTTCTCTGTCTTGATATTTCTGTAATACAGAACTTGGAACATTGGGATGTACTTTGCTACTAGCAATGGTTTCAGTCAATTTCTTCATGGCCGACTCATGGACCAGTTGATTATTCGCAAGAATGGTCGCCTGACTTTTCAAAGCTGACTGCAACGCTTCCCTGTCCTCTTTGGCCTCTCGCTGGTGGGCCTCCCACACCAGTTGGAGATGACGTTGGCCCTCGGCCAATTGCTTTATCATATCTTCCAATGAGGGTTGTTCACTCATGGTTATACTGTTCGAGCACTGCGGGGAGGCTACACAGGTATTATCCCACTTCTGACACCACTGTCGCAGGTCGAACAGTATGAAGACCACTGAGGCGTTAGTTAGTTAGAGGTAAGTGATTTATTTTTTTAAGTATTTGGAAATAATAATATGATTGACAGACGAAATCCCAAGTGTTATCGTCTTCCTTAGTCTTTGTGTTCTTCTTTTGTATCTCTTCCCAGGATCGTGATTATATGTTCTGTGTTCCTTATTTCACAGGTGACCCAGCTGTCCAGCTCGCTCATCAAAATCCAGGGTGGTGCCGGATATAGAAGGAAAAACGCTAAGGTAAGTATTGTGTTTTTAATTAGGGTTCTTTTCCTTTCTTTTAGCTCTGGACTGGGAGGTGGTACACACAATAGGAGGGGGTTGGTGCCAGTGAGGAGTGTGCAGGGGACTAGTGGGCACACCTCTAATCTTAGTGTGGGTATCTGTGACACTAGTGGGTTTAGTTACAGTGCCCTCCCTTTTACCTCCCTTTCCAACCCTCCTCTATGACCCCTCCCCAGTCCCTTCCCTTCAAGTTTCCCTTTTCTTGTCCAAAAGGACCGTACCTGGCTAAGCCACGACCCTCCAGGGCCGTGGCTGGCTGGATAGTGTTCCTCTCGTTGGTCTCCTGGTTCCTCGTTCTGGAGCTCTCCTTCTCTCTCTCCTTTCTCCAGTGCCTCGTCTGCTTCTTCCTTGGTCCTTTCCTCCTCCTCGCTCTGTCCTTGTCTTGTCTCCTCCGTGTTCCGTCTGCTTTCCTCGGGTATTCCCCTCTCCGCGTTCCTCCTCTTTGTTCCTGTCTGTGCAACCTCCTTTTTGCTGTCTGCAGCATGGGAAACACACGTCGTTTCCCGGGCAACGCCGTCCTGGCTTCCGCCCTCGAGCCGCGTCTCCCCGGCAACGGGAAGACGCGGAAATGACGTATCGGCCTCGGCCGATACGTCATCTACTGTCCTCGTAGCCGGGATTGCCCGGCTACAAGGACTCTCACCCTCCCCCCCATCCCTTTGGACCCAGATAGCCTATCCCTCCTGACATCCATAATATTGTTCATGCCGCCACCCAGGAGTAAGATGCCTTTGGGCAGTCCCAGAAGCTCCCCCCCAACTCTCAGAATGTATCGTCGTGCAGCCTTGGAGGCACATAGAGCGAGCAGATGTTTAACGTTTGACCCTCCCAGGTACCCGTCTGTATTACGAATCTGCCCATGGGGGCTGTGTAGGAAGTTGGCTCTGTATGCACTATTTCAAAGTAAGAAATAGCATGCACAGAGTCCAAGGGTTCCCCTTAGGGGTAAGATAGTGGCAAAAAGAGATAATTATAATGCTCTATTTTGTGGCAGTGTGGTCGAGCAGTAGGCTTATCAGAGGGTAGTGTTAAGCATTTGTTGTACACACACAGGCAATAAATGAGGAACGCACACTCAAAGACAATTCCAGGCCAATAGGTTTTTATGTAGAAAAATATATTTTCTTAGTTTATTTTAACAACCACAGGTTCAAGATTTACAAACAATACTTTAAATGAAAGGTATTTCACTTAGGAACTTTAGGAACTTTGAATTAGCAAAATAGCATATACAGTTTTCACACAAATGGCAATAAGCTATTTTAAAATTGGACAGTGCAATTTTCAACGGTTCCTGGGGGAGGTAAGTGTTTGTTAGTTTTGCAGGTAAGTAAACCACCTACAGGGTTCAAAGTTGGGTCCAAGGTAGCCCACCGTTGGGGGTTCAGGCCAACCCCAAAGTTACCACACCAGCAGCTCAGGGCCGGTCAGGTGCAGAGGTCAAAGTGGTGCCCAAAACGCATAGGCTTCAATGGAGAAGGGGGTACCCCGGTTCCAGTCTGCCAGCAGGTAAGTACCCGCGTCTTTGGAGGGCACACCAGGGGGGTTTTATAGGGCACCGGGGGGAACACAAGTCAGCACAAAAAGTACACCCTCAGCGGCACGGGGGCGGCCGGGTGCAGTGTGCAAACAGGCGTCGGGTTTGCTGTGGAGTTCAAAGGGAGACCAAGGGGTCTCTTCAGCGATGCAGGCAGGCAAGGGGGGGGGCTCCTCGGGGTAGCCACCACCTGGGCAAGGGAGAGGGCCACCTGGGGGTCGCTCCTGCACTGGAGGTCGGATCCTTCAGGTCCTGGGGCCTGTGGGTGCAGTGTCCTTACCAGGCGTCGGGTTCTTAGAAGGAGGCAGTCGCGGTCAGTGGGAGCCTCTGGATTCCCTCTGCAGGTGTCGGTGTGGGGGCTCAGGGGGGTCAACTCTGGCCACTCACGGGCTCGCAGTCGCCGGGGAGTCCTCCCTGTAGGGTTGGTTCTCCACAATTCGAGCCGGGGGCGTCGGGTGCAGAGTACAAAGTCTCACGCTTCCGGCGGGAAACGTGTGTTCTTTTAAAGTTGCTTCTTTGTTGCAAAGATGCTTCTTCCTTGGAGCAGAGCCGCTGTCCTCTGGAGTTCTTGGACCTTTTAGATGCAGGGTAGTCCTATGTGGCTTCAGAGGTTGCTGGACCCTGTGGAACGCGTCGCTGGAGCAGTTCTTTTGAAGTGGGGAGACAGGCCGGTAGAGCTGGGGCCAAAGCAGTTGGTGTCTCCGTCTTCTCTGCAGGTTTTTCAGCTCAGCAGTCCTTCTTCGTCTTAGGTTGCAGGAATCTATCTTGCTGTGTTCTGGGAGCCCCTAAATACTCGATTTAGGGGTGTGTTTAGGTCTGGGGGGTCAATAGCCAATGGCTACTAGCCCTGAGGGTGGCTACATCCTCTTTGTGCCTCCTCCCTGAGGGGAGGGGGGCACATCCCTGATCCTATTGGGGGAATCCTCCATCTGCAAGATGGAGGATTTCTAAACGTCAGAGTCACCTCAGCTCAGGACACCTTAGGGGCTGTTCTGACTGGCCAGTGACTCCTCCTTGTTTTTCTCATCATCTCCTCTGGCCTTGCCGCCAAAAGTGGGGCCGTGGCCGGAGGGGGCTGGCAACTCCACTAGCTGGAGTGCCCTGGGGTGCTGTAACAAAGGGGGTGAGCCTTTGAGGCTTACCACCAGGTGTTACAGTTCCTGCCGGGGGAGGTGACAAGCACCTCCACCCAGTACAGGCTTTGTTACTAGCCACAGAGTGACAAAGGCCCTCTCCTCATGTGGCCAGCAACATGTCTGGTGTGTGGCAGGCTGCTAAAACTAGTCAGCCCACAATGGAAGTCCGTATGGTTTCAGGGGGCATCTCTAAGATGCCCTCTGGGGTGTATTTTACAATAAAATGTACACTGGCATCAGTGTGCATTTATTGTGCTGAGAAGTTTGATACCAAACTTTCCAGTTTTCAGTGTAGCCACTATGGTGCTGTTGAGATGGTGTATGACAGACTCCCAGACCATATACTCTTATGGCTACCCTGCACTTACAATGTCTAAGGTTTGGCTTAGACACTGTAGGGGCATAGTGCTCATGCACTTATGCCCTCACCTATGGTATAGAGCACCCTGCCTTAGGGCTATAAGGCCTGCTAGAGGGGTGACTTATCTATACCTATAGGCAGTGTGAGGTTGGCATGGCACCCTGAGGGGAGTGCCATGTCGACTTAGTCATTTTCTCCCCACCAGCACACATAAGCTGGCAAGCAGTGTGTCTCTGCTGAGTGAGGGGTCTCTAGGGTGGCATAAGACATGCTGCAGCCCTTAGAGACCTTCCCTGGCATCAGGGCCCTTGGTACCAGGGGTACCAGTTACAAGGGACTTACCTGGATGCCAGGGTGTGCCAATTGTGGAAACAAAGGTACAGGTTAGGGAAAGAACACTGGTGCTGGGGCCTGGTTAGCAGGCCTCAGCACACTTTCAAATCATAACTTGGCATCAGCAAAGGCAAAAAGTCAGGGGGTAACCATGCCAAGGAGGCATTTCCTTACACAACCCCCCCCCCCAAATGAAAGAGGATGAGACTAACCTTTCCCAAGAGAGTCTTCATTTTCTAAGTGGAAGAACCTGGAAAGGCCATCTGCATTGGCATGGGCAGTCCCAGGTCTGTGTTCCACTATAAAGTCCATTCCCTGTAGGGAGATGAACTACCTCAACAGTTTTGGATTTTCACCTTTCATTTGCATTAGCCATCTGAGAGGTCTGTGGCCAGTTTGAACTAAAGACGTGAGTACCAAAGAGGTATGGTCTCAGCTTCCAAACCACAGCAAAGGCCTCCCTCTCAATGGCACTCCAACGCTGCTCCATGGGGAGTAACCTCCTGTTAAAGAAAGCAACAGGCTGGTCAAGGTCATCATCATTTGTTTGGGACAAAACTGCCCCTATCCCATGTTCAGAGGCATCAGTCTACACAATGAACTGCTTGGAGTAATCTGGAGCTTTGAGAACTGGTGCTGTGCACATAGCTTGTTTCTGGGTGTCAAAGGCCTGTTGGCATTCTACAGTCCAGTTTACCTTCTTGGGCATTTTCTTGGAGGTAAGTTCTATGAGGGGTGTCACTATGGATCCATATCCCTTCACAAACCTCCTGTAGTACCCAGTCAAGCCAAGGAATGCCCTGACTTGAGTCTGGGTTTTTGGAGCTGCCCAGTCCAGAATACTCTGGATCTTGGGCTGGAGTGGCTGAACTTGGCCTCCACCTACAAGGTGTCCCAAGTAAACCACAGTTCCCTGTCCTATCTGACATTTGGATGCCTTGATAGAGAGGCCTGCTGCTTGCAGGGCCTTCAAAACCTTCTTCAGGTGGACCAGGTGATCCTGCCAGCTGGAGCTAAAGACAGCAATATCGTCAAGATAAGCTGCACTAAAGGACTCCAAGCCAGCAAGGACTTGATTCACCAACCTTTGGAAGGTGGCAGGGGCATTCTTTAAACCAAAGGGCATAACAGTAAACTGATAATGCCCATCAGGTGTGGAGAATGCTATCTTTTCTTTTGCTCATGGTGCCATTTTTATTTGCCAGTACCATGCTGTCAAGTCAAAGGTACTTAAGTATCTGGCAGCACCTAGTTTGTCTATCAATTCATTTGCCCTTGGAATGGGATGGGCATCTGTCTTGGTGACAGAATTAAGTCCTCTGTAGTCCACACAAAACCTCATCTCTCTCTTTCCATCTTTGGTGTGAGGTTTGGGGACTAAGACCACTGGGCTAGCCCAGGGGCTGTCAGAGTGCTCAATGACTCCCAATTCCAGCATCTTGTGGACTTCCACCTTGATGCTTTCCTTAACTTGGTCAGACTGTCTGAAAATGTTGTTTTTGACAGGCATGCTGTCTCCTGTGTCCACATCATGGGTACACAGGTGTGTCTGACCAGGGGTTAGGGAGAAGAGCTCAGCAAACTGTTGCCGGACCTTCCTACAGTCAGATTGCTGTTGGCCAGAGAGGGTGTCTGAATAGATCACTCCATCTACTGAACCATCTTTTGGGTCTGTGGAGAGGAGATCAGGGAGAGGTTCACTCTCAGCTTCCTGGTCCTCATCTGTTACCATCAACAGATTCACATCTGCCCTGTCATGGAAGAGTTTGAGGCGGTTCACATGGATCACCCTTTTGGGGGTCCTGCTAGTGCCTAGGTCTACCAGGTAGGTGACCTGACTCTTCCTTTCTAGCACTGGGTAAGGGCCACTCCATTTGTCCTGAAGTGCCCTGGGAGCCACAGGCTCCAGAACCAAGACGTTCTGCCCTGGCTGAAACTCAACCAGAACAGCCTTTTGGTCATACCACATCTTCTGGAGCTGTTGGCTGGCCTCAAGGTTTTTACTTGCCTTTTCCATGTACTCTGCCATCCTTGAACGTAGGCCTAGTACATAGTCCACTATATCTTGTTTAGACTCACGAAGAGGTCTCTCCCAGCCTTCTTTCACAAGAGCTAGTGGTCCCGTTACAGGACGGCCAAACAGAAGTTCAAAGGGGGAAAACCCTAACCCCTTCTGAGGCACCGCTCTGTAGGCGAAAAGCAGACATGGCAAGAGGACATCCCATCTCCTTTTGAGTTTTTCAGGGAGCCCCATGATCATGCCTTTCAATGTCTTGTTAAATCTTTCTACAAGACCATTGGTTTGTGGATGGTATGGTGTGGTCAATTTGTAAGTCACCCCACACTCATTCCACATGTGCTTCAGGTATACTGACATGAAGTTGGTACCTCTGTCAGACACCACCTCCTTGGGAAATCCCACTCTGGTAAAAATACCAATGAGTGCTTTGGCTACTGCAGGGGCAGTAGACGACCTAAGGGGAATTGCTTCAGGGTATCTGTAGGAGGCTGGACTGGCTTGTAGTGAGTACCAAGGGGTACTTGCACCTTGCACCAGGCCAGTTATCCCTTATTAGTGTATAGGGTGTCTAGCAGCATAGGCTAGTGCCAGGGTGCCCTCACACTAAGTAACTTTGCACCTAACCTTTACCAGGTAAAGGTTAGACATATAGGTGACTTATAAGTTACTTAAGTGCAGTGTAAAATGGCTGTGAAATAACGTGGACGTTATTTCACTCAGGCTGCAGTGGCAGGCCTGTGTAAGAATTGTCAGAGCTCCCTATGGGTGGCAAAAGAAATGCTGCAGCCCATGGGGATCTCCTGGAACCCCAATACCCTGGGTACCTCAGTACCATATACTAGGGAATTATAAGGGTGTTCCAGTATGCCAATGTGAATTGGTAAAATTGGTCACTAGCCTGTTAGTGACAATTTGTACAGAGAGAGCATAACCACTGAGGTTCTGGTTAGCAGAGCCTCAGTGAGACAGTTAGGCACCACACAGGGAACACATACATATAGGCCACAAACTTATGAGCACTGGGGTCCTGACTAGCAGGGTCCCAGTGACACATAACAAACATACTGAAAACATAGGGTTTTCACTATGAGCACTGGGCCCTGGCTAGCAGGATCCCAGTGAGACAGTGAAAACACCCTGACATACACTCACAAACAGGCCAAAAGTGGGGGTAACAAGGCTAGAAAGAGGCTACTTTCTCACACAACCCCCCCCCAAACGAAGGACAATAAGGCTAACCTTGGCCAGTTGAGACTTTATTGTCTAAGTGGTGATAAGTAGAGAGTAGCTCTGCAATAGACTGGTTACTCCCTTTATCATCCACTATATGGTTACTTCCCTGTGGGGATGTAAACCGCCCTGTTTGAAGTTTTTTAGCTAAGCAACAATGTGAAGATGTATTTTCAGAGTTTCTATCAGTAAGTTTTAGTTTAGAGCAGTGGGAATTATCCACTGAACCTATTTGTAATGATGGAAATGCCAGACAGGGATGCTGTCTCAGTAAAGCCATAGCTGGGCAAAAACTTTGTCCATATGGCTGGAAGAGAGAACAGGGATGCTGTTTCTTTTGAGTTGGAGCAGGGCAGGGATGCTGTCCTATGAGCTCCACACTAGGGCAGGGATGCTGTCCTAAGTGTTGTGAGGCAGTGCAGAGTTTCTGCACTAAAGTTTCTCTGGGAGGGTTGGAGGGATGCTCCATGTTAACTAAAATGGTGCTCTTTTTCTCACCAATGTTAGTTATCCCACAGAGAGGTACTTCTACCTCAGGGAGTCCAGCTTTGCCAGCTGATGATTCCCTTGGAACAGGTGCCACCCCAGGAGAGGTTGCTCCCACCACAGGAATGGTATCCTGAATGGTAGGGTGGTTAGGGGATACTGTGATACCCTTTTTATCTGTTGATGGAGAGGGATCCTGAGTTTTCAGGCCTTCTCTCCTTTGCTTTTTCATTTCAGTAGAAATGAGAGGGAACAATTCCTCAGGGATGCCCAGCATGGCTGCATGGGCATAAAACTCTACATCAGCCCAACCTGAAGCCTCTAGGTCATTACCTAAGAGACAGTCTACAGGTAAGCTAGGTGATACCACCACCTGCTTAGGGCCAGTAACTCCACCCCAACTAAACTGAATTATAGCTAAGGGAAGAAACTTAGTGGAGTTATGGACATCAATAATTTTATACTGTTGTCCAATGATGTGTTGTTCAGGAGCCACTAGGTTTTCAGTCACCAAAGTGATACTGGCACCTGTGTCCCTGTAGGCCAAGGCCTCAACACCATTTATTGAAACTGTCTGCCTGTACTTATCCATTGTAAGGGGACAAGCAGCCAGTGTGGCAAGGCCAATGCCACTAGGTGTGACAGAAACTGTCTTGGGATTGACTACCCAGTTTCTACTATGGACCCATAAGTGAACCCAACTACACCCTTAACTTGACTGTTGCCAGCAGTCCCACCACTAGTACCACTACTGCTAGGGGCACTAGAGCTTGATGTATTAGTGGTGTTAGGCTCAGGGGGTTTACCTGGACAGGACTTATCCCCTGGCCTATGGCCTCTGTTTTTACACACAAAGCACCAAGGCTTTTTAAATTGTGTAGGTTGAGAAGAAGAGGAAGAATTTGTTTTATCCCCACCCCCTGAAGAGTGTTTAAGATTTGAAGTGGGATCTTTGGTTTTACCCTTGTCCCAATGCATATCTTGAGACTTTTCACCATCGTTCTTCTTAGTGTTCTCTTTGTCACCCCCTGTATGAACTTTTCTGTTCACCCTTGTTCTGACCCATTTGTCTGCCTTCTTTCCCAATTCTTGGGGAGAGGTCATATCAGAGTCCACCAAGTACTGGTGCAACAAATCAGACACACAATTATTAAGAATATGCTCTCTCAGGATCAAGTTATACAGGCTGTCATAATCAGTAACTTTACTGCCATGTAACCACCCCTCCAAGGCCTTCACTGAATGGTCAATGAAATCAACCCAGTCTTGTGAAGACTCCTTTTTGGTCTCTCTGAACTTTATCCTGTATTGTTCAGTGGTTAAGCCATAACCATCCAGGAGTGCATTCTTAAGAACTGTAAAGTTATTGGCATCACTTTCTTTCACAGTAAGGAGCCTATCCCTTCCTTTTCCACTAAATGATAGCCATAGGATAGCAGCCCACTGCCTTTGAGGGACATCCTGTACAACACAGGCCCTCTCAAGTGCAGCAAACCACTTGTTAATGTCATCCCCCTCCTTATAAGGGGGAACTATCTTATGCAGATTCCTGGAATCATGCTCTTTTGCAGGATGACTATGGGGAATACTGCTGCTGCCACCATGGGTTTCAAAACCCAACTTCTGTCTTTCCTTCTCTAGTTCTAAAGACTGTCTATCCAAATCCAGCTGTTGCTTTTTAAGCTTCAGTCTGGTTTGTTCCACCCTCAACTTATTGAGTTCCCTTTCTAACATTCTGTCATCAGGGTTGGTGGGAGGGACATTCCTAGACACAGAAGTATGATGAGAATGGACAGAAGGAGACCTGTCCCTTACAGAGGGCACCCTAACAGCTTGGCTGACAGTGTAATGTGAGAGCACACCATCTGTATGATGTGACTCCACCTCAGTACCAACTATGCTAGACTGTCTAGTAATGGGCAGGCTAGAAAGTTTATTTCCTGAATCTTTTCCTGGGGGAGTCCCTGGATCAGATTGGGAACCATTAGCTACTTTTTCAACAGATGGGGCACTTTTAGCCTTATCTTGTTCTCTAAGCATGTTAAGTAACAATTCCAAGGAAGGATTCTTCCCTACACTCAAACCTCTCTCTATGCAGAGACTCCTTGCTCCTTTCCAGCTAAGGTGATCATATGCAAGTTTGGACAGATCAACATTTTGGCCTGTGCCAGAAATTTTTAGAGAGAGTTAAAGTGATAGAAAAAGAGAAAAAAGTTTTCAGAACTTTTTAGAAAGACAGAAAAAAACTTTTAAAACTTTTTAGAACATTTTAGAAAGTTTAGAAGTACTTTTCAGCACTTAGAAAAGAGTGAAAAGAGGAAATGCAAAACTTTTTGGTTATGTGTATATACACTGAACTTGTTTTGTATATTTTTCTCTTATGAAAAGTACAATGACAAGAGTGGTAAGTAGTCTCAAAGCACTTATCCCACCGCTGCACAACCAATGTAGGAGGCTGGACTGGCTTGTAGTGAGTACCAAGGGGTACTTGCACCTTGCACCAGGCCCAGTTATCCCTTATTAGTGTATAGGGTGTCTAGCAGCATAGGCTGATAGATAATAGTAGCTTAGCAGAGCAGCTTAGGCTGAACTAGGAGAAGAGTGAAGCTCCTACAGTACCACTTAGTGTCATATGCACAATATCATAAGAAAACACAATACACAGTTATACTAAAAATAAAGGTACTTTATTTTTATGACAATATGCCAAAGTATCTCAGAGTGTACCCTCAGTGAGAGGATAGGAAATATACACAAGATATATATACACAATACCAAAAATATGCAGTATAGTCTTAGAAAACAGTGCAAACAATGTATAGTTACAATAGGATGCAATGGGGACACATAGGGATAGGGGCAACACAAACCATATACTCCAAAAGTGGAATGCGAACCACGAATGGACCCCAAACCTAGGTGACCTTGTAAAGGGTCGCTGGGACTATTAGAAAATAGTGAGGGTTAGAAAAATAGCCCACCCCAAGACCCTGAAAAGTGAGTGCAAAGTGCACTAAAGTTCCCCAAAGGACATAGAAGTCGTGATAGGGGAATTCTGCAGGAAAGATACAAACCAGCAATGCAACAACAATGGATTTCCAGTCGAGGGTACCTGTGGAACAAGGGGACCAAGTCCAAAAGTCACAAGCAAGTTGGAGATGGGCAGATGCCCAGGAAATGCCAGCTGTGGGTGCAAAGAAGCTGCTACTGGACTGTAGAAGCTTAGGTTTCTGCAGGAACGACAAGGGCTAGAGACTTCCCCTTTGGAGGACGGATCCCTCACGCCGTGTAGAGTCGTGCAGAAGTGTTTTCCTGCCGAAAGACCACCAACAAGCCTTGCTAGCTGCAAATCATGCGGTAAAGGTTTTTGGACACTGCTGTGGCCCAGGAGGGACCAGGATGTCGCAAATTGCGCCAGGAGACAGAGGAGACGTAGAGCAAGACAAGGAGCCCTCTCAGCAGCAGGTAGCACCCGGAGAAGTGCCAGAAACAGGCACTACGAGGATGCGTGAAACAGTGCTCACCCGAAGTTGCACAAAGGAGTCCCACATCGCCGGAGACCAACTTAGAAAGTCGTGCAATGCAGGTTAGAGTGCCGTGGACCCAGGCTTGGCTGTGCACAAAGGATTTCCGCCGGAAGTGCACAGGGGCCGGAGTAGCTGCAAAAGTCGCGGTTCCCAGCAATGCAGTCTGGCGTGGGGAGGCAAGGACTTACGTCCACCAAACTTGGACTGAAGAGTCACTGGACTGCGGGGGTCACTTGGACACAGTTGCTGGATTCGAGGGACCTCGCTCGTCGTGCTGAGAGGAGACCCAAGGGACCAGTGATGCAGTTCTTTGGTGCCTGCGGTTGCAGGGGGACGATTCCGTCGACCCACAGGAGATTTCTTCGGAGCTTCTAGTGCAGAGAGGAGGCAGACTACCCCCACAGCATGCACCACCAGGAAAACAGTAGAGAAGGCTGCAGGATCAGCGTTACAGAGTTGCAGTAGTCGTCTTTGCTACTATGTTGCAGTTTTGCAGGCTTCCAGCGCGGTCAGCAGTCGATTCCTTGGCAGAAGGTAAAGAGAGAGATGCAGAGGAACTCGGATGAGCTCTTGCATTCGTTATCTAAAGTTTCCCCAGAGACAGAGACCCTAAATAGCCAGAAAAGAGGGTTTGGCTACCTAGGAGAGAGGATAGGCTAGCAACACCTGAAGGAGCCTATCAGACGGAGTCTCTGACGTCACCTGGTGGCACTGGCCACTCAGAGCAGTCCAGTGTGCCAGCAGCACCTC
The DNA here is from genome assembly GCF_031143425.1 of Pleurodeles waltl. Taxonomy (NCBI): domain Eukaryota; kingdom Metazoa; phylum Chordata; class Amphibia; order Caudata; family Salamandridae; genus Pleurodeles; species Pleurodeles waltl. The sequence continues at coordinate 298,879,417 of NC_090443.1, read as the reverse complement.
TGTTTCCAAGATGGCAGAGGTCTGGAGCACACTGGAGGAGCTCTGGACACCTCCCAGGGGAGGTGCAGGTCAGGGGAGTGGTCACTCCCCTTTCCTTTGTCCAGTTTCGCGCCAGAGCAAGGCTAAGGGGTCCCTGAACCGGTGTAGACTGGCTTATGCAGAAATGGGCACCAAAAGTGCCCATGAAAGCATTTCCAGAGGCTGGGGGAGGCTACTCCTCCCCTGCCTTCACACCATTTTCCAAAGGGAGAGGGTGTAACACCCTCTCTCAGAGGAAGTCCTTTGTTCTGCCATCCTTGGACAAGCCTGGCTTGACCCCAGGAGGGCAGAAACCTGTCTGAGGGGTTGGCAGCAGCAGCAGCTGCAGTGAAACCCCAGGAAAGGCAGTTTGGCAGTACCAGGGTCTGTGCTACAGACCACTGGGATCATGGGATTGTGCCAACTATGCCAGGATGGCATAGAGGGGGCAATTCCATGATCATAGACATGTTACATGGCCATATTCGGAGTTACCATTGTGAAGCTACATATAGGTAGTGACCTATATGTAGTGCACGCGTGTAATGGTGTCCCCGCACTCACAAAGTCCGGGTAATTGGCCCTGAACAATGTGGGGGCACCTTGGCTAGTGCCAGGGTGCCCTCACACTAAGTAACTTTGCACCTAACCTTTACCAGGTAAAGGTTAGACATATAGGTGACTTATAAGTTACTTAAGTGCAGTGTAAAATGGCTGTGAAATAACGTGAACGTTATTTCACTCAGGCTGCAGTGGCAGGCCTGTGTAAGAATTGTCAGAGCTCCCTATGGGTGGCAAAAGAAATGCTGCAGCCCATGGGGATCTCCTGGAACCCCAATACCCTGGGTACCTCAGTACCATATACTAGGGAATTATAAGGGTGTTCCAGTATGCCAATGTGAATTGGTAAAATTGGTCACTAGCCTGTTAGTGACAATTTGTACAGAGAGAGCATAACCACTGAGGTTCTGGTTAGCAGAGCCTCAGTGAGACAGTTAGGCACCACACAGGGAACACATCCATATAGGTCACAAACTTATGAGCACTGGGGTCCTGACTAGCAGGGTCCCAGTGACATATGACAAACATACTAAAAACATAGGGTTTTCGCTATGAGCACTGGGCCCTGGCTAGCAGGATCCCAGTGAGACAGTGAAAACACCCTGACATACACTCACAAACAGGCCAAAAGTGGGGGTAACAAGGCTAGAAAGAGGCTACTTTCTCACAGTATCTAGTAGCATGATCGACTACTACTAGTATGTATTGGTCCCCTGAGGCTGTGGGAGGTTCAAGTGGACCACTATGTCCACACCCACTCTTTCAAAGGGGACCCCCACCACTGGAAGTGGAATGAGGGGGGCCTTTGGGTGCCCACCTGTCTTACCACTGGCTTGACAGGTGGCACAGGAGACACAAAACACCTGGACCTTCTGGGACATGTTGGGCCAATAGAAGTGGTTGACTAATCTCTCCCACGTCTTGGTCTGTCCCAAATGCCCAGCAAGAGGAATATCATGAGCTAAGGTCAGAATGAACTTCCTAAACTCCTGAGGCACTACCACTCTCCTAGTGGCATCAGGTTTGGGATCTCTTGCCTCAGTGTAAAGGAGTCCATCTTCCCAATAGACTCTATGTGTTCCTGTTATTTTTCCTTTGGACTCTTCAGCAGCTTGCTGCCTAAGGCCTTCAAGAGAGAGACAGGTTTCTTGCCTCTTACACAACTGTTCCCTTGAGGGTCCCCCTGGAACTAGGAGCTCAACCTGATAAGGTTCTAACTCCATGGGCTCAGTTCCCTCAGAGGGCAGAACTTTTTCCTGAGAAGAGAGGTTATCTTTCTCTTGATGTGTGGAAGCTGGTTCCCCAGTCTTCTTTCCTTTTCTCTTGGAGGGTTGGGCCCTTTTTCCAGGCTCCAACACCACTTTTTCACCCTGAGCCTTGCACTGTGCCCTTGTCTTGACACACACCAGTTCAGGGATACCTAGCATGGCTGCATGGGTTTTGAGTTCTACCTCAGCCCATGCTGAGGACTCCAGGTCATTTCCAAGCAAACAGTCTACAGGGATATTTAAGGAGACCACCACCTGTTTCAGGCCATTGACCCCTCCACACTCTAAAGTTACCATAGCCATGGGATGTACTTTAGTCTGATTGTCAGTGTTGGTGACTGGATAAGTTTGTCCAGCCAGGTATTGACCAGGGGAAACCAGTTTCTCTGTCACCATGGTGACACTGGCACCTGTATCCCTCAGGCCTTCTACACTTGCCCCATTAATTAAGAGCTGCTGCCTGTATTTTTGCATATTAGGGGGCCAGGCAGCCAGTGTGGCTAAATCCACCCCACCCTCAGAGACTAATGTAGCTTCAGTGTGAACCCTGATTTGCTCTGGGCACACTGTTGATCCCACTTGGAGACTGGCCATTCCAGTGTTAGCTGGAGTAGAGTTAGGAGTGGAACCTTTCTTGGGACAGGCCTTGTCTCCAGTTTGGTATCCTTGCTGGTTACAGCTACGACACCAGGCCTTTTTGGGATCAAAGTTTTTACTGTTGTACCCAAAATTGGACTGTGAAGAGGCTCTGGACCCTCCCTCCTGAGCAGGTTTTTGGGGCCCTATAGAAGACTCTTTACTTTTTCCCTTGGATGTCTCAACACTCTTCCCCTGGGGAGTCTTTGTGACCCCTTTCTTTTGGTCACCCCCTGTGGAAGTCTTGGTCACCCTGGTCTTGACCCAATGGTCCACCTTCTTTCCCAATTCTTGGGGAGAAATTGGTCCTAGGTCTACCAGATGCAGTTTATCATTGAAACAATTACTTAACAGGTGTTCTTTCACAAATAAATTGTACAGCCTATCATAATCATTTACACCACTGCCATGAATCCAACCATCCAGTGTTTTCACTGAGTAGTCAACAAAATCAACCCAGGTCTGGCTCAAGGATTTTTTAGCCCCCCTGAACCTAATTCTATACTCCTCAGTGGAGAATCCAAAGCCCTCAATCAGGGTAGCCTTCATGAGGTCATAGGATTCTGCATCTTTTCCAGAGAGTGTGAGGAGTCTATCCCTACACTTTCCAGTGAACATTTCCCAAAGGAGAGCACCCCAGTGAGATCTGTTTACTTTTCTGGTTGCACAAGCCCTCTCAAAAGCTGTGAACCATTTGGTGATATCATCACCATCTTCATATTTAGTTACAATCCTTTTGGGATTTTCAACATGTCAGGAGAATCTCTGACCCTATTTATGTTGTTGCCACCATTGATGGGACCAAAACCCATCTCTTGTCTTTCCCTTTCTATGGCTAGGAGCTGTCTCTCTAAAGCCAATCTTTTGGCCATCCTGGCTAGAAGGAGGTCCTCTTCATTGAGGCTGCCCTCAATGCTTCCAGAGTTGCTGGACTCTCCCCGTGAAAGAAGCAGCATCTCTGACTATCACTTGTGGAGACAGGGTTTGAGGGACCCTGTTCTCCCTAACTAGGATGGGAGGTGGGAATTCATCCACATCACTAGCTTCCCCCTCTGGGAAGGTATCATCAGAGGGATTGTTTTAGCAAACTCTGCCAAAAGCTCCTGGAGCTGTACTTTGGTAGGGTTTGAACCAGTTATAATCTTTTTGATTTTGCAGAGAGACCTTAACTCTGACATTAAGGTGCAGGTAAGGGGTGACGTTGAGTTCCATCACTATCTCTTCTGCAGTAGACATTATGGCGGTCATTCTGACCCTGGCGGTTGACTACCGCCAGGACCGGGGACCGCGGATGCACCGCCAACAGGCTGGCGGTGCATCCATGGGCATTCTGACTGCGGCGGTACAGCCGCGGTCAGAAACGGGAAACCGGCGGTGTCCCGCCGGTTTCCCGCTGCCCTTGGGAATCCTCCATGGCGGCGCTGCAGATTCCGACCCCCTTACCGCCAGCCTGGTTCTGGCGGTTTTGACCGCCAGAACCTGGCTGGCGGTAACGGGTGTCGTTACTGGCATGGGCACTGCAGGGGCCCCCTAACAGGGCCCCACCAAGATTTTCAGTGTCTGCCAAGCAGTGCCAAGCCAGTGCACCCGTCGCACCCCTTCCACTCCGCCGGCTCCATTCGGAGCTGGCATCCTCATGGAAGGGGGTTTCCTGCTGGGCTGGCGGGCGGCCTTCTGGCGGTCGCCCGCCAGCCCAGCGGGAAACTCAGAATTACCGCGGCGGTCTTCTGACGGCGGGACTTTGGCGGGCGGCCTCTGCCGCCCGCCAAAGTCAGAATGACCCCCTATGTTTCTAAAAGTTGGAATACTTTTTAAGAATCTAAAACTATTTCTAGAACTCAATTCAAACTTTTACAAAACTTTTAAACTCTAAAAGAAATGCTAACAGGGACTAACACAAGGCCCTAGCAGGACTTTTAAAAATTTTGAAAAATAGCTCAAATTTAAAAAATCAGTTTCTAATGACAATTTTTGGAATGTAGTCATGTGATCAGGTATTGGCTGAGTAGTCCAGCAAATGCAAAGTCTTGTACCCCACCGCTGATCCACCAATGTAGGAAGTTGGCTCTGTATGTACTATTTCAAAGTAAGAAATAGCATGCACAGAGTCCAAGGGTCCCCTTAGAGGTAAGATAGCGGCAAAAAGAGATAATTCTAATGCTCTATTTTGTGGTAGTGTGGTCGAGCAGTAGGCTTATCAGAGGGTAGTGTTAAGCATTTGTTGTACACACACAGGCAATAAATGAGGAACACACAATCAAAGACAATTCCAGGCCAATAGGTTTTTACATAGAAAAATATATTTTCTTAGTTTATTTTAAGAACCACAGGTTCAAGATTTACAAACAATACTTTACATGAAAGGTATTTCACTTAGGAACTTTAGGAACTTTGAATTAGCAAAATACCATATACAGTTTTCACACAAATGGAAATAAGCTATTTTAAAAATAGACACTGCAATTTTCAACAGTTCCTGGGGGAGGTAAGTGTTTGTTAGTTTTGCAGGTAAGTAAACCACCTACAGGGTTCAAAGTTGGGTCCAAGGTAGCCCACCGTTGGGGGTTCAGGGCAACCCCAAAGTTACCACACCAGCAGCTCAGGGCAGGTCAGGTGCAGAGGTCAAAATGGTGCCCAAAACGCATAGGCTTCAATGGAGAAGGGGGTGCCCTGGTTCCAGTCTGCCAGCAGGTAAGTACCCGCATCTTCGGAGGGCAGACCAGGGGGATTTTGTAGGGCACCGGGGGGGACACAAGTAAGCACAAAAAGTATACCCTCAGCGGCACGGGGCGGCCAGGTGCAGTGTGCAAATAGGCGTCGGGTTCGCAATGGAGTTCAATGGGAGACCTAGGGGTCTCTTCAGCGATGCAGGCAGGCAAGGGGGGGGGCTCCTTGGGGTATCCACCACCTGGGCAAGGGAGAGGGCCACCTGGGGGTCGCTCGTGTACTGGAAGTCGGATCCTTCAGGTCCTGGGGGCTGCGGGTGCAGTGTCCTTACCAGGCGTCGGGTTCTTAGAAGCAGGCAGTCGTGGTCAGGGGGAGCCTCTGGATTCCCTCTGCAGGCGTCGCTGTGGGGGCTCAGGGGGGTCAACTCTGGCCACTCACGGGCTCGCAGTCGCCGGGGAGTCCTCCCTGTAGCGTTGGTTCTCCACAAGTCGAGCCGGGGGCGTCGGGTGCAGAGTGCAAAGTCTCACGCTTCCGGCGGGAAACGTGTGTTCTTTAAAAGTTGCTTCTTTGTTGCAAAGATGATTCTTCCTTGGAGCAGAGCCGCTGTCCTCGGGAGTTCTTGGTCCTTTTAGATGCAAGGTAGTCCTCTGAGGCTTCAGAGGTTGCTGGACCCTGTGGAACGCATCGCTGGAGCAGTTCTTTTGAAGTGGGGAGACAGGCCGGTAGACCTGGGGCCAAAGCAGTTGGTATCTCCGTCTTCTCTGCAGGTTTTTCAGCTCAGCAGTCCTTCTTCATCTTAGGTTGCAGGAATCTATCTTGCTGTGTTCTGGGAGCCCCTAAATATTCAATTTAGGGGTGTGTTTAGGTCTGGGGGGGTTAGTAGCCAATGGCTACTAGCCCTGAGGGTGGCTACACCCTCTTTGTGCCTCCTCCCTGAGGGGAAGGGGGCACATCCCTGATCCTATTGGGGGAATCCTCCATCTGCAAGATGGAGGATTTCTAAAAGTCTGAGTCACCTCAGCTCAGGACACCTTAGGGGCTGTCCTGACTGGCCAGTGACTCCTCCTTGTTTTTCTCATTATCTCGTCCGGCCTTGCCGTCAAAAGTGGGGCCGTGGCCGGAGGGGGCGGGCAACTCCACTAGCTGGAGTGCCCTGGGGTGCTGTAACCTAGGGGGTGAGCCTTTGAGTCTCACCGCCAGGTGTTACAGTTCCTGCAGGGGGAGGTGAAAAGCACCTCCACCCAGTACAGGCTTTGTTACTAGCCACAGAGTGACAAAGGCACTCTCCCCATGTGGCCAGCAACATGTCTGGTGTGTGGCAGGCTGCTAAAACTAGTCAGCCCACACTGGAAGTCGGTATGGTTTCAGGGGGCATCTCTAAGATGCCCTCTGGGGTGTATTTTACAATAAAATGTACACTGGTATCAGTGTGCATTTATTGTGCTGAGAAGTTTGATACCAAACTTCCCAGTTTTCAGTGTAGCCACTATGGTGCTGTGGAGTTCGTGTATGACAGACTCCCAGACCATATACTCTTATGGCTACCCTGCACTTACAATGTCTAAGGTTTAGCTTAGACACTGCAGGGGCATAGTGCTCATGCACTTATGCCCTCACCTATGGTATAGTGCACCCTGCCTTAGGGATGTAAGGCCTGCTAGAGGGGTGACTTACCTATACCTATGGGCAGTGTCAGGTTGGCATGGCGCCCTGAGGGGAGTGCCATGTCGACTTAGTCATTTTCTTCCCACCAGCACACAGAAGCTGGCAGGAAGTGTGTCTGTGCTGAGTGAGGGGTCTCTAGGGTGGCACAAGACATGCTGCAGCCCTTAGAGACCTTCCCTGGCATCAGGGCCCTTGGTACCAGGGGTACCAGTTACAAGGGAATTACCAGGGTGCCTGGGTGTGCCAATTGTGGAAACAAAGGTATAGGTTAAGGAAAGAACACTGGTGCTGGGGCCTGGTTAGCAGGCCTCAGCACACTTTCAAATTATAAATTGGCATCAGCAAAGGCAAAAATTCAGGGGGTAACCATGCCAAGAAGGCATTTCCTTACAGACTGCACGTGTGTCGCCTGGGGTATATGCCATCTTTGGGTTGACCAATATTCCTACCCCCTTCGAACTAGTTGTGTAGCCCGCATGTGCAACAAGGAAGTAGCCCATTAGATTTAACACCTTATATCTGTTCCCTTTCAAATGAGTTTCCTGGAGCAAGATAATGTCTGGTGTATGTCGCCATATGTATTGTAAGACTACAGTACGCTTAATTTTGTTTCCAAGGGCATTGACGTTCCAGGTCATAATCCTGACCATTACCCTGTCCTGCTGTGATGCGCCCAGGTGTGCCACATTATCCAGTTTTGTGGTCGTGTCTCCACCTTATGAGCATTGTGTAGCTGAGCTACGACAAAACTTTCTAAAGGGACTGGAACTGTCCCTCAATAACCTTTCCCAAAACTCCCCCCCTCCTTGCTACCCTGCATAGTGAACCTGAACCTGCCCACCATCCCAACCTGCAGTACGCCTGTTGCCCTATAACGATCTAACTCGTAAAGGACTGGCTGGTGTCACCAATCAGCTTTTTGCTAGTATATTTGTGATCCCTACACCCCGTAGCTGTTTTTATTAACCATACATCGGCTCTCCCTAACTTCCAATTAAACACTGTTTAGTTTGTAATAGTATGACTGCCTCCTGCCAATCTGCCATCGCTGCTCAACAGCTCCCTCAGTCAAGTATAGATCTGAACCTACTACTTTCTGTATGTCGTATTCACTCTTTGGCCCCCGACTGTTGCAGCTAAATATCCACTGGACCACTCTTTCCTTCCCGGTGCCCATCGCGACTTCTCCCCCAGTCCTCTGCGGGGTTCTGGTCCGGTGAGGTCGGTACCGATTGTACCGTTGTGACCCTGGATTGGTGGTCCGAGGTCCTGGCTGACGTCTCACTTCTTGAAGTACGCTTTTCCACTGAATGCCATCCCTCCATCCAGTCCCATGCTTCTGCTGGCATAGCTAAGAACCAGGATTTGCCCTCTTCCACCACTCGCAGTCTGGCCAGGAAGAGCATCATGTATTTGATGTCTTTCACTCTTAGGGCCTTCTTGACCTCATCAAAACTCCACGATTGTCGTTGAACTTGCAGTGTAAAGTCTGGGAAGAACCACACTGTGGTATTCTCATAAGTGAGGTCTCCCTGCGACCGGGCTGCTTGCAGAATGGCATCCGGGTCTCGGTGGTTGAACACCCTGGCTATAATAGTCCTTGGCAGAGCCCCCGGCCTTGGTGGTAGTATCGGTGCCCTATGCGCCCGCTCGATGGAGAAGAATTTGGAGAGTCTTTTCGGACAGAGGTGGTTGACTATGAGGTCTTCCACTAAGACGTCTACAGCTGGCCCCTGCGCCCCCCTCTGGGACCCCCACAACCCGGATATTGTTTCTCTGCACCCATCCTTCTTGGTCCTCTAGCTGGGCCGCCATCTGAGTCTGTTGTTTTGTGAGGAACTCAACCTGGTGTTCCAGTTTTTTTGTTGTTGATTGCAACAGATGGATGTGTGATTCTGCGGATTTAAGTTTTTCAGACATCTTATGAAAATCCGCTCGGAGAATGACAGCTAGTGTCACAGCGTCCAACTTTGGCTCTAGCGAGTTCTTGAGATCTCGAATTGCATCCATTATGGCTCCCAGTGAGGTCTCCGCATCCCCGGCACCTCCCCACCCGTGGCTCCAGCTGTAGGCTGCTTCGCTACTGTGTACTTGTCCATTTTGTTTATCTGCGCTTGCGGGTGACTCTTCGGTTTCCCCATTGTCTCCTCTTGTACCCCCCTCCATATCCTCTGGGGGGGAATGGGTCAGGAGGAAAGGAATGGAGAAAAACTCTCCTCTGCCGTGAGTGCTCCTAGGTCGCGGCGTGCCCACACTCACTCAGCGCACCCCTCATAGGCTTCCGATCAGTCGGAGGAATTCCGCTCTTGTGTGATTTATTCTACTAACATTTCTTCTTCCATGGGGGCACTGTGACTTTTGCCGATGCAGTCGGATTTTAGATGGATTTCGGGGTTAATTATTGTAGTTTACCGGAGCTCCCTTACATTGCGTGAATCTTGGCTTCACCGCTCCCCTACTTTCTGTAAAAAGACAACCGGCCCGGGACGGTTGTTTCTGACATTTTAAATACCTCAACTTAAGTGTCATTAAGGGTGTCTCCTGTACGATGAAACCAGAGCCAAGCAGACAGCTAAAAAAGCCGTTAAGCCAGGATGCCTGTAGCCTGAAAGAAATGCAAATATGCGCTATGAATTAACCTGAATATGTAAAGGATGCTTTGGAGCCCGTACTGACTTTAATTGACCTAATCACTGGAAGTTTTGTGATGACAAATATTTAGGGGCATATTTATACTTGCCTTGCGTAATTTATTTTGACGCTAAAACAGGGAAAACTGAACTTCATATTTATATTTTGACGCTAGACCCATCTAGCGTCAAAATATAGGAGTTAGCGTCATATTGTGGATGCAGCAAACTACCTTACGCTAATTAGATGCAAGGTAGGCCGTCCACAATATCACGCTAACCCCTTACTGCTTAATTTATACTCCAGCGCAAAAATTACACGCATGGAGTAGACAGACCCCAATAATGGCGCTAAGCCTGCTTAGCGTCATTATTTAATGCCTGGGTCTGACCAGGCATTAGGGGACTTGTGGACCCATTTCCATGGCTAAACAGATGCCGACACCAAGCCCTAGGAACACACCTACCCACACCAGAGGGACCCTATAGGATGGGGGACCCCATCCTGGGTAAGTATAGACAAATATAAAAAAAACAATCTGTGCCCTTGGGGGCCTCTTACATGGGGCCTGCCTGGCACAGGGTATTATGACCTTGGCCAGGGGACACTGGTCCCCTGGGCTGGCCATTGAGGTGGTGGGCATGACTTCTATCTTTATGAGGACTGGAGTTAATTGTGGGTGGTAGTGGGTCAGAAAATGATGCTAGGCTGGTTAGCAGCATATGTTTGCCGCTAACTAGCCTAGCCTCATTTCTGACCCACTAACGCCTTTTCCCCTCCCGCCATCCCTCCCCAGCTAGCGTCCTTTCCTTACACTCTAGCCTGTCCTTTGCGCCACCATGCGCCATTCCATAAATATAGCGCCCGGCTGGGACAATGGAATGATGCAGGCAGGAGCTATGGATTTTGACGCAAAACTGCATTAGCACAGTTTTGTAGCAAAAACCATCAATATGGGCCTTATTCTTTTTGAATGGTAGTGCAAAAAGTTAACAACTGGGCTGTGAAGTTTGTGCTTTTAATTACATTTGTATCAAAGGGACAGTAATGTAAACAAATTGAATTGTGTACACTCTTGGTACTACTTAAATCTTTATATTGGAAGACCATTTTATCTTAAACATTTTGTGCATTTTGTAACAGTCTATCTCATACTGTGTGTAATGTACTATTGTGCCCCTATGAGTAACAACTTTTTTTATTTTTCATTTAAGTTGCATGTTATATGTAACTACCTGACGGTAAAAAAAACCCAAAAAAGTACAGAATGTATTTTTTAAGGCGCACATTTGACCCCACAACTATGCTCACTGTCCCTGCCCCAACTGCATGCAGTATCACAGTTCCCGTACTTTTTTAAAGCACTTCGACCGCTGCTTCAGGGTCTAGTGCAATGTCACTGTGTTTGAGCAAGCAACCTGCAAACTCCCTGCTTAGTGGGGAAGTCATCTCAGCATTGGGGCCTGCATAGGCCTAGTCAGAAACTGCTGCAACGTTTTCACAATAAACAAAGCCTTTGTAAAGGTGGGGATAGGCAGAAACACTGTAAAGTTGTTCATAATTAAGCCGTCTGCAAGACAGGTCAACAGCAGCAGACAAAATGGATATTTTGAGTCAGTATTTCTTGCATTTTCTTCTTGCACTGGTGCCTCTGCTTGCACAAGAGCTCAGTGCTTACCATCCACCGTCACAGCTGTGTACATTCACATCACTGGCACCTCCAACCCCCACGCCCCACCCCTCTTCTCTCTCTCAAAACTACTTTACAAGGTCAGCTGCTGTTAGCATTGAAATAGGAAACCGGCTGGAACCGGTTTTAACATCTTAGAGCTGAGATCACGGGGCCTGTTAAACAGAGCCATGAATTATCACAGGAAGGGGGAGGAGGAGGAACGAATAAAAAACATATTGAGATCGGGAACAAACATGCCAAACGGAAGCAAAATCACGAACTCAGCCCCAGCGACTCACATAAAAAAATCAGTTCGGTTGAAAAGAGAGTTATAAATCATTCCAGAAACAGAGCGGTGGAGTAATTTCTGAATAATCACTGGGACCAGGAGCTGCTCAGCCTAACACAAAAACATAAATGTAAAGCTTGGAAACATTCCACAAAAAAGAAAGGAAAACTACGCTCTTACGTCAGGAACAGCCCTTAAGAACACCAAAAAGAAACCCAGAACTGCTGCGCAGCACATTCCACAAAAATAGCAAAAAACAAAGAGAGAAATGGAGGAGAAAAGTGATTGAGAACATACAGACAATAAGATTAAGAACAGCCCAGGCATTCACCAAAAACATATGCGGTACAACAACTAATCATAACTCTACATAAAGGTTACAGAATGTGTGAAATGCAACAACGAGGATTTTCAACTCCCTTTAACCCTTTCGCTGCCAGGCCTTTTCACCCAGGTTTTTTTTTGGGCTATTTGGGGCAGTTCACGCTTATGCCCTCATAACTTTTTGTCCACATAAGCTACCCATGCCAAATGTGCGTCCTATTCTTCCAACATCCTAGCGATTCAAGAAGTACCCAGAGTTTGTGGGTTCCCATGTAGGAGACCAAGAAATTAGCCAAAATACAGAAACAGTTTCTTTTTTTTTTTAAATGGGGAAAAAGGGCTGCAGAAGAAAGCGTGTGTTTTTTTCCCTGAAAATGGCATCAACAAAGAGTTTGCACTACTAAAATCACCATCTTCTCAGCTTTCAGAAACAGGTAGAGGTGAATCAGAAAACCACATTTTTCAACACAATTTTGGCATTTTACTGGGGCATACCCATTTTTACTATTTTTTGTGGTTTTAGCCTCCTTCCAGTTAGTGACAGAAATGGGTATGAAACCAATGCTGGATCCCGGATAGCTAAACATTTCTGAAAGGTAGACAACATTCTGAATTCAGTAAGGGGTCATTTGTGTAGATCCTACAAGTGTTTCCTACAGAAAATAACAGCTGAAATAAAATAAATATTGAAATTGAGGTGAAAAAAACAGCCATTTTTCTCCACGTTTTACTCTGTAACTTTTTCCTGCGATGTCAGAATTTCAAAAGTAATATACTGTTACGTCTGCTGGACTCTTCTGGTTGCAGGGATATATAGGGCTTGTAGGTTCATCAAGAACCCTAGGTACCCAGAGCCAATAAAGGAGCTGCACCTTGCAATGGGTTTTCATTTTATAACGGTTATACAGCAATTCATTTGGTGAAATATAAAGAGTGAAAAATAGGTATCAAGGAATCCTTTGTATTTCCAAATTGGGCACAAGATAAGGTGTTAAGAAGCAGTGGTTATTTGCACATCTCTGAATTCAGGGGTCCCATACTGTAGGAAAGTACCATCTTGCCTGGCATGTTACCCCCATTTTTCACTGTATATATGTTGTTTTAGTTGTATGTGTCACTGGGACCCTGGTAACCCAGGGCCCCAGTGCTCATAAGTGTGCCTGTATGTGTTACCTGTGTAGTGACTAACTGTCTCACTGAGGCTCTGCTAATCAGAACCTCAGTGGTTATGCTCTCTCATTTCTTTCCAAATTGTCACTGACAGGCTAGTGACCATTTTTACCAATTTACATTGGCTTACTGGAACACCCTTATAATCCCCTAGTATATGGTACTGAGGTACCCAGGGTATTGGGGTTCCAGGAGATCCCTATGGGCTGCAGCATTTCTTTTGCCACCCATAGGGAGCTCTGACAATTCTTACACAGGCCTGCCACTGCAGCCTGAGTGAAATAACGTCCACGTTATTTCACAGCCATTTTACACTGCACTTAAGTAACTTATAAGTCACCTATATGTCTAACCTTTACCTGGTAAAGGTTAGGTGCAAAGTTACTTAGTGTGAGGGCACCCTGGCACTAGCCAAGGTGCCCCCACATTGTTCAGAGCCAATTCACTGAACTTTGTGAGTGCGGGGACACCATTACACGCGTGCACTACATATAGGTCACTACCTATATGTAGCTTCACCATGGTAACTCCGAATATGGCCATGTAACATGTCTATGATCATGGAATTGCCCCCTCTATGCCATCCTGGCATTGTTGGGACAATTCCATGATCCCAGTGGTCTGTAGCACAGACCCTGGTACTGCCAGACTGCCCTTCCTGGGGTTTCTCTGCAGCTGCTGCTGCTGCCAACCCCTCAGACAGGCAGCTGCCCTCCTGGGGTCCAGCCAGGCCTGGCCCAGGATGGCAGAACAAAGGACTTCCTCTGAGAGAGGGTGTGACACCCTCTCCCTTTGGAAAATGGTGTGAAGGCAGGGGAGGAGTAGCCTCCCCCAGCCTCTGGAAATGCTTTGTTGGGCACAGAGGTGCCCAATTCTGCATAAGCCAGTCTACACCGGTTCAGGGACCCCTTAGCCCCTGCTCTGGCGCGAAACTGGACAAAGGAAAGGGGAGTGACCACTCCCCTGACCTGCACCTCCCCTGGGAGGTGTCCAGAGCTCCTCCAGTGTGCTCCAGACCTCTGCCATCTTGGAAACAGAGGTGCTGCTGGCACACTGGACTGCTCTGAGTGGCCAGTGCCACCAGGTGACGTCAGAGACTCCTTGTGATAGGCTCCTTCAGGTGTTAGTAGCCTTTCCTCTCTCCTAGGTAGCCAAACCCTCTTTTCTGGCTATTTAGGGTCTCTGTCTCTGGGGAAACTTCAGATAACGAATGCATGAGCTCAGCCGAGTTCCTCTGCATCTCCCTCTTCACCTTCTGATAAGGAATCGACCGCTGACCGCGCTGGAAGCCTGCAAACCTGCAACATAGTAGCAAAGACGACTACTGCAACTCTGTAACGCTGATCCTGCCGCCTTCTCGACTGTTTTCCTGCTTGTGCATGCTGTGGGGGTAGTCTGCCTCCTCTCTGCACCAGAAGCTCCGAAGAAATCTCCCGTGGGTCGACGGAATCTTCCCCCTGCAACCGCAGGCACCAAAAAGCTGCAACTCCGGTCCCTTGGGTCTCCTCTCAGCACGACGAGCGAGGTCCCTCGAATCCAGCGACACCGTCCAAGTGACTCCCACAGTCCAGTGACTCTTCAGCCCAAGTTTGGTGGAGGTAAGTCCTTGCCTCACCTCGCTGGGCTGCATTGCTGGGAACCGCGACTTTGCAAGCTTCTCCGGCCCCTGTGCACTTCCGGCGGAAATCCTGTGTGCACAGCCAAGCCTGGGTCCACGGCACTCTAACCTGCATTGCACGACTTTCTAAGTTGGTCTCCGGCGACGTGGGACTCCTTTGTGCAACTTCGGCGAGCACCGTTTCACGCATCCTCGTAGTGCCTGTTTCTGGCACTTCTCCGGGTGCTACTTGCTTCAGTGAGGGCTCTTTGTCTTGCTCGACGTCCCCTCTCTCTGCAGGTCCAATTTGCGACCTCCTGGTCCCTCCTGGGCCCCAGCAGCGTCCAAAAACGCCAAACGCACGATTTGCGTGTAGCAAGGCTTGTTGGCGTCCATCCGGCGGGAAAACACTTCTGCACGACTCTCCAAGGCGTGGGGGATCCATCCTCCAAAGGGGAAGTCTCTAGCCCTTGTCGTTCCTGCAGTATTCACAGTTCTTCAGCCTAGTAAGAGCTTCTTTGCACCAACCGCTGGCATTTCTTGGGCATCTGCCCATCTCCGAGCTGCTTGTGACTTTTGGACTTGGTCCCCTTGTTCCACAGGTACCTTCAGACAGGAATCCATTGTTGTTGCATTGCTGATTTGTGTTTCCCTTGCATTCTCCCTCTAACACGACTATTTTGTCCTTAGGGGAACTTTAGTGCACTTTGCACTCACTTTTCAGGGTCTTGGGGAGGGTTATTTTTCTAACTCTCACTATTTTCTAATAGTCCCAGCGACCCTCTACAAGGTCACATAGGTTTGGGGTCCATTCGTGGTTCGCATTCCACTTCTGGAGTATATGGTTTGTGTTGCCCCTATCCCTATGTTTCCCCATTGCATCCTATTGTAACTATACATTGTTTGCACTGTTTTCTAAGACTATACTGCATATTTTTGCTATTGTGTATATATATCTTGTGTATATTTCCTATCCTCTCACTGAGGGTACACTCTAAGATACTTTGGCATATTGTCATAAAAATAAAGTACCTTTATTTTTAGTATAACTGTGTATTGTGTTTTCTTATGATATTGTGCATATGACACTAAGTGGTACTGTAGTAGCTTCACACGTCTCCTAGTTCAGCCTGAGCTGCTTTGCTAAGCTACCATTATCTATCAGCCTAAGCTGCTAGACACCCTATACACTAATAAGGGATAACTGGGCCTGGTGCAAGGTGCAAGTACCCCTTGGTACTCACTACAAGCCAGTCCAGCCTCCTACATTGGTTGTGCAGTGGTGGGATAAGTGCTTTGAGACTACTTACCACTCTTGTCATTGTACTTTTCATAAGAGAAAAATATACAAAACAAGGTCAGTGTATATACACATAGCCAAAAAGGTTTGCATTTCCTCTTTTCACTCTTTTCTAAGTGCTGAAAAGTACTTCTAAACTTTCAAAAAGTTCTTAAAAGTTTAAAAAGTTTTTTCTGTCTTTCCAAAAAGTTCTGAAAACTTTTTTCTCTTTGTCTATCACTTTAACTCTCTCTAAAAATGTCTGGCACAGGCCAAAAAGTTGAACTGTCCAAACTTGCATATGATCACCTTAGCTGGAAAGGAGCAAGGAGTCTCTGCATAGAGAGAGGTTTGAGTGTAGGGAAGAATCCTTCCTTAGAACTGTTAATTAATATGCTTAGAGTACAGGATAAGGCCATAAGTGCCCAATCTGTAGAAAAAGTAGCTAATGGTTCTCAATCTGATCCAGGGACTCCCCCAGGAAAAGGTTCAGGAAAGAAACTTCTCAGCCTGCCCATTACTAGACAGTCTAGCATAGTTGGTACAGAGGTTGAATCACATCATACTGATGATGTGCTCTCACATTATACTGGTAGCCAAGCTGTTAGGGTGCCCTCTGTAAGGGACAGGTCTCCTTCTGTTCATTCCCATCATACCTCTGTATCTAGAAATGTCCCTCCCACCCACCCTGATGACAGATTGTTGGAAAGGGAGCTCAATAGATTGAGAGTGGAGCAAACCAGACTGAAGCTCAAGAAGCAACAGCTGGATTTGGATAGACAGTCTTTAGAAATAGAGAGGGAAAGACAGAAGATGGGTTTAGATACCCATGGTGGCAGCAGCAGTATTCCCCATAGTCATCCTGCAAAAGAGCATGATTCCAGGAATCTGCATAAGATAGTTCCCCCTTACAAGGAGGGGGATGACATTAACAAGTGGTTTGCTGCACTTGAGAGGGCCTGTGCTGTACAGGATGTCCCTCAAAAGCAGTGGGCTGCTATCTTATGGCTATCATTTACTGGAAAAGGTAGGGATAGGCTCCTTACTGTAAAAGAAAATGATGCTAACAATTTCCAAGTTCTTAAGAATGCACTCCTGGATGGTTATGGCTTAACCACTGAACAGTACAGGATAAAGTTCAGAGATACCAAAAAGGAGTCTTCACAAGACTGGGTTGATTTCATTGACCAGGCAGTGAAGGCCTTGGAGGGGTGGTTACATGGCAGTAAAGTTACTGATTATGACAGCCTGTATAACTTGATCCTGAGAGAGCATATTCTTAATAATTGTGTGTCTGATTTGTTGCACCAGTACTTGGTGGACTCTGATCTGACCTCTCCCCAAGAATTGGGAAAGAAGGCAGACAAATGGGTCAGAACAAGAGTGAACAGAAAAGTTCATACAGGGGGTGACAAAGATGGCAACAAAAAGAAGGATGGTAAGTCTTCTGACAAGGGTGGGGACAAATCTAAAAATGAGTCTTCATCAGGCCCACAAAAACACTCTGGTGGGGGTGGTGGGCCCAAATCCTCCTTTAATCAGAACAAGGAAAAGAAACCATGGTGCTATTTATGTAAGATAAAAGGCCATTGGACAACAGATCCCAGTTGTCCAAAGAAAGGCACCACAGCTCCTACCACTACAACCCCTACTGCTACACCTAGTGTCCCTACTAATAGCAGTGGTGGTGGGAGCAAACCTACTAATAGCCAATCCAAGGGAGTAGCTGGGCTCACTTTTGGTAATTTAGTTGGGGTTGGTCTGATTAGGGAGACCACAGAGGCTACTTTAGTCTCTGAAGGGGCTATTGACTTAGCCACTTTGGTTGCTTGCCCCCATAACTTGGAGAAGTACAAGCAACTAACCCTAATAAATGGTGTTGAGGTCCAGGCCTACAGGGACACAGGTGCCAGTGTCACAATGGTGATTGAGAAACTGGTGCACCCTGAACAACACATACTTGGACACCAGTACCAAGTAACCGATGCTCACAACATAACACAAAGCCACCCCATGGCTGTTGTAAATCTCAACTGGGGGGGGGTATCTGGTCCAAAGAAAGTTGTGGTAGCTTCAGATTTACCTGTAGACTGTCTATTAGGGAACGATTTGGAGACATCAGCTTGGTCAGATGTGGAGTTGGAGGCCCATGCAGCAATGCTGG
This sequence comes from Pleurodeles waltl, assembly GCF_031143425.1. Classification (NCBI taxonomy): domain Eukaryota; kingdom Metazoa; phylum Chordata; class Amphibia; order Caudata; family Salamandridae; genus Pleurodeles; species Pleurodeles waltl. The sequence goes on along the minus strand of NC_090443.1, from coordinate 298,861,476 downwards.
GCATCCCAGGGCATATTTTTGCTTTGACAAGGGCTCAGGCCAAAAAGCAAAAAGGACAGGGAAGCTTGGATCCTGGAACAATGGACCAAGTGCTCCCTAAAGCTAGGGCTAGTAGAAGCAAACCACTTCCTACTATCCCTCCCTCTACAGTGGATTCTACTTCTGAGGAAGAAGAATTCCCTCCCTGTGCAGAACCTACACCAGAGGAGCTGGAAGCAGACACTGCTGAGCTTTTGGGTGAAGGGGGGCCTGCCAGAGAGGAGCTGAGTGTGGCACAGCAAACCTGTCCCACATTAGAGGGTCTCAGACAGCAAGCTGTCAAACAGGCTAATGGGGATGTCAGTGACTCACACAGAGTTTACTGGGAGGACAACCTCTTGTACACTGAGCATAGGGATCCTAAACCTGGAGCTGCCAGGAGATTAGTGATTCCTCAGGAGTACAGAAAGTTCCTCCTAACACTGGCACATGACATTCCCTTAGCTGGGCACCTGGGTCAAATGAAAACTTGGGACAGATTGGTACCATTGTTTCATTGGCCTAGGATGTCTGAGGACACAAAAGAATTTTGTAAGTCCTGTGAAACCTGTCAAGCCAGTGGCAAGACAGGTGGCACTCCAAAGGCACCCCTTATCCCACTGCCTGTGGTTGGGGTTCCCTTTGAAAGGGTAGGGGTTGACATAGTTGGCCCCCTTGACCCTCCTACTGCTTCAGGCAATAGGTTTATCTTAGTGGTAGTGGACCATGCCACAAGATATCCTGAAGCAATTCCTTTAAGGACCACTACAGCTCCTGCAGTGGCAAAGGCCCTCCTGGGAATATTTTCCAGGGTGGGCTTCCCAAAGGAAGTAGTATCAGACAGGGGAAGCAATTTCATGTCTGCATACTTAAAAGCCATGTGGAAGGAGTGTGGTGTAACTTACAAGTTCACAACACCCTATCATCCACAAACAAATGGACTGGTGGAGAGATTTAATAAAACTCTCAAAGGCATGATTATGGGACTCCCTGAAAAACTCCGCAGGAGATGGGATATCCTTCTACCATGCCTCCTTTTTGCCTACAGGGAGGTACCCCAGAAAGGAGTGGGCTTCAGCCCCTTTGAACTTCTTTTTGGACACCCTGTTAGGGGTCCACTCACACTTGTAAAGGAGGGTTGGGAACAACCTTTAAAAGCTCCTAAGCAGGATATTGTGGATTATGTACTTGGCCTCAGATCAAGGATGGCTGAGTACATGAAAAAGGCCAGTAAAAACCTTCAGGCCAGCCAAGAGCTCCAGAAGCAATGGCATGATCAGAAGGCTGTTTTGGTTCAGTACCAACCAGGGCAGAAAGTGTGGGTCTTGGAGCCTGTGGCCCCAAGAGCACTCCAAGATAAATGGAGTGGACCCCACACAATTGTTGAAAAGAAGGGTGAAGTCACCTACTTGGTTGACTTAGGCACTGCCAGGAGTCCCCTTAGGGTGCTCCATGTCAACCGCCTGAAACCCTACTATGACAGGGCTGATCTCACCCTGCTCATGGCAACAGATGAGGGACAGGAAGAAGACAGTGATCCTCTACCTGATCTCTTCTCTTCCACAGAACAAGATGCTCTTGTGGAAGGTGTAGTTTTGGCTGATTGTCTTACTGCTGAGCAGAAAGATAATTGCATAAATCTCCTAGGACAATTTTCAGAACTCTTCTCCATTGTGCCAGGCACCACTTCTTGGTGTGAGCACACTATAGATACTGGAGACAGTTTACCTGTCAAAAGTAAGATCTATAGGCAGCCTGACCATGTCAGGGACTGCATAAAGCAAGAGGTTCAGAAAATGTTGGAACTAGGAGTGGTTGAGCACTCTGACAGTCCATGGGCTTCTCCTGTGGTACTGGTACCAAAACCCAATTCTAAAGATGGAAAGAAGGAAATGAGGTTTTGTGTAGACTATAGAGGTCTCAACTTGGTAACCAAAACAGATGCTCACCCTATACCCAGGGCAGATGAGCTAATAGATACACTGGCATCTGCCAAGTATCTAAGCACTTTTGATTTGACTGCAGGGTATTGGCAGATCAAAATGTCAGAAGATGCTAAACCTAAAACTGCATTTTCTACCATTGGAGGACATTACCAGTTTACTGTAATGCCTTTTGGTTTGAAAAATGCACCTGCCACTTTTCAGAGGTTGGTGAACACAGTCCTGCAAGGGCTGGAAGCTTTCAGTGCAGCATATTTGGATGATATAGCTGTCTTTAGCTCCAGCTGGGATGATCACCTGGTCCACCTATGGAAAGTTTTGGAGGCCCTGCAAAAGGCAGGCCTCACTATCAAGGCTTCAAAGTGCCAGATAGGGCAGGGTAAGGTGGTTTATCTGGGACACCTTGTTGGTGGGGAACAGATTGCACCACTTCAGGGGAAAATCCAAACTATTATTGATTGGGTTCCCCCTACCACTCAGACTCAGGTGAGAGCCTTCCTAGGCCTCACTGGGTATTACAGGAGGTTCATTAAGAACTATGGCTCCATTGCAGCCCCTCTTAATGACCTCACATCCAAGAAAATGCCTAAAAAGGTATTATGGACAGCAAACTGTCAGAAAGCTTTTGAGGAGCTGAAGCAGGCCATGTGCTCTGCACCTGTCCTAAAAAGCCCTTGTTACTCTAAAAAATTCTATGTCCAAACTGATGCATCTGAATTAGGAGTAGGGGCAGTCCTATCACAACTTAATTCTGAGGGCCAGGATCAACCTGTTGCTTTTATTAGTAGAAGGTTGACCCCTAGAGAAAAGCGTTGGTCTGCCATTGAGAGGGAGGCCTTTGCTGTGGTCTGGGCTCTGAAGAAGTTGAGGCCATACCTGTTTGGCACTCACTTCATTGTTCAGACAGACCACAAACCTCTACTTTGGCTAAAACAAATGAAAGGTGAAAATCCTAAATTGTTGAGGTGGTCCATATCCCTACAGGGAATGGACTATACAGTGGAACATAGACCTGGGAGTAGCCACTCCAATGCAGATGGACTCTCCAGATATTTCCACTTAGACAATGAAGACTCATCAGGTAATGGCTAGTCTTATTGTCCTTCGTTTGGGGGGGGGTTGTGTAGGAAAGTACCATCTTGCCTGGCATGTTACCCCCATTTTTCACTGTATATATGTTGTTTTAGTTGTATGTGTCACTGGGACCCTGGTAACCCAGGGCCCCAGTGCTCATAAGTGTGCCTGTATGTGTTACCTGTGTAGTGACTAACTGTCTCACTGAGGCTCTGCTAATCAGAACCTCAGTGGTTATGCTCTCTCATTTCTTTCCAAATTGTCACTGACAGGCTAGTGACCATTTTTACCAATTTACATTGGCTTACTGGAACACCCTTATAATCCCCTAGTATATGGTACTGAGGTACCCAGGGTATTGGGGTTCCAGGAGATCCCTATGGGCTGCAGCATTTCTTTTGCCACCCATAGGGAGCTCTGACAATTCTTACACAGGCCTGCCACTGCAGCCTGAGTGAAATAACGTCCACGTTATTTCACAGCCATTTTACACTGCACTTAAGTAACTTATAAGTCACCTATATGTCTAACCTTTACCTGGTAAAGGTTAGGTGCAAAGTTACTTAGTGTGAGGGCACCCTGGCACTAGCCAAGGTGCCCCCACATTGTTCAGAGCCAATTCACTGAACTTTGTGAGTGCGGGGACACCATTACACGCGTGCACTACATATAGGTCACTACCTATATGTAGCTTCACCATGGTAACTCCGAATATGGCCATGTAACATGTCTATGATCATGGAATTGCCCCCTCTATGCCATCCTGGCATTGTTGGGACAATTCCATGATCCCAGTGGTCTGTAGCACAGACCCTGGTACTGCCAGACTGCCCTTCCTGGGGTTTCTCTGCAGCTGCTGCTGCTGCCAACCCCTCAGACAGGCAGCTGCCCTCCTGGGGTCCAGCCAGGCCTGGCCCAGGATGGCAGAACAAAGGACTTCCTCTGAGAGAGGGTGTGACACCCTCTCCCTTTGGAAAATGGTGTGAAGGCAGGGGAGGAGTAGCCTCCCCCAGCCTCTGGAAATGCTTTGTTGGGCACAGAGGTGCCCAATTCTGCATAAGCCAGTCTACACCGGTTCAGGGACCCCTTAGCCCCTGCTCTGGCGCGAAACTGGACAAAGGAAAGGGGAGTGACCACTCCCCTGACCTGCACCTCCCCTGGGAGGTGTCCAGAGCTCCTCCAGTGTGCTCCAGACCTCTGCCATCTTGGAAACAGAGGTGCTGCTGGCACACTGGACTGCTCTGAGTGGCCAGTGCCACCAGGTGACGTCAGAGACTCCTTGTGATAGGCTCCTTCAGGTGTTAGTAGCCTTTCCTCTCTCCTAGGTAGCCAAACCCTCTTTTCTGGCTATTTAGGGTCTCTGTCTCTGGGGAAACTTCAGATAACGAATGCATGAGCTCAGCCGAGTTCCTCTGCATCTCCCTCTTCACCTTCTGATAAGGAATCGACCGCTGACCGCGCTGGAAGCCTGCAAACCTGCAACATAGTAGCAAAGACGACTACTGCAACTCTGTAACGCTGATCCTGCCGCCTTCTCGACTGTTTTCCTGCTTGTGCATGCTGTGGGGGTAGTCTGCCTCCTCTCTGCACCAGAAGCTCCGAAGAAATCTCCCGTGGGTCGACGGAATCTTCCCCCTGCAACCGCAGGCACCAAAAAGCTGCAACTCCGGTCCCTTGGGTCTCCTCTCAGCACGACGAGCGAGGTCCCTCGAATCCAGCGACACCGTCCAAGTGACTCCCACAGTCCAGTGACTCTTCAGCCCAAGTTTGGTGGAGGTAAGTCCTTGCCTCACCTCGCTGGGCTGCATTGCTGGGAACCGCGACTTTGCAAGCTTCTCCGGCCCCTGTGCACTTCCGGCGGAAATCCTGTGTGCACAGCCAAGCCTGGGTCCACGGCACTCTAACCTGCATTGCACGACTTTCTAAGTTGGTCTCCGGCGACGTGGGACTCCTTTGTGCAACTTCGGCGAGCACCGTTTCACGCATCCTCGTAGTGCCTGTTTCTGGCACTTCTCCGGGTGCTACTTGCTTCAGTGAGGGCTCTTTGTCTTGCTCGACGTCCCCTCTCTCTGCAGGTCCAATTTGCGACCTCCTGGTCCCTCCTGGGCCCCAGCAGCGTCCAAAAACGCCAAACGCATGATTTGCGTGTAGCAAGGCTTGTTGGCGTCCATCCGGCGGGAAAACACTTCTGCACAACTCTCCAAGGCGTGGGGGATCCATCCTCCAAAGGGGAAGTCTCTAGCCCTTGTCGTTCCTGCAGTATTCACAGTTCTTCAGCCTAGTAAGAGCTTCTTTGCACCAACCGCTGGCATTTCTTGGGCATCTGCCCATCTCCGAGCTGCTTGTGACTTTTGGACTTGGTCCCCTTGTTCCACAGGTACCTTCAGACAGGAATCCATCGTTGTTGCATTGCTGATTTGTGTTTCCCTTGCATTCTCCCTCTAACACGACTATTTTGTCCTTAGGGGAACTTTAGTGCACTTTGCACTCACTTTTCAGGGTCTTGGGGAGGGTTATTTTTCTAACTCTCACTATTTTCTAATAGTCCCAGCGACCCTCTACAAGGTCACATAGGTTTGGGGTCCATTCGTGGTTCGCATTCCACTTCTGGAGTATATGGTTTGTGTTGCCCCTATCCCTATGTTTCCCCATTGCATCCTATTGTAACTATACATTGTTTGCACTGTTTTCTAAGACTATACTGCATATTTTTGCTATTGTGTATATATATCTTGTGTATATTTCCTATCCTCTCACTGAGGGTACACTCTAAGATACTTTGGCATATTGTCATAAAATAAAGTACCTTTATTTTTAGTATAACTGTGTATTGTGTTTTCTTATGATATTGTGCATATGACACTAAGTGGTACTGTAGTAGCTTCACACGTCTCCTAGTTCAGCCTGAGCTGCTTTGCTAAGCTACCATTATCTATCAGCCTAAGCTGCTAGACACCCTATACACTAATAAGGGATAACTGGGCCTGGTGCAAGGTGCAAGTACCCCTTGGTACTCACTACAAGCCAGTCCAGCCTCCTACACATACTAGCATGTGAATTACAGGGCATTTCTCAAATAGACGTCTTTTTTACTCACTGTCTTCCATTTGGAAGGAAAAAATGTACAGAAAGACAAGGGGCAACAACACTTGTTCAGCTATTCTGTGTTCCCCCAAGTCTCCTGATAAAAATGGTACCTCACTTGGGTGGGTAGGCTTAATGCCCGCGACTTGAAATGCAACATGGGCCCATCACATTTTTACATTGAAATCGGACATGTTTTTTGGAAAGTGTCTAGCTGTGGATTTTGGCCTCTAGCTCAGACGGCACCTAGAGAAACCTACCAAACCTGTGTATTTTTCAAAACTAGACACCCAGGGGAGTCCAGGATTGGGTGACTTGTGGGGCTCTCACCAGGTTCTGTTACCCAGAATCCTTTGCAAACATCAAAATGTTGCAAAATAAACACCTTTTCCTCACATTTCGGTAATAGAAAATTCTGGAATCTGAGAGGAACCCACAAATTTCCTTCCACCCAGCATTCACTCAAGTCTACCGATAATAATGGTACCTCACTTGTGTGGGTAGGCCTAGTCCCCACGACAGGAAATGCCCCAAAACACAACATGGACACATCACATTTTCCCAAAGAAAACTGACCTGTTCTTTGCAAAGTGCCTAGCAGTGGATTTTGGCCTCTAGCTCATCCGGCACCTAGGAAAACCTAGCAAGCCTGGACATTTCTGAAAACTAGACACCTAGGGGAACGCAGAATGGGGTAGTTTGTGGGGTGCTCTCACTAGGTTCTGTTACCTAGAATCCTTTGCAAACCTCAAAATGTAGCACAAAAAAACACTTTTTCTTTGCATTTCAGTGATAGAAAGTTTTGGAATCTGAGAGTAACCACAAAATTCCTTCCACCCAGCATTCCCCAGGTGTCCCGATGAAAATGGTATCTCACTTATGTGCGTAGGCCTAGTGCCCACGACAGGAAATGCGCTAAAACACTACTTGGACACATTAAAATGATCAAATACAAAACGACCTGTTTTTGTGGGGAGGGATCACCTGCGTTTTTGGTCCTGTGCTCAGCAGCCATCTAGGGCAACCTACCAAATCCAGACATTTCTTAAAACTAGACATCAGAGGGAGTCCAGGGAGGTTTGACTTGCATGGATCCCCCTGTGTTTTCTTATTAGAATCCTCACCAAACCTAAAAATGTAGCTAAAAAAATCAAATTTTCCCTACATTTCTTCTCATGAACTAAGTATGCAAGTCAAATTATTCTTGTGTGCATACGCTGTTCCACATGTCAAGGTAGGCTCAAAGAATCCTCCCACAATTTCAACGTTTTTAGATTTAGCAATAGTACTCAGGTGCTTCATGATATGCACAAAAGAAAACATTAGATCATACTGTGAATAGAAGTATTGGTAGTAGTCCTGATCATGGAGCCATGTTAGTAAAAGACTACAAGAAATTCCATATGTTAGTGGCAAGCTGTGATAAGTGACTCCTTCCTGTACTGATAAAGGGATTTTCATACAGATATAGCAGGTCTGCACCTCCATGGTTTCTATGTACTCATTTATTTATTTGTTATAGACATTTGATGTCAAATCTCCCTTAGAGCTATCTGTATGTAAAAGTTTCTCATCGTCATATACAGGACCTTGATTTGTGAGTGAACCTTCTAAATTCGGAGCGCTTGTGACTGAAGTTTTCGCACTCTTTTCCTTAACATGCAAACTCAATCCAATAATCATCAATATGATCACAATCACACATGCTACTACTAAACCTACGCACACATACTTACATGTACTCTTCTTACTTCGATCAGAATTCTTGGCTTGTCTAGATTCAGACCACAATATTTTTCCCATTAACAAAAAAAAAAGAAAGAATCAAAAATGCAAAAGTGGCTTTTGATTATTTCACTGTCTCTTTCAGTCTTTTCTTTATATGAGCAAAGCAATTTTAAAAAGTTTTCGAAAACAAAAATAAAAATTCAAAAATTCAAAAGTTCATCATGAGTCTCTCTCATTTACAAAAACGTAACATTGCAACTAAAAGTTCAACTATATCTAATGAAAAAAACATTTGATAGTCACTGATGAGCAGTTACAGCAAATAATGTCTCTGTTCATCCAGTGGCGATATAAGTTCAAAGTTCAGTTCAAAAGCCATCTCATGTTCCACAATGTTCATTTGGATTCGAATTGGTAACACAAAAGGCAACAAACCCCTTCTCCCAGTTATCAGTTGTGAAATAAGTCCATTCAGGAGCAGAGTATCTGCGACTTGGCACTCTTTTACCTCCTTGTCACACGACCTTCAGTTTCACTGTCACTTTGCTCTGATTCTTGAGTATCTTGAGCAACAGTAGGAGGCACTTTTATTACTGGCTCTGGGCTTTTCTCAGGCTACTGATTTCCAGTAACATCTCTTCTCTTGCACGGCTGTGGTTTCATCATTAGCTGGGCTAGCAGGAGTCTCCTGTCTCTGCCTCAACCCTTCTGTACCTTTAACTGCTGTTGATGCACTCAGATTTTCACCAAACCATTCATGCTCTGTGTTCGCCACTTTTCCAGTCCCTAAAACCTAAGCCCTTTCCCTCATCAAGAGGGTGCTGTTTCATCAAGGGGACTTGGAACTGTGCATGTGTGGCTCGCATGAATGCAGGTCAGAAGACCAGCACAATTCACAGCTGTCGTTGTTACTAGAACAATCAGGTACAGGCCCTTCCAACGGAGCTCCAAGCATATCTTTCTTACATGCTTCTTTACTAATACCCAGTTACCAGGAATCAGGTTGTAACAAAGTTCTTGTTGTGGTTGGGCAGTTGCTTCTCCAGCCTGATGAAATAAAGAACGAACCACATCAGTTAGTCCTTTGCAATAATCCAGAACCAAGTCATTTGTAATGTTCACAAGAGCATCCACAGGCAATGGTGGCAATCTCATAGCTTCCCCCATGATGATCTCATGTGGTGAAAAGCCTGTCTTTCTGCCAGGTGTACTGCGCATACTCATCAGGACAAGAGGCAATGCATCTGACCATTTCAGTGTTGTAGATGCACTTACTTTCACCAGTCGAGACTTCAGTGTTCCATTTATCTGCTGTACCAGACCTGAGGCTTCTGGTCTGTAACTGCAATGCAATCTTTACTCAACTTGTAATGTAGCACACAATAAGTTAAGGATCTCACTGTTGATACGAGTTCCTCGATCTGATTCCAGAGAAGTTGGAGAACCGAATCAAGGTATCAACTCCCTCAATAGCAGTTTTGCAACTGTGAGGCTATCTTTCCTTCTAGTTGGGTAAGCCTCGACCCAATGGAAGAACACAGACACCACTAGCACATATCTCAACCCATTGCACACTGGCAATTCAATTAAATCAAGTTGCATTCTGTTGAAAGGTCCTCCTGATCTACCTATATGACTCAGTGTGTGTTTCCCTAAATTCATCTGCTGACACATTACGCATCTGTGACACACTACTTCTGCTACCAATCTGAATCTAGGGGTGTGTCATGTTTTTATGAATGTTTTAATAATTGCATCTCTGTAGGAAAGTACCATCTTGCCTGGCATGTTACCCCATTTGTACTTGTGTATCATTTTATTTTGCCTGTGTCACTGGGATCCTGCTAGCCAGGACCCCAGTGCTCATAGTTTGTGGCTTATATGTGTTCCCTGTGTGGTGCCTAAATGTATCACTGAGGCTCTGCTAACCAGAACCTCAGTGTTTATGCTCTCTCTGCTTTTAAAATTGTCACTGCATGCTAATGACCATTTTCACCAATTTTGATTGGCACACTGGAACACCCTTATAATTCCCTAGTATATGGTACCTAGGTACCCAGGGTATTGGGGTTCTAGGAGATCCCTATGCGCTGCAGTATTTCTTTTGCCACACATAGGGAGCTCAGACAGTTCTTACACAGGACTGCCACTGCAGCCTGAGTGAAATAACGTCCACGTTATTTCACAGCCTTTTACACTGCACTTAAGTAACTTATAAGTCACCTATATGTCTAACCCTCACTTGGTGAAGGTTAGGTGCAAAGATACTAAGTGTGAGGGCACCCTGGCACTAGCCAAGGTGCCCCCACATTGTTCAGGGCAATTTCCCCAGACTTTGTGAATGCGGGGACACCATTACACGCGTGCACTACATAAAGGTCATTACCCATATGTAGCTTCACAATGGTAACTCCGAACATGGCCATGTAACATGTCTAAGATCATAGAATTGTCCCCCCATGCCAAATCTGGTATTGGGATGCCAATCCCATGCATCCCCGTGGCTCCAGCATGGACCCCGGGTACTGCCAAACTAACTCTCTGGGGCTTTCTCTGCAGCTACTGCCACTGCCAACCCTCAGACAAGTTTCTGCCCTCCTGGGGTCTGGGCAGTCCAGTCCCAGGAAGGCAGAACAAAGGATTTCCTCTGTGAGAGGGTGTTACACCCTCTCCCTTTGGAAATAGGTGTTAAGGGCCTGAGAGGAGTAGCCTCTCCTGGCCTCTGGGAATGCTTTGAAGGGCACAGATGGTGCCCTCCTTGCATAAACCAGTCTACACCGGTTCAGGGATCCCTCAGCCCCTGCTCTGGTGCGAAACTGGACAAAGGAAAGGGGAGTGACCACTCCCCTGTCCATCACTACCCCAGGGGTGGTGCCCAGAGCTCCTCCAGTGTGTCCCAGACCTCTGCCATCTTGAATGCAGAGGAGTGAGGGCACAATGGAGACCTCTGAGTGGCCAGTGCCAGCAGGTGACGTCAGAGACCCCTCCTGATAGGCTCTTACCTGGTTAGGTAGCCAATCCTCCTCTGAGGGCTATTTAGGGTCTCTCCTCTGGGTTCCTCTTCAGATAACGAATGCAAGAGCTCACCAGAGTTCCTCTGCATCTCCCTCTTCGACTTCTGCCAAGGATCGACCGCTGACTGCTCCAGGATGCCTGCAAAACTGCAACAAAGTAGCAAGAAGACTACCAGCAACATTGTAGCGCCTAATCCTGACGGCTTTCTCGACTGTTTCCTGGTGGTGCATGCTCTGAGGGCTGTCTGCCTTCACCCTGCACAGGAAGTCAAAAGGAAATCTCCCATGGGTCGACGGAATCTCCCCCCTGCTAACACAGGCACCAAACGTCTGCATCACTGGTCCTCTGGGTCCCCTTTCATCTTGACGAGTGTGGTCCCTGGAACACAGGAGCTGGATCCAAGTAACCCCGACAGTCCAGTGGTCCTTCTGTCCAAACTTGATGGAGGTAAGTCCTTGCCTCCCCATGCCAGACAGTAATCCTGTTTACTGTGTGATCTGCAGCTGCTAGGGTTTCTGTGCACTTTTGCAAGGATTCCTTCGTGCTCAGCGCAGCCCAGGTCCCCAGCACTCCGTCCTGCATTGCTCAACTCACTGAGTTGACCAACCTCTTTTGTTGTGTTGAGATGACCGCCATGCTCAGATTTCTTGAACGTCTGTTCAAGTTCTTCTGCGGGTGCTGCCTGCTTCTGCATGGGCTCTCTCTGTTGCTGAGCGCCCCCTCTGTCTCCTCCTCCGAGGGGCGACCTCCTGGTCCTTCCTGAGCCCCAGCAGCAAGGCTTGTTGGCAGTCTTTCTGCGTGAAAACAACTCTGCATCCTCTAGCACACCGTGGGACATCTTCTGACCAAAGGAGAAGTTTCTGGCACCTTCCGTTGTTGCAGAATCTTTGGCTTCTTCCACCCAGAGTCAGCCCTTTTGCACCTTCATCCGGGGTTTAGTGGGCTCCCGCCCCCCCTGGACGTTTGCATGACTCTTGGACTTGGTCCCCTTCCTTTGCAGGCCCTCAGGTCCAGGAATCCGTCTTCAGTGCTTCACAGTCAGTTGTTGCCTTTGCAGAATCCCCTATCTCGACTTTACTGTCTTTCTGGGGTAGTAGGGTAACTTTACTCCTACTTTTCAGGGTCTTGGGGTGGGATATCTTGGACACCCTTAGTGTTTTCTTACACTCCCAGCGACCCTCTACACACTACACTATGCCTGGGGTCCATTTGTGGTTCGCATTACACTTTTGGAGTATATGGTTTGTGTTGCCCCTATGCCTATTGCATCCTATTGTGTTCTATAGTGTGTGCACTATTTTTCTAACTGTTTACTTACCTGATTTTGGTTTGTGTGTATATTTTGTGTATTTTACTTACCTCCTAAGGGAGTATTTCCTCTGAGATACCTTTGGCATATTGTCACTAAATAAAATAAAAGTACCTTTCTTTTTAGTAACTCTGAGTATTGTGTTTCTTATGATATAGTGCTATATGATATAAGTGGTATAGTAGGAGCTTTGCATGTCTCCTAGTTCAGCCTAAGCTGCTCTACTATAGCTACCTCTATCAGCCTAAGCTGCTAGAACACTACTAATCTAGTAATAAGGGATAACTGGACCTGGCACAAGGTGTAAGTACCATCAGGTACCCACTATAAGCCAGGCCAGCCTCCTACATTGGTGGTGCAGGGGTGGGATAAGTACTTGTAACTGCTTTACCACTTTGTCATTGGTGCTTTTCATAAGAAAAACATATGCCAAATACTTCAGAATATACACAGTTAACCTAAACAGTTTAGCTTTCCTTCTCTAAAACTTTCTAAACATTTCTGAAAAGTTCAAACGTTTTTAAAAGTTTGAAAAAGTTTTCTCTTTTCTTTAAAAAGTTTCTAAATTTTTTTCTCTCTCTGTCCTAAACCCTTTCTATCATGTCTGTAGTAGAACTTAGTCTCACAGTTGTCCAGGCAACATATGGTAGTTTGCACTTTAAAAGTTTGAGGGGTCTCTGCATTGAAAGAGGTTTAGCAATTGGTAAGAATCCTACCAAAGATCTTCTCCTTGGCCTTCTCCTAGAAAGTGACCATAACCAGTCTGGCCCATCCCAGGATCGGGAGGTAGAGGAGGGGGGTACCCAGCAAGACTCAGTGGAGTCCCCTGAGGATGCTGGGGAGGGTTCTTCCAAGGACCTGCCAGCTAACAGGCCACCTAGTGACACTAGTAGTGGGAGGGGATCACACATTAGTAGGGCACCTTTCACTCCTAAAGGCCAGTTTAATAGGGCCCAGACAGCTAGGGACAGGTCTAACTCTGCCAATTCCAACATTTCTTCTGTGTCTCACAATTCCCAAGCCTCCCACCCTGAGAATAACTTAATGGAAAGGGAACCCAGAAAGCTGAGGTTGGAAGAGGCCAGCTGAAGCTTAAACAGCAGCAGCTGGCCGTAGACAGGGAATCTCTGGATGTGGAAAGGGAAAGGCAGAGGTTGGGGTTAGTTTCCCATGGTGGCAGAAGCAGTGGTTGTGATAGCAATTCCGTAAGATTCCAGAAACCGGCATAAGATAGTCCCCCTTTACAAGGAGGGGGGTGACATTAACAAGTGGTTTGCTGCACTTGAGAGGGCCTGTATGGTACAGTTGGTCCCTCAAAGGCAGTGGGCTGCTATCTTGTGGCTATCTTTCACTGGTAAAGGTACGGATAGACTCCTTACTGTCAGAGAAGGTGATGCTAATAACTACAAGACTGGACAGACTTTGTAGACTGTTCAATGAAGGCCTTGGAGGGTTGGTTACATGGCAGAAAGGTCACTGACTATGAAAGCCTGTACAATCTAATTCTGAGAGAGCATATTTTGAACAATTGTGTGTCTGATTTGTTGCACTAGTACTTGGTAGACTCAGATCTGACCTCTCCCCAAGAATTGGGAAAGAAGGCAGACAAATGGGTCAGAACAAGAGTGAACAGAAAAGGTCATACAGGGGGTGACAAGGATGGCAAGAAGAAGGATGGTAAGTCTTCTGACAAGGGGGGGACAAAGATAAAAAACATTCTGAGTCTTCATCAGGCCCACAAAAAATCATCTGGGGGTGGTGGGTCCAAATCCTCTTCCCACAATCAGAAAAATCCATGGTGTTATTTTTGTAAAGTAAAAGGTCACTGGGCAAGTGATGCCACTTGTCCAAAGAAAAACACCAAGGCTCCCACTATCACTACCCCAACTGCAACCTCTAGTGTCCCTAGTAATAGCAGTGGTAGTGGGAAGTCTACTACAAATAACCAATCAAAGGGTGTAGCTGGGCTCACCATTGGCAGTGTAGTTGGGGTTGGTCTTGTTAGGGAGACCACAGAGGCTGTTTTAGTCTCTGATGGTGGCATTGACTTTGCCACCTTGGTTGCTTGTCCCCTTAATATGGGTAAGTACAAGCAACTTCGCCTAATCAATGGTTTTGAGGCCTACAGGGACACAGGAGCCAGTGTAACGATTGTTATAGAGAAACTGGTTCACCCTGATCAACACCTACTTGCTCAGCAGTACCAAGTGACTGATGCTCACAAAAACACACTTAGCCACCCCATGGCTGTTGTGAATCTCAACTTGTGGGTGGGGGGGGGTACTGGTCCAAAGAAAGTTGTGGTAGCCACTGAATTACCTTTAGATTGCTTACTAGGCAATGATTTGGAGACATCAGCTTGGGCTGAAGTGGAGTTGGAGGCTCATGCAGCAATGCTGGGCATTCCTGGGCATATTTTTGCTTTGACAAGGGTTCAGGCCAAAAAGCAAAAATGACAGGGAAACCTAGATCCTGGCACAATGGACCAAGTGCTCCCAAAAGCTAGGGGTAGAAAGGGTAAATCCTTGCCCACTATCCCTCCCTTACTAGAAGATTCTCCTTTTGAGGAAGAGGAATCCTCTCCCTGTGCAGGACCTACACCAGATGAACTGGCAGCAGACACTGCTGAGCTTTTGGGTGCAGGGGGGCCTGCTAGGGAAGAACTGAGTGTGGCACAGCAGACCTGTCCCACACTAGAGGGTTTGAGACAGCAAGCTGTCAAACAGCAGAATGGGGATATCAGTGGTAGCCATAAGGTGTATTGGGAAGACAACCTCCTGTATACTGAGTCAAGGGACCCTAAACCTGGAGCTGCCAGGAGATTGGTCATCCCTTTGCAATATAGGGAGTTTCTTCTTACCTTGGCACATGACATTCCTTTGGCTGGGCATTTGGCCCAAAGTAAAACTTGGGACAGACTTGCTCCCTTGTTTCACTGGCCTCATATGTCAGAGCACACCAAAGAGTTTTGTCGCTCTTGTGTGGCCTGCCAAGCCAGTGGCAAGACTGGTGGCACACCAAAGGCCCCCTTAATTACACTTCCTGTGGTAGTGGTGCCCTTTGAAAGGGTAGGGGTTGACATAGTTGGCACCTTTGACCCTCCAACAGCTTCAGGCAATAGGTTTTTCCTTGTTGTAGTAGACACTGCCACTAAGTATCCTGAAACAATTCCCTTAAGGACCACTACAGCTCCTGCAGTGGCAAAGGCCCTCCTGGGAATCTTTCCCAGAGTGGGCTTCCCTATATAAGTGGTGTCAGACAGAGGTAGTAACTTTATGTCTGCATAACTCAAGGCATTGTGGAAGGAGTGTGGTGTAACACACGTTCACTACTCCTTATCATCCACAAACAAATGGTCTGGTTGAAAGGTTTAATAAAACTCTCAAAGGTATGATAATGGGACTCCCTGAAAAACTCAGAAGGAGATGGGATGTCCTGTTACCTTGCCTCCTTTTTGCTTACAGGGAGATACCCCAAAAAGGAGTGGGCTTTAGCCCCTTTGAACTCCTCTTTGGGCCCCCTGTGAGAGGTCCCCTTGCACTTGAGAAGGAAGGTTGGGAACAACCTTTAATAGCTCCTAAACAGGACATTGTGGACTATGTACTTGACCTAATATCCAGAATGGCTGAGTACATGAAAAAGGCCTGTAAAAACCTTCAGGCCAGTCAGGAGCTGCAAAAGCAATGGCATGACCAGAAGGCTGTCCTGACCCAGTACCACCCAGGACAGAAGGTGTGGGTATTGGAGCCTCTGGCCCCAAGTGCACTCCAGGGCAAATGGAGTGGACCCCATCTCATTTTTGAAAGAAAGGGTGAGGTTACCTACTTGGTAGACCTGGGCACTGCCAGGAGCCCCCTTAGGGTGCTCCATTTCAACCACCTAAAACCCTACTATGACAGAGCTGATCTCACCCTGCTCATGGAAACTAATGAGGGACAGGAAGAAGAGAGTGACCCTCTCTCTGATCTCTTCTCCACCACTGAAGCTGATGGCTTAGTGGAGGGAGTAGTACTTGCAGATTGTCCTACTGCTAAGCAGAAAGACAACTGTGTAAATCTCTTAAGTCAGTTTTCTGAACTCTTCTCACTGATACCAGGTACCACTAGTTGGTGTGAGCACACTATCAATACTGGAGACAGTTTACCTGTCAAAAGTAAGATTTATAGGCAACCTGACCATGTCAGGGACTGCATAAAACAAGAGGTACAGAAATGTTAGAC
Organism: Pleurodeles waltl; assembly: GCF_031143425.1. NCBI lineage: Eukaryota > Metazoa > Chordata > Amphibia > Caudata > Salamandridae > Pleurodeles > Pleurodeles waltl. The sequence continues at coordinate 298,845,085 of NC_090443.1, read as the reverse complement.
TTAGGAGTGATTGAGTATTCAGGAAGCCCATGGGCTAGCCCAGTGGTGCTTGTCCCAAAACCTCACAGTAAGGATGGAAAAAGAGAGATGAGGTTTTGTGTTGACTATAGGGAGCTCAACCAAGTAACCAAGACAGATGCTGACCCTATACCCAGGGCAGATGAGCTGATAGATACACTGGCTTCTGCCAAGTATCTAAGCACTTTTGATTTAACTGCAGGGTATTGGCAGATTACATTATAAGAAGATGCTAAACCCAAAACTGCATTTTCAACCATTGGAGGGCACTATCAATTCACTGTAATGCCCTGTGGTCTGAAAAATGCACCTACCACTTTTCAAAATGTTGGTGAACACAGTCCTGCAAGGGTTGGAAGCTTTTAGTGCAGCATATCTGGATGATATAGCTGTCTTTAGCTCCACCTGGGATGATCACCTGGTCCACCTGTGGAAAGTTTTGGAGGCCCTGCAAAAGGCAGGCCTCACTATCAAGGCTTCAAAGTGCCAGATAGGGCAGGGGAAAGTGGTTTATCTGGGCCACCTGGTAGGTAGGGAACAGATTGCACCACTGCAGGGGAAGATCCAGACCGTTATGGAATGGGCTCCACCTACAACTCAAACCCAGGTGAGAGCCTTTCTAGGCATCACTGGGTACTATAGAAGGTTCATTAACAATTATGGCTCCATTGCAGCTCCTCTTAATGACCTCACTAGTAAGAGGATGCCTAAAAAGATATTGTGGACAGCTAGCTGTCAAAAAGCTTTTGATGAGCTCGAACAGGCCATGTGCTCTGCACCTGTCCTAAAAAGCCCTTGCTACTCCAAAAAGTTCATAGTCCAGACTGATGCTTCTGAATTGGAGGTTGGGGCAGTGCTATCACAGCTTAATACTGAGGGCCAGGATCAACCTGTTGCTTTTATCCACAGGAGGTTGACCCCTAGTGTGAGAAAGTAGCCTCTTTCTAGCCTTGTTACCCCCACTTTTGGCCTGTTTGTGAGTGTATGTCAGGGTGTTTTCACTGTCTCACTGGGATCCTGCTAGCCAGGGCCCAGTGCTCATAGTGAAAACCCTATGTTTTCAGTATGTTTGTTATGTGTCACTGGGACCCTGCTAGTCAGGACCCCAGTGCTCATAAGGTTGTGGCCTATATGTATGTGTTCCCTGTGTGGTGCCTAACTGTCTCACTGAGGCTCTGCTAACCAGAACCTCAGTGGTTATGCTCTCTCATTTCTTTCAAATTGTCACTAACAGGCTAGTGACCAATTTTTACCAATTTACATTGGCTTACTGGAACACCCTTATAATTCCCTAGTATATGGTACTGAGGTACCCAGGGTATTGGGGTTCCAGGAGATCCCTATGGGCTGCAGCATTTCTTTTGCCACCCATAGGGAGCACTGACAATTCTTACACAGGCCTGCCACTGCAGCCAGAGTGAAATAACGTCCACGTTATTTCACAGCCATTTTACACTGCACTTAAGTAACTTATAAGTCACCTATATGTCTAACCTTTACCTGGTAAAGGTTAGGTGCAAAGTTACTTAGTGTGAGGGCACCCTGGCACTAGCCAAGGTGCCCCCACATTGTTCAGGGCCAATTCGCCGGACTTTGTGAGTGCGGGGACACCATTACACGCGTGCACTACATATAGGTCACTACCTATATGTAGCTCCACAATGGTAACTCCGAATATGGCCATGTAACATGTCTATGATCATGGAATTGCCCCCTCTATGCCATCCTGGCATAGTTGGCACAATCCCATGATCCCAGTGGTCTGTAGCACAGACCCTGGTACTGCCAAACTGCCTTTCCTGGGGTTTCACTGCAGCTGCTGCTGCTGCCAACCCCTCAGACAGGTTTCTGCCCTCCTGGGGTCAAGCCAGGCTTGTCCCAGGATGGTAGAACAAAGGACTTCCTCTGAGAGAGGGTGTGACACCCTCTCCCTTTGGAAAATGGTGTGAAGGCAGGGGAGGAGTAGCCTCCCCCAGCCTCTGGAAATGCTTTCATGGGCACATTTGGTGCCCATTTCTGCATAAGCCAGTCTACACCGGTTCAGGGACCCCTTAGCCCTGCTCTGGCGCGAAACTGGACAAAGGAAAGGGGAGTGACCACTCCCCTGACCTGCACCTCCCCTGGGAGGTGTCCAGAGCTCCTCCAGTGTGCTCCAGACCTCTGCCATCTTGGAAACAGAGGTGCTGCTGGCACACTGGACTGCTCTGAGTGGCCAGTGCCACCAGGTGACATCAGAGACTCCTTCTGATAGGCTCCTTCAGGTGTTGCTAGCCTATCCTCTCTCCTACGTAGCCAAACCCTCTTTTCTGGCTATTTAGGGTCTCTGTCTCTGGGGAAACTTTAGATAACGAATGCAAGAGCTCATCCGAGTTCCTCTGCATCTCTCTCTTCACCTTCTGCCAAGGAATCGACTGCTGACCGCGCTGGAAGCCTGCAAAACTGCAACATAGTAGCAAAGACGACTACTGCAACTCTGTAACGCTGATCCTGCCGCCTTCTCGACTGTTTTCCTGGTGGTGCATGCTGTGGGGGTAGTCTGCCTCCTCTCTGCACTAGAAGCTCAGAAGAAATCTCCCGTGGGTCGATGGAATCGTCCCCCTGCAACCGCAGGCACCAAAGAACTGCATCACCGGTCCCCTGGGACTCCTCTCAGCACGACGAGCGAGGTCCCTCGAATCCAGCGACACCGTCCAAGTGACTCCCACAGTCCAGTGACTCTTCAGTCCAAGTTTGGTGGAGGTAAGTCCTTGCCTCCCCACGCCGGACTGCATTGCTGGGAACCGCGACTTTTGCAGCTACTCCGGCCTCTGTGCACTTCCGGCGGAAATCCTTTGTGCACAGTCCAGCCCTGGTCCACGGCACTCTAACCTGCATTGCACGACCTCCTAAGTTGTTCTCCGGCGACGTGGGACTCCTTTGTGCGACTTCGGGTGAGCACCATTTCACGAATCCTTGTAGTGCCTGTTTCTGGCACTTCTCTGGGTGCTACCTGCTGCTGAGAGGGCTCCTTGTCTTGCTCGATATCCCCTCTGTCTCCTGACGCAATTTGCGACATCCTGGTCCCTCCTGGGCCACAGCAGCGTCCAAAAAGCCTTACCACACAATTTGCAGCTAGCAAGGCTTGTTGGCGGTCTTTTGGCAGGAAAACACTTCTGCACAACTCTCCACGGCGTGAGGGATCCGTCCTCCAAAGGGGAAGTCTCTAGCCCTTGTCGTTCCTGCAGAAACCTAAGCTTCTACAGTCCAGTAGCAGCTTCTTTGCACCCACAGCTGGCATTTCCTGTGCATCTGCCCATCTCCAACTTGCTTGTGACTTTTGGACTTGGTCCCCTTGTTCCACAGGTACCCTCGACTGGAAATCCATTGTTGTTGCATTGCTGGTTTGTGTCTTTCCTGCAGAATTCCCCTATCACGACTTCTATGTCCTTTGGGGAACTTTAGTGCACTTTGCACTCACTTTTCAGGGTCTTGGGGTGGGCTATTTTTCTAACCCTCACTATTTTCTAATAGTCCCAGCGACCCTCTACAAGGTCACATAGGTTTGGGGTCCATTCGTGGTTCGCATTCCACTTTTGGAGTATATGGTTTGTGTTGCCCCTATCCCTATGTGTCCCCATTGCATCCTATTGTAACTATACATTGTTTGCACTGTTTTCTAAGACTATACTGCATATTTGTGGTATTGTGTATATATATATCTTGTGTATATTTCCTATCCTCTCACTGAGGGTACACTCTGAGATACTTTGGCATATTGTCATAAAAATAAAGTACCTTTATTTTTAGTATAACTGTGTATTGTGTTTTCTTATGATATTGTGCATATGACACTAAGTGGTACTGTAGGAGCTTCACTCGTCTCCTAGTTCAGCCTAAGCTGCTCTGCTAAGCTACCATTATCTATCAGCCTATGCTGCTAGACACCCTATACACTAATAAGGGATAACTGGGCCTGGTGCAAGGTGCAAGTACCCCTTGGTACTCACTACACGCCAGTCCAGCCTCCTACACCTAGAGAAAAGCGTTGGTCTGCCATAGAGAGGGAGGCCTTTGCTGTGGTCTGGGCACTGAAAAAGTTGAGACCCTACCTGTTTGGTACTCACTTTATTGTTGAGACAGACCACAAACCTCTAATTTGGCTAAAACAAATGAAAGATGAAAACCCTAAATTGTTGAGGTGGTCCATTTCCCTACAGGGAATGGACTATACAGTGGAACATAGACGTGGGAGTACCCACTCCATTGCAGAATGACTCTCCAGATATTTCCACTTAGACAATGAAGACTCATCTGGGCAAGGTTAGCCTTATTGTCCCTCGTTTGGGGTGGGGTTGTGTAGGAAAGTACCATCTTGCCTGGCATGTTACCCCCATTTTTACTTGTGTGTCAGTTTGTTTTTGCCTGTGTCACTGGGATCCCGCTAGCCAGGACCCCAGTGCTCATAGTTCGTGGCTTATATGTGTTCCCTGTGTGGTGCCTAACTGTATCACTGAGGCTCTGCTAACCAGAACCAAAGTGTTCATGCTCTCTCTGCTTTTAAGGTTGTCACTGCAGGCTAGTGACCATTTTTACCAATTCTGATTGGCACACTGGAACACCCGTATAATTCCCTAGTATATGGTACCTAGGTACCCAGGGTATTGGGGTTCCAGGAGATCCCTATGGGCTGCGGCATTTCTTTTGCCACCCATAGGGAGCTCAGACAATTCTTACACAGGACTGCCACTGCAGCCTGAGTGAAATAACGCCCATGTTATTTCACATCCATTTTACACTGCACTTAAGTAACTTATAAGTCACCTATATGTCTAACCCTCACTTGGTGAAGGTTAGGTGCAAAGATACTAAGGGCCTGATTCTGACCCTGGCGGCCGGTGACTGCCAGGGTCACCGGCCACGGGAGCACCGCCGACAGGCTGGCGGTGCTCCGAAGGGCATTCTGACCGCGGCGGTTCAGCCGCGGTCAGAAAGGGTAAACCGGCGGTCACCCGCCGGTTTACCGCTGCCCTTCTCAATCCTCCATGGCGGCGGAGCGCGCTCCGCCGCCATGGGGATTCAGACACCCCCTACCGCCATCCTGTTCATGGCGGGAAACCCGCCATGAACAGGATGGCGGTAGGGGGTGCCGTAAGAGGGCCCCGCAAAGTATTTCAGTGTCTGCTATGCAGACACTGAAATACGCGACGGGTGCCACTGCACCCGTCGCACCTTCCCACTACGCCGGCTCAATTCTGAGCCGGCGTCCTCGTGGGAAGGTTGATTTGCCCTGGGCTGGCGGGCGGCCTTTTGGCGGCCGCCCGCCAGCCCAGGGCAAATCTCAGAATCACCGCAGTGGTCTTTCGACCGCGGTGCGGTGTTCTGACGGGGTTACTTTGGCAGGCGGCCTCCGCCGCCCGCCAAAGTAAGAATGACCCCCTAAGTGTGAGGGTACCCTGGCACTAGCCAAGGTGCCCCCACATTGTTCAGGGCAATTTCCCCAGAGTTCACAATGGTAACTCCGAATATGGCCATGTAACATGTCTAAGATCATGGAATTGTCCCCCCATGCCAAATCTGGTATTGGGGTGCCAATCCCATGCATCTCCGGAGCTCCAGCATAGACCCCGGGTACTGCCAAACTAACTCTCTGGGGTTTTCTCTGCAGCTACCACTGCTGCCAACAAACAGACAGGTTTCTGCCCCTAGCCTGTGCAGCCTAGTCCCAGGAAGGCAGAACAAAGGATTTCCTCTGAGAGAGGGTGTTACACCCTCTCCCTTTGGAAATAGGTGTTAAGGGCCTGAGAGGAGTAGCCTCTCCTGGCCTCTGGGAATGCTTTGAAGGGTGCCTTCCTTGCATAAACCAGTCTACACCGGTTCAGGGATCCCCCAGCCCGAACCTGGGCAAAGGAAAGGGGAATGACCACTCCCCTGTCCATCACCACACCAGGGGTGGTGCCCAGAGCTCCTCCAGTGTGTCCCAGACCTCTGCCATCTTGAATGCAGAGGTGTGAGGGCACAGTGGAGGCCTCTGAGTGGCCAGTGCCAGCAGGTGACGTCAGAGACCCCTCCTGATAGGCTCTTACCTTGTTAGGTAGCCAATCCTCCTCTGAAGGCTATTTCGGGTCTCTCCAGTGGGTTCCTCTTCAGATAACGAATGCAAGAGCTCACCAGAGTTCCTCTGCATCTCCCTCTTTGACTTCTGCCAAGGATCGACTGCTGACTGCCCCAGGACACCTGCAAAACCGCAACAAAGTAGCAAGACGACTACCAGCAACATTGTAGCGCCTCATCCTGCCGGCTTTCTCGACTGTTTCCTTGTGGTGCATGCTCTGAGGGCTGTCTGCCTTCACCCTGCACCGGAAGCCAAGAAGAAATCTCCAGTGGGTTGACAGACTATTCCCCCTACTAACACAGGCACCAAACTTCTGCATCACCGGTCCTCTGGATACCCTCTCATCTTGACGAGCCTGGTCCCTGGAACACAGGAGCCGGATCCAAGTGACCCCGACAGTCCAGTGGTCCTTCTGTCCAAATTTGGTGGAGGTGAGTCCTTGCCTCCCCACGCCAGACAGTAATCCTGTGTACTGCGTAATCTGCAGCTGCTAGGGCTTCTGTGCACTTTTGCAAGGATTCCTTCGTGCACAGCACAGCCCAGGCCCCCAGCACTCTGTCCTGCATTGCTCAACTCGATGAGTTGACCACCGGCTTCGTGGGACCCTCTTTTGTCTGCATCCTCCAGCACGCCGTGCGACATCTTCTGACTAAAGGAGAAGTTCCTGGCACCTTCCGTTGTTGCAGAATCTTTGGCTTTTGGCATATTGTCACTAAAATAAAGTACCTTTATTTTTAGTAACTCTGAGTATTGTGTTTCTTATGATATAATGCTATTTGATATAAGTGGTATAGTAGGAGCTTTGCATGTCTCCTAGTTCAGCCTAAGCTGCTCTGCTATAGCTACCTCTATCAGCCTAAACTGCTGGAACACTACTAATCTACTAATAAGGGATAACTGGACCTGGCACGAGGTGTAAGTACCATCAGGTACACACTATAAGCCAGGCCAGCCTCCTACAATCTCTACCAATGTGAACCTGTCCATGGTAGTATCTTGCCATTGGGACAATAAGCTGTTTGGAAACACTGCTTTACCATCACTCAAAACCCAAACATCATCGTCATTCCTCTGGACACTTCCAAATCTAATCCAACCCTGCTTCTCATCTTCTGTCACTTCATCCCGCAATCTTTTGACATCTTCCCAAGTATCAATGTCTGTCATAAAGAAATTTTGACTTGTCTCATTGTCACTTCCATAACTCATTTCTTCATTTAAGGAAGTGCAATGCAAGGCACAATACCTTGCAACTTCATCAGCCTAGGTATTTCCCAAGGATCTGTAATGATTCCCGATGAGCTGCACATTTCACAACTGCAATTTTCACAGGTAACTGTAACCCTTTCAGCAATTGATAATCTTTGTTACCGTTTCGGAAAGGTGATCCAGAAGAAGTCATTAAGCCTCTCTGGGACCACAATTCTCCAAAGTCTTGAATGACACCAAACCCATATTGGCTATCAGTGAGTATGGTCACTTTGAGCTGTTCAGAAATACAGCATGCTCTACTAAGAGCAATCAATTCTGCAACAATTCTATCACACCTGAGAAAGCTGCAGAACCAGCTCTCATGGAAACCTCAGAATCTTGTAAACATGCGCCATCAACAAAAAGGGCATATCATTGTTTTCTGTGGTACTTAGATTTTGGCGGATGGGATATCTGTCGTCATTGCGTCAAAGTAACCCCTCCACCGAGATTTAAATCAGTCCCATAGTCATTTTCATCCAAGGGGTCATCTTGGATATCGGGTTTTAGTTTGGTGCAAAGTTCCGTCACAGCAAGACAGCCTTGCTCAATCTCATCCTCACAGTTACCTGCATTTTCCACAGGATCTGGCAAAAGAGTGACAACATTCAAAACATTACACCTTTTAATATTAATGTTAGAAGAACAGAGTATTATTTGCTCATAGCGGGTCAAATGAGCACTTGTCAGAAATTGGGTCTTGGTACGGGTAAGCAAAATCTCTATTGAATGGGGGATAAAAAATTTCAGTGAATGGCCCATAATAATGTCTTCACACTGCTCAGTGCTGAAGCTCAATGCAGCCATGGCTCTTAAACAGCCAGGCAACGCAGCAGCTACAGGATCAAGTGTGGCTGAAAAACATGCCACAAACTTATTGGCATTTCCATGTAACTGTGTCAAAACAGAGAAAGCACATCCATCGCTCTCACAGCAAAACAAAGAACAAAAATGTGTTTGGCACAAGCTTCCTCTCAGCTCAGTGAAGGCTTTCATGCATTTGCCATTAAATGGTACCAAATCAGACACATCCTTATGTGTCAATCTCTGTAAAGGTTTGGAAAATGAGGGAAAAATCAAATTCCACTGGCGGCTGTAGCCAACCATTCCCAGGAACACTCTGACTCCCCCCTGAGTAACTGAAGGAATAATCTGGATGATTGCTGAAATCCCATCACTGCTTCCACCTATTGGCCTGGAATTGTCTTTGAGTGTGTGTTCCTCATTTATTGCCTGTGTATGTTCAACAAATGCTTAACACTACCCTCAGATAATTCTAATGCTCTATTTTGTGGTAGTGTGATCGAGCAGTAGGCTTATCAGAGGGTAGTGTTAAGCATTTGTTGTACACACACAGGCAATAAATGAGGAACACACACTCAAAGACAATTCCAGGCCAATAGGTTTATATAGAAAAATATATTTTCTTAGTTTATTTTAAGAACCATAACTTCAGGATTTACAATCAATACTTCAAATGAAAGGTACTTCACTTAGGTATCATAGGAACTTTGAATCAGCAAAATAGCATGTACAGTTTTGGCAAAAATGGCAATAAGCTATTTTAAAACTAGACACTGCAAATTTCAACACTTCCTGGGGGGGGGTAAGTATTTGTTAGTTTTGCAGGTAAGTAAACCACCTACAGGGTTCAAAGTTGGGTCCAAGGTAGCACACCGTTGGGGGTTCAGGGCAACCCCAAAGTTACCACACCAGCAGCTCAGGGCCGGTCAGGTGTAGAGGTCAAAGTGGTGCCCAAAAGGCATAGGCTTCAATGGAGAAGGGGGTGCCCCGGTTCCAGTCTGCCAGCAGGGTAAGTACCCGCAACGTGGGAGGGCAGACCAGTGGGGTTTTCTAGGGCACCGGGGGGGACACAATTCAGCACAAAAAGTACACCCTCAGCGGCACGGGGGCGGCCGGGTGCAGAGTGCAAACGTCGGGTTTGCAATAGGTTTCAATGGTAGACCCAGGGATCTCTTCAGCGAAGCAGGCAGGCAAGGGGGGGGCTCCTCGGGGTAGCCACCACCTGGGCAAGGGAGAGGGCCTCTTGGGGGTCGCTCCTGAACTGGAGGTCGGATCCTTCAGGCCCTGGGGGCTGCGGGTGCTGTGTCTTTACCAGGCGTCGGGTTCTTGGAAGCAGGCAGTCGCGGTCAGGGGGAGCCTCTGGATTCCCTTTGCAGGCGTCGCTAGGGGGTGGTCAACTCTGGCTACTCACAGGGTCGCAGTCACCGGGGAGTCCTCCCTGTAGTGTTGTTTCTCCGGAGGTCGAGCCGGGGGCGTCGGGTGCAGAGTGGAAAGTCTCACGCTTCCGGCGGGAAACGTGGAGTCCTTATAAAGTTGTTTCTTTTTTGCAAGTTGTAGTTTCTTTGGAACAGGGCCGCTGTCCTCCGGAGTTCTTGGTCCTTTTAGATGCAGGGTAGTCCTCTGAGGCTTCAGAGGTCACTGGACCCTGGGGAGTGCATCGCTTTTGCAGTTTCTCTCGAAGTGGGGAGACAGGCCGGTAGGGCTGGGGCCAAAGCAGTTGGTGTCTCCGTCTTCTCTGCAGGGCTTCAGGTCAGCAGTCCTTCTTCATCTTAGGTTGCAGGAATCTATTTTCCTAGGTTCTGGGGGCCCCTAAATACTCAATTTAGGGGTGTGTTTAGGTCTGGGGGGGTTAGTAGCCAATGGCTACTAGCCCTGAGGGTGGCTACACCCTCTTTGTGCCTCCTTCCTGTAGGGAGGGGGCACATCCCTAATCCTATTGGGGGAATCCTCCATCTGCAAGATGGAGGATTTCTAAAAGTCAGAGTCACCTCAGCTCAAGACAACTTAGGGGTTGTTCTGACTGGCCAGTGACTCCTCCTTGTTTTTCTCATTATCTCCTCCGGCCTTGCTGCCAAAAGTGGGACCGTGGCCGGAGGGGGCGGGCATCTCCACTAGCTGGAATGCCCTGTGACGCTGTGACAAAGGGGGTGAGCCTTTGAGGCTCACCGCCAGGTGTTACAGTTTCTGCAGGGGGATGTGAGAAGCACCTCCACCCAGTACAGGCTTTGTTCCTGGCCACAGAGTGACAAAGGCACTCTCCCCATGTGGCCAGCAACATGTCTGGTGTGTGGCAGGCTGGCAAAACTAGTCAGCCCACCCTGGAAGTCGGGTATGTTTTCAGGGGGCATCTCTAAGATGCCCTCTGGGGTGTATTTCACAATAAAATGTACACTGACATCAGTGTGCATTTATTGTGCTGAGACGTTTGATGCCAAACTTCCCAGTTTTCAGTGTAGCCATTATGGTGCTGTGGAGTTCGTGTTTGACAGACTCCCAGACCATATACTCTTATGGCTACCCTGCACTTACAATGTCTAAGGTTTTGCTTAGACACTGTAGGGGCATAGTGTTCATGCACCTATGCCCTCACCTGTGGTATAGTGCACCCTGCCTTAGGGCTGTAAGGCCTGCTAGAGGGGTGACTTATCTATGCCATAGGCAGTGTGAGGTTGGCATGGCACCCAGAGGGGATTGCCATGTCGACTTAGTCATTTTCTCCCCACCAGCACACACACGCTGGCAAGCAGTGTGTCTGTGCTGAGTGAGGGGTCCCCAGGGTGGCATAAGACATGCTGCAGCCCTTAGAGACCTTCCCTGGCATCAGGGCCCTTTGTACCAGGGGTACCGGTTACAAGGACGTACCTGGATGCCAGGGTGTGCCAATTGTGGAGACAAAGGTACAGTTTCAGGGAATGAAAACTGGTGCTGGGGCCTGGTTAGCAGGCCTCAGCACACTTTCAAATCATAACTTGACATCAGCAAAGGCAAAAAGTCAGGGGGTAACCATGCCAAGGAGGCATTTCCTTACAGGATACCTTTCTTGCACCTTTCTCTATGTGGTGACCTTAGTATCGGACTTCTTTTTTACAGTTCTGAAACTTTGCTAGGGAAACTTGTTGTCCGTTTTCTCCTAAATGATTCAAGAGAGCTATGGTATCTCTTCTGCATGCATCTTGAGTATTTGACACAAACAAAAGGTCATCAATACATATTGCACTAAGCCTGAATGGTAGGGCATTTTAAGGGACTCCAAGTTCTTCTTCCAAATCTAATTAAAGATTGTTTGAAATTCTATATTCCCCTGACGAGTACGACACCATGTTAAAATATGACTGCCAAATGTAAAGGCAAAGAAGAATTGGCTTTTCTCATGCAAGGGAATAGAGAAAAAGGCTTAGCACAAATCAATGACAGTAAAGCATTCTGTTTCACATGGGATCTGAAATAAAGTGACTGCTGATTTGGTATGACAGGATAACATGGAATGATGATCTTGTTCACTTTTCTCAAATCCTAAACTATGCTGTATTTTCCATTGGGCTTCCACAATCCTAAAATGGGGGAATTACAAGGGCGTCCCAAAATGTCCTTCAGAACACCTTGTTCAGTCAGACTCTCAATCGAGGGTGTTAGGTTGTAAAATGCTATCCTCAGATACACTGCATTTGGCTTCAATGTGTTGTTGACTGGCTCAACTCCTTTTATGAGACCAATATCCTTTGTTGAGAAATCCCAAAAACTCAGGAATGACTGTTTCTCGTAATTCTTCCAGCAAATCATTACATGTAATTACTGTATACAGTGAGACAAATGGTTACTGCTCTACAATTGTACAAGAGACATCTTCCTCATTTGTTTGCATTTCTATTCCTTTGTGTGTGCAGCTAATGGAACAGGTTAGGTTACACAAGTCACGTCCTAACAGATTTACTGAACTTGAATCACAAACCACAAATTGGTGCTTATCTTCAAAGGAACCTATTTTTACTGGAACATTTCCGTAACAGGGTTTGTCAATTGCTTATTAGCTACTCCTACAACCTGAAATCTTCGCCTTGTAAGAGGCAAGTCTGCAACTTTTGCTTTTCTGACAGTGGAACATGTAGCTCCAGTGTCAACCAAGAATGACACGTTGTATCCCATAACATTGCATTTACAGAGGGACAACATTGATCTACCTCTAAGAACGCAGCTAACATGCAATCCTCATTAACAGAACTATCACTGTGAAATGTTTCTAATAATTCCTCATCACTTAAATCAATTAAGAGAAATTGTGAAGCTATCTGAGTCATGTATGCATTTGCCAATTGATTCATGTTTACTTTTGCCATCTGATTCACGTTTTGCTGAGGAACAATAACCTGCTGCTGTGTCATCGGGGGTTGTGGTACCTACATCTGTTGTCCTGGGAACATTTGTACATTTGGAATCAGGGGTCTTTGGTCTCTCTGAATTTGAACCTGATTGTTACCTTGAGTCTGAGCAATTCCAGCGTTCTCTACCAAACTTTTCACATGATTATAGGGACATTCCCTCTGCCAATGATCATACTTTCCACAAGCATGACATGGACTAATTTTCGTCAATGACTGAACATCAACCAAATTTGCACTCTAATCTACATGAACACCACGTCCTTTACCTGGAGACTGAACCACATTGCTAACCTGCTGTTGGACTCCTTGCATTCCTCTTGTATTCACCATCATCAGGAGATTCTGACTTCCTTTACTTACAGCCTTCAATTGCATCACCATCAACTTTTCTCTCAACCTTTCCTCCTTCAGTTCAATTTCATCCCTATAGTACCTTGCATACTGCAGGATTACATCAATGGGCTTGTTCTGCCAAGAAATTAAATGCTGTTGAATTATTGCAGTAATGTCTGGCTTCAATCCATGCACAAATCGAAATACAAAATGATCCCTACCTTTCTGCTCAATGTTCTCTGTACCACTATGCTATTTGAAAGCTTGCAACCATCTCTGATAATATGCATGCATAGATTCTTTTGTTTCCTGTGCTGTCCTGTCAATTTTCTGCCAAACAATGTCTTTCAGAGAAACTTTGTTCTTAAGAAATGTAATTGCCTTATAATACTTTTTCATCCCCTCTTCAGACTGCGCACCTTTTACTGGATCCTTCGGAGGTTCACGATCAGGCCAAATTAACACTTATTTTATACTCAATCCACAAATCATCTGGAACCATAATGTCAAATAGCGTATTCAAATCTTCCCACAGGCATTTTGAAAGTTTTACATATCTCTCTGTCTGCGTGTACATCTCCACTGGCTTCTTTCTCAATCTTGGGTAATCATTTGCAAATGACAGTATATCACTCCTACTCCAAGGTACATGCATTTAACCTCCACCTAGTCCTTATCTCATGGGCATAATTTTTACATTGTCTTCTCCTGCGTGTCTTCTCCCTCCTCAGTCTCCTGGGTTCTCCGTAACTCCATCTTCATCCTGTTTTCCGTCCCCTCGAGTCTCCGTGCCTCCATCTTCCTCCTGCGATTCTCCTCCACACTCCGCCGTGTCTCTCGTCCGCTCCTTCTCCTCGTTTTCCGTCCGCTCCTTCTTCTCGTTTTCTATCCGCTCCTTCTCTCCGTCTTCTCCTTCCTCTGGGGTCCCGCACTGCGTTTGTTCTCAGGTTTTATGACCTCCGTCCCTTCCGCGCCTTTCCGGCGGTTTCCGCTCCAAATGGGTCCCGCCTCCTCTTTCCCAGTCTAAGTACGCCGAGAAGTGCCCCCGGGGTACTTCCTACTCGGTCCATAACTCTGCACATTCGGTGACTATCAAATTTGCTGACTCTGTGGAACTGTCATTTCATTATTTTGACCTGTTAAAACAGAACTGAAAGTTTGTCCTGTTTGATTCGGGGTAACATTTGACATTGTCTGCACTAGTATATACATAGGCAGAGGCTGATTCTGATTACAGTTTTGCACAGGTGTAGTTACATTAGCTGCGTGCACCATTTTATTCACATTAGGACTTGGCATTACCTGGTTCATAACTGGACTTGTAATGGGCTGTGCTGTAGAACAGTCGGGAACTGGTGGATAAACCACAGGCACTTGTGTAGCTGAATTTGCAGGTGTACTTGAAACTGTCTAAATTAGGGTCTGTGCAACCGGAGCAGTTGGCACAATCAAGACTAGATTCTGTATTGCTTCTTTACTAGTTTCTACCTCAACTGAATGATACAGTGGGGGACGATTCATCAGAAGCTGATTTATGAACTTATCTTCCAAATCACTTTCATACATGACTGTCTTTTTACCTTCATCTTCTGCTGTCTGTTTTGCCTTCGCTGTCTGTTTCTTTCATGTCTTAGGTTTTGTACTCCCATCACATTCATCTGTATGGCTGGAAACATTCCCATTCCATCTAATGTATCTACTCTCCATCTTTTTTGTTCTGCATCACATCTAGCGTCCACTAATGTCTTAACTGCTTTCTGTATTCTGTTCCCAAATTTTTTCATTTCTTTCTGTCTCGCAACAAGTTCTCAAATAGCAAGCTTCAAATTGTGCTGGTCTTTGAGGAGGCTTTTATTCGCACATTACTCTACTCAAACTTTCTAACATTCTTAGATGAGATGTTCCATCACAAAACAAATCTAATGAACCGTCTTTCTCAGTTATTTTACACCATTGTTTGAGCCATATGCATGATGAAACTCCATTTGTTTCTAACACATCATAAGCTGGTGTTCCCTTGTGTCAGGAATCCCCAAGGTGCCTGCTTTATCTGTCAGCATCCCCAGGGATTAGGGTTAAATAATATCTCTGTTCTTGGTTAAACCTTCATGTTTCTAAGTAAAAATAATGTGCTGTGTTACACAATTGGTTTTACCAATGCTTGTTTTACCAATGCTTGTTTGCTAATGTGAGCAGGTGTAGACATGTGCTTCAAATTGGGTGTGGTGACTCATCCACATGTGGAAACTCAACTGCTTTCCCGATTGGCTATAAATAGCAGAGTCAAGCATGCCTCCCTGCTTGGCTTTGTTTTGCTTCCTGATCTCAGCATCTGATTTGGCAGCCAAGCCCCTGTTGTCATCCTCGTATTCAGGACTTTTGAGGCAATTCTTTTCTTCATTCTTGTACCAGCTGACACCAGGCATTCCTCCAGCACTCCGGAAAAGACTGCAGCTAAGTGACTTGTTTTCTCCAGGGAGTTTGTTCTTTGAGTGCCGCGCTTTCCTACAACAGCTGGTGTATTTCAGACCTCTTATTTTGGCAGAGTGCTTATCTTGAAGAGACAAATGCATTTCTGAACATTCTACATTATTATTGTAGTTACTTGCCTAAATGTGCTTTAGGAAATCTGCTTGAGCCCAAGTACTACAAAAAGTGACAGTGCAATTTTAAAAGAGCATTTACATGACTTTTCTTTCTCTAATAGCATAACTCTTGGATTTAAATTGTGTCATTCATGCCTGTGTTTCAGGTTTGAGGAATTTGCTTTTGGAGGGTTTTTCACACACACAGTGAAACCAAACCAAACTGTGCCACCCTAACTGTTTAAACCCAGAGTGGACATTTGTATTTCTTGGATTGTTTTTGTTCCTTTTAGTTTAACCCTATGCATTCAGGAAAGTTATACGTGATATAATTAACGCCCTTGTTTGTCTTTCTTGTACATGTTAAGTGCAACCACAGTTCTAATTGTAGTGTGCAACAGTGAATCTCTGTGAAGCCAGCCGTAGTGTTGCAGAACTTATTGTTATCGTACTCAGTTTGGGTTTTTGGTAATGCAGTGTTAGTAATTGTGCCAACAGTTATTATTATCCATTAAAAGTGCTGGAGTATCCCGGTGTTCTTCTACCGCTCCCATGCCCATATCAGAAAGAGAGATTCAGTTTCAAGGAAGTTGAGTGCATTAACTCT
This sequence comes from Pleurodeles waltl, assembly GCF_031143425.1. Classification (NCBI taxonomy): domain Eukaryota; kingdom Metazoa; phylum Chordata; class Amphibia; order Caudata; family Salamandridae; genus Pleurodeles; species Pleurodeles waltl. Next base: position 298,829,017 of record NC_090443.1, on the reverse strand, counting down.
ACTATCACTCTGTCAGCAACGACCTGCCCCCCGAAGATACAGGGTGCCTGGCTCGACCGGCAAGACGTGGCAGTGTTTTGTCTCTTTCTCTTCCACTCCCCCTTTTCTTTTGGGACACCTGCTGGGGTTTCTGTGTCCACCAGGAAGTGCTGACAGGTGTTCCAGGAGGTCGGGGCATACCATCGCCCCTGCAGACATCCTGCTTTTCAGGTGAGTGGCCCTGTCTCAACAACTTGGTGCAACCTTTTCACCCTCTCTAACTGGAATAAACACATCTCCTCTTAGCACACTTCTTAATGCTTTGAAAAGTTTAATTTTTGCTCAAATTCAATTAACCACATTGATTTTCGATTGAATCAGGAAGTAAATTCAATCCCACAATCTTTTTCGCAAGCTGTTCTCAACCAATGGCAACACGGTACTGTGCACCAATACCAGCGCGGCTTCACTCTAACTGACCTATACCAGCGCAGCACAGAATAGCATCACACTCACTTCTCTCAGCTACTGCAATTGCTTCACAATTGTCTCTCACACAATCGTTCACTTATGCCTAACGCAAAATATTGCAAACAAAAACTAGCAACCTGTTTCCATACTACGGGTAGGAACTCAAACACCCCGAAAGCTGTAAGGGCTACACTTCTGACTATGGCTTTCACAAATTCACAGCGAGAGAAACTTGACCAGCAATTCTCACTCCGGTTATATAGATCCTCCATGTGCACTCAGGATTCACTAAATACCAACCAAAAACTCACACTCCCTCAAAGAAAACTGTCAACAACGTCCATGACAAATACCTCACTGCAGACAATAAATTAACCAAGTGTCTTCTACACTTGAACGTTATCCCAGGATCTTAGGTGGACCCGTCAACAACAACAACAACCACTGACATATTTGGGCACAAAGCGGCATATTCATTTCAAGTCCGACTACTCCGCAAAACACTTCAGAACATCCCACTCCACCACAATCTTCAAGCAAAACACATCATAAGCGCAAATCCCTATTTATACTCCACAACACATAACTTGTAGTCACAACATTGGAATTTCATCAGTCTCTGGGAAGGACCATGGGATGAATTAAAGGGTGGGCAATTTTTGGACTGGCCAATGACATGAGGTCAATCCTAACCCACTAACACTAAAAGAAATATGGTTCCCACTCTTATCAGTCTGCTACCAGAACTGTGGATGCATTTTTCATCCTTCGCAGGAATCAAATGCCCAACAAGGTCGACAGACCTTTGGACCCAGTAAGATGTATGGTGACTGTAGGAAGGTAGCCTCTTTCTGGCCTTGTTACCCCCACTTTTTGCCTGTTTGTGAGTATATGTCAGGGTGTTTCTACTGTCTCACTGGGATCCTGCTAGCCAGGGCTCTGTGCTCATAGTGAAAACCCTATGTTGTCAGTGTGTTTGATATGTGTCAGTGGGATCCTGCTAGCTAGGACCCCACTGCTCATATGTTTGCGGCCTATATGTGTTCCCTGTGTGGTGCCTAACTGTATCACTGAGGCTCTGCTAACCAGTACCTCAGTGTTTCTGCTCTCTCTGCTTTCTAAAATTGTCACTGCAGGCTAGTGACTAATTTTACCCATTCTCATTGGCACACTGGTACACCCATATAATTCCCTTGTATATGGTACCTAGGTACCCAGGGTATTGGGGTTTCAGGAGATCCCTATGGGCTGCAGCATTTCTTTTGCCACCCATAGGGAGCTCAGACAATTCTTACACAGGACTGCAACTGCAGCCTGAGTGAAATAACGTCCACGTTATTTCACAGTCATTTTTCACTGCACATCAGTAACTTATAAGTCACCTATATGTCTAACCCTCACTTGGTGAAGGTTAGATGCCAAGTTACTTGGTGTGTGGGCACCCTGGCACTGGCCAAGGTGCCCCCACATTGTTCAGGGCAAATTCCCCGAACTTTGTGAGTGTGGGTACACCATTACACGCGTGCACTACACATAGGTCACTAACTATGTGTAGCGTCACAATGGTAACTCCGAACATGGCCATGTAACATGTCTAAGATCATGAAATTGTCACCCCAATACCATTATGGTATTGGGGGGACAATTCCATGATCCCCTGGGTCTCTAGCACAGAACCCGGGTACTGCCAAACTACCTTTCCGGGGTTTCCACTGCAGCTGCTGCCAACTCCTCAGACAGGTTTCTGCCCTCCTGGGGTCTGGGCAGCCCAGTCCCAGGAAGGCAGAAGAAAGGATTTCCTCTGAGAGAGGGTGTTACACCCTCTCCCTTTGGAAATAGGTGTGAAGGGCTGGGGAGGAGTAGCCTCCCCCAGCCTCTGGAAATGCTTTGATGGGCACAGATGGTGCCCATCTCTGCATAAGCCAGTCTACACCAGTTCAGGGATCCCCCAGCCCTGCTCTGGTGTGAAACTGGAAAAAGGAAAGGGGAGTGACCACTCCCCTGACCTGCACCTCCCAGGGGAGGTGCCCAGAGCTCCTCCAGTGTGTCCCAGACCTCTGCCATCTTGGATTCAGAGGTGTTGGGTCACAATGGACTGCACTGAGTGGCCAGTGCCAGCAGGTGACGTCAGAGACCACCCCTGATAGGTGCTTACCTCTTTCAGTAGCCAAGCCTCCTTTCTTAGTAGCCAAACCTCCTTTTCTGGCTATTTAGGGTCTCTCCTCTGGGCTATTCCTCAGATAACGAATGCAAGAGCTCACCAGAGTTCCTCTGCTCTTCCCTCTTCGACTTCTGCCAAGGATTGACCGCTGACTGCTCCAGGACGCCTTCAAAACTGCAACAAAGTAGCAAGACGACTACCAGCAACATTGTAGCGCCTCATCGTGCTGGCTTTCTCGACTGTTTCCTGGTGGTGCATGCTCTGAGGGCTGTCTGCCTTCACCCTGCACTGGAAGCCAAGAAGAAATCTCCCGTGGGTCGACGGAATCTTCCCCCTGCCAACGCAGGCACCAAACTTCTGCATCACCGGTCCTCTGGGTCCCCTCTCATCCTGATGAGCGTGGTCCCTGGAACACAGGAGCTGGGTCCAAGTGTCTCCCACAGTCCAGTGGCCCTTCTGTCCAAATTTGGTGGAGGTAAGTCCTTGCCTCCCCACTCCAGACAGCAAACCTGTGTACTGCGTGATTTGCAGCTTCTTTGGCTTCTGTGTACTTCTCCAAGGATTCCTTTGTACACAGCCTAGCCTGGGTCCCCAGCACTCTGTCCTGCAGTGCTCAACCCGCTGAGTTGGACTCCGACATTGTGGGACCCTCCTTTTGTGACTCTGAGTTCACAGATCTTCTAAGTACCTGTTCTGGTACTTCTGCGGGAGCTGCCTGCTTCTGCGGGGTCTCTCTAAGTTCCTGAGCGCCTCCTCTGTCTCCTCCTCCAAGGGGGGACATCCTGGTCCTTCCTGGTCCCCAGTAGCACCCAAAAACCTCTATGCGACTCTTGCAGCTAGCAAGGTTTGTTTGTGGTATTTCTGGCTGGAAACACTTCTGCAACATCCAACACGCCGTGAGACATCTTCCATCCAAAGGAGAAGTTCCTAGCCCTTTTCGTTGTTGCAGAATCTTTGGCTTCTTCCACCCTGAGGCAGCCCTTTTGCACCTTCATCTGGGGTTTTCTACGCTCCTGCCCCCCCTGGACACTTTTGTGACTCTAGGACTTGGTCCCCTTGCTTTACAGGTCCTCAGGTCCAGGAATCCGTCTTCAGTGTTTTGCTGCTGCTTGTAGTTCTGGCAGAATCCCCTATCACAACTATTGTGTCTTTCTGGGGTAGTAGGGTAACTTTACTCCTACTTTCTAGGGTCTTTGGGTGGGGTATCTTGGACACCCTTACTGTTTTCTTACAGTCCCAGCGACCCTCTACAACCTCCCTTAGGTCTGGGGTCCATTAGTGATTTGCATTCCACTTTTGGAGTATATGGTTTGTGTTGCCCCTAGACCTATGTCTACCTATTGCATCCTATTGTGATTCAACATCGTTTGCACTACTTTTCTTACTGTTACTTACGTGTTTTGGGTTTGTGTACACATAATTTGTGTATATTACTTACCTCCTAAGTGAGGGTATCCTCTGAGATACTTTTGGCATATTGTCACTAAAATAAAGTACCTTTATTTTTAGTAACTCTGAGTTTTGTGTTTTCTTATGATATTGTGCTATATGATATAAGTGGTATAGTAGGAGCTTACCATGTCTCCTAATTCAGCCTAAGCTGCTTTGCAATAGCTACCTTCTATCAGCCTAAGCTGCTAGAAACACCTCTATTCTACTAATAAGAGATAACTGGACCTGGCACAGGGTGTAAGTACCACAAGGTACCCACTATAAGCCAGGCCAGCCTCCTACATTGGTGGTGCAGCGGTGGGATAAGTACTTGCAACTGCTTTACCACTTTGTCATTTGGTGCTTTTCATCAGAAAATCATATACCAAATAGTTCAGTATATGTACATTTAACCAAAACAGTTTACTTTTCTACTCTAAAACTTTTAACTGAGTTTCTGAAACGTTTTGAAAACTTCTAAAAGTTTTCTAAAAGTGTGAAACAGTTTTTCTCTGTACTTGCAAAAGTTCTGAAACTTTTTCTCTCCCTGTCTTAAACCCTTTTCTCTCATTTTTACAGTAGAGGCTAATTCTAAAGTTGTTCGGGCAACTTATGAAAGTTTAAACTACAAGAGTTTGAGGGGTCTCTGTCTGGACAGAGGTTTAAGCATAGGTAAGAATCCAACAAAAGAGTTTCTCTTTAACCTGCTCTTACAGGATGACCAGAGCCAGTCTGGCCCATCTCAGGAGAGGGTAGAAAAAGGGGAGGCTTCCCAGTCAGACTCAGAGGAGTTCCCTGAAGATGCTGGGGAGGGTTCTTACAAAGTCCTGACCCCTAGCTGGTCACCTAGTGACACTGGTAGTGTTAGAGGGTCACACATTAGTAGGGCATCTTTCACTCCTAGAGGCCACGTTACTAGGGTCCAGACAGTTAGGGACAGGTCTCTCTGTGCAAATTCCCAAATCGCCTCTGTGTCCAAACATTTCCAAGCCTCCCACCCTGAGGATAACTTAATGGAAAGGGAACTCAGAAAGCTGAGGTTAGAAGAGACCAGACTGAAGCTTAAACAGCTGCAACTGGCCTTAGACAGGGAATTCCTAGACATAGAGAGGGAAAGACAGAGATTGGGGTTAGTTCCTCATGGTGGGAGCAGCAGTATTTCTGATAGCAATCCTGTTAGAGGACAAGATTCCAGGAATCTGCATAAGATAGTCCCCCCTTACAAGGAGGGGGGTGATATTAATAAGTGATTTGCTGCACTTGAGAGGGCCTGTATGGTACAGTTGGTCCCTCAAAGGCAGTGGGCTGCTATCTTGTGGCTATCTTTCACTGGAAAGGGTAGGGATAGGATCCTTACTGTCAGAGAAAGTGATGCCAATAATTACAAAGTTTTGAAGGATGTACTCTTGGATGGATTTGGCTTAACCACTGAACAATACAGGATTAAGTTCAGAGACACCAGAAAAGAGTCCTCTCAAGACTGGACAGACTTTGTAGACTGTTCAGTGAAGGCCTTGGAGGGTTGGTTGCATGGCAGTAAGGTGACTGACTATGAAAGCCTGTATAATCTAATCCTGAGAGAGCATATTCTTAACAATTGTGTGTCTGATTTGTTGCACCAGTACTTGGTAGACTCAGATCTGACCTCTCCCCAAGAATTGGGAAAGAAGGCAGACAAATGGGTCAGAACAAGAGTGAACAGAAAAGTTCATACAGGAGGTGACAAGGATAGCAAGAAGAAAGATGGTGAGAAATCTTAGGATAAGCATGGGGAGAAGGGTGAAACTAAAGATCCTTCTTCAAATCCTAAACACTCTTCAGGGGGTAGGGATAAATCATCTTCTTCCTCTTCTTCACAACCCACACATATTAAAAAGCCTTGGTGCTATGTGTGTAAAAATAAAGGCCTTAGGCCAGGGGATAAGTCCTGCCCAGGTAAACCCCCTCAGCCTACCACCACTAATACATCAAACTCTAGTGCCCCTAGCAGTAGTGGTAATAGTGGTGGGACTGTTGGCAACAGTCAGAATAAGGGTGTAGTTGGGTTCACTTATGGGTCCATCATAGAAACTGGGGTAGTCAGTCCCAAGACAGTTTCTCTCACACCTGGTAGCACTGGCCTTGCCACACTGGATGCTTGTCCTCTTACAATGGATAAGTACAGGCAGACAGTTTCAATAAATGGTGTTGAGGCTCAGGCCTACAGAGACACAGGTGCCAGTATCACTTTGGTGACTGAAAACCTAGTCTCTCCTGAACAACACATCATTGGACAACAGTACAAGATTATTGATGTCCATAACGCCACTAAGTTTCTTCCCTTAGCTATAATTCAGTTTAGTTGGGTTGGAGTTACTGGCCCTAAGCAGGTGGTAGTATCACCTAGCTTACCTGTAGACTGTCTCTTAGGTAATGAACTAGAGGCCTCAGGTTGGGTTGAGGTAGAGTTTAATACCCATGCAGCCATGCTGGGTATCCCTGAGGAATTGCTTCCTCTCATTTCAGCTGAAATGAAAAAGCAAAGGAGAGAAAAAGGCCTGAAAACTCAGGATCCTTCTCCAACAACAGGCAAAAAGGGCATCAAAGTATTCCCTACCCACCCTACCATTCAGGATACCATTCCTGTTGTGGGAAAAACCTCTCCTGGGGTGGCACCTGTACCAGGGGAACCATCAGCTGGCACAGCTGTACTCCCTGAGGTGGAAGTACCTCTCTGTGGAATAACTAATATTGGTGAGAAAAAGTGCACCATTTTAGTTAACATGGAGCATCCCTCCAACCCTCCCAGAGAAACTTTAGTGCAGCAACCCTGCACTGCCTCACAACACTTAGGACAGCAGCCCTGCCCTAGTGTGGAGCTCATAGGACAGCATCCCTGCCCTGCTCCAACTCAAGAGAAACAGCATCCCTGTTCTCTCTTACAGCCATATGGACACAGTTTTTGCCCAGCTATGGCTTTACTAAGACAGCATCCCTGTCTGGCATTCTCATCACTTGATATGGGTCCAGTGGACAATTCCCACTGCTCTAAACTTAAACATACTAATAGGAACTCTGAGAGTATAACTTCACATTGTTGGCTAGCTAAAAAAAACTTCAAACAGGGTGGTGTACATCCCCACAGGGAAGTAACCATATAGTGGATGATAAAGGGAGTAACCAATCTATTGCAGAGCTACTCTCCACTTATCACCACTTAGACAATAAAGACTCAACTGGCCAAGGTTAGCCTTATTGTCCTTCGTTTGGGGGGGGGGTGTAGGAAGGTAGCCTCTTTCTAGCCTTGTTACCCCCCCTTTTGGCCTGTTTGTGAGTATATGTCAGGGTGCTTCTACCGTCTCACTGGGATCCTGCTAGCCAGGGCCCAGTGCTCATAGTGAAAACCCTATGTTGTCAGTGTGTTTGATATGTGTCACTGGGATCCTGCTAGCCAGGACCCCAGTGCACATAAGTTTGTGGCCTATATGTGTTCCCTGTGTGGTGCCTAACTGCATCACTGAGGCTCTGCTAACCAGAACCTCAGTGTTTATGCTCTCTCTGCTTTCTAAAATTGTCACTGCAGGCTAGTGACTAATTTTACCAATTCTCATTGGCACACTAGTACACCCATATAATTCCCTTGTATATTGTACCTTGGTACCCAGGGAATTGGGGTTCCAGGAGATCCATATGGTCTGCAGCATTTCTTTTGCCACCCATAGGGGGCTCAGACAAACCCTTACACAGGACTGCCATTGTAGCCTGCGTGAAATAGTGCACACACTATTTCGCAGCCATTTTTACTGCACGTAAGTGACTTATAAGTCACCTATATGTCTAACCTTCACTTGCTGATGGTTAGGTGCAAAGTTAATAAGTGTGAGGGCACCCTCGTACTAGCAAAGGTGGCCCCACATAGTTCAGGGCCATTTCCCCAGACTTTGTGAGTGCGGGGACACCATTTCACGCGCGCACTACATATAGATCAATACCTATATGTAGCTTCACAATGGTAACTCTGAATATGGCCATGTAACATGTCTAAGATCATGGAATTGTCCCTCCATTCCAAATCTGGTATTGGGTAGCCAATTCCATGCATCCTGGGGGCTCCAGCATGGACCCCCAGTACTGCCAAACCAGCTCTCTGAGGCTTGCACTGCAGCTACAGATGCTGCCACATCACAAATAGGGTTCTGCCCCCCTGGGGTCTGGGCAGCCCAATCACAGGAAGGCAGAACAAAGCATTTTTTCTAAGAGCAGGTTGTTACACCCTCTCCCTTTGGAAATAGGTGTTACAGGCTGGGGAGGGGTAGCCCCCCCAGCCTCTGGAAATGCTTTGAAGGGCACAGATGGTGCCCTCCTTGCATAAACCAGTCTACACCAGTTCAGGTACCCCTTCTCCCCTGCTCTGGTGGGAAACTGGACAAAGGAAAGGGGAGTGACCATTCCCATGTCCATCACCACCCCAGGGGTGGTGCCCAGAGCTCCTCCAGTGTGTCCCAGATTTCCCTTGCTTTGCAAGGTGTGGGGGCACTCTGGAGGGCTCTGAGTGGCCAGTGTCAGCAGATGACGTCAGAGACCAGTCCTGATAGGTCCATACCTGATAAGGTAGCCAATCCCCCTATCAGGGCTATTTAGGGTCTCTCTTGAGGGTTCTCTTCAGATTCTGCTTGCAAGTTTCCTTCAGGAATCCTTTGCAACAACTTCAGCATCCTCTGAACTCAGATCAACAGCAGCCTGCTCCAAGAAACGCTGTAACTGCAAGAAAGTGTCTACAAGAGACACTTTTCTTCAGCAATCTCAGCTTTAAGTCAGCAACTGCAACAATTTCCATGGTGGGCATGCTCTGGGGACTCCCTGTCTTGATCCTGCACCAGAAGGACCAAAGAAATCTCCTGTGGAGTGACAGAGTCACTCCCCTGCTCCAAGCAGGCACCTTCCAAGGCAACGACCGGTACCCTGGGACTCCTCTCACAGTGACGAGTGTGCTCCTAAGGACACAGCGGGTGGACATCATCGACATAGACTGTCCTTAGGTCCTGCAATTTGGAGGAGGTAAGACCTTGCCGTCCCCGAGAACGGTGGTATCCCTGTGTTTTGTGTCTTCTTCGCCTCCTGAGGCCTCTGTGCACTCTTTACAAAATTCCTTCATGCACAGCCTGGCCCAGGTCCCCAGCACTCCACCCTGCGACGCTCAACTTGCTGAGTTGTTCTCCAGCGGCGTGGGACCTTCTTTTGTTGTGCTGCATCAACTGCATTTTGCACTTCCTTTGAACCCGGATCCTGCGGCTTCTGGGGGTACTGGCTGGCATCCTGAGGGCTCTCTAAAGTGCTGAGAGCCCCCTCTTCCTCCTCACACAGTGTTGAGGCCCCCAGTTCCTTCCTGGGTCCAACCAGCACCATTTTAATGAAAAATGCACTTTTGCCGTAGCCAGGGCTTCTTGGTGCCTTCCAACACGGAATCTCATTTGCAACAATCTTCACACCGTGGGACATCTTTTGCATTATGCAGGAAGCCGCTGGCATCTTCCTAGGGTGCATTTCTGCAGTCTTCAACTAACCAGGGAATCTTCTTTTGCACCCTCTTCTGTGTTGGCAGGGGCTCCTGTCCTTCCTGGAACTTCTTTCGACTTCTGGACTTGGTCTTCTTCCTTTGCAGGTCTTCAGGTCCAATTATCCAGCAGTTGTTCTTTGCAGACTTGGTTGGCTCCTGCAAAATCCCCAAAACGAGGTGTAGTGTGTCCTAAGGAAATTTGCAGTACTTTACTCCTGCTTTTCTGGACTCTAGGGTGGGTTACTTTACTCACCTTTACTGTATTCTTACTCTCCCAGCGATTCTGCACACACTACACTTGTCTAGGGGGGAATTTGTGATTCACATTCCACTTTTTTAGTATATGGTTTGTGTTGCCCCTAGTCCTATTTTTTCCCATTGCCTTCTATAGGATTTCCTACTGTTTGCATTGTTCTATTACTATTTACTAGTCGTCTAATTTTGGTATCTAGTGTATATATTGTGTGTAATACTCACCTCCAGAAGGAATATTGCCTCTAAGATAATTTTGGTACTGTGTCACCCAAATAAATACCTTTATTTTTGGTAACACTGAGTATTGGCTTTACTTGTGTATAACTACTGTGTAACTATAGTGGTATTGCATGAGCTTTGTATGTCTCCTAGTTCAGCCTAAGCTGCTCTGCTATAGCTACCTCTATCAGCCTAAGCTGCTAGAACACTACTACATTTCACTAATAAGGGATAACTGGACTGGTATAAGGTGTAAGTACCCACGGTACCCACTACAAACTAGGCCAGCCTCCTACAGTGCCTATAGCCTTACCTGGGTCACATGACTGGGTGTAACCGTGGACTTTACATGACAGATTTTTAGTATATCCACTTTTAGAATACTGTAGATTTCTGAAACATCTTTTTTCTAAATGTGGATATGCTAAAAATCTGGCATGGACCTGGCTCTCCAGGACCGACTTTGCAGAACCCTGTCCTAGACGGTCACACAACAGAGAGATTAGGCATGCCTGGCTGGGCCATTTGCTGGCAAGAGGGGGGGGAGCTGAGCACAGCCCCACTTACAACTGAGTAGTCTGTGCTCTGCCTTCACACAAAGGGCCTAATGTCCCTGCATTGTCACTTCAGCCAGCTTGCAGCCAGGGTTGGGGAGACGGGGAATTCCTTGCACTTCAAAGTCACTGTCTAGAAGCTTCTCCCACCTTTCAGAACCAGGGCACCAGGGTATAAAAGAAGGTCCTCAGACACCAACTCTTCACTACACTTATGGATCTGTGGATGCTCTGCCATGAAGAAGGACTGCTGTGCTGCTACAATGGCTACCACTCTGCTGGACTGCTGCTCTAAAGTAACTGCTGCCCCACTGTGCTGACCTGCTGCTCTCCTGCCTGGAAAAGAAGAACTTGACTTCGAACATCATCTTGAACCCAGGACACTAGAGTGACTTAAAGGGCTAGTGTGCTGGCCTCTTGATCTGAGCCTCGAGGATAAAAGCCTTCCTGAGTTGCTCCTCGATATATAGCTTCATTGAGTTCCTGACCCTCAAGTGGTGTCTCTCAAGCCCTGCACCATTAGTGTGGGTCACAGGCTCTTTAAATCAAGCTTTTGGGCTCTTTGCGAACTGCGTCATTCACACCACAATTCAACGCGAGCCACTACACGCCCATCTCTTTGCACAGCATGCATTGATTGCCTGAGGAGGACCGCCCTCGCAAAGCTCCAGCCCGCCTGTCTGTGACACCAAGCCTGCTCTTCATGCCACCTGTAGGAAAGTACCATCTTGCCTGGCATGTTACCCCCATATTTCACTGTATATATGTTGTTTTAGTTGTATGTGTCACTGGGACCCTGCCAGCCAGGGCCCCACTGCTCATAAGTGTGCCCTGTATGTGTTATCTGTGTTATGACTAACTGTCTCACTGAGGCTCTGCTAATCAGAACCTCAGTGGTTATGCTCTCTCATTTCTTTCCAAATTGTCACTAACAGGCTAGTGTCCAATTTTACCAATTTACATTGGCATACTGGAACACCCTTATAATTCCCTAGTATATGGTACTGAGGTACTGGGTATTGGGGTTCCAGGAGATCCCTATGGGCTGCAGCATTTCTTTTGCCACCCATAGGGAGCACTGACAATTCTTACACAGGCCTGCCACTGCAGCCTGAGTGAAATAACGTCCACGTTATTTCACAGCCATTTTACACTGCATTTAAATAACTTATAAGTCACCTATATGTCTAACCTTTACCTGGTAAAGGTTGTGTGCTAAGTTACTTAGTGTGTGGGCACCCTGGCACTAGCCAAAGTGCCCCCACATTGTTCAGGGCCAATTCCCCGGACTTTGTGAGTGCGGGGACACCATTACACGCGTGCACTATACATAGGTCACTACCTATGTATAGCTTCACAATGGTAACTCCGAATATGGCCATGTAACATGTCTAAGATCATGGAATTGCCCCACCAATGCCATCCTGGTATTGGGGAGTCAATCCCATGATTCCCCGGGTCTCTAGCACAGACCCGGGTACTGCCAAACTGCCTTTCCCGGGGTTTCACTGCAGCTGCTGCTGCTGCCAACCCCTCAGACAGGTTTCTGCCCTCCTGGGGTCCAGCCAGGCTTGGCCCAGGAAGGCAGAACAAAGGACTTCCTCAGAGAGAGGGTGTTACACCCTCTCCCTTTGGAATAAGGTGTCAGGGCTGGGGAGGAGTAGCCTCCCCCAGCCTCTGGAAATGCTTTGATGGGCACAGATGGTGCCCATCTCTGCATAAGCCAGTCTACACCGGTTCAGGGATCCCTCAGCCCTCCTCTGGCGCGAAACTGGACAAAGGAAAGGGGAGTGACCACTCCCCTGACCTGCACCTCCCCTAGGAGGTGCCCAGAGCTCCTCCAGTGTGCTCCAGACCTCTGCCATCTTGGAAACAGAGGTGCTGCTGGCACACTGGACTGCTCTGAGTGGCCAGGGCCAGCAGGTGACGTCAGAGACTCCTTCTGATAGGCTCCTTCAGGTGTTGCTAGCCTATCCTCTCTCCTAGGTAGCCAAACCTCCTTTTCTGGCTATTTAGGGTCTCTGCTTTGGGGAATTCCTTAGATAACGAATGCAAGAGCTCATCAGAGTTCCTCTGCATCTCTCTCTTCACCTTCTGCCAAGGAATCGACTGCTGACCGCGCTGGAAGCCTGCAAAACTGCAACAAACTAGCAAAGACGACTACTGCGACACTGTAACGCTGATCCTGCCACCTTCTCGACTGTTTTCCTGGTGGTGCATGCTGTGGGGGTAGTCTGCCTCCTCTCTGCACTAGAAGCTCTGAAGAACTCTCCTGTGGGTCGACGGAATCTTCCCCCTGCAACCGCGGTACTAGTGGTACTAGACCTGAGACGATTTTGGCAGCATTTCCAGCAACCCCAGATATTTTTTGATGCTTTCTACTCTCTACTGATGAAGGGCAATTACCCTGAAACACGTGTATAGAGATGAACAGCAATGACTGCACCAACTTTAGTGAAAAACTACGGACACTTTCAAGTAAGCGTTAAATTTGAACTGCATTTACCAGGATGCAAAGGGGCGAACTCGACTGGGATGTGAGGCAGTGTGCTCCCAACCCGCCTTCCTGTTAAAAGGCTCCCTTGAGCCACTGAGCTGACGAGCTCTGGAGACGCACCTGTGAGCCTGTGAGTGGTACTAGACCTGAGACGATTTTGGCAGCATTTCCAGCAACCCCAGATATTTTTTGATGCTTCTACTCTCTACTGATGAAGGGCAATTACCCTGAAACACGTGTATAGAGATGAACAGCAATGACTGCACTAACTTTAGTGAAAAACTACAGACACTTTCAAGTAAGCGTTAAATTTGAACTGCATTTACCAGGATGCAAAGGGGCGAACTCGACTGGGATGTGAGGCAGTGTAATCCCAACCCGCCTTCCTGTTAAAAGGCTCCCTTGAGCCACTGAGCTGACGAGCTCTGGAGACGCACCTGTGAGTGGTACTAGACCTGAGACGATTTTGGCAGCATTTCCAGCAACCCCAGATATTTTTTGATGCTTTCTACTCTCTACTGATGAAGGGCAATTACCCTGAAACACATGTATAGAGATGAACAGCAATGACTGCACTAACTTTAGTGAAAAACTACAGACACTTTCAAGTAAGCGTTAAATTTGAACTGCATTTACCAGGATGCAAAGGGGCGAACTCGACTGGGATGTGAGGCAGTGTGCTCCCAACCCGCCTTCCTGTTAAAAGGCTCCCTTAAGCCACTGAGCTGACGAGCTCTGGAGACGCACCTGTGAGTGGTACTAGACCTCAGACGATTTTGGCAGCATTTCCAGCAACCCCAGATATTTTTTGATGCTTTCTACTCTCTACTGATGAAGGGCAATTACCCTGAAACACGTGTATAGAGATGAACAGCAATGACTGCACCAACTTTAGTGAAAAACTACGGACACTTTCAAGTAAGCGTTAAATTTGAACTGCATTTACCAGGATGCAAAAGGGCGAACTCGACTGGGATGTGAGGCAGTGTGCTCCCAACCCGCCTGCATGCTGTGGGGGTAGTCTGCCTCCTCTCTGCACTAGAAGCTCAGAAGAAATCTCCTTTGGGTCGACGGAATCTTCCCCCTGCAACCGCAGGCACCAAAGAACTACATTCACCGGTCCTCTGGGTCTCCTCTCAGCATGACGAGCGAGGTCCCTTGAACTCAGCAACTCTGTCCAAGTGACTCCCACAGTCCAGTGACTCTTCAGTCCAAGTTTGGTGGAGGTAAGTTCTTGCCTCCCTCGCCAGACTGCATTGCTGGGAACCACGTGTTTTGCAGCTACTCCGGCTCCTGTGCACTCACCGAGGATTTGCTTCGTGCACAGCCAAGCCTGGGTCCCCGGCACTCTAACCTGCATTGCACGACCTCCTGAGTTGTCCTCCGGCGGCGTGGGACTCTCTTGTGCAACTTCGGGTGAGCACCGATTCACTCCACTTTGTAGTGACTGTTCCAGCACTTCTGCGGGTGCTGCTTGCTTCTGAGTGGGCTCCTTCTCTTGCTGGACGCCCCCTCTGTCCCCTCACGCAATTGGTGACATCCTGGTCCCTCCTGGGCCACAACAGCATCCAAAAACCCTATCCGCGACCCTTGCAGCTAGCAAGGCTTGTTTGCGGTCTTTCTGCGGGAAAACACTTCTGCACGACTCTTCACGACGTGGGACATCCATCCTCCAAAGGGGAAGTTTCTAGCCCTTGTCGTTCATGCAGAATCCTCAGCTTCTACCATCCAGTGGCAGCTTCTTTGCATCCACAGCTGGCATTTCCTGGGCATCTGCCCACTCCCGACTTGATCGTGACTTTTGGACTTGGTCCCCTTGTTCCACAGGTACTCTCGTCTGGAAATCCATCGTTGTTGCATTGCTGGTGTTGGTCTTTCCTGCAGAATTCCCCTATCACGACTTCTGTGCTCTTTGGGGAACTTAGGTGCACTTTGCACCCACTTTTCAGGGTCTTGGGGTGGGCTATTTTTCTAACCCTCACTGTTTCCTTACAGTCCCAGCGACCCTCTACAAGGTCACATAGGTTTGGGGTCCATTTGTGGTTCGCATTCCACTTCTAGAGTATATGGTTTGTGTTGCCCCTATCCCTATGTGCCCCCATTGCATTCTATTGTGACTATACATTGTTTGCACTGTTTTCTATTGCTATTACTGCATATTTTGGTCTTGTGTACATATATCTTGTGTATATTTGCTATCCTCATACTGAGGGTACTCACTGAGATACTTTTGGCATATTGTCATAAAAATAAAGTACCTTTATTTTTAGTATATCTGTGTATTGTGTTTTCGTATGATATTGTGCATATGACACTAGTGGTACTGTAGGAGCTTCACTCGTCTCCTAGTTCAGCCTAAGCTGCTCTGCTAAGCTACCTTTTCTATCAGCCTAAGCTGCTAGACACCCCTCTACACTAATAAGGGATACCTGGGCCTGGTGCAAGGTGTAAGTACCCCTTGGTACTCACTACAAGCCAGTCCAGCCTCCTATATTGGTTGTGCAGCGGTGGGATAAGTACTTTGCAACTACTTACCACTTTTGTCATTGTACTTTTCATAAGAGAAAAATATACAAAACAAGTACAGTGTATGTACACCTAACCAAAAAGTTTTGATTTTTCTTCTCTCACTTCTTTACAAAGTGCTGAAAAGTACCTCTAAACTTTCAAAAAGTTCTTAAAAAGTTTTAAAAGTTTTTTTCCTGTTCTTTAAAAAGTTTTAAAAACTTTTTCTTTCTTTTTCTATCCCTTAAACACTTTCTATAATGTCTGGCACAGGCCAAACTGTTGATCTGTCCAAGACTGCTTATGATCACCTTAGCTGGAAGGCAGCAAGGAGACTCTGTGCAGAAAGAGGTTTAGGGGTAGGGAAGAATCCCTCTAGAGAACTATTAGTTAACATGCTAGTTGAGCAAGACAAGACTTTTGTTGGCACTTCTGGTGAGAAATTAGCTGATGGTTCCCACTCTGATTCTGGGGCACCCCTAGCAAAAGATTTGGGAGGGAATCTTTCCAACCTGCCCCTTAGCAGGCCATCTAGCATAACTGGTACTGATGTGAATTCACATCACAGTAAGAGTGTTGCTTCACAACACAGTAATAGTGTTGTTTCTCATCACAGTAAAAGTGTCAGTTCTGTTGGCCAGAATGTTAGTGTGCCATCTGTTAGGGCCAGGTCTCCTTCTGTTCATTCTCACCATTCCTCTGTTTCAAGACATGCCCTACCCACCCACTCTGATGACAGAGTGTTAGAAAGGGAGCTCAATAGATTGAGAGTGGAACAATCCAGGCTGAAGCTCAAGAAGCAACAGCTGGATTTAGATAGGCAATCCTTGGAAATAGAAAGAGAAAGACAGAAATTGGGGTTAGAAACCCATGGTGGCAGCAGCAGTATTCCAAATAGTCATCCTGCAAAAGAGCATGATTCTAGGAATCTGCACAAGATAGTTCCCCCTTACAAGGAGGGGGATGACATTAACAAGTGGTTTGCTGCACTTGAGAGGGCCTGTGTTGTACAGGAGGCCCCTCAAAGGCAGTGGGCTGCTATCCTATGGCTATCTTTCAGTGGAAAGGGTAGGGATAGGCTCCTTACTGTAAAAGAAAGTGAGGCCAATAATTTCAAAGTTCTTAAGAATGCACTCCTAGATGGTTATGGCTTAACCACTGAACAGTACAGGATGAAGTTCAGAGAAACCAAAAAGGAGTCTTCACAAGACTGGGTAGACTTTGTTGACCATTCAGTGAAGGCCTTGGAGGGGTGGTTACATGGCAGTAAAGTTGCTGACTATGAAAGCCTGTATAACTTAATCCTGAGAGAGCATATTCTTAATAATTGTGTGTCTGATTTGTTACACCAGTACCTGGTGGACTCTGATCTGACCTCTCCCCAAGAATTGGGAAAGAAGGCAGACAAATGGGTCAGAACAAGGGTGAACAGAAAAGTTCATACAGGGGGTGACAAAGATGGCAAGAAGAAGGATGGTAAGTCTTCTGACAAGGGTGGGGACAAATCTAAAAATGAGTCTTCATCAGGCCCACAAAAACACTCTGGTGGGGGTGGTGGGCCCAAATCCTCTTCAAATCAAAACAAAGAAAAGAAACCATGGTGCTATTTATGTAAAATAAAAGGCCATTGGACAACAGATCCCAGTTGTCCAAAGAAAAGCACCATGCCTCCTACCACTACAACCCCTGCTGCTACACCTAGTGCCCCTAGTAATAGCAGTGGTGGTGGGAGCAAACCTACTAATAGCTAATCCAAGGGAGTAGCTGGGCTCACTTTTGGTAACTTAGTTGGGGTTGGTCTTGTTAGGGAGACCACAGAGGCTGTGTTAGTCTTTGAGGGGGCTATTGATTTAGCCACCTTAGTTGCTTGTCCCCTTAACATGGATAAGTACAAGCAACTACCCCTAATAAATGGTGTTGAGGTTCAGGCCTACAGGGACACAGGTGCCAGTGTTACCATGGTAATAGAGAAACTGGTCCACCCTGAACAACACCTACTTGGTCACCAGTACCAAGTAACTGATGCTCATAACAACACACTTAGCCACCCCATGGCTGTTGTAAATCTCAACTGGGGGGGGGGGGGTTACTGGTCCAAAGAAAGTTGTGGTTGCCTCAGAGTTACCTGTAGACTGTCTACTAGGAAATGATTTAGAGACATCAGCTTGGTCAGATGTGGAGTTGGAGGCTCATGCAGCAATGCTGGGCATTCCAAGGCATATTTTTGCTTTAACCAGGGCTCAGGCCAAAAAGCAAAAAAGACAGGGTGACTTGGATCCTGGAAGAATGGCCCAAGTGCTCCCTAAAGCAAGGGTTAATAAAGGTAAATCAGTACCTACTATCCCTCCCTCTACAGTGGATTCTACTTCAGAGGAAGAAGAATTTCCACCCTGTGCAGAACCTACACCAGAGGAGCTGGAAGCAGACACTGCTGAGCTTTTGGGTGAAGGGGGGCCTGCCAGGGAGGAGCTGAGTGTGGCACAGCATACCTGTCCCACACTAGAGGGTCTAAGGCAGCAAGCTGTCAAACAAGCAAATGGGGATGTCAGTGACTCTCACAGAGTTTACTGGGAGGACAACCTCTTGTACACTGAAGCAAGGGATCCAAAACCTGGAGCTGCCAGGAGATTGGTGATTCCTCAGAAGTACAGGAAGTTCCTCCTAACTCTAGCCCACGACATTCCCTTAGCTGGACATTTGGGGCAAATGAAAACTTGGGACAGGCTTGTCCCCTTGTTTCATTGGCCTAGAATGTCAGAGGACACAAAGGAATTTTGTAAGTCCTGTGAAACCTGTCAAGCCAGTGGCAAGACAGGTGGCACTCCAAAGGCACCCCTTATCCCACTGCCTGTGGTTGGGGTTCCCTTTGAAAGGGTAGGGGTTGACATAGTTGGCCCCCTTGACCCTCCTACTGCTTCAGGCAATAGGTTTATCTTGGTGATAGTGGACCATGCCACCAGATATCCTGAAGCAATTCCTCTAAGGACCACTACAGCTCCTGCAGTGGCAAAGGCCCTCCTGGGAATCTTTTCCAGGGTGGGCTTCCCAAAGGAGGTGGTATCAGACAGGGGAAGCAATTTCATGTCTGCTTACTTAAAGGCCATGTGGAAGGAGTGTGGTGTTACATACAAGTTCACCACACCCTATCATCCACAAACAAATGGACTGGTGGAGAGATTTAACAAAACTCTCAAAGGCATGATTATGGGACTCTCTGAAAAACTCCGCAGGAGATGGGATATCCTGTTACCTTGCCTCCTTTTTGCTTACAGGGAGGTACCCCAAAAAGGAGTGGGCTTCAGCCCCTTTGAACTCCTATTTGGACACCCTGTGAGAGGTCCTCTAACACTTGTTAAGGTGGGTTGGGAACAACCTTTAAAAGCTCCAAAGCAGGACATAGTGGACTATGTACTTGGCCTCAGATCTAGGATGGCTGAGTACATGAAAAAGGCCAGTAAAAACCTTAAGGCCAGCCAAGAACTCCAAAAGCAATGGCATGACCAGAAGGCTGTTTTGGTTCAGTACCAACCAGGGCAGAAAGTGTGGGTCTTGGAGCCTGTGGCCCCAAGAGCACTCCAAGACAAATCGAGTGGACCCCACATAATTGTTGAAAAGAAGGGAGAAGTCACCTACTTAGTTGACTTAGGCACTGCCAGGAGTCCCCTTAGGGTGCTCCATGTCAATCGCCTGAAACCCTACTATGACAGGGCTGATCTCACCCTGCTCATGGCAACAGATGAGGGACAGGAAGAAGAGAGTGACCCTCTCCCTGATCTCTTCTCTTCCACAGAACAAGATGCTCTAGTGGAAGGTGTAGTTTTGGCATATTGTCTTACTGCTGAGCAGAAAGACCACTGCATAAATCTCCTGGGTCAGTTTTCTGAACTCTTCTCTACTGTGCCAGGCACCACTTCTTGGTGTGAGCACACTATAGATACTGGAGACAGCTAGCCTGTCAAAAGTAAGATCTATAGACAGCCTGACCATGTCAGAGACTGCATAAAGCAAGAAGTGCAGAAAATGCTTGAACTAGGAGTGGTTGAGCACTCTGAAAGTCCATGGGCCTCTCCTGTGGTACTTGTACCAAAACCTCATTCCAAGGATGGAAAGAAGGAAATGCGGTTTTGTGTAGACTATAGAGGTCTCAACCAGGTAACCAAAACTGATGCTCACCCTATACCCAGGGCAGATGAGCTAATAGATACACTGGCATCTGCCAAGTATCTAAGCACTTTTGATTTGACTGCAGGGTATTGGCAGGTCAAGTTATCAGAAGATGCAAAAGCAAAAACTGCATTTTCAACCATTGGAGGCCATTACCAATTCACAGTAATGCCTTTTGGATTGAAAAATGCACCTGCCACTTTTCAAAGGTTGGTGAACACAGTCCTGCAAGGGCTGGAAGCTTCTAGGGCAGCATATCTAGACGATATAGCTGTCTTTAGCTCCAGCTGGGATGATCACCTGGTCCACCTATGGAAAGTTTTGGAGGCCCTGCAAAAGGCAGGCCTCACTATCAAGGCTTCAAAGTGCCAGATAGGGCAGGGGAAAGTGGTTTATCTGGGACACCTGGTAGGTGGAGAACAGATTGCACCACTTCAGGGGAAAATCCAAACTATTATAGATTGGGTTCCCCCTACAACTCAGACCCAGGTGAGAGCCTTCTTAGCCCTCACTGGGTATTACAGGAGGTTCATAAAGAACTATGGCTCCATTGCTGCCCCTCTTAATGACCTCACATCTAAGAAAATGCCTAAAAAGGTATTGTGGACAGCTAGCTGTCAGAAAGCTTTTGAGGAGCTGAAGCAGGCCATGTGCTCTGCACCTGTCCTGAAAAGCCCCTGTTACTCCCAAAAATTCATGTCCAGACTGATGCATCTGAATTAGGGGTAGGGGCAGTCTTATCACAACTTAATTCTGAGGGCCAGGATCAACCTGTTGCTTTTATCAGCAGGAGGTTGACCCCTAGAGAAAAGCATTGGTCTGCCATAGAGAGGGAGGCCTTTGCTGTGGCCTGGGCACTGAAGAAGTTGAGGCCATACCTGTTTGGCACTCACTTCATTGTTCAGACAGACCACAAACCTCTACTTTGGCTAAAACAAATGAAAGGTAAAAACCCTAAATTATAGAGGTGGTCCATATCCCTACAGGGAATGGATTATACAGTGGAACATAGATCTGGGAGTACCCACTCCAATGCAGATGGACTCTCCAGATATTTCCACTTAGACAATGAAGACTCATCAGGTCATGGCTAGTCTTATTGTCCTTCGTTTGGGGGGGGGGGTTGTGTAGGAAAGTACCATCTTGCCTGGCATGTTACCCCCATATTTCACTGTATATATGTTGTTTTAGTTGTATGTGTCACTGGGACCCTGCCAGCCAGGGCCCCACTGCTCATAAGTGTGCCCTGTATGTGTTACCTATGTTATGACTAACTGTCTCACTGAGGCTCTGCTAATCAGAACCTCAGTGGTTATGCTCTCTCATTTCTTTCCAAATTGTCACTAACAGGCTAGTGACCAATTTTACCAATTTACATTGGCATACTGGTACACCCTTATAATTCCCTAGTATATGGTACTGAGGTACCCTGGGTATTGGGGTTCCAGGAGATCCCTATGGGCTGCAGCATTTCTTTTGCCACCAATAGGGAGCTCTGACAATTCTTACACAGGCCTGCCACTGCAGCCTGAGTGAAATAACATCCACGTTATTTCACAGCCATTTTACACTGCACTTAAGTAACTTATAAGTCACCTATATGTCTAACCTTTACCTGGTAAAGGTTGAGTGCTAAGTTACTTAGTGTGTGGGCACCCTGGCACTAGCCAAAGTGCCCCCACATTGTTCAGGGCCAATTCCCCGGACTTTGTGAGTGCGGGGACACCATTACACGCGTGCACTATACATAGGTCACTACCTATGTATAGCTTCACAATGGTAACTCCGAATATGGCCATGTAACATGTCTAAGATCATGGAATTGCCCCACCAATGCCATCCTGGTATTGGGGAGACAATCCCATGATTCCCGGGTCTCTAGCACAGACCCGGGTACTGCCAAACTGCCTTTCCCGGGGTTTCACTGCAGCTGCTGCTGCTGCCAACCCCTCAGACAGGTTTCTGCCCTCCTGGGGTCCAGCCAGGCTTGGCCCAGGAAGGCAGAACAAAGGACTTCCTCAGAGAGAGGGTGTTACACCCTCTCCCTTTGGAATAAGGTGTCAGGGCTGGGGAGGAGTAGCCTCCCCCAGCCTCTGGAAATGCTTTGATGGGCACAGATGGTGCCCATCTCTGCATAAGCCAGTCTACACTGGTTCAGGGATCCCTCAGCCCTCCCCTGGCGCGAAACTGGACAAAGGAAAGGGGAGTGACCACTCCCCTGACCTGCACCTCCCCTGGGAGGTGCCCAGAGCTCCTCCAGTGTGCTCCAGACCTCTGCCATCTTGGAAACAGAGGTGCTGCTGGCACACTGGACTGCTCTGAGTGGCCAGGGCCAGCAGGTGATGTCAGAGACTCCTTCTGATATGCTCCTTCAGGTGTTGCTAGCCTATCCTCTCTCCTAGGTAGCCAAACCTCCTTTTCTGGCTATTTAGGGTCTCTGCTTTGGGGAATTCCTTAGATAACGAATGCAAGAGCTCATCCGAGTTCCTCTGCATCCCTCTCTTCACCTTCTGCCAAGGAATCGACTGCTGACCGCGCTGGAAGCCTGCAAAACTGCAACAAAGTAGTAAAGACGACTACTGCGACACTGTAACGCTGATCCTGCCGCCTTCTCAACTGTTTTCCTGGTGGTGCATGCTGTGGGGGTAGTCTGCCTCCTCTCTGCACTAGAAGCTCCGAAGAAATCTCCTGTGGGTCGACTGAATCTTCCCCCTGCAACCGCAGGCACCAAAGAACTGCATCACCGGTCCTCTGGATCTCTTCTCAGCACGACAAGCGAGGTCCCTTGAACTCAGCAACTCTGTCCAAGTGACTCCCACAGTCCAGTGACTCTTCAGTCCAAGTTTGGTGGAGGTAAGTCCTTGCCTCCCCACGCCAGACTGCATTGCTGGGAAGCACGTGTTTTGCAGCTACTCCGGCTCCTGTGCACTCACCGAGGATTTCCTTCGTGCACAGCCAAGCCTGGGTCCCCGGCACTCTAACCTGCATTGCACGACCTCCTGAGTTATCCTCCGGCGGCGTGGGACTCTCTTGTGCAACTTCGGGTGAGCACTGATTCACTCCACTTCGTAGTGCCTGTTCTAGCACTTCTGCGGCTGCTGCTTGCTTCTGAGTGGGCTCCTTCTCTTGCTGGACGCCCCCTCTGTCCCCTCACACAATTGGTGACATCCTGGTCCCTCCTGGGCCACAGCAGCATCCAAACACCCTAACCGCGACCCTTGCAGCTAGCAAGGCTTGTTTGTGGTCTTTCTGCAGGAAAATACTTCTGCACAACTCTTCACGACGTGGGACATCCATCCTCCAAAGGGGAAGTTTCTAGCCCTTGATTTTCGTGCAGAATCCTCAGCTTCTACCATCCGGTGGCAGCTTCTTTGCATCCACAGCTGGCATTTCCTGGGCATCTGCCCACTCCCGACTTGATCGTGACTTTTGGACTTGGTCCCCTTGTTCCACAGGTACTCTCGTCTGGAAATCCATTGTTGTTGCATTGCTGGTGTTGGTCTTTCCTGCAGAATTCCCCTATCACGACTTCTGTGCTCTTTGGGGAACTTAGGTGCACTTTGCACCCACTTTTCAGGGTCTTGGGGTGGGCTATTTTTCTAACCCTCACTGTTTCCTTACAGTCGCAGCGACCCTCTACAAGGTCACATAGGTTTGGGGTCCATTCGTGGTTCGCATTCCACTTCTAGAGTATATGGTTTGTGTTGCCCCTATCCCTATGTGCCCCCATTGCATTCTATTGTGACTATACATTGTTTGCCCTGTTTTCTATTGCTATTACTGCATATTTTGGTCTTGTGTACATATATCTTGTGTATATTTGCTATCCTCATACTGAGGGTACTCACTGAGATACTTTTGGCATATTGTCATAAAAATAAAGTACCTTTATTTTTAGTATATCTGTGTATTGTGTTTTCTTATGATATTGTGCATATGACACTAGTGGTACTGTAGGAGCTTCACTCATCTCCTAGTTCAGCCTAAGCTGCTCTGCTAAGCTACCTTTTCTATCAGCCTAAGCTGCTAGACACCCCTCTACACTAATAAGGGATACCTGGGCCTGGTGCAAGGTGTAAGTACCCCTTGGTACTCACTACAAGCCAGTCCAGCCTCCTACACCACCCGCCCGCGACGGTCTCCTTGCTCGCTTCGACCCTCTCCAACGTGAACAGAAATCTTGGCATAAAACTTGAGAAGGTAAAACTTTAGCAGGACTTGTACTCGAACCGTGCACCATCACGGTCTGCTTGAACTTTTAACTTTGGCCCTATCCAGTGCGACCAGATAGCAGCGGTTGGCGCTTTTCACTTTTATGCTATTTTGCTCTTTATTCTTTAAAAATTCATAACTCTGGTTCTACTGATTGAATTTTACTAATTTCTTGTTTGCTTTATTTATTACATTAAGCTCTATTTTCTATCCTGGTGTGGAATCTTTGGGGTCATTACAACCCTGGCGGACGGTGTTAAAGCGGCGGTAAGACCGCAAACAGGCCGGCGGACAAAAAAAGGGAATTATGACCCTGGCGGAAACCGCCAACAAAGACAGCCACTTTAACACACCGCCCGCCACGGCGGTACAGACAAGCAGCGCGGCGGTCACCACCAACAGACAGGCGGGAGACAATGTACCGCCCATAGTATCAGAACACACCAATCCGCCACCTTTTACGGGCGGATTCACCGTGGATAAAAACACGGCGGAAACAGCTTTTGCTATGGGAAAACGCTCACCTGAACACACTCCACGAGGAACGAGGACTCCATGGAGCCGGAACTCCAAATACTACCTGCCCTTGTCTTTCTGCTCCTCTACGACCAACAGCGACGTAGGCGCCGAAGATACCAGTGAGTACTGCACCTACGACACGGGGAGGCAAAAGTTACGGGGACACCCAGCAAACACCCCCACCCTCGCATATCACAACATGCACACCAACGCAGCCAAAAATATCACACGAACAACCCACAATCCCCCTGGAAGAATGCAAAGACAAAGCGAATTGCGGTCAAGCATTGTAATGTGCCAATATACATGTCATACAAAAATATACAGATATAAATGTCTAAATCACTCATAATTATATATACAATACAAGAAGTAGTGCAGATATGTACACAACAATGTCCGTGCACCAACAGTCCAAAAATGCACAGGTGAGGCCCACAATAGATACCTGACCAAAATCCGAGAGAACACTGCCGGGGCATCAGATAGAAACACTACAGGCACTTCAGGGGGAAGGGAAGGGGGGGCACCTCAGCCACATGAATGCGAAGCCAGATCCACGACGGGGCTCCATGCCCATTGATGTATCCTGGTGTGTGTATTTTGAATTGTCCAATGTGGCGGTGTTTTGGAGCTGTGTGTGTATTTTGAGCACGGCGGTGTGTACCGCCAATGGAATACCGCGGTTGAAAGACCGCCGCGTGGATTCGTGGGTCGTAATGGCCTGGGCGTGTTTCTGTTGGTGTGGAGGTGGAGGATTTATTTCCGCATGTTTATCGCTGACCTTTGGTGTGGCGGTGTTGTGTGGGTGTCTGAATTTCGGCGGATTCCGTGATGTGTGTCATAATAGATGTGGCGGGCTCCCGCCGCGGCGGCGGTGTGTTGGCGGTCTTCTGCACGGCGGTAAGCGCCTTTTACCGCCAATGTTGTAATGACCCCCTTTATGTGTGGTGTGGAGAGAAATTCAACTGTTATAATATTCTGTCTTGCTGCTTTTGTTCTGATAAAAACAGTACTTCACTTGTGTTGGTGGATTTATGGTCTACGAGAGGAATGGGCCCAAATCGCAACGTGGTGAAGTCAAAATGTCACCTTTCAAATTGACCTGTTGTGGCAATGTGATAGCTACAGTATTTGGGCCCTAGCTTGGCACTCATCTGGGGAAATATACCAAACCCAGACATTTCTGAAAACTAAACAGGCAGTTGAGGGAATGTGACCCATGCAAGTGGTAACTCGCATGGGTCCCACTAAAATTTCTTACCCAGAACGCTCTGAAAAAAATCAAACCTGGCTGGAATGACAAATTTTCCACACATTTTTCTGAAGGAAAGTTTTGGTACCTGTCGAGACCAACGAAATTCCTAACAACCAGCATTTACACATTACTCCTAATAAAATCTGTACCCCAGAAGAGTGGGTTACGCTATCACCTGTGACATGAAAAGCTCCAAAATGCAACTCGGAGACATCAAGATTTCATCTGGCATACTGATGCATTTCAGCAATGTGGGTACTTTTTAGACCCAGTTGAGCTGCTACTCATGGAACCCTACTAAACCCAGAAATTTCTGAAAACTAGACATCAATGGGGGATCAAGGTGGTGTGACATGTGTGGATCCCACTACATTTTGTTACCTAGAATGTTCCGCAGACATCAAACTCCGTGTTAAATCATATATTTTCTTCATATTTGTGAGAGGCAAGGTCACAGAATTGTAGATATCCACAAAATTTCTACCCCCAGCATTAACACACAAGCAATTGGGATTTCTTTGGCAATAGTTTTGAAATATGGGCCAGTCAAGAGGGGTTAACCCCCCACATTCTTCCCCTCCCTGGGGTAAGCAATATTGTTGTGCCAGGGGTGGGGGAGCAATGACAAAAATGCTCCAGCACCCCAGTCCATATCTTTTCTCACCTTTTTCCCAGGTAGTCTGGTGGGGTTTCAGCCCCTCTGGATATGCAGGTTGATGAGTTTACCACTTATCTGCCCAGCCCATTGCTTTCAGAAAGCCCACCAGATCCTCAGGGACAAACGTGAGAAACAGAGTGGGGTGAGTTATTTACTTATACTGACACTGCACTGCATTCCCGCCCTCTCTGGCACCAGACAGTGTTTCTGCCAGCCGAGGAGGCAGAATGAAGGTTGGAGGCTAAACCCCTCTCTGCCAGTCCATAGGTGAAACTGACACCCAAGAATTCTAATTTCTTCTTGCTGGCCATGCTGTCATGAGGCAGAGAGACTGTTGAGGCTTTCTGGGGAGGTGTGCAACTTCATGACAGGACAGGCCAGCCCCTACTCCATTTTCTTTTTAAACAATCTACCCCTGGCATCCAGTGGGCTCTTTGCCCCACCTCTGGGGGCAGACTGGGGGTGAATCCTCCATTCTTCCCCCAGGAGGTTCGGGGAGTGGAGGCTTTAGGGGTCGGGCATTTTTTAAAAACAATCTAGCCCTGGAATTGGGCTTTATGCACTCCCCACCAAGGAGGGCAGACTGGGGGTAAGTTCCCTAATATGTCTGCTGAGAACAGAAAGACTGGTGTGGTCTTTAGGGGTGGTGGTGTAGCGCAATGCCTAGGCAGATGGGCTCTTACCTCATTTCTTCCTTAAAACCATAGGTGTCCAGTAGGCTTCCTGATGCAACCCCCAAGTAGACTCACCAGGATTTAAACCAAAAGGAATATTCGGCAGGCCTACAGCTACATAACAGTAGACCTCAAGGAAACTCACACTAAGGGCCTAATTTAGATCTTGACGGTATTACAGCCAAGCTGCGTCAGCGGTGTGCCCAAAAAGACTGTCAAGTTGGCAGTCTTCTGCCCACCGATTTTAGTTGTATTGCAGCTAAGCCAAAGAGTATACTCCGTCATGCCAGCTGCATCCCGCAGCTGACACGGTGGACTTCAATGCTAACAAGTAGGTCCTCCATCGCCGTTTTGATGGTGGCCTCCCGCTAAGCCTATTTAGATCACACAGTTGTGCTGGCGGTGTTTCAGCGGTGGTCCCAAGACGGTGGGAGTCCGTGGCGGGACCTGTGCAGCATAGTACCATGACAGGCCATTGGTTGGATGCAAGTAGGCCACACCTGTTGTATATTGGACAATTGCAAACACCTGCAAAAGACAGTATAAGACACACTCCATTCCAGACCATGATCCTTTGCCATTCCACTGAAGAAGACCATTCAGGCACCAGAAATTTTAAGTCAGGAGACAGGTTTGTTTTTTGTTTTGTTTTCCTCTCCCTCTGTGTTATTTTGTGTTCAATTTGACCTAATTTCACTACTCTTATTTTTTGGTGCAATATAAATTTTGTTTTGTAAAATATCACAATGGTAGGGAGGAGAAACCACCGTTTCACAGAGGGAGCCACTGTCATGGTCCATTCCCTGACCTCCAAGCATCACCTGGAGAGCCTGAGGACTGGTGGTGTTTTTCCCAGCTCCCCCTTACAACTCTTTCCCCGGGGAGGGGAAGGTCTTGCAGATCCTGCATCCTGAAGGCTTAACTGGAATCCCTGGTGAAATGGAGTCTGGTAAGCAGGCCGGACTGGCTGTAGTGGGCATTGTGCATTTTCCCAGTGTGTTGGAATGGTGGGAGCCAGTTTTTCAGTGGTGGGCAGCAGTTTTGTTACTGGGGGCTGGGTTTGCAGCAGTGCTGCTATATTGGCCCCCAGTGACAAAAGAACAAAAGATGCAGTGCTTTGTGCTCCGTCCCTCCCCACCGACCTGGGGGCTGCTCTGACAAAATTGCTTGGGCTGCTTTGAGTTCCCATTCCGGCCATGCTGGTAAGTTGTACTTAGCAATGTCTCAACAATCACAAATGGAGTTCTGTCCTTAAGTTAGAAGTTTAGAATGGCTCATCACCATTATCAAAACAGTTATAACTTAACTTGACTACACAAATATCTTCTTTCATACTAATTATTAGCCTCATGGTTGAAACTCTCTCATTAGTCAGGTTTTGTGTTGGTCCGCAGGGATCATCCTTTGCAGTTGCTCAGCCCCTTGTGTACTGTCAGTGTATCTTGTTCTCCCAAAAATAGGCCCTAAAAGCCAACAATTTCACAGAAGGTACAGTGTCTTTAAGTGGCATTCTCACCTATTCATGTCATACCCATATGTGTGTATACGTTGTGAATATGTGTTCATCTCCACTATGCTCATTGAAACAGACAAGTGCAACTCCTTTTTAAACACGCATTGTCTATGGTGTTAACAGATGACTACAACTACCATGATGCCTTGTTTTTGCATCTGCAAAACTATAGTGCTGTATAATATTGCTCAATCTTCCTTTACTTCCATATGTGCACATATCTCAACAAATTGTGCATTACACAGTCACCATGTCAGGCTATTGTTTAAACTGACATTTGTTGTATATCTCAAACATGTTGACACATTCTCATAGCTACATTGAAGTGATATAAATGTTCATGTATTTCATAGACTTCGCATCCAAGATTTCCTACATTGTGATGTGGCGTGCTGAATAAAAGTAGTATTCTCACACAATTTACATTGCATTGTCCATATGATGACCAATGACAGTTACAATTTGAAGGTGACATACATTGCTTCTAGTGCCTTGTAGCCTGCTAGGCCTTGGAATGGTCCAGTACTGTAATCTACCCATCAGTGTGTTGGGTTGAAAGTCTGCTACATGTAATGTACAGTGCTGAAATAAAACGTTTGCATTTCAGGACATCTCTACAACGTCATCACTGGAGTTGGCATTTGTGTAAGTCAGCCTGAATGTGTAAAACAATGGAAATCACACAAAGGCCTAATCATTGGATCAGTCTGATGTTAGTTTTTTTTGTCGCCCCATTTGTAGCTAAAGACACATAAAATGCACAAACTAGATATTAATTACATATTCTCTGCATCCTTCTCATATCTAGCACCCTGGACCAGTGGAACGCCGATCTCCACCAAAGACACCTCCACTCCAGACCAGAAGCAAGCCTTCAGTGAGGACACCACTGCTGCAAGTCCAGATGATCAGGAGCCACCTGGTCCATCTGTTCTGTCTGGCCAGACAGCTCCAGCGAGTCACACTCGGTCCACTCCTACACCACCTACCCCAGCTGTAAGAACACCTCATCCACTAGATACTTCCGCTTCATGTGTCCAAAGGAACATCACACCAATCTTGTGCCCCCATTACTGAATGATGTTGAGAACACACCACCACCGCCTCCAGTTCTTCCAGGAACCAGTGGGATGGGGCACACTGCTTCAAAGGCCCAGGGTAGTGCGGATAGCAGTCATGAAAGGGAATCTGTGGGTCAGACATGTGAGGCCGGTGGGGTTTTTGTCAGCCAGACCACCACTGACCAAGTCTTAGGAGCAGTATAACAGTCCCAAGATGTGATGGACCAGGCAGTAATTGAGATCAGAGGAGTCAAGGAGGTGCATAGGGAGCTCATATTGGAAATACATAATCATAATGAAAATCTGAGCTCTTTGACTGGGGTGCTTTATGACATATACTACCATGTGAGCATGTCTTTTCCTATGTCATCTGCCCCTGTCTGTATACTGTCTACATCTGGCACCATACACTTCTGGCAGCCACAGACAGGGAGGCCCTGTTACATGAAGAGCCATCTTCGCTTACCCCAGTCCCTGCACCTGTCCCCCCTCTCCTCCGCAGACAGCATGATCATCCGAACCACCAGGAGAGAATGGTATGACTGCCGCCACAACCACCTACGTGACGCAAATCCTAATTTCATCCAGTGTGTCTACCATTCACTCTGTGGACTATTTTAGAGACACATTAACCTTTTCCGAGAACAGTTGTATTTTGTGCTCCAAACAATTTTTGGCTGTACTACCATTCTTCCATCCACCATGATAGACATATTTGTTTCATTTCCACATTTTTTGACTGGCACTTCTGTTCTTTTGTGTCATGCTAATAAATGGTATGGACACAGACTACAAGATTACTTGTTGTATTTGTTGTGACCTTTCATTTGTAATGTCTGTCTTCCCCCATCATGTAGTCATTTCTTTTGAAGTTATACTCGCAAAAGAAAATTTGAAATGACAAAGAGGTAAAGTGTTATCCATTTTATTTAAAGAAAATAAACACAAATCATTATGTATTTGGAACATACACATGTTGGACTACAAGACCTTGAAGAAAATAAATCTGGGTTTCAATAACCAGGCCTAAACCCAATAGTCTGTGCCATTCAGGGTTATACGCTCCACAACCTTGACACAATGGAGGAAAGGGAATGTTTGATGGGATCGAATTAAATAGGCAAACTATCATTGATGCATGTCCTCAGTTGGAGTAATATACACTGCCCTTACAACAGGAATTCTAGATCAATAACGCCGATTGTCTACATCATGGCAGTAACAACATTTGCGGCCACATGACCAGTACAGCGGTTTCGGCACTGGTTAATCAGTAGTTTGTGTAGTTGCATGTGTTTTTGGTGGGTCTTGATTTAGACACAAGCAATTCTTCAACCCGGAAGCAGAAGCAGTGAAGTCAGAATCAGACCAGGGATCAGGTTTTGGCAGAGCAGGAGTGTAAAGGCAGGTGCGTAGGCAAATGGACAACAACAGTGACAGCAGCAAGCAACACCAAGTGGTAGCAAGCGACAGAGAAGCGGAGTCCCGCCGGCAAGCCCGCCATCCACCCACCCTGCTGGCACTGCCGCTCCCCTTACCTGCCTCACTCTGCCACTCCGGTTGGCTTTTTTCACCCCGGACCTCGGCCCCTCGGTCTCCCTTTCTGCCACTCACGCCTGCCAGGATAATGCTGGGATCGAGCGCCTGCTCTCCCTTGCTCCCTTCCCCTTCCGGCAGCCTGCTTGTAGTGCGGCCGTGCATTAGAGGCGGCAGGGAGCCCGCAGAGGTGTGGTCATGAGTCTCAGACACCCCAGGACACCCCAGGACGGTTATGCTCAGCTTCACAGCTTCAGGAGAAGCAGAGGTGAGGGCAGTAAGGGGGGGCAGGGGTCGGGCTGGGCTGAGCTATCTGTGCATGGGTTTGCAAAGACTAGTAAAAGACTGCTAAAGACTCAAAATTTTGGGAGAGGCTGCACGGAAGGCTCACCTCAATTACCTGATCACTCACCACGCATTACCGCTACTAGCTGCGCCAAAACCTCTTCGCCAAACTCAACTAATTAACCTATTATGGCTGCAATTTTGCTTCTATTGACCTGCAATTTCCCTGCAATTATCCTGGAATCACTGTACTTTGCACCTTTACAATTTTGATTCTGGTGTACCTTGGTGCTTCTTCATCTCAACGAAGCAGAGCATCAAACATCAAACACAGCATCACAGCTGCACAACTAGAAGGCAGCCTCACAGCGAACATACAATAGCCGGAATACAGTGCTAACAATTAAACTGGCACTCTTGAAGTAACCTGGCTTGGTCCTGATGAGTGCCGTGGCTTTAGCAAGCTGCTGCGAGTGCATGCCCCAGCACCCTGCGAAAACTGCTTGGGTAGCGCTGAGTGCAGCTTGCAGGGTGTTTGGTGAGCCCTACTTACCTAGGCCCATCTTTCCACCTAATCACACTAAACCTGCAATGACATCTTAAACATTACTGCACGCAATCAGACTCCGGAGGAAATGAGGTCCGGGAGGCCAAGAAAATCCCCGGTGCAACATAGCAGAAAAAGGAAGGCACACTACAGCGATCCTCCCTTGGTGGACATTCAACCAATGAGCACCCGAATGGGTCCTGGAGAAGGGGCAGCAGAGATCACGGGTTAACCCAAAATAACAAGATTACAGTTTTTGAAAGACGGAGGAGCCGCCATTTACTCGACAACTGCCCCGAGCTTTGGTCTCCCAGTCCCACTTACACCTCTGGTGATAATTGAACCCAAGCAACAATCTTCATCTCCGCTTCCAAACAGCAATCTTATTACACTGCAGCTTGTGGCTCCCTTGGCACTTGATGAAATGGAGCCAAATCCCAGTGGCATAGTATCTGGCATTACAAACAGCTCTCCTCTGCATGAAGCCACCTGCACAGTCACTCAGGAAGGACCAATTTAAGAAACCCTCAAACTACTGCTCAAGGAAAAAAAAACACAGACATGGGCAACGAAGCATGGGTGGCGACAAAAGGAGGGACCTCTGCCAGTGTAATATTCGAAAGAGCTGCTTTGTTAGGAGTGCAAGCAACTGGAACGAAGGTACCCAGCCCAATTAATTTTCTCAGGTGGGGGCAGGATCCCCCAGGGGACCAAATTCAGGCAGACAACACACCAGTCCAGGATGGCTAAAACGCGAGCAGAACCAGCCAACCATGAGAAATCTCTTATTGCACAAAAAGTACGAGCAAATTGGAGCACAGACAATCCTTTCCACAAGTAGATGCGGAAATGGGAACTACCAGATCGAAGCTGAGCCCAACACAGGTGTTGACTTCGATGACTTAACTTAGGAAGAATGGAATGAGCTCCTCATCTCATATTCATCAGAGAAGGGAAATGAGTGTCTGATTGTACATCAGGAACCCTGAACTCCGGGTACCCTGGCCTCCCATCATATTCTTGGCAGACTCCCCTTCAACAACAGTAGCGAATCCCCAAGCTGGGTGTGAGAAAGTGCCTGGCCAGCACTGCTCAGGACCATCCAGACAATTGCCGATGCACTCACCTATCATTCAGCTAAGATGGATGTGCAAGTGGAGATTTTGAGCTCACTGGCTGCCTATGTGGCTCGTATAGACAAGCACATCGTAGAACTCAATCTCATCAAGAGTGCTCAAAAAGTAACCAATGACCTTGCCCCAAGATGCTGCTGCTCTGTGACTTTAGACAAATTAAGCTAGCTACAAGCCAGAAGAGCTGAAAGACAGGAAGGGCGCATTCACAACCCCCACTCAATCACAAGGAGGCTGCAATAGTGCACATGGCGACAAACATGACAGTGTGCCTAAAATCAGGACCATCTCACTTGGAGTAGTGGCCTCAAATGGGCAGAACCCCTCCCCTCTGAGAGAAATACTTAACACCGCTGGGGAGGGGAGGGGAACATCACAGTGTAATTTGAAAATAGTGCCAATCACAGGCAAAAAGAGCAAGGGCAATACTACACACCAATCAGCGCAAACAGGAAAAAAAGTTACATCCAAAAGGACACAGAACAGGAAATCACATAATAAAAACTACGCCAAAACTGCATGGTTGCAAACCTACCTGACATCCAATCAGATAGACCATGGATGTAACACCGGGGGCAATTCCTCATCAACCAGCGACGAGGCAGCCCCTGATGCGAAACACCCCATAGAGAATGAACCGAAGCCACTCCTAGGTAATTCCATTGAAACCAAGCAATGAAAGGGGAAGACACGCAGCTCCAAGGGGACCCCTGAGATAATGAATGTACATCCCCAACACCAGTCTCAAGGGGGCAACCCCCCAAAGCTAAGTGGCAGGACATCTCAGCCCAGAGAAACTGCCTACCTTGGCCGAGGACATCCGGTGGCTCCCAAGAGGTGACATAAGCATGAGGTAACCCTCCCCGGAGAGGAGCACAAATGTTTATCCCCCAAACGGAAGGGATGCCACACGTTCCGGAGCTGGAGCAGCTGTCCCCGAGGCAGCCTGTGAGGCGGTCTTCCCCTGCCACTCTTCAGTCTGAATCTCCATTCTGGGTCAGGAGGATCACCAGATCTGACCCCAATGGAACCACACTAAACCACCTCTCAGGCAATCATTACACTCTGCTGTCTTCATCTGTGGAGGATGAAACTCCTGGCACAAAAGAGAGCCCCACTAGGTACACTCTAGGGGAGGGACAGTGCTGCACAACCCTATTCCATCCAGAATATCGATCACTTGGAAATATGGACATCCTCAATCGAGGAAATATATTAAAACTCCTAGGGCAGATTCCAGGCCTAACTAAGATGACCTCAGAAATTATTGAATCTGTAGAATTCATAGAGCGGGAGCCAGGGAAAACCAATAAAACAACCAAAGTCATCTGGCAGTCTGCCACCCTGACTGAGGCAGTTCTTAAGAAAGCAAACACTTGAAGAAATGGGGAATCAACTTGGTAGGGGTACCAGACCTCGGATATCCATACCCCCTAAGGCCACAAAAAGGTGTATCTGATGACAATACAAGGCTGTCTGTGGTCTCTCACAAGGTCCTATAGGTGCAAAGGGCTTGCCCTCGGGTAAAAGTTCCAACACCATAGGGGGTGTGTGGCCCACACATCTCACGCTTAAACAGAAGGACAGCAATGAGAGAGGCAACTGGCTGTGGGTAGCCCGATTCCTCATCTAGGCGCAAGCAATAAATTGAATTGCCGGCCGAGAGGGTAAAGAGGACCGCAAGTATCATTACTTAAGGCTCTGCTCTTGGAATATCCTTGGCCTAAAGGACAAATTGCAAGACCCCGAAACACTCAACTACCTCCAGGGCTTTCCGGTCATCGCTCTACAAGAAACTTGGGCCTTGGAACCAATCTCCATCCCGGGCTACTCCCATGCCCTCCTAACTACTATCAAGGAAGTCAAATTTGCCCGCTGGAAAGGTGTCCTGGGGTGTATCTGTCAACTGCTTTAAATGCCAGCAGTAGGGTGCTCTCCTCTGATGCTGATAAATTTCTCATTGTGCACCTGACTTTCCTGAACAGAAGGAAAGAACAAGGGTTAATCCCACTCACCATCTACATCCCCCCAGATGGAAAAACCAGGAGGCAATGTCAAAATTACTTCTGGATCATATCACTCAAGTGGCAGGCTCTTATCTGCTCCTTCCACTAATAGCAACAGGGGACTTCAACATGAACATATTAGGAGGGTCTGTAACCAATGAGGTCACTGAAGCCCAGGAACATCAGTGGTCCATCCCGTAACAAACCCTGATCAAGACAGCAAAAAGAAGTAATATAGGAACAGCTTTACTGGGCTCTCTAGAGCACTTAAGACTCAGAGCTCTAAATGGCCGATTCAGTGAAGCTACCCTACCTTCCTTATCAAACTTACTAATCTCTTTCACTTGCATCTCCTTATCACTTATGCATGTGGTACTTTCTTTCAAATTGGGTCTAAGGTCCGAAAGTGATCATCTACCACAGGAAGTGGTCTTCACTCTTATTCCAGCAGTACATAAGATCAACGTAGAAGCTGCAGGCTCAGAATATTTTTGCCAGCTAAAAAGAATCAAATGGACAGCTACCTCTCTACCTTCGTTGGCCCAGGAAGTGGACAAGCATCTAAAAGCCTCCCAAAGAACAGATGGGCCAGCCAAAGACAAATAGAAGGCTTTTATTCATTCATACACACAACAATTTGCCAGAAATGTCTAATCCACTAGGAGCTTAATCCCGCCAGCCATAAAGAAGTCACATGCCTCGTACAGACTAAAGCAGCTAAAGAGGAAAGTCAAACAAGCACTTCGGCTGGTTCGTCGGTTTCCCGAACAAGAACGTCATCTCATCAAATTGAGACAAGTGAAAGGAAAGCTGAAACAAGCTGTGTGGGGCATCAGGAGGCTGCATAATGAGACATTCTGGGCCAAACTCGTCTGGGAACACAAAAATGCCAACAAATTCTGGATCACGTACCGTAGCAAACGCCCTAAAGAACCTACAAGGTCCAGGCTCAAACATCTCAGAGGCAGACTGGGCGTCCTTCTTGAAAGCTCACTTTCATCAAACCAAATGTGAAGAGGATCACGTTCCCACCAGAGGCCCAAGTCAGCCCATCCAGACTGATGACCCAGATTCCTGTAATGTCAGTAGTGCGGGCAGCAAACTCGACATCTCTCGGGCAGGAATCCAACGGCTAATAGTCAGAGGGGGGAAGCCGGGAGGCCCCGGCCCAAACGGTGTCCCTCAGGCTATCTACAAACCAGACCCGCCTATGTTGGACAAAGTCATGGCCCCTCTCTGCAAACACGCCTTGGCTGGCGAACCAATCCCGGAATCCTGGAGGGGATCTATAATCTCTCTAATACACAAATGTGACGACAAATCGGATCCTAGGAACTACAGACTGATTGCGCTTATTGACAATGAAGCAAAATATTTCGCTGGTTCTCTCCTTGAACATCTGATCGACTGGGCTGGTCAAGAAACAATAATTCCCCCAAACCAAACAAGGTTCACCAGCAATTCAGGCACGGTTACAAACATCATCGCTCTGTCTCTATTACTCGATTCCTCAAAGGATGCAAATCTCCCACTCTAGCTCTGCTTTATTGACTTCAAAGAAGCATTCTACAGCATCAATCGAAGCAGGCTCTGGGGGAAACTTAATAGCTGGCAAATTCCACTGCAACTCCTGAAAGCCATTGAGACCCTGTACACCAGCACATGGGTTCGGATCAAACAGGGCAATGGACCAAACCTATTCAGAAGGATCCCAATGACCAGAGGCCGAAAGCAGGGCTGCGTTTTGGCCCCCACTTTATTCAATCTCTTCATGGCTGATGTTTCAACAGCGCTCTCTTCAATTAACTCCCACGCACCATGTGTGGGGATGAAGCAACTGTCGAACCTCCTATATACAGATGACGTTGTGCTATTCAGTAGAACAAGGGTAGGCATGCAACATCCCTTTTCAAGCCATGGAAGGTTGCTCGCTTAAGACTAGGCTGCAAATCAATCACAAAAAATGAAAATCATGATCCTAGAAAAGGGATCCCTGAGGGGGATCGCAACCTGGGGATTAAGTGAGAGCATGCAACTTATAATTATCTGGGTCTTCTGTTTGACTGTCATGGCTCCTTTCTCAAACACAAAGAAGAAATAAGACGGAAAGGGGCTGCTCTCTCCATGGGGCTTCGGACATTGTCAATCAAATTGAACAAATACAAACTTAGCCCACTGTTAGAAGTAGCCAGAGCTGAGGCAGTCCCAGCATTAGCTTACAGAAGTATTGTACTTCGTGGCAGAGACTCGAAGGTCCTGGATGACACCATAGCGAGCATATACAGGCAAATGCTCAAACTTCCAAGCCACACATCGCCAGCACAGATAAGGCTGGAGTTTGGCTTACCCAAACAATCTCTAGCAAGGCGTGCAGCTTATATCAACGTTTTCCACAAAACAAGGACTGCGGCCACGAACACTATACATAACAACATATGGGAGGAAATAGCAATGAAGCCCTGCTCCCAGCACGAAAATATCTCAACACCTCAATAAAGCAGCTTGACATCAAGAGTTTATGACCATCGGAGCTTAACCACACACTATTTAAAGCTTCAACTAAAAAAGCAACAAAGCTCCTGTCTCTAATTGAAGACAAGATAACCCTCGAGAAAAGACACCACACCTGGCTAGTTCTAAACAGCTACAAGACACTAGCCCCCCCAGCCATACCTGGGAGATGTCTTAACCTACAGCATCAAGAAGAAGTACCTGCTTTACCACTTGGGGGTCCTCCCAGTAGGGAGACATGAGAGCCCATGGCTCCGGGCCGCAAAAGATTAACTTTATCTTCTCTGTGGGTCAGCATATGAAACTGTGCCCCACATGTTCTGTCTATGTACGAGGACCCTGAAGAATCGCTGCAGCCTGTTGCACCCACTGTGGGTACATCTGGGGGTCCCACATGCAGACATGCAACCCTACGTTGCCTCACTGTGCCAACCAAAAACTGATTGCCCATACGGTGAGATATCTGGAGGGAGTGGAGTGTGTCCTGGCTGATGTAACCACTCTAGTCCATAAGACATAAGCCTATGCACGCTGCCAGGGTGCAATAACGATAATGCCTCAGAATCAAATGACACTTGCTGATCTTCTGAGAAAAAAAACAAAAAAAAACTATGCACTGTAGGACTCGAGACTAGATCGAAGGACACAGGTCCTTGCCCCTTGTCAGGCACTTTGCCTAATCCTGCACTTTATGAAACCCTCCAGACACAAGTCAATCCAGTGCTGGGTTGGGATGAGATGGTCAATTTTACTGTGTAATACTCGCTTTGCTCTAATATTGTACAAGTGTAATGGTTTTATTTTATGTGTTTAATTGTGTACAAGTGCTATGGTCTTATTTTATGTGTTTTATTGTGTAAAAGTGCAATGGTTTGTACAAGTGCAATGGTTTCTAGGCACACTGATAATAACAAATTAAAATTTGAACTAGAACAGTGCTGGGTATAGGCGAAGGCATTCAACGGTGTGCTAACAAAAGGTTCTATGAACTATGAGGAGATACATCAACAGCTACCTCCACTGTGCACAAATTGAAGATTTAGCCACTGTGAAGGAAGAACAATATGCTAGGGCTTGACATACGCATGTGGCTTGAGCAAGTTAAGTGGCACTTATTGCCTTGATGGTACCATCACACAAAAAACAGGTCTGATTCAATCTTCTGAACTTCCATACTATCAGAGTGCAAGTTGTCTCTGTACATGATTTGTCTATCCCAAATGGGTGTCTGTCCCAGAATCAACACATGTTCACTTTGTACTTTCAGACAGCAACATATCACTGCAAATGTCACAAGTTTGAAATGTCCAAATGACGATGACATGGCAAAGGAGCCTAAAACAGAATAACAGGGGATAAATAATGATTTCACATATTAAATCTGACTCAAATGGCAAGTTACGAGGACATACATACTTAGCACAAGCAAAGTTCATCTCTGTCAATGACCCCAGTGATCAATGTGGGGAAACTCTGATCCACTAACATCTTTGCCTTTGACTTTCCTGCACTGACCATTCCTAACAAATTACCATTGCAAACTGATATGTTCCCTATGTCACAAGTTGTTCTGACAGTGGAGGATAGAATTTGTAAAGGTAAACTTACACTCAGGTGAATAAGTGGTCAATTACATCGTGACATAAGTCAACTCCTTCTTCACCACTGTCATATTCATTGAGCATTTCAACATCCTCACGCCGTGGCTCATCACAGTCTCTCCTCTGTGATAATAGGGATGTTCCATCGCAGGGCAATGTTATGGAGCATGTAGTAGGCAACTGTGATTTGGCCTTATCAGGTAAGTAGAGAAAGGCTCCACTGGCTTGTCCAGGCAACTAAACCTGACTTTCAGGAGCCCAAAAGCCCGCTCCACTGGCCTCTGTGTTCTTCCGAGGGCCTCACTGAAGGGGACTTCCTCTGCTGTTATTAGATTCCTCAGCGGTGCCAAAAACTATGGTCCGTTAGGATAAGCTGAGTCTCCTACCTGGAAGCAACACATCAACAGATTACTCACATATCAAGCCATTGTCTGTTCCTAAACTAGGATACAGGCAAGAGATCATCAAGTCATATTGTACTTACCAACAAGCCAGGCCCTCTTCGGTCCAAGTTGTAATATCTGCATGGGTGTGCTGCTGTTCCGTAGTACAAGTGAATCATGTGTTGACCCATGGAAGCGGGCACACACACTTGAGATGTATAAATCCGGTAAGCAGACAACTTGCACATTGATGGAAGTGACGTTCTTCCGATTGCGGTAGACCTGTTCACTTGTGTATGATGGCATCAAGGTAATATGAGTGCCATCCATTGCTCCAAATACATGTGGCAGTCCACCCAAAGCATAAAATTCTCCCTTCACAGTGGCCAAATCCTATTGACGCGGAAACTGGTTGTAGCTGTTGATGTGTCTCATCAAGGAAGAAAGGACTTCTTGTAGCATACCACTAAAAGTTGGTTGGGCCATGCCCCCAGATTCTGCAATAGTGTATTGAAAAGTGCCAGTGGCCACAAAATGCAGTACTGTCATGAGTTTTTTTTTTGGTGTTATAGCTATTGGATTCATATTGTGAGGCAGGAGATCAGGCTCCAACTGCTGACACAAATCCAGGATAGCTTTTCTATTTAGTCAATATGTCTTGATGAGGTCCCTTTCCTCCATGGTGGCAAGGTCTTGAAAGGCCCGGAACACCTGAAGCCATCTCCTCCTACCCATGGCTGGATTCAGACATCTGTATGTATGGAAAACGCAAATATCAGCTGAAATGGTCATACCATAATTTGAACGTCAACACACATCTGAATTCTTGGTAACAGTAGGAATGTTATTGGGTAATATATGTACACACATTAACATAAAACTTTTGGTTCTCAAAAAAAAGTTTATAATTTTCTTTATTTCATTATGTGCCAATAATACATCTGCAATGTATTATTTGCACATATATTTTTTTTTAATTGTTTCTTAAAAATACCATCAATGGAGGTATTATTTCCCCCGCAGCACTATCAGTGTCAAACACAGTCACAGTCACATTTTATTGTGTCATATCTTGCCAAGAACAGTGTTGCTCATATCAGACATTTAGAAGTACACCACCCTCCATTTTGAGTGCTGATTGAAAAATGCACAGCTTCACACCCTAAAATGGCAGATGCCTGACCTTGTCGTCAGGACATTGGCTACCCATTGGCTGTCAGTGGAAGTTGACTGTATAGTAGGTGGTACCCTTCATGATGGTCCCTGCCATAGGCTAACGTGTGATGGCTGCGCATGAAATCCAATGGCTGTGCTCATATCGTCCGCCATGTGCTTGTACACAGTGTAGTGAAAAAAGCTCACTTGCCTGCTCACACTGCAGCCAACAAGATCTCCTTGATTTTTTGCTGTTGTTTAGCGACCTCTGGGAGTCAGGATGCCAGGCAAAGCAGGGGACGGGGCCCATGCCTTCAGCACAAAGGAGCAGAAGTTTCTTGCCAGGGAGGTCCTGTCCCTGTACAGCCAACTCTATGGGACAGGGGAATTCCTCTGACTGAGCAGCCTCTTCCTTTTTGATCCACAGGCTGTTTTGTTCCTTCTTGTTAATGGGGGAAGTGTTGCAATTGGAGTTGACAGAATGGTTTAGCTGGGTCAGACTTTTTTTGGCACTAGTTGAAATGTCTGTGCATGGGAGTGTTAAGTCACCTGAAATGAGAAGCTGTAATATGTGCCCATGTAACTCACAATTCCTATTTCATCACACAAACTGCAGGCCACAGACTGCCAGTGGCCAGTAGGCAGTGTACCAGTACTATGAGTGACAACATACAGTCACTGTTAAAATGATAGTGATGTATAAACATATTTTGAGGGTCTGGAGTTGTCTGATGCTGTCCTGTTAAATGGGATTCCAGCCCATCTAGTGTAATTGGGTGCTCTGTATATTTTTAATATGCCATGGAGCCACATATGGGTAAAGTTATTTCCTGTCCTGTAAGTTCAGATGACAGTGGCTCACAATCATCCATCCCAGTATGTCCCATTTCAACATACACTTGTTCATATGTCCCCGAATCCCTGCTCTTACTGACACATAGCTGTCCTTCTATGCTGCCCTGAGTCCCTCTCTGCGACGCAGGCCATGTGGTCTGATGCTTGGGAGTTTAGGCGTGTAGCCAATTTAGCTGTGTGTGGGGTGATGTGCATGAATTGCATATGTTGTATAGCCTTTTGTATATCACAATGATTGTTTCATAGCCCTGGCCTAAATGATGTTGTAGGCCTGATTTGGTAAAATGAGGCACTAGAAAGTGTTGAGGGTAGACATATGATTCCTGCAACTCAGAATTTCCAAGCTACCTCTAAATATTTTGTGAATAGTTACTGTTTGGTGAATGCATGTGTGCAATGCCAATCACTCATGTCACAGAAATACTGCCAAACAAAATCACTCAAAATTTCTCTTCTTGTTCTTTTCTGTCATCCATATAGGACAAAACCCATCAGTAGTGTGAGATATGGAAGGACAACGCAAAGAAGATGCAGACCCTGGGGGTCCACAAGCAGCACAGCCTGCACTGATGGAGGTGGGAAGACCTGTGACTTTTGCTGCAGGAACCTCCACCCCTTCCCCTATGTCCCAGGCTGTGCTCATTGAGGAGGCTGTAGACCTATTATAGACTATCACTGTAGGCCAGATGGCACTTCTGAATGTCATCCAGGGGATGACTGGCCAGAACACACAGATGCAGGCTTCTGTTGATGGCATTCCCAGTGCACTGTCTCACCTACAACGGTCTGGCCTCCTCTTTGGGTGCAGCCTCCCACAGACCTCAACCTCATGCCCAGACTCACACCACTTCCCCATCCAAAATCCCCATCACCACTTCCCCATCCCAGCCATGTTCCAAGCACACACAAACTTTTGCAGAAACAACTAT
This sequence comes from Pleurodeles waltl, assembly GCF_031143425.1. NCBI lineage: Eukaryota > Metazoa > Chordata > Amphibia > Caudata > Salamandridae > Pleurodeles > Pleurodeles waltl. Next base: position 298,786,409 of record NC_090443.1, on the reverse strand, counting down.
AAGCAGCACTTCCCAACACCGACACAGCAAAAAACACAGATACAAATACACATGCAGACACCACACACACCACCACAAGCAAACCCACAGGCATCACACCCTCTATGACATAAACATACACACCTATCACCAGCACACCCACAGACACAGCACCCACCACTACACCAACATCCTCACACACCCCAAGCACTCCCCAAGTCAGTGCACCCACCAATACACCAACACCCATACACACCACCAGGGTTGGCGGAGCTCACAGAGTTCAACTACGTGGAATTCCACAGAGTTGGTTTATAATTCCATGGAATTCTGCAGAGTTCCACGAGCGGCAGAGTGCGGTCTGCCTTGGCCTGAATGTGCCTGATCTCAGAAGCGCTAAGCAGGGTCGGCCCTGCTTAGTACTTCAGATATCCAGTGCATTCAGGCCAGGGCAAGCGGCAGCTAAAGCTGCTGTTTTCAGGCCTCTTATGCACCGGCCTGCACCGTGTGCACTGCACATGGGGCAGGCTGGTGCACAAGAGGCCTGGGAAGGCCAGTGCACAAGAGGCCTGAAACAGCAGTTTCTCGCTGACTAAGGCCCTGGTCTAATTTCAGGCCAAAGTTGTAGGCAGCAGAAGCTTACATTTAAGGCCTCCTGTGCACCAGTGTATGCACAAATGAGCAAGAAAAAAAATGAAAACTTACCTGGGTCCTCCGAGTGGGGTTCTCATTGCCAGCGGCCTGGCCCTCTGCCTACCTCTGCCTCCCTCTGTCCCCTGCTCCTGGGCCCGGCCCGGCCCGGGCTGCTGGCAGACGGAGGCCTGGTTCCGGTCTACTGGTGCCGGCGAGCAGCTCCATCGCCAAAGTGGGGCAGAGAGCACACAGCAGCCCAGTTATGGGCTACACAGCGCAAGCGCAGACTGTCTGAGCTTGCGCTGTGTGACCCATAACTGGGCTGCAGTGTGCGCTCAGTGAGCTCCACTCCGCTGGCGGGACTAGCGGAAATTTTGGTCTAACTTAGTGCGAAGTGCCAAAAACTCAGTTTGCCAGTGGAGCGGAGCTTGACACCCATCCCTACACACCACAAGCACACCGAAAGTCAGTGTACCCACCGCTACATCAACACCCACACACACCACAAGCACACCATCGGTTTGTACACCCACCACTACACCAACACTCACACACAGCTCAAGCACAAGCACACTTCTAGTTAACGCACCTACCATCACACATGCATGCACCAGCACACACTCAGATACCACACCAACACACACAACATCCATGATATACATATCCACACACACACTCCCCCAACCACAGACAATCAGTATGAGACACAAATCTAAAGATACAGCACATTCACCAGACGCTTCAGCACCCACATCTTCACACATGCACAACAGACACATCCACTCTATCTACCTCCCGACTCCAAATCCCTCCTGAACACCCTACCAATTTTCCTAAAGAAGACCTCATGTTTACCCTTGCACTGACCCCTTCCTCATCCCAGACCACCCCACCCAAACATCTTCATACCCCTTCCACAACCCAAAACATCCCTTCCAAATCCCAACCCAACCCTTCCACATCCCAACCCACACCCTTCCAAGTCCGAACCCACCCCTCCCAAAATCAAACCCACCCCTTCCAAACCTAAGGATCTCCCCACTAAGATCATTGATGTGCCTGCTCTTTGCCCCACAGATGCCCCTTCCAGAAAAGGTTTATTTTGGCAGTGGCATAGGAGCCAAGTTGCGGGCAAACACCCATACGTTGGACTATTGGCCTAGTGCCTTTGTTTGTTTATTTGTTATTTTCCTGATTTAATTTATGAGAGAGGTATCTCATTTATATAAAAATAATGAAAATCCCTTTATTCTGTGCCTTAATTTTTGATTGTTACTATTTGTTATCTCATGTTGTTCTTTCTGATAATGTGTGTGCATGCATTTAACTTATTTGTGACAGTGACAACACAGCTTGTAAATTTTAGAGATTTTTTCAATACATATATTAGTGTTGTACATTTGTGATAGACAAATTAATTTTGATGCAAGCATTCATCTTGATACTGGACACTTACACCCAAAATTAAATGTGTTTCTGTTTTTGTGACTGGAGAATGCATGTGTGTTTATTTTGACATGATGTGTCAATAATATGCACATATGCATTACATAGGGAACCTAGCACTTTACAGTTAAATGGGATCTTATGTTTGTGATTTATTGCACATATCAAGGGGAGATGTGACCTTTATACATCTCTGCCATGTTTGCAGTTTACCAGTGAAATTGGTAGTACATTCTGTGTACGCACACCTGGAGCAAGTTGCAGTGTAATTACTACATTATCATGGGATTGTTTGGTTCAGTTGTGTATACATTTTCAGTTGATGCTTTCGATATCTTGGGGGCATTATTGTTCACACCTGTGCAGATACATTTCTGTTTGTCATTGCTAAGACTTTTGCATAGGTGTCCATTGCCATGAAGGCAGTTCATACCAGAAAATTGGGTGCTACTTATATCTCAAGGTCTGTTCTGATACATTTTCTGACTACAGCATTACACATTTAAGCACTGCACAGCATTATGGTGTTGTTTGCAAATAGTATTGACCCATGCATGAGTACAATACTAATGTGAAACTACAACTCTGAGGATAACAGAAATGACTGTTACTTACCTTCTGTTACAGCAACAACTGGGTTGATTTCCATCTTGGACCTGACCCAGGAACAATGGCAGAACTGGTATGATTGGGTTCATGGCGGCAGGAAATGTGGAAACCATTATAAAAGTGAATTTCGTGTTTATATACCTCCCAATCCGCCAACTCAGGTGTGGAGGTTTAGTCGCCACAGTTATATCAGTGGGAATGCACATGGTAATTGGCTCAGTGGAAAAAGGGCCTGTCGTATTGCCACCAGATGCTTTTGCCAATGGCGCCATCAACGGAGGTGAAGATTCTTGGCGGGACGGCGGACTTTTGGCGGTCTTTTGGTTATGCTGACACTAACTTCTAAATAGGGTAGGTGGACCGTCACGACGGCGGATGGGTTTTCAGTCGAAAACTTGATAGCAGAACTGTTACCTCTAACATCTAAATCAGGCCCTAAGTCATGGAGACTTAATGAAGAAAATGAATTAAATATATCAAATATAAACTAAATTGGACAAATCATAGACATCTTCTTTTCAAAATGTATTTCAGGTTCACAAATATATACCAACGAATCAGCAAGTACAAGTACACATATGACAGCTAACATTAACAAAACATGAATTACCCGATTCTATTCTTCCAATTACTCTGAATGTGGCCTATTATACAAGCATATATAAGGATTTAAAACGAATAAGCACAGAGCACTCAATATTTAAAGTACACTGTAGCAATAAATATATAGTACAACAGAGGTAGTGACGGCGGTGAGCCACATCCAAACAAACATGCAAGGAGTGTCATTAACCACTGTCTGCAATTGTCTGCTACGGTTTCTCATTTAGACGAGCACAGTATGTTTGTAGTGGAGCAAAATATGTCTCTAGGACAGGAGAAACAAGGCAGCATGGACCTGTTATCCAATTGTCTCTACTAGGTCATAGCAATCCTGCATTTCGGTAGAAGCAATGCCACTGCAGCAAATCTATAACTATTTTTTGGTACCTCCTTGACATACCCTGAAAACACCATCAATGGTGTCACAGTCGTGCCATAATCAATCATTTCTTTCAGTTTGTCAATAATCCCCTGCCAATATGAATATATCGGAGGGCATAACCACTCTAAATACAGGATATCATCATCTCATTCACCACAAAGTCAGCACTCTGTAAAGGACGTCATCCCAAAGTGTACCATGCTTACTGGTGTGTTGTATGTCCAGTACACATATTTTAAATGTATAAGAAGAAATTTACCATTTGTTGATACCTTGTAGGAGGCTGGCCTGGTTTGTAATGGGTACCTAAGGTACTTACACCTTATACCAGGTCCAGGTATCCCTTATTAGTGAAATGTAGGCAGTATTCTAGCAGCTTAGGCTGTCTATAGGTAGCTGTAGCAGAGCAGCTTAGGCTGAACTAGGAGACATACAAAGCTCCTGCAATGCCATTATACTTACACAGTACTTATACACAATAAAAGACAATACTGAGTGATACCAAAAATAAAGGTACACAAGGCCAAAAATATCTTAGAAGCAATACTCCTTCTGGAAGTAAGTGTTATACACAATATATACACTAGCAACCAAAATCAGGTAATCAGTCAGGTAAGTAAACACTCATAGAATAGGGCAAACAGTAGAAAAGACAATTGATTGCAATGGGCCTAGGGGCAACAAAAACCATATACTAATATAGAGGAATGGTAATGTCGAATTCCCTCCCAGCCAAGTGTAGTGTGTAGATGGGTGCTTGGAGTGTAAGAGAACACCAAAGGTAAGTAAAGTACCCCACCCCAGAGTCCAGGAAAGCAGGAGTAAAGTGCAACAAGTTTCCTCAGGACACACTACAAGTCGTGATAAAGGGTTTTGCAAGAACCAAGCAAGACTGCAAGCAACAAACGATGGATTCCTGGACCTGAAGACCTGTGGAGAGAGGAGACCAAGTCCAGAAGTTGAAGAAGAGTGTAGGAAGGACAGGAGCACCTGCCAACCTACAAGAAAGTGCAAAAATGGATTCTCCTGTCAGAAAAAAAGTACAGAAGGGCACCAAAGAAGATGGCTGGGGCCTCCTGCTTGGTGCAGGAGATGTCCTACGTCGAGTTGTTGGATGCAGGCTGTTTGTGTCACTGTATTCTGCCAAAAAGCCTTGGTTCAACCAAGTACGCAGTTTGCGTCAAAAAGGAGCTACCTGGACCCAGGAGGGACCTGGGGATCTCAACACAGACTGAGGAGAAAGAGGGGGCTCTCAGCACTTGAGACAGCCCTCAGAAGATCAGACAGCACCCACAGGAGTCCCAGAACATGGGGACAAAGAAGATGCAAAGTGCGGTCGTCACAGCACTACACTGGAATGTCCCACGCCACCGGAGAACAACTCAGGGAGCTGTGCGTCACAGGATGGAGTGCTTGGGACCTGGGCTACGCTGTGCATGAAGAACATTTGTAAGAAGTGCAGAAAAGCCCAAGAAGCTGCAGAAGACGCAGTGCACAGGGGTACTGTTGCAGCACAGGGAGGCAAGCTCTTACCTCTACCAAATTTGGACAGCTGGACCTTCGTACAGTCTGGGTCACTTTGGTCCACCACCTGTGTTCCAGGGAGCACACTCATTGTCAAGAGAGGAGTCCCAGAGTACCGTTTGTCATCGCAGAAGGGTGCCTGCAGAAGCAGGGAAGTAACTCCGTCACTCCACGGGAGATTCCTTCGGTTCTTCTGGTGCAGGGTGAAGACAGGCAGTCCTCAGAGCTTACACATCTTGGAAACTGTTGCAAATGCTGGCTGGAGCTGAAGTTGCAGGTCACAGGAGTCGTCCTAGATACTTTGTTGCAGTTACAGCTGTTCCTTGAGCAGTCTGCGGTTGATCCGACAGTCAGAAGCTGAAGCAGAGGATGCAGAGGAGTCCTAGAGGAATCTTGCAAACCGACTCTAAGGAAACACCCATAGGAGAGAACCTAAATAACCCTGAGAGGGGGGTTAGCTACCTACCCAAATATGCACCTATCAGGAGGGGCCTCTGACGTCACCTGCTGGCACTGGCCACTCAGAGGTCTCCAGAGGGTCCCCACACCTTGGAATCCAAGATGGCTAACGCCAGAGACACTCTGGAGGAGCTCTGGGCACCACACCTAAAGTGGTGATGGACAGGGGAGTGGTCACTCCCCTTTCCTTTGTCCAGTTTTGCACCAGAGCACGGACTGGGGGTCTCTGAACCGGTGTAGACTGGATTATGCAAGGAGGGCACAATCTGTGCCCTTCAAAGCATTTCCAGAGGCTCTGGGAGGCTACCCCTCCCATGCCTGTAACACCTATTTCCAATGGCAGAGTGTGTAACACCCCTCTCCTAAAAGAACTGCATTGTTCTGCCTTCCTGGGATTGAGCTCTCAATCCCCAGAAGGGCAGAAACCTGTCTGTGAGGTGGCAGCAACTGGGGCTGCAGTGGAAACCTCAGAGAGCTGGTTTGGCAGTACTGGGGGTTTATGGTGGAGCCCCCAGGATGTATGGGATTGGCCCCTCCAATACCAGATTTGGATTGGGGGTCAATTCCATGATCTTAGACACCTTACATGGCCATATTCGGAGTTACCATTGTGAAGCTACATATATGTATTGACATATATGTGGTGCACGCTTATAATGGTACCCCCACACTCACGAAGTCCGGGGAATTGGCCCTGGACAACATGGGGGTACCTTTGCTTGTGAAAGGGTGCCCTCACAAACATAACTTTGCACCTAGCCTTCAAATGGCTGTGAAATAGTGTGTGCACTATCTCACTCAGGCTGCAGTGGCAGTCCTGAAGAAAGGTTTGTATGAGCTCCTTATGGGTGGCAAAAGAAATGCTGCAGCCCGTAGGAATCTCCTGGAACCCCAATGTTCTGGGTACCTAGGTACCATATACTAGGGATTTATAAGGGGGGTCCAGTGTGCCAATCAGAATTGGAATATGGAGTCACTAACGTGCAGTGATAAATTTGGTAAGTAGAGAGAGAATAAGCACTGGAGTTCTGGTTGGCAGAACTTCACTAACACAGTCAAGCATACTGACAACACACATAAGCCACAAACTATGAGCACTGGGGTCCTGGCAGCAGGATCCCAGTGAGACAGACAAAACACACTGACAAATAGGGTTTTAAACTATGAGCACTGGGGTACTGGCTAGCAGGACCAGTACAAATACCCTGATAAACTCTCACAAACAGGCTAAAATGTGGGGTAACCATGCCAGAAAGAGGCTAATTTCTCACAGAACCGCCCCCAAATGAAGGACATTAAGGCTAACCTTGGCCAGTTGAGACTTTATTGTCTAAGTGGTGATAAGTGGAGAGTAGATGTGCAATAGAGTGGTTACTCCCTTCATTATCCTCTGTATCGTTCCTTCCCTGTGGGGATGTAACCCACCCTGTTTGGAGATTTATACCTAGAAAACAGTGCAAGTGTAAATTCTCAGTCTCTATTTGTAAATTATACAGTTGGGCAATGGGATTGTTCTACTGTGCCTATGTCAAGACAGGGTTGCTGAAGATAATGCCAGACTGGGATGCTGTCTCAGTAAAGTCATAGCTCGGCAAAACGTTTGTCCATATGGTTGTAATAGAGAACAGGGCTGCTGTTTCTCTTGGGTTGGAGCAGGGCAGGGCTGCTGTCCTTTAAGCTCCATATTAGGACAGGGCTGCTGTCCTATGTGTTCAGAGGTAGTGTAGGGCTGCTGCACTAAAAGTTCTCTGGGAGGGCTGGAGGGTTGCTCCAAATTTACTAAAACAGTGCAATTTTGCACATCTGGGGCCGTATTTATACTCCGTTTGCGCCGAATTTGCGTCGTTTTTTTCGACGCAAATTCGACGCTAAACTAACGCCAACTAACGCCATATTTATACTATGGCGTTAGAGGCGAATAGCGCCAAAGTTCCCGGAATGTGCGTCATTTTTTAGCGTGAACCCCTTCCTTGCGTTAATGATATGCAAGGGAGGCGTTCCCGTCTAAAAAATGACTCCCAGGCCTTTACGTGGTATTTATACTCCCGGGCAAAAGAGACGCCCGGGAGTGGGCGTGGCTAAAAACGGCGCATTTGCGCCGCTTTTTAACGCCTGGGTCAGGCATGGCGTTAAGGGACAAGTGGGCTCAAAATGAGCCCAGAGTGCCCTCCCCTGCCCCCAGGGACCCCCCCTGCCACCCTTGCCCACCCCAGGAGGACACCCAAGGCTGGAGGGACCCACCCCAGGGACATTCAGGTAAGTATTTTTTTATTTTTTTTTAATAATTTTTTTTGGCATAGGGGGGCCTGATTTGTGCCCCCCTACATGCCACTATGCCCAATGACCATGCCCAGGGGACAGAAGTCCCCTGGGCATGGCCATTGGGCAAGGGGGCATGACTCCTATCTTTACAATGATAGGAGTCATGTTGATGGGGGATGGGCGTCGAAAATAAATGGCGCAAGTCGGGTTACGACGATTTTTTCGACGTAACCTGACTTGCCCCATTTTAAGACGCCCATGCGCCATTTTCCCCCTACGCCGGCGCTGCCTGGTGTACGTGGTTTTTCTCGCGCACACCAGGCAGCGCCGGTCTGCTTGCGCCGGCTAACGCCATTCAATAAATACGGCGCCCGCATGGCGCTTCAGAATGGCGTTAGCCGGCGCAAAACTTTTTGACGCTAAACTGCGTTAGCGCAGTTTAGCGTCAAAAAGTATAAATATGGGCCCTGGTTTAGTGGTTGCACATAAAGGTACTTTTACCTCTGGGAGTCCAGCTGTGGTAGCTGTGGGTTCCCTTGGCACAGTTTCCAACCCAGGAGAGGTTTCTCCCACCACAGGAATGGTATATTTAGTGGTAGGGTGGGGAAGGGATACTTTGATACCCTTTTTACCTGTTGGTGGAGAGGGATCCTGAGATTTCAGGCCTTTTTCTCTCCTTTGCTTTTTAATTTCACCTGAAATGAGAGGAAGCAATTCCCCAGGGATACCCAGCATGAATACATGGGTCCTAAACTCTACCTCAGCCCAACCTGAGGCCTATAGGTCAGTACCTAAGAGACAGTCTACAGGTAAGCTAGGTGATACCACCACCTGCTTTGGGCCAGTAACTCTACCCCAACTAAGTAGCACTACAGCTAAGGGGAGAGGCTGAGTGGAGTTGTTGACATCAGTAACCTGGTACTTCTGTCCAAGAAGGTGTTGTGCAGGTGAGAACAATTTTTCAGTCACCAAAGTGATACTGGCACCTGTGTCCCTGTAGGCCTGGGCCTCAACACCAATTATTACAATTGACTGCTTGTACTTGTCCATGTTAAGGGGACAAGGAACCAAGGTGGCAAGTCCAATGCCACCTGGTGTGACAGAAACTGTCTTAGGAGTGTCTACCCCAGTTTCTGTGATGGACCCAAAAGTGAACCCAACTACACCCTTTGTTTGACTATTGCCAGTAGTCCCACCATTATTACCACTACTGCTAGGGGCACTAGAGCTTGATGTATTAGTGGTGGTAGGCTCTGGGGCTTTACCTGGGCCGGACTTAACCCCTGGCCTATGGCCTTTACCTTTGCCCACATAGCACCAGGGATTTTTATTGTGTGTAGAGTGTGAAAAAGAGGAAGATGATTTATCCCCATCACCCCAGAGGAGTGCTGTGGACATGAAGACAGATCTTTATGTTTATTTTTATCCCCATGCTTATCCTGAGATTTTTCACCATCTTTCTTCTTTTCTTTGTCACCCCCCGTATGAGCGTTTCTGCTCACCCTTGTTCTGACCCATTTGTCTGCCCTCTTTCACAGTTCTTGGGGAGAGGTCAGATCTGAGTCCATAAGATGCTGGTGTAACAAATAAGACACACAACTATTCACTATATGCTCTCTCAGATTATACAGACTCTGGTAATCAGACACGTTACAACCATGTAACCAACCTTCTAAACCTTTGACAGAACAGTCACAAAGTCAACCCAATCTTGTGAAGATTCTTTCGTGGTTTCCCTAAAATTAATTCTGCATTGCTCTGTGGTGAACCCAAAACCATCAATGAGTGCATTTTTGAGAATGTTGTAAGTGTCTGAGTCCTCCTCCCTAACAGTGAGGAGTCTGCTCCTCCCTTTGTCAGAGTATAGCAGTCCACTTCTTTTGAGGGACCCTTTGAACCTTACAGGCCCTCTCAAGTGCAGCAAACCATATTTGGAAATCATCCCACACCTCGTATGGGGGAACAATCTTGTGTACGTTTCTGGAGTTAATGTTGACCTCCCTGACCTCATAACGTCTGAAACTGTAAATACTGCAGCCGACACGGGTAACTAACCCCAGCCCCTGTTTTCCCCTTTCCACACCTAGGGATTCCCTATCTAAGGCCAACTGTTGCTATTGCAGCCACAGTCTGGCCTCCTCCAACCTCAGCAATCTGAATTCCCTATCTAGGGAGTTGTCCTCAGGGTTAGATGTGTTTGACACCTCTGAGACTGAAGTGACATGGGAGTGAGCAGAGGTTGATCTTTCCTAACTTGTGTAACCCTAGCTGCCTGGCCTCTAGGTGTGAAGGGAGCCCTACCTGAGTGTGACCCCTTCCCACTACCATCTACATTAGGAGGTTTGTTAGTGGAAAGATTTGTGGAAGGACCCTCCCCTGGATCTTCAGCACCGTCTCCTAAATCTACCTGGATAGACTCTCCCTACACTTCCTCTTCTACCTGGTGACCAGACTGTTCTTGGTCATCTTGGAGAAAGAGGTTCAAAAGGAAATCTTTGTTAGGGTTTTTTCCCAATCCCTAGACTTCTCTCGAAGCAAAGCCCCTCAAACCTTTAAAATTAAGGTTCTCATAGGTAGTTTGGACAACCCTATGGGTGACCTCAGAGGAAGACATAGTGATAGAAAAAGTTAGAGTAAAGTTGAGAAAAGAGAAAGACCTTGTTTATCTAACTTTTTATACATTTTATAGTAAAAGTGAGACTGCTAGGTATACTTATGTATAGCTCTAAGTTCATAGTATACTTTCTTGTGGAAAGCACCAGTGACAGAGTGATAGGGCAATTGCATGTACTTATCCCACCGCTGCACCACCAATGTAGGAGGCCGGCCTGGTTTGTAGTGGGTACCTAAGGTACTTACACCTTATACCGGGTCTAGTTATCCCTTATTAGTGAAATGTAGGCAGTGTCTAGTAGCTTAGGCTGTCTAGGGGTAGCTGTAGCAGAGCAGCCAAGGCTGAACTAGGAGACATGCAAAGCTCTTGCAATATCACTGTAGTCACACAGTACTTACACACAAGAAAGACAATACTCAGTGTTACCAAAAATAAAGGTACTTTCTTTTAGTGACACAAGGTCAAAAATATCTTAGAGGCTATACTCCCTTTGGAGGTAAGTATTATACACAAAATATACACTAGTAACCAAAATCAGGTAAGTAAGCAGTCATAAAATAGTGCAAATAGTGAAAATCACAATAGGTTGGAATGGGCCTAGAGGGAACACAAATCGGATACTAAACTAGTGGAATGTGAAAGTTGTTTTCCCATCTAGGCAAATGTAGTGTGTAGAGGGGTGCTGGGAGTGTAAGAAAACACCAAAGGTAAGTAAAATACCCCACACCAGAGCCCAGGAAAGCATTAGTAAAACACAGCAAGTTTCCTAAAACACACTAGAAGTCATGGTAGAAGACAGTGCAAGAACCAGAAGAGACTGCTAGACACCAATGATGGATTCCTGGACCTGAAAACCTGTGGAAGAAGGGGTCCAAGTCCAAGAAGCACTGAAGAGTCCAGGGAGAACAGGAGCCCCTGCTAACCCGGATAAAGGTGCAAAAGGAGAACCACCAGTGAGAAGACACAGGGGGTGATTCCAACCCTGGCGGTCGGTAATAAAGCGGCGGCCAACCCACCAACAGGCAGGCGGTCCAAAAAATGGTATTCTGACCCTGGCGGGAACCGCCAACACAGCCCGCCACCTTAACACTCCGACCGCCACGGCGGGACACACAAACAGCGCGGCGGTCACCGCCAACAGGCAGGCGGCAGACAATGTACCGCCCACACTATCACAACTCACCAATCCGCCACCTTTTCCGGGGCGGGAGCCCCGCCGATAAAAACACGGCAGAAACAGACTACGAACGGGAAAACGCTCACCTATACACACTCCACGAGGACGGAGAACAGCATGGAACCCGAATTAAACATCCTACCAGCTATTGTCTACCTGCTCATCTACCACGAGTACGAACGCCGGCGCAGACGACAACGGTGAGTACTGCACCTACGACACAGGGGAGGGTGGAGGAGGAAAGCTCACGGGCACACACATATGCGACCCCCCCCCCAACTATCTACACACCAATGCAGAGCACCAAGTCACAGTGACACCACCCAAACCCCCCGGAATAATGCAAAGACATAATTAAAGTGAGAAACAAAATTTATGTATAAAATAGGTTCTTTGAAGTCATGGTAAAATAGCAATATGAATTGTAAAAAATCAAGTAAGAACATTGCGAAACTGATAAACATAGGCAATAAGTCATGCACAGTCACTTAAATTTCCACTGTCCGTGGGCCAAAGTGTATCAACACATGGGAAAAGCCCACACAGGAGACCTGAGTCCGTTGGAGAGAACACTGCTGGGGCATCAGATGACAAAACTACAGGCACCTCAGGGGGAAGGGAAGGGGGGGCACCTCAGCCACATGAGTCCACGACGCCAGATCCACAAAGGGTCCACCATGCCCACTGTGCCATCCTGGGGAGTGCAAAGCCACAGTCTCACAAGTCTCTACAGTGGGTGGTCTGCCCACTGTGCCATCCTGGGGAGTGCAAAGACACAGGCTCACAAGTCTCTACAGTGGGTGGTCTGCCCACTGTGCCATCCTGGGGAGTGCAGAGACACAGGCCATCAGGTGGATTACAGACTCCACAGGTAATGGAGGAGCCAGGGTGCCCCGAGTGCAGCGTGAACACTAGCTCGACACAGAACCAGCACTGTCAATGGGCCAGCGCTGCTTGACAGGAAGGGCCCAGCGGAGCGGTGCTTGACAGGAAGGGCCCAGCGGAGCGGTGCTTGAGACGGCGGGGCCCAGCGGAGCGGTGCCTGACAGGAAGGGCCCAGCGGAGCGGTGCTTGACAGGAAGGGCCCAGCGGAGCGGTGCTTGACAGGAAGGGCCCAGCGGAGCGGTGCTTGACAGGAAGGGCCCAGCGGAGCGGTGCTTGAGACGGCGGGGCCCAGCGGAGCGGTGCCTGACAGGAAGGGCCCAGCGGAGCGGTGCTTGACAGGAAGGGCCCAGCGGAGCGGGGCTTGACAGGAAGGGCCCAGCGGAGCGGTGCTTGAGACGGCGGGGCCCAGCGGAGCGGTGCTTGAGATGGCGAGGCCCAGCGGAGCGGTGCTTGAGACGGCGGGGCCCAGCGGAGCGGTGCTTGACAGGAAGGGCCCAGCGGAGCGGTGCTTGACAGGAAGGGCCCAGCGGAGCGGTGCTTGAGACGGCGGGGCCCTCTTCAGCGGTGCCTTTCTTCACGGCGGGGCCCTGTTCAGCGTTGCCATTCTTCACGGCGGGGCCCTCTTCAGTGGTGCCTTTCTTCACGGCGGGGCCCTGTTCAGCGGTGCCTTTCTTCACAGCGGGGCCCTCTTCAGCGGTGCCTTTCTTCACGGCGGGGCCCTCTTCAGCGGTGCCTTTCTTCATGGCGGGGCCCTGTTCAGCGGTGCCTTTCTTCACGGCGGGGCCCTCTTCAGCGGTGCCTTTCTTCACGGCGGGGCCCTGTTCAGCGGTGCCTTTCTTCACGGCGGGGCCCTGTTCAGTGGTGCCTTTCTTCACGGCGGGGCCCTGTTCAGCGGTGCCTTTCTTCACGGCGGGGCCCTCTTCAGCGGTGCTTGTCCAGTCATTCAAGGGAGCCAGACCTGGCCAGGACTCCCTGCTTAGTCGCCCTCCGACTGTGCAGTTGCTGGACCCTTCTGTGACGGAGTCCTGGGCCCGTGGGTGTCCTCCCTCACACCCGGGATGGGGCTTGTGGGGCCCTCCTGGTCCGCGCCCCTGCTGGCTGACTTCTCCGCCCTGCTGCCCTTGCCCTCCTTCGATGAGGCTCTCTGGCCCTTGCCTCCCCTGGATGTTGTGGCAGGTGACGGCCCAGGACTTTGCTCCTTGGGGGCAGCCGTGTCAGTCTTCTCGCGGCGGCCCTTGATTTTACGGGTCCTCTTTCCAGGGGGGGGGCTGGCTGTCCCCTTGCTGCTGGCCGATGTATCAGTGCTGGGAAAGGGTGGACTCCAAAACCCGTGCACAATGGTGACACTTGAAGCAGGGCTGGTGGTGGCTGAGGTGCTCTTGGGACTCTTAGCAGATGGAGGGGGTGGGTCAGGTGGGGCAAAGAGGTTAAGTTTGGAGAGGTAAAGTTTTTTAGGACCAATGTAAAGGGTAGGTGTAGTGGGTATGGGAGTGGAGGAAGAGGATGTGGTTGTAGGAGAGTCAGGTGTGCTGTCTTTGGGTGCAGGTGCTTGTGACGTAGGCTGTCGTGAGGTGGTTGGCTGTTGGGTGGGTGGCTGCCTGCGTTTGTGTGTCTTGGAAGAGGGGGTGACAGACACAGTGGGAGAGGACACAGGGGACGTGTAAATGGCAGTGGGGGTGGTGACTGCACGTGTGCGGACTGTACTGGAGGGTGTGCTGGTGATGGAAGTACTGGCTGATGGTGGTGTGCATGCAGGTGTGAGTGGAGACGTCACAGGGAGGGAGGAGGGAGACGAGGAGGAGGGGGACACAGAGGTGGTAGTGACTGTTGGCATGTCTGCATCTGGGTGTTGCTTGGGTGAATGCTTGTGTGATCTGTGGTGCTTATGTCTGGATGAGCTGCCCTTGGGTGTTGAGGTGTGTGCAGGCTGGTCTGATGGTGTGGATGGGATAGGCTGAGGAACAGGAGACAGAGACAGGGTGGAGGCAGTTAGAAGAGGGAGGCTGGAAACAGGGACAATGGCTGCCGTCAGTGCTGAGGCCAGAGCATTGAACGATCGTTGATGGGCAGCCTGACCCGAATGAATGCCCTCCAGGTATGCATTGCTCCGATGCACCTCCCTCTCTACCCCCTGGATGGCATTCAAAAGGGTAGACTGCCCAACAATGATGGTCTGTAGGAGGTCAATGACCTCCTCACTGAGGGCAGCAGGGGTAACTGGGGCAGGGCCTGAGGTGCCTGGGGCGAAGGAGATGCCCGCCTTCTTGGGCGAGCGGGCACGGAGCGAAGGCTGAGGGGCTGCTGGGAGGGCGGAGCTGGTGCGCTGGGTGGCGGCTGTACCTGTAGAGGCGGGGGGCCCGGATGTTGCCGCCACCGCTAGGGAGCTCCCTTCCGAGGACGTGTCGGTGTCGCTGGTGTCACCACGGGTCCCCGTTGTGGTGCTCCCCTCGCCCTCCATATCACTGGTGACCTCGGTGTCTGTACCATGGCCCACCGGGGCCTTGTGAGTTGCAGCTCCCTCGTGCTCCGATGCCAATTCTCCTCCGCCTGATGATGCTAATGCACACATGCACAAGAAGATAAAGAAAAAGGGTGGGGGGAGAAATAAAAACAGGTTGAGTGCATGCATTGTCAACACCGTTGGCGGAGAGGACAGACACAGGAGCCTCATGCACTATGCCGCGCAATCGGGGTACACTACTCAGTACTTGTGGCTAGGCCAACAGGTCTATGGACAACAAATGCGCACATGGGTGATGCTGGACCATCGATTGCTGTACTTGGCACCCTACAGAGGTGGGGGGCGGGGGCACAAGGCCATGCCTAAAGGAGGAGACTACACTACAGAAAGCGCCCTGGCCTAATGTCACCCACAGCCCTCCTCCCCCACCCAGACGCTTCCACTGCGTGTAAAGATAGCAGAATGTGCTGGTACTCACCCCCTTGTGTCTGCTGTGATGTCCTCACGCGCCCATCCAAATCGGGGTAGGTCACCGCCAGGATCCGGGACATCAGGGGGGTCAAGGTACGACTGGCACCCCTCCTACGTTGGGAGGCCATCCCCAGCAGTGACTCAGCGGTCTTCCTGGTCCCGCGGCGGATGTCCTCCCACCTCTTTCGGCAGTGGGTGCCCCGTCTGTTGTGGACCCCCAGGGCCCGGACTTCCTTGGCGATGGCACGCCAAATGTCGACTTTCTGATGGGCGCTGACCTATTTGGCATGTAAAGGGTGGAATAGGAAATATCATCATTTTTCTGCATGTTAGATGTGATTGCCCCCCCCCTCCCCAACCTTGCCATGTGGCACATGCTCTCATCTGTCGTGCCTTGCACTACTCATTCTCTCCCCACCCCACCATCTTACATCCACCATACACAACCCAGGCATAGCCCATTCAACGTGCACCCAGTGTACTTACCTCTTGGTCTGGAGGACCGTAGAGTAGCGCATACTGGGGGAGGACCCCATCCACAAGTTTCTCCAACTCTTCTGAAGTGAAGGCAGGGGCCCTTTCCCCAGTCGCAGCAGCCATTGTCTCTTCCAGACCGAGGTCACAGCAGCACTTGCAGTATAGGTCCTCTCCTGTGGATGATCAGGTCTCGAGTGATTAATCAGATAGAAAATGGCGGTCACGCCCGCGGCGGTGCGTGCCGCCGCGGTGCGTACCGCGACTGCCGGCGCACCTCGTCATTGGCTCCTGAAACCCATAGGGTTCAATGTTAACCAATGCGGCTTCGCACAGCCGTCTTCGACCGCCTACCGCCACGGTGTGCCACGCCAGCGCATTGACCTCACATCCCACTGTCACACTTCTCAGGTCAGGCAGCCGCCATTTCAAGGGCCCACATGGCTTAATTTCTACTGCGTCACACAGGCCTAGGCCTTGCATTGCCACTCATACAAGCCATTCAATGCATAGCGATTTGTGTACTGTGCAAGCTGTGGTTACGTACCTGTGGGTTGCTTGACTCTGTACTCCATGTTGTCCTTCCTAGGCACCGTCCGCTGGGACTTGCGAGGAGAAGGAGGAATCCTCCCGTGTACCGACCGCTGGTGGACCTGTCGACAATGGAAGAACGACATATTATACTTCGATACCGACTTGACCGAGCCACTATACATGAACTGTGTGCCCAGCTGGAGCCAGCCCTGATGTCCCCCATCCGCCAACCCACAGGAATTCCCCCTCTGGTGCAGGTTCTGTCAGTCCTCCATTTTTTGGCAAGTGGGTCTTTTCAGACAACAGTGGCCATGTCATCAGGGATCAGCCTATGTTTTCTAAGATTTTGTCCAGAGTGTTGTCTGCCCTGATGCAATACATGCGGAGCTACATTGTTTTCCCTGAGGAGGGTGATTTGGCCACTGTGAAGGGTGATTTCTATGCCCTTGGACATATCCCCAACATCATTGGTGCCATTGATGGGACCCATGTGGCTTTAGTACCCCCAAAAGACAATGAGCAGGTGTACAGAAACAGAAAAAATTACCATTCGATGAATGTGCAGGTGGTCTGTTTGGCTGACCAGTACATCTCCCATGTAAATGCCAAGTTCCCTGGGTCAGTGCATGACGCGTATGTTATGCGAAATAGCAGCATCCCTTATGTGATGGAACAGCTACAGAGACAACGTGTGTGGCTAATAGGTGACTCTGGTTACCCCAACCTGCCTTGGCTATTGACCCCAGTGAGGAATCCCCGGACCAGGGCAGAGGAACGGTACAATGAGGCCCATGGGCGAACTAGGAGGATCATAGAAAGGACATTCGGGCTCCTGAAGGCCAGGTTTAGGTGCCTGCATATGACAGGTAGATCCCTCATGTATTCACCAAAGAAGGTGTGGCAGATCATCGTGGCCTGCTGTATGCTTCACAATCTTGCATTGCGACGCCAGGTGCCTTTCCTGCAGGAGGATGGTCCAGATGGTGGTGTTGTAGCAGCTGTGGAGCCTGTGGAGAGTGAAGAGGAGGAAGACGACGAGGATGACACAGACAACAGGGACACAGTTATACAACAGTACTTTCAGTAGCACACAGGTAAGAATCACCCACGCCATTTTACATTTACTTCAGGCCTCCTGCATCTCTACTTTCTGTGTTTCCCCCCAGTTCCTTTTAACAGATTTTTTACTTTCCCTTCCCTTTTCAGAGCTGTATGACCCACTGCGTGACTTCTGCTTTGTTTCACCATGGACTAAAGCTTATTGACATTGGTATGTTGTCATCACAATGTAACTGAACATTATTTAACCTTATGTGTAATACATTTGTTAAGAATACAAGCAGACTCCAGATTTTTGAAGTGCAATTAGTGATTTATTTTTAGTGCTACATATAGGTCCATGATAGTAAAACGGTGATGGGTGGAGGTGGAGGTGGAGTAATGTCCATGGCAGAGTCCAGTTCTCAGTTTCACAGGTGCATTGTCCATATGCCTGTGGAAGGATGGAGCAGGGGCTGTTTAAGGTTGGACAGGGTGACAATGTGGGACAGTGGGATGACATCAGGGGGTATCTTATGCTGGCGGGGGTCTTGGCATCCTACTCTATCTTCTTTTGTGATCTCAGGTTCCTCTTGCGGGGTGGTTGTTCTTCAGCAGGAGGTGGGGTTCTGGTGGCCTGTCGTTGTGTGGGGGCCTCCTGTCCACTAGCGCCGGCGGAGGTGGTAGGCTGTTCCTGGTCCGGGCTAGTGACAGGGGCCCTTTGGAGTGCCACATGGTCCCGCAATGTGGTGTCTATCCGGTTGAGGGCCAGGACGATGGTGCCCATTGCGGAACCGATGTTCCTGAGTTCGTCTCTGAACCCCATGTACCGTTCCTCCTGCTGTGCCTGGATCTCCTGGAACCTGGCCAGTACTGTCGCCATCGTCTCCTGGGAGTGGTGGTATGCTCCCATGATGGTGGTGAGGGCCTCTTGGAGAGTGGGTTCCCTGGGCCTGTCCTCCCCCCCCTGTCGCACTGCAGCCGTCCCAGTTCCCCTGTTTCCCCGGGCCTCTGTCCCCTGAACGGTGTGCCCACTACCACTGCCCCCAGGTCCCTGTTGTTGTTGGGGTGGTGGGTCAGCCTGGGTGCCCTGTAGTGGCGGACACACCGCTGATTGACGCGTCCTGGAGACAGAGGCATGGGCCCGCTGGGTGGGAGCTATGCTGATATTCCCAGAGGGGGTTAGGTCTGCTGTGGCCTGTGTCTGTGTGTGGGGAACCGACTGTCCAGAGGTCCCCGATGGTCCGGGCTGGTCATCAGGTTCTAGGTCGACAGAGCTGCTGTCATCACTGGGGGCCTGTTCTGGGGGTGGGATGGACAAATCTGGACCCTCCTGGCCGGTGTGTTGGCGTTCGGGCCCTGCAGGGGTAAAAGAGTATGGTTATTGCTTCTGTGTGTGCCATGGCGTGCGATTTGTGGGTGCCCTTGTCCCCCAGTGCTGGCATTCCCTTGTGGGAGGAGATGTGAGGGTGGTTTGTGGGGGGGGTGGGTATGTGCAGTGGTCATGCATAGGTGATGGGTGTCCATGGTTTGTGTTGGCATTCAGGGTTTGGTGTTGGGTTGGGTGGGTTGTGCTGGCGAGACATTGGCAGGGAGGATGTGTGCTGGGGGGTTGGGGGTGAGGGTGAGGGTTGGCATGCTGGTGGTTGGGGGGGGGGGTGAAGTAGTTGAGATTAGACTTACCAGAGTCCATTCCTCTGGCTACTCCAGCGAGGCCGTCAGGATGCAGGATGTTAAAGACCTCTTGCTCCCATGCTGTGAATTCGGGTGGAGTGGGTGGGGGTCCTCCGCCAGTCTTCTGCACATCGATGTTGTGTCTTGACACCATCGAGCGCACCTTCCCCCGTAGGTCGTTCCAGCGCTTTCGGATGTCTTCCCGATTTCTGGGATGCTGTCCCACAGCGTTGACCCTGTCGACGATCCTTTGCCATAGCTCCGCCTTCCTGGCTATTGTGGTGTGCTGCACCTGTGTGCCGAAGAGCTGGGGCTCTACCCTTATTATTTCCTCCACCATGACCCTGAGTTCTTGGTCCGAGAACCTGGGGTGTCTTTGGGGTGCCAAGGGGTGGTGTGGATGAGGTGTGGGGTGCTGTTTGTGGTGATGTGAGTGGTGGTGTGTGGTGATGTGTGCGTAGATGTGGTGTGGGTGATGATGTTGGGTTCCTGTGTGTGTTGTGGTTTGCGTTCCCTGTGCTCTCTCTCTGTGTATTGCGCCTTGTCTCTGAATTTCGATTTGTGGGGGTTTGTGGGTGATGTGGGTGTGTGTTTTATATGGTGATGGGTGTGTGGGAGTGTTGTGTGTATGTGTATCAGGTGTGTGTATTTTGAATTGTCCAATGTGGCAGTGTTTTGTAGATGTGTGTGTATTTTGACCGCGGCGGTGTGTACCGCCAATGGAATACCGCGATTGAAAGACCGCCGCGTGGATTCGTGGGTCGTAATGGCATGGGCGTGTTTGTGTTGCCGTGACGGTGGAGGTTTGGTCATCTCCAGTTTATCGCTGCCCGCTGATGAGGCGGCCTTCCGTGGATGTCGGGTTTTTGGTGGTTTGCCAGTTGGAGGTCAGAATGACCGTGGCGGTTTACCGCGGCCGCGGCGGTATAATGGCGGACTTCTGACCGGAGGTAAGGGCCTTTTACCGCTGAGGTCAGAATGACCCCCACAGTCTTTATGGCACCAAAGAAGATAGATGCGGGTTCCTGGTTGGTGCAGGAGATGTCCCACGCTGGATGGATGAACACAGTCTGGTTTGCTTCATGGGATTCCACAAACAAGCCTTGGTAAATGCAAAACTCATGTTTCACTAAAAAATGGTGCCGCCTGGGCCCAGGAAGGACCAGGTTGACTCTACCCAGGAGGGGGAAGCAGAGGGGGCTCTCAGCAACTCAGAGAGCCCTCAAAAGACCAGGCAGCATGCACAGGAGACCCACAGCACGGGGACAAAGAGTTGCAAATGGCGGTTGTTGCAGCACTACACAAAGGGATCCCACACCGCTGGAGAACAACTCAGGGAGCTGAGCATCACAGGACAGAGTGGTGGGGACCTAGGATAGGCTGTGCACAAAGGAATTCTTGGGAAAGTGCATAGAAGCCCTAGAAGCTGCATAACACTTGGTACACAGGGGTACTGTCTGGCACGGGGAGAAAAGCTCTTACCTCCACCAAATTTGGACAGCTGGACCTTTGGACAGTCAGGGTCACTTTAATACAGAACCTGTGTTTCAGGATCCTTGCTCGTCATCGGGAGAGGTGTAGGAAGGTAGCCTCTTTCTAGCCTTGTTACCCCCACTTTTGGCTTGTCTGTGAGTTTATGTCAGGGTGACTTTACTGTCTCACTGGGATCCTGCTAGCCAGGACCCCAGTGCTCATAGTGAAGACCCTATTTGTCAGTGTGTTTTATATGTCTCACTAGGACCCTGCTAGCCAGGACCCCAGTGCTCATAGTTTGTGGCTTGAATGTGTGGTGCCTAACTGTGTCACTGAGGCTCTGCTAACCAGAACCTCAGTGCTTATGCTCTCTCTGTCTTTAAAATTGTCATTGCAGGCTGGTGACCATTTTCACCAATTCTGATTGGCAGACTGGAACACCCTTATAATTCCCTAGTATGTGGTACCTGGGTACCCAGGGAATTAGGGTTCCAGGAGATCCCTATGGGCTGCAGCATTTCTTTTGCCACCCATAGGGAGCTCAGACAATTCTTACCCAGGACTGCCACTGCTGCCTGAGTGAAATAACGTCCACGTTATTTCCCAACCATTTTACACTGCACTTAAGTAACTTATGAATCACCTATAAGTCTAACCCTCACTTGGTGAAGGTTAGGTGCAAAGTTACTAAGTGTGAGGGCACCCTGGCACTAGCCAAGGTGCTCCCACATTGTTCAGGGCGATTTCCCCGGACTTTGTGAGTGCGGGGACACCATTACACGCGTGCACTACATATAGGTCAATACCTATATGTAGCTTCACAATGGTAACTCCGAATACGGCCATGTAACATCTCTAAGATCAAGGAGTTGTCCCCCATCACAAATCTGGTATTGGGGTGCCAATCCCATGCATCCCCGGGGCTCCAGCATGGACCCCAGGTACTGCCAAACTAGCTCTCTGCGGTTTTCACTGCAGCTACCGCTGCTGCCAACCCTCAGATAGGTTTCTTCCCTCCCGGGGCCTGGGCCGCCCAGTCCCAGCAAGACAGAACAAAGGATTTCCTTTGAGAGAGGCTGTTACACCCAGGAGTGTCCTCTCCTGGGCTCTGGGAATGCTTTGAAGGGCACAGATGGTGCCCTCCTTGCATAAACCAGTCTACACCAGTTCAGGGATCCCCCAGCCCCTGCTCTGGCACGAAACTGGACAAAGGAAGGGGGAATGACCACTCCCCTGTCCATCACCGCCCCAGGGGTGGTGCCCAGAGCTCCTCCAGTGGAGGGCACAATGGAGGCCTCTTAGTGGCAAGTGCCAGCAGGTGACGTCAGAGACCCCTCCTGATAGGTGCGTACCTGGTTAGGTGGCCAAACCTTCTCTGAGGGCTATTTAGGGTCTCTCCTGTGGGTTTCTCTTCCAATGCAAGAGCTCACCAGAGTTCCTCTGCATCGCTCTCTTCGACTTCTGCCAAGGATCGACTGCTGACTGCTCCAGGACGCCTGCAAAACCGCAACAAAGTAGCAAGATGACTACCAGCAACATTGTAGCGCCTAATCCTGCCGGCTTTCTCAACTGTTTCTGGGTGGTGCATGCTCTGAGGGCTGTCTGCCTTCACCCTGCACTGGAAGCCAAGAAGAAATCTCCCGTGGGTCAACGGAATCTTCCCCCTGCTAACGCAGGCTAACTTCTAACTTCTGCATCACCGGTCCTCTGGGTCTCCTCTCATCCTGACGAGCGTGGTCCCTGGAGCACAGGAGCTCGATCCAAGTGACCCTGGCAGTCCGGAGCTCCTTCTGTCCAAATTTGGTGGAGGTAAGTCCTTGCCTCTGCACGCCAGACGGTAATCCTGTGTACTGCGTGAACTGCAGCTGCTAGAGCTGCTAGAGCTTCTGTGCACTTTTGCAAGGAATCCTTCATGCACAGCATAGCCCAGGTCCCCAGCCCTCCGTCCTGCATTGCTCAACCCGCTGAGTTGACCACCGACTTCGTGGGACCCTCTTTTGTACTGTTGAGAGGACCGCCATGCTCAGATTTCTTGAACGCCTGTTCAAGTGCTTCTGCGGGTGCTGCCTGCTTCTGTGTGGGCTCTCTGTGCTGCTGAGCGCCCCCTCTTTCTCCTCCTCCAAGGGGTGACTTCCTGGTCCTTCCTGGGCCCGGGCAACACCCATTTTCTACAACCGCGACCTTTGCAGCTAGCAAGGCTTGCTTGTGGTCTTTCTGTGTGGAAAAAACTCTGCATCCCCCAGTGAGAAAATGTACATAAAGTTAATCATACACCATAGCTGCTAGGCATCTGTTTATCTTTATTATGTTGCCATGTGCTCAACAAACCTCTTGAACTTTGATGATTGACCTTGTGCTCGCAGCCTTGGGCTGCAATCTGCTTATCGCTGCCATATTACTTTTTCCAATTACAGTTCAGAGAATTGTCGTGCTTAATCAGTAACTGCCAGAACAAGTTTGTACAGGTCGTTGCCACCTCCTGCCAGCTGCATCTGTATCTTCTCCCACCACACGTGTATCCCTGAAATATTCTGAAGACCGCAGAGGACCTTGAATACGATAGGGGTGGAGTTGTCCTCTGACTAAGCAGTTTTGTGTGTATATAAGGTTGGGTGCCCCAGAGTGAAGGGGCAGCCTCCGTAGGATAGTCACTTGACTGTCCTGGGACTCTGTATTAGCTCGAGCTATAATCCATGTAATAAACTTCTCTTTATTCCTCCAGTTGGTGACTCCGTCTGATATGTGAACTCTCTGCTAAATTGACCCTGAGGACACAAAGGGTGTCCCTCCACCGCTGGGAAGGAGACCCTGGGTGGGGGTCAAATCTTTCCTGGTTCCTCACCAGCACGCCGTAGAACATCTTCTGTGCAAAGGAGAAGTTCCTAGCATATTCCGTTGTTGCAGAATCTTCAGCTTCTTCCACCCAGAGGCAGCCATTTTGCACCTTCATCCGAGGTTTAGTGGGCTCCTGCCCCTGGACACTTTCGTGACTCTTGGACTTGATCCCCTTCCTTTACAGGTCCTCAGGTCCAGGAATCTATCTTCAATGCTTTGTAGTCAGTTGTTGTCCTTGCAGAATCTCCTATCACGACTTTAGTGTGTTTCTGGGGAAGTAGGGTCACTTTACTCCTACTTTTCAGGGTCTTGGGGTGGGGTATCTTGGACACTCTTAGTGTTTTCTTAAACTCCCAGCGACCCTCTACACACTACACTATGCCTGGGGTCCCTAAGTGGTTTGCATTCCACTTTCTTAGTATATGGTTTGTGTTGCCCCTAGGCCTAGTGCATCCTATTGTATTCTTCCGTGTTTACACTACTTTTCTAACTGTTTACTTACCTGATTTTGGTTTGTGTGTATATTTTGTGTATTTTAATTACCTCCTAAGGAAGTATATCCTCTATGATATTTTTGGCACAATGTCACTAAAATAAAGTACCTTTATTTTTAGTAACTCTGAGTATTGTGTTTCTTATGATATGGGCCCTCATTACAACCCTGGCGGTAAATGCCGCTTACCGCCGTGCAGAAGACCGCCAACATACTGCTGCGGTCGCAGAAATCCACTACAGCTATTACGACCCATAGCTTGGAATCCGCCATAATCCAGACACCCACACAAGTCCACCACACCAAAGGTCAGTGATAAACTGGCGATGATAAAACCTCCACCGTCACGCCAACAGGAATACGCCCACACTATCCCGACCAACGAATCCACGCGGCGGTCTTTCAACTGCGGTATTCCATTGGCGGTACACACCGCCACGCTCAAAATACACACACATATACAAAACACAACCACAATGGACAATTCGAAATACACACACCTGACACACATGCACACACCACACCCACACACCCAATCCAATATAAAACACACACCCACATCACCCACAAACCCTTACTACCCAAAATGTGAAAGAAGGCCAGAGAGAGAGACTACCTAACACAACACCAGCATCCACAGACACGCAACACCATCACTCACACAACATCCAAGCAACACACATTAACACATCCCCTCACACATCACAACACACACCACCTCACACATCACCCACACCACATCATGGCACCTCAACGACACCCCAGGTTCTCTGAGGAGGAGCTCAGGGTCATGGTGGAGGAAATTGTCCGGGTAGAGCCACAGCTATTCGGATTACAGGTGCATCACACCTCTATTGCTAGGAAGATGGAGCTATGGTGCAGAATTGTCGACAGGGTTAACGCAGTGGGACAGCATCCAAGAACAAGGGATGACATCAGGAAGAGGTGGAACGACCTATGGGGGAAGGTGCGTTCCGTGGTCTCCAGACACCAGATTGCTGTACAGAGGACTGGCGGTGGACCCCCACCTCCTCCCCCACAACTAACCACATGGGAGGAGCAGGTCTTGGCACTACTGCATCCTGAGGGCCTCTCAGGAGTAGCAGGTGGACTGGACTCTGGTAAGTCAAATCTTTACTACTATATCCCCCACCCTACCTGCATGCCATCACATACTCCCACCCTTACCCTCACCCCCATCACTCTAACACCTCACATATGCCCCACTATCACAACCCACCCATCCCAATACCAAGCCCTGAATGCAACACCAAAGCATGGACACCCATCACCAAAGCAAGCCCCCAAACTAACTATCACACAAGGACCAAGCCAAGAATGCAAGCACTGGAGTACAGGGTCACTCACGCATTGCACACAATGGCACACACAGATGCAATAATCATGCCTTTACACCCCTGCAGGACCCCAACCCAATGTCACCAGACAGGAGGTACCAGACATATCCAGTCCCCCCACAGAAGAGACCCACAGTGATGACAGCAACTTGGCACAACTGGATCAAGATGACCAGTCCGGCCCATCAGGGACCTCGGGACAGTTGGTTCCCCTGACACTGGCACAAGCCACCACAGACCCTCCCCCTTCAGGAAACACCAGCACAGCACCCACCCAGTGGGCCCATCCCTCTGTCCCCAGGACACGTCAAGCAGCAGTGTGTCCACCACTACAGGGAACCCAGGCAAACCCACCAACCCAAGAAAATCAGGGACCTGGAGGCAGTGGCAGTGGGCACACAGTTCAGGGGACAGAGGCTAAGGAAAACAGGGAAACTGGGAGGACTGCTGTGTGACAGGGGGAGGACAGGCCCAGGGAACCCACTCTCCACGAGGCACTCCCCAACATCATGGGAGCTTACCATCATTCCCAGGAGACGATGGCAACGGTAATGGCCAAGTTTCAGGAGACCCAGCGGCTGCAGGAGGAACACTATCTGAGGATCAGGGAGGACCTGAAGTCCATCAACAACACCCTGGTCACCATTGCAGGGGTGCTGCAAGACCTTGTCAACACCAGGAGGGACACTGTGGCACAACAAGGGGCCCCTGACACTAGCCTGGATGATGAACAGCCCTCCACCTCCGCCGGCGCTGGTGGACAGGAGGCACCGCCACAGGAACACGACACCAGCACCCCACCACCTGCAGATGGAGAACCACCCCGCAAACGGTCCCTGAGATCCAGGAACAAGACAGAGAATATTGCCAAGGCCCCCGTCAGGAAATGAAACCCCCCTGAATGTCACCCTTCTGTCCCACTTTGTCACCCTGGCCATCCTTCAACTGCCATTGCTCCACTTCCTATGCCCCTTTGGACAATGCACCTGTGAAACAAATAGACTGGACTCTGCCATGGACATTCCTCCACCATCACCCCTGCCCATTTTACAACCCCCTCCACTTACTTGCACATAAATAAACACACTTAAATCACAAAACAATCTGGAGTCAGTCTGTGCTTTCACAAACGTGTAATTGCAATAACCATGGAATATAATAATATCAAATTACATGTGCACATACCGATGTAACACAGCTGTAGGGCTGGAGGAAATATAGCAGAGGACACAAAGTGGGACCCACATCTGTGAAATGGAAAGGCAAAGTGACAAGTCACGGTCCATACACTGAGTGAAAATGACAGACTTAGGCCCTCATTACGACCCCGCCGCGGCCGTTTTGGAGATCCCCGTTTGGCTGGCGGAAACCTAGTTTCCGCCAGCCGGCCCAGCGGGGATCTCGCCGCAACACAGGAGCCGGCTCCAAATGGAGCCGTCGGTGTTGCACCCATCGCGCTTTTCACTGTCTGCATAGCAGACAGTGAAAAGCTGCACGGGGCCCTGCCAGGGGGCCCCTGCACTGCCCATGCCAGTTCAAACCGCCAGGAAAAGGCTGGCTGTAGGGGGACTCGTAATCCCCTTCCGCCGTGGTCGTAATGACCTGGGAAGCACCGCCAGCCTGTTGGCGGTGCTTTCGTCATAACAGCCCTGGCAGTCTTGGACTGCCAGGGTTGTAATGACCCCCTTATGCTAGCTCCAACAATAGTATGAGATGTGGGAGGCAGTGTCATCTTCTTACCTGTGTCTCACTGGAAATATTGCATGATTATGTTGTTTCAGTTGTCAATATCCTCTTCTTCTGCCTCCTCTTCTTCACTGTCCACAGGCTCCACAGCTGCCACAAGACCACCAGCTGGACCATCCTCCTGCAGAAAAGGCACCTGCCATCGCAAAGCAAGGTTGTGCAGCATATAGCAGGCCATGATGATCTGGCACACCTTCTTTGGTGAGTAGTAGAGAGAACCACCTGTCATATAGAGGCACCGGACCCTGGCCTCAAGGAGGCCGAAGGCCCTTTCTATCACCCTCCTAGTTCGCCCATGTGCCTTATTGTAGCATTCCTCTGCCCTTGTCCTGGTATTTCTCACTGGGGTCAGTAGCCATGACAGATTGGGGTAACCAGAGTCACCTGCAAATGTCGAGGGACAACTGTCAGACACACACTAACCCGTAGGGACAACCCCATACCCAGACAACTAATCACACTGTATAGGGTCCCTGTCCTCCACAATTAACCACACACGGTGCCTCTGGAGTTGCCCCATCACATAAGGGATGCTGCTATTCCTCAGAATGTAAGCTTCATGCACGGAGCCAGGAAATTTGGCATTCACATGGGAGGTGTACTGGTCTGCCAAACACACCATCTGCACATTCATTGAATGGTAGCTCTTCCGGTTTCTGTACACCTGTTCACTCCTGCGGGGGGTACCAAGGCCACATGTGTCCCATCAATGGCACCTATGATGTTGGGGATATGTCCCAGGGCATAGAAGTCACTTTTCACTGTGGGCAAATCTTCCACCTGAGGGAAAACGATGTAGCTGCGCATGTGTTTCAGCCGGGCAGGCAACACTCTGGACAGCACGTTAGAGAACATTGGCTGGGACATCCCTGATGCAATGGCCACTGTTGTTTGCAAGGAACCACTTGCCAGGAAATGGAGTACTGACAGGACCTGCACTAGAGAGGGAATTCCTGTGGGATGGCGGATAGCTGACATCAGGTCTGGCTCCAACTGGGCACACAGTTCATGGATTGTTGCACGATCAAGTCTGTAGGTGACTATTACGTGTCTCTCTTCCATTGTCGACAGGTCCACCGGCGGTCTGCACATCGGAGGATGCAGCCATCTCATCACCTGCCCCAGCAGACGTGCCCTATGGACGAGAACAGGGAGCAGAGAGTCAGCCAACACTGAGGTATCACAACATGTCATTTGCACACATTTATTAATCCGCAATGTGCCTGTTACTGTGTGTATTCAAGGCCTACATTGGTGTGACGCAGTTGATATTGATGCCATGTGGCCCCCTGAAATGGCGGCTGCCTGACCTGTAAGGTGGGACAAGGGGATATGAGGTAACTGCGCTGGCGTTGTACACCGTCGCGGTAGGTGGTCGAAGACCGCAGCGCAATCCTGCATTCGTTAACATTGGACCCTATGTGTCTGAGGAGACAATGATGTACGCCGCCGTGGACGTGACCGCCATTTTCTGTCTGTTCACTCACTTGATACCTGACCTTCAACAGGAGAGGACCTACACTACAAGTGCTGCTGTGACCTCAGTCTGAAAGCAACCATGGCTCATGTGTCTGGAGAAAGGGCCCCTGCCTTAACTTCAGAGGAGTTGGCAAAACTAGTTGATGGGGTCCTCCCCCACTACACACAACTGTATGATCCTCCAGACAAACAGGTGAGTACACTGTGAGCATGCTGCATGGGCAATGCCTGTTTGGAGTGGTGTAGATGGATGATAAATGGGAGGGGGGGACTGAGGCCTGCATGTGCGGACGGTGAGTGTATGTGCATCAGGGCAAGGGTTGGAACGTGGGCCAATGTGTATAACGGTCCGGACGGGTAAAGATTTTCCTTTTCCCCTGTACTGTTCCTCTAGGTCAGCACCCACAAGAAGAAGGATATTTGGTGTGCCATCGCCAAGGACATCTGGACCCTGGGGGTCCACCACAGACGGAGCACCCACTGCCGTAAAAGATGGGAGGACCTTCGCCGCTGGAGCAAGAAGTTGGTGGAGGCCCAGCTGGGGATGGCCTCCCAAAGTGGGATGGGTGCCCGTCGCACCATGACCCCCTTGATGTTCCGGATCCTGGCTGTGGCGTATCCGGAGTTAGATGGGCGCTTGAGGTCATCACAGCAGCCACAAGGGGGTGAGTACACTCTCATTCAGCTGACTCTGCGCGCATTACGAGGTGTCTAGGTGGGGGAGGTGGGCTGTGTGTTCCCCTAGGCCAGGGCGATCTTGGTAGGCAAGGTCCCTTGTGAGGCAGGCTCATTGGCACCCCAACCCCACTAGTGGTTACTGCCATCTACACCTAGTCAGGCTCCTGTGACTTCCATGTGTGCAGCAATCGGGCTCAGGCCTTGTACCCCATGGGCATGTGAATAATCTAGGAACTGTAAGTGCATGGCGTAGTGCAGAGGGCTGCTGTGTCTGTAGTGTCCACCAACGGTAGTAGTGTTGCATGCACTGAACATGTCTTTCTTCTGTCTTTCCCCCCCCTTTTTGTGGTCTCCCTGTTCTTGTGTGCAATAGCATCATCTGGCGGAGGAGCAATGGCACCGGAGCAGGGGGGTGCTGCATCCCACTTGGCCCTGGAGGGCAAAACAACGGAGTCTGAAGCCACCAGTGGGACGGAGGGCGAGGGGAGCTCCACGGCGGGGACAGGAGCAGACAACAGTGACAGCGACTCCTCTTCTGATGGGAGGTCCCTTGCGGTGGCGGGCCATTCTGTGGCCCCCACATAAACAGGTACAGCCGCCATCCCCCCTACCAGCACCGCCCTCCCAGCAGCCCCTCAGCGTGTGTCCCTTGCCCGCTCACCAAGGAGGGTGGGCATCTCCTTCGCCCCAGGCACCTAAAGCCCTGCCCCAGTCAGCCCTGCTGCCCTCAGTGAGGAGGCTATTGACCTCCTGAGATCCCTCACTGTTGGGCAGTCTACCATCCTGAATGCCATCCAGGGTGTTGAGAGGCATTTGCAATAACCAAATGCATACCTGGAGGGCATTCATTCTGGGAAGGCAGCCCAACAGAGAGCATTTCAGGCTGTGGCCTCAGCACTGATGGCAGCCATTGTCCCTGTGTCCAGCCTCCCCCCCCAACTTCCTCCACCCCAATCCCATGTACCTCAGCCTATCCCAAGCACACCATCAGACCAGCATGCACACACATCAACACACAAGGGTGGCTCAGGCAAACATAAGCACCACACATCCCACAGGCACTCACACAAGCATCATACCCATGCACACATACCAACATTCACTGCCTCCACTGTGTCTCCCTGCTCCACGTCTCCCTCCTCCATCCCAGTCTCGTCTCCACTCACACCTGCATGCACTAAATTTTCATCCACTACCTGCATCACCAGCACGCCCATCACCACACACCGCTCACGTGCACTCACCAGCCCCACTACCATTCACACATCCCCTATGTCCTCTCCCAGTGTGTCTGTGAGCCTTCCTCCCAAAGTACACAAACGCAGGCACACACCCACCCAACATCCATCCACCTAGTAACAGCTTCAGGCCCAAGCACCTTCACCCAAATTCAGCAAATGTACACCTCCTACAACCACTACCTCTCCCTCGACTCCTAAACCCCCTCCATCTACCCGTCCCAGTGTGTCTAAAATACTTTTCCTGGCTGATATTGACTTCTTCCCTACACCTCCCCCCCGTCCTTCCCCTAGGGCCAGGCTTTCCAGGTCCCAACCCAGCACCTCAGCCACCACATCCCCAGCCACAGTGGTGCCAGCAACTGCGGGGTTATGGAGTGCGCCAACCCTCAGGGCTGCCAGTGTGCCACGGAGCGAGGGCAAGGACATTCCACCACCTGCCAAGGTAAAAAAGGTGCCCACATCCCAGAGGGAGAAACCGAAAACACCTGCCACCAAGGGGTCAGGGAAAACGAAAAGGGATAGTGGTAAGACAGCTGCGCCACCATCAAAGGTGGGGAAGGGCCAAAAAGTGAAGGACAGGTCAGGAGAGGGCATGGTGGCACCGACTGAGGGACCAGTGTCACACCTTCTGTCCACGTCGACGCCAACCTGTACGGCGGAGAACACCGCCACCGAGCCCTTAGCCAGCATCGCCGCCACCGAACCCACAGCCAGCACCGTCACCACAGAGCCCACAGTCAGCACCGCCGCCACAGAGCCCGCAGCCAGCACCGCCGCCACAGAGCCTGCAGCCAGCACTGCCGCCACAGAGCCCGCAGCCAGCACCGCCGCCACAGAGCCCTCAGCCAGCACTGCCACGACTGACACTGCCGCAAGCACCGCCACGACTGACACCGCCGCAAGCACCGCCAGCGACCCCACGACATCCTGAGACAGTGGCACCACCGCAGACATGGCTACCATCCCCAGTGGTCAGTCGTCCGTGGCTGGTAGTGAGTTTGTGGACCCTGGGCAGCTTCCATGAAGCATCACTGTCATCACAGTTGTCACCTGCATATGGAATGCGAAGCCGCAGCAGTGTTGGGTATGTCTCTGCCTCCATGGCGTATCATCCTACCTGTACCTCGGCAATCTTGTGGCACACACACCCAGGCGAGTGTTTTGTTCTGGCAACAATGCACGTGGAGCACTCTGGGCACAAAGCACCCTCCAGAACCAGTGGAGTATGGCATCCACTACCTCAGTCCTTGGCAGGATGGAGCACTTGGGGCACAAAGCCCCCTCCAGAACCAGTGGAGAAAGGCATCCACTACCTCAGTCCTCGGCAGGATGAAGCACTCTGGGCACAAAGTCCCCTCCAGAACCATTGGAGAAAGGCATCCACTACCTCAATCCTCAGCAGGATGAAGCACTCTGGGCACAAAGACCCCTTCAGAATCAGTGGAGAAAGGCATCCACTACCTCAGTCCTTGGCAGGATGAAGCACTCTGGGCACAAAGCCCCCTCCAGAACCAGTGGAGTATCTAATCCACTACCTCAGTCCTTGGCAGGATGAAGCACTCTGGGCACAAAGCCCCCAGAACCAGTGGAGACTGTTATCCACTTGAGAGTCTGTGGCTTTGCACTCCCCAGGATAAAGCAGTGGGCAAACCACCCACTGAAAAGACTTGAGAGACTGTGGCTTTGCACTCCCCAGGATGCAGCAGTGGGCAAACCACCCACTTAAAAGACTTGAGAGACTGTGGCTTTGCACTCCCCAGGATAAAGCAGTGGGCAAACCACCCACTGTAAAGACTTGAGAGACTGTGGATTTGCACTCCCCAGGATAAAGCAGTGGGCAAACCATCCACTGAAAAGACTTGAGAGACTGTGGTTTTGCACTCCCCAGGATAAAGCAGTGGGCAAACCACCCACTGTAAAGACTTGAGAGACTGTGGCTTTGCACTCCCCAGGATACATCAGTGGGCATGGAGCCCCCTGGTGGAGGAGTGGCGTCGTGCATTCATCAGGCTGAGGTGCCCCTCCTCCCCCTCCCCCTGAGGTGCCTGTATAGTTTCTATCTGATGCCCCTCCAGTGTTCTCTCCGTTCGGAGTCAGGTATCTAGTGTGGGCCTCGTCCCTGCATTTTGGGCCCAGTGATCCACGGACAATGATTGGTACACTATCCGGACTTGTGTATTTGGTGTACATAATTGTATCTACTGGATTTGGACTTTTGACTTATGTATTTTTATTGATTACATTCGAGACAATCATTTCCTTTTCTCCTGGGTTTATTCAAGGGGGTGGGGGTGTATATGTAATGTTGCAGCATGTATTTGTGTGTATGGTGTTGTGGGTGAGGGTGGGGCTGGGGGTGTTGCGTGTGTGTGTCGCTCTCTTTTCCCTCCCCCCTCTCCTGTGTTGTAGGTGCAATACTCACTGTGGTCGTCACCGCCGTCGTTGGAGCTCCTGATAGAGGAGCAGGAAGACCATCGCCAGCAGTATCTGTAAATCTGGTTCCATGGCATCCTGGTTCCTCATGGGTTGTGGAGAGGTGAGTGCCAGGGTTGTAATGAGGGCCATAGTGCTATATGATATAAGTGGTATAGTAGGAGTTTTGCTTGTCTCCTAGTTCAGCCTAAGCTGCTCTGCTATAGCTACCTCTATCAGCCTAAACTGCTAATAAACTAATGAGGGATAACTGGACCTGGCACAAGGTGTAAGTACCATCAGGTACCCACTATAAGCCAGACCAGCCTCCTATATTGGTGGTGCAGTGGTGGGATAAGTACTTGTAACTTCTTTACCACTTTGTCATTGGTGCTTTTCATAATAAAAACATACACCAAATACTTCAGAATATACACAGTTAACCTAAACAGTTTAACTTTCTTTCTTTAAACTTTCTAAAACGTTTCTGAAAAGTTTTGAAAAGTTTGAAAAAGTTTTTCTCTTTTCTTTAAAAGTTTCTAAACTTTTTGCGCTCTGTCCTATACCCTTTCTAACAATCATGTCTGCAGTAGAACTTACTCACACAGTTGTCCAGGCAACCTATTGTAGTTTAAACTTTAAAAGTTTGAGGGGTCTCTGCATTGAAAGAGGTTTAAGCATTGGTAAGAGTCCTACCAAAGATCTTCTCCTTAGCCTTCTCCTGGAAAGTGACCAGAACCAGTCTGGCCCATCCCAGGATCAAGAGGTAGAGAGGGGGGTACCCAGCAAGACTCAGAGGAGTCCCCTGAGGATGCTGGGGAGGGTTCTTCCAAAGACCTGCCAGCTAACAGGTCATCTAGTGACACTGGTAGGGGGAGCGGGTCACACACTAGTAGGGCACCTTTCACTCCAAAAGGCCAGGTTATTAGAGTCCAGCTAGTTAGGGACAGGTCTCACTCTGACAATATCCACATTTCTTCTGTGTCTCAGAATTCCTAAGCCTTCCACCTTGAGGACAACACTATGGAAAGGGAACTCAGAAAGCTGAGGTTGAAAGAGGCCAGGCTGAAGCTAAAACAGCAGCAGCTGGCCTTAGACAGGGAATCTCTGGACGTAGAGAGGGAAAGGCAGAGGTTGGGGTTAGTTCCCCATGGTGGCAGCAGCAGTGTTTTTTATAGCAATCCTGTGTGGGAACAAGATTCCAGAAACCTGAATAAGATAGTACCCCCTTACAAGAAGGAGGATGACATTAACAAGTGGTTTGCTGCATTTGAGAGGGCTTGTATGGTACAGTTGGTCCCTCAAAGGCGGTGGGCTGCTATCCTGTGGCTATCTTTCACTGGTAAGGGTAGGGATAGGCTCCTTACTGTCAGAGAAAGTGATGCTAATAATTAAAATGTTTTGAAGGATGCACTCTTGGATGGATTTGGCTTAACCACTGAACAATACACTATAAAGTTCAGAGATACCAGAAAAGAGTCCTCTCAGGACTGGGCAGACTTTGTAGACTGTTCAGCGAAGGCCTTGGAGGGTTGGTTACATGGCAGTAAGGTGACTGACTATGAAAGCCTGTATAATCTAATCCTGAGAGATCATATTTTGAACATTTGTGTGTCTGATTGGTTGCACCAGTATTTGGTAGACTCAGATCTGACCTCTCCCCAAGAATTGGGAAAGAAGGCAGACAAATGGGTCAGAACAAAAGTGAACAGAAAAGTTCATACAGGTGGTGACAACGATGGCAAGAAGAAAGATGGTGAGAAATCTCAGGATAAGCAAGGGGATAAATGTAAAACTAAAGATCCTTCTTCACATCCTAAACACTCTTCAGGGGGTGGGGATAAATCATCTTCTTCCTCTTCTTCACAACCCACACACACTAAAAACCCTTGGTGCTATGTGTGTAAAAATAAAGGCCATATGCCAGGGGATAAGCCCGGCATAGGTAAACCCCCTGCGCCTACCACCACTAATACATCAAACTCTAGTTCCCTAGCAGTAGTGATAATAGTGGTGGGTCCATCATAGAAACTGGGGTAGTCAGTCCCAAGACAGTTTCTGTCACATTTGGTGGCATTGGCCTTGCCACACTGGCTGCTTGTCCCCTTACAATGGATAAGTACAGGCAGTCAGTTTCATTAAATGGTGTTGAGGCTCAGGCCTACAGGGACACAGGTGCCAGTATAACTTTGGTGACTGCAAACCTAGTGTCTCCTGCACAACACATCATTGGACAACAGTACAAGATTATTGATGTCCATAACTCCACTCAGTTCTTCCCCTTAGCTATAGTTCAGTTTAGTTGGGGTGGAGTTACTGGTCCTAAGCAGGTGGTAGTATCACCTAGCTTACCTGTAGACTGTCCCTTAGGTAATGACCTAGAGACCTCAGGTTGGGCTGAGGTAGAGTTTAATACCCATGCACCCATGCTGGTTATCCCTGAGGAATTGCTTCCTCTCATTTCAGCTGAAATGAAAGCAAAGGAGAAAAAAAGGCCTGAAATCTCAGGATTCTTCTCCAACAACAGGTGAAAAGGGCATCAAAGTATCCCCTACCCACCCTGCCACTAAGGATACCAGTCCTGTTGTGGGAAAAACCTCTCCTGGGGTGGAACCTGTATCAAGGGAACCATCAGCTAGCACATCTGTACTCCCTGAGGTGAAAGTACCTCTCTGTGGGATAACTAATATTGGTGAGAAAAAGAGCACCATTTTAGTTAACATGAAGCATCCCTCCAACCCTCCCAGACAAACTTTAGTGCAGCAACCCTGCACTGCCTCACAACACTTAGGACAGCAGCCCTGCCCTAGTGTGGAGCTTATAGGACAGCAGCCCTACCCTGCTCCAACTCAAGAGAAACAGCAACCCTGTTCTCTCTTACAGCCATATGGACAACGTTTTTGCCCAGCTATGGCTTCATTGAGACAGCATCCCTGGCTGGCATTCTCATCATTTGACATAGGCCCAGTGGACAATTCCCACTGCTCTAAACTAAAACATACTAATAGGAACTCTGAGAATATAACTTCATATTGTTGGCTAGCTAAAAAACTCCAAACAGGGTGGTTTACATCCCCACAGGGAAGTAACCATATAGTGAATGATAACGGGAGTAACCAATCTATTGCAGAGCTACTCTCCACTTA
The DNA here is from genome assembly GCF_031143425.1 of Pleurodeles waltl. NCBI lineage: Eukaryota > Metazoa > Chordata > Amphibia > Caudata > Salamandridae > Pleurodeles > Pleurodeles waltl. The sequence continues at coordinate 298,750,323 of NC_090443.1, read as the reverse complement.
TCACCACTTAGACTATAAAGACTCAACTGGCCAAGGTTAGCCTATTGACCAGTGTAGGAAGGTAACCGCTTTCTAGCCTTGTTACCCCCCCTTTTGGCTTGTCTGTGAGTATATGTCAGGGTGTTTTTACTATCTCACTGGGATCCTGCTAGCCAGGACCCCAGTGCTCATAGTGAAGACCCTATTTGTCAGTATGTTTTATATGTCTCACTGGGACCCTGCTAGCCAGGACCCAAGTGCTCATAGTTTGTGGCCTGAATGTGTTCCCTGTGTGGTGCCTAAATGTATCACTGAGGCTCTGCTGACCAGAACCTCAGCGCTTATGATCTCTCTGTCTTTATAATTGTCACTGCAGGCTAGTGACCATTTTCACTAATTCTGATTGCACACTGGAACACCTGTATAATTCCCTAGTATATGGTACCTAGGTACCAAGGGTATTGGGGTTCCAGGAGATCCCTATGGGCTGCAGCAGTTCTTTTGCCACCCATAGGGAGCTCAGACAATTCTTACACAGGACTGCCACTGCAGCCTGAGTGAAATAATGTCCACTTTATTTCACAGCCATTTTTACACTGCACTTAAGTAACTGATAAGTCACCTATATGTCTAACCCTCACTTGGTGAAGGTTAGGTGCAAAGTTACTAAGTTTGAGGGTACCCTGGCACTAGCCAAGTTGCTCCCACATTGTTCAGGGCGATTTCCCCAGACTTTGTGAGTGCGGGGACACCATTACACACGTGCACTACATATAGGTCAATACCTATATGTAGCTTCACAATGGTAACTCCGAATATGGCCGTGTAACATGTCTAAGATCATGGAATTGTCCTCCCATGCCAAATCTGGTATTGGGGTGCCAATCCCTTGCATCCCCGGGGCTCCAGCATGGACCCATGGTACTGCCAAACTAGCTGTCTGGGGTTTTCACTGCAGCTACCGCTGATGCCAACCCTCAGACAGGTTTCTGCCCTCCTGGGGTCTGGGCATCCCAGTCCCAGGAAGACAGAACAAAGGATTTCCTCTGAGAGAGGGTGTTACACCCTCTCCCTTTGGAAATAGGTGTTAAGGGCCTGAGAGGAGTAGCCTCTCCTGGGCTCTGGGAATGCTTTGAATGGCACAGATGGTGCCCTCCTTGCATAAACCGGTCTACACCGGTTCAGGGATCCCCCAGCCCCTGCTCCAGTGTGAAACTAGACAAAGGAAAGGGGAGTGACCACTCCCCTGTCCATCACCACCCCAGGGGTGGTGCCCAAAGCTCCTCCAGTGTGTCCCAGACCTCTGCCATCTTGAATGGAGGCCTCTGAGTGGCCAGTGCCAGCAGATTACTTCAGAGACCACTCCTGATAGGTGCTTACCTGGTTAGGTGGCCAATCCTCCTCTCTGGGCTATTTAGGGTCTGTCCTGTGGGTTGCTCTTTAGATAACGAATGCAAGAGCTCACCAGAGTTCCTCTGCATCTCTCGCTTTGACTTCTGCCAAGGATCGACCGCTGAGTGCTCCAGGACACCTGCAAAACTGCAACAAAGTAGCAAGACGACTACCAGCAACATTGTAGCGCCTAATCCTGGTGGCTTTCTCAACTGTTTCCTAGTGGTGTATGCTCTGAGGGCTGTCTGCCTTCACCCTGCACTGGAAGCCAAGAAGAAATCTCCCATGGGTCGACGGAATCTTCCTCCTGCTAATGCAGGCACCAAACTTCTGCATCACTGGTCCTCTGGGTCCCCTCTCATCTTGACGAGCGTGGTCCCTGGAACACAAGAGCTGGGTCACAGTGACTTCGGCAGTCCAGGGGTCCTTCTGTCCAAATTTGGTGGGGGTAAGTCCTTGCCTCCCCACGCCAGACAGTAATCCTATGTACTGTGTGAACTGCAGCTGCTAGGGCTTCTGTGCACTTGTGCAAGGAATCCTTCATGCTCAGCATAGCCAGGTCCCCAGCACTCCATCCTGCATTGCTCAACTCGCTGAGTTGACCACCGACTTCGTGGGACCCTCTTTTGTGGTGTTGAGATGACCGCCGAACTCAGATTTCTTGAACGGCTGTTCAAGTGCTTCTGTGGGTGCTGCCTGCTTTTGCATGGGCTCTCTGTGCTGCTGAGCACCTCCTCTGTCTCCTCCTCCAAGGGGCGACCTCCTGGTCCTTTCTGGGCCTGGGAAGCACCCAGCTAGCAAGGCTTGTTCGCGGTCTTTCTGAGTGGAAACAACTCTGCATCCTCCAGCACGCCGTGGGACATCTTCTGAGCAAAGGAGAAGTTCCTGGCATCTTCCGTTGTTGCAGAATCTTCTGCTTCTTTGACCCAGAGGCAGCCATTTTGCACCTTCATCCGGGGTTTAGTGGGCTCCTGCCACCCCCAGACACTTTTGTGACTCTTGGACTTGGTCTCCTTCCTTTGCAGGTCCTCAGGTCCAGCAATCCATCTTCAGTGCTTTGCAGTCAGTTGTTGTCCTTGCAGAATCTCCTATCACTACTTTAGTGTGTTTCTGGGGAAGTAGGGTCACTTTACTCCTACTTTTCAGGGTCTTGGGGTGAGGTATCTTAGACACCCTTAGTGTTTTCTTACACTCCCAGCGACCCTCTACACACTACACTAGGCCTGGGGTCCCTAAGTGGTTCGCATTCCACTTTCTTAGTATATGGTTTGTGTTGCCCCTAGGCCTAGTGCATCCTATTGTATTCTACAGTGTTTGCACTAGTTTTCAACTGTTTACTTACCAGATTTTGGTTTGTGTGTATATTTTGTGTATTTTACTTACCTCCTAAGGGAGAATATCCTCTGAGATATTTTTGGCATATTGTCACTAAAATAAAGTACCTTTATTATTAGTAATCTGAGCATTGTGTTTCTTATGATATAGTGCTATATGATATAAGTGGTATAGTAGGAGCTTTGCATGTCTCCTAGTTCAGCCTAAGCTGCTCTGCTATAGCTACCTCTATCAGCCTAAGCTGCTAGAACACTACTAATCTACTAAAAAGGGATAACTGGACCTGCCACAAGGTGTAAGTAACATCAGGTACCCACAATAAGCCAGGCCAGCCTCCTACAGGAGGGGACCCAGGGTATCGGTCGTTGCTGCAGAGGTCACTCCACAGGAGATTCCTTCGGTTCTTCTAGTGCAGGATGTAGACAGGCAGTCCTCCGAGCATGCACAACCTGGAAACTGTTGCAGTTGCTGGCAGGAGCTGAAGTTACAGAGTTGCAGTAGCCTTCTTAGATACTTTGTTGCAGTTGTAGAGTTCCTGGAGCAGTTCTGCTGTTGATCCGACGGTAGAAGATGAAGTAAAGCATGCAGAGGATTCCTGCTGGAGGTGGCAGCAGCTGGGTCTGCAGTGAAAACCTCAAAAGGCTGGTATGGCAGTACTGGGGGTCTATGGTGGAGCCCCTAGGGGGCATGGAATTGCCCCCCCATACCAGAATCAAATTGGGGGTACAATTTCTCAATCCTGGGTACCTAGGTACCATATACTAGGGACTTATAAGGGGGATCCAGTATGCCAATTTGGAGTGGATTACTGGGTTACCAGTATGTAAGTACAAATTTGGAATCAGAGATAGCATAAGCACTGGAGTTCTGGTTAGCAGGACTCCAGTGACACAGTCAAGCATACTGACAAAACAGTAAACCATACTTACATGTAGTCCACAAACTATGAGCACTGGGGTCCTGACTCGCAGGATCCTAGTGAGACAGTAAAAACACACTGACAATCACTGACAAACAGGCTAAAAATGGGGGGTATCCATTTACCTAGAGGCTAGAAAGAGGCTACTTTCTCACAGCGCCCCTAGAGAGGGAGGGTATCTTTGACTGGTTTAGGGTGGTAGTCAGTGCTGACCTCCCCCTGGATTGTATCCTGGGCAATGACCTCCCAGAGGTGAGTCTAGTCCCAGATGGGGTGATCACCCAGGGTGACCCCCCAACCCAAAGTCCTGGGGAGCTACTCTCTACCTGTTAGGAGACAGGGGTCCCCAAGAAAAGGAAAGAAGAGAAGGAAGGGTAGGCCACTCTTAAAGAGAGTTCCGGGGAGCCAAAGGCCTTCTGCCCGAGTAGGGCCTCACCTGACCCCAAGGAAGGCCTTTGTAGTGAGGCAGCTGTCCAGATGCAGGGTTTTGCCCCTGCACTGACAGAAAGAGAGTCGAAGGAGGGTGTCTGCTACAGGATGTTGTAGCCCCCCCTCTAAACAGCAAGAGAGGTGCCAGGACCCCACAGTTGCCCCTAAAGCAGCTCACCCACCAGTCAGTGGAGAGCTTAGGGTGTGGTTTTGGGTGTTGACAGCTGCCAGTAGCCTCTGCTGGGTGCTTGACTTCATGGCAGCACTGCACTTGGCCTGCGAGTCAGATCCCAGGTCCAAAAGCAAAGTAGGCCCCCTGACCCTGTTGGTCATGGTGGAGTTGTTCAAGTGTTGGGTGACCTCTTTGGGTAAGCTAGGTATTGCCCTAGCAAAGTTAGGGATAAGGGGGGTGGGTACCTCACTACCCAAGTTGGCAGAGAGAGAGGAGCAAAACGCCCCTGGAGGGAAGTTTCAGTTTAAGACTGGACCTTTTACTGTGGGATGGACTCACTACCCAGAGGGAGTGACCATGACAAAAGGATGTAAGGCAGATTAGGCCCTGCAAAGGGACAGTCAGTTTTCTTCACTGTCTTCCTTGCCTGACAAGCTAGGAAGACCCTCACAGGGTTGGGCTGAGTCTCCTGGGTATGTGGGCTGGGGGGGACTTGTGTGAGAAAACAGGGCTGATTGAGGAGGCCCCCTAACTTTTTGCCCCATTTTTCATTTTTGGCTGGCATTTTCCTGACTCTGATGGTCCCCTGGGTACTGCTAACCAGTCCCAGGGCCTGTGCTCTGTGTAAAATGAGTATGCAAATTAGGCTAATTATAATTGGCTATGTCAACCTCCATATACGTACCTAGTATATGGTAGGGCATGTAGGTTTAGGGACCTCAGCATAGGTGATACACCCATAGGTGCACTGCTGAGGTGTCCAGGATCATTTTAAAGGCAGGCCTGCCTTGCTGGATGCTTTTAACTTAAAGTTATATGCAAATTTGACTTTGGAATTAAAAGTAGTTCCAAAGTCCTAAACTACCTTATTTATACATATAAGTCACCCTTAAGGTGTGCCCTATGTGCCCCTAGGGTTGGGTGCCATGTAACTATAAACAGGGACCTTATAAAAATAGTCTTATAAGCCCTGGTGAGGTAAAACAGCCAAATTTGTTTTCCCTCACTATAGTGAATGGCCTCCTTAGGCTAAAATTGGGAGATTTTACTTCAATTAACAAAGTCCCCTTAAGTGTCAGATACCTTGATTTTAGTATCAAAGTGATTGTTATAATAAATCCCACACTTCACAATTATTGGATTTAATATAACTGGTTCAGGTAAAGAGTTTTAAACTCTACCTAAAAAGTTGCCAACTTCAGCTCTGTAGTGCCCTTCTCTGATTGACCTGCCTCTGGCAGCCTGGCCAGAATGCCTTGATGAGGTGTGAAGTGGCTAGGCTGAACACAAAGGATGTGCCTGGGGGAGAACTACCTCAGCAGATGGGGAAGCAGGAAGGGGGGAGTGTTGCCAAACTGGTCTTCAAAGGCAGGGAAGGACATTTGGAGCAACCCAGCACCCCCCTCACGTCCTGCAACCCCAGACAAGTAGGTGACCTCTTGATTAGATTAGAAGAGGGTAGGAGAGGGGTGTGTTTAAGATTTATACCCACACTAGTGGGTGGGCTCAGCCAGATGTAACCTCCAAAAATCAGTTTGATGGATTTTTGAAGAATGTTGTTTCCTGGGATTGATTTTTGCCACACTTCCCAGGCAGTGGTTATCACAGGGAGAAGGACCCTACATCCGATTGGAGAACCAGCCCCCCCATCCCTGTTTTTCATCCAGGAGCAAGGATAAATATGGCAGAGCTGACCCACTCCTCAGATCTCTACCAGATCCCTACACAGAAGAACATCAGAAAAAGAAGGACTGCCCTGCTGGACACCTGACCTGCACCTGGGCACTGCACTCTGAAGGACTGCACTAGCTGCACATATAGGCTTCACCACAAGTAGGACTTTGCCTGGCTTCAACTGGTTGAAGGAGGGACTCCCTGTTTGCTACAGATGACAAAATTGCTAACCAGAGTCCCCTGCATCAAATCCTGAAGAAACTGACCAGCTGACCACAGTCCAGTGGCCAATTTGGAGTTTTAGCCAGATGCGTTCTGGGAGTTGTAGTTCGCACCCTCAAGGAGCAACTCAGAACTTCTGGAACCTTGGGGTGAGCTGTGGACTCCTAAAAGACCTTAAAAGACCTTCTGGAAGAAGATCTAGAAGTTTGGAGAACTTTTTGGAAAAAGCTCCATAGAGGGACCAACCCGCCCCTGCAATTCTAGACAGCTTGTCTCAACCCGACCCAGCCTGACTTGCAGGTTCGCCCTGCTGAAGAAAATCTCCAAAAAAGTGACTAAGTTTTAATGTAGAAAGTTGACCGGGACCTCCCGAACAGTGTATACGACGAGGGCTCCAGGGACGTCGGATCAAGATTCAGGTTCTGCCCAGTCAAAGGATTTTCATCTAAAACAATCGTCTAAGTCTGAACATAGAAGTCTTCACCGAGGGCTCCCGTGACTTGTATCTGATATAGAGCTCCAGATGGGTCGGATAGAACTGGCGACTTTGCCCCGCTGAGGAAAATCTTCTAGAAAATGACTAAGTCAGAAGGTAAGCTTTTGACCGAGGCCTCCCGTTTGCTGTAGCAGAGCAGGGCTCCATTGCAGTCGGCCTTAAACTTTGACTTTGCCCTGGTGGAGGTGCGACTAGATGACCAGATTGGCGCTATTCATTTCTATGCACTAAAAAACACTAAGGCCCTCATTATGACATTGGCGGTAAATCCTGCTTACCGCCAAGTTGAAGGCCGCCAACATACCGCCACGGTGGTGAATATCCATTCCCCATATTATGACACACACGCACACCAATCTGACAGAATACAGACACATACACAAATCTGCCAGCCCAAAGGTCATTGCTAAAGTTGCGGTCCCAACACCCATACCATTACGCCAACAGAACAACGCCCACACATTATAACCCACGAATCACCACAGCGGACATTCAATGGCGGTAAAACATTGATGCTACATACCGCCGCGCTCAGTGGACACCCACATACAAAACAACACTAGATTGGCCAATACTAAAAACACACACCTGACACTCATACACACACCACACCCACCCACCCACAGCACCATAAAACACACACCCACATTACCCACAACACTTTACAAATAACAATTACTGCCAGGAGATTGACACAAACAGCACAGAGACAACTAGACACACACACCACATACACCCATACATCCCTCACACACCCCACATCACCCCCCCCACATTACACAACAAACTCTCACCAACACACACCACACAACACCCATGTCCCCACTAAGGCACCCCCGTTTCACTGATGAGGAGTTAAGGGTCATGGTGGAGGAAATTGTCAGGGTAGAACCACAGCTGTTTAGAGCACAGATACAGCAAATATCCAATGCCAGGAAGATGGAGCTATGGCAGAGAATCGTGGATTGGGTCAATGCTGTGGCACAGCACCCAAGAACAAGGCACGACATCAAGAAGAGATGGAACGACCTACGGGGAAGGTACGTTCCGTGGAAGCAAGTCACCAGCTCGCCATCCAGAGGACTGGCGGTGGACCCCTGCCTCCTCCTCCACAGCTCACAGCATGGGAGGAGCAAGTCTTGGATGCACTGCATCCTGAGGGACTCGCTGGAGTAGCCGGAGGACTGGACACTGGTAAGTCAACATTTACCACTTATCACCCCCCATACCTGCATGCCATCACACCCCCTCACCCTCACTCCCATCACTCCACTCCATCCCACACATTGCACCTACACATATGATTAACCCCAATGCTTAGCCCTGCATGCTATACCAAAGCTTGGACAGCCCTTCCAGCCCTGCATGGACACCAATCACTAAAGCATGCACAACATAGGGAAACTACAAATCCCACAATACATCACCATACACAAAAAATGATCTCCATAGCAGGGGTGCTGGCGGACATGGCCAACATCATGAGGGAAGCAACAGCACACCAGCGGGCCCCTACCACTAGCCAGTCCATTGACCAGCCCTCACCTTCCGCTGCAGCTAGTGGGCAGGAGGTGTAGGAAAGTACCATCTTTCTTGGCATTTTAAACCCAATTTCTACCTGTTTGTCAGTATGTTTTGCCTGTCTCACTGGGATCCTCCTGGTCAGGACACCAGTGCTCTTAGTTTGTGGCCTAATGTGTGTGTTGTCAGTAGTGCTTAATTGTGTCACTGAAGTTCTGCTAACCAGAACTTCAGTGCTTATGCTCTTTCTGCTTCCAAATTAGTCACTATAGTTTAGTGACTTCATTTACCAATTCCAATTGGCACACTGGACCCCCCTTATAAGTCCCTAGTATATGGTACCGAGGTACTCAGGGCATTGGGGTTCCAGGAGATCCTTATGGGCTGCAGCATTTCTTTTGCCACCCATAAGGAGCTCAGATAAACCCTTTCACAGGGCTGCCACGGCAGGTTGCGTGAAATAGTCAACACACTATTTCACAGACATTTTCACTGCACCTAAGTAACTTAGTAGTCACCTATATGTCTAACTTTCATTTACTGAAGGCTAAGTGCAAAGTTACTAAGTGTGAGGGCACCCTTGCACTAGCAAAGGTGCCCCCACACAGTCCTGGGACAAATACCGGGACTTCGTAATTGCGGGGATACCATTACACGTGCACACTACATATAGGTCAATACCTATATGTAGCTTCACAATGATAACTCCGAATATGGCCATGTAAGGTATGTAAGATCATGGAATTGTTCCCCTATTCCAAAGCTGGTATTGGGGAGCCAATTCCATGCATCCTGGGGGCTCCACCATGGACCCCCAATACTGCCAAACCAGCTCTCCGGGGCTTGCACTGCAGCTACAGCTGCTGCCACCTCACAGACGGGTTCTGCCCTCCTGGGTACTGGACAGCCCAGTCCCAGGAAGGCAGAACAAACCATTTCCTCTGAGAGCAGGGTGTTACACCCTCTCCCTTTGGAAATAGGTGTTACAGGCTGGGGAGGGGTAGTCTCCCCCAGCCTCTGGAAATGCTTTGAAGGGCACGGATGGTCCCCTCCTTGCATAAACCAGTCTACACCGGTTCAGGGACCCCTTCACTCCTGCTCTGGCATGAAACTGGACAAAAAAAAGATGAGTGACCAGTCCTCTGTCCATCACCACCCCAGGGGTGGTGCCCAGAGCTCCTCCAGTGTGTCCCAGACTTCAGCCATCTTGCTTTTCAAGGTGTGGGGACACTCTGGAGGGCTCTGAGTCTCCAGTGCCAGCAAGTGACGTCAGAGACCCCTCCCAATAGGTCCATATCTGATAAGGTAGCCAACCCCCCACTCAAGGCTATTTAGGGTCTCTCCTGTGGGTTCTCTTCAGATTCTGCTTGCAAGTTTCCTTCAGGAATCCTCTGCAACAACTTCAGATTCCTCTGACCTCGGATCAACCGCAGCCTGCTCCAAAAAATACTGTAACTGCAACAAAGTGTCTACATGAGATACCTTTCTTCAGCAACCTCAGTTCCAAGTCAGCAACTGCCACAGATTCCATGGTGTGCATGCTCTGGGGACTCCCTGTCTTCATCCTGCACCAGAAGGACTGAAGTAATCTCCACTGGAGTGATGGAGTCACTCCCCTGCTCCAAGCAGGCACCTTCCAAGACCCTTGGACTCCTCTCACAGTGACACGCGTGCTCCTAAGGACACAGAGGGTGGACATCATCGACATAGACTGCCCTGAGGTCCTGCTGACGCAATTTGTAGGATGTAAGACCTTCCCTTCCCTGAGAGCGATGGTACCCCTGCGTACTGCGTCTTCTTCACCTCCTGAGGCCTCTGTACACTCTTTGCAAAATTCCTTCATGCACAGGCTAGCCCAGGTCCACAGCGCTCCATCCTACGACGCTCAACTTGCTGAGTTGTTCTGCGACGGCTTGGGACCTTCTTTTGTTGTGCTGAATCAACCGCGTTTTGCACCTCCTTTGTCCCCGTGTCCTGGGGTGCTGGCATCCTGAGGGCTCTCTATAGTTCCTCCTCACACAGAGTTGAGGCCCCCCGGTCCCTCCTGAGTCCATGCAGCACCATTTTGATGCAAAACGCACTTTTGTCGTAGCCAAGGCTTGTTGGCGACTTCCAATACGAAATCACATCTGCAACGATCTTCACACCGTGGGACATCTTTTGCATCAATCAGGAACCAACTGGCATCTTCCTAGGGTGCATTCCTGTAGTCTTCGACTAACCGGGGATTCTTCTTTTGCACCCTCTTCTGGGTTGGCAGGGGCTTTTGTCTTTCCTGGAACTTCTTTTGACTTCTGGACTTGCCTTGGTCCCCTGCAGTTGTTCTTTGCAGACTTGGTTGGCTGCTGCAAAATCCCGATCACGAGGTGTAGTGTGTCCTAAGGAAACTTGCTGTACTTTACACCTGCTTTTCTGGGCTCTAGGGTGGGGTAATTTACTTACCTTTACTGTATTCTTACTCTCCCAGTGATTCTGCACACACTACACTTGTCTAGGGGGGAATTCGTGATTCGCATTCCACTTTCTTAGTATATGGTTTCTGTTGCCCCTAGACCTATTTTGTCCCTTTGCAATCTATAGCATTTCCTATTGCTTGCATTGTTCTATGACTAGTTACTTGTGTAATTTTGGTGTCTAGTGTATAGTATATATTGTGTATAATACTTACCTCCAGAAGGAGTATTGTCTCTAAGATATTGTTGGTACTGTGTCACCCAAATAAATACCTTTATTTTTGCTACACTGAGTGTTGTCTTTACTTGTGTATAAGTACTGTGTAACTATAAGTCGTATTGCATGAGCTTTGCATGTCTCCTAGTTCAGCCTACGCTGCTCTGCTATAGCTACCTCTATCAGCCTAAGCTGCTAGAACACTACTACATTTCACTAATAAGGGATAACTGGACCTGGTATAAGGTGTAAGTACCCAAGGTACTCACTACAAACCAGGCCAGCCTCCTATATTGGTGATGCAGCTGTGGGATAAGTACTTGAAATTGCTTTGCCACTTTGTTACCTGGGCTTTTCACAAGAAAAGCTTGCTGCAATATTTAGAGCATATATAATATATACCTAGAAACTATTTTCTAACTTTCTAAAAAGTTCTTTAAACTTTGCAAACGTTTTTACAAAGTTCTGAAAAGTTTTCTTCTTTTCTCTAAAAAGTTAGCTCTGTTATTCTACTAACTTTTTATTCACTTTCCTGAACTTTTTTTCTTTCAATATGTCTTCTGTAGAAGCTACCCCTAGAGTTGTCAAGACTACTTATAAAAATCTAAAATTTAAAGGTTTGAGGAGTCTCTGTATTGAAAGAAGTTTAGGGATTGGGAAGAACCCCAATAAGGAGCTTCTCTTAAATCTCCTCCTCCAAGATGACCAGGGACTCAGCACAGGTCCAGATCAAACAGGGCAAGAGGTAGAGGATGACTCCAACCAGGAAGGCTCAGAGGAGTAAGATGACAATCCTGGGGAGAGTCCTTCCACAGACCTATCTGTCAACAAGCCCCCTAGTATAACTGGTAGTAGGAAGGGTTCACACACAAGTAGGGCTCCCTTCACCCCTAGATGACATGTCACTAGAGTGGCCCCTGTTAGAGATAGGTCTGCCTCTGCAAACTCTCATGTTACCTCTGTTTCAGAGACTTCACATAATTCTAACCCTGAGGACAAGTCCCTAGATAGGGAACTCAGAAAGCTGAGGTTAGAGGATGCCAGATTAAAGCTAATGCAGCAGCAGTTGGCCTTAAACAGGGAATCCCTGGCTGTGGAGAAAGAGAGGCAGGGTTTGGGGTTAGTTCCCCATGGTGGCAGCAGCAGTTTTAGAAATACAAATGTTAGGGAACCTTCATTTGATTCTAGGAATCTGCACAAAGCTGCCCCTCCTTACAAGAATGGTGATGACATCAAGAAGTGATTTGCTGCACTTGAGAGGGCCTGTAAAGTTCAGAGGGTCCCTCATGTACAGTGGGCTGCTATCCTTTGGTAATCCTTCTCTGGCAAGGGGAGAGACTGACTTCTTATTGTCAGAGAGGATGATGCAGATAATTACCAAATTCTCAAAAATGAACTCTTGGATGGTCTGGGATTAACCACTGAACAATACAGACTTAAGTTCAGAGAGACCAGAAAGGATTCATCACAGGACTGGAAATACTTTGTAGACTGTTCTGTGAAGGCACTAGAAGGTTGGTTACATGGCAGTAAGGTGACTGATTATAAAATCCTATATAACTTGATTCTGAGAGAGCATAACTTGAATAATTGTGTGTCTGACTTGTTGCATCAGTATCTTGTGGACACAGATCTGACCTCTCCCAAAGAATTGCGAAAGAAGGCAGACAAATGGGTCAGAACAAGCGTGAGCAGAAAAGCTCATACAGGGGGTGACAAGGATGGCAAGAAGAAGGATGGTAAGTGTAGGAAAGTACCATCTTGCCTGCCATGTTACCCCCATTTTTACTTGTGTGTCAGTTTATTTTTGCCTGTTGGCACAATGGAACACGCTTATAATTCCCTAGTATATGGTACCTAGGTACCCAGGGTATTGGGGTTCCAGGAGATCCCTATGGGCTGCAGCATTTCTTTTACCACCCATAGGGAGCTCAGACAATTCTTACAAAGGACTGCCACTGCAGCCTGAGTGAAATAATGTCCACATTATTTCACAGCCATTTTACACTGCACTTAAGTAACTTATAAGTCACCTATATGTCTAACCCTTTCTTGGTGAAGGTTAGGTGCAAAGTTACTAAGTGTGAGGGCACCCTGGCACTAGCCGAGGTGCCCCCACATTGTTCAGGGCAATTTCCCCGGACTTTGTGAGTGCGGGGACACCATTACACGGTTGTACTACAAATAGGTCAATACCTATATGTAGCTTCACAACGGTAACTCCAAATATGGCCATGTAACATGTCTAAGATCATGGAATTGACCCCCCATGCCAAATCTGGTATTCGGGTGTCAATCCCATGCATCCCCGGGGCTCCAGCATAGAGCCCTGGTACTGCCAAACTAGCTCTCTGGGGTTTTCACTGCAGCTACTGCTGCTGCCAACCGACAGACAGGCTTCTGCCCTCCTGAGGTCTGGGCAGTCCAGTCCCAGGAAGGCACAACAAAGTATTTCCTCTGAGAGAGGGTTTTACACCCTCTCCATTTGGAAATAGATGTTAGGGCCTGAGAGGAGTAGCCTCTCCTGGCCTCTGGGAATGCTTTGAAGGGTGCAGATGGTGCCCTCCTTGCATAAGCCAGTCTGCACCGGTTCAGGGATCCCCCAGTCCCTGCTCTGGCACGAAACTGGACAAAGGAAAGGGGAGTGACCACCTCCTCATCCAAGGGGCGACCTCCTGGTCCTTCCTGGGCCCTGGCAGCACCCAAAATCCTCAACCACGACTCTTGCAGCTAGCAAGGCTTGTTTGCAGTCTTTCTGCATGGAAACAACTCTGCATCCCCCAACACGCCGTGGGACATCTTCTGACCAAAGGAGAAGTTCCTGGCACCTTCCGTTGTTGCAGAATCTTTGGCTTCTTCCACCCAGAGGCAGCCCTTTTGCACCTTCATCCGGGGTTTAGTGGGCTCCTGCCCCCCCCGGACTCTTGCATGACTTTTGGACTTGGTCCCCTTCCTTTGCAGGTCCTCAGGTCCAGGAATCCATCTTCAGTGCTTTGTAGTCAGTTGTTGTCTTTGCAGAATCCCCTATCTTGACTTTACTGTCTTTCTGGGATAGTAGGGTAACTTTTCTCCTTCTTTTCAGGGTCTTGGGGTGGGGTATCTTGGACACCCTTAGTGTTTTCTTACACTCCCAGCGACCCTCTACACACTACACTAGGCCTTGGGTCATTCGTGGTTCGCATTCCACATTTGGAGTATATAGTTTGTGTTGCCCCTAGGCCTATTGTCTCCTTTTGCATTCTATTGTGTTCTACAGTGTTTGCAATACTTTTCTAACTGTTTACTTACCTGATTTTGGTTTGTGTGTATTTTTGTGTATTTTACTTACCTCCTAAGGGAGTATATCCTCTGAGATACCTTTGGCATTATGACACTAAAATAAAGTACATTTATGTTTTGTAACTCTGAGTATTGTGTTTTCTTATGTTATAGTGCTAAGTGATATAAGTGGTATAGTAGGGGCTTTGCAAGTCTCCTAGTTCAGCCTAAGATGCTCTGCTATAGCAACCTCTATCAGCCTAAGCTGCTAGAACACTTCTAATCTACTAATAAGGGATAACTGGACCTGGCACAAGGTGTAAGTACCACAAGGTACCCACTGTAAGCCAGGCCAGTCTCCTACATTGGTGGTGCAGCGGTGGGATAAGTATGTGTAACTGCTTTACCACTTTATCATTGGTGCTTTTCATAAGAAAAACATATACCAAATACTTCAGAATATACACAGTAACCTAAACAGTTTAACTTTCCTTCTCTAAAACTTTCTAAAACGTTTCTGAAAACTTTCAAAAGTTTGAAAATGTGTTTCTCTGTTCTTTTAAAAGTTCTAAAAACTTTTTTCGCTCTCTGTCCTAAACCTTTCCTGTCATGTCTGCAGTAGAGCTTACTCCTACAGTTGTCCAGGCAACATATGGGAATCCAGGGCCAGATGTATGATACGTTTTTGCACTCGCAAACGGTGCGAATCGCACAATTCGGCTGTTTGTGAGTGCAAAAACGTGGTCTGCGATGCATGAAAGGCATTTGCAGACCAAAAATAAGAAATCGCTAAAGTTTTGATTTTTTGCGTTGCAAACTGGTTTTGCGAGTCGCATTTTGCGATTCGGTATTTCCAGTAGGAAATTGCAAGGCGCAAAATGCGATTCGCAAAATCCAAGTCGCAAATCGATGCATCAAAAAATCGCAAATTGCTATTTTTCGCAAAATGGCATTTTGCACATGCAAAATACCACTAAGTGAAACCAGGTGGTAACCAGGTGCAACCTATATAAAGAGGCCCAGAATGCCTCAGACTCTTTTCCACAATGGCTGCACTCTATGTCATGGCGAGGAGGATGAGGATCTTGGCAGGTTTGAGGAGAGGGAGGAGGAGACAGGAGCACATTTTCAGAGTGCGCATTACACTTTTTAACTTGACAGAGGAGGAAATATTTGAGAGGTATAGGTTGAACTCAGCCATGATACTTGATCTGATAGCTGAGCTACAACCCATACTGCAGCACAGAACACTGAGGACTCACAGCATACCCACACATGTGCAGGTATTATGCTCCCTCCACCTACTCGCCTCAGGGAGCTATCAAGGGGTCATAGCAGCAGCTGGAGGGGTATCACAGAGTACCCTCTCTAGATTTTTCAATGCATTTATCAACGCCATGCTGAGCAGGATATACCAGTGCATCAGATTCCCCCACACCCCACAGGATATACAGAAGACAAAAATTGATTTTTACCAGATAGCACAGTTCCCCCACGTCCTAGGTGCCATAGATGGGACACATGTGGCAATCTGTCCACCATCAGCCACAGAGTATGTGTACCGCAACCCTAAATACCAACATTCAATGAATATACAGGTGATTTGTAATGCCTCCTATATCATAACTGATCTCGTAGCCAGGTACCCAGGGAGCACCCATGATTCGTACATATTTTGCCATAGCGGCATTCACACAAGACTGCTAGCTGGGGAGTTTGGAGAAGGATATCTACTAGGTATTGTCCCTCTATACAATGGCGCATTGATGGCGTGCTGATGTCAGATGGCTCAGTTACTCATCATACCCTCTGTCCCTTCCAGGAGACAGTGCCTACGCAGTGCGCACCTATATGATGACGCCCTACTTCATTCCTGCAACACCTGCTGAACGGAGGTACAATGCAGCACACAGGGCGACCCGCAACGTGGTGGTGCGCACCTTTGGACTGCTGAAGAGTCGCTTCCGGTGCCTCCACAAAAGTGGAGGGGCACTACAGTACAGCCCAGAGACCACATGTAGAATAGTGGCTACTTTTGCAATCTTGCACAATATAGCTACCACCAGGGGCATACCTGTGGAAATATGTGGATCTGAATCTGATGAGGATGATGATCCCATACCATTCCTACAGCCAGCAGACAGAACCAGTGCAGCAGAGGGAAGGCAAAGGCGTGCAGACATCACACACAACCATTTCAGATGTAAGTATGAATAAGACAAATGCACTGACAAATGTACCTGTAGTGAATTAAATTTATTACCTTAATGTCAGGTAATGTTTGTTCAACGAATAGCAAAATAAATGAGTTAAAAAACTAGAGACAATAGAAGTTCAGAGTAATGCACTATTACGTCATAGTGAACTCATTACCCCTCTGGCTGCTGCAGTTACTTTTTGCGGCCACGCACACCACTCGGGTGCCCAGTTACCTCACTGGCACCTCGATTGTCTGCCTCAGTGGCAGTGCTGTGCCTGGCACTGCGCCGTCTGGTGTCCATTGTGGGTACAGCTAGACTGCTGAGGCTGGAAGTGTCCTCTGTGTCCTCCAGTGCAAGCTCACTAGGTGTGGCTGACCTCTGTCCCATGATGTTATCAATCACATTAGTGATTTGGACAAGTCCGTTAGCCACATCCCTGCTGCTGTGTGCTGCCTGTAGGAGGCTGGACTGGCTTGTAGTGAGTACCAAGGGGTACTTGCACCTTGCACCAGGCCCAGTTATCCCTTATTAGTGTATAGGGTGTCTAGCAGCATAGGCTGATAGATAATGGTAGCTTAGCAGAGCAGCTTAGGCTGAACTAGGAGACGAGTGAAGCTCCTACAGTACCACTTAGTGTCATAAGCACAATATTATAAGAAAACACAATACACGCCGTGGAGAGTTGTGCAGAAGTGTTTTCCCGCCGAAAGAACGCCAACAAGCCTTGCTAGCTGCAAATCGTGCAGTTAGCGTTTTTGGATGCTGCTGCGGCCCAGGAAGGACCAGGATGTCGCAAATTGTGCCAGGAGGTAGAGGGGACGTCGAGCAAGACAAGGAGCCCTCTCAGCAGCAGGTAGCACCCGGAGAAGTGCCAGAAACAGGCACTACGAGGATGCGTGAAACAGTGCTCACCCGAAGTTACACAAAGGAGTCCCACGTCGCCGGAGACCAACTTAGAAAATCGTGCAATGCAGGTTAGAGTGCCGTGGACCCAGGCTTGGCTGTGCACAAAGGATTTCCGCCGGAAGTGCACAGGGGCCGGAGTAGCTGCAAAAGTCGCGGTTCCCAGCAATGCAGTCTGGCGTGGGGAGGCAAGGACTTACTTCCACCAAACTTGGACTGAAGAGTCACTGGACTGTGGGAGTCACTTGGACAGAGTTGCTGGATTCGAGGGACCTCGCTCGTCATGCTGAGAGGAGACCCAAGGGACCGGTAATGCAGCTTTTTGGTGCCTGCGGTTGCAGGGGGACGATTCCGTCGACCCACAGGAGATTTCTTCGGAGCTTCTAGTGCAGAGAGGAGGCAGACTACCCTCACAGCATGCACCACCAGGAAAACAGTCGAGAAGGCGGCAGTATCAGCGTTACAGAGTTGAAGTAGTCGTCTTAGCTACTATGTTGCAGTTTTGCAGGCTTCCAGCGCGGTCAGCAGTCGATTCCTTGGCAGAAGGTGAAGAGAGAGATGCAGAGGAACTCGGATGAGCTCTTGCATTCATTATCTAAAGTTTCCCCAGAGACAGAGACCCTAAAATAGCCAGAAAAGAGGGTTTGGCTACCTAGGAGAGAGGATAGGCTAGCAACACCTGAATGAGCCTATCAGAAGGAGTCTCTGACGTCACCTGGTGGCACTGGCCACTCAGAGCAGTCCAGTGTGCCAGCAGCACCTCTGTTTCCAAGATGGCAGAGGTCTGGAGCACACTGGAGGAGCTCTGGACACCTCCCAGGGGAGGTGCAGGTCAGTGGAGTGGTCACTCCCTTTTCCTTTGTCCAGTTTCGTGCCAGAACAGGGCTAAGGGGTCCCTGAACCGGTGTAGACTGGCTTATGCAGAAATGGGCACATCTGTGCCCATGAAAGCATTTCCAGAGGCTGGGGGAGGCTACTCCTCCCCTGCCTTCACACCATTTTCCAAAGGGAGAGGGTTTAACACCCTCTCTCAGAGGAAGTCCTTTGTTCTGCCATCCTGGGACAAGCCTGGCTTGACCCCAGGAGGGCAGAAACCTGTCTGAGGGGTTGGCAGCAGCAGCAGCTGCAGTGAAACCCCAGGAAAGGCAGTTTGGCAGTACCAGGGTCTGTGCTACAGACCACTGGGATCATGGGATTGTGCCAACTATGCCAGGATGGCATAGAGGGGGCAATTCCATGATCATAGACATGTTACATGGCCATATTCGGAGTTACCATTGTGAAGCTACATATAGGTAGTGACCTATATGTAGTGCACACGTGTAATGGTGTCCCCGCACTCACAAAGTCTGGGGAATTGGTCCTGAACAATGTGGGGGCACCTTGGCTAGTGCCAGGGTGCCCTCACACTAAGTAACTTTGCACCTAACCTTTACCAGGTAAAGGTTAGACATATAGGTGACTTATAAGTTACTTAAGTGCAGTGTAAAATGGCTGTGAAATAACATGGACGTTATTTCACTCAGGCTGCAGTGGCAGGCCTGTGTAAGCATTGTCAGAGCTCCCTATGGGTGGCAAAAGAAATGCTGCAGCCCATAGGGATCTCCTGGAACCCTAATACCCTGGGTACCTCAGTACCATATACTAGGGAATTATAAGGGTGTTCCAGTATGCCAATGTGAATTGGTAAAATTGGTCACTAGCCTGTTAGTGACAATTTGGAAAGGAATGAGAGAGCATAACCACTGAGGTTCTGGATAGCAGAGCCTCAGTGAGACAGTTAGGCACCACACAGGGAACACATACATATAGGCCACAAACTTATGAGCACTGGTGTCCTGACTAGCAGGGTCCCAGTGACACATAACAAACATACTGAAAACATAGGGTTTTCACTATGAGCACTGGGCCCTGGCTAGCAGGATCCCAGTGAGACAGTGAAAACACCCTGACATACACTCACAAACAGGCCAAAAGTGGGGGTAACAAGGCTAGAAAGAGGCTACTTTCTCACACTGCCTCCACCTGTGCAGCCACTGCACGACGTACAATCAGTGAGGTTGAAGTAGCCACCCTGTTGACAGAGTGACAAAAGCCCCCAAACATGTTCATGAATCTGCGCTCCTATCTGCGGTGGCTCACCCTCTCATGGCGCAGCTCCTGGCATAGTTCACGCACAGCAGAAGTGAGCTCTCTTGTGTCCTGCGATGCCTGCACCTGTCCCTCATGCAGCAGTTCTATATTTGCATTCAGGCACTCAAGCTGGTGATGCAGGCCCCCCCATGTTGGTGTTATGTTGCTGCATTTGTTTTTGTAAGCCAGTTATCCTTTTGTTCTGTAGGCGCTGCTGCTGCAACATAGCTGCTTCCAGCCCACCAAAGAAGGAGGGACCCTCACCTGCCTCATTCTGTTGTGCACCGGCATTTGTCGCCATCCTGCCGGGTGCTGTGGTCTGCTGAAAACTGGCCTCCTGCATCTGGGTGCGCCTGCCAGTTGGGGATTGTGTAATTGGCCCTTCCTGCTGCTCATCTGAGTCCTGACTGAGCTCTGGCAGTGCCCTGGGCCTGCGCCGGACTGGCGCAATGGTGAGAGGCCCACTTGTGTTTGAGTCAAAGGCTGGATGGGTGTCAGTCTCGCCTTCGCTGGCTGATGCTGTGGCTGCTAGGCCTGGCCACCTGCAACGACAATATGCAGCATGTCAATTATGTTTGTTGCAAGTAAGGGCACACAATGGTAATAAAGGTACAGGTACTTCTCTTCACTGTGTTGTGGGTGTTGTGTTCCTCTGGGTGTTGCTCTACTTAATTACATTGTACGTGCTACTTTCAGCTCTGGGTTGTGGACTGCCACTCCCATAATGCATTGTTGGCTGCTACTAAGATGTGGAATGAACTATTTCTCACAATGTTTTACATTACTTGCTAATTCCTAAGGGGCTTTTGTGCATACACATATGGGGTTACAATTCAATACTGCACTTTCCTTGGCTGGTACTTGATGTGCCGGAGGTGTCTATCTCTGTGAACCCAGTCACTGCTTCAGGGAGGAGTGTGGACTCCACTAGGTCCTCTAATGGGGTGGATGGTGCCTCTGTGGGTGGACCACCTCCTGTGCCCCTAGCCTCCTGCAGTCTTCTTGCCACCCTCTCCTTCGCACGGGACCGCAGGTCATACCACCTCTTCTTAATCTCATCGACCGAGCGCTGGGCCACTCCAATTGCGCAGATTTTGGTTTGTATATCTGCCCAGAGTCTCCTTTTCTCACTCTCTGGCACCTGGAGTGAGCTTTTACCAAAAAGGTGGTCATTGTTCCTGACCACCTCCTCTGTCAGGACCTCCAGCTCTTGCTTGCTGAATTTGAGCTTCCTCTTTCTCTCTACCTTCTCCTTTCCTTGGGCTGAGGTGTCCATCCTTGTTCAGGTGTGCTGCCTCCTTCAGAGTGTTGCTCAGTGTGGCTGGGCTGCTCTCTCTGTGTGCTGGTTTGGGTGTGGAACCTGAAACTGCCTGGGATGACTCAATTCCTGCTTGTGTAGTCATCAGGCTCCTCCAGGTGTGCTTTCTCGAAATTTCCCGCAATTTGCGATTTTCAATTACTGAATCGCAATTTGCAAAAATGCAAATTGCGATTCGGTAAATCGGCCTCGCAAGTCACAAATAGCGATTTTTAAGAAATCGCAAATTCCGATTCGCAATTATGTTGCATTGCCTATTGCGACTCGGAAATAGCCATTTCTTAAAAATTGCTATTTGCGATTCGCAAGGCCATTTCTTCATACATATGACCCCTAAACTTTAAAAGTTTGAGGGGTCTCTGCATAGAAAGAGGTTTAGCAATTGGTGAGAATCATACAAAAGATCTTCTCCTAAACCTTCTCCTAGAAAGTGACCAGAACCAGTCTGGCCCATCCCAGGATCAGGAGGTAGAGGAGGGAGGTACCCAGTCAGACTCAGAGGAGTCCCCTGAGGTTGCTAGGGAGGGTTCTTCCAAGGACCTGTCAGCTAACAGGCCATCTAGTGACACTGGTAGTGGGAGGGGGTCACACATTAGTAGGGCACCTTTCACTCCTGAAGGCCAGGTTACTAGAGTCCAGTCAGTTAGGGACAAGTCCAACTCTGCCAATTCCCACATACCTTCTGTGTCGCACAATTCCCAAGCCTCCCACCCTGAGGATAACTTCATGGAAAGGGAACTCAGAAAGCTGAGGTTGGAAGAGGCCAGTCTAAAGCTTAAACAGCAGCAGCTGGCCTTAGACAGGGAATCTCTCGATGTGGAAAGAGAAAGGCAGAGGTTGGGGTTAGTTCCCCATGGTGGCAGCAGCAGTGTTTTTGATAAAAATCCTCTTAGAGAGCAAGATTCCAGAAACCTGTATAAGATAGTCCCCCCTTACAAGGAGGGGGGTGACATTAACAAGTGGTTTGCTGCACTTGAGAGGGCCTGCTTCGTACAGTTGGTGCCTCAAAGGCAGTGGGTTGCTATCTTGTGGCTATCTTTCACTGGTAAGGGTAGGGATAGACTTCTTACTGTCAGAGGAAGTGATGCTAACAACTACAAAGTTTTGAAGGATGCACTCTTGGATGGATTTGGCTTAACCACTGAACAATACAGGATTAAGTTCAGAGACACCAGAAAATAATCCTCTCAAGACTGGACAGACTTTGTAGACTGTTCAGCAAAGGCCTTGGAGGGTTGGTTACATGGCAGTAAGGTGACTGACTATGAAAGCCTGTATAATCTAATCCTGAGAGAGCATATTTTGAACAGTTGTGTGTCTGATTTGTTGCACCAGTACTTGGTAGACTCAGATCTGACCTCTCCCCAAGAATTGGGAAAGAAGGCAGACAAATGGGACAGAACAAGAGTGAACAGAAAAATTCATACAGGAGGTGAAAGGATGGCAAGAAGAAAGATGGTGAGAAATCTCAGGATAAACATGGGGATAAAGGTAAAACTAAAGATCCTTCTTCAAATCCTAAATACTCTTCAGGGGGTGGGGATAAATCGTCGTCTTCCTCTTCTACACAACCCACACACATTAAAAAGCCTTGATGCTATGTGTGTAAAAATAAAGGCCATAGGCCAGGGGATAGGTCCTGCCCAGGTAAACCCCCTGAGCCTACCACCACTAATACATCAAACTTTAGTGCCCCTAGTAGTAGTGGTAATAGTGGTGGGACTGCTGGCAACAGTCAAAATAACAGTTTAGTTGGGTTCACTTATGGGTCCATCATAGAAACTGGGGTAGTCAGTCCCAAGGCAGTTTCTGTCACACCTGGTGGCATTGGCCTTGCCACACTGGCTGCTTGGCCCCTTACAATGGATAAGTACAGGCAGACAGTTTTAATAAATGGTGTTGAGGCTCAGGCCTACAGGGACACAGGTGCCAGTATCACTTTAGTGACTGAAAACCTAGTGTCTCCTGCACAACACATCATTGTATAACAGTACAAGATTATTGCTGTCCATAACTGTGGTTCTAAAAATTCTGGACCCATGTAATTTACTTTGCCACAGCAGTACGATTTTAGTATCAAAAGACCGATAATGACTAGTACACTAAGCATGAGCATTTTCGCTCAATTCCAGCAGCGTTTTCACCTCGAAATCGCCATTTTCGTCCTGCACTCGTGGCTCCCATTTTATACACGGCAGCCATTTTTAAAAGTTGCCCTCACATAGGCTTATAATACAGTCAGATTTGATTCCAAGGACACGTACACCTTGATTGACTTTTCTCTGACCTGGGCAAGCTGGAACCATTGCCTCAGGCCAAACCTGTTTGGTCAGTCCCTCTCCCAGTGGCCGAATCAGATAGCATCAAGGCACACCATGCCATAAAACCCTTATTATCGCTCACACACCCTGCCTAATCTTGCTCACACCTGCACCTGCTCTTTTCTTCTTCTTACTTTACGAGGGGGAGGTGCCCGTTTTTACTGGGGGTCCACACTTATCTGATGTAAAATACTAGGCCTTGCCGGGTAATTTATTATGGGTTGGATGACATGAAATATGAGGTTTCATCATGACACAGTTTTTTCCTTTGTAGTGAAAACATGTGAATGACCAACCAAAATGTCAAGAATGTTTGCCTGAAGCTTAAAAAACTGTATATAAGGAAACCTGACTTTGCATTGAAACACAGTCTCCTGAGAACATACAAACCATGCTGTTGTACTTCTAGGACGCTTGTTACTTGGCTGCAGCCAATAAATTCGATCTTTGACTTCACCTAGAAGACTCTGAGTTTCTGTGGTCTGAATCAGGAAAGTACCCGAGGTCTTTGGGTGTACCCTGGCACCGCTGGGTTACCGGATCAGTACCGGTTCTGAAAAGCCCAGTACCTCAGTTGGTGCCCAACGTGGGGCGATACCAGCGGTACCGGTCCAAGCCTGAGGTCCGTGGGGAGCTTCGTGTGAAAATTCTGGAGGAAGGCCGCCACTTCATCGACCCCTGCATGTCGACGTGGTCTGAAAGTCTTTGCTGCGAGGTTCCCCGCTTCCCGACGGCTACGAAGGACTGCTGCCCTGGCTATCGCCCTGATTTGGACCCTTGATGTTTGGTAGAGCGAAACGATAAGACGAGTCTTCTGGTGACGTCATCGATATTTTCAGTTAAGTATAAGTGGAGCGTCTCCCAGTCCTTAGTTGGACACTTGGTTTGGTCCTTAGTTGGACATTTGGTTTGGTATCCCTTCGGGATCACTTTGATTTGGAACTTGCAAGTACCAAAGCCGAAGGACTCGTGTATTCACGAGACTATCGTAAACTATAATCCTTTGAAGTTTGAAGCTAGACTAGTGAGCGAAGATGCCTGGTCTTAGCAGACTTGGAAATTTGTTTTGTCTTGGTTGTAAAAGGGACTCCCGGTTGGAGGACTCATGTCCGGTTCCTCCGATTGGAACTCCAACCTATGAACTATATGTGAAGCACGGAGTGGGCCCCATCACGTTTAATAAAGTATGGGTCCGCTATTCTTGGAAATAAATGTCTGTGAGGCTGTTTTTGCAGTTTTTTTGGAACACTATTGAGAAAAGTTTTCTTTTCTCTTGTAAATATGACTTACAACTAGGATCTGCAAACGGTTCTGTAAGTAAATTGCGACGGCGCTATTTATGAAAAATGGCTAAAGCGCGCTGTATTGTGTGTCCTGAGTGTTTTCCGTTTATATCTGAAATGAGCTCAATGTGTGTTTGTGGGTCTTCTTGATGTTTACAGTTTGTTAAGTAAAATGTTGGTTAATTAATATTAAGTAGAAACTTTAAAAAAATCCAGAAATGAACCATGTGATGTGCTAACATAGCTATATGTTGCTCTTTAATTTATAGAATGAGCAATTGTGCACATATACAAAACTGCCGTTAAATGCTTAATAAATTAGAAAACACATTCAATAGATATAAATAGGGCCCCAAAAAAAAAACGAAATTATCTATTTTTGCAAAAAAAATAAAATACATTTACAGCATTTTTCTTAGATGCATTATATTAGATGTTCACAGGCAAACTTTTCAGCTGCAGTATATTTGATAGGAATGTTCAATTCAGCCAGCACTTTCCCAGTTAAACATGGGTGGAATTTTTCATAACCTTCCTTTTAAATGAAAGTGGCGCAAAAATGTGACGCATTTCAAGTTAGGCTTATGCGCTTAGGCTTGTGAGTTAATGTATCCCAAATAATAGGCAAGGGATGCAGCTTGCTTTTATATGTGGAATTATCACCAAAAAAAAGAATAATTGGGTTCTTCTTTTTTTTTAATAGAAAATTATTAATTATGGAAAAATTATTTAAAAAATAAGTGCCTTTCAAAATCGTTTTTTAATATTTATAAAGCTTAATACCTATACTATGACCTCCTAACATTAAAATTTAATTTAAGTTATGTTGCACCGCTAAAATGACATTTGTATGTGCAATTTTCCCTTGGCGCAGGAGCAAACAAGCTCATTTCTATAAAGTATAAGTTAATATTTTCAATGGCTGACTCATGGATTGTGTAATAGACATTCTGGTAATGCATATTATGCAAGAAAATTGTAGGATATTGATTTTTTAATGCCTAAAATATCAAAGTCGATTTTGGGCAAAAGCACTGTTTAAACTGCATTTTCTTTCATTCAGAGTACTTTTTAAAGTGACTCAGGTTTCAGTAAATGCATACATTTAGGTTTGATATATATTTGCAGGTTGTGCCTTCTTATGATTCAATGAGTCAATGTGCCAGTACAAAGGCTTGTTTTAATATCAAGGTTGAAGGTTCTAACTTCAGCTGGGCCTACTGAGACGTTCATTCATTCGAGGTTGATGAAATATGTACCATTGCATGGGATTGCAACAAGCATTTATTCTAACAACTGGTATATGTGTTATTAAGGCTTGTGAATTATTCACAGTAAATGTAGTTTAATAATCTGGAAATAGAGATAATTTTTTTTAGCGCCTAAAAAGGAAAACATTTTTTTTTTTAAATAGAGTGAATTATTGCAGGTTAGAAGGAAAATAGGAAGGCCTACTGTCTTTGACAGATTCAGAGTGGCAGAAGCTAGGAGAGCTACAGAGGCTGGCTCAAGTCACTTGCTGAGATGCTATCTTTAGTTTTCCCACAAACAATGGAGGAGGCTGTCATGTTGACATTTGTGACCTTTTAAATTAGGGCCTTGTCTCTGTGAAATGCAGAATGACCCTACGGGCCTCTAAAAGTGGGATTTCTGGTTTCTCCAGAAGAACATCAATACAATTAAAGAACTTAATTCCAAAGGGAAAATATAAAAAAAAAGGGTTTCTTCGAAAGTCCCAACATCATGTTAAATGCTCTGCAGAACTGATACATTTATGTCTCCGCTCTAAAAAAATAAAATGATGCCTGCTAGTTGCTTTTATTTGACAGAAAACGAAGTGTTGCATTAAGTCTTAGACAGAAAATAAGATGCAGCCTTTTTCTAAAATTTTGAAGGCTACATGCCTTAATGAGAACGATTTGCCAATTAAGACTTATTTTTCACAGTGGAAATTGTAGGTGCCAAATTAATATGGAGTGTCAGTGTAACAATTTTTACTTTTAGAAAGGTAAAACTAAGGTGGCTTGATGTTGCGAAGTAACTGACAAGAGGGTAACAGTTAAGTAATGGAAATTTATTTTCATGTATTTGGTCCTATCATGAATTGTTCTTGCTGGTCCTGTATGTTAGAAGGGAAACAGTAAAGTTATATTTGACAGCAGATTTCCATTGCCTGGTGATCTACTGTCAAAAGGAGGGTAAGGATTTTAAACCTGACAAATTAAACAGGCCCAAATATTGGGTTTTGGGCTGCAGGTTTACAGTGCATAAAGTACATGACATGGTGTTGTGTGTCACCGCTTATTCACACATGCTATTGTTTTGTCTATGCTTTTTGTGCTTGATACGCAGCAAGTATATCTGATGGCTTGACGTTTTGTGCATTTTTATTATTTTTAATTTGTTTTTTGCATGTTTGTTGCTGCTTTTGATACTATTACAAGCTCCCCTGTGTTGTGAGGGGATGGTCATGACGATGCCCATCGCTACGCAACAGTTGGTTGAACTTGTTCTGGTTACTAAATTCCACAGATAATGATATTTCATGCTGTGAACATAAAAGACAACACTTCACCAGTGCATGTCTATTTGGCTATAATGGTATTGAAGGAAAATAAAAAGAAATATACAGGATCAAAGTGTGTCACATGCAGTTAGTCACGTTACTGCCCCTTCCCTTAAAGGAACAGGCAGCCCTACATTTATGTAGCCTTGATTGGACCTAAGGATGAAATTATAGATCTGTGACTCAAGGTGGCCTAATTTCTATATTACATTAGTTAATGATGTTCTGTTTCCTAAGTAGCATATGGCTTTCGTTCCTTAAAAGAAAACCAGGTTTTCATTTTTTCCTGAAGAAGGAACTGAAACATTAGCTAGGAGTACCGTATATGGTGTAGTCGCCAACGGTAGAGTTAAAATTTGTGTAACTTTGGCCTTTGTGTATCACTCGTACTCTTGGTGTTGTGTCACATGCCTGACTATCACCCAAATATTTTTTTTTGTTCTTCCTATAGATTTTTTTCTTTTGTTACTTCCCCTGACCAATGTCGCATCATGCTTAGTTATTGAGATTTTAGCTATGTCCTAGTCCCATTTCTCTTTTTCAAATTCCTTTCACCAGTCAGCCCTTTTATTATTATTGATGTATTGTTCAGGTTCTCATTTCCAGACTGCAGTGATGTACCAGGGACCCCCATGTTATGTATAATTCCCTTTGGTATGACCAGACTGGTTTTCAAGAATTTGCCTTAGGCTTGCTTCAATGTTTTCCAGCCTGACTGTCAGGGTAGCGAGAGACTGGTTAACTGACTCAATATTATAGTAAGACAAGTTTTCCATTTCAATAGGAGATATCTTATGTTTACCTTTTTGAACATGACGAATTTTCAATGTCTATTTTAATTTGGTTTTCGGTTCCCTTCTGTTCCTGCTACTTTAATTTTTGGTGGGATCAGATGTGTCCTAATCATGCAAATATCAGGACCCTCTAGTTCTTGTCTTTTTGTTTGCACATTTGACTATTAGCCTGTGTATTGCATAGTGCACCTGATGCACAGTTTTTAAAGGAAGGTTTCTACATGTCCCTGATAATCCGTATCATGTGATTTCTCTATTGAGATGTTCTAAGGTAAGGAGGAACACCTAGACTTAATCATTGAGGAAAATATGTGTTTACCCCATTAGACAATGCCACTGTGTGAGGAAACCCATTCAGATAGAATTCTCATGTAGCTATAGATGGCAGACAATAATGGAGAGAACCCAATTAAAGATGCTAGAGATCCTGTTTTGCCCTTCTGCCTTTGTCTTTGTATTTTATGCCCATGGTGTATGGCTACTCCTTTGAAGATTGCAGACCACCTGCTTGCAGTCCCCTTGTTAAAAACCATGAACTGTTTTTTTTTACTAAATTGAAGGAAACTAACAACTGTGGCACATTTCCTACGTCACTAGATTCTGCGGGTATCAAGTCATAATAACCTGCAGGACATTGATTTAAGCCTAATTCCCATCAGTGACAGCTACAGATGAAAGACGGACGTCTTGGCCCTACAGTCTCAGCACCCAGAAAGTAGCAAAGCTGGACAGCGATCGCCAGCGCATGGTATCGTACTTGCTCCATCAGACGGCGTTGGACATCGCAGAGCCAAAGTTTCAGTGTAAAGGAGCTAAAGAGAAGGATTCCTGTTGTTGATGGCAGAGCTGTTTTGAGGTTTCATTTCTCTACCTGTCATGTGCTGGTAACCTCTGACAGTGTGCAATCCCTTGAGCCCCTTGGCCTGAGTTTTGGCCACACACCCCCTTTTCTTTGCTCCAATGGAAGAAGGGCAGTGCACCGGAGATTTCAAGTTTGGAAAAAGGCACTATATTGTGGTGCCCATGAAAGAGCAGTTTGAGCGTCCTCTGACACTAAATAATGAGTGTTGGAGTCTGAAAGTGCTGCTGAGCTTGAGCTATTTCCCAATTAATGGTGCTTGGGTCTGCACGAGATGATTTGTGCCCTTGATCAATGAAGAGCACATTGTTTGTAGTGTCTGCCACAGAGGAGAGACACTGGTGCATTGCTTTAAGACATTGAGACTTTCGAGTGAGCTGTGGGTGTTTGCCAGGAGGGCACTCCAACTAAGCAATACTTTTCTCACGAAGAGGCCTGAATTGAGAGGCCCATGTGAAAGAAAACAACAAAGGAAAATTTGATGGACAATAGAAGCCTGCCAGAGAGGCTTTTTGAACGGACTCTGGGCATAGTTGGTTTCACAAGAGGTTTCCGTGTGATTGTATAGACTAGGTGTTAGGAGACTGATTGTTTTGCTGGCATTGTTTTAAAGTACTATTCTGTTTAGTAAAAGCAGAATAAAGTCCATTTTCTGTGGAAAGAGTACCCCCTTTTCACCTTAGAGCATTGATGAGAGTCACCACTGTTCCACCTGAACATACAAAAATTACTGAAATGCAGAGGAGCCCTAAAAATGTTACTAGATAATTTTAGGATTTGCTTTTTGGTTAGGGTTGTGAAAATTATTATTTCATCTGTAATAGTGGTCACTACTTTCTCCCGTTGTCTATATGTTCTTAATAACGTGTTTTCTAGTGTCTTTTAAACATGACGTTGTCATTTATGGGTGGGATTGTTTTTCTCTACTCAATTGACTTCTGCACCCACTTCCCAACCTATGTCTTTTCCTACTATTGTTTCTTTGCACTCTTTTCACCCTTTTCCTGAACATGAGCAGGTTAGAAGATCAGAATTCGTAAGCAATTCTTTTGTACAGCTTCTGCATCAACACTAGTTAGTAGTGAACATCACTAATTGTTGGGTGTGTGATCTTATGCCACCTACTGCAGATAGAGGTATTCCTTATTTTGTCCTGCCATATGTGGCCTTTTGTGCTACTTCATGTTCGAGGAGACCTGTCCAGAGAGAGTTACCAAGTACTAGAATTTTGCTCCAGCAACATCTCCATGGCCTTATAAACATAGACCTGGACTCAGATTAGCATGAGAATAGGTTTATTGCCTATGTAAGGGCAAAAGGAGGGTTTGTGGTTCTAAAAATTCTGGACCCATGTAATTTACTTTGCCACAGCAGTACGATTTTAGTATCAAAAGACCGATAATGACTAGTACACTAAGCATGAGCATTTTCGCTCAATTCCAGCAGCGTTTTCACCTCGAAATCGCCATTTTCGTCCTGCACTCGTGGCTCCCATTTTATACACGGCAGCCATTTTTAAAAGTTGCCCTCACATAGGCTTATAATACAGTCAGATTTGATTCCAAGGACACGTACACCTTGATTGACTTTTCTCTGACCTGGGCAAGCTGGAACCATTGCCTCAGGCCAAACCTGTTTGGTCAGTCCCTCTCCCAGTGGCCGAATCAGATAGCATCAAGGCACACCATGCCATAAAACCCTTATTATCGCTCACACACCCTGCCTAATCTTGCTCACACCTGCACCTGCTCTTTTCTTCTTCTTACTTTACGAGGGGGAGGTGCCCGTTTTTATTGGTGGTCCACACTTATCTGATGTAAAATACTAGGCCTTGCCGGGTAATTTATTATGGGTTGGATGACATGAAATATGAGGTTTCATCAGGACACTGTTTTTTCCTTTGTAGTGAAAACATGTGAATGACCAACCAAAATGTCAAGAATGTTTGCCTGAAGCTTAAAAAACTGTAGATAAGGAAACCTGACTTTGCATTGAAACACAGTCTCCTGAGAACATACAAACCGTGCTGTTGTACTTCTAGGACGCTTGTTACTTGGCTGCAGCCAATAAATTCGATCTATGACTTCACCTAGAAGACTCTGAGTTTCTGTGGTCTGAATCAGGAAAGTACCCGAGGTCTTTGGGTGTACCCTGGCACCGCTGGGTTACCGGATCAGTACCGGTTCTGAAAAGCCCAGTACCTCATAACTCCACTAAGTTTGTTCCCTTAGCTATAATTCAGTTTAGTTGGGGTGGAGTTACTGGCCCTAAGCAGGTGGTAGTACCACCTAGCTTACCTGTAGACTGTCTCTTTGGTAATGACCTAGAGGCCTCAGGTTGGGCTGAGGTAGAGTTTAATACCCATGCAGCCATGTCGGTTATCCCTGAGGATTTACTTCCTCTCATTTGAGCTGAAATGAAAAAGCAAAGGAGAGAAAAAGGCCTGAAAACTCAGGATCCTTCTCCAACAACAGGTGAAAAGGGCATCAAAGTATCCCCTACCCACCCTGCCATTCAGGATACCATTCCTGTGGTGGGAGACACCTCTCCTGGGGTGGGTGGCACCTGCACCAAGGGAACCATCAGCTGGCACAGCTGTACTCCCTGAGTTGGAAGTACCTCTCTGTGGGATAACTAATATTGGTGAGAAAAAGTGCACCATTTTAGTTAACATGGAGCATCCCTCCAACCCTCGCAGAGAAACTTTAGTGTAGAAACCCTGCACTGCCTCACAACATTTAGGACAGCAGTCCTGCCATAGTGTGGAGCTCATAGGACAGCATCCCTGCCCTGCTCCAACTCACAAGAAACAGCAGCCCTGTTCTCTCTTACAGCCTTATGGACAACTTTTTTGCCCAGCTATGGCTTTACTGAGACAGCACCCCTGTCTGGCATTCTCATCATTTCATATAGGTCCAGTGGACAATTCCCACTGCTCTAAACTAAAACATACTAATAGAAACTCTGAGAATATAACTTCACATAGTTGGCTAACTAAAAAACTTCAAACAGGGTGGTTTACATCCCTACAGGGAAGTCACCATACCGTGGATGATAAAGGGAGTAACCAATCTATTGCAGAGCTACTCTCCAATTATCACCACTTAGACAATAAAGACTCAACTGGCCAAGGTTAGCCTTATTGTCCGTCGTGTGGGGGGGGGGGGGGGGTTGTGTAGGAAGGTAGCCTCTTTCTAGCCTTATTACCCCCACTTTTGGCCTGTTTATGTGTATATGTCAGGGTGTTTTTACTGTCTCAATGGGATCCTGCTAGCCAGGACACCAGTGTTCATAGTGGAAGCCCTATGTTGTCAGTGTGTTTGATATGTGTCACTGGGATCCTGCTAGCCAGGACCCCAGTGCTCATAAGTTTATGGCCTATATGTGTTCCCTGTGTGGTGCCTAACTGTCACCGAGGCTCTGCTAACCAGAACCTCAGTGTTTATGCTCTCTCTGCTTTTAAAATTGTCACTGCAGGCTAGTGACTCATTTTTACCAATTCTGATTGGCACACTGGAACACCCTTATAATTCCCTAGTACATGGTACCTAGGTACCCAGGGTATTGGGGTTCCAGGAGATCCCTATGGGCTGCAGCATTTCTTTTGCCACCCATAGGGAACTCACACAATTCTTACACAGGACTGCCACTGCAGCCTAAGTGAAATAACGTCCACGTTATTTCACAGCCATTTTACACTGCACTTAAGTAACTTATAAGTCACCTATATGTCTAACCTTCACTTAGTGAAGGTTAGGTGCAAAGTTACTTAGTGTGAGGGCACCCTGGCACTAGCCAAGGTGCCCCCACATTGTTCAGGGCAATTTCCCCAGACTTTGTAAGTGCGGGGATACCATTACACGTGTGCACTACATATAGGTCAATACTTATATGTAGTGTCACAATGGTAACTCCGAACATGGCCATGTAACATGTCTAGGATCATGAAATTGTCACCCCAATACCATTCTGGTACTGGGGGGACAATTCCATGCATCCACGGGGCTCTAGCATAGAGCCCGGGTACTGCCAAACTTACTTTCCGGGGTTTTCTCTGCAGCTACTGCTGCTGCCAACCCTCAGACAGGTTTCTGCCCCCTGGGGCCTGAGCAGCCCAGTCCCAGGAAGGCAGAACAAAGGATTTACTCTGATAGAGAGTGTTACACCCTCTCCCTTTGGAAATAGGTGTTAAGGGCCTCAGAGGAGTAGCCTTTCCTGGCCTCTGGAAATGCTTTGAAGGGCACAGATGGTGCCTTCCTTACATAAGCCAGTCTACACTGGTTCAGGGTTCCCCCAAGCCCTGCTCTGGCGCGAAACTGGACAAAGGAAAGGGGAGTGACCACTCCCCTGACCAGCACCTCCCAGGGGGAGGTGCCCAGAGCTCCCCCAGTGTGTCCCAGACAACTGCCATCTTGGATGCAGAGGTGTGAGGGCACAATGGACACCTCTGAGTGGCCAGTGACAGCAGGTGGCGTCAGATACCCCTCCTGATAGGTGCTTACCTTTCTCTGTAGCCAATCCTCCACTGAGGGCTATTTAGGTCTCTCTTGTGGGTATCTCACCAGATAGCGAATGCAAGAGCTCACCAGAGTTCCTCTGCACTTCCCTCTCCGACTTCTGCCAAGGATCGACCGCTGACTGCTCCAGGACGGCTGCAAAACTGCAACAAAGTAGCAAGAAGACTGCCAGCAACATTGTAGCGCCTCATCCTGCCGGACTGTTTCCTGGTGGTGCATGCTCTGAGGGCTGTCTGCCTTCACCCTGCACTGGAAGCCAAGAAGAAATCTCCTGTGGGTCGATGGAATCTTCCCCATGCCAACGCAGGCACCAAACTTCTGCATCACCGGTACTCTGGGTCCCCTCTCATCTTGACGAGCGTGGTCCCTGGAACACAGGAGCTAGACCCAAGTGTCCCGGACAGTCCAGTGGCCCTTCTGTCCAAATTTGGTGGAGGTAAGTCCTTGCATCCCCACGCCAGACAGTAATCCTGTGTTCTGCATGAACTTCAGCTGCTAGGGCTTCTGTGCACTTTTGCAAGACTTCCTTTGTGCACAGCCTAGCCCAGGTCCCCAGCACTCCGTCCTGTGTGCCCAACTCGCTGAGTTGGACTCCGACTTCGTGGGACCCTCTTTTGTTGTGCTGAGTCGACTGTCATATTCAGATCTTCTGAACGCCTGTTCAGGTGCTTCTGTGGGTGCTGCCTGCTTCTGCGTGGGCTATTTGTGTTGTTGAGCGCCCCCTCTGTCTCCTCCTCCAAGGGGCGACCTCCTGGTCCTTCCTGGGCCCTGGCAGCACCCAAAATCCTCAACCGCGACTCTTGCAGTAGCAATGCTTGTTTGCAGTCTTTCATGCCGTGGGACATCTTCTGACCAAAGGAGAAGTTCCTGGCACCTTCCGTTGTTGCAGTATCTTTGGCTTCTTCCACCCAGAGGCAGCCCATTTTTTACCTTCATCCGGGGTTTAGTGGGCTCCTGCCCCCCGGACACTTGTGTGACTTTTGGACTTGGTCCCCTTCCTTTACAGGTCCTCAGGTTCAGGAATCCGTCTTCAGTGTTTTGCAGTCATTTGTTGTCTTTGCAGAATCCCCTATCTCAACCTTACTGTCTTTCTGGGGTAGTAGGGTAACTTTACTCCTACTTTTCAGGGTCTTGGGGTAGAGTATCTTGGACACCCTTAGTGTCTTCTTACACTCCCACCGGATACTCTACACACTACACTAAGCCTGGGGTCCTTTCGTGGTTCCCTTTCCACTTTTGGAGTATATGGTATTTGTTGCCCCTAGGCCTATTGTCTCCTATTGCATTCTATTGTGTTCTACAGTGTTTGCACTACTTTTCTAACTGTTTACTTACCTGATTTTGGTTTGTGTGTATATTTTGTGTATTTTACTTACCTCCTAAGGGAGTAAATCCTCTGACATACCTTTGGCATATTGTCACTAAAATAAAGTACCTTTATTTTTAGTAACTCTGAGTATTGTGTTTTCTTATGATATAGTGCTAAGTGATATAAGTGGTACAGTAGGAGCTTTGCATGTCTCCTAGTTCAGCCTAAGCTGCTCTGCTATAGCTACCTCTATCAGCCTAAGCTGCTAGAACACCTCTAATCTACTAATAAGGGATAATTGGACCTGGCACAAGGTGTAAGTACCACAAGGTACCCATTAGAAGCCGGCCAGCCTTCTACACTCTGCACCTGTCCTAAAAAGCCCTTGTTACTCCAAGAAGTTCATAGTCCAGACTGATGCTTCTGAATTAGGGGTGGGGGCAGTGCTATCACAGCTTAATACTGAGGGCCAGGATCAACCTGTTGCTTTTATCTGCAGAAGGTTGACCTCTAGAGAAAAGCGTTGGTCTGCCATAGAGAGAGAGGCCTTTGCTGTGGTCTGGGCACTGAAAATGTTGAGGCCATACCTGTTTGGTACTCACTTTATTGTTCAGACAGCACCACAAACCTCTATTGTGGCTTAAACAAATGTAAGGTGAAAACCCTAAATTGTTGAGGTGGTCCATTTCCCTACAGGGGATGGACTATACAGTAGAACATAGACCTGGGAGTACCCACTCCATTGCAGATGGACTCTCCAGATATTTCCACTTAGACAATGAAGACTCATCTGGGCAAGGTTAGCCTTATTGCCCCTCGTTTGAGGGGGGGGGGTTGTGTAGGAAAGTACCATCTTGACTGGCATGTTACCCCCAATTTTTACTTGTGTGTCAGTTTGTTTTTGCCTGTCTCACTGGGATTGTGCTGGCCCAGAGCTCATAGTTTATGGCCTAATGTATGTGTCTGTATAGTGCTTTACTGTGTCACTGAGGCTCTGCTAACCAGAACCTCGGTGCTTATGCTCTCTCTGCTTTTAAATTTGTCACTATAGGCTAGTGACTTCATTTACCAATTTCAATTGGCACACTGGACCCCCCCTTATGAGTCCTTAGTATATGGTACCCAGGGTATTTGGGTTCCAGGAGATCCATATGGGCTGCAGAATTTCTGTTGCCACCCATAAGGAGCTCAGACAAACCCTTGCACAGGCCTGCCATTGCAGCCTGCGTGAAGTAACGCACACATTATTTCACAGCTATTTTCACTGCACTTAAGTATCTTATAAGTCACCTATATGTCTAACCTTCACTTGCTAAAGGTTAGGTGCAAAGTTACTAAGTGTGAGGGCACCCTTGCACTAGCAAAGGTGCCCCCACATAGTTTAGGGCCATTTCCCCGGACTTTGTGAGTGCGAGGACACCATTACACATGTGCACTACATATAGGTCAATAGGCCAATTCCATGTATCCTGGGGGCTCCACCATGGAACCCCAGTACTGCCAAACTAGCTCTCTGAGGCTTGCACTGCAGCTACAGCTGCTGCCACCTCACAGACAGGGTTCTGCCCTCCTGGGGTCTGGGAAGCCCAGTCCCAGGAAGGCAGAACAAAGCATTTCCTCTGAGAGCAGGGTGTTACACCCTCTCCCTTTGGAAATATGTGTTACAGGCTGGGGAGGTGTAGCCTCCCCAGCCTCGGGAAATGCTTTGAAGAGCACAGATGGTGCCCTCCTTGCATAAACCAGTCTACACCAGTTCAGGGACCCCTTCTCCCCTGCTCTGGTGCGAAACTGGACAAAGGAAATGGGAGTGACCACTCCCCTGTCCATCACCACCCCAGGGGTGGTGCCCAGAGCTCTTCCAGTGTGTCCCAGACTTCGGCCATCTTGCTTTGCAAGGTGTGGGGGCACTGTGGAGGGCTCTGAGTGGCCAGTGCCAGCAGGTGATGTCAGAGACCCCTCCTGATAGGTCCATAACTGATAAGGTAGCCAATCCCCCCTCTCAGAGCTATTTAGGGTCTCTCCTGTGGGTTCTCTTCAGATTCTGCTTGCAAGTTTCCTTCAGGAATCCTCTGCAACAACTTCAGAGTCCTCTGACCTCAGATCAACCGCAGCCTGCTCCAAGAAATGCTGTAACTGCAACAAAGTGTCTACAAGAGATACTTTTCTTCAGCAACCTCAGCTCCAAGTCAGCAACTGCAACAGTTTCCATGGTGTGCACGCTCCGGGGACTCCCTGTCTTCATCCTGCACCAGAAGGACCAAAGAAATTTCCCGTAGAGTGACGGAGTCATTCCCGTGCTCCAAGGAGGCACGTTCCAAGACGACGACAGGTACCCTTGGACTCCTCTCACAGCAATGCGAGTGCTCCTAAGGACATTGAGGGAATACATCATCAATATAGACTGTCCTGAGGTCCTGCTGAAGCAATTTGGAGGAGGTAAGACCTTACCTTCCCCGAGAGGGATGGTACCCCTGTGTACTGCGTCTTCTTCACCTCCTGAGATCTCTGTGCACTCTTTGCAAAATTCCTTCATGCACAGCCTGGCCCAGGTCCCCAGCACTCTATCCTGCGACGCTCAACTCGCTGAGTTGTTCTCCAGCGGTGTGGGACCTTCTTTTATTGTGCTGCATCAACTGCATTCTGCACCTCCTTTGTCCCCATGTCCTCGGACCTCCGGGGGTGCTGGCTGGCATCCCGAGCACTCTCTAAAGTGCTGAGAGTCCCCTCTTTCTCCTCACACAGAGTTGATACCCCCAGGTCTCTCCTGGGTCCATCCAGCCCCATTTTGACGCAAAATGCACTTTTGTCGTAGCCAAGGCCTGTTGGCGACTTCCAACACGAAATTACGTCTGCAACGATCTTCACGCCGTGGGACATCTTTGGCATCACACAGTACCCTGCTGACATCTTCCTAGGGCACATTCCTGCAGTCTTCGACTAACCGGGGATTCTTCTTTTGCACCCACTTCTGGGTTGGCAGGGTCTCGTTCCTTCCTGGAACTTCTTTCAACTTCTGGACTTGGTCTCCTTCCTTTGCAGTTCTTCAGGTCCAGGAATCCAGCAGTTGTTCTTTGCAGACTTGGTTGGCTGCTGCAAAATCCCAATCACGAGGTGTAGTGTGTCCTAAGGAAACTTGCAGTACTTTACCCCTGCTTTTCTGGGCTCTGGGGTGGGGTAATTTACTTACCTTTACTGTACTCCTACTCTCCCAGCGATTGTGCACACACTACACTTGTCTAGGGGGGAATTTGTGATTCGCATTCCACTTTCTTAGTATATGGTATGTGTTGCCCCAGACCTATTTTCTCCCATTGCAATCTACAGCATTTCCTATTGCTTGCATTGTTCTATGACTAGTTACTTGTCTAATTTTGGTGTCTAGTGAATATATTGTGTATAATACTAACCTCCAGAAGGAGTATTGTCTCTAAGATATTTTTGGTACTGTGTCACCCAAATAAATACCTTTATTTTTGGTAACACTGATTATTGTCTTTGCTTGTGTATAAGTACTGTGTAGCTATAAATGGTATTGCAGGAGCTTTGAATGTCTCCTAGTTCAGCCTAAGCTGCTCTGCTATAGCTACCTCTATCAGCCTAAGCTGCTAGAACACTACTACATTTCACTAATAAGGGATAACAGGACCTGGTATAGGGTATAAGTACCCAAAGTACCCACTACAAACCAGGCCGGCCTCCAACAGTCACTAAAATAAAGTACCTTTATTTTTGGTAACACTGAGTATTGCCTTTTATTGTGTATAAGTACTGTGTAATTATAGTGGTATTGCAGGAGCTTTGCATGTCTCCTAGTTCAGCCTAAGCTGCTCTGCTACAGCTACCTCTAAGCGCCTAAGCTGCTATAACACTGACTACATTTCACTAATAAGGGATAGCTGGGCCTGGTATAAGGTGTAAGTACCTAGGGTACCCACTACAAACCAGGCTAGCCTCCTACAGGAGGCCCCGCCACCGGACCCACAGGCCACCAGCACCACTCCCCTTGCAGAAGGTGAACCACCCCGCAAATGTTACCTGCGACCCAGACAGAAGCTAAAGACACTTGCCAAGACCACCGCCAGAAAATGAGACTCTTCTGATTGTCCCCCTTGTGTCCCACACTGTCACCTTGTCCACTTTTAACTGCCTTTGCTCCCCTTCCTATGGCTCCTTGGACACTGGACCTGTGCTACAATCAGACTGGAACAATACCCTGGACTTTCCTCCATTATCACCTCATTCATTGCACTTTACCCTCAATTTCATAGCAGTACAATAAACACTCTTGAACACAACTTGACAACTTGTGTTTTATGTGTTGAAAATGTGCATTTATGGAAACATTCACATCTAGTGCAAATGATCTGAACACTGTGAGAGCATAGAAATAATGACCTGTAGCTGTCTATACTCATCTCATCAGTACACAGTTGTTATCTCACCAACATCAGAAAAACGGACAAGCCATAGGTGACAGTAAGTTGAGATGAAATGGATGTTAATGCCATCATGCTACAGCCACACAGAAAACATCAATAGTCATAGGAATGGTCAGTTGCACTGTCTCACCTGTGTGTCATTCGAAGTATTGACGTATAACTCATGTTCGGTTGTCCTCATCCTCTGCCTCTTCATCCTCACTGTCCTCGGGGTCCACTGCTGCCACAGAGGCATCTCCAGTCTCCCCCTCCTGCAGAAAAGGCAGTTGGAGTCTCTGAGGGCCAGGTTATGCAACTGTAGGAAGGTAGCCTCTTTCTAGCCTTGTTACCCCCACTTTTGGCCTGTTTGTGAGTATATGTCAGGGTGTTTTTACTATCTCACTGGGATCCTGCTAGCCAGGGCTCAGTGCTCATAGTGAAAACCCTATGTTGTCAGTATGTTTGATATGTGTCACTGGGATCCTGCTAGCCAGAACCCCAGTGCTCATAAGTTTGTGGTCTATATGTGTTCCCTGTGTGGTGCCTAACTGTATCACTGAGGCTCTGCTAACCAGAACCTCAGTGTTTATGCTCTCTCTTTGCTTTAAATTTGTCACTGCAGGCTAGTAACTCATTTTACCAATTCTCATTGGCACACTGGAACTCCCTTATAATTCCCTTGTATATGGTACCGAGGTACCCAAGGTATTGGAGTTCCAGGAGATCCCTATGGGCTGCAGCATTTCTTTTGCCACCCATAGAGAGCTCAGACAATTCTTACACAGGACTGCCACTGCAGCCTGAGTGAAATAACGTCCACATTATTTCACAGCCATTTTTCACTGCACATAAGTAACTTATATGTCACCTATATGTCTAACCCTCACTTGGTGAAGGTTAGGTGCAAAGTTACTTAGTGTGTGGGCACCGTGGCACTACCTATGTGTAGCGTCACAACGGTAACTCTGAACATGGCCATGTAACATGTCTAGGACCATATACTTGTCACCCCAATACCATTCTATTATTGGGAGGACAATTCCATGAATTCCCGGGTCTCTAGCACAGAACCCGGGTACTGCGAAACTGCCCTTCCGGGGTTTCCACTGCAGCTGCTGCTGCTGCCAACCCCTCAGACAGGTTTCTGCCCCCCTGGGGTCTGGGCAGCCCAGTCTCAGGAAGGCAGAACAAAGGATTTCCTCTGAGAGAGGGTGTTACACCCTCTCCCTTTGGAAATAGGTGTGAAGAGTTGGGGAGTAGTAGCCTCCCCCAGCCTCTGGAAATGCTTTGATGGGCACAGATGGTGCCCATCTCTGCATAAGCCAGTCTACACCGGTTCAGGGATCCCCCAGCCCTGCTCTGGCGCAAAACTGGACAAAGGAAAGGGGAGTGACCACTCCCCTGACCAGTACCTCCCAGGGGAGGTACCCAGAGCTCCTCTAGTGTGTCCCAGAACTCTGCCATCTTGGATTCAGAGGTGTTGGGGCAAAATGGAC
Organism: Pleurodeles waltl; assembly: GCF_031143425.1. Lineage (NCBI taxonomy): Eukaryota > Metazoa > Chordata > Amphibia > Caudata > Salamandridae > Pleurodeles > Pleurodeles waltl. Next base: position 298,710,138 of record NC_090443.1, on the reverse strand, counting down.
TGCTCTGAGTGGCCAGTGCCAGCAGGTGACGTCAGAGACCCCTCCTGATAGGTGCTTACCTCTTTCAGTAGCCAAGCCTCCTTTCTTAGTAGCCAAACCTCCTTTTCTGGCTATTTAGGGTCTCTCCTCTGGGCTATTCTGAAATTGGAGTAGATTATTGCGATCTGGGGGTTTATAGTAGACCTCTGTGGCCAGAGATCCATTTCTTTTATAGATTATTAGATCCAGCAAAGGCAGATGGTTATCGCCTATTCTCATGGTGAAATTCAAGAAAGGGTTTGCCGTGTTGAGCCAGTTCGAGAAGGCAAGGGCCTCGTCTCTGGTTCCTGTCCAGATAAGTAAAAAGGCATCTATGTAACGTTTCCATAGTTTGATCTGCCCCAGGAACGGGTTATCATCATGGAGAACCACCTGTTTTTCCAAACTGTCTCCGTATAGACAGGCCAGACTAGGAGAAAAAGTGCTGCCCATGGACGTCCCCTGAATTTGTAGATAAAAGGTATTTTCACATTCGAAATAGTTCCTTGTTAGTGCTAGGTGTGCTAGATCGAGTATGAATTCTGGGGGTGTTCATGAAACACCTCTGTTTTCTTCAAGGAGATCGCATATAACCCCCAGGGTTGCTACCTGGGGGATATTCGTGTAGAGTGATTCAACATCCAGTGTGATCAAGAGTTTCGTAGTTTTATCAAAGAACACAGAGTCTAGCAGACCAGGACATCGGTAGTGTCTTTTAAATAGGTAGGGATTTGTTTAACTAGCGGTTGTAGGAAGAAGTCACAGAACTGGGAAAGTGTTTCCAGAACAGAACGAATTCTCAGACACTATGGGCCTTCCAGGTGGGGGGATTTTCCCTTTGTGTACCTTAGGAAGGATGTAAAAGTAGGGTACTTTAGGGTTAGGTTGTGTCAGGAAGGCTGCTTCATGTTTAGTGAGCCAATTGTTCTCGACTCCTCTGGTCACTAGAAAGGGGATTTCCTCCTGGATGTCTAGTGTTGGATCTCCGGACAGGCGTTTGTAGTGTTGTGTATTCCCTAGCAGGCGCTGACATTCATCTCTACACATTTTTTGTGACAAGATCACTGTGGCCCCTCCTTTGTCTGCTGGTTTGATTATGATGGAGGGGTCGGATGTCAAACGTTTCAAAGCTGTTAGTTCGTCCAAACTCATGTTATGGAACGAGTTGCTCGGTATCTCCATAAGACCACTAATTTTGCGAGACACTGATTTTTCGAAGGCTAGAACCTCATGTGGCATCTGCCCAGTTGTTGGACAGAAAGTTGATTTGGGACGTAGTCCTGTATTTCTTTCTGGTTCATCAAAGTTTCTCTCTAAGAGGAATGTTTTTAGGCGGATTTTATGAAACAGGTCTGCGTGTTCAGTTCTAGTTTTGAGGTGTAGGAACAAAATTCAGACCCTTATTCAGTGCTTTGGACTCGAGAGTGCCAATGTTTCTGTTGCTTAAGTTTATAATTTTGTTGTTTCTACCTGTCATGTTAGTAGTCGCTACATCTTGCTTGTCCCTCGAGCATTCTCTCGCTGTGTCTCACTCTCTAGAAATTCTTCTGTTGGTCTCCAGTGCACCCCTTTCCTTTTCCCTTTTCCCCTCCCTTGGCCTCTGTCTAAAAAAGGCGGAGGAGGTTCAGGAAATGACCATTGTGCCGGATGTTGAAAAATAGGGGCCTGATAATGGGTTGGGGGTCCATATTGAGCTGGCCATCCCCATTGTTGGTTGTTGAAAGGGGGGTACAGGGGCATCATAGGTGGATAATTCCAACTTCTCCGATATTGGCCGTCGAGTCCGCGGCACTGTCGTGTGTTTCCTGATGAATCACTGTCAGTGTCTGAGCTGGTGTTTTTGCCTGATGATGTATCGGACATATTGTTAGTTTTAGCCACGTAATCTGGTTTTGTATAGGGGTACACTTTCGCCTGTGAGAATCGGTTTAAATTCTTTTGAAATTTGGAGATTTTTTGTTGGGTAAGGTATTCCCTGTACTCATTCATACTTTTCTTAGTTTTCTTTTTGAAAAGAGAGGATACTTAGGTCTGTTTGATGCAATGGAAGTTAATGCCCTCATGCTACAGCCACACAGAAAACATCAATAGTCAGAGGAATGGTCAGTTGCACTGTCTCACCTGTGTGTCATTCGAAGTATTGACGTTTAACTGATGTTCGGTTGTCCTCATCCTCATCCTCTGCCTCCTCATCCTTACTGTCCTCAGGGTCCACTGCTGCCACAGGGGCATTACCAGTCTCCTCCTCCTGCAGAAAAGGTACATGGCGTCTGAGGGCCAGGTTGTGCCACTACTATCTGGCAGACCTTCCTGAGTGAGTAGCACAGGGATCCACCTTTCAGATGGAGGCACCTGAATCTGGCCTTCAGGACCCCGAAGGTCCTCTCGATGATCCTTCTGGTTTGCCTATGTGCCTCATTATAACGTTCCTTAGTCCCTGTCCTGGCATTCCTCACAGGGGTCAGCAGCCACGATAGCTTTGGGTAGCCAGAGTCACCTGCAAGTATTAAGGGACAACATTTAGCCTCACATAATGATTTGGGGATGATACCTGAAGGCATACACTAACATACAGTGAGTGGGGACCATGGCTCACCTATTAGCCACACACTGTGCCTCTGTAGTTGGGCCATCACATTTGGGATGCTGCTATTCCTCAGAACAAAGGCGTCATGCACTGACCCAGTATACTTAGCAGTAACGTGGGAGATGTTCTGGTCCACCAGGTACACCATTTACACATTCAGTGAGTGGAAACTCTTCAGATTCCGGAACACCTGTTCATTCTGACGGGGGAATAAACGCAATATGTGTCCCGTCAGTGGCCCCAACCATATTGGGTATATGTCCCATTCCATAGAATCCGGCCTTCACAGTGACCAGATCTTCTACCTGGGGGAAAGCTATGTAGCTGCACACGTGTTTCACGAGGGCAGACAAAACTCTTGCCAGCACTATTGACAACATTGGCTGTGACATTCCTGCTGCCAAGCTGTAGGAAAGTACCATCTTGCCTGGCATGTTAACCCCATTTTTATTGTATGTATGTTTGTTTTTCCCTATGTGTCACTGGGATCTTGCTAGCCAGGACCCCAGTGCTCATAAAGTATGCCCTGTATGTGTTCCCTGTGTGGTGCCTAACTGTATCGCTGAGGCTCGCTAACCAGAACCTCAGTGTTTATGCTCTCTCTGCTTTTCAAATTGTCACTGCAGGCTAGTGACTCATTTTACCAAATCTGATTGGCACACTGGCACACCCTTATAATTACCTAGTATATGGTACCTAGGTACCGAGGGTATTGGGGTTCCAGGAGATACCTATGGGCTGCAGCATTTCTTTTGCCACCCATAGTGAGCTCAGAAAAATCTTACACAGGACTGCCACTGCAGCCTCAGTGAAATAACATCAACGTTATTTCACAGCCATTTTACACTGCACTTAAGTAACTTATATGTCACATATATGTCTAACCCTCACTTAGTGAAGGTTAGGTGCAAAGTTACTTGCTTGTTCAGGGCAAATTCCCCGGACTTTGTGAGTGCGGGGACACCATCACACGTGTGCACTACATATAGGTCAATACCTATATGTAGCGTCACAATGGTAACTCCGAACACGGCCATGTAACATGTCTAGGATCATGGAATTGTCACCCCAATACCATTCTGGTATTGGGGGCACAATTCCATGCATCCCCGGGTCTCCAGCACAGAGCCCGGGTACTGCCAAACTAGCTTTCTGGGGTCTACTCTGCAGCTACCGCTGCTGCCAACCCCTCAGACAGGTTTCTGCCCCCCTGGGGCCTGGTCCCAGGAAGGCAGAACAAAGGATTTCCTCTGAGAGAGGGTGTTACACCCTCTCCCTTTGGAAATAGGTGTGAAGGGCTGGGGAGGAGTAGCCTCCCCTAGCCTCTGGAAATGCTTTGATGGGCACAGATGGTGCCCATCTCTGCATAATCCAGTCTACACCGGTTCAGGGATCCCCCAGCCCTGCTCTGGCGCGAAACTGGACAAAGGAAAGAGGAGTGACCACTCCCCGGACCAGTATGTCCCAGGGGAGGTGCCCAGAGCTGCTCCAGTGTGTCCCAGACCTCTGCCATCTTGGAAACAGAGGTGTTGGGGGCACACTGGACTGCTCTGAGTGGCCAGTGCCAACAGGTGACGTCAGAGGCTCCTTCTGATAGGCTCTTACCTCTCTTGGTAGCCAATCCTCCTTCCTTGGTAGCCAAACCTCCTTTTCTAGCTATTTAGTGTCTCTGCTTTGGGGAATTCTTCAAATAACGAATGCAAGAGCTCACCAGAGTTCCTCTGCATCTCTCTCTTCACCTTCTACCAAGGATCGACCGCTGACTGCTCCAGGACGCCTGCAAAACTGCAACAAAGTAGCAAGACGATTTCCAGCAACATTTTAGCGCCTAATCCTGCCGGCATTCTCGACTGTTTCCTGGTGGTGCATGCTCTGGGGGTAGCCTGTCTTCACCCTGCACCAGAAGCTCCAAAGAAATCTCCAGTGGGTCGACAGAATCTTCCCCCTGCTAACGCAGGCACCAAAAGACTGCATCACTGGTCCTCTGGGTCCCCTCTCATCCCAACGAGCGTGGTCCCTGGAACACAGCAACTCTGTCCAGGTGACTCCCACAGTCCAATGACTCTACAGTCCAAGTTTGGTGGAGGTAAGTCCTTGCCTCCCCACGCTAGACTGCAAAGCTGTGTACCGCGTGATTTGCAGCTGCTCCGGCTCCTGTGCACTCTTCCAGGATTTCCTTCATGCACAGCATAGCCTGGGTCCCCAGCACTCCATCCTGCAGTGCACAACCTTCTGAGTTGTCCTCCGATGTCGTGGGACTCCCTTTTGTAACTTAGCATGGACTCCAGTTCACTCTTCTTCCAAGTGCCTTTTGGGGTACTTCTGCGGGTGCTGCCTGCTTCTGTGTGGGCTCTCTGAGTTGCTGAGCGCCTCCTCTGTCTCCTCCTCCAAAAGGCAACATCCTGGTCCTTTCTGGTCCTCAGCAGCACCCAAAAACCTCTACTGCGACCCTTGCAGCTATCAAGACTTGTTTGCAGTCTTTCTGCGTGGGAACACCTCTGCAAGCTTCATCGCGACGTGGGACATCAGTCTTCCAAAGGAGAAGTCCCTAGTCCTCTTCTTTCTTGCAGAACTCCAAGCTTCTTCCAACCGGAGGCAGCTTCCTTGCACCTTCATCCGGGGTTTCCTGGGCTCCTTCCCCCCCTGGACACTGTCGCGACTATTGGACTTGGTCCCCTTGCCTTGCAGGTCCTCAGGTCTGGAAATCTGTTGTCAGTGCACTGCTGGTGTTTGTTCTTCCTGCAGAATCCCCCTATCACAACTATTGTGCTCTCTGGGGGTAGCAGGTGCACTTTACTCCTACTTTTGAGGGTCTTGGGGTGGGGTATTTTTCTAACCCTCACTGTTTTCTTACAATCCCAGCGACCCTATACAAGCTCACATAGGTCTGGTGTCCATCTGTGGTTCGCATTCCACTTTTGGAGTATATGGTTTGTGTTTCCCCTATACCTATGTTCTCCTATTGCAACCTATTGTAATTCTACACTGTTTGCATTACTTTCCTTGGTCTTACTTACCTGATTTGGGGTTGTGTACATATAACTTGTGTATATTACTTACCTTCTTACTGAGGGTATTCACTGAGATACTTGTGGCATATTGTCATAAAAAATAAAGTACCTTTATTTTTAGTAACTGTGTATTGTGTTTTCTTATGATATTGTGCATATGATATAAGTGGTATAGTAGGAGCTTTGCATGTCTCACAGTTCAGCCTAAGCTGCTTTGCCATAGCTACCTTCTATCAGCCTAAGCTGCTAGAAACACCTCTTCTACACTAACAAGGGATAACTGGACCTGGCACAAGGTGTAAGTACCTCTGGTACCCACTACAAGCCAGGCCAGCCTCCTACATTGGTTGTGCAGCGGTGGGATAAGTACTTGTAACTACTTACCACTTTGTCATTTTGTACTTTTCATAGTAGAATCATATACCAAACAGTTCAGTGTATGTAGACATAACCAAAAAGTTTGCTTTTCTTCTCTAAAAACATTTTACAAATTTCTGAAAAGTTTCTTAAAACTTCTAAAAGTTTTCTAAAAGTTAGAAAATGTTGTTTCTCTGTGCTTTCTAAAGTTCTGAAACTTTCTCTCTCTTCTCACTATCTCTAAACCTTTTTTTTTTTTTGTCCTCATTCACGGTGGCCGTTAAACCAACCCTTCTGACTTTACCATCAATAGAGTAGTCCAGGCCAGGGGATGCCCTTAACTCTCAAACAATCTCTATCTACCAAGATTTCCGTGAGGATTTCAGAGCGGGGGTAGAATCATTGGACCAATAACAAAGAAAATAAAATAGCTTATTATTACATAATGCTTTCAACATATTGCCATTACCTAAATCGATGTTTCCATGCCAGTAATGGGGCTCAAAGGTTCCCCCCAGTCCTATTACTCTTCCGTAACATTAAATCCAAATCTGCAGTACGAAACACAGCGTTAAGCCACTCCAAATATATTGGAGGGGAAGCCAACATACATTTTCTACATATTTCTCTTCTCCCCAACAAAATTACATAAAATAAAAATGTAAGTTTTAAAGTTATAGCTCTTCTACTCCTCCCCTCCTGACCCTGTGGTTGACCAAATATTACTAAAGGGAGAGATGCTACAATATCCCACTCCAATATGCTCGAAGCAGTCTCACATACTTTTTCCCAAAAAAGGCAAATATCAAGACATTCCCAGAACATATGAATGTCAGTTGCTCGTATTAAGCCGCATTTTGGACATTTCACCTCCTCCCCTCCTTTCATTTTAGACAATTTCTCAGGAGAAATGTAAGCTCTATGAATCGTATAAAAGTGATTCTTCCTCAAAGCGGCCGATTTAACTGTATCAAACAGAAAAGTAAGTGATTTCTTCCACCATATATGAGCTAGCTCTTTAGAGAACAAATTACTCCACAAAGCCGTAGGAAGTTCAAACTCACCATCCACCCCTTCTAGGATGCCCCAGTACCAAGCTGCCACTCTATGGGGACCTGCCAAAGGGCTCTGAACGGCATCTTCCAAAACGTTAGGCATACCGACTCCTCCCTTAACCCCCTGTGCCCAATCCCTTATCTGCAAAAACTTCCATCTAGTCTGGGAGCCGCCCGTTTGTTGCTTCAGCCCTTCCCAAGAAAGGAGGACCACCTCCTGAAAAAGAACCCCCCAGTACTCTATCCCTGCCCGTTTAATTGGTAAAGCCAAAACATCTTGAAAACAATCTGGTGTACCCGGAGAATCCCAAATAGGTGCGTTGCAGTTATAATATGTTAGCTTTGCAGCTAATCTAAGCTGATACCAACATTCTGCCAGTCCCTGCATAATTTTCACTTTTACCTTTTTAAAGAACTTAGGATCACCAAATTTAAATATAAAATTCCTTGACGCACCCTTAATGGTGGAGGCTATCGCCTTAAACATAAGACCCGTTGTTGTAGAGTCTGGAGAGAGAAATAACATCCTAGTATTCTTCAAAAGAAAAGCCCAAGCATAATACTGTAGTTCTGGTAGTACCAAGCCACCATTTTCCTTACACCTGCGCAGCTTTTTCCGAGAAATTCTAACCCCTTTAGAACTCCATATAAAATCATTTATAAACTGCTGCATCTTATCTATACATTTTTTCTTCATAAGGAGTGGGGAAGCGGAAAACAGAAAATTCCACTTGGGAAGAATGGACTTTTTTACCAAATTAACTCTTCCAATAATTGTTAAAGGGGGATGAGCCCAACCCTGCAATAATCCCTTACACTCCAATAACAGCTTTTGCTGATTCCTCTCTGCTAACTGCTTGATATCCTGGGTCACCAGGACACCCAAATACCTTATTTCATTCTTACTATAAACCGAACTGTACTCCATATTCCATGCCATAATCTCAGTCTTTTCCATATTTATCCGATAGCCTGATATCTTACCGAATCCTTCGGCTAATTTAAAAATCTCGGGGATAGTTGATGATAGATTATCTGTATACACCAAGAGATCATCCGCAATATAAAGCAACTTTTTTTTCCCATCCTTTACAACGAAAGGGAGTAATCACCGGATTCTTCCTAATCTTCTTAGCTTGATATATAGATTAAATAATACGGGGGATAGTGGACATCCCTGCCTAGTACCTCTTGTTATCGTAATGGCTCCAGTAAGATTTCCATTAAAGAGTATTTTTGCTGTAGGGGCCCTATAAATCCGATTCACAATCCCACAAAAATTATCACCCAAATTAACTTGTTTTAAAACTGATTTTAAATATCCCCAGTTTACTTGATCGAAGGCTTTCGCTGCATCAATAGTAATGATCCCCAAAGGGGATTCAAAGGACGTTGCCAGATCTATAGCCCCAATCAAATTATATGTCAATTCCTATAAATATCTTCCCTTTGAGAAACCCTTCTGGTCCGAGTGTATCAGGTTATTAACTACTCTATTCAACCTATCTGCCAATATCTTGGCAAACAGTTTATAATCACTATTTAATAGCGAAATGGGCTTGTAAGATGCGCATTTTGTCGCACTTTTTCCTGGTTTCAGAATCAGCGTAATAATCGCCTCATTCCATGTAGTTGGGATATCTATTTCGCTTAGAAAAATCTTCCCAAACAACTCTGTCAAGATTGGGATAATTATGTCACCTAGTGCTTTATACAGCTCCACTGGGATACCATCAGGACCCGGGGCTTTCCCATCTTTGCCTCCAGACAACACCGCCCATACTTCGTCCATTGTTATAGGGCCATTAAGGAACTCCTGCTGCTGCAAAGTGATTCCCGGTAACACATCAGGGGCTAACCAACCGTCCACCAATTCTTCTCGCCCCTCTACACTTTCAGTATATAATGATGCGAAAAATTCCTGAAATACATACTCAATGTCCGCACATCGTGTCGCTTTCGCCCCCGACTCATCTGATTTGATTTCCTTAATATGGTTCCTAACTTGATCCGATTTATTCTTCCAAGCAAGCAGCTTCCCCACATTTTCACCATAATCGAAGTGCTCCAGTTTGCTTGCCTCCCATCTTTTAACAATTCTTGCTTGTAAAATATTTTCCATTCATTGTCTTAACTCGGCCATTTCCACCCTCGCTGCCTCTGACTGAGTCGCGTCCTCTTTTCCGACCAATTTTTTGCTTTTTTTAAGCATTTCCTGTTCTAAAAAGCTTTTTTAATTTCTAAACATCTTACGCTTATAACATGCAATGCTTGTGATCTTTCCTCTTATGACGGCCTTGAAAGTATCCCATACCACCGATGGTGATGCAGAGCCTATATTAGTATGAAAAAAAAACTTATTTTTCCCTACGTAATTGAGATATCACCTCTTCTTCCAGTAGTAATGCACGCTCGAGTGTCCATCTATTATTTGTTCTCCTGCGAGACAAGGTTATCTCCAACGATACCGCTGCATGATCTGATAGATGAGAAGGTAAATATCCTACCTCATCCACGCTCTCAAGCAACCGACTGTCAACCAAAAAATAGTCAATACGTGAAGCGTGGCTATATTTCTTATTGATAAAGGAGGAAGCCCTTCCATTCCCAGCCCTCTCACGCCATATATCACACAGGCCTAGCTCTTTCATAATTCTCCTTAGAAATTGCTGAGATTTTGGCGTTCCTAAGGATCTACAAGTATCCATCCTATCCAGTTTATTATCCAGCACCACATTAAAATCTCCCATCAAAATGACCGGATCTGAAAATTCAATTACCTGGGAGAACAACCGATTAGGAGGCTCAATATTATCACGATTTGGACCATAATACCCCACCAATACTATAACATCTCCCCCAACCTGAGCTCTTACTAACACCCAACGCCCTCTTGATCCGATCTTACTTCGAGTCGTTCTACCCTAGCTTGCAAGCCATGTTTAACCAAAATAGCCACTCCTCTCGTATGAAAATTATGGTTAGTGCAGATACAACTTTGAACCCATTTTTGCGTCCCAAATAGTTTCTTACACTCATCTACCGCCAGGTGGGTCTCTTGTAAGTCAAGAATTTGTGCTGGCGAGTCTCTTAAATATTGTAGAATTTTATTCCTTCTCGCACTGGTCCTCAGACCATTAATATTCCAAGAAAGCATGTGCATGGTAAGCCCTACCTTCCCCTGACCTTTGCCTATACTAGCCATTTCTACCCCTATGCCTCGGTGAATAAGGTACATTTTTCCTATTTCCCCCCAATTGCCCCCCACCTTGTGGCCCACCTTCCCTTCCCTCCCTCACCCCTCCCATAGAGAACCCCCCCACTTTGTCGGCCGACATGGCCCTATTTTAGAACGCCCTGCCTTCCTGGGTGGCTTAGTGCAAGCGGGGGAAATTCCCCCTTCACATATGGTCAGCCTGCTCTCTCCTGATTACGGCCAACAATTCATCTGCCCCGCCCACATCCCTTATATTATACATTTTATTACTGTACATAACTCAAAGAGACGCAGGAATTTCAACTGTGCAGAAGCCCCTAACTTCTTAAACTCATCCGGAAATTTCCCCAACTCCCACTGCCTATCCATAGTAAGTTTAGACAAGTCTGACCTAATCTCAAATGTCACATTTTCCACTTTTAATGACTTTTGCTTTAATGCGCTAGTCAAAATCTTTTCTTTCAACTCATAAGTTAAAAAGTTAATCAAAATTCTTTGAGGTCTACTACTGTTCAATCGTCTTGTAAAAGGGTCGCGATGTACTCTCTGAATATCTTTCTCAATCTCTTCTTTACTCTCCTCCAACTCACATGCAGACTTAATTAAAGAGACCACATAAGACTTCAAATTTCCCCCTTCCGCTCCTTCCGGGACCTTCAAAAGTCTAATATTGTTCTTTCGTGAATAGTTCTCCAACTGCTCCGGCCTGGATTGTAATCCTTGCTCCTTTTCCTTTAGCTCTTGAATCTCTTCTTTATGCTGCTTCAACTCCTCCTTCATTCCCCCCACCATTTCCTCTAAAACTTGAGTCCTCTCCATCAAGCTGTCGAACTTTCTTTCCAGTACCTCACATGTCTCTCTGATTTCCCCTTGATTGATCTCAGAGCTGGCAAAGCCCTTTTTTATATCTTCCGAAATGGAGAGGATCACTGCCTCCATTGAGGGGCTATGAATTGGACCAGGGACCAGGGCTTGGGCGGGAGGGGGACTAAAATCCACCAGCACTGGGTCCTCTTCCCCTTGCAGAGAGGTCATTATCTCACTACTTCGTTGAACCGAGGAAGAAGACTCAGATCCCGCTTGCACCGCCTCTTGACAAACCCCATCACCAACTGGAGGGAAAGTATTATCTTTCACCCCCTTGCCAGAGCCCCCGCCATTACCACTTGGCAGTGAAGTATGTTCATCCATTCTCCCCTGTCCTGGAATGAGTACAATGTCGTCCGGTCTCACCCTAAAATAGGTTCTCAGTGAGGACGTAAGTTTATTTTGTAATTTTTGCCTTCCCTCACCTCCTCTTCTTATAGCATTTCTCTCAGGCTCTAAAACTTTATTTTGTGTATTTACACTCCTCTTCCCCTGTGCTCCAAAGTCTTTGTTCCCCCTCTCACCCTCCTTTTGCCCTGGCCACCCTACCTGAAATGGATTAGAAAAAGAGGGGGGGGCTGCTACCCTCTCCACTCTGCCTTACTGAGCTTCCAACGGGCTCCACTGCCTCCACAACCTCCTTTCCAGCTGTCTGCTTTGCGCGCGTTAACGCGTTTCCAGGTTCCTGGGAGTTCCTCCCAGGAACCTTGCTTGTGCTGATTCTGCCGGGAGGGTGGAAGAGACCAGACTGAAGCTTAAACATCAACAGCTGGCCTTGGATAGGGAATCCCTAGACATTGAGAAGTAAAGACAGAGGTTGGGGTTAGGACCCTATGGTGGCAGCAGCAGTATTCCTGATAGTAATCCTGTTAGAGAGCATGATTCCAGGAATCTGCACAAGATAGTCCTCCCTTAAAAGGAGGGGAATGACATCAACAAGTGGTTTGCTGCACTTGAGAGAGCCTGTATGGTACAGGGGGTCCCTCAAAGGCAGTGGGCTGCTATTTTGTGGCTATCTTTCACTGGAAAGGGTAGGGATGGGCTCCTTACTGTTAGAGAAAGTGAAGCTAACAAATTCACAGTATTGAAGGATGCACTCTTGCGTGGATTTGGCTTAACCACTGAACAATACAGGATTAAGTTCAGATACACCAGAAAAGAGTCCCCTCAAGACTGGACAGATTTTGTGGACTGTTCAGTGAAGGCCTCGGAAGGGTGGTTACATGGCAGTAAGGTATCTGATGATGAAAGCCTGTATAATCTTATTCTGAGAGAGCATATTCTGAATAACCGTGTGTCTGAGTTGTTGCACCAATACCTAGTGGACTCGTATCTGACCTCTCCCCAAGAATTGGGAAAGAAGGCTGACAAGTGGGTCAGAATAAGGGTGAACAGAAAAGTTCATACAGGGGGTGATAAGGATGGCAAGAAGAAGGATGGTAAGTCTTCTGGCAAGGGTAGGGATAAAAGTAAGCATACTGAGTCTTCATCAGGCCCAGAAAAATCCTCTGGTGGGGGTGGTAGGTCCAAATCCTCTTCCAATAATCAACCTAAAAAGCTTTGGTGTTATTTGTGTAAAGTCAAAGGCTCTTGGGCAACTGATTCCAGTTGTCCAAAGAAAAACACCAAACCTCCCACCACCACAACCCCTGCTGCAAATTCTAGTGCCCCTAGTAATAGCAGTGGTGGTGGGAAACCTACTAATAGCCAATCAAATGGTGTAGCTGGGCTCACTTTTGGCAATGTAGTTGGGGTTGGTCTGTTAGGGAGACCAGAGAGGCTGTTTTGGTCTCTGAAGGTACCATTGATTTGGCCACCTTGGTTGCTTGTCCCCTTAATATGGATAAGTACAAGCAACTTCCCCTAATAAATGGTGTTGAGGTTCAGGCCTACAGGGACACAGGTGCCAGTGTAACTATGGTCATAGAGAAACTGGTCCACCGTGAACAACACCTACTTGGTCAGCAGTACCAAGTGACAGACGCTCATAACAACACTCTTAGCCACCCCATGGCTGTTGTGAATCTCAACTAGGGAGGGGGTTACTGGTCCAAAGAAAGTTGTGATTGCCTCAGATTGACCTGTAGACTGTCTACTAGGGAATGATTTAGAGACATCAGCTTGGGCAGAAGTGGAGTTGGAGGATCATGCAGCAATGCTGTGCATTCCTGGGCATATTTTTGCTTTAACCAGGGCTCAGGCCAAAAAGCAAAAAGGACAGGGTAACTTGGATCCTGGAAGAATGGACCAAGTGCTCCATAAAGCTAGGGGTAGCAAGGGTAAATCCCTACCCACTATCCCTCCATCTACAGATGATTCTCCTTCTGAGGAAGAATAATTTGCTCCCTGTGCAGAACCTTCACCAGATGAGCTGCATCAGACACTGCTGAGCTTTTGGGTGGAGGGGGGCCTGCCAGGGAAGAGCTGAGTGTGGCACAGCAAACCTGTCCCACATTAGAGGGTCTCAGACAGCAAGCTGTCAAACAGCAAAATGGGAATGTCAGTGACAGTCATAGAGTTTACTGGGAGGCCAACCTCTTGTACACCGAGGCAAGGGACCCAAAACCTGGAGCAGCCAGGAGATTGGTCATTCCCCTGCAGTACAGAGAGTTCCTCCAAACTCTTGCCCATGACATTCCTTTGGCTGGGTATTTGGGCCAGATCAAAACATGGGAAAGACTTGTCCCCTTGTTTCACTGGCCTAGGATGTCAGAGGACAGACACTAAAGATTTTTGCAAGTCTTGTGTGACCTGCCAAGCCAGTGGCAAGACTGGTGGCACTCCAAAGGCCCCTCTAATTCCACTTCCAGTGGTTGGGGTGCTCTTTGAAAGGGTAGGGGTTGACATAGTTGATCCCCTTGACCCTCCTACTGCTTCAGGCAATAGGTTTATGTTGGTGGTTGTGGACCATGCCACAAGATATCCTGAAGCAATTCCTCTAAGGACCACTACAGCACCTGCAGTGGCAAAGGCCCTCCTGGGAATCTTTTCCAGGGTGGGTTTCCCTAAAGAGGTAGTATCAGACAGGGGTAGCAACTTCATGTCTGCATACTTGAAAGCAATGTGGAAGGAGTGTGGTGTTACCTACAAGTTCACCACTCCTTATCACCCACAGACTAACGGACTGGTAGAGAGGGTTAATAAAACTCTCAAAGGTATGATAATGGGACTCCCTGAAAAACTCAGGAGGAGATGGGATGTCCTGTTACCTTGCCTGCTTTTTGCTTACAGGGAGGTACCCCAGAAAGGAGTGGGCTTCAGCCCCTTTGAACTCCTCTTTGGACGCCCTGTAAGAGGTCCACTCACTCTTATGAAGGAGGGTTGGGAACAACCTTTAAAAGCTCCTAAACAGGACATAGTGGATTATGTACTTGGCCTAAGATCCAGAATGGCTGAGTACATGAAAAAGGCCAGTAAAAAGAAGGCTGTTCTGATCCAGTACCAACCAGGACAAAAGGTGTGGGTATTGGAGCCTGTGGCCCCAGGAGCACTCCAGGACAAATGGAGTAGCCCCCATCTAATTATTGAGAAAAAGGGTGAGGTTACCAATTTGGTAGACCTGGGCACTGCCAGGAGTCCCCTTAGGGTGATTCATGTCAACCGCCTAAAACCCTACTATGACAGGGCTGATCTCACCCTGCTCCTGGCAACAGATGAGGGACAGGAAGAAGAGAGTGACCCTCTTCCTGATCTCTTTTCCACCACTGAAGCAGATGCCTTAGTGGAGGGAGTAGTTGTGGCAGATTGTCTGACTGCAGAACAGAAAGACAACTGCGTCAATCTCCTAGGACAATTTTCTGACCTCTTTTCAATTGTGGCAGCTACAACATCCTGGTGTGAACACACAATTGATACTGGTGACAGCCTGCCTGTCAAGAGTAAGATTTATAGGCAGCCTGACCATGTCAGAGACTGCATTAAACAAGAGGTACAGAAAATGCTGGATCTGGGAGTGATTGAGCCTTCTGAAAGCCCAAGGGCTAGCCCTGTGGTGCTTGAACCAAAGCCTCACACAAAAGATGGAAAAAGGGAGATGAGGTTTTGTGTAGACTACAGAGGTCTCAATCAGGTATCAATAACTGATGCTCACCCTATACACAGGGCAGATGAGCTCATTGATACACTGGCATCTGCCAAGTATCTTAGCACCTTTGATTTCACTGCAGGGTATCGGCAGATCAAATTGTCAGAAGATGCTAAACCAAAGACTGCATTTTCAACTATAGGAGGGCACTGCCAATTTACAGTGATGCCATTTGGTTTGAAAAATGCACCTGCCACTTTTCAGAGGTTGGTGAACACAGTCCTGCAAGGGTTGGAAGCTTTTAGTGCAGCATATCTTGATGATATTGCTGTCTTTAGCTCCACCTGGGATGAGCACCTGGTCTACCTTTGGAAAGTTGTGGAGGCCCTGCAAAAGGCAGGCCTCACTATCAAGGCCTCAAAGTGCCAGATAGGGCAGGGTAAGGTGGTTTATCTGGTACACCTGGTAGGTGGTGAACATATTGCACCACTTCAGGGGACAATCCAGACAATCATGTATTGGGTTCCCCCTACAACTCAGACCCAGGTGAGAGCCTTCTAAGGCCTCACAGGGTATTACAGGAGATTCATTAAAAACTATGGCTCCATAGCAGCCCCTCTTAATGATCTCACAAGTAAGAAAATGCCTAAAAAGGTATTATGGACAGCTAGATGTCAGAAAGCTTTTGAGGAGCTCAAACAGGCCATGTGCTCTGCACCTGACCTAAAAAGCCCATGTTACTCCAAGAAATTCATTGTTCAAACTGATGCATCTGAATTATGGGTAGGGGCAGTCTTGTCACAACTGAATTCTGAGGGCCAGGATCAACCAGTTGCTTTTATCAGCAGAAGGTTGACCCCTAGAAAAAAGCATTGGTCTGCCATAGAGAGGGAGGCCTTTGCTGTGGTCTGGGCACTGAAAAAGTTGAGGACATACCTGTTTGGCACTCACTTTATTGTTCAGACAGACCTCTACTTTGGCTAAAACAAATGAAAGGTGAAAACCCTAAATTGTTGAGGTGGTCCATATCTCTACAGGGAATGGACTATACAGTGGAACATAGACCTGGGAGTACCCACTCCAATGGAGATGGACTCTCCAGATATTTCCACTTAGACAATGAAGACTCATCAGGTCATGGCTTGTCTTATTGTCCTTCATTTGGGGGGGGGGGGCGGGTTGTGTAGGAAAGTATCATCTTGACTGGCATGTTACCCCCATATTTCACTGTATATATGTTGTTTTAGTCTATGTGTCACTGGGACCCTGCCAGGCAGGGCCCCAGTGCTCATTAGTATGTGCCCTGTATGTATTCCCTGTGTGATGCCTAACTGTCTCAATGAGGCTCTGCTAACCAGAACCTCAGTGGTTATGCTCTCTCTACTTTCCAAATTTGTCACTAACAGGCTAGTGACTACATTTACCAATTCACATTGGCATACTGGTACACCCATATAATTCCCTTGTACATGGTACTGAGATACCCAGGGTTTTGGGGTTCCAGGAGATCCCTATGGGCTGCAGCATTTCTTTTGCCACCCATAGGGAGCTCTGACAATTCTTACACAGGCCTGCCACTGCAGCCTGCGTGAAATAACGTCCACGTTATTTCACAGCCATTTACCACTGCATACAAGTAACTTATAAGTCACCTATATGTCTAACCTTCACCTGGTGAAGGTTGGGTGCAAAGTTACTTAGTGTTTGGGCACCCTGGCACTAGCCAAGGTGCCCCAACATAGTTCAGGGCAAATTCCCCAGACTTTGTGAGTGCGGGGACACCATTACACGTGTGCACTATACATAGGTCACTACCTATGTATAGCGTCGCCATGGTAACTCCGAACATGGCCATGTAATATGTCTAAGATCATGGAATTGTCCCCCCAATACCATTCTGGTATTGGGGGGACAATTCCATGATCCCCCGGGTCTCTAGCACAGAACCCGGGTACTGCCAACCTGCCTTTCCGGGGTCTCCACTGCAGCTGCTGCTGCTGCCAACGCCTCAGACAGGTTTCTGCCCTCCTGAGGTCCAGGCAGCCCTGACCCAGGAAGGCAGAACAAAGGATTTCCTCTGAGAGAGGGTGTTACACTCTCTCCCTTTGGAAATAGGTGTGAAGGGCTGGGGAGGAGTAGCCTCCCCCAGCCTCTGGAAATGCTTTGATGGGCACAGATGGTGCCCATCCCTGCATAAGCCAGTATACACTGGTTCAGGAATCCCCCAGCCCTGCTCTGGCACGAAACTGGACAAAGGAAAGGGGAGTGACCACTCCCCTGACCAGTACTTCCCAGGGGAGGTGCCCAGAGCTCCTCCAGTGTGTCCCAGACCTCTGCCATCTTGGAAACAGAGGTGTTGGGGGCACACTGGACTGCTCTGAGTGGCCAGTGCCAACAGGTGATGTCAGAGGCTCCTTCTGATAGGCTCTTATCTCTCTTGGTAGCCAATCCTCCTTCCTTGGTAGCCAAACCTCATTTCCTGGCTATTTAGGGTCTCTGCTTTGGGGAATTCTTCAGATAATGAATTCAAGAGCTCACCAGAGTTCCTCTGCACTTTCCTCATCAACTTCTGCCAAGGATCGACCGCTGACTGCTCCAGGACGCCTGCAAAACCTCAACAAAGTAGCAAGATGACTACCCGCAACATTGTAGCGCCTAATCCTGCCGGCTTTCTCGACTGTTTCCTGGTGGTGCATGCACTGGGGGTAGCCTGCCTTCACCCTGCACCAGAAGCTCCAAATAAGTCTCCCGTGGGTCGACAGAATCTTCCCCCTGCTAACGCAGGCACCAAAAGACTGCATCACTGGTCCTCTGGGTCCCCTCTCATCCCAACATGCGTGCTCCCTAGAACACAGCAACAGTGTCCAAGTGACTCCCACAGTCCAGTGACTCTTCAGTCCAAGTTTGGTGGAGGTAAGTCCTTGCCTCCCCACGCTAGACTGCAAAGCTGTGTACCGCGTGATTTACAGCTGCTCCGGATCCTATGCACTCTTCCAGGATTTCCTTTGTGCACAGCATAGCCTGGGTCCCCAGCACTCCGTCCTGCATTGCACAACCTTCTGAGTTGTCCTCCGATGTCGTGGGACTCCGTTTTTTAACTTAACATAGACTCCGGTTCACTTTTCTTCCAAGTGCATCTTGGGGCTCTCTGAGTTGCTGAGCGCCACCTCTGTCTCCTCCTCCAAGAGGCGACATCCTGGTCCTTCCTGGTCCTCAGCAGCACCCAAAAACCTCTACCTCGACCCTTACAGCTAGCAAGACTTGTTTACAGTCTTTCTGCGTGGGAACACCTCTGCAAGCTTCATCGCAATGTGGGACATCAGTCCTCCAAAGGAGAAGTCCCTAGTCCTCTTCTTTCTTGTAGAACTCCAAGCTTCTTCCAACCAGAGGCAGCTTCCTTAAACCTTCATCTGGGGTTTCCTGGGCTCCTGCCCCCCCTGGACACTATCGTGACTATTGGACTTGGTCCCCTTGCCTTGCAGGTCCTCAGGTCTGGAAATCCGTTGTCAGTGCACTGCTGGTGTTTGTTCTTCCTGCAGAATCCCCCTATAACGACTATTGTGCTCTCTGGGGGTAGTAGGTGCACTTTACTCCTACGTTTTAGGGTCTTGCACCCACAGCTGGCATTTCCTGGGCATCTGCCCATCTCCGACTTGCTTGTGACTTTTGGACTTGGTCCCCTTGTTCCACAGGTACCCTCGTTTGGAAATCCATCGTTGTTGCATTGCTGATTTGTGTCTTTCCTGCAGAATTCCCCTATCACGACTTCTATGTCCTTTGGGGAACTTTAGTGCACTTTGCACTCACTTTTCAGGGTCTTGGGGTGGGCTATTTTTCTAACCCTCACTGTTTTCTTACAGTCCCAGCCACCCTCTACAAGCTCACATAGGTCTGGGGACCATTCGTGGTTCGCATTCCACTTTTGGAGTATATGGTTTGTGTTGCCCCTATACCTATGTTCTCCTATTGCAACCTATTGTAATTCTACACTGTTTGCATTACTTTTCTTGGTCTTACTTACCTGATTTGGGTTTGTGTACATATAACTTGTGTATATTACTTACCTTCTTACTGAGGGTACTCACTGAGATACTTGTGGCATATTGTCATAAAAATAAAGTACCTTTATTTTTAGTAACTGTGTATTGTGTTTTCTTATGATATTGTGCATATGATATAAGTGGCATATTAGGAGCTTTGCATGTCTCCTAGTTCAGCCTAAGCTGCTTTGCCATAGCTACCTTCTATCAGCCTAAGCTGCTAGAAACACCTCTTCTACACTAATAAGGGATAATTGGACCTGGCACAAGGTGTAAGTACCTCTGGTACCCACTACAAGCCAGGCCAGCCTCCTACATTGGTTGTGCAGCGGTGGGATAAGTACTTGTAACTACTTACCACTTTGTCATTTTGTACTTTTCATAGTAGAATCATATACCAAACAGTTCAGTGTATGTACACATAACCAAAAAGTTTGCTTTTCTTCTCTAAAAACATTTGACAAAGTTCTGAAAATTTTCTTAAAACTTCTAAAGGTTTTCTAAAAGTTTGAAAAAAAAAATTCTCTGTGCTTCCTAAAGTTCTGAAACCTTTTCTCTCTTCTCACTATCTCTAAACCTTTTGCTATCATGTCTGTGGTAGATTCTGCTCCCAAAACTGTCATTGCTACTTATGACATTTTGAATTACAAGAGCTTAAGGAGTCTCTGCTTAGATAGAGGTTTAGTTATAGGAAAGAACCCTACAAAAGAGTTTATGTTCAACATGCTTATTGTAGATGATGAGAACCAAGCTGGTCCATCAAATGAGAGGTTAGAATATGTAGAAACATCCCAGTCTGATTCAGGAGAGTTCCCTGAGAAGGGTGGGGAGGGGTCTGAACAGGGTCTGCCCCCTAGCAGGACACCCAGTAATGTTGGTAGTAATGGAGGTTCCCATCACAGTAGGGCATCCTTTATTTCTAGAGGCCAAGTGACCAGGGTCCAGACAGTTAGGGACAAGCCCCCCTCTGAAGTTTCCCATTTGTCATCTGTGTCAAAGCCTTCCCAACCCACCCACACTGAGGATAACTTGTTAGAAAGGGAACTCAAAAAGTTGAGGGTTGAAGAGACCAGACTGAAGCTTAAACCTCAACAGCTGGCCTTGGATAGGGAATCCCTAGACATTGAGAAGGAAAGACAGAGGTTGGGGTTTGGACCCCATGGTGGCAGCAGCAGTATTCCTGATAGTATTCCTGTTAGAGAGCATGATTCCAGGAATCTGCACAAGATAGTCCCCCCTTACAAGGAGGGGGATGACATCAACAAGTGGTTTGCTGCACTTGAGAGGGCCTGTATGGTACAGGGAGTCCCTCAAAGGCAGTGGGCTGCTATTTTGTGGCTATCTTTCACTGGAAAGGGTAGGGATAGGCTCCTTACTGTTAGAGAAAGTGAAGCTAACAATTTCACAGTATTGAAGGATGTACTCTTGGATGGATTTGGCTTAACCACTGAACAATACAGGATTAAGTTCAGAGTCACCAGAAAAGAGTCCCCTCAAGACTGGACAGATTTTGTGGACTGTTCAGTGAAGGCCTTGGAAGGGGGGTACATGGCAGTAAGGTATCTGACTATGAAAGGCTGTATAATCTTATTCTGAGAGAGCATATTCTGAATAACCGTGTGTCTGACTTGTTGCACTAATACCTAGTGGACTCAGATCTGACCTCTCCCCAAGAATTGGGAAAGATGGCAGACAAGTAGGTCAGAACAAGGGTGAACAGAAAAGTTCATACAGGGAATGACAAGGATTGCAAGAAGAAGGATGGTAAGTCTTCTGGCAAGGGTGGGGATAAAAGTAAGCATACTGAGTCTTCATCAGGCCCACACAAATCCTCTGGTGGGGGTGGTGGGTCCAAATCCTCTTCCAATAATCAACCTAAAAAGCCTTGGTCTTATTTGTGTAAAGTCAAAGGCCATTGGGCAACTGATTCCAGTTGTCCAAAGAAAAACACCAAACCTCCCACCACCACAACCCCTGCTGCAAATTCTAGTGCCCCTAGTAATAGCAGTGGTGGTGGGAAACCTACTAATAGCCAATCCAAGGGTGTAGCTGGGCTCACTATTGGCAATGTAGTTGGGGTTGGTCTTGTTAGGGAGACCACAGAGGCTGTTTTAGTCTCTGAAGGTGCCATTGATTTGGCCACCTTGGTTGCTTGTCCCCTTAATATGGATAAGTACAAGCAACTTCCCCTAATAACTGATGTTGAGGTTCAGGCCTACAGGGACACAGGTGCCAGTGTAACTATGGTCATAGAGAAACTGGTCCACCCTGAACAACACCTACTTGGTCAGCAGTACCAAGTGACAGACGCTCATAACAACACTCTTAGCAACCCCATGGCTGTTTTGAATCTCAACTGGGGGGGGTCACTGGTCCAAAGAAAATTGTGGTTGCCTCAGATTTACCTGTAGAATGTCTACTAGGGAATGATTTCGAGAGATCAGCTTGGGCAGAAGTGAAGTTGGAGGCACATGCAGCAATGCAGGGCATTCCTGGGCATATTTTTGCTTTAACCAGGGCTCAGGCCAAAAAGCAAAAAGGAGAGGGTAACTTGGATCCTGGAAGAATGGACCAAGTACTCCCTAAAGCTAGGGGTAGCAAGGGTAAATCCCTACCCACTATCCCTCCCTCTACAGATGATTCTCCTTCTGAGGAAGAAGAATTTCCTCCCTGTGCAGAACCTTCACCAGATGAGCTGGCACAGAAAACCTGTCCCACATTAGAGGGTCTCAGGCAGCAAGCTGTCAAACAGAAAAATGGGGATGTCAGTGACAGCCATAGAGTTTACTGGGAGGACAACCTCTTGTACACTGAGGCAAGGGACCCAAAACCTGGAGCAGCCAGAGGATTGGTCATTCCCCTGCAGTACAGAGAGTTCCTCCTAACTCTTGCACATGACATTCCTTTGGCTGGGTATTTGGGCCAGATCAAAACATGGGAAAGACTTGTCCCCTTGTTTCACTGGCCTAGGATGTCAGAGGACACTAAAGATTTTTGAAAGTCTTGTGTGACCTGCCAAGCCAGTGGCAAGACTGGTGGTACTCCAAAGGCCCCTCTAATTCCACTTCCAGTGGTTGGGGTGCCCTTTGAAAGGGTAGGGGTTGACATAGTTGGCCCCCTTGACCCTCCTACTGCTTCGGGCAGTAGGTTTATGTTGGTGGTTGTGGACCATGCAACAAGATATCCTGAAGCAAATTCCTCTAAGGACCACTACAGCACCTGCAGTGGCAAAGGCCCTCCTGGGAATCTTTTCCAGGGTGGGTTTCCCTAAAGAGGTAGTATCAGACAGGGGTAGCAACTTCATGTCTGCATACTTGAAAGCATTGTGGAAGGAGTGTGGTGTTACCTACAAGTTCACCACTCCTTATCTCCCACAGACTAACGGACTGGTAGAGAGGTTTAATAAATCTCTCAAAGGTATGATAATGGGACTCTCTGAAAAACTCAGGAGGAGATGGGATGTCCTGTAACCTTGCCTCCTTTTTGCTTACAGGGAGGTACCCCAGAAAGGAGTGGGGTTCAGCCCCTTTGAACGCCTCTTTGGACACCCTGTAAGAGGTCCAATCACTCTTGTGAAGGAGGGTTGGGAACAACCTTTAAAAGCTCCTAAACAGGACACAGTGGATTATGTACTTGGCCTAAGATCCAGAATGGCTGAGTACATGAAAAAGGCCAGTAAACACCTTCAGGCCAGCCAGGAGCTGCAAAAGCAATGACTGTTCTGATCCAGTACCAACCAGGACAGAAGGTGTGGGTATTGGAGCCTGTGGCCCCAAGAGCACTCCAGGACAAATGGAGTGGACCCCATCTAATTGTTGAGAAAAAGGGTGAGGTTACCTATTTGGTAGACCTGTGCACTGCCAGGAGTCCCCTTAGGGTGATTCATGTCAACCGCCTAAAACCCTACTATGACAGGGCTGATCTCACCCTGCTCCAGGCAACAGATGAGGAACAGGAAGAAGAGAGTGACCCTCTCCCTGATCTCTTTTCCACCACTGAAGCAGATGCCTTAGTGGAGGGAGTAGTTTTGGCAGATTGTCTGACTGCAGAACAGAAAGACAACTGCATCAATCTCCTAGGAAAAGTTTCTGACCTCTTTTCAATTGTGCCAGGTACAGAGGTGACGTCAGAGGCTCCTTCTGATAGGCTCTTACCTCTCTTGGTAGCCAATCCTCCTTCCTTGGTAGCCAAACCTCATTTCCTGGCTATTTAGGGTCTTTGCTTTGGGGAATTCTTCAGATAACGAATGCAAGAGCTCACCAGAGTTCCTCTGCACTCCCCTCTCCAACTTCTGCCAAGGATCGACCGCTGACTGCTCCAGGACGCCTGCAAAACTGCAACAAAGTAGCAAGAAGACTACCTGCAACATTGTAGCGCCTCATCCTGCCAGCTTTCTCGACTGTTTCCTGGTGGTGCATGCTCTGAGGACTGTCTGCCTTCAACCTGCACAGGAAGCCAAGAAGAAATCTCCTGTGGGTCGACTGAATCTTCCCCCTGCCAATGCAGGCACCAAACTTCTGCATCACCGGTCCTCTGGGTCCCCTCTCATCCTGACGAGCATGGTCCCTGGAACACAGGAGCTGGGTCCAAGTGTCCCTGACAGTCCAGTGGCCCTTCTGTCCAAATTTGGTGGAGGTAAGTCCTTGCCTCCCCACGCCAGACAGTAATCCTGTGGACTGCGTGAACTGCAGCTGCTCTGGCTTCTGTGCACTTTTGCAAGACTTCCTTTGTGCACAGCCTAGCCCAGGTCCCCAGCACTCTTTCCTGCTTCACCCAACTCGCTGAGTTGGAATCTGACGTCGTGGGATCCTCTTTTGTTGTTCTGAGTTGACCGTCATCCTCAGATCTTCTAAGTGGCTGTTCTGGTGCTTTTGTGGGTGCTGCCTGCTTTTGCAGGAGCTCTCTGAGTTGCTGAGTGCCCCCTCTGTCTCCTCCTCCAAGGGGCGACCTCCTGGTCCTTCCTGGGCCCTGGCAGCACCTAAACAATCCTCAACCACGACTCTTGCAGCAAGCAAGACTTGCTTGCGGTCTTTCTGCGAGAAAACAACTCTGCATCCTCCATCATGCCGTGGGACATCTTCTGACTAAAGGAGAAGTTTCTGGCACCTTCTGTTGTTGCAGAATCTTTGGCTTCTTCCACCCAGAGGCAGCCCTTTTGCACCTTCATCCGGGGTTTAGTGGGCTCCTGCCACTCCTGGACACTTGCGTGACACTTGGACTTGGACCCCTTCCTTTACAGGTCCTCAGGTCCAGGAATCCGTCTTCAGTGTTTTGCAGTCAGTTGTTGTCCTTGCAGAATCCCCTATCTCAACTTTACTGTCTTTCTGGGGTAGTAGGGTAACTTTACCCCTTCTTTTCAGGGTCTTGGGGTGGGGTATCTTGGACACCCTTAGTGTTTTCTTACACTCCCAGCGACCCTCTGCACACTACACTAGGCCTGGCGTCCATTCGTGGTTCGCATTCCACTTTTGGAGTATATGGTTTGTGTTGCCCCGAGGCCTATTTTCTCCTATTGCATTTTTTTGTGTTCTACAGTGTTTGCACTACTTTTCTAACTGTTTACTTACCTGATTTGGTTTGTGCATGTATATTTTGTGTTTTTTACTTACCTCTTAAGGGAGTATATCCTCTGTGATACTTTTGGCATATTGTCACTAAAATAAAGTACCTTTATTTTTAGTAATTCTGAGTATTGTGTTTTCTTCTGCTATAGTACTAAGGGATATAAGTGGTAGAGTAGGAGCTTTGCATGTCTCCTAGTTCAGCCTATGCTGCTCTGCTATAGCTACCTCTATCAGCCTATGCTGCTAGAACACCTCTAATCTACTAATAAGGGATAACTGGACCCGGCACAAGGTGTAAGTACCACAAGGTACCCACTATAAGCCAGGCCAGCCTCCTACACAAGCCCACTGTCACTTGGAAAGAACCACTTTCCAGGAAGTCGAGCACTGATAGCACTGGCACAAGAGGGGGGATCCTATTTGGATGACGGATAGCAGATATCAGGTCAAGCTCCAATTGGGCACACAGCTCTGTGACTGTGGCCCTGTCTAGTCTGTAGGTGAGTATAATGTGCCTGTCCTCCAGTGTAGCCACGTCCACAAGGGGTCTGTACACGGGGGTATGTCTCCTCCTCCTACTTATCTGCAGCGTTAGGTATCTAAGGGACTCAAGAGTGAGTAGGCTGTCACAATTTGAACAATGGAACCCCAGCCTCAGTATACATAGTGCATTTATGTGATGGGACAGTGGGAATGGCGAGGTATGTGCTAATCTAGGCTGTGATGCAGTTAAGGTTGATATGACCATTGTCCACCACCATGAAATGGTGACCACCTGTCCTGTATGTAGGGACAGGTGGAAGTGAGGTAACTCTGCCAACGTTGGGCGTCGTGGCGGAAGGCGGTCTTGCACCGCCATGCAATTCCTCATTGCATAATATGGGGCTCTATGGAGTGCAGTGGCCAATGGGGATCTGCGCCGGCGGTGACAGTGTGCACCGCCGAGGACGTGACCACCATTTTCTGTCTGATTCCTCACTTGTTTGCTGATCTTCAACAGGAGAACACCTACACTGCGTTTGCTGCTGTGATCTGTGTCTGGAACCTACTGTGGCCCATGTGACCGGGGAAAGGGCCCCTGTCTTCACTTCAGAGGAGTTGGAGCGTTTGGTGGATGTGGTCCTACCCCAGTGCGGACTGTTGTATGGGGCTCCAGACCAACAGTGAGTATACCTTGAGCACAATGTATGTGGGAAGGATGCATGGAGATGTGTGTGCAAGCATTGTGTCATCGGGGGGAATATCTTGTGGTGGTGTACATTGTGTGTGCCGGCCGATATGTGTGCCAGCGGTGCCGGAAACGGGATTGGTGGGCCATATATGTGACAGGTTGGATTGTATGTGTGATGGTGTCCTCCTCTCTGTATTACCTCTGCAATTCAGCACCCATCAAAAGAAGGGATTATGGCGTGCCATTGCCAAGGATGTGCGGACCCTGGGGGTCTATGGCAGGCGGAGCACCCACTGTCGGAAAAGGTGGGAGGACCTGAGATGCTGGTCACGGAAGACCGGGGAGGCCTCCTAATGAGGAAGGGGTGCCCTTCGTAACATGACCCCCCTGATGGCCCGCATACTGGCGGTGGACTACCCAGAGCTGGATGGGCGCTTGAGGGCATCACAGCAGCCACAAGGGGATGAGTACAGTGGGCATTACTACAACAATTGGCAGGTGGCATGGAATCTGGGTAGTGGGTGTGAGTTAGAGGGTGCTCCTAAGGCCAGGACAGACATTGCAGTGTGATCCAGCTCAAGTGTAATGGGTGTATGGCAAATGCAGGTAACCTAGCTTGTTAGCATTCTGTGTCAGTCAGGGCTTTGTGGGACCCAGGAGGGGTGCAGTTGGCGGTGTGCGGCCCTCATCTTGCCGTGGCATCTAGCCAAATTACTGACAGTGCAATACATAGTGCTCAACCCTGATCCCTGTGTGTGACAGTGCTATGTCTGCCAACTGTGGTGTTGGTGCAGTAATTGACCAAGTGTTTTCTTTCTCTCTCTCCCCCCCTATTTTCTTCTGTCACTCTGTCCATGTGTGCATTAGCATCATCTGACAGAGGTGCAGGGGCACCGGTGACAGAGGGAGCTGCATCCCACAGGACCCTGGAGGCAGAGTCCACCAACGCAGAGAGAACCAGTGGGACAGAGGGCAAGGGGAGTACCACGGTGGAGACAGGTGGCGACAACACAGACTCATTCCTGTGGCAGCTCCCTGGTGGTGGCAGACACCTCTGTGACCACCCCAGCTGCAGGTACAGTTGCCACCCCGTGGACATCTCCTTCGCCCCCGGAATCTCAGGCCCTAACCCAGTGAGCCCTGCTGCCCTGAGTGAGGAGGCTATTGACCTCCTATGATCCATCCCTGTAGGGCAGTCAACCATTGTGAATGCCATCCAGGGGCTGTCATCCCAGAAGCAGCAATGCAGTGCATTCCTTGATGGCCTCCACAGTGGATTGGCGGCCCAACAGAGATCGATACAGGCTCTGGCCTCCTCTCTGATGGCAGCCATTGTCCCTGTTCCTACCGTCCCCCTTCCCAGTCCCAGTCTCCTCAACCGCAACCCATGCACAGATACAGATGAGCATGCACACAAGACAACACACAAGAGTGGCACAGTCTAACATAGGCACCACACTTCATCCCACAAGTACTCAAACAAACACCAGACATTTGCAGACACAACCACATCTACTGCCTCCACTGTCTCCCCCTCCTCCTCCTCCGCCTCCCTCACAGTCACGTCCACAGTTACACCTGCATGCACTGCATCAACATCCACCACCAGCATCACCACACCAAGTAGCACACACACCTCACTAGCAGACACCTCCACAACATCCATGCAGGCGTCCCCTATGTCCTCTTCCAGCCTGTCTGTCCCTCCTCCTAAAGGATATAAACGCAAGCACTCACACACCCAACAGCCATCCACCTCACATCAGCACACTGCCCATGCACCTGCACAAACGTCTGGCAGACATACACTTCCAACAACCACTCCTTCAACCGCCACTCCCATCCCTCCTCCCTCATCCTGCCCCACCATCCCTATGAAATGTTTCCTTGCCCAACTTGTCCTCTTGCTTCCCCCTCCCCCACTGTCCTGCCCATAAGAGCAGGGTCCCAACGACCCAGCCCAGAACCTCAGCGAAACAGTCCACGCGGACAGTGGTGGCATCACCTAGTCATGGTGGTAAGTCGGTGAAGGATCCCACTCCACCAGCCAGAAAGGTTAAGGATCCCACACCTCCTGCCATGAAGGGGAAGGAGCCTGGACCTCCTGCCATTAAGGAGAAGAAGCCCTTGACTCCTGCCAGGAAGGCTAAGGAGCCCACACATCCTGCCATGAAGGGGAAGAAGCCCTCGACTCCAGTGGAGGCTATCAGGGTGACACCACCACAACCAGTGGTCACCGGGCCCTCACTGCCAGCTGAGAAAGTGCATCCGTCACCTCCAGCAGAGGCTGCCCAGGAGGCACCTCCACCTGCCAACACAGTGCAGCCCTCACCTCCAGCAGAGGCTACCCAGGAGGTACCTCCACCTGCCAACACAGTGCAGCCCTCACCTCCAGCAAAGGCTGTCCGGGTGACACCACCACCGTCACCACCAATGGTCATGGGGCCCTCACGGCCAGCTGAGGAAGTGCAGCCCTCACATCCAGCAGAGGCTGGCCAGGAGGAACCTCCAACTGCCAACACAGTGCAGCCCTCACCTCCAGCAGAGGTTGCCTAGGAGGCACCTTCACCTGCTAACACTGTGCAGCCCTCACCGCCAGATGACACAGTGCAGCCATTACTGTAGGAGGCTGGACTGGCTTGTAGTGAGTACCAAGGGGTACTTACACCTTGCACCAGGCCCAGGTATCCCTTATTAGTGTAGAGGGGTGTCTAGCAGCTTAGGCTGATAGAAAAGGTAGCTTAGCAGAGCAGCTTAGGCTGAACTAGGAGACGAGTGAAGCTCCTACAGTACCACTAGTGTCACTTGCACAATATCATAAGAAAACACAATACACAGATATACTAAAAATAAAGGTACTTTATTTTTATGACAATATGCCAAAGTATCTCAGTGAGTACCCTCAGTATGAGGATAGCAAATATACACAAGATATATGTACACAATACCAAAATATGCAGTAATAGCAATAGAAAACAGTGCAAACAATGTATAGTCACAATAGAATGCAATGGGGGCACATAGGGATAGGGGCAACACAAACCATATACTCTAGAAGTGGAATGCGAACCACGAATGGACCCCAAACCTATGTGACCTTGTAGAGGGTCGCTGGGACTGTAAGAAAACAGTGAGGGTTAGGAAATTAGCCCACCCCAAGACCCTGAAAAGTGGGTGCAAAGTGCACCTAAGTTCCCCAAAGAGCACAGAAGTCGTGATAGGGGAATTCTGCCAGAAACAACAACACCAGCAATGCAACAATGATGGATTTCTTGACGAGAGTACCTGTGGAAAAAGGGGACCAAGTCCAAGAGTCACGATCAAGTCGGGAGTGGGCAGATGCCCAGGAAATGCCAGCTGTGGGTGCAAAGAAGCTGCCACTGGATGGTAGAAGCTGTGGATTCTGCAAGAACGACAAGGGCTAGAAACTTCCCCTTTGGAGGATGGATGTCCCACGTCGTGAAGAGTCGTGCAGAAAGACCGCCAACAAGCCTTGCTAGCTGCAAGGGTTGCGGTTAGGGTTTTTGGATGCTGCTGTGGCCCAGGAGGGACCAGAATGTCGCCAATTGCGTGAGGAGACAGAGGGGAGCAAGACAAAGAGCCCACTCAGAAGCAAGCAGCACCCGCAGAAGTGCTGGAACAGGCACTACAAAGTGAAGTGAACTGGAGCTCACCCGAAGTTGCACAAGAGGGTCCCACGAAGCTGGAGGACAACTCAGGTGGTCGTGCAATGCAGGTTAGAGTGCCGGGGACCCAGGCTTGGCTGTGCACAAAGGAAATCCTGGAAGAGTGCACAGGAGCCGGAGTAGCTGCAAAACACGCAGTTCCCAGCAATGCAGTCTAGCGTGGGGAGGCAAGGACTTACCTCCACCAAACTTGAACTGAAGAGTCACTGGACTGTGGGAGTCACTTGGACAGAGTTGCTGAGTTCAAGGGACCTCGCTCGTCGTGCTGAGAGGAGACCCAGAGGGCAGGTGATGCAGTTCTTTGGTGCCTGCGGTTGCAGGGGGAAGATTCAGTCGACCCACGGGAGATTTCTTCGGAGCTTCTAGTGCAGAGAGGAGGCAGACTACCCCCACAGCATGCACCACCAGGAAAACAGTCGAGAAGGCGGCAGGATAAGCGTTACAAGGTCTCAGTAGTCATCTTTGCTACTTTGTTACAGTTTTCTAGGCTTCCAGCGCGGTCAGCAGTCGATTCCTTGGCAGAAGGTGAAGAGAGAGATGCAGAGGAACTCTGATGAGCTCTTGCATTCGTTATCTAAAGAATTCCCCAAAGCAGAGACCCTAAATAGCCAGAAAAGGAGGTTTGGCTACTTAGGAGAGAGGATAGGCTAGCAACACCTGGAGGAGCCTATCAGAAGGAGTCTCTGACGTCACCTGCTGGCCCTGGCCACTCAGAGCAGTCCAGTGTGCCAGCAGCACCTCTGTTTCCAAGATGGCAGAGGTCTGGAGCGCACTGGAGGAGCTCTGGGCACCTCCCAGGGGAGGTGCAGGTCAGGGGAGTGGTCACTCCCCTTTCCTTTGTCCAGTTTCGCGCCAGAGCAGGGCTGGGGGATCCCTGAACCGGTGTAGACTGGCTTATGCAGAAATAGGCACCATCTGGGCCCATGAAAGCATTTCCAGAGGCTGGGGGAGGCTACTCCTCCCCTGCCTAAACACCTTTTTCCAAAGGGAGAGGGTGTAACACCCTCTCTCTGAGTCCTTTGTTCTGCCTTCCTGGGCCAGGCCTGGCTGAACCCCAGGAGGGCAGAAACCTGTCTGAGGCGTTGGCAGCAGCAGCAGCTGCAGTGAAACCCCAGGAAAGGTAGTTTGGCAGTACCCGGGTCTGTGCTAGAGTCCCGGGGAATCATGGGATTGTCTCCCCAATACCAGGATGGCATTGGGGGGGCAATTCCATGATCTTATACATGTTACATGGCCATGTTCGGAGTTACCATTGTGAAGCTACACATAGGTAGTGACCTATGTGTAGTGCACGCGTGTAATGGTGTCCCCGCACTCACAAAGTCCGGGGAATTTGCCCTGAACAATGTGGGGGCACCTTGGCTAGTGCCAGGGTGCCCACACACTAAGTAACTTAGCACCCAACCTTTACCAGGTAAAGGTTAGACATATAGGTGACTTATAAGTTACTTAAGTGCAGTGTAAAATGGCTGTGAAATAACGTGGACGTTATTTCACTCAGGCTGCAGTGGCAGGCCTGTGTAAGAATTGTCAGAGCTCCCTATGGGTGGCAAAAGAAATGCTGCAGCCCATAGGGATCTCCTGGAACCCCAATACCCTGGGTACCTCAGTACCATATACTAGGGAATTAAAAGGGTGTTCCAGTATGGCAATGTAAATTGGTGAAATTGGTCACTAGCCTGTTTGTGACAATTTGGAAAGAAATGAGAGAGCATAACCACTGAGGTTCTGGTTAGTAGAGCCTCAGTGAGACAGTTAGTCATAACACAGGTAACACATACAGGGCACACTTATGAGCACTGGGGCCTTGGCTGGCAGGGTCCCAGTGACACATACAACTAAAACAACATATATACAGTGAAATATGGGGGTAACATGCCAGGCAAGATGGTACTTTCCTACACAACCCCCCCAAACGAAGGACAATCAGACTAGCCATGACCTGATGAGTCTTCATTGTCTAAGTGGAAATATCTGGAGAGTCCATCTGCATTGGAGTGGGTACTCCCAGGTCTATGTTCCACTGTATAATCCATTCCCTGTAGGGATATGGACCACCTCAATAATTTAGTGTTTTCACCTTTCATTTGTTTTAGCCAAAGTAGAGGTTTGTGGTCTGTCTGAACAATGAAGTGAGTGCCAAGCGGGCATGGCCTCAACTTCTACAGTGCCCAAACCACAGCAAAGGACTCCCTCTCTATGGCAGACCAACGCTTTTCTCTAGGGGTCAATCTCCTGCTGATAAAAGCAACAGGTTGATCCTGGCCCTCAGAATTAAGTTGTGATAAGACTGCCCCTACCCCTAATTCAGATGCATCAGTTTGGACAATGAATATTTTGGAGTAACAGGGGCTTTTCAGGACAGGTGCAGAGCACATGGCCTGCTTCAGCTCCTCAAAAGCTTTCTGACAGCTAGCTGTTCACAATACCTTTTTAGGCATTTTCTTAGATGTGAGGTCATTAAGAGGGGCTGCAATGGAGCCATAGTTCTTTATGAACCTCCTGTAATACCCAGTGAGGCCTAAGAAGGCTCTCACCTGGGTCTGAGTTGTAGGGGGAACCCAATCTATAATAGTTTGGATTTTCCCCTGAAGTGGTGCAATCTGTTCTCTACCTACCAGGTGTCCCAGATAAACCACTTTCCCCTGCCCTATCTGGCACTTTGAAGCCTTGATAGTGAGGCCTGCTTTCTGCATGTGGCGAGTTGCAGATACCTAAACACACATGGAACCATTACAGGAAAGGAGGTGAGTGTAATACAAAAAAGAAAATAATAAGAATGGGTCGGGAGGTAAAGAAAGCAAGATTCTATACTCACAGGCACTTTGAGGTATATATTTTCAGTTATATTTTTAGCCATAATTGACTCGCGCTATAGTGAAATACAAGGACGTGATTTGTTGCAGGTGATATAGTTAGGAGAGAAAAAGTTCCTATGGCAATATGTGAATCGTTTTTGGTCAATTAAATGTCTAGCTAGGAAGGCTGTACATAATGTAATTAGATTATTTACATTGAGGGACAGAGAATGGCTGTTCTAAATACATTTAATAGAACTTATTATGTTTGGTACTTTGGGACTAGATTATTTTGACTATAAAGATATATAAAGACTAATATTTCAATGTAATATATATTAATTTTCTCTATGAGAGATATATTTCCCACTATTGATCATTGATTGAATGTTGCAGTGAAGGTATTCTAACTTGGAATGTATTGTTTAGTTTGATTTAGGTTATATTACTTTAGACTGTATCACATTGGGAGGTCCTGAAGAAGTCCAGGGGTACTCCCCGGATGAAACACGTGTTGACGGACATCTGTACAAGTAAGAAAGGAGAGAATATTAGGAACGGGTATACAAAGAACTTTTGGAAACTTCGATGAATGAATATAAGAATACAAGAGTGAATTTATGGAATCTCTATAAAAATACATTGAAACCTTTTGAACTATGAAGGATTAAAAAGCATATGGAACTATGAACTATAACAACTGAAACAGATATTGAATTTGGACAGCTGATTTCAATTTGGGATTGGATCCAGACTTAATTGTAAAGAAATGAACTATATTGAATATGGACAGCTGATTTTGATTTGAGATTTGATTCGGACTTGACTGTATAATAATTAAGTATTCTATTTACAAATTATCACTTGGTTTTGAAATATATTAACGGGACACTTTATATTGAGACTGTTAATTGTGTTTGTTTCACGTGTGCCTTCACTTTTTCCTATGCTTTCTGCATGGCCTCCAAAACTTTCCATAGGTGGACCAGGTGATCATCCCAGCTGGAGCTAAAGACAGCTATATCATCTAGATATGCTGCACTAAAAGCTTCCAGCCCTTGCAGGACTGTGTTCACCAACCTTTGAAAAGTGGCAGGTGCATTTTTAAATCCAAAAGGCATTACTGTGAATTGGTAATGGCCTCCAATGGTTGAAAATGCAGTTTTTGCTTTTGCATCCTCTGATAACTTGATCTGCCAATACCCTGCAGTCAAATCAAAGGTGCTTAGATACTTGGCAGATGCCAGTGTATCTATTAGCTCATCTGCCCTGGGTATAGGGTGAGCATCAGTTTTGGTTACCTGGTTGAGACCTCTATAGTCTACACAAAACCGCATTTCCTTCTTTCCATCCTTGGAATGAGGTTTTGGTACAAGTACCACAGGAGAGGCCCATGGACTTTCAGAGTGCTCAACCACTCCCAGTTCAAGCATTTTCTGCACTTCTTGCTTTATGCAGTATCTGACATGGTCAGGCTGCCTATAGATCTTACTTTTGACAGGCAAGCTGTCTCCAGTATCTATAGTGTGCTCACACCAAGAACTGGTGCCTGGCACAGTAGAGAAGAGTTCAGAAAACTGACCCAGGAGATTTATGCAGTGGTCTAACTGCTCAGCAGTAAGACAATCTGCCAAAACTACACCTTCCACTAGAGCATCTTGTTCTGTGGAAGAGAAGAGATCAGGGAGAGGGTCACTCTCTTCTTCCTGTCCCTCATCTGTTGCCATGAGCAGGGTGAGATCAGCCCTGTCATAGTAGGGTTTCAGGCGATTGACATGGAGCACACTAAGGGGACTCCTAGCAGTGCCTAAGTCAACTAAGTAGGTGACTTCACCCTTCTTTTCAACAATTATGTGGGGTCCACTCCATTTGTCTTGGAGTGCTCTTGGTGCCACAGGCTCCAAGACCCACACTTTCTACCCTGGTTGGTACTGAACCAAACAGCCTTCTGGTCATGCCATTGCTTTTGGAGCTCTTGGCTGGCCTGAAGGTTTTTACTGGCCTTTTTTATGTACTCAGCCATCCTAGATCTGAGGCCAAGTACATAGTCCACTATGTCTTGCTTTGGAGCTTTTAAAGGTTGTTCCCAACCCTCCTTAACAAGTGTTAGAGGACCTCTCACAGGGTGTCCAAATAGGAGTTCAAAGGGGCTGAAGCCCAGTCCTTTTTGGGGTACCTCCCTGTAAGCAAAAAGGAGGCAAGGTAACAGGATATCCCATCTCCTGCGGAGTTTTTCAGGGAGTCCCATAATCATGCCTTTGAGAGTTTTGTTAAATCTCTCCACCAGTCCATTTGTTTGTGGATGATAGGGTGTGGTGAACTTGTATGTCACACCACATTCCTTCCACATGGCCTTTAAGTAAGCAGACATGAAATTGCTTCCCCTGTCTGATACCACCTCTTTTGGGAAGCCCACCCTGGAAAAGATTCACAGGAGGGCCTTTGCCACTGCAGGAGCTGTAGTGGTCCTTAGAGGAATTGCTTCAGGATATCTGGTGGCATGGTCCACTACCACCAATATAAACCTATTGCCTGAAGCAGTAGGAGGGTCAAGGGGGCCAACTATGTCAACCCCTACCCTTTCAAAGGGAACCCCAACCACAAGCAGTGGGATAAGGGGTGCCTTTGGAGTGCCACCTGTCTTGCCACTGGCTTGACAGGTTTCACAGGACTTACAAAATTCGTTTGTGTCCTCTGACATTCTAGGCCAATGAAACAAGGGGACAAGCCTGTCCCAAGTTTTCATTTGCCCCAAATGTCCAGCTAAGGGAATGTCGTGGGCTAGAGTTAGGAGGAACTTTCTGTACTCCTGAGGAATCACCAATCTCCTGGCAGCTCCAGGTTTTGGATCCCTTGCTTCAGTGTACAAGAGGTTGTCCTCCCAGTAAACTCTGCGAGAGTCACTGACATCCCCATTTGCTTGTTTGACAGCTTGCTGCCTTAGACCCTCTAGTTTGGGACAGGTATGCTGTGCCACACTCAGCTCCTCCCTGGCAGGTCCCCCTTCACCCAAAAGCTCAGCAGTGTCTGCTTCCAGCTCATCTGGTGTAGGTTCTGCACAGGGAGGAAATTCTTCTTCCTCAGAAGTAGAATCCACTGTAGAGTGAGGGATAGTAGGTAGTGATTTACCTTTACTAACCCTAGCTTTAGGGAGCACTTGGTCCATTCTTCCAGGATCCAAGTCACCCTGTCCTTTTTGCTTTTTGGCCTGAGCCCTGGTTAAAGCACAAATATGCCCTGGAATGCCCAGCATTGCTGCATGAGCCTCCAACTCCACATCTGACCAAGCTGATGTCTCTAAATCATTTCCTAGTAGACAGTCTACAGGTAAATCTGAGGCAACCACAACTTTCTTTGGACCAGTAACCCCCCCCCAGTTGAGATTTACAACAGCCATGGGGTTGCTAAGTGTGTTGTTATGAGCATCAGTTACTTGGTACTGGTGACCAAGTAGGTGTTGTTCAGGGTGGACCAGTTTCTCTATTACCATGGTAACACTGGCACCTGTGTCCCTGTAGGCCTGAACCTCAACACCATTTATTAGGGGTAGTTGCTTGTACTTATCCATGTTAAGGGGACAAGCAACCAAGGTGGCTAAATCAATAGCCCCCTCAGAGACTAACAAGGCCTCTGTGGTTTCCCTAACAAGACCAACCCCAACTAAATTACCAAAAGTGAGCCCAGCTACTCCCTTGGATTGGCTATTAGTAGGTTTGCTCCCACCACCACTGCTATTACTAGGGGCACTAGGTGTAGCAGCAGGGGTTGTAGTGGTAGGAGGCTTGGTGCTTTTCTTTGGACAACTGGGATCTGTTGTTCAATGGCCTTTTATTTTACATAAATAGCACCATGGTTTCTTTTCTTTGTTTTGATTTGAAGAGGATTTGGGCCCACCACCCCCACCAGAGTGTTTTTGTGGGCCTGATGAAGACTCATTTTTAGATTTGTCCCCACCCTTACCAGAAGACTTACCATCCTTCTTCTTGCCATCTTTGTCACCCCCTGTATGAACTTTTCTGTTCACCCTTGTTCTGACCCATTTGTCTGCCTTCTTTCCCAATTCTTGGGGAGAGGTCAGATCAGAGTCTACCAGGTACTGGTGTAACAAATCAGACACACAATTATTAAGAATATGCTCTCTCAGGATTAAGTTATACAGGCTTTCATAGTCAGACAGGTGCCCCCTCAGCTGGCATTTCTTGGGCATCTGCCCACTCACGACTTGAGTGTGACTCTTGGACTTAGTCCCCTTGTTCCACAGGTACTCTCGTCTGGAAATCCATCGTTGTTGCATTGCTGGTGTTGGTCTTCCTTGCAGAATTCCCCTATCACGACTTCTGTGTTCTCTGGGGAACTTAGGTGCACTTTGCACCCACTTTTCAGGGTCTTGGGGTGGGCTATTTTTATAACCCTCACTGTTTTCTTACAGTCCCAGCGACCCTCTACAAGGTCACATAGGTTTGGGGTCCATTTGTGATTCGCATTCCACTTTTGGAGTATATGGTTTGTGTTGCCCCTATACCTATGTTCTCTCATTGTAATCTATTGTGACTGTACATTGCTTGCATTGCTTTCTATTGCTATTACTGCATATTTTTGGTATTTTGTACATATATCTTGTGTATATTTGCTATCCTCATACTGAGGGTACTCACCTAGATACTTTTGGCATATTGTCATTAAAAAAAAGTACCTTTATTTTTAGTATATCTGTGTATTGTGTTTTCTTATGATATTGTGCATATGACACCAGTGGTATAGTAGGAGCTTTACACGTCTCCTAGTTCAGCCTAAGCTGCTCTGCTAAGCTACCTTTTCTATCAGCCTAAGCTGCTAGACACCTCTTCTACACTAATAAGGGATAACTGGACCTGGTGCAGTGTGTAAGTACCCCTTGGTGCCACTACAAACCAGGCCAGCCTCCTACATTGGTTGTGCAGCGGTGGGATAAGTACTTGAAACTACTTACCACTTTGTCATTTTGTACTTTTCATAAGAGAAAAATATACAAAACAAGTTCAGTGTATGTAGACCTAACCAAAAGGTTTTGCTTTTCTTCTCTTACTCTATTTGCTAAGTGCTGAAAAGTACCTCTAAAACTTTCAAAAAGCTCTAAAAAAGTTGAAAAAGTTTTTTTTTCCTGTTCTTTAAAAAGTTCTGAAACTTTTTCTTTCTTTTTCTGTCCCTTAAACCCTTTTCTATCATGTCTGGTACAGGTCAAACTCTGGATCTGGCCTGCACAGCTTATGACCACCTTAACTGGAAAGGTGTAAGGAGTCTCTGCATTGATAGAGGTTTAGGGGTAGGGAAGAATCCCTCTAGAGAATTGTTAGTTAATATGCTCATTGAAAATGATAAGGCCTTAGCTGGCACATCTGGTGACAAATTAGCTGATGGTTCACACTCTGACTCTGGGGTGGAACCAGTAAGAATGTTAGATGGTATTCTTTCCAACCTGCCCCTTAGCAGGCCACCTAGCAGGGCTGGTACTGCTGTGAGTTCTTATCACAGTAGAGAGGTTACTCCTTTAGGCCAGGTTGTTAGAGTGCCATCTGCTAGGGACAGGTCTCCCTCTGTTCATTCACACCATTCTTCTGTGTCTAAGCATGCCCAACCCACCCACCCTGATGACAGATTGTTAGATAGGGAACTCAATAGATTGAGAGTGGAAGAGTCCAGGCTGAAGCTTAAAAAGCAACAGCTGGATCTAGACAGGGAAGTATTTGACTTAGAAAAAGAAAGGCAGAGGTTGGGGTTTGGACCCCATGGTGGCAGCAGCAGTATTACAGATAGTAATCCTGTAAAATAGCATGATTCTAGGAATCTGCACAAGATAGTTCCCCCTTACAAGGAGGGGGATGACATTAACAAGTGGTTTGCTGCACTTGAGAGGGCCTGTGTTGTACAGGGGGTCCCTCAAAGGCAGTGGGCTGCTATCCTATGGCTATCTTTCAGTGGAAAGGGTAGAGATAGGCTCCTTACTATGAAGGAAAGTGATGCCAATAATTTTACAGTTCTTAAGAATGCACTCCTAGATGGTTATGGCTTAACCACTGAACAGTACAGGATCAAGTTCAGAGAAACCAAAAAGGAGTCTTCACAAGACTGGGTAGACTTTGTTGACCATTCAGTGAAGGCCTTGGAGGGGTGGTTACATGGCAGTAAAGTTTCTGACTATGAAAGCCTATATAACTTAATCCTGAGAGAGCATATTCTTAATAATTGTGTGTCTGATTTGTTGCACCAGTATCTAGTGGACTCAGATCTGACCTCTCCCCAAGAATTGGGAAAGAAGGCAGACAAATGGGTCAGAACAAGAGTGAACAGTAAAGTTCATACAGGTGGTGACAAGGATGGCAAGAAGAAAGATGGTGAGAAATCTCAGGATAAGCATGCGGACAAGGGTAAAACCAAAGATCCTTCTTCAAATCCTAAACACTCTTCAGGGGGTGGGGATAAAACAAATTCTTCCTCTTCTTCACAACCTGCACACATTAAAAAGCCTTCGTGCTTTGTGTGTAAAAATAGAGGCCATAGGCCAGGGGATAAGTCCTGTCCAGGTAAACCCCCTGAGCCTACCACCACTAATACATCAAGCTCTAGTGCCCCTAGCAGTAGTGGTACTCGTGGTGGGACTGCTGGCAACAGTCAAGTTAAGGGTGTAGTTGGGTTCACTTATGGGTCCATCATAGAAACTTGGGTAGTCAGTCCCAAGACAGTTTCTGTAACACCTAGTGGCATTGGCCTTGCCACACTGGCTGCTTGTCCCCTTACAATGGATAAGTACAGGCAGACAGTTTCAATAAATGGTGTTGAGGCCCAGGCCTACAGGGACAAAGGTGCCAGTATCACTTTGGTGACTGAAAACCTTGTGGCTCCTGAACAACACATCATTGGACAACAGTATAAGATTATTGATGTCCATAACTCCACTAAATTTCTTCCCTTAGCTATATAGTTCAGCTTAGTTGGGGTGGAGTTACTGGGCCTAAGCAGGAGGTAGTATCACCTAGCTTACCTGTAGACTGTCTCTTAGGTAATGACCTAGAGGCCTCAGGTTGGGCTGATGTAGAGTTTTATACCCATGCAGCCATGCTGGGTATCCCTGAGGAATTGTTCCCTCTCGTTTCTACTGAAATGAAAAAGCAAAGGAGAGAAGGCCTGAAAACTCAGGATCCCTCTCCAACAACAGGTAAAAAGGGTATCACTGTATCCCCTAACCAGCCTGCCATTCAGGATACCATTCCTGTGGTGGGAGAAACCTCTCCTAGGGTGGCACCTGTTCCAAGGGAATCATCAGCTAGCATTGCTGTACTCCCTGAGGTGGAATTACCTCTCTGTGGGATAACTCATATTGGTGAGAAAAAGAGCACCATTTTAGTTATCATGGAGCATCCCTCCAACCCTCCCAGAGAAACTTTAGTGCAGAAACCCTGCACTGCCTCACTAAACTTAGGACAGCATCCCTGCCCTAGTGTGGAACTCATAGGACAGCATCCCTGCCCTGCTCCAACTAAAGAGAAACAGCATCCCTGTTCTCTCTTCCAGCCATATGGACAAACTTTTTGCCCAGCTATGGCTTTACTAAGATAGCATCCCTGTCTGGCATTCACATCACTACAAATAGGTTCAGTGGACAATTCCCACTGCTCTAAACTAAAACTTACTGATAGAAACTCTAAAATTATATCTTCACATTGTTGCTTAGCTAAAAAACTTCCAACAGGGTGGTTTACATCCCCACAGGGAAGTAACCATATAGTGGATGATAAAGGGAGTAACCAGTCTATTGCAGAGCTACTCTCTACTTATCACCACTTAGACAATAAAGTCTCAACTGGCCAAGGTTAACCTTATTGTCCTTCGTTTGGGGGGGGGGGGGGGTTGTGTGAGAAAGTAGCCTCTTTCTAGCCTTGTTACCCCACTTTTGGCCTGTTTGTGAGTATATGTCAGGTGTTTTCACTGTCTCACAGGGATCCTGCTAGCCAGGGCCCAGTGCTCATAGTGAAAACCCTATGTTTTCAGTATGTTTGTTATGTGTCACTGGGACCCTGCTAGTCAGGACCCCAGTGCTCATAAGTTTGTGACCTATATGTATGTGTTCCCTGTGTGATGCCTAACTGTCTCACTGAGGCTCTGCTAACCAGAACCTCAGTGGTTATGCTCTCTCTGTACAAATTTTCACTAACAGGCTAGTGACCAATTTCACCAATTCATATTGGCATACTGGAACACCCTTATAATTCCCTAGTATATGGTACTGAGGTACCCAGGGTACTGGGGTTCCAGGAGATCCCTATGGGCTGCAGCATTTCTTTTGCCACCCATAGGGAGCTCTGACAATTCTTACACAGGCCTGCCATTGCAGCCTGAGTGAAATAACATCCTCGTTATTTCACAGCCATTTACCACTGCACTTAAGTAACTTATAAGTCACCTATATGTCTAACCTTTACCTAGTAAAGGTTGGGTGCTAAGTTACTTAGTGTGTGGGCACCCTGGCACTAGCCAAGGTGCCCCCACATTGTTCAGGGGAAATTCCCCGGACTTTGTGATTGCGGGGACACCATTACACGCGTGCACTATACATATGTCACGACATATGTATAGCGTCACAATGGTAACTCCGAACATGGCCATGTAACATGTCTAAGATCATGGAATTGTCACCCCAATGCCATTCTGGCATTGGGGAGACAATTCCATGATCCCCCGAGTCTCTAGCACAGACCCGGGTACTGCCAAACTACCTTTCCCGGGGTTTCACTGCAGCTGCTGCTGCTGCCAACCCCTCAGACAGGTTTCTGCCCTCCTGGGGTCCAGCCAGGCTAGGCCCAGGAAGGCAGAACCAAGGACTTCCTCAGAGAGAGGGTGTTACACCCTCTCCCTTTGGAAAAAGGTGTCAGGGCTGGGGAGGAGTAGCCTCCCCCAGCCTCTGGAAATGCTTTGATGGGCACAGATGGTGCCCATCTCTGCATAAGCCAGTCTACACCAGTTCAGGGATCCCCCAGCCCTGCTCTGGCGCGAAACTGGACAAAGGAAAGGGGAGTGACCACTCCCCTGACCTGCACCTCCCCTGGGAGGTGCCCAGAGCTCCTCCAGTGTGCTCCAGACCTCTGCCATCTTGGAAACAGAGGTGCTGCTGGCACACCGGACTGCTCTGAGTGGCCAGGGCCAGCAGGTGACGTCAGAGACTCCTTCTGATAGGCTCTTACCTGTGTTGCTAGCCTATCCTCCTTCCTAAGTAGCCAAACCTCCTTTTCTGGCTATTTAGGGTCTCTGCTTTGGGGAATTCTTTAGATAACGAATGCAAGAGCTCATCAGAGTTCCTCTGCATCTCTCTCTTCACCTTCTGCCAAGGAATCGACCGCTGACTGCTCTGGACGCCTGCAAAACCGCAACAAAGTAGCAAAGACGACTACTGCAACCTTGTATCGCTGATCCAGCCGCCTTCTCGTCTGCTTTCCTGGTGGTGCATGCTGTGGGGGTAGTCTGCCTCCTCTCTGCACTAGAAGCTCCGAAGAAATCTCCCGTGGGTCGACGGAATCTTCCCCCTGCAACCACAGGCACCAAAAGACTGCATCACAGGTCCTCTGGGTCCCCTCTCAGCACGACGAGCGTGGTCCCTGGAACTCAGCAACTCTGTCCAAGTGACTCCCACAGTCCAGTGACTCTTCAGTCCAAGTTTGGTGGAGGTAAGTCCTTGCCTCCCCACGCTAGACTGCATTGCTGGGTACCGAGTGATTTGCAGCTGCTTCGGCTCCTGTGCCCTCTTCCAGGATTTCCTTTGTGCACAGCCAAGCCTGGGTCCCCGACACTCTAACCTGCAGTGCACGACCTCCTGAGTTGTCCTCTGGTGTCGTGGCACCTTCCTTTGTGACTTCGGGTGAGCTCCAGGTCACTCTTCTTCGTAGTGCCTTCTGCGGGTGCTGCTTGCTTCTGAGTGGGCTCCTTGTCTTGCTGGGCACCCCCTCTGTCTCCTCACGCAATTGGCGACATCCTGGTCCCTCCTGGGCCACAGCAGCATCCAAAAACCCTAACTGCAACCCTTGCAGCTAGCAAGGCTTGTTTGTGGTCTTTCTGCACGGAAACACCTCTGCAAGCTTTTTCACGACGTGGGACATCCATCCTCCAAAGGGGAAGTTCCTAGTCCTCTTCGTTCTTGCAGAATCCACAGCTTCTACCATCCGGTGGCAGCTTCTTTGCACCCTCAGCTGGCATTTCTTGGGCATCTGCCCACTCATGAGTTGAGTGTGACTCTTGGACTTGGTCCCCTTGTTCCACAGGTGCTCTCGTCTGGAAATCCATTGTTGCATTGCTGGTGTTGGTCTTCCTTGCAGAATTCCCCTATCACGACTTCTGTGTTCTCCGGGGAACTTAGGTGCACTTTGCACCCACTTTTCAGGGTCTTGGGTGGGCTATTTTTCTAACCCTAACTTTTTCTTACAGTCCCAGCGACCCTCTACAAGGTCACATAGGTTTGGGTTCCATTTGTGATTCGCATTCCACTTTTGGAGTATATGGTTTGTGTTGCCCCTATACCTATTTGCTCTCATTGCAATCTATTGTGACTGTACATTGCTTGCATTGCTTTCTATTGCTATTACTGCATATATTTGGTATTGTGTACATATATCTTGTGTATATTTGCTATCCTCATACTGAGGGTACTCACTGAGATACTTTTGGCATATTGTCATAAAAATAAAGTACCTTTATTTTTAGTATATCTGTGTATTGTGTTTTCTTTTGATATTGTGCATATGACACCAGTGGTATAGTAGGAGCTTTACACTTCTCCTAGTTCAGCCTATGCTGCTCTGCTAAGCTACCTTTTCTATCAGCCTAAGCTGCTAGACACCTCTTCTACACTAATAAGGGATAACTGGACCTGGTGCAGAGTGTAAGTACCCCTTGGTACCACTACAAACCAGGCCAGCCTCCTACAGTCCACTTACATTTCAAAGGAGCTGCCACAGCACACTCACAAAGAACTTGACACCAGTCTTTTATCACCCT
The DNA here is from genome assembly GCF_031143425.1 of Pleurodeles waltl. Taxonomy (NCBI): domain Eukaryota; kingdom Metazoa; phylum Chordata; class Amphibia; order Caudata; family Salamandridae; genus Pleurodeles; species Pleurodeles waltl. Next base: position 298,666,724 of record NC_090443.1, on the reverse strand, counting down.
AGACCTTTGGAGCTGGTGAGGGCAAAGGGAGAAATTGCAGAACCAGATGGTAGAAAGATATAGGTGTTTCTACCACTTCAAAGGCTTGCAGCAGGTATAAATATTGGACCTTCAGACCAACTCTTCAGTTCACTCTTTGACCTGCAGAGGATACTCAGAGGGACTGCCTTGTATTTCAGAGGACTGCCCTGCTGCTTGAGGCCTGCTTTGTACCTGAAAAGAAAGCTTTGCTGCTACCAGAAGACTGCTCTGCTGATTGAAACCTGCATGTATCCTCAGAGAACTGCCCTGTTGCTTGAGGCCTGCCTTGCTGTTTGATCTTAGAACTACCATAGCAACTTTAAGAGCTATTTGGCTGGCCTCCTGTTCTGAGCTGCAGGGGCACAAAAAAATCAAACTACTTGAATCCTGCACCTGGTCCCCAGCTGAAGTGAATCCTATCCTCCAAATGTTGCACACCTATTCCTGGACCGCTGGAAGTAGTGCTAACGGTACCCAAACAGACAGAAAACAAAACTTGGGAACGTTTTCCACTAAAAGGTGGTCTAATACCCAACAAGAAACAGGGACCTACCTGTTCGTCGATCCACCTGTGGTGCATCCACCATCTGCCTCACTTTGCAGTAGTTCCTGCTACATTCTTCTCTGCAGCAGCAAATCCTGTTCAGTGGCTTCTCACTGGAAGGGTAAAAATCTTTCTGGAGGACAGTCTACCTAAGGGTTCCTCACTGATCCTGCCCATCTCCTCATTCTGAGAAGTGGTCTTGCGATTTTTAATGAGATCTTAAGTTAGTTCATGCACACTGCAATTTCTGTCAACCTGGCAAGACTCAGGCCCTCATTATGACCTCGGCGGGAAAACACGCTGAGTTCGGCGCAGGCTGTCAACAAAAGATCGCCAGTGCGCAGAACCCCCTGCCGGTCACATAAAGATTATTCAGCTGGGCAGGAGGGCGGAAACAGTGTTTCCGCTAGCCGGCCCAGCTGAATGCAGGGCCTGAACAGTGACCGCGGTGGGAAAACACGCTGAGTTCGGCGCAGGCTGTCAACAAAAGATCACCAGCGCGCAGAACGCCCCCGCCGGTCACATAAAGATTATTCAGCTGGGCAGGAGGGTGGAAACTGTGTTTCCACTAGCCGGCCCAGCTGAATGCAGGGCCTGAACATTGACGCCGGCTCCAAATGGAGCCTGCGGCAATTTAGCAGTGTGGCGGGTGCAGCAGCACCCGTCGTGCATTTCACTGCCCATAAATCGGGCAGTGAAATGCCCAACTGGGATGTGCATGGGGGCCCCTGCACTGCTCATGCCAAGTGAATGGGCAGTGCAGGGGCCCCCAGGGGGGCCCTAAGTAACCCATTCCGCCAGCCTTTCCTTGGCGGGGTAAACCGCCAGGGAAAGGCTGGTGGAACCGGACACATTATCCAGCAGGCATCGCTGCTTGCAGCGCTGCCCTGTCGGATATGTAACCCCACCACTGTCAGACTGCCTGGTGGCGGAAGCCTGGCGGTGGCGGAGTTACAAACGTGGTGGTTCTGCCACGTTTATTATATGGTGGTCTTCAACAAGCATAATCCTCAACTCTGGACCTGAGACAGTGTGTAAAATGTCAGACATATTGGGACTAAAATGCAATTTTGTTGACGACACAGAGGCAAAGATACCCTATCCAAATTAATACTTCTGAGTTTTTCCCCAACTTTGATGTTTAATTATATGTTCACGTTTAAATGTAAATCGGTTGTGACAATTCGTTTATGGTGAAACTGTTGCTAAGCCTTGACGATTGTTCTGTGATTTCAATTTATGATCTCTTTTTACCGCATAAGAAGAAAAAGAGACCTAATTCATCTTTGAAGATGCAAGGACTACCAGAGGATGTGATAGGTGAAGCATCAGAAAAAAATAAGATATTGCCACAGGACTTTTATGGACCTAATGATATGTTATTTGCTGTGATAAGACCACGTCTCGTAGTTTTTTTCTGCATGGGTTCTTAGATAATGTAGTTTGTTGTGGTTATGAGCAGTCATTAAAAAATAATAAAGAACGCATGAACCTGCTTTCGAGTCTTTTTTTTAATAATCAGCTTTTAATGATGTTATTTTACCTACAACTGATAGTCTTAGAGCACAGTATAAAACCTGCACAGAAATCTCAAAGTATGATAAAAATGAGTGCACCATTTGCCCCAGATCTTGTGGTGTTTGTGGAAGAAACCTCTGACCACATATGACACATATTGAGCTTACTTGTGGCATTTTCTTTTTATTTAAACTAAAGGCCACAAAGCCAATCCGACACACATCTCTTTTTTCTATTAAGTTAAAGAGGGGTTAGAAGGCTTGGGAAAATAGTCATAAAATGGTTGGTCAATGTTGCCCGACCCCAGATGTCCATGTCAATACCCAAGTAAAGTACTACATTTGAGAGATCTCTTTGTAACCTTCATCGCACACTCGACGTAGTGGATACAAACCATTATTCCCAGACATCCTTCCTCACAGTTTCTGTCTGCCTTAAATCCAAGGTATTGCGCTGAGACGACCAGGGAGTAGTTTTAAGTTTCTTCTGCATTGGTGCCTGCACGGCCCCAGGCAAAATCTACTATGGCTTGTTCAACAAAAAAATTTTGTAAATAGAGGGGCTGGAGGAAACACTGCTGGGCTGTTCATGATACTGTACAGATGAAAGGCACTTAGCAAATCTCAGCTGTTCGTGTTAGTATTAACTGTTTCAAATTTCCAAGCCACAACAATATTACCCACAGCATTAACATATTGCACTGCCACTGGTGCCTACACTAGAGGTCAGTGCTTGCACCGCCCACAATTCACAACCCTGCTTATTAATATAATTGCCAGCCTCCTCTCCTCTTGACATGCGAGCCACCCTCCTTCTTTCACAAACTCAGCAGCACTTTACCCTGTGGTAGGAAACCGGATGGTACTGGCTCTAACCTCTCACAGTTGAGATCACAGGGACCAATGATTAACAGGGCTGTTACTCATTCCAGGAAAGAGTACAGGAGGAATATGGTGAAAGGGGGATGGGGAGAATGAATAAAGGAACGCATGTCAGAACAGTCCAGAGGAACACAAAATCCTTAAATCAGCCCAACTCACCGACAGAAAAAAAAATCAAAGACTTTGACTGGAGCAAACTAAATCATTCCAGAAAGAGTAATGGAACACTAAATGAATACACAGTTTGACTAGGAGGAGCCCAGCCAAAAATGCTGCCCTGCCACGCACACAGAATGAGTTCGCTCTATATAAAACTACAAAAAAATAATTAACCAATTATTCCAGAAAACCAGCGCAAAATAGCGGCGACGAACAAACAAATGGAAAATCCAATGGCGAGCTCCCAGATGACTGAAAGCAGCACACATTCATCCAGACTAGCACAAAAACAAATTCAGAACAGCAGCACAGTTCTATTAATCATTCCAGAAAAAAAAGAAACAGCAATGGAACAAACAACTGCACGCTTCGGTCAGGAGCCAGGCCAGAGGAAGAAACTCAGCACTGCCTCTCAGCACTTGTCAATCATTCTAAAATACAGAAACAGAGAGAGTGAAAGAGGTAAAGAGATGGAGAACAAACGTTGCTCTTAATATGACTCAACTAATGACCTCCAGATTATGATGTACTTAACAACGTCTACTAAGGGCCTCATTATGAGTTTGGCCGTCCCACCACGGGACCGCCAAACTCACTGGGAGGGCGCTAGGGCAGTGACACCCGAAGCTCTCCCACCGCCCCCCCAGGCGCATTACAATGTTCCCACCGAGCTGCCCAGTGGGAACATTGCAATACGCATTCCCATCCCTAGGGGAGCCAAGGACAATATCCTAACACTCCAGCCCCCTCAGAATGCGCAATGTCCGCAAAGCAGACAGTGAGCATTCCAAGGGTGCTGGGCAGGAGGACCCCCGGCACTGGCTTTCTCCTAGCCTTTTCATGGTGGGGTTCCTGCCATGAAAAGGCTGGTGGAAAGTGGGGTTGTATTCAGCCAGGTGGCGCAGAGTTGAGCACCGCCATGACTAATTACAAGCCTGGCTGCTGTCACCCTGTCGGGATCTATGATCCTGACGGGGACGGTGGTCTTCAGGCGGGTCTGCCCACCAAAGTTGTAATTTTGTGGTCGGACCGCCACAGCCGCAGCAGTCTGACCACCACCACGAGTTTAGCAGTCTCATGACCGTCAAACTCATAATGAGGTCCTAAGTCACCATGACATCAATAAGGCACAATTTCAGACTTTCAGCAAGTTCAATGACACCACAGAAATTAATTTTGTTTTCAAATAGATCTACAACTCAGTTCCGAAATTCAAAAGCATTTCTAAGCTAAATATTAGGAATCACCTCCATCGGCTGTAGTCGAATCTATTGGTAAATTTAACAGATGGCCAGCGTGAGCACTTCATTGTGCAGCGTGCAATGTAGGAACTGGTTTTAACTGCCAGAGCTGAGCTCACATGCACATCTGCAGATTGCCTGGCTGTTTGTTAAACATTCTAGAAGAACAACAGCAGGCAAGAAGAGTGAGGCTGAGGAACATCGATCATTCCAACGATTGTTTTGAAAACCTCCCTCCTTCATCCTAATGGTACTGTGTACCACAGGTTCTAAGACGGCCTAAATAACGAAGGTATTTATTGTGTAAATCGCTTAGTAGGGCACTTTAGTAACGCTAAAAGTAATTTATTCAGTGCAATCCCCCGATCAAATATATGCTCATGTAGTTTATTTTGCGCACGCCAAAACAAAAGGCTAAGCTGCTCAGTTCAAACAATGCATTTCTAAATAAACATGTTCAGACAACGCCTTAAAAAAAGAAAAGTAGTTTCCTAGTGTAATCGATGCCGATAAACAAGTGAAGCAGCTAAAAAATACACTATAAGCATCGTTTAAAACAAAATGAATCTCAGTGTCACTTAAACTAAGCATAGGTGGCAATCGTCCACCAGAGCTCAAGTCCCATATGTAATTTCGGAGCTATTTTCTACTCGGCACGCCCACTCACGTCTCGCAGCAGATCCACCCTCCCCCTCTCGCGTGAAAGAGCAAACCGGCTACAACTGGTTATAACCGCCCAGGGCTGACCTCACCAGAAAACCTACTAGAAGGAACTACGAAGCTGTTATTGTAGCTAGGAAGATGAAGAGGGAGGGAGACAAGCACTCACAGACTCCGCTCAGTAGAAGCCAAGACTAATTCATTAATATTCTCTCTCTCTCTCTCGAGTCACTTAAAAAAACAAAGGTTACAGGGACTTTATAATTAGGCTCACATTTTAAAACATACCAAACACATGTTATAGTTATCTAAAGTAACTATAAATTGTGCCCCAAGGTAACTATAACTCTCCATGCACAGTTATCTGATCAATAATTTTACTGCAGATGTTACAGTGAAATTATCAATGATGCTATCAAAGACGTCATGAGTACTGTAATTTGTGGGGTAATTAGCAGTGTATGTCAAGGGGGCAAGTTATAGTTGTAGGAGGCTGGCCTGGCTTATAGTGGGCACCTGATGGTACTTACACCTTGTGCCAGGTCCAGTTATCCCTTATTAGTAGATTCGTAGTATTCTAGCATCTTAGGTTGATGGAGGTAAATATAGCAGAGCAGCTTAGGCTGAACTAGGAGAGATGCAAAGCTCGTACTATACCACTTATATCATATATCACTATATCATAAGAATCACAATACTCAGAGTTACTAAAAATAAAGGTACTTTATTTTAGTGACAATGTGCAAAAAATATCTCAGAGGATATACTCCCTTAGGAGGTAAGTAAAATACACAAAATATACACACAAACCAATACCAGGTAAGTAAACAGTTAGAAAAATAGTGCAAACACTGTAGAATACAATAGGATGCAATAGGCCTAGGGGCAACACAAGCCATATACTAAGAAAGTGGAATGCAAACTACTTAGGGACCCCAGGCCTAGTGTACTGGGTCGCTGGGAGTGTAAGAAAACACTAAGAGTGTCCAAGATACCCCACCCCAAGACCCTGAAACGTAGGAGTAAAGTGACCCTACTTCCCCAGAAACACACTAAAGTCGTGATAGGAGATTCTGCAAAGACCACAACTGACTGTAAAGCACTGAAGACAGATTCCTGGACCTGAGGACCTGTAAAGGAAGGGGACCGAGCCCAGGAGTCATGAAAGTGTCCGGGGCGGCAGGAGCCCACTAAACCCCAGATGAAGGTGCAGAATGGCTGCCTCCGGGTGGAAGAAGCTGAAGATTCTGCAACAACAGAAGATGCCAGGAACTTCTCCTTTGCACAGAAGATGTCCCACGGTGTGATGGAGGATGCAGAGTTGTTTCCTTGCAGAAAGACCGCAAGCAAGCCTTGCTAGCTGCGAAGGTCGCGGTTGAAGAAAATGGGTGCTGCCTGGGCCCAGGAAGGACCAGGAGGTCGCCACTTGGAAGAGGAGACAGAGGGGGCGCTCAGCAATACAGAGAGCCCACGCAGAAGCAGGCAGCACCCGCAGAAGTACTTGAACACAGGTTCAAGAAAGCTGAGCACGGCGGTCATCTCAACACTACAAAGGAGGGTCCCACGAAGCCAGTGGTCAACTCAGCAATTTGAGCAATGCAGGATGGAGTGCTGGGGACCTGGGCTGTGCTGTGCAGGAATGATTCCTTGCAAAAGTGCACAGAAGCCGTAGCAGCTGCAGTTCACGCAGTACACAGGGTTACTGTCTGGCGTGGGGAGATAAGGACTTACCTCCACCAAATTTGGACAGATGGACCACTGGACTGTCGGGGTCACTTGGATCCAGCTCCTGTGTTCCAGAGACTACGCTCGTCACGAAGATAGTGGACCCAAAGGACCGGTGAAGCAGAAGTTTGATGCCTGCGTTAGCAGGGGAAAGATTCCGTCGACCCACGGGAGATTTCTTCTTGGCTTCCAGTGCAGGGTGAAGACAGCCAGCCCCCAGAGCATGCACCACCAAGAAACAGTCGAGAAAGCCGGCAGGATTAGGCGCTACAATGTCACTGGTAGTCTTCTTGCTACTTTGTTGCAGTTTTGCAGGCGTCCTGGAGCAGTCAGTGGTCGATCCTTGGCAGAAGTCGAAGAGGGAGATGCAGAGGAACTCTGGTGAGCTCTTGCATTCATTATCTGAGGAGAAGCCCACAGGAGAGACCCTAAATAGCCCTTAGAGGAGGATTGGCCACCTAGTCAGGTAAGCACCTATCAGGAGGGGTCTCTGACGTCACCAGCTGGCACTGGCCACTCAGAGGCCTCCATTGTGCCCTCACACCTCTGGATTCAAGATGGCAGAGGTCTGGGACATACTGGAGGAGCTCTGGGCACCACCCCTGGTGTGGTGATGGACAGGGGAGTGGTCACTCCCCTTTCCTTTGTCCAGTTTCGCGCCAGAGCAGGGGCTGGGGGATCCCTGAACCGGTGTGGACTGGCTTATGCAAGGAGGGCACCATCTGTGCCCTTCAAAGAATTTCCAGAGGCTGGGGGAGGCTACTCCTCCCCGGCCCTTAACACCTATTTCCAAAGGGAGAGGGTGTAACACCCTGTCTCAGAGGAAATTATTTGTTTTGCTTTCCTGGGACTGGGCTGCCCAGACCCCAGGAGGGCAGAAGCCTGTTTGTGGGTTGGCAGCAGCGGTAGCTGCAGTGAAAACCCCAGAGAGCTGGTTTGGCAGTACCCGGGGTCCATGCTGGAGCCCCGGGGATGCATGGGATTGGCACCCCAATACCAGATTTGGCATGGGGGGACAATTCCATGATCTTTGACCCCATGTTACATGACCATATTCAGAGTTACCATTGTGAAGCTACATATAGGTATTGACCTATATGTATTGCACGTGTGTAATGGTGTCCCGCACTCACAAAGTGCGGGAAATAGCCCTGAACAATGTGGAGGTACCTTGGCTAGTGCCATGGTGCCCACACACTTAGTAACTTTGCACCTAACCCTCACCAAGTGAGGGTTAGACGTATAGGGACTTATACATTACTTAAGTGCAGTGTAAAATGGCTGTGAAATAACGTGGACGTTATTTCACTCAGGCTGCAGTGGCAGTCCTGTTTAAGAATTGTCTGAGCTCCTTATAGGTGGCAAAAGAAATGCTGCAGCCCATAGGGATCTCTTGGAACCCCAATACCCTGGGTACCTAGGTAACGTATACTAGGGAATTATAAGGGTGTTTTCTAGTGTGCCAATTAGAATTGGTAAAAATGGTCACTAGCCTGCAGTGACAATTTTAAAGGCAGAGAGGGCATAAGCACTGAGGTTCTGATTAGCAGAGCCTCAGTGACCCAGTTAGACACCACACAGGGAACAATTCTGATTGGCACACTGGAAGAGACAGGTCCACTTCTGCCAGTTCCCACATTTCCTCTGTGTCTCAGAATTCCCAAGCCTCCCACTCTAAGCATAACAGCCTAGAGAGGGAACTCAGAAAGCTGAGGTTGGAAAAGGCCAGACTGAAGCTGAGATAGCAGCAGTTGGCCATAGACAGGGAATCTCTGGATATAGCGAGGGAAAGGCAGAGGTTGGGGTTAGTTCCCCATGGTGGCAGCAGCAGTGTCCTTGATAGTAATCCTGTAGGAGAACAAGATTCTAGGAACCTGCATAAGATAGTCCCCCCTTTCAAGGAGGTGGATGACATTAACAAGTGGTTTGCTGCACTTGAGAGGGCCTGTAAGGTACAGATGGTCCCTCAAAGGCAGTGGGCTGCTATCTTGTGGTTATCTTTCACTGGTAAGGGTAGGATAGGCTCCTTACTGTCAGAGAAAGTGATGCTAATAATTACAAAGTTTTGAAGGATGCACTCTTAGATGGATTTGGCTTAAGCACTGAACAATACAGGATAAAGTTCAGAGATACCAGAAAAGAGTCCTCTCAAGACTGGACAGACTTTGTAGACTGTTCAGTGAAGGCCTTGGAGGGATGTTTACATGACAGTAAGGTGACTGACTATGAAAGCCTGTATAATCTAATCCTGAGAGAGCATATTTTGAATAATTGTGTGTCTGACTTGTGGCATCAGTACTTGGTAGACTCAGATCTGACCTCTCCCCAAGAATTGGGAAAGAAGCCTGACAAATGGGTCAGAACAACAGTGAACAGAAAGGTTCATACAGGTGGTGAAAAGGATGGCAAGAAGAAGGATGGTAAGTCTTCTGACAATGGTGGGGACAAAGATAAAAAACATTCTGAGTCTTCATTAGGCCCACAAAAATCCTTTGCGGGTGGTGGGTCTAAATCCTCTTCCAACAATCAAAAGAAGCCATGGTGTTATTTATGTAGAAGTAAAGGCCATTGGGCAAGTGATTCCACTTGTCCAAAGAAAAACACCAAGGCTTCCGCAACCACAACCCCAACTGCGTCCTCTAGTGCCCCTAGTAATAGCAATGGTGGTGGGAAGTCTACTACAAATAGCCAATCAAAGGGTGTAGCTGGGCTCACCATTGGTAATGTAGTTGGGGTTGATCTTGTTAGGGAGACCACAGAGGCTACTTTAGTCTCTGATGGTGATATTGACTTTTTCACCTTGCTTGCTTGCCCCCTGAATATGGGTATGTACAAGCAACTTCCCCTAATAAATGGTGTTGAGGTTGAGACCTACAGAGATACAGGAGCCAGTGTCACTGTGGTGATTGAGAAACTGGTTCACCCTGATCAACACCTACTTAGTCACCAGTACCAAGTGACTGATGCTCATAACAACACTCTTAGCCACCCCATGGCTGTTGTGAATCTCAACTGGGGGGGTTACTGGTCCAAAGAAAGTTGTGGTGGTCACTGATTTACCTGTAGACTGCTTACTGTGCAATGATTTGGAGACATTAGCTTGGGCTGAAGTGGAGTTGGAGGCTCATGCAGCAATGCTGGGCATTCCTGTGCATATTGTTGCTTTGACAAGGGCTCAGGCCAAGAAGCAAAAAGGACAGGGAAGCTTGGATCCTGGAACAATGGAAACAGTGCTCCCAAATGCTAGGGGTAGAAAGGGTAAATCCTTGCCCACTATCCCTCCCTCTCCAGAAGATTCCCCTTTTGAGGAAGAGAAATTCTCTCCCTGTGCAGATCCTATACCAGATGAGCTGGCAGTCGACATTGCTGAGCCTTTGGGTGCAGGGGGCTTGATAAGGAAGAGCTGAGTGTGGTTCTGCAGACCTGTCCCACACTAGAGGGTTTAAGACAGCAAGCTGTCAAACAGCAGAATGGGGACGTCACTGATAGCCATAAGGTCTATTGGGAAGACAACCTCCTTTATACTGAGTCAAGGCACCCTAAACCTGGAGCTGCCAGGAGATTGGTTATCCCTTTGCAGTAGAGGGAGTTTCATCTGACCTTGGCATATGACATTCCTTTGGCTGGGCATTTGGGCCAGAGTAAAACTTGGGACAGACTTGTTCCATTGTTTCACTAGCCTCTCATGTCAGAGGACACTAAGGAATTTTGTCGCTCCTGTGTGACCTGCCAAGCCAGTGGCAAGACTGGTGGCACACCTAAGGCCCCCTTAATTCCACTCCCAATGGTTGGGGTGCCCTTTGAAAGGGTAGGGGTTGACATAGTTGGCCCCATTGACCCCTCAACACCTTCAGGCAATAGGTTTATCCTTGTGGTAGTGGACCATGCCACTAGGTATCCTGAAGCAATTCCCTTAAGGACCGCTACAGCTTCTGCAGTGTAAAAGGCCCTCCTGGGAATCTTTTCCAGAGTGGGCTTCCCTAAGGAAGTGGTGTCAGACAGAGGTAGTAACTTCATGTCTGCATACCTCAAAGCTATGTGAAAGGAGTGTGGTGTAACTTATAAGTTCACTACTCCTTATTATCATCCACAGACAAATGGTCTGGTTGAGAGGTTTAATAAAACTCTCAAAGGTATTATTAAGGGACTCACTGAAAAACTCAGAAGGAGATGGGATGTCCTGTTGCCATTCCTCCTTTTTGCTTACAGGGAGGTACCCCAAAAAGGAGTGGGCTTTAGCCCCTTTGAACTCCTCTTTGGGCACCCTGTAAGAGGCCCCCTTGCATTTGTGAACGAGGGTTGGGAACAACCTTTAAAAGCTCCAAAGCTAGACAATGTAGACTATGTACTTGGCATAAGCTCCAGAATGGCTGAGTACATCAAAAAGGCCAGTGAAAACAAACCTTCAGGCCATCCAAGAGCTCCAAAAGCAATGGCATGACCAGAAGCCTGTCCTGACCCAGTACCACCCAGGACAGAAGGTGTGGGTATTGGAGCCTGTGGCCCCAAGAACACCCCAGGACAACTGGAGTGGACTCCATCTCATTGTTGAAAAGAAGGGTGAGGTTATCTATTTGGTAGACCTGGGCACTGCCAGGAGTCCCCTTAGGATGCTCCATGTCAATCGCCTAAAACCCTACTATGACAGGACTTAACCCTACTCTTGGCAACTGATGAGGTGCAGGAAGAAGAGAGTGACCCTCTCCCTGACCTCTTCTCCACCACTGAAGCTGATGGCTTAGTGAAGGGAATGGTGCTTGGAGATTGCCTTACTGCTGAGCAGAAGGCCAACTGTATAAATCTCCTAGGCCAATTTTCTGACCTCTTCTCACTGATACCATGTACCACTACCTGGTGCGAGCACTCAAACAATACTGGGGGCAGTTTACCTGTCAAAAATAAGATTTATAGGCAGCCTGACTATGTCAGAGATTGCATAAAACAAGAGGTACAGAAAATGCTGGACTTAGGAGTGATTGAGCCTTCAGAAAGCCCATGGGCTAGCCCAGTGGTGCTTGTCCCAAAACCTCACAGTAAAGATGGTAAAAGAGAAATGAGGTTTTGTGTTGACTACAGAGGACTCAATCAAGTAACCAAAACTGATGCTCACCTTATACACAGGACAGATGAGCTAATAGATACACTGGCTTGTGCCAAGTATCTAAGCACTTTCGATTTAACTGCAGGGTATTGGCAGATTAAATTATCAGAAGATGCTAAACCTAAAACTGCATTTTCCACCATTGGAGGGCACTATCAGTTCACTGTTATGCCCTTTGGTTTGAAGAACGCACCTGCCACTTTTCAGAGGTTGGTGAACACAGTCCTACAAGGTTTGGAAGCTTTTAGTGCAGTATATCTAGATGATATAGCTGTCTTTAGCTCCACCTGAGATGAGCACCTGGTCCACCTAAGGAAAGTTTTGGAGGCCCTACAAAAGTCAGGCCTCACTATCAAGGCTTTAAAGTGCCAAATAGGGCAGGGGAAAGTGGTTTATCTGGGCCACATTGCACTACTGCAGGGGAAGATCTGGACCATTATGGAATGGGCTCCCCCTACAACTCAAACCCAGGTGAGAGCCTTCTTAGGCCTCACAGGGTACTATAGGATGTTCATTAAGAACTATGGCTCCATTGCAGCTCCTCTTAATTACCTCACTAGTAAGAAGATGCCTAAAAAGGTATTGTGGACAGCTAGCTGTCAAAAGGTTTTTGATGAGCTCCAACGGGCTAAGTGCTCTGCACCTGTCCTAAAAAACCCTTGTTAATCCAAGTAGTTCATAGTCCAGACTGATGCTTCTGAATTAGGGGTGGGGGCAGTGCTATCACAGCTTAACACTGACGGCCAGGATCAACCTGTTTCTTTTATCGGCAGGATGTTGACCCCTAGAGAAAAGCATTGGCCTGCCATAGAGAGGGAGGCCTTTACTGTGGTCTGGGCACTGAAAAAGTTGAGACCATACCTGTTTGGTACTCACTTTATTGTTCTGACAGACCACAGACCTCTATTATGTCTTAAACAAATGAAAGGTGAAAACCCTAAATTGTTGAGGTGGTCCATATCCCTACAGGGAATGGACTATACAGTGGAACATAGACCTGGGAACACCTACTCCAATGCCGATGGACTCTCCAGATTTTGCCACTTAGACAACGAAGACTCATCTGGGCGAGGTTAGCCTTATTGTCCCTCGTTTGGGGGGGGGGGTTGTGTAGAAAAGTACCATCTTGCCTGGCATGTTACCCCCATTTTTTACTTGTGTGTCAGTTTGTTTTTGCCTGTCTCACTGGGATCCTGCTAACCAGGACCCTAGTGCTCATAGTTGTGGCCTGAATGTGTTCCCTGTGTGGTGCCTAAATGTGTCACTGAGGCTCTGCTCGTCAGAACCTCAGTGCTTATGCTCTCTCTGCCTTTAAAATTGTCACTGCAGGCTAGTGACTAATTTTACCAATTCTGATTGGCACACTGGACCACCCTTATAATTCCCTAGTATATGGTACCTAGGTACCCAGGGAATTGGGGTTCCAGGAGATCCCTATGGGCTGCAGCATTTCTTTTGCCAACCATAGGGAGCTCACACAATTCTTACACAAGACTGCCACTGCAGCCTGAGTGAAATAACGTCCACGTTATTTCACAGCCATTTTACACTGCACTTAAGTAACTTATAAGTCACCTATATGTCTAACCCTCAGTTAGTGAAGGTTAGGTGCAAAGATACTAAGTGTGAGGGCACCCTGGCACTAGCCAAGGTGCCCCCACATAGTTCAGAGAAATTTCCCCGAACTTTGTAAGTGCGGGGACACCATTACACATGTGCACTACATATAGGTCAATACCTATATGTAGCTTCACAATGGTAACTCCGAATATGGCCATGTAACATGTCTAAGATCATGGAATTGTCCCCCCATGCCAAATCTAGTATTGGGGTGCCAATCCCATGCATCCCCGGGGCTCCAGCATGGACCACTGGTACTGCCAAACCAGCTCTCTGGGGTTTTCACTGCAGCTATCGCTGCTGCCAACCAAAGACAGGCTTCTGCCCTCCTGGGGTCTGGGCAGCCCAGTCCCAGGAAGGCAGAACAAAGAATTTCCTCTGAGACAGGGTGTTACACCCTCTCCCTTTGGAAATAGGTGTTAAGGGCTGGAGAGCAGTAGCCTCCCCCAGCCTCTGGAAATGCTTTGAAGGGCACAGATGGTGCCCTCCTTGCATAAGCCAGTCTACACCGGTTCAGGGATCCTCCAGCCCCTGCTCTGGCTCGAAACTGGACAAAGGAAAGGGGAGTGACCACTCCCCTGTCCATCACCACACCAGGGGTGATGCCCAGAGCTCCTCCAGTGTGTCCCAGACCTCTGCCATCTTGAATGCAGAGGTGAGAGAGCACAATGGAGGCCTCTGAGTGGCCAGTGCCAGCAGGTGACATCAGAGACCCCTCCTGATAGGTGCTTACCTGACTAGGTGGCCAATCCTCCTCTGAGGGCTATTTAGGGTCTCTCTGTGAGAAGGTAGCCTCTTTCTAGCCTTGTTACCCCCACTTTTGGCCTGTTTGTGAGTGTATGTCAGGGTGTTTGTCACTGTTTTCACTGTCTCACTGGGATCCTGATAGCCAGGCCTCAGTGCTCATAGTGAAAACACCATGTTTTCAGTATGGTTGTTATGTGTCACTGGGATCCTGCTAGTCAGGACCCCAGTGCTCATAGGTTTGTGGCCTATATGTATGTGTCACTGGGACCCTGTCACACAGGGCCCCAGTGCTCATAGGTGTGCATGTATATGTTCCCTGTGTGGTGCCTAACTGTCTCACTGAGGCTCTGCTAACCAGAACCTCAGTGGTTATGCTCTCTCATTACTTTTAAATTGTCACTAACAGGCTAGTGACCATTTTTACCAATTTACATTGGCTTACTGGAACACCCTTATAATTCCCTAGTATATGGTACTGAGGTACCCAGGGTATTGGGGTTCCAGGAAATCCCTATGGGCTGCAGCATTTCTTTTGCCACCCATAGGGAGCTCTGACAATATTTACACAGGCCTGCCACTGCAGCCTGAGTGAAATAACGTCCACGTTATTTCACAGCCATTTTACACTGCACTTAAGTAACTTATAAGTCACCTATATGTCTAACCTTTACCTGGTAAAGGTTGGGTGCAAAGTTACTTAGTGTGAGGGCACCCTGGCACTAGCCAAGGTGCCCCCACATTGTTCAGAGCCAATTCCCTGAACTTTGTGAGTGCGGGGACACCATTACACGCGTGCACTACATATAGGTCACTACCTATATGTAGCTTCACCATGGTAACTCCGAATATGGCCATGTAACATGTCTATGATCATGGAATTGCCCCCTCTATGCCATCCTGGCATTGTTGGTACAATTCCATGATCCCAGTGGTCTGTAGCACAGACCCTGGTACTGCCAGACTGCCCTTCCTGGGGTTTCACTGCAGCTGCTGCTGCTGCCAACCCCTCAGACAGGCAGCTGCCCTCCTGGGGTCCAGCCAGGCCTGGCCCAGGATGGCAGAACAAAGAACTTCCTCTGAGAGAGGGTGTGACACCCTCTCCCTTTGGAAAATGGTGTGAAGGCAGGGGAGGAGTAGCCTCCCCCAGCCTCTGGAAATGCTTTGTTGGGCACAGATGTGCCCAATTCTGCATAAGCCAGTCTACACCGGTTCAGGGACCCCTTAGCCCCTGCTCTGGTGCGAAACTGGACAAAGGAAAGGGGAGTGACCACTCCCCTGACCTGCACCTCCCCTGGGAGGTGTCCAGAGCTCCTCCAGTGTGCTCCAGACCTCTGCCATCTTGGAAACAGAGGTGCTGCTGGCACACTGGACTGCTCTGAGTGGCCAGTGCCACCAGGTGACGTCAGAGACTCCTGCTGATAGGCTCCTTCAGGTGTTAGTAGCCTATCCTCTCTCCTAGGTAGCCAAACCCTCTTTTCTGGCTATTTAGGGTCTCTGTCTCTGGGGAAACTTTAGATAACGAATGCATGAGCTCAGCCGAGTTCCTCTGCATCTCTCTCTTCACCTTCTGATAAGGAAACGACCGCTGACCGCGCTGGAAGCCTGCAAACCTGCAACATAGTAGCAAAGACGACTACTGCAACTCTGTAACGCTGATCCTGCCGCCTTCTCGACTGTTTTCCTGCTTGTGCATGCTGGGGGGGTAGTCTGCCTCCTCTCTGCACCAGAAGCTCCGAAGAAATCTCCCGTGGGTCGACGGAATCTTCCCCCTGCAACCGCAGGCACCAAAAAGCTGCATTACCGGTCCCTTGGGTCTCCTCTCAGCACGACGAGCGAGGTCCCTCGAATCCAGCGACACCGTCCAAGTGACCCCCACAGTCCAGTGACTCTTCAGCCCAAGTTTGGTGGAGGTAAGTCCTTGCCTCACCTCGCTGGGCTGCATTGCTGGGAACCGCGACTTTGCAAGCTACTCCGGCCCCTGTGCACTTCCGGCGGAAATCCTTCGTGCACAGCCAAGCCTGGGTCCACGGCACTCTAACCTGCATTGCACGACTTTCTAAGTTGGTCTCCGGCGACGTGGGACTCCTTTGTGCAACTTCGGCGAGCACCGTTTCACGCATCCTCGTAGTGCCTGTTTCTGGCACTTCTCTGGGTGCTACCTGCTTCAGTGAGGGCTCTTTGTCTTGCTCGACGTCCCTTCTCTCTGCAGGTCCAATTTGCGACCTTCTGGTCCCTCCTGGGCCCCAGCAGCGTCCAAAAACGCAAAACGCACGATTTGCGTGTAGCAAGGCTTGTTGGCGTCCATCCGGCGGGAAAACACTTCTGCACGACTCTCCAAGGCGTGGGGGATCCATCCTCCAAAGGGGAAGTCTCTAGCCCTTGTCGTTCCTGCAGTATTCACAGTTCTTCAGCCTAGTAAGAGCTTCTTTGCACCAACCGCTGGCATTTCTTGGGCACCTGCCCATCTCCGAGCTGCTTGTGACTTTTGGACTTGGTCCCCTTGTTCCACAGGTACCTTCAGACAGGAATCCATCGTTGTTGCATTGCTGATTTGTGTTTTCCTTGCATTCTCCCTCTAACACGACTATTTTGTCCTTAGGGGAACTTTAGTGCACTTTGCACTCACTTTTCAGGGTCTTGGGGAGGGTTATTTTTCTAACTCTCACTATTTTCTAATAGTCCCAGCGACCCTCTACAAGGTCACATAGGTTTGGGGTCCATTCGTGGCTCGCATTCCACTTCTGGAGTATATGGTTTGTGTTGCCCCTATCCCTATGTTTCCCCATTGCATCCTATTGTAACTATACATTGTTTGCACTGTTTTCTAAGACTATACTGCATATTTTTGCTATTGTGTATATATATCTTGTGTATATTTCCTATCCTCTCACTGAGGGTACACTCTAAGATACTTTGGCATATTGTCATAAAAATAAAGTACCTTTATTTTTAGTATAACTGTGTATTGTGTTTTCTTATGATATTGTGCATATGACACTAGGTGGTACTGTAGTAGCTTCACACGTCTCCTAGTTCAGCCTAAGCTGCTCTGCTAAGCTACCATTATCTATCAGCCTAAGCTGCTAGACACCCTATACACTAATAAGGGATAACTGGGCCTGGTGCAAGGTGCAAGTACCCCTTGGTACTCACTACAAGCCAGTCCAGCCTCCTACATTGGTTGTGCAGCGGTGGGATAAGTGCTTTGAGACTACTTACCACTCTTGTCATTGTACTTTTCATAAGAGAAAAATATACAAAACAAGGTCAGTGTATATACACATAGCCAAAAAGTTTTGCATTTCCTCTTTTCACTCTTTTCTAAGTGATAAAAAGTACTTCTAAACTTTCAAAAAGTTCTTAAAAGTTTAAAAAGTTTTTTTCTGTCTTGCCAAAAAGTTCTGAAAACTTTTTTCTCTTTGTCTATCACTTTAACTCTCTCTAAAAATGTCTGGCACAGGCCAAAAAGTTGAACTGTCCAAACTTGCATATGATCACCTTAGCTGGAAAGGAGCAAGGAGTCTCTGCATAGAGAGAGGTTTGAGTGTAGGGAAGAATCCTTCCTTAGAACTGTTAATTAATATGCTTAGAGTACAGGATAAGGCCATAAGTGCCCAATCTGTAGAAAAAGTAGCTAATGGTTCTCAATCTGATCCAGGGACTCCCCCAGGAAAAGGTTCAGGAAAGAAACTTCTCAGCCTGCCCATTACTAGACAGTCTAGCATAGTTGGTACAGAGGTTGAATCACATCATACTGATGATGTGCTCTCACATTATGCTGGTAGCCAAGCTGTTAGGGTGCCCCTTGTAAGGGACAGGTCTCCTTCTGTTCATTCCCATCATACCTCTGTAGTAACCAGTCTATTGCAGAGCTACTCTCTACTTATCACCACTTAGACAATAAAGTCTCAACTGGCCAAGGTTAGCCTTATTGTCCTTCGTTTGGGGGGGGGTTGTGTGAGAAGGTAGCCTCTTTCTAGCCTTGTTACCCCCACTTTTGGCCTGTTTGTGAGTGTATGTCAGGGTGTTTGTCACTGTTTTCACTGTCTCACTGGGATCCTGATAGCCAGGCCTCAGTGCTCATAGTGAAAACACCATGTTTTCAGTATGGTTGTTATGTGTCACTGGGATCCTGCTAGTCAGGACCCCAGTGCTCATAGGTTTGTGGCCTATATGTATGTGTCACTGGGACCCTGTCACACAGGGCCCCAGTGCTCATAGGTGTGCATGTATATGTTCCCTGTGTGGTGCCTAACTGTCTCACTGAGGCTCTGCTAACCAGAACCTCAGTGGTTATGCTCTCTCATTACTTTTAAATTGTCACTAACAGGCTAGTGACCATTTTTACCAATTTACATTGGCTTACTGGAACACCCTTATAATTCCCTAGTATATGGTACTGAGGTACCCAGGGTATTGGGGTTCCAGGAAATCCCTATGGGCTGCAGCATTTCTTTTGCCACCCATAGGGAGCTCTGACAATATTTACACAGGCCTGCCACTGCAGCCTGAGTGAAATAACGTCCACGTTATTTCACAGCCATTTTACACTGCACTTAAGTAACTTATAAGTCACCTATATGTCTAACCTTTACCTGGTAAAGGTTGGGTGCAAAGTTACTTAGTGTGAGGGCACCCTGGCACTAGCCAAGGTGCCCCCACATTGTTCAGAGCCAATTCCCTGAACTTTGTGAGTGCGGGGACACCATTACACGCGTGCACTACATATAGGTCACTACCTATATGTAGCTTCACCATGGTAACTCCGAATATGGCCATGTAACATGTCTATGATCATGGAATTGCCCCCTCTATGCCATCCTGGCATTGTTGGTACAATTCCATGATCCCAGTGGTCTGTAGCACAGACCCTGGTACTGCCAGACTGCCCTTCCTGGGGTTTCACTGCAGCTGCTGCTGCTGCCAACCCCTCAGACAGGCAGCTGCCCTCCTGGGGTCCAGCCAGGCCTGGCCCAGGATGGCAGAACAAAGAACTTCCTCTGAGAGAGGGTGTGACACCCTCTCCCTTTGGAAAATGGTGTGAAGGCAGGGGAGGAGTAGCCTCCCCCAGCCTCTGGAAATGGTTTGTTGGGCACAGATGTGCCCAATTCTGCATAAGCCAGTCTACACCGGTTCAGGGACCCCTTAGCCCCTGCTCTGGTGCGAAACTGGACAAAGGAAAGGGGAGTGACCACTCCCCTGACCTGCACCTCCCCTGGGAGGTGTCCAGAGCTCCTCCAGTGTGCTCCAGACCTCTGCCATCTTGGAAACAGAGGTGCTGCTGGCACACTGGACTGCTCTGAGTGGCCAGTGCCACCAGGTGACGTCAGAGACTCCTGCTGATAGGCTCCTTCAGGTGTTAGTAGCCTATCCTCTCTCCTAGGTAGCCAAACCCTCTTTTCTGGCTATTTAGGGTCTCTGTCTCTGGGGAAACTTTAGATAACGAATGCATGAGCTCAGCCGAGTTCCTCTGCATCTCTCTCTTCACCTTCTGATAAGGAAACGACCGCTGACCGCGCTGGAAGCCTGCAAACCTGCAACATAGTAGCAAAGACGACTACTGCAACTCTGTAACGCTGATCCTGCCGCCTTCTCGACTGTTTTCCTGCTTGTGCATGCTGGGGGGGTAGTCTGCCTCCTCTCTGCACCAGAAGCTCCGAAGAAATCTCCCGTGGGTCGACGGAATCTTCCCCCTGCAACCGCAGGCACCAAAAAGCTGCATTACCGGTCCCTTGGGTCTCCTCTCAGCACGACGAGCGAGGTCCCTCGAATCCAGCGACACCGTCCAAGTGACCCCCACAGTCCAGTGACTCTTCAGCCCAAGTTTGGTGGAGGTAAGTCCTTGCCTCACCTCGCTGGGCTGCATTGCTGGGAACCGCGACTTTGCAAGCTACTCCGGCCCCTGTGCACTTCCGGCGGAAATCCTTCGTGCACAGCCAAGCCTGGGTCCACGGCACTCTAACCTGCATTGCACGACTTTCTAAGTTGGTCTCCGGCGACGTGGGACTCCTTTGTGCAACTTCGGCAAGCACCGTTTCACGCATCCTCGTAGTGCCTGTTTCTGGCACTTCTCCGGGTGCTACCTGCTTCAGTGAGGGCTCTTTGTCTTGCTCGACGTCCCTTCTCTCTGCAGGTCCAATTTGCGACCTTCTGGTCCCTCCTGGGCCCCAGCAGCGTCCAAAAACGCAAAACGCACGATTTGCGTGTAGCAAGGCTTGTTGGCGTCCATCCGGCGGGAAAACACTTCTGCACGACTCTCCAAGGCGTGGGGGATCCATCCTCCAAAGGGGAAGTCTCTAGCCCTTGTCGTTCCTGCAGTATTCACAGTTCTTCAGCCTAGTAAGAGCTTCTTTGCACCAACCGCTGGCATTTCTTGGGCACCTGCCCATCTCCGAGCTGCTTGTGACTTTTGGACTTGGTCCCCTTGTTCCACAGGTACCTTCAGACAGGAATCCATCGTTGTTGCATTGCTGATTTGTGTTTTCCTTGCATTCTCCCTCTAACACGACTATTTTGTCCTTAGGGGAACTTTAGTGCACTTTGCACTCACTTTTCAGGGTCTTGGGGAGGGTTATTTTTCTAACTCTCACTATTTTCTAATAGTCCCAGCGACCCTCTACAAGGTCACATAGGTTTGGGGTCCATTCGTGGCTCGCATTCCACTTCTGGAGTATATGGTTTGTGTTGCCCCTATCCCTATGTTTCCCCATTGCATCCTATTGTAACTATACATTGTTTGCACTGTTTTCTAAGACTATACTGCATATTTTTGCTATTGTGTATATATATCTTGTGTATATTTCCTATCCTCTCACTGAGGGTACACTCTAAGATACTTTGGCATATTGTCATAAAAATAAAGTACCTTTATTTTTAGTATAACTGTGTATTGTGTTTTCTTATGATATTGTGCATATGACACTAGGTGGTACTGTAGTAGCTTCACACGTCTCCTAGTTCAGCCTAAGCTGCTCTGCTAAGCTACCATTATCTATCAGCCTAAGCTGCTAGACACCCTATACACTAATAAGGGATAACTGGGCCTGGTGCAAGGTGCAAGTACCCCTTGGTACTCACTACAAGCCAGTCCAGCCTCCTACACTCTCCTGTGGGCTTCTCTTCAGATAACTAATGCAAGAGCTCACCCGAGTTCCTCTGCATCTCCCTCTTCGACTTCTGCCATGGATCGACCGCTGACTGCTCCAGGACGCCTGCAAAACTGCAACAAAGTAGCAAGAAGACTACCAGTGACATTGTAGCGCCTAATCCTTCCGGCTTTCTCGACTGTTTCCTGGTGGTGCATGCTCTGGGAGCTGTCTGCCTTCACCTTGCACTGGAAGCCAAGAAGAAATCTCCAGTAGGTCGACAGAATCTTCCCCCTGCTAACGCAGGCACCAAACCTCTGCTTCACCGGTCCTCTGGGTCCCCTCTCATCATGACGAGTGTGGTCCCTGGAACACAGGAGCTGGATCCAAGTGACCCAACAGTCCAGTGGTCCATCTGTCCAAATTTGGTGGAGTTAAGTCCTTGCCTCCCCACGCTGAACAGTAATCCTGTGTACTGCGTGAACTGCAGCTGCTAGGGCTTCTGTGTACTTTTGCAAGGAATCCTTCGTGCACAGCACAACCCAGGTCCCCAGCACTCCGTCCTGCATTGCTCAACTCGCTGAGCTGACCACCGGCTTCGTGGGACCCTCCTTTGTAATGTTGAGACAACCGCCATGCTCAGTTTTCTTGAACCCATGTTCAAGTTCTTCTGTGGGTTCTAACTTCTTCTGCAGGGGCTCTTTGTATTGCTGAGTGCCCCCTTTGTCTCCTCTTCCAAGGGGCGACCTCCTGGTCCTTCCTGGGCCCGGGCACCACCCATTTCCTTTGCAGCTAGCAAGGCTTGTTTGCGGTCTTTCTGCATGGAAACAACTCTGCATCCTCCAGCATGCCCTGTGACATCTTCTGTGCAAATGAGAAGTTCCTGGCATCTTCCATTGTGGCAGAATCCTCAGCTTCTTCCACCCGGTGGCAGCCATTTTGCACCTTCATCTGGGGTTTAGTGGGCTCCTGCCCCCCCGGACACTTTCGTGACTCTTGGACTTGGTCCCCTTCCTTTACAGGTCCTCAGGTCCCGGAATCCGTCTTCAGTGCTTTGCAGTCAGTTGCGGTCTTTGCAGAATCTCCTATCACGACTTTAGTGTGTTTCTGGGGAAGTGGGGTAACTTTACTCCTACTTTTCAGGGTCTTGGAGTGGGGTATCTTGGACACCCTTAGTGTTTTCTTACATTCCCAGTGACCCTCTCCACACTACACTAGCCTGGGGTCCCTAAGTGGTTTGCATTCCACTTTCTTAGTATATGGTTTATGTTGCCCCTAGGCCTATTGCATTCCATTGCATTCTACAGTAGTTGCACTACTTTCTAACTGTTTACTTACCTGATTTTTGTCTGTGTGTGTATTTTGTGTATTTTACTTACCTCCTAAGGGGATTGTGGCAGGTCGAACAGTATGAAGACCACTGAGGCGTTAGTTAGTTAGAGGTAAGTGATTTATTTTTAAGTATTTGGAAAGAATAATATGATTACCAAAAAATCCCAAGTGTTATCGTCTTCCTTAGTCTCTGTGTTCTTCTTTTGTATCTTTTCCCAGGATCGTGATTATATGTTCTGTGTTTCTTATTTCACAGGTGACCCAGCTGTCCAGCTCGTTCGTCGAAATCCAGGGTGGTGCCGGAAATAGAAGGAAAAACGCTAAGGTAAGTATTGTGTTTTTAATTAGGGTTCTTTCCTTTCTTTTAGCTCTGGACTGGGAGGTGGTACACACATTAGGAGGGGGTTGGTGCCAGTGAGGAGTGTGCAGGGGACTAGTGGACACACACCTACTCTTAGTGTGGGTATATGTGACACTAGTGGGTTTATTTACAGTGCCCTCCCTTCTACCTCCCTTTCCAACCCTCCTCTATGACCCCTCCCCAGTCCCGTTCCTTCTAGTTTCCCTTTTTCTTGTCCAAAAGGACCGTACCTTGCTAAGCCACGACCCTCCAGGGGCGTGGCTGGCTGGATAGTGTTCCTCCCGTTGGCCTCCTGGTTCCTCGTTCTGGAGCTCTTCTTCTCTCTCTCCTTTCTCCAATGCCTCGTCTGCTTCTTCCCTGGTCCTTTCCTCCTCCTCGCTCTGTCCTTGCCTTGTCTCCTCCGTGGTCCGTCCTCTCTCCTCGGTTGTTTCCCTCTCCGCGTTCCTCCTCTCCGTTCGTGTCCGTGCGACCTCCTTTTGGCTGCCTGTAGCCCGGGAAACACACGTCGTTTCCCGGGCAACGCCGTCCTAGCTTCCGCTCTCGAGCCGCGTCTCCCCGGCAACGGGAAGACGCGGAAATGACGTATCGGCCTCGGCCGATACGTCATCTGCTGTTCTCGTAGCCGGGATCGCCCGGCTACATACCTCTCCCCATGAACGGTCCTGCTCGAGGACCGGAGCAGCGTCAGGGAAACGAGATAAATAGTCAGCTGGGGCCTGTTGGCGACCAGGTATGTGACGAACCTGAAAGGAAAATGGTTGCAGTTCAAGGAACCATCGTAATATCCGAGAATTGGTATCCTTATGGGCAGACAACCACGTGAGAGGAGCATGATCCGTGAAAAGTATGAAGGGCCGACCCAGAAGGTAATATTGCAACGTATCGACGGCCCATTTTATGGCCAGACATTCTTTCTCAATGGTCGGGTAGTGTTGTTCCCGGGGAAACAGCTTCCTACTGACGTATACTACGGGATGCTCCCTACCTTCCCCGTCAGGCTGGGCCAATACTCCCCCTAAACCCACATCTGAAGCATCAGTATAGAGATGAAAAGGTTTTGAGAAATCCGGGCATCGGAGTATCTGGTCTTTGGTTAGGAAGGATTTTAGTTGTTCAAAGCTGTTTTCCTGTTGCTCTGAAAAGGGTGCTAGCCTATTAGGATGGGATTTAGACAGAAGGTCTGTGAGAGGGGCGGCCAATGTAAAATAATCAGGTATGAATCTTCTATAATAGCCCACTAATCCTCAGAAGGATCGTAACTCTTTCTTTGTTGTCGGTTTAGGTGTGTTTAGTATGTCCTCTACTTTTTTCCTTTGAGGTTTTAGGTTCCCTTGGCTAATTTTGTAGCCCAAGTATGATATGTCGGGTGTACCTATGATGCACTTTTTAGGATTAGCAGTTAATCCTGCGGTGACAAGAGTGTGGAAAATTTGGTATAAATGGTTTAGATGATCATTCCACGTTTCACTGAAGATTACTACATCGTCTAGGTAGGCTGCTGCAAAAGACTGGAAGGGATTTAAGAGTTTATCCATTAACCTCTGGAATGTGGCTGGGGCTCCATGGAGACCAAAGGGTGAACTGATACAGACCGGATTGGGTGGCGAATGCTGTTTTCTCTTTATCCTCTGTGGCTAAGGGAATCTGCCAATATCCTTATGTCAAATCTAAGGTAGTCATATATTTGGCTTTTCCTAGTTTCTCTAATACGTCATCAACTCTGGGTATGGGATATGTGTCAAACATGGAATTTTCGTTAAGCTTCCTAAAATCAATACAGAATCTAATAGTACCATCGGGTTTTGGTACTAACCCAACCGGGGAGCACCAGGGACTATTTGATGGTTCAATTACCCCTTGTTCTAACATTTTCTGTATTTCAGCCTCCATAATCTGCTTCCTCGCCTCAGGAATACGGTATGGCCGTAACCTCACAATTTTCCCTGGCATGGTTCTTATTTTGTGGGTTATCAAAGTGGTTTTTCCCGGTAATGCTGAAAAGAAATCCCGGAAGTGCTCTATTAACCCGTATACTTCTTCTTTTTCTGCTTGTGTTAAGGTTTCATTTACTTGGGGTAGATCTTTCCCGTTACTGTGTTTGGTTGGACAGAACTCAATACTTGACTTATTATTTGTACATAGTAATCCCGTCAACACTCTAGCAGGGTGTGGGGAATCTGGTTCCTCCCATTTTTTAAGGAGATTTATGTGATAGATCTGTGATTTCTGGGGAGAATTTGATAATTCCACCAGGTAGGTAACCGGAGAGACTGCTCTTATTATCTTATAGGGGCCCTGCCATTTGGCAAGTAGTTTTTGTTCTGAGGTTGGACGCATAATTAAAACCTGATCTCCTGGTTGTAACACCCGTAACTTGCTCCCTCGGTCATAATACTGTTTTTGAATATTTTGAGCTTGTTCCATATTCACTTTGACCGTGTCCCATAGACTTTGTAGCTGTGACCTTAAATTATCGGCGTATTCTAGAAGAGGCTTTCCCCCTTCTTCTGCCTCTTCCTCCCATGTTTCGATGGCCATGTCAAGAAGAGATCTCGGCTGTCTTCCGAACACCAGCTCGAAGGGGCTGTGTCCTGTAGAGGACTGTTCATGTGTTCGAATAGCATATAATACTAAGGGTAATTTTTGATCCCAGTCTCTCCCTGACTCTTCAATCACTTTTTTCAATAAAGTTTTTATTGTTCGGTTATATCGTTCCACGAGTCCATCCGTCTGTGGATGATATACCGAGGTACGGATTTGGGAAATACCTAAGGTTTTACATACTTGCTTCATAAGAGTGGATACAAAAGGAGTCCCTTGGTCGGTGAGTATTTCATGAGGGAATCCTACTCGGGAAAAAATGTTTATCATGGCCTGGGCCACTGTCTTCGTTGTCATATTTTTTAAGGGAACGGCCTCGGGGTATCTTGTGGCATAGTCAACCATGACTAGGATATACGTATAACCTTTTGAGGATGGTACTACAGGTCCTATGAGGTCCATTCCTATCCTACTGAAGGGGATATCTATAATGGGGAGGGGCATCAGAGGTGCTTTCTTAGGCCTACCAGGTTCAGTGAGTTGGCATCTGGGGCATTGGGAACAATATTTACGTATGTGAGCAAATACTCCCGGCCAATAGAACCGTCTAAGAAGGTATTCTTCTGTTTTTTCCCTCCCATAGTGGCCGCCCCCAGGTTGACAATGTGCCATCGTTAGGACCTGATTTCTATAATGCTCGGGTACCACTAATTGTTGTTTCCGTTCTCCGGTACCGGTAGTGGTTATACAATATAAGAGGTTGTTCTTAATGAGGAAGTAGGGACCCACCTCTTCGGTTTCTTCTTCCCTGGCCGACTTCCAGGCGTGAGCGAGAGAAGGATCCCCTCTTTGTTGATGGGGAAAACTGACAGGGACTTCATGTGTCTCTGCAATAAGGCCTGTGTTTGGTCCTGATCTCTCCTTTCCCAAGTAATTCGATGTTTCCATTCGTTTCTCTCGGCGTGATAACCTTCTCCGGATTGTGGGACTTTCTATACTGCTATCGGAAAAAGGAGCGTCTCTCCACCACTCCTGTGTCCATGTGGGTTGTCGAACGTAATCCAGTATTTCTTGGAAATGTTCATAATCAGTTCCAATGATACACTCCTCAATCAGATTGGACATTACTCCCATCGGTAAGGTATCCCGGTGTTTTCCCCATTCCACTGTGAGGTCGTATAAAGGGTATTGTTCTTTATCTCCATGTATGCAACATATATTCACCCATTGTTCAGTTCTTTCACCGACTAGGGGAACTATATCTTTTCTTATCACCGACTGGCTACACCCTGAATCAATAAGTGCCCATATAGTATTCCCATTGACTTTCAAAAGTTGTTTAAATTTTTGGTTACCTCTTCCGGTACACAGTACCCGTCGCCTAGTAACTCCGATTTCCATGGGCTCACTACTGTCTTGTTTTCTGGGGCACATGCGGGCAATGTGGCCCCATTCCCCACAGCTATAACATTGGGGTCCTGCTACTGGTGGAGGATTAGGAAGTC
This sequence comes from Pleurodeles waltl, assembly GCF_031143425.1. NCBI lineage: Eukaryota > Metazoa > Chordata > Amphibia > Caudata > Salamandridae > Pleurodeles > Pleurodeles waltl. Next base: position 298,639,683 of record NC_090443.1, on the reverse strand, counting down.
GGTGAGGTACTGGTACTTCCGAAAAGGCTCTTGTCGTACTTTTAGGAGTGGAAGGCCCTGGTTTTAAGATAGGTCGGGTGGATATATTTCTCACATCAGTGGAGCGATGATAAGCACATGCTAGATCAATTGCCATGTCCGTAGTCACTTTTGGATGTTGGCGGATCCAGTTCTTAGTGGTGGTAGGTAGGGACTCTAAATATTGTTCCAGGACAATTGTTTGGATTACTTCTTCCCTACTATTCCCGGAAGAACCCAACCATTTTAATGCCAAATCCTTTACCCGATAATAAAAGGTTCGGGGATCTTCATTCGGTCCCCATTTGATTTTTCTAAATTTAACCCTATAGTATTCCGTGTCATGTCCCACACGTTCTAAGATACTAGTCTTTATCTCTTGGTACGGCGTTGTTCCACCCGGGTTTGCTGCTTGATATGCTGCTTGTAGGATCCCTGTAAGTAAGGGGGCGATATACTGACCCCATCTATCCTCAGGCCATTGGGCGGATGATGCCACTCTCTCAAAATTAGTAAAAAAGGCTTCGGGATCTTCTCCGTCTTGATATTTCTGTAATACAGAACTTGGGACATTGGGATGTACTTTGCTACTAGCAATGGTTTCAGTCAATTTCTTCATGGCCGTCTCATGGACCAGTTGATTATTCGCAAGAATGGTCGCCTGACTTTTCAAAGCTGACTGTAACGCTTCCCTGTCCTCTTTGGCCTCTCGCTGGTGGGCCTCCCACACCAGTTGGAGATGACGTTGGCCCTCGGCCAATTGCTTTATCAAATCCTCTAATGAGGGTTGTTCACTCATGGTTATACTGTTCGATTACTGCGGGGAGGCTACACAGGTAGTGATCCCACTTCTGACACCACTGTGGCAGGTCGAACAGTATGAAGACCACTGAGGCGTTAGTTAGTTAGAGGTAAGTGATTTATTTTTAAGTATTTGGAAAGAATAATATGATTAACAAAAAATCCCAAGTGTTATCGTCTTCCTTAGTCTCTGTGTTCTTCTTTTGTATCTTTTCCCAGGATCGTGATTATATGTTCTGTGTTTCTTATTTCACAGGTGACCCAGCTGTCCAGCTCGCTCGTCGAAATCCAGGGTGGTGCCGGAAATAGAAGGAAAAACGCTAAGGTAAGTATTGTGTTTTTAATTAGGGTTCTTTCCTTTCTTTTAGCTCTGGACTGGGAGGTGGTACACACATTAGGAGGGGGTTGGTGCCAGTGAGGAGTGTGCAGGGGACTAGTGGACACACACCTACTCTTAGTGTGGGTATATGTGACACTAGTGGGTTTATTTACAGTGCCCTCCCTTCTACCTCCCTTTCCAACCCTCCTCTATGACCCCTCCCCAGTCCCGTTCCTTCTAGTTTCCCTTTTTCTTGTCCAAAAGGACCGTACCTTGCTAAGCCACGACCCTCCAGGGCCATGGCTGGCTGGATAGTGTTCCTCCCGTTGGCCTCCTGGTTCCTCGTTCTGGAGCTCTTCTTCTCTCTCTCCTTTCTCCAATGCCTCGTCTGCTTCTTCCCTGGTCCTTTCCTCCTCCTCGCTCTGTCCTTGCCTTGTCTCCTCCGTGGTCCGTCCTCTCTCCTCGGTTGTTTCCCTCTCCGCGTTCCTCCTCTCCGTTCGTGTCCGTGCGACCTCCTTTTGGCTGCCTGTAGCCCGGGAAACACACGTCGTTTCCCGGGCAACGCCGTCCTGGCTTCCGCTCTCGAGCCGCTTCTCCCCGGCAACGGGAAGACGCGGAAATGACGTATCGGCCTCGGCCGATACGTCATCTGCTGTTCTCGTAGCCGGGATCGCCCGGCTACAGGGATATATCCTCTGAGCTATTTTTGGCACATTGTCACTAAAATAAACTCTTTATTTTTAGTAACTCTGAGTATTGTGATTCTTGTGATATAGTGCTATATGATATAAGTGGTATAGTAGGAGCTTTGCATGTCTCCTAGCTCAGCCTAAGCTGCTCTGCTATAGCTACCTCTATCAGCCTAAGCTGCTAGAACACTTCTAATCTACTAATAAGGGATAACTAGACCTTGCACAATGTGTAAGTACCATCTAGTACCCACTGTAAGCCAGGCCAGCCTCCTACTATGGTGGATCGAAAATTTGTCCGCATGGCCGTCTTTGTGTGGATTTCAGTCCTTTTGCACCAGCTTCACCTTTCAAGGGCAAAGGGACTAGATGGGTCACCATTTGGCAGGAATCTCACCAGAGAGTCCAGTTGCTGGCAGAGGAAGTCTTTGATGGCCCTGAGACTTGAACAACAGGAGGCAAGCTCAACTCAAGCCCTTGGAGATCCTTCTCAAGCAGGAATGCACAACAAAGTTCAGCCTTTGTCCCTTTTCACAGGCAGAAGCAGCAACTGCAGGGTAGGCCAACAAAGCACAGGCAGGTGCAGCACTTCCACTCAGCTCTTCTGCTCTACTCCTTGGCAGAGGTTCCTCTTGAATCCAGAAGTGATCATGAAGAAATTTAAAGTATGGGGGTTTGGGTCACTACTTATACCCCTTTGTTCCTTTGAAGTAGGCAAACTTCAAAGGAAAGTCTCTGTTGTTCAAAAGAACCTGCTTTGCCCAGGCCAGGCCCCAGACACATACCAGGGGGTTGGAGACTGCATTGTGAGAGGGCTGGCACAGCCTATTCAGGTGTAAGTGACCATTGCTCCCGCCACTCTAGCACAGATGGCTCTTCAGGATATGCAGGCTACAACCCAGCTCCCTTTGTCTCACTGTCTGGAGGGGATTCATAAACAACCCCACTGTCAAACTGACCCAGACAGGCAATTCACAACCAGGTTGAGTCACAGAATGGTTTAAGCAAGAAAATGCCTACTTTCTAAAAGTGGCATTTTCGAACTAACAATCTAAAAACCCACTTTATTTTTCGAACTAACAATCTAAAAACCCACTTTACTGAAAGATGTATTTTTCAATTGTGAGTTCAGAGACACCAAACTCCACATTTCTATCTGCTCTTAAAGGGAATCTGCACTTTAAAGTTATATAAAGGCAGCCCGTGGTTAACCCATGAGAGAGTTAGGCCTTGCAACAACGAAGACTGAATTCAGCAGTATTTCACTGTTAGGACATGTAACACACATCAGTACATATCCCACCTTTAATATACAATGCACCCTGCCCATGGCACTTCCTAGGTCTACCTTAGGGGTGCCTTGCATGTATGAAAAGGGAAGGTTTAGGCCTGGCAAGTGGGTATACTTGCCAAGTCGAATTGGCAGTTTAAAACTGCACAAACAGACACTGCAGTGGCAGGTCTGAGCCATGTTTACAGGGCTACTAATATGGGTGGCACAACCAGTGCTTCAGGCCCACAAGTAGCATTTGATTTCCAGGCCCTGGGCACCTCTAGTTCACTCTGCTAGGGACTTACTAGTAAATCAAATACGCCAATCATGGATAAACCAATCAACCATACTATTTACACAGAGAGCATATGCACTTTAGCACTGGTTAGCAGTGGTAAAGTGCCCAGAGTCCTAAAGCCAACAAAAACATGTCAGAAAAAATAGAAGGAAGAAGGCAAAAAGTTTAGGGATGACCCTAAATATAAAGCAAAGGTTAAAGCTAGGTTATTCTTACAAACCCAACTTAAATTATACAAATTGGAGAAATTATAGTTATAGTTGAAATTTCGAATTTACGCACTACTAGTTAGAATGTCATCTAGCACCACCTTCATTTTACTGTTTGTCAAGCACCTCCATACACATTCTTCCTCAATCAGTCGCCACACTGCATTAACTATAACTCACCCTTTCTTTATGTTCTGGTTATACCCTTGCATATTCATAGCAGTCATAATAAGATTTATTAGAGCTGAAATTACATCCTTGGTACATAGGAGAGTGGAGTTTTATGCTTAATGTAGTGTGGTGATTGATGTGAGAAGAATGTGTACGGAGGCATGAGACATATAGTAAATTGCTGCGTACAGCGCTGCGCGACATACAGTAAATAGAAGGTGGTGTGTAAATTATAAATGTAAGTTCTAACGAGTAGTGGTAAATTAGAAATTTAAGTTATAACTATAACTTTATAATTTTTCCAGGGTGCAACATTTAAGTTGGGATTTTACATAAAGAATAAATAAAGTTTTCCTAACTATAACTTAGCTTTAACTGTTGTTATTTTCATTAAATTGAAATGGTGTTTATTTTTTAATTAAAATTTGTATCAAATCATAGTGTAGAGCGTCATTTAACTGAGTGTTTTTAAGTTCAGTGTCATAGAGTATATTAAAAGATAGTGTCAGCACAGAACATACTACCTTAAATCCAAATTGTGAGCACACTAACAACTAGGAACGGTGTAGTCCTGATACAGAATTTGGGGCTCTCCGACTGGAGCCACTGCGGTTTAATCAATCTAAATCAATGGCAGGTGATAAACATTTTTGTAAGAATGACAGACGAGGGTTGTAGTTTCAAAAAGTATATAAAAAATTATAGTTAAATTACAGAGCATGTGCCTTAAGCAAATTCAGCAGCAAAGCATATAGGTCATAAGTATAAAGACCTCATTACATTTCCAAGTAATATCCTGAATAGATTCACCTTCTAACAGTAGGGAAAGGGATCTCCTGCTCATAGACATCTATACGTCCTTTTATAGGCTTTACAATAAAGACACTAATAAATTCTACATGGGTACATGGTTCTCAGAAAGTGCACTAATAGGGAACACGCAGTAAGAAATAAATTACTGCAAAATACATTCAAATGTTCTCTCATGGTAATTCTACATTGAATTTATGGACTTTCTCACAGTTAGTTCGATAATCTAATTGATACATTGTATGACAATAGCCTGAGGCAGTTGGAACATCCTTGGTTGGATACATTGGAAAATGTCTCTGGGAATATTTCTTTGTTAGTGTAGGTTGTACAGTTCTCTATTTGGAACAAGAAGAACAACAACAGTTGCCACGTGTTGAACATAGCTCTCTTTAGGGAAAAATCCTGAAACGTTTTGCTTTTTCCCACTGCTTATGTTGTCTCCCCTCACTGGGCCTTAGGACTGTAGACACTGCCCTACTGGCTGGCAGGGGGGAAATGGGTTCCCTGCCCTACCTGTAGTAGGAAGAGGTGGATGGAGGATATGGTGAGCACTGCACCCCGGTTAGGTCCTTAAGAAAGGTGTTTTAGAGACCTGAGGATGGGGGGGGGTGACCCCGGTTGCCAGGAGACCCACAGGCACCTGTGTTGCCCTGATTGGCCACCCCCTTAGCCATGTCCAAGGCCTCATTGAGTAGGCCTGCAAGCACCTGCCCTCAAGGTGAAGACCCCTTGAAAAGGGGCTTACGCTGAGTGGGTTCTACCCCGTACCCTGAGGACACTGCTAGAGGGATTGGAGGATGAGGTTGAGCCAGGTGAGTGCATCACCTAGAAAGGGGGGGGGGGGCTCCTGCTGGAGCAAAATCATCCGGGGCCTCATGTGGGGAGGCGGTTCCCTAATCAGATGCTGTGGGCCATGTGCTCTGACCCCCTTTATGGGCAGGTGGGAAGGGTGCTCCCCGAATGCGGAGACTGTGCTGACCTGCGTATAGTGCACAGGGCCCAGCTGGCCCTGGGTAGACTCCAGTAAGGCGTTTAACCATGCATCAGTATACATGGAGTTGTCCCTATGCAGGGAGGGCAGGGGCAGTAGCCAGGCAAATGCCTAAACTGCCTCTGGCACCATAAAATTCAAGAGCCTAGGGCTCTGAGCCCTTTTCCTCTGGCAATGCAGAGTGAAAGCGCACACGCCACCCTTACGGATTGAGACTGTCACTGATATCAGAATGTAGGATTAGAGTGCCCCGATAGAGCCAGGTATGGACGTGGGGGGTGAGCCTCTCCAACCACGGACATACATGGTCACAGCCGGGTGGAGTGGTTCCTATAGGGGGGCATGCATGGCCGTAGTGACCATAGTGAGCATATTTACACCTGCATATTCCCTAATAAGAACAGAGTCTGTGAGCTCAGGTTAACCCAGGGCACATGAATATTATGTTGATGGTTGAACCGAAGCATCACCTGCGTTAGCAGGCAGGTGCCTGCACCTGGAGCATTCGTGCCCGGGAAGTGCTGAACACCCATGCGTGTTTGCATTACCCATGAGAATTGCTCTACCCATACTGTGATATGGGAAGCCGAGGCTTCCTAAGTCTGGTTGTAATATTAGATTGTAGAGCAGCAGCCTCATACTGTTTGGTATCGTTGAACTCAGGATGACAAACCCACACCGTTGATCACAGTAGGTTTGTCATCTCTGCCCCAGAAATGCCACTTTGGGGAAGTAGGCATTTCTAGGTCGGGACTGGTTCTGGTGCCCTGTAAATTAGGTTTCATTCCATGGGTCCTGGGTGAAGAGCACCTCTGAACATTCCCCCGACCACCATTATAAAAGACCACTATAAAACTCAAGCATCCAGAACAACAGATCCCTGCCATGTGGGCCTAGTCAGATAGATGAGGGGAGAGGTTGTGACACTTGGCCTCCCAGAGCCAGAGCCTGGCCCCCATAAAGTTACAGATCTGCATTCCAGGACCCCAGGGCAGACATGGAGGAAATTTAGGGGAGACATTTGTGGTTCAAAGGAATATCCTTCAGACCACCCTGACTTCAAAGCATTTGCCTAGTGTAAATACTCAATGTCTCCAACTTAGGGTAACACCTACAGATATGCTGGAGCAGTGCGGCTGGACCCTGTCGGTGCACTATCAGAGGAATCTGAGTGCCCAGGAGGATAACTGTTTGAGGAGGGAATCTGTGCACCCCTTCAGATTAGAGATTGTCCTGCGGCTGATTGCCTGCTCCTTTGTGGCTTCCGGAAAGTAACTCTACAGGCCAGGTTGGCTTGCACCCTGTTCTTGGTGGAGGTCTCAGGGACATCAAAGACCTCCAGATGGGGACTTACATCGTAATCAGTAACATCTGGAGAGCTGTTCCCTCTGTTGCGTGTACACTGTGCTGGAATCCATCTGGCAGGAGAAGTGTGCGTGTAGCCTAAGGAAGAAGTCTGGAAGACCGGGAGTATCAGGTGTGGGGTAGCAGAGTACAACGTGCACGACTGGTGTGTGGCCCTTCAAAGTGAGGACCACTGCACCCAAGATGGATTATGAAGTGAATGGATCACTATTAAACCCTACTGGGGGTTCGCGGAGGTCGAATGGGAAGCATTTCTCTTGTGTAACCCTCAACTGCATGTCCATTGTATGCTGTGCCTGTTCATAGATTGGAACCCTCAACGGTGTGGGTACAACCTGAGATGTGCAGTACTTGGCCTAATACTGCACGACGGAGCTTGCGTCTAGTGTGTTCATCTGGGGTGAGGGTAGAGTACAGCGAAGGTCATAGCGTACTGGATGAAATACCTCAATCCAGAGAGGTATAAGAAATCCCAAGTGATTGTTTCTTTGACTAGTGTCCTCTTTTTGTGGGAGGACGGCACTGAGCACTTCTACCACTGATAAAACCTGTCTGGGGGGGGCCCTTGGAAGTTCCCAGGCACTAGACAGATTGTTTCCAGTCTGGGGGCTCGGACCTTGTAACTTTTTGTGTACAATCAGAGCTGTCTAGGGCGGTTCGAGACAGCATGCCCTAACAACATCTCTCCATTCCGGAGGTGCTGAACTTGGTTACAATTTTGCAACATTGGACTGTCTGGAGTGGCTGGGAGCCTCCAAGTATGTCAGCTGGTCCCAGAGACCCCTGTGTTTTGCCCACCTCTGAGTTAACCTCCTATTTGGAGCCTGAGCATCTCCACCTTGTTTGTCTGCTGCCCATTGTTTTCCTGTCCCCCCCTTAACCCTGACACCTGGGGGGTTGTGACCTGGTCAGGAGCAACTAGGTGCCCAGGGGAAGTACCATACTCTGTGGGATGAGGTTGTCTACAGTGCTGGGCGGCAGGTGGAGGGCGGATTGAGACCCATGGTGTTTGAAAGCAGATGGGCATGGGTGCAAGAGTGTGTGCATGCGCCACCATGCCAACTTATGCCCGTGCCAAGGCATGGGGTGGATGTGAGGGAGTGAGTCTGAGGGAGAATGAGTGAGTGCTGGGACAGCACAGTGGTGAGGTAAATGTATCTACACCACTGGTAGTTCCTCTAAAGCATCAAAATCAGAGTAAACACTTTAATAGTGTCCAGACAATAGAAACGATTTAGGAATACTGAACAGGAGAAGGAGTAGAACAGGGGTAAGTGGAAATATGCTGCTCCCTCAGCTGCAGAGGCTGGAAGATAAGAACAGACATAGCAATCCTCTAACTCCATAACCTTCACCTATTCTGCTAATATTTGATAATATAAATTATAACCATAAACGCTTTAATGCTGGGTAAGATGAGGCACTTTCCTTGGAGGGGACTTTCTAACTACAGGTAGAGTTAATTGACATGCTTTTGATATTCCTTCCCACCAAATAGGCATCCAACAGTCATTCAAGCATGGAAACAGAAATAGCAACTGGTAATCTTTTGATTAAAATTTTGCAGCATTGTTGCACCATGTTATTCTAAATCAGATCAAGAAAACCTTTATGCAAGGGTTTAGTCCTCTAGGTACCATCCTATTGTCTCTGCCCTATCTCAAAAGCTACTTAGATTTTTATTCTGCGTCAACCAGAGACTTAAAGGAGCAATTGTCCTATGACCGTTACTCTTACTCTCCACCCGTCTTTTATCTTTTGTCAATATTAAGCATGAGTGGACTCCTGTCACAATGTCGATTAGAGTCAGGGAGACTCTTCAACGTTAGTCAACATCAGCCAACATTAGTCAGGCAGTCATGAGAGTGAAACTTGATTTTGGAAAGGTATTTCCAGGCGGAACTGAATACTTTCAAACTATCTATTTTTCTCACTTGGGCCGCTTAGTATAGGTTGAGGACTTCGTTCACAATGTCAGTCTGGTCACCCTGTTCTGGTTCATCTAATCACTATCGTCCCTAATCGTCTCTGGTCTCCTTTTGGATGTCAACAGTCTCTTTTGGGTAGCTGCAACACTTGGCCAGCATTCTTCAGTCAGATCTCAAACCTGAGCCTTGGAGGTGCTTGAGATTTCTGAGATGGAGCTTCCTTTTCCCACCCGACCTTCACTCCTTGTGAAATTTGCTGCAACAAATTAGTTCTGGTCTTCAAAGAGTTTTCGCTGTCCCTGTGTATGCGTAGCCTCAAACCCGTAGTGTTGTGTAGCCATTTTAGTTATAGCTCCATGCACGTTATTTTAACACACTAGGCCGCTGTACACTTTAACCTAGATATATTTTGTGCGGCTTCGCATTGTTATTTTTACAATAACCATTTTTACGGTCTTGTTTTATTTTCATCTATCTAACTGTTTTTGCTTAGCCCAGCACTGTGTTCTCAAACACCACGTTCTTGATCACTCTGTGCTTCATTCAAGGCTACAGTTTGGTACCTTGCCGGTGAACATGGTAGAAGTTTAGTCTCCAACATTCGTAGAAAATACACATCCTTACGTGGGGAAATATTCTCAGAACATCAGCTGTGTTATTATAAAAACACTTCCTAGTCCCATTACACGTTAGAGGGAGATTCCAGCCAGGGAACCACGACTGTATGCTGATTGCTGAATGCTTCGCTACATATGCTAACGCATACTATAGGCCTTTGCTCAGGTATGAGGGTTGATGTCTTCTCGGGGGAACCTGAAAGGCAGAATTAGAGTTTAACATGCTGTGCTCAGATTATGACTTAGATAGGAAATAATCCATCGATTAGAGTGACAATATGATAACGTTACTTTTATGCTTCACTCTTCTCGTCACCATTTTAATACTGTCATGTTGTGTCCTCCTGGTGATTGCAGCTCACGCTTTGCTATCTAAGATGCAGTCATTTTATTAAACCCATTATTAAAATATACTGCCTCTGTTTGTCGTTTACATATGAGACTGAATTGTAAATGAGAGAACCGGATGCAACCTGAGTGACCACGACTTCCCTGAGAAGCCTAATATGTCATGCGCTCGGCTGCCCAATCATCACTATCCCCTGGTAGAGATGAGGTACTGCTAGTTGGCCGGAGCAAAACCCGGATTTAGAGCGACAGGTGTCACCCGCAGTGGGTTAGAGTCAGTCTCCCACACCGTGGACAATTCTGCTGCTCGAAATCCAATAGTCTCATAGCGGAGGACTGTTCGCAGCTTGTGTTACTGCAATTTTGCGCGAGATCGACCCTGATGCATTATCCTATGTTGATGACATCTATCGAACGGATGATGAATTGCTACAACATTTAAGATGGGTAGCCCGCATTGTTGTCGGATTTGCTGAATTTGGCTACAAATTCAACTTCAAAAAAACAAAAACAGCCTTCCTCAGCGTCCTGTTCCTAGGATATGAGCTGTCAAGTGAAGGAAAGAGCCTAGCACCACAATTCTTAGAGAAATGCGCATAGTTACAACCACCAAATACAATTAAAAAACTCCAATCACTATTGGGTTTCCTAAATTTTGGCAGAATTTACATTCCAGATTATTCTACACGCATAAAACCTTTATATGATTTAATACGTCCCGATTTTTCAAGTAAATTCTGGACAACTGAACACACATGCATTCTTTGAGAGTTGCAGACAGATATTCTTGCAGCACAACACTTACATACGAGGGACAACAAAACACATTTGGTCATAACAGTAATAGCTGGGGCCATCGGTTTCACCTATATGACATTTAATGAAGGTGAGACAGTCCCGATTGCATACAAATCGCACATATACTCAGCGGCAGAACAACGCTTTGCTCCCACTGAGAAAATTCGCACTGCTGTACAGATGGCAGTCATTATAAGAAAGAACTATTGTTGTTTCTCCGATCCCAGCCCTAGAGGCTGTTGCAAAAGCTAGTGTTCCAAATGCACGTTGGATACAATGGGCTACGTCTCTGACAGCCACTGATGTAGACTACATTTTTTACCCAAAGTTACAAACTCAGGAATTTTTACAATATGAAATATAATACCCAGTTACAGCAAATACATTGCCCAATGAACAATATCATAGAGTGGAACTAAACATCAATATTCTGCTGCTTGCGCAGTCGTGAGTGGCTACATGGAGGGCAGTAAATTCTGTCCTCTACATACCTTTACACAAACACTAGGGGATTGCACAGCACAATTGACAGAACTAAAAGCCCTGCTGATGGCACTGGAACACACGGACCCTGCACAGCCTCCGCTGATTGTTTGTGATTCGTACTAGTGTATTCAATCTTTTCATGAATACCTGCATTTCTTGCACCAGAATGGGTTCAGATATTCCAAAGGCAACACCATTAAACAAAGACTACTGTGGGGGAAAGTAGCTGACCTGAAAGAGATGCTACCAAATGTCCATGTTGTACACACACTTGGACACCAGCGCGTTGGAATACATGTTGCTGGAAATACACTGGCTGATGAAGCCGCAAAGTCAGCAGTGGCAGTAGCCACTGTAGCTGCAGTGACTCGCTCTAGTTCCAAACCTGACTCAGACATTTGGGCTGCTGTGAGAGCTACAGCTGATGCTAAGCCCTAGCCTAAACGATTTCCTAATAAATACACCTATCAAATGGGGAATCGCCTGAACGCTGAAGTTAGAATACCAGGTGTAGGGTAAGGGACATCTCCAACAAAGACATAAGACCAGGATTGATTACAGCAGCGCATGAGGGGGTAGCATCTGCCCATGTTGGCGTGGCAGCTACGATTTCAATATTGCAGGCCCGTTACTGGTGGCCAGGTCTCTACAAAGAGACCAAGCAGCATGTCCTTTGTTGTGACATCTATCAACAAATTCAAGTTTCCGCTGCCAAACGTCTGCCACAAACATCCCTCTTAATTTCTAGAAAACCATTACAATGTGTGTACTTGGACCATTGCGGTCCCCTAACACTGGCTAGTGCATACAAGTATATTCTAGTCGCTGTTGATTCATGCTCCAGATTTATATGGGTATGGCTACAACGCTCGGATGACGCTCGGACAGTTAAAGATTTGTGAGTCTTTATCGGTACATATGCAGTTGCGGCTTTCCATTCGGACCAGGGCCCTGCTTTCGCCTCAAGGGCATTCAGGGACACCATGGCTTCATTGGGGGTCCAATTCCAGTACTCCTCTCCATTTCATCCCAAGGAAAATAGTGTTGTGGAGCGATTAAACCGTAATTTAAAGCAATCCTTAACAGCCAGAGTCTTAGGCACGGGTCGTAGTTGGCTTAACTACCTGTATGGAGTCCAGAGAGCACTAAATAATCTGACTCAAAGGTCCCTGGGGGGGTCGTACTTCATATGAGTGCCTTTTCGGAACTCAAATGTATGTTCCGGATCTTAATGGTCCTGGCGTGGAGGCAGCAGAAACACCTTTTCACATAAATGAACATGTCACTGTCTTACAGGAATTGCAACAGTTCCGTGATGATAGTTCTTCTAACAGTGATGCCTCCACAGGAATTAAGGATGTGCCTGTAACATCTACTGATTGGATTCCCAGAGTTGGGGATCTTGTACGTGAGAAAGTCGTTGTGAAAAAGGAATTTGGCCTTTCTTATTGAGCACCAGTCCCTGTACTAGGGATACAAAGTACTATAACTGTCATTCTACCACCATTGGCAGGTGCCAAAGAAAATCGTTTTGTCTCCATCGACAATGTCAAACTACACCATGTGGCCGATCCTGGACAGCCGACCAAGAGGAGCATCCAGTAGTTCCTGAATCTCTCTCACTACTGGTGAAGAAGTTCCTCTACAAGTTGTTTACACCAACACCAACACCTCTCCGAGCTGAGGAGGGTCGAAGATGATCTTGCATTTGTTCCACTAACGTCAACTAATTTAGAAACATTTGACCAAGTTAACTGAACTCCAACACAAACGGATGGTGCTATCTATAATGTGCCACCGCAGGAAATACCAACTCCACCACTGACAACGGCTCCACCATTTGCAGAAACTGCCCCTGGATATTTTGCTGACTTCAACTATGATTTCTCAGGCTTATTCGCCTCTTCGGCAGCTGATTTTTCAAGTACACGTAAGCTAACAAACTAGCTTAAAGAAACGTATTTTATTTTTCCATGGAACTATCTATAACTTTCTTTGACTGTCTTAGCCTTTCTGCTTTGGATTAGTTTTGTCGTCACCTTTTTCTTATTAATACATGGTCACTTTCTTCCTGAAAGATCAAAAGTTGAACTGGTGAAGGAGGTTTTAAAGCCACATTTTTCATCACATAAAGTCCGAAGAGACTTATCCTTTGTGAACATTTCCGCAGTGCCAATGCCTGATGGAATTGTTTGGGACAAAGTAATGTTTGATATATATGGTCCCATGGAAGTTATTCAAATACCATATGTGTTCAAATTATCAATGAATGATATAGTAATACCAGGCATTGTTTCTGATGATTGGGATGTGAAAAAGTTAATTCTATGATGACTGAATTGCAATACTATACTGTCTTTGAGAACGTAGATGTTTACCAATTTAAAGAAAATGATGGTGATATGTTTTGCTATAATTATTATGGGCACCATTTCAAACATAGAGCGAGCAGCCCCAGAACTATTTTTAATTACGCGCAATGGGAACATTGCCCGACTCGGCCACAGGGGAGTTCCAAAATATATTCTGAAAAGTTTGCATACTTTTCTGGGCACAATCAAAAGAATGCTGAGTCATATAATTTTAAGTACCACCTACCAAGGATATTCATATGTTAATGACCAATATGAAATTCATATATTCGGAATCCTTTGTTTCCCGGTTATCGATAGAAGGCTATGAATATTGGCTTAAATCACTTGATCTGAAAAGTGTGTGGGGAACAAGAAATTAGCAAATTAAGGGAAAGGAAGCCTTGTTTAGAGCATGCCTTATTCCTGTACAAATGATCTTTTTAAACGACACAGTACAACAGACAAGTTGTTTAGGCTTAGCTAAAATTAGGGAATTAAACATGCACAGTATACCTGCCCCCGCAAAGTTTTATAAATGGCAAAAATATACAAATGCAACTGAAAATGAGCTCGATGAGTGGGACCAGAATGGTACATTTAATGCATCACTGACATGTCCTGGTGGGTGGTTATTGTGGCCAAAAGATACCAATGGGTGTCATCAACATTTTATTAACTCCTCGGGGGGTTTTAGGACGAGTAGGCCAGACCCTCACTATATATCATCAGACCATGCAGGAATAATTACAACATATAGGCCCTCATTACAACCCTGGCAGTAAATCCCACTTTCTGCCGTGCTGAAGACCGCTGACATACCGTTGCAGTGGCGGAATTCCGCTACAGGTATTACGACCCACATCTCGGAATCCGTCATAATACAGACACCCACACACGTCTGCCACACCAAAGGTCAGTGATAAACTGGCGATACCAAAACCTACACCGTCACACCAACAAGAATATGCCCACACTATCACAACCCACGATTCAATGCAGTGGTCTTTCAACCGCGGTAATCCATTGGCGGTACACACCGCTGCGCTCAAAATACACACACACACTTACAAAACACAACTGCATTGGACAATTCAAAATACACACACCTGATACACATACACACACCACACCCACAACACTATAAAACACACACACACATTACCCACAAACCCTTACAACAAAAATTTTGGAAGAAGCCCAGAGAGAGAGATTAGCAAACACAACACCAGCATCCACACACACACAACACCATCACCCATACAACATCCACGCACCTCAAACAACACACACCAACACATCCCCCCATACATCACAACAGACAGCACCTCACACATTACCCACACCACATCAAGGCACCTCAAAGACACCCCAGGTTTTCTGAGGAGGAGCTCAGGGTCATGGTGGAGGAAATCATCCGGGTAGAGCCACAGCTTTTCAGGTCACAGGTGCAGCACACCTCCATTGCGATGAAGATGGAGCTATGGCGGAGAATCGTCAACAGGGTCAACGCAGTGGGACAGCATCCAAGAACACGGGATGACATCAGGAAGAGGTGGAACGACCTGCGGGGGAAGGTGCGTTCTGTGGTTTCAAGACACCAGATTGCTGTACAGATGACTAGCGGTGAACCCCCCCTTCCTCCCCCACAACCAACAACATGAGAGGAGCAAGTCTTGGCAATACTGCATCCCGAGGGCCTCCCAGGAGTAGCAGGAGGACTGGACTCTGGTAAGTCATATCTTTACTACCATATACCCACCCTACCTGCATGCCATCACATACCCTCACCCTTACCCTCACTCCCATCACTCCATCATCTCACATATGTCCCACTATCACAACCCACACATTTCAATACCAAGGCCCTGCATGCAACACCTATGCATGGACCACCGTCACCAAAGCATGTCCAGTACATAGACCCACACATACCCCAAACTAACTACCTCAAAAGGGCAAACACAATGATGCAAGCACAGGAGTAGAGGGTACCTCACCTAATGCACAAGATGGCACACACAGATACTAAAACTATGCATATACACTCCAACAGGACCCATACCCATGGTCACCGGACAGGAGGTGCCAGACATATCCAGTCCCCCCACAGTGCTGACAGCAGCTCTGCACGCCTGGATCAAGATGACCAGCCCGGCCCATCAGGGACCTCTGGACAGTCGGTTCCCCTGCCACTGTCACTAGCCACCACAGACCCTCGCCCCTCAGGAAACACCACCACAGCAACCACCCAGCGGGCCCATCCCTCTGTCCCCAGGACACGTCAATCAGCAGTGTGTCCACCACTACAGGGAACCCAGGCAAGCCCACCAACCCAAGAAAATCAGGGAGACGCTGTAATCCGGCAAACGTCGGTCAGTGTACTCTCGCTTTCGAATAACTAAACAGACGTATGTGCGACAGTGCTGGATTCAAATCATTAATATAGTTGACCTCAGAAGCCTTGTGCCCCATACGAACAGGCAAATAATAGAGATAATTTAACCCCTGAAATAGTAGCGCAGACGTAATGGTGTACTACAAAGGGGTATTCATCGTGCAGTTGGAAGAGCGGGTATTGTCTATCATAATGTCTATCTAGAGTGGCCTATCGATATCTTCATCTAAAGTGGCATATATTAAAGCACCAGTACACTGTTCGACTCATATGTCCTTTTGATGGCGTTGGCATCTACGCTTGTATATACATTTGGGAACGGCCCTGATGAAGGTGGCCTCCCTATGAGAGGATCTCCGAAATGCACGTAGGCCTGTGGTTCCTATTGTGTCCTTGGAGTATTATATAAGGATACTATGATAGTGGATGTTATAGCTTACTATATATGTATATATATATTGGTTTCATATTATATTTATCACATTACTATATACATTTAATGTTTGATTATATTTTTGTATATTGTTGTATATATTATTATTGAGTGAATGTGGTATGAATGTTTTAGGGATTGTTTGTTTTATAATGTTTTTAGATATTCAACAATAAAATATTGATATAATCTTATGTCTTCATGTCATGAAATCTGTTAAAGTGAAGGTTATAACTGTTACATAGCCTTTGATTAGACATATAGCTTTTCAGCAACTGTTGACATACATTATAAGATGAATATTGTCATATTATGATTCTCTTGATATGTATCTATGTATTAAATGTAATACTAGAGTAGCTAATTATTTTCTTTGGAGCTTTACCAAGAAAATCAGGGACCTGGGGTCTGTGGCAGTGGGCACACGGTTCAGGAGACAGAGGCACAGGATAACGGGGACGCTGGGAGGACTGCTGTGCAACAGGGGGAGGACAGGCCCAGGAAACCGACACTCCACGGGGTACTCTCCAACATCATGGGAGCTTACCACTATTCCCAGGAGACCATGGGCACGGTACTGGCTAAGTTTCTGGAGACCCAGCGGCTGCAGGAGGAACACTACTTGGGGATCAGGGAGGACTTGAAGTCCATTAACACCACCCTGGTCACCTTTGCAGGGGTGCTGGCAGACCTTGTCAACACCATGAGGGACACAGTGGGACACAAACCGGCCCCTGACACTAGCCTGGACGATGAACAGCCCTCCACCTCCACCGGCGCTAGTGGACAGGAAGCACCGCCACAGGTCCAACAGGCCACCAGCACCCCACCCCCTGCAGGAGAACCACCCCGCAAACAGTCCCTGAGATCCAGGAACAAGACAGGGAACATTGCCAAGACCCCCGCCAGGAAATAAGACCCTCCTGAATGTCACCCTTCTGTCCCACTTTGTCACCCTGTCCACCTTAAACTGCCATTGCTCCCTTTCCTACGCCCCATTGGACAATGCACCTGTGAGACCAAGAGACTGGACTCTGCCATGGACATTCCTCCACCATCACCCCAGCCCATTTCACACCTCCTTCCACTTATTAGCACAGAAATAAACACCCTTGAATCACCAAAAAACTGGAGTCAGTCTGTGCTTTCACAAATGTGTAATTGCAAAATCTCGGAAATATACCAATGTCAATGTACTTGTTCACATACCAATGTTACACAGCTGTAGGCCAGGAGTAAACATAGCAGAGGGCACAAATTGGGACCCAGATCTGTGAAATGGAAAGCCAAAGAGACAAGTCAGGGTCCATATACAGAGTTAAAAAGACAGACTTATGCTGGGTCCTACAATGGTATGAGATGTGGGAAGCAGTTCCATCCTCTTACCTATGTCTCACTGGAAGTATTGCATGATGATGTTGTTTCGGTTGTCTACATCTTCTTCTTCTGCCTCCTCTTCTTCACTGTCCACAGGCTCCACAGCTGCCATAAGACCAGCATCAGGCCCATCCTCCTGCAGAAAAGGCACCTGGCGTCGCAAAGCCAGGTTGTGCAACATACAGCAGGCCACGATGATCTGGCACACCTTCTTCGGTGAGTAGTATAGGGATCCACCTGTCAGATGGAGGCACCGGAATCTGGCCTTCGGGAGGCCGAAGGTGCGCTTTAATATCCTCCTAGTTCACCCATGTGCCTCATTGTAGAGTTCCTCTGCCCTTGTCCTGGGATTCCTCCCTGGGGTCAGTAGCCATGACAGGTTGGGGTAACCAGAGTCACCTTCAAATATCGAGGGACAACTGTTAGACATCCTCCAAACATTAGGGAATCTCCCATACCCAGACAACAAATGAAACTGTGTGGGGACTTTAGGCTCACCTATTAGCCACACACGGTGCCTCTGGAGTTGCCCCATCACATAAGGGATGCTGCTATTCCTCAAAATGTAAGCTTCATGCACTGAGCCACAATACTTGCCATTCACATGGGAGATGTACTGGTCTGCCAAACACACCATCTGCACATTCATAGAATGGTAGCTTTTCCGGTTTCTGTACACCTGTTCATTCCTGCGGTGGGGGAGGGAACAAATGCCACATGTGTACCATCAATGGCACCAATGATGTTGGGGATATGTCCCAGGGCATAAAAGTCACCTTTCACTGTGGGCAAATCCTCCACCTGAGGGAAAACGATGTAGTCCAAGTGGGGGCCCAGTGTATCCCCAAGGGTCATCTCATTTTTAAAGTAGAAGAAACCCTTGAGGCTATAAACAGTCTGAAACCTGGCAAAGCACCCGGACCGGACAAACTCCCTGGAGATCTTTATAGATCGGAACCAAATATCTGGTCCTGGTATATCAATGCCATCTCAAATAGTATAGCTGCAGGGGGACAAATCCTGGGCACATGGAAGGAGGCCGAAATTATACCCATCTATAAAAAAGGAAATGCTAACCTTCCAGCCAACTACAGGCCAATTAGCCTTATAGACAACTTGCAAAAGATTTTTGCTAAACAAATTCTGCAGAGCATAACTAGTTGGATTGAGGATCGCCAAATTCTTTCTCAACTACAGGCCGGGTTCAGTGCTAAAACTAGCACGATAGACCAGGTCTTTCGATTGGCTATATTGTATTGGAAATATGTCCTTATCGCTAAGCAATGTCTATATGTAGTATTTATAGACCTGCGATCAGCTTTTGATCTGGTTCCAAGAGCTAAACTGTGGAAAGTGCTGGACAGACTGGGAGTTCCAGAGGACCTACTACTCCTGCTAAAACGATTACATGAAAATACCTATGCCCAAGTGAGGTGGGGCGTACAAGGCGAACTGACAGAACAGATCCCAATCAGAAGGGGAGTCCGCCAAGGTTGTGTGCTAGCCCCCTTATTATTCACTCTATTTATCAACGAAGTAGTGAAGGCTGTGTCCACATGCCAGAATGACACTCCCTCCTTGAACACACAAAAAATTCCTATCCTGCTTTTCGCAGACGATTCGCTCCTCATTTCCAAGACACCGATGGGGTCCTTGTTGATCGATTCAATTCATTTTGTAGCGATCACGGGTTGGAGGTTAACATTAATAAAACAAAACTAATTGTGTTATCCAAAGGGCCCAGTAAAAGATGTTCCATTCACATCGATGGTGTTTTCTTGAAGGAAGTTAACTCTATAGACTATCTGGGAGTCAGGTTAACTAGTAAACTATCATGGGAAGAGCAGATCACAAAAAGCGCAGGGTTGTTACAACACAGAGCTTCGTCCATACTGCGCTTTTATCAGGGTTCCCTTGCAAAAGCTGTTTCTCCAGCATCAAAGATTTATATAGCCAAGGCACAAGGTGCCGCCCTGTATGGAGCGGAGGTATGGGGTTTCTCCAACTGTAACAAGATCTCAGTGGGAGAAAACAACTTTGCGAGGGCCTTGATAGCGTGCCCGCGCTCCACACCACTGCTCCCAATATTTTTGGATCTGGGGTTACGTCGAGCAGCAGATTTAGCTATTTTAAGACCCCTCCTGTATTGGATCAGGTTATGGACTACTCCTGAACTAGATATATATAAGACCTCATTACTTGATCTATTAAAATGCCAAAATGCCAATACTCTCCCCTGGATTTGCCATGTGTCCCATTGGTTCCGTTTGTTGGGTGATTATTGGGAAAATCCCCACAAACTAGAGAGACGGCATAAAAATGTTTTAAAGTTAACTTATTGGTCTTATCTTAGGTATAACAACATAACCTGTAAATCTCATGGTCGTTTAACTAACTTTTTTATTGATCTTAAATGGACTTCGAAGTTTGAAGCCTATTTGGACATTATACCGGATCTGCACGGCAAAAGCCTATATGCAAGGTTTCGTTTCGGCTCCTTGCCCCTCATGTCATTGATTCATAGGTGGGGGCCGATTGGTCTCCCTGATATATGCCCTGCTTGTGGCAGTACCTCCGAAACCATCAAACACTTTGGCGGTGATTCTAACCGCGGTGGGTGGGGGTGGTCACAAGACCGCGGCGGCCATTCTGGCTTTCCCCCTGTACCGCCAAAAGGCCGCCCGCCAGCACAGCGGGAAAGACCCAGCAACGATGAAGCCGGTTCCGAATGGAGCCGGCGGAGTTGCTGGAGTGCGACGGGTGCAGTAGCACCCGTCGCGAATTTCAGTGTCTGCTAGGCAGACACTGAAATTCCTTTTGGGGCCCCCAGGGGCCCCGCGGCACCCCCTACCGCCATCCTGTTACTGGCGGGAGACCCGCCAGGAACAGGATGGCGGTAGGGGGTGTCAGAATCCCCATGGCGGCGGAGCGCGCTCCGCCGCCATGGAGGATTCTCAAGGGCAGCGGAAAGTCGGCGGGACACCGCCGACTTTCCGTTTCTGCCCGCGGCTGAACCGCCGCGGTCAGAATGCCCAGCAGTGCACCGCCAGCCTGTTGGCGGTGCTACCGCGGTCATTCGCCCTGGCGGTTTTTACCGCCAGGGTTAGAATGACCCCCTTTATGTTCTTCTGTCCAGCTTATGCGAACCCGCGATCAAAATGGATCCGCAACACTTGTAGGGCTATGGGATTTAAGATCTGTTCCTTGGCTCTACGGGTGTTAAAAAGTCATAATTCAGCTGATGTAATTCTTCCAGTGAGCAAGTATTTAGTGACAGCCTGGCGCATACGTTGCCACTTCCAAAAAGCAACCTAAGGTTATTATCTCTTCTTAGAGCTTTATGTGTAATTTGAGCTTTTAGTGTTTTAATGTTTTAATGATTGCAAATTAATTTATTGATGTGTAGCTGCTGTATTTTATCAAAAATGATTATTTATTCTTGTATCTTTGCTAGCTTTGTTTTATGTTGCTTTCATGGTCAATTGATCGAATAAAGCTGTGTTGACTGATGTAGTTGCGCATGTGATTCAGCAGGGCAGATAACACTCTGGACAACACATTAGAGACCATTGGCTGGGATATCCCTGATGCTATGGCTACTGTTGTTTGAAAAGACCCACTGGCCAGGCAATGGAGTACAGACAGGACCTGCACTAGAGGGGCTATTCCTGTGGGATGGCGGATAGCTGACATCAGGTCAGGCTCCAACTGGGCAAACAGTTCCTGGATTGTTGCACGATCAAGTCTGTAAGTGATAATTATGTGTCTGTCTTCCATTGTCGACAGGTCCACTAGTGGGCTGTACACAGCAGTATGCCGCCATCTCATCACCTGCCCCAGCTGATGTGCCCTACGGAGGAAAGTGGTGAGCAGAGGGTCATACAACACTTAGGTTTCACAAGGCTGGTTAGCACAAATGTTAAATTGTCTCTATGTGCCTTTGTCTGTCCGTATTTCTGGCCTAAATAGGTGTGATGCAGTTATTTGGCCTGCCATGTGGCCCCCTGAAATGGCGGCTGCCTGACCTGAAAGGTGGGACAAGGAGAAATGAGGTAACTATCCTGGCATTGTACACCGTCGCGGTAGGCGGTCGAAGACCGCCGCGCAGTTCATCAATGGTTATCATTGGGCTCTATGAGTTCCAGGAGCCAATGACGATGTACGCCGGTGGTGACGGTACACACCACCGCAGACGTGACCACCATTTTCTATCAGTTCCCTCACTTGATACCTGACCTTCTACAGGAGAGGACCTACACTGCAAGTGCTACTGTGACCTGTGTCTGGAAGCGGCAAAAAGGCTACAGTGTCTGGGGAAAGGGCCCCTGCCTTCACTGCGGAGGAGTTGGAGAAACTGGTAGATGGGGTCCTCCCCTAGTACACACAACTGTACGGTCCTCCAGACAAACAGGTGAGTCAACTGTGTGCATGGTGGATGGCATATGATTGTATGGAGTGTCATGGATGGAAGAGGGGGGGGACAGGCCAGCATGTGAGGATGGTGTGTGTATGTATGTCTGGGCCAGGATGGGAGGTTTGTGGGCAATGTGTGAGAAGAACTGTACGGAAGAGTAACATCCATTATAACTTCACTTTTCCTCTAGGTCAGCACCCACCAGAAGAAGGGTATTTGGCGTGCCATCGCCAAGTGAGTGTGGACCCTGGGGGTCTACCATAGACAGAGCACCTACTGCCGGAAAAGATTGAAGGACCTGCGCCACTGGAGCAAGAAGGTGGCGGAGACCCAGCAGGGGATGGCCTCCCAACGTGGAAGGGTTGCCCGTCACACCATGACCCCCCTGATGTACCGGATCCTGGCGGTGGCATATCCTGAGTTGGATGAGTGCTTGAGGGCATCACAGCCTCCACAAGGGGGTGAGTACACTCTCATTCAGCTGACTCTGTGCGCTTGACGAGGTGTCTGGGTGGGGGAGGTGGGCTGTGGGTTCCCCTAGGCCAGGGCAGACGCGCAAAGGTAGATCCATTGATTTGCAGGCTCATTCCCACTCCAACCCCAAAGGTGGTATTTGCCCTCTACACCTAGTCAGGCTCCCATGGGTTCTTGCTGTGCATGAAATGGGTCTAGACAGAGCCCCCCTTGGGCATGTGCTTTTCCCCTGCACTGTTAGTGCATGGCTTAGTGCATAGGGCTGCCCCCTGTGTGCTGTGTCTGCCAACGGTAGTGGTGTTGCAGGCATTGATCATGTGTCTCCTCTGTCTTCCCCCCTTTTGTTTTGTCACCCTGTCCTTGCGTGCATTAGCATCATTTGCGGAGGAGCAGTGGCACCGGAGCAGGAGGGAGCTGCACCCCACATGGCCCTAGAGGGTGCAGTAACGGAGTCAGAAGGCACCAGTGGGACGGAGGGCGAGGGGAGCTCCACGACGGGGACAGGAGCAGACACCAGCGACAGCAACTCCTCCTCTGATGGGATCACCCTTGCGGTGGCTGGCACCTCTGTGCCCACTGCATCAACAGGTCCTCCAGGTCCTCCTCCTCCCTCCCTGTCTCGTCTCCACTCACACCTGCATCCACTACATCCTCAACCACTACCTCCATCACCAGCACGCCCATCACCACACACCACTCACGTGCACTCACCACCCCCACTACCATTCACACATCCCCTCTCCCTCTCCCAGTGTGTCTGTGAGCCCTCCTCCCAAAATACACAAACGCAGGCACACACCCACCCAACAGCCATCCACCTCCTCACAACAGCCTCCAGCCCATGCACCTTCACCCAAATTCAGTAAACGTACACTTCCTACAACCACTACCTCTTCCTCCACTCCCAAACCCCCTCCATTTTCCCATCCCAGTGGGTCTAAGAAACTTTTC
Organism: Pleurodeles waltl; assembly: GCF_031143425.1. Classification (NCBI taxonomy): domain Eukaryota; kingdom Metazoa; phylum Chordata; class Amphibia; order Caudata; family Salamandridae; genus Pleurodeles; species Pleurodeles waltl. Next base: position 298,616,161 of record NC_090443.1, on the reverse strand, counting down.
CTGGCTAACATTGACCTCTTCCCTACACCTCCCCCCGTCCTTCCCCTAGGGCCAGGCTGTCCAGGTCCCAGCCCAGCACCTCAGCCACCAAATCCTCCAGCACAGTGGTGTCAGCAAGTCCGGTCACATTGTGGGCGACACACATCAGGGCTGCCAGTGTGCCACCTGGCGAGGCCAAGGAGCAGGCCATTCCGCCACCTGCCAAGGTGAAGAAGGTGCCCACATGCTGGAGGGAGAAGCCGCACCTACCTGCAAGCAAGGGCTCCTCCAAGCCAAAAGGGGACAGTGGCAAGGCACCAACAGCGACATCAAAGGTGGGGAAGGGACACACGCCGAAGAGCAGGTCAGGAGAGGGCACGGTGGCTCCGGATGAGGGAGCAGAGTCCCCCCTTCTGTCAACCACAACGCCAACCTGTATGGCGGTGGACACCGCCACCTGCACGTCTGCTGCCTCAGCAACAGTCCCCAACATCATCCCCAGTGGGCAGCCGTCCGAGGCTGCAGGAGACGTCCTGCTGTGTCCCTCAACAGGTGCAGATACATGCACCACCGCCAGCACCTCTGCCACAGACACCCCCACAACCACCACCACCAGCCCCGCGACGTACTCAGACAGTGCCACCACAGATGACATGGCAATCATCCCCAGTGGCCAGCCGTCCGAGGCTGCAGGAGATGTCCTGGACCCTGCCCAGCGTACATGAGGCATGACTCCCAGCACTGTTTGTACCAGCAGTTGGCAGGCGAAGTCGCAGCAGGGTGGAGTGTGTCTCTGCCTCCATAACAATTGACTCTGCTACTAATGCAAAGTAACCATCCCACCCATTCACCAACAACACTTAGCTGAGGGCATTTTGAAGTACTGTTCGACAAAATGGACCCATCAATACCATCCAACAAGGCTGCCACCAAGTTGGTTTTGAGGACCTCCAACCCTTACGACTCCCATCACTGTATATTGCACAATTCATTCACTTCTACCAATAAAACACATTTCACACCTGTAACACTGTCCCCTGTCTTAAATTGTGAACAAAGTGGAGTATGGATGCAACTGGCAGAAAACAACTTTATTGTAAATTTGTAAATTATGGTAGTACTGTGTGCCCAAATGGTGGCGAGGAGGGAATGCATATATTTTCAGTCAGTACCATGCAGAAGTGGTCCATGTATCGCCTATCATAACCAACCTCCCCTATATGACAGAGCACACTGACAGTATTAGTCACTAACCCCAATGACAGGCTTAAGTCCCACACAGTTATTAGAAGTAGAGTTGTATCAGTTGGTTCCTGGAATTGACATCTTCCCCTTCCTCATCCTCACCATCACTCTCCTCACCTCTCTGAGGTAGCTGATCAGGACCTATAGCACCCTCCACCTCTAAGAGGGGGATAGAATGTCTCACTGCCACGTTGTGCAGCATGCAGCAGGCCACCACCATTCTACACACCTTATCAGGCCCATAGGCCAGGGAACCCCCAGAGATATGTAGACACCGGAATCTAGCCTTCAGGAGACCTATAGTACACTCTATTACCCTCCTAGTACGTCCATGGGCCTCATTGTAATTCCTCTCTGCATCCGTCCTGGGATTCCTCACTGGTGTCAGGAGCCAACGCAAGTTTGGATAGCCAGAATCACCTACAAAATGGTACAATACAAACTCATCATTGTTAAGTCCCTTAGTCAGACAGGCTGTTTTTCTGCAATGTGTCAGTTAGTGACAGGCAAACTTACCTATGATCCACTCTCTGTCCTCTTGTAGTTGTTCCATCTTCTGTGGCACACTACTGTTCCTTAACACAAATGAATCATGGACTGAACCTGGAAACATGGCATTCACATGTGAAATGTACTGGTCTGCAGTACATACCAATTGGATGTTCATGGAGTGAAAGTTCTTCCTGTTTCTGTACACCTGTTCACTCACTCTTGGGGGGATGATAGCTATGTGGGTGCCATCAATGACAACTATCACATGGAAAATGTTGGCAAATGCATAGAAGTCAGACTTGATGGCAGGGAGCTCAGTACTTTGGGGAAACCGCACATAGGATTGCAGATGTTGTACAAATGCATCCAGAAATCTTGTCAGTATCTGGCTGATTGTTGGCTGTGAGAAACCAGCACCCATGCCCACTGTAACTTGAAATGAGCCTGTGGCCAGGAAATGGAGTGCAGAGAGCACCTGCACCTCAGTTGGAATGGCATGCTAATTATGATTTCCCGGAGTTAGTGCAGGATCCACTAATGCACAAAGGTCCTGAATAGTTGCACGTGTGAGTCTGTAAGTGATTATGATCTGACGCTCCACCATGGTCCCCATATCCACAAGTGGCCTGTACACCGATGGTGCTCTTCCTCGCCACAAGGGTCGGTACCTACGAGGGGTTACAAAAAGGAGTGATGAAGACAATACATAGGCACACTTCTAATCATTTCTGCACTGCATTGTTCATTGTAGTGTCTCGACAGTAACTGCTACCTGACAGATGTACATGTACATCACTAGGAGGGAACAGAGTAATTCATGTGTGCTACTATGCGGATTGGACAGAGGCCTAGGAGCTTCATGTGGCTAGTAGGCCGTGCATTGTGAGTAGTAGGAAATTCTAGATGCGTAGGTGATGGAAAAATGTCTGCCCACTGTAGATCTGCCCCTTCGTTGTGGAAGTGACCTTATACCGTTAGCGGTTGATGTCACAGCGTAAGGCGGTGTTGACCGCTGTTCGCACCCTCATTGGCTAACACGGGTGCCAATGGTGAATCCTGGTGTATCATGATCACTGCCAGTGGTGATGGTGCATACCGCCACGGAACGTACTCGGGTTCGTCATCATTTGATCACTTGACTCCCTGATCTCGTGCGGACAGGTACTCCACTCTCTGTACTGCTGTGGCCTGCCTCTGGCTATGAATGTGCCACGTGGTGCATGGGAAAGGGCCCCGGCCTTCACCCAGGAAGAACTGAAGAAGATAGTGGATGGGGTCCTACTCCTGTATGCGAAACTGTACGGACGGCCAGAGGTACAGGTGAGTCTGGGTTTGGAAGGCACTGCGTGTGTAATGGATGGTGTTGATTGGACATATGTGTGCTCCTCTGAGCCTGCATGGGCCATGGTGCATGGCATGCTGCGTGCGACTGTCCTGTATGTCTGAGAGTACTGTCCGGCCCATAGTGGACAATTGGCCAGCTGTTCCTATCATGCAACTGCCTGACCTCTGTGTTCCATTTCTGTGTCGCCCTTCTAGGTCAGTGCCCACCAGAAGAGGACACATTGGCATGCCATCGCCAAGGAGGTGTGGACCCTAGGGGTCTACAACCGGGGGAGCACCCACTGTCGAAAGAGGTGGGAAGACCTGCGGGGCTGGGAGCGAAAGATCAGTGAGGCCCAGCAGGGGAAGTTCACCCAACGTGGAAGGGGTGCCCATCGGGCACTGACCCCCCTCATGCGACATATCCTGGCGGTGGCGTACCCAGACCTGGATGGGCGCTTGAAGGCTGCACAGCAGTCACAAGGGGGTGAGTACTCATTGACCATACTTCAGTCTGGAAGGATGTCTGGGTGTGCAATAGGGCTCATGCTGCTTAGAGGCAGGGAATTTGACTGGTGTCCATCTAATACATGTTCCCCAAAGGGTGTAGGGGTGTCCCTGTCAGGTTTCACCTACTTCTGCTCCTACAGTATTTCAGGGGATGGGTGTAGAACAGTTTTGTGGTCAGTAGTCAGGGGCATGGGCATAGTGTACGGTGGTGCCTGTTGGGTGTGTTTGCTGGGTGTGTGTATGTCTGGCCATTCTGTATCTGCATTCAGCTATTTACAAGTGTCTCTCCTGTTTTTTGTCCCCATCCCTGTTCTCTTGTGTTGGTTCGGTACAGCATCAACATCAGGCGAGGGAGCTGAGGCACCGGCACGTGGGGAGGCAGCAGCCCACGGATCCTCTCAGGCAGAGACAACGGACGCCCAGGGGACCAGTGGGTGGGAGGGCGAGGGGACTTCCATGGGGGAGGCTACTACCACAGGAGGTAGTGACTCTGAGACCTCCTCCGATGGGGGTCCCCCGGCGGTGGCGGACCCTAGTGCACACACCACTACCGTGAGATCTTCTGCCACCCCCATACCATCACCACCCTCCCTTCTGCTCCCCACCGAGTGGCCCGTGCCCGCCCACCCAGAAAGGTGGGCGTCTCCTTTGCCCCAGGCACCTCCTCCCCTGCCCCAGTCAGCCTTGCTGCCCTCACAGAGGAGGCTATTGACCTCCTGAGAATCATCTCTGTAGGGCAGACAACCATCGTCAATGTCATCCAGGGGCTAGCATCAGAGGTGCAGCAGACAAATGCCTATCTGGATGGCATTCACGGTGCCATGTCTGCCCTACAGAGATCTTTTCAGGCTCTGGCCTCCTCTCGGACGACAGCCAGTTTCCCTGGCCATTCCGTTCCCCCTCCAACCTCCTCTACCCCTTCCAGTACCCCACTCCCTTCACCCGTCCAAAGCACACAATCAGACACGCTGACAGGCACATCAACACACAAGAAGCACACTTCAAAACACAAGCACCACACCTCCCACCACAAGCATTCACACAGCCAACAGACACCTGCACACACAACAACGTCCACTTCCCCCAGTGTGCCCACCTCTTCCGCCTCCCTGTCTGTCCCCTCTACATCCACACCCTCATGCACTGCACCTTTACTCACTGTTACTGCTCCTCTTCCTGCACTCACCTCAATAGCAGACAGTCATACATGCACCCCATACACCACACCTGCACTCACCACCTCTACTGTAGTTGACACTTGCAGCACACTCACCAGACTTGCAGACACCCACACAACATCCATCCACACTAGCTGTCTGTCTTCTCCCTCTGTGTCCGCCCCCCACCTCCCAAGACACACAAATGCACCAAGACACCCACCCATCAGACATCCACCACACAACAGCATACTGAGCAGTCACCTGCACCCACTACACGCACCCCTACACCCCATACATCCACTCACTCTGCCTCCACTCCCATGCCCTCATCCACACCTACCCCAATTGCTCCCAATAAACTATTCCACTCCCGTGCTGACCTCTTCCAACCCACTGGCCCACCCCGTCTTGTCCCCAAACGTGCCCACTTCCTTGCCCTTTCCGCTCCCTCCATATTACAGCCCACCTTGGTCCACCCTTCACATTCCCGTGCCCCTTCCCCAGTCAAGAAGAACCCCTGGACAGAGCCTAGGCAATCCAGCTCCACCCGAGCTAAACAGCCCCCACCCCCCTTCAAAGGAGTAGCCTACCCCCCTCCACAAGAAAGTCTAAGGCCCACCCCCGTCAACAATCCCCACCCCTACCACCCCCTGCCCCCCTTCCGTGAGGTGCCTGGATCCCCATATAGTGCCCCGTTATGTGGAGTACCCAGCACTTGTGGGAGTCAGGTGGGGCCTGTTGTGGCCCATGTCAATTGGGATATTACGGACTGGCCATTGGACCTGTTTGCACTGTTTGGCTCAGTGAGCTACTTATTGAAGTTTCTATGTGGCCTGTGTTTGGGCTGCATGCCGTTACACCCTGGTGATTTATTTTACTTTTTTATGGGTGTGGGGCTTTTGTATATACTATGGTCAAGTTGCATTAGCCTTGTGTCGGGTAAGTACCTCTTGATGTGGGGTGTATGACTTGTGCTGCTGTGACGGGTTGGGGGGCGTTGCCGGACGGGTGGAGTGGGTGGGTATGTAACTCTGCCCTTTTCTCCCTTGTGTCGTAGGTTGTGGTATTTACTGTCGTCGTCTTCGTTGGCGGTCTCTGTGATGTAGGTATATTGCAAGGAGCAGGGCTGGCATGATCTGCAGCTCTCTATCCATGGCTGCCGCAGCACGTTCTGTGCAACTCCGGTACGTGGTTCCTTATATTTGTTTCATTTCAGCCTGGCTTTGTGAGGCGGTGGTTCCCACCCCAAACTGGCGGCGGAATGGTGGTTCATTATTTGATGGGTGGGTTGGGCCTTTCCGACGGCCTGTGGGCGGACTCTGCCGTCATCAGCGGGACTCCTCTCCTGGCGGTGGGTGGTTCGAGGGATGCGTGTGTTTCTTTGGATCATTATTTGGCGGTCTGGGCCGCTCCTCTGTTTGCGCTTTCTACCGCCACTGCCGGCGGAGCGGAACGGCCCGCCATGTTCGTAATGAGGGCCTTAGTCTCCAACATTCGTAGAAAATACACATCCTTACGTAGGGACATTTTCGCAGAACATCAGCTGTGTTATTATAAAAACACTTCCTAGTCCCATTACACGTTCGAGGGAGATTCCAGCCAGGGATCCACGACTGTATGCTGATTGCTGAATGCTGCGCTACAGATGCTAACACAGACTACAGGCCTTTGCTCAGTTATGAGGGTTGATGCCTTCCCGGGGGAACCTCAAAGGCAGAATTAGAGCTTAACATGCTGTGCTCAGATTATGACTTAGATAGGAAATAATCCATCGATTAGAGTGACAATACGATAGCGTTATTTTTATGCTTCACTCTTCTCGTCACCATTTTAATACTGTCATGTTGTGTCGTCCTGGTGATTGCAGCTCACGCTTTGCTATCTAAGATGCAGTTGTTTTATTAAACCCATTATTAAAACATATACTGCCTCTGTTTGTCATTTATATATGAGACTGAATTGTAAATGAGAGAACCGGATACGACCCGAGTGACCACGACTTCCCTGAGAAGCCTAATATGTCATGTGCTCGGCTGCCCAATCATCACTGTCCCCTGGTAGAGATGAGGCACTGCTAGTTGGCCGGAGCAAAACCCGGATTTAGAGCGACAGGTGTCACCCGCAGTGGGTTAGACTCAGTCTCCCACACGGTGGACGATTCTGCTGCTCGAAATCCAGTAGTCTCATTAGAATAATGAGAGCCTACGCGACAGTAGTTGGTATCACATTGGTTACTGGGACAACAGCACTCTCATCATCCTCTTGCTCTGTGTGAGGCTCATCTGATCTAGACCATGGACCCTCAGCCTGGCCTTCCTCTTCTTCTGAAGCCTGAGGTATCTCAAACTTGGGGCAACTTGAGGAATCAGTGCACATTGGCTCCGCTTCCTCCTTCTATTCGTGCCTTGTTCTCTTGGTAAGGGAGATGTGAACCCAATTTGGCAGACCAGCACATTTAGCAGTGTCAGTAACCAGGATCACCTGGTAGGGTCCTCTCTAACACTCCTCCAAACAGGACTTCCAGATGTGCTTTTTGATGTGGATCCAATCACCAAGGTTCAGGTCAGGCCCCCAAACAGCTGAAGTAGCAGCATTGATCTGATAAGAGATAGGACGTACCTCTCAAACAATCCCTTGCATTACTTGAGGACCAGGTCACCTGTAATACTCACAAGGGCTGTTGCCGGGACAGAAGGTATTTACACAGCTCTCGCCATAAACACCTCATGCGGCTATTATTGAGTTCTTTTGCTGAGTTTACTTTGGATGCTCATCAGTACAAAAGGAAGAGTGTCAGGCCATTTCAGTGATGTGGAAGCAGAAGTCTTAGCCAGTTTAGCTTTGATTGTCTGGTTCACTCTCTCAACAACACCTAATGCCTGTGGTCTGTAACTACAGTGGAATCACTGGTCAATCCCTAAAGCTGTACATAACAACTGCATTGCCTTGCTTTTGAAACGGATTCCTCAATCCGTTTCAGGGTGAACTGTCATCCTGAATTGCGGCATCAACTCCCACAACAGTAGCTTGGTGACTGTTAAGCTATGACATCTCCTGGTGGGGTATGCGTCAACCCATCATAAGAGCAGACACACAATGACAAGGATATACCTCAATTAGTTACATTGAGGCATCTCTAAAAAGTCGATTTAGAGATGATTGACGAAACCATCACACTTTCTGATGCCACTCATGGCCACTGCAACTCTTTTGCACACGTTCCGCTTTGGTATATGGTGCAAGGCTGACAAAACTCTCTGCCATTGATCAAAAATGGCGATTGTACCAATAACATTGAAAGGTGGACAACATCTCATCAATACCTGCATGATTCGGACCATGCATGTGTCGCACCATCACAAAACAAATTTGAAATATACAACCCGTTCCTTAAGAGGGGACCAGCTGACGTCTGAATGCCTCACTGTGACCACAACTGACCAAAGTCATGCACAACTCCAAACCCCTCCCTACTGGCTGTCAGTATAAATAGTGACTTGCGAGCCCTCTGAGGTACAGCAGGCTCTGGTAAGGGCAATCAGTTCAGCCACTTGCATGGACATTACATGGCACAAGTATGATGCTTTTATAACATACAGCATAAGTGGCTCCTAAAAAGTCACGTTGATCCCTCAGACAAGACCCATTAACAAAAAGTGTATGATCAGCATTGTATCTCACCATACACCTTCAGGGCCAGCAACAACGACGAAGACAACAACCGTAAGTACGCCTAGAACAGAGTGGAGGAAATGGCAGTGATACACACCCACACATGACACACATTTCTGGCATGGACAGCGAAGGCCACACACACACGCATACAAACGTACCGTAACAGCACACACATCCACACACACACAGGCACACACAAAATACGTCAAAGACAAGTACCCAATACACACACAAAGCCAAACAGATACGTGCCAAACATACAGCACAACGCATACCAACACAGTCATTCACATCCATACACAACACCCCAGAACCACACAATGACAATCAGACCACAAACATCTCAATGCAGGCATAGACAGGCACTTTGTGTAACACCACACATACACACACACCATAAACTGTATGTAGCAATGACACACAATCAACAACAGTGAACAGACATCCAAACAATGACACAGGTGACACGCCACATACAAACCATTGTACAATGAAATCCACACATGCAGCACCATACACACAGATGCACACAACACCCCATACAATCCCACAAGCAAGCAGTCAGACACATAACAACATGCTCATGGCACAACCTATCTATCCAGCGCATGCAACAACACAGACACAAACCATACACAGACCACACACACCATTGCACACAGATGTCACACCATCATGTAGAAGGAAACCGGGACCAGCATCTCAACTTGCCAAGAACAGCAATGTGTGGCAGATGTATTGTTTTTAAACAAATATGACAATAAACTATATACAAAATGTGCCAAATGGCAAGTTCAATGTCCGGAAATGCAGGACACATTGTCCAGATATCATGGCCCCAACTTGACTCCTGACAGCAAATAGGCCCCCACAGCATAGGGGCATCAATGGAGCAGGCAGGCACCTCAGGGGTTTGGGGGTGGTGGGGGTGGCTTTGATTTGTAAGGGACATGTCTTGATTTGGGCTTGGGAGGGGGACTTTGGCTCTGGGACGGGTGGATTGTTTGTTGGGTGGCGGAGCAGGGGAAACACCAGAGAGGGCACCCGAGGAATGGGAGGTGGAAGGGCCTGGGAGGGGCAGGGGGACACAACGTTTAGGGGTAACACAGGGTGGGAGGGGAGTGGGGAAGAGGTCAAGGGAAGCAATGAAGACTTTTTTAGGTACACAGGGGCGGTCACATGATTGAGGGTTGGGAGAGGAGGCAGAGGGAGTGCTCGTCTGACGTGCTGGTGTGCTGTACATGGATGCTGGTGTGTGCAATGTGTGTATGTCTGTGGTGGGTATAAATCCCTAGTATATGGTACCTAGGTGCCCAGGGCATTGGTGTTTCAGGGGATCCCTATGGGCTGCAGCATTTCTTTGGCCACCCATAGGGGATCCCATGCAAAGGCTTCTACATGACTGCCACTGCAGCCTGTGTGAAAAGGTGCATGCACCCTTTCACTGCCATTTACACTGCACCAGGTCACATAAGTCAGCCCTATAGCAGGGCCTCCAAGCCCTGCAGGGTGCAGAGTACTTGTGTGAGGGCACCCCTGCACTAGCAGAGGTGCCCCCACAACCTCCAGAACCATTTTCCCGGACTTTGTAAATGTGCAGACACCGTTTTACATGTGTACTGGACATAGGTCAGAACCTATGTCCAGCTACATAATAGTAACTCTGAACATAGGCATGTTTGATATGAAACATGTTGGAATCATACCCCAAGGCTTTTGCAAGCATTGGGTGGATGATTCCATGCACTCTGGGGGCTCCTTAGAGGACACCCAGTATTGCCATTACAGCCTTCTGAGGTTTTGCAGGCAGCCCAAGCTGCTGCCACCTCTCAGACAGATTTCTGCTGTCCTGTTGCTTGAGCAGCTCAAGCCCAGGAAGGCAGGGGTGAGGAGAGGGGTGTTTGTAGGAAAGTACCATCTTGTCTGGCATGTTACCCCCATTTTTCACTGTATATATGTTGTTTTAGTTGTATGTGTCACTGGGACCCTGGTAACCCAGGGCCCCAGTGCTCATAAGTGTGCCTGAATGTGTTACCTGTGTAGTGACTAACTGTCTCACTGAGGCTCTGCTAATCAGAACCTCAGTGGTTATGCTCTCTCATTTCTTTCCAAATTGTCACTAACAGGCTAGTGACCATTTTTACCAATTTACATTGGCTTACTGGAACACCCTTATAATTCCCTAGTATATGGTACTGAGGTACCCAGGGTATTGGGGTTCCAGGAGATCCCTATGGGCTGCAGCATTTCTTTTGCCACCCATAGGGAGCTCTGACAATTCTTACACAGGCCTGCCACTGCAGCCTGAGTGAAATAACATCCACGTTATTTCACAGCCATTTTACACTGAACTTAAGTAACTTATAAGTCACCTATATGTCTAACCTTTACCTGGTAAAGGTTAGGTGCAAAGTTACTTAGTGTGAGGGCACCCTGGCACTAGCCAAGGTGCCCCCACATTGTTCAGAGCCAATTCCCTGAACTTTGTGAGTGCGGGGACACCATTACACGCGTGCACTACATATAGGTCACTACCTATATGTAGCTTCACAATGGTAACTCCGAATATGGCCATGTAACAAGTCTATGATCATGGAATTGCCCCCTCTATGCCATCCTGGCATAGTTGGCACAATCCCATGATCCCAGTGGTCTGTAGCACAGACCCTGGTACTGCCAAACTGCCCTTCCTGGGGTTTCACTGCAGCTGCTGCTGCTGCTGCTGCCAACCCCTCAGACAGGCATCTGCCCTCCTGGGGTCCAGCCAGGCCTGGCCCAGGATGGCAGAACAAAGAACTTCCTCTGTGAGAGGGTGTGACACCCTCTCCCTTTGGAAAATGGTGTGAGGCAGGGGAGGAATAGCCTCCCCCAGCTTCTGGAAATGCTTTGTTGGGCACAGATGTGCCCAATTCTGCATAAGCCAGTCTACACCGGTTCAGGGACCCCTTAGCCCCTGCTCTGGCGCGAAACTGGACAAAGGAAAGGGGAGTGACCACTCCCCTGACCTGCACCTCCCCTGGGAGGTGTCCAGAGCTCCTCCAGTGTGCTCCAGACCTCTGCCATCTTGGAAACAGAGGTGCTGCTGGCACACTGGACTGCTCTGAGTGGCCAGTGCCACCAGGTGACGTCAGAGACTCCTGCTGATAGGCCCCTTCAGGTGTTAGGAGCCTATCCTCTCTCCTAGGTAGCCAAACCCTCTTTTCTGGCTATTTAGGGTCTCTGTCTCTGGGGAAATTTTAGATAATGAATGCAAGAGCTCAGCCGAGTTCCTCTGCATCTCTCTCTTCACCTTCTGATAAGGAATCGACTGCTGACCGCGCTGGAAGCCTGCAAACCTGCAACATAGTAGCAAAGACGACTACTGCAACTCTGTAACGCTGATCCTGCCGCCTTCTCGACTGTTTTCCTGTCTGTGCATGCTGTGGGGGTAGTCCGCCTCCTCTCTGCACCAGAAGCTCCGAAGAAATCTCCCGTGGGTCGACGGAATCTTCCCCCTGCAACCGCAGGCACCAAAAAGCTGCATTACCGGTCCCTTGGGTCTCCTCTCAGCACGACGAGCGAGGTCCCTCGAATCCAGCGACTCTGTCCAAGTGACCCCCACAGTCCAGTGACTCTTCAGTCCAAGTTTGGTGGAGGCAAGTCCTTGCCTCACCTCGCTGGGCTGCATTGCTGGGAACCGCGACTTTTGCAGCTACTCCGGCCCCTGTGCACTTCCGGCGGAAATCCTTTGTGCACAGCCAAGCCTTGGTCCATGGCACTCTAACCTGCATTGCACGACTTTCTAAGTTGGTCTCCGGCGACGTGGGACTCCTTTGTGCGACTTCGGGTGAGCACCATTTCATGCATCCTCGTAGTGCCTGTTTCTGGCACTTCTCCGGGTGCTACCTGCTTCAGAGAGGGCTCCTTGTCTTGCTCGACGTCCCCTCTCTCTGCTGGTCCTATTTGCGACCTCCTGGTCCCTCCTGAGCCCCAGCAGCGTCCAAAAACGTTAACTGCATGATTTGCAGCTAGCAAGGCTTGTTGGCGTTCTTTCGGCGGGAAAACACTTCTGCACAACTTTCCACGGCGAGAGGGATGTGTCCACCAAAGGGGAAGTCTCTAGCCCTTTTCGTTCCTGCAGAAACCTCAGCTTCTTCTGTCCAGTAGAAGCTTCTTTGCACCCGCAGCTGGCATTTCCTGGGCATCTGCCCATCTCCGACTTGCTTGTGACTTTTGGACTTGGTCCCCTTGTTCCACAGGTATCCTAGATTGGAAATCCACAGTTGTTGCATTGCTGGTTTGTGTCTTTCCTGCATTATTCCTCTAACACGACTTCTTTGTCTTTTGGGGAACTTTAGTGCACTTTGCACTCACTTTTCAGGGTCTTGGGGATGGTTATTTTTCTAACTCTCACTATTTTCTAATAGTCCCAGCGACCCTCTACAAGGTCACATAGGTTTGGGGTCCATTCGTGGTTCGCATCCCACTTTTGGAGTATATGGTTTGTGTTGCCCCTATCCCTATGTTTCCCCATTGCATCCTATTGTAACTATACATTGTTTGCACTGTTTTCTAAGACTATACTGCATATTTTTGCTATTGTGTATATATATCTTGTGTATATTTCCTATCCTCTCACTGAGGGTACACTCTAAGATACTTTGGCATATTGTCATAAAAATAAAGTACCTTTATTTTTAGTATACCTGTGTATTGTGTTTTCTTATGATATTGTGCATATGACACTAAGTGGTACTGTAGTAGCTTCACACGTCTCCTAGTTCAGCCTAAGCTGCTCTGCTAAGCTACCATTATCTATCAGCCTAAGCTGCTAGACACCCTATACACTAATAAGGGATAACTGGGCCTGGTGCAAGGTGCAAGTACCCCTTGGTACTCACTACAAGCCAGTCCAGCCTCCTACATTGGAAGCAGCGACGGGATAAGTGCTTTGAGACTACTTACCACTCTTGTCATTGTACTTTTCATAAGAGAAAAATATATAAAACAAGGTCAGTGTATATACACATAGCCAAAAAGTTTTGCATTTCCTCTTTTCACTCTTTTCTAAGTGCTGAAAAGTACTTCTAACTTTCTAAAAAGTTCTAAAAAGTTTAAAAAGTTTTTTTCTCTGTCTTTCTAAAAGCTCTGACAAACTTTTTATCTTTTACTATCACTTTAACTCTCTCTAAAAATGTCTGGCACAGGCCAAAACGTTGATCTGTCCAAACTTGCATATGATCACCTTAGCTGGAAAGGAGCAAGGAGTCTCTGCATAGAGAGAGGTTTGAGTGTAGGGAAGAATCCTTCCTTAGAACTGTTAATTAACATGCTTAGAGTACAGGATAAGGCCATAAGTGCCCCATCTGTTGAAAAAGTAGCTAATGGTTCTCAATCTGATCCAGGGACTCCCCCAGGAAAAGATTCAGGAAAGAAACTTCCTAGCCTGCCCATTACTAGACAGTCTAGCATAGTTGGTAATGATGATGAGCCACACCATACAAATAGTGTTGTCTCACATCATAGCAAAAGCATTTATTCTCACCATACTGGTAGTGATGTTTCTGTTAGCCAAGCTGTTAGGGTGGCTTCTGTAAGGGACAGGTCTCCTTCTGTCCATTCTCACCATACTTCTGTTTCAAGGCATGTCCCTCCCACCCACCCTGATGACAGATTGTTAGAAAGGGAGCTCAATAGATTGAGAGTGGAACAAACCAGACTGAAGCTCAAGAAGCAACAGCTGGATATGGATAGACAGACTTTAGAAGTAGAGAAGGAGAGACAGAAACTGGGTTTAGAAACCCATGGTGGCAGCAGCAGTATTCCCCATAGTCATCCTGCAAAAGAGCATGATTCCAGGAATCTGAACAAGATAGTTCCCCCTTACAAGGAGGGGGATGACATTAACAAGTGGTTTGCTGCACTTGAGAGGGCCTGTGTTGTACAAGGTGTCCCTCAAAGGCAGTGGGCTGCTATCCTATGGCTATCATTTAGTGGAAAAGGTAGGGATAGGCTCCTTACTGTGAAAGAAAATGATGCTAATAATTTCCAAGTTCTTAAGAATGCACTCCTGGATGGTTATGGCTTAACCACTGAACAATACAGGATAAAGTTCAGAGAGACCAAAAAGGAGTCTTCACAAGACTGGGTTGATTTCATTGACCATTCAGTGAAGGCCTTGGAGGGGTGGTTACATGGCAGTAAAGTTACTGATTATGACAGCCTGTATAACTTGATCCTGAGAGAGCATATTCTTAATAATTGTGTGTCTGATTTGTTGCACCAGTACTTGGTGGACTCTGATCTGACCTCTCCCCAAGAATTGGGAAAGAAGGCAGACAAATGGGTCAGAACAAGGGTGAACAGAAAAGTTCATACAGGGGGTGACAAAGATGGCAACAGAAAGAAGGATGGTACGTCTTCTGACAAGGGTGGGGACAAATCTAAAAATGAGTCTTCATCAGGCCACAAAAACACTCTGGTGGGGGTGGTGGGCCCAAATCCTCTTTTAATCAGAACAAGGAAAAGAAACCATGGTGCTATTTATGTAAAATAAAAGGCCATTGGACAACAGATCCCAGTTGTCCAAAGAAAGGCACCAAGCCTCCTACCACTACAACCCCTACTGCTACACCTAGTGTCCCTACTAATAGCAGTGGTGGTGGGAGCAAACCTACTAATAGCCAACCCAAGGGAGTAGCTGGGCTCACTATTGGTAACTTAGTTGGGGTTGGCCTTGTTAGGGAGGCCACAGAGGCTGTGTTAGTCTCTGAGGGGGCTATTGATTTAGCCACCTTAGTTGCTTGTGCCCTTAATATGGATAAGTACAAGCAGCTACCCCTAATAAATGGTGTTGAGGTTCAGGCCTACAGGGACACTGGTGCCAGTGTGACTATGGTCATAGAGAAACTGGTCCACCCTGAACAACACCTACTTGGTCACCAGTACCAAGTAACCGATGCTCACAACAACACACTGAGCCACCCCATGGCTGTTGTTAATCTCAACTGGGGGGGGGGGGTTACTGGTCCAAAGAAAGTTGTGGTAGCTTCAGATTTACCTGTAGACTGTCTATTAGGGAATGATTTGGAGACATCAGCTTGGTCAGATGTGGAGTTGGAGGCCCATGCAGCAATGCTGGGCATCCCAGGGCATATTTTTGCTTTGACAAGGGCTCAGGCCAAAAAGCAAAAAGGACAGGGAAGCTTGGATCCTGGAACAATGGACCAAGTGCTCCCTAAAGCTAGGGCTAGTAGAAGCAAACCACTTCCTACTATCCCTCCCTCTACAGTGGATTCTACTTCTGAGGAAGAAGAATTCCCTCCCTGTGCAGAACCTACACCAGAGGAGCTGGAAGCAGACACTGCTGAGCTTTTGGGTGAAGGGGGGCCTGCCAGAGAGGAGCTGAGTGTGGCACAGCAAACCTGTCCCACATTAGAGGGTCTCAGACAGCAAGCTGTCAAACAGGCTAATGGGGATGTCAGTGACTCTCACAGAGTTTACTGGGAGGACAACCTCTTGTACACTGAGCATAGGGATCCTAAACCTGGAGCTGCCAGGAGATTAGTGATTCCTCAGGAGTACAGAAAGTTCCTCCTAACCCTGGCACATGACATTCCCCTAGCTGGACACCTGGGTCAAATGAAAACTTGGGACAGATTGGTTCCATTGTTTCATTGGCCTAGGATGTCTGAGGACACAAAGGAATTTTGTAAGTCCTGTGAAACCTGTCAAGCCAGTGGCAAGACAGGTGGCACCCCAAAGGCACCCCTTATTCCACTGCCTGTGGTTGGGGTTCCCTTTGAAAGAGTAGGGGTTGACATAGTTGGCCCCCTTGACCCTCCTACTGCTTCAGGCAATAGATTTATCTTGGTGGTAGTGGACCATGCCACAAGATATCCTGAAGCTATTCCTTTAAGGACCACTACAGCACCTGCAGTGGCAAAGGCCCTCCTGGGAATATTTTCCAGGGTGGGCTTCCCAAAGGAAGTGGTATCAGACAGGGGAAGCAATTTCATGTCTGCATACTTAAAGGCCATGTGGAAGGAGTGTGGTGTAACGTACAAGTTCACAACACCCTATCATCCACAAACAAATGGACTGGTGGAGAGATTTAATAAAACTCTCAAAGGCATGATTATGGGTCTCCCTGAAAAACTCCGCAGGAGATGGGATATCCTTCTACCATGCCTCCTTTTTGCCTACAGGGAGGTACCCCAGAAAGGAGTGGGCTTCAGCCCCTTTGAACTTCTTTTTGGACACCCTGTTAGGGGTCCACTCACACTTGTAAAGGAGGGTTGGGAACAACCTTTAAAAGCTCCTAAGCAGGATATTGTGGATTATGTACTTGGCCTCAGATCAAGGATGGCTGAGTACATGAAAAAGGCCAGTAAAAACCTTCAGGCCAGCCAAGAGCTCCAGAAGCAATGGCATGATCAGAAGGCTGTTTTGGTTCAGTACCAACCAGGGCAGAAAGTGTGGGTCTTGGAGCCTGTGGCCCCAAGAGCACTCCAAGATAAATGGAGTGGTCCCCACACAATTGTTGAAAAGAAGGGAGAAGTCACCTATTTAGTTGACTTAGGCACTGCCAGGAGTCCCCTTAGGGTGCTCCATGTCAACCGCCTGAAACCCTACTATGACAGGGCTGATCTCACCCTGCTCATGGCAACTGATGAGGGACAGGAAGAAGACCGTGATCCTCTACCTGATCTCTTCTCTTCCACAGAACAAGATGCTCTTGTGGAAGGTGTAGTTTTGGCTGATTGTCTTACTGCTGAGCAGAAAGATAATTGCATAAATCTCCTAGATCAATTCTCTGAACTCTTCTCTACTGTGCCAGGTACCACTTCTTGGTGTGAGCACACTATAGATACTGGAGACAGTTTACCTGTCAAAAGTAAGATCTATAGGCAGCCTGACCATGTCAGGGACTGCATAAAGCAAGAGGTCCAGAAAATGTTAGAACTAGGAGTGGTTGAGCACTCTGACAGTCCATGGGCTTCTCCTGTGGTACTGGTACCAAAACCTCATTCCAAAGATGGAAAGAAGGAAATGCGGTTTTGTGTAGACTATAGAGGTCTCAACTTGGTAACCAAAACTGATGCTCACCCTATACCCAGGGCAGATGAGCTCATAGATACACTGGCATCTGCCAAGTATCTAAGCACTTTTGATTTGACTGCAGGGTATTGGCAGATCAAATTGTCAGAAGATGCTAAACCTAAGACTGCATTTTCGACCATTGGAGGACATTACCAGTTTACTGTAATGCCTTTTGGTTTGAAAAATGCACCTGCCACTTTTCAGAGGTTGGTGAACACAGTCCTGCAAGGGCTGGAAGCTTTCAGTGCAGCATATTTGGACGATATAGCTGTCTTTAGCTCCAGCTGGGATGATCACCTGGTCCACCTATGGAAAGTTTTGGAGGCCCTGCAAAAGGCAGGCCTCACTATCAAGGCTTCAAAGTGCTAGATAGGGCAGGGTAAGGTGGTTTATCTGGGACACCTTGTTGGTGGGGAACAGATTGCACCACTTCAGGGGAAAATCCAAACAATTATTGATTGGGTTCCCCCTACCACTCAGACTCAGGTGAGAGCCTTCCTAGGCCTCACTGGGTATTACAGGAGGTTCATTAAGAACTATGGCTCCATTGCAGCCCCTCTTAATGACTTCACATCCAAGAAAATGCCTAAAAAGGTATTATGGACAGCAAACTGTCAGAAAGCTTTTGAGGAGCTGAAGCAGGCCATGTGCTCTGCACCTGTCCTGAAAAGCCCTTGTTACTCTAAAAAATTCTATGTCCAGACTGATGCATCTGAATTAGGAGTAGGGGCAGTCCTATCACAACTTAATTCTGAGGGCCAGGATCAACCTGTTGCTTTTATTAGTAGGAGGTTGACCCCTAGAGAAAAGCGTTGGTCTGCCATTGAGAGGGAGGCCTTTGCTGTGGTCTGGGCGCTGAAGAAGTTGAGGCCATACCTGTTTGGCACTCACTTCATTGTTCAGACAGACCACAAACCTCTACTTTGGCTAAAACAAATGAAAGGTGAAAATCCTAAATTATTGAGGTGGTCCATATCCCTACAGGGAATGGACTATACAGTGGAACATAGACCTGGGAGTAGCCACTCCAGTGCAGATGGACTCTCCAGATATTTCCACTTAGACAATGAAGACTCATCAGGTCATGGCTAGTCTTATTGTCCTTCGTTTGGGGGGGGGTTGTGTAGGAAAGTACCATCTTGCCTGGCATGTTACCCCCATTTTTCACTGTATATATGTTGTTTTAGTTGTATGTGTCACTGGGACCCTGGTAACCCAGGGCCCCAGTGCTCATAAGTGTGCCTGAATGTGTTACCTGTGTAGTGACTAACTGTCTCACTGAGGCTCTGCTAATCAGAACCTCAGTGGTTATGCTCTCTCATTTCTTTCCAAATTGTCACTAACAGGCTAGTGACCATTTTTACCAATTTACATTGGCTTACTGGAACACCCTTATAATTCCCTAGTATATGGTACTGAGGTACCCAGGGTATTGGGGTTCCAGGAGATCCCTATGGGCTGCAGCATTTCTTTTGCCACCCATAGGGAGCTCTGACAATTCTTACACAGGCCTGCCACTGCAGCCTGAGTGAAATAACGTCCACGTTATTTCACAGCCATTTTACACTGCACTTAAGTAACTTATAAGTCACCTATATGTCTAACCTTTACCTGGTAAAGGTTAGGTGCAAAGTTACTTAGTGTGAGGGCACCCTGGCACTAGCCAAGGTGCCCCCACATTGTTCAGAGCCAATTCCCTGAACTTTGTGAGTGCGGGGACACCATTACACGTGTGCACTACATATAGGTCACTACCTATATGTAGCTGCACAATGGTAACTCCGAATATGGCCATGTAACATGTCTATGATCATGGAATTGCCCCCTCTATGCCATCCTGGAATAGTTGGCACAATCCCATGATCCCAGTGGTCTGTAGCACAGACCCTGGTACTGCCAAACTGCCCTTCCTGGGGTTTCACTGCAGCTGCTGCTGCTGCCAACCCCTCAGACAGGCATCTGCCCTCCTGGGGTCCAGCCAGGCCTGGCCCAGGATGGCAGAACAAAGAACTTCCTCTGAGAGAGGGTGTGACACCCTCTCCCTTTGGAAAATGGTGTGAAGGCAGGGGAGGAGTAGCCTCCCCCAGCCTCTGGAAATGCTTTGTTGGGCACAGATGTGCCCAATTCTGCATAAGCCAGTCTACACCGGTTCAGGGACCCCTTAGCCCCTGCTCTGGCGCGAAACTGGACAAAGGAAAGGGGAGTGACCACTCCCCTGACCTGCACCTCCCCTGGGAGGTGTCCAGAGCTCCTCCAGTGTGCTCCAGACCTCTGCCATCTTGGAAACAGAGGTGCTGCTGGCACACTGGACTGCTCTGAGTGGCCAGTGCCACCAGGTGACGTCAGAGACTCCTGCTGATAGGCCCCTTCAGGTGTTAGTAGCCTATCCTCTCTCCTAGGTAGCCAAACCCTCTTTTCTGGCTATTTAGGGTCTCTGTCTCTGGGGAAATTTTAGATAACGAATGCAAGAGCTCAGCCGAGTTCCTCTGCATCTCTCTCTTCACCTTCTGATAAGGAATCGACTGCTGACCGCGCTGGAAGCCTGCAAACCTGCAACATAGTAGCAAAGACGACTACTGCAA
Organism: Pleurodeles waltl; assembly: GCF_031143425.1. NCBI lineage: Eukaryota > Metazoa > Chordata > Amphibia > Caudata > Salamandridae > Pleurodeles > Pleurodeles waltl. The sequence goes on along the minus strand of NC_090443.1, from coordinate 298,596,114 downwards.
CTCTGTAACGCTGATCCTGCCGCCTTCTCAACTGTTTTCCTGTCTGTGCATGCTGTGGGGGTAGTCCGCCTCCTCTCTGCACCAGAAGCTCCGAAGAATTCTCCCGTGGGTCGACGGAATCTTCCCCCTGCAACCGCAGGCACCAAAAAGCTGCATTACCGGTCCCTTGGGTCTCCTCTCAGCACGACGAGCGAGGTCCCTCGAATCCAGCGACTCTGTCCAAGTGACCCCCACAGTCCAGTGACTCTTCAGTCCAAGTTTGGTGGAGGTAAGTCCTTGCCTCACCTCGCTGGGCTGCATTGCTGGGAACCGTGACTTTTGCAGCTACTCCGGCCCCTGTGCACTTCTGGCGGAAATCCTTTGTGCACAGCCAAGCCTGGGTCCACGGCACTCTAACCTGCATTGCACGACTTTCTAAGTTGGTCTCCGGCGATGTGGGACTCCTTTGTGCGACTTTGGGTGAGCACCATTTCACACATCCTTGTAGTGCCTGTTTCTGGCACTTCTCCGGGTGCTACCTGCTTCAGAGAGAACTCCTTGTCTTGCTCGACGTCCCCTCTCTCTGCTGGTCCAATTTGCGACCTCCTGGTCCCTCCTGGGCCCCAGCAGCGTCCAAAAACGCTAACCACACGATTTGCAGCTAGCAAGGCTTGTTGGCGTTCTTTTGGCGGGAAAACACTTCTGCACAACTCTCCACGGCAAGAGGGATCCGTCCACCAAAGGGGAAGTCTCTAGCCCTTTTCGTTCCTGCAGAAACCTCAGCTTCTTCTGTCCAGTAGAAGCTTCTTTGCACCCGCAGCTGGCATTTCCTGGGCATCTGCCCATCTCCGACTTGCTTGTGACTTTTGGACTTGGTCCCCTTGTTCCACAGGTATCCTAGATTGGAAATCCACAGTTGTTGCATTGCTGGTTTGTGTCTTTCCTGCATTATTCCTCTAACACGACTTCTTTGTCTTTTGGGGAACTTTAGTGCACTTTGCACTCACTTTTCAGGGTCTTGGGGAGGGTTATTTTTCTAACTCTCACTATTTTCTAATAGTCCCAGCGACCCTCTACAAGGTCACATAGGTTTGGGGTCCATTCGTGGTTCGCATTCCACTTTTGGAGTATATGGTTTGTGTTGCCCCAATCCCTATGTTTCCCCATTGCATCCTATTGTAACTATACATTGTTTGCACTGTTTTCTAAGACTATACTGCATATTTTTGCTATTGTGTATATATATCTTGTGTATATTTCCTATCCTCTCACTGAGGGTACACTCTAAGATACTTTGGCATATTGTCATAAAAATAAAGTACCTTTATTTTTAGTATACCTGTGTATTGTGTTTTCTTATGATATTGTGCATATGACACTAAGTGGTACTGTAGTAGCTTCACACGTCTCCTAGTTCAGCCTAAGCTGCTCTGCTAAGCTACCATTATCTATCAGCCTAAGCTGCTAGACACCCTATACACTAATAAGGGATAACTGGGCCTGGTGCAAGGTGCAAGTACCCCTTGGTACTCACTACAAGCCAGTCCAGCCTCCTACAGTGTTACACCCTCTCCCTTTCTAAATAGGTGTTACAGGCTTCGGAGGGGTGGCCTCCTCAAGCCACTGGAAATGCTTTGAAGGGCACAGATGGTGCCTTTCTTGCATAATCCAGTCTACACTGGTTCAGAGACACCCATTCCCTGCTCTGGCACAAAACTGGACAAAGGAAAGGGGATTGACCACTCCCCTGTCCATCACCACCCCAGGGGTGGTGCGCAGAGCTCCTCCAGAGGGTCCCTGATTCTGCCATCTTGAATTCCAAGTTGGCAGGGCACTCTGGGAGCATCTGAGTGGCCAGTGCCAGCAGGTGACGTCAGAGCCCTCCCGTGAAAGGTGCTTACCTTTTTAGCTGACCAATCCCCCTTTCAGGGCTATTTAGGGTCTCTCTCTTTGGTGGTTCTTCAGATTCGGATTGCAAGACTCCAGCAGGAATCCTCTGCATTCTTTACATCACCTTCTTGCAGAAGAAACTGCATCTGGACCCTCCAGGATCTCTATAAACTGCAACAAAGAAGAAAAGATGACTTCTGCAACATTGTCTCTTCAGCTCCTGCCAGCAACTGCAACTGTGTTCCAGCCGTGCATCCTCAGAGGACAGCCTGTCTTCAGCCTGCACCACAAGAACGAAGGAGTCTCCCTTGGAGTGAAGGAGTCACTCCTCTGCTTCAGCAGGCACCTCTCTGCAATGACGACTGGCAGCGTAGGTCCCCTCTCCTTATGAGCTGAGTGGATCCTGCCTCATGGGTGGTGGACTGAAGGGGCCCGATGGTCCTGACGTCCTACTGTCCAACTTTGGTGGAGGTAAGAGCTTGCCTCCCACGGAAGACAGTACCCCCATGCACCACATTATTGCAGTTGCCAAGGCTTATTGGCATCCTTCCATGAAGTTCTTCGTGCACCGTGAGGCTCCCACTCTATCCTGTGACGCACAGCTTCCTGCTTGGTTCTCCATCTGCGTGGGGCCATTTGTTTGTAGTGCTGCATGGGCCTCCTTTTGCATTTTATTTGTCCCCGTGCTGTGGGACTCCTGTGCCTGGTCTAATGAGGGCTCTCTGAGTTGCTGAGAGCCCCCTCTGACTCTCTCTCCTAGGTAGAGTCCACCAGGTCCCTCCTGGTCCCGGTCAGCGTTATTTTCCACTAACCACGAGCTTTGCAAGGCTTGTTGGCAGAATCCAGCAACGCAAATCAGACTGAAATCATCCATCCAGTGCGGTACATCATCTGCACCAACCAGTAACCCACATCCGTCTTCTTGGGTGCAGTACTGACTGTTGTTCTTCACCGGTGGTTCTTCTTTTGCACCCTCATCTGCGTTAGCAGTGGCTCCTGTTCTCCCTGGACTCTTCTGTGCTTCTTGAACTTGGTCCCCTTCTTCCACAGGTCTTCAGGTCCAGGAAACCACTGTTGGTGTCTTGCAGTCTCTTCTGGTTCTTGCATAATCTTCTTACTCGTTTTCTTGTGTGTTCTTGGAAAGTTACTGTGATTTGTTCCTGCTTTCCTGGGCTCTTGGGTGGGTTCTATTACATACATTTGGTGTTTTCTAATACTCCCAGCACCCCTCTGCACACTACACTTGCCTAGGTGGGAAACCGACATTTGCATTCCACTTTCTTAGTATATGGTTTGTGTTCCCCATGCCCATTTCTAACTGTTGTGATTTTCACTATTTGCACTGTATCTAACTATTGTTACAGCTATTCCTGCATACTAGTGCATTTCATTTATGTATTACTTACCTCCTAAGGGAGTATAGTCTCTATGGTATTTTTGGCATTTGCGTCACCAAAATTAAGTACCTTTATTTTTGTAACACTGAGGGGGTCATTCTGACCCCGGCGGTCTCAGACCGCCGGGGCCAGGGTCGGCGGGAGCACTGCCGACAGACCGGCGGTGCCCCGCAGGGCATTCTGACCGCGGCGGTTCGGCCGCGGTCAGACTAGGAAAACCGGCGGTCTCCCGCCGGTTTTCCGCTGCCCTACAGAATCCTCCATGGCGGCGGAGCGCGCTCCGCCGCCATGGGGATTCTGACAACCCCTACCGCCATCCTGTTCCTGGCGGGTCTCCCGCCAGGAACAGGATGGTGGTAGGGGGTGCCGCGGGGCCCCTGGGGGCCCCTGCAGTGCCCATGCCATGCCATGCAGTGCCAGTGCCCATGCCAATGGCATGGGCACTGCAGGGGCCCCCGTAAGAGGGCCCCACTTTGTATTTCAGTGTCTGCTTTGCAGACACTAAAATACGCGACGGGTGCCACTGCACCCGTCGCACCTTCCCACTACGCCGGCTCAATTCTGAGCCGGCGTCCTCGTGGGAAGGTTGATTTGCCCTGGGCTGGCGGGCGGCCTTTTGGCGGTCGCCCGCCAGCCCAGGGCAAATCCCAAAATACCCTCAGCGGTCTTTCGACCGCGGAGCGGTATTTCGGTGGGGGAAGTCTGGCGGGCGGCCTCCGCCGCCCGCCGGACTTAGAATGACCCCCTGAATGTTTTCTTTCATGTGTGTGAGTACTGTGTGACTACAGTGGTTTTGCAGGAGCTTTGCATGTCTCCTAGATAAGCCTTGGCTTGCCAGCTACAGCTACCCCTAGAGAGCCTGGCTTCTAGACACTGCCTACATTTCACTAATAAGGGATAACAGGACCTGGTATATGGTGTAAGTACCATAGGTACCGACTACAAACCAGGGCAGCCTCCTACAGAGATGCAGGGAGAGGGAATGGGAGATGTGTGAGTAAATGTTGGGGTGGGGTGTGCAAGTGAGGTAGATGTGCTGCAGGTAGCAGAGAAGGTAGTCGTGGTAATTGCTGCTAAGGGGTGGGTGTCTGTGAGTCTGCTGTTGTGGGGTTTGAGGGTATGACAGGAATGCTAGCATGACCAGTGTGTGATGATGCAGTACTGGCAGGTTTGAGTGGTGATGTGACTGTAAGGGAGGAGGTGGTGGGGGAAGTGTCTGTTGTATATGCTGATGGGTGTTTTGTGTGTGCATGCCTGTAGGTTTGTTTGTGATGCTTCTGTCTGTCTTTGCGCACTTTGTTGTAGTGGGTGTATGCTGGTCTGTATGTGTGCCGTGGATGGGTGTAGGGTAAGGGGTTGTGGACTGGGAACAGGTACTTGGAGGGGGGACGGAAGATGAAAGGACACTGGTGGCCAGAGCCTGAAACGATCTCTGTAGGCCAGGCAAGGCACTATGAATGCCTTCCAGGAACGCATTGGACCTCTGCATCTGGGATGCTAGTCCCTGGATGGCATTCACAATGGTTGTCTGCCCCACAGAGAGGGGCCTCAGGAGGTCAATAGCCTCCTCAGTGAGGGCAGCAGGGCTGACTGGGGCAGGGGCAGTGGCAGAGGTACCTGCAGCGAAGGAGAGCTACCACCAGGGAGCCACCATCGGAGGAGGAATCTGAGGGGTGGCTGCGCCAGTCTCCCCAGGGTTGCTCCCCTCACCCTCCATCCCACTGTCTCCTCGGCTTCGCTGGTGCCAGCCTCCTGGATCCCGTGGGCTGCTCTATCCCCACTTGCTGGTGCCCTTCCTCCTGTGCCAGATGAGGCTAATGCATACATAGACAGAGATGGGGAAAGAAAGAGGGTGGGAGAAACAGAAAGGGAGGAAATGGTGATAACCCACACATCCACTTCATATACAAACAATACATAAATGAGCACCTGCTGGGTAAACAAGAGACCATTTTGCAATCAATAACAATAGAGTCATGCAAGCGATACCCAAACTTATCAGCGATCACCTCAGCCCTGCAGCCCCTATGCACCTGATTGAAAACTACTACATGCCTGTCAACTGGCTAAATGACTGATCCAACAATTCAACCCAAGAACATACCTAACTACATGTCATCCATTACAGGATGAAATAAGTCTGAGCTCAGAGGAACTGTTCACACAAACTAAATGACAGGAATGTGTGGAGTTCATGTGGTACAGAGGTCCATTGATTTTGCAATTGAAGCAATTGCAGTGTTAACAAAACATACCTGTCATTACCCAAATACAGTGCCAATATGATCACCTTGTACTACGACAGTACACGCAGAGATGGAGGATGCAGCCAGTGACATGATAGAACATTTGAGTGACCCATATGTACAGTTGAATGTGTGTCACAGTACCACCACTTCTGTTCCTGCATGGTTCTACATAGCTAATGTGTCACACTCCCACATGATTGGTGTCACAACGAGGACTGTACACTTCCTAAATCTCATCTGACCACGTAAATCTCAAGTCCAGTGAGGGTCACAGTACACAACCATGCAGAAGGGACCTAAAAGTCTACATTTACCCCCTTGTGGCTCCTGTGCTGCCCTCAAGCGCCCAACCAACTCTGGGTAGGCCACCACCAGTATGTGGGCCATTAGGGGGATCAGGGTCCAAAGGGTACCCTTTCCACGTTGGGAGGCCATCCCCTGCTGGGCCTCTGCAGTCTTCCCGGCCCAGCATCTCAGGTCCTCCCACCTCTTTCTGCAGTGGGTGCTCCGCTGGCTATGGACCCACAGGGTATACACTTCCTTGGCGATGGCTCTCCATAACCCTTTTTTTCTGGTGGGTGCTGACCTGCATGGGAAACATTCTCAAAATGGGGGACATGTTGAAAATTATACCAATGCAGTATTGACAATCCATATGGTGGAACACATGGAAGGTGTATGTTTTTCATGTCTTGTATACGTCCATTGTCAGAGGGATTATGTGGCATTTTCTGGTTGGGAATGAAGTGTGGAATATTGTGTCTTCCCACAACATGACATCCAACTTACATGACCCATTATTTGCGTTTGTCGTATGTCATACTTGGTGCTCAACATGATGAGATGTTCCCAGATTGTTGTTTGTCTCCCTACCTAGATATAGCCACAATGGAGTGATGTACCAGTTTACCGGCCGCTCATAGATCTTGAAACTATGGAAGAGCGCCACATTATCCTGACCTGTCAACTTAACCGTTTGTGCATCAGGGAACTGGTCACCCAGTTAAAGGCAGACCTCCTGCCGGCTTTGAGAAATCCCCATGCCATCCCTCCAACAGTCCAGGTGTTGTAATTCCTGCAGTTTCTGGTGAGTGGCTCTTTTCAGGTGACTGTGGGACTGGATGCAGGGATGTCACAGCCGAAGTTCAGTAAGGTGTTGCAGGATGTGTTGGATGCCGTGCTCAAGCATGTGCACAGGTACATCAGGTTCCCACAACGTGCAGAATTGGCCACTGTCAAAGCAGCCTTCTACAATATATCAAATGTCCCACATTGAATAGGAGTTATTGATGAGACTCACATCATCTTGGTACCTCCGAGGGCCATGAACAGGTCTACAGAAACCGGAAGAGTACATATTCGCTCAAAGTACAAGTGGTGTGTCATGCAGACGGGTACATAACAAGAGTAAACACAGAATTCCCAGGATCAGTACATGATTTCTACATCTTGAGGAACAGCAGTTCCCTACATTGATGTCACAGCTACAGGGAGAAAGGGCCTGGCTCATAGGTATGTGTACTGCTCTCCATGTCAGACTTTTGTACCCCTCCCTGCACAGTCTGCACTCTGCCTAGCATTGTTACCTATAGTCATGTCCCCTTTTCCACACAGGTGACTCCTGATACCCCAATCTTCCCTGGCTCCTGACACCTGTTAGACGACCAACTACAGGGGGGGAGAACAGGTACAATGAGGCACATGGCCGGACAAGGCAAGTGATTGAGAGGACTTTTGGCCTCTTGAAAGCTAGATTTTGTTGCCTGTATGTGTTCGGTGGTGCCCTACAATACCGACCAGGGAAAGTCTGCAAGATCTTTGTTGCATGCTCCATAATCTGGCCCTCAGAAGACACTTCCCAATGTTAGAGGAGGGAGACATTGATGCTGGAGAAGTGTTTGGGGCCGGAGACTCTGATGCTGAGCTGGAGGCAGGCGAGGATGAGGCACATGACAACAGGGCTGACCTACTTTCAATGATGAACAAGGTGTGTGTGATTTGTATGTCATCTGTACCTGGAATATGTATTGTTAATGCCAGTCTGTACTCAGATCTTGCATGCATCAAGGTGCATTTGGGGACTACAGCCTTACATCTTATTTTCCGACCCTGAAAGGTAGCTGAATTACCATGAGGGGTAGTGGAAATGCATTGCTGCTAATGACATGTTTGGAATGCTGGTGCCGTTACGGAACATCCTAATGGTTGTACCAAAGGTTTTGAGTCCTCAGTCTGCCTGGTTGGGTTAATGTAAGGGGGACTTATCAGTCAGCTGTGTAGGAATGCCATGCTGTATTGTCAGTTGTTGTGTGGCAACTACCTGTTCCTGACTATTCAGGGAGGTGGACAGTAGAGGATGTTAACTATGTGACATTTTTCCTGTCCAACACATGTGTGTGAGTGACAATGAAGGCCCTTACATATGTGGTGTCATAGATGCTGGGACAGTCATCTGTGTTTGTGTTCAACTGCTGTTGATGTATAACATTCTGTGTAATTCAATTTAATTTTCCCTCTTCAGGTCACATCTCTGTTTGCAATCAGCTTACTGAATTGCCTGTTGACATCGTGACAGTGGATGTTATAACAATATGGATGTACTTACACACCTGCTGGAGTATCCCACTACATATGTCACTTTGATATTATTGTTGTGTCAACATCTGTATATATTTGTTGCTTGTAAACAGAATTGCCACTACATACAATGAAGAGACACGTACCATGACTTGTGATAATTGGTGTTTATTTAGCGTTTAAAATCACAGTCCAGAGGAATGGAGTAATGGTCTAGGTGAAGATCAGAGTGGGTGGTACAGCTGTTTGTTTCACAGGTCCTGTATCCATTTGCCTCGGAATGATGGGAAGTTGGTATTGGACAGCCAACAGGGTGTAACAGTGGCACACAAGTGTGACAGTTCAGAAGAGGGATCAGTTCCCAGTGGGGGGATTGGTCTTTGCCTCAGGTCCTCCAAGATGTCTGGATGGGTGGCCTCTTTTGAGGGGGGTCCCTCAGCTGCAGAGATAGGGGTGCTGGAGGCCTGTGGGTCCTCCTGCTGGGCCTCCATTCCAGTAGCACGTGCTGATGTTGAGGGCAGTGGTATTGACTGACTACTGGATGGGGCCTGCTGTTGGGTGGAGAATGTCCGCAGGATATTGTTCAGTTCCTTGAACTCACCTAATATGGAGACCATGGCAGCATTGAGTACCGCCACTGCTGCATTGCCTCCTGGTGGTATTCCCCCTGCAGCCTTTGGGTGTCCTGCAAGGTGGTGAGTAGCTGGCCTACCTTGTCCTGGGATTGCTGGTAGGTTCTCCAGACTCTGGAGACGGCCTCCTGGCCAGTTGTGTGCTGCACCTGCCTCGTCCCTTGGCCCACGATTGCCCTCCCACTGGCCCTTGCACTGTGTGCCTGTGCCCCTGGTGCACTGTGTCCCCACCTACTGACACCAAGATTGTCATTGTCTTCGGTTTGCACCGTTGACTCCTGCCCCTGTCCTGTGGGGCACACTGATGATTGATGTGACCTTGGTACACAGGTTAGGGAAGGTGGACTCTGCTGTGCAATGGATGCCATAGGGGAGGTTGTTTCAGTTGTGGGCAGGGTGAGGCTGGTGTTGGTGGTGGACTGACCACTCATGCTGATGGGCCAGGTTTGTCATCCATATCCAGACATCCAGGTGATTCTTCCACTATTGGACCTGCTTCCATGCCTGGGCTTTCTGTCACTGGCCTCCTCTGCTGTGTGGCAGTACTTCGGAGTCCTGTGGAATTAGAGGTATTTTGTCACATGATGGTATTGTAGAAGTGACACACATTGTTGTATTCCATCATTGACTGGATTTGCAAGGCAGTAATGGCATTGACAGTTATTAGACCACCCCATCAGTGGAATGTTGAAATGGTCCTATTTTGGGGACTAGTTTATATTTGTCTTGCTACTGTCATTGCCATGTACTGATGTGCATTCCAAATACTCTTTGGTGATAGGGAGTGGCATGGTTTAACGTGCAAGTGCTGAGATGTGAAGTGGTTATAGCACTCATGCAAGGGTAGGGAGTGTTGCATTGTGGTAGTTGTAGTACTTGCTGCAGTGTGGGTATCCATGCACTAGGTGGGCGTGTGAAGGAATGGTGTCAGTAGGGAGCTGTGGCATGCAGGTGTGGGCAATGGGTCCATGCTGGCTTTATGCATGTTAGGGTGGTGTGAGGGGGTGAGAGGGTGGCGGGGGTACATGCTGTGCATGGGTACATGTTGGCCGGTGTATGTAGCTGACTTACCAGTGTCTAGTCCACTAGATATTCCCTTCTGGGTGTAGGATGGCCAAGACCTTCTCCTCCCACGTTGCTAATTCTGGGGGAGGCAGTGGGGGCCCACCACCAGTCCTCATGATGGCGATTTGGTGCCTGGAAGCCATGTGTAGGAGGCTGGCCTGGCTTATAGTGGGTACCAAGTGGTACTTACACCTTATGCCAGCTCCAGTTATCCCTTATTAGTGGATTAGAGGTGTTCTAGCAGCTTAGACTGATAGAGGTAGCTATAGCAGAGCAGCTTAGGCTGAACTAGGAGACATGCAAAGCTCCTACTATATCACTTATATCCCTTAGTACTATAGCAGAAGAAAACACAATACTCAGAGTTACTAAAAATAAAGGTACTTTATTTTAGTGACAATATGCCAAAAGTATCTCAGAGGATACACTCCCTTAGGAGGTAAGTAATATACACAAAATATACACACACAAACCAAAATCAGGTAAGTAAACAGTTAGAAAAGTAGTGCAAATACTGTAGAAAACAATAAAATGCAATAGGAAAAAATAGGCCTAGGGGCAACACAAACCATATACTCTAAAAGTGGAATGCGAACCACAAATGGACCCCAGGCCTAGTGTAGTGTGTAGAGGGTCGCTTGGAGTGTAAGAAAACACTAAGGGTGTCCAAGATTCCCCACCCCAGGACCCTGAAAAGTAGGAGCAAAGTTACCCTTCTACCCCAGAAAGACAGTAAAGTCGAGATAGGGGATTCTGCAAGAACAACAACTGACTGCAAAGCACTGAAGATGGATTCCTGGACCTGAGGACCTGTAAAGGAAGGGAACCAAGTCCAAGAGTCACCAAGTGTCCAGGGGGGGCAGGAGCCCACTAAACCCCGGATAAAGGTGCAAAAGGGCTGCCTCCGGGAGGAAGAAGCCAAAGATTCTTCAACAACGGAAGGTTCCAGGAACTTCTTCCTTGGTCAGAAGATGTCTCACGGTGTGCTGGAGGATGCAGAGTTGTTTCCACGCAGAAAGACCGCAAACAAGCCTTGCTAGCTGCAAGAGTTGTGGTTAAGGATTCTGGGTGCTACCAGGGCCCAGGAAGGACCAGGAGGTCGCCACTTGGAAGAGGAGACAGGGGGGGCACCCAGCAGCACAAGCAGAAGCACTTGAACAGGCATTCAAGAAAGCTGAACACAACGGTCGACTCAGCAACACAAAAGAAGGTCCCACGAAGCCGGAGGTCAACTCAGCGAGTTGGGCAATGCAGGACGGAGTGCTGGGGGACCTGGGCTAGGCTGTGCACAAAGGAATCCTTGCAAGAGTGCACAGAAGCCCTAGCAGCTAAAGTTCACAAAGTACACAGGATAACTGTATGGCGGGGGGAGGCAAGGACTTACCTCCACCAAACTTGGACAGAAGGACCACTGGACTTTGGGGGTCACTTGGATCCAGCTCCTGTGTTCCAGGGACCACGCTCGTCGAGATGAGAGGGGACCCAGAGGACTGGTGAAGCAGAAGTTTGGTGCCTGCAGTAGCAGGGGGAAGACTCCGTCAACCCACGGGAGATTTCTTCGGGATTTACAGTACAGGGTGAAGGCAGACAGCCCTCAGAGCATGCACCACCAGGAAGCAGTCAAGAAAGCCGGCAGGATGAGGCGCTACAATGTCGCTGGTAGTCTTCTTGCTACATTGTTACAGTTATGCAGGCGTCCTGGAGCAGTCAGCGGTTGATCCTTGGTAGAAGTCGAAGAGAGAAGTGCAGAGGAACTCTGGTGAGCTCTTGCATTCGGAATCTGGTGAGATACCCACAGGAGAGACCCTATATAGCACTCAGAGGAGGATTGGCTACAGAGAAGAGTAAGCACCTATCAGGAGGGGTCTCTGACGTCACCGGCTGGCACTGGCCACTCAGAGCTGTCCATTGTGCCCTCACACCTCTGCATCCAAGATGGCAGAGGCCTGGGACACACTGCAGGAGCTCTGGGCACTTCCCCTGGGTGGTGCTGGTCAGGGGAGTGGTCACTCCCCTTTCCTTTGTCCAGTTTCGTGCCAGAGCAGGGCTGGGGGGATCCCTGAACCGGTGTAGACTGGCTTATGTAAAAGGAGGGCACCATCTGTGCCCTTCAAAGCATTTCCAGAGGCCGTGAGAGGCTACTTCTCCCAGTCCCTTCACACCTATTTCCCAAGGGAGATGGTGTAACACCCTCTCTCAGAGGAAATCCTTAGTTCTGCCTTCCTGGGACTGGGCTGCCCAGGCCCCAGGGGGGGCAAAAACCTGTCTGAGGGTTGGCAGCAGCGGTACCTGCAGAGAAAACCCCAGAAAGTTAGTTTGGCAGTACCCGGGTTCTATGCCTGGAATTGTCCCCAAATACCAGAATGGTATTGGGGTGACAATTCCATGATCCTAGACATGTTACATGGCCATGTTCGGGGTTACCATGGTTTCGCTACATACAGGTATTGACCTGTATGTAGTTCACCCGTGTAATGGTATCCCCGCACTCACAAAGTCCGGGGAATTTGCCCTGAACAATGTGGGGGCACCTTGGCTAGTGCCAGGGTGCCCTCACACTAAGTAACTTTACACCTAACCTTCACTAAGTGAGGGTTAGACATATAGGTGACTTATAAGTTACTTAAGTGCAGTGTAAAATGGCTGTGAAATAACGTGGACGTTATTTCACTCAGGCTGCAGGGGCAGTCCTGTGTAAGAATTGTCTGAGCTCCCTATGAGTGGCAAAAGAAATACTGCAGCCCATAGGGATCTCCTGGAACCCCAATATCCTGGGTACCTAGGTACCATATACTAGGGAATTATAAGGGTGTTCCAGTGTGCCAATCAGAATTGATAAAATTTGTCACTAGCCTGTAGTGACAATTTTAAAAGCAGAGAGAGCATAAGAACTGAGGTTCTGGTTAGCAGAGCCTCAGTGATACAGTTAGGCACCACACAGGGAACACATACAGGGCACACTTTGAGAGCACTGGGTTCCTGGCTAGCAGGATCCCAGTGACACATAGGCAAAAAACAAACATACATAGAGTAAAAATGGGGGTAACATGCCAGGCAAGATGGTACTTTCCTACACAACCCCACCCCCCAAACGAGGGACAGTAAGGCTAATTTTGCCCAGATGAGTCTTCATCGTCTAAGTGGAAATATCTGGAGAGTACATCTGCATTGGAGTGGGTACTCCCAGGTCTATGTTCCACTGTATAGTCCATTCCCTGTAGGGATATGGACCACCTCAACAATTTAGGGTTTTCACCTTTCATTTGTTTTAGCCAAAGTAGAGGTTTGTGGTCTGTCTGAACAATAAAGTGAGTACCAAACAGGTATGGTCTCAACTTTTTCAGTGCCCAGACCACAGCAAAGGCCTCCCTCCCTCTCTATGGCAGACCAACGCTTTTCTCTAGGGGTCAACCTCCTGCTGATAAAAGCAACAGGTTGATCCGGGCCCTCAGTATTAAGCTGTGATAGCACTGCCCCAACCCCCAATTCAGAAGCATCAGTCTGGACTATGAACTTTTTGGAGTAGCATGGGCTTTTTAGGACAGGTGCAGCACACATGGCCTGTTTGAGCTGATCAAAAGCTTTTTGACAGTTAGCTGTCCACAATACCCTTTCAGGCATCCTTTTACTAGTGAGGTCATTAAGAGGAGCTGCAATGGAGCCATAATTCTTAATAAACCTCCTACAGTACCCTGTGAGGCCTAAAAAGGCTCTCACCTGGGTTTGAGTTGTAGGGGGAGTCCATTACATAATGGTCTGGTTCTTCCCCTGCAGTGCTGCAATCTGTTCCCCACCTACCAGGTGGCCCAGATAAACCACTTCCCCCTGCCCTATCTGGCACTTTGAGGCCTTGATAGTGAGGCCTGCCTTCTGCAGGGCCTCCAAAACGTTCCACAGGTGGACCAGGTGACCATCCCAGGTGGAGCTAAAGACAGCTATATCATCTAGATATGCTGCACTAAAAGCTTCCAACCCTTGCAGGACTGTATTCACCAGCCTTTGAAAAGTGGCAGATGTATTCTTCAGACCAAAGGGCATCACAGTGAACTGATAGTGCCCTCCAATGGTTGAGAATGCAGTTTTAGGATTTGCATCTTCTGATAACTTAATCTGCCAATACAATGAAGTTAAGTCAAAAGTGCTTGGATACTTGGCAGAAGCCAGTGTATCAATCAGCTCACCTGCCCTGGGTATAGGATGAGTATCTGTCATGGTTACTTGGTTGAGCCCTCTATAGTCAACACAAAACCTCATCTCTCTTTTTCCATCCTTACTGTGAGGTTTTGGAACCAGCACCACTGGGTAGCTCATGGGCTGTCTGAAGGCTCAATCACTGCTAAGTCCAACATTTTCTGAACTTCTTGTTTAATGCAGTCTCTGACATGGTCAGGCTGCCTATAAATCTTACTTTTGACAGGCAAACTGTCTCCAGTGTTGATTGTATGCTCACACCAAGTAGTGGTACCTGGTATCAGTGAGAAAAGTTCAGAAAACTGACTTAAAAGATTTACACAGTTGTCTTTCTGTTCAGCAGTAAGACAATCTGCCAGTACTACTCCCTCCACTAAGCCATCAGCTTCAGTGGTGGAGAAGAGATCAGGGAGAGGGTCACCCTCTTCTTCCTGTCCCTCATCAGTTGCCATGAGCAGGGTGAGATCAGCCCTGTCATAGTAGGGTTTTGGGCAGTTGACATGGAGTACCCTAAGGGGACTCCTGGCAGTACCCAGGTTTACCAAGTAGCTAACCTCACCCTTTTTCTCAACAATTAGATGGGGTCCACTCCATTTGTCCTGGGGTGCTCTTGGGGCCACAGGCTCCAATACCCACACCTTCTGTCCTGGGTGGAACTGGGTCAGGACAGTCTTCTGGGCATGCCATTGCTTTTGCAGCTCCTGGCTGGCCTGAAGGTTTTTACTGGCCTTTTTCATGTACTCAGCCATTCTTGATCTCAGGCCAAGTACATAATCCACAATGTCCTGTTTAGGAGCTTTTAAAGGTTGTTCCCAACCCTCTTTAACAAGACCAAGGGGACCTCTCACAGGGTGCCCAAAGAGGAGTTCAAAGGGGCTAAAGCCCACTCCTTTTTGGGGTACCTCCCTGTAAGCAAAAATGAGGCAAGGTAAGAGGACATCCCATCTCCTTCTGAGTTTTTCAGGGAGTACCATTATCATACCTTTGAGAGTTTTATTAAACCTCTCAACCCAACCATTTGTTTGTGGATGATAAGGAGTACTGAACTTGTAAGTTACACCACACTCCTTCCACATTGCTTTGAGGTATGCAGACATGAAGTTACTACCTCTGTCTGACACCACTTCCTTAGGGAAGCCCACTCTGGAAAAGATTCCCAGGAGGGCCGTTGCCATTGCAGGAGCTGTAGTGGTCCTTAAGGGGATGGCTTCAGGGTACCTAGTGGCATGGTCCACTACCACAAGGATAAACCTATTGCCTGAAGCAGTTGGAGGGTCAAGGGGGCCAGAAATGTCAACCCCTACCCTTTCAAAGGGCACCCCAAACACTGGGAGTGGAATTAAGGGAGCCTTTGGAGTGCCACCAGTCTTGCCACTGGCTTGGCAGGTCACACAAGAGTGACAAAACTCTTTAGTGTCCTCTGACATATGAGGCCAGTGAAACAGGGGAACAAGCCTGTCCCAAGTTTTTCTTTGGCCCAAATGCCCAGCCAAGTGAATGTCATGTGCCAAGGTAAGAAGAAGCTCTCTGTATTGCAAGGGAATGACCAATCTCCTGGCAGCTCCAGGTTTAGGGTCCCTTGACTCAGTATACAGGAGGTTGTCTTCCCAATACACCTTATGTCTATCACTTACATCCCTATTCTGCTGTTTGACAGCTTGCTGTCTCAAACCCTCTAGTGTGGGACAGCTCTGCTGTGCCACACTCAGCTCTTCCCTAGCAGCCCCCCCTGCACCCAAAAGCTCAGCAGTGTCTGCTGCCAGCTCATCTGGTGTAGGTCCTGCACAGGGAGAGGATTCCTCTTCTTCAAAAGGGGAATCGTCTGGTGAGGGAGGGATAGTGGGCAAGGATTTACCCTTCCTACCACTAGCTTTTGGGAGCACTTGGTCCATTGTTCCAGTATCCAAGTTTCCCTGTCCTTTTTGCTTTTTGGCCTGAGCCCTTGTCAAAGCAAAAATATGCCCAGGAATGCTCAGCATTGCTGCATGAGCCTCCAACTCCATTTCAGCCCAAGGTGATGTCTACAAATCATTGCCTAGTAAGCAATCTACAGGTAATTCAGTGGCTACCACAACTTTATTTGAGCCAGTAATCCCCCCCCCCCAGTTGACATTCACAACAATCATGGGGTGGCTAAGTGTGTTATTGTGAGCATCTGTCACTTGTTACTGCTGACCAAGTAGGTGTTGCTCAGGGTGAACCAGTTTCTCTATAACCATAGTTACTCTGGCTCCTGTGTCCTGTTAGGCCTCAACCTCAACACCGTTAATTAGGGGTAGTTGCTTCTACTTATCCATATTAAGGGGACAAGAAACCAAGGTGGCAAAGCCAATGCCACCATCAGAGACTAAAACAGCCTCTGTGGTCTCCCCAACAAGACCAACCCCAACTACACTGCCAATAGTGAGCCCAGCTACACCCTAGGATTGGCTATTTGTAGAAGAATTCCCACCACCACTGCTATTACTAGGGGCACTAGAATTTGCAGTTAGGGTTGTGGTGGTGGGAGGTTTGGTGTTTTTCTTTGGACAAGTGGCATCACTTGCCCAATGGCCTTTTACTTTACATAAATAAAACCAAGGCTTTTTCTGATTGTGAGAAGAGGATTTGGACCCACCAGCCACAGAGGATTTTTGTGGGCCTGATGAAGACTCAGAATAGTTTTTATCTTTGTCCCCACCCTTGTCAGAAGACTTACCATCCTTATTCTTGCCATCCTTGTCACCCGCTGTATGAACGTTTCTGTTCACTCTCGTTCTGACCCATTTGTCTGCCTTCTTTCCCAATTCTTGGGGAGAGGTCAGATCTGAGTCCACCAAGTACTGGAGCAACAAAACAGACACAAAATTATTCAAAATATGCTCTCTCTGGATTAGATTATACAGGCTTTCATAGTCATTCACCTTACTGCCCTGAACCAACCCTCCAAGGCCTTCACTGAACAGTCTACAAAGTCTGTAAAGTCTTGATAGGAATCTTTTCTGGTGTCTCTGAACTTAATCCTGTATTGTTCAGTGGTTAAGCCAAATCCATCCAAGAGTGCATCCTTCAAAACTCTGTAGTTATTAGCATCACTTTCTCTGACAGTAAGGAGCCTATCCCTACCCTTACCAGTGAAAGATAGCCACAAGATAGCAGCCCACTGCCTTTGAGGGACCAACTGTACCATACAGGCCCTCTCAAGTACAGCAAACCACTTGTTAATGTCACCCCCCTCCTTGTAAGGGGGGACTATCTTATGCAGATTCCTGGAATCTTGCTCCCTAACAGGATTGCTATCAAAAACACTGCTGCTGCCACCATGGGGAACTAACCCCAACCTCTGCCTTTCCCTTTCCACATCCAGAGATTCCCTGTCTAAGGTCAGCTGCTGCTGTTTAAGCTTCAGCCTGGCCTCTTCCAACCTCAGCTTTATGAGTTCCCTTTCCATTAAGTTATCCTCAGGGTGGGAGGCTTGGGAATTGTGAGATACAGAAGAAAGGTGGGAATTGGCAGATTGGACCTGTCCCTAACTGGCTGGGCCCTAGTAACCTGGCCTTTTGGAGTGAAAGGTGCCCTATTAGTGTGTGACCCCGTCCCACTACCAGTGTCACTAGGTGGCCTGTTAGCTGGCAGGTCCTTGGTAGAACCCTCCCCAGCTACCTCAGGGGACTCATCTGAGCCTGACTGGGTACCCCCACCTCTACCTCCTGATCCTGGGATGGGCCAGACTGGTTCTGGTCTCTTTCTAGGAGAAGGCTGAGGAGAAGATCTTTGGTAGGATTCTTTGCAATTGCTAAACCTCTTTCAATGCAGAGACCCCTCAAACCTTTAAAGTTTAGATTCCCATATGTTGCCTGGACAACTGTGGGAGTAAGTTCTACTGCAGACATGATAGAAAAGGTTTAGGACAGAGAGAGAAAAAAGTTTTTGGAACTTTTGAAAGAACAACGAAAAACTTTTGAAAACTTTTGAAAACTTTTGAAACTTTTCAGAAACTTTTCAGAATCTTTTCAGAAAGCTTTAGAGAAGGAACGTTAAACTGTTTAGGTCAATGTGTATATTCTGAAGTATTTGGTATATGTTTTTCTTATGAAAAGCACCAATAACAAAGTGGTAAAGCAGTTACAAGTACTTATCCCACCGCTGCACCACCAATGTAGGAGGCTGACCTGGCTTATAGTGGGTACCTTGTGGTACTTACACCCTTTGCTAGGTCCAGTTATACCTTATTAGTACAGTAGAGGTGTTCTAGCAGCTTAGGCTGATAGAGGTAGCTATAGCAGAGCAGCTTAGGCTGAACCAGGAGACATGCAAAGCTCCTACTAGCCCACTAATATCACTTAGCACGACATCACAAGAAAACACAATACTCAGAGTTACTAAAAATAAAGGTACTTTATTTTAGTGACAATATGCCAAAAGTATCTCAGAGGATATACACCCTTAGGAGGTAACTAATATAAACAAAATGTACACACACAACCAAAATCAGGTAAGTAAACAGTTAGAAAAGTAGTGCAACCACTGTAGAACACAATAGAATGGAATAGGAGAAAATAGGCCTGGGGCAACACAAACCAAATACTCCAAAATTGGAATGCGAACCCCAAATGGACCCCAGGCCTAGTGTAGTGTGTAGAGGGTCGCTGGGAGTGTAAGAAAACACTAAGGGGGTGTGAGAAGGTAGCCTCTTTCTAGCCTTGTTACCCCCACTTTTGGCCTGTTTGTGAGTGTGTGTCAGGGTGTTTTCACTGTCTCACTGGGATCCTGCTAGCCAGGGCCCAGTGCTCATAGTGAAAACCCTATGTTTTCAGTATGTTTGTTATGTGTCACTGGGACCCTGCTAGTCAGGACCCCAGTGCTCATAAGTTTGTGACCTATAGGTATGTGTTCCCTGTGTGATGCCTAACTGTCTCACTGAGGCTCTGCTAACCAGAACCTTAGTGGTTATGCTCTCTCTTTACAAATTGTCACTAACAGGCTAGTGACCAATTTTCCAATTTACATTGGCTTACTGGAACACCCTTATAATTCCCTAGTATATGGTACTGAGGTACCCAGGGTATTGGGGTTCCAGGAGATCCCTATGGGCTGCAGCATTTCTTTTGCCACCCATAGGGAGCTCTGACAATTCTTACACAGGCCTGCCACTGCAGCCTGAGTGAAATAACGTCCACGTTATTTCACAGCCATTTTACACTGCACTTAAGTAACTTATAAGTCACCTATATGTCTAACCTTTACCTGGTAAAGGTTGGGTGCTAAGTTACTTAGTGTGTGGGCACCCTGGCACTAGCCAAGGTGCCCCCACATTGTTCAGGGCCAATTCCCCGGACTTTGTGAGTGCGGGGACACCATTACACGCGTGCACTACATATAGGTCACTACCTATATGTAGCTTCACAATGGTAACTCCAAATATGGCCATGTAACATGTCTATAATCATGGAATTGCCCCCTCTATGCCATCCTGGCATAGTTGGCACAATCCCATGATCCCACAGGTCTGTAGCTCAGACCTGGGTACTGCCAAACTGCCTTTCCCGGGGTTTCACTGCAGCTGCTGCTGCTGCCAACCCCTCAGACAGGTTTCTGCCCTCCTGGGGCCCAGCCAGGCTTGGCCCAGGATGGCAGAACAAAGGACTTCCTCTGAGAGAGGGTGTTACACCCTCTCCCTTTGGAAAATGCTGTGAAGGCAGGGGAGGAGTAGCCTCCCCCAGCCTCTGGAAATGCTTTCATGGGCACACATGGTGCCCATTTCTGCATAAGCCAGTCTACACCGGTTCAGGGACCCCTCAGCCCTGCTCTGGCGCGAAACTGGACAAAGGAAAGGGGAGTGACCACTCCCCTGACCTGCACCTCCCCTGGTAGGTGTCCAGAGCACCTCCAGTGTGCTCCAGACCTCTGCCATCTTGGAAACAGAGGTGCTGCTGGCACACTGGACTGCTCTGAGTGGCCAGTGCCAGCAGGTGACGTCAGAGACTCCTTCTGATAGGCTCCTTCAGGTGTTGCTAGCCTATCCTCTCTCCTAAGTAGCCAAACCCTCTTTTCTGGCTATTTAGGGTCTCTGTCTCTTGGGATTCCTTAGATAACGAATGCAAGAGCTCATCCGAGTTCCTCTGCATCTCTCTCTTTACCTTCTACCAAGGAATCGACTGCTGACCGCGCTGGAAGCCTGCAAAACTGCAACAAAGTAGCAAAGACGACTACTGCAACTCTGTAACGCTGATCCTGCCGCCTTCTCGACTGCTTTCCTGGTGGTGCATGCTGTGGGGGTAGTCTGCTTCCTCTCTGCACTAGAAGCTCCGAAGAAATCTCCCGTGGGTCGACGGAATCGTCCCCCTGCAACCGCAGGCACCAAAGAACTGCATCACCGGTACCCTGGGTCTCCTCTCAGCACAACGAGTGAGGTCCCTTGAATCCAGCAACTCTGTCCTAGTGACTCCCACAGTCCAGTGACTCTTCAGTCCAAGTTTGGTGGAGGTAAGTCCTTGCCTCCCCATGCCAGACTGCATTGCTGGGAACCGCAACTTTTGCAGCTACTCCGGCCTCCGTGCACTTCCGGCGGAAATCCTTTGTGCACAGTCCAGCCTGGGTCCACGGCACTCTAACCTGCATTGCACGACCTCCTAAGTTGTCCTCCAGCGGCGTGGGACTCCTTTGTGCAACTTCGGGTGAGCACCGTTTCACTCCAATTTGTAGTGCCTGTTCTGGCACTTCTACGGGTGCTGCCTGCTTTTGAGAAACCTCCTTGTCTTGCTCTATGCCCCCTCTGTCCCCAGACGCAATTGGCGACTGAAAACCTAGTGGCTCCTGAACAACACATCATTGGACAACAGTTTAAAATTATTGATGTCCATAACTCCACTAAGTTTCTTCCCTTAGCTATAATTCAGTTTAGTTGGGGTGGAGTTACTGGCCCTAAGCAGGTGGTGGTATCACCTAGCTTACCTGTAGACTGTCTCTTAGGTAATGACCTAGAGGCCTCAGGTTGGGCTGATGTAGAGTTTTATGCCCATGCAGCCATGCTGGGCATCCCAGAGGAATTGTTCCCTCTCATTTCTACTGAAATGAAAAAGCAAAGGAGAGAAGGCCTGAAAACTCAGGATCCCTCTCCATCAACAGGTAAAAAGGGTATCACAGTATCCCCTAACCACCCTGCCATTCAGGATACCATTCCTGTGGTGGGAGAAACCTCTCCTGGGGTGGCACCTGTTCCAAGGGAAGCATCAGCTGGCAAAGCTGTACTCCCTGAGGTAGAAGTACCTCTCTGTGGGATAACTAACATTGGTGAGAAAAAGAGCACCATTTTAGTTAACATGGAGCATCCCTCCAACCCTCCCAGAGAAACTTTAGTGCAGAAACTCTGCACTACCTCACAACACTTAGGACAGCATCCCTGCCCTAGTGTGGAGCTCATAGGACAGCATCCCTGCCCTGCTCCAACTCAAGAGAAACAGCATCCCTGTTCTCTCTTCCAGCCATATGGACAAAGTTTTTGCCCAGCCATGGCTTTTCTGAGACAGCATCCCTGTCTGGCATTTCCATCACTACAAATAGGTTCAGTAGACAATTCCCACTGCTCTAAACTAAAACTTACTGATAGAAACTCTGAAAATACATCTTCACATTGTTGCTTAGCTAAAAAACTTCAAACAGGGTGGTTTACATCCCCACAGGGAAGTAACCATATAGTGGATGATAAAGGGAGTAACCAGTCTATTGCAGAGCTACTCTCTACTTATCACCACTTAGACAATAAAGTCTCAACTGGCCAAGGTTAGCCTTATTGTCCTTCGTTTGGGGGGGGGGGGTTGTGTGAGAAAGTAGCCTCTTTCTAGCCTTGTTACCCCCACTTTTGGCCTGTTTGTGAGTGTATGTCAGGGTGTTTTCACTGTCTCACTGGGATCCTGCTAGCCAGGGCCCAGTGCTCATAGTGAAAACCCTATGTTTTCAGTATGTTTGTTATGTGTCACTGGGACCCTGCTAGTCAGGACCCCAGTGCTCATAAGTTTGTGACCTATAGGTATGTGTTCCCTGTGTGATGCCTAACTGTCTCACTGAGATCTGCTAACCAGAACCTCAGTGGTTATGCTCTCTCTTTACAAATTGTCACTAACAGGCTAGTGCCAATTTTACCAATTTACATTGGCTTACTGGAACACCCTCATAATTCCCTAGTATATGGTACTGAGGTACCCAGGGTATTGGGGTTCCAGGAGATCCCTATGGGCTGCAGCATTTCTTTTGCCACCCATAGGGAGCTCTGACAATTCTTACACAGGCCTGCCACTGCAGCCTGAGTGAAATAACGTCCGCGTTATTTCACAGCCATTTTACACTGCACTTAAGTAACTTATAAGTCACCTATATGTCTAACCTTTACCTGGTAAAGGTTGGGTGCTAAGTTACTTAGTGAGTGGGCACCCTGGCACTAGCCAAGGTGCCCCCACATTGTTCAGGGCCAATTCCCCGGACTTTGTGAGTGCGGGGACCCCATTACACGCGTGCACTACATATAGGTCACTACCTATATATAGCTTCACAATGGTAACTCCAAATATGGCCATGTAACATGTCTATAATCATGGAATTGCCCCCTCTATGCCATCCTGGCATAGTTGGCACAATCCCATGATCCCACAGGTCTGTAGCTCAGACCTGGGTACTGCCAAACTGCCTTTCCCGGGGTTTCACTGCAGCTGCTGCTGCTGCCAACCCCTCAGACAGGTTTCTGCCCTCCTGGGGCCCAGCCAGGCTTGGCCCAGGATGGCAGAACAAAGGACTTCCTCTGAGAGAGGGTGTTACACCCTCTACCTTTGGAAAATGGTGTGAAGGCAGGGGAGGAGTAGCCTCCCCCAGCCTCTGGAAATGCTTTCATGGGCACACATGGTGCCCATTTCTGCATAAGCCAGTCTACACCGGTTCAGGGACCCCTCAGCCCTGCTCTGGCGCGAAACTGGACAATGGAAAGGGGAGTGACCACTCCCCTGACCTGCACCTCCCCTGGGAGGTGCCCAGAGCACCTCCAGTGTGCTCCAGACCTCTGCCATCTTGGAAACAGAGGTGCTGCTGGCACACTGGACTGCTCTGCGTGGCCAGTGCCAGCAGGTGATGTCAGAGACTCCTTCTGATAGGCTTCTTCAGGTGTTGCTAGCCTATCCTCTCTCCTAAGTAGCCAAACCCTCTTTTCTGGCTATTTAGGGTCTCTGTCTCTTGGGATTCCTTAGATAACGAATGCAAGAGCTCATCCGAGTTCCTCTGCATGTCTCTCTTCACCTTCTACCAAGGAATCGACTGCTGACCACGCTGGAAGCCTGCAAAACTGCAACAAAGTAGCAAAGACGACTACTGCAACTCTGTAACGCTGATCCTGCCGCCTTCTCGACTGCTTTCCTGGTGGTGCATGCTGGGGGGGTAGTCTGCCTCCTCTCTGCACTAGAAGCTCCGAAGAAATCTCCCGTGGGTCGACGGAATCGTCCCCCTGCAACCGCAGGCACCAAGGAACTGCATCACCGGTACCCTGGGTCTCCTCTCAGCACGACAAGCGAGGTCCCTTGAATCCAGCAACTCTGTCCAAGTGACTCCCACAGTCCAGTGACTCTTCAGTCCAAGTTTGGTGGAGGTAAGTCCTTGCCTCCCCACGCCAGACTGCATTGCTGGGAACGGCAACTTTTGCAGCTACTCCGGCCTCCGTGCACTTCTGGCGGAAATCCTTTGTGCACAGTCCAGCCTGGGTCCACGGCACTCTAACCTGCATTGCACGACCTCCTAAGTTGTCCTCCGGCAGTGTGGGACTCCTTTGTGCATCTTCGGGTGAGCACCGTTTCACTCCACATCGTAGTGCCTGTTCCGGCACTTCTGCGGGTGCTGCCTGCTTCTGAGAGGGCTCCATGTCTTGCTTGACGCCCCCTCTGTCCCCAGACGCAATTGGCGACATCCTGGTCCCTCCTGGGCCACAGTAGCATCCAAAAAACCCTAACTGCACGATTTGCAGCTAGCAAGGCCTGTTGGTGGTCTTTCTTCAGGAAAACACTTCTGCACGACTCTCCACGGCGTGGGGGATCCGTCCTCTAAAGGGAAAGTTCCTAGCCCTTGTCGTTCCTGCAGAATCTTCAGCTTCTACTGTCCAGTAGCAGCTTCTTTGCACCCACAGCTGGCATTTCCTGGGCATCTGCCCATCTCCGACTTGCTTGTGACTTTTGGACTTGGTCCCCTTGTTCCACAGGTACCCTCGTTTGGAAATCCATCGTTGTTGCATTGCTGATTTGTGTCTTTCCTGCAGAATTCCCCTATCACAACTTCTATGTCCTTTGGGGAACTTTAGTGCACTTTGCACTCACTTTTCAGGGTCTTGGGGTGGGCTATTTTTCTAACCCTAACTGTTTTCTTACAGTCCCAGCGACCCTCTACAAGGTCACATAGGTTTGGGGTCCATTCGTGGTTCGCATTCCACTTTTGGAGTATATGGTTTGTGTTGCCCCTATCCCTATGTGTCCCCATTGCATCCTATTGTAACTATACATTGTTTGCACTGTTTTCTAAGACTATTACTGCATATTTTGGTATTGTGTACATATATCTTGTGTATATTTGCTATCCTCATACTGAGGGTACTTACTGAGATACTTTTGGCATATTGTCATAAAAATAAAGTATCTTTATTTTTAGTATATCTGTGTACTGTGTTTTCTTATGATATTGTGCATATGACACTAGTGGTACTGTAGGAGCTTCACTCGTCTCCTAGTTCAGCCTAAGCTGCTCTGCTAAGCTACCATTATCTATCAGCCTATGCTGCTAGACACCCTATACACTAATAAGGGATAACTGGGCCTGGTGCAAGGTGTAAGTACCCCTTGGTACTCACTACAAGCCAGTCCAGCCTCCTACATTGGTTGTGCAGCGGTGGGATAAGTGCTTTGAGACTACTTACCACTTTTGTCATTGTACTTTTCATAAGAGAAAAATATACAAAACAAGTTCAGTGTATGTACACCTAACCAAAAAGTTTTGCATTTCTTTTCTCACCTCTTTTCTAAAGTGCTGAAAAGTACCTCTAAACTTTCTAAAAGTTCTTAAAAGTTTAAAAAGTTTTTTTCTGTCTTTCTAAAAGTTCTGAAAACTTTTTTCTCTTTTTCTGTCACTTAAACTCTTTCTAAAAATGTCTGGCACAGGCCAAACTGTTGATCAGTCCAAACTTGCATATGATCACCTTAGCTGGAAAGGAGCAAGGAGTCTCTGCATAGAGAGAGGTTTGAGTGTAGGGAAGAATCCTTCTTTGGAATTATTGCTTAACATGCTTAGAGAACAAGATAAGGCCAGAAGGGCCCCATCTGTTGAGAAAGTAGCTAATGGTTCCCAATCTGATCCAGGGACTTCCCTAGGAAAAGATTCAGGAAAGAAACTTCCTAGCCTGCCCATTACTAGACAGCCTAGAATAGTTGGTACTGATGTAGAGTCACACCATACAGATAGTGTCTCACATCCTAGCAAGAGTATTCCTTCTCACCACAGTAGAAGTGATGTTTCTGTTAACCAAGCTGTTAGGGTGCCTTCTGTAAGGGATAGGTCTCCTTCTGTCAATTCTCATCATACCTCTGTTTCTAGACATGTCCCTCCCATCCACCCTGATGACAGATTGTTAGAAAGGGAGCTCAATAAATTGAGAGTGGAACAAACCAGACTGAAGCTCAAGAAGCAACAGCTGGATTTGGATAGACAGTCCTTTGAACTAGAAAAAGAGAGACAGAAGTTGGGTTTAGAAACCCATGGTGGCAGCAGCAGTATTCCCCATAGTCATCCTGCAAAAGAGCATGATTCCAGGAATCTGCATAAGATAGTTCCCCCTTATAAGGAGGGGGATGACATTAACAAGTGGTTTGCTGCACTTGAGAGGGCCTGTGTTGTACAGGATGTCCCTCAAAGGCAGTGGGCTGCTATCCTATGGCTATCATTTAGTGGAAAGGGCAGGGATAGGCTCCTTACTGTAAAAGAAAGTGATGCCAATAATTTTGCAGTTCTTAAGAATGCACTCCTAGATGGTTATGGCTTAACCACTGAACAGTACAGGATGAAGTTCAGAGAGACCAAAAAGGAGTCTTCACAAGACTGGGTTGATTTTGTTGACCATTCAGTGAAGGCCTTGGAGGGGTGGTTACATGGCAGTAAAGTTACTGATTATGAAAGCCTGTATAACTTGATCCTGAGAGAGCATATACTTAATAACTGTGTGTCTGATTTGTTGCACCAGTACCTGGTGGACTCTGATCTGACCTCTCCCCAAGAATTGGGAAAGAAGGCAGACAAATGGGTCAGAACAAGGGTGAACAGAAAAGTTCATACAGGTGGTGACAAGGATGGCAAGAAGAAAGATGGTGAAAAATCTCAAGATAAGCATGGGGATAAGGGTAAAACCAAAGATCCCACTTCAAATCTTAAACACTCTTCAGAGGGTGGGGATAAAACAAATTCTTCCTCTTCTTCTCAACCTGCACACATTAAAAAGCCTTGGTGCTTTGTGTGTAAAAACAGAGGCCATAGGCCAGGGGATAAGTCCTGTCCAGGTAAACCCCCTGAGCCTACCACCACTAATACATCAAGCTCTAGTGCCCCTAGCAGTAGTGGTACTAGTGGTGGGACTGCTGGCAACAGTCAAGTTAAGGGTGTAGTTGGGTTCACTTATGGGTCCATAATAGAAACTGGGGTAGTCAGTCCCAAGACAGTTTCTGTCACACCTAGTGGCATTGGCCTTGCCACACTGGCTGCTTGTCCCCTTACAATGGATAAGTACAGGCAGACAGTTTCAATAAATGGAGTTGAGGCCTTGGCCTACAGGGACACAGGTGCCAGTATCACTTTGTTGACTGAAAACCTAGTGGCTCCTGAACAACACATCATTGGACAACAGTTTAAAATTATTGATGTCCATAACTCCACTAAGTTTCTTCCCTTAGCTATAATTCAGTTTAGTTGGGGTGGAGTTACTGGCCCTAAGCAGGTGGTGGCATCACCTAGCTTACCTGTAGAGTGTCTCTTAGGTAATGACCTAGAGGCCTCAGGTTGGGCTGATGTAGAGTTTTATGCCCATGCAGCCATGCTGGGCATCCCAGAGGAATTGTTCCCTCTCATTTCTACTGAAATGAAAAAGCAAAGGAGAGAAGGCCTGAAAACTCAGGATCCCTCTCCATCAACAGGTAAAAAGGGTATCACAGTATCCCCTAACCACCCTGCCATTCAGGATACCATTCCTGTGGTGGGAGAAACCTCTCCTGGGGTGGCACCTGTTCCAAGGGAAGCATCAGCTGGCAAAGCTGTACTCCCTGAGGTAGAAGTACCTCTCTGTGGGATAACTAACATTGGTGAGAAAAAGAGCACCATTTTAGTTAACATGGAGCATCCCTCCAACCCTCCCAGAGAAACTTTAGTGCAGAAACTCTGCACTACCTCACAACACTTAGGACAGCATCCCTGCCCTAGTGTGGAGCTCATAGGACAGCATCCCTGCCCTGCTCCAACTCAAGAGAAACAGCATCCCTGTTCTCTCTTCCAGCCATATGGACAAAGTTTTTGCCCAGCCATGGCTTTTCTGAGACAGCATCCCTGTCTGGCATTTCCATCACTACAAATAGGTTCAGTAGACAATTCCCACTGCTCTAAACTAAAACTTACTGATAGAAACTCTGAAAATACATCTTCACATTGTTGCTTAGCTAAAAAACTTCAAACAGGGTGGTTTACATCCCCACAGGGAAGTAACCATATAGTGGATGATAAAGGGAGTAACCAGTCTATTGCAGAGCTACTCTCTACTTATCACCACTTAGACAATAAAGTCTCAACTGGCCAAGGTTAGCCTTATTGTCCTTCGTTTGGGGGGGGGGTTGTGTGAGAAAGTAGCCTCTTTCTAGCCTTGTTACCCCCACTTTTGGCCTGTTTGTGAGTGTATGTCAGGGTGTTTTCACTGTCTCACTGGGATCCTGCTAGCCAGGGCCCAGTGCTCATAGTGAAAACCCTATGTTTTCAGTATGTTTGTTATGTGTCACTGGGACCCTGCTAGTCAGGACCCCAGTGCTCATAAGTTTGTGACCTATAGGTATGTGTTCCCTGTGTGATGCCTAACTGTCTCACTGAGATCTGCTAACCAGAACCTCAGTGGTTATGCTCTCTCTTTACAAATTGTCACTAACAGGCTAGTGACCAATTTTACCAATTTACATTGGCTTACTGGAACACCCTCATAATTCCCTAGTATATGGTACTGAGGTACCCAGGGTATTGGGGTTCCAGGAGATCCCTATGGGCTGCAGCATTTCTTTTGCCACCCATAGGGAGCTCTGACAATTCTTACACAGGCCTGCCACTGCAGCCTGAGTGAAATAACGTCCACGTTATTTCACAGCCATTTTACACTGCACTTAAGTAACTTATAAGTCACCTATATGTCTAACCTTTACCTGGTAAAGGTTGGGTGCTAAGTTACTTAGTGTGTGGGCACCCTGGCACTAGCCAAGGTGCCCCCACATTGTTCAGGGCCAATTCCCCGGACTTTGTGAGTGCGGGGACCCCATTACACGCGTGCACTACATATAGGTCACTACCTATATATAGCTTCACAATGGTAACTCCAAATATGGCCATGTAACATGTCTATAATCATGGAATTGCCCCCTCTATGCCATCCTGGCATAGTTGGCACAATCCCATGATCCCACAGGTCTGTAGCTCAGACCTGGGTACTGCCAAACTGCCTTTCCCGGGGTTTCATTGCAGCTGCTGCTGCTGCCAACCCCTCAGACAGGTTTCTGCCCTCCTGGGGCCCAGCCAGGCTTGGCCCAGGATGGCAGAACAAAGGACTTCCTCTGAGAGAGGGTGTTACACCCTCTACCTTTGGAAAATGGTGTGAAGGCAGGGGAGGAGTAGCCTCCCCCAGCCTCTGGAAATGCTTTCATGGGCACACATGGTGCCCATTTCTGCATAAGCCAGTCTACACCGGTTCAGGGACCCCTCAGCCCTGCTCTGGCGCGAAACTGGACAATGGAAAGGGGAGTGACCACTCCCCTGACCTGCACCTCCCCTGGGAGGTGCCCAGAGCACCTCCAGTGTGCTCCAGACCTCTGCCATCTTGGAAACAGAGGTGCTGCTGGCACACTGGACTGCTCTGCGTGGCCAGTGCCAGCAGGTGATGTCAGAGACTCCTTCTGATAGGCTCCTTCAGGTGTTGCTAGCCTATCCTCTCTCCTAAGTAGCCAAACCCTCTTTTCTGGCTATTTAGGGTCTCTGTCTCTTGGGATTCCTTAGATAACGAATGCAAGAGCTCATCCGAGTTCCTCTGCATGTCTCTCTTCACCTTCTACCAAGGAATCGACTGCTGACCACGCTGGAAGCCTGCAAAACTGCAACAAAGTAGCAAAGACGACTACTGCAACTCTGTAACGCTGATCCTGCCACCTTCTCGACTGCTTTCCTGGTGGTGCATGCTGGGGGGGTAGTCTGCCTCCTCTCTGCACTAGAAGCTCCGAAGAAATCTCCCGTGGGTCGACGGAATCGTCCCCCTGCAACCGCAGGCACCAAGGAACTGCATCACCAGTACCCTGGGTCTCCTCTCAGCACGACAAGCGAGGTCCCTTGAATCCAGCAACTCTGTCCAAGTGACTCCCACAGTCCAGTGACTCTTCAGTCCAAGTTTGGTGGAGGTAAGTCCTTGCCTCCCCACGCCAGACTGCATTGCTGGGAACGGCAACTTTTGCAGCTACTCCGGCCTCCGTGCACTTCTGGCGGAAATCCTTTGTGCACAGTCCAGCCTGGGTCCACGGCACTCTAACCTGCATTGCACGACCTCCTAAGTTGTCCTCCGGCAGCGTGGGACTCCTTTGTGCATCTTCGGGTGAGCACCGTTTCACTCCACATCGTAGTGCCTGTTCCGGCACTTCTGCGGGTGCTGCCTGCTTCTGAGAGGGCTCCATGTCTTGCTTGACGCCCCCTCTGTCTCCAGACGCAATTGGCGACATCCTGGTCCCTCCTGGGCCACAGTAGCATCCAAAAAACCCTAACTGCACGATTTGCAGCTAGCAAGGCCTGTTGGCGGTCTTTCTTCAGGAAAACACTTCTGCACGACTCTCCACGGCGTGGGGGATCCGTCCTCTAAAGGGAAAGTTCCTAGCCCTTGTCGTTCCTGCAGAATCTTCAGCTTCTACTGTCCAGTAGCAGCTTCTTTGCACCCACAGCTGGCATTTCCTGGGCATCTGCCCATCTCCGACTTGCTTGTGACTTTTGGACTTGGTCCCCTTGTTCCAAAGGTACCCTCGTTTGGAAATCCATTGTTGTTGCATTGCTGATTTGTGTCTTTCCTGCAGAATTCCCCTATCACAACTTCTATGTCCTTTGGGGAACTTTAGTGCACTTTGCACTCACTTTTCAGGGTCTTGGGGTGGGCTATTTTTCTAACCCTAACTGTTTTCTTACAGTCCCAGCGACCCTCTACAAGGTCACATAGGTTTGGGGTCCATTTGTGGTTCGCATTCCACTTTTGGAGTATATGGTTTGTGTTGCCCCTATCCCTATGTGTCCCCATTGCATCCTATTGTAACTATACATTGTTTGCACTGTTTTCTAAGACTATTACTGCATATTTTGGTATTGTGTACATATATCTTGTGTATATTTGCTATCCTCATACTGAGGGTACTCACTGAGATACTTTTGGCATATTGTCATAAAAATAAAGTACCTTTATTTTTAGTATATCTGTGTACTGTGTTTTCTTATGATATTGTGCATATGACACTAGTGGTACTGTAGGAGCTTCACTTGTCTCCTAGTTCAGCCTAAGCTGCTCTGCTAAGCTACCATTATCTATCAGCCTATGCTGCTAGACACCCTATACACTAATAAGGGATAACTGGGCCTGGTGCAAGGTGTAAGTACCCCTTGGTACTCACTACAAGCCAGTCCAGCCTCCTACATTGGTTGTGCAGCGGTGGGATAAGTGCTTTGAGACTACTTACCACTTTTGTCATTGTACTTTTCATAAGAGAAAAATATACAAAACAAGTTCAGTGTATGTACACCTAACCAAAAAGTTTTGCATTTCTTTTCTCACCTCTTTTCTAAAGTGCTGAAAAGTACCTCTAAACTTTCTAAAAGTTCTTAAAAGTTTAAAAAGTTTTTTTCTGTCTTTCTAAAAGTTCTGAAAACTTTTTTCTCTTATTCTGTCACTTAAACTCTTTCTAAAAATGTCTGGCACAGGCCAAACTGTTGATCTGTCCAAACTTGCATATGATCACCTTAGCTGGAAAGGAGCAAGGAGTCTCTGCATAGAGAGAGGTTTGAGTGTAGGGAAGAATCCTTCTTTGGAATTATTGCTTAACATGCTTAGAGAACAAGATAAGGCCAGAAGGGCCCCATCTGTTGAGAAAGTAGCTAATGGTTCCCAATCTGATCCAGGGACTTCCCTAGGAAAAGATTCAGGAAAGAAACTTCCTAGCCTGCCCATTACTAGACAGCCTAGAATAGTTGGTACTGATGTAGAGTCACACCATACAGATAGTGTTGTCTCACATCCTAGCAAGAGTATTCCTTCTCACCACAGTAGAAGTGATGTTTCTGTTAACCAAGCTGTTAGGGTGCCTTCTGTAAGGGGTAGGTCTCCTTCTGTCAATTCTCATCATACCTCTGTTTCTAGACATGTCCCTCCCACCAACCCTGATGACAGATTGTTAGAAAGGGAGCTCAATAAATTGAGAGTGGAACAAACCAGACTGAAGCTCAAGAAGCAACAGCTGGATTTGGACAGACAGTCCTTTGAACTAGAAAAAGAGAGACAGAAGTTGGGTTTAGAAACCCATGGTGGCAGCAGCAGTATTCCCCATAGTCATCCTGCAAAAGAGCATAATTCCAGGAATCTGCATAAGATAGTTCCCCCTTATAAGGAGGGGGATGACATTAACAAGTGGTTTGCTGCACTTGAGAGGGCCTGTGCCCTCAAAGGCAGTGGGCTGCTATCCTATGGCTATCATTTAGTGGAAAGGGCAGGGATAGGCTCCTTACTGTAAAAGAAAGTGATGCCAATAATTTTGCAGTTCTTAAGAATGCACTCCTAGATGGTTATGGCTTAACCACTGAACAGTACAGGATGAAGTTCAGAGAGACCAAAAAGGAGTCTTCACAAGACTGGGTTGATTTTGTTGACCATTCAGTGAAGGCCTTGGAGGGGTGGTTACATGGCAGTAAAGTTACTGATTATGAAAGCCTGTATAACTTGATCCTGAGAGAGCATATACTTAATAACTGTGTGTCTGATTTGTTGCACCAGTACCTGGTGGACTCTGATCTGACCTCTCCCCAAGAATTGGGAAAGAAGGCAGACAAATGGGTCAGAACAAGGGTGAACAGAAAAGTTCATACAGGTGGTGACAAGGATGGCAAGAAGAAAGATGGTGAAAAATCTCAAGATAAGCATGGGGATAAGGGTAAAACCAAAGATCCCACTTCAAATCTTAAACACTCTTCAGAGGGTGGGGATAAAACAAATTCTTCCTCTTCTTCTCAACCTGCACACATTAAAAAGCCTTGGTGCTTTGTGTGTAAAAACAGAGGCCATAGGCCAGGGGATAAGTCCTGTCCAGGTAAACCCCCTGAGCCTACCACCACTAATACATCAAGCTCTAGTGCCCCTAGCAGTAGTGGTACTAGTGGTGGGACTGCTGGCAACAGTCAAGTTAAGGGTGTAGTTGGGTTCACTTATGGGTCCATAATAGAAACTGGGGTAGTCAGTCCCAAGACAGTTTCTGTCACACCTAGTGGCATTGGCCTTGCCACACTGGCTGCTTGTCCCCTTACAATGGATAAGTACAGGCAGACAGTTTCAATAAATGGAGTTGAGGCCTTGGCCTACAGGGACACAGGTGCCAGTATCACTTTGTTGACTGAAAACCTAGTGGCTCCTGAACAACACATCATTGGACAACAGTTTAAAATTATTGATGTCCATAACTCCACTAAGTTTCTTCCCTTAGCTATAATTCAGTTTAGTTGGGGTGGAGTTACTGGCCCTAAGCAGGTGGTGGTATCACCTAGCTTACCTGTAGAGTGTCTCTTAGGTAATGACCTAGAGGCCTCAGGTTGGGCTGATGTAGAGTTTTATGCCCATGCAGCCATGCTGGGCATCCCAGAGGAATTGTTCCCTCTCATTTCTACTGAAATGAAAAAGCAAAGGAGAGAAGGCCTGAAAACTCAGGATCCCTCTCCATCAACAGGTAAAAAGGGTATCACAGTATCCCCTAACCACCCTGCCATTCAGGATACCATTCCTGTGGTGGGAGAAACCTCTCCTGGGGTGGCACCTGTTCCAAGGGAAGCATCAGCTGGCAAAGCTGTACTCCCTGAGGTAGAAGCACCTCTCTGTGGGATAACTAACATTGGTGAGAAAAAGAGCACCATTTTAGTTAACATGGAGCATCCCTCCAACCCTCCCAGAGAAACTTTAGTGCAGAAACTCTGCACTACCTCACAACACTTAGGACAGCATCCCTGCCCTAGTGTGGAGCTCATAGGACAGCATCCCTGCCCTGCTCCAACTCAAGAGAAACAGCATCCCTGTTCTCTCTTCCAGCCATATGGACAAAGTTTTTGCCCAGCCATGGCTTTTCTGAGACAGCATCCCTGTCTGGCATTTCCATCACTACAAATAGGTTCAGTAGACAATTCCCACTGCTCTAAACTAAAACTTACTGATAGAAACTCTGAAAATACATCTTCACATTGTTGCTTAGCTAAAAAACTTCAAACAGGGTGGTTTACATCCCCACAGGGAAGTAACCATATAGTGGATGATAAAGGGAGTAACCAGTCTATTGCAGAGCTACTCTCTACTTATCACCACTTAGACAATAAAGTCTCAACTGGCCAAGGTTAGCCTTATTGTCCTTCGTTTGGGGGGGGGGTTGTGTGAGAAAGTAGCCTCTTTCTAGCCTTGTTACCCCCACTTTTGGCCTGTTTGTGAGTGTATGTCAGGGTGTTTTCACTGTCTCACTGGGATCCTGCTAGCCAGGGCCCAGTGCTCATAGTGAAAACCCTATGTTTTCAGTATGTTTGTTATGTGTCACTGGGACCCTGCTAGTCAGGACCCCAGTGCTCATAAGTTTGTGACCTATAGGTATGTGTTCCCTGTGTGATGCCTAACTGTCTCACTGAGATCTGCTAACCAGAACCTCAGTGGTTATGCTCTCTCTTTACAAATTGTCACTAACAGGCTAGTGCCAATTTTACCAATTTACATTGGCTTACTGGAACACCCTCATAATTCCCTAGTATATGGTACTGAGGTACCCAGGGTATTGGGGTTCCAGGAGATCCCTATGGGCTGCAGCATTTCTTTTGCCACCCATAGGGAGCTCTGACAATTCTTACACAGGCCTGCCACTGCAGCCTGAGTGAAATAACGTCCACGTTATTTCACAGCCATTTTACACTGCACTTAAGTAACTTATAAGTCACCTATATGTCTAACCTTTACCTGGTAAAGGTTGGGTGCTAAGTTACTTAGTGTGTGGGCACCCTGGCACTAGCCAAGGTGCCCCCACATTGTTCAGGGCCAATTCCCCGGACTTTGTGAGTGCGGGGACCCCATTACACGCGTGCACTACATATAGGTCACTACCTATATATAGCTTCACAATGGTAACTCCAAATATGGCCATGTAACATGTCTATAATCATGGAATTGCCCCCTCTATGCCATCCTGGCATAGTTGGCACAATCCCATGATCCCACAGGTCTGTAGCTCAGACCTGGGTACTGCCAAACTGCCTTTCCGGGGGTTTCACTGCAGCTGCTGCTGCTGCCAACCCCTCAGACAGGTTTCTGCCCTCCTGGGGCCCAGCCAGGCTTGGCCCAGGATGGCAGAACAAAGGACTTCCTCTGAGAGAGGGTGTTACACCCTCTACCTTTGGAAAATGGTGTGAAGGCAGGGGAGGAGTAGCCTCCCCCAGCCTCTGGAAATGCTTTCATGGGCACACATGGTGCCCATTTCTGCATAAGCCAGTCTACACCGGTTCAGGGACCCCTCAGCCCTGCTCTGGCGCGAAACTGGACAATGGAAAGGGGAGTGACCACTCCTCTGACCTGCACCTCCCCTGGGAGGTGCCCAGAGCACCTCCAGTGTGCTCCAGACCTCTGCCATCTTGGAAACAGAGGTGCTGCTGGCACACTGGACTGCTCTGCGTGGCCAGTGCCAGCAGGTGATGTCAGAGACTCCTTCTGATAGGCTCCTTCAGGTGTTGCTAGCCTATCCTCTCTCCTAAGTAGCCAAACCCTCTTTTCTGGCTATTTAGGGTCTCTGTCTCTTGGGATTCCTTAGATAACGAATGCAAGAGCTCATCCGAGTTCCTCTGCATGTCTCTCTTCACCTTCTACCAAGGAATCGACTGCTGACCACGCTGGAAGCCTGCAAAACTGCAACAAAGTAGCAAAGACGACTACTGCAACTCTGTAACGCTGATCCTGCCGCCTTCTCGACTGCTTTCCTGGTGGTGCATGCTGGGGGGGTAGTCTGCCTCCTCTCTGCACTAGAAGCTCCGAAGAAATCTCCCGTGGGTCGACGGAATCGTCCCCCTGCAACCGCAGGCACCAAGGAACTGCATCACCGGTACCCTGGGTCTCCTCTCAGCACGACAAGCGAGGTCCCTTGAATCCAGCAACTCTGTCCAAGTGACTCCCACAGTCCAGTGACTCTTCAGTCCAAGTTTGGTGGAGGTAAGTCCTTGCCTCCCCACGCCAGACTGCATTGCTGGGAACGGCAACTTTTGCAGCTACTCCGGCCTCCGTGCACTTCTGGCGGAAATCCTTTGTGCACAGTCCAGCCTGGGTCCACGGCACTCTAACCTGCATTGCACGACCTCCTAAGTTGTCCTCCGGCAGCGTGGGACTCCTTTGTGCATCTTCGGGTGAGCACCGTTTCACTCCACATCGTAGTGCCTGTTCCGGCACTTCTGCGGGTGCTGCCTGCTTCTGAGAGGGCTCCATGTCTTGCTTGACGCCCCCTCTGTCCCCAGACGCAATTGGCGACATCCTGGTCCCTCCTGGGCCACAGTAGCATCCAAAAAACCCTAACTGCACGATTTGCAGCTAGCAAGGCCTGTTGGCGGTCTTTCTTCAGGAAAACACTTCTGCACGACTCTCCACGGCGTGGGGGATCCGTCCTCTAAAGGGAAAGTTCCTAGCCCTTGTCGTTCCTGCAGAATCTTCAGCTTCTACTGTCCAGTAGCAGCTTCTTTGCACCCACAGCTGGCATTTCCTGGGCATCTGCCCATCTCCGACTTGCTTGTGACTTTTGGACTTGGTCCCCTTGTTCCACAGGTACCCTCGTTTGGAAATCCATCGTTGTTGCATTGCTGATTTGTGTCTTTCCTGCAGAATTCCCCTATCACAACTTCTATGTCCTTTGGGGAACTTTAGTGCACTTTGCACTCACTTTTCAGGGTCTTGGGGTGGGCTATTTTTCTAACCCTAACTGTTTTCTTACAGTCCCAGCGACCCTCTACAAGGTCACATAGGTTTGGGGTCCATTCGTGGTTCGCATTCCACTTTTGGAGTATATGGTTTGTGTTGCCCCTATCCCTATGTGTCCCCATTGCATCCTATTGTAACTATACATTGTTTGCACTGTTTTCTAAGACTATTACTGCATATTTTGGTATTGTGTACATATATCTTGTGTATATTTGCTATCCTCATACTGAGGGTACTTACTGAGATACTTTTGGCATATTGTCATAAAAATAAAGTACCTTTATTTTTAGTATATCTGTGTACTGTGTTTTCTTATGATATTGTGCATATGACACTAGTGGTACTGTAGGAGCTTCACTCGTCTCCTAGTTCAGCCTAAGCTGCTCTGCTAAGCTA
The DNA here is from genome assembly GCF_031143425.1 of Pleurodeles waltl. Taxonomy (NCBI): domain Eukaryota; kingdom Metazoa; phylum Chordata; class Amphibia; order Caudata; family Salamandridae; genus Pleurodeles; species Pleurodeles waltl. The sequence goes on along the minus strand of NC_090443.1, from coordinate 298,559,246 downwards.
CCATTATCTATCAGCCTATGCTGCTAGACACCCTATACACTAATAAGGGATAACTGGGCCTGGTGCAAGGTGTAAGTACCCCTTGGTACTCACTACAAGCCAGTCCAGCCTCCTACATTGGTTGTGCAGCGGTGGGATAAGTGCTTTGAGACTACTTACCACTTTTGTCATTGTACTTTTCATAAGAGAAAAATATACAAAACAAGTTCAGTGTATGTACACCTAACCAAAAAGTTTTGCATTTCTTTTCTCACCTCTTTTCTAAAGTGCTGAAAAGTACCTCTAAACTTTCTAAAAGTTCTTAAAAGTTTAAAAAGTTTTTTTCTGTCTTTCTAAAAGTTCTGAAAACGTTTTTCTCTTTTTCTGTCACTTAAACTCTTTCTAAAAATGTCTGGCACAGGCCAAACTGTTGATCAGTCCAAACTTGCATATGATCACCTTAGCTGGAAAGGAGCAAGGAGTCTCTGCATAGAGAGAGGTTTGAGTGTAGGGAAGAATCCTTCTTTGGAATTATTGCTTAACATGCTTAGAGAACAAGATAAGGCCAGAAGGGCCCCATCTGTTGAGAAAGTAGCTAATGGTTCCCAATCTGATCCAGGGACTTCCCTAGGAAAAGATTCAGGAAAGAAACTTCCTAGCCTGCCCATTACTAGACAGCCTAGAATAGTTGGTACTGATGTAGAGTCACACCATACAGATAGTGTCTCACATCCTAGCAAGAGTATTCCTTCTCACCACAGTAGAAGTGATGTTTCTGTTAACCAAGCTGTTAGGGTGCCTTCTGTAAGGGATAGGTCTCCTTCTGTCAATTCTCATCATACCTCTGTTTCTAGACATGTCCCTCCCATCCACCCTGATGACAGATTGTTAGAAAGGGAGCTCAATAAATTGAGAGTGGAACAAACCAGACTGAAGCTCAAGAAGCAACAGCTGGATTTGGATAGACAGTCCTTTGAACTAGAAAAAGAGAGACAGAAGTTGGGTTTAGAAACCCATGGTGGCAGCAGCAGTATTCCCCATAGTCATCCTGCAAAAGAGCATGATTCCAGGAATCTGCATAAGATAGTTCCCCCTTATAAGGAGGGGGATGACATTAACAAGTGGTTTGCTGCACTTGAGAGGGCCTGTGTTGTACAGGATGTCCCTCAAAGGCAGTGGGCTGCTATCCTATGGCTATCATTTAGTGGAAAGGGCAGGGATAGGCTCCTTACTGTAAAAGAAAGTGATGCCAATAATTTTGCAGTTCTTAAGAATGCACTCCTAGATGGTTATGGCTTAACCACTGAACAGTACAGGATGAAGTTCAGAGAGACCAAAAAGGAGTCTTCACAAGACTGGGTTGATTTTGTTGACCATTCAGTGAAGGCCTTGGAGGGGTGGTTACATGGCAGTAAAGTTACTGATTATGAAAGCCTGTATAACTTGATCCTGAGAGAGCATATACTTAATAACTGTGTGTCTGATTTGTTGCACCAGTACCTGGTGGACTCTGATCTGACCTCTCCCCAAGAATTGGGAAAGAAGGCAGACAAATGGGTCAGAACAAGGGTGAACAGAAAAGTTCATACAGGTGGTGACAAGGATGGCAAGAAGAAAGATGGTGAAAAATCTCAAGATAAGCATGGGGATAAGGGTAAAACCAAAGATCCCACTTCAAATCTTAAACACTCTTCAGAGGGTGGGGATAAAACAAATTCTTCCTCTTCTTCTCAACCTGCACACATTAAAAAGCCTTGGTGCTTTGTGTGTAAAAACAGAGGCCATAGGCCAGGGGATAAGTCCTGTCCAGGTAAACCCCCTGAGCCTACCACCACTAATACATCAAGCTCTAGTGCCCCTAGCAGTAGTGGTACTAGTGGTGGGACTGCTGGCAACAGTCAAGTTAAGGGTGTAGTTGGGTTCACTTATGGGTCCATAATAGAAACTGGGGTAGTCAGTCCCAAGACAGTTTCTGTCACACCTAGTGGCATTGGCCTTGCCACACTGGCTGCTTGTCCCCTTACAATGGATAAGTACAGGCAGACAGTTTCAATAAATGGAGTTGAGGCCTTGGCCTACAGGGACACAGGTGCCAGTATCACTTTGTTGACTGAAAACCTAGTGGCTCCTGAACAACACATCATTGGACAACAGTTTAAAATTATTGATGTCCATAACTCCACTAAGTTTCTTCCCTTAGCTATAATTCAGTTTAGTTGGGGTGGAGTTACTGGCCCTAAGCAGGTGGTGGTATCACCTAGCTTACCTGTAGAGTGTCTCTTAGGTAATGACCTAGAGGCCTCAGGTTGGGCTGATGTAGAGTTTTATGCCCATGCAGCCATGCTGGGCATCCCAGAGGAATTGTTCCCTCTCATTTCTACTGAAATGAAAAAGCAAAGGAGAGAAGGCCTGAAAACTCAGGATCCCTCTCCATCAACAGGTAAAAAGGGTATCACAGTATCCCCTAACCACCCTGCCATTCAGGATACCATTCCTGTGGTGGGAGAAACCTCTCCTGGGGTGGCACCTGTTCCAAGGGAAGCATCAGCTGGCAAAGCTGTACTCCCTGAGGTAGAAGTACCTCTCTGTGGGATAACTAACATTGGTGAGAAAAAGAGCACCATTTTAGTTAACATGGAGCATCCCTCCAACCCTCCCAGAGAAACTTTAGTGCAGAAACTCTGCACTACCTCACAACACTTAGGACAGCATCCCTGCCCTAGTTTGGAGCTCATAGGACAGCATCCCTGCCCTGCTCCAACTCAAGAGAAACAGCATCCCTGTTCTCTCTTCCAGCCATATGGACAAAGTTTTTGCCCAGCCATGGCTTTTCTGAGACAGCATCCCTGTCTGGCATTTCCATCACTACAAATAGGTTCAGTAGACAATTCCCACTGCTCTAAACTAAAACTTACTGATAGAAACTCTGAAAATACATCTTCACATTGTTGCTTAGCTAAAAAACTTCAAACAGGGTGGTTTACATCCCCACAGGGAAGTAACCATATAGTGGATGATAAAGGGAGTAACCAGTCTATTGCAGAGCTACTCTCTACTTATCACCACTTAGACAATAAAGTCTCAACTGGCCAAGGTTAGCCTTATTGTCCTTCGTTTGGGGGGGGGGGTTGTGTGAGAAAGTAGCCTCTTTCTAGCCTTGTTACCCCCACTTTTGGCCTGTTTGTGAGTGTATGTCAGGGTGTTTTCACTGTCTCACTGGGATCCTGCTAGCCAGGGCCCAGTGCTCATAGTGAAAACCCTATGTTTTCAGTATGTTTGTTATGTGTCACTGGGACCCTGCTACTCAGGACCCCAGTGCTCATAAGTTTGTGACCTATAGGTATGTGTTCCCTGTGTGATGCCTAACTGTCTCACTGAGATCTGCTAACCAGAACCTCAGTGGTTATGCTCTCTCTTTACAAATTGTCACTAACAGGCTAGTGCCAATTTTACCAATTTACATTGGCTTACTGGAACACCCTCATAATTCCCTAGTATATGGTACTGAGGTACCCAGGGTATTGGGGTTCCAGGAGATCCCTATGGGCTGCAGCATTTCTTTTGCCACCCATAGGGAGCTCTGACAATTCTTACACAGGCCTGCCACTGCAGCCTGAGTGAAATAACGTCCGCGTTATTTCACAGCCATTTTACACTGCACTTAAGTAACTTATAAGTCACCTATATGTCTAACCTTTACCTGGTAAAGGTTGGGTGCTAAGTTACTTAGTGTGTGGGCACCCTGGCACTAGCCAAGGTGCCCCCACATTGTTCAGGGCCAATTCCCCGGACTTTGTGAGTGCGGGGACCCCATTACACGCGTGCACTACATATAGGTCACTACCTATATATAGCTTCACAATGGTAACTCCAAATATGGCCATGTAACATGTCTATAATCATGGAATTGCCCCCTCTATGCCATCCTGGCATAGTTGGCACAATCCCATGATCCCACAGGTCTGTAGCTCAGACCTGGGTACTGCCAAACTGCCTTTCCCGGGGTTTCACTGCAGCTGCTGCTGCTGCCAACCCCTCAGACAGGTTTCTGCCCTCCTGGGGCCCAGCCAGGCTTGGCCCAGGATGGCAGAACAAAGGACTTCCTCTGAGAGAGGGTGTTACACCCTCTACCTTTGGAAAATGGTGTGAAGGCAGGGGAGGAGTAGCCTCCCCCAGCCTCTGGAAATGCTTTCATGGGCACACATGGTGCCCATTTCTGCATAAGCCAGTCTACACCGGTTCAGGGACCCCTCAGCCCTGCTCTGGCGCGAAACTGGACAATGGAAAGGGGAGTGACCACTCCCCTGACCTGCACCTCCCCTGGGAGGTGCCCAGAGCACCTCCAGTGTGCTCCAGACCTCTGCCATCTTGGAAACAGAGGTGCTGCTGGCACACTGGACTGCTCTGCGTGGCCAGTGCCAGCAGGTGATGTCAGAGACTCCTTCTGATAGGCTCCTTCAGGTGTTGCTAGCCTATCCTCTCTCCTAAGTAGCCAAACCCTCTTTTCTGGCTATTTAGGGTCTCTGTCTCTTGGGATTCCTTAGATAACGAATGCAAGAGCTCATCCGAGTTCCTCTGCATGTCTCTCTTCACCTTCTACCAAGGAATCGACTGCTGACCACGCTGGAAGCCTGCAAAACTGCAACAAAGTAGCAAAGACGACTACTGCAACTCTGTAACGCTGATCCTGCCGCCTTCTCGACTGCTTTCCTGGTGGTGCATGCTGGGGGGGTAGTCTGCCTCCTCTCTGCACTAGAAGCTCCGAAGAAATCTCCCGTGGGTCGACGGAATCGTCCCCCTGCAACCGCAGGCACCAAGGAACTGCATCACCGGTACCCTGGGTCTCCTCTCAGCACGACAAGCGAGGTCCCTTGAATCCAGCAACTCTGTCCAAGTGACTCCCACAGTCCAGTGACTCTTCAGTCCAAGTTTGGTGGAGGTAAGTCCTTGCCTCCCCACGCCAGACTGCAATCCTGGGAACGGCAACTTTTGCAGCTACTCCGGCCTCCGTGCACTTCTGGCGGAAATCCTTTGTGCACAGTCCAGCCTGGGTCCACGGCACTCTAACCTGCATTGCACGACCTCCTAAGTTGTCCTCCGGCAGCGTGGGACTCCTTTGTGCATCTTCGGGTGAGCACCGTTTCACTCCACATCGTAGTGCCTGTTCCGGCACTTCTGCGGGTGCTGCCTGCTTCTGAGAGGGCTCCATGTCTTGCTTGACGCCCCCTCTGTCCCCAGACGCAATTGGCGACATCCTGGTCCCTCCTGGGCCACAGTAGCATCCAAAAAACCCTAACTGCACGATTTGCAGCTAGCAAGGCCTGTTGGTGGTCTTTCTTCAGGAAAACACTTCTGCACGACTCTCCACGGCGTGGGGGATCCGTCCTCTAAAGGGAAAGTTCCTAGCCCTTGTCGTTCCTGCAGAATCTTCAGCTTCTACTGTCCAGTAGCAGCTTCTTTGCACCCACAGCTGGCATTTCCTGGGCATCTGCCCATCTCCGACTTGCTTGTGACTTTTGGACTTGGTCCCCTTGTTCCACAGGTACCCTCGTTTGGAAATCCATCGTTGTTGCATTGCTGATTTGTGTCTTTCCTGCAGAATTCCCCTATCACAACTTCTATGTCCTTTGGGGAACTTTAGTGCACTTTGCACTCACTTTTCAGGGTCTTGGGGTGGGCTATTTTTCTAACCCTAACTGTTTTCTTACAGTCCCAGCGACCCTCTACAAGGTCACATAGGTTTGGGGTCCATTCGTGGTTCGCATTCCACTTTTGGAGTATATGGTTTGTGTTGCCCCTATCCCTATGTGTCCCCATTGCATCCTATTGTAACTATACATTGTTTGCACTGTTTTCTAAGACTATTACTGCATATTTTGGTATTGTGTACATATATCTTGTGTATATTTGCTATCCTCATACTGAGGGTACTTACTGAGATACTTTTGGCATATTGTCATAAAAATAAAGTACCTTTATTTTTAGTATATCTGTGTACTGTGTTTTCTTATGATATTGTGCATATGACACTAGTGGTACTGTAGGAGCTTCACTCGTCTCCTAGTTCAGCCTAAGCTGCTCTGCTAAGCTACCATTATCTATCAGCCTATGCTGCTAGACACCCTATACACTAATAAGGGATAACTGGGCCTGGTGCAAGGTGTAAGTACCCCTTGGTACTCACTACAAGCCAGTCCAGCCTCCTACATTGGTTGTGCAGCGGTGGGATAAGTGCTTTGAGACTACTTACCACTTTTGTCATTGTACTTTTCATAAGAGAAAAATATACAAAACAAGTTCAGTGTATGTACACCTAACCAAAAAGTTTTGCATTTCTTTTCTCACCTCTTTTCTAAAGTGCTGAAAAGTACCTCTAAACTTTCTAAAAGTTCTTAAAAGTTTAAAAAGTTTTTTTCTGTCTTTCTAAAAGTTCTGAAAACTTTTTTCTCTTTTTCTGTCACTTAAACTCTTTCTAAAAATGTCTGGCACAGGCCAAACTGTTGATCAGTCCAAACTTGCATATGATCACCTTAGCTGGAAAGGAGCAAGGAGTCTCTGCATAGAGAGAGGTTTGAGTGTAGGGAAGAATCCTTCTTTGGAATTATTGCTTAACATGCTTAGAGAACAAGATAAGGCCAGAAGGGCCCCATCTGTTGAGAAAGTAGCTAATGGTTCCCAATCTGATCCAGGGACTTCCCTAGGAAAAGATTCAGGAAAGAAACTTCCTAGCCTGCCCATTACTAGACAGCCTAGAATAGTTGGTACTGATGTAGAGTCACACCATACAGATAGTGTCTCACATCCTAGCAAGAGTATTCCTTCTCACCACAGTAGAAGTGATGTTTCTGTTAACCAAGCTGTTAGGGTGCCTTCTGTAAGGGATAGGTCTCCTTCTGTCAATTCTCATCATACCTCTGTTTCTAGACATGTCCCTCCCATCCACCCTGATGACAGATTGTTAGAAAGGGAGCTCAATAAATTGAGAGTGGAACAAACCAGACTGAAGCTCAAGAAGCAACAGCTGGATTTGGATAGACAGTCCTTTGAACTAGAAAAAGAGAGACAGAAGTTGGGTTTAGAAACCCATGGTGGCAGCAGCAGTATTCCCCATAGTCATCCTGCAAAAGAGCATGATTCCAGGAATCTGCATAAGATAGTTCCCCCTTATAAGGAGGGGGATGACATTAACAAGTGGTTTGCTGCACTTGAGAGGGCCTGTGTTGTACAGGATGTCCCTCAAAGGCAGTGGGCTGCTATCCTATGGCTATCATTTAGTGGAAAGGGCAGGGATAGGCTCCTTACTGTAAAAGAAAGTGATGCCAATAATTTTGCAGTTCTTAAGAATGCACTCCTAGATGGTTATGGCTTAACCACTGAACAGTACAGGATGAAGTTCAGAGAGACCAAAAAGGAGTCTTCACAAGACTGGGTTGATTTTGTTGACCATTCAGTGAAGGCCTTGGAGGGGTGGTTACATGGCAGTAAAGTTACTGATTATGAAAGCCTGTATAACTTGATCCTGAGAGAGCATATACTTAATAACTGTGTGTCTGATTTGTTGCACCAGTACCTGGTGGACTCTGATCTGACCTCTCCCCAAGAATTGGGAAAGAAGGCAGACAAATGGGTCAGAACAAGGGTGAACAGAAAAGTTCATACAGGTGGTGACAAGGATGGCAAGAAGAAAGATGGTGAAAAATCTCAAGATAAGCATGGGGATAAGGGTAAAACCAAAGATCCCACTTCAAATCTTAAACACTCTTCAGAGGGTGGGGATAAAACAAATTCTTCCTCTTCTTCTCAACCTGCACACATTAAAAAGCCTTGGTGCTTTGTGTGTAAAAACAGAGGCCATAGGCCAGGGGATAAGTCCTGTCCAGGTAAACCCCCTGAGCCTACCACCACTAATACATCAAGCTCTAGTGCCCCTAGCAGTAGTGGTACTAGTGGTGGGACTGCTGGCAACAGTCAAGTTAAGGGTGTAGTTGGGTTCACTTATGGGTCCATAATAGAAACTGGGGTAGTCAGTCCCAAGACAGTTTCTGTCACACCTAGTGGCATTGGCCTTGCCACACTGGCTGCTTGTCCCCTTACAATGGATAAGTACAGGCAGACAGTTTCAATAAATGGAGTTGAGGCCTTGGCCTACAGGGACACAGGTGCCAGTATCACTTTGTTGACTGAAAACCTAGTGGCTCCTGAACAACACATCATTGGACAACAGTTTAAAATTATTGATGTCCATAACTCCACTAAGTTTCTTCCCTTAGCTATAATTCAGTTTAGTTGGGGTGGAGTTACTGGCCCTAAGCAGGTGGTGGTATCACCTAGCTTACCTGTAGAGTGTCTCTTAGGTAATGACCTAGAGGCCTCAGGTTGGGCTGATGTAGAGTTTTATGCCCATGCAGCCATGCTGGGCATCCCAGAGGAATTGTTCCCTCTCATTTCTACTGAAATGAAAAAGCAAAGGAGAGAAGGCCTGAAAACTCAGGATCCCTCTCCAACAACAGGTAAAAAGGGTATCACAGTATCCCCTAACCACCCTGCCATTCAGGATACCATTCCTGTGGTGGGAGAAACCTCTCCTGGGGTGGCACCTGTTCCAAGGGAAGCATCAGCTGGCAAAGCTGTACTCCCTGAGGTAGAAGTACCTCTCTGTGGGATAACTAACATTGGTGAGAAAAAGAGCACCATTTTAGTTAACATGGAGCATCCCTCCAACCCTCCCAGAGAAACTTTAGTGCAGAAACTCTGCACTACCTCACAACACTTAGGACAGCATCCCTGCCCTAGTGTGGAGCTCATAGGACAGCATCCCTGCCCTGCTCCAACTCAAGAGAAACAGCATCCCTGTTCTCTCTTCCAGCCATATGGACAAAGTTTTTGCCCAGCCATGGCTTTTCTGAGACAGCATCCCTGTCTGGCATTTCCATCACTACAAATAGGTTCAGTAGACAATTCCCACTGCTCTAAACTAAAACTTACTGATAGAAACTCTGAAAATACATCTTCACATTGTTGCTTAGCTAAAAAACTTCAAACAGGGTGGTTTACATCCCCACAGGGAAGTAACCATATAGTGGATGATAAAGGGAGTAACCAGTCTATTGCAGAGCTACTCTCTACTTATCACCACTTAGACAATAAAGTCTCAACTGGCCAAGGTTAGCCTTATTGTCCTTCGTTTGGGGGGGGGGGGTTGTGTGAGAAAGTAGCCTCTTTCTAGCCTTGTTACCCCCACTTTTGGCCTGTTTGTGAGTGTATGTCAGGGTGTTTTCACTGTCTCACTGGGATCCTGCTAGCCAGGGCCCAGTGCTCATAGTGAAAACCCTATGTTTTCAGTATGTTTGTTATGTGTCACTGGGACCCTGCTAGTCAGGACCCCAGTGCTCATAAGTTTGTGACCTATAGGTATGTGTTCCCTGTGTGATGCCTAACTGTCTCACTGAGATCTGCTAACCAGAACCTCAGTGGTTATGCTCTCTCTTTACAAATTGTCACTAACAGGCTAGTGACCAATTTTACCAATTTACATTGGCTTACTGGAACACCCTCATAATTCCCTAGTATATGGTACTGAGGTACCCAGGGTATTGGGGTTCCAGGAGATCCCTATGGGCTGCAGCATTTCTTTTGCCACCCATAGGGAGCTCTGACAATTCTTACACAGGCCTGCCACTGCAGCCTGAGTGAAATAACGTCCACGTTATTTCACAGCCATTTTACACTGCACTTAAGTAACTTATAAGTCACCTATATGTCTAACCTTTACCTGGTAAAGGTTGGGTGCTAAGTTACTTAGTGTGTGGGCACCCTGGCACTAGCCAAGGTGCCCCCACATTGTTCAGGGCCAATTCCCCGGACTTTGTGAGTGCGGGGACCCCATTACACGCGTGCACTACATATAGGTCACTACCTATATATAGCTTCACAATGGTAACTCCAAATATGGCCATGTAACATGTCTATAATCATGGAATTGCCCCCTCTATGCCATCCTGGCATAGTTGGCACAATCCCATGATCCCACAGGTCTGTAGCTCAGACCTGGGTACTGCCAAACTGCCTTTCCCGGGGTTTCATTGCAGCTGCTGCTGCTGCCAACCCCTCAGACAGGTTTCTGCCCTCCTGGGGCCCAGCCAGGCTTGGCCCAGGATGGCAGAACAAAGGACTTCCTCTGAGAGAGGGTGTTACACCCTCTACCTTTGGAAAATGGTGTGAAGGCAGGGGAGGAGTAGCCTCCCCCAGCCTCTGGAAATGCTTTCATGGGCACACATGGTGCCCATTTCTGCATAAGCCAGTCTACACCGGTTCAGGGACCCCTCAGCCCTGCTCTGGCGCGAAACTGGACAATGGAAAGGGGAGTGACCACTCCCCTGACCTGCACCTCCCCTGGGAGGTGCCCAGAGCACCTCCAGTGTGCTCCAGACCTCTGCCATCTTGGAAACAGAGGTGCTGCTGGCACACTGGACTGCTCTGCGTGGCCAGTGCCAGCAGGTGATGTCAGAGACTCCTTCTGATAGGCTCCTTCAGGTGTTGCTAGCCTATCCTCTCTCCTAAGTAGCCAAACCCTCTTTTCTGGCTATTTAGGGTCTCTGTCTCTTGGGATTCCTTAGATAACGAATGCAAGAGCTCATCCGAGTTCCTCTGCATGTCTCTCTTCACCTTCTACCAAGGAATCGACTGCTGACCACGCTGGAAGCCTGCAAAACTGCAACAAAGTAGCAAAGACGACTACTGCAACTCTGTAACGCTGATCCTGCCGCCTTCTCGACTGCTTTCCTGGTGGTGCATGCTGGGGGGGTAGTCTGCCTCCTCTCTGCACTAGAAGCTCCGAAGAAATCTCCCGTGGGTCGACGGAATCGTCCCCCTGCAACCGCAGGCACCAAGGAACTGCATCACCAGTACCCTGGGTCTCCTCTCAGCACGACAAGCGAGGTCCCTTGAATCCAGCAACTCAGTCCAAGTGACTCCCACAGTCCAGTGACTCTTCAGTCCAAGTTTGGTGGAGGTAAGTCCTTGCCTCCCCACGCCAGACTGCATTGCTGGGAACGGCAACTTTTGCAGCTACTCCGGCCTCCGTGCACTTCTGGCGGAAATCCTTTGTGCACAGTCCAGCCTGGGTCCACGGCACTCTAACCTGCATTGCACGACCTCCTAAGTTGTCCTCCGGCAGCGTGGGACTCCTTTGTGCATCTTCGGTTGAGCACCGTTTCACTCCACATCGTAGTGCCTGTTCCGGCACTTCTGCGGGTGCTGCCTGCTTCTGAGAGGGCTCCATGTCTTGCTTGACGCCCCCTCTGTCCCCAGACGCAATTGGCGACATCCTGGTCCCTCCTGGGCCACAGTAGCATCCAAAAAACCCTAACTGCACGATTTGCAGCTAGCAAGGCCTGTTGGCGGTCTTTCTTCAGGAAAACACTTCTGCACGACTCTCCACGGCGTGGGGGATCCGTCCTCTAAAGGGAAAGTTCCTAGCCCTTGTCGATCCTGCAGAATCTTCAGCTTCTACTGTCCAGTAGCAGCTTCTTTGCACCCACAGCTGGCATTTCCTGGGCATCTGCCCATCTCCGACTTGCTTGTGACTTTTGGACTTGGTCCCCTTGTTCCAAAGGTACCCTCGTTTGGAAATCCATTGTTGTTGCATTGCTGATTTGTGTCTTTCCTGCAGAATTCCCCTATCACAACTTCTATGTCCTTTGGGGAACTTTAGTGCACTTTGCACTCACTTTTCAGGGTCTTGGGGTGGGCTATTTTTCTAACCCTAACTGTTTTCTTACAGTCCCAGCGACCCTCTACAAGGTCACATAGGTTTGGGGTCCATTCGTGGTTCGCATTCCACTTTTGGAGTATATGGTTTGTGTTGCCCCTATCCCTATGTGTCCCCATTGCATCCTATTGTAACTATACATTGTTTGCACTGTTTTCTAAGACTATTACTGCATATTTTGGTATTGTGTACATATATCTTGTGTATATTTGCTATCCTCATACTGAGGGTACTCACTGAGATACTTTTGGCGTATTGTCATAAAAATAAAGTACCTTTATTTTTAGTATATCTGTGTACTGTGTTTTCTTATGATATTGTGCATATGACACTAGTGGTACTGTAGGAGCTTCACTTGTCTCCTAGTTCAGCCTAAGCTGCTCTGCTAAGCTACCATTATCTATCAGCCTATGCTGCTAGACACCCTATACACTAATAAGGGATAACTGGGCCTGGTGCAAGGTGTAAGTACCCCTTGGTACTCACTACAAGCCAGTCCAGCCTCCTACATTGGTTGTGCAGCGGTGGGATAAGTGCTTTGAGACTACTTACCACTTTTGTCATTGTACTTTTCATAAGAGAAAAATATACAAAACAAGTTCAGTGTATGTACACCTAACCAAAAAGTTTTGCATTTCTTTTCTCACCTCTTTTCTAAAGTGCTGAAAAGTACCTCTAAACTTTCTAAAAGTTCTTAAAAGTTTAAAAAGTTTTTTTCTGTCTTTCTAAAAGTTCTGAAAACTTTTTTCTCTTATTCTGTCACTTAAACTCTTTCTAAAAATGTCTGGCACAGGCCAAACTGTTGATCTGTCCAAACTTGCATATGATCACCTTAGCTGGAAAGGAGCAAGGAGTCTCTGCATAGAGAGAGGTTTGAGTGTAGGGAAGAATCCTTCTTTGGAATTATTGCTTAACATGCTTAGAGAACAAGATAAGGCCAGAAGGGCCCCATCTGTTGAGAAAGTAGCTAATGGTTCCCAATCTGATCCAGGGACTTCCCTAGGAAAAGATTCAGGAAAGAAACTTCCTAGCCTGCCCATTACTAGACAGCCTAGAATAGTTGGTACTGATGTAGAGTCACACCATACAGATAGTGTTGTCTCACATCCTAGCAAGAGTATTCCTTCTCACCACAGTAGAAGTGATGTTTCTGTTAACCAAGCTGTTAGGGTGCCTTCTGTAAGGGGTAGGTCTCCTTCTGTCAATTCTCATCATACCTCTGTTTCTAGACATGTCCCTCCCACCAACCCTGATGACAGATTGTTAGAAAGGGAGCTCAATAAATTGAGAGTGGAACAAACCAGACTGAAGCTCAAGAAGCAACAGCTGGATTTGGATAGACAGTCCTTTGAACTAGAAAAAGAGAGACAGAAGTTGGGTTTAGAAACCCATGGTGGCAGCAGCAGTATTCCCCATAGTCATCCTGCAAAAGAGCATAATTCCAGGAATCTGCATAAGATAGTTCCCCCTTATAAGGAGGGGGATGACATTAACAAGTGGTTTGCTGCACTTGAGAGGGCCTGTGCCCTCAAAGGCAGTGGGCTGCTATCCTATGGCTATCATTTAGTGGAAAGGGCAGGGATAGGCTCCTTACTGTAAAAGAAAGTGATGCCAATAATTTTGCAGTTCTTAAGAATGCACTCCTAGATGGTTATGGCTTAACCACTGAACAGTACAGGATGAAGTTCAGAGAGACCAAAAAGGAGTCTTCACAAGACTGGGTTGATTTTGTTGACCATTCAGTGAAGGCCTTGGAGGGGTGGTTACATGGCAGTAAAGTTACTGATTATGAAAGCCTGTATAACGTGATCCTGAGAGAGCATATATTTAATAACTGTGTGTCTGATTTGTTGCACCAGTACCTGGTGGACTCTGATCTGACCTCTCCCCAAGAATTGGGAAAGAAGGCAGACAAATGGGTCAGAACAAGGGTGAACAGAAAAGTTCATACAGGTGGTGACAAGGATGGCAAGAAGAAAGATGGTGAAAAATCTCAAGATAAGCATGGGGATAAGGGTAAAACCAAAGATCCCACTTCAAATCTTAAACACTCTTCAGAGGGTGGGGATAAAACAAATTCTTCCTCTTCTTCTCAACCTGCACACATTAAAAAGCCTTGGTGCTTTGTGTGTAAAAACAGAGGCCATAGGCCAGGGGATAAGTCCTGTCCAGGTAAACCCCCTGAGCCTACCACCACTAATACATCAAGCTCTAGTGCCCCTAGCAGTAGTGGTACTAGTGGTGGGACTGCTGGCAACAGTCAAGTTAAGGGTGTAGTTGGGTTCACTTATGGGTCCATAATAGAAACTGGGGTAGTCAGTCCCAAGACAGTTTCTGTCACACCTAGTGGCATTGGCCTTGCCACACTGGCTGCTTGTCCCCTTACAATGGATAAGTACAGGCAGACAGTTTCAATAAATGGAGTTGAGGCCTTGGCCTACAGGGACACAGGTGCCAGTATCACTTTGTTGACTGAAAACCTAGTGGCTCCTGAACAACACATCATTGGACAACAGTTTAAAATTATTGATGTCCATAACTCCACTAAGTTTCTTCCCTTAGCTATAATTCAGTTTAGTTGGGGTGGAGTTACTGGCCCTAAGCAGGTGGTGGTATCACCTAGCTTACCTGTAGACTGTCTCTTAGGTAATGACCTAGAGGCCTCAGGTTGGGCTGATGTAGAGTTTTATGCCCATGCAGCCATGCTGGGCATCCCAGAGGAATTGTTCCCTCTCATTTCTACTGAAATGAAAAAGCAAAGGAGAGAAGGCCTGAAAACTCAGGATCCCTCTCCATCAACAGGTAAAAAGGGTATCACAGTATCCCCTAACCACCCTGCCATTCAGGATACCATTCCTGTGGTGGGAGAAACCTCTCCTGGGGTGGCACCTGTTCCAAGGGAAGCATCAGCTGGCAAAGCTGTACTCCCTGAGGTAGAAGTACCTCTCTGTGGGATAACTAACATTGGTGAGAAAAAGAGCACCATTTTAGTTAACATGGAGCATCCCTCCAACCCTCCCAGAGAAACTTTAGTGCAGAAACTCTGCACTACCTCACAACACTTAGGACAGCATCCCTGCCCTAGTGTGGAGCTCATAGGACAGCATCCCTGCCCTGCTCCAACTCAAGAGAAACAGCATCCATGTTCTCTCTTCCAGCCATATGGACAAAGTTTTTGCCCAGCCATGGCTTTTCTGAGACAGCATCCCTGTCTGGCATTTCCATCACTACAAATAGGTTCAGTAGACAATTCCCACTGCTCTAAACTAAAACTTACTGATAGAAACTCTGAAAATACATCTTCACATTGTTGCTTAGCTAAAAAACTTCAAACAGGGTGGTTTACATCCCCACAGGGAAGTAACCATATAGTGGATGATAAAGGGAGTAACCAGTCTATTGCAGAGCTACTCTCTACTTATCACCACTTAGACAATAAAGTCTCAACTGGCCAAGGTTAGCCTTATTGTCCATCGTTTGGGGGGGGGGGTTGTGTGAGAAAGTAGCCTCTTTCTAGCCTTGTTACCCCCACTTTTGGCCTGTTTGTGAGTGTATGTCAGGGTGTTTTCACTGTCTCACTGGGATCCTGCTAGCCAGGGCCCAGTGCTCACAGTGAAAACCCTATGTTTTCAGTATGTTTGTTATGTGTCACTGGGACCCTGCTAGTCAGGACCCCAGTGCTCATAAGTTTGTGACCTATAGGTATGTGTTCCCTGTGTGATGCGTAACTGTCTCACTGAGATCTGCTAACCAGAACCTCAGTGGTTATGCTCTCTCTTTACAAATTGTCACTAACAGGCTAGTGACCAATTTTACCAATTTACATTGGCTTACTGGAACACCCTTATAATTCCCTAGTATATGGTACTGAGGTACCCAGGGTATTGGGGTTCCAGGAGATCCCTATGGGCTGCAGCATTTCTTTTGCCACCCATAGGGAGCTCTGACAATTCTTACACAGGCCTGCCACTGCAGCCTGAGTGAAATAACGTCCACGTTATTTCACAGCCATTTTACACTGCACTTAAGTAACTTATAAGTCACCTATATGTCTAACCTTTACCTGGTAAAGGTTGGGTGCTAAGTTACTTAGTGTGTGGGCACCCTGGCACTAGCCAAGGTGCCCCCACATTGTTCAGGGCCAATTCCCCAGACTTTGTGAGTGCGGGGACACCATTACACGCGTGCACTACATATAGGTCACTACCTATATGTAGCTTCACAATGGTAACTCCAAATATGGCCTTGTAACATGTCTATAATCATGGAATTGCCCCCTCTATGCCATCCTGGCATAGTTGGCACAATCCCATGATCCCACAGGTCTGTAGCTCAGACCTGGGTACTGCCAAACTGCCTTTCCCGGGGTTTCACTGCAGCTGCTGCTGCTGCCAACCCCTCAGACAGGTTTCTGCCCTCCTGGGGCCCAGCCAGGCTTGGCCCAGGATGGCAGAACAAAGGACTTCCTCTGAGAGAGGGTGTTACACCCTCTACCTTTGGAAAATTGTGTGTAGGCAGGGGAGGAGTAGCCTCCCCCAGCCTCTGGAAATGCTTTCATGGGCACACATGGTGCCCATTTCTGCATAAGCCAGTCTACACCGGTTCAGGGACCCCTCAGCCCTGCTCTGGCGCGAAACTGGACAATGGAAAGGGGAGTGACCACTCCCCTGACCTGCACCTCCCCTGGGAGGTGCCCAGAGCACCTCCAGTGTGCTCCAGACCTCTGCCATCTTGGAAACAGAGGTGCTGCTGGCACACTGGACTGCTCTGGGTGGCCAGTGCCAGCAGGTGACGTCAGAGACTCCTTCTGATAGGCTCCTTCAGGTGTTGCTAGCCTATCCTCTCTCCTAAGTAGCCAAACCCTCTTTTCTGGCTATTTAGGGTCTCTGTCTCTTGGGATTCCTTAGATAACGAATGCAAGAGCTCATCCGAGTTCCTCTGCATCTCTCTCTTCACCTTCTACCAAGGAATCGACTGCTGACCGCGCTGGAAGCCTGCAAAACTGCAACAAAGTAGCAAAGACGACTACTGCAACTCTGTAACGCTGATCCTGCCGCCTTCTCGACTGCTTTCCTGGTGGTGCATGCTGGGGGGGTAGTCTGCCTCCTCTCTGCACTAGAAGCTCCAAAGAAATCTCCTGTGGGTCGACGGAATCGTCCCCCTGCAACCGCAGGCACCAAGGAACTGCATCACCGGTACCCTGGGTCTCCTCTCAGCACGACAAGCGAGGTCCCTTGAATCCAGCAACTCTGTCCAAGTGACTCCCACAGTCCAGTGACTCTTCAGTCCAAGTTTGGTGGAGGTAAGTCCTTGCCTCCCCACGCCAGACTGCATTGCTGGGAGCGGCAACTTTTGCAGCTACTCCGGCCTCCGTGCACTTCTGGCGGAAATCCTTTGTGCACAGTCCAGCCTGGGTCCACGGCACTCTAACCTGCATTGCACGACCTCCTAAGTTGTCCTCCGGCAGCGTGGGACTCCTTTGTGCATCTTCGGGTGAGCACCGTTTCACTCCACATCGTAGTGCCTGTTCCGGCACTTCTGCGGGTGCTGCCTGCTTCTGAGAGGGCTCCATGTCTTGCTTGACGTCCTCTCTGTCCCCAGACGCAATTGGCGACATCCTGGTCCCTCCTGGGCCACAGTAGCATCCAAAAAACCCTAACTGCACGATTTGCAGCTAGCAAGGCCTGTTGGCGGTCTTTCTTCAGGAAAACACTTCTGCACGACTCTCCACGGCGTGGGGGATCCGTCCTCTAAAGGGAAGTTCCTATCCCTTGTCGTTGCTGCAGAATCTTCAGCTTCTACTGTCCAGTAGCAGCTTCTTTGCACCCACAGCTGGCATTTCCTGGGCATCTGCCCATCTCCGACTTGCTTGTGACTTTTGGACTTGGTCCCCTTGTTCCACAGGTACCCTCGTTTGGAAATCCATCGTTGTTGCATTGCTGATTTGTGTCTTTCCTGCAGAATTCCCCTATCACAACTTCTATGTCCTTTGGGGAACTTTAGTGCACTTTGCACTCACTTTTCAGGGTCTTGGGGTGGGCTATTTTTCTAACCCTAACTGTTTTCTTACAGTCCCAGCGACCCTCTACAAGGTCACATAGGTTTGGGGTCCATTCGTGGTTCGCATTCCACTTTTGGAGTATATGGTTTGTGTTGCCCCTATCCCTATGTGTCCCCATTGCATCCTATTGTAACTATACATTGTTTGCACTGTTTTCTAAGACTATTACTGCATATTTTGGTATTGTGTACATATATCTTGTGTATATTTGCTATCCTCATACTGAGGGTACTCACTGAGATACTTTTGGCATATTGTCATAAAAATAAAGTACCTTTATTTTTAGTATATCTGTGTACTGTGTTTTCTTATGATATTGTGCATATGACACTAGTGGTACTGTAGGAGCTTCACTCGTCTCCTAGTTCAGCCTAAGCTGCTCTGCTAAGCTACCATTATCTATCAGCCTATGCTGCTAGACACCCTACAGTATACACTAATAAGGGATAACTGGGCATGGTGCAAGGTGTAAGTACCCCTTGGTACTCACTACAAGCCAGTCCAGCCTCCTACATTGGTTGTGCAGCGGTGGGATAAGTGCTTTGAGACTACTTACCACTTTTGTCATTGTACTTTTCATAAGAGAAAAATATACAAAACAAGTTCAGTGTATGTACACCTAACCAAAAAGTTTTGCATTTCTTTTCTCACCTCTTTTCTAAAGTGCTGAAAAGTACCGCTAAACTTTCTAAAAGTTCTTAAAAGTTTAAAAAGTTTTTTTCTGTCTTTCTAAAAGTTCTGAAAACTTTTTTCTCTTTTTCTGTCACTTAAACTCTTTCTAAAAATGTCTGGCACAGGCCAAACTGTTGATCTGTCCAAACTTGCATATGATCACCTTAGCTGGAAAGGAGCAAGGAGTCTCTGCATAGAGAGAGGTTTGAGTGTAGGGAAGAATCCTTCTTTGGAATTATTGCTTAACATGCTTAGAGAACAAGATAAGGCCAGAAGGGCCCCATCTGTTGAGAAAGTAGCTAATGGTTCCCAATCTGATCCAGGGACTTCCCTAGGAAAAGATTCAGGAAAGAAACTTCCTAGCCTGCCCATTACTAGACAGCCTAGAATAGTTGGTACTGATGTAGAGTCACACCATACAGATAGTGTTGTCTCACATCCTAGCAAGAGTATTCCTTCTCACCACAGTAGAAGTGATGTTTCTGTTAACCAAGCTGTTAGGGTGCCTTCTGTAAGGGATAGGTCTCCTTCTGTCAATTCTCATCATACCTCTGTTTCTAGACATGTCCCTCCCATCCACCCTGATGACAGATTGTTAGAAAGGGAGCTCAATAAATTGAGAGTGGAACAAACCAGACTGAAGCTCAAGAAGCAACAGCTGGATTTGGATAGACAGTCCTTTGAACTAGAAAAAGAGAGACAGAAGTTGGGTTTAGAAACCCATGGTGGCAGCAGCAGTATTCCCCATAGTCATCCTGCAAAAGAGCATGATTCCAGGAATCTGCATAAGATAGTTCCCCCTTATAAGGAGGGGGATGACATTAACAAGTGGTTTGCTGCACTTGAGAGGGCCTGTGTTGTACAGGATGTCCCTCAAAGGCAGTGGGCTGCTATCCTATGGCTATCATTTAGTGGAAAGGGCAGGGATAGGCTCCTTACTGTAAAAGAAAGTGATGCCAATAATTTTGCAGTTCTTAAGAATGCACTCCTAGATGGTTATGGCTTAACCACTGAACAGTACAGGATGAAGTTCAGAGAGACCAAAAAGGAGTCTTCACAAGACTGGGTTGATTTTGTTGACCATTCAGTGAAGGCCTTGGAGGGGTGGTTACATGGCAGTAAAGTTACTGATTATGAAAGCCTGTATAACTTGATCCTGAGAGAGCATATACTTAATAACTGTGTGTCTGATTTGTTGCACCAGTACCTGGTGGACTCTGATCTGACCTCTCCCCAAGAATTGGGAAAGAAGGCAGACAAATGGGTCAGAACAAGGGTGAACAGAAAAGTTCATACAGGTGGTGACAAGGATGGCAAGAAGAAAGATGGTGAAAAATCTCAAGATAAGCATGGGGATAAGGGTAAAACCAAAGATCCCACTTCAAATCTTAAACACTCTTCAGAGGGTGGGGATAAAAAAAATTCTTCCTCTTCTTCTCAACCTGCACACATTAAAAAGCCTTGGTGCTTTGTGTGTAAAAACAGAGGCCATAGGCCAGGGGATAAGTCCTGTCCAGGTAAACCCCCTGAGCCTACCACCACTAATACATCAAGCTCTAGTGCCCCTAGCAGTAGTGGTACTAGTGGTGGGACTGCTGGCAACAGTCAAGTTAAGGGTGTAGTTGGGTTCACTTATGGGTCCATAATAGAAACTGGGGTAGTCAGTCCCAAGACAGTTTCTGTCACACCTAGTGGCATTGGCCTTGCCACACTGGCTGCTTGTCCCCTTACAATGGATAAGTACAGGCAGACAGTTTCAATAAATGGAGTTGAGGCCTTGGCCTACAGGGACACAGGTGCCAGTATCACTTTGTTGACTGAAAACCTAGTGGCTCCTGAACAACACATCATTGGACAACAGTTTAAAATTATTGATGTCCATAACTCCACTAAGTTTCTTCCCTTAGCTATAATTCAGTTTAGTTGGGGTGGAGTTACTGGCCCTAAGCAGGTGGTGGTATCACCTAGCTTACCTGTAGACTGTCTCTTAGGTAATGACCTAGAGGCCTCAGGTTGGGCTGATGTAGAGTTTTATGCCCATGCAGCCATGCTGGGCATCCCAGAGGAATTGTTCCCTCTCATTTCTACTGAAATGAAAAAGCAAAGGAGAGAAGGCCTGAAAACTCAGGATCCCTCTCCATCAACAGGTAAAAAGGGTATCACAGTATCCCCTAACCACCCTGCCATTCAGGATACCATTCCTGTGGTGGGAGAAACCTCTCCTGGGGTGGCACCTGTTCCAAGGGAAGCATCAGCTGGCAAAGCTGTACTCTCTGAGGTAGAAGTACCTCTCTGTGGGATAACTAACATTGGTGAGAAAAAGAGCACCATTTTAGTTAACATGGAGCATCCCTCCAACCCTCCCAGAGAAACTTTAGTGCAGAAACTCTGCACTACCTCACAACACTTAGGACAGCATCCCTGCCCTAGTGTGGAGCTCATAGGACAGCATCCCTGCCCTGCTCCAACTCAAGAGAAACAGCATCCCTGTTCTCTCTTCCAGCCATATGGACAAAGTTTTTGCCCAGCCATGGCTTTTCTGAGACAGCATCCCTGTCTGGCATTTCCATCACTACAAATAGGTTCAGTAGACAATTCCCACTGCTCTAAACTAAAACTTACTGATAGAAACTCTGAAAATACATCTTCACATTGTTGCTTAGCTAAAAAACTTCAAACAGGGTGGTTTACACCCCCACAGGGAAGTAACCATATAGAGGATGATAAAGGGAGTAACCAGTCTATTGCAGAGCTACTCTCTACTTATCACCACTTAGACAATAAAGTCTCAACTGGCCAAGGTTAGCCTTATTGTCCTTCGTTTGGGGGGGGGGGGGTTGTGTGAGAAGGTAGCCTCTTTCTAGCCTTGTTACCCCCACTTTTGGCCTGTTTGTGAGTGTATGTCAGGGTGTTTTCACTGTCTCACTGGGATCCTGCTAGCCAGGGCCCAGTGCTCATAGTGAAAACCCTATGTTTTCAGTATGTTTGTTATGTGTCACTGGGACCCTGCTAGTCAGGACCCCAGTGCTCAGAAGTTTGTGACCTATAGGTATGTGTTCCCTGTGTGATGCCTAACTGTCTCACTGAGATCTGCTAACCAGAACCTCAGTGGTTATGCTCTCTCTTTACAAATTGTCACTAACAGGCTAGTGACCAATTTTACCAATTTACATTGGCTTACTGGAACACCCTTATAATTCCCTAGTATATGGTACTGAGGTACCCAGGGTATTGGGGTTCCAGGAGATCCCTATGGGCTGCAGCATTTCTTTTGCCACCCATAGGGAGCTCTGACAATTCTTACACAGGCCTGCCACTGCAGCCTGAGTGAAATAACGTCCACGTTATTTCACAGCCATTTTACACTGCACTTAAGTAACTTATAAGTCACCTATATGTCTAACCTTTACCTGGTAAAGGTTGGGTGCTGAGTTACTTAGTGTGTGGGCACCCTGGCACTAGCCAAGGTGCCCCCACATTGTTCAGGGCCAATTCCCCGGACTTTGTGAGTGCGGGGACACCATTACACGCGTGCACTACATATAGGTCACTACCTATATGTAGCTTCACAATGGTAACTCCAAATATGGCCATGTAACATGTCTATAATCATGGAATTGCCCCCTCTATGCCATCCTGGCATAGTTGGCACAATCCCATGATCCCACATGTCTGTAGCTCAGACCTGGGTACTGCCAAACTGCCTTGCCCGGGGTTTCACTGCAGCTGCCGCTGCTGCCAACCCCTCAGACAGGTTTCTGCCCTCCTGGGGCCCAGCCAGGCTTGGCCCAGGATGGCAGAACAAAGGACTTCCTCTGAGAGAGGGTGTTACACCCTCTCCCTTTGGAAAATGGTGTGAAGGCAGGGGAGGAGTAGCCTCCCCCAGCCTCTGGAAATGCTTTCATGGGCACACATGGTGCCCATTTCTGCATAAGCCAGTCTACACCGGTTCAGGGACCCCTCAGCCCTGCTCTGGCGTGAAACTGGACAATGGAAAAGGGAGTGACCACTCCCCTGACCTGCACCTCCCCTGGGAGGTGCCCAGAGCTCCTCCAGTGTGCTCCAGACCTCTGCCATCTTGGAAACAGAGGTGCTGCTGGCACACTGGACTACTCTGAGTGGCCAGTGCCAGCAGGTGACGTCAGAGACTCCTTCTGATCGGTGTTGCTAGCCTATCCTCTCTCCTAAGTAGCCAAACCCTCTTTTCTGGCTATTTAGGGTCTCTGTCTCTTGGGATTCCTTAGATAACGAATGCAAGAGCTCATCCGAGTTCCTCTGCATCTCTCTCTTCACCTTCTACCAAGGAATCGACTGCTGACCGTGCTGGAAGCCTGCAAAACTGCAACAAAGTAGCAAAGACGACTACTGCAACTCTGTAACGCTGATCCTGCCGACTTCTCGACTGCTTTCCTGGTGGTGCATGCTGTGGGGGCAGTCTGCCTCCTCTCTGCACTAGAAGCTCCGAAGAAATCTCCCGTGGGTCGACGGAATCGTCCCCCTGCAACTGCAGGCACCAAAGAACTGCATCACCGGTACCCTGGGTCTCCTCTCAGCACGACGAGCGAGGTCCCTTGAATCCAGCAACTCTGTCCAAGTGACTCCCACAGTCCAGTGACTCTTCAGTCCAAGTTTGGTGGAGGTAAGTCCTTGCCTCCCCACGCCAGACTGAATTGCTGGGAACCGCAACTTTTGCAGCTACTCCGGCCTCCGTGCACTTCCGGTGGAAATCCTTTGTGCACAGTCCAGCCTGGGTTCACGGCACTCTAACCTGCATTGCACGACCTCCTAGGTTGTCCTCCGGCAGCGTGGGACTCCTTTGTGCAACTTTGGGTGAGCACCATTTCACTCCACTTCGTAGTGCCTGTTACGGCACTTCTGCAGGTGCTGCCTGCTTCTGAGAAGGCTCCTTGTCTTGCTCGTCACCCCCTCTGTCCCCAGACACACATGGCGACATCCTGGTCCCTCCTGGGCCACAGCAGCATCCAAAAAACCCTAACTGCACGATTTGCAGCTAGCAAGGCTTGTTGGCAGTCTTTCTTCAGGGAAACACTTCTGCACGACTCTCCACGGCGTGGGGGATCCGTCCTCCAAAGGGGAAGTTCCTAGCCCTTGTCGTTCCTGCAGAATCTTCAGCTTCTACTATCCAGTAGCAGCTTCTTTGCACCCACAGCTGGCATTCCCTGGGCATCTGCCCATCTCCGACTTGCTTTTGACTTTTGGACTTGGTCCCCTTGTTCCACAGGTACCCTCGTTTGGAAATCCATCGTTGTTGCATTGCTGATTTGTGTCTTTCCTGCAGAATTCCCCTATCACGACTTCTATGTCCTTTGGGGAACTTTAGTGCACTTTGCACTCACATTTCAGGGTCTTGGGGTGGGCTATTTTTCTAACATTAACTGTTTTCTTACAGTCCCAGCGACCCTCTACAAGGTCACATAGTTTTAGGGTCCATTCGTGGTTCGCATTCCACTTTTGGAGTATATGGTTTGTGTTGCCCCTATCCCTATGTGTCCCCATTGCATCCTATTGTAACTATACATTGTTTGCACTGTTTTCTAAGACTATTACTGCATATTTTGGTATTGTGTACATATATCGTGTGTATATTTGCTATCCTCATACTGAGGGTACTCACTGAGATACTTTTGGCATATTGTCATAAAAATAAAGTACCTTTATTTTTAGTATATATGTGTATTGTGTTTTCTTATGATATTGTGCATATGACACTATTGGTACTGTAGGAGCTTCACTCGTCTCCTAGTTCAGCCTAAGCTGCTCTGCTAAGCTACCATTATCTATCAGCCTATGCTGCTAGACACCCTACACACTAATAAGGGATAACTGGGACTGGTGCAAGGTGTAAGTACCCCTTGGTACTCACTACAAGCCAGTCCAGCCTCCAACAGGGGGTCATTACAACCCTGGCGGACAGTGTTAAAGCGGCGGTAAGACCGCCAACAGGCTGGCGGTCTTTTTTTCAGTATTATGACCATGGCGGCTACCTCCATGGTCATCCGCCGTTTCTCCGTTCCGCCCGCCAGCCCGGCGGCCCTCACAATACCGCCGCCGGTATTTTGACCCGGCTTACCGCCGTGGATTTCCAGCGGTAGGAACCGCCATGAAATCCATGGCGGTAAGCACTATCAGTGCCAGAGGGAATTCCTTCCCTGGCACTGATAGGGTTCTCCCCCACACCCCACCCGACTCCCTCCCCTACACCCCCAACCACCGCTGCCACCCCCCAAAGGTGGCAGGGCCCCCCTCCCCACCCTGACCCCCAACATCACTTCACTCATACCCACACGACACGCACGCAGGCACCACCTACACACTTACACGCACACACACCGACATACATGCCTACATCCACACACACAGTCAGACACCCCCGCAAGCATACACGCACTCACACAACCACTCTACATACACAGACGCACACCCCCATGCACCCACACAACACAACACCCCCCCACCCCCTCCCCTAACGGACGATCGACTTACCTGTTCCGTCGATCCTCCGGGAGGGGACGGGAGCCATGGGGGCTGCTCCGCCGACACCACACCGCCAACAGAACACCGCCGCGCCGAATCACAGGACGTGATTCGGGGGGCGGTGTTCTGTTGACGTGGCGGTGGAGGTGGTGCAAACTCCACTTCCCCGCCGCCCGCCAGTATGGCTGTTGGCGGCTCTCCATCCTAAAAAGGACGGAGAGCAGCCTACAGTCATAATACGCTGAGCGGCATACCGCCACTACTGGCAGTCTTCCACACGGCGGTCCCTCAGCGGTCTTGTTAAAAGACCACCGAGGTTGTAATGACCCCCTAAGGGTGTCCAAGATACCCCACCCCAAGACCCTGAAAAGTAGGAGTAAAGTTACCCTACTACTACAGAAAGAAAGTAAAGCTGCTGTGTGGGCGGTGCTGGTGGGGGGGTGGCGGCTGTACCTGTTGATGCGGTGGGCACAGAGGTGCCTGCCACCAGAAGGGAGCTCCCATCAGAGGAGGAGTCGCTGTCACTGCTGTCTACTCCTGTCCCCACCGTGGAGCTCCCCTCGCCCTCCGTCCCACTGGTTGCTTCAGACTCCATTGTTTTGCCCTCCAGGGCCAAGTGGGTTGCAGCTCTCTCCTGCTCCGGTGCCAATGCTCCTCCACCTGATGATGCTATTGCACACAAGAACAGACCACAAAAAGGGGGGGAAAGACAGAAGAAAGGCACGTTCAGTGCATGCAACACCACTACCGTTGGCGGACACAATACACAGGGAGTAGCCCTCTGCGCTACACCATGCACTGACAGTTCCTAGAAATTTCAGCTGACCATGGGGTACGAGGCCTAAGACCAATTGCTGCACACCTGGAAGTCACAGGAGCCTGACTAGGTATTGATGGCTATTACCAATGGTGGGTTTCGGGTGCCACATGGCCTGCCTCACAAGGGACCTTGCCTACCAAGTTCTCCCTGGCCTAGGGGAACCCACTACCCACCTCCCCCACCCAGACACCTCGTAATGCGTGCAGAGTCAGCTGAATGAGAGTGTACTCCCCCCCCTGTGGCTGCTGTGATGCCCTCAAGCGCCCATCCAACTCTGGATACACCACCGCCAGGATCCGGAACATCAGGGGGGTCATGGTGCGACGGGCACCCCTTCCACGTTGGGAGGCCATCCCCAGATGGGCCTCTGCCGTCTTCTTGCTCCAGCGGCGCAGGTCCTCCCATCTTTTCTGGCAGTGGGTGCTCTGTCTGTGGTAGACCCCAAGGGTCCGAACATCCTTGGTGGGCGCTGACCTAGAGGAATGGTACAGGGGGAAAGGAAATTACTTACCTGTCCGGACCATCATAGTCATTGCCCCCCCAGTTCCCACCCTTGCCCTGACGCACATACACTCCCCATACGCACATGCAGGCCTCAGCCCCCCCCATGTATTTTCCATCCACACAACTCCAAACAGGCATTGCCCATGCAGCATGCTCACAGTGTACTCACCTGTTTGTCTGGAGGACCGTACAGTTGTGTGTACTGGGGGAGGACCCCATCCACTAGTTTCTCCAACTCCTCTGAAGTGAAGGCAGGGGCCCTTTCCCCAGACACATGATCCATCGTCGCTTCCAGACACAGGTCACAGCAGCACTTGCAGTGTAGGTCCTCTCCTGTTGAAGGTTAGGTATCAAGTGAATAAACAGACCGAAAATGGTGGTCACGTCCGCAGCGGTGTGTACCGTCACCACCGGCGTACATCGTCATGCAATGTTAACCAATGCAGAAATGCACAGCGGTCTACGACTGCCCACAGTGACGGTGTAGAACGCCAGTGCAGTTATCTCATATCCCCTTGTCCCACCTTACAGGTCAGGCAGCCGCCATTTCAGGAGGCCACATGGGATGGATGTTAACTGCATCACACCTATTTAGGCCGGGAATATAGACAGATACCGGCACATTGCGGATTAATAATGTTTCTGCAAATAACACATTGTGATACCTCAGTGTTGGATGACTCTCTGCTTGCTGTTCTCCTCCATAGGGCACTTCCACTGGGGCAGATGATGAGATGGCGGCATCCTCCGGTGTACAGACCCCTGGTGGACCTGTCGACAGTGGAAGAGAGACACATCCTAGCCACATACAGACTTGATCGTGCAACAATCCAGGAACTATGTGCCCAGTTGGAGCCGGACCTGATGTCAGCTATCCGCCATCCCACAGGAATCCCCCCTCTAGTGCAGGCCCTGTCTGTACTCCATTTCCTGGCCAGTGGCTCTTTTCAAACAACAGTGGCCATGGCATCAGGGATGTCCCAGCCAATGTTCTCTAACGTGTTGTCCAGAGTGTTGTCTGCCCTGCTGAAACACATGCACAGCTACATTGTGTTCCCTCAGGTGGAGGATTTGCCCACAGTGAAAGGTGACTTTTATGCCCTGGGACACATCCCTAACATCATTGGTGCCATTGATGGTACACATGTGGCATTTGTACCCCCCGCAGGAATAAACAGGTGTACAGAAACCGGAAGAGCTACCATTCTATGAATGTGCAGATGGTGTGTTTGGCAGACCAGTACTACTCCCATGTCAATGGCAAGTATCCTGGCTCAGTCCATGACGTTTACATTTTGAGGAATAGCAGCATCCCTTATGCGATGGCGCAACTCCAGAGGCACTGTGTGTGGCTAATAGGTGAGCCTAAAGTCCCCACACAGGTTCATTTGCTGTCTGGGTATGAGGCTGTCCCTAAGGGTTAGTGTGTGTCTAACAGTTGTCCCTCGACATTTGCAGGTGACTCTGGTTACCCCAACCTGTCATGGCTACTGACCCCAGTGAGGAATCCCAGGACAAGGGCAGAGGAACGCTACAATGAGGCACATGGGCGAACTAGGACGGTGATCGAATGCACCTTCGGCCTCCTGAAGGCCAGATTCTGGTGCCTCCATCTGACAGGTGGCTCTCCATACTACTCACCGAAGAAGGTGTGCCAGATAATCGTGGCCTGCTTTATGCTGCACAACCTGGCTTTGCAATGCCAGGTGCCTTTTCTGCAGGAGGATGGGCCAGATGGTGGTCTTGTGGCAGCTGTGGAGCCTGTGGACAGTGAAGAAGAGGAGGCAGAACCTCTTTCGACAACCGAAACAACATCATCATGCAATACTTCCAGTGAGACACAGGTAAGAAGATGACACTGCTTCCCACATCTCATTCTCTTGTTGGCACTAGCATAAGTCTGTCATTTTAATATAGTGTATGGACCCTGACTTGTCACTTTGACTTTCCATTTCACAGATCTGGGTCCCACTTTGTGTCCTCTGCTATGTTTACTGCTGGCCTACAGCTGTGTTACATTGGTATGTGAACAAGTAAATTGACATTGATATATTCCATAGTTATTGCAATTACACATTTGTGAAAGCACAGACTGACTCCAGATTATTTTGTGATTGAAGTGTGTTTATTCCTGTGCTAATAAGTGGTGGGGGTTGTAAAATGGGCTGGGGGGATAGTGGAGGAATGTCCATGGCAGAGTCCAGTCTATTTGCTTCACAGGTGGATTGTCCAAAGGGGCATAGGAGGTGGAGCAATGGCAGTTTAAGGATGGACAGAGTGACATAGTGGGACAGAAGGGTGACATTCAGGATGGTCTCATTTCCTGCCGGGGGTCTTGGCAATGTTCTCTGTCTTGTTCCTGGATCTCAGGGACCGTTTGCAGGGTGGTTCTCCATCTGCAGGGGGTGGGGTGCTGGTGTCCTGTTGTTCCTGTGGCGGTGCCTCCTGTCCACTAGCACCAGGGGAAGTGGAGGGCTGTTCATCATCCAGGCTAGTGTCAGGGGCCCCTTGTTGTGCCACTGTGTTCCTCCTGGTGTTGACAAGGTCTGCCAGCACCACTGCAATGGTGACCAGGGTGCTGTTAATGGACTTCAATCCTCCCTGATCCCAAGGTAGTGTTCCTCCTGCAGCTGCTGTGTCTCCTGAAACTTGGCCAGTACCGTTTTCATCGTCTCCTGGGAATGATGGTAAGCTCCCATGATGTTGGAGAGTGCCTCGTGGAGAGTGGGTTCCCTGGGCCTGTCCTCCCCCTGTCGCATATCAGTCCTTTCAGTTTCCCTGTTATCCTGTGCATCTGTCCCCTGAACTGTGTGCCCACTGCCACTGCCCCCAGGTCCCTGATTTTCTTGGGTTGGTGGGTTTGCCTCGGTTCCCTGTAGTGGTGGACACACTGCTGATTGATGTGTCCTGGGGACAGAGGGATGGGCCCGCTGGGTGGGTGCTGTGCTGGTGTTTCCTGCCGGGGAGGCTCTGTGGTGGCTTGTGACAGTGGCAGGGGAACCGACTGTCCCGAGGTCCCTGATGGGCTGGGCTGGTCATCTTGATCCAGTTGTGCAGAGCTGCTGTCATCACTGTGGGCCTCTTCTGTGGGGGGACTGGATATGTCTGGCACCTCCTGCCCAGTGACGTTGGATAGGGGTCCTGTTGGGGTGTAAATGCATATTTATTGTATCTGTGTTTGCCATCTTGTGCAATGGGTGGTTGACCTTCTACTCCAGTGCTTGCATTATTGGCTTGGTCCTTGTGTGATTGGTGATTTTGGGGCATGAGTGACCCTCTGTAGTGGACTTGCTTGGGTGATGGGTGTCCATGCATTGGTGTTACATGCAGGGCTTGGTTTTGGGATGTGTGGGTTGTGTTGGTGGGGTATCTGTGGGTTGTTGGGGTGATGGGTATGAGGGAAAGGGTGGGAGTATGTGATTGCATAGGTGGGGTGGGGGGGTGAGGTATTAAAGATTTGCCTTACCAGAGTCCAGTCCTCCTGCTACTCCTGCGAGGCCCTCAGGATGCAGTATTGCCAAGACTTGCTCCTCCCATGTTGTTAGTTGTGGGGGAGGAGGTGGGCATCCACCGCCAGTCCTCTGTACAACAATCTGGTGTCTGGAGACCACGGAACGCACCTTCCCCCATAGGTCGTTCCACCTCTTTCTGATGTCATCCTGTGTTCTTGGATGCAGTCCCACTGCGTTGACCCTGTCGACAATTCTGCGCCATAGCTCCATCTTCCTAGCAATGGATGTCTGCTGCACCAGTGATCCGAATAGCTGTGGCTCTACCCGGATGATTTCCTCCACCATGACCCTGAGCTCCTCCTCAGAGAACCTGGGGTGTCGTTGAGGTGCCATGATGTGGTGTGGGTGATGTGTGAGGGGGTGTCTGTTGTGATGTGTGAGGGTGTGTGTTGGTGTGTGTTGTTTGAGGTGCGTGGATGTTGTGTAAGTGATGGTGTTGTGTGTCTGTGGATGCTGGTGTTGTTTTAGGTAGTGTCTCTCTCTGGTCTTCTTTCAAATTTCTGGTAGTAAAGGTTTGTGGGTAATGTGGGTGTGTGCTTTATCTTGGATTGGGTGTGTGGGTGTGGTGTGTGTATGTAGATCAGGTGTGTGTATTTCGAATTGTCCAATGTGGTTGTGTTTTGTAAGTCTGTGTGTATTTTGAGTGCGCTGGTGTGTACCACCAATGGATTACTGCGGTTTAAAGACCGCCGCGTTGATTTGTGGGTCGTGATAGTGTGGGCGTATTCTTGTTGGCGTGACTGTGTCGGTTTTGCTATCGCCAGTTTATCACTGACCTTTGGTGTGGCGGACTTGTGTGGGTGTCTGTATTGTGGTGGATTCCGGGCTGTGGGTCATAATACCTGTAGCGGAATTCCGCGGCCACAGCGGTATGTTGACGGTCTTCTGCACGGAAGTAAGCAGGATTTACCACCAGGGTTGTAATGAGGGCCATAGTGTGAAAGTGAGTGAACTGATGTAGATGTAATGAGTCAGAATATACAATATGAGGTGTAAATGGTAATTTTTGGTAGTATGAATGGATAGAGTAGCTAGTGATACAGTTATCTATTAAAAACAGTTATATATTGTGCTGTGGTATACTGCAGTACTTGAGAATGAGAAGTCAGTATGTGATTGGCTAATGGCTGTGTTTACTAAAGGTAAAAGGGAGCAATGTACTTTTTAGCATAGTTTGGCTGAGTTTTGCGTTCCGCATTTCACTCCTAGTGGGTTACATCTTAGAGATGGGTAAATAATAGGTTTTATTGTTGTGACTACCTATTACCACTTTTTTTTTATTAAAGTGGTAAAAAGTGGAGAACTGTATTCCTAAATTGCTATATAGTTTTACAGCATTTTAGGGAGAACTGCACATTTTTAAAAAATGAAGTAGGTTGGTAATGTGTAGCTCAAATTGGTGCATTGGTGACCAAAATGCATTTTGAGACAAACCCTTTTTATTTTGCAGCCCCTTGATGAAGCTCCACAAAATGTTTCATACTCCGCCAATGTAGAAAGAAGAATAGGTCTGTAAAGTTTTGTGGAGATTCGTCAAATGAGCACAAAGTAATAAATGGTGAAACATTTGAGGAATTCATATATTCCCATCTCTGCGCGGTAACCCTAAGGATGACTACAGTGTGTGTGAATATATATATATATATATATTTTCACTGAAAAAAACAAAGGTTACAGAGACTTTATTGTTAGGTTCTGAATTTACTCGTACAAAACTATAGAAATTCAGCAGTTATAGTTAGAGTTCTTTTAAGTAACTATAACTCGGGCCTTTGCTATGCACAGTTTTCTTATCAATAATTTTATTGCAAATGTAGCAGTGATATTATTAAAGATGCCATACAAGATTATATAACATGTGGAGTAATTAGCTGTGTATTGTTAAGGCGCGAGTTATAGTTACCTCTGTTTTTTTCCGTGAATTTCTATGTTTTTTTTAACGTAAAGCAATTTTAATTACAAGTGTGGTCTCCTGTGCTTGTTTACAGTATAGCCCCTGGGTGGGCCCGGTCCCGAAGGCATGCACCACTAAAGAAATGGAGGGGGTGCATGCCACCCCCATATAATGCTTTTTTAGCCCCAGGGACCACCACCCCCCTGGGGCTTTTGGTGGATATAGGAGGGGGTCACAGACCCTCCTCCATAGGGCTCCTGTGAGCCCCGGGGGCTACCACCTCCCCGTGGCTTGATTATTGTTATGAAGGTGGACCACATGGTCCCCTTTCATGTGTCTCTTTGACCCCCAGAGCTTACCACCTTCCCAGGGCATAATTAAATTGCGTGCAGGAGGAGCCACGTGGTCCCCTGGTCCACAACCTCCCCAGGGCATGAGGTACAATCAAAACAATTAAAACTGGGAGGGGAGCCATTAATGGTCCTAGAAATCACCATGCCTTAGGGCCGGCTCCTGTTATCTCCTGAGGTGCCCACACTTGGGACATCGCAGCTTGCTTTCGCTTGCCAGGAGCTTAAACAGCTCCTGCCAAGCGAGAGCAAACAGTAACTCCTTGCCAGCAAGTGGAAGCAGGAAAACTGCTCCTGTCCTTTCCAGATGAAAGTATTGCTCCCCCACAAAAAGAGCTGCATACTTAGCATTGAGGCTCCCACCGCTGTCCCTTATGGAGGATGAAATAAATTACAGAGAAAGTGACAGGACACATTACCTCATAATTTTTTATGCAGCAGTAGTGTAGGAGATGCACCATACAAGAATGCAACGAGGAACACTTACTTATTAGCCAGTAGAAAGTACTCCAGCTGGGTAGACATTTTGCACAAAACGGTGACCTGTTCTTAGAAAAATAAGCAGGTCAGGATGCATTCTGGAACTAATGCTCATTTCATAGAAATAAAACCTCAACTGGAAGCACTTACAAATTTAAACAAAGTTGGTGCCCCAGTTGAAGCTCCACTTCTGTAAAGGACAAATCCACCTAACGTGTTGCGCATGGCCAAGGGAAAGCAAATGTGTTTTCTCTGCAGTTTCACCTTGAAAAGTTGTCTGAAATCCTTGATTATGGTGTTTGCATTGTTGCTTTTTCGAGCGCAATATCTTATGTAGTCACTGTGACAAGTGTTTTTTGCTTGTCATGTGCTCTTAAGAACAGAGCACGTTGGTCTCTGTTTTCACTACTACAAGTATGTCAATTGAGCAAAAGTTAGACCAGGAGGGCGGCCTTAGGGGGTTGGCCATAGAGGGTTGGTTGCTTATAGGAGGGTGACCGTAGGGCCTAGCCTGTGGCCAGACCCTGTGAGCAACCTTGCATGGCCAAAGGGCATGCATTGCATGGGTTTGGGTACTTATAGGGGGATGGCCACAGGTCCTGGTCTGTGGCCAGGCCCTGTGGCCAACAACTGCCACGCATATCCCAAAGGCCATGTGTGGTCCGGGGTTCAGTGCTTGCAGGGGGTTATAGACCCCTGCCATACGCAGACGAAGGCCATATGCAGCAGTGGTTAGATTAACGTAAGGTAATTAAACATTACTTAAATTAAAAAAAAACACAGAAATTCACTTAAAAAACAAATGTCATTGGGGTGTTATAATTAGGCTCACATTTTCTCACACAAAACCATAGAAATTCAACAGCCGTAGCAATGGCTAGCTCAAGTAACTATAACTTGTACCCTATAGCAACTATAACTCGTGCCTTCTCCATGCACTGATAATTACCCAACCTATTTCGTCACTCAGAACATATTGTATGACATCATTGATAATATCACTGCAACACTTGCAGTTAAATTATTGATGAGAAAACTGTGCATGAAGGGGGCACGAGTTATAGTTACTTGAGATAACCATAACTATAACAGCTGAATTTCTATGGTTCTATGTGACTGAAATGTGAACGTTCTTGTAACCTTTGGTTCTTTTTACACACACATATTTATATCTATCTATCTATCTATATATATCTATCTATATATATATATATATATATATATATATATATATATATATATATATATATATATATATGTATATTTATATATCTATATATATCTATATATATCTATCTATATTTATGTGTATATATATATATATATATATATATATATATATATATATATATATGAAGACAAATAAATGGGATGCACTCCACTCCGTAGCAGAAGTATCTGTTTATTTTCTCATAAACAATCTATGCGTTTCAGACATAACAGTCTTGTACACAACTGTTAGTCCTAGTTTACTGTTTGTAATGTATGTCTTTCAGAGACCCCATGGCATTCTGGATCTTGTAGATCATTGATATATCTCAGTAAATTATATTTCTAAAATTACAAACATCCCTATATGCTCCATCAGTCCACTATCTCTATACATTACTTAGCACCAAATCATTTCAACAGCATTAACTCTCAGTGCATTCTTACTCTCCAAACAAATTACATCACACAAAGTGGGTGTTTACTTTCACCCAATAACTGTAATACGCACTTAAATTAAGTTAATTTTCAAAGAGTTAAATCTAATGTCTTAAAAGGATGAGAAACCCAACTGATTCATAAAAAATCAGAAGTTTCTTGTATAGGTACCCCAGCAACCTACAGTGTCCATAACAAATTATAGGTGTACATAAATTTCCTCATCAAGGTTCAAACCTCCGAAGTGCTTGGTTTTAAGTTGCATATCTTCCTTCTTAATGTCTGCACTCTGTCTCCCCCTCTAGGTGACAAAGGTACAGTAGCTATCCCAAAGTATCCCAACATTTTCCATGTGGAATCCATGTCTACCTCATTGATATTTCTGCCCACAGTATATGTTGTATCCTTATTTTCTATGGCACTAATATGTTCCAAAATTCTCTTCTTCAATTGACAAATGGTGCTTCCAATACATCTCAGCCCACACTGGCATTCAAGTATATATACCACATGTTTGGTTTCACAAGTGATCTTCTGAATAATAAAAATGTAATTACCACTTGCTGTAAGAGGCTGGCCTGGCTTATAGTGGGTACCTGATGGTACTTATACCTTGTGTCAGGTCCAGTTATCCCTTATTAGTAGATTAGTAGTGTTCTAGCTGCTTAGCCTGATAGAGGTAGCTATAGAAGAGCAGCTTGGGCTGAACTAGGAGACATGCAAAGCTCCTACTATACCACTTATATCATATAGCACTATATCATAAGAAACACAATACTCAGAGTTACTAAAAATAAAGGTACTTTATTTTAGTGACAATATGCCAAAAGTATCTCAGAGGATATACTCCCTTAGGAGGTAAGTAAAATACACAAAATATACACACAAACCAAAATCAGGTAATTAAACAGTTAGAAAAGTAGTGCAAAATCTGTAGAACACAATAGAATGCAATAGGAGACAATAGGCCTAGGGGCAACACAAACCATATACTCCAAAAGTGGAATGTGAACCACGAATGGACCCCAGGCATAGTGTAGTGTGTAGAGGGTCGCTGCGAGTGTAGGAAAACGCTAAAGGTGTCCAAAATACCCCACCCCAAGACCCTGAAAAGTAGGAGTAAAGTTACCTTACTACCCCAGAAAGACAGTAAAGTCGAGATAGGGGATTCTGCAAAGACCACAACTGACTGCAAAGCAATGAAGACGAATTCCTGGGCCTGAGGACCTGCAAAGGAAGGGGACCAAGTCCAAGAGTCACGCAAGTGTCCGGGGGGGGGCAGGAGCCCACTAGACCCCGGATGAAGGTGCAAAAGGGCTGCCTCTGGGTGGAAGAAGGCAAAGATTCTGCAACAACGGAAGATGCCAGGAACTTCTCCTTTGGTCAGAAGATGTCTCAGGGCGCGCTGGAGGATGCAGAGTTGTTTCCACGCAGAAAGACCACAAACAAGCCCTGCTAGCTGCAAGAGTCACGGTTGAAGATAATGGGTGCTGCCAGGGCCCAGAAAGGACCAGGAGGTGCCCCTTGGAGGAGAAGACAGAGCAAGCACTTCGCAACAGAGAGAGCTCATGCAGAAGCAGACAGCACCCGCAGAAGTACTTGAACAGGTGTTCAAGAAATCTGAAGCACAGCGGTTGTCTCAACACAACAAAAGAGGGTCCCACGAAGCCGGTGGTCAACTCATCGAGTTGAGCAAAGCAGGACAGAGTGCTGAGGACCTGGGCTGTGCTGTGCATGAAGGAAGTCTTGCAAAAGTGCACAGAAGCCCTAGAAGCTGCAGATCACGCAGTACACAGGATTACTGTCTGGCGTGGCGAGGCAAGGACTTATCTCCACCAAATTTGGACAGAAGGACCACTGGACTGTTGGGGTCACTTAGATACAGCTCCTGTGTTCCAGGGACCATGCTCATCAAGATGAGAGGGGACTCCGAGGACCAGTGATGCAGAAGTTTGGTGCCTGCATTAGCAGGGGAAAGATTCCGTTGACCCACGGGAGATTTCTTCTTGGCTTCCAGTGCAGGGTGAAGGCAGACAGCCCTCAGAGCATGCACCACCAGGAAACAGTTGAGAAAGGCAGCAGGATTAGGCACTACAATGTTGCTGGTAGTCTTCTTGCTACTTTTTTGCCGTTTTGTAGGCGTCCTGGAGCAGTCAGCAGTCAATCCTTGGCAGAAGTTGAAGAGGGAGATGCAGAGGAACTCTGGTGAGCTCTTGCATTCGTTATCTGAAGAGGAACCCACAGGAGAGACCCTAAATAGCCCTCAGAGGAGGATTGGCTACCTAACCAGGTAAGATCCTATCAGGAGGGGTCTCTGACGTCACCTGCTGGCACTGGCCACTCAGAGGTCTCCATTGTGCACTCACACCTTTGCATTCAAGATGCCAGAGGTCTGGGACACACTGGAGGAGCTCTGGACACCACCCCTGGGGTGGTGATGGACAGGGGAGTTGTCACTCCCTTTTCCTTTGTCCAGTTTCGCACCAGAGCAGGGGCTGGGGGCTCCCTGACCCGATGTAGAGTGGTTTAGGCAAGGAGGGCACCATCTGTGCCCTTCAAAGCATTTCCAGAGGCTGGGGGAGGCTACTCCTCCCCAGCCCTTAACACCTATTTCCAAAGGGAGAGGGTGTAACACCCTCTCTCAGAGGAAATCCTTTGTTCTGCCTTCCTAGGATTGGTCTGCCCAGACCCCAGGAGGGCATAAACCTGTCTGAGGGTTGGCAGCAGCGGTAGCTGCAGAGAAAACCCCAGAGAGCTAGTTTGGCAGTACCTCGGGTCCATGCTGGAGACACCAGGGATGCATGGGATTGGCACCCCAATACCACATTTGGCTTGGGGGGACAATTCCATGATCTTAGACATGTTACATGGCCATGTTCGGAGTTACCATGGTGAAGCTACATATAGGTATTGACCTATATGTAGTTCACGCGTGTAAGGGTGTCCCCGCACTCACAAAGTCCGGAGAAATTGCCCTGAACAATGTGGGGGCACCTTGGCTAGTGCCAGGGTGCCCTCACACATAGTAACTTTGCACCTAACCTTCACTAAGTGAGGGTTAGACATATAGGTGACTTATAAGTCACTTAAGTGCAGTGTAAAATGGCTGTGAAATAACGTGGATGTTATTTCACTCAGGCTGCAGTGGCAGTCCTTTGTAAGAATTGTCTGAGCTCCGTATGGGTGCCAAAAGAAATGCTGTATCCCATAGGTATCTCCTGGAACCCCAATACCCTGGGTACCTAGGTACCATATGCTAGGGAATTATAAGGGTGTTCCAGTGTGCCAATTAGAATTGGTGAAAATAGTCACTAGCCTGCAGTGACAATTTTAAAAGCAGAGAGAGCATAAACACTGAGATTCTGGTTAGCAGAGTCTCAGTGATACAGTTAGACACCACACAGGGAACGCATATAGGCCACAATTATGAGCACTGGGGTCCTGGCTAGCAGGATCCCAGTGACACAGGCAAAAACAAACTGACACACAAGTGAACATGGGGGAAACATGCCAGGCAAGATGGTACATTCCTACACTTGCATCTTTGTTTGATCTAGTATTTTTCCCAATAGTGCAGGCTTTCACCGGAAGCATTTTTTAAAACCTCATATCTTGGACCCAAGATTTGTATTGTCTGTCCTCAAAGTAACTATGTACCAACATATCTTCCATGGATGGAGCTTTCTTATATACTATAGGCACAGTGGGTCCTGTTTTGCCACTTATATCTGGATCTCTGCCCAGAACATGCCAATATTTCTGAAAGATATTCCTGACTATACCAATTTCCTCACTATATGATAAGATCACTCTTGGTTTAGATATCTGTGATTTGTCTACACTAGACCTATTTTGTTTATTCCAAACCAACATGTCACTACGATTCACTTGTCTTGCTTTTTCTAAACCTATTTGTATGCGGTCTTGGTTATATCCTCTAGCTCTGCATCTATTCACCATCATCATACCATGTTTCTCAAATTCTAACTCAATAGAACAATTCCTTTTTAACCTGAGAAACTCACCATATGGAATGTTTTTCACGACATGGTGATGATGGAAGCTAGACCCATGTAAAATAGAGTTTGTGGAGGTTTCTCTCCTGTCTAGGTTCATCTGTAACTGGTTATTCTCTACATACATACAGAGTTATGTCCAAAAAATACATTTTCGTTTTTTCAATTGCATGTGTAAATTTCAAACCCACGAGTTAAAGTTCAACATCTTAAAGAAGATCTTAAACTCACTAACAGTACAATTCCAAATAATAAAAAGATCATCAACGTATCTTGTCCATAACTCAACCTTATTCATGTATTCTTGCTGATGTTCTCCCCACGACACTTCCTTCTTCCACCATCCCATTGTCAAATGTGCATAACTGGGAGAAAAGGCCACTCACATGGCAGTACTGCATTTTTGTTTGTAAATTTGTTTATTAAACATTGGTTTTCAAACATAACTTAATCATCTGATGATGTGCTGGAGCGTGGTCTGTGTCTGACTGGGACGCGCGGTTTCTGTCTTCCTCTGCTGGAGACACAGAGTGGAGGGTTTCTCCCTTTGTGGAGCACCTGTGGGCTTCGCCCGCTGGGCCACGCCCCGTCCACCCTCGAGGTAGGTGGGGGAGTTCCCGCCTTTTTACCAGGATGATGGATGGACGACTAAGTATTTTTTACCCATGTTTCTAATTATGTATTGTATGTGCAGATGTGTGTGTATAGTCATGTGTGTGTGTGTGTGTATAAATATATATATATATATATATATATATATGTGTATATGTTGTTTCTGTGCCTGGCATGTTTCTATGAATTTCTGCTCTCTTTTTATCACACTTATCTACTCATCGCTCTTATGTCATGTCTCTATCAAACTATCCTCCATTCTCACTCGGACTCATCCCAAATCCCTTCGACCACTTCCATCTCCTAAATATCTCTGCCTAAGCTCATCCCTCCACCCCCACATCTAACTCACCAAACCTCACTCTACCTCTGTGACCTCCCACACAACCCTACTAAATTCTCCTGCATTCATCTCACCCTGCTACTATGCTCTCCCTAACCCTTCCACATCCTCTTTCCCCTCCGCCCCCCTTTTATTCATCTCAAGCCTTTGGATTGAGCAAATGAAGGATAAACTCCCAATTAACACTTCTGGATTTCTTTCCTCCTCCACCCCTCCATTACTCCAGTCAATCTAACTAACAAACTCTCATATCCGCAACTCAAATTAACTCATAATAATACTAAAACTGTACTCCTTATTAAATTATACTAATCCATCACTAATTCTTGTTGGGTACCGGAGTAGCGTGCTACTCATCGAAAAGCGCTTCGACGCCTCGTCAGGGGTAGTAAGCGCTATATAAATACGATTACAATTACAATTACAATTACAATCTTCACTAACATCTTCGAATGTTGGTATTCTCTAACTTTACTCTCTTTCAAAAAATATTCAAAGCATGTACACCTGCTTCATCTTTAAGTGATGTACATAGAGCTACATAGAGCTACCACATCTATAATGACCAAATAACAATCCTCATACCATGTTATACCATCTATAATTTGAAACAAGTCTCCAGTATCTGTGACGTATGAACTTAAATTTTGTCCCATGGGAGATAAATGATACTCCATGAATTTAGCAATATTCTCCAACACAGAGCCACATGATGATACTATTGGTCTTCCCCGGAGATTTCTACGGTGCCTGAATTTTACGTAAAAAAAAGATTGTTGGTAAAATAGGGTGATCCACCACTAGAAATTTAAATTCATCATTGTTGGTTAGATCGACAACTAATGCTTTTTTCATCATCTTTGTTTGGATTTTGTGCATGAATTTTCATGAATTTCAATTCCTTCGTAAATTTGTACAGATCAATTTTAGTATCTACTTCATTATATGCACTTCTGGGCAAAAGGAGAGGCATTTATTCAACACTTTGTCCGTGATTATGATATTGGCGGTAAATTCCACTTACCGCCACGCTGACTGCCGCGAACTTACCGCCGCGGATATCCATTCACCATATTATGACACACACACACCAATCCGTCAGTATTCAGCCACAGACACAAATCCTCCACACCAAAGGTCAGTGATAAACTGGCAGTATCCAAACCCTCACCTTTACGCCAACAGAACTACGCCCACCACATTATGACCCACGAATCACCACGGCGGACATTCAACGGTGGTAAACCATTGGCGGTACATACCGCCGCACTCAAAATCGACACACACAAACAAAACAACTCCACATCGGACAATTCAAACAACACACACCTGACACCCATACACACACCACACCCACACACCCACACCACTATAAAACACACACCCACATTACCCACAACACTTTACCATTACAAACCATTGCCAACAGAGAGATAACAAGACCACAGACACAACCAGAACCACACACTACTCACACCTATACACCACTCACGCACCCCACATCACACACCCCAACACATTACCCAGCACACCCTCACCTACACACCTCATACAACACCCATGGCACCACAAAGACACCACCGCTTCACAGAGGAGGAGCTAAGGGTTATGGTGGAGGAAATCATCAGGGTAGAGCCTCAGCTATTTGGAGCACAGGTGCAGCAGATATCGATATCTAGGAAGATGGAGCAATGGCGGAGAATTGTGGACAGGGTCAACGCCATGGGACAGCACCCAAGAACTAGGGTGTGACATCAGGAAGAGGTGGAACGACCTACAGGGGAAGGTACGTTCCATTGCAGCAAGACACCAGCTCACTATCCATAGGACTGGCGGTGGACCCCCACCTCCTCCCCCACAACTAACAGCATGGGATGAGCAAGTCTTGGCAATCATGCATCCTGAGGGCCTGGCCGGTGTAGGAGGAGGACTGGACTCTGGCAAGTCAACTCTCTACTACTAATACCCCCTGCCTGTATGCCATCACATACCCCCACGCTCACCCTCACTCCCATCACTCCACCACCACCCACACACCCCACCATCACATCTCACTTATCCCAATGCCAAGCCCTGCATGCTCTACCAATGCATGGACACCCCTCACAGCCCTGCATGGACACTCATCACTAAAACATGCACACCATAGAGAACTAACAATCCCACCATACACCAACATACACAAGTGAAAGCTGCCAGGGCAAATACAACCAAAGAGGGCAAGCCACGGATGTTCAATATGTTAGACACAGAAACCATAACACATCCTCTACATCCCCAAAGGTACCTTAGCCAATGTCAGCGGAGAGGAGGTGCCAGCAATATCCAGTCCCCCAACAGAAGAGGCCCACAGGGATGACAGCAACTCTAGTCTTCAGGATCTAGATGACCAACCTGGCCCATCAGGGACCTCTGGACAGCCGGTTAACCAGGCCAAGTCACACACCACCACAGAGCCTACCCCATCAGGAAACACCACCCCAGCACCCACACAGTGTACCCATACCTATGTCCCCAGGACACGTCAATCAGCAGTGTGTCCACCTCTACAGGGACCCCAGGCCACACCTCATACCCAAGACAATCAGGGATAAGGGGTCAGTGGCAGTGGGCACACGGTTCAGGGGACAGAGTCACAGGCCAACAGGGACACTGGGAGGACTGCTGTGTGCCAGGGGGAGGACAGGTCCAGGGAACCGACTCTCCAGGAGGCACTTGTAAAGATCCTGGGAGCATATCAACATTACCAGTACACAATGGGCCAGATTCTGGACAATGTGCAGTAGGACAGGCAGCTGCAGGAAGGACAGTACTAGGGGATAAGGGAGGATTTGCAGGCCATCAACAACACTCTGATCTCCACAGCAGGGGTGCTGGCAGACATGGTCAATATTATGAGGGAGGCAATCACACAACAGCAGGCCCCTGTCACTAGCCAGACATCTGAATAGCCTTCCACCTCCGCTGCCACTAGTGGCCAGGAGGCCACGCCACAGGACTCACGGGCCACCAGCACCCCTCCCCCTGCAGAAGGAGAACCACCCTGCAAATGTTCCCTGTGATCCAGACAGAAGCCAGAGACACTTGCCAACACCCCCGCCCGGTTAATTGTCACCCTTGTGTCCCACTCTGTCACCCTGTCTACCTTGAACTGCCATTGCTCCCCTTCCTATATCCCCTTGGACAATGCACCTGTGCTACAAACAGACTGGAACAATACCCTGGACATTCCTCCATCATCTCCCCATCCCCCCCATTAGCACTTCACTAAACACAGTTGGGAAAAAAAGAAGTTTGGAGTATGTCAATTTATTTAAATATATATTCATTTAAACGGGTACAAACATTGCAATTCAACTGTACATAAAATGAGCATAGATTAATGGCCTGTAGCTGGCTGCAGTGATCACACCAGGAGCATATGTGAGGTCATAAACATCTGAAAATTGAATTGCCAGAGGGTACAGTAAGTGGGCAAAGAAGTGGCAAATAACAGCATGCCACAGAAATGCAAACAAATGTCATTGAAATGAGAAGTAACATTGTCTTACCTGTGTGTCATTGGAAGTATTGTCTGATAACTAAAGCTCTGTTGTCCTCATTCTCATCCTCTGCCTCATCCTCACTGTCCACTGGGTCCACTGCTGCCACATGGGCATCTCCAACCTCCTCCTCCTGCAGAAAAGGCACATGGCGTCTCAGGGCAAGGTTGTGCAACATTCAGCATGCCACTACTATCTGGCAGACCTTCTTGGGTGAGTAGCACAGGGATACACATGTAAGATGGAGGCACTGGAACCTGGCCTTCAGGAGGCAGAAGGTCCTTTCTATTATCCGTCTGGTTCACCCATGTGCCTCATTATAACATTCATCTGCCCTTCTCCTGGCATTCCTTACAGGGGTCAGCAGCCATGATAGGTTGCGATAACCAGAGTCACCTGCAAATTTTGAAGAACAACATTTAGCCACACACTATCCCATATGGTCCACACCATACCCCTACACCAACATATACTGGGTAGGAACCAGGGCTCATCTATTAGCCACACCCTGTGCCTCTGTAGTTGGGCCATCACATTTAATGCTGCTATTCCTCAGGACAAAGGCATCATGCACCGACCCAGGATACTTAGCATTGACGTGGGAGATGTACTGGTCCACCAAGCACACCATCTGTACATTCATAGAGTGGAACTCCTACGATTTCTGATCGCTTGTTCATTCTGACGGGGGTGACAAATTCAATATGTGTTCCCTCAATCGCCCCAATTATATTGGGGGTATATCCCATTGCATAGAACTCAGCCTTCACTGTGGCCAAATCTTCAACCTGGGGAAATAAAATGTACCTGCACATGTGTTTTATCAGGGCAGACAACACTCTTGCCAGCACTATTGAGAACATTGGCTGTAACATTCCTGCTGCCAAGCCTACTGTCACTTGGAAAGAACCAGTTGCCAGGAAATGGAGCACTGATAGAACTTGCACAAGAGGGGGGTCCCAGTGGGGTGATGGATAGCAGATATCAGGTCAGGCTCCAATTGGGCACACAGCTCTGTGATTGTGGCCCTGTCAATTATATAGGTGAGGATAATGGGGGTCATTCTGACCCCGGCGGTCATGGACCGCCGGAGCCATGGTTGGAGGAAGCACCGCCAACAGGCTGGCGGTGCTCCACAGGGTATTCTGACCGCGGCGGTTCAGCCGCGGCCAGAAAGGGAAAACCGGCAGTCTCCCGCCGGTTTTCCGCTGCCCTGTAGAATCCTCTATGGCGGCGCAGCTCGCTGCGCCACCATGGGGATTCTGACACCCCATACCGCCATCCTGTTCCAGGATGGCGGTATGGGGTGTCGTGGGGCCCCCGTAAGAGGGTCCCACTTTGTATTTCAGTGTCTGCTTTGCAGACACTGAAATACGCGACGGGTGCCACTGCACCCGTCGCACCTTCCCACTCCGCCGGCTCAATTCTGAGCCGGCGTCCTCGTGGGAAGGCCGTTTTGCACTGGGCTGGCGGGCGGCCTTTTGGCGGTCACCCGCCAGCCCAGTGCAAAACCCAAAATACCCTCAGCGGTCTTTGGAACTCTGGCGGGCGGTGGGTGGATGTCCCCTGGGCGGCATATTGGTTGTGTGCTGGGCCATGTGTGTGTAAATGGTGATGTGAAGGGGTATGGTGGGCCAAAAGTGTAACAGGCAGGACTGTTTGACTAATTCCATTTTCCTGTGTGTATTGTCTCTGCAGGTCATGAAGGGTATATG
The DNA here is from genome assembly GCF_031143425.1 of Pleurodeles waltl. Classification (NCBI taxonomy): domain Eukaryota; kingdom Metazoa; phylum Chordata; class Amphibia; order Caudata; family Salamandridae; genus Pleurodeles; species Pleurodeles waltl. Next base: position 298,514,834 of record NC_090443.1, on the reverse strand, counting down.
GCGTGCCATTGCCAAGGACGTGCTGACCCTGGGGGTTTGCGGCAGGTGGAGCACCCACTGTCGCAAACGGTGGGAGGACCTGAGACGCTGGGCAAGGAAGACGGCGGGGGCCAAGCTGGGGATGGCTTCCCAATGAGGAAGGAGTGCCCGTCGATCCCTGACCACTCTGATGGCCCGCATACTGGCTGGATGGGCGCTTGAGGGCATCACAGCAGCCACAAGGGGTTGAGTACATTGCCCCTCCCCATGCCTTGGATGCTAACTGATTCTCTGGTAGTGCTATGACATATTGCGTAGGGCTGTTCCTTGTGTGTGAGGGTGCTGTGTACTCCAACTGTGGTGTTGGTGCAGCCATTGACCAAGTGTATTCTTTGTCTCTTCCCCCCCTTACTGTTTTGTCCTTATGCGCATTAGCATCATCTGGGGGAGGAGCAGAGGCACCGGCGATGGAGGGAGCTGCATCCCACAGGACCCAGGAGGCAGAGACCACCCATGGTGAGGGCACCAGTGGGACGGGGGGGCAAGGGGAGCACCACAGCAGAGACTGGAGGGGATAGTTCTGACACAGATACCTCCTCCGATGGAAGCTCTCTGGTGCTGGCGGACACCTCTGTGACCACCCCAGCTACAGGTACAGCCGCCACCCCAATACCAGCACCGCCCTCCCAGCATCCCCTCATCGAGTTGCCCGTGCCCGCTCACCCAGTAGGGTGGTCATCTCCTCCGCCCTAGGCACCTTAGGCCCTGCCCCAGTGTGCCTTGCTGCCCTGAGTGAGGAGGGTATTGACCTCCTGAGATCCATCTCTGTAGGGCAGTCGACCAATGTGAATGCCATCCAGGGGCTGGCAGCCGAGATGCAACAGACTAATGCATTCCTGGACGGCATTCACAATGGATTGGAGGCCAACAGAGATCGATCCAGGCTCTGGCCTCCATTCTGGTGGCAGCCATTGTCCCTGTTTCCACTCTCCCCCTCCAACTTCCTCTTCCCAGTCCCATTCTCCTCAACCCCAACCCATCCCAAGCACACAGGCAGACGAGCATGCACACAAGACAACACACAAGAGTGGTACAGGCAAACACAAGCACCACACTTCATCCCACAGGCACTCACACAAACACCATCCAGATGCAGACACACTAACATCCACTATTTCCACTGTCGCCCCCTCCTCCTCCCCCACCTCCCAACCAGTTCCGTCCCCACTAACACCTGCATGCACTACATCCTAATCCACTACTAGCATCATCACCACACCAAGCAGAATACACACCTCACTGGCAGACACCTCCACAACAGCCATGCACACGTCCCCTGTGTCCTCTCCCACTGTGCCCCCCCCCAAGGTACACAAATGTAAGCATTTAGACACCCAACAGCCATCGACCTCACAACAGCATCCAGCCCATGCACCTGCACCCAAAATCACCAGACAGACACCTCTAACAACCACTTCCTCTTCCTCCACTCCCATTCCTTCTCCCTCTTCCTGCCCCAATGTCCATAAAAAACTGTTCCTACCCACCAATGACCTCTTCCTTACCCCTCCCCCCTCCTGCACATATGGCCAGGGTAGGAAGAACCCAGCCAAGCACCTCAGCCACCCAGTCCATGGGCCTGGTTGTCACCACATCCACTCGTGGTGGACAAGGATCCAGGCCACATGTCCTGAAGGTGAAGGAGCCTGCACCAGCCAGCCTCAAGGGAAAGGAGCCTGCCCCAGCTGCCAGAAAAACCAAGGAGCCTGCCCCAGCTGCCAGTAAGAGCAAGGCGCCTGCCTCAGCTGCCAGGAAGACAAAGGAGCCTGCAGCAGCTGCTAAGAAGGGAAAGGAGCCTGCCACACTTGCCAGGAAGACAAAGGAACATGCAGCAACGACTAAAAAGAAAAAAGAGCCTGCCCCAGCTGCCAGGAAGACCAAGGAGCCTGAACCAGCAGGCAGGAAGAGCAAGGGGCCTGGGGCAGGAACTGTGACAGAGCCCCCACCACCAACCATGGTTGTACAGCCATCCGGGGTTGCAGGTGATGGGCAGGAGCCTCCCCCCAGCAGCAGCAGCACCACCTCCATGGAGCAGCCGTCCGAGGTTGCAGGGGATGGGCAGGAACCTCCCCCCAGCAGCAGCACCACCACCTCCAATGAGCAGCCGTCACTGCTGCCGGACGGTATATAATCCTGCCTCCATGGGCTACTTTGCAGCCTGCCCCCTGCAAATCCAGTGGGTATGACACTCACCTGAGAGACTGTGACCTTGCACTCCCCAGGATCAAGAGCACAGGGCACGAGGCCCACTCCAACACCAGTTGGGCACTCACCCACCTGACAGACTGTGGCCTTGCACTCCCCAGGACTGAGCACAGGGCATGTTGCCTCCTCCAGAGCATTTGGGCAAGTCACCACCTGAGAGACTGTGGCCTTGCACTCCCCAGGACCAAGCACAGGGCATGTTGCCCCCTCCAGAGCAAGTGGGCAAGTCACCCACCTGAGAGACTATGGCCTTGCACTCCCCAGGACCAAGCACAGGGCATGTTGCCTCCTCCAGAACCCCCCTGAGGTGCCTGCCTATTCACCAACTGATGCCCTTGCAGTGTTCTCTCCGTGTTGATGCAGGTGACATGTGTGGCTTTGGACTTTGGCCTATGGCCATGTGGCCTCTGGACATTGTGGACTGGGCTGTGCCCCTTTTACTGTACATATGTATATATCTATTGTCTTGCCTAACTTATTTTTCTTGATGTGTTGCTCTCATTACATTCACTTTTTCAAAATCGTTTTGTCCTTGCATTATTCATCCGAGTTACAGGTTACAAATGTTTTAGTAATGCCGATGATTGAGTGTATTGTGTTGTGGGGGGGGGGCGTTGTGCGTGTGTGTGTCACTCTCTTTTTCCTCCCTCCCTCCCTCGTGTGCTAGGCGTCTGTACTCACCGTCGTCGTCTTCGCCGGCGTTGGTGTTTGTGGTGGAGCAGTACGTAGACAATCATGGGGAAGACATGCAGTTCGGGCTCCATGGCAGCGTGGTTCTTCCCTAATTCTCCAAAGGTGAGTCCTTTCACTTCTGAGCTCTGTTTCCGCCAGGCTTTTGATGTGGCTGGTACTGCCCCGGAAAAGGTGGCGGTTTGGCATGTCATGATGTGGTGGGAGGAACATTGACTTCCGCCTGGTTGTAACCAGCTCCCGCCGTGGTGGCAGTTGTTTCCTCCCTGGCGGTCGGTGTGGTACATTGGCTGTCTTTCAGAGATCTTTCTGCCATGGTTATATTTTGCCGGTAGTTACCGCCAGCCTGTTGGCGATATTACTGTCACTTTAACACCAACCGCGAGGACTGTAATGAGGGCCTTTGTGTTCTATGTGTGTTAGCATGTAGCTTGAGATGTTTATCACTATGTAGGTCATTATGACTCCTGCGGTCGGTGTTAATGTGGCGGTAGTACCACCAACAGGCTAGCGGTACTTACCACCACATTATGACATGGGTGGGTTGGCTGAAGCCAACCCACCAATGTACCACTCCGACAGCCATGGCGGTAGCAGCCACCTGGCGGGAGATAACCATCTCCAGCCAGGCGGCTGCTATTGTGCTGCTGATGGTATTACGACCCTGCCTACTACCATGGTTTCTGTGGCGTTCGTAATGCCATGAAAACCATGGCGGTAGGCCCTATCAGTGACAGGGAATTCCATCCCTGACACTGATAGGAGGCCCCCTCCCCCTACACTCCCCAGACCCCCTCATGCCCCCTACATCCACACCCCCATACACACACACGCACACACTCATCCACACTTACATACACGCATGCATACATTCATTCACCACACATCAGCACAGACATCAAAACATACATGCAGACACGCATTCACATTTCCATACATACACGCACTCATACACTTTCATACACACACTCACACACCTTCATACATGCACGCAAACAACACTAAACACACACCCGCATTCACGCACGCACGCACTCACACATACATACATATACCCCCCCCACACACACACACAACACCCCTCCTCCCCTGTCGGGAACCAGACTTACCTGGATCCAGGAGGTCTTCCAGCAGGGGACGGGACAGGGCGCTGCTACCGCCAGCATTGCCTGCCAGCAGAACACCACCAGGCCGTAGTATTTTTTATAATATGGCTGGCGGCGGTCTACTGGTCTGGCGCTCCAGCGCCACCTTACCACCATCCGCCAGTATGGCCACAGGCGGATTTCCGCCCTTCTTTTGGCGGAAATCCACCTGGGGTCATATTATGGTTGACTGATGGTTGCCGCGGCAACTGTCTTTTGCCGGCTGTCGCCGCAGCTGTAGGCAGTTTTTACCGCCTTTGTCCTAATAGGGGCTTAAGTCTTTATTTTCAAGTTTATTTCTTCCGATTGCGTAGAAGGTAAGGTCTTCCTAAACCTTCTTCCAGTTCTTCTCTTTCTTTTCCTCTGCCTCTTCCCTGCCCACCACTGCTTCCTTTTCCTCTTGTTTCTTGATCTAAAAAAAACAATTGTGTTTCCTCTGCCAATGTTGTTTTCCTTGTCATTGGTACCAACGTTTTCTCATTCCCTTCTGTTTCTGATCCACTTGTATATTCAAGTGAGGATGACAAACTCCTGCTTTGTTGCAACGTCATCAATTGATCTTGATTTCTTTGTTCCTTGAACATGTCAAATCTCTGTGCAATCATATAGATTTTGCCTTGCATATAGCAATTTTCATCTCTAAGAAATGTACGTTTTCATTTTTTCACTTCATCCTCATGTTTATCTAACTTGATATCCAAGTCCTTTCTTCATTTCTCCACTTTTTCCTTGTTAGCCAGTTGTGATATTTTATTTTCCAACTCTCTTAATTCCATTGTGAATATTTCTAAATCTTTCTTTGCATATTTAATAAGTATTCTGATCATGTTCTTTAAACATTCCATATTGTTTTGTCCCCATTCTTGTAGCAACTCTGAGGATGTCCCTGGATGGTTTGGCATCATAAAAATTCTGAGTCCCATCAGGGGGACCATTTAACCTCGTGGCGGTTGGCACTAGGTAGTTATGGTTAGGACGATGTTTCCTTAGAAAAAGCGTTTTTTGACTTGCCTATATCTTTGGAACCACCACCCCTGGGGCTTCTTTTAAAATACATGTCAGGCCCATGGCCCCCTCACACTCCAGCGACTGCCACCCCCCCGGGCAAAAAGAAAAAAGAGTGAAGGGGGTCTGTTTCAGACCCCCCGTTAGCCCCGGGGACCACCCCCCACGGCTATCTTCATGTTGGAGGTGGCCACTCAGCCCCCGCATGGAGTCATAGATGGTCCAGGAGACCGTCAGGACCAGCTCCTGCTATGTTCTGGCCGGGGTGCCCAACCCCGGTAAATAGCTGTTTGCTGTGGGTTAGCTGCAGCGCTGCTGCCAAGCCACAGCAAACACTTCAGGTTTTGACAGCGGGACCTTTAAAGCAGGTCCTGCTGTCAAAATCCAAAGTTTCATCTCTGTCCCCTACACAAGTGCAGCAGACAGAGATGAAATGCTTCAGCAAGCACTGAGCTGCTGTCAAAGCAGCTCCCTGCTTGCCAAAGAAATGGCACTGCGAGGGAAGCCTTAAGGCTTCCCCTGTGGTGCCAGGTAGCCCAAAAGGGCCTTTTAATAAAACAAATAATAATAATAATAATAATACTTTGAAAAATATGTAGGGACCAAGGAGAGCCCTTGAGGGCTCCCTTGCGGTCCCAGACAGCCCATAAAGGGCTAAATAAAATAATAAGAAAAAATAGAAAAAAGCTGTAGCTCAGTGTGAAGGTTGTATATTTTTTAACAAATACTTTTTTAAAATTTTAAATCGTACACAAATAGCTCATTCTAAGAATATCAGAGATCAAAGCCTGAAAAACCATCTATCTCTCTCCCTCTCACTTTCTTTCTCTCTTTTAATCAATTGTCCCACTCACACACCCACTCAGACACTTACACACTCACTCACAAACCCACTCCGGCACTAAGGCCCTCATTCTGACATTGGCTGGAAGTGCCGCTTACTACCATGATGACTGCCGCCAACATACAGCGACCGCAGCGGTATACCGCTACGCGTTTTGTGACCCAAATCATCTGGGTAGAGCCACAGCTATTTGGATCACAGGCACAGCAGACATCCATTGCTAGGAAGATGGAGCTATGGCGGAGAGTCGTGGACAGGGTCAATGATGTGGGACAGCACCACAAAACAAGGGATGACATCAGGAAGAGGTGGAACAACCTATGGGGGAAGGTGCGTTCCGTGTTAGCAAGACACCAGATAGCTGTACAGAGGACTGGCAGTGGACCCACTCCTCCTCCCCCAAAACTAACAACATGGGAGGAGCAAGTCTTGGCGATTCTGCATCCTGAGGGCCTGGCAGGAGTAGCAGGAGGACTTGACTCTAGTAAGTCAAATCTTTACTACTTTCACCCCCCACCTGCATGCCATCACAAACTCCCACCCCTACCCTCACCCCCATCACTCCACCACCTCACATATACCCCACCATCATAACCTACCCATCCCAATACCAAGCCCTGCATGCAACACCAATGCATGGACCCCCATCACAGACCTGCATGGACCCCCATCACCACAGCATGCACACTAGTGACAATCACTTAGCCAACCAAATCACAACTCACACAAGCCAAAGCTGCCTTGGTAATAACAACCATAGAGGGGAACATACCCATGCACAAGATGTCACACGCAGTAACAATAACACTGCATTTACATCCCCACAGGACCCCCACACAACGTCACCGGAGAGGAGGTGCCAGCAACATCCATCCCCCCCGAAGAGGCCCACAGTGATGATAGCAGCTCTGCAAGCCTGGATCAGGATGACCAACCTGGCCCATCAGAGACCTCTGGACCGGCGGTGACCCAGGCACAGTCCCATACCACCACAGAACCTCCCCCCTCAGGAAACACCACCACAGCACCCACCCAGGGGGCCCATCCCTCTGTCCTCAGGACACACCAATCATCAGTGTGTCCATGTAGCAATCGAAGGGCAAATAATGCGGGAGTCGGCCGTCAAGTAGGTAAGTGTTGTTTATTGTTTAATAATTTGGATTTTTACCTGCTGGTTTTCTTCCCTTTGTCATTCCGTCTGTCTCTGCTGGGCTACTTCAGTTCCTGGTTCTTAATCACTTCCTTGCTTCTCTCCGTTTCTTTAGGTCTCCCGGGAAGCACATGCGGAGAAAAGAATAATAATATCGGTAAGAATTTTGGTTTTCTCCTTTCCTAACTGTTTCTGGCTTTCCCTCTTCTGCTGTCTTTTCTTTCTTTTCTTTTCTTACTCTTTCCGTTTTCTGGCGTTTCCTTATCTGTTAGCCTTTTCTGTTCTTTCCCTCTCTCTCAGGGTTTTCCTTCGTTTTCTCCTGTCTTCTTTTATTCTCCTGTTCTCTTTCTTCTATGGTTCTGTTGACTTAGGCTTTTTCCGTTATTTAATTACTGCTGTGACCTTGTGCCTGCCGTATTTCCTATACGCTATTTTGAATACCCCTCACCTCACCCGTGCCGTATAATTTACCCCAGTGTTTGCTCTTATTTTCCCTTTCTGTCTCCACCCCCTCCCTTGGTTCTCTGGGTCCGCTCCCCCCGTCCTCCCTTCCCGTAACTATGGCGCTTCAACACACCTGGATATGCCACGCTTCTCCAGAAGCGTGGCAGGCTGTTGAGCTCCGCTTCCTAAGTCGTCGTCCTCAATTCCCTGGTCAGGGACGAACCACTCTCTGGTCTCTCCGGTCCTCCGGCCTGGGGTTCTCTCCACGGTGTCCTCTTGGTCTTTCACTCCTCCGTCTCGCTCCTCGATTCCCTTTTCCCCCGACTCCTCCTTCCTCGGTAATCCCGACGCCTGCCCTCTTGTCCTTCCTCCTTCCCGTGGTGACCTGACTTCTCCTATCAGATTGGTGGTGGTTCCATGAGGTTCCGGCTCACCACCGGCAGCACAAGTTGGGAAAGTGTGCAGGCGGGCTCCGTCCAGTCCGTCACAGTCCACCACTACAGGGACCCCAGGCAACCCCACAAACACAGGACGATCAGGGACTTGGGGTCAGTGGCAGTGGGCACACGGTTCAGGGGACAGAGGCACAGGACATCAGGAAGCTGAGAAGACTGCTGTGCTCCAGAGGGAGGACAGGCCCAAGGAACCGACTCTCCACAAGGTACTCATCAACATCCTGCACCACCATTCCCAGGAGACGATGGGCCGGATACTGGCCAAATTGCAGGAGACCCAGCAGCTGCAGGAGGGACAGTACCTGGAGATCAGGGAGGACCTGAGGGACATCCACACCACCCTGGTCACCATTGAAGGGGTGCTGTCAGACATGGCCAACACCATGAGAGAGGCAGTGGCACACCAACGGGCCCCTGACACTAGCCACACCGATGAACAGCCCTCCACCTCCGCTGACGCTAGTGGGCAGGAGGCCCCGCCACAGGAACAACAGGCTAGCAGCACCCCTCCCCCTGCAGAAGGAGAACCACCACGCAAAGGGTCCCTGCGATCCAGGCAGAAGCCAGAGAACATTGCAAAGACCCCTGCCAGGAAATAAGACTCACCTGAATGTCACCCTTGTGTCCCACTCTGTCACCCTGTCCACCCTTAACTGCCATTGCCCCACTCCCTATGCCCCCTTGGACAATGCATCTGTGATATTGATAGACTGGTCTCTTTCCTGGATATTCCTCCATCATCAACCCAGCCCATTGCAATACCCTCTACACTTATTATCACAGAAATAAACACCCTTGGAACTAAAACAAGTATGGAGTCTGTCAACTGATTGAAATATGTATAAGTTTAACAAACTGTAAACATTGCAAATCAAATGTACAGTTATATATACATAGGTATGACCTGTAGTGGGAAGCACTAAACACACCAGGAGCCTGTGTGTGGCACAAATATCTGAAAATAGAGATGCCAAAGGATACAGTAAGTGGCCATAGAATTTGGAAAATCAGGCTGCCTTGTTCAATGTCCAACACAAAACTGCAATGGAAGGTGAAGTTACAGTGTCTTACCTGTGTGTCACTGGAAGTACTGTTGAATTATAGATGTTCTGTTGTCCGCATCCTCTTCCTCTGCTTCCTCTTCTTCACTGTCCACAGGCTCCACCGCTGTAACACGAGCATCTCCAGACTCATCCTCCTGCAGAAAAGGCAACTGGCGTCGCAAGGCCAGGTTGTGCAACATGCAACATACAACAGAGATCTGACACACCGTCTTGGGTGAGTAGCACAGGGATCCACCTATCAGATGGAGGCACCGGAATCTGGCCTTCAGGAGGCCAAAGGTGCGCTCAGTGATCCTCCTTGTTCGCCTATGTGTCTCATTGTAACGTTCATCCGCCCTTGTCCTGGCATTCCTCACTGGGGTCAGTAGCCATGAGAAGTTGGGGTAACCAGAGTCACCTGTAAATATCGAGGGATACCTGTTAGCCAGATACTCACCCTTAGGGCCAAACCCACACCCATACAAACAGACACTGGGTGGGGACCATGGGCTCACCTATTAGCCACACCCTGTGCCTCTGGAGTTGAGACATCACATATTGTTTGCTGGCTATTCCACAAAATAAAAGCATCATGGACAGAGCCAGGATACTTTGCATTGACATGGGAGATGTACTGGTCCACCAGGCACACTATCTGCATATTCAGAGTGAAAGCTCTTTTGATTTCTGAACATCTGTTAATTTCTCCGTGGGGGGGCAAAGGGAAGATGTGTACCATCAATAGCACCAATGATATGGGGATATGCCCCACTGCATAGAAGTCAGCATTCACTGTGGCCAAATCCTCCACCTGGGGAATACAATGTAGCTGCGCATCTGTTTCATCAGGGCAGAGAACACTCTGGTCAGCACGTATGAGAACATAGGCTGTGACATCCCTGCTGCCATTGTCACTTGGAAGGACCCACTTGCCAAGAAATGGAGCACTGGCAGGACCTGCACAAAAGGGGGGATACCAGTGGGGTGGCGGATAGCTGAGATCAGGTCTGGTTCCTATTGTGCACACAGCTCATGGATTGTGGCCTTATCAAGTCTATAGGTTAGGATAATGTGCCTGTCCTCCATTGTCGCAAGGTCCTCCAGGGGTCTATACACAGGGGTATGTCTCCATCTCCTATTCATCTTCACCAGTTGAACTCTAGGGTTAAAAACGGTGAGCAGATGGTCATATTCAAACATATACTCAGATTAATATGCCTTGCATTTCTTTACAGAAACAGTATGTGAACTTGTAGGTCCGTTGATGTGCCTGTGTCTGCTGTGATGCAGTTAGGTGCATTGGCCTTTTCCCCCCTGAAATGGCGGCCGCCTGACCTGTGAGGAGGGAGAAGTGTAAATGAGGTAATTCCGCTGACGTTGAGCGCTGTTGTGACAGGTGGTCGACGACCGCCGTGCAACACATCATTGAGTATCATTGAGGCCTAAGGGTTCTAGGAGCCAATGGTGATGTACGCTGGCGGTGAAGGTACGCACCGCCGCGGACGTAACTGCCATTTTCTATCTGTTCACTCACTTGCCACCTGACCTTCAACAGGAGAGGACCTACACTGCAAGTGCTGCTGTGACCTGTGTCTGGAAGCGAACATGGCTCGAGTGTCTGGGGAAAGGGCCCCTGCCTTCACTTTGGAGGAGTTGGAGAGACTAGTGGATGGGGTCCTACCCCAGTACCCTTTACTTTATGGTCCTCCAGACAAACAGGTGAGAACATTATGAGCACGATGCGTGGGGCATGAATGTATGGAGTGCTGTGTGTGTAATCCTCGTGTGGGGGGGCTGAGGAGTCCTGGGCAGAGTGCTGCATGTTTGGTGGGCAATGTCTGTGCGTAAGGGGATGGGAGGGATATGGTGGGTGATGAGTGTAACAGTCCTGACGGTATGACTATTACCTTTTCTTATGTATCTCTCTCTGCAGGTCAGCGCCCATCAGAAAATGGGTATTTGGTGTGCCATTGCCAAGAAGGTGAGGACCCTTAGGTCTTTGACAGGCGGAGCACCCACTGTCAAAAACGGTGGGAGATCTGCGCCGCTGGGCAAGGAAGATGGCGGAGTCCCAGCTGGAAATGGCCTCCCAACGAGGAAGGGGTGCCCGTCGTACCCTGCACCCCATGATGTTCTACATCCTGGCGGTGACCTATCCGGAGTTGGATGGGCGCTTGAAGGCATCACAGCAGCCACAAGAATCATGAATTTGCTCCTGTTGAGGTGTTACCTGGGTAGGGGATGTGGATCTGTGGGTGACAAACATGGCAGGGTAGGTTCCATGATGGACAAGCACAGATGCACTCCAACTCAAATAATGCTAGCAGGCATCTACTACTGGGCAGGGTCCTGTGGGTTTCAGGTGTGCAGCTAATGGCGTTAGGCATTGTACCCCATGGCCTGGTGACTAGCATTGTAACTGGTATTGCATGGCCTAGTGCATAGGGCTGTTCCCTGTGAGTTGTGTACGCCAACAGTAGTGTTGTTGCTGGTGTTGACCAAGTGTATTCTCTGTCTCTCTCCTCCCCCCTTTATGTCCTTGTGTGTATTAGCATCATCTGGTGGAAGAGCAGAGGCACCAGCGACGGAGGGAGCTGCATCCCACATGGGCCTGGAGGCCGAATCCACCGACGGTGAGGGCACCAGTGGGACGGAGGGAGAGGGGAGCACCATGACGGAGACAGGAGGGGACAGTTCTGACAGCGACACCCCTTCCGATGGAAGCTCCCTGGCGGTGGAGGACACTTCTTTGCCCACCCCAACTACAGGTACAGCTGCCACTCCCTGTACCAGACTGCCCTCCCAGCAGCCCCTCAGCGAGTTTACCATACCTGCTCACCCATGAGGGTGGGCATCTCCTTCTCCCCAGGCACATCAGGTCCTGTCCCAGTTAACCCTGCTACCCTGAGTGAGGAGGCTATTGACCTCCTGAGATCTCTCTCTGTTGGGCAGTCAACTATACTGAATGCCAACCAGGGTCTAGCAGGGCATTTGCAACAAACAAATGCATTCCTGGAGGGCATTCACTCTGGTGTGGCAACCCAACAGAGATAATTCTAGGCTCTGGCCAACTCACTGATGGCAGCCATTGTCCCTGTCTCTAGCCTCCCACCTCCGACTACCTCTACCCAGTCCCATTCCCCTCAACCCCAAGCACACCTTCAGACCTGCATGCACCCAAATCAACACACAGAAGTGGCTCAGGCAAACATAAGCATCACACTTCATCACACAGACACTCACACAAGCACCATCCAGATACAGACACACCAACATCCACTGCCTCCACTGTGTCCCCTTCCTCCTCCTCATCCACCTCTGTCCCAGTAGCGTCTCCACTCACACCTGCATGCACCACATCCTCATCCACTACCTCCATCACAAGCACGCCTATCACTACACACCCCTCACTGATAGTCACTTCCCCCACATCCATGCACACGTCCCCTGTGTCCTCTCCCACTGTGTCTGTGCCCCCTCCTCCCAAGGTACACAAACGCAAGCACTCAGACACCCAACAGCCATGCACCTCACGACAGCATCCAGCCCATGCACCTGCACCCAAACACAGCAGACAGACACCTCCTACAACCACTCCCTCTTCCTCCACTCCCAAACCTTCACCCTCTTCCAGTCTCAGTGTCCCTAAAAGGCTTTTCCTCCCCACCCTTGAGCTATTCCCTGCCCCTCCCCCCATCCTTCACTTCAGGCCAGAGTGGGCAGAACCGAGCCCAGCACCTCAGCAACCCAGTCCATGGCCACTGTAGTTCTGCAGCTACTACATGTGTGAGAGGCTCCAAGGAAGCACCCGTCAGCACTGCCAGTGTGCCTGCACCACCTGACAAGGGCAAGAAGGGGCCGCCAGCTAGCAAGGGCAGGAAGGGACCACCAGCCAGCAAGGGGAAGGATGCACCAACAGCCAGCAAGGGCAAGGAGGCACCACCAGCTAGCAAGGGCAAGGAGGCACCACCAGCTAGCAAGGACAAGGAAGCACCACCAGCTGCCAAGGGCACGAAGGGAACAACAGCTGCCAAGGCCAATGTAAAAGGAACAGACGCCGCAGGCAGGATGGATGTGGTGTCTGGGGCTGGAGCAGCATCTGGGCAAACAATACCAGCCATGGCACTTCAGCTGTCCGAGGCTGCAGAGGAAAGGCTGGAGCCTTCCCCCACCACTCACTGCACCGCCACCTGCACCGCCACCAGCACCGCCACCTGCACCGCCACCTGCGCCACTGCCAGCAGCACCACTGCCATCAGCAGCAGCCCCAGTGGGCAGCCGGCCGAGGCTTCAGGGGAAGCGCTGGAGCCTCCCTCACCACTGACAGCACCACTGCCAGCCCCGCAACTGCCACCACAGAGCAGCCATCACCGCCTGTGAGCAGTGTGTAGTCGTGACTACATGGGCTGTAGTGCGTCCTGGCCCCTGCAACAACTGTAGGTGTGACACCCAGGTGAGAGACTGTGACCTTGCACCATCCAGGATCTGCATCACATGGAACAAGGCCCCCTTCAGAACCAGTGGAAGAAGGCATCCACTCACCCCCTCCTTGTCAGGATGAAGCACACTGGGCACAAGGCCCCCTCCAGAACCAGTGGAAGAATGCATCCACTTGAGAGACTGTGGCTTTGCACTCCCCAGGACCATGCAGTGGGCAAACCACCCACTTGAGAGACTGCTGCTTTGCAATCCTCAGAACCAAGCAGTGGGCAAAGCACCCACTAGAGAGACTGTGGCCTTGCACTCCCCAGGAGCAAGCAGTGGGCAAACTACCCACTTGAGAGACTGTGGCTTTGCACTCCCCAAGATCAAGCAGTGGGCAAATCACCCACTAGAGAGACTGTGGCCTTGCACTCCCCAGGAGCAAGCAGTGGGCAAACCACCCACTTGTGAGACTGTGGCTTTGCACTCCCCAGGACTAAGCAGTGGGCAAACCACCCACTAGAGAGACTGTGGCTTTGCACTCCCCAGGACATTGCAGAGGGCATGTAGCCCCCTCCAGGAGCAGTGCCATTGTACCATCTTTCGGCTGAGGTGCCCCCCATTCCCCTTCCCCCTGAGGTGCCTGTGTATCTTCGACCTGATGCCCCAGCAGTGTTCTCTCCCTATTGAGGCAGGAGTCAAGTGTGGCCTTGGCCTATGTGTTATGGCCCTGTGGGCCACAGACATTTTGGAGTGGGCAGTGTCCCTCCATTTGTATATATTGCACATACTGTTTTGTGCTTTAAGGACATATTTCTCTAAATTTTTTATATTACACTCACTTTAATGAATTCCTTTTGTCCTTGCGTTATTCCTGAGGGTTACGGGGTGGATATGTAATGTTGTTGCATCTGTTTGTGTGTATGGTGTTGGGGGTGGGGGTAGGGGTGTTGCGTGTTGCATGTGTGTGTCATACTCTTTTTCCTCCCCCCCTCCCTTGTGTGCTAGGTGCGGTACTCACTGTGGTCGTCTTCACCGCCGTTCGTGTTCCTGGTGTAGGAGGAGGTAGACCAACATGGGAAATATGTGCAACTCTGGCTCCATGGCGTTGTGGTTCTTCCTTGAGTGTTGAGAGGTGAGTCGTTTCCCTTCTGTGTGCTGTTTCTGCCGTACTTTTGATGGCGTTGGTACCGCCACAGAAAAAGTGGCAGATTGGCCTCTCATAAGACAGTGGGCGGTACATTGTCTTCCGCCTGGCTGTTGGCGGTTACTGCTGCGGTGCTTGTTGCTACCGCCGTGGCGGTCGGAGTTTTGAAGTGGTTGTCTGTGTTGGCGGTTTCAATTTTTTTTACCGCCTGTTGGTGGTATTACCACCACTTTTTCACCGACCGCCAGGGTTGTAATGAGGGCCTAACGCACCAACTCACAGACCCACTTAGACACTCACTCACCCACTCAAAGACCCACTCAGACCCTCATGCACTCACTCACAGCTCCAGTCAGACCCTGGTGCATCTTCTCAGTCCACATCAGACAGTTAGCACCCACTCACACACCCAGTCAGACTGTCACACACCTACTCACAGACACACTAACACCCTTATACACCCACTCACAGACCCATGCATATATTGACGCACCCACTAAAACTCTGATGTACGCACTCTCACACCTAGACAGGCACTCTGACAGCCACTCTTGCCCCAGATAAACCCTCTCAGACCTATTTTCACATTCAGAGAGGCCGCAGTCAACTTCTGTTGTGCATGCACAAAGGGCCATGCACAGAATCGGGTTGGGTGGATAGATGGTTCTGGCCGCAGGGACTGGCTGCAGGCCACCCTTTCGGGCAACCCCTACTTCACACAAGCGAAGGTTGTACAGGGTGCAAGGTTTGGTGCCCTTAGGGGGCTTGCCTCCCCTGTGGCCAACTGCCGCTGCGCACGGGCAAAGACGGTGCGTGGCTGTGTTTGGATTCACGTATAGCAATGAAAATTACTATATGTTAAAAAAACATAGAAATTCAGCGAAAAAATATAGGTTACAGGAAAGTTATAGTTAGATTCTGAATTTACTTGTACAAAACCATAGGAATTCAGCAGTTATAGTTCTTTCCAGTAACTAAAACTCGTGCCCTAAGGTAACTATAACTCATGCCTTCATCATGCACAGCTAATTACTCCACATATTATATCATTGATGACATATTCTATGCCAGCTTTCATGTTATCATTGCAACATTTGCAATAAAATTATTGGTGAGACAACTGTGGATGGAGAGGGCGTGAGTTATAGTTACCGTAAGTGGCAAATTTTAGTTACTTGAAAGAACTCTAATTGTAAGTGCTGAATTTCTATGGTTTTGTACAGGTAAATTCAGAACCTAACTATAACTTCTCTGTAACCTAGGGTTTTTTCAGTGAATATGTATATATATATATATATTTATATATATATATATATATATATATATATATATATATATATATATATATATATATATATATATATATATATATATATATATAAAACCAAAGGTTACAGGGACATTATAGTTAAGCTCTGATTTTATATGCACAAAACCATAGAAATTCAGCAGTTATAGTTATCTGCCTATGACCTCTCAGATTACATCACTCATGACATGGTCAGTGACATCACTGGTGACATCATCCAGTGAATGGAAGTGTTTTGTCAAACTTTCTGAGAATTAAAGATACATACTAAGCTACTGCATACGTTAAATTACTATTCTTTCTCTACTACTAATGAGTGATACTATTTATAATATGTGTAATCTGATCTATAATCCCATTTTTAAAGCATGTTATATTTATCAGAGAACTAGCCTCTGCACCAGGGGTAGTCAACCTTTTCTATAGTGTGAGCTACTTCTGGTCAGTGAAAATCTTCGTGAGCTGCGGAAGGCTAAACAACTCACACATTATTGCTACACACCCCCATACTCAGCTTCCTTGACATTAAGCCTAATGTCAACAGAGCTAGATACTATGGTTTGAACAAATACTTTGACTGGGGCACTACAACGGGGTGCCATGTGTGTCAGTGACAGCGTAGTCTATGGGGATGTATGAATGTCTGCATATGAATGTAATATTTTTGTATGGGCAACGGAGAGCCTGTGCCGTACGTACTTGTGGGACAGGGCATACTTTTTGCCATATGTGACACCTTTACATGTATAACACATACATGCAGCCATTTTTTTTAAATCAGAGAAATTTAAAGTGGTAAAATATTCATAATGTGAAAGTTCTCCCATTTAAAAAGTGACTGTAGTTTTCAATTATAAATATCACACAGTGTTTTACTGGCCACTGGGAGCAAAAGGCCTGTTGTTTGTAAATGCAACAATTTTAAAAGGAGATTTGAGAAAATGAAAATGAAAAGGAAACTTAATTACTAGGTAACATTTCATTTTAATTTTCTCAGATTTAAAAGGATTGAGAAACTTCTTTTTGTTCTCTCTTCCAACACTGAGTTGATAAGGACTTTTTTTGAAGAGTTAAATACTTTAGTGATTCAACTCTTCAAATCTGTTCCCTGGGTCATAAATCTGACTCCAGCACTGCTTCTTATCAGACCCTGCTGTCTGCAGCCTGATGATAAAAACATAAAATAAACACTGCTTTCCCCTTTAGTTTTAAAACGAAAACTTCGACCCTGTGCTTCTTTAAAAATGAACTCAGGGCCAGGAGCTACTCTGAAGGGGTCTGGGAGCTACTGGGAGCTCATGATCCACTGGTTGGAGACACCTGCTATACACTGACACATGTCCCCTTTTGCTGAATGTGTGTGGTAGTGCTTTGAAACAGTCTAAACTGTTCATTGAACCTCCACTCCATAGTAATGTCTGAGTATTGTTCTGTTTTATCACATACTGACCAGTTTCCTTAGACCTCTCTCCTTAGTGATGAATAACTTTAATAGTAGATTGTTATAAATTAATCTGTTCAATAAGTGCTTTCTCTAGGGTGACGGCTCAGTATAATAGACATTAACAACATTTTATTGGTGGTATCTGACCCAGTGGCCTGTCTGCTAAGAACTCTCGAGTGGTCGTATCGTAGGTTCACAAATAGTGTTAGTATGGTTTGTAATCCACTGTGCTATAGGTTTACATGTTTTACTTTGGTCAGAGGTTAGAGTAGTGTTTCAGATGAGACAGGATTATCCAATGAGAACTGTCCCTTAAGTGATAAGACAATGTAGTATTTAATAAGCTTATATTCAGCTCTGTGCTGTATGTCAGTCACCTGTATTTTCTTCTTACTTTTAACAAATGTGAATGGTATTATATTAAGTACATTGAAGGTTACTTAACTTTACTGTCATCAGTGGTGTCATTTGAGTTGTCATCAATTCATCAATGATGTCATGAGTGATGTCATTGACCATGTCATGAGTGATGTAATATGTGAGGTCACAACCGTTCATTGTAGGGGCGTAAGTTATAGTTGGCTCAGATAACTAGAACTACTGAATTTCTATGATTTTGTGCATATAAAATCTGGGCCTAACTATAACGTCCCTGTGATCTTTGTTTTTTTCAGTGAATTTCACAGGTTTTTTTAATATAAATTGCCCTACAATTTCACCTACACGTTTAATTTAGTAATACTATTTTACCAACCATTAAATTTCATTTTATTTTTACAAATATTATTAATATACATATTCTGTTTTTGTTAAAGCAAAAAAAACCAAGTTATTCCTTTTTTCTAAAACTCATTAATGGACCCGCAGATCTGCCACTGAGCCAGGAAAATCAACTCCCTGTGACGTCACAATGGAGCCTCGAATCTGGATCTGTGGATTCATCAAAACCTGCAAAAATGTAAATAAGTTATATAGGTACCTTGGATTTTAATAATGACATCAAAGGAAACAAATTCATATATAAATGTGGAACACTTAGGGCCTTATTACAACCTTGATGGAGGGGTTTCCTCTATCACAAATGTGACGGATATCCTGTCTGCCATATTACGATCTCCATGGACTATAATGGGATCATGATGCGTCATACGGAATATCTATCACATTTGTGATGGAGGAAACCCCTCCGTCAAGGTCGTAATAAGGGCCTAAGACCCTCATTAAACCCTATCAGTAAAGTCCGCTGACCGCCGTGCTGACGCCCGCCAACATACCAAGTCTGCGGCGGAAATCCGCTACAGGTATTATGACCCACACTTAGAAATCCTCCACAAGACAGACACCCACACAAGTCCGCCGCACCAAAGGTCAGTGATAAACTGGCGGTACCAAAACCCACACCATCATTCCAACAGGAATACGCACACAGTATGACGACCCACGAATCAACGCGGCAGTCATCCAACCACGGTAATCCATTGGCGGTACACACCGCTGCGCTCAAAATACACACACATTTACAAAACAACCACATTGGACAATCCAAAATACACACACCTGATACACATACACATACCACACCCACACACTCACACCACTATAAAACACACACCCACACTATCCACAACCCCTTAGAACAACATTTTTTGGAAGAAGCAGAGAGACAGAATAGCTACGACAACACCAGCATACAGAGGCACACAACACCATCACTCATATACCATCCACGCACCTCAAAGGATACACCCCAACACATCACCCCACACACACATCAACCATCACCTCACGCATCACCCACACCACATCATGGCACCTCAAAGACACCCCAGGTTTTCTGAGGAGTAACTCAGTGTCATGGTGGAGGATATAATCCGGATAGAGCCACAGCTATTCGAATCACAGGTGAAGCAGACGTCCATTGCAAGGAAGATGGAGCTATGGTGGAGAATTGTCGACAGGATAGCAGGAGGTCTGGACTCTGATAAGGTATATCTTTACTACTATATCCACCACCCTACCTGCATGCCATCACAAACTTCTACCCTTACCCCTACCCTCACACCCATCACCCCAACACCTCACAGACACACCACTATCACAACCCACACATCCCAATACCAAGCCCTGCATGTGACAACAATGCATGGACACCCATCACAGACCTGCATGGACACCCATCACCACAGCATGTCCAAGGGAGAGACTCACCCAGGGCACACAATCACCACTCACACAAGGCCAAGGCGATAATGCATGCACAGTAGTAGAGGGAAACACACCCATTGCACAAGATGGCACACACAGATACAATAACAATGCATTTACACCCCAACAGGACCCCAACACAACGTCACCAGACTGGAGGTGCAAGCCATATCCAGTCCCCCCACAGAAGAGACCCACAGTGACGACAGCAGCTCTGCACGCCTGGATCAAGATGACCAGCCCGGACCATCAGGGACCTCTGGACAGTCGGTTCCCCTGCCACAGTCCCAAACCACCACTGAACCTCCCCCCTCAGGAAACACCACCACAGCACCCACCCAGCGGGCCCATGCCACTGTCCCCAGGACACATCAATCAGCAGTGTGTCCACCACTACAGGGACCCCAGGCAAACTCACTAACACACAACGATCAGGGACCTGGGGTGAGTGGCAGTGGGAAACACGGTTCAGGGGACAGAGGCACGGGACAACAGGGAAGCTGGGAGGACTGATGTGCGACAGGGGAGGACAGGCCCAGGGAACCCACTCTCCACGAGGCACTCTCAAACATCATGGGAGCATACCATAATTCCCAGGAGACCGTGGGCACTGTACTGGCCAAGTTTCAGGAGACCCAGTGGCTGCAGGAGGAACAGTACCTGGGGATCAGGGAGGACTTGAAGTCCATTAACACCACCCTGGTCACTATTGCAGGGGTGCTGGCAGACATGGTCAACACTATGAGGGAGACAGTGGCATACCACTGGGCCCCTGACACCAGCCCGAACGATGAACAGCCTTCCACGTCCACCGGCGCTAGTGGACAGGAGGTCCTGCCACAGGAACAACAGAACACCAGCACCCCACCCCATGCAGAAGGAGAACCACCCCACAAACGGACCCTCCGATCCAGGCACAAGACAGAGAAAATTGCCAAGTCCCCGACCAGGAAATAAGACTCTCCTGATTGTCACCCTTCTGTTCCACTATGTCACCCTGATCACCTTGAACTGCCATTACTCCACCTCATATGCTCCATTGGGCAATGCACCTGTGATACAAAGAGACTGGACTCTACCATGGATATTCCTCTACCATCACCCCAGCCCATTGCACATCCCCCTCTACTTATTAGCACTTAAATAAACACCCTTGAATCACTAAACAATCTGGAGTCAGTCTGTACTTTCACAAATGTATTATTACAACCTCTTAGACAAATATCAATGTAATTGTTCATTTGCACATACCAAAGAATGACAGTTGCTGGGTAGCAGTAAACATAGCAGAAGAAAGAATGTGGTACCCAGATCTGTGAAAAGGAAGGCCAAATGAACTGTCAGGGTCCATACACAGAGGTAAAAAGGCTGACTAATACAGTGTCCTACAGTAGTCAGATATGAGATGAGCAGTGCCAGTCTCTTACCTGTGTCTCACTGGAAGTACTGCATGATGATGTTGTTTTGGTCATCAATATCTTCTTCCTCCGCCTCCTCTTCCTCACTGTCCACAGGCTCAACAGCTGCCACAAGACCAACATCAGGGCCATCCTCCTGCAGAAAAGGCACCTGGTGTCGCAAAGCCAGGTTGTGCAACATACAGCATGCCACGATGATCTGGGACACCTTCTTCGGTGAGAAGTATAGGGAGCCATCTGTTAGATGGAGGCACCGGAATCTGGCCTTCAGGAGGTCGAAAGTCCACTTAATAATCCTCCTAGTTCGCCCATGTGCCTCATTGTTGTGTTCCTCTGCCCTCGTCCTGGCATTCCTCACTGGGGTCAGTAGCCATGAGAGGTTGGGGTAACCAGAGTCACCTGTAAATGTCGAGGGATATCTGTTAGACATACACCAACCCTTAGGGACTACGCCATACCCAGACACCTATTCAAACTGTGTGGGGACCTTGGGCTCACCTATGAACCACACACGGTGCCTCTGGAGTTGGCCCCTCACATAAGGGATGCTGCTATTGCTCAAAATGTAAGGGTCATGCACAGAGCCAGGACACTTGGCATTCACATGAGAGATGTACTGGTCTGCCAAACACACCATCTGCACATTCATTGAATGGTATCTTTTACAATTCCTGTAACACCTGTTCGTTCCTGCGGGGTGGACAAATGCCACATGTGTACCATCAATGGCACCAATAATGTTGGGGATATGACCCAGGGCATAGAAGTCACCTTTCACTGTGGGCAAATCCTTCACCTGGGGGAAAACAATGTAGCTGCACATGTGTTTCAGCAGGGCAGATAACACTCTGGATAACATGTTAGAGAACATGGGCTGAGACATCCCTGATGCAATGGCCACTGTTGTTTGAAACGAACCACTGGCCAGGAAATGGAACACTGACAGGACCTACACTAGAGGAGGGATACCTGTGGGATGGCGGTTAGCTGACATCAGGTCTGGCTCCAATTGAGCACACAGTTCTTGGATTGGGGCACAATCAAGTCTGTAGGTGATAATGATGTGTCTGTCTTCCATTGTCAACAGGTCCAGCAGGGGTCAGTACACCGGAGGATGACGCCATCTCATCATCTGCCCCAGCAGACATGCCCTATGGAGGAGAATGGTGAGCAGAGGGTCATGTACCACATAGGTTGCACAAGGGTTTTTGCACTAATGTAATTAAATCCGCGTGTGGCGTTGTCTGTCCGTATTGGTGCCCAAATGTGCTGTGACGCAGTTAGGTGCCCTTCCATGTGCCACCCAGAAATGGCGGCTGCCTGACCTGTAAGGAGGGACAAGGGGAAATGAGGTAACTGCGCTGGCGTGGTGCAGCGTCACAGTAGGTGGTCGAAGACCGCTGCGCAATTCAGCATTGGTTATCATTGGGCCCTATGCGTTCCAGGAGCCAATGACGATGTATGCCTGCGGTGACGGTATGCACCGCCGCGGACGTGACCGCCATTTTCTATCTGTTCACTCACTTGATACCTGACCTTCAACAGGAGAGGACCTACACTGCAAGTGCTGCTGTGACCTCAGTCTGGAAGCGACAATGGCTTGAGTGTCTGGGGAAAGGGCCCCTGCCTTCACTGCGGAGGAGTTGGAGAGACTAGTGGATGGGCTCCTCCCCCAGTACACGCTACTCTACAGTCCTCCAGACAAACAGGTCAGTAAACTGTGAGCATGATGCGTGGGACATGAATGTATGGAGTGGTGTGGATGGAAGATACATGTTGGGGGGGCTGAGGCCTGCATGCGAGGATGGTGAGTGTATGTGTGTCAGGGCATGGGTGGGAACTGGTGGCCAATGAGTATGATGAACCGGACGGGGGAGTAACTTCCATTCATACTTTACCTTTCCTCTAGGTCAGCGCCCACCAGAAGAAGGGTATTTGGCGTGCCATCGCCAAGGAAGTGCAGACCCTGGGGGTGTATCATAGACAGAGCACCCACTGGCGCAAGAAATGGGAGGACCTGCACCACTGGAGCAAGAAGATGGCGGAGACCCAGCTGGGGATGGCCTCCCAATGTGGAAGGGGCGCCCGTCGCACCATGACCCCCCTGATGCTCCGGATCCTGGAGGTGGCATGTCCGGAGTTGGATGGGCGCTTGAGGGCATCACAGCAGCCACAAGGGGGTGAGTACAGTCTCATTCAGCTGACTCAGTGCGCTTTACGAGGTGTCTGGGTGGGGGATGTGGGCTGTGGGTTCCCCTAGGCCAGGGCGAACTTGGTAGGGTAGGTCCCTAGTTATGCAGGCCCTGTGGCACTCCAACCCCAATAGTGGTAGTGGCCATCTACAACTAGTCAGCCTCCTGTAGGTTCCAGGTGTGCAGCAATTGGGGTTAGGCGCCATGGGCAGGTGATTTTCCTACGAACTGTTAGTGCATGGCCTAGTGCATAGGGTTGCTCCCTGTGTGTTGTGTCTGCCAATGGTAGTGGTGTTGCTGGCATTGACCATGTGTCTCCTCTGTCTTTCCGCCCCTTTTTGTTTTGTCACCCTGTTCTTGTGTGCATTAGCATCATCTGGCGGAGGGGCAGAGGCACCGGAGTAGGAGGGAGCTGCATCCCACTTGGCCCAGGAGGATGAATGTACGGAGTCTGAAGGCACCAGTGGGACGGAGGGCGAGGGGAGCTCCACGACAGGGATTGGAGGGGACACCAGTGGCGCGCAACTCCTCCTCTGATGGGAGCTCCCTTGTGGTGGTGGCACCTCTGTGCCCACCGCAACAACAGAAACAGCTGCCACCCCCCCACTAGCACCGCCCTCCCAGCAGCCCCTCAGAGTGTTTCCTGTGCCTGCTCACCCAGGAGGGTAGGCATCTCCTTCGCCCCAGGTACCTCAGGCCCTGCCCCAGTCAGCCCTGCTGCCCTCAGTGAGGAGGCTATTGACCTCCTGAGATCCCTCACTGTTGGGCATTCAACCATTTTGAATGCTATCCAGGGTGTCAAGAGGCATTTGCAGCAAACAAATGCATATCTGGAGGGCATTCATTTTGGCGTGGCAGTCCAACAGAGAGCATTTCAGGCTCTGGCCTCAGCACTGGTGGCAGCTATTGTCCCTGTGTCCAGCCTCCCCTTCCAACATCCACTACCCAGACCCAGTCCCCTCTACCTCAGCCTATCCCAAGCACACAATCAGACCAGCATGCACACACATCAACACACAAAAGTGGCTAAGGCAAACATAAGCACCACACATCCCACAGGCACTCACACAAGCACCATCCCCATACAGACACACTAACATCCACTGCCTCCACTGTGTCCCCCTCCTCCACGTCCTCCACCTCCCTCCCAGTCTCGTCTCCACTCACACCTGCATGCACTACATCCTCAGCCACTACCTCCATCACCAGCATGCCCATCACTACACACCGCTCATGTGCAATCACCACCCCCACTACCATTCACACTTCCCCTGTGTCCTCTCCCAGTGTGTCTGTGAGCCCTCCTCCCAAAGTACACAAATGCCGGCACACACCCGCTCAACAGCCATCCACCTCACAACAGCCTCCAACCCATGCACCTTCACCCAAACTCAACAGACGTACACCTCCAACAACCACTACCTCTTCCTCCACTCCCAAACCCCCTCCTTCTTCCCATCTCAGTGTGTCTAAAAACCTTTTCCTGGCTACCAGTGACCTCTTCCCTACACCTCCCCCCCGTCCTTCCCCTAGGGCCAGGTTGTCCAGAACTCCGACCAGCACCTAAGCCACCAAATCGTCGTCCACTGTGGTCCCTGCAAGTCCAGGAGGAACGAAGGGGGCACCCTTCAGGGCTGCCAGTGTGCCACCTACTGAAGCCAAGGACCATCCTTTTCCGCCACCTACCAAGGTAAAGAAGCGGCCAGCATGCAGAACAGAAAAGCCGCACCACCCACCCAGCAAGGCCTCATCCAGAACCAAGGAGGACCGTGCCAAGGTCCCAGCTTTGTCTTCCAAGGTGGGGAAGGGACACAAGAGCAAAGGAAAGTCACCTCAGGGCACGGAGCCTCCGGGTGAGGGACTGGTGACTCCCATTTCTCAAGATAGGCCAGCAACCTGTACCACGGTGAGCACTGCTGCAACGAACGCCACCTGCACTGCCACCTGCACCGCCACCTGCACCTCTACCTGCACCGCCATCTGCACTGCCACTTGCATAGCAGCTGCCACAACTACAATCACTACATCATCCCCAGTGGGCAGCCTTCCGAGAGGAGACGGCCTGGTGTCTCCCTCCAGTACTACAGACACCTGCACCACGGGCAGGACCGGCAGCATCTCCGCCTCAGCCACGCCACAGCCACCACCACCTGCCCCGTAATGTGCCCAGCCAGTGCCACTACAGCGGACATCAGCAGCATCCCCAGAGGGCAGCCGTCCAAGGCTGCAGGAGACATCCTGGACCCTGCACACACTACATGAGGCACCACCACCAGCACTGGCACTACCAGCAGTTAGCAGGCTAAGTCATTGCAAGGTTGAGTGTGGCTCTGCCTCCATTGAGTATCATGCTACCTGTTACCGGACAATCTAGTGGCTCAGACACCCACGTGAGGGAATGGGAACTGCCACACCCCTTGTGCAGCATCACTGGGCACCAAGCCCCCTCCAGAACCAGTAGAAGAAAGCATCCACTCACCCTATCCTTGGCAGGATGAAGCACTCTTGACAGGATCAAGCCCCCTCCAGAACCAGTGGAGAAAAGCATCCACTAACACAGTCCTTGGCAGGATGAAGCACTCTGGGCACGAAGTCCCCTCCAGAACCAGTGGAGAAAAGCATCCACTAACACACTCCTTGGCAGGATGAAGCACTCTTGGCAGGATGAAGCCCCCTCCAGAACCAGTGGAGAAAAGCGTCCACTAACACAGTCCTTGGCAGGATGAAACACTCTGGGCACGAAGCCCCCTCCAGAACCAGTGGAGAAAAGCATCCACTAACACAGTCCTTGGCAGGATGAAGCACTCTGGGCACAAAGCCCCCTCCAGAACCAGTGAAGAAAAGCATCCACCAACACAGTCCTTGGCAGGATGAAGCACTCTGGGCATGAAGCCCCCTCCAGAACCAGTAGAGAAAAGTATCCACTAACACAGTCCTTGGCAAGATGAAGAACTCTGTCTCACTCATTTTCAATGTTTTGTTTCTTGACAACTTTCTGGTTCTGATCCATTTAGTTTTTTCTAACAACATCACTACACTTCTTTGAAAGGTTTCGCTTTGGACAGATGGAAAATTTTCCATAAACTGGATACTGTCCTAAATGAGGAGCATAAATACTTCTTAAATGGTTGTATTCTTTGACACAACTTGGATCTGCATTCACTTTGCTGTCATCAAATGCAACTAGATCCAAACTGGACAATGTCCTAACTTGTACCAAGGTTACATATGACATACCTTCCTTAAAAATTGTGCTACCAATATTAATAAATGCGGCATCTACACTTAAACCTTGAGATTCATGAATAGCAATAGCGTATGCTACAGAAACTGGAAACTGTTTCCGTTGAACATATAAGTCTTTCACAAGCAAAAAACATATAACATTCCTTCCAATCTAATTAGTGCTATCAATTTGAGAAAATTAATCACTAGGTATTCTATCTCATGCCCGTTAGGAAAACTAATGAAATCAATACTTTATCCATAGCACCATTAATTAATCTTTCTTCATCATTTTTATTTTGACGTAAAGTTACTCTGCACTTGCAAACACATTTCTCCAATCTTGCAGTTTGTGAAACAGATTTTTCCAATGAATTTGCTTGTAACTTTTCATTTAGCAAAACTGTGACGCCCTGATGTTCCATTTCGTACATTGCCTTCAGTCCCAAAAGGTCTTCTTTCTCCAATTCCAACAATTCTTTGTTAAAGAGGTGCACACCTTCAATGTAGGCACTAGGCACACATTAGGTTTTCCTTCTTGTATGAAAGTGAACATTAGATTTGCAGCTGTCTGGTTTGTTGGAAACAGCTTTTTAAAAATACGACTTTCTAACACACGCCTTCTCTCTTTTTAAAGAACACCTACTATAATATCCTTCAGAATATTCCCACATTCAAGGTCAGATGCTTGTCACATATTTTGAAGTAATTGCTTGTATTGAAAGTTTGACCACATATTCACATTTCCAATGCCTTCCAAATAATTCTGAGTGTCATCATGAAACAAAGTTTTGAACACAAGAGTGTAATTTTCAGTAGATCTCTGAAAACAATCAAATATTTTCCTCCTAATAAGACATCATAATCTGAACTCAGAATCTGTTGCATTCTCAAATGTACAAAGGTAAGCATTACGTTTGAGACCATGCTCACCTCATCGATGATTACAAGTTTGAACTTTTTTAACATTCTTGACACTTCATAGCAAGCTTTACTGGATAATTTTTGGTATTCAAGTTTGTTGTCATGTTCCACAGGCAGCATCAAAAGTCGATGTAAAGTGATTCCTTTGATATTGTGGCAGCTAATTCAGTGGGAACTGTAACTGCACATGGCAAATTACAGTCTGTAGTCTTCTGCAGGAAAGCAGTGAGAACTTGTATTATGTGTATTAAGAAGCCTTTACCAGTACCATTTTGACCACTGACATACAACAGTAGAGGCTTGTATTGTAGCCATTTTAGTTATAGCTTCAAACACGTTATTTTAGCAAACTAGGTCTGCTGCTGTGCACTTTAACCTAGATATATTTTATTCAGCTACGTTTATTATTTTAACAATATCCACATTTGCAGTTTTGTTTTATTTCTCTCTATCTAGCTGTTCTTTGCCTAGGTCAGCACTGCGTTCTTAAACAATTAATTTATTTCACTCTGTGCTTTTATCAAGGCTGCAGTAAGATAGGTTGCCGGTAAACGTGGTAACGCTTTGTCTCTAGTTTTCATAGAAACGAACACATCCTTACGTAGGATGAAGGATCCTCAGAACATCATCTGTTTTATTATAAAAACACTTCTCTGTACCATACACGTTAGAGGGAGATTCCAGCCAGATGACCACAACAGTATGCTGATTGCTGAATGCTTCGCTACACCTGCTTATGTAGACTACAGGCATGAGGGATGATGTCTTCCAAAGGGAACCTGGAGGGCAGAAATAGAGCTTAACATGCTGCGCTCTAACATAGCCTAGGTAGGAGTTATTTTAACGTGTTTAGTGACAATATGGTAGCGTTATTTTTATGCTTCACTCTCCTTGTCACAATTTTAATCCTGTCATGCTTTATCATCTTGGTTATTGCAGTACATGCTTTATTATCTAAGCTGCAGTTGTTTCATTAAAACCTTATTGAAACATATACTGCCTCTGATTGTCCTTGTATATGAGACTAATGCAAATGAGAGAAACAGATGCAATCTGAGTGACCATGATTTCCCTGAGGAGTCAATTGTGTCATGCGCTCGGCTGCCCAATCATCCCTGCTCTTGGGTGGAGATGGGGCACTGCTAGTTAGCCGGAGCAAAACCCGGATTAGGCCGACAGGTGTCACCTGTAGTGGGTTAGACTCAGTCCCCCACAGCGCAAGTGATTCTGCCTCCCAAATCCAGTAGTCTCATTAGGATAATGAGAGCCTACGCAACAGGCTTGCATGTTGAGCATGCACACTCTTTCTTGTCATGGAGCAATCCATGCTCAAATGCAGCTTTCACTTCCATATATATTTCCTTTTGCTCATCATTTGGATTTCTTACTAAATCTGCCAAATCAATTGTTTTCTGTCTTACTTGATCCATTGCAGTCGTTACCTCATTCATTGCAATAGCAGCTTTATTTTCAATTATTGCCTGTCCAAGTGGATCTTGACTTTGAGGACCTGAACTTCGGCTGCTTTGTGAACTCTCTTTAGCTGCCTCAGCAGCAATTGTTTCTTCCAGTTCAATTTTCGGTTACTCAGTTTTCCATGGTTGTTTAGACTGCCTTTGCTATGTTGTACCAAACAACCATCACAATCAACTACTAAAAATTTACCTTCACCTACATTTTCTGTCACATTGTTTCTATATCTGTAGTTGTGCAGTATTTCATAAAGTCAAACATTTTGAAGATGTACACTGCGTTTTGAATAGTAAGTATCCAACATGTTTGCTTTTTCAATGTCTGTACTTTACGGGTCAAATTTCATAAGGTACATAACTTCTGGAAAAAGACTCTAGCACTCCATTTCACATGCATGCTAGGCCTAGACTCACCCAAACAATTCCTCTTGACGTAGAGTATAAACTAGCTGAACTCAACTGATCACAGCATTCAAAGGATCCAATTTCCCTGTGTAAAAGTGTCTTCAGACTGAAGCAGTACAATTTATTTGTCAGAGGCTTTTCAGCAGAAGTCTCTTCTCACACCTCTTTCATCTCTATCTTCTCAGATTTGGTTATGTATGAAGTTACATAACGAGCAGCAGCTATAGAGCTGTCTGCCACAAACTGAATATCTATATTGGCATTCCACATTTTCAGAAGGACAGGATTGTAGTCATTAATATATCTTGAAGCCTCTCTTCTACTCAGATTCTAGGTATTTTGTGGGTGATTTAACAGTAAGAGTGTGTCTAACTTCAGACAAAAAACTGTTCACTTTTTCTTTTGAAATATCAGGTCTTGGAAATCCAAAACCACATTTTGTGTAAACGTTTCCTTTTGCTCTGTGTTTAGGCCTTTTTCCTCACTGTCTTTTGGGATAGTACAAGTAACATACTATTCTGTGAAAGAAAGTACAGACTCATCTGTGGCTGTTCCGAATTTTATGCATCTTATATCCACAGCAGCACATGAATATGAGGAGTACCTCTTGCTTGGTAATCTTTGCGTCATAGGAAGTCAGTAACTTCGTCAAGAGGAGGACTTTTTGTGTTGCAGGTGAAGGAGAGCATGGTTTCAAATTTGTGGTTAAAATACCTACACACATTTTCCAGGACCAAAAGGCAAAGTTCTCCCGGTGTCTTCAAATTGGTCCCCTTAACATTAGAGTTTGCTTCTCTCAAGAAGTCCTGTAAGTTATCCCATGCATACTCTGCATAACACAGGGTCACAAACCAAGCTGGTGCACCTATATTTTACAGCATACACTTCAGCTCACTTTGAGGATGATACAAATACTCATTGGTCATACTTTGGCATGCCATCAGATTTATCAGGTTGTACCCCATCCATTTATCGTTTCCATAAATTTGCTCAACACTGTTGTTTGCAGGCATATTTTGTAGATTAACTCCTGAATTCAGAATATAGTTAACAGCATATGACAGTCCATACGCATCGTTTCAAATAACAGATGTAATATATATAAATATGTTGTCAAAATCTAGGGTTCACTAAATATAATCTTTTGACCTTTACTCAGATGCAGGTATTTGCACAGGCTGGTCATCATACTGTCCATCTGCTCCAGTTGGAAATGGTTGTGGAAAACGTCAAGCCTCTAAACTTTTCTCCCACATACTCACTAGCTTGCTTCATCTGATACAGTTCAATGGTATCCTTCATGATCGCTTTTGAATGCAGTGGATGGATACTGTAATGCTCATATATTTGTTCACATCTACTTTTAGCCACTTTTTCAAATTGTCCACTTGAAGGCAAGATTTATTCCTCTATGCAGCTCCCATATAGAACAACATCTACAACTTTAAAATACACATTATTCTGTTTCAGATAGAATGCAGCTTTCTTCCCCTTATTTATATTCACTAGTTTCCGCCAGTTTTTTTTTGTTTATTATGGGCACACCATTCAGTAGAATAACAAGTGGTTCTTCCAAATCTCTCTCTACACCCAAAGTTTCAATAGTGTGTTTCCAATCTAAAGGTAGACACACAACTCTACCTTTAAGGCCTTTATGTAGCTCAGTCAGTGGTAGTTGCCCACTTTTTAGTTACATACAAACTATTGCTTGAAAAGGATGTATAGATTGTATCAGTATTGTTTGATAAACATGTAGATGTTGACGTACTACTGGAATTTGAACCAGCTCTAACTTATTATGTATTGCTCTGGCAGGCATTATGTTGTCCTCTGATTTATCATAGCAATAAATAAGTAATAAGTTTATTGCGTGATTACTTAAAATCATTGCACAAACATTTTAAAAAATCAATACCAGAATCAAAACTCATATCTGCCTTTTTATAACACACTATATTACACAGATGGAACAAAATAAAATCACCATAAGTCACCATTTGCCTATAAACAAACAGCCAAAAATGCCCCATCTTGAAATAGCTAACTTTTCAATAGTCGATGGAAAAGGACAAAAAATGTGATACCATGTTGGCAAAGTGCAAGAAATCAGCTACCTCCTATAGAGTATGAACCTCTTGACAATCCCACCAACACGAAATATTAAAACAGTGTGTGTTGTCAAGCACTGCCATAGAAATCTAAATCAGCAAAAGAGTAGGGGTGCAGATGCATAAACAGTTCTTTCCAAGATTCATGTCATTCACCTATGATAGACCAATAAAGTGTGTAAGTAATATATACCATCTTCCAAATCATTTCCCTAATTTAAGAAGGTACTATAACTCTATCATACACTGTCTTATTATAGATTGATATAGTGCAAATGCATAGACAGTTCTTTCCCACCATCCACCTGGTATAGGCCAATAAAAAGCGTAAATAATGTATGCTATCTTTCAGGTCATTTCCCTAAATTAAGGAGGTACCATAACTCTATCAGGCACTATTTTATTGCACATTGACATAGGTGTCCAAAAATAGATCAGAATAAAAGTGCATACCATCATAAGCTCATCCTCCTAAAATAAACAGGTAAAGTGCATAAGTATTACATTTTGTCTTTCATTCATTACAGGTCATCTACTTGTATTCATGTATATTGTGGGATGCGCTGAACATTGAAATGGGGGCTACGAGTCCAAGACTGCTTTGGGCCCCAGGAGACGGCCATTTCCAGCTCCAGCTGCACCCACTCACCTGCCAGCAAGCGCTATAAAGCACCAGGGGTACATCGCAGTGTGGGACGCGCTGAACATTGAAAGGGTGACTACGCGTCCTAGACTGCTTTGGGCCCCAGGAGGTGGCCATTTCCAGCTCTAGCTGCCCCACTCACTTGCCAGCAAGGGCTATAAAGCGCCAGGGGGACACTGCACTGCAGGACACGATGAACATTGGAAGGGGGACTACGAGTCCCAGACTGCTTTGGGCCCCAGGAGGTGGCCCTTTCCAGCTCCAGCTGCCCCCACTCACCTGCCAGCAAGCGCTAAAAAGCACCAGGGGGACATCGCGGCACGGGATGCGCTGAACATTGAAAGGTGGCTATGAGTCCCAGACTGCTTTGGGCCCCAGGAGGTGGCCATTTCCAGCTCCAGGTGCCCCACTCACCTGCCAGCAAGAGCTATAAAGCGCCAGGGGAACACCGTAGCGCGGGACGCGCTGAACATTGAAAGTGGGACTATGAGTCCCAGACTGCTTTTGGCCCCAGGAGGCCGCCATTCCAAGCTCCAGCTGCCCCCACTCACCTGCCAGCAAGTATTGTAAAGCACCAGGGGACACCGCAGCGTGGGACTCACTGAACATTGAAAGGGGGACTATAAGTCCCAGACTGCTTTGGGCCCCAGGAGGCAGCCTTTTCCAGCTCCAACTGCCCCCGCTCAATTGCCTGCAAGTGCTATAAAGCACCAGGGGAACACCGCAGCGCGTGTGTGCCCGGGCAAAGCCCGGACTAAGGGCAGGCCCATCCACACCCGTTGGAGCCAGAAGGAGGCTGGGCTGGGCCACCCCCTTAACATCTATCATCGAGAAGGCCCTGTTAGTATCCTACATTACTTTACATAGTATTGCTGTTTACTTCCTATGGGTTCTAGTGCACTCAAGGTAAAATGGGCAAAAGAAAGGTGAACGCTATGACTTCCTCAAAAGATACTAACCCCCTATAAATATTTACTAGGATTTGGGGTACTACCTATTTCCCTTGAGTGGAGTGCAGTGGAACATTACTCCCAACAGCACTCCCCCCTATTTATTTTTAATCTTGGCCTGAATCTATTCCTGACTTATTAAACGTGATGCTTTTGATTCTGAGCCAATTTTAACTCTTTCTTCCTCTCCTACATATTCCGATAGTCAGTTTTCATCCTAGGTCTGACCTAATTAGGTAGATGATCTCCGGTTAAGTACCACCTACCGTAATAGGGGTGGCCCGTCACACATTGAAGCGCCGGTCTGATGAGGAGACTACCCAGTGATGAAGCTTGACATCCTATTAGATGTGTGAGGGCTCTCCTTAACTACTGACTATCTCCAGCCCTGTGTGTATCTATATACTTTATTTATGGAACAGTGTACAAAGTTTATTGCATGTATCAAGGAAAACACCTGCTTCCTCGCCACCTCCCGTGTCCAAGTCAAGTAACATTGTGACTATCGGAGGGGAGGAGGGCGGGACCCCCCTGGAGGCTAGTAAGCCAAAGAAGGGGCGCAAGATAACAAGCATACTAAAGGGGTGCGTCTTGCAGGACAAACTTAACATCTCCTCTGGTAGAGAAGACGACCTGTCCATTATAGACAAAGATGCCTTTGTTTGTGTGGAAGATACTGCTTCTCCCCCTATAAAACGGAAGAAGTCTACCCCTGGAAATTCGAGCATGTCCAAGCCAAAAGCCTCCAAATTCAACAGGTCTGAGTTGGTCAATTCCCTGGTCTGTAAGCCATCTATAGCTGGGAAAAAACAGAGGGTGTAACCTGTGGGTCCCCAAGATCCTGAGGCTGAATGTGGGGACAAAGCCTACATGGAATCCATGTTAGAGAGCGCCCTTAAACCTCTAGTAAACTTGTTGCAGAGTATGGACTCCTCACTAAAACACTTAGTAGAATCTACAAAGTGTAGCCCAGCCCTTACCCCCACTACGGTGCTGGACACAGTGATCTGTTTCCCGAGCGCATCAGCAGAACATTGTGCTGCGGTACATCATATGGGCCATTATCCTAGACAAGGAAGACCGTAGAAGCTGATAAACATTCCTATGGACCGGCCCGCCAATAGCAGTAGAATTCCAGCTAAATCCTAATCTGCACCTCTAGGGAAAAATGGGAGAGGACAGGTCCCTGGGAGTACAGGGTTGATGGAGTTTGAAGCACATAATTCACCTAAGGGAGAGAACTTACAAACTCTGCAACTTCCACCTCAATGTACCCCCTACATAATTGTGCTAAAAAATGTCCCACCCCTGATTTTCAAAACTAACGAGCAGGATGACCAACTTAAAAATAAAGTAGTCCATTGGGTAAATAAAACACTGGGTGGGGCAGCGAGTGCTTTTGGGGTGGTATTATTGGAATAAGGAGGGTACTTTGGCTGGGTAACAGTAAGAAAAGCCTCCCAGGTGATTGCGTGGTAGTAAACTTTCAAAATCCACAGCAGGTAGAATGGATACTCAAGCAGTGTGAAATCGCTCAGGAAAGCAATGTCAACATTCAGGTAGTACCGCTGGGCTATTTTTATCAGCCACACAAGGGCGTCGGCAGCAACCCTGGTAATGCCCCAAAATTTTCTGTTCCCACTCAGAACAGATATAATTCTCTGGGCCATTATCAAAATGAAGTTGATTGACTGAGAGAGAGTAACAGGCCTTCGACTTTGACCCACTTGCTCACTTTGACACAAATGACGAATGCAGACACAGCCAATCATGACTGCAGTCACCCTCAATATAGTCCCGCTAGTGAGGGCATGGGTGAACACAAATGCAGAAAGGAAAACTCTCTCGACCAGCATTTGGAAGTTGAGAGTTCTGATATACAGGGCCACAATTCTATTTTGAAGCATGGGGGGGCTGAAAGCTTTTCCACACAGCACTGGCAGAC
Organism: Pleurodeles waltl; assembly: GCF_031143425.1. Classification (NCBI taxonomy): domain Eukaryota; kingdom Metazoa; phylum Chordata; class Amphibia; order Caudata; family Salamandridae; genus Pleurodeles; species Pleurodeles waltl. Next base: position 298,480,005 of record NC_090443.1, on the reverse strand, counting down.
ACTCTTTTGGAACATAGCGGGCATAGGGGAGAAATACCACAATAATGATTGGCTTGCCTTGTTAGAAAACAAGCAGGTGGTTTGTGTCCAAGAAACATGAGCCAATAGAGCGATTCATATCAATGGGTTTCAGTCAGTCACAACCCTGGCTACTTGAAAACCTGTAGGGCGCAGCAGTATGGGGTTGATGGCCCTGTTCAACATCACCTCAGGCGTTAAGGTAACTAAATGTAAGACTGACTCCCCTTTCTACCAGCTAGTGTTGCTGTCTATGAAGGGCAGCCTGTTAATGCTTTTGGTTAATTTTTACCATAATAATTTTGTGAGATCTCACTTTGAGATTTTACATGCCCTTGAGAGGGCCATTGAGGAAATGGTTTGCTGCTTGGATAAGGATTTTATAATTATATGGGGTTGGTATTTCAATGTCTCCCTTTGTTCCACAGGGGATGATAGGATCTGTGGTTTAAATTATGAAGATAATTGCAAATATTTCCACTTTACTCACAACCCCTGTGGGGACCAGTTAAATAATCTTATGAGGACTCATAATTTAGTGTTGGCAAGTGGCATCTCACTGACCTTTACACCCCCTGATATTACTTTTATTGGGGGGGCAGGTCTGTAATTGATCACGTAATGATGTCAAGGTCCTGGGTGCTTTTAAGGTTGTGCCAAGTGGCCTCAGCGATCATTATCCGCTGGTCCTATTGTTCCAATATGGTTTCAAAAAGAGAAGTCTGCAGAAAATGGGAGGCCCTTTGGAATATCATAGGAATAAAGGTGTGCTATCTAAATGGCAAAATATAGACCAAGAAACTCTCCTAAGTAGTGTTGTGGGCAAAACCTTGGACACCTTTGAAACCTGCTTAAACACTGAGTTACCCCCGTCTCAGATCCTGGGAGCTTTCACAGACATCTGCATGGCAGTTAGGACACATTTAACTCTATCTACCCAATCTCCCAAAATCAAACTTGTAAAATGGTTCGATAAATCAACCACTTACGCCCATTCACATCTCATGTGGGTGTTAAAATCCACTCCGAGAACGAAATCAGAGGTCACGAAATACAGGGCTCAGTACAAGAAGGCAGTTTCAGCTAGGAAGAAAATGATAAGAGAAGAAGCATTGGAGAAATTGATCATTGCCTCAGCTATTAATGACGGGGCAAAATTTTGGAAAGTCGTCAATACCCCTTTTTTTTAGCTCTGACACAATCAAAGGTGTTGAGGTACACATCCCAGAGCAGAGATGGGTCAATCATTTTACAAAGCTGTGTGAAGGTCATTCGGATGACTGCGAAACAACTGACATAAATGCCCCTGCCATGCCTGGCATTGAGGAACTGGACATTCACCTGAATTATGTCATACTAGCTATTAAGGGCTCATTGCCAGATAAGGCCCCAGGGCCAGATGGGGTTCTAGCTGATCTCTTTAAGTACAACATTGATCTTTGGGCCCCAATTTTGGGAAACGTTTTCAGAGCTGCATCAACCTCTGTCCTCCCTCCATCGTGGTCTAGTGCCATCATTGTACTGATCTTTAAGAAGAGAGACCCGAGTGACCCTGCTTGTTATCGTCCAATATTTTTGATTGATGCCACCGCAAAGACTTTTGGGAGAATCCTGCTGGACCATTTGGAAGTCTGGGCCCTAGACAACAACATTATCTCCAAGTCTCAGTTTGGCTTCAGGAAGGCGGTGGGGACAGTCGACCAATGTTTGAACCTCCACCTCATTAGAGAAAAGTATGTGGAGGCGAAGCAAGGGTGTCTTTATATGGCGTTTATGTATCTAACAGCAGCTTTTGATAATGTGGACAGAAGCAAATTATGGGCGATGCTAACGGATAAAGGTGCTAATCCAAAGATAGTGTCCCTGTTGCCCCAACTCCACAATGATACGGAAGCTAAGGTCAGATTTGGGCAAGAGGAACAATGTACCTGCCCCTTTAATGTTAGGAAAGGGGTAAGACAGGGTTGTGTTCTTGCACCCTTCCTTGTTACGTTTGATATAAATGGTCTAGAGGGAGCTCTGATTGACGAAAAGGCAGATCCCCCTAAGGTCGCCGACAGACCACAACCGGTATTAATGTACCCTGATGATTGTGTTCTGATGGCACGGACTGGGAGGGGCCTCCAAAAACTCAGAAGTAGATTTGTGGATTTCATGATGGCCTTGGGATTGTCCACAAATAAAACAAAATCATACAATATGATTTGTGGCCGCCAAAGAACTAGAGCCTCCCAGTTTTATATTGAAGGTATCCAATTGAGCAGTGTGAACATCTTCACATATTTGGGGATTCCCTTTGACAATGGGTCTAACTGAATGCACCTAAGAGAAATCAGGGTCACACAATACAACCAAGCAGTGTCAGCTCTACGCAAATTCCTCATCAAAATAGGCTGCGCAACAATTATGCCCATTATCACCATCTATAAGGCAAGGCCTACTTCGATTGTCAGATATGGAGCTGGGATATCGAGCTATACGGGCGCATCATCTCTGCAAATAAGAGAAAATAAATTTCTGATACGTCTACTCTCACTCTCACAGACCGTTCCCGCTATAATTCCACATGCAGAAATAGATCTCCCTTTTCTGGAGGACCTGATTAAGTTAGCCCCTTTAGCCCTCTAGATGTCTGTTTGGACTAGGCCGCAAGCAGCTCTCACTCAGACACTAATTATGGACTGCATGAGGCTGGATGGAGTACAGAGATGACCCTGGGTTATGTACATTAAAGACATTAAAGAGTACCTGAGCAGCCTTAACAGATCAGACTTATTCTTTAACCCTGGGGCCATAGGCAAGCAGGACATCCCAGTAGTAAAAAATTAATTCCAAGAGAAATTGGCTACTGATAGAGAGAGGCATTATCTGAGGAAAGGTATGGAGACAGCTTATCTACCCTTATGTACTATATCTAAAATGGAACCTTATCTTTTAACTGTCTCATGGCACCATAGATTTTTCTTGACAAGGTTCCGTCTGGGCCTGGCCCACTTGTTAGTGGCTTATCCCCCTAAGGTGCACTGCAATAGGGACCAAATACCCTGTCCATGTGATATGCGTTCAGAACAATCGCAAATGCATGTTTTTATTTTGTAAGCTGTACAAAGAGCAGACTTCTTAAATCACTAAATACCAGGAGGTGTAAGGAAGCTATTTTTAATCTGCAGTTGTATAGTATAACTATTTATCGCTTTATTGTTGCACCGATAAAAGAAAGGAAATACCTTGATTCTAACTGCTAAGCACCTCGCTACAAATTTCCACAGCTCGGCAAACAATAGTTTAGATGGCCAAATGACTATCTGATCAGGTATGCAAATTTCAAGAGGTTCCAATTATTGTAACTGATCTTCTTATGTACATAGATCCCATTTGCTATTTAATAATATACAGTTCTGCAAATAAGTTTTTAGTTGACCAAATGACTATTTGATCAGGTATGCACATTTTTAGAGGCTCCAATTATTGTACTGATCTTTTTATGTACACATATTCTACTGCTATTTATTGATTTTTATTCTTATCTTTTTAACCTATTAATTAACTTTGTATATATGCTCTTTTATGGATTTCTATTAACGATCCAAATAAAGATTTTCTGACTGACTGACTCATGTATGTTGTTTACAACAAAAGCATTAGAATGCAGTAAACAGTACCAACCTAGACTAAATAGTGAGTTAGCGTGGAGGAAGCAACCTTTTAATAATGAGGTTCCTTACCAGTTGCTAGCTTTTGCTGACCACATGCATCCTGTAGAGGCCTGCTGGTCCTGGCAAAAAAGTTCCCAAAGCCAGGCAGCTCCATGGGGGACACCACTGTAAATATGTATTTTAGAGCTTCTTTACATGTTCTCAGGCCATATTTTAAAAATAAGGGTTTTAGTAGAAAGCGTCAAGCCCGGACAGCAGCATACAAGGTGGATTATTGATTCAGTATGATATTTACACAAAGTGTATTCTTGCAGATAGCCATGCAGAGACTTCTAATGGCGTTTGTGGTCCCAAGCAGGGAGAGTTAAGAGCTGCACCAGCAAAATACTCTGAAAGGCTTGAGTTTCCAATGCTGCTTTCAAATATGGTTGGCCACCTATGGTCGCATATGACTCCACTAGACCCTCAGCACCACTGATGTTCCTGATGCTAGCAATATCACTTTCCCTTGAGGCTTGCACCCCGTGCTCCTCCAGAGTCTTTTTTAGAAGAGCCATCATTACAAGAGGGTCTAGGAAGGGGCCAAGTTAAAAAGTTCCTCAGCACTTCTAAGATAAATAGCCCAATTACTGGAATTATCTGTAAAAATTACTTTCAAGGAGCCCCTCAGACTATCAGTGTTGGCACTGCAAACACAATGTTAAAACTTTATTACATCCATTTTGCATATCACATCCATCCTAAATAGGTCAAATTCCAGGCGTATCCCTGCACGCCTGGTGGATCTAGGAATCTGATTTATCTTCTTATAGACTTTAATCTGGCAGTTCTCAAGCACTGTAGTAATCCTGCTGGGATACGCAAGATGCCCACAGGAAATTGTTGGTAGTAGTTTTATCTTGAAGACTCTCCTAATTGCCTCTGAGGTCGGAGATTTAAGCTGATGGTAAAGTTTGGATGGGTCATAGGTAATTTTGTCACCCATGTGTCAGAGTAAAGCACAGTTATAGATGCCAGCAACTTTCTGAGATTGCTTCTTGACTTTGCGTTTTGTATACCTCCTATATTCATTGTCACCTGTATAGTAATTCTTTTATCCACCATCAGAGGTTTTATTGTAGGAATTCCTCTCAGGGTACTAGATGGTTTCTTATCTGGACGCAATATTTGTTTCACCCATTGACATAACAAGGGGATATTGTTCTTTTTCTGGTTTGCTGATTTTTATGCCCCAGCTTGTCAGCAAACCCTCATTTTCAAATATTCTTTCTGCGATGCTCTGGTCAGGCCATGTTGTCAGTGTGGATTCTCTCTGACTAATCCACATGTAAAGTAAAGTTTATAGAGGAGAGGTCCCCCGTGGTAAGATTCGAAACCGATGGTATATTATGCAACAAGCGCAGTATATTTGACCTATCAAGGATGTCCCAAGGGCCCGTGATGCATATAGCGGAGTAAATATTATTGCAGGCAATTACGTGTTCTTCTGGCAAATTGTAAAGTTTATACTTAATTTTCAGTGGTGTTCTTGCGCATACACAGAACCGTGTAAGCCAGTGGATTCCTGAATATTTGTATAGTCAGACAGCTGATGGTTTGGTGTGCACCTGACCCACCGGTATTCCTTTCATGGGTAGAATTGCTTTTTGCAGGAGTCCCTGTTCCTGATAGTCACATATTTGTTCAGGCTGCGTCAATGTAGGGGAATTTGCAAGAGTCATGTACTGTCTACATTGAGATTGTACCATCAGTGAGTTAATATTACATACGGCTATTATTTCTTCCTGTATGAGTCGGCGGTTAGGGGAGATCTGCGTTGTACACTCCCCATTATGGCTTTTCTATGTGTGTGTGGCCCTCCGTTGTTTATAGCGATGTTGTTTTGGAGAGCCCCTGTAGGAGGCTGGCCTGGTTTGTAGTGGGTACCTTAGATACTTACACCTTATACCAGGCCCAGTTATCCCTTATTAGTGAAGTAGTAGTGTTCTAGCAGCTTAGGCTGATAGAGGTAGCTACAGCAGAGCAGTTTAGGCTGAATTAGGAGACATGCAAAGCTCCTACAATACCACTTATAGTTACACAGTACTTATACACAAGTAAAGACAATACTCAGCGTTACCAAAAATAAAGGTATTTATTTGGGTGACATATCTTAGATACAATACTCCTTTTGGAAGTAAGCATTATACACAATCTATTCACTAGACACCAAAATGAGACAAGTAAATAGTCATAGAACAATGCAAAAATTAGGAAATACAAGGGATTGCAATGGGAGAAAATAGGTCTAGGGGCCACACAAACCATATACTAAGAAAGTGGAATGCGAATCACGAATTCCCCCCCTAGACAAGTGTAGTGTGTGCAGAATCGCTGGGTCAGTGAGAATACAGTAAAGGTAAGTAAATTACCCCACCCCAGAGCCCAGAAAAGCAGGAGTAAAGTACTGCAAGTTTCCTTAGGACACACTACACCTCGTGATTGGGATTTTGCAGCAGCCAACCAAGTCTGAAAAGAACAACTGCTGGATTCCTGGACCTGAAGACCTGCAAAGGAAGGCGACCAAGTCCAGAAGTCGAAAGAAGTTCCAGGAAGGACAGGAGCCCCTGCCAACCCAGAAGAGGGTGCAAAAGAAGAGTCCCTGGTTAGTTGAAGACTGCATGAATGCACCCTAGGAAGATGCCAGCGGGTTCCTGCATGATGCAAAAGATGTCCCATGGTGTGAAGATTGTTGCAGATGAGATTTCATGTTGGAAGTCACCAACAAACCTTGGCTACGACAAAAGTGCGTTTTGTGTCAAAATGTCACTGGATGGACCCAGGAGGGACCTAGGGGCCTCAACTCTGTGTGAGGAGAAAGAGGGGGCTCTCAGCACTTTAGAGAGCCCTCAGGAGGCCAGCCAGCACCCCCAGGAGTCGCAGGATCTGGTGACAAAGGAGGTGCAAAACACGGTTGATGCAGCTCAACAAAAGAAGGTCCCTCAGCGAGTTGAGCATCGCAGGGTGGGGTGCTGGGGTCCTGCGCCAGGCTGTGCACAAAGGAATTTTGCAAAGAGTGCACAGAGGCCTCAGGAGGTGAAGAAGACGCAGTACAGAGGGGTACTGTTGCTCTCAAGGAAGGCAAGGTCTTACCTCCTCCCAGTTGCATTAGCAGGGCCTCAGGACAGTCTATGTCAATTATGTCCACCCTCTGTGTCCTTAGGAGCATGTTCGTCGCTGTGAGAGGAGTCCGAGGGTACCAGTCGTCATCTAGGGAGGTGCCTGCTTGGAGCAGGGGAGTGACTCTTTCACTCCACAGGAGATTTCTTCAGTCCTTCTGGTGCAGGATGAAGACAAGGAGTTCCCAGAGCTTGCACACCATGGAAACTATTGCAGTTTCTGACTTGGAGCTGAGGTTGCTGAACAAAAGTGTCTCTTGTAGACACTTTGTTTCAGTTGCAGCATTTCTTGGAGAAGGCTGCGGTTGATTCAAGGTCAGAAGAGTCTGAAGTTGTTGCAGAGGATTCCTGAAGGAAACTTGCAAACAGAATCTGAAGAGAACAAACAGGAGAGACACTAAATAGCCCTGAGAGGGGGATTGGCTACTTTATCAGGTATGGACATATAAGGAGGGGTCTCTGATGTCACCTGCTGGCACTGGCCACTCAGAGCCCTCTAGAGTGCCCACACACCTTGCAAAGCAAGATGGCTGAAGTCTGGGACACACTGGAGGAGCTCTGGGCACCACGCTTGGGGTGGTGATGGACAGGGGAGTGGTCACTCCCCTTTCCTTTGTCCAGTTTCACGCCAGAGCAGGGGAGAAGGGGTCCCTGAACCAGTGTTGACTGGTTTATGCAAGGAGGGCACCATCTGTGCCCTTCAAAGCATTCCCAGAGGCTGGGGGAGGCTACCCCTCCCCAGCTTGTAACACCTATTTCCAAAGGGAGAGGGTGTAAAACCCTGCTCCCAGAGGAAATGCTTTGTTCTGACTTCCTGGGACTGGGCTGCCCAGACCCCAGGAGGGCAGAACCCTGTCTGTGAGGTGGCAGCAGCTGTAGCTGCAGTGCAAGCCTCAGAGAGCTTGCTTGGCAGTACTGGGGTTCCATGGTGGACCCCCAGGATGCGTGGAATTGGCATCCCAATACCAGATTTGGAATGGGGGGACAATTCTATGATCTTAGACATGTTACATGGCCATATTTGGAGTTACCATTGTGAAGCAAGCAACCTTTGACCCTGTTTGCAGGTAGGTCGCTCCCCGCTCCGCCTTCCGCGCCACCTCCTTGCCCGTTCCCCCTTTGCTTTTGTCCCCACCACTGCGTCCCTTTCAGCCCCTCCCGCCTCCGCCCTCCTTCTCTCACCATTTTTTAATTTCCCTTTCCTGCCGCTGCGTCCCTTGCGGCCCCTTCCCCCTCCCCCTCCTTCTCTCACCGTTTTTTCGTTTCCTTTTCCCACCACTGCGTCCCTTGCGGCCCCTCCCGCCTCCCCCCTCCTTCTCTCACCGTTTTTCATTTCCCTTTCCCGCCGCTGCATCCTTTGCGGCCCCTCCCGCCTCCCCCCCTCCTTCTCTCACTGTTTTTTCATTACCCTTTCCCGCCGCTGCATCCCTTGCGGCCCCTCCTGCCTCCCCCCTCCTTCTCTCCCCGTTTTTTCATTTCCCTTTCCTGCCGCTGCGTCCCTTGTGGCCCCTTCCACCTCCCCCTTCCTTCTCTCACCGTTTTTTCATTACCCTTTCCTGCTGCTGCATCCTTTGCGGCCCCTCCCGCCTCCCCCGCCTCCCCCCTCCTTCTCTCACCATTTTTTTCGTTTCCCTTTCCCGCCGCTGCGTCCCCTTCGGCCCCACCCCCCAGCCCTCTCATAGGACAAGCCCTCCGGCCTCCCAGCTGCCACTCCCACCCTCCCCTCCTCTTATGGCAGCCGCAGCACGCTAGCAGGGAGCAAACTTTGACCCTGCTTGCAGGTAGGTCGCTCCCCGCTCCACCTTCCGCACCACCTCCTTGCCCGTTCCCCCTTCTTCTCTCACTGTTTTTTTCATTTCCCTTTCCCGCCGCTGCGTCCCTTGCGGCCCCTCCCGCCTCCCCCATACTTCTCTCAGCGTTTTTTCATTTCCCTTTCCTGCCGCTGCGTCCCTTGCAGCCCCTCCCGCCTCCCCCTCCTCTCTCACCGTTTTTCGTTTCCATTTCCCGGCGCTGCATCCCTTGCAGCCCCTCCCGCCTCCCCCTCCTTCTCTCACCGTTTTTTCATTTCCCTTTACTGCCACTGCGTCCCTTGCGGCCCCTCCCGCCTCCCCCTTCTTCTCTCACCATTTTTTCATTTCCCTTTCCCGCCGCTACGTCCCTTGCGGCCCCTCCCGACTCCCCCCTCCTTCTCTCACTGTTTTTTTTGTTTCCCTTTTCCGCTGCTGCGTCAGCTGCGGCCCCACCCCCAGCCCTCTCATAGGACAAGCCCTCCCGCCTCCCAGCTGCCACTCCCACCCTCCCCTCCTCTTATGGGAGGCGCCCGTCCGCGCCCGTCCGCGCCTGGACTGCGCCCAGTACCACCCCCCCTGGTCCGTGAGACCCCTGCACCTCAAGACGCCGCTACACGGCCGACCAACTCAACGCCCTCAATCCCGGCCGCATCACAGCATGCTCCCAGTCCTCACCAAGAACACCCATGGACCCTTTGCATGCCGCACCTGCAGATTCACCTGCGACAGAACAACGAAACCAACAAAGACCTAAACTAACCACCTCCACTGCATACTCCTCAACACCCGCTCCGCACGCAAGCACGCCATCGAGATCTGGGACCTGCTCGACTCCACCACCCCAGACGTAGCCTTCCTGACCGAAACCTGGTGGAACGACTCCTCGGCGCCCGACATTGCAATAGCCATCCCGGACGTCTACAAGATCATCCGTAGGGACCGCAACAACGGAATCAGAGGAGGCATAGCCATCACCCACAAATCCTCCCTCAAGGTCGACACCCACACTGACGACTCCCTCTAGACCGCCAAACACCTACACTTCCGCATCCACACCGACCCCAACACCACTCTCAGAGGAACGCTCATCTACAGACCCCCCGGACCACGAGCACCATTCAGCGAATCCCTCGCCGACCTCACCAGCACCCACGCACTCACCTCAACGGATTACATCCTCCTCGGGGACCTAAATTTTCACCTGGAGAACAACAACGACACCAACTCCTCCTCCTGCCACAACACACTCCGCATGCTCCGCAGAATCTACAAGTGGATCCTGACAGAAACAAAAAGAACAGTGACACAGGCCCACGTCAGCAGCAGGCTGGACTACGGCAACGCACTCTACACAGGCATCCCAGCAAAAGACCTACTACGCCTCCAACGCATCCAAAACGCCTCTGCCCGCCTGATCCTCAACATACCCCGCCACTGCCACATCTCCCACCACCTGAGAAACCTTCACTGGCTCCCCGTGGACAAAAGGATCACTTTCAAGCTTCTTACCCACACTCACAAAACGCTCCACGACACCGGACCAGCCTACCTAAACAACAGACTCAGCTTCTACACCCCCACCCGTCAGCTCCGCTCCACTAACCTCGCCCTCACCGTCGTCCCCCGCATCTGAAGAAAGACCTCCGGCGGCAGATCCTTCTCATACCTCGCCGCCAAAACCTGGAACACCCTCCCCACCAACCTGCGACAGACTCAAGACCTACTCACCTTCAGAAGACTCCTCAAGACCTGGCTCTTCGACCAGTAAAAACAGCTCCCCCCCCCAGCGCCCTGAAACCCTCACGGCTACGTAGTACGCTTTATAAATCCAATGATTGATTGAAGCTACATATAGGTATTGACCTATATGTAGTGCATACGTGTAATGGCATCCCCGCACTCACAAAGTCCACTGAAATGGCCCTGAACTATGTGGGGGCACCTTTGCTGGTGCGAGGGTGCCCTCACACTTAGTGAATTTGCACCTAACCTTCAGCAAGTGAAGGTTAGACATATAGGTGACTTATAAGTTACTTAAGTGCAGTGAAAATGGCTCTGAAATAGTGTGTGTACTATTTCACGAAGGCTACAATGGCAGTCCTGTGTCAGAGGTTGTCTGAGCTCCCTATGGGTGGCAAAAGAAATGCTGCAGCCGATATGGATCTCCTGGAACCCCAATACCCTATTTACCTAGTTACCACATACTAGGGATGTATAGGGGGAGTCTCAGTGTGCCAATTGAAATTGGTAAATGAAGCCACTGGCCTACAGTGACAAATTTAAAAGCAGAGCGAGCATAAGCACTGAGGTTCTGATTAGCAGAGCCTCAGTGACACAGTTAGGCACTACACAGGCATACACATTAGGCTATAAATTATGAGCACTGGGGTCCTGACCAGCAGGATCCCAGTGAGACAGGCAAAAACATACTGACATACAGGTAGAAATGGGGGTAACATGCCAAGGAAGATGGTACTTTCCTGCAGCCCCCACTGAGTTACCCACTAGGGAGCTCATCATCCCCACATTTCCCAGCTGCTGTATAGAGGATTTATTTTCTTTTAGGGGTGCCATCCTCATTTGCCCTTCACCCCCTCATCCTCGGGATGCGCCCCCCCCTGATCAGGTACCGTCTCCATCTCTCCAGTCTGCAATGGTACTAGCTTTCTCATTAAATTTGAGTCACCAATTTGCTTTTTGCATCCTTTGGCCTTGGGCTACGCCATCAAAGCATACAAAATGGTCTGATCAATATTTTCTGTAGGCCCTGATGTCTGAACAATGTAGCCATTTTCCCCCTTATTAACAATAGGAAGTTTGTGACCTCCTGCACTGGCCAATTCCTCCACAGTTGCAGCTACAGCATCTGATTGTGGACAAGGAGTGGGTACCAAGAGTAAAGAAGGTTTCTGCTCGAAAATTGGATAGGTCTTGAGCTGTCCAGGGTATGACCAGAAGCATTTGTAACTTTCTCATTGTGGCTCAATCTGTTATTTTTTTTGGTGATGTTAAGTGATTTCTTAAACTTTTTCTTCTGTCGTCTTGCTATATGTGTCTGCTAGTTATTTCCAATGACAGATCCGCTTAGCGGCTTGTTAGCTTCTGGTACTTGTCCATTTATGCCGTCCTGGACAGGGGCAATGCCCAGAGAAGTTGACAGCATCGGTTGTGTGGTATTAGATGGCATGTTTCTTGATTCAGTACCCCTACCTCCCTCATTATCATCTGTTAAAGTAGATATTCGCCCTTTTTCGGCTGATTCTGTGGGCAATAAGTCCTGCTGCATTCTTTCAGGCGTCCGGCAGCTCAGCTTCTTGCCTACTTCATGAGCAGTTTTACAGTGATTAATGAGTCTTGTTAGCATGGGTTACAGATTATCTATTATTTCATCACTACACCCCCACCACCATATTGCCTTAATTCCATCTATTTCCCCAACGATCTAGCTTTACGATTAGTGAGTTCAATTTTCTATCCAACATGAGTACACTTTGAGCCAACATGTGTGTTAGCGCCAGACTGATCTGATTTTATGCGACTGCCAGGTAAGGGCTTTAACAGCAACTAAAAGGGAGGCATTTATGGTGGTTATAATGCAGTCTGATCTATTCTCTTCCCCTACCTCCTTCCAAGGCGAATATTCCTTTGCTGTTTCTGCACCAGAGGCCCCCCTCTTCTCCAGTTCTCTGCCATGGTCTTCCATATTTGACCCTCGCAATGACCAGCATCCATGTGCTGTTGAAGTTGCAGTGAGCGTGTCCTGAGGAGCTTCCATTACACCTCAAAGAGGAGTAGAGCAAGACTGGCTATTACCAAGGGTCTCTTGTTCATAGAATTCCTCTAGCTAAGACTGTGCTATCTGATGGATCTCTGCTTTTATTAGCAATTTTTTTCGTACATAAGAGCATAGCTATCAGTCAACGGCAGAGGTATCCCCATTAGGGAAGAAATTCCAGTTGCCTCTGAACCGCTGTCTTTTCCTATTGGATTAAACTCTAGGCCAGGTCTACTGTAATGACTGTTATGTTGACTGCTGCTGCTTTTTTCTAAAGACTTGTCTGCCAATTCTATCAATTGCCCAATTACTGAAGCATCCAGGCTGGGACCTGTAGTGCAACTAGCAGTTCCTTGAACTTTCTCAGTTTGTATTGGAAGAGGTGGCTGACCGAGTTCTAAGATCGGGGTCAAAGGAGTAAACTGTGTACCTTGATCACCCAATAGTTTAATATCCTCTCCCACCCCACACCTCGCTCTTGTAAAGTAATTATATTTAAAGGCTTTTCTGGTGTTGAGGGCCTTTCTCATGGTACCCAACTGGTACTCCCTCTGAGTCTTAAGCCCATATGTTAGCCGCTCGACTTCCTCCAACTCCAACTCCATAACATCTCCGTTGTCACTATGAGGTTTTATGGGTTCTATAGATCTAACCAAGCCCCTCCTTGCACTTAACAAACGTTTATCATCTTGTAAACATCCATCATTTTCCTTAATTTCCTACCCAGCTCCTGTATTGAACATGTTGAACAAACTCAGTCCTTTATCGGTGTACATTGCTCTAATATGGGACTGCTTTACTACTATAGATTGCCCCTTCGCTTTGCTGCGATCCCTGTGTGTGGAAAAAATTATATGAGCCAGTTTCCAATTGCTCAAAATTTCTTAAGATTTCTTTGTACTTTCAGTTTTTTCTATACCCTTTGCGTCTCAGGGAGCAACCTCAGGGAATTCAAGCCTCTTAGTGATCTTGATGCAGATAAGTGAACTGCTGTTGTTGTTCTTGTTTAAGGCCTCAACTCCTGCTCCTGCTCCTGAGAAGGCATGTGCCAGTCCCCTTACCCCAGGAACACAGAAGTCTTGTAAAAGACCCCAAGCTGGCCACTCACGTATGTTGATGTTGGTACTTGGGTCAGCGTTTAAAAAAAAATGTTTTTTACGTAGCTTTGCATAGCTTTTATTGAAAGAAACAATCGTTGATCACCTTGTAATTTTGTTGGTTGCTGCTTTTTATACCATCCGAGCGCCGCCTCACTCCCTGCCTCTCTCCTTCGCTTCCTCCTCTCCAAATACCTCAGGCAGGAGGGGCACAAGCACGATCCAGGAAAGAGCCTTACCGTTGTCTGACTGAACAATGGTACGACCTGAGGGGCACATGCAGAATTGGCCCAGCTGAAGGACAAGCCACACCAACCCAATGCTGGCTGCTTCCACCCCACCAGCAGTGAGGATCTGAGCCTACTACTCTGCTCACGTGTCAAGTTTTTTTTATTTCCTGCTTTTTCCTGCTTTGTTGCTTAATCACTTGGTTGGTTGGTTGGTCAATCAGTTGGTGAGTCAATTGGTCACATTTAATCATATTTAGCAGTTTCTCTGCATATTGTTCACTGAATAGGGTGGATGGGGTATGGGGGAGGGGGAGTGCTGAGGGCTAGAATCACCTCCTCATCGTCTCACATGTGCACACCTCTCAGCTCCCTCTCTTCTCTCAGTGCAGCTTGGCACTTCGTACTGTTTGCCCCCCAGCCCCAACCACACATCCAACCCCACAGGCACTAGCATGTTCTGTTGTCCTGTTGTCGCTCCTGTCACTCCTGATGTCACTCTTGTTGTCCTGTTGTCCGCGCGCTCTGCTACCACTCCTGCCCTGTGTGGCTGATGAGCCCAATAGTTCTTAGGGCCAATGGTACACAGGCAAGTCTTGCCAACGTGGTAAGCACGGCATGGCACAACATGGCTTGGCGGTGCCCCATGGTGCTACGGGCCACTATGGCCGTTGAGGGTCTCGCAATCACTGGCAATCACTAGCCGCTACGGGCCACTGCGGGCTGCTATGGCCGTTGACGGCCCTGTTGTGGGCTGCCGACATCACCGGCAATCACCATGAGCCCCTGTGCTGCTGTGCCTCTGTGCCACTGGCCTGCTCCAACTCTTGACTGCGGCCTGCAACCTGCCGCACTGAGCACCAAGACGATCACCACCACCTCCTAGCTTCAGCACATCAACTTCGTCATCAGCATCTCATGGCAGACAATTGTAGAGGACACATACCACACAGTTTTCATATACCTGCATCTCAGCCAAAGTAATTTTGAATCAGCTCCGCCCTGGAGTCAGCTGCATCCTCATCATCATCCTCTTTATCACTCTACATGTCCCCTTCATCAGCCTCTGACACAGCTACCCCCTCCTCTGCATCCAGCAATGGGTTGTGACGCCTCAGGGCCAGATTGTGCAGCATGCAGCAGGCCACAATGATCTGGCACACCTTCTGTGGCTTGTAGAGCAGGGCACCCCCGTAGACATGCTAACACTTGAACCTGGCCTTTAGCACATCAACGCATCTCTCAATGACCCGTCTGGTATTACATGGGCCTCATTGCAATGGTCCTCTGCAGCTGAGGATGGACACCTCATGGGTGTCAGGAGCCAGGGCAGGTTAGGATAGCCAGAGTCACCTGTGTACATAGAGAGAAGAGGCATGTCAAGATCAGGAGGGCAATGGGGCAGGGACACAAGGGTGCAGTGAGCTGAGGGGCAACCATGCAGGGGTACATACTGATGAGCCAGGCCCAGTCTCTCTGGAGTGGTGCCATCATGTGTGGGGCACTGCTGTTCCGCAGGATGTAGGAATTATGCACAGAGCCTAGGTACTTGCCCGTCACCTGGGAGATGTACTGGTTCACGAGACAAACCACCTGCACATTGACTGAATGAAAGTTTTTCAGGTTTCTGTACACTTGTTCATTCCTTACCTGGAAGGAGCCTGAGGCAAGATAGTGGAGGACTGACAACACCTGCTCTGTGGGAGGGATGGCATTGGGATTGCGAATGGCAGGCAACATATCTGGCTCCAACTGGGCCACTAGTTCCATTATGGTCACATGGTTCAGGCGATAGGTTTGGATAATGTGACACTCATCAAGGGTAGCAAGGTCGCCTAGGGGCCTGTACACCAGTGCATTCCTCTTCCTCAACTGTGCATAGTACCTGGGAACAGGAGAGAGGTGGCAACATGTCGTGCAGCATAGAAGTATGATACACTAGATTTCACACATATCACACATTGTAATAGTAAAATGGTTGCCGCCTGTCTGCATGCATGGGACAGGTGGAAGTGAGATCATCCCGCCGGCGTAACACGTGATGACAGCAGGCGGTCACGACTGCTGTGCAACTCACCATTGGCTCACACTGTTGCCAATGGGAGTCTGTAGCCAATGGTGATCGCCACCGGCGGTGACGGTGATGACCGTGACTGCCAGTTCATTTGCTCATGCTCACTTGACTCCTGAACCTCATGCACTGAAGACCTTCACTGCCTGTGCTGCTGTGTACTGACTCTGGTAGCTAAGATGCCGCGTCCTGCAGGACACAGGGCCCCAGCCTTCACTCAGGAACAGTTGGTGCAGCTTGTGGATGGGGTCCTGCTCCTGTATGGACAGTTGTAAGGGGCACCAGAGCAGCAGGTGAGCCCATTGTCATTGTCCTGTATGTGAGTTGCCCGCATGGGGATGGGGTCCTTGGTAGGTGGCAGTGTGAATGGAGCATGGACATGGGTGAGAAGCCGAGGGCTAGGTTGGCGAACGACATGTGGATGTGTGATGTGTGCTGTCCACTACAGTCACAGGTATGCCATCCTACATGACTGTGATCTTCTGTCTGTGTCACCCATACAGGTCGGCACCCATCAAAAGAAGGGGATTTGGCGTGCCATCGCCAAGCAAGTGCGGACCCGGGGGGTCCATGCCCGGCAGAGCACCCACTGCAGAATGCGTGGGAGGACCTGAGATGCTGGGCCCAGAAAACCGCAGAGGCTCAGCTGGGGACGTCCTCCCAATGAGGGAGAGGTGCCCGTCGGACCCTGACCCTCCTAATGGCCTGTATATTGGTGGTGGCCTACCCCAAGGTGGATGGGCGCTTGAGGGCAGCACAGCAGCCACATGGCGGTGAGTACTCACTCTCACTTGTGACATGTGTTGACATGGTGGCTCTGGGTGGGCACCATTGGGTAGCTGTAGTGTGGATGCTTGGTACACTGATCTCCACTATAGGTTGTGTCCATTTGGGTAGGATGAACATCACAGGTGTGAGTAATGCCATGCAGTCAGTGGTAGCTGGGCAGACTTCTCAATGAAGTACTGTGTGCCCACCTACTTGCTAGATCTGCCTGCCAGCACATGGCAACTGGATCTTTAGAGCTGTGATGTCAGGGCATTGTGATTGGTCCTGGACAACCACTGTGCCAGGGGTGTATCCATGACCTCAATCAGCTGACAGGCACTGCATGTATGGTGGGGTGGGTACATCAAGTGGTGACAGTGCTTCTTGACATTAGTCAAGGGGGCCATTCAACTAGTCGCGCAGGATCCTCGTAGGCGTCCAGTCCTTTGCATGTGTGTCACAACGGCCATGGGTAGTGGGCAGGTGCTGGACAGGTGTGGCGGGTATGACACTCCTTATGTCGAGATATGCCTCAGTTAGACCATCAGCGGTTGAAATGTACATTGTTGCTCCATCCTCCATGGTGTCACCAAGTAATAGGCTGCAAAGGGTTGGCAAAATGTATCATGGCATGGCATCAAATGCAGACGTACTACCCTGTGCTGGAATTGACTGATTGCACCCTGTCTCCCTCTCTCTCTCTCACTCTCTCTCTGACTCTCTTTGTCTCTCTCTCTCTCTCTCTCTCTCTCTCCCTGTTGTCCACTATCTTTGTGTGCATGAGCATCATCTGGTGAATGAGAAGGGGCACCGGCGAGTGGGGAAGCTGCAGTCCACGGGACCCAGGAGGCTGACACCAGCAGAGCCGAGGAGACCAGTGGGATGGAGGGCGAGGGGAGTGCCGTGGGGGAGACCGGAGGTGATCATATGCAAGTTTGGACAGTTCAACATTTTGGCCTGTGCCAGACATTTTTAGAGAGAGTTAAAGTGATAGAAAAAGAGAAAAAAGTTTTCAGAAATTTTTGGAAAGACAGAAAAAACTTTTTAAACTTTTAAGAACTTTTTGAAAGTTTTAGAAGTACTTTTCAGCACTTAGAAAAGAGTGAAGAGAGGAAATGCAAAACTTTTTGGCTATGTGTATATACACTGACCTTGTTTTGTATATTTTTCTCTTATGAAAAGTACAATGACAAGAGTGGTAAGTAGTCTCAAGCACTTATCCCACCACTGCACAACCAACGTAGGAGGCTGGACTGGCTTGTAGTGAGTACCAAGGGGTACTTGCACCTTGCACCAGGCCCAGTTATCCCTTATTAGTGTATAGGGTGTCTAGCAGCTTAGGCTGATAGATAATGGTAGCTTAGCAGAGCAGCTTAGGCTGAACTAGGAGACGTGTGAAGCTACTACAGTACCACTTAGTGTCATATGCACAATATCATAAGAAAACACAATACACA
Organism: Pleurodeles waltl; assembly: GCF_031143425.1. Taxonomy (NCBI): domain Eukaryota; kingdom Metazoa; phylum Chordata; class Amphibia; order Caudata; family Salamandridae; genus Pleurodeles; species Pleurodeles waltl. The sequence continues at coordinate 298,461,988 of NC_090443.1, read as the reverse complement.
GTTATACTAAAAATAAAGGTACTTTATTTTTATGACAATATGCCAAAGTATCTTAGAGTGTACCCTCAGTGAGAGGATAGGAAATATACACAAGATATATATACACAATAGCAAAAATATGCAGTATAGTCTTAGAAAACAGTGCAAACAATGTATAGTTACAATAGGATGCAATGGGGAAACATAGGGATAGGGGCAACACAAACCATATACTCCAGAAGTGGAATGCGAACCACGAATGGACCCCAAACCTATGTGACCTTGTAGAGGGTCGCTGGGACTATTAGAAAATAGTGAGAGTTAGAAAAATAACCCTCCCCAAGACCCTGAAAAGTGAGTGCAAAGTGCACTAAAGTTCCCCTAAGGACAGAATAGTCGTGTTAGAGGAATAATGCAGGAAAGACACAAACCAGCAATGCAACAACTGTGGATTTCCAATCTAGGGTACCTGTGGAACAAGGGGACCAAGTCCAAAAGTCACAAGCACGTCAGAGATGGGCAGATGCCCAGGAAATGCCAGCTGCGGGTGCAAAGAAGCTTCAACTGGACAGAAGAAGCTGAGGTTTCTGCAGGAACGAAAAGGGCTAGAGACTTCTCCTTTGGTGGACGGATCCCTCTCGCCTTGGAGAGTCGTGCAGACGTGTTTTCCCGCCGGAAGGACGCCAACAAGCCTTGCTACACGCAAATCGTGCGTTTGGCGTTTTTGGACGCTGCTGGGGCCCAGGAGGGACCAGGAGGTCGCAAATTGGACCTGCAGAGAGAGGGGACGTCGAGCAAGACAAAGAGCCCTCACTGAAGCAGGTAGCACCCGGAGAAGTGCCAGAAACAGGCACTATGAGGATGCGTGAAATGGTGCTCGCCGAAGTTGCACAAAGGAGTCCCACGTCGCCGGAGACCAACTTAGAAAGTCGTGCAATGCAGGTTAGAGTGCCGTGGACCCAGGCTTGGCTGTGCACAAAGGATTTCCGCCGGAAGTACACAGGGGCCGGAGTAGCTTGCAAAGTCGCGGTTCCCAGCAATGCAGCCCAGCGAGGTGAGGCAAGGACTTACCTCCACCAAACTTGGGCTGAAGAGTCACTGGACTGTGGGGGTCACTTGGACAGCGTCGCTGGATTCGAGGGACCTCGCTCGTCGTGCTGAGAGGAGACCCAAGGGACCGGTAATGCAGCTTTTTGGTGCCTGCGGTTGCAGGGGGAAGATTCCGTCGACCCACGGGAGATTTCTTCGGAGCTTCTTGTGCAGAGAGGAGGCAGGCTACCCCCACAGCATGCACAAGCAGGAAAACAGTCGAGAAGGCGGCAGGATCAGCGTTACAGAGTTGCAGTAGTCGTCTTTGCTACTATGTTGCAGGTTTGCAGGCTTCCAGCGCGGTCAGCGGTCGTTTCCTTATCAGAAGGTGAAGAGAGAGATGCAGAGGAACTCGGCTGAGCTCATGCATTCGTTATCTAAAGTTTCCCCAGAGACAGAGACCCTAAATAGCCAGAAAAGAGGGTTTGGCTACCTAGGAGAGAGGAGAGGCTACTAACACCTGAAGGAGCCTATCACAAGGAGTCTCTGACGTCACCTGGTGGCACTGGCCACTCAGAGCAGTCCAGTGTGCCAGCAGCACCTCTGTTTCCAAGATGGCAGAGGTCTGGAGCACACTGGAGGAGCTCTGGACACCTCCCAGGGGAGGTGCAGGTCAGGGGAGTGGTCACTCCCCTTTCTTTTGTCCAGTTTCGCGCCAGAGCAGGGGCTAAGGGGTCCCTGAACCGGTGTAGACTGGCTTATGCAGAATGGGGCACATCTGTGCCCAAGAAAGCATTTCCAGAGGCTGGGGGAGGCTACTCCTCCCCTGCCTTCACACCATTTTCCAAAGGGAGAGGGTGTCACACCCTCTCTCAGAGGAAGTTCTTTGTTCTGCCATCCTGGGCCAGGCCTGGCTGGACCCCAGGAGGGCAGATGCCTGTCTGAGGGGTTGGCAGCAGCAGCAGCTGCAGTGAAACCCCAGGAAGGGCAGTTTGGCAGTACCAGGGTCTGTGCTACAGACCACTGGGATCATGGAATTGTACCAACAATGCCAGGATGGCATAGAGGGGGCAATTCCATGATCATAGACATGTTACATGGCCATATTCGGAGTTACCATGGTGAAGCTACATATAGGTAGTGACCTATATGTAGTGCACACGTGTAATGGTGTCCCCGCACTCACAAAGTTCAGGGAATTGGCCCTGAACAATGTGGGGGCACCTTGGCTAGTGCCAGGGTGCCCTCACACTAAGTAACTTTGCACCTAACCTTTACCAGGTAAAGGTTAGACATATAGGTGACTTATAAGTTACTTAAGTGCAGTGTAAAATGGCTGTGAAATAACCTGGACGTTATTTCACTCAGGCTGCAGTGGCAGGCCTGTGTAAGAATTGTCAGAGCTCCCTATGGGTGGCAAAAGAAATGCTGCAGCCCATAGGGATCTCCTGGAACCCCAATACCCTGGGTACCTTAGTACCATATACTAGGGAATTATAAGGGTGTTCCAGTAAGCCAAAGTAAATTGGTAAAATTGGTCACTAGCCTGTTAGTGACAATTTAAAAGTAATGAGAGAGCATAACCACTGAGGTTCTGGTTAGCAGAGCCTCAGTGAGACAGTTAGGCACCACACAGGGAACACATACATGCACACCTATGAGCACTGGGGTCCTGTGTGACAGGGTCCCAGTGACACATACATATAGGCCACAAACCTATGAGTACTGGGGTCCTGACCAGCAGGATCCCAGTGACACATAACAAACATACTGAAAACATAGTGTTTTCACTATGAGCACTGAGGCCTGGCTATCAGGATCCCAGTGAGACAGTGAAAACAGTGACAAACACCCTGACATACACTCACAAACAGGCCAAAAGTGGGGGTAACAAGGCTAGAAAGAGGCTACCTTCTCACAGAGGGCGAGGGGAGTGCCGTGGGGGAGACCGGATCGACCACTACATCTTCAGATTCCTCCTTCAATGGTGGCTCCCTGGCAGTGGTGAACCCATCTGGGACCACCCCAGCACCACCCTTGTCCACCACCCCCATGCCAGCACCGCCTTTCCTGTAGCTCCCCACCCACTTGCCTGTGCCCGCTCACCCAAGAGGGTGGGCATCGCCTTCGCTGCAGGCACCCATTCCTCTGCCCCAGTCAGGCCTGCTGCCCTCAGTGAGGAGGAAATTGACCTCCTGAGGTCCATCTTTGTGGGCAGACAACTATCATAAATGCCATCCAGGGACTGGCATCCCAGATGCAACAGACTAATGCATTCCTGGAAGGCATTCATGGTGCCTTGTCTGGCCTACAAAGATCATTTCAGGCTCTGGCCTCCTCGTTGACGGTAGCCAGTGTCCCTTCTTCTTCTGTCCCCCTCTAGCTACCTGTTCCCAATCCCACATTCCTCTCCCCTCACCCATCCAAGACACACCTACTGACCCACATGCATCCACATCAACAGACAAGGTACACAAGGACAAACATAATCACCACAGACGTCACCACCGCAATTCACACATTCAATACACCCATGCAGACATGTCAACATCCACACCCTGCACCGACTCCCCAACCACCTTCCCCCTCACAGTCAACACTACACACACACCTGCAGTCAGCAGCACATCACACACTGTTCCTGCCACATGTGCCCTCACTGCCACTGTCACCACATCTTCTGGCCCTCATTCAATCACCCCATACACCACTGGTGCAGACACCATAACTATCAATACCCCCACATGTAGCACATCCACCCTTCCTGTCGACATCACCCCATCATACACTCACACTTCCCCCTGCCCTCTTCCTGCATCTCCCCCTCCTCCTCCCAGTACATCTATATGTACATATTCACCCACCCAGCACACAAATTTCATACACCCACACACCTGCACCCATGGTGCACCCACACACACACCTCACAACCATACCCACTACCTCCACACTGAAAGGTCTTTCCAGTGACCTCCCATGTGTTCCCAAAAAACGTTTTCCGTGCGAGTTTTCCCTGTTCCCCACCACTGACCCAGTCCCTGTCCCCAAGGGACCTGCTACCCTTTCTCTGGCCCAGCCTTCCGCATCCCAGTCTGCCACTGCCCCTGCCCCTCCACCACCTGCCACTTCCGCCCCTGTGACGTCCACGGCTCCTGCTGCCAAACCCAAGCACACTCCCTCCTCTTCCCAGGCCAAGCCCACTCCTTCCACATCCAAGGTCAAGCCCATGCCCACCCCCTTTGCCAAGCCCCCACCATCCAAGGGCAAGCCCAAACCGCAGCCCCTTGCTAAGCCACCACCATCCAGGGGCAAGTCCAGGGACCCCCCATTTAAGGGCACACCTTAGGTGACTCCCTCCAGGCCCAGACAGAAGGACCCCTCCTCCAAGCCCAAGGACCCCCCACCCCTGAGGTGCCTGTATTCCCCATTGATGCCCCTGCCCTGTGGAGGTCTGCACTTTGCAGTCAGGAGTCAAGTTGGGGCGTCATCTTGTGCCCAGTATGCTCAGGGCACTATGGTTTTTGGACTGGCCCTTGGGCCTGTATGTACATACGTTTTATCAAATTTTTAATATGTGGTTAGCATGCGCACTACACCGTTGGTGTTGCTGTTACCTACCTAGTCCTGGCTTTCATTCTCCATGTATGTGTGGTGGTTGTGGGTATTGGTATGTGTGTGTGTGTGTTGGTACAGGTGTTTGTTTGCATGTGTGTGTGGGCATGGCTACCCGTGTCGTGTGTTATGTATATGTGTGTGTACTAATGTCGTTCCCTCCAGTGTGTGCTAGGCTGGTGTACTTACGGTTGGTGTCGTGATCGTCGTTGCTGGTCTGGGAGTTGCAGGGCCAGGTAGAGGATTGGAAGGAGTTGCATTTCGTGTGCCATGGCGCCTACGGACCTGCCTGTGTTCCTGAAGGTGGGTGTTCCCTTTATCTTGTTCGTTTCCACCAATGTTTTGGTGGCAGTGGTTCTGCCCCAGAAATCCTGGGTGTGTGCAACCTCGTAATATGGTCGTGGGATGTTGCCTGACCGCCAGGCTGGAGATGGCTGCTGCCTGGCAGGCCAAGCACTTCCGCTGTGGTGGACCGGACGGTAACTTGCCTGTGTTCTGCAGGTACATTTCCGGGACTTGTAATGTTTCGGTCTTCACTGCCGGGCCGGAGGCAGTGCGGGAGCTAACTCCACAGTGGCAGTAGGCTGACCGCCAGACTAGTAATGAGGGCCATAGTTTGGTTTCACTGTATTCAACTTTGCTATTTCTTGCACAAAGTTGTCAGTACTTACATCTGTGTTTTCTTCTTGCACACCTGAAATACCAACTCATGATTTTACCTAGACTCCACTTCAGGACCAAATAGACATAACTGAATATCTTCACAAGCATTTTCAACCTCTTATACTGTACCATACAAAAGTGCTTTGTTCATTTCTCCTAAATACAATGCAGGACTTTTTACAAAGTTAATCCTTCTAACTAAATTTTGCTCTTTTGAATGATGAACATCCAACATTGTAAAATGATGAAAACATTTTGTGCACACTTTCTTGGATAGATATGCCAGTAAGGCCCATATTTATACTTTTTTAGCGCTGCATTTATGTCATTTTTTGATGCAAAAGCGGCGCAAACTCACAAAAGTTTGTGCTGCTTTTGCGTAAAAAAATGACGTAAATGTGGCCTAAAAAAGTATAAATATGGGCCGAAATGTCTTGGTAAATTTATGTATTTCCTCACTTTGCAGTGATATAATCCTTGCAACATTGCCATTTTTGCAATTTTCTGCTTCACACTTTTACCTGGAAATTCAAGTAGAAAAGTTCTTAATATATCAAATGATTCTTGATGAACACTACAAATACTACTACAGTCCCATTTATATACAGGGGCATGTCTATGCCTTCATTGTATCTATTCAGCTATTTCTTTCTCTACATTTCTAAGAACTCCCTCTTTTGCATTGAGAGTACCATTTTTTAACTCAGACCAGTTGCTTCAGCTGCATGTACTAACGTTCTCTTGCAAGTAGCTTTCTTCATTAAAGACAACCTCACTACGAGACGTATGCTTCCATCCTCCTCTGAAATATTTTACAAAAGTTACTTTTATTAATAGGCTTATTTTGGCTTTTTCTCTTCATAGACAACACAGTTTTATCCAGTGTTCTCATTCTGTTCAGTTTCGAGATCAATAGTTACTGCTTCAGGGCAAAAGCTTTTTCAACTACCCTCTCAATATGTTGTTTTTGCTTTAGTGCTTCCCTTCTCCTCTTACACTGCTTGCTTCATGCCAAATTCTGTATTAACCTGCTACGAAACATTCTCACTCAGGCTTCCTTAAATTGTTTCTGTCTCCTTGTTGAACTACCTGTTGGCTGATAACATTTGTTACTTCCAATGTCACTTACTTCTTTTCCTTTCTGAGTTGATTTCAAGCCCCACATTTTATTTCCAAGTTTTTGCACATTTTGCATTTTTCCACATACAATTTTATGAAACTTCTTGGTTCAGCTACCAGAAGCTCATTTCTCTTCAAGAACATCCTCCACATAATGTCTCCTTTCACTCTGAGTTTTAAGCAGATAGTAGTCTGTCTTCATTTTTTTTTATTCTTTCTGTCTTTTTAGGCATAAATCTTCCCTTGTAAACACAAGTAGATGTCTGAAAAGCAAATAAGGACTACCTTTACCATGACATGAAATTGTATTAAATTACCTACTCTAAGCACTTGAGTAGCTGCATAATTGGTTATGTCAATGTGTAACAGGCAGTGTAAGTCTATCAGCATGGATGTATAAATGTGTATATGAGTTGCTGTATAGATGGGTGACTTGGTGTGTCAGTACTTGAGTACATACCTTAGTGAGTGTATCAGTGCCTCTGTGAGTGGGTCACTGGTGGTGGTGGTGGTGGTGCTGCTGCTGCTGGTAGGGGGCAGCTCCAGCCCATCCCCTACAGCCTCGGACGGCTTCCTACTGGTAGTGGTATTTCTGCAGCTGCTGGTGGGGAGAATGTCCAGCCGATCGCCTGCAGCCTCGGACGGCTGCCCACTGGTGATGGTGGTGCTGCTGGTTGGGGGAGGCTCCAGCCCACATCCCCTGCAGCCTCGGACGGCTGCCACTCGTGGTGGTGGTACTGCTGTTGCTGGTGGGGGGAGGCTCAGCCCATCCCCTGAAGCCTCGGACGGCTGCACAACCATGGTTGGTGGTGGGGACTCCGTCTGAGTCCCTGTACCAGGCCCCTTATCCTTCCTGCCTGCTGATGCTGGCTCCTTGCCCTTCCTGGCAGCAGCTGGGGCAGGCTCCTTGCCCTTCCTGGCAGCAGCTGGGGCTGGCACCTTGGCCTTCCTGGCAGCACATGGGGCAGCCTCCTTGGCCTTCCTGGCAGCAGCAGGGGCAGGCTCCCTTTCCTTGAGGCTGCTTGGTGCTCTGGATCCTTTCCCACCACAAGTGGGTGTGGAGTCTACTGGATCCATGCACTGGGTGGCTGAGGTGCTTGCCTGGGTTTTTGCCACCCTGGCCAGAGGTGAAGGACGGGGGTAGGGGTAGGGAAGAGGTCAATGGTGGAGAGAAAAAACTTCTTAGGGACATTGGGGTGGGGAGAGGGAGAAGGTTTGGGAGTGGAGGAAGAGGGAGTGGTTGTAGGAGGTGTCTGTCTGCTGTGTTTGGGCGCAGGTGCATGGGCTGGATGCTGTTTTCAGGTGGGTGGCTGTTGGGTGTCTGAGTGCTTGCATTTATGTACCTTGGGAGGGGGCGGTGACAGACACAGTGGGACAGGACACAGGGGACGTGTACATGGCTGTTGTGGAGGTGTCTGCAAGTGAGGTGTGTGCTCTGCTAGGTGTGTGGTGATGCTGGTAGTGGATGAGGATGTAGTGCATGCAGGTGTGAGTGGAGACGGAACTGGGAGGGAGGTGGAGGAGGAGAAGGAGGGGGAGACAGTGGAAATTAGGGATGTTGGTATGTCTGTATCTGGATGGTGTTTGTGTAAGTGCCTGTGGGATGTTGTGTGGTGCTTCTGTTTGCCTGTGCCACTCTTGTGTGTTGTCTTGTGTGCATGCTCGTCTGCCTGTGTGCTTGGGATAGGTTGGGGATGAGGGGAATGGGATTGGGAAGAGGAAGTTGGAGGGGGAAGGGTGGAATCAGGGACAATGGCTGCCATCAGAGAGGAGGCCAGTTCCTGGATTGATCTCTGTTGGGCCGCCAAGCCAGTGTGAATGCCCTCCAGGAATGCATTAGACTGTTGCATCTGGGCTGCCAGCCCCTGGATGGCATTAACAATTGTTGACTGCCCTATAGAGATGGATCTCAGGAGGTCAATAGCCTCCTTACTCAGGGCAGCAGGGCTAACTGGGGCAGGACCTGAGGTGCCTGGGGCAAAAGAGATGCCCACCCTCGTGGGTGAGCGGGCATGGGCAACTCAATGAGGGGCTGCCTAGAGGGCAGTGCTGGTATGGGGGTGGCGGCTGTACCTGTAGCTGAGGTGTGCACAGAGGTGTCCGCCACCACCAGGGAGCTTCCATCGGAGGAGGTATCTGTGTCTGAACTGTCCCCTAAATCTCCGCCGTGGTGCACCCCTCCGTTGGTGGATTCTTCCCCCTGGGTCCTGTGGGATGCAGCTCCCTCTGTCACCGGTGCCTCTGCTCCTCCACCAGACGATGCTAATGCAAATAAGGACAGGGTGGCAAAACAAAAAGGGTGGGAAGAGACAAAGGATACACTGGGTCAATGGCTGCACCAAAACCACTGTTGGTGTACACACCACACTCACACACAGGGAACAACCCTACGCACTATGCATTGCACTACCAGTTATAATGCTGGCCACCAAGACATGGGGAGGGGCGCACACCGCCAAATGCAGTACACCTGGGACCCACACAGCCCTGACCAGTTGTGGATGCCTATGAGCTAGGTAGCAGGATTATCACTTTAGAACCCTGGCTAATATGGGACCTTCTCTGCGGGCCATCAGGGGGGTCAGGGTTCGACGGGCACCCCTTCCTCGTTGGGAGGCCATCCCCAGCTGGGCCTCCGCCGTCTTCCATGCCCAGCGTCTCAGGTCCCCCCACTGTTTCTGATGTTCAGTTTGTGACCAGCTCCTCACTCTTTTGTCCCTTAGACTGCAACCGCTGCGGATAAATAGGAAATGGAAACATACCCCCATGTTCAGATCCCTGGTGGACTTGGCAACAATAGAGGACAGGCACATTATCTTCACCTATAGACTTGACAGGGCCACAATCACAGAGATGTGTGCCCTTCTGGAGCCTGACCATCACTATCCGTCACCCCACTGGGATCCCCACTCTTGTGCAAGTCCTATCTGTGCTCCATTTCTTGGCAACTAGTTCTTTCCAAGTGACAGTGGGCTTGGCAGCAGGAATGTCACAGCCAATGTTCTCAATAGTGCTGACAAGAGTGTTGTCTGCCCTGATTAAACACGTGCAGCTACATTGTTTTCCTCCAGTTGGAGGATTTGGCCACAGTGAAGGCTGACGTCTATGCAGTGGGACATATACCCAACATAATTGGGGCGATTGATGGAACTCATATTGCATTTGTCCCTCTCCCCGGCAAAATGAAAGGTGTTCAGAAATCATAAGAGTTTCCACTCTATGAATGTACAGATGGTGTGCTTGGAGGACCAGTATATCTCCCATGTCAATGCTAAGTATCCTGGGTCGGTGCAGGATGCCTCTATCCTGAGGAATAGCAGCATCCCAAATGTGATGGTCCAACTACAGAGGCACCGGGTGTAGTTAATAGGTGAGCCCTGGTTCCCATCCAGTAGATGTTGGTGTATGGGTATGGTGTGGGCCATATAGGATAGTGTGTGCCTAAATGTTGTCCCTCGATATTTGCAGGTGGCTCAGGTTACCCCAAACTATCATGGCTACTGACCCCTGTGAGGAATGCCAGGACAAGGGCAGAAGAACGTTACAATGAGGCACATGGGTGAACAAGAAGGAAAATCAAACAGACCTTTGGCCACCTGAAGGCCAGGTTCAGGTGCCCCCATCTAACTGGGGGATTCCTGTGCTACTCACCCAAGAAGGTCTTCCAGATAATCGTGGCATGCTGCATGTTACACAACCTTCGCTTGAGACGCCATGTGCTTTTTCTGCAGAAGGAGGAGGCTGGAGATGACAATGTGGCAGCAGTGGACCCTGTGGACAGGGAGGATGAGGAGGCAGAGGATGAGGACAACAGAACAGCAGTGATACGACAATATTTCCAATGACACACAGGTAAGACAGTGTTACTTCACATTTCATTGTCATTATTTAGATTATCTTTGGCACTGGCATGCTGTTATTTCCCACTTCTATGCCGACTCACTGTATCCTTTGGCAATTCATTTTGCAGATGTTGGTGCCCCGCTATCGCTCCTGGTGTGATCACTGCAGCCAACTACAGGTCTTTCCTATGTGAACATTACTGTACAGTTGAATTGCAATGTTTGAACCTGATTAAACAAATACATACTTAAAAAATTTGAAATACTCCATACATATTTTTTCAAAGAGTGTTTATTGAAGTGCTGAGAAGAAGAGGGGCAAGTTCATTGGGATGGGGTGATTAAGAAGGAAAGTCCAGTGTATTGTTACAGTCTAATTGGTGCACAGGTGCATTGTCCAAGGGGAGATAGGAAGGGGAGCAAATGGCAGTACAAGGTGGACAAGGTGACAAAGTGGGACACATGGGTGACAATCAGGAGAGTCTCATTTCCTGGTGGGGGTCTTCGCAATAGTCTTTGGCTTCTGCCTCCTGTCCACTAGCGGCAGCAGAGGTGGAAGGCATTTCAGATGTCTGGCTAGTGGCAGTGGCCCACTGTTGTGAGACTGCCTCCCTCATAATGTTGGCCATGTCTGCCAGCACCCCTGCTATGAAGACCAGGGTGGTGTTAATGGCCTGCAAGTCCCTCGTGATCCCCTGGTACTGCCCCTTCTGCAACCACCTGTTCTCCTGCACATTGTCCAGGATCTGGCCCAGTGTATTTTGGGAATGTTGGTAGGCTCCAAGGATCTCTACAAGTGCCTCCTGAAGAGTTGGTTCCCTGGGTCTGTCCTCTCCCTGGTGCACAGCAGTCCTCCCAGTTTCCCTGTTGTCCTGTGCCTCTGTCCCCTGAACCGTGTGCCCACTGCCACTGACCCCAGGTCCCTGTTTGTCTTGGTTATGAGGTGTGCCCTAGGGTCTCTGTAGTGGTGGATACACTGCTGATTGATGTGTCCTGGGGACAGAGGTATGGGTACACTGGGTAGGTGCTGTGGTGTTGTTTCCAGGTGGGGGAGGCTCTGTGGTGGTGTGTGACTGTGCCTAGGTAGTTGACTGTCCAGAGGTCCCTGATGGGCCAGGTTGGTCATCCAGATCCAGGCGACCAGAGTTGCTGTCTTCACTGTGGGCCTCTTCAGTTGGGGGACTGGATAGTGCTGGCACCTCTTCTCCGCTGACATTGCCTGGGATGCCTGTGGGGATGTAAATGCTGTGTTATTGTTTCTGTCTGTGACATATTGTGCATCAGTGGGTTGCCCTCCTTGTTTGTATTTTCCATGGCAGCTTTTACTTGTGTACCTTGGTGTATGGCGGGATAATTAGGTTGTTAGTTGTGGGGGAGGAGATGGGGGTCCACCACCAGTCCTCTGTACATCGAGTTGGTGTCTTGCTGCAGTGGAACGCACCTTCCCCCGTAGGTCGTTCCACCTCTTCCTGATGTCATCCCTTGTTCTGGGGTGCTGTCCCACAGCATTGACCCTGTCCACGATCCTCTGCTATAGCTCCATCTTCCTAGCAATGGATATCTGCTGCACCTGTGCTCCAAATAGCTGTGGCTCTACCCTGATGTTTTCCTCCACCATGACCCTTAGCTCCTCCTCTGAGAATCTGGGGTGTCTTTGTGGTGCCATGGATGTTGTGTGAGTTGTGTAGGTGAGGGTGTGTAGGGTGATGTGTTGGGGTGTGTGATGTGGGGTGTGTGGGTGGTGTATAGATGTAGGTGGTGTGCGCCTCTGGTTTTTGTCTGTAGTCGTGGTGTCTATCTCGTGCCAATGGTTTGTATTCGAAAGGGGTTGTGGGTAATGTGGGTCTGTGTTTTATAGTGGTGTGGGTGTGTGGGTGTGGTGTGTGTATGGGTGTCAGGTGTGTGTTATTTAAATTGACAAATGTAGTGTTGTTTTGTATGTGTGTGTGTATTTCGAGCGCAGCGGTATGTTCCGCCAATGGTTTACCGCCATTGAATGTCCGCTGTGGTGATTTGTGGGTCATAATGTGATGGGCGTTGTTCTGTTGGCGTAACAGTGTAGGTTTGGATACCATCAGTTTATCACTGACCTTTGGTGTGGCGGACTTGTGTCTGTGGCAGAATAGTGACGGATTGGTGTGTGTGTGTCATACTATGGTGAGCGGATATCCGCTGTGGCGGCAGTATGTTGGCGGCAGTCAGCAATGCAGTAAGTGGCATTTGCCACCAATGTCATAATGAGGGCCAATATACAGAAACAATGGAGTTCATTTTTATGGAGAAAGGCAACAGGGTGTTCCTCAACAACTTGAAATACTGCATCCTGTTCTATGTGTAGTAATCATCTACACACCATAAATACAAAGGTTATTTTTAGAGCCAACCCTATTCTAAAGCACTTGGTTATTTTCTTTTAAAACTCATCTGATTCGCCATGAACCCCGAACCAAAAGCATAAATTCAACACAAAATAGGAACACATTTTGGCTCTGCGACTGATTCACAGATTTGTTTCCAACCAAAGTTATTCATACAAAATAACAATGCAATTAATACAGTGGGTGCATACGTGGCTAAATGGGTATGTGAGAGGATGTGGAAATAACTGTGTGGGTGTTTGTATGGGCGTGTGAGTGGTTGTGTGGGGGTCTGAGAGAGTGTATGAGTGGGTCTGTAAGTAGGTTTGTAAGTGACTGTATGGGTATGTGATTGGGTGTGTGAGTAGCTGTATGGTTGTGTGAGTGGGTGTGTCAGTGGCAGTATTGGTCTGTTAGTGGGTGTTTGAGTGGATTTCAGGGTGTCTGAGTGGGTGTGTGAGTAGGTATGTGAGCGATTGTATGGGTATGTATGTAACTTCCGGAGAGTCTCTATGGGTGTGAGTGGGCATGTGAGTGGTTTTAAAGGTATGTGAGTAAATGTGTGACTGGCTTTAAGGGCGTGTGAGTGTGTGACTGGCTATATGGGTCTGTGAGTAAGTTTGTGAGTGGCTGCATGGCTCTGTGAGTAGGTGTGTGAGTGGCTATATGGGTATATGAGTGGGTGTGTCAGTGGCAGTATGGCTGTGTGAGTGGGGGTCTCTAAGCAGTAATGAGTGACTGTATGTGTGTGTGACTGTATGTGACTGCATTTCTCAGTGTCTCTATGGGTGTGTGGTAGGTGTATGAATGCTTCTCTTGATGTGTAAGTGGGTGTATGAGTCGGTGTGTGAGTGGCTGTATGAGAATGTGAGTGGGTGTGTGAGTTTAGTAAGTCTGTCAGTAGGTTTGTGAATGGCTGTATGGCTGTGTGAGTGGGTGTGTGTTGTGTTATAGGTGTGTGAGTGGGCATGTGAGCAGTTTTGAGGGTGTATGAGTAGCTGTATTGGTCTGTGATTGGGTGTTTGAGTGGCTGAATGGGTCTGTGAGTGGGTGTGTGAATGGCTGTATGGGTCTGTGAGTTGGTGTGTGAGTGGCTGCATGACTGTGTAAGTGGGTGTGTGAGTGGCAGTATGGGTGTTGGAAATGGCCCTTTTTGCATGGTTATCCCCAAACTTTTTGCCTCTGTCCTCTTGTACTGTGTGCTGAATGTTGTTTTTGCTGGCTTAAGGACTCTGGGCACTTTACCACTGCTGACCAGAGCTAAAATGCAAGTGCTTCCTGTCTAAATTGTATCAGTGATTGGTCTATCCAGGATTGGCATATTTGATTTAATAGTAAGTCTGTAGGCGGGTGTCATGCACCTCGCCTACCGAGAGTCAGCCCTGGCGCCGGGGGAGTGTTTCTTCCCTCTCCCTTACGCGTCTCCATGATGACGCGTGCGACCAGCACGGCCGAGCGCAACCGGACTTCCGGGTTGTCGGCTCGGATATCGCACACAACGCCATAAAAACGGACGCCGCCACAGCAGGAGAGGAGCAGCCAACGAGGGAAAACGACGAGAGGACCGAAGAGCTGAGGAGCCTAGAGCCGCCAACAGATGAACCAAGAAGGAAGGAGCAGAAGCCCTGCACTCACACCGAAGTGCGAGAAACCTGCAGAGAGGATGAAGAATCCTGCCACGACCTAGGAGGGTCGTGGCTAAACAAGGTACGCGGTTTATTTAGAGTCACCCACATTAAAGGGGTAGGAGGGAGGAGGAAGGAGGGAAAAGGAACAGGAGCGGGTGGAAGGGGAACAGGGCAACTGGGGTGGAGGGACTGGGAACCCGGGAGTCACAGAGCACGGCAACCTCCTTGCACTACCCAGTCACAGTCACAGTAATCGCCCAGACTTTTGCGTTTTCTCTTTTTCCTGACCATAAAACCCCCTTTTAACAGCACCTATTCCTGCCGTTCCTTCCCTCACAACCCTCCTTTCTACTAATAAAGTAACAGAGATAGTAACTTACCGTTCCACTCACCAAGACCTGTCTTCTTCTTATGCCGAGAATCCGCGGGCGTCCAGGAAGAAGCTGTCAGCAGACCACTACCTACAAGAAAGACAGAAGGAAATATTGAGAACCTGTGCAAAACACCTCCCCCATAAAACAGAGACTTCCCGGAGAAAAGACTGAGGAGAAGACCAGCTTCTAATCTTTTTTTTTACCCTTTTTTTTTTCCCTTTATAATCAATAAATCCTGGCTTCGGCCTTATAAAACCTTATAAAACTGAGTCTGAACCTCTGTCAACACCTACGCCCCACCACAAAGTCCCTGGTAGAGTGCAGCAGGTGTGCCCAGGGCCTGTAAACCAAATGCTGCTAGTGGGCCTGTAGCACTGATTGTGCTACCCATGTGAGTAGCCCAACAAACATGTCTCAGGCCTGCCATTGCAGTGTCTGTGTGTGCAGTTTAAACTGCCATTTCAACCTGACAAGTGCAATCACTTGCCATGCTCAAAGTTTCTCTTTTACTCTTTTACTCCATGCAGGTTACCCTCAAATTATTTACACGCCGACAGGGGAGCGAGATTCATAACTCCCGACACGTTATTCCGTGTCAATATTTCATTCCGATTCTCTAAAGGGTATATTTCCTCACACGCCTTAAGGTGATTACACGATGAAACAGGGAGTGCAGTACTAAACTCCCGATACAGACTTTTAGTCTTTTCATGTTGACTATTTTCAACAGAACCTTTGGGAAGTATAAAAATTTAATACTTTCACACCGTTATCTGTGATCGACTATAAATCGTTATCTGAGTCCTGAAGAAGTCAATGAGATATTCTCTCAAAAGACGAAACACGTGTTGGCTGTTGTTTTGTTGACCATTTATGAAAAAAAAATTCAAGTATAAACCAAATATGGAAGCAAAGCACTGACTTGGACTACGTGACTTAAAGTGAAACTGAATAATTGAAGAAACAAACTCTATCATACTTAAATACGGACTTTTGAGTATATATCATTCCACAAGTGCCTTGGTTTTTGGAATTGTGTTTTGTTTTTCTTTTGAGAAACGTTGGAGGAGTTGGGAGGACTCTCCTTCCAGGAGCACCGTGTCTAATATTGCTGTTCTCTAAAAAGAATTTGGTGACTATCTGTGAGCGCCCATTCCTGTAACCCATTCCTCCCTTTCTCTTTTGTGTTCATTACCCTCAAATTAGGCCCAAGACAGCCCCCTTGGTAGGGTGCTGTGTATTTAAAAGATAGGGGATGTACTGCTGTGCTTTACATGCCCTGATACTGAAATACTCCTAAATTCATTTTTCACTATTGCAAGGCATATCTCTCTTTTAGGGTAATATGGGGATTGTCTTGAAAATTTGTTTAAGCATACTTTCCCATTGGGAGCAAATAGGGATATGGAGTTTGGGGTCATGAACTCACAATTTAAAAATATATCTTTTGATGAGGTTGGTTTCTGAAGTGTGAGTTTGAAAATGCCACTTTTAGAAAGTGGGCATTTTCTTGCTTATCGATTCTGTGCCTTTGCCAGTCTGCTGAACACATGTCTGAGTCAGGATTACAGTTGGGCTGTTTGTGCATTTACTCAAGACAGTCACACAAAGGGAGTTGAGGTGTGCCCTGCAAATCCTGATGGGTCTTCCTGACCTAGAGTGGTGGGAGGAACTTACCCTTGTACCTGAATAGGGCTGTGCCTGTTCTCACATAAAGTAGTCTCCAATCCCCTGGAGTGTGTCTGTGGCCAGGTTAGGGAAAGGAAGGGTCTTGGGTACTACATATACTTCTCTTTGAAGTTTGCCTACGTCAAAGACAGAAATGGGTATAAGTACAAGACCTCCGACACTACATAGTTAAAATCTTTCTGGACTCAGGACATTCTGCAAGGAAGAAGAGCTGGACACTCTAAGAGGGACTGCCACTTACCTGTTGCTTTATTGTCCTGGCCTGCTGCTTGCTGCTTCTGTCCTGAGAGTGAAAGGACTGGACTTGGCTTTCTACATCCTGCTTCCAAATGTTTTTCAATGGCTTGGACTAAGCTTGCCTCATGTTAAGAAGTCTCAAGGACATCAAAGACTTCACCTGCCTCAGCCTGGACTGTCTTTCTGAGATCAAATCAGGTTTCTGGGCCCTTGGAAGTGAGTTCTGGTGTAACAAGGAAGAGACTAGTTCATCGACTTTCAGAGCGACTTTGGAACTGGAGCCGCTCTCTGACCCCACTGCCTGCACTGGAGCTGTGATCCCTGTTGAGTGTAACGACCATGACCTACAACGCAGGACTAACGCTACCACAGTACCTCCAAAGTCCTGCCACAGCATGAGTCCAGAGTGCCATGCCACCTACATCCTTGACACCTGATTCTGACACCTGTGACCCTGTGGTGTGAACACCATGAAGTCAGCGCCTCTCATCTTAACCTGCTGGATTTATCGACCCTGCCTTGTCATAAGGAACGGACGCCTTGCCTACAATGCCACATCACATCCTCTGCAACCATAAGGAACTGATGCCTCGCCTTCCCTGTCTAGTAGTAAGGAACCGATGCCTCACCTCCCCGGTGGCAGTAAAGAATATCTCTGTTTCCTCACTGTTTTCCAAGCAATTGTAACTGGCGTCTACACGACTCCATGGCCGGCCATGCTCCCTTGTGGGTGGTGCTGGACTGCTGGAAGTGACTCCATTAAGCCGTTTTGATAGCCCCAATTGGAGCTACTGTATTTCTAAGTGCTATACTACATTTAGACCCTCATTACAACATTGGAGGCAAAAGCCACTTACCGCCGTGCAGAAGACCGCCAACACACCGCCGCGGCAGTGAAATTCCACCACGGTCAATCTGACCCACTGCTCGGAATCCACCAAAATTGAGACACCCACACAAGTCCGCCACTCCAAAGGTCAGTGATAAACTGGGGAAAACAAAACCTCCACCGTCACGCCAACAGAAATACGCCCACACTATCACGACCCACGAATCCACGCGGTGGTCTTTCAACCGCGGTATTCCATTGGCAGTACACACCGCCACGCTCAAAATACACACACTCTTACAAAACACAGCCACATTGGACAAATCAAAATACACACACCTGATACACATACACACACCACTCCCATACACCCATTACAATATAAAACACACACCCGCATCACCCACAAACCCCTACGACCAAAATACTGAAAGAAGGCCAGAGAGAGACACTACAAACTACTACCAAGCATCCACAGGCACACAATACCATCACCCACATAACTTCCACGCACCTCACACAACACACCACTGAATATCACCCCACTTATCACTACACACACCACTCCACACATCACCCACACCACCCCATGGCATGGCAAAGACACCCCAGGTTCTCTGAGGAGGAGGAGCTCAGGGACATGGTGGAGGAAATCGTCCGAGTAGAGCCACAGCTATTCGGATCACAGGTGCACCACACCTCCATAGCTAGGAAGATGGAGCTATGGCGAAGAATAGCGGACAGGGTCAATGCAGTGGGACAGCACCCAAGAACTAGGGATGACATCAGGAAGAGGTGGAACGACCTGCAGGGGAAGGTGCATTCCATTGTATCAAGACACCACCTTGCGGTTGTGCAGACTGGCGGCAGACCCCCACCTCCTCCCCCACAACTAATAACATGGGAGGAGCAAGTCTTGGTGATTCTGCATCCTGATGGCCTCGCAGGAGTAGATGGAGGAATGGACTCTGGTAAGGCAATGCTTTACTACTATATCCCCCACCTTACCTGCATGCCATCACATACCCCCACCCTCGCCCTCACCCCCATCACTCCAACTCCTCACAAATATCCAAATATCACAAACCACACATCCCAACACCAAGCCCTGCATGCAACAACAAAGCATGGACACCCATCACCAAAGCATGGCCACTGCACATACCCATACACCCCCCTAAACCACCATCACACAAGGTCCCACAGAGGAATGCAAGCACTGGGGTACACGGTCACCCACCCATTGCACACCATGGCACACACAGATGCAATAAACATCCTTTTATACCCCTGCAGGACCCCTACCCAACGTCACCGGACAGGAGGGTCCACATATGTCCACACCACCAACAGAAGAGGCCCACAGTGATGACAGCACCTCTGTCCAACTGGATCTAGATGACCAGCCTGGCCCATCTGGGACCTCGGGACAGTCGGTTTCCATCACATTGGCACAGGCCACCACAGAGCTTCCCCCCTCTGGAAACACCAGCACAGCACCCACCCAGCGGGCCTATACCTCTGTCCCCAGGATACCTAAATCAGCAGTGTGTCCACCACTACAGGGAACCCAGGCTAACCCAGCACCCCAACAACAACAGGGACCTGGGGGCAGTGGGCACACGGTCCAGGGGACAGAGGCCCAGGAACACAGGGGAACTGGGAGGGCTGCTGTGTGACAGGGGGAGGACAGGCCCAGGGAACCCACTCTCCACGAGGCCCTGTCCAACACCATGGGAGCCTACCACCATTCCCAGGAGACGATGGCAACGGTACTAGCCAAGTTTCAGGAGACCCAGCAGCTGCAGGAGAAACAGTATTTGGGCTTCAGGGAGGAACTCAGATCCATCAATTCCACCCTGGACACCATTGTAGGGGTGCTGAAGGAAGTCCTCAACAGGGACACTGTGGCACAACCAGGGGCCCCTGACACTAGCCTGGATGATGAACTGCCCACCACCTCCGCTGGCGCTAGTGGACAGGAGGCACCGCCACAGGACCACCACACCAGCACGCCACACCCTGCAGAGGGAGAACTACCCCGTAAACGGTCCCTGAGATCCAGGACAAAGTTATAGAACGATGCCAAGACCCCCGCCAAGAAATGAGACCGCCCTGAATGTCATCCTTTTGACCCACGTTGTTACCCTGTCCATCCTCAAACTGCCCCAGCTCCACTTCCTATGCCCCTTTGGGCAATGCACCTGTGAGACTAATAGACTTGACTCTGCCATGGACATTCCTCCACCATCATCCCTCACTATTTTACAGCACCCTCCAATATTGAGCACTTAAATAAACACCCTTAACGCACAAAACAATCTGGAGTCTGTCTGTGATTTCGAAATAGTGTATTAGCAATTACAGTGACAAAATTCTCCTTCAATTGTAATGTCAACATACCTGTCACACAGCTCTAGTCCATGAGGAAACAAAGCAGATGTCACACAGTGGGACCCACATCTGTGAAATCATAAGGGAAAGTGACAACTCAGTGACCATACACTGGGTGAAAACGACAGACAGTAGAGAGGTAGTAGTGTTAAAGTACATGTAGTAGGCAGGTTTGTATTCTTACCTGTGTCTCACTGGAAGTATTGCAGGATCACAGAGTTCCTGTTGTCGATGTCCTCTTCTTCTGCTTCCTCGTCTTCACTGTCCACAGGCTCCACAGCTGCCACAACACCTCCATCTGGACATCCTCCTGCAGAAAAGGCACCTGTCATCGCAAAGCTAAGTTGTGAAGCATACAGCAGGCCACGATGATCTGGCACACCTTCTTTGGTGAGTAGAATAGGGATCCACCTGTCATATGGAGGCACCTGAATCTGGCCTTCAGGAGGCCGAAGGTCCGCTCTATAATCCTCCTAGTTCACCCATGTGCCTCATTGTAGCGTTCCTCTGCCCTTGTCCTGGGATTCCTCACTGGGGTCAGTAGCCATGACAGGTTGGGGTAACCAGAGTCACCTGCAAATGGCGAGGGACAACTGTTAGACACAGACTAACCTGTAGGGATATCCCCAGACCCAGACAACCATTCCCACTGACTTGCTTCCAGGTGCTCACCTAATAGCCACACACGGTGCCTCTGGAGTTGACCAATCACATAAGGGATGCTGCTATTCCGCAGGATGTAAGCGTCATGCACTGAGCCAGGGAATTTGGCATTCACATGGGAGATGTACTGGTCTGCCAAACACACCATCTGGACATTCATCGAATGATAACTCTTCTGGTTTCTGTACACCTGTTCACTCCTGCGGGGGGGTACCAAAGCCACATGTTTCCCATCAATGGCACCTATGATGTTGGGGATATGTCCCAGGGCATAGAAATCACCTTTCACTGTAGGCAAATCCTCCACCTGAGGGAAAACGATGTAGCTCCGCATGTGTTTCAGCAGGGCACACAACGCTCTGGACAACACGTTGGAAAACATAGGCTGGAACATCCCTGATGCTATGGCCACTGTTGTTTGAAATGACCCACTTGCAAGGAAATGGAGTACTGACAGCACCTGCACTAGAGGGGGGATTCCTGTGGGATGGCGGACAGCTGACATCAGGTCTGGCTCCAACTGGGCACACAGTTCCAGGATTGTGGCACGATCAAGCCTGTAGGTGATGATCACATGTCTTTCCTCCAGTGTCGACAGGTCCACCAGAGGTCTGTACACCGGAGGATGCCGCCATCTCCTCACATGTCCCAGCGGACGGTGCCTATGAAGGACAACAGCGAGCACAGAGTCAAACAACTTAGAGGTACGTACCCACAGCTTACACAGAACACGATTCATAATCCGAAATTTGCATGTATGAGTGTTGAAGCAAGGCCTAGGTATGTGTGACGCAGTTAAAAATTAAGCCATGTGGGCCCCTGAAATGGCGGCTGCCTGACCTGTAAAGTGGGACATTGGGATGTGAGGTAACTGCGCTGGCGTTGTACACCGTGGCGGTGGGCGGTCGAAGACCGCGGCGCAATTCTGCATTGGTTAACATTGGACCCTATGGGTCCCAGGAGGCAATGATGATGTACGCCGGCGGTGACGGTACGCACCGCCGCGGATGTGACCGCCATTTTCTATCTGTTCAATCACTCGATAACTGATCTTCGACAGGAGAGGACCTACACTGCAAGTGCTGCTGTAACCTCAGTCTGGAAGAGACAATGGCTCGTGTGTCTGGGGAAAGGGCCCCTGCCTTCACCACAGAGGAGTTGGAGAAACTCGTGGATGGGGTCCTCCCCCAGTACACGCTACTCTACGGTCCTCCAGACAAACAGGTAAGTACACTGGGAGCATGCTGTATGGGCTATGCCTGTGTGGAGTAGGGTGGATGAAAGATGGGGGTGGGGGGAGAATGAGGCGTGCATGAAATGACGGTGAGTGCATGTGCCACATGGCAAGAGTAGGTATGGGGGCCAATAACTGTGACGGTGCAGTTGGTAATAACTTTTCTTTTTCCCCTGTACAATTCATGTAGATCAGTGCCCACCAGAAGAAGGACATCTGGAGTGCCATCGCCACGGACGTCCGGACCCTGGGGGTCTATCACAGACGGAGCACCCACTGCCGTAAGAGATGGGAGGACATTCGCCGCTGGAGCAAGAAGACGGCGGAGGCCCAGATGGGATGGCACCATGACCCCCCTGATGTTCAGGATCCTGGCAGTAGCGTACCCGGAGTTGGATGGGCGCTTGAGGGCATCACAGCAGCCACAAGGGGTTGAGTACACTCTCATTCAGCTTATTCGGCGCGCAGTGGAGGTGTCTGAGTGGCGGAGGTGGGCTGTGGGTTTCCCTAGGCCAGGGCGAGTGTGCTAGTTAGGTCCCCTTCTTCTGGCAGACCCTGTGGCACCCCGCCCCACCTGTGTACAGTGCCAACTACACCTAGTCAGGCTCCTGTGACATCCATGTGTGCAGATGTCAGCCATAGCCTTGTAGGCCATGTCCCAGGGATTGAACAGTGGACCCCAAGTGCGTGGCAGAGTGCAGGGGGCTTCTGTGTCTGTCGTGTCCACCAACTGTAGCGGTAATGCATGCACTCAACATGTCTTTCTTCTGTCGTGCCCCCCCTTTTTGTGATCTCCCTGTTCTTGTGTGCATTAGCATCATCAGGCGGAGGAGCAGTGGCACCGGAGCAGGAGGGAGCTGCATCCCACATAGCCGTGGAGGGCGACACTATGGAGTCTGAATTCACCAGTGGGACGGAGGACGAGGGGAGCTCCACGGCGGGGACAGGAGCTGACACCAGTGATACGGACTCGTCCTCTGATGGGAGCTCCCTTGTGGTGGTGGCCACATCTGTGCCCCCGGCATCTACAGGTACAGCCGCCACACCCCCTACCAGCACCGCCCTCCCAGCAGCCCCTCAGCCTTTGCCCTGTGCCCGCTCACCCAGGAGGGTGGGCATCACCTTCGCCCCAGGCACCTCAACCCCTGCCCCAGTCACCCCTGCTGCCCTCAGTGAGGAGGCCATTGACCTCCTCAGGTCCCTCACTGTTGGGCAGTCTACCATTTGTAATGCCATCCAGGGTGTAGAGAGGCAGTTGCAACAAGCCAATGCATTCCTGGAGGGCATTCATTCTGGTCAGGCAGCCCTTCAGTGAGCTTTTCAGACTCTGGCCTCAGCACTGATGGCAGCTATTGTCCCTGTCGCTAGCCTCCCCCCTCCAACTTCATCCACCCAGACCCACACCCCTGTACCTCAGCCTACCCCAAGCACACCATCAGACCAGCATGCACACACCTCAACACACAAAGGAAGCTCAGGTAAACATAAGCACCACACATCCCACAGGCACTCATGCAAGCATCACACACATTCAGACACAGTAACATCCACTGCGTCCACTGTGTCCCCCTCCTCCTCGTCTCCCTCCTCCCTCCCAGTCTCGTCTCCACTCACACCTGCATGCACTACATCTACAGCCACTACTTCCATCACCAGCACACACACCACCACACCCGCTCACGTGCAGTCACCACCCCCACTACCATTCACATGTCCCCTGTGTCCCCTCCCAGTGTGTCTGTGACGCCACCTCCCAAGGTACACAAACGCAGGCACACACCCACCCAACAGCCATCCACCTCACGACAGCCTCCAGCGCATGCACCTTCACCAAACGTACACCTCCTACAACCACAACCTCTTCCTCCACTCCCAAACCGCCTCCAGCTACCCATCCCAGCGTTCCCAAGAAACTTTTGCTGTCCACCCTTGACCTCTTTCCCTCACCTCCCCCACCCCGTCAGTCTCCTAGGGCCGACTCTCCAGGTCCCAACCTAGCACCTCAGCCACAACATCTCCGGGACCAGTGGTACCAGTAGTCACCGGATTCTGGAGTGCACCAGGCAGCAGGGCAGCCAGTGTGGCAAGGAGCCACAGCATGGACAGTCCCCCACCTGTCAAGCATCAAAAGTTGGCCAGTGTCCGGTGGGAGAGGGGGAAGACTCCAGCCACCAAATCCGCTCCCAGGGGTACAGGTGGGAGTGTGGAGTCAGCTGCGACACCTTCCAAGGTGGGAAAGGGTCACAAGAAACCTGGAAAGTCTGGGAAGAGCAGCACAGCGGACAAGACCGCCATCATCCCCGCTGCCCAGGAGGCCACCGCCATCATCCTCGCTGCCCAGGAGGCCACCGCCATCAGCCCCGCTGGCCAGCACCGCTGAACAGGACACCGCCGCCACAAGCACCGCTGAACAGGACATCTCCGCTACAAGTACCACTGAACAGGACACCTCTGCCACAAGCACCGCTGAACAGGACACCGCCGCCACAAGCACCGCTGGCCCATAAGCGCCAAGGGCACTGACGCTACTGAGTCCGCCACGAGCTGGATGAAGCACTCTGGGCACAAAGCCCCCTCCAGAACCAGTGGAGAGATACATCCACTACCTCAGTCCTTGGCAGGATGAAGCACTCTGGGCACAAAGCCCCCTCCAGAACCAGTGGAGAAAGGAATCCACTCACACAGTCCTTGGCAGGATGAAGCACTCTGGGCACAAACCCCCTCCAGAACGAGTGGAGAAAGGCATCCACTCACACAGTCCTTGGCAGGATGAGGCACTCTGGGCACAAAGCCCCCTCCAGAACCAGTGGAGAAAGGCATCCACTACCTCAGTCCTTGGCAGGATGAAGCACTATGGGCACAAAGCCCCCTCCAGAACCAGAGGAGAGATACATCCTCTACCTCATTCCTTGGCAGGATGAAGCACTCTGGGCACAATGCCCCCTCCAGAACCAGTGGAGATTGACATCCACTTGAGAGACTGTGGCTTTGCACTCCCCAAGATAGAGCAGTGGGCAAACCACCCACTGTAGAGACTTGAGAGACTGTCGCTTTCCACTCCCCAGGATTGAACAGTGCGCAAACCACCCACTGTGGAGACTTGAGAGACTGTGGCTTTGCACTCCCCAGGATTGAACAGTGGGCATGGGGCACCCTCGTGGATTTGGCGGCGTGCACTCAACCGGCTGAGGTGCCCCACCTTTTCCTTCCCCCTGAGGTGCCTGTTTTATTGCTATCTGATGCCCTGCAGTGTTCTCTCCGTCATGTTCGGGTATTAAGTGTGGGCCTTGCCCATGCAGTGTGGGCCCAGTGTTCCATGGACTTCAATGGAGTAATACCTGGCCTACTATTCTTGGTGTATATATTTTTTTATAGTGTATATATATTTTTGCGTACTGGATTTTAATATATTACAATGGTTACACTAATTTCCTTTTTGTCTTTGCATTCTTCCGGGGGGCTTGGGGGGTGTAACTGTAATGTATCATGCTGTATTAGTGTGTGTGTTGTCGTGGGCGAGGGTGGGGGTGGGGGTTTTGCGTGTGTGTGTCCCTGGTTTTTCCCTCCCCCTCCCCTGTGTCGTAGGTGCAGTACTCACCGTGGTCTTCGCCGCCAGCGTTCGTGCTCCTGGTAGAGGAGCAAGAAGATAAGGGCAGGGAAAATGTGAAGCTCTGGTTCCATGGCGTCCTGGCTCCTCGTGGGGTGTGTGGAGGTGAGCGTTTTCCCTTCGAAGTCCTGTTTCTGCCGTGTTTTTGTTCACAGTGAATCCACTCCGGAAAAGGTGGCGGATTGGTAGGTTGTGATACTGTGGGCGGTACATTGCCCTCCGTCTGTCTGTTGGCGGTGACCGCCGTGCTGTTTGTTTGTACTGCCTTGGCGGTCGGAGTATTAAAGTGGCTGTCTTTGTTGGCGGTTTCCGCCACGGTCGTGATTCCATTTTTTTTTCGCCGGCCGGTTGGCGGTCTTACCGCCGCTTTAACACCGACCGCCAGAGTTGTAATGACCACCTTAATCTTTCAAAAATGTTATCTTTACTTGTGTATGTTGAATTTTTGTTATTTTGGTCTTGTTGTACTCAGATAAATATTGACTATTTTTCTAAACTGGTGTGGAGACTTTTGTGGTATTTTCACTGTATTACTGTGTGTGAGTGTGTGTGTGTGTATGGGTGTGTATGTGTATGTATGAATACTTTACGCATTGCCTCTGAGATAAGCCTAACTGCTTGAGCCAAGCTACCAAGTGAGTGAGCAGGGGTTAGCTTAACTTTTTGACTTCCTTATCCTGACTAGAGTGAAGGTCTCTACTTGGACATGGTACAAGCCACTGTCAACTAAAGATCCCATTTCTAACAATGGGTCTGTGAGTAGGCGTGTCAGTGGTTTTGAGGTTAGGTGAGTGGGTATATGAGTGGCTGTGTGAGTACCTGAGAAGGTGTATGAGATTTTTTGGGGGTCTCTGAGTAAGTATGTGAGTGACTCTATGGGTGTGTGACTGTGTGTGATTTCATTTCTCTGTGTCTCTATGGGTGTGGGAGTAGATATATGAGTAGCTGTGTAGGTGTGTGAATGGGTGTGTCAGAGACTGGATAGGTATGTGAGTGGGTGTGTGAATGCTTCTCTGGGTGTGTAAGTGGGTGTGTGAGTGTGTGACTGGGTGTGTGACTGGCTGTATGGGTCTTTCAATGGGTGTGTGAGTGGCTGTATGTGTGTGTGAGTGGCTTTGAGGGTTTGTGAGCGGGTGTAAGTGTTTTTGAGGGTGTGTGAGTGGGTGTGGGAGTACCTGTTTGGGTCTGTGAGTGGGTGTTTGAGTGGCTGTATGCGTCTGTAAGTAGGTATTGGAGTGGCCGTATGGGTCTGTGAGTAGGTGTGTGAGCGGCTGTATGGCTGTGTAAATGGGCTTGTGTTGTGTATTTGGTGTGTGAGTGGGCATGTGAGTGGTTTTGAAGGTTTATGAGTAGCTGTATGGGTCTGTGAGTGAGTGTGTGAGTGACTGAATGAGTCTGTGATTGGGTGTGTGAGTGGCTGTATGGATCTGTGAGTAGGTGTGTGAGCGGCTGTATGAGTCTGTGAGTGGGATTGTGAGTGGCAGTATGGGTGTTTGAGTGGGTATATGTGTGGCCGTATGGGTCTGTAAGTGAGAGTTACAGTTAGGACCTTGTTTCCATGGAAGAAGTGTTTGCCTGTATCTTTGGAAATGTTTAAGGAATCTTCACGAAAATGTTCCAAAGTGTGCCCAAGAACCTTGTTGTGCATGGGAAGTTTCAGGGTGATCCATCAAGCAGAGGCCGAGCAAAAAGGGGGGGGTGAAAAAGTGCATTTCCCATGTTAATTATTTTAGGAGTTAACACGACTACAGCCCAAACCGTTGGACACAATTACACCAAATTTGGCAGAAAGGTAGCTTTTGGTACGAAGATTAAGCTTTTTGTTATTTGGTGTAAATCTGTTCAGTAGGTTTTGAGCTATTAAAGGGGTACTAAAATAAAAGAGATGTGTATATCTAGGGCAGCTGATCCAGGGAGATCTCCTGTTGCGATCTAATTGGCTGCCAACGCTTCAAACAAGATGTGTGGCAGCCGTTTTGGGACTCGGCTTCAGTCGAGTCTAAAAAAAAAAGTTAAAAAAAGAAAAGGGGAAAGTGTTTATTTATCCTAGCTCCCCCTAGCTTTGGTTCAAGAGTCACCCTCCCAAGGATAAAAAACATTTTTTCTAAAATAACTGAGTAATCTGTAACTGGATCAGCAGATTTCTCTGTGATTTTTTATTTTAAAAATGCATTCTTCTGCCTTAGTGCTATGGCCCCAGGATGGGCCATGTCCCGGGGACATTGCGGGCTCATAAAAAGAGAGGTGTGCACAGGTCCGCCCTCCTTGGGCTTTTAGTAGCCTTAGGAACCACTGCATCCCCAGGGCTATGATTAAAAAATATGTTGGGGATCTGCGCGGGCCCCACACCCCGAAGACAACCACCTCCTCGGGGCAAGATAATATTAGAATAATAGGGGGGTCCGGTGGACCCCCTGGGCCCTGGGGACTGCCACCTCCCCGGGACTACCCAGGCCAATATTTTAAAAGAAAAATATGAGGGGGCCGGGAGGCCCCACTGGTCCTGGGGGCTGCCACCTCCTTGGGGCTCAAACTTTATAGTAGGCTGTGGGTGGCAAAGCGCCCTACACTATTTCCCTGGAGCATAATACTATTACAATAATAGGGGGTCCTGCAGACCCCTCTAGACCCCAGGGACCACCACCTCCCTGGGGCTCAAATAACATGAAAGCACGGGGCTGTCGTAGAACCCCGTCCCCGGGTGCACCACCTCACTAGGGCCAAATCAAAAGAAGGAACAGGGTGCGCGGCCCCCCTCCTGGAGCCATATATTGCCCTGGGGTCGACCAACCCTCAAGGTCGTCTCCTGCTATCTCCAGAGGTACCCGTACTTGGAAGGCAGCTGTTTGCTTTTGCTTGTCAGGCGTTTCCTAAAGTAACTATAACTCTGCATCCTCACCATGCACTACTAATTACCCCAGGACATTACAGCGCTCATGACATCTTTTATACTATCATTGATTATATCACTTCAACTTTTATTGTAAAATTATTCATTAAAAGACTGTGCATGACGGAGGCATATAGTTACCTTAGGGCACGAGATATAGTCACTTGAAATACTTCTAACTATAACAGGTGAATTTATATGGTTTTGTAAGTTTAAAATGTGAGCCTAACTATAACGTCCCTGGTCCCTGTAACCTTTGGTTCTTTAAGTCAATATATATATATACCAATAAAGTTATAGTTAGGACAGTTTCCATTGGAAAAGCATTTTTTGACTTGGCTATATTTTTGGCACTGTTTGATGAATCTTTATGAAATTTTCCCAAAAAGTGTCCCCTAGGATCTTGTTGTACATGGAAAGTTTTGAGGTTAATCTGTCAAGTGGGAGCCGAGAAAAAGGAGGACACAACCACAGCCTGAACTCCTAAATGGAATCACACCAAATTTGGCAGGAAGGTAGCTCTTGGCCCAGAAAGCACACTGTTTTTATATGGTGTAAATCTGTTCGGTAGTTTTCAAGATATTAAAGGAAATAAAAATGTGTGTATCTGGGTGGCGCATAAGAACAGATCTCGTAGTGAGATCTGATTAGCTGCCAGCACTGCAACCAGGAAGTCCTAACAGCCATCTTGGGGCCAATATACATGATAGCACCCCACTAAAATGCATTGTAGTGAATGACAGGTTTTGAGGGTTATAAAAAAGAGAACATATAAAGGGTTATAACAGATTTTAGTTAAAATAAAAATGATTTCTTGAGGGTACCATACTAATTTGAGTAATTGAGGTGTATTCTAAGGTGAGTTTACCCTGTGAAAAGGCCTTCTGCTAGGATTTCATGAATCATGTTTGAGAGAAAACTGTCCTCTCATGATTGTCCCATAAAGGTTATGAAGGTGCTCAAGAAGCTAAAATGAGAGCATAATTTCTGTAAATTTCTAAGCCATATGGGAATGAAATCTGACATCCTCAGTAAACCATGTACTTCCAACAGGAGCAAGCTTTCAGTAGATTCCCTTGTGTTCTACTGCAGCCTCCCAGAGTGTTCTAAATAACAACTAGAGCTCTAACAGTCTTACTTAACACAAAGGCCCTCATTACAACCCTGGCGGTCGGTGTTAAAGA
Organism: Pleurodeles waltl; assembly: GCF_031143425.1. Taxonomy (NCBI): domain Eukaryota; kingdom Metazoa; phylum Chordata; class Amphibia; order Caudata; family Salamandridae; genus Pleurodeles; species Pleurodeles waltl. The sequence goes on along the minus strand of NC_090443.1, from coordinate 298,432,658 downwards.
GGCGGTAATACCGGCAACAGGCCGGCAGTAAAAAAAATGAGATCACGACCATGGCGGAAACCGCCAACATAGACAGCCACTTTAACACTCCGACCGCCACTGCAGTAGAAACAAACACCGCAGAGGTAGTGCTTCACATGCAGTGTGGCTGGTCCCATTCCCTCACCTGGGTGTGTGTGCCACGTGATTGCCTGGGAACAGGTAGCATGGTACTCCATGGAGGCAGAGACACACTCCACCCTGCTGCGACTTCGCCTGCCACATGCAGGTATAAACAGTGCTGGGTGTCATGCCTCATATACACTGTGCAGGGTCCAGGACGTCTCCTGCAGCCTTGGACGGCTGCCCACTGGGGATGATAGCCATGTCAGCTGTGGTGGCACTGTCTGAGCACATCGCGCGGCTGGTGGCGGATGGTTGCGGCGGTGTCTGTGGCGGAGGTGCTGGCGGTGGTGCATGTGTCAGCACCTGTGGAGGGACACAGCAGGACGTCTCCTGCAGCCTCAGACGGCTGCCCACTGGGGATGATGCTGGGGACTGTTGCTGAGGCAGCGGACGTGCAGGTGGCGGTGTAGGTGGTGGTGTCCACTGCCGTACAGGTTGATGTTCTGGTTGACAGAGGGGTGGCTCTGGTCCCTCGGCCTGAGCCTCTGTGCCCTGTCCTGACTTGCTCTTCGCCTTGTGTCCCTTCCCCACCTTTGATGTCGCTGCTGGTCCCTTGGCACTGTCCCCTTTTGGCTTAAAGAAGCCCTTGCTTGGTGGTTGGTGAGGCCCCTTCCCCCGGCATGTGGGCACCTTCTTCACCTTGGCAGGTGGTGGAATGGCCTGCTCCTTGGCCTCACTAGGTGGCACACTGGCAGCCCTGATGGGTGCCACCTGCGATGTGACCAGACTTGCTGAGACCACTGTGCTGGATGATTTGGTGGCTGAGGTGTTGGGCTGGGACCTGGACAGCCTGGCCCTAAGGGAAGGATGGGTGGGGGAGGTGTAGGGAAGAGGTCAATGTTAACCAGGAAGAGTTTCTTCTGCACACTGGGACGGGAAGATGGAGGGGGTTTGGAAGAGGAAGAGTGTAAGAAAGTCTTCCTTTTTGCCCTGGTCACCCCCACACTTTTTGGACAGGTACTGGTGGTTACTGACTCTTGGCTGTGCCCTGTGTACTGCTTACCAGTCCCAGGGCCAGTGCTATGTGTAAAGTGGATATGCAAATTAGGCTAATTATAATTGGCAAAGTTAACCTACCTATAAGTCCCTAGTATATGGTATGGCATGGAGGTTTAGGGACCCCAGCATAAGTAGTGCCCCCATAGGTGCACTGCTGAGGTGCCCAGTGTCATTTTAAAGGCAGGCCTGCCTTGCTGGCTGCTTTTAAATTAAAGTTACATGCTAATTCGACTTTGGAATTAAAAGTAGTTCCAAAGTCTTAAACTACCTTATTTCTACATATAAGTCACCCCTAAGGTGTGCCCTATGTGCCCCTAGGGCTGGGTGCCATGTAATTATAAGCAGGGACCTTATAAAAGTAGTTTTATAAGCCCTGGTGAGGTAAACAGCCAAATTTGTTTTTCCCTCATTGTAGTGAATGGCCTCCATAGGCTAGAATGGGGAGACTTTATTTTAATTTTAAACGTTCCCTTAAGTAACAGATACCAAGAGTTTGGTATCAAAGTAATGGTTATAATAAATCCCACAACTTCCAGTTGCTGGATTTAATATAACTTGTTCAGGTAAAGAGTTTTAAACTTTACTTAAAAAGTTGCCAACTTCAGCCCTGCAGTGTTTTTGCTGCTGGTGTCTGATTGGCCAGCCTCTGGCAGCCTGACCAAGCTGCCTTGATGAGGTGTGAAGTGGCCTGGCTTCACACAAAGAGATGTGCCTGTGGGAGGAGATCTCCCCTCAGCAGATGGTGAGGCAGGAAGGGGGAGAGCTGCCAAACTGGTCTTCAAAGGAAGAGAAGGATATTTGGAGCAACCCAGCAACACTCCTATATCCTGCAAACCCAGACAATTAGGTGCCCCCTTGATTAGATTAGGAGAGGGCAGGAGAGGGGTGTGTTTAGGATTTTTAGCCACACCAGTGGGTGGGCTCAGCCAGATGTAACCTCCAAAAATCACTTTCAGCCATGATGGAGTTTTGAGGAATGTTGCTCCCTCGGATTGATTTTTGCCACACTTCCCAGGAAGTGGTCATCACAGGGGGAAGGACCCTGCACCTGATCGGAGAACCAGGACCCCCCTGTTTTTCACACAGGAGCAGGGATAAAACTGGCAGACCTGCACCCACACCTCAGATCCCCATCAGATTCCAACAAGGAAGAACTACAGAAGAAGAAGGACTGCCCTGCTGGACCCCTGGCCTGCACCTGGACCCTGCACTCTGAAGGACTGCACCAGCTGCACACTTGGGCTTCACCACAAGAAGGACTTTGCCTGTCTTCAACTGGTTCAAGGAGGGACTCCCTGTTTGCTACAGGTGAAAAATTGCTAACCAGAGTCCCCTGCACCAACTCCTGAAGAAATCAACCAGCTGGCCACTGTCCATTGGCCAAAAAGGAGTTTGCGCCAGGTGCTTTCTGGGAGTTGTAGTCCACACCCCCAAGGATCATCTCAGAGCTTCTGGAACCTTGGGGTGAGCTGTGGACCTCAAAAGAACCTTAAAGGAACATCTGGGAGAAGATCCAGAAGTTTGGAGAACTTTTGAAAACAAGCTCCAGAGAGGGACCGACCCGCCGCAGCAACTCTAGCCAGCTTGCCTCAACAGCGACCCGGCCTGACTTGCAGGTTCGTCCCGGTGAAGAAAATCTCCAAAAAAGAGACTAAGCCCGAACGTAGGAAGTTGACCGGGACCTCCCAGCCAGCGTATCAGAGGAGGGCTCCAAGGACGTCGTATCAAGATCCAGGTTTACCCCGGTCGAAGGATTTTCACCTCGAAAAAACGACTAAGTCCGAAGGTAAAAATCTCCACCGAGGGCTCCTGCGACGTGTATCCGGAGAAGAGTTCCAGGAGGTCGGATTGGACTTGCAGGTTCGTCCCGCTGAAGAAAATCTTCAGAAAAACGACTGAGTCCGAAGGTAAACTTTTGACTGGGGCCTCCCGCGGGCTGTAGCCGAGCCAGGCTCCATCGCGGTCGGCCTTAAACTTTGACTTTGCCCCGGTCGAGGTGCGACCAGATGACCAGATTGGCGCTTTTTGTTTCTAGGCGCTAGAAAACAATAATTCTTTAAAAATTCATATCTCCGGTTCCCCCTATTCGATTTTATTCGTTTTTTTTTCATTTTAAAGATAAAAATATAATCTATTTTTATAAATTGGTTTTGGATTTTTAAACTGTTTCCTGTGTTTTATTTAATCACTGTTTTGTGATATTTGAATGCTTTACTCTCTGGGTTTAATTTACTGAGACCTAACTGGACCTAAGTGGAGGTTAGTGGCCTATTGCTAAGTGTAGGTACCTACCTGCCCTTACCAATAACCCATTTTCCAACAAAGAGGTAGTGGTTGTAAGAGGTGTACGTCTGCTGAATTTGGGTGAAAGTGCATGGGCCGGAGGCTGTTGTGAGGTGGATGGCTGTTGGGTGGGTGTGTGCCTGCGTTTGTGTTCTTTGGGAGGAGGGCTCACAGACACTCTGGGAGAGGACACAGGGGATGTGTGCATGGTAGTGAGGATGGTGATTTCACGTGAGCGGTGTGTGGTGATTGGCGTGCTGGTGATGGCGGTAGTGGACGAAGATGTAGTGCATGCAGGTGTGAGTGGGAGGTAGGAGGAGGACATGGAGGAGGGTGTCACAGTGGAGGCAGGGGATGTTAGTGTGTCTGCATGGGGATGGTGCTTGTGTGAGTGCCTGTGGAATGTGTGGTGCTTATGTTTGCCATGTCCACTCTTGTGTGTTGATGAGTGTGCATGCTGGTCTGATGGTGTGCTTGGGATAGGCTGAGGTACAGGGGATTGGGTCTGGGTAGAGGAAGTTGGAGAGGGGAGGCTGGACACAGGGACAGTGGCTGCCATCAGTGCTGAGGCTAGAGACTGAAATGCTCTCTGTTGGGCCGCCACTCCAGAATGAATGCCCTCCAGGTATGCATTTGTTTGCTGCAAATGCCTCTCAGCACCTTGGAGGCCTTTCAAAATGGTTGATTGCCCAACAGTGAGGGATCTCAGGAGGTCAATAGCCTCCTCACTGAGAGCAGCAGGGCTGACTGGGGCAGAGCCTGAGGTGCCTGGGGCGAAGGAGATGCCCACCCTCCTGGCGGGGGGTGGCGGCTGTACCTGTTGATGCGGGGGGCACAGAGGTGCCCGCCACCGCAAGGGAACTCTAATCAGAGGAGGAGTCGTTGGTGTCTCCTCCTATCCTCTTCGTGGAGCTCCCCTCGCCCTCCGTCCCACTGGTGCCTTCGGACTCCGTTACTTCACCTTGCAGGGTCATGTGGGATGCAGCTCCCTCCTGCTACGGTGCCACTGCTCCTCCGCCAGATGATGCTAATGCACACAAGGACAGGGTGACAAAACAAAAAGGGGGGGAAAGACAGATGAGACACATGGTTAATGCCTGCAACACCACTAACGCTGGTGGACACAACACACAGGGAGCAGCCCTATGCACTAAGCCATGCACTAACAGGGCAGGGGAAAAGCACATACCCATGGGGGACTCTGTCTAGACCCATTTCATGCACAGCTGGAACCCATTGGAGCCTGACTAGGTGTAGAGGGCAAATACCACCTTTAGGGCTGGAATGGGACAGAGCCTGCAAATCAATGGATCTACCTCTGCGCGTCTGCCCTGGCCTAGAGGGAACCCACAGCCCAACTCCCCCACCCAGACACCTCGTCAAGAGTGCAGAGTCAGCTGAATGAGTGTGTACTCACCCCCTTGTGGCTGCTGTGATGCCCTCAAGCGCCCATCCAACTCAGGATATGCCACCGCCAGGATCCAGTACATCAGGGGGGTCATGGTGCGACGGGCATCCCTTCCACGTTGGGAGTCCATCCCCAGCTGGGCCTCCGCCGTCTTCTTGCTCCAGTGGCGCACGTCCTCCCATCTTTTGCGGCAGTGGGTGCTCCGTCTATGGTAGACCCCCAGGGTCCGCACTTCCTTGGCGAAGGCACGCCAAATACCCTTCTTCTGGTGGGCGCTGATCTAGAGGAAAAGTGAAGTAAAAATGGATGTTACTCCCCCATACAGTTCTTCTCACACATTGGCCACAAACCTCCCACCCTGGCCCGGAAAAATGTACACACACACCATCCTCACATGCTGTCCTGTCCCCCCGTCTCTTCCATCCACAACACTCCATACAGTCATGTGCCATCCACCATGCACACAGTTTACTCACCTGTTTGTCTGGATGACGTGTACTGGGGGAGGACCCCATCTACCAGTTTCTCCAACTCTTACGCAGTGAAGGCAGGGGCCCTTTCCCCAGACACTGTAGCCATTGTCGCTTCCAGACACAGGTCACAGCAGCACTTGTAGAATAGGTCCTCTCCTATTGAAGGTCAGGTATCAAGTGAGGGAACAGATAGAAAATGGCGGTCACGTCCGTGGTGGTGCATACCGTCACCGCCGGCATACATCGTCATTGGCTCCTGGAACCCATAGGGCCCAATGATAACCAATGCTGAATTGCGAAGCGGTCTTCGACCGCCTACCGCAACGCTGCACAACGCCAGTGCAGTTACCTCATTTCCCCTTGTCCTACCTTACAGGTCAGGCAGATGTTATTTCAGGGGGCCACATGGCAGGCCAACTAACTGCGTAACACCTATTTAGGCCAGGAATACGGACAGACAAAGGCACATAGAGAAAATTTAACGATTGTGCTAAACAGTCTTGTGAAACCTATGTGGTGTCTGACACTCTGCTCACCGTTCTCCTTCATAGGGCACGTCCGCTGGGGCAGGTGATGAGATGGCGGCATCCTCCGGTGTACTGACCCCTGGTGGACCTGTCAACAATAGAAGACAGACACATCATTATCACTTACAGACTTGATCGTGCCACAATCCAGTAGCTGTGTGCCCAGTTGGAGCCAGACCTGATGTCAGCTATCTGCCATCCCACAGGAATCCCCCCTCTAGTGCAGGTCCTGTCAGTACTCCATTTCCTGGCAAGTGGGTCTTTTCAAACAACAGTAGCCATGGCATCAGGGATGTCACAGCCAATGTTCTCTAACGTTTTGTCCAGAGTGTTATCTGCCTTGCTGAAACACATGCGCAGCTACATCGTTTTCCCTCAGGTGGAGGATCTGCCCAAAGTGAAAGGTGACTTTTATGCCCTGGGACATATCCCCAACATAATTGGTGCCATTGATGGTACACATGTGGCATTTGTCCCCACCCGCAGGAATGAACAGGTGTACAGAAACCGGAAAAGCTACCATTCTATGAATGTGCAGATGGTGTGTTTGGCAGTCCAGTACATCTCCCCTGTGAATGCCAAGTATCCAGGCTCTGTGCATGACGCTTACATTTTGAGGAATAGCAGCATCCCTTATGTGATGGGGTAACTCCAGAGGCACTGTGTGTGGCTAATAGGTGAGCCCAAGGTCCCCACAATGTTTAAATTGGTGTCTGGGTATGGGAGATTCCCCAATGTTTGGAGAATGTCTAACAGTTGTCCCTCAATATTTGCAGGTGACTCTGGTTAACCCAACCTGCCATGGCTACTGACCCCAGTGAGGAATCCCAGGACAAGGGCTGAGGAACGCTACAATGAGGCACATGGGCAAACTAGGGGGATAATAGAGCACACCTTCAGCCTCCTGAAGGCCAGATTCCGGTGCCTCCATCTGACAGTTGGATCCCTATACTACTCACCGAAGAAGGTGTGCCAGATCATCGTGGCCTGCTGTATGTTGCACAACCTGGCTTTGCGACGCCAGGTGCCTTTTCTGCAGGAGGATGGGCCTGATGGTGGTCTTGTGGCAGCTGTGGAGCCTTTGGACAGTGAAGAAGAGGAGGCAGAAGAAGAAGATGTAGAAAACCGTAACAACATCATCATGCAATACTTCCAGTGAGACACAGTTAAGAGGATGGCACTGCTTCTCACATCTCATACTATTGTAGGACCTAGCATAAATCTGCTTTTTTACCTCTGTGTATGGTCCCTGACTTGTCACTTTGGCTTTCCATTTCACAGATGTGGGTCCCACTTTGTGCCCTCTGCTATGTTTACTGCTGGCTACAACTGTGTAACATTGGTATGTGAACAAGTACATTGACATTGCTATATTTCAGAGAGGTTGCAATTACACATTTGTGAAAGCACAGACTGACTCCAGATTGATTTGTGATTCAAGGGTGTTTATTTCTGTGCTAATGAGTGAAGGGTGGGTGCAATGAGCTGGGGTGATGGTGGAGGAATGTCCATGGTTGAGTCCAGTCTCTTGGTCTCACAGGTGCATTGTCCAATGTGGCATAGGAAGGGGAGCAATGGCAGTTTAAGGTGGACAGGGTGACAAAGTGGGACAGAAGGGTGACATTCAGGAGGGTTTTATTTCCTGGAGGGGGGTCTTGGCAATGTTCTGTGTCTTGTTCCTGGATCTCAGGGACCCCTTGCGAGGTGGTTCTCCTTCTGCAGGGGGTGGGGTGCTGGTGGCCTGTTGTTCATGTGGCGGTGCCTCCTGTCCACTAGCGCCGGCGAAGGTGGAGGGCTGTTCATCATCCAGGCTAGTGTTAGGGGCCCGTTTGTGTGCCACTGTGTCCCTCATGGTGTTGACAAGGTCTGCCAGCACCCCTGCAATGGTGACCAGGGTGGTGTTAATGGACTTCAAGTCCTCCCTGATCCCAAGGTAGCGTCCCTCCTGGAGCCACTGAGTCTCCTGAAACTTGGCCAGTACTGTGCTCATGGTCTCCTGGGAATGGTGGTATGCTCCCATGATGTTGGAGAGAGGGTTGGTTCCCTGGGCCTGTCCTCCCCCTGTCACACAGCAGTCCTCCCAGCTTCCCTGTTATCCTGTGCCTCTGTCCCCTGAACCGTGTGCCCCCTGCCACTGACCCCAGGTCCATGATTGTCTTGGGTTGGTGGGTTTGCCTGGGGGCCCGGTAGTGGTGGACACACTGCTGAATGACGTGTCCTGGGGACAAAGGGATGGGCCCACTGGGTGGGTGCTGTGGTGGTGTTTCCTGAGGGGGGAGGGTCTGTGGTGGCTTGTGACAGTGGCAGGGGTACCGACTGTCCAGAGGTCCCTGATGGGCCGGGCTGGTCATCTTGATCCATGCGTGCAGAGCTGCTGTCATCACTGTGGGCCTCTTCTGTGGGGGGACTAGAAATGTCGGGCACCTCCTGTCCGGTGACGTTGGGTATGGGTCCTGTTGGGGTGTAAATGCATAGTTTTAGTATCTGTGTGTGCCATCTTGTGCATTGGGTGAGGTACCCTCTACTCCTGTGCTTGCATTATTGTGTTTGCCCTTTTGTGATAGTTGGTTTGGGGTCTGTGTGCGTATCTGTACTGGACATGCTTTGGTGATGGGGGTCCATGCTTTGGTGTTGCATGCAGGGCCTTGGTATTGGGATGTGTGGTTTGTGATAGTGGGGCATTTGTGAGGTATTGTAGTAATGGGGGAGAAGGGGAGGGTAGGGGTATGTGATGGCATGCAGGTGGGGTGGGGGGATATGGTAAATAAGATATGACTTACCAGAGTCCAGCCCTCCTGCTACTTCTGCGAGGCCCTCAGGATGCAGCATTGCCATGACTTGCTCCTCCCATGTTGTTAGTTGTGGGGGAGGAAGTGGGGGTCTACCTCCAGTCCTCTGTACAGCAATCTGGTGTCTGGATACCACTGAACGCACCATCCCCCGTAGGTCGTTCCACCTCTTCCTGATGTCATCCTGTGTGCTTGGATGCTGTCCCACTGCGTTGACCCGGTCGACGATTCTCCGCCATAGCTCCATCTTCCTAGCAATGGAGGTGTGCTGCACCTGTGATCCGAAAAGCCGTGGCTCTACCCGGATGATTTCCTCCACCATGACCCTGAGCTCCTCCTCTGAAGACTTGGGGTGTCTTTGAGGTTCCATGATGTTGTATGGGTGATGTGTGAGGTGCTGTTTATTGTGCTGTGTGATGTGTTTTGTTGGTGTGTGTTCTTTGAGGTGCGTGGATGTTGTATAAGTGATGGTGTTGTGTGCCTCTGGATGCTGGTGTTGTGTTTGCTATTCTCTCTCTCTCAGCTTTTTCAAAAAAATGTTGTTGTAAGGGTTTGTTGGTAATGTGGGTGTGTGTTTTATAGTGTTGTGAGTGTGTGGGTGTGGTGTGTGTATGTGTATCAGATGTGTGTATTTCGAATTGTCAAATGTGGTTGTGTTTTGTAAATGTGTGTGTGTTTTTAATGGGGCGGTGTGTACCGCCAATGGATTACTGCGGTTGTAAGACCACCGCGTTGATTCGTGGGTCATGATAGTGTGGGCGTATTCTTGTTGGCGTGACGGTGAAGGTTTTGGTATCGCCAGTTTATCACTGACCTTTGGTGTGGCGGACTTGTGTTGGTGTCTGTATTGTGGCTGATTCCGAGATGTGGGTCGTAATACCGGTAGCGGAATTCTGCCGCCGCCACGGTATGTTGGCAGCCTTCAGCACGGCGGAAGGTGGGATTTACCGCCAGGGTTGTAATGAGGGCCAAAGTGTGGCACACCTGAACTAATCTTGATTGAATCAACCTGATAAAATGTAAAACATTTAGGGGCATATATATATACTCTGTTTGCACTGTTTTTGCACCATCTTATTTGGCACAAATTCAGTGGAAACTGTGCTCCATATTTATATTTTGGCGCTAGACCTGTCTAGCACCAAAATATCAGAGTTAGCGTCATTTTGTGGATGCCCCAAAACGTCTTGCGTCCTTTTGCGACTATTATATGCAAGGTAGGCGTTCCCACCCAACAAATGATGCCAACCCTCTAGCGCCATATTTAACTCCTGATGCAAAAATGACGCACAACTAAGAAGCGGGGTGAAAAAATTATGTAAACCCCGATTAGCGTCAAATTTTGATGCCTGGGTCAGACCAGGCATTTAAATGAGGCCCACACACCACTACTTAAGGAATACTCACAGAAGTAACATTGGCAACCCACAGAACAAGATGGAAGTGTTACTGCTCCAGCTTGGGACACAACACAAAGGACAGCAACCACAGCAGCTCCCTCCACCACCACCACCACCTCAGCAACTGCAAGCACCACCACAGCACTCACAAAGGCAATGCAGAAGGCAGGAGATAATATTTCGGAACAGGATAACCCTCCTTGGCCTCAGGGAACAAGAACTCATCAGGACTTACCGTCTCAACCGGCAGTCCATGCTAAGCCTGCTGCACCACATTGAGCCAGATATCACAGCCAGGCTGAAAACACCACATAACATACCACCTGTCACAAAGCTGCTAGCTGTCCTACACATGCTGGAAAGTGGCTCATTCCAGACAACAGGTGCACTGGTTGCTGTTGTGTCACAGCCGTCTTTCCCAGTCTTCCTGCCGAAGGTATAAGATGCAATCACCTCCCTGACACCCCTCCACATCTGCTTCCCCAATACCCAGCAAACGCAGCAGGAGACTAAACAAGGCTTTTACCAAATTGCTGGGTTTCCACATGTGCTAGGCGCAATGGACTGCACCCATGTCTGACTTGTCCCACCTTAAGCAACAGAACACTTATACAGGAACCGGAAATGTACGCATTCCATAAATGTTCAGGCTATTTACGAACATTGTAGCCAAGTATCCTGGTAGCGTCCATGATGCCTACATATTTAGGCACTGCAGGATCACCAAATTATTTCAGGATGACCAATATCAAAATGGCCTACTTGTGGGTAAGTCAATAAACCTAGGAATATACACACAACACACCAACCCTGCAGGACACACCAGACATACACCACACCAAAACCTCATGGCCAGGGTAACACAGATGTTCGGGTAATAATACATATGCACCATGCTGTAGTACAGCACAATCAGTGCACAGCACTAACACATACACCCACATGCACGTAACGTACCCACAACTTGACAGGCGCACCACCTGAAGGACAGGTGGAGCTATGTTCCCTTTGCTAACAGAAGATGTCCCCAAACCACTGGAAGTGCCCACAAGTTGGCTACAAAATACACTTCGCACACACATTGCACCAAACAAAGAATAGCTCAGCAATGGCATACACCATGATCATGTAAAGGAAGTCACACATAGACACAGCCCCACTTAAATCATGCTGTGCAGGTCTCTGGCAGAACATACATCAAATGCCAGACAACTGGTGCCAATACCAACTACATATCATCTACACATACCTGACTTACCTGCAGTGTGTACCTACATCTGCCTAATGCATTGGGTCACACACATAGGAATACCAAATTACTGGCCATTACATACCATGTGCCAGATTTGTGAGAAATGTCACCATACCTACTGTAGTGCCACCTCACATGCACCACTTACTGACCCCCTAACCATCATGTCTATACTATAGACAATAAATGGTCCATGGGGCTGAGTCACTGTCAAACAGTGCAGATCATGGATGCCATAGTGGACCCTGTAGAAGTGTAGAGGGCATTACTGACCTTACATGCACTGTGCTAAGGGACAAATGTATAAAGTAGCTGTGCCCCATCCCATAGCCTGTGCTGTGCATGTGTTGACAGTATAAATGCTGATTTATGTATTGGAAGCTAGGAGAAACTCTGGTACCCTTGTACACCTGATGGCTGGCACAAACATCAGCTTCCACTCAAGATCACTAAGGGCCATATGTAAGAGCCATTGTCATGCCCCGCACTGTATGTACAAGGTGGCGGCTGCCCACTTTTTTGTGACTTGATGCCACCTTGTAAATAGGGCCCTTCCCATGCAGCACTTTGTGTGGAAGGAGCGTACAATGAGTGTTGCTGTAGATGTGCCACGGTAAGACACGTAGCATGATGACGTTGCCCCAGATGTAGGTGTTTCCTAACCTGAGGCAGTGCCAACATCAAACTCCACGCCAGGGGTGGCGTTTGCAGGTTGCTGTGAGAAGGTAGCCTCTTTCTAGCCTTGTTACCCCCACTTTTGGCCTGTTTGTGAGTGTATGTCAGGGTGTTTGTCACTGTTTTCACTGTCTCACTGGGATCCGGATAGCCGGGCCTCAGTGCTCATAGTGAAAACACTATGGCCCTCATTCTGACCTTGGCGGGCGGCGGAGGCCGCCCGCCAAAGTCCCGCCGTCAGGTTACCGTTCCGCGGTCGAAAGACCGCGGCGGTAATTATGACTTTCCCGCTGGGCTGGCGGGCGGTCGCCTTCAGGCCGCCCGCCAGCCCAGCGGGAAAGAGGCTTCCACGATGAAGCCGGCTCGGAATCGAGCCGGCGGAGTGGAAGCTGTGCGACGGGTGCAGTTGCACCCGTTGCGTATTTCACTGTCTGCGCAGCAGACAGTGAAATACATTTAGGGGCCCTCTTACGGGGGCCCCTGCAATGCCCATGCCAGTGGCATGGGCACTGCAGGGGCCCCCAGGGGCCCCGCGACCCCCCCTACCGCCATCCGGATCCCGGCGGTCGGACCGCCGGGATCTGGATGGCGGTAGGGGGGGTCGGAATCCCCTCGGCGGCGCAGCAAGCTGCGCCGCCTTGGAGGATTCAATGGGGCGGCGGTACACTGGCGGGAGCCCGCCAGTGTTGCCGGTCCGACCGCGGCTTTACCGCCGCGGTCGGAATCCCCATTGGAGCACCGCCGGCCTGTCAGCGGTGCTCCCGCGGTCCTCCGCCCTGGCGGTCTTTGACCGCCAGGGTCAGAATGACCGCCTATGTTTTCAGTATGGTTGTTATGTGTCACTGGGATCCTGCTGGTCAGGACCCCAGTGCTCATAGGTTTGTGGCCTATATGTATGTGTCACTGGGACCCTGTCACACAGGGCCCCAGTGCTCATAGGTGTGCATGTATATGTTCCCTGTGTGGTGCCTAACTGTCTCACTGAGGCTCTGCTAACCAGAACCTCAGTGGTTATGCTCTCTCATTACTTCCAAATTGTCACTGACAGGCTAGTGACCATTTTTACCAATTTACATTGGCTTACTGGAACACCCTTATAATTCCCTAGTATATGGTACTGAGGTACCCAGGGTATTGGGGTTCCAGGAGATCCCTATGGGCTGCAGCATTTCTTTTGCCACCCATAGGGAGCTCTGACAATTCTTACACAGGCCTGCCACTGCAGCCTGAGTGAAATAACGTCCACGTTATTTCACAGCCATTTTACACTGCACTTAAGTAACTTATAAGTCACCTATATGTCTAACCTTTACCTGGTAAAGGTTAGGTGCAAAGTTACTTAGTGTGAGGGCACCCTGGCACTAGCCAAGGTGCCCCCACATTGTTCAGAGCCAATTCCCTGAACTTTGTGAGTGCGGGGACACCATTACACGCGTGCACTACATATAGGTCACTACCTATATGTAGCTTCACCATGGTAACTCCGAATATGGCCATGTAACATGTCTATGATCATGGAATTGCCCCCTCTATACCATCCTGGCATAGTTGGCACAATCCCATGATCCCAGTGGTCTGTAGCACAGACCCTGGTACTGCCAAACTGCCCTTCCTGGGGTTTCTCTGCAGCTGCTGCTGCTGCCAACCCCTCAGACAGGCAGCTGCCCTCCTGGGGTCCAGCCAGGCCTGGCCCAGGATGGCAGAACAAAGCACTTCCTCTGAGAGAGGGTGTGACACCCTCTCCCTTTGGAAAATGGTGTGAAGGCAGGGGAGGAGTAGCCTCCCCCAGCCTCTGGAAATGCTTTGTTGGGCACAGATGTGCCCAATTCTGCATAAGCCAGTCTACACCGGTTCAGGGACCCCTTAGCCCTTGCTCTGGCGCGAAACTGGACAAAGGAAAGGGGAGTGACCACTCCCCTGACCTGCACCTCCCCTGGGAGGTGTCCAGAGCTCCTCCAGTGTGCTCCAGACCTCTGCCATCTTGGAAACAGAGGTGCTGCTGGCACACTGGACTGCTCTGAGTGGCCAGTGCCACCAGGTGACGTCAGAGACTCCTGCTGATAGGCTCCTTCAGGTGTTAGTAGCCTTTCCTCTCTCCTAGGTAGCCAAACCCTCTTTTCTGGCTATTTAGGGTCTCTGTCTCTGGGGAAATTTTAGATAACGAATGCATGAGCTCAGCCGAGTTCCTCTGCATCTCCCTCTTCACCTTCTGATAAGGAATCGACCGCTGACCGCGCTGGAAGCCTGCAAACCTGCAACATAGTAGCAAAGACGACTACTGCAACTCTGTAACGCTGATCCTGCCGCCTTCTCGACTGTTTTCCTGCTTGTGCATGCTGTGGGGGTAGTCTGCCTCCTCTCTGCACCAGAAGCTCCGAAGAAATCTCCCGTGGGTCGACGGAATCTTCCCCCTGCAACCGCAGGCACCAAAAAGCTGCATTACCGGTCCCTTGGGTCCCCTCTCAGCACGACGAGCGAGGTCCCTCGAATCCAGCGACACCGTCCAAGTGACCCCCACAGTCCAGTGACTCTTCAGCCCAAGTTTGGTGGAGGTAAGTCCTTGCCTCACCTCGCTGGGCTGCATTGCTGGGAACCGCGACTTTGCAGCTACTCCGGCCCCTGTGCACTTCCGGCAGAAATCCTTTGTGCACAGCCAAGCCTGGGTCCACGGCACTCTAACCTGCATTGCACGACTTTCTAAGTTGGTCTCCGGCGACGTGGGACTCCTTTGTGCAACTTCGGCAAGCACCGTTTCACGCATCCTCGTAGTGCCTGTTTTTGGCACTTCTCCGGGTGCTACCTGCTTCAGTGAGGGCTCTTTGTCTTGCTCGACGTCCCCTCTCTCTGCAGGTCCAATTTGCGACCTCCTGGTCCCTCCTGGGCCCCAGCAGCGTCCAAAAACGCCAAACGCACGATTTGCGTGTAGCAAGGCTTGTTGGCATCCATCCGGCGGGAAAACACTTCTGCACGACTCTCCAAAGCGTGGGGGATCCATCCTCCAAAGGGAAAGTCTCTAGCCCTTGTCGTTCCTGCAGTATTCACAGTTCTTCAGCCTAGTAAGAGCTTCTTTGCACCAACCGCTGGCATTTCTTGGGCATCTGCCCATCTCCGAGCTGCTTGTGACTTTTGGACTTGGTCCCCTTGTTCCACAGGTACCCTCAGTCAGGAATCCATCGTTGTTGCATTGCTGATTTGTGTTTTCCTTGCATTTTCCCTCTAACACAACTATTTTGTCCTTAGGGGAACTTTAGTGCACTTTGCACTCACTTTTCAGGGTCTTGGGGAGGGTTATTTTTCTAACTCTCACTATTTTCTAATAGTCCCAGCGACCCTCTACAAGGTCACATAGGTTTGGGGTCCATTCGTGGTTCGCATTCCACTTCTGGAGTATATGGTTTGTGTTGCCCCTATCCCTATGTTTCCCCATTGCATCCTATTGTAACTATACATTGTTTGCACTGTTTTCTAAGACTATACTGCATATTTTTGCTATTGTGTATATATATCTTGTGTATATTTCCTATCCTCTCACTGAGGGTACACTCTAAGATACTTTGGCATATTGTCATAAAAATAAAGTACCTTTATTTTTAGTATAACTGTGTATTGTGTTTTCTTATGATATTGTGCATATGACAATAAGTGGTACTGTAGTAGCTTCACACGTCTCCTAGTTCAGCCTAAGCTGCTCTGCTAAGCTACCATTATCTATCAGCCTAAGCTGCTAGACACCCTATACACTAATAAGGGATAACTGGGCCTGGTGCAAGGTGCAAGTACCCCTTGGTACTCACTACAAGCCAGTCCAGCCTCCTACATTGGTTGTGCAGTGGTGGGATAAGTGCTTGAGACTACTTACCACTCTTGTCATTGTACTTTTCATAAGAGAAAAATATACAAAACAAGGTCAGTGTATATACACATAGCCAAAAAGTTTTGCATTTCCTCTTTTCACTCTTTTCTAAGTGCTGAAAAGTACTTCTAAACTTTCAAAAAGTTCTTAAAAGTTTAAAAAGTTTTTTTCTGTCTTTCCAAAAAGTTCTGAAAACTTTTTTCTCTTTTTCTATCACTTCAACTCTCTCTAAAAAATGTCTGGCACAGGCCAAAATGTTGAACTGTCCAAACTTGCATATGATCACCTTAGCTGGAAAGGAGCAAGGAGTCTCTGCATAGAGAGAGGTTTGAGTGTAGGGAAGAATCCTTCCTTAGAACTGTTAATTAATATGCTTAGAGTACAGGATAAGGCCATAAGTGCCCAATCTGTAGAAAAAGTAGCTAATGGTTCTCAATCTGATCCAGGGACTCCCCCAGGAAAAGGTTCAGGAAAGAAACTTCTCAGCCTGCCCATTACTAGACAGTCTAGCATAGTTGGTACAGAGGTTGAATCACACCATACTAATGGTGTGCTCTCACATTATACTGGTAGCCAAGCTGTTAGGGTGCCCTCTGTAAGGGACAGGTCTCCTTCTGTTCATTCCCATCATACCTCTGTATCTAGAAATGTCCCTCCCACCCACCCTGATGACAGATTGTTAGAAAGGGAGCTCAATAGATTGAGAGTGGAACAAACCAGACTGAAGCTCAAGAAGCAACAGCTGGATTTGGATAGACAGTCTTTAGAAGTAGAGAGGGAAAGACAGAAGTTGGGTTTAGAAACCCATGGTGGCAGCAGCAGTATTCCCCATAGTCATCCTGCAAAAGAGCATGATTCCAGGAATCTGCACAAGATAGTTCCCCCTTATAAGGAGGGGGATGACATTAACAAGTGGTTTGCTGCACTTGAGAGGGCCTGTGTTGTACAGGATGTCCCTCAAAGGCAGTGGGCTGCTATCCTATGGCTATCATTTAGTGGAAAGGGTAGGGATAGACTCCTTACTGTGAAAGAAAGTGATGCCAATAATTTTACAGTTCTTAAGAATGCACTCCTGGATGGTTATGGCTTAACCACTGAACAGTACAGGATAAAGTTCAGAGAGACCAAAAAGGAGTCTTCACAAGACTGGGTTGATTTCATTGACCATTCAGTGAAGGCCTTGGAGGGGTGGTTACATGGCAGTAAAGTTACTGATTATGAAAGCCTGTATAACACAATCCTGAGAGAGCATATACTTAATAATTGTGTGTCTGATTTGTTGCACCAGTACCTGGTAGACTCTGATCTGACCTCTCCCCAAGAATTGGGAAAGAAGGCAGACAAATGGGTCAGAACAAGGGTGAACAGAAAAGTTCATACAGGGGGTGACAAAGATGGCAATAAGAAGAAAGATGGTGAAAAATCTCAAGATAAGCATGGGGATAAGGGTAAAACCAAAGATCCCACTTCAAATCTTAAACACTCTGCAGAGGGTGGGGATAAAACAAATTCTTCCTCTTCTTCCCAACCTGCACACATTAAAAAGCCTTGGTGCTTTGTGTGTAAAAACAGAGGCCATAGGCCAGGGGATAAGTCCTGTCCAGGTAAACCCCCTGAGCCTACCACCACTAATACATCAAGCTCTAGTGCCCCTAGCAGTAGTGGTACTAGTGGTGGGACTGCTGGCAACAGTCAAGCAAAGGGTGTAGTTGGGTTCACTTATGGGTCCATAGTGGAAACTGATGTAATCAGTCCCAAGACAGTTTCTGTCACACCTAGTGGCATTGGCCTTGCCACACTGGCTGCTTGTCCCCTTACAATGGATAAGTACAGGCAGACAGTTTCAATAAATGGTGTTGAGGCCTTGGCCTACAGGGACACAGGTGCCAGTTTCACTTTGGTGACTGAAAACCTAGTGCCTCCTGAACAACACATCATTGGACAACAGTATAAGATTATTGATGTCCATAACTCCACTAAGTTTCTTCCCTTAGCTATAATTCAGTTTAGTTGGGGTGGAGTTACTGGCCCTAAGCAGGTGGTGGTATCACCTAGCTTACCTGTAGACTGTCTCTTAGGTAATGACCTAGAGGCCTCAGGTTGGGCTGATGTAGAGTTTTATGCCCATGCAGCCATGCTGGGCATCCCTGAGGAATTGTTCCCTCTCATTTCAAGTGAAATGAAAAAGCAAAGGAGAGAAGGCCTGAAAACTCAGGATCCCTCTCCATCAACAGGTAAAAAGGGTATCACAGTATCCCCTAACCACCCTACCGTTCAGGATACCATTCCTGTGGTGGGAGAAACCTCTCCTGGGGTGGCACCTGTTCCAAGGGAATCATCAGTTGGCAAAACTGTACTCCCTGAGGTGGAAGTACCTCTCTGTGGGATAACTAACATTGGTGAGAAAAAGAGCACCATTTTAGTTAACATGGAGCATCCCTCCAACCCTCCCAGAGAAACTTTAGTGCAGAAACTCTGCACTGCCTCACAACACTTAGGACAGCATCCCTGCCCTAGTGTGGAGCTGATAGGACAGCATCCCTGCCCTGCTCCAACTCAAGAGAAACAGCATCCCTGTTCTCTCTTCCAGCCAAATGGACAAAGTTTTTGTCCAGCTATGGCTTTACTGAGACAGCATCCCTGTCTGGCATTTCCATCATTACAAATAGGTTCAGTGGATAATTCCCACTGCTCTAAACTAAAACTTACTGATAGAAACTCTGAAAATACATCTTCACATTGTTGGTTAGCTAAAAAACTTCAAACAGGGTGGTTTACATCCCCACAGGGAAGTAACCATATAGTGGATGATAAAGGGAGTAACCAGTCTATTGCAGAGCTACTCTCTACTTATCACCACTTAGACAATAAAGTCTCAACTGGCCAAGGTTAGCCTTATTGTCCTTCGTTTGGGGGGGGGGGGTTGTGTGAGAAGGTAGCCTCTTTCTAGCCTTGTTACCCCCACTTTTGGCCTGTTTGTGAGTGTATGTCAGGGTGTTTGTCACTGTTTTCACTGTCTCACTGGGATCCGGATAGCCGGGCCTCAGTGCTCATAGTGAAAACACTATGTTTTCAGTATGGTTGTTATGTGTCACTGGGATCCTGCTGGTCAGGACCCCAGTGCTCATAGGTTTGTGGCCTATATGTATGTGTCACTGGGACCCTGTCACACAGGGCCCCAGTGCTCATAGGTGTGCATGTATATGTTCCCTGTGTGGTGCCTAACTGTCTCACTGAGGCTCTGCTAACCAGAACCTCAGTGGTTATGCTCTCTCATTACTTCCAAATTGTCACTGACAGGCTAGTGACCATTTTTACCAATTTACATTGGCTTACTGGAACACCCTTATAATTCCCTAGTATATGGTACTGAGGTACCCAGGGTATTGGGGTTCCAGGAGATCCCTATGGGCTGCAGCATTTCTTTTGCCACCCATAGGGAGCTCTGACAATTCTTACACAGGCCTGCCACTGCAGCCTGAGTGAAATAACGTCCACGTTATTTCACAGCCATTTTACACTGCACTTAAGTAACTTATAAGTCACCTATATGTCTAACCTTTACCTGGTAAAGGTTAGGTGCAAAGTTACTTAGTGTGAGGGCACCCTGGCACTAGCCAAGGTGCCCCCACATTGTTCAGAGCCAATTCCCTGAACTTTGTGAGTGCGGGGACACCATTACACGCGTGCACTACATATAGGTCACTACCTATATGTGGCTTCACCATGGTAACTCCGAATATGGCCATGTAACATGTCTATGATCATGGAATTGCCCCCTCTATACCATCCTGGCATAGTTGGCACAATCCCATGATCCCAGTGGTCTGTAGCACAGACCCTGGTACTGCCAAACTGCCCTTCCTGGGGTTTCTCTGCAGCTGCTGCTGCTGCCAACCCCTCAGACAGGCAGCTGCCCTCCTGGGGTCCAGCCAGGCCTGGCCCAGGATGGCAGAACAAAGAACTTCCTCTGAGAGAGGGTGTGACACCCTCTCCCTTTGGAAAATGGTGTGAAGGCAGGGGAGGAGTAGCCTCCCCCAGCCTCTGGAAATGCTTTGTTGGGCACAGATGTGCCCAATTCTGCATAAGCCAGTCTACACCGGTTCAGGGACCCCTTAGCCCCTGCTCTGGCGCGAAACTGGACAAAGGAAAGGGGAGTGACCACTCCCCTGACCTGCACCTCCCCTGGGAGGTGTCCAGAGCTCCTCCAGTGTGCTCCAGACCTCTGCCATCTTGGAAACAGAGGTGCTGCTGGCACACTGGACTGCTCTGAGTGGCCAGTGCCACCAGGTGACGTCAGAGACTCCTGCTGATAGGCTCCTTCAGGTGTTAGTAGCCTTTCCTCTCTCCTAGGTAGCCAAACCCTCTTTTCTGGCTATTTAGGGTCTCTGTCTCTGGGGAAATTTTAGATAACGAATGCATGAGCTCAGCCGAGTTCCTCTGCATCTCCCTCTTCACCTTCTGATAAGGAATCGACCGCTGACCGCGCTGGAAGCCTGCAAACCTGCAACATAGTAGCAAAGACGACTACTGCAACTCTTGCGCTTGCAGACTCGTGCCCCCATCACCTAGTGACTTTTAACCTACTTAGCTTGCTCTGTCTTAGACCATTAATTTAATTCAATCTTTCAAAATGGCTGTTGTGTTTATAGATGACCTCTTTTGTTTAGAGTTATGTTATCAGTGTCACCTCGCTAAGGCATCAACTCATACAACAAAGACAAACAAATTATATGGGTTCACATTAGAAATTACCGTCCCAAGCATGAGGCATTATCTATTGTTTTGGAACAACCTACATCAGGGGTCCAAGTAGATCAAGTATAAATACATCACACTTTAGACAGATAATCCGAGGGATTCCGACCAGATACCATCGCCGCTATCGATGGTGTACGTCGCCTTAACGCTGACCTGGACTTCGTGTTCTGCCAAAGTCTGAGCTCAAGACCTCATTCAAGGTAACCAGGGTTGGGGGCTCCTTCCAGGGACATGGCATTGGCAGATTAGGTTTCACATACCCATCTCTCCTCTAGGTAGAAGGTTAGACCTAGTAGGACAGGGTACACGGACATATGACACACTTCATGTCTTCCTATGCTAGTACAAGATGGTGGGGGTCTTCATAATCACTACCCTCGTCTTTACAATTTTATCTCTTGTAATGTTCATTATCCTAATCATTGCAGCCAATATGATTTACCTCGTTATGTTGAATGAAAACTATTGAAACATTACTGCACCTTTCTTATTGCCTGTGCTTGATTGAGATATAATACATCTGTGAGAAAGGGGTAATCACTGTTTAACCACGACATTCCCTGAGATATCATACTTCTGAGGCCATGCGTAAAGGCTGAACTGCATCTGTAACACCACATGACAAAATGGCTGGGATGGTCAGGCTTTTTATGGCTACTATGTTGTCTCTACATCTGTCCCCATTGTGGTGAAAGGATGTGTCATGTCCCCTCTAGTAATAGCACACTGCTACAAAGATGCACTACACAACACCTGATATATACATACCGAACATCAATTAGGAATCTAAATTATATGTCCCAGGTCCTTGAGCCAATACCCAAGCTTGTCATGTCCAACAACACAGTGCAAGTAAATCTTAGCTCAAGCCCAGGAACTCACATTATACCACAAACACATATGATTCACCAGCCAACTCCAACTAACAACTGCCATGCTACGTACAAAAACTGTTTCAAGCTTTAACAACAATTTTCATCTCTTACCTTTGCAGTGGATTGGGGTTATGGCATACAGCCATGGGTGATGACCCAATGGGTAAAGTTTATTTCAGGTTTTAATTTTATTTTTACTCCAAGAAACTTCGTCAGAAGGAGCCGCGGTATGGGATGGATTCCATAGGTTTGCCGTTTCAGCTGAACGGGTGCTCGGGTGCTGCCCAAAGGGGGGATTAGTTACCATGGTTCGCATCTCTAAAATTGCTAGAGTTTATCAGATTAACTGCAACCATCGGGGTCTCCTCATCATCTGGATGGTATTCCCAAATAAGTATATAGTCCTTTTGGTAAACTTCTATAATGCAGTATGGGATTCTGGTTGCCAAATTAGGGCCCTTTTTTCCGTGCTGCAGATACTGAAAGGAAGGTTGGAGTTCTGTGGTATGGAATTTCATGCAATTGTATCTGGAGACTGCAAAGATAGGGGGGCTACTACTCTGCTGAGAATCCTTTTGAGCGGGAGCAGAGCGTTCCTGCGTCTGAGGGTATACAGGATGTGAGGGTAGGTCCCTTATCAAGGGGCTGCAGAGTTTGGGTTTGTTGAATATCTTTGACCTGGAATCTGTTTGTGAAAAACCGGTACCAACTTTTGTGGAGAGAGGGGCCTGGTCGATAATTGATTATATCTTTGTATCCCCATTCATGAAATATTTGGTCCAGTATTGAGAGGTTCAAAGGCAGTAGTTTAGTGATCACAACCCCATTCGGTGTCCCTAAACTTTCCATGCAATAAGTGCACATTGGCGATTGGCAGCCTGGTAGGTTTGAGAATAAAAGATCAGGGCAGGAGAATTTGCTGGAGACATATGAGCATTCCACAAGTAGTGAAGAGGGTGGTGAACCAAAATTAAAATCTGATAATTGAGATCCTTTTGGCCGAATCCCCACCATCGGGTGAAGTGATTGAGGTTGTGAATAAAGTAAATGACGCCATCAAGGAGTCCATGAACAAAAATGAAAAGGCCATTCCTAAGCATCAAAGAGGATGGTTCATAAAATCTTGTTATGTGGCGAGGAAACGTAGAAAAGGGCGTTGAAGGTAAAGGCCAGAGATAAGGTCTATGTGTGCCGAATGCGGGCTCAGTATAAACTTGCTCTGAAGGTGAGAAAACAGCAGATCAAGGAGCAAGCTTGGAAGGATCTGGAGCAGGCATCGTGCACCAAAACCTCAAGCCTGTTCTGGAAGATAGTAAACGGGGGTACCTTTGAGACAGAAACATCTGATGGGCTGGGCTGCAATATTCCCCCTGATGTGTGGATGAGTCACTTCAGTAGGATTTTCCAGGGTGGAACTGCAGGGGAGGAAATGGATGAGCTATCAGGTTATACCGCAAATTTAGTGATCAGATTCACACTAGATGAGGTGATATTGGCTAGGCAGGAGAGCTCAAGCCACAAAGCGCCGGGCCCTGAGGCAATTTCAATGGAACTATGCAAAAGTTATCCTCAGCTGTGGGCATTTATAATGTTTAATGTTTTAAATGTGGCAATGAGTGCAGGAATCCCTTCCTCATGGAAATCCACATTTTATGTCCCCGTATTAAAAAAGGTAAACTAGAGTTATCCCAAAACCTCTCACCCGATCTCACTCTTATACTCCTCTGTGAAAATACTGGGGCGAATCGTTTTACGGCGTATTGAGAAATGGATGAGAGAGCAGGATGTGATGAGTAAGGTGCAGTATGGTTTTAGGGAAGGGCTGAGGACTCAGGAGCAATGTCTGAACTTGCTCATGTTGATTGATAAATATACGCAGGTGAAGAAGGGTACTTTGAATCTTGCTATTATAGACCTCAGCTGTGCATTTGACAAAGTAAATCACAGCAAGTTATGGGAAGGTCTAACCTCGGTGGGCATTGAGCCCCAAATTGTGGAATTGCTCCAGTATTTATACTCGGGGACTAGTGCATCCATGAGATATGGGACTCATGGGGAATGCACAGAATTTTTTTTAATTAAAAGAGGCGTGAGACAGGGTGTGTTTTGGCCCCCACCTTGTTTCTTTTATATACAAATGGCGTGCACAATTTTTTGGTGGAAAGCTGTAAAGGTGTTCCTAAAATAAATGGTAAGAGTATCCCGGCCCTGATATACGTGGATGATGCGGTACTTATGGCCCATACTATGAATGGTCTCCGCGAGGTGGTTAAGGCGTACGGCAATTTTATATCTGATTTAGACTTAGAGGTTAACAGCAGCAAGTCCCACTTTACGGTCTGTGGCAAGCCACTGAGCAAAGTGGGCGCTTTAAACATTAATGATCAAATCATCAGCCATGTGCAGGAGTTTCCCTATCTAGGGGTAACTTTTGATGACAAAGGAACATGGAAGCCCTGCATCTCGAGGTGATGTGCGTGATTTAATGCCGCTGTAGGAGCTTCTTTTGAATTTGCTTCAAGAGTAGGAAATAAGCCTATAAAGCCTCTGCTTGAGGTGTATAGATGAAAATGCCTTTCGGTTCTTATGTATGGGGCATCACTCTGGGGCTATTCAGGTAGTTTGGCTCCCAGATAGAGGAAAATCGCTTCTGCAGAAGATTGCTGGGCGTGGGACAAAATAATTCTGGGTTTTGTCTTCATGAGCAATTGAATCTTGAGTGTGTGGAGGATGGCATTAAGATTGCGCCTCTTCTGCTGTGGATTTCCGTTTGGTCAAATGATTGTGCCTCCCTAAATATAGAAATGTTGCGTGATTGTCTGACATGTGATCGAGCTTTGAATATCCCTTGGCTGGCACACACAAAAGAGACTGCCACATCCCTTGGCCGCCCAGAAATGTTTAATGCCCCACAATGTTTAACATGTATCGATAAAGGCTGGGTAAAGGAGAACTTGTTTAAAATGTTGGGAGCAAAAAAAAAAGGCAGAGGAATTAAGGAAACCAACGGTGAGGGATTTCTTAATGCTAAAGTTGCAGACGGGTCTGGAAATGTATCTTTTGATTGTACGAAATGTTTGGGAAAGGACACTCATTACCCGCTTTCGATTAGGGGTAATTAGAAGTAATCTGTGCTTCCTGCTTGGCCAGTATTATTTGAAATCTATACAAATGTGTCCATGTGATGGGGTGTCTTTACAGTCTTTAATCCATTTGACCTGTTTTGTGATTTTTATGCACCTTTTAGACAAAGATTTTTACTTACCGTATTGAAAAAAAAGGTTTTTGTGCAGTATCGCCAATTCTGCCTTGGTATATTCAGTCTCCACTACATATACCATAGGAATGTGACTCTAACCTCAAGGAACATGTAAAAAACACTACTACATAGTTTGTACAGTCACGTTGCCAACTTGTAATTTAATGGCCTATCACACCCAACTACATCATGGCCTAATAGGATGTATGCAAGGGGCCCATACATAAGGTAGGGGATGTCAAAAAATTGAACTTAAGTAATGTTGGAACTGAACACTGTTACAACTGAGTTCAATAGTTGCAATGGACGCATGGAACATGTGTGACAAGGGGGGTCTTTATAGGTAACTATGGTCATCATGATTTTCCCAGGCATAGTAACCAATGGAAGTAGAGCCTGCACAGTCTATCCACGGGATACTGTCCTGCCACTGCCATGGGGCACAACCTTGACAAGGCAAACTTGACCTCACTTATTGCATGCATACGTCGGTGGAATGCACATTGGTTTGGATGAGAAATTATGCAGCTAGGGCTGCAGGTTCCCTATATAAATACAACAGCTATTGGCAAGAGCAATGAGTTAATTCCACAATGTGTGATCAACGCATAGTCTGGGTGGAATGTGTTACACTCACTATGTACCAAAGATGTACACTTGTCAGTCAAATATGCTGTCTTCACACATGTCTCCAGAAAATACATATCTAAATATGGAGACAGATGTGTGGTTGTATCTCCTAGGTAGCAACAGTTAGCCCATCATCAACAATGCCTGACATGTGTATGCAGCTTTAAATAGTATGCTCTGTATGACAACATCACACATCACATACCAAAATACAACACTCAGTCTCACTCACAATACAGAACAATTGCATGGTACTAACTGTAAAAATGTATATATGGTTTGGGTGTACTACTGTGTGTTGCTATGTCCAATACAATCTGATATCCAACATCACATTGAGTCGGAGTACACCTAGCCATGTAGGTAGGTTGTTCCAACAGCACTGGGATGACTTCTAACCGTTAAATCATTCAGTCATGGTAAGAGTCAGCTAGGTTGTGGGATTGTTGGAAGAATTGCATAACCATGTTCCATGGAGGGTGTGGATGGACAGCTCATAGACAGCCACTGATAGTTCCCAATAGAACACGTCATGTCACCTGGGGACTACACAAGTGTTATGCCATAAGTTATGATATGTGTGCGTGGCACTCATTACATCTCACAAATACAACCAATGGTACAGGAACTAACAAGTTGCCAGGAGTAGGAGGAGGCTAGATCCCAACATTACCCAAGTCATTTGTTGGATTCTGTCCCTACATCACCACACATTATTGTTGTAGAAGATGCGTACAAAGCAGTAGCTGCCAAATATCTGGGATTAATAGAGGACACAATACATATCTTAACAGTAATGCCTGAACAAACATACTCTAAAACAGACAGTGCATCACATCAATGCCCGCAGGTCTATCCTTCACATATGTATATAGAGGCTGGCCAGGTACTTCTATGACTCATACATCTTTGGCACTACCATAACATGGTATTTGTCCTTCACATGGCACCTTTTAATGAGCCTGTCATGTACAGCACCATCTGTACCATGCCATTAGTTGATCATTGAAATAACTACAGTTATACAACTCCTAAATATGCTGCAAATGGAAACAGATAATGAGTTCTATGAAGGAGACATGTCCTACATGTGCAAGCAGCCGAGCACTGTACCTGAGAGGGGAAGGCCTGACATCAAGTGCAGCCTAGCAAAGCATCACATCCTAGTCTGTATGAACACATTTGTGTATGTGTAGAACCACTGGGGAGTCTGCATCATTAATGGCCAAGATCCCAGCTTTATTAAATCACAGACCACTGTCCTGACTACATCAACATATGAAATAGTCAGGTGCCTGATGTATCTGCACAGGGGGAAGAGCAAAGTGGAACACCAGAAACCTGCAGCTTCCCATTTAAACATGTGTTTCTGTTGCCATACATTCCCACACAGTGATGATGAAGAGAAGGCCTGCAATCTATGCAACACTGGTACCCCATGGTACAGCAGAGTATGTGACAGCAATGACAAACATTAACTAGACAAATCTGAGTGTCCATTTGGAGGCTGGCACACATATACAACATATCTAAACACGCATGTACCACCATAATGGTCCTGGCATAGTGATGTGTCAGGATTCAGGACAAAAAACAACCTAGCAGTCCAATAATGGCATAGGTAGCAAACAACCTGTGGTATTTACAAATTATCTTCACATGTTTTCTCACATACAAAATATATAGGTGCCAGTGATGTGACTGCATATGCAATAGTTAAATGCCAAAATCTGTCCATGCAGGAAGATTGTAATGTGGCCTTGAACATCCCCCTCAGATATCAATCTCTTAATGTGTTACTAAAATGCACTTACACTTGTTTCTACACACACATGGCATATAACATATTTCACTAACACAGGTGTACATGACATCACCAGCAAATGAGATGCACGGCAACCACTTGGCACATGTGTACCTGAGCAACAACACGGAACATCCAACTACAAACCACAGAGCCAACACACAATACCACATAACTTGTCAGGGAAAATGTGATGTTAAGCAGTCCAAGTACACTGCATACTCTGAGTCCAAATTGTAATGGGTGACACATGCCTGAGCATGTGTTGGAGTCAGGCCATCTCATATCATCAGTTATGGGTATGTCTAAACACTATTGTCACAGAAATTACTATGTAGTACACCCACACACCCAGATACCTACACATATGTTCACATAGAGCACACATGCACCAAAATGTATGTGGACACACTGTAGGTACACATGCATATATGCACAAAGTGAGAGTGATTGCATGCAGTCGACTCCGAAACACACTTATTGATAGAACCAACCAATCTCACTCATGCCACATTGCTGCATGGACTTCCACATGTAGCTATACCCCATATACCAATTGCAGCACAGGCCATGTCATATGTTTTGGTAAATCAAGGTGCACTCAAGGACAATGCAAAAAACCACGCAAACAAGAAATTAGGCAAAACATATGATGCAAATGCATCAAAACATCCACCAACGTGAAGAAAATGACACATGGGCCCTAGGCGGGAATTCAATGTTCACACTCCTCTTAATGCAGCCTTGTGAGAAAGTAGCCTCTTTCTAGCACGGTTTCCTCATTTTTGGCCTGTTTGTCAGTGTTTGTCAGTGCGTTATAACTGTGCCACTGGGATCCTGCTAGCCAGGATCCCAGTGCTCATGGTTTGTGGCCTACTTGTCAGTCTGTTTCACTGTTTTTGTCAGTATGCCTGACTGTGTCACTGGAGTCCTGCTAACTAGAACTCCAGTGCTTATGCTGTCTCTGGTTCCAAATTTGTACTTACTGGTAACACAGTATTTCACTCCAAATTGGCATACTGGACCCCCTTTAAGTCTCTAGTATATGGTACCTAGGTACCCAGGGCATCGGGGTTCCAGAGGATCCTTATGGGCTGCAGCATTTCTTTTGCCACCCATAAGGAGCCCATACAAAGGCTTCTACAGGACTGCCATTGCAGCCTGTGTGAAATAGCTCATCCACTTTTTCACAGCCATTTTCACTGCACCAGGTCACTTATAAGTCACCTGTATGTCAGGCCTTCAGACCCTGAAGGCTGGGTGCAAAGTACCTGTATGTGAGGGCACCCCTGCACTAGCAGAGGTGCCCCCATATTGTCCAGGCCCATTTTCCCAGACTTCACGAGTGCAGGGACGCCATTTTAAGTGTGCACTGGACTTAGGTCAATACCTATGCACGGCTTCACAATGGTAACTTAGAATATGGCTATGTAAGGTGTCGAAAAACTGGGAATTGTATCAATTCCATGCATTCTGGGGGCTCCACAGTGGACCTCTAGTACTGCCATACCAGCCTTCTGAGGTTTTCACTGTTCCCCCAGTTGCTGCCACCTCACAGACAGGCTTCTGCCCTTCTGGGGCTTGAGCAGCTGAGTCCAAGGAAGGCAGAACACTGCATTTCCTTTAGGAGAGGGGTGTTACACCCTCTCCCTTTGAAAATAGGTGTTACAGGCATGGGAGGTGTATCCTCCCAAAGCCTCTGGAACTGCTTTGAAGGGCATAGATGGTGCCTTCCTTGCATAATCCAGTCTATACCGGTTCAGGGACCCCCAGTCCCTGCTCTGGCACGAAATTGGACAAAGGAAAGGGGAGTGACCACTCCCCTGCCCATCACCACCTCAGGGGTGGTGCCCAGAGCTCCTCCAGAGTGTCCCTGGGTTTGGCCATCTTAGATTCCAAGGTGGTGGGAGCATCTGAGTGGTCTGTGCCAGCAGGTGACATCCGAGACCCTTCATGATATGTGCTTATCTGGTTAGGTGACCAATACCCCTCTCTGGGCTATTTAGGGTCTCTCTTCTGGGTGTATCTTCAGATTCAGATTGTAAGACTCTAGCAGGAATCCTCTGCATCCTTCACTTCATCTTCTAGTGACGGTTCAACCGCTGACTGCTCCAGGAACTCTACAAAACTGCAACAAAGAAGCAAAGACGACTTCTGCAAGCAACTGCAACAGTGTCCAGGTTGTGCATCCTCCAAGGACTGCCTGTCTTCACCCTGCACCAGCTGAACCGAAGGAATCTCCTGTGGAGTGATGAAGTCACTGCCTTGCTTCAGCAGGCACCTCTCTGCAGTGACGACCAGTGGCTTGGGTCCCCTCTCCAGATGACAGGCGTGGATCCAGCAACATGGGTGGTAGACTAAAGTGACTCTGACAGTCCCAACGTCCAGCTGTCCAACTTTGGTGAAGGTAAGAGCTTGCCTCCCCACGCAAGACAGTACACCCATGCACCAAGTGACTTGCAGTTGCCAAGGCTTGTGTGCGACCTTCCAGTGCTAGTGTTTAGATGCATGGCTCTACCTCATCTGAGTGTATGTGTTATTGAGTGATCGTAGTGGTTTGTCTGTTGCTCTGATCTTCCACTAGGATGACTAGCTCACTCCGCTAAACTAGTTAACGCTGAACTTTGTTGACCACGTGCAGTGACTTTGAATTCATGTCTTACAGGAGGACCAGCCCCCTGCACAATTGGTGAAGTTGAGCAGTTTGAAGACCCCGATGCACCCAGTAAGTGCAAGAATGTGTGTCCAGTAAAGTAATCCAGGGTTTGGTGTGAGTCAGTCATGAGTGTAGAATGCAATGTCAGATGTTTTAGCCTGTGTAATGATCAGATATCATAGTAGGCTAGATGGTGATATAATGGGCCATTTATAAGAGCCCCAAGCACCACCAGAGGGTCACGACTTGGGAGGCTTGTGGTGCGCTATGGCCAGCCCCTTGTATACAAGGTGGTCTCAAGCCACATTTAAGCCCATAACATAACTAAAAATGACAGAGTGCTATCCTGTGGCAAAATTGCCAGCACTGTACTCCGTCATTTTCACAACACAGGGATGCGCCATATTCAATCATATACAGTGCACCCCTGTGTTGTCCCCTGTGTTTTTGCTAAATTTGCAGCCGAGCCCCAGTGCAGCCACACTTGCACCATGGTGCACGGATGACTGCGTTGAGAGGGGGGATAGTTGTTGTGCAGGATGGACAACCTCCTGCACAAAAACTACCTCCAAATGCGATGAACTCTTTCTCTGCATATTGCAGAGTGCAGCACGCATAGAAAGAGCAAGAAACAAAGGGATATGACAACATTGCTCCTCATTGCAACCTGCTAATGCCACCCCTGGATTGGTTTTAGCCAAATTTGCTCTGACTCAGGTGTAAGCAGACTCAAATATATGGGGCAGCGTCATAAACTGCAATGGGTGTTGCTGTGGCACACCCACAGCAACACCCATTGCATTTAGATGCAGTCCCAGATTTACAGATTTGCTCACACCAGAGGCAGTGCCAAATTCTGCATACACCCCAAGGGGGGGCCTTAGCAATGCGCAATAAGGATAAATACTCTTATGTATCCTGCGTTTTGGATCTTTCAATGGGTGATGCATTAGGCAGCACACATCTAAATTGTATAAACTCTTTGTCGGTTACTTAATTGTGTTGGAAGGTGTCCCTTCCTGTACAAAATTCATCTCCCCCTCAGTGCAGCCATCTTTGCACCATGGGGCAAAGGTCTCTGGATTGATGTATGTAAGCAATATGTGCCCAGGCATGGGTGAAAACACAGGAGTGCGCCATATTGGATGTAATTTGGCGCATCCCTGTGTTGTTATGAAGTCAGAGGACTGAGCTGCCAATTTTCCCCCAGCATGGCGCTCCATCTTTTTCACTTCATGTATGTTCAACTTTTGTGGAATGTCATTGGCTTGCATGAAGCTCAAGGTCCAATGTGTGCTGGCGTGGAACTGTGTATAAAGGAATGGTAATGGCAGACCACATATCCATGGGTGTCTACACCTGGACACATGAATGTGGATGTGATTGAGCTTTGGATACCAGCTTTCTAGTTGGCAGCCCCCCTATCAAATGGCCCACTCATTGACTCCACGAATGAGTGGTCAGGCCTTTGTGGATGACCAAGACTGTTGAAATGATGGATAGCATGGCCATACCCTCTTAGGCTCAGAGCGTGAGAAAAACCAAACTTGTAGAAAAATGTGATGCTCACAGTGTAGGTGACAGTTATGTTGATCAGGCTTCCATGTGTTCCTATCATGCCCTGACCCCTTTTGGTTACCAACGGTTTCCCGTCCTCCCACTGACATGTACAAGATACTGGTGATGTATGGTTGGAAATAGACACAGATGAGGAGGAATTTGTCTTTTCTTGAATGTGTGTTAGACTGCATGTTTAATTAGATGTAGCAGTGTATACTAGTAATCTGCACAGATTCCACCCAATGCTGACACTGATGGTTGTTTGTTTTCATATTATAGCTGCTAACATGACAAATGAGGAGAGGCGTGACTTCCAGAAGAGGGCAGTACGTTACAGTCACATCCTGGAAGTGGAGTTTGGATACTGCTGCATGGCTCGCCACTTCCGGGCAGAGAAAGCTACTGGGGAATGGTGGGCTTTACCACATGGGGCCCCCACACAGCCTCCAAATGTCCACCAAGGTTCAAGCTCCTCAGCGGTACAGGGGTGCGCAGCTGGCCCCACCCCAACCACATCAGCTGCACTGGTCGCCACACAGGCACACCTGGTCACACCACCTGCCGCCGGTTCGTCGCAGTTGCTGCAGGATCTGCATAGAGTCGTGTCCTTCGTTCTAACACGTTTGGAAAAGTTGGAGGGGGAAATAGCAGACAACAAAAAATTGTTGAAATACATCAAGAGAAAAGTTAAGAAGGCCAAACTTTGAATTTACCTCCCAGTTTATTCCCCTCCCTTATGAAGTTGCCGCATATTTTATTGTGGGTGTTAGAGATTTAGGCCCTCATTACAACCCTGGCGGTCGGTGGTAAAGTGGCGGTAAAACCGCCAACAGGCCGGCGGTAAAAAAAATGGAATCACGACCATGTCGGAAACCGCCAACATAGACAGCCACTTTAACACTCCGACCACCACGGCGGTACAAACAAACAGCATGGCGGTCACCGACAACAGACAGGCGGAAGACAATGTACCGCCCACACCATTATGAGAGGCCAATCCACCACCTTTTCCGGGCCGGATTCAACGCAAACAAAAACACAGCGGAAACTGGACTTGAAAGGGAAAACTCTCACCTCTACACACCCCACGAGGAACCAGGACGCCATGGAGCTGGAACTCCAAATTCTACCTGACATTGTCTTCCTGCTTCTCTACCAGGAGCACGACCGACGGCAGCGACGACCACGGTGAGCACTGCACCTATGACACAGGGGAGGTGGGAGGGAAAAGAGAGTGACACACACACGCAACACCCCCACCCCCACCCTCACACACAACAACACACACACCAATACAAGCTGAAACATTACACTTACACCCCCCAACCCCCCCTGGAAGAACGCAATGACAAAAGGAAATGATTTGAACAATTGTAATCAGGAAAAATCCATTACTCAAAAATATATATACACTATTAACAAATATGTACACCAAGAATTCAGGGCCATGTACTGCACCTACATAGTCCGTGGACTACTGGGCCCAAAATGCATGGGTGAGGCCCACACTCAATACCCGATCCAAACGGAGAGAACACTGCAGGGGCATCAGATTGAAATAAAACAGGCACCTCAGAGGGAAGGGAAGGGGGGCACCTCAGCCGGATGAGTGCACGACGCCAGCTCCACGAGGGGGCTCCATGCCCATTGATGTATCCTGGGGAGTGCAAAGCCACAGTCTCTCAAGTCTCTCCAGTGAGTGGTTTGCCCACTGCTTTATCCTGGGGAGTGCAAAGCCACAGTCTCTCAAGTCTTTTCAGTGGGTGGGTTGCCCGCTGCTTTATCCTGGGGAGTGCCAAGCCACAGTCTCTAAGTCTTTTCAGTGGGTGGTTTGCCCACTGCTTTATTCTGGGGAGTGCAAAGCCACAGTCTTTCAAGTCTTTTCAGTGGGTGGTTTGCCCACTGCTTTATCCTGGGGAGTGCAAAGCCACAGTCTCTCAAGTGGATAACAGTCTCCACTGGTTCTAGAGGGGGCTTTGTGCCCAGAGTGCTTCATCCTGCCAAGGACAGAGGTAGTGGATGTGATTCTCCACTGGTTCTGGAGGGTGCTTCATCCTGCCAAGGACTGAGGTAGTGGATGTGATTCTCCACTGGTTCTGGAGGGGGCTTTGTGCCCAGAGTGCTTCATCCTGCCAAGGACTGAGGTAGTGGATGCCTTTCTCCTCTCGTTCTGGAGGGGTCTTTGTGCCCAGAGTGCTTCATCCTGCCAAGGACAGAGATAGTGGATGCGATTCTCCACTGGTTCTGGAGGGGGCTTTGTGCCCAGAGTGCTTCATCCTGCCAAGGACTGAGGTAGTGGATGTGATTCTCCACTGGTTCTGAAGGGGGCTTTGTGCCCAGAGTGCTTCATCCTGCCAAGGACTGAGGTAGTGGATGTGATTCTCCACTGGTTCTGGAGTGGGCTTTGTGCCCAGAGTGCTTCATCCTGCCAATGACAGAGGTAGTGGATGTGATTCTCCACTGGTTCTGGAGGGGGCTTTGTGCCCAGAGTGCTTCATCCTGCCAAGGAAAGAGGTAGTGGATCTGACACTCCACTGGTTCTGGAGGGGGCTTTGTGCCCAGAGTGCTTCATCCTGCCAAGGACAGAGGTAGTGGATGTGACTCTCCACTGATTCTGGAGGGGGCTTTGTGCCCAGAGTGCTTCATCCTGCCAAGGACTGAGGTAGTGGATGCCTTTCTCCACTGGTTCTGGAGGGGGCTTTGTGCCCAGAGTGCTTCATCCTGCCAAGGACAGAGGTAGTGGATCTGACACTACACTGACAGTGGGCCAACATGGAAGCTGTCCAGGCCCCTGGAACTGACCACCAGCCTTGTACGACAGACCACTGGGGATGGCAGCCATGTCTACGGTGGTGCCACTGGCACAGGATGTGGTGTGGCCGCTGGCAGTGCTGGCGGCGGCCTCAGTAGCGGTGGTGCTTGCGGCGCTCATTGGGCAGCAGTGCTGGTGGGGGGCTCACTGAGTGTGCTGCTGGTGGCGGTGTCCTGGGCGGCGGTGCTGGTGGGGGGCTCACTGAGCGTGCTGCTGGCGGCGGTGTCCTGGGTGGCAGTGCTGGTGGGGGGCTCACTGAGCGTACTGCTGGCGGCGGTGTCCTTAGCGGCGGTGCCCGTGGCGGCGGTGCATGTGGCGGTGCCGGTCGTGTCCGCTGTGCAGGTTGGCGGCGACTTCCCTTCCTTTCTCTGGCCCTTCCCCACCTTGGATGGTGGCGCAGCTGTCTTGCCACTCCCAACTGTTGTCCTGGCAGAGCCCTTTGTGGCAGGTGTTTTGGCCTTCTCCCTCTGGGCTGTGGCCAACTTCTTTTGTTTTTGAGGTGGGGGAATGTCCTTGGCCTGGCTCCTTGGCACACTGGCTGCCCTGCTGCTTGGCGCACTCCAGAAGCCGATTACTGCTGTCACCACTGTTCCCGGTGATGTGGTGGATGAGGTGCTGGGTTGGAACCTGGAAAGGCAGGCCCCAGGGGACGGAAGGGGTGGGGGAGGTGTAGGGAAGAGGTCAAGGTTTGACAGGAAAAGTTTTTTAGACACACTGGGATGGTAGATGGAGGGGGTTTGGGAGTGGAGGAAGAGGTAGTGGTTGTAGGAGGTGTTCGTTTGCTGACTTTGGGAGAAGGTGCATGGGCTGGAGGCTGTTGTGAGGTGGATGGCTTTCAGCTTAGCCAGAGCTACCCTTGTGTGTTGAGGTGTGTGCATGCTGGTCTTATGGTGTGCTTGGGATAGGCCGAGGTACTGGGGATTGGGTCTGGGTGGAGGAAGTTGGAGGGGGAAGTCTGGACACAGGGAAAATGGCTGCCATCAGTGCTGAGGCCAGAGTCTGAAAAGCTTGCTGTTGGGCTGCCTGACCAAAATGAATGCCTTCCAAGTATGCATTTGTGTGTTGCAACTGCATCTCTACACCCTGGATGGAATTCAGAATGGTAGACTGCCCAACAGTGAGGGATCTGAGGAGGTCAATGGCCTCCTCACTGAGGGCAGCAGGGCTGACAGGGGCAGGCGCTGAGGTGCCTGGGGCGAAGGAGATGCCCACCCTCCTGGGTGAGCGGGCACAGGGCACACGCTGAGGGGCTGCTGGGAGGACGGTGCTAGTAGAGGGGGTGGCGGCGGCTGTACCTGTCGATGCGGTGGGCACAGAGGGGACCCCCCACCGCAAGGGAGCTCTCATCAGAGGAGGAGTCGGTGTCGCTGGTCTCAACTCCTGTCCCCGTCGTGGAGCTCCCCTCACCCTCCATTCCACTGGGTGAATTTGGAGTCCGTAGTCTTGCCCTCCACGGCCATGTGGGATGCAGCTCCCTCCTGCTCCGGTGGCACTGCTCCTCCATGTGATGATGCTAATGCACACAAGAACAGGGAGACCACAAAAAAGGGGGGAAAGAAAGTAGAAAGACATGTTCAGTGCATGCAATACCGCTACCATTGGTGGACACTACAGACACCGCAGCCCTCTGCACTACGCCATGCACTTAGCGTTCCCTAATTAATCACAGGGCCATGGGGTAAAAGGCCTATGCCCGATTGCTGCACACATGGAAGTCACAGGAGCCTGACTAGGGGTAGATGTCTCTTAACACTGGTGGGGTGGGGTGCCACATAGCCTGCCTCACAAAGGGACCTTGCCTACAAAACTTGCCTTGGCCTAGGGGAACCCACTGATGACACCTCCCCCACCCAGACACCTCCCATGCGCGCTGAATCAGATGAATGTGACTGTACTCACCCCTTTGTGGCTGCTGTGATGCCCTCAAGCGCCCATCCAACTCCAGATACGCCACCGCCTGATCCGGAACATCAGGGGGGTCATGGTGCAACGGGCACCCTCCCACACTGGGAGGCCATCCCCAGCTGGGCCTCCGGCGTCTTCTTGCTCCAGCGGCGAATGTCCTCCCATCTTTTCTGGCAGTAGGTGCTCCGTCTGTGGTGGACCCCCAGGGTCCGGACGTCCTTGGCGATGGCACGCCAAATATCCTTCCTCTGGTGGGCGCTGACCTGCAGGAATAGTACAGGGGAAAAGGAAAAACTATTACCATCCGGACCGTCACAGTCATTGGCCCACGTTCCCCCCTTGCCCTGACGCACATACACTCACCGTTGTTTCATGCACGCCTCATTCCCCCCCTATCTCCCATCTACACCACTCCAAACAGGCATTGCTCATACAGCATGCTCGCAGTGTACTCACCTGTTTGTCTGGAGGATCGTAGAGTAGCGTGTACTGGGGGAGGACCCCATCCACTAGTTTTTCCAACTCCTCCGATGTGAAGGCAGGGTCCCTTTCCCCAGACATTTGAGCCATTGTCGCTTCCAGACTGAGGTCACAGCAGCACTTGCAGTGTAGGTCCTCTCCTGTCGAAGATTAGGTATCAAGTGAGTGAACAGAGTGAAAATGACGGTCACGTCCGCGGCGGTGCGTACCGTCACCGCCGGCGTACATCGTCATTGGCCGCCTACAGTGACGGTGTACAATGCCAGCGCAGTTACCTCATATCCCATTGTCCCACATTACAGGTCAGGCAGCCGCCATTTCAGGGGGCCACATGGCATTAATTTTAAATGCGTCACACATATCTGGGCCCTGCATACACACTAAGACAGGCACATAGCGGATTGACAAATGTGTGCAATAAAGTTGTTTATTTTATACCTCAGTGTGAGCTGACCCTCTGATCGCTGTTCTCATCCATAGAGCACGTCTGCTGGGGCAGGTGAGGAGATGGAGGCATCCTCCGGTGTACAGACCGCTGGTGGACCTATCGACAATGGAAGAGCAACATGTAATAGTTACCTACAGAACTGATCGTGCCACAATCCAAAAACTGTGTGCCCAGTTGGAGCCATACCTGATGTCAGCTATCCGCCATCCCACAGGTATCCTCCCTCTACTGCAGGACCTGCCAGTACTCCATTTCCTGGCAAGTGGGTCCTTTCAAACAACAGTGGCCATTGCATCAGGCATGTCCCAGCCGATGTTCTCTAATGTGTTGTCCAGAGTGTTGTCTGCCCTGCTGCAACACATGCGCAGCTACATCGTTTTCCCCCAGGTGGAGGATTTGCCCACAGTGAAAGGTGACTTTTATGCCCTGGGACATATCCCCAACATCATAGGTGCCATTGATGGGATACATGTGGCCTTGGTCCCCCCCCGCAGGAGTGAACAGGTGTTCAGAAACCAGAAGAGTTACCATTCAATGAATGTGCAGATGGTGTGTTTGGCCGACCAGTACGTCTCCCATGTGGACGCCAAGTTTCCTGGCTCAGTGCATGATGCTTACATTCTAAGGAATAGCAGCATCCCTTTTGTGATGGGACAACTCCTGAGGCACCGTGTGTGGCTATTAGGTGAGGACATGGACCCTACACAGTGTGAATAGTTGTCTGGGTCTGGGGTTGTCCCAAAGGGTTAGTGTGTGTCTAACAGTTGTGTGGTGGACACACTGCTGCTTGACATGTCCTGGGGACAGAGGGATGGGCCAGCTTGGTGGGTGCTGTGCTGGTGTTTCCTGAGGGGGGAGGCTCTGTGGTGGCCTGTGACTGTGTGAGGGGAACCAACTGTCCCGAGGTCCCAGATGGGCCGGGCTGGTCATCTAGATCCAGTTGCACAGAGCTGCTGTCATCACTGTGGGCCTCTTCTGTGGGGGTAGTGGACACGTCTGGAGCCTCCTGTCCGGTGACGTTGGGTAGGGGTCCTGCAGGGGTGTAAATGCATAGTTTTAGTATCTGTGTGTGCCATGGTGTGCAATGGGTGGGTGACCCTGTACCCCAGTGCTTCCATTCCTGTGTAGGACCTTGTGTGATAATTGTTTAGGGGTCTGTGTGGGTATGTGTAGTGGACATGCATTAGTGATGGGTGTCCATTCTTTGTTGTTGCATGTAGGGCTTGGTGTTGGGATGTGTGTTTTGTGCTAGTGGGACATATGTGAGGAGTTTGAGTGATGGGGTGAGGGCGAGGGTGGGGGTATGTGATAGCATGCAGGTAGGCTGGGGGATGAAGTTGTTAAAGATTTAACTTACCAGAGTCCATTCCTCCAGCTACTCCTGCGAGGCCCTCAAGATACAGTATAGCCAAGACCTGCTCCTCCCATGTTGTTAATTGTAGGGGAGGAGTTGGGGGTCCGACGCCAGTCCTCTGAACCGCAATGTGGTGTCTTGAGACCCCGGAACGCACCTTCCCCCGTAGGTCGTGCCACCTCTTCCTGATGTCATCCCGTGTTCTTGGGCGCTGTCCCACTGCGTTGACCCTGTCCACGATTCTGCGCCATCTTTCTAGCTATGGTGGTGTGCTGCACCTGTGATCCGAATAGCTGTGGCTCTACCCAGATTATTTCCTCCACCATGACCCTGAGCTCCTCCTCAGAAAACCTGAGATGTCTTTGCAGTGCCATGGGGTGGTGTGGGTGATGTGTAAGGTGGTGTGTGTTGTGATGTGTGTGGTGATGTTTAGGGGTGTGTGGTGTTTTGTGTGTGGATGTGTATGTGTGATGGTGTTGTGTGCCTCTGTATGATGGTGTTGTCTTTGCTTTGCTGTCTCTTTGGCCTTCTTCGGATGTTTGGGTAGTAAGGGTTTCTGGGTAATGTGGGTGTGTGTTTTATATTGTAATGGGTGTGTGGGAGTGGTGTGTGTATGTGTATCAGGTGTGTGTATTTGGAATTGCCCAATGTGGTTGTGTTTTGTGCGCGGCGGTGTTTACCGCGGTTGAAAGACCGCCGCTTGGATTCGTGGGTCGTGATAGTGTGGGCGTATTCCTATTGGCGTGACAGTGGATGTTTTGTTATTGTCAGTTTATCACTGACCTTTGGTGTGGCGGACTTGTGTGGGTGTCTAGATTTTGGCGGTTTCTGACCAGTGGGTCGTAATATCTGTAGTTGAATTCCGCGGCCGCGGCGGTGTGTTGGCGGTCTTCTGCACTGCGCTAAGCGGCTTTTACCTCCAATGTTGTAATGAGGGCCTTAGTGTTAAGTTACTGTAGATTTATAGATTAGTTAGGATAAGTGTAGTTGGGGGTGGAGTTTTTATTCTAATGTGTGTATTGGTGGGTCATATTGGGGTATATATGCGTATTAAAAGAAAAAAAATATTTAAAAAAAAATATAAAAAATACAATTTTTTTTATATTTGTTTAGGATTAGTTAGTAAATGTGTATTACTAGTAATTGTTGTCCTGCTTGTGTCTTGTTTCTTAAGGGTGGGGGGGCAATGTTTAGAGTGGGGTGTTCAATGTGTAAGTTAAGTTTAGCATAGGGTAGATAGCTTTAGTTGTTGGATAAATATAGTTAGTATAGGTTAGTTTAGGATAGGGTAGGTTTTAGTTGTCTTTAGGTTTCTTGTTTTTAAAATAAATATTTGTTCATTCTCCCATACAATTTGTGTAATATGCTTGAGTCTCAGGGCCTTCCCATGAGTGCACAGGGCATATTGTGGGTTAGCCTAGGGAATCTGGCCTGCCTTCAAATCCCTCTTCTAACATGTGCATCACCTATTGACAACAGAGCTGTCACATTGGCTGCAACAACAGTCTACTAGTCCAGGAATCTGCCATGCAGCGTAGCCACCATTCATTATGTCTATGTATGATTTCTCTTGGAAAGGTAAGTCTGGTCCTTCAGCTGTCATTGTTGGGGTCCTGTTTGGACAATGTTGGGAATTGTGACAGATCTGACATCAACCCCAAATGGTACTCTATCCTGCAACATAGACCGGTGTCCATCACTGATGAGGTCAGCTACCTCTGTACCACACCAATGAATTATTATGGTACTCCCAGCTGGGTACATTGCCTTTTACATAGTTTTCTGCCTGACCTGCTGTATATCTTGACCAAAGTCTATATGTATCCATCAGTTTATGAGGAGTCTACATAATACGCCATTGTCATGTTTGGATCCTTGTGTGTAGCTATGTGGCCCCACAGTTCAGCACTCATGTACTGAACTTCTGAAATCATTGACATGGATTCACACAATACTATCATTTTGCTCAGTAGATGGATCACAGAAAACGTTGACATGGAAAATATGTTCAAGGTATTTATTTACAGTTTAAAATGTCTAAGTGATATATCAACATATATCAATGTCCAGGTGTGAAACCCCATTTGTGAATAACAGTTTTTTGACGCAATCAGAGTCCAGGGTTGAGAGACATATCATGAGACATGCTTCAGAGTAGTGTCAATAAGTGTGGAGGAACATAAATTGCCAATTGGTAAGTGAGAGACAATGACAGTCCATAGCACACAGGTCAACAGTGTGTGGGTGAAGAGTACACACATCCTACTGTGAAAACTCTGGCATGATCTTTAGCCAAGAACTAAGGAGAACACTGCCCATGTGGCATAGACTGCCTATGGTGGTGGTGGTGGAGAGGTAGAGGGGGCCACACACACTTCAGTGGTTAAAGATGTGGAGTCCTAATTCACTGAGGGAGGGCACTTCATGCTGAATGGAGTCCAGCTTGTTTTCTATCATGCCGCTGCCAGTTTGGGAGGGCAGTTGTTGTGGCCTCTCCCTCATGACAGCAGCTATGTCCACCAGTCACTGCTGGACTCCACACAGTGAGGAGTGTGTGCCCCGACTGGCAGCTGTGTGTTCATTCGCTGTCATGAGGCATGTGCGCATTCCCTCTAGGCTCGCTGCCACGATCTCCATTCCCACCCGCACCTGCTTGGCCAACTCCCGCTGGACTCCTACCACTGTCCTCTGGAAGCTTATCCCTGGGTCCTCAGAGTCCTGAGCTGGTGTCTGTACTGGCAGGTAGTACATTCTGGGTGTTGAGTGGGTCACTGGGATGGCTGCAGCACTGGTTGTCCTCCTTACAACTGGAGGTGGTGTCTGGAAGGATACCAGGACATCCTGGAGAGTCTGTTGGCTGATGATTTTCATCTGGTCATCTACGTCATCAGAGAACTCCAGGACATGCAGAGCAGCAGGAGAGCTATCATCCTCTGCAATGAGATGGTGTAAAATCAATCTTTCTATGTTGTGGCAGCTGACATGTCACGTAATTGAATTGCCATTGGAGGATCAGTGACAACAAAAACCCCAAATATTGTACTTGTACATTATGGGTGTAATTTATCAGCCCTTTGCCCCACCTGAGTGTCACGTAAAGGGAAGCTCAGGTGGTGCAAAAGGCTGCGTCATATTTACAAGGTGTGATGTATTCCCTTTTGGTGGCTTGACAACATCTTGTTATTGTAGCCCCTTCCCATGCATCAATTTGCATGGTAGGGCCTTGCTATGGCTATTGCAGTGTTCAAGCCACACCAAAACCCATTGCAATTTGCCCCTGTTCCAGTTTTACGTGTTTTTCATACACCAGAGCGGCACCACAACCTTACACCAGCCCCGGGGTGGCATTACCAAGGCGTAATATAGTTGTTTACTTTGATTGCTCCTCATGTTGATGTATGTGTATGTGTGCTACGTACCACAGCACACCTGGACCTAGCAGATTGCCATTTCAGTTTCTGGTTGTGCTGGAAAGTGTTCCTCCTACATTACTATTGTCTCCCCCTCAATGCAGCCAAACTTGCACTATGGTACAAGGAATGCAATATTGTGGCAGTGCAGCTAATTTAACACTGGCACAGGGATGGACTCAGGGATGGCCAACATGGGTATCATTTGTTGATGTGAACATCATTTTCTACATGACAGTTCTTGATGTCACTAAATTATGGACATAGCCAGTTGACTCATTTTCAACTTTGATCAAGCCCTTGAGCTAGTGTGATGGAGATTTTGGAGCTAGTTATACTGGTGTATACATGAACCCTCATTACAAGTCTGGCAGTTCTATGACCACCAGACTGCCATTGGCAACATGACCACCATCAACAGCGCAGGTGGAAGTGGCACATGTTGACAGTGGGGAATGCCCCAGGTGCCAATGGCATGGCACTGGCAGGTTGCCGGCAGCTTACAGACTGGCAATGCCACCTGTCTTGTGACACCAGCCCAACATTACGATCAGCGCTACCCTCCAGGTATGTTACCGCTTTTCCGCCAGCCTTTGCATGGCGGTCCAACTGCCATGCAAAGGTTGGTGGCCATGTGGGGTGCCCCTGCACAGCCCATGAACCTGGCATGGGCAGTGCAGGGGCCCCATGTCCAGGCCCTCCGAGCTGTCCACTGCCTGATTTGCAGTGACAAGTACAGCGTGTGCTGTCACA
Source organism: Pleurodeles waltl (assembly GCF_031143425.1). Lineage (NCBI taxonomy): Eukaryota > Metazoa > Chordata > Amphibia > Caudata > Salamandridae > Pleurodeles > Pleurodeles waltl. The sequence goes on along the minus strand of NC_090443.1, from coordinate 298,390,127 downwards.
CCCAATGCACCCCAAGATTGGCGCTGGCTCTGTATGATCCAGCAACAATCTTGTGGTAACTGCTTCACAGAGCTGACATGAGGAGACAGATTTCCACCCGCCATCTGTGAGAAAGTAGCCTCTTTCTAGCCTTGTTACCCCCACTTTTGGCCTGTTTGTGAGTATATGTCAGAGTGTTTTCACTGTCTCACTGGGATCCTGCTAGCCAGGGCCCAGTGTTCAAACTGAAAACCCTATGTTGTAAGTGTGTTTGTTATGTGTCACTGGGACCCTGCTAGCCAGGACCCCAGTGCTCATAATTTTGTGGCCTATATGTATGTGTTCCCTGTGTGATGCCTAACTGTCTCACTGAGGCTCTGCTAACCAGAACCTCAGTGGTTATGCTCTCTCTGCTTTCTAAATTGTCACTAACAGGCTAGTGACCAATTTCACCAATTCACATTGATATACTGGAACACCCTTATAATTCCCTAGTATATGGTACTGAGGTACCCAGGATATTGGGGTTCCAGGAGATCTCTATGGGCTGCAGCATTTCTTTTGCCACCCATAGGGAGATCTGACAATTCTTACACAGGCCTGCCAGTGCAGCCTGAGTGAAATAACGTCCACGTTATTTCACAGCCATTTACCACTGCACTTAAGTAACTTATAAGTCACCTATATATCTAACCTTCACCTGGTGAAGGTTGGGTGCTAAGTTATTTAGTGTGTGGGCACCCTGGCACTAGCCAAGGTGCCCCCACATCATTCAGGGCAAATTCCCCGGACTTTGTGAGTGCGGGGACACCATTACACGCGTGCACTGTACATAGGTCTCTACCTATGTACAGTGTCACAATGGTAACTCCGAACATGGCCATGTAATATGTCTAGGATCATGGAATTGTCCCCCCCAATGCCATTCTGGCATTGGGGGGACAATTCCATGATCCCCCGGGTCTCTAGCACAGAGCCCGGGTACTGTCAAACTGCCTTTCCCGGGGTTTCACTGCAGCTGCTGCTGCTGCCAACCCCTCAGACAGGTTTCTGCCCTCCTGGGGTCCAGCCAGGCCTGGCCCAGGAAGGCAGAACAAAGGACTTCCTCAGAGAGAGGATGTTACACCATCTCCCTTTGGAAATAGGTGTCAGGGCTGGGGAGGAGTAGCCTCCCACAGCCTCTGGAAATGCTTTGATGGGCACAGATGGTGCCCATCTCTGCATAAGCCAGTCTACACCGGTTCAGGGATCCCCCAGCCCTGCTCTGGCGCGAAACTGGACAAAGGAAAGGGGAATGACCACTCCCCTGACCTGCACCTCCCAGGGGAGGTGCCCAGAGCTCCTCCAGCGTGCCCCAGACCTCTGCCATCTTGGATTCAGAGGTGTGCTGGCACACTGGACTGCTCTGAGTGGCCAGGGCCAGCAGGTGACGTCAGAGACCCCTTCTGATAGTCTCTTACCTGTGTTACTAGCCTATCCTCCTTCCTAGGTAGCCAAACCTCCTTTTCTGACTATTTAGGGTCTCTGCTTTGGGGAATTCTTCAGATACTGAATGCACGAGCTCACCAGAGTTCCTCTGCACTTCTCTCTTCACCTTCTGCCAAAGGATCGACTGCTGACTGCTCAGGACGCCTGCAAAACCGCAACAAAGTAGCAAAGACGGCTACTGCAACCTTGTATCGCTTCATCCTGCCGGCTTTCTCACCTGTTTCCTGCTGGTGCATGCTCTGGGGGTAGCCTGCCTCCTTCTTGCACCAGGAGCTCTGAAGAAATTTCCCGTGGGTCGACGGAATCTTCCCCCTGCAACCGCAGGCAACAAAAGACTGCATCACTGGTCCTCTGGGTCCCCTCTCGGTATGACAAGCGTGGTCCCTGGAACTCAGCAACTCTGTCCAAGTGACTCCCACAGTCCAGTGACTCTTCAGTCCAGGTTTGGTGGAGATAAGTCCTTGCCTCCCCTCGCTAGACTGCATTGCTGGGTACCGCATGATTTGCAGCTGCTCCGGCTCCTGTGCACTCTTCTAGGATTTCCTTCATGCACAGCCAAGCCTGGGTCCCCGACACTCTAACCTGCAGTGCACAACCTTCTGAGTTGTCCTCCGGCGTCGTGGGACTCCCTTTTCTGACTTCGGTTGGACTCCGGTTCACTCCTCTTCCAAGTGACTGTTCTGGTACTTCTGCGGGTGTTGCCTGCTTCTGTGAGGGCTCCCTGACTTGCTGGGCGCCCCCTCTGTCTCCTCATCCAAGTGGCGACATCCTGGTCCCTCCTGGGCCACAGCAGCATCCAAAAACCCTAACCGCGACCCTTGCAGCTAGCAAGGCTTGTTTGCAGTCTTTCTGCGTGGGAACACCTCTGCAAGCTTCTTCATGATGTGGGACATCCGTCCTCCAAAGGGGAAGTTCCTAGTCCTCTTCGTTCTTGCATAATCCACAGCTTCTACCATCTGGTGGCAGCTTCTTTGCACCCTGAGCTGGCATTTCTCGGGCATCTGCCCACTCTCAACATTGTCGCGACTCTTAGACTTGGTCCCCTTGTTTCACAGGTACTCAGGTCTGGAAATCCACTATTGTTGCTTTGCTGGTGTTGGTCTTCCTTGCAGAAACCCCCTATCACGACTTCTGTGCTCTCTGGGGGTTATAGGTGCACTTTACACCTACTTTTCAGGGTCTTGGGGTGGGCTATTTTTCTAATCCTCACTGTTTTCTTACAGTCCCAGCGACCCTCTACAAGCTCACATAGGTTTGGGGTCCATTCGTGGTTCGCATTCCACTTTTGGAGTATATGGTTTGTGTTGCCCCTATACCTATGTGCTCCTATTGCAATCTACTGTAACTTTACATTGCTTGCATTACTTCCTTTTGCTATTACTACATATTTTTGGTATTGTGTACATATATCTTGTGTATATTTGGCATCCTCATACTGAGGGTACTCACTGAGATACTTTTGGCATGTTGTCATAAAAATAAAGTACCTTTATTTTTAGTATATCTGTGTATTGTGTTTTCTTATGATATTGTGCATATGACACCAGTGGTATAGTAGGAGCTTTGCATGTCTCCTAGTTCAGCCTAAGCTGCTCTGCTATAACTACCTTCTATCAGCCTAAGCTGCTAGATACACCTCTTCTACACTAATAAGGGATAACTGGACCTGGCACAGAGTGTAAGTACCCCTTGGTACCCACTACAAGACAGGCCAGCCTCCTACACCATGCCAGCGTGGAACTCATACTGCCAACCGCGGAGGGTAAACTACACTAGCAGTCTTACCAACGCCATACTTGTCCATGCGTCATCCCCCACCCATCAATGTGATATTGTGCACCATGATGTTCACAGACTTACACCACATGTTGTGTTTGTGTGATTGGTTCCCCATTCCTATGTGGCTCACATGGTTGTGTCAGAGTTGTTGTGGGCTCAGCCTGTATGTGTTGTGTTCTACAGATTGCAATCTGTAGTGCATATGTTCTCTAGTGGCACAGTTCTGATCAGCATCAATATGTGTGGCTCCACACTGCACCAGGTTAGTTACAAGGGGAGTGTCATGTTTCCTGTGCTACAGGACCACCCTGCAAATCCCCCAGCAGCTGCACAGATTAGTTTTCCCAGATAGGCATTCTTGCAGCCTGATGGAGAAGTGGCTGACTTACGAGGATGTGTTGTTTATGTGCGGGTAGTGTTGCTTCCTGCGCATGCATGAGTAATGTTAGCTTAGGTGCCATTTTAATGTGTGCTTTAAGATGCATCACACATGTGTTTCAGCAATGGGACATGGCAGTTGCGAAGTGTTTCTGCAAGAGACACCATCATGACGTAACCTCAAGAATGATATTGACTGACTTCCTAGTCTCTGATGTCTCAGTTGTGTGGGAAGGGTAGGTTTGACTGTCTGAAAGGGGTGTTGTGATGACACATGCACAGTAATTAGACATACCTTCCATCCTATGTGCTGCATATGTACATGTTGGTATATAGCTCTGGTGATTGACGTATGTCCAGGTTGTGTATGTGTTGTGGTGCATGGCACGACCAAGGCTTGTATACATGTGTTTCTTATGTTTGAATGGTGCAGCTTGATTCATGGGCAATTTGTACCGCTGCACACCTTTCGCATGCATTGAGTGTGTCCTATGTGCCTCCCCCTTCTGGCATTTGTAAAATTGACAGTTATTTACCCCATGCAACTTACCCTGCATTTGTGGTGGTTGTTCAAAGTCTGCGCTATCCTGTCCTTGTATTCCTGTGACCAGCTCTTCCGGGATGACAGCTGCAACCATCTCCTCCAGGTCCTCCTCTGGTGCAGGACTTCCACCTCCAGTTTGCAGTGCTGCCTTTCTGTTCATGGCCATTTTCTCCTTAGTTCTTTGCTTACAATCATGCCAGCGTGACAGTTTGCTTCACCTCTGCCATTTTGCCTCTCTCTTGCCAATTGGCAATTTGGAGGTGATGAATGGCTGGTGTTGGTGCTCCGTCACCTCTTTCACAGGGATCTCATGCTCTTCCTCACTAAACCGACACTTGTGCTTTTTCTTTTCCTTCTCCTGGGACTTCTGTTTCTCCTCTTGGCTGGTTCCTGGGTGAATGTGGTCACCCCTGGGTCTCTCCTGGCCTGCTGCTTCCATCTTCCCTTTGCTTTGCAACCTTTCCTGCTTCAGCGTCTAACGTTGACGCAATTGCAGGGTTAAAATGGTGCATATCCGTTTGTGACATATTTACGTGCTGTAAAACAGGGTAGAATTAGTTTTGCAGCATTAACGTAAATTTGCCTTACGACAGGGTGCAAGGGTTTACGTCAAAATGACTCTAACCATTCTTAGCGCCATTGTGCGTCGTTGTATAAATATGCCATCCGGATGACGCTAAGAAATGGTGCAAGCCAGCGCTAAACTTTTTGATTCAAAACTGTGCAAAGTATAAATATGGGCCTTAGTTTAGAAAGGAACAAAATAAATCAGTTCATTACATCATAGGAATTATGGTTAGTGCTGTAGAAAGAAAATTAGGACATGTTTTAAGTGAGTTTTTCAAATACCTTCTTCTATTTCATTAAAACATTCTGACATGTGGACTGAAACATGCACTTTAAACACCAGCAGCAGACTGTTAATTCCCTGGTGATCAGTGGCTTACAGTGTTCTAACGAGCAATTACACTGAAATATTCTGAATTTATGCAAAAAGTGTGACACATCTGAATGTCATCTTGATGGAAACTAAGTGGAAAACGGTTAGAAAAGGGGTCTCTAGTTGGGAGAGGTATACGCCCTTGTCTAAGTGGGGACCACAATCTGAGGGTAAGTCATTCACAATCCAAATTATCCTGTGCCAACCCTCTGGTAGTTTGGCACTGAGCAGTCAGGCTTAACTTTGAATGCAATGTGTAAAGTATTTGTGCAATAAATCATACAGTAACGCAGGGAAAAAAACACAAAAATACACCATACAGGTTTAGAAAAATATATAATATTTATCTGAATAAAATAAGGTAAAAACGACAAAGATTCAATAAACACAAATTGAAATATCAATTTTGCAAGCCTTAAAAGAGTCTTAATCCTTAGAAATCAACAGTTGTCTCTTTGTTACACACAGTACCTGGTATGCGTCAAAAATAACAACAGGCAGAGGCCTCAAAGGAGGAGATGTGTGAAAAATAAGGTGTGCGTTGGATTTTCCGGCACAGCACAGATGATGCGTTGTTTCTTTCCACGACGCAAGGGGCTTTCGTCATTTTTCACTGTGCAGGCTTGGTTCATCACTGCGATGTGAGGTATGTGGACGCCCAGGGACGATGCGGGGAAAAATCCTTGATGTGCTGAATGAAGGCACGGACGATGCATCGAACCAGTCTGCGATGCGTCAAATTTTCCATCACAAGGCAGGTGCTGCATCGAATTTCCACTCTGGAAGTTAGGCTGCATCATTCCGGACAGCTGTGCGTCAATTTCTCAGTTGCAATGCAGGTTTTGTGTTGATTCTGGCAGGCAATGCATCGATTGTTGACGCACAAGGAGTTTCCTGAAGAGATGAAGGCCCTCATTATAACCTTGGTGGTAAATCCTGCTTTCAGCAGTGCTGAAGACCACCAACATACCGTTGCGGCGGCAGAATTCCGCTTCAGGTATTACGACCAACATCTCAGAATCCTCCACAATACAGACACCCACAGAAGTCCGCCACACCAAAGGTCAGTGATAAACTGGCGATGCCAAAACATACACCATCACGCCAACAAGAATACACCCACACTGTCATGACCCACGAATCAACGCGGTGGTCTTTCAACCGTGGTAATCCATTGGTGATACACACTGCCACGCTCAAACTACACACACACACTTACAAAACACAACCACATTGGACAATTCAAAATACACACACCTGATACACATACACACACCACACCCACAACACTGTAAAACACACACCCACATTCCCCACAAACCCTTTCAACGAAAATCTTGGAAGAAGCACAGAGAGAGAGATTACCAAACACAACACCAGCATCCACAGACACACAACACCATCACCCATACAACATCAACGCACCGCAAACAACACACACCAACACATCCCCCACATATCACAACAGACAGCACCTCACACATCACCCACACCACATCATGGCACCTCAAAGACACCCCAGGTTTTCTGAGGAGGAGCTCAGGGTCATGGTGGAGGAAATCATCCGGGTAGAGCCACGGCTTTTCGGATCACAGGTGCAGCACACCTCCTTTGCGAGGAAGATGGAGCTATGGCGGAGAATCGTCGACAGGGTCAATGCAGTGGGACAGCACCCAAGAACAAGGGATGACATCAGGAAGAGGTGGAACGACCTACGGGGGAAGGTACATTCTGTGGTTTCAAGACACCAGATTGCTGTACGGAGGGACTAGCGGTGGACCCCCACCTCCTCCCCCACAACTAACAATATGGGAGGAGCAAGTCTTGGCAATACTGCATCCTGAGGGCCTCGCAGGAGTAGCAGCAGGATTGGACTCTGGTGAGTCAAATCTTTACTACCATATCCCCACCCACCTGCATACCATCACATACCCCCACCCTTACCCTCACTCCCATCACTCCATCATCTCACATATGTCCCAATATCACAACCCACAAATCTCAATACCAAGGCCCTGCATGCAACACCTATGCATGAACCATCATCACCAAAGCATGTCCAGTACAGATACCCACACAGACCCCAAACCAACTACCACAAAAGGGCAAACACAATGATGCAAGCACAGGAGTAGAGGGTAACTCACCCAATGCACAAGATGGTACACACAGATACTAACACTATGCATTTACACCCCAACAGGACCCATACCCAACGTCACCGGACAGGAGGTGCCAGACACATCCAGTCCCCCCACAGAAGAGGCCCACAGTGATGACAGCAGCTCTGCACGCCTGGATCAAGATGACCAGCCTGGCCCATCAAGGACCTCTGGACAGTCAGTTCCCCTGCCACTGTCACTAGCCACCACAGAGCCTCCCCCTCAGGAAACACCAGCACAACACCCACCCAGCGGGCCATCCCTCTGTCCCCAGGACACGTCAGTCAGCAGTGTGTCCACCACTACAGGGAACCCAGGCAAACCCACTAACCCAAGAAAATCAGGGACCTGGGGTCAGTGGGTACACGGTTCAGGTGGCAGAGGCACAGGATAACAGGAAAGCTGTAAGGACTGCTTTGCGACAGGGGGAGGACAGGTCCAGGGAACCGACACTCCACGAGGCACTCTCCAACATCATGGGAGCTTACCACCATTCCCAGGAGACCATGGGCACGGTACTGGCCACGTTTCAGGAGACCCAGCGGCTGGAGAAGGAACACTACCTTGGGATCAGGGAGGACTTGAAGTCCATCAACACCACCCTGGTCACCATTACAGGGGTGCTGGCAGACCTTGACAACACCATGAAGGACACAGTGGGACACAAACGGGCCCCTGACACTAGCCTGGACGATGAACAGCCCTCCACCTCCGCCGGCGCTAGTGGACAGGAGGCACCGCCACCGGACCAACAGGCCACCAGCACACCACCCCCTGCAGAAGGAGAACCACCCCGCAAACAGTCCCTGAGGTCCAGGAACAAGACAGAGAACATTGCCAAGACCCCTGCCAGGAAATAAGACTCTCCTGAATGTCATCCTTCTGTCTCACTTTGTCACCCTGTCCACCTTAAACTACCATTGCTACCCTTCCTATGCCCCATTGGACAATTCACCCGTGAGACCAAGAGACTGGGCTCTGCCATGGACATTCCTCCACCATCACCCCAGCCCATTGCACATCCCCTCCACTTATTAGCACAGAAATAAACACACTTGAATCACCTAAAAATCTGGAGTCAGTCTGTGCTTTCACAAATGTGTAATTGCAAAATCTCTGAAATATAGCAATATCAATGTAGTTGTTTAAATACCAATGTTACACAGCTGTAGGCCAGGAGTAAACATAGCAGGGGGCACAAATGGGGACCCAGATCTGTGAAATGGAAAGCCAAAGTGACAACTTAGGGTCCATTCACAGAGTTAAAAAGGCAGACTTATGCTAGGTCCTACAATAGTATGAGATGTGGGAAGCAGTTCCATCCTCTTACCTGTGTCTCACTGGAAGTATTGCATGATGATGTTGTTTCGGTTGTCTACATCTTCTTCTTCTGCCTCCTCTTCTTCACTGTCCACAGACTCCACAGCTGCCACAAGACCACCATCAGGCCCATCCTCCTGCAGAAAAGGCACCTGGCGTCACAAAGCCAGGTTGTGCAACATACAGCAGGCCACGATGATCTGGCACACCTTCTTCGGTGAGTAGTATAGGGATCCACCTGTCAGATGGTGGCACTGGAATTTGGCCTTCAGGAGGCCGAAGGTGCGCTCTATTATCTTCCTAGTTCACCCATGTGCCTCATTGTAGCGTTCCTCAGCCCTTGTCCTGGGATTCCTCACTGGGGTCAGTAGCCATGACAGGTTGGGATAACCAGAGTCACCTGCAAATATCGAGGGACAACTGTTAGACATCCTCCAAACATTAGGGAATCTCCCAGACACCAAATGAAACTGTGTGGGGACTTTAGGCTCACCTATTAGCCACACATGGTGCCTCTGAAGTTGCCCCATCACATAAGGGATGCTGCTATTCCTCAAAATGTAAGCATCATGCACTGAGCCAGGATACTTGGCATTCACATGGGAGACACCATCTGCACATTCATAGAATGGTAGCTTTTCCGGTTTCTGTACACCTGTTCATTCCTGCGTTAGGGGGACAAATGCCACATGTGTACCATCAATGGCACCAATGATGTTGGGGATATGTCCCAGGGCATAAAACTCACCTTTCACTGTGGACAAATCCTCCACCTAAGGGAAAACGATGTAGGTGCGCATGTGTTTCTGCAGGGCAGATAACACTCTGGACAACACGTTAGGGAACATTGGCTAGGACATCCCTGATGCCATGGCCATTGTTGTTTGAAAAGACCCACTGGCCAGAAAATGGAGTACAGACAGGACCTGCACTAGAGGGCGGATTCCTGTGGGATGGGGGATAGCTGACATCAGGTCAGGCTCCAACTGGGCACACAGTTCCAGGATTGTTGCACTATCAAGTCTGTAAGTGATAATGATGTGTCTGTCTTCCATTGTCGACAGGTCCACCAGGGGTCAGTACACCGGAGGATGCCGCCATCTCATCACCTGCCCCAGCGGACGTGCCCTACGGAGGAGAACGTTGAGCAGAGGGTCATACAACACTTAAGTTTCACAAGGCTGTTTAGCACAAACGTAAAAATTTCTCTTTGTGCCTTTGTCTGTCTGTATTCCTGGCCTAAATAGGTGTGACGCAGTTATTTGGCCTGCCATGTGGCCCTCTGAAATGGCGGCTGCCTAACCTGTAAGGTGGGACAAGGAGAAATGAGGTAACTGCGCTGGCATTGTACACCGTCGCGGTAGGCGGTCGAAGACCGAGGCGCAATTCAGCATTGGTTATCATTGGGCCCTATGGGTTCCAGGAGCCAATGACGATGTACGCCAGCGGTGACGGTGTGCACCACCGCGGACGTGACCGTCATTTTCTATCAGTTCCCTCACTTGATACCTGACCTTCAACAGGAGAGGACCTACACTGCAAGCGTTGCTGTGACCTGAGTCTGGAAGCGACAATGGCTACAGTGTCGGGGGAAAGGGCCCCTGCCTTCACTGCGGAGGAGTTGGAGAAACTGGTGGATGGGGTCCTCCCCCAGAACACGCAACTGTACGGTCCTCCAGACAAACAGGTGAGTCAACTGTGTGCATGGTGGATGGCACATGATTGTATGGAGTGTCGTGGATGGAAGAGAGTGGGGGGAACAGGCCAGCATGTGAGGATGGTGTGTGTATGTATGTCTGGGCCAGGGTTGGAGGTTTGTGGGCAATGTGTGAGAAGAACTGTACGGGAGAGTAACGTCTATTGTAACTTCACCTTGCCTCTAGGTCAGCACCAACCAGAAGAAGGGTATTTGGCGTGCCAGCGCCAAGGCAGTGCGGACCCTGGGGGTCTACCATAGACGGAGCACCCACTGCCGTAAAAAAGATGGGAGGACCTGCGCCGCTGGAGCAAGAAGATGGCAGAGGCCCAGCTGGGGATGGCCTCCCATTGTGGAAGGGGTGCCCGTCGCACCATGACCCCCCTGGTGTACCGGATCCTGGCGGTGGCATATCCTGAGTTGGATGGGTGCTTGAGGGCAACACAGCAGCCACAAGGGGGTGAGTACACTCTCATTCAGCTGACTCTGGGCGCTTGACGAGGTGTCTGGGTGGGGGAGGTGGGCTGTGGGTTCCCCTAGGCCAGGGCAGACGCACAAAGGTAGATCCATTGATTTGCAGGCTCATTCCCACTCCAACCCCAAAGGTGGTATTTCCCCTCTAAAAGCTAGTCAGGCTCCCATGGGTTCTTGCTGTGCATGAAATGGGTCAGAAAGAGTCCCCCTTGGGCATGTGCTTTTCCCCTGCCCTGTCACTGCATGGCTTACTGCATAGGGCTGCTCCCTGTGTGTTGTGTCCGCCAACAGTAGTGGTGTTGCATGCATTGACCATGTGTCCCCTCTGTCTTCCCCCCCTTTTGTTTTGTCACCCTGTCCTTGCGTGCATTAGCATCATCTGGCGGAGGAGCAGTGGCACCGGAGCAGGAGGGAGCTGCAACCCACATGGCCCTGGAGGGTGCAGTAACAGAGTCAGAAGGCATCAATGGGACAGAGGGCGAGGGGAGCTCCAGGACGGGGGTAGGAGCAGACACCAGCGACAGCGACTCCTCCTCTGATGGGAGCTCCCTTGCGGTGGCGGCCACCTCTGTGCCCACCACATCAACAGGTACAGCCGCCACCCCTCCTACCAGCAGTGCCCCCCCCAGCAGTCGCTCATCAAGTTTCCCGTTCCCGCTTACCCAGGAGGGTGGGCATCTCCTACGCCCCAGGCACCTCAGGCCCTGCCCCAGTCAGCCCTGCTGCTCTCAGTGGGGTGGCTATTGATCTCCTGAGATCCCTCACTTTTGGGCAATCTACCATTTTGAATGCCATCCAGGGTGTTGAGAGGCATTTGCAGCAAATAAATGCATACGTGGAGGGCATTCATTCTGGCCAGGCGGCCCAACAGAGAGCATTTCCGGCTCTGGCCTCAGCACTGATGGCAGCCATTGTCCCTGTTTCCAGCCTCCCCCCTCCAACTTCCTCTACCCAGACCCAGTCCCCTGTACCTCAGCCTATCCCAAGCACACCATCAGACCAGCATGCACACTCATCAACACACAAGAGTGGACATGGAAAACATAAGCACCACACATCCCACCGGCACTCACACAAGCACCATCCCCCTGCAGACACACCAACATCCACTGCCTCCACGGTTTCCCCATCCTCCACGTCATCCTCCTCCCTCCCTGTCTCATCTCCACTCACACCTGCATGCACTACATCCTCAGCCACTACCCCCATCACCAGCACGCCCATCACCACACACCGCTCACGTGCAATCACCACCCCCACCACCATTCACACATCCCCGGTGTCCTCTCCCAGTGTGTCTGTGAGCCCTCCTCCCAAACTACACAAATGCAGGCACACACCCACCCAACAGCCATCCACCTCACAACAGCCTCCGGCCCATGCACCTTCTCCCAAATTCAGAAAATGTACACCTCCTACAACCACTACCTATTCCTCCACTCCCAAACCCCCTCCATCTTCCCTTCTCAGTGTGTCTAAGAAACTGTTCCTCGCAAACTTTGACCTCTTCCCTACACCTCCCACCCCCCCATCCTTCCCCTAGGGCCAGGCTGTCCAGGTCCCAGCCCAGCACCTCAGCCACCAAATTCTCCAGCACAATGCTACTAGCAAGTCCGGTCTCATTGCGGGCGCCACCCATCAGGGCTGCCAGTGTGCCACCTAGCGAGGCCAAGGAGCAGGCCGTTCCGCCACCTGCCAAGGTGAAGAAGGTGCCCCCATGCCGGAGGGATAAGCCACACCTACCAGCAAGCAAGGGCTCCTCCAAGCTAAAAGGGGACAGTGGCAAGGCACCAGCAGTGACATCAAAGGTGGGGAAGGGACACAAGCCGAAGAGCACATCAGGACAGGGCACAGTGACTCCGGATGAGGGACCAGAGTCACCCCTTCTGTCAACCACAACATCAACCTGGACGGCGGTGGACACCGCCACCTGCACCGCCACCTGCACTGCCACCTGCACCACTACCAGCACCACCACCTGCATGTCTGTTGCCTCAGCAACAGTCCCCAGCACCATCCCCAGTGGCCAGCCGTCCGAGGTTTGCAGGAGATGTCCTGCTGTGTCCCTCAACAGGTGCTGACACATGCACCACCGCCAGCACCTCTGCCACAGACACCACCGCAAGCACCGCCACCAGCCCCGCGACGTACTCACACAGTGCCACCACAGCTGACATGGCAATCATCTCCAGTGGGCAGCCGTCCGAGGCTGCAGGAGACGTCCTGGACCCTGCCCAGCGTACATGAGGCATGACTCCCAGCACTGTTTGTACCTGCAGGTGGCAGGCGAAGTCGCAGCAGGGTGGAGTGTGTCCCTGTCTCCATGGAGTATCATGCTACCTGTTCCCAGGCAATCTCATGGCACACACACCCAGGTGAGGGAATGGGACCTGCCACACTGCATGTGAAGCACTCTGGGCACCAAGCCCCCTCCAGAACCAGTGGAGATTCACATCCACTACCTCAGTCCTTGGCAGGATGAAGCACTCTGGGCACAAAGCTCCCTCCAGAACCAGTGGAGATTCACATCCACTACCTCAGTCCTTGGCAGGATGAAGCACTCTGGGCACAAAGCCCCATCCAGAACCAGTGGAGACTGTTATCCACTTGAGAGACTGTGGCTTTGTACTCCCCAGGATAAAACAGTGGCAATCCACCCACTGGAGAGACTTGAGAGACTGTGGCTTTGCACTCCCCAGGATAATGCAGTGGGCAAATCACCCACTGGAAAGACTTGAGAGACTGTGGCATTGCACTACCCAGGATAATGCAGTGGGCAAACCACCCACTGGAGAGACTTGAGAGACGGTGGCTTTGCACTCCCCAGGATAATGCAGTGGGCAAACCACCCACTGGAAAGACTTGAGAGACTGTGGCTTTGCACTCCCCAGGACCTATCAGTGGGCATGGAGCCCCCTCGTGGAGCAGTGGCATCATCCGTTCATTCGGCTGAGGTGCCCTCCCTCCCCCTCCCCCTGAGGTGCCTGTTTATTTTCCATCTGATGCCCCTGCAGTGTTCTCTCCGTTTCGAGTCAGGTATCTTGTGTGGGCTTCGCCCATGCATTTTGGGACACTGATCCACGGACAATGATTTAATTTATATCCGGACTTGTGCAGTTGGTGTACATATTTGTATATACTAATTTTTGAATATGGCCTATCTGATATTTAATAGATTACACTTGTTACAATCATTTCCTTTTGTCCTTGCGTTCTTCCAGGGGTTGACGGGGTGTATATGTAATGTTGCTGCATGTATCTGTGTGTATGGTGTTGTGGATGAGGGTAGGGGGTGGGGGTGTTGCGTGTTGCATGTGTGTGTCACTCTCTCACCCCCTCCCCTGGGTACTAGGTGCAGTACTCACCGTGATCGTTGCCGGCATCTTTCTTGCTCCTGATACAAGAGGAGGTAGACCAGCATTGTCAGGACCTGTAGTTCGGGCTCCATGGCGTTCTGGTTGTTCCTTGAGTGTGGAAAGGTGAGTGGTTTCCGTTCCAAGTCCTGTTTCCACCGTGCTTTTGATAGCGTTGGTAGCGTCCCGGAAAAGGTGGCAGATAGGCGTGTTGTAATACAGTGGGTGGAACCTTGTGTTCCGCCTGTCTGTTGGCGGTTACAGCCGCAGTGTTTGTTTCTACCACCGTGGCGGTCGGAGTGTTAAAGTGGCTGTCTATGATGGCCGTTTCTGCCATGGTGGTGATTCAATTTTTTTTCCGCCGGCCTGTTGGCGGTATTACCGCTGCTTTAACACCAACCGCCAGGGTTTTAATGAGGGCCGAAGTCTTTTCGGCCCTTAGACTTCAGAAAACAGGAGGCAATCTCAATCCAAGCAGTTTGAGAGCACTTTTGGGGAAGGCATAGTCCTTCTCAGCAAAGTCAGAGGCCAGCAGGACAGCAGGGCAACAGCAGGGCTGCAGTCCTTCTCAGCAAAGCAGTCCAGATGAGTCCTTTGGGCAGCCAGGCAGTTCCTCTTGACAAATTGCAGGTGTAGAACCAGACATGTTTGAGTTAGTGGGGTCAGAGACCCAGTTTATTTACCCAAAATTGCCTTTGAAGTGGGGGAGTCTTCAAAGAGTGGTTTTGAAGTGCACAAGTTCCCCTTTCAGTACAGTCCTGTCTTCTAGAGTCCCAGTGGTGGGTTTGGCAGTCCCTTGTGTCAGGGCAGGACAATAGCCTTTGAAATGTAAGTGTCAGGCTCTCTACCCTTCCAGTCCAGGAAGACCCATTCAATATGCAGATGAGTGCAGGTGTGACTGATTGTTCTGTTTTTTTGGTTGTCTGGGTGAAATGCACAATGGAGTTGTCAACCAGCCCAGTCCAGACGTTGATTGGAGGCAGGCTGTAAGGTACAGATGTTTTTTAAGTGCAGAGAAATGCTCAATTTCTAAAAGTGGCATTTCTAAAATAGTAATATAAAATCCAACCTCACCAATAAGCAGGATGTTCTATTACCATTCTGGCCATGCTAAATATTACCTGGTTACCCCTGTCTGATCAAAATCTACCACTCAAAAAGTATATGAGGGCAGTCCTAATGCTAGTCTACGAAAGAAGCAGGCCTCACAATAGTGGAAAACAATTTTAGGAGTTTTTCACTTCCAGGACATATAAAACACATATGTACATGTCCTGCCTTTTACCTACATAGCGCCCTGCCCTATAGCTTGCCTAGGGCCTGCCTTAGGGGAGACATATATGTAGAAAAAGGGGAGTTTAATGCTTGGTAAGTACATTTAAATGCTAAGTCGAAGTGGCAGTGAAACTGCACACACAGGCCTTGCAATGGCAGGCCTGGGACATGGTTAGAGGGCTACTTAGGTGGGTGACACAATCTGTGTAGCAGACCCATTAGTAGCATTTAATTTACAGGCCCTGGGCACATGTAGTGCACTTTACTAGGGACTAAGTAAATTGAATATGCCAATGGGTATGAATCAAAGTTACCATGTTTAAGGGAGAGAGCATTCACACTTTAGCACTGGTTAGCAGTGGTAAAGTGCACATAGACCTAAAACCAGCAAAACAGTGTCAGAAAAGTGGAGGGAGGCAGGCTAAAAGATGGGGGATGACCACTCTAAGGCTGTTAGGTCTAATAAAAATTAAAAGCATTTTCTACTGAGTATACTGCAGTAAATAAGGAAATTAGGGAGCTTCATAGCAAATAAGTCTCCCAAGATGGCCACCAGAGAAAAAAGAGCC
Source organism: Pleurodeles waltl (assembly GCF_031143425.1). Classification (NCBI taxonomy): domain Eukaryota; kingdom Metazoa; phylum Chordata; class Amphibia; order Caudata; family Salamandridae; genus Pleurodeles; species Pleurodeles waltl. The sequence goes on along the minus strand of NC_090443.1, from coordinate 298,374,170 downwards.
CAAAGATAGCACACATATCACCCAAATGTAGCCCATGTATTTCCCAATGACAGAAGTAAGCAAAACACTAGGCCCATATTTATCAAAAAGTAGTACATCTGAGCTGATGTGCCACTTTTTCTGCGCCCACCTACCAGCACTAATGACACCATGGTTGCGCTGTATTTATAATACAGCGCACTATGGTGGTCGTTAGTACAATAGCGCCCAAAAAGTTTACGCTATTGTGGTGCTTTGCAACAATAGTGTCAAAAAATGTGATGCTAGTGTAGCAAAGTGTAAGGAGGCCCATAGGATTCTATAGGTGCATAATGTTAACGCCTGCTCAGAGCAGGCATTAAAAATGAAGCCAAAAATGGAGCAGTGAAATCTGTTAAATTTCACTGCTCCATTTTTTAAGGCCTCCTAGCACCAGTACGCCCCCTTGTATACATAATTCCTGGCGCAGGTATAATGTGGTGCAAGGGTTTACAAAGTGGCGCAATGCATGCATTGCAACACTTTATAAAAATGGCGCATGGATAAAGCCACTTTAGCGCTGCCTTAGCATCCAAAAAAATTGTCCTATTTTTTTGCAGTTTTGTATATCGCAGACTTGGCTAGAAGGTAGTGGAGTGCTTTTCAGGAGCATAAGTTACATTACACAAGGACACATTCATTTTAGTTTTGGGCATGGGGAGATTAAGTGATTTGCTCAGAATCACAAGAAGACGAGCTAATGCCTAAACCCAAGCCTGGTTCCCAAGTTGCAAAGTCTGCAGCTCTGGCCGTAATGCCACATCCTCTCCCCTAAGTGTAACAAATAATCAAGTGATTAACTGGTTAGAAAAACATGAAGAAAAAATATAATTTAAAAGTGCTTTGTCGCTATTTGAGAACTCAGAAAGTATATATCCTCATTTTAGTTTCTTAGAGCACTAACCATCATTTCTATTCGTATAAGACCCTCCCTTTTTTACGAATTTTAAAGGAAATGTTTAGGTATTACAGTTTTGATTACATCCAGATGCCACACTTTTGTAATAAATATTGACTATTAGCAATCTAGGTGTTTAGAATTCTGTAGGGGACATAGGTCAGGGGCACAGACTTAGCTAATTGAGGGCAGGTAGGAGGGTGTGGAGGCAACAAGTTAACCATGGTGGACAGGTGAAAGGGGTAGTGGCAGTACAATGGACTATGAGGGAAGAGGAAAAGGGGGAAGGAGCAAGAAACCAACCATGCAGAAAGGGCAAGAGCCGTTGTGGCAATACAACTGTGTAGGAAAGTACCATCTTTCTTGGCATATTATCCTCAATTTCTGCCTGTTTGTCAGTGTGATTTTAGTGTCTCACTGGGATCCTGCTAGTCAGGACCCCAGTGCTCATAGTTTTTGGCCTATATGTGTTGTCAGTATGCTTGACTGTATCACTTGAGTTTTGCTAACCAGAACTCCAGTGCATATGCTCTCTCTGTTTACCACATTTGTCACCATAGTTTAGTGACTCCATATTCCAATTCTGATTGACATACTGGAACCCCCTTATCCGTCCCTAGTATATGGTACCTAGGTACCCAGGTCATTGGGATTCCAGGAGATCCTATGGGCTGCAGTATTTCTTTTGCCACCGATAAGGAGCTCATAAAAACACTCCTTCAGGACCGCCACTGCAGCCTGAGTGGAATAGGGCACACACTATTTCACAGCCATTTTCACTGCAGCAGGTAACTTATAAGTCACCTATATGTCTAACCTTCAGTTCCTAAAGGCTAGGTGCAAAGTTACTGTGTGAGAGGGAATCCTTCCTTTCACCAGCAAAGGTGCCCCCACATTGTCCAGGCCCAAATTCCCAGACTTGGTGAGTGTGGGGACACCATTATAAGCGTGCACTACATAGATGTCAATACATATATGTAGCTTCACAATGGTAACTCAGAATATGGCCATGTGAGGTATCTAATATTGTGAAAGTGAACCCCCAATCCAAATCTGGTATTGGGGGGGCAATTCTATGCACCCTGGGGGCTCCACCATGGACCCCCAATACTGCCAGACCAGCTCTCTGAGGTTGCCACTGCAGCCGCTGCTTCAGCCACCTCACAGACAGGTTTCTGCCCTCCTGGGGATTGTGCAGCTCAATCCCCAGGAAGGCAGAACAATGCATTTCCTTTAGGAGAGGGGTGTTACACCCTTTCCCATTGGAAATAGGTGTTACAGGCATGGGAGGGGTATCCTCCCAGAGCCTCTGGACATGGTTTGAAGGGCACAAACTGTGCCCTCCTTGCATAATCTAGTCTACACTGGTTCAGGGACCCCCAGACCCCACTCTGGCACAGAACTGGTCAAAGGAAAGGGGAGTGACCACTCCCCTGTCCATCACCTCCCCAAGGGTGGTGCCCAGAGCTCCTCCAGAGTGTCCCTGGCGTTAACCATCTTGGATTCCAAGGTGTGGGGACCCTCTGGGAGCATCTGAGTGGCCAGTGCCAGCAAGTGATGTCAGAGACCCCGCATGATAGATGCATACCTGGGTAGGTAGCCAATTCCCCTCTCAGGGCTGTTTAGGGTCTCTTCTCCAGGTGTTTCCTCAGATTTGGTTTGCAAGACTCCTTTGCATCCTCTGCTTCAGCTTCTGGCCATCGGATCAACCTCAGACTGCTCCAGGAACCGCTGTAACTACAACAAAGTATCCAGGAAGGCTCCTGTGACCTGCAACTTCAGCTCCAGCTGCAACAGTTTCCAGGTTGTGCATGCTCTGAGGACTGACTGTCTTCACCCTGCACCAGAAGAACTGAAGGAATCTCCCGTGGAGTGATGGAGTCACTTCCCTGCGTCAGTCACCTCTCTGCGACGATGACCGGTACTCTGGGACTCCTCTCCTGTCGACAAGCATGATCCCTGGAACACAAGTGGTAGACCAAAATGATCCTGACTGCCCAAAGGTCTAGCTGTCCAAATTTGGTGGCGGTAAGGGCTTTCCTCCTTTTGCCAGACAGTACCCCTGTGCATCACGTCCTCTGCAGCTCCTTGGGTTTCTGTGCACTTCTTCCAAAAGTTCTTTGTGCACAGCATAGCCCACAACCCTAGCACTCTATCCTGCGACGCTCAGCTCCCTGAGTTGTTCTCCGGCGACGTGGGATCCTTCTGTGTAGTGCTGTCACCACCACACTTTGCAACTCCTTTGTCCCCGTGTCCTGTGACTCCTGTGGGTGCTGCCTGGTCTTCTGAGGGCTCTCTGAAGTGCTGAGAGCCCCCTCAGTCTCCTCAGTCTGAGTTGAGACCCCCAGGTGTCTCCTGGGTCCAGGCAGCTCCTCTTTGACGCAAAACACATTCTTGCGTGAACAAAGGCTTGTTGGCGGAATCCAGTGACTCTAACAACCTGCATCCAACAACTCGATGTGGGACATCTCTATCACCAAGCAGGAACCCGCAGCTATCTTCTTTGGTGCATTTCTGTACTTTTCTTCCAACCGGAGAATCCACTTTTGCACCTTCTGCCAGGTTGGCAGGGGCTCCTGTTCTTCTTGGACTCTTCATCGACTTCTGGACTTGGTCTCCTTTCTCCACAGGCCTTCAGGTCCAGGAATCCATCATTGGTTTCTTGCAGTCTCGCTTGGTTCTTGCATACTTCTTCACCACAACTAGTGTGTTCTGAGGAAACTTGCTGTACTTTACTGGGCTCTGGGGTGGGGTACTTTACTTACTTTTGGTGTTTTCTTACACTCCCAGCGCCCCTCTACAAACTACACATGCCTAGGGGAGAATCCGACTTTCGCATTCCACTATTTTAGTATATAGTCTGTGTTGCCCCTAGGCCCATTGTAATCTATTGTGTTTTTCACTGTTTACACAATTCTATTACTGTGTATGTTCCTGATTTTGGTTACTAGTATATATATTGTGGATAATACTTACCTCCAGTATGAGTATTACCTCTAAGATATTTTTGGCATTGTGTCACTAAAATAAAGTACCTTTGTTTTTTGGTAACACTGAATATTATCTTTTATTGTGTATAAGTGCTGTGTGACTATAGTTGTATTGCAAGAGTTTTGCATGTCTCCTAGTTCAGCCTTGGCTGCTCTGCTACAGCTACCCCTAGACAGCCTAAGATACTAAACACTGCCTAAATTTCACTAATAAGGGATAACTGGACCTGGTACCTTAGGCACCCACTACAAACCAGGCCAGCCTCCTACAAACATACCATTGAAGGCAGGAGAGAGATGGGTGGGGGCAGACAACTGACCTTACAGGACAGGAGGGTTACAGAAGTACAAAACACAACACAGGACAAGTGGGATGGCAGTGTAGCACAAAGGACCTTGGAAATTAAAAGGGAGGGACCAGAGCCATGCACTTGGACAACAGAGAGCAGAGGGGAAAGAGCCAAAGTCAAAAAAGCTGACAATACAGGGCAGACAGGAGGGACAGTTGGATAACAGGCCATGAAGGGCAGGAGGAAAGGGGCAGTGGCAGCACATCAGACCATGCAGGGAAATGGAGGGGCTGGTGCATGGACCCAAACAGCAGAGGGTAGGGAGGAGATGTGTGGGGCAGCAAGCTAACAGGGCTGTAATGAGGGAGCAGGGGCATGGACTTGGACAATGGATGGCAAGGATAAGGGGGGGCAGGATCAGCAAGCTTGGTTGGGGGCAGCACAATGGCAAGCCAGGCCCTGCGTCCAAACCCTCACCCCCACCGTGCATTGTGATGGGCATCTCACTTAATGTTAAAAAAACACAGGGATGTTACAGTTAGGAAATAGAATTTAAAAAAACATAGAAATTCACGACACACCAAAGGTTACACGGACATTATAGTTAGGTTCAGATTTTACACTCACAAAACCATATAAATTCAGCTGTTATAGTTATTGTGAGAAAGGGCCTCTTTTGACATGGTAGGCCCCCACATTTTGACTGGAAAATGATGTGGTTTTAAACTGTAAGTGCCCTGGGCACATGCTAAACAGGTTCCCAGGGCTAGATCGCTTTCCCTTAAAACTTTACTATGTATTGGCACTTCAGCCACCCTTATAAGTCCTTAGTAAATGCTACCCATGGTACTGTGAGAGGCCCCACTCCAGCCTTATGCAGCCTGCATCGCAAGTACACTGCAAGGTTCAACATGGCATTCACCAACAGTGCCCTATCCACTAATACTGGATGCATTGTAAGTAAGTCACCCCTCTGGCAGGCCTTACAGCCCTAAGAAAGGGTGCACTATAATGCATGTGAGGGCATATGTTTGCATGAGCAAATATGACCCTACTGTGTCTTTACAAAACCTTAAGACATAGTATATGTACAGGGAAGCCATAGCAAATACATGTGCTGGACAAGTTCCCCATCTACATGATGGCCTCTCTGAATATTGGGTTGTTTGGTATCAAACAACTCAGAATAATAAACCCACACTGATGGCAGTGTAGGAAGTATTATAGCATGCACCCAGAGGGCACCTTAGAGGTGCCCCCTGCAAAAAAACAGTCCTTGAATGGTTGCTGACTGTTTTTTATTAGCCTGCCATCACCAGACACAGATCTGGACTCCTGGGTGAGAGGCCCAGTGGTCAGCTTCAAAGGCTTTGCCACCTGTGAAATCTGACCCTGCTGCTAACAGCAGATGGCAGCCCAACATTTTTTCCCTCACTTTATCAGAGTAGGCAGAGTGCCCCCCCTCAGCCTGCACCACCTCCTATGAGAAAGTAGCCTCTTTTTAGCATGGTTACCCCTACTTTTGGCCTGTTTGTCAGTGTTTAACTATAACTGGGATCCTGCTAACCAGTACCCCAGTGCTTCTGCTCTCTCCCATTTAAGTTTGGTTGTTGGATATTGCTACCACAGAATTCCACTCATAACTGGCATACTGGTGCCCCCTTATAAGTCCCTAGTACATGGTACTTAGGTACCCAGGGCAGTGGGGTTCCAGGGGATCCCCTGTGGGCTGCAGCATTTCTTTTTCCACTCATAGGGAGCCCATACCAAGGCCTCTACAGGACTGCCATTGCAGCCTGTGTGAAATGGTGCATGCACTCTTTCACTGCCATTTACGCTGCACCAGGTCACTTATAAGTCACCCGTATAACAGACCTTCCAACCCTGAAGGCTGGGTGCAGAGTTCCTGTGTGTGAGGGCACCCCTGCTGTAGCAGATTTTACGCCATTTTACGCGTGCACTGGACATAGGTCAATACCTATGTCCAGCTTCACAATGGTAGCTCCGAATATGGCCATGTAAGGTGCCGCCATCAACCTCCATCAATGGATCCTCAACTGCGCCAACACCTTAGCCCCACTCAAGAAACCCACCGCCAACCAAGAAAAGAAAAAAACAGCCTGGTTCACAGACAAACTGACCACCTCCAAACGCACCTGCCAGAAACTCAAGAAGAAATGGATCCTCGAGCGCACACCCGACAACCTTGCTACCCTCAAGGACGCCAACCGTGAACACCACCAACGGATCCGACTCGCCAAGCGCGCCCACTTCACAGAACGCCTCAACAACAACGCCCACGACTGCAAAGAACTCTTCTGCATCGTGAAGGAACTCTCCAACCCTAACGCCAACGTCAACGACGTCCCTCCCTCCCAGAAACTCTGCGACAATCTCTCCACCTTCTTCCACCAGAAAATCGCAGCCATCCACGACAGCTTCAACACCGCACCTCCGCCAGACCCCACCCCCGACGACTCCTCCCACGCCTGCCGCCTCACCACCTGGACCCAAGTAGACGATGCCGAAACCCTAACAACCATGAATTCCATCCACTCAGGCTCTCCCACGGACCCGTGCCCACATCACGTATTCAACAAAGCCGACGCCACCATCGCCCCCAAACTCCGAAAGATCATCAACCTCTCCTTCAACACCGCCACCTTCCCGGACAGCAGGAAGCACGCAGAAATCCAATCCCTCCTCAAGAAACCCAAGGCTGACCCCAACGATCTCAAAAACTTCCGACCGATCTCTCTCCTCCCTTTTCCAGCGAAAGTCATCGAGAAGATCGTCAACGCACAGCTCGCCCACTTCCTAGAAGACAACTCCATCCTAGACCCCTCACAATCTGGATTCAGACGAAACCACAGCACTGAGACCGCACTCCTCGCCGCCACAGATGACATCAGACAACAAATGGACAACGGCGAAACCTCAGCCCTCATCCTCCTCGACCTATCAGCCGCTTTCGACACAGTCTGCCACCGCACCCTGCTAACCCGTCTCCACGAAGCCGGCATCCAAGACAAAGCCCTCAACTGGATCTCATCCTTCCTCTCCGACAGAACCCAGAGAGTCCGACTCTTACCCTTCCGCTCCAAAGCCACCAACCTCATCTGCGGCGTCCCCCAAGGCTCCTCTCTTAGCCCAACGTTGTTCAACGTCTACATGGCCCCCCTCGCACAACTGGCCCGTCAACACAACCTCAGCATCATCTCCTACGCCGACGACACCCAGCTCGTCCTCTCCCTGACCAAAGATCCGCTCACCACCAAAACCAACCTCCACGAGGGACTAAAATCCATCGCCGAGTGGATGAGCAACAGCCGCCTGAAGCTCAACTCGGACAAGACGGAAGTCCTCATCCTCGGACGCACCCCCTCGGCCTGGAACGACTCCTGGTGGCCCACCGCCCTCGGACCCCCACCCACCCCAGCCAGCCACGCACGAAACCTCAGCTTCGTCCTCGACTCTGCTCTCACCATGTCCAAACAGATCAACGCTGTCTCCTCTTCTTGTTTCAACACCCTCCGCATGCTCCGCAGGATCTTCAAGTGGATTCCAACAGGAACCAGGAAGACAGTGACTCAAGCCCTCGTCAGTAGCAGACTTGACTACGGCAACGCACTCTACACAGGCATCCCAACGAAAGACATCAAATGACTCCAACGCATCCAGAACGCATCCGCCCGCCTGATCCTCGACATACCCCGCCGATGTCACATCTCCCCCCACCTGAAGGACCTCCACTGGCTCCCCGTGGAAAAAAGGATCACCTTCAAACTCCTCACCCACGCACACAAGGCACTACACAACACCGGACCCACCTACCTGAACACCAGACTCAACTTCTACGTCCCCACACGTCAACTCCGTTCTGCCAACCTCGCCCTCGCCATCGTCCCCCGAATCCAGCGCAAGACCTCTGGCGGCAGATCCTTCTCCTTCCTCGCCGCCAAGACCTGGAACTCTCTCCCCACCTCACTACGCCAGACCCAGGACCTCCTCACCTTCAGGAGACTCCTCAAGACATGGCTCTTCGAACGCTAGCAGCACCCCCCCCACTCCCCAGCGCCTCGAAACCCTGTCGGGTACATAACGCGCTTTATAAATTCACTGATTGATTGATTGATTGATCTAACATCTGAGAATTATACCCCAATGCTGATTCTAATTGGGTGTATGATTCCATACACTCTGGGGGCTCCACAGTGGACCCCCAGTACTGCCATGACAGCCTTCCGAGGTTTTCCAGGCATCCCCAGCTGCTGCCACCTCACAGACAGGTTTCAGCCCTCCTGTTGCTCAAGCAACTCGAGCCCAGGAAGGCAGAACAAAGCATTTCCTTTGGGAGAGGGGTGTTACACCCTCTCCGTTTGGAAATTGGTGTTACAGGCATAGGAAGGGTAGCCTCCCAGAGCCTCTGGAAATGCTTTGAAGGGCACACGTGATGCCCTCCTTGCATAATCCAGTTTACACCAGTTCAGGGACCCCCAGGCCCCCCTCTGGCACAAAATTGGACAAAGGAAAGGGGAGTGACCACTCCCCTGTCCATCACCACTCCAGGGGTGGTTCCCAGAGCTCCTCCAGAGTGTCATTGGGTTTTGCCATCTTGGATTCCAAGGTGGTAGGGCACTCTGGGAGCGTCTGAGTGGCCAGTGCCAGCAGGTGACGTCATATCCCTCCCCTGGTAAGTGCTTACCTGTGTAACTGACCAATCCCCCTTTCAGGGCTAATTAGGGTCTGTCCGCTGGGTGTTTCCTCAGATTCAGATTGCAAGACTCCAGCAGGAATCCTCTGCATCCTTTACTTCACCTTATACCGACGAAAGTGCATCTGGACCCTCCAGGAACTCTATAAATTGCAACAAAGAAGCAAAGACGACTTCCGCAACATTGTATCTTCAGCTCCTGCCAGCAACTGCACCTGTTTCCAGGTTGTGCATCCTCTGAGGACTGCCTGTCTCTCAGCCTGCACCAGAAGAATGAAGGAATCTCCCTTGAAGTGAAGGAGTTACTTCCCTGCTTCAGCAGGCACCCCTCTGCAGCAATGACCGGTGGCATGGGCCCCCTCTCCTGACGAAGTGTGTGGATCCAGCCGCAAGGGTGGTGGACTAAAGTGGTCCCAACGGTCTTAAGGTCCAGCTGTCCAACTTTGGCGGAGGTAAGAGCTTGCCTCTCCACACAAGACAATAAACCAATGCACCATGTGTTTTGCAGTTGCCAAGGCTTGTGTGTGACCTTCCATGAAGTTCTTTGTGCACAGCACAGCTCCATCCCTCAGCACGTCTTCCTGCAATGCACAGCTTCCTGAGTGGTTCTCTGGCGGCGTTGGATCCCTTTGTGTAGTTCTGCATGGGCCTCTATTTGTACCTTATTTGTCCTCATGCTGTGGGACTCCTGTGCATGCTGCCTGGTCTTCTGCGTGCTCTCTGAGTTGCTGGGAGCCCCCCCTGTCTCACCCTCCTGTATAGAGGCCACCAGTTCCCTCCTGGTTCCGGGCAGCAGCATTTTCCACTAATCGCAAGCTTTGCGTGTGCCAAGGCTTGTTGACGGAATCCAGCGATGCAAACCAGGCTGCAATCATCCATCCGGCATGGGACATCATCTGCACCAACCAGGAACCTGCATCCATCTTCTTGGGTGCAGTTCTGACTGTTATTCTTCACTGGTGGTTCTTCTTTTCTTGCAACCGGAGAATCCACTTTTGCACCTTCATCCAGGTTAGCAGGGGCTCCTGTTCTCCCTTGACTCTTCAGTGCTTCTTGGACTTGGTCCCCTTCTTCCACAGGTCTTTAGGTTTAGGAATCTATTGTTCTCTTCTGGTTCTTGCAAAATCTTCTATCATGTGTTCTTTTGTATTCTAGGAAACTTACTGTGATTTACTCCTGCTTTCCTGGGCTCGGGGTGGGTTTTATTATTTACCTTTGGTGTTTTCTTACACTCCCAGCACCCCTCTACACACTACACTTGCCTAGGTGGGAAACCGGATTTTGCATTCCACTATTTTAGTATATGGTTTGTGTTCACCCTAGGCCCATTGCTATCTATTGTGATTTTCACTATTTGCATTGTTTTCTAACTGTTTCTCTACAGCTATTACTGCATTCTAGTGTATATACTGTCTATATTACTTACCTCCTAAGGGAGTATAGTCTTTAAGGTATTTTTGGCATTTGTGTCACCAAAATAAAATACCTTTATTTTTGTAGCACTGAGTATTTTCTTTCATGTGTGTAAGTACTGTGTGTCTACAGTGGTATTGCATGAGCTTTGCATGTCTCCTAGATAAGCCTTGGCTGCTCAGCTACAGCTACCCCAAGACAGCCTGGCTTGTAGACACTGACTACATTTCACTAATAAGGGATAACTGGACCTGGTATAAGGTGTAAGTACCTTTGCTACCCACTACAAACCAGGCTAGCCTCCTACACCCCCTTGGTGTGGCAGAAAGGTGACCAATCCATTTCATTTTCCTCCATCTTGGATGGCAGGAAAATAGCCAATCAGGGTTAGGGATGTGACCCCTTCCCACAGGAAGTGATCACATAGTGGGTGTAGCCACCTTAAGGTAGGTGGCCCATTGGCCACCCCTAAGAACTCCCCTAAATGCCCACTAAATACAGTATTTAGTGGGCATCCTTAGACCTTCAGTTCAGATTCAACAGACACAAGAAGACCAGTGACAAAGAAGACCCACGGCCGAGAAAAGAAGTCCTGCTGCAAGAAAAAAAAGCAATCAAACCCTTCCTGCTGCACCCAGGACTCGACAATTGCCACTGAGGGGTCGACTGGACATTGGACAGACTCTAACAAACCCCCATAGGACCTCTAACCCTCTATAATTGCAACAACCTTCTTCCAGAGTGAAGGCCTCACTCCCTGCACACAGCAGGCAAGAACCAGTGAAGTCCAGTTCACTGACTGGCTGCTGACCAATGAACCTGACATAGCAGCCAGACCAAATTTTACTCAACTAACTCAGACGACAAACCATGTCAGTGTGTCAAAGGTGGTGGCACTGTAACCTCCAGTGGCTGAGACAGGCCATAGCCCAGTGTACCGGACCTCCATCGTTGGACACCAAGACATAAAGTCCACTCTGGACTCCCCAAGGACCAGAAGCAAGTATTAGTCAAGGGGCATTCAAGAACCACCCACCAGAGTGACCCTGCTGACCTGCAATCCACCCTCAAAGTGACCTGCACCTGGATCCAAAGATTCCTTGAGGCACAGCACTTGGCTGACCTGCCGGCATTGCACCCGGCCTCCCTGGCCTGGACATTGGAAAACAAGCCGTGCTCTAGTGGTCCCTAACCCCTTATGACCTCTACACTCCAACGAGACCCACCGGACTTTTAAGTTCACTTGTGGAGTGTGTTTCCAAGTGGTCCCCTTCTCTGTTCTGCACCAGCCCCAAGACTCTTAGCCGCTGCCCCCGCTTAAACTGGGACCCTTTGAAACTTCTCCAACTGGCCCACAGGACATCTCGACTACCTCACCTAAAAACAGAAGGCGACACTTGTGAGAGCATTGCTTGATTTGATATGCATTCAAGAAAGTTTTCTCCCATTGATTCCTATGGTGTGTAATTACGCACAAAAGACAATTTTTTTCTAAATTTTGAAAAATCATAACTTAGAAAGTACTTACCCGATTTTGATGCTCTTGGTCTTAAAAAGTTCATAAAAATCTGACGTATTTTAGTAATTTGGTTTTGCGATGTTGTTTTGAGTGTGTGTCCACATTTATTGATAATGTGAGTACAACAAATGCTTAGCACATCTCCAAGATAAACCTAACTGCTCACCCACAATACCACAAAAACAGAGCATTAGGTGGGCTGCTCTTTACCTCCGGTTACCAAAGTGGGGTTGCTTGGACTCTCTGCACAGTGCACGTTTTTTTCATTCACTGTATAGAGAGCCAGTTTCTTACCGTTATTCAAATAACTATTACGTTCCTGTAACCTTTGGTTTTCTCAGTGAATTTCTAAGATTTTTTTTATTCTATTCCCTAACTATTACATCCCTGTAACATGTTTTTTTAATGAATTTCTATGGTTTTTTTAGCATTAAGAAATTTAATTATTTTATGTTAGTCCAACTACAGCGGCTATAGGGTGCAACGGTTGTGGCCAACACTTTACAATTAATTTGGTGTATGTTATAAGTGGAATTTTTCCATTTGAAACATGGTTTTGTACTGGTTATTCCAGAAGCTATATTATACACCATGGGGTAATATAGTTATGTAATATTCCTATGTTTATACTAGATTTTATAATTCTGCTCTTAATTAACAAAGTTTGGAGCAGTAAACTGTGTGAGAATAGGCGCAAATTTGATATTCTTTAGCTAACCTCTATTTACGTTACTGTAACAGCTGATACTTTATAGTTTGCAGGGTTGTATTTAGTAGTGTGTGTACTTATTTTTATTTTTCTATTTTTAAAAAAAATATTCAAGAATTTGCTGTGAACTTGTACTTGATTTGTGTTGCGGTCAGTGCTTAATTTTTAAATAAAAAGGTGGCGGTGCGAAAGCCCTCCTCCTAAACACGCGGCTGCTGCAATTAAATGTGTGAACACGGAATACTCAGGCAGAGTAATCCTGAAGCCATCTCGAGCCTCTTCAATCCACATAAAGCCACTCCCTGCCCCTTCAGCTCACTCTCGCAGGTTTTCTACTTTCTCTCTTTGTGACGCATTTTTGTTTATCTATTCCTCCGTCTTTCCCAGAAGCGTCTTTTGCTCGCCGCAAATGCTTGAGGCAGAAGAATAAGCCCCGGCCCTCAAAAATAAGTGCCGGTGCTCAGCATCGGAAAGAACAAGCACAAACTAAACACTGGTTGCGGTCTTTTGCGAATAGTCGTGAATTCGGCACACTTTTGTGAAAGTTTGAAATAAGTATGTGCATATTTTGTCCCTAATGTTTGACATCAGTATTTCATGAATTTGGTGTACAAAGCAGTATTTCTGTGAGTAATTTAATTCTGAAGCTGTTTTTTATTTATTTTCGCATATTTGCAACAACATTGCTACTTGCAATGACATCGACGTTCGCGAATGTCACATGATTCTCAAATAAAAGTATTTAATAGGACAGCAAAGTATTCAGTTATTTTTTGGGTAAGACCACACCGGGGGCCAGATGTAGCAACAAACCAAATTGCGAGTTGCAATTTGCGAGTCCATCCGACTCGCAAATTGCAACTCGCAATTTGGTATGCAATAAGGTGTCTCAGACACCGACTGCGACTCGCTATGGGGTCGCAATGACCCACCTCATGAATATTCATGAGGTGGGTCGCAAATTGCGGCCCCATAGCGAGTATAGGCACTCGCAAACATGGAGGCCTGCTGTCGTCAGCAGACCTCCATGTTCGTGACTGCTTTTAAATAAAGCAGTTTTTTTTTTTTTAAGTGTAGCCCGTTTTCCTTACAGGAAAACGAGCTGCACTTAAAAAAAAACCGAAACCTTTAGTTTCGGTATTTTTTCAGGGCAGGGAGTGGTCCCTTGGACCACTCCCTGCCCTGAAAAAATATTTTTGGGTCCAGTCACAAACTGGAAGGGGTCCCATGGGGACCCCTTCCAATTTGCGAGTGGGTTACCATCCACTTGAAGTGGATGGTAACTGCGATGCCATTTGCGACCGCGTACGCGGTCGCAAATGGTATTGCATCCCACTGCGAGTCGCAAATAGGAAGGGAACGCCCCTTCCTATTTGCGAGTCGGAAATGCATTTTGCGAGTCGGTTCCGACTCGCAAAATGCATTTCTGCATAGGAAACTGCGTTTTGCGACTCGCAAATGGCAAATTTTGCCGTTTGCGAGTCGCAAACAGTTTCCTACATCTGGCCCCTAGTCTTTTGCTTAGAACCAGTAATGGGAGAGAAGTCTGTTTCTACTCTGCTGAATCCAGAGCTGCTCATGATAACTTTTGTTGATTCTTTTTGGTTATTTGTTAATAAGATAGTGATAGAGCGTTACCAGCCTAATAATTTACCTGTAGTTGGACGCTCTTAAGGTCGATGAATCTTTTGACCAAGTGGGACTCTCCTTACCCGGGAGTAATCAATCAAATCAATAATCGATAATCAATAACGGACATAGGCAATACCTTGATCAACATAACACTTCACAATTAATCCAGAATACATTTCGGCGAAACCATGACCTTTCGGTCATGAATAACCACACCAGTTTATGCAAAGTTAATGAATTTATTTCCCTATATTAACAAAGCTAGCACAATGTAGATATGTCTCAACACCAAATGATATATGTAAATGAACATTAATAGCTGTCCATAACGGCGAAACAGATGCAATCTATGCAGCATTTGAATAACAATGCCTTCTATGATGGCAACGCAAACCACTAAAACTACAATCTGTAATGGGCTAATTGCATACATTTAGTCAGCATAACAAGGTCTCAAATTGCATCGTGCATCAAATGAATCCTCATCTAACCTCAAATTAGCATCAGCATGTGGGACTTCATGCAAAACAATTTAGCAACATTAATTTAGAAAAACTCCTAACTAAGGCGCTTATCAAAAATCAGCAGTTGGTTACCTAAAAAGAAAACACAATGCAATTGTACAATTTTCCTTTCATATTTACCAAATTCAATCAGCATTCAAGGAAGTCTTCGTCTCACAGGTACCGGATTCGATCGGCATGGGACGGGGCAAAGGGGCAGGGTGGACGGGGCAAATGCCTCACAGCGGCAAGATAAAAGGACATCTATTACTTCATGCAAAGGGGCAAATCAAAGTTAAAGTCTCTAGGGCGAGAATTACTTAAAAGTCTCTTTCTCTCGATTAGAGAAAGCATCAAAGTCTCTCAAAATGGTGTCGAAGCGAGATGGGCCATAATATCTGCAATGTCTCAATGGTTGCAATAGGTAATGGCTACTTTCTTCTTGTGCACCTGGTTTAAATAGACAACAGTTCAAATCCAGTAGGGTCTTCCATTGGAGGGTTCATAGGTTAGCTTCAAATTGTCCAATCAAAAACGACAGTTCTCAAGCTTTTACTTAAGCATACATTATCCTTGGAGTTGGGAACGTAAGTTGCAACATATTTTACCAATGAACTCACTTTCAGAGCGTCCATTGTCTGCACCTGCAGATTGACCTTGGAGTGAAGAAAAAAAGATGCCAGGCTGGCACGAAACCTTAAGATAAGCATGTGAACGATCTCACTGGAAAAGTACAGCTTCAAGCAAGAATGCACGTTTAATTTGCACATTGGAAAAATACGAGCATCTAAACCGTGAGACAAGGCAGCTAGGCCAAAGCCTCCACTAAAGTTATGCTAAGCTAAAGCATTTCTAACAAGCAAATCATGGCACACGTTTACGATTATGTCAAACTAGTACAATTCTAATACATCACGTTATGTAAAGCACGCTTATAAATGTTGGCAAACTACTCTGAGGGCACATTTGTCCCCGTACAATCTTATTTAGTTCGATTAATGTCACACTTGATTATTGCTACACTACGTTTATGCGCTAATAAATGTAAAACCTTCATTTCAGCTTCATCAATAGCATATAGTGGTACTGAGCAGCCTCATTCACGCTCGGATGAAGGATCTTCTTCAGCTGAGGAACCGCCCTAGAAGAGATAGTTAATTGCTTGGGACTTGTTTGTAAACCATTCAGGCAAAAAGAAGACACTGGCCAAACTCGTGAAATGTACACTCTGTGAGAAAACACTTTCTAGTGGCACAAGTAAGAAATACTCACGCCCAACAGCAAGCAAGCTTTGCCATTTGAAGGTGTACAACAGTAGGCAGTACTTAAAGCTCAGCGGGACCAAAGAGCTGGGTAAGTCTTAACTTAAAGTGCACCAAGACCATCTGCAGGGAAGGTTGTGCCACCAAAGGTAGAGCGTCAACATGCAGACATTGCTCCAGAATTCTAAAGAGTTGGGAGCTTCTGCCTTGATTGTAAAAAAATACTAACTGCAAGCAAACAGTCGATCACTCTGCTGCCGGATGCTGCAAAAACACAACCGGTGCTATTTTTTTTTTAGTTTGTTAGTTTTGTTCACCTGTTCTTTGATGTTTTCAGGTCCTTGTTTTGGTCCATTTGCCATTTCATTTAAAACGAATTAAAAAATAATCACAACAGTTTCTGAAAATAACAAAACAATTTTTTGAAAAGTTTCAGAAAAAACGTTTTTCTTTTGAACTACCTTTCTTGGTTAAAAACATAAGCTGTATATGTGTGTGTGTATAACAAAGAGAGTTTTATGATTAAGAAAGTGCCTGAGTTAATGGGTGTACGTTTCATTGAGTGTATGATTCAGTGTGAGTGCACGAGTGCTTGTATGGGTGATCGACTGAGTCCAAGAGTGCATGTATGAGTAAGTGAGTGACTGCATAAGTGGTCTATGGGTGGTTGACTGAGTGCATGAGTGCGTATATGGATGAGTGAGTGCTGAGTGGTGTATGGGTGATTCAATGAGTGCATGAGTGCCTGTAAGAGCGAGTGACTGCGTGTATGATTGCTGGTGTGAATGTGTGAGTGGTGCATGGGTGAGAAAGTGAGTGCATGAGTGCAAGTATGGGTGAGTCAGTGAGTGCATGAGTGTATGCATGGGTGATTGACTGAGTACATGAGTGCATATATGGATAAGCGAGTGAGTGCTGAGTGATGTATGGGTGATTCAATGAGTGCCTGTATGAGTAAATGCCTGGATGAATGAGTGAGTGCATGTTTGACTGGTGCATTGGTGAGAGATTGAGTACATGTATGGGTGAGAGAGTGAGTGCATGAGTGGTGTATGGGTGATTCAATGAGTGCATGAGTACCTGCATGAGTGACTGACTGAGTGTATGACTGCTTGTATGAGTGAGAGAGTGAGTGTGTGAATGGTGCATGGATGAGTGAGTGCATGTATGGGTGAGTCATTGAGTGCATCAGTGCATGTATGGGTGAGTGAATGAGTGCATGAGTGCGTGAGTGGTGTATGGGTGATTGAACGAGTGCATGAGTCTATATGGGTGATTGAATGAGTGCATGAGTGCATGTATGGGTGAGTGAGTGAGTGAGTGCTTAGAGTGCATGTATGGGTGAGTGCATGAGTGGTGTATGGGTGACTGAGTGAGTTCATATGTGCATGTATGTGTGAGTAAGTGCATGAGTGGTGTATGAGTGATTGAATGTATGAGTACTTGTATGAGTGAGTGACAGCATGAGTGGTGTATGGCTGACTGAATGAGTGCATGAGTGCGTATGTGGATAAGTGAGTGAGTGCATGAGTGGTGTATGGGTTATTCAATGAGTGCATCAGTGCCTTTATGAGTGAGTGATTGAGTGCATGAGTGCCTGTAAGAAAGAGTGAGTGAGTGTGTGACTGGTGCATGGGTGAGAGAGTGAATGCATGAGTGCATGGATGGGTGAGTGAGTGCATGAGTGGTGTATGGGTTATTCAATGAGTGCATGAGTACCTGTATGAGCGACTGACTGAGTGTATGACTGGTTGTATGAGTGAGAGAGTGAGTGAGTGTATAAATGGTGCATGGGTGAGTGTGTGCTTGAGTGCATGTGTGGGTGAGTCAGTGAGTGCATCAGTGCATCTATGGGTGAGTGAATGAGTGCATGAGTGGTGTATGGGTGATTGAATGAGTGCATGAGTGGTATATGGGCAAATGACTAAGTAAATGAGTGCATGTATGGGTGACTGACTGCATTAATGGTATATGGGTGATTGAATGAGTGCATGTATGGGTGAGTGAGTAAGTACATGAAGGGTGTATGGGTGATTCAATAGGTGCATAAGTGTGTATATGGATGAGTAAGTGAGTGCTTAGAGTGCATGTATGGGTGAGAGAGTGAGTACATGAGTGGTGTATGGGTGATTGAGTGAGTGCATAAGTGCGTGTATGGGTGAGTGAGTGCATGGGTGGTGTATGGGTGATTGAATGTATGAGTGCATGTATGAGTAAGTGAGTGACAGCATGAGGGGTATTTGGGTAATTGACTGAGTGCATGAGGGCATGTATGGGTGGGTGAGAGACTGCATGAGTGGTGTATGACTGCCTGATTGAGTGCATCAGCAGTGTAGCGGTGATTCACTGAGTGGTGTATGGATGACTGAATGGGTGTATGAGTGTGTGAATGGGTGAGTGAGTGCATGAGTGGTGCATTGGTGACTGAAAGAGTGTATGAGTGCATACATGGGTGAGTGGGTGCATGTGTGGGTGAGCGAGTGACTGCCTGAGTGGTGTATGGGTGTTTGCCTGAGTGCATGTATGTGTGAGTGAGTGAATGTATGAGTGGTGTATGAGTGACTCACTGAGTCCATCAGAAGTGTATGTGTGACTGAGTGCATGAGTGCATGTATGTATGATCAACTGAGTGCATGAGTGTATGTATGGGTGAGTGAGCGAGTGCATGAGTGGTGTATGGGTAAATGAATGAGTGCATGAGTGCCTGTATGAGTGAGTGACTGAGTGTATGATTGCTTGTATGACTGAGTGTGTGAGTGTGTGACTGATGCATGGGTGAGAGTAAGTGCATCAGTGCATGTATGCATGAGTGAGTGTATGTGTGGTGTATGGGTGATTCAATGAGTGCATGTATGAGTGAGTGACTGAGTGTATGACAGCCAGTATGAGTGAGTGAGTGTGTGAGTGGTGCATGGGTGAGAGAGTGAGTGGATGAGTGCATGTATTGGTGAATCAGTGGTTGCATGAGTGCATGTATGGCTGTGTGCATGAGTGCATGAGTGGTGTATGGGTGGTTGACTGAGTACATGAGTGGTGTATGGGTCAGTAAGTGTGTGTGTGTGTGTGAGTTCTGTGTGGGTGTTTGACTGAGTGAATGAGTGCATGTATGGTCGAGTGATTGAGTGCATAAGTGGTGTTTGTGTGATTGAATGAGTGCATGTATGGGTGAGTGCATGAGTGGTGTATGGGTGATTGGCTGAGTGCATAAGTGCATGTATGGGTGAGTGACTGCATGGGTGGTGTGTGGGTGATTGACTGAGTGTATGAGTGCATGTATGAGTAAGTGAGTGCATGAGTGCATATTTAGATGGGTGAGTACATAAGTGATGTATGAGTGACTGACTGGGTGTATGAGTGCCTGTATGAGGAAGTGAGTGACTGATTGAGTGGTGCATGGGTGATTGACTATGTGCATGAGTGTGTATATGGATAAGGGAGTGAATACTGAGTAGTGTATGGGTGATTGACTAAGTGCATGAATGCATGTATGGGTGGGTGAGTGACTGCATGTGTGGTGTATGGGTGACTGATTGAGTGCATCAGTAGTGTATGGGTGTTGGAGCTGACCTTTTTTGCAGGGTCATCCCCAAACATTATGCCTTCCTCCTCCTATTTTTTCTGACCTCTTGTTGTTGTCTCTAGGACTCTGAGCACTTTATGACTACTGATCAGTGCTAAAGTGCAGGTGCTCCCCCTTTTAAAATTGGTATGATTGGCTTACACCTAATCGGCACATTTAATTTACCTATATATCCCTTGTACAGTGGTATTCCTCTGCCCAGGTCCTATACATAAAATGCTTCTAGTGGGCCTGCAGCGCTGCTTGTGCCACCCACAAACGTGTCTCAAGCCTGCTAGCACAGGGCATGCATGCTCAGTTTACTACCAGAGAGACCTGGCATCTAAATTTACTTGCCAGGTCTGGAACTCCCCTTTTGCTACACATAAGTCATCCCTAAGGTAGGCCTTACTAGCCCTATGGGCAGGGTGCTATTTATGTAAGAGGCAGGACATGTGCCTGGTTGTGTGGCCTGTCCTGGTAGTGACAAACAGCCCATTTGGTTTCCCACTGCTGTGAGTGTTGCCCTGCTTACATGATTGCATTGGAAATGCCCTCCCTTATGTCTGGGGGTATTGGCTGACCTGTGTGGGGTAGCTTAAGCATTTTTGGTATGGTTGTAATGGTAGAGAGAAATGTTACTTACTGGTGTATGTGGATTTCTTATTACCATTATAGAAATGCAACTTCTAGAAAGTGAGTATTTCTCTGTGCTTATGACTCTGGTGTTTTGTAGCTTGACTCCAATCCAAGTCTGGGAAGAGCAACAGCTAGGCTTTGTGCACCACATTTCAGACAGCCTGTTAACAGGAAGGGTGGAGGTGTCACAGAGGTGCATCTGCATATTGAAGGGTCTTCCTGAGCTGAGAGAAGGGGAGGCATGGTACACCTGCATTTGTAAAGGCTGTGCCCTGGCCCCACACAAAGGGTTTGTTTACCCCAAACTGATGTCTGGAGCCTGTGCTGGAGGAGAAAGGGGACATTCCTATAACCAGTTGTAACTGGTTGGAACCTCTTCTCCCTCTCTTTGTAAGTGTTGTGCAAAAGTGGCTATACGTTTCCCCATGTGGAGACTCCTTGAAACAATAAGAGGCACTTTTGGACACAGAATGCTGCTGGAGGGACTCACCAGGAACCGCCTTGGACTGCTGCTGTTGTGTTGATCTGTGACCTGGTGGGTCACTAGGAGGAACTGCCACTGACTGCAATCCCTCGTGCTGGCCTGCTTGTTGGGCCCTACCCCTGTGCTTCCACTTGTCCCGGGGGGGGGGGGTGCTGTAGCTCCTGAACCCCTGCATCTTCATTGCTTTAGGCACGGAAAGAGAGCTTTTTGGTGGATCCTGGAAGCGCAGGAGGAATGCTTTGTTTTCTCTGTTTAGAGATCTTTGTTGGATCTGGTCCCACCGCGTGCAAAGCGCTTTGATTTATCTGGGACAAAGCACGTGGAGACCGCTTTGTCAGTGTGCCTGGAGGGAGTCTCACCGCTGCGACCCGGGTGGGTCAAGAAAATCCAGCACGCACGGAGCGCATTTTTTTGGGTTGGTGCCCCAGGAGCACAGGAGAACTTGGGAAAGTTCTCCTGGGGCACTAGCAGGAACTTCTTTTGGGTGCTTTCGCTTGCAGCCCGAATTCTTGAGGAGCAGGTCTCTCTCTCTCTGCATGGGAGACCCACCAACGAGGGCCTCATAGGGCCAGGAGGGTGGACGATCTGCCTCAGATTCCCGAAGGATTCATAACACGCACCAGGACGAGCACACTGCAGAAGCGAGAAGCTGCCCTCGCCAGGAGGTGAGCAGTCTCAGGAAATTGTGCCCAATGCGGGGGGACCTAGGGAGGTGTTCCCGACTCTTGGGGCAGTGTAGGTGACCGCCTCAGGGTATCTTCTACAACTAGCGAAGCTTCCCCCAGTACAAAACCTAGCTAGTAAAGTCCTGACCCCGTTCCCTTTCTGGAAGTGTGCTTAGGCTGGCAGGATGAGGAGTAAAACCTCAACGGAGGTCCCATGCCTTTCCAGCCCTCTTGGGGGAGATTCTCACTATGTGCAGCAGTATACCTCTATGTTGGGGATAGTAGTGACCTGCCAGGTGGGAAATGTTTTGATTGATATTGGCGCCCATACTAATGTGCTTATTCTTCCATGCACATTTTTAATGATGTTTCACCCTATGTGCAGCCACAATGGTGTTTTGGCAGTGATGATCATATGTTCCTATGGCATGTGCATTTATGATAATAGGTTGTTAGGACTCACCATGAGTCCTCTGATGTTCCTGTTATGGGCATTTATGATGGTAGTATGACATGTGCATTCTTTTAGTAATGTTTACCTGACTACTGCTAATGTTGCATGATAACAAGAAACATACGTGTGGCATGTGACTACTGCTGGCTTTCACAGAGTAATAGTACTGTGTAATG
Source organism: Pleurodeles waltl (assembly GCF_031143425.1). Taxonomy (NCBI): domain Eukaryota; kingdom Metazoa; phylum Chordata; class Amphibia; order Caudata; family Salamandridae; genus Pleurodeles; species Pleurodeles waltl. Next base: position 298,352,245 of record NC_090443.1, on the reverse strand, counting down.
TTCTTACAACTGCTTGGGCAGCAGGGTATTACTGACATGTTGTGTTTGGTCCAATGATGTTGTGTACAATACAGTTAATTTTTATATAACTTGGTGTTGTGTTTCCTTTGTTGTCGGGATAGTGTGTCACGTGTGTTGTGCAAATGCTTCATACATTGCCTCTGGGATAGACCTGAGTGCTCATGCCAAGCTACCAAGGAGGTGAGGAGGGGTTATCTTGGGTGTGTAACTCCCTCACCCTGACTGGAGTGGGTGGGTTCTGCCTGGCTTAGGTGCATACCCTAACCAACCAGAATCCCCATTTCTAACAATTGGTGATTCACTGAGTGAATGAGTGGTATATGGATGACTGAATGAGTGTATGAGTAAGTGTATGGGTGAGTGAGTGAGTGATTGGTGCATTGGTGATTCAAAGAGTGTATGAGTACATGCATGTGTGAGTGAGTGCATGTTTGGGTGAATGAGTGAGTGTATGAGTGGTGCATGGGTGATTGAAATGAGTGCATGAATGTGTGCATGGGTGAGCAAGTAAGTGTATGGGTGGTGTATGACTGACTCACTGAGTGCATCAGTAGTGTATGGGTGTCTGAGTGCTTGAGTGCATGTATGGATGATCAACTGAGTGCATGAGTGTATGCATGGGTGAGTGACTGAGTGTATGAGTGCTTGTATGAAGGATTGTGTGAGTGTGTGAGTGGTGCATGGGTGAGAGAGTGAGTGCAGAAGTGGTTGAGTGCATGTAGGGGTGAGTGAGCGCATGAGTGGTGTATGGGTGATTCAGTTAGTGCATGTGTGAGTTATTGAGTGTATGAATGCTTCTATGAGTGAGTGGGTGAGTGGTGCATGGGTGAGAGAGTGAGTGCATGAGTGCATGTATGGGTGAGTCAGTGAATGCATGATTGCATGTATGGCTGTGTGCATGAGTGTATCAGTGGTGTATGGGTGATTGACTGAGTGGTGTGTGGGTCAGTGAGTAAGTGAGTGAGTGGTGTGTGGGTGTTTGACTGAGTGCATGATTGCATGTATGGGTGAGCGAGTGAGTGAGTGCATGAGTGGTGTATGGGTGATTGAATGAGTGCTTGTATGGGTGAGTGAGTGCGTGCATGAGTGGTGTATGGGTGGGTGAGTGAGTGAGTACATGAGTGATGTATGAGTGATTGAGTGAGTGCATAAGTGCATGTATGGGGGAGTGAGTGATTGCATGCGTGGTGTTTGGGAGATTTACTGAGTGTATGAGTTTTTATATGGATAAGAGAGTGAGCACTGAATGTTGCCTGGGTGACTGACTAAATGCATGAATGCATGTATGGATAGGTGAGTGACTGCATGGGTGGTGTATGAGTGACCTCAGTATGGATGGATGAGTGACTGCATGGGTGGTGTATGAGTGACCTCAGTAGTGCATGGGCGATTCACTGAGTGCATGAGTGGTATATGGATGATAGAATGAGTGTATGAGTGTTTGTGTATGGGTGAGTGAGTGAGTGAGTGCGTGCATGAGTGGTGCATGGGTGACTGAAAAAGTGTATGAATACATGCATGGGTGAGTGAGTGAGTGAGTGCATGTATGGGTGAATGAGTGAGTGTATGAGTGGTGTTTGGGTGATTGAGTGAGTGTATAAGTGTGTGTATGGGTGTCAGTGAGTGCATGAGTGGTGTATGAGTGACTCCCTGAGTGCATCAGTAGTGTATGGGTGACTGACTAAGTGCATGTATGGATGATCGACTGAGCACATGAGTGTATGTATGGACAGGTGAGTGAGTGCATGAGTGGTGAATGTATGAGTGCATGAGTGCCTGACTGAGTCACTGAGTGTATGAATGCTTGTATGAATGAGTGTGTGAGTGAGTGACCAGTGCATCGGTGAGAGAGGGAGTGCATGAATGGGTGAGTGAGTGCATGAGTGGTGTATGGGGGATTCAATGAGTGCATGTATGAGTGAGCAACTGAGTGTATGACTGCTTGTATGAGTGAGTGAGTGAGTGAGTAAGTATGTGAGTGGTACATGGGTGAGAGAGTGAGTGCATGCATGGGTGAGTCAGTGAGTGCATGGGTGCATGTATGGCTGTGTATGAGTGAGGTGTGGGTGACTGACTGAGTACATGAGTGGTGTATTGGTCAGTGGGTGTGTGTGTGAGTAGTGTGTGGGTCTTGTACTGAGTGCATGAGTGCATGTATGGGTGAGTGAGTGAGTGCATGAGTGGTATTTGTATGATTGAATCAGTGCAAGAGTGCATGTATGGGTGAGTGAGTGACGGCATGAGTGGTGTATGGGTGATTGACTGAGTGTATGAGTGCATGTATAAGTGAATAAGTGAGTGTGTGAGTGGCGTGTGGGTGTTTAACTGAATACATGAGTGCAAGTATGGGTTAGTTAGTGAGTGCATGTGTGGTGCATGGGTGACTGAGTGTATGAATGCATATATGAGTGAGTGAGTACATGAGTGGTGTATGGGTGATTGAGTGAGTGCATAAGTGCATGTATGGGTGAGTCAGTGAGTGCATGAGTGGTGTATGAGTGACTGACTGAGTGTATGAGTACATGTATGAGTAAGTGAGTGACTGCATGAGTGATGCATGTGTGAGAGAGTGAGTGCATGAGTGTGTATATGGATAAGGGAGTGAGCACTGCGTGGTGTATGGGTGATTGACTGAGTGCATGAATGCAGGTATGGGTGAGTGAGTGACTGCAAGAATGGAGTATGGGTGAGTGAGTGTATGAGTGGTGTATGAGTGACTCCCTGAGTGCATCAGTAGTGTATGGGTGACTGACTAAGTGCATGTATGGATCATCGACTGAGTGCATGAATGTATATATGGACAAGTGAGTGAGTGCATGAGTGGTGACTGTATGAGTGCACGAGTGCCTGTCTGAGTAAGTGACTGAGTGTATGAATGCTTATATGAATGAGTGTGTGAGTGAGTGACCAGTGCATCAGTGAGAGAGGGAGTGCATGTATGAGTGAGTGAGTGCATGAGTGGTGTATGGGTGATTCAATGAGTGAGTGACTGAGTGTATGACTGCTTGTATGAGTGAGTGAGTGAGGAAGTATATGAGTGGTGCGTGGGTGAGAGAATGGGCACATGAGTGCATGTATGGGTGAGTCAGTGGTGTATGTATGGCTATGCATGAGTGTATGAGTGATGTATGGGTAACTGACTGAGTACATGAGTGGTGTATTGGTCACTCGGTGTGTGTGTGAGTGGTGTGGGGGTGTTTTACTGAGTGCATGTATGGGTGAGTGAGTGCATGAGTGGTCTATGGATGATTGAATCAGTGCATGAGTGCATGTATGGGTGAGTCACTGAGCACATGAGTGTTTTATGGGTGAATGACCGAGGTCATAAGTGCATGTATGGGTGAATGAGTGACTGCATGAGAGGTGTATGAGTGATTGACTGAGTGTAGGTATGAGTGAGTAAGTGAGTGTATGAGTGGTGTGTGGGTGTTTGACTGAATGCATCATTGCAAATATGGGTGAGTGAGTGAGTGCATGTGTGGTGCATGGGTGACTGACTGAGTGTATGAATGCATATATGAGTTAGTGAGTACATGAGTGGTGTATGGGTGATTGAGTGAGTGCATAAGTGCGTGTATGGGTGAGTCAGTGAGTGCATGAGTGGTGTATGAATGACTGGCTGAATGTATGAGTACATGTACGAGTAAGTGAGTGAGTGCATGAGTGGTGCATGGGTGATTGAGTGCATGAGTGTGTATATGGATAAGGGAGTGAGCACTGAGTGGTGTATTGGCGATTGGCTGAGTGCATGAATGCAGGTATGGGTGAGTGAGTGACTGCATGAATGGTGTATGGGTGATTGAATGAGTGCATAAATGCATGAGTGCATGTATGGGTGAGTAAGTGAGTGCATGAGTGGTGTATGGGTGACTGAGTGTATGAGTGCATGTATGTATAGGTGAATTAGTGGCTGCATGGGTTTGTGAGTGGATGTGTCAGTAGGTCAATCAGTCAGCACTAGGCTGTGTGACTGGCTGTATTGGTGAATAACTGGGTGTGTCATTGGGTGTTTGGAAGAGTAAGTGGGTGGGAGAGTGACTGTATATGTAAGACAGAAGATGTGTGAGGGGCAGTATCAGTGATTGAGAGAGTTTGTCAGTAAATTATGAGTGAGTGAAATGTGTGTCAGTGTTTGTTTTGGTAAATGAGTGGTGGTGCGATCTACTCTATGAGTAAAATAGTAGGTATATAAGTGCATCTATCACTGAGTGACTGTTTCAGTGAGAGGCTGCAGAGGTAAGAGATTGATTGTGTGCCTGCATAAAGAAGTACCTGAATGATTAAGTACGTTGTTGTGTGAGTTCCTGAAACAATGCTGTTTACACTGAATGTTTAAGTTCAAAATATTCATAAGAGACTAATAGGAAGGCATGGTAAGAGCACTTATGTTTAAAATACTGTCCATGGATATTTCTAAGTAATAAATCTGTGGTTCAAGAAGTGTTTTGACACATCTAACAAAGTTGATCTGCAGTCACCATTGAAAAAGAAAAATGAGTTAAAGATATCTCAGTATTTAATCTTTAAAGTTACACAAACATAACAATACACATTGATTATACTGTAAGACTGTATTACAACTTAGTAAAAATATAATTTTCACTTTTTTAATGTTCTCAACTTTTATACTTCTTCATCGAAAATGATGGTCTGTATAAAGCATCTTCTTCAAACAGTGGGGAATAAACAATCAATGGATTGTAAAGAAAAAAACCAAACCTGCAAAGTAGATCACTACAGATAAGTGATATTATGCGTTCCACTCACTACAATTCATTAGTTAGTGTTTTTTCTAAACTAACTGCATTAAAGTAAACAACCATATCCTAAAAGTATTACTTATTGGTATAATATCACAAGTAAATATGAATCACTCTTAAATTTTACAGATCATTTTGAAAATGCCATCCCCAGAAGGCTAAATGATGTCTAAACTGCTATATGATCCATTTACAGAAAATCCTTTCACAATTAGGACATAGAAGTTTGGTTGGAGAAGCAAAGGGGGACAATTTTTTAGTTTTGAAGGCAGTTTTTGGTTTCAACTTAAGGCTGCTGTAATTGAAGTGTGTCCATCCAGTTTCAGACTTTAATTGCAGAGTATTCTATTGAGTTGTTACATTAACTCCTTCTGGAACATAAAAGGACTCTTGCTTTTTTGAATATCTTTTTAAATACATTATCCTCACTAGGCCAAATAATCTCTCAAAAAGAGATGAACCACATGAAAGAAACAATGTGAGTCACTTTTTTAACCAGAATTCTTCCTTAGAACTTTGGTTGAAGAAACAAAAGATATGAGTTCGGTAGTTTGAATGGAAGTTTTGTTTTATATTTTAGGTTGATGTCATTGCATTCTGCCCATCCAGTTTCGCTCTTTAAACAGACAGTATAGTGTCCAGAGGTTGTATTAACTCCTTTGTGAAAGATGACAGCCAAAGTAGCAAAAGTTCTTCTCGAAAGTGATATTTGTCCAGCTTTGAAGTTTGTAGTTTGAGTTTTCAATTTGGAACCATCCGCTCTGCATCGCTGTAGCATTACTATAAGGTATTTTCCAGCTGTTTGTAGAAACAATGTAGACATAACGTCTGAATTGCAGTTTGGGCATGTCATATTTTGGTTAGCGTTTCTGTGCAATTTCTCAAAAGGCACAGTTTCAGAATCCAGCAATGTTAAGTCGATAAATCATTCAGAATTGATTGAAGTGCTAGATGTGAAATAGCAATCCTTGCAGGCATGGTTCTATTTCTAAAATCCTCAATATCTACTTCTGCTTGTTCTAAGACTCAAATGATAAACTTAATATATTTCTGTGTCTTGTTGAATGTTGAGAGTAAACATGAAGCAGAATTTATTACACTTCTGTCACCCATTAAACATTGCAGCAAATTATATAGTGCAGAACACATTCTCTTATCTGAATTTCATTCAAGTTGATTTGCTACATGTAGGAAATGGAAACAGTACATTAAGAACAACATTTGCATTGCAATTGACACCTCAACTGTTTTCCAACTGGTAACCTACAATTTCACCATAATTTTCCAATTTCCTCTTTTTAGCAACGTCTGTGTTCTCCTTCTGTGTTTTCCTTTCTTGATGGTCTGTAAACTGTTTTGTATCCGTCCTCTTTAAACAGATTTCCCATTTCTCATACATAGGGTACTGGCCTAAATGAGGAGCGTATGGTCCTCTTAACTAATTGTACTCTCTTACACAGCTTGCATCAGCACTAACGTTCTTCTCATCGAAGTCAATAAAAAACAAACCAGACAATGTACTAATTTGCCACAATGCTACGTATGACATTCCTCCTTTGGATACAGAACTTCCAACATTAATTAAAGCTTCATCTACACTTAAACTTTGTGCTTTATTTATGGTTACAGCATATGCTAGAGAGAGTGGGAACTGTTGCTGCCGGATATATAAGTCTTTTACAAGTAAAAACCATATATCAGCCAATCTTCTTCACATCATCTATCTGATCTATTTTTATAGCCAAATATTCTTCGTCATCTCTATTTGGAAAATTATTGAAATCGATAACTTGACCCATTGTACTATTTACTAAGCCAACATCAACATTTAAATTACGTTGCAAAATACCTCGACAAGTTTTACAGACACGTAAACACTTTTCTAATCCTGCTGTCTTGGATACCATTTTCTCTAAAGAATCTAATTTTGATTGCAATTTTTCTGTCAGCAGTATTATGACTCCCTGATGTTCCTTTTTTATCAATAACTGTAATTTCCAAAATCTCTTCTTTCTCAAGATGTAGTAATTTTTCACTGAAGTTGGAGCACTTTTGAAGGGTTGGCATTAAACAAACTTTAGACTTCTCTACTTTAAAGAAAGTGAACATTAGTTCTGGCACTATAATGTTAGGTGGGAATATACTCTTGATAAGGTGACTTTCTCAAGCACATTTTCCCTTTTTTGGTAGCACGCCCACTCTAATGTTCTTCAGTATAGTTCCATATTCCAGATCAGATGATTGGAGCATATTTTTCACTAATTCTTTATAATTAAAGTTTAACCAAATATTCACGTTCCCAATACTTCCAAGGGAATTTCTTGTTTCATTGTGCAAAAGTTCTTTGAAAACAGGTTGTCCTTTTACAGGGGTAAGTTGGAGTAAGTCACCAAACACAATTAAATGTTTCCCTCCAAAGACTACATAATAGTTTGTTCTTAAAATCTGCTGCACCCTTACATTTATGAAGGCAAGCATTATGTTCAATACCATGCTCACTTCATCAATGACTGGAAGCTTCAGTTTTTTTAATACTCTTGACACCTCATGGCAAACATCACCAGATAATTTCTGGTGCTCCAACATATTGTCATATTCACCTTGTAGCATTAGTATTCAACGTAGAGTAATTCCATTAATGTTTTGTACAGCTACTTCTGCTGGTGCTGTTACTACACATGACAAATTCGAATCTGCAGCCTTCTGCAGATTTCCAGTGAGAACTTTAATTGGAAAGCTTTTGTCAGTGCCAGCTTGCCCACTGATGTGTAGTAATATTAGTTTATATAAAGAACAATCACACTGGTTCCTCTTGTGGAGAAATTCATGTTTTATTTTATCTTTAATTTCATTGTAAATTTATCTCTGGTCATTGTTCAGCTGTCCCCCTAACTGTTTCCTCTCTTCCCTGTTGCATTGCATTCTCCACCTCATTCATGGTTATAGATGCTTCATTTGAATTACTGGTTCTCCAAGAGGATCTTGACTTGCTGGTGCAGAACTTTGGCTGCTTTGTGAATTCTTCCTGGCCATCTCAGCAGTGATGGATTCTTCCTGTTCAATCTCATCTTTCAACATCTACTAGTACTTTGGAAACACAGAACAGTCAATACTGTCTTTTATCGCGTTGAAACAGTCTTCATAACAGTCATAGTTTTGAAGTAAATCTGAATCAATACGATTTTGCTTGAAGAGTTGCAAAAGTGGCAAGTAGAAAAACTCTCTTCTCTCTGAATTTTGCCAACTAAGGGCCAGATGTAGGAAGGAAAAATTTTGCGAGTCATTACTACTCGCAATTTCCGAATCGCAAAATGGGATCCAAGAAAAAAAGCGACATCAATTTGCGACTCGCAAATGATGTCGCACCGCAGATTGCGAGTCCGCTGTTAGCGAGGTTGCTTTTTGCGAACTCGCAATTTGCGAGTCGGGTGTCGCAAATTGCCACTGGGCCGCAAATTGCATGCAGGCGCAGCAAAACAGTTGGAAAAACACTTCCTGGCTCTTGCTGATGACATCAGAACCAGGAAGTCATCAAATATACCTGGGAGGAGGGAGGACCACACCCTTTTCAAACTGCTGTGCAACTACCTGGAGAGAGGAACTGCTGCTACCATGGAAGACACAGGCAGTTCAGGAAGGAAAAGGAAACTGAAATTCTCAGAAAAAGAACTTGAGGTGCTGACAGAAGAATGCTGCCAGCACCATGACCAGCTTTTTGGCAAGGCAGCCCTGAGTGTCCCAGACACTGAGAAGAGGAGGATCTGGCAGCAAATCCAGGAGAGGATCAATGCCATCGGGGTGAGCCACCGAAGCATTGATGAAATAAAAAAAAGGTGGTACGACCTGCGCTCCAGGACAAAGGAGAGGGTGGCAGAGCGCCTCAGGGAAATGAGGGGCACAGGAGGAGGCCCATCCACCATCCCACCACCCACAGCCATGGAGGAATTGGTAGAACAGACACTGGAGCCTGAGGCTGTGTCAGGAATGGGATCATTGGACACGTCAGCGCAAGGGACATCCAAATGTGAGTACCATGAAACATGCATGTACACCTACAAATGCTATATCCACACTCACCCAGTACACAGCAGCATGCACAACCAGACTAGCTCCATTCCAGACTAGCAACCACCAGAATGGTGCATTATGGGCAATGTAGTACAGTAGTCAGCATATAGGCAAATGTTTATTATGAGGCATACGACAGATGGTATAGACTGACAGTGTGTTCCCTATGTCCCACAGGTCTCCCACAAGACACCCCCACCAGCCACACCATCCAGGGTGAAGACAGCAGGTCTCAGGCAGTGCAGGAGGCTGCAGCAGCCATTACAGGGCCCAGCATGACACCACCACATTCCCCTCCAGAAGATGTACAGGACATGGAGGAAGGAAACACGACAGCTGGCCCCAGCCACACAGTGAGACATCCAGAGCCAGCAGCACCATAGCGTCGCAGACGCAGAGTCCAAGTCCATGCGGTGGCCCAGGAGGACATAGGGGAGGCATCAATGTCTGCAGTTGAGGCATCCCTCCTTTCCGGTCAGCACCTGCAAACAAGGCAATTACGGATTATAGCAGGTGCAATGCAGAGAATGGAAAACAATGTCACACATGGCCAGGCTGATGTGAACACACAGTTCACAAGACTAAATGACAATGTCAGCGAATTTACACATTCAATCCGCCAACTGGTGACGGAACTGGTGGCTGAGAGACAAAGTGCAAGGCGCCGTGAGCGCCCCCTAGTTCAAAGATTTGACCGCATGGCAGCGTCCATTGGCTGTCTTGCCATGAACACCACAGGCCTGTCAAGACGGACCGTGAGTCTGCAGGTGGAACTGGGCCACTTTGCAGGGGATGTGGCGCGGGAACTGGTCTGCATTAGCCACGCTGTGGACATGTTGGAGGCCAGGCAGGTGGCAAGGGGCACGGGTGAGACCCCTCAGGACAGTGAGGAGGGGTCCACTATCAGCAGTGTATCTGCCACTGACACACGTGTACTGCGGAGTGGAAGTGCACGTCAGGGGTCAGCTGACCCACCTGGGACGAGCCATGCTGGGCGAACCAGGAGGAGGATGTAGGCACAAACACTGCAGGACTCATGAGGCACATGCAGTCAATGTGTCCTCATTAAGGGTGGACATGTGCAGCCCCTTACGGACAGTTATGTTCTTTCACCATTAGGTTCACTAATTAAAATGTTTAGTTTGTTCCACTACACAACTGGGCTCTTTGTGTGTGACATTAGTGAGTGTGGTGTCAGTTGCCACGTACCTTCCAAAGTATTGGGTTGCAATGTTGTCTCGTCTCTGTCTGCCTTGATTTGCAATGCTTCTATCTCCAGGGTGCCTATGTGGTAGCTCTTGCTCGTCATCCTCCGAATCTGGGTCATCAGGGGCGAGATGTAGCCCACGTCTGGTGGCAATGTTGTGCAGTTTTGCGCATGCGCCAACTATCTTGAATGCTGTTATTGGGGCATTCTGGAGCGCACCTCCACTTCTGTGGAGGCATCGGAATCTTCCCTTTTACAGTCCAAAGGTCCTCTCTATGACATTTCTGGTCCGCCTATGTGCACTGTTATATCGCCTCTCATTCTCATTGCTGGGTGTTAGGTACGGGGTTAGTATCCATGGTCGTAGCGCATATGCACTGTCACCTGTTTGGCAAAAATAAGCAATGTTAGCATGGCATGGATGGTTTCTACAGTGACCTGTGTGTATGGCTTCAGGGTGTATTCAGCAATACCTAAGAGATATCCGTCTCCAAACTCCCCACGTTCTAGGCATTGGGGCATCCCACTGTGCCTGAAAATGTAAGAGTCATGTGTACTCCCTGGAAATTTGGCAACCATGTCAGTGATGACATAATGGGCGTCACATACCACCTGGATGTTCAGTGAGTGGGTACATTTCCTATTGTGGAACAGATATTCCAGATTTGCAGGAGGGCAAATTTGTATATGTGTCCCGTCCACACACCCTATTACATGAGGGAAGTTGGCAATTCTGTAGAAGTCCAACTTGGTGCTGTTAATTTCTGCCTCATTCCTGGGTAGGTATATGTATCTGGACATGTGTGTGAGTAGGGCATCTAGGAAACATCTGAAGAACCGTGAGAGTGCACTTTGGGATACCCTACCTGCCACTGCAATCACCCCCTGATAGCTACCCGAGGCCAAGAGGTGCAGTGAGCATAGCACTTGCACAAGTGTGGGGATGGGGCAGCCGCGCACAGTCTGGCGTTGAAGCTGCAGATTGGGTTAATCAATTAATTTTAATATTGCTGCACTGCTGAGTCTGTATTTGTCATAAATCTCCTCCTCAGTTTGTTGGAAAAGTGCCTGCCTGGTTCTGTATATCCTCTCCTGTCTCTGGCTCCTCCTCCTCCTCTGCTGGGCGGCGTGGACTCTCCTCCTCCTTGCTATCACATATATTTCAGCCATTTTGAGTAACCCAGATGCCTTCTGGGTCTCCTTTTATACTTTGGTTCTGGTTACCACCTGCTCTGACTTAGTGGTAATTTGGGTGTGCAAAATGGGCTTTTTGCGATTCGTTGCAATTTGCGAGTGGCTTTTTCATATGGTTTGTGACTCGCAAATTGCGACTTACTATTTGCGGGTCGCAAATTTTGCGAGTCGGTAATGGCTCGCATCGCAATTTGCACTACGGAAATGGGATTTTTGCATCCCATTTCCGATTTTGCGGGGTCGCATTTGCTACATCTGGCCCTAAGTTTTCTGTAGTTAATTACATTTTCTTTGTTGAGTCTCACCAAAAAAAGTCACATCCTATGACTGCAAATCTTCCCTTATTCTATGTTTCCAGTTACATCAGTTCTATATGTATAATGCTGAAGTACTTCATAGAGACACATGTCTTCAAGATGGGGACTCCTTCTTGGGTGGTATGTTTCCAGAATGTTAGTCTTTAGAATGTCTGTGCTGTCGAGATCAAATTCTGCAAGGTACTGTATTTCTGGAAAAGACTTCAATATTCTGTGACAACTGTTTGCAAGGCTTAGAGTTACCCACACATTTCCTCTAGACTTGAAGAATAAACTTGCTGAGCTTAACTTATCTGCGCACTTATAAGATCCAATTTTCCTGTGGGAAGGCATCTTCAAACTGAAACAATACAATTTCTTAGTAAGAGTCTTTTCTCCTCCCACACCTCTTTCATCTCTGTCTTCTCTGATTTTGTTATATAAGAAGTCACATAGCAAGCAACAGCAATGGACTTATCTACAACAAATTGTACATCCATATTTGCATTCCACATGTTCAGAATAACAGGGTTGTAGTCATTTATGTATTTTGATGCTTCTATTTTTTGTTGATTTCCATGTTAGGGTGTGCCTCACTGCTAGCAAAAAGCTTTTCACTCTTCCTTCTGAGATGACAGGTTGTGAGAATTCAAAACAACATCTTGTGTAAAATTGTGCTTTTGATTTATCTTTTAGACAACAGTGTTTACCACACCTAAGATTTTGAAATCATAGAACTTACTGTCTTAATCCCTTGTTAGCAGTTTCTTTTGGGATGGCACATGTTACATACTGATCAATGAAAGACAAGGCATACTCTTCAGTGTCTGTTCCAAACTTTGGGGCATCTTTTACCCATAACAACATGTGAATATGTGGAGCACCTCTAGCTTTGTACACTTTGCGCCAAAAGAAATAAGTCACTTCGCCAAGAGGAGAATTAATTTTGGTGCAGATGAAAGCCATCATTGCTTGAAATCTGTAATTAAATATCTGCAAAAGTTTGCTGTGTTTAATGAGCAGAGTTCTCTTGGTGACTTCAAATTTATGTCTTTTATGTTTGAATTTGCTTCTTGTAAGAAATCAAGGAGCTCATCCCACACATACTCAGAACAACTGAGTGTCAGAAACCAGGTAGGTGTTCGTAGGTTTTCAGCATGCATTACACCTCACTATAATGATGATACCAACACTCATTGGTACCACATTCACATGCCATCAAATTAATCAAGTTGTATTCCAGATTTTTGTCTTTTCCATGAACTTTTTCAACAAACTCCCTTGTGGACAGAATCTGCATGTTCACCCCTGTTTTGAGAATGTGATTTACTGCATAAGATGAGCCAGACAAGTCAATCAGACTGAAATATAAAGGGAATACACAGGTTCTCTGAGTAAAGTCTAGTTGATCTGTACTCTGCTGCTGGTATTTGTATAGGCCAGTCATTATACCTACCACCTACTCCAGTAGGAAACAGATGCTGTAGGAGGCTGGCCTGATTTGTAGTTGGTACCAAAGGTACTTACACCTTATACCAGGTCCAGTTATCCCTTATTAGTGAAATATAGTCAGTGTCTAGCAGCCGGGCTGTCTAGAGGTATCTGTAGCTCAGCAGCCAAGGCTGATCTAAGAGACATGCAAAGCTCTTGTAATACCACTGTAGTCACACAGTACTCACACACATGAAAGAAATTACTCAGTTTTACAAAAATAAAGGTACTTTATTTTTAGTGACACAATGCCGGTGACACAGTCAAGCATACTGACAAAACAGTCAAACATACTGACAAACAGACCAAAAACCATAAGCACTGGGGTCCTGGCCAGCAGGATTCCATTGACACAGTCAAACACAATGACAAACAGACCAAAAATGGGGGTAACCATGCTAGAAAGAGGCTACTTTCTCACAGATGTGGAAAACAGCAAACCTCTAAATTTTTCTTCCACATACTTAAGGTTACACCTTTTGCTTCTTTCATCTGAAAGTGATCAATAGCATCTCCAATAATCTCTTTGGAGTGCAGAGGATGAGTACTGTTGTGTTCAAAAATTTCTTCTGATCGGGATTGTTCTATCTTTTCAATTTGACCTCTTGATTAAAGTGTGTATTCCTTGAAGGAAGTTGGCTCTGTATTTACTATCTCAAAGTGAGAGAGAGTGTGCTTAGAGTCCAAGGGTTCCCCTTAGAGGTTGATAGGGGCAACATTAAATAATACTAATGCTCTACTTTGTGGTAGTGTGGTCGAGCAGTAGGCTTATCAGAGGGTAGTATTAAGCATTTGTTGTACACACACAGACAGTAAATGAGAACGCACACTTAAAGACTTAACTCCAGGCCAATAGGTTTTTATATAGAAAAATATTATTTTCTCAATTTATTTTAGAACCACATGATTCAAAATGTAAGTAAGTACATAAATTGTAAGGTACTTCACACAGGTAAATATGGTACTTTGAATTAAAATAGTAATGTACACAGTTTTGGCAAAAATGGCAATAAGCTATTTTAAAAGTGGACACAGTGCAAACATCAACAGTTCCTGGGGGAGGTAAGTAATAGTTAGTTTCTCAGGTAAGTAAAGCACTTACAAGTTTAGTCTCCTGGGCATAGGCAGCCCAACTTTGGGGGTTCAAGTCAACCCCAAACACCCAGCACCAGCAACACGGGGACGGTCAGGTGCAGAGGTCAAAGTAGGGCCCAAATAGCATAGGTGCCTATGGAGAACAGGGGTGTTCCGGTTCCAGTCAGCTAGCAGGTAAGTACCTGCGTCCTCGGGGAGAAGACCAAGAGGGTTTTGTAGAGCACTGGGGGGGGGGTCACACAAAATACACCCGCAGCGGCACAGGGACGGCCGGGTGCAGTGTGCAAAGTAGGTGTCGGGTGTTGCGTTGAAAGCAATGGGGGGACCCGGGGGTCACTCTGGCGATGCAGGCAGGGTACAGGGGGACTTCTCGGGCCAGCCACCAACTGGGCTAAAATGAGGGCCGCCTGCTGGTCACTCCTGCACCGATGGTCGGTTCCTCTCGGTCCTGGGGGCTGCAGATGCAGTGCTTCCTCCAGGCGTCGGGTTCCTTTGTTACTGGGCAATCGCGGTCAGGGGGATCCTCTGGATCCTCTCTGCAGGCGTCGCTGTGGGGGTGCAGGGAGGCCGACTCAGGGTGTCAACATCATTGGAGTCACCTGGGGATCCTCTCTAAGGTGTTGGTTTCTCTGGACACAGGCTGGGGGCGACGGGTGCCGAGTATGAAGACTCACACTTCCAGAGTGAAGCTGGAGTCTTCTTTAAAGATAGTTTCTTGGTTGTAGTTTTGGACAGAGCTTCCTATTCTCTGGAGTTTCTTGGTCCTGTAGGTGTAGATCAGTCCTCTGAGTCCTCCGATGTCGCTGGTCTCGCTGGATGGGTCGCTGCGCAGGTTCTTTGAGTCTGGAGACAGGCAGGTAGGGCTGGGGCCAAGTCAGTTGTTGTCTCCGTCGTTTCTGCTGGACTTTCAGGTCAGCAGTCCTTCTTCTTTCTTCAGGTTGCAGGAACCTGATTTCCTGGGTTCAGGGTCACCCCTAAATACTAAATTTAGGTGTGTTCAGGTCTGGGGTGCAGTAGCCAATGGCTACTGTCCTGGAGGGTGGCCACACTCTCTTTGTGCCTCCTCCTTGTGGGGAAGGGGGCACATCCCTAATCCTATTGGGGGAATCCTCCAAAACAAGATGTTGAGGATTTCTTAAGGCAGGGGTCACCTCAGCTCAAGACACCTTAAGGGCTGTCCTGACTGGTAGGTGACTCCTCCTTGTTTTCCTCATTATCTCCTGCGGACTTGCTGACAAAAGTGGGGACTGTGTCTGGGGGGGTGGGCATTTCCACTAGCTGGAGTGCCCTGGGGTGCTGTGACACCAGGCTTGAGCCTTTGAGGGTCACCGCCAGGTGTTACAGTTACTGCAGGGGGAGGTGAGAAGCACCTCCACCCAGTGCAGGCTTTGTTCCTGGCCTCAGAGTGACAAAGGCACTCACCCCATGTGGCCAGAAACCCGCCTGGATGTGGCAGGCTGGCAGGAACTGGTCAGCCTAACACTAGCATTTGGACTGGTATACAGGGGGCATCTCTAAGATGCCCTCTGTGTGCATTTTCCTATAAATCTCACACTGGCATCAGTGTGGATTTATTGTGCTGAGAAGTTTGATACCAAACTTCCTAGAATTCAGTGTAGCCATTATGGAACTGTGGAATTCGTGTTTAACAAACTCCCAGACCATATACTCTTTATGGCTACCCTGCAATTACAATGTCTAAGAATTCGCTTAGACACTGTAGGGGCATAGTGCTGATGCAACTATGCCCTCACCTGTGGTATAGTGCACCCTGCCTTAGGACTGTAAGGCCTGGTAGATGGGTAACTTACCTATGCCACAGGCAGTGGGTTGTGGTCATGTCACACTGAGGGGAGTGCTATGTCGACATAGTAATTTTATCCCCACCAGCACACACAAGCTGTGAGGCAGTGTACATGTGCTGAGTGAGGGGTGGCATAATACATGCTGCAGCCCTTAGAGATCTTCCCTGGCCACTGGGCCCTTGGTATCAGGGGTACCACTTACAAGGGACTTATCTGTGTGCCAGGGCTATGCCAATTGTGAAGACAAAGGTACAGTTTAGGGAAAGAACACTGGTGCTGGGGCCTGGTTAGCAGGGTCCCAGCACACTTTCAATCATTACTAGCATCAACAAAAGGCAAAAAGTTAGGGGGTAACCATGCCATGAGAGGCATTTTCCTACAATCCTCCAATGTGTAATACCTTGAAGATCATCTACATTTTTATAGTAAATACTATTTTGTACCAGATATAATGTTGCTGTTTTTACTTTATTAACATCTACTAACTCTTGCCATATCTTTGTGCTCTTGGTAGGGTCTCCATTGATTAGAATTACAAGTCCTTCTTCCAATTTTGTGTGCACCCCTACAGTTTCAATATTGTGCCTGAAATCTAATGGCAAGTACACAACTCTACCTTTAAGACCTTTCTGGAGGACAGTTGGAGGAAAGTTTCCAGTCTTTGGCTCCGTACGGACTATAGATTGAAATGGACGCACACATTGTATAAGTATAGATTCATACATTAAAATCTTGAAGCTCCTGTGGAATTGAAACCAGTTCTCATTTGTTATGCTCTACTCTAACTGGCATTTTATTGTCCTCTAACTTATTATAACAATACTTGCATATAGTTTGATGTGTGAAAATATCAAAGCATTCCTTTACAAATCAATAAGCTGCAAATTCTTGCCACTGATCTCAATTCTCTTCTTCAGTTTTTGAAAACGCAATAACATTACGAGTTTGAGTTTTTTAGTGAGTGCGTCGACAACATATACAAACACAATCTGGTTTCTCTGAACAGACTATTTAAAACTTTGTAATCTCTTCAGGAAAGTTATCAATAGTAATACCTGTCTCTTGTTCTGCTACACCTGCAGATATTGTCTTCATTTTCCGTACACTCCTCTTCAGAGCCAAATAAATAAAGTTGTATATCATCACAAACCTCTTCTACTTCCACCTCTGTACCATGCAAAAGAACTCTATTGATTTGTTCTAAACATAGTGCAGAAGTCTCAACATGGTAAAGGCTCCTAACTAAAGTTTGCATTTGAGATTTGAGTACTGCCAACATTCCAAAATGATGTCATGTGCTTTGGCACACTTTCTTTGCTAGTGAATGTCCTTGTAGGTTTTTATATTTCCTGACTTGCATGGATCTAATCCTTGCAAAATAGAAATTTTCTGCTTAAGACTTTTGCATGGAAAGATACGTAGAAAATTTCTCAAAATGTAATTTGATTGCTACTGTACTCTATAAATACTGCTACAGTTCCATTTATATAATCTTAATAATTCATCTCATAACATCGTCCAGATTCATCAGCTGCATGCACCAATGTGTTCTCCTGCAAGTAGCTCCATTCCTTAAAGAAAGGGCCAGTAATAGAAGTATGTCTTCATTCATCACTGAAAACTTTGAAAAAGTTTGTTTTATTGACAAATCTTCTTTTGGCTTCTTGTCCTCATAATCAACACTATTTTATTCAAAGTCTTCATTCTGTTTAGAATCAAATTAAATAGCTTCCTTTTGAGAGCAGAGGCCTTATCAACAACACCCTCAACACGTTCCTTTTGTTTGCACATCTCTGCTTCTTTCATGCTTCTTCATAGTTCTTAAAAGAGTGTGAATTACCCTCCTGCGGAACATTCTAACTCTAATTTCTTTATACTACTTTTGTCTTCTAGTTAAGCTCTGTCCTTCATTGTAAGATTTTGTATTCTTCATTCTTAAACCCCACCACTGTCTGCCCATGTATTCCCTCCCCTATCCATGATACCAAGACCACTGCCAGTCCACTGTGCAAACATGACAACGATGCACCTTTCATCTTGCAGGCACATTGCCCACCAAACCCAGTGCTGCTGGCTAGGCCTGCAAGCACCTCCCGGATCAGGACCAGGTCAGTTCCAACAGAGGAATATCACCAATCACCTCAGGCCCCACGGGTAAACATTGGTATTGACCCACTTCTTCCCACTCAACAACATCTGCCAGACCAACCTCCGACAGCCAACCATACAAACCCCAGGCATTTAGATAGGGTAGTTCAGCCACTGACTGGGGTACGACTTGTCTTGTGGACGTGGCAGGTTTGAAATCTATTCTGCCCCTTCCATCCTTCTCCTCCTTTATTGACGAACATGACATATGTCTTCTCCAAGAGACATGGTCACTCTACCCACTTTTTCGAACTTGCTATTCAAACTTCCACATCCCCGCTGTGGCCAGTACGAGAGGCTGGCCCTCAGGGGGTTTGACCATCTGGATCAAAACATCACTTAGCTGCCATATATCACAGCTACCTACTGACTCTCCCGACCTGTTAGGCCTTCGTCTATCCTTTGGGCCTGACTCTGTGGTGAACATCTTTAACATCTACACTCGAGGGGTCAGGGGGGGGTCAAGTCTCCAAAACCCTCTGCGCCCTCGTAGCCCTCTTACAAAACTATCCCCGCCATCATAAAACCATTGTGGCAGGGGACTTCAACGTCACATTCGAACCCCTTGACTGGGACGATCTCAGGTCCACTTACGAGGAGGATCAAGCCTGGTCTATCCCTGCCCTGTCAATCCCACCCATCAAGAGATGGACGCAGGTCGCTGTCCAGGTCAAATCACTGACCATGGAGTTCGGGCTCAGGGCGTTAAATGGCAGAACCAAATCAGACACCAATGGCTGTCACACGTTCAACAAAACCAATCACACCAGCAGAATCGACTACTGTCTATTCGACATAAGACTATGGCCCTTAGTCATCGACATGGCGATCATTGAAAGGACTGAAAGCGATCACAACCTTCTCTCTGCCAATACATTAGCTCTAGGTAATCTCCCATCCACGTTTAACTTCCCAGCAGTAGCACCCGAGGGTATCAGCCTGGCCAACAATAAACAACACTTAAAATGGGACAAGGTCGTGGCTCGGCCCGCACTCATCAACGCTGCTAATAACACCCTAAAATCCACACTAATGGACCTAGAGGCAGGTCCCGCAATTCCCTACCAGGATATAAGCTCAATCCACACCTCCTGTTTCAGGGATATCGTAGCCCACTTTTCAGTACCCACAGCCCATGAGGACAAACGACACATAGGTAGGCACCGCTGGTTCAACAAAACGTGTTGGTCCCTAAACAAGCGCTTAGTTCAAGCCATTAAATCCAAGGACCCCACCGCCATCCGCGTAGCTAGGAAGTCCTATAAATCTGCAATACGCAAAGCCAAGCATGACCAAGATAATAAATGGTGGACAGCACTCAGTGACGCTGTGCGCGAGAGGAACCATAGTCTGTTCTGGTCCCTGGCAGCGCGAGGCCCAGAAACCAGTGGCTTGGACATCACAACCAATATTGCCCCGAAAGAATGGGTAGTTCACTTTAGCAGCCTGTACTCCCCTGACCATGATAGCCCCATTCCTGTTCGCATGGGCCCCCACCTATATCCCTCATTAGCACCCACCACCGCAGCACCCCTGTTGTTCTCCCTAAGTGACATAACCTATTCCCTAAGCACCCTAAAACGCGGCAGGGCCCTGGATCAGACTGCGTCCCAGCAGACCTGTTCTCAACAGACCTAGCATCCTGGTCAAGATACCTCACCATTATAGCAAACGCAATAGCATCTGGGGCGCCAATCCCCGAGTCCTGGAAAGCGGCTATTGTTATTCCAATCTTTAAAAAGGGCGACAGATCACTTCCTTGCAACTATAGACCTATTAGCTTAATTGACTGCGTCCAAAAAGTCTTCTGCCACTGCCTCCTAGGAAAGATCGAAGAATGGATGACTGAACATGACATCCTTAGCCCCCTCCAAGCCGGTTTCTGGAAGAAAATTTCCACCACTGATCAAGCCCTCAGACTCCTATTATTATATTGGAAAACAGTGCTCATTGGTAAAGGCAGCCTTTATGTAGCTTTTGTGGACCTCAAATCTGCTTTCGACCTAGTACCTCGCAACAAACTATGGGACACTCTCTCTCGGTTGGGAATCCCGGAGCACATTCTTGCCATACTGATACGACTCCACGAGGACAACTACGCACGAGTCAGGTGGGGCAACAAGGGCCAACTAACTGATAAAATCCACATTTCCAGGGGTGTGCGGCAAGGGTGCGTCCTTGCCCCGACCCTCTTTTCCCTGTATATCAATGAAATCGTCTCCTCCCTCCTCAGATTGCAGGCTGACGCACCTTCACTTGGCACACAAAAAATCCCAGTCTTACTCTTTGCCGATGACACTCTTCTGATATCCAAGACCCCTAGCGGCCTAAGGAAACTCCTTACGTACTTCGAGAAATTCTGCTCATCACAGGGACTCGAAATCAACGCCTCGAAAACAAAACTAATGACCCTCAATCCCCATAGATCTTTTAAAGGGAATTTTACTTTAGAGGGCTCCACACTTGAGAAGGTGGGCA
Organism: Pleurodeles waltl; assembly: GCF_031143425.1. Taxonomy (NCBI): domain Eukaryota; kingdom Metazoa; phylum Chordata; class Amphibia; order Caudata; family Salamandridae; genus Pleurodeles; species Pleurodeles waltl. The sequence continues at coordinate 298,331,682 of NC_090443.1, read as the reverse complement.
TCTTCAGCTACCTGGGCATAACATTCACTGACAACGTGTCTTGGAAACCACACATAGGAAAACAAGTCCTAAAACTAAAACAAACAACATGGGTACAACTAAAAAACTTTCACCTCTCACACACCAAACCAATTCGCCCAGCATTACAGTTATACGAACACCCAGGCTGTCTCCTCAGCGCTTTACGGGGCTGAACTATGGGGCTATACCAAAACCCAAGACTTAACCACCGCTGAAAATAACTTCCTGAGAAACCTTGTGTCCCTTCCGCAAAGCACCCCACTGTTCCCCCTTCTTAAGGACCTCGGCATCAAACGCATTGGGCACAAAGCCCGCCTGCGACCTCTGCTGTACTGGCGGCGTCTCTGGACCACCCCTGAGCTCGACATCTTCACTGAAACACTACAAGCCATTCTAAAAGCCGACCATCTTCACAGAATTCCATGGCTACGACGCATCAAGGGTTCACTGTACTCACTCGGGCTAGATGATCTCTGGAACTCACCAACCACGTCCGTCTTCCCCTCGAAAAGCGAACTAAAGAAACTATATTGGCAATTGGCAAATTATGAAGACACAAGGGCTGCACTCCACACCTCATTATCTTGTGACTTTGCCAACCTAAAAGAGTCATGCAAGTACGAAGCTTTTTGGGACCTAATCACGGCCCCAAGGGAAAGGAAACTGTACTTCCAGCTCTGCATTGGAACACTCCCATTAAGACTCTTCACCAGCAGCTGGTCACACAACGAACCAACCGCATGACCAGCTTGCAAAGCCCCCGTCGAGAATCTCCCTCACGTCCTTTTTGCCTGCCCCGCGTACACCGCCCCTCGCAGGAAATGGCTGGCCCCGGCATGCAGACTACTGGGAGTCCGCAGCTCTGAGCTAGCCCTGCGAATCCTCAGATCAGACACTAGGCCAACACTAGTGATCGCCGTCGCCAAATTCCTCTGAGCTAGCTGGCTTATTAGAGGAAAATCCCTTCTGCATAAAGACTCCAACTAAGACTGTCCCATCGTCCTGTGCGAGTGCATTTTATTCCATTTTTTTATTCCATCTTTTCTTATCTTTTACTCCCTTTTATCATTATATTTATTATTGTAATCATCATTTTGTGTATTTATTTGTATTTATTACTGCTTGCGCTTTTTTGGCTCCTGTAGCCGCAATAAAGCTCCTTTGAATTGTATTCTTCATGTCATGTACTTGTTCTCCTTTTTTAGTTGACTTGTACATTTGCTTTCTATTTACTTGATTTAGATCACTTTGATGTTTTCCACATACTTTTTAAAGACATTTCTTTGTTTTCTTACCAGCAGCTGTTTTCTCTTCCAACATATTCTCTACATTCTGGGCTAGATGTACAACCCTGAGTTTTGCGACTCACAAATTGTGACTCATTCACGAGTCACAAATTGCAAGTTGCAAAACCAAATGCACAACAGTGTAACTCACAATTACCATAGGGTTTGCAAAAGACCTACCTCAATAATATTTATGAGGAAGGTCGCAATTTGTGACCCCTTTGAGAATGGCTGCGCTCACAGGGATGGTGGCCTGCTGGGGACAGCAGACCACCATGTCTGTGACTGCTTTTTAAATAAAGCAGTTTTTTTTAAAATGCAGCCTGTTTACCTTAAAGGAAAACGGGATGCATTTCAAAAAGAAAAATGAAACATTTCAGTTTCATTTTTTCAGAGTAGGCAGTGGTCCGTGGCACTACTGCATGCTCTGAAAACATATTTTTGCATCCATTCACAAAGGGGATGGGGTCCCATGGGGCCCCTTTCAGTTTGTGAATGATTTACCACCAATTTGAAATTGGTGGGAACTGTGATTGTTTTGCAACCGCAATTGCGGTCGCAAGACAATCATACATCCCCCTGCGACTTGCAATTAGGAAGGGACGCCTTTGGGATGCCCCTTCCTAATTGCGAGTCGCAAAGCCCTATTTTGCAAATCTGTAATTGCGACAGGCTAACAAAATATGGATGGTACCAACCCATTTTGCTGTCACAGGCCCTCATTATGACATCGGCGGTAAATCCCACTTACCGCCATGCAGACTGCTGCCAACATCCCACAGCGGGGCGGATAACCGCCAAGCATATTATGACACAAACATGCCAATCCGTCACTATACAGCCACACACACAAGTACGCCAGCCCAAAGGTCAATGATAAATTGGCAGTAGCAAAACCCACACCGCTATGCAAACAGAACAATGGCCACAACATTATGACCCACGAATCACCATGGTGGACATTCAATGGCATTAAACCATTGGCAGTACATACCGCCACGCTCACAATACACACACTCAAACAAAACAACACCACATTGGACAATTCACACTACACACACCTGACCCACATACACACACCACACCCACACCACTATAAAACACACACCCACAATACCCACATCCCTTTACGACTAGATAGAATTGCCACCAGAGAGAGATACAGCAAGAGCACCCACAAAACCAGAGCCACATAACACCATCACCTATATACCATCCACGCACCTTACATCACACACCCCAACACATCACCCCACACACCCTCACCCACATCACTCACACTACACCCATGGCACCACAACGACACCCCAGGTTCTCAGAAGAGGAGCTAAGGGTCATGGTGGAGGAAATCATCCGGGTAAAGCCACAGCTATTTGGAGCACAGGTGCAGCAGACTTCCATTGCTAGGAAGATGGAGCTATGGCGGAGAATCGTAGACAGGGTCAACGCCGTGGGGCAGCACCCCAGAACAAGGAACGACATCAAGAAGAGGTGGAACAACCTACGGGGGAAGGTGCGTTCCACTGCAGCAAGACACCAACTTGCTGTACAGAGGACTGGCGGTGGACCCCCACTTCCTCCCCCACAACTAACAGCATGGGAGGATCAAGTCTTGGCAATCATGCATCCTGAGGGCCTGGCCAGAGTAGCAGGAGGACTGGACTCAAGTCAACTCTATACTACTATCAGCCCCCTACCTGCATACCATCACATAATGTCAGCGGAGAAAAGGTGCCTGCACTATCCAGTCCCCCAACTGAAGAGGCCCACAGGGATGACAGCAAATCTGGTCACCTGGATCTGGATGACCAACCTGGCCCATCAGGGACCTCTGGACAGTCGGTTACCCAGGCACAGTCACACACCACCACAGAGCCTCCCCCGTCAGGAAACACCACCACAGCACCCACCCTGCGGGCCAATACCTCTGTCCCCAGGACACGTCAATCAGCAATGTGTCGACCACTACAGGGACCCCAGTCTACCCCACAAACACAGGATGATCAGAGACCTGGGGTCAGTGGCAGTAGACACACGGTTCAGGAGACAGAGGCACAGGACAATAGGGAATCTGGGAGGACTGCTGTGCAACAGGGGGAGGACAGGCCCAGGGAACTGACCCTCCAGGAGGCACTCACTGCGATCCTGGGAGCATACCAACATTCCCAGGATACTCTGGGCCAGATACTGGACAAGTTGCAGGAGAACATGCGGCTGCAGGAGGGACAGTACCTGGGGATCAGGGAGGATTTCTATTGAAGGGGTGTTGGCAGACATGGCCAACACTATGAGGGAGGCAGTGGCACACCACCGGGCCCCTGACACTAGCCAAACCGATGAACAGCCCCCACCTCCGCTGCCGCTAGTGGACAGGACGCCCCACCACAGGACAAACAGGCCACCAGCACCCCTCCCCCTGCAGAAGGAGAACCACCCCGCAAATGTTCCCTGTGATCCAGGCAGAAGCCAGAGACTATTGCCAAGACTCCCACCAGGAAATAAAACTCTCCTGAATGTCACCCTTGTGTCCCACTCTGTCACCCTGTCCATCTTGAACTGCCATTGCTCCCCTTTCTATTCCCCCTTCGACAATGCACCTGTGATACAAATAGACTGGACTCTAACCTGGACTTTCCTCCATCATAACCCCAGCCCATTCCACTACCCCCTCGACGTCATAGCACTTAAATAAACACCCTTAGAAAAAAATACAAGTATGGAGTATGTCAAATGATTTAAGTATGTATTTGTTTAACAAGGTTTAAACATTGCAATTCAAATGTACAGTAATGTATAAATAGGAAAGACCTGTAGTTGGCTGCAGTCAACACACCAGGATTGATAGTGGGACTCAAACATCTGGAAACAGAGATGCCAAAGGGTACAGTGAGTAGCCATAGAAGTGGTAAATCAGCCTGCCAGTGACAATGTCAAACACAAAACTGTCAATTAAATGTGAATTCACACTGTCTTACCTGTGTGTCATTGGAAGTATTGACGAATTATTGCACTTCTGTTGCCCTAATCCTCATCCTCTGCCTCCTCATCTTCACTGTCCACAGTGTCCACTGCTGCCACATGGCCATCTCCAGCCTCCTCTTCCTGCAGAAAAAGCATCTGGTGATGCAAGGCAGGGTTCTGCAACATATATCATGCCACGATGATGTGGCAGACCTTCTTGGGTGAGTAGCACAGGGATCCACCTGTTAGATGGAGGCAACGAAACCTAGCCTTCAGGAGGCCAAAGGTCCTCTCTATAATTCTTCTTGTTCGCCCATGTGCCTCAATGTTAATGTTCCTCTGCCCTTGTCCTGGCATTACTCACAGGGGTCAGTAGCCACACCCTGTGCCTCTGGAGTTGAACCATCACATTTTGGATGCTGCTATTCCTCAGGATAAAGACATCATGCACATCCCCAGGATATTTTGCATTGACGTGGGAGATGTACTGGTCCGCCAGGCACACCATCTGCATATTCATGGAGTGAAAGCTCTTTCGATTTCTGAACAGCTGTTCATTTTGACGAGGAGGGGGGGACAAATGCAATATGTGTTCCACCAATTGCCCCAATAATGTTGGGGCTATGTCCCATTGCATAGAAATCAGCTTTCACTGTGGCCAAATCCTCCACCTGGGGGAAAACGATGTAGCTGCACATGTGTTTTATCAGGGCAGACAACACTCTGGTCAGCACTATTGAGAACATTGGCTGTGACATTCCTGATGCCAAGCCCACTGTCACTTGGAAGGATCCAGTTTCCAGAAAATGGAGCACTGATAGCACTTGCACAAGAGGGGGGATCCCAGTGGGGTGACGGATAACAGAGATTAGGTCAGGCTCCAATTGGGCACACAGCTCTGTGATTGTGGCCCTGTCAAGTCTATAAGTGAGGATAATGTGCCTGTCCTCCATTGTTGCCAAGTCCACCAGGGATCTGTACACAGAGGGATGTCTCCATCTCCTATTCATCCGCAGTGGTTGCAATCTGTGGGACAAAATGGTGAGAAGCTGGTCATTATCTCTTATTTCCAACCACTACACTTCAATGCATGTTGTGATTGTAACAGTATATTTTGTAGAGGTCCAAATGGTGCATATGTGTACTGAGACGCAGTTAGGAGCCATGGCCTGCACCCCACCTGAAATGGCATCCGCCTGTCCTGTTTGGAGGGACAGGTGGAAATGAGGTAATTCCACTGACGTTGTGCGCCGTTGTGGGAGGCGGTCGAAAACTGCTGTGCAACTCCTCATTGGTTAACATTGGGCCCTATAGGGTACAGTGGCCAATTGGTGATGTACGCCGGCGGTGACGGTATGCACCGCCGCAGACGTGACCGCCATTTTCTATCTGTTCACTCACTTGCTACCTGACCTTCAACGGGAGAGGACCTACACTGCATGTGCTGCTGTGACCTGTGTCTGGAACTGACCATGGCTCGTGTCACTGGGGAAAGGGTCCCTGCTTTCACCTCAGAGGAGTTGGAGAGACTGGTGGATGGGCTACTACCTCAGTACTGAATGCTGTATGGGGCTCCAGACAAACAGGTGAGTACACCATGAGTACGATGCATGGTGCATGTTTGCATGGAGTGCTGTGTTTGAAGGCCTCATGTGGGGGGGGTGTGGTGGATGGTCCCTGGTCAGAGTGCAGCTAGTATGGTCGGCCATGTCTGTGCTAATGGGGATGGGAAGGGCCATGGTGGGCCATGAGTGTAACAGGCAGGACGGTCGGACTAATACCTTCCCCTGTGTCCATTTCCCTGCAGGTCAGCGCCAATCAAAAAAAGGGTACATGCCGTGCCATCGCCAAGGACGTGCGGACCCTGGGGATCTACAGCAGGCGGAGCACAAACTGGCGGAAACAGTGGGAGGACCTGAGACACTGGGCACAGAAGACGACGGAGGCCCAGCTGGGGATGGCCTCCCAACGAGGAAGAGGTGCCTGTCGAACCCCGACCCCCCTGATGGCCCCCATACTGGCAGTGGCCTATCCGGAGCTAGATGGGCGCTTGGGGGCATCACAGCAGCCACAAGGGGGTGAGTGCAGTGCCCCAATATACAACTTGCGCCTGGTGGGGTGGGATCCGGGTGGGGGGTGTGGGCCCTGTGGGTGCCCTAGGCAAGGCCTGGTATTGCGATGCGAGCCATTACCGACTCGCAAAACTTGCGACCCGCAAGTAGGAAGTCGCAAATCATATGCAAAAGCCAGTCGCAAATTGCGACTAGTCGCAAAAAGCCCATTTTGCACATCCAGATTACCACTGATTCAGAGCAGATGGTAACCAGAACCAAAGTATAAAAGGAGACCCAGAAGGCATCTGGGTGACTCAAAATGGCTGATAGCATGGAGGAGGAGAGTCCAGGCCGCCCAGCAGAGGAGGTGGAGGCAGAGACAGGAGAGGATATACCGAACCAGGCAGACACTATTTCAACAAACTGAGGAGGAGATATATGACAAATATAGACTGAGCAGTGCTGCAATCTTCGAATTAATTGAACTACTGAATCCTCAGCTTGAACGACAGACAATGCGCGGCAGCGCCATCCCTACACATGTGCAAGTGCTATGCTCACTGCACCTCTTGGCCTCGGGTCGCTATCAGGGGGTGATTGCTGTGGCAGGTGGGGTATCCCAAAGTTCACTCTCACGATTCTTCAGATCATTCCTAGATGCCATACTCACACACATGTCTAGATATATATACCTACCCAGGAATGAGGCCGAAATTAAAAGCACCAGGTTGGACTTCTACAAATTGCCAACTTCCCCCAAGTTATAGGGTGTGTGGACGGGACACATATACAAATCTGCCCTCCTGCAAATCTGGAATATGTGTTCCGCAATAGGAAATGTACCCACTCACTAAACATCCAGGTGGTATGTGATGCACATAATGTCATTACTGACATTGTAGTTAAATTTCCAGGGAGTACACATGACTCATACATATTCAGGCACAGTGGGATACACCAACGCCTAGAACGTGGGGAGTTTGGAGACGGATATCTATTAGGTATTGCTGACTACACCTTGAAGCCTTACATACAGGTCACTGTGGAAACCATTCCTGCCCTGCTAAAATTTCTTATTTTTGTCAAACAGGTGACAGTGCATATGCCCTGAGACCATGGATACTTACCCTGTACCTAACACCTGACAATGAGAACGAGAGGCGATATAACAGTGCACATCGGCGGACCAGAACTGTCATTGAGAGGACCTTTGGCTAAGCCTCCACAAAAGTGGAGGTGCACTCCAGTATGCCCCAGAAACAGCATGCAAGATTGTCGCCGCCTGTGCAATCCTACACAACATTGCCACCAGACATGGCCAACATCTCACCCCTGAAGACACAGACACGGAGGATGAGGAGCAAGAGCTACCACACCGACAGCCTGGGGATAGAAGCATCGCAAATGAAGGCAGACAGAGACGGAACCACATTGCAACCCAATACTTTGGCAGGTACATGGCAACTGTCACCACACTCACTAATGTCAGACACACATAGCCCAGTTGTGTAGTGAAACAAACAAAACCTTTTTATTACTAAACTATGTGGAAAAAGAATAGTGCTGTATGTCACAGTCTGTAATTGTCCAATTGCAATGAAGACACATTGTAATTCATGTGCCTCATGTACTGTGCAGTCTGGTGGCTCACACCCTCCTCCTAGAGCGGTCCCCATGGCTCATCCCTGGTGGGTCCCCTGACCCCTGCCGTGCACTACCACTCCATAGCACACGGGACTCTCTGGCAGGCACACTACTGATGGTTGACCCCCCTCGTTGTCCTGGGGGGTCTTCCCTGTGCCCCTTGCAGCCTGCCTACTCTCCATAAGGTCCACCGCGTGGCTGATGCGGCCAAGTCTTCGCGCCACATCGCCAGCGAAGTGCCCAAGTTCCACCTGTAGGCTGACTGTACGTCTTGAGAGGCCTGTAGTATTTGTGGCAACACGCCCAATAGATGCAGCCAGGCAGTCAAAACGTGCCGCAGTGTGGCACTCCCTGTGCCTTGAATGTCCTCGGTCTGCCATTAGTTCAGACACCAGATGTTGGATGGCCTGTGTTAAATCCCCCAAATGTTCATTCATTCGGTTGAACTGACTGTTCACATTCGCCAGACCATGTGTCATGCTGCTCTGCATTCTATTGAGGGTTCTGGTGATGGTCTTTAATTGTCTGTTTTGCAGGCGCTGACCATGGATGAGCGATGCCTCCAAGCCAACGAAGACTGCTTCCCCTACCTCCTCCTGGGGCACCAACTGAACTCTGCGCCGGCGTCTGCGCAGTCGTCCAGCTGCTGGCTCTGTGCGCCTCTCTGTGGGGCTGGGCCCTGGTGTTGTTTCTGCTGCCCCCATGTCCTGCGGTTGTTCCTCTATGGACCCTGGTGGTGTCCTGCTGGGCCCTGCAATTTCATCAGCAGCCTCCTGCAGTGTCTCTGGCCCATGTTCTCCTCCCTGCCTGATGTCGCTGCTGGGGGTGTCCTGTGGGAGACCTGTGGGACATAGGGGCTACACTGTCAGTCTCTCACATCTGTTTTATGCCTCATGATAAACATTTGCCTATATTATGACTACTGTACTACAATGCCCATAATGCACTATTCTAGAGGTTGCTAGACTGGAATGGAGCTAGTCTGGTGGTGCCTGCTGCTGTGTACTGGGATAGTGTGTATACTGCATTTGTGGGTGTCAAAGCATATCTCATGGTACTCACTTTTGGATGTCCCTGGCGCTGAACTGTCTCCCATGCCAATGACGGCCTCTGGCTCCAGGGTCTGTTCAACAATGCTTTCCAGGGCTGTGGGTGGTGGGACGGTGGATGGGCCTCCTCCGGTGCCCCTCATCTCCCTCTTGCACTCCGCAACCATCTCCTTCATTCTGGAGCACAGGTCGTACCACCGTACGAATTTCCTCAAGGGTGCGGTGGCTCAACCCTATGGCATTGATCTTGTCCTGTATCTGCTGCCATATCCTTTTCTTTTGAGTGTCTGGGACACTCATTGCTGCCTTCCCAAAAAGTTAATTGTGGTGCAGGCAGCATTCTTCAGTCAGCACCGCCAACTCTTTGTTGGAAAACTTAACTTTCCTCCTCCTGCCAGCACTGCCTGTCTCCTCCATTGTTGCTGCAGCTCCTCTCTCCTGGGTGTGGCTCAGCAGTTTGAAATGGGTATGGTCCTCCCTCCTCCCAGGTGTATTTGATGACTTCCTGGTTCTGATGTCATCACCAAGAGCCAGGAAGTGGGTTTCCAAACTGTTGTGTTGCACCTGCAGGCAATTTGCGAGTCAGTTGCAATTTGCGACACTCTTCTCGCAAATTGCGATCTCGCTTTTAGCGAGGTCGCAAATTGCGACCTCGCTAAAAGCGAAGGTCTCAAATTGCGGTGCAACACCTCTGCGACTCGCAAATTGGTATCGCAAATATTTTTTTTATTTGATTTTGCGAGTCAGAAATAGCGATTCACATGGAGTTGCTATTTCCGATTTGCAAAAATTTTCCTACCTACATCTGGCCCCAAGTGTATACTTTGTGTCTCCACCCCCTTTTTGTTTTGTCACCCTGTCCTTATGTGCATTAGCATCATCTGGCGGAGGAGCAGAGGCACTGGCGACGGAGGGAGCTGCATCCCACAGGACCCAGGAAGCCAAATCCACCAACGGTGAGGGCACCAGTGGGACGGAAGGCGAGGGGAGCACCATGGCAGAGACAGGAGGGGACAGTTCGAACACGGATCTCTCCTCCGATGGAAGCTCCCTGGTGGTGGTGGACACCTCTGAGCCCACCCCAGCTACAGGTACAGCTGCCACCCCTGTACCAGCACCGCCCTCCCAGCAGCCCTTCACTGAGTTTCCCGTGCTGGCTCACCCAGGAGGGTGGGCATCTCCTTCATCCCATGGCACCTCAGGCCCTGCCCAAGCTAGCCTTGCTGCCCTGAGTGAGGAGGCTATTGACCTCCAGCGATCCATCTCTGTTGGGCAGTCAACCACTATGAATGCCATCCAGGGGCTGACAGCCCAAATGCAACAGACAAATGCATTCCTGGAGGGCATTCACACTGGCATGGCGGTCCAACATAAATCAATCCAGGCTCTGGCCTCGTTTCTGATGGCAGCCATTTTCCCTGTTTCTAGACTCCCCCCTCCAACTTCCTCTACCCAATCCCATTCCTCTTAACCCCAACCTATCCTAAGCACACAGTCAGACGAGCATGCACCCAGGACAACACACAAGAGTGGCACAGGCAAACACAAGCACCACACATCATCCCACAGGCACTCACACAAACACCATCCAGAATCAGACATATCAACAGCCACTTCCTCCACGGTGGCCCCCTCCTCCTCGTCATCCACCTCCCTCCCAGTTTCGTCTCCACTCACACCTGCATGCACTATATCCTCATCCACTACCCCATCACCAGCAGTCCTAGCAGCTCACGCCCCTCACTGGCAGTCACCACCCCTACTTTCATGCACACGTCCCCTGTGTCCCCCCACTGTATCTGTGTATCCCAAAGTACACAAACGCAAGCACTCAGACACCCAACAGCCATCCACCTCACAACAGCATCCAGCCCATGCACCTGCACCCAAACATAGCAGACATACACCTCCTACCACCACTCCTTCTTCCTTCACTCCCAAACCATCTCCCTCTTCCCGCCCCAATGTCCCTAAGAAGCATTGGGGAGCAGTGGAGAAGCATTTCCTCTCCACCATTGACCTCTTCCCTTCCCCCACCTGTCCCTCACGACAGGCCAGGGCAGTCAAAACCCAGGCAGCACCACAGCCACCCAGTCCACAGGCACAGTAGTGTCCACAGCTACTCCAGGTGGGAGTGGATCCCGGGCACTAGGCAGCCACACTGAAAGGGTGCCTGCACCAAGTGTGACAAGGAAGGGCAAAGGAGGCACCCCCAGCTGCTGCAAGGAAGGGCAATGAGGCACCCCCAGCTGCTAAAAGGAAAGGGCAAGGAGGCACCCCCACCTGCTGCAAGGAAGGACGAGGAGGCACCCCCAGCTGCTAAAAGGAAGGGCAAGGAGGCACCCCCGGCTGCTAAAAAGAAGGGCAAAGGGCCTGCACCAGCAGGCAGAGAGGACAAGAGGCCTGGTGCTGGGACTCAGTCGGAGCCCCCACCACCAACCATGGTGGTTCAGCCATCCGAGGCTGCAGGGGAAGGGCTGGAGCCTCCCCCACCACTGCCAGCTCCACCAGCAGCACCACCACTGCCTCCATTGAGCAGCCGTCACTGCTAGCAGACAGTGTGTGGGCTGTTGTGCAACCTGGCACAGCAAATCCTGTGGGTCTGACACCCAGGTGAGAGACTTTGACCTTGCACTCCCCAAGATCTGCATCAATGGCTACAATGCCCCCTCCAGAACCAGTAGAAGAAGCCACCCACTCACCCCATCCTCCACAGGATGAAGCTCACTGGGCACAATGCCCCATCCAGAACCAGTGGAAGAAGCAATCCACTCACCCCATCCTCCACAGGATGAAGCTCACTGGGCACAATGCCCCTTCCAGAACCAGTGGAAGACGTCACCCACTTGAGAGACTGTGGCCTTGCACTCCCCAGGACCAAGCAGTGGGCAAATCACCCACTTGAGAGACTGTGGCCATGCACTCCGCAGGACCAAGCAGTGGGCAAATCACCCACTTAAGAGACTGTGGCCTTGCACTCCCCAGGACCAAGCACAGGGCATGTTGCCCCCTCCAGAGCCAGTGGACAAGTCACCCACTTGAGAGACTGTGGCCTTGCATCCCCAGGACCAAGCACAGGGCATGTTGCCCCCTCCAGGACCAGTGGTCTTGTACCATCTTCTGGCTGAGGTGCCCCCCATTCCCCGTCCCCCTGAGGTGCCTGTCTATTTTCGACCTGATGCCCCTGCAGGGTTCTCTCACTGTTGTTGCAGGAGTAATGTGGTGTAGGAGGATGGCCTGGCTTATAGCTGGTACCTGATGGTACTTACACCTTGTGCCAGGTCCAGTTATCCCTTATTAGTCGATTAGTAGTGTTCTAGCAGCTTAGGCTGATAGAGGTAACTATAGCAGAGCAGCTTTGGCTGAACTAGGAGACATGCAAAGCTCCTACCATACCACTTATATCACATAGCACTATATCATAAGAATCACAATACTCAGAGTTACTAAAAATAAAGGTACTTTATTTTAGTGACAATGTGCCAAAAATATCTATGAGGATATACTCCCTTAGGAGGTACGTAAAATACACAAAATATACACACATACCAAAATCAGGTAAGTAAACATTTATAAAAGTAGTGCAAACACTGTAGAATACAATAGGATGCAATAGGCCTGGGGGCAACACAAACCATATACTAAGAAAGTGGAATGCAAACCACTTAGGGACCCCAGGCCGAGAGTAGTGTGTAGAGGGTCGCTGGGAGTTTAAGAAAAAACTAAGGGTGTCCAAGATACCCCACCCCAAGACCCTGAAAAGTAGGAGTAAAGTTACCCTATTTCCCCAGAAACACACTAAAGTCGTGATAGGAGAGTCTGCAAAGACCACAACTGACTGAAAAGCACTGAGATGGATTTCTGGACCTGAGGACCTGTAAAGGAAGGGGACCAAGTCCAAGAGTCACGAAAGTGTCCGTGGGAGCAGGAGCCCACTAAACCCCAGATGAAGGTGCAAAATGGCTGCCTCCGGGTGGAAGAAGCTGAAGATTCTGCAACAACAGAAGATGCCAGGAACTTTCCCTTTGCACAGAAGATGTCCCACGGTGTGCTGGAGGATGCAGAGTTGTTACCACTCAGGTTGCAGTAGAAGAAAATGGTTGCTGCCCGGGCCCAGGAAGGACCAGGAGGTCACCCCTTGGAGGAGGAGACAGAGGGGGCACTCAGCAACACAGAGAGCCTATGCAGAAGCAGGCAGCACCCACATAAGTACTTGAACATGGGTTCAAGAAAACTGAGCACAGCAGTCATCTCAACACTACAAAGGAGGCTCCCACGAAGCCGGTGGCCAACTGAGCACATTGAGCAATGCAGGACGGAGTGCTAGGGCCCTGGGCTATGCTGTGCATGAAGGATTCCTTGCAAAAGTGCACAGAAGCCCTAGCAGCTGCAGTTCACGCAGTACACAGGATTATTGTCTGGCGTGGGGAGGCAAGGACTTACCTCCACCACATTTGGGCAGATGGACCACTGGACTGTCGGGGTCACTTGGATCCAGCTCCTGTGTTCCAGGGACCATACTCGTTACGATGAGAGGGGACTCAGAGGACCAGTGAAGCAGAAGTTTGGTGCCTGCGTTAGCAGGGGGAAGATTCCGTTGACCCACGGGAAATTTCTTCTTGGCTTCCAGTGCAGGGTGATGGCAGACAGCCCCCAGAGCATGCACCACCAGTAAACAGTGGAGAAAGCCTTCAGGATTAGGCGCTACAATGTCGCTAGTCGTCTTCTTGCTACTTTGTTTCAGTTTTGCAGGCGTCCTGGAGCGGTAGATCCTTGGCAGAAGTCGAAGAGGGAGATGCAGAGGAACTCTGGTGAGCTCTTGCATTCATTATCTGAGGAGAAGCCCACAGGAGAGACCCTAAATAGCCCTCAGAGGAGGATTGGCCACCTAGTCAGGTAAGCACCTATCAGGAGGGGTCTCTGACGTCACTTGCTGGCAGTGGCCACTCAGATGCCTCCATTGTGCCCTCAAACCTCTGCATTCAACATGGCTGAGGTCTGAGACACACTGGAGGAGCTCTGGGCACCACCCCTGAGGTGGTGATGGGCAGGGGAGTGGTCACTCCCCTTTCCTTTGTCCAGTTTCATGCCAGAACAGGGACTGGGGGATCCCTGAACCGGTGTAGACTGGATTATGAAAGGAGGGCACCATCTGTGCCCTTCAAAGCATTTCCAGAGGCTGGGGGAGGCTACTCCTCCCCATCCCTTAACACCTATTTCCAAAGGGAGAGGGTGTAACACCCTCTCTCAGAGGAAATCCTTTGTTATGCCTTCCTGGGACTGGACTGCCCAGACCCCAGGAGGGCAAAAGCCTGTCTGTGGGTTGGCAGCAGCATTAGCTGCAGTGAAAACCCCAGAGAGCTGGTTTGGCAGTACCCGGGGTCCATGCTGGAGCCCCAGGGATGCATGGGATTGGCACCCCAATACCAGATTTGGCATGGGGGGACAATTCATTGATCTTAGACATGTTACATGGCCATATTCAGAGTTACCATTGTGAAGCCACATATAGGTATTGACCTATATGTAGTACACATGTGCAATGGTGTCCCCGCACTCACAAAGTCCGGGGAAATTGCCCTGAACTACGTGGGGGCACCTTGGCTAGTGCCAGGGTGCCCTCACACTTAGTAACTTTGCACCTAACCTTCACTAAGTGAGGGTTAGACATATAGGTGACTTATAAGTTACTTTAGTGCAGTGTGAAATGGCTGTGAAATAACGTGGACGTTATTTCACTCAGGCTGCAGTGGCAGTCCTGTGTAAGAATTGTCTGAGCTTCCTATGGGTGGCAAAAGAAATGCTGCAGCCCATAGGGATCTCCTGGAACCCCAATACCCTGGGTACCTATGTACCATATACTAGGGAATTATAAGGGTGTTCCAGTGTGCCAATCAGAATTGGTAAAAATGGTCACTAGCCTGCAGTGACAATCTTAAAGACAGAGAGAGCATAAGCACTGAGGTTCTGGTTAGCAGAGCCTCAGTGACACAGTTAGGCACCACACAGGGAACGCATTCAGGCCACAACTATGAGCACTGGGGTCCTGGCTAATAGAGTTACACTGAGACAGGCAAAAACAAACTGACACACAAGTAATAATGGGGGTAGCATGCCAGGCAAGATGGTACTTTCCTACAGGTGGGGCCTCGGACTATATGATGTGGCCCTGTGGCCCACGGACATTGAGGACTGGGCAGTGACCCTACATTTGTAAATATGTATATACTTTTTGATTTGGGTGCACGTATTTATACTATGTTATCTTATTACACTCACTTTAATCTATTGATGTTGTCCTTGCATTATTCCTGAGTGGTAAGGGGTAGATATGTTATGTTGCTGCATCTGCTTGTGTGTATGGTGTTGGGGGTGGGGGTATTGCGTGTGTGTGTCAGTCTCTTTTTCCTCCCCCCTCCCCTGTGTGCCAGGCAGAAGTACTCACCATGGTCATCTTCGCTGGCGTTGGTGTTTGTAATGGAGCAGAAGGTAGAAGAGCATGGGGAACACATGCAGCTGGGGCTCCATGGCTGCGTGGTTCTTCCCTGAGTCTCCACAGGTAAGTCCTTTCCCTTCTGTGTTCTGTTTCCACCAGGCTTTTGATGTCATTGGTACCACCCCTGAAAAGGTGGCAGATTGGTGTCTCACAATACGGTGGGCGGAACATTGTCTTCTGCCTGCCTGCTGGCGGCTACCGCCGTTTTGCCTGTTGGTTTCGCCCTTGCAGTCGGTGTGTTAAAGTGGCTGTCTGTCTGAGCGGTTTCCGCCGTGGTCATAATTTCATATTTATTACCGCCTGCCTGTTGGCGGTATTTCCGCCGCTTTATCACCGTCCTCTAGGGTTGTAATGAGGGCCACAGTGTTTTTCACTGTTTGCGATCGCGTAAGCCCATTGTACATTGGGCCCTTTGATCCTTTTCTTCATCATTTCTGAAAAGATAGTATCCTTGCCTCTGTTGTTTTCTTCTGACAGTTTGTGTTGGCATGGTAGCTGTGTGTAGTTAAGTTGAAGTTGATGTCTGAAAACAAAAAACAAATAATTACATTTAGATTTCATTGCATACTATTTAACTAAATATTAATGTAGTAGTACATCCGTTTTAGACTTGTCAATCAGATTTTCTAGTACCAAAGCTAGATGACATTTGAAAATGTACACTCATGCTCAGCAGTAGTAGCCCCAACCCATGTTTAGAGGAGTACTTCTCTGGATGGGAGAGTAGGCTGTGTCAGCAGCTGCCTACATACGTAAGTCAGTGTATCAGTTAGCAACTGGCTTTGATGCTGCATTTTGCTGAGCTGCTGTTTGGATGTCTGAATAAATGTATGTTTGTCAGTTCATCTATCTTCTCATAAGTAGGTATGTAACTTGTAGTATGGTTAAGACTCTCCATATACCTGGGCATAGTTGTTTGCAAGTGCATATGTAAGTCAATAAAACTCTAAAGGACGTCTCTCACCTTTTAATTAGGAATGAGCATGCTTTTTGGCCTACTTTCAACCTAGCTGAAGGTTTAGTTTTCAATTGTAAATGGACAGTTTAACAGTTCTCTAGCAGGTTTCTTAGTGCCAAGTCTGCATGATATTTAAAACAACCACATTCAAAATCAGCAGTAGTATGCCCGAACCATGTTGAAAGGTCTAGTTCTCAGCACTGGACACTGGTCTGTGCCACTACTTTACTATACATGTCAGTAAGTATATCAGTTACCAAATAGTACTAACACTGCACTATGCACAGCTGCTGTTTGCATACATTTATGATTGGCTCTTTCACTGTCTCACTGCATATCTCAGAGATTCTATATTCTTATAAGTATGTATATCAGTTGCAGCATGAATGGGAGTCTGCATATATAAGAGTGTGGTAGTACACATCTAAGTAAGTAAACTCTCAAACATTTTTTCAACTTTTAATCAAATATAACAATACGCTATGGCTTACATGCAGGCTAATTGAAGGGTAGGATTTCTGTAATTAGATCATATTTTAAGTGTTGTCAAGCTGAAATCCCAGTTCCAATTCCAGCTAAGTTTTAAAAGGCACACACTTATGCTCAGTAGTAGTAGGCCGAAACTATGTTTAAAGCACCACTTGTTTGAATCAGAAACTAGGTTCTGTCTGTACGTAAGTACATAGGTAAGTGACTGTATCCGATAACAACTGGTTATGCTACTGTACTATGGACAGCTGCTATTTACATCAGTGCATGAATGTATAGCTGTAACTTAGTGTCTGACTATATGCCTCAATGATTATATTGCCTATCTGTAGGTATGTCAGTTGCAGTATGGGTGAGACTTTGCATGTATAAATGGGTATAGATGTCTCCCTATATACATCTATGTCAGTGAAACTCTCAAGGAAATCTCTCGCCTTTTAATCACATCACACCGTCCTCCGTGGCCTACATAGATCCTAGGTGAGGGATCGTTCTTCATAATTAAATGCTCAGTTTAAGACTCTAAGTGAAGCTGAACTTTAAAAGTACACACTCATACTGAGCTGTAGTAGGTCCAATCTATTTTAAAACACTTACTTGTGTGGATGTGAGACTAGGCTGTGTAAATAGTTGCCTAAATATCTTAGTGACTATATCAGTTAGTAACTGGTTCTGATACTGCAATATGCACAGCTGCTCTTGGGATGTGTGCATGACTATATGAGTGTCTCTTCTAGTGTCTGAGTACATGTTTGAGTGCTCTGTCCTTTTATAACTATGTATCTGAGTCTCAGTATGGGTGGAATTCTGCATATATAACTGGGCATAAGGCTCTGCCAAAGCACATCTAAGTCACAGCAACTCTCAAAGATATGTCATCTTTAAATGACATAGTAGCATACTCCATGCCCTACCTACAATCTAGGTGAGAGGTGGCTTTTCTGTGGTAAATGCTCACTTTAACTCTTTTCAAGCACATTTTCCAGTGCCAAGTGTAGCTGATGTTTAAACCTACACACCCAGGCTCAGAAGTAGTAGGCGCGACCACGTTTAAACTATTACTTCTGAGGATGGGAGGCTTGGTTATTTCAGTAGATGACTACATATGTGAGTGAGTGTATCAGTTAGCAACTAATTATGATTCTCCAGTATGCACAGGTGCCCTTGACCTCTGTGCATGAATCTATCAGTGTCTCACTGCATGTCTGAGTGCTTATATCTTCTTATAAGTAGGTACATGGGTTGTACTACGGGTGGGACTCTGCATACATTACTAGACAGAAGAGTCAGCCAGTAGACATCGAACTCAGTGAAAACCTCAAGGGCATGTCTCACCTTTTAATCACATAGTACCATGCTCCATTCCCTACCTACAGCTTAAATGAGGGGTTACTTTTATGTAGAAGAAGAACAGTTTAAGAGTTTCCAAGCACATTTTCTAGTGCCAAGTGGAGCTGATGTTTAAAGCTACACAATCTGGCTCAGTAGTAGTAGGCCCAGACAATGTTTAAAGCATTACTTCTGTGGATAGGAGATTAGGTTATCTCAGAAGGGGACTACATATGTGAATGAGTGTATCAGTTAGCAACTAGTTCTGATTCTTCATTATGCATAGCTTCCATTGGAAAGTCAGTGAAAGTATTAAGCGCATGTCTCACCTTTTAATCACATAGCACCATGGCTCATGGCCTACCCACAGCTTAGGTGAGGGATGACATTTCTGCAATAAAAGGTCAGTTTAAGATTTGTCAAGCAGGTTTTCTACTGCCAAGTTGTGCTGATGTTTATAACTACACACACAGACTCAGCGGTACTAGGCTGGAACCCATGTTTAAAGACCTACTTTTCTGGATGGGAGGGTAGCTTGTCTCAGCAGTTGCCTACATATGTGAGTGAGTGTATCAGTTAGCAACTGGTTCTGATACTGCAGTATGCACAGCTGCTTTTTGGATGTGTTCATTATTGTATGAGTAGCTTTCAGTGTCTGACTGTGCGTCTGAATGGTTCTATCCTTTTATAATTAGGTACATGATTTGCATTATGAGTGGGACTCTGCATATATGACTGGGCATAGGGGTCTGCCAGTGCAAATCTGCCTCAGTTAAACACTCAAAGACATTTCTCACCTTTTAATCAGAAAGCACCAAGGCTCATGGCCTACCTATAGCCTAGATAAGAGGTGAGTTTCCTGCAGTAAGAGGTCCATTTAAGACTTGTCAAGCAGGTTTTCTACTGCCAAGTCGAGCTACAACTCAGACTCAGCAGTAGTGGACTCGACCCATGTTTAAAGGACTATTTTTCTGGATGGGAGACTAGGCTGTCTCAGCAGTTGCCTACATATGTGAGTAAGTATATCAGTTAGCAACTGGTTCTGATATTGCAGTATGCCCAGCTGCTGTTTGGATTTGTGCATGAATGTATGAGTGGCTCTTTCAGTGTCTGACTGTGTGTCTGAATGTTTCTCTCCTCTTATAAGTAGGTACATGAATTGTAGTATGAGTGGGATTCTGCCTATATAACTCAGCAAAGGGGTCTACCAGTGCACATCTAACTCACTCAAACTCTCAAGGACATGTCTCACCTTTTAATTACATACGACCATGGCTCATAGCCCTCCTACAGCCTAGGTGAGGGGGGGGACTTTTTTGCAGTAAGAGGTCAGTTTAAGACTTGTCAAGCATGTTTTCTAGTGCAAACTTGAGCTGACATACAAACCTACACACTCAGGCTCAGCCCTAGTATGCCTGAGCCATTTTTAAAGCACTACTTCTCTAACATACCTACAACGTGTCTAAAGGGTATCCAGTACATAGCTGAGAACTTTTACATGTAAATATGTGATATAGTGTTGCAGTCTACTATTTTTACTATGAATTCTGGGACTGGTAGTATTCATTGGCAATGGAATTAAGGAGTGTAGAAGTGCCAACATTAAAAACAAATCTTTCTGTGTATAAGCACATCACACATATCTCTGTGAAAATATATGAGTCACAAATATGTGAAATACTGTTCCACTCTTCTATTTCTACTATTAATTCTGGAAATTCTAATATTGATTTACAATTGAATGAATGAGTCTGCAACTGCCACAATGTAAATATTTGAACAAAAATCTTTCTGTATATATGCACATCACATATGTACCTGTGAGACATATAACAAGAGTCAGACAACCACTCACATATACATTTTCACTTTAAATTGTCTTTTTTATAATTTTATATTTTTGAAATACCTGTCAAATGAGTTTGTTGGTCAAAATATTTGTTTTTCTGCTCTTAATGCATACTTTCAAATCTCTTCGAAAATATTAAAACTCAACATATGAATGACATGCCACGCTCACACCAAGCAATCATTAATCGCATCCTTTTCAACTTTGCACTCTCTGGTACTGCTAAAGTCAGCAAATCAAAAGATGTCTTCCATTTCTGTCTCATTTTACTCCACTTCTGAATGGCTGTTGTACCTTATCCCTTTCTTCATTATTGTGAAAAACCTAAAATGAAAGCCTATTTGTTATTATTCATGAATTCATTGTGGCCTTCAGCGAGGCCCCTATGTAACTTTGAGGTGAATTTGTGAATATTTACGGGGGTGAAAAAACATACCTAGCTTACTTTTTTTTAAGTTTACAACTATATTACACTTTAAAAAGAACTCCTCATTAGGAAACCACACAATCATTCTAATAGTAAAAAACAAAATACATCTAATTCAACTTAAATGTAGTACTATCTCTTTAATAGCACCCCCCCAACCCTGCTTTGGCAGGGTTTCCATAGCAACCCACTAGTACCACTAGGTCAAACCTGCAGCTTATGTTTTACAAACTGCACAGTACCTTACAACTGAAATGCAGCAGGTGTGGTTTACTCTTTCCAAATCTAACTAAATCCAACACTACATTACATATCTTTATTCTAACCACATCCAATCACATATGTACCTACTTTTCAAATTCACAACCTATCTTTAAGGATATTAAAATCATCCAATGAATTCTGTCCTTTGTATTTAAATAACTCCTTCCCTCCATTTTAACTGCCTCCTATTTTCAAAACACCTCATTCTCTTCCAGCCTTCTCCTGTGAGGTGTTGCTGCTTGCTTTCACAATGCTCAGAGTTTGGGTCACAGTTCTGTGTTTTGGGAAAGTGAGTATGCTAGAGAGAGTGGCATTGACAGGGAGCAGAGTGTGTCAAATGTGGAGATAAGATGGTTTGGCCAGAGAGGTTTAAAGTGGCATCAATTGCTGCTTTTGGTAAAAAGCATTAGGGATTGCAAACCTCCTCACCTCATAATTGTGCACTGTGGTGGCAATGACCTGGGCATACTCAGTAGGGTAGGACAGGAATTCCTAATGGAAAATAACTTTGCACAAATAATAGCACTTTTTCCTCACACTGCCTTGGCATTGTCAAACATATGCCAAAGGCAGAAATGGAAATGGTCAACCAGATTCGGTTCACAGATAGACAAAGCCAGGAAACATGTTAATAAAACTGTTTCTCCATTCCTAACAGACAATGACAGGGGCTATATCTACAATAACAATCTGCATTTTGACATGGATGGAAACTATAGAAGTGATGAGGTTGCTTCACAGACAAAGGCAACAGGGTGTTTCTTTCCAACCTGAAACTATGCATCCAGTCTTACTTGTAACTGTCACATACTCATAATGAATACAAAGGCTTTTCTCAGGGCCACCCGACTGTCCAAAATTGTTTTTTTTTAATTACAATATATTTTTTCAATTGTTTAAAATATTTGCGACAATATCGCGATCTTGGTGACATAGTCGAGACTATGCAAAACAAAAGCAGGCATTCAATAGGCACCAGCCCATTCAAAATACATAACTGTATATATAAGAATTGTTTTACATCACACCATGGGCATCACTTTCTAAATAACTCTATAAACACTCTCTGAGTATGTCTGTGACTACATATATAAGAGTTAGATAGTGACTGTAAGTGGGCACTTCACTTTATGAGTGCATCTATGAGTGGCTGCACGAGGGTCTGAGTGGATCGGTGAGTGGGTGCATCAGTGTCTGACTGGGTATGTGAGTGGATGCATGAGGTTCTGTGTGGGTCTCTGAGTGGATGTGTGTCTGACTGGGTGGTTGCAAGAGGGTCTAGGTGGGTCTGTGAGTAGGTGCTTGAGTGTCTGACTAGGTCTGTGAGAGTGTCTGAAAGTGGGTGTGTGAGTCCCTGAGTGGGCCTGTGAGTGGGTGCATGAGTGTCTGAGTTGGTCTGTGAATGTGTATCTAAGAGTCTGAGTGGATCTGTTAGTGTGTGCATGAGTCTTTGTGTGGGTCTGTGAGTCACTGTATAAGGGTCTGAGTGGGTCTGTGAGTGGGTGCATGAGTGGGTCTGTGACTGGGTGCATCAGTGTCTGAGTGGGTCTGTCAGTGGGTTTGTGAGTATCTGAGTGGGTCTGTCAGTGGGTGCAAGGGGGTCTGAGTCGGTCTGTGAGTGGGAGCGTGAGTGTCTGAGTGGGTCTGTGAATGGGTATCTAAGAGTCAGAGTGGATCTGTGAGTGGGTGCATGAGTCTCTGAGTGGGTCTGTGAGTGGGTGTATCAGTGCCCGAGTGGGTCTGTGAGTCAGTGTATAAGTGTCTGAATGGGTCTGTGAGTGTGTGAGTGGGCCTGTGACTGGGTGCATCAGTATCTGAGTGGGTCAGTCAGTGGGTGTGTGAGGCCCTGAGTGGGTCTGTTAGTAGGTTCATGAGTGTCTGAGTGGGTCTGTGAATGGGTATCTAAGAGTCAGAGTGGATCTGTGAGTGGGTGCATGAGTCTCTGAGTGGGTCTGTGAGTGGGTGTATCAGTGCCCGAGTGGGTCTGTGAGTCAGTGTATAAGTGTCTGAATGGGTCTGTGAGTGTGTGAGTGGGCCTGTGACTGGGTGCATCAGTATCTGAGTGGGTCAGTCAGTGGGTGTGTGAGGCCCTGAGTGGGTCTGTTAGTAGGTTCATGAGTGTCTGAGTGGGTCTGTGAATGGGTTTCTAAGTGTTTGAGTGGATCTGTGAGTGGGTTCATGGGTCTCTGAGTGGGTCTGTGAGTGGGTGCATCAGTGTCTGTGTGGGTCTCTGAGTGGGTGTATGAGTGTCTGAGTGGGTCTGCGAGTGGGCGCATGAGTGTGTGAGTGGGTCTGTGACGGGGTGCATCAGTGTCTGAGTGGGTCTGTGGGTGGGAGTGAGTGTCTGAGTAAGTCTTGAGTGGATATGTTTGGGTCTGAGTGGGTCTTTGAGTGGATGCATCAGTGTTTGAGTGGGTCGGTTAGTGGGTATGTGAGTGTCTGAGTGAGTCTGTGAGTGAGTGCATGAGGGTCTGAGTGGATCTGTGAATAGGTGTCTAAGTGTCTGAGTTAATCCGTGAGTTGGTGCATGAGTCTCTGAGTGGGTCTGTGAGTGTGTGCATCAATGTCTGAGTTGGTCTGTGAATGGGTGTATGAGTGTGTGAGTGGACCTGAAAGTGGCTGCATGAGTCTCTGGGTGAGTCTGTGAATGAGTATGTCAGATTCTGAGTCGGTGTATGGGTGTCTGAGTGGGTCTGTGAGTGGGTGCATGAGTGTGTGAGTGGGTCTATGAGTGGGTGCATGACTCTGAGTCTATGAGTGCATGCATGAGCCTTTGACTGGGTCTGGGAGTGTCTGCATGAGTACCTCAGTGGGTGTGTGAGTGGGTGCAGGAGTCTGAGTGGAGCTGTGAGTTGGTGCATGAGTTTGTGATCTGAGTGTGTACATGAGTTTCTCAGTGTTTCTGTGAGTGTATGCATCATTACCTCTCTGGGTATGACTGGGTTCATGAGTGTCTGTAAGTGTGTGAATGTTATTTTTGTGTTTTTTTTGCAGTATACGCAGATTTTTCACAACGTTACACAGGAGGGTAATGCTGGGCGTCATAACGACTTCGCAAATATTGGGCGCCGGGCAAAAAAACAATTCTTCTATATTTTATACCCATACTATGTACATCTAACACCCCTATTTCCTACCCATAGGGTAAGGTAATAACCAACCTGACCCCTGTACAAGTTTCCCTCAGATTTTTTATCCCAGGACCATGTCCATATAATAAAATGGCGGCCACAACTTTCTGTTCAGGTTGTGGACAGCCAATTACAATGATTCTATTTGTGTGCGCATTCTTGACTAGTCATGAATTAGTCACAAATGATTCGAAAATATAGAGAGAATTTGGATCTTCTTTAATATCTCCTAAATTACGGAATGGATTTACACCAAATAACAAAAAGGCTCATCTGAAAAGCAACAGCTACCTTTCAGCCAAATTTAGTGTAATTCCATCCAGAGGTTCAGACTGCAGGCGTGTCTAAAAAGTTTATGGAAATGAACATAGGAAACACACTTTTTTCATGTCCCCCCTTTTTCTCAGCCCCCACTTGAAAGATCACCCAGAAACTTTCTATGCCCAACAAGAACCAATGCACACTTTTTATGAAAAGTTCTGTGAAGATTTGTCAAATGGTGCCAAAGATATAGGCAAGTCAAAAAATGTTTTTTTAATGGACACATGGTCCTAACTATAACTACATACTGGTGAACGTTTCCATTTCCATAGGAAAAGCATTTTTTGACTTGCCTATAACTTTGTCGCAGTTTGACAAACTTCACTAAATTATTTTTAAAAAGTGTCCTAGTCTTTCTTATTGAGTATGGTAAGTTCCGCAGTGATTCGTCAAGCAGGGCTAAGGAAAAATATTTTTTTACTTGCCTACATTGTTGCCACCGTTTAACAAATTTCACGACATTTTCCAAAAAAAGTGTGCTACTCTGTCTTATTGTGCTTTGTAAGTTTCGGGGTGATTCGTCAAGCGGGGGCAGAGAAAAAAGGGGCTCAGAAAAAGTGTGTTTCCCATGTTAATTCCCATAGGGATTTTGAACATGACTACAGCCCAAACTGCTGGATGGAATTACACCAAATTTGGCAGAAAGCTAGTTCTTGGTCCAGAAAGCATGCTTTTTGTGATTTAGTGTAACTTCGTCCTGTAGTTTTTGAGATATTAAAGGAAAAATAAATAAATATATCTTGGCAAAGCCTAAGCACAATTGTCATGGTGAGATCTGATTGGCTGTCAGCACTTCAACCAGCAAGTGTTGGCAGCCATCTAGGGACAAATATACATGATAGCACACATTGAAATGCATTGTAGTGAATGGCAGGTTTTGAGGGTTACAAAGAGGAGAGTGTTTAAATGGTGATAACAGATTTTAGTTACAATATAAACCATTTGTTGCTAAGGTGATTTTACCCTGTGAAAAGCCTTCATCTGGGATTTCATGAATCATGTTTGAGAGGAAACTGTTTCTCATGATTTTCCCATAGAGGTTATGGAATGTGCTCCAGAAGGTAAAATGAGGCACATTTTCTGTAAATTCACACTATCTTTCTCAGCCATATGAGAATGAAGTCTGACATTCTCATCAAAACATGTACTTCCAACAGGAGCAGTCTGTACGTTGATTCCATTGTGTTCTTCTGCAGCCCCCCAGAGTGTTCTAAAGAACAACTAGAGCACTTATAGTGTTCCTTATGACAAAAGCATGGCACACCTGGAGCTCTTTTGATTGATTTGAACTGGTAAAACTTAAACCATTTAATTTAGAAAGGAACATAATGAGGGGTTTCATTTTGTCATAGAAATTATGGTTAGTGCTGTAAAAAGAAAAATTAGGACACGTTTTAAGTGAGTTGTCAAATATCTTCCTCTTCCATATGTTCTGACATGTAGACTAAAACCTGCACTTTCACGCAAGCAGCAGACTGCCAGTTAACTCCCTGGTGATCAGCATTTTATGACAGTGTTCTAATGAGCAGCTACAGTGCTAACATTCAGAATTTATGCCAAAAGTGTGACACATCTGACCTCCATCTTGATGGAATTGAAGTGGAAAACTGAAAGCATTTTCTACTGAGGATACTGCAATAAATGAGGAGATTCAGGAAATTCTTCACAGATAAGTCTCCTAAGATGGCCATGAGAGAAAGAAGAGCCCAAATGTAGCACAAATATCACCAAAATGTAGTCTAACCCAATAACAGACGTGTGCAAAACATTTTGTTTTTGTTTTTTTGTAATTTTATATGGCTCAAACTTGACCTGAAGAAACTGAAGTGCTTTACATGAGCATCAGTTACAATACACAAGGATACCTTCCTTTTTGGCTTTAAGCAGAGGGAGATTAAGGGCCTAATTTAGATCTTGGTGGTATTACCACCAAGCTGCGTTGGCGGCGGGCCCGAAAAGACCCTCAAATCAGGTGTCTTCTGCCAGCAGTATTTGTGTGTATTGCAGCTAAGTCAAAAAACACCACCACGGAGTGTACTCCATCGCTCTAGCTGCATCCCGCAACTGATGCTGTGGACTACAATGCCGACGAGTAAGTCCTCTGTCACGGTAGTGATAGCATCATCCCACTAAGCATATTTAGGTCGCACAGTTGTGCTGGCGGTGTGTCAGCGGCAGGCCCATGACTGTGGGAGTGCATGCAGAACCACCTCAGAATATTATTCTGGCTGTGGCCATTGATTGGATGCTAGCAGCCCACACCTGTTGTATATTAGAATTGTGAACACCTGCAAAACACACTATCAAGCACACCCGATTTCAGACCATGATCCCTTGCCAATATCCTTCTGCAGACCATTTGAATGCAGGAATTGCCACATAGGAGACAGGTCTTTTTCTGTGTTACTCTGCCTTTTTTGTTAAAATCATATTTAGTGAATTATCCTTCTTCTTTTTGCGCACTAGTTTCATTTTTTTTAAATACTTCACTATGGCAGGGAAGAGAAATCCCAATTTTTCAGACGGAGAGTTATCTGTCATGGTGGATGAAATCATAAGACTATAGCCACAATTGCTTGGAGCACAAGTCCAAAATACTACTATATTCCAGAAGAGGCAAATGTGGTCCAGAATAGTTGGCAGATTGAACACTGTAACTAACACTCAGCGCACACAGGAGAAGATTAGGAAGAGGTGGAACGACCTGCAGGGGAAAGGCTGTTCACTGGCCTTCACACATCATCTGGAAGCCCAGATGACTGGTGGTGGTTTCCCAGAGACCCATTAAAACTCTTTCTCTGGAAGGAGAAGGTCTTGCAGATCCTACATCCTGAAGGCTTGACAGGAATTCCTGGTAGAGTGGAGTCAGCTAAGTTACACTCTCAGCAATCACAAATAGAGTCCTGCCCTTAAGTTTGATGTTTCAAATGCTGCAACACCCTTAGTAAAACAGATTTATCTAAACTTGACTCCACAAAATATATTGTGTCATACCAAATACTAGCATCATGATTGTAGCTCTTCTTTTAACAATGTGCAATATGTATAGTCAGATTGTGTGTAGTTCCCCATGGATCATCCCTTGCATTGGCTCTTCCCCTTGCTTTCTATCAATGTATGTTGTAGTTCATCCAAAACCACATCTATTTTCACAGGAAAGTATCATGTTTTTAGGGGATATTTTTCCTCTTCACATCATACCCATATTTGTGTACATGTTGCAAATGTGTGTTCATCTCCAATATAGTCATTGAAAGTTGTATGTGTAACTTGTTTTTCAAACAAGTATTTTCTATGGTGTTAACAGATGACTACAACTACCATGATGCTCTGAGCAATGTAGTGTTGTTCCACCATCCTTTACTTCCATACACTCACATATTTAAAAAACAAGTGCATTTGACAGTCACAATACCATGTTATGAATTCAAATGGCACTTCTTGTGTATCTCAACCATGCTGACGTCTGCTCATATCTACATTGAATTGATGAAAATGCTTATATAATTCATTGTCTTTTGAATTCAAGATTCAAAAAAATGTGTTGTGGCATGCTGAATACAGGTAGTAGCCACATACAAGTTAATTTGCACTGTTCATATGATGACCGGTTAGAGTTTTATTTGTAATGTGAACCACTTTGAATCCAATGTCTTCTGGCCTACTAGGCATTGGAATGGTCCAGTACTCCAATCTACTCACTATTGTGTTGGGTTAAATGTCCGTCACATGTAACCTACATATCTGAAATAACACTTTTGCATTTCAGGACACCTCTAGAAGATCAGCATTGGAGCTGTCATCTGTGTAAATAATGATGCATGTGTAAAATAATGAAAATCACACAAGGGCCTAACCAGTCTATCTCTCCCTGCCCATTTTTTAGGCTGTCCCTTTTGTAGAAAAAGACACATAAAATGCACAAACTATATATTAATTACGTATTCTCTGCAACCTTCACAGGTCCAACCACCTGCCCCAGTGGACCACTGTATGGCAGCTAAGACACCTCCACTCCAGCACAGGAGCAAGCCTTCAGTGAGGACTCCGCTGCTATAAGTCTGGATGGTCAGGAGCGAGCTGGTCCACCTGGTCTGTCTGGCCAGACAGCTCCAGTGAGTCACACTCAGCTCACGCCCACAGCTCCCGTCCCAACTATAACAACGCCCCAGCATGAGGTCACCTCTGCTCCCTGTGTACCAAGGAGATACTGACCAATATTGACCCCTAGTCCTGGCTGCTGTTGAGACAACTACAACACAGTCCCCAGCTATGCCAGGACCCAGTGTGATGGGGCACACATTACTTCAAAGGCACAGGCTAGTGGGTGTAGGGGTCATGGGAGGGAATCTGTGGGTCAGTCAAGTGAGGCCACTGGGGTCTTTGCCAACCAGACCACCATTGACCAAGTCTTGGGATCATCACAGCAGTCTGAAGACGTGATGGGCCAGGTTGCAACTAAGCTCGAGGCAATCAAGGAGGTGCAAAGGGAGAAGATCTTGGAACTACAGAATCACAATGAAAGAATGAGCTCCCTGACTGGGGTGCTTTTTTACATCTATCACTACATGTGCAAGGCTTTCCCAATTCCATATGCCCCTGTCTTTGGTCCCTCCACATCTAAGCCAAGTACACCACTGCCATCCACAGACAGGGAGGCCCTGCCACATGAGGAGCCTGCTTCTCCCATCCCAGTCCCTGTACCTGTGCCCCTCCCCCTCATCCCCGGAGGGGGCAGTCGTGCAGGCTAGTAGGTTAGGATGGCAAAACGAACACAGCACCTCCAAGAGACCCAGATTCTAATTTCCACCAGTGTGTGCCTACCATTCACTCTGTGGACTATTTCCTGAACACATTTACTTTTTCTGAGGACAGTTGTATTTTAGACATTGGACTCCAAACTGTTTTTGGCTCTACGAACATGTTTCCATTCACCATGATAGACTTTATTTGTTTATTTCATCTTTTTTTTATCCACCTTGTTCTTTTGTGTCATGCAAATAATTGGCATGGACACAGATTACAAGACTCTTGTTGGATTATTTGTGGCCGTTTATTTGTCATGTCCATCTTTCATCATCATGTTTTCAAATCTTTTGAACATTCATTCGCCAAAAAAAGGTAGAAATGACAAAGAGGTAAAGTGCTATCCTATTTATTCAAAGAAAACAAACTCAAATCAGAATGTATTTGGAACTTGCATATGTTGGCAACAGGTTCTTGCCGAAATGAAATTTTAGGTTTCAGTAACCAGACCTAACCCCAATAGTCTGTGGCATTGAGGGTTATACATTCCATGATCTTGACACCATGTAGGAAAGAGAACATGCGATGGGATTGAATTAAATAGGCAAAATATCATTGATGCATAACCTCAGTTGGAGTCATTCATCCTGCCCGCACAATAGGAATCATGGATCAATAACACCAATAATCTACATCATGGCAGTTACAACATTTGAGGCCACATGATTATTACAGGGCACTGTGGTAGTATCTGGTGCAATGACACATTCACCATTCAGTGGTGTGCTAACAAAAGATTCTCTCATCTATGAGGAAACACATCAACAGTGGCCTCCACTGTCCACAAATTGAAGATTTAGCCAATGTGAAGGAAAACCAGTATGCTAGGGCTTGACATATACATGTGGTTAGAGCAAGTCATGTGGTACATATTGCCTTGATGGCACCATCACACAGAAAAAAGGTCTGATACAATCTTCTAAACTTCAATAGTATCAGAGCGCAAGTTGTCGCTGTAAAAGATTTGTAAATCTCAAGTGGATGTCTGTCCCAGGAACAACACATGTTCACTTTGTACTTTCAAACTGCAACATAACACTGGAAATGCCACAACTTTGACATGCCAAAATGAAGATTATATGGTGGAAAACCCTTAAATAGAATAACAAGGAAAAATTATTTTTATCACACATTAACCCATTCACTGACAGGCCTTTTCCCCCACAGGTGCCAGGCCTTTTTTTGGCTATTTGGGACACTTCGCGCTGATGCCCTCATAACTTTATGTCCACATAAGCTACCCACACCAAATTTGCGTCCTTTTTTTCCAACACCCTAGGGATTCTAGAGGTACCCAGAGTTTGTGGGTTGCCCTGGAGGAGACCAAGAAATTAGCCAAAATACAGTGAAAATTATGTTTTTTCAAAAAATAGAACAAAAGGGCTGCAGAAGGCTTATGGTTTGTTCCCTGAAAATGGCATCAACAAAGGGTTTGTGGTGCTAAAGTCACCATCATCCCAGCTTTCAGGAACAGGCAGACTTGAATCAGAAAACCACATTTCTCAACATAGTTTTGGCATTTTACTGGGACAAACCCCATTTTTACTATTTTTTGTGCTTTTAGCCTCCTTCCAGTTAGTGACAGAAATGAGTGTGAAACCAATGCTGAATCCCAGACAGCGAAACATTTCTGAAAAGTAGATAAAATTCTGAATTCAGCAAGGGGTGTAGATCCTACAAGGTTTTCCCACAGAAAATAACAACTGAAATAAAAAAAAAATTGTAATTGAGGTAAAAAAACTACAATTTTTCTCCACGTTTTACTCTGTAACATTTTCCTGCCATGTCAGATTTTCAAAAGCAATATACCATTATGTCTACTGGACCCTTCTGATTGTGGGAATATATAGGGCTTGTAGGTTTATCAAGAACCCTAGGTACGCAGAGCCAATAAAAGAGCTGCACCTTGCAATGGGCTTTCATTGTATGCCGGGTATATAGCAATTAATTTGGTGAAATATAAAGAATGAAAAATAGGTATAATGAAACGTTTTGTTAGACTTGACATCCTTGGCGTGGTCTCCCCTAACTTTTTGCCTCTGTTTCCCAGGTTGTTGATGTGTGCTGGACTCTGTTTTTCTTACTCTGGGCACTTTACCACTGCTATCCAGTGCTAAAGTGCAAGTGCTCCTGTATAAAATGTGTATGTGTAGGAAAGTACCATCTTGCCTGGCATGATACCCCCATATTTCACTGTATATATGTTGTTTTAGTCTATGTGTCACTGGGACCCTGCCAGGCAGGGCCCCAGTGCTCATAAGTATGTGCCCTGTATGTGTTCCCTGTGTGATGCCTAACTGTCTCACTGAGGCTCTGCTAACCAGAACCTCAATGGTTATGCTCTCTCTGCTTTCCAAATTTGTCACTAACGGGCTAGTGACTAAATTTACCAATTCACATTGGCATACTGGTACACCCATATAATTCCCTAGTATATGGTACTGAGGTACCCCGGGTATTGGGGTTCCAGGCGATCCCTATGGTCTGCAGCATTTCTTTTTCCACCCGTAGGGAGCTCTGACAATTCTTACACAGGCCTGCCACTGCAGCCTGAGTGAAATAACCCCCACGTTATTTCACAGCCATTTACCACTGCACTTAAGTAACTTATAAGTCACCTATATGTCTAACCTTCACCTGGTGAAGGTTGGGGACAAAGTTACTTAGTGTGTGGGCACCCTGACACTAGCCAAGGTGCCCCCACATCGTTCAGGGCAAATTCCCCGGACTTTGTGAGTGCGGGGACACCATTACACGCGTGCACTGTACATAGGTCACTACCTATGTACAGCGTCACAATGGTAACTCTGAACATGGCCATGTAACATGTCTAAGATCATGGAATTGTCCCCCCAATGCCATTCTGGCATTGGGGGGACAATTCCATGATCCCCCGGGTCTCTAGCACAGAACCCGGGTACTGCCAAACTGCCTTTCCGGGGTCTCCACTGCAGTTGCTGCTGCTGCCAACCCCTCAGACAGATTTCTGCCCTCCTGGGGTCCAGGCAGCCCTGTCCCAGGAAGGCAGAACAAAGGATTTCCTCTGAGAGAGGGTGTAACACCCTCTCCCTTTGGAAATAGGTGTGAAGACTGGGGAGGAGTAGCCTCCCGCAGCCTCTGGAAATGCTTTGATGGGCACAGATGGTGCCCATCTCTGCATAAGCCAGTCTACACCGGTTTAGGGATCCCCCAGCCCTGCTCTGGTGCGAAACTGGACAAAGGAAAGGGGAGTGACCACTCCCCTGTCCTGCACCTCCCAGCGGAGGTGCCCAGAGCTCCTCCAGTGTGTCCCAGACCTCTGCCATCTTGAAAACAGAGGTGTCTGTGGCCAGTGCAAGCAGGTGACATCAGAGGCTCCTTCTGATAGGCTCTTACCTCTCTTGGTAGCCAATCCTCCTTCCTAGGTAGCCAAACCTCCTTTTCTGGCTATTTAGGGTCTCTGCTTTGGGGAATTCTGCAGATAACGAATGCAAGAGCTCACCAGAGTTCCTCTGCATCTCCCTCTTCACCTTCTGCCAAAGGATCGACCGCTGACTGCTCAGGATGCCTGCAAAACCGCAACAAAGTAGCAAGACGACTACTAGCAACCTTGTATCGCTTCATCCTGCCGGCTTTCTCAACTGTTTCCAGGTGGTGCATGCTCTGGGGGTAGTCTGCCTCCTCTCTGCACCAGGAGCTCTGAAGAAATCTCCCGTGGGTCGACTGAATCTTACTCCTGCAACCGCAGGCACCAAAAGACTGCTTCACTGGTCCTCTGGGTCCCCTCTCAGCACAACGAGCGTGGTCCCTGGAACTCAGCAATTCTGTCCAAGTGACTCCCACAGTCCAGTGACTCTTCAGTCCAAGTTTGGTGGAGGTAAGTCCTTGCCTCCCCACGCTAGACTGTATTGCTGGGTACCGCATGATTTGCAGCTGCTCCGGCTCCTGTGCACTCTTCCTGGATTTCCTTTGTGCACAGCCAAACCTGGGTCCCGACACTCTAACCTGCAGCGCACAACCTTCTGAGTTGTCCTCCAGCGTCGTGGGACTCCCTTTGTGACTCCGCGTGGACTCCGGTTCACTCTTCTTCCAAGTGCCTGTTCAGGTACTTCTGCGGGTGCTGCCTGCTTCTGTGAGGGCTCCCTGACTTGCTGGGCACCCCCTCTGTCTCCTCCTCCAAGTGGCGACATCCTGGTCCCTCCTGGGCCACAGCAGCACCCAAAAACCTCTACTGCGACCCTTGCAGCTAGCAAGGCTTATTTTCGGTCTTTCTGCATGGGAACACCTCTGCAAGCTTCATCGCAACGTGGGACATCCGTCATCCAAAGGGGAAGTTCCTAGTCCTCTTCTTTCTTGCAGAACTCCAAGCTTCTTCCAACAGGTGGCAGCTTCCTTGCACCCTCAGCTGGCATTTCCTGGGCTCTTGCCCACTCTCAACACTGTTGCGACTATTGGACTTGGTCCCCTTGTCTTACAGGTACTCAGGTCCAGAAATCCACTGTTGTTGCATTGCTGGTGTTTGTTCTTACTGCAGAATCCCCCTATCACGACTTCTGTGCTCTCTGGGGGTAGTAGGTGCACTTTACACCTACCTTTCAGGGTCTTGGGGTGGGCTATTTTTCTAACCCTCACTGTTTTCTTACAGTCCCAGCGACCCTCTACAAGCTCACATAGGTTTGGGGTCCATTTGTGGTTTGCATTCCACTTTTGGAGCTTATGGTTTGTGTTGCCCCTATACCTACGTGCTCCTATTGCAATCTATTGTAACTTTACATTGCTTGCTTTACTTTTCTTGCTATTACCTGCATAATTTTGGTTTGTGTACATATATCTTGTGTATATATCTTATCCTCATACTGAGGGTACTCACTGAGATACTTTTGGCATATTGTCATAAAAACAAAGTACCTTTATTTTTTAGTACTTCTGTGTATTGTGTTTTCTTATGATATTGTGCATATGACACCAGTGGTATAGTAGGAGCTTTACATGTCTCTTAGTTCAGCCTAAGCTGCTTTGCCATAGCTACCTTCTATCAGCCTAAGCTGCTAGAAACACCTCTTCTACACTAACAAGGGATAACTGGACCTGGCACAAGGTGTAAGTACCTCTGGTACCCACTACAAGCCAGGCCAGCCTCCTACAGTATGTAATTGGCTTTCCATGTTTGGCATATTTGATTTACTGGTAAGTCCCTAGTACAGTGCACTAGAGGTGCCCAGGGCCTGTAAATCAAATGCTACTAGTGGGCCTGCAGCACTGGTTGTGCCACCCACATTAGTAGCCCTATAAACATGACTCAGACCTGCCACTGCAGTGTCTGTGTGTGCAGATTTTAACTGCCAGTCCAACTTGGCAAGTGTACCCACATGCCAGGCCTAAACCTTCCCTTATCTTACATGTAAGACACCCCTAAGGTAGGCCCTAGGTAGCCCCATGGCAGGCTGCAGTGTATGTTTAAGGTAGGACATATACTAATGTGTTTTATATGTCCAGACAGTGAAAATCTGCCAGATTGGTTTTTCACTGTTGCAAGGCCTATCTTTCTCATAGGTTAACATGGGGGTTGCCCTTAGAAATGATTAAAGTGTAGATTCCCTTTGGGAGCAGATAGACATCTGGAGTTTGGGGTCTCTGAGCTCACAATTAAAAAAATACATATTTTAGTAAAGTTGGTTTGGAGATTGTGTGTTTGAAAATGCCACTTTTAGAAAGTGGGCATTTTCTTGCTTAAACCATTCTGTGACTCTGCCTGTTTATGGATTCCCCGCCTAGGTCAGTTTGACAGTTGGGCTGTTTGCACCTCTCTCTAGACGGTGACACAAAGGGAGCTGGGGTGTAGCCTGCACATCCTGATGAGCCATCTGTGCTAGGAGGGAGGGAAGTAGTGGTCACTTACACCTGAAAGGGCTGTGCCTGCCCTCACACAATGCAGTCTACAACCCCCTGGTGTGTGTCTGGGGCCTGGCCTGGGCAAGGCAGAATTTCACAAACAAAAGAGTTTTCCTTTGAAGTAAGCCTATTTTAAAGGCCAAAATGGGTACAAAAAGGGCACCCAAAACCACAGACTTTAGATCACTTCTGGGCATCAAGAGGAACCTCTGCCATTGAGTAGAGCTGAAGAGCTGAGGAGAAGTGCTGCCCTGCCTGTGACTGTACTTTGAGGAGCTATCCCACAGTTTCTGCTTCTGCCTGTGCAAGAGAACAAAAACTGGACTTTGTTGTGCATTCCTGCTTGTGAAGAAATCTGCAAGGGCTTGTCCTGAGCCTGCCTCCTGTTGTTGAAGTCTCAGGGCCATCAAAGACTTCTCATGCCAGCACCTGGACTCTCTGCTGAGACTCCTGCCCTGCCAAATGGTGCCTATCCAGTTCCTGGGGCCTTGGAAGGTGAAGCTGGCTGACCAAGACAGAAAATCCCCGCACAGACCGCCGTGCAGGAAAAGTATTGACGCAGCTTCCGAGACAGGACTGGAATCAATGCTTCACCGGCTTCGCGGCTGGAAGATCGACACACGGAGCTGGAGAAATGACGCGCAACACCCGCTGACGGAGGCTGATAATGTCGCAACCCACATTGCGCAGTTTTGCTGATACCCTGTGGCTGGATTTTCGACGCAAATCTTGCTGGGTGCGGAAAAACGACACAACGCCTACCCGGACCTGAGTGCTGCCCGCATCGATGTATCGTTCTCCTGAGGAGAGGAAAAACGACAGACACCAACCCGACCGGAGAAGGGGAAACAATTCACGGTCTCGCTTGCGGGTGAGAAATCAACGCATCGCTAACGTTTTTCGACGCACACTTGCCCATGCGTGTTATTTTGAAGCTACCCAGGTACTTTTCAACGCTAACAGTGTTTTTACTGTTTTCTCAAGGATTTAAGACTTTTGTCACTCTCGTCTTGTTTTGTTTAGATAAATATTTCCTATTTTTCTAAACCTGTGTTGTGTCATTTTGTAGTGTTTTCACTGAATTTCTGTGTGTGTTGGGTCAAATACTTTATACCTAGGCTCTGAAGTTGAGCCTGCCTGCTTGTGTCAAGCTACCAAGGGGGTGAGCGTGGGTTAACTAAGGGTGATTGTCCTTTACCCTGACTAGAGTGAGGGTCCTTGCTTGGACGGGGGTAACCTGACTGCCAACCAAACACCCCATTTCTAACACCTCTGTATTTTCAACATGGGCACAACATAAGGTTTTGAGAAGCAGTGGTTATTTGTATATCTCTGGATTCCAGGATCCCTATACTAGCATGTGAATTACAGAACATTTCTCAAATTGACATCTTTTTTACACACTGTCTTACATTTGGAAGGAAAAATGTAGAGAAAGATAAGGGGCAACAACACTTGTTCTTCTATTCTGTATTCCCCCAAGTCTCCCGATACAATTGGTACCTCACTTGCGTAGGTAGGCCTAATGCCCGCCACAAGAAAAGCAACATGGACACATCACATTTTTACATTGAAATTTGACGTGTTTTTTGGAAAGTGCCTAGCTGTGGATTTGGCCTCTAGCTCATCCGGCACCTAGGAAAACCTAGCAAACCTGGGCATTTCTGAAACCTAGACAGCTAGGGGAACCTAGGATGAGGTAATTTGTGGTGCTCTCACCAGGTTATGTTACCCAGAATCCTAAGCAAACCTCAAAATTTAGAAAAAATATACTTTTTCCTCACATTTCGGTGCTGCAAAGTTCTGGAATCTGAGGGCAGCGTCAAACTTCCTTCCACCCAGCGTTCCCCCAAGCCTCCTGATAAATATGGTACCTCACTTGTGTGGTTAGGCCTAGTGCCCGCGAAAGGAAATGTCCCAAAACACAACATTGACACATCACATTTTCTCAAGGAAAACTAACCTGTTTTTTGCAAAGTGCCTAGCTGTGGATTTTGGCCTCTAGTTCATTCGGCACTTAGGAAAACCTAGCAAACCTGGGCATTTATGAGAACTAGACACCTAGGGGATTGGATGGGGTAACCTGTGGTGCTGGGAGCCCCCTCTTACTCCTCACATAGAGTTGAGGCCTCCAGGTCCTCCCTGGGTCCATCCAGTGCCATTTTGATGAAAAACACACTTTTGCCGTGGCCAAGACTGGTTGGCGCCTTCCAACATGAAATCTCATCTGCAATGATCTTCACGCCGTGGGGCATTTTTTGCATCATGCAGGAACCCGCTGCCATCTTCCTAGGGTTCATTTCTGCAGTTTTCTACTAACCGGGGACTCTTCTTTTGCACCCTCTTCTGGGTTTGCAGGGGCTCCTGTCCTTCCTGGAACTTCTTTTGACTTCTGGACTTGGTCCCCTTCCTTTGCAGGTCTTCAGGTCCAATAATCCAGCAGTTTTTCTTTGCAAACTTGGTTGGCTGCTGCAAAATCCCAAAAACGAGGTGTAGTGTGTCCTAAGGAAACTTGCAGTACTTTACTCCTGCTTTTCTGGGCTCTGTGGTAGGGTAATTTACTTACCTTTACTGTATTCTTACTCTCCCAGCGATTCTGCACACACTACACTTGTCTAGAGGGGAATTCGTGATTCACATTCCACTTTTTTAGTATATGGTTTGTGTTGCCCCTAGACCTATTTTCTCCCATTGTATTCTATAGGATTTCCTACTGTTTGACTATTTACTTGTCTAATTTTGGTGTCTAGTGTATATATTGTGTATAATACTTACCTCCAGAAAGAGTATTGTCTCTAAGATATTTTTGGTTCTGTGTCACCCAAATCAATACCTTTATTTTTGGTAACACTGAGTATTGTCTTTACTTGTGTATAAGTACTGTGCATGTCTTCTAGTTCAACCTAAGCTGCTCTGCTATAGCTACCTCTATCAGCCTAAGCTGGTAGAACACTACTACATTCAGTAACAAGGGATAACTGGACCTGGTATAAGGTGTAAGTACCCAAGGTACCCACTACAAACCAGGCCATCCTCTTACACAAATACTCAGCACAGCCACAGTTAATCTCCTACAATGCCCACAATAGTCAATGTATGGAAGCTCTGATCCACTAACATATTTGCCTTGGACTTTCCTGTGCTGACAATTCGTAACAAATTACCCTAGCAGAATGATATGTTCCCTATGTCATAAGTTGTTATGACATTGGAGGTTACAATTTGTAAAAGTAAACTTACACTCAGGTAAAGAAGTGGTCAGTCACATATTGAATACCATGCAGGGTCTGGCTGGCCAGAACACCCAAATGCTGGCTTATCTGGATTGAATTCACAGTGCCCTGTCTGGCCTACAGCAGTCATTCTAGGCTGTGGTTTCCTCATTGCGCACGGCCTCCCACCCACCCTAACGTCATGCCCACACTCCCACACCTCCACCATCCCAAATCCCTCAACCCAGCGCAATTCAAAGAACACGCAAACATATGCACACACCCAGAACAACAGCTACAAGCTGCACATCTCAACACCGGCACAACAAAAACACAGGCACAGACACACACATGCAGACACCACACACACCACCCCCACATTAGCACACCCACAGACACAACACTCACCACTACACAAACAACCACACACAGCACAAGCACACCCCTGTCAGCGCTCCCAACACAACACAAACACCCCCCCACCACCAGCACACCCACAGATACACAATCCACCACTTCACCAACACTCACACATACCACAAGCACATCCCAGGTCAGCACACCCACCACCACACATGCATGCACTAGCACACGCACAGATGCCACCTCAACACATATCACATTCACTGCACACACATCCACACCCTTACATACTGGACCCAAATGCCCACACTCACCCACCCAACAGACAATCAGTGAGAGACACAAATCTAAAGACACAACACATGCACTAGACCCTCAACCACCCCCACCTCCAACACACACGCACATCAGACACAGCCACTCCCTCTACCTCCCAACCCCAACACCCTCCCGAACATCCTATCTCTTTTCCTAAAGAAGACCTCATTTTTGCCCTTGTCTTGATCCCTTCCTCATCCCAAATCACACAAACATCTTTGTACCCCTTCCAAATCCAAACCCACCCTTCCAAAGTCAAACACATCCCTCCCAAACTCAAAGCTACCTCTCCCAAATCCAATACTACCCGTCCTAAACCTAAGGACCCCACCCCACTAAGATCATTGAGGTGCCTTCTCTCTTCTTCATAGTTGCCCCTTCCGGAGGACATTTATTTTGGCAGTGCCATTTGGAGGGAAACTGGGTAAACACCCATAAATGGACGCAAGGCCTAGTGCCTTTGTTTGTTTATTTTCTCGATTTTATTTATGAGAGAGCTATCTCATTTATATAAATAATTTTATTTGGAAAATATCTTTGTCCTGGCCATATTTTGTGATTGTAACTAATTGTTTGCTGATAATGTTCTTTCTGCTAATGTGTGTGCCATGCACTTGCTCTCATTTGTGACTGTGACAAGCACATGTTGTATATTTTAGTTTTTTTTTCAAAACATACCTCAGTGTTGTACATTTGTGATGGACATGTTCATTTTGATGTAAGCATTCTTCTTTTAACTGGACCCTTACACAGAAATTATAAATGTTTTTGTTTTTGTGACTGGAGAATGCATTAGTGTTTAGTTTGACATGTTGTGTCAATAATATGCACATATTCATTACACAGGGAACCTGGCACTCTACAGCTAAATGGGATCTTATGTTTGTGATATAATGCACACATCAAGCAGGATGTGACCTTCATACATCTATGCCATGTTTTGCATTTTACCACTGTAGGAAAGTACCCTCTTTTGGCATGGTACCTCCAATTTCTTCCTGATGTCAGTGTGTTTGACTGTGTTACTAGGATCCTGCTAACCAGGACCCCAGTGCTTATGCTCTCTCTCCTCTCACTTTTGTCACTGCATACAGATAACCCGGTATTTCATCCCAAATTGGCATACTGGTCACCCCTAATAAGTCCCTAGCATATGGTACTTAGGTACCCAGGGCATTGGGGTTCCAGGAGATCCCTATGTGCTGCAGCATTACTTTTGCCACCCATAGGGACCCCATACAAAAGCTTCTGCAGGGCTGCCGTTTTATGCGTGCACTGGACATAGGTCAATACCTATGTCCAGCTGCACAATGGTAACTCCAAATATGGCCATGTAAGGTGTCTAACAACATGGAATTGTACCCCAGTACTAATCCTAGTATTGGTTGTACAATTCCATGCACTCTGGGGGTTCGCAGAGGACCCCCAGTACTACCAAACCACCCTTCTGAGGTTTTCCAAGCAGCCCCAACTTCTGCCACCTCACAGACAGGTTTTGCATTCCTGTTGCTTGAGCAGCTCAAGTTCAGGAAGGCAGAACAAAGCATTTACTTTGGGAGAGGGGTGTTACACACCCTCCCTTTGGAAATAGGTGTTACAGGCCTGGGAGGGATAGACTCCCTGAGCCTCTGGAAATGCTTTGAAGGACACAGATGGTGCCCTCCTTGCATAATCCAAAAATCCAGTCTACACTGGTTCAGGGATCCCCAATCCCTGCTCTGGCACAAAACTGGACAAAGGAAAGGGGAGTGACCACTCCCCTGTCCATCACCACCCCAGGGGTGGTGTCCAGAGCTCCTCCAGAGTGTTCTTGGTTTTGCCATCTTGGATTCCAAGGTGGTGGGGCACTCTGGGAGCATCTGAGTGGCCAGTGCCAGCAGGTGACGTCAGAGCCCTCCCCTGATAGATGCTTACCTGTGTAGCTGGCCAATCCACCTTTCAGGGCTAATTAGGGTGTCTCCCCTGGGTGTTTCCTCAGATTCGGGTTGCAAGACTCCAGCAGGAATCCTCTGCATCCTTTACTTCACCTTCTACTGACGAGACTGCTTCTGGACACTCTAGGAAGTCTACAAACTCCAACAAAGAAGCAAAGATGACGTCTGCAACATTATATCTTCAGCTCCTGCCAGAAACTGCAACTGTTTCCAGGTTGTGCATCCTTCGAGGACTGCCTGTCTTCAGCCTGCACCGGAAGAACAAAGGAATCTCCCTTGAACTGAAAGAGTCACTTCCCTGCTTCAGCAGGTAGCCCTCTGTAGTGACAACCGGTGGTGTGGGTCCCCTCTCCTGACAAAGTGCGTGGATTCAGCAACACAGGTGGTGGACTGAAGTGTTCCTGATGGTCCTAAGGTCCAGCTGTCCAACTTTGTGGAGGTAAGAGCTTGACTCCCCATGCAAGATAGTACCCCCATGCCCGCATGTTTTGCAGTTGCCAAGGCTTGTGTGCGACCTTCCACAAAGTACTTCATGCACAGCTCTGGCCCCTAGCACTCCTTCCTCTGATGCACAGCTCCCTGAGTGGTTCTTCTGCGGCGTGGGATCCCTTTGTGTTGTACTGTGTGGACCTCAATTTGCACCTTCTTTGTCCCCATGCTGTGGGATTCCTGTGCATGCTGCCTGGTCTTCTGAGGGCTCTCTGAGTTGCTGAGAGCCCCCTTTTTCTCGCCATCCTGCGCCATTTTCTGCTAACCGCAAGCTTTGTGTGTGCCAAGGCTTGTGGGAGGAATCCAGTGACGCAAACCAGACTGCAATCATCCATCCATCATGGGACATCATCTACATCAACCAGGAACTCTCATCCGTCTTCTTGGGTGTAGAACTGACTGTTCTTCACCGGTGGTTCTTCTTTTGCACCTTCATTTGGGTTAGCAGGGGCTCCTGTTCTCCCTGGACTCTTCCTTTCTACTTGGACTTGGTCCCCTTCTTCCACAGGTCTTCAGGTCCAGGAATACATCCTTGGTGTCTTACAGTCTCTTCTGGTTCTTGCATTATCTTCTATCACATGTTCTTGTGTGTTCTAGGATTTACTCTTGCTTTCCTGGGCTCTGGGGTGAGTTCTATTACTTACCTTTGCTGTTTTCTTACACTCCCTGTGGCCCTCTACACACTACATTTGCCTAGATGGGAAACCGACTTTTGCATTCCACTAATTTAGTATCTGGTTTGTGTTCCCCCTTGGCCCATTGCCATCTATTGTCATTTTCACTATTTGCACTGTTTTCTAAATGTTTTTCAGCTATTTCTGCATTCTAGTGTATATATTGTGTATATTACTTACGTCCTAAGGGAGTATAGTCTCAAAGGTATTTTGGGAATTTGTGTCACCAAAGTAAAGTACCTTTATTTTTTTAACACTGAGTATTTTCTTTGATGTGTGTCAGTACTGTGTGACTACAGTGGTATTGCATGAGCTTTGCCTGTCTCCTAGATAAGATTGGCTGCTCAGTTACAGCTACCCCTAGACAGCCTGGCTTCTAGACACTGACTACAATTCACTAATAAGGGATCACTGGACCTGGTATAAGGTGTAAGTACCTTTGGTATCCACTACGAACCAGGTCAGCCTCCTGCAACGAGTAAAATTGGCAGTACATTCTGCGTACACCTGCTTGTAACATGTGGTAGTATAATTGCTGCATTATTAGAGGATGTTTTGGTTCAGATTGGGTATACTGTTTCAGTTGATGTTTTCGAGATTTTGGGGACATTGTTGCACACACCTGTGTGGACACATTTCTATTTATGATCGCTGAGACTTTTTGTGTGGGTGTCCATTGCCATGAAGGGAAGTCGTAGCAGATTGGCGAGTGCTACTTATATCTCGAAACTGTTCAGATATATTTTCTGACTACATCATTATATACCTTTGCTTCGCACAGCATTATAGTGGTGTTTGGGCAAATGATTGACCCATGCAGGAGTCCAGTCCTATGGTAAATCTACAACTTCGAGGATAATAAGAATGTGTATGACTTACCTTCTGTTGTGATAACTACTGGGTTGAGTTCCATCTTGGACCAGGAGCAATGGCAGGACTAGTAGCAGCGGGTTCATGACGGCAGGAAATGTGAAAAGCATTTAAAAGGTGAGTTTTGTACTTAAATAGCTCCCAATTTGTCAATTCATGTGTGGAGGTTTACCCCCCACAGTTGTGTCAGTGGGAATGCGCATTGTGATTGGCTCTTGGTAAAAGGGACTATTGTACTGCTGCCAGGTGCTTTTGCCTATGCCACTGGAGGAGGGTGTAGAGGCAAGTTAACCACACTGTGTAAGCCGGAGGGGCAGTCACAGCACAATGGACCATGGAGGACAGGAACAAAGGGGGACAGGGGTAAAAAAACAACCATGCAGGACAGGTAAGAGAGGCTGTGCCAATATGACAGTCCATTGAGGGCAGAAAGACGAGGTAGTACAAACATACATGCCAACAGACCAGATTCAGGCAGGAGGCACCTGATGTCTTTAATAAGCCCAAAAGGGGTTTATTTTATCTGTCTCCTGCCTAAAATCTCCTCGTTTTCAATGTAAGTCAACAGGGAAAATCAATTCCCCGGGTTTCTTCTTCAAAATCTCCCTCTTACCAAGCTCAAAATGTTGGCAAGTAATATACATTGGATCACTGAGGGCAGGATGAATGAGGTAGGGACATGGACTTGGAGAACAGAGGGCAAGAGGGAGATGGGCAGGGGCACCAAACTGACCTTAAGGGAAGGCGTCAGGGGTTGCAATGTTAAATACACCACACAGGGCAAGTGGGACAAAGGTCTAGACAAAGCAGCAGGGTGGGTATAGGGGACTGTGCATGGAAAACACAGGGCATCAGGTAACAGGACAGGGCTGGAGCAGAAAGCTGACCATGAGGGGCAGGCTGGATGGACACAATACAC
This sequence comes from Pleurodeles waltl, assembly GCF_031143425.1. Lineage (NCBI taxonomy): Eukaryota > Metazoa > Chordata > Amphibia > Caudata > Salamandridae > Pleurodeles > Pleurodeles waltl. The sequence continues at coordinate 298,287,947 of NC_090443.1, read as the reverse complement.
CATGGAGGGCAACAGTGTGACTATAATTGCATACACACAGGCAACAAAGGGAAGTTGGGAGTGGTCAGGGGCAACAAGCTTACCACACAGGGCAGGTAGGAGCAGCTGTGGCAGCACAGACAGCCATGCATGGCAAGCAGGAGGGTTAGTGGCAGCACATTGGCCATGGTGGGAAAGAGGGAGGGGGTAGGGGCATGCAGATAGGACCATGAAGGACAGAAGGGATGGGTAGGGGCTGGACAGAGACAAGAGAGGGTAGGGGAATGGGCTTCACAACAGACCACATGGGGTAACAGGAAGAGCAGTTGCAGCACAACAGCACATGGAGGGCAGAAGGGGGTGGCAGCAAAATTGACTATGGAGGACAGGAGGGAGGGGTAGGGGGTAGGGGCATGGAACTCAGGCAGGCAGGATGGAGGCGCCAGAGACAGGCGGCAGTCACTTGACTATGCTAGGTATTTGGGAGGGGCCATGGCAGTTTAACAGGATACTCAGGGTAGATAGGAGTGTTGGTGGCAGGTCTATGGAACATGATGGGCAAAAAGGAGGGAGCAAGAGCAAGCACACAGACATCAAAGGGCAGAGGGAAGGAGGATAGGGGCAGCTAGCTAAGCACAGAGGTTAAGCAGCAGGGTAATGATGTGGGATAGAATTGGGAAACAGAGGGCAGGAGAAGTGGATAGGGATATCAAGCTAAATGTAGGGCAGTGATAGCACATTGGACCATGCAGGGCAGGAGGGAGGGGACTGGTGCATGAACTTGAACAACAAAAGGTAGGAAGGAGGTGGATAGGGCAGCAAGCTAACTGTTCAGGGCAGGCGAGAAGGGCAGTGGCAGAACAAAGGCCACACAGGGCTGTAATGAGGGAGAAGGGACATGGACTTGGACAATGGATAGCAAGGAGGAGGCGGGCAGGAGCAGCAAGCTTGATTGTGGGCAGCACAATGTCAGGCCAAGCCCTGTATCTAACTTCCCCCGTAAGAGCATGACCACTCACCTGAAAGGCAGATTGTCTGCTGGGGCGATGACTGTTCCCCCTGTCCTTCCAGGACAACTCTCTGCACTGCCGATGAAATACATTCCCGGCAAGTGTCCCCAAAAAGGTGGGGGGATTGGATGAGAGAGCGAGAGAGAAGAAAGATATTGACTCTGCTGCCTTGTCCAGTCGGACTCCCGATGCTTTGGGGTGCAGGTAATCGCTGTCAGAGTTAGTTGTTGAGTGTCCAGAGCTGTCACTCAACACGTTCCTCGCACTTCCTCTCTACTCAGTTGGGCTTACAGGAATGCACCATCATTGCCTGGATCTTCTCTCTGTCTCATTCTGCTTAGAGTAATCACTATTGGTATAGTTGTTCACAATGAAAACTTATAGCACACACACAACAAAAACTCTTTTAAAAAAAGTATAAATATACACTGATTTATACAGTCAAGTGAAAACCTGTTTTTTCTGGGTTTTTTTTGAGGAATCACTATTATCAATTCTAGACAATACTAAAAGAGTTTGTGCAGAATGAGGATTGTTTTCATAACAAGCGACACACACGTAATTAGCAAAGTCACACACATATGAAGGTTGTTCATCTCGCAACATTCTCTTTGATGCTGATGTCTTTTCCGATTTTCAAAATGAATTAGCAAAGAAGGGTACAGATGCACAATAAATGTCAAAGCTTTAAGCGTTTCGGTACACTCTTAAAATCAATCCCCAAACTTTTGTTCTTTCTTGAAAATAAAGTCATTTAGTTATACACTGAGGTTCTTAATCTAAAAAAAAAAATTTGCTCAACAGAGCGCACTTCCTCCACTTTGCTTATGTAAACAGCTGCCAGGACGCAGAGGCTGAAGAACTTGTTTCCTCTCTTGTTGCCCAGCAACAATACAGAAGCTTTGCAGGGAATTCCCAGGAGCAGGCTCTCGATGTCAGCTTCGATAAGAACCGGAACAAAGCCAAGCACTGACTAATACCTGTGAGGCTTTTGATAGTTTGTGCAGGAATGAGTCATGAGTCATGATTAACACATGGCTCTTGAAGCATGAGTCATGAGTGATGTGTCATGATTAGCACTTGGCTCTTGAAAACAAGAGTGTTGCCTAACAATCAGAGAAGGTAGCTGTCCAACAATGTGCAGGGGCTCAGGTGTTTCTAATTAACCCTGTAGATGCTCCAAAGAACCTCGTGGAGGTTGAGTAAACAAGCCATGATAAAATCAAGCAAAACACTGGGTAAACAAGCCTTGGTAAAAACATGGTGTACATACTTTTCAATCTACAAAGGCAACAGGCTTTGGCCAAATAACTGTAAACATTACACCTTAACATAACTTCCCCAACTGAACATGATCAAGCAAACAACCCGGTGGTAGTTTATTACACACAACACAAGAAGCAGATAAAGGTGGGGGAATCTCATTTTACTTAACATTTAAAAAAACCTAGAAATTCAGTGAAAAAAACAAAGGGGACAGGGATCTTATAGTTAGGAAATAGAATTTTAAAAAACCTTAGAAAGTCACTAAAGAAACCGAAGGTTACAGGGATGTTATAGTTAGATTCAGATTTTACACACTCAAAACCATTGAAATTCAGCTGGTATAGTTTATTATAACTGGTGTCCTAAGTAACTATAATTCACACACTAATCATGCACTGCTAATTATCCCAGATATTACATCACACACAAAATCTTCAATGACATCAAGGATAATATCACTGTAACATTTGCAGTAAAATTATTGATGAGACAATTGTGCATGAAGAGGGTGTGAGTTATAGTTACCTTAGACCACAAGTTATAATGACTTGAAATAACAGCTGTCTAGAGGCAGGCCTAGGCAGAGCAGCCATTGCTGAACTAGGAGACATGCAAAGCTCTTGCAATGCCATTGTAGTCACAAAGTACTTACACACAAGAAAGACAATACTCAGTGTTACCAAAAATAAACATACTTTATTTTAGTGACATAGTGCCAAATATACCTTAGAGGCTATACCCCCTTAAGAGGTAAGTAAATTACACAATATATACACTAGTAACTAAAAACAGGTAAGTAAACAGTCAGAAAATAGTGCAAATAGTGAAAATCACAATAGGTTGCAATGGGCCTAGGGGGAACACAAACCATATACTAAAATAGTGGAATGCGAAATTCTATTTCCCACCTAGGCAAGTGTAGTGTGGAGAGGGGCACTGGGAGGGTAAGAAAATACCAAAGGTAAGTAAAATACTCCACCCCAGAGCCCAGGGAAGCAGGAGTAAAACACAACAAGTTTCCTAAATCACATTAGAAGTCGTGATAGAAGACAGTGCAAGAACCAGAAGAGACTGTAAGACACCAATGATGGATTCCTGGACCTGAAGACTTGTGGAAGAAGGGGACCAAGTCCAAGAAGCACTGAAGAGTCCAAGAAGAACAGGAGCCTCTGCTAACCCAGATGACGGTGCAAAAGGAGAACCACTGGTGAGAAGACAAAGTCAGTATTGCACCAAAGAAGATAGATGCAGGTTCCTGGTTGGTGTAGAAGATGTCTCATGCCGGATGGATGAATGCAGTCTGGTTTGCGGCACTGGATTCTGCCAACAAGCCTTGGTAAATGCAAAACTCTAATTTCGTACAAAATGGTGCTGCCTGGGCCCAGGAAGGACAGGTCGACTCTACCCATGAGGGGGAGACATAGGGAGCTCTCAGCAACTGAGAGATCCCTTAAAAGACCAGGCAGCACACACAGGAGTCCCACAGCATGGGGACAAAGGAGTTGAAAATGGCAGTTGTTGCAGCACTACACAAAGGGATTCCATGATGCAGGAGAACAACTCAAGGTGCTGAACGTTGCAGGACAGAGTGCTGGGGTCCTGGGCTAGGCTGTGCACAAGGGAATTCTTGGAAAAGAGCACAGAAGCCCTAGGAGCTGCAAAAAGCGCAGTGCTCAGGGGTACTGTCTTGCACGGGGAAGCAAGCTCTTACCTCCACCAAATTTGGACAGCTGGACCTTTGGACAGTCAGGGTCACTTTAGTCCACCACCTGTGTTCCAAGATCCACGCTCGTCATCAGGAGAGGGCACCCAGAGCACATCGCTGCAGAGTGGTGCCTGCTGAAGCAGGGAAGTGACTCCGTCACTTCACGGGAGATTCCTTCAGTTCTTCTGGTGCAGGATGAAGACAGGCAGTTCTCAAAGCATGCACAACCTGGAAACTGTTGCATTTGCTGGCAGGAGCTGAAGTTACAAGGTCGCAGAAGTCATCTTTGCTTCTTTGTTGCAGTTTTGTAGAGTTTCTGTCGGTAGAAGAGGAAGTAAAGGATGCAGAGGATTCTTGCTGGAGTCTTGCAATCCAAATCTGAAGAAATACCCAGAGAAGAGACCCTAAATAGCACTCAGAGGGAGATTGGCTACCTAACTAGGTTCTCATTATCCAAATGAGACTGCTAGATTTGGGTGGCAGAATCGCCTGGACTGCGGGAGACTGAGTCTGAACCTGCTCCAGGTGACGCCTGTCAGCCGAATCCGGGTTTCTTTCGGCTAATAGCAGTGCCTCATCTCCACCCAAGAGCAGGGATGATTTGGACAACCAGGTGCATGACATAAATTACTTCTCAGAGGAATCGTGGTCACTCAGATCTCATCCGTTTCTCTCAGTTACATTGGTCTCACAGGTGCAAAGACAATCAGAGGCACAGTAAAGTTCAATAAGATTTTATTGAAGTAACTGCATCTTAGATAACAAAGCATGTATTGTAAAAACTAGGATGATGAAGCAGAACAAGATTAAAATTGTGACAAGGAGAGTGAAACATAAAAATAAGGCTACCATTGTGTCACTAAGATTGTGAAGGATAGTTCCTACCTAGGCTATGTTAGAGCACAGCATGTTAAGCTCTAATTCTGCCTTTCAGGTTCCCCCTGGGAAGATATCATTCCTCATAACTAAGCAAGAGGCCTGTAGTCTACATAAGCAGTTGCAATGAAGCATTTAGCAAACAGCATGCAGTCGTGGTCATCTGGCTGGAATCTCCCGCTAACATGGGTCAAAGTAGTGTTTTTATAATAAAACAGCTGATGTTCCAAGAAAGGATTCCCGCTTAAGAGTGTGTATTTACTGGCAACCCATGTCACTGCAGCCTTGAGAAAGCACAGAGTGAAAGAAATGTCTTTATTTAACAACGCAGTGCTGACCTAGCCGAGGAGCAACTAGATAAAGAAAATAAAACAATACTGCAGATGTGGCTACTATTAAAATAATATAACAAGGCTAGAATAAAAACATATCTAGGTTAAAGTGCACAACGGCAGGCCTAGTTTGCTAAAATAAAGTGTGTAAAGCTATAGCTAAAATGGCACACAACACTGGCACTGGCACTGGCCACTCAGATTCTCCCAGAGTTCCCTGACCATTCTGAAAACAAGATGGCAGAACCCAGGGTCACTCTGGAGGAGCTCTGGGCACCACCCCTGAGGTGGTGATGGACAGAGGAGTGGTCACTCCCCTTTCCTTTGTCCAGTTTCATGCCAGAGCAGGGACCGGGGGTCCCTGAACCGGTGTAGACTGAATTATGCAAGGAGGGCAACATCTGTGCCCTTCAAAGCATTTCCAGAGGCTCTGGGAGGATACCCCTCCCATGCCTGTAACACCTATTTCCAAAGGGAGAGGGTGTAACATCCCTCTCCTAAAGAAAATACATTGTTCTTTCTGCCTGTCTGGGACTGTGCTGCTCAAGCCCCAGGAGGGAACAAGCCTGTCTGTGAGGTGGCAGCAGCTGGGGCTGCAGTGAAAACCTCAGAAGGCTGGTATGGCAGTACTGGGGGGCCATGGTGGAGCCCCCAGAGTGCATGGGATTGTGCAACCAATACTGGAATCAGTATTGGTGTACAATTTCCAGTTGCTAGACACCTCACATGGCCATATGCTGAGTTACCACTGTCAAGCTATATATAGGTATTGACCTATATAGTGCACACTTACAATGACATCCCCGCAGTCACGAAGTCCGGGAAAATGGGCCTGGACGATGTGGGGGCACCTCTGCTAGTGCTTGGGTGCCCTCACACACAGGTACTATGCACCTAGCCTTCAGGGTCTGAAGGTTAGACATATAGATGACTTATAAGCGACTTGGTGCAGTGAAAATGTCTGTGAAATAGTGCTTACACTATTTCACTCAGGTTACAATGGCAGTCTTGAGGAAGTGTTTGTATGAGTTCCTTATGGGTGGCAAAAGAAATGCTACAGCCCATAAGGATCTCCTGGAACCCCAATACCCTGGGTACCTAGGTACCATATACTAGGGACTTATAAAAGGGGTCCAGTATACCAATTTGAAGTGGAATACTGGCTTACCAGTATGTAAGTACAAATTTGGAATCAGAGACAGAATAAGCCCTGGAGTTCTGGTTCGCAGGCCTCCAGTGACACAGTGAAGCATACTGAGAAAAACAGTGACAAATAGGCCACAACCCATGAGCACTGGGGTCCTGACTAGCAGGATCCCAGTGACACAGTAAAAACACACTGACAAACACTGGGAAACAGGACAAAAATGGGGGTAACCATGCTAGAAAGAGGCTACTTGCTCATATAGACTGCTGGCGATAGCTAGGACCAACCTTTTCCATAGAAGAAGAGTTTTTTGTTTTGCCAATAAGTTTGCTGCCATTTGAAGAATCTTCACGAAATGTTCAAAACTAGTACACCAACTAGCTCAGCTGCTGTCTTGAAAATTTCAGGGTGATTCGTCAAGAAGGGGCTGAGAAAAAGGGGTGGTCCCAAAACACTTTTCCCCCGTTCTGTATCATGGGGAGTTTGCATTCTTTAGGCATGGTAACAGCCCGAACCATTGAACGGAATTACACCAAATTTGTCAGGAAGTTTGATTCTGGTCCATGGATTGTGCTTTTTGTTATTTGTTGTAAATCTGTTCAGTAGTTATGAAGTTCTTAAAGGATAAAAAATATAGATATTTAGGGACATGGAGGATTTACTAAGGCACTCGCGGAGGATTTGCGGATCTGGGGGAAAAGCAAGGCCCTCATTGGCTGGCCACAACCATACAGAAATGTTGTGGGTGCCTCTACGTTTCTTGAATCGGCTGGGGGGGGGGAACAAAAGTGTAAAAACATATAAGGTGTCAGGATACAGGTGTACTGACCCCATACAACAAAAAAAATGACATTTGTTTCAGCTGATCAGCTGATCCACAAAAGATCAAAATAAAATAAAAATACACCCACTGCATCCAACCCCACACTGTGCGTGGCCAAAGTCCGTGACCAGCGTGGATTTGCTGCATGTGGGAGAGTTTGCTGCTGACCATGCATGCAACTCACCTGCGCATGACCTAACACGTTGTAAGTAGATATTATTTTAGGTTTAAAAAACTATAGAAATTCACTGAAAAAAACAAAGGTTACCGGAACGCCATAGTTATGTTGATGTTTTACCCATACGAAACCATAGCAATTCAGCAGATATAGTTATACTTTAAGAAACTGTAACATGTGCCAGAAAGTTGCTTTAGGCTACAAGTTATAGTTTCTTAACATAAGTATAACTATAAGCATAACTATAAGTCCTGAATTTCTATGATTTCGTACAGGTAAAAAATCATCCTACCTATAATGTTCAGTAACCTTTGTTTTTTCTGCTCTCCACCTAAACTAAGGAACTACCCAGAGTTCTCTATTCTCTTTTTTGCATAATTTAAGCGTCACTCTAACCCTGAAAGGGATTTGTTTTGACTTATACTGGGTGCTCCCTTGTGTCTGGACAAAGCTAAACCTCTCTGATGAGCCTAATGAGAGCGAAACACGTGTCAGGGGTTGCTTTTACTAATTCCAGGGTGGCTTGGACGGTATTTTACCAGTCCAAAGCTGTAATACTGTTCCTGGAATGGTAAATGGCTTTTATCATTTTACAGCTCAGCAATTTTGACACTGTGTCAAACCTATGCTTAAAAACTTTGCTGTACAAATGGCAAAAGACTTTGTCGCTATCTAGCTCGGCGTGGATAGCACTGTGCTGATCCAATGCTTAAGAACTTTGCTAGATAAACAGACATTTGAGGTGAGCAAATCTAGATTGTCGCTGGTGTTGCAGGGTGCTCCTTACTAGAGCTGCTCTCCACATAAACTTGGGAACTACCCAGAGTTCTCTATTCTCTTTTTTTGCATATATATATATATATATATATATAAATAATCAAAATGCCTTTCGCCTGCTTGTGCATGAAAGAAACAGACTCCGACACACAGACACATACAGGATCCAATCTTCAAGATTTATTATCTGCGTTTCGGCAGCAAACTCCGCCTTCTTAGCACAAGTGGACACCATGTTACCCAAACCTTTAAACATGACGTGAGCATCATGTGACCCAACACCACACTGTGCGTGGCCAAAGTCCGTGACCAGCATGGATTTGGCTGCATGTGGAAGGGTTTTTTTGCCAATTCACCTGCACATGACCTAGCACGTTATAAGTAGATATTATTTTAGGTTTAAAAAACTATAGAAATTCACTGAAAAAAACAAAGGCTACTGGAACGCCATAGTTACGTTGATGTTTTACCCATACGAAACCATAGAAATTCAGCAGATATAGTTATACTTTAAGAAACTGTAACAAATGCCGGAAAGTAACTTTAGGCTACAAGTTATAGTTTCTTAACAGAAGTATAACTATAAGCATAACTATAACTCCTGAATTTCTATGATTTTGTACAGGTAAAAAAAATCCTACCTATAAAGTCCAGAAACCTTTGTTTTTTCAGTCAATATATATATATATATATATATATATATATAATCAAAATGCCTTTTGCCTGATTGTGCATGAAAGAGGCAGGCTCCGACACACAGACACATACAAGATCCAATCTTCAAGATTTAGGGCCAGATGTAGCAAAGGGTTTTACCCATTCTGTGTCTATGGAAAAATGTGTTTGTACATATGGCCCTTATTCTCTGCGTTGCCACTCAGTAATGCGTTTCAGCAGCAAACTCAGCCTTCTTCGAACAAGTGGACACCATGTTACCCAAACCTTTAAACATGACGTGAGCATCATGTGACCCAACACTGACATAGACATAAAAAAGTCTCTGACAGGCTCTCACTGCTTTGCTCACACCATGCAACTAATAATGAAAATAAATGTGAAACGAAAAAATACACTCTTTAAACAAAATCACAAGCCATTCACTTTGTGAAACCTGAATGATATGACTTTGAAAGAATAAAGAACTAATTTAGTACTGAACAGCACAATCAAATTAAAGTAGACAATGCCATAAGAACTAAAATCACCTTGCAGGCACCTCCTAAGGAGGTATATGTTAAATACATTTATCCCTCCTCTAAAAAAATTACTTAAACTTCTTAAAAATATTTTGCACTAATTGATGTGAGTATGATACTAACAATATTATATATATATACTTTATTCGACCATGGGTCATAAAAGTTACACATTAAATTATACAAAGAAGGTGCATTTGTTCCATTATACTTTCACACTGGCATAAAATAGAGTTTAGAATAAAAATAGCTTCTATAGGCCATGGCCTACTATAGTCCACCATTGTTCCGGATACATAACTTAACATTTAGATGCCAAGGTTTCTAAACATCTGCTTCATAGTGTTAAAAATAATACAAATATTTAAGGCTCTTAAAACAATATGAGATGGTTTCAGATTCAAGTTCCCCAGGTGGTACCATCACCAAGATAAGTGCAAGCTATTAGGCCCATGATTTAAGCTTTAGAGTGCTGAGTTGATGTTACATAATAGTACAGTTTCTTGGTAGTTTAAGTGGCATACTTTAGTAAGGGCGCCTGCAACCGGCACAATCGTATAGGCAAATTTAGGCACTGTCAAGTCATTAAAAACACAAGCACAATGTAATAAAAGCTTATATAGTAACTTAAAATGGTTATCAGATTCATGTTAAAATGGCACTAATGCCAGACAAGTGCATAAAAATAGCTCTTTGCGGCTAACACTAGTGATACAGTAGCAGAACCACAAAATGATTACCCACGTATTATCTAAGAAAAATCTGTTCCAAAGCCCTATCTAAACCACATGGTCAATAATTCATCATCATCATCATCATCATCAACTTTGTTCGATCCATGGCCATAAAAGCACATAAAACAGGATAATAAATAATTCTTAAGGAATAAATAAGTACACATCTTTAACTTGGTGTAAAAACATTAGGACAATAACTTGAATTGCACATGTGGCTCTAAAACTTATCTATAAAGGGATGGGACTTTGAATTACTTTTTGGAGATGGCATCGTATGCGCCAAGCTGTTGCTAGATACTTGCTTACTGAGAGAATTACATCGGTTGAATTATGGCTTTTTAGAACCCGTAGAGCCAAAGAGCAGTTCTTGAATCCCATGTCCCTGCAAATATTGCGAATCCATTTTAAACGTGGAATCGCATAGGCTGGGCAGAAGAACATGAAATGCTCAATGGTTTCGAAAGTACTGCCACAGGCAGGGCATATATCGGGAAGGTTAGTCGGCCCCCACCTATGAATCAGTGACAACAGGGGCAAAGAGCCAAAGCGAAACCTTGCATATAAGCTCTTGCCCTGCGAATCCGGTATCACATCCAAATAGGATTCAAACTTTGGGGACCATTTAGTATCAATGAAGGAATTAGTTAAGCGACCATGGGATTTGTGAGTTATGTAGTTATCCTTAACATAAGACCAATAGGTTAACTTTAAAACGTTTTTGTGCCGTCTCTCTAATTTATGGGGATTTTCCCAGTAATCGCCCAGACCCAATAGCCGGAGCCAATGGGCCACATGGCGAACCCAGGGAAGAGTATTAGCGTTTTGGCATTTCAATAGATCGAGTAGTGCGGTCTTGTATATATCTAGTTCGGGGGTTGTCCACAACCTAATCCAATAGAGGAGAGGTCTTAGAGTAGCTAGATCTGCTACTCGGCTTAACCCCAGATCTAGAAATAATGGGAGCAAGGGTGTGGTACGTGGACATGCAATTAAGGCCCTTGCAAAATTGTTTTCCCCCACACTGATCTTATTACAGTTAGCGTAACCCCATACCTCCGCTCCGTACAGGGCTGCACTTTGAGCCTTAGCTGTATAAATTTTTATTGCTGGGGAAACTACTTTTGTAGAGGTGCTTTGATAAAAACGCAATATAGATGAGGCTCTGTGTTGTAGGAGCCCTGCACTTTTTGTAATCTGCTCTTCCCATAATAGTTTGTTAGTTAACCTAACTCCCAGGTAATCTATAGAGCTTACTTCCTTCAACAGTACTCCCTCAATATGGATGGAACATTTTTTCCTAGGTCCCTTAGATAACACCATCAGTTTAGTTTTGTTAATATTAACCTCCAACCCATGATCACTACAAAATTGGCTAAACCGGTCAACAAGGGTTTGCAACCCCATTGGTGTCTTAGAGATGAGAAGTGAGTCATCGGCGAAAAGCAAGATGGGAATTTTTTGTGTATTCAGGGAAGGGGCATCATTCTGGCCTATGGACACAGTCTTTACTACTTCATTAATAAATACGGTAAACAGTAGGGGGGCTAGCACACAACCTTGGCGAACTCCTCGTCTAATTGGGATCCGCTCTGTCAGTTCGCCTTGTTCACCCCACCTCACTTGGGCATAGGTGTTCTCATGTAGTCGTTTTAACAGGAGTAAAAGATCCTCTGGGACTCCCAATCTACCCAGCACTTCCCACAGCTTGGCTCTTGGGACCAGGTCAAAAGCCGATCGCAGGTCTATAAATACCACATACAGGCATTGCTTGGCCACAAGAACGTATTTCCAATGCAATATGGCTAATCGAAAGACCTGGTCTATCGTGCTAGTTTTTGCACGAAACCCTGCCTGTAAGTGAGAGAGGATTTGGTGCTTCTCGACCCAGTTGATTAGCCTCTGCAGAATTTGTTTAGCAAATATTTTCTGTAGGTTGTCTATGAGGCTAATTGGCCTGTAGTTAGCTGGAAGATTAGCATTTCCTTTTTTATAAATGGGTATGATCTCTGCCCCCTTCCATGTATCTGGAATTAGCCCCCCTGCAGCTATGCTATTTGAGATGGCATTAATATACCAGGACCAAATGGATGGTTCCGATCTATAAAGATCTCCAGGGAGCTTGTCTGGTCCAGGTGCTTTGCCAGGTTTTAGGCTAATTATAGCCTCAAGGGTCTCTTCTATTTTAAAGATAAGGCAACCCTCAGGGACACACTGAGCCACCACTTGGAGGGCCATGCTGGAGTTTGATTCCAACAATTTAGTTGGAGAGTGGACCACATTAGTGTCCATTGGGCCTTCTGGTAGGGCATAAAGAGTAGTAAAATGCTCTACCCAGCTTTCTGGTTGAATATGGTTGCTGGGACAGCTCCTGCCTCCATTTTCTCTTTTGGACAGAAGTTCCCAGAAACGCTTGTTATTCTTCTCTCTGGAAGCATCTAATAGTTCCTGCCACAGAGAATCCTCCCACCGCTTTTTAGCGTTAGACAAGGTTACTTTGTATAGAGACCTGGCTTGTTTAATTTCCCCCTGGGAGCCAGACATTACTGCTACTCTTAACCCGGACTTGTCCTTTGAGCACCTCTCATCAAACCATCCCTTGCGTGCCCCTGTCCCTTCATGTGGCTTAGACCGCTTTGTTTTGTAAAAGAACCCCCGTAGCTGGGTAGTCATGCTGTCATGTATTTTGAGAATCGGAATATTCCCTACAGCCTGATCTTCATACTCAGCCAAACTATTTAAGAAAATCTGATATATTGCTCTGATGTGGTGGGGGTTGGACATCACTTTTGGCCAAGTAATCTTGGTAAATTTGTTGTTCCAGCAAGGTGGCGGAATTATTGTAGCATAGTTGTTGAGTGTTCTCCTGAACATTTCTCCAGAAAGGGTAAGGAGCAAGGGGAAATGGTCACTGTCACATCTCACTTCTACTTTCATGTCTACCAAATGGGGCCACAGCCTAACATCAACCAGGAAATAATCGATAGTGCTTATCGACATGCCCCTTTTAAAAGTAGGTGCACTATTCATATCAGATGGAGTTCTACCATTACAGGCCCTAAGGCCATGGTTTAAACATAATGTGGCTAATTGCATGGCCACCCGAGATTTTTTACAAGGCCGGGTAATATATAATTGTGGGATCCCCCACTGCTCATCTTCTTCATCTGTTAAACCACTTATGAGAATAGAAGGCTCGAAGGTACAATTAAAATCTCCAGCTATGATTAGGATAGTTGAGGGGTCGAGGCTTCCTACAAATTCAGACAGAATAGCCAGGGTACGGGACTCGGAGCCATTTGGGACCGATCGTATATAAACATTAACAATAACAATTGATAATCTTCTGTTGAACGTAATACACATGGCTTTTAGATCTACAGAATCAATTTCAAGAAGCTTATGGTCGCACTGCAAGTTCTTATTAACAAGTAATAGGAGCCCACCTTTTGCCCGACCCCTCCCCTTCTCTGAAGGTATAGCAGATGCACTAAATGAGAGAAATCCATCAATATTAGTAGCATCCTCCGCCCAGGTTTCCTGAAACAAACATATGTCTATTTTTTTAATAAAAGAGGCCCATTCATCATCATCTAATTTCTTTGCCAGGCCGGCAATGTTCCATGACATGAGTTCTAATGTACATTTGTCTTGATTTATCACCACGCTTGAGCATCCAGCCTCTACCGCGCTCGGGTCATTACTACAAACGTTTGATGATGGTGTTTTATCATCCCCCATCAAATGTGGGGCCTTGGGGCGGGCTATCACATTAGTTACTAGGTCAGTAGACAGTCATACTGGGTTAGGCAGCGGCCTGGGATTAGCTTCCTTCCGTGCTGCACCTCCACGGGAATTATTTAAACCATCGAAACTTGCCGGTCCCATGGCTGGTCCAGAATTATGTGGGTGTAACATGAATCTTATTCCCCCCCTGGTTGTTGCGTTATCCAAGTGGGTACGACAATCAAAGTCCATTAGTTGTGACACCATATGCTTGTCTTCAAGAAAAATAGTTATTGTGTCAAAATTGGTCCCTGTGATGCTGCATCTCTTGGCCGATATTATGTCAGAGCGAATAACAGAGAGACAACTTCGTCGGGAGCGTATCCAGTGTATGACTTTGTTGATCAGGGAAGCTTGGTTCTCAGCTAACCCTGGCGGTAGTTTTGGTACATTGGTCAGATAGATTTTATTAGTTCCCTGACTTGGAAGCAGGTCCTGGTCTTTATTAACTACACTCTTGTTATTATAGCGAGAAAGAGTGATGTTATTATAGGGGATCTTATGTGACTTGCTAGGGGTTTGTGTAAAACTGGAATATTGGACAGTTACTAACAATATAATCTATCCTATAAGTAGAGGTGTCTGATCACAATAATTGCTCAATCAAGCCCAAGTAGGCTAACTAACTCTTCAAGACTTCATAATCTCATTAAACTCTTCACATGATTTAGCACAAGTCAGCTTCTCCAACCTATTTCAAAGTGCACTAGCAGTAATTACACCCAATCAAGTGATACCAAAGGACATACATAGTAATGATCTTATCTTCATTTGTGTCACACAGTCAAGAATCAGTAAATGAGAAATCTACTTGCTGGTTACTAGAAAACAAAGGATGCGCTAGCAATTCTAATTATTATAAATATACAAACAATTCCTCTTCAATATTAAGTCCAACAGGAGCCTTGCTGTTCAGATTTAAAATGTGCCTTGATTACAAACTTCTCAAGCACTTCTCTCTGTTGCCTCTCCTAATGTTTTTGGACACAGAATCTATTATATAAGAGCAGTGGTCAGAAACATTTCCATTGTGATACTCATTATAGTGACGTGCCACTGGATAGCTCTGATTGTTATTTCTGATGACCAATATATGTTGAAGAATCCTCTTGTTTACTTGCAAAATAGTTCCCCACACATAATTGTGGGGCAAGTACACTGCCATACATAGATCACACGCACACTTTTACAATGAAAGAACCCACAAATTTTGAATTTGGTGTTAGAAAGAGGCAAACTTATTTCTGTTGTGTTCACTCCGTATTGGCATGCTTTGTTTTTAAAACATCTCCTGAAATACGGTTTTCCCATCATCCACCCTCAGAGGAAGAAGCAAATTCAGAACTGCTGACCACTAAATCTTGTCGGTTGGATCTAGCTCTGCATAAGGTCAGCAAGGTTTGTTGTACAATGTGTGTCCTATGAGGGGATCACTTTTAACTAGGTGCCAATGATGTGTAAGGATCCCCCTGACACTCTGATGTTGTTTAAATACCCAGTGATCATCCTCAATTCCGGGTCAATGCCTCTGTGTTTCAATTGCTTAGAGAACAAGAGAGTTTCCCTAGGTAATGAATTGGTTCTAAGTTTTGCAGTCTCAACTACCTCATGGGTATACACACATGCCAAAAATGTATTTTTCAACTCATCCTGTGCCTCAGCTAACTGCCCTGAATTACTCTCAGTGTGTCGCATTCTGAGATTGTCTGCATTGGATATGCTGTATTTTAGCCCAGTAGGATGAAAGCTCTCAGCATGTAAGATAGAAATTCTTGCAGTTGGTTTTCTGTGTGCCTTTGTGTGAATCCTACTGTCTGTTACAAACATTGTCAGAATTAAAAAATACTACCATCATCAGGATCAGTCTTGACATCCGGGTATATATATGTGCAAAAAAAGTGGAATTTCCTAAGCTAGCTGCCATTTATTTTTTACCGACAGTGCATAAAAATGCAGTGGACCCTCCAGGTAGACCTATAGTATCTTCAATGGGGAGTCTTTTTGAAAATATTTCTAAATATGTGGATTTCTTTTTGTGCCCCGTTGTGGAAACATTACCCTCATATATAAAGGATACTACTGATTTTTTAAGAATAATTGAAGGAATAACTTGGGAAGATGATTATTTACTGATAAGCCTGGATGTTACAAGCTTGTACACATGTATACCCCGTGATGAAGGAATTAAGGCTTTAAAACACTTTTTGAGAGCAAGATCGTTGTCATATCTCCTGCATACTGAGATGTTATTAGAAATGGTGTTTATGTGTTTAACAAAAAAAATTCATCTTTGAGAACACAATTTATCAACAGTGTCAGGGGACTGCGATGGGCACCTGTTTTGCTCCCAGCTACGCAGGTTTATACCTGGGTTGGTGGGAGGAAAGGGTGGTCAGGGATGTCCCCGGTTTTGAGGATCATGTGATTCTTTGAGTGAGATTTATAGACGACATCTTTTGCATTTGGAAAGGGAGCAAGGAGTCTGCTATTAAATTTATTACAATTTTGAATGATAATACTTTAAATTTGAAGTTTAGCAGTGTTATACATCCTTCTGAGCTTATTTTCCTAGATGTAAAGGTATATGTGATCAATAAGAAGCTAGAGTGTGAGCTGTTTAGAAAAGATACAGCAGGTAACAGCTTATTGCACACTACCAGTCGTCACCCTAGGAACTTAATTCAGAGTATCCCATATGGAGAGTTACTGAGGGCCAGGAGAAACTGCAGTCTTGACACCGCTTTTGAGATTGAATCAAAGATTATGATAAATAGATTTAAAGAAAGAGGATATTCGTAAAGCAGTATAGAGAAACAAATTAAAAGAGAAGATCTACTAGTGACCAAACGGAGGACAAATACTCAAGAAAGAAATCAAGTAAGATTCATCACAACAAATCATGACAAAACATATAAGATAAAAAAGATTTTTAACAAGTTTTGGCCTACTTTAAAAACTGATGAAAATTTAGCAAAAATTATTAATGATTACCCAACTTTTACATTTAGGAGATGTAGATCCCTAAAGGATACTTTAAGTCAATCCTTTTTTTTTTTTTAAATATGTTTATTAAGTTTTGAGTGTTTACACAGATAGGATTATACAGTTACATTGTAATGCTACCTCTCCACCAGCTTCAGAGGGGAGGTAGTCCCGACAGGATAAGTAATAATAGAACAAGCAGTACTTATACAACAAAATATACACACTGTAATCCCGCCACCTTACTCATAACGAAACTTAGGTCAGATATTACTAGAGTCTGTCTTATGTTACTGCCGCGCAGCTTTGAAGAAACGTATTTATTGGCACCGATGAACCTAACTCGGGGTACCTGGGCAATGTTGCCCTCTGACATTGCTTGTTAGTTGTACTGAGAGGAGAGGAGCTGCGTTTTATTTTGGGGTATGTGTGTGGCTCGGTGGTGTGCGTTATGTGCGTGTTGTTAACGTGTGTGCGTGTTCCTCACCGGGTTCCTATTGTTGCTTATGCTGGTCTCTGAGGGGAGGGGGGTGAGTTCCAGCTCTCCCGTGTGTTGTGCTTCGGGTTTTGGTTGCGTGATTTGGCACTAGATGGGTGTCTGCCGATTCTATACTCTCCCGTCATCTCCATCTGTATCAAGGCGGCCTTTCATCGTTTTTGGCAACTAGTCGGGTAATCAGTGTTTCCCAAGTTTCCTTTCCCGTGTGGTGTTGTACCGTGCTTGCAAGTTTGCTCAGCACCAGGGCCTCCATCCTAGCCTAGCACAGTGTGAGGGAGCGCCAGGCTTTCAGATCGGGGGCCCTGGATGCCTTCCAGTTCATTGCGATCAGCCTTTTGTATAGCCCGAATCCTAGATCTACAAACTTGTGTAAGTGTCGGTATTTCTTTTCTCTTACTCTCAGCCCTAGCAGGCAAGATTTGGGGTCTGCTGCGAGTGTCAGGCCTGTTAATTCCGCTACCTCCTCTGTCAAGCTTCTCCATTCCCTGTATATATGGGCGCATTCCCATACCATGTGGTAGAAATGCACTTCTGAGGCGCCACACCGCGGGCAGGTGGGCGTCGACCCAGGGAACATGCAGCGTATCCTAGCTGGGGATAGGTATGTCTGGTGCGTATAATTTAATTGTGTGTAGCGAAACCTAGAGTTCCTGGACAACCCCCTGATGTGATAGAGGGCTTTCCGCCACTCCTCTTGCGGAATCGGGTCATCATCATCATCATTTAACTTTATTTCGGTGAGTAAAAACAAACCATTAAAGTACAATACACAACAAAGAGAGAGAGGACTTCTAAAAGCAGGGAGGTACTAAAAAAATAAGGTAAAAGCACAGTTAAAAGGGACAAAACAAGTTTTAAAAAACACACAAGAAATAAGCAGTCAGATAAACATCACTTAATATAATGAAAGGCAATACTCAAAAATACGAATAATTCCATGAATCAGCACTAGTAAAAAATATAATACACCAATATCTGTATGCTGTGGAGCAAACACACATCCAATTTGATAAATATAAATAGATAAGTCTAAAAAATATAATTCCCCACTCTTGCTCCTTAAAATTGCTGATCTCAGATGTCATAATAATACAACATTTTTCCCCCCATTAAAAAAACTGTCTGGGTGGATGATTTTCGCTTTAAAATTCTCACGGCATAAAGTAAGGGTATAGTTCCGTAGGTCTATAAATAATCCATAAGGAACCAAACCAAGGTCCATGTCCTGTACAAAAAAAAGCTACAATCATACATCCAAGTCAAATAAATATACATAGGTAAAACTAAACAATAACTACACAATGTTGTCCCTTAAACTTGCTAATCTCAACCTCCAGATAGACTCGAGAAAACTTGCCACTGGTAGAGCTATCTGGACGGACGGGTCGCATTTTAAAATTCTCTCAGGGTGGAGACAGGATCTAACTCCTAATTGTTTGAAAAGCGGGATGAGCCAAAGTGCTCTTTGTTTGTGATATGCTTGACAGTGGAAGAAAACGTGTGAAACAGTTTCTTCACTTTTACAACCCATGGGGCAACCTTTAGATCTATTAGTTGAACTGGACCATTTATACGTAAGGCAACACAGAGGGAGAGACCCAATCCTAAACCTGATAAAGAGGGCACGAGCAAATGGAGATAACTTTGCATCCAAAAAGGGCTCAAATTCGTAATGGCATTTAACAAGTAAAAAATTGTCGGACATAGACAATGGAATAGAACCAGCAAATTGTCCAACCTGAACATTATGCCAATAAGCATCCTTTAACAGCTGTGCAGCATTTTTAGGAATAGAAATAGGATCATGCCAATAGGAACCTAACCCCAGACGGGAAAAGGATTGTTCAACGAAAACACACCATTTAGATTTAATACTAAAATCACGGCCCACCACATTTAGGAGGCCACACCGAAAAGGGGTTAGGGCATCAGTTGTCCACAGCCGAATCCAAAACAGCAGGGGCCTTAGGGCAGCAATCTGTGAGATTGAAAAAAGATTTAGGTCCAGGTGAATGGGCAAGGATGGGGTACTCGATGGAACCTTTAGCATCATTTTTAAAAACTGGTTTTCCGCCCTAGCCAGATTCACCAGATTACAATGGCCCCAGAGTTCGGCTCCATATAAGGCGGCCCCCCCTAGCTTGAGCTTTGTATATTTCCAGTGCAGGAGATATTGCAAATTTCGGGGAACTAGAGGCAAATCTGACAATTCCACCCGCCCTCTGCTTCAGGCATAATAAAGATTTATGGCGCTGGGCATGCCAAAGATGTGAATCTTCCACTTTGATACCTAGATAATCAAAGGTACCCACCCTTTCCAAAGGGACATCATCTAAATATACAGGCCTCTTCATTTTTTTCCTAATATCTCCAAAAACCATGGGGCATATTTATACTCCATTTGCGCCGGATTTGCGTCGTTTTTTTTAACGCAAATTCGACGCAAAACTAACTCCATATTTATACTCTGGCGTTAGACGCGTCTAGCGCCAAAGTTCATGGAGTTTGCGTCACTTTTTAGCGTGGACACCTACTTTGCGTTAATGATATGCAAGGTAGGCGTTCCCGTCGAAAAAATTGACTCCGAGGCATGTGCGCCGTATTTACACTCCCGGGCAAAAATCACGCCCGGGAGTGGGCGGGTCAAAAAAATGACGTCCAGCCGCTTTTGCGTCGCTTTTTAGCGCCTGGTCAGGGCAGGCGTTAAGGGACCTGTGGGCTCGGAAGGAGCCCAGAGGTGCCCTCCCATGCCCCCAGGGACACACCCTGCCACCCTTGCCCACCCCAGGAGGACGCCCAAGTATGGAGGGACCCATCCCAGGGAACTTAAGGTAAGTTCAGGTAAGTATTTTTTTAAAATTTTTATTGTGGCATAGGGGGGCCTGATTTGTGCCCCCCTACATGCCACTATGCCCAATGACCATGCCCAGGGGACAGAAGTCCCCTGGGCATGGCCATTGGGCAAGGGAGCATGACTCCTGTCTTTGCTAAGACAGGAGTCATGTCAATGGAGGGTGGGAGTAAAAAAAAATGGCGCAACTCGGGTTGAGGCAGATTTTTTGCCTCAGACCGACTTGCCCCATTTTTTGACACCCAAGCTCCATTTTCCCCTACGCCGGCGCTGCCTGGTGTACGTCATTTTTTTTCACGCACACCAGGCAGCACCGGCGGCTAACGCCGGCTAACGTCATTGTATAAATACGGCGCCCGCATGGCGCTTCAGAATGGCGTTAGCCGGCGTTAACTTTTTCGACGCACAACTGCGTTGGCGCAGTTGTGCGTCGAAAAGTATAAATATGGCCCCATATATTTTGTTTTTGCTGAATTAATTGATAACCCATTGTCAGTGCAAAACTCCAGGAATCTGGAGAGCAGCCTAGAAAGGCCCATAGCAGTACGTGATAACAATAGGGTATCATCTGCAAACAGAAGACAGGGGATCTTCTGCCCGCCCAGGTTAGGGGCATCACTTTGACAGTCTAAGAGATATGGCAAACAGGCATTAATAAACAAGAGAAATAGGGTGGGCGCCAAGACACAGCCTTGCCTCACGCCCCGTGCAGTTGGAAAAGCAGGGGTCAGATCGCCAATGGTACCCCAGCGGACTTTAGCACAATTATCAGAATAAAGATCCTTGATAATATTAATCATGGAACCCGGAACACCGGTGGTACTAAGGACCTCCCAAAGCTTGGCACGCGGGACCATGTCAAACGCAGACTTCAAGTCAACAAAGGCCACAAATAAGTGGCCTTTGTCTGCATCTACGGTCTTCCACTTGATAGTGGTAAATCGGAAGATCTGATCAATAGTGCTGATCTTGTCCCTAAATCCTGCCTGGAGATGGCTTAAGACCTGATTTTTCATTATCCATTGTTTTAATCTAGTTAGCAACTGGTACGAAAAGATTTTCTGCAAGTTGTCTAATAGACTGATAGGCCTATAATTCCCAGGGGAGCTCTTGTCTCCTTTTTTATGAACGGGGACAATAATCGCCATCTTCCACGAGAGCAGATAGGATCGAGATGCCATGGCAGTGTTTGATACCCTGTTTATATAACGGGTCCACACAGATAGGTCTGATTTGTACAGATCCGAGGGAATACCATCTTGGCCAGGGGCCCTACCAGATCTTTGAGCGCAAATTGCCATCTCTGTTTCTTTTAGGGTGAAGGGCGGCATTTCAGGCTGGCACAGTGCATAATCTATGGGAGTATCATAAAGCTCCACCCGAGAGCCATACAGTTCACGAAAATAAGAGAGCCAGGTTCCTGGGTCGATATGACATTCAGTAGTGGATGACAGGCCTGGGTCGCTGCGCGCAACCAAAGTCCAAAAGAGCTTGGCGTCGCAAGAGCTAGCAGCCTCCGCCAGACACTCCCATAAATGCTCCTCATATTTGAGTTTTGATAGAGTGAGAGTAGACACATAGGGGGTCATTCTGACCCTGGCGGGCGGTGATAAAGCGGCGGCCAACTCGCCAACAGGCAGGCGGTCCAAAAAAAAGGAATTCTGACCCTGGCGGGAACCGCCAAAACAGCCAGCCACTTTAACACTCCGACCGCCACGGCGGGACAGACAAACAGCGCGGCGGTCACCGCCAACAGGCAGGCGGCAGACAATGTACCGCCCACCCTATCACAACTCACCAATCCGCCACCTTTTCCGGGGCGGGAGCCCCGCCGATAAAAACACGGCGGAAACAGACTACGAACGGGAAAACGCTCACCTATACACACTCCACGAGGAAGGAGGACAGCATGGAACCCGAATTAAACATCCTACCAGCTATTGTCTACCTGCTCATCTACCAGGAGTACGAACGCCGGTGCAGACGCCAACGGTGAGTACGACACAGGGGAGGGGGGAGGAGGAAAGCTTACGGGCACACACATGCGCCATACACCCACCCCCCCACCACAAATACCTACACCCCAATGCCGAGCAACAAGTCAGAGTGACACCCCCCAAACCCACCGGAAAAATGCAAAGACACAATTAAAATGATCTATAAAATATATGTATAAATAGCTCCATTAAAGGTATGGGAAATATGCTATATGAAAGATACAAAAATAAGGAATGACCATAGTCAACAATATATACATAGGCAATAAGTCCTGCACATTCCGTCAAAGTTCCATAGTCCGTGGGCCAATGTGCACAAACACATGGGAAAAGCCCACACATGAGACCAGATACCATTGGAGAGAACACTGCTGGGGCATCAGATGATAAAACTACAGGCACCTCAGGGGGAAGGGAAGGGGGGGCACCTCAGCCACATGAGTCCTTGACGCCAGATCCACGAGGGGCCTCCATGCCCACTCTCCCATCCTGGGGAGTGCAAAGCCACAGTCTCACAAGTCTCTACAGTGGGTGGCTTGCCCACTGTGCCATCCTGGGGAGTGCAAAGCCACAGTCTCACAAGTCTCTACAGTGGGTGGCTTGCCCACTGTGCCATCCTGGGGAGTGCAAAGCCACAGTCTCTCAAGTCTCTACAGGGGTGGCTTGCCAACTGTTCCATCCTGGGAAGTGCCAAGCCACAGTCCATCAGATGGATTACCGACTCCACTGTTAATGGAGGAGGCATGGTGCCCAGAGTGCTTCGTGAAGCCCTGCTCGACACAGAACCGGCACTGTCAATGGGCCAGCGGTGCTTGAGATGAAGGGCCCAGCGGAGCGGTGCAGAGACGGCGGGGCCCAGCGGAGCGGTGCTTGAGATGAAGGGCCCAGCGGAGCGGTGCAGAGACGGCGGGGCCCAGCGGAGCGGTGCTTGAGATGAAGGCCCCAGCGGAGCGGTGCTTGAGATGAAGGGCCCAGCGGAGCGGTGCAGAGACGGCGGGGCCCAGCGGAGCGGTGCTTGAGATGAAGGGCCCAGCGGAGCGGTGCTTGAGA
Source organism: Pleurodeles waltl (assembly GCF_031143425.1). Lineage (NCBI taxonomy): Eukaryota > Metazoa > Chordata > Amphibia > Caudata > Salamandridae > Pleurodeles > Pleurodeles waltl. Next base: position 298,264,759 of record NC_090443.1, on the reverse strand, counting down.
TGAAGGCCCCAGCGGAGCGGTGCTTGAGATGAAGGGCCCAGCGGAGCGGTGCAGAGACGGCGGGGCCCAGCGGAGCGGTGCTTGAGATGAAGGGCCCAGCGGAGCAGTGCAGAGACGGCGGGGCCCAGCGGAGCGGTGCTTGAGATGAAGGCCCCAGCGGAGCGGTGCTTGAGATGAAGGGCCCAGCGGAGCGGTGCAGAGACGGCGGGGCCCAGCGGAGCGGTGCTTGAGATGAAGGGCCCAGCGGAGCGGTGCAGAGACGGCGGGGCCCAGCGGAGCGGTGCTTGAGATGAAGGGCCCAGCGGAGCGGTGCAGAGACGGCGGGGCCCAGCGGAGCGGTGCTTGAGATGAAGGCCCCAGCGGAGCGGTGCTTGAGATGAAGGGCCCAGCGGAGCGGTGCAGAGACGGCGGGGCCCAGCGGAGCGGTGCTTGAGATGAAGGGCCCAGCAAAGCGGTGCTTGAGATGAAGGGCCCAGCGGAGCGGTGCTTGAGATGAAGGCCCCAGCGGAGCGGTGCAGAGACGGCGGGGCCCAGCGGAGCGGTGCTTGAGATGAAGGGCCCAGCGGAGCGGTGCAGAGACGGCGGGGCCCAGCGGAGCGGTGCTTGAGATGAAGGGCCCAGCGGAGCGGTGCAGAGACGGCGGGGCCCAGCGGAGCGGTGCTTGAGATGAAGGGCCCAGCGAAGCGGTGCTTGAGATGAAGGACCCAGCGGAGCAGTGCTTGAGATGAAGGCCCCAGCGGAGCGGTGCAGAGACGGCGGGGCCCAGCGGAGCGGTGCTTGAGATGAAGGGCCCAGCAGAGCGGTGCAGAGACGGCGGGGCCCAGCGGAGCGGTGCTTGAGATGAAGGGCCCAGCGAAGCGGTGCTTGAGATGAAGGGCCCAGCGGAGCGGTGCTTGAGATGAAGGCCCCAGCGGAGCGGTGCAGAGACGGCGGGGCCCAGCAGAGCGGTGCATGAGATGAAGGGCCCAGCGGAGCGGTGCAGAGACGGCGGGCCCAGCGGAGCGGTGCTTGAGATGAAGGGCCCAGCGGAGCGGTGCAGAGACGGCGGGGCCCAGCGGAGCGGTGCTTGAGATGAAGGGCCCAGCGGAGCGGTGCAGAGACGGCGGGGCCCAGCGGAGCGGTGCTTGAGATGAAGGGCCCAGCGAAGCGGTGCTTGAGATGAAGGGCCCAGCGGAGCGGTGCAGAGACGGCGGGGCCCAGTGGAGCCGTGCTTGAGATGAAGGGCCCAGCAGAGCGGTGCAGAGACGGCGGGGCCCAGCGGAGCGGTGCTTGAGATGAAGGGCCCAGCGGAGCGGTGCTTGAGATGAAGGGCCCAGCGAAGCAGTGCTTGAGATGAAGGGCCCAGCGGAGCGGTGCTTGAGATGAAGGCCCCAGCGGAGCGGTGCAGAGACGGCGGGCCCAGCGGAGCGGTGCTTGAGATGAAGGGCCCAGCGGAGCGGTGCAGAGACGGCGGGGCCCAGCGGAGCGGTGCTTGAGATGAAGGGCCCAGCGGAGCGGTGCTTGAGATGAAGGGCCCAGCGGAGCGGTGCTTGAGATGAAGGGCCCAGCGGAGCGGTGCAGAGACGGCGGGGCCCAGCGGAGTGGTGCTTGAGATGAAGGGCCCAGCGAAGCGGGCTTGAGATGAAGGGCCCAACGAAGCGGTGCTTGAGATGAAGGGCCCAGCGGAGCGGTGCTTGAGATGAAGGCCCCAGCGGAGCGGTGCTTGAGATGAAGGGCCCAGCAGAGCGGTGCAGAGACGGCGGGGCCCAGCGGAGCGGTGCTTGAGATGAAGGGCCCAGCGAAGCGGTGCTTGAGATGAAGGGCCCAGCGGAGCGGTGCTTGAGATGAAGGCCCCAGCGGAGCGGTGCTTGAGATGAAGGGCCCAGCGGAGCGGTGCAGAGACGGCGGGCCCAGCGGAGCGGTGCTTGAGATGAAGGGCCCAGCGGAGCGGTGCAGAGACGGCGGGGCCCAGCGGAGCGGTGCTTGAGATGAAGGCCCCAGCGGAGCGGTTCTTATCCCGACGGGCCCCTGTTCAACGGTGCTCCTCCCGGCAGGCCCCTGTTCAGCGGTTCTTGTCCCGGCGGGCCCCTGTTCAGCGGTGCTCCTGCTGGCGGGCCCCTGTTCAGCGGTTCTTGTCCCGGTGGGCCCCTGTTCAGCGGTGCTCCTCCCGGCGGGCCCCTGTTCAGCGGTTCTTGTCCCGGCGGGCCCCTGTTCAGCGGTTCTTGTCCCGACGGGCCCCTGTTCAGCGGTGCTCCTCCCGGTGGGCCCCTGTTCAGCAGTTCTTGTCCCGGCGGGCCCCTGTTCAGCGGTTCTTTTCCCGGCGGGCCCCTGTTCAGCGGTTCTTGTTCCGGCGGGCCCCTGTTCAGCAGTTCTTGTCCTGGCGGGCCCTTGTTCAGCGGTGCTCCTCCCGGCAGGCCCCTGTTCAGTGGTTCTTGTCCCGGTGGGCCCCTGTTCAGCGGTGCTCCTCCCGGCGGGCCCCTGTTCAGCGGTTCTTGTCCCGGCGGGCCCCTGTTCAGCGGTTCTTGTCCCGGCGGGCCCCTGTTCAGCAGTGCTCCTCCCGGCGGGCCCCTGTTCAGCGGTTCTTGTCATGTGTGTCTAGGGAGCCAGACCTGGGCAAGACTTCCCGCTCAGTCGCCATCCGACCTTACGGTCGCGGGGCCCTCCTGTGATGGAGTCCTGGGCCCGTGGGTGTCGTCTGTCACAACCGGAATGGGGCTGGTGGGGCCCTCCTGGGCAGCTCGCCTGCTGCCTGACTTCTCCGCCCTGCTGCCCTTGCCCTCCTTCGCTGAGGCTCTGTGGCCCTTGCCTCCCTTGGATGATGTGGCAGGTGACGGGGCAAGGCTACTGTCCTTGGTGGCAGCCGTCTCAGTCTTGTCGCGCCGGCCCTTTTTTTTTTGTCCTCTTCCCAGGGGGTGGGCTGGCTGTCCCCTTGCTGCTGGCCGATGTTCCTGCCCTAGGACTCCAATAGCCCTGCACTATGGTCACAGTAGATGCAGGGCTGGTGGTGGCTGAGGTGCTTCTTTTACTCTTACCAGATGGAGGGGGTGGGTCAGTGATTGGAACGAGCTCAAGGTTGGAAAGGAAAACGACTTGGGAAGGACAGGGACGGGTAGGTGTAGTGGGTATAAGAGTGGAGGAAGAGGATGTGGTTGTAGGAGAGTCAAGTGTGCTGTCTTTGGGTGCAGGTGCTTGTGACGGAGGCTGTCGTGAGGTGGATGGCTGTTGGGTGGGTGTCTGCCTGCGTTTGTGTGCTTTGGAAGAGGGGGTGACAGACACACTGGGAGAGGACACAGGGGACGTGTAAATGGCAGTGGGGGTGGTGACTGCACGTGTGCGGACTGTAATGGAGGGTGTGCTGGTGATGGAAGTACTGGCTGATGGTGGTGTGCATGCAGGTGTGGGTGGAGACGTCACAGGGAGGGAGGAGGGAGATGAGGAGGTGGGGGACACAGAGGTGGGAGTGACTGTTGGCATGTCTGTATCTGGATGTTGCTTGGGTGAATGCTTGTGGGATCTGTGGTGCTTATGTCTGGATGAGCTGCCCTTGGGTGTAGAGGTGTGTGCAGGCTGGTCTGATGGTGTGGATGGGATAGGCAGAGGAACAGGAGACTGGGACTGGGTGGAGGGAGTCAGAAGAGGGAGGCTGGAGACAGGGACAATGGCTGCCGTCAGTGCTGAGGCCAGAGCGTTGAACGATCGCTGATGGGCAGCCTGACCCGAATGAATGCCCTCCAGGTATGCATTGCTCCGATGCACCTCCCTTTCTACACCCTGGATGGCATTCAAAAGGGTAGACTGCCCAACAATGAGTGTCCTGAGGAGGTCAATGACCTCCTCACTGAGGGCAGCAGGGGTAACTGGGGCAGGGCCTGAGGTGCCTGGGGCGAAGGAGATGCCCGCCTTCCTTGGCGAGCGGGCACGGAGCGAAGGCTGAGGGGCTGCTGGGAGGGCGGGCTGGTGCGCTGGGTGGCGGCTGTACCTGTTGTGGCGGTGGGCACGGATGTTGCCGCCACCGCTAGGGAGCTCCCTTCCGAGGACGTGTCGGTGGCGCTGACGTCTCCACGGGTCCCCGTTGTGGAGCTCCACTCGCCCTCCGTCTCACTGGTGTACTCGGAGTCTGTTGTATGGCCCTCCGGGGCCATGTGAGATGCAGCTCCCTCGTGCGCCGATGCCACTTCTCCTCCGCCTGATGATGCTAATGCACACATGAACAGGAAGACAAAGAAATTGGGGGGGGTGGAGAAATGAAGACGGGTTGAGTGCATGCATTGGCAACACCGTTGTCGGAGAGGACAGACACAGAAGCCCCCTGAACTAGGCCGCGCAATCGGGGTACACTACTCAGTTATTGTGACTAGGCCTACAGGTCTATGGACGACAAATGCACACATGGGTGAGGCCGGAACATGGATAGCTGCACTTGGCACCCAACAGAGGTGGGGGGCAGGGGCACAGGGCCGTGTCTAACGGAGGGGCCTAGCCTACAGAATGCGCCCTGGCCTGGAGATAGCCACAGCCCTCCTCCCCCACCCAGACACCTTCACTGCGCGCAAAGATAGCAGAATGTGCTGATACTAACCCCCTTGTGTCTGCTGTGATGTCCTCACGCGCCCATCCAAATCGGGGTAGGCCACCGCCAGGATCCGGGACATCAGGGGGGTCAATTGGCGGCTGGCACCCCTCCTACGTTGGGAGGCCATCCCCAGCAGAGACTCGGCGGTCTTTCTGGTCCTGCGGCGGATGTCCTCCCACCTCTTTCAGCAGTGGGTGCCCCGTCTGTTGTGGACCCCCAGGGCCCGGACGTCCTTGGCGATGGCACGCCAAATGTCGATCTTCTGATGGGCGCTGACCTATGTGACATGTACAGGGTGGTAAAGGAAATCGCATCAGTTTTCTGCCTGGTCAATGTGAGTGGCCCCCACCTCCCCAACCTTGCCATGTGGCACATGCTCTCATCTTTCATGCGTTGCACTCCTCATTCGCTCCCCTCCCCACCATCGTACATACACCCCACTCAACACAGGCATAGCCCATTCAACGTGCACCCTGTGTACTAACCTGTTGGTCTGGAGGACCGTAGAGTAGCGCATACTGGGGGAGGACCCCATCAACAAGTCTCTCCAATTCTTCGGAAGTGAAGGCAGGGGCCCTTTTCCCAGTCGCAGCAGCCATTGTATCTCCCAGACCGAGGTCACAGCAGCACTTGCAGTATAGGTCCTCTCCTGTGGATGATCAGGTCTCGAGTGATTAATCAGATAGAAAATGGCGGTCACGCCCGCAGCGGTGCGTACCGCGACCGCCGGCGCACATCGGCATTGGCTACTGAGACCCATAGGGTTCAATGTTAACCAATGCTGCTTTGCGCCGCGGTCTTCGACCGCCTACCGCCACGGTGTGCCACGCCAGCGCAGTGACTTCACATCCCACTGTCACACTTCACAGGTGAGGCAGCCGCCATTTCAAGGGCCCACATGGCATGATTTCTACTGCGTCACACAGGCCTAGGCCTTGCATTGCCACTCATACAAGCCTTTCAATGCATAGCGATTCGTGTACTGTGCAAGCTGTGTGAACGAACCTGTGGGTTGCTTGACTCTGTGCTCCATGTTGTCCTTCCTAGGCACTGTCCGCTGGGACTTGAGAGGAGAAGGATGAATCCTCCCGTGTACCGACCGCTGGTGGACCTGTCGACAATGGAAGAACGACATATCATACTTACATACAGGCTTGACAGAGCAACTATACATGAACTATGTGCCCAGCTGGAGCCAGACCTGATGTCCCCCATCCGCCAACCCACAGGGATTCCCCCTCTGGTGCAGGTTCTGTCAGTACTCAATTTTTTGGCAAGTGGGTCTTTTCAGACAACAGTGGCCATATCATCTGGGATGTCTCAGCCTATGTTTTCTAAGGTTTTGTCCAGAGTGTTGTCTGCCCTGATGAAATACATGCGGAGCTACATTATTTTCCCTGAGGTGGGCGAATTGGCTACAGTGAAGGGTGATTTCTATGCCCTTGGACATATCCCCAACATCATTGGTGCCATTGATGGGACCCATGTGGCTTTGGTTCCCCCCAAAGAAAGTGAGCAGGTATACAGAAACAGAAAAAGTTATCATTCGATCAATGTCCAGGTGGTCTGTTTGGCTGACCAGTACATCTCCCATGTAAATGCCAAGTTCCCTGGGTCAGTGCATGACGCGTATGTCATGCGAAATAGCAGCATCCCTTATGTGATGGAACAGCTACAGAGACACCGTGTGTGGCTAATTGGTGACTCTGGTTACCCCAACCTGTCGTGGCTACTGACCCCAGTGAGGAATCCCCGGACCAGGGCAGAGGAACGGTACAATGAGGCCCATGGGCGAACTAGGAGGATCATAGAAAGGACCTTCGGGGTCCTGAAGGCCAGGTTTAGGTGCCTGCATATGACAGGGGGATCCCTAATGTACTCACCAAAGAAGGTGTGCCAGATCATCGTGGCCTGCTGTATGCTTCACAATCTTGCTTTGCGACGCCAGGTGCCTTTTCTACAGGAGGATGGTCCAGATGGTGGTGTTGTAGCAGCTGTGGAGCCTGTGGAGAGTGAAGAGGAGGAAGACGACGGGACGACACGGACAACAGGGATACAGTCATACAACAATATTTTCAGTAGCACACAGGTAAGAATCACCCACGCCATTTTACATTTACTTAAGGCCTCATGCGTCTCCACTGTCTGTGTTTCCCCCCAGTTCCTGTTAACTGATTTGTGACTTTCCCTTCCCTTTTCAGAGCTGTATGACCCACTGCCTGACTTCAGCTTTGTTTGCCCATAGACTAAAGCTTATTGAAATTGGTATGTTGTCATCACAAAGTAACTGGACATTATTGCACCGTTATGTGTAATACATTTGTTAAGAATACAAGCAGACTCCTGTTATTTTAAGTGCAATAAGTGATTTATTTTAAATGCTACATATAGGTAAATGATTGTGAAACGGTGATGGGTGGGGGTGGAGTAATGTTCATGGCAGAGTCCAGTTCTCAGTCGCACAGGTGCATTGTCCATATGCCTGTGGAAGGATGGAGCAGGGGCAGTTCAAGGTTGGACAGGGTGACAATGTGGGACAGTGGGATGACATCACGGGGTATCTTAGGCTGGCGGGGGTCTTGCAATCCTACTCTGTCTTCTTGTGAGATCTCAGGTTCCGCTTGCGGGGTGGTTCTTCTTCTGCAGGAGGTGGGGTTCTGGTGGCCTGTCGTTGTGTGGGGGCCTCCTGTCCACTAGCGCCGGCGGAGGTGGTGGGCTGTTCCTGGCCTGGGATAGTGACAGGGGCCCTTTGGGGTGCCACATGGTCCCGCAATGTGGTGACGATCTGGGTAAGGGCCACGACGATGGTCCCCATTGCGGAACCGATGTTCCTCAGTTCCTCCCTGAACCCCATGTACCGTTCCTCCTGCAGTTCCTGGATCTCCTGGAACCGGGCCAGTACCGTCGCCATCGTCTCCTGGGAGCGGTGGTATGCTTTCATGATGGAGGAGAGGGCCTCTTGGAGAGTCGGCTCCCCGGGCCTGTCCCCCCCCTGTCGCACAGCAGCCCTCCCAGTTCCCCTGTGTTCCTGGGCCTCTGTCCCCTGGATGGTGTGCCCACTACCACTGCCCCCAGGTCCCTGTTGTTGTTGGGGTGGTGGGTCAACCTGGGTGCCCTGTAGTGGTGGACACACCGCTGATTTACGTGTCCTGGAGACAGAGGCATGGGCCCGCTGGGTGGGAGCTGTGCTGGTGTTCCCAGAGGGGGTTGGGTCTGGTGTAGCCTGTGGCTGTCTGTGGGGAACCGACTGTCCAGAGGTCCCCGATGGGCCGGGCTGGTCATCTGGCTCCATGGAGACAGAGCTGCTGTCATCGCTGGGGGCCTCTTCTGGGGGTGGGATGGACATCTCTGTACCCTCCGTGGCGGTGTGGTGGCGTTCAGGTCCTGCAGGGGTATAAAGGTATGGTTATTGCTTCTGTGTGTGGCATTTCGTGTGATGGGTGGGTGTCCGTGTACCCAAATGCAGGCATTTCCTTGTGGGGGCTTTTGTGAGGGTGGCTTGTGGGGGTGATGTGTGTGTGCAGTGGGCATGCTTTGGTGATGGGTGTCCATGCTTTGTGGTCGCATGCAGGGCTTGGTGTTGGGATGGGTGGGTTGTGATGGTGGGCCTTTTGCTAGGTGTTGGTGTGATGGGGGTGGGGGTGAGGGTGGGGGTATGATTTGGCATGCAGGTGGGGTGGGGGTGGGAAGCAGTAGTGAAGATTTGACTTACCAGAGTCCATTCCTCCACCTACTCCTGCGAGGCCCTCAGGATGCAGGATGTGCAAGACTTCCTCCTCCCATGCGGGAAATTCGGGGGGAGTAGGTGGGGGTCCGCCGCCAGTCTTCTGCACCGCAATGTTGTGCCTTTATACCATGGAACGCACCTTCCCCCGTAGGTCGTTCCATCTCTTCCTTATGTCCTCCCGATTGCGTGGATGCTGTCCCACCGCGTTGACCCTGTCCACTATCCTTTGCCATAGCTCCATCTTCCTGGCAATTGTGGTGTGCTGCACCTGTGCCCCGAAGAGCTGGGGCTCTACACGGACTATTTCCTCCACCATGACCCTGAGTTCGGCGTCACTGAACCTGGGGTGTCTTTGGGGTGCCATGGGGTGGTGTGGATGAGGTGTGGGGTGGCGTTTGTGGTGATGAGTGTGGTGCGTGTGGTGGTGTGTGGTGTTTGGTGCGTGGATTCTGTGTGGGTGATGGTGTTGTGTGCCTCTGTGTTGTGGGATTATCTATTCTGTGCTCGCTCTCTAACCTTCGTCAATGATTTCGGGTCGTAGGGGCTTGTGGGTGATGTGGGTGTGTGTTTTATATTGTGTTGGGTGTGTGGGAGTGGTGTTGGTATGTGTATCAGGTGTGCGTGTTTCAAACTGACCAATGTGGCTGAGTTTTCTATGCATGTGTGCATTTTGACCGCGGCGGTGTGTACCGCCAATGGAATACCGCGTTTGAAAGACCGCCGCTTGGATTTGTGGGTCAGAATGGTATGGGCGTATTTCTGTTGGCGTGACGGTGGAGGTTTGTTCATCGCCAGTTTTGCGCTGACCTTTGGTGTGGCGGACTTTTGTGGATGTCGGGTTTTTGGCGGTTTGCCAGTTGCGGGTCAGAACGACCGTGGCGGTTTACCACGGCCGCGGCGCTGTTATGGCGGTCTTCTGACCGGCAGTAAGCGCCTTTTACCGCCGAGGTCAGAATGACCCCCATAGTTCTTTCTTGCATGTGTAATGTCGTCCCGGTTCTTTGCCTTTAAGGCTTCAGATAGAAGATGCTTGGCCACCCGGCACTCTTTATCAAACCATTTTCACCTAGGAGCAGAAGATTTTGTTTGGGCTTTGGAAGGTTTAGTGAAAAGCTCCTTAAGTTCCGCAAAAAACCCCACATGGGCGGACAAAATTTCTGAAGGAGATAATGCAATGGAGTCCTCAAAAAGTTGGTGACGGGTCATCATAATGCCAAGCTTATGGTTCAATAAGTCAGATTTAAAAAATGAGGGCCACTTTACCGCAAGCTTATTAGTGGAAAGTTTTGACAGAACACTTCGGCCAACCAAACCAGCGGATAGATCAAACAGGGCTACGTTATATGCAATTTGCAGGGGGGCGTGGTCGCTAGTGCGGGGAAGACCCACCTCAACATTAGTTATGAGATGCCAAACTCTTAAATCCAAGATGACATAATCCAGGCAACTACTATAATTACCTCTGAAAAAAGTGGGCCTAGCAGGGTTATCCTTTGGAAATCGGCCATTTCCAAAACGGAGGCCGTAGGTAAGTGCAAGGTCTATTATCTGAGACACCCTAGGGGAAGGAGTGAGTGGCGTAGGATGAAATTGGAATGGGGGAATATTCCACACTACGTCCTCATCCTGAGTGGACTCAGCAAAGGCTAAGCCAAGCTCAATTTGGGCGTTAAGATCACCAGCAATAATGACACGATATTTCCGGAACTATAGCAGCTGGGGCTATTCCCTCCCCAGATAATTCTGTTACTTCTAAATATGAGAACCCTTCCCCCTCACTCTCTGAATTGGACTGACTGTCCGCCCCCTGTACAGTGCTTCCAAAAACAGTAAATGATGTGTGTCAATTTATAGGGACTTCGACTCCTGCCCTACCTATGAGAACAAAGTCAATATCTCCATCTCCTAAAATTAACATCATGTCCTGGAATGTAGCTGGAATCAAGCAAAAACTGGATGACCCGGAATGGGTAAGCCTTGTAAACAAACAAGATATCTGTCTCTTCCAGGAGACATGGACTAAAGAACAGTTATCCTTACAAGGCTTTACAACCTATTTCTCTGCTGCCCAACCTGCCTCTGGTGGATTCGGAAGACAGATAGGAGGTTTAATGATTTTACTGAACAATAAGTTAGAATGTGATCACTCTGTGATAAAGTTTAACTCCTTTGATCTGCTGGGTGTGCAACTTACATTCCGTCCTGGCTTCAAAATTATAGTTTTGAATATTTATGCTAGATCTGTTCCCCGTGGGTCTGATTCAATTGTTCTTTCTCAGTTGACGGACTACATAGACGCTTTGGACCCTTCAGTTTTTTTGATTATAGCAGGTGATTTTAATTGTTCTTTTGTGTTGGACAACTCCATTAGCAATCTGACTACTGAGGAGGACGAACATTGGGGTATTCCCCAATCTAAAGAAATGGTACTTTCGCCTGTTTCCTGTGTTGCATTCCAGATGTCTTCCCTTTGCCTGAACTATGGCCTGAGAGAATGCAATGGCCGCACTAAATCTGACTCAGAGCGAGCCATTACTTTCAAGCGAGGGCTTTCCTTTAGTACTATTGATTACATTCTTTTGGACATTAGGCTATGGTCAAGTTCACTTGATATGGAAATTCTACCTCGCTTGGATAGTGATCATAATCCTTTGTGTCTTGTATTGACTAATCAGGCATTTTTAAGAGTCCAGCACTTAAGGATTACTAATGTTCCATTCCCTCATTTGAACCATAGACGCTCTAGGGTCTGCTGGCCAAAGGTTGAATGTAACCCGTACTTAATTGGGGAAATTTATTCATCTTTTTTAAAACTCTTTGTAGATTATGAAGATCAAGAATCCTTGGATATTCCTATTATGGCGATCCACACTAAGATGGTCGATTCCCTTCAGGGTATCTTCTATAAGGAAACTTCCATTAAATTGAGACCCGCTGACACCCTTCGCAGGGACTGGTATAATCAGGACTGTGCGCAAGCAAGATCCACCTTAAAAGAGGCTGTTAAAAATTCTACGCATGCGGCTATTAAAGAGGCTCGTTGTAGGTATGCCAATGCCCTGAAGCGAGCCAAAAGAGACTGGGAGAATGAGACATGGCAGAAACTGCTTGCAGCAGCCCAAAGTAAAGATGATAGCTCTTTTTGGCGGTTGTTGACCTCCAGTTCGAAAAGGGGTAAGGACGATATTGGGTTGCATATACAGCCCGAAAGATGGGTGTCCTACTTTTCTGAAATCTATGCCTTGCCTGTACAGCAAGCTCTGGAGGATCCTGCACATGTCGAGTGTTGGGCTGCTAACAAGATCTCAACTGAGAGAATTGTTTTTACCTTAGCTGAAACCACAGCTGCTATTGATTCTCTGAGGCCAGCAAAAGCCCCTGGCCCGGATAAGATTCCAGGGGATTTGTTCAAATCAGAACCTAAGATATGGGCATGGTATATCAATTTGTTGTCTAATGCCATAGCAGCTGGCAGCCCTATTCCAGAGTCTTGGCACGGTGCTGAAATAATACCGATCTATAAAAAGGGTGATACAGGGTTGCCTGTAAATTATCGACCTATTAGCCTTATTGATATCCTTCAGAAGACGTTTGCCAAACAAGTCTTAGTGAGGCTTACTGACTGGATTCAAGACCAGCAAATTTTATCTCCTTTACAGGCTGGGTTTCGGCCCAAAACTAATACTATGGACCAAGTTTTCAGGGTGTCATTACTGTTCTGGAAGTATGTCACCTTATCTAAGCAAAAACTCTATGTGGCTTTCGTAGACTTAAGATCTGCATTTGATCTTGTCCCAAGAGAGAAACTGTGGGAAGTATTGTACAAAATTGGTATCCCAGGGAACTTAGTGCATTTAATCCAAAGATTACATGAAAAAACATTTGCACAAGTAAGATGGGGCAATCAGGGGGAACTCACAGACAAAATAGACATCAAGAGAGGAGTGCGCCAGGGTTGCGTTCTTGCCCCAACGCTATTTACACTGTTCATCAATGAGGTGGTGCAAGTCGTGTCCAATTGTCAAAATGACGCCCCATCTTTGAATCACCATAAAATTCCAATTTTGTTATTTGCCGATGATTCTCTCTTGATCTCCAGAACCCCTATGGGCCTCCAGGTACTCATGGACAAGTTCAGTTCGTTTTGCGGTGACTACGGTCTGGAACTTAACCATAGCAAAACTAAACTCATGACTTTGGGTTGTGGCCCCACCAAGAGATATTCAATATTTTACAATGGAACGCCCCTAGGTTTGGTAAAATCTATAGATTACTTGGGGGTGAGAATCAGCAACAATCTGCATTGGGGGGCCCAAATCGACAAAAGTTTGGCTCGCCTGGTACAGTCATCTGGAGCCATTCTTCGTTTTCATAAGTCTACTTCTGAGAGAGTGATTACTCCAATTATTAAAATTTATAGAGCAAAGGCACAAAGTGCTGCGGTCTATGGGGCAGAAATTTGGGGGTCGTCAAACACTGGCAGGCTTGCAGTGGGGGAAAACAATTTCGTGAGGTCTACTTTGGCCTGCCCTCGCAGTACCCCACTGCTGCCATTGTTTTGGGACCTTGACCTTCCACGCATCACAGATGTAGTTGCCCTACGACCTCTGCTTTTTTGGGTCCGTGTTTGGTCCACCCCTGAGTTATCTACATACAAGGAGTCTATCCAAGACATCTTGGATAGACCTAATGTACTCACCATTCCCTGGTTTAATCACATCTCTAAATGGTTTCACAAATTGGGTCTTAGTGAGCTATGGAGTCATCCAGAAAGTATAAGGAAGGAGCAGAAGAATCATTTGAAAACGGTATACTGGACTTACGTCAGGGAAAACTATCTGCTGTGCCTTACTCACGGCAGATTGACCTCACAATTTTTTGATTTTAAATGGTATCCGTCTTTTGAATCTTTTATGGATATAATTCTTGACCCATTAAGTAAGAGTTTATATATCCAGTTCAGATATGGTTGTCTGCCTCTCAAATCATATGGCAGTAAGTGGAGTGCAACTACAAGATCTGATTTATGTCCGAGCTGTACTCTTAATCCAGAATCCATTGTACATTTTATGTTTTTATGTCCTGCCTATTTGATTGCGCGTCGAAAGTGGTTACGGCCAGTGTGTAGGAATGTGGGGGTAAGACATTGTATTGTTGCCTTAAGAATTCTGATGAGGGAAAGTTCCCCCCCCTTGCCCTGTGCGGTTAGTAGGTACATTACAGCTGCCTGGCATGTACGTACTTATCACTTGGGGAAAGTTGCTGATGCGGAACTTACTTCCAAATAAGGACAACATGAAAAACTGACAATGGAATGTTTTAGTCATCAAATTTTAACCACACACCTAGACTGGAACAATACCCCATGATTGATTTAAATGACAGTCAGTAGGAGATTAGGTGTTTGGTTTTTATGTGTTTTAAGGCCGTAAAGGATGTTCTTTTTTATTCCTCTTATTTCCTTTTTAACATAATTTTTACTTATCTTTTATCTTTCTACCGGTGGTTGTTTTGCTTTTAGGGTTGAAAGTAACCAATAAAGCTATGTATGTACAAATATAACTGTGGGAGAAAACAATTTTGCGAGGGCTTTGATAGTGTGCCCCCGAAGTACACCACTGATCCCAATGTTTCTTGATTTGGGGCTAAACCATGTAGCTGATTTAATTTTCCTATGACCTCTATTATATTGGATAAGGATTTGGACCACCCTGAATTGGATTTATACAAAGCATCATTGCTTGACCTGCTAAAGAGACCAAATGCAGCTATTATTCCTTGGATTAAATATGTGTCCAATTGGTTTTGTATCTTGGGGTTTGGAGATTATTGGGAGAATCCCCAAAAATTAGTGAAATCCCATAAAACTGCTTTGAAATCAGCTTCCTGGTCCAATGTATGGAACAATTATATTTGTTGTAAAACTCATGGTCGATTATCTAATTTTTTTACTGATTTTAAGTGGTTTCCGCAGTATGAATCCTATTAAGATATTATACTAGATCTACAGGGCAAAGGTTTATGTGCTAGATTCCGTTTTGGGTCCTTACCAATGTTGTCTTTAACTTGCAACTGGGGGCCAATCACTACTTCAGATATATGTCCGGCTTCTGGCGGTGCCCCGGAAACAGTTGAATATTTTATGTTTTTTTGCCCAACATATTTTTTTTCCACAGTCAATATGGATTCGAAAAACCTGTAGGGAAATGGGGCTGGAAAACTGCAGTATAGCAATAAGGGTTTTAAAAAAGCCATAGATCAAATTAATTAATTTTAGCAGTCAGCAAGTTTTTAGTGGCAGCATGGCATATACGTGATCACCATTTCAATCAAGGACCCACGAAGCGTGCCCAGGCAGGATTTTAGATGAATACTCTGATATCACATGTATGTATTTATTTATGTGTTTTTTTTTTTTTTTTTATAAAATTATTAAATCATTGTACAGATTATAAAATGAGATGAAATTTTTCTTTTAATGTATGTGATGCTTTCATGGTTAATTGACCGAATAAAGCTTGACTTGAGAGACACGATATTTGGAATGGAATTCTGAAAGAACATTATGCAAGCGATAAATGGTATCAGACTGTTGGTTAAGGGAGCCTGGACGGTTATAGATATTAATACACAGCACAGGGGTACTAGACCTAGGCTGTATTACTATGGCTAAAATATCACAAGATTCAACAGCAATTTCCTTGACCCTAACCATCTCAGACATCTTGACCCAGATACATAGACCCCCAACCGCCCTTCCCCTGGGGGATTGAGTTGCCTTTTTTATGAAAGAACGATAACCTTGCCTATACATACCACCCATTGCCCAAGTTTCCTGAAACATGCAGATAGAATAAGATTCCACAAAAGCCCCCCACTCCGGATCAGGCAGTTTACTCTTAATACCTGCCACATTCCAGGACAGCAAATACCCTTCAGAAGTTGGAGTGTTACAAGTGAGCGTACCAAAATCAGTATCCGTAATTAGTTTAGAATTAACTATAGGAGTACAGAGAAAAGCACTTGGGTTGGGACCACCTGGGCTGATTAAAGGTCTTTGAGACAGTACAAGTGGACCACAAAGTATGCAATGATTAGGGAAGAGTAGTCAGTCCACATCAGATGCATCCCCTATAGTAACGGGGTCTTGAGTACCACTATATTTAGGATTGTGAACCAAAGCAGCCCCATCAACAGGGAAAGGCAACAAGCCAGACTTAGGAGCAGGAACTGTAACACTACAGGGGCTTCCCTTGGGCCTAAAAGGATGTGCGGGCAAGATCTTGTGGCCAATAGCAGGCAGGCGTTCGAGGAAATGTATATCGAAATCAGCTCTTAACGTATTGCGGGCTTCCATCTGCAAAAGTCCCCTAACTAATTCGGGGTTAGTGAGGTTAATTTTGATGGTATCACGGCCACCGGGACAACCACGTACTCGAGAAGCAAAAACAATGTCAGAATGAATAATAGAAGCACAACCCCTGGTATGACGAATCCAATATGCCACCTTGTTGACAAGGGAGGAGGTATCTTCTCTGATATGGGATGTAAGAGGAGGAACATTGCACAAATAAATACAATTTGAATTAGCCACATGAGTAGAAGGGGCCACAACTTGCCCAAAGTCAAAAGAGGAGGGTGCTGAACGTACTGCCGAGGTGGCCGGTTGGATCCTATGGCCTGGCTTATTAGTGGGGCCCTTGTTGTGGTCCTCACTTGTTGAAGGAATAGCAGGCAGTGCAACCGGCCCCGGAGGACAAGAAGATTGTACCAGCACAGAAATCAAGGTACGGTGAGGATATGAATCAATTTTTTTTAAGAGATTGAGAACCTCAAACAGTATGCCCTTTAGCTCCCCAACTTCACGTTTTAAGCTAGAGACTATTGTTAGTACGTCTTCTCCTGGAGGGTCACAGGGAGTGATAACGTGTGAAGATATCGAAAGTTGGTTGGCACCCACCGAGTCAGCCTGGTCTAAAGTAGAGAACCGATTAGCGCAAGGGATGCCACTAAGAATGAGATCGTAAGAGGTGGCATCTAAATTGTCCATTAGACCTGGGGGAGTCAAAGGTTTAGGCAAACCTAACTGACTAGGCGATACAGAAACTTGCACAGGGGAATTCAAGGGCTGGGGATCAATAGAAAGGTTAGGGCCTGCTGTTAGGAACGGGAGTAAAGTCCCAGATTTCAGTCTCTTGCAGGCTTTGCTCTCCTTTTCCTCAAGAATAGATTCCACCTCCTCAATTAAGTTATCAATTTCTCTTGAGACTCAGTTTGAGTGGACTTGCGCTACTCTATTAAGTTTTAGGTTTTTAGATTTAGCAACTGCAGCATCAGGACTGGTGCATGCCTTACGCTTCCCCATGCTTGGCAAGGGAAGTAAGATTGGTAAGGCAGGAAAAAAAAGTAAAAAGCGCTCACTACACTCTTGTAAGGTGCATAAACAAAGAATTTAGAAGAGAAAACCAAGGGGGGTGGCCCAGCCCAGCCTCTTCTGGGCACTGACGGGCAAAGGACGGGCCCGCCCTTGGCCCGGGCTTGGCCCGGGCGCGTCCCGCGTGCGACCCGCAAAGCGGGCGCATTCTGATTTGATTTAAAGGGCTCACAGCCCCGCCCCCAGGCTTCAGGGACCCAGCAGCAGTCCTTCTTGGTATGTACAACGTGCGACCCGCGAAGCGGGCGCGCTCTGATTTGATTTAAAGGGCTCACAGCCCCGCCCCCAGGCTTCAGGGACCCAGCAGCAGCAGCAGTCCTCCTTGGTATGTACAACGCGCGACCCATGAAGCGGGCGCGCTCTTATTTGATTTAAAGGGCTCACAGCCCCGCCCCCAGGCTTCAGGGACCAAGCAGCAGTCCTCCTTGGTATGTACAACGCGCGACCCGCGAAGCGGGCGCGCTCTGATTTGATTTAAAGGGCTCACAGCCCCGCCCCCAGGCTTCAGGGACCCAGCAGCAGCAGCAGTCCTCCTTGGTATGTACAACGCGCGACCCTCGAAGCGGGCGCGCTCTGATTTGATTTAAAGGGCTCACAGCCCCGCCCCCAGGCTTCAGGGACCCAGCAGCAGCAGTCCTCCTTGGTATGTACAACGTGCGACCCGCGAAGTGGGCGCGCTCTGATTTGATTTAAAGGGCTCACAGCCCCACCCCCAGGCTTCAGGGACCCAGCAGCAGCAGCAGTCCTCCTTGGTATGTACAACGCGCGACCGGGTCAGTGAGGACTGCACTCCACCTGTTCCTTGTTCTCTCTAGGTTGAGCTCGGAGGATTTGTTCAGAATTTTGTACAGATTCATCACTATTTTTGTTTGGTTGTGGAAATGCAACATGTGGTGTAGTGTGGGAGAGCTCTCAGGTTCCACGTCCCCCGTAGCCCACGTCTTTTGGATCAGGTGGGTTATTGCGTATTAAGACAGGAATTGCCCGGGGTTCACTGCTGTTAGGGCTTGGATGGCTTCGAATGTCATCAGTTTCCCGCCTTCGAAGCAGTCCCCGACCGTCGTTATCCCGGCCTCGGTCCAAGTCTTGAGTGTATGTGAGCCCACTGCATTAGCGCAGCCTGGGATCAATTCTAGTGCTAGGAGTGGCGAGTATGGGAGTGTTTATGGCCCTTTTGTATGTATCTTTGCCAGCATAGTTGCACTACCTCCATAAGCGGGTTACCGGGGGCCCCCCTTGGTGTCTTATTCATTAACCATGTAATCAGCGGTGCCCCGTTCAGCCGCGCTAAAAGCCATTTGGACTCCGCCTGTGTTGGCCTGTGCAACCAGTTCAATATCCACTGTAGTTGTGCAGCTGCATAATACAGTTCGAAGTTAGGGGTTTCCAGTCCGCCCGCATCAAGCGGTTGCTGCAGGGTGGTGAGTGCAACCCTTGTCCTGCCGCCTCCCCATATTAGTTGCAGTAATACTGTATTCAGACCTTTGAAAAAACTCCTGGGGACCCAGAGAGGCAGCGCCGCAAAGTAATATAGTAACCTAGGCAGCAGCAACATGTTTGCCACTGCCACCCTGCCCAGGGGCGACAGTGGAACATTGGTCCAGAATCTTAGTGACCCCTTCATGGAGATTAACGCTCTCCCTAGATTCCCGTCTCTGAGGTCTTCATTTTTGTGGTATATATGTACCCCCAAGTACTTGAATGTGTCAAAGCACCATTTCAGACGGCCTGCCGTGGCATTCTCTTGTCTTGCCGGGGACCATCTAGTTAACGGAAATATACATGATTTGTCCCAGTTCACCACCAACCCTGATAAGTCCCCGTACTTAGTTAGTAGTGACATTACTAAAGGAATTGTCTCAGGCCCTTTTCGCACCGATATTAACGCATCATCTGCATACAGCGATATACTGTGGTACAGACCACTCCTAATCACCACCCATCTCCTCTGTGTAGCACGTATACGGGTGGCCAACGGCTCCATTGCTATGGCGAACAACAGGGGGGACGATGGACAGCCCTGTCTTGTGCCCCCTGTAATTGGAAATCTATCTGATATGACCCCGCCTGTTTTTACCCTGGCTTGTGGTTTGGTGTACAGTGTCTGCACCCACTGTATGAAATTAGGCCCTATTCCCATGCTCTGCATTGTAGTAAACAGGAAGTCCCACTCCAGGGTGTCAAATGCCTTCTCGATGTCTAACGATAATACCATCTCATCATGAGCCTCCGGGGAAGTGTCTCCCAGTACTCCTAGTAGCCTGCGGATATTTAAGAAGGTGTTGCATTTTGGGATGAAGCCGTTTTGGTCTTCATGTATCACAGTGTGCATTAGAGGGGCAAGCCTGTTAGCCAGGATCTTGCCTAATATTTTGCAGTCTAAGTTCAGGAGAGATAATGGTCTGTAGGATTTAACATCGGTGGGGTCTTGCCCTTGTTTGGGGAGGACCACCACCATCGCCTCTCTCAGTGTAGGAGGTAGGGTTTTATTGACCCATGCCTCCTCAAACACTTTCAGCAAGTGTGATTTCAGGTGTGTCAAGCATGTGGAGTAGTATTCTATTGGGAGTCCGTCCGTGCCTGGGGCTTTATTCCTGGGCATCTGCAGCACTGCTCTGTTGATTTCTTCCATTGTTAGTGGGGCCTCTAGTTGCTGCCTATCTGTTAGCGATATTTGTGCCATTGGGGAGCCCTCCAAAAAGGACCGCAGTTGCAGGGGGGAGCATGTTGTTCGTTTGGTGTATAACTTAGTGTAGTACTCTCTGAAAGCCCCATTAATTTCATCCTGTGTGGTGAACATTTTACCTGCGTGCCCCTTATGGACCCAATCGGGGAGTGTTGCCGGTTCTCGCGGAGAAGCCACGCCACCATCCTACCAGACCTGCCTCCCTCTGCGTGCAGTCGCATTAAGCGGTATTTGTAATCGTGTTTTCGGATGCGATCGTCTGCTTCCTTATATTTCGTTCGTGCCTCTTTCAATGTTGAGTAAGGAACCGCTTTTTTTGCCACCGCTTTTTCCAATTCTCCCAGTTCCTTCTCTAGTTTATTTATTTCTGTGCGGAACGTGCGCCTGACTCCCCAGCTGGTTGAAATGCAATACCCTCTTACTACGACCTTGTGTGCCTCCAATGCTCTGGAGCTGGTTGATTCCTTATTTATTTCCCAGTACTGCTTCACCGCTGCGTTTAGTCCTACTCTAAATGTTGGTCCTGAAGGGCCTCCCCCTGCATCCGCCAGGTGGGGATCTGCGAGCGACTCCTGCCCCAGTTCAGAGTTATTCTTAGTGGAGAATGATCGGATAATGTTTTAGCCAAGTATTCTGCCTTGTTTATCAGGGCGCAGATATCCTGTGTCCCCCACATAGTATCTATTCTTGTGTGTACCTTATGAGGTATTGAGTATTCCCTCCGTTGGGGGTATTTCGTGCGCCATGTGTCAAATATACTCATATCCGCCGCCCAACCTAGCAGAGGGCTTCTAGTTGTTTTGTTTGGAGTTGCTTTTAGGGCACTGTTGGACCTGTCTAGTTCTGGGTTTGAGATACTGTTGAAATCACCTCCCCATATAGCTGGGATTTGGGATTCACCAATAATGCTGGGGTGAGTGTACCCAGGAATTCGACAATAGCACTGTTAGGGGTGTAAACTCCGACTATTGACAACTGTCTTCCGTCCAGAACCCCCTCCAGTACCACATATCTGCCCCCTTTATCAATTGTCTGGTGAGTTATAA
The DNA here is from genome assembly GCF_031143425.1 of Pleurodeles waltl. NCBI lineage: Eukaryota > Metazoa > Chordata > Amphibia > Caudata > Salamandridae > Pleurodeles > Pleurodeles waltl. The sequence continues at coordinate 298,244,314 of NC_090443.1, read as the reverse complement.
CAAAGGGAACCCCACCAGCTATCCAAATCAGCACTCCCCTGGCATATGCCGAGAATGTTGTGCCCACCACCTGTCCACCCCATCTTCCGCGCAACTCACGTAGGTCAGCTTCCAGGCAGTGTGTCTCCTGCAGGATAGCTATATGTGTGCCCTGTAGTTTAAGGCGATCATGTACCCTATTTCTTTTGCTTGGAGCCCCCAACCCTCTTACGTTCCACGTAATTATGTCATATTGGTGCGCAGCGAGGTTTGCACTTAGTGCCATTTCACATTATATGTATAGCTCCCTCCCATCTCCTTAGATCATCAGCTGTATCCGCGCAGGTCCCCTCCTGCTCAATTAAGTGTGCCCTCCTATGTGTCAGCGCTAGCAGTATTTCCTGTATTTTGTATTGACCTTTTGAGTTCAACTTAACTGTTGTTCCCCCTACACACCCACTACTCACACTCAATATAAAACTATTAACTAATAACAAACTAATAATCTCACTAACAGACTGCAAACTTGGTGTCCATTCGAATACCTGTGGGGCAGCCATATGAGCGACCAGATGTGGCCCGTGTATAGGGCCCACATCTTTCCGCAGCCATAGGCTGCCTGTGCTTCTGGGCAACCCCGGCCCCCCTACACCCCCCACCCCACCCACCCGGCCGCCAGAACCAAGCAATACCATCAATGATATAGTAAAAGTTGTTCGAAGCCTGCGGCAGCATTCCCCAGCACGTAGGCAGGTGTGGATTCGCCACGGGCCCCTCAGCCAGGTTGTTGCCCCACGCGGCCGGGGGGGGGGAGGAGGAGGGGGTCAAAAAGGAGGGGGGAAGGAAAGCGGGAGGCCATCCTCATCTACAGTTCGTCTGCCGCTCGAGGAGTGAGTTTCGGCCCCGGGGGCGAGTCTGTGAGCCCGGATGCCGAGCTGATCGAGTCGGAGTCTGGACTGTCCGCTGGGATCTCCCTCAGAGCCGCAAAGGTGTTCTGTGTGTGCAACGGAGTAGCCCTCAAGGCTTTTGCCCTTTCCTCTGCCGCCTGCTCCTCTGTGCGCTGGCCTTTTGGCCTTCTCTTGGAACGCTTCCGCATTGGGGCAGTCAGACATTCCTCTCTATCCTCCGTTCCGGATTGGGATCGCGCCAGGCCCTTGGCATGCAGCCACGTCCAGGCATCCTCGCGGGACGTGAATACATGGACGCGCTCATCCGATGTGACTCTTAGCTTTGCAGGGAACAGCAGTGCATATTTGATATTGTGTTCTCGGAGGCATTGTTTGACCCTTACAAATGAATTGCGCTGTCTTTGCACTTCCTGTGTGAAGTCTGGGTAAGCGTTGATTTCTGAGTCTTCGTGTCTGAATGGGCCTTAGCTGCGGAATAGCTGCAAGATAAGATCGCGGTCCCTATAATTTAAGAATCTCGTTATCAGAGGTCTTGGTGGCTGGCCCGGGGCCGGGGGTCTCCCCGGTATCCTGTGTACTCTTTTCACAGAAAAGAATTTTGACGGGGACCCGTTTAGCACTTCCTTGATCAGCCATTGCTCTAGGAATATTTCTGTGCTCTATGCTCTGTTCTGCTGATTTTTCAGGAAATCCTATAAAGCGCACGTTGTTTCTCCGGGATCTGCCTTCCGCCTCTTCGGCGCGGCGCCAGAGTGTTTTTACCTCTGCGTCCAGCCGCTGTATTTGTTTTTGGTTAGCCAAGACCGAAGGGTTCATTTCTTTTATCTCCGCCTCCGCTGACTTTATCCTCTCCGCTAAATTACGATGATCCACTCTTAGCAAATTTAGATCTTGTGATACTGAGTCGATCCTGTTCTCCAGGGAAGTTTTAGTGTCCATAATTGCTTGCAGTACTTTTTCGAACTGGGTTGAGTGGGTTTGCAGAGTGGTTTCCAATGCTTGTAGAGTTGGAGCTAACTGCTGGTCGCTTATTGACTGCCCCTGGGTGAGACGGTCCTGGCTTTTCGTGGATTTGTTTCTTGCAGCCATGATGTGCGTCAGGTGAGCAGCTCGCAACGAGTGGGGCCGTGTATTCGTGCAACTGCTGAGTAGTACAGGACTCAGGTGCGGCCTTTGAGGACAGCCGGTCGACCTTACACTTGCGTCGCAGCCAGCCCAGTCCACCGCTCACGACGATCGGGGGGCAAGAGGTGGTCACTGCTCCAGGCAACCCGCAATCGCCCCTCGCTCGCAGTACTCCCGAAAGGGGGGTCCTTTCCAGTCCTCCAGTTTGGTCCCCCCTAGTAGGCGTTACAGATTAACGTTTTGCACGATCCTTGTGCTATGTGCCCTATCCCTCTGCCGGATAGCCGCTACTATCTGCTCTCCGGAGGCTCTGTACTCCGTGCTCCCTTAGGTTTTGGGTCTGGCAGCTGCTGGCGGCCGACAAGATGGCTGCTCCAGTCCGCCCGGGGGACCCCGGGTCTGCCACTCTCTCCACACGTCGCCTTGCTACGCGCCCCCACCCCCGATAGGCACAGGAGGAGGGGGGGGAGACGCGGCAGTTCAGAACAACCGATGCCAGAGGGAGGGGGGGGAAGAAACCCCCCCCAACTCGGTACCAACCGCACCCCTGGGGGCCTGCCTCACCTTGCGCAGGCGGTCTCCGCTGTCACCCTCACCCCCACCCGAACGGGGGGAGAGGGGGTCTTCAATCGGGAGTGTCCCTCGACAGCATCCCCTCGGGTCCTCCGCCTCCTGCTAGCTTCGCCGCTGTCCTCGCCTGGTCCCGTGTGAGTGATCGCCGCCCTCAACACGGCAGTCTTTTCTTCTGTGGGGGAGGTGCGGCCCACACGCGGTTACACGCCTGCTACTATCCCCACATGCAGGGGAGGAGGGGAGGGGGGCACCCCCTCGTCTTCTCCCCCGCTCCAGCCAGTATTATGCCGGGGGTCCTGCACGGCGCGAGGCCTCCCGGCTCAGCCGCGCCGCATCGGGCGCGCCGCGCGAACACAGCCGTCGGACTGCCGCGGCCCGCTCCACCACTCGTCCGCAGCAGGGGCGGACGCTCACAGGTCCCGGGGGTTGCCGGGTGTCTGAGCTGGTCCCCGCATCGCCCGCGCCCCTCTCAACGGCCCGGGGGGCGCCCACAGGATACTTTTTTAAAAGGCACGGGCCGGAGTTCCGATTCTAGGCTCCCGTCCCGGCTGCCATCTTGGCTCCTCTCACTTTAAGCCAATCCTTATTACCAGTATAGGAGAAGAATGTGATACAAGGTTTCTATATCTGTGGAAAGTGTAAAGCATACAGATATAGTTGTAATTGCAAAGAAATCAAATTTAATAGCATTTTAAAACCATTTAAAATCAGGAAACATGTATCATGCCATTCTGATTATTGTGTTTATGCCTTGACATGTCCCTGTGATAAATTTTCCATAGGGAGAACTTTACATATGGCAAAAAAGAGAGTACTTGAACATATGAGAGCCATAAAAAATGAAGATAAGTCTTATCCGGTAGCTAGACACTTCAAGGAATACCATGGCAGTAATCCTAATGATTTAAAATTTGTGGTACTGGATAAAATAGTGCTAAATGTACGAGGTGGAAACAGAACCCTAGAGTTAAGGAAATTAGAATCTCGTTTAATTATTGAATGTAATACAACGGAACCTGATGGACTGAACAAAGATGAAGAATTATCCGTACATTTGATCAATTTGATGTTGAAGGAATAATAATAACAGCTATAAGCCGTAATCAAATACATTTGGAAAAGTAATGCTACAAATATAGGAAATAAGTAAGGTTTATAGCTGTTTTAGGTGGTTGTGTATAATCTGTCATAAATAATGGTGATTATGTCCTTTTAAAATTATTTGTAATTGTAATTTTAATTTTATTTCTTAATTCTCTTTTTCTCTATCTCTACAGAAGCGAAGATTGTTATGACCTGGAAGTGCAATAGAGCTATTATATCTGATAAGAGATCGGTTGTGAAGTATAATCATTGATTCTGTAGGTATTTTGATTGTTTAAATTAACAACTTGAGTAAAATTTGAGTAAGAAACTGCATTTGGAAAATACGGTATTGAAGGAGATGTGTTTGTTTAAAAATAAGGGTATCATATGATTAGAGTACCAACGATTTAAATTTGAGATGGGGAAGAAGGTGTTAAGAGAAAATTGATAATGAAAAGCGTTAAAAAATAGTGTTAAAAAAAGCATTTGTTTAGTAAAAAAGCACGTGTTTAATATAATGTTTATGACAGAATATTCACAAAAAACAATGTTCCAAGATGGCCGCCGTATTATAAGGAACAGTATGAGTCTGTTTTTTATGTTGTTAATACTTTTGTAGGAATATATGGAAAAAGAAGTATGGACTGCAATTTTTCGTGAACAAGGGAGCTGCGACTCCCCAAATGCGTAGAGTATTTTGTTTGTGTGCCAAAATAAAGAAATTTGGAAGAAGAAGACACTGTGTGGTAGAGGCGTCTTTCTGCATGAAGAAAGCTGTTTGTTTGGGATATATATATATATATATATATCTTCACACACACACACTGAAAAAAACAAAGATCACAGGAACGTTATGGTAAGGAAATAGAATAATTTATCACCCCCAACCATAACTTTAAGATATCATCAGTGATGTAATTGGCCATGTCATGAGTGATGTAAAATGTGAGGTCATAAGCAGTGCATTGTAGGGGCGAAAGTAATAGTTAGGGATCGTAACTATAACTACTGAATTTCTATGGTATTGTGTGAGTAAATGCAGTACTTAACTATAACGTCCCTGTAACCTTTGGTTTTTTACGTAAAATTTCAAAGGTTTTTTTTCATTCTATTTCCTAACTGTAACGTCCCTGTAACCTTTGATTTTTTCAGTGAGTTTCTAAGGTTTTTATTCTATTTCCTAACTATAACATCCCTGTAACCTCTGTTTTTTCAGTGAATTACTATGTTTTTTTAACGGAGTGGAAGGTTGCCCGCAGGCCCTGGCCTTCCTCCACACCTCATGGCTAACCCACCAGATTCATGTTTTCACATGGATCTCATGGCCTGAGATCTGGTCTAATACATCAAAAATACATGCACCTGCATTAACTATTGTGGATTGTTTTTTTGATATGCAAAGGTGACAAACTTTATCTCATTTGTAGATTACACAAGTGCATGCTGACTTCTCAGGTGCCAGATCCTCAGGAGAATTCATCGTCTTCATCTGAAGATGAACAACCAAGAAGGAAGGAAAGCATTGTGCTGCAGGTTTTTTCAGTCCCATCTAGTGAGAAGAAGAGTGTGCTCCAACAAGTGCAATGTAAGCTTTGTTCTAAAATACTATCTAAAGGAACGTAAAAAAAAGTACAGTCATGGCACTACCTCCATGTTGAAGCATCTACAAACAATACACTCTAGACATTTGTTCAGAGCGGAGAAGGAGCGAGAGACAGCATCTCAGCTAAAGGCTGGAGAGTTACATGTGGGATGCGCAATTGCAGTGCCTGGCACAGAAGTTTTTCCTGCCATTATCTCAGATTTAAAAGACATGGACACTTTTTGTCGCAAGTGCAACAAGGTCCTCTCAGCTGGGGAACAATAATTTTCTTCCATTCTAGCAGTCAAACATTGCCACAAATGTTATTCTTTTTGTTATGTTTGATCCGTATGCACCAATGGCCAGATGTTTGAAGGTTTGCATTTGCGAATACCAAATAGCGATTTTACCGAATCGCTAACTGGGATTCGCAAAATGCGATGTAACAACACCATTGCAGAATTTTTTGTGATTTTCTTAAAATTTGCAATCGCAAATAGTGAGTACCAAATAGCGATTCGGTAAAATAGCGAATGAGTATATGGACATCGCAAATTGCAATTTCTGTATTCTGGAGCAGCTTGATGACATCATAAACAGGAAGTGAGTCACTGCATGCTGTTTCCAGAAGCCTGCGCCACAGGAGGAGGCAGAGAGACCCAGGACAGCACCAGGGAGGCACTCAGGAGAGTCAGCCAGGACACAGGAGGGAGAAAAAGAAAACTGAAATTCAGTGAGCAGGAATTGGAGGTGCTCACAGAAGAGGTGGTCAGCTATTTGGCAAACACTTACTACAGGTCCCAGAAAGTGAGAAGAGGAAAATGTGGAATGACACCCAGACCAAAATATACGCGGTGGGTGTTGCGCAGCATTCAATTGAGGAGATACGCAAGCGCTGGTACGACTTGCAATTATGTGCCAAAGAGAGAGTAGCAAGCAGGCTGAAGGAGGCAAGGAGCACTGGCGGAGGACCACACATCCAGACACCGTCCACTTGGTGGAGTCAACACTGCTGTCTGAAGCAGTAAGTGATGTCACTGACATTGACACCTCAGGCACACCCAGCACCAGCAAAGGTAAGGGCAGTAATGATTTGAATCACCATATGTGCATGTACAAATGTCCCTTGGAAAATTGCAATGGCACTATGCACTGTGATTAGTAGTCCATGCCACATATTCCATTCAACACAACAAGGCCTTATGGGAGTGGTAGTCCAAACCCCAAAAGTGCATTTACTATTTAAATATCAATATAGTGTAAAACCAAACAGAAAAAACAATACAACAGACATTTAGAGACATTATGCCAGGGGAAATGTTTATCATGAAAGTAACTGTAAGATTAAAAATGTAAGGTGAACATCATGAATGACATGCTGTGCACTGTTGTTGCAGATGTTCAGGGCCCTGACACAGCAGAAAGTGGAAAAGGGGGATTGACAAAAGTCAGCCACAGTCAGATTCAAACACCAGTGAGTCCATCTTACCAGAACCAACCAGATGCAGGGAAAGGTTCTACCCCTCCCTGAGTTTACTCTGGACTCCAATGAATTGCAGGAAGAAGTACCCACACCACCTCTAGAGGGTAGATGCACCCACAGACAGCAATCCCTGTTCCAGCGTCAGCCTACTCCCTTCAGGAGGCGTTGTGAAGAAGGCAGACAGTGCACAGAGGAAGGTGAGGGCCCATCACTGTTCGGTGGTCTTGAGGCATCCATGTTGAAAATGCAACGCCTGCTGTGTAAACACATGAGATCAATGCACAGGCAGTTGGTGTCTCTCGATCACAACATGGGATCAATGCACAGGCAGTTGGTGTCTCTCAATCACAACATGTGCAAGCTGCATGAGGGACAGCAAGCAACAGCAGAAGATGTAAGGGAGATGACAAATGCTATTAAGGAACTCTGCACTGTAATGCAGCAGGAGCATGTCACCCAACATAGGAGCCATCATCAATTGATGGGTAGGTTGGATGGATTCAGCAGATCTGTCAATCAGCTCACTAACACAACTGCTTTGCTGTCACGATGTGCTGTGGGCATGCAAGTGGAAATGGCACATTGCAGTTGGGACGTTGCACAAGGACTGGTGCAAGTCACCAATGTATTGGAGACGATGCAGACAGCCCAGAGTGCTGCAAACAGCGATATGGGTGTTAGGGATAGTGAGGAGCTCTCTAGCCTCAGCAGTGTCACAGCCCCTGTGATGGATCCTAGGTGTCGCAGTTCCAGACACAGTTCTGTCTCTGAACCCACAACAAGAGATGCTACTGAGCCTACTGAGCGTTCAAGTGGAGTGTGTGGATTTAAAAAGTAAAGTTGAGAAGTACAGGGGCTTTGCATATCATGTAGCAATGCATTGATACTATGATGTCAATAGTATCACACTGCAATTGGGACCTAATTGTGTATTATGTATACCAATGTCCTATTCACACATATATTACCTGAAGTCAAGGCAATAAATGTGATATCCTCATAAAAAAATGAAAGTAGATGTGGTGTTGTTATTACTTACATCTGAAATAGTTGCGCATAATCTCAGCATGTCTTTGACTGCCCTCTGCTGCTCTGGTTCTGTCTGCTGGGTGAACGGGTGACAAGGGGTCATCATCCTCATCGGAGTCCGTCTCTGTCGGTTCGACTGGTATGTCTCTTGTCATTACGATGTTGTGCAACATTGCACATGTGGCCACGATCTTGCATGTGGTTTCGGGCTGTATTGCAGTGTGCCCCCACTCTTATGCAGGCATCGGAAACTACTCTTCATCAGGCCGAAGGTCCTCTCAATCATGCTACATGTCCTCCTGTGTGCCGCATTGTATCTCCATTCATTTGCCGTGGCAGGATTGAGATACGGTGTCAAGATGAAGGACCGCACTGCATATGCAGTGTCTCCTAGAATGACAGGAGTGTTCAATGAGTTTTTGTTGTCTGTGACATCACATAGCCATTATGCAACATTGTTCACTGTTACATTACCAAGTAGGTATCCTTTGCCAAACTCCCCAGCAAGAAGTCTTGAGTGTATTCCACTGTGCCTGAAGATGTATGAATCATGTGTGCTACCAGGGTATCTGGCCACAAGATCAGTTATTATGTGGGAGACATTGCATATGACCTGGATGTTCTTAGAATGTGTACTTTTCCTATTCCTATATACATACTCTGTTGCAGATGGTGGACAGATTGCTACATGTGTCCCATCAATGCAGCCAAAGATGTGTGGAAATTTGGCTTCCTGGCAGAAATCAAATTTAGTTTTTTACAAATCCTGTTAGGGAGTTTTATGTGCAGTTGAGGTTTTTTAACATAGCATTTAGGAATGCACTAAAGAAGCGTGAAAGTGCACTTTGAGATACACCTCCATCTGCTGCTTTAACCCTTTGATAGCTTCCTGAGGCTAAGAGGAGCAGGGAGCATAATACCTGCACATGAGTGGGTATGGCATTGGTTCTGTGTGTGTGTGTTGCTGCAGTAGGGGTTGTAAATCAGCTATTAAGTCAAGTATAATGGCAGAGTTCAACCTGTACTTGTCATAAATCTCCTCTTCTGTCTGATCAAATAGGGTAATGCGCACTCTAAAAATGCACTCCTGTCTTCTCCTTCCTATCCTCAAACCTGCCAGGATCCTCATCCTCCTCGCCATGACGTAGAAGGCAGCCATTGTTAAAAAGGGATGATGCATTCTGGGCCTCTTTATATAGGTTGCACATGTTTACCACCTGATTTCAACCTGTGGTAAATTGCACATGCAAAAACCCATTTTGCGACTAATCGCAATTTGTGAATGCCTGATACATTGAATTGCAATTCATTATTTGCGAATCGCACTCTGCAATTCCCAAAATCTAGTCGTAATTTTAAGGAATTGCTATTTTAGCGATCCCTTAAAATTGCACTGCGAATGCCTTTCATACATCGTGAAAGGCGATTTTGCATTTGCAAACGTGGAATTTACCTCAATGCACCATTTGTGAATGGAAAATCCTTTGATACATCTGGCCACAAATTATGTGCACATTGTATTTCAACTTTTTCATTACAGCTTTGGTATTTTAAAAAGGAAAAAAACACGGCAAAAATAGGTTCTTTTTAGAACCGCTTCATCTTGTTAAGATAAAGATTAACTGTGTTTTTTATTGTATGTTCTTGTATGCACCTGTTAGTATTTGTCTTTATATATGCTTGTTGAATGAATGTTTGAGTAATTTCACATGTGTGACTAAAAGGGTATGTAAGGGTTTGTATGTCTAATTGTGTGGGTATGTCTGTGTATGCATGAGTGTTTACTTGGGTGTATTACTTTTTGTATGTACAGGTGGTTGGATGTGCTAGTATATGTGTCAGTGTGTGTCTGGAGGTGCTAGTGTACATGTTAGTGTGTGGCTGAGTGTGTATGCATCAGTGGCTGAGGTATGTCAGTCTTTGCATCAGAGTATGCCTGGGTCTGTTAGTGTATGCATTAGTGTGTGCCTGTGTATGTAAGTGTATGCATGACTGTGTGCCTGACCAGTGTATGCATCAATGTGTGTCTGGGTGTATTACTATATGTATCAGTGTGTGCCTGGGTGTGTTAATATATGCATCAGTGTGTGCCTGGATGTTTCAGTGTATGGATGAGTGTGTACTTGAGTGTGTCAACGTGTGGATTAGCATGTGCCTGGGTATATCAGTCTATGGATGAGTGTGTGCTTGGGTGTGTTAGTGTATACATCAGTGGGTACCTGGTTATATCAGTGTGTGCATCAGTGCGTGTTAGTATATGCATCACTGTGTGTCTGTGTGTTTTAGTGTGTGCATCACTGTGTGCCTGGGTGTGTCAGTGTATGTATCAGTGTGTGTCTGGGTGTGTTAGTGTATACATCAGTGTGTGCCTGGACGTATGAGTGTATGGTTGAATGTGTACCTGGGTGTTTCAGCCTATGAAGTAGCATATGCCTGGGTATCGAAGTCTACAGATGAGTGTGTGCCTGTGTGCGTTAGTGCATGCATGACTGTGGGCCTCAGTGTGTCAGTGTATGCATCAGTGTATGTGTGTGTGTGGAAGTGTGTGCATTAGTGTGTGCCTGGGTGTATTAGTGTATGTGTCAGTGCATGCCTGGATATATCAGTATAAGAATGAGTGTGTTCTTTGGGTATGTGAGTGAATGCATTTGCATGTGCCTGGGTATCTCAGTCTATGGATGAGTGTGTGGCAAGCTGAGTTAGTGCATGCATGAGTGGGTGCCTGGGTATGTCAGTGTATGCATCAGCGCATACCTGGGTGTGTCAGTGTAATCATCAGTGTGTGCCTGTGTGTGGTAGTGTATGCATGACTGTGTGCCTGGTGTCAGTGTATGCAGAAGTGTGTGTTTGTGTGTGTTAGAGTATGCATCAGTTTGTGCCTGGATGTGTTAGTGTATGCATCAGTGTGTGCCTAGATGTATCAGGGTATGGATGAGTGTGTACCTGGGTGTCTGAGCAAATGCATTAGCATGTGCCTGGATATTTCTGTCTATGGATGAGTGTGTGCCTGGGTGTGTTAGTGTATGCATCAGTGGGTGCCTGGGCATGTAAGTGTATACATCATTGTTTGCCTGGTTGTCTCAGTGCATTCATCAGTGTGTGCCTGGGTGTGTCAGTGTATGCATCAGTGTATGTCTGTGTGTGTTAGTGATTATGTCAGTAGGTGCTTGGGTGTGCCAGCATATATGTCAGTATGTGCCTTGGTGTGTTAGTGTATGTATTAGTGTATGTCTGTGTATGTCAGTCTATGCATCAGTGTGTGCCTGGGTGTGTTAGTGTATCTATCAGTGTGTGTCTTGGTGTATTAGTGTAAACAGTTGTGTGTGCCTGTGTGTCAGTGTATGCATTAGTGTGTGCCTGGGTGTGTTAGTGTATGTGTGAGAGTGTGCTTAGCTGTCTCAGTGTATGTCTCAGTCCGTAACTGCATATGTCAGTTTATGTAGAAGTGTGTCTGAGTGTGTCAGCGTATGCTTTAGTGTGTGCCTGGTTGTGTCAGTGCATACATCAGTGTGTGCCTGGGTGTGTTAGTGTGTGCATCAGTGTCTCTCTGAATGTGTCAGGGTATGCATGATTGTGTACCTGGGTGTATTAGTGTATGCAACATTTTCTGCCTGAGCACATCAGTGTATGTATCAGTGTGTACATGGGTGAGTTGGTGTATGCATCTGTGTGTGCCTGTGGGTGTTAGTGTATGCATGACTGTGTGCCTGGGTGTATCAGTGTATGCATCAATGTCTGCCTGGGTGTGTTACAGTACGCATCAGTATGTGCCTGGCTGTGTCAGTGTATGCATCAGTGTCTGTCTGGGTGTGTCAGTGCATGCATCAGTGTGTGCCTGGGCCTGTCACCATATGCATCAGTGTCTGCCTTGTTGTGTCATTGTATGTATAAGTGAGTGCCTGGGTGTGTCAGTGTAAGCGTCAGTGTCTGCCTGGATGTATCAGTGTATGGATGAGTGTGTATCTAGGTATGTCAGTGTATGCAATAGTGTAGGCCTGGGTGTATCAGTCTATGAATGAGTGTGTGTCTGGCTGTGTTACTGTATGCATCAGTGGGTGTCTGGATATGTTAGTTTAAACATCAGTGTCAACCTAGGTGTGTCCTTGCATGCATCACTGTGTGTCTCAGTGTGTCAGTGTATGAATGAGTACATACCTGGGCTTGTTAGTGTATACATAAGTGTGTACCTGGGTGTTCCAGTGATTAATTTAGTATTTGGGAAGTGTGTCAGTATATGCATTAGTATATGCCTGGTTGTGTAATTAGATGCAAATTTGTATGGCTGGGTGTATGAGTGCATGCCTGAGTGTCTACCTTGGTATTTCAGTTTACACAGGAGTGCACGCTTGGGTGTGTCAGTGTATACATGATGTTATGTCTGGATGTGTTATTGGATGCATTTGCGTTTGGGTCTGTGTGTCAGTGTCTGCTTTAGCATATGCCTTGTTGTATCAATGTACACATCATTGTGTGCGTGGGGGTATGTCAGTGACCGTATTAGTGTTTGCTAAGTGTGTTAGTGTGTTTATGTGTGTGAGGGGTATGTCAATGTATGTGAAAACACCCTGTCTAGAAGTACCTCAAACAAATACTTATATAACACTACAAGTATGCAGACACGCCTGAAGTGATATAAGTCCAATCACCATTGAAAATAAAAAGAGTATAAATACAAATTAGTATTAAGTTCACAACATTCTAGAAACAGAACAGTGCACATTATTTAAGCAATAATAGTACATACCATTATATTAAAACATTTTACTTCCCCTTTTTTCTGTTCTCAGCTTTAGTATATGTACAACTGAAATGTTGCTTTGGATAAAGAATCATCATTTAATAATGGGGAAAAACAATTGTATGGATTGTAAAAAAAAAGTTGCACAATATATCACGACAAATAAGTGACACTATGCATTGCTCTCACTACAAAGAGTTAATGATTTTTTTATGTACAATTTCTACATTAATTCACACAAATGCTTCCAAAAATAATTATATTATTAGACCTGGTACAATTGTAGTAATACATATAAAGGTGACATTTATTATGGAGACCTTTTAGGAGACATTTCCCTTGGTAGGCCGAATCATGTCTAAAATGCTGATGATCCTTCTAGATGAAATCAGACACATTACTTTTTTCCAGAAATATTTTGTAAAACTTTAGTTGAAAAAAGAAAATGTAACTTTTTTGTAGTTTTAATACCTGTTTTTGTATGAATGCAAGGTTTCAATTATTTCATTCTTCGTATCCAGTTTCAGTGTTCCATTAGAAAGTGTCTGGCCAGATGCTATATTAACTCTTTCATAGAAAATAAAAGGTTTTTTTAGTTTTAAGGAAACTTTTTAGAGACCCAACCCTGGTAAGCCATATGATGTTTTAAACACTGACGATCCTTGTAGATAACATGCAATACATTACTTTTTTGCCAGAAATATTTCTTAAAACGTAAGATGAAGAATCAGAAGGTAACAATTTTGGAGTTTGAATTATAGTTTTTGGATCAACTGAAGGTTGCAATGATTTTATTGTGTGTGCCGAGTTTCAATCTTTAAATAGACATTGTAGTGTTCAGATGTTACATTACCTTCTGCGTGGTAGATACAATCTTTCTTTTATTTTTGATAACTTTTTAAAGACATCATCCCTCGTAGGTCGAATGATGTCTAAAACACTGAGATTCCATGTAGAAGAAATATTTTATATTATTGTTTTTTCTTAAATACGCATTAGAACTTTGGCTGAAGAAACAGAAAGTAAGAATTTCATAATTTGAAAGGTAGTTTTCATTTCATTAAAAGGATGCTGTCATTACATTCTATTCATTTAATTACAGCCTTTAAATAGGCAGTGTAGTGTCCAGCTATTATATTCACTCCTTTGTGAAAAATAATAGCTATAGTTTTATACATTTTTCTAGAAATTGAAATTTGTCCAGCTTTGAAGTTTGCAATTTTGTTTTCCAATTTAGTTCCATCTGCTTTGCATTGTTGTGACATGACTATGAGATATTTTCCAGTTCTTTGTAAAAGCAATGTAGACACAACATCTGATCTACAATTTAGGGAGGTCATATTTTGATTTGCATTCTTAATCAATCTGTCAAATGACACAGTTTTGCAATCTGGTTAAGTATAGAAATCGCTCAGAGTTTATTTGAGTGGAGGATGTAAAAGAGCAATCTTCACAGTCCTGCTTCCATTTGTAAGTAAGTCTAAATAACTTGTCAATATTTACTTCTTCTTTTTCTAATATTGTAGGGATAACCATTATAAATTCTTGTGCATCCTATTGACTATTAAGAGTGAATACTATAGATCCACTACATGTATCTACAAGGTCTTGAATGCTTGAAGACGACTGGATTACAGTCCTATCACTCAGTAAATGAAGGAACAAATGATATAGTACAGAACACAATCTATTGTATGTTTTTGTTGTATTCCATTTACAAGATGTGGTAAATGAAAGAGTAAATTGAGAATAACATTTACATAGCAGATGATACCTGAATTGTTTTCCAACTTGTAACCTACAATATCTCCTTCATTTTCCACTTGTTTTAATCTTAACGCCTTCTTGTTTGTCCTTGCCTTTCTTCTTTTTTTTTAATATCTGTTGACTCTTTTGTAAGCTTCTGCTTTGGACAGATCATCTGTTTCTCATAAATAGGGTATTGACCTAAATGAGTGGTACTCTCTTACACAGTTTACATCAGGACTAACTTTCCTATCATCGAAACCAACCAAAAACAAACCGGATAATGTCCTAACATGAGATAATGCTATAAATGACATACCTTCTTTAAATACTGTACTTCCAATATTAATAAAAGCTGTGTCTAACTTAATCCTTGAGATTTATGGATAGTTACAGCACATGCATCAGCCAATCTGCTTCATGTCATCAATCTGATCACATTTTATAGCCAGATATTCTACCTCATCTCTATTTGGAAAATGAATGAAATCAATAACTTTACCTATTGCACCATACACTTATCCTTCAACACTTAAATTATGCTGCAAAATTACTCAACTGTTTTTGCAGATGCTTAAATGCTTTTCTAATTCTGCAGTCTTGGATAGAGATTTCTCTAAAGAATCCAATTTTGCTTGTAGTTTTTCTGTGAGCAATATTGTCACTCCCTAATGTTCTATTTTATCAATAGCAAAATACATTGTTTCTCAAGTTTTAGTAGTTGTTAGTTGAAGTTGGAGAGCTCTACAAGTGTTGGCATTAAACAGATGATTGACTTCTTTTCTTTAATGAAATTGCACATTAGTTCTGCTACTGTGATGTTAGATGGAAATAGTTTCTTGATCAGTCGATTTTCTAAAGCAGATTTTCCTTCCTTTGTTAGAACTCCTAAACTAATGTCCTTAAGAAAATTCCCATATTCTACATCAGATGCTTGACACATATTTTTAACTAGTTCCTTGTATTCAAAGTCTAATCAAAAACTTACATTGCCAATACTCCCCGCTTAATTTCTTGTTTCATTATGGAGAAGTGCTTTGAAAACAGGTTGTCCTTTTACAGGGGTGAGATGCAATAGGTCACCGAACACAATTAAGTATATTCCTACAAAAATAACTTCATAGTCTGTTCTTAAATTCTGCTGCATACATAAGTGTATGAAGGCAAGCATTAAGGCCCTCATTATGACATTGGTGGTGAGTGATAAAGTGGCGGTAATTACTGCCAAATTATGACCATGGCGGTGAGAACTCCCATAGACAGCCAATGTACCACATCAGCCGCCACGACGTTAACACCGCTGACCACTGCAGTAGCCAACAGCCAGGCAGAAGACAAAGTACCGCCCACCATATCATGACACAGGAAACTGCCACGATTTCCAGGGTGGTACCAACGCCATCAAAAGCCCGGCGGAAACACATCACAGAAGACCAAAGACTCCATCAGAGACACAGAGAAGGACAAAACAGCCATTGAACTGGAACTACAAATCTTCCCCATGGTCATCTACGCCATGCTCCTCCTGGAACACCAAAGCCGACGGAGACGACGATGGTGAGTACAGCCACCTAGCATACAAGGTAGGGAGGGAGGAAAAGGAGAGTGACACACACACTCATGATACACACCAGACACACAGACACACTATACACACAACCAGCTGCAGATGAAAAGCAATGGCATACAACACACGGCATAATAATGCAAGGACAACAAAAATGCAGTAATG
This sequence comes from Pleurodeles waltl, assembly GCF_031143425.1. NCBI lineage: Eukaryota > Metazoa > Chordata > Amphibia > Caudata > Salamandridae > Pleurodeles > Pleurodeles waltl. The sequence goes on along the minus strand of NC_090443.1, from coordinate 298,228,333 downwards.
AGAACGTATTGACTGTTAACAGCTACCAAATGACCAATTGTATGAAAAACAGATATGTACAAATGTACGCAAAGGGCCATTGCTCAGTCAAAAGTACTAAGGGCCCACATGGCCAGAGGGCACAGTCCAAGGCCCAACTCGAATCCTGACATAATCTGGATAGAACTCTGCAGGGGCATCAGTCTGCAAGTGGGCAGGCACCTCAGGGGGATGGTGGTGGGGGACACCTCAGCTGAATACTGGAACATGCCCACTGGTTCTGGAGGGGGCTCCATGCCCATTTCTCTCTGCAGGGGAGTGTAAGGTCTCAGTCTCTCAGGTGGGGAACATGCCGACTGCTTCTGGAGAGGGCCCCTTGTACAGCAGTCCCTGGAGGGTGGCCTACATGCCTTCCGCTGGTGGTGAGGGCTGCACTGTGTCATCTGGAGGTGAGCAAGGAAAAGCTTCTTAGGGATGGTGGGGCGGGATGAGGGAGGAGAGATGGGAGTGGAAGTTGGGGGAGTGGTTGTTGGAGGTTTATGTCTGCTGGACTTGGGTACAGGTGCATGGGCAGTGTGCTGATGTGAGGTGGATGGCTGTTGGATGTCTGAGTGCTTGCGTTTATGTCCTTTAGGAGGTGGGACAGACAGGGTGGGAGAGGACACAGGGGACGAGTGGATGGATGTATTGAGGTGTGTGTGATGCTTTGTGTTGATGCTGGTGGTGGATGTTGATGTAGTGCATGCAGGTGTGAGTGTGGACGTGACTGAGAGGGAGGTGGAAGAGGAGGAGGATTGGGAGAGGTGGAGGCAGTAGATGTGGTTGTGTCTGCAACTGTCTGGTGTTCGCGTGACTGCTTGTGGGATGAAGTGTGGTGCCTGTGTTCGAATGTGCCACTCTTGTGTGTTGTCTTGTGTGCATGCTCGTTTGTGTGCATGGGATGAGTGGGGGTTGAGGAGACTGGGACTGGGAAGGGGTAGTTGGAGGGGGGACGTTAGGAACAGGGACAATGGCTGCCATCAGAGAGGACGCCAGAGCCTGAATCGATCTCTATTGGGCTGCCAATCACCTGTGGATGTCCTCCAGAAATGCATTGCATTGCTGCATATGGGATGCCAGCTCCTGGATGGCATTCACAGTGGTTGACTGCCCTACAGAGATGGATTTCAGGCGGTCAATAGCCTCCTCACTCAGGGCAGCAGGGCTCACTGGGGCAGGGCCTGAGGTGCCTGGGGCGAAGGAGATGCCCAACTTCCTGGGTGAAAGACCATGGGCAACTCGAGGGGCGACTGGGAGAGTGGTGCTGCTACGGGGGTGGCGGCTGTACCTTCAGCTGGGGTGGTCACAGAGGTGTCCGCCACCACCAGGGAGCTTCCATCGGAGGAGGAATCAGAGTCGGTGTAGTCACCTCCTGTCTCCACCGTGGTGCTCTCCTCGCCCTCCGTCTCACTGTTTCCCTCGGCGTCAGTGGACTCTGCCTTCAGGGTCCTGTGGGATGCAGCTCCCTTTGTCACTGGTGCCCCTGCTCCTCCATCAGATGATGCTAATGGACACATGGACAGGATGACAGAAGGAAAAAGGGGGGAGAGAGAGAAAGGAAACACTGGGTCAATAACTGCACCAACACCACAGTTGGCATACACAGCACCGTCACACACAGGGATCAGGATTGAGCACTATGCATTGCACTGCCACTGATTTGGCTAGATGCCACGGCAAGATGAGGGCCACACACCGCCAACCGCACCCCTCCTGGGACCCACAAAACCCTGACTGACATGGAATGCTAACAAGCTAGGTTACCTGCATTTGCCACACATCCATTACCCTTGAGCTGGATCATGCTGCATTGTCTGACCTGACATTAAGGGGCACCCACTAACTCACACCCACCACCCGGATCCCATGCCACCTAGCAATTATTATAGTAATGGCCACTGTACTCACCCCCTTGTGGCTGTTGTGATGCCCTCAAGTGCCCATCCAGCTCTGGTTAGGCCACCACCAGTATGCAGGCCATCAGGGGTGTCAGGTTCTGACGGGCACCCCTTCCTCGTTGGGAGGCGATCCCCAGCTGGGCCTCTACGGTCTTCCGTGCCCAGCATCTCGGGTCTTCCCACCGGTTCTGACAGTGGTTGCTCCATCTGCCATAGAGCCCCAAGGTCTGCACGTCCTTAGCCATGGCATGCCATAATCCCTTCTTTTGATGGGTACTGACCTGCAGAGGTAATAATGACAGGAGGACACCATTACACATACAATCCAGCCTGTCACACATATGGCCTACCAATCCCATTTCCATCACCATTGGCACACACATCACCCGGTGCACACCATGTACACCACCAACAGACACCCCCCGATGACACGATGCTTGCACACACATCTCCATGTGTCCTTCACACATGCATCGTGTCCAAGGTGTACTCATCTGTTGGTCTGGAGGCCCATGCAGCAGTCCGTACTCGGGTAGGACCCCATCCACCAATCGCTCCAACTCTTCTGCAATGAAGGCAGGGGTCCATTTCCCGGTCACACGGGCCATGGTAGGTTCCAGACACAGATCACAGCAGCACACGCAGTGTAGGTGTTCTCCTGTTGAAAGTCAGGAAACAAGTGAGGAATCTGATGGAAAATGGCGGTCACGTCCACGGTGGTGTACACCGTCACCGCCGGTGCCAATCCCTATTGGCCACTGTACTCCATTGAGCCCCATATTACCCAATGAGGAATTGCACGGCAGTGCAAGACCGCCTTCCGCCACGACGCCCAGCGCCGGAGGAGTTACCTCACTTCCACCAGTCCCTACATACAGGACAGGCCGTCATCATTTCATGGTGGTAGACAACAAGCATATCAACCTTAAGTGCGTCAAAGCCTAGATAAGCACATACCTTGCCATTACCACTGTCACATCACATAAATGCACTATGTACACTGAGGTGGTGGTTCCATTGTTCAAATTATAACAGCCTACTCACTCTTGTGTCCCTTAGATACCTACCGCTGAGGATGAATTGGAGGAGGAGACAAACCCCCGTGTACAGACCCATTGTGGACTTGGCTACACTGGAGGACAGGCACATTATATTCACCTATAGACTAGACAGGGCCACAATCGCAGAGCTGTGTGCCCAATTGGAGCCTGACTTGATATCTGCTATCCGTCATCCCACTGGGATCCCCTCTCTTGTGCAAGTGTTAGTGCTCCATTTCCTGGCAACTGGTTCTTTCCAAGTGACAGTGGGCTTGGCAGCAGGAATGTTACATCCAATGTTTTCAATTGTGCTGGCAAGAGTTTTGTCTGCCCTGGTGAAACACATGTGCAGCTACATAGCTTTCCCCCAGGTGGAAGATTTGGCCACTGTGAAGGCCGGATTCTATGCCATGGGACATATCTCCAATATTGTTGGGGTGATTGACAGGACACATATAGCGTTTGTCCCCCCTGCCAGAATGAACAGGTGTTCAGGAATCGAAAGAGTTTCCACTCACTGAATGTGCAAATGGTGTGCCTGGTGGACCAGTACATCTCCCACGTCACTGCAAAGTATCCTGGGTCACTGCATGACGCCTTTGTCCTGAGGAATCGCAGCATCTCAAATGTGATGGCCCAACTACAGAGGCACAGGGTGTGGCTAATAGGTGAGCCAGGGTCCCCACCCACTGTATTTTAGTGTATGCCTTCAGGTATCATCCCCACGGCATTGTGTGAGGCTAAATGTTGTCCCTCAATACTTGTAGGTGACTCTGGCTACCCAAACCTATTGTGGCTGCTGACCCCTGTGAGGAATGCCAGGACAGGGGATGAGGAACGTTATAATGAGGCACATGGGTGAACCAGAAGGATCATCAAGGGCCCTTCGGACTCCTGAAGGCCAGGATCAGGTGCCTCCATCTGACAGGTGGATCCCTGGGCTACTCACCCGGGAAGGTCTTCCAGATAGTAGTGGCATGCTGCATGTTGCACAACCTGGCCCTCAGATGGCATGTCCCTTTTCTGCAGGAGGAGGAGACTGGAGATGCCCCTGTGGCAGCAGTGGATCCTGAGGACAGTGAGAATGAGGAGGCAGGTTACATGTCAATACTTCCAATGACACACAGGTGAGACAGTGCAATTGACCATTCCTCTGACAATTGATGTTTTCTGTGTGGGTGACGCATGATGACATTAACTTCCATCGCATCTCAACTTACTGTCACCTATGGCTTGTCATTTTACAGATGTTAGTGAGATAACAACTGTGTGCTGATGTGATGACTACAGACAGCTACATGTCATTATTTCTATGCTCTCACAGTGTTCAGATCAGTTGCACTAGGTGTTTCCATAAGTGCACATTTCCAACACATAAAATACTAGTCAAGTTGTGTTCAAGGGTGTTTATTGTAGTGCTATGAAATTGAGGGAAAAGTGTAATTGAATGGGGAGATGGTGGAGGAAAGTACGGGGTATTGTGCCAGTCTGTTTATAGCACAGTCTAGTGTACAGGAGGCCATAGAAAGGGGAGCAAAGGCAGTTCAAAGTGGACAAGGTGACAGTGTGCAGCACAAGGGGGACAATCAGGAGAGTCTCATTTCCTGGCGGTGGTCTTGACAAGTTTCTCTGGCTTCTGTCTGGGTCGCAGGGAACGTTTGCGGGGGTGGTTCACCTTTTGCAGGGGGAGGGGTGCTGGTGGCGTGAGGGTCCTGTGGCAGAGCCCCGTGCCCACTAGCTGCAGCTAAAGTGGAGGGCTGCTCAATGGACTGGCTAGTGGTAGGGGCCCGCTGCTGTGCTGTTGCTTCCCTCATGAGGTTGGCCATGTCTGCCACCAACCCTGCTATGGAGATCAAGGTGGTGTTGATGGCCTACAAGTCATCCCTGATCCCTTGATATTGTTCCTCCTGCAGCCGCCGCTTCTCCTGCACATTGTCCAGGATCTGGCCCATCGTGTCCTGGGAATGTCTGTTGGCTCACAAGATCTCGGTGACTGCCCCCTAGAGAGTCGGTTCCCTGGGCCTGTCCTCCCCCTGACGCACAGAGGTCCTCCTAGTGTCCCTGTTGCCCTGTGCCTGTGTCCCTTGAGCCCAGGTCCCTGATTGTCTTGGGGGTGAGGTATGGACTTGGGTCCCTGTACAGGTGGGCACACTGCTGATTGCTGTGTCCTGGGCACAGAGGTGTGTGTGTATGCTGGGTGGGTGCTGTGGTGTTGGATACTAGGGTGGAGACTCTGTGGTGGACTGGGAGTGGGCTGGGGTGACCGACTGTCCAGTGGTCCCTGATGGACCAGGTTGTTGGTCCAGATCCTCTAAATCCACAGTTACTGTCATCACTGGGGGCATCTTCCCTTGGGGCACTGGATAGTTGTGGCACCTCCTCTCCGCTGACATTGGCTGGGGCACATGTGGGGATGTAAGTGATGTATTATGCTTCATGTCTCAGACATATTGTAAATCCCTGGCTTTCCCTCTATCGTTGCTGTTGCCCTGCCACCTTTGTTTGTGTATGGTGATATATTGTGGGATTGTTAGTTTCCCTATGCTGTGCATGCTTTAGTGATTGGTGTCCATGCAGGGCTGGGAGGGCTGTCCATGCATTGGTATGGCATACAGGAGTTGGCATTGGGGTTAGTTATATGTGTAGGTGCAGTTTGTGGGATGGAGTGAAGTGATGGGAGTGAGGGTGAGAGGGTGTGATGGCATGCAGGTATGGGGGGTGATAAGTAGTAAATATTGACTAACCAGTGTACAGTCCTCCAGCTACTCCAGCGAGTCCCTCAGGATGCAATAATGCCAAGACTTGCTCCTCCCATGCTGTGAGCTGTGGGTGAGAAGGTGGGGGCCCTCTGCCAGACCTCTGTATGGCGAGCTGGTGCCTTGCTGCCCTGTAGGTCGTTCCGCCTCTACCTGATGTCGTTCCTTGTTCTTGGATGCTGTCCAACGGCATTCAACCTGTCCACGATTTCCGCAATAGCTCCACCTTCCTGGCAATGGATGATTGCTTTACCTGTGCTCCAAACAGCTGTGGCTCTACCCTTACCCTTTCCTCCGCCATGACCCTTAACTCCTCATCAGTGAAACGGGGGTGCCTTAGTGGGGACATGGGAGTTGTGTGGTGTGTGTTGGTGAGACTGTGTTGAGTAATGTGGTGGGGTGCGTGAGGGATGTATGGGTATATGTGGTGTGTGTGTCTAGTTGTCTCTGTACTGTTCGTGTCAATCTCCTGGCAGTAATTGTTATTTGGAAAGAGTTGTGGGTAATGTGGTTGGGTGTTTTATGGTGCTGTGGGTGGGTCGGTGTGGTGGGTGTATGAGTGTCAGGTGTGTGTTTTTAGTATTGGCCAATGTAGTGTTGTTTTGTATGTGGGTGTCCATTCTGAGCTCGGTGTTATGTACCACCAATGGCTTACCACAATTGAATGCCCACCGTGGTGATTCGTGGGTCATGATGTGGTGGGCGTTGTTTTGTTGGCGTAACAGTATTGGTGTTGGTACCATCACTTTAGCACTAACCTTTGCACTGGCAGATTTATGTATGTGGCAGTAATCTGTTGGATTGGTGTGTGTGTGTCATAATATGGGGAACAGATATTCATCACTGCGGTGGTATGTTGGCGGCCTTCACCGTGGCAGTAAACGGGATTTACCGCCAGTGTTAAAATGAGGGCCTAAGTCTGATACCATGCTTACCTCATCAGTGATTAAAAGTGTCAGTGTTTTCAATACTCTTACCATCTCATGACAAGCTTCACTAGATAATGTCTGGTATTCCAGTTTATTGCCATGTTCAACAGGTAGCATGAGTAGTCAATGTAAAGTAATTCATTTAATGTTATGTTCAGCTAATCCTGTGGGTGCTGTTACTATACATGACACATTTGATTCTGCAGTCCTCTGTAGATCAGCAGTGAGAACTTTAATTAGAAAGCTTTTCCCAGTACCAGCTTGACCACTGATGTATAGTAGTGTTGGCTTAAACGAAGACCATTCTTGATTTCATGCAGAAATTAATGCTCTCTTTTATATTTTACTTCAATATAAATTTATTTCTGTTCATCGTTTAATGGTGTAACTAAGTGTTCCAAATTTAAGAGTTTCCTCTCTTGGTGGCTGCATTATAGCTTTCACCTCCTTCATAACTATAGCTGCTTCATTTTGAATAATTGGTTCTCCAAGAGGATCTTAACCCATTGTGCCAGAACTGTTGCTGCTTTGTGAGCTCTCCTTAGCTGTCTCAGCAGGAATAATCTCTTCCTGTTTAATCTTATCTTTCAGGAAAGTGTGAACTCTCAATTCTCTCTTTCACAGTGTTGAAAGAGTCTTTGCAGGAGTCATAGGTCCTGATTACGAATTTGGGGGTTGGACTGCCCGACCGCCAAGGCAGCTGTCCCAAAAATACTGATGTGCCAGCCATCTTCAGACCCCTGTATTATGATGTATGTAGGCGGTACCGAGGACTGCTAAAACAAATGTTTGCCTGCCAGCTGGGCGGCGGTCTGCAATCTTGGCGGTACACACTCATCACGTCATGGCTGCATGAAACCGCTGAGTCCATTACAAAAACAGAGTCAACGTGCCGGTCACCTTGCGGCAGTCAGCTGACAGTGGTCAACCGTCACGGTATACATTCAGCAAAGCAACAGACAAGTGCCCACTGGATGGATTAAAAAACAACACCGCTGACATATATTGGCCCAGTGGACTCACCTGCAAAACAAACTGTAAAATACACTCCTACCATACCATGATCCTTTGCCTCTCCACAGCAAAAAAGAGACCAGAGCTCACTGTTTTTCACATCCTTGACAGATGAGGCATCCCTTTTTTCACCATCCTATTCAGCACCTCTCACACACTTTTGTTCATTTACTCCTTAATTCAGTTTTTTTGGGTAACTCCCAGCCACCCCTTTCATTTTAAACTCATGTCAAATCCTAAAATTTAAAAAGAACGAGAAATCTGCACACTGGTTTCAAATTTAAAGTCGAGTTTACTCAATTTGGTGGGTGCAATGGGGGTACCACCCTTTGATCTGGTGGCATAAACTCAAAGTAAACAGAAAGCTTCCCTCCACTCTGGGGAACATCTCCCTAATGCACTCTCAGAAGCACTGGTGTCATTCTTCCAAAAGTATAACAGTTTCAAAACCAAAAATTAATCATGATACTTTATTGCTATATCGCCACAATCCGTTCAAGGATTCAAAATCAATTCCAAAAGAAAACATGTTCCTTGATGCCTTTAACATGTAACTGTATGGGCCATCCTAACTGCAGTATGGCAACAGATATGTAAGACTAAACATTGTCAAGTGTTGGGAAGTACAGAGAGTGACATGACTACAACTACCAGGAGGTTCTGTTTCTGTACCTCTAACCAACAGGCCTTCCTGCACTTGTCCAAATACACCTGAGTGCTATCTCTCAAATGATGTACCCTCCCCTGAGAGTTTAGCATTTGTGTAGTTTGGGGAGGCAGCAAGTGACATGACTACAACTACCAGGAGATCCTGTTTCTGTACCTCTAGCAAACAGGCCTTCCTTCACTTGTCAAAATACACCTGTGTGCCATCTCTCAAATGATGTACCCTCCCCTAGGAGTTAGCAATCTACATATCATGTTCAACTCAGAGACGTATCTGTCTACTTAGCTTGCTCTTGTCCTAGTATTCCAAAATGAAACTATTGAGAATAGGAATGATACCTTACCAAGTGTGTACATCAAGTATTACTAAGGTATTAAGCAGCTTCATCAAATTGGCAGTGGCAGTTAACACGTGGACTCAGCACTGCTCATATGATGGCAACAGCTATATATACCACAAAGTTGTATGATTGCCTGTATCTCATACAACTAGGTCTTGACATGGTAAAATACACGTTTCCTCTCCGCTGTGTTGTCTTAGTTGTTTCTAAGATGTCATATTCAATCCCTCATCTAAAGTGCAACTGATCACCATATCTAATGAGCTGACTGAGTCTAATAGTTTCTGCAAGCTTCACACGTCATGTCAACAACTTCAATACCATGGTAACATGGCACAATCAGCAAACCTACCACGTAAGAGTGCCAACGCTCTCTACTTTGGAACCTTGGAATGTAGATTCCACACTTCAACCAATAAAATTGTACTCTATTTCTCAACAGGTCGAGCTGGCACAGGACCGAGACAGACATCGTCCACTGGCCAGATTCCCAACCCACCTCTGGATGAAGCCCTCAGTGATGACGACACTCATGGACATGTGGGCATGGATGACAGCCCCAACCTATCTGGCCAGCCTGGTCAGACGTCAACAGTGAGTCTCACTGTGCCCAGAACAACTCCTCCTTCCCAAGTTGCTTCAACATCACAGAAAACAATGTGTCCCCCACCCTGTGTATCTAGCACAGTTGCTACCAACTTGTGTCCCTCAGTCTTGAATCTTGAGGAGCAAATCAACAATCCTGACACTGAGGGACCAGGACCTAGTTGGAGAGGGCACCTTGTGCCAAGGGCACAAGCTTGTGTGGGTAGTGCCATTGGGAAGGATTCTGTGGGCCGGCAGAGTGAGGCCACTGCGGCCACTCCCGACCAGGATACCATCAGTCAAGTTTTGGGAGTCTATCATGAGTTCCAAGGCATGATAGGACAGGTGTTAACCGAACTCTGAGAAATCAAGCAGATGCAGAGGGACATGAACCAACAGATGGAGGCCATTTTCTCCAACATGGGCACCCTAACAGGCGTGCTGAAGGACATTCATACAACCCTGAGCGGCTTTTCCCCCAACATCTATCCCTTCCTGTGGGCCAACTTCCTCAAGTCCAAGTACATCTGTGGCAGACACAGGAAGGGTGGCTCTGCCAGAGGACCAACCATCCTCAGAAACCCCTGCCTCTGCATCAGCTGAACCCTCCCAGACCTCGCAAGTGGGGACGGCCATGTAAAAATCCAAGAGATGCGGATGGTGAGACACCTGCCTCTGCCAGCAAGAAACCTCATCCTTAATGTCCTCCTTTGTGTGTCACACATTCACTCTGTGAACTGATCCAGAAACCCATTACATTTCTGGTGGGAGGAGTACTATGGACTTTGGACTTCCAACGGTGTGGCACCTACGCCTGTGATTTCATTCACCATGTCTTACCCCCTCACTTTTCATTCATGTTTCTTTTTGCCATGTTTGTTTTCATCCTTAACACTAATACATTCAAAAGCCACAAACTCATTGTCTGCTGTCTTAAATTTTTCATTTAGAAATGTAAATATGTAAGAACATGTGAACCATCCAATGAAAAAAACAAGCTCCTTGTGGAAGCAAGATATGTTGCATGTACACAGTGTCCAGCTCAGAATTCCAACCATTCCGCACAAACACATGCATACGTCTTGTCAAAAAATGTATTACATTGTTCAGCACATAGGCTGTCAATATGACTGAAACGTAGCAAATCATACATGATTGAATTCTACTGGGTAAATGATCAAATTTATAGGTACAGACCTCAGGACCAAGGAAAGAAGGGATCTATCAACATTGTCCTGTAGAATGGGCAAAAATGGAATTGGTTGATGCCGTCAGCCGGAGACACATTGCCTATCTCACAAAAGGAATCCAACATCACATAATGCAAGACTCAGACAGATGGCAGTACAACGGTTTCTGATCACATGGTCATTACCATCCACTGCTTCTGCATCTGGTGGTATGACACAAACAAATGTCAGTGATGTGCCACAGGGTCTTTGGCCTACAATGATGAAACACACCAAAGGCTACATGCGGTTTATGCAGAAAGAATGTTCAGCCAATGTGAAGGGAAAATAACATCAATTTGGCCTAGGGCTACATATTTTGTTACCACAAGTCCAATGGAGTCTTCCAAACTTCCATCCTATCACTGTGCAAGCTGTCTTGGCACCAAACGTCTGTGTTCTACATTCCTATGAACTCTGTATGTCTGAACAGCATCATATACATGCTTATGTCACAACTCGGAAATGTCTCAATAAAGATGTCATGGTGAAGGTACCTGAACAAATGCAAAAACAAGCAGAGTAGTTATGAAACCATACATATGACACAATTCACATAGCAAACGTCTGGAAAACGCAGTCCATTTCATAGATCTCACACAAACAAAGCAACATCTCCTAAATGTTATTGTGTCAAATGTTTCCTCATCAGACACACTTTGCCAGTTTTTGCCAAAGCTCCAGCTTCAGAACTGTTTCAAAAAATATACTCCTTAAAACATAAAAACAAGAGTTCATTGTACAGTCAAAGTTATGACATCTCATGACATACTTACACTTATGCCTCATACCTTGGTTTCCACCCATCAGCCCAGAGGGAAAGTCGTAACGGGTCCGGCGGAGAGGCAGTCAGTATGGCGGCAACCTCCCCATTGGAAGTTCAGCAGATGGTGTAGGAAAGTACCATGTTTCTTGGCATGTTACCCCCATTTTTACCTGTATGTCAGTATGTTTTGCCTGTCTCACTGGGATCCTGCTGGTCAGGACCCCAGTTCTCATAGTTGATGGCCTAATGTTTTTGTCTGTATAGTGCTTTACCATGTCACTGAGGCTCTGCTGATCAGAACCTCAGTGCTTATGCTCTCTCTGCTTTTAAATTTGTCACTATAGGCTAGTGACTTAATTGACCAATTTCAATTGGCACACTGCACCCACCTTATAAGTCCCTAGTATATTGTACCTGGGTACCCAGGGAATTGGGGTTCCAGGAGATCCATATAGGCTGCAGCATTTCTTTTGCCACCCATAAGGAGCTCAGACAAACCCTTTTACAGGACTGCCACTGCGGCCTGCGTGAAATAATGCACACATTATTTCACAGCCATTTTCACTACACTTAAGTAACTTATAAGTCACCTAAATGTCTAACTTTCATTTAATGAAGGCTAGGTGCAAAGTTATTAAATGTGAGAGAACCCTTGCACTAGCAAAGGGGCCTACACATAGTTCAGGGCCATTTCCCGTGACTTTGTGAGTGCAGGGACGCCATTACACGTGTGCACTACATGTAGGTCAATACCCATATGTAGCTTCACAATGGTAACTCAGAATATGGCCATGTAAGGTGTCTAAGATCATGGAATTGTCTCCCCATTCCACATTTGGCATTGGGGAGCCAATTACATGCATCCTGGGGGCTCCACCATGGACCCCCAGTACTGCCAAACCAGCTCTCCGAGACTTGCACTGCAGCTACAGCTCCTGCCACCTCACAGACAGGGTTCTGCCCTCCTGGGGTCTGAGCAGCTCAGTCCCGGGAAGGCAGAACAAAGCATTTCCTTTGGGAGCAGGGTGTACTACCCTCTCCCTTTGGAAACAGGTGTTACAGGCTGGGGAGGGGTAGCCTCCCCCAGACTCTGGAAATGCTTTGAGGGGCACAGATGGTGCCCTCCTTGCATAAATAAGCCAGTCTACACCAGTTCAGGGACCCCTAGTCCCCTGCTCTGGCCTGAAACTGGACAAAGAAAAGGGGAGTGACCAATCCCATGTCCATCACCACCCTAGGGGTGGTGCCAAGAGCTCCTCCAGTGTGTCCCAGACTTTGGCCATCTTGCTTTGCAAGGTGTGGGGACACTCTGGAGGACTCTGAGTGGCCAGTACCAGCAGGTGACGTCAGAGACCCATTCTGATAGGCCATAAGTGATAAGGTAGCCAACCCCCCTCTCAGGGCTATTTAGGGTCTCTCCTGTGGGTTCTCTTCAGATTCTACTTCAAGTTTCCAGCAGGAATCCTCTGCAACTACTACTTCATCCTCTGACCTCGGATCAAATGCAGCCTGCTCCAGGAACCGCTGTAACAGAAACAAAGTATCCACAAGGGATACTCTTCCTCTGCAACTTCAGCTCCAGCTAGCAACTGCAACAGTTTCCATGGTGTGCACGCTCTGAGGACTCCCTGTCTTCACCCTGCACCAGAAGGACTGAAGAAATCTCCTGTGGGGTGACGAAGTCACTCCCCTGCTGGAGCAGGCACCTTCTAAGTCGACAACCAGTTCTCTTGAACTCCTTTCCTGGTGACGAGCATGCTCCTTGGAACACAGAGGGTGGACCCCATCGACACAGACTGTCCTGTGGTCCTGCTGTCCCAATTTGGAGGAGGTAAGACCTTGCTTTACCCCAGAACGGCAGCACCTCTGTGCTCCACGTCTTCTTCACCTCCTGTGTCCCTTGTGCACTATTTGCAAAATTCCTTTGTGCACAGCCTGGCCCAGGTCCCCAGCACTCTATCCTGTGATGCTCAACTCACTGAGTTGTTCTCCAAGGGCGCGGGACCTTCCTTTGCAGTGCTGCACCAACCACATTTTGCATCTCTTTTGTCCCCATGTCCTGTGACTTCCGTGGGTGCTATGTGGTGCTCTGAGGGCTCTCTGAAGTGCTGAGAGCCCCCTCTTCCTCCTCACATGGAGTTGAGGCCCCCAGGTCCCTCCTGGGACCAGATAGCGCCTACTTGATGCAAAACACAACTTTGCCAGAACCAAGGCTTGTTGGAGGAATCCAGCACCAAGACTCGCCTGCATCCAACTTCACGACATAGGACATCCTTTGCATCATGCAGGAACCTGCTGACATCTTCCTAGGGTGCATTTCTGCAGTCTTCATCCAACCAGGGACTCTTCTTTTGCACCCTCTTCTGGGTTGGCAGGGGCTCCTGTCCTTCCTGGAACTTTTGTTGACTTCTGGACTTGGTCTCCTTCCTTTGCAGGTCTTCAGGTCCAGGAATCCACCATTTGTTGTTTGCAGACTTGGTTGGTTCTTGCAATAACTGTTGTCACAACTTATAGTATGTCCTAAGGAAACGTGCAGTACTTTACTCCTGCTTTTCTGGGGTGGGGTAATTTACTTACCTTAACTGTATTCTTACTCTCCCAGCGATTCTGCACACACTACACTTGTGTAGGGGGGAATTCGTGATTCGCATTCCACTTTCTTAGTATATGGTTTGTGTTGCCCCTAGATCTATTTTCTCCCATTGCATTCATAGCATTTTCTATTGTTTGCACTATGCTATGACCTAATTACTTGCCTTATTTTGGTGTCTAGTGTATATAATGTGTATAATACTTACCCCCAGAAGCAGTATTGCCTCTAAGATATTTTTGGTACTGTGTCACCCAAATAAACTGCCTTTATTTTTGGTAACACTGAGTATTGTCTTTGCTTGTGTATAAGTACTGTGTAACTATAAGTGGTATTGCATGAGCTTTGCATGCCTCCTAATTCAGCCTAAGCTGCTCTGCTATAACTACCTCTATCAGCCTAAGCTGCTAGAACACTACTACAGTTCACTAATAAGGAATAACTGGACCTGGTGTAAGGTGTAAGTATGAGAAAAAGAAGGGTACACTGTTCCAAACAAAGAGAAGACCTATTTCTACAATTTTTCCGAAAGATCCGCCTCCATGTGTTCTTTAAAGATAAACCAATGGAACCACAAACACGAGACTCAGGCCTTAAGAAACCTTCAACCTACGTAGCACCATCAACTATGATGCCTAGTGAGGTATTGACCTTTGAAAAGGCTGTATTAGCCGACGTATCTCATCTATGCCCAAAACACCCTTTCACTAATATCCCCAAGAAAGAGAAGCAGGCTTTACAACATCTAGCAACTGACCCTAGTATTGTCATCAAACAGGCTGACAAAGGTGGCGCAATTGTGATTATGGACACAGTTGACTACAGACGGGAATGCTTACGTCTGTTGAGTGATACCACCTATTACTCCAAGATTACCAGTGATCCCACCAAGAGATTACAGACGCAGATCAGATGCCTTTTGGAGGAAGCCAGAAGTAACTCATGGATTTCCGCTAAGGAGGCAGAATTTCTTGATACGGTCCATCCTAGAATACCATATTTTTACTGCCTACCCAAGATCCACAAACATACACGACCTCCTCAAGGTCGACCGATTGTATCAGGCATAGGTTCTGTGCCTGAACCATTATCAATTTTTTGCGATCATTTTTTGTAGCCCCTAGTGAGAAATTCTTCCACCTATTTACAGGACACTAAGGATGTCCTTAATTTAATTGAATCTGTTAGTCACACTGGGGAGATACAAGGTATTATTACCTTAGATGTAGAAGCGCTTTACACGAACATCCCCCAAGAGGCTACCCTGCAGGTTGTGGAATCAGCACTTCTGAATGATTCCACTTCCCTTTCTACGCCAATAGCCTTCATCATGCAGTGTGCCACTTTGGCCCTGACGGAAAACTACTTTGAATTTGAAGATCAATTTTTTCATCAGATCAGGGGGACATCAATGGGCAGCACTTTCGCGCCAAGACTTGCCTGCTTATATATGTATGACTTTGAGAAAACATTCATTTTGTCACAAGATAACCCCTTTCAAAATGACATTAAATTATGGAAACGCTATATAGACAACATTTTGGTCATATGACAAGGACCTCTATCAATAGCAGATGAATCTACCACCTGGATAAATTCCCTTGATCCTTACCTGAAATTCACTGTGACAGTATCATCTACTCACTTACCTTTTTTAGACTTGATGATCACTGTTGATAATGGCGTCCTGACAACCAGCACATACCATAAACCCACAGATCGTAATACCCTTCTTCTGTATGAGAGTCACCATCCTAAGGCTCTACGAGACAACTTACCTGTTGGCCAGTTCATACGACTCAGACGGAATTGTAGCTCCCTACTAGAATTTGACCGACAAGCCAGCACTCTCCAAGCTAAACTTCATGAACGACATTACTCACCTAAAATTGAAAATCTGGCCCGTAGGAGAGCTAAAAACAATCACAGGGAATGTTCATTGGCAACCAAAGAAAAGGTTCCTCAGACACGTATAACTTGTGTTTCGACGTTTACTCCATTGTCCACTATTTGCCTTTAGACGTACCGCTAATATTAAAGACATAGTGGTTCATACTCACCCATGCATCTCTCATGATATTCCAACACAAAAACACTGTGGGATCTTCCCCCAGTTGAAGGCCACTACCCCTGTGGTAATTGCAATGTCTGCACATTGACTAATCGAACAACGTCACTAGATCTTGATCCCATCGGGAGGTGGTTTTTAAAAAAACATACAAATTGTAATTCTAAGAATTGTATCTATATGATCACGTGCCCTTGTGGACTGCGTTACATTGGGATGACAACACGTCCTGTCAAGATACGCATTAATGAACACAGGAGTAACATCAGATGTCGCCGTGTGACCACTAAACTCTGTGCGCACTTTATAGACTCTTCCCACACTCCAGATGAGTTATGGTGGGTGGTTTTTGAAGCCCCTAGAGTCTGACCAAATGACTCCAATTTCCTCTTTAGAACCGAACAACGCTGGATTTTCAGATTAGGGACCTCGATACGGGGATTGAATGATGATATTCCATGGACTACACTTACACCATAATCAATGGTTTCTGTAGCCCTTCCACGTATTTATTCCTTAGCCACTGGTAACCCAGCAAGATAATATACACAAAATGATTTTACCTTTTTGTTCCAACCTTGTTCTAAATTCTAGCTGATTTAAATTATTTCATTGTTTCTAATACATTTACATTATCTTGATTGGCCCCCTTTTTCACTATACTAAATCATACTGACTCTCAGGTTATGAGTCTCCCGCATTGCTGTCCGGTCTAGTTGTTATAATAGACATTAGCCCTTTAACTGAGACGGAGAGCGAGTCCGTCGTTTATTTTTGTTATTTTCATACGCGCGCGAGCCGGATAGCATTTCCGGGTTCTGGCTACGCGTATTTAACACCCCATGAAGCGCCCCGCCACTGTTGAACAGGGACGCTGTCAGGAGGGTAGGTTCAATAATCTACGGACGCTAGACTACAGTAAGTCTTACCTATGTTGATTTTTTTCTTTCCGTTAGTCACAGGGACCGACGGGTCAATACGACTTCAGTTTCACATTTTTGGGTACTGTCTATTTTACGTTTGTGACTCCGTTTTTCCACGCTACTTCGTGAAAACGGTATTTGTTTCCATAACGTACATTAATAATAATTACGTCTTGGGTGAGATACTAGCCAAGCCCCACCTAGAACATATCTCCCTAACATCATTAGATTTAGATACGATGACGAGGTGCTTCTTTCTTCCTCCCCTATTTTTTACCCTTTAGTGGACAACGTTTTGGTCATACACAGCTATGATTTACACTTATTTTCCTAACTACCCACCGCCTGGCGATAAGAATTGTCATTATAACGGTGTTTTAAATACATGTGATTGTTGATTGTGACATATTAATGCAGATTATTACCACTATTGTAGTATATCTAATTTTCTTTTTGATGACTACCGTAACACATAGATTGTTAGTTCCAGCTCCTGACATGCGATTCCTAGGAGCTCTATCCTAAGACCGGGGACGGTAAGCCTCAGATAAAAAAAAATTTAAACAGTTTTTTCCACACACTTTATGTGCATGATGTACTAAATCACTATATTTACATGTGCACTTCAATCTGGACTCTATTTCTATATGTGTTCCTTTATTTTTTAGGGCGACCTTGTTTGACATAGCAAGTAGACTAAAGTAAGTGACTGTTATTTTGTATTGCTCCCCTAATAGGGTTTAATCTATTCATTGTCTGGAGAAGTTGCTGTTTTTCTTTGGTCCTGATGAAGCGTCATTGGATCCGGATGGACCACCAGACGCGAAACATGTAGACCTTACACTTAGAGGTGCCATAATTGGTCTAATCCTCTTGTATTTTTGTTGGGAGTACGTGAGCATCACCACTCACCTTTGACTCCTACTTTGTTTTTAACCTTGGTCTCCAACCCATTAACACTTATTAAAATTTATGATTTACACTTGTCGATGGACAACCAATTTTATTTATTATTCTTTCCTCTCCTTTTTTTTGGTCAGGTACTTTGAATTTAGGTACCTTATCTAAATGATCTGTTCCTTCTAACTATTAATAGAGCAAAATGGTTCAGAGCCCCCCTCGGGGGAGCCCGTTAGGCATTGCAGCGCAGGCCTAACGAGGAGCTTTCCCAATGATGAAGCCAGTCATCCAATGAGATGCATGAGGGTTCTCGCTCCTGTAGAAAAAGGTCCTCTCTTTGTTTGGAACAGTGTACCCTTCTTTTTCTCATCACTTCCTATGGGAGACTGTACACTGGACCATTAATCTCCCAGGTCCCTCCCCTTTGTACTTTTGTAAGGTGTAAGTACCCAAGGTACCCACTACAAACCAGGCCAGCCTCCTACAGACGGGTCATCCCATGTGCCAAACTCATAATCAGGCTCTAAAGCTTGAAAAGGATGTATACGTTGTATAACAATTGATTAATAAACATTTAGATCTTGAAGTTCTTCTGAAAATGGAACTAATTCTAACTTGTTATGTATTGCTCTAGCTGGCCTTTTTATTATCCTCTAACTTATCATAACAGTACTTATATATAATTTGCTGTGTGGAACAATCAAACCATTCCTTTACAAATAAATAAGCAGCACATTCTTGCCACTTATCTTGATTCTCTTCTGAAATGTTTTAATACAGAACAACATTACGAGTTTGACTTTTGCAGTGAGTGCGTCAACAGCATATACAAAAAACGTTCGGTTTCGCCAAATAAACTGTGTTCTCTTCATGAAAGTTATCAACACTAATACCTGTGTCCTGATCCTCTACACCTGCAGATACCAAGTCCCCATTGTAGGAGGCTGGCCTGGCTTATAGTGGGTACTTGATGGTACTTACACCTTGTGCCAGGTTCATTTATCCCTTAATAGTAGATTAGTAGTGTTCTAGCAGCTTAGGCTGATAGAGGTAGCTATAGCAGAGCAGCTTAGGCTGAACTAGGAGACATGCAAAGCTCCTACCATACCACTTATATCATATACCACTATATCAGGTACTTTATTTTAGTGACAATATGCCAAAAGTATCTCAGAGGATATACTCCCTTAGGAGGTAAGTAATATACACAAAATATACACACAAACCAAAATCAGGTAAGTAAACAGTTAGAAAAGTAGTGAAAACACTGTAGAACACAATTGAATACAATAGGAGAAAATATGCCTAGGGGCAACACAAACCATATACTCCAAAAGTGGAATGCGAACTACGAATGGACCCCAGGCCTAATGTAGTTTGTAGAGGGTCACTGGGAGTGTAAGAAAACACTAAGGGTGTCCAAGATACCCCACTCCAAAACCCTGAAAAGTAGGAGTAAAGTTACCCTACTACCCCAGAAAGACAGTAAAGTTGTGATAGGGGATTCTGCAAAGACAACAACTGACTGCAAAACACGCCTGAGGATCTGCAAAGGAAGGGGACCAAGTCCAAGAGTCACGCAAGTGTTCAGGGGGGGGCAGGAGCCCACTAACCCCCGGATGAAGGTGCAAAAGGGCTGCCTCTGGGTGGAAGAATCCAAAGGTTCTGCAACAACGGAAGGTGCCAGGAACTTCTCCTTTGGTCAGAAGATGTCCCACGGTGAGCTGGAGGATGCAGAGTTGTTTCCACATAGAAAGACCACAAACAAGCCTTGCTAGCTCCAAGAGTCACAGTTGAATGTTTTGGGTGCTGCCAGGGCCCAGGAAGGACCAGGAGGTCACCCCTTGGAGGAGGAGACAGAGGGGGCGCTCAGCAACACAGGGAGGCCATGAGGAAGCAGGCACCACCTGCAGAAGTACCTAAACAGGCATTCAGAAGATCTGAGCACAACAGTCATCTCAGCACAACAAAAGAGGATCCCACGAAGTCGGAGTCCAACTCAGCAAGTTGTGCAACGCAGGATGGAGTGCTGGGACCTGGGCTGTGCTGTGCACAAAGGAAGTCCTGCAAAAGTGCACAGAAGCCCAAGCAGCTGCAGTTCACACAGTAAACAGGATTACTGTCTGGCGTGGGGAGGCAAGGACTTACCTCCACCAAATTTGGACAGAAGGGTCACTGGACTGTCGGGGACAATTGGATCCAGCTCCTGTGTTCCAGAGACCATGCTTGTCAAGAAGAGAGGGGACCCAGAGGACCAGTGATGCAGAAGTTTGGTGCTTGCGTTGGCAGGGGGAAGATTCCGTCGACCCACAGGAGATTTCTTCTTGGCTTCCAGTGCAGGGTGAAGGCAGACAGTCCTCAGGGCATGCACCACCAGGAAACAGTCAAGAAAGCCGGCAGGATGAGGCGCTACAATGTTGCTGGTAGTCTTCTTGCTACTTTGTTGCAGTTTTGCAGGCATCCTGGAGCAGTCAGCGGTTGATCCTTGGCAGAAGTCGAAGAGAGAAGTGCAGAGGAACTCTGGTGAGTTCTTGCATTCGGTATCTGAAGAGAAACCCACAGGAGAGACCCTAAATAGCCCTCAGAGGAGGATTGGCTACCTAACCAGGTAAGAGCCTATCAGGAGGGGTCCCTGACGTCACCTGCTGGCACTGGCCACTCAGAGGTCTCCATTGTGTCCTCACACCTCTGCATTCAAGATGGCAGAGGTCTGGGACACACTGGAGGAGCTCTGGGCACCACCCCTGGGGTGGTGATGGACAAGGGAGTGGTCACTCCCCTTTCCTTTGTCCACTTTCACACCAGAGCAGGGGCTGGGGGATCCCTGAACAGGTGTAGACTGGTTTATGCAAGGAGGGAACCATCTGTGCCCTTCAAAGCATTTCCAGAGGCCAGGAGAGGCTACTCCTCTCAGGCCCTTAACACCTATTTCCAAAGGGAGAGGGTGTAACACCCTCTCTCAGAGGAAATCCTTTGTTCTGCCTTGGGACTGGGCTGGCCAGGCCCCAGGGGGGCAGAAACCTGTCTGAGGGTTGGCAGCAGCGGTAGATGCAGAGAGCCGGTTTGGCAGTACCCGGGTTCCATGCAGAATGGTTTTGGGGTGACAATTCCATGGCCATGTTCGGAGTTACCATTGTGAAGCTACACATAGGTATTGACCTATATGCAGTTCACGCATGTAATGGTGTCCCCCCACTCACAAAGTCCGGGGAATTTTCCGTGAACAATGTGGGGGCACCTTGGCTAGTGCCAAGGTGCCCTCACACTAAGTAACTTTGCACTTAACCTTCACTAAGTGAGGGTTAGACATATAGGTGACTTATAAGTTACTTAAGTGGAGTGTAAAATGGCTGTGAAATAACGTGGACGTTATTTCAGCCAGGCTGTAGTGGCAGCCCTGTGTAAGAATTGTCTGAGCTCCCTATGGGTGGCAAAAGAATTGCTGCAGCCCATAGGGATCTCCTGGAACCCCAATACCCTGGGTACCTAGGTACCATATAGTAGGGAATTATAAGGGTGTTCCAGTGTGCCAACCCAAATTGGTAAAATTAGTCACTAGCCTGCAGTGACAATTTTAAAAGCAGAGAGAGCATAAACACTGAGGTTCTGGTTAGCAGAGCCTCAGTGATATAGTTAGGCACCACACAGGGAACACACATAGGCCACAAACGTATGAGCACTGGGGTCCTGGCTAGCAGGATCCCAATGACACATATCTAACACACTGACAACATAGGGTTTCCACTATGAGCACTGGAGCCCTGGCTAGCAGGATCCCAGTGAGACAGTAAAAACACCCTGTCATAAACTCACAAACAGGCCAAAAGTGGGGGTAACGAGGCTAGACAGAGACTTCCTTCCTACACCCATTTTACCTACATTTCTGTTCAGGACCAAATAAATTAAAATGAACATCTTCACAAACTCTGCTTCTGTGCTATGCAGAAGAGCTATATTTAATTCTCGTAAACATAGGGCAGGCGTTTTGACATTGCAAAGCCTTTTAACTAAAGTATGCAATTTTGAGTGGAGGACAACTAACATTCTGAAGTGACGAAAGGTGCTTTGGCATACTTTCTGCTATAGAGATGCCAGTGAATGTCCCTGTAAATTTGTGAACTTTCATACTTTGCAAGGATCTAATCCTTGCAACATCCCTAATTTCTGCTTCAGAGTTTTGCAAGGAAAGTTTCAAAGGATAGTTCTCAATATAGCAATTGATTCCTGCCTTACAGTGCGAATGTCTCTACAGTTCAAAACATCCAATTTAAAATATTGAGATATAGAAATATAGGGCCTGATTTTGACCCTGGCAGACGGCGGAGGCCGTCCGCCAAGGTTCCGCCGCTGAATGACCGCACCGCGGTCAAAAGACCGCGGCGGCCATTTAGACATTTCCTCTGGGCCGGCGGGCGCTCTCCAAAAGAGCGCCCGCCGGCCCAGAGGAAATGCCCCTGCAACGAGGACGCCGGCTCAGAATTGAGCCGGCGGAGTTGCAGGGGTGCGACGGGTGCAGTTGCACCCGTCACGTATTTCAGTGTCTGCTTAGCAGACACTGAAATACTTTGCGGGGCCCTCTTACGGGGGCCCCTGCCGTGCCCATGCCATTGGCCCCGCGGCACCCCCTACCGCCATCCTGTTCCTGGCGGGCGAACCGCCAGGAACAGGATGGCGGTAGGGGGTGTCAGAATCCCCCATGTCGCCGCCATGGGGGATTCTAAGGGCAGCGGTAAACCGCCGGTTTGCCTCTTCTGACCGCGGCCGAACCGCCGCGGTCAGAATGCCCTGCGGGGCACCGCCGGCCTGTCGGCGGTGCTCCCGCCGACCCTGGCCCCGGCGGTCTTAGACCGCCGGGGTCAGAATGACCCCCATAGAGTTTTAAATATTGTGATCCACGGATATCGTGATGCAGGAATATCATTGACAAGAATATCGATTTTAGAGGTAAGTAATATCAATGTTAAAAGTATCTATGCTGTAAATATCAATGTTAAAAAAATCTATATTGTTAATATTGGTTACAAAAATGTCAATGTTAAAAATATCCATGTTGTTACTATCATTTGCAAAAATATAATTGTCAGTAATATTGTTTTTTTAATTCTTTTTATGTGTTTTAGTATATGTTTTATTTTAATATGTTATAAATTCTTTGAATAAAAATTGTTAATGTTTTTTTAATATAATTTGTAACTTTTTTGTTGTTTTTTTAATTTAATTTAATTGTTTATTGTTCTTTTTAGTGTCATAACGGGTTGCGAGTTTTGTAGGGGTGTAGGATGGGAAGTAAGTTAATTAATAATCAATTTTTAATAATTATTAATGATTTAATTGATAATAAATCATGTAAACTATCCAATTAATTTAGCTTTTCAGTCATGTTTTAGGTGTGGGTTGTGGGTTTTGTAGGGGTATAGGGTGGGAGGTAATTTGAATATAGTTAATTAATTATTTTTTATTATTTAATTGAAAAATAACTATGCAAATTCTCTAATTCATTTTTTTCTTCAGTTAAGGTTTAGGTGTGCATTATGGGTTTTGTAGGAGTATAGGTGGGAAGTAATGTAATTAGCATTATCTAATAATTAATTTTTAATTATTATTGATTATTTAATTGATAATTAAGTATGTAAATTCTCTAATTGATTTATTTTGTTGAGTTATGTTTTAGGTGAGGGTTGCAGGATTTAGAGGGCTACAGGGTGGGAAGTAAATTAATTATAATTTATTAATAATTCATTTAAATTATTGTTTACTATTTCATGGATAATAATTAAGACAATTGTGTAATTATGATATTCTTAGATGAAATGTTAGGTGTGTGTTGTGTTTTTAGGGTTGAAGGGTAGGAAGTTAAATAATAAATAATTTATTGATAATTAATGAATACTTTACTTTATTTTTCGTTTTGTAACTGATAATTAGGCTAAGTTATATTTTAGGTATGTGTTGTTTAGTTGGCACAGTAATGGGGGAAGGTATTTAAGTAATTATAAATTATAAAAAAGGTTTTCAATTTTAAAAAAATATCTTTTTTAATTATTTCACAAGTTAATTATGTTATACTTTATTTTTATTACATTTTAATTCTTGGCTGTTGTGTTTATGGGAATATAGGGGGTCATTAAAACCCCGGCGGTTAGCGGTCAAATGGAGGAAAGTACTGCCAACAGGCTGGCAGTACTTTCCTCCCTATTATGACATACCACACAGACCGCCACAGTGGTAACGGTCGCCGAGCTGGAGACATCAATCTCCAGCCCGGCTGCCGTCACTTGACCGCTTGCGGGATTATGACCCCGCCTACCGCCATGGTTTTCGTGGCTTCCTTGCCGCCACGAAAACCATGGTGGTAGGCACTATCAGTGACAGGGAATCCCTTCCCTGTCACTGATAGGGGTCTTAACCCACCCCCCCTCCACAGGTTCCCCCCTCGCCCCCTCTTCCTCTCCAGACCCCCTTCATACATGCCCCTCCCTTCACACACGCACAGAAGCATACACACCCATTCCCACATTCTTCCACACATGCACACATCCATTCACACACACATCTGCACACACTTACATACATACACGCAGACACACATTCACACAACTCAGCATACACGCACTCACACCCTCAAACATGCACACACACACAACACACACCCGCATACATGCACGCACAGACATACACACATACGCCCCACACACAGACACACAACACCCCCACCCGCTCCCCTGTCGGAACACCCACTTACCTTTGTGTAGAGGGTCCTCCCGCAGGAGACAGGACGGGGCACTGCATCCGCCAGCATAACTACGGGTGTGGCGCTGCTGCTGGGAGCAGCACCACTTTACCACCATTCGCTGGCATGGCCACAGCTGGATTCCCGCCATCCTTCTGGCAGAAATCCGGCTGTGGTTATACTATGGCTGACGGCTGGTAGCCACGCAATGGTCTTTTGGTGGCCGTCGCCGCGGCGGTAGGCATTTTT
This sequence comes from Pleurodeles waltl, assembly GCF_031143425.1. NCBI lineage: Eukaryota > Metazoa > Chordata > Amphibia > Caudata > Salamandridae > Pleurodeles > Pleurodeles waltl. The sequence continues at coordinate 298,203,631 of NC_090443.1, read as the reverse complement.
TACCACCAATGTCATAATGAGGGCCATAGTGTGGTATTATAATCGTATTAATAATATTTGTGTTAATTGATGATAATTATTAAAGTTTGCAATTGTTTTGTTATTTTTTTAATTTCGGTTAAAATTAAGAGATTTAGGGGCTGATTATGTCTTTCTCTGTCTTGGGACCGCAGTACCTCCTTTGGAGGTCTGACTGCCACCTCCTCGCGGTCTGACTGCCCGTTTACGTTCTGTGCGGTTGGACCTCCACAAGACCGGCACAACCGCAAACATTTGATCTGTCTCAGCGGTAGTGGTATAGATAGTGACAGTCAATGGTGGCTGTGCCAGCATTGGCACTGCCGTGTGTATCATGGTCTGCCTTTTTGCCGACCTTTTCATGGCATGAATACCGTCATGAAAAGTTCGGCAGAAAGGCAGGTAAAGGGCCACAAAAAAGGGCCCTAGGGCAAGTAGCCCATGTGCATTTTAGCAGGGGCCCATGTTGTCCCCCCTTGCCTGCAATGCCGGTGTGGGCACTGTTTACCATGCACAACATGGTGCATGGAAACAGTGTGGCCAATTTGCTGGATGTGCTTCAGTGTAGCTCGCATTGACTTACGGCTCTCTCCTAGAGTTGAAACATAAAGCCACCTTGACTGTGCCGCCGACTCACCACTAGCCCCGCAGGACTCTCATAATGTTGCAGTTGGATGCCGTTGGCTTGTCAACATTCTCCCGACCGCCTCTACAGTAGACTGGCAGTTCGACTGCCAGAGCCGTAATCAGACCCTTAATTTGTGTAATTAGAATTTTATATTTTGGGGTGTTGTGTAGATTTGTTAAAATATGTTGTTTGTTTGAAGTGAAGTATTCTCTTTGTACTGTACCAGTGAATGGGTTGGGAATAGTCAATTTTAGCTCTTCTGAGTCTAATGCTTTTCCTACTGTTGCACAAACTGGAGTGGGAATAGTACATTTTACCCCTCCTGAGTCCAACGCTTTCGTACTGTTGCACTTACTGGAGTGGGACTAGTACATTTAATTTGTCCTGAGTCTAACAGTTTCCCTACTGTTATACACATTGAAGTGGGAAAAGTAAATGTAACTCTCCTAAGTCCAACGCTTTTTCTACTGTTGCACTCACAGGAGTGGGAATAGTAAATGTAACGCCTCCTAAGTCCAGCAGTTTCCCTAGTATTACAGACACTGGAGTGGGAATAGTACATTTGACCTCTTCTGAGTCGTATGTTTTCCCTACTATTGCACAAACTAGAGTGGGAATAGTAAATTTTACCCCTCCTGAGTTCAAAGCTTTCCCTACTGTTGTACTTACTGGAGTGGGAATAGTAAATTTTACCCCTCCTGAGTTCAAAGCTTTCCCTACTGTTGCACTTACTGGAGTGGGAATAGTAAATTAAACCTCTCCTGAGTACAACAGATTCCCTAGTGCTTTACACACTAGAGTAGGAATAATACATTTTTCCTCTCCTGAGACCAACTTTTTCCCTACTGTTGTACTTACTGGAGTGGGAATAGTAAATTTTACCTTTCCTGAGTCCAACATTTTCTCTACTGTTGCAGTTACTGGAGTGGGAATTGTACATTTAACCTCTCCTGAGTCCAACACTTTATCTACTGTTGCACACACTGGAGTGGGAATAGTAGATTTTACTCCTCCTGAGTCCAAAATATTCTCTACTGTTGCACAAACTGGAGTGGGAATAGTACATTTTACCCCTCCTGAGTCCAAAGCTTTCTCTACTATTGCACAGACTGGAGTGGGAATAGTAAAGTTTACCCCTCTGGTGTCCAATGCTTACCCTATTGTTGCACAGATTGGAGTGTGAATAGAAAATTGTACACTTCCTGAGTCCAACGTTTTCCCAACTGTTGAACCGACTGGAATGAAAAAAGCGAATTTTACTTCTTCTGAGTCCAACACTTTCTCTACAGTTGCACAGACTGGAGTGGGAATAGTAAATTTTACCCCTCCTGAGTCCAGTGCTTTCTCTACTGTTGTATAGATTGGAGTTAGATTGGAATATTTATTATTGTTATAGTTTAATAATTTTGTTAATATTGTTTAAATATATGTTACTATTATGTGTTTGTCTATGTCATTTTATAATATTTATATATATAAGTATATGTAGGTTTTAACATATTTTAGTTAAATATATTTTTAGCTATTATTTACTTTTTATGTATAATTAAATTGGAAATATGTAAAATTTGGTTGCAGTTTATGTGTTATATATTTTATGTAAATATATGTACACAGTTGTTATATTAATAAATAAAAAATAGAAAACTGTTATATAAATTAAAATTAATATTTGTTATAATAGTTGTACATGGTATATGTGTATATAAACATTAGTTTATACATATTTATGTGTTTGTGTTTGTTAAAAAAAAGTATGTATTTCTATATTTTTAGATGTTACTTAAATATATTTAATTTACATTATATTCATGTTATATTGAAATTATTCAAGACTTAGGCCTCGATTACAAATTTGCCATTCGGGAGGACTCCGTAGTTATAGTTTGTATTCCCAAAGATAGGAATTCCTCGGATATTACCTCCCTAGTAACTTTCCACTAATTTGTTGAATCAACACAAAACTTTCCAGACCTATAGCATTTTCTATATTTTTAGATGATTTACATTTTTTGATGAATCAATAAGGTGGTGCAAGGATAAAAGGGGGCCCAAAAACACATTTTTCCACAATGCGTTTTCCAATTACTATTTTTTGGAAATTGGGTCTCTAGCTGGCAGAGGTATACACCCTTGTCCAAGTAAGGACTACAGTCCTAGTCAGAGTAAGTCACAACACAATCCAAATTATCCTGTGCTCATGGCACAGAGCAGGCAGGCTTAACTTAGAAGGCATTGCTTCAAGCATTTGTGCAATAGCTCATACAGTAACACAGTGAAAACTCCACAAAAAGTATTCCACACCAGTTTAGGAAAATAGATAATATTTATCTGAATAAAATAAGACCGAACCAACAACAAAAATTCAATATGCACAAGTCAAGAAATCACTTTTTAAAGGTTTAAATGAGTCTTAATCCTTAAGAATCAGTCGTTGTATCTTAAAACACACACTACCTAGGATGCATCAAAACCAATGATGCACAGGGTCGGAGGGGGGAAATGCGTTGAAAAATAAGGCCTGTGTCAGATTTTCTGGCGCGGCACAGATGATGCCTTGTTTTTATCCATGCTGCAAGGTGATTGGTCGATTTCCAGGAGAGCAGCCTGGGTTTCTCACTGCGTTACAGGGATTGTTGACACCCAGTGATGATTCGTTGAAAATCCGTGACATGCTGGTAAGAAGGAGCACGCACTGCGTCTATCCGGTAGGCAATGTGGCAATTTTTCAGCCACGAGGCAGGTGCTGCATCAATTTCATGAGGCGTAGTGTTGATTTTCTGATGCACGGGGATTTTCCACTCTATGGTGAAGTCTTTGTGGCCCCAAGACTTCAGTGTGGTGGGTTATCAGTCCCCTGTGTGAGGGCAGGCCACTTGCGTTTGAAGTGTAAGAGAGAGCCCCTCCACCCTTTCTCCCCAGGGAGACCCATTCAGTATACAGATGAATGCAGACCTGACTGAGTGTCCTGTGTTTATGGCTATTTGGGTGGAATGCACAAGGGGAGCTGTCAACCAGCACAGCCCAGATGTGGATTTGAGACAGGCTGTAAGGCACAGATGACAGTAAGTGCAGAGAAATGCCCACTTTTTAAAAGTGGCATTTCTAAAATAGTAATATTAAATCCAATTTCACCAATAAGGAGGATTTTCTATTATCATTCACAGTAGCGAGAAACAAATGTGTCTGTTTTTCACTACCAGGACATGTAAAACACATAAGTACATGCCCTGCCTTTTATTTACATGGCACCCTGCCTTATGGGTTACCTAGTGCCTACCTTAAAGGTGACTTATATTTAGAAAAGGGAGTCTAAGGGAGTTTAAGGCTTGGCAATTAGTTTTAAATACCAAGTCGAAGTGGCAGTAAAACTGCACACTGTGGCCTTCCAATGGCAGGCCTGAGACATGGTTCAGGGGTTACTTATGTGGGTGGCAAAATCAGTGCTGCAAGCCCACTAGTGGTATTTAATTTGCAGGCCCTGGGCACCTCTAGCGCACTTTACTAGGGACTTACAGCTAAATTAAATATGCCAATTGGATAGGGGCCAATGTTACCATGTTTAGGGGAGAGAGCACAGGTGCTTTAGCATTGGTCAGCAGTGGTTAAGTGCGCCAAATCCTAAAACCAGCAAAAACAGGGTCAGAAAAAGAGGTGTAGGAAGGCAAAATGTTTGGGATGATCCTTCAGATAGGGTCATTTTCCAACACTATTGTATTTGACATTGTCCAAAAATGTCTAAATGGATTTACATGAACTTTGGCTGGGTTATAGGTTATGGTCCATAGATGATGCTTTTTGGGTGCTGCTGTTAAGTAGGGGAAGTATTTTTTAACTTATAATGCTTTTAAACATATCTGAAACTACCACAGTACATTGGCACAAACTTATTTACTAGGGACATACAAGGTACCTATATCTAAGGACCTAACACTGAACACAGCTAAAGTGTAGTAAAAGCAACATGGCTGCACTTTTTGTATTCTCAAAAAACAGCCATTGCCCATTTATATACTGGCTTTCATGTACCATGGTATACTGCAAAGTTATCACGGTGTACCATGGCCCAAAATATAACTAAGGCCTAGCTGTATTATTGGATTGTGGTACCCTTGCGTAACTCATGGTGTTTCGTGGACAATGCAATACTTAAGTCAAATTTACAAAGGAATGCAAGGCCACCATGCATGTCCCTGCATTAGTTGGTAAATCTGGAGAAACACATAGCAGCACAATTCTGCACACCATGATCTATATTGCTGCTAAATTTCACATACTTATACTATATACAACACCACTGCAGCCACTCCACTACACGCTATTCCACTTTACACCACTCTACTTTACGCCTCTTCACTGTATGAGGCTCCACTGTACACCACTCCACTCTACGCTATTACACTGTATGCAATCCCACTGTATGCCCCTCAAGCCTATGCCACTCCACTGTAAGAACTCCACTGGACACAACTCCATTATATGCTATTCCACTCTACCCCATTATGCTGTAAGCCACTCAACTCTACTCTATTCCACTGTATGCCTTTCCATTCTACAACACTCCACTGTATGCTATTCCACTGTATGTCACCCAAAGGTATGCTATTCCAGTCTTTACCACTCCAGTGTATGGCATTCCACTCTATGCCACTTCATTCTATGCTATTTGATTGGACCTCAGTCCAATGTTTGGCACTCCACCATATGCTATTATACTCTACCCCATACCAATGTATGCTACTCCAGTCTACACTACTCCATTATAGTCTACTCTAATGTACCCTACTCCACAATACACTACACTAGTACACTCTATGGCCCTCATTACAACCCTGGCGGTTGGTGATAAAGTAGCGGTAATACTGCCAACAGGCTGACGGTAAATACCGCCAAATGATGACCATGGCGGAAAAAGCTCAGACAGACAGCCACTTTAAGACGCCGACCGCCAGGCACATCGGTGGTAGCTGCCTACAGCCAGGCAGAAGTCAATGTTCTGCCCACCGTATTAAGACAACCAAATCCGCCACCTTTTGCAGGGCGGTACCAACGACATCAAAAGCCTGGCGGAAACACTGCACAGTAGGGAAATGACTCACCTTTGGAGACTCAGGGAAGAACCACGCCACCATGGAGCCTTAACTGCATATATTCCCAATGCTGTTCTACGTCCTGCTCCACCACGAACACCAACGACGGCAAAGACTACTACGGTGAGTAGTACACAGGGGAGGGGGGAGGAAAAAGAGAGTGACACACACATCCACAACACACACCCCCAACACCACCCCCAACACCATACACACAACCAGATGCAGTAACATAACATATACACCGCGTACCCCTCAGGAATAATTCAAGGACAACATGAATAGATAAAAGTAAGTGTAATAAGATAAATAAAGTAGTAATAAGTGCATCCAATCTAAAAGTATATACATATTTATAAATCAAGGGACAATGCCCAGTCCTCAATGTGGGCCACAGGGTCACATCACAAAGTCCAAGGCCCCACTTGTCTCCTGCACCAACACGGAGAGAACAGTGAAGGGGCATCAGTTCGAAAATAGGCAGGCACCTCAAGGGGACGGGGAACGGGGGTCACCTCATCTGGCAGATGGAACAACACCACTGGTTCTGGAGGGGGCAACATGCCGTGTGAGCTGTCCTGGGGAGTGCAAGGCCACAGTTTCTCAAGTGGGTGACTTGCCCACTGGATCTGGAGGGGGCAAAATGCCATGTGTGCTGTCCTGGGGTGTGCAAGGCCACAGTCTTTCAAGTGGGTGACTAGCCCACTGCTCTGGAGGAGGCAACATGCCCTGTTCTTGGCCCTGGAGAGTGCAAGGTCACAGTCCCTCAAGTGGGTGATTTGCCCACTGGATCTGGAGGGGGCAACATGCCTTGTGCGCTGCCCTGGGGAATGCAAGGCCACATCTCTCAAGTGGGTGATTTACCCACTGGATCTGGAGGGGGCATGATGCCCTGTGCTTCTGATCCTGGGGAGGATGGGGTGAGTGGATAGCTTCTCCACTGGTTCTGGAGGAGGCATTGTGCCCTGTGTTGCAGGTCTTGGGGAGTGCAAGGTCACAGTCTCTCAGGTGGGTGTCAATCCCACAGGATTTGCAGGGGCAGCCCGCACAACAGCCCATGGACACAGGACTACACACTGTCTGCCGGCGGTGACAGCTGCTCAGTGGTGGTGATAGTGATGTTGCCGCTGCTTGTGGGGGGAAGCCCCTGCCCTTCCCCTGCAGACTCAGAAGGCTGCCCACTGGTGCTGCTGCTGGTGGTTGTGGGGGAAAGCTCATGCCCATCCCCTGCAGCCTCGGATGGCTGCCCATTGCTCGTAGCGGTGCTGCTGGTGATGCCGGTGGTGGATGTGGGTGGAAGCTCCTGCCCATCCCTTGCAGCCTCGGATGGCTGCCCACTGCTGGTGGCGGTGCTGGTGCTGCTGGTGGTGGTTGTGGGGGAAAGCTCCTGCCCATCCCCCTGCAGCCTTGGACGGCTGCCCACTGCTGGTGGTGGTGCTGCTGCTGCTTGTGGTGGTTGTCGGGGGAAACTCCTGCCCATCCCCTGCAGCCTCGGACGGTTGCCCACTGCTGGTGGCCGTGCTGCTGCTGCTGGTGGTGGTTGTGGGGGGAAGCTCCTGCCCATCCCCGGCAGCCTCGGACGTCTGCACCACCATGGTTGGTGGTGGGGGCTCCCACTGAGTCCCAGCACCAGACCCCTGGTCCTATTTGCCTGCGGATGCAGGCCCCTTGCCCTTCCTGGCAGCAGCTGGGGATGGTTCTTTGTTCCTCTTGGCAGCAGTTGGGGATGGCTCCTTGCTCCTCTTGGCAGCAGCTGGGGATGGCTCCTTGCTCCTCTTCGCAGCAGCTGGGGGATCCCTTCCCACCACGAGTTGCTGTGGACACTCTGGGCCCAGGGACTGGGTGGCTGAGGTGCTTGCCTGGGTTTTACACACCCTGTTCAGATGTGAAGGATGGGGGGAGGAGTAGGGAAGAGGTCAGTGGTGGAGAGGAAAAGCTTCTTAGGGACGTTGGGGTGGGAAGAGGGAGAAGGTCTGGGAGTGGAAGAAGAGGGAGTGTTTGTAGGAGGTGTCTCTCTGCTGTGTTTGGGTGCAGGTGCATGGGCTGGATGCCGTTGTGAGGTGGATGGCTGTTGGATGTCTGAGTGCCTGCGTTTGTGTACTTTGGGAGGAGGAGGCACAGACACAGTGGGAGAGGACACAGGGGACGTGTGCATGGATGTTGGGGTGGTGACTGCCAGTGAGGTGTGTGTTCTGATAGGTGTGCTGGTGATGGGGTAGTGGATGAAGATGTAGTGCATGCAGGTGTGAGTTTAGATGCATCTGGGAGGGAGGTGGTGGACAATGAGGAGGGGGACACAGTAGCGGTAGTAGATGTTGGTATGTCTGGATGGTGTTTGTGTGAGTGCCTGTGGGATGAAGGGTGATGCTTGTGTTTGTTTGTGCCACTCTTGTGTGATGTCTTGTGTGCATGCTCGTCTGCCTGTGTGCTTGAGATAGGTTGGGTTTGAGGGGAATGGGATTGGGTAGAGGAAGTTGGAGGGGGAGGGGGAAAACAGGGACAATGGCTGACATCAGAGAGGAGGCCAGAGCCTGGAATGATCTCTGTTGCCCCCCTCTGCCAGTGTGAATGCCCTCCAGAAATGCATTGGACTGTTGCATTTGGGCTGCTAGCCCCTGGATGGCATTCACAATGGTTGACTGCCCAACAGAGATGGATCGCAGGAGGTCAATAGCCTCCTCACTCAGGGCAGAAGGGCTAACTGGGGTAGGGCCTGAGGTGCCTGGGGCGAAGGAGATGCCCACCCTCCTAGAGTGAACGGGCACAGGCTACTCGCTGAGGAGCTGCTGGAAGGGCGGTGCTGGTATGGAAGGGTGGTGGCTGTACCTGTAGACGGGGTGGGCACAGAGGTGTCCGCTACCACCAGGGAGCTTCCATCAGAGTAGGTATCCATGTCCGAACTGTCCCCTCCAGTCTCCGCCGTGGTGCTCCCCTCACCCTCGGTTCCACTGGTGCCCTCACCGTCGGTGGACTCTGCCTCCTGGGTCCTGTGGGATGCAGCTCCCTCCGTCGCCTGTGCCTCTGCTCCTCCACCAGATGATGCTAATGCACCTAAGGACAGGATGACAAAACAAGAAAGGGAGGAGAGAGGCAAAGGATAATCTTGGTCAATAGCTGCACCAACACTACCGTTGGCGTACACAGCACCCTCATGCACAGGGAACAGCACTACGCACTATGCATGGCACTACAAATGACAATGCTAATCACCAGGGCATAGGGAGGGACACATACCGCCCACTGCAGCATACCTGGGACCCACACACCCCTGCCCAGTAGTGGATGCCTACTAGCTAAGTTGGAGGACTATCACATCAGAATCACACCCAACATGGGACCCACACTGCAATGTCAGCCCTGGCCTAGGGGCACCCACAGGCACACTTCCCCCACCCGGATACCACCCCACCAGACGTAAGTAGTAATGATGGGCACTGAAATCACTCCCTTGCTGCTGCTGTGATGCCCCCAAGTGCCCATCCAGCTCCAGATAGGCCACCGCCAGTATGCGGGCCATCAGGGGGGGTCAGGGTTCGACGGGCACCCCCAGCTGGGTCTCCGCCATCTTCCGTGCCCAGCTTCTCAGGTCCTCCCACCATTTCCAACAGTGCGGTGCTCCGCCTGCCGTAGACCCCCAGGGTCCACACGTCCTTGGCGATGGCATGCCATATGCCCTTCTTTTGATGGGCACTGACCTGCAGAGGAAATATACACAGTGAAATGTATTAGTTAGACCGTCCTGCCTGTTACACTCATGGCCCACCATAGCCCTCCCATCCCCTTATGTACAGACATGGCCCAGCATACATGCTGCATGCTTGCCAGGGCCCATCCACCAACCCCCCCACATGAGGCCTTCGCACACACCACTCCATGCATTCATGCCCCATGCATCGTGCTCACAGTGTACTCACCTATTGGTCTGGAGGCCCATACAACAGTCCATACTAGGGTAGTACCCCATCTGCCAGTCGCTCCAACTCTGCAAGGTGAAGGCAGGGGCCCTTTCCCCAGCACACGAGCCATGGTAGGTTCCAGACACAGGTCTCAGCAGCACATGCAGTGTAGGTCCTCTCCTGTTGAAGGTCAGGTAGCAAGTGAGTGAACAGATAGAAAATGACGGTCACGTCGGTGGCGGTGCATACCGTCACCGCCAGCGTACATCACCATTGGCCACTGTACCCATAGGGCCCAAATATAACCAATGAGGGTTCCCGACCGCCTCTCGCAACGGCGCACAAAGTGAGTGGAATTACCTCACTTCCACCTGTCCCTCCATACAGGACAGCCAGATGCCATCTCAAGGAGGGGTAGACCATGGATCCTAACTGTGTCACAGATCACAATTTTACATTTAAGACATATGCCACTAATACCTTAATAAATCACATCATGCATTGAACTGTAGTGGCTACAATGTACAGATTATGACCAGCTGCTCACTCTTTTGCCCCAAAGAGTGCAACCGCTGCGGATGAATAGGAGATGGATACATCCCCCCGTGTACAGACCCCTGGTGGACTTGGCAACAATGGAGGACAGGCACATTGGACCTCATTACAACTCTGGCGGTCGGTGTTAAAGCGGCGGTAATACCGCCAACAGGCCGGCGGAAACAAAAATGGAATTACGACCACAGTGGAAACCGCCAACATAGACAGCCACTTTAACACGCCCACCAACACGGCGGTACAAACAAACAGCGTGGCTTTAACCGCCAACAGACAGGCGGAAGACAATGTACCACCCACCCTATCACAAGATGCCTATCCGCCACCTTTTCCGGGGCGGAACCAACGCAAATAAAAACACGGCGGAAACAGTACACAGAAGGGGAAATCACCCACCTCTCCACACCCCACGAGGAACCAGGATGCCATGGAGCCAGAACTGCAGATCCTGCCGGCGATGTTCTTCCTGCTCCTCTATCAGGAGCTCCAAAGACAGCGGCGACGACCACGGTGAGTACTGCACCTACAACACAGGGGAGGGGGGAGGGAAAAGAGAGTGACACACACACACACGCAACATGCAACACCCCCACCCTCACCCACAACACCATACACACAAATACAGGCTGCAAAATTACATATACGCCCCCCAACCCCCTTGAATAACGCAAGGACAAAAGGAATTGATTTGAACGATTGTAATCACAAAAAATCCAGTAGTCAAAACTCAAAATACAGTATATACAATTATGTACACCAACTACACAAGTCAAACATGCATGGGCGAGGCCCACACTAGATACCTGACTGTAAACGGAGAGAACACCAAAAATATACAGGCACCTCAGGGGGGGCACCTCAGCCTGATGAATGCACAACGCCACTGCTCCACGAGGGGGCTCCATGCCCACTGCTTAATCCTGGGGAGTGCAAAGCCACAGTCTCTCAAGTCTCTCAAGTGGGTGGTTTGCCCACTGCTGCATCCTGGGAGTACAAAGCCACAGTCTCTCAAGTCTCTCCAGTGGGTGGTTTGCCCACTGCTTTATCCTGTGGAGTGCAAAGCCACAGTCTCACAAGAGGATAACAGTCTCCACTGGTTCTGGAGGGGGCTTTGTGCCCAGAGTGCTTCATCCTGCCAAGGACAGAGGTAATGGATGCCTTTGTGCCCAGAGTGCTTCATCCTGCCAAGGACTGAGGTAGTGGATGCCTTTCTCCACTGGTTCTGGAGGGGGCTTTGTGCCCAGAGTGCTTCATCCTGCCAAGGACTGAGGTAGTGGATACCTTTCTCCACTGGTTCTGGAAAGGGCTTTGTGCCCAGAGTGCTTCATCGGACGACTGACCACTGGGGATGGCAGCCATGTCTGCGGTGGTGCCAGTGGCTCAGGATGTTGCGGGGCCGCTGGCGGTGCTTGCAGCGATGTCAGTCGCGGCGGTGCTGGCAGCGGGCTCTGTGGCGGCGGTGCTGGCTGCGGGCTCTGTGGCGGCGGTGGTGGCTGCGGGCTCCGTGCAGCGGTGCGGGCTGCAGGCTCTGTGGCGGCGATGCAGGCTGCAGGCTCTGTGGCAGCGTTGCTGGCGGCGGGCTCTGTGGCGGTGCAGGTGGCGGTCTTCTCCGCCGTACAGGTTGGCGTCGGCGTAGACAGAAGATGTGACACTGGTCCCTCAGTCGGTGCCACCATGCCCTCTCCTGACCTGCCCTTCAGTTTCTGGCAATTCTCCAACTTTGAAGGTGGCGAAGCTGTCTTGCCACTATCCCCTTTCGTTTTCCCTGAGGCCTTGGTGGCAGGTGTTTTCGGCTTCTCCCTCCGGGATGTGGGCAACTTTTTTAGCTTGGCAGGTGACAGGATGTCCTTGCCCTAGCTCCGTGGCACACTGGGAGCCCTGATGGTTGGCGCACTCCAATAGCCCGCAGTTGCTGGCACCACTGTGCCTGGGGATGTGGTGGCTGAGGTGCTGGGTTGGGACCTGGAAAGCCTGGCCCTAGGGAAAGGACAGGGGGGAGGCATAGGGAAGAGGTCAATATTAGCCAGGAAACGTTTTTAGACACACTGGGACGGGTAGATGGAGGGGGTTTGGGATTGGAGGAAGAGGTAGTGGTTGTAGGAGGTGTACGTCTGCTGGATTTGGGTGAAGGTGCATGGGCCGGAGGCTGTTGTGAGGTGGATGGCTGTTGGGTGGGTGTGTGCCTGTGTTTGTGTACTTTGTGAGGAGGGCTCACTGACACACTGGGAGAGGACATTGGGGATGTGTGCATGGTAGTGGGGGTGATGAGTGCACGTGATCAATGTGTGGTAATGGGCGTGCTGGTTATGGAGGTAGTGGCTGAAGATGTAGTGCATGCAGGTGTGAGTATAGACGAGACTGGGAGGGAGGAGGGAGACGTGGAGGAGGGGGACACAGTGGAGGCAGTGGATGTTGGTATGTCTGCATGGGTATGATGCTTGTGTGAGTGCCTGTGGGATGTGTGGTGCTTATGTTTGCCTGAGCCACCCTTGTGTGTTAAGATGTGTGCATGGGATAGGCTGAGGTACGGGGATTGGGTCTGGGTGGAGGAAGTTGGAGGGGGGAGGCTGGACACAGGGACAATGGCTGCCATCAGTGCTGAGGCCAGAGCCTGAAATGCTCTCTGTTGGGCTGCCTGGCCAGCATAAATGCCCTCCAGGTATGCATTTGTTTGTTGCAAATGCTTCTCGACACCCTGGATGGCATTCAGAATGGTAGACTGCCCAACAGTGAGGGATCTCAGGAGGTCAATAGCCTCCTCACTGAGGGCAGCAGGGCTGACTGGGGCAGGGCCTGAGGTGCCTAGGGCAAAGGAGATGCCCACCCTCCTGGGTGAGCGGGCACAGGACACACGCTGAGGGGCTGCTGGGAGGGCAGAGCTGGCAGGGGGGTGGCGGCTGTACCTGTTGATGCGGGGGGCACAGAGGGGCCTGCCACCTCAAGGGAGCTCCTGTCTGAGAAATGTACATAAACTTAATCATACACCATAGCTGCTAGGCATCTGTTTATCTTTATTATGTTGCCATGTGCACGACAAACCTCCTGAACTTTGATGATTGACCTTGGGCTCGCAGCCTTGGGCTGCAATCTGCTTATCGCTGTAATTTACTTGTTCTAACCGTAGTTCCGAGAATTCTTGTGCTTAATCAGTAACTGCCAGAACAGGTTCGTACAGGTCGTTGCCACCTCCTGCCAGCTGCATCTGTACCTTCTCCCACCACACGTGTATCCCTGAAATATTCTGAAGGCCGCAGAGGACCTTGAATACGCTAGGGGTGGAGTTGTCCTCTGACTAAGCAGTTTTGTGTGTATATAAGGTTGGGTGCCCCAGAGTGAAGGGGCAGCCTCCGTAGGATAGTCACTTGACTGTCCTGGGACTCTGTATTAGCTCGATCTATAATCCATGTAATAAACTTCTCTTTATTCCTCCAATTGGTGACTCCGCTTGATTTGTGTACTCTCTGCTAAAAGGACCCTGAGGACTAGGGTGTCCCTCCACCGCTGGGAAGGAGACCCCGGGTGGAAATTCTATCTTTCCTGGTGCCTCACGTCAGAGGAGGAGTCGCTGTCACTGCTGTCACCTCCTGTCCCCGCCGTGGAGCTCCCCTCGCCCTCCATCCCACTGGTGGCTTCAGACCTGCGTTGTGTCGCCCTCCAGGGACAAGTGGGATGCAGCTCCCTCCTGCTCCGGTGCCACTGCTCCTCCGCCTGATGATGCTATTGCACACAAGAACAGGGAGACCACAAAAAGGGGGGGAAGATAGAAGAAAGACATGTTCAGTGCATGAAACACTACTACCATTGGCAGACACTACAGACACAGCAGCCCTCTGCACTACGCCATGCACTTATAGTTCCTAGAGTTATCACATGCCCATGGGGTCCAAGGCCTAAGCCCGATTGCTGCACACATGGAAGTCACAGGAGCCTGACTAGATGTAGATGGCACTGACCACTAGTGGGGTTGGGGTGCCACTGAACCTGCCTCACAAGGGACCTTGCCTACCAAGCTCGCCCTGGCCTAGGGGAACCCACTGCCCACCTCCCTCACCCAGACACCTCGTAATGCATGCAGAGTCAGCTGAATATGACTGTACTCACCCCCTTGTGGCTGCTGTGATGCCCTCAAGCGCCCATCCAACTCCGGATATGCCACCGCCAGGACCCGGGACATCAGGGAGGTCATGGTGCGACGGGCACCCCTCCCAAGTTGGGAGGCCATCCCCAGCTGGGCCTCGCCATCTTCTTGCTCCAGCGGCGAAGGTCCTCCCATCTTTTCCAGCAGTGGGTGCTCTCTCTGTGGTGGACCACCAGGGTCCGGACGTCCTTGGCGATGGCACGCCAAATATCCTTCTTCTGGTGGGCGCCGACCTAGAGGAATAGTACAGGGGAAAAGGAAAATCTTTACCTGTCCAGACCGTCATACTCATTGGCCCACGTTCCCACCCTTGCCCTCACGCACAGACACTCACCGTCCGGTCATGCAGGCCTGACTCCCCCCCCATGTATCTTCCATTCACACCACTCCAAACAGGCATTGCCCATGCAGCATGCTCACAGTGTACTCACCTGTTTGTCTGGAGGACCGTAAAGTTGTGTGTACTGGGGGAGGACCCCATCCACTAGTTTCTGCAACTCCTCGAAAGTGAAGGCAGGGGCCCTTTCCCCAGACACATGAGCCATTGTCGCTTCCAGACTGAGGTCACAGCAGCATTTGCAGTGTAGGTCCACTCCTGTTGAAGGTCAGGCATCAAGTGAGTGAACAGACAGAAAATGGTGGTCACGTTCGCGGCGGTGCGTACCGTCACCGCCGGCGTACATCGTCATTGGCTCCTCAGACCCATAGGGTCCAATGTTAACCAATGTAGGATTGCACAGCGGTCTTCGACCGCCTACCGCGATGGTGTACAACGCCAGCGCAGTTACCTCATATCCCCTTGTCCCACCTTACAGGTCAGACAGCCGCCATTTCAGGGGGCATCATGGCATATATTTTTTATGTGTCACACCGATGTAGGCCTTGCATACACACAGTAACAGAGACATTACGGATTAATAACGTTTCTGCAAAAAACACATTGTGAAACCTCAGTGTTGGCTGACTCTCTGCTCGCTGTTCTCCTCCATAGGGCACGTCCACTGGGGCAGGTGATGAGATGGCGGCATCCTCCGGTTTACAGACCGCTGGTGGACATGTCGACAATGGAAGAGAGACATGTAATAGTCACCTACAGACTTGATCGTGCAACAATCCATGAACTGTGTGCCAGTTGGAGCCAGACCTGATGTCAGCCATCCGCCACCCCACTGGAATCCCCCCTCTAGTGCAGGTCCTGTCAGTACTCCATTTCCTGGCAAGTGGATCCTTTCAAACAACAGTGGCCATTGCATCAGGGATGTC
Source organism: Pleurodeles waltl (assembly GCF_031143425.1). Taxonomy (NCBI): domain Eukaryota; kingdom Metazoa; phylum Chordata; class Amphibia; order Caudata; family Salamandridae; genus Pleurodeles; species Pleurodeles waltl. The sequence continues at coordinate 298,188,043 of NC_090443.1, read as the reverse complement.
CAAGCCAATGTTCTCTAATGTGTTGTCCAGAGTGTTGTCTGCCCTACTGAAACACATGCGCAGCTACATCGTTTTCCCTCAGGTGGAGGATTTGCCCACAGTGAAAGGTGACTTCTATGCTCCAAGACATATCCGCAACATCATAGGTGCCATTGATGGGACACATGTGGCCTTGGTACTCCCCGCAGGGGTGAACAGGTGTACAGAAACCGGAAGAGCTACCATTCGATGAATGTGCAGATGGTGTGTTTGGCCGACCAGTACATCTCCCATGTGAATGACAAATTTCCTGGCTCAGTGCATGACGCTTACATTCTGAGGAATAGCAGCATCCCTTATGTGATGGGGCAACTCCAAAGGCACTGTGTGTGGCTAATAGGTGAGGACAAGGACCCTGTACAGTGTGATTAGTTGTCTGGGTATGGGGTTGTCCCTACGGGTCAGTGTGTGTCTAACAGTTGCCCCTCGACATTTGCAGGTGACTCTGGTTACCCCAACCTGTCATGGCTACTGACCCCAGTGAGGAATCCCAGGACAAGGGCAGAGGAACGCTACAATGAGGCACATGGGCGAACTAGGAGGGTGATAGAAAGGACCTTCGGCCTCCTGAAGGCCAGGTTCTGGTGCCCCCATATGACAAGTGGTTCTCTCTACTAGTCACCAAAGAAGGTGTGCCAGATCATCATGGCCTTCTGTATGCTGCACAATCTGGCTTTGCGACAACAGGTGCCTTTTCTGCAGGAGGAGGTCCAGCTGGAGGTCTTGTGGCAGCTGTGGAGCCTATGGACAGTGAAGAAGAGGAGGCAGAAGAAGAGGATGTCGACAACAGAAACAACGTTATCCAGCAATACTTCCAGTGAGACACAGGTAGGAAGATTTCACTGCCTCCCACATCTCATACTATTGTTTGAGCTAACATAAGTCTGTCATTTTCACTCAGTGTATGGACCGTGACTTGTCACTTTGCCTTTCCATTTAACAGATGTGGGTCCCACTTTGTGCCCTCTGCTATATTTCATCCAGCCCTACAGCTATGTTTTATCGGTATGTGAACAATAAAAGTGACAATGCTATATTCCATAGTTATTGCAATTACACATTTGTGAAAGCACAGACTGACTCCAGATTGTTTTGTAATTGAAGTGTGTTTATTTCTGTGCAAATAAGTGGATTGGGCTGTAAAATGGGCAGGTGTGATGGTGGAGGAATGTCCATGGCAGAGTCCAGTCTATTTGTTTCATAGGTGCATTGTCCAAAGGGGCATAGGAAGTGGAGCAAGGGCAGTTGTAGGATGGACAGGGTGACAAAGTGGGACAGAAGGGTGACATTCAGGGGGGGTCTCATTTCCTGGCGGGGGTCTTGGCAATGTTCTCTGTCTTGATCCTGGATCTCAGGGACCGTGTGTGGGGTGTGTAGGAAAGTACCATCTTGCCTGGCATGTTACCCCCATATTTCACTGTATATATGTTGTTTTAGTTGTATGTGTCACTGGGACCCTGCCAGCCAGGGCCCCAGTGCTCATAAGTGTGCCCTGTATGTGTTCCCTGTGTGATGACTAACTGTCTCACTGAGGCTCTGCTAACCAGAACCTCAGTGGTTATGCTCTCTCTTTGCTTTCCAAATTGTCACTAACAGGCTAGTGACCAATTTCACCAATTCACATTGGCATACTGGAACACCCTTATAATTCCCTAGCATATGGTACTGAGGTACCCAGGGTATTGGGGTTCCAGGAGATCCCTATGGGCTGCAGCATTTCTTTTGCCACCCATAGGGAGCTTTGACAATTCTTACACAGGGCTGCCACTGCAGCCTGAGTGAAATAACGTCCACGTTATTTCACAGCCATTTACCACTGCACTTAAGTAACTTATAAGTCACCTATATGTCTAACCTTTACCTGGTAAAGGTTGGGTGCCAAGTTACTTAGTGTGTGGGCACCCTGGCACTAGCCAAGGTGCCCCCACATTGTTCAGGGCAAATTCCCCGGACTTTGTGAGTGCGGGGACACCATTACACGTGTGCACTGTACATAGGTTACTACCTATGTACAGCGTCACAATGGTAACTCCGAACATGGCCATGTAACATGTCTAAGATCATGGAATTGTCACCCCAATGCATGGCATTGGGGAGACAATTCCATGATCCCCTGAGTCTCTAGCACAGACCCGGGTACTGCCAAACTACCTTTCCGGGGGTTTCACTGTGGCTGCTGCCAACCCCTCAGACAGGTTTCTGCCCTCCTGGTGTCCAGCCAGGCTTGGCCCAGGAAGGCAGAACAAAGGACTTCCTCAGAGAGAGGGTGTTACACCCTCTCCCTTTGGAAAAAGGTGTCAGGGCTGGGGAGGAGTAGCCTCCCCCAGCCTCTGGAAATGCTTTGATGGGCACAGGTGGTGCCCATCTCTGCATAAGCCAGTCTACACCGGTTCAGGGATCCCCCAGCCCTGCTCTGGCGCGAAAGTGGACAAAGGAAAGGGGAGTGACCACTCCCCTGACCTGCACCTCCCCTGGGAGGTGCCCAGAGCTCCTCCAGTGTGCTCCAGACCTCTGCCATCTTGGAAACAGAGGTGCTGCTGGCACACTGGACTGCTCTGAGTGGCCAGTGCCAGCAGGTGACGTCATAGACCCCTTCTGATAGGCTCTTACCTGTGTTGCTAGCCTATCCTCCTTCCTAGGTAGCCAAACCTCCTTTTTTGGCTATTTAGGGTCTCTGCTTTGGGGAATTCTTTAGATAACGAATGCAAGAGCTCATCAGAGTTCCTCTGCATCTCTCTCTTCACCTTCTGCCAAGAAATCGACCGCTGACTGCTCAGGATGCCTGCAAAACCGCAACAAAGTAGCAAAGACGACTACTGCAACCTTGTATCGCTGATCCTGCCGCCTTCTCGACTGTTTTCCTGGTGGTGCATGCTGTGGGGGTAGTCTGCCTCCTCTCTGCACTAGAAGCTCCGAAGAAATCTCCGGTGGGTCGACGGAATCTTCCCCCTGCAACCACAGGCAACAAAAGACTGCATCACCGGTCCTCTGGGTCCCCTCTCAGCACGACGAGCGTGGTCCCTGGAACTCAGCAACTCTGTCCAAGTGACTCCCACAGTCCAGTGACTCTTCAGTCCAAGTTTGGTGGAGATAATTCCTTGCCTCCCCACGCTAGACTGCATTGCTGGGTACCGCGTGATTTGCAGCTGCTCCGGCTCCTGTGCACTCTTCCAGGATTTCCTTTGTGCACAGCCAAGCCTGGGTCCCTGACACTCTAACCTGCAGTGCACAACCTCCTGAGTTGTCCTCCGGCGTTGTGGGATCTTCTTTTGTGACTTCGGGTGAGCTCCAGTTCACTCTTCTTCGTAGTGCCTGTTCCGGCACTTCTGCAGGAGCTGCCTGCTTCTGTGAGGGCTCCCTATCTTGCTGGGCACCCCCTCTGTCTCCTCACGCAAATGGCGACATCCTGGTCCCTTCTGGGCTACAGCAGCATCCGAAAACCCTAACTGCAACCCTTGCAGCTAGCAAGGCTTGTTTGCGGTCTTTCTGCGTGGGAACACCTCTGCAAGCTTCTTCACAACGTGGGACATCCATCCTCCAAAGGAGAAGTTCCTAGTCCTCTTCGTTCTTGCAGAATCCACAGCTTCTACCATCCAGTGGCAGCTTCTTTGCATCCTCAGCTGGCATTTCCTGGGCATCTGCCCAATCTCGACTTTGTCGCGACTCTTGGACTTGGTCCCCTTGTTCCACAGGTACTCTCGTCCAGAAATCCACCTTTGTTGCATTGCTGGTGTTGGTCTTCCTTGCAGAATTCCCCTATCACGACTTCTGTGCTCACTGGGGAACATAGGTGCACTTTACACCTACTTTTCAGGGTCTTGGGGTGGGCTATTTTTCTAACCCTCACTGTTTTCTTGCAGTCCCAGCGACCCTCTACAAGCTCACATAGGTTTGGGGTCCATTCGTGGTTCGCATTCCACTTTTGGAGTATATGGTTTGTGTTGCCCCTATACCTATGTGCTCCTATTGCAATCTATTGTGACTGTTTTCCTTTTGCTATTACTGCATATTTTTGGTATTGTGTACATATATCTTGTGTATATTTGCTATCCTCATACTGAGGGTACTCACTGAGATACTTTTGGCATATTGTCATAAAAATAAAGTACCTTTATTTTTAGTATATCTGTGTATTGTGTTTTCTTATGATATTGTGCATATGACACCAGTGGTATAGTAGGAGCTTTGCATGTCTCCTAGTTCAGCCTAAGCTGCTCTGTTAAGCTACCTTTTCTATCAGCCTAAGCTGCTAGAACACCTCTTCTACACTAATAAGGGATAACTGGACCTGGTGCAGAGTGTAAGTACCCCTTGGTACCCACTACAAACCAGGCTAGCCTCCTACATTGGTTGTGCAGCGGTGGGATAAGTACTTGCAACTACTTACCACTTTGTCATTTTGTACTTTTCATAAGAGAATAATACACAAAGCAAGTTCAGTGTATGTACACCTAACTAAAAAGTTTTGCTTTTCTTCTCTTACTCTATTGCTAAGTGCTGAAAAGTACCTCTAAACTTTCAAAAAGTTTCTAAAAAGTTGAAAAAGTCTTTTTCTGTTTCCTTAAAAAGTTCTGAAACTTTTTCTTTCTTTTTCTGTCCCTTAAACCTTTTTCTATCATGTCTGGTGCAGATCCTACTCTTGATCTGGTCAGCTCTGCTTATGACCACCTTAGCTGGAAAGGTGTAAGGGGTCTCTGCATTGATAGAGTTTTAGGGGTATGGAAGAATCCCTCTAGAGAATTGTTGATTAACATGCTCATTGAAAATGATAAGGCCTTAGCTGGCACATCTGTTGAGAAGTTAGGAGATGGTTCACACTCTGATTCTGGGGCAGCCCCAGCAAGATTGTTAGATGGTATTCTTTCCAACTTGCCCCTTAGCAGACCACCTAGCATAACTGGTACTAATGTGAGTTCTCATCACAGTAGGAATGTCATTCCTGCAGCTCAAGTTGTTAGAGTGCCAACTGTTAGGGACATGTCTCCCTCTAATCATTCACACCATTCTTCTGTTTCAAAGCATGCCCAACCCACCCACCCTGATGACAGAATGTTAGAAAGGGAGCTCAATAGATTGAGAGTGGAAGAGTCCAGATTGAAGCTTAAACAGCAACAGCCGGCTCTAGACAGGGAATCTTTAGACTTAGAAAAAGAAAGACAGAGGTTGGGGTTAGGACCCCATGGTGGCAGCAGCAGTATTACAGATAGTAATCCTGTGAAAGAGCATGATTCTAGGAATCTGCATAAGATAGTTCCCCCTTACACGGAGGGGGATGACATTACCAAGTGGTTTGCTGCACTTGAGAGGGCCTGTGTTGCACAGGGGGTCCCTCAAAGGCAGTGGGCTGCTATCCTATGGCTATCTTTCAGTGGAAAGGGTAGGGATAGGCTCCTTACTGTGAAGGAAAGTGATGCCAATAATTTTACAGTTTTAAAGAATGCACTCTTGGATGGATATGGCTTAACCACTGAACAATACAGGATTAAGTTCAGAGAAACCAAAAAAGAGTCTTCACAAGACTGGGTAGACTTTGTTGACCATTCAGTGAAGGCCTTGGAGGGGTGGTTACATGGCAGTAAAGTTTCTGACTATGAAAGCCTGTATAATCTGATCCTGAGAGAGCATATTCTGAATAACTGTGTGTCTGACTTGCTACACCAATATCTAGTGGACTCAGATCTGACCTCTCCCCAAGAATTGGGAAAGAAGGCAGACAAATGGGTCAGAACAAGAGTGAACAGAAAAGTTCATACAGGGGGTGACAAGGATGGCAAGAAGAAGGGTGGTAAGTCTTCAGACAAGGGTGGGGACAAATCTAAAAATGAGTCTTCATCAGGCCCACAAAAATACTCTGGTGGGGGTGGTGGGTCCAAATCCTCTTCTAATCAAGTAAAATAAACATGGTGCTATTTCTGTAAAGTAAAAGGCCATTGGACAACTGATGCCAGTTGTCCAAAGAAAAGCACCAAGCCTCCCACTACCACAACCCCTACTGCTACACCTAGTGCCCCTAGTAATAGCAGTGGTGGTGGGAGCAAACCTACTAATAGCCAATCCAAGGGAGTAGCTGGGCTCACTTTTGGTAATTTAGTTGGGGTTGGTCTTGTTAGGGAGACCACAGAGGTTGTGCTAGTCTCTGAAGGTGCCATTGATGTGGCCACCTTGGTTGCTTGTCCCCTTAATATGGATAAGTGCAAGCAACTTCCCCTAATAAATGGTGTTGAGGTTCAGGCCTACAGGGACACAGGTACCAGTGTTACCATGGTAATAGAGAAACTGGTACACCCTGAACAACACCTACTTGGTCACTAGTACCAAGTGACTGATGCTCATAACAACACTCTTAGCCACCCCATGGCTGTTGTAAATCTCAACTGGGGGGGGTTACTGGTCCAAAGAAAGTTGTGGTTGCCTCAGATTTACCTGTAGACTGTCTACTAGGGAACGATTTAGAGACATCATCTTGGGCAGAAGTGGAGTTGGAGGCTCATGCAGCAATGCTGGGCATTCCTGGGCATATTTTTGCTTTAACCAGGGCTCAGGCCAAAAATCAAAAAGGACAGGGTGACTTGGATCCTGGAACAATGGACCAAGTGCTCCCTAAAGCTAGGGTTAGTAAAGGTAAATCCCTACCTACTATCCCTCCCTCTACAGTGGATTCAACTTCTGAGGAAGAAGAATTTCCACCCTGTGCAGAACCTTCACCAGAGGAGCTGGAAGCAGACACTGCTGAGTTTTTGGGTGGAGGGGGGCCTGCCAGGGAGGAGCTGAGTGTGGCACAGCAGATCTGTCCCACACTAGAGGGTCGAAGACAGCAAGCTGTCAAACAGAAAAATGGGGATGTCAGTGACTCTCACAGAGTTTACTGGGAGGACAACCTCTTGTATTCTGAAGCAAGGGATCTAAAACCTGGAGCAGCCAGGAGATTGGTGATTCCCCTGCAATACAGAGAGTTCCTCCTAACTCTAGCTCACGACATTCCCTTGGCTGGACATCTTGGGCAAATTAAAACATAGGAAAGGCTTGTCCCCCTGTTTCATTGGCATAGGATGTCAGAGGACACAAAAGATTTTTGTAAGTCCTGTGTCACCTGTCAAGCCAGTGGCAAGACTGGTGGCACCCCAAAGGCTCCCCTTATTCCACTGCCTGTGGTTGGGGTTCCCTTTGAAAGGGTAGGGGTTGACATAGTTGGCCCTGTGACCCTCCTACTGCTTCAGGCAATAGGTTTATCTTGGTGGTAGTGGACCATGCCACAAGATATCCTGAAGCAATTCCTCTTAGGACCACTACAGCACCTGCAGTGGCAAAGGCCCTCCTGGGAATCTTTTCCAGGGTGGGTTTCCCAAAAGAGGTGGTATCAGATAGGGGTAGCAACTTTATGTCTGCATACTTGAAGGCCATGTGGAAGGAATGTGGTGTAACACACAAATTCACCACACCTTATCATCCACAAACAAATGGACTGGTTGAGAGGTTTAACAAAACTCTCAAAGGAATGATAATGGGACTCCCTGAAAAACTCAGGAGGTTATGGGATGTCCTGTTACCTTGCCTCCTTTTTGCTTACAGGGAGGTACCCCAAAAAGGAGTGGGCTTCAGCCCCTTTGAACTCCTATTTGGACACCCTGTAAGAGGTCCTCTAAAACGTGTAAAGGAGGGTTGGGAACAACCTTTAAAAGCTCCTAAGCAAGACATAGTGGACTATGTACTTGGCCTAAGATCCAGAATGGCTGAGTATATGAAAAAGGCCAGTAAAAACCTTCAGGCCAGCCAAGAGCTCTAAAAGCAATGGCATGACCAGAAGGCTGTTCTGATTCAATACCAACCAGGGCAGAAAGTATGGGTCTTGGAGCCTGTGGCCCCAAGAGCACTCCAAGACAAATGGAGTGGACCCCACATTATTGTTGAAAAGAAGGGAGAAGTCACCTACTTAGTTGACTTAGGCACTGCCAGGAGTCCCCTTAGGGTGCTCCATGTCAATCGCCTGAAACCCTACTATGACAGGGCTGATCTCACCCTGCTGATGGCAACAGATGAAGGACAGGAAGAAGAGAGTGACCCTCTCCCTGATCTCTTCTCTTCCACAGAACAAGATGCTCTAGTGGAAGGTGTAGTTTGGGCAGATTGTCTTACTGCTGAGCAGAAAGACCACTGCATAAATCTCCTGGGTCAGTTTTCTGAACTCTTTTCTACTGTGCCAGGCACCACTTCTTGGTGTGAGCACACTATAGATACTGGAGACAGCATGCCTGACAAAAGTAAGATCTATAGGCAGCCTGACCATGTCAGGGACTGCATAAAAAAGAGGTTCAGAAAATGCTTGAACTGGGAGTGGTTGAGCCCTCTGAAAGTCCATGAGCCTCTCCTGTGGTACTTGTACCAAAGCCTCACTCTAAAGATGGGAAAAAGGACATGAGGTTTTGTGTAGATTACAGAGGTTTCAACCAGGTAACTAAAACTGATGCTCACCCTGTACCCAGGGCAGATGAGCTAATTGATACACTGGCATCTGCCAAGTATCTAAGCACCTTTGATTTGACTGTAGGGTGTTGGCAGGTCAAGTTATCAGAGGATGCTAAAGCAAAAACTGCATTTTCGACTATTGGAGGGCACTACCAATTCACAGTAATGCCCTTTGGTTTGAAAAATGCACCTGCCACTTTTCAGAGGTTGGTGAATACAGTCCTGCAAGGGTTGGAGGCTTTTAGTGCAGCATATCTAGATGATATAGCTGTCTTTAGCTCCACCTGGGACGATCACCTGGTCCACCTGTGGAAAGTTTTGGAGGCCCTGCAAAAGGCAGGCCTCACTATCAAGGCTTCAATGTGCCAGATAGGACAGGGGAAAGTGGTTTATCTGGGACACCTTGTAGGTGGAGAACAGATCGCACCACTTCAGGGGAAAATCCAAACTGTTATAGATTGGGTTCACCCTACAACTCAGACCCAGGTGAGAGCCTTCTTAGGCATCACTGGGTATTACAGGAGGTTCATAAAGAACTATGGCTCCATAGCAGCCCCTCTTAATGACCTCACTTCAAAGAAAATGCCTAAAAAGGTATTATGGACAGCTAGCTGTCAGAAAGCTTTTGAGGAGCTGAAACAGGCCATGTGCACTGCACCTGTCCTAAAAAGCTCATCTTACTCCAAGAAATTCATTGTTCAAACTGATGCATCTGAATTAGGGGTAGGGGCAGTCTTATCACAACTCAATTCTGAGGGCCAGGATCAACCTGTTGCTTTTATCAGCAGGAGGTTGACCCCTAGAGAAAGGTGTTGGTCTGCCATAGAGAGGGAGGCCTTTGCTGTGGTCTGGGCACTGAAGAAGTTGAGGCCATACCTGTTTGGCACTCACTTCATTGCTCAGACAGACCACAAACCTCTACTTTGGCTAAAACAAATGAAAGGTGAAAACCCTAAATTGTTGAGGTGGTCCATATCTCTACAGGGAATGGACTATACAGTGGAACATAGACCTGGGAGTACCCACTCCAATGCAGATGGACTCTCTAGATATTTCCACTTAGACAATGAAGACTCATCAGGTCATGGCTAGTCTTATTGTCCTTCGTTTGGGGGCGGGGGGGTTGTGTAGGAAAGTACCATCTTGCCTGGCATGTTACCCCCATATTTCACTGTATATATGTTGTTTTAGTTGTATGTGTCACTGGGACCCTGCCAGCCAGGGCCCCAGTGCTCATAAGTGTGCCCTGTATGTGTTTCCTGTGTGATGACTAACTGTCTCACTGAGGCTCTGCTAACCAGAACCTCAGTGGTTATGCTCTCTCTTTGCTTTCCAAATTGTCACTAACAGGCTAGTGACCAATTTCACCAATTCACATTGGCATACTGGAACACCCTTATAATTCCCTAGTATATGGTACTGAGGTACCCAGGGTATTGGGGTTCCAGGAGATCCCTATGGGCTGCAGCATTTCTTTTGCCACCCATAGGGAGCTCTGACAATTCTTACACAGGCCTGCCACTGCAGCCTCAGTGAAATAACGTCCACGTTATTTCACAGCCATTTACCACTGCACTTAAGTAACTTATAAGTCACCTATATGTCTAACCTTTACCTGGTAATGGTTGGGTGCTAAGTTACTTAGTGTGTGGGCACCCTGGCACTAGCCAATTTGCCCCCACATTGTTCAGGGCAAATTCCCCGGATTTTGTGAGTGCGGGAACATCATTACATGCGTGCACTGTACATAGGTCACTACCTATGTACAGCGTCACAATGGTAACTCCGAACATGGCCATGTAACATGTCTAAGATCATGGTATTGTCACCCCAATGCCATTCTGGCATTGGGGAGACAATTCCATGATCCCCCGAGTCTCTAGCACAGACCTGGGTACTGCCAAACTACCTTTCCCGGGGTTTCACTGCAGCTGCTGATGCTGCCAACCCCTCAGACAGGTTTCTGCCCTCCTGGGGTCCAGCCAGGCTTCGCCCAGGAAGGCAGAACAAAGGACTTCCTCAGAGAGAGGATGTTACACCCTCTCCATTTGGAATAAGGTGTCAGGGCTGGGGAGGAGTAGCCTCCCCCAGCCTCTGGAAATGCTTTGATGGGCACAGATGGTGCCCATCTCTGCATAAGCCAGTCTACACTGGTTCAGGGATCCCCCAGCCCTGCTCTGGCACGAAACTGGACAAAGGAAAGGGGAGTGACCACTCGCCTGACCTGCACTTCCCCTGGGAGGTGCCCAGAGCTCTTCCAGTGTGCTCCAGACCTCTGCCATCTTGGAAACAGAGGTGCTGCTGGCACACTGGACTGCTCTGAGTGGCTAGTGCCAGCAGGTGACGTCAGAGACCCCTCCTGATAGGCTCTTACCTGTGTTGCTAGCCTATCCTCCTTCCTAGGTAGCCAAACCTCCTTTTCTGGCTATTTAGGGTCTCTGCTTTGGGGAATTCTTTAGGTAACGAATGCAAGAGCTCATCAGAGTTCCTCTGCATCTCTCTCTTCACCTTCTGCCAAGGAATCGACCGCTGACTGCTCAGGACGCCTGCAAAACCGCAACAAAGTAGCAAAGACGACGACTGCAACCTTGTATCGCTGATCCTGCCGCCTTCTCGACTGTTTTCCTGGTGGTGCATGGTGTGGGGGTAGTCTGCCTCCTCTCTGCACTAGAAGCTCCGAAGAAATCTCCTGTGGGTCGACGGAATCTTTCCCCTGCAACCGCAGGCAACAAAAGACTGCATCACCGGTCATCTGGGTCCCCTCTCAGCATGACGAGCGTGGTCCCTGGAACTCAGCAACTCTGTCCAAGTGACTCCCACAGTCCAGTGACTCTTCAGTCCAAGTTTGGTGGAGGTAAGTCCTTGCCTCCCCACGCTAGACTGCATTGCTGGGTACCGCGTGATTTGCAGCTGCTCCGGGTCCTGTGCACTCTTCCAGGATTTCCTTTGTGCACAGCCAAGCCTGGGTCCCCGACACTCTAACCTGCAGTGCACAACCTCCTGAGTTGTCCTCCGGCGTCGTGGGATCTTCTTTTGTGACTTCGGGTGAGCTCCAGTTCACTCTTCTTCGTAGTGCCTGTTCTGGCACTTCTGCGGGTGCTGCCTGCTTCTGTGAGGGCTCCCTATCTTGCTGGCCGCCCCTTCTGTCTCCTCACGCAATTGGCGACATCCTGGTCCCTCCTGGGCAACAGCAGCATCCAAAAACCCTAACCACAACCCTTGCAGCTAGCAAGGCTTGTTTGCGGTCTTTCTGCGTGGGAACACCTCTGCAAGCTTCTTCACGCCGTGGGACATCCATCCTCCAAAGGGGAAGTTCCTAGTCCTCTTCGTTCTTGCAGAATCCACAGCTTCTACCATCCAGTGGCAGCTTCTTTGCATCCTCAGCTGGCATTTCCTGGGCATCTGCCCAATCTCGACTTTGTCGCGACTCTTGGACTTGGTCTCCTTGTTCCACAGGTACTCTCGTCCGGAAATCCACCTTTGTTGCATTGCTGATGTTGGTCTTCCTTGCAGATTTCCCCTATCACGACTTCTGTGCTCACTGGCGAAAATAGGTGCACTTTACACCTACTTTTCAGGGTCTTGGGGTGGGCTATTTTTCTAACCCTCACTGTTTTCTTACAGTCCCAGCGACCCTCTACAAGCTCACATAGGTTTGGGGTCCATTCGTGGTTCGCATTCCACTTTTGGAGTATGTGGTTTGTGTTGCCCCTATACCTATGTGCTCCTATTGCAATCTATTGTGACTGTACATTGCTTGCATTACTTCCTTTTGCTATTACTGCATATTTTTGGTATTGTGTACATATATCTTGTGTATATTGGCTATCCTCATACTGAGGGTACTCACTGAGATACTTTTGGCATATTGTCATAAAAATAAAGTACCTTTGTTTTCTTATGATATTGTGCATATGACACCAGTGGTATAGAAGGAGCTTTGCATGTCTCCTAGTTCAGTCTAAGCTGCTCTGCTAAGCTACCTTTTCTATCAGCCTAAGCTGCTAGAACACCTCTTCTACACTAATAAGGGATAACTGGACCTGGTGCAGAGTGTAAGTACCCTTGGTACCCACTACAAACCAGGCCAGCCTCCTACAGGATGGCTCTCCATCTGCAAGGGGTGGGGTGCTAGTGTCGTGGTCCTGTGGCGGGCCTCCTGTCCACTAGCACCGGTGGAGGTGGAGGACTGTTCATCATCCAGGCAAGTGTCAGGGGCCCCTTGTTGTGCCACAGTGTCCCTCCTGGTGTTGACAAGGTCATGCAGCACCCCTGCAGTGGTGACCAGGGTGGTGTTAATGGACTTGAGTTCCTCCCTGATCCCCAGATAGTGTTCCTCCTGCAGCTGCTGGGTCTCCTGAAAGTTGGCCAGTACCGTTGCCATCGTTTCCTGGGAATGATGGTACGCTCCCATGATGTTGGAAAGGGCCTCGTGGAGAGTGGGTTCCCTGTGCCTGTCCTCCCCCTGTCACACAGCAGTCCTCCCAGTTCCCCTGTTTTCCTGATCCTCTGTCCCCTGAACCGTGTGCCCACTGACACTGCCCCCAGGTCCCTGATTTTTTTGGGGTGGTGGGTTTGCCTGGGTTCCCTGTAGTGGTGGACACACTGCTGCTTGACGTGTCCTGGGGACAGAGGGATGGTCCCGCTGGGTGGGTGCTGTGGTGGTGTTTCCTGAGGGGGAGGCTCTGTGGTGGCTTGTGCGAGTGTCAGGGGAACCAACTGTCCGAGGTCCCAGATGGGCCAGGCTGGTCATCTTGATCCAGTTGTGCAGAGCTGCTGTCATCACTGTGGGCCTCTTCTGTGGGGGGACTGGCTATGTCTGGAACCTCCTGTCTGGTGACGTTGGATAGGGGTCCTGCAGGGATGTAAAGGCATGATTATTGCATCTGTGTGTACCATTGTGTGCAATGGGTGGGTGACCCTGTACTCCAGTGCTTGCATTCTTGTCTAGGTCCTTGTGTGATATTTGGTTTGGGGTCTGTGTGGGTATCTGTAGTGGACATGCTTTGGTGATGGGTGTCCATGATTTGGTGTTGCATGCAGGGCTTGGTGTTGGGATGGGTGGGTTGTGATAGTGGGACATATGTGAGGTGTTGGAGTGATGGGGGTGAGGGTCAGGGTGGGGGTATGTGATGGCATGCAGGTAGGGTGGGGGATATAATAGTTAAGATTTGACTTACCAGAGTCCATTCCTCCCTCTACTCCTGCGAGGCCCTCAGGATGCAGTATTGCCAAGACTTGCTTCTCCCATGTTATTAGTTGTGGGGGAGGAGGTGGGGGGTTCATCACCAGTCCTCTGTACTGCAATCTGGTGTCTGGAGACCACGGAACGCACCTTCCCCCATAGGTCGTTCCACCTCTTCCTAATGTCATCCCTAGTTCTTGGATGCTGTCCCACTGCATTCACCCTGTCTACGATTCTGCGCCATAGCTCCATCTTCCTAGCAATGGAGGTGTGCTGCACCTGTGATCCGAATAGGTGTGGCTCTACCCGGACATTTCCTCCACCATGACCCTGAGCTCCTCCTAGGAGAGCCTGGGGTGTCATTGAGGTGCCATGATGTGGTGTGGGTGATGTGTGAGGTCGTGTCGGTTGTGATGTGTGAGGGGTTGTGTTGTTGTATGTTGTTTGAGGTGCGTGGATGTTGTGTGAGTGATGATGTTGTGTATCTGTGGATGCTAGTGTTGTTTCTGGTTGTGTCTCTCTCTGGCCTTCTTTAGAAATTTTGGTAGTAAGGGTTTGTGGGTGATGTGGGTGTGTGCTTTATATTGGGTTGGGTGTGTGGGAGTGGTGTGTGTATGTGTATCGTGTGTGTATTTCGAATTGTCCAATGTGGTTGTGTTTTGTAAATGTGTGTGTATTTTGAGCGCAGCGGTGTGTACCGCCAATGGAATACCGCGGTTGAAAGATCGCCGCGTGGATTTGTGGGTCGTGATACTGTGGGCATATTCCTGTTGGCTTGACGGTGTCAGTTTTGTTATCGACAGTTTATCACTGACCTTTGGTGTGGCGGACTTGTGTGGGTGTCTGGATTATGGCGGATTCCAAGCTGTGGGGCGTAATAGCTGTAGCGAAATTCCGCGGCCGCAGCGGTGTGTTGACGGTCTTCTGCACATCGGTAAGCGGGATTTACCGCCAATGTTGTAATGAGGGCCATTATACTCACCTACAGACTTGACAGGGCCACAATCACAGAGCTGTGTGCCCAATTGGAGCCTGACCTGATATCTGTTATCCGTCACCCCACTGGGATCCCCCCTCTTGTGCAAGTGCTATTGGTGCTCCATTTCTTGGCAACTGGTTCTTTCCAAGTGACAATGGGCTTGGCAGCAGGAATGTCACAGCCAATGTTCTCAATAGTGCTGACCAGAGTGTTGTCTGCCCTGATTAAACACATGTGCAGCTACATAGCTTTCCCCTACGTGGAGGATATGGCCACAGTGAAGGCTGACTTCTATGCAATGGGACATATCCCCAACATCAGTGGGGCGATTGATGGAACACATATTGCATTTGTCCCCCCCCCCCACCAGAATGAACAGGTCTTCAGAAATCATAAAAGTTTACACTCAAGAATGTGCAGATGGTGTGTTTGGCGGACCAGTACATCTTCCATGTCAGAGCCAAGTATCCAGGCCCGGTGCATGATGCTTTTATCCTGAGGAATAGCAGCATCCCAAATGTGATGGCCCAACTCCAGAGGCACAGGGTGTGGCTAATAGGTGAGCCCTGGTTCCCACCCAGTGGCTGTTGGTGTATGGTGTGGGCCATATGGCATAGTGTGTGGTTAAAAGTTGTCCCTCGAAATTTGCAGGTGACTCTGGTTACCCCAACCTCTCATGGCTACTGACCCCTGTAAGGAATCCCAGGACAAGGGCAGTGGAACGTTACAATGGGGCACATGGACGAACAAGAAGGATAATAGAACGAACCTTCGGCCTCCTGAAGGCCAGGTTTCGGTGCTTCCATCTAACAGGTGGATCCCTGTGCTACTCACCCAAGAAGGTCTGCCAGATAATCGTGGCATGCTGCATGTTGCGCAACATTGCCTTGAGACGCCATTGCCTTTTCTGCAGGAGGAGGAGACTGGAGATGGCCTTGTGGCAGAAGTGGACCCTGTGGACAGTGAAGATGAGGAGGCAGAGGATGAAGACAACAGAACTGCAGTGATATGTCAATACTTCCAATGACACAGAGGTAAGACAGTATAACTTCACATTTAATTGACAGTTTTGTGTTTGACATTGTCACTGGCAGGCTGTGAATTCCCACTTCTATGCCCACTCGCTGTACCCTTTGTCAACTCTTTTTGCAGATGTTGGTGCTCCACTATCGCTCCTGGTGTGTTCACTGCAGCCAACTACAGGTCTTTCCTATGTATACATTACTGTACAGTTGAGTTGCAATGTTTAAACCTTGTTAAATGAATACATACTTAAAAATCATTTGACATACTCCATACTTGTATTTATCAAACAGTGTTTATTTAAGTGCTATGAAGAAAAGGGAGTAGTGCAATGGGCTGGGGTGATGATGGAAGAAAGTCCAGGGTAGAGTCTAGTCTATTGGTAGCACAGGTGCATTGTCCAAGGGTGCATAGGAAGGGGAGAAATGGCAGTTCAAGGTGGACAGGATGACAGAGTGGGACACAAGGGTGACATTCAGGAGAGTCTCATTTCCTGGCGGGGGTCTTGGCAATAGTCTCTGGCTTCTGCCTGGATTGTAGGGAACGTTTGTGAGTTGGTTCTCCTTCTGCAGGGGAGGGGTGCTGGTTGCCTGTTGGTCCTGTGGCGTGGCCTCCTGTCCACTAGAGGCAGCAAAGGTGGAGGGCTGTTCAGATGTTTGGCTAGTGGCAGGGGCCTGCTGGTGTGACACTGCCTCTCACATAATGTTGGCCATGTCTGCCAGCACCACTTCAATAGAGACCAGGGTGGTGTTAATGGCCTTCAAGTCCTCCCTGATCCCCTAGTACTTTCCCTCCTGCAGCCGCATGTTCTCCATGATCTGGCCCAGCATATCCTGGAACTGTTGGTATGCTCCCAGGATCGTGGTGAGTGCCTCCTAGAGAGTCGGTTCCCTGGACCTCTGGCACACAGCAGTCCTCCCAGCTTCCCTGTTGTCCTGTGCCTCTGTCCCCTGAACCGCGTGCCCACTTCCACTGACCCCAGGTCCCTAATTGTCTTGGGTATGGGGGTGCCCTTGGGTCCCTGTAGTGGTGAACACTCTGCTGATTGATGTGTCCTGGGGACAGAGGTATAAGCACGCTGTGTGGGTGCTGTGGTGGTGTTTCCTGAGGGGGAAGGCTTGTGGTGGTGTGTGACTGTGCCTGGGTGACCGACTGTCCGGAGGTCCCCGATGGGCCAGGTTGGTCATCCCGATCCAGGCGAACAGAGTTGCTGTCATCACTGTGGGCCTCTTCTGTGGGGGAACTGAATGTTGCTGGTACCTCTTCTCCAGTGACATTGGCTGGGATACCTGTGGGGATGTATATGTAGTGTTATTATTTCTGTGTGTGACATATTGTGCATGGGTGGGTTGCCCTCTATGGTTGTTATTGCCCTCGCAGCTTTTCCTTGTGTGAGTTGTTATGTGTTGGACTAGGTGATTGTCCAATGTGCATGCTTTAGTGATAGGTGTCCATGCAGGTCTGTGAGTGGTGTACATGCATTGGTTGTGCATGCTGGGCTTGGCATTGGGATGAGAGGGTTGTGATGGTGGGGTGTGTGGGAGGTGGTGGAGTGATGGGAGTGAGGGTGGGGTGGGGTATGTGATGGCATGCAGGTATGGGGGGTAGTAGTAGTATAGAGTTGACTTACCAGAGTCCAGTCCTCCTGCTACTCCTGCCAGGCCCTCAGGATGTATGATTGCCAAGACTTGCTCCTCTCATGTTGTTAGTTGTAGGGGAGGAGGTGGGGGGTCTACCGCCAGTCCTCTGTACTGCGAGCTGGTGTCTTGCTGCAATGGAACGTACCTTCCCCTGTAGGTCATTCCACCTCTTCTTGATGTCATCCCTGGTTCTTGGGTACTGTCCCATGGCGTTGACCCTGTCCACGATCCTCCGCCATAGCTCCATCTACCTAGCAATGGATAACTGCTGCACCTGTGCTCCAAATAGCTCTACCCGGATGATTTCCTCGACCATGACCCTTAGCTCCTCCTCAGAGAATCTGTGGTGTCGTTGTGGTGCCATGAGTGTAGTGTGAGTGGTGTGTGTGAGGGTGTGTAGGGTGATGTGTTGGGGGGGTGTTATGAGGTGCGTGGGTGGTGTATAGGTGATGGTGGTATGTGGCTCTGGTTATGTGTGTGCTCTTGCTGTCTCTCTCTGGTGGCAATTAATTGTAGTCGTAAAGGGTTATGGGTAATGTGGGTGGGTGTTTTATAGTGGTGTGGGTGTTGTGTGTGTATGGGTGTCAGTAGTTTGAATTATTCAATGTGGTGTTGTTTTGTTTGAGTGTGTGTATTTTGAGTGTGGCGGTATGTAGCACCAATGGTTTATCGCAGTTGAATGTCTGCTGTGGTGATTTGTGGGTCATAATGTGATTGGCGTAGTTCTGTTGGTGTAAGGGTGTAGGTTTTGCCACAGCCAGTTTATCACTGACCTTTGGTGTGGTGAAGTTATGTCTGTGGCTGTATGGTGATGTATTGGTGTGTGTGTGTCATAATATGGTGAACGGATATCCGCGGCGGTATGTTGGCAGCAGTCAGTATGGCGGTAAGTGGGATTTACCGTCGATGTCATGAGGGCCTATGTCACTCCACTGTACAACACTCTGCTCTACTCCACTCCACTCTACGCTATAACACTGTACACAACTCCATTCTATCCCAGCCCACGCTACAGTAGACAGCTCCCCCACAGTAGACAGCATGGGAGGAGAAAGTCTTGGCAATACTGCATCCTGAGGGCCTCATTGGAGTAGCCGGAGGACTGTACACTGGTGAGTCACCATTAGCAACCTACCACCACCCATACCTGCATGCCATGTCACCCCCTCACACTGACTCCCTTCACCCCACTCCATCCCACACAGTGCATCACCCCAATTACCATACCTAAATGTCTACACCCCTGCATGACATACCCACTGCAAGCACATCCCTCCCAGCTCTGCATGCACACCCACCAGCAATGCATGGACAGCATGTAGAACTACCAATCCAAGAATCCATCAACCATACACTATTAATGGTGGGAGGACAACATCAATATCATTGGGAAAGGTAGAAATGCGTAATATGTGACAGACAATCACCCTAACAAATCTCTTACGTCCCCACAAGTGCACCAGCTAATGTCAGCGGTGAGGAGGTACCACGGCAACCCAGTCCACCACCAGAAGATGCCCTCAGTGATGACAGCAACTCTGGAGGACGTGATCTGGATGAACTCCCTGGCCCAATCTGGGACCACAGGTCAGTCGGCTATCATATCCCACAGCCAGTCTACCACAGGACCCCCCCTCAGACTCAAACACCACAGCAGCCAGCCAACGCTCCTAAACTCTGTCCTTAAGACACGTCAATCAGTAGTGTGCCCACCTGTATAGGGACCAGAGTCGACACCACACAGGCAAAATGATTAAGGTCCTGGTGTAAGTGGGAATGGGCACACCATTCAGGGGACACAGGCATAGGGGGCCAGGGACAGTTGGAGGACAGCTGGGCACCAGGGGGAGGCCAGGCCCAGGGAGCCGACTGCCCAGGAGGCACTCACAAATGTTCTGGGGGCATACCAAACATCCCAGGACACAATGGGTCAGGTGCTCAACATCATGCACAAGAACCAGCTGCTGCAGCGGGAACACCACCAGGAGGTCATGCAACAATTGCAGGCCTTGAATACCACCATGGCCTCCATTGCAGGGGTGCTGAGTGACATGGCGAACATCATGCATGAGTAGACAACACACCAGCGGGACCCTTCCATCAGCCAGCGTACTGACCAGCCCTCCACATCTGCTGCAGCTAATGGACAGGAGGCCATGCCACAGGACTCACAGGCCAACGGCACCCTTCCACCTGCAGAAGGTGAACCACCCCGCAAACATTCCCTGCAACCCAGACAGACACCAAGACCACCTCCAGGAAATGAGCCCCTCCAGAATGTCCCCTTTGTGATCCATCTTGTTCACCTTGGACTGCCATTGCTCCTCTACCTATGGCCCCATGGACACTGGACCTGTGCTACAAACAGACTGGGCCACTACACTGGACTTTTCCCACCCATCACCCCACTCTATTGCACTTTCCATTGTTTTTGTAAAAGTCAAATTAACACCGTTGAACACAACCAGAGTAATAGTCTTTTAACAGTAGGAAATGTGCAATGTATTGAACAGTTTTGAACTGCATTATCCTATGAAAATGTCCTGCAATGTGTTAATACATCCAACAAAAGTGTTCCAGCAGTCTGTAGACATCACATCAGTATACTGTTGTGACCACACCAACATCTGCAATAAGGGAAGGCATAGGTGACATTCAATTGTGATGCAAAGGTAGTGACTGGCACAATACAACAGCCACACAGCACTTTGCTAAAATGAAGACATGCATAGATCAACAGTCTTACTTGAGTGTCATTGTAAGTACTGCTGAATGATATGTATCCTGTTGTCCACATCCTCCTCCTCTTCCTCTTCCTCACTGTCTTCAGTGTCCACTGCTGCCCCAAGTGCCCCAGGTGCAATGTCACCCTCCTACTCCTTCAAAGAGGGCACATGGCGTCTGAGGGCCAAATTGTGCAGCATGCAGCAGACCACCACAATCTGGCAGACCTTCTCAGGGGAGTAGCATAGGGATCCATCTGTCAAATGGCACCTGAACCTGGCTTTCAGGAGACCGAAAGTGTGTTCCACAATCCTGCTGGTACACCCATGTGCATCATTGGACTGATTGTACTGATTTTCAGACCCTGTTCTCGGACTCCCAACAGGGGTCAACAGCCAGGACAGGTTTGGGCAGCTGGAGTCACCTGGAAGAAGTGAGGGACAGATATTGGCCATGCACAATGTCATGGGGTATGACTCCAGTAGGCATACACTGACATACATTGGGTGGGGACTCAAGTTCACCTATGAGCCACACTCTGTGCCTCTGTAGTCGTGCCATCACCTATAAGATGCTGATATTCCTCAAGACATAGGCATCATGCACAGATCCAGGATACTTGGCAGTGACGTGGGAGATGTACTGGTCAGCAAGGCACACCATCTGGACATTGAGAGAGTAGAAACTCCTCCTATTCCTGTACACCTGTTCATTTGCCCTGGGAGGGACTAAGGCAACATGGGTCCCGTCAATGGCCCCAATCACATGTGGTATGTGTCCCATGGCGTAGAATCCAGTCTTCTCAGTGGGGAAATCATAAACCTGGGGGAACGCTACATAGCTGCTCATGTGTTTGAGCAAGGCAGCTAAAACCCTTCCAATCACAATCAAGTACATTGGCTGTGACATTCCTGCAGCCAAGCCCACAGTCACCTGGAAAGAACCAGTTGCAAGGAATTGGAGCACTGACAGCACTTGCACAAGAGGGGGAATCACTGTGGTGCAACGGATAGCAGGTATCAGATCAGGCTCCAATTGTGCACAAAGCTCTGTGATTGCGGCCCAGTGATAGGTGATTATGATGTGCTGGTCCTCTAGTGTAGCCAAGTCCACCAGGGGTCTGTACACGGGTGCTTGCCTCGTCCTCCTATTCCTCTGCAGGGTTGGTATCTAAGTGAGCCAAAAGTAAAATGGGTGTGACTACAGGACCTATGGACACACAATATCATAGTACACAGAGCATGTATATATGTATGTTGGACATAAGATGT
Organism: Pleurodeles waltl; assembly: GCF_031143425.1. Taxonomy (NCBI): domain Eukaryota; kingdom Metazoa; phylum Chordata; class Amphibia; order Caudata; family Salamandridae; genus Pleurodeles; species Pleurodeles waltl. Next base: position 298,166,719 of record NC_090443.1, on the reverse strand, counting down.
GTCTAGGTGTGTACAGTTGACTCCAATGACACATATAAATTCAAAAAATGAGTACCAGCAGTAGGAAATGGCAACTGCCTGTCCTGTATTCAGAGACAGGTTGAAGTGACCTCACTCTGCCGGCATTAGACATCATGGCGGTAGGCGGCCTGCACCGCCGTGCTATTCCTCATTGGCTAACATGGGTCTCTATGGAGTACAGGAACCAATGATGATCAACGCCGGTCGTGATGGTGTTCACCGCCACGGACGTGACCGCCATTTTCCTTCAACAACTTCACTTGATTCCTGACTTTCCACGGTGATTCATCTCCACTGCATGTGCTGCTGTGAACTGTGTCTGGAACCTGCCAGGGCCCGTGCCACAGGGGAAAGGGTCCCAGCCTTCACGTCAGAGGAGTTTGAGAATCTCGTGGATGGGGTCCTACCCCTGTTTGGGCAGTTGAAAGGACTTCCAGACCAACAGGTGAGTACATCATGGGTATGTTGCATGAGACATGGCTGCATGTAGATGTCTGTGTGAGCTAGCAGCTAGCAGTGTTGCATTTGGGGGGGGGTATGGCTGAAGGCAATGTGAATACAGAGGAACAGGTCATGTGTGTGCTGAATGAGGGGCAATTGCAGGATGTAAGCCAATTGTGTGACAGGCTGGATTGTCTGGTTCATGTTATCCTTCTGTCTGTATTTACTCTGCAGGTCAGTGCCCAATCAAAAGAAGGGGTTGTGGCGTGCCATCGCCAAAATCATGCGGACCATGGGGATCAATAGCTGGTGGAGCACCCACTGCAGGTAATGGTGGGAGGACCTCAGACGCTGGGCCTGGAAGACCAATCCTGGTGGTGGCCAATCCTAAATTGGATGGGCGCTTGAGGGCAGCACAGCTGCTACAAGGGGATGAGTACAGTGTGTGGTATTTTGTTTTTATTGCCTGGCATGGGATTTGGTGTGCAAAGGTCTAGTCAGTGGATGTCCCAATATACCGGTTTAGCCATTCCTGCGTGGTCCTGCTTAGCTATGTATGCATTTTTAGTATTGCTAGGTAGCTAGCATACCATGGCAGACAGGGCTTAGTTGGTCCCAGTAGGTGTGCAGATGGCAGTGTTCCTTCCTGCTGTAGTACCTAGGCAATGGTTTGTCACTGTGGTCCATAGTGCGCAATGTAAGCCCCAGGGAGTGATTGTGATGTATATGTGTATGCCATCTGTGCTGTTGTTGCTGTGATTGACCCTGTGCTCCCTTTCTTTCTCCCCCACCTTCTCTCCTTTTGTCATCTTGTCCATGAATGCATTAGTGTCAACCGGCAAAGAAGCAGGGGCACCAGTGAGTGAGGGCGCCGCAGCCCACAGCACCCAGGAGGCAGAGTCCACCGACGCCGTGGGGACCAGTGGGTTGGAGGGTGATGGGGGCACCAATGGGGGAGACTGGAGCTGATACTACAGACTCTGATTCCTCCTCCGATGGAAGATCCCTAGTGGTGGTGGACCCTCTTGGACCACCCCGGGTCCAAGATCTTCAGCCATCCCCATACCAGCACCGCCCTCCGAGTGGCCCCCCTCCCAGTTGCCGGTGACCGCTTACCCAAGAGGGTGCTCACTCAGGAACACATATCTTATTCTAAATATGCAGCATAATAAAAACAAATTGAAAAAAACACCATTTATTATTATACAAAAGTTTAAATCACATACAAAATTACAAACCCCCCCCTTTCAAAACCTTAAAATCCAGAGGACAGAAGAAAGTGCTCAGAAATAAAGTGCACGTGATTCTGAAGTGAAGAGGCTATTGACCTCCTGGGATCCATCTCTGTAGGGTAGTCAACCATTGTGAATGCCATCCAGGAGCTGGCATCCCAGATGCAACAATGCAATGCCTTCCTGGAGGGCATTCAAGGTGGCTTGGCGGCCCTACAGAGATCGTTTCAGGCTCTAGCCTTCTCTCTGATGGCAGCCAGTGTCCCTGTTTCTTCCATCCCCCCTCCAACTACCTCTTCCCAGTCCCTGTCTCCTCTCCCCCAACCAATCCTACGCACACATTCTGACAAGCATGCATCCAGAACAACAGACAGGACTCGCACAGACAAACACAGGCACCACACTTTACTCCACAAGCACACACACAGCCAACACACAGATGCACGTACAACAACAGCCATTACTTCCACTGTCTCCCCTCCTCCTCCTCCCTCACAATCACATCAGCACTCACACCTGCATGCACTGTATCAACAGTCACAGATCCTGCCACCTGTACAGCCTTTCCCACAGTCACCACAACAGCAGACCTGCAGACATGCACCCCACACACCACATGCGCAATCACCACCATCATAACCATCACCACCTTATGAAGCACACCCACGTCACTTGTAGACACCACTGCAACATACATCCACACGTCCTGTTTGTCTTCCCCCACCCTGTCTGCCCCCCACAAAGACACGTAAACACTCCCACTCAGACACCCAACAGCCATTCACCTCGCACACGCACACTGTCCATGCACCTGCACCCAAGTCCGGCACACCTCCTCCTCCTACAACCACTTCCTCTACCTCCACTCCAATTCCTCCTCCCAAACCCCTCCCCACTGGTCTTAAGAAGCTTTTCCTTTCCTGCCTTGACCTCTTCCTTACACCACCCCCACCCCGTCCTGCCCGTAAGAGGAAAGTCCCCTCCCCCCAGCCCAGTCCCTCTAACTCTCATTCCACTCCTGTTCATCTCCCTAAGAGTTCCCCCGCCACTAATGGGAACAAGAGTGGCACTGCATCCCCCCTTCCCAAGGCCACTCCTCCGCCCCATACCCAGAAGGGCAAGGACCCGCTGTAGGAAAGTACTCTCTTTTTGGCATGTTACCTCCAATTCCTGCCTGATGACAGTGTGGTTGACTGTGTCACTAGGGTCCTGCTACCCAGGACCCCAATGCTTATGTTCTCTGTCCTATAAATGTTGTCACTGCATACTGGTAACCCAGTAGTTCATCCCAAATTGGCACACTTGTCACCCCTTATAAGTCCCTAATATATAGTACCTAGGTACCCAGGGCATTGAGGTTCCAGGGGATCCCTATGGGCTGCAGCATTTCTTTTGCCACCCATAGGGAGCCCATGTAAAGGCTTCTACAGGACGGCCATTGCAGCCTGTGTGAAATGGTGCATGCACCATTTCACAGCCATTTACACTGCACCAGGGCACTTATAAGTCACCCATATACCAGGCCTTCCAACGCTGAAGGCTGGGTGAACAGTACCTGTGTGTGAGGGCACCCCTGCACTAGCAAAGGTGCCCCCACATAATCCAGGACCATTTCCCCAGACTTCGTGAGTGAGGGGACACCATTTTACGCATGCACTATACATAGGTCGCTACCTGTGTACAGCTTCACAATGGTAACTCCGAATATGGCCATGTTTGGTATCAAACGTGATGGAATCATACCCTAAGTCTTTTGCAAGCATTGGTTGTATGATTCCATGCACCCTGTGGGCTCCTTGGAGGACCCCCAGGAATGTCATTTCATTCTGGGATTTTCCAGGCAACCCCAGCTGCTGCCACCTCACAGACAGGTTTCTGCCCTCCTGTTGCTTGAGCAGCTCAAGCCCAGAAAGGCAGAACACCGGATTTCCTTTGGGAGAGGGATGTTACACCCTCTCCCCTTGGAAATAGGTGTTACTGGCATGGGAGGGATAGCCTCCCAGAGCCTCTGGAAATGCTTTGAAAGGCACAGATAGTGCCCTCCTTGTATAATCTAGTCTACACCGGTTGAGGGACCCCCAGTCCCTGCTCTGGCACAAAACTGGACATAGGAAAGGGGAGGGACTTCTCCCCTATCCATCACCACCCCAGGGGTGGTGTTCAGAGCTCCTCCAGAGTGCCCCTGGGTTTTGCCATCTTGGATTCCAAGTTGGCAGGGCACTCTGGGAGCATCTGAGTGGCCAGTGCCTGCAGGTGACGTCAGAGCCCTCCCCTGATAGGTGCTTACCTGTTAGCTGACCAATCCCACTTTCAGGGGTATTTAGGGTCTCTCTCCTGGGTGTTTCCTCAGATTCAGATTGCAAGACTCCAGCAGGAATCCTCTGCATCCTTTTCTTCACCTTACCGAAGAAACTGCATCTGAACCCTCCAGGAACTCTACAAGTGCAACAAAGAAGCAAAGACGACTTCTGCAACATTGTATCTTCAGCTCCTGCCAGCAAATGCAGCTGTTTCCCAGTCTTGCATTCTCAGAGGACAGCCAGTCTTCACCCTGCACCAGAAGAACGAAGGAATCTCACTTGAATTAAAGGAGTCACTTCCCTGCTTCAGCAGGCACCTCTCTGCATCGACGACCAGTGGCTTGGGTCCCCTATCCTGAAGAAGTGCAAGGATCCAGCAACATCGGTGGTAGACTGAAGTGGTCCCGATGGTCCTGAAGTCCAGCTGTCCAACTTTGGTGGAGGTGTGAGCTTGCCTCTCCACACAAGACAGTACCCCGTGCACCGTGTGTTTTGCAGTTGCCAAGGCTTGTTGGCATCCTTCCATAAAGTTCTTCATGCACTATGCAGCTCCAGCCCCCAGCACTCCTTCCTGAAATGCACAGCCTCCTGCGTGGTTCTCTGCCGGCGTGGGATCCCTTTGTATAGTGCTGCATGGGCCTCCTTTTGCACCTTCTTTGTCCCCATGCTGTGGGACTTCTGTGTGTGCCGCTTGGTCTTCTGAGGGCACTCAGAGTTGCTGAGAGCCCCTTCTGTCTCTCCCTCCTGGGTAGAGGCCACCAGGTCCCTTCTGGTCCCGAGCAGGGCCATTTTCTACTAACCATGACCTTTACGTGTACCAAGGCTTGTAGGCAGAATCCAGCAACGCAAACCAGACTGCAATCATCCATTTGGTGTGGGACATCATCTGCACCAACCAGGAACCCACATCCGTCTTCTTGGGTGAGGTACTGACTGTTCTTCTTCACCAGTGGTTCTTCTTTTGCACCTTCATCCGGGTCAGCAGGGGGCCCTGTTCTCCCTGGACTCTTCAGTGCTTCTTGGGCTTGGTCCCCTTCTTCCACAGGTCTTCGGGCCAGGAATCCATTGTTGGTATCTTGCAGTCTCTTCTGGCAAAATCTTCTACCACATGTTCTTGTGTGTTCTAGGAAAGTTACTGTGATTTACTCCTGCTTTTCTGGGCTTTGGGGTGGGTTCTCTTACTTACCTTTGATGTTTTCTAACACTCCCAGTGCCCCTCCACACACTACACTTGCCTAGGTGGGAAACCGACTTTCGCATTCCACTATTCTAGTATATGGTTTGTGTTCCCCCCAGGCCCATTTCTAACTATTGCGATTTTCACTATTTGCCCTGTTTTCTAACAGTTTTTTACAGCTATTCTGCATTCTAGTGGATATACTGTGTATATTACTTACCTCCTAAGGGAGTATAGTTTCTAAGGTATGTTTGGCATTTGTGTTACCAAAATAAAGTACCTTTATTTTTGCAACACTGAGTATTTTCTTTCATGTGTGTGAGTACTGTGTGCCTACAGTGGTATTGCATGAGTGTTGCATGTCTCCTAGTTAGACCTTGGCTGCTTATCCACACTTCCCCTAGAGAGCCTGGCTTCTAGACACTGACTACATTTCACTAATAAGGGATAACTGGACCTGGTTAAAGGTGTAAGTACCTTAGGTACCCACTACAAACCAGGCCAGCCTCCTACACCCGCCCCCTCTCAAACCCAAGCCCAATGACCCCCCTCCCAAGAAAACCCCCCATTCCCCCACCTGCTGAAGTGCCTGCCTGCCATCTCCATGATTCCCCTGCCCAGTGGAGTGCCCAGGTTGTCAGGAGTCAAGTTGAGCTTTGGACGTTGCCCTGTGGCCATTTGGAAAATTTGGACTGGGCAATGGCCCTGCCTGTAGATATGTATATATTTATTTATTTGAATTTGATCTCGTTATCCAAATGATAACAGTGGTTGGACCAGAGGTATGTGTCCTAGCTTTATTTGCTCATGGGTTCTGTTGCTGTCGATTTACTCTGCAGATTGTTCTGGGTGTGTGGTGCGTGTATGGTGTGTGTTGTGCGTGTGTGTGTGTAGGAAAGTACCATCTTGCCTGGCATGTTACCCCCATTTTTACTGTATGTATGTTTGTTTTTGCCTATGTGTCACTGGGATCCTGCTAGCCAGGACCCCAGTGCTCATAAAGTATGTCCTGTATGTGTTCCCTGAGTGGTGCTTAACTGTATCACTGAGGCTCTGCTAACCAGAACCTCAGTGTTTATGCTCTCTCTGCTTTTACAATTGTCACTGCAGGCTAGTGACTAATTTCACCAATTCTGATTGGCACACTGGAACACCCTTATAAGTCCCTAGTATATGGTGCCTAGGTAACCAGGGTATTGGGGTTCCAGGAGATCCCTATGGGCTGCAGCATTTCTTTTGCCACCCATAGGGAGCTCAGACAATTCTTACACAGGACTGCCACTGCAGCCTGACTGAAATAACGTCCACGTTATGTCACAGCCATTTTACACTGCACTTAAGTAACTTATAAGTCACCTATATGTCTAACCCTCACTTAGTGAAGGTTAGGTGCAAAATTACTTAGTGTGTGGGCACCCTGGCACAAGCCAAGGTGCCCCAACATTGTTCAGGGCAATTTCCCAGGACTTTGTGAGTACGGGGACACCATTACACGCGTGCACTACATGTAGGTCAATACCTATATGTAGCGTCACCATAGTAACTCCGAACTTGGGCATGTAACATGTCTAGGATCATGGAATTGTCACCCCAAACCATTCTGGTATTGGGGGGACAATTCCGTGCATCCCCGGGTCTCCAGCATAGACCCCGGGTACTGCCAAACTAACTTTCCGGGGTTTTCTCTGCATCTACTGCTGCTGCCAACCTTCAGACAGGTTTCTGCCCCCCTGGGGCCTGGGCAGCCCAGTCCCAGGAAGGCAGAACAAAGGATTTCCTCTGAGAGAGTGTGTTGCACCCTCTCCCTTTGGAAATAGGTGTGAAGGGCCTGGGAGGAGTAGCCTCTCCTGGCCTCTGGAAATGCTTTGAAGAGCACAGATGGTGCCCTCCTTGCAAAAGCCAGTCTTCTCCGGTTCAGGGATCCCCCCAGCCCTGCTCTGGTGCGAAACTGGACAAAGGAAAGGGGAGTGACTACTCCCCTGACCAGCACCTCCCAGGGGAGGTGCCCAGAGCTCCTCCAGTGTGTCCCAGAGCTCTGTCATCTTGGATTCAGAGGTGTGAGGGCACAATAGACAGCTCTGAGTGGCCAGTGCCAGCAGGTGACGTCAGAGACCCCTCTTGATAGGTGCTTACCTTTCTCTGTGGCCAAACCTCCTCTGAGGGCTATTTAGGGTCTCTCCTGTGGGTATATCACCAGATAACGAATGCATGAGCTCACCAGAGTTCCTCTGCACTTCCCTCTTCGACTTCTGCCAAGGATCAACCGCTGACTGCTCCAGGACGCCTGCAAAACCGCAACAAAGTATCAAGAAGACTACCAGCAACATTGTAGCACCTCATCCTTCCGGCTTTCTCGACTGTTTCCTGGTGGTGCATGCTCTGAGGGTTGTCTGCCTTCTCCCTGCACTGGAAGCCAAGATGAAATCTCCTGTGGGTCGACGAATCTTCCCCCTGTCAACCCAGGCACCAAACTTCTGCATCAGCGGTCCTCTGGGTCCCATCTCATCTTGACGAGCGTGATCCCTGGAACACAGGAGCTGGATCCAAGTGTCCCCGACAGTCCAGTGGCCCTTCTGTCCAAATTTGGTGGAGGTAAGTCCTTGCCTCTCCACACCAGACAGTAATCATGTGCACTGCATGAACTGCAGCTGCTTGGACTTCTGTGCACTTTTGCAAGACTTCCTTTGTGCACAGCCTAGCCCAGGTCCCCAGCACTCCGTCTTGCATTGCCCAACTCGCTGAGTTGACCTCCGACGTCGTGGGACCCCCTTTTGTTGTTCCGAGTCAACTGCTGTCCTCAGATCTTCTGAACACCTGTTCTGGTGCTTCTGTGGCTGCTGCCTGCTTCTGCATGGGCTCTCTGTATTGCTGAGGGCCCCTCTGTCTCCTCCTCCAAGGGACGACCTCCTGGTCCTTCCTGGGCCCTGGCAGGACCCAAGATCCTCAACTGTGACTCTTGCAGCTAGCAAGGCTTGTTTGTGGTCTTTCTGCGTGGAAACAACTCTGCATCCTCCAGCACGCCGTGGGACATCTTCTGACCAAAGGAGAAGTTCCTGGCACCTTCCGTTGTTGCAGAATCTTCGGCTTCTTCCACCCAGAGGCAGCCCTTTTTCACCTTCAACCGGGGATAGTGGGCTCCTGCCCCCCTGGACACTTGCGTGACTCTTGGGCTCGGTCCCCTTCCTTTGCAGGTCCTCAAATCCAGGAATCTGTCTTCAGTGTTTTGCAGTCAGTTGTTGTCCTTGCAGAATCCCCTATCTCAACTTTGCTGTCTTTCTGGGGTAGTAGGGTAAATTTACTCCTACTTTTCAGGGTCTTGGGGTGGGGTATCTTGGACACCCTTAGTGTTTTCTTACACTCCCAATGGCCCTCCATACACTACACTAGGCCTGGGGTCCATTCGTGGTTCGCATTCCACTTTTGGAATATATTGTTTGTGTTCCCCCAGGCCTATTTTTCCCTATTGCATTCTATTGTGTTCCACAGTGTTTGCCCTACTTTTCTAACTGTTTACTTACCTGATTTGGTTGGTGTGTGTATATTTTGTGTATATTACTTACCTCCTAAGGGAGTATATCCTCTGTGATACTTTTGGCATATTGTCAGTAAAATAAAGTACCTTTATTTTTAGTAACCCTGAGTATTGTGTTTTCTTATGATATAGTGCTAAGTGATATAAGTGGTATAGTAGGAGCTTTGCATGTCTCCTAGTTCAGCCTAAGCTGCTCTGCTATAGCTACCTCTATCAGCCTAAGCTGCTAGAACACCTCTCATCTACTAATAAGGGATAACTGGACCTGGCACAAGGTGTAAGTACCACAAGGTACCCACTATAAGCCAGGCCAGCCCAGGCTCCAACAGTGTGTCACTCTCCCCTCCCTCCCTCTTGTGCTAGGCGGTTATACTCACCGTCATCATCTTCATCAGAATTAGTGCTCTTGGGTGGCCATTGCGTGTTACAGCATCGGGATGACTTCCAGTTCTGTTTCCATGGCAGCCGCGGAGGCCTCTGTGTCCCTGGAGGTGTCTGTCTCCTTTTTATATGATGTGCTTCCGCCAGGCTTTTGATAATCTGCTATGTCATAATATGGTGGTCGGATCCTTGTTTTCCTTCTGCCTGTAGGTGGCTACCTCGTACTGCACTGGTGGTTGGAGTGGTAGATTAGCTGTATATGGGAGGGATTGACACCATGGTCATAATTTGGGGTCATTACCACCAGCCTGGCGATGATGCTACCGACATCGCCGGCGTGACGGTCACCTGACCGCCAATGTCATAATGAGGGCCTATGTCTGAAAGAAGAAACCACAGATTCTCAGACACAGAATTGAGGGTCATGGTGGATAAGATAATAAGGGTAGAAACACACTTATTTGGAACCCTTGCTCAAAGTACCACAATAACTCAGAAAAGGCAAATGTGGGAGAGAATTGTGTCAAGAGTGCATACTATATCTAACAACACTTGCTCACAGGAGGACATTGGGAAGCCCTTGAATGATTTGCGAGAGAGTAAGATGTCTGGCCTCTAAAGCCTACGTAGAGGCTCAGCGGACTGGTGGGGCTTTTCCAGGCCTATTAACCTCTTGTCCTGAGAGAAGACGGTGTATGAAATCCTACACACAAAAGAATTTGCAGGAATCCCTGAGGGTTTGGGGACTGGTAAGTACAACCACTGTATGTTACATTGTAACCATGTCTTCATTATTGTAATCCTAATATATGTTATTGTTTGCTTTTCTTGTAAAAATATTTGTAAAGGTACATCAGTGATTAGGTAGATTAATTTCCTTTTGTGTTTTTTGTAAAACGTTTCTTCATTCACAATGTAGAATGTTCAATCTCATTTTAACATTTTTCCAGAATGTAATCTGTACAACTATATATATTTTAGAATTATATGTGGTATTTTCTGGCAACAAGTAACCATTATGTGTGTGCTGTTTTGCAGCAACTACATTATATTTCAGATACTACATAATGTAATTTGCTTTGTATCGGTCAGGTCAACAACCTGTACCTTTTTAATGATGAGTATTTACTTTAATGCATACATTTCTAGCTAGGACATTTTATTTTATAACTGAAGACATTCTAAAGTACAGTCCACTACTATTTTGACAGTGTTAGTGGTCAATGCCTACACAACCAATAATTCATCATTATGTGTAACATTTATGTATGTGATGTGACACATTCATCACACTATGGCCCTCAATATGACCCTGGCGGTGAGTGATAAAGTGGCGGTAAACCGCCAGCAGGCTGGCAGTAATTACCGTCAAATTATGACCATGGCAGAGAAAACGCCCATAGACTGCCAATGTACCACACCAACCGCCAGGGCGTTAACAGCACTCACCACAGTGGCAGCCAACAACAGCCAGACAGAAGACAAAGTACAGCCCACCATATTTTGACCCTTCAATCCGCCACGATTTCCGGGGCGGTACCAATACCATCAAAAGCCTGGTGGAAACACATCACAGAAGAGCAAAAACTCACCATCGGAGACACAGGGAAGAAAAACACCACCATGGAACCGGAACTGCAAGTCTTCCCGATGATCATCTACGTCATGCTCCACCTTGAACACCAATGCAGATGAAGGCGATGACGGTGAGTATAGCCGCCTAGCAAAAAAGGAAGGGAGGGAGGAAAACCAGAGTGACACACACACACACACACAACACACACCATACACACACACACCATAAGCACAACCAGCTGCAGACAAAAAACAATGGCACACGATACACGGCAGAATAATGCAAGGACAACAAGAATGCAATAATGAGAATGTATTGATATAAACAGCTACCAAATTAACCAATTGTACGAAAAACAGATATGTACAAATGTACACAAAGGACCAATGCCCAGTCCAATGTACTAAGGGCCCACATGGCCACAGGGCACAGTCCAAGATCCAACTCAAATCCTCACTTCATCCGAATAGAACTCTGCAGGGGCATCAATTTGCAAGAGGGCAGGCACCTGAGGGGGATAGGGATTGGGGCACCTCAGCCGAATACGGGAACACACCCACTGGTTCTGGAGGGGGCTCCATGCCCACATCTCTGTGCTGGGGAGTGCAAGGCCACAGTCTCTCAGGTGGGTGACCTTCCCACTGGTTCTGGAGGGCGCCCCATGCCCATTGCTCTGTCCTGGGGAGTGCAAGGCCAAAGTCTCTCAGGTGGGTGACTTTCCCACTGGTTCTTGAGGGGCTCCATGCCTATTACTCCGTCCTAGGGAGTGCAAGGCCACAGTCTCTGGAGTGGGTGACTTTCCCACTGGTTCTGGAAGGGGCTCCATGCACATTACACTGTCCTGGGGAGTGCAAGGCCACAATCTCTCAGGTGTGGAACTTGCCCACTGCTCCTGGAGGGGGACCATTATACAGCAGTCCCTGGAGGGTGGCCTACATGGCTTTCAGTGGTGGTGATGCCTGCGCTGTGTCATCTGGAGGTGAGAGCTTCACAGTGTCAGCAGGTGAAGGTGCCTCCTGGGCAGCCTCTGCTGGAGGTGAGGGCTGCACTGTCTCAGCAGGTGGAGGTGCCTCCTGGGCAGCCTCTGCTGGAGGTGAGGGATACATTTCCTCAGTTGGCGATGAGGGCGCCGTGACCACTGGTGGTGGCTGTGGTGGTGTCACTGAGAGCCTCGGCTGGAGGTGAGGGCTGAACTGTGTTGGCAGGTGGAGATGCCTCCTGGGCAGCCTCTGCTGGAGGTGAGGGATGCAGCGTGTTGGCAGGTAGAGGTGCCTCCTGGGCAGCCTCTGCTGGAGGTGAGGGATGCACTTCCTCAGCTGGTGGTGGAGGCCCCGTGACCACTGGTGGTGCCACCCTGACAGTCTCCGCTGGAGTCGAGGGCTTCTTCCCCTTCATGGCAGGAGGTGCGGGTTCCTTAGCCTTCTGGCCAGGATTTTAAGGGCTTCTTCCCCTTCATGGCAGGAGGTGTTGGCTCCTTCCCCTTCATGGCAGGAGGTGTGGGATCCTTAACCTTCCTGGCTGGTGGAGTGGGATCCTTCACTGACTTGCCACTACGACTAGGTGGTGCCATCACTGTCCGGGTGGACTGTTTGGATGAGGTGCTGGGCTGGGTCATTGGGACCCTTCTCTTACGGCAGGACAGAGGGAGGGGGAGGTAAGAGGTAAACTTGTAGAAGGAAATGCTTCTTAGGGGCGGTGGGTTGGGATGAGGGAGAAGGGATGAGAGTGGAGGATGATGGAACGGTTGTAGGAGGTGTATGTCTGCTGGACCTGGGTGCAGGTGCATGGGCAGTGTGCTGATGTGAGGTAGATGACTGTTGGATGTGTGAGTGCTTACGTTTGTGTCCTTTAGGAGGGTGGACAGACAGGGTAGGAGAGGACGCAGGGGAAACGTGCATGGATGTTGTGGAGGTGTCTGCTAGTGAGGTGTGTGTGCTGCTTGGTGTGGTGATGGTGGATGTTGATGCAGTGCTTGCAGGTGTGAGTGTGGACAAGATTGTGAGGGAGGTGCAGGTGGAGGAGTAGGAGGAGGGGGAGACAGTGGAGGCAGTGGATGTGGTTGTGTCTGCAACTGTCTGGTGTTTGCATGAGTGCTTGTGGGATGAAGTGTGGTACCTGTGTTTGACTGTGCCACTCTTGTTTGTTATCATGTGTGTATGCTCGTCTGTATGGGTGCATGGGATGGGTTGAGGTTGAGGAGACTGGAACTGGGACTGGGACTGGGACGTGGTAGTTGGAGGGGGCACGGTAGGGACAGGGACAATGGCTGCCATCAGAGAGGAGGCCAGAACCTGAATTGATGTCTGTTGGGCCGCCAATCCACTGTGAATGCCCTCCAGGAATGCATTGCATTGCTGCATCTGGGTTGCCCTACAGAGATGGTTCTCAGGCGGTCAATCGCCTCCTCACTCAGGGCAGCAGGGCTCACTGGGGTAAGGCCTGAGGTGCCTGGGGTGAAGGAGATGCCCACCCACCTTGGTGAGTGGGCATGTGCAACTGGCTGAGGAGCTACTAGAAGGGTGGTGCTGGTACGGCGGTGGCGGCTGTACCTGCAGCTGGGGTGGTCACAGAGGTGTCTGCCACCACCAGGGAGCTTCCATCAGAGGAGGTATCTGAGTCTGTGTTGTCACCTCCTGTCTCCGCCGTGGTGGTCCCCTCGCCCTCCGTCCCACTGATTCCCTTGGCGTTGGTGGACTCTGCATCCTGGGTCCTGTGGGATGCAGCTCCCTCTGTCGCCAGTGCCCCTGCCCCTCCACAAAAATGCTGCTTATGCACACATGGACAGGATGACAGAAGAAAAAAGAGGGGGGAGAGAAAGGAAACACTGTGTCAATTACTGCACCAACACCACAGTTGGCATGCACCGCACCATCCCACATATGGATCAGGCTTGAGCACTATGCAGTGCACTGCCAGTGATTTGGCTAGATGCCACAGCAAGATGAGGGCCACACACCGCCAACTGCACCACTCCTGGTACCCACAAAGCCCTGACTGACATGGAATGCTAACAAGCTAGGTTACCTCCATTTGCCATACACCCACTACCCTTGAGCTGGATCAAGCTGCAATGTGTGGCCTGTCCTTAGGGGCACCCACTAAGTCACATCCATTACCCGGATCCCATGCACTTGCCAATTATTGTAGTAATGTCCACTGTACTCACCCCCTTGTGGCTGCCGTGATGCCTTCAAGCGCCCCTCCAGCTCTGGGTAGGCCACCACCAGTATGCGGGGCATAAGGGGGGTCAGGTTCCAACAGGCACCCTTCCCTGTTGGGAGGCCATCCCCATCTGGGACTCGGCGGGCTTCCTTGCCCAGCATCTCAGGTCCTCACACAGTTTCCGACAGTGGGGGCTCTGCCTGGTAAGGAGCCCCAGGGTCTGCACGTCTTTGGCGATGGCACGCCATAATCCCTTCTTTTGATGGGCGCTGACCTGCAGAGGTAATACAGACAGGAGGACACCATTACACATACAATCCAGCCTGTCACACATATATTGTTGGGGCCATTGACGGGACACATATTGCGTTAGTCCCCCAGTCAGAATGAACAGGTGTTCAGGAATCGGAAGAGTTTCCACTCACTGAATGTGCAAATGGTGTGCCTGGCGGACCAGTACATCTCCCATGTCAATGCTAAGTATCCTGGGTCAGTTCATGATGCCTTTGTCCTGAAGAATAGCAGCATCCCAAATGTGATGGCCCAACTACAGAGGCACAGGGTGTGGCTAATAGGTGAGCCATGGTCCCCACCCACTGTATGTTTGTGTATGCCTTCAGGTGTCATCCCCAAATCATTGTGTCCCTCAATACTTGCAGGTGACTCTGGCTACCCAAACCTATTGTGGCTTCTGCCGCGTGTGAGGAATGCCAGGACAGGGGCTGAGGAACATTATAATGAGGCACATGGGTGAACCAGAAGGATCATCGGCCTCCTGAAGGCCAGGTTCGGGTGCCTCCATCTACTCACCCGGGAAGGCCTACCAGGTAGTAGTGGCATGCTGCATGTTGCACAACCTGGCCCTCAGACAGAATGAACCCTTTCTGCAGGAGGAGGAGATGGAGATGTCCCTGTGACAGCAGTGGACCCGGAGGACAGTGAGGCTGAGGAGGCAGAGGATGAGGATGAGGACAACCGAACATCAGTTATATGTCAATACTTCCAATGACACACAGGTGAGACAGTGCAACTGACCATTCCTCTGACCAGTTTTCTGTGTGGCTGTAACATGATGGCATTGACTTCCATTGCATCTCAACTTACTGTTACCTATGGCTTGTCATTTTACAGATGTTGGTGAGATAAGAACGGTGTACTGATGTGATGACTACAGACATCTACAGGTCATTATTTCTATGCTCTCACAGTGTTCAGATCATTTGCACTAGATGTGACTGTTTCCATAAATGCACATTTTCAACACATTAAATACTAGTAGTCAAGTTTCGTTCAAGGGTGTTTATTGTAGTGCTATGTAATTGAGGGAAAAGTGCAATGGAATGGGGTGATGATGGAGGAAAGTCCAGGGTGTTGTTCCAGTCTGTTTGTAGCACAGGTCCAGTGTCCAAGGGGCCATATGAAGGGGAGCAAAGGCAGTTCAAAATGGACAAGGTGACACAGTGGGACACAAGGGGGATAATCAGGAGAGTCTCATTTCCTGGCAGTGGTCTTGGCAAGTGTCTCTGGCTTCTGTCTGGTTCGCAGGGAATGTTTGCGGGTGGTTCACCTTCTGCAGGAGGAGGGGTGCTGGTAACCTGTGGGTCCTGTGGTGGGCCTCCTGCCCACTAGCTGCAGCGGAAAGGGAGGGCTGGTCAATGGACTGGCTAGTGGTAGGGGCCCAATGATGTGCTGTTACTTTCCTCATGATGTTGGCCATGTCTGCCAGCACCCCTGCTATGGAGATCATGGTGGTGTTAATGTCCTGCAAGTCCTCCCTGATCCCCTGATAATGTTCCTCCTGCTGCCACCTGTTCTCCTGCACGTTGTCAAGGATCTGGCCCATCGTGTCCTGGGAATGTTGGTAGGCTCCCAGGATCTCGGCGAGTGCCTCCTGGAGAGGTGTTTCACTGGGTCTGTCCTCCCCCTGGTGCACAGCGGTCCTCCCAGGATCTCTGTTGGCTTGTGCCTCTGTCCCCTGAACGGTGTGCCCACTGCCACTGACCCCAGGTCCCTGATTGTCTTGGGTATGAGGTGTGGACTGGGCTCCCTGTACAAGTGGGCACACTGCTGATTGGCGTGTCCTGGGGCCAGAGGTGTGGGTATGCTGGGTGGGTGCTGTGGTGTTGGATACTGATGGGGAGGCTCTGTGGTGGACTGTGAGTGGGCTTGGGTGATCGTCTGTCCAATGGTCCCTGATGGGCCAGGTTGTTGGTCCAGATCCAGAAGTCCAGAGTTACTGTCATCACTGGGGGCATCTTCTGTTCGGTCACTGGATAGTCGTGGCACCTCCTCTGCTGAAATTGGCTGGGGCACCTGTGGGGATGTAAGTGATGTATTATGCTTCATGTCTGTGACATATTGTACATTCCTGGCTTCCCCTCTATAGTTGCTGTTGCCCTGCCACCTTTGTTTGTGTATGGGAATGTATGTTGTGATTGTTAGTTTCCCTATACTGTGCATGCTTTGGTGATGGGTGTCCATGCAGGGCTGGGAGGGCTCTCCATGAATTGGTATGGCATGCAGGGCTTGGAATTGGGGTTAGTCATCTGCGTTGGTGCAGTGTGTGGGATGTAGTGGAGTGATGGTGTGAGGGTGAGGGAGTGAGAAAGCATGCAGGAATGGGGGGTGGTAAGTGGGAAATGTTGACTTACCAGTGTCCAGTCCTCCGGCTACTCCAGCGAGTACCTCAGGATGCAGTAATGCCAAGACTTGCTCCTCCCATGCTGTGAGCTGTGGGGGAGGAGGTGGGGTCCACCGCCAGTCCTCTGTATGGCGAGCTGGTGCCTTGCTGCCATGGAACGTACCTTCCCCCGTAGGTCGTTCCACCTCTTCCTGATGTCATCCCTTGTTCTTGGGTGCTGTCCCACGGCGTTCACCCTGTCCATGATTCTCCGCCATAGCTCCATCTTCCTGGCAATGGATAACTGTTGTACCTGTGCTCCAAACAGCTGTGGCTCTACCCTGACAATTTCCTCCACCATGACCCTTAACTCCTCATCAGTGAAACAGGGGTGCCTGCATGAGGACATGGGTGTTGTGTGGTGTGTGTTGGCGAGAGTGTGTTGAGTAATGTGGTGGGGTGTGTGATGTGGGGTGCATGAGGGATTTATGGTTGTATGTGGTGTGTGTGTCTAGTTGTCTCTGTGCTATTCGTGTCAATCTCCTGGAAGTAATTGTTGTTTGGAAAGGGTTGTGGGTAATGTGGGCGTGTGTTTCATAGTGCTGTGGGTGGGTGGGTATGGTGTGTGTATGGGTGTCAGGTGTGTGTTTTTAGTATTGGCCAATGTAGTGCTGTTTTGTATTTGGGTGTCCATTTGTAACGTGGCGGTATGTACCGCCAATGGTTTACCGCCATTGAATGTCCGCTGTGGTGATTCGTGGGTCATAATGTGATGGGCATTGTTCTGTTGGTGTAACGGTATGGGTGTTGGTACCGCCACTTTAGCACTGACCTTTGGGGTGGCAGATTTGTTTTTGTGGCTGCTTTCTGTCGGATTGGTGAGTGTGTGTGTCATAATATGGCAAAGGGATATTCACCACCTCGGTGGTATGTTGGTGGCCGTCACTGTGGCGGTAAGCGGGATTTACCCCCAATATCATAATGAGGGCCTATATGTTAAACTGATAACGAATCTACACAAGTGTAATAGTTGTCTAAAAAGCTTTGAACCAACATTTCAAACTCCTCATACAGAAAGGTGTGTTACTTTTGCTTTTTGTCTCACACTTTCCATCCGTGGGGTGTATAGGGTCATTATCTTTCAGATGCATTCTCATATCGCCTTTTCAAGTCATGCTTAATCTCATACAGATAATCAAAAAAACAGAATGTACACTCCAAATGAAAACTTGTAATGAGAAAGGTGGCTGCCTACAAAACCTTAACATGATAAAGCACAGCACTGTTATTTTTGTGCAATGACTCACATGTGTGATGTGGTATCATTATGCAACATCTGACTTGATTGCATGTAGGTCATTTCAGTGTTTAGTGTTTCTGTACATCATCTCAGTCAGATTGAAATGGTGTTTATGTAATGCCTAAAATAATATGTTTTTATCTTCCCTTTAGGATCACAGAAAGTAGCGTTTTATTACCATTAAGAATAAGAATTGTAACTGCTTATTGTTACAGTGTCTGAGGACGATGTGCCCTGGCATAACCATTGTATGTATTGTAAAGACCATTATAACATTTTTCAATACAAGAATAAGAATTGTAACTATGCATTAAGGATTTTAAGTCAGACTGTAGATACTGAAATGTCACTTAACACACGTGTATATAAATGTAATTCTAATCAGCATTGTCTTTCACATTGTAGGACTTCCACCCAGAACTGAAGTTGAAGAAACTGCACTAAGTACCACAATTGCCACTTCTTCTTCTGTAGAAGGCTTCCGTGGAGATACAACTCCTACTGATCTAGATCCTATTGAGTAGCCTGGTCCATCAGGATTGTCTCAGCAGGCTGCCAGGGTGAGCCTTACTTTGCCTAACATCCCCAATACTAGTAATTAATGTCTGTTCCTCTCCAACACCCAGTAATTGTTAATGCTCCCTGAGTCCCAACATCTCTTCGAATATCTGTAGTGTACACTTCTGCCCTGGCTCCTGTGAGGCCATCTGCAGTTGAGTCAAGACCCAGTGTTATAGTGCACACTGTCAAAAGGCCACTGGGTAGTCTGGGAATGACTGAATTTGAGCAGCAGAATGAGGCCACTGATGCCCATAGTTTTATAGGAACTATGGGTCACAGCATCATAGGAGCGGCATCTAGACATGAAGACCAGATAGACCAGACCACAGGGCTCTTCAAAGAGAACAATAATCTCATGAGGAGCCTAAAGCAGCTGCAGAGGGAGCACAATGACCTCGTGGAGAGGCAGATATCTCTCTTTTGCTCCCTGTCTGTGGTGGTGCAGGATGGGTTCAAGGATATATGTAGAGCAATTTGTGAGTCATCTACCCGTTTCTGTGGACCTTCAACAGCAGACAAAATTCCACCAGCCTCCTCAATAGGGAGGACCTGCAACCCAAGGAGTCACCTGTCATCAACTTGGAGCCATCAATCCCCTTCACAAGGTGTTGTTTGGCTTGACCAGTGGGAAAGGATCCCAGCAAGACCACCACTAAGAGGAACAAATCCTAATTTCCTGCTGTGAAACCACTAGACACCAGGGAATTGTTTTTTTTTATACTTACGCATTGATTATTTTGGGTTTTGGTTTTACATTTGGGCCATGAGAGCTTGGGTAACTCTCAAAGTCGTCCCACTTGGAATGGTGAGGGATGCACTTTTTGGACTTTGGGACGCTGCCATGTAGAAAAATCCACAAGACCTAGACACATCTGAAAACTAAACATCTGGTTGATTCCAGGGTGGTGTGCTTCACATCAACCATTTTCTTACCCACAATGCCCTGCAAACCTCCAACTTTGCTGGAAATCACACATTTTCCCACATTTTTGTGATGGAACCTTCCGGAATCTGAAGGAATCCACAAAATTCCTACCACCCAACATTGTCTCATCTATACCAATAAAAATTTTGCTGCACTTGTCAGCCTAAATTTTTTTTTTTTAAACTGCCCTTTTGGACCCGCTTTGGTTCCCCCTTAATTTCAACATGCTTTTGGCTCTTCCCTGTCACAGGCACTTGGCCCACCTACACAAGTGAGGTATAATTTTTACTGGGAGACTGAGGGGAACTTTGGGTGGTAGGAATTTTGTCCCGGTGCAGTGATCCCACACAAAAATGTGGGAAAAATTTGATCTTTTAGCTAAATTTGAGGTTTGCTGAGGATTCTGGGTAAGAAAACATTGGGGGATACACGCAAGTCACACTTCCCTGGAATCCCTGGGGTGTCTAGTTTTCAGAAATGTCTAGGTTTGGTTGGTTTCCCTAGATGGCTGCTGAGCCCACGACCAAAAACTCAGGTCCCCCTCACCCCCCGGAAAAACAGGTAGTTTTGTGTTTGATAATTTTGATGTGTCCCAATAGTGTTTTGGGGCATTTCCTGTCGCAGGCGCTAGGCCTACCCACACAAGTGAGGTACCATTTGTATCGGGAGATGTGGGGGAATGCTGGGTGGATGGACATTTGTGGCTCCTCTCAGACTCCAGAACTTTCTGTCACCGAAATGTGAGGAAAAAGTATTTTTTGGGCCAAATTTTGAGGTTTGCAAAGGATTCTGGGTAACAGAACCTGGTGGGAGCCCCAGAAGTCACCCCATCTTGGATTCCCCCAGGTGTCTAGTTTTAAAAAATGCACAGGTTTGGTAGGTTTACCTAGGTGCCGCTGAGCTAGAGGCCAAAATCTACAGCTGGGCACTTTGCAAAAAATAGCTCTGTTTTCTTTGGGAAATTGTGATGTGTCCACGTTGTGTTTTGGGGCATATCCTGTCGCGGGTACTAGGCCTAACCAAACAAGTGAGGTACCATTTGTATCGGGAGACTTGGGGGAACGCTGGGGGGAGGGAAATTTGTGGCTCCTCTCAGATTCCAGAACTTTCTGTCACCGAAATGAGAGGAAAACGTGTTTTTTCAGCCACATTTTGAGGTTTGCAAAGGATTCTGAGTAACAGAACCTGGTGAAAGCCCTACAAGTCATCCCATCTTGGATTCCCCATGGTGTCTAGTTTTAAAAATGTGCAGGTTTGCTAGGTTTCCCTAGGTGCCGGCTGAGCTAGAGACCAAAATCTACAGCTAGGCACTTTGCAAAAAACACGTCAGATTTCGATGTAAAAATGTGATGTGTCCATGTTGCGTTTCCTGTCGCGAGCATTAGGCCTACCCACGCAAGTGAGGTACCATTTTTATCGGGAGACTTGGGGGAACACAGAATAGGAAAACAAGTATTATTGCCCCATGCCTTTCTCTACATTTTGTCTTCCAAATGTAAGACAGTGCGTAAAAAAGAGGCCTATTTGAGAAATGCCCTGTAATTCACATGCTAGTATGGGCACCCCGGAATTCGGAGATGTGCAAATAACCACTGCTTCTCGACACCTTATCTTGTGCCCATTTTGGAAATACAAATGTTTTCTTGATATCTATTTTTCACTCTTTATATTTCAGCAAATGATTTGCTGTATACCCGGTATAGAATGAAAACCCATTGCAAGGTGCAGCTCATTTATTGGCTCTGGGTACCTAGGGTTCTTGATGAACCTAAAAGCCCTACATATCCCCTCAACCAGAAGAGTCCAGCAGACATAACGGTATATTTCTTTTAAAAATCTGACATCGCAGGAAAAAGTTACAGAGTAAAACGTGGAGAGAAATGGCTGTTTTTTTCTCCTCAATTTCAATATTTTTTCATTTCAGCTGTTATTTTCTGTAGGAAACCCTTATAGGATCTACACAAACTACCCCTTGCTGAATTTATAATTTTGTCTATTTTTCAGAAATGTTTAGCTTTCCAGGATCCAGCATTGGTTTCACACCCATTTCTGTCACTAACTGGAAGAAGGTTGAAAGAACAAAAAATGATAAAATAGGGTATGCCCCAGTAAAACGCCAAAATTGTGTTGAAAATGTGGTTTTCTGATTCAAGTCTGCCTGTTCCTGAAAGCTGGGAAGATGGTGATTTTCACACCCTTTGTTGGTGCCATTTTCAGGGAAAAAATCACAAGCCTTCTTCTGCAGCACTATTTCCCTTTTTTTTTTTTTAAATGAACCTTTTGCTGTATTTTGGCTAATTTCTTGGTCTCCTTCAGGGGAACCCACAAAGTATGGGTACCTCTGAAATCCTGAGGATGTTGGAAAAAAAGCGACACAAATTTGGCATGGGTAGTTTATGTAGACAAAAAGTTATGAGGGCCTAAGCGCAAACTGCCCCAAACAGCCAAAAAAAGGCTCAGCACCTGAGGGGAAAAAGGTCAGGCAGCGAAGGGGTTAATGTACATTCCAAGCACAAAATATTACATATTGCAACTAAATGATCTTCAACAATTGCCTTTCAAATGTATGGGAATATAATTGTAAAATCTTTAGGTACATATAATACTACTTACCTTCAAGAGAAGAAGTTGTCTATTATATGTTGTATTAGATCATTTCCTTCTTCCTCATCACTGCCATCTTCGTTTTGCAATTCATCATCCTGGGCTTCCATACTGTAGTCAACATCCAGGATGAAAGGGATGTTCCGCCGCAGGACAATGAGGGGCAGCATACAACATAACATCATTATGTGGCACACCTTATCGGGTAAGTAGAGGAGCTATCCACCAGATTTAACCAGACAATGAAATCTTGTTTTCAGGAGCCCAAATACCCATTCCATAGGGCTCCTAGTAAGACCATGTGTCTCACTGAAGCGGACTTCCCCTGGCATTGTTGGATTCCTCAGAGGTGGGAACAGTCATGTTGGTTTGGATAAGCAAAATTTCCTGAAAATTAAAAACAACATCATGTAAAATTAACCCTTTTGGTGCAGTGCTGCCTACACTCCCTCTCAAGGGTGTCTGAAGGCCCTTGGCCCACACTGGGAAAGACTAGAAAGGATCTTCTGGTGTATTGCACCGGAGGATTTATTTTTTAGCAAAGGGTAGGGGAGAGGTGGAATTGCTTCCGTATCAGCCCTTGACCCCCCTCCTGCCTATCTATGACATCAGCGCACTGTTAGGTGCACCACATGTCAGATTCCTCACTGGGTCAGCGAGCAGGAGCAGGAGCAGGTAAGAGCTCTCTCCTGCTCCATTGGTGAAAAGAAGCTGAAAACAGGTTTCAGGGAGGCCTTGTTTGAAAGGTGAGAATCTCACTAGGCCACCAAGGACAGTTTATTTAAAAAAATATTTTTTCCTCTGGGAAGCACAGTCACAGTTGTAATGAAGGTGAAATTGTCAGGAGGTAGACCTTTCTGGCATAAGAGTCAACCCATTGGGCCCAATTTTATTTTTGGGGAAATGTGTGTTTTCCTCTTGGGGAATCAGGGCCCCCAGGGGAAAGTACACAAAATAAAAAATAAAAATAAATAAAAAAACAAATATAGATGGGGGGGTCGGCCCTTAGGACATGGGTAACACCCCTTTAGATCTGTTGGAGCTACATTCTTTACATAAATCAGTAGATTATGTTCCACTTGTTTTAATTAATGTCTGTGTTCCCCTGGGGAGGCACTATCATCTCTGTATAATCTGCAAATTTATTTTTAAAAATGTAGCTCTACTGGAGCAAAAGGGACTAAAATTGTTGTGGCATGTGTTGCACGTAGTGGAAGCCCCTCCGTATAGGTTGACTGGTCCTCTTTCATTTGCTTATTTCTGTATTTGGTTGTTATTCTGGTACTGATGAGATGAAAGTTTTGCCCAGGCAGTATTATCATATTTTCAAATCACAAAATAATGAAGTAATAGTATCAAATAAGTGCTGCATTATTCCTTATCATTTACCTTTTCTTGCTGCAATATAGTCAACACTGTCAGATAATTTGGTTCACTCCTGCCACATAATTCCAGTGACTATGGTGACAGCACTGTGAGTTTTCACAAGGTACACGCCTGCCCACAAAGTTGCAAGGGCTACTATGTGTGCTTCATGAGGTCAAAGGTAGATTTTGGCTTTAGGACATTAGCTTTGTACTGTTAAAGGCCCAGCAGCTCCCCCAAAAATAAAGCTTTGCATAAGTCATAACAAATGTATGCTGTGGTATTGGGTATGTGGCAAGGTGAAGTAATACGGTGTCTTTTTGTAGGGTCTGAAGCTTCAGTTAAAAACAAGAGTAATTTTGTGTTTATTTACTGTTTCAAACATCACCTAGATACGCACCCACCAAATGATTTAGAACAATACTGCCTTCTATGTAGGACAGTGTTTTAGAAAGAAGGATTTAGTAAGTCAGCAGAAATGGCGTCTTGGTGGACGACTGCAGCCCAGGCCCTGGCTTGAATTGCAGAGGACAATTTTGAGGTACAGCATCTGAAGGAGAGGAAAATTGAGCAGAATGTTTAAGTGATTTTTCAGTGGGTGGAGTTCCATCTGATAACTAGTCTTCCAGCAATTTTGAGAGACACAATGATGGATGTTGTAATGTCCCTTTGCGTGCATAGTGTGTGCAGCGAAACAACCTTAGCAGGATAGCCCAGTCCCAAGAGAAGGCACATGTGGTGGCTAGCACAGATGGAGTTCTATGTCGCTAGCCCCCCAATTTAGTGCAGCACCAAATTCCCCCGTTCACTGGCAATGCTGGATAGAAAGTCAATACAGCCAATTTATTGCTGACTGACTATGTCCATCTCTTATTGTACATTGACTTCCTTGATCAAATTGTGCAGGAAACACATTTGCATGCAGAACAATTTGTGAGGGGGCATGGAGGCACTCTGTGGCCTCATTCTAAGGCAACACCAATGGACTCCGACTTCACTTGAGGAGTAGAAGGCATTTTTGGGTCTTATGCGGAACATGGTGTTAGTACACAAACCAAGCTTGCAGTCTTACTGGTCTATTAGCACAGTTTGGGTAACACCCATCTTCGCACTGTACACGAGCAGAGATCAGTTTTTGCTATTGCAGCGTATGCTGCATTTCAATGATAATTGCCCCAGGACCATGCAGACCATGACATGTTGTCAAAAGTCTGTTGCTGAACATTTGTCTGCCACATTTCCAGAGTTTTAAACTTCTGGAAAGAATATATCCATTGATGAGTCTTCTATCCTGTACAAACAGCAGCTGCTGTTCAGGCAGTAGATTCCAAACAAAAGAGCTCAATATGGCATCAAGTTGTACATGTAGTGTGAGAGCTCTACAAGCTATGAATACAGCTTAAGAGTGTATACAGGGAAGGAGTCCACTCTAAAGTTTGTGGCCTCTCATGCTAGGAATAACTGGAAAGATTGTATGGGAGTTTGACCAGCCACTCCTTCACAAATCAATCATGGGCTTGTAAAGCTTACTACTCACCCATAGGGTGTCAAGGTGCTGAGGGATGACCTCAAGTATCAGTCGAAGAGCCATGTCTTGAGGTCCTTCCTGAACTGAGGCAGTGATGGCGACTGTCTGAGGTGTGGTGGAAAGATGTTCCATCCTTTTGCTGCCAGGTATGAAAATGATTTTCTACCCACTGAGGATTTCTTTATGCGGGGTACGTTGGCAAGTGACTGTTGGATGAGCGGAATGGTCTGAAACGGGCGTACCACAAACGTTATAACCTTTATGTAGACAACTTCTATAGGGGACTAGACCTGGTTAGTGAGCAGAACAAAGCTGGCATAGTGGAATGTGGTACAGTTCATTGTTGCAGCAAAGGATTCCCACAGGAGCTTATTTATAAGAAGTTACACAAATTCCAGAGCATTGCATTGCATTCCAATGAACTGCTCGCAGTCAAGTTCTCTTATAGGCATGATGTGCACGTGCTCACCACAATTAATGATGAAAACACTTCCCCATCACAGTTTGTGGTCAGTTTGCCGTAGTTCACAAGCCCGCCTGTATACTTGATTACAACAAGTACTACATAGGCAGAGTGGATAAGAATTACCAAGTTCTTCAGCCATACAATACAAGTTGTAAAACTCATCCTTGGTAAAATAAGTTGTTAACCCACTTGATCCAGTTGGCAATATGCAATGCATATGTAGTTTTTCGTCAGACTACCAAAGGAAGACCTATGTCTTTCCTTGCATTTTAGTTGACCAGCATTGAAAGTATTACTACTACAGGAGCAGCAGCCTCTAATTCATATACTGTGGAGGACGTGTAAAAGCTACAGGATCAAGAGCCGACCA
Organism: Pleurodeles waltl; assembly: GCF_031143425.1. Classification (NCBI taxonomy): domain Eukaryota; kingdom Metazoa; phylum Chordata; class Amphibia; order Caudata; family Salamandridae; genus Pleurodeles; species Pleurodeles waltl. The sequence goes on along the minus strand of NC_090443.1, from coordinate 298,141,158 downwards.
CAATCCTACAACAGCTAATAATACTGGGCTATGTTGTTGTTGCAGAGTCTGCTCTAAGCAAGGAAAGATGCAAAAACAATAGAAGATGGACGGAATGCAGAACAAATCAAACATTCACCCCCAGTCACAGATCTGGGTTTAATCCATCAGTTTTGTTGCTTGCCATGCCATTCCAGCTCAGACCCGGCCATCTACAAATCAGTCTTGACCCTGTTCCCCATGGGAACAGTCCAGCCCGAACTGCCAGGCCAGGTCCTCCCTGGACCAGAAACAAGCATCCTGGGACCAGTTGAAGGGTATCACCCTTCATTAGCCAGGCTAGCTTGAATCTGGTGGCATAGCAAGAACGGGACCTAACTCTGGGCATACCCTTCCAACTTGGGGCGACAAATGCAAAAACAACAGAAGATGGACGGAATGTAGAACAAATCAAACATTCACCCCCAGTCATAGATCTGGGTTTAATCCATCAGTTTATTTGCTTGCCATGCCATGCCATTCCAGTTCAGACCCAGACATATGCAAATCAGTCTTGACCCTGCTCCCCATGGGAAAAGTCCAGCCCGAACTGCCAGGCCAGGCCCTCCCTTGAACAGAAACAAGCATCCTGGGACCGGTTTCAGGGTATCACCCTTCATCAGCCAGGCTAGCTTGAATCTGGTGGCATAGCAAGCACGGGACCCACGTCTGGGCATACCCTTCCCACTTGGGGTGACAAATGCAAAAACAACAGAGGATGGATGGAATGCAGAACAAATCAAACACTCACCCCCAGTCACAGATCTGGGTTTAATCCATCAGTTTTGTTGCTTGCCATGCCATTCCAGCTCAGATCCAGCCATATGCAAATCAGTCTTGACCCTGTTCCCCATGGGAACGTCTGCAGTCCGTCTGCATTCCGTTCATCATCTGTTCTTTTTGCACTAAGCAAGGAAAGAGGCTGGAGAATCATTGTTATAATCCACAGTGCCAATCTCAGCCATCCTGTGTTTTCTACTTGCTTTCTGTTGTACCATACAAAAGTATTTGGAAATTGTCTGAGGTGGAGCTGCTGTAACATATACCTTTCAATGGCTATGCATGTCTACATACCTTGTAAGGGCAACCACTTCACTAGGCAAGCAGCCGTAGAATTTTTTTTCCTTTACTTGAGGACATCATGGACTCGCTTATGGCCTTTTCAACACCTTTATCCACCATCAGAACGTATTAGGTGTTCTGCGTGCCGAATAACAAGTGTCTTTTACTCACCACACTGCAAGCAGAGGTGGACAAAATATAAGCCACATTGTCACAGAGTACTCCGTGTGACAAAAACGTAAAGTCTTTACTAGTTTTTGAAGTGCTTTTTTTTGGGAAACTTAGGCTGTCATCTGCAGCATGTTTGCCTTAGTTTCAAAGGTAGATATGCTCCCTCAGTTGGAGGATTGTGTGCCTTTCAAGGCAGTCTCAGACTCCCCCAACTTGCATCCACAAACTAAAGAAGAGGATTTAGCATAGTGACTGTGATGAAGAAAGGCATGTGTTTATGAGCTTCAAGCAGCTAACAATGGAAGATGTTGGTAAAGGTTCACTTGGCAAGTATACAGGATTATTCAGGACTTTGAAAGGGCAGAGGCATGAACCAGTAGGAAAAGCTTAGGCTAAGTGTGCCTTGACAGGGCTATCACATAGGTAGAAGGCTGATAGTCAAGGTAGTACAGATACACATGCCATCACTTCATTTTCACCAACTGACTAAACCCTACCAGTGCCACACTCACCCTGGTACGGCATTACTCCCTCACTCAACCAAGCAGATGACTCTAAACCAGACAGAATGCAGCAGCCAGCCTTCCCCTCAATCTCCCACCACGCACACACCCTAAACCTCAAACAGTTGCACTGGCACCCCATCACCAGCTCTTTTCGAACGCACATTAAAAGCTCTACACAGCACTGGCCCACCATACCTAAAAACTGCCTCCGATTTCAGAAACCTTCCAGACACTTTTGTTAGGCCAGACTCATACTGGCACACTTTTCATGCATATGCAGTACCAGAAGAGGGAGAACCAACTTATCCTAATGTGCTCCCTAAGGCTTGAATGACCTCCTCCTATTCATATGCACTGTTTCTAAAATTATTAGCCACAGGCACAGACCCAGTCAAAAAAATGGCACAACATTTTTATCGGCACAAGAGAGGTAATGCTGGATTCCTACAGATTCCAGACGTTTCAATCACAGAAATGTAAGGAAAATGTGTGACTTCAGGCAATGATTGAGGTTTACAGTGCATTGAGAAAACCCTTTGAGACCCATTCACAGCACACCACCCTGGAATACCCTGGTTCTCTACTTTTCAAAAACGTCTGTAGTTCATAGGGTTGCATGGGTGGCACATAACAATGCCTCAAATACAGCTGCCTCCCATATAGTTTATCTCTCAACATAGCACTTTGGGTCCTTTCGTGTTGTGGTTCCTTGGCCCACCCACACAAGCAAGATACAATTCTTATCTGGAGACATGTGGAAACTCAGGATGGTAGGGAATTTGTGGCTCCCTGCAGATTTCAGAATTGTCCATCACTGAAATGTTAGGAAAATCTATGTTTTTTTTACCAAAGTTTGATGTTTGCAAGGGTTTCTGGGTACAATTACCTAATAGGAGCCTTGCAAGTCATGCACCTCTTGGAATCCCCTGGTTGTCTAGTTTTGAAAAATGTGCTAGCTTGCTGAGTTTCCACAGGTGCGGCTGAACTACGGCCCAAAACCCACAGCTGTCCAACTTGCCAAAATAGTGTCCTTTTTCAGTGCAAAAACATGACCATGTTGCATTTGGAAGCCCTCTCCTGTTACAGGCAGTCGGCTCACCAACACAAGTGAGGCAACATTTATATATGAAGACTTAGGGGAATGATGAGTGGCAGGAAATTTGTGGCTGCTCTTGGATTCTAGAAGTTGTCTTCACCATAATATGTGCTTTTATTTACATTTGAGGTTTGCAAAGGCTTTTGGGTAACATTACTATGTAAAAGCCTCATATGTTGTGCACCCCTGTACTCCCCTTGTTGTCTAGTTTTCAAAACATGCAGGTTTTGTTAGGATTTCCTAGTGCTGGCTCTTTATTTCAACAGTTAGTACTTTGAGAAAACCTTGAGGGACCTACAAATATGACTCCTTGTGGAATTTAGAATTTTGTCTACTTTTCAAAAATCTATAGCTTTCCTGGACCACCCATGGTTTCACACTATTTTCCACCACGACCTGGAAGTAGGTTGAAAACACCAAAATGTAAAAAATGGGCTACCTCTTTGAAAAATTAAAAAACTGTGGTAATAGATAGTTTTTTTTATTCAGGTCTACATGTTCATGAAAGCCAGGATAATAGTGAATTTAGCACAGCAAACTGTTTGTTGATGCCATTTTTATCCAGAGCCCTTTTTTCCTTTTTGTGATACATACCTTAATATTTAGCTATATTTTGCCTATTTTCTCTTTCCCCTCCAGGAAAATCCACAAACCCTGGGCATGTTTAGAATCCCCAGGATGTTGCAAAAGTAAGACACAAATGTGGCAAAACGTTATGGCGACCTAAGCACAAACTACCCTGAATAACCAAAAAAGGGCTCAGCAGTGGGGGTGGGGGGGAGGCCCAATATTTGAAGAATTAACATTGTACATTATTACCTTTAGACAACGACATTTGTGTAAAAGTTGTTTGACATTTTAACATAGTACTTACCAAAAAACCAGGCCCTAACATTTCCAAGTTGTGCCATTTGCTATTGCATACTGGCACTATGTGGCCCAAATGAATAATAGGTGGATCTAGAGAAGACTGCACAGACACTTGTGATATAAAGATCTAAAATGCACACAACTTGTACATTTATAGAAAGGAAATCTTTACGGTTGTTGCACACTAGTACTCTGTTGTGTGGTGGAAACAAATCAATGTATGTTCCATCAATGGCACCAACCACATGTGGTATTCAACCAAATCCATAAAAAAACAGCCTTTATATTGATCAATTCTGCAGCATTCCTGAGAAATTGGATGAAACTGTTCATGTGATTCATCATCATTATCAGGAATTGCTGTAGCACACCATTGAAAGTAACTTATGACACCCCATTAAACTCTTCTTGAGTATTGAAATGATCCAGTGGTGGCAAAATGGAAAAAGCCATCGTTTTCAAAAGTGATGTAATAGCAATTGGGTTTTGATTAATGGGATGAAGTTGAGGCTCTGGCTGACGACATAAATCCAATACGGTTGGCAGTTCAGTCTATATTTGTTTATAATATTTCTTTCTTGCATGGTGGCAAGGTCAGGAAAAGGACGGAAATTCTTGATTGACATCTTCTACATCTGCCAGGGTCCATATGTGGTGGTTGGGGGATGTGTCTAAAAATATTTTTTTATTTTGTATATTAGAAATACAGTACATAGAAGAAGCTTTATTCGGTATGAAAAAAATTCATCCATTACAACACATAGGGGCTCATTCTGAGCCCGGTGGGCGGCGGGCGCCGCCCGCCTGGAGGGAGCCGCCAAATGACCGCACCGCGGTCATAAGACCGCGGCGGCCATTCAGACATTTCCTCTGGGCCGGCGGGCGCTCTCCAAAAGAGCGCCCGCCGGCCCAGAGGAAATGCCCCTGCAACGAGGACGCCGGCTCAGAATTGAGCCGGCGTAGTTGCAGGGGTGCGACGGGTGCAGTTTGCACCCGTCGCGTATTTCAGTGTCTGCATTGCAGACACTGAAATACACAGTGGGGCCCTCTTACGGGGGCCCCTGCAGTGCCCATGCCATTGGCATGGGCACTGCAGGGGCCCCCAGGGGCCCCGCGGCACCCCCTACCGCCATCCTGTTCCTGGCGGGAGACCCGCCAGGAACAGGATGGTGGTAGGGGGTGTCAGAATCCCCATGGCTGCGGAGCGCGCTCCGCAGCCATGGAGGATTCCCCCGAGCAGCGGGAAGTCGGCGGAGACCGCCGACTTTCCGCTTCTGACCGCGGCTGAACCGCCGCGGTCAGAATGCTCGTGGGAGCACCGCCAGCCTGTTGGCGGTGCTCCCGTGGTCGGTGGCCCTGGCGGCGGTCAGAATGACCCCCATAATCACCAAAACATTGTAAAAATACCAATAAAAACCATGTATAATAAAAGCACCCATCATAAAAACAAGTACATATAATTATATATATATATGTATATAAAAATAAAAAGCAGAAGAAGATAAAAACCTCATTCATAAAAAACTGGCAAAAAACAAAAACAAAATAATAAGTAAAATCATTCCAAAAATTCTACATTTTTGCGCCAAGTAGTTGCTCCCTTCAGGAATGATCCCAGGCCCTTCCATACCAGTACATCTGAGGCCATTTGCAGCCACATGAAAGCAGGACGGTATTGCACAAAACCCTTGGGCCTAAGGAGCGGTAGTAGAAATCGGGTTCTAAATGGTGCATAAAAGACACAGAACAGTGTAAAATGGATCAAGGTCTGATGGGACACCCCATCACAGGGGCAGGGTCTAATACATTTCTCCCCATACTGACCTAGGGGGAAGCACAAATTACTTCTATTGATCCCCAAGCGGAATCGAGTTATGAGAGACCTTTCCCTCACATCCTTGATTTCTGAGAGATATTGCTCAGGACCCACCCACATCTTTAGCATAGTAAATTCCCTGATCGATTTTTTTCTTAGAGCCTCCCCCTCCCTCTTGGTCTCCTGGATTCTCTGAAAGTTCTCCTTAACCCAATCCTTAATACATATATGTTAATACATTTAGTAACATATTTTAAATTATATGTATACAGACCTACTCCAAATTTGCTGTGCCATAAACAGCTAGCAATCATGGTGGAAAATACTGGAGACAGGGAGTCAAACTTCACACCAGAGGAGGTGGAGTTACTCACTGATGAGGACCTGTCCGAGTACAGCCAGCTGTATGGCTAGACAGAGCAATAGGTACACAATTTCAATCATAATATGTTTGGAATATTAACTGTATGATTCTTTGTCAGGGTAAAACTGAGCATGTGTTAGTTACACATTGTGTTAATGCAACAAACCTAACAGAAAGTGTTGAACAACATTATGGCTAATTATTTTTGGTCATGCTTCTAAGCAAACACATATGGTTAATTTCCAATGGTTTTCCTGAGGTTTTATATATATAAAATACCTACTGGCAGTCACCAGTAGTTAGTTATAGTTAGGACCATGTTTCCATACAAAAAGCATTTTTGACTTGCCTGTATCTTTGGCACAGTTTGACAAATCTTCACAAAATTTTCCAAAATACGTGTGCTGGTCATTCTTTTATGCATGGAAAGTTTCAGGGGGATCCTTTGAGGGAGCTGAGAAAAAAGGGGGGGGGTGCAAAAAGTGTGCTTCCCATAGGAATTTTGAACACGACTTCAGCCTGAACCACTGAACAGAATGACATCATATTTGCAGAAAGCTAGATTTTGTTTAGCAGATTGTGCTTTTTGTTATTTGGAGCAAATCCGTTCAGTAGTTTTCAAGATATCAGAGGAAAAATAAATTTGTACATCTAAGGCAGCGGATCCGTCATGGCAAATTGGCAACGATCATGCTGTGTATTCCTGAATGGGCATTCCACTGGGAATGCTGTGATTGTCAGGCCACAACCTAAGCAGAAAGTTGCAGCCACCATTTTAGGTTATGGGACACGATCCCAGGGGCTGAAAAATAAAATAAAAAGTGGTATATGGGGTCAGGGTGGAGGTACCCTGACCCCAGGGATGTGACGTATGGGTGTTCAATGGGCAAATTATGAGATGAAAAAAGAAATCTCTAATACGTTGCGATGCTCAGCGCGAGCCCCATGTAAGGTTGCGACAAATTAGCAAATACTGCTGAAAAAAAATAAAAAATCACAGACTCATTCATACACTAATCCACTCATGAATGCACTTAGAGACTGTGAGAAAGTAGCCTCTTTCTAGCATGGTTACCCCCACTTTTGGCCTGTTTGTGAGTGTGAGTCAGTGTGTTTTTACTGTGTCACTGGGATCCTGCTAGCCAGGAGCTCAGTGCTCATAGATAAAAACCTATATGTCAGTGTGTTTTGCCTGTCTCACTGGGATCCTGCTAGCCAGGACCCAAGTGCTCATAGTTTGTGGCCTAATGTGTGTGTTGTCAGTAGTGCTTAACTGTGTCACTGAGGATCTGCTAACCAGAACCTCAGTGCTTGTGCTCTCTTTTAAATTTGTCACTATAGGCTAGTGACTTCATTTACCAATTTCAGTTGGCACACTGGACCCCGCCTTATAAGTCCCTAGTATATGGTACCTAGGTACCCAGGGCATTGGGGTTCCAGGAGTGCCTTATAGGCTGCAGCATTTCTTTTGCCACCCATAAGGAGCTTAGACAAGCCCTTCCACAGATCTGCGTGAAATAGTGCACACTTTATTTCACAGCCATTTTCACTGCACTTAAGTAACTTATAAGTCACCTATATGTCTAACCTTCATTTAATGAAGGCTAGGTGCAAAGTTACTAAGTTTGAGGGAACCTTTGCACTAGCAAAGGTACCCCCACATAGTTCAGGGCCAATTCCCAGAACTTTGTGAGTGCGGGTACGCCATTACACGTGTGCACTACATATAGGTCAATACCTATATGTAGTTTCACAATGGAAACCCCGAATATGGCCATGTAAGGTGTCTAAGATCATGGAATTGTCCCACATTCCAAATATGGTATTGGGGAGCCAATTCCATGCATCCTGGGGGCTCCACCATGGACCCCCAGTACTGCCAAACCAGCTCTCTGAGGCTTGCAATGCAGCTACGGCTGCTGCCACCTTACAGACAGGGTTCTGCCCTCCTGTGGTTTGAGCAGCTCAGTCCCAGGAAGGCAGAACAAAGCATTTCCTTTGGAAGCAGGGTATTACACCCTCTCCCTTTGGAAATAGGTGTTACAGGCTGGGGAGGGGTAGCCTCCCCCAGCCTCTGGAAATACTTTGAAGGCCTCCTTGTATAAGCCAGTCTACACAGGTTCAGGGACCCCTTCTCCCTGCTCTGGCGTGAAACTGGACAAATGAAAGGGGAGTGACAACTCCCCTGTCCATCACTACCCCAGGGGTGGTGCCCAGAGGTCCTCCAGTGTGTCCCAGACTTCAGCCATCTTGTTTTGCAAGGTGTGGGGACACTCTGGAGGCCTCTGAGTGGCCAGTGCCAGCAGGTGACATCAGAGACCCCTCCTGATAGGTCCATACCTGATAAGGTAGCCAATCCCCCTCTCAGGACTCTTTAGGGTCTCTCATTTGGGTTTTCTTCAGATTCTACTTGCAGGTTTCCAGCAAGAATCCTCTGCAACTTCTACTTCATCCTCTGACCTCGGATCAACAGCAGCCTGCTCTAGGAACCGCTGTAACAGCAACAAAGTATCCAGAAGGGATACTTTTCCTCTGCAACTCCAGCTCCAGCCAGCAACTGCAACAGTTTCTGTGGTGTGCATGCTCTGAGGACTCCCTGTCTTCACCCTGCACCAGAAGGACCGAAGAAATCTCCTGTGGGGTGACGGAGTCACTCCCCTGCTGAAACAAGCACCTTCTAAATCGACAACCGGTTAACTTGGGCTCCTCTCCTGACAACGAGCGTGCTCCTTGGAACACAGAGGGGGAACCCATCGACACAGACTGTCCTGAGGTCCTGCTGTCCCAATTTGGAGGAGGTAAGACCTTGCCTTCCCCGAGAATGACATTACCCCTGTGCACCATGTCATCTTCACCTCCTGAGGTCTCTGTGCACTATTTGTAAAATTCCTTCATGCACATCTTGGCCCAGGTCCCCAGCACTCTATCCCGTGATGCTCAGCTTGCTGAGTTGGTCTCTGGCGGCGTGGGACCTTCCTTTGTAGTGCTGCACCAACTGTATTTTGCACCTCCTTTGTCCCTGTGTCCTGGGACTCCTGTGGGTGCTATCTGGTGCTCTGAGGGCTCTCTGAAGTGCTGAGAGCCCCCTCATCCTCCTCACACAGAGTTGAGGCCCCCAGGTCCCTCCTGGGTCCAGATAGCACCTATTTGATGCAAAACGTGACTTTGCTGGAACCAAGGCTTGTTGGAGGAATTCAGTGCAAAAACTCGCTTGCATCCAACTTCACGACATGGGACATCCAGTGCATTATGCAGGAACCCACTGACATCTTCCTTGGGTGCATTTCTGCAGTCTTCGTCCAACCGGAGACTCTTCTTTTGCACCCTCTTCTAGGTTGGCAGGGGCTCCTGTTCTTCCTGGAACTTCTTTAGGCTTCTGGACTTGGTCTCCTTCCTTTGCAGGTCTTCAGGTCCAGGAATCCACCATTTGTTGTTTGCAGACTTGGTTGATTATTGCAATAACTCTAATCACGACTTTTAGTGTGTCCTAAGGAAACTCCTGCTTTTCTGGGCTCTGGGGTGGGGTAATTTACTTACCTTTACTATATTCTTACTCTCCCAACGATTCTGCACACAGTACACTTGTCTAGGGGGGAATTTGTGATTCGCATTCCACTTTCTTAGTATATGGTTAATGTTGCCCCTAGACCTATTTTCTCCCATTGTATTCTATAGCATTTCCTATTGTTTGCACTATCCTATATCTAATTACTTGCCTTATTTTGATGTCTAGTGTATATATTGTGTATAATACTTACCTCCAGAAGGAGTATTGCCTCTAAGATATTTTTGGTACTGTGTCACCCAAATAAACTATCTTTATTTTTGGTAAGACTGAGTATTGTCTTTACTTGTGTATAAGTACTGTGTGACTATAAGCGGTATTGCAGGAGCTTTTCATGTCTCCTAGTTCAGCCTAAGCTGCTCTGCTGTAGCTACCTCTATCAGCCTAAGCTGCTAGAACACTACTACATTTCACTAATAAGGGATAACTGGACCTAGAATAAATACCCAAGGTACCCACTACATACCAGGCCAGCCTCCTAAGACACACATGTGCCCACTCACACACCCACTCAGACACTCATTCACTCACTCACAAACTCACTCAGACTCACACACCCACTTTCAGACCCACTCAGACACTCATGCATGCACCCTCTCACAAACCCACTCAGACACTCATGACCCACTCAAAAACTCACTCAGACACTGCCACACCCACTGACAGATCCACTCAGACACTCATGAAGCCACTCACAGATCCAATCAGACACTCATGCACCCACTCACAAACTCATGCAGACAATCACATACCTACTCACTGACCCACTCAGACACTCATGCATCAACTCACAGACCTATTCAAAGAGTCAGTCCTCCACTCACACATCCACTCTGAGACTCATGCACCCACTAATAGACCCACTCAGAGACCCATGCATCCACTGATAGACCCACAGAAGTACTCTTGCACACAGTCACAGACCCACTCAGAGACTTATGCATGCAGGGTTGGGTGGATATACGGGTTTAGCTGAAGGGCATAGCCACAGGCCAGCCCTTTGGTCAACCCCCGTCACACTCAGCTGAAGGCTGTGCATGGCATGGGTTTGGGTGGGTAAAGGGAGTTGGCTGCAGAGCCAGGTGGCAGGCCAGGCCCGACAGGCCCTGTAGCCAACCCCCACCACGCGTGACTAAAGGCAATGTATGGTGAGGGGTTGGGTAGTTATAGCTGGACAGCTGCAAGGCTTGGCCACAGGCCAGGCTAAGCCCAGCAGCTATCCCTGCCGCGCATGGCCAAAGGCCGTGCACGCCAGTGGTTGGATTAATGTGTAGTAATTAAAATAATTTTAAGTAAAAACAACCATAGAAATTCACTGAAAAAAACAAAGGTTAAAGGGATGTTATAGTTAGGAAACAGAATTAAAAAAACATGGAAATTTGCTTAAAAAAACAAAGGTTATATTGACGTTATAGTTAGGTTCTGAATCAACTCACACAAAACCATAGAAATTCAGCAGTTATAGTTATAGTTATTTCAAGTACCCATAACTTGCACCCTAAGATAACTATAACTGGCTCCCTCACCACGCACTGCTAATTACCCCAGATGTTGCAGCACTAATGACAACTTTTATAACGTCAATAAAAATATCAATGAAACATTAGCAGTCAAATTATTGAAGAAAAAACTGTGCATGGCATGGCTTGGTAGGAGGCCAACCCTCTATAACCACCCAACCCTGCCTACCCCAGAGTACCCATGAACTGCTTCCTTGGTCAGTAGAGGTGTGGTCATATTCCTGGTCACCAAGAATGTGTCTTCAAAAGCGGTGGGAAGCAGGTTTGGGGGGGTCCTTTCAGTAAGCTGTCCATCTTCCTTGGAAAATGGGTAGAGACGTTCCATATCACTAATGTATGTGGGGTAGGGCTAAAAGCATGGGGCTTCTAGGCCATTTTAAATAATTGTAGTTTTTTAAGGGCAAACACAATCTTTGGTCTCAGCAGCAGCTCACAATAAAGAACACAATTGTGATATTGTGCTAAAACAAAAGCAAGGATGCAAACACCTCCTTACAGATAGCTTTTCACAGTTGAAATGCAGACAAAACACACTTGCTTTACCTTGGTCATGTGCACAAAGTTAGGATGATTAGTACAGTCAATTTAGGCACCTGCTTTGTTTTTATGTAAGTACTTTGCGTTGAGGTTTAATTTCTGAGAAATGCCAGAAGGAACCCTGCGTATTCATCTACAATAAAGGATTCAATATATATATTTTTTAATTTGTCGGTGACAGCAGGAGAGAGCCTCAAGGCTCCCACAGTCCCAGCTGGCTCTCTGCTTCCTGCAGGAGCCACATTGCTCCAGCACTAGGAAGTTGCTGAAAATGCATCTCCATGCGTGCTGGAGCAATACTTTCATCTTTTTCACTACCCGCATGTCTGCGGGCAAGAAAAGAGATGAAAATTCTCCTTCCCGCAAGCCTGAGCACTTTGGCAGCTACCCCTTGCTATAAGTGGAGTGTTTGCTTAAAAGCAAACAGCTATACCCCGTCCATCATTTGTGTTTTGCTTTGCTTTGGCCCCCATAAGTGCGCCGGGTATGCCCAGACGTGGGCCCCGGGCTCACTATGCCACTGGATTCAAGCTAGCCTGGTTGATGAAGGGTGAAACCCTGAAACCGGTCCCAGGATGCTTGTTTCCGGTCCAGGGAGGACCTGGCCTGGCAGTTCGGGCTGGACTGTTCCCATAAGGAACAGGGTCAAGACTGATTTGCATATGGCTGGGTCTAAACTGGGGTGGCATGGTGAGCAAAAGAACGATGGATTAAACCCAGATCTGTGACCGGGGGTGAATGTTTGATTTGTTCCGCATTCCGTCCATTATTTGTGTTTTGCTTTGCTTTGGCCGCCATAGGTGCGCCAGGTATGCCCAGACGCGGGTCCCGGTCTCACTATGCCACTGGATTCAGGCTAGCTTGGCTGATGAAGGGTGAAACCCTGAAAACGGTCCCAGGATGCTTGTTTCCGGTCCAGGAAGGACCTGGCCTGGCAGTTCGGACTGGACTGTTCCCATGAGGAACAGGGTCAAGACTGACTTGCATATGGCTGGGTCTAAACTGGGGTGGCATGGTGAGCAAAAGAACAATGGATTAAACCCAGATCTGTGACTGGGGGTGAATGTTTGATTTGTTCCGCATTCCGTCCATCATTTGTGTTTTGCTTTGCTTTGGCCGCCATAAGTGCGCCGGGTATGCCCAGACGTGGGTCCCGGTCTCACTATGCCACTGGATTCAGGCTAGCTTGGCTGATGAAGGGTGAAACCCTGAAACTGGTCCCAGGATGCTTGTTTCCGGTCCAGGGAGGACCTGGCCTGGCAGTTCGGGCTGGACTGTTCCCATGAGGAACAGGGTCAAGACTGATTTGCATAGGGCTGGGTCTAAACTGGGGCGGCATGGTGAGCAAAAGAACGATGGATTAAACCCATATCTGTGACTGGGGGTGAATGTTTGATTGGTTCCGCATTCCGTCCATCATTTGTGTTTTGCTTTGCTTTGGCTGCCATTAGTGCGCCGGGTATGCCCAGACGTGGGTCCCGGGCTCACTATGCCACTGGATTCAAGCTAGCCTGGCTGATGAAGGATGAAACCCTGAAACCGGTCCCAGGATGCTTGTTTCTCGTCCAGGGAGGACCTGGCCTGGCAGTTCGGGCCGGACTGTTCCCATGAGGAACAGGGTCAAGACTGATTTGCATATGGCTGGGTCTAAACTGGGGTGGCATAGTGAGCAAAAGAACGATGGATTAAACCCAGATCTGTGACTGGGGGTGAATGTTTGATTGGTTCCACATTCCGTCCATCATTTGTGTTTTGCTTTGCTTTGGCTGCCATAAGTGCGCCAGGTATGCCCAGATGTGGGTCCCGGGCTCACTATGCCACTGGATTCAAGCTAGCCTGGCTGATGAAGGGTGAAACCCTGAAACTGGTCCCAGGATGCTTGTTTCCGGTCCAGGGAGGACCTGGCCTGGCAGTTCGGGCTGTACTGTTCCCATGAGGAAAAGGGTCAAGACTGATTTGCATATGGCTGGGTCTAAACTGGGGTGGTATGGTGAGCAAAAGAACGATGGATTAAACCCAGATCTGTGACTGGGGGTGAATGTTTGATTGGTTCCGCATTCCATCCATCATTTGTGTTTTGCTTTGCTTTGGCCGCCATAAGTGCGCCGGGTATGCCCAGACGCGGGTCCCGGGCTCACTATGCCACTGGATTCAACCTAGCCTGGCTGATGAAGGGTGAAACCCTGAAACCGGTACCAGGATGCTTGTTTACGGTCCAGGGAGGACCTGGACTGGCAGTTCGGGCTGGACTGTTCCCATGAGGAACAGGGTCAAGACTGATTTGCATATGGCTGGGTCTAGACTGGGTTGGCATGGTGAGCAAAAGAATGATGGATTAAACCCAGATCTGTGACTGGGCGTGAATGTTTGATTGGTTCCGCATTCCGTCCATCATTTGGGTTTTGCTTTGCTTTGGCCGCCATTAGTGCGCCGGGTATGCCCAGACGTGCGTCCCGGGCTCACTATGCCACTGGATTCAAGCTAGCCTGGCTGATGAAGGGTGAAACCCTGAAACCAGTCCCAGGATGCTTGTTTCCAGTCCAGGGAGGACCTGGCCTGGCAGTTCGGGCTGGACTGTTCCCATGAGAAACAGGGTCAAGACTGATTTGCATATGGCTGGGTCTAAACTGGGGTGGCATGGTGAGCAAAAGAACGATGGGTTAAACCCAGATCTGTGACGGGGGGTGAATGTTTGATTGGTTCCGCATTCCGTCCATCATTTGTGTTTTGCTTTGCTTTGGCTACCATAAGTGCGCCGGGTATGCCCAGACGTGGGTCCCGGGCTCACTATGCCACTGGATTCAAGCTAGCCTGGCTGATCAAGGATGAAACCCTGAAACCGGTCCCAGGATGCTTGTTTCTGGTCCAGGGAGGACCTGGCCTGGCAGTTCGGGCTGGACTGTTCCCATGAGGAACAGGGTCAAGACTGATTTGCATATGGCTGGGTCTAAACTGGGGGGGCATGGTGAGCAAAAGAACGATGGATTAAACCCAGATCTGTGACTGGGGGTGAACGTCAACATAGGCCACTCACTATGGCTATAGTCCCCCATGTAAGTATGCACCATATTGCCTGGTAGCCCAGGTCAAATAGTTTGGCTGTGCCATCACAACACCCATTGCATATAGTTAAAGCCCCTGTACCAACACAACATAGACATCAGATACTAGGACGGAAGTCAATTCCACCCCAGGGGAGGTGTCAGGGTGGTGTATCAGGTCAAAATGCTTCCCTAACTCAATGTTGCATTAACTATACTCATGTGTATTGCATCTTGCAGCACGCATTAAAATGCCCACCCCCCCAAAATAGCTTGTATATGTGCAGGAAGGGACACCTCCCTGCACAGGAACAAATCATCACTTCAAGGCAGCCACGCCGTCATCATGCTGCAACAATGCCTGTGTTGGTATAGGGAGCACTAATCTGTGCAGGTGGAGGGGGAATTGCAGGGCTGTACTGTATACAGGTAAATATGGCACATCACCGCGTATTGAAACTGCTGCAGTGTACTACAACATATCTTGCAGCTGTCCTGAGCCATGCCAAATGAGAAAATATCTGCCCTAAAGATTTCAACCTGTGAAACACAACCATATGCGTCACATGGGAATGGCCATAGAATAAATGCATACAACACATTGTGCAATATGTGGACATCATGTGTGTGCTGAACAAGTGCTGCAATCTCACCATTTGACAAGTTAGAGGGCTAGATCAAACAGAAAATGATTGTGTGTGCTGCTGTGAAAAACTAGGCAGCATCACCCACTGTTGTATTAAAAAAGGCATGGATGCATTGTGTACATTACAATGTACCCCTCCCTTGTATACCTCCCTGTGCAAGTGATAATCAGCTGTTTTACGCCAGTGCAGCCAACCTTGCACCATAGTGCAAGGATGGCTGCATTGAAGAGGAGAATGTTTCTATTCAGAAAGGGACACAGTCCTGCACAACAATAACCTGAAAGTGTGATTTGCTCTTACTCTGTGTGCTGCATAATGCGGCACACATAGTAAAAGCAAGAAATGCAGTACAAATGTAAGCATCACTCCTAGATCTCGACATGCGAAACCCACTCCTGGGTTGGTGTCAGATATTGGCTTTACCGCCGCGGTCAGAATTGGCCTGGATGCACCGCCAGCCTGTTGGCGGTGCATCCGCGGTCGTCAGGGTCGGAATGACCCCCACAGTGTTGCGGGGTCTCCACAGGAACTGACCAGCCACCAACACACCCCACCAGCCAGTACTCACACAGCCCTGGACTCAGATGGACAGTGGTAGGAGTCCAGCTGGAGCCGGCAAAGCAGGTTCGGTTGGGGATAGAGACCATGGCAGGCAGCCTAGAGGGAGTGCGGACGTCCCTCATTCCAAATAAGGTCAGCTCAGCTTCCATTAGAGGCACCCACTGCCCGCTACGTGGAGTCCAGCAGTCTCTGGCAGACATAGTTACTGTCACGAAGGAGAGGCTAGGACAAATACCCTCCCAAAATGCCAGCAGCATGCAGAATACCCTGGACTCCATACAACAGGAAGTAGCCTCCCACAGGGAGAACATGGCTGCCTACCGCTGTGATGTTGTTACGGTCTTAAAGAATCAGCAGTTCCTCTTTGCAGCAGCGTTGCCACAAATGACAACTGCCAGGTCCTTTGACTCCACATCTGTATCCCTTGAAGGGTTTGTGGCTCCCTCTACCTCTACAACAGCATCAGCCATGGCACAGGAGCCACCACACACATCAGAGGACGAAGATGTGGAAGGAATAACATTCACAAGGAAAAACACTCCACTCAATAGCACCAGTCTGTGCCACATAGAGAGTTTCCCATTAGTTCTGGGCTTAAGATCATGCCAGTGTTGTGACAGTATGAAATGTGCTCTCTTCACCTAACCACTGTAGAAAGTTTGCTATGTGCTGTCATTGTCTCTGCCATACCAAATGGCAATGTTATGCACTCCTCACTAATGTACACTACTCCTAACCATGTCTCATGTCATGTCCCTCAACCCTGGACTCCAATTGTGCTACATATGGCAAACGTTCACTCATGGGATCTATGAAATGGATATTGTATAGAAATCACAATCACAATTGCAACTGTAAATAAAGCACCGTGTACACATGAAGCATTTCTATGTTTACTGTGATCCATCTACTCAGCTAAATGTTTGCAGTGTGTCAATACATGTCAATGTGCACAGAATATCAGTACATGAGTGCATGACTGTCAGACACTAAGCCACACAGTAGGATCCAAACAAGAGGAAGTTGAGTGATGGTGTTGTGGGCAACAACCAACTAACTGTGTTTACTAAATGCTTTGGAACTCATATCCTTTGAAGTAGACATAAGGCATGCATGGCAATCAATTAAAATTAACCCAGATGGGAGTATTAGTACAACTTATTTGTGTGGAACAAGAAAAGCTAACCTATTTAGTGATGACCACCTGTCAGTGTTGCAGAATACAGTTCCAAAATTGGGAGTTGTCAGATGTACCACACTTACCAACATTGAATTAGCATGACCCCACCAATTGCAGGTGAAGTATCATGTTCACCTGTCCAAGATAAAGATTACATACACATTGTGAATGGCTGGCAAATGTATGCACAAGTAGACAGAATGTAGCAGCCATTCTGGCAGCTCCTTGGTCATCGTGGATGCAGATGGGAAACCTGGGAAACCAAGACAGTAAGCATACCCTTGCCATTCCCCCAACTTGGACAATGCACTCATGATAAGCCTCAAACCCAATCAATTACAAAACTAATTAGGGTAAGATGAACAGTATTTAATTTCAAAACCATTAAGCAAATGAAAACCTAAAACCTACCCTAATCTATACTAACCTATACTAACTATCCTTAAATCAAAACTACACCTATCTAACCTATTCTAAACTTATCTTACACACATAACAGACACTCTAAACATTGGTCCCCCGAACCTCCTTAAGAGACAAGATAAAAGTAGGACACCATAAACTATGACTACACATGGTCCCAAATGAAGCTTGTTTTTTTGAAGCTTTCTTTGAAGGTATTGTGAAGGTTTGCCACATGTTTTTATGTGTTTTTTTATGTGTTTCTCTGAGTATACTGTCCTGATAGTGTTACTTTGATACTACTATCCCATCCCTGATTATATAGATGGACATGCATTTGACCTTTTTGTTCTCAGTTTTGTATGTATTTTAGTTTTTTCTCTTCAAAATGATTTTTGATCTACTTATGACCTTTCAGTGAGTGACGTCCTGCAAATAGCTCGCATATTCCCAAGGAACCTGATCTCCTAGTGAGGAGGGTAAGGTAACATTTTATTGGGATTTTGAACATATTCAGCATGGCAGCACTATCACACTGTTTGCCACAACACTGGTAGGTGGGCAAGTTACTGAAATGGTTCACCTGACATTGTTTACTTTTTGGACAATTGTTTTTGTTCACAGGTTGTTCATCGATTCAGGTTTCCAATTTTGTAGCATGTGATGTAAGTTGCTTTCTGTCCTTTATCTTCGAGGTAGGACTTATTTTTGTAGCTTAGGAATTTGTTTGGTCCTGATGAAGCACCATTAGATCCGGATGGACTGTTTTAGGCACGAAACATGTTGACCTAGGATAGCTAGAAGGAGAGTGTCCCAGGC
This sequence comes from Pleurodeles waltl, assembly GCF_031143425.1. Lineage (NCBI taxonomy): Eukaryota > Metazoa > Chordata > Amphibia > Caudata > Salamandridae > Pleurodeles > Pleurodeles waltl. The sequence continues at coordinate 298,122,983 of NC_090443.1, read as the reverse complement.
TAGCTGTGTATGTTTGTTAGAGTGGTGGTACATTGTCCCCGTTCCACTCTTTAGAGTTTTTAATCTTGACCAAGATCTCTGAAGTCCTAATTAAAACTGAATTTGTGTTGAGGGTCTTAAACCAATTTTATCCCACTTTATTCCCTGCTCTTCTTCTCAGCAGCCTTACTTTATCCCCACTGGATTTAATCACGGCACATAAGTTTTTAAGTTCTCCGGCAAGAGCCCCCCTGTGGGGCCCGTCAGACATTGCAGCACCAGTCTGACGAGGAGCAAGCCCTATAATGAAGCATGACATCCAATGGATGTGTGAGGGTTCTTGCTTCTAAATGTAGAAGTGCCCTGAACACCCGTGCCTTAATTTCTCACTTTTTCTCTGTTTAGGAACAGTGTACTTTTTTGATTGTTGGGTTTTGTACTGACCTGCCCACCCTCTCTGTACATGTGTGAAATGTTGACATGTAGATATTGATGTGTTGTACAGTCAGTGTTGGTCTATGTGTGTCCTTTCTCTATGTATTCCTGCACTACTGGTAAGGCAGGTATTGTCACTTATATTGCTCCCATTCTTTAGGCTGCTTGCACTTTGTACACATCTTCTACAGCAACATTGTCTGGTCATACATGGACATGATGCAACATGTGACTTGTGTAACTGGAAGATGTACACATCTCCTTGTACTGGCTACTTGATAGTTATGGTTCGATTGACGTTATTTGTGAGATGTCATGAGTTCCACACACACATGACATTACTTCTGCCACATCACTTGTGTTGTCTCCATTTCACCTCTCGTCTTGTATTTGCAAGTATCTGTGGGTGTTTTGAAGCTGTCCATCCACAACCTCCATTGAACCTTGGTATGCATTTCTTCCAGCATTCCACAACCTAGGTAACACTTACCATGGCTGAATTATATTGAGGTGTGAAATCATCTCAGTTATGTGCAGTACATTTGCCAATTGCTACATATATGGCTAGGTCTACTCACACTCAGATTGGTGTTGTGTCTCAGACATTTTTCAACAATGCTGAACATTTTAGCACATCCCACACTTGATTGCGATGTTGGAGGCCACAACATGTATGGGACAATTTGTTACTGTTGCTATCATGCACTTGTTCTCTCAGTACATTTGCCAATTGCTACATATATGGCTAGGTCTACTCACACTCAGATTGGTGTTGTGTCTCAGACATTTTTCAACAATGCTGAACATTTTAGCACATCCCACACTTGATTGCGATGTTGGAGGCCACAACATGTATGGGACAATTTGTTACTGTTGCTATCATGCACTTGTTCTCTCATGTGAGTGACAATGAGTGGTGTGCATTGCTTTGTGCTCTTTGATGTATTTATACACAGCATACTAGATATGCATGCAGACACATCAAGAATTGTTGATATTGGCAAACCCGTTGCTACATAGGACATACACCCCTACATCAGTCTTCACATGTTTGCCTGGATTTGCTCTAGGCATGTGTCAAGATAGCAGATTTGTGTGCCAAGTGTGCACCTCATGTACATAATGAAAATTAGACTCCCTGCCTACATTCGACCCAGATAAAAAATTTGGCGGTGTATTGTCCCAATAAATCCATGGATCGTGACTTTAGGTCTTGTGTTTGGGTAGTGATTCTGCACCCACAGCTGGTAATTTATTCAGGCAACCCATTGCACACTTCACAGTGAACACGTGTGTGCCAAACGTGAGGTACAATCCCATGGATACACTGGGCAGGCTCAGCATTGGACATTAGTTATAATCCCTGGACATTTACTGAAGGACAACAGTTAGCAATTATGCTTCACCCTTGTCACACATGTACCTTGCAGGCAAAGTTACTGTCTCCATGAGTTGTGACAGTGTTCTGTTCCTACATAACTTGATATACATTTGTTGACAGCCCCAGCTTATGTGTGCCACCCTTGCATACATCCTGTTATGCCTGGTGTTGGTATGGTGAATGGACTAGGAATTAGCACCTTGCCCACTTGACAGAACAAGATATGTAGTGGTGGATGGATCTAGAGCTTCAGGAGTCACATGGCCACAAATTGCATGTCACTGATATGTGATATGGTGGCAGTAGACCCTCTTACGTCACAAGCTATGTTACTACCATACTGGTCACCTTTGTGTTACTTACCTGCTCACTGATGTTTGAGTCAATTCCAATGGTGTATGTAGTGGAGAATGAGTAGACCAAGGAGAATCAGGTGCAAAATGATTTATTTGTGCTATTTACAATATGATGTTTATAGTATAGTGATTATGGGTAGAAAGTATCAACAATGTGGAGTCTCCTATGAACTCCTGCAGCAGTGTTCAGTTGTTCCCCCTCCAAATTATCTGTTCCACCGTAATCCTCCACTGCGTTGGGGACATCAACATGTTTATCCCAGGGGATATTTGTCCGGACACAAATGTTATGAAGGATTGCACATGCCAGAATTATCTTGCAAACAAGTGGTGGAGCATACAAGAGGCCAGGCACCTGAAACTGGATTTCAGGAGCCCAAATGTCCTCTCCACCACTTTGTGAGTTTTCCTGTGTCCCTCGTGGTAGGCTGCTCTTCCACCATTGTGGGATAGGCAAATGGGGTCATCACCCACGGCTGTATGCCGTACACTTGATCAGCTGCAAAGGATACAGAGAAGACGTGTTGGTAAGTGTTAATAGTGGTTTGGAACATACCATGGCAGTTGTAAATGTTTGTTGTAGTGGTGACACAGACTTGCTTGTGGTACAATGTATGTTCCTATTCTTGTGAAATGGTTTCATTGGACTGTGTAGATGGGCATGACAATCTTGGGTAGTGACTCAAGGGCCTGGGAAATTTTATGTTGATCCCAAAATGATGGTTCTGATTTAGGTAAATATGTTGTTTAGTCCATATTTAAAGCTGTGTTCTATTTTTAGATAGATTCTACCACCTCCTAGCACCACAATGGTTCAGATGTTGAAACACCATAGTTGCCCTACAAAGCCAGACTGTGCCGCCAATGTTACCATACGGCACTATGCATGCACTGTGACACTTTGTGACCGTTTGTGGCAGATGATTTTTGTGCCAGCCATCAAGTGTACATGAGTGTATATAACACATTAGTAGGATGATGTAATTTGGTGCAGTAGTATCTCCTAGCCTCCAATACATGATTTCTGACATACACTTTCTACACATGCACAATGCAGGCTTTAGGAGGGGCAGAGCTATTTTTCACATGGGTCCCTTTTTATGTCCTCTATACTCCTACTGAGTCCTATTTTGATATCCATGTTTGTTAGTGTTGTTTTTACAGACTCAACACTATGGTGGACCATTTCAGGTATTTGCAATTGACATGGTGTTGTTAGGGGGCATTAGGGGCGCATGTGAGGTGGCACTGGAGTAGGCGCTGCCCCATTTCTCATGATTCAGCCCCATGGTCATTAATGGCAGGTAATTTTGTATTTGTATGTGTGCAACATAATGCAGCAGACAGATGTATGTGCACACTACAGGAATGTCAGGTATGAGTAGCTGATGTATATTAGGTTATGGCACCACTTGGATGGCATTTGATTTAGGTTCTGCCAGAGGCTTGCACACCATGGTTTACGTGGGACAGTGCCTATGTGTGACTTCCTCAAAATGACAATAGCTTATGCCATTGGCATCCCTGTGCGCTTCTTTGTTTGGTGTAATGTGTGTATGTGAGATCTGTATTTAGTTGTCAACCTGTAGGCACTTGTAGTGGTTTGTGAGCAGCTTCTGTATGCAAGGGGGACCTGGCTCCACTTTTGGGTGTATGTGGCATGCAATGTATGCACTGTAGTGTGGTATGTTTCAAATGTGTTGTTGCTTGTATCTCTGTGGCCCTGCCAATGTGTATTTAGTGTGGTGTTTGTCTAGTTTGTCCTAGATGGTTGGTGTGTTGTGTGTAATTGTTGGTATGGTGCTTACCTATAAGTAGCCCATTGCCATGTTGGCCATCCTGGAACTGCTGGTTGATGGTGCAATGATAAAAAATGTATGCGTCATGGACACTTGAACTTTGAAGACCTATTGCCCCCATTACATTGGCAGAGTAGGGAAAGTTTTGTGATGTTTGGTCAAGGTGGTGCAAAGAAAAAAGAGGGATCCCAAAAACAGATTTCACCCTAAATGCATTTTACATAGACTTTTTGTACTGGACATAGTGCACAGTCAGTCAGATGTTGATCAAATTTGGCAGGATCAAAGTAAGTGGTGTGAAGATGATTCATTTTGTGGTTGTGAGTAAGAAGGGTATGTTTAGAGTCATTAGCATTTTTAACTTAGTGATATCTGTTGTTGAGGTATTTTCTTGACATTTAGCTAAACTACTGTGGTACATTACAATAACAAGTCATTATCTGATAGAATAATGACTGCCTTTACAAAACTAAGGCCACTTTGATGGTGTTCAGGTGTAGTGCCTTAAATATAGGTAAATATTAGGATGTACATGTTTTTCCTTCCTATTACTACTTTATTCAAGTGATAATGGATAGGGAAATGTAATTATAGGTTTCTATATATTCTAAAAAATATATTACAGAGTACCAAAGTACTACTTAGGTAGAATTGTGGTATGTTAAAAACACTGTATTGCACTATATTTCACAAATATAGTGTACAACTGTGTCTTGACTTTTTTTACCTATTTAATTATCTCGAAAGAAGTCTACACTCCATGCATTACAGTGGTAATACCTACAATTACAGCATTACTTAAAAACATTACAAAAAGATACATTTTGTAAAAAACACAGTACGTGCCAGGAACTACCGCAGTACAGCGTAAACTGGTTAAATAACTATAAAAAAATATATTTTTAAAATTCCACACCTATTACCACTCTGACAAAATGATAATACGTTGGTAACAACAATAAAACCTACTACTTACATATATAAGCCAAAGCATACCAAAAGTGTACTAAAAATATTATGGCTGCTTTTAAAATTTGTAAAGGCAGCCATTTGCCAATAATATGCTGGCTTGTCATCACCATGTACCACAATATACCTCTAACTTACTGGTAAGTAACATGGAAAATATATCCCTATGGAACAAGTTTGGGATTCTATTGTGCTAACCTTACTTTACACATAGTTCTGCAAAGGCAATACAATATTTACATAAGGGCGCTAGGCTCCCTCTACAACTGCATGAGCCTCTTGAAATATGCATGTACAGATTCTTTGGGTTCTTGGGATGTTCTGAAAATCTTGGGCCAATTCACCTCCTTTTGGGGACCCTTGGTCTTCAGATGAACAATGACTGTTGTATATAATTTTGACCAACAATGATGGTGCATTGGTGTTTGCTACTCTAGGGGGTTCCTGTGCCGGCCAATCAACAGTTCTCTTACATTCTACCCAAAGATTCTTTGGAACTTCCACCTCAAACAGCACTTCTAAACTCTCCCATAAAACCTTTGAAATGGTCACTATCTGCTCTCCGTGAGTATACAATTTGTCAGCATTTTCGCTCAATCTAGGGAGAGAATTTGTGAGGTGGAAAAGATCATTCTGAAACCAGGGGACATGTACATATGTTTCTCTCTGCACCTCTGTCAGTGAAGATTCCTTTATCACATCCTAGGTCAATTCTCCCTCATTGCTCCTATCAGGGTCTTTATGCCACTTTCCTTTCAATCTCTCTGTCTTTGACCACAGCTCCCTAAATTTCTCCACCTTACTCCAATCCCTGATGTTCTCCATCAGTTACCTCACATGGATCCTCAATCCTCTAAGTTTTAACAGTTTCAATACCTTGTCACTTATCATCAGTGTAACATTCTTTTGCAGTTTCCTTCTCTGTGTCAGATAAAATCCTTATTCATCTGCCACTTTCTCCATTTGTATGTATGCCTCACACGACAACCTTGCAGCTTCCTTACTCATGTAAAGTAATTCACTCTCACTGTAGTGTATAAGAAGTCCATCTCTATGTTATGCTTTACAATTTCATCAAACTCAGCTTTTAATTGGTTGACAATAAATCTCTGATGGGGTCTGTCCTCTGTCTTGTGGAGCAAATTGTGGAGTTTAAATGGTTGCGCTACCTTCTGTGACAGGAGTTTCAGAGGCTTGTCTCTGCGGAGCACTTGTAACAGATGTGCCTGGGTTATCTGATGTTAGTGATGTGGCCAACACAGTAGGTGTCAAGGTCTGGACAGGTCACGCTGTCTACTCCATTTTCGGCAGCCGCCTGAGCTGTGGCGTCCAGTAACAATGATGCATTATACGGGGTGGGCTTATCTTTTGGAGTTTGTCTATGAAGGCATGTTTCTCCTCACTCACTACTTCTGCCTTGTCTTTTAGTTTCTTTCAGCCGGTAGGCTTTTCCTTTTTTGTATTCTTGCTCTTTATCAGTGGATAATCTCCAATTGCTTTAATCACTTCCTCCCTCCATCTGTTATGTCTCTCATTGTCCTGCTCACTTATCCACGGACAAGCCTTACCACGGACCTCTTATGCAAATTTCTTACTTTCTTTTTTGTTTCCCACCTGCTCCCAAAGATTCAGAGCCTCAAACTGTGTGGATCTAGTATGATGTCTCAAATTCTACTACTTCCTTCTTAAATGTTCTATTCTCGGTATGTGGAAAGAACCGGACCTCCCCATCTTTGGTTGTATATTTGTGCCACCGACTAAGCTACAGGCACTAGTGTAACCCTCTCTTGGTCACCATCTCCCTAGCTAGTGTGTCATCTGGCAGGAATGTCTCTTCCTTATTTGCAACTTTCTGCTTTTTTGAAAAGGGAATTATCCATTTTATCAGTGTTCTTAGTCACCCCTCGTTCCAATCTTATGCACTTTCTGTACTACTGGATTCATGATCTGCCTGCCAATTCCCGTGCGTCTCTGTCAAAAGTCACCCTATTGCAGTGCGGCTTCAACATTTTCCAGCCAATTCTACAGTGGCACCTTATGTCATAAGCTCCTGTGTACCGCTATCCATTTTATCAGTGTTCTTAGTCACCCCTCGTTCCAATCTCCTGCACTTTCGGTACTACTGGATTCATGATCTGCCTGCCAATACCAGTGCGTCTCTGTCAAAAGTCACCCTATTGCAGTGCGGCTTCAGCATTTTCCAGCCAATTCTACAGTGGCACCTTGTGTTATAAGCTCCTGTGTACCGCCATATTCTCCTGAACTACTTTTCTCATGATTTACATTTATCTGCTCCTTCTAAATAGAAATTTCTGCAAATGAGAATGCTACTTACTTTCACACAAAAGCAGACTCTTCACCTGCAGGAGCTACTGTACCCAGTGTTCCCGCTCCCGCACAATAAAAAATGAACAACCACCGAGCTCTCTTACAGCACTCACAAATTGAAATTTTACATCCCTCTCTAGGTGTGATTGATAGTGCCTCATAATACACCTCATCTGAGCAATTTTAACAATTCAACAACTCTGACTGAGGAACCTCTCTTCAACTTTATGCCATACACATAAACAATTCACACACTATCATTCTAAGAAATCAAAAAATATAGTCAAAAATACAATAATGGCCATCCCCACAAAGTCCAAGAACTAATACCACATGATAGTTAAATTCAAAACCCATCCAACACATTTCACCAGAATGGTTCAAATTACAAGACTTAACGTAGACCTCACCGCTCCTCACTTTGCATTAATTCTTTGAATGTGCAAGAATCCCTATTGATACTCATGTTGTTCTTTCCAGGTTACCAAGACAGACACCTTGTCGTTGGGAATAAACATCAGGTTGGGGCTAGGTCAATTGGAAACTCGGCGCAAAACTGCCTGAACCACGAAGGTACAGTAATCAGTTCTATAGTCAATTTACCTCTAACAAGCAAGTCCATTCAGTGCTGACTGGATCCAGTCGGAACCATCAGCTGTTCTACCAGATCTGTCAGTGCGCACATTTGTCCCCCTTCTTTTGCTTACCCAATGCGTACCAACTACTTGCACCAGCAGTAGTGTTATCCTTGTACGGACTTTGGTACTCACAGACTGGACCTGTCTCTATTTTATTAAATCTAGCACATTAAATTGAAGCTGTGACCGTCTTAATAAGAATGACAGACACAGGCTAAAGTTTGAAAGGTTTACTTAAAGAATATAAGAGCAGAAATACATACGCTGGACCATCAATCAGTTTAGCATACAAGCACATAGTTCATAAGTAAAAAGAACTCAGTAAAGTTGTATAGAAAATCCAGCACAGAGTTGCCTTCTAGAAGTGGGAAAAGAGGGTCTCTGTAGACAGAGTAAAACAGGTCCTTTAATAAGACTCAAGACAAAGGATTTCAAACATTAATTATACAAGAACAGGTTTCCCAGTTTGTGCATCAATGGGGGGGCGAGAAAAAAGTAGCATTTTACTACAGAATACATTTGAAGATTCTCTCATTATGCTATTACATTAGATTCAGATGTTCTCAGAGTCTATTCAAATAGCATGAGTTGATACAGAGTATGTGATACAGCCTGGGACATCCAGGTTATCCTTGATTAGGTACATCATGTTCAGTGTCACTGGGAAAGCCTCAGTCTTTCAGTGCAAGCCCACAAGTCTTTATTGTAACAAGGAAAATAACAGCAGCAGTGATCATGTAGTGGGTTACAATGTCACATTCAAAACGGAAGAAAGCATGAACTTGGATGATGTTAGTATAGGCTTGATTTCTAATACATTAAGCACTACAAATCAAAAAACTGATTCCACAACACCGTTACATATATCACACATTACATTTCATATGTGACAAATCGAAATGTGTAAGTTAAATGCAAACGATACAGTAACAAAGTACACATTCCTCCTATTTTGGCAGTGATGTGGTGATTTATCATCCATATCGAGCAACATGTAAGCAGCACCTTGCAACATGAAGGGTGTGGCGAAACGTCAAGTTGGAACAGCAAGTAAAGTAAGTTTAGCTCTTTTATAGGTTTGAATCTGCCAGCTCAGGTATGGAGTTTTAACCACCATGGTTACGCCAACGGTAGCCAACATTGTGATTATGCAGGCAGAGTTGTGGCTGTAAGGCCTCTGTCAGCTGCTTTTCAGCTATAACTCTGTCGACAGAAAAGTCTGCACATGAGGGAGACTGATGTGGTTTGACGGAGTTTCATTTGTCATACTGCCAACATGTAAATCAGGAAAGCAAACAGTTCCAACAGCGAATGGATGGTATGTCGATTTTCGGCGGGCCGGACACCTCCGCCAATATATAAATTGGGTCCTATACAGGATTTTTACATTAAAAAATTATACTTAATTGAAAATATTTTGGAAAATCACCATATTCTTGAAATCACCATATTTTGGGACAATATTTTGTGAAATAAATACATAAATGAGTTCAATTTCAAGGGACTGCAGTGTATACATTCAGGTATCCATTGGCTGGTTGGCAGTTAACTCATACAAAACCCTGAAACCCAGCCAGAAATATCGTTAAAATGCATAAGTAATGCTTTAAGTGGGCAGCTACTGTCGGGCAGTGAATACCAGCACTTCTTTAATTAGATGGAGACAGCATTAGCAACTCTCAGCAGTAACACAATATTTTAATGGGAGGATACCCATACTTCTCAGTACCAAGCAAGTACTCTTGGAAACATGGATACCTCCACTTCTTTATTCTTATTTCAAGCACTGTGCACAAGATCAGATGGGTGTTTAGTATAAACAAGCCTGAAAACAATTACAACTGCTGTAAAGCATTAAAAAGAATGACATAAGCATGGAGTGATCTTACTGACCTTGTCAGTAGATTGCTTTCCTCACCGCACAGCTCCACCTAGTAGCTATTGCCCACTGTCCCTTTCAGGTCCTTAGTTCGAGGCCCTCCTCCACCCACAGGCACCCGCCTGCACCTCATCCCTGGTGGTCTAGTGGGGAGAATCTCCGCTCTGCTGATGCTCTCTGACCTCTGACTCTTCTGTTTTCTTCCTTTTGCTCATCTGCTCTTTTTTCCACCTTTTCATCTATTACTGCTTTCTGTCACTTTCTCTAATTTCTCGTCTTTTTTGTGCCTGTTGTTCTTTTCATGCCCTTACCACTGCTTCTACCCCCCAGCCCCGTTGCCTTCCAGTGCAGTTTTTCCATTTCCCTCCTCCCAGCTGTCCAGCCCTCCCCAAACAGCACTTAATGACAGCTGCTGCATGGCCACACACAACAGGAGCACCGCTGCTGCGCCAAAGGCAAGCTCATCTACGCCTGTCCACGCCTAGTCTGCGCCCAGTGCCACGAACCCAGGTTCTCGGACCATCCAACTGTACGACTCCAGCACCCTCCACACACTCAAACCCAGACGGTCCACTGCCTGCCACCTTACATCACTGAAGGACACCCAAGGCCAGTTCACCTGCCGCAACTGTGCCTTCTCCTCTCGCCGCACACTAGACCCACTGACCACATGACCTTCAAGAACCAGACCCAACCACCTCTGATGCAGCCTACTCAACACCCACTCCCTCAAAAAACATGCAGAGGAGATCTAGGACGTTCTCGACTCCATCTCCCCGCAGTTGGCTTTGTTACAGAAACCTGGTTTAACTCTACCTCAGCCCAGGACATCGCAACCACCATCCCCAATGGGTACGAAATCATCCACAAGTACAGCATCAACCAATCACAACAAGGCATCACCATTGTGCATTAAACACCCTCCGCCTCACAACCAGCCCCGGCGACCTCTCACCCGACATGGAACACCTCCACTTCCAGATCCAGATCAACCTCAACACCACCCTCTCCGGCACCCTCGTCTACAGACCCCCGGACCATGCCTCTTAAGCGAAGTCATAGTTGAGTTCATCCATCACCACCGTCTCCCCTGAATGGACTACATTCTCCTTGGCGACCTCAACTACCACCTGGACAACCTTGATGACCACAACACCTCATCCCTACTGGAGAACCCATCTTCTCCGCAAGCAACAACATCTTCTCTTCATCACCCACACCTCCAAGCTACACTGGAAGGACCACAAATGAGTCCACATCTCCTTCACCAAACCCAATGTATATCACCAAGCCCACCCTGATCCTTGCAGAAGCTGGAACAAGGTCACTGAAGACCATCTTCCTCAGCAAAACCCCACCACTGACATCCACGGGTGCCAACACCTCAGTACGCAACCTCAACCACTGGATAATAGACTGTTTCAACACATTGGCTCCCCTCAGGAAACCCTCAGACAAGCAGCCCTCCAAGAAAGCCAGCTGGTTCTCCCCTGCCCTCAAAGAGTCCAAACGCACCCGCAGACGGCTCGAGAAAAGATGGAGGAGCAGCAAGACCCTGGCAGACCACACAGCCTTCAAAACGGCCATCATCGCACACCAGCACCTCATCAGAACAACAAAGAAAGCAGCAATACAGGAATGCATCAAACGCCAGTGTACACAACAGCAAATAACTCTTTGCCATAGTTAAAGAATTCATCAAACCCAACACAGAGACAGCAGACATTCCTCCCCCTCAAAACCTCTGTGACAACCTTGTCACCTTCTTCCAACATAAGTACAAGGAAATCTATAACAGGTTGGCAACCCAAGACCCACCCACCTCACCCAATGACTCCAGACCCCAGCAGATCTTATCCAACTGGACTACTTTCACCTCTGAATCAGGTAGAGCAGCCACTCTGGAGCCCTCTCAGATCTCTGCCATCACCACATCTTTAACAGAGCCGGCATCGCCATCGCACTCGAACTCTGCCCCACCATCAACTGCTCCATCGAGTCCGCCACCTTTCCAGAAGACTGGAAGCACACAGAGATCAACCCTCTGTTGAAGAAACCCTCGGCCGACCCAACAGACCTCAAGAACCACAGACCCATCTTGTTGCTCCCCTTCCCAGCCAAAGTCATTGAGAAAGCTGTCAACACCTAACTCTCTGAGTTAATTGAAACACAACACATCCTGGACTTTTCATACTCAGGCCCTCATTACAACCCTGGCGGTAAATCCTGCTTTCCGTCGTGCAGAAGACCGCCAACATACCATTGCGGCAGCGGAATTCTGCTACAGGTATTACAGCTCACAGCTCGGAATCTGCCACTATACAGACACCCACACAAGTCCGCTACACCAAAGGTCAGTGATAAACTGGCGATACCAAAACCTACACTGTCACGCCAACAGGAATACGCCCACAGTATCATGACCCACGAATCAACGCAGCGGTCTTTCAACCGCGGTATTCCATTGGCGGTACACACCGCCACGCTCAAAATACACACACATTTACAAAACACAACCACATTGGACAATTCAAAATACACAGACCTGACACATATACACATACCCCCACACCCAATCCAATATAAAGCACACACCCACATCACCCACAAACCCTTACAACCAAAATTCTGAAAGAAGGCCAGAGAGAGAGAGTGAATACCTAACACAACACCAGCATCCACAGACACACAGCACCATCACTCATACAACATCCACGTACCTTAAACAACACACACTAACACATCCCCTCACATATCACAACAGACACCACCTCACACATCACCCACACCACATCATGGCACCTCAAAGACGCCCCAGGTTCTCTGAGGAGGAGCTTAGGGTCATGGTGGAGGAAATCGTCCAGGTAGAGCCACAGCTATTCGGCTCACAGGTGCAGCAGACCTCCATTGCAAGGAAGATGGAGCTATGGCGGAGAATTGTCGACAGGGTCAACGCAGTGGGACAGCATCCAAGAACACGGGATGACATCAGAAAGCAGTGGAACGACCTACGGGGAAAGGTATGTTTTGTGGTATCCAGACACCAGATTGCTGTACAGAGGACTGGCGGTGGACCCCCACAACTAACAACCATGGGAGGAGCAACTCTTGGCAATCATGCATCCTGAGGGCCTCGCAGGAGTAGCAGGAGGACTGGACTCTGGTAAGGCAAATCTTTACTACTTCATCCCCCCACCTGCATGCCATCACATACTCCCACCCTCACCCTCACACCCATCACCCAAACAACCCACAGATACCCCACTAACAGAACCCACACATCCCAACATCAAGCCCTGCATGTAACACCAATGCATGGACACCCATCACCAAAGCATGTCCAGTAGAGAGACTCACTCATGCCCCAAAATCACCAATCACACAAGGGTCACAGCAATAATGCAAGCACAGGAGTAGAGGGTAACTCACCCATTGCACAAGATGGCACACACAGATACAATAACTATGCATTTACACCCCAACAGGACCCATACCCAACGTCACCAGACAGGAGGTGCCAGACATATCCAGTCCCCCCACAGAAGAGGCCCACTGTGACGACAGCATCTCTGCACGCCTGGACCAAGATGACCAGCCCGGCCCATCAGGGACCTCAGGACAGTCGGTTCCCCTGCCACAGTCACAAACTACCACTGAACCTCCCCCTTCAGGAAACACCACCACAGCACCCACCCAGCGGGCCCATCCCTCTGTCCCCAGGACTTGTCAATCAGCAGTGTGTCCACCACTACAGGGAACCCAGCCAACCCCACTAACACAGGGCGATCAGGGACCTGGGGGCAGTGGCAGTGGGCACACGTTCAGGGGACAGAGGCACAGGATAACCGGGAAGCTGGGAGGACTGCTGTGTGACAGGGAGAGGACAGGCCCAGGGAACCCACTCTCCATGAGGCACTCTCCAACATCATGGGAGCTTACCACCATTCCCAGGAGACCATGGGCACGGTACTGGCCAAGTTTCAGGAGACCCAGCGGCTGCAGGAGGAACGCTACCTGGGGATCAGGGAGGACTTGAAGTCCATCAACACCACCCTGGTCACCATTGCAGGGGTGCTGGCAGACCTTCTCAACACCAGAAGGGACACAGTGGCACACCAACGGGCCCCTGACCCCACTAGCCTGGACGATGAACAGCCCTCCACCTCCGCCGGTGCTAGTGGACAGGAAGCACCACCACAGGAACAACAGGCCACCAGCACCCCACCCCCTGCAGATGGAGAACCACCTCGCAAACGGTCCCTGAGATCCAGGAACAAGACAGAGAACATTGCCAAGACCCCCGCCAGGAAATAAGACCCCCCTGAATGTCACCCTTCTGTCCCACTTTGTCACCCTTTCCACCTTAAACTGCCATTGCTCCACTTCCTATGCCCCATTGGACAATGCACCTGTGAAACAAATAGACTGGACTCTGCCATGAACATTCCTCCACCATCACCCCAGCCCATTTCACACACCTCTCCACCTATTTGCACAGAAATAAACACACTTGAATCACAAAACAATCTGGAGTCTGTCTGTGCTTTCACTAATGTGTAATTGCAAAACCTCCGGAATATAGCAATGCCAATGTACTTGTTCACATACCAATATAACACAGCTGTAGGCCAGCAGTAAACATAGCAGAGGGCACAAAGTGGGACCCAGATCTGTGAAAAGGAAAGGCAAAGTAACACGTCAGGGTCTATACACTAAGTGAAAATGACAGACTTATGCTAGCTTCAACAATAGTATGAGATGTGCGAAGCAGTTACATCTTCTTACCTGTGTCTCACTGGAAGTATTGTATGATGATGATGTTTCGGTTGTCGAAATCTTCTTCTGCCTCCTCTTCTTCACTGTCCACAGGCTCCACAGCTGCCACAAAACCACCATCTGGCCCATCCTCCTGTCGCAAAGCCAGGTTGTGCAGCATACAGCAGGCCACGATTATCTAGCACACCTTCTTCGGTGAGTAGTATAGGGAGCCACCTGTCACATGGAGGCACCGGAATCTGGCCTTCAGGAGGCCGAAGGTGCGTTCTATAATCCTCCTAGTTTGCCCATGTGCCTCATTGTAGCGTTCCTCTGCCCTTATCCTGGGATTCCTCACTGGGGTCAGTAGCCATGACAGGTTGGGGTAACCAGAGTCACTGCAAATGTCGAGGGACAACTGTTAGACACACACTAACCCTTAGGGACAACCCCATATCCAGATACCTATGTCAACTGTGTTGGGACCTTGGCCTCACCTATTAGCCACACACAGTACCTCTGGAGTTGCCCTATCACATAAGGGATGCTGCTATTCCTCAAAATATAAGCGTCATGCACAGAGCCAGGATACTTGGCATTCACATGGGAAATGTACTGGTCTGCCAAACACACCATCTGCACATTCATCGAATGGTAGCTTTTCCGGTTTCTGTACACCTGTTCATTTCTGCGGGAGGGACAAATGCCACATGTGTATCATCAATGGCACCAATGATGTTGGGGATATGTCCCAGGGCATAGAAGTCGCCTTTCACTGTGGGCAAATCCTCCACTTGAAAAGATGTAGCTGTGCATGTGTTTCAGCAGGGCAGATAACACTCTGGACAACAGGTTAGAGAACATTGGCTGGGACATCCCTGATGCCATGGCAACTGTTGTTTGAAAAGACCCACTGGCCAGGAAATGGAGTACAGACAGAACCTGCACTTGAGGGGGGATTCCTGTGGGATGGCAGATAGCTGAAATCAGGTCTGGCTCCAACTGGGCACACAGTTCCAGGATTGTTGCACGATCAATTCTGTATGTGATAATGATGTGTCTCTCTTCCATTGTCGACAGGTCCACCAGGGGTCTGTACACCGGAGGATGCCGCCATCTCATCACCTGCCCCAGCAGACATGTCCTATGGAGGAGAACAGCAAGCAGAGGGTCATCCAACACTTAGGTATCACAATGTGTTATTTGCTAAAACGTTGGAAAATCGCAATGTGATGGTATCTGTCTGTATTCCAGGCCTAGATAGGTGTGACACAGTTGTTTACATCCCATGTGGCCCCACCTGAAATGTCGGCTGCCTGATCTGTAAGGTGGGACAAGGGGAAATGAGGTAACTGTGCTGGCGTTGTACACCATCGCAGTGGGCGGTCGAATACCGCGGCGCAATTCAGCATTGGTTAACATTGGGCCCTATGGGTCCCAGGAGCCAATGACGATGTACGCCGGCGGTGACGGTACGCACCGCCATGGACCTGACCACCATTTTCTTACTGTTCACTCACTTGATACCTGACCTTCAACAGGAGAGGACCTACACTGCAAGCTGCTGCTGGACCTGTGGCTACAGTGTCTGGGGAAAGGGCCCCTGGCTTCACTTCAGAGGAGTTGGAGAAATTGGTGGATGGGGTCCTCCCCTAGTACACGCAACTGTAGGGTCCTCCAGACAAACAGGTGAGTACACTGTGAGCATGGTGGATGGCACCTGAGTTCATTAAAGTTATGTTTTAGGTTCAGAGCTAATTCTATTTTACTCTCACTCTCCTTCACTCACTCTTTTCTTCTTTTTCAGTCAGTTCTCGTTTCAGACCTCCATTTGGCGATTGGCCTACGGTTAAGTACCACCCCGATTTCTGGGTGGTCCGCCAGACATTGCAGCACCGGTCTGATGAGGAGACAGCCCAATGATGAAACCTGTCACCCTATTGGGTGCTTGAGGGCTTTCCTGAAATCAATCATAACTTTGCCCTTATCTTCCTATATAATCAATAGGTTTCTTGTCTTTTTGGAACAGTGCACTTTTTCTATATACCAGTAAATTTGGGAGACCGTGCACTGGACCAGTAATCTCCCTGTCCCTCGTTTGTATTTAGTATGTATGGCAGGGCCAGGGAGGGAGGTGTTTGGCAATGCGTGAGATGAAATGTACGGGCTAGAAACGTCCATTTTTACTTCACTTTTCCTCTAGGTCAGCGCCCACCAGAAGAAGGGTATTTGGCGTTCCATCACCAAGGACTTCCAGACCCTGGGGGTCTACCATAGACGGAGCACCCATTGCCGTAAAAGATGGGAGGACCTGCGCCGCTGGAGCAAGAAGACGGCGGAAGCCCAGCTGGGGATGGCTCCCCAACGTGGAAGGGGTGCCCGTCGCACCATGACCCCTCTGATGTACCGGATCCTGGTGGTGGCCTATCCCGAGTTGGATGGGCGCTTGAGGGCATCACAGCAGCCACAAGGGGGTGAGTACACTCTAATTCATCTGACTAAGCATGCATTACGAGGTGTCTGGGTGGGGGAGGTGGGCTGTGGGTTCCCCTCAGGCCAGGGTAAACTTGGTAGGCAAGGTCCCTTGTTAGGCAGGCTCTGTGGAACCCCAACCCTACTACTGGTAATAGCCATCTACACCTAGTCAGGCTCCTGTGACTTCCAGGTGTGCAGCAACTGGGCTTAGGCCTCGTTCCCCATGGGCATGTGAATTTGCTAGGAACTGTTAGTGCATGGCTTAGTGCAGAGGGCTGCTCCCTGTGTGTTGTGTCCACCAATGGTAGTGGTGTTGCATGCACTGAACATGTGTTTCTTCTGTCTCCCCCCCCTTTTTGTTTTGTCTCCCTGTTCTTGCGTGCAATAGCATCGCGTGGTGGAGGAGCAGTGGCACCGGAGCAGGAGGGACCTGCAACCCACTTGGCCTTGGAGGGTGAAGCAACAGAGTCTGAAGCCACTAATGGGACGGAGGGCGAGGGGAGCTCCACGACGGGGACAGGAGCATATACCAGCGACTCCTCCTCTGAATGGGAGCTCCCTTGCGGTGGCGGGCACCTCTGTGCCCACCGCATCAACAGGTACAGCCGCCACCCCCCCTACCAGCACCGCCCTCCCAGCAGCCCCTCAGCGTGTCTCCCGTGCTCGCGCACCCAGGAGGGTGGGCATCTCCTTCGCCCCAGGCACCTCAGGCCCTTCCCAAGTCAGCCCTGCTGCCCTTGGTGAGGAGGCTATTGACCTCCTGAGATCCCTCACTATTGGGCAATCTACCATTTTGAATGCCATCCAGGGTGTTGAGAGGCATGTGCAACAAACAAATGCATACCTGGATGGCATTCATTCTGGCGTGGCGGCCCAACAGAGAGCATTTCAGCCTCTTGCCTCAGCACTGGTGGCAGCCATTGTCCCTGTGTCCAGCCTCCCCCCTCCAACTTCCTCCACCCAGACCGAATCCCCTGTACCTCAGCCCATCCCAAGCACACCATCAGACCAGCATGCACACTCATCAACACACAAGAGTGGACATCATAAACATAAGCACCACACATCCCACAAGCACTCACACAAGCAACATCCCCATGCAGACACAGCAACATCCACTGCCTCCACTGTGTCCCCCTCCTCCACGTCTTCCTCCTCCCTCCCTGTCTCGTCTCCACTCATACCTGCATGCACTACATACTTCGCCACTACCTCAATCACCAGCACGCCCATCACCACAAACCGCTCACGAGCAATCACCACCTCGCTACCATGCACACATCCCCAGTGTCCTCTCTCAGTGTGTCTGTGAGCCCTCCTCCCAAAGTACACAAATGCAGGCACACACCCACCCAACAGCCATCCACCTCACAACAGCCTCCGGCCCATGCACCTTCACCCAAATTCAGCAAAAGTACACCTCCTACAACCACTACCTCTTCCTCCACTCCCAAACCCCCTCCATCTTCCCTTCCCAGAGTGTCTAAACAACTATTCCTGGCAAACTTTGACCTCTTCCCTTCACCTCCCCCCGCCCTTCCCCTAGGGACAGGCTTTCCAGGTCCCAGTCCATCACCTCAGCCACCAAATTCCCAAGCACAGCGGTGCCAGCAACTGCAGGGTCACCAAGTGCGTCACCCATCAGGGCTGCCAGTGTGCCATCTTGCGATGCCAAGGACATTCCGCCACCTGCCAAGGTGAAGAAGGTGCCCACATCCCAGAGGGAGAAGCCGCACCTACCAGCCACCAAGGGCTCCGCCAATCAAAAGGGGACAGTGGTAAGACACCTGCGGCACCATCAAAGGTGGGGAAGGGACAAAAGCAGAAGAGCAGGTCAGGACAGGGCACGGTGGCACCGACTGAGGGACTAGTGTCACCCCTTCTGTCAACGACTACACCAACCCGAACGGCGGTGAACACCGCAACCTGCCCGGCCACCAGCACTGCCACCTGCACCGCCACCAGCACCGCCACCTGCACCACCACCTGCACCGCCACCTGCATGTCTGCAGCCTCAGCAACAGTCCCCAGCATCTTCCCCAGTGGGCAGCTGTCCAAGGCTGTAGGAGACGTCCTGCTGTGTCCCTCAACAGGTGCTGACACATGCACCACCGCCGGCACCACCGCCCCAGACACCACCACAAGCACCTCCACCAGCCATGCGACGTGCTCGGACAGTGGCACCACTGCTGACATGGCTACCATCCCCAGTGTTCAGCCGTCCTAGGCTGGAGGAGACTTCCTGGATCCTGCCCAGCTTCCATGAGGCATGACTTTCATCATTGTTTGCACCTGCAGGTAGAAGGAGAAGCTGCAGCAGGGTGGGGTATGTCTCTGCCTCCATGGCATATCATGCTACCTGTTCCTAGGCAATCTCGTGGCACACACACCTAGGTGAGGGAATGGGACCGGCCACACTGCATGTGGAGCAATCTGGGCACAATGCCCCT
Source organism: Pleurodeles waltl (assembly GCF_031143425.1). Taxonomy (NCBI): domain Eukaryota; kingdom Metazoa; phylum Chordata; class Amphibia; order Caudata; family Salamandridae; genus Pleurodeles; species Pleurodeles waltl. Next base: position 298,103,539 of record NC_090443.1, on the reverse strand, counting down.
CCAGAACCAGTGGAGAACGGCATCCACTACCTCAGTCCTTGGCAGGATGAAGCACTCTGGGCACAAGGCCCCCTCCAGAACCAGTGGAGAATCACATCCACTACCTCAGTCCTTGGCAGGATGCAGCCCTCTGGGCCCAAGGCCCCCTCCAGAATCAGTGGAGAAAGGCATCAATTACCTCAGTCCTTGGCAGGATGAAGCACTCTTGGCACAAGGCCCCCTCCAGAACCAGTGGAGAATCACATCCACTACCTCAGTCCTTGGCAGGATGAAGCACTCTGGGCACAAGGCCCCCTCCAGAACCAGTGGAGACTGTTATCCACTTGAGAGACTGTGGCTTTGCACTCCCCAGGATAAAGCAGTGGGCAAACCACCCACTGGAAACACTTGAGAGACTGTGGCTTTGCACTCCCCAGGATACAGCAGTGGGCAAACCACCCACTGGAAAGACTTCAGAGACTGTCACTTTGCACTCCCCAGGATACAGCAATGGGCATGGAGCCCCCTCGTGCAGCAGTGGCGTCGTGCGTTCATCCAGCTGAGGTGCCCCCCCTTTCCTTCCCCCTGAGGTGCCTGTTTATTTTCAATCTGATGCCCCTGCAGTGTTCTCTCCGTTTTGAGTCGGGTATCTTTTTTGGGACAACTGGTCCATGGACAATGATTGGTATACTATCCGGACTTGTGTAGTTGGTGTACATATTTGTATATACTGATTTTTTAACTTTCACTATCTGATTTTTCATGTTTACAATTGTTACAATCATTTAATTTTGTCCTTGCGTTCTTCCTGGGGGCTAGGGGTGTATATGTAATGTTGCTGCATGTATTTTTGTGTATGGTGTTGTGGGTGAGGGTGGGGGTGGGGGTATTGCGTATTGCATGTGTGTGTCACTCTCTTTTCCCTCCCACCCTCGCCTGCGTTGTAGGTGCAGTACTCACAGTGGTCATCAACAGCGTCTGTCTTGCTCCTGATATAGCAGGAGGAAGACCAGCATGGGCAGTACGTGTAACTCGGGCTCCACGGCGTCCTGGTTCCTCGTTGGGTGTCTAGAGGTGAGTGTTTTCCCTTCTGTGTACTGTTTCCGCCATGCTTTTGATAGCGTTGGTTCTCCCCGGAAAAGGTGGCGGATAGGCCTATTGTTATACAGTGGGCGGTACTTTGTCCTCCGCCTGTCTGTTGGCGGTTACCGCCGCGGTGTTTGTTTCTACCGCCGTGGGGGTCGGAGTGTTAAAGTGGCTGTCTATGTTGGCGGTTTCCACCATGGTCGTGATTCGATTTTGTTTTCCGCCAGCCTGTTGACGGTATTACCGCTGCTTTACCACCGTCTGCCAGGGTTGTAATGAGGACCTCAGTCTTCAGAAGCAACCACAGCACTGAGACCTCTTTCCTCGTTCTCCAGACGACATCCGCACCCTCCTCGATTGAGGCAAACTGCTGCCCTCATCCTCCTGAACCTCTCAGCCACCTTTAACACCATCTCCCATCACACCCTCTGTGCAAGACTCCACGATGCTGGCATTAGCAACAATGCGCTAGAAAGATTCTGTTCCTTCCTCACTGGCTGAACACAGAGAGTTAGACTTCTACCGTTCAACTCAGAACCCACAGAGATCAGCTGCAGAGGGTCTCAAAGATCCTCCCTGAGCCCCACACTCTTCAACATCTACATGGCCCCTCTTGCAGCCATCATCAGAAGTCATGGACTGAACATCATCTCCTCGCTGACGACACCCAACTGATTCTTTCCCTCACAGATAAACCCACAACCGCCAAGAGCAACTTCCACAACGGGATGAAGGCAGTCACCTCAAGCTTAACTCAGACAAGTCCGAAGTCCTTATTCTGGGCTCCACCCCCTCCATCTGGGACGACCCCTGGTGGCCCGCAGAACACCTCCTCCAGATTCATCCTTAACATCTCACACCGCAGACACATCACCGGCCACCTGAGAAACCTTCACTGGCTACCTATCAACAAAAGAATTACCTTCAAGCTCCTCACACATGCCTACAAAGCCCTCCGCAATGCCAGACCTACATACCTCAACCACCGTCTCTTCTTCCACACTCCCACTAGACATCTCTGCCTCACCCAACTAGCCCTGACCACCATCCCACAGATCTGCAAGACCACGGCTGGAGGAAGATCCTTCTCCTACCTCACTGTGAAGACCTGGAACTCGCTGCCTCTTAACCTCTGGCAATCACCATCGCTGTCACAATTCAGGAAGGACATCAAGACCTGGCTCTTCAACTAATCAGAAGATCCACTCCCCCTTTCTCAGCACCTTGATACCCTCACAGGTGAGTAGTTGCGCTATATAATAACCCTGATTGATTGATGACAACTGTGCGCCATAGGGTACAGTCCTATCTACCACTCACACCTCATTTCTTCATAGCACTTCTACTCTCCTCTTCTCTCTCTCTCCTATCACCAGATTATCGACCCCGCAATAAGAACAACTACATCTAACTTGGGAAGAGCAAGCAAGCTGGACCTGATCACAACTACCCAGGGCTAAGTTCACAGGAAAATCTACTATATAGAACTGTTGTCATTCAAGAAATATTATTGAGACAAAGGAGTAGACAAATGCACAAGCACCTCAATAGCAGCCCAAGCCAAACTATTCAAATCAGTTACAGGCACTGCAACAATTGCTCACAGGCCAGTAGATTGTACCAAGATGGCCAATATTTGTACGTGGATGGTGGAGAGGAATTAGTGAAATCTGTAAAAAGAGATATTTTTAGATGTGACATTAGCTATTTTTAGCTGTGGCATTAGTCAAGACCTTTAGATGTTATTCAAATTATATATGCAATATGTTTACTTATAGGGGCTTTAAGTGAGCCGTCTTCATCCTTTATCTGTTGTTGTGTCATTCATATTTTTCTTCTGTCCACTACAGCATACAACATAGGGCAATGGATCAGTCGACTTGACCCATTGGTGTCACTGTGAATAATGGCATTTAGTTCTATCACATGGAGCCCATCTGCATACTAACTGGCTCCCTTCGGTGCTAGAGACTACTACAACAATTTGTGCTTTTAGAACCACAAAAATATTTTTTGCTTTTTGCCAAGGTTTTTCTTTTTATATTGGTGAGTGCCTGGCAAGGGCCCTAACAAAACGTTTCACAAAAACCATGGCAAACAAGGCAAGCTATGGCAATGTCAAAAGGCTGACATCAACACAAGATTTACTGGCATTGTCAATGCTTGTTTACATCTGAAATAAAAAACGTGTTCAGAAAATAAGAGAAGTCAATTCTAAACGAGCGCATCAAAACAAGCACTGACAAAGCTAAAGCCAAAGGGGTGGTCAGAAACCCCAGACCTATTTGCCTTGCCTATGCTTGTTTTATTCTGGAAGTGAAGTTTCAAAATTGATACAAATCCTCTTCATGAAAGTTTAACTTGAAAACCATGAGACGGTTTGCATTATTACAGATTTAGTAGTTCCTCTGCTAAAAGAACACTAAATATATTTGAGCAGACTGAATTAGCATGTTGGAATGGCTTGATATTTTGATTTCCTAGTTATTATTGCTAAGCAATAAATAAGGTTACTTAAAATCTGATAACTTGATTTTTCAGTTATTGTTTTAAACACTAAACAGTGCTTCACAAACTATGGATGGGTGAAAGGCAAAAAGTTTTTTTTTTTTAATTTTTTAGTCTTAAAATATTCCACAATGCTCAGACAGAGTATATAAACTGTATAAAAAATTATTAGAAAGAGAAGAACTTCAATCCAGGGACTGCATAGTGAAGGTAATGCAGGCAAGAATTGTATGTGAAACATATTTACTTGCTGAAGCTTACAGAGAAGGGAGCCCTCCAAAATGAGGTTAAGATTGAAAGTTGAGGAACTAATCAGGTGAAGTATGAATTAGGACTGGGAATTCCCAGGTCAGTTCTAGTAACTTTGAATACCAAGGTTGGGATTGCTAGAATGAAGTGAGGAGAACAATGGATGATCGCTCTCTGTGAACTAGAGCTAGAACTTGGGCAATTAAAAGGAATGGAGGGATGGCATATAGAAGGGACTGAGGCTACGAATGAAGAAAAGCATCCGTGGCAATGGCCAAAGTAGCCAGTCTCCAACTAAAGAAGGAAGGAAGTTGATTATTGATACGGGAAGCAAACAGATCTATTGACATGTTCCCAAAGACAGATGATTGAACACTGAAGGGTGAAGTTTCCAATTGCTTGAATCGTATAGACGTCTGGAAAACCAGTCGGACACCACATTCAACTTGCCTGGGAGATACTCTACTTTGACCGAAAAACATCTTGGGAGACAAAATTCCCAAAGACTCCAGGCTATCATTGCTAGAGGTTTGGACCTTGTACCTCCCAGACGGTTTATGTATCTGACTGTCGAAATAATGTCCATTCGAAGTAGAACTGTTCATTTTACTCTGCCTTTATAAAGGACTGGAGGGCAAAGGAACCTGCAAGCACCTCTAAATAATTGCTGTGCAGTTATGACTCCTGATGTACGATGCACCTCCAGTCAAGAGATTACCACATCTGGGGTGACAGAGAAAATGTTTTACCGTTCCAAGCGTCTAAGTGACCTATTCACTAAAGAAGCTCTTCTTTGGACTCTTGATCTAGCACTACTGGGTCTGAATCAGCTAACGCTCTGCAGAGATGGCAAATTTTCAAATCTCTGAAGGGCTCTGTAATGAAGTGGTCCCGGAAAGATGGCCTGAAAGGAGGAAGAGGGAAGGCCTACTAGACGAGCTATCGATCTGAGGGAACAGAGAGGAAGGGATAAGGCATGACGAATTAGCCTGAGAGGTATCTATTATTATCCCTAGAAATTTGTGTCATTGAGAAGGAATCAGGTTAGATTTTTTAGTATTTATCAGAAATCTTAGTCTTTATAAAAGATCTTGACAAAGATTGAGATGTGCTAGGAGACAAGATTTGTCCTGTGCAATGATCAGAAAATCGTCCAGATAAACTATGAGTCTCACATCTTGACCTCTGAGGAAGTCTATAACAGGTTTGAGGATCTTGGTGTACCAGCAAGGGGCAGAGAACAGACCAAACAAAAGGGATTTGAAATGGAAAAAGGAATCTCCCCACTGAAACTGCAGAAACTTCTTGTATGAGTGACGGACGGGAACCATCAGGCAAGTGTCAGTCGTTTTGAAGAACAATGTCTCATAGGTAAAGGATGGTGTCCATTTTGAAATGATGGTAAACCACAAAATTGTTAAAAAGTCCGAGATTCATAACCGGACAGTGTTTCTTTTTCTTTTTTAGAACTAAAAAGATGGTACTGTGGAAACCCGAAGGATCGAAGGTAGTTTGTTCTATGGCTTTTTTGCAAGCAGAGCATGTATTTCCTCCTGAACCAAAAGGAAACTGTTCCTGGGGAAAATGGAGGGAAACATTTCTGAATTAGGAATTGATACAGTTCTATGCAGTAACCCTGTACAGTTTGAATCACCCAAGGATCTGATGTTAGAGACAACCAAGCATTGAGAAAATTCCCCAGTCTGCCTCCTATGGGAGGAGGGCCAGAACAAGAAATTCTTACCTGAGTGCTGATCTCCTTTGGTTCTATAGCCCCTGTTGTGGAATCCACAGTATTGCCGAGAGTCTGGGGCTTGTACCCTTGGTAGAAATCCTGTTGGACCTTTTGGTTAAAAGAGCCCCAGATGAGGGATTGCCCTCTGGATACATAACAGCCGGCAAATCGACCCCTTCCTTTGCTGGCCCTGCCAAAATCCTGTTGGGGAAAACATATTTTTCATTGAAATTTGAGCCTTGTCCAGTGTGGTGAAAGTGGAAACAGATTTGCTCATTTCCTTGATAAAGGAATCACTAAATATAAGTCCTTCAGCTTTGTGACCTTCTTCTTTTGTTGCCAAGCTGCTTAACGTTGGGTCTATTTTTAGCAAAAGACTTTTGTGTCGCTCTTGGGAAATAAAGGAGTTTGTATTTCCTAACATGCAAATTGCCTGTTGAGCCCAACTGGAAAGCATATCAGGATCAACTTTTTCTCCTTCCATTCTGGCCTGCTCGACCAAATCCAGAATTCCGGTCTATTGGTCTGACCATATCCAAAAGCCTGTCTTGACATTTCGACCAGGCTCTATCGACTCCCTTTTTGGCATCCTCCCTAAATTTAGTAAAAAACACCATATTGGGATCGATAGTGGGGTTATCAGCCACCTTAAAGGGAAGGGAAGGGACACTCAGATTTCAGTTTATTTCTAGTTGTTTTATCAAGGGGGGGGGCTCCAATAAAAGGAAACATAATTTGAAACATGGTCAGAAGGGAGTCATTCAGATGGCTTTGGTTAATGAACTGTCACAGGGTCAAATAGGTTCAGCCTCATGATCCACTAAGTCATAGGACAATGTCTGGGATGAAGCATCCGAAGGAGAAATTTTACTTCTCTTCTCTGAAGGCCCATCATCAAAGTGTCATCTTTGAAAGTAAAAAAATTGACCTGTTGTCGTCTAAAACATCATCCCCATCACTGTCAGTGTCATGAAGAGAAACAATATTAAGGGTGAAAGAAAAGAGCCCTGAAGGATTCACCTCACGGGTGGGAGGACTAAATTTCACAGAAGCACTTTTGGAAGGCCCACTGAGAGGTGCCGCATGTTTTTTTCCTTTTTCAAAAGGACCATCCTTAGGGCCTTTTGACAATTTGGAGACAGAGTCCTTTAATTTTGTGAAACATCTAGCATTGAGATGGACACAGCATGCTGAACTGAATCTTTAATAAAGGATTTTAAGCTATCCTTCATGGGTTGGGCTTGTTCATCATCGGACATTGTGTAGAAGATGGGCAAATTATTTTCAAATCAATTTAAGAATTAACTTAAAAATGTATTTGAATTAAATAGCAGTAAAACAACTGTATGGGCAATGTTAATAAAGCTATAGGTATAAACAGAAGCCAATTCAGAAAAAACTTTACTATAAGCAAAAAACTCCAACCCTCAGGGTTAACTGAAAGGAAAAAACCTGAAAGGGAGTATAAGGCAGGGCAGGGCTTACAATGGGCATGTCCAGGGGTGGGTCGGAGATTCAGACAAAGTGGGAGATGAGGAAGCGAGAGGCTTACACTTGAGCCGTCTCACTTGACAAAGTAAACAAGTCGAGGAAACTTGTGTCTGCACTACAGAAACACAAAGGGAGCTGGAGCCGGCTGACAGAAAAATGAAGTGCAGGGCTGTATCGCTGCCAACGGAAGGCAAGGGACCGTTAAGAGCGCATAAACGTTAGACAACATTCTAACAGGCAGTGCATGCACACACCCGATAATGACTAGTAAGCACTACAAAATGAATGAAACATTAAGTGAAATACAAATACTGAATAAAATTGCATAAAACAAGCACAGTACTTATTTTGACTGCGAGCAGCAAGAAAAGAATGCTGTTGCTTTCAGTCAAGATAATTATGCCCATACTCGACGTGTGATTGCATTACCTATTGTGATGTAATGCAGTTTTTAATCCCAGGAGTTTCTGGGTTTTGATGTTTCTTGGCTGCTGTATTAATTAAAGCAGGAAATGAAAGCGTACTTGATTGTGGGCCATATGTATCCAACCATTTTGCATTCGCAAACGGTGTGAATCACTAACTTTGACCGTTTGCGAATGCAAGTTAGCCTTTCCAAAAGGATGAAAGGCATTGGAAGTCTGATATCAGGAATCAAATTTTTTTGCGATTTCCTAAAATTGTGACTCCAAATAGGAAATCACAATTTGCGATTCCCTAAATAGGAAACCGCAAATAGGGATTTCTTATTTGTGATTCCTTAAGTACATATACCAAGCATTTCCTAAATGTGAAATAGGCATTTAAGGAATGCTATTACCATAGACTTCAAGTCAATGGTAACAATGTGCAATTTTAAAAAACTGCATCAAAAATGCATTTTTTAAGTGCCATGTAGACCACACATGCCACTAGGGCATGTGTGCACTTTACATGTGCACCATTTATTTTAGGGGTGCATCAAAAGGGGCCTTAGGACCCTAGGCACCCTTGGTTTTGCATTTCCTAGTTTGAGAATTCCTAAAAGGAAACCGCAAATTAGGAAATGCAAAACCATTCGCACCTGTGGGCCTTTAGGCCCATAGGAATGAATGGAATCACATTTCCTAACAGTGATTCCTTAATAGCGATTGTGACTCTGTAGGAACGCTATTAGGGGATTTCTATCTTATTACATACCATTTTGCATTTCCAAATAGCAATTACATAAAATTTGCTATTTAGGAAATGCAAAATGGAACTTTGATACATATGGCCCTAGATGCAAAACTGATGTCAGTCCATATAATTTCACCAGTAGATAGCAGGTCACAACATAGTAGAAAGGCTCAATCACATTGAAACAACTGAGATGGTGCCCATGATTTGAGAGTTGATGTAAAAAAAGCCTATTGTGGGAAATGCACATGTCAAGGTTGTAATCGACTGTAAAGTTGCTTGTTTGCAGGCTATTGTTTGCTCTGAATGTAAAAACCCCAAGTGACTCCCCTGGCATTCTACTGACACATAGATTGGTGTGATTACCATATTTGATATAGTATTGTGTAATATTAACAAATGGAAATGTTATGTTGTGAATTCAGTTCAGTTCAGTTCAAGTTTATTTCTTTGCTATATTGCTGACTGGGCAAAACAAACATTACATTCATCACACACAATTAAAATATCATAAAACAGCAAGAATGTAAAAAATAATCAATAATGCTAAGCATAAAAAAAGATGTAGGCACAAATTGCTAAATAATTAGAATTCAAATCTAAAAAAATGTTCTGAAAGGTTAAATAAAAAAGAAAACAAACCCAGTGCATTCTTAAAATCATGTAAATAAAAGACCTCAAAATCTCTACAGACCCGCTAAATACCACATGATATATCATCTATCAGATATAAGCAAAAGGCCTCAGTGAAAAAGTTCCATCCACGCCCCTTATTCATAAATTCCATCTACATTCTTCCATATAACATCTTTCTAATTTAGACAAGGAGTGGCAACGATAGAATTCTGTAATTATACCATGTTAATTTTGACTAAAGTACAAGATACAATTGTTTATTATATATTTTTAAGTTAAAGCAGCAGTAACTGAATTAAATGTATTTGTAGTGAAAAGAGAATTTCTAATAAGGTGCATTGTACAATTTGTATACAATATGGGAAGGGTGACTCCGGCATTGGTGCATGTGGACCAGTGTGGCTTTATGCCGGCTCAGAGCACAACACTCAGGCCCTATGTATGAGTTTGGCAGGTGGAAAAGGCCACCCACCAAACGCCTGTGGTGGGGTTACCACCTATGCAGCAGCACTCCTGCAGCCCCTATTATGAGTTTCCCTATGGGCCAACAGGCAGAAACACAGTTTCCGCCCACTGGCCCAGCCGGAAACACACAATAACATTGACACTGGCTCATGATAGAGCCGGCGGCAATGCTGTTGTATGTAGGGTGCACCAGCACCATTCCCGCAAATCACTTTCTACAGACAGTGATTTGCATGGGGGGACTGGCCAGGGGAGTCCCCGCACTGCAAATGCCAAGTGCATGGACAGTGGGCAGGCCCCTTGGGGCCCCTGGTACCCCGTCTCTGCCAGCATTTACATGGCTATGCAACCACCATGTGATCCCCGGCGGTGAGAGGGGTTGTAATCCCCAGGGCATCACTGCTTGCAGCTCTGCCCTGGAGGATTGAGACCGCCGGCACAGCCAGGCCGTAGGCCGGTGGAAACGTGGCGGTGCCGGTGGTCTGACTGTGGCGTGTTCACCACAGTTGTAATGTCGCGGTCAGACCACTGCTTTGGGCCTCAATCTAAGATGGCTCATTCATTTAATGCATGAAACTATGAGGGATAAAGCGTGTATTGGCCCTGGTCTCCCTTTATCTGGAGAAAGCTTTTGACACTGCGGAATAGGCTTATCTGATGGCAGTGTTGGGAGGGATGGGTTTTGGACCCATCTTTAGTGGCTGGGTGCGCCTTTTGTACACTAACCCCATGGTTCATGTGAAAATAGACCTCTCAGAAGCATGGTCAGTTGGAAGGGGAAATTGGCAGCGATGTCCCCTCTCGCCGCTCCTTTTCCCTTTGGCAATTGAGGCAATGGCTTAGTTGCTGCACAAGGAGTTGGAGACCTTGGGGGATTCAGGTAGGAGGTTGCAACCATATAATTTCCTGGTATATATATATATATATATATATATATATATATACATTCTCCTAGTAGATTGGTGCTGATATTGATGGGGATGCTCAATGATTTTGGTAAAGTCTATGGGCTTAAAGTTAGTCTTCGGAAGACCCTCCTGTTCCCTCTTGGATGCCTGGTATGGAAGCCCCTGTGGTGGGTCTGTGATGGGAGATGGAGAGATTCCTATTCTTGGGCATGAAGGTCACACACACATATGTGTCGCACAAACGTCTAAATGGCGATAGAGTTGTGAATGACTTGGAGGGATCGATAGGATTCTGGAACATACTCCCCTTGTTCGTCATAGGAACGGTCACAGTGGACAAAATGTTTTTCTTTCCTCGGTGTTTCTAACTAATCCAGAACATGGTGTTCCCCCTGAGTCTTCCATTCTTTCACAAATTGGATAGTTTGTTGACTTTGTTGATATGGGCTGGGAGGTGAAGTAGGATAGAGTTGTCGGTCCTTAAGCACGATATGGAGAGCGGAGGTCTTGCCCTCCAAGATACGTCCTTTTACTATTATGCAGCAAATCTACTACATGCCGCGCGCTAGTTAATTGACAGTGACAACTGGGAGAAACAATTATATGCCAATATGGCAGGGAACAATACCCTGATGTGTATACTGATGCAGGGGGGCAATCAAACCATCCTGTTCCTTACCTGGCGAGGCAGATGGCCACGCTTTGGGAAGAAGTGGCTAAGAAGGTGGTGCATAATGCGCCATTTGACAGGAAGCTCAGACTCTGGGATATGGCTCTGTTCAAGGCACTGGATGTGGACATGTATATTGATCACTGGAGAGCAGGGGGTGTTTATTAGCAGGTGACTTATAGCCTAGCAAAATCTTCATTTTCTTTCAAGAGGCGCAGGAAACCTTTGATGTGGTCCTGGGCCAATTTCTGCATTATGCCAGGCTGAGCGCACTGCTAAAGTGATATGGGCTTGATTTCCTGCAGCACCATAGCCCTCTGGTCTGTTGCAATATGGGGAAGGGAGGCACTAGATCACCCTATTTTATAAGGCTCTCCATGAAGAAATGGTGAGTGCTCCCCGTGTAGCGCATAGGACCTGGGAGAGGGAACTAGAAGTACCCATCACTGGTGCACATTGGGCACTTGCTTGTGAGCTAGTGCGAACAGTGTCCTGTAATCACAGATATAAATTGCTGCATTTTAATTTTCTGTACCATTCTTACGTGACCCCCAGTTTTCTGAACAGTATTGACCCTTCTAAAGAGGCCAAATATGCACAACGCAGAGAGCTGTGGGCTAACTTCTTGCATCTAGCCTGGAGCTATGATAGGATCCAGGGATTTTAAAGGGAAGTGATTCCTAGGATTACAAGAGCCACCTGTATAGTGATCCCTCTGACCCCGATGGCTTGTCTCCTAGGTATGGTACAAAAAAAACAAAGGCTGGACTGCCATACAGGTTCACCCAACTTTCTCTCTTATTGGCCAAACGTAGGATAGTCATTGGCTGGATGGGTCCTAGGTCACCAGTGCTGAATGTGTGGCTGTGGGATCATCTTGAATGGGGAGTAGCTGAGGAGACCCACATGTGCCAAACTCATCCTGATGAGTGCTATAGATGCAATTGCAGCATGGGGTGTTCCTCCTCAATAACTTTAATGACGAGAACTCTCCCAGCTCTGAAGATGGCTCCAGCGATGAAGGGTAACATCTGATGGACTCTGAGTTAATGTGTTCTTGATATGACCCAAGTGTGTAATTGATGTATTCCTTAACATGGGCCTGATTCAATGCTTTGGCTTAAGTAATGTACTGGCTCTTCGGGGACTTACTGAAGACCCCTACCATTTGTTGTAATTGCTTTTGTTGCTACTTCCAAGGCCATGACATGTGATTGTGGTAGACTTCCTGCAATGTACTTGGCAACTTGCACTGCTCAATGTTCAATATGTTTTTATGAAACTCAATAAAATAAATAATTTAAAAAAATTGAAAATGACAGTGTGTTCAGTTGGCAGAATGGACATGTATTTGGTGTTCTAATCATAGTCACATGATTATCAACCATCAGCTTACACTTTATGAAAGCTGGGCCAATCTAAGCTTCAGCATCCATCTTATTACTGTATACCTTTTTTATTTGTCAAGTATGGTTGTAAAGTAAATGTATAGTCTTTAGCCAAAAGGTGAAAAATTTGAAGTCTTTCACTGCAATCCTCTAAGGGCCAGATGTATGAAAAATGCCTTTTGCGAATCGGAAATAGCGATTTTTAAGAAATCGCTATTTCTGATTCTCAAAATGCAATGTATCATATTTGCGATTTGGTAATAGCAATTTCTTAAAAATCGCAAATGCTATTACCGAATCGCAAATTGCGATACCGGCCCCACTTGCATCTATGGGCCTGTCGGCCCATATTTGTGAATATTTTGCATGTCCCAAATTGCGAATTCCTAACTGGAATTCGCAATTTTGGGAAATGCAAAGTCCAGGGTGCTGGGGGCCTAAGGCCCCCTCTGCTGCACCCCAAAACATTTTTTAACAACATGTAAGGTGCACACATGCCAAAAGGGCATGTGTGCTTTACATGTACATTTTAAAAATGCATTTGAAATGCATTTAAAAAATTTGCAGATGGTTACCACCAAGTTCAACTTGGTGGTAAATAGCGATTCCTTAATGCCCAATTCGCATTAAGAAATTGCTTCTTACATGTGCTTAGAAATCGCAAATAAGGAATCCTTATTTGCGATTTATTATTTAGAGAGTCGCAATTTGCGACTCTCTAAACAGGGTCGCAATTTTAAGGAATCGCTATTTTAGCGATTCTTTAAAATTGCTTTCAGAATGCCTTTAATACATTCTGAAATGGCTGTTTGCATTTGCAAACGGGCATTCGCACTGTTTGCGAATGCAAAAAGCTTTCATACATCTGGCCCTAAATCCTTTATCTTGACTTCTGATGTGCACCATTTTTTGTTACTTCCTTCCTTCCTTTTTTGTTCAGATCCCTCACCCACCATTGTTACTGTATCAGTTTTCAGGTCCACCAATATTTCTTTATTGTTATTTATCCATGAGGTTTGGTCTTTCAGTTGTAGATGCTGTTTAATCAATTGTCATATTGAATCCTTGGCTGCTTTCACAATACCATACCACTAGTTCAATACTTTCTACGGATTTCTGAAACTGATATTCATTCGGCCAAACTCAAGTCTTAGTGCACTATTCATAGACCCTCTTGGTAAACCAAGTAGTTAGTTATTTGTGCATTGAAAGCCCTCTGGAGAACTTCAATTGACCTGTGACTTAGTGTAGAGTCCATGTTAATTAACGTTCCTGCAACTGCTTTCGCTCTCTGTTCTTGTTGATCAATGTGTGAGTTGAAATTTAAATTGTACTTAAAAACCAGACCTAAATATCTCTACTCTTCTTTTCCAATGATTAACCTCTTAGCCACCACTGCATTTTAAATTTCTGATTAGTATGGTTTGAGAATATCATTATTTTTGTTTTTGAAACATTAATAATTAAATCATGGGGGCACGGCGGAGAATGTCAAGATGGTGGTTGCACTTTAAGAGTGCTCCGAAAACCTCCGTCATCCGCTCTCATCCACTTGGATTTTGGACTCCCTTCCCACTATCTATTACTGCACAACAACACTGGGATCTGTTATTTATGATCCTGATGTCCAGTGACCAAAGCGGCAACCTGTGGTGGACCTGGAGCCTATCTCCCACCAGGCACCAAGATGGCAACGCCCAGAGTGTTAGACCCATCTTCATTGACCACAATGAGACCCAGACTCCATGACCCACGGCAAATTGGGATAGAGACAGTGGGGGCCTGGTCATCAAAGAGACTTCCTACATCACCTCACAACCATGTGAAGGCTGCATGAAACTACTGAGTTCACTGCGGGGCCTGCAGGAGGGGAGAAGCCTGGGCCTGAAGGTGAGTCTCCTCCTGAGAGTCCCTCAGCCCTGACACACTCTGTCCCTGACACAGCTTTACCCCGCCCCCGCAGCCAATAAACACCCAGCTCCTCACAGGTGATCCACGGCCAATATCTGCAGTGCGCCGCGCTTCACCAGTTATCATCAGCAAGTACTGGAGACATCCCGGCCCATAAAGGGAGTCTACTTTGGGGATCTCTTGACCAGGAGGCTCACCAAACCTGATGCAGACTCCCCATGGCCCATGCGGGCCCCAGGCACCCGGCTCCGTCTAAGCACATTGCAGGCGAAATAGGCTGTGAGATGCACTGCACCAGTTCTCATCAACAAAGAGGAACGGACCTTAGACACACCCCACCTGGAGCATCCTGACATCAGGCCCTGTTTCACACACACTGGGTTTGAAGAAGATGGTGCTCTCTGCCACCCCTTGCCCAGGCAGCGATATACTTGGGCTCAAGGGACCAAACCCCTCTCCTAAGTGAGAATTCATATATGCATTCAATAGCCAGCACTCAATATAAATAAAGGCCTTTTGCTGAGGGGGTGCCAAAGACACCGTTAGTTACTAATCTGGCCACCTCCCTCTTGTGTCAGGGCTCCTGACTGTGCTGCCCAGGGGCCTCTTGCCATGCCGTGATCTCTAAGTAATGCATCTGTGACACTGGGGGCTCACTCTAAATAATAGGAGGATTGGCCGCTCTGGTGACTTTGTTGGGCTGCCATCTCGCAGATCTGCCTCCTATCTGAGACTCTCAGAACCCTAAATATCACAACTCTCTTCAGGGTGCACTTATTTCCCGAACACCCAGGACCTTGTGATGCTAACGTTACTACATCATTATTTAAACCTGCGGACTGGGCCCCCGTGGGTCATGTGGCCTGTACTGACTAGGGAAGGGGCCTCCAGCCTGGAATGCTCTGAGGACACTATCACCCTTCAGGCACTCCCCTCTCCCTGAGGACCCTTCTGAAATTACCACTCAGCAAGAGCTCACTGTTTTGCCCTCAACTCCACAATGGCAGTACAAGTGATGCTCTACACCACTCTCTGGGCCCTGTGATCTTGGTCTCTACGCCACATCAAGAGGAGACACCCAAGGACTTACTTGGTCAAGTCATTGTACAGGGGTCCAGCAACCCAATTAATGGCTCCTACCTGTCGCAGTATGCCCATGACTTGCCATACAATCCAGACTCTGCTGGCTGGGTCTCATCGTGCAGGCTACCCAGCCTGGGCTCTCCAAACAGATCAGCTCCTCCGGGAAGCCCCAGTATCGCTTCATCTTCCTGGGCTCAACATGATTGTGAGCTGCCATCACTTTAGTCATATGCCTGGGACCCTTGGCTGGTCACAGCGGCAAACCCTGGGTCTGGGTGCTCGTGCTCCAGCGTTGACGCAGTATGTGGGTCAGTCCCTCACGACAGTATCCAGAAGCAATCGAACCTTGAGCAATTACGGGCAAGGACAAACCTACCCGCCCAAAAACATCACAAACCCTAATGGATCGTTATGCATCCAACCAAGATGCCTCTGAGGGCTCTATCATTGAACCCTCTTCTACCCCCATTGGTGAACTAGCCACCATCCTCCAAGACATACAAATCTCCCAGACTTCGGTCCAAAACAAAATAGGGGAATTCTCATACGGCAGGACCTACGTAACGTTACAGCAAGAATCACTGAGGCAAGGGCCCGTTTTTCCACAGTGGAAGATGAAGTCACAACACTGAATGCCCAAGTCACCAAGGACCAGATGTAGCAAGGGTTTTGAGAGTCGTTTGTGAGTCGCAAAAGCCTCTTTGCTATGTAGAAATGCATTTGCTATTCATTTTCATTTGCGACCGCAAATGAAAGCGCAGTTACCATCCACTTAAAGTGGATGGTAACCCAGGCGCAAACGGGAAGGGGTCCCCAGGGGACCCCTTCCCCTTTGTGTCTGGAAAACAAAAATAATAATTCAGGGCAGGCAGTGGTCCAATGGACCACTACCTGCCCTGAAAAATACCGAAACTAAAGGTTTCGGTTTTTTTTTCAAAGTGCAGCTCGTTTTCCTTTAAGGAAAACGGGTTGCACTTTGAAAAAAAAAACTGCTTTATTTAAAAGCAGTCACGGACTTGGTGGTCTGCTGTCTCCAGCAGGCCACCATCCCCGTGAGTGCCCTGACTCTCTATGGGGTCGCAAATTGTGACCCACCTCATTAATATTAATGAGGTGGGTCTTTGCGACCCCATAGCGAGTCGCAGACGGTGTCTGAGACACCGTTATGCATAGCAAATTGCGAGTTGCAATTTGCGAGTCGGAAGGACTCGCAAATTGCAACTCACAATATTTGCCACCTACCTACATCTGGCCCCAAGTTACTATTAAACACAACTGCACTCCACCACCAGAAGACGTGGAAAACCATTCCCAACAAAACAACCTGTGTTTTGTTTGGATACCTGAAGGGGTGGAACCTCCAGAATTAGCAGCATCCATAAAATCTTGGATTAAAACTTGGATGCCTATATGCCACCTTTCACCATGGTTTGTCGTTGAGTGTGATCACCAAGCCCTGACTCCCAAGCCACCTCCAGGGGCTCCCCAGAGACCTATTCCTGCCCGAATCCTCAACTTTAAAGACAGATATGCCCTGCTGCAGGAGGCCTGCTCTCACCCCGGCCTGTCTTACCAAGGGAACAAAGTGCTCATCTTCCCAGACTATTCGAGGGAGGCGCAGTCACAGTGGTGCTCTTATAATGCAGTCAAGCAAAACTCTGATCACTCAATCTCTCCTGCAGACTGCTGTTCCAAGCACAACTCCAGGTGATCTTTGCCAATAAAAGCCATTTTTTTTACATGCCAGAGGTGCCCAGGACCTGGCTCACTCAAGAACATCCACCTCAAACAACGAACAACACTCCAACCCCTACTGTGGGATCAGAAAGATCACATAAGCGAGGTCCTGCCCAGAAACTGAAAAGACAACATATTCATGTAGGGGGAGTAATTCCAAATGATCGGGCTCACCATCACCCAAATCAACAAACCGGAACAAGCTAGATCCCCAGCCTCCTATCTTTCCATCTCTCAGACCTCTGGACACCAGACCAGACAACCTTCTGAACAGACCCACCACTCCACCGGCATCCTGGTGAATGATACTGACCTTTCACTGAGCCCAACTCTCTGAAATGGTAGCTTTCTCCCTTCATGGGTAGTTGCAGATGAGGTTTCACCATATAACAGTTATCATTGGTCCGGAATCTTGTTTAGAATCCTACGATTTGGAGGGGTCCACCACTCCATTTCCGATTTTGGACTGAGTTATAAATCTGTTTACACATTCAGGGTGACAGATGCTTCTTTGGGTGAAGTATGGGGAGGGGGAATTGTTGGTGGGGTTCTAGTAACAGAGATGTTTTACTGCGCTTTGTTTCTCTCTTTAGGTTTCAGATACAGCTTTCAGGGATTTGATACTCAACTAAACCTAACTTTTGAGTTCATGGCACCACCTTAGTGACATGTCACCAGTCCCTATAGACGATACATAACACCACGGCCCATTGCTAGCATACTCTGGCCTACACCCATTTTTCACACAAAGTAAGGCCTCCACATATCTTAACACAGGGACTATACGGGTGCTCTCCTGAAATGTCGACGGGCTCCTAGACAGAATCAAGCACATGGCGGTTCTTCAATACTCCTGCTGCTTTCTTCCAGATATACCTCTACTTCAGGAGATACACCTAATGGAGATCCACTGTCCTTTCTTGACACCCCAAGGATTTGATAGAGTGTATGATGCTGGGTTCATGAGGGGTTCCCGGGGGCTGGCAATCGTCTTTCGTTGCTCCCTCACCCTGGTGGTGACTAAAGGAATCAGAGATCCACATGGCCAATTCCTAGTGCTCACAGGGACAATGGGGGCACACTGTTAACATCATCTACACCTATGCACTCCCTGAAGCCCCTAGATTCCCTTCTTGGGGACCCCTCTGCGATAATGATGGACCTTCTGGAGGAATTGGCAGTTATGGGGGCAATTTCAATGCAGTGCTGGACCCCTACCAGGTTGCCCCAGGGACTCCTTCCGCCAGCCGACAAGCAGGCGGAACAGGTCTCCCCATAGAAACCTATTACAAACCTGACGCCTGATTGCACTCTGCACCCGGCCTACTTGTGTCCCCCCCGGTGCCCTACGAAACCCCCCTGGTCCGCCCTCTGAAGTCGCAGGTACTTACCTGCTGGCAGACTGGAACCGGGGCACCCCTATTTCCATTGAAGCCTATGTGTTTTGGGCACCACTTTGACCTCTGCACCTGACCGACCCTGAGCTGCTGGTGTGGTAACTTTGGGGTTGCCTTGAACCCCCAATGGTGGGCTACCTTGGACCCAACGTTGAACCCTGTAAGTGCTTTACTAAACTGTGAACCTAACAAATACTTACCTCCCCCAGGAACTGTTGATTTTTGCACCGTGTCCAATTTTAAAATAGCTTATTGACATTTTTGCCAAAACTGTACATGCTATTGTGATTATTCAAAGTTCCTAAGATACCTGAGTGAAATACCTTTCATTTAAAGTATTGTTTGTAAATCTTGAACCTGTGGTTCTTAAAATAAACTTAGAAAATATATTTTTCTATATAAAAACCTATTGGCCTGGAAATGTCTTTGAGTGTGTGTTCCTCATATATTGCCTGTGCGTGTACAACAAATGCTTAACACTACCCTCTGATAAGCCTACTGCTCGACCATACTACCACAAAATAGAGCATTAGAATTATCTCTTTTTGCCACTATCCTACCTCTAAGGGGAACCCTTGGACTCTGTGCATACTATTTCTTACTTTGAAATAGTACATACAGTTCCAACTTCCTACATTGGTGGATCACCGGTGGGGTACAAGACTTTGCATTTGCTGGACTACTCAGCCAATACCTGATCACATGACTGCATTCCCAAAATTGTCATTAGAAACGGATTTTTGAAATTTGAGCTATTTTACTAAATTTTTAAAAGTCCTGCTAGGGCCTTGTGTTAGTCCCTGTTAGCATTTCTTTTAGAGTTTAAAAGTTTTGTAAAAGTTTGGATTAAGTTCTAGAGATAGTTTTAGATTCTTAAAATGTACCCCAACTTTTAGAGAAATAATGTCTGCTGTAGAAGAGATGGTGGTGGAGCTCAACCTCACCCCTTACCTGCATCTTAGGATGTCAGAGTTAAGGTCTCTCTGCAAAATCAAAAAGATAAAAACTGGTTCAAACCCTACCAAAGTACAGCTCCAGGAGCTTTTGGCAGAGTTTGCTAAAAACAACCCCTCTGATGATGTCCTCACAGAGGGGGAAACTAGTGATGTGGAGGAATTCCCACCTCCAGTCCTGGTTAGGGAGACCAGGGTTTCTCCAACCCTGACTCCAGAAGTGATAGTCAGAGATGTTGCTTCTCTCACAGGAGAGTCCAACAACTCTGGAAGCATTGAGGGCAGCCTCAATGAAGAGGACCTCCTGCTAGCCAGGATGGCCAAAAGATTGGCTTTGGAGAGACAGCTCCTAGCCATAGAAAGGGAAAGACAAGAGATGGGCTTAGCTCCCATCAATGGTGGCAGCAATTTAAATAGGGTCAGAGATACTCCTGACATGCTCAAAATCCCCAAATGGATTGTAACTAAATATGAAGATGGTGATGACATCACCAAATGGTTCACAGCTTTTGAGAGGGCTTGTGCAACCAGAAAAGTAAACAGATCTCACTGTGGTGCTCTCCTTTGGGAAATGTTCACTGGAAAGTGTAGGGATAGACTCCTCACACTCTCTGGAAAAGATGCAGAATCCTATGACCTCATGAAGGCTACCCTGATTGAGGGCTTTGGATTCTCAACTGAGGAGTACAGGATTAGGTTCAGGGGGGCTCAAAAATCCTCGAGCCAGACTTGGGTTGATTTTGTTGACTTCTCAGTCAAAACACTGGATGGTTGGATTAATGTCAGTGGTGTAAATGATTATGATGGGCTGTACAATCTGTTTTTGAAAGAACACCTGTTAAGTAATTGTTTCAATGATAAACTGCATCAGCATCTGGTAGACCTAGGTCCAATTTTCCCCAAGGATTGGGAAAGAAGGCAGACTATTGGGTCAAGACTAGGGTGACCAAGACTTCCACAGGGGGTGACCAAAAGAAAGGGGTCACAAAGACTCCCCAGGGGAAGAGTGTTGAGACATCCAAGGATAAAAGTAGAGTCTTCTACAGGGCCACAAAAACCTGCTCAGAAGGGAGGGTCCAAAGCCTCTTCACAATCCAATTTTGGATACAAGGGTAAAAACTTTGATCCCAAAAAGGCCTGGTGTCGTAGCTGTAACCAGCAGGGACACCAAACTGGAGACAAGGCCTGTCCCAAGAAAGGTTCCACTTCTACTACTACTCCAGTTAGCACTGGAATAGCCAGTCTCCAGGTGGGATCAACAGTGTGCCCAGAGCAAATCAGGGTTAACACTGAAGCTACATTAGTTTCTGAGGGTGGGGTGGACTTAGCCACACTGGCTGCCCGGCCCACTAATATGCAAAAATACAGGCAGCAACTCTTAATTAATGGGACTAGTGTAGAAGGCCTGAGGGATACAGATGCCAGTGTCACAATGGTGACAGACAAACTGGTTTCCCCAGGACAATACCTGACTGGACAAACATATCCAGTCACCAACGCTGACAATCAGACTAAAGTACATCCCATGGCTATGGTAACTTTAGAATGGGGAGGGGTCACTGGCCTGAAACAGGTGGTAGTCTCCTCAAATATCCCTGTAGACTGTTTTCTTGGAAATGACCTGGAGTCCTCAGCATGGGCTGAGGTAGAACTCAAAACCCATGCAGCCATGCTGGGTATCCCTGAACTGGTGTGTGTCAAGACAAGGGCACAGTGCAAGGCTCAGGGTAAAAAAGTGGTGTTGGAGCCTGGAATAATGGCCCTACCCTCCAAGAGGAAAGGAAAGAAGACTGGGGAACCTGCTTCAACACAACAAAAGAAAAAGAACCTTTCTTCCCAGGAAGAGGTTCTGCCCTCTGAGGGAACTGAGCCCATGGAGTTGGAACCTTATCAGGTTAAACTCTTAGGCACCGGGGGACCCATAAGGGAACAGTTGTGTAAGGGGCAAGAAACCTGTCCCTCTCTTGAAGGCCTTAGGCAGCAAGCTGCTGAAGAGACCAAAGGAAAAATCACTGGAATGCATAGGGTCTATTGGGAAGATGGACTCCTCTACACTGAGGCAAGAGATCCCAAATTTGGTGCCACTAGGAGAGTGGTAGTGCCTCAGGAGTTTAGGAAGTTCATTCTGACCTTAGCCCATGATATTCCACTTGCTGGGCATTTGGGACAAACCAACACTTGGGAGAGATTAGTCAACCATTTCTATTGGCCCAACATGTCCAAGAAAGCAAATGAGTTTTGTGTCTCCTGTGCCACCTGTCAAGCCAGTGGTAAGACAGGTGGCCATCCAAAGGCCCCCCTCATTCCACTTCCAGTGGTGGGGGTCCCCTTTGAAAGAGTGGGTCCACTTGAACCTCCCACAGCCTCAGGGAACCAGTATATCCTAGTGGTGGTGGATCATGCCACTAGGTCCCCTGAAGGAATCCCCTTAGGTCCACTACTGCCCTTGCAGTAGCCAAAGCACTCATTGGTATCTTTACCAGAGTGGGATTTCCTAAGGAGGTGGTGTCTGACAGGGGTACCAACTTCATGTCAACATACCAGAAACACATATGGAATGAGTGTGGGGTGACTTACAAATCGATCACACCATACCATCCACAAACCAATGGTCTTGTAGAAAGATTTAACAAGACATTGAAGGGCATGATCATGGGGCTCCCTGAAAAGCTCAAAAGGAGATGAGATGTCCTCTTGCCATGTCTGCTTTTCGCCTACAGAGAGGTAGGGTTTTCCCCCCTTTGAACTTCTGTTTGGTCATCCTGTCAGGGGACCACTAGCTCTTGTAAAAGAAGGCTGGGAGAGACCTCTTCATGAGCCTAAACAAGACATAGTGGACTATGTACTAGGCCTACATTCCAGGATGGCAGAGTACATGGAAAAGGCAAGTAAAAACCTTGAGGCCAGCCAACAACTCCAGAAGATGTGGTATGACCAAAAGGCTGCTACGGTTGAGTTTCAGCCAGGGCAGAAAGTCTGGGTTCTGGAGCCTGTGGCTCCCAGGGCACTTCAGGACAGATGGAGTGGCCCTTACCCAGTGCTAGAGAGAAAGAGTCAGGTCACCTACCTGGTAGACCTAGGCACTAGCAGGACCCCCAAAAGGGTGATCCATGTGAACCGCCTCAAACTCTTTCATGACAGGGCAGTTGTGAACCTGTTGATGGTTACAGATGAGGACCAGGAAGCTGAGAGTGAACCTCTCCCTGACCTCCTCTCCACTGACCCTAAAGATGGCTCAGTAGATGGAGTGATCTATTCAGACACCCTCTCTGGCCAACAGCAAGCTGACTGTAGGAAAGTCTTACAACAGTTTGCTGAGCTCTTTTCCCTAACCCCTGGTAAGACACACCTGTGTACCCATGATGTGGACACAGGATAACAGCATGCCTGTCAAAAACAACATTTTCAGACAGTCTGACCAAGTTAAGGAAAGCATCAAAGTGGAAGTCCACAAGATGCTGGAATTGGGAGTCATTTAGCACTCTGACAGCCCCTGGGCTAGCCCAGTGGTCTTAGTCCCCAAACCTCACACCAAAGATGGTAAGAGAGAGATGAGGTTTTGTGTGGACTACAGAGGACTTAATTCTGTCACCAAGACAGATGCCCATCCCATTCCAAGGGCAGATGAGCTAATTGACAAACTAGGTGCTGCCAGATACTTAAGTACCTTTGACTTGACAGCAGGGTACTGGCAAATCAAAATGGCACCAGGAGCAAACAAAAAGACAGCATTCTCCACACCTGATGGGCATTATCAGTTTACTGTAATGCCCTTTGGCTTAAAGAATGCCCCTGCCACCTTCCAAAGGTAGGTGAATCAAGTCCTTGCTGGCTTGGAGTCCTTTAGTGCAGCTTATCTTGACGATATTGCTGTCTTTAGCTCCAGCTGGCAGGATCACCTGGTCTACCTGAAGAAGGTTTTGCAGGCCCTGCAAGCAGCAGGCCTCTCTATCAAGGCATCCAAATGTCAGATAGGGCAGGGCACTGTGGTTTACTTGGGACACCTTGTAGGTGGAGGCCAAGTTCAACCACTCCAACCCAAGATCCAGACTATTCTGGACTGGGTAGCTCCAAAACCCCAGACTCAAGTCAGGGCATTCCTTGGCTTGACTGGCTACTACAGGAGGTTTGTGAAGGGATATGGATCCATAGGGACACCCCTCACAGAACTTACCTCCAAGAAAATGCCTAAGAAGGTAAACTGGACTATAGAATGCCAACAGGCCCTTGACACCCTGAAACAAGCTATGTGCACAGCACCAGTTCTAAAAGCTCCAGATTACTCCAAGCAGTTCATTGTGAAGACTGGTGCCTCTGAACATGGGATAGGGGCAGTTTTGTCCCAAACAAATGATGATGGCCTTGACCAGCCTGTTGCTTTCACTAGCAGGAGGTTACTCCCCAGGGAGCAGCGTTGGAGTGCCATTGAGAGGGAGGCTTTTGCTGTGGTTTGGTCCCTGAAGAAGCTGAGACCATACCTCTTTGGTACTCACTTTGTAGTTCAAACTGACCACCGACCTCTCAGATGGCTAATGCAAATGAAAGGTGAAAATCCAAAACTGTTGAGGTGGTCTATCTCCCTACAGGGAATGGACTTTATAGTGAAACACAGATCTAGGACCGCCCATGCCAATGCAGATGGCATTTCCAGGTTCCTCCACTTAGAAATTGAAGACTCTCTTGGGAAAAGTTAGTCTCATCCTCTTTCGTTTGGGGGGGGGGGGGGTTGTGTAAGGAAATGCCTCCGTGGCATGGTTACCCCCTGACTTTTTGCCTTTGCTCATGTCAAGTTATGATTTGAAAGTGTGCTGAGGCCTGCTAACCAGGCCCCAGCACCAGTGTTCTTTCCCTAAACTGTACCTTTGTCTCCCCAATTGGCACACCCTGGCATCCAGGTAAGTCCCTTGTAACTGGTACCCCTGGTACCAAGGGCCCTGATGCCAGGTAAGGTCTCTAAGGGCTGCAGCATGTCTTATGCCACTCTAGGGACCCCTCACTCAGCACAGACACACTGCTTGCCAGCTTGTGTGTGCTGGTGGGGAGAAAATGTCTAAGTCGACATGGCACTCCCCTCAGGGTGCCATGCCATCCTCACACTGCCTGTGGCATAGGTAAGTCACCCCTCTAGCAGGCCTTACAGCCCTAAGGCAGGGTGCACTATACCACAGGTGAGGGCATAGGTGCATGAGCACTATGCCCCTACAGTGTCTAAGCAAAACCTTAGACATTGTAAGTGCAGGGTAGCCATAAGAGTATATGGTCTGGGAGTCTGTCAAACACAAACTCCACAGCACCATAATGGCTGCACTGAAAACTGTGAAGTTTGGTATCAAACTTCTCAGCACAATAAATGCACACTGATGCCAGTGTACATTTTATTGTGAAATACACCCAGGGGGCATCTTAGAGATGCCCCCTGAAAACATACCCGACTTCCAGTGTGGGCTGACTAGTTTTGCCAGCCTGTCACACATCAGACATGTTGCTGGCCACATGGGGAGAGTGCCTTTGTCACTCTGTGGCCAGGAACAAAGCCTGTACTGGGTGGAGGTGCTTCTCACCTCCCCCTGCAGGAACTATAACACCTGGCGGTGAGGCTCACCCCCTTTGTTACAGCGCCACAGGGCATCCCAGCTAGTGGAGATGCCCGCCCCTCCAGCCACTGCCCCCACTTTTGGTGGCAAGGCTGGAGGAGATCATGAGAAAAACAAGGAGGAGTCACTGGCCAGTCACGACAACCCCTAAGGTGTCCTGAGCTGAGGTGACTCTGACTTTTAGAAATCCTCCATCTTGCAGATGGAGGATTCCCCCAATAGGATTAGGGATGTGACCCCCTCCCCACCTGGAGGAGGCACAAAGAGGGTGTAGCCACCCTCAGGGCTAGTAGCCATTGGCTACTATCCTCCCAGACCTGAACACACCCCTAAATTGAGTATTTAGGGGCCCCCAGAACCTAGGAAGATAGATTCCTGCAACCTGAAGACGAAGAAGGACTGCTGACCTGAAGCCCTGCAGAGAAGACGGAGACACCAACTACTTTGGCCCCAGCTCTATCAGCCTGTCTCCCCACTTCAAGAAAAACTGCAACAGCGACGTGTCCCCCAGGGTCCAGCAACCTCTGAAGCCTCAGAGGACTACCCTGCATCTAAAAGGACTGAGAAAATCCAGAGGAAAGCGGCCCTGTTCCACAGAAACTGCAACTTTGCAACAAAGAAGCAGCTTTTAAAGACCACACGTTTCCCGCCGGAAGCGTGAGACTTTCCACTCTGCACCCAACGCCCCCGGCTCGATCTGTGGAAAACTAACACCACAGGGAGGACTCCCCGGCGACTGCGAGCCTGTGAGTAGCCAGAGTTGACGCCCCTGAGCCCCCACAGCAACGCCTGCAGAGGGAATCCAGAGGCTCCCCCTGACCGCGACTGCCTGCTTCAAGGAACCCAACCCCTGGAAAACACACCGCACCCGCAGCCCCCAGGACCTGAAGGAACCGAACTCCAGTGCAAGAGCGACCCCCAGACAGCACTCTTCCTAGCCCAGGTGGTGGCTAACCCGAGGAGCCTCCCCCTTGCCTGGCTGCATAGCTGAAGAGATCCCCGGGTTTCCCCATTGAAACCTATTACAAACCCGACGCCTCTTTGCACTCTGCACCCGGCCGCCCCTGTGCCGCTGAGGGTGTACTTTCTGTACCTACTTGTGTCCCCCCCCGGTGCCCTACAAAATCCCCCTGGTCTGCCCTCTGAAGTCGGGCACTTACCTGCTGGCAGACTGGAACCGGGGCACCCCTATTTCCATTGAAGCCTATGTGTTTTGGGCACCACTTTGACCTCTGCACCTGACCGGCCCTGGGCTGCTGGTGTGGTAACTTTGGGGTTGCCTTGAACCCCCAACGGTGGGCTACCTTGGACCCAACTTTGAACCCTGTAAGTGCTTTACTTACCTGTGAACCTAACAAATGCTTACCTCCCCCAGGAACAGTTGATTTTTGCACTGTGTCCATTTTTAAAATAGCTTATTGCCTTTTTTGCCAAAACTGTACATGCTATTGTGATTATTCAAAGTTCCTAAGATACCTGAGTGAAATACCTTTCATTTAAAGTATTGTTTGTAAATCTTGAACCTGTGGTTCTTAAAATAAACTTAGAAAATATATTTTTCTATATAAAAACCTATTGGCCTGGAATTGTCTTTGAGTGTGTGTTCCTCATTTATTGCCTGTGTGTGTACAACAAATGCTTAACACTACCCTCTGATAAGCCTAATGCTCGACCACACTACCACAAAATAGAGCATTAGAATCATGTCTTTTTGCCACTATCTTAGTTCTAAGGGGAACCCTTGGACTCTGTGCATACTATTTCTTACTTTGAAATAGTACATACAGAGCCAACTTCCTACAACCTATCACTCCGCAGCTCACCACAATCATTCCCACATAGACCACACCTTTATACCTGCGTTAGCTTGCCTTGTTGTTAACCAAGTCCAAATCCTTTCACGCAGCATATCCGGCTATGCCCCCTCTTCCTTCATCTTGGATTCTCAACAGATACATACCGTCCCATATGGCGACTTAACGCCTGGTCTCTCCAAGACAAAGAATACAGACAGACACTGGGCATGAAGGTACAGGCATCTTTTCAACTTAATCAGGGGTCAGTCCAGTCTGAAGACACCTTGTGGGTGGCCGTCGAGGCCACCATTAGAGGACATGCCAAGAGCCACCGTAGAAGTAGAGAGTGTGCCCAAACCCTGCATCTCTCCTGCCTAGAGGCCCAGGCCCTTCAGCTCGAGAGGGGGCTGCCCTCGGGCGGCATGAATGATGTATCTCTGCAGCTCAGGCTCACACGAGAGGAAATCTGTCATATATCCCTGGACAACGCAAGGCAGATGTGGAAAGCCTTGACAACAAGGGTTTGTGGTTGGGGGAATAAAAATAGTCAAATCCTTTATTGGCTCGCCTTCCGACCGCTGGCTAACCACACAAAAAGAGGTGTTGGACGCCCACGTGCACCTACATCGTACCATAAGAGATATAGCGCAGACATTTGCTGAATATTACCGTCAACTTTATGTAGCACCCTCACCGATGAAAAGCGAGCAAGACAATCCCCTTCTTAGAGAGGTGTCTCTCCCAAGACTCTCCCAGACCGAATCCCTACTGTTGGACCGATCTCTCTTGACAGAGGAGTTGGGAGCACCCATATCAGAGGTGGCATCCGGGAAAACCCTGGGTCTGGGTCTGATTCCCCGCAGAATATTATGCTATATTCAGAGACACCCTGATGCCCGGAGTCCACACTTTGTATCTAGAGTCACTTAAGAATGGCACCTTCCCCTCTGACATAGACATGCCCACAATCACAGTCATACCAAAGACTCAACCTCCCTCAACCTTATGCTCTGACTTTCGCCCGACCTCCCTCATAAATACTGAGGTGAAACTCAATGCCATAATCCTAGCTACCCACGTAAGACAGGTGATTACAACACTAATTCACACAGACCAATGTGGCTTTATTTCCCACAGGAACATGAGGCATTGCCTCCAAAGGCTTCATGTCGCTCAGGGCCATTCTCCATCCTTGGACACCAAGCCTGGTCTTACTGCTTATAGACTTTGAAAAGGCATTCAATACGGAAGAGAGGGGGTATCTAGATTGAGTTTTATTGATAATGGGCTTTGGGATTAATTTTTGCAGCTTCGTCCTGTGGTCCACTCCAATCCACAGCTAGAGTTCAGGTCAACTGAGTCCTGCCAGACTTCTTCCCCATTAGGCGAGGGACATGGCAGGGCTGCCCCCTGTCTCCCCTCTTGTTTGCCCTGTCAATTGAGCCACTGGCCCAACATCTCTGCTGTGATGCCCAGGTGCTGGGATACCTCCCAGGAGGACCACATCGTGCTGTATGCGGATGACATCCTACTATTCTGTTAGACCTCATGACGACAGGCCCTCGTTGCCTCCAGATCTTCCAACCTTTTGGGGAAGTGTCAGATTTACAAGTAAATCCTTCTAAATCAGTCTTGGCACCAATGAGTCAAACTTGACAGTGTGTGGCATGGCAATCAGAAATTCCTTTCCGTCGCCTTAGTTTCTGCTACTTAGGGATATGCATGACACGTCTTTCAGAACTTACATGGCCCCTAAATCTTAACCCCCTGACAAAGAAGTCGAAGGCGGATCTCCTTCGCTGACTACCCCTCCCACTGAAAGTAATGGGGAGGATCACCCTATATAAAATGATGGACTACCCCAGATTCCTATATGTCTTCCAGAACCTTCTGATCCACCTTCCTCACCTCTGGTTTCAGATGTTTGACAAACTGGCCACTATGTTCCTCTGGAGCAATTCCAGGCCACGTCTGGCTCAGGCTCATTGCCAACGCACACCCTATGACAGGGATCTGGGGGCAACTAAGCCATACTTTTACTATCTAGCGACCCAACTCCTAGTGATCAATGACTGGACCGACCCATCCTATCGACTGGAACTCGCCTCCCTGGGGATCCCCTGGATTTTGGCAAAGCTCTATCTCTCCCCAGTACCCAATACCCTCCCAGTGGTCACTCGAACAGTCTTTCTAGCATGGAGAGCTGCACTCTGACAGACACACTGGGAGGCCAAACTTACACTCTAGACTCCATTGTGGCATGCTGCCTGGCTTTGAGAAGTGGCTACACTGGAAAGGCTTCCAGAAATGGGATCACATAGGTATCACAAAGTTGGGAGACATTTGGTCAGGGTCTCACCTACGCTCTTTCCAAGAGCTACAAGACAACTACTCATTGCACTCCACACAATTCTACAAATATTTGCAACTCCGACATGCACTATCAACTCACATCCCTTGTGAAGTTTCCCTACTGTAATTTAACCTGATAGAGGCCAAGGCCTTGATGAAGCCTTGGGGAAAGTGGGGTCTTTCAGATCTATTGTCAAGAACTAAGGAACAACTAAGGAAACGTTAAAGAATAAAAGTAAAGAAGTAAAGAAGGAGCAAGGGCGCCTACGAAAAAGAGGTCTCCTCTGGCCCCCTGGCTCTGTGAACTGAAAATCCAACCCCAAAACCGCCCAGCACGAATTACCCAGACAGTATTTGCAATCCCAGCTATCACATCTAAACTTCAGTACAAGCTTCAAAATTGCTGCATAAACAAATACCTTACACAGGATTAACAACTGGAACAACAACTGAAGACAAAGGTGGTGAGACAATACAGGGTAAACATAAGTGCGAATAGGGGCTGGGGCAGGGTTAAAGGACCAGAGAATGCCGAGGTTGGGGTGTGCCATGTGAGGAGAAGAGGAGAAGTGGAAAATGGAAAACGGGGTGAAGAGCGACAGCAAAGTAAAGTAAAAAAGCAAGGCAAAGTGGAACAAAGCTAGCTTCTTAAGCTTCTTTAGACTACATTGCAAACACAGTAAAGACTTGTGTTAAAGGGCTAAACACAAATGTGTGCGTGGATGGTAAATTGATTATAATCTGTCCTAATGAAGAATACTTAGGGCCAGATTTAGCAACCAGTTTGCGACTCGCAAACGGCAAAAATTGCCGTTTGCGACTCGCAAACCGGAGTTTGCTATGCAGGAATGCATTTTGCGAGTCGGGACCGACTCGCAAAATGCATTTCCGACTTGCAAATAGGAAGGGGTGTTCCCTTCCTATTTGCGACTCGCAGTGGTATGCAATTCCATTTGTGACCGCGTACGCGGTCCCAAATGGAGTCGCAGTTACCATCCACTTGAAGTGGATGGTAACCCACTCGCAAATTGGAAGGGGTCCCCATGGGACCCCTTCCCCTTTGTGAATGGACCCCAAAATATTTTTTCAGGGCAGGTAGTGGTCCAAGGGACCACTACCTGCCCTGAAAAAATTCCGAAACAAAAGGTTTCGGATTTTTTTTTAAGTGCAGCTCGTTTTCCTTTAAGGTTATTAACAAGCAGTCACGGACATGGAGGTCTGCTGACTACAGCAGGCCTCCATGTCAGTGAGTGACCATAGTCGCTATGGGGCCGCAATTTGCGACCCACCTCATTAATATTAATGAGGTGGGTCTTTGCGACCCCATAGCGACTCGCAGACGGTGTCTGCGACACCGTTCTGCATTGCAAATTGCGAGTTGCAATTTGCGAGTCGCTCGGACTCGCAAATTGTAAGTCGCAATTTGCAAAGTACCTACATCTGGCCCTTAGTGTATTAAGCACACAACCCGGCCACAACCCAGCCACCACCACAGGAAGTGAGCTCTGCAACACGGCAGAAGCAGCCCTATAATGCTGGGTGCAGCTCGCAGGTGTTTCAATGGGGTTCAGCACAGCTCGCAGGTGTTTCAGTGGGGTTCAGCAATGTGCTTTGCCCAGAGTCAGGGCTGTCACAGAAAGAGTGGGCCTGTCACTGTGATTAACAATTAAAGAACAGTAGTTCAACCCCAAAATGAGGTCGGGATGTGAAAGATAAGTAACTACAAGTAAATAAGAGGAGAGGCCTGCAGATGGGGCAAACATCAAAAAAGTGAAGGTAAGCTCCACAAGGGAAAATATATCTCTCATTTCACCTGTCACAAGAATGTTTGACAAAGTACTGAAAGTGCCAGAAAAATTCAATATTTTAAAGGATCCAGTGGAAATAATCTTCTCTGCTCCTAAGGACACACACTTACTGCACCAATCACACCAATAAAATCCAGCCCAGGACAAAAGAATGAACAAAGGGGCGACGTAAGAGAGAACTCACAGGGAAGTGCCCTAAAAAGAATTTTAAAAAATCGAGAAGATGAAATTAAGGAGGAAAATGGAGATAGTGTGATGTTAGGGTGGGGGTCACTTAGCGAAACAGATCTTTAATCAATCTTGCCAGAGTCACCATTTCAGCAAAACAATAGAAGTGAGAATAAAAATCCTCTGTTGACGAATGGACATCCAATGCCAGTCGAAGTTATTGTGGAGACTGATGGGAAGAAGGCAGGGGAAATAAAGATAACAGTGATAAAACCAGAGGAAATTGATACATTTGAGATAATTGAAAGAGAAATGGAGGGTAACAATAAAGTAAGGGAAAAATGTGAACCATCCCAAATTAACTCACTAGCAAAACAAATTCGACAGGTCAACAGAATGAGAGAGGGCCTGCAGCTAACATAGTAAATGTGTGGGAAGTTATCTTTAAAACATCAAAGCTGACTCTCAAGGCATTGACATATCAATTGAATAAAATGGATGTCCAGATAGATCTATTGAACATAATGGCAACATCAATATCAGGGATCGATCAGAAACTTGTGAATCTAAATAATCTGATTACTCGAGCACAAACCCTGGCAGCAACAGCAAATATTGAATGTGCATGCGCCCCAGTAGTGGACAAATTGAAAAAATTTCCTGAAGTAGTAAGTACTACTATAGAGGGTTTAAAAAAAAATAATCCTGTAGTGCATGGGAAAATGGAGGAGGAATGGAATAAGTGCTGTAAGCCGATGAGGGAAGATTATGAAATAAAAAGGGAAGATAATGAAGGAATAAGAGAAGACAAAGAAGATGTTTCCAAAAATCTCAATATAGGAACTAACCATAACATTATGGGAACCAGTGAGATCAATATGTGTGATGGCAAACTAGAAAATCAGGAAAAATACAATGTACCTGAGTTGCAAGTAAAAAACGGTGCACTAGAATGGGGGATGGCAAACAACAGAGAAAAAACAGAGAAAAAAATTGCATAAAGCCAGAAAAAGCAACAAACAAGTTCAGCAAAGTTAGAACACCTAAATGTGAGGCAAAAGACGGAAAAAATTGGTGAGATGACACCGGAAAAGGTGTTATCGGAGACCGAACAAATAAAACTCTTTCCAATATTTCAGAAGCAGGAGAAGAACAATGAGGATAATGCTGGAAAGACCGAAGATGTAAAATTAACTAATGGAACAAGTTTTGCAAAAAATACAATGAAGGCAGATCATTCTCCTATCACAATGCCCCCAAGTGATGGAGATAACATAGGTGGTCATTACAACCCTGGCGGACGGTGTTAAAGCGGCAGTAAGACCGCCAACAGGCCGGCGGTAAAAACATTGGAATTACGACCGTGGCGGAACCCGCCAACAAAGACAGCCACTTTAACACTCCGACCGCCACGGCGGTACAGACAAACAGCTTGGCGGTCACCGCCAACAGACGGGCGGAAGTCAATGTACCACTCACAGTATCACAACCTACCAATCCGCCACCTTTTCACCGCGGACAAAAACACGGCGGAAACAGGACTTCGAAGGGAAAACACTTACCTCTACACACCCCACGAGGAATCCGGGCGCCATGGAACCAGAGCTGCACATTTTTCCAGTCCCCATCTTCTTGCTCCTCTACCAGGAGCACGAACGCCGGCGGCGAAGACAACGGTGAGTACTGCACCTACGACACAGGGGAGGGGGGAGGGAAAAGAGAGTGACACACACACGCAACACCCCCACCCCCACCCTCACCCAGTACAACACACACATAAACACATATTTATACATTATAGTTACACCCCCAACCCCCCACCCGGAAGAATGCAAAGACAAAAGGTAATGAGTGAACCATTGTAATATATTAAAATCAAGTACGCAAAAAAATATATATACACCATAAACGAAATATACACCAATCTTAGTAGTCCAGGTAGTGCTCCAATGAAGTCTGTGGAACACTGGGCCCACAAGGTATGGGCGAGGCCCACACAAGATCCCCGACCATGACAGAGAGAACACTGCAGGGGCATCAGGGGGAGGGAAAGGGGGGGCACCTCAGCAAGTTGAATGCACAACAAAAAATCCACGAGGGGGCCACATGCCTACTGTTCAATCCTGGGGAGTGCAAAGCCAAAGTCTCTCAAGTCCCTACAGTGGGTGGTTTGCCCACTGTTCCATCCTGGGGAGTGCAAAGCCACAGTCTCTCAAGTCTCTACAGTGGGTGGGTTGCCCACTGTTCCATCCTGGAGAGTGCAAAGCCACAGTCTCTCAAGTCCCTACTAAACTCGCCCTGGCCTAGGGAAACCTACACCCCACCTCCCCCACCCAGACACTTCCACTGCGCTCTAAATCAGCAGGATGAGAGTGTGCTCACCCCCTTGTGGCTGCTGTGATGCCCTCAAGTGCCCATCCAACTCCGGGTACGCCACCGCCAGGATCCTGAACATCAGGGGGGTCATGGTGCGACGGGCACCCCTCCGACGTTGGGAGGCCACCCCCAGCTGAGCCTCCGCCGTCTTCTTGCTCCAGCGGCGAATGTCCTCCCATCTTTTCCGGCAGTGGGTGCTCCGTCTGTGGTAGACCCCCAGGGTCCAGACGTCATTGGCGATGGCACACCAAATATCATTTTTCTGGTGGGCGCTGACCTACATGATTTGCACCATCACAGTCATTGGCCCCCATCCCTACCCTTGGCATGTGGCACATGCACTCACCGTCGTTTCATGCATGCCGCACTCTCCCCCCTTCCTTCTTACATCCACCCACACAGGCATAACCCATACAGCATGCTCCCAGTGTACTTACCTGTTTTTCTGGAGGACCGTAGAGTAGCGTGTACTGGGGGAGGACCCCATCCACAAGTTTCTCCAACTCCTCTGATGTGAAGGCAGGGGCCCTTTCCCCAGACACTCGAGCCATTGTCTCTTCCAGACCGAGGTCACAGCAGCACTTACAGTGTAGGTCCTCTCTGTCGAAGATCAGGTATCGAGTGATTGAACAGATAGAAAATGGTGGTCACGTCAGCGGCGGTGCGTACCGTCACCGCCAGCGTACATCGTCATTGGCTCCTGGGACCCATAGGGTCCAATGTTAACCAATGCAGCATTGCGCCGCGGTCTTTGACCACCCACCGCCACGGTGTACAAAGCCAGCGCAGTTACCTCTCATCCCATTGTCCCACTTTAGAGGTCAGGCAGCCGCCATTTCAGGGGCCCACATGGCTTAAGTTTGAACTGCGTCACACATACCTAGGCCTAGACTCAACACACATACAGGCCACTTTTCGGATTATGATTCGTGTTCTGTGTAAGCTGTGGGTACGTCCCTCTGAGTTGGTTGACTCTGTGCTCGCGGTTGTCCCTTATAGGCACCGTCCGCTGGGACATGTGAGGAGATGGCGGCATCCTCCGGTGTACAGACCGCTGGTGGACCTATCGACAATGGAGGAAAGGCATGTGATCATCACATACAGGCTTGACCGTGCCACAATCCATGAACTGTGTACCCAGCTGGAGCCAGACCTGATGTCAGCTATCCGCCATCCCACAGGAATCCCCCCTTAAGTGCAGGTGCTGTCAGTACTCCATTGCCTTGCAAGTGGGTCATTTCAAACAACAGTGGCCATAGCATCAGGGATGTCCCAGCCTATGTTTTCCATTGTGTTGTCCAGAGTGCTGTCTGCCCTGCTGAAACACATGCAGAGCTACATCGTTTTCCCTCAGGTGCAGGATTTGCCTACAGTGAAAGGTGATTTCTATGCCCTGGGACATATCCCCAACATCATAGGTGCCATTGATGGGACACATGTGGCTTTGGTCCCCCCGCAGGAGTGAACAGGTGTACAGAACCCTAAAGAGTTATCATTCCATGAATGTGCAGATGGTATGTATGGCCAACCAGTACATCTCACATGTTAATGCCAAGTTCCCTGGCTCAGTGCATGACACCTACATCCTGCGGAATAGCAGCATCCCTTATGTGATGGGTCAAATCCAGAGGCACTGTGTGTGGCTATTAGGTGAGCACCTGGAAGCAAGTCAGTGGGAATGGTTGTCTGGGTCTGGGGATATCCCTACAGGATAGTGTGTGTCTAACAGTTGTCCCTCACCATTTGCAGGTGACTCTGGTTACCCCAACCTGTCATGGCTACTGACCCCTGTGAGGAATCCCAGGACAAGGGCAGAGGAATGCTACAATGAGGCCCATGGGCGAACACAGCGGATAATCGAACGGACCTTCGGCCTCCTGAAGGCCAGGTTCCGGTGCCTCCATATGACAGCTGGATCCCTATTCTACTCACCAAAGAAGGTGTGCCAGATCATCGTGGCCTGCTGTATGCTTCACAACTTAGCTTTGCGACAACAGATGCCTTTTCTGCAGGAGGATGGTCCAGATGGTGGTGTTGTTGCAGCTGTGGAGCCTGTGGACAGTGAAGACGAGGAAGCAACAGAAGAGGACATCGACAACAGGGACTCGGTGATCCTGCAATATTTCCAGTGAGACAAGGTAAGAATACAAACCTGCCTACTACATGTACTTTAACATTACTACCTCTCTACTGTCTGTCGTTTTCACCCAGTGTATGGTCACTGAGTTGTCACTTTCCCTTACGATTTCACAGATGTGGGTCCCACTGTGTGACATCTGCTTTGATTCCTTATGGACTAGAGCTGTGTGACATAGGTATGTTGACATTACAATTGTGAGAGCTTTTTGCACAGTAATTGATGATACACTAATTCGAAATCACAGACTGACTCCAGATTGTTTTGTGCTTCAAGGGTGTTTATTTAAGTGCTCAATATTGGAGGGGGTTGCAAAATGGGGAGGGGTGATGGTGGAGGTATGTCCATGGCAGAGTCCAGTCTACTGGTCTCACAGGTACATTTCCCAAATGGGCATAGGAAGTGGAGCTGGGGCAGTTTGAGGATGGACAGGGTGACAAAGTAGGACAGAAAGATGACATTCAGGGTGGTCGCATTCCTCGGCGGGGGTCTTTGCATTGTTCTCTGTCTTTGTCCTGGATCTCAGGGACTGTTTGCGGGGTGGTTCTCCATCTGCAGGGGGTGGGGTGCTGGTGGGTTGGTCCTGCACCGGCGGAGGTGGTGGGCAGTTCATCGTCCAGGCTAGTGTCAGGGGCCCCTTGTTGTTCCACAGTGTCCCTCCTGGTGTTGAGTACTTCCTTCAGCACCCCTACGATGGTGCCCAGGGTGGAATTGATGGCTCTGAGTTCCTCCCTGAAGCCCAGATACTGTTCCTCCTGCAGCCGCTGGGTCTCCTGTAACTTGGCCAGTACCGTTGCCATCGTCTCCTGGGAGTGGTGGTAGGCTCCCATGATGTTGGAGAGGGCCTCGTGGAGAGTGGGTTCCCTTGTCCTGTCCTCCCCCTCTCGCACAGCAACCCTCCCAGTTCCCCTGTGTTCCTGTGCCTCTGTCCCCTGAATGGTGTGCCCACTGCCACTGCCCCCAGGTCCCTGTTGTTGTTGGGGTGGTGGGTTAGCCTGGGTTCCCTGTAGTGGTGGACACACTGCTGATTGACGTGTCCTGGTGGTTTGTGATATTGGGACATTTGTGAGGAGTTGGAGTGATGGGGGTGAGGGTGGGGGTATGTGATGGCATGCAGGTTGAGTGGGGTATGAAATAGTGAGAGATTTGACTTACCAGAGTCCATTCCTCCTGCTACTCCTGCGAGGCCCTCAGGATGCAGAATCGCCAAGACCTGCTCCTCCCATGTTGTTAGTTGTGGGGGAGGAGGTGGGGGTCTGCCGCCAGTCCGCTGAACCGCAAGGTGGTGTCTTGAGACCACGGAACGCACCTTCCCCCGTAGGTCGTTCCACCTCCTCCTGATGTCATCCCTATTTCTTGGGTGCGGCCCCACTGCGTTGACCCTGTCCACTATTCTTTGCCATAGCTCCATATTCCTAGCAATGGAGGTGTGATGCACCTGTGATCCGAATAGCTGTGGCTCTACCGGATGATTTTCTCCACCATGACCCTGAGCTCGTCCTCCGAGAACCTGGGGTGTCTTTGCTGTGCCATGGGGTGGTGTGGGTGATGTGTGGGGGTGGTGGGGGTGGTGATAAGTGTGCTGATATGTAGTGGTGTGTAGTGTGAGGTGCGTGGAAGTTATGTGGGTGATGGTTATGTGGGTGATGGTGTTGTGTGCCTGTGGATGCTAGTTTGTTGATGGTGGTGTCTCTCTCTGGCCTTCTCTCGGTGATTCTGGTCTTAGGGGTTTGTGGGTGATGTGGGTGGGTGTTTTATATTGTATTGGGTGTGTGGGAGTGGTGTGTGTATGTGTATCAGGTGTGTGTATTTTGATTTGTCCAATGTGGCTGTGTTTTGTAAATGCCTGTGTATTTTGAGCGAGGTGGTGTGTACCGCCAATGGAATACCGCGGTTGAAAGAACGCCGCATGGATTTGTGGGTCGTGATAGTGTGGGCGTATTTCTGTTGGTGTGACGGTGGAGGTTTTGTTTTCACCAGTTTATCACTGACCTTTGGTGTGGCGGACTTGTGTGGGTGTCTGCATTTAGGCGTATTCCGTGCTGTGGGTCATTATAGCTGTGGTGGATTTCCGCGGGCACGGCAATGTTTTGGCGGTGTTCTGCACGGCGGTAAGCGGCTTTTACCACCAATGTTGTAATGACTGCCATAGTCTCTTGGGATCAAAGACAGCAGCAAGTCGATGCTCCTAATAGTGTGGGAGCCACAGGAGGTCTAGGAATCAACTATCAACACCAGCAGATAAACTGTGACGTGAAACACAAGGGAAGGAAATCGCAACTCCCGGATACAAATGATTATGACTCACAGGTACAGAGTGTAATGGGAAAAGATATGATGTGCCGAGTATTGGACTATGATGCCGAAGGAAATGGGAAAAAGATTAATGGAATTGGGAGTAACGGTCAAGTGAGAAAATCAACAGAAAGGGAAGACAGGAACTTTGTCACCGAATGCCCGAATGTATCAAACAAGATAATCTTTACAACCATATATAAGTCTAGAGGCTCACATGACATTCTGAGCAGGGGTAATATATTACATTTATTGCATGCAATCCCATCACTGTCAAAATTAACATCGAATGATATAGTTTCAATTGAGTTTCTGCATCATACCGAGGGGAGGGGGCAGAAAACCCACCATGGCTTCTTTTCAAAATAATTTACTGACACAATCAGTAATGAGAGAAAAAGCTGTTTTGGGGGATACAATTAACTTTTCCCCCACAAGACATGTTTCCAGAACCGTCTGTGCTAGTAAAACCCAAAAATGTGATCTCTCAAGATAGGGGGGATCAATTATACTCAGTTCTTAGATCCTCTAGAGGAAGGATAGAAAAGCCTGGGGAGATTCATCATCCCCCATGCCCAGAGGAAAAGGAAAGTGCCATATAAGTAAATGTAGGTTGGATAAGTGAGACACTACATGCGAAATGTAGGACATGACCTAATGGGTATAATGCGGCAAATAGACGGTAAGACGTTCTATCCATTAGTTGATGGAACATCAACGGAGCACAAACTAAGTAGCAGAAGAAAGATTTAGACTTGTTGCTAAAAGGAAGTAAAATAATATGCCTCCAGGAAACATGGGCGATTGAAGCTTTTGATATAGTAGGGTATGCAGGTCATTACAGACCAGCAGTTAAAGCAAAAAATCAGGGCTGACCAAAAGGAGGCTTAGCAATCTTCACTGAAATAGCACTAAAAATGGAAGCAGTCCAGGTACCCATAGAAAATAATAACATTCTGGTACTAAAACTTATTAACTGGATAGAAGATACAAACACTCCATTATATATAATGAATGTGTATAATCCCCCAAATGCAAAAATAAAGTGCTTATTAGTATTTGAGCTATGTGATGTGATATTGGGCGTGTTACTGGAACCAAATCTACCAGGCATAATAATAATGGGGGATTTTAATGTGGATTTGATGAACCGTTTTAAGTGTGAAGAACAGGTAATTCAGCAAGATTATGTATGGTCAATTCCTCCCCAAATGAACAGGGACCCAATGAGAAGAACATATGATAAAAGGGCAAACTCCTTCATAAAGGACCTGGAGTCCCTAGGTATGAGAATCCTTAATGGGAGGTTTCAATCAGACAGCCCACCAGAGTGGACTTCTTACTTGACTACGACAGACTCCATATTAGATTACACAATGGTAACGCTAACTCTCTGGGATGGGATAAAAACCTTTAGTATAAATAAAACATCAACTAGCAACCATGGACAACAAAGCACAAGTACAGTATCACCAACAGGTACCCTTGAGGGTTAGGGAAGATGCTACAATAAAATATCGAAGGCTAATATGATCTAGTAAATTGAACGACCAAATAAAGGAGTTAGCTGAAAGATTAGTAAATCAAAGTGTAGTAAGCGGATATGGTAATAAAGTATACAGTGAGGGAATTTCCTTAACAGAATAATAGAAAAGGGAGCAGCAGAGAGGCCCCACAAGTGTCCTTGAGAAAGGTTAGTGCAGGGACTCAGGGGTAGAATAAAACTTTCCATTTCTGCCCAGAAGCTACGGAAAAAACTGCAAAAGAATATTAGGAACGATCCACAAAACAGAGATCTATGTGGTACCTTTCTTAAATTAAATAAGAGCTTGCAAAGACGGGTCTGGGAAGAGAAAAGGGAAGTAAATGATCATTTTTGGGCCAAGATGCTATATTTAGCTAAACAAAAGAACGCAAGGCAGTTCTGGAAAGTTGTAAATGGAATAAACCACCCACAAAGAACAGTAGTTAATTCCAATATAGCAGACCAGACATGGGTAACATTTTAAAAAGAATTATTTAAATCATCATCATCTGCGATGAGAGAAGAAAAACATATAATTGAGAACATCAGGAAGGGGGGGTTAGAAACTAAAGACTTTGTTATAGATAGCTTCCTGGAGAATCAAATAAAGAAAATAGTATTAAGTTCATGGAAAGATGGTGCCCCAGTGTAGGAGGCTGAAAGGAGAAGAGTAAAAAGTTAGCAAACTATTTCACCTAACTTTTTAGAGGAAAAGAAAAACTTTTCAGAACTTTTGAAAACTTTTAGAAAGTTTGAAAAAACTTTTTGAGAGTGAAAAAAATGACTGCTAGGTATCATTGTATATAGCTCTAAGTATTGGAGTATACTTTTCTTGTGAAAAGCACCAGTAACAAAGTGGTAAAGCAATTGCAAGTGCTTATCCCACCGCTGCACCAACAATGTAGGAGGCTGGCCTGGTTTGTAGTAGGTACCTAAGGTACTTACATCTTATACCAGGTCCAGTAATCCCTTATTAGTGAAATGTAGGCAGGGTTCCTATCAGCTTAGGCTGTCTAGAGGTAGCTGTGGCACAGCAGTTTAGGCTGAACTAGGAGACATGCAAAGCTTCTGCAATTCCTCTATAGTTACACAGTACTTATACACAATAAAAGACAATACTCAGTGTTACCAAAAATAAAGGTGCTTTATTTTAGTGACACAAGGCTAAAAATATCTTAGAGGCAATACTCCTTCTAGAGGTAAGTATTATACACAATATATGCACTAGTAACCAAAATCAGGTATGTAAACAGTCATAGAATAGTGCAAACAGTAGAAAATAAAATAGATTGCAATGGGCCTGGCGGCAACACAAACCATATACTAAAATAATGGAATGCGAGTGTCGAATTCCCCCCAGGCAAGTGTAGTGTGTAGAGGGGCATTGGGAGTGTAGGGAAACACCAAAGGTAAGTAAAGTACCCCACCCCAGAGCCCAGAAAACCAAGAGTAACGTACAGCAAGTTTCCTCAGGACACACTACAAGTTGTGATAAAGGATTGTGCAAGAACCAAGCAAGACTGCAAGCAACAAACGATGGAATCCTGGACTTGAAGACCTGTAAAGAGAGGAGACCAAGTCCAGAAGTCAAAGAAGAGTCCAGGAAGGACAGGAGCCCATGCCAACCTAGAAGAAGGGGCAAAAGTGGATTCTCCGGTCAGAAGAAAAGTACAGAAGAGCACCAAAGAAGATGGCTGTGGGTTCCGGCTTGGTGCAGGAGATGTCCCACGTTGAGTTGTTGGATGCAGGCTCTTTGCATTGCTGGATTCCACCAACAAGCCTTGGTTCAAACAAGTACGCGGTTTGCGTCAAAAAGGAGCTGCCTGGACCCAGGAGGGACCTGGAGATCTCAACTTCGACGGAGGAGACAGAGGGGGCTCTCAGCATTTCAGAGAGCCCTCAGAAGACCAGACAGCACCCATGGGAGTCCCAGAACACGGGGACAAGGAAGATGCAAAGTGCGGTCAGCGCAGCACTAAACAGGAAGGTCCCAAACAAGGAGCTGTGCGTTGCAGGATGGAGTGCTGGGGACCTGGGCTGTGCTGTGCACAAAGGATTCTTGGAAGAAGTACACAGAAGCCCAACGAGTTGCAGAAGACACAGTGCACAGGGGTCATGTCGCTTCACGGGGAGTCAAGCTCTTATCTCCACCAAATTTGGACAGCTGGGCAGCTAGCC
Organism: Pleurodeles waltl; assembly: GCF_031143425.1. NCBI lineage: Eukaryota > Metazoa > Chordata > Amphibia > Caudata > Salamandridae > Pleurodeles > Pleurodeles waltl. The sequence goes on along the minus strand of NC_090443.1, from coordinate 298,061,956 downwards.
CTTTGGACAGTCTGGGTCACTTTGGTCCACTACCTGTGTTCCAGGTAGCACACTCATCGTCAGGAGAGGAGTCCCAGAATACCGACTGTTGTCGCAGAAGGGTGCCTGCAGAAGAAGGGAAGTGACTTGGTCACTCCCCTGGAGAGTCCTTCTATTCTTCTGGTGCATGGTGAAGACAGACAGGCCACTCAGAGGTCTCCAGCGGGTCCCCACACCTTGGAATCCAAGATGGCTAATGCCAGGGACACTCTGGAGGAGCTCTGTGCATCACCCCTGGGGTGGTGATGGACAGGGGAGTGGTCACTCCTCTTTCCTTTGTCCAGTTTTACACCAGAGCAGGGACTGGAGGTCCTTGAAATGGTGTAGACTGGATTATGCGAGGAGAGCACCGTTTGTGCCCTTCCGAGCATTTCCAGAGGCTCTAGGAGGCTACCCCTCCCAAGCCTGTAACACCTATTTCCAAAGGAAGAGGATGTAACACCTTCCTCCCACAGGAAATGGATTGTTCTGCCTTCCTGGGATTGAGCTGCTCAGTCCCCAGGAGGGCAGAAACCTGTCTCTGAGGTGGCAGCAGCTGGGGCTGCATTGGAAACCTCAAAGAGCAGGTTTGGCAGTACAAGGGGTCCAAGGTGGAGCCCCCGGTGTGCATGGGACTGCCCCCCAATACCAGATTTGGAATGGGGGAACAATTCCATGATCTTAGACACCTCAGATGGCCATATTCGGAGTTACCATTGTGAAGCTACATATATGTGTTTACATATATGTAGTGCACACTTATAATGGTGTCTACGCACTCACGAAGTTCAGGGAATTGGCCGTGGACAACGTGGGGGCACCTTTGCTAGTGTAAGGGTGGCATCACACATAGTAATTTTGCACCTGGCCTTCAGTAAATGAAGGTTAATCATATAGGTGAACTATAAGTTACCAAAGTGCAGTAAAAATCGCTGTGAAATAGTGTGTGCACTATTTCACGCAGGCTGCAGTGGCAGTCCTGATGAAAGGTTGGATCGGAGCTCCTTAGGGTGGCAAAAGAAATGCTGCAGCCCATAAGGATTTCCTGGAACCCCAGTACCCTGAGTACCTAGGTACCATATACTAGGGACTTATAGGGGGGGTTCGGTGTGCCAAGTAGAATTGGAATATGGAGTCACTAAAGTGTAGTGACAAATTTGGTAAGTAGAGAGAGCATAAGCACTGGAGCTCTGGTTAGCAGAACTTGACACAGTTAAGCATACTGACAACTCACATAGGCCACAAACTATGAGCACTGGGGTCCTGGCTAGCAGGATCCCAGTGAGATAGGCAAAACACTGACAATCAGGCAGAAATTGGGGGTAACATGCCAAGAAAGATGGTACTTTCCTACACACAGGACCAAATGGGCTTCCTCAAGCCTTGTACTCATCAAATATAGATCTATGGATACCAGTATTAGCTACAGTTTATAACTGTGTGCTACAGCCGCAGATAGTGCCAGATTCATGGTGGGGTTCTATTATAAACCCCATATATAAGAAAGGTAAGAGGGATGTACCTGAAAACTATCGGTTGGTAACGCTCCAAGATATAGAAGCAAAGTATTTTGCTAGTCTAGTACTGAGTGAATTGCGTGAATGGGCAATAGATAGAAAGATTGTCCCACTAAACCAAACCAGATTTACACAAGGAGTAGGAACAGAAATGAATATTTTAGCATTGTCATTGTTAATAGACAAGCAAATCTCTAAAAAGCTACCAATATACCACTGTTTTGTTCATTTTAAATTAGCTTTCTTCTCAGTGAATCGAAATTTACTTTGGAGAAAATTTACAGCATTGGGTATTCCATCTGAGCTTCTCAAGGCTATTCAGCTACTGTATACTGAGTCTCAGGTGAGGATACGGATTGGGACGGGTCTGTCTTGTCAAGAAAAATATATACCTTTCAGGGACTAAAACAAGGCTCTGTCCTGGCACTATATCTTTTTAATTTGTTTCTAGCAGACCTCTCACATGAACTAAAAGTAGTAAACTCACGCGCATCAAGACTAGGCCAGATATCTAATCTGCTTTACGCAGACAATGTTGTTCCTATAAGCCAAACACAGATCGGGCTACAAAGATTAGTGGGAAGGTTATCAGATTTCTCGAAGGAAAACAGGCTTACAGTAAATTTAAAAAAGACCAAGGTATTGGAATGAAGCCGGAGGATAAATAAGAAGCATAGATTGTCAAATCCTATTGTTATTTGGGAGTATTGTTTGATGAATGGGGATGCTTTATCCAACACAGGGATTAGTTAAAAAGGAAAGGTTCAACACTGCACATATCACTTTCAACCCTAAAAAGAACCTTGAATGGTACCACTATTAAAGGGGATATCAGCCAAATTAGCACCTAGCTTAACATACGGTAGTGTTGCACTGTGTGGGTGCGATGCAGTTTGTTTAAATACAAGTATAATAAGAACATATAGGCAGCTATTTGGCTTACAACCAAATGCATTGCCGTCACAAATACGCTTGGGGTTCAGGTTAGTAAACCAGACATAACCAGAAAAGGGGAATGATCTGTGCCAGGTTTTGCGGCAAGAACTAGCAGGCATCCCGCCACGCTCTACTTGGATGTAGCAATAAAGGATTTGGGGTATATATGAAAGTTGGGAGCGTGACCTATCTGTAGCATGATTTAAAAGAGTAGTAAATAGTAGTATGAAGAGGCTATCTTTACTGAAAGATCACCCATCGAACCTGTAAAGATCTTCCCTGGACTAAGTAACCCCCTTTCTTTTTCTTGGTGGAACTCATCAAAGGGCAGAGCACTCTGAACTTTTACATCAAAATCTCCCAACAGTAAATGTGGGTCTTTGGGTAACTTGTCCCAGTTTCCTCTGTTAGACATACTAGATCTTTCAATAGTTTCTCTTGGGATTTTTAGTGGAGAAATATGCATTCACAATTATTAAATCTGTCCTGCTCCTTGTCATACTGCAACCGTTAGGGTTCTGAGTTCCAGATGTTATTACAGTGATAAAATCTGTACATTTATACGTTATTATTACACTTCTCAGTGCTTTTCTCACAGCTACTAAGAGCACTACCCACCCAATGGTCTACCATACTTGCACTTTCCTGCCTTTGAAGAAAAGATAAGATAATCGTTCATCATAATCACTTCTGGTCCCCATGTTTCTTGAAATGCCAAAATGGTGATATCTTTCTGTACCAACAGCCATTTTAGGGATTAACAATTTCTCTTCAGACACGCTATATTCCAAGAAATAATTTGCAAGAGAGTGTCTTCATGCCCTCTGTAATAAGGGCTTTGAAGCCTGATGGCCCAAATTTATGGCTGAAGCTACCCAGGACCAAGCTTGTAAATTAACTGAGGCACCTTCTTCAACATTGGTATACATTGGAAGGTTGCTGGTCAGGTTAGCTTTATTACCCAATCTTTGGTCAATAGTGCACCTACAGCCTTGAAAATTCCCACATTTCTCATCCTTTGCCGAGGGGGTGCCTTGCTCTATGCATTTGTAATTTTAAATACATCCTAACCTGGTCATCTTAATACATCTGCTCAAGCTAATCCCTCATTGGCAACAGCTCTTGATAACAAGCATTGGCAAAGCCAATAGGTTTCACTTTTGTCTTTTTTCCTATGTAACTGGCTTACAAATATTTGAAAAATGTTCTAATAATGTTTGTTTTATTAAATTAAAAACAAACAAACATTATTATTACATTTTCCTAAAATTTGTAAGCCAGTTACAAAGAAAAAAAGACAAAGGCGTAACATATTGGCATGCAGGAAAGATGGAAGAAGACAGCAAAACACAGAGGAAGACAGAAGACAGCAGAGCACAGGGGAAGACAGAAGATGACAGAAGACAGAAGATAGCAGAACACAGAAGAAGATAGAAGAAGGTAGAAGAGAGAAGACAGAATAAGAGAGAAGATGGATGAAGACAGAAGAAGAGGGAAGACAGAAGAAGAGAGATGACGGAAGATGAGAGAATACGTGAGAAGACGGAAGAAGAGAGAAGGTGTGAGAAGACAGAAGGCACAAGAAGACAGAAGATGGAAGAAGAGAGAAGACGGGAGAAGAGAGAAGATAGAAGACGTGAGAAGAGTGTAGATGTGAGAAGACAGAAGACAGTGGAGAAGGCATTGAAGAAAGAAGACATCAGCAAAGTAAGAAGATGGCACGCAGGAAGAAAAAAGAAGGCAGCAACAAAGAAAGAAGACAGAGAAGATGGCAACAAAGAAGGAAGATGTCTGCGATGAAAGAACACTGCAGCAAGAAGAAAAAAGAAGTACCTTCAGCGTCCCAACCAGTGGGAAGGACACTGGTCAGTGTCCAATAGGAAATGACTGGAAGGAGTATTAGGTCCACAGACAACTCGATGGCAAGATTGGCAAAGAAGACGAAGACGACGACAGGAAGTGACGTGAAGACGAAGTGCTGGCCAATCCGAAACAGGTAAATCAGAGCGACGCTGGAGTAAGCCAATAATAAGTTCAGGTAAGTATGGGGCTGGTTCCAAGCCTCTTTTAAGTTTTTTTACCAACAAAAGATTTTGCAAGCATGCGTGCAAGCGCGCGTGCAGGTGAAACCGGAAAATGGACTGGGGCATGTGGCATGATATAAATTGCTCATTCTCTTGGGGAAGATAGACCAATTATATATCTTTTGAAGATATTTTGCAGAACTTTGGAACCATTTTAAAGATTGACAATATTTTTGATCTATTTAATTATAGATCCTGACCCCAGTCTGCAAAGATGTCCACTATTTGAAGAACCCATTCTCTTGTAAAATGGCACACTAGATGATTTCCACTTACTAGCTCTCCTAAAGATCCTAACACCATAGATCCAAATGAACCCTTCTTGATATTCAACTGATTACTGATTAATCGGAGATATAATGATTGCTGGAATAGGCTTTGTTGGAAAGATCTGATCTGATTTAATTGCGAAGAGAATATCATCCCATTTGCATGGCCACACAGATATTACTAGCATTGGCTGATTGCCCTATGTATGCAAAACACTGCAGGCCTGATTCACAAAGGCAAACTTCCACTTTTGGGTAAGTTCATTATTTTTCAGTAGTTTATGCAAACTTCGTTCGGAGTTTTTCGACTCCAGCCTCCCTATACTTATGTGTAGAGAGTTCTCCTCACCCAGAGCCTCCACAGTCCTGGAAAAGAACTCCACACACATAAGTAGAGGGAGTGTAGAGTCATAAAGCTCCGCACTGGTTTGTGAATACCAAAAAGTGCTAAGCATACAAAAGTGCAAGTTTACCCTTGTGAATCAGATCCTGCGAGGGCGTCCTTCTTGCTCTCTCGTTCAACAAATCATTTACTCTGTGATCAGCCTTTATATTTTCAACTGAACTAAGACTAAAGTGCTAGCTAGCAATAATTTGCAAAAGTCGGTTTTGGCGTACACATAACTATCTGGAAAGTCTTTCACCACAGGTAAATACCCTGACATGCCTAGCACTGCTTGATAGCCACATGTATGCCTAACACCACTTTGCTTGTCTTGTAGTTTTCCAAATCAGTTCATTCTAGAAGCACCCTCCTTTTTCCCCACTACAACAATTTAACTAAAATCCCAGAAAACAATAATTTCTTTTAGAAGTAACAGGTTTGGTGTATGAGGAACTATCTGGCAATTATACCCTCACAGGTAGATACCCAGGTGTGCCACGCATTGGTTGATAGTCCCTTGTGGGTCAAAAACCGCATTTCCAGTTTTGGTCATTTCTTTAACAAATCAGTATATTCTGGGAACTATCTCTATTTTTGCTAGCAGCCTTCATGTTTTCATTTGAACAAACTGGATTAAAACCATAGATAACAGTAATTTTTGAAAGTGCAGTGTATGCAAAACTATATTGCAAATCTCAAATTTAACAATGGCAAATCTAAAGTACTCATCTTAGGCAATGGCTCTCCAGCTTCCCCTCTAACATGTTACTCAGAGGCCTTTACCAGTCTGCCTCCGCCTAAAGGACAGGTAAAAAGCCTAGGTTTTGTACTGGACTCCCGTCTAACGATGGAACTACAAGCCAAGAAAATGTCTTCTGTCTGCTTTGGTTTTATTAGATCTCTCAGGAAGATTCTCAATCTTCTCCCTGTCTTATCCAGAAGAATCCTGGTCCAGGCATTGGTCCTTTCCCAACTGGATTATGGGAATTCTCTCTATCTTAGTTCCCCGGAATATGTAGTAAGGAAACTGCAGATTGTGCAGAATACAGCAGCTAGGCTCCTTACGAACTGTCCCAGACATCTATCTGCCAAGCCGGCTCTTGCAGCACTTCATTGGCTGCCGATCAAACAGCCCATACATTTTAAATCCATGTGTATCACTCATAGAGCCCTACATAACAGAGGTCCACATTTCTTCAGAAAACGAATCTCCATTTACACTCCTTCAAGACACTTGGGATCATCTTCTTCCCAACAGATTCATATACCCCGTGTCAATAGATCATGGGGAGGAAACTCTTTCATTATCAAAGCTGCCCGTCTCTGGCGTGCCCTACCTCCTGAGCTCCGCCATTAACCTTCTGAATCTCTTTTTAGGAAAAGGTTGAAAACCATTCTCTTCAGTCGTTAGCAAGTCCCTCCTGCTCTTCTCAAGAATTTTCCTGTACCTTCAGCGCTGGGATGCCCTAGGGTAGCTACGCACTCTATAAATGTATAAAACGAAACTAAAAAACTACCTCAACCGGAAATTATTTGAGCAAAAAACATATTTACACCTCTGTTGTTTGCAATTACAACATTTGAAGAAAAGCTTGAATAAATGTAAACTGTTGACATGCTAAGCAGTCGTTATATGCAAAATGTACAACTAAAGTACAGATGCACAGACAAAAAGGAACGTCTCTGCAGAAAATGACCCAAAACCCAAAGGAAGGCCGTAACAAAGAATGACCCAGTTACTTACAGACAATCCCCTTCATCCTTGTTCTTCTCTTTATCAAGTACCAAAAACATATTAAGCAAGTTTGACTCATATCAGTAAAAAAAAGATACACAACACCTGCTTAAGTGGCATGCCTGAAGTAGTTGATCAACTAGATGTCCCATGCATGTCGTAGAAGCACGGGTCTGGAACCTTACAGTTAAATCTAGATTTCAGAGTCATCCTGCTAAAGTAAGAAAGGATTTACAAAAGTGGGGCGATACTAGGGTTACCGCACCACGAACAACAACAGTTTTCTGTCTCGGAAGAATCCACTCCTCAGATAGTTCATAAAAGTGAAAGAAGCACATGTAGCAAATGGATCGACCCATTTAGACCCCAGAGCATTTTTTGCTTTTGTCTACCTGTTTTTTTGACGTTCACTGAGTCTCACTCATGGTAAATTTGCAATAAACAGACAAGCATGTTAATTGCCAGTGTCCGCCTTTTAAGTTAAGACCACTGCCGCCCAGTTGGGGTAAGAAGCTCTGGGCTAGTTACACATGAACATGTATGCACACGCCTGAGAGCATGTGCGCAGGCTGCACAAGTGCAACTACCCTGTATCTGTGCACAGGTAGCCTGTCACAGAATTGACTCTCCAAGGAACATTGAAGACCTGGAGCAGGCCTTCTAATGTGAGTGAGCATTCACAGTGTAGGTATGTAGTGCTTGCTGAAGGCTTGTGGTGCCTAAGCTTTGCACACATGATAGGCAAAATCTGCCCTAAAGTACAATTTTGCTTCACTTAGGCTTACAGGGCCCAGTGAAGTACCAAGCTAGGGTAAAACATGCACCACAAGTATGACTTTCCAGTCCCACAAAAAACACTTATGGCACTTTATGATTTGTTATATTTCCCTGGCTCAGCTCAGATTCAAATTGTTAGGTCTACCCCTCTCGTCTTCTTCGGGTCCATTTGAGCCAGAGGAGCAGCTTTCCTTCTTCCTCCTCCAGCTTGGCTCGGTGTGCCACTTTTCTCATTTGGGCTTCACTGTGGCAAATGTCCCGTCTCGGTGGAGGACACTGTGGCCCTCATTACAACCCTGGTGGTCAGTGATAAAGCGGCGGTAATAACTCCAACAGGCTGGCGGTAAATACCGCCAAATTATGACCATGGCGGAAACAGCTCAGACAGACAGCCATTTTAACACACCTACCGCCAGGGCGTAAACAACAACCACCACGGCGGTAACCGCCTACAGCCAGGCAGAAGTCGATGTTCCGCCCACCGTATTATGAGACAGGAAACCGCCACCTTTTCCGGGGCGGTACCAACGACATCAAAAGCTCGGCGGAAACACTGCACAGAAGGGAAACGACTCACCTGTGGAGACTCAGGGAAGAACCACACCGCCATGGAGCCCGAACTGCATATATTCCCAATGGTCTTCTACGTCCTGCTCCACCACGAACACCAATGCTGGCAAAGACGACCACGGTGAGTACTGCCGCCTAGCACACAGGGGAAGGAGGGAGGAAAAGGAGAGTGACACACACACGTAACATGCAACACCCCCACCCCCAACACCATACACACAAGCAGATGCAGTAACATAACATATTGACCCCCTACCCCTCAGGAATAATGCAAGGACTTCACCAATAGATCAAGGTGAGTGTAATAAGATAAATTTAGTAGTAATACGTGCATCCAAATCTAAAACTATATTTACAAATGAAGGTACACTGCCCAGTCCTCAATGTTCGTGGGCCACAGGGCCACATTACAAAGTCCAAGGCCCCACTTGTCTCCAGCAACAACACGGAGAGAACACTGCAGGGGCATCAGTTCGAAAATAGGCAGGCACCTCAGGGAGACGGGGAATTGGGGGGCACCTCAGTCGGAAGATGGAATAAATCCACTGGTCCTGGAGGGGGCAACGTGCCCCGTGCTTGGTCCTGGGGAGTGCAAGGCCACAGTCTCTCAAGTGGGTGACTTGCCCACTGGTTCTGGAGGGGGCATCGTGCCCTGTGATCTTCATCCTGGGGAGGATGGGGTGAGTGGATGGCTTCTCCACTGGTTCTGGAGGGGGCATTGTGCCCTGTGATGCTGACCTTTGGGAGTGCAAGGTTGTAGGAAAGTACCATCTTGCCTGGTATGTTACCCCCATTTTTACTTGTGTGTCAGTTTGCTTTTGCCTGTGGCACTGGGATCCTGCTAGCCAGGACCCCAGTGCTCATAGTTTGTGGCCTATATGTGTTTCCTGTGTGGTGCCTAACTGTGTCTGCTAACCAGAACCTCAGTGCTTATGCTCTCTCTGTCTTTTAAATTGTCACTGCAGGCTAGTGACCATTTTTACCAATTCTGATTGGCACACTGGAACACCCTTATAATTCCCTAGTATATGGTACCTAGGTACCCAGGGTATTGGGGTTCCAGGAGATCCCTATGGGTTGCAGCATTTGTTTTGCCACACATAGGGAGCTCAGACAATTTTTACACAGGACTGCCACTGTAGCCTGAGTGAAATAACGACCACTCTATTTCACAGCCATTTTACACTGCACTTAAGTAACATATAAGTCACCTATAGGTCTAACCCTCACTTGCTGAAGGTTAGGTGCAAAGTTACTAAGTGTGAGGGCACCCTGGCACTAGCCAAAGTGCCCCCACATTGTTCAGGGTGATTTCCCCGGACTTTGTGAGTGTGGGGACACCATTACACGCGTGCACTACATATAGGTCAATACCTATATATAGCTTCACAATGGTAACTCCGAATATGGCCATGTAACATGTCTAAGATCATGGAACCGTCCCCCCATGACAAATCTGGTATTGGAGTGCCAATCCCATGCATCCCCGGGGCTCCAGCATGGACCCCAGGTACTGCCAAACTAGCTCTCTGGGGTTTTCACTGCAGCTACCGCTGCTGCCAACCCTCAGACAGGTTTCTGCCCTCCTAGGGTCTGGGCAGCCCAGTCCCAGGAAGGCAGAACAAAGGATTTCCTCTGAGAGAGGGTGTTACACCCTCTCCCTTTGGAAATAGGTGTTAAGGGCTGGAGAGGTGTAGCCTCCCCCAGCCTCTGGAAATGCTTTGAAGGGCACAGATGGTGCCCTCCTTGCATAAGTCAGTCTACACTGGTTCAGGGATTCCCCAGCCCCTGCTCTGGTGCGAAACTGGACAAAGGAAAGGGGAGTGACCACTCCCCTGTCCATCACCACCCCAGGGGTGGTGCCCAGAGCTCCCCCAGTGTGTCCCAGACCTCTGATATCTTGAATGCAGAGGTGTTAGGGCACAGTGGAGACTTCTGAGTGGCCAGTGCCAGCAGGTGACTTCAGAGACCCCCCCTGATAGGCTCTTACCTGGTTAGGTAGCCAATCCTCCTCTGAGGGCTATTTAGGGTCTCTCCTGTGGGTTTCACGTCTGTTAACGAATGCAAGAGCTCACCAGAGTTCCTCTGCATCTCTCTCTTCAAATTCTGCCAAGGATCGACCGCTGACTGCTCCAGGACGCCTGCAAAACCGCAACAAAGTAGCAAGAAGACTACCAGCAACATTATAGCACCTAATTCTGCCGGCTTTCTCTACTGTTTCCAGGTGGTGCATGCTCTGAGGGCTGTCTTCCTTCACCCTGCACTGGAAGCCAAGAAGAAATCTCCTGTAGGTCGACGGAATCTTCCCCCTGCTAACACAGCCACCAAACCTCTGCATCACCGGTCCTCTGGGTCCCCTCTCATCTTGACGAGCATGGTCCCTGGATCCAAGTAACCCAGACAGTCCAGAGGTCCTTCTGTCCAAATTTGGTGGAGGTAAGTCCTTGCCTCCCCACGCCAGACAGTTATCCTGTGTACTGCATGAACTGCAGCAACTAGGGCTCTGTGCACTTTTGCAAGGAATCCTTTGTGCACAGCATAGCCCAGGTCCCCAGCACTCCATCCTGCATTGCTCAACTCGCTGAGTTGACCACCGACTTCATGGGACCCTCTTTTGTAGTGTTGAGACGATTGCCATGCCCAGATTTCTTGAACGCCTGTTCAAGTGCTTCTGCGGGTGCTGCCTGCTTCTGCATGGGCTCCCTGTGCTGCTGAGCCCGGGCAGCACCCATTATCTTCAACCGCGACTCTTGCAGCTAGCAAAGTTTGTTTGTGGTCTTTCTGCGTGGAAACAACTCTGCATCCTCCAGCACACCGTGGGACATCTTCTGACCAAAGGAGAAGTTCCTGGCACCTTCCGTTGTTGCAGAATCTTTGGCTTCTTCCACCCGGAGGCAGCCCTTTTGCACCTTATTACGGGGTTTAGTGGGCTCCTGCCCCCCTAGACACTTGCATGACTCTTGGACTTAGTCTCCTTCCTTTGCAGGTCCTCAGGTCCAGGAATCCATCTTCAGTGCTTTGCAGTCAGTTGTTGCCTTTGCAGAATCCCCTATCTCGACTTTACTGTCTTTCTGGGGCAATGGGGTAACTTTACTCCTACTTTTCAGGGTCTTGGTGTGGGGTATCTTGGACATCCTTAGTGTTTTCTTACACTCCCAGTGACCTCTACTCACTACACTAGGCCTGGGGTCCATTCGTGGTTCGCATTCCACTTTTGGCGTATATGGTTTGTGTTGCCCCTAGGCCGATTGCATCCTATTGTATTCTACAGTGTTTGCACTACTTTTCTAACTGTTTACTTACCTGATTTTGTTTTGTGTGTATATTTTGTGTATTTTACTTACCTCCTAAGGGAGTATATCCTCTGAGATATTTCTGACACACTGTCACTAAAATAAAGTACCTTTATTTTTAGTAACTCTGTGTATTGTGTTTCTTATGAGATAGTGCTATATGATATAAGTGGTGTAGTAGGAGCTTTGCATGGTTCCTAGTTCAGCCTAAGCTGCTCTGCTATAGCTACCTCTATCAGCCTAAGCTGCTAGAACACTACTAATCTACTCATAAGGGATAACTGGACCTGGCACAAGGTGTAAGTACCATCAGGTACCTACTATAAGCCAGGCCAGCCTCCTACAAGAATTATTAGGCTTAAAGCTGGCATTAAAGCTGATTTGTGAATATGGATTTATTTTCTTCAAACTTTCCATGGCGTCACAATGTTTACAGCTGATGAAGGATGCTTATGTCACGTTCAATTTTTTCTGATGCTTCCGGAGCGCAAAGTTTTGGAGTGTTTTGTGATGGTCAGTGAGCTGTCGAAAGTTGGCCTGATTCCTGAAGAAAGGCACATACATTGCATTCCTTGAGGTTTTTCCTTTACTGGTTGCTCACGTTTTGTGGGGTGGCAGTTTGGCAGACAGGTGTGTTGTGTTTAATGTAGATTAATTAAACAGTTGTCAACTTTGTTAATTCACAAAAGGCTCAAGACGAAAAAATTCTGAAGTTGTTGCGATTATTTTTGCCTCATTGTCTGAAGTTCAGCATCTTGTTTAAGGTTCAATATGTTCTGAGTGTGAATAATGATATTGCTATTGCACAGTGGCGGCGATTCCATGGACTGGCACCGGGAGCAGATTTGCCTGAGACAGCTTTGCCACAGGAACTTTGGGAGCTGGGAATCTAAGGATGTTACAATTGATTTGTTAATCTATAGCTCCATCTACTCTGAGGGCATATGATGAGGCTTGAGCTGAATCACTTAAGTCAGGTGCAGTGAGGAGATGGGATGGACCTTATGTATTGTGGCACAGGAGGGAGGATGCGGTCCAATTTATCATGGGCCAAATAGATCTGTGGTTGGTTGCAGTTACTATGTCAGAGAGGATTCAGTTTTTGGTAAGTACTATTGGTGTTATGACCCCATGGAAGGTGAAATCTGCAGGAGAATTGTTACTGGTTCGGCTACGGAGGGTGGGCAAGGTTGGACCAAAGCTGCCCTATTTCTATTCAGTTGTTTAGGGACATATTGGGTGTTTTGCAGTTGGTTTGTTTTTCCCCTTGAGAGGTGGCCCTGTTTTCTTTATGTATATCTTGGCTATACTATGGTGCTTTCATAGTCTCTGAGGTACTGGGAACAAGAAGGAGTGGAGGCTTACAGTGCTGTCACATATGTACTATTGAAGATGGAGTTAAGTTGTGGTTGGGCTCTCCCAAAACAGATACATTGTGTAGAGGGTCAAGAAGTGCTTTTAAGGGCAACCTTTTTTCCAGATTTCCCCCTATATTTTTGGTTGGCGCTTTCCTCTTTTTTTTGTCACCTTTGAGCAAAAAAGTGTTTCTGCATGAAGATGGTTCTTTTGGAACTTCATTTCGGGCTGATTGCAGTTTTAAGGGCTTTGTTGGGTACGATGGGTATATCACCAAATGTTTGTGGTACGCACTCTTTTCGCACTGGAGCCTTCACTGATGCCAAAAGAGAAGGGAAAAGTAATAAGCTGATTATGGATCTTGGTTGATGGAGGTCACGATGCTTTAGGAGATACATTAGGCCCAGTTATTTGACTACTTAGCATGGTTTGCACTATGCTCCATGTTACAGCAGGTTCTTCGGTTAATATTGTTTTTCTTTGCAGGATGTGTTGTGGGTCCTCAGATTCACGGATCATTGGTATAGATTGTTGGTCACTTATTTGCGAGCTGGGCAGCTAAACAAGTGGAATCAAGGCTGTTTGGTCGACAGTTGGGCTTCGACTGAGCTAGAGTTAAAATCTGTTGGGAAGGGATGAGTGCTATGAGATGGGGCGAACTTTTGGGAGTGCTTTCTAGAAAATAGGCAAGTGGTTTCTGTTCTAACCTGTTTACACTTAGGAGAGAATGATTTATTTCAGGTATCTGGTATAGGGTTGTTAAAAGTTATGAAATTAGATTTTCTCAGGTTGAAAGCTAGTTGGTCTGGTACATACATTTTATGGATTGAATTGATACCCAGGAGATTTTGGAGAGATGCACAAAGTTTTCCAGTCATAGAGAAGCAACGCAAGAAGGTGAAATTGAGAAATGAGAGGTTTTTCCAGGCAGTAAGGAATTTCTATTTTGCAATACCCTGAAATAGTGGCCAATGATATGTCTCTTTATAGACAGGATAGGGTACACCTTTTTTGAAAATGTATCAGATTATTAATTGGTATATTGATGATACACCTTAGATGTGTGGGGCAGCAAAACTCCTGTGGGTTTTCCTGGGTGGTGGATCTGAAAGACATTTCATTGGTTGGGAAGGGGTATGGAACCACCATAAGGAGAAGGCATGGATAAGACTAAAGAGATGGAGCGGCAAGGGTAATAACAGGAAGGGGACATCAGGGTACTGGATTGTGGGCGCGAGTGGTCTGGGAAAGGGCACTGGATTTTATTAGAGGGTGGGAGTGGGGTTAGGTGGAGTTTCATGTATTAGTGAGGACATAATTAGTTTTGTTAAGCTAAATGCCAAGGTTGTTTTTGTGGTTACCAGACGTGTTCTAATAAAGCAGCCTTTTACCCCTTTAACATGGTGTAGCGTGGTGTTTTTCACGCCGTTTACGCCTGATCTGGGCTTGGGGGAAGCAAGGGTTGCCAGGCCTCCCGTTGAGCTTATCGGGCGTCAGTGGTGCAATCTACAATGCATATTACAAGTATTGGTAGATTTTTCTTTAGGGGAGGGTATATTGTTAGGGTTTATAAAGGGAGGGTGGGGCACAGATGGCCTCTTTGGCCGCAGTCACACCCCAAGTAGCCAAGACGTGGTTTTCGTCAGCTCCCCCCCACCCTTCACTTCAATTTTCAGTTATTTGTTTCCCTATTCTTATTGTGTGGGTGTCCTAGTTATTAGGGGTGGTTTAGTTTCAGGGTTGACTCTCCTTTTAGGTGTAGGCCTTTGTATTATTTTTTAATAAGGTGTTAATAGAGCAGGTCGGCTTGTACAATGTGTTGTTTCACTGCCGCTGGTAGAAAGGTCCGGTATAGGCGGATCTCAACGACATTTCATAGGTTTTCCTGGGTGGTGGATCTGAAAGACATTTCATTGGTTGGGAAGGGGTATGGAACCAACATAAGGAGAAGGCATGGATATTAAGAAAGACTAAAGAGATGGAGCGGCAAGGGTAATAACAGGAAGGGGACATCAGGGTACTGGATTGTGGGCGCGAGTGGTCTGGGAAAGGGCACTGGATTTTATTAGAGGGTGGGAGTGGGTTAAGTAGAGTTTCATGTATTAGTGAGGACATAATTAGTTTTGTTAAGCTAAATGCCAAGGTTGTTTTTGTGGTTACC
The DNA here is from genome assembly GCF_031143425.1 of Pleurodeles waltl. NCBI lineage: Eukaryota > Metazoa > Chordata > Amphibia > Caudata > Salamandridae > Pleurodeles > Pleurodeles waltl. The sequence continues at coordinate 298,046,855 of NC_090443.1, read as the reverse complement.
AGACGTGTTCTAATAAAGCAGTCTTTTACCCCTTTAACATGGTGTAGCGTGGTGTTTTTCACGCCATTTACGCCTGATCTGGGCTTGGGGGAAGCAAGGGTTGCCAGGCCTTCCGTTGAGCTTATCGGGCGTCAGTGGTGCAATCCACAATGCAGATTACAAGTTTTGGTGGATTTTTCTTTAGGGGAGGGTCTATTGTTAGGGTTTATAAAGGGAGGGTGGGGCACAGATGGCCTCTTTGGCCGCAGTCACACCCCAAGTAGCCAAGACGTGGTTTTCGTCAGCTCCCCCCCACCCTTCACTTCAATTTTCAGTTATTTGTTTCCCTATTCTTATTGTGTTGGTGTCCTAGTTATTAGGGGTGGTTTAGTTTCAGGGTTGACTCTCCTTTTAGGTGTAGGCCTTTGTATTATTTTTTAATAAGGTGTTAATAGAGCAGGTCGGCTTGTACAATGTGTTGTTTCACTGCCGCTGGTAGAAAGGTCTGGTATAGGCGGATCTGAACGACATTTCATAGGTTGGGAAGGAGACGGCAAGGATGTCGAGAAGGACCAAAGGGATTGGAGGGGCAAGGGGAACATCAGGAAGGGGACACTAGGGCACAGGGGTACTGGATTTTGGGCTTTGGGCAAGGATGGTAAGGGAATGGGAATTGAATTTTATTAGAGGGTGGGGGTGGGGTGGGGTTAGGTGGAGATTTATATATTAAGGAGGACATGATTAGTTTTGTTAGGTATAATGCCAAGGTTGTTTTTGCAGTTACCAGACTAGATCTATTAAAGCGGCCTTTCACCCCTTAACATGGTGTAGCGTGGGGCGTGGCTGAGCAGCCGAAGATGGCGGCGGCATAAACCTTTTGCCGTGGAGGGACCCACGAGTTATCGGGTAAAAATAACCCCGACCTAGGGGCCATCCACGTTGCCGGTGTGGAGCAGCTGACCTGCCGGGGAGCCAGGCACGCTGTCTTGAGCGCCCAAGGGTGCTCGCTGGAGGTGGAGCAGGAGCAAGGAACCAGCGGCCTGGCGCCCCACCCCGAGACCGGGGACCAAAGTTGCTGTGCGTGCCCGGGCGTGGTGCGACTGACCGCCGGGCGCGCCAACCGCCGGGGGAAGTTGCTCCGGTCCTGCTAAGATAAACAGTGGGGGACCCGAAGCGCAATCGGAGATCTGGTGCGATCGGAGCGCTCCAAGTGCAGCTCACCGCGAGGTGAGAAAACTATGAAGAACCCACGCACATGGCTCTGCCGAGGCCCGGTAAAGAAAGACTGAGCCCTGGAGTCCGGGGGAAGCGAAAACTGAAGGCGCTGTGCCGTGCTTTAACACGGACGAGGGTGCAAACAGCGGCGACTTGGACAGTGCACATAGGCTCGAGGTAGCCCCACACTGGAACAGATGGAATACCCCTGTTTACGGCCTGAAGTAGAATTTGTGGAAAAGAAAGGAGGTAAAATAAAATAAGAAAAATAATAAATAATACAAAGATGAACAAAAAGTAAATAATGAATATAAGGAGGCAATAACACTGCCCATACAAAGGAGGACGAGTCCCTCTCTAGCCATCACAGGACTGCCACTGCGACCCACAGGGGAACACTGAATGGAGAAATCGGGCAGCTGCCTGGAGCGAAGACAGACGAAGGGAACGGAGCAGCTCCAGAAATACCAAAGGTAGACCCAGCTGAGCATAGCCTCTCGCCCTGCAGAGACTGGGAAGCGGCGGTGCAGGCCATCTGACAGGCCCTGGAGGACGGGGGAGATAAGGTTCGGATGAGCTTCATGGCCCTGTTGGGCACTCATACTACTGGTGACGGGGTCTGGTGAGCACGGTATAGGCGCACTTTGGGAGAACAACCCATAAACGTGAAAGGGAAGGTGGGACGGTGTGGTCACCAAAAACGTTGGGTCAGAGAGGAGCTGAAGTAGCAGGCAGGCCCTCGCTTTAAGCTTGCTGACGCGATCCACAATATCCCTGATGTCTTCCAAGAACAGGCACAAGGGTAAAACCATGGATCGAACCCCGTCCGTGGAATGCGGTGCTGGGGAGCCTCAGGACCCACCGCAATCTAAAGTGCAGGATACCCTGGACAAAATCCTGAGTGCAATTGAGGACACAAAAACAGCGTTGCGGCACGATATTAATCAAGTCGCAGTTGAAGTGGGCCTGCTGAGGGCGGATCACCAAAAACTGGCCGACAGAGTCAAGGAAACGGAATCCACCCCTGCTGTAATAGCACCGGAACAAAAAGATCTAACAGCTACAGTGATGAACCTCACAGACAGAGTGACACGGCTGAAACAAAGAGCAGAAGACGCGGAGGGGAGAAACCGTAGGAACAATGTACGGGTCGTTGGACTTCCGGAGGGCTCGAATATGGTGGATTTCCTCGAGGAGTGGCTGCGCACAGTCGTGGCACCGGGCAGACTGACCCCCTTCTTTGCATTGGAACGTGCGCACCGGGTGCCCTCGAGGCCCTTGGCGCCGGGTAGACCGCCCGAGTGGTGGTTACTAGACTGCTACACTACAGGGATACGTAAACCCTGCTGTAGCGGGCCAGAGAAGCAGGCCCTTTTAAGGTGGCGAATGGGGAAGTGACACTGTTCCCGGATTTCACACTCGAAGTCCAGTCCAAACGCGCCTCGTTCCTGGCGGTTAAGAGGGTCCTCAGAGATGAGGGAATACAGTACTCACTCCTCTTCCCAGCTAGGCTGAGGGTAACTCTTGATGACAAGACTACATTCTTCCAGTCCCCCGAGGAGGCGTGGGAATGGTTGGAAGCACGCGGATGCCGACCTGGGCAGCGCACGAGGGAGGAGCGAGCTGAGGGCGGTCCCCGCAGGGGCCCGAGGAGACGGCAGAGCAGAAACTGCAAACGCACGGCACCAACACAGGCACAGAGGGAGTTGGGAAAGAAAGCGGATCTGGAAGCAGCGGCCTCCATGAGCGGAGAGGCGTCCCCACCTGAGGGATCAGGAGGAGAATCAGATGGCACGGCGGGGTCCTCCATGGGGGGCTCAGGGTGCTCGGCACGTGCCCCGAGAGTGACCCCGCAGACGGCAGATGAACTTGGATAACTGAACAGAACAGTCGGCCCCTAGGTGAGGAGATTTGCATGAGCTTGGGGCCCCCCTGAGCACGCCACCCCCTACCGGATTCTCGACCATTCCATCAGACTGGCAAGAACTAGCACTAAACTGTTGAATATGTTGCACTGTTGCACAGTTCTTTGGGCAACCTACGGTTTGAGAGGCGCCCTGGGGAGGGGGAGTTGGGTTTTTTCCTTACAAGTTCTGATGGTGCCTGGGAGGCAGTGGTGTGACAGCATAGGACATGCAATAAGATCCGGGAGGGATCGGGCCACCGGGGTGGGATGAGAAGACTGCAATGCTTATGACACATCAACATGGCAGAGTATAACTTCATAACGTGGAACATACGGGGGAGGGGGTCTCCAGCCAAAGACATAGAATATTGTCCTATTTAAAAAGAAGGGGTATCCAGGTGGCCATGCTACAGGAGACCCATTTGGCAGCAAGAGAAGCAGAGAAATTGAGACACAGATGGAGAGGGCAGGTGTTTGCCATGGAATACTCTGCGTACGCACAAGATGCGCTGATTTGGGTCCGGGCCGGGGTACCTTTCGAGGTAGTATCAACCAATATAGACCGTGAGGGACGATTTGTGATAGTGAGTGGGAAGCTGCATGGCACCTCGATTGTCCTAGGTAGTATTTATGCTCCCAATCAGGATCAGGTCACCTTCATGATGCGCCTATCGAGTCAACTCACCCGACAGCAGACAGAAGAACTGATAATAGGTGGGGACTTTAACAGTATACTAGATGGGGACATGGACCGCTCCACCCCACCGATGCCTGGGGCGGCAACACACAAGGTATCCAAGAAACTGAGTGAGTGGTTGGACTCCTGGGGCTTAGTGGATGCTTGGCGAGAACAACGCCCTTCTGATAGAGACTACTCATATTACTCAGGTCTCCACCGAGTGCACACCAGGATAGACAGAGTGGTGTGCACAGCAAACATGGTATGGGGAATGACCCACTCTGAATATCTTGGTCATACCCTATCTGACCACAGCCCTTTACTGATTACATGGAGAGTATCCGAAGACAGGCCCCCCATCCCGACGTGGAGACTGTTCCTTGGCTTCACTAGAAGATCAAGCATACAGGGACGACCTCCGCTCATATCTGGCAGACCATATTAAAATTAATAAGGGGTCAACCTCCTCTAGGTCCACGGAGTGGGAAACGCTTAAAGTTGCAACGAGGGGATACTGTCTGGGACAAACAGTAGGGGTGAGACGTACATTGGAGCGGGAGTTGACCAGTCTTGAGAAGAATCTACACGAGTAGGAACGAAGAAGGGGCAGGGAGGGGCCAGAACTAGAGGAATATGATTGAGTGAGGAGGTCCCACTCCCAGGTTGAGGAACAACTGCGCTGCCATAATATGCAAAAATACCTAGCCTCATTGCAATCCGAGGAGGGCAGATCGGGTAGGATGCTGGCGTGGTTGTTGCGACCAGGAGGGGTTAGTGAACCCATCACGAGTATGAGAGACAGTGAGGGGGAACGGAGATGTAGACCGGGCCCTATAAATTATGCTTTTAAAGAATACTATACCCACCTGTATAGGGACCCAGGCGAGCTCAGTACAGAGGAACTTGGCGGTTTCTTACGCCAACTCTCCCTGACCACCCTGACGCATGAGGAACGTGACAGACTGGGAGGGCCGGTGACAGCGGAAGAAGTGCAGGAGGCCATCTTGCAACTATCCTCAGGGAAGACTCTGGGGACAGACGGCCTTCCAATGAACTTTTACAAAACATTTGTGACGCTGTTGACCCCACAATTAGTGGAGATGTACACAGAGGCATTGCATTACGGCAGGTTGCCAGACTCGCTTAGGGAAGCGCTGGTGGTCCCCCTACCCAAACTGAAATCTAAAGAAGCATCTGTAACTTACTTTCTCCCCTTATCAATGCTGAACAGCGATTTCAAAATCCTTAGTAAGATTCTGGCCAACCGCTTACTCCACTGTATACTGGCTTTAGTACACACAGATCAGAACAGATTTGTTCCTAACCGCAGTACCTCCCTGAATCTCAGGCGGTTATTCGCCATCCTACATATGCCCATAGAGAAGAGACCCCCTTCGGGAGTGTTACTAGCGGTGGATTTTGAGAAAGCCTTTAACTCGGTCCGATGGTACTACCTCAGGGCGGTGATGCTGCGGATGGGCCTGGGAGGGGGTTGGGTAAAATGGGTGGACCTATTGTATGGTGCCCCGCTGGCAAGGGTCAAGACGGGTAGGATGGTGTCTGAGACTTACCCCATATATAGGGGAACCAGGCAAGGTTGTCCTCTGTCCCCACGATTATTCGCACTGGCCATTGAACCTCTGGCCGCCAGGTTGCGGATGAACGGAGTTGGCAGAGGAGTTGGGGCAATCAGAGCATGTCATCTCATTGTACACTGACGATATTCTCATCTATCTCAGGGATGAAGAATCTGGTCTCCCCTGGGCCCTGCGAAACTTGGAACAATTTGTTACCCTGTCAGGACTGCACCTCAACAGGCGCAAGACATTTGTCTTCCCCATTCTGCCAAGTTGTGAGCACCCCACCACGTGTCCAGAGGACATGATATGGGCACCCGCACCTTTAAGTCCCTAGGCATTCAGGTGTATCATGAAATGGGGGACCTCCGGGACGGTAACATCGGGAGGGTACTTCGCTCATTGAGGGCATCTGTCGGATTCTGGCGCTCCCTGAAACTGTCTATAATGGCCAGAATATCATTAGCCAAAATGATCATGTTACCTCGTCTCCTTTATTATTTCGCTAATTTGCTGCTGTTGATCCCATCAGCATGGTTCCGCGAGTTGAATACCCTGCTTCGGGAGCTCATATGGGACGAAGGCCGTAGGTGCACATCGCTTTCCATTCTTTGTAGACCGGCTCAATCAGGGGGCCTAGGAGCCCCAGTCTTTGAGTCCTATTATCTAGCATCCCAGCTACTGGGGGTATCCAAATGGTTCACCGGAGAGGGTCATCTGGACAGATGCACTGCCAGCGGAGTGAAGGATATGGATCTGATTATTGCACGCTTGATAAACCGGCCGGTGGCACACCAAACTGACAGCCTCATGACGAGTGTCACCGCGTCGTGCTGGAAGAGATGCACAAGACGTGTGGGAGTGGGACCACCCTACTCCCCCGCCCTGCCACTATCAGCGCTGATGCTGGGAGTCGAGGAGAGAAGCCGGACGGGCTCCAGGTTGGGAGCATGGAAAAAAGCAGGCATGGAGACAGTGGGGGACCTATTTAGGGATGGGGTGCTGAGATCCTTTGCCGACCTGGTGGAGAGTAATGGGGTACCACAAGGGCAATTCTTCTATACCAGAGGTTGCTACACAATCTGAGGGAACACTGGGAAACAGTTGATGCGGAACCCCCTACCCACCAGATATTACACCTACTATTGGTATCAGGGGGCGAGGCCCACCTAATTACTAAACTATACCGGGCCCAAAATGAGCACGCCCTGGACCCGCTCCAATCACAAAGGGAGAAATGGGAAAGGGCAGTGAGTAGGGACCTAACTGACGCGGAATGGAGAGAGTCCTGGCGTACCCCCGCGTGGTCTCACGAAACACACGACTAAGATACATCCAATACAATTATATTCACAGAACGTACCTTACCCCACACCGTTTATCCCTAATATATGGTGGCCCCCCCAAGGTCATGCCCCAGATGCGAGGACATAGACGTAGACTTCGACCATATGGTGTAGAGTTGCCCGGAACTCCAGCGGGGTTGGGGAGCGGTACTGACTGACCTGAATAAACTATTCGATGTGGAACTGGCTCTGGCTCCGACTGTGTGCCTCCTGGGTCTTGGAACAGGACTCCCACGTGGGAAGGTGGGGAGTCGATTCCTCGACCTAACCCTGGCCCTTTATAGAAGGTCAATCACATTGGGCTGGAAATCACCCAGATGCCCTCTACTGAAGGTACGGAGACAGAATGTTACGAAATGGGCTAGGGCAGAACTGCAGGTCTTGATTAGCGAGGAGGCGCGGGGCCTCCGACAGACTCCTATCGCGCCAGCATGGGAGGAAGTACTGATGAAATGGAACCGTATAGTGATGGTAGATGTTCTGTCAGCAGGGGAGGATGTAGAAATGACAGGAACGGGAGTAGGATAAGAGAGGTGGCAACAAAATCATATCAGCAGTGGTATAGTGTATAGGAAAGACCTGAGGCTACTCCTGCAGGGTAAAACAGAGGCAACTACAGACCGAGGATGAGACCCCCAAACCACAAAAAAAACAATTTGGGGTATGGAACAGATATGTGGGATAGGCAGGAGCTGAACAGGTCGAATACCCTCCCCCCAGGGAACCAGCCGGGAAGGTATGGGAGGCCCATCCCACGTGCCGGTGGAGAAGTATGCGATCCTTCCCTGCAGCTGCTCTCACCCGCTAGCACTGGCGCCATCAAGTAGAGTTACTATTTATTGTTAGTTAAAGTCTGTCATGTAGGCATCGAAGTAAAAAGGACACTGTGGTACACTCACGAAATGTATATATGATCATGAGACCCGAGTAGTCTGAGTACGTAGAAAGTCTAAACATGAAGCAGGGTCAGAGGATATAACGCGAAACAATTAATAGTATATACAAGAATGCGATAAGATGTCTACAAGGATGAGGGTGAACAGAACGGTGTCCGGTGTCCGTCAAGCCATGAACAGTACGTGTATGACAGCAAAATGTTAATGTTATTAAAAAAAAATTATAAAAATATATTTTAAAAAAAACATGGTGTAGCGTGATGTTTTGCACGCCGTTTACACCCAACATCGGTTTCCAGGTAGGTTAGCCTTAATCTTAGATCAGATTCAATGTAAAGTATACACAAAAATATTCCAGCTCCGCAGCAGCACCTCTAGGACTCAGGTGCATCTCAACTTTGGCCTATTGAAGCAAAAGCTTGCCTGAAAAGCGGATTTTTTTAAATACTGTCATCTGGCTGTTAGGGCAAAAGAAGGGAGTCTGAATTTCATTATTTGTTCATTCCTGGTTGGGGACAAAGGTGCTCCTGTTAACCCCTAAGCGAGCTATTTAAATTAAGCAATTCAGTCTTAGAAATTGCTGACATATGGCATAACACTCCCACCAGATTGTTCCTCAAATCAACATTGAACTCAGTTACTATTACTTATCAGAGCAGAAGACATGGAGGAGTTGTAGGAGGCTGGCCTGGTTTGTAGTGGGTACCTTGGGTACTTACACCGTATACCAGGTCCAGTTATTCCTTATTAGTGAAGTGTAGAAGTGTTCTAGCAGCATAGGCTGATAGAGGTAGCTATAGCAGAGCAGCCAAGGCTGAACTAGGAGACATGCAAAGCTCCTGCAATACCACTATATAATATAGGTACAATATCATAAGAAAAACAATACTCAGAGTTACTAAAAATAAAGGTACTTTAATTTAGTGACAATGTGCCAAAAATATCTCAGTGGATATACTCCCTTGGGAGCTAAGTAACATACACAACATAAACACAAATAAAGTAAAACAGTGAGAAAGTAGTGCAAACACTGTAGAACACAATAGAATGCAATAGGCCTAGGGCAACACAAACCATATACTAAGTAAGTGGAATGCGAGCCATGAATGCACCCCTAGGCAAGCGTAGTGTGTAGAGGGTCGCTGGGAGTGTCAGAAAACACCAAGGGTATAGAGGAGACCCCACCCCAGGACCCAGGAAAGCAGGAGTAAAGTACTACTATTTCCCCCAAAACACACTAAAGTCGTGATAAAGGATTTTGTAAGGACAACACAAGACTACAAAGCACTGAAGATTGATTCCTGGACCTGAAGACCTGTAAAGGAAGGGGACCATGTCCAAGAGACGCTAAAGAGTCCGGGAGGGCAGGAGCCCACTAAACCCCAGATGAAGGTGCAAAATGGCTGCCTCCGGTTGGAAGAAGTTGCTGGTTCTGCACCAACGGAGTGAGGTAGGAGGTTCTGCTTTGTGCAGAAGATGTCCCACGACGTGCTGGCAGATGCAGGGTGGTTTCCTTGGCAATGTACCGCAAACAAGCCTTGCTACACGCAAGAGTCACAGTTGGAGAAAAAGGGTGCTGCCCGGGCCCAGGAAGGACCAGGATGTCGCCACTCAGGAAGGGAGACACAGGGGGCCCTCAGCAATGTAGAGAGCCCACTGGAAAGAGGGAAGCACCCGCTGGGGTCCTTGAACACGGGTTCAAGAAGACTGAACACAACGGTCATCTCAACACTGCACAAAGAGGTCCCACAACACCGGAGGTCAACTCAGGGAGCTGAGCATCGCAGGACGGAGTGCTGGGGACCTAGGCTCGGCTGTGCATGCAGGAGTTCTTGGGAATGTGCACAGGAGCCCTTGTAGCTGCAGGTCACATTGTGCACGGTGATACTGTCTGGGGAGGGGAGGCAAGGACTTACCTCCTCCAAATTCGGCCATTTGGACCTCTGGACAGTCGGGGTCACTTGGGTCCACCACCTGTGTTCCAGGAACCACGCTCGTCAGGGTGAGAGGGGACCCAGAGTACCAGTGAGGCTATAGTTTGATGTCTGCTGGAGCAGGGGGAAGACTCTGTCAACCCATGGGAGATTTATTTGTGGCTTCCAGTGCAGGGTGAAGGCAGACAGCCCTCAGAACATGCACCACCAGGAAACAGTCGAGAAAGCCGACAGGATTAGGCGCTATAATGTCGCTGGTAGTCTTCTGGCTATTTTGTTGCAGTTTGCAGGTGTCCTGGAGCAGTCAGCGGTCGATCCTTGGCAGAAGTCAAAGAGAGAAGTGTAGAGGAGCCCTGGTGTATTCTTGCAAGTCGAAATCTCAAGAGAAGCCCACAGGAGAGACCCTAAATAGCCCTGAGAGGAGGATTGGCTACCTACCCAGGTATGCACCTATCAGGAGGGGTCTCTGACGTCACCTGCTGGCACTGGCCACTCAGAGGCCTCCAGAGTGCCCCCACACCTCTGAAAACAATATGGCAGAGGTTGAGACACACTGGAGGAGCTCTGGGCATCACCCCTGGGGCGGTGATGGACAGGGGAGTGGTCACTCCTCTTTCGCACCAGAGCAGGGACTGGAGTTCCCTAAACTGGTGTAGACTGGCTTAAGCAAGGAGGGCACCATCTGTGCCCTTCAAAGCATTTCCAGAGGCTCTGGGAGGCTACCCCTCCCAAGCCTGTAACACCTATTTCCAAAGGGAGAGAGTGTAACACCCTCCTCCCAAAGGAAATACATTGTTCTTCCTTCCTGTGACTGAGCTGCGCAGACCCCAGGAAGGCAGAACCCTGTCTGTGGGGTGGCAGCAACTGTGATAGCAGTACCAACACCAATATCTATATCACCCCTTTGTCACTACCTTGTGCTCCATGCACCCCACAGACACACAGAACTAAAATGGACAAGAAAGTGATTATTCCTGACAAATCAATAAAAAGTCCCGGCAGTAAATCTGTCACACTGAATAGGACAGGCAGAAAATCTTCAATACACCAGGAACATGGAGGACCTTACTTCAACCCAATGGAGCGATACCCCCACCCTCTACTGACGTCTTTGTGTAAGACAGCCTACAATATATTTTTAATTAATGTTCCTAAGTTACAGACTGGAGTGAAGGAACAACCTGGCTCTTTAAAGAATAAGGTCATCAATAGGATCCGTAAGGTGAGGGGAGCAGGTCAGTTATTAGAGAGGACATCCTTGTGGCCACTTAATTCAGTAACTCCTGTTCGCTAGGGGATCATATTGGCTTAATTTTGCCAAATTTTAAGATCGCAGTAGGTTTAATAGTCCTAGAACTTAGGTTCAGACCTTCTACTGATTCCCAAATTAGAATGAAGGCCAGTGTCCCTAACTTCTCTGTGGCCAGTGTCTCTAACACTCTTACAGCTAATCTGGCCACTCCAGCAAACTCCCATATGACCCCCATCCCGCTCCCTCTTATTTCTACTACAACACATGTGCATGATGTATCTGATATTGACTGACTGGCTCAGGAACGGGAGCAGTTAGATGTACCGCCAGGGTATGGAACTTGTTCTTTAACTACTTAAGCATTGGTCCTTTTAAGTAATATTAAGTGCTCACATACAGGGATTTTGAGGGTACATCATGATGTCCCTTTATGTTATGGGGCAAAGGTGCTTCGAACACAGAGTCCGCTAGAGCAGGGATCGAGTTCAACCTTCGGCAGAGGTACCAGTCTGAAACTGCTCTCTTCGAATGTTTCAGGGGTCAGGGCCAAACTAGGTGAGTGTGGAACATTTGTTGACTAATACCCTATTATTTAGTACAAGAAACCTGGGCAATTGATCCCATTTTTAGATCAGGTTATGTCACGTTTGCCTCAAATGCAGAACCATCTAGGTTGGGAAGGGCGTCAGGAGGGCTGTTAATATGGCTGAGAATGGATCTTTTTACTAAAGTGAAACAAATTCCAGACAAAAGTAGAAACATCTTGGGCATAATAATAAACATTTGCTGTAGTGGCCAGGCATATTGCAATTATGAACATCTATGTACGGTCTGTTGCTCCAGCAGTGCACTCAGATACGGTAGAGATTTTGGGGGTTATTCTAACTTTGGAGGAGGTGTTAATCCGTCCCAAAAGTGACGGAAAAGTGACGGATTTACCACCAGCCGTATTACGAGTCCATTATATCCTATGGAACTCGTAATACGGCTGGTGGTATATACGTCACTTTACCGTCACTTTTGGGACAGATTAACACTCCTCCAAAGTCAGAATAACCCCCTTTGTCTGCTCTCATAGAGGAGAATGACCCCAACTATGCAAAGATTGTTGCTGGAGATTGCAATTCTCACTTCCCTCCAAGGTTTGAAGTACTGGGTTGAGGAAGATACAATAAGTAAAGACAGGAGATCATCTTTTGCACCAAATGAAAGTAATCTCAGGCTCCCCAAGAGCTCTCCCCAAATTGATGGTATCTCTTGAATTAAAAGCAGCAAATGAGCGTACGCCCTCTAATGACCCTCCCCAGCCAACCTCCCCAACCAACTTTTAAAACAGGGTTGTGATCTACTACTACTGACTACCTTTTTTTTAGATCCTCAACTATGGCCTTTTCTGTCAGATATGAAAGCAGTTTTGGGGCCTGACAGTAATCAAGATGCATTAAATGCCCTTTTCAGGAAATAACCTTTTTTTGAGTACTAACCTCTCATTTAATAAACGCACAACTGCAATGGAGTCTACCCAAAATAGGAAAGGGATAAAATGGCAAAGGCTTGCAGCTAACACCAGTGTTCAAAACCAAATACATAATACTTTTGCAAAAAAACTCGCTCCATATGGTGGTCAGGATAAGACCAATATACATTTTGTGAGTACTCACTGTGAACTTATGAAGTTATTCCATCCTCTTTTTACAAAAGTATCCCAAAGGGAATGTTATGTACAAAGAACTATGGGTTGGTACACTAGGCAATGAAGCTTAGCCAAGGTTAAACTTACAGAAGCCTTCAAAAGGGCACAAATAGGGGCCAGATGCCTAGCCAGGAAACAATGCAGGGCTATCATGACGCAAGCCAATAGAACCTGGGAGAAGGCACAATGGGAACACCTGGCAGATGCTTTGTGAAAAAGGAAAATTAAGGACTTTTGGAAGCTTGTAGTAGAAGGGTCTTGCACTGTTCAAAATCATCTGGAGACTGTGGTAACACCAGAGGCTTGGGTGGCTTATTTTGGAGAACTCTACACGGTCTGGTGCAGGGAAGTACTAATCTAATTTGGTTGTTCTCTTTATTATTATAGATAGAGGCCTGGGCACCAGGGGAGCTCAGGAACCGTTAAGAATGGTTGGAAAATGAAAGTCCCTTGGCTCACTTGACTCACAAAACAGGGGATACTTTGTGGTAACTCCTTAGTGTTCAGTATGGAGGAAACCCCTCTGGCGATTAAACAAATGAAAGCAGAAAAAGCCCCAGGGCTAGATGGTATCCCTGGAGACCTATTTCAGTCCCAACCTGAGATCTGAGACCCTTATCTAAACACTATGAGAAACACCATTGTGAACAGTGAGTAGATTCCCCCCTCATGGAAGGGAGTCATTATAGTCCTGATTTATAAAAAGGGCAGGAGAGATGTCCCATCAAATTACAGACTAATCAGTTTACTAGACAATAGTCAGAAGAATCTTTTGCCTGCAGGTGCTGCTAAGACTGCAGTCCCGGATGTTTGTCAATAACACACTTTCAGACTCTCAAGCAGGGTTTAGGCCAAAGGATAGTACTGTGGACCAAGTCTTTCGCTTTACATTGATATGCAGAAAATATATAACCATTAGGCAGGGTCAACTCTACATCACCTTTATTGACCTAAGGGTGGTATTTGACTCGATACCTGGAGAAAGCCTTTGGATGGTACTTGACTCCTATGGCATCTCTGCAGACCTCCTGAGAATTCTGCGGCTCCTGCACACTGACACATAAACTCAGGTTAGGTGGATTGAGTGGTGGGACTTACCCCAAGGATCCCAATCAAGCATGGGGTCTGACAGGGTTGTGTATAAGCTCCTACGCTTTTCAGCCTGCATATAAATGGGAACGTGAACTGGCTCATACACTGTAGGCATGATGCTCCTAAATCTGCTGGCATTAGTATGCCTATACTTATGTTTGAAGATGTTACTCTTCTCATCTCCAGAACCCCATCAGGGCTGCAAGCACTTTTGGATAGCTTTTCCAAATTTTGTTTAGCTAGAGTCTTGGAGGTGAAACCTTCAAAGTCTAAGTTTATGACCTTGAGCCCACGTAAGTCTTTTAGGGGTATAATGAGGCTTGGTGGAGTGCTTTTGGAACAAGTTACTTGTTTAGATCATTTGGGCGTTAGACTTGATACAAATTTGTTGTAGGCCCCTCAGGCTGGGAAGAGCAGTGTGGTCCTTCTCCAAAGATTCTCTGCAATAGGAAGAAAGCACAAGGGCACCTCTAGTGGTGCTGTATCTTCGGCCCTTGAGGTGTATATGGCTACTGCAGTTGCTAGATCCCTATACGGAGATGAGTTTTGGGGATGTGTTGATGTGTCTGTACTTACACCTATGGAAATTAAATTCTTGAGGTCATGTTTTCCCTTCCTCTGAGTACTCACCTTATCTCCCTTCGTTTGGATCTTTCTTGGCAAAAAATAGACCATGTCACTTATGTCATGTCATTCATTTAAAATTATCATCTTATTGGGCGCGTTTGTGGTCCACTGAGGAATTGGACCCTTGTAAGGAAGCATTGATCGAGTTCATTAGTATTGATAAACGTGCAAACCCTGTGGTTGAGAAAAATTAAATTGCTAAGTAAAGAAAAAGGGATGCCTGAAGTGTGGAAAACACCCACCACAAAAGCATCCTCTTCAAACTGAAATAGTCATATTGGGATTGTAAGGTGCAACAAATCTGGAATGAACAAAAAGGGGTTAGCCTAAGTGACAAATTCCTATCATGTAAATGCTGCAAGGGATTTGAATTGTACTTGGATAGGATTAGCCCCGCATATGTGAGAACATTGTATATGAAGTTCAGATACGGCACCTTGCCCATGGCTTTGTTTACAAGCAAAGAGTATGCTGTCTGCAGGTTTCTCATGTCGGCATGGAGAATTTGTACAAAAAAGCTGGTAGGGGCAGAAGAAGTAGGGGCGCGATAAAAATAAATAATTGTTTTTAAGAACTGTTTTTTATTTGATTAAGTGTATTGTTTGTAAATACAGTGCACTGCAATTTATTTATGTATTGAAATGTTTTATTGACTATGTTTATGATTTTTTTGAAAAAACGAAATAAAGTATTAATTTGAGTTACCAGTCATCCTGAGCACGTTACTCTATTTTCATGCCCTTTATCTTGCTAAAAATGCAGTTGGATTGTTTTTCTTGTGAAGAACATCGTCACTTACCAAAGAAAGTGTTGCTTAGTGTTCTGGAGTAAGTGAAAGTTCTGCTACCAGATCTAAGATTTAGCTTCTGGGTTGCTCTGCTTTTCAGCGATTGGCGGTGAAGATTGCTTTTTGGCATTCGTTGGTGGACTTATTTTTTATGCCTAGCGGATTCTTTCAGAGAAATGCTTGTAGGTAGTGCTGCGTGGCAAAGAGCCTGAGAAAATGAGAGGGAAATTACAAGGATTTAAAATGGGTGAGTTAGGTTTTCCCCTGCTTTCATATACAGGGTATTCATACATGCCAGTAGACCCGATTCAGGTGGGGGACTCCAATTTTTGAAGCAAAAAAAGCTTGTTTTAGGTGTCTCCTATCTGAAATTGCCTCTCTTGCAATAGACGCCAATTGGATAAGTGCATTCTCCCGATTAATTTTCGAAATGTCTCTCTTGTCTCTTCTAAAATGCTGGCATGTATGGGTATTACCAAAGGGTCAGAAGACTAAAATGATTTCTGGGACCTTAAACTGTCAGTTTATATTTTGCAGCGACAGGTGATGGCGCGTCAGAACCTTGATAAGTGAACTTACAAGGAGACACGCCTAGGCCGATGAACCTTTTGACCACGTTTGGAGACTTCCCAGTACGAGTTATCTTTCTGGCATCACAAAATCAATATCTCAATAACCCAATCAATCTCTTAGTAACTAGTCAACCAGATAATCAATAACATTTCATAAGAATCAATAATGAAATCACCATGACCTTTCGGTCATGAATAACCACACAAATCTAGTTAAGTGTTAGGATATTTATTCCCTATTGATTGCAATCTACTAATCATCTTCGTTAATCGCATTAGCAATCAATCTCCTTAGTAACTCTTCAGATACATTATTTGAACACAGATAATCAACGCATAGAGAGTATTCATTTAAGCATTAATACATCATTTATAAGAAACAGCTTAGCAAAGTCTCAGAGTACAAGGTTCAACAAAGCAAGAACTCAGTCATTTGTCTATTTGCGGCTGATTTTAGTGAACCCCTTAACTAACCTCGAATTAGCATCGGCATGTTGGGCTTCATACAAAACTATTTAGCAAACACAAATTTAGAAAACATCTAACTATGGCCTCTATCAAAAGAGCAGTTGGTACCTAGAAAGAAAAGGCAAACAGACAATTACAATTATCATCAGATAGTTACCCCTCCAACGAATCAGCAAACATAGTCAGTCTTCGCCCTCAGGACATCTGTCGATTTGGCATCAGCAAAGACAGGATGGGGCAAAGTCTCAGTATGGCATAGCTAAGAATAAGGCTCTTCCCTCATAAGGAGGAGAAGTAAGTATCAGGTAAGGATTCAATAGAGGATGGTTAAGTTATCAGAAGAATAAACAGCAAAGTCTTAAAGAATAATAGCAGAGTATAGCTCGGTGGAATGTCCAGTAATGGCTGATTTCTCCTCGGGTCATGCGGTTATATCAAAACATTCGAACTAGCCCTTAAATCCCTATTGGACCAATTTTAGTGCATCATTATCTCTGTCCAATAACTCTCCACGAACTTTACTAGAATTTTCCACAAAACACAGTTCTCATGCAGTTGATTGGCTCCTGTGATTGACGTCTTCATCGTGTGGAATGTCAGGTAAGAAAAGTTACACTTTACGCTCCAGTCAGTAGTCCTATTGTCTTCTCCTAGTCTAGACAGCCTTGCACCTGTTATGAATTACACTGTTGCATTCGGTAAGAATGTCTCCTTGTGCAAGTCGGGTCCCATGAGAAAGAATTTACTACGGCTACACACACACACATCTCTAGCTTCTGGAAAAGTACAGCTTCGTGTCCTTCAGGAGAGCAGCACATTTCATGTTAGAAAAACATAGTTTAATATGAGACCAGACAGCTAGGCTCAGACCCTCGCTAACTAAGGCCTAGTGATTAATTTAGCAAAACCCCAATACATGACTTTAATCATAATATGCCAATACAAATCCATACATTTGTGCATCATTAATAAGTTTCATTAGTCTTCGTATACATTGATGGCCACTTCCCGTGGGCACATTCCAAACGTGTGTATTATTTTCTACGTTAACAGATTTTCTTTGCAGCTTCATTATATATTACATTGCAAGCTTTTCATGTTAATATTGATTTTAAAGGTCACACTCCAACAATCCCTCCTCTGATGACTCTTGTCATCACACAAACCTTTCCCCTTACATTTTACATTCTAGAATTCCTTCATGTCAATTTCCTCTCTCAATCGTTCCCCCTGTGATTTTGCCCTGAATAATTTTTCCCTTTGTTTTTCTTCCCTCTTCTTATTATTTTTAGTCATTTTCAACTTTATTCTTTTACTAATCTTATATGACAACCATAATCCAAAAAAGCAAGCTATAACAATCAATATTCCATGTGTTATTTTGGCCACTATCCCATGCCAAATACTACTAAACCAATTTCACACTGACGCAAGTCCTTTCCCAACCTTTTCCCAAACCCCTGGTTCTTTCAGTTCCTTCAATTCTGTCCTATCCCTAGTTAAGTTAGTAAGCATACTTCTAATCTCATTACTATTGTCAGGTATGTAAGCACAACAGTGACGCTCATTAAGCATCTTACAGACACGCCGTTTTTTGCTAAAAGAATGTCTAAAGCAAGCCTGTTTTGAAGAGTCATAGCCCTCTCTGCAGCAAGTTCAGTATCCATCAGGAGTATAGCCCCTGTAAAATTTGTCAGCATGTTATGCACAATAGTAGACAACTTTCAAATCTTTATGGAGTTTAAGATAACTCCCACTGAAGGAATTATCGTCCCAAATATGTCTCCTACTACACCAGCAGCAGTCTCTCTCTTCTGTCTATTTCGATGTAATTCAGACGATTTCGGAAGCCTTTTCAAGTCCTCAAGTTGATATGTCTTTGGGAAAACTATCCCCAAATAACATTTCCCATACCATCCCTTTGGAAGATGGTAATAAGCATTAAGTCCACATATATAATAGATCCCAGGGATCGCTGGACCCTGTCCATTGAACATGAACGTCCACTTACTCTGAAACAAAAACACATGCTTACATTCACTCATTCCCACAAACACATTGTCATAATACGACTTTGGTCTAGATATGCAAAGCTTGCCTACGTGTAGTGCATCTAAAGCTAACTTCCCCTGTTCCCTAACCGCACTGTAACTCTGACTACTAGCAAAAGCTCACTGCTGCAATCCTTGCTCTAAATTACCCTTCAATGCCCTTCTTCTGTCTTCCGTATGATCTAAAAAGCTATTCTCTACACGTGTAAGCAAACATGTCAAATTATTGCGGTGTGCATAAGATGTACTAATTGTTAATGTTGCCTCAAAGAATCCCTTAACTAACTTTATGCTATAGTACTTAGCTACACTACTCAAATCCTCTATGATAGGCACATAGGAAAACACAAGGTCATGGTTCGAATAAAAATATTGAATCTCTTCCTGGTTATAGAATCTTGTTAGTAACAGACTACAACTTATCCCATATGTTAAAGGTAGACTATGATAGGTAACCCCCTCTTGTACCGAAACAGGAATTTGTGTACACACATAACAATCTTTTGCATCCATAGTGTCAACATACTCACTCAGCAAGCAATAGAAAACATTAGTTGATAATTCCCATTTTGTGTTAGTCCCCTCATGCAAATATTTTGTATCCTGCTCAAACCTCTCCCAAGCTGTTACTGCAGTGGCGGTCTCAGGAATGGTAGCATTATTAGTTCCACTCTTACCTATTAATGGCATACCCACAATCACAACTGTGATGAATATCACACACACGACACCCAAACCAACACCCAAACATTTGCAACGCCTACTTCCCCTATTATCCTCTCTAGTGTTAGCCATGATCTATAAAGAATCAGAAAGTGAAGGATGATTAGTTCAAACAACAACCAATAGAGGACTGTTAAAACACTTTTTTTTCTCAGCAATGTTAAAGCAAGCAAAAGTCTTTCTTCATCAGTTATGTACAGCTTTCATATTCACTCCCAGGATCCTTGTCAATTTAGGTTAGCAGCTTGTCAAAATCTGTTTTCAAAAGTCAATTCAGCTTAACAGTGTCACATCGGGTAGGTTATCAGTCTCTTTTCTCAACTTTTATTCTTTAATTCAACTCTTAGGTCAACTCAGTCTCTTTGGCAGACTCAGGTGCCAAAGTAATGACTTGGGACTTCTCGATCAAAACAGAACGCCAAAAACTCTTGTTGCCATTCAGCTGACGTTGCATACGCCCATTCAGGACCCGCGTACCTTCTGTTTGCTACTCTCTTTCTTTTCAACTTGCGATCGCCTTGCAACTCTCCTTCGCTTAGATCTTCTCTCCTTGTTGTATCAACCTCTTCCTATATTGCATCTTCGACGACCACTTTCCCTTTCCTCGCTTGCAATTCCGGCCACTTATCTCCTTTCAATGTCTATCTGGCCTTTGATCTTTCGTGTGGCAGCCCTTCGCCCTCCTCTGACTCTATGGTGTTTTCTCTTGATGGACCTGCAATTTGCTCAGGAGGAGTCTGTACACTCTGACTCTCTCCAGCCTCAACTTCTTCGCCTTCTGGGTATGTCAGGGGCTCTAGCTCATTTCCATATTCATCTGCTTCTGGGAGAAGCTCCTTCTGACTTGGTTCTCCTGGTGCCTCAGTTGAGATAGGCTCACCGTCACCCCTCTGGGTCTCTTCTCCTTCATCTCTTACTGGAATGACTAAGCCGTCCTCAACGGGCTCTCCTTCTGTCTCAGTTCCCCTTCGATCACTCTCCGGCCCTGAGACTTCCTTCTCTGTTGTTGGTACTTTCAACAACTCAACTTCCTCATCAGTTGGACACGTCACCTTTTTCGTGTGACTGGCATGGATCCAGTTCAGAATTCCCGCACACTTCACAGCGGTAGTAGTTGTTAGTATTACTTGATATGGCCCCTTCCAACATGGCTCCAAACACCACTTCCTTACGTGTTTCTTGATGACGACCCAGTCACCAGCTTTCAGGTTGTGCCCTGCATCTTTTATCGGAGGCAGGGTGGTAGCTTCCACCTGGTGAGAGAAAGAGCGGACCACGTCAGCGAGACCCTTGCAGTAGTCCAACACCATATCATCCGTGATCTTCACAAGAGCATTCACAGGCACTGCGGGTAGTCTCATAGCTCGGCCCATGAGAATCTCATGAGGAGACAGTCCTGTTTTCTTGTTGGGCGTATTTCTCATTTACATTAACACCAAAGGCAACACATTGGGCCATTTCAAATTTGTGGCTGCACAAATTCTTTTGGCATTCTCGATTTCAGGGTACCATTTATCTGTTCCACTAGTCCTGATGCTTCAGGGCGGTAGCTACAATGCAACTTCTGTTCAATGTTCAATGCTGCACACAATAGCTTAACCACCTCGTTGTTGAAGTGACTTCCACTATCTGATTCTAAAGAGACTGTCATTCCTGCGTGTAGGGTATGCTTCAATCCAGTGGCTAAAGATACACACAATCACCAACACGTATCTCAAACCTCCACACACAGGCATCTCAATAAAATCCAATTGCATTCTGCTAAATGGACCTCCTGCTCTCCCGATGTGGCTCAAATTTACCACAGTCCCTTTCCCCGCATTCATCTGTTGACAGATAATACACCTGTGACAAATCGCTTCTGCAGCTTGTCTGAACTTCGGGTTAAACCAATCAATTTTGAACAACCTGATCATTGCATCTCTCCCAATATGTGCTTGCCTATGGTAAAACCTCGCAAAGTATGACAGGAGACTGTTCGGCAAAACCATTTCCCCCTCATCTGAGACCCACAAGTCATCTGGTCTTTGTACGCATTGCATCCTAACCCAAGAACGCTTCTCATCTTTGCTGGCATGTCCCTGCAACAATCTCAATTCTTCTAACGTGTCAATCACCCTTAATGCGTAACCTGCGCATGTCTCATTTTCTGTTTCAGGTAACAATTCCCAGTGATCCTTAAACGATATACAGTTCAATGCGCAAAACCTTGCGACTTGATCCGCATATCCATTTCCCATTGAAACAAAGTCTTGTGATTTCAAATGAGCACTGCATTTCACCATGGCAATTTCATGAGGTAACTGAATCGCATGCAACATCTCCTTAATTCTTTCACCATTTTTCACTGGCAAACCAGAAGAGGTCAATAAACCCCTCTGTGACCATAGTTGGCCAAAATCATGAACAATTCCAAATCCGTATCTGCTATCATTATAGATAGTCACCCTTAGCTGAGCAGAAGCATGGCATGCTCTAGTAAGAGCAACCAATTCAGCAGAATATACTCTCTCAAGCCAAGACGCTTCCAGGATACCAGAGATCGTACATACAGCACATCCGGCTCTCAGCACTCCTACTGAGTCTCTTAAGCATGAGCTATCTACAAAGATAATTTGGTCATTTTCTTCCAATTGGGTATCTTTAATATCAGGCCTCGGTTTGGTGCACATTTTGGTTACCTCAAGACAATCGTGTTCTACATCCTCAACATCTTCAACTTCTGTGTTTTCATTTGGAAGCAAAGTTGCCGGGTTCAGCACTGTACATCTCTTTAACGTTATATTTGGTGACCCCAATATAATTGTTTCATAGTTTGTCAGTCTTGCATTTGTAATGTGCTGCGTTTTGGTGCGGGTTAACAGGATCTCAACTGAGTGAGGGACCATGACTGTTAAAGGATGTCCCATCACTATGCCTTCACACTGTGTGAGGCTTTGACCAACTGCTGCTACTGCACGCAGACAACCCGGTAAGGCTGCTACAACTGGGTCAAAAGTAGCTAAAAAATATGCCACTGGTCGGTTTACACCTCCACGGACCTGTGTCAGGACAGACAAAGAACATGCATCACGTTCATGACAAAACAGAACAAAAGGCTTTGTGTAGTCAGGCATACCTAATGCTGGAGCCCTGCACATGCTCTCCCTTAGCTCAGTGAACACCTTAATTTCTTCCTCTAACAGAACTATGACATCTGGCCCTTCCTTAACCGTCAGTCTCACCAACGGCTTGGAGATTACTGAGAAATTTGGGATCCACTGACGATAGTAGCCCATCATTCACAAAAACATCCTAACATCTCCCCGTGTAGTTGGGGGATTCATCTGTAACAACGCAGTCACTCTTTCCCTGGATAACTTTCTCGACCCTTTCTCAATTTGATGACCTAAGTATTTCACCTTTTTCTGGCAATATTGCAACTTCTTTGGGGACACCTTGTGCCCGTTCTTTCCCAAGGGGTTCAGTAAGGCAATCGAATCATACTTGCACCCATCCCTCGTTTTGGATGTGATCAACAGATCATCAATGTACTGCACTAGAGTTGATTGAAAAGGCAATTCCAATGACTCCAAATCCTTCTTCAGTATCTGATTGAATATAGAAGGTGATTCCGAAAACCCTTTAGCAATTCAACACCAATTGTAAACCTTGTCCAAGAATTTGAAACTGAAGAGAAATTGGCTGTCCTCATGAAGAGGCACAGAAAAGAACGCTTGAGACAAATCGATTACTGTGAACCACTCTGCATCACATGGAACCTGGAACATAATCACAGCTGGATTTGGCACCACTGGACAGCATTTCACCACTATGTCGTTAATCTTTCTCAAGTCTTGGACAATTTGAACTTTCCCACAGGGCTTTCTCAGCCCCATTATTGGTGAGTTACACAGGCTGCTCATCGCTTCCTTCAAGAGTCCCTGTTTCACAAAGCCTGCAATCAATTGCGCCACCTTTATAAGGACATCTTGTGCCATATGGTACTGTGGTACCTGGGGGAACACAGCATTTGGCTTCACATTGACTTTAACTGGTTCTACTCCTTTTATCAGTCCTACTTCTTTCCCACACCTTCTCTTGGACTGTCCCCTGCAAGTCTGCTGGCAGATCAGTCACTGTGAACATTGGGAAGAAGTTAATCAGAGGATACTCCTCATCTGTAGTCTCCGTTTCAGGCTCTGAAATCTGCTCCTCGTCTCCTTTATCATCACTGTTTGTCTGAACCTCTATTCCCTCATTGGAACAGGTGATCGAACACCTTGTCTTGCACAGTAAGTCTCTGCCCAGTAGGGACACGGGACTCGAATCGCAAACAACAAACCTGTGCAACCCCAGGAAAGTGCCAAGCTCAACCTGAACTGGATCTGTGATCCGGTTAGTCAAGAGCTGTTTTGCCACTCCTGCTACCTTGACTGTACGCCCCGAAAGGGGCAATTTCGAAACCTCTGCACTTCTGACCTTAGAGCGTGTAGCTCCTGTGTCAACCAAAATTGAAACCTTGTGACCCATTACCTTCCCCTGAACATAGGGCCCTTTCTGATCTACTTCTAGGGACGCTGCAAGCCTGCCCTCCTCACTATCTGAACTCTCATCTGACCATTCATAGTTTATTCCTTTCTCTCCATGCAATGGGAACTGTTGTACTGCGTTACTTTGATTCATTCTTTGACCTGTTGAGGAAGCATCACCTGTTGCTGTTCCATTGGTGCTAAGGGCAATTGCATTTGCTGTCTAGGTACCATAGGAACCTGCTGTTGCATTGGCTGTATCTGTATCGGTTGCACGCGTGGCATCTGCACCTGCTGCATCGGTTGAAGACCCTGCATCTGAATCATGTTATTCTGAAAGTTCGTATTAGGACCTCTCAGCCTAGGTCCCTTCACGTTTTGAAATGCACTAATATCATTGCTTTGTTGAACAACACCCTCCTGCACCATCATCAGGCACTCCCGCTTCCAATGTCCGACGCCCCCGCAAGCATGACAAGGTAACATCTTCTTCATCCCCTGCACATCGTTTGGAACAACTATAGTATTCAAGTCTGTGCTTCTGTTCACAAAACCTCCTCAACCTCTGCCTCTCACTTGCGCCTGAAACATCCCGTTTCCTTGCGGCTGTTGCACCATCTGTTGTAGACAACCTCCCTGCATCCCTGACTGTGCTGCCTTAATTTGCATTACCATCGCTTTCTCCTTCAGCTTCCTCTGCTTCAACTCAATCTCGTCACTACAGTACTTTGCATACTGCAACACCTCGTCAATCGGCTTTGCTTGCCAACAGATCAAATGATTCTTAATCATCTGACTAATCTCCGGTCTCAATCCCTCAACGACTCTGAACTCAAGGTGATTCATGTCCTTCGCCTCAACAACCTATGTACAGCTGTAGTTCTTGAACGCTTTCAACAACCTCTCATAATAGGCATGTATTGACTCTTTAGGTTCCTGTGCTGTCCGGTCAATCTTTTGCCAATCAACATTCTGCGGCGAAACTCTCTGTTTCAAGAACTCAATCACCTTATAGTAGTATCTCATCACCTCAGGAGACGGTGCTCCTGTGACTCTATCCCTTGCTGGTTCAGTGGCCGGCCAATCCACACTCCTCTTGTACTCAAGACACAAACCGGCTGGAACTATGATCTCAAAGAGAGTATTCAGGTCTTCCCAGAGACATTTTGCAAGCTTCACAAACCTATCCGTCTGCTGATACCACTCTATTGGTTTTTCCTTCAACCTGGGAAAGTCATTTGTAAATGACAGGATATCACCTCTGGTCCACGGCACATGGATAAGAACCCCTCAGCCGTCTCTCTCATCTGTAACATTTTCACGGCACCTACATCCTGTGAGGCTTTGGCTGGCTGCTCTATGCAGTCACTTTTGCTCTTGTCTCATTTCTTCACCCATCTGCCTTCCCATTTCTCTAAGGCTCCCCACACTTGTGCACTCTGAAGTATTTCTTTAAGGTGTGCCTTCATCCCAGTAGACCTCATGTGTTCAAAATCTTTAGGCTCAAAGTCTATTGTGTGCCTTCATCCCAGTAGACCTCATGTGTTCAAAATCTTTAGGCTCAAAGTCTATTCTGTAACTTCTCTTCAGATGTTTAGTACTTTCTAAGTCTATTCCATATTTATCTGCCAAATTTGCCAACCTCTGGTGCACCCTGCTCACTTCTTTGGTTATTTTTGGACACAAATACCTCACTTCTGCTTCCGTGTATGATTCTAGCCTGTTCACTCCCATGCTTCCTTCAACTAGTTCATTTGCCTCCATGCCCAACCTCTCAAAATTCAGATACTCTTCTCCTTCTGACCTTCCTGCTGCTGCAGGAGTAGTCTGTGGTGAATTCAACTTGTCTAACCAATCGTTCAATTGTTGCGCAGTTAAACCTTGTAAGTAGATATTCCCAGCCTGCACTATCGGTGTTTGCGGTATGTTTGTACTCAAGATCTGCGGAGTCAGCAGTCCCAAACCTGATTGTCTCATAGCATCTGGAGGAGCCCCAATCGGACTAAAGTCTAATAAAGACCTAGACCTTTCGAATGTCGGTTCCACTGGAGTCACCCCTTGAGAGCTCCCTACAAACCCTCCTCTTGTCGTCTCTTGAGTCATTATCCCTCGATCGCATACACTAGGCTTCGCCTGTGCATACAATGGTACTAGTGGACCAACCGTAATGGGCAAGGATATGGCAGCTAGCGGCTGGCGTCTGCCTATTTCCCAAAACCTGTGGAGTATTAAATCCCATATTCTGGTTCATTATTGGTGCCATGGCTGACTGCGGTCCTGTGACCGAGATGTAATTCGGAATCATCTGCTGCTGTGCCTGGGGTGGTAAAGGTGGAGTTGGCTCGGTCTGTATCAGCTTTGGTCTCATATATGTCAGATCTGACGGCACCATCAAATTTGTGGTAGTCTCTAATATTGGGACATCAGGGTAAAGCCTCTGAACCTGTGGTGGCTGTATCTGAGGTTGCATCTCTGGAGCAGTAGACTCACTAATACTACTCTGCACCGGAACTGTAGTCGAGACAGGACTAACCTGTATTGGATTCACTGTCACCTTGTTCTGAATCGAAATTACAGGACCTGTACTAGTACTCGGTCTGTTGTCATCTATTGCATATGGCGGTGGTCGGTCGTTCAGTAACTGATTAAGGAACTCATCATCGTCTGAGTCATCCATCTCTGACCAGGGCTTCTTAGCCTCTTTGTCTTTAGAAGAACTTTTGTCAGTCTTACAAGTAGCTTTCTCTCCTTTGTCTTCATCTTCTTGAGCTATTGCTGGAAACATCCTAACTCCGTCTATTGTTTCTCTCCTCCAAACTCTCTGTGTACTATCCCGCCTAGCCTCCGCTAGTGTCTTTTCTGCTTTCCTCATTCTCCTCTCAAATTTCTGCTGCTGTTGTCGTATTGCCATTAGTTCCCAAATTGCTAACGCCTCAAACTGTGCTGGCCTCGTAGGTGGCTTTAGCTCATTTAGCACCCTCCTCAAATTTTCCAAAATCCTTATATTTAATGTTCCGTTCTCCGGAAACGCCAAACACCCTTCTTTCTCTGTCGCTTTGCACTATTGCTTTAGCCAAAGACATGGCGCGACTCCCCTCTCCTCCATTACAGCATAAGCCGGTGTATCCTCTGGCGGTGTAACTTCTCCTGCACTCTCGGTAATACACGTATCTCCCCTCAAAGCGCTCTTTAAAGCCTTGAAAAACTTCATTTTGCGTCTTTTATTTTGTTTACGATCTAATCAGGAAGTGACTTTAATTCCTAGAACTCTCTTCACTTACCTTCTCAACCAATTGCCTCTCACGTACGGCTGCCAATCCGTGCGCGACCCTTCTTATTATCGACCCATCCCAGGGTGGCTCCAATGACGTCACACTCACACACTGAGGCTGACAAAGTCTTGCGGCTTTTCTTCCTCACTCTCGATTTTCACAAAAAATAATGCAATATATTGCGAGCACCAACAAAACTCAAATTTGCTGGTTTATTACAGGAAAAGGTAGCACAATTGCTTCAGAATTTTACAGAGATTTTGCTTAGCCTCTGCTGCTACTCTCTCCTTCTCTGATCCCGCACTCACAAGCAAAATTTGACCCGCAAATTCTACTCTCGACTTGTCAATGGGTTGTCCTAGTGCACTTTAGAACTCACCAAATCTCCATTGAAGTTTCCATTCACTCACACTGACTCAAAATCGACTCGTCAACCATGCCCGATTGACCTATTAAACCGCGCAAATTACAACAGAAACCAAGTGTCTCATATACTTATCCGGAGTCTTAGACCACGCAGGGTCCGTACAACAACAATGTTGACAATTTTTTAAGCACAAAGCACCACACTCACATGAAATTGGCCGAAATCCCTACTTTCATACTGCGGAGTACGCAAACTCCTACTAAAACATCACCATTTGGCCTAAAATCCTCACAGACTTCACACTTCACCTGCAGTATGCATAAGCTGTGCAAGCGTAATCCCTACTTCATTAACACTATCACTAGGACGCCGAGAACATACTCAACTCACTTCGGCAAGCTCCGAGATTCCGGGAAAGTAATTCAGGACTTAGGGACACATCATCTTTCCAATTTGTATCATTTTAAAAAGAAAATTTGTTCTCAAAATCCAATTTTTCCGATACATCTTGCTTGCTTCCAAACTACGCTCATCAATTTCTACCAGACCCTTTGAACCAACAATCTTATCAAACAGTGGTCCCTCGTCCTGGGCCAAACCATTACCTCTGCTACCAAAAACTGAGAGCGCGTCAGAACCTTGATAAGTAAACTTACAAGAAGACATGCCTAGGCCGATGAACCTTTTGACCACTTTCGGAGACTTCCCAGTGCGAGGTATCTTTCTGGCATCACAAAATCAATATCTCAATAACCCAATCAATCTCTTAGTAACTAGTCAACCAGATAATCAATAACATTTCATAAGAATCAATAATGAAATCACCATGACCTTTCGGTCATGAATAACCACACAAATCTAGTTAAGTGTTAGGATATTTATTCCCTATTGATTGCAATCTACTAGTCATCTTCGTTAATCGCATTAGCAATCAATCTCCTTAGTAACTCTTCAGATACATTATTTGAACACAGATAATCAACACATAGAGAGTATTCATTTAAGCATTAATACATCATTTATAAGAAACAGCTTAGCAAAGTCTCAGAGTACAAGGTTCAACAAAGCAAGAACTCAGTCATTTGTCTATTTGCGGCCGATTTTAGTGAACCCCTTAACTAACCTCGAATTAGCATCGGCATGTTGGGCTTCATGCAAAACTATTTAGCAAACACAAATTTAGAAAACATCTAACTATGGCCTCTATCAAAAGAGCAGTTGGTACCTAGAAAGAAAAGGCAAACAGACAATTACAATTATCATCAGATAGTTACCCCTCCAACGAATCAGCAAACATCGTCAGTCTTCGTCCTCAGGACATCTGTCGATTTGGCATCAGCAAAGACAGAATGGGGCAAAGCCTCAGTATGGCATAGCTAAGAATAAGGCTCTTCCCTCATAAGGAGGAGAAGTAAGTATCAGGTAAGGATTCAGTAGAGGATGGTTAAGGTATCAGAAGAATAAACAGCAAAGTCTCAAAGAATAATAGCAGAGTATAGCTCGGTGGAATGTCCAGTAATGGCTGATTTCTCCTCGGGTCATGCGGTTATATCAAAACAGTCGAACTAGCCCTTAATTCCCTATTGTACCATTATCTCTGTCCAATAACTCTCCACGAACCTTACTAGAATTTTCCACAAAACACAGTTCTCATGCAGTTGATTGGCTCCTGTGATTGACGTCTTCATCGGGTGGAATGTCAGGTAAGAAAAGTTGCACTTTACGCTCCAGTCAGTAGTCCTATTGTCTTCTCCTAGTCTAGGCAGCCTTGCACCTGTTATGAATTACACTGTTGCATTCAGCAAGAATGTCTCCTTGAGCAAGTCGGGTCTCATGAGAAAGAATTTACTGCGGCTACACACACACACATCTCTAGCTTCTGGAAAAGTACAGCTTCGTGTCCTTCAGGAGAGCAGCACATTGCATGTTAGAAAAACATAGTTTAATATGAGACCAGACAGCTAGGATCAGACCCTCGCTAACTAAGGCCTAGTGATTAATTTAGCAAAACCCCAATACATGACTTTAATCATAATATGCCAATACAAATCCATACATTTGTGCATCATTAATAAGTTTCATTAATCTTTGTATACATTGGTGGCCACTCCCCGTGGGCACATTTCAAACGCGTGTATTATTTTCTACGTTAACAGATTTTCTATGCAGCTTCATTATATATTATATTGCAAGCTTTTCATGTTAATATTGATTTTAAAGGTCACACTCCAACACAGACAGGGCACTGTTTTACTGAAATGGGTAAAACGGAACAACATTAGGAAAATGATATGCGAAGCTAGGAGAATTACTTATATTTCTTAGGGAAGCTGTGCAAGAATAAACAATAGTCTTCTGCAGGTAAGAAGAGAAAGAAAAATCTATTCAAATGCTTTAAGTTTCAGTAATAGAAAACGGACCGCAGAATAGCGCATAGAAGTCTAACACACTTTAATGGAAAGATAGCCCGCAAGCATCAAAATATGCAAAGGGAAATATCAATTAGAGCAGAGCTTCGTCCATTGGTCGGATGGAGCATGCATCGCTATAATCCATACATTTTGGAGCTACATTTATACATTTTTTCTCACCACTAGTTAATGGATGCAGTAACGCGATAGGCTGAAACTATAGATAGACGCTAATCACATGGTATCAAGCTCTTCCAATGGGAAGAATGCTAGAGAATCTTGGAAGATAGTGACTGTTTTCTCAAATAAAGAGCTGATTTTACTACCTTCTGCAGTCCTCGCGTCATTGCATGAACTTCAGAAGGAGGCTACGTTTACTTGGAGGTGTGAACTAAAATGTGCAATGTACAACAAAGGATAGCAATGTGCCAGTACATTTAAAATACAAGTAGTTGTGCATGCATGCTAATACTTTAGTGAATTCTAAGCAGGTATACGAGCAAAACTGTTATTGATTAATAAACAATATATTAGCACTTCTTAAAGCAAATACGTGGATTTGCGTTCTCACAGTGTTTTAGTGATTGTTAACACAGAGAGGTGAGTTTATGTTCTTAAACCCCCTTTTCTAACCGGGAGGTGAAAGCCGTGCAACAATTCAACAACATAAAGTCAAACAATTTAAGTTTTGAATTCTTCACTGTCATATCCTTCATCATCTGCAATAGTATTATGTGGATAAGTATGGGCAATATCTTTATTAATGCAAGAACACTGAACACGGCACATACTCAATTTAATCAGAACACACAGTGTTATTATGACAAGAATAACTGCGATTAGAATTTCAATAACCTCTATTCCCCAATTCACAAATATTCCAGGCAACCAAGATCAGATGCCACTCCAGTCGAAGTCAAAGCCATTTTGAATGTCATGTAATTTCTTTATGCTATCTTTAATGTGATCTATCCGTTCGTGGGCACTAAGGGAAGATGCATGCAACATTCAGGCTGCACTATTACATAGACCCCCTTTACTTTGGCCAAGAGGGTATAATCTAAGGCCATTCTACTGTGCGAGAGCATGGTCTTCTGGGCATCTAATGGATCTAACATATAACCTTGGGAAATTATGGTGGTATTGACTACTTTCAGTATCTGAGGATTATGTCCAGCCCTCTCAGATGTCCTGTTCTACACATTATTTCGTCAACAGAATAGAGAAGAATCTGTTTGTTTCTGGTGGCATTGCAGCATCCACACTGATGTTGGAGAAGTAAATATTTGAGTGTTTGATAATGTAACCAGAATACCAGATCCTAGCCCATCCTCTGTATAACCACAGATCAACTTTCTTCTCACATGTGCATAGTTACTTCAGAGTTAATGTTTATGAAACCCCTGGACAGTAGAAAGACAATATTCATAGGATGTTACTGTGCTGTGCTGTGTGGTCTCTACAACAATGTCACATTCACTATGTGTGAGAAATTGGATTTATTGTTGGCAAAGGTAAGCACCCGGTCCAAGCAGGAACCAGAATCCTGGTCAGGATAAGTCACAAATACACCCTAAATTAACCTGTGCTCACCCCCCTAGTAGCTTGGTACAGAGCAGTTAAGCTTAACTTAAGTGGCAATGTGTAAAGTATTTCTGCAATACTTCAAACAGTAAAATTATTGAAAAAACACCCAAAAAGATACCACGCCTGGTTAGAAAAATGCTTGAATCATCCCCATCGTCGAGGTGGGAGCCTCACGGTAACCTTAAATACACATAATAGTAAACTTTACACACTAGGCCCCCAATGGCCCACCTAGGTTCTTTTATAGCCTATCCATGTCCTTTTGCAAAAAAGACCCAAAGTTGAGCCACAGCCAATCAGGCGTCCACACCCTCTAGAACACTCCCAACAGAGGCTCTTACCCTCAGATTTTCTAGTACAAGTGTGAAGTTAAGAGTGCATCTAGAAGGGGAGCCTCTGAGGGGAGGAGGGCGGGTCTCATGTGAATCTATGAAAGATACCAATACTGGAGAACCACAGTCACAGGTAAGTAACTAATTTTCTTCTCCAGTATTGGATCTTTCATAGATTCACATGCTTGAATTAGAGTAGCGAGCAGTAACATTGATTAAGTAGGCATGTAGCTGTACCCTTATGAGCAGGACAAGCATAAGAATAACAACAGTAATAAGAGTAACAGTACCTCCAGTTAGTGTTCAATGGCAACGCAGCAATGTTCCTCTGAAAATAACAATCAGGCATAATAAGCATAGATCCCCGCATTACAACAACAAGTATCTAGCTTGCTACGATAACCAACAACTACAATAATCATTAAAAATAGAAAAAAAGTTTAACCTTGACTAGAATAAGGAACCGTTGCTCACCTACCCTGTTTGAGGTGGGATGATCCAAGAGGCTCACCTTAATGAAATAAATGCCTCAACACTGCTTGCCCCACCGCTGTGTCCATGTTATTCGTCTCCTCGAGACAGTAGTGTTTCGTGAACATATGCTGGCTGGAACATGTGGCCGCTCTACATATATGCTGCAGGGGCACCCCTGCGAAGAGTGCAGCCGATGTGGCTACCGTCCTTGTCGAATGGACTCTTACCCTGCTGTGGAGCGGTTTACCAGCCTGAATATGACAGAATTGGATCGCCAGGCCAATCCACCTGGCTACAGTCTGCTTGGATACTGGAAGGCCCTTCCTTGCGTCTCCAAAGGCCACAAACAACTAGTCTGATTTGCGTATGCTCTGAGTCTTCTGCAGGTAAAACTTCAGACACCTTTTAATATCCAACGAATGTAATGCCCTTTCTGCCACTGTCTGCGGATTAGGAAAAAAGGTTTTCAAGATAACCGGTTCATTCAAATGGAAAGTTAAGGGCACCTTCAGAATGTACTTAGGATTCGTTCTCAGAATTACGCTAGTAGTGGTGAACTGAAGCAAAGGCTCGTTGATGGTGAATGCCTGTATGTCACTTACTCTCTTAGCCGAAGTAAGAGCCAGCAAAAACGCAGTTTTCCATTCAATGAACTTTAGTTACGCTCTGTGGATCGTTTAAAAGGGGGATTCATGAGCTGCCCCAGGACCACATTTAAGGACCACAACGGTGGAGGCTTCCGCACTGGTGGAAAAGTATGAAACAGGCCTCTCAGGAATTGCTTCACAATCCTGCTGGAATATAAGGAGACCGTATTCTGAGACCTGCGGTATCTGGAAATTGCCGCCACATGCACCCGGATAGAGGAATATGAGAGTCCAGACTTTGCCAGGTGCAACAAATACAGCAGTATCTGTTCTGGAAGAAAGGAGATAGGATGGATCCCTTCCGCTGCACACCACACACAAAAACGCTTCCATTTCAACCTATAGGTTCTATTGGTAGTGTCCGCCCTAGCCCTGGCTAGAATCTCCCTACATTACAAAGAGATGTTTACGTTGGCGTACTCATGGAACTCAGGAGCCAGGTCGATAAGTGGAGAGGTGACGGGTCCGGATGTCTGACCTGGCCCCGGTGCATTGTCAACAGGGATGGCTTCCGTCTGAGTAGCACATGTGGCTGTTTCGAGAGTATCAGGAGTTCCATGAACCACACCAGTCTGGGCCACCTCGGTGCTATCAATAGGAGGCGACAACCCTCCGCCTTCATCTTGCTTATGACTCTCGGTATCAGTGGGATTGGAGGAAAAGCGTAGGCCGGACCATCTCATTGAAAACGCATTCCCCGACAACCCTCTCTGGGGAAGCCAGCTTGCACAGTAAGGGCATTTCTTGTTCTCGAGTGTGGCAAACAGATCGATGTTTGGTTTGCCCCATAACTGGAAGAGTTGGTCGAGGACCTCCTGGTCCAATTCCCACTCGTGGTAGGGGATAATTGTCCTGCTCAGGGTATCTGCCAGCACGTTGGTCTGTCCTGGCATGTGCTCTGCTTTTAGAGAAATGTTGTGCGCTATGGCCCATTTCCAGATGTTCTGAGCCTGCTGCTAGAGCTGTAGAGACCTTGTGCCACCCTGCTTGTTTAGATAAAACATGCTCGTAGTATTGTCTGTCCTGATTAAGACATTCGAACCCTGAAGCCTTGGTAAAAAAGCCTTTAGAGCGAAATCTATTGCCTTGAGGTCCAGCTAATTTATGTGGAGGTGACTGTCCTTTGGAGTCCAGGATCAGCTGATCTGAAGATCTTGGAGGTGGGCACCCCAACCTTCGAGGGAAGGATCCGTCGTCACTATACAGCGGGGCACCCGATGAAGAAACATGAGACCGCTGGAAAAATTTGCCAGTGTCGCCCACCAAGCCATGGCGTTTCGCATTTCCGATGTGATGAGAATTTTGTCCTTGAAAGAGCCCTGTACCTGGCACCATTGAGCATCCAATTGCTCTTGTAGGGGTCGCATATACAGTGTGCAGTCTGGAACCAGCGGAATGCATGACAAGATCATTCCCAGCAATGACCTGTAGGTGCGAACTGAAACGCACTTTTTTGCCGAGAGCTTGCAGGCTAACGTGTTCAGCTTTAGTTTCCTTTCCTGAGACGGGTATGCCTTGCTGTGGACAGTGTCTAGTGCCGCTCCTAAGAAATTCAATGTCTGTGTGGGGCGAAGATGTGACTTCCGGTAATTGATGGTAAGCCCTAGGTCGTCAAACAACTGGAGGCAGACAGACATGTGATGCACCACCTGAGCCTTTGAGGATGCTTTGATGAGCCAGTCGTTGAGATAGGAAAACACCTGCATGCCCGACTGGCGGAGGTGAGCTGCCACTGGAGCCAGCATCTTTGTAAAAATTCTGGGGGCTGATTTCAAACCGAAAGAAAGGATCCGAAACTGTAGATGCAAACCAGCCACCTTGAACCTGAGGAATTGTCGATGGTTGCGGTGTATTGGAACATGAAAATACGCATCCTGGAGGTCTAGGGATGCCACCTGATCTCCGGTACTCAGGAGGTGCAAGATGTCCTGCAGTGTTACCATCCTAAACGATTGTTTCTTCAGAAACTTGTTTAACGACCTTAAGTCCAGAATGGGGCGCCAGTCTCCTGAAGGTTTCTTTACCAGAAAGAAGCGTGAATAGAACCCCTTGTTCCTGTGAGGAGCAGGGACCAGCTCTATTGCGCCCTTGCGTAGCATCACCTGTACTTCCTTGAGGAGTTGGGTTAATCGTGGAGGTGGAGGGCCCGATGGAGGGACGTCCGGTGGTTTCTGTATGAACTCCAGAGTATGCCCTCTGGCCACTACATCCAACACCCACCTGTCTGATGTTCTGGCTTTCAAACAAAGGAAGAGAAAAGTGATGTGACCCCAGATTTTCGAGCCCCTGGTAGCGTAGGAAGCTGGTATGGTGAACTGGTCATTGTTTTCTACCGGTATCTCTTGCCCGTGGCGCCGGCCTTCCCTTCGCTGGGTGCCTATATGCAGCGGTAGGTGCAATCGATAATGCTGCTGAAGCTGGCTGTATTGCTTCCTGAGTCCTGTCGAAGAGGACTGATACTGGGGTCTGTACTGTTGGAAGCCACCTCGAAAGGAATAACTTCCTCTACCTCTTGCCCCACAAAAGGGCTGCTTCCGGTACTGTAAGGTACCAAGCGATCTCGCTGTATCAGTATCCGTTTTGTGGACTGTAGCATGTCGTCCACATGCTTTCCAAACAGACTTTCCCCACCATATGCCATATCCAGAATACGTCTCTGGACCACCGGACAGAAGGATGTAGACTTGAGCCACCCCTGCCTACGTAAGACCGCTGCTCCTGCGAGTTGTCGGAATCCTGTTAAGGAAATGTCTATTGCGCAGTCAATGATCTCCGCCGCGAACCACTCACCCACGTGCAGCACCTTCTTTGCTTCAACCTTGACATCCTCAGGCAAGCGATCTATATAAGCAGACATGTCCGCCCACATCTGGTGATCATACCTTCCTAGTATGGCCAAGGAGTTAGCCGCTTTTACAGTGATCGCAGCCACCGAGGAAAATCTCTTACCAATATTGTCCAATCTCCTCCCGTCCTTGTCTGGAGGCGCTGCAACAGGTGTCGAAGGGTTTTTAGATCGACGCTGCACCGCCTGAGATATTACCGAATCTGGCTTCGGTTGTGATACTAAGCAGGCTGGAGTGTTATCAGGGGCCTTGTTCTTCTTTTCCAGCCTTGGCATTTGGGAAGGCACTGTCACTGGATTTTTCATTGCCTTCAACCCCTCCTGCCATAGGAAATCCACTATCGGGATCGCTCTTACTGATCTCCTTGACGGCTCTTTGAAGTCATATAAGAAACAATCTGTTTCCTGAGAAATAATAGGCAAGTCGAATCTCTTGGCCGCCCTTTCCATTAAATTGTGAAAACCCCTGATGTCCTCAGGGGGTGAATCAACCGGTCCTGCCGGCGGCGGTGACGGTGTGGGAATGAGGTAGTCATCCCACTCACTAGGAGCCGCCTCCATTATCTCCCCTTCTTCCCTCTCGTCCTCTGTCGAGATATGGTCATCCTGTGTTTGGGGAACCAATGGGACGCTTCTGTGCGGTGTTCCCGGGAGACTGGTCATAGGGGTTTGCATAGGTGGCCGCTGACTGTAAGGCTTGGATGGAGTTACAGGCGTCGACGGTGTAAAACGCCGATAGTAGTCCTTTAGCATAGCCTAGAGATCTGCCACCAATGACCTAAATGTAAATGTAAATTAGCACTTGTATAGCGCACTACTCACCCGTTAGGGTCTCAAGGCGCTGTACTCATACCACTATGGAACCCCTCCTGGCTTTTTCCCTGTGAGGCGCCCACTCCTGAGCACCCCCAGGGTGAAGCCAGGCATCCAAGCGCTGTTGGGGCCGTTGTGGAGATTAAGCAAGCTATTGCCCAGAGTTGCAGAGTGGGACCCATGAATTAGATTAGGCACCTAGGCGAGAATTATCTGGTCAAGGGGAATTGAGCCCAAAACCTGCCGAAGCGGGACTTGAACCTGGTCTTGAGCCAAATCTCTGCTTCAGGGTCTGCCGCTCTAACCATTGAGCCACACTTCTCCACCTAGGCATGGGGAAAGAAGATTCTTGTTCCCCGTTGGGTATGAAGAGTCACGTTGGTATGTAGTTGAGGAATAATAGGGCTACTCCTGCCCTTCCTCCTCCCCATCCAAGTCCTGGCATTTTACTGGCTGTACCAAACATTCCGTCATCCTGGGAATAAATGTCCTCATCATCATCCAGGAGATGCTGCAGGGGATATGGCAAGACCTTGCTTGGAGAAATATGCCTTGGAAGAATTGGCAATGTTTTTTCTCCTGTGGTGATAAACGAAAGAGGGAGGAACCTTGCTGAATCGTGCTGCACTCCCAAATCCCCAGAGGAGCGCATCATGGCCAATGATTGAGCCGACGAAATTTCCATCATTGTCGTCGACAGTTCAGTTTTCGTCGTCGACAGTCCCCTCGTCGAAGGTTCTCTCATCGACGGTAGTGTCGTCGATAGTTCTCTCGTCGTCGACTCTTCCGTCATCGACAGGTCTCTCGCCGACGGGCCTCTCGTCGACGGTGGTCTCGCCGATGGCGCAGGTGTGCTCGTCGACGCGCCTTCTTGATCCTCAAGGACAGGTGCTTCGTCGATGGTAGTGTCGTCGTCGACAGATGGACCATTGATGCTTCCGCCGGCAACGATGTCTTCGTCGACGATGCCTTCTTGAAGATTTTAGAGGTGATAATCGTTGTCGATGAAAGCGGCGATGATGTTACTATCATCGGAGACACCGCCGTAGTAAACGTCGACCTCATTGTCGTCGTCGTGACCGTCGACACAGTCGTCGACGGGCGTTTCTTGGGAGCATCAGAGGAAGGTCTTACCGGATCCCTCGCCGGCGACAGGGACAGAGAGGCACTTCTTGTGGATGCCTTTTTTTCCCACAGGCGTCGTAGGCTCTGAGCGAACCTTTTTAAAGAGTTTTGCCTGGGTCTCTGATCCGGAGGGTAGCAGGCTCTTGGCGCCCCTGCTTCTCCACAGAGGTATACTTTGATGTTTTAGCCACTTTCTTCGGTGGCTCCTCAGGTAGTCTTCCTTTCTCCCCAGGTCTCTTGAGGAAGCAAGATGATGTTTCAGTCTCATCTGAAGATGGGTTTTCCATGGTCTTCTGTCTCTGCAGCCACAACAGAGGCCTACCCTCACGGTCCTTGAGGGTTTTTTAAAGGTGCAACAGATTTTACAGTCTCTCACCTTGTGGTCAGGATGCAGGCAGTAGATACACTTTTTGTGGGGGTCATCAACATTAAGGCCCTGATTCTAAGCTTGGCGGGCGGCGGGAGCCGCCCGTCAAGCGGGAACCGCCAGAAGACAGTACTGCGGTCAAAAGACCGCGGCGGTCATTCTGTCGGTTCCCACTGGGCTGGCAGGCGACCGCCAAAAGGCCGCCCGCCAGCCCAGCGGGAAACACCCTTCCCACGAGGAAGCCGGCTCAGAATGGAGCCGGCGGAGTGGGAAGGTGCGACGGGTGCAGTAGCACCCGTCGCGAATTTCAGCAAAGCAGACACTGAAATTCTTTGTGGGCCCTCTTACGGGGGCCCCTGCAGTGCCCATGCCATTGGCATGGACACTGCAGGGGCCCCCAGGGGCCCCACGACACCCCATACCGCCATCCTGTTCCTGGCGGGTGAACCGCCAGGAACAGGATGGCGGTATGGGCTGTCAGAATCCCCATGGCGGCGCAGCAAGCTGCGCCGCCATGGCGGATTCCCATGGGCAGCGGAAAGTCGGCGGTACACCGCCGGCTTTCCGCTTCTGGGCGCGGCTGTACCGCCGCGGTCAGA
Organism: Pleurodeles waltl; assembly: GCF_031143425.1. NCBI lineage: Eukaryota > Metazoa > Chordata > Amphibia > Caudata > Salamandridae > Pleurodeles > Pleurodeles waltl. Next base: position 298,008,708 of record NC_090443.1, on the reverse strand, counting down.
ATGCCCGGCGGAGCACCGCCAGCCTGTTGGCGGTGCTACCGCCGACCCCGGCCCTGGCGGTATTTACCGCCAGGGTCAGAATGACCCCCTAAGTCTCTTCTTACCACAACTGCCACAATCCCTAAACAGACCCTTCTTAGTCTGCTGAGACATAATGAAATTGCAAAGGTGAAATTTTCTGAGAGAAAAAATCCTATCAGAAAGGTAAACTGAGCAGGGCTCAGGGAGACCCCCTTCACACGACGTGCAGTAGAAAATCTGAGGGTAAGAGCCTCTGTTGGGAGTGTTCTAGAGGGAGTGGACGCCGGATTGGCTGTGGCTCAACTTTGGGTCTTTTTTGCAAAAGAACATGGATAGGCTATAAAAGAACGTAGCGGGGCCATTTGGGCCTAGTGTGTAAAGTTTACTGCTATGCGTATTTAAGGTTACCGTGAGGCTCCCACCTCGACAACGGGGATGATTCAACCATGTGAATCTATGAAAGATCCAATACTGGAGAACTACCCTTTCCCAAAAAGCAATTATAGCTTATTAAATGTAATAGGGAATCCCTAATGTTATCCTAGGGAAGGGGTAGACCTCACAGTAGTGAAAAATGAATTTGAGCATTTTTCACTACCAGGAGTTGTAAAATTTAAACGTATACGCCCTGCCTTTAATTTACATAGCACCCTGCCCCATGGACTATGTAGGGGCTACCTCAGGGGTGACCTATTTGTAATAAACAGGTAATTTAAGGCTTGGCAAGGGGTTTAAAATGCCAAGTCAACATGGAAATGTAACACTGCTTTCAGGAAACAATGGCAGGCTTGAATATTTTAAACTGCTACTTAAGTGGGTGGCACAAGCAGTGCTGCAGGCCCTCTAGTGGCATCTAATTTACAATGGTATCCTATGGGAGGGGAAAGCCTCACAGTAGTAAAACATGAATTTAAGAGTTTTTCCAGGACATGTAAAACTTAAAAGTATATGTCCTGCCTTTTAACTACATAGCACCCTGGCCTATGGGCTACCTACAGCCTACCTTAGGGGTGGTCTATTTGTAATAAAATGGGAGTTTAAGGCTTGGCAAGGAGTTTTATATGCGAAGTCGATATGGCAGTGTAACATTGTCTTCAGGCTACAAATGGCAGGCATGGGACATGTTTTAAAGTGATTCTAAAGTGGGTGGTACCAAGCGGTGCTGCAGGCCCATTAGTAGCATTTAATTTACAGGCTCTTTGCACATGCCTTTACTAGGGAATAATAAGTAAATGAAATATGTTAATTAGGTATATATCAATCAAACCATAATTAAGGGAGAGAGCACATGCACTTAGGCACTGCTTAGCAGAGATAAAGTGCTCAGAGTCCTGAGGCCAACAAAAAGAAATCAGCAAAATATGATCAAAATATGAGTCAAGCAGGCAAAATGTTTGGGGGAAGACCACACTAAGGGGGTCATTCCAACCTCGGCGGTAAAAGGCACTTACCGCCGTTCAGAAGACCGCCATAACACCGCCGTGGCTGCGGTAAACCGCCACGGTCATTCTGACCCACAACAGGCAAACCGCCAAAATACAGACATCCACAAAAGTCCGCCACACCAAAGGGCAGCGAGAAACTGGCGATGACCAAACCTCCACCGTCACGCCAACAGAAATACGCCCACACTATCACGACACACGAATCCACGCGGCGGTCTTTCAACCGCGGTATTCCATTGGCGGTACACACCGCCGCGCTCAAAATACACACACTTGTACAAAACACTACCACATTGGACAATTCAAAATACATACACCTGATACACATACACACCCCACTCCCACACACCCAATACAATATAAAATACACACCCACATCACCCACAAACCTCCACTCCTAGAGATTCGTGAACACGCACCGAGAAAAGACATCCGAGCACCCAGACGCCCAATTCACTGTCATCCAGCAATATTACCACGCACTTCACACAACACAACAATACACATCACCACACTTAGCACCACACAATCCACCCTACACATCACCCACACCACCCCATGGCACCGCAAAGACACCCCAGGTTCTCTGATGATGAACTCAGGGTCATGGTGGAGGAAATTGTACGAGTAGAGCCACAGCTGTTCGGGACACAGGTGCAGCACACTACCATTGCCAGGAAGATGGAGCTATGGAGCATAATAGTGGACAGGGTCAACGCTGTGGGACAGCACCCAAGAAATAGGGACGACATCAGGAAGAGGTGGAACGACCTACGGGGGAAGGTGCGTTCCATGGTATCCAGGCACAACATCGCAGTGCAGCGGACTGGCGGCGGACCCCCACCTCCTCCCCCAGAATTTACAACATGGGAGGAGCAGGTCTTGAACATCCTGCATCCTGAGGGCCTTGCAGGAGTAGCTGGAGGAATGGACTCTGGTAAGTCTCATCTTCACTACTTCATCCCCCCCACCCTCACCCCCACCCCCATCACACCTACTCCTTGCAAATGTCTCACCATCACAACCCACCCATCCCAACACCTAGCCCTGCATGCATCCACAAAGGATGGACACCCATCACCAAAGCATGCCCACTGCACATACACATACAACCCCCCCCCCCAAACCACCGTCACAACAGCCCCCACAAAGGAATTCCAGCACTGGGGTACACGGGCACCCACCCATTGCACGCTACGGCACACACAGAAGCAATAACCATACTTTTATACCCCTGCAGGACCCGAACGCCAGGTCACCGCGCAGGAGGGTCCGCAAATGTCCACTCCACCCCCAGAAGAGGCCCACAGTGAGGACAACAGCTCTGTCTCCCTGGATCTAGATGACCAGCCCGGTCCATCGGGGACCTCGGGACAATCGGTTCCCCTCAGACAGCCACAGGCCACAGCAGACCTTCCCCCCTCTGGGAACACCAGCACAGCACCCACCCAGCGGGCCCATACCTCTGTCCCCAGGACAGGTCAATCAGCAGTGTGCCCACCACTACAGGGAACCCAGGATAACCCAACACCCCAACAACAACAGGGACCTGGGGGCAGTGGTAGTGGGCACACGGTCCATGGGACAGAGGCCCATGGAAACAGGGGAACTGGGAGGGCTGCTGTGCGACAGGGGGGGACAGGCCCAGGGAACCCACTCTCCACGAGGCCCTCTCCTCCATCATGGGAGCATACCACCACTCCCAGGAGACGATGGCGACGGTCCTGGCCAGGTTTCAGGAGATCCAGCTTCTGCAGGAGCAACAGTATATGGGGTTCAGGGAGGAACTAAGAAACATCAGTTCCGCTATGGGTACCATCGTAGTGGCCCTGGACACTGTGGCACCTCAAAGGGCCCCTGACACTAGCATGGACCAAGAACTGCCTACCACCTCCGCCGGCGCTAGTGGACAGGAGGCACCGACACAAGACCAACAGGCCACCAGAACCCCACCCCCTGCAGAAGGAGAACCACCCGCAAGAGAGCCCTGAGATCCAGGAAGAAGACAGAGTAAGATGTCAAGACACCCGCCAGCAAAGGATACCGCCCTGATTGTCATCCCACTGTCCCACTTTGTCACCCTGTCCAACCTTAAACTGCCCCTGCTCCACTTTCCACAGGCATTTGGACAATGCACCTGTGATACTGATAGTCTGGACTCTGCCATGGACAATCCTCCACCATCACCCCTCACCGATTTGCAACCACTCATACAATTTGGAGCACTTGAATAAACACACTTATTGCACAAAACAATCTGGAGTCTGGCTGTGATTTAGAACAACTGTATTAGACATGACCGTGCCAAAATGTTCATTCACATTGTGATGCCAACAAACCGCTGTCACACAGCTGTAGTCCATGGGGAAACAAAGCAGATGTCACGCAGTGGGGCCCACATCTCTGAAAACGGAAGGGAAAGTCACAACACAGTTACCATACACTGGGGGAAAAAGTCAGACAGTAGAGAGGTAGGAGTCTTTAAGTAAATGTAATATGCCGGTGTGTACTCTTACCTGTGTGTCATTGAAAATACTGCTGTATTACTGTGTTCCTGTTCTCTATGTCGTCCTCTTCGGCTTCCTCCTCTTCACTCTCCACAGGCTGCACAGCTGCTACAACACCACCATCTGGACCATCCTCCTGCAGAAAAGGCACCTGGCGTCGCAAAGCCAGGTTGTGAAGCATATAGCAGGCCACGATGATCTGGCACACCTTCTTTGGTGAGTACATTAGGGATCCACCTGTAATATGGAGGCACCTGAACCTGGCCTTCAGGAGGCCAAAGGTTCGCTTGATCACCCTCCTAGTCCGCCCATGGGCCTCATTGTACCGTTCCTCTGCCCTTGTCCTGGGATTCCTCACTGGGGTCAGTAGCCATGACAGGTTGGGGTAACCAGAGTCCCCTAATAGCCACACCCGGTGCCTCTGGAGTTGACCCATCACATACGGGATGCTGCTATTCCGCAGGATGTAGGCGTCATGCACTGACCCAGGGAACTTGGCATTAACATGGGAGATGTACTGGTCAGCCAAACACACCATCTGTACATTCATGGAATGATAACTCTTCTGGTTCCTGTACACCTGTTCACTCCTGCTGGGGGGGACCAAAGCAACATGTGTCCCATCAATGGCACCAATGATGTTGGGAATATGTCCAAGGGCATAGAAATCACCCTTCACTGTAACCAAATCCCCCACCTCAGGGAAAATGATGTAGCTCCGCATGTGTTTGAGCAGGGCAGACAACACTCTGGACAACACCTTGGAAAACATGGGCTGGGACATCCCTGATGATATGGCCACTGTTGTTTGAAAAGACCCACTTGCTAAGAAATGGAGTACTGACAGCACCTGCACTAGAGGGGGGATTCCTGTGGGTTGGCGGATGGGTGACATCAGGTCTGGCTCCAGCTGGGCACACAGTTCCTGTATAGTGGCTCGGTCAAGCCTGTATGTCAGTATGACATGTCGTTCCTCCATTGTCGACAGGTCCACCAGCGGTCTGTACACGGGAAGATTCCTCCATCTCCTCGCATGTCCCAGCGGACGGTGCCTATGAAGGACAACAGCGAGCACAGAGTCAATCAACCCACAGGTATGTAACCACAGCTTGCACATAACACGATTCCCAATGCATTGAAAGGTTTGTATGAGTGTTGATGCAAGGCCTAGGTATGTGTGACGCAGTAGAAATTAAGCCATGTGGGCCCTTGAAATGGCAGCTGCCTGACCTGTGAAGTGCGACAGTGGGATGTGAGGTCAATGCGCTGGCGTGGCACACCGTGGCGGTAGGCGGTCGAAGACCGCGGCGCAAAGCCGCATTGGTTAACATTGAACCCTATGGGTTTCAGGAGCCAATGACGATGTGCGCCGGCGGTCGCGGTACGTACCGCCGCGGTACGCACCGCCGCGGGCGTGACCGCCATTTTCTATCTGCTTAATCACTCGATACCTGATCTTCCACAGGAGAGGACCTACACTGCAAGTGCTGCTGTGACCGCGGTCTGGAAGAGACAATGGCTCATGCGACTGGGGAAAGGGCCCCTGCCTTCACTGCGGAGGAGTTGGAGAAACTTGTGGATGGGGTCCTCCCCCAGTATGCGCTACTCTACGGTCCTCCAGACCAACAGGTAGGTACACAGGGACCATGCTTAGTGGGCAATGCCTGGGTTGAGTGGGGTGAATGAAAGATGGTGGGGAGGGGAGCGATTGAGGCATGCATCAAACGACAGATGAGAGCATGTGCCACATGGCAAGGGTGGGGATGGGGGGCCACTCACATCGAGCATGCAGAAGGTGATGACTATTTTTCTCTCCCTGAACATGTCACATAGGTCAGCGCCCACCAGAAAGTCGCTATTTGGCGTGCCATCGCCAAGGACGTCCGGACCCTGGGGGTCCACAACAGACGGGGCACCCACTGCCGGAAGAGGTGGGAGGACATCCGACGCTGGAGCAGGAAGACGGCGGAGGCTCAGCTGGGGATGGCCTCCCAACGTAGGAGGGGTGCCAGTCGTACTTTGACCCCCCTGATGTCCCGGATCCTGGCGGTAGCCTACCCCGATTTGGATGGGCGTGTGAGGACATCACAGCAGACACAAGGGGGTGAGTACAAACACATTCTGCTGACTTTGCGCGCAGTGGAGGTGTCTGGGTGGGGGAGGAGGGCTGTGGGTATCCCTAGGCCAGGGCGATTTCTGTAGGCTAGGCCCCTCCGTAAGGCATGGCCCTGTGCCCCCGCCCCCCACCTCTGTAGGGTGCCAAGTACAGGTATCCATGGCCCTGTGTCATCTATGTGTGCAGTTGTCGTACATAGGCTTGTAGGCCATGTCCCACGGATTGCGTAGTGGACCCCAAGTGCGCGGCGTAGTGCAGGGGGCTTCTGTGTCTGTCCTCTCCGCCAACGGTGTCACCAATGCATGCACTCAACATGTCTTTATTTCTCCCCTCCACCCTTTTTTGTGGTCTTCCTGTTCATGTGTGCATTAGCATCATCAGGCGGAGGAGAAGTGGCATCGGAGCACGAGGGAGCTGCATCCCACATGGCCCTGGAGGGCCATGCAACGGAGTCCGAATACACCAGTGGGACGGAGGGCGAGGGGAGCTCCACAGCGGGGACTCGTGCTGATGTCAGTGACAGCGACTCGTCCTCTGAAGGGAGCTCCCTTGTGGTGGCGGCAACATCTGTGCCCCGCAACAACAGGTACAGCCGCCACCCAGCGCACCAGCACTGCCCTCCCAGCAGCCCCTCAGCGTTTGCCCCGTGCCCGCTCACCCAGGAAGGTGGGCATCTCCTTCGCCCCAGGCACCTCAGGCCCTGCCCCTGTCACCCCTGCTGCCCTCAGTGAGGAGGTCATTGACCTCCTGAGGACCATCATTGTTGGACAGTCTACCCTTTTGAATGCCATCCAGGGTGTAGAAAGGGAGGTGCACCAGAGTAATGCATACCTGGAGGGCATTCATTCTGGTCAGGCTGCCCATCAGCGATCGTTCAATGCTCTGGCCTCAGCACTGACGGCAGCCATTGTCCCTGTCTCTAGCCTCCCCCCTCCAACTTCCTCTACCTTCCTCCACCCAATCCCCTGTACCTCTGCCTATCCCAGACACACCATCAGACCAGCCTGCACACACCTCAACACCCAAGGGAAGCTCATCCAGACATAAGCACCACACATCACACAAGCATTCACACAAGCAACATCCACATGCAGACATACCAACACCCACTTCCTCCACTGTGTCCCCCTCCTCCTCGTCTCCCTCCTCCCTCCCTGTGACGTCTCCACTCACACTTGCATGCACAACATCTTCAGCCACTACGTCCATCCCCAGCACACCCACCAGAACACCCCGCACACGTGCAGTCACCACCCCCACTACCATTTACATGTCCCCTGTGTCCTCTCCCAGTGTGTCTGTCACCCCCTCTTCCAAACTACACAAACGCAGGCAGCCACCCACCCAACAGCCATCCACCTCACGACAGCCTCCAGCCCAAGCACCTGCACCCAAAGACACCAGACTTCACACTCCTACAACCACATCCTCTTCCTCCACTCCCATACCCACTACACCTACCCGTCCCTCTCTTTCGAAATTGCTTTTCCTTTCCAAACTTGACCTGTTTCCAGCAACTCCCCCACCCTGTCCATCTCATAAGACTCCAATCAGCACCTCAGCCACCACAAAACTGGGACCTGTAAAGACTGTTTGCCATGGACTGTGGAGTCCCCCACCCTCAAGGGCAGCCAGTTCATCTAGGAGCCAAGGCACGGCCAGCCCAACCCCGGAAAAGCATCCGAAGATTGCCAGTGCCCGGCGCGAGAGGCCAAAGACACCAGGGACCAAAATCCCTACCATGGCTCCGGCAGGAAGTGGGGTGCCACCAGGCACACCGCCAAAGGTGGGAAAGGGCCACAGGCGAACAGGGAAGGGTGGGAAGGGCAGCACGCCCGACAAGTCCGGCAGCAGGCCAGCTGGCCAGGAGGGCCCCACCAGCCCCCTCCCAGGTGTGCAGGAGGATACCCACAGGCCCGGTACTGCAGCCCAGGAGGGCCCCGCAAGCCACGTCCCAGGTGGGCAGGAGGACACCCACAGGCCCGGTACTGCAGCCCAGGAGGGCCCCGCAAGCCACCAGACAGATGGGCAGGAAGGCCCCGCCAGCCACATGTCAGGTGGCGAGTGACATCCATGCCATGGCCGGATCCGCTGACCTGGACACTCATCTCAAGCACCGCTGAACAGGGCACCGCCGTCTCAAGCACCGCTGAACAGGGCACCGCCGTCTCAAGAACCGCTGAACAGGGCACCGCCGTCTCAAGCACCGCTGAACAGGGCACCGCCGTCTCAAGCACCGCTGAACAGGGCACCGCCGTCTCAAGCACCGCTGAACAGGGCACCGCCGTCTCAAGAACCGCTGAACTGGGCCCTTCATCTAAAGCACCACTGAACAGGGCACCGCCGTCTCAAGTACCGCTGAACAGGGCACCGCCGTCTCAAGAACCGCTGGCCCATTGGCAGAAGGGGCAGGCCCTCATCTGTGTCGGGCAGGGCTGCACGAAGCACTCTGGGCACCAAGCCCCCTCCAGAACCAGTGGAGACTGTCATCCACTTGTGAGACTGTGGCTTTGCACTCCCCAGGATGGAACAGTGGGCAACCCACCCACTGGAGAGACTTGAGAGACTGTGGCTTTGCACTCCCCAGGATGGTAAAGTGGGCAAACCACCCACTGTAGAGACTTGAGAGACTGTGGCTTTGCACTCCCCAGGATGGTAAAGTGGGCAAACCACCCACTGTAGAGACTTGAGAGACTGTGGCTTTGCACTCCCCAGGATGGTAAAGTGGGCAAACCACCCACTGTAGAGACTTGAGAGACTGTGGCTTTGCACTCCCCAGGATGGTAAAGTGGGCAAACCACCCAGTGTAGAGACTTGAGAGACTGTGGCTTTGCACTCCCCAGGATGTTAAAGTGGGCAAACCACCCACTGTAGAGACTTGAGAGACTGTGGCTTTGCACTCCCCAGGATGGAACAGTGGCCATGGAGGCCCCTTGTGGATCTGGCGTTGTGGACTCATCTGGCTGAGGTGCCCCCCTTCCCTTCCCCCTGAGGTGCCTGTAGTTTTGCTATCTGATTCCCCTGCAGTGTTCTCTCCGTTGTTGTCAGGTATCCTGTGTGGGCTTTGCCCATGTAATTTGGGCCCTGTGGTCCACGGACAATGCCTGCAAAAATTATCGGACTTTTAATATTTATGTAAATAATAGTTTTAGATGTCTGATATATTTATAAGCCAGTGACACAATATATTTGACTGTTTATGATCATTTCCTTTTGTCTTTGCATTCTTCCGGGGGAATTGGGGGGTGTAACTGTGATGTATTGCTATGCATTGATGTGTGTGTTGGTGTGTGTTGTAGTGGGTGAGGGTGGGGGTGGGTGTGTCGCGTATGTGTGTCCCCATAATTTTTTGCCTCCCCTGTGTCGTAGGTGCAGTACTCACCGTTGTCTTCTGCGCCGGCGTTCGTGCTCCTGGTAGAGGAGCAGGAAGACAATAGCTGGGAGGATGTGAAGTTCGGGTTCCATGCTGTCCAGATTCCTCGTGGGGTGTATGGAGGTGAGCGTTTCCCGTTCGAAATGGCTGTTTCCGCCGTGTTTTTATCGGCGGGGCTACCGCCCCGGAAAAGGTGGCGGATTGGTGGGTTGTGATAGGGTGGGCGGTACATTGTCTCCCACCTGTCTGTTGGCAGTGACCGCCGCGCTGTTTGTTTGTCCCGCCGTGGCGGTCGGAGTGTTGAAGTGGTGGTCTCTGTTGGCGGTTTCCGCCAGGGTCGAAATTCAATTTTTTTAACCGCCAGCCTGTTGGCGGGTTAGCCGCCGCTTTAACACCGACCGCCAGGGTTGGAATGACCCCCTAAGGCTCACAGGTCTAACACTATGGCCCACTAAGACACTTTAGTTAATGGTTTCTGGATGTTCACAGGACTGCCCTTTTCAGAAAAAATCTAGAAAAGTAACATTAAGATACCTAATGGGATTTCTGTGTTCTTCAAGGCCTTGAAAAGAGTCAAGGGAGGCGCTGGCAAATTCTGGCAGTTTGTGCCCATGATAGAATACATCTGGCAAGTTTTATTTTCGCTGATGGATACTCTGATCAAGGCAACACCCTCCCAGAACATCAGTAAGCAAAAGTGTGCAGTGGCGGCATAAAGAAAGATTAATCATTTGACTGTATTTCTCAGCCAGTACCGAGTACTTTTCATATACAGAGCTGTGACTCTGCTTAAAGACAGGTGGAGTACAGTTAGGTTTATTGAAAACTCCCCATTCCACAGGGCAGCAGCAAATATAGTAGGCCAGACCCACAGGGGGATCCAGTATCCAGGAATCAGCTGCTTACTTAGGGTGGGGGTGATAACAATGAGGGGTGGTGGGTGCATCTCTGCATTGCTTTGGTGGTGCAGTCAAGGAAGGTGGGCATTGCCAACTGGAAGGTGGCAGGGCCACAACTGAAGCAGCTCCAGCAGGGGTTCCCCGCCTCGGACTTGGTGCAGCTCTAGAGATGGGCACCAATGGGCAGGCATGCTCACACTCACCCTACCTCACAAATTTATAACACTTCACAGCTGTATTGGTGATGATCAGCAGTAAGTAGGGATCATACCAGCAAGGCTGTAGAGTAGTTCTTTCTGGTGGATCTGGACCTAGATCCAGGACAGCACCATCATTCAAATAGAGGCCTGGTTTATAAGCAGAGATAGGATTATTTGAGGGTAACTTCATAGGGTATCTTTTGGAAAAGTGCCTCTTTTGTCATGGTTACACCCTACTTTTTGCCTGGTTTCTGATGCAATTTCGACTCACAGTGCACTGGATACCTGCTAAACAGGTCCCCAGGGCCAGATCTCTTTGTCCCAAAACTGCAAACATATTTCCAATTGGCAAACCCTTTAGTTGCTACTGTAAGTCCCTAGTAAAGGATACCTTTAGTACCTAGGGCATGGGGCACTAAAAGGCCCCTGAGGGCTGCAACACAGTCTATGCCACCCTCAAGACCCTCTCACCAACTGCACACATTGCTGCCATTGTAGACTGCATGTCTTGGAGCAGAGATAAAATTAAAACATGATATGGCCCACAGCCTGTATGCCATGTCCCCTACCACTGCATGAATGTCACCCCTCTGGCAGGCCTTACATCCTTAAGTCAGCATGCATTATATTACATTAACGGCCACAGCTGCATGAGCAGCTATGTCCCTGTTATGTCTTTGTCGATTCTCAGAGATAGCAAGTGACCAGTGAAGCCATTTTAAGTACATGTGCTGGACACTGGTCATTACAAGTTCCCCATATACATGAAGACTTCACTTTAGATAGGGATGTTTGGTATCAAACATCTTGTATTAATACACACTCACTGAATCCAGTGATTAATGTATGAATGCATGCCCACAGAGGGCACCTTAGAGGTGCCCCCAGAAAATCTATCAACCCTAGGGTGGTCATTCACTGGTGCAAACCACTGCAGCCACCATCGACATTGTTCTGCCCCCCTGATGTGAGGGCCAGCACTCTCAAGGGCTCAGAACAAATGCCAGCTGTGGGAGCAGGTGATAACGCCTTGTCCAGGCAGGATGGACATTCCAGGGAGGGAGCTTCAAAGGTCTTGCTGCCTTTGAACTGCGACCCAGGACTCCCCAAATGGTAGAAAAGGTCAACCCCCAGTTCATGACCCCACTTTTGGCCACAGGATTGGTGGGAAAATTAGTTAAATTAGGAGGAGTGCCCACTTCATTCCAGTTTGATCCCTAAGGTGGAAAGCTGAAGTGGAGACTACTTTTTAAATTCCTCCATCGTGTTTGGAGGGAATTAGGCCAATAGGGTTAGGTCCATGCCTGCTCCTAAAAGGAAGAGGCCATAAAAAAGGTCTAGTCAGCCTAAAGGTGAGTAACCCATTGGGTACCTCCTGGCACCCCAGTAATGCCCCTAAATTCAGTATTTAGGTTGGCACCCCTGAACCTTAGAACTCAGATTCCTGGTGACCTAGGAAGAGCCGACCATAACAGCGTTGCACCAGCAGAGAAGACTGCAGACATCAACTGACTTTACCCCAGCCCTACCAGCCTGTCTGTAGCCCTCTACGATTCTGCATCAAAAGATGACCCATCCTGCTGTCCAGTGACCTCTAAAGCCCTGGGAGGACACCCTGCCTTTGACAAAGACCCAGATCTCCCGTGGACAGTGGATCAGTCCAGAGGTAAACCAACTTTAAAGAAAAATAACTCTGCCCTGAGGAACAGCATAACCGCACCTGGACCCACGTCTGCACCAAAGAATCCAAGTGGCCCACCTGTCCTGTCAAGGCTCCCCAGCAATTCTGAGCCCAAGTCCACCATGGGCTGACCCCTGCTGGGCTGTGCCTTGAAGCCTGCAGCCTCAATCCGAAGACGCCCCCTGACCACGACCGCCCAGGAAGCTGGTTTCCTATGTCAAAGGGAACGCCTCCATCCAGAGCCCCTAGACCTTGTGGAGCTAGACCGACTGTGACCCTGAGTCCGTCAACATCTGAACTTCCCTGGGCAGCTGTGGGGTTTCTTCATTCAGACTCCTGGCCCGACCCTGCATCCTTTTTCCAAAACTGACCTCCTCCATTGACTTGCATTGGGCACCTGATGCTGTGTTGGAACTCTGCACCCAGCTGCCCCTGGGCTGCTAAGGATGTAAGATTGGTGCGGCCTTGTGACCCACCCCCCATGTACTTACCTCAACCCCAAGAGATCAACCCCTGACACTGTTTTACTCACCTATGAGCAGCGCATCTTCAATCACCCTCAGTCTCCATTGGTTTACATTGGGCACCCAATCCCAAATTTTACCACTGTCCCAGGCGCAACTGTACCGCTGCAGGTACACTCTTGGTACTTAATTGAACTTTGCCTGGTGTTGATTTAAAACCCCAAAGACTGAATTTGTAAGTCAAGTACTGACCTGCAAGACTACATTCATGTTTTCCTCCCATAGGTTAACACTGATGACTCTGAAAATTGGAGTAAGTGGCGATTTGTGAAATTGAAAGTATTTTTAATTCAAAAACTGCTTTCCTTATAATGGAGTTCTTTGGTTCAAAGCATATATAAAAGAAAAAAAAAAATTCTAATTTGGTCTTGGATTTATTCTTTGAGTGTGTCTCCTTCATTGCCTCTGTGAGTACAGCAAATGCTTATTACTACTCCTTGATAAGCCCAACTGCTCATCCACACTACTACAAACAGAGCACCAGTACATCTATTTCTGCTTCTGCAAACCTTTAGGGATCCACTGGACTCTCTGCATGGTGTACTTCATTTTAGTGTACCATATAGAGAGCCAGCTTCCTACATTAGTGGCAACGGTGGGATCTGCGACTTTGCATTTGCTGATACCACTAGGTCAATAAGCGAATAGACAAATAAATCCAAAAATTACCTTTAGTTAGATTGCATTTTTTTTATTGGGTATTTTTCCAAATTCCTAAAAGCAACTGTTAGAGCCCCTGTGAAGTCCCTGTAGCTTTACAGAGTTTAAAGAAACTTACTGCAGTTAGGAATGCAAATCCTGTGTCAGCATTTTCTTTTTCTTACTCAAAAAGGTCCCAACTTTAGTAAAATAATGAGTACCTCCGAGGACAGGGTTGTGACACTTGAACTCACCCTTTACCTTCGGCTTTCACACAAAGCTCTGAGGGCCCTCTGTAAAGCAAAACAGATCACAACAGGTCCACACCCTACCAGTGCACAACTCCAGAGGTTTCTGGCAGAGTTTGACCTGGCTAATACTTCTGAGGAGGCCTCTGATCTGGTAACTCAACAAAGTGAGGAAGAGGTGGATCCAGACCCCCCTCAAATTGAAAGGATTGAACCTGCACCCAGAGTGTCCAGGACACACCCCTCAAGAGAGGATGGTACAAGTTCTCCCAAATCAATAGCTAGACTCTCTGAACAGGAGATGCTTTTAGAGCAACTAGCTAGGTGATTTGCCCTGGAGGACAGGATCTTGGAAATAGAGAGAGAAAGAAAAGAAATGGGTTCACACCCATAAATGGAGGCAGCAATATTATAACTAGGGACAGAGTAGAGCACTTTGACCCGCTTCTGCTTTGCTTCAGACTCAGAGGGAACAAAGCTAAAGGATGTGAAGAAAGCAGCACTCTTAGTCTGAGTAATTAATTTATTAAGGCACTTCCCATGTCTCAAACACAAATATATGAGAATAAAAATGTGAGCACTTAATTTGAATGCAGCAAACACACGTGCAGCTACTAAAATAATTACAACAGTTGGATAATAATCAGGGAAAATTCAATATATCAACAATGAATATATATATAGATGCAGTGAATATGTATATTTATGCATGCACACAATAAAGCTAGATATTAAGAGCTAAAAATGCATCACCATGGGGATCGAATCCAACTTCACCCTTGTCTGCGAACGTCAAGCTGTGGAACCTGGAACAGCTGGGACAGGAGGAATTTCCCCAATGGGATTGTTCTGAGCAATGCGTCCACCCTCAGAAAAGAGTTTGTTCTGCCTCAGTGCCAAGCTTCCCTACCTCATATACTTTAAACAAACTTAAGAGAAAGGTTCTAGTAACCCCCTCCCTTTGGGTAAGTTGTGAAATTCAAGCGCTGGCTGTGCTGGGTCAGTGGTAAAAAACACACAAAGAGATTTGCCAGATCCCAAGGTGTATTTCCAAGACCCAGCCATATCCTTCTCTGCCATAAACATTCTGATCCTGGTACATTCTTATCAACTTTGCATCCCCCATGTTGTGTTCCCTTCCCTGGTGAAACATGTTAAACTGCTGTGCGTGGAAAAAAACCTGTGCCATCAATGTGATGGCACTTGAAGCTAAGCTAAACACAAAATGGAGTCAGTGGTCAAGATGGAATCAGTGTTAAATACAGATAGCATTACACTCCACCCTTTGACCAGTGACTTCCGTAACATACTAGTTTAAAAGTAACCAGCAACATTGCATGATTTTAATACAAAGCACTACAAGTATTCCACCTAAAATATTGCGTAACTGTCCAAAATCAATTCATGTAAAGCGTCAATATGAGCCTGGATAATTTTAGAGTGGTCTGATAGGTTAAAGCAGCACATGCCTTCAAATTTGGAGCAGCCATGAACGTGCTTTAACAGTAGTCAATGGCAGCCCTGTTTAGCAATGCAGCTTTTCCAGTACCTCACATATCTAGCAAAACTCAGCTAAAGCGATGGAGGTATGATTGATGTTGTTAACCATTAAACATGCTAACTTGTTAATAACTCAAGTATTATAAACAGGTAATCTTGGAACTCCTAGTATAGAAATGCTTAAACTCACATATTCTAATTTAGATAATAATTGAATTTTAGAGTCACAGTCTTCACTTAATTGAACTGTTTCCCTTGGATAGCGAGTATGTACAGAGTGAAATGGAAACATCATAAGTACTAATCGTGTAAAAGCACACAGTCCACCAGTTATATTGGCAGGAATTAATGTATAAGTGGCATTTCCACAAGAGAACAACCACCCTACTGGTAGTTTGACAAGCTGGATGTGGCTAGTAGCAGTCACAATGTGTAGACAAGACATGCTTTTGTCCATATTCTTGCAAAGTTTATTATTGCCATGCTGACACAGCGCGCATTGTTCCCACGGGATCTCTTGAGGAGACCTCTTTGTTTCCTCTAGGCACACATGAGCACATTTTCCGATTTTGTGAAAATCTCAAATTAACCTGTAGAAACATCACCAATAGTAATGTTGTAAGTAATCACATGGGTTAGATTACCTCATTTCTCATCTGTTACCGCTTGGCAAAACCTGCAGTATTCGTAGGGAGAAAAGTGTGACAATAAGTCAATTTCTTGGAGTGCTCCATCTTTATGAATGGCATTAAAGATTTGCAACAAAACTCTGGCAGGAGTGGGTATAGCAACTAGACAGGTAAAAATGACATAATCAGTACTTTGCATGTTATGCATACAAAAGTCTGATCTGTTGAGCATGACTCGTGCCAGATGAGTCCAAACATTTTTGGTCAAGTGCAGTAAAGGTGTCGATCGGCGTGGTCGGTCAATCATTTCGGATCAGGGGGCTTTTGGTCCCTCCCGACCCCACATGCCCAAAGGGAGACCATGTAGAACAGCTAGCACAAATACACATTGTAGTATGATCTGTAAAAGAGACAAGTATGATCATTCTTGCAAATAACATTTATCCGGTGGTACATATTTTCATCTCTCCCTTCCTGATTTCATCACTAGAAGAATGTTGTCATTGCCCTTTGCTATGATTTATGCTGGTTCAGGAGGACGATTTGGGGATTCTTCCCACACTTTAGCACCAGGGTTTTTGTCAATTTGAGCCAAACTCTCTGTCCCCACGCACTGTAGGAAGGGCTGGGTTAGTCCCCTTTTTCACTATTCCTCCATACACTGGGAGAATCATGATTTGTGCAATTCGATCTCCAGGTTGTTTTCTCAAGTCAGTGTCTCAACTATGCAAAAGGATTGTTTTTATTTCTCTTTGGTAGTCTCCAACAACCACTCCCCCGAAGAGCTGAATACCATTGAGTGCCAACCCAGACCTTGAAGCAATCAATCTGAAATGCTCTGGGTGAGTCTGTATTTCAACACCTGTTTTAAGAAGTGCCATGTCTCTAGGTTTCAATATGTGGGTTTTAACCCCTTCGCTGCCAGGCCTTTTCCCCCTCCTGTACCAGGCCTTTTTTTGGCTATTAGGGGCAGTTCACGCTTAGGCCCTCATAACTTTTTTTCCACATAAGCTAGCCAAGCCAAGTTTGCGTCCTTTTTTCCCAATATGCTAGGGATTCTAGAGGTACCCAGACTTTGTGGGTTCTCCTGAAGGAGGCCAAGAAATTAGCCAAAATACAGTAAAAAATTCGTTTTTTAAAAAAAAATGGGAAAAAGTGGCTGCAGAAGAAGGCTTGTGTTTTTTCCCCCGAAAATGGCATCAACAAAGGGTTTGTGGTGCTAAAATCACCAGCTTCCCAGCTTTCAGGAACAGGCAGACTGGAATCAGAAAACCCAATTTTTCAACACGAATTTGGCATTTTACTGGGACATACCCCATTTTAAAAAATGTTGTGCTTTCAGCCTCCTTCCAGTCAGTGACAGAAATGGGTGTGAAACCAATGCTGGATTACAGACACCTAAACATTTCCGAAAAGTAGACAAAATTCTGAATTCAGCAAGGGGTCATTTGTGTAGATCCTACAAGAGTTTCCTACAGAAAATAACAACTGAAAAAGAAAAATATTGAAATTGAGGTGAAAAAAACATAAATTTTTCTCTACGTTTTACTCTGTAACTTTTTCCTGCAATGTCAGATATTCGAAAGCAATATACCGTTACGTCTGCTGGACTCCTCTAGTTGCAGGGATATATAGGGCTTGTAGGTTCATCAAGAACCCTAGGTACCCAGAGCCAATAAATGAGCTGCACCCTGCAGTGCGTTTTCATTCTATACTGGGTATACAGCAATTCATTTGCTGAAATATAAAGAGTGAAAAATAGCTATCAAGAAAACCTTTGTATTTCCAAAATGGGCACAAGATAAGGTGTTGAGGAGCAGTGGTTATTTGCACATCTCTGAATTCCGGGGTGACCATACTAGCATGTGAATTACAGGGCATTTCTCAAATAGATGTCTTTTTTACACACTCTCTTATATTTGGAAGGAAAAAATGTAGAGAAAGACAAGAGGCAATAACACTTGTTTTGCTAATCTATGTTCCCCCAAGTCTCCCGATAAAAATGATACCTCACTTGTGTGGGTAGGCCCAGCGCCCGCGACAGGAAACGCCCCAAAACGCAATGTGGACACATCACATTTTTTTAAAGAAAACAGAGGTGTTTTTTGCAAAGTGCCTACCTGTAGATTTTGTCCTCTAGCTCAGCCGGCACCTAGGGAAACCTACCAAACCTGTGCATTTTTTAAAACTAGAGATCTAGGGAAATCTAAGAGGGGGTGATTTGTGGGGCTCTGACCAGGTTCTGTTACCCAGAATCCTTTGCAAACCTCAAAATGTGGCTAAAAAACAAATTTTCCTCAAATTTTGGTGACAGAAACTTCTGGAATCAGAGAGGAGACACACATTTCCTTCCACCCAGCGTTCCCCCAAGTCTCCCAATAAAAATGATACCTCACTTGTGTGGGTAGGCCTAGCGCCTGCGACAGGAAATGCCCCAAAACGCAACAGGGACACATCACATTTTTTGAAAGAAAACAGAGGTGTTTTTTGCAAAGTGCCTACCTGTAGATTTTGGCCTCTAGCTCAGCCGGCACCTAGGGAAACCTATCAAACCTGTGTATTTTTTAAAACTAGAGATCAAGGGGAATCCAAGATGGGGTGACTTGTGGGGCTCTGACCAGGTTCTGTTACCCAGAATCCTTTGCAAACCTCAAACTTTGGCTAAAAAAACACGTTTTCCTCACATTTTGGTGACAGAAAGTTCTGGAATCAGAGAGGAGCCACAAATTTCCTTCCACCCAACGTTCCCTCAAGTCTCCCGATAAAAATGATACCTCACTTGTGTGGGTAGGCCTAGCGCCCGTGACAGGAAATGCCCCAAAACGCAACGTGGATACATCACATTTTTTTAAAGAAAACAGAGGTGTTTTTTGCAAAGTTTCTACCTGTAGATTTTGGCCTCTAGCTCAGCCGGCACCTAGGGAAACCTACTAAACCTGTGCATTTTTGAAAACTAGAGACCAAGGGGAATCCAAGATGGGGTGACTTGTGGGGCTCTGACCAGGTTTTGTTACCCAGAATCCTTTGCAAACCTCAAACTTTGGCTGAAAAAACACGTTTTCCTCACATTTTGGTGACAGAAAGTTCTGGAATCAGAGAGGAGCCACAAATTTCCTTCCACCCAGCGTTCTCCCAAGTCTCCCGATAAAGATGATACCTCACTTGTGTGGGTAGGCCTAGCGCCCGCGACAGAGAATTCCCCAAAACGGAACGTGGACACATCACATTTTTTTAAAGAAAACAAAGGTGTTTTTTGCAAAGTGCCTACCTGTAGATTTTGGCCTCTAGCTCAGCCGGCACCTAGGGAAACCTACTAAACCTGTGCATTTTTAAAAACTAGAGACCAAGGGGAATCCAAGATGGCGTGAATTGTGGGGCTCTGACCAGGTTTTGTTACCCAGAATCCTTTGCAAACCTCAAACTTTGGCTAAAAAAACACGTTTTCCTCACATTTTGGTGACAGAAAGTTCTGGAATCAGAGAGGAGCCACAAATTTCCTTCCACCCAACGTTTCCCCAAGTCTCCCGATAAAAATGATACCTCACTTGTGTGGGTAGGCCTAGCGCCCGCGACAGGAAATGCCCCAAAACGCAACGTGGATACATCACATTTTTTTAAAGAAAACAGAGGTGTTTTTTGCAAAGTGCCTACCTGTAGATTTTTGCCTCTAGCTCAGACGGCACCTAGGGAAACGTACTAAACCTGTGCATTTATGAAAACTAGAGACCAAGGGGAATCTAAGATGGGGTGACTTGTGGGGCTCTGACCAGGTTTTGTTACCCAGAATCCTTTGCAAACCTCAAACTTTGGCTAAAAAAACACGTTTTCCTCACATTTTGGTGACAGAAAGTTCTGGAATCAGAGAGGAGCCACAAATTTCCTTCCACCCAGCGTTCCCCCAAGTCTCCTGATAAAGATGATACCTCACTTGTGTGGGTAGGCTTAGCGCCGGCGACAGGAAATTCCCCAAAACGGAACGTGGACACATCACATTTTTTGAAAGAAAACAGAGGTGTTTTTTGCAAAGTGCCTACCTGTAGATTTTGGCCTCTAGCTCAGCCGGCACCTAGGGAAACCTACTAAACCTGTGCGTTTTTGAAAACTAGAGACCAAGGGGAATCCAAGATGGGGTGACTTGTGGGGCTCTGACCAGGTTTTGTTACCCAGAATCCTTTGCAAACCTCAAACTTTGGCTAAAAAAACACGTTTTCCTCACATTTTGGTGACAGAAAGTTCTGGAATCAGAGAGGAGCCACAAATTTCCTGTCACCCAGCGTTTCCCCAAGTCTCCCGATAAAAATGATACCTCACTTGTGTGGGTGGGCCAGGTGCCTGCAACAGAATAAGGTCAAAAACTTGTAGAGATAGAGGGGATAGCACAGCGAGTTGATAAGGACATATTCTTCTTTTATACATCTTTAGGCTGACTCTGCTTTGGGGACCCACACAAGTGAGGTGTCATTTTACTTGGGAGACTGAGGGGAATGCTGGGGAGTAGGAATTTTGTGCTCGAGCGTTGATCGTACAAACAAAAGTCAGGAAAATATGCTTTTTTTAGCAAATTTTGCGGTTTGCAGAGGCGTCTGGGGTAAGAAAATGTTGGGGGATCCACGCAAGCCACATCTCCCTGCACTCCTTGGGGTGTCTAGTTTTAAAAAATGTCTGGGTTTGGTAGGTTTCCCTAGATGAAGGCCGCACCCAGGACCAAAAACATAGGTGGCCCCTCCCCCCCAAGCACAGGTAGTTTTGTAATATATCATTTTGATGTGTCCACATACGTCTGTGATGTGCCAAACACTAAAATTGTGAAAAGAAACGCACTTAGGTTATGTGAAAACGACCCCTCACACACCAACCAAGTTGGTGGCATGCTTCATCATCGGGGTCCCACCTGAGACACCTAGCGTGTCTCAAGTGTGCTGCGACGCCTGATTACAGTGGAGCAGGTTTTGTCATTTGTACCACACATACTGGTTGGATTTGGCACGAGGGTGAGTGATGGTTCAGTAGATCAAATTTTATTAACAAGAGATTTCACAAAAGTGAAATGCACTGGTAATAACTGAAAGGCCAAAAAACTGAACCAATGACTCACAGCTCGTGAGCTGTAAAGCCACGACAAGGTACCAACAGCTTTTCAGTCTATTCACACACCTTTCATACATGACATGCACATGACCATTCACGCCGCCAGCCACAGGCCCAGCACATTACAAGACTCGCATCGACAGACAGCGCCAGTCAAGGGCCCATCACTTTTATATGCCCACATGCCTGATACAGCAATCACACCAGCTGATGAGTGTGTGGACTGGCGTTTGGCTGGCACCGCCAGCCAAGCGCCACCACAGCCACACCGCCAGCCAAGCCCCACCCCACGCATACCGCCAGCCAAGCGCCAGCCCACGCACACCGCCAGCCAAGCGCCACCCCACGCACACCGCCAGCCAATCGCCACCCCAAGCACACCGCCAGCCAAGCGCCACCCCAAGCACACTGCCAGCCAAGCGCCACCCCACGCACACCGCCAGCCAAGCGCCACCCCACCCATACCGCCCGCCAGGCGCCACCCCAAGCACACCGCCAGCCAAGCGCCACCCCACGTACACCGCCATCACTTTTTTTTTGTTTATAAACAACAAAGAAACCACTAACTAATTATAAAATAAGTACAAAACTACAAACACAAAAGCTCTAACTAAATACATGACAGTGATGCCAACCGTGAAACTCAACATATGAAAATATAAAACAGACAGTTTACGCTCACGGTATTTCCCAAAAGTTTTTCCTTGTGTGGTAACTTCTATAACAGCTGGGCACACACAGCCCATGCTTTGAAGGGCATTCGGGGCATTACATCCTGCTCTCCCTCCGGATTAATCTCCGGGCACATGCTCTACATTTCTTTGTGGGCAAGTCTTTTATGGGAGTGGGAGGAATGTGATCTGGAAAGTGCCGATCTTTTAATCTAGCCACATCCTCCACCACTTCTACTCTAGGAACTCTTGCCTGTTCCACCACAATAAGGCTTTCTATCACCGACTCCTGAAATTTAACAAATGTAATCCTTGACTCAGGTGAACAATCCTTGAATACAATAAAAGCATTAAAAGTTGCCAAATGAAATAAATGTAGGGCCAACTTTTTATACCACATGTAAGACTTACAAAGAGCAGTGTAAGGTTCCAACCTCTGATCTACTCTATCAACACCACCCATGTGCCTATTGTAGTCCAAAATGCACGCAAGTTTGCGCACTTCCGCAACCTGACCCCAAACAGTCACAGGGAAAGTACTCTCATCATGGATGGTAGACAGCATGTACACATCCCTCCTGTCTGAAAATTTCAGAGCTAGCAGCTTATTATTCCGCAAGGCACTGCACTGCCCCCCCTCAAGTTTTTTTACAGACAAGCTCCCTTGGATAGCCTTTCTGGTTAGAACGGATTGTGCCACAAGCAACAGTGTCCACTCTAAACGACTCCTTGAACAACTGCACTCCAGTGTAGAAATTATCTACGTACAAATGGTGACCTTTGTTAAACAGCCGTCTACCAAGTTCCCACACAATTTTTTCGCTAACTCCAAAAGTGGCCGGACAAGCAGGAGGGTCAATACTGGAATCCCTACCAGTGTAGACCCGGAAATTATACACATATCCTGTACTGCTTTCTGACAGCATATACAGTTTAATCCCATACCGGGCCCTCTTACTAGGAATGTACTGCTTAAAAACTAAACGCCCCTTGAAAAGGACCAAAGACTCGTCCACACTTATCTCTTTGCCTGGAACATAGACCTCAGAAAACCGATCTACAAAATGATCAAGGACAGGCCTAATCTTAAAAAGACGGTCACAATCAAGGTGATCTTGTGGCAAGGCTAAAGCATTGTCTACAAAATGCAGCATACGAAGAAGAAGCAAATACCGATTACGTGTCATAGTTGCAGGAAATATAGCCGTTGCCATCAAGGGACTAGTAGACCAATAAGAAGCCAGTGATGGCTTCCTGATCAACCCCATCAAAAAAGTCAAACATAAAAACTTTTTCATCTCTTCCAGATATGTGGGAACCCACTGAGTAGCTCCAGACTGAGGCTTAAGACTGGCAGCGTTGTCCCTCAAATATTGCTCTGCATACAAATTAGTCTGCTCCACAATCTCTCCCAAAAATACATCGTCCATAAACAAGTGAAAGAAATGGACAGGCAAACAGTTTTCTGTATTGACTCTACACCCTGGGAGACCAGTAAATGCAGGTAACTGTGGCTGCTCCATGTTTGGGGCAATCCAGGTGTCAGGTCTTCTAATGGGAAACCCTTCAGCCCCAGGCTGCTGCACTCTTGGCACATCAATGTCCTCGTCTACAACAGGCCCTTCATCTGCACTGACAGTAGCTTCCTCATGAGAAGAATACTCTCGGACAGAAAACTCACTTCCAGATTCTCCCACTTCCTCCTCTGCCTCAGATGCAGAGTCAGTCTCGTAATCATGGTCTGAAGACAACTCAAAGAGCATGTCCACAACCTGCTGAGCGGTCGCTCTGCGGCTAGCCATGATCCTCAATAACAACAAATGGATTGCCAACAACAACTAGCACTAAAATAAGTAATAAACAAAATGTAGCTTTATCACAAAGAGTTATGTACTAAAAAATATACCACTCACTTGCCTGAAAAAGCTACTCACCAAGCAACTACTCTGCACAGACACAGCAATCACCAATGATATCCCACTAAAAAGAAAAAAGAAAAAAGAAAATTAGACATATGACAACACAAATATCATTGTGCTCAAATCTAAGGACAATTTCACATACAATACTGCATTTAGTACACCACCTACAAACATGTCATTCATGCATGTCAACAATACTCCTTTGGAGTAAATTACTTTCACTTACCTAAAACATGCAACTAAGCAAACCGCAGGACAACTACTGCCAAAACCGCAAGGATCCACAGCAAAGGAAGCAAAAGCATTGAACTAGAAGAAAAAGAAGAAATAAATTGTTATAATCACAAATACAAATACTTCGCCAGTTGACAAACATTCCACCACCAAGAACTTAGAAATTGTCCCTGGTATCTAAGTGGATTCTGCCCCCCTTGGGGGCAGATGGGCGTAAAAATAATTGGCCGATCTGCCCCCAAGGGGGGCGGAAATGGGCAACAGCTCTGTGCCCCCTTTCGGGGGCGACCCTCCCCAAAGGGGGCACCCCCAGCACAAAACAAAAAAAGGGGAAAAAAAAAAAAATCCCTGGCGTATTAGTGGTTTCTGCCCTCCTTGGGGGCAGATGGGCCTACAAAAATAGGCCCATCTGCCCCAGGGGGCAGAGATGGCCAATACGAACTTTCCCCACTTTGGGGGGGCGACCCTTGCCCAAGGGGTGCCCCCAAACACACACCACACACACACACACACCACACAATCCCTGGCGCCTAGTGTGCTTCGACTCCCCCCCAGGGGCCAGATCGTCCAAAACATGGCTGATATGCCCTTGGGGGGCCGAAACAGAAAAAGAAATAGCCCCCCAGGGGAGCGACCCTTGCCCAAGGGGTCGCTCCCAAAATAAACAAGAAAAACAAAATCCCTGGTGTCTAGTGGATTTCGCCCCTCCCCCCCTCCCCCGGGGGCAGATCGGCCCAAAAATCGACGATCTGCCCCCGGGGGGGGGCGAAATACTAAATAAAATAAACCCTCGGGGGGACGACCCTTGCCCAAGGGGTCACCCCAAAAATAAACAATAAAAAAAAAATCCCTGGTGTCTATTGGATTTCCACCCCCCCCCCCCCCCCGGGGGCAGATCGGCCCGAAAATCAACGATCTGCCCCCGGGGGGGGGGCAAAATGCTAAAAAAAATAGGGGTCGCCCCCAAAAGAAAAATACCCCAAATAATCCCGCGATCGTGGAGCAGGAATCCAGTGAAAAACAGGCACAGGGGGAAAGGAAAAACCCTTTGATTTTCCCCCGTGTCTGTTCCCCACCCCCAAAACCCCCAAAAAAGGAAGGACTTACCTTGAGAAGTCCAGCGCGTCCCGGCAATACTTGATGACGTCGGCGGCTGTGCGTGCGCTGACGTCATCAGATTGCCGGTGGGGGGTCAGGGGTGGAAGGGGAAGGGCTTCCCCTTCCATCCCCGCCTTGGGGGTTGGGTGGGGTGCACCTGGGAACCACTGCCTTGGACGAGGTCACCTCATCCAAGGCATGCGAGTGGTTAAGGCATGAAGATCAAGACCAGCTGATTCTGGTGTGGCTCGGAAAGGAGATAAGACTCCTGGTTTTATTTCCCAATAAATGATGGTGTTGGTCGCTAAATGGGGTTGTATCTGTAACACTGGTGTCAATATTCACATTAAAGGGGTCTCTACATTTGTCAATGGCCTGTTATTCAAAATGTGGAGGGATTCATTTAAATGCTTTCTCCAGTTTCTCAAAGTTCCATTTGATAGTTTTCGTAATTGGGCTTTCAGCAAGCCGTTCATTCTCTCAATCAGTACTGAAACTTGTGGATGATATGGAATGTGAGAAATCCAATTAATGTTGTGTTGTGAGCAATAATCTTGTACCAATTTTCCTTTGAAATGTGACCCCTTGTCACTCTGGTCTTGGAGTAGGGCTCCATAATACAACATTAACAAGTCCAGAGTATTATACTGAGTGGCACGTTTGCAAGGGACAGTAATCAGGTAAGCAGAATAAGTGTCCCTCTGTGCAAGTGTATTAACACCAGCAATTAATTGGTGGTGGCCCAATGTAATCAATTTGCCATATCTGCCCCGGCAACCTCCCTCTCCTCAACTGACCTTTGACTGTTTACAGGACAGATCTCTGTTGTGTGTGTTGACAAATAGTAAGTACACTGCATGATCACAGTTTTTATCAAATCTAGGGGAATGTGCATCCCTCTAATCCCTGCCCACCTATTAGTGGCCTTCTCTCCCAGAGAAGCACATTTGTAGTACACCCACTTAGCCATCCCCACCAAGTCAGAATCCTGTATCACAACTTCTGCCTCTGAGATTTTGGCTTTGTCGTCTGCAAGGGAATGAAACCATCGTTCTAGTGAGTCGGTGGGGCACTTGGCACCTACAGGATACACAGTAACCGCACTTTGCTCTAGCATTTCCCAAATTTCTTGCCACAACTCTTTGCCTCACACCTCCTTAGAATATATTTGCCAGTTATGTTCATGCCATGTGGGAAGCCAAGTGGTAAACCATTGGCGGAAGATCAAGAATCAATATAAATGTGACAAGTCCCAGGCACTTCCTGTTTTAGTGCCTGATATAAAGCGTACAATTCTGCATATTGACTAATCTTCCCTTCTTCAGTAGTGGATAACAACTTCTTGGTGACTGGGTTATATGACTCTGCCTTCCAATGTCTTTTGGCCCCAACATACTTGGCTGAACCATCGGTAAACCATACATGCTTCCTATCCTCAGGAGACAACGATTCAAATGACTCACCCCACCTCACTGGTGACTCTTTTATTTGTGGTACCTCCTGCACCCTCTCATCATCCTGCACAGGGGCTTGTGCCACCTGTTGATGCAGGGCAGCTGTCCCTGCTGGTCCCACTCGGGTCTTGTCCTGTATGACCATTTCCAACATGTGATACTAGACTCTTGTGCATGTCCTATGCAGTGATTTTTAGGTGAACTCATTACCCACTGCATTATTGGAATCTCAGGTCTCAGAATCACACTATGACCTAGGGTCATTTGCTCAGTATCCACTAGAGCCTAGTAACAAGCAAGTAACTGTTTTTCAAAAGGAGTATATTGTTCTTCAGCCTCAGGTAGCTTTTTATTCCAGAAACCCAGGGGCACCCTCGTTCTTCCCTGTTTTTGCCACATTCTCCAATTTGCATATTGCCCCTGAATGGTTACATGTAACTCAACATCACCTTCCTGTACTTGCCTTAAGTCTAAAGCCTGTTTAATCGCCTCCTTTGCCAAAAACAAAAAAAAATTGCTGCTGCTTTCCCCATTCAAATTCATGTTTCTTTCTTGTCACTTTGTACAAAGGGGCCAAAATATGACTCAAGTGAGAGATATGCTGTCTTTAAAAAACAAACAATCCAATTAATCTCTGAGCCTCCTGCTTAGTGCAGGGAATGGCAAATTCTAAGATCTTTTGTTTTGCCTGCGACAACACCTCTTTATGGCCCTGATTTCACTGAATTCCTAGAAACCTCACATTTTGAGATGGTCCTTGTGTCTTATCTGGATTAATCATCCATCATTTGCTGTGCAAGAGTTCCACAACCCGATCCAACTGAGTCTGCACCTGTTCTTGTGTCTCTCCCTGAATCATCACATTACCAATATAATAGGACAATTGCACCCATAGAATGACAGATACTTCATCTAGGTGTTCTGCCACCACCCGGTGACAAATGGTGGGGCTATGTTCATACCCTTGGGGAAGCCTTAGCATTTATAATTGTCTGCTGCCATGGGATAAACTAAATTGCTCCTGACTCTCGGGGGCCAATGGTATAGAAAAGAAAGCATTGGCAATATCAATGGTTACATGCCAGGTCCCTTTATGTTTTTGTATTCTCTCAATCAAAGTGATGGTGTCAGGGATCGCAGCAGTCAAGGGGGGTGTATATTTATTCAATTCGCAGTAATCAATAGTCATTCTATAGCGCCCATCTGGTCGGCACAGGGTCAAGACTGATTTGCATATGGCTGGGTCCAAACTGGGGTGGCATGGTGAGTAAAAGGATTAAACTCAGAACTGTGACTGGGGGTGAGTGTTTGCATTGTTCAGCACTCCATCCATCATCCTTTTGTGTTGCTAAGTTTATTTCGCACCAACACAGAGAGCAGTCCATATAACAGACGTTGAGCATCACCCAGGAAAATAGCAGTTTTCATTCTGCCCTCCTTAATTCTCTGCATTTCATCTCTGAAACTGTACCAGGGTTTGCCATTTTGTGGCCAATCGGATTCTGTAGGTTACTTATAGTTACACCCCATGACTGCTAGCTGCAATTGGGTGATCTGTTGGTTACCCTAATAACCTTTAAAATGCTCCTGTATTATTGGGTCAGTGCCAAGAGTACAAAACTTAGGAGCATCACCTATATCTAACATTGCTCCAGAGTCTCCTGTCTCAAATAATTGTATCCATATAAGTAATGTTTTCCCCAGATCTCTGCTTGAATCTGTCTATAACATCATTGACTTCTTGCTGGGTGTAATCTTCTAGGGAGTGCATCTCAATTCATCCAGGGTTCTGTGGAGTACCCTGCATCTTCTGTTTAAATATCGGCTGTGCATGAATCACTCTCTGTTCATCTTGCTCAAGCTCGCCCCCACCTTATTTAACTGCCTCATCACTGCAATCTGAAAAATCGGTGGTGCCCCAGATGTTTGCATCCCTGCTTTAGCAATAGCTGAATGAACTTTCTTTTGATTTACTTTACCCCTCTGTTTCCGATACCTTTATTGAGTGACTCTGACAGCTGCCTTCTCAGTGGCAGATTGACAAGTATCTGCTTTATCTTCAATAACTTATTCTGACAAGACAGCATGATTATATTATTTTAGCTGCAACTATCTGCCTCTCTATTTGCTGGTTTTCTTGTTCCAGCTGAATGTATTTTTCCTGCATTTTTCTATAAGCAGATAACAGGGTCCAGCCCTGTCTGCCTAAAATAGATAAATCACATCCCTGTTCCAGAGGTACTTTATGTAAACAGAGTAAAACATTTTTGGCTCAGCATCACTAAGACATCCGTCCCAGCTCTCGTACAAATCTGCTCCACAAGACCATTCATTCTCAAGAACATTATAATGTGCTTTCTCCCACCCTGGAATCTCATTTGGAACCTGGGAAAATGCCTTTGACTTTTTGCCAAACATTTACACTTTTAAATCTTTCACCCTGTATCCTGCAAAATGACTATGCCAAATTGTTCTGCTTTGCTTCAGACTCAGAGGTAATGAAGCTAAAGAATGCGAAAAATGTAGCACTCTTAGTCCGAGTAATTAATTTATTAAGGTATATCCCAGGTCTCAAACACAAATTACGAAAATAATAATGTGAGCAGTTATTTGAATGCAGCAACACACGTGCATCTACAGTGAATAGTAATCAGAGAAAATGCAATATATTCACATCTAATATATATATATATATATATATACATATATATATATATATATATATATGCAGTGAATGTGTATATTTACGAATGGACACAGTAAAGCTAGATATTAAGGGTTAAAACTGCATCACCATGGGGATTGAATCCAACATCATCCTTGTCTGCCAAAGTCAAGCTGTGGAACCCCGAACAGCTGAGACAGGAGGAATTTCCCCAAATGGATTGTTCTGAGCAATGTGCCCAAACCTCAGAAATTAGTACCTTCTGCCCCAGCACCAAGCTTCCCCACCTTATTTACTTTTAACAAACTTAAGAGGAAGGTTCAAGTAACCCCCCTCCCTTCGGGTAAGTTGTGAAATTCAAACGCTGGCTGTCCTGGGTCAGTGTTGGAAAACACACAAAGAGATTGGCCAGATCCTAAGGTATATTTCCAAGACGAGCAGTACCCTTCTCTGCCATAAACATTCTCATCCTTGTACACTCTTATCAACATTGCATCCCCCATGTTGTGTTCCCTTCCCTGGTGAGAACAGTGAAAACACGTTAACATGCTGTGCATGGAAAAATTCCTGCACCGCCAATGTGACGGCATTTGAAGCTCAGCTAAGCACAAAATGGAGTCAGTGGTCAAAATGGAATCGGTGGTTAAAAACAGATAGCATTACAGACACTAAAATCCCAAATGGGATTGTCCCCAAATACGAGGAGGGTGATGATATCATCAAACGGTTTGCAGCTGAGAGAGGGCCTGTAATTCCAAAAGACTTAAGAAAGACCACTGGGGAACTCTCCTTTGGGAACTGTTCTCATGTGTAGTGTAGGGATAGACTCCTTACACTGAATGAGTCAGATGCAACCTCATATGAACTCATGAAGGCTACCCTGATTGAGGGATCTGTGTTGACTCCTGAGGATTACAGAATCAAATTCAGAAAGACTTGGAAAACCCAAAGTCAGTCCTGGTTTAACTTTGTGAACCTCTCAGTGAGAGCAGTAGGTGTCACAATGTGCAAAATTACGAAGGGCTGTATAATTCAGTGATGAAAAGCATCTTTTGAGTAATAGTGTTCAGGAAAAGTAGCACCAGTGCCTGGAAGACCTAGATCCACTTTCTCCTCAAGAATTAGGAAAGAAGGCAGACCACTGGGTCAAAACAAGGGTGGGCAAACTTCCACTGGTTGTGGGGACCACAGAAAAGAAGCAAAAAAGTAGGCCTGGGTGAAGTGAGCATAATCACGCTATGCGGAACTCTGCCAAGTGATAAAAGGTCCAACGTGCTCTGCGGAGTTCCGCTAGCAGGCCGAGTTCTCTGATTGCGCCCGTTCATGTAAATTTGAAGTTAAACACAACGAGAAGTAAATACTTGTATTCAAAATCGCACAGAAATGGCACCACGCAGTTCGCATGGGTGTGGCCATCTTGTTTTTCAGTCTGTTTAT
This sequence comes from Pleurodeles waltl, assembly GCF_031143425.1. Classification (NCBI taxonomy): domain Eukaryota; kingdom Metazoa; phylum Chordata; class Amphibia; order Caudata; family Salamandridae; genus Pleurodeles; species Pleurodeles waltl. Next base: position 297,978,357 of record NC_090443.1, on the reverse strand, counting down.
GATGCTAGGCCTGTTTTTTCATCCCACATCAGTCTTTGTAATCCTTCATCCTTACACTTAATCTACCCCTATTTTTTATTTATTGTATTACTGTGTCTTTTTGTGTCTGATTATTTTTACATTGTTAATTTTTTTTTTTTTGACTTTTTGTATTTTTGTTTATTTTTCCTTTATTTCTACCTTCTTTCGTTTTCCTCCTGTTTATTTGCTGTTCTTCTTCACCCTACCCCACCCATCACCATGGCAGAGCAAGGGAACAGCAGCCACCTTCCTTGTGGGCAGCGGTGCCATCAAGGGGTGCAGCCTAAGCAGATCTTTAGCGAGGAGGAGGTGGCAGCACTGGTTGTTTACGTACAGTGCCACCTCCCCTCCATGCTGAAAGCAGGTGGCAGGCCTGGAAGTGGTTACCCCCTGTGGGAGCGCCAGCAGCTTTGAGATGGGGTACGCAGGTTGATCAGGGCAACCACCCAGGTCCAGCACACCACCCAGCTGATGCACCGTTGGGCTGATATAATCGACCACGAGCAGGACATGCTCGACCTGCTAGGCATTGAGATTCCGGGGCTTGGTGAGTATTATAATTGTATTGTGTTTGTGTTCTACAATGCTAACTTTTTTAAGGAAGACCATGCGCCTTTCACTCAGAGATAAGTTACATTTAGGTTATGTTAAGAATAATATTTATTATGTTATCCAGTTACAGCTAGGCAGGTGCTTGTTGTATGAGGCTGGCCTGGTTTGCAGGGGGTACCAAAGGTATTTACACCTTAAACCAGGTCCAGTTATCCCTTATTAGTGAAATGTAGTCAGTGTCTAGAAGCCAGGCTGTCTAGAGGTAGTTGTAAGCAGAGAAGACAAGGCTGAACTAGGAGACATGCAAAGCTCTTGCAATACCACTGTAGTCACACAGTACTCACACACATGTAAGACAATACTCAATGTTACAAAAATAAAGGTACTTTATTTTAGTGACACAGTGCCAAAAATACTTTGGAGACTATACTCCCTTAGGTGGTAAGTAAATTACACAATAGATACACTTGTAACCAAATAGCGCAAACATTGAAAATCACAATAGGTTGCAATAGGCCTAGGTGGAAAACAAACCATACACTGAAATAGTGGATTGCGAAAGTCGGTTTCCACCTAGGCAAGTGTAATTTGTAGAGGGGTGCTGGGAGTATAAGAAAACACCAACGGTAAGTACAAAACCCCACCCTGTTGTAATTTAGTAGCGATTAGATTAAGCATTAGCAGAAAACATCTTGATTGTAGTGCTCCAAAATCGTATGGTACTGGATGTGATATTAGCTGATCGAGGTGGTGCATGTCGCATCATCGGTAGTAGTTGCTGCGTTTTCATTCCAGATCACTCACCTTCAGTATATGATGCAATATCTAAATTGCATAAAATTGCTGCAGAAATTCACACAGAGACTGGTACTTGGACTTTTTCTGGATGGTTTTGGGCTCTTGTTTCCACCTGGGGCTGGAAACTACTGACTATCCTGGGTGTAATGATTGCAATATGTTTCACATGCTGTATCTGTATTTAGTGTGGTCCAATGTTCTGCTCCATGTGTATTACTGGTTGTATGCCTACCAAAAGAGATATTACAGAAATGAAAGCACAACACATGTTAGATAAGGAAGTAGCTGAAATGATGAGCATAAATATACAAGATGAATATTTAGATTATCCCAGAAAGACGAATGTCTTCAGCTAATGCTGAAAGGGTTGTCTGTTGTAATTTAGTAGCGATTACATTAAGCATTAGCAGAAGACATCTTGTATTTAGCAACTATTGTGAACATTTCGCGGAATCCATTTTGTATTCATGGCAGCCATTTTCTCTGCCACATGCTGCCATGTGCTCACCATGTGCTCTGTCCTACCTTCCAGTTAACTACTCTTGAAAATCTATCTAGTGACAAGTTATATTTAGCATCTCCCACTTTCACACATGCCCAGTAAGATCTGCAGCTGTTAGTAATTAGTAACAGACAGTAATGTGTCAACTAGTCCTTGAAAACTGTTAGCCCCTCCTACCTGTCGACTGTGCATTTCCATATGACCTTATATGTATATAAGTCTTGCTTCTATAATTGTACCACCTTCTTTTTAGCCCCTGCGTGGGTATAAAAGGACCATGCTCTCTTAGTTCAGTGTGCTACTTCAAACATTACCGAAGGGTGCTGTTTGAACTGTAGTACCACCTCTTGAGGTTTAATAAACGTTGTCTTTTATTTCAGTTTCTGTGCCAACTTCTTCCTATATGGTCTGAGGACTTTGTGCAGAGAAGGGCGAACCCCTTGCACTAGTAGGCCTTGCTGAGGCTTACTTCGACAAATCGGTGCCCGAACAGTGACTCATCGGCAACTCAGACGCCCAACGGATTGGTTGCGACGAAGGATTGGGATCTCGCTGCAGACGATCAATGCCTGAGGAGACCCGAGTCTTGGCAACCACGGCGTTTTTCCCTTCTTTTTGATTTGACCATCCAGGTGGTGCCGGTCCTCGACTGAGATCCTTTTTGTTCATTCGTCGTGCAGTGACCATTTGGTCGATTTTAGAACTTGGCAGTTGCAATCTGGACGCCCTATGATTGGTAAGAGCCGTTTTACGGCACTTGCTGTGGGGTTTGATGCCTTTGTTTCACCACTTACTGTTGCTCTCGTGTTTTGGGTGACTAGTCAATTTGTGTCCCTGGAATTGATATATAAATTAAAATTTATATAGGCAGGTAATAAGGAGAATTTTCTCCAATTTAGTTTTGATTTGAACGGCACTTTAAGTGCTACTTTGTTTATAATACTGCATATTCTGCACTATATTTGGCATGCCTGTTTTTAGCTCACTTCGTAGGATGTGTTGCTTTTGTAATGGTACCAATTTGAGACTGGAAGAATCACAACTGGCACCCCCAGAGGGGACGGCCAATAGAGATATGTATGTTAAACATGGTCTTTCTTCTATAATGTACAGCACATTATGGAATAAATACACTTGTGCGGATCCTGAGTTACGTTGGCCTATGCATGGGTCATTTGATTTGTGAAAGATTGAGTATATGGAACAATGTATGTGTAAACGAAGGTCTAGGCAAGATATGTTTGACTGTGTATGAATGTGGGAGAAAGAAGTGCGTGGACGAGTGAAGCGTGAGCCAGCCTTGCTTGAGAAAGAGTAGCGGTAGAATGTATATGTGAAAGCATTGCAAATGAGAAAGAAAGAAATAAACGATTTAAAGGAGATAGAAGAGAAAGAACGGAAATTACAGGTAACTGGCCAATACACTGTTCAGCAACCTCTCTATCCTATCCTTAGGAAACCGCACAATGATTTTTTGGTACTAGATCGCCCTCCACCTCCGTATGTCATTCCTTCTGCCCCTCATGAGTTAGCTGAGGTCTCTGGTACGGAGAAACAGAAGATATGAGACAGTCGCTCTATGTTGCCTGCTGACCGTGTGTCTGATCTTAGATCTATTGCTCGTAAAGCAATTTGTAGCGTGTTCTCTGCTTCTGAACTTTTAGACAACATGAAAGGGTGGACGGAAAAGGAGCAGCTATATTTTACTGAGGCATTTGGACCAGAATTTATTGAACTATTTTGGAAATATTCTGATGAGTTAGAGCCCGATGATGTAGCAGCTGATCGTAAGCAAATGTGTGATGGTCTTTTTGCTTTCTCCCAGGTGTCTGATGAAATCAGGTGTTTGGTGAAATGATGTGCTGCGGCAGACCGTTTGCGAGAGGAGAAAAGGGCCGTGGGCGTAGTTGCACTGACATCTCAGATCGGCAGGGTGCAAGCTTCCATCTTCGGAACAGATAAGACTATGATAGTTCACGCGAAACCAATGCGGGAGGCAGCGCCTTTGTATGTTCCTCCTAAAGGATTGGGTACAAGTGATGATAAAACTTCTGTTGATGCTAAGGGTTATTTTATTTATAATTGGATGTATACTCCTTGAAATAGGGCAGATGTAATGGCACTTAAAACAGCATTACCTGACCCACAGAAAAATCCAGCCGCCTTTTATGAGGAAATTGAGGGAGCAATTAGTTCTTGTACTATGACTTTGGCTGACATTGATTTATTTTTCAGATTGATATTACCGCCAGATATGTGGAGAACTGTTTGTAAAGTTGCTGATCGTGTAGTTTTTGGGGCGTCATGGAAAGATTTAGAACAGATGGACAGGGATAGGGAACCTGCGAAAAAGCCGTATCAGTTGATTCTAGATCTTCCCGCAGCCATATTAGTTAAGTTAAAAACGATTATTCCCCCTAAAAAGATAGATTGGACTGTTTTAGCATCTTGTAAGCAAAAGGTTGATGAATCGGTCTCTGATTTCTTTACATGCTTTGAAGAAGCATTTCATGATTTTAGCGGCCAGTTATTGTCAGATGATACGGGCAGACATTTGTTCGTCGATAAATATGTCGCAAATCTGTTACCAGGAATAGCTAGTTGTCTAAAAGCTAGTGAAAGTTCATGGACTACCTCTACTCCGGTTTCTCTTTTGACTAATGCTCAATATTATGAACGTCAGGAATTAGAAGCAAAAGGTAGCGAGGATGAAAAGATTAAAGAATTAAAGACAAAGGTTATGTTGGCTCAAGCTTATGGTCCGCCTTTTTGAGGTAGTGATAGAGGTGGACGTGGATCTTATGGTTCTTCTTACACTCGTTCAAATTTGTCTGTTGATCAGTGTGCGTATTGTAAGAAATTTGGGCATTCGGCTGCCGATTGGCCAGCACTACGTGTTCAGCAGTGTTCACGTGGTCAGGGACAAATGAGAAATCGCTCAGGATATTCAGGGCCTAGAAGAAGCATGAATGATCATGCTAGAGTTGATGCTAATGTACGAGGGCAGGATGGGTTTAACACTTTTGATAGACGGAACCAATACCAGATGTCTCACTATGTGCAGCCTGATTTCCAAGATTCTGCTTATGCATAGGATTGCCTAGGATGGGGTAAGGAATCAGTTGAAGTTCCAGTAGATCAGAGGGGTCCTTCTGTTACAGCACATTTTTCGGGTTCTACTGATCAGTTTCTGGTTGATACAGGAGCTACTCGTAGCGTCTTGTCTAAACAATTGATTCCAAGGGCTCCCCTGTCTGGCTTCACCATTATATCGATAGGTTTCAATGGAACACCTTCCCCTAGCCCATTGTCACAACCACTTGCATTCCATGTTGATAAATGTACTGCTCCATGTCCATTTTTGCTTTCTCCAAATACACCAGACAATATTGTGGGTCTTGATATGCTCAAGTATTTCAGGTCTACAACATGATGCTCTCCTGAAGGGGTGCGTGTTATTTTGAATGATAATCATCCTGTGATGGAAAGAGTTTGTCTTGTTAAAGAGGATATTGCATTAGCTTCACTCTCTAGTACTTTGTGGGCTACTTCAGATACTGATGTGGGAAAAATAATTATTCCACCGGTACATATTAGTGTCAAGGAGGGAGCTGTATTGCCACGTTTGCCTCAATACAAATGTTCACAGGAGGGCGAAGAAGCACTCACACGAATTGTGCATGATCTTATTGCAGTTGAAGTTGTTGAGGAGGTTCCGTATAATGTTTGTAACAGTCTGATTCTTCCTATTCTGAAAAAGGATACTGATACTAGGATTTACCGATTCATTATTGATTTATGAGAAGTGAATAAGATTGTACGGTACGGTTGCTGCCCTGCAACTCATGGGCCTTACACTAAAGTATGGATTGAGGGCTTGTAATGGTAGAGTGGGACAATGTGCTCTGAATATGGACACTTTCCAGAGAGGTAACGCAGGTTCAAAACTGGATTATATTATGCATAGCATGATGACATGGGAGAGAATAGTGACCTTTAAAATAGATAAGAGGAAAGAAAGTGATCATTTTCCGTTAGTAATTGAATTGAGGGGCTACCTCCTAGATCTAGACAGCATGAAAAAGGATAAGGTGGAGTTTCAACCTACCCTTAGTAATAATCATAGGGCAGTAAAATGGCCAGCGAAATTGGGTAATTTGGGTGTTATGACGAATATCTAAAATATATACTCAGAATTGCTGGAACCCTATGCCCATAAAAATTGTATTGACATTCCTATTAAAGATATTCATCAATCATTGAGCACTGCTTTGAGACCCTATCTTACTAAACAGATACAACAAAAACACATACAGGGCAGAGAACAAACTTTCTTCTAATCCCTGGTATTCCCCTGAATGTAGAGAGGGAAAAACACTACTGGTAGAGGCTCTAAAACAGAAAAATCCAATAGCAGTGCAACAGGCAAGGGCCGGTTATAGGAAAATCCTGGCTGTAGCACAGAAAAACTGGGAAGACCGAAAATGGTAGCCTTTTGGAAGATAGTTACTCACGGTAGGAAAGAGGGTATATTTAACACCGAACATCATATAGATCCCTGTGTGTGGGTTAATCATTTTATGAACCTCTATTCAGATTCTTCCGAGCATGATTTACATCTTTCCCTGCATATAGAATTACCCTCTTGGGGCAATTTACCTGACATACAATTTAGCATGGAAGAAACAGTGACTGCCATAAAAGCGATTAAAATAGGCAAAGCCCTGGGTCTGGATAAAATCCCTGGGGATCTGTATAAACATAATATAGACGTAAGGGCACCCTACGTAAATCTACTTAGCAATGCTATAGCAAGGGGACAGCCAGTTCCTGAGACATGGGAAGGAGCAGAAATAATCCCAGTCTACAAAAAAGGATCTAGGGAGGACCCGGGGAATTACAGGCCAATCAGCCTAATTGATGTTATGCAAAAAATATACGCTAGGCAGCTGCTGAATAGATTAGCTAGTTGGATAGAGGAAAATAATATTTTGACAATATACCAGGCAGGTTTCAGACAGAAGACAAGCACAATTGACAAGGCCTTCAGGTTATTATCCATAATGTGGAAATATTCAAAACTAAAGAAGGGTCATCTCTACATCGTGTTTGTGGATTTGCACGTGGCCTTCGATTTGGTCCCAAGAGACACACTATGGGTGGCGTTAGGGAAACAGGGTATGCCGGGGAATCTTTTGCACCAGATAAAGAGGCTGCATGAAAATACTTATGCAAAGGTACGGTGGAGCCCAAATGGAGAGCTGACAGATCCAATACCCATTAAGAGGGGAGTAAGGCAGGGTTGTGTGCTTGCCCCAACCCTCTTCTCACTATACATCAATGATTTGGTTGAGTACCTTAAACAGAGCAATCATGACTCACCAAGATTAAATGGAGACCCAGTTCCTGCTCTCCTTTTTGCAGATGATACCATCTTATTATCTCAAACTCCCACGGGCCTACAGACTCTTTTGGGAATGTTTAGTAAATATTGCATATTGAAGGGGCTAGAAATAAATACAAACAAGACAAAATATTTGATTGTTAAACCCCACAGAGCACTTAGAAGAAGCATCCTGATCAATGTGCATGAATTGGAACGAGTTAAAAGTTTTAATTACCTAGGGATATTGCTGGATGCCAAGTTGTCCTGGATGCCGCATATTAACAAAGCTGTAACATCTCTGGTCCACAGCTCCACGGCAATAAGCAATAATTACAAAAACTCAAGAACTGAAATTGTCTCACCAGTGTTCGAGGTCTATAGATATAAAGTGCAGGCCGCTGCTTTATATGGCGCTGAACTCTGGGGAATTGCAAACCTAATTTCACTAGCATCCCAAGAAAACAGTTTCATGAGGGGGGTACTGGGACTGCCACAATCGACTCCATTGGTCCCTCTTTCTTACGACTTAAATATGAAGCAAATAAGTAACATGGCAGTTTTGAGGCCATTGCTTTATTGGGGTAGGCTTTGGTCAACTCCAGATTTGATTCACTATAGGCAAGCACTAATTGAGATAATGGATCTTGATAAATCAGTTTCCCTTCCTTGGCTTCACCATATAAGGTCCTGGTTTTATAATCTAGGGCTTAAATCCTTTTGGGACGAACCCGATACCCTCATGACACAATCTAAGATTCGGTTAAAGCAAGTATTCTGGGATTACTCTTCGATTAGACTTTTCAATAGTAAGGATCTGGGTAGATTGACCTCAAAATGTTGGGATATTAAGCCAACACCAAGATCTGAGGAATGGCTAGATACAATTCAACCTAGGCGAGCAAAAGCACTATTCATGAAATTTCGATATGGAATCCTCCAGATCAAGACGTTCACCACCAAATGGGGCCCCCAGAGCGAGAATATCCATGATTCTAAGTGAGGATTATGTAATATGGAGACTACTGAAACGGTGGAACATGTTCTATCAATTTGTAAAACCTATGATAAGCCAAGGAGAAAATGGATTCAACCTATTTGTAGGAAATTAGGAATTAGAAATTATAATGAAGCGGCAAGACTATTAAGGTATAGTACTACTCCATCTATTGTTTTTGGAATAAGCCGCTTTCTCCTAGCAACATCATATATTAGGGACAGGGAGGGCCTGAGGTTCTAGTGAACCTAGATGTATTAAACACCCATAGACAAACTTAATGGTGTAACAAATGGCTAACAGGCTTTTCTTCCTATAAGCTAATAGATCACTGGTATTTAAGTTGATTAGGATGTAATTTTAGAATTTTCTAATATAAGGAATTAATATAATTATTTCCCAATTTCAGGAATTTTTATTCTACACCATGTAATTGACCTTATCAAATGGCCAAATGGCTTTCTATCTTGAAAGTTAATAGAACAGTGGTATTCCATTGGATTTGGACTTAATTTTAGAAATGTTTAACTTTTTAGTATAATAAATGATTATAATTGATTACTCTTTATTGATTTTAGGAGTATTATTTGTTATTTATGCAATTGATTTTAGTATCTGTAAGATTATTTGTTATTTTATGATATTTTGATTGTATTATCCTTGTATGGCTAATAGCCGAATAAAGGTTTGTTTGATGATGAATAAGATTGTGCTACCACAATATCCTGTGGTATTGTAGTGTGGTCAGTTTTACGTATCCTTTGCGCATTAGCTTCAGGCTTTAGGCCTTTGTGCATTTTGCCCTGGATGTATTTTATTTCTTTGCTCGTAGCTTAGAGCCTTCGTGCACTTTGCTCTAAATGCTTTTTATTCGGCTTCGTACTGTTATTTTTCAAATAGCCAGTTCTACGGTCTTGTTTTATATTTCATATCACACTGTTTAGCCTACTTCAGCACTGGAGTTCTCCATAACGCGTTACTCTGTGCTTCAGTCAAGGATACAGTCTGGTACATTGCCGATAGATGTGGTAGGAGTTTAGTCTTTGGCATTCCTGCGTAGGGACATTTTGTGACCACGCTGACATGTTAGTTATAAAAACACTTCCTTGTCCCAATACACGCAAGAGGGCGATTCCGACCAGGGAACCACAACTAGACGCTGACTGCCTCGTTGCAGATGCTGAACCAGATCACAGGCCTTTGCTCAGGTATGAGGGCTGATGTCTCCCGAGGGATTCAGAAAGGCAAGTTAGAAGCTTAACATGCTGTGCTCAAAATAGAACTAGCAGAGGGAGAGTAGAAATTGTTAAATACCATGATAGCGTTGTTCTTATGTTTTACTCTCCTGGTGACTATTTCAATCCTACTGTGTTGTATGGTTCTGGTTATTGCGGCTCACGCCTTATTATCTAAAATGCAGTCGTTTTATTAAAACATTATATAAAACTTATACTGCCTTTGTCATTTGTATATGAGATCATACTGTAAATGAGAGAGTTGGTTTGGATCTGAGTGACCACGACTTCCCTGAGAAGTTCCAAAGATGTAATGCGCTCGGCTGCCCAATCATCTCTTCCCTTTGGGAGAAATGAGGCACTGCTAGTTAGCCGGAGCAAAACCGGATTTAGGGTGACAGAAGCCCTTCCAAGTGGGTCAGACTCAGTCCCCCACACCGTGAACGATCCTGCTGCCTAGAAATCCAGTAGTCTCATTTAGGATAATGAGAGTCCACGCGACATGGCGCCGCCAACAATTGGTCTGTCTCTAATTTTTGGGTCCGGCTGACTTTCTCAGTCTCATATATATTTTGACTCCTCGGTTCCGTAAGCGGAGACGTCCGTGGGGCTGAGGATTTCCGCCGCCACAGGATAGGTGCATCCTATTACTTAGTGGTCGGTTGTTCAAGCTTGAACTTTGAAAGGAAAAACCCCGTTATTGGTGTGCCTTCTCTATCCAGGTGCTGTTTTTCTCTAGATGGCGAATCCTGTAGTGGTGCATGTAGCACTTAATATGCGCCAACCGCTCACGGGACATCTGTTAGCACATGGCCTGACGGTCCAGGGGGGTCCGGTCACTTTTGTGGTGGACGCCCATGCAGCCTATAGAACAGAACTTTTTTATTCTTGGGTCGTGTTTCCAGCAGTTGATGGGGGTACAAACACTTTTCACGAATACACTGTTGCGAATGTCCCTGGACAGTACAGGGCATATGCATACTTAGAGATACCTTTATCTTATCAAGAACACCATAATTGGCTTGATGGCGCCCTCCCACACACTGTAGCACAGGTAAGGTTAGGTCCACTGAGTAATGATGGTCCGACCTGGCCTTTATTGGCTACTTACACACCATATCCTGCGGTTGCTAATTTGGCAGTGGCTGACGTGCTTCGTTTATATATAGACTTAGCAACTACATACAGAAGACTGGTTCAGTTTGTAATGCAGGCATTAAATACTAATGCAGCGCGTGCTGCTCCGGCGCACCCACAGGCATTGGTTCCGGGTATCAATCCGGCCACTGTACACTCAGTTATGGGTAAGGTGCCGGCTAAACGTGAGGAAACTCCATTTTGGCTGGCGCAAAAAATTAATACGCTGGAAGCAGTATTTCCCCATACGGGACCTCAGGATAAACATAGAATATTGACAATGTGTTTGCCGTATGGTATGCTTCCTCCGGTGGACCTTTGTAATACCTGGGGCACGGTGTTTGCCGCGCTCTACACTACAGCACACGGTACACCAACATTAGCTAATCTGCCGGAAGTGCTTAAACAAATTCAAGATGAATATGGGGCTGCCCCCGCCTTAGATTTAGGCATGCAGTTGATGGGCAATTTTGCCACAGTTTCTTCTATTATTTTGAGTAATCTCAAGGGAGAGGCAGTAGCACTAGCAGTGCGTATGCGTCTTCGGGACGTTCCGCAGATTAATCAGGAGCGGGAACTCCCGAGAATAATAGCAGAAACATACTCCAGTATAGGTCGCGATAGCCTAGGGGCTAGACCACAAAAACCCCAATTACATGGTAAAAATAATTAAGATAAGGCTAAACAACAGCAACCTGAGGGTACTAAAAAGCGCTGGGAAAAGAAACAGCAAACACCTAAGAAAGATGGGGGATAGTCTCCGCAACCGGAGACCCCGCAGAATAAGTATAATCTCAGGAATAGGGATAATTTGAAAACGCCTGATAGATATCAATATACTGATACACTCCAATCTCGTTCCTTTCAGGACTCCTCGGACAAGAGAAGTGAGAGAGGTGGGCGGTCAGAGCGGAGAACTGAGTACGTGAAACCGAGACAGGAATCACAACGCTCAACTGAGGTTTCTATTAAACAGGAAGAGAAACCACTCCAACAAAAGCAACAATTTAAAAAGAAGAAGGTGGCAGCAGTCTCAGTTAGACATGCCACTCAAGAAGAGAGTTCTCTTGACGAACAAGACATGGGCGTTGGCACTGTTAGACAGCGCGGAAGAGGTCACAATGGTTCACCGGAGTCTTCTAGAGCATCTGGAGGTGAAAGCAACAGATGACTTCATACAAGTCGAAACGGCAGATATGCGAGTCTCTGATCCTGATAGAGTATATAAAGTAACTCTGCAATTAGAAGGGGACATTGACCGCATTGTACATGCCATCTTTTGGGACCATGTGGTAAAATCATATGACGTTCTGCTGGCCGAACAAGATTGGCCCCCTGACTTTGTTCGCGACTGTCCGGTTGGGGAGGAGGTTATTACACCTTCATTCTCACCACTTGCTCCGAGAGAACTGGTGGAGTCCTATAGTAAATCATGGGCTCTGGCACAGGCCCCCGCTAGAAATAACGTGGGGTGGGATAAACAATCACCTTATCATGTAATTCCAATAAAGGGCGAACCTCAGCCGCAGCCGCAGTATCCTATCAAATTTGAGGCTATTGAGGCATTGGTTAGGAAAATTCTTACACAATTAGAGTACCAGGGTGTAATTGAACCCTGTGTCTCGCCGATGAATAATCCCTTATTTCCAGTTGCTAAACCGGACCATTCATATTGGATAGTGGTGGATTACAGACACTTAAATGGACATACACGCACATATGCAATACAGAATTCACACAGCGCAGCGCTTATGAACAATATAGTGCGTAAAAAATACAAAACAACATTAGATATCTCGAATTGATTTTTCTGCCAGAATATGGGGCCCGAGAGTCGGGACTATACCAGTTTCAGTGCGTTTGGCTCTCCAAAAAAGTTTTGTCGTCTGCCTCAGGGGTATAAGAATAGCCCAGGACTATTTTCGGCTCGTGTGACTGAAATTCTGCACGAGTTGGACCCTGAAGCATTATCATATGTTGATGATATATATTTGACAGATGATGAGATTCTGCAACATCTAAGGCGTGTAGCACGCATTGTTGTGGGGTTTGCTGAAATTGGCTATAAGTTTAATTTAAAAAAATCAAAGATTGCCTTCCTCAGCGTCATTTTCCTGGGATATGAGTTGTCGAATGAGGGCAAGAGCTTAGCGCCACATTTTTTTGAGAAATGTGCTCAATTGCAGCCTCCTAATTCGGTTCCGAAGCTCCAGTCATTGTTGGGGTTTCTGAATTTTGGCAGAACTTACATTCCTGATTATGCTACGCGTATAAAACCCTTATACGAGTTGATTCGCCCAACTTTTTAGAGTAGATTTTGGACGATTGAGCATACACATATACTACGAGATTTACAAACTGATCTCTTAGCAGTTCAATATTTGCACACACGGGACAATAAAACGCATTTAGTTATCAGGGTTATACCTGGGGCTGTTGGGTTTACATATGTCACCTTTAATGAGAGTGAGACAGTCCCGATAGCATACAAGTCCCACTTGTATTCTGCTGCAGAACAACGATTTGCACAGACTGAGAAAATACTCACTGCTGTACAGATGGCTGTGATTAAAGAAAGACCTCTTGCCCAGGGCCAACGCATTGTTGTCGTCTCCCCGATTCCAGACTTGGAGGCTGTTACAAAAGCGAGTGTTCCTAATTCGAAAGCTTTACACCCGCGATGGATACAATGGGCTACGTCTTTGACGGCCACTGATGTAGATTACGTATTTGACCCTAAACTGCAGATTCAAGAATTTCTTCAATATGAAATGGAGTACCCAGTTCCCGCTTGCACATTGCCTATTGACCAATATCAGGTGGTCATGTATACCGATGGCTCTGCGCAACCAGCGGTTGGGACTAAACAACAGTATTCTGCTGCATGTGCGGTGGTGAGTGGCACTATGGAGGGGGAAGTGTTCTGCCCCCAACATACTTAGACACAAACCTTGGGAGATTGTACAGCACAGTTGGCTGAGCTCAGAGCTCTATTATTAGCATTGGAACACGCGGATTCGGCGATACTAACTTTGCTGGTCTGTGACTCCTACTACTGTGTTCAGTCTTTCAATGAATATTTACACTACTAGTGGTGGATTACAGACACTTAAATGGACATACACGCACATATGCAATACAGAATTCACACAGCGCAGCGCTTATGAACAATATAGTGCGTAAAAAATACAAAACAACATTAGATATCTCGAATTGATTTTTCTGCCAGAATATGGGGCCCGAGAGTCGGGACTATACCAGTTTCAGTGCGTTTGGCTCTCCAAAAAAGTTTTGTCGTCTGCCTCAGGGGTATAAGAATAGCCCAGGACTATTTTCGGCTCGTGTGACTGAAATTCTGCACGAGTTGGACCCTGAAGCATTATCATATGTTGATGATATATATTTGACAGATGATGAGATTCTGCAACATCTAAGGCGTGTAGCACGCATTGTTGTGGGGTTTGCTGAAATTGGCTATAAGTTTAATTTAAAAAAATCAAAGATTGCCTTCCTCAGCGTCATTTTCCTGGGATATGAGTTGTCGAATGAGGGCAAGAGCTTAGCGCCACATTTTTTTGAGAAATGTGCTCAATTGCAGCCTCCTAATTCGGTTCCGAAGCTCCAGTCATTGTTGGGGTTTCTGAATTTTGGCAGAACTTACATTCCTGATTATGCTACGCGTATAAAACCCTTATACGAGTTGATTCGCCCAACTTTTTAGAGTAGATTTTGGACGATTGAGCATACACATATACTACGAGATTTACAAACTGATCTCTTAGCAGTTCAATATTTGCACACACGGGACAATAAAACGCATTTAGTTATCAGGGTTATACCTGGGGCTGTTGGGTTTACATATGTCACCTTTAATGAGAGTGAGACAGTCCCGATAGCATACAAGTCCCACTTGTATTCTGCTGCAGAACAACGATTTGCACAGACTGAGAAAATACTCACTGCTGTACAGATGGCTGTGATTAAAGAAAGACCTCTTGCCCAGGGCCAACGCATTGTTGTCGTCTCCCCGATTCCAGACTTGGAGGCTGTTACAAAAGCGAGTGTTCCTAATTCGAAAGCTTTACACCCGCGATGGATACAATGGGCTACGTCTTTGACGGCCACTGATGTAGATTACGTATTTGACCCTAAACTGCAGATTCAAGAATTTCTTCAATATGAAATGGAGTACCCAGTTCCCGCTTGCACATTGCCTATTGACCAATATCAGGTGGTCATGTATACCGATGGCTCTGCGCAACCAGCGGTTGGGACTAAACAACAGTATTCTGCTGCATGTGCGGTGGTGAGTGGCACTATGGAGGGGGAAGTGTTCTGCCCCCAACATACTTAGACACAAACCTTGGGAGATTGTACAGCACAGTTGGCTGAGCTCAGAGCTCTATTATTAGCATTGGAACACGCGGATTCGGCGATACTAACTTTGCTGGTCTGTGACTCCTACTACTGTGTTCAGTCTTTCAATGAATATTTACACTACTGGAGGTTGAATGGGTTCAGAGATTCTAAAGGCAACACCATTAAACACAAATTGCTGTGGGGGAAGGTTGCGAATCTGAAGGAAACGCTTCCTAAAGTCCATGCTGTACATACACTTGGACACCAGCGCGTTGGAATACACGTTGCTGGAAATACTTTGGCTGATGAAGCCGTGAAGTCGGCAGTGGCAGTTGCCACTGTGGCTGCAGTGACTCGTTCGAGTTCCAAACCAGACACAGAGATTTTGGCTGCCATAAAAGCTACGGCTGATGGCACGCCATTTCCTAAAGGATTCCCTTCTAAATATAGTTACTGCTTGGGTAGTATGCTAAATGCTGTTGTTAAAATTCCAGGCGTTGGTGTACGTGAAATGCCCAATAAAGTTGAGAGACCTCAATTAATATCTGCAGCACATGAGGGGGCGGCATCTGCACATGCTGGTGTGGCTGCCACGATTTCACTTTTACAGGCTCGTTACTGGTGGCCTGGTCTCTATAAGGAGACGAAGCAGTATGTCCTTTGTTGTGACGTCTGTCAACAAATTAAAGCTTCGACGGCTAGACGCCCGCAGCAGACGCCCCTTCTGATTTCAAATAAGCCTTTACAGTGTGTGTACTTGGATCATTGTGGTCCGCTCACGCCAGATAGTGCATACAAATATATTTTGGTTGCTGTAGATTCGTGCTCCAGATTTGTGTGGGTCTGGCCACAGCGCTCGGCTGACGCTCGGACTGTTATTAAAGATTTGCGCATCTTTGTCGATACATTTGCAGTTGCGGCTTTTCATTCGGACCAGGGCCCTGCTTTTGCCTCTAAGGCATTCAGGGACACCATGGCTTCGTTGGGGGTCCAACTCCAATTCTCGTCTCCATTTCATCCCGAGGGAAATTCTGTTGTGGAGCGTTTAAATTGTGATTTAAAGCAATCCTTAACGGCCAGAGTTATAGGTACGGGTCGTAGTTGGCTAGCCCACCTGTATGGAGTACAGAGAGCACTTAATAACTTGCCTAGAAGGTCCCTGGGGGGTCGTACTTCGTATGAGTGCCTGTTTGGAAAACAAATGTATGTTCCTGATCTAGATGGTCCTGGTGTAGAGGCGGCAGATACGCCCTTTGACATAAATGATCGTGTCACTGTTTTGCAGGATTCACAACAATTCCGTGAAGATAACTCTTCTGCAAGTGCTGCTTCCACAGGAATTAAGGATGAGCCAGAAACGCCTACTGGTTGGATACCCAGGATTGGGGATCAAGTGCATGAAAAGGTCGCAGTAAAGAAAGAATTTGGTCCTTCTTATTGAGCACCAGTCCCTGTGTTAGGGGTTAGCGGCACGAGAACTGTAATTTTACCGCCGCTGCACGGGACCAAAGGAAATCGCTTTGTTTCTATTGATAATGTCAAGTTACAACATGTGGCCGAATCTGCACAGCAGACCAAGGGGAACACCCAGTAGTTCCGGAATCCCTCTCACTACTGGGGAAGAGGTCCTGCTGCAGGTGATTTGCACCGATGCTGTTTCCTCTCCGAGCTTGGGGAGGGTGGAAGATGATCTTGCGATTGTTCCACAGACGACGATTAGTTTGGAGTCTTTTGATCAAGTTGCTGTACGTTCTACTGATATTTCTGAACATGTGGTTTATAGCGTGCCAAGGCGAGAGCCACCATCTGCTTCTTTGTTCACGGTTGCACCTTTTGCAAGAATTGCCTCTGGCTGCTTCAACGGCACTGATGATGCCGTGTCAGACTCCTCGTCCTCACTATCTTCAATCCGACATCCACGTGAGCTGCTGTGTTGGCTTAAACACACATATTTAGTTTTTCCTTGGAACTATTTGTGGCTTTTTATGGCTGTAATGACTGTTCTCTTGTGGTTAGGATTTGTGGTTACTTTTTTTTTGGTGATACATGGTCATTTTCTTCCTGAACGATCTGACATTGAGCACGTGGAGACGGTGTTGAAACCACATTTTTCGTCTCATATGGTTCGAAGAGACTTGTCCAATCTGAACATTTCTGCAATACCGATTCCGGATGGGATTGTGTGGGATAAAGTGATGTTTGAGATATATGGTCCCACTGAATTGATTCAAATACTGTATGTTCTCAAGTTATCAATGAATGATATTGTTATACCAGGCATTGTTTCTGATGATTGGGATGTGAAGACAGTAGATTCTATGCTGACAGAGTTACAATATTATACTGTCTACGACGATGAAGATGCTTACCTGTTTAGAGATAATCATGGTGACATGTTTTGCTCCAATTATTATGGACACCATTTTATTCATAAAGTAAGTAGCCCTAAGTCGATATTTGATTATGTGCAATGGGAACATTGCCCGACTCCTCCACAGGGGAGTTCTAAAACGTATTATGATAAATTTGCATATTTTTCTGGGCATAATCGACAGAATGCTAAGTCTTACTATTTTAAAGTTACTCGTATGCTAATAAGCAAATGTTATTGACCGATACTAAATTACTGTATTCAAATTTGTTTGTATGTAAACTTTCGGTTGAGGGGTATGAATATTGGTTTAAGACTGTTGATTTAAAAAGTGTCTGGGGAACGAAAAATTCGCAAATGCAAGGCAGGGACACATTATTTAGGGCATGTATTATCCCTGTGCAGATGATTTTCCTCAATGACACAGTACAACAGACTAGCTGTTTGGGCCTAGCAATGATTAGAGAGTTACATTTGCCTGGTATACCTGTCCCTTCCAAATTGAACAATTGGCAGCGATATGTTAATGTCATGTTTAGTGAGTTTACACACTGGGTCCAGAATGGTACGCTTAACACTTCATTGATACATCCGGGCGGGTGGTTATTATGGCCCGTAGGCACTAATAAGTGTCATCAATGTTTTGTCACCTCTTCAGGGGGTTCAGGACTAGTAGGGCGGACCCTCGCTACATATCACCAGAACATGCTGATATCATAACTACATACAGTGTGGGAAAGCTTTGTCATCAATGGTTAAAATCATCCACGCTGAATGCGGTTAAATCACATCTCACGTTGCTGTCTAATGATACTGACTTACAAGATTTTTTGTTAGGACCAAAGATGCCACGGAAGAAACGTTTTTTATATGAAGAATATAATGAGATTTGGAAGCTTTCACAACAAGAGGCAGCGGTCCGGTTGAGAAAAATTGATCAGGAAAATCTGATACAGGCTTTGTCTGTTGTAGATAATGGGATACATACCCTTTCAGACCGTGTTTACACGATTGATAACATCGTTTCCTCTGCTATAGACATTATTAAATCAGATATGTCTTCTTTATATCATGGGCAGAGTCAGACGCAGTCCATCATGCAGCTGGGTTGGACTCTACAGACCTTGAAGGCAGGTCGCGTCCTGTGGCAGCACATTCGTGCCAGGGAGAAATTTGTTTCCTTTAATTTGACTCGTCAACAACAGCTGATGGCTAAAAAGGAAGCGACGTATGTTATGTTAAATATTGAAAAATTGGAGAAACTGCCTTTTACGGTTGCTGAGATTCCGTCAGCTGAGTGGTTGATTCATGGGGTTATTAATCTGCCTATCTCCACTCTGCAATTTACTTCTTGTTTGAAGCACATTCCGGTGGGTAGATACGAACGGTTGGGAGACAGTTACATGCACGAGGTGTGGGAGCTTCCCTTTCTATACAGATGTATTAATGGTTTGAGGGAGGTTTTTCTTAGCGGTAGCAAATGCGAAACTTCTGTCAGCCATTCCATGGTTTGTAAACAGCTATCCTTGCACAGGCCGTGTAATGCTTCGATTGCTAACTTAGCTTGTTATCTGAAAGGAGTTCCAGTCCCAGTTATTAAAAACACTTTCCAGGTGCTTTCTAACGGCAGTTACATTCTTCTTAACAGCAAACACTGTTGTGGCATGCGTGCCAGAATAGTTTAAGTAGTCGTTGTCACCAAGGCCGTTACGTGCTGCGGGAATGTGTTGTTTCCCCCCACTCAAATGAGGGAGGTAGCAGACATCTGGCCTCATAATGCTACTTCCAAGGTAAATTTCGACAAGTTGAGTCGATTAAAGGCTCTATTGTTTCAAAAGCATGTGGCCCTTACATCTGCTAGCGAGACCTACGCACTCCAGGTGGCAAGGTCATCAGCGGAAATACAGTCCCTTTTGAATACTAACTTTCCGAGTCACTTTGGTGAACTTGTGGGACGTATATTTAATGCATCCAGCACTACTGGAATTGCACATTTTTTCAAAGCCGTTGGTGTTGGTTTTGCTCACACCATCTCCTCCATATTTGGTTTAATACCTTCGGCTATTCACTCTATTTTCGGAAGCATTTTTGGGGGTTTCCCGATTACTTTGGCTTTATTGGCTGGAGTCTTGCTATTGCTGCTGTTCTTCCGCAATGGCTGTCCCGCCACGACGAGATCCCATAGTGATGCTCCCGTCGGCGCAGCTGTGTCGTGAACGCATGATGCAGCATTTTGGAGCAACACTCCTGGGACATTTGGAGTGTGACTGGTCTCTGACATTCCGGCCAGTTTTGGATTGTGTGCAACCCGTGTTTCGGTGCCTCTGGTGCTCGTTTGAACATGCACTGGCTCTCTGTCTCTCACTGCAGCGCCCTCCAGTGGTCGATGCTGATCTGTTGATGTTCCCGATTAGGGCTCATTCCCAGACTTGTGCACTACGGTTGCGTTTGCTTCGTGAGGCAGTTTATGAGATTCCCTTCCTGGAGGAAGATGGTATTGTCTCATTCATAGGCCCTGCACGGGGTGCCGCCCTGAATGGTTTTGGGGCTTTGGAACACACCTGCTCCATGGTACTTTTTGGCATGGATCTTCCGATATATGACATATATCGAGGTGGAGGAACTCCTGCTTTCTATTGCTTCTGTCTGACAATTGGATTTTGTCTTCTCAATGAAGCAGAAATTGACACTACATTGAATTTGGCTTTATCGTCACATGCTTCCCAAATTTATGACTTTGTTGTCCTCTGACCTTGTCGAAATGTATCTTGTTCTGTTTTGTTTATATCTGGGGCATAATTTTATTGTTATTAGAACCACTTGCTACCGACAAGGGGAGGGTGTAGTGTGGTCAGTTTTACGTATCCTTTGCGCATTAGCTTCAGGCTTTAGGCCTTTGTGCATTTTGCCCTAGATGTATTTTATTCCTTTGCTCGTAGCTTAGAGCCTTCGTGCACTTTGCTCTAAATGCTTTTTATTCGGCTTCGTACTGTTATTTTTCAAATAGCCAGTTCTACGGTCTTGTTTTATATTTCATATCACACTGTTTAGCCTACTTCAGCACTGGAGTTCTCCATAATGCGTTACTCTGTGCTTCAGTCAAGGATACAGTCTGGTACATTGCCGATAGATGTGGTAGGAGTTTAGTCTTTGGCATTCCTGCGTAGGGATATTTTGTGACCACGCTGACATGTTAGTTATAAAAACACTTCCTTGTCCTAATACACGCAAGAGGGAGATTCCGACCAGGGAACCACAACTAGACGCTGACTGCCTCGTTGCAGATGCTGAACCAGATCACAGGCCTTTGCTCAGGTATGAGGGCTGATGTCTCCCGAGGGATTCAGAAAGGCAAGTTAGAAGCTTAACATGCTGTGCTCGAAATAGAACTAGCAGAGGGAGAGTAGAACTTGTTAAACACCATGATAGCGTTGTTCTTATGTTTTACTCTCCTGGTGACTATTTCAATCCTACTGTGTTGTATGGTTCTGGTTATTGCGGCTCAAGCCTTATTATCTAAAATGCAGTCGTTTTATTAAAACATTATATAAAACTTATACTGCCTTTGTCATTTGTATATGAGATCATACTGTAAATGAGAGAGTTGGTTTGGATCTGAGTGACCACGACTTCCCTGAGAAGTTCCAAAGATGTCATGCGCTCGGCTGCCCAATCATCTCTTCCCTTTGGGAGAAATGAGGCACTGCTAGTTAGCCGGAGCAAAACCGGATTTAGGGTGACAGAGGTCCTTCCAAGTGGGTCAGACTCAGTCCCCCACACCGTGAACGATCCTGCTGCCTAGAAATCCAGTAGTCTCATTTAGGATAATGAGAGCCCACGCGACAGTATCTGACATCACAACACTTCTTACTTTGGTTCCCCTGACAGCAACTACGTTCTCTGTGATAGACTTGAAGAATGCTATCTTTTCGATCCCTATTCATCCTGGCAGCCGATATTTGTTTGGTTTTACTTTGAATAAACGATCATCTAGATTTTGCAGAGTTCCTCAAGGCTATACTGAGAGTCCTAGTATTTATAGTCAAGTGTTAAAACGACAACTTGATTCTTTTGTTTTGCCTGAAGGTGTGGCTCTCATACAATATGTCGATGATATTTTGTTGGCAGCTGATACCCTTGAGCAATGTGAGAAGTGCACTTTGTCCTTACTTTCTTTTCTTGCTTCACACCATCATAAAGTGTCACGAAAGAAATTGCAATATTGTAGACCAAAGGTAACCTATTTAGGTCACATTTTGTCTATGGAGGGACGTGCACTTACATCAGATCGTATTCAAGCAATTTTAGACACACCAGTACCCTCTACTCAGAAATATGTTCGTGCATTCCTTGGTCTTACTTCTTTTTGTAGGCAATGGATATTAGGGTTTTCACACAGTGTCAAACCTTTGCTAAAACGTTTAACTAAGGATACTCCAATGCCCCTCCCATGGACAGATGAATGTGAGACTGCTTTCCGGCAGCTACGACAAGCCCTTTGTTCAGCACCAGTGCTAGGTACTCCAGATTACACGAAGCCTTTTGCACTTTACGTACATGAGAAAGATGGATGTGCATTGTCAGTTTTAGTACAGACACATGGCGATAAGCAGCGTCCCTGTGCATATTTTTCAGCAGTACTTGATCCTGTCGCTCGAGCGTTGCCTGGGTGTTTTCGTTCAGTTGCCGCAACAGCTGTGTCAATACGTCAGAGTGAAGGGATAGTTTTGTCACATAAGCTGTTGGTGTTAGTACCCCATGCGGTTGATGCTCTTTTAAATCAAACAAAGACGCAACATTTAACTAGCGCTCACCTGACAGGATATGAATTGACATTGCTGGCTCCTCACATTACACTGAAGAGATGTGCAACACTAAATCCAGCCACTTTGTTGCCATATCCGGTGACTCAGCCTCAGTCACAAGAAACACATGATTGTATATTCCTTACCAAAGAACAGACAAAGGGTCGTATTGATTTGCAAGATACGCCCCTTCCAGATGTAGACAGGGAATTGTAGGTCGATGGGTCTTGTTTAAAGTTGCCAGACGGTACGACCTCAGCTGCATATGCAATCACCACAATACACACGGTAGTGGAGACAGCTCGTATACCACAGAAGTCAGCTCAAGCAGCTGAACTAATAGCTTTGACACGAGCATGAGAGCTTAGTACTGATTTATGTGTGAACATTTCTACAGACAGCCGCTATGCTTTTGGAGTGGCTCATGATTTTGGTTTGCTTTGGAAGGAGAGAGGCTTTCTCACATCCCACGGGATGCAGATAATGCACGGAGAATTAGTGCATAACCTCTTGACTGCATTGACATATCCAAAGAAAATAGCTATTGTGAAATGTAGTGCACACATGAGAGGGACTGATAAGATAGGGCAAGGTAATGCCCTTGCGGACCGCGTAGCACGTGAGGCTGCGATGCAGCGAAGTACTACTTCTATGTAAATAGTGAAGTCACAAGCTGAACGTTTGCATAATGCTAGACAAGACGTATTAGATATACAGAAATCTGCTTCTGTGAAAGAACGTGAGCAATGGTCTGAAGAAGGAGAATTGGATGATGAGGGCTGTTGGCGGAATAAGCAGACGGATAAATGGAAATTGCCTATAGCTTTTGTACAATCTATGGTTCAGATGGCACATGGACTGGCACATGTTGGAGCTTCAACAATAACGAAGTTGCTTACGCAAGTTTGGGAGCATCCAGAAATTTCCAGTACAGCTAAGAGAGTAGTACAGTCTTGTTTGATCTGAATACAATACAATCCTGGAAAAGGGACACAAACTCCTGCGGGAGGGTTTGCTACACCAACTGCACCTTTCGAAGTTCTACAAATGGATTATATTCAGCTTGAACGTTGCAACAATTTAAAGTATGTCTTGGTGGTGGTATGTGCCTTCAGTAAATGGATAGAGGCGTACCCCACAAAGGATAATACTGCCATTACCACAGCAAAGGTGCTTTTGAAATAATTTTTCCCTAGGTTTGGTGTTTGCAGACTTTTATGGAATGATAACGGACCTAATTTTGTTGGGGAAGTTATTAAGTATGTCCTGAAAGGATTAGGGATCAAACAGAAGTTCCATGCGGTTTTCCACCCACAATCAGCAGGGTTGGTGGAAAGTTATAGTGCTACTTTGAAGCTGAAGTTAGCGAAGATACAGGCTTCCACATCTTTAACTTGTCCGGATGCATTACCGTTGGCATTATTGTCTATTAGGTCAGTGCCACACTCTGGAACAGGCCTTACCCCCTATGAAATAGTATTTGGAAGTCCATGAATATTTGGGGAGTTCCTAAGCCAAATTTTGTATATGATGTACCTTGCGTCCTGATGAATGATTATTTGGCACAGTTAACCGACAATTTGGTTTCTATTCATCAACAGGTTTGAGAAGCACTTCCTGACAGATCTACAGGTGAAGGCCATGAACTCCGACCTGGTGACCAGGTGATGATTAAGTCCAGGTGCTCCTTGCAACAAGGACAGCAGTTCGAGTGACGAACCGAAAAAATGGGGTCCATAGTACTCACTGCAAGAGAGTGCTACCTACCTTGGTGGAACCTGCCGTGCTGACCAATCATCGAGAGATTTTGACTACGGAGAAAGGCCGTGCTATATCACCTGACGAACCTGCGGAGTTCTTCCCGGACCATATGATTTCTGGAGTGTCACAATATAATTTGAGACCGAGGAAAGAATCTGTAGTGCTGAAAAAAACTGGTTGAGCTACCGCCTTGGGTTAGTGAAACGGAGAGCCAATGTGGCAAGGGGGGGGGATCAGCCATGCATTAGAGTAGTGACACCCGTCTTGGCCCATGGTGAAGAAATCAGCAGCTGCCCAGGGATCAGAGCTCCAACAATTGTTTTTAATTAATTTCTGGAAGTGTCGATTATCACTGTTGCTAAAATGAATAACAAAGTGATCATTAGTACTATGGGGTTTGTTGTTGTTTTGGTGGTTATAGCAATAATCAGCTGGTTTGTTGAAACGATGGCTCCTGCTCGTGAGTTTTTTGTTGCCACTACTCCAGTACCAGAGGATCACTATTACTTACACCGTCAATCGTACTTCAATAATACTTTCATTCAGATGTTGCATCATACTCATAATGCTACAAATACTACTAACTGTTGGGTATGTGGAATGATACCTGCGCATCAAAAGAAAGGAGGAACACCTTTCATTCCTCTTCCTTTTTCACACAATGGTTCTTGTCAAGCTTGGTATACGCTTTTGTTTGCATCTGGAAAACGTACAGAGGGCGGACTTCTTTTTCGTCTTAATAAAGTATGCTACCAAGACAAAGATGGGTATCCCCAAGCCAAAGGAACTAAATGGGAATGGGAATAGAATCAACCGGACAATGCCATATGTCTTCACAAATATAAGAGACTCTGACAAGAAAGAACAATTTGTGATTTTTTTTACAAAAACTAAAGCAGATTTATGTATACGTAGCATTGGGCGAATTCCAGTGGGGATAAGCGATTGTACCTTGATTTTAACTATTGAGGGGATAAATAATAGTAGTTTTACAGCTTCACATAATACATATTTTGTTGCTGGTAACTATGGATATTACCAACTACCTGTTGGGTGGTCAGGTGTGTGTTATGTATCTTTTCTATTACCCCCTGTATTTTGGCACCTGCATCATATCACCGAGATTTTAAACTGTTCAATGACATCATTAAAAATAGATATAAAAGGACAATAAGTACAAATGAGGTAGACCAAACGGACACTAGCCTGCAACAATATGTTGATTTTAATTTAGGGTTGTTCTCCTTTGTGGGTGCTGCGTTAAACAGTAGGAAAGTGAGATGATTGACTAGGGTTGTGGAAGCTGTTACTAATCAGGCAGCTCTGGCACTTGGGAATATTACTGAGGAGCTCAAAATTGCGAGGATTGTAGTGCTTCAAAATCGTATGGTACTAGATGTGATATTAGCTGATCGAGGTGGTGCATGTTGCATCATCGGTAGTAGTTGCGGCATTTTCATTCCAGATCACTCACCTTCAGTATATGATGCAATATCTAAATTGCATAAAATTGCTGCAGAAATTCACACAGAGACTGGTACTTGGACTTTTTCTGGATGGTTTTGGGCTCTTGTTTCCACCTGGGGCTGGAAACTACTGACTATCCTGGGTGTAATGATTGCAATATGTTTCACATGCTGTATCTGTATTCAGTGTGGTCCAATGTTCTGCTCCATGTGTATTACTGCTTGTATGCCTACCAAAAGAGATATTACAGAAATGAAAGCACAACACATGTTAGATAAGGAAATAGCTGAAATGATGAGCATAAATATACAAGATGAATATTTAGATTATCCCAGAAAGACGAATGTCTTCAGCTAATGCTGAAAGGGTTGTCTGTTGTAATTTAGTAGCGATTACATTAAGCATTAGCAGAAGACATCTTGTATTTAGCAACTATTGTGAACATTTCGCGGAATCCATTTTGTATTCATGGCAGCCATTTTCTCTGCCACATGCTGCCATGTGCTCACCATGTGCTCTGTCCTACCTTCCTGTTAACTACTCTTGAAAATCTGTCTAGTGACAAGTTATATTTAGCATCTCCCACTTTCGCACATGCTCAGTAAGATCTGCAGCTGTTAGTAATTAGTAACAGATAGTAATGTGTCAACTAGTCCTTGAAAACTGTTAGCCCCTCCTACCTGTTGACTGTGCATTTCCATATGACCTTATATGCATATAAGTCTTGCTTCAATAATTGTACCACCTTCTTTTTAGCCCCTGCGTGGGTATAAAAGGACCATGCTCTCTTAGTTCAGTGTGCTACTTCAAACATTACTGTGTGCTACTTCAAACAGCAGTTTGAACTGTAGAAACACCTCTTGAGGTTTAATAAACTTTGTCTTTTATTTCAGTTTCTGTGCCAACTTCTTCCTATCTGGTCTGAGGACTTTGTGCAACGAAGGGCAAACCCCTGCACTAGTAGGCCTTGCTGAGGCTTACTTCGACAGCCCCAGAGCCCAGGAAAGCAGGAGTAAAACACAACAAGTTTCCTAAAACACATTAGAAGTCGTAATAGAAGATAATGCAAGAACCAGAAGAGACTGCAAGACACCAACAAAGGATTCCTGGACCTTAAGAACTGTGGAAGATTGGGACCAAGTCCAAGAAGCACTGAAGAGTCCAGGGAGAACAGGAGTCACTGCTAACCCGGATGAAGGTGCCGAAGAAGAACCACCGGGGAGAAGACAAAGTCAGTATTGCAACAAAGAAGACAGATGCAGGTTCCTGGTTGGTGCCGAAGATGTCCCACTCTGGATGGATGGATGAATGCAGTCTGGTTTGCGTCACTGGATTCCACCAACAAGCCTTGGCTCATGCAAAACACACGGTCAGCTGAAAATGACGCCTCTACCCGGGGGGGCGGGGGGGGGCAGAGGGGGCTCTCAGCAACTCAGAGAGCCCTCAGAAGATCAGGCTATGTGCAGATGAGTCCTACAGCACAGGGACAAAGAAGGTGTAAATGGAGGCCCATGCAGCGCAACACAAAGGATTCCCACGCCACCGGAGAACCACTCAGGAAGCTGTGCGTTGCAGGACAGAGTGCTGGGGGCCAGAATTGTGCTGCATAAGAAGAACTTCTTGGTAGCTCGCACACAAGCCTTGGCAACTGCAAGTCACATGGAGCACAGGGGTACTGGCTTGCATGGAGAGTCAAGCTCTTACCTCCACCAAAGTTGGACAGCTGGATGTTGGGACGTTTGGAGTCACTTTAGTCTATCACCCATGTTGCTGGATCCACGCCTGTTGTCTGGAGAGGGGACCCAAGCCACCGGTCTTCGCTGCAGAGAGGTGCCTGCTAAAGCAGGGGAGTGACTCCATCACTCCATGGGAGATTCCTTTGGTTCTTCTGGTGCAGGCTGAAGACAGGCAGTCCTCGGAGGATGAACGGCCTAGAACCTGTTGCAGTTGCTGTCAGGAGCTGAAGATACAATGTTGCAGAAGTCGTCTTGGCTTCTTTGTTGCACTTTTGTAGAGTTCCTGGAGCAGTCAGCGGTTGATCCATTGAAGATGAAGTAAAGGATGCAAAGGTTCCTGCTGGAGTCTTGCAATCCGAATCTGAAGAAACACCCAGAGGAGAGACCCTAAATAGCTCTGAGAGGGGGATTGGTCACCTAACCAGGTAAGTACCTATCAGGAGGGGTCTCTGATGTCACTTGCTGGCACTGGCCTCTGAGATGCTCCCAGAGTGCCCCACCACCTTGGAATCCAAGATGGCAAAACCCAGGGACACTCTGGGAGAGCTCTGGGCACCACCCCTGGGGTGGTGATGGACAGGGGAGTGGTCACTCCCCTTTCCCCTGTCCTATTTCACGCCAGAGTAGGGACTGAGGGTCCCTGAACCGGTGTGGACTGGATTATGCAAGGAGGTCACCATCTGTGCCCTTCAAAGCATTTCCAGAGGCTCTGGGAGGATACTCCTTCCATGCCTGTATCACTATTTTTTCCAAAGGGAGAGGGTGTAACACCCCTCTCCGAAAGGAAATACATTCTTCTGCCATCCTGGGATTGAGCTGCTCAAGCCCCAGGAGGGCAGAAGCCTGTCTGTGAGGTGGGAGCAGCTGGGGCTACAGTGAAAACCTCAGAAGGCTGGTGTGGCAGTACTGGGGGTCCTCTGTGGAGCCCCCAAGGTGCATGGGATTGTGCAACCAATACTGGAATCAGTATTGTGGTACAATTACCTTAGTTGGCCATACTCGGAGTTACCATTGTGAAGCTGTACATAGATATTGACCTATGTGCAGTGCACACTTAAAATGGCACTCATGAAGCCTGGGAAAATGGGCCTGGACAATGTGGGGGCACCTCTGCTAGTGCAGGGGTGCCCTCACACACAGGTACTTTGCACCAATCCTTCAGGGTTGGAAGATCTAATATATAGGTGATTTATAAGTGACCTGGTGCAGTGAAAATGGCTGTGAAATAGTGCATGCACTATTTCACACAGGCTGCAATGGCAGTCCTGTAGAAGCCTTTGTATGGGCTCCTCATGGATGGCAAAAGAAATGCTGCAGCCCATACGGATCCCCTGGAGCCCCAATGCCCTGGGTACCTAGGTACCATATACTAGGGACTTATAATGGGGGACCACTGTGCCAATTTGGAGTGAACTACTGAGTTACCAGTATGTAGTGACAAATTCAGAAACAGAGAAAGCATGAGCACTGGGGTCCTGATGAGCAGGACTCCAGTGAAAATTTAGAAAACAGTGAAACACACTGACAAGCAGGCCATACACCATAAGCACTGGGGTCCTGACTAGCAGGAGCTCAGTGACACAGTCAAAAACAAACATTGACATCAGGCAGAAATTGGGGGTAACATTCCAAAAAGAGGGTACTTTCCTACACACTTGTCGCTACATCATTGTACTCGTAGGCACTCGTTTTGGCTGAATATTTGAGAAGCCATTGCAACGCAGGATCCTCTGTCCTTCTGTCTCCAAAGTGAATTAGTGATATCAGTGAGTTAGAAGTATCTGTGACATTACGTAGCTCGTACAGTCCCAAGCAATTTCACAGTGATGCAAGTATGCATGCATTTCTAAAAAGGGAGACTGAGTTGGACGGCCAATGGGGTTGAGAAATGAGAATAGAATGAAAGATCATTCATTGCAATGTATTAGTTACAAATGTAGTTTTTGTTAAGGAAATTTGGAATAGGGATTTTAGGAGTATAGCCAGCTCAACGATAGTTGATCATGCTAGCAATATACGCGATCTGATTTAAGTACAATGTTATTACATTTACCTGTTATGTAATTATTTTTTGGAGCTTAACGGTACCACTAATGTATTTTTTATCTTCTTTATTTCATACATCAGCACCTAAAGGCAAGAAGAGGGGCACTGCACAGGCAGGTCTCGCAAGAGCAGGGGAGTTGCTGACCACCAGCGCCAATGCTGATCGCTCTGCTCATCCCAGTAAGTCCTAATATTCAATATTATTATAATTATTTTCCTAACTTTTACCTCTCCCCACTTTTGCCTTATTTACCTTTTTTACACTGTCTTCCTTTTCTTCCAACTCCCCTGTCCAAGCTTTGTTTAATTATCATGCATTGGTTTTTTTTCCTGTCTTTCATTGACCATTTTGCATTCCACCCCTTCATTGCGCTTTAACGATTCAGAGTCATTGTCAATTATAGGCTATAGCTCTGCCCCTCTATTAAGCAAAGCTTTTGGTTGGCTTGACTACCTGGCTTTTCTAACATTTCAACAAAATGCCCAGAGTGATATTTTTTTACAGAAGATACTGCAGTGCTGCTAACCGAACTGTAACACTGTATTGTGGTAGCATTTGTATGATTAAACAAATTAAGAAGTGTAGGTGTACCTGGCATTTAAAAACTGTATACTGTTTTTTTTACTCACACCAACCAGTGGAGCCGGCTCAAGTTCCACAGCTGCAGGAGCAGATGGAGCAGGGAGAGACATGGTGGCAGGGTCGGTTGATGATAAGTCCCATTCCTTGCTTATTGACAGCTACTATTACTCACTAGCCACAAATGTGTTGTTGTGATCAGATTCATGAACCCCTCCCATTACAGCTACAGCTGTGGTTGGGTTATATTACTTATGGCCTCTTTTATATGCAACTCAGCAAAAGCACACATAATGTACGTTACAAATGATGGCTTGATGGAAACGTTAAAGAACAGAAGATTAAAAGAAAGGATGGGTGAAAAGAGTGAAAGGAAAGGATGCATGGGTAGACAAAAAAGGACACGTGGGTGAGTATTGGGTAAATGGATGAATGGCTAAAAAGATGATTGAAAGAGAGGGTGGATAGTGGATACTGAATAGATGGATAAAGGATTGTGAATTTGGGTGAAAGACTGGATGAGAAAAAGTAAAGCTTAAATCATGGTGGCTATAGGTGTATATGGGGGAAGAATGAAAGGACGATTTAATAATTGCTTGAATGGATAAAGATGGGAGCTCTTTTTCTATAGTGAGATCAGTGACACCCTCTATTCTTATATAGCAAAAGCTCTACCTACCTGCCTAATCCATCTGCCTTACTCGCAGTGGAGTAAGTCAAGTTTCTTTTCTTTCCTTCCTGCCCAGTGAATCAGTCTGTTGGAAAGAATTTATGATGCTGGGTGAGACCAGTGAGTAAAGTGGGGCTTGTAAGTTCCGAATTTGATTTCAATTTTGGCGTAGGGGATACTCTGTGACAAACATGACAAATACAGTCTATATAGCCCATTCCTTTCCCTGTAGTGCAGTGCATTGTTTTCCCCCCTGTATAGGTATGGCAGACAGGATAAATATATCCGCATTTTATACATGACATGTGTGATGTATCTTATTTATTAATTTGCCTCTTTGGAGTCAAGGCAGCAACTAAGTGAAAGGCATGTGCGGAAAAGCTGGGCCATTGGAATTAAAGATAGATAATTGTCAGCTACAGCTGCCCAAGCTGCAGACAGTAGCAAAGTACTTGAAATGCTGGCTAGCATGCCTCCAATTATTTGGCACAAGAACTTGTACTCCACAGTGCAATGTGCCCTATACATCATAAATGAGAGAAAAAAGAAATTCTATTAAATTTGTATGTTTAGTTACCAGAAAAGCCTTTAAAAGAAAAAATTAAATCGCAGTTATTTTTAATATGGTCTTATTCTGCCTTAATTCTTTTCTACCAGACAGTCAGTGCTTTTTATGAGAGGCATGTGTAGGTAAACAAATACAATTGTGCCTGTGACTCTCCTAATCATAATAACATAAAATTCTAACATCCCTAGAGGGCCAGCAATGTAGTGCTACTGCACCACTCACTAGCTATCATTTGGAGAAATGTTTGCTCACTGCATTGTTTACAATTTGGCATTTTTTTTCTTTTTTTCCTTGATATAGCTACTCCTGCTTGACTACCACCACTAACCAGGCAGGAGATAGCAGCCCATCTACAGCAGCAAAGGCTGGGGAACATCCAGGCCGAATATCAGTACCTGGTGATCCTCGCGGAGGAAGAGGCCAAAAGAGCTGCTGTGGACCCCGGACCCAGCAGAGCAGCACGCCAGCCCTCAGTCTCCTAGTCAGTACATCACCAGCGCCACCGCCAGCAGTCAGGGTCCCTGACTGCACCTGCTGCTGCACTCACCCGCTCTGACAGGGCATTGCTCAGATGCATCCTGCAGCAGATGGGCTGGATAGAGACCCAGCTCGCCAACATTGAGCAGAGTCTGGACCAGCTCTGAACCCATATTGACAGGGCCCTCTTTTAAGCCCTTTTTTAAAAACATTTTTTGGGTGGGAATGACTTGTTGTGGGTGTAAAGGGTGGAGAGGTATTTGGGATGGACTTTGGACTTTTCTTGGACTTTTGGAGGACTTTTTTACTTAATTTGCAGCTCAAATCTTTATTTTGGTGTTTTACACTTTGTGTTTGCACTGCTGTTTTTTAGTGTAGCCTGTGTTTTTTAATCTGCTAAAAAAAGTGTATGTCATTTACTTATACATTTGGTCTATTGACCTCTGCAACTATATATTGACCACTAGGGGATGATTGCCCTTGCCTATTTTGCCTACAAAAACCCAGTATACACAGACTGTAAAATCTTTTATGGGAGTTAATTACTAACTAAACAAGTTCACTGCAGTCCACAATTCTTCCCTTACCTGAATAGATGAACCGGGGGTCTTCTTAATGCAGGGTGTTTCCTAGGATGGCATCTTAAGACGGTGGTAGGGGTAGTAGTTGCAGGCTAGCGTGCTATCAGGGAAGACAGAAGGTGCCACTCCCACCTATGTGAGCTCCAACTGCAGCACTAATTAAAGGGTTATCTATCACTGTCAACTAGTTTAAAAGAAAACAGCGAGTTTGTAGGTCGTATGTCATAACTTTAGGAAGACTGAGACCAGACTACCACAATGACAGCATTAGGTACACAGCAAAGACGACCATATGATAATAAAATTGAGCAATATCAATTTCTTCTGAGCAATGGTGGGGAGCTATAAAAGCAAACTTAGGAAATGCAATCATGGAGTCAGGAGAAGTGGGCTCAGACTCAAGAGTGGTTGGACCAGATGAAACAATTACAGAACACACACACAAGGCATGAATGAAGATGTTGATGGGGCCGGTGTGGAATATTGCTCAGGTAACAGAAGGTAGAAGGTCATGCAGTAAGTTGGTGTTGTTTTCAATTCATCTGCCCCAGCAAGTGTGTGATTCATTTATGGTGTAAAAATAGGTCACACCTCAATAAATTACACAGTCGGGGAAAGAGGGTTAGGGGCTCAATGAATGGATGGTAAAGGGGATTTGGGGAAAGCTGTGACAAAGAAAAACACTACGTAAAAGAAACCACAGCAATATTCATTGGGGTGCTGAGCAGCACACCATCATCAATCTGCTGTGGAAGGAAACAAAGGGATAATTAAGTATGACACAGTTGAGTAAATACTTTATAGTATATCCTAAGTGTTATATCTTCTAGTTTTGAAATGTGGAAGATTAAATTTAACCCACCCAGTTCTAAAAATTACGATTGTTAAAAGGAAAATGATACTGTATCGCCAAATTGGTAATGCATCTCCATTCTTCTTTGAATGTCCATCATTATGGTGCCTGTCTGAATCTGTCCGGTAGGTAAGCTGGAGTCTTGAGCTTACCCCAAGTTTTGCTTGTGCAGTAGAGGACTAGGAGAAGGCCTGTTTATTGAAAAAAAACAGCAGCTGTATTACAGAGTAAAGGAGAAGGACAAAAGAAAGCAAGGTAAGCATCATGAGGAGTCAGGAGTGTACCAAGAAGACTCAGAGGCAGAGAAAGGACATAAAGGAATTTCACGGTTGAGGTAGCAATGCAGCAAAAACATACTCAGCAGCATTTCCAAATCAACGCACCTCTCTCCAGTTCACAGAGCTGAGTGAGTACTAGGCCTCAGAGTTTTCACAATCATCATGGGTTCTCTTTGAAGTTGATAACCTTCTCCTTTCTAGCAGTTGAAGTAGTCCCACCTTGAGTCCTTCCATCTTCCTCCTCCAGTTTCTGAGTCCAT
The DNA here is from genome assembly GCF_031143425.1 of Pleurodeles waltl. Classification (NCBI taxonomy): domain Eukaryota; kingdom Metazoa; phylum Chordata; class Amphibia; order Caudata; family Salamandridae; genus Pleurodeles; species Pleurodeles waltl. The sequence goes on along the minus strand of NC_090443.1, from coordinate 297,944,920 downwards.
TTCAGCCACAAACTGAGCAAGATAGACCTGTGAAGGACACTGCTGTTGATGAACAAATAGAGAAACAGAACTGGAGCATTTTATGTGTAGATTTGTGTTTGGTAACTAAAGTGGCTGATCTATTCTGAAGAACCAGAAAAAAAGGAGTGTACCCTGCAGGTATATTTCACTAATTTTGAAAGGCCAATCACTTTGAGGAAAAAATGATCACCTATCAGCCCCTAAACATTACAAATAATTGGAAACAAGTTTACAAATTTGTTGAACTCCCTCCCTCACTGTCAGCCACCACATACATCAGTCGTCACTCACAAATTCACAATCATTATATCACCACTCATTGGTACAATAGTTACTTAGCAGTTACCTCTTCCAATCCAAGCATGGTGGTTGAACAAAATATCTCTTCTTTGATGGAAGCCACATATTGGAATTAGGCATTGGCACTGACAGTCCTTTAATCAATGATCTTCTAGGGCAGTCCTGCTAGATGATGTAAAAAAATAAGATAGGCAATGGCATGTGAGGTAGGAAGGCATTGTCTCCAATGTCCTGAAGGGTATTTAGGGGCTTCTTCACTGCACACGGTCCAACTCCAATTCTGGGCTTATATGGAACTATAAAATGGTGGGGCAGCATAAATCTGACACAAACAAAATGTTGCACTAGCATATTTTTTTGCAAAGAAAGAAAGAGAAAAAGTAGCTGAAGGAGAAATAATTAAAATGTTATGTGGTAGCAATAGCATACTCAGTCTGGAAAGTAGAGTTCATGCTCAAACTGTTTTGGGAACAGTGTAATTAGGTGGTTTAAAATACTGGTTCATTTTGATCATGGTCAATCTCTCCACATCTTGAGGCAAGAGACTGGTCCTTCTCACTGTAACAACTGCACCAGCTGCACTGAACATACGTTCAACAGACACCCTGGATACAGGACAAGCCATAAACTTTATTGTCAGCCTGCTGAGCTCTGGCCATTCGTGCATCTTCCCATACCAATACACCAATGGGTATTGATCCACATACACCTAATGTGGGTCATCCAGATACTCCTAGAACACCTTTGCATGGTCATTGGTGCTGCCACCTTCTTGATTCCTTAAACCTGCGCCTCTGCACTGGACTTAAGACCTGCCGCTTGAAACTAAGCCAATGCAGAGGGTGGGTCTGATTCTTCTATTGCTGTTTTCACAGTTTTCTTGTTGATGGAGTTGGCGGATGTGAGACAAAACTGCACTCTCTGGAAGTTGAAGGTGTCACCCCAGAACTGCAAAGTGGGACTCTAAGTTCCAGACGTTCTTCTTCCAGTTCTCTGGCTTGCTCAACAATCCACCTCTTGTATTGTGAAATATCCCCTTCAGACAAATAAATAAAAATGGAATTCATTTTTTGTAGCGTGGATCAAATAGGGTGGCACAGGTATACTCTTTGGATGAGATTATGGCCCTCATTACAACTTTGACGGGCGGCGGAGGCCGCCCGTCAAAGTTGCGCCGCAGGAATACCGCACCGCGGTCTGAAGACCGCGGCCGGCATTCCAAGTTTTCCCCTGGGCTGGCGGGCGGCCGCCGAAAGGCCGCCCGCCAGCCCAGGGGAAAACGACCTTCCCACCATGAAGCCGGCTCGTAATCGAGCCGGCGGAGTGGGAAGGTGCGACGGGTGCTACTGCACCCGTCGCGTATTTCACTGTCTGCTATGCAGACAGTGAAATACAAGCGGGGCCCTCTTACGGGGGCCCCTGCAGTGCCCATGCCATTGGCATGGTGTAAGGAAATGCCTCCTTGGCATGGTTGCCCCCTGACTTTTTGCCTTTGCTGATGCTATGTTTACAATTGAAAGTGTGCTGAGGCCTGCTAACCAGGCCCCAGCACCAGTGTTCTTTCCCTAACCTGTACTTTTGTTTCCACAATTGGCAGACCCTGGCATCCAGATAAGTCCCTTGTAACTGGTACTTCTAGTACCAAGGGCCCTGATGCCAAGGAAGGTCTCTAAGGGCTGCAGCATGTCTTATGCCACCCTGGAGACCTCTCACTAAGCACAGACACTCTGCTTGCCAGCTTGTGTGTGCTAGTGAGGACAAAACGAGTAAGTCGACATGGCACTCCCCTCAGGGTGCCATGCCAGCCTCTCACTGCCTATGCAGTATAGGTAAGACACCCCTCTAGCAGGCCTTACAGCCCTAAGGCAGGGTGCACTATACCATAGGTGAGGGTACCAGTGCATGAGCATGGTACCCCTACAGTGTCTAAACAAAACCTTAGACGTTGTAAGTGCAGGGTAGCCATAAGAGTATATGGTCTGGGAGTTTGTCAAACACGAACTCCACAGCACCATAATGGCTACACTGAAAACTGGGAAGTTTGGTATCAAACTTCTCAGCACAATAAATGCACACTGATGCCAGTGTACATTTTATTGTAAAATACACCCCAGAGGGCACCTTAGAGGTGCCCCCTGAAACTTAACCAACTATCTGTGTAGGCTGACTAGTTTTAGCAGCCTGCCACAAACCGAGACATGTTGCTGGCCCCATGGGGAGAGTGCCTTTGTCACTCTGAGGCCAGTAACAAAGCCTGCACTGGGTGGAGATGCTAACACCTCCCCCAGGCAGGAATTGTCAGACCTGGCGGTGAGCCTCAAAGGCTCACCTCCTTTGTGCCAACCCAGCAGGACACTCCAGCTAGTGGAGTTGCCCGCCCCCTCCGGCCAGGCCCCACTTTTGGCGGCAAGGCCGGAGAAAATAATGAGAAAAACAAGGAGGAGTCACTGGCCAGTCAGGACAGCCCCTAAGGTGTCCTGAGCTGAAGTGACTCTAACTTTTAGAAATCCTCCATCTTGCAGATGGAGGATTCCCCCAATAGGGTTAGGATTGTGACCCCCTCCCCTTGGGAGGAGGCACAAAGAGGGTGTACCCACCCTCAGGGCTAGTAGCCATTGGCTACTAACCCCCCAGACCTAAACACGCCCTTAAATTTAGTATTTAAGGGCTACCCTGAACCCTAGAAAATTAGATTCCTGCAACTACAAGAAGAAGGACTGCCTAGCTGAAAACCCCTGCAGAGGAAGACCAGAAGACGACAACTGCCTTGGATCCAGAAACTCACCGGCCTGTCTCCTGCCTTCCAAAGATCCTGCTCCAGCGACGCCTTCCAAAGGGACCAGCGACCTCGACATCCTCTGAGAACTGCCCCTGCTTCGAAAAGACAAGAAACTCCCGAGGACAGCGGACCTGCTCCAAGAAAAGCTGCAACTTTGTTTCCAGCAGCTTTAAAGAACCCTGCAAGCTCCCCGCAAGAAGCGTGAGACTTGCAACACTGCACCCGGCGACCCCGACTCGACTGGTGGCGATCCAACACCTCAGGAGGGACCCCAGGACTACTCTGATACTGTGAGTACCAAAACCTGTCCCCCCTGAGCCCCCACAGCGCCGCCTGCAGAGGGAATCCCGAGGCTTCCCCTGACCGCGACTCTTTGAACCTAAAGTCCCGACGCCTGGGAGAGACCCTGCACCCGCAGCCCCCAGGACCTGAAGGACCGGACTTTCACTGGAGAAGTGACCCCCAGGAGTCCCTCTCCCTTGCCCAAGTGGAGGTTTCCCCGAGGAACCCCCCCCTTGCCTGCCTGCAGCGCTGAAGAGATCCCGAGATCTCTCATAGACTAACATTGCGAACCCGACGCTTGCTTCTACACTGCACCCGGCCGCCCCCGCGCTGCTGAGGGTGAAATTTCTGTGTGGGCTTGTGTCCCCCCCGGTGCCCTACAAAACCCCCCTGGTCTGCCCTCCGAAGACGCGGGTACTTACCTGCAAGCAGACCGGAACCGGGGCACCCCCTTCTCTCCATTCTAGCCTATGTGTTTTGGGCACCACTTTGAACTCTGCACCTGACCGGCCCTGAGCTGCTGGTGTGGTGACTTTGGGGTTGCTCTGAACCCCCAACGGTGGGCTACCTTGGACCAAGAACTAAGCCCTGTAAGTGTCTTACTTACCTGGTTAACCTAACAAATACTTACCTCCCCTAGGAACTGTGAAAATTGCACTAAGTGTCCACTTTTAAAACAGCTATTTGTGAATAACTTGAAAAGTATACATGCAATTTTGATGATTTGAAGTTCCTAAAGTACTTACCTGCAATACCTTTCGAATGAGATATTACATGTAGAATTTGAACCTGTGGTTCTTAAAATAAACTAAGAAAAGATATTTTTCTATACAAAAACCTATTGGCTGGATTTGTCTCTGAGTGTGTGTACCTCATTTATTGTCTATGTGTATGTACAACAAATGCTTAACACTACTCCTTGGATAAGCCTACTGCTCGACCACACTACCACAAAATAGAGCATTAGTATTATCTATTTTTACCACTATTTTACCTCTAAGGGGAACCCTTGGACTCTGTGCATGCTATTCCTTACTTTGAAATAGCACATACAGAGCCAACTTCCTACGTTGGTGGATCAGCGGTGGGGTACAAGACTTTGCATTTGCTGGACTACTCAGCCAATACCTGATCACACGACAAATTCCAAAATTGTCATTAGAAATTCATTTTTGCAATTTGAAAGTTTTCTAAATTCTTAAAAGTCCTGCTAGGGCCTTGTGTGTTAAGTCCCTGTTTAGCATTGTCTTTTTAGAGTTTAAAAGTTTGTTAAAAGTTTGAATTAGATTCTAGAAACAGTTTTAGATTCTTTAAAAAGTATTCCAACTCTTAGCAGAATAATGTCTGATACAGAGATGCAGGTGGTGGAACTCGACACCACACCTTACCTCCATCTTAAGATGAGGGAGCTAAGGTCTCTCTGTAATATCAAAAAAATAACCATTGGCTCCAGACCTACCAAAATTCAGCTCCAGGAGCTGTTGGCAGAGTTTGAAAAAGCCAACCCCTCTGATGATGACATCACAGAGGAAGAAATTAGTGACTTGGAGGCCAATGTCCCTCCTCCAGTCCTAAATAGGGAGAACAGGACCCCTCAAGTCCTGTCTCCAACTGTGTTAGTCAGAAATAGTGAGTCCCTCACAGGAGGGTCCCACATTTCTGAAATCACTGAGGATGCTCTCAGTGAAGATGACCTCCTGTTAGCCAGGATGGCCAAAAGATTGGCTTTAGAGAGACAGCTCCTAGCCATAGAAAGGGAAAGACAAGAGATGGGCCTAGGACCCATCAATGGTGGCAGCAATATAAATAGGGTCAGAGATTCTCCTGACATGTTAAAAATCCCCAAAGGGATTGTGACAACATTTGAAGATGGTGATGACATCACCAAGTGGTTCACAGCTTTTGAGAGGGCTTGTGTAACCAGAAAAGTGAACAGATCTCACTGGGGTGCTCTCCTTTGGGAAATGTTCACTGGAAAGTGTAGGGATAGACTCCTCACACTCTCTGGAAAAGATGCAGAATCTTATGACCTCATGAAGGGTACCCTGATTGAGGGCTTTGGATTCTCCACTGAGGAGTACAGGATTAGGTTCAGGGGGGCTCAAAAATCCTCGAGCCAGACCTGGGTTGACTTTGTTGACTACTCAGTGAAAACACTAGATGGTTGGATTCAAGGCAGTGGTGTAAGTAATTATGATGGGCTGTACAATTTATTTGTGAAAGAACACCTATTGAGTAATTGTTTCAATGATAAACTGCATCAGCATCTGGTAGACCTAGGACCAATTTCTCCCCAAGAATTGGGAAAGAAGGCGGACCATTGGGTCAAGACAAGGGTGTCCAAGACTTCAACAGGGGGTGACCAAAAGAAAGGGGTCACAAAGACTCCCCAGGGGAAGGGTGATGAGACAACCAAAACTAAAAATAGTAAAGAGTCTTCTACAGGCCCCCAAAAACCTGCACAGGAGGGTGGGCCCAGAGCCTCTTCACAAAAGAATGGGTACAAGGGTAAAAACTTTGATCCCAAAAAGGCCTGGTGTCATAGCTGTAAACAGCATGGACACCAAACTGGAGACAAGGCCTGTCCCAAGAAAGGTTCCACTCCAAACTCCCATCCAGGTAACACTGGTATGGCTAGTCTCCAAGTGGGATCAACAGTGTGCCCAGAGCAAATCAGAGTCCACACTGAAGCTATTCTAGTTTCTGAGGGTGGGGTGGATTTAGCCACACTAGCTGTCTGGCCGCCTAACATGCAAAAATACAGACAGCAACTCTTAATTAATGGGACTAGAATAGAGGGCCTGAGGGATACAGGTGCCAGTGTCACCATGGTGACAGAGAAACTGGTTTCCCCTGGCCAATACCTGACTGGAAAAACTTACACAGTCACCAACGCTGACAATCAGAGAAAAGTACATCCCATGGCAATGGTTACTTTAGAATGGGGAGGGGTCAATGGCCTGAAACAGGTGGTGGTCTCCTCAAATATCCCAGTGGACTGTCTGCTTGGAAATGACCTGGAGTCCTCAGCATGGGCTGAGGTAGAACTAAAAACCCATGCAGCAATGCTGGGTATCCCTGAACTGGTGTGTGTGAAAACAAGAGCACAATGCAAGGCACAGGGTGAAAAAGTAGAGCTGGAGTCTGGAAAAATGGCCCAGCCTACCAAGAGAACAGGAAATTCAGTTGGGAAACCGACTGCAACACAGCAAAAGAAAGGGAACCTCTCTTCTCAGGAAGAAGTTCTGCCCTCTGAGGGAACTGAGCCTTTGGAGCTTGAACCTTATCAGGTTGAGCTCTTAGGCCCAGGGGGACCCTCAAGGGAGGAGCTGTGTAAGGGACAAGAAACCTGTCCCTCTCTTGAAGGCCTTAGGCAGCAAGCTGCTGAAGAGTCCAAAGGCAAGAAAACTGGAACCCATAGGGTCTATTGGGAAGATGGACTCCTGTACACTGAGGCCAGAGACCCCAAACCTGGTGCCACTAGGAGAGTGGTAGTGCCTCAGCTGTTCAGAGAGTTCATCCTAACATTGGCCCATGACATTCCCCTTGCTGGACATTTGGGACAAACCAAGACGTGGGAGAGGTTAGTCAACCACTTCTACTGGCCCAATATGTCCAACATGGTTAAGGAGTTTTGCCTCTCCTGCCCCACCTGTCAAGCCAGTGGTAAGACAGGTGGGCATCCAAAGGCCCCCCTCATTCCACTTCCAGTGGTGGGGGTTCCCTTTGAAAGAGTGGGTGTGGACATAGTTGGTCCACTAGAACCTCCCACAGCCTCAGGAAATATGTATATCCTGGTAGTAGTGGATCATGCTACCAGGTATCCTGAAGCTATTCCCCTTAGGTCGACTACTGCCCCTGCAGTAGCCAAGGCCCTCATTGGTATCTTTACCAGAGTGGGTTTCCCTAAGGAGGTGGTGTCTGACAGAGGTACCAACTTCATGTCAGCATACCTAAAGCACATGTGGAATGAGTGTGGAGTGACTTATAAATTCACTACACCATACCATCCACAAACTAATGGCTTGGTTGAGAGATTCAACAAGACATTAAAAGGCATGATCATGGGGCTCCCAGAAAAACTCAAAAGGAGATGGGATGTCCTCTTGCCATGCCTGCTTTTCGCTTACAGAGAGGTGCCACAGAAGGGAGTAGGATTCTCACCCTTTGAACTTCTGTTTGGTCATCCTGTAAGGGGACCACTTGCCCTTGTTAAAGAAGGCTGGGAGAGACCTCTCCATGAGCCTAAACAGGACATAGTGGACTATGTACTTGGCCTTCGCTCTAGAATGGCAGAGTACATGGAAAAGGCAACCAAAAACCTTGAGGCCAGCCAACAGCTCCAGAAGTTTTGGTATGACCAAAAGGCTGCACTGGTTGAGTTCCAACCAGGGCAGAAAGTCTGGGTTCTGGAGCCTGTGGCTCCCAGGGCACTCCAGGACAAATGGAGTGGCCCTTACCCAGTACTAGAAAGGAAGAGTCAGGTCACCTACCGGGTGGACCTGGGCACAAGCAGGAGCCCCAAGAGGGTGATCCATGTGAACCGCCTTAAGCTCTTCCATGACAGGGCTGATGTCAATCTGTTGATGGTAACAGATGAGGATCAGGAGGCAGAGAGTGAACCTCTCCCTGATCTTCTGTCATCAGACCCAAAAGATGGCACAGTAGATGGAGTGATCTACTCAGACACCCTCTCTGGCCAGCAGCAAGCTGATTGTAGGAGAGTCCTACAACAGTTTCCTGAACTCTTCTCCTTAACCCCTGGTCAGACACACCTGTGTACCCATGATGTGGACACAGGAGACAGCATGCCTGTCAAGAACAAAATCTTTAGACAATCTGACCATGTTAAAGAAAGCATCAAGATGGAAGTCCACAAGATGCTGGAATTGGGAGTAATTGAGCGCTCTGACAGCCCCTGGGCTAGCCCAGTGGTCTTAGTCCCCAAACCTCACACCAAAGATGGAAAGAAAGAGATGAGGTTTTGTGTGGACTACAGAGGGCTCAATTCTGTCACCAAGACAGATGCCCATCCAATTCCAAGAGCTGATGAGCTCATTGATAAATTAGGTGCTGCCAAATTTCTAAGTACCTTTGACTTGACAGCAGGGTACTGGCAAATAAAAATGGCACCTGGAGCAAAAGAAAAGACAGCATACTCCACACCTGATGGGCATTATCAGTTTACTGTTATGCCCTTTGGTTTAAAGAATGCCCCTGCCACCTTCCAAAGGTTGGTGAATCAAGTCCTTGCTGGCTTGGAGTCCTTTAGCACAGCTTATCTTGATGATATTGCTGTCTTTAGCTCCACCTGGCAGGATCACCTGGTCCACCTGAAGAAGGTTTTGAAGGCTCTGCAATCTGCAGGCCTCTCTATCAAGGCATCCAAATGCCAGATAGGGCAGGGAACTGTGGTTTACTTGGGACACCTTGTAGGTGGAGGCCAAGTTCAGCCACTCCAACCCAAGATCCAGACTATTCTGGACTGGGTAGCTCCAAAAACCCAGACTCAAGTCAGGGCATTCCTTGGCTTGACTGGGTATTACAGGAGGTTTGTGAAGGGATATGGATCCATTGTGACAGCCCTCACTGAACTCACCTCCAAGAAAATGCCCAAGAAAGTGAACTGGACTGTGGAATGCCAACAGGCCTTTGACACCCTGAAACAAGCAATGTGCTCAGCACCAGTTCTAAAAGCTCCAGATTATTCTAAGCAGTTCATTGTGCAGACTGATGCCTCTGAACATGGGATAGGGGCAGTTTTGTCCCAAACAAATGATGATGGCCTTGACCAGCCTGTTGCTTTCATTAGCAGGAGGTTACTCCCCAGGGAGCAGCGTTGGAGTGCCATTGAGAGGGAGGCCTTTGCTGTGGTTTGGTCCCTGAAGAAGCTGAGACCATACCTCTTTGGGACTCACTTCCTAGTTCAAACTGACCACAGACCTCTCAAGTGGCTGATGCAAATGAAAGGTGAAAATCCTAAACTGTTGAGGTGGTCCATCTCCCTACAGGGAATGGACTTTATAGTGGAACACAGACCTGGGACTGCCCATGCCAATGCAGATGGCCTTTCCAGGTTCTTCCACTTAGAAAATGAAGACTCTCTTGGGAAAGGTTAGTCTCATCCTCTTTCGTTTGGGGGGGGGTTGTGTAAGGAAATGCCTCCTTGGCATGGTTGCCCCCTGACTTTTTGCCTTTGCTGATGCTATGTTTACAATTGAAAGTGTGCTGAGGCCTGCTAACCAGGCCCCAGCACCAGTGTTCTTTCCCTAACCTGTACTTTTGTATCCACAATTGGCAGACCCTGGCATCCAGATAAGTCCCTTGTAACTGGTACTTCTAGTACCAAGGGCCCTGATGCCAAGGAAGGTCTCTAAGGGCTGCAGCATGTCTTATGCCACCCTGGAGACCTCTCACTAAGCACAGACACTCTGCTTGCCAGCTTGTGTGTGCTAGTGAGGACAAAACGAGTAAGTCGACATGGCACTCCCCTCAGGGTGCCATGCCAGCCTCTCACTGCCTATGCAGTATAGGTAAGACACCCCTCTAGCAGGCCTTACAGCCCTAAGGCAGGGTGCACTATACCATAGGTGAGGGTACCAGTGCATGAGCATGGTACCCCTTCAGTGTCTAAACAAAACCTTAGACGTTGTAAGTGCAGGGTAGCCATAAGAGTATATGGTCTGGGAGTTTGTCAAACACGAACTCCACAGCACCATAATGGCTACACTGAAAACTGGGAAGTTTGGTATCAAACTTCTCAGCACAATAAATGCACACTGATGCCAGTGTACATTTTATTGTAAAATACACCCCAGAGGGCACCTTAGAGGTGCCCCCTGAAACTTAACCAACTATCTGTGTAGGCTGACTAGTTTTAGCAGCCTGCCACAAACCGAGACATGTTGCTGGCCCCATGGGGAGAGTGCCTTTGTCACTCTGAGGCCAGTAACAAAGCCTGCACTGGGTGGAGATGCTAACACCTCCCCCAGGCAGGAATTGTCAGACCTGGCGGTGAGCCTCAAAGGCTCACCTCCTTTGTGCCAACCCAGCAGGACACTCCAGCTAGTGGAGTTGCCCGCCCCCTCCGGCCAGGCCCCACTTTTGGCGGCAAGGCCGGAGAAAATAATGAGAAAAACAAGGAGGAGTCACTGGCCAGTCAGGACAGCCCCTAAGGTGTCCTGAGCTGAAGTGACTCTAACTTTTAGAAATCCTCCATCTTGCAGATGGAGGATTCCCCCAATAGGGTTAGGATTGTGACCCCCTCCCCTTGGGAGGAGGCACAAAGAGGGTGTACCCACCCTCAGGGCTAGTAGCCATTGGCTACTAACCCCCCAGACCTAAACACGCCCTTAAATTTAGTATTTAAGGGCTACCCTGAACCCTAGAAAATTAGATTCCTGCAACTACAAGAAGAAGGACTGCCTAGCTGAAAACCCCTGCAGAGGAAGACCAGAAGACGACAACTGCCTTGGCTCCAGAAACTCACCGGCCTGTCTCCTGCCTTCCAAAGATCCTGCTCCAGCGACGCCTTCCAAAGGGACCAGCGACCTCGACATCCTCTGAGGACTGCCCCTGCTTCGAAAAGACAAGAAACTCCCGAGGACAGCGGACCTGCTCCAAGAAAAGCTGCAACTTTGTTTCCAGCAGCTTTAAAGAACCCTGCAAGCTCCCCGCAAGAAGCGTGAGACTTGCAACACTGCACTCGGCGACCCCGACTCGACTGGTGGCGATCCAACACCTCAGGAGGGACCCCAGGACTACTCTGATACTGTGAGTACCAAAACCTGTCCCCCCTGAGCCCCCACAGCGCCGCCTGCAGAGGGAATCCCGAGGCTTCCCCTGACCGCGACTCTTTGAACCTAAAGTCCCGACGCCTGGGAGAGACCCTGCACCCGCAGCCCCCAGGACCTGAAGGACCGGACTTTCACTGGAGAAGTGACCCCCAGGAGTCCCTCTCCCTTGCCCAAGTGGAGGTTTCCCCGAGGAACCCCCCCCTTGCCTGCCTGCAGCGCTGAAGAGATCCCGAGATCTCTCATAGACTAACATTGCGAACCGACGCTTGCTTCTACACTGCACCCGGCCGCCCCCGCGCTGCTGAGGGTGAAATTTCTGTGTGGGCTTGTGTCCCCCCCGGTGCCCTACAAAACCCCCCTGGTCTGCCCTCCGAAGACGCGGGTACTTACCTGCAAGCAGACCGGAACCGGGGCACCCCCTTCTCTCCATTCTAGCCTATGTGTTTTGGGCACCACTTTGAACTCTGCACCTGACCGGCCCTGAGCTGCTGGTGTGGTGACTTTGGGGTTGCTCTGAACCCCCAACGGTGGGCTACCTTGGACCAAGAACTAAGCCCTGTAAGTGTCTTACTTACCTGGTTAACCTAACAAATACTTACCTCCCCTAGGAACTGTGAAAATTGCACTAAGTGTCCACTTTTAAAACAGCTATTTGTGAATAACTTGAAAAGTATACATGCAATTTTGATGATTTGAAGTTCCTAAAGTACTTACCTGCAATACCTTTCGAATGAGATATTACATGTAGAATTTGAACCTGTGGTTCTTAAAATAAACTAAGAAAAGATATTTTTCTATACAAAAACCTATTGGCTGGATTTGTCTCTGAGTGTGTGTACCTCATTTATTGTCTATGTGTATGTACAACAAATGCTTAACACTACTCCTTGGATAAGCCTACTGCTCGACCACACTACCACAAAATAGAGCATTAGTATTATCTATTTTTACCACTATTTTACCTCTAAGGGGAACCCTTGGACTCTGTGCATGCTATTCCTTACTTTGAAATAGCACATACAGAGCCAACTTCCTACACATGGGCACTGCAGGGGCCCCCAGGGGCCCCGCGACTCCCCCTCCCGCCATCCGGTTCCCGGCGGGAGAACCGCCAGGAACTGGATGGCGGGAGGGGGAGTCGGAATCCCCAAGCCGGCGCAGCAAGCTGCGCCGGCTTGGAGGATTCCTTGGGGGCAGCGGGAAACCGGCGGGAGACCGCCGGTTTCCCTTCTCTGACCGCGGCTAAGCCGCCGCGGTCAGAATGCCCCGCGGGGCACCGCCGGCCTATCGGCGGTGCCACCGCGTCCCGCGGCCCTGGCGGTTACAAACCGCCAGGGTCGTAATGAGGGCCTATGTCATTTTGCAGCCTTCCTTTACAAGTCAAGTGATGGATTAGGCTCTCAACCAAGGCATGCGCTTCTGGGTTTTCATTCACACCCCCAAATGAGAACCTTCCAGACACCTTCTTTAGCTGCTCATGTGGAAGATCCAATAACGGGATAGCTTGGCCCATTGTACTGACCTCCTTGCTATCTTCCCGCGCAAAAACCTCAAAAGGGAGCAGCTTCTTTGTGAGGCATTTGACTAGGCCCTATTTGTCCGCATCCATGGTCATAGCTTTCCCAATTGCATCAGCTCCTTTTTGAATGACATAGTCAATGATATATTTGTATTGCTCAAACAGATGTTGCAACATATAATAGATTGAGTTCCAACGTGTTGACACTTTCTGTATCAGGGCGTTAATGGATACTCTGTTACCACGCTGAAAATTCCACAACTGTTTCTGGGATTTAAAAGAATGGCTGAAATGAGTGCAGATGCATCTGCAGGTGGTCGGTATGTTGCTGACTATGTCTTCTTTTTTAACAAAGTCTTGCACAACCAGGTTGATGCAGTGCACCAAATACAGGACCCTGAAATAGTCACCCTCTGCCATGGCTTTGACTATGTTACTGCCATTGTCTGTGGCAGCACATCCAATTTGAAGATATCTGGGTTGCAGCCATTGAGACACCCTTGCTATTAAATTCCTCCAAGATGTTTGCAGCTGTGTGTGATTTCTCCATGGCAAACATGGCTACAGTTGCATGCCGCCGAATGCTCTTAAAAATGTCTTCAGGGTCAAAACCGTTAGATAGCTTTTGCGTCACCCCCCCAAAAGAGATACAGTGTGCAGTGATGCACATGTAATCAGTCACCTGACAACTGGTCCACATATCTGTCGTCAGGTGAATAGTGTGGACAACACTTTGCCGCAAAGCTTGTCCAAATAATTGCAGCACATTATGTGCAGTGCTGGAACAGCAACTTTGTCAAAATAGGTCTGACTTGGAACCTTCCATTTGGGGCAGAGGGCTGCCAGAAACTCTAACAATCCCACTCCTTCCACAAAAGAAAAAGGGAGGAGGTCCAGCGTTAACATTGGTGTCAGCTTCCCATTGTACAAATGTGCCATCGGGTGGTTGCGGTCATAGGGCCTCTCCTGCATAAACATGCCCGTAATTGTTGCCTGGATTTTCTTCTTTTGTGAGGCCGCTGACAACTTTTGAGATTTAAGTGGTGGTAGTCTCAATGCACATTGTGTTGCTGTCACAGTGGGCTGTGGTTTCTCCATCTAACTCAGTTTTCCTGTGCCATTGTGAGGTCGCTGAGGCAGACAATTCTGGCACATTGCTGGAGACAGGGCTGCTTTGCATGAGGATGTCACGCTCTTCTTCCTCAGCTTCCACTGTGATTTGACCAGTTGTAGCTGATGTTTCCTGGCTCTCCTCACCCTCACCATCCTCACCATGTTGAACAGTTTTTAAGGTGCTCATCCCACTGGATTGCATGATGTTTTTTCATTTGGATCATCTGGCCTCCAGTACCATAATGTGAACCTGGCTTACCTCGATGAACACTTGTGTGACAATTGGAGCATATGGCAATGTTCTCCTCCTGTTTGATATTCATAAAAAAGTTCCAAACTGGGAAGGAGTACTTTCTTATTGGGCCACTGCCAATGCCAGAAGAAGAACTAGATTTAAGTGGGTATGTTGATTGCCTCTCTGCAGTGCATACTACTACTGAGGAACAGGTTGGTGCAGGTCTCTGCTGGGGCCTTTCAAATATGGGAGCTGGCAGTACTGCCTGTGCCAAATTCCTCAAAGCAGGTTGAATGGTAATGTTGGATTCCTCAGTGCCAGCCTCCACAATGATTGGCTCGTCGTCACTGTGCTCCTCATTTTCATCCCCTTCCTTGATTTAAAGGCTTTCTGGAACTTTTCTTTCCCCTTGCCTCTCCTGGTGTCTCCTGGACTCAGCTGAGGTCCACTCCATGTCTCTATCATCGTCATCAGAAGTGGTGCTTGAAGAAGATGGTGGTGTAGTACCCTCCCTTTCTCTTGCTTGAGATTTAGGAGCCATTGATTCTAAAAGAAGAGGTTTTTGCTCAGCAGGAAGCTCGACCTCATGTTCTGCTCCAACTTTGAGAAGATCTGGTTGTGCTTGCTGTCCACTTTGTTCTGTTTCCTGAACCAATTGGGTACTACTTTGTGAAAGGGACAAATCCAATTCAACATCACTGCTCATAGGCATTCCCATGATTGCAGTGGCTGCCTCACTAACAGACATGGTCTTGGGCTGGGTTGGGGTGGTGCTGTTGATGTGGAAGTGCTGCTTACAGGCTCCTCCCTGGAGCCTGGTGTGGCAGGCACACATCTCCCTAAAAAGGTTGCAGTTGGCACACCACTGGAGGAAAGCTGATGATTCTCATTGGCCACTTTCTTGGGAGCAAATTTCTTTGGGGTCATCTGTTCGGTTGGCAGTGGTACTAAGATGCACAGAAGAAAGAATTTGGTGCCTCTTGACTGCAGTAACTGGAAGGCCTTCTCTTTGGCAGTACTGCGGGTGATGTGGGGTCTCTTCTCTTGTGCACCTAAAAAACAACCAATCAAGAAAAACATGCAGTTAGTGAAACGTGGCATTGTTGCAGGTTAACATAGCATGGAGAAATGCAATCTTAGTGCGGTTGATTACTTATGTGATATACCTATTTAATGGCAGCAAGGTGGATTAGGGGGGATGGAATAATCATTCACAAAGAGAATTATGCTGTTGGTTTATTTTCCATGCTCCACAGCCAGGGTATCCTGGATGAAATTGAATTACACCTAAAGAAAATGAATGCTGCATTGCCACTGTGCGTCTTTGGTGGATGCATGGATGGATGGATGGATGGATGGACGGATGGATGGAGGAATGGATCGGATGGATGTGGATGGATGAATCAAGATAAAGTTTAGAATTAAATAAGAATTTAAATAAAAAAAAATATATTTATAAACTAAAATGTAAATAAAAAATACATTAAGAAATAAAATAAAAAAATAAAAAAGAAAGTAAAAATTAAAATAAAAAATATTTAAAAAATTTAAATGAATACATAAAAATTAAAATTTGAAAAGAAATTAAAAACATAAAAAATAAAAACTGAATTAAAAAGTTATATACAAAATGTAAATTAAAAATTAAAATAGAAAAAAATAAACATTAAAATAAAAACTTAAAAAACAAATGATCAATAATTAACGATGTTTGTATGTGAGCCTATGTCAAAGACACACTGGCTGCATGCGCAAAATGGCTTCCAGCCATCCACATGGTTAAACAACAACAACAAGGAGCAAGGAGGAGGCATGGAAAACAAAGAACACATGCAAGCCTATGACAAGGGA
Organism: Pleurodeles waltl; assembly: GCF_031143425.1. Taxonomy (NCBI): domain Eukaryota; kingdom Metazoa; phylum Chordata; class Amphibia; order Caudata; family Salamandridae; genus Pleurodeles; species Pleurodeles waltl. The sequence goes on along the minus strand of NC_090443.1, from coordinate 297,929,024 downwards.
CACTGGTTCAACGGACAAAATGGCTGCCTGCCATGTGGTCAAACAACAAGGAGCAAGGAGGCATGGCAAAGAACACATGCAAGCCTATGGCAAAGGGACACTGGATGGATGGACAAAATGGCTCCCAACCCCATGGTCAAACAACAACTACAAGGAGCAAGGAGAACAAAGAAGAACACATGCAAGCCTATGGCAAAGGGACACTGGCTGCAAATGGTGCCCTTGGTACCTAGGCCATGGGGCACTAAAGATGAGTCCTGAGTGCTACAACACAGACTATGCCACCCTCAAGACCCTCTCACTAACTGCACACAGTGCTGCCATTGCAGAATGTGTTTTGGTGCAGCGATAAAATGAAAGCTTGACATTGCCCACAGCCTGCATGCCATATCCCCTAACACTGCATGCAATATATATAAATCACCCCTATGGCAGGCCTTACAGCCCTAGGGCAGGGTGCATTTTGTTACATGTGTGGGCACAGCTGCATGAGCAGCTATGCCCCTGTTATGTCTTTGTCAATTCCCAGACATAGCAAGTGACCAGTGAAGCCATTTTAAGTACATGTGCTGGACACTACTCATTACGAGTTCCCCAACTACATGATGGCTTTACTGAAGATAGGGATGTTTGGTATCAAACATCTCATATTAATAAACCCTCAATGAATCCAGACATGGATTTAATAATACATGCACACAGAGGGCAACTTAGAGGTGCTTCCTGAAAACCTACCAACCCCTAGCATGGTCACTGACTGGGGTAAACCAGTGCAGCCACCTTAGAAGGTGTTCTGCCCCCCTGAGGTGAGAGACAACACTCTTGAGGGCTCAGAACAAACGCCTGCTGTGGGCAGAGGTGATAACATCTCATCCAGGCAGGATTGACATTCCAGGGCAGGGAGCTTCAGAGGCCTTGCCGCGTTTGAAATGTGACCCTGGCCTCTCCAAAAGGCAGAAATGGCCGACCCCTAGTTCCTGACCCCACTTTTGGCAGCAGGACTGATGGGAAAATTAGTTAAATTAGGAGGAGTGCCCACTCAACGCCAGTCCCACCCCTACGTTTGGTGAGATGAAGTGGACACTACTTTTTAAATTTCTCCATCTTGTTTGAAGGAATTAGGCTAACAGGTTTAGGGCTATGCCCACTTCCCAAAGGAAGTAGCCAAAAGAAGGGTGTAGTCCCCTTAAAGGTGAGTAGCCCATTGGCTCCCACCTGGTGCCCCTGTAATGCCCCTAAATTCAGCATTTAGGTGGCACCCCTGAACCCTAGAACTCCAATTCCTAATGACCTAAAAAGAGACGGACACTACAGCATCACACCAGCAGAGAAGACTGTAGACACCAACTGACTTGGCACCAGCCCTTCCGGCCTGTCTGCAGCCCTCAATGATTCTGCATCAAAAGACAACCCGTTCTGCAGCCGAGCGACCTCAAAAGCCCTCGGAGGACTGCCTGCCTTCGACAAAGACCAAGATCGCCAGTGGTCAGCGGACCTGTCCATTAGAAACCAACCTAAAAGAAAAAGAACTCTGCCCTGAAGAACCACAAAACCACACCTAGACCCATCTCTGCATCTGATGCCCTTGACCCAAGACGAGTGGCCCACCTGTCCTGTGAAGGTTCCCCAGCGATTCTGAGACAGAGTCTACCGTGGGTTGACTCCTGCTGGACTGTGCCTTGAAGCCTGCAGCCTCAATCTGAAGACTGCCCCTGATTGCGACCTCCCAGTAAACTGTTTTCTGATGTCAAAGGACACCCCTACATCTGGAGCCCCTGGACCTTGGGGAGCTGGACAGACGGTGTTCATGAGTCTTTCAACATCCAAACTTACCTGGGCAGTTGTGGGTTTTCTTCTTAAGCCTCCTGGCCTGAGCCTGCAACCTTATCACAAAGCCATCCTGTTCTCCTGTTAGAAATTAGGGTCTCTAGTTGGCAGAGGTATACACCATTGTCCAAGTGGGGACCACAATCCCAGTCAGGGTGAGTCACACACAATCTAAATTATCCTGTGCCCACCCTCTGGTAGCTTGGCACTGAGCAGTCAGGCTTAACTTGGAAGGCAATGTGTATAGTATTTATGCAATAAATCTTGCAATAACACAGTGAAAACACCACAAAAATACACCACACAGGTTTACAAAAATATAAGATATTTATCTGATTAAATGTAGGTCAAAACAATCAAGATTTGATAAGCACAAGTTGAAATATCACTTTTGCAATGATAAGAAGAGTCTTAAGTACTTAGAAATCAGCAATTCTCTTGTGTGCACAAAGTACCTGGTTTGCGTCACAATCATGTGCACGAAGACCACAGATGAGGAGACATGTGGAAAAAGGAAGGTGTGCATCGGATTTCCTGATACAGCACATACGATGTGCTGATTCTTCCAAAGCTGCGCAGTCTTGGATCCTCACTGCGACTGCGATGCTGGGTCATTTGACGCCCAGGGACGATGCGTGGAAATCTTGGGTGTGTGGAGTGAAGTCCAGGTGCTGTATCGATCTGGTATGGCGATGCATCAGAGTTTCTGTTGCACAGCAGGCACTGCATCGATTCCTCATGCAGGAAGTGGGGCTTCATGATTCCGGCTCAGCAATGCGTCAATCTCGTATAGCTGTGCGTCGTAGGGCCAGATGTAGCAAACTTGGAAATTGCGACTTGCAATTTGCGAGTCAGAGCGACTCGCAAATTGCAAGTCGCAATTTCCAATGCAGAACGGTGTCTCAGACACCTTCTGCGAGTCGGTATGGGATCGCAGAGACCCACCTCATTAATATTAATGAGGTGGGTCGCAAATTGCGGCCCCATACCGACTATGGGCACTCGCAAACATGGAGGCCTGCTGTAGTCAGCAGACCTCCATGTTCGTGACTGCTTTTAAATAAAGCATTTTTTTTTTTTTTTAAGTGTAGCCCGTTTTCCTTAAAGGAAAACGAGCTGCACTTAAAAAAAAAACGAAACCTTTAGTTTCGGTATTTTTTCACGGCAGGCAGTGACCACTACCTGCCCTGAAAAAATTGTTTTGGGTCCATTCACAAAGTGGAAGGGGTCCCATGGGGACCCCTTCCAATTTGCGAGTGGGTTACCATCCACTTGAAGTGAATGGTAACTGCGACACCATTTGCGACCGCATATGCAGTCTCAAATGGTATTGCATACCACTCCGAATCGCAAATAGGAAGGGAACACCCCTTCCTATTTGCGATTCTGAAATGCATATTGCGAGTCGGTCCCGACTCGCAATATGCATTTCTGCATAGGAAAATGCGATTTGCGAGTCGCAAACGGCAATTTTTGCCGTTTGCAACTTGCAAATCGTTTCCTGCATCTGGCCCTAAGTTCCAGTCGCAACGCAGGTGCTGCGTCGATATCCACTACAGGAGCCAGGCTGCATCATTCCAGTCAGGCAATGTGGCGATTGTTTAACACTGGGCAGGCTGTGCTTCTATTCCAACAGGCTGTGCATCGATTTGCACCGCACAAGGAGTTTCCTTGAAGCGCAGAAGTCTTTTTGGCCCTGAGACTTCAGAAACAGGAGGGAAGCTCAATCTAAGCCCTTGGAGAGCACTTCTCAGCAGAGCTAGAGGCCAGCAAGGCAGCAGGACAACAGCAAGGAGCTAGAGGCCAGCAAGACAGCAGTCCTTCACAGCAAAGAAGTCCAGGTGAGTCCTTTGGGCAGCCTGGCAGCTCCTCTTGACAGGTTGCAGGATCTGGTTCAGAGTGTCTGTCCCAGGATGTGTCTGAGTTGGTGGGGTCAGGGACTCAGGTTATATACCCAAAAGTGCCTTTGAAGTGGGGGAGACTTCAAAGAGTGGTTTGGAAGTGCACAAGGTCCCCTTTCAGTACAGGTCTGTCTGCCAGGGTCCCAGTAGGGGGTCTGGAAGTCCTCTGTGTGAGGGCAGGCACCCTTCCAGCCCAGGAAGACCTGTTCAGTATGCAGATGAGTGCAAGTGTGACTAATTATCCTGTGTTTGTCTGGGTAAAATGCACAAGGGAGCTGTCAACCAGCCCAACCTAGATGTGGATTGGAGATAGACTGTAAGGCACAGATGGATTTTAAGTGCAGAGAAATGCTTATTTTCTAAAAGTGGCATTTCTAAAATAGTAATATAAAATCCAGCCTCACCAATAAGCAGGATGTGCATTACCATTCAGGCCATACTAAACATGACCTGTTTACCCCTTTCTGGTCAGAATCTACCATTCAAACAGTATATGAGGGTAGCCCTAATGTTAGCCCATGAAAGGAGCCGGCCTCTCAGTAGTGGAAAACAAATTTAGAAGTTTTCCACTACCAGGACATACAAAAACACACAGGTATATGCCTTACCTTTTACCTACATAGCACCCTGCCCTATGGGTTACCTAGGGCCTGCCTTAGGGGTGACTCATATGTAGAAAAAGGTGAGTTTAAGGCTTGGCAAGTACCTTTAGATGCCAAGTCGAAGTGGCAAGGAAAATGCACACACAGGCCTTGCAGTAGCAGGGCTGCGGCATGGTTATGAAGCTACTTATGTGGGTGGCACAATCAGTGCTGCAGGCTTGCTAGTAGCATTTAATTTACAGGCCCTGGGCACATGTAGTGCACTTTGCTAGGGACTTACAAGTAAATTAAATATGCCAATTGGGTATGAGACAAGGTTACTATATTTGAGGTGAGAGAGCACAAGTACTTTAGCACTGGTTAGCAGTGCTAAAGTGCCCAGAATCCTAAAGCCAGCAAAAATGAGGTCCGAAAAAGCGAGGGAGCAAGGCAAAAAGTTTGGGGGTGATCGTGCAGAGAGGTAATTTCCAACGCATCCTCTTCCATTGATTTCTATTGGGCACCCGACGCTATGTTGGCACTATGCACCTGGCCGCCTTTGTGCCACTGAGGATGTAAGTTTGGTGCTGCCTTGTGGCCTCCTGGGTGCTTTCCTTAACCCCAGGAGATTAACTCCTGACACTTTTTTACTCACCTGTGAGCAGCGCACCTCTGTTCACCCTCAGTCTCTATTGGTTAACATTTGGCGCCCAATGTTGTGTTGGCACTTTGCACCCAGCCTCCCATGTGCCACTGGGGATGTAAGTTTGGTGCTGCCTTGTGGCCCCCTTGTACTTACCTCAACCACAGGAAATCTACCCCTGACACCGCTTTACTCACCTGTGAGAAGCACATCTTCGTTCACCCCCAGTCACCATTGATTAATATTGGGCATCCGATCCCAAATTTGACCTCGGCACCCTGCTGCCCCTGTGCCGCTGCAGGTGCACTCTTGGTTCTGATTTGAACCTTGCCTGGTGTTGATCTAAAAACCCTAAAACTAGATTTGTAAGTCAAGTACTTACCTGCAAAACTGCATTCTTGTTTTTCTCCCATAGGTTAACATTGAAGAACTTATAACAGAGTTCTTTGGTTCAAAGCCTATATAAAAGCAAATGTTAGGTTTCTAATTCGGTCTCAGATTTATTCTTTGAGCGTGTGTCTCATTTATTGCTCTGTGAGTACAACAAATGCTTCACATGTCTCCTTGATAAGCCTAACGGCTCGCTCACACTACCATATATGGAGCATTAGAGCTATCTATTTGTGCCTCTGCAAACCTTTGGGGATCCACCGGACTCTCTGCACAGTGTACTTCATTTTAGTGCACCATATAGAGATACAGCTTCCTATAGTATCCCATAACTATATGATAGGGGATTAATCTGTATTTTTAAGTTGATATGGCCCCGATGAACTGCAGAGCTCGAGGCAAAGCATTGGGCCATTTCTATTGTGATTCAACACATATTTTTTCTATCTTGTTGTATCTTGTCTTAAGTGTGCCATCATTCCTATCCACTTTGGCACTTGATTAGAGGTGAAAGGCGCAGGTTCTCCTCACCATGCCAGGCTGGGCGGGGACTGGCCCTACTCATGATGTCTCCAATCCCCTCAGACTTCCCTAATTCCATGTGAACATTGGGTCTCGAGGAACCCTTTCTGTGGGCATCTCCCAACATCGGGGTGATCCTTCGGGATTTGCCACGGTCTTTGGTTGGTTGGCTTCCATGGTTTGATTTTTTGTGTTTTTTTTCTTCCTTTTTTGGGTGGGGGGCATACCAATGCATACCTATACAAGCTCAAACCCTGCACCCAGGAGCTAGATGAGCACTCACCTTTTCCCGAAACACCCTCTCACTCATGTTTGATCTTACCACTTCTCTAACAGTAACCACCTATGTTAAAGGACTCAACAACCCCATTAACCCCTTAAGCATCCCTAACTAGCTCTTCTCCCTTAAAGTTCAAGTCTGCTTCCTCCAGGAAGCCCATGTCCTCAGCTCCGATATATGCAGACTACAGTCAGATATTTTCAGTACAATGCCATGCATCCTCAAGCACTAAAACGGCAGGTGTTGCAATCCTGTGTACCTGCTCTGCATCCTTTATCGAAGGCAGTCACCGGTGAGAAGGGGCGGGCCAATGGGTGGTGGTTAAATGGTTTTGGGAGGTCAGCTCTGTATGTGTGGCAACTATCTGTGCACCCAACTCAGGACAGTAAAGGTTCCTGCATGACACTATTAAAACAATAGGGACCTTCTCAGAAGGCCCCCTCATAATTGGAGGAGACTTAAATATGTTCCACTGCACCTCTCTAGATAAATCATACCCATGCCACGGTGGGGCCGCAGAACTGTCCACGGAGGGGCCAGCTGGTTTGCCGATCTGGGGCTACTGATTGTCTGGCCTACAGACACCCTCTTACAATAGATTATTCTCACTAGTCAGCAAAACACCATATGTACACCTGCATTAATTTTCATAGGTAAACACCAGGAACAAACCATATTGGAGGCATTACAATACCACCAAACCCTCTCAGATCACAGCCCAATCACCTGGCCCTTTTGCTAAGATGAGAGGGAAACAAAAACATGACCACTGGCATCTTAGCAACTCCCTTCTACGTGAGCCATTTGTGGTGGTGGTGATCCAGGAGATGCTCACTGACTACCTAGCCCATAACTCCACAGGGGATGTAGACAAATGCAGAGTTGGGATGCCCCCAAGGCAGCTGGTCAAGGACACTTCATACAGGAGGAAGCCAGGATCAAACGCTTAGGCGATGTAACTGGAGTTAGCGACTCTCGAACAGGAACAGAAACACTCCCCCTCTATCAAACTTTTGTGTAAGGTTTTGGCAGTACAGGGTCAGCTATACACATTGGAGATAGACATGAATAACTATGCACTGGCTCACAAAGGAGAGCACTTCCACGAGGGAGGCAACAAACTAGGCCCCTTACTGGCTCACAAACATAAGGCACACCAAGCATACAGGCACATATGGGAAATCAAGGCAGGTAATCTCACTCATACTTCGACTGAGGGTAAACTTCCAACCATCCAGTCCTTCTATCAATCCCCCCACATGGTGAACCCAACCTCTGCTGATCACAGGGAGGTGTTCCTAAAATCTGTCACCCTCCCCCGACTCTCAGCTGCTGCAGCCACGGAACTTGATGTCTCCATCACCGCGCTCAGATCCTAGCAGCTATTAACCAACTCAAACCTTCCTAAGCCCCTGAAACGGATGGCTTTATGGTCCTTAGAACCATCTTCAACTTCTTGACCATGGAGCTGGGGGCATCTGCCTGTATGACAGAAGTGTCTATCACATAAAAGTCAAAACCAGGCACAGATCAAAGATTTGTCTATCTTTTCACCCAATATCCCTCCTGAGTATAGACCTAAAACTCTTTGCAAAGGTCCTTGCCAACTGCCTTGACATCATGATGCCTGACCTGATCCACGCCAACTAGGGAGGCTTCAAAATCAATTGTAACACTAGCAACAAAACCAATTTTTCCTTCATCTTATTGATATAACCAGGATGAAAGGGAGAGGAGCTGTCCTCCTATCTTTGGATGCCAAAAAGGCATTTGACAGTGTGCATTGGGGAATGCTCTCTGGGATACTCTGACTCTTCGGTCTGGGCAACAGGAAGAGGTGATGGATCTCAGCACTCTGCTGCAATCACCACTTGAAAATGAGTGTCAATGGTCACTCATCCACTCTCATCCTGATCCAACGGGACAGTCAACATCGCTGCCCCATCCTCTCTCTCCTTTGATCTCTTTCCAGAACCCTTCTCCAAAGCATCAGAAAGAACCATCCGATCCCCAGTGTCTCCTTTTGCAAGGACACCTCCAAGGTATCTGCTTTTGCAGATTACATTTTACTCTCGCTTATAGAAACCTGGTGCTCTCTCCAAGCCTTGAGTCCCCTCCTAAAAAAGTTAGAGACAGTGGCCAGCATAAGGATGAACATGACAAAATTTGAGGGACTGATCCTTGTAGGCAGGAACATCCTGCAGAGTCCCTAACCACAACAACTCCATTCCAATGGACAATAAACTCTATAAACTGGATACTGGGCTATACAATTGACAGCCAACATTTCCGTGTCTGCCAAACATCAGCGAATCTCTCTGCGTGAGACTAAAACATCATTGTCAGCTTGGAATAACCACTCGCTCTCACGGGTGGGAGGTATTGCGGCTGACAGTTCTGTCACACAACCTATATCTCTTTCAAGTCATGTGCTTACCAAGCACATCCTACATTTAAGGGAAACGTCCTAGATTATCCTTTCAAATTTGCACTCTGAAACCTCTGGAGGGATGACTGGGTGTGCCGCATTTACTCCGCCAATTCCAAGCATCTCAACTATGCTACATAATCAAATGGCTCAGGGGGGAAACCTACAACCCCTGGAGCTTTATAGACCAGGATCTCAAGTCCACACAACTGGGTGAAGTCCCATAGGTCCCTAAGGCCTCAAGAGGCAGGCTCCTGTATATCTCCCTGGTCACTAGAGCCACTCAAGTAGTCTTGGATTCGATCGCCACCAAGCAGGGCCTCACTTCTTTCCCCTCCACTAACTAAAATGAGTCTTCCAGATCTGGAGGGGTAGGGGTGTTTTCGCCTCTTGGATCTGTTCACAGAGGACTGAGTAAAGACCACAGAGGAGCTCAAGGTTGACTACAGGATCCTTGAGTCTGAGCGATTCCACTACCTCCAGCTCTGCCACTTGGTCTCGCACAGCAGCAGTAAATCGTGGGCAAGAATGGTACTTGCTACTTTCAAAAGGTTTCTCCAGTGCCTCACTTCCTTCAAGGCATCTGATCTCTAATATATATAGTGTCCCTAATATCCAGACAACAATAACTAAAGCATTATACCAACTGCGCTGGGAAGGATATCTTCTAATCACCTTAGATGCTAAACAATGGCAGGAACTGTTCCATAGCAACACCAACTTTGCCTGCCACACACAGGGCGGAGTGATCCTCTAAAGAAATCTGTACCACTGGCACCTCAACACTCATTGCCTTCATATCATCAATGTCGCCCACCCTGAGGCACATTGGTGTGGATGTGAGGGCATCAGCACTGTCATAAACATCCTCTGGTCATGTTCCAACCTAGTAGACTTTTGGGATGCCATATTCTCAGTGATTTCCCTGATTCAGGGCAGAGACTTAAATAAACGTCCTGAATTTGCAACCCTAGGCAGACCTGCTGAGGGATTTTACCCACTCCACAGTGGGCATACAAATAACCCACCTTTTCCTAGCCACCAAACATGCAATTCTTTCAGACTTGAGAAAGCCCACCACAACAACAAACGAGCATTGGATTTAGAAGCTGTGACATCTGCTGAGCCACAAAAAGATTGCTTATGACTTGGTGGACAAATTGCAGCTTTTCAACAAACTATGGGACCCAGTTCTTCCCTATTTGAACTCGACTTTTGTGGCTGGACATGTCCTCAGAAACTTTGCACCTTGGGCCTACCCGACACAACACTACTGCCTTGTTGTGGTGCAGTTCACACCGTTGATCCTGATGCATAAGTCACAATGTTACATTATGTGCATTACTTAGTGTGGGGGCGGGAGGGGTGGGAGGGCATAGATTGTATTGTTTAGTTGGGGGGTTGGGTTTGAAGGTACTATTTGTGTGCCACTACATATAAAACCTCATTTGAAATATAAATGCATTTTAGGTCCTTTAGGCCACTGCAAGGGTTTGTGGTATCTTTTCTGATATAAACTTAAACAGATCATTGCCTGCAGTACTTAGCTGAACCCAAGAAAGTTTGTACCTGGAAGATGGGCATTAGAAGAAGCCACTTATAAATGGCTTTAATTTGCTTGGATGACAAGTGCCACTGTCTGGATGAGATTTCATGATTAAGGGTCACTTTCGGTGAAGGCAGAACTGCAGTTTCCTCCATTGAATTCTCATGTCCCGTCTTAGCCAATTCAATGAGACAGACGGAGTTGAGCTTGCAATGATCTAAAGTAACAGATGCCAACCACAAATCATCAGCGTATTGCACCATAATATAATCAGTGGGAAAGACCAAAGTGTTCAAATCTTTCTGTAAAGCTTGGGAAAGATTGATGGAGATTTCATAAATCCTTGAAGAAGTCTCTTATACAAAAGTTGAGATCTGCTAGACTAAAATGTGAAGAGGAAATTACTCTCTTTGCATATAGAGCTTAAGAAGAAGGTGGACCAGAGATTACTCAGAGTAAACCACTTGGAATTTGCAGGCATGCAAGAAAGGATGGTAGTGAGGTTAGAGAACATAGGGAAACTGGAAATAAGGAATAGTTACTTACCTGTAACTCCAGTTCTCTCGTAGGGGTATTTCCATGATAGTCATAAGCACTGAATAGTTCCGCACGCCTGCGGGGACCCCGGAGCACTGTTCTGAAGTGTGTTTCTAAGTGTAGATGTTTGCCTTTCTTGAAAAAGGCCTGTAAAATCACTTAAGAATATCAATGTGCAGCCCAGAGGAAAAGCTACAAAGGCCAAATTGTTCATTCTTTTTGTTGAAAAAATTGAAACTGTAGTACAGATATACCTTTAAAACATATTTATTCTAGAAATGTAGTAGAAAACATTTTTTCTAACCTTTTTTACAACTTCAAAATGGGGATGAAACAATGCAGGCAGTGTAGCCCAGAGGCTGCCAATATACAGAATGTAAATAGAGCTGTGCCTTTAAGAAGAGAAAGTCTTCCTGTATCCCATCATGCACAGCAAAAGGCAGTTGCCTCAGTTCTTTTTGTAGGCTTGTAATATGACATGAAGAAATCTGAATATCTCTTTCATTATCAATATCATTATTATTATAGTTATCATCATGTCAACTCCACCGGGGAGGAGGGATGGTTGCTTATGACTATCATGGAAATACCCCTACGAGAGAACTGGAGTTACAGGTAAGAAACTATTTCTTCTCTCATAAGGGATTTCCATGTATAGTCATAAGCACTGAATAGATGAGCAAGCCCATCCCAATAATCGCGGTGGAGTAGACAGAACAATAAAGAAACAATAAATCACGCAAAGAGATTCTTAAGAGAGGCCTGTCCAACCTGAGCATCTGTCCTAGCATCTGAATCAAGACATTAATGCTTAGTAAAGGTGTGGACAGATCTCCAGGTAGCCGCTTTGCATATTTCTGCTAAAGGAATGTTTCTCATCAAAGCAGCAGTTGCTGCCTTCCCCCTAGTAGAATGGGCTTTAGGCCTGCCATCGAGGGATTTATTTGCTAACTGATAACAGAATACGATACATGAGACAATCCACCTGGATAAGGATTGTTTGGAGGAGGCCAGACCTGTTCTAACTGGGCCATAATTAATAAACAGCTGTTGTGATTTGTGCAAAGATTTTGTTCTATCCAAGTAAAATTTTAAAACCCTTTTTACATCGAGAGAATGTAGGGTTCTCTCAGCAGGAGTAGATGGAGTTTAGAAGAAAGTCGGTAAGGAGATGGTCTGGTTTACGTGAAAGTCTGAAATGACTTTAGGTAGAAATTTAGGATGTGTTCTCATTACTACTTTTGAGGAATGAAAAACCATATAAGGTTCCTCAGTGCAAAGGGCCTGGATCTCACTGACCCTGCGAGCTGAAGTGATTGCAACCAGAAAAGCAGTTTTCCAGGTAAGATGCTGGAGGGATGCTTTGTGTATTGGTTCAAAAGGGTGCATCATCAGACGTGAAAGGACTATATTAAGCTCCCATGGAGGAGATGGCCGTCTAATAGGAGGAAAAACCTTTTTTAAACTTTCTAGGAAATCTTTTATGATTGGATTTTTAAAGAAGGAGGATTGGGAAGGGCTTTTCCTATATGGCGTTAGAACTGCCAAATTTACTCTGATTGATGACAACTGTAAGACAGACTTCACCAGGTTTAACAAATATGGAAGAATAGCTTCTTCTCCGCATGTTATTGGGTCAAAGTTCTTGTCCAAACACCACATGCAGAACCTTTTCCATTTGAAGGCATAAGCTGTTCTTGTGGAAGGGCGTTTCGCCTCCCTTAGAATCTCCATGCAGTCCTGAGGAAGATTAAGGTGACCATACTGCACTAGCTCAGGAGCCATGCTGCCAAATTCAACGACAAGAGGTTGGGATGTCTCATCTGGCCTCGAAACTTTGTGAGAAGGTCGGGCGGCAAGGTAATCTGATGTGTGGTCTGAGTGACCGGTAAAGAAGTTCTGGAAACTACCACTGGCGTGGCCATTCTGGGGCAATGAGAATCATCTTGGTGTTGGAGTGGGACAGCTTGAGGAGGACTGTCGGTATCAGGGGAAGCGGTGGAAAGGGGTAAAGAAATGCTCCTGACCAGTTTATCTACAGGGCATTCCCCAATGTTCCTGGATGGTAGTACCTGGAGGCGAAGTCTTGGCATTTTTTGTTTTCTGGGGTTGCGAATAGGTCTATAGAAGGGGTACCCCACATGGAAAAGATGTAGTGGACGACGCCGTCGTGCAGAACCCACTCGTGGTTTTCGTCCATTGCTCGGCTGAGGGCATCCGCTTGGACATTCTGTATGCCCGAAAGGTGAGTTGCCAATATTGTTAGGTTCCTGGCTATAAGACAGTGCCAGATTGTTTGGGCCTCTGTAGACACTGTCCTGGATCTGGTACTCCCTTGTTTGTTCAAGTAGTACATGGTGGCCATGTTGTCTGTTTGGAGAAGCAGAGTTTTCGCAGTCAGTGCGGGGAGGAAGGCCTTGAGTGCAAGATGGACTGCACGTAGCTCTAAGAGATTGATTTGATACAGTTGTTCTCTCTGTGACCAAGAGCCTTGAATTTTAAGGTGATCCATATGCGTTTCCCATCCGTGCAGCGATGCATCCGTAACTATGGTCTGAGTTGGAGGCTGTTGGTGGAATGGCATCCCTTTCAGAAGATTGTTCGGAGAACACCACCACTTCAGGGATTGAATGGCATGGGGAGAAAGAAGGATGCTGTTCTCCCAATCGTCTACTAGTTGATACCATTGATTCTCTAGGCATACCTGTAAAGGTCTCATATGGAGGCAAGCGTTGGGAGTGAGGTAGATGCAAGACGCCATCAACCCCAGGAGAGAGGATATCGCTCTTGCAGTGGCCTGAGGAATTTTCTCGAGCTGCTGGCACTTTTGGAGGATTGATAAACGTTGTTCCTCCGAAGGAAACACCTTTGCTTGAGTGTTGTCTATGATGGCGCCTAAGTAGTGCAACCTCTGCACAGGTGTTGCCGTGGACTTGGAGAGGTTGACCTGAAGGCCCAGTCTCTGGAGCAGCTGGTGAGTCCAATTGAAGTGCTGTTGGGCCTCTAGGTATGTGGATGCTTTTGTGAGCCAATCGTCTAGATAGGGATAGGCGAAGATCCGATGTTTCCTTAAATGGGCTGCCACCACCGCCATGCATTTGGAAAACGCCCTCAGTGCTGATTTGAGGCCGAAAGGTAGCACTGTAAATTGGTAATTACTTTTTCCAACAAGAAATCTTTAAAACTTCAGATGCTTTTTGATCACAGGAATGTGGAAGTAAGCATCGCGGAGATCTATTGAACAGAGCCAATCGCCTTGACGAAGTTGGGGGTAGATTTGGTGTAAGGATAGCATCCTGAACTTTTTTCTGCAAACCCATTTGTTGGCTACTCTTAGATCGAGAATGGGTCGGAACTCGTGTTTGTCTTTCTTTGGTACCAGGAAGTACCTCAAGTAGATTCCCTTTCCCTGCTGGTTCATAGGGACAGGTTCTATCGCCTTCTTTTGTAATAGGGTTGTTACCTCCACTTTGAGAGCGTCGAGATGGTAATTTACCGGTTTGAGAGGAACAGAAGACGGGGGGCTTATGAACCTGAGACAGTAGCCATTCCGCACAATATTCAACACCCAGGCGTCTGGTGTTATGCGTTGCCACTCTTCCAGATGATATGAAATACTTCCCCCCACCGGAGTGGGTAACGGAGATGGGGGAAGTGAGGATTCAGGGCTTAGACGCCGATGCTTGACAACCTGTTTGGGCGGTTTGTGGTGTAGAGCGACCCCTTGTTTGTTTTCGCTGGGTCGAAAAGGTTCTCTGGTGTTGCTGTTGCTGGGATCTCGGAGGCATCCACTGCGGTGTCTGAAGCCTTTGAGCGAAGAATCTACGGTGGTAGGGACGGAATGTTTTCCGTTGCTCTCTTGGCTTCTCGATGCCCACAGCCTTCAGAGTGTCCAATTCTGTCTTCATCCTCGACATTTCATCGCCAGCATGAGAACCAAACAAAGTGGAACCTGAAAAAGGCAGATTTTGTATCCTCTGTTGCGTCTTTGGCTTAAGTGAAGTAAGGCGTAGCCAGGAATGTCTTCTTAAGGAAATTCCATGAGAATAATTATGTGCAGATAACACAGAGGATTCTGCAGCCGCGCTTATTACTTGATTGGAGACCATGGCGCCTTCACTTACAATCTCCAAGAAATCCTCCTTTTTCTCCTTAGGGAGGTATTCTGCAAATTGCAGCACAGAATCCCAAAGGGCGCGATCATACCTGCCCAACAGGGCAGTGGCACTAGCCGCTTTCATAGTGATGGCTGAAGTTGAGCAAACTTTGCGGCCTGCAGCATCAATTTTTCTACTCTCCTTGTCTGGTGGAGAAGAAGAAGACGGAGATGTAGAATGCAACTTTTTAGCAGCCACGAATACCACCGAATCAGGCACTGGATCCGCTCTCAGAAATAAAGGGTCCTGCTCCGGAGGACGATATTTGTTTATGCGTCTAGAAGGAGCAGTTTTAGTTGTGGACGGTGTTAGGAAAATGTCCATTGCTGGTTCAAGTAACCCTGGGACCAGCTGTAGTAATGGTCTAGCAGAAGAACGCTGGTGTAGTGTCTCAAAAATGACAGAGGTTGTTGGAGTGGGTACTGCCAGAGGGATGTTCAGCTTGGTAGCACCGCAAATTAGTACCTCTTGAAAAGTGTTGACATCGTCTATGGGAGAAACTCTTGGAGACGGGGAGTCAGATAACGTCGGAGAGTAATTTCTTGTGGATGAGGAGGAGTGTCTATCATGGGAACGAGGAGACCTGTGATGTCTAGATGCAAAAGAGCGTCTCGAAGAATGTCGAGATTGCCTTGTGGATTCTGCAGGAGTCACTGGGGCGGCCTCTGAAAGAGGTACAGGCGGAGGAGCTGCAGGTGCCAGAGGTGTCGGTGGTAGAGGAGATGGCTGAGGAGAAGGCTGAGGCGAAGGTGGCAAGAGAATGAGAGAAGCCGAGGATTCTGAGGTGGTATAGACCCTCCTTGGTCTCTTTGAGTGCCTTCTCGACGCCGACAAGCTTCTCGACGTCAAAGTACGACACCGCAGAGTACCTCTCGGTGTTGACTCCTATCGCCGTTGAGAGCCCCTCGATGGCAATCTCCCTCGACGTCGGTGGGATGACGGCGATCGTCTCCGACGGCGAGTACTGTCCACCGCCGTCAATCTTCCCCTTCGCGTCGACGGTGACCTGGACCGGGAACTTCTCGACGGCGAATGTCTATGCCGTCTCGACGATAATAACGCTCTCGACGGCGAGCGATGCCTCTTCATCGATGGCGAGCTGGTTCTTGACGGCGAGCATGTCGGAGCCATTCCTTGTCTCGACATCGATGCTCTCGACGTCGTCGGGGACCTGTGAAGCTTGTGAGCAGATCTGGAAGCTGCTCCAGAGGACACAGTGAGAGCCCTTGTAGAAGACTGCCCTTCTCCTCGCTCTGTGGTAGATTGTCCTCTCCGTCTCCTGTCTTCCTTGGCCTGAAGGCGGATTTTCTCCCTGTCACGAAGGGTGCGACTGGAGAAGGTTTTACAAATGTCACAGGCATCAGGCTTATGAGATGACGGCAGGCAAATAATACAGTCTTGATGTGGGCCTGTTTTGGCCTTTTTCCTGCCACAGCTAGGGCACTTATCAAAAAGAGAAGGCATTCTGGTGGAAAAAAGCCTCAAATTTCTGTCAGAATTTGACAAGAAAAGCTAGAAAACATTCACTCTGGATGAAAAATGTCGAGTGAAATTGAAATCCAAAGGTAGATAGTAAAAAAAAACTATAATAGGTGGAGCTTAATGCTTCAGGGGTCCTGTCAGAAGGAGCCGGAAAAAAGAACTGAGGCAACTGCCTTTTGCTGTGCATGATGGGATACAGGAAGACTTTCTCTTCTTAAAGGCACAGCTCTATTTACATTCTGTATAATGGCAGCCTATGGGCTACACTGCCTGCATTGTTTCATCCCCATTTTGAAGTTGTAAAAAAGGTTGGAAAATATGTTTTCTACTACATTTCTAGAATAAATATGTTTTAAAGGTATATCTGTACTACAGTTTCCTTTTTCTCAACCAAAAGAATGAACAATTTGGCCTTCGTAGCTTTTCCTCTAGGCTGCACATTGATATTCTTAAGTGACTTCACAGGCCTTTTTCAAGAAAGGCAAACATCTACACTTAAGAACACACTTCAGAACAGTGCTTCGGGGTCCCCGCAGGCGTGGGGAACTATTCAGTGCTTATGACTATACATGGAAATCCCCTACGAGAGAACTACATTATTGTTAACCGTAAGAACTCGACAAATTTGTACACATTAGTCGTTTCAGCATATTTTTGTAGGGATTATTGGGGTATTACATCTGATAAAAAAGTAGTACCAAAACCTCCTGCTCTATTAGGTCAGCAATGATGGGACAAATTCCTGCCTCAGCCTTGGGCTTTATGGGGTACTGAGGAATCTGAGGCAGTTTCTTTAGTGGCTTGATCTTTATTTTAATGAACTCCATAAAAGCGATGAACGCCACATCATTGGCCCCTGTGGACCACAATGGTAAGGGTGCATGAGAAAGTGAGGTATTGTGTCAAATTAGTACTATTTAAAAGAGGTTGACAATAAGTATTTTCATAAAGCAGTGCCAACATCTCATTCTCATAATGCTGGGGTATGTTGAGGTAGACTTCATTGGGTCTACAGAACACAGTGCAATTGAGTTTGTACAAAATGCCCAGACCCAGTAGATTTGCTGGTGAAGTCAGACTTAGGCCCTGAATCCAAATTTGTCAGAATCCAGGTGCTTTTTATTGCAGCAGATAAATAACGATACCGTTATTTATCAGGTGCAATCAATGTGCCTATTACATGTTTCTGGGGAATAACAGGCATATTGTAGTTCTTTCTGCACCAAAATTTGCAAGGTATGATAAATACTGTATACTTTTATCCTGTTAAATTATGGCAGGGTGAGATATTTAACATATTCAGTAGTTGCCGGATATGGATATACTGCTCAACTCATATCACATCCTCTGTAACAACAGGGGTTTACAAAGAGGTTTAGAACACCGACCCGCTCTTAACCCGTTCTGTGCCGGGGACGTAATGGTTACATCTGCCGGAACAGTGCTCCTGTACCGAGGACGTAACCCTTACTTCCTCGGACATGAGCTCGGAGGGAGCTCTCCCTCCGTGGGCTTCCCTCCCACCCCCCAAGGCAGGGTTGGAAGGGGAACCTTTTTCAGCCCCGACCCTCCCACCTCCCACCCCCCCTAATGACGTCAGTGCACGATCTCATGCTGACATCATTACAGGGTGCCGGGCTTCCAGAGCGAGCACAGAGAAACAGGTAAGTTTCTCCTCCAGCGGGTGGGGGGTTTCAAACAAAGAGGCATCGGGGGAAAGGAAAGGGTTTTCCTTTCCCCTGATGTCTCTTTGAGCATTCCTGCTGCCGAGGAGGAAGTGAGAGATTCTGGCAGTGAAGTTTCTGTCAGAGAGGAATCTTCTGATGAGGAAGCCACTCTCAGTGCAGATGAAGGGGCTGTTTTAGAGGAGTACACTGATGTGCCAGTAGTGTAGCAACTCTGGGTTGCCCTAAACATGGAGCAGCCAGAGTTGACTGCCTATACTGGTCTCCCGGAGTGTAGAGTCAATACAGAGAACTTTTTGCCTGTCAATTTCTTTGAGTTATTTATGGATGATGTGTTTTTGGAAGAGATTGTTGAGCAGACTAATTTGTATGCGGAGCAGTATTTGAAGGACAACGCTGCTAAACTTAGGCCACACTCTAGAGCTACCCAGTGGATTCCCACAAATTTGGAGGGGATGGAAAGGTTTTGGGGTTTGACTCTTTTGATGGGGTTGATAAGGAAGCCGCCACTGGCTTCTTATTGGTCTACTAGTCCCTTGATGGCAACGGCTATATTTCCTGCAACCATGAGTCATAATCGGTATTTGCTTCTTCTTAGGATGATGCATTTTGTTGACAATGCTTTAGCCTTGCCATGAGATCACCCTGATTCTGACCGTCTTTTAAAGATTAGGCCTGTCCTTGATCATTTTGTAGATCGTTTTTCAGAGGTCTATGTTCCAGGCAAAGAAATAGCTGTGGACGAGTCTTTGGTCCTCTTCAAGGGTCGTTTGGTTTTTAGGCATTACATTCCTAGCAAAAGGGCACAATATGGAATTAAATTGTATATGGTGTCTGAAAGTAGTAAAGGATATGTGTATAATTTCTGTTTCTACACTGGTAGGGATTCCTGTATTGACCCCCCTGGTTGTCCTCCCACTTTTGGAGTTACTGGGAAAATTGTGTGGGAACTTGGTAGATGACTGTTTAACAAAGGTCACCACTTGTATGTAGATAACTTCTACACTGGAGTGCAGTTGTTCAAGGAATTGTTTAGAGTGGACACTGTTAATTGTGGCACAATTCGTTGTAACCGGAAAGGCTATCCAAGGGAGCTTGTCTGTAGAAAACTTGAGAGGGGACAGTGCTGTACCTTGCAGAATGATGAGCTGCTAGCTTTGAAATTTTCAGACAGGAGGGATGTCTACATGCTAAGTACCATCCATGATGAGAGTACTTCCCCCGTGACTGTTTGGGGCCAGGTTGCTGAAGTGAGCAAACCTGTGTGCATTTTAGATTATAATAAGCACATGGGAGATGTAGATAGATCTGATCAGAGGTTGGAACCTTATACTGCTATTTATAAGTCTTATGTTTGGTATAAGATGTTAGCAATTGACCTCTTCCACTTGGCAACTTTTAATGCTTTTATTGTGTTGAAGGATAGGTCTCCAGAGTCAAAGATGACATTTGTGAAATTTCAGGAGTCAGTAATAGAGAGCCTTATTGTGGTGAAACAGGCAAGAGTTTCTAGAGAAGCAGAAGCAGTGGTGGAGGATGTGGCTAGATTGAAAGATAGCCACTTTGCTGAGCACATTTCTCCCACGCCCAAAAAAGACTTTCCAGCTAAGAAATGTAGAGTCTGTGCTCGAAGAGGTATCGGGAGGGAGACTCGATTGAACTGCCCAGATTGTCCTTCAAAGCCTGGGATGTGTGTGGGTGGTTGTTTCAGGAATAACCACACCCAGAAGAATTACTGGGAACTACCATGAGTGTAAACTGCCTGTTTTATATTTTCATGTGTTGAGTTTCATGGTTGGTATTTCTGTCATGTACTTAGTTAAAGCTTTTGTGTTTGTAGTTTTGTAATTATTTCTAATTTGTTAGTGGTTTCTTTGTTTAAAAAAAAAAGTTATGCCATTGTGTGTGGAGTGGCGCTTGGCTGTCACTGTAAATATTGACTTGCTATTGGCTACTGCAACACACTGCCAGCCAAACGCCAGTCCACACACTCCCATCAGCTGGTGTGATTGCTGTATCAGGCATGTGGGCGTCTGTAAGTGATGGGCCCTTGAGTGGTGCTGTGTGTCGATGCGAGTGTTGTAATGTGCTGGGCCCATGGCTGGCGGCGTGAATGGTGTTGTGCATGTCATGTATGAAAGGTGTGTGAATGGACTGTAAAGCAGTTGGTGCCTTGTCGTGGCTTTACAGCTCACAAGCTGTGAGTCATTGGTTCAGTTTTTTGGCCTTTCAGTTATTAACAGTGCATTTAATTTTTGTAAAATGTCTTGTTAATAAAATTTGCTCCACTGAACCATCACTCACCCTCGTGCCAAATCCAACCAGTATGTGTGGTAAAAATGACAAAACCTGCTCCGCTGTAATCAGGCGTCGCAGCACACCTGTGACACGCTAGGTGTCTCGGATGGGACCCCGATGACGAAGCATGCCACCAACTTGGTTGGTGGGTGAGGGGTGTTTTTAACATAACCTCGGTGCGTTTCTTTTCACAATTTTAGTGTTTGGAACATCACATAAGTACATGGACACATCAAAATGATCTATTGCAAAACTACCTGTGTTGGGGGGGGGACACCTATGTTTTTGGTTTCGGGTGCAGCCTTCATCTAGGGAAACCTACCAAACCCAGACATGTTTTAAAAATAGACACCCCAAGGACTCGACGGAGGTGTGGCTTGCCTGGATCCCCCAACATTTACTTACCCAGACTCCTCTACAAACCTCAAAATTTGCTTAAAAAAGCATATTTTCCTCTCTTTTCTTTGTAGGATCAATGCTGCGGCACAAATTTCCTACCACCCAGCGTTCCCCTCAGTCTCCCAAGTAAACTAACACCTCACTTGTGTGGGTCCCAAAGCAGAGTCAGCCTAAAAGATGTATAAAAGAAAAATATGTGCTTATCAACTTGCTGTTCTATCCCCTCAATTTCCACAGGTTTTTGTCATTTTTCTGTTGTAGGCACCTGGGCCACCCACACAAGTGGGTTTTTTATCAGGAGACTTGGGGGAAAGCTGGGTGGAAGGAAATTTGTGACTCCTTTCAGATTCCAGAACTTTCTGTCACCGAAATGAGAGGAAAAAGTGCTTGTTTGGCCAAATGTAGAGGTTTGCAAAGGATTCTGGGTAACAGAACCTAATCAGAGCCCCACAAGTCACCCTATCTTTGATTCCCCTAGGTGTCTAGTTTTCAATAATGCACAGGTTTGCTAGGTATCCATAGGTGCCGGCTGAACTAGAGGCCAAAATCTACAGCTAGACACTTTGCAAAAAACAGCTCTGTTTTCTTTTGGAAAATGTGATGTGTCCACATTGTGTTTTGGGGCATTTCCTGTCGTGGGTGCTAGCAAATTAACTGCTGTATACCTGGTATAGAATGAAAACCCATTGCAAGGTGCAGCTTATATATTGGCTCTGGGTACCTAGGGTTCTTGATGAACCTACAAGCCCTATATATCCCCTCAACCAGAAGAGTCCAGGAGACGTAATGGTATACTGCTTTCAAAAATCTCACATCGCAGGAAAAAGTTACAGAGTAAAACGTGGAGAAAAATGGCTGGTTTTTTACCTCAATTTCAATATTCTTTTATTTCAGCTGTTATTTTCTGTAGGAAACACTTGTAGGATCTACACAAATGACCCCTTGCTGAATTCAGACTTTTGTCTACTTTACAGATATGTTTAGCTTTCTGGGATCCAGCATTGATTTCTCACCCATTTCTGGAAAAAATAGTAAAAATGTGGTATGTCCCAGTAAAATGTCACAATTGTGTTGAAAAATTTGGTTTTCTAATTCAAGTCTTTCTGTTCCTGAAAGCTGGGAAGATGGTGATTTTACCACCGCAAACCCTATGTTGATGCCATTTTCAGGGAAAAAAAACACAAGCCTTCTTCTGCAGCCCTTTTTTCCCATTTATTTTTTTAAAAAACGAATTTTTTGCTGTATTTTGGCTAATGTCTTGGTCTCCTTCAGGGGAACCCACAAAGTCTGGGTACCTCTAGAATCCCTAGGATGTTGGGAAAAAAGGACGCAAATTTGACATGGGTAGCTCATGTGGAAAAAAAGTTATGAGGGCCTAAGCGCGAACTGCCCAAATTAGCCAAAAAAAGGCTCAGCACAGGAGGGGAAAAGGCCTGGCTGCGAACGGGTTAATCAGGGCTCTAGTAAGAATGCATGTTTATCTCTAATGGCCCCAAGGGTGATGGAAACGGGGCAGGAAA
Organism: Pleurodeles waltl; assembly: GCF_031143425.1. Taxonomy (NCBI): domain Eukaryota; kingdom Metazoa; phylum Chordata; class Amphibia; order Caudata; family Salamandridae; genus Pleurodeles; species Pleurodeles waltl. The sequence continues at coordinate 297,906,828 of NC_090443.1, read as the reverse complement.
TATGGTGCTGAACAAGCTGATTTGAAAAACCAACTATGTCTATCCTCAAACCTGAGAGAGATAGTTAAGGGAATTCAGATGTTTTCAAGAAACAGCTGCTGGTGCCAGTGTCAATAAGGAACGTGGTGTGTTTACCGTTTATGGTTCAATCATTTTACGGAACTTTCTGATCTACAAGAATGAAGGTATTCACTGGACATCCAACACATTTTAGGCTGTCATGAAAAACAGGATGCAAGTTCTGCGTGATTTGGTTAAATTCAGGCGGGATCTCAAGACTTGGTATATTTGAAACAGCATTAGGGCAATCTATTTTCCAATGCATCAACTGTCAACAGGAAAAACATAACTCGCCCGCACCTATGGCTTCTCCTCTGCTTCTCCCGTTGCCCCTCTTCACTCACCCTCAGTCTTGTCGCCCTCTTCTTTCACATTCGGCTGCATGTTCTGAAATTTCAATGAAATTATTTAGATTTAACATTTTCTTTCTTTCTTTCTTTCTCTCTTTCTTTCTTTCTTTCTTTCTTTCTTTCTTTCTTTCTTTCTTTCTTTCTTTCTTTCTTTCTTTCTTTCTTTCTTTCTTTCCTGCAATCCCATATAGTGATTGGCAACAGTCACTAATTCTGCTATTTTTTTAGTTTGCATCCAATACATATTGTAATCAATTGAATCTTCACATTTGGTAACAACCACTTCACAAAAGCAGAACCTACGGTCTCCTGAGCCATCTCTGTCAGGCGGGCAGTTCCGGAGTACCTTTCAAACTCGTCCTTAAGGATGTCCAGACAACCTTCTGGCCATTCAACCTTATGATTGCAATTTAAAATATTGGTCCAATCAGTTTTCACTGAAAGCACAGCTGCAACAGCATTCAACAATGCATCCTTTGCTGTATGAAGGGCCCCATTGTTCCCAAAGTCCTGTGTCAACCATGCCGAGCTTCCAACCAATCAATCTCTCACTTCACTGGGTACCACTAATCACAGCAATTGATTCACCTCAGCCCAGTTTGGTCTGTACACTTCAAACACACTTTATAACCCACACGAAAACGAGTAGGCCTTTTCCCTAATGTTACGGAACTGTTTCTTAATGTTCATTAAATCAGAAAAGGTCCAAAGGATATGGACGGTGACCCTATCCCTGGTAGCTGGGTAGTACGTCAAGGTAAGAAGAGTATCAGGAACAGACATGGGAGAGTCTTCATCACCTACATAACTAGAAGGAGAGGAAACCACTGTTCTCTCTCTTTGAATCTGTTTTTGAGCTAGTCCGTCTGTTGCCCTTCTTAAGCTTTCTCAAGTTATGGAAGGAATGTGACCACTGGCATCTTAGCAACTCCTTTCTACGTGAGCCATTTGTGGTGGTGGTGATCCAGGAGATGCTCACTGACTACCTAGCCCATAACTCCACAGGGGATGTAGACAAATGCAGAGTTGGGATGCCCCCAAGGCAGCTGGTCAAGGACACTTCATACAGGAGGAAGCCAGGATCAAACGCTTAGGCGATGTAACTGGAGTTAGCGACTCTCGAACAGGAACAGAAACACTCCCCCTCTATCAAACTTTTGTGTAAGGTTTTGGCAGTACAGGGTCAGCTATACACATTGGAGCTAGACATGAATAACTATGCACTGGCTCACAAAGGAGAGCACTTCCACGAGGGAGGCAACAAACTAGGCCCCTTACTGGCTCACAAACATAAGGCACACCAAGCATGCAGGCACATATGGGAAATAAAGGCAGGTAATCTCACTCATACTTCGACTGAGGGTAAACTTCCAACCATCCAGTCCTTCTATCAATCCCCCCACATGGTGAACCCAACCTCTGCTGATCACAGGGAGGTGTTCCTAAAATCTGTCACCCTCCCCCGACTCTCAGCTGCTGCAGCCACGGAACTTGATGTCTCCATCACCGCGCTCAGATCCTAGCAGCTATTAACCAACTCAAACCCTCCTAAGCCCCTGAAAATGGATGGCTTTATGGTCCTTAGAACCATCTTCAACTTCTTGACCATGGAGCTGGGGGCATTTGCCTGTATGACAGAAGTGTCTATCACATAAAAGTCAAAACCAGGCACAGATCAAAGATTTGTCTATCTTTTCACCCAATATCCCTCCTGAGTATAGACCTAAAACTCTTTGCAAAGGTCCTTGCCAACTGCCTTGACATCATGATGCCTGACCTGATCCACGCCAACTAGGGAGGCTTCAAAATCAATTGTAACACTAGCAACAAAACTAATTTTTCCTTCATCTTATTGATATAACCAGGATGAAAGGGAGAGGAGCTGTCCTCCTATCTTTGGATGACAAAAAGGCATTTGACAGTGTGCATTGGGGAATGCTCTCTGGGATACTCTGACTCTTCGGTCTGGGCAACAGGAAGAGGTGATGGATCTCAGCACTCTGCTGCAATCACCACTTGAAAATGAGTGTCAATGGTCACTCATCCACTCTCATCCTGATCCAACAGGACAGTCAGCATCGCTGCCCCATCCTCTCTCTCCTTTGATCTCTTTCTAGAACCCTTCTCCAAAGCATCAGAAACAACCATCCGATCCCCAGTGTCTCCTTTTGCAAGGACACCTCCAAGGTATCTGCTTTTGCAGATTACATTTTACTCTTGCTTATAGAAACCTGGTGCTCTCTCCAAGCTTTGAGTCCCCTCCTAAAAAAGTTATAGACAATGGCCAGCATAAGGATGAACATGACAAAATTTGAGGGACTGATCCTTGTAGGCAGGAACATCCTGCAGAGTCCCTAACCACAACAACTCCATTCCAATGGACAATAAACTCTATCATACTGGATACTGGGCTATACAATTGACAGCCAACATTTCCGTGTCTGCCAAACATCAGCGAATCTCTCTGCGTGAGACTAAAACATCATTGTCAGCTTGGAATAACCACTCGCTCTCACGGGTGGGAGGTATTGCGGCTGACAGTTCTGTCACACAACCTATATCTCTTTCAAGTCATGTGCTTACCAAGCACATCCTACATTTAAGGGAAACGTCCTAGATTATCCTTTCAAATTTGCACTCTGAAACCTCTGGAGGGATGACTGGCTGTGCCGCATTCACTCCGCCAATTCCAAGCATCTCAACTATGCTACATAATCAAATGGCTCAGGGGGGAAACCTACAACCCCTGGAGCTTTATAGACCAGGATCTCAAGTCCACACAACTGGGTGAAGTCCCATAGGTCCCTAAGGCCTCAAGAGGCAGGCTCCTGTATATCTCCCTGGTCACTAGAGCCACTCAAGTAGTCTTGGATTCGATCGCCACCAAGCAGGGCCTCACTTCTTTCCCCTCCACTAACAAAAATGAGTCTTCCAGATCTGGAGGTGAGGGGTGTTTTCGCCTCTTGGATATGTTCACAGAGGACTGAGTAAAGACCACAGAGGAGCTCAAGGTTGACTACAGGATCCTTGAGTCTGAGCTATTCCACTACCTCCAGCTCTGCCACTTGGTCTCGCACAGCAGCAGTAAATCGTGGGCAAGAATGGTACTTGCTACTTTCAAAAGGTTTCTCCAATGCCTCACTTCCTTCAAGGCATCTGATCTCTATTATTATATATAGTGTCCCTAATATCCAGACAACAATAACTAAAGCATTATACCAACTGCGCTGGGAAGGATATCTTCTAATCACCTTAGATGCTAAACAATGGCAGGAACTGTTCCATAGCAACACCAACTTTGCCTGCCACACACAGGGCGGAGTGATCCTCTAAAGAAATCTGTACCACTGGCACCTCAACACTCATTGCCTTCATATCATCAATGTCGCCCACCCTGAGGCACATTGGTGTGGATGTGATGGCATCAGCACTGTCATAAACATCCTCTGGTCATGTTCCAACCTAGTAGACTTTTGGGATGCCATATTCTCAGCGATTTCCCTGATTCAGGGCAGAGACTTAAATAAACGTCCTGAATTTGCAACCCTAGGCAGACCTGCTGAGGGATTTTACCCACTCCACAGTGGGCAAACAAATAACCCACCTTTTCCTAGCCACCAAACATGCAATTCTTTCAGACTTGAGAAAGCCCACCACAACAACAAACGAGCATTGGATTTAGAAGCTGTGACATCTGCTGAGACACAAAAAGATTGCTTATGACTTGGTGGACAAATTGCAGCTTTTCAACAAACTATGGGACCCAGTTCTTCCCTATTTGAACTCGACTTTTGTGGCTGGACATGTCCCCAGAAACTTTGCACCTTGGGCCTACCCGACACAACACTACTGCCTTGTTGTGGTGCAGTTCACACCGTTGATCCTGATGCATAAGTCACAATGTTACATTATGTGCATTACTTAGTGTGGGGGCGGGAGGGGTGGGAGGGCATAGATTGTATTGTTTAGTTGGGGGGTTGGGTTTGAAGGTACTATTTGTGTGCCACTACATGTAAAACCTCATTTGAAATATAAATGCATTTTAGGTCCTTTAGGCCACTGCAAGGGTGTGTGGTATCTTTTCTGATATAAACTTAAACAGATCATTGCCTGCAGTACTTAGCTGAACCCAAGAAAGTTTGTACCTGGAAATTGGGCATTAGAAGAAGCCACTTATAAATGGCTTTAATTTGCTTGGATGACAAGTGCCACTGTCTGGATGAGATTTTATGATTAAGGGTCACTTTCGGTGAAGGCAGAACTGCAGTTTCCTCCATTGAATTCTCATGTCCCGTCTTAGCCAATTCAATGAGACAGACGGAGTTGAGCTTGCAATGATCTAAAGTAACAGATGCCAACCACAAATCATCAGCGTATTGCACCATAATATAATCAGTGGGAAAGACCAAAGTGTTCAAATCTTTCTGTAAAGCTTGGGAAAGATTGATGGAGATTTCATAAATCCTTGAAGAAGTCTCTTATACAAAAGTTGAGATCTGCTAGACTAAAATGTGAAGAGGAAATTACTCTCTTTGCATATAGAGATTAAGAAGAAGGTGGACCAGAGATTACTCAGAGTAAACCACTTGGAATTTGCAGGCATGCAAGAAAGGATGGTAGTGAGGTTAGAGAACATAGGGAAACTGGAAATAAGGAATAGTTACTTACCTGTAACTCCAGTTCTCTCGTAGGGGTATTTCCATGATAGTCATAAGCACTGAGTAGTTCCGCACGCCTGCGGGGACCCCGGAGCACTGTTCTGAAGTGTGTTTCTAAGTGTAGATGTTTGCCTTTCTTGAAAAAGGCCTGTAAAATCACTTAAGAATATCAATGTGCAGCCCAGAGGAAAAGCTACATAGGCCAAATTGTTCATTCTTTTTGTTGAAAAAATTGAAACTGTAGTACAGATATACCTTTAAAACATATTTATTCTAGAAATGTAGTAGAAAACATATTTTCTAACCTTTTTTACAACTTCAAAATGGGGATGAAACAATGCAGGCAGTGTAGCCCATAGGCTGCCAATATACAGAATGTAAATAGAGCTGTGCCTTTAAGAAGAGAAAGTCTTCCTGTATCCCATCATGCACAGCAAAAGGCAGTTGCCTCAGTTCTTTTTGTAGGCTTGTAATATGACATGAAGAAATCTGAATATCTCTTTCATTATCAATATCATTATTATTATAGTAATCATCATGTCAACTCCACCGGGGAGGAGGGATGGTTGCTTATGACTATCATGGAAATACCCCTACGAGAGAACTGGAGTTACAGGTAAGAAACTATTTCTTCTCTCATAGGGGATTTCCATGTATAGTCATAAGCACTGAATAGATTAGCAAGCCCATCCCAATAATCGCGGTGGAGTAGACAGAACAATAAAGAAACAATAAATCACGCAAAGAGATTCTTAAGAGAGGCCTGTCCAACCTGAGCATCTGTCCTCGCATCTGAATCAAGACAGTAATGCTTAGTAAAGGTGTGGACAGATCTCCAGGTAGCCGCTTTGCATATTTCTGCTAAAGGAATGTTTCTCATCAAAGCAGCAGTTGCTGTCTTCCCCCTAGTAGAATGGGCTTTAGGCCTGCCATCGAGGGATTTATTTTCTAACTGATAACAGAATACAATACATGAGACAATCCACCTGGATAAGGATTGTTTGGAGGAGGCCAGACCTGTTCTAACTGGGCCATAATTAATAAACAGCTGTTGTGATTTGTGCAAAGATTTTGTTCTATCCAAGTAAAATTTTAAAACCCTTTTTACATCGAGAGAATGTAGGGTTCTCTCAGCAGGAGTAGATGGAGTTTGGAAGAAAGTCGGTAAGGAGATGGTCTGGTTTACGTGAAAGTCTGAAATGACTTTAGGTAGAAATTTAGGATGTGTTCTCATTACTACTTTTGAGGAATGAAAAACCATATAAGGTTCCTCAGCGCAAAGGGCCTGGATCTCACTGACCCTGCGAGCTGAAGTGATTGCAACCAGAAAAGCAGTTTTCCAGGTAAGATGCTGGAGGGATGCTTTGTGTATTGGTTCAAAAGGGTGCATCATCAGACGTGAAAGGACTATATTAAGCTCCCATGGAGGAGATGGCCGTCTAATAGGAGGAAAAACCTTTTTTAAACCTTCTAGGAAATCTTTTATGATTGGATTTTTAAAGAAGGAGGATTGGGAACGGCTTTTCCTATATGGCGTTAGAGCTGCCAAATTTACTCTGATTGATGACAACTGTAAGCCAGACTTCACCAGGTTTAACAAATATGGAAGAATAGCTTCTTCTCCGCATGTTATTGGGTCAAAGTTCTTGTCCAAACACCACATGCAGAACCTTTTCCATTTGAAGGCATAAGCTGTTCTTGTGGAAGGGCGTTTTGCCTCCCTTAGAATCTCCATGCAGTCCTGAGGAAGATTAAGGTGACCACACTGCACTAGCTCAGGAGCCATGCTGCCAAATTCAACGACGAGAGGTTGGGATGTCTCATCTGGCCTCGAAACTTCGTGAGAAGGTCGGGCGGCAAGGTAATCTGATGTGTGGTCTGAGTGACCGGTAAAGAAGTTCTGGAAACTACCACTGGCGTGGCCATTCTGGGGCAATGAGAATCATCTTGGTGTTGGAGTGGGACAGCTTGAGGAGGACTGTCGGTATCAGGGGAAGCGGTGGAAAGGCGTAAAGAAATGCTCCTGACCAGTTTATCTACAGGGCATTCCCCAATGTTCCTGGATGGTAGTACCTGGAGGCGAAGTCTTGGCATTTTTTGTTTTCTGGGGTTGCGAATAGGTCTATAGAAGGGGTACCACACATGGAAAAGATGTAGTGGACGACGTCGTCGTGCAGAACCCACTCGTGGTTTTCGTCCATTGCTCGGCTGAGGGCATCCGCTTGGACATTCTGTATGCCCGAAAGGTGAGTTGCTAATATTGTTAGGTTCCTGGCTATAAGACAGTGCCAGATTGTTTGGGCCTCTGTAGACACTGTCCTGGATCTGGTACTCCCTTGTTTGTTCAAGTAGTACATGGTGGCCATGTTGTCTGTTTGGAGAAGCAGAGTTTTCGCAGTCAGTGCGGGGAGGAAGGCCTTGAGTGCAAGATGGACTGCACGTAGCTCTAAGGGATTGATTTGATACAGTCGTTCTCTCTGTGACCAAGAGCCTTGAATTTTAAGGTGATCCATATGCGTTTCCCATCCGAGCAGCGATGCATCCGTAACTATGGTCTGAGTTGGAGGCTGTTGGTGGAATGGCATCCCTTTCAGAAGATTGTTCGGAGAACACCACCACTTGAGGGATTGAATGGCATGGGGAGAAAGAAGGATGCTGTTCTCCCAATCGTCTACTAGTTGATACCATTGATTCTCTAGGCATACTTGTAAAGGTCTCATATGGAGGCAAGCGTGGGGAGTGAGGTAGATGCAAGACGCCATCAACCCCAGGAGAGAGGATATCACTCTTGCAGTGGCCTGAGGAATTTTCTCGAGCTGCTGGCACTTTTGGAGGATTGATAAACGTCGTTCCTCCGAAGGAAACACCTTTGCTTGAGTGTTGTCTATGATGGCGCCTAAGTAGTGCAACCTCTGCACAGGTGTTGCCGTGGACTTGGAGAGGTTGACCTGAAGGCCCAGTCTCTGGAGCAGCTGGTGAGTCCAATTGAAGTGCTGTTGGGCCTCTAGGTATGTGGATGCTTTTGTGAGCCAATCGTCTAGATAGGGATAGGCGGAGATCCGATGTTTCCTTAAATGGGCTGCCACCACCGCCATGCATTTGGAAAACGTCCTTGGTGCTGATTTGAGGCCGAAAGGTAGCACTGTAAATTGGTAATTACTTTTTCCAACAAGAAATCTTTAAAACTTCCGATGCTTTTTGATCACAGGAATGTGGAAGTAAGCATCGCGGAGATCTATTGAACAGAGCCAATCGCCTTGACGAAGTTGGGGGTAGATTTGGTGTAAGGATAGCATCCTGAACTTTTTTCTGCGAACCCATTTGTTGGCTACTCTTAGATCGAGAATGGGTCGGAACTCGTGTTTGTCTTTCTTTGGTACCAGGAAGTACCTCAAGTAGATTCCCTTTCCCTGCTGGTTCATAGGGACAGGTTCTATCGCCTTCTTTTGTAATAGGGTTGTTACCTCCACTTTGAGAGCGTTGAGATGGTAATTTACCGGTTTGAGAGGAACAGAAGACGGGGGGCTTATGAACCTGAGACAGTAGCCATTCCGCACAATATTCAACACCCAGGCGTCTGGTGTTATGCGTTGCCACTCTTCCAGATGATATGAAATACTTCCCCCTACCGGAGTGGGTAACGGAGATGGGGGAAGTGAGGATTCAGGGCTTAGACGCCGATGCTTGACGACCTGTTTGGGCGGTTTGTGGTGTAGAGCGACCCCTTGTTTGTTTTCGCTGGGTCGAAAAGGTTCTCTGGTGTTACTGTTGCTGGGATCTCGGAGGCATCCACTGCGGTGTCTGAAGCCTTTGAGCGAAGAATCTACGGTGGTAGGGACGGAATGTTTTCCGTTGCTCTCTTGGCTTCTCGATGCCCACAGCCTTCAGAGTGTCCAATTCTGTCTTCATCCTCGACATTTCATCGCCAGCATGAGAACCAAACAAAGTGGAACCTGAAAAAGGCAGATTTTGTATCCTCTGTTGCGTCTTTGGCTTAAGTGAAGTAAGGCGTAGCCAGGAATGTCTTCTTAAGGAAATTCCATGAGAATAATTATGTGCAGATAACACAGAGGATTCTGCAGCCGCGCTTATTACTTGATTGGAGACCATGGCGCCTTCACTTACAATCTCCAAGAAATCCTCCTTTTTCTCCTTAGGGAGGTATTCTGCAAATTGCAGCACAGAATCCCAAAGGGCGCGATCATACCTGCCCAACAGGGCAGTGGCACTAGCCGCTTTCATAGTGATGGCTGAAGTTGAGCAAACTTTGCAGCCTGCGGCATCAATTTTTCTACTCTCCTTGTCTGGTGGAGAAGAAGAAGACGGAGATGTAGAATGCAACTTTTTAGCAGCCACGAATACCACCGAATCGGGCACTGGATCCGCTCTCACAAATAAAGGGTCCTGCTCCGGAGGACGATATTTGTTTATGAGTCTAGAAGGAGCAGTTTTAGTTGTGGACTGTGTTAGGAAAATGTCCATTGCTGGTTCAAGTAACCCTGGGACCAGCGGTAGTAATGGTCTAGCAGAAGAACACTGGTGTAGTGTCTCAAAAATGACAGAGGTTGTTGGAGTGGGTACTGCCAGAGGGATGTTCAGCTTGGTAGCACCGCAAATTAGTACCTCTTGAAAAGTGTTGACATCGTCTATGGGAGAAACTCTTGGAGACGGGGAGTCAGATAACGTCGGAGAGTAATTTCTTGTGGATGAGGAGGAGTGTCTATCATGGGAACGAGGAGACCTGTGATGTCTAGATGCAAAAGAGCGTCTCGAAGAATGTCGAGATTGCCTTGTGGATTCTGCAGGAGTCACTGGGGCGGCCTCTGAAAGAGGTACAGGCGGAGGAGCTGTAGGTGCCAGAGGTGTCGGTGGTAGAGGAGATGGCTGAGGAGAAGGCTGAGGCGAAGGTGGCAAGAGAATGAGAGAAGCCGAGGATTCTGAGGTGGTATAGACCCTCCTTGGTCTCTTTGAGTGCCTTCTCGACGCCGACAAGCTTCTCGACGTCAAAGTACGACACCGCAGAGTACCTCTCGGCGTTGACTCCTCTCGCCGTTGAGAGCCGCTCGATGGCAATCTCCCTCGACGTCGGTGGGATGATGCCGATCGTCTCCGACGGCGAGTACTGTCCACCGACGTCAATCTTCCCCTTCGCGTCGACGGTGACCTGGACCGGGAACTTCTCGACGGCGAATGTCTATGCCGTCTCGACGATAATAACGCTCTCGACGGCGAGCGATGCCTCTTCATCGATGGCGAGCTGGTTCTTGACGGCGAGCATGTCGGAGCCATTCCTTGTCTCGACATTGATGCTCTCGACGTCGTCGGGGACCTGTGAAGCTTGTGAGCAGATCTGGAAGCTGCTCCAGAGGACACAGTGAGAGCCCTTGTAGAAGACTGCCCTTCTCCTCGCTCTGTGGTAGATTGTCCTCTCCGTCTCCTGTCTTCCTTGGCCTGAAGGCGGATTTTCTCCCTGTCACGAAGGGTGCGACTGGAGAAGGTTTTACAAATGTCACAGGCATCAGGCTTATGAGATGACGGCAGGCAAATAATACAGACTTGATGTGGGCCTGTTTTGGCCTTTTTCCTGCCACAGCTAGGGCACTTATCAAAAAGAGAAGGCATTCTGGTGGAAAAAAGCCTCAAATTTCTGTCAGAATTTGACAAGAAAAGCTAGAAAACATTCACTCTGGATGAAAAATGTCGAGTGAAATTGAAATCCAAAGGTAGATAGTAAAAAAAAACTATAATAGGTGGAGCTCAATGCTTCAGGGGTCCTGTCAGAAGGAGCCGGAAAAAAGAACTGAGGCAACTGCCTTTTGCTGTGCATGATGGGATACGGGAAGACTTTTTCTTCTTAAAGGCACAGCTCTATTTACATTCTGTATAATGGCAGCCTATGGGCTACACTGCCTGCATTGTTTCATCCCCATTTTGAAGTTGTAAAAAAGGTTGGAAAATATGTTTTCTACTACATTTCTAGAATAAATATGTTTTAAAGGTATATCTGTACTACAGTTTCCTTTTTCTCAACCAAAAGAATGAACAATTTGGCCTTCGTAGCTTTTCCTCTAGGCTGCACATTGATATTCTTAAGAGACTTCACAGGCCTTTTTCAAGAAAGGCAAACATCTACACTTAAGAACACACTTCAGAACAGTGCTCCGGGGTCCCCGCAGGCGTGGGGAACTATTCAGTGCTTATGACTATACATGGAAATCCCCTACGAGAGAACTACATTATTGTTAACCGTAAGAACTCGACAAATTTGTACACATTAGTCGTTTCAGCATATTTTTGTAGGGAGTATTGGGGTATTACATCTGATAAAAAAGTAGTACCAAAACCTCCTGCTCTATTAGGTCAGCAATGATGGGACAAATTCCTGCCTCAGCCTTGGGCTTTATGGGGTACTGAGGAATCTGAGGCAGTTTCTTTAGTGGCTTGATCTTTATTTTAATGAACTCCATAAAAGCGATGAACGCCACATCATTGGCCCCTGTGGACCACAATGGTGAGGGTGCATGAGAAAGTGAGGTATTGTGTCAAATTAGTACTATTTAAAAGAGGTTGACAATAAGTATTTTCACAAAGCAGTGCCAACATCTCATTCTCATAATGCTGGGGTATGTTGAGGTAGACTTCAATGGGTCTACAGAACACAGTGCAATTGAGTTTGTACAAAATGCCCAGACCCAGTAGATTTGCTGGTGAAGTCAGACTTAGGCCCTGAATCCAAATTTGTCAGAATCCAGGTGCTTTTTATTGCAGCAGATAAATAACGATACCGTTATTTATCAGGTGCAATCAATGTGCCTATTACATGTTTCTGGGGAATAACAGGCAGATTGTAGTTCTTCCTGCACCAAAATTTGCAAGGTATGATAAATACTGTATACTTTTATCCTGTTAAATTATGGCAGGGTGAGATATTTAACATATTCAGTAGTTGCCGGATATGGATATACTGCTCAACTCATATCACATCCTCTGTAACAACAGGGGTTTACAAAGAGGTTTAGAACACCGACCCGCTCTTAACCCGTTCTGTGCCGGGGACGTAATGGATACGTCCGCCGGAACAGTGCTCCTGTACCGAGGACGTAACCCTTACTTCCTCGGACATGAGCTCGGAGGGAGCTCTCCCTCCGTGGGCTTCCCTCCCACCCCCCAAGGCAGGGTTGGAAGGGGAACCTTTTTCAGCCCCGACCCTCCCACCTCCCACCCCCCCTAATGACGTCAGTGCACGATCTCATGCTGACAGCATTACAGGGTGCCGGGCTTCCAGAGCGAGCACAGAGAAACAGGTAAGTTTCTCCTCCAGCGGGTGGGGGGTTTCAAACAAAGAGGCATCGGGAGAAAGGAAAGGGTTTTCCTTTCCCCTGATGTCTCTTTGAGCATTCCTGCTGCCGAGGAGGAAGTGAGAGATTCTGGCAGTGAAGTTTCTGTCAGAGAGGAATCTTCTGATGAGGAAGCCACTCTCAGTGCAGATGAAGGGGCTGTTTTAGAGGAGTACACTGATGTGCCAGTAGTGCAGCAACTCTGGGTTGCCCTAAACATGGAGCAGCCAGAGTTGACTGCCTATACTGGTCTCCCGGAGTGTAGAGTCAATACAGAGAACTTTTTACCTGTCAATTTCTTTGAGTTATTTATGGATAATGTGTTTTTGGAAGAGATTGTTGAGCAGACTAATTTGTATGCGGAGCAGTATTTGAAGGACAACGCTGCTAAACTTAGGCCACACTCTAGAGCTACCCAGTGGATTCCCACAAATTTGGAGGGGATGGAAAGGTTTTGGGGTTTGACTCTTTTGATGGGGTTGATAAGGAAGCCGCCACTGGCTTCTTATTGGTCTACTAGTCCCTTGATGGCAACGGCTATATTTCCTGCAACCATGAGTCATAATCGGTATTTGCTTCTTCTTAGGATGATGCATTTTGTTGACAATGCTTTAGCCTTGCCATGAGATCACCCTGATTCTGACCGTCTTTTAAAGATTAGGCCTGTCCTTGATCATTTTGTAGATCGTTTTTCAGAGGTCTATGTTCCAGGCAAAGAAATAGCTGTGGACGAGTCTTTGGTCCTCTTCAAGGGTCGTTTGGTTTTTAGGCATTACATTCCTAGCAAAAGGGCACACTATGGAATTAAATTGTATATGGTGTCTGAAAGTAGTAAAGGATATGTGTATAATTTCTGTTTCTACACTGGTAGGGATTCCTGTATTGACCCCCCTGGTTGTCCTCCCACTTTTGGAGTTACTGGGAAAATTGTGTGGGAACTTGGTAGATGACTGTTTAACAAAGGTCACCACTTGTATGTAGATAACTTCTACACTGGAGTGCAGTTGTTCAAGGAATTGTTTAGAGTGGACACTGTTAATTGTGGCACAATTCGTTGTAACCGGAAAGGCTATCCAAGGGAGCTTGTCTGTAGAAAACTTGAGAGGAGACAGTGCTGTACCTTGCAGAATGATGAGCTGCTAGCTTTGAAATTTTCAGACAGGAGGGATGTCTACATGCTAAGTACCATCCATGATGAGAGTACTTCCCCCGTGACTGTTTGGGGCCAGGCTGCTGAAGTGAGCAAACCTGTGTGCATTTTAGATTATAATAAGCACATGGGAGATGTAGATAGATTTGATCAGAGGTTGGAACCTTATACTGCTATTTATAAGTCTTATGTTTGGTATAAGATGTTAGCAATTGACCTCTTCCACTTGGCAACTTTTAATGCTTTTATTGTGTTGAAGGATAGATCTCCAGAGTCAAAGATGACATTTGTGAAATTTCAGGAGTCAGTTATAGAGAGCCTTATTGTGGTGAAAGAGGCAAGAGTTTCTAGAGAAGCAGAAGCAGTGGTGGAGGATGTGGCTAGATTGAAAGATAGCCACTTTGCTGAGCACATTCCTCCCACGCCCAAAAAAGACTTTCCAGCTAAGAAATGTAGAGTCTGTGCTCGAAGAGGTATCCGGAGGGAGACTCGATTGAACTGCCCAGATTGTCCTTCAAAGCCTGGGATGTGTGTGGGTGGTTGTTTCAGGAATAACCACACCCAGAAGAATTACTGGGAACTACCATGAGTGTAAACTGCCTGTTTTATATTTTCATGTGTTGAGTTTCATGGTTGGTATTTCTGTCATGTACTTAGTTAGAGCTTTTGTGTTTGTAGTTTTGTAATTATTTCTAATTTGTTAGTGGTTTGCCATTGTGTGTGGAGTGGCGCTTGGCTGTCACTGTAAATATTGACTTGCTATTGGCTACTGCAACACACTGCCAGCCAAACGCCAGTCCACACACTCCCATCAGCTGGTGTGATTGCTGTATCAGGCATGTGGGCGTCTGTAAGTGATGGGCCCTTGAGTGGTGCTGTGTGTCGATGCGAGTGTTGTAATGTGCTGGGCCCGTGGCTGGCGGCGTGAATGGTCTCATGCATGTCGTGTATGAAAGGTGTGTGAATGGACTGTAAAGCAGTTGGTGCCTTGTCGTGGCTTTACAGCTCACAAGCTGTGAGTCATTGGTTCAGTTTTATGGCCTTTCAGTTATTAACAGTGCATTTAATTTTTGTAAAATGTCTTGTTAATAAAATTTGCTCCACTGAACCATCACTCACCCTCGTGCCAAATCCAACCAGTATGTGTGGTAAAAATGACAAAACCTGCTCCGCTGTAATCAGGCGTCGCAGCACACCTGTGACACGCTAGGTGTCTCGGATGGGACCCCGATGACGAAGCATGCCACCAACTTGGTTGGTGGGTGAGGGGTGTTTTTAACATAACCTCGGTGCGTTTCTTTTCACAATTTTAGTGTTTGGAACATCACATAAGTACATGGACACATCAAAATGATTTATTGCAAAACTACCTGTGTTTGGGGGGGGCACCTATGTTTTTGGTTTCGGGTGCAGCCTTCATCTAGGGAAACCTACCAAACCCAGACATGTTTTAAAAATAGACACCCCAAGGACTCGACGGAGGTGTGGCTTGCCTGGATCCCCCAACATTTACTTACCCAGACTCCTCTACAAACCTCAAAATTTTCTTAAAAAAGCATATTTTCCTCACTTTTCTTTGTAGGATCAATGCTGCGGCACAAATTTCCTACCACCCAGCGTTCCCCTCAGTCTCCCAAGTAAACTAACACCTCACTTGTGTGGGTCCCCAAAGCAGAGTCAGCCTAAAAGATGAATAAAAGAAAAATATGTGCTTATCAACTTGCTGTTCTATCCCCTCAATTTCCACAGGTTTTTGTAATTTTTCTGTTGCAGGCACCTGGGCCACCCACACAAGTGGGTTTTTTATCAGGAGACTTGGGGGAAAGCTGGGTGGAAGGAAATTTGTGACTCCTCTCAGATTCCAGAACTTTCTGTCACCGAAATGAGAGGAAAAAGTGCTTGTTTGGCCAAATGTAGAGGTTTGCAAAGGATTCTGGGTAACAGAACCTAATCAGAGCCCCACAAGTCACCCTATCTTGGATTCCCCTAGGTGTCTAGTTTTCAATAATGCACAGGTTTGCTAGGTATCCATAGGTGCCGGCTGAACTAGAGGCCAAAATCTACAGCTAGACACTTTGCAAAAAACAGCTCTGTTTTCTTTTGGAAAATGTGATGTGTCCACATTGTGTTTTGGGGCATTTCCTGTCGTGGGTGCTAGCAAATTAACTGCTGTATACCTGGTATAGAATGAAAACCCATTGCAAGGTGCAGCTTATATATTGGCTCTGGGTACCTAGGGTTCTTGATGAACCTACAAGCCCTATATATCCCCTCAACCAGAAGAGTCCAGGAGACGTAATGGTATACTGCTTTTAAAAATCTCACATCGCAGGAAAAAGTTACACAGTAAAACGTGGAGAAAAATGGCTGTTTTTTTACCTCAATTTCAATATTCTTTTATTTCAGCTGTTATTTTCTGTAGGAAACACTTGTAGGATCTACACAAATGACCCCTTGCTGAATTCAGACTTTTGTCTACTTTACAGATATGTTTAGCTTTCTGGGATCCAGCATTGATTTCTCACCCATTTCTGGAAAAAATAGTAAAAATGTGGTATGTCCCAGTAAAATGTCACAATTGTGTTGAAAAATTTGGTTTTCTAATTCAAGTCTTTCTGTTCCTGAAAGCTGGGAAGATGGTGATTTTACCACCGCAAACCCTATGTTGATGCCATTTTCAGGGAAAAAAAACACAAGCCTTCTTCTGCAGCCCTTTTTTCCCATTTATTTTTTTTAAAAACAAAATGTTTGCTGTATTTTGGCTAATTTCTTGGTCTCCTTCAGGGGAACCCACAAAGTCTGGGTACCTCTAGAATCCCTAGGACGTTGGGAAAAAAGGACGCAAATTTGACATGGGTAGCTCATGTGGAAAAAAAGTTATGAGGGCCTAAGCGCGAACTGCCCAAATTAGCCAAAAAAAGGCTCAGCACAGGAGGGGAAAAGGCCTGGCTGCGAACGGGTTAATCAGGGCTCTAGTAAGAATGCATGTTTATCTCTAATGGCCCCAAGGGTGATGGAAACGGGGCAGGAAATATGGTGCAGAACAAGCTGATTTGAAAAACCAACTATGTCTATCCTCAAACCTGAGAGAGATAGTTAAGGGAATTCAGATGTTTTCAAGAAACAGCTGCTGGTGCCAGTGTCAATAAGGAACGTGGTGTGTTTACCGTTTA
This sequence comes from Pleurodeles waltl, assembly GCF_031143425.1. NCBI lineage: Eukaryota > Metazoa > Chordata > Amphibia > Caudata > Salamandridae > Pleurodeles > Pleurodeles waltl. Next base: position 297,890,100 of record NC_090443.1, on the reverse strand, counting down.
TGGTTCAATCATTTTACGGAACTTTCTGATCTACAAGAATGAAGGTATTCACTGGACATCCAACACATTTTAGGCTGTCATGAAAAACAGGATGCAAGTTCTGCGTGATTTGGTTAAATTCAGGCGGGATCTCAAGACTTGGTATATTTGAAACAGCATTAGGGCAATCTATTTTCCAATGCATCAACTGTCAACAGGAAAAACATAACTCGCCCGCACCTATGGCTTCTCCTCTGCTTCTCCCGTTGCCCCTCTTCACTCACCCTCAGTCTTGTCGCCCTCTTCTTTCACATTCGGCTGCATGTTCTGAAATTTCAATGAAATTAGTTTAGATTTAACATTTTCTTTCTTTCTTTCTTTCTCTCTTTCTCTCTTTCTTTCTTTCTTTCTTTCTTTCTTTCTTTCTTTCTTTCTTTCTTTCTTTCTTTCTTTCTTTCTTTCTTTCTTTCCTGCAATCTCATAAAGTGATTGGCAACAGTCACTAATTCTGCTATTTTTTTAGTTTGCATCCAATACATATTGTAATCAATTGAATCTTCACATTTGGTAACAACCACTTCACAAAAGCAGAACCTACGGTCTCCTGAGCCATCTCTGTCAGGCGGGCAGTTCCGGAGTACCTTTCAAACTCGTCCTTAAGGATGTCCAGACAACCTTCTGGCCATTCAACCTTATGATTGCAATTTAAAATATTGGTCCAATCAGTTTTCACTGAAAGCACAGCTGCAACAGCATTCAACAATGCATCCTTTGCTGTATGAAGGGCCCCATTGTTCCCAATGTCCTGTGTCAACCATGCCGAGCTTCCAACCAATCAATCTCTCACTTCACTGGGTACCACTAATCACAGCAATTGATTCACCTCAGCCCAGTTTGGTCTGTACACTTCAAACACACTTTATAACCCACACGAAAACGAGTAGGCCTTTTCCCTAATGTTACAGAACTGTTTCTTAATGTTCATTAAATCAGAAAAGGTCCAAAGGATATGGACGGTGACCCTATCCCTGGTAGCTGGGTAGTACGTCAAGGTAAGAAGAGTATCAGGAACAGACATGGGAGGGTCTTCATCACCTACATAACTAGAAGGAGAGGAAACCACTGTTCTCTCTCTTTGAATCTGTTTTTGAGCTAGTCCGTCTGTTGCCCTTCTTAAGCTTTCTCAAGTTATGGAAGGAATGTGACCACTGGCATCTAAGCAACTCCTTTCTACGTGAGCCATTTGTGGTGGTGGTGATCCAGGAGATGCTCACTGACTACCTAGCCCATAACTCCACAGGGGATGTAGACAAATGCAGAGTTGGGATGCCCCCAAGGCAGCTGGTCAAGGACACTTCATACAGGAGGAAGCCAGGATCAAACGCTTAGGCGATGTAACTGGAGTTAGCAACTCTCGAACAGGAACAGAAACACTCCCCCTCTATCAAACTTTTGTGTAAGGTTTTGGCAGTACAGGGTCAGCTATACACATTGGAGCTAGACATGAATAACTATGCACTGGCTCACAAAGGAGAGCACTTCCACGAGGGAGGCAACAAACTAGGCCCCTTACTGGCTCACAAACATAAGGCACACCAAGCATGCAGGCACATATGGGAAATCAAGGCAGGTAATCTCACTCATACTTCGACTGAGGGTAAATTTCCAACCATCCAGTCCTTCTATCAATCCCCCCACATGGTGAACCCAACCTCTGCTGATCACAGGGAGGTGTTCCTAAAATCTGTCACCCTCCCCCGACTCTCAGCTGCTGCAGTCACAGAACTTGATGTCTCCATCACCGCGCTCAGATCCTAGCAGCTATTAACCAACTCAAACCCTCCTAAGCCCCTGAAAACGGATGGCTTTATGGTCCTTAGAACCATCTTCAACTTCTTGACCATGGAGCTGGGGGCATCTGCCTGTATGACAGAAGTGTCTATCACATAAAAGTCAAAACCAGGCACAGATCAAAGATTTGTCTATCTTTTCACCCAATATCCCTCCTGAGTATAGACCTAAAACTCTTTGCAAAGGTCCTTGCCAACTGCCTTGACATCATGATGCCTGACCTGATCCACGCCAACTAGGGAGGCTTCAAAATCAATTGTAACACTAGCAACAAAACCAATGTTTCCTTCATCTTATTGATATAACCAGGATGAAAGGGAGAGGAGCTGTCCTCCTATCTTTGGATGGCAAAAAGGCATTTGACAGTGTGCATTGGGGAATGCTCTCTGGGATACTCTGACTCTTCGGTCTGGGCAACAGGAAGAGGTGATGGATCTCAGCACTCTGCTGCAATCACCACTTGAAAATGAGTGTCAATGGTCACTCATCCACTCTCATCCTGATCCAACAGGACAGTCAACATTGCTGCCCCATCCTCTCTCTCCTTTGATCTCTTTCTAGAACCATTCTCCAAAGCATCAGAAACAACCATCCGATCCCCAGTGTCTCCTTTTGCAAGGACACCTCCAAGGTATCTGCTTTTGCAGATTACATTTTACTCTCGCTTATAGAAACCTGGAGCACTCTCCAAGCCTTGAGTCCCCTCCTAAAAAAGTTATAGACAGTGGCCAGCATAAGGATGAACATGACAAAATTTGAGGGACTGATCCTTGTAGGCAGGAACATCCTGCAGAGTCCCTAACCACAACAACTCCATTCCAATGGACAATAAAGTCTATCATACTGGATACTGGGCTACACAATTGACAGCCAACATTTACGTGTCTGCCAAACATCAGCGAATCTCTCTGCGTGAGACTAAAACATCATTGTCAGCTTGGAATAACCACTCGCTCTCACGGGTGGGAGGTATTGCGGCTGACAGTTCTGTCACACAACCTATATCTCTTTCAAGTCATGTGCTTACCAAGCACATCCTACATTTAAGGGAAACGTCCTAGATTATCCTTTCAAATTTGCACTCTGAAACCTCTGGAGGGATGACTGGGTGTGCCGCATTTACTCCGCCAATTCCAAGCATCTCAACTATGCTACATGATCAAATGGCTCAGGGGGGAAACCTACAACCCCTGGAGCTTTATAGACCAGGATCTCAAGTCCACACAACTGGGTGAAGTCCCATAGGTCCCTAAGGCCTCAAGAGGCTTGCTCCTGTATATCTCCCTGGTCACTAGAGCCACTCAAGTAGTCTTGGATTCGATCACCACCAAGCAGGGCCTCACTTCTTTCCCCTCCACTAACAAAAATGAGTCTTCCAGATCTGGAGGGGGAGGGGTGTTTTCGCCTCTTGGATCTGTTCACAGAGGACTGAGTAAAGACCACAGAGGAGCTCAAGGTTGACTACAGGATCCTTGAGTCTGAGCGATTCCACTACCTCCAGCTCTGCCACTTGGTCTCGCACAGCAGCAGTAAATCGTGGGCAAGAATGGTACTTGCTACTTTCAAAAGGTTTCTCCAATGCCTCACTTCCTTCAAGGCATCTGATCTCTAATATATATAGTGTCCCTAATATCCAGACAACAATAACTAAAGCATTATACCAACTGCGCTGGGAAGGATATCTTCTAATCACCTTAGATGCTAAACAATGGCAGGAACTGTTCCATAGCAACACCAACTTTGCCTGCCACACACAGGGCGGAGTGATCCTCTAAAGAAATCTGTACCACTGGCACCTCAACACTCATTGCCTTCATATCATCAATGTCGCCCACCCTGAGGCACATTGGTGTGGATGTGATGGCATCAGCACTGTCATAAACATCCTCTGGTCATGTTCCAACCTAGTAGACTTTTGGGATGCCATATTCTCAGCGATTTCCCTGATTCAGGGCAGAGACTTAAATAAACGTCCTGAATTTGCAACCCTAGGCAGACCTGCTGAGGGATTTTACCCACTCCACAATGGGCAAACAAATAACCCACCTTTTCCTAGCCACCAAACATGCAATTCTTTCAGACTTGAGAAAGCCCACCACAACAACAAACGAGCATTGAATTTAGAAGCTGTGACATCTGCTGAGACACAAAAAGATTGCTTATGACTTGGTGGACAAATTGCAGCTTTTCAACAAACTATGGGACCCAGTTCTTCCCTATTTGAACTCGACTTTTGTGGCTGGAAATGTCCTCAGAAACTTTGCACCTTGGGCCTACCCGACACAACACTACTGCCTTGTTGTGGTGCAGTTCACACCGTTGATCCTGATGCATAAGTCACAATGTTACATTATGTGCATTACTTAGTGTGGGGGCGGGAGGGGTGGGAGGGCATTGATTGTATTGTTTAGTTGGGGGGTTGGGTTTGAAGGTACTTTTTGTGTGCCACTACATGTAAAACCTAATTTGAAATATAAATGCATTTTAGGTCCTTTAGGCCACTGCAAGGTTTTGTGGTATCTTTTCTGATATAAACTTAAACAGATCATTGCCTGCAGTACTTAGCTGAACCCAAGAAAGTTTGTACCTGGAAGATGGGCATTAGAAGAAGCCACTTATAAATGGCTTTAATTTGCTTGGATGACAAGTGCCACTGTCTGGATGAGATTTCATGATTAAGGGTCACTTTCGGTGAAGGCAGAACTGCAGTTTCCTCCATTGAATTCTCATGTCCCGTCTTAGCCAATTCAATGAGACAGACGGAGTTGAGCTTGCAATGATCTAAAGTAACAGATGCCAACCACAAATCATCAGCGTATTGCACCATAATATAATCAGTGGGAAAGACCAAAGTGTTCAAATCTTTCTGTAAAGCTTGGGAAAGATTGATGGAGATTTCATAAATCCTTGAAGAAGTCTCTTATACAAAAGTTGAGATCTGCTAGACTAAAATGTGAAGAGGAAATTACTCTCTTTGCATATAGAGATTAAGAAGAAGGTGGACCAGAGATTACTCAGAGTAAACCACTTGGAATTTGCAGGCATGCAAGAAAGGAGGGTAGTGAGGTTAGAGAACATAGGGAAACTGGAAATAAGGAATAGTTACTTACCTGTAACTCCAGTTCTCTCGTAGGGGTATTTCCATGATAGTCATAAGCACTGAATAGTTCCGCACGCCTGCGGGGACCCCGGAGCACTGTTCTGAAGTGTGTTTCTAAGTGTAGATGTTTGCCTTTCTTGAAAAAGGCCTGTAAAATCACTTCAGAATATCAATGTGCAGCCCAGAGGAAAAGCTACAAAGGCCAAATTGTTCATTCTTTTTGTTGAAAAAATTTAAACTGTAGTACAGAAATACCTTTAAAACATATTTATTCTAGAAATGTAGTAGAAAACATATTTTCCAACCTTTTTTACAACTTCAAAATGGGGATGAAACAATGCAGGCAGTGTAGCCCATAGGCTGCCAATATACAGAATGTAATTAGAGCTGTGCCTTTAAGAAGAGAAAGTCTTCCTGTATCCCATCATGCACAGCAAAAGGCAGTTGCCTCAGTTCATTTTGTAGGCTTGTAATATGACATGAAGAAATCTGAATATCTCTTTCATTATCAATATCATTATTATTATAGTTATCATCATGTCAACTCCACCGGGGAGGAGGGATGGTTGCTTATGACTATCATGGAAATACCCCTACGAGAGAACTGGAGTTAAAGGTAAGGAACTATTTCTTCTCTCATAGGGGATTTCCATGTATAGTCATAAGCACTGAATAGATGAGCAAGCCCATCCCAATAATCGCGGTGGAGTAGACAGAACAATAAAGAAACAATAAATCACGCAAAGAGATTCTTAAGAGAGGCCTGTCCAACCTGAGCATCTGTCCTAGCATCTGAATCAAGACAGTAATGCTTGGTAAAGGTGTGGACAGATCTCCAGGTAGCCGCTTTGCATATTTCTGCTAAAGGAATGTTTCTCATCAAAGCAGCAGTTGCTGCCTTCCCCCTAGTAGAATGGGCTTTAGGCCTGCCATCGAGGGATTTATTTGCTAACTGATAACAGAATACGATACATGAGACAATCCACCTGGATAAGGATTGTTTGGAGGAGGCCAGACCTGTTCTAACTGGGCCATAATTAATAAACAGCTGTTGTGATTTGTGCAAAGATTTTGTTCTATCCAAGTAACATTTTAAAACCCTTTTTACATCGAGAGAATGTAGGGTTCTCTCAGCAGGAGTAGATGGAGTTTGGAAGAAAGTCTGGTTTACGTGAAAGTCTGAAATGACTTTAGGTAGAAATTTAGGATGTGGTCTCATTACTACTTTTGAGGAATGAAAAACCATATAAGGTTCCTCAGCGCAAAGGGCCTGGATCTCACTGACCCTGCGAGCTGAAGTGATTGCAACCAGAAAAGCAGTTTTCCAGGTAAGATGCTGGAGGGATGCTTTGTGTATTGGTTCAAAAGGGTGCATCATCAGACGTGAAAGGACTATATTAAGCTCCCATGGAGGAGATGGCCGTCTAATAGGAGGAAAAACCTTTTTTAAACCTTCTAGGAAATCTTTTATGATTGGATTTTTAAAAGAAGGAGGATTGGGAAGGGCTTTTCCTATATGGCGTTAGAGCTGCCAAATTTACTCTGATTGATGACAACTGTAAGCCAGACTTCACCAGGTTTAACAAATATGGAAGAATAGCTTCTTCTCCGCATGTTATTGGGTCAAAGTTCTTGTCCAAACACCACATGCAGAACCTTTTCCATTTGAAGGCATAAGCTGTTCTTGTGGAAGGGCGTTTCGCCTCCCTTAGAATCTCCATGCAGTCCTGAGGAAGATTAAGGTGACCATACTGCACTAGCTCAGGAGCCATGCTGCCAAATTCAACGACGAGAGGTGGGGATGTCTCATCTGGCCTCGAAACTTCGTGAGAAGGTAGGGCGGCAAGGTAATCTGATGTGTGGTCTGAGTGACCGGTAAAGAAGTTCTGGAAACTACCACTGGCGTGGCCATTCTGGGGCAATGAGAATCATCTTGGTGTTGGAGTGGGACAGCTTGAGGAGGACTGTCGGTATCAGGGGAAGCAGTGGAAATGCGTAAAGAAATGCTCCTGACCAGTTTATCTACAGGGCATTCCCCAATGTTCCTGGATGGTAGTACCTGGAGGCGAAGTCTTGGCATTTTTTGTTTTCTGGGGTTGCGAATAGGTCTATAGAAGGGGTACCCCACATGGAAAAGATGTAGTGGACGACGTCGTCGTGCAGAACCCACTCGTGGTTTTCGTCCATTACTCGGCTGAGGGCATCCGCTTGGACATTCTGTATGCCCGAAAGGTGAGTTGCCAATATTGTTAGGTTCCTGGCTATAAGACAGTGCCAGATTGTTTGGGCCTCTGTAGACACTGTCCTGGATCTGGTACTCCCTTGTTTGTTCAAGTAGTACATGGTGGCCATGTTGTCTGTTTGGAGAAGCAGAGTTTTCGCAGTCAGTGCGGGGAGGAAGGCCTTGAGTGCAAGATGGACTGCACGTAGCTCTAAGAGATTGATTTGATACAGTTGTTCTCTCTGTGACCAAGAGCCTTGAATTTTAAGGTGATCCATATGCGCTCCCCATCCGAGCAGCGATGCATCCGTAACTATGGTCTGAGTTGGAGGCTGTTGGTGGAATGGCATCCCTTTCAGAAGATTGTTCGGAGAACACCACCACTTGAGGGATTGAATGGCATGGGGAGAAAGAAGGATGCTGTTCACCCAATCGTCTACTAGTTGATACCATTGATTCTCTAGGCATACCTGTAAAGGTCTCATATGGAGGCAAGCGTTGGGAGTGAGGTAGATGCAAGACGCCATCAACCCCAGGAGAGAGGATATCGCTCTTGCAGTGGCCTGAGGAATTTTCTCGAGCTGCTGGCACTGTTGGAGGATTGATAAACGTCGTTCCTCCGAAGGAAACACCTTTGCTTGAGTGTTGTCTGTGATGGCGCCTAAGTAGTGCAACCTCTGCACAGGTGTTGCCGTGGACTTGGAGAGGTTGACCTGAAGGCCCAGTCTCTGGAGCAGCTGGTGAGTCCAATTGAAGTGCTGTTGGGCCTCTAGGTATGTGGATGCTTTTGTGAGCCAATCGTCTAGATAGGGATAGGCGAAGATCCGATGTTTCCTTAAATGGGCTGCCACCACCGCCATGCATTTGGAAAATGTCCTCGGTGCTGATTTGAGGCCGAAAGGTAGCACTGTAAATTGGTAATTACTTTTTCCAACAAGAAATCTTTAAAACTTCCGATGCTTTTTGATCACAGGAATGTGGAAGTAAGCATCGCGGAGATCTATTGAACAGAGCCAATCGCCTTGACGAAGTTGGGGGTAGATTTGGTGTAAGGATAGCATCCTGAACTTTTTTCTGCGAACCCATTTGTTGGCTACTCTTAGATCGAGAATGGGTCGGAACTCGTGTTTGTCTTTCTTTGGTACCAGGAAGTACCTCAAGTAGATTCCCTTTCCCTGCTGGTTCATAGGGACAGGTTCTATCGCCTTCTTTTGTAATAGGGTTGTTACCTCCACTTTGAGAGCGTCGAGATGGTAATTTACCGGTTTGAGAGGAACAGAAGACGGGGGGCTTATGAACCTGAGACAGTAGCCATTCCGCACAATATTCAACACCCAGGCGTCTGGTGTTATGCGTTGCCACTCTTCCAGATGATATGAAATACTTCCCCCTACCGGAGTGGGTAACGGAGATGGGGGAAGTGAGGATTCAGGGCTTAGACGCCGATGCTTGACGACCTGTTTGGGCTGTTTGTGGTGTAGAGCGACCCCTTGTTTGTTTTCACTGGGTCGAAAAGGTTCTCTGGTGTTGCTGTTGCTGGGATCTCGGAGGCATCCACTGCGGTGTCTGAAGCCTTTGAGCGAAGAATCTACGGTGGTAGGGACGGAATGTTTTCCGTTGCTCTCTTGGCTTCTCGATGCCTACAGCCTTCAGAATGTCCAATTCTGTCTTCATCCTCGACATTTCATCGCCAGCATGAGAACCAAACAAAGTGGAACCTGAAAAAGGCAGATTTTGTATCCTCTGTTGCGTCTTTGGCTTAAGTGAAGTAAGGCGTAGCCAGGAATGTCTTCTTAAGGAAATTCCATGAGAATAATTATGTGCAGATAACACAGAGGATTCTGCAGCCGCGCTTATTACTTGATTGGAGACCATGGCGCCTTCACTTACAATCTCCAAGAAATCCTCCTTTTTCTCCTTAGGGAGGTATTCTGCAAATTGCAGCACAGAATCAGAAAGGGCGCGATCATACCTGCCCAACAGGGCAGTGGCACTAGCCGCTTTCATAGTGATGGCTGAAGTTGAGCAAACTTTGCGGCCTGCGGCATCAATTTTTCTACTCTCCTTGTCTGGTGGAGAAGAAGAAGACGGAGATGTAGAATGCAACTTTTTAGCAGCCAAGAATACCACCGAATCGGGCACTGGATCCGCTCTCAGAAATAAAGGGTCCTGCTCCGGAGGACGATATTTGTTTATGAGTCTAGAAGGAGCAGTTTTAGTTGTGGACGGTGTTAGGAAAATGTCCATTGCTGGTTCAAGTAACCCTGGGACCAGCGGTAGTAATGGTCTAGCAGAAGAACGCTGGTGTAGTGTCTCAAAAATGACAGAGGTTGTTGGAGTGGGTACTGCCAGAGGGATGGTCAGCTTGGTAGCACCGCAAATTAGTACCTCTTGAAAAGTGTTGACATCATCTATGGGAGAAACTCTTGGAGACGGGGAGTCAGATAACGTCGGAGAGTAATTTCTTGTGGATGAGGAGGAGTGTCTATGATGGGAACAAGGAGACCTGTTATGTCTAGATGCAAAAGAGCGTCTCGAAGAATGTCGCGATTGCCTTGTGGATTCTGCAGGAGTCACTGGGGCGGCCTCTGAAAGAGGTACAGGCGGAGGAGCTGTAGGTGCCAGAGGTGTCGGTGGTAGAGGAGATGGCTGAGGAGAAGGCTGAGGCGAAGGTGGCAAGAGAATGAGAGAAGCCGAGGATTCTGAGGTGGTATAGACCCTCCTTGGTCTCTTTGAGTGCCTTCTCGACGCCGACAAGCTTCTCGACGTCAAAGTACGACACCGCATAGTACCTCTCGGCGTTGACTCCTCTCGCCGTTGAGAGCCCCTCGATGGCAATCTCCCTCGACGTCGGTGGGATGACGCTGATCGTCTCCGACGGCGAGTACTGTCCACCGACGTCAATCTTCCCCTTCGCGTCGACGGTGACCTGGACCGGGAACTTCTCGACGGCGAATGTCTATGCCGTCTTGACGATAATAACGCTCTCGACGGCGAGCGATGCCTCTTCATCGATGGCGAGCTGGTTCTTGACGGCGAGCATGTCGGAGCCATTCCTTGTCTCGACATCGATGCTCTCGACGTCGTCGGGGACCTGTGAAGCTTGTGAGCAGATCTGGAAGCTGCTCCAGAGGACACAGTGAGAGCCCTTGTAGAAGACTGCCCTTCTCCTCGCTCTGTGGTAGATTGTCCTCTCCGTCTCTTGTCTTCCTTGGCCTGAAGGCGGATTTTCTCCCTGTCACGAAGGGTGCGACTGGAGAAGGTTTTACAAATGTCACAGGCATCAGGCTTATGAGATGACGGCAGGCAAATAATACAGACTTGATGTGGGCCTGTTTTGGCCTTTTTCCTGCCACAGCTAGGGCACTTATCAAAAAGAGAAGGCATTCTGGTGGAAAAAAGCCTCAAATTTCTGTCAGAATTTGACAAGAAAAGCTAGAAAACATTCACTCTGGATGGAAAATGTCGAGTGAAATTGAAATCCAAAGGTAGATAGTAAAAAAAAACTATAATAGGTGGAGCTCAATGCTTCAGGGGTCCTGTCAGAAGGAGCCGGAAAAAAGAACTGAGGCAACTGCCTTTTGCTGTGCATGATGGGATACAGGAAGACTTTCTCTTCTTAAAGGCACAGCTCTATTTACATTCTGTATAATGGCAGCCTATGGGCTACACTGCCTGCATTGTTTCATCCCCATTTTGAAGTTGTAAAAAAGGTTGGAAAATATGTTTTCTACTACATTTCTAGAATAAATATGTTTTAAAGGTATATCTGTACTACAGTTTCCTTTTCCTCAACCCAAAGAATGAACAATTTGGCCTTCGTAGCTTTTCCTCTAGGCTGCACATTGATATTCTTAAGTGACTTCACAGGCCTTTTTCAAGAAAGGCAAACATCTACACTTAAGAACACACTTCAGAACAGTGCTCCGGGGTCCCCGCAGGCGTGGGGAACTATTCAGTGCTTATGACTATACATGGAAATCCCCTACGAGAGAACTACATTATTGTTAACCGTATGAACTCGACAAATTTGTACACATTAGTTGTTTCAGCATATTTTTGTAGGGAGTATTGGGGTATTACATCTGATAAAAAAGTAGTACCAAAACCTCCTGCTCTATTAGGTCAGCAATGATGGGACAAATTCCTGCCTCAGCCTTGGGCTTTATGGGGTACTGAGGAATCTGAGGCAGTTTCTTTAGTGGCTTGATCTTTATTTTAATGAACTCCATAAAAGCGATGAACGCCACATCATTGGCCCCTGTGGACCACAATGGTGAGGGTGCATGAGAAAGTGAGGTATTGTGTCAAATTAGTACTATTTTAAAGAGGTTGACAATAAGTATTTTCACAAAGCAGTGCCAAAATCTCATTCTCATAATGCTGGGGTATGTTGAGGTAGACTTCATTGGGTCCACAGAACACAGTGCAATTGAGTTTGTACAAAATGCCCAGACCCAGTAGATTTGCTGGTGAAGTCAGACTTAGGCCCTGAGTCCAAATTTGTAAGAATCCAGGTGCTTTTTATTGCAGCAGATAAATAACGATACCGTTATTTATCAGGTGCAATCAATGTGCCTATTACATGTTTCTGGGGAATAACAGGCATATTGTAGTTCTTCCTGCACCAAAATTTGCAAGGTATGATAAATACTGTATACTTTTATCCTGTTAAATTATGGCAGGGTGAGATATTTAACATATTCAGTAGTTGCCGGATATGGATATACTGCTCAACTCATATCACATCCTATGTAACAACAGGGGTTTACAAAGAGGTTTAGAACACCGACCCGCTCTTAACCCGTTCTGTGCCGGGGACGTAATGGTTACGTCCGCCGGAACAGTGCTCCTGTACCGAGGACGTAACCCTTACTTCCTCGGACATGAGCTCGGAGGGAGCTCTCCCTCTGTGGGCTTCCCTCCCACCCCCCAAGGCAGGGTTGGAAGGGGAACCTTTATCAGCCCGACCCTCCCACCTCCCACCCCCCCTAATGACGTCAGTGCACGATCTCATGCTGACATCATTACAGGGTGCCGGGCTTCCAGCGCGAGCACAGAGAAACAGGTAAGTTTCTCCTCCAGCGGGTGGGGGGTTTCAAACAAAGAGGCATCGGGGGAAAGGAAAGGGTTTTCCTTTCCCCTGATGTCTCTTTGAGCATTCCTGCTGCCCGATCGTATTGCATTGTTTGGGGGATGGCCCCTTGGGCAAGGGTTGCGCCCCATGGGGACATACTACTAAAGGTATTTTCTGCCCTCCTTGGGGCAGATAGGCCTATTTTTTTAGTAGTCCCATCTGCCCGTATGAGGGGCAGAATACACTTAGGCACCAATTTCTAAATGCTTGATGGTGGGGTGTTTGTCAACTGCGAAGTATTTGCATTTGTGATATATTTTTTTCTCCTTTTTGTTCTAGTTCAAAGCTTTTGATTTCTTTGCTGTGGCTCCTTGTGGTTTTGGTGGTGGTTGACCTGCGGTTTGCATAGTTGCATGTTTTAGGTAAGTAAAAACAATTTACCCCAAAGGAGTATTGTTGCCATGTATAAATGACATGTTTGTAGGTAGTGTACTAAATGCAGGATTGTGTATGAAATTATCCTAAGATGTGTGCACAATTATATTTGTGTTTTCTTATTTCTAATTTGCTTTTCTTTCTTTCTTTTTAGTAGGATATCATTGGTGATTGCTATGTCTGTGCAGAGTAGTTGCTGGTGAGTAGGTTTTTCCGGCAAGTGAGCGGTAACGTTTTTCAGTACATAACTCTTTGTATAAAGCCACACTTTGTTTATTACTTATCTTACACAGTGCTGGTTGTTAGTGGTGCGTTTGTCCAGTTACTTTTCGTAGGAAGGATCATGGCTAGCTGCAGGATGACCGCTCAGCAGGTTGTTGGTATACGTTTTGAGTCATTGTCTGATCATGATTATGAGACTGACTCTGCATCTGAGGCAGAGGAGGAAGTGAGAGATTCTGGCAGTGAAGTTTCTGTCAGAGAGGAATCTTCTGATGAGGAAGCCACTCTCAGTGCAGATGAAGGGGCTGTTTTAGAGGAGTACACTGATGTGCCAGTAGTGCAACAACTCTGGGTTGCCCTAAACATGGAGCAGCCAGAGTTGACTGCCTATACTGGTCTCCCGGAGTGTAGAGTCAATACAGAGAACTTTTTGCCTGTCAATTTCTTTGAGTTATTTATGGATGATATGTTTTTGGAAGAGATTGTTGAGCAGACTAATTTGTATGCGGAGCAGTATTTGAAGGACAACGCTGCTAAACTTAGGCCACACTCTAGAGCTACCCAGTGGATTCCCACAAATTTGGAGGGGATGGAAAGGTTTTGGGGTTTGACTCTTTTGATGGGGTTGATAAGGAAGCTGCCACTGGCTTCTCATTGGTCTACTAGTCCCTTGATGGCAACGGCTATATTTCCTGCAACCATGAGTCATAATCGGTATTTGCTTCTTCTTAGGATGATGCATTTTGTTGACAATGCTTTAGCCTTTCCATGAGATCACCCTGATTCTGACCGTCTTTTAAAGATTAGGCCTGTCCTTGATCATTTTGTAGATCGTTTTTCAGAGGTCTATGTTCCAGGCAAAGAAATAGCTGTGGACGAGTCTTTGGTCCTCTTCAAGGGTCGTTTGGTTTTTAGGCATTACATTCCTAGCAAAAGGGCACAATATGGAATTAAATTGTATATGGTGTCTGAAAGTAGTAAAGGATATGTGTATAATTTCTGTTTCTACACTGGTAGGGATTCCTGTATTGACCCCCCTGGTTGTCCTCCCACTTTTGGAGTTACTGGGAAAATTGTGTGGGAACTTGGTAGATGACTGTTTAACAAAGGTCACCACTTGTATGTAGATAACTTCTACACTGGAGTGCAGTTGTTCAAGGAATTGTTTAGAGTGGACACTGTTAATTGTGGCACAATTCGTTGTAACCGGAAAGGCTATCCAAGGGAGCTTGGCTGTAGAAAACTTGAGAGGGGACAGTGCTGTACCTTGCAGAATGATGAGCTGCTAGCTTTGAAATTTTCAGACAGGAGGGATGTCTACATGCTAAGTACCATCCATAATGAGAGTACTTCCCCCGTGACTGTTTGGGGCCAGGCTGCTGAAGTGAGCAAACCTGTGTGCATTTTAGATTATAATAAGCACATGGGAGATGTAGATAGATTTGATCAGAGGTTGGAACCTTATACTGCTATTTATAAGTCTTATGTTTGGTATAAGATGTTAGAAATTGACCTCTTCCACTTGGCAACTTTTAATGCTTTTATTGTGTTGAAGGATAGGTCTCCAGAGTCAAAGATGACATTTGTGAAATTTCAGGAGTCAGTGATAGAGAGCCTTATTGTGGTGAAACAGGCAAGAGTTTCTAGAGAAGCAGAAGCAGTGGTGGAGGATGTGGCTAGATTGAAAGATAGCCACTTTGCTGAGCACATTCCTCCCACGCCCAAAAAAGACTTTCCAGCTAAGAAATGTAGAGTCTGTGCTCGAAGAGGTATCCGGAGGGAGACTCGATTGAACTGCCCAGATTGTCCTTCAAAGCCTGGGATGTGTGTGGGTGGTTGTTTCAGGAATAACCACACCCAGAAGAATTACTGGGAACTACCATGAGTGTAAACTGCCTGTTTTATATTTTCATGTGTTGAGTTTCATGGTTGGTATTTCTGTCATGTACTTAGTTAGAGCTTTTGTGTTTGTAGTTTTGTAATTATTTCTAATTTGTTAGTGGTTTCTTTGTTTAAAAAAAAAAGTTATGCCATTGTGTGTGGAGTGGCGCTTGGCGGTCACTGTAAATATTGACTTGCTATTGGCTACTGCAACACACTGCCAGCCAAACGCCAGTCCACACACTCCCATCAGCTGGTGTGATTGCTGTATCAGGCATGTGGGCGTCTGTAAGTGATGGGCCCTTGAGTGGCGCTGTGTGTCGATGCGAGTGTTGTAATGTGCTGGGCCCGTGGCTGGCGGCGTGAATGGTCTTGTGCACGTCCTGTATGAAAGGTGTGTGAATGGACTGTAAAGCAGTTGGTGCCTTGTCGTGGCTTTACAGCTCACAAGCTGTGAGTCATTGGTTCAGTTTTTTGGCCTTTCAGTTATTAACAGTGCATTTAATTTTTGTAAAATGTCTTGTTAATAAAATTTGTTCCACTGAACCATCACTCACCCTCATGCCAAAATCCAACCAGTATGTGTGGTAAAAATGACAAAACCTGCTCTGCTGTAATCAGGCGTCGCAGCACACCTGTGACACGCTAGGTGTCTCGGATGGGACCCCGATGACAAAGCATGCCACCAACTTGGTTGGTGGGTGAAGGGTATTTTTAACATAACCTCGGTGCGTTTCTTTTCACAATTTTAGTGTTTGGAACATCACATAAGTACATGGACACATCAAAATGATCTATTGCAAAACTACCTGTGTTTGGGGGGGGGCACCTATGTTTTTGGTTTCGGTGCAGCCTTCATCTAGGGAAACCTACCAAACCCAGACATGTTTTAAAAATAGACACCCCAAAGACTCGACGGAGGTGTGGCTTGCCTGGATCCCCCAACATTTACTTACCCAGACTCCTCTACAAACCTCAAAATTTGCTTAAAAAAGCATATTTTCCTCACTTTTCTTTGTAGGATCAATGCTGCGGCACAAATTTCCTACCACCCAGCGTTCCCCTCAGTCTCCCAAGTAAACTAACACCTCACTTGTGTGGGTCCCCAAAGCAGAGTCAGCCTAAAAGATGTATAAAAGAAAAATATGTGCTTATCAACTTGCTGTTCTATCCCCTCAATTTCCACAGGTTTTTGTCATTTTTCTGTTGCAGGCACCTGGGCCACCCACACAAGTGAGGTATCATTTTTATCAGGAGACTTGGGGGAAAGCTGGGTGGAAGGAAATTTGTGACTCCTCTCAGATTCCAGAACTTTCTGTCACCGAAATGAGAGGAAAAAGTGCTTGTTTGGCCAAATGTAGAGGTTTGCAAAGGATTCTGGGTAACAGAACCTAATCAGAGCCCCATAAGTCACCCTATCTTGGATTCCCCTAGGTGTCTAGTTTTCAATAATGCATAGGTTTGCTAGGTATCCATAGGTGCCGGCTGAGCTAGAGGCCAAAATCTACAGCTAGACACTTTGCAAAAAACAGCTCTGTTTTCTTTTGGAAAATGTGATGTGTCCACATTGTGTTTTGGGGCATTTCCTGTCGTGGGTGCTAGCAAATTAACTGCTGTATACCTGGTATAGAATGAAAACCCATTGCAAGGTGCAGCTTATATATTGGCTCTGGGTACCTAGGGTTCTTGATGAACCTACAAACCCTATATATCCCCTCAACCAGAAGAGTCCAGGAGACGTAATGGTATACTGCTTTCAAAAATCTCACATCGCAGGAAAAAGTTACAGAGTAAAACGTGGAGAAAAATGGCTGTTTTTTTTACCTCAATTTCAATATTCTTTTATTTCAGCTGTTATTTTCTGTAGGAAACACTTGTAGGATCTACACAAATGACCCCTTGCTGAATTCAGACTTTTGTTTACTTTACAGATATGTTTAGCTTTCTGGGATCCAGCATTGATTTCTCACCCATTTCTGGAAAAACTAGTAAAAATGTGGTATGTCCCAGTAAAATGTCACAATTGTGTTGAAAAATGTGGTTTTCTAATTCAAGTCTTTCTGTTCCTGAAAGCTGGGAAGATGGTGATTTTACCACCGCAAACCCTATGTTGATGCCATTTTCAGGGGAAAAAAACACAAGCCTTCTTCTGCAGCCCTTTTTTCCCGTTTTTTTTTTTTTTTTTAAACGAAATTTTCGCTGTATTTTGGCTAATTTCTTGGTCTCCTTCAGGGGAACCCACAAAGTCTGGGTACCTCTAGAATCCCTAGGACGTTGGGAAAAAAGGACGCAAATTTGACATGGGTAGCTCATGTGGAAAAAAAGTTATGAGGGCCTAAGCGCGAACTGCCCAAATTAGCCAAAAAAAGGCTCAGCACAGGAGGGGAAAAGGCCTGGCTGCGAACGGGTTAATCAGGGCTCTAGTAAGAATGCATGTTTATCTCTAATGGCCCCAAGGGTGATGGAAACGGGGCAGGAAATATGGTGCAGAACAAGCTGATTTGAAAAACCAACTATGTCTATCCTCAAACCTGAGAGAGATAGTTAAGGGAATTCAGATGTTTTCAAGAAACAGCTGGTGGTGCCAGTGTCAATAAGGAACGTGGTGTGTTTACCGTTTATGGTTCAATCATTTTACGAAACTTTCTGATCTACAAGAATGAAGGTATTCACTGGACATCCAACACATTTTAGGCTGTCATGAAAAACAGGATGCAAGTTCTGCGTGATTTGGTTAAATTCAGGCGGGATCTCAAGACTTGGTATATTTGAAACAGCATTAGGGCAATCTATTTTCCAATGCATCAACTGTCAACAGGAAAAACATAACTCGCCCGCACCTATGGCTTCTCCTCTGCTTCTCCCGTTGCCCCTCTTCACTCACCCTCAGTCTTGTCGCCCTCTTCTTTCACATTCGGCTGCATGTTCTGAAATTTCAATGAAATTAGTTTAGATTTAACATTTTCTTTCTTTCTTTCTTTCTTTCTTTCTTTCTTTCTTTCTTTCTTTCTTTCTTTCTTTCTTTCTTTCTTTCTTTCTTTCTTTCTTTCTTTCTTTCTTTCCTGCAATCCCATATAGTGATTGGCAACAGTCACTAATTCTGCTATTTTTTTAGTTTGCATCCAATACATATTGTAATCAATTGAAACTTGACATTTGGTAACAACCACTTCACAAAAGCAGAACCTACGGTCTCCTGAGCCATCTCTGTCAGGCGGGCAGTTCCGGAGTACCTTTCAAACTCGTCCTTAAGGATGTCCAGGCAACCTTCTGGCTATTCAACCTTATGATTGCAATTTAAAATATTGGTCCAATCAGTTTTCACTGAAAGCACAGCTGCAACAGCATTCAACAATGCATCCTTTGCTGTATGAAGGGCCCCATTGTTCCCAATGTCCTGTGTCAACCATGCCGAGCTTCCAACCAATCAATCTCTCACTTCACTGGGTACCACTAATCACAGCAATTGATTCACCTCAGCCCAGTTTGGTCTGTACACTTCAAACACACTTTATAACCCACACGAAAACGAGTAGGCCTTTTCCCTAATGTTACGGAACTGTTTCTTAATGTTCATTAAATCAGAAAAGGTCCAAAGGATATGGACGGTGACCCTATCCCTGGTAGCTGGGTAGTACGTCAAGGTAAGAAGAGTATCAGGAACAGACATGGGAGGGTCTTCATCACCTACATCACTAGAAGGAGAGGAAACCACTGTTCTCTCTCTTTGAATCTGGTTTTGAGCTAGTCCGTCTGTTGCCCTTCTTAAGCTTTCTCAAGTTATGGAAGGAATGTGCTAATGAGGAATCTTTACACCCAAGTGGGACTGAATGCATTTGTGGCCTAGTCTGCTCCAGAGTAGTGGCGTAGGCACCCTGTCAAATTATTTGTGCACCCACTTCTTTCAGGAGTCCTACAGACAGTCCCTCTTATCACAACGTGCTTTTTAGTGGTACCTCCTTGTGCTCCATCTGCCAGTGGTCCAGCAGGCACTACTCCATTCCAGATGCATCTGCGCCTGCACCCCCAGCCCCATGAACAGGCATGGAGAAAAACATCCAACAAATCCTCTTACCTGGGCTCATTGCTTCCCTTGTCTTCCTCGTGTGGTTCCCTTGTGGTTCAGTTATCTGGGGGAACCGGCAGAAAGCTGAGCATTTAAAGCACAAGCTCTAACTGTCCTTAAAGGGCCAGATGTAGCAAGCCGTTTGCATGGTGCAAACGGCGAAAATCGCAGTTTGCGCCATGCAAACAGCCTAACGCGATGCTTATTCACAAATTGCGAGTCAGTACCGACTCGCAATTTGTGAATGCGACTCGCAAATAGGAAGGGGTGTTCCCTTCCTATTTGCGACTCGCATCGCAATTCAGAATTGCTTTGTGACCGCGAATGCGGTCGCAAAGCAACTCGCAGTTACCACCAGTGTCACACTGGTGGTAACACATTCGCAAAAAGGGAAGGGGTCCCCATGGGACCCCTTCCCCTTTGTGAATGTCGCCAAAAATATATTTTTTCAGAGCAGGCATAGGACCACTGCCTACTCTGAAAAAACGAAACCAACTGGTTTCGGAAGTTTTTTCATTTTGCAACTCGTTTTCCTTTAAGGAAAACGGGCTGCAAAATGAACAAAAAAACTGCTTTATTTAAAAAGCAGTCACAGACATGGAGGTCTGCTGACTTCAGCAGGCCACCATCCCTGTGAGTGCATGGACTATTAATATTGATGAGGTGGGTCTTTGCGACCCCATAGCGAGTCGCAGACGGTGTCCGAGACACCGTTCTGCATCCGATATTGCGACTCGGAAATTGCGAGTCGGACAGAGTCGCAATTTTCCGAGTCGCAATATCGGATAATGCTACATCTGGCCCAAAGTCTATTATTTGGTATTCCTGCTTCTCCTGGGTATGTTTCATACCACAAACTTGAGAGTTCAGTTTATGTTTGTTGGCCTCCTCATGCCACTGTAAAAAGAATGGGCATTAATCCGCCTCTGTTTTTTTGCAGGATCCCTTCACTTCTTTTGTAATACCCTACGTAGGAGCAGATTTACAAGCCCCCAACGACTCCTTGTGCCACATTAGCATCATGTTTTTTTTATGCTAATGTGGCATTAGGAAGGCATATTTGCTGCACCGGATTTACAAAATGGTGCATGCTTTGTGCTACTTTGGACCGCCTTGCGCCACATTATGCCTGGGCCTGGCATAATGTATGTAAGGGGGGGCATTTCGGTGCTAGGAGGTCTCAAAAATGGCGCAGTGAAATCTACAAGATTTCACTGCACCATTTTTGGCATAATTTTTAACACAAGCAGGCATTAAAATGATGCCCCCATATTAACTTATGGGCCTTCTTGCACTTTGCTCCACTAGCGTCAACATTTTTGACGCTAGTGGAGAAAAACTCCATAATAGCGACAAAAATATTGACGTTATTGGTCTAACGTGCGTCATGCTGTGCCGTATTATAAATAAGGTGCACCCATGGTGTTACTAAGTGGGGCATGGGTGATGCAAGAAAACTAGTGCATGTGCTGATGCACCAGTTTCTTGTGAATCTGCCCCTGAATCTCTCTAGATCGAAGGTGCCATGTTCAGAACAAGATTTCTTCTAATCCTAGTTAGTGAATCCCATCACCAGTATTGTGCATATGGCTTTACCGTATTGCTGGTACATATCTTGTGCAGGAGTCTTTTTTAGAGGGGTTGTGCTACATTTAGACTTGTCTACCTCATCTCTCTTCCTTCATTTGCAAATGATAAGCAGAAAAGGACCTGCTGACCTTGTGCCCACTGCTCATCCAGTGGCAGGGAGTGGAGAAGGAAATAGGGAGCAGAGTGAGATGTCCCTCAATTATTACTCTAAATGATCTCATGGGTTGGAGGAAAAGTATCTTACACTAACTCCCAAAGATCCCCTTGCATTAAGCCAACCTTTAGTTCTGCCCCCAGACGGGCTAGCGAAGGAACCAGAACTGCTAGATCAAATGGCCTTTCTTACATTCATCCCTCAAGGATCTAAATTACATTCATCCCTCAAGGATCTACTTCTTATCTTCTCCTTTTCCATACAATTCCTAGAGCCCTCCCGCTCCAAGCCATGGATTGCTCACACAGAATCTTTGCTATCTTTGCAATTCCTACTTACCTGACCTGTCTAATTCCCATCCTCTCCGACCCAGACAACCACTTCAGCACACTTTAACTGACTGCAAACAAGCAAGCAAAATACAATTAACATAGTTAGACTTCACTTCAGTTCAACGTGATTCACCACATCCAGTGATTGGCTGTGCTCCACCGCATTTCCCCCGGGAAAAATGTATTTTTTACATCTGGCGCCTGGGAATGTCGTGTACAGTGGGGTCCAGCACCTGCCCTGCTCTTGTGTAGCAACATTTCCCAGCACACATGCGCCAGCTTCTATGAAAGAAACCAGACACTCGGGACAGCGCATAGAAGACTATAACAATTTAATGCAAGAATAGCCAGCAAGCGTCAAAGTAACAAAAGGGAATTTCATATTCAATGGACCACACCTACACCCTGGTCAGTTAGAGCATGCAAAGCTAAAATCCATGCATTTCGATGGTACAATTAAACAAATTTTGTCAATGAAAGTAACTGGAAGCAGAAACACACGAAGGGCTGAAACCGCAGATAGGCACTAAAGAAATGGTACCAAGGTATTTTTATGGGAGGGATGTGAGAAGGTCTAGGGAGATAGTAACACATTTCTCCATTAAAGTGCTGGCTTTACTAATTGTTGCAATCCTTACTTCATTGTGCCTGCTTCAGGAATTAGATCACGCTATACTCGGACTGTTCAACTAAACTGTGCAATGTACAACACAGGATAGCAATATGACAGTGCATTTAAAATATGTCTGTGTGTGCAATAAAGGTAATGCTTTCATGAACTTTAAATGGGTATACAAAAAAATCATTATTGATTAATAAACAATGCATTATCAAATGTTAAACACAGATGTTCCTTGCATTGCTCCACTTCTCAAATGACTCACGTAGAGGGAGCAGAACAAATTGGTTTCTGTATCTCCCTATTGGCCAAGTATCCTTTGTTGGGGCTTTGATTTATCACCCACTGGGTCAAGCTACCTTATTTTTGACTTCTTGGAGGTAAGAAATATATCCAGCGCTTTTTAAAAAAATGCTAATTTTATGGCGTTAGACAATTTTAACTTGCATGTGGACACAGTAGCACGTACATCTGGCCATGCTTTAGTTGGCACCTGCCAGACTCATAAGGCCTGATTTAGAGTTTGGTGGACTGTTACTCCGTCAGAAACGTGACTATCCAGTCCACCTCATTACAAGTGCCACAGGACATAATGGATTGTAACAGGGCGGACAGCGGACACGTTTGTGACAGAGTAATCCGCCTATCAAACTTTAAATCAGGCCCTTAATTTACGCCAAATAGTCACAAATGCTACATATCAAGCTGCACACACTTTAGATATCATTTTTTCTGAATTCCCTCTCTCCGTAGCCAAGCCAACGCCTCTTATTTGATCTGATTACTACATACTGCTATTTTATTGGGATTATGGAGGTGGGGGAAACAGCTATGTATGAGGGAGCCAGACCCTGCAGTAAAGTCATCCCATCCAACTTCTCAAAATACCCAGAAAGCACATAACCTAGCTTCAACTCATGGTTACTTAAGGCCAGTATTTCCTTGGCTCTGATTAAAAGAAGAGTCCCCTTGGCTCCCTGGTTCACACCAGAGCTATTGCTACTTAACAAACACAGCAAACAGCTTAAGCGCAAATGGCACTCAAATTACTGTCAGATTGACAAGGAGCATTACAAGACGGCCTTGAAAGTATACCATAAGGAAGTTAGAAATACACAACACATTTTCTACCCCCTTAAAATCTTTAGGGCTGAAAGGGAGATTTTTAAATTATGAGACATTGTATTAATTTTAAGGCCAATACTCCTAGTATACTGGCCTTGGTGGATCTTTGTGAACAGTTAGCTCCCTTTTGCAAAGATAAATTCTTCAAGATCTGGTTGGGTCTAAAATTGGTCCCAAGTCCAGTTTGTTTTCTATGTTGAGTGTGGCACAAGAGCCAGCTGTAGTGGTTGGATATAACTTGGACAAATGTGGATCTTTCTCTCCTATCTAGACAGAACTAGCCCTCTAACAAAGTAAATTAAATTCTCACAGTGATCCCTGCCTTCCAGCATTCCTGGCTGTGTCGGCAGAAGTTAGACTGCATTTTCTTACAAAGCTCTTTAATAGCACTGTAGACACTGCAGTCAAGCCTCCCAGATGGAAAAGAACTAAAGTACTCCCTTTGTTGAAGAAACAGCCCACCAATCCCACTCTCCTGTCTAATTTCTGCACTATTCTGCTGCTTGACACCTGTACTAAAATGCTGGAACATCTGGTAAACTGGACTGATTCTCAGTTATCCAGTTATTTGGAGGAGAATAACCTCCTCCAATATACTCAGTTTGGATTTTGTTTGCAGCACAGCACTGATGCGACTTTGCTTGAAATAACGGAGGTTAGTACGTTCTCCTTAGATGAAAGCAAGGGTGCTGCACTTATTTTGCTCAATCAATACTCAGCACTTGATACTGTTTTCCCCCACTTTTCTTCTCCTGCATATATCAAAGCTAGGCATCACAGGGCGGGCCTACTGTTGGATTAAATCTTTTTTGGAAGAAAGAGATCAAGATGTCTGTCTGGCTCCATTTTAATCATTTAGTGAGCACTTAGAGTATGTGGTGCCTCAGGGCTCCTCGCTTAGCCCTACATTGTTTCACATCTATCTGGCACCCCTAACTAAACTCATTGAGTCGTATGGGGTGATTACCATCTCTTATGCAGATACCCAGATGCTCCTTACATTTGACCCTGCGGCAACATGCACAGGTTCAGTCTTTCACTCATACCCGGTAAACAAATTGCACTGGTTACAAGAGAGTTATTTACCAGTCGCGGTTGGCATGTGGGCAGAGTGGGAGGGAGGGGCAAATGTGGTGTTGCTGTATGCGCGCATGTAAGGTGAGTGGTGTGTATAAATAAAAGGAAAAAACACTTACCTTGCTCGCTGCATGACGTCCGACGTCCTCCTCGCTCCGGTCTCCTCTCAGGCTCATGCAAATTCCCTGAAGCAATCCTGGTGCTGCTTTCATGCTGACAACCATGTACTACTCAAGAGAGGTCTACCCATATAACCCTGCTAGACCTGGGTAGCAAAAGAGCGAGAAAACAAAAGCTTGGTCTGCTAGTAGGAAAGAATTACCTAATTACTTCATACACAATGGGGTTATCAATTCACCCTTGGTAATGAAAATTAATTTCTACATTCATTAATGGTTTTAAAGAGAAAACGACAACACATTGGAAACAAATCATCTCAATCCCAACTCTATGTTATATGCACAGAGCATTACATAATCTGGGTCCTGAGATGATCAGACCTTTAGCCACATTCTGTATACCAGGTAGACAATTGAGATCCTCCTCGGCCAGCCTTGCTGAGGTTCCCAAAGTCAAAAAAGCAAGATGGGGAGAAAGATCCCTGTCTTTTCAAGGAGCAAAACCTTGGAATAGCTTGCCGATAAATATCCGAGCATGCCTACAGGAAACTACTTTCCGCAAAACCTTGAAAACATGGTTATTTAGAGTCTGAAGTTTTTGATGTTATGTTTCTTGCGATTAAGTGGGCAGCGTAAAGCGCTACGAGGCCTCAGGGCAGATAAAGCGCTATACAAGCTATATTTACATAATAACATAACATGGAACTGGGAAACCTGGTAGGGCTGCCCTTTTGCTGCTCACAGGAATGTAGTCCATGCTGGATTATGTTAACACCTGGTCTTTGGGCATCCCTGATAAATGATTAAAAAAAACACTTAAGGTAGTGCAAAACGAGGCTACATGTCTTATTTTAGGCATTCATGGGAAGGAATCAGATTACAGGTATTTGTATGAATTACATTGGTTTCCAAATAAGAAGTACCTTTTCAAGGCACTAGTTTTTATACATTGGGCGTTCTACAAATGGGTTCTGCAGTACTTGATTATTAGGATTAAACATTATCACCCATGCCATCTCCTCTTTCTGCTGACTCTCTGAGTTAGGGTACCCCACTTCTGGAAAGTTAGATGTGGAGACCTTACTTTCTCCGTGCTTGCATGCAAGAAAAATAATTTGCCCGCCCCACTCCCTCAAAGCCATTTCCCAGGGGCATCTGGTTACAAAAGCATTACATTCATCCGTATTTATTTGCGTTTATTCAGAGTGAAGTAGCCTTTGACCTCTGGGCGTTGCCAGTGCAGGGACACTCTGCTGAGTAGCTAAAACTTATCATTCATCCATTCATTCTTGTAGATTTACTTTTGCATTGTGCATTAGCAACTGTTAAGGCACATAGGCAAATTTACGTTCTCATTCCCTTTGCCTGTTAGCATTAGTAAGAGCTATTTTCAGTTTCTCTTCAGGACCAATTTCCTGATGAGACTATCCCAATTCAGTTCTTCAGGTTTTTGATATTTATTCTTAATAATATAACAACTGACAGGCGTGTCACAGATAAAGAGGAAAGAGTTTTATGCCAATTACCCGGACATAATTGAGCTGGGATTGGTCATTGATGTGACAAATTGACACACTAGCCATATTCTAACACCATCTAAGTAGCAAGGCATCAGATGAAGCGGATCTACAGAAAGAACTTAAACATGAGAGCAAATCTATGCTCAACTAGCTAAACTAACTTCCAGGGTGGATTAGCAACAGATGCACTGACAAAAGAAATCAAGTTAGGTGTTTGACTTCCATGCCCCTTACTGCACATGTAATAATTAAGCACGTGCCAGCCCAACCTCCTGTGTTGGTTCCTCTGGCATATCCAAGAAAATATTTCTGGGATGCAGAAAACATTTCAAATACGTGTTATAATGTTACAATTACATCATTTATGTAAACCTTTTTTATTCCCTACAAATGTATCAATAATATCCCTTGTCATACCCTATTTATAAGGAAATGCAACAGTTTGGTCTGTTACTTTAGTACAAAAAGGCAACTCTGTTACAATTGTCCTGTTGTCTTCCTTCTAGTTATCCCCGTTTATGAATCATATATGTGGATTTTTGAAATACAGAATACAAATATAATCATGCCATTATAAATTGCAATGTAATAGTCAAGCCTGCTTAAATATATTCATGTTGTTTCTGTGAATCGAATTATTTGTTGTCATGATTGTTTTTAATGAAGAACAAGGTTTCATGGAAGCTGAGAAGTTGACTGTTAAGTGTATTTAAACACAGAACATTATTCCAAAAAATGTAAACAAGTGAAAGGGCGCTGAGGCCTTTTCTGCTAATTGTTAATTCTGAAATGTTCAATGATAATCAGATAAGGTTTGTGAACTAAGAACAGTGTTTGAAGAGAGAGACCAGAGTTTTGTAGAAACGATTCTAAACAGAAGACATACAGAACCATTATCACTTTTCTTTTCTGAAGGCTATTGGGAAGCACATTTAGGGCCTGGCTCACAAAGGTAAATTTACACTTTTGTGTATGTTTACTCTTTTTTGGTATTCACAATACTGCAGTTTCAGAGTATTTATGCAACTGTGGACACTCCACAGTCAGGACAGAGAACTCCAAACATAAAAAGATAAGACAGGCCTATCTTTCCATGTGTGGAGTTCTCTGCCCAACTGTGGAAACTCCAGCTTACTATTAAATTGCAGTTTTGTGAATACCAAAAAAGAGTAAACATACACAAAAGTGTAAATTTACCTTTGTGAATCCAGCCCTTGGCCTTTGTTCTTTGGACTTATCGACCTGCATGCCAGCGCACACAAGAATGGCAGATGGTGCTATTTTACTGAACATTGGGTCTATTGTTCAGACGAGGTATGCAAGTGTGAACCATAGTTGTATCTCAAATGAGGCCCATTCTTTGATGACTGGATTAGTTTAGTTATCCAAAGAGATGAGGGTGGGATTGTAAATAGTGATACAAAGAAAGTTTGATGACTTTACCAATATGTTACAGTATTATCCGTTATTCACATGTTTGGTAGATTTTGTTGCCATTATCTTATTAATTTTGATAGTAGTTACTATTCATATTATATGCACTATGATGAGTTTTGGATTTTAAAAATAAATTATTTAAGTATATGCTTGGTTTCCCAGTGTTCCTAGTATTCTTGAATGCGCATTTCCATAATGAAAGTGGGTTTGAGTTCAACTAATTATACCTGTGGTATCTCATAAGATTGAGCTTTATCTAAAAGGCATCTCACTCAAATAGTGCTCAGTGAGGTGGTTTCAGTCCAACTGGCTTTCTGTCTTGGGTTCCCACATTGACACATTCCTTAGTGCCAAGGGGTCTAGAAATCCTATTCCCAGGCCATGTTCTGATAAATATGTTAAAAAATGTATAATTGGCGCTCTGTGCATTGCATGTTCTTCTGAACCTTTGAGTAACTCTGAAAGGCACACTTAAGATGTTAATGTTTTACTTCTGCTAGAGGTAAACAATGTCATTCTGATTACCTCTTTCATTCCAGATTGGTACTTGTAATTCCTTTCTGCTGTAGGTTTGTCAGGTGCTCTACTATTAAAGGTTATTCCCCATTTTTGATTTTGGTTTTTGAATCTATTTTATAGTACCACAACCTATTCTGATAGGGGTAAATTTCAGTGCACCAGTTACACAACATCTCTTTGCTAGGTGTTTCCCTTTCATTGGGCATTGCGTAACCTTTGCTGTACACTCGCATACTGCATATCCTTTTGAAATATTTCTCTAATTTTATTCATCAGTTGAGTTTGATGCTGTAGATCACAATTCAGGAACGTTTCACACATATAGAGCTGCTGCACTCACAGCTAATTATGAACCACATCATGACTTGGAAGTCCCATTGCGTTATCAAGAACATCAAACAATTACTTCATGTAGTTCAACATATTAGAATGGATACCTTTAGCAATGAAGGGGCTATATGGACCTTATTAGTTGGGTATACACCATATCCTGATGAAGCAAACCTGACAATTGCAGACGTTATTTGTGGTGTTACCAGAGGCGTTAAAACAAATACAAAATTAGCATGAGGCTGCACCTGATCTGGAATAAGAATTTAAATGAATGGGTAATTTTGAGGCAGTTTCCCTAATAGTTCTGAATAACGTTTGAGGAGACTCCAGATTTCTGGCAGTATGCTAGCAGTTGCCAGCAGCTCCTGTTCAAGTTTGTGAATGGGAACTTCCAAATAATATTTTGGAAGTTTACAATCTCTGTGTGCTGTGACACCTTTTCTGAGCCGTTAAACTGCAACTCAAAATGAAAAATGAGAATGAGGGCTCTGGTAAAAAGAAAGGTATACCAAAGACTAAGAGGAAGCAGAAGATGAAACAAAAAACATAACTGGATCTCCTCCAACGAAGGAGTCCAGTAGGTGTAGATATAGGAAGAGGGACCGTGATATAATAAGGAAGCCAGGTGAGTGGTGAGTTATAGTTAGTATTGTCTGGTTTTAGCCCGCTGCAAAGAGTGTGTATGGACATACACTAATAATTTAAAGGTGGTGGATGTGAGTAAATGAACGTTATAACTATAAATTCAGGATTTCTAAAGTATGTGTAGTTTAAGTTTGGTTCAAATTGGGGAAAGATGTTTAACTAACTATAACTAAGCTTTAATCCTTGTTTTGTTCATTGAATTTCAATGTTTTTTTTTATTTTTAATAAAAATGTGTTTCAAATCGTAGAGCCCAGTGTCGCTGAGTGGAGTGTCATTATGTAAAGTGTCATACAGTACAGTGGAGGAGAGTGTAGTAAAGTCTATTGCTGCGAGTGGAGTATTGTAGAGTGGAAGAGAGTGGAGTAGAGTAGAGTGAAGTGGTGTAGCGTACAGTGTAGTAAAGTGTTATATTATGTAGTGGCATGGTGTCTTATACAGTGGAGTCAATTATCATAGAGTGGAGCAGAGAGTTGTTCAGTGGACTAGAGTGTCATACAGTAGAGTAGGGTGTCATAGACTGTCAAAGAGTGGAGTAGAGTGTTTTAAAGTGGAGTAGGGTGAAGTAAAGTGTCATAGAGTAGAGCATTGTTGAGTGCAGTGTCATTGACTACAGTGGAGGAGTGTGTCATAGATTGGGGTGCGATATCGTATAGTGGAGTGGCATATCACAGAGAGGAGGAGAGTGGCATATCGTCAAGTGTCATACAGTGCAGTATAGTGGTGTAGAGTGGATGATCATACAGTGCAGAAGAGTGTCATAGAGTGGAATAGCGTGTAGTACAGTGTTGTAGAGTAGAGTTGCATACAATAGAGTAGAGTGTCAGCCAGTGGAGTGGAATAGAGCGGGGTTTGGTATAGTGGCATTTAATGGGATAAAGTGTAGTAGAGTGGAGTATAGAGCAGTGGAGTATACTGGAGAGGGGTAGCACATAGTGGAGTATAATGTCACGGAGTGGAGTGCCGCAGATTATAGTGGTGTGGAATGCAGTAGAGTGGAATGGTGTAGCATACAGTCAAGTAAAGTGTCATAAACTGGAGTACTGTGCTGTTCAGTAGATTGCAGTGGAGTGTCATACAGTATTAGAAAGTGTTGTAGAAGACAGTAGAATAGAGTGGCATACAGTCTAGCAGAGTTTAGTTGAGTGGAGTCATGTACAGTACAGTACAATGTTATAAAGTGTGGTAGAGCGGATTGGCATACAGTGTTATAGAGTACAATGGCATAGAGTGGAGTGGCACACAGTGAAGTAATGGAATAGAGAGAAGAACTGTGCCATAGAGTAGAATGGAGTAAAGTGGGGTGCAGTGGCATACAAAGAGTTGTGTACTGTGTCAGATGATGGACTGGCGTAACAGAGCAGCAGAGAGTGAAGTAGAGTGTTGTACAGTGGCATTCAGCACAGTATAGTGCTGTACAGTGGAGTGTAGAGGTGTAGACTGGAGTAAAGTGTCAAAGATTGGCATACAGTGTAGTAGAGTACTGTAGAGTGGAGTTGCATAGAGTACAGTAGTGTGTCAAACACTGGAGCTGCGTAAAGTGGATCCACGTAAAGTGGATTGCTGGACAGCAGCAGGGTGAGGCAAAGTTTTGTACAGTGGAGTAGAATTGAGTGGAGTAGTATAATGTAGTGTGGAGTACAGTATAATAGATTGTACTGGTGTGTCATAGATTTGGCATAGAGTGTAGTGTAGTAGAATCGTATAGCGTAGATAGAAAACTGTTATAAATTGAATTGGGGTCATGTACAATAGAGAGAAGTGCTGTGTCATGGAGAATAAAAAAGTATTGTGCTATGGAGTGTACAGGCACAGAGTGGAGTATACAGTTGGACAGTGGAGCGTACAGGGATAGATGAAATTAGAGTGTCATAGAGTGCCATAGAGTGCCATAGAGTGTAGTAGACTTTTATAGAGTGGAGTTATATAGTGTGGAGGAGAGTGTCATATATTGGAGCGGCGTAGAGTGACGTGGTGAACACTGTAGTAGCGTAGAGTGGATTACTGTACAGTGGAGCAGCGTACAGTGAAATAGCATGCAGTGGAATACCATACAGTGGAATGTAGAAGAGTGACGTGGCATAGAGTGGAATAACGTATAGTGTAGTGGTGTACAGTGGAGTGAAGTAGGGTATAGTGGATTAGTATAGGGTGGAGTGGCATACACTGAATTGACATTGCGTAGAGCTAAGTAAAGTATTATAGAGTGGAAGGCTGTGTTGTACCATGTTGGAAACTGTTGTAGAGTGGAGTAAAGTATTGTACAATAGTTGTACAGGCATAAAGTCAAGTACAAACGTGGACAGTGGAGTGTACAGGCATAGAGTACTCTAAAGCCTAGTAGAGTGGCATAGAGTGTAGTAGAGTTTTGTAGTCTGGAGTTATATAGAATGTAGTACAGGACAGGGAGTGATGGAGAGTGGAGTAGTCTACAGTGGAGTGGCATACAGTGGAACAGCATACACTGGAGTGTCAAAGAGTTGAGTAGTAGACAGTGAAATAGTGTAGAATAGAGTTGCGTAGAGTGGAATAGCGTTTAGATGAGTAGTGTACATTGGAGGGGCGTACAGTGGAATTGTGTAGACTAGAGTGGTGTACAGTGGAGGCCAAACAGTGGAGCCTTGTACAGTGCAGTGGCATGCAGTGGAGCCTTGTACAGTGCAGTGGCATAGCGATTCATAGCAAATGGTATAGTAGCGTACAGTGGAGTGGTGCACAGTGGATAGTGGAGTTGTGTAGACTGGAATGGGGTATATTGGAGCGCGAGAGTGTATGACCATACATTGGAGTAGCGCACAGTGGAGTAACATCCAATCAAATAGGGTAGAATGGAGTGGCATACATTGGAGTGCAGTAGAGAGGATTACCATACAGCAGAGTTGCAAAGATTGAAGTTACCAACAGTGTAATAGCATTGAGTGGAGTGGCATACAGTGGAATAGTATACAGTGAAGTAAAGTTGAGTGGCATAAAGTGAAATAGCATAGAGAAGAATAGCATACAGTGGAATGGCATACAGTGCAATGGGGTAGAGTTGAATAACATAGAGTGAAGTGGTGTCCAATGGACTGGCATAGAATGGCATGGCTAGAGTGGAGCGGCGTACACTAGAAAGGCGCAGATTGGAGCAGAGTATAGTAGAGTGGCATACAGTGGAAAAGCATAAAGTGGAGTGGTGTACAGTGGAGTGGCGTACAGTGGATTAGTGTTTAGTGGAGTAGCAGACAGTGCAGTGGCATACAGCAAGGTGGTGTAGACTGGAGTGGATTACACTTGAGTGGGTTAGAGTGTAATAGTATACAGTGGAGTGGTGTACAGATGAGTGCCATCCAATTGAATAGCATAGATTGGAGTGACATAGAGTGGACTGTCATACACTAGAGAGGCATAGAGTCGAGTGGTATACACTGAAGTTGCGTAGAGTAGAGTAGCATACACTGTAGTGGCATCAAGTGAAATGGCAGTGTTCTAGATTGGATTGGAATACAGTGGAATATCAACCAGTCAGGTGTAGTACAGTGGAGTGGCATACAGAATGGAATAGCACACAATGGTGTAGCATATAGTGGCATGGCATATAGTGGAGTGGCTTACACTGAAGTAGCATAGAGTGGAGTTGTGTACAGTGTAATAGCATAGAGTGGAGTGGCATAGAGTGGAATGTTGTACAGTGGAGTTGAGTAGACTGGAGTGGCATACAGTGGAGTGGGGTATAGTGTAACAGCATACAGTGGAGTGGCATACATTGGAGTTGCATTGAATTAAATAGCGTAGAATGCAGTAGCATAGAGTGGAGTGCCATACACTGGAGTGATGTAGTGTATAGTGAATGGAGAGGTGTACAGTGGAATGGCATATTCTGGAAAACCGTATAGTGGAGTAGCATCTAGTGGAGTGGCATAGAGTGGAGTGGCATAGACTGGAGTAGTTTTGAGTGGAGGTACACACAGGGTAATAGCGTGGAGTGGAGTGGCATCTTATGCAGTGGAGAGACATGGAGTGGAATAGCAAATAGTGGATTGGAGTAGAGTGGAGTGGCATTGAGTGGAGTGGTATACAGTGGAATAGCATATAGTTGAGTGGCATGCAGTGGAGTGGCATTGAGTGGAGTGGTGTGCACTGGAGTGATGTATACTAGAAGACCGTAGAGTGGAATGGTGTATAGTGCAGTGACGTACAATTAAATGGAATACCAATGTATTTGAAATTTTGCAGCAGTATAGATTATGGTGTGCAGAGTAACGCAAAACTGCAAATTGTGTTGCCTTGCTTTTTTCCAGATTTATCAATCAACGCAGGGTCATACATCATGGCTTTGCATTGCTTTGTAAATCTGACTTTAAGATTTGCGTTGCCCATGTGACACCATTCGTGATGCAAGGGTACCACAATACAATAATACAGGTAGGCCTTAGTTATATTTTGGACCATTTATACTGGGGAAACTTTGAGGTATATTGTTGTGCATGGCAATGACAAGCCAGCATATAATTGTGTAATGACTGTCTTTCGAAAATGAAAAGTCAGCTATTTTGTTTTTACTACACTTTGGCTGCGTTCAGTGTTAGGTCATTAGATATAGGTAAGTAGTAGGTTTTATTGTAGTTCCCTGCCTGTTACCGCTTTATTAAAGTGGTAATAGGTAAGGAAATGTATTTATATTTTAAAAAATATTTTTAAATAAGTTTACAAAGTACTGCACTTTTACCTAGTAAGTACCATATTTTTTAGGAAAAGCTTTGTTGTGCTCGGTGCCAAAGCCTTCAACTCGCCATCTATATATATGTGTGTGTATGTGTTTTGTGTAAATATATGTATATTACCTTTTGGCGGTCGCCAGTAGGTAGTTATAGTTAGTACCTAGTTTCTATAGAAAAAGCATTTTTTGAGTTGCCTATATCTTTGGCATTGTCTGACGAATCTTCACAAAATTTTCCCCAAAAAAGTGTGCCCAAGAATCTTGTTTGGTATGAGGAGTTTTAGGTGATCGGTCATGCAGCGGCCGAGAAAACAGGGAGGGGGTAAAAAAAGTGCAATTCTCACAGAGATTTTAGACTTCAGCCTGAACTGTTAGAGAGAATTACACCACATTTGGCAGAAATTTAGCTCCTGGTTCAAAAAGAGCATTTTAAGTTTTAACTTATTTGGTGTAAATCTCATCAGGAATGTTTGAAATTATAAAAGAAAATTTGTATTTCTAGCGTCGTGAAGGCTGCGCAAATACTCCCGATCCTGTGCAGAGATCTGAGTGTCAGCCAACTCTTCAACCAGGAAGTGTTGGCAGCCATTTTGAGACTCAGCATCAGCCGAATCTCAACATAAAATGTTAAAGAAAAAGAAAGGAGCCAGAGAAGGGATAGCCTGAGCCCTCAGCCTTGATGCAGGGGTTCCCCAGGAACCTCCACAGGGCTTAAAAGTACTTTTCTTTTAATCACCATGATTTAAAAACAAAAAGCAAGTACGGTCTCCCATGCTTGCTTTTTAAGTTGCCCCGGGTGGGCCAAGACCCAGGGGCTCTGCAAAAATATAGGACTGAGGAGCAGCGGCCAACCTCCTAGGGCTTATGAAAGCTTCGAGGACCACCACCTCTCTGTGGCACTGCACATTATGTATTCGGGTGGTCCGCTCAGCCCACCTGCGCCATAGGGACCACCACCTCCCTGGGGAAAGAGTTGTTAAATGAAAGCACGGGCCCATGCGGCCCCTTCCTGCAGCCACCAATTCCCCGAGTTACAGTTGCATCAGGGAACAAGTTACAGTTTCTTGAGATAACTTTAACTATAACATGAATTTCTATGGTTTGGTATGTTTAAAATGTGAGCCTAACTATAACATCAGTGTAATCTCTGGTTTTTCAAGTGAATCCATATGTGTGTGTGTGTATATATGTGTGTGTGTGCATATATATGTATACATATGTATACATATATATGGATGTATATCTATGTATGTATTTATATATATATATATATATATACACACACACACACAAACGTGTGTCATCACTAGATAGGTATAGTTAGGACTTAGTTACTATAGAAAAAGCATTTTTTGTTTTGCTAATAATTTGGGTGCCATTTGATGAATCCCCATGAAATAAAAAAAAAAAACAGTGCTCACTTCAGCTGCTCTCTGGAAAGTTTTTGGGTGATCCATCAAGCGGGGGCTGAGAAAAAGAGGGGTCCCAAAATGTGTCTTCCCCATTCATTTTTCAATAGGGATTTTTAACAGCGATAAGGCCTGAACCACTGGATGGAATTAAATCAAATTTGGCAGAAAGGTAGCTCTGGTTCCAGAAAGAGCACTTTTTGTTATTTAGTGTTAATCTGTTCTGTAGTTTTTGAGAAATTGAAGAAAATCCAAATATGTATATATAAGGACGCAAAGGCTTCACAAACTTTCTCGATCTCATGCTGAGATCTCATTGGCTGACAAAACTTCAACCAGGAACTGTTGTCAGCCATGTTGGGGCTCGGCTTCAACCGAGTCCCAGGCACAGATATAAACAAAAAGGAAAGGGTCCAGGGTAGAGTCACCCTGACTCCTTAGCTCTGGTGCTGGGGTCCCAAAGGGACTCCACTGCCAGAGCTAAAAGACATTTTAGTAAAGATTTTTGCCATGATTTGTGGCAGATCCGTGAATCCAGTGAAAATTTTAAAAAAGAACAAAGCGCTTCTTTCAAACGAGCCCTTGAGTGCATGTTTGCCCGGGGACTGCCAGCTCCTGAGGCTGAAAATATTATGTGTGCAGGGGGGGAACCTGGCTCCTCATAGCCCCAGGGACCGCCACCTCCCTGGGACTCATCTGTGCTTTTAATGTGGGGGGATCCCCCCCACAGCCCCAAGGACCACCACCTCCCTAAGGCGATTCATAAAATATGTGCAGGGGCCACACAGCCCCTCCGAGGACAGCTACTTCCCTGGACCATTATTCAAATTCAATGCGGGAGCCCTATGGCCCCCTCTGCAGCCCCAGGAACTGCCACCTCCCAGGGCATTATTCAAATTCAATGCTGGGGGGCTGCCCGGCCCCCCAAATCCCCAGAGACACCACCTCCCTGGGGCTACATTAAAAAGAATGATGGGGGTCCCTTGCAGACCGCTGCAGCGCTGGGGACCACCACCTCCCCGGAGCTATGCTTGTTGGAAGGGGGGCACGTGGCCTCTCTAGTGAAGCCACTGATGGCCCTGGGGACTACCACCCCCCAGGGCCGGCTCCTGCTATGTCCTGGGGAGCCCACCCCCAGTGACATTATAGTTAGGTTCAGATTTTACACATGCAAAACCATAGAAATTCAGCTGTTATAGTTAGAGGTATTTCAAGTAACTATAACACATGCCCTAAAGTAACTATAACTCATGCCCTCACCAATGCGCAGTTTTCTCGTCAATAAGATGTCATGACTGATGTAATATCTGGAGTAATTAGCAGTGCATGGTGAGGTCGCAAGTTTTAGTTACCTTAGCCCACGAGTCCACAAAACCCACAATGTAATGTAGATTCTAGAACTCTTAACTTTTGTTCAATACACGTGCTCTAAGGTAACTATAAATCATGCCCCCACCATGCACAGTTATCTCTTCAATACTTTTACTGCAAATATGACATTGATATTATCAATGAGGTTATCAAAGATGTCGTGAGTGTTGGATTATGTGGCGTAATTAGCAGTGCTAAGCAAGGGCGCAAGTTATAGGTACCTTAGGGCACAAGTTATTTGAAATACCTCTTACTATAACAGCTGAATTTCTATGATTTTGTAAGTTTGTAATGTGAGCCATAATTATAATGTCCCTGTAACCTTCTACACTTATATCGCCACCAGGTAGTTATAGTTAGGACCTAGTTTCTATAGAAAAAGCATTTACTTGCCTGTGTCTTTGGTGCTGGTTGACAAATCTTCACAAAAAAGTTTTCTAAAAAATATACAACGCTCGCATTAGCTGCTGTCTGTAACGTTGTGGGGTGATCCGTCAAGTGGGAGCTGAGAAAAAGTTGAGGTCCCAAAATGTGCTTTTCCCACATTAATTTCCATAGGGATTTTGAACAGGAATAGCGGCCAAACCAGTGGATGGATTTGCATATTTAGCAGAAAGCTAGCTCTTGATCCAGAAAACTACCTTTTTGTGATTTGGTGTAAATATGTTCAGTAGTTTTCTAGTTATAAAATGAAAACCAAATTTATATATATAGGAACGCAGGGGGAGGCAGATCCTCCTTTGATCCTCCTCGGATTCTCCGCATATTTGGAGGGAAAGCAACCTGACAGACAAGTTACAGTGTCATAGTGTTTCTACTATTGACTGAGGGGGTGGGGAAAAACTGTGTAAAACATACAAGGGGTCAGGCTACAGGTATCCTCACCAAAAAACGATACATGGAGGGGTCTCTAAGGGACCCATCATGGGCAAAAAATATTGCCCTTTTTTTTGCCTGATCCGCAGATTTAAGGATGCTCCTCGGATCCTGGAGAAAAGCAAGGTCCTGATTGGCTTGCTGTAAACTGACACAAATATGTATGTCTGCATTAAAAAACCATATGGATTCACTGAAAAAACAAAGGTTACAGGGACAGGCTGAGAAAAAAGGGGGTCCCAAAATGAAAAAAGTCCCCATGCAATTTCCATTGACTTCCATAGACTTCTTTAAGACAGCCTACAAAAAAAACTGATGAACGCAATAACACCAAATTCAGCAGAAAGCTATATCTTGGTCCAGAGATTGTGCTTTTTGTGGCAATCCATGAAGTAGTTTTTGAGAAATTAAGGGTTAAAAGTAATTGTATATTTTGGCAGTTGGGTCCACGAGTGTCTTGAGAGTCTCTTGCAGGAACACCAATTAAAATAGAGAATTCTGATTTCCCTGGGACCTTGATAGGCCCCACAGGGCCCAACCTGGGGCTGAAATGAATAAAGAAGTGGAAAGGGAATGCACTGCCCCCATACTCAAGCCGCAAGAGGCCCAGTGGAGCTCACCCCCAGGGCCAAAAAAAATTAAAATGGGGAAAGGAGCCACACGGCCACCCTCCCCAAACCTCCCCTCTCCGGCTGCAGTGATGCAGGCAAGGTCACAGATTTACATATTGCTCCCCCCACAGGGAGCAGTATTAGTAGCTGCTCCCTGTGGACGGGAGCAAGCCGGCTCCTGCTGTATGTGGGGAGCCGCCTGGGGCCTTGGGGCTCCCCTGTGGCCACCAATAACACATTTATAGGGAGAAGGCCCCAGGGATGGAGGTCTCAAGTCTGAAAATGGCCCGAGGAAGGCGGCCACATCACCTCCTCAGGGCAAAACCAGCCCTGGGAAGAAGGCAGCATGCACCCCCTCCCCTTTGAAAAGTTTCTGGCTCCGGGGGATGGGGTCCCCAGGGTCACAATCAGCCTTGGTAGAGTGGCTGTGTGCCCTGTTTGCCCTATTAATGCTGATGGGTTCTAGGAGTGGAGATACTGTAGCCAAAATCTGCCTAGCTAGGAGGCTGTGTGCCCCCCTAAAAATTATGCCAGGCCCAGGGGGACCGGGATGGGGACCATGCATGCCCCATTCTCTTTATTTAAAAAAGTGGCCTTGGGGAATGGAGTTCCCAGGGCCTAACAAGGGTTGGGAAGGGAGCCACAAGTCCCTCATCCCTTTACTTAAATAAGTGGTCCTGAGGGATGGGGTCCTCAGGCCTTAAATTGGCCAGAGGAGGGGGTCATATCCCTTAAACAAAGACCCTAGGGGATGGGTCCCTAGGACCAGGCCCTTTGGCTAACCCCCGCACCAAACATTACAGAAGGCTGTGCGCAGTGTGGGGTTTCCTGCATGTCAGGGTTGTTTGCAGGGCCTGGCCACAGGTTACCTTTTCATCTGTGGTTCATAGTCAACATGAACTCAGCTACACATGAAGTGTATGGTATAGGTTCAATGTTACAAATAACACATGCTTGACTTACCTATAGGGGTTTGTATATATGAAAGCAGTAAATACATTTCATAATATTCTGACCTATTTTGCACTTTCTTTCATAGCTCTTATAGTATACCCATTTATAGAGCTATGTGTGTAAAAGAATCTTGGATGATGTCATCAGTGATGTCATCAGCCGCAGGCTCAGCAGCAATCTCACCACCCTCTTCAACTCCTCACTTGCCACAGCCACCTATCCTGAAGACTGGAAACATGCATAAGTCAAACAACTACTCAAGAAACCATCTGCCACCCTGAGTGAACTCAAAAAACCACCACCCAATCTCTCTTCTGCCTTTCCCTGCAAAAGCCCTGGAAAGGGCCATCAACCGACAACTCACAAAACATCTGGAGCGGAACCTTCTCCTAGACCCCCCCAACCTGGATTTCACACCAACCACAGCATTGAGACTGCCTTGATCGCAGCCACTGATAACATCAGAGCGCTCCTCAACTGGGGAGAAACAGTGGCCCTGATCCTCTTTGATCTCTCAGCAGCCTTTAACACTGTATCTCATCACACCCTAATCAGAAACTGCTTCACATCGGTATTCAAGGAAACACCCTCAAGTGGATCGCCTCCTTCCTCACCGGAAGAATGCAGAAGGTACGCCTACCTCAATTCACCTCCAAACCCAAAGACATCATTGGAGGTGTCCTTCAAGGATCCTCTCTCAGCCCCACCCGCTTCAACACCTACATGACCCCCTTGGCCAACATTGTTAGATCCCATGGATCAA
Organism: Pleurodeles waltl; assembly: GCF_031143425.1. Classification (NCBI taxonomy): domain Eukaryota; kingdom Metazoa; phylum Chordata; class Amphibia; order Caudata; family Salamandridae; genus Pleurodeles; species Pleurodeles waltl. The sequence goes on along the minus strand of NC_090443.1, from coordinate 297,851,117 downwards.
ACATCATATCCTATACAAATGACACCCAGCTCATCCTCTCACTCTCAGACGATCCCACAAACACAAGAACCAACTTCCTCAGATGCATGACAAGCATCGCCAACCGGATGAAGGACAACTTCCCGAAGCTCAACACAAACAACAAGTAAGTGCAAATCTTCGGCAACAACACCACCCCTTGGAATGACAGAAGGTGGCCCTCTGAATTAGGACCAACATCCAAACTGACCGACCACACTAGAAACCTCAGCATAATCCTGGATAGAAGACTTACCATGAAGTCTCAGGGCAACACAGTCTCCTTTGCCTGCTTTTACACACTCCACAAGTTACAAAAAGTCTTCAAATGGCTCCCCCTAAACACCAAACGCACCATCACTCAGGCCCTAATCACTAGCCGATTAGGATACAGCAATGCACTCTATGCTAGGATCACCACACACTTTCTGCGGAGACTCCAAGCCATACAGAACTCACTGACAGACTTATCCTTGATCTCCCTAGACGGACCCATATCACCCGCCATCTCAGAAAACTCCACTGGATTGCCATACAGACAAAATGTCAATTCAAGCTGATAATCCACACCTACAAAGCACTGCACAACCAAGGACCAGCCTACATCAACCATCGCCTGAACTTCGACCACCCTACCAGACAACTATGCAACCAAAGCAACAGTGGCGGATGCTCCTTTTCCTACCTTGCTGCAAAATCCTGTAACAACCTTCATCTGCAGCTATGGACCTCCACCTCCTACTGGAATTCCAGGGAGCACTCAAGATGTGGCTGTTCAACTTAGTTGCCTGAACTATCATGACCATCAAGTGCCTGGATAACCTCTCGGGTGATTAGTCACGCTATATAAATCCACCAGATTGATTGATCAGTAATTTCATCAATGGTGTAATTTGAGACGTTATCACGGGTGTCATAAATGATGTCATTAAACATGTCATGAATGTTGTTATAGGTTAGGTCATTAGCAGTTCACTGGCAGGGGTGGGAGTTATAGTTAGTGGTGCTAACTATAACTGGTGAATTTCTGTGTGTTTTTACTTAAATTCTTTAATATTGTCATTGACAAATTCACCTAGCTATAATGTTATTTTAACCTTTATTTTTTCAGAGAATATATACTTTATAAATATATATATATATATATATATATATATACATGTATATATATATATATATATATATTTATATGCACACACACACACACACACACACTGAAACAGCATTATAGTTAGGTAAATATTTAAGTAACAACGTAACACTTTAAATGCATAAAACCAATGAAATTCACCAGTTGGAATAGACCCCTCCAGTCACTTTGGGCCCCTGGGACCCCATCCCCTGGGGACTTTCATTTTCAACAGGGGAGGCCGCCATGCCAATAGTGGCCTCAGGGGACACATCCCTAGGGCCATTGTTTTGTACTTTTTTTATTAAAGGGGGAGGCATGCAGCCCCTCTCCATGAGTCATTAAAAGCTGGTAACCCCATTCCCCAAGTCTAATTTTCATCCCTGGGGCCGAATGCATTATGAAAAGGGATAGAGGAGCGCAGCCCCCGCTCCAACATTAATAGGCCCCGTAGACATCATTGCTCAGGGTCAAATGCCTTAAAAACATTTTTTGCTTGAATACAGATTTACGTTAAAAATAAACGAAAGACAAGAGGTGCTTAGCAAAGCAGGAACAGTATGTTTAATTAATCTTAACGTCGAGAGAGCGCAGTACAGAGTTGGTATCTGATGACTGCCTCTCAAAGTTAGAGTTTTGAGAGTCTTTCATACATTGTCTGGAGGTGCAATAAAATGATTGAATACTTTCTTTGAAAATGCAACCTATTTATCCCAATACAGCGTATTCCTATCCTTTCCCTAGCACTGGGCTGGCTAGCGCCAATGCAGGCACCCTTGCACCATGGTAGAGGTATGCCTCAGTTGCATGTAAGATTCATTTTGCGCAGGAAGGGATACCTTCCTGCAGAAATACAATAAAAATACTATTAGAAATACAACAGAAATAGAATGCAACACACAGAGCAAGAGGAAATAGCGAGGATAAATATAGATATTTCTTCTCTGTATGCCTCATCTGAGGAGGCATAGGTTTTTAGCACATTCCCAGGTCTACCTGTTCTGGTAAATCTGGCAATGCATCAAAATCCATGCATGTTGTGTGGGAACACCCATGCAGCACCCATGGAAATGCCTCACTGATGCAGAGTAATGCAACACAGCGATTTGTGCTGCATTGTATTACTCAAGATTTATGAAGCTACTCATAAATAATTTTTTTCAGTTGCGTCACTCTTGCACCATGTTGCATGGACTTGTAAATATGCCCCAAATAGTTACAGACCAGGCACAAGCAAACTAACCCGGTGATTAGAATTGTTCCAGGTCCGAAGACTGCATATACATAGTATACAATGGAGGATAGACAGTTCTTATTGCTAATCACATTTGTATTCCACAGCTGCAGCACGCTTCACTCCCATAGAGAAAATTCTTATTGTCGTGCAGACGGCCATTTTGAAAGAGTGCTCTTTAATTCTAGTTTCTTGTATATCTACACCAGAAACAGCAACAAAAACAAGCATTCCTAATGCTTGTGCTGTACACCTTCTTTGGGAGCAAAGGGCTGTGTCTTACTCTCCACACACAAGAATTTCCCCACTATGCAAAAAAACATACCACAAACTCCTTTTCCTAACATTTGAGGATTATAAGAGCATCTTCTATACAAATAGCTCTGCACAGCTTGCGGTTGGTACTCTATAGAAATATTCTGCAGCTTGTGCAGCAGTGCAGGATATTTTTGAAAACAGTGAAATCAAACTGCTATGCATGCACACAAGAAATCTAAGTGATTGCACTGCACAGCTTGCGGAAATTCATGCCTTGTTGCTTACATTGCAGAAGGCACATCCATCAGTTCTCACACTGATCGTGTCTGATTCATCCTTCTGTGTGCAAGGGTACAATGTTGATTTAGCACACTGTCAATTGAACAGATTAAGAGAATGAAATAGAAACCAATGACAAATCAACAGCTTTGGGGAAAGGTGGCTGTCTTACAAGACAAGCTTTCTTTGGTCCATGTTCAACATACCATGGCCAATTGAGGGAGTTTGCACTAAAGGAAACTGTGCAGCCAACTTAACTGCAAAAAAAGCTGTTTATACCTTTAAAGTAGCAGCAGCACCTACATCTCAAACCAAAATGGACACAGAGATGTTGGCAGCAACACAAGTAATAGCTAAAGGTGAAAAGCCTCCAGACGGCTTTCCCAGCAAATATTCCTACACCCTCAATCAAGGTTACATTGTGAGGGTTTCTATACAAAGAGTGAGAGACAAAGTCCTAATGAACAGACTTAATTTCAGCAGTTCATGAGGGGTTAGTGTCTGTCCATACTGACATGAGGGCCACAGTAGCCATGCTCCATCAAAGACACTCGTGGCCCTTTCTACCCAAAGAAACAAAAATTACTTACAGTAATTTAACATGTGCCAACATATAAAACATTCTACTGTTTCAAGACCGGTGCAGACTACAGTTACCCGTTAGGGGTACTCTAGTTTACATTGACCATATCTCACCAATTGATTGAGAGTTATATATATGTTCCTGGTGATTCATGCACCAGATTCATATGGGTTTGGCCACAAAGTCATGCTGATGCTTGAGCGGTCATAAAAAAACCTCCTGTTCATTAAAAGCCAGGCGAGGAGTTTATACCTTTAATTCAATGGTCCTGCATTCGCCACAAAGGCTTTCAAGGAGACTGTGTCTGCTCTGGCTGAATCCTTACATTATTTGCAATTGTTTCACACAGTCAGCAAAGGGTTAATGGAGCATGGTAACGGTACACTTAAGCAAGTCTTGACCGTTAGGGTATTAATTACGGGACTGAGTTGACTACATAATCTGCATGGGCTTTAGAGAGCATTAAATAAGTTTTCTAGAGGAGTATTAGGTGGTTGATAGAGGAGCATTAGGTGGCTGCAATCCATATGAGATGCTCTTCGGAGTATCTACGTACGTGATCTTTGTTGATAGTCCTTGAAAGATGGCAGAAGAAAACATAATTTGACCTGGATCAACATTTGAGTGTCTTGCAGAGCGCACAAAAGGTCAGAGACAAGCTATGTAATTTGAAGCATTCCTACTCCACAGCCGGCAAAGATAAGGTTCCACAGCTGCTAAGTGGTTGTTCCCCAAGGTTGGTGAGCTACTTCTAGAAAAGATTCAAGAAATGATTCCAGATAAACAAATGTTTTGGGCCACCTTACAGACCACCTATTCCAGTTCTTAGGATAGAAGGCATGATCACTGTATTCCTGCCTCCACAGCCTGACTGGGAACAAAACAGGAAGGTCTCCATTGATCACATTACAAAGCACTATGTGGCCGATTCTGTTCCTTAGGCCCTGACACCAAAAATTTGGAGTACAGCCTTACAACCTCTCTAAATTATCTATCTGAAACCCAAGAAGGGAGCCTTATGCTGCAATTTCAACAGTCGCATACGTTTCTACTGCTGCTATGGTTTTGAACCATTAAGTGTGTCAACATCAATTGAAATGATGGTTTTGCAAGAAATACAACTCTAGAAATATGATTCTAACTTTCAATTAGATAAAGTGCTGACACACTCCACAGTTGCTCAACATAATCACTGGCTATCTGTTTGCTACTGGTTTTGTCACAAATATCTTATACCACTGTATTCCTTTTTTTGGATTGCTGCTGGAGAGTGTTTTCTTTTAATGGGCATCATCTTGCTGATCCCAGTGTTGCTGTTAATAAATGGAAATTACATTCCTGATAAATTGTGCTGTTTCTAGAACTACAACCACATTCTTCTCAGAGAGCATGTTGAGATCATCATTTGTGAACATCATCATGTATCCTGTGCTAGATTGTTTAGTTTGGTGTTGCTCGGATGTGGATTTACATTAAAAAACAAAAGACAAGAGGTGTCTGGCAAAACAGGAACAGTTTGTTTAATTAAACATTACAGCCGGTAAAGCTGTTACAGATCCAGGGTCTGAGGACTGACTATCAGTGTGCATCAGTTTACAGTGAGGTTTTATACATTTCTCTAAGTACCATAAAGTAATAAAAATATTCCTTTCTTGGTTGAGAATGTAAGCAGTTGTCATGGAGTCATAAATAATGGTCCTGAAAACAAATGAAGTTGGGCCTTGACCTTGCGTGGACACAATGTGGGCCAGCAAGTACTTGTCCAGATATCCGGTTTGAGGGGCGAATGCTTGCCACATGTGCTGGGTGTGCTGTGTTCTGATTGGCTAGGTGCTCCTAACTACATGTGGCATCTACCTTTATTGTATTTTTGGGAATGCAGGCATCCCTCTGGCAATGTGTGTTTTATTGGGGCAAATCTCCTGGGACCATTGTGGTGTCAATGCGCCTACCTGTGGGATTCAATCTAAGTTTCCTGTTTGCACATTTGCCTGCTGGCTACATGTCACCCCACCTGTGACCTTTCAGCCAGTAATCTTAGGCCTAGGTCACAAAGCCTGTCCGACCACGTATCTAGTTGTCAGGGTTGACGGAGAGTTCACAACAGGGAAATCTAATAATGGTGATGCAATTTCATTCTTATATGTGAATGTATCATTGGTTGCATCAACATCAACTATTCCAATATTAACATTCCCCCCTCTAGTTGAATTTTCAACTACACCTTCAAACCCATACATCATGACAGTCACATTGTTGGGGGCTTGTTGTCCCACTTCCTTAGCTATTTGCATTCTACCTAGTTTGAGGACTGCGTTTTTACAGCAGAAACCCCCCACTTGTAGGAACCCACACAGAAACAGTAATACAATGAAAAGGGGCAGCAATGACGTGCACAGACCTGTCAGACACTCGGGGGGTAGAGAACCCGTTTGTAAACCACTCCTGCTCAGGGGAACCTCCCTCTTCATATATGTCTTTTTGTAGTCAGTGTAATGCTTCGATGGCAAGAGTCAGAGTTCCATTGTCCATGTCATTGCCAGGTATGAATGTGCACTGAAAAAATGGGGCCAACCTAGTGACCCTGGGACCTGGGTACGTAATTCTATAACAAAAAAAGATGGTCCCTAAGGGGGAAGTGTAGGCCTTGACTTTCTCTGCAGTGATTAGTAGATTTAAAACCCTCCACATCAATAAAGTTTGGTAAGTATCTCATACGTTTTATTCAACAGCAATATTTAAAATTGGCCAATTAAAGACAACTCTCAATTTTTAATTTCAGGTACCCCTCTTTTGTGACGGTGCAGTGCAAGTGAATAAAGTGAAAATAAAGTGCACCAGTGTTATTTACAAAATCATAATTACAAATGTAGCTAAAAATCATGTGATCGTCCACACAATACCTCAAATCTGGGTGTTCCGAAACCACTAATAATTTTAAAGTCAGTCAACATCCATCTTTGTTGATCTTTTGACCCAACCTACAAAATTAATTCACAGAGGATCATCATCAAGATGAGATTTTGTTGTAGGAAGCATCAATCTGTGAATTCTTTGTTATAGAGGTATGAACGTGCAGCAAGATGCACCAATCTTCAAGCATACCTCACCCTCGAAGTCCAACACATACCAATGTTGCATCACCATGAGGCGCATGGCGCTCAGTTCTCCCTTGATTACATTAAGGCAGAACTCACTGCTGTTCATCAGTTTGAGCATTTCCTACCTGGTTATTTACAACCAGTGGGTGTTTGCTTTTGTCTGTAAGGTGAAGGAGGATATCGACCCTCCCACCAATGCTTGGGCATCAATGAACAGGCTGAATTCCTCTGGAATGTCCTTGTACTGAGCTTATGCAAAATAATCAGCTGTTCTTTTCTCTCAAGCTTGATGCAGTCATCTTCCTCCTGTGCAGGTGTTGGTACAGTTCTGACAGATCTTCTCCAGGAACGACCAGGGTTGGGGTATGTATGGAGAGGAGGGAGCAGAGGCCATCCCATCCAGGGATGAGCTGAGTGTATGCAAACTCACTGGACTGCCAGTAAGTGTCCGTCAGAGTGGAAGCGCCCCATTGCATAACTGTAATGTGCACGATTGTGCTACAGTGTTCATTTGTACCCAGCAGAATGGTTCCTTTGCCCCTGAAAAAAATAAGGAATACAGCGTGAGTTTCTGTACAATTAGGGCTGGCCCCTTCCCTTTGCACCACTTATAGCTATCTATCTCAGTGTCCCAGATTTCCTGACACAGGGTATCTATGATTTTATTCAACACTTCTGTATGAGACTCATTTCCCTTCGTATCATCGAGGTGGATGGCCCTGCACTGAAGCTCCATTTCTGTGGTCCTCTTATTAACAAAGACAGCCCCAGATACGCTTAGGGCCACCCTGGGACCACAGATGGAGATGTGCTTGTGCACTGGTTAGGTGATTTTGCTACCTCAAAGAATCTCTTCTTTGGAAAATCTTGGGGCCAAACAGTATCATCCACTATAGTGCTATTTCTGCACATCCTTTCTAGCTCAGTTTGGATATCACTAGGCTCGGTGAGAAGGTACAGTGCTGTCTGATTGATCTCATTGAGGGTCAGATTTACTACTACCCTATGAGGCTCTACTCTTTAAGGTTGTGTTTTGGCCTGAACCCTACATAAGTATAGATGAAGAAGGCATCTTGCTTTTTCAGGGGCAACCTCTTGGCATAAGCAAATCCTATCTGCACCTACTGCATGTGGTATCAGCAAACATACATAGCATGACCTGGCTGATGTCTGGGAACCCACAGTGGTCATGTGCAGATACCACATGTTCTGTAGAAGAGCGCCACGTAGTGAGTGTGGAATGCTAGTGTTGGGTGCGGTGCAATTATAGGTGATGTGGGAAAGGTCATCAAGTCCAAGTGCAATCAAATTTTCTGAATTAGATTAGGCTGTTTCTTGCAAATGCATGGATGCAGCAGCACCCCTAGTAAACAGAGAGTGTATAAATGCATAAAAACACATAGCCTGTAAAACATTGCAGGTCTTGAGATGATTCCGGCGGAGATGTCTTTGGTCTTCTGGTGATGAGAGTTTACTAATTGTAAACAGTTGGGAAAAAAGTATTTGGAGCAGTGTGAAGTTCGGGATCCCATTGGGGGTACTGATGTGGAAAGTTTTGTTGCGGGTTGGAGTGTTTGGTCCTGTTTGGGGTATTGGTGCGGCCATGGAGAAAGCAATGATCGGCTGTAGAGGTGGTGCACTTAGCAGTTCAACTGCAGACTTGTTAAAATGAGAGTTAGGTTTAGTTGTCATAAAAGAAAAAAAAACATTACATCCTTGCATGTCGCCAATTATCCCTTAGGAATTCCTGTGTTTTCTGTTATTTTAGTAAGGCACCGGATAGTGGCCCCACTCGGGATACCTAATTTTAGAAAAATGGGTTATGGCTTGTGAACGTATTCAGGCCCTGATTTATACTTTTTGGTGCAAAACTGCACCAACGCAGTTTTGCACCAAAAAGTTTAGCACCGGCTTGTACCATTTCTGAGCACCAGCTGGGCACCATATTTATGAAATGGTGCAAGCCGGTGCAAAGGGTAGGCTACAGTGAAATAAAATGACGTTAGCCGGGTGGGGCTGGCAGTATGGAAGAAGGGGGTTTTGCACAAAAAAATTACGTTAGGCAGGTTAGAGTAAAAAAATTACTCTAACCAGCCTAGCGTCATTTTCTGATGCAAAGCCATCCATACCACATGACTCCTGTCTTAGAAAAGACAGGAGCCATACCCACCACCCCAATGGCCAGCACAGGGGACCAGGGTCCCCTGGGTATGGCCATTGCACCCAATACCTACCTGTACTTACCTATACTTACCTGGGATGGGGTCCCCGATCCTCCGTTGTCCCTCTGGTATGGGTGGGGGTATCTCTGGGGCTTGGGGAGGGCACCTGTGGGCTTATTCCATGGTATTCCACCATGGAAATAGGCCCACAGGTCCACTAATACCTGCCCTGACCAAGGTATTAAATAATGGTGCAAAGCAAGCTTTGCACCATTATTTGACCCCTCCTCCCTGTGCTCGATTATAGCACAGGGAATAAATATGGTTCTAAGGACATAGAGTCATTTTTTGCACGGGAACGCCTACTTTGCATTTCATTGACGCAAAGTAGGTTTCCATGTCAAAAAATGACTTTAACTCCCTAAATTTAGTGTAACTATGGAGTTAGTTTTGCACCAAATTTGTGTAAAAAATGACGCAACCTCGGCGCAACACAAGTATAAATATCCCTCTCAATTTTTTATGGTTTGCTGGGCTTACCTTCTCTCTCTCCCTGACTATGTGTATGTCCGTAAGTATGTTTTATGGGGTGTGCTTGAGAGCATGTGGGTAATTTGGATTTTTAACTGGTGCTCTGTTGACATCGCCAACCCTCCACTAACCTAATGTGTGCATTGGGGTGCCACTGGTGTGGACGGTGTTTTTGACCTACATGTGCACAGGTGATGTATAAAGAGGAGGCACGTTGCACTGAACGTTGGACAGCAATTGCAACGTGCCCTGAGGTCATGTGTGTACCTCTCTAGTACCAGTATATGGCATGCAATGTGACCCTCTCAAGTGGCGGCAGATGTCTTGACTACGCCCTTTTCTAGAGGCTTCCTTTGTGCTAGCTTTTAGGGCTTCTTTTCTTTGGGTACTTTCTGAGACCTTCGCATGATCTGTCATCTTAATTATCGTGAACTGGAGGGGGTCGGACAGTTCTTCAATGGTTCCCATGTGCCTCTGGCTTGTGGTGTTTGAAATTAGGATTGTTGCTCTCTTTGGATGGTGTGTGTGAGGCCTTGAGTGTTAGCTGATTGCCAGGCCTGATGTGGGAGGGAGTAAGCATACCTCTGTGTCCTATTCTGTGTGGAGCTATGATGGATCTGTCGGACTCCCTTTCCCCTAGCACCTCCCTCTTCCTCAGACCACATCTTATTTGGGCCTGCGGTTCCCAGCTGGTATTTGGAAAGCTTGAAGGAAAGGAGGAGGCAAAGATATTGCCGTGTGGAGAGCCTGAAGCATGGCTACAAATTCATTGAGGCCACTTGACTCGCTGGGAGCTCTGATGTTATTCAGACTTCACACCATATGGGGCTTGTCGGTCCCAGCTGGGTGCCAGTGAATGGGGACCTTTTGACTTGGTCATTGGAACTAACCCCAATTTGACTTGTCGGTGCAAGGACCTGGGGTGTCGTCTTTTTAAGCATTGGACGAGGAACCACCCTGGCCCTCTTCGTCAGACTGCCCTCCCCCTGGGGTGTGGACATCCGACCCCAACCGGGGTGATCAGCAGCAGAGTGCAGCCTAGGTTCCCGCAGGCACCCTGAAAGATGGACTCTAGTGAGAATCCCCGATCAACCGCTGCACAGCAACCCTGAGCTTCCTGAATGCAAGTAAAGGTTTAAGGGGGTCATTATGACCCTGGCGGTAAAAAACGCCTACTGTTGCGGCGATGGAGGCCAAAAGACCGTCGCTGTGGCTACCAGCCATCTGCCAAATTATGACCACAGCCAGATTTCCGCCAGAATGATGGCAGAAATCCGGCTGTTGCAATGACGGCAGATGGCAGTAAGGTGGTGCTGCTGCCACCGGCAGAGTCATGCCAGTAGACAGGCGCCAGCCGTATTATGAGAATTAATATGGCCTGGCGGTGTTCTGCTGGCGGACGCTGCTGCTGGCAGCAGTGCCCCGTCCCGTCTCCTGCCAGAGGACCCCCTGGACACAGGTAAGTGGGTGCTCCGACAGGGGAGGGGGGTGCGGGGTGCGGGGTGTTGTGTGTGTGTGTATGTCTATGAATGCGTGTATGCGGTGTGTGTTGTGTGTTTTATGTGTGTGACTGTTTGGGGTTGTTGCGCGTGTATGTTGAGTAGTATGAATGCATGTCTGCATGTATGTATTTAAGTGTGTGTGGATGTGTTTGTGAATGGATGCATGCATGCGTAGATGAATGTGGGAATGGGTGTGTGTATGCGTGTGTGCGCGTGTGAAGGGAGGGGAGTGTATGAAGGGAGGTCTGGAAATGAAGGGGGTAGAGGGGGTACCTGTGGAGGGGGAGGTGGTGTGGGGGAGACCCCTATCAGTGACAGGAAGGGAATTCCCTGTCACTGATAGTGCCTACCGCCATGGTTTATGTGGCGGTAAGGAAGCCACGAAACCCATGGTGGTAGGCGGGGACATGATCCTGCAGTCAGGCAAGTGACGGCCAGAGGAGATTGATGTCTCCAGTCCGACGGCTGTTACCACCGTGGCGGTCGGTGTGGTACATTGGCGGTTTGGCTTTAGCCCCCAATATCATAATTTGGAGGAAAGTACCGCCAACCTGTTGGCACTACTTTCCTCCATATTACTGCCGTCCTCTGGGGTCATAATGACCCCCTAAATCTCTAATGTTGTCTTGTTGGTCCTTCTCATGAGTTTTAGTACAGTAAATTTTAGGGTGTGAGTGAAATGGATGGTTTGCATTGGAGGTATTAAACTTTACTTCTCATTTGGTACTGCGTCTGCGCATAGGCCTTGCTTACCCAGTTACCCCTACCTTCTGTGGTTGTGGCCCCGGTCCTTGTTAGGCTAAGTTCCCTTTTTGTGGTTGCTGATGCCATGTGTTGGTCCAACTTCATGAACCCTCTTGCGGTGATGCAGCATTGGACTGACTTCCCTGCAGCTGAATATAGTGTGCATTCAGGTTTTCCTGTGCTCGGTTTTGTGGATGGAAATTTGCGGGCCCTGGCCCCAGTTCATCAACTGTTGCTTGTGATATGCCCTTAGTCAGCATCTGTCGACCATGTGGCCCCTTCCATGGCAGTAGTGACATTTTATGGAGTCTGGCTACTGCCAACTTCCATGTTTCTATTATTATAGCTATATTGAAATCCTCTAGGGTTTTGTGGTGGAGCCCCCTTCAGAACTGGTACCATTTGAACGCTTGTGGCCAATGTGGCCCCCTCAAGGGCAGTCTCTCTGGGTTTGCTCCTGTTTTTACTTATGGTGTTCCTGTTTCTTTTTGTGCAAATGCGCAAGCTCGTATCTCCCACCATGGTTTAATGTCTAGCGCAACTGCTATCCAATCCACTTTGTATTACAGTGGGCAGACCCTTTTTGATGATATTGTAAAAGAATATGACCTCAGGACCTGTAACGGTCCATGGCTGTCCTGTCTCCTGTCCCCACTGTTGGCTCATCCTGTCTAGAAAATTGGTTATGGTCTCCCTAGGTTTCATGGTTTCTGCCATTAACCCTCCTACATCAAAGCAGTCAGGGAACATTTCCCTCAGGGCCTTCCATATCCGGTGCCTATATGAATTGAATATGGCCCCGTTATGCTCAGTGTTAGTCAGTGTGATTTCTGGAATGCGAGTTCAGGCTAACACTGTTATTCTGCTTTCCAGTAATACTACACAGCAGACTTTTAACGTAGCCTATCGCTAGAGTTATTCCCACAGTGTTGTTCTCAAAGTATGAGATCCATTTTCCTGCCCCATCTAACAAAAGCGGCAGTTTGGCTCTTAGCCCTTCCTTATCCATCTGAGCCCATGTCACATAAATGGTCCATGACGTGCTCTTCTGCAATAGTGAACATATTCTCTCTTTGGGCAGCTACACTGGTTTCTCCTCAACATAGCGTTCCCTTCTCCTTAGCCAATCTTGTAAGGGACGTTCCACTTGGGATCTCCCCCTCCTTGCCGGATGCAGTCTTCCGAAATAGCTATGTTCTCTTGTTTAAAGGAGCCCTCCTCTGGCCAGGGTCTGTCATACTGATCACTTCCTTCGGTCCAACGGGCTAGCAGGTGACAAAATGGTTGTGTAAAGATCTGGCCTTCCTCTCAAGCTATTATATCCCTTGGGGTTAGTTTATCTGACCTGCACATTCAGAAGTAGCAGTAGACATCTTCGTCACTGTTCCCCTTGTGTGCACACAAAGGTGCTATCTTGGTTCTCCTTCGTCTGAGTTGAGTTTGCACCAGGCTACATTGGTCTCTAATTTCCTGGTCAGCCCCACTCCTTCATTGGGACTCTGGTGAGGCTTGGACTCCAGTCAAAAGCTTCTTCTCAGATTCTTCTTCAACCGGGGCTCTGTACCTACCACTGCTCGCCTCAGGTGGAGGGCCTGCTGCTCTACTCTCTTGTTGGGCTTCCAGTGTGTGATTTATCTGTCCCTTGCTTTGGTTCTCGCCTTTCCTCCAGACCCCACCTAGATTGCCTCCTTCACTCTGAGCTATGCGCTGTTGTTCTTAGACAGGACCTGCCCTCAAACTCACTCTCTGCTGTTTCATCAGCAACCTGAGCATACCCTGCGGCCTCCTCCTCGTCACCGGATCCCAGAGGACTGGGACCCCATTCCACACCCCCTCTAGTTGTCTCACTGTTCAGTACTGATATGAATTCCCCTGTCACTATGGTGTATTCCCCGGAACCAGTGGGAGTGTGTTTACTCTGTACCACTGAGGTTCGGTGGCCTGAATGAGATTAAACTTTGGGGAGTTCTAGCGCTGACTGGGATGGTGTTGGGAGTGGCTGGGATTGTTGGCCAGTTAGTCAGTCACGTCTAGACCTGACAGCTTGTTGTTCAGTAGGAGCCCCTTGGGCTCTCTCGACCGGTGAATTAGTTTAACTAATGCAGGAATAGCAGATATCGGGGAGAGCACCTCCATATCTACATATTGTCACGTACTGCGCTGGACTTCTCACCTCTGGATTTCGGATTGGCGAATACACCAAGTCTTCTACAGGTCCTGGATGTACCCAGATAAGGGCGACCCCTTCTAGTAGCCACGGTGCCGCTTGACAGGCTACGCCAAAGCAGACCGTATCCTCCAGAAGGAGTCCCAGAGGGAAAAAACCCCAACACTGGGGAAAAAATACCTCTAACAAGAACTCCTGAAGGAAAACAAGAAAAAACAGGACTTGACAACATGTTCAAATCCTCTATCTCACTCACTCCTTTGCAATTCCATTACTCTGCATGGAGCTTGTAACCCTTTAAATTGGTAGCTGCACCTGTTTTGTTCATCCAAGTCCACCACACACTTCCGAACAATGGGTCTTATTTAATGATCACCAATGACACAGAATATACTAATAAATATTGAGGCTATGCATATCACGATACAAGAATATTGTGGACAAAATATCAAAGACCAAAATATGAAATGGTAAGGAAATATATAGAAAGTATTCAAATTCAAATTTATTAGGAATGTTCAACTAATGAAAATCATTAAATAAAATACAACCCTCTCCCCTTATTGCACCTAACCTACCATCTCGTAATATGATCACAATAACACAAAACATTCACCAAACCTTATATATTAAAAAATATCAAGTCCTATTTGAAAACAGCTTGGTATTTCCCTTAAAAAAGAAGACATCTAACAAGACTTTCAATTAATATTTCACAGTTCCCGTTATTGCACATTGTTGTCCCGAGTCTAGAAGTACCTAATATTGCAGGATGAAAGCCATGGTCCATGTTTTTCCTAGTCCCTTGCTCTTATGTCTGTTGAGGCAAATTGTGTTATGTATATACAGCCTGTTGCTGTTCTAAAACCGCTTTCATAAATCTTAGAAAAATACCTGAGAGCTGACACTATTCCCCTTTTAGACAGCAGTGAATTGCATCACTGCATGATCTAATATTCAGAGTATGGAACATTGGTCAGAGCCAAAATTACCTCACTGTTTTTAGCCTTTTGCAAAAACATGCAGCAATGATTCCTCCGATTTAGCACAGGTTCTACATTGTTTACTAATATGTCCATTTCCGCGCACGTACTAGTAACATCTTAATGGTATCGGACTACAGCAGAGTCTGATAAGCTTGTATTTTGCCTGATTAGAAAGCTGCAAATTCAAATATTCTGCCAGAGTGTGGGGATGTGTTGCCCAACTGCGGCGTGCCTTGTTCTTTATGTCCTGTGAGCCATGATCCACTGATAATATTTTTTGCATTATTAATTAACAGTTTTGTTATGCCTTTGTTCTGTAGGTTTGCACCGACGAGGCCTCCTGCATTCAGAATTTTGGTGGAATTTTTCAAAAACAATCCCCCTTCAGAGTATGGTTCCTGTATTTTCTTCCTCAGAAGATGTTTCATTATACTGACTGTAGCTGATTTTAATTTTAAGCAATATGATATATACGTAGTGCGTAGCACCAAATCCTGTTTGTGTGGGTTACATTCCAGGCAGATTTGTGCTTAGCTGTTGTAGTCTGGGAGTGCAAACAGGTGATAATATTGTGCACATTGTTATTTGACCAGGAATTCAAATAATTGATCTTTGAGCATAATGGCTTTATATGAGGGCATCAGTTTGCAGCCTACAACTGTTAACAGTGCATTAAAGTTAGGACAGGCCAAATTTTTTTATAGACACCCCAATGTGCACATTATATGCTTGGCAACAGCCTTTACAGCTTCTTCTTGTGCCCCTTTGCTGCCCTTTCATTCAGGTGCACATCTAAGTATTTGAAACTTTTCACTCTCTAGGTTGGAGCCTTCAATATGCCAACCCCCTTTTTTAATCAATTTCCTTCCAAATAGGACATAGGCTGAAATGCCACTCAGTTTGGGACTGGGAGCCTGCGCTGGATCTGTACCCAGCTGTACAACACAGCTCGGGTGGAAAGTTCTAAGGGCACATGTCAGTTTGCGGGGCCTAAAACGGCCTCAAATCAGAATGCACACTTGGAGTGCACTGACTACTCCTCCTCCCCCTGCTGCCGCTCCACCCTACACTCGGCAGACTGGCTTAGGAAGCGAAAAAGAAAATGATTATAAAATAGTTTCATTATCATTTTATTTCTCTGCTTTATCCTGCCTTTCAGCAGTGGGGTGACGTTCCTCCGCCCCTGCTATCACTTCACATGCAATTAGCACTAAAAGACATAGGTCATCTCCTCTACTCCATCTTAAACGCACAGTCGTATGATGTTATTACTCATAGAGATCCCATAGGGACATCAGGTGTCTCTTCAGAGTCTTCTTGCTTTTCTACAGCAACTGTACAAAATGGGATGTGATAGAGCGTGGTGCCTTCACTTACCTCCTCCCTCTGATAGCACACTTCTCCGCTGCCGCTACCACCACCACCAATGTGTTGCCTCTTGCCCGTGATCCCAAATGTACAGTACACATAGATCTATGTTCGTAAATGTACCTCTTGGTCCCCCCTGCCGCACATCCACAATTCCTGCCTCCTAGGAGTGAACATAACGATGGGTCGGTTAACTTGGTTTAACCAGGAGTTAACTTCTCAGCACCTCTTAGAGAGTGTGGTCCTGTTCATCTTGTGCCTTCAACTATTGTATGCTGTCTTCAACTGCCATATGCTGCCTTCCACATGTGGGGAAATACGTTGCAAATATCAAATTATTAATGTGCCTCCAATATCGCTAGTACCAAGTGTCTGGTCCCATCTCTTTAGTAGCACTGCTTGTGACCGGGTGATATAAGCTCACTAGTAATTTTGTATGCGGCTTCCTGGCCTCTTGTGGACATCAGCTGATGTGCACGAGCACGGAAACAAGTCCAAGAAAGGATTCGAGTGAGTGGGTCCAGAACCAGTACAAATCAACAATTTATATGTACCTTGTAAGCAAGTAAGGATATTATGAATGAAAAGCTGCAGAAAGAATTACAGAAACTGATAGACAAATAATGCAAACTACATTTAAGGTTGTTGACAAAGGCTTTGAAACATACAAACAAGTATACTTAACAAGTATACAAAATATGTCTATTTTATCTGCCCTCAATCTTTTGAAAGAAGATTTGAATCTTCTACAACAAGGTGCCTGCTTGGTTATCTCACAGCTACTGTGTTCCCTTCTCTTGGGGAGTTGAGGGAGGCAGGCGTGCGGCAGGGCAATTCTGCCCCCATGTGTGCTCAGGAGGGTTGTGGTGTGAAAGGTGCTATAGACTAGTGGCAAAGTGGCAAAATGGTTAAGTTGATAAGTAGGTGGCACTGTTGCAAGTAGTCAATGGAAGCCAGTAGAGACGGCGAAAAAGCTGTCTTTTCTTTAAGGGAGGAGGAGGGAAGCCCTAAAAACCCAAAGGTACTGTTCTCCTGGGAGACTTTCACTAATGGGCCTCTGTGTATCATGTGATCTGTGTATCCTGTGCACCGTGGACCTCATTTTCTTTGCAAAGGCAGACCAAGAAATAGACAGCCTTTCTTTTTACTTTGTTATTTGGCTTCTCTTGGATTTGGTGCAAGACTTGATATCCCGTGAAGTAGCCTGCCTTTTGTTTTCTTTGCTTTGAGCTATCTATAAATAACTATGATTAATTTATTAACACAGGAGCTCCAGAGCAGAAAGATCACATATGAAACCCCTTTGACTATGATTAACACAGGAGTTGCAGGCACCCCAGGTAGTTTAAGGTTCAGTCCTCAGCAGTTAAATAAGGAAGCTCTCTCATCAAGGAAAAAGCAATTCATTCAGGATTATTTTACTCCCCTGAGTAAGGCAAATTCTCCTGTTGGTTTGAGAAGGTCCTCAAGGATCTGTGAACTCCCCTCCCCCAACACTATGAGCTTGTTCACTCCCTCAGCTCCAGAAAGAGAGATTATAAATATAAATCTAGACACGAATATGAAACGTCTGTCAGAAAGCGTGATTAGGTATACCATGCCATCAATTGGCCCACTGCCTCTTTTACCACCTCTCAGTCTTTAGATGCCTCTGAGGCCAGCTGTTTAAAGGCGGAGCCTGCCTCTTTTGCTCAAGATGTCTCAAAGGCTACGGATCAACTTTTGTTAAAGTATGCCTCCATAATGGAACATAGAGCCTATTTTTCACATATAATAAAACAGGGGGGGAGGTTCTTCCCAACCCCTTATGTCTAAAGACTCAAAGCCTGCCATGATGTCTGTAAAGCTCTCTGTTTATCTTCAATTTTAAAGGTAATTCAGAAAGAAATTATGATTTAGAAACAAACACTATCAACTCTTGCCCTTGTATAAAAGGCCTTAACCGCAGAGGGTGGTTATAAAACTCAGAATGTCAACTCAGCTGAGATCATCATTATTCCAGGATTAAAGTCTGAAGATAAAAATTGTTATCTTATTCAATGTGGTCAAGTTCCTGATAAGAAATCTGTGCAGGTAAATATAAGGGACCATTCACCTAGCAACAAGTCACAGGAGAAGAACGTATTAATCCTTTCGAATTAACAGGTGTCCTACTTCAAATTTAACGAGGTACCAGAAGTAATTGAAATCTCTAGTAGTATTTCTGCATTGTCTAACTCTGCAGGAAGTGAGGGGGTCAAGGGAGTAAAGGGAAGAGTCTCATTTGGCCCAAAGATAAAACCAATTATATTAGTTGCAACATGAAGAGACATGCTAAACTTTGAAGAATCAAAATGAAACCATCAAAGAAATTTAAATTTCTGAAAAATGTACAAGACTCTGCAGGCAGTTCAATCAAGGAGACAACTCATCTAACAATGACTCTAGATAATCCAGATAACCTGGTGAATCAAGGCAATCATGTTAAACAAGCTCCTCTTGTTGTCTCCACTTGTTGTGAGAAGAAGAAGGTGTCATCATCTTAGTCCAGATTTCTTCTTCTTCTAGTTCCAATGGAAGTCATCATCAAAATCATCATACTCTGAACCTGGCAACCTTGCCTAGTTTCAATGGAAGCCATCATGGAAATCATCATTCTCTGACCTCCACATCCTTGCCTTTTTTGCCATCTTCTTTCCAGGAACAATTCTCTATGCTGTTCTTTATTTTTTCACTTCATCTAAGAGTGATAATGTCCTGAATAGGAATAATATTTTGAAACTGTTCTACAACATCTACGAACTCAGAATAATTTCTTCAAGTGATAGACTAGGTTAAAATGCCTTCTAGAGGTATAAATGATCAGGTTAATTGAGAATCCACTGTATTCTTTTTTCAAGCACAGTTGTGGATTACATTTAAAAATGAAGGAAGACTTTCAGAAAAATGGGGATTAATTTTGCAGTAGAATACTGCAATCCATCATACACTGCAAACAATATGGATAAAAGACCTCTGCTGCATTTTGTTTTACTATCACATATTAAACAGGAAGCTGAAAATGTACCGGTGTTTCGCCAATATGGCCAGAGAAAAATCTATTAAAAAAACTAGATTACATCCTTTAGAAGTGAAGGAGCTAAGGCTCCTTGGTCTTGGCTACCTAACATTTGAATCCAGCCTGGTGATGTCACTTGGTCATTTTGTAGTTGGAATATGGCAGGCTTGAATAATCTGTTTGCCTTTCCGAACTTTGCCTCTCTTTTGATTCATATATGGTTATTTGCTTGCAGGAAACTTGGGGGGTCATTCCGACCCTGGCAGTCGGTGTTAAAGCGGCGGCCAACCCGCCAACAGGCAGGCGGTCAAAAAAATGGAATTCCGACCCTGGTGGGAACCGCCAACACAGCCCACCACTTTAACACTCCGACCGCCACGGCGGGCCAAACAAACAGCGCGGCGGTCACCGCCAACAGACAGGCGGCAGACAATGTACTGCCCACCCTATCACGACCCACCAATCCGCCACCTTTTCCGGGGCGGGAGCCCCGCCGATAAAAACACTGCGGAAGCAGATCACGAACGGGAAAACGCTCACCTCTATACACTCCACGAGGAATCTGGACAGCATGGAACCCGAATTAAACATCCTACCAGCGATTGTCTACCTGCTCCTCTACCAGGAGCACGAACGCCGCCGCAGGAGACAACGGTGAGTACTGCATCTACGACACAGGGGAGGGGGGAGGAGAAAAGATTACGGGCACACACATACGCGACACCCCCCCCCCAAATCCCCACACACCAATGCAGAGCAACAAGTCAGATTTACACCCCCCAAACCCACCGGAATAATTCAAAGACAAAATAAAATGATCATTAAAATAGAAGTATATTAAAGCATATTTGAACTTAAGTGAAATATTAGATTATTTAAACAAATAAATCACAACATGAAGAATATGAACATAGTCCAAAAGTCCGGCACATATTGGCTACATGCCATTGTCCGTGGGCCAATGTGCATAAACACATGGGCAAAGCCCACACACGAAACCCGATTCCATTGGAGAGAACACTGCTGGGGCATCAGATAATAAAACCACAGGCACCTCAGGGGGAAGGGAAGGGGGGGCCACCTCAGCCACATGAGTCCACGACGCCAGATCCACGAGGGGCCTCCATGCCCACTGTACCATCCTGGGGAGTGCAAAGCCACAGTCTCACAAGTGTCTACAGTGGG
Source organism: Pleurodeles waltl (assembly GCF_031143425.1). Classification (NCBI taxonomy): domain Eukaryota; kingdom Metazoa; phylum Chordata; class Amphibia; order Caudata; family Salamandridae; genus Pleurodeles; species Pleurodeles waltl. The sequence continues at coordinate 297,830,833 of NC_090443.1, read as the reverse complement.
TGGATTGCCCACTGTACCATCCTGGGGAGTGCAAAGTCACAGTCCATCTGGTGGATTACAGACTCCACTGGTTATGGAGGAGGCATGGTGCCCAGAGTGCTTCGTGAAGCCCTGCCCGACACAGATCCGGCCCTGCCAATGGGCCAGCGGTGCTTGAGATGAATGCCCCAGCGGAGCGGTGCTTGAGAGGAAGGGCCCAGTGGAGCGGTGCTTGAAAGGAAGGGCCCAGCGGAGCGGTGCAGAGACGGCGGGCCCAGCGGAGCGGTGCTTGAGATGAAGGCCCCAGCGGAGCGGTGCTTGAGAGGAAGGCCCCAGCGGAGCGGTGCTTGAGAGGAAGGGCCCAGCGGAGCGGTGCTTGACAGGAAGGGCCCAGCGGAGCGGTGCAGAGACGGCGGGGCCCAGCGGAGCGGTGCTTGAGAGGAAGGGCCCAGCGGAGCGGTGCTTGAGAGGAAGGGCCCAGCGGAGCGGTGCTTGACAGGAAGGGCCCAGCGGAGCGGTGCAGAGACGGCGGGGCCCAGCGGAGCAGTGCTTGAGAGGAAGGGCCCAGCGGAGCGGTGCTTGACAGGAAGGGCCCAGCGGAGCGGTGCAGAGATGGCGGGGCCCAGCGGAGCGGTGCTTGAGAGGAAGGGCCCAGCAGAGCGGTGCTTGACAGGAAGGGCCCAGTGGAGCGGTGCAGAGACGGCGGGGCCCAGCGGAGCGGTGCTTGAGAGGAAGGGCCCAGCGGAGCGGTGCTTGAGAGGAAGGGCCCAGCGGAGCGGTGCTTGAAAGGGAGGGCCCAGCGGAGCGATGCAGAGACGGCGGGGCACAGCGGAGCGGTGCTTGAGAGGAAGGGCCCAGCGGAGCGGTGCTTGACAGGAAGGGCCCAGCGGAGCGATGCTTGACAGGAAGGGCCCAGCGGAGCGGTGCAGAGACGGCGGGGCCCAGCGGAGCGGTGCTTGAGAGGAAGGGCCCAGCGGAGCGGTGCTTGACAGGAAGGGCCCAGCTGAGCGGTGCAGAGACGGCGGGGCACAGCGGAGCGGTGCTTGAGAGGAAGGGCCCAGCGGAGCGGTGCTTGACAGGAAGGGCCCAGCGGAGCGGTGCAGAGATGGCGGGGCCCAGCGGAGCGGTGCTTGAGAGGAAGGGCCCAGCAGAGCGGTGCTTGAGAGGAAGGGCCCAGCGGAGCGGTGCAGAGACGGCGGGGCCCAGCGGAGCGGTGCTTGAGAGGAAGGGCCCAGCGGAGCGGTGCTTGAGAGGAAGGGCCCAGCGGAGCGGTGCTTGATAGGAAGGGCCCAGCGGAGCGATGCAGAGACGGCGGGGCACAGCGGAGCGGTGCTTGAGAGGAAGGGCCCAGCGGAGCGGTGCTTGACAGGAAGGGCCCAGCGGAGCGGTGCTTGACAGGAAGGGCCCAGCGGAGCGGTGCAGAGACGGCGGGGCCCAGCGGAGCGGTGCTTGAGAGGAAGGGCCCAGCGGAGCGGTGCTTGAGAGGAAGGGCCCAGCGGAGCGGTGCTTGAGAGGAAGGGCCCAGCGGAGCGGTGCTTGACAGGAAGGGCCCAGCGGAGCGATGCAGAGACGGCGGGGCACAGCGGAGCGGTGCTTGAGAGGAAGGGCCCAGCGGAGCGGTGCTTGACAGGAAGGGCCCAGCGGAGCGGTGCTTGACAGGAAGGGCCCAGCGGAGCGGTGCAGAGACGGCGGGGCCCAGCGGAGCGGTGCTTGAGAGGAAGGGCCCAGCGGAGCGGTGCTTGACAGGAAGGGCCCAGCGGAGCGGTGCAGAGACGGCGGGGCCCAGCGGAGCGGTGCTTGAGAGGAAGGGCCCAGCGGAGCGGTGCTTGACAGGAAGGGCCCAGCGGAGCGGTGCAGAGACGGCGGGGCACAGCGGAGCGGTGCTTGAGAGGAAGGGCCCAGCGGAGCGGTGCTTGACAGGAAGGGCCCAGCGGAGCGGTGCAGAGACGGCGGGGCCCAGCGGAGCGGTGCTTGAGAGGAAGGGCCCAGCGGAGCGGTGCTTGACAGGAAGGGCCCAGCGGAGCGGTGCTTGACAAGAAGGGCCCAGCGGAGCGGTGCAGAGACGGCGGGGCACAGCGGAGCGGTGCTCGAGATGAAGGGCCCAGCGGAGCGGTGCTTGAGAGGAAGGGCCCAGCGGAGCGGTGCAGAGACGGCGGGGCCCAGCGGAGCGGTGCTTGACAGGAAGGGCCCAGCGGAGCGGTGCTTGACAGGAAGGGCCCAGCGGAGCGGTGCAGAGACGGCGGGGCACAGCGGAGCGGTGCTTGACAGGAAGGGCCCAGCGGAGCGGTGCAGAGACGGTGGGGCCCAGCGGAGCGGTGCTTGAGAGGAAGGGCCCAGCGGAGCGGTGCTTGACAGGAAGGGCCCAGCGGAGCAGTGCTTGAGAGGAAGGGCCCAGCAGAGCGGTGCTTGACAGGAAGGGCCCAGCGGAGTGGTGCTTGACAGGAAGGGCCCAGCGGAGCGGTGCTTGACAGGAAGGGCCCAGCGGAGCGGTGCTTGAGAGGAAGGGCCCAGCGGAGCGGTGCTTGAGAGGAAGGGCCCAGCGGAGCGGTGCTTGAGAGGAAGGGCCCAGCGGAGCGGTGCTTGACAGGAAGGGCCCAGTGGAGCAGTGCCTATCACGGCGGGGCCCTGTTCAGCGGTTCTTCTCACGGCGGGGCCCTGTTCAGCGGTTCTTCTCACGGCGGGGCCCAATGGAACGGTGCCTCTCACGGCGGGGCCCTGTTCAGCGGTTCTTCTCACGGCGGGCCTTGTTCAGCGGTTCTTCTCACGGCGGGGCCGAGTGGAGCGGTGCCTCTCACGGCGGGGCCCTGTTCAGCGGTTCTTCTCACGGCGGGGCCCTGTTCAGCGGTGCTTCTCACGGCGGGGCCCTGTTCAGCGGTTCTTCTCACGGCGGGGCCCCGTTCAGCGGTTCTTCTCACGGCGGGGCCCTGTTCAGCGGTTCTTCTCACGGCGGGGCCCAGTCGAGCGGTGCCTCCCACGGCGGGGCCCTGTTCAGCGGTTCTTCTCACGGCAGGGCCCTGTTCAGCGGTTCTTCTCACGGCGGGGCCCTGTTCAGCGGTTCTTCTCACGGCGGGGCCCTGTTCAGCGGTTCTTCTCACGGCGGGCCCAGTGGAGCGGTGCCTCTCACGGCGGGGCCCTGTTCAGCGGTTCTTCTCACGGCGGGGCCCTGTTCAGCGGTTCTTCTCACGGCGGGGCCCTGTTCAGCGGTTCTTCTCACGGCGGGGCCCAGTGGAGCAGAGCCTATCACGGCAGGGCCCTGTTCAGTGGTTCTTCTCACGGCGGGGCCCTGTTCAGCGGTTCTTCTCACGGCGGGGCCCTCTTCAGCGGTTCTTCTCACGGCGGGGCCCAGTGGAGCGGTGCCTCTCACGGCGGGGCCCTGTTCAGCGGTTCTTCTCACGGCGGGGCCCTGTTCAGCGGTGCTTCTCACGGCGGGGCCCTGTTCAGCGGTGCTTGTCTTGTGTTCCTAGGGAACCAGATCTGGGCAATCATTCCCGCTCAGTCGCCATCCGACCTATCGCTTGCGGGGCCCTCCTGTGTTGGACTCCTGGGCCCGTGGGTGTCCTCCGTCACACCCCAAATGGGGCTGGTGGGGCCCTCCTGGGCAGCTCGCCTGCTGCTGGACTTCTTCGCCCTGCTGCCCTTGCCCTCCTTGGACGAATCTCTGGGGCCCTTGCCTCCCTTGGAAGTATCTCTGGGGCCCTTGCCCTCCTTGGACGAATCTCTGGGGCCCTTGCCTCCCTTGGAAGTATCTCTGGGGCCCTTGCCCTCCTTGGACGAATCTCTGGGGCCCTTGCCTCCCTTGGATGAATCTCTGGGGCCCTTGCCCTGCTTGGAAGAAACTCTGGGGCCCTTGCCTCCCTTGGTGGATGGACCAGGTGACGGTGCAAGGCAGGTGTCCTTGGGGGCAGCCGTCTCAGGCCTGTGGCGCCGGCCCTTCACTTTTTTGCTTCTTTTCCCAGGGGGTGGGCTGGCTGTCCCCTTGCTGCTGGCCGATGTTCCTGCCCTAGGAGCTGGTGGACTCCAATAGCCCTGAACAATGGTCCTAGTAGGTGCAGGGCTTGTGGTGGCTGAGGTGCTGGTTGGACTCTTATGAGATGGAGGGGGTGGGTCAGTTGTTGGAAAGAGGTCAAGGTTGGAAAGGAAAATCAATTTCGAAAGACAGGGACGGGTAGTTGTAGTGGGTATGGGAGTGGAGGAAGAGGATGTGGTTGTAGGAGAGTCAAGTGTGCTGTCTTTGGGTGCAGGTGCTTGTGACGGAGGCTGTCGTGAGGTGGATGGCTGTTGGGTGGGTGGCTGCCTGCATTTGTGTGGTTTGGAAGAGGGGGTGACAGACACACTGGGAGAGGACACAGGGGACGTGTAAATGGTAGTGGGGGTGGTGACTGCACGTGTGCAGACTGTTCTGGTGGGTGTGGTGGTGATGGACGTACTGGCTGATGGTGGTGTGCATGCAGGTGTGAGTGGAGACGTCACAGGGAGGGAGGAGGGAGACGAGGAGGAGGGGGACACAGTGGAGGCAGTAGGTGTTGCTGTGTCTGCATGTGGATGTTGCTTGGGTGAATGCTTGTGTGATCTGTGGTGCTTATGTCTGGATGAGCTGCCCTTGGGTGTTGATGTGTGTGCAGGCTGGTCTGTAGGTGTGTCTGGGATAGGCAGAGGAACAGGGGAGTGGGACTGGGTTGAGGAAGTTGGAGGGGGGAGGCTAGACACAGGGACAATTGCTGCCGTCAGTGCTGAGGCCAGAGCGTTGAACGATCGCTGATGGGCAGCCTGACCCGAATGAATGCCCTCCAGGTATGCATTGCTCCGATGCACCTCCCTTTCCACCCCCTGGATGGCATTCAAAAGGGTAGACTGCCCAACAATGAGCGTCCGGAGGAGGTCAATGACCTCCTCACTAAGGGCAGCTGGACCTGAGGTGCCAGGGGCGAAGGAGATGGCCGGCTTCCTGGCTGAGCGGGCACGGGGCGAAAGCTGAGGGGCTGCTGGGAAGGCGGAGCTGGTGCGCTGGGTGTACCTGTTTTTGCGGTGGGCACGGATGGTGCCGCCACCACAAGGGAGCTCCCTTCCGAGGACGTGTCGGTGTCGCTGACGTCTCCACGGGTCCCCGTTGTGAAGCCCCCCTCGCCCTCCGTCTCACTGGTTAAGTCCGAGTCGGTTGCAGGGCCCTCCGGGCCCATGAGAGATGCAGCTCCCTCGTGCGCCGATGCCACTTCTCCTCCGCCTGATGATGCTAATGCACACATGAGCAGGAAAACCAAAAAATAAGGGGGGGAGAGAAGAAAGAAAGACATGTTGAGTGCATGCATTGGCGGCACCGTTGGCGGAGAGGACAGACACAGAAGCCCCCTGCACTACGCCGCGCACTCGGGGTATACTACTCAATTCTTGTGACTTGGCCTACAAGTCTATGGATGACAAATGCACACGTAGGTGAGCCCGGGCCATGGATAGCTGTACTTAGCACTCTACAGAGGTGGGGGCGGGGGCACAGGGCCATATCTAACGGAGGGGCCTAGCCTACAGAAACCGCCCTGGCCTAGAGATAGCCACAGCCCTCCTCCCCCACCCAGACGCCTCCACTGTGCGCTAATATAGCAGAATGTGCTGATACTCACCCCCTTGTGTGTGCTGAGATGTCCTCACGCGCCCATCCAAATCGGGGTAGGCCACCGCCAGGATCCGGGACATCAGGGGGGTCAATTGACGACTGGCACCCCTCCTACGTTGGGAGGCCATCCCCAGCAGAGCCTCGGCGGTCTTTCTGCTCCTGCGGCGGATGTCCTCCCACCTCTTGCAGCAGTGGGTGCCCCGTCTGTTGTGGACCCCCAGGGCCCGGACGTCCTTGGCGATGGCACGCCAAATGTCGATCTTCTGATGGGCGCTGACCTATGTGACATGGACAGGGTGGAAAAAGAAATATCATCACTTTTCTACATGGTCGATGTGAGTGGCCCCCCCCCCCAACCTTGCCATGTGGCACATGCTCTCATCTGTCGTGCGTTGCTATCCTCATACGCTCCCCTCCCCACCATCTTACATCCACCCCACTCAACACAGGCATAGCCCATACTATGTGCTCCCAGTGTACTTACCTGTTGGTCTGGAGGACCGTAGAGTAGCGCATACTGGGGGAGGACCCCATCAACGAGTTTATCCAATTCCTCAGATGTGAAGGCAGGGGCCCTTTCCCCAGTCGCAGCAGCCATTGTCTCTTCCAGACCGAGTTCACAGCAGCACTTGCAGTATAGGTCCTCTCCTGTGGATGCTCAGGTCTCGAGTGATTAAGCAGTTAGAAAATGGCGGTCACGCCCGCGGCGGTGCGTACCGCGACCACAGGCGCACATCGTCATTGGCTCCTGAGACCCATAGGGTTCTATGTTAACCAATGCTGCTTTGCGCCGCGGTCTGCGCCCGCCTACCGCCACGGTGTGCCACGCCAGCGCATTGACCTCACATCCCATTGTCACACTTCACAGGTCAGACAGCCGCCATTTCAAGGGCCCACATGGCTGAATTTCTACGGCGTCACACAGGCCTAGGCCTTGCATTGCCACTCATACAAGCCATTCAATGCATAGCGAATCGTGTACTGTGCAAGCTGTCGTTACGTACCTGTGGGTTGCTTGACTCTGTGCTCCATGTTGTCCTTCCTAGGCACCGTCCGCTGGGACTTGCGAGGAGATGGAGGAATCCTCCTGTGTACAGACCGCTGGTGGACCTGTCGACAATGGAAGAAAGACATGTCATACTGACATACAGACTTGACCGAGCCACTATACATGAACTGTGTGCCCAGCTGGAGCCAGACCTGATGTCCCCCATTCGCCAACCCACAGGGATTCCCCCTCTGGTGCAGGTTCTGTCAGTACTCCATTTTTTGGCAAGTGGATCATTCCAAACAACAGTGGCCATATCATCAGGGATGTCTCAGCCTATGTTTTCAAAGGTTTTGTCCAGAGTGTTGTCTGCCCTGATGAAACACATGCGGAGCTACATTGTTTTCCCTGAGGTGGGCGATTTGGCTACAGTGAAGGGTGATTTCTATGCCCTTGGACATATCCCCAACATCATTGGGGCCATTGATGGGACACATGTGGCCTTGGTTCCCCCCAGTGGCAGTGAGCAGGTGTACAGGAACAGAAAAAGTTATCATTCTATGAATGTCCAGGTGGTCTGTTTGGCTGACCAGTACATCTCCCATGTAAATGCCAAGTTCCCTGGGTCAGTGCATGACGCGTACATCATGCGAAATAGCAGCATCCCTTATGTGATGGAACAGCTACAGAGACACCGTGTGTGGTTAATAGGTGACTCTGGTTACCCCAACCTGTCGTGGCTACTTACCCCAGTGAGGAATCCCAGGACAAGGGCAGAGGAACGCTACAATGAGGCCCATGGGCGAACTAGGAGGATTATAGAAAGAAACTTCGGCCTCCTGAAGGCCAGGTTTAGGTGCCTGCATATGACAGGGGGATCCCTAATGTACTCACCAAAGAAGGTGTGCCATATCATCGTGGCCTGCTGTATGCTTCACAACCTGGCTTTGCGACGCCAGGTGCCTTTCCTGCAGGAGGATGGTCCAGATGGTGGTGTTGTAGCAGCTGTGGAGCCTGTGGAGAGTGAAGAGGAGGAAGACGACGGGGACGACACAGACAACAGGGACACAGTGATACAACAGTATTTTCAGTAGCACACAGGTACGAATCAACCACGCCATTTTACATTTACTTAAAGTCTCCTGCCTCTCTACTGTCTGAGTTCCCCCCCAGTTCCTGTTAACTGAGTTGTGACTTTCCCTTTCGTTTTCAGAGCTGTGGGCCCCACTGCGTGACCTCAGCTTTGTTTGCCCATGTACTACAGCTGTGTGACAGTGGTATGTTGTCATCACAATGTAACTGAACATTTTGGCACCGTTATGTCTAATACATTTGTTCAAATTACAAGCAGACTCAAGATTGTTTTAGTGCAAAGAGTGATTTAATTCAAGTGCTACATTTATGGAACATGATTGTAAAACGGGGATGGGTGATGGTGGAGTAATGTCCATGGCAGAGTCCAGTTCTCAGTCGCACAGGTGCATTGTCCATATGCCTGTGGAAGGATGGAGCAGGGGCAGTTCAAGGTTGGACAGGGTGACAATGTGGGACAGTGGGATGACATCAGGGGGTATCGTTTGCTGGCGGGGGTCTTGCAATCCTACTCTGTCTTCTTGTGAGATCTCAGGTTCCGTTTGCGTGGTGGTTCTTCTTCTGCAGGAGGTGGGGTTCTGGTGGCCTGTCGTTGTGTGGGGGCCTCCTGTCCACTAGCGCCGGCGGAGGTGGTAGGCTGTTCCTGGTCCAGGCTAGTGACAGGGGCCCTTTGTGGTGCCACATGGTCCCGCAATGTGGTGACTATCTGGGTTAGGGCCACGACGATGGTCCCCATTGCGGAACTCATGTTCCTCAGTTCCTCTCTGAACCCCATGTACTGTTGCTCCTGCATGACCTCGATCTCCTGGAACCTGGCCAGTACCGTAGCCATCGTCTCCTGGGAGCGGTGGTATGCTCCCATGATGGAGGAGAGGGCCTCTTGGAGAGTCGGTTCCCTGGGCCTGTCCCCCCCCTGTCGCACTGCAGCCCTCCCAGTTCCCCTGTTTCCCTGGGCCTCTGTCCCCTGGACGGTGTGCCCACTACCACTGCCCCCAGGTCCCTTTTGTTGTTGGGGTGGTGGGTCAACCTGGGTGCCCTGTAGTGGTGGACACGCCGCTGATTGACGTGTCCTGGAGACAGAGGCATGGGCCCGCTGGGTGGGAGCTGTGCTGGTGTTCCCAGAGGGGGTTAGGTCTGGTGTAGCCTGTGGCTGTCTGTGGGGAACCGACTGTCCCGAGGTCCCCGATGGGCCGGGCTGGTCATCAGGGTCCAGGGAGACAGAGCTGCTGTCGTCACTGGGGGCCTCTTCTGGGGGTGGGATGGACATCTCTGGACCCTCCATGGCGGTGTGGTGGCGTTCGGGTCCTGCAGGGGTATAAGAGTATGGTTATTGCTTCTGTGTGTGGCATTTCGTGTAATGGGTGGGTGGCCGTGTCCCCCAGTGCTGGCATTCCCTTGTGGGGGCTTTTGTGACGGTGGCTTGTGGGGGTGATGGGTGTGTGCAGTGGGCATGCTTTGGGGATGGGTGTCCATGCTTTGGGGAGGCATGCAGGGCTGGGTTTTGGGATGGGTGGGTTGTGATGGTGAGCCATTAGCAAGGAGTTGGTGTGATGGGGGTGGGGGTGAGGGTGGGGGTGGGGTTATGATTTGGCATGCAGGTGGGGTGGGGGGAATGAAGTAGTGAAGATTTGCCTTACCAGAGTCCATTCCTCCGCCTACTCCTGCGAGGCCCTCAGGATGCAGGATGTGCAAGACTTCCTCCTCCCATGCTGTGAATTCTGGGGGAGTAGGTGGGGGTCCACCGCCAGTCCGCTGTACCGCGATGTTGTGCCTTGATACCATGGAACGCACCTTCCCCCGTAGGTCGTTCCACCGCTTCCTGATGTCGTCCCGATTGCGTGGATGCTGTCCCACAGCGTTGACCCTGTCCACTATTCTGCTCCATAGCTCTATCTTCCTGGCAATGGTGGTGTGCTGCACCTGTGCCCCGAAGAGCTGGGGCTCTACACGTACTATTTCCTCCACCATGACCCTGAGTTCTGCGTCAGAGAACCTGGGGTGTCTTTGGGGTGCCATGGGGTGGTGTGGTTGAGGTGAGGGGTGGTGTATGTGTTGTAGAGTGTGGTGAGTTTGGTGGTGTAGGGTGTTTTGTGCGTGGAAAGTGTGTAGGTGATGTTGTGATTTGCCTCTGTGTGATGGTGTACTCTATGCTGTGCTCTCTCTCTCTGTCCTTCACTCGCAATTGTGGTCGTAGGGGTTTGTGGGTGATGTGGGTGTGTGTTTTATACTGGATTGGGTGTGTGGGAGTGGTATGTGTATGTGTCTCAGGTGTGTGTATTTTGAATTAGCCAATGTGGATGTGTTTTGTAAAGGTGTGTGTATTTTGAGCGCAGCAGTGTGTACCGCCAATGGAATACCACGGTTGAAAGACCGCTGCGGGGATTTGTGGGTCGGAATGGCATGGGCGTATTTCTGTTGGCGTGACGGTGGAGGTTTGGTCATCGCCAGTTTCCTGCTGACCTTTGGTGTGGCGGAATGTTGAGGATGTCGGTTTTTTTGCGGTTTGCCAGTTGCGGGTCAGAATGACCGTGGCGGTTTGCCGCGGCGGTGTTATGGCGGCCTTCTGGCCAGCGGTAAGCGACTTTTACCACTGAGGTCAGAATGACCCCCTTGGTCTTGTACTGAGTTAAAAAGGAAGGATTTTAAAATGTTTGTTTTATCGAAGTCAGCAATTGGATAGCAATCTACTAGACTACGTTTCTCCCTGAAAACTGCAATTAAGATATATTGTTCTGTTCTAGATATACATGATTACCTAATGCAATATCTTATTTGTAATGTTTATTTTTCACCTTCTTGTGACTTTAACAATGAATTGCTATCCCTTCAAGAAGCAATCTCAAACACAGAGAATCTAGGGCCATATGTACGAACACTTTTTCCCATAGACACAGAATGGGTAAAAACCTTTGCTACATCTGGCCCCTATTCCCTAAGACTATCCTTCTAATTGTGTGTGATTTTAATGTTAAAATGTCCTTTTCTTTTTACCGGGAGCATGAATTCAATGCTCTGGATTCATTTTGGGATCTTACAGACCTGGTATTCCCAAATAGAAGAAATGTCAACTATACCCCTCTATTTCTGGACTGGGCTCTGGAAAAAATGTTGCAATAATTAATGGTAGGTTAAACCATCAGAGTGGAATTCTTAAATATGTATTAGATTACACTTTCATATGCTATTTGGGTTCAAAAATATTATCTAGTACTGCATTAGGTTCCAATTTTTTGAGTGACCATCCTCAGTTAATAATTGGTCTCAAGTTGACAAATGAACTTTTAAAAGTAGGTTCTGATGGCAAAAGGGCTTTAAGATCCTGATTGAATAGGATTTATATGACCGATCTAGTTATAAATGACAACTCAAAGTTGCATATTCAATCATTTGTCCACTCCTTTTTTAGGAGAAAATACTATTCCTTTTTTGAGAATTTAGTTCAAGAAATGTGTAAATTATTGGCCAAACCTTTGCACCCAACCACAAAATCTAGCATTTACCCTTGGAAAGAGTCTAGTCAGTTGAAATTGTTAAGAAACAACAAAAGGAGATTCAAATAGCAAAACTATGGTGTCCTTTGCAAAGTGCTCTTTTCTTGAGAAATATCAGTAAATATCAGTACATTTTGGTTATCATTGCAAAATGCTTTGGCAAAGACCATGATAAAAAAAGCAATTCCTCTAGATTAATTTCTTTGGCAGCCACATATAGAACAATGATATGCAGATACAGAAAAACACTATAAATTCACTAGAATTTAAGTCTCCCACCATTATAGTATGGGATCGCTGACTAAGGGAGAAGCCTATAGTGGAATAAAGGATTGAACAATTCCCGGGTGGCTGACCCAGATAAAATTATTGTTGCTATACTAAAGTCATGGCCCAACTCTTGAGCATTATATTTGGAACAACTCTTTTATTATTGCCCAGACTCAAGAGCTATTCCCTCATCTTGGAAAAGAAGTATAATTATCCCTTTACATAAAAAGGGTGACAGGAACAACCCTAAAAGCTATAGACCGATTTTGGATGTTTTTAGGGAAACCTTTCACCAAAATGCCTTCTACATAGACTCTCCTAATGGGTAAATGCAAAATATCTTCTTCCTTTAGAACAGTGCGGCTTCAGAGAGGGCTGTTCTACAACAGAAGATAATATTTTAGCATTTTAGCACTATGACATCTGAATGCTATGTGTGGTTGAGAAAGGTCAAACTTTATCACCGTTGCTGTTTTTAGTAATGCCTTCAATAAAGTTGACCACCCACTTTTATGGAAAAAAATAATTAATTGGGGGAACCCAGATTGATCACTGTGTTCACTGATTTCTTTATACTCTGATAATTGGTTAAAGGTTTTACTCTGTTCCAGGTCTGAATATACTTCCAAGATCTTAGTCCAAATAGCTAAAAAACAAGGTTATATTTTCACTATACTTGGCTGATTTTTCTAAGTGTATTAACAAACTATACACGCACCCCTCCAGTTTTGGTACTAATGTATGGGGATTACTTAATTTTGATGTCTTTAACCTCATTTGGCCTCCAAAGACAGTTAGATGCTTTAGCGGTTTATTCATCGTCCCATAATCTAAGTGTTAAAAAAGGAAAGACAATAATTATGGTCATGAAGACATGCAGTTAAATTTTCAACATAAACGGTATTATGAGGGGTCTAGATTGGAAATAGGGCAGGGTTATATCTAGGGACACTTATCTCATGTATTCTTACAGAATCTAGCCATGTAAAGGAGCAAATAAAAAATAAAATCTGCAATTGGACTTGGTTTGAATATTTTTATTAATATGGTGGGGGCAGAGACATTTCATCATTGCTAAGAGTTTATGGCCCTCATTATGAACATGGTGGAATAGCCCGCTGCTGACCATGCTGACAGTCAACAGAAGACCGCCAGTGGTGACAGCAGGCATCCGGACATATTCTGACGCATGGAGCCTCACCGCCATTGATGGCGATGAGACCCGCCATGCGCCATGCTGGCGATCAGTGGCGTGGGTGGATGCTGCTCCACCCTCACCGCCACGTCAGTCCAGACACCGCCATGCTTATAATGATGCAGTCGTAGGCGTTGCAGTGTATGGAGGTGGGGCGATGCTGGAGGAGCAGCGTCCAAGGAGCCTGTTCCCTCCCGGAGCAGCGCCACGGAACAGGTAAGTGCTGTCCAAGAGGGAAGGGTGGGGAAAGGGGTTTGTGTGTTGAGTGAGTGAGTGCATGGGGGTGTGCATGTGTGTTTGTGAAGGGGGATGTGTGTCTGCGTGTATAAATGCATGTGTGCATGTAGGAATATGGGTGCTTGTGGATGTGGGGGGTTGGGGTTTGGGATTTGGGGGGACCTGTATGGAGGTGGGGCATGGGGGGGTTGGAGGGGTGAGGTTTGGTTTTCAGGGTTCAGGGGGTGGGGGCGGTTCAAGGGGCTTGGGGGCTGGGTGGGGGTTGGGGGTTGTGGCAAGGGGGGGCCTGTCGTGTCACATACATACATAGGCCCTAATTACGAACATGGCAGGTTGAACCGCCAGGCTTAAACCACCAGCCGGCATGGCGGGCCAACCCGCCACATTCTGAACACGGTGAGGGCTGCCATCGGCGGCCCTCACTCACCGCCAGGCTTCCGCCGTCAGGCAGCCTGGCGGTGAGTGGAAACACAATCCGACAGGGTAGCTGCGTTACCCTTCGGATAATGTTTCTATTTCCAGCAGCCTTTCTCTGGCGGGTTATCCCGCCAGGGAAAGGGTAGCGGAGGGGGTGCCCCGGGGCACCCCTGGGGGCCCCTGCACTGCCTATGCACTTTGCATGGGCAGTGCAGGGGCCCCGGTGCAGTACCCTGTCGTGCAGGTCTGATCTGCGCGACGGTTGACCATGCCGCACAGAGGCACTGACGGCGGCTCCATGTGGAGCCGCCGCCAATGTCACGGCCGGGCCTTTCTGTGAGCCGGCGGGCAACAGAAATGTTCATTATTTGGCCAGCGGGGTTCCGGGGTCGCTGGTGGTCAGTGTTTTGACCGCTAGCATGAACACCATAATTCCTGTCACCCATATGCATTCTGCCAGGGATTACCTGACGGGGTATCCCGCCAGGAAATCCCTGGTGGAAATGGAATCATTATCCCACCGCCGGTCTGGCCTCCACCGTAGGGTCGAAAGTGCCTACCGTTGGCCTGGAGGTGTGTAGTAGTGAACTGGCTGCTTGTCAGCTCGTTCACTACTGTGTTCATCATATGGCAGTCTGTACCGCCATGCCGTTTGCGGTAATGACCGCCACCACCGGTGGGGTGGTCATTACCGCCATGTTTGTAATGAGCGTTTATGTCTTGGAAATCCCGTCGTTTATATGTGGCAGAAGCTCATTCAATAGCTGCCCTATAAATATTATGCTGGCATTGAATCTAAACTCTGGAAATAATATTTAGGTCTAGGTCAGTCATCCTCAATAGAAATCGTTAGTTTAGAGCTGGCATTGAATAGCATTAACTATAGGGCAACTGGTAAAATTTTACATTATGCATATAGGCTTTTCAGCAGTCATGAAGATGTCATTAAGAAATTCATTTGTGGAGTTTTTATTCAGGTCCTTGAAAAGTCATTCGCTTTTGTTAAATTATTTTGCCAATTTGTTACATAACTGGTCCTTTCAGAGGATGACATGTTTGGGTCCAACTCAATTACTGTTCTCGCCTCAAAATTAAAAAAGAAAGACATTTAAAAGCTATCAAACTGATTCGGCACACTGCCAGCAAATGTCTCGACTAAAATTAATTGGTTCCCTTGGCACCCATTGTACAATGCAATTTTACTTAAGAGCAAATTTATACTTGCTTATAAGGTCTATCTTCATGAGGTTTAAGTTTGGTGTGCTCTCTTTAAGGGTAAGTCCATGACTTAAGGTTAGTGGAACCCAGGGGCCACGTAGTTGGCAATTGTGTAATGACACAATTCAAGACTTAGCTCATTACTGTTTTTATGTCCAAGCTTACAATCTTTGAGGTCTGGGTGTTTGGTACCAATATGGCTCCTTCTGTCAATATTTGCTACCAATTAAAAAGCTTCTTTTATGTCATTTTTAAATTTTAAGTAGGTCCTCTGGGTTAGGTTAAAAATTGTGTTTTGGGAAGTACCTTGCACTTTTATGAAAAAGGCATTGTTGACTGTGCTAATGATCTTTCTTATTTGCACAATTTCTTTAAGGATGTCATCAGACACAAATTTGTTGATTAAAATTGTGCATGATTATTGATTTTCTTGTACTTGAGGAGGGGATGAGTGTAGGTTTACTCATTTATGTATTGTTCGTTTTTTCCATGATCTGTCCAGTAGTTTTAAAGAGATGTACAGTGTTTGTGATTGCAGTGTCTCTGTGTTCACTGTGTATGAAAAAAACAAAAAAACAAAAACAAAGGTAGGCTTGGATGCGAGCAATAACATAAAATGAATTGGGCTTTACAAAATGTAATAATGAATAAGGTGCGCTAGCACCTAATAAACACATCTGTTATGTTTAGTCCTCATAATTTAAATTCTAAACAGATAATTTATGTAAAAAAGAATCTTGCATACTCTTATCCTTAGAAGAGATAGAGAGTTCTTGATTTTCGGTGATAGAAGACACATATCTTATGTGGCTTTTACATAGAGTAGTCTCTTTGCAAATTGTTGCCTTTCATTTCTATACTTCTCAAAAATGTACATGCTTTGGTGAGTATGAAAAAATACACAATTAATTTCTCTAGCATGCCTGAAAATTACCTTTTAAACCCATTGTTGGTCAAAAGACAATTGTGCAGTCATAAGCACATCGCATGCCAACTAGGACATTCACTACTCTGTGAGTCTACTACCTTGCATTGAACTTTTAAAATTTTGAAGCCCACCTTGCTTATAAATTACTTGCAACACCTGCTTCAATCTTTTCTTTTTATCATACATCTTAGGGAATGGTTCTTATCTAATTTGAAAAAAAGAACGTTATTGCAGGTTGAGTCACAGCTCTCTCTTGAGTTACCTGTTCGGAAAACATTTGAGCTGTATATTCAGTCATTCCTTAGGCACATGGTCAATTCTGATGCATACTGAGGGGCAAGCAGGCTTTTCTTGTTTCATGTTACATTAGAGTGTGATATCAGGCAATGCCAGGGGGAGAAATGCCAGCAGGAGCACAGGATTTACAGATCTGAAAAATGGCTGATTGCCCACATCATGACCATCAACAACCATCCAGCCAGTGGTGGCCAGGGGTGCTTTTGCCATTGCTTACGGTTCAGTTCATTGCCTCTGCCCACCTGACTGCTTGTTTCCTGCTAGCCATACTCTGGTCCCTACGCACCGCCCCAGCGTCGCCACCCCAACTGCTAGGGAGAGGCTGCCTGCTAGTTGCACTAATGGGTGTCAGTGCTAGAGGCAGAGGGTCCCAGGGCGAGTCTGTGCCAAATAGGCCAAGACTGAGGACTGGACCCCCATAGTGTGAAGGAATTTCCTGGTCCCCAAGGCTTCCAGTGGACAGGTCTGGGCTGATCTGGCATAGTGGAAGCCTCAAGCCAGCCCTAAGGCAGCATCTGCATTCCATCACATATAAACTCATTTTGCCCTCATGGTGTAAGAGGTTGCTCGGAGACACTGCATCCCCCTGTTAATCTGTATCAATCCTGTAGTTACCAAGCTTTGTAGTTACCAAACTTCTGCTGTTGATTCAACTGGCATATCTGGCATTACTATAGATACCTTAGCGGCCAACTGCAGCAAGGATGGTGCCATGGGATTCTACCAAAGCACCTAGCTAATATGCTCAACACCAGTTTTAAATGGCCTCATTCAATGCTTTGACAGATGGTTAGCGGCCCGACAAGGGACCTTTATCTAGAGAGGGGCGATGTTACCAAGCTTTCACAACTAGAATGGCCCTCACAAACGTCTAATGCTGATCAAACTGGCTTATTTGGTATTAACCTCGGCAGCCTACCTCAGCAAGGAAGGTTCCTTGAGATTATACTAAAGCTCCTAGCTAATTTGTTTAACACCAGTGTTTAAATGGCCTCACTCAGTGCTTTGACAGATTGATAGGTGCCTGAGAAGGGATCTTTTACAGAGAGGGGCAATACAATATTTGTCATCCCACTTTTGTGCCAAACGCTTTGCATGAGATCGTACTGAGAACTGCTCCCAAAAATGTTATCTTTCCGGATGTATGAAAAGAAGATTTTTCTTTAGTGACTTTTACTCCTAATTTATTGAATGTTTGGAGGTAGGCTCTTGTGGGACGCTCTCAAGCCCAGAACAATGGTCCTTTTATGAGCCAGTCATCCAAGTACGGGAAAACCTTCTTAAATAATCTGCAACTGGCACCATGCATGTGGTGAATATGTGGGGAGTGGACTTTAAACCAAAGGGAAGGATTTTGAATTGGTAATGACATTCAGCAACTTCGAGACGTAGGTGTCTTCTGAAGTTTATATGACTAGGGATATGGAAATAAGCATCCTGGAGGTCCAGAGATGCTATGAAATCCCTTGGATTTTGTAACTTCAGAACATGCTGCAATGTGACCATCCTGAACAACTGTTCCTTCAGATACTTGTTCAGCTGTCTCAAGTCCACCACCTGTCTCCATCTGCCTGATGAAGATGTTGGTGTCACTTCCTGTGAGGTGAATTTCAAGTAGGTTTTTGAATAAATGTCACGGTAAGTCAGTGCTGGATTAGGTTTAATACCCAACAATCATGAGAGATGGAACTTCAGTTGTTTTAAAAGATAGAAAGGCATTTGCTCCTGAATAGAATTAAGGTATGTGGGGTTAACAATGCAGAGGGGATGACACTGGTGTCTTGTTAATTCTGGTAGTCATCTTGTGGCTGTCATCTTACTTCTGGAGGTCTGCCTTGAATAGACTGGCCAGTGGAGCCCTGTATTGTTTATGTGAATACCGCTGCTTGTAGCCTTTTAGGGACAGTTTGTTGGGTTGAAATCTGTTCGACTGGTAGCCTCCTCTGAAAGAGAATTGCCCTCTTTCCCATGCTCCATAAAAAAGAATGGAAGCAACTTTGTTGTAATACCCCCAAAAGACCTTGCCATCTCTGTATCCTATTTTATTAATTGGAGGGCATCATCAAGGTGTTTCTTGAACAGAGCCTCTTAGTTATATGGCATATCTGATATCTCCGATTGAATTCTCAGTTTGAAATAATTTGTCCTTAGACATCCCTGTCATCTGACGACAGCACAACTTTTCCAAATACCATTGATGCTAGACACCTTGCTGTAGAGATAATTTCGGAAGATATTCTCACCTTCCTGATGGATGGTTTATTTTGTTTTACATTTGCCTTCAGGCAACAAATCTATGAATTCCCCAATCAGAACTCATTTGATGGTGGCACCTATCCAGAATGGCCAAAGCGTTTGAAGCCCTAATTGTCATAGCAGCAATAGCTGAAAATCTTTTCCCAATATTGTCCCGGTGTCTGGGCTCCATGTGATGAGAAGCAGAAAAAGCAGTAACTGGATTTCTTGAGTGTCTCTGTGCTCAGTTTTGTTGCACTGTCACTGAAAGACCAGATCTTTAGTACACTCTTTCCAGGAGCACATTGAAGCATCCTATATCATCTAGGGGGGATCTAGCAGCAGGTGGTGTCAGAAGGGCGAGAGAGGTGCTATATATTCATCCCACTTTTGTCCGGTAGCAGTCAGCTGGCCATAAACAATTACCCATCTTCAAGCCTAGTTTTCACAGTTGCATAAGGACACTCGCAGTGATGAGTGTTTACCTATGAGTTCATTATGGAAAATGAAAGACCTGAGAATGCTGTGCGGGCGGGGGACTGTTACAAATCAGGGCGGTGCGATGAAGGAGTCGTGCTGTACCACTGTGAGCTGTGTGAACCACAAGTAGTGTGTGCCACAAGCTTTGTGAGATATCACCGTTACCATTGTGGCTACCACAACCGCCACTACAGCCACAACCCTTCATAGCAGTTGGGGCTGACCCAGTTGGCTCTGGTAGGCAGAGCCTGGTGGGAGACAAGCAGTCAACGTGCCTTCACCCCCTCCTCACCCTTCTCATCTCTGCTCACTTCATCTCGCCTCACCTCACCTTGCTCGCTTCATCCCCCTGTGAGGAGGCAGGAGGATAACTGTGCAAGGAACTGCCAGGGGCAACCAGAGTGATAAGTGGTAGGCACAGCTGGGGGTGAAGTGGGATTAGGACCAACTGCTTCAGGTAGAACCCCAAGCTCACTGAAGCGGTCTGATTATGCTCGGGTGCAGCTTGTGGCCAGGTGAGCTCCCCTCATTGGCCAGCCTGCCTAAGTGCAAACTAGCCCTCATGTTCCATATTTGCACCTCAGCCAGCCCCAGCCCTACTACTGGTTCCTGGCTTCAGTTGTGGTATTTTATTGTCAGCATGTTCGTGCCCCCCAATTACTCTGTGGGCTCTGCTACACATGGGGCGTGAGGCAGCGCTTGGAAAAGGACCCTGCCTTACTTAACAAGCCAACAGGGGAAGTAAGAACACAGATATGCCTTTGGCCTCAACACATCACCCTGATGTAAATGACTGGGCTTAAAGGGAGTACTCTGCAAGGCCATAATTTGCAATTTGTATGCACCTGGGCACAGCTGAACTACCATAGAACCCCCCTGCCAGCACTTCGTCATCTGACAAACACTGCCTCTGTATTTATTCTACTGGCGCCCCTTGACATTAGGCCTAGTCCATAGAGCAACCTCCTAGAGCTCCCATAACAGTAACCACTGAGCCACAAGTGAGTTGTCTGCCAGTATTCTAGTACTCAACAGTCTCTGAGCTACTTTGGCATGGGCATTGCTTCTTTAGTGTGCGGCCTCCTACACATGTTCACAAGCGCTCAAGTAGCCCCCCCCCTTACTATCCAGAGGTCCAGTAAATAGCTCCCAGGCACCAGGTCAAGTCAGAATGTGGTCATGGTAAGCCAGGGGGGTACTCCCATCAAGGACTCCTAGGAAAAGACACACTTGCGGGACCATCCAAACAGTGAGGCGACTCAACACCAAATAGGGTCTCCTGGTCCTTACTGACACAGAGCCAAAGGACCAGTTTGAAAGCTCAACAATTGGTCCCCCTAGCTCTAATGGAAGTGCCATCAACATAAAGGCAACAACCCGCAGGTTTTAGACAAATATATATACAAAATGCAATTTACTGATGGATGTCAGAGCTGCCAAGTATTCCAGCTACGAGGAACTAACTGGACTGATGGCACCACTGGAAACCAGAAGTTGCCATTTATCCCCCTGCAGGGGATCCCAGGCACACGGCTGCCTTAAGTTTGCCTGAAGCTTCAACACAGGGCCTGGGTGCAAGGGCAGCTGGCGCTGGTGAGATGTATTCCAGTTATGGTGACATAAGAGCTCAGTTGACTCCCTGTGGATAAGAGGAGGGGAATATTAAGGTGATCAAAGAAGGGCACAATATCCTGGGCTGCAAGAGGTTTCCAAACACCAGTTGTACTGATCAGCAGTCCTTCCTGCGAGTGGCAGGAAAAACACTGAATAGTATCACTGTTCCCCTTGGAAGCACTGAACGGGGAACATTCATGGACCTGGAGAACCTCTCGGGTGACTGTAAGTTTTCGCCCCGCTCAATAGCTACTCTGAATTATGGGGCTCACCAGTCAACTGAAGAGCCTAATCAAGGCGCAAATAATTGGGCCCTCCTATCGTCAATGACCACTGACTATAACCATGGCTTAGACACCAGCGCTAGTGGTAAGCACTCAGGTCAGCAAGACCAGGTAGAGGGTCAGGGGGCAAAGAATGACATGACACATACATAAAAGGTAGTACTTAGAAAGTCCAAAGTAATTCATTTGATTGTTTGAAAATCAATTAATATTTAAACATTTCTTGAAATTCTTATCATATGAAAATACAGTTCTTCTTAGAAATCCAATGAAGTAGGAGCCATGATATTGTGTTGTAATCCAAAGTCTTTTAATCCTTTAATAACCATTCAACATCACCACAGCCAGCACATTTCATCCCCAAGATGGGACTTCATCAGGACTTATTACTGTCTGTTTGGTAATTCTCCATCTATAGCACAAGTAAAACAGCTACTGTGTTTCCTTTTCCTCAGTGGGACCTGTGTGTGTTGCAAAGCGGGATGCAATATCTCTTCTCTGTGGTGCCTTCTCGTATGCACCATTTTAAGGCGCCGTTTATTAACACAACCAGATGGTTTTTCACTGCCAAAATGTAAAAACTGAGTCTGTAATCATCAATGTCTAAATACATCCTAAAAATAGGTCAAAGGACTCAAGATCACTGGTAGAGAAAATTCTTAGGTACATGGAGGAAGAACAAACCTCTAATTTTGTGGTGTCAGGGGATTTCAAACTATACGTTCTAGGATCCTCCTGCTCTGAAAGGTTTATCTCTGCCCCAATCCCTACATTGGGACCTACAAGCTCAGGGCAGTAACAAACTGTCAAATTAAGCAAAGTCCGTAGGCAACTTCTAGGTGACTTAGAGCACTTAAGCTTCAACACACTCAATGGTTCGTTTCCACAGAAAAAACAGCTGGCTGACTCCTACCATTCAATTTAGCCAGTTCTAAATTAGATTATACCTTTGTTACCCTGTGCTATTTCGCAACGATCATTCATATCACTGTGGGTATAAGGAGGATAACGATCATATTCCACAAGAGGTGACCTTCCACGGAGCCCCTGCTATATTTTGCCATTCAGCTGAGGCTTGGCATTCACCATTGACTACAAAAGAATCAAGTATTTCCCTTTCTATATAGCAAACCTGTCCTACTCAGCAAAGGCTCTGTTACATCAAATACAGGCAACTTCTAACTGTGCTTTAATCACCAGACAGCGCTTTACCAAAGGGCTTTGTTAACTGTCTGGCTACCCCATTAACACCGTGGTCCCAAAACCATATCACTGGGGATCAGGTATTTATCCCCCTGGAACAAATCAAACAACTAAAGACATTCAAAAGGGACGTAGATAACACACTAAGAGCTCTTCGCCACAGGCTGTGGGATTCCAACTTGCAACTTGCACTGAGGCAATAGAAAACTTTGCTTAAGAAACTGAAATATGCCGTAAAAAGGATTTTGTGCAGTGTGCAGTTTTGGAAAACTACTAACAAACTATTGTGTCCAGCCCAAGGAGGAATCAGCTCACACTTGTCAGAGGAAACTTGTGCAAAATTTCCACTTGACCACTTCAATCAGTCGGCAGCTGGAGGTGCACCGAGCCAGACTCTTGTAGGTATACAGCCCGGAAGCTCTAGTAGCTACAACCTGATGGCAGTCCCTTCATACATCTGCTCCCCCTCAGCCGGCAACAGCCCAACTTTATAATACAACACTGATAAATACTGAGGCAATTCGATGACAAATAGCAAAGTGAAGATGAGATGTTCTAAACGTCATCCCTCCTGTCCTGTTAAAACACAATGCAGGATATTGGGTGCAGAAACTATAATTTCACCTATTTTCAAAAGTGAAGACAAATCTTTCACAAAAAACTATTATCTTGTAGTGCTAATTGACAATGAGGCTAAATACTTCGCCAGGACGCTTCTTGAAGAATCAACCACCTGGGTCTCTGACAATGCCATAATCCCGCCAAATCAGATGGGATTTTCCACATTGACTGGAACTACAACTAATATCCTTGCCCTATCTCTTCTAATCGATATGGTCAAGCGCTCTAGGCTGCTGTTGCGTGTTTGCTTCATTGACTATAGGTCTGCTTTTGATCATGTTGATCGGGGCAAACTTTGGAGCAAAGTGGAGAACTGGAACATCCCCCCGACAGATTGAATCTACCCAAACTGCTGCATACGGATACATGGGTGCAGGTCAAGCTAGGTACCAGAACACACCTCTCTAGACAAATTCCAACAACTCTGAAACAGAGGTGTGTTCTTGCATCCACCTTGTTCAACCTTTTCCTGGCAGATCTTGTCGTGGCGCGGTGGCCGCGGCGGCCGCGCCATTCTACCGCGGTCTGCGTGCGGGCCGCGGGGAAAGCCGTGGCCGGCATGCGGACCGCGGGGGAAACCGCGGCCTGCATGCAAGCCGCGAGGGAAGCCGCGGCTTGCGTGCGGGTCGCGGGGAAGGCCGCGAGTCCGTCCAGGGGTCGCGGCACTCGCCGCGCCCCCTTCTTTTGTCTGTCTAGTAAAGACAAACGCAGCGGGAGAAAGACCTCGAGTTGGGTCTAGATCCTGCCGCGCACAGCGCATTAGTGCGCTTTACATTTGGACAGTATGTACTTTGGGCACTTACCAGCATGCACAGGCAAAAGCCGGATACTTGCACATGATGGTGCTTTTATGCAGACCTTTTCCCTTTCCCAGCATGCTACCCACTTCCTCTCTTCCCAGCATGCATTATTTTTCTTTGTTTGGACGCATGTACCTGATTCACTATTATACTCTTTTCCCCAATCCAAGATGGTGGTGTTTCTACTTCCTGTTTCTTACTTCCTGTCTAGAGGTATATAAGGGGAATTCAGCTGCTTGTTCATTGCGTTGCAACACTCCTTGGTGGTAGTCACGCTCTGACTGGTTTCTTCCTGTGAATCCAGTATTTCCTGATCTGTCTTCGTTTCCAGTCTTCCTGTACTCCGGATCTTCAGCTCTAACACCTTGGTGTCCTCCTTCTGTTTCAGGGAGTTCCTGTTGGAGGTTTTTTACCCTATTGGGGTTTTTCGTCTGGGACTCCTTCTGGAGGGCACGGACTGTAGTGGCTTGCTATTGTCAAACAGCACCGTGGCTACCGGAAGGGGTCGCCCCTACCTCAGCCAGAGCAGAACCTGCCGGAACCGGGACCGTTCCCCAACTCTTCTCAACTTCGACGGTAAGCCCATTGAAAACCGTGACAGATCTAAGTCCAAAACTAAGGGGCATATTTATGAAAAATGACGCACAACTGCGCTAGCGCAGTTGTGCTACATTTTTTTAACACGATCTAGCATCATTCCTTAGTCATCCGTGTACCATATTTATCAAATGATGTAGGATACTGCTAAGAAATGGTTAGCTTAAAAAAAAAGATGCTAACATCTATGACATGCAGTAAGGAAAAATGACGCTAATACTGCAAAAGTGGCGCTACACAGTTTGCGACACATAATACTGCACACCCTGCGTTGTCCCCTGCGCTGGCCCTAAATTGAGCTGCCTAGCGCCAATGCAGGCATACTTGCACCATCATGCAAGCATGTCTGCGTTGAGGGGTTTGATTGTTTATGTGTGGGAATGCGTCCCTTCCTGCACATGAACAATCACTAATGGCAATTTGGCACTTCTATGTGCGCTTCAGAATGCAGCACACACACAGTAGTGCCTAAGCGTCACTTTTAAATGTTTTTTATGGGCAGGAGGGGACACCTTCCTGCACATTCAGAATCATGACTGGCATTTTGCTCTTTCTATGCATGCTTCGGAATGCAGCACAGGTAGAAAGAGCAAAAAACAAGGCAGAATAAGAGTATACCTCCTCCTTGCGCCTTGCTAATGCCCTCCTTCAATTTTTTAAGTCTAGCTAAAATCTTGGCCATGTCCCGTCTCATGTCTTGTTCAAACAGGCTAAGAACAACTGAAGCAGGTGGCTGAACTGGTACCTGGGTTATGACTGGTGCAGCTGACGTGGAGGGCCTTGGTCTAGCTGCGGCCCCCAGCACTGCTGATGATTTAAGCTCCAGTGTCCTTGTGTTATTGCTGTGGAGGTCCACCATGTAAAAACGCACGCCATTCCCCTGATGCCTTCTCACTGCAGAACCTCCTTCCCATTCAGTAGTATCCTGTCTCAACCTCCAGTGCAGTAGTGTTCGGCCCTCTTGTGGAAAGCGAGCATCAGTATCAGCATTGGGTGGAGGTTGTACAGACATATTATGAACACTGCAACTGCAGATAACACATACAATGCACCACACATTCCTCAACAATGACTTACTCCTCATCTGTGACTATTACCAGCCATCAACAGTATCATGTGCGTGTCACTGGGAAGATGGTAATCCATTGTTAACCAACAGGCCCAGAGCTGATTGGACAAAATTGTTCATGATCAACATGGACAGTCATCAAACTTGTGAGGATCACGTGCCCCAACAAGTCTGAATTTTCTGTGTCCTTGTGCATGGGGGGCGGGCTGTGCATGCAATCCATCACCTTAACATCCCTGGTAAAACATAAAGGCTTACCCAGTCATCATGGATGCAAGGTGGGGCCATATGATAGGGGGTCGGGTAACTTCCCATCGGCTATTCTAAGGTTTGGTAAATCATCATTCATGTGTCCTGGTTTGAGACCTGGCCTGAGCATACTTTACAAGGGGGCATGCCATTGCCCATGATGTGCCCACATGTACAACTAATGCAATGTTCCCAGTTCCCAGAAAGTTTGGCCAAAGACTGAGCTGCTCAAAGTTGTCAACACATTACAGAACTGAAGCCCCCTACCCTGTGCTATGTTGTGCTACATGTGTTAAACGGCACATACATGGTGCCTTTATGGGTGCCCTTAGGCCCACAGTGAGTTTGGCACTCACTGGGTGCTGCAACAGTATCCTGATACATTGTACATAATTTGTACATGCATGTCAGACATCATCAATGTAAAAGGTAAGCACACAGCATTCACATCATATGCATAAGTGATGTGACCTACACCACTCACAAATATCATGGTGGTAGGACCATGTTGTGAAAATTGCTGAGATCTGCCGTGGGAAGAATCATAGACTTTTCCAACAACCATCTGGAGCTGAATTGTCTACTAATTGTATACACAACTGACTGTTGTGCAGCACAATATGGCTCCTTGCAGTACTACAGACTCATTATAACTGAAGGCTACTGAGGCACCTGTGGTGCATGTGTGTCCTACATAAGCTCCCTAGAGACCTCCGCAGATATAACCCACATCTATGCCATCTTGTCACCAAGTATAATCTATGTGTAGCACTCAGCACTGACAATGGTGCTGTGACAAAGTGGTTGTCAACATGCATGCTGTGTACGTAAACAACTGCCCTGAGACCTATCATGGTAGATATCAATAAATAAGTGGCCAGCCTTTACAATTTTTACTACACACACTTTCCTGGCAGCACACGTTGCCGCTTGAGCTACAAGCAAGCCATTCTCATTGCACAACATTCCAACAGACATGATGTCACCATCCATTCTCCAATGATATATTATTGGTCAGGCAAAACCATCTTTCATAGCATTCCACACCTCAGACTGACTGACACCAAACCCTGGATTAGCACCCATGACTTACAAGATGACACTTAGTGGCTGTATCAGTGTCTTCAAATCGGCCAACTCAGCTACAGTGTAGGGCAGAGGTCCACCTGCAAGACATGAATGGAAATCATTGCTTAGTTTAATTAGTAATTATCAGTTAATGGATGACATTGTTCACTAACAACTTGTTAGGCTGAGTGAACAAGTCATCCTAGGGGGTAGATCAGAGCAACTAACAAACATCTATGATCAGTCAATCACACATAGTCTCAGATAATGTAGACCGACACACCTACAAACCATCACTGTCCCTGACATGCCTGTGGTGCTTCTCACAGCACCATTTATACATGACATTGCCATGCAGGTTTCTGTTAGCTCTACACCTCCATGGGACACATGGGACTGACTGACACTGTATACTGCACCTGAGAGCCGCCATGTGATGGTTGTTGCAATGGCTGTCCCATTGTGACACCCATAGCATTTAAGCATATCCCAGATATTGTAGACATCTACCTCATTGTCACAGCAAACTGACAAACTACTGCCTGGGAGCTGTGTGGGTATTCCAAAGTGTTGAGAAATACCATGATATATCCTTCAAGGAAGTAAGTAATATGTGTGTACCGTCACAAGGCACACACACAATCAATAATGCTATGGGAGTTTACTCATGTGAATGTAGTTGTACCTACCTGCACATTGACTGATTGAAATCATTGATGTATTGCCAATAGTGTGTGGCCAGCCGTTGTTGCCATGGCATACCACTATTTGCCCAGTGAGGGATAAGAACATGGGCATAGACATATACCTCAACACAAATACACTTGCTCTGTGGTCCAAGGATGCATTTGTTGGTGCAGGTTACTGAGTAATGTGCCAGTGATGGAGCGGATACAGGGCAGCCACATACTGTCAGTGAGAAGTGGCATGCCTGTGGAACTGACTTAGCACATGTGTGTGTGGTAATAGACATAGTATAGGAAGGTATGTGATACACAATGTACAGGAAGAGGGAAGTGCTAGTAGTCTGCATCCAGTGCATAGTCAAGCTCCCTTATATGGCCTTGGCCAAAGACACAAAGGGGCCTATAGAACAACAGTGGTGCAGCACCAATACAGTCCTTGTGGCCCTCAGTACACCCCTTACACCTGCCAAGCGTGCACCTAATGAGAATTAAGGCACAGTATGATGCAGGTAGTGTCCAACTGCATCTATTTATGTGTAGGTAAATGAGGTGCTCAGCAGGAGTTGCAACAGATCATCACAACTTCTGCTGAGTACATAGGGGCCCATCACATACATTTATATGCCCTCATATCACACCTGCTCTCAGCAGCTGTTAGGAGTGCATGAAAAATGGAAATAAGGTATTTCTTATTTTTCCCTGTGGCTTATACATTTGCCTCCCAAACAGGTTTTGAGACCCTCGCCCATACATGATGCATGGTGCAGGTCCCGTTTGGTGCTGCTCAATACCAAGTTGACCTATGCATGCATTGCAACACTTTGTAATGGTTGTTCAGGAAAAATGGTACATCTGCCCTGCATCAGCTTCATTATTGTACATTTGAATTGCATACCTAAGGTGGGGCTGGGACGATTCATACAGGTAACATAGGACATGTCCAGATTCACAACCATTACATGCAGGACTCATTTGTATCTGCAACTGTAATGCACGTGCAAAAAAAGTACTTTGTATAGAAATGGGAGACTTACCAACTGCTCCACCAATCTCTATGCCCAGACGATCCAGCAGATCATGTAATGAGGTCTGCCCAGCAGTGCTAAAGTTGGTGGTTGTTCCTTCCTGTCCCAAAGATTTGTGTTAGGTGGTGGAGCACCTTCCCCCACCGCAGCCTCCTTGACTCTGGTGGGTAGTCTAGAATGACACAGCGACCCAGTTCCAGCATCATGGGGAGGTAGTGCTGAACCAACCATATAAAATCCCCCAGATCATCGTCCGCCATCTGCACCATCCTCCCTTTCCCAGACATACTGGACTGTAAATGCAGTTCACCCAAAAAAAAATGAAATTCCTAACACCTAACCCAACTACCCCAACAACTATACTACCCCAGACAAACACCCCACAATACAGAGAGAGAAACATTACACTTACAATACAAAAGACAAGTTTAAAGACAAATAAAATACAACACCTACAGAACAGAGCACAATAAACACTCAAAACAATCCAAAACTCCTACAGCATCACCTCCACACACCCTCACACAATCACAGACACTAAGACTGTGAAGTGAAAGTGAACTCACCGTACCATGTTTGCAGGCAGGATGTCCTGTTTCATCACTTCCTGGGCCTGTGTGTCACGTTTCCAGTCATGCGTCATTTGTTTTTGCTGCATGACGGTCATGTGTTGATTTTTTCACCTTTTTCATTAAATTGCCTGTGGACGTGCAATAGACATTCAGGGGCCAGGCGTCTTTTGGCTTAGGGGAATTGTAGAGTATATGTGTAGGCATGAAAATTTTTGTGTGAACGTGTGATTGCCGCTCAGGGCCAAGGCGTCATTTTAATTACGGTGTAGTGCAGTTTTAATGTGTTTGCGTCATTTTTTTTTACGCATGACGGAATTGAATGAATTTTTGCATTGCAGGCCTTGAGTGCATCTTGATTCACTTAACATGTCACATGGGCTGTTCTACAATGTTGTATATGTGGTATAGCTACATGTGCTAGACTATCCAGTAATGTCATTACGGTGACATTGGTATGTCGAATCCATAGGTTTGTCTAAGAGTCTGCTGCATGCGATTACTCATACCTTGGCATATGTGCATGTGCAGCTACACTATGTCCACATGCATGTTGGCACATGTGTGCTATGTGTGTACATATGTGTATTAATACTAATTTGTGGGTGGACTATATTGTTATGCCTGAGATACAAATGTACACATACCTACAACATAATATATATGATGGCCTATGTCCAAGACATGGTAAGGCAAGTGACAACCA
The DNA here is from genome assembly GCF_031143425.1 of Pleurodeles waltl. Classification (NCBI taxonomy): domain Eukaryota; kingdom Metazoa; phylum Chordata; class Amphibia; order Caudata; family Salamandridae; genus Pleurodeles; species Pleurodeles waltl. The sequence goes on along the minus strand of NC_090443.1, from coordinate 297,801,907 downwards.
TGATAATTTATACTCAGAGTATTCAGTGGATTAGGACTGCATTGACATCACATTACCCCTGGCAATTTGTATGTGTGTCAATATGTGGTGTGTTGTTCGATTTTACTTCATGTTGCTCTGCGACACGTGTGCCATTTGGCTCCCCAGGCATCTTAGTTGCAGGAGATGTTATGTACATATGTGCTAATGAAGGTTGGTATATGCCGTGTGTGTGTGTAAAGACATCTGTAGTGTCATTTCTGTAACATATGACCACAGTGGTGTGTTAATGGGATGTGAAACCTCACATTAATATCTTCCAGCATGGACACATGCTAGCATTTTACAAATGCATGTGTATTCACATAAGTGTCACCTATGTTTCCCTATGTCGTAATACATGTGAAGGTCATTTCTTTCAGTCACTGATCTCGTGATACCTATGCCCATATTTTTGTGCTAGGTTGCCTTTTGTTCAGAATCCACACACATTTCCATGCCTGAACCATTATAGTAGTACATGTGTGCTGAGATATGTGGTATATGTGTGCATGCCTCCAACTGGGCACTCACTTTTGTCGACATCATGTTTGTTATGACTGTCACATACAATGGCATACAAACATGTAGTAGTGTTGCAGTCTGGCATAGATGCTAGCCTACTCATCATCACAAATATGTGAGTTTGTATGGCAACACAAACTCATGGTTGCATGTGAAGGGGCAGGTTAATGGTGCTCCAGTTTACTCAGCCCCCTGTGCATATGCATCAGGCCCCTCACAATATCATACGTTAATGTAGCCAGAGCAGTCATGTGTGAGTTTATTGAGCGGGGATCTAGACTCTTCATGATTGCTACTCAGCAGAACTTTGCACACTCCCCAGCACACATGCACAATTGTGATCATACAGTCCAGGATATCACATTTTCCTCCGCAGCACTTGATGTCAGCCTTCCCCTCTCATGTACAGAGCTCTGGGTGCTTGCACATGTAGGACATGTCTCATCATTTGATGTCCTTAGTTGTTTCCATGGGTAGCTTGTTTAGGGGTTGTATATCTGTTGTGACTTCAATATTGGAAACGTGCCAGGGTACAGATGGTGTTGTCTGTCACTGCCTCCTGTCATGGTGGTATACAATGTGTAAATACCATGGTATGCTAGTGGCCAACTAGGCTGGGTTATGTACTGACCTGGCCACCTCTCTGTGCATATGTTAAATGCTGACATGGAGACATTGATGTGTTGTACAGTCAGTATTGGTCTATGTGTGTCCCTTCTCCATGTTTTCCTGCATTACTGGTAAGGTATGTATTGTCCCCTACATTGCTCCCATTCTGTAGGCTGCTTGCACTTTGTACACATCTTCTACAGCAACATTGTCTGGTCATACATGTACAGGATGCAAGATGTGACTTGTGTAATTTGTAGATGTACGCATCTCCTACTACTGGCTACCTGATAGTTACAGTTCCATTAACGGTATTTGTGAGATATAATGAGTGCCACGCCAACATGACATTACACCTGCCTTTGCACTTGTGTTGTCTCCAAGTGACCTCCTGTGTTGTATTTGCAAGTATCTGTGGGTGTCTCTAAATTGCCCATCCACATCCTCTATTGAACATGGGTATGCATTTCTTCCAGCATGCCACAACCTAGGTAACTCTTAGTATGACTGAATGATGTTGAGGTGTGAAATCGTCTCAGTGCTGTACTTTTCATTAGCCAAATACAACAAATATGGCTAGGTCTACTCCCACTCAGTTTGATGTTGTGTCTCTGACATTATTGAACAATACTTGACATAGTAGCACATCCCACACCTGATTGCGATGTTGGAGCCCAAAACATGTATGGAATAAATTGTTACTGTTGCTACCATGCACTTGTTCTGTCATGTGAGTGACAATGAGTGGTGTCTATTGCTATGTGCTGTTTGATGTTGTTATACAGAGCATACTAGATACTCAAGCTGACACATATCAAGCATTGTTCATACTGGCAAACCTGTTGCTACCTAGGACATACATCCGTACATAAGTCTTCACATGTTTATCTGGATTTGATCTAGGCATGTGTCAAGATGCAGTTTTGTGTGACGCGTGGCAGCTCATGTAGATAGTGAGTGTAACACGCTCCGCCTACATTCCACCCAGACTATTATTTGGTGGAGCATTATCCCATTAAATTCTTAGATCCTGACAATGTGTCATGTGTTTGGATAGTGACTCTGCACCCATAGCTGCATACTTTGTCTGGCAACCCTTTGCGAACTCCACAGCCAACGTATGTGTTCTATACGTGTGGTACAGTCCACCATGTGTCAGGGTTGTTCCCAATGGCAGTGCCAGGACATTATTCCATGGATACACTGTACAGGCTCAGCATCGGACATTGGTTACAATCTGGACAATTACTGAAGGTCCATAGTTACCTATGATGTCCCACCTTTGTCACACATGTACCATGCAGGCAAAGCTGCAATCACCGTGAGTTGTGACAGTGTTCTGCTCTAACATTACTTAATATCTATTTGTTGGCCCCTCCTTGCATACATCCTGTTAGGAATGGTGTTGTGGTGGTGAATGGGCTAGGTTTTAGCTCCTTGCACACTTGACGGCACAATATATGTAGTGGTGCATAGATCTAGGCATTCATGAGTCACGTGCCTGTGAATTGCGTGTCACTGATGTGAGATTGAGTTAGTAGACCCTCTTACATCACAAACGATGTTGCTACCCTACTTGTCACCTTTGTGTTTCTTACCTGCTCCCTGAGGTTTGAGTCACATTCCAATGGTATATATAATGGAGAATGCATAGACCAAGATGAATCAGGTCCAAAGTATTTTATTAGTGCTATTTACAATGTGATGATGTTAGTCTAGTGACTATGTATAGACGTTCTTTACAATGTGGAGTCTCCTGTGAAGTCCTGCAGTGTGTTTTGTTGTTCTCTCTCCAAATTACCTACTCCATCATCATCCTTCTCCTCGGGGACATCAGCCTGGTCATCCCAGGGGACATTTGTTCTGACATAAATGTTGTGGAGGATTGCACATGCCAGTATTATTTTGCATATGAGTGGTGGAGCATACAAGAGGCATCATCCTGTCAGGGTCAGGCACCTGAACCTTGATTTCAGGAGACCAAATATCCTCTCTACCACATTGGGTGTTCTTCTGTGCCCATCATTGTGGGATTGGCAATTGGAGTCATAACCCACGGCTGTATGCCGTACACTTGATCAGCTGCAAAGGAAAGGGAGAAGATGTGTTGGTAAAGCTTGACAGTGGTTTGGAACATACCATGGCAGTTGTTAGTTTTAGTTGGAGTGGTGATTCAGACTTGCTTGTGGTATAGTGTATGTTCCTGTTCTTTTGAAATGGTTTCATTGGACTGTGTTGATGAGCATGACAATTGTGGGTAGTAGCTCAAGGACTGGGAATTTGAATATTGATCCCAATGTGTTGTGTAGTCCATATTTGAATCAGTGTTCTATTGTTAGATGGAAACTACCACCTCCTTGCACAACAATGGCATCAGATGTTGAGGCACCATGGTCGCCCTATAAAGCCAGACTGTGCCGTCCATGTTACCATGTGGCACTACGCATGCAGTGCAACACTTTGCGACCCTTTGTGGCAGATGATGCTTGTGGCAGTCATCAAGTGTACGAGGGTGTGTATCACACACTTGTAGGATAATGTCATTTGATGCAGTAGTATCTCCTAACTTCCAATACATGATTTCTCATCTACACTTTCTACACATGCACAGTACAGGCTTTGGGAGGGGGCACAATGATCCTCATGGGTCCCTTAGTATGGTGCATGTTAGGTCAGGTATGTCCTCTATACTCCTACTATGGCAGCCATGATTGCTACAGTTTTTTCACAAACTCTGCACCATGGTGGAGCATTTCTGGTATACGGAACGGACATGGTGGTGTTAGGGGGCATTGGTGGTGCATGTGAGGTGGCACTGGAGTAGGTGCTGCCCATTTCTCATGATTCTGACCCATGGTCTTTAATGGCAGATAAGTTGGCATTTGTATGTGTGTGAGACACAATGCAGCAGACACGTGCATATGAATACTACATGTATGTAAGGTACGTGTAGATGATAAGTAGTTGATTATGGCACCACTTGGGTGACATTTGATTTAGGTTCTGCCAGAGGCTTGCACACCATGATTTACATGGGACTGTGCCTATGTGTGACTTTCCTAAAATGGCCATGGCCTGTGCCATTGACATGCCTGGGCCATTCTTTGTTTGGTGTAATATGTCTGTGATCTGTATTTAGTTGTCAACCTGTGGACACTTGTGGTGATTGTGGCCAGCATCTGCATGCAAACTGGACTTGGCTCCACATGTGATGTGCCAGTCAGCGTGTGGCTGTGTTATGTACATGTGGGTGTATGTGTTTGTGAAGTGCAATGTATGCGGTGTAGCGTGGCATGTTGCATATGTGTTGTTGGCTGTACATTTATGTACCCCTGCGTATTTAGTGCAGTGTTTATATTGTTTATCCTAAATGGTTGGTGTGTTGTGTGAGGTATGATTGGTATGGTGGCTTATCTATGAGTAGACCATTGCAGTATTGGCCATCCTGGAACCGCTTGTTGATGGTGCAATGGCGAAATATGTATGCATCATGGACGCTGCCTGTATATTTAACAAGGATGCTGGTGAAGAGCCCACTGTAGCACATTTATTGAATGTGTGTGCTTGCGGTTCCTATTTAGGTGTTCCGTTGCTGCAGGTTGCACCAGTTGCACATGGGTGCAGTCCATTGCACCCAGCACATGCGGAAACCCAGCAGTTAGATAGGAACCTTGATTGGTCTCCTGCTGTAGATGCTGGGTGTTTGGGACGCAGATGTGGTGGAGTGTGAGGCGTATAATAGCATCCAGGACTTTAGGTAGGAGGACCGAGAAAGATGACTGTGACATACCAGCCACTTGTTCACCTGTTATCTGAAAAGATCCAGATGCAGCATAGGGAGGACAGCAAGGAGTTTGAACATGGGTGGAATGGTAGTGGGAGTTTGCACCCTTGCTGTGATGTGTGGCGCAATATGGTGCAGAAGGCATACAATGAACTACCTGTTCAGTTAGTATATCCTGATCATATCTTGTTCCCTGAGGCCAAGGATAGTTGTGCGCTGTCTGAAGATCCTCTCCTGGCTTCTGCACTGCCTTTGTGGCTGCTGTGGTGGTGTTTAGGGTTGCTGCAGTGGTGGTGGAGGAACCTGCCTTCTTTGCTGATGTCTACGGAGTGTGCCAAGCTGTGGCAGTACCACTTCCATGTTCTCCTGAAGGTTTCAAATGCTACTTCTGTGTGTTTTCCTTGAGTGGTTGTGTGTGGGCCTCTTTTTAACGCCTGGTCTGATCAGGCATTAGAAGTTGATGTTAACTGGACTTAGCACCATTTTTTAGATCCACTTCCTTGGTTTGTGTCGTTTTTGCGTCAGTAGGTAAATATGGTGCTAGAGGGCTAGCGTAATTTTTTGGAAGGGAATGCCTACCTTGCATCTCATTGTCACAATGAGATGCAAGGTGGATTGGTACTCTCTAAAAATGGCGCTAACTCCTAAATTGTGACGCCAGACAGGTCTAGTGCCAAAATATAAATATGCGTTGCTTTAGCGTAAATAAAATGACGCTAAGGGGGCGCAAACATTTCATAAATATGGACCTAAGTACTTGTAATTCCCACACTCTAAAGGTAGGAGGTATGGTTCTCTCCAGTCTTCTATAAACCAATGACTTGGCCTTAGTAAGCCCAACCCAGGAATACTCAATGAAAAGGGCCTGGTTATCAACTTTGGGAAAACTAAAACCATGTAGATCAATAGTGAAAGGAGAAGACCACAATTCTGCTATTAGGGTGGGAATTGGATAGACCCAGCAGATGAATAGAAATATTTGGGTGTCATTATTGGCAAAACAGGTCACTCGCTCCTCAGAAGGAGGTAATGAAGAGAAAGGACAACACACTGGCTATTACACTAAAACTCTTAAAGAGAAAACTATCAGGCCCAACGCTGACTCCATTCCTTCGAATTGTTCAAACAAATCTGCTACCTACTACAGAGTATGTGAGCGAGCTCCTGAGAGGAAGAGACCTGTCCATGTTAGACAGTATCATGGTGAGAACATGCAGAATGATTTTAACCTTCCTAATTACACATACCCAGCGCAGATCAGGTTGGAATTTGCCCTTCAGAGGCAGACTCAGACCAAGCGGGGGCCTACATAAGTTGCTGGAACAAAATCAGGAAGGCAGCACCCAACTCCCTGAATTTCCATCTGTGACAGGAGCTGAAGACTTTAGACGCCTCGGCTGCCAGAGACTACCTTCAAAAGTCATTAACTGTAACCGGGCTAAATGACCTCTGGGAAACTCCTACCAATCATTTGTGCTTCAAAAACTTGATCAGCAAAATCATAAAGCCACTCTCAATGACTGAGGATAAGGCCACCTTAGCTTGCAGAGTCCACACATAGCTCGCTCTAAACAACTATAGAACTGTGGCTCCTTAGTCATACTTTTATATTGGATATGCAAACACCATTAAGGAGAAGTGTTTGAAGTACCCCTTAGGTTTGTTTCCATCGCAGTTACACCTACCTGCCTGGCAGTGTAACCCAAGGCAGAGCAGCAGCCGCTTATGAGGCCACGATAAAGATCTGCCTCATTTAATATGCTCTTGCAACAAGCTATTAGCCATACGGAGACTGTTATTAAAAGCCCTCTTCAACCAAAAAGGAATCTGCACACACAGACAAGCTGGGCTGACTTGCTTTGCTTCAGTGGAGACATTGTGGACCCAAAGCTGAACTGCCGTTTAGTGAAGTTCCTTAAAAAGGTGGATGGGAAAATGGCAGCACAGGTTGCACGGTCGGGGTCTCTGTTAATCCCCCTTGACCTCCTGCAAACTCACTCCCATATCGGAAGACATTATGAAATAGATCCCCCTTCCCACCATGTTTGTCTGCCCGGGACGCTGTGTTCTACTAAGCCTCTCCACACTCCTTCCCTCAAACCTCCCTGTGGCTTTTGCGCCTTCAGTGAAAAACGTACTGTACAAGAGGGCAGACTAGCCCTTGCACATGTTATAGTTTTAATGAGTACATCTTATAGGTCACACAGATATTTAATAATGTGTGATTTTGTGTAATCTATCACTACCGCAGAGGAAAGTCAGGTGTTACAGATCTGTTCAACATGCACTGTTGTCCCTGCGCTTACTCTACAGGTCTGTCAAATACTGCAATTGCCATAGAGGGCGGTCAAGCACTGCTGATCCGATCAGTGTGCATTTTAAGGGCATATATATGTACTCATCTGTTAGACTTATGCATCATACTCCATCTCAACTCGCTACAGGGGGTCATGCATATTACAAAGCATTTACTGTTATAGTGGGCGTTTGCGCACGGTAGACTTGTATGGTATGCTCGTTAATGATTCATTTTCACTTTGTACCTACCTGCTTGATTTAAGCATCATACTCCATTTCAAATTGCTATATGAGGGTCACTATATATTACACAGCATTTACTGTCATAGTGGCCGGCTACCCAGGGTAGACTTGCATGGTATGCACTTTAATGATTCATTTGCATTTGTCCGTGTAACAGAAGCCACTTTGGCCACTGAAGAGAATGGCTACATATCTTAGTGCACTTATTCCTGTTGAGGTTGGCCAAGCTTCACAGATCTGCTCAGTATGCACTCAAAGGACTTATTTGCACTTTACTTGGTTTGTTTGCTAGTCCTGAAACTATTCCAGGGGATTGTCAAACATTTTAATATATTTACTGCTGTAGAAGACCATCAAGCATTGTGGGTCTGACAAGCATGTACTATGATGACTCACATGCACTCATGTATTTGATTGATGTCCTTAATATATTTTACTTAATCTTGCTACAGATTAAATTGTAATATGATGCAATGTTTTTATTGATCGAGGATTTGTCACAAATTGGTTTTATTGTTTTAACTTGGCAATGGTTTTAAGTAACCTGAAATATTATGAAACTTGAAACTTGAAACCCTGTTCTAGCTCATCATTATCATTGTTTACATAGTCATCAATGATTCTACCAACATTCTAGGTTTTGCAGTTTTCTGCTGCAGAACTAAATCTTTCTCCTGAACCCACAATCAAGGAGCCTGGGGAAGAAGTATACAGAAGGACCAGTGATTGCTGCTATTGTACAGGCAGATTGTATAACTCTAGAAATCTTTGATAGTAGTTGTTGAACATCTGATGAAGGGCCGTCACAAGGAGCATTGGAACTTGCATCATATGCTCATTTTAAGATTGATCATTAAGGGTGTCTCCATAAGTAAGGTTTCCCGCAATGCCCGCTTTCAATATATACAACATAACATTCTACACAGGGCATACCTTTCACCAGCCAAACTACACAAAATCTACCCTGCGATTTCATCTGACAGTCCATACTGCTGCACTCCTGAAGCAGACATGTTACACATGTTTTGGGTTTGCCAATGTCACCTGCGTCCTCTGGATGGAGGTCAGTGACACCCTTGCCAGAGTTACAGTGGTACGAACCTGAAAGATATGGCCAGCAGCCTTCTAGGCCTGCGTAAGCATCAGAAATCTGGTGATGCCCCCACCTACTTCATTGTTCTAGCATTGCTCGTGGCACCACGTATGACTGCAATGCACTGGAAGGCAAACACACTCCCAAACATGATAAGCTGGCAAGTAGCGACCATTAAGAGGTGCAGGGCTGAAGCCACTGTGTTCCAGCCTGAAGTACCCCATTGCGGCACAATGGAACAACATACTGTCCGTCTTCCAGCACATGCCTGTGAGAAAGTAGCCTCTTTCTAGCATGGTTACCCCCATTTGTCGCCTGTTTGTCAGTGTTTGTCAGTCTGATTTACTGTCTCACTGGGATCCTGCTAGTCAGGACCCCAGTGCTCATTGTTTGTGGCCTACATGTCAGTATGTTTTACCGTTTTATCAGTATGCTTGACTGTGTCACTGGAGTCCTGCTAACCAGAACTCCAGTGCTTATGCTCTCTCTGATTCAAAATTTGTACTTGCATACTGGTAACCCAGTATTCCACTCCAAATTGGCATACTGGACCCCTCTTATAATTCCCTAGTATATGGTACCTAGGTACCCAGGGCATTGGGGTTCCAGGAGATCCTTATGGACTGCAGCATTTCTTTTGACACCCATAAGGAGCTCATACAAACACTTCTTCAGGACTGCCATTGCACCCTGAGTGAAAAAGTGCTAGCACTATTTCACACCCATTATCACTGCAACATGTGCTGTTTTGTGCCGGGAGGAGGTCAAGGGGCAGGAGCCCTTTAAAAACTGAATCGCGCTCCCGCCGTCGCGGGAAGCGCTGTTGTTGCCGGGAAGGAGGTCAAGGGGCAGGAGCCCTTTAAAAACTGAATCGCGCTCCCGCCGTCGCGGGAAGCGCTGTTTTGTGCCGGGAGGAGGTCAAGGGGCAGGAGCCCTTTAAAAACTGAATCGCGCTCCCGCCGTCGCGGGAAGCGCTGTTTTGTGCCGGGAGGAGGTCAAGGGGCAGGAGCCCTTTAAAAACTGAATCGCGCTCCCGCCTTCGCGGGAAGCGCTGTTTTGTGCCGGGAGGAGGTCAAGGGGCAGGAGCCCTTTAAAAACTGAATCGCGCTCCCGCCGTCGCGGGAAGCGCTGTTGTTGCCGGGAAGGAGGTCAAGGGGCAGGAGCCCTTTAAAAACTGAATCGCGCTCCCGCCGTCGCGGGAAGCGCTGTTTTGTGCCGGGAGGAGGTCAAGAGGCAGGAGCCCTTTAAAAACTGAATCGCGCTCCCGCCGTCGCGGGACGCGCGCGGGCGGCGCCCGGGCCAAGGGCGGGCCCGTCCTTGCCCGTCATTGCCAGGAAGAGGCAGGGCAGGGCCACCCCCCTGACATCTAGCTAAAGACGTGGTCCGCACAGCAAACTTGTCTATGGCTGCCTGAAGGAGATCTCAAGTTCCCCTGCTCGGCGCGTGGGTAGTTCTCCCATACAGCCCCAGGCCCCATCAAGCACGTGGAAAACTATTAACCCAAACCGGATACTTGCAGGTGTATCCGTGTACTCAGCTGAATTTATCTCAGTTCATCATATAACTGCTTATTGAATTCCGTTTCTTGGAGGGTGGAAGGAGGCGGCACCATTCTTCTTCCCCCAAGGGCAGAAGCCCATAATTCATTACCCGCTCTACGCCTGTCTGTGCCCGATAAGTGGTTGGGCCAGGCTTTATATATATACGTTTGGGCGTCTTACTGTGGTCTTGTCTTTGGGATTTGTTAACAGTAGGGTCTGAGAAGCTTATTAATCACACTATAGTGTCAGTGGCTGGGTCCCAAAGGCCTACACCCCCCTATAAGCCGGGGGCCCACTAAAGGCCCCTGTTTTAAAGAATAATGGGCCGTTGACGTGGGGGTGGGTTGGAATGTAAGCAGCACTCTAACAGAACCTTAGATGGTTTTCTGCAAAAGGCTGTTGGGGAACTTGAAAAAGAAATAGAGTTAGTGCAGCGACGCTTAGCTGCCCCCCCTTCTTCAACCAACAGCCTAGTTCATGATAGCTCAGCCCCACAGCCATCCCCGCGTCCAGAATTACAGTCTGCAATGACTACCCCTTTCCCTTCCCCCTCTAAAAATTCCCAGGAGAATCAGGACGAAACCCCAATTGTAATTACCACCCGTGCTGCACCTATTCCGCTGGCCCAGAGTCCCCCAAACGAAGGCCCCCTCACCTTAGCAGATTCCAATACTAAAGGAAAAAGGAAACGAAGGGAACCCGCTTTTAAAAACAAACGATCTAGGACTTTGAGCCCCTCTAACACGGCCCAACCTTCTAATAAGGATACGGTATCAATCCCCTTACACAACACAAATGAGTGTCATACAAATGAGTACACCAGGGATTTCATAAGAGATGAGCTTTCCAAACTATTTCTTCCAATTTTAACCCGCCTCCAATCGATTGAGGACAAATTGGAAAGCCTTATCAATAGCCAGCCACCAAAAATTGCTCCATCCGTAGAAATTCAATCCCATCCCCTTGCCAACCATGACCCCATCACTGCCAACAGACCCACTGGCCAAATAGCAAAAATCCCTTTTTCCTCTTTAAACCAAGATTGGTCCAGCTCCGTCAAAACAGCTAGTATTTTAATGAATAAGCCCCATATGGTTCCAGTTCCCCTTTTAAAAGGAACCGCCACATGGAATAACCCTGTAACTAATCCGGGAGATGGCAACCCCACTTGGGATCACCTGCATACAGAACACCAGAAGAGCGACAAGTTCAGGGGTCTGTCAGATCCAAAAGTGCTCCATTTGCCACCAGAATCATGTCATTATGTACTCATTATATCGAATGTTCCTGAACTCAAACCTCATTCCACTGAATCTTTTACCGAACTTAAAAACAAGGTTATTCATTGGTTGCACGTGAATGCAGGGTTTGCTTTTTCCATGACACCCTCAATACTGATGGTGAGAAGGGTAGGGTGGGTGGGTTCCCTAGCAAAGATAGGTTCAGGGGACTGCATAGTTATCAACTTCAATTCTCCAGACCTTGTCCAACGCCTCTTTATAAACGCTAACAGACCTTATCCTACAACTGGAAAAGCCTCCCTTTGCAGGTTACAAGTGTTTTATCCACCTCCCACGCCAGTTTGGAGTAGACAACTGCCAACGTTATACGGGGCTTCCCCGGCTATCCACACACAGTCTATCCCTCTATTTGGCCCCAGATGCCCTTCGTCATCTCTTTCTGAAACAGACTGACTAGGAGACGACCTTTCGGAAGTGGCTCCGAGCAATGGTGAGGCTGAGGACATTCACCCTACTGCCCTCAGCATCTCTAACTCTGTTGCCCCTTCGACCTTGGCAGATCCTGTTAACCAGGGATCACCCATAAGCACCACGAGCCAAGTCAGCGAGGAATGTATTCCGTCCCTGTCAATTGTTCCATACATTCTGGTGTCCACCCGCATGTCCAACCTACCTAATTCATATATAGCTGGGGCCACATCCAGCGAGGTTCACATGGCACATGGCGAGAAAGCCACTGGTCCTAATATACCTGAGGGAACTAGTATGGTTCCTAGCAGTTCCTCCCCCTGTAGGAAATATCCTCAGAATAAAGCAGGGTCCATAAAAACAGAGGATCTCGATAAGGTACTCAGCTGGAACATAGCAGGGTTGGAAAGCAAATTACAAAGTCCAGGATGGGGCAGTCTTATTGATGATCACCTGATCTGCCTCTTCCAAGAAACGTGGGCATTAGAACCCAAATATAGACTAGGCTTTAAAAGCTATTGGGTTCCAGCACGCAAGTCCTCTTCTGGGAGACCATCGGGAGGGCTGGTTGTGGGGATCAACACTTCTCTTAGGTGCAAGATAGAAGAAATAGACACGGGTTGCCCTGACTTGCAAGTCCTATTAATAATGATTTCTGAAGAGAGACCGTTACTTTTAATTAATATCTATAACAGGAATGTGAGCTCCCACACCGATTCTGATGTCCTGTCCATTTTGGACAGTTTTCTTAAAAACAATCCTTCCTTCTTTGTTTTGATTGGGGGGGATTTTAATGTCACTTTTGAACCTAATCCTCTAGTCCAAGGAATATGTAAAGAAGAGGATGCCCATTGGGGCATCCCTCAGCTAGTCTCCAACAAAAGACCAAGGCTGAATAAATGTGCGCGCTTACTGGCCGACATCACACTAGCCCATGGCCTCCGAGCCTGCAACGGTCGCTCACGCTCGGATGTAAATTTACAAGCTACCTTTAGGCGCGGAGGGCTCAGCAGTCGTATCGATTATATACTTCTTGACATCCGACTGTGGAGCCACATGTTTGATATGAGGGTCCAAAAGCAAATTGAGAGTGATCATGACCCGTTGATTTTATCGACCAGAGGACTTTTTCCTTCGTTTACTGTGCTCTACTCCAAGAGCCATGCCTCCCAGCTGGCTCTAACTAATAACAGACGCAACCTAAAATGGGAATCTGTTAATTCTTCCCCTAAAGACCTGGCATCTATTTACAACCTGCTTGCCAACCAGATGGAGTGTATGATCCGCCTAAACGAGAACGGGGAGGGTGACAGAGTCTTAGCAGCCCACACTGACTTGTTCCAATCTTTAAAGCATCTTTTCACAAAAAAGTTTCTCATTAATCCTAACAAAAAGCACTGCGCTCCTTGGTTTGACAACTGTTGCAGAGAAGCACAACAGTCTCTCCTGGAAGCAATAAAAGATGGCCATGTTGGGCTGTTAAGAACAGCCAGAAAAGTTTATAAGAAGGAATGTTCTAAGGCACGCAGAAGTTGGGAAGAGGCCAGATGGGTTATTATTTTGGAGACTGCTAAATCCAATGACACATCTAGGTTCTGGAAACTAATAACTGATGACTGTAGCATCTCCCCTGCCGCACCTGGCTCCTCAATTCTCTCAGCATCATGGGTAGAGCACTTTGGGCAACTATATGAAGGGCCTTCTGAAGCATCTTTGTGGGCCCCTGATGCCCCAATAATCCATGAGACTATCCCGATCACATTCTCTCTAACCGAAACAAGAGCAGCAATAGACTCATTGAAATGGGGAAAGGCCCCTGGCCCAGACAAGATCCCAGGCGATCTATACAAATCAAGACCAGATATATGGGCACCATATCTCAACCTTATCTGCAATGCTATTGCAGCAGGGGCCCCCGCTCCTCCCACTTGGAAAGGGGCCGAAATAGTACCCATTTTTAAAAAAGGAAATCCGAACATCCCTGCCAATTATCGTCCGATTAGTCTCCTTGATAACTCCCAAAAAATCTATGCTAAGCATCTTTTGCTCCATCTTGAGGAATGGATTATGGAGTCCGAAGCTCTTTCTGACCTACAAGCAGGATTTAGACCTGCAGTGAGTACAGTTGACCAAGCCCTAAGATTCATGTCAATAAAATGGAAGAATGTTGACCTGGGGAGGGGTAATCTCTATGTGGTCTTCATAGACCTCAGAGCCGCATTTGATTTGATCCCCAGGAACCTGCTGTGGTCAACATTATCAAACATGGGAGTGCCATCTGGTCTCCTGAAACTCATTGCTCAACTGCATGAAAATACTTTCGCTCAAATTAGATGTGGTCAGGGGGGTGAGTTGACTGACCCCGTAGCTATTAAAAAAGGAGTTAGACAGGGATGTGTTCTGGCACCCACTCTTTTTTTGCTATATATCAATAATTGCATCCACTACTTAGAGAACTGTATAAATGACTCACCTAAATTGGTTGGGAAAAAAATCCCGGGTCTGCTATATGCAGATGACACAATTTTGATATCTAAATCACCAATGGGAATCCAAAACCTGATCAACCAATTTTGTGTTTTCTGTAGTGACTATGGTCTGGACGTAAACATTAAGAAAACAAAACTCATGATATATAGTACTTCCAAGAAACGCTCGCGCGTTAGCATAGAAATGAACTCGATTCCATTGGAGAAAGTAGAAGAGTTTGACTACTTGGGTTTCAGACTATCGACCACAGGCAAATGGATAGCAGCCATTGACAAAGGGGCTCTCATTATAAGCCAGAGAGGTGGAGCCCTTGTCCGTAGATCGAGAAAGGCTCCGAGTCCCCCCTTGAACATACTTGCAGAGATTTACAATGTCCAAATTAGAGCAGCGGCCCTCTATGGAGCGGAACTTTGGGGGTCCCACAAAAACCTTGATACTCTGCAAACCAAGGAAATCCATTTCCTTAGACAGATTGCCCGGCTAGGTATGGGCTCACCAATGACCCCTCTAAGGCTAGACCTAGGTCTAAACAGTATCAAAACCACAGCAGCCCTAAGGCCTCTCTCCTATTGGATTCGCTTATGGAAATCTGTTGAACTCGAACCATACAGTATAGGCTGGCTATAAGAGAGCTCATAGCCACCCCCCAGGCCCTGGAGAAAATCCTATGGCTGAAGGAAATGAAATCTGCCTGGGTCAAAATAGGTTTTCCTTCCTACTGGAACTATCCGGATCAAATCGCCGACAATGCAAAGAAACTTGTCACAAAAAGATATTGGGAGAAAGTTAACGAAGACTCCTTGCACCAAAAAGGGGCCGGCAGGCTAACAATGGAATTTCTCCAATTCAAGCACGAGCCCTGGCCTGAGAACTTCTTGAACCTTCCCATGCCTCCGTACGCCCGTGCTTTATATCTCCAACTAAGATATGGTACACTGCCTATTAATGGTTTTACGGCTCACTGGTCATCTAACATCGCTCCAAATGATAGATGTTTCTCTTGCCATAATTGTAAAGAAACAATAGAGCATATACTATTTTTCTGCCCTCTGTATAAAAGTCCCAGAGAGAGGTGGATCATTCCCCTCTGCAAAAATATGTCATTACATGATAGAGCAAACGCCACCAGAATCTGTACATACGACTCATCCTCCGTGGTAGCTATTACAGTTACCAAATTTTTAGCGGAGGCCTGGTACATCCGGCGTAGGCTTATTGTTTCAAAGGGCATGTGAGCCATCCTGACATTAGTCGTCAGAAGGAGTCTCAACTGTTATTTTTTTTTGCCTCTATATGAGGATTGACGAGGGCCAGGTCTCACGGGGAAGCAATTGCACACATTGGTATGTTAGACAGAATTTTATATTCTAGTTTTTATCTCCTTTTATCCTTAATATTTTAGCCAGGTCTTATTTATTGTACTTTTTATCTATAATCAAATACTTAGTCTTGTTGATCTTATTGTTATACTGTCCTGATTATTACTGGTTTTTTTTATTGTTATCTTGTTTTTTTTAACAAATACTATTTTATCATGTATGATTGTTATTTTTGTTACTCAAAATGGCCTAGATCTCTAGACCGAATGAACTCAAATAAATTAAAAAAAAAATGTAGCACTGCAACATGTAACTTATAAGTCACCTATATGCCTAACCTTCAGTTCCTGAAGACTAGGTGCAAAGTTACTGTGTGTGAGGGCACCCCTGCACTAGCAGAGGTGCCCCCAATTTGTCCAGGACCAATTTCCCTGACTCAGTGAGTGGGGGGACGCCATTTTAAGTGTGCACTACATATAGGTCAATACATATATAAAGCTTCACAATGGTAACTCTGAATATGGCCATGTGAGTTGTTTAGGATTGAGAAATTGTACCCCCAATCTGATTCTGGTATTGGGGGGCCAATTCCATGCACCCTGGGTCCCCAGTACTGCCATCCCAGCCTTCTGAGGTTTTCACTGCAGACCCAGCTGATGCCACCTCACAGACAGCTTCTGCCATCCTGGGACTTGAGCAGCTCAATCCCAGGAAGAGAGAACAATGCATTTCCTTTAGGAGAGGGGTGTTACACCCTCTCTCTATGGAAATAGGTGTTACAGGCATGGGAGGGGTTTCCTCCCAGAGCATCTGAAAATGCTTTGAAGAGCACAAACGGTGCCCTCCTTGCATAATCCAGTCTACACCGGTTCAGGGACCCCCAGTCCCTGCTCTGGCGGCACGAAATTGGACAAAGGAAAGGGGAGTGACCACTCCCCTGTCCATCACCACCCCAGGGTTGGTGCCCAGAGCTCCTCCAGAGTGTCCCTGGGCTCTGCCAACTTGTTTTCAGGATGGTCAGGGAAGTCTAGGAGCATCTGAGTGGCCAGTGCCAACAGGTGACGTCAGAGACCCCTCCTGATAGGTGCTTACCTGGTTAGGTGGCCATTCCCCGCCTCAGGGCTATTTAGGGTCTCTCTTCTGGGTGTTTCCTCAGATTCAGTTTGCAAGACTCCACCAGGACTCCTCTGCATCCCCTGCTTCAGCTTCTGACCGTCGGATCATCCGCAGACTGCTCCAGGAATGCTGTAACTGCAACAAAGTATCCAAGAAGCCCCCTCTGTCTCCTCAGTCTGAGTTGAGACAACCGGGACCCTCCTGCGTGAGCCAAGGCTTGTTGGCGGAATCCACCGACTAAAACCAGCCTGTATCCAACAACTCGACGTGGAACATCTTGTGCACCAAGCAGAAACCCGCAGCTGTCTTCTTTGGTGCATTTCTGACTTCTTCTTCCAACCGGAGAATCCACTTTTGCACCTTCATCTGGGTTAGCAGGGGCTCCTGTTCTTCCTGGACTCTTCATCGACTTCTGGACTTGGTCTCCTATCTCCACAGGTCTTCAGGTCCAAGAATCCATCATTGGGGTCTTGCCGTCTTGCTTGGTTTTTGCATAATCCTTTACCACGAATCCTAGTGTGTTCTGAGGAAACTTGCTGTACTTTACTCCAATTTTTCTAGGTTCTGGGGTGGGGTATGTTACTTAACTTTGGTGTTTTCTTACACTCATAGCACCCCTCTACACACTACCCTTGCTTAGGCAGGAACCAAAATTTGCATTCCACTATTTTAGTATTTGGTTTGTGTTGCCCCTAGGCCCATTGCAACCTATTGTGTTTTTCACTGTTTGCACTATTCTATGACTGTTTCCTTACCTGATTTTGGTTACTGGTGTATATATTATGTTTAATACAAACCTCCAAAGGAAGTATAGCCTCTAAGATATTTTTGGCCTTGTGTCACTTAAATAAAGAACCTTTATTTTTGGTAACACTGTATTGTCTTTCTTGTGTGTAAGTACTGTGTGACTACAGTGGTATTGCAAGAGCTTTGCATGTCTCCTAGTTCAGCCTTGGCTGCTCTGCTACAGCTACCTCCAGACAGCCTAAGCTGCTAGACACTGCCTACATTTCACTAAGGTGGATCACTGGACCTGGTATAAAGTGCAAGTATCTCTGGTACCCATTAGAAACAAGGCCAGCTTCTCACAATGCCGGATTGCGACACTGCTCCAGACCAATAAGGCACAATGCACAATTGGCCATCATGAAGACCCTTGCCAACAGAGGCTTTACTTCCCCTCCCAACCAGCCCACCCACCCTACTAATCCCCTAAGCACAACAGGCTCCACCACAATGTTGAAATTGCAATGTTGAACTCACCCTTTGCCACTGATGGATGGCATGCAGACTATACATCACCACTGTGCACCACATAACATTTACACTTCTTTCAGGACTCGCAGTTTGGTTTGGTTATTGTGTTACTTAGATCTGTACTGCCATGACATTATGCATGAATGTTTGTCTGTACTGAGTCACGCTACAAAATACCTGAATATTACTACTGACACATCTGTCTGATGGGTATACCCATTGTACCATGCTGCACAAAATCTCAATAAATATGATTAAAAAAACAGATGATGAATATTTTTACTAGACTTTGTAGCCAATAAAGAAAGACTCTTACTCTTGTAGACCTTTTTAGAAAATTCTACTGAGGAGTCATTTGGTTCTTCACCTTCTCTTTTGTGGGCTTTCCTGAGAGGAAATGGCATTCCCTCCCCCTTATCTTCAGAAATTGGAGTTTCCATTGTTTTCTTCTTTTGCAGCTACAAAAGAAGTCTGGCCTCCCTGTCCTAGGGAGGCATTCCTTGCATGGGTCCTCGAAGAACAGTCTTTCCACAGTACTTGCAAGGCCTAAAAATACTAAAAATACATTTTTCTTTACTTGTTTTTCTGAAATGATGTCCTCTGCCAGTAACTAACAGCCAAAATGTTACCTTCTGCTAGATAATATTTGGAGATCAGTCAAAGTTCAAAGTATTTTGAGTAATTAGTTGTCAGACTGAAGAATAGATATAAATTCAATCTGTCCTTTTGTGTTGCTGAATGCAGACTACAAGATTTCCATGAAACTTTTAGCATGAAGAGTGGCAGAGGTTACCCCATCCTTGACTGGGAGTCATCAGAACAGATTTATTCCCGGGGCCAACTGTATTATACAAGTTTCACCTAGTGGAAGCCATAAATTACTTTACTCAAAGCAACGCGCCAGCAGCAATTCTGTTTATTGATGCCTTTGACCTTGTGAGTTGGAATTATCTATTTAGAGTAATGGAAGTGATGGGATTTCAACACCAACTCACTGAGTCAATGGCTTCAATTTATGAGGGGCCAACAGCTGCATAACTTTTAAAGGTAGGGTTCTGGACACTATTAGGATCACCGGAGGCACTAGGCAGGGATGTCCCCTCTCACCATCTCTCTTCGCTTTGTTCACAGAACCACTGGTTTGTGTTCTGAGGGAAAATGGAAGTGTGAAGGTAGTGATTCTGAGGGCACCAAAACTTAAACTCTACCCGGATGATTTGGTGCTATTTGTGCCACCAGAAAGGATCAGTTTTGATAATTTGCTTTAAATACTCATAGAGTTATTAACATTAGCTGGGTATAGAGTGAATGTCTCTAAGACCGAGATACTTCTTTTGAAACACTGGTGTTAATTCATCGCCTCAATATTTGCAGAATGTATTCCATCAGAAGCTAGTCAGATATTTGGGAATCAGGGCATCTGAGAAATATGAGGGCGAATATGAATGAAATGATCTCCCCTTAACCATCAAGATTATAAGTGTGATGGACAGGTGGAGCAAGATGCCAATCTCTATTATTGGGAGAGTAGTGATGGCAAAAAAGCACATCTTGCCTTTTTTACATTTGTTCATTGATCCAATGCATATTACACAATGCATTCTTAAAAAAAATTAACTCACTGGCACTTTCAGTTAGAAGAACTGCAATCTCAGAATTAGGGCTTCATTATGAGGCTGACTGGCCTAGGACTGCCAGCCTCGCATTGGCGGTCAGACCGCCACAACTGTAGTGGTCCGATCGCCATATTACAACCTTGGCATAAGGACCTGCTAGGAGACCACTCTTCTTGCTAGGAACATTGTTCCTGAGGCAGGACGACTGTTGGACTTGTAATCAGCCAGGGCGGCACTGAACTCTGTGTTGCCTGGCTGATTACAACCCCACTTTCTGGCAGGAAAGCCTGTGGTTGGCGCCACAGGGGGACCCCTGAATTGCCCGTACCCATGGCATGGGCAGCGCAGGGCCCCCCTTGCCCAGCACCATCAGAATGCACACTGTCTGCAATGCAGACAGTTCACATTTCAAGGGTGCTGGAGTGCTAGGATATTGGCCTTGGCTCCTTTAAAGAAGCCGGGGCCAGTATACTAGTGCTGTTCCCACTGGTCAGCCCACCAGAAGCTCGTATTACAATTTGTAATATGCTCGGGGGGATGCCACTGGTATAACGGTGGTGTCCTCCATATGGCTTCGGCGGTCCACTTTTAGGACTGCCAAACTCATAATGAGGACCTTAGTTTTCAAAAACTGAATTTCCAGGTTAGGAAGGACAATTGTCTCTCTCGAACTGGAGAGTTTTAGTACTTAGCGGCCTATTTAATCACCCACGATAGGTATTACACATCTTTTAAATGTAAGACATTCGATAATTTCTTTGTAGCTGCTATGGGCAGAGGAGGTTTCCCTTGTCTAAATCCTACCCTTCCCAAAGTTAAGAAATTAAAATTTGTGAGATATTTCACTCTGAAGATATTTAAGCAGGAACAATTATTTCAATGGATTAAGATTTCTAGTATTCACGCAGAAACCCCTCTCAAACGTTCATGACCTGATGCACTGGAAAAAGAAGTGACTAGATGGGAGAAGTACAGTCTAGGGAAAGTTGGACATAGGCTGATTACAGTCTGAAAAGAGTAACTTTAAGGATCAGCTTTGAGCCAGTCAAAGCAAATGAAGAAATGAAGGTAAATTTAACTTGACAGGAGTGGTTGGAAACTTCCCATTTCGGTTCTGAGAGTTTTCGAAGAATGCAACTATATGCCCAGTGGGAGGTGTATTATACTTTTTGAATACTGCATACATGAAACTCAAACATTTCCAACCAATGTCCAAGATGTATGGAGCCTGCTAGCTGGAGTCATATGATTTAGGGATGCAGCAAGTTAAGAATATTTTAGGAGGGTGGGTTCTGAGGTGCATGTGGGTTTTGCTTGGGGTCGAATATGCTCCAGATCTAAACTCTATTTTTCTTGGTTGCTCCAAATATTTGGAAACTTGTCCATGTTTGGCTGGTGATTGGAGGCTTATTGCAATGATAGTGGCACAGTCAGTAATAAATCATCTGAACCACCAAAATTGCAGTCTTGGATGAAGAAGATAAATAATGTATATGTTAAAGAATATCTGTATGAAAGAGACGGGAAAGGAAAGGAAGTGTTTTTCTAATTTGGTAGTATGCCTGTACTTCATAACTCAGGCGTGCAAAATAACAATACGCTGGGATGCGGCTCTGAGTAATTACCAGTGGCTGAAATTTATACAAGTATTTTTTCTGTCACTTTTTGTATACTTTAGTGTGTCACCCTAACTGGGACAGGAATGCCCAGAGGTGGATCCAGTGCATGATGTGTTAATGGAACCAAGCTATACCTCGCTAATGAAGCTTAGCAAGGGTAAAACCAGTCCTAGGTTGCTTGTTTTCCAGTTCATGGAGGACCTAGCATAGCAGTTATGGCTGGTCTGTTTCCACTGGAGCAGGATCAAGACTGATTTGCATATGGCTGGGTCGAAACTGAGGTAGCAGGGTGTACAAAATAACAATGGCCTGGGATGTGGCCACAAGTAATTACCAGTGGTTGAGATTAATTCAAGCACTCCATCCATCACTTTCTGTATATTTAAGTGAAATAACAAAGCTGTTGCAGGATTGGCGTTAGCAATCACACAGGACTCGTCTGGTATATAGATAAGTGGTATTTATTGATTGGATATAACTGTTTATGGTGATGAATGGCTCTTGTGTTATGTTTCTGTTCTCCGAGTTTCTCCTCCCGGCAGGGTTTAATGGTCTCTTCCTCTTCTCTCTGTCCTCTTCGTAGGTCTCCCGGGAAGCATATGCAAAAGAAGAAGAATAGTCTCGGTAAGTGATCGTGTGGTTTTCCCTTTTCTTATTTTCTCTTTCTGCCTCTGTGTAGGAAAGTACCTTCTTGCCTGGCATGTTACCCCCATATTTCACTGTCCATATGTTGTTTTAGTGTATGTGTCACTGGGACCCTGCCAGCCAGGGCCCCAGTGCTCATATGTGTGCCCTGTATGTGTTCCCTGTGTGATGACTAACTGTCTCACTGAGGCTCTGCTGACCAGAACCTCAGTGGTTATGCTCTCTCTGCTTTCTAAATTGTCACTAACAGGCTAGTGACCAATTTCACCAATTCACATTGGCATACTGGAACACCCTTATAATTCCCTAGTATATGGTACTGAGGTACCCAGGGTATTGGGGTTCCAGGAGATCCCTAAGGGCTGCAGCATTTCTTTTGCCACCCATAGGGAGCTCTGACAATTCTTACACAGGCCTGCCACTGCAGCCTGAGTGAAATAACGTTCACGTTATTTCACAGCCATTTACCACTGCACTTAAGTAAGTTAGAAGTCACCTATATGTCTAACCTTCACCTGGTGAAGGTTGGGTGCTAAGTTACTAAGTGTGTGGGCACCCTGGCACTAGCCAAGGCGCCCCCACATCGTTCAAAGCAAATTCCCCGGACTTTGTGAGTGCGGGGACACCATTACACGCGTGCACTATACATAGGTCACTACCTATGTATAGCGTCACAATGGTAACTCCGAACATGGCCATGTAACATGTATAAGATCATGGAATTGTCGCCATTCTGGCATTGGGGAGACAATTCCATGATCCCCCGAGTCTCTAGCACAGACCCGGGTACTGCCAAACTGCCTTTCCCGGGGTTTCACTCCCGCTGCTGCTGCTGCCAACCCCTCAAACAGGTTTCTGCCCTCCTGGGGTCCAGCCAGGCCTGGCCCAGGAAGGCAGAACAAAGGACTTCCTCAGAGAGAGGGTGTTACACCCTCTCCCTTTGGAAAAAGGTGTCAGGGCTGGGGAGGAGTAGCCTCCCCCAGCCTCTGGAAATGCTTTGATGGGCACAGATGGTGCCCATCTCTGCATAATCCAGTCTACACCAGTTCAGGGATCCCCCAGCCCTGCTCTGGCGTGAAACTGGACAAAGGAAAGGGGAGTGACCACTCCCCTGACCTGCACCTCCCAGGGGAGGTGCCCAGAGCTCCTCCAGTGTGCTCCAGACTTCTGCCATTTTGGAAACAGAGGTGCTGCTGGCACACTGGACTGCTCTGAGTGGCCAGTGCCAGCAGGTGACGTCAGAGACTCCTTCTGATAGGCTCTTACCTGTGTTACTAGCCTATCCTCCTTCCTAGGTAGCCAAACCTCCTTTTCTAGCTATTTAGGGTCTCTGCTTTGGGGAATTCTTTAGATAACGAATGCAAGTGCTCATCAGCGTTCCTCTGCATCTCTCTCTTCACCTTCTGCCAAAGGATCGACCGCTGACTGCTCAGGACGCCTGTAAAACCGCAACAAAGTAGCAAAGACGACTACTGCAACCTTGTATCGCTGATCCTGCCGCTTTCTCGCCTGTTTCCTGGTGGTGCATGCTCTGGGGGTAGCCTGCCTCCTTCTTGCACCAGGAGCTCTGAAGAAATCTCCCGTGGGACGACTGAATCCTCCCCCTGTGACCGCAGGCAACAAAAGACTGCATCACCGGTCCTCTGGGTCCCCTCTTAGCACGACGAGCGTGGTCCCTGGAACTCAGCAACTCTGTCCAAGTGACTACCACAGTCCAGTGACTCTTCAGTCCAAGTTTGGTGGAGGTAAGACCTTGCCTCCCCACGCTAGACTGCATTGCTGGGTACCACGTGATTTGCAGCTGCTCCGGCTCCTGTGCACTTCACCAGGATTTCCTTCGTGCACAGCCAAGCCTGGGACCCCGACACTCTAACCTGCAGTACACAACCTCCTGAGTTGTCCTCCGGCGTCGTGGGACTCCCTTTTGTGTCTTCGGGTGAGCTCTGGTTCACTCCTCTTCCAAGTGCCTGTTCCGGTACTTCTGCAGAAGCTGCCTGCTTCTGTGAGGGCTCCCTGACTTGCTGTGCCCCCCCTCTGTCTCCTCATCCAAGTGGCGGCCTCCTGGTCCCTCCTGGGCCACATCAGGATCCAAAAACCCTAACCGCGACCCTTGCAGCTAGAAAGGCTTGTTTGCGGTCTTTCTGTGTGGGAACACCTCTGCAAGCTTTTTCACAACGTGGGACATCCATCCTCCAAAGGGGAAGTTTCTAGCCCTCTTCGTTCTTGCAGAATCCACAGCTTCTACCATCCGGGGGCAGCTCCTTTGCACCCTCAGCTGGCATTTCCGGGGCATCTGCCCACTCTCGACTTTGTCGCGATTCTTGGACTTGGTTCCCTTGTTCCACAAGTACTCTCATCCGGAAATCCACTTTGGTTGCTCTGCTGGTGTTGGTCTTCCTTGCAGAATTCCCCTATCACGACTTCTGTGCTCTCTGGGTAATATAGGTGCAGTTTACACCTACTTTTCAGGGTCTTGGGGTGGGCTATTTTTCTAACCCTCACTGTTTTCTTACAGCCCCAGCGACCCTCTACAAGCTCACATAGGTTTGGGGTCCATTCGTGGTTCGCATTCCACTTTTGGAGTATATGGTTTGTGTTGCCCCTATACCTATGTGCTCCTATTGCAATCTACTGTAACTTTACATTGCTTGCATTACTTCCTTTTGCTATTACTGCATATTTTTGGTATTGTGTACATATATCTTGTGTATATTTGGCATCCTCATACTAAGGGTACTCACTGAGATACTTTTGGCATATTGTCATAAAAATAAAGTACCTTTATTTTTAGTATATCTGTGTATTGTGTTTTCTTATGATATTGTGCATGTGACACCAGTGGTATAGTAGGAGCTTTGCATGTCTCCTAGTTCAGCCTAAGCTGCTCTGCTATAGCTACCTTCTATCAGCCTAAGCAGCTAGAAACACCTCTTCTACACTAATAAGGGATAACTGGACCTGGTACAGAGTGTAAGTACCCCTTGGTACCCACTACAATCCAGGCCTGCCTCCTACATTGGTTGTGCAGTGGTGGGATAAGTACTTGTAACTACTTACCACTTTGTCATATTGTACTTTTCATAAGAGAATAATATACAAAACAAGTTCAGTGTATGTACACCTAACCAAAAAGTTTTGCTTTTCTTCTCTTACACTGTCTGCTAAGTGCTGAAAAGTACTCCTAAACTTTCAAAAAGTTTCAAAAAGTTGAAAAAGTTTTTTTCTGTTTCCTTAAAAAGTCCTGAAACGTTTTCTTTCTTTTATCTGTCCCTAAACCTTCTTCTATCATTTCTGATGTAGGAACTTCCCTTAATCTGGTCAGCTCAACTTATGACCACCTTAACTGGAAGGGTTTGAGGAGTCTCTGCATTGATAGAGGTTTAGGGGTGGGAAAGAACCCCTCTAGAGAATTATTGTCTAACATGCTTATTGAAAATGATAAGGCCTTAGCTGGCACTTCAATTGAGAAGTTAGGAGATTGCTCACACTCTGACTCAGGGGAGCCCACAGTAAGAGTGTTAGAGGGTGACCTTCCTAACCTGCCCCTTAGCAGACCACCTAGCATAGCTGGTAGTAATGTAAACTCACATCACAGTAGGGATGATTTTATTCCTGCAGGCCAGGTTGCTAGAGTGCCAACTGTTAGGGACAGGCCCCCCTCTGTTCATTCACATCATTCTTCTGTGTCAAAGCATTCCCAACCCACCCACCCTGATGACAGAATGTTAGAAAGGGAGATCAATAGATTGAGAGTGGAAGAGTCCAGGCTGAAGCTTAAACAGCAACAGCTGGCTCTAGACAGGGAATCTCTATACTTAGAAAGAGAAAGACAGAGGTTGGGGTTTGGACCCCATGGTGGCAGCAGCAGTATTCCTGATAGTAATCCTGTGAAAGAGCATGATTCTAGGAATCTGCATAAGATAGTTCCTCCTTACAAGGAGGGGGATGACATTAACAAGTGGTTTGCTGCACTTGAGAGGGCCTGTATTGTACAGGGGTTCCTTCAAAGGCAGTGGGCTGCTATCCTATGGCTATCTTTCAGTGGAAAGGGTAGGGATAGGCTCCTTACTGTGAAGGAAAGTGATGCCAATAATTTTACAGTTTTTAAGAATGCACTCTTGGATGGATTTGGCTTAACCACTGAACAATACAGGATTAAGTTCAGAGAAACCAGAAAAGAGTCCTCACAAGACTGGGTAGACGTTGTTGACTATTCAGTGAAGGCCTTGGAGGGGTGGTTACATGGCAGTAAAGTTTCTGACTATGAAAGCCTGTATAATCTGATCCTGAGAGAGCATATTCTGAATAGCTGTGTGTCTGATTTGTTACACCAATATCTAGTGGACTCAGATCTGACCTCTCCCCAAGAATTGGGAAAGAAGGCAGACAAATGGGTCAGAACAAGAGTGAACAGAAAAGTTCATACAGGGGGTGACAAGGATGGCAAGAAGAAGGATGGTAAGTCTACAGACAAGGGTGGGGACAAATCTAAAAATTAGTCTTCATCAGGCCCACAAAAACACTCTGGTGGGGGTGGTGGGTCCAAATCCTCTTCTAATCAAGTAAAGAAACCATGGTGCTATTTATGTAAAGTAAAAGGCCATTGGACAACTGATGCCAGTTGTCCAAAGAAAAGCACCAAGCCTCCCACTACCACAACTCCTACTGCAACCACTAGTGCCCCTAGTAATAGCAGTGGTGGTGGGTGCAAACCTACTAATAGCCAATCCAAGGGAGTAGCTGGGCTCACTTTTGGTAATTTAGCTGGGGTTGGTCTTGTTAGGGAGACCACAGAGGCTGTGCTAGTCTCTGAAGGTGCCATTGATTTGGCCACCTTAGTTGCTTGTCCCCTTAATATGGATAAGTACAAGCAACTTCCCCTAATCAATGGTGTTGAGGTTCAGGCCTACAGGGACAGAGGTGCCAGTGTTACCATGGTAATAGAGAAACTGGTACACCCTGAACAACACCTACTTGGTCACCAATACCAAGTAACAGACGCTCATAACAACACTCTTAGCCACCCCATGGCTGTTGTGAATCTCAACTGGGGGGGGTTACTGGTCCAAAGAAAGTTGTGGTTGCCTCAGATTTACCTGTAAACTGTCTACTAGGGAATGATTTAGAGACATCAGCTTGGGCAGAAGTGGAGTTGGAGGCTCATGCAGCAATGCTGGGCATTCCTGGGCATATGTTTGCTTTGACAAGGGCTCAGGCCAAAAAGCAAAAAGGACAGGGTGACTTGGATCCTGGAACAATGGACCAAGTGCTCCCTAAAGCTAGGGTTAGTAAGGGTAAATCCCTACCCACTATCCCTCCCTCTACAGATGATTCAACTTCTGAGGAAGAAGAATTTCCCCCATGTGCAGAACCTTCACCAGAGGAGCTGGCAGCAGACACTGCTGAGCTTTTGGGTGGAGGGGGGCCTGCCAGGGAGGAGCTGAGTGTGGCACAGCAGACCTGTCCCACACTAGAGGGTCTAAGACAGCAAGCTGTCAAACAGCAAAATGGGGATGTCAGTGACTCACATAGAGTTTACTGGGAGGACAACCTCTTGTATACAGAGGCAAGGGACCCAAAACCTGGAGCAGCCAGGAGAAGGGTCATTCCCCTGCAATACAGAGAGTTCCTCCTAACTCTGGCACACGACATTCCCTTGGCTGGACATTTGGGTCAGATTAAAACATGGGAAAGGCTTGTCCCCCTGTTTCACTGGCCTAGGATGTCAGAGGACACAAAAGACTTTTGTAAGTCCTGTGTGACCTGCCAAGCCAGTGGCAAGACTGGTGGCACCACAAAGGCTCCCCTTATTCAACTGCCTGTGTTTGGGGTTCCCTTTGAAAGGGTAGGGGTTGACATAGTTGGCCCCCTTGACCCTCCTACTGCTTCAGGCAATAGGTTTATCTTGGTGGTAGTGGACCATGCCACAAGATACCCTGAAGCAATTCCTCTAAGGACCACTACAGCTCCTGCAGTGGCAAAAGCCCTCCTGGGAATCTTTTCCAGGGTGGGTTTCCCAAAAGAGGTGGTATCAGACAGGGGTAGCAACTTTATGTCTGCATACTTAAAGGCCATGTGGAAGGAATGTGGTGTAACATACAAATTCACCACACCTTATCATCCACAAACAAATGGACTGGTAGAGAGGTTTAATAAAACTCTCAAAGGAATGATAATGGGACTCTCTGAAAAACTCAGGAGGAGATGGGATGTCCTGTTACCTTGCCTCCTTTTTGCTTACAGGGAGGTACCCCAGAAGGGAGTGGGATTCAGCCCATTTGAACTCCTATTTGGACACCCTGTAAGAGGTCCTCTAACACTTGTAAAGGAGGGTTGGGAACAACCTTTAAAAGCTCCTAAGCAAGACATAGTGGACTATGTACTCGGCCTAAGATCCAGAATGGCTGAGTACATGAAAAAGGCCAGTAAAAACCTTCAGGCCAACCAAGAGCTCCAAAAGCAATGGCATGACCAGAAGGCTGTTCTGATTCAGTACCAACCAGGACAGAAGGTGTGGGTTTTGGAGCCTGTGGCCCCAAGGGCACTCCAGGACACACATCATTGTTGAAAAGAAGGGAGAAGTCACCTACTTGGTTGACTTGGGCACTGCCAGGAGTCCCCTCAGGGTGCTTCATGTCAATCGCCTAAAACCCTACTATGACAGGGCTGATCTCACCCTGCTCATGGCAACAGATGAAGGACAGGAAGAAGAGAGTGACCCTCTCCCTGATCTCTTCTCTTCCACAGAACAAGATGCTCTAATGGAAGGTGTAGTTCTGGCAGACTGTCTTACTGCTGAGCAGAAAGACAACTTCATAAATCTCCTGGGTCAGTTTTCTGAACTCTTTTCTACTGTGCAAGGCACCACTTCTTGGTGTGAGCACACTATAGATACTGGAGACAGCATGCCTGTCAAAAGTAAGATCTATAGGCAGTCTGACCATGTCAGGGACTGCATAAAACAAGAAGTTCAGAAAATGCTTGAACGGGGAGTGGTTGAACATTCTGAAAGCCCATGGGCCTCTCCTGTGGTGCTTGTACCAAAGCCTCACTCAAAAGATGGGAAAAGAGAGATGAGGTTTTGTGTAGATTACAGAGGTCTCAACCAGGTAACTAAAACTGATGCTCACCCTATACCCAGGGCAGATGAGCTCATAGATACACTGACATCTGCCAAGTATCTAAGCACCTTTGATTTGACTGCAGGGTATTGGCAGATCAAGTTATCAGAGGATGCTAAAGCAAAAACTGCATTTTCGACTATTGGAGAGCACTACCAATTTACAGTAATGCCCTTTGGTTTGAAAAATGCACCTGCCACTTTTCAGAGGTTGGTGAATACAGTCCTGCAAGGCTTTTAGTGCAGCATATCTAGATGATATAGCTGTCTTTAGCTCCACCTGGGATGATCACCTGGTCCACCTGTGGAAAGTTTTGGAGGCCCTGCAAAAGGCAGGCCTCACTATCAAGGCTTCAAAGTGCCAGATAGGGCAGGGGAAAGTGGTTTATCTGGGACACCTGGTAGGTGGAGAACAGAGTGCACCACTGCAGGGTAAAATCCAAACTATCATAGATTGGGTTCCCCCTACAACTCAGACCCAGGTGAGAGCCTTCTTAGGCGTCACTGGGTATTACAGGTGGTTCATTAGGAACTATGGCTCCTTCGCAGCCCCACTTAATGACCTCACCTCCAAGAAAATGCCTAAAAAGGTATTGTGGACAGCTAGCTGTCAGAAAGCTTTTGAGGAGCTGAAACAGGCCATGTGCACTGCACCTGTCCTAAAAAGCCCATGTTACTCCAAGAAATTCACTGTTCAAACTGATGCATCTGAATTAGGGGTAGGGGCAGTCTTATCACAACTCAATTCTGAGGGCCAGGATCAACCTGTTGCTTTTATTAGCAGGAGGTTGACCCCTAGAGAAAAGCGTTGGTCTGCCATAGAGAGGGAGGCCTTTGCTGTGGTCTGGGCACTGAAGAAGTTGAGGCCATACCTGTTTGGCACTCACTTCATTGTTCAGACAGACCACAAATCTCTACTTTGGCTAAAACAAATGAAAGGTGAAAACCCTAAATTGTTGAGGTGGTCCATATCTCTACAGGGAATTGACTATACAGTGGAACATAGACCTGGGAGTACCCACTCCAATGCAGATGGACTCTCCAGATATTTCCACTTAGACAATGAAGACTCATCAGGTCATGGTTAGTCTTATTGTCCTTCGTTTGGGGGGGGTTGTGTAGGAAAGTACCATCTTGCCTGGCATGTTACCCCCATATTTCACTGTATATATGTTGTTTTAGTGTATGTGTCACTGGGACCCTGCCAGCCAGGGCCCCAGTGCTCATAAGTGTGCCCTGTACGTGTTCCCTGTGTGATGACTAACTGTCTCACTGAGGCTCTGCTAACCAGAACCTCAGTGGTTATGCTCTCTCTGCTTTCTAAATTGTCACTAACAGGCTAGTGACCAATTTCACCAATTCACATTGGCATACTGGAACACCCTTATAATTCCCTAGTATATGGTACTGAGGTACCCAGAGTATTGGGGTTCCAGGAGATCCCTATGGGCTGCAGCATTTCTTTTGCCTCCCATCGGGAGCTCTGACAATTCTTACACAGGCCTGCCACTGCAGCCTGAGTGAAATAACGTCCACGTTATTTCACAGCCATTTACCACTGCACTTAAGTAACTTAGAAGTCATCTATATGTCTAACCTTCCCCTGGTGAAGGTTGGGTGCTAAGTTACTTAGTGTGTGGGCACCCTGGCACTAGCCAAGGCGCCCCCACATCGTCCAGGGCAAATTCCCCGGACTTTGTGAGTGTGGGGACACCATTACACGCGTGCACTATGCACAGGTCACTACCTATGTATAGCGTCACAATGGTAACTCCGAACATGGCCATGTAACATGTCTAAGATCATGGAATTGTCACCCCAATGCCATTCTGGGATTGGGGAGACAATTCCATGATCCCCCGAGTCTCTAGCACAGACCCGGGTACGGCCAAACTGCCTTTCCTGGGGTTTCACTGCAGCTGCTTCTGATGCCAACCCCTCAGACAGGTTTATGCCATCCTGGGGTCCAGCCAGGCCTGGCCCAGGAAGGCAGAACAAAGGACTTCCTCAGAGACAGGGTGTTACACCCTCTCCCTTTGGAAAAAGGTGTCACGGCAGGGGAGGAGTAGCCTCCCCCAGCCTCTGAAAATGCTTTGATGGGCACAGATGGTGCCCATCTCTGCATAAGCCAGTCTACACCGGTTCAGGGATCCCCCAGCCCTGCTCTGGCGCGAACCTGGACAAAGGAAAGGGGAGTGACCACTCCCCTGACCTGCACCTCCCAGGGGAGGGGCCCAGAGCTCCTCCAGTGTGCTCCAGACCTCTGCCATCTTGGAAAAAGAGGTGCTGCTGGCACACTGGACTGCTCTGAGTGGCCAGTGCCAGCAGGTGACGTCAGAGACTCCTTCTGATAGGCTCTTACCTGTGTTACTAGCCTATCCTCCTTCCTAGGTAGCTAAACCTTCTTTTCTGGCTATTTGGGGTCTCTGCTTTGGGGAATTCTTTAGATAACGAATGCAAGTGCTCATCAGAGTTCCTCTGCATTTCTCTCTTCACCTTCTGCCAAAGGATCGACCGCTGACTACTCTGGACGCCTGCAAAACCGCAACAAAGTAGCAAAGACGACTACTGCAACCTTGTATCGCTGATCCTGCCACTTTCTCGCCTGTTTCCTGGTGGTGCATGCTCTGGGGGTAGCCTGCCTCCTTCTTGCACCAGGAGCTCTGAACAAATCTCCCGTGGGGCTACGGAATACTCCCCCTGCAACTGCAGGCAACAAAAGACTGCATCACCGGTCCTCTGGGTCCCCTCTCAGCATGACAAGCATGGTCCCTGGAACTCAGCAACTCTGTCCAAGTGACTCCCACAGTCCAGTGTCTCTTCAGTCCAAGTTTGGTGGAGGTAAGTCCTTGCCTCCCCACGCTAGACTGCATTGCTGGGTACCACGTGATTTGCAGCTGCTCCGGCTCCTGTGCACTCCTCCAGGATTTCCTTCGTGCACAGCCAAGCCTGGGTCCCTGACACTCTAACCTGCAGTACACAACCTCCTAAGTTGTCCTCCGGCATCGTGGGGCCTCCCTTTTGTGTCTTCGGGTGAGCTCCGGTTCACTCCTCTTCCAGGTGCCTGTTCCGGTACTTCTGCAGGTGCTGCCTGCTTCTGTGAGGGCTCCCTGACTTGCTGGGCGTCCCCTCTGTCTCCTCATCCAAGTGGCGACCTCCTTGTCCCTCCTGGGCCACAGCAGCATCCAAAAACCCTAACCGCAACCCTTGCAGCTAGCAAGGCTTGTTTGTGGTCTTTCTGCATGGGAACACCTCTGCAAGCTTCTTGACGATGTGGGACAGCCATCCTCCAAAGGGGAAGATTCTAGCCCTCTTCGTTCTTGCAGAATCCACAGCTTCTACCATCCGGTGGCAGCTCCTTTGCACCCTCAGCTGGCATTTCCGGGGCATCTGCCCACTCTCGACTTTGTCGCGACTCTTGGACTTGGTTCCCTTGTTCCACAGGTACTCTCATCCGGAAATCCACTTTGGTTGCTTTGCTGGTGTTGGTCTTCCTTGCAGAATTCCCCTATCACGACTTCTGTGCTCTCTGGGGAATATAGGTGCACTTTACACCTACTTTTCAGGGTCTTGGGGTGGGCTATTTTTCTAACCCTCACTGTTTTCTTACAGTCCCAGCGACCCTCTACAAGCTCACATAGGTTTGGGGTCCATTCGTGGTTCGCATTCCACTTTTGGAGTATATGGTTTGTGTTGCCCCTATACCTATGTGCTCCTATTGCAATCTACTGTAACTTTACATTGCTTGCATTACTTCCTTTTGCTATTACTGCATATTTTTGGTATTGTGTACATATATCTTGTGTGTATTTGGCATCCTCATACTGAGGGTACTCACTGAGATACTTTTGGCATATTGTCATAAAAATAAAGTACCTTTATTTTTAGTATATCTGTGTATTGTGTTTTCTTATGATATTGTGCATGTGACACCAGTGGTATAGTAGGAGCTTTGCATGTCTCCTAGTTCAGCCTAAGCTGCTCTGCTATAGCTACCTTCTATCAGCCTAAACTGCTAGAAACACCTCTTCTACACTAATAAGGGATAACTGGACCTGGTACAGAGTGTAAGTACCCCTTGGTACCCACTACAAGCCAGGCCAGCTTCCTACACTCTGTATCTATCTTTCCCTTTCCCCTCTTTTGGTACTTTTTCTGGTGTTCTTTTCTTTCATGGGGGGGGGTTTCTATGTCATTTTTCCTCTCTCTTTCTCACTTCTGATTTTTCTTTTCTTCTTTCTTTTCTGGGGTGTTTGCTTCCGGGCTTTCTCCTATTCCTTTTCATGTGTTCTCTTTTCTTCTCCTGAGTCTACACTTCCTGTAGTTTCAGTACCTTGTTTTCACTCTCTTCTTCCTCACCGGATTCTAGTTCTACTGTTTTTTAAAATTATTTTTATATATATATATATTTTTTCTTCTTCACTCACACGCCCTTTTCTGGTCCTCCCCAATACGTGTCCTCCAACCCTTTGGTGCTTACTTTCGTATATTGTGTTTCTTACAGCCCTTCAGTGGTTAAACGCACATTTTTGTCCCCCTCCCATCCTCCCTAACCCTGCCCAGGCCACGGCCACGTACCTGACTCTGCCATGCTTCTCCTGAAGCGTGGCGGGTAGTAGTATTCTGCTCCCCGGAGCCGGCTCTCTTCGTCCCCGATTGGGACCGCTACAGTCCTGGTCCTCTCTTCTGGTACGCACTCGAATGGAGCGGATGGCTCCGTGAGCTCCCTGGGTCCTTCGCTCTCGTCGGGTCTTCCAATGTTGTCCTCGTCCTCTTCTCCTCTTGAAATCGCCTTGTCTGAGGTCCTGTTCTCTTCCTTCACAACCGCCGTCTTACTCCTCCGATGCACTGCTTGGCCCTTTAACCGCCCAGGTTCCCGCGGAGGCGGACTATATTATACAATTGACATTTTTGGCAATCAGAGCAGTGCCTACGTATGTCCCCAAAAACTCCGGGCCAATAAAACCGCCTGAGTACGGCCTCCTCTGTTTTCTCCCTTCCTAGATGTCCCTCCCCATTGTCCCCATGAGCTAGATGCAAGACCTGCTGTCTGTGACTGCTGGGAACTATCAATTGTTTCTGCCTCCCTTCTTCTGTAGTTGGGATTCTATATAAGAGTTGATTGTGTATGGTGAATTTCGGACCTACCGCATGTTCCTCTGGATTCAGCGCATGTTGCCATGCGTTTTTTAATGAGGGGTCGTTTCGTTGAGTCTGGTGGAAGTCCCCTGACACAGTACACACTTTGCTGGCGATTCCCGGGTTCAGACAGGTGTTTGTATTGGGATTTTGCGCATACTGTTGTCCTTGTGCCCTTTTTTGACTTCTGCTTAGATGTACCCTTGGGCTTCGACTCACTCCCTCGCCTGCTCCGAAGGGAACTTCCTCCCACCATGTTTTAGGAGTGTGCTCCTGCCTTGCTTTTGTTAACAACAAGGGAAAAGCCACATAGTCAGTTCCAATGATAATGTCCTCTTCCAGGTGCGGCAGAACCCCTACTTTAAGGATTTCTTTCTCTTCTCGCCACTGTAGTTGGATTAAAGTGACCGGATAGTATCTTTGATCCCCATGTACACAGGCAATCAAAACTTGTGCCTGAGGTAGACCCTGTCCGTGTTCAACCAACTCCTGTCGTATGACGCTCTGACTGCAACCTGAATCGATGAGTGCTATCCTCTGCACGCCATTGAGACGGATAGGGAGAGTGTAGGTAGGCTTGTCTCCACCAGCCCAGAAGACTCTTCCCTTTGCAACTCCAATTTCCATTGGTTCCTCCATATCCTTTTTATGTGGGCAATATCGTGCTATATGACCCCACTCCGAACAGTTGTAACACTGAGGTCCCGTATTTGGAAAAAGGGGGTGAGTGGGATTGTGTGGCAGTATACGCTCCTGGCCCTGGGATACCATTGGTCTTGGTGTTGCTCCTCTTCCTACAGTGGGCCGAACAGGGGAAGGTGTGGGGTGTCTACTAGAGGTGGCTCTGAAATCCTGGCTCCTGTGAAATGCACAAGTGTGTTCGAAAGCTGTTTCATTGGTCAGAACTGGGTGCTGTCGTACCCAGTTACGGGTGGTACTTGGTAAGGCATCCAAATACTGTTCTAAGACTATGATGTCGAACATGTCTTTTCGGGTCTTCTCAGTCAGATGCAACCATCTTCCCGCGGCATGATGAACCCTGTAGTACAGGTTGCGGGGATTCTCCTGTGGTTGCCACTTGGTTTGGCGAAATCTGGACCGGTAGCTTTCGCAGTCGAGCCCTACCCTTTCCAATATCTTTCTCTTTATATCTTTATTGGGGAGAGTACCACTGGGGTTGATCGCCTGATAGGTGGCTTGTAGGTGCCCAGTCAGTAGGGGTGCGATATACTGTCCCCATTTTTCCTCCGGCCAACTTGCAGTGCTTGCGACTCTTTCAACGTTGATAAAAAATGAATCAGGGTCTTCATGTTCCTGATACCTTTGCAAGACGCTGCTGGGTACATTAGGATATACCTTCGTATGGGCTATGGTGTCGGTAAGTTTTCCCAAGGCGGTTTCATGTACCAGTTGATTGTTCGCCATGATTGTGGCTTGGCTCTTAAGAGCGGTTTGTAGGGCCTCTCTTTCCTCTCTTGCTTCCTTCATTTGCTGCTCCCACATTATCTGCAAATGTCGCTGTCCCTCTGCCAGCTGCGCAATAACATCCGCCATGGTGGGTTTCTCCTCCATTATGACATGTCTCTCAAATCCCACTTCTGACACCACTTGTTGCAGGATTGGCATTAGCAATCACACAGGACTCGTCTGGTATATAGATAAGTGGTATATATTGATTGGATAGAACTGTTTATGCTGATGAATGGCTCTTGTGTTATGTTTCTGTTCTCCGAGTTTCTACGCCCGGCAGGGTTTAATGGTCTCTTCCTCTTCTCTCTGTCCTCTTCGTAGGTCTCTCGGGAAGCATATGCAAAAGAATAAGAATAGTCTCGGTAAGTGATTGTGTGGTTTTCCCTTTTCCTATTTTTTCTTTCTGCCTCTGTATCAATCTTTCCCTTTTCCCTCTTCTGGTACTTTTTCTGGTCTTATTTTCTTTCATGCGGGGGGTTTCTATGTCATTTTTCCTCTCTCTTTCTCACTTCTGATTTTTCTTTTCTTCTTTCTTTTCTGGGGTGTTTGCTTCCGGGCTTTCTCCTATTCCTTTTCCTGTGTTCTCTTTTCTTCTCCTGAGTCTACTGTCCCTGTAGTTTCAGTACCTTGTTTTCACTCTCTTCTTCCTCACCGGATTCTAGTTATACAGTTTTTTTTATTATTTTTATTATTTATTTTTTTTCTTCTTCACTCACACGCCCTTTTCTGGTCCTCCCCAATACGTGCCCTCCAACCCTTTGGTGCTTACTTTCGTATATCGTGTTTCTCATAGCCCTTCAGTGGTTAAACCCACATTTTTGTCCCCCTCCCGTCCTCCCTAACCCTGCCCAGGCCACGGCTACGTACCTGACTCTGCCATGCTTCTCCTGAAGCGTGGCGGGTAGTAGTATTCTGCTCCCCGGAGCCGGCTCTCTTCGGCCCCGATTGGGACAGCCGCAGTCCTGGTCCTCTCTTCTGGTACGCACTTGAATGGAGCGGATGGCCCCGTGAGCTCCCTGGGGCCTTCGCTCTTGTCGGGTCTTCCAATCTCGTCCTCGTCCTCTTCTCCTCTTGAAATCGCCGTCTCTGAGGTCCCGTTCTCTTCCTTCACAACCGCCGTCTTACTCCTCCGTCGCACTGCCTGGCCCTTTAACCGCCCAGGTTCCCGCGGACTCTGGCCCATGCTATTGGTTGAACCCGGAGTCGCATCCGGGTCAGCCGAATAAGAGTCCGCAAAAGCAGTGGCATTGTGCGGGTCGGTCCAGTCCGGCCCGTCACATAAGCACTTTAATGTATGAAAAGTATTGCCCTTTAAAGGTTCTGGAAGTATCAGCTTGCAATACATTGAACTTGTGGGAACATCCTGTCTGGGTTTTTTTAAGAGATTATGGAAAACGGTTTTAGCAAAGTTGTAGATGTTTCAGTTTTGGGAGGATTGCAGGCTTTAAAAGGTTATGTAATCAAACTGAATGAGTCTACTTATTTTTTAAGTGGTATGGAATGATTTTTAAGAGGAAATCTGTTCCGTCAGTTACTTATTGGCTGCAGAGAAGCAAAATAAAAACAAAATAGGAAAAAAGAAAGAAAAAAAGGAAGAACTTGGCAAAGGTGAGGAAGAATCTCTTCACATGATGTGTGGTTAGAATTCTGGGCTATGGTGGACCTTAAGGGAAAAGATGATTCAGGAGCTCATCTCGGATTGGCTAGAATTTGGATCTTTCTAAAATGAGACGAATTAGTTAAAATGACACTTGTTTAAACTTGACTGTTTAATGCTTAGCTTAACACTACTTTCTATGATTACCGTGGAACTCCCACCTTGACGATAGGGAAGACTCAAGGAGGTGAATCTGTGAAAGATTCAATACTGTAGAAGAGAGCATACCTTTTCTATAGAATTTTCAAAGATGAACTAATGTATAATGTTGTTCAAGAAGAACCTCAGCCTACTACATGTAAGTAATAAATCAGCTTAGGTTTAAGACTAGACCAAAGAGGTATAGAAAGAAATGATGAAAAGAATTAAGAAGAAGCCTGAGCCTGATCTACATGTAGATTCGAAAGACCTTACATTTTAAACAATAGCAAGATGGTCAAAAGATGGCAAACTTATGTCAATAGGAGGCATTAGTAGCCCATAGTCTGCCACTGAAAAGGAACTGATGAGAAAAGAGGGTCGATGTTTACTGTGGAGACAAGGAGCATTTTGTTTATAAATGTTGTGGAAATCCAAAGAAGTGTCAAATAGCAAATGGACAGATCTGGAAATACATGAAGTGGGATTGCTGGGCAGGAAGGTTCAAATGACCTTATAATATAGGGTTGAGGATGAAAGACAGAAAGATAAAGTGCTTCTTACTTTATCGAGTGGTGCCTCCTTTTTAAGTTCCAGCTCAACTCCAGTACAGTTTTGGGAGAACATGAACGTGGTTTGAATAACTGGTTCATGGGGCCTCAAGATTTTTTGACTCGTATCTTTGCCAAGAAATTGAGTATATTGTTAATTCAGAAGAAAGAGATGAAAGTGTAAATTCAATTGGTGGATTTGACTTAATGTCGGACCTTAGTAAGCGGCACACAGAGCATTAAGAATGTGTATGTGGAGAGTCATATAGAAAACCTTTCTATTTTATTTCACTAATTCACGGCATTGTCAGCTTATTTTAGTTATGCCTTTCTCAAAAAGACATATTTCACAGGTGAAATAAGAAAATGGTGATTCATTTAACTGCTAAATACAGTTTTGACACTTGTCTGAAAGTCTGTAACATTAAAACATTCACACATTCCATCTGATATAAGTCTACTCCAAGAACAAGAAGTTAAGGAAATTTAGAATAGCATGACTGGGGGATTTAGGGGTGTTTAGTCAGACACAAATGTACCCCCACATAGACCTTTTGATTGGCAAACTGACTTGATTGCATGGGGAAAGTATCCCTTCTGGTAGAATATATATGCTACATCTCCAGCAATACCTAGAAAGGAACCTTAAATCTAGCTTTATTCAAAATTTTAAATCTCCAATTTTATTCCCAAACTAGATGGAGATTTAAGGTTTTGTATTGGTTACAGAGCTTTTAATAAAGCAACAGTAAAGGATAAGTGTGCTATTCGACTTATGTCGTTCTTGTTAGATCAGGTAAAAGGAGACATATTAGGGCCTCATTCTGAGGCTGGCGGGCGGCAGTAGCCGCCCGCCTGGCGGGAACAGCCAAATGTCCGCTCCGCGGTCGAAAGACCGCGGAGGACATTCTGGTCTTCCCGCTGGGCTGGCGGGCGACCGCCAGAAGGCCGCCCGCCAGCCCAGAGGGAAACCCCTTCCCACGAGGAAGCCGGCTCCGAATGGAGCCGGCGGAGTGGGAAGGTACGACGGGTGCAGTTGCACCCGTCGCGAATTTCAGTGTCTGCACAGCAGACACTGAAATTCTTTGTGGGGCCCTCTTATGGGGGCCCCTGCAGTGCCCATGCCAGGGTCCCCACGACACCCCATACCGCCATCCTGTTCCTGGCGGGCGAACCGCCAGGAACAGGATGGCGGTATGGGGTGTCGGAATCCCCATGGCGGCGCAGCAAGCTGCGCCGCCATGGAGGATTCCGTCGGGCAGCGGAAAACCGGCGGGAGACCGCCGGTTTTCCTCTTCTGACCGCGGCCAAACCGCCGCGGTCAGAATGCCCTGCAGGGCACCACCAGCCTGTTGGCGGTGCTCCCGCCGACCCCGGCCCCGGCGGTCTGACCCCCATAATTTTTATCAAGTTGGATTTGAAGGCACTTAATATTTGGTAGGAAGTTGATAAAGAAATTGTAAAAATAGGCCAGCTATTCACCAGAACAGGACTTTTACTCTTTTCTCACAGGACTGCAATCTCGCTTTCATTTGGGCTTCACCACCTGTAGAAAGAAAAGGGAAACAACTATTAGATAAGGAAAAACTACATGAACAGTGACAGGGAAGATAAACTAGGAAGAACAATAACAGAAAAGAAAGACTCAAAGAAATCAAATAAAGACTGGCAGTGTGTGATGCAGCAAGCAGTGCAGGAGAAGGATGCAGACAGACTTAGCAAGATGTCAAAGTTGGAGGAACGAGGACGAGGGTTCCTGGGAGAAACTGGCTGTGTGGCATAGACACCCTGGGACAAACCCATACTAGAAGAGTGGGAGAAAATAACTAGGGGAAGTAAGCAGCACTGGAAGACCTTCCCAGGCATTTAAGGGACCGCAGGATACTCTTAAATGAGGGAGGAAAAGATGCAGGAGTGGTGCTCTCCAGCCTAACACTAGGATGCGACTTCTACTACAGTCCAGGGGAAGACCATGACTTTTCCAAGTGAGTTGAAAGGGACACAATTTCAACAAGAGGGAGGGTGGTAGGTGAATGTTGTTTGAGGAGGTTTGAGACTAAGCTTTCTTTAGTAGTTTATTTTGCCTGAGGGAAAGTACTCTTGGAAACAGTTTCCTTTTGAAAGAGATAAAAAGAGAAAGTGCAAAAGAAAAGGACAGAAGTAGTCAGAAAAGAAAAGAAGCTAAAAAGGAAAATTGTACTTGAATGCCGAAACAGAGTAACAGCAACACAGAGAAAGAAAAGCACATATTTTCATAACTCGAATGAGCAGAACAAGAACTAATAAAAATAAAAGGAAATATAGAAAGAAGAAATGATATAACCTGTGATATGCTTGTTTGTGAGAACATTCTATGAAGTAAAAGTGCATTAAATTAGAAACTATCATTATTGTTATAAATATTCACATGCTTATATGGATAAATGGAAGACGGCTTTCGGGACTTGGCATGACTCAATTGAATATCAGATAATGCTGTGGGCCTATGTACTGCCCACGTGGCATGTTTTTTTTTTTTTATCACTGATGTCTTAGGAAAATGTACTGATTTATTTCTCATCATTTACATGCATGACAGTTTGATTGTTTTCTCAAGACTCAGTACATTCTGCTTCCATGTGAAACAGGTGGAATTTCTGTGGTTCATTGCAAGCCCTAAAGGATCAGTATGAGTCCTTAAAAGGTACAAGAAGTGCTTTTTGGCCTTACCCTTAATCAGTAAAGTTGTAATAATGATTGCTGGTCTATTGAAACAGGCAAAAGGTTAAAGAGGACAGAAAAGGAAAAATCTTTTAATAATTTCAAGAAAGCTTGTACTATTGCGCCTGGCCTGGCCGGCCAAGATGGTGGCCGTCTTCCCATGAGCTTCTGTTGGCTCTGGTGCCCTATGCCCTGACAATCCTGATTGCAGGCATGATTTTGGGTACTTGTGGCACCCACTGGGGTGGAGAGAGCCAGTAGAGCCCAGATTGATGAGTATTGCTGGCCTCCCATGCACCCAATGCAGACTGTGCTTTTGGTTCGGACCAGGCAGAGCAGCCATCATAGCAGCCATGGTTGGCATAGTGATTCAAGGCTCCTCGCCATGAAACATTAGCAGTTGTGGATGCCTCGAGGGGACCTTGATCCACCCTTCCTGCCAGTGAACATCAGCAGAGTTCCTGTGGGGGCCACTTCCTTGGGGCTAGGCGGGCCCACCAAGTGTACTGCCTTGCGCCAGCAATGCAGGTGCAAGATAATGGTCTGAATGTGTTGTGCAGTATCCTCAGGAGGGTTGGTGGCCTGCGTGGTCCTGGATCATTGGCAGCAGCATAGTGCAGAGATTGCAGAGAAGGAAGTCCAAGCTGTCCAGTGGCTGGCAAGGGGGTCCTCTCTCCCTTCTTTTCTCCTATCACATGAAGCTTCGAAGAAGGAGTGCTCTGGCTGAGATGGGTGT
Source organism: Pleurodeles waltl (assembly GCF_031143425.1). Lineage (NCBI taxonomy): Eukaryota > Metazoa > Chordata > Amphibia > Caudata > Salamandridae > Pleurodeles > Pleurodeles waltl. The sequence continues at coordinate 297,760,514 of NC_090443.1, read as the reverse complement.
CTTGTGCCACATCCTTGGAGGACAATAGGATATGAGACTTGGTGGAGGGTGTGGGCTCCTGTCCTGCCCTGTGGTCCCTCAACTGTTCATGCTACCCAGGCCCATTGAGGTTTAGGTGTGGGCAGATTGGGAGTCCACTGTAGGTCTAGAGAGTTGAGACGGGCTGGAAAGCCTGGGGGTGCATGCACCTGCCTGATGCCCCATTCCACTGAAAACATGGGGAAGGATCTTCGCAGCCCCAGTTCAAGATTGATAAATTTACAACCCTAAGGTCAGAAGCACCAGGGGCACCCTCGGAGGAGGAATCAAGGAGAATTCCACGATAAGTGGAGTTCAGATTGAGGTCACCATGCTTCATCAGGACCTCTGCAAAGCTGTGGACAGAGGTTCAGAGGCTGAAGTCTGCATCTCTGAGCTGATGCACATGGTGCGTGAGCTCAGGGCCACAGTTGCAATGTTAACAGCAACATCCAAAGCCAAGGATGCCAAAAACAAGGTATGAAGAAACAACCTACACTTTCTTGGATTCCTCGAAGGGGTGAGGGGCAGGCACTGGAGTGGTTCTGGGAGCAGTGGATGTCAATATGGATGCCCAGGTAGCCACCTGCACCCTTGTTTTGTCATGGAGAGCACACATAGGACACTAAGGCAAAAGCCAGTGTCTGGGGCTCCACTGCAACTCACTATTCCAAGGCTGCTTAACCACAAAGACAGAAATACCTCACATTCCAACCTCACTGCGTAATGATCTTTTCTGATTATACCTGAGAGGTACAACGCCAGAGATAATCATACAGTGCTGTTAAACAAAAGCTGAGAGTAGTGAACCTACAATATATGTTCCTGTACTCAGTAAAACTTAACACGATTCATGACACTAAGTCACTCTTCTTTGACTCCCAAGAGGCTGTTTGGGAATAGGCAACCAAAACAGAGAGCAATCAATTGTAACCAAGTTTCACCCTGAGAGGGCTAGGAGGCCCAGGAACCTCCTGGGGCCCTGCTGTTGACATGTGTAGGAAAGTACCATCTTGCCTGGCATGTTACCCCCATTTGTACTTGTGTGTCAGTTTGTTTTTGCCTGTCTCACTGGAATCCTACTAGCCAGTACCCCAGTGCTCACAGTTTGTGGCCTGAATGTGTTCCCTGTGTGGTGCCCAGAGCTCCTCCAGTGTGTCCCAGACCTCTGCCATCTTGAATGCAGAGGTGTGAGGGCACAATGGAGGCCTCTGAGCGGCCAGTGCCAGCAGGTGACGTCAGAGACCCCTCCTGATAGGTGCTTACCTGACTAGGTGGCCAATCCTCCTTTGAGGGCTATTTATGGTCTCTCCTGTGGGCTTCTCTTCAGATAACGAATGCAAGAGCTCACCAGAGTTCCTCTGCATCTCCCTCTTCGACTCCTGCCAAGGATCGGCCGCTGACTGCTCCTGGACACCTGCAAAACTGCAACAAAGTAGCAAAAAGACTACCAGCAACATTGTAGCCCCTAATCCTGCCGGCTTTCTCGACTATTTCCTGGTGGTGAATGCTCTGCGAGTTGTCTGCTTTCACCCTGCAATGGAAGCCAAGAAGAAATCTCCCCGTGGGTCGACGGAATCTTCCCCCTGCTAACGCAGGCACCAAACTTCTGCTTCACCGGTCCCCTGGGACCCCTCCCATCTTGACGAGCGGGGTCTCTGGAACATAGGAGCTGGATCCAAGTGACCCCGAAAGTCCAGTGGTCCAACTGTCCAAATTTGGTGGAGGTAAGTCATTGCCTCCCCACACCAGACAGTAATCCTGTGGACTGCGTGAACTGCAGCTGCTAGGGTTTCTGTCCACTTTTGCAAGGAATCCTTGATGCACAGCATAGCCCAGGTCCCCAGCACTCTGTCATGCATTGCTCAACTTGCTGACTTGATCACCGGCTTCGTGGGACCCTCCTTTGTAGTGTTGAGGTGACAGGCCATGCTCAGTTTTATTGAACCCATGTTGAAGTACTTCTGTGGGTGCTGCCTGCTTCTGTGTGTGCTCTCTGTGTTGCTGAGCGCCCCCTCGGTCTCCTCCTCCAAGGGGCAACCTCCTGGTCCTTCCTGGGCCCGGGCAGCACCCATTTTCTTTAACCACGACCTTTGCAGCTAGCAAGGTTTGTTTGCGGTCTTTCTGAGTGGAAACAACTCTGCATCCTCCAGCATGCCGCAGGACATCTTTTGTGCAAAGGAGAAGTCCCTGGCATTTGCCGTTGTTGCAGAATCTTCAGCTTCTTCCACCCAGAGGCAGCCATTTTGCACCTTTATCCGGGGTTTAGTGGGCACCTGTCCCCCTGGACACTTTTGTGACTCTTGGACTTGGTGCCCTTCCTTTACAGGTCCTCTGGTCCAGGAATCCATCTTTAGTGCTTTGCAGTCAGCTGTGGTCTTTGCAGAATCTCCTATCACGACTTTAGTGTGTTTCTGGGGAAGTAGGGTACTTGGGGTGGGGTTTCTTGGACACCCTTAGTGTTTTCTTACACTCCCAGCGACCCTTTACACACTACACTAGGCCTGGGGTCCCTAAGTGGTTCGCATTCCACTTTCTTAGTATATGGTTTGTGTTGCCCGTAGGCCTATTGCATCCTATTGTATTTTACAGTGTTTGCACTACTTTTCTAACTGTTTACTTACCTGATTTTGGTTTGTGTGTATATTTTGTGTATTTTACTTACCTCCTAAGGAAGTATATCCTCTGAGATATTTTGGCACATTGTCCCCCCCCCAAAAAAAAGTACCTTTATTTTTAGTAACTCTGAGTATTGTGATTCTTATGATATAGTGCTATATGATATAAGTGGTATAGTAGGAGCTTTGCATGTCTCCTAGTTCAACCTAAGCTGCTCTGCTATAGCTACCTCTATCAGCCTAAGCTGCTAGAACACTACTAATCTACTAATAAGGGATAACTGGACCTGGCACAAGGTGTAAGTACCATCAGGTACCCACTATAAGTCAGGCCAGCCTCCTACATTGGTGGTGCAGCGGTGGAATAAGTACTTGAAACTGCTTTACCAACTTTGTCATTGGTGCTTTTCATAAGAAAAACATATACCAAATACTTAAAATATACACAGTTAACCTAAACAGTTTAACTTTCTTTCTATAAACTTTCTAAAAAGTTTTCAAAAGTTTAAAACGTTTTTCTTTCTTCTTTAAAAGTTTCTAAAAACGTTTTTCTCTCTGTTCTTAACCCTTTCTAAAAATTTCTGCAGTAGAACTTAGTCCCACAGTTGTCCAGGCAACTTATGGTAGTTTAAACTTTAAAAGGTTGAGGGGTCTCTGCATAGAAAGAGGTTTAAGTATTGGTAAGAACCCTACCAAAGATCTTCTCCTTAGCCTTCTCCTAGAAAGTGACCAGAACCAGTCTGGCCCATCCCAGGATCAGGAGGTAAAGGAGGGGGGTACCCAGCAAGAGTCAGGGGAGAGCCCTGAGGACTCTGGGGAGGGTTCATCCAAGGACCTGCCAGCTAACAGGCCTCCTAGTGACAATGGTAGTGGGAGGGGGTCACACACTAGTAGGGTACCTTTCACTCCAAAAGGCCAGGTTACTAGAGTCCAGCCAGTTAGAGACAGCTCCCATTCTGCCAATTCCCACATTTCCTCTGTGTCTCAGAATTCCCAAGCCTCCCACCCTGAGGATAACACCATGGAAAGTGAACTCAGAAAGCTGAGGTTGGAAGAGGCCAGACTGAAGCTAAGACAGCAACAGTTGGCTTTAGACAGGGAATCTCTAGATGTAGAGAGGGAAAGGCAGAGGTTGGGGTTAGTTCCACATGGTGGCAACAGCAGTGTTTTTGATAGTAATCCTGTAAGAGAACAGGTCCTCAGGTCCAGGAATCCGTCTTCGGTGCTTTGCAGTCAGTTGTGGTCTTTGCAGAATCTCCTACTTTAGTGAGTTTCTGGGGAAGTAGGGTGACTTTACTTCTACTTTTCAGGGTCTTGGGGTGGGGTATCTTGGACACCCTTAGTGTTTTCTTACACTCCCGTGAACCTCTACACACTACACTAGGCCTGGAGTCCTTAAGTGGTTCGCATTCCACTTTCTTAGTATATGGTTTGTGTTTCCCCTAGGCCTATTGCATCCTGCTGTATTTTACAGTGTTTGCACTACTTTTCTAACTGTTTACTTACCTGATTTTGGTTTGTGTGTATATTTTGTGTATATTACTTACCTCCTAAGGGAGTATATCCTCTGAGATATTTTTGGCACATTTTCACTAAAATAAAGTACATTTATTTTTAGTAACTCTGAGTATTGTGATTCTTATGATATAGTGCCATGAGATAAGTGGTATAGTAGGAGCTTTGCACGTCTCCTAGTTCTTCCTAAGCTGCTCTGCTATAGCTACTAGAACACTACTAATCTACCATCAGGTACCCACTATAAGTCAGGCCAGCCTCCTACAACATGCCAGACTCATCTGAGGCTGAGGACAACCAGCCATGCACTGCTGAGATCATGGGCCTTGAGTAGGACTTGGAGAGGCCGATACTTTGTTTTGTCGAACCAGACGTCAATGATGGAGCAGGTTGACTGGCCTATGCATCTTCCTCTCTTATGTTTAATTATGCCTGCCAGAAATTCTCTATCCTGATGTGCTGATGTCTGTTGTGGGAAATGGGGAGCTGGATGGGATAATGGGACCATAATTTCTATTGCAGTGCACACCATAGTTATAGTTTAGTTTAGGGCGAAGGTACTTTTGAGGTGGAAGTGTGCACTGGGGAATTGTTGGGGGGAAATTATATGAGGGGTAGTTCTTGGGGTAGGGTTTGAGTTCCAGCACAGGTTTGAGGTTGCTTCCTTACTACTCCATATACGACACATTGCTGTCCAGCTGAATGTGCTCCTTAACCCCACCTGGATGATTGTCCTTGAACTCTCCTAGGTTCCGTAATGCATAAACTCATGGTCCTGTCCTGGAACATAAACAGCCTTAATGATAAGATTAAAAGAAGGGCAATTCTTAATGTTGCACAGCAGCATACTCCAGCTATCCTCATGATACAGGAGATGCAGCTCATGGCTACTCAATGGTCCTTTTTAGCTTGCTTCAGTCCAACACAGTGTATCATGCAGGATACACCAAAGGCCCCCATGGGGTAGCAGTACTCCTATATAGGCATCTGCCGATGGTGGCATCCCATGCTTGAATGTACATTCTTGGGAGATCCATATTCCTCAAGGGCTCCCTTAAGTTTTGCCCACTTAGGGCCACATTTATACTTTTTGACGCAAAGCTGCGCCGCCGCAGTTTTGCGTCAAAAATTTTACTGCCGGCTAACGCCATTTCGATGTGCCGTGCGGGTGTCAAATTTATACTTTGACGCACGGCAGCACAATCAACAGGTGGGAGTCATTTTTTTTACGCACATCGCGGCGTCAAGTCGTAAAGGAAAATGATGTTAACGCGACGTAAATGACTGTGGGTCGATTTATGACAGCGCAACCCGGAAAGCGTAGTTTTTTTTGACGCAATAGCGTCAAAAATACCCGGGAACACTGCCCTTTCAGCAGAGGAGAGCCAAAATGGATCCCAGATGCCACTACAGACCCCAGGAAGATGACAGCAGACCAGGAACCAGCCAGGATGATCCATACAAGAACCAGGACATATATAGAAAAAAAGAAAGTGTCGCTTCAGTGCAGAGGAGCAGGAAATCCTGGTTAAAGAGGTGACGGAACACCAGCACCAACTGTTCATCACCTCTAAGTTGCCAATCAATAGGAGAGAGGCCATATGGCAACAAATTGTTGACAAGATCAACAGTGTGGCTGAAGTACGCAGGACAGTCACTGAGTGTAAGAAACGCTGGCATGACTGCAAACGTAGGACAAAGGAAAAAATGTCCAGGAACAGGAAGGCAGCACTGCAGACTGGAGGGGGGAGTCCAGCACACCAGGAGGCCCTGGACCACATGGAGGAGATGGTCGCAGCCGTCATCCCTGAGGAGATCGTCACAGGGATTCAAGGACAGGACAGTGCAGACTACCACGAGACAACGCACATGCAGGGTAAGTCGCATGGGGAATTATAATGCAATAATGTTGACTGTAAGCAGGGGGGGAAATACCTACTACACATTGCATGTAAGTCAGCATATACATGGAGTGGCATGGGTAAAGGGGCACAGCAGGGGGGCATGCCCTGCACATACAGAAGCTGGGGCACAACATAACACAACACCAACAACAGTCCCATGGGGGCATCCTGTCATGACAACAATGGAGCTAAGGGAAAGCCTTGACAGGAGGGAAGGCCACTACGTCAAACTTTCATCCTGGCACTCGTCAGCCAAAATATCTCCTACATTAACTAGGGCCCTATCAGCAATCCACTAGCCAAAACAACAACTGCAACGTAACTGCAACAATAGTTGACACTAACACCTCTGATCTCTGTGCAGCTATAGTAGCCAATGGCAGTAACCTCCCCATGGAACATACATACCTAAATTAGGGGGTGAGGATGACATCTGCAACAATCTCCTGAAACAAGACAAAGGCCCCAGTACACTCATATGTCAATGCCCATAGTTGTCACATACATCAGCCAAAGTAAACAGCAATAGGAGCGACACAGCACTAAGGACACACATGCTGCATATGTCAGGGTCCTTCACGTGCCTGGCTAACAAGGCAACATCACAAATGTCATACTGCTCAGACAACAGCATTGAGGAGGGGACACATGCAACTGGTCACTGAAATACACCTGCACAGTCAGAGGACCAAATAGGACATTGATACAATAAACAGGGCAATCCAATTAAACACACATTACCCAACATCAGCAGGACACATTAACAATGTCTACATCCATATCACATCATAACATTGCCATGCATAGGATATGCCACATGTCAATTACAATTAAGTCAATGTGAACAATCAGGGATTGTGGCAGGTCCTGAGAGGCAAGTGTGCTGCCAGGGCAATCAGAACACCCACAGCCAGTGAAAGGTCTCACCATAAGAATAGATATACACGGAGGGTCGAGTAGGACAAAAAGATGGCTATTCCCTGTTTGGTACAAAGCAACACCTAGAGGCGATTAGGCAGACAAGTCTGATAACTCTATATCATACATGTGACACACAGGTGGGCCATAGGCCTATAACAATGCCCATATGAAGGACAGCAGATACCAATACCAAACAAGATCACAAAGTAAATTCATCAAAAGGCTGGCATGTTCCGTAAAAATTGTCACAACACAGACACACTAATTGTACCCTGTTTCATTGCAGAGGAACGTGGATCTCCTGCCGATATGCCTGTCCCAGATTTCCCTGATGACATGGATGACGAGCCCATAAACATTCCCCAGGAGACCATCCAAAAGGTCCTTGAAACCCTCCAGACCCCACCTTCAGTCACAAGGAGGAGCACAGAACAAGCAGCCATCACAGAAGAACCACCCACCACCCCAATTGCAAGACCTGCCAGCTCCTACACAGCTGAGGACTCTGACGACACTGGCACCAGCTTTGAAAGAACTGTAGTTGGAGTACAGCGGGAGCTGGCCAAGGAGGTGCGGGTGGGGATGCAAAATATGGCAGCCAGCCTTGAGGGGGTGCGCTCGTGCATGATGTCATCTGCAGATCAGGCAGCAGCTATTCAAGCCCTAACATCCATACTGCAAGGACTACAAGAAACTATAAAGGAATTCACCACTGCAGTAAGGGAGTTGCCACAACACCTTGCACCCCAAACTTTCCACTGCATGCACGAATGCAATCATGACTCCCACAGGGCCGACCTGGCTGCCTACCATCATGATGTAGCTGCTATTCTCAAAAACCAGCAGGCCCTCCTTGTTGCAGTACTGCCCTTAAGACCTTCACAGAGAGCAGCCACCGGGATGTCTGACTCCACGTCTTCTAACACTGAGGTGTGTGTTGCCCCTTCACAACCAACAACAACAAGGACAAAGCAGGCAACACACACATCAGAAGAAGAAGACATGGAACAGATCACATTCACACGGAAGAGTACCCCGAAGCACTAGTCCCTGCACCATGGCCTACTTTGACCAAGGTCCTACGTTTTGTCAAATGCCAGTCTCACTACAACTATACTCAATGACTGTTCTGCTAACCACTGTATGACTTGTCAGCATTGCCAGTGAATGTCTCTCTCCTACTAATCGGCAAATCCTGTCCCTCTGCACTGTCTGTAACATCACCCCAGCATGTCAGGAGCATCATCCACACCCCTTCTGTAGGATCACCATGTAAGAATGCACTAGAACGGACTCAGCAAACATGGACAATGTACATTTTGCACCACAGCACCTATCAATAAATAGCACTTGCACACCTAATATGTCTCTGTGTAATTTGACACATCAACTGTGCAGTAGATAACTCAAAAGTGCCTGTGTGACAACCATGTAGCTTGTCAATACAACTGTCCTGACATCATGTAGTCTGATACATCTGTGCAGTGGCCAGGATTGCATCATAGCCTGACCATCCTGAGGAGAATAACTGATGAAGGGACAAACCACACACAATCATGCTGTGTTGGACAGAATAATGCTCCATCAATAGCAATCAAAGTCAACTAATGGTGGCTGATAAATGTGGGCACCATGCAATACTAAAACATTAAATTATGCAGTCTAATCTAAGCAAACACAACTAAACACAGCATCAATCACCCTTTCTGAGTATACTTCCAAGAAGGGAAGTCATGCTGAATTTTTGCACACATGATCTATGTCAGTAATGAAGACAAGAAGACAAGAGTGTTAACAACACCTCATCTACAAAGATGTCCCTGAACATCACACTGCAGTCCGACCTAATAAATTACCCACAATACCAAGTCTGGAAGCACACTTTGTGATGTAGAAAACATACTCATCAACACAAATCCTTTGTGATGCATGTAAACTCCAAATGGTGGTTTCATCAAATGGTGGATTACTTACAAAGTTAGCACAGGGGTAGCTGCCATTTTAAACCTCTTTTTTCTTCGGTGTGTAGCATAGGACACAAATGTCATAGAACAACAATCACCTACACTGATGGCAAGGCCATGATCAAGTAGCAGTTAACACATAATGCAAAGGGTTAACTATATATTTATTCATAAGTATTCACAACAGAGGCAACTAAGGGAAAAGTCATACCTACACTAATCTAATCTGACTACTCCTAACCCACAACTGTCCCTAACTAACCTAAGCTAAACTTATTCTACACATATAACGAATCGATCTAAACATCAACCCCCCACCCACCATTATGAGACAGGACACATGCAGGACAACACATACTAACCTACACACATACTATACTATCCTAAACAATCATATATTTTTTTGTATTTGTTTAATAATTGTTTTTTTTTTTTTTTTTTCTAAACAGACAGGAATCCCAACATTGACCCCCACCCACCCACACACTCAAAAATGAAAAATAGAAAGAATAAGGACCCTCCTCCCTAACACTAACTAAGCTAACACCCTAGACTAACCTAACACTAATCCCCAAAACCCACCTATCATGATAAAAAGGAAAGAGGAGAGAGGGAAGGGATAAATTAAAATAGACCATATAAGTCCTAGAGGTTGGCCCTCCGTAGGGTCCGCCTGATGGACCTGACCCGCTTCTTTATGTACGCCACATCCTGGCTCAGCTTGTCCACCTTCCAAATGAACTGGTCTATTTTGCGGTCTAAAGCCTGGAATGCCGCAGGGTCAATTGGAGGTGCTGCTGCTGTCTGTGTGCTGGCAGAGGTGCTCTGAGTGGGAGTTGTTTGCAGCCCACTGGACTGTTCTGCAGCTCTGATATTGCTGGGTCCAGGCCTTGCTGCAGAGGCAGGGACAACTGTCCCCGCCGTTGCTGGGGCCACTTGGGGAGAACTGGTGGTTGTGGTGGCTGTAGTGGGCAACATTGGGCCACCCTGTGGTGAGGCCCACCATGCTCCGGAGGCCCGATCCGCCTGGTATTTTCGGGCCATCCGTCGGAACCCCGACTGCACCTGCAGGATGTGCCGGTATCTCATGGCGCGCCTTTCAAAATCATGCCTCTGTGCAGCACTCATGTTTGCAGTTGTGACGAGAAAGGGCAACTATTTACCATAGGAAATGCATTGGGTGGAATAGCACAATGGGTCAATTGGAAATTACTTTTACTGTAGTTGTAACAGCTCATATCACCACATAGATCATTGAAAGTCTCAGAGGAAGTACATGGGAAGCCTGCATACAAAGGGCATCTCACACCTAGCATATACATGTCTATACATGATGGGTGACATCAGCCTAAACTTCTCATCAAAATAATTAGTAATGCAGCTGACATTATGGCTGCACCTCCTCCGCCTATTGCCTTGACTACATATGTCAGTGTATGTGATAACAATCACAACCCTCAATATCTGCGATTTGTAATTGGATTTGCTAGTATAGAACTCATGTGCCATAACCGAGTGTGTACACTAGGTTCAAAACAAAGTTTCAAATGGTCACAAGTATGTGTAACATACTGGTTGCTACAGTCCTAGGTACCCTATTCCCAAACACATGGCAGTCTTTGAGGGGGGGGTGGGAAGAACATCCAACAATCCCATAATCAATGCACACCCAGGAGTGTATAGACAGCTCAACAAGTTTTTGCCTCCACACACAACACAAGTGAAGGGCTAGCAACAAATCGGAGTCAGCTAAACCTTGTCCTATCCAAGGTCCACACATGTCAAAATGTACTGACTTAGGCCAACATCACATACTACCAGTGAGGCATATTTTTCTACAGACACAGAGGAGCAAGAGCACCCATGATCATGAGTAGAATGTACACCTAGGCCATTGCACTCTAGTCCCACACACTTCTAGTACACCTTGTGGAAGTACATGCCCCCGGAAGATCCAACCTACAGTGTACTCAGTCCATCGTTAACTAGGAAAGCAGCAGATTTCAGACAAGCCATTAGCAGAAGCTATCTGAGAGAATGTCAGTCTGAAATGCAGACTCAGTCCGAGACAAGTCCCAGAGCAACTCTTACATTAACCAGTGTATTCCACATGACTCACCCCATTCCCCATAGCGGGCCCTACTGGAATGGCCTACAGACCCAAAATCTGAGAAATGGATAAGCATAGGTCAACTCAAAATGAAGTGATAACTGAAATCCCACTAATGGAACAATACTAATGAATGGGCAGCTCATCAAACCTTGAATTCTGTTAAACACACAGTAGTCCATCATGCATCACCAGCAAACATTAAAAATAGCACACATGCAACACTCACTGTAGGTGTCGGGGTCCTCAAAATGAGCCACCTCTCCCACTGTGTACGGTGCAGGTCCACCTGTAAAGCATGGAAGGAAAAATATACTCAGAATCCGTGCACTGATAAACAATTGCAATTACAAAGACAATGTGAGAATATGACATGAGTAATGAAACCCTTTCACACATGCTCATACTGCATGGAATTATTCATGAGCAACATTTACATTGGATGAGGCTCCTGCTACAGTTACACACCCTACTACACACATGCAGTGGCCTGGACAGTCATGTGGTGGCATGGATGCACCTCCATTAGTATGCACCAACAAAATAGGGGTGCATTCATCTCATCATGTGCATCCAAGAGAGACATCCAAAAGCTGGTTACTTGAGGACTGCATGACCTCTCAAACTCAAACAGCCTATGTGGTCATTTTCCATACACACCAACCAGACACACATGTGACATATGTGTGGACAACATTGCTAACTTCAATTGACGTGAAGGCAGCACTCATTTATAGCATCATGTAGGGTTTACAAATGTCAGTCTAGCTATGGCGTCTACATATGTAGGTATGATGTTTCAATATCCATTTTTCACTGGCTATTGTGACCTGTAGAGTCCTAATTGCGTCATTAATGTGTCGCTTGTCTGACACAAAGGCAGCACTACATTACATTCTGCTACAGGCAACCGGTATGTGTAGAAAACATGAGCTACCTGACTGCTAGCATTTGTCTTCCTTCACATTGTGCATCAATTACCCACTAGGTTTCCCTAGTATTACACACAGTCAGCTACTTATCTGGCAGATTGGGTAACAATCATCACATATCGCCACACAGCTTTAAATTGTGCTCATGTAATTGATCTGTACTCACCAACATGGCCACCAATCCTGATTCCCAGGTGGTCCAGCAGATCTTGCTCCCTGGATATCAGATCAGCCCAGCAGTGCTTCAGTTGATGGTCATTCCTTAGGCTACCATATACACAGACCAAGAGATGGCGCACCTTCCCCCACCGGACTTTACGGGCCTCCGTGTGATACCCCTGTATCACCCTACCCCCAGCCTCCAGCAAGAGTGGGAGGAAATGGCAAACAAGCCATATAAATCCCCCCAATTCCTCCTCACCCATCCTGGAAAGCCGTGGCCTACCAGACATGTCAGCACTGACAAAGGGGAAAAAGTTGTAGAAAAAGGAAAAGGGGGAAATGAGGAAAGGTAGAGTGGTGAAATACAAAGAAAACTTAAGAAGAAGAGCCCAACTAACCCCTATATTACAGTACCCACAACAGACTCCCACAGACAATAAATAAAACACTGGACTTGACAAAATACTACAACACAGACTCAGACAGTATTCAACAACAAGACAATGATGACAAAAGCACAATTGAGATGGTACACTGGACACAAAAGCACTAATACACAGGACAACACTTTCCACACAGCCACACAGTCTAGAATAATCTGAGACTGCAAAGTGAAAGTGAAAGTACAACCACTGTACAGATTCTGTAAACAGGATATCCTATTACATCACATCCTGCATAAAATGGCTGCCGTTTTTTTCCCGCTATGCGTAATTTTTTCACGCATACAGCTTGTGCGTCATATTTTTTGATGCATAGGAGTGCACATAATGCAGAGTCAAAAATGTTTTCTTCTTTGGTCTATTATATTTGTTTGAGGCTTATTTTACAGTTCTAGAGTTGAAAATTAAGCCACTGGAAAATATGATATCTAAATATGAAAAATATTTTTGACTCTGCATTATCTGCACTCCTGTGCGTCAAAAATTATGACGCACAAGCTGTATGCGTGGAAATATGACGCATTATGGAAAAAATGGAGGCCATGTTATGCAGGATATTATGATATCTATTTTTGAAAGAATTTTTTGACTCTGCATTATCTGCACTCCTGTGCGTCAAAAATTATGACGCACAAGCTGTATGCGTGGAAATATGACGCATTATGACAAATATGTCTTTCATTTGTCAAATTGAGAAATTAATTTTGTCATGACCAAACGGTGCTAAGTGATACACATTTGGGGTTAGCTATGGCAAATGTCCCTTATAGGATGTATAGAAGGTATTCACAGTGCAATAGTAATGATTGTTCAGAATGGATATTACTCATAATTGTACACATATGTGGGTAATTGCTGATGGCTATTTTCAAAATATGAATGGGATACCAGGATGTATTCCTTAGCAAAAATGTGTCCACATTTATCACGGTAATCAAAATGATAGAAAGGCCAAATAGGTAGTGCAATTATCGCCTACACTTTTTAAGGGGGTAACCATGTCCTAATTACGAGTTAATGTATCTTAAATGTGTTTTACTTTTGACATGTAGGGCACACATGCGCCTTATGCATGTGTGTGCTTCACATGTGCATAAATAATGTATATTTGGGGGGCAGTAGAGGTGGACTTAGGCCCCCAGCACCCTAGGGTTTGCTCTTCCAGACTTGCAAATGTATCCAAGGGTTTCCCAAATTCAGTAATGCTAAACCTTCAGCAGCAGGCTCATGGAAGCAAATAGGGTATGATTCACTGTTTGCCATTCTGTAATTCCATTTGCCCATTTTACGTTTGCCCTATTGATTCTTTGGAGAAATCTGACATACCATTTTGCATTGATATTTTTTGAAAAATCTCAACGTTCCTCATGTCATGATAGCAAATAGGTTGTTGATGTATGTGGCCCTTTATGCATTACCTGGTTTAGTGGCATGTTTCATTCTTCCTGCTAGGTTACAACTGGGACACTACTGTGATCGGCTGCTTGCAAATATTTTGTTGATTGGATGGTACATGTACATGTGTGTGGTCCAATATTGATCCAGTATCAACTGTCAGGGTGTATGTTGTCACTGTAACTTCCAGGTCTCCTCATGAGTTAGTGGCAGCTAATCTTGTTTCTATTGGGTATTGTTTGTAGCAAAATTTGAGAGAAGCCATTGAGGACATGGTCACCTACACATGGATGGTCCCACCCTGTCACTGAAAACGTGTAATGAGACTTTCAACTGGGCAACCTTGGTGTGCTGAGTGAGAGAATGTCTCAGGTGTCTGGATCCGGCATGTGTCATTGCAACATTTGTACTCCAGTTGGCCTCTGTGGATGGTAATGTATCAGGAAACATCATAGCCTCTGTGCAGAAGTAAATGGCTGGTATTCAACACACACGACTCATCTTTATCATTTGAACAATGTTACTCAGCGTTTGAACAGTCAGGGTCCTCATATGTGTTGACTTTTCATGGGCATTATCTGAGGTTGCTGGTTTTGATGGAGGCCATTTACACCATCATACACTATGGTCCTGGTCCACTGTCACACTTTGTAGTTTAGGCATTAATGAGGGCCAGACAACGGAAGGGCCAAGATTTGGCTATTCAAGGGCACTGTCACAAATCGGATGCAAATAACAGTCAGATGATTCAATACTATGTATTTGAGTATACATTGATGAGGCTAATGACAAATTAGTGTCTGAGGTACAAAAGGTTTTGGACAGCACGTGTGGTCCATAGGTGGACCCCAGGTATCTGTAGAGTGACCCACGGACAGGTGCCAGTCAGGCTGACAGGATGCTTGGTCAATCAGGAGCAAGTTCTTTCAGTAATTACATGATCAAGTGTTCTGACTAGGACTGGTCAGAGGGAGCAGTAGACAGTTGAGATGTCACACTGTGTATGTCCTGTGTTGTTTTGAAGGTGACACATGAACCCTGATAAAGTTTTCTACGGCAACATTAGTGTCAAAGCTTAATGATGTAATAGCTCAAATTCAAACATGTATGCAGTCGGAGGCATCAGCAGGGACGGGGCATGTACATTTGGGTGGTGTGCATGGCGGGGATCACTGGTGTGGCCTCCATCAGTGTCTCACTAGTCCTGTCAGATGGGATTTGCTGATAAATAGCCTACAGTACCTTTCACAGAAGAATCAATCTACAGGTGATACCAGGCCTTATAAACTCAAAGCCAGTGTATTATATGAGCTGAGTTCCATGCAGTGAGATGGTACTATGACAATGGTAGGCATAGGAAAGGGTGTGGCACACTGGATGACTCTTGTGAGTGTGTGTGTGTAGATGAGGGAATCTCAGTGTACACAAATCGGCATTCCAGGGACCTCTTCAGACAGGTGGGGTGTGAGTAGCTGCAAGTGTGTGTAATGTTTTTAGAAAAGGGCTGACATGTAGATGGGATGTGATGTGCTGGATGCTTGTCATAGGTGTAGCACTTGTGCTGTGTATGTTCTGCTTATGTGTAACTCTAGTGACAGATAGTCATTGCAATGATAGTAAGTAGTTGGAATTACTGTTGGCAAGAGTCTAGTACTACATTCCTGTTCCTGAAGCATTAGCATGTGAACTGCCTGATGTATAAGGCCTGTTTTCCCCTAGTTGAGTGATGGTGTTTTAGTTGTGTGCCATCTGCTGCGATGATCCATGTTTACTACATGTATGTGAGTCATATGTGTGGTCCTCAGCTATTGCCCTTCAAAGGTGAACTGTACAGGATGTCTGTCATTTACATTGTGTGTGTATTTGACCATTGTATGGTGGCCATTACATTTGTGGTGTATTTTTTTGTGTCCTGATTGTTATATCATTATTGCTCAATGAGACGACATTCTTCTTCAGATATTTCAAGCTAAAGGTGGGCAGAAATGAATAGGCCAAACCATGATGTGGTGTTTGTTATCAGTGTTTATTTACAATAGTGCATTAAGTGGTGATGGTGATAATCATGCAAAGAAATTATATACAATGTGTTGGCGCCTACGCACTCCAGCAGCCGTGTTTGGTTGTTCCCCCTCCTGTTGCAGGCCAGCATCCTCCTCTTCTTCGTCTTCAGGCATGTATGGGTCTGGTTCGAGGAGGGGAATGTTCCTTTTGACACAAATGTTGTGCAATATTGCACATGTGAGTATGATCCTACAGACCATCTCGGGGGAATATAGTAGGCTACAGCCAGTGATGTCAAGGCAGCGGAACCTTGACTTGAGGATCCCAAAGGTCCGCTCGACAATGCTGCGTGTCCTCTTATGGGCGTCGTAGTATGCCCGCTCTGCAGCAGTACTCGGGTTCCCAAATGGTGTCATTAGCCATGGCTGGATGCCATACCCCTGATCAGCTGAAAGAAAAACACAGAATGGGATCATGTAGATGTAGCTGCCACTATTGAAAAGACCTTTAATGGCAGTAGTTGTCTTGTGTTGTCTGTGACTCTTTTGTGTACTAATGTGATATCCTATACTTGTAGGCTATACCATCTGCATTGTGTTGTTTCCTTGGCTGAGCAAGTGTTTGTCTGCTAACCGTTTGTCAGCAGTATGTTTTGGGATTTGCAGTAGGGTGTGCACTCCCTAGCATTGTGACTTGTGATACAGGTGTCCGTGTGTCTTCACTGAGGGTGAGATGATAGTTCCATGCACATTTAAATTTGGAAGTGTTGTTAACACGTTCATATCAAAGTACCCTGTACATCCCATACCTTGAAACTTATGCAATGTATTAATGTAAAGGTCATTGTGACACTTACAATTTGCAAGGTGACATTTAGGCAACCACACTCATTAATGTCTTCACATTAGGCTGTACAGTAAATTCCAATGTGTGACAGGTTCAATGGTGAGTTAAGAAACATGGCTAGTGATGTCAGGACCTCAGTGTGTTCCTGTCTAGATGTTGCTGTTGTGGTGTATGTGTTGTGTGTCCTAGAGGGTTGCTGTGCAGTGTGTATATAAGTAGGTTTCTGTACTTACCAACAAGTAGTCCATTGCCATACCGTCCATCCTGGAAGTGTTGGTTGATGGTGCTGTGACGGAAGATGAATGAGTCATGTACACTCCCAGGATATTTAGCTACGATGTTGGTGATCAATCCCTGGTGATCGACTATGGCCTGCACGTTGATTGAATGTGTGTGCTTCCTGTTGCGGTAGAGGTGTTCTGTTGCAGCAGGTGGCACAAGGCGTACGTGTGTGCAGTCGATTGCACCAAGGACGTGTGGGAAGTCACTGATGAGGTAGAACCCCTGTTTTGTTTCCTGCTGCTTCTGCAGTGTGTTAGGGGAGCAGATGTGGAGGGGTGTCAGGCGAATGATGGCATCCAGTACTTTTGGCAGAAATGCGGAGAATGATGGTTGTGATATTCCGCCAACCAGGGCACCAGTTGTTTGAAATGAGCCACTTGCCAGCAGGTGAAGTACAGCAAGCAGCTTTGTTTCTGTTGGGATGGTGCGGGGTGTCACTAAAGTGGGGGCCAACTGCGGTTCAATGTTGCGCAGCAGCTGCTGAATGGCCTGCCAGTTCAACCGGTACCTCTGGATGATGTCGTGTTCCCTGAGGCCATGCAGGGTTGTTCTTGGGCGGAATATCCTCTCCTACCTTCTGCGCTGCCTTTGGGGTCCCTGCTGGTGTTGTTGTAGCTGCTGTTGTTGCTGCTGGGCTCTGCGTCTACGTGCACGCTGGATAAAAATCACCTCCATGTCTCCCTGTTGCTGCTCTGCTGCTCTGCTGTTTGTTCTGTGTGTTCTGATTAAATACAGGTGTGTTTGCCCCATTTTAACGCCTGCCACATCGGGCTGTGCGTCATTTTTTTGCTCCGCCTCCCGGTCGAGAGTCATTTTTGCCCGGAAGCATAAATACGGCGCACGCCGTTTGCGTCGTTTTTTGGACGGGAACGCCTACCCTGCATATCATTAACGCAGGGCGGGTTGCATCCAAGAAATGACGCACACGGCAGAATTTTGTCGTCCGCGGGCTCGGGCGTCAGAGTTTAAATATGGGGCAACGTTTGCGCTGATTGTGCGTCAAATTTTTTGACGCACAATCGGCGCAAACGGAGTATAAATATGCCCCTTAATCTCCTGTGCTTATAGGTCCCCCAGATGACAGCACGCTCCACTCTATACACCACACAGCAAATAGTTTTAAGTTTCCCCCAAGGGATCACTATAGTGGGAGGTGACTTTAATGATGTAGTGTGGCCAGAGCTGGACTTCACAGTCCCCAGGTCCCAAGGTGGTGAACTGGATGGAGTGACTGGGCCTATGCAATGCTTTGAGGGTATGGTATCCTCACACCTGGGGCATACACACATCTGCAGCACACAACACAGTGTCTCACATTGATCTCATCAGGCTCCCATCTACTGAGATGATTCATTCCACGGCCATCTGCCTCCTCCCTCAGATCACGCCACATTGATGGTCCTCTTTGGCCTGAGATGAGAGGGATTGTGCCCAGTTCCTCACTGCAAGGCACATAGTGGATCAGGACTGTGTAGCCTAGTTGCAAGAGGAATTTCAGACCTTCCTAGAGCTGAATAAGTCCTTAGTTGACTCGCCAGGGACATTATGAGCTGCGCTGAAGGACATGATTAGAGATATTGCAAGATCCTAACTGAAAGGTAGGGAGAAACAGCGTCTAATCCTGTCCTGTCCAATGAGCTAAAATCCCTGCATTTTACTTATGTACAACTTGCTAGTAATGGTATCAGGGCTTGAGGTGTATTGCAGCACTTCGACAAATGCCCTTTGATGGCGACCTGGGAAAGATGAAGTGGAGGGCGAAAATCCCAGTCCATAGACTTAATTTTCAATATTTGGTAATCTACATCACACTAGATTCACCCCTTGCATGGAGCCTCCACCTTGGCCTGCCTACACACTTGCTGATGGCATTGATGTCTAGATGGGCCAGGTTATCCCTAAACATTCTGGGCTGCATTGCATTGTTAAGATGAAAGCCCTACCACCTCATCTTTATGTCTTGCAAACTTTCTGTCGGTTATCCCACAGATTTGTTTCCGAACCCTAGTGACCAAAATACAAAACCACACAGGATTGCAAGGAGCAAATGCATTCAGACCCTGTATGATTGAGGAATGCGCATGGAGGATATCCACTTATTAAGGACTTTCCAAACCTTGGTGATCAATGACTGACTCTGTTGGGGTTAATCAGACCTGGCCTTCAGACTAGAACTGGTCCGTATGGGCTATGAAGAGATCCTACATATGCTGTACCGAGCCCCGGTCTCTCAAAAATTGCCAGAGGTTATGAGGGCTGTATTCTTAGCATGATGGGTCACACTCAGGTGGATGTGGTGGAATCGAAGCATCACTCTGGAGACCCCACTAAGGCAGCGAACCTGGTTGATGATAACCACAGAGGGCTTTGTCTGATGTGATTTGAATGGCATTTCGACAGCAGGGGACATCTGAAGAGGAGCGCAAATGCAGTCTTTTGCTGCGCTCCAAGCAGAGCTTGCACTTCATTAGTCTCAATTTTACCGGTATTTGCAATTACGACATGCACTCACACAACATACTGACGTACAGTGGTGTCTGAGTACAACTGTCTGGGAGCCAGGGTTCTTATGTGCCCCATTGGGTAGGGTGGGATCTTTTCCATTTTTAAATCTTAAGTGACTCACTTCCTGGACCAGTCCTAGTGAGGACTAGGTCGATGACCTGTGTAGGCCTACTAGATGATAGTAATTGGCAGGATGCCTGTATGGCCCCGTGGACATTGGCCATCCCCTCATGACTCCGGTTTATCCAACTTCAGTTTCTCCATGCCACCTACTTTACACTGGAGGGCCTGTGGGGCGCCCAAAAGCGAAACTTCTAACTGCTCCACTTGTTTACAGGTACAGCAGGCCTTTTGACACGTTATTGGGATGCCGGATTTTTCCAGAATACTAGGGTAACATATTTGACACTTTATCCAGACTCTTGGCCAGGCCGATTGACTCATTCACTCTGGTGGCATTGCTGGGGATTTTGGAGGACCTGGGGGTACCCTGGGTAGTCCGCCTCCAGTTTAGAACTGCTACATTGCTCGCCAAAAGAGACACTGACAAACCTTGGGGTGAGGCAAGCCCACCAATAGTGGCGAGCGGCAATGGACTGGTGTGTCAAGTTGTAGGCCCAGATGTATGCCACAAAGGGCTGACTTCAAAAACATCGGAAGATATGGGGCAAATGGTGGGACTACTATGGACTATTGTGGCAGGGAAGTTATTTGAATGCTGGGTGTGGGGTTGTGCTGGAACCAGCAAAGTTTATCCTGTGTACTCGCTTGTACATGTTGAGGGGAAAAATCCCCAAAAGACTTGAATATAAAAAAAAGACACCAAGATAAAATATACCCTTTTCGGGTGGGGACAAATGCTTTAATTACAGCTCTTCAACTATTTTATCACAAAGCGATCCGAAGACTCAAATACCATTCCCTTTATGTTCTTTTATAGAAAACCATTCCATAGCGAACAAAAATATACCATTGCTGGCAGCGAGCTTTTGGCTGTGGAGGAGCCTTTCCAAGACTGGAGACGTCATCTGATGGGAGCCTGTCACTCTGTTACCATTTTACCTGGCATAGCATTGTTCACAAGACGGTCAGAAGTCTAACCTCACCATGCAGAATGCTAAACCACATCGTAAACAACTAATAAAGCAAGGGCATTACATTCTGGCAGTCACTGGACTGGTCCTTCTGCTATGTACCTGTTTTCTCTTTGTGGCAGTAAAACGTGTTAAAAGACAATGCCCTTTCTGGACATATCTTTTCACTAGTGATGACTTGAACGCTAGAAAGGAGGCATGTAGGAAAGTACCATCTTTCTAGGCATGTTTACCCCATTTTTACCTGTATGTCAGTATGTTTTTGCCTGTCTCACTGGGATCCTGCTGGGCAGAACTCCAGTGCTCATAGTTTATGGCCTAATGTGTGTGTCTGTATAGTGCTTGACTGTGTCACTGAGGCTCTGCTAATCAGGACCTCAGTGCTTATGCTCTTTCTGCTTTTAAATTTGTCACTATAGGCAATCCATATACATTTATTTTCATGGGGGTCGACCTGCAGAGGCAATACACACAGGAAAATGGAATTAGTCAAACAGTCCTGCTTGTTACATTTATGGCCCACCATACTCTTTCACATCACCATTTACACACACATGGCCCAGCACACAACCTGTACGCTGCCCAGGGGACGTTCACCCACCCCCCTTACACAAGGCCTTCACACACAACTCCATGCATTCATGCCACATGCATCGTGCCCACAGTGTACTCACCTGTTGGTCTGGAGGCCCATACAGCAGTCCGTACTGGGGTAGGACCCCACCCAAAAGTTTCTCCAACTCCGCCGAACTGAAGGCAGGGGCCCTTTCCGCAGTCACATGGGCCATGGTAGGTTCCAGACACAGGTCACAGCAGGAGATGCAGTGTAGGCCCTCTCCTGCTGAAGGTAAGGTAGCAAGTGAGGAATCAGATAGAAAATGGTGGTCATGTCCGCGGCGGTGCATACCGTCACTGCCAGCATAGATCACCATTGGCCACTGTACCCCATAGGGCCCAATGTTAACCAATGAGGAGTTGCACGGCGGTTCCCAAATGCCTCCCGCAACGGCGCACAACGTCAGCGGAATTACCTCACTTCCACCTGTCCCTCCACACATGACAGGCGGACGCCATTTCAGGGGATGGGGGGACAGGCCCTAGTAAATAACTACATCACTGTTTGAATTTGGACATACAAGACAAATCCCACTGACCCATTACAATTTGTCAGCTTGCATCGTACTGTTGTTGCCCCATTGTTCAGTTTGTGACCGGCTCTTCACTCTTTTGTCCCTTAGATTGCTACCCCTGTGGATGACTAGGAGATGGAGACATACCCCAGTGTACAGACCCCTGGTGGAATTGGCTACACTGGAGGACAGGCACATCATCCTCACCTTTACACTTGACAGGGCCACAATCCCAGAGCTATGTGCCCAATTGTAGCATGACCTGATATCTGCTATCCATCACCCCACTGGGATCCCCCCCTCCTGTGCAAGTTCTCTCAGTGCTCCATTTCCTGGCAACTGGTTCTTTCCAAGAGACAGTGAGCTTGGCAGCAGGAATGTCACAGCCAATGTTCTCAATAGTGCTGACCAGAGTGCTGTCTGCCCTGATTAAACACATGTGCAGCTACATTGTATTTCCCAAGGTGGAATATTTGGCCACAGTGAAGGCTGACTTCTATGCAATGGGACATATCCCCAACATAATTGGGGCGATTGATGGAACACATATTGCTTTTGTCCCCCCCCTGTCAAAATGAACATGTGTACAGAAATCGTAAGAGCAGGGCTGTGAGTGGTGTCCATGCATTGGTATGGCATGCAGGGCTTGGCATCGGGATGAGTGGGATGTGATGGTCGCGGGTGTGGGAGGTGGTGGAGTGATGGGAGTGAGAGTGAGGGTGGGGGCATGTGATGACATGCAGGTGGGGGGGTGATAGTAGTAAAGAGTTGACTTACCAGAGTCGAGTCCTCCTCCTACTCTGGCCAGGCCCTCAGGATGCATGATTGCCAAAACTTGCTCCTCCCATGCTGTTAGTTGAGGGGGAGGAGGTGAGTGTCCACCGCCAGTCCTCTGTACAATTAGTTGGTGTCTTGATACAATGGAACGTACCTTCTCCCGTAGGTCATTCCACCTCTTCCTAATGTCATCCCTAGTTTTTAGGTGCTGTCCCATAGCGTTGACCCTGTCCACGATTCTCTGCCATAGCTCCATCTTCCTTGCAATGGATATCTGCTGCAACTGTGCTCCAAATAGCTGAGGCTCTACCCTGATGATTTCCTCCACCATGACCCTTAGCGCCTCCTCTGAGAATCAGGGGTGTCTTTGTGTGTCATGGGTGTTGTGTGAGGTGTGTAGGTGAGGGTGTGTAGGGTAATGTGTTGGGGTGTGTGATGTGGGGTACGTGAGTGGTGTATAGGTGTGAATGGTGTATGGCTCTGGTTGTGTCAGTGGTCCTGCTGTCTTTCTCTGGTGGCAATTGTTTGTAGTCGTAAAGGGTTGTGGGTAATGTGGGTGGGTGTTTTATAGTGGTGTGGGTGTGGTTTGTGTATGGGTGTCAGGTGTGTGTTGTTTGAATTGGCCAATGTGGTGTTGTTTTGTTTGTGTGTGTGTATTTTGAGCGCGGCGGTATGTACCGCCAATGGTTTACCTCCATTGAATGTCGGCCGTGGTGATTCGTGGGTCATAATGTGGTGGGCGTTGTTCTGTTGGTGTAACGGTGTGGGTTTTGATACCGCCACTTTAGCACTGACCTTTGGTGTGGCAGAATTGTGTCTGTGGCTGAATAGTGACGGATTGGTGTGTGTGTGTCATAATATGATGAACGGATATCCGCCGCTGCGGCAGTATGTCGGCGGCAGTCAGCGTGGCGGTAAGTGGGATTTACCACCAATATCATAATGAGGGCCTATGTGTTAGAAAGGTTATGTTCCATCTAATGAATGATGAAAGCTATATATGATATTGTATGACCAACAAAACTGTTTTTTGTGAACAAAGAAGAGTGATGGATGTTTGTACCATTTTTGTGCAATATTTCTGTGGTAAAATAAATGCAAAATTGAACACAAATTATAGGATTGCTGAATAGGTAATTTATAGGATTTAAATATGTGATTAATTCTTGTCTTTCTTACGCAAATTGATTGTTGTGTCTCACAACCTCAGTTTTTAGTGTCTGGTGGATAAAAAAATAATGTAGTTACTGGCCCTGCTTCTCCCATTTGTTTTGTTAGGTAATAACAATGTAAAGCATTATTCTCTTCAGGATCAATTCCCTGCTGACCCTATCTTTATTCCCTCCCCAGACATTTATTATTAGTACCATAGGAAATGACACTGGAGACACTGATAATGCTACTTAGCTGGTGTGTAATCTGCTGCTGTTGACCATTGATCTGACAGAGTGGAAGATAAATGTAAAATGGGAGTTGTAGTGTATATTTACATCACCCACATATATGACTTCCAAACCCCATTCGTGGCTATGGCGAACAGTCAAAGGCTTCTTATGGAGGTTAATTTCAAGATACAACAGGCTCAAGCAAACAAGCAACAGCATAATAACTTGATTGACTAGCCTAGTGTTTATCTTAATAAAAGATGCAGGCACATATACATTGGTAAGGCAGCACAAGGATCTGGGTCTAGCTTGTTGCAGCAGAATTTTACAAAAGTGGACCAGGAGGCCACCACTCCCATAACAGACAAAAAGATCAGGTCACAACTATATGATATGCTTGAACATTTTCTCGAAAGCTAATGGTGCGCAGTAATAACCAGAATATAGTCTCACATGGCACCCCTGTTTGAACTCTGTGGGAGCGCACTGTGACTAAAGTATATGGTTCCTACAAGTACTATTGTGTTCTGGCTGGACTGCATTTTAAAAGCCCTACAGTGACAAATAACAAGGGAAATAGAGTTATCATATTGGAAAACCTACTTTTATACATTAGCTAAGTCACCTCTAAATTCTGCCTTTTAAGCCCTAGTGGTTGGATGCTTAATATAAAAGTGGGGAGTGGTAGATACTAACATAAATGATGTCTCCACAGTGAACAGTTACAAGAAGAGGTTTGTCATTATTCAGGTAAAGTTATATTTTTCATGAACAGGCTTAGTTATGAATAAAAGTCATTTTATTGTATCCTTGCCGGCAAAAATTATAGAACGGTCAATCAACATGTTTTTCACTTATGATTAACAATCTAATTCAATGGCGAAAGTACATTTTTGATACCTTTGGTGATAAAGTAACTTTATAAAAGTGTAATTTGACCTGCCTGAGAGTTTTTAGGAGAGTAAATTGTTTTATAATGTATTTACTTTACAGACTTGTCACAGAGACCAAAAACCCACCCCTGGCTGTCTTTTAATGACCCTCCTCCTGGAAGACAATGACTTGGCCTCTGGTAGGAGGAAGGCTTGAGGGGTGGTAATAGTGGACACTTGGCAGGGCATACCCATTCATAAAAGGGAAAAGAACAGTTGGCAAAACAACGTGCAAATGCAACAGCACTTGCTTTTGAAGCAGAGATCCTGAATTGGGTTGTCGGGAACTGAAACTACTCACAACCTTAGGCTCCCAGGATTTTCAGTCTGTGCTCCCACGGATAAAACCATTTCTAGCACTAGCAGAGAGCAGGAATGCTTATCTCGATAAAGGAGTGGTTAAAAGACAAAGGGCTAGATGTATCAAGATTTCGGTTAGCGATTTCCAAATTGCGATTTTTAAGAAAACGCAATTTTAAAAATGCAAAAAGCGATATATCAAATTTGAAAATTGCAAATAGCGATTTCTTAAAACTCGCAAATGCCATTTGCGAGATGCACATACCGAATCGCAAAATAAATTGCGATTCGGTAAATGAAATTCGCAAATAGCGAAAACGGCAAACTGGAACTGCCTGATGACATCACAACCAGGAAGTGAGTCAGCCCATGCTGTTTCCATGAGCCACACCCAAAGGAGCAGTGAGAGAGACACAGCCCAACACCAGGGAGTCAGCATTGTGAGGAAGCCAGGATCAAACTGCAACATGGCCAATGCTGGCAATGGGAAGGAGAAGGGAGACAGGAAGAGGAAGCTGAAATTCAGTGAGAAAGAATTGGAGGTGCTCATTGAGGAGGTTGTTCGGAACCATGACAGACTCTTTGGCAAGAGCTCACTCCAAGTACCTGAGAGTGATAAGCGGAAACTCTGGTCTGGCATACAGACAAAAATATGCGCATTGGGTGTTGCGCAGAGCTCTGTGGAGGAGATACGCAAGCGATGGTACGACTTGCGGTCCCGTGCCAAGGAGTTGGTGGCCAGCAGGCTTAGGGAGGCAAGGAGCACCAGAGGCGGACCATCCACCCACACACCCTCCAGCCCTATGGAAGAAGTGTTGGAGTCCACATTGCTGCCAGAAGCTGTCAGTCGTGTAACTGACATCGACACCTCAGGGACACCCAGCACCAGCAAAAGTAAGGCCAGTGATTATGTGTATCCCCACATCTGCATGTACACATGCCCCTTAGGAAATAGAACCTAGCTTGATGCACAATGAAAAGTAGCCCATGTCACATCTTACATGCAACACAACAGTGCCTTCTGGGAGTGGTAGTACACAACCCTAAGGTGACTACACAACATAAATAGCAAGATAGTGGGCAGCCACATAGAGAAACCCCACAAATGACTCAGGGTGACACAATTTATTTGTACATATAAAGCAATACTGTGGAAATCTGTAACGAATGCTAGAACTGACATGCTGCAAATTATCCTTGCAGATAACTCGGTCCCTGCTGCTGCAGGATCCAAAAAAGTGGGGGAAGCAGAAACACAGCCACAGTCTGACTCAAATACAAGTGAGTCCTACAGTATTGTTCCAACTAGACGCAGGGCAAGGGTGTTACCACTGCCAGAGTACAACCTGGACTCAGATGAGATGCCAGAACATGAACCCACACCACCACCAGAGCCGAGTCCCACAGGAAGACAACAGTCCATGCACCAGCGCCATTCTACTCCCCTCAGGAGGCATCACGATGCAGGCAGACAGGGCACAGAAGAAGGAGTGGGCCCATCAATCTTTGGCAGCCTGGAAGCTTCCATGCTGAAGGTGCAGCGCCTGCAATGCAAACATTTGAAGTCACTGCACAGACAGTTTGTCTCACAATAACAATATGGGGTTACAAAACAAGCACTTAGAGACCCTGATTGAGGGACAGCAAAGAGTTGCTGAGAACACCAAGGAGTTGACACAGGCCATTGGGGAACTATGCACAGAGATACGGCAGGAGCGTGTCAGCCAGTGCAGGCGCCATCACCAATATTTGGCTAAGTTTGACAGCTTCTGTAGATCAGTCAATCGGCTTGCAAGTTCAACGGCCCTGATATCACGGCATGCCGTTGCCACACAGGTGGAGATGGCCATTGCATTAGGGACATTGCACAGGGACTGGTGCAAATTACCAATGTAGTGGATGCCATGCAAACAGTACGCAGTGCCACAAACAGCGAACTGAGTGTTGGTGACAGTGAGGAGTCATCTAGCCTCAGCAGTCTGACAGTCCCTGTGATTGATCCGAGGCGTCACAGTGCCAGACACAGTACTGCAGGTGAACCTGCTACTAGAGGTGCCAGGGAGGGCACTGAGCACTCAAGTGGAGTGCGTGGACGAAAGAAGTGATGTTGAGGGCTACAGGGGACCACCTCAACATCTGTAATTAAGTCATGCTATGATGCTGATAGTGTGACACTGTTAATAGATCATGTCTGCCCATTGTGAATAGCTATGTCCTACTGACACAATGTTTACCTGAAGTCATGGTAATAAAGATGCTAACTACTGAAAAACATATTATTGAAGTCATTACTTAAGTCAAACATGGTTGTGTGTGATGTCAGCACGTCTTTGCCTGCCTTCTGCTGTACTGGTCCTGTCGGCTGGTAGAAGTGGTAGTAAGGGATCATCATCCTCATCTGAGTCTGGCTCCATGAGTTCCACTAGTATGCATCTGGTGGTTGCTATGTTGTGCAGAATGGCACATGTGGCCACACTTTTGCATGTCGTCTCAGGGCTGTACTGTAGTGCACCTCCACTCCCATGGATGCACCTGAAATGGCTCTTCAGCAGCCCAAAAGTGCGCTCCACCGCGTTGCGGGTAGCCTTATGTGCAGCATTGTACTTCCTCTCTGCTGGGGTGGCAGGGCTCAGGTAGAGCGTTAGCATATAGGTGCGCACTGCGTAGGCACTGTCTCCTGAATGCACAGAGAGTACAATGAGTACATTTGCTGTCTGACGTTATGCTTACATCAATGCATTATTGTGAACTATCAAATTACCTAGTAGATATCCTTCCCCAAACTCCCCAGCTAGCAGTCTTGTGTGTATCCCACTGTGGCGAAAGATGTAGGAGTCATGTGTGCTCCCTCGGTATCTGGCAACGACATTGGTAATGATGTAGGAGGCATTGAATGTCACCTGTATGTTTATGGAATTATAGTTTTTACGGTTGCGAATCACATACTCGCTGGCCGATGGTGGACAGATTGCTACATGTGTCCCATCAATGGCACCTAGCACATGTGGGAACTGTGCTATCTGGTAAAAATTAACTTTGGTTTGTTGCACTGCATGTGGGGTGTTGGGGAATCTGATGTACAGTTGTATTCTGCTCAGCATGGCATTGAGAAATGCATTGAAAAATCTAGAGAGGGCACTCTGTGATACCCCTCCAGCTGCTGCTATGACCCCTTGAAAGCTCCCTGAGGCTAGTAGGTGCAGGAAACATAATACCTGCACATGGGTGGGTATGCTATTGGTCCTGTGTGTTGTGCGCTGCAGCATGGGTTGTAGCTCAGCTATCAGGTCAAGTATCATGGCTGAGCTTAACCTGTACTTATCCAAAAATGTCCTCCTCAGTCTGGTCAAAAAGGGTTATGGGCACTCTGAAAATGCGCTCCTGTCTACTCTCTCTCCTCAAACCTGCCAAGATTCTCATTCTCCTTGCCATGACATAGAGTGCAGCCATTGTGGAAGAGGGGCTGAGGAATTCTGGGCCTCTTTATATAGGTTGCACCTGGTTACCACCTGGTTTCAGTTTGTGGTAATTTGCATGTGCAAACGGCCATTTTGCGAATAATCGCAAATTGTGATTCTTTGCTACATTGCATTGCGAATACATTTTTGCGTGTCGCAATCTGCATCTTGCAAATAGCGGCACGATTCACTAATCTGTATCGCAATTAGCGCTTTGCTAACAGCGATTCGGTAAATCATGTCGCTATTTGCGACACGCAAATTCATCTCTCATTCGCAAAAAATTTCAGTTTTTGGATTTTTTTAAAATTCACACTGCAAATGCATTTCATACAACGTGAAACGCATTTTTGAATTCGCAAACGGACATTCGCACAGTTTGCGAATGCAAAATCCTTTGATACATCTAGCCCAAAGTTCCAACAGCTAGAGAAAGACTGGGCTATTTTGGATAAAGAACTCTGGGAAGATTTGCAGTAAATTGAGAAAGGTAGCGCTGCAAAATGAGGCTGAGAGTTTGTGAAAAAGTTATCAGAACAGAGTGTGGAGAATTCTCCAATTATTGGCTAGTGCACAGAAAAAGACTGCCACCTCACAATTACCCCACCGAACATTCCTGGACCTTCAAAGAAACATTTTGAAGAAAGAAGACTGTGCCTGATTGCTAAAAAAAAGAAGACCCTAGAGAACTACTGCTGAAACCCAGTGGCTGGCTTTCAAATAGTCAGGTGAAGACTTTAGGACATATTAAGAGTTTGGCAGAAACATCACAGATATTGTATCCTCCTTATTACAAGTGCCATAGAATATAATGCACTTGTAACATGTCAGACGTGATTTCAGTCATGTTTATGATGGAGTAACTCGTCTGCCATACTCTACATCAGGCCTTCAATCAATATTTCCACCTCTAGGGGACCATGATAAGTTGCTGAGGCTTCCCCAGTGTAGGCTAGTCCTTAGGGGGCAAGATATCCAGGTGGGTACCACTCAAAGCTTTTTGTCTCATACTAAAAAGGACTTGGTAGGATCTTGTGGTGAAGGCATCCAGCCTTATGAAGCCAATCCCTGCTAGATTCTCCA
Organism: Pleurodeles waltl; assembly: GCF_031143425.1. Taxonomy (NCBI): domain Eukaryota; kingdom Metazoa; phylum Chordata; class Amphibia; order Caudata; family Salamandridae; genus Pleurodeles; species Pleurodeles waltl. Next base: position 297,730,736 of record NC_090443.1, on the reverse strand, counting down.
ACCTTGAAAGAATTTAGAGAACCAAAAACAAGATTAAGGCCCTCATTACAACCCTGGTGGTAAATGCCGCTTACCGCCGTGCAGAAGACCGCCAACATGCTGCTGCGCCCGCAGAATTTCACTACAGCTATTACGACCCACAGTTCGGAATCTGCCATAATACAGACACCCACACAAGTCCGCCACACCAAAGGTCAGTGATAAACTGACGATAACAAAACCGACACCGTCACGCCAACAGGAATACGCCCACAGTATCACGACCCACGAATCCACGTGGTGGTCTTTCAACGGCAGTATTGCATTGGCGGTACACACCGCCGCGCTCAAAATACACACACATTTACAAAACACAACCACATTGGACAAATCGAAATACACACACCCTTATACACATACACACACCAAACCCACACACCCAATCCAATATAAAACACACACCCACATTACCCACAACCCCTTACAATGAAAATGTATGAAGAAGCAGAGAGACAGAAAAGCAAAGACCACACCAGCATCCAGGGGCACACAACACCATCACTCATACACCATCCATGCACAAAACACCACACACCCCAAAACATCATCCCACACATCACCTCACACACCACTCACACCACATCATGGCACCTCAACGACACACCAGATTCTCTGAGGAGGAGCTCAGGGTCATGGTGGAGGAAATCGTCTGGGTAGAGCCACAGCTATTCGGATCACAGGTGCAGCACACCTCCATTGCAAGGAAGATGGAGCTATGGCGCAGAATCGTCAACAGGGTCAACGCAGTGGGACAGCACCCCAGAACACCAGGATGACATCAGGAAGAGGTGAAATGACCTACGGGGGAAGTTGTGTTCCGTGGTCTCCAGACATCAGATTGCTGTACAGAGGACTGGAGGTGGACCCCCACCTCCTCCCCCACAACTAACAACATGGGAGGAGCAGGTCTTGGCAATACTGCATCCTGAGGGCCTCGCAGGAGTAGCAGGAGGACTGGACTCTGGTAAGTAAAAACTTTACTATTATATCCCCCACCCTACCTGCATGCCATCACATACTCCCACCCTCACCCCCATCACTCCAACACCTCACATATGCCCCACTATCACAACCCACCCATCCCAACACCAAGCCCTGCATGCAACACCAAAGCATGGACACCAATCACCAAAGCATGTCCACTACAGACACCCACACAGACCCCAAAACAAATATCACACAAGGACCAAGACAATAATGCAAGCACTAGAGTACAGAGTCACTCACCCATTGCACACAATGGCACACAGATGCAATAATCATGCCTTTACCCCCCTGCAGGACCTCAACCCATCGTCACCGGACAGGAGGTACCAAACATGTCCAGTCCCCCCACAGAAGAGACCCACAGTGATGACAGCAGCTCTGCACAACTGGATCAAGATGACCAGCCCGGTCCATTAGGGACCTTGGGGCAGTCGGTTCCCCTGACACTGGCACAAGCCACCACAGAGCTTCCCCCCTCAGGAAACACCAGCACAGCACCCACCCAGCGGGCCCATCCTTCTGTCCCCAGGACACATCAGTCACCAGTGTGTCCACCACTACAGGGAACCCAGGCAAACCAACCAACCCAAGAAAATCAGGGTCCTGGTGGCAGTGGCAGTGGGCACACGGTTCAGGGGACAGAGGCTCAGGAAAACAGGGAAACTGGGAGGACTGCTGTGCGACAGGGGGAGGACAGGCCCAGGGAACCCACTCTCCACGAGGCCCTCTCCAACATCATGGGAGCTTACCATCATTCCCAGGAGAGGATGGCAACGGTACTGGCCAAGTTTCAGGAGACCCAGCGGCTGCAGGAGGAACACTATCTGGGGATCAGGGAGGACCTGAAGTCCATTAACAACACACTGGTCACCATTGCAAGGGTGCTGCAAGACCTTGTCAACACCAGGAGGGACACTGTGGCACAACAAGGGGCCCCTGACACTAGCCTGGACGATGAACAGCCCTCCACCTCCGCCGGCGCTAGTGGACAGGAGGCACGGCCACAGGCACACAACACCAGCACCCCAGCCCTTGCAAATGGAGAACCACCCCTCAAACGGTCCCTGAGATCCAGGAACAAGACAGAGAACATTGCCAAGACCCCTGCCAGGAAATGAGACCCCCCCTGAAAGTCACCCTTCTGCCCCACTTTGTCACCCTGTCCAGCCTTAAACTGCCATTGCTCCACTTCCTATGCCCCTTTGGACAATGCACCTGTGAAACAAATAGACGGGACTCTGCCATGGACATTCCTCCACCATCACCCCTGCCCATTTTACAACCCCCTCCACATATTTGCACAGAAATAAACACACTTCTATCACAAAACAATCTGGAGTCAGTCTGTGCTTTCACAAACGTGTAATTGCAATAACCATGGAATATAGCAATGTCAATTTAATTGTTCACATACCGATGTAACACAGCTGTAGGGCTGGAGAAAATATAGCAGAGGGCACAAAGTGGGACCCACATCTGTGAAATGGAAAGGCAAAATGACAAGTCAGGGTCCATACACTGAGTGAAAATGACAGACTTATGCTAGCTCCAACAATAGTATGAGATGTGGGAGGCAGTGACATCTTCTTACCTGTGTCTCACTGGAAGTATTGCATGATTATGTTGTTTCTGTTGTCGATACTCTCTTCTTCTGCCTCCTCTTCTTCACTGTCCACAGGCTCCACAGCTGCCACAAGACCACCAGCTGGACCATCCTCCTGCAGAAAAGGCACCTGGTGTTGCAAAGCCAGGTTGTGCAGCATACAGCAGGCCACGATGATCTGGCACACCTTCTTTGGTGAGTTGTAGAGAGAACCACCTGTCATATGGAGGCACCGGAACCTGGCCTTCAGGAGGCCGAAGGTGCGTTCAATCACTCTCCTAGTTCGCCCATGTGCTTCATTCTAGCGTTCCTCTGCCCTTGTCCTGGGATTTCTCACTGGGGTCAGTAGCCATGACAGGTTGGGGTAACCAGAGTCACCTGCAAATGTCGAGAGACAACTGTTAGACACACACTAACCCAAAGGGACAACCCCATACCCAGACAACTATTCACACTATATAGGGTCCTTGTCCTCACCTATTAGCCACACATGGTTCCTCTGGAGTTGCTTCATCACATAAGGGATGCTGCTATTCCTCAGAATGAAAGCGTCATGCACTGAGCCAGGAAATTTGGCATTCACATGGGAGATGTACGGTCGGCCAAACACACCATCAGCACATTCATAGAATGGTAGCTCTTCCGGTTTCTCTACACCTGTTCACTCCTGCGGGGGGTACCAAGGCCACATGTGTACCATCAATGATGTTGGGGATATGTCCCAGGGCATAGAAGTCACCTTTCACTGTGGGCAAATCCTCCACCTGAGGGAACACGATGTAGCTGCGCATGTGTTTCAGCAGGGCAGACAACACTCTGGGCAACACGTTAGAGAACATTGGCTGGGACATCCCTGATGCAATGGCCACTGTTGTTTGAAAGGAACCACTTGCCATGAAATGGAGTACAGACAGAACCTGCACTAGAGGGGGGATTCCTGTGGGATGGCAGATAGCTGACATCAGGTCTGGCTCCAACTGGGCAGACAGTTCATGGATTTTTGCACGATCAAGTCTGTAGGTGACTATTACGTGTCTCTCTTCCTTTATCGACAGGTCCACCAGCGGTCTGTACACCGGAGGATGCCGCCATCTCATCACCTGCCCCAGCAGACGTGCCCTATGGACGAGAACAGCGAGCAGAGAGTCAGCCAACACTGAGGTATGACAACATGTCATTTGCACACATTTATTAATCCACAATGTGTTTATTTAAGGCCTACATTGGTGTGACGCAGTTAATATTAATGCCATGTGGCCCCCTGAAATGGCGGCTGCCTGACCTGTAAGGTGGGACAAGGGGATATGAGGTAACTGTGCTGGCGTTGTACACCGTCGTGGTACGCGGTCAAAGACCGCGGCGCAATCCAGCATTGGTTAACATTGGACCCTATGGGTCCGAGAAGCCAATGACGATGTACGACGGCGGTGACGGTACGCACTGCCGCGGACGTGATCGCCATTTTCTGTCTGTTCACTCACTTGATTCCTGACCTTCAACAGGAGAGGACCTAACCTGCAAGTGCTGCTGTGACCTCAGTCTGGAAGCAATGATGGCTCATGTGTCTGGGGAAAGGGCCCCTGCCTTCACTTCGGAGGAGTTGGACAAACTAGTGGATGGGGTCCTCCCCCAGTACACACAACTGTACGGTCCTCCAGACAAACAGGTGAGTACACTGTGAGCATGCTGCATGGGCAATGCGTGTTTGGAGTGGTGTGGATGGAAGATACATGGGGGGGACTGAGGCCTGCATGTGCGGACGGTGAGTGTATGTGCATCAGGGCAAGGGTGGGAACAGGGGGCAATGAGTATGACGGTCCGGATGGGTAAAGATTTTCCTTTCCCCTGTACTATTTCTCTAGGTCAGCGCCCACCAGAAGAAGGCTATTTGGCGTGCCATCGCCAAGGACGTCCGGACCCTGGGGGTCCACCACAGACAGAGCACTCACTGCCAGAAAAGATGGGAGGACCTTCGCTGCTGGAGCAAGAAGACGGAGGAGGCCTAGCTGGGGATGGCCTCCCAACGTGGGAGGGGTGCTCGTCGCACCATGACCTCCCTGGATGTTCCAGATCCTGGCGGTGGCGTATCTGGAGTTGGATGGGCGCTTGAGGGCATCACAGTAGCCACAAGGGGGTGAGTACACTATCATTCAGCTGACTCTGCGCGCATTACGAGGGGTCTGGGTGGGGGAGGTGGGCAGTGGGTTCCCCTAGGCCAGGGCGATCTTGGTAGACAAGGTCCTTTGTGAGGCAGGCTCAGTGGCACCCCAACCCCACTAGTGGTTAGTGCCATCTACAAGTAGTCAGGCTTCTGTGACTTCCATGTGTGCAGCAATCGGGCTTAGGCCTTGTACCTCATGGGCATGTGATTAATCTAGGAACTAGAAGTGCATGGCATAGTGCAGAGGGCTGCTGTGTCTGTAGTGTCTGCCAAAGGTAGTGGTGTTGCATGCACTGAACATGTCTTTCTTCTGTCGTCCCCCCACTTTTTGTGGTCTCCCTGTTCTTGTGTGCAATAGCTTCATCAGGTGGAGGAGCATTGGCACCGGAGCAGGAGGGAGCTGCATCCCACTTGGCCCTGGAGGGCGAAACAACAGAGTCTGAAGCCACCAGTGGACGGAGGGCAAGGGGAGCTCCACGGCGGGGACAGGAGCAGACAGAAGTGACAGCGGCTCCTCCTCTGATGGGAGCCCCCTTGCGGCGGCAGTCCCCTCTGTGCCCCCGCATTAACAGGTACAGCTGCCACCCCCCTACCAGCACCGCCCTCCCAGCAGCCCCTCAGCGTGTGTCCCGTGCCCGCTCACCCAGGAGGGTGGGCATCTCCTTCGCCCCAGGCACCTCAGGCCCTGCCCCAGTCAGCCCTGCTGCCCTCAGTGAGGAGGCTATTGACCTCATGAGATCCCTCACTGTTGGGCAGTCTACCATTCTGAATGCCATCCAGGGTGTTGAGAGGCATTTGCAACAAACAAATGCATACCTGGAGGGCATTCATTCTGGCCAGGCAGCCCAACAGAGAGTATTTCAGGCTCTGGCCTCAGCACTGATGGCAGCCATTGTCCCTGTGTCCAGCTTCCCCCCTCCAACTTCCTCCACCCAGACCCAATCCCCTGTACCTCAGCCTATCCCAAGCACACCATCAGACCAGCATGCACACACCTCGACACACAAGGGTGGCTCAGGCAAACGTAAGCACCACACATCCCACAGGCACTCACACAAGCATCATACCCATGCAGACATACCAACATCCACTGCCTCCACTGTGTCCCCCTCCTCCACATCTCCATCCTCCCTCCCAGTCTCGTCTCCACTCACACCTGCATGCACTACATCCTCAGCCACTACCTCCAACACCAGCACGCCCATCACCACACACCGCTCACGTGCACTCACCACCCCCACTACCATTCACACATCCCCTGTGTCCTCTCCCAGTATGTCTGTGAGCCCTCCTCCCAAACTATACAAACGCAGGTACACACCCACCCAACAGCCATCCACCTTACAACAGCCTCGAGCCCGTGCACCTACACCCAAATTCAGAAGACGTACACCTCCTACAACCACTACCTCTACCTCCACTCCTAAACCCCCTCCATCTACCCGTCCCAGTGTGTCTAAAAAACGTTTCCTGGCTAATATTTACCTCTTCCCTATACCTACACCCCCGTCCTTCCCTTAGGGCCAGGCTTTCCAGGTCCCAGCCCAGCACCTCAGCCACCACATACCCAGGCACAGTGGTGCCAGCAACTGCGGGGTCATGGAGTGTGCCAACCATCAGGGCTGCCAGTGTGCCACGGAGCGAGGGCAAGGACATTCCGCCACCTGCCAAGGTGAAAAAGGTGCCCACATCTTCAGGGAGAAGCCGAAAACACCTGCCACCAAGGGGTCAGGGAAAACGAAAGGGGATAGTGGCAAGACAGCTGCGCCACCATCAAAGGTGGGGAAGGGCCAAAAACTGAAGGGCAGGTCAGGAGAGGGCATGGTGGCACCGACTGAGGGACCAGTGTCACACCCCTCTGTTCACGTGGCCGCCAACGTGTAGGGTAGAGAACACCGCCACCTGCACCACCACCTGCACCGCCACAGACCCCACAGCCAGCACCGCTGCCACAGACCCCGCAGCCAGCACCGCCGTCACAGACCCCGCAGCCAGCACCGCTGCCACAGACCCCGCCGCGACTGACACAGCCGCAAGAACCGCCAGCGGCCCTGCAACATCCTCAGCCAGTGGCACCACCGCAGACATGTCTACCATCCCCAGTGGTCAGTCGTCCGAGGCTGGTGGTGAGTTCCAGGACCCTGGGCAGCTTCCATGAAGCATCACTGCCATCACAGTTGTCACCTGCATATGGAATGCGAAGCCTCAGCAGTGTGGGGTATGTGGCTGCCTCCATGGCGTATCATGCTACCTGTACCTCAGCAATCTCGTGGCACACACACCCAGGTGAGGGAATTGTACCGGCCACACTACACGTGGAGCACTCTGGGCAGCAGGCCCCCTCCAGAACCAGTGGAGTATCTCATCCACTACCTCAGTCCTTGTCTGGATGAAGCACTCTGGACACAAAGCCCCCTCCAGAACCAGTGGAGTATATCATCCACTACCTCAGTCCTTGGCAGGATGAAGCACTCTGGGCACAAAGCCCCCTCCAGAACCAGTGGAGATTGACATCCACTACCTCAGTCCTTGTCAGGATGAAGCACTCTGGGCACAAAGCCCCCTCCAGAACCAGTGGAGACTGTTGTCCACTTGAGAGACTGTGGCTTTGCACTCCCCAGGTTAAAGCAGTGGGCAAAACACCCACTGGAGAGACTTGAGAGACTGTGGCTTTGCACTCCCCTGGATAAAGCAGTGGGCAAACCACCCACTGGAGAGACTTGAGAGACTGTGGCTTTGCACTCCCCAGGATAAAGCATCAATGGGCATGGAGCCCCCTCGTGGAGCAGTGGCGACGTGCGTTCATCAGGCTGAGGTGGCCCCCTCCCTCTGAGGTGCCTGTATATTTTCTATGTGATGCCCCTCCAGTGTTCTCTCCGTTTGGAGTCAGGTATCATGTGTGGGCCTCGCCCATGCATTTTGGGCCAAGTGGTCCACGGACAATGATTGGTGCGCTATCCAGACTTGTGTAGTTGGTGTACATATTTGTATATACTGGATTTTGACTTTTGACTAATGGATTTTTATTGATTACAATCGTGACAATCATTTCCTTTTGTCCTTGTGTCATTCAAGAGGGGTGGGGGGTGTATATGTAATGTTGCAGCATGTATTTCTGTGTATGGTGTTGTGGGTGGGGGTGTGGGTGTTGGTTGTTGCGTGTGTGTGTCACTCTGTTTTCCCTCCCCCCTCCCCTGTGTTGTAGGTGCAGTGCTCACCGTGGTCGTCGCCGCCGTAGTTGGAGTTCCTGATAGAGGAGCAGGAAGACCATCGCCGGCAGGATTTGCAATTCGGGCTCCATGGCGTCCTGGTTCCTCGTGGGGTGTGGAGAGGTGAGTGTTTTCCCTTCTGTGTACTGTTTCTGCCGTGTTTTATTCGCGTTGGTTCCGCCCCAGAAAAGGTGGCGGATTGCTGTGTTGTGATAGGGTGGGCGGTACATTGTCTTGCGCCTGTCTGTTGACGGTGTCCGCCGCGCTGTTTGTTTGTACCGCCGTGGCGGTCGGAGTGTTAAAGTGGCTGTCTATGTTTGCGGTTTCCGCCACGGTCGTAATCCCATTTTTATTTCCGCTGGCCTGTTTGCGGTATTACCGCCGCTTTAACACCGACCGCCAGGGTTGTAATGAGGGCCTAAGTCTGAAAGTTAAACCTTGGATGAGGGCAAGGTGGCACATCTCCACCAGTGGGGAAGCAACCCACGAAATCCTGCTTAGTTCCACTTACAGCTTTTGGTGCTAAAATTGAAGGCTTCAATGGGATCTCAACAACAATGTATTTAACTTCAAGGGACTTTCACTGGCTTCTGCATCCTGCCTTTTCCCTCTGAAGTCCCAGGATTACATATTTCATCGGTATAACGAACATGGATTACCTGAAGTCCACTCAGTCAATGTTGGCCAGAAATCAAGCCCAGGTACCTCAGCACTTGCTTTAAAACTTTAAAAAATAATACTTCCAATTCCTTTATCAGATTGCAATTGTTTTTCTTTTTTCTTGAGTTTCTGAATTGGATCGAGAAAATGTATTGTGCTGTGCTCCTAACATTAAAAATAGTCACACTAGTAGCTTCCCTAAGCCTCAAAAGGATACTGATTTTTTGGGAGAAAAGGGAATCTAACAGGTATCTCTCAGACCTCTCCTATGAGTTAGCTGCAGATAATAATTGTAGAGCCCTGGCCTGTATACCCTGCAATCAAGAGGCACAAGGAGTGGCTGGTATTTGCGACTATATGCATATTTATTATACACTGTCTGGCTACAAATCAAGTGCAATAGAATGATAATGAATATTATAAATAACTCTGCAAATAGAGACTATTGGCATAGTCTAATCTAGAGGTTACCATGGTGTGAATCACCACTTTTGGCAAGTCCTCTGGAACCAAATGTAACATCTTCTTCAAAGATTTAAGCTTAGCAAAGCAGTCTGACGATACTTGTGCAAAAAAAGAAAGGTTGGAATCAAATATTATTCCCAGATTTCTGGCAAAGAAAGTGAGAACTAAAGGGGGGGGTTTGAGTCCCATCAGCCATCAAATGCTAGAGGAAGACGGACCACTTGGTTGGAAGAAAAATAATTCTGTTTCTCTGAATTTAATTTAAGGAAGTAGGCATTCATCCAACCAGCAACTTCCTTAAGAGACTATTTAAACTTAATGTGGGCATTTTTTTAATATTCTTCAAAAGACAATAGCAGCTGGGTATCGTCATAGGACACCACCTGCACACCCCAAGATTCAATCCAGCGGTGATAGATACAGATTAAAGAGGGTGGGGCACAAAGTTGAGCCCTGCAGAACTCCATACAGAAGAGGTTGAGAGGAGGAAGTAAAAGGGTGGAGATGAACTAGCTGCAATCTATCCTCCAAAAAAAAGTTAAACTATAAGAAAGCCTTACCCTGAATATCTGCCAAACAAATTCTGTCTAAAAGGGTGACGTGCAAGACCATATAAGGCACACATGATAGGTCAAGCAAAACTACCAATGCTGATTGTCCACAATCCAGATTCTCTTCAATGTATTCTGTGACCTTCAATAATGTGCATTCAGTAGTGAAACCTTACTGGAAGCCAGAAGACTATTGAATGCCACAAAGGAAGATAGCTGACTATTTACCAGTTTCTCCAAGATTTGTCTAGCCTCTGGTAAGAGAGAGATTGGTCGAACATTATTCAGTAAAACCAGGTCTACATTAGGGGCCAGATTTTCAAGGCCTTTGTGTCCCTTAGCGCCACATTTGCAGCAAAAGTTTTGCTGCAAATCTTACACTAACGGGCCACTACTATAGCGCCATATTTACATGGTGGCGCAAACAAGATTCCATTACATTATTTCTAGCGTAATTTCCAATGCTGGCTTAAAGCAGGCGTTACAATGAGGCTTCCGTTGATTTCAATGGGCCTCTTAACAATATACTGGATTAGAGTCATTTTTTTTACACTAATCCAGTATAGCGTTACAATAGCGGCAAAAAAATGACGCTATTGGCCCTAACATGCGCCATGGTGTGCCATATTGTAAATACGGTGCTACCATAGAGGTGTTAGGAGTTGCAAGGGGGCCGCAAGAAAAGTGTTGCATCACTGGTGATGTGCCACTTTCTTGTAAATATGCCCCTAGGTTTCTTCGATAAGGGCAGCAGAAAAGCTTGTTTCCAGGCAGAATGAAATAGTCCTTCTTGAAGAGAGGTGTTCAAAATGTTATTGCCCACATAATTATTAGTACAGGAGATCAACCTTAGAATTCAGGGAGGACAATGGTCCCTTGGGGATCCTGATTTAAATTTTTAGGGTCGAGCCTGCTTTGCATGCGCTCGCGCATGCGTATAGCAGGGAGACTCTTTAGTATTTAGAAAAGGGCTCCGAGCCCTTCAACTTCACGTCAGTGCTTTTTATTGGTTCGTGGGCTTCCCTAATTAAATCAGCTTGCTTTCATTAGTCGAAGGCACGCATAGGTCATGCCTTTTCCGGTGGCTAGCCCTCCTCGAGCGCAGCGACCAAGTACAGAAAACATGCGAGGCTCGCTGTTTTCCATCCGGCTGGTGGACTTTTTTTCAAACTAATTTACAAGCCTGATCTCGCTTGGCAGAAGTCGAGCGCTTAACCTACTTGATTTCACTTTTTCGGGTTCCGTGCATAAATGCACTTTTGCCCGATAGGTGAAAAGTCGGGTTAGGAGTTTACAACGCGATCGGCTCTAACACGAGCAAACGCGAGACCCGATGCATTGTAAATGCTTGTTCAAGTTCCTTCAGAGAATCTTCCTCCAGAAAAGGGAAAAAGTTTAAGAGAAAATGACTTTGAGTTGGAGCAAGTTCTGCCTGCGCCTTGGGTGAGGTTCCTATAAGAAAGTTCAGTAGATTTTCTAATGAAAAAATAAGGATAAATTGTTAAGGAGTTAAAGAGATGGGCAGAAACTACTTTTTGCAGCCTCACGGGATTAAGAGGAATTAACAAATTTGGAAACGTCACAGGGAGTATTAGAAGCTGCATAGATTTGAGATGATAAATACCCGTCCTGAACTCTTCAGCTAAATTTGCTGAGGTTTTCTAGTGCTCCTTTATATTTTGCATTTGCATCAGGGCAATAGAACTTCTCCATTGTTGCCCTAGGTACTTACATCGGTCCTTCTCTTCCCTCAAAGAGGAAGAGAATCAAGGGGCAGAGGATTCTGCCCTTTTTGCAACTTGAAGCTTTAACTGACCATGAGATCAAGGGCATAAATGCATTTATTAAAATGCTTGGCTACTATTTCCTTACATAGGATGTTAAACAATGCATCTTGTTAAAGTACAGGTTACATACCTTCGGTAAAGACATATCTCGTAAAGACATATTCTAGTTGCACATTCCTTACCTTTGAATTTCCCCAGGCGTCAGTCTGGATCAGGAGATTTTTCTTCGAGCAGTACCTCTGCGCGCCATCAGGTGGCGTTGGTCGACTTCGCGGGCCTCGTTGGCGTCATGTTTGCTGTGATGACGTCGCGGTCATAGATAGGCACCACCCCGGCGTGCTGACGTCAGTTTCTTTTTACGGCTTTCCACGCCAGTTGCGCGGAGCCTTGAAGAACACTGAGAGTGGTGCGCCAAAACTAGGGCCCTTAAAGGGGAAGTTCCTGTCCTTAGAAATCAGTTCGCAGTGTGGGGAGGATGGGCGGGTTGGTAAGGAATCCACAACTAGAATATGTCTCTACCAGATATATTGTTACCGATGATAAGTAACTTGTACATCTGATAGAGACTTCTAGCTGCAGATTCCTTACCTTTGAATAGATACCCGGGCAATACCATACCCGGTGGAGGGTGCGAACCAAGATCACAGCAAGAAGTCCTGCAGGACCGAACGACCAAAGTAGCCGTCCCTGCAGACCTGACTGACCAGGCAGTAGTGTTTGGTAAAAGTGTGCAGAGATGCCCACGTCGCTGCCTGACAGATGTCCAGGACTTGAACGCCCAGTGCTAGCGCTATGGTAGCAGCAGTAGCTCTGGTGGAGTGAGCACGCAAACCTTCAGGATGTTGCTTCTTAGCCAGAGCATAGCACATTTTGATGCATAAGAGAACCCATCAAGAAATGGTCCTCTTCTGCACTGCCTTCCCCTTCTTCGCACCCATATAACCTACAAATAGTTGATCATCCACCCGAAAGTCTTTGGTATGATCAAGGTAGAACGCAAACGCTCTTTATGGGTCCAGATGGTGGAGACTCTCCTCTTCATGAGAGGGATATGGGGGTGCATAAAATGTAGGCAAGGTGATGGACTGTCCGACATGGAAGGGTGTCACAACTTTAGGTAGGAAAGAAGCCCTTGTGCGAAGTACCAATTTGTAAGGATGTGTTGCCAGGAAAGGTGGCTTAGATGAAAGAGCCTGGAGCTCACTTACTCTTCTGGCAGAGGTAATGGCAACTAAAAAGACAGTCTTGATGGTTAAGAGCTGTAAAGGGTAGTTGTGAAGCGGCTCAAACAGGGCACACATAAGGTATGTTAATACCAGGTTTAGATCCCATTGGGGCATCATGAATGGGATAGGAGGAAAAAGATGTGTGAGGCCTTTAAGAAACCTCCCAACAATAGGAGATTTAAATAAAGAAGGGTGATCTGGTAACCTCAAGAAAGCAGAAATAGCAGATAGCAGGTCTTAAGAGTGCCCGGGGTAGAGCCCTGCTGGGCAAAGGAAAGAATAAAGAGGAGGACTTGAGAAAGAGGAGCAGATAGAGGATTGACAGATTTCTCAATGCACCATGCCACAAATTTCTTCCAACAACAGGTGTATACAGTTTTGGTTGAGGGACGCCTGACTGCCAAGATAACGTTACAGACTTCAGGTGGCAGGTCAAAAGACGTCAACTGTTGCCGCTCAATCTCCATGCAAGGAGGCGAAAGGTAGACAGGCTCGGATGGAGGACCCTCCCCTGCTGCTGCGACAGAAGATCCTCCCAAAGAGGCAGTCTGATCAGAGGAGCTATGGCCATACTCAACAGCTCAGGATACCAGACTCTTTGTGCCCAGTCCAGAGCCACCAGTGTAACTTGGGCCCGGTCTTGCCTGATCTTCTTCAGAACTCTGGGCAGAAGTGGTATGGGCGGGAAGGCGTATAGGAGGCCTGAATTCCACTCGCGACAGAAATCGTCACCGAGCGAGTGCCGCCTTAGAAACTCCAATGCAAAAAACAGCTGACATTGCACATTATCTACAGAGGCGAACAAATCTAACCAAGGTTCTCCTCATTGAAGGAAAAGACCTTGCACCACCTTCGGATGGAGACGCCATTCGTGATTGACCATGCATCGTCGGCTGAGTTCACTGTTCTGGCATTTAAGGAGTCCCCAGGTGTTGAACCACCAGGGAAATGCCCTGATGTTCCAGCCAAGTCCAGAGGCGAACAGCCTCTTGACAAAGGGTCCACGATCCCATTCCACCTTGTTTGTTGCAGTACCACATGGCTGTGGTGTTGCCTGCAAACACCTGCACTGCTTTCCCTTTGAGAGAGGGAAGAGAGGCTTTTAATGCTAGTCAAGTCGCTCAGAGCTCAAGATGATTGATATGGAGCCCGGTTTCCGCCGGGGACCAGAGGCCTCTGATCTCCACCTTTCCCATGTGGCCACCCCATCCCAGGAGTGATGCATCTGTTACGACTGTAAGATCTGGTTGGGGAAAGAAGAGTCATCCGCCTTTGACCCAATCCTGATTCATTAACCACCACTGCAGGTCTCTCGCAGTTCCTTCCGAGATCTGGACCTTGTCGGAGAGATTCCCCTGATGCTGCCCCCACTGGAACTTCAGATCCTCTTGAACTAGCAGGATGCAGGAGGCCATGAGGACCAGCAGCCTCAGAGTCATTCTCACAGAAATCCAGGATAGAGGCTAAAACATCGGTATCATAGCCCAAATATACAGGACTCGCTTTCTGGGAGGATATGCCCAAAACTGCACTGTATCCAGAACCTCTCCGATGAAAGGGAGCATCTGAGAAGTAGTCAGGCATGACTTCGGCACTTTTATACTGAACCCCAGTGAATGTAAAAGGTTCGCAGTAGCCTGGAGGTAGGAGACTTCTGTCTGGGGTAAGTTCGCCTTCAACAGCCAATAGTTGAGGTAGGAGAAGACTGGGACCCCTAACCTGTGCAAATGAGCTGCCACCACTACCATCACTTTTGTGAACACCCGCGGGGCACTGGTAATGCCAAAGGGGAGCATGGTAAACTGAAAGTGCTTGTGACCTACCACGAATTGTAGGTAATGTTTGTAGGCCGGCAAGACAAGAATGTGGAAGTATGCGTCTTGCAAGTCCAACACTACCGTCCAGGATCCAGGGCAGATAGGACCTGAGCCAATGTCAACATTTTGAACTTCTCCTTTTTGAGGAAGAGGTTGAGGGACCAACGATCTAATATAAGCCGAAGACCTTTCTCCCTTTTCCGCAGCAGAAAGTAGCGGGAATAGCAACCACGACCTACTTCTGGCAATGGGACCCTCTCTATAGCTCCTTTGGCCAAAAGGGCTTGGACTTCCTCGCGAAGAAGTGCCATATGATCCTCCAATATGCGATTGTATGAAGGTGGCATGGCTGGAGGAGGTGTCTTGAAGGGGAGTGAGTAGCCCCTTCGGACAATCTGGAGAACCCACCTGTCCGAGGTAATGGATTGTTATTGGGGCAGGTGATGGCGAATCCTGCCGCCAACTGGTTCCTGGTGTACCCACGGGCTAGGAAGGTTTGGAGGCTGAAGCGGGGGCTGGATGGACTGGTCGACGAGCTGGCTCCCTGATCCCCGGGGGCATAGGACCCTGTATCCACGCAGGGGCCGTACAGCATGAGCGGGTCAATGGCAGGGGGCAAAAGACGTGGTTGGGTGCCCCGTCCATGGCCATGAAAGGGGCGAAAGGCCACTGCTGGGGTTTAGGAGCGGGCGCGAGGCCAAGGGACCAGGCCGTGGCTTGGGAATCCTTAAAGCGCTCGAGCGCCAAGGCGTCTTGTCTCAGAAGAGACATGTGCCATCAAAGGGCATGTCCATCAAGGACTGCTGAACATCCCCTGAAAAGCCAGATGTTCTCAGCCAGGCGTGGAGTCTCAATGCCACCGTCGATGCAACTGATCTGCCCAGAGAGTCGGTCGTATCTAGTCCACAACGAATCATGAACTTCGCTGCATCCCTCCCTTCTGTTATGGCTTGGGAAAGGTCAGTCCAGGCCTCCTCCGGAATTGTAGGCAGAACTTGTGCGACCGTATCCCAGAGAGTATGGGAATAGCGGCCCAAAAGGCATGTGGTGTTCACGGACCGCAGCGTTAGACTGTTGGAAGAAAACATCTTCTTCCCCAAATTATCCAGTCTTTTTGATTCCCTATCCGGGGGGTGCGGCAGGGAATGCGCTAGATGAAGAAGAAGCCTGGATGACAAGGCTCTCAGGCATGGGGTGTTGGGTGAGGAATTTCAGGTCTGAAGGTGCAGGCTGAGGGTGCCGGTCAATCGTCCTATTCACAGGAGCCCCTGTGCTGGGTCTGGACCAAGTACCCAACAGTACGTCTGTCAGTGCTTCATTAAAGGGAAGCAGGGGCTCAGAAGAGGAAGACCCTGGCTGAAGCATGTCGGTTAGGATATTAGGCCTAACCTCCACAGAAGGTAGCTCCAGGTCCAGGACCTCAGCCGCCCTTCTCACTACCATGGAATATGAATCACTCTTCTCTGTAGCCACGTTAGGAGGAGAGAGCATACCAGTGTCAGGGGAGGTGTGTAGACCACTGCCATCACGCAAATCCTACACCCAGTCCATTTGGGGGTCAAGCTGGTATTCTAAAGGGTCCAGCGTCCCCTCAATACTCTCCCCGTATCCATACCCACAAGAATAAGAGTCTGGACCAAACCTGGGCCAAGGAGAGCCCATAGAGAACGAGATTGGCGTTGAGCGACGTCGTTCCGGCTTCGGGTCGTTGGGTATGAGGATGGGATCGACGTCGATTGTGGGCCCAACCGACATCGGGAGCGTCAATGTCTGACCCGGCGCTGGGGAAGGTCGCCGTGGCACAACCGGCGACAGGATGGATCCGCGATTGGAGCCAGAGGGGCCCTCCAGAGCCATGGCCGAAGCTGATGACTTTGAACCCGAGGTGGCCCCCACCAACTCACCTGTGCCCGAGGGAGCCGACTTCAGGTCGTGATCGCACTCCAGGCACCAAAGACACATGAGGTGTGGATCTGTCACCGACATAGTTCGGTGACAGGAGTCGCAGGGCTTAAATCCGGTCTTGCAGGAAATCCCTCGACGCATCCATGAACTCGTAAAAAAACTTTGACAAAAGTGTCGACTTAGTAAAAAAATGGCTGAGGTAGGTCTATCCGGATCTTCGCATAGGCTGGCGCGGAAAGAAAAGAACTAACGTCAGATTGTCAGGGTGGCGTCTCTATATGGCCACAACGTCATCACGGCGAACACAATCCCAACAACGCCCGCGGAGTCGACCGACACCACCTGACGGCGCGCAGAAGTACTGCTCGAAGAAAAATCTCTGGATCCAGTCTGACGTCTGGGGAAATTCAAAGATAAGGAATCTGCAATTAGAAGTCTCTATCAGATATGCTCAAATGCATGATCATTTTTCATAGCATCAGACATGACCTTTTGCTAAGTTCATGTTCATTCAGGAGTTGTTCCTATGTCTTCATCTTCTGATTCACACTTGGAACACCTTCTTCGGTTTCCTGAGTACATTTATTTCTTCGTTATCAACATTGCAATTAATATTGTTCCACCTTATAGCGTTACTGGAGCCAATCTAGAAAAAAAGGCTAGATGTCAAATATCTTAAAGTTTGTGAGACTGATCCTAAAGCGAATTTAAACACACATCCCTTACCAGCTGCTTTCATGGGAAAGAATAGCCCTATCATGTTTGAGGCATGTAAAATAGTTTTTAAGGTCTCGATCTCTGATGTCTAAGCTGTCTGTAGTAGCAGTGTAATCTAAGTAGCATTATGAGCTACTTATAAACCAGAATAATAACATTTTGCCGATTTTGGTGCCATTTTGTGTTTTTTTATTAATGAAACTATGTTAGGTAGTTTGTCAAGACCTGCTTACCAGAGCGTGTGTTTGGTGAGTAAAGCAAAGTCATTGCCTTCTGTTGTGTTGGATATTGTTCTCAACCACAACAATCAGTCCTGTCATTCACAATAAATACATAACTCAACCCTTTCTTCAAAGAACTACCTATTTTTGTAAATCAGGCTGGAAACAAACTGTTTTTCATCACTGTACGTTCTTCAGCAATTTCTTGGTATAAGGAAACCATCAAGATGAATTTGTTCATTCAATCAGTCAAATTGGATTCACTTTGAAAAGTAATCTGTTTGCATAAGTGCCCAACTGTTTAGTACAATCTGCTGTACTTAGGAACACTGACTGTTCTTCCAACAAACAATATAATGAATATGGAATTTTAAGGAAATAACACATGAGAGCATTCCCCATCTGATAATATCAATCAATTTCTTTCTTTAATGAACAATTCCTCAAAACATAAATCATTTATCGGTGTTGTGGTGCATCTATGAGTCAACCTTTTGATGCTTGGTTTTTCTTGTGTATATATGGGGATAACGCAAAATTTGTACTGAGACCAAGCTATAGGTTGCAACTTATTTACTTAGCATTTTCCACTAATCATTCATGCCATAAAATTCAAATATTACAAAGTTGTTAATATGGTTCCATGGCACTCAGTGTAATTGTGGCACCCATAAAACAATCTGTAATGCAAATATAGATGTGTCTTGTTGCTGCTCTTGCTGATTTTTATGTTTGTTTTGCAACTTTAGAAGCAGATTGCACCAGGATTCAATAGAAATTTTCTTTCTAGCTGTTCACGTCGACAAGGACGTCACAATTACACGGCTCCGCATGCGACTCCGTCTGACGTCAACAAAGCCATAGGAAGTTTTCACCGCCCTAGTGACGTCAGTTCCACCATTTTTTACCGTGCCTTCGAGGCGAACAGGTGAATACCGACCTCACAAGCACTACATGTGCCAATCCAACAAAATATATATATACAAATATATAAATTACAATAACTGTTTACAGAAATAAACATATAAGGACAAAAATATATACAAAATACACATACTATCTATGATAATAATTGAACTCTTGGTATGACCAGAGAGGCAACGGGGAGGTGGGTGTAACTGTGAGGAATCCACAGGTAGCTACTGTATCCACCTGAAAAAACATTACTGAAGGTAAGTAACTTGCTCTTCTGATGGATACAACTACGTGTGGATTCATCACCTTATGAATAGAATCCCAAAGCAGTACCGCACTCAGAGGTGGGTGCCCGACTGGTCAAATTAAGAAGTCCTGCAAAACAGAACGGGCAAAATGACCATCCCTCCTAACTTCCAAGTCTAAGCAATAATGCTTTGCGAAAGTGTGGAGGGAAGCCCAAGTTGCTGCCTTACAAATATCAGCGACCAGTACACCTCTAGCCAATGCCGAAGTGGCAAACTTAGCCCTGGTGGAATGGGCCCTAATGCCCTCAGGGGGAGCCTTATTTACTAGTGAATAACAAATCTTTATGCAAAGAATGATCCACCTTGAAAGAGTCCTCTTGTGGACAGCTTTTCCCTTCATTTTGCCCACATACCCAATGAAGAGCCGATCATCAATTCTGAAGTCTCTCGTCCTTTCTATGTAGAAGCTCAGGGCTCTCCTTGGATCCAAACGGTGCAGTCTTTCCCCCCCTTCGATGGATGGGGAGGGTTAAAGGATGTGAGCGTTATAAATTGTCCCAGATGGAAGGGAGTGACTACCTTAGGAAGGTAAGTCGCTCTTGTTCTCAGCACCACCTTGTCAGCATGAAAGGTAGTAAAAGGAAGTTTCACACTGAGAGGCTAAAGCTCACTCACACGTCTAGCTGACATGATGACTGTTAGAAAATCGGCCTTTAAAACTTAAAGCCTCAACGGGCAAGTATGCATAGGCTCAAACAGTGAACCCATCAAAAAGTCAGAACTAAATCCAAATCCCACTGAGGCATTACAAACGGAGTGGGAGGAAAGTTGTTAGCTAACCCTTTAATGAACCTAAGAACTACAGGACTTTACTAAGGATGGCTGATCAGGAAGTCGAAGAAAAGCCAGCAGCGCTGATAAATATCCTTTCACTGCCACAACTGCACAAACCTTCTGTGCCAAGGAAAGTGCAAAAAGCTAAATATCAGATAAATGGGCCTCTAAGGAATCAATTTGTCTCTCTCCACACCAAGTACCAAATTTCGCCCATCTACCAGCACAGACAGTCTTGGTGGAGTGTCGCCTGCCCGATAAGATAACATCCACCACTTCTAGAGGGACAGAAAAAGAACTCAGGCATGAAGGTGCAGGGTCTGGAGGTGGGGGGGTGGAACCTGCTCCTGAGACTGCGAGAGGAAGTCTACCCTGTGAGGGGAACGGAGTGGAGGGCACAGCGAGAGTTGAAGGAGGTCTGAGTAACCACACCCTTCTTTGCCAATCCGGGG
This sequence comes from Pleurodeles waltl, assembly GCF_031143425.1. NCBI lineage: Eukaryota > Metazoa > Chordata > Amphibia > Caudata > Salamandridae > Pleurodeles > Pleurodeles waltl. The sequence continues at coordinate 297,710,939 of NC_090443.1, read as the reverse complement.
CCCTATCTTGGTGAATCTTCCTCAGAACTTAAGGAATCAAGGGTATGGGAGGAAACGCGTAAAGCAGTTGGTCGCATCAGGACTGCTGAAACGCATACCCCAACGCCCCCTGCACCAGATACTGGAGGCTGCAGAACGACAGGCAGTGTGCGTTCTTGCGAGTGGCAAACAGGTCTATCGGAGGAGCTCCCCACATTCGGAAGACGTGAAGAACCACATCCGGATGGAGACCCCACTCGTGATAGGTCAAGAAGCGCCGACTGAGACTGTCCGCACATACGTTGAGAACTCCGGCCAGATGGTTTGCTACTATGCAAATGCGATGGTCCTGAGCCTAGGACCAGATCCTCTCTGCAGAGGAGGTATGACCCAACTCATTGCTGGTTGATGTACCACATCGCGGTAGTGTTGTCTGTCAAGACTTGCACTGACTGACCGCAAATGGACAGGAGGAAGGCCTTGAGAGCTAAACGTAATGCCCGCAGTTCTAACAGACTGATGTGAAACATCTGCTCTACTGGAGACCAAAGGACTTTGATCCACAGGTCCCTTAGATGAGCTCCCAACCCTATAGTGGAAGCATCCGTCATGACTGTGGTCTCCGGAGGTGGAAGATAAAATGGCCTTCCTTGAGAAAGGTTGCCGCCTATAGTCCACCATCGCAGATCCACTGCAGTGCCTCTGGAAATTTTTATTGACTCCTTGAGATCCCCCTTGTGTTGAAACCACTGCCTGCGGAGGCACCACTGGAGAGCCCTCATGTACCAAGCTTAGCCTCTCTCTCTTTCAAAGCCTTTGGGTTCATACGCTGGCAGGACACGCACCCCTCCACGTCGTGATCAGAGCTCAGGCACCAAAGGCAATTTTCGTGCAGATCTGTGACTGATATGTGGCCTCCGCACTCGCTGCAAGGTTTGAATCTGGATTTTTTTGGTGGAGACTTTGCAGCGCTCCAAAACAATTCCCTTGAAACAGTTTACTACAAAGAGGTAGAAAAAAAACATTAACGTCGAAGGCGTGGAAAAAAGGGAACTGACGTCAGCCCGCCGGCGAGGACTTATGGCTCTGTTGACGTTAGATGGAGTCGCGTGCGGAGCCGTGCTATTGTGAGGTGCTCGTCGACATGAACAGCTAGGAAGAAAATTTCCATTGAATGCTGGCGCATTGGGAGAATTCATAAGGTGAGGAAATCACAGAAATGCATCAGAAATGTCTTTTCTTGAAGTATCTGAGGTCTCTATCAAGCATGTTGATTGTACCACTAATATGTTTGGTATATTTCTCCATCTGTCTACTACCCCTGCAGAAATGGCTGATTCTTTAGAGGGCAACCCCCAGCTGCTAGCCGAACATATTACACCACTCCCATTAACAAACGGCACCATTCAAGGATCCTTCACTTTCATATGCATACAGGTCTGACACACCAATCATACCACCAATCACCCAGACATCAACCAACTTACAAACACAACTCCAGCAAGTCACTACACACACACTGCCAGCCAGCCGCACACACATATGCACATAGACTGTCAGTCAACCGCCACTAAATACACACCACCTTTTAACTACCATTAGACACACCACCAGTTAACACATTTTACACACACAAATACACTCACATGTGCCAGTAAACCACAAGTGCACACACACAAACACACTATTAGTCCACCACTACTACACACACAACCAACCACCACTACACACACACCGCCAATTATCTGATACTAAATTCACTGCTAGCCAGCCACCAGTCCACACACCGCCAGTCAACCAACACTCAGGCATCACCATGAAGCTCCATGCCACTTTCATTTCTAATACACTCCTAAACTGTACACATTACACACACAAAGCAAATACAGAGACACAGTAAACATTCAACAAAAGACAGCACATCAATTTAATATTTTTCAGATTTAGTCCATCTAGTGGTAAAAAGTGAAAACCCAACTATGTTTGCATGCACAACAGATGTTACTAAATACATCAAACAATTGCCAACCTGGTGTCAAAACAGAAAATACATAGCAAAACAGACCATATTGTTAGTTGCTTTGTACTCTCATGGTTGCTCCCAATACTTGAGTTGCGTATACTACAATTTAAAACAAGACACTCGGGGCAGTATTTATGACTTTCCGTTTGTGCTACTCTTTGGACACAGACTCTAGCTTAAAAGAAGACACTCAGGTCAGTATTTACGACTCTCCTTCTGTACTCTTTTTTTGGACACAGATTCTACATATCTGATAAAGACAGTCTTTTCTGGGTATTGGGGGAATGTGTTCAGGAAAGTGGCAATCTTTTAGTGTAGACAAATCCTCAACCACTCCAATTCTAGGCCCACTTGCTTGCTGTATTACAACAAGGCTGCCTATTGCAGACTGCTGAAACTGTACAAAAGTCATCTTGGAATCTGAAGAATGATATTTGAAAACAATGCAAGCATTGGAAGATGCCTAATGAAACAAATGAACAGCTAACTTCTTGTATCAGATGTATTACTTTTAAGCAGCATTGTATGTCTCCAACCTTAAATCTACTCTATCTACACTTCCCATGTGCCTGTTGTAGTCTAGGATAGTCATTAGTTTGTGCACCTGTGCTAAATGAACCCAAAAAGTCACAGGTGAATTACTTTCATCATGAATAGTTGCAAGCATGTGGACAACTCTTCTATCTGAGAATTTGACCGCAAGTATTTCATAGCTAGGCAAGGCACTGCTCTGTCCCCTTTCAATATGTTTCTGCACAAGCTCTTTAGTGTAACCATTATGCTTAGAGTGGATTGTGCCACATACCACTGTGTTTACTTTGACTAATTCTTTAAATAATTGTACTCCTGGTTAGAAATTGTCAATATATAAATAGTGGCCTTTGTGAAAATGTATTTTGGCAAATTGCCACACAATGCTTTCACTGACTTCAAATGAGAAGGATGGCCAGGGGGTGGAGTGGCCAATTGAAGAATTCCTTCAAATGTGCACTCTGAAATTATGTGCGTATCCAGTGGCACTTTCACAGAACATATACAGCTTAATACTATACTGTGTTCTCTGGTTGGGTTTTTGCCCTCTAAAAGCCAAACTGACTTTCAACAGGAATAGAGACTCGTCCACAGATATATCTTGAACTGGATCACAGTTCTCTGAAAAATAATCAACTAAATGGTGAAGAATTGTGCCAACACAGTAGCATTATCCACACAATGCAGCTTCTGTTGCAGAAGAAAATGCCAACCTTGACTCAAAGTTGTTCAAAAATAGCAGTTGTCATCAAGGGACTAGTAGACCAATATAAAGACAGTGATGGCTTCCTTATCAGCCCTATCAAAAAAGTTAAATCCCAGAACTGCTTGATCTCATGGTGATTCGTAGGAGTCCACCATGTAGCTCTAGAATGGATCTTAAATATGGCACTGTTGTCCCTCAAAAACTGTTCTGTGTACAAATGTGGGCCTACAATCTTTACCAGGGACTCCATGTCCCAGAAGACAGGTGGAGGGGGAGCAGCAGTGTAAGCCAAACAGAAGCCCCTCCTTGTAGCACTATATAGTGCTAGTGCTGCTCCGCTGCTTGGGAACCTATTGTTTACCAGGGACTACCTGTCCGAGAAGACTCAGCAGGAAGAGGGGGAGTGGAACCCAAGCAGAAGCCACTCCTTGTCACGCTATATAGCACCAGTTCTGCCCCGCTGCGTAGGCCACTTGCAGGCCATGCCTGGACTGCACCTGGGCCAAGGGCAGGCCCAGAAGTGCCCTTCAAAGCTAGGATAAGACAGGGCAGAGTCTCCCCCTTTGGATTTGCTTCACAAGGCCATATGCAGCAACTTACCTGCAAGGAGTAAAGGTACAGTGACTCATTCCTTCCTTATTTTTTTGTTTCAACTAAGGAACCATCAGGGCGAAAGTGTTCTGGACTATTTTATATTTGTGTATTAACTTTCACTAGCCCACCATACCTCAGGGCCTGTCGTAGGACTTTTGGGGCCCTGGGCGAAAAGGAAGATGCAAGGCCCCTCTAATTTGCATGTGGTATGACATATTAAGGAAGTGACATCACAGGACTAATAATCTTCTTTGGCATTGCTGAAGTGACCTCATGTTGATATCAATAACATAATTAAAAAGATGAACACTCATTAAATCAGTCCATCTAGCACTTGTTGACAGTATACGATAAATGGGTCAGACAATTGACATTGTTGTGAATATTTACAAATTAAATTGTTTGAATTCTGAAAATACGGGACTGAGTTAAACATTACTGAAGCCTGTGGAAGGGGTAGTGCCATAACCATTCATATTGTTTCTTCACACCCCTTTCCTCTGCCACCTCTTTGTGAGACACACACTTTTTTTTACCCACATCTTTCTGAAATCTTCCATGTACATATTTCAGACCTCCCATCTTTCCTTTCCAAACCTTCTTTTCACTTTCTCCGTCTGCACATCTTTTCCCTCATCTGTTTCTCTTTACCTTTCTCCACCATGCACACACAACACAGCCATTCTCCATTGACCACTGTATTTCCATTTGCCCTGTCAATATTTCAACAGGAGCTTTGTACCTCTTTCACACGCTTTTGCACATTTTTACAAATACAATTAGTACATGCCACCATTGCTCTCTGCCCTCCACAGAACAGCCAAACAAGACTGGTTGAGCAGGTATTCTAAACACATTTGTGACCCACTGGCAGCCACTGTGAGAACCTTGCACTAACTTTAGACACAACTCCAGTGCTCTCAATCATTGCCCATTTTACTCACTCGCCCACAACCTGAACTCACACAAACATGTATAGGCGAGTCGCATGGCAAAAATACTAAAAAAGAAAAACCAGGAAAAAATTAACACTCCTAGGTAAGTAAATTGGGCAATAAATGGGAACTGTAAGTAGGAGAAATCTCACTGGCATGCCCCCTCCCCTGAGCCTCACAGCACTGGATAATGAGTGCCAGGCCCTGGCGAGTCCCCACCGCACACTAGACCTCAGCGCAAAAATGATCTAGTGCTGTGTTGCCTAGGGCAGGGTGGCCCCTCTCCTGGAACTTGTAGCGCTATGATATAGACTTGAAGCCCAGGGTAGGGTAAAGCATTTGTTAAAAGGCAGAGCTGAACCAAAGCATAATGGGCAGTGTAAACCCAGGGTTATGGCTTTAAGTGAGGCAGGTTCTCTGGGCCTTAAACCCCCTACCCCCTGTAATTTGGATTGGCTCTGTATTGGCATTCCTTACAGGGTAAAACATTGATGATATTTCAACAATGGTTGTTCACAACATTAAACTACTCCACGAGCTGTGAGGCCCAGAGGTGGGGGTTTCAGACCCTGGGCATTGCAGCCATAGTGTGGCACTGTGCGGCCCAGGAGTAGGTGTCTCCCTGCAATCGGCCTACTAACACTGGATAATGGCTGCATAGCCCAGGCAAGGGGGTCCAACTCTTGGACCTCGCAGCCATGATCCGGCACTGAGGTGCCCAGGAGAGTGGAGCTCCCTTCCCTGGGCGTGGAAGCTGCAGAGTAGAACTTTGATGATAATGACTGGAGTGAATCCTGCCATGCTAGTCTGATCTGGCTACTCCCTCCTCTACTGACCCATCGCTCCTCATCTAATACACACACATTTATATATATTCACATTTACAACTGCCATGTTACCACTGCTTTGTGTGCTCTGCAGAAGGCCAAGCATAATTGGACGAGCAGGTGTTCTAAACACCTTTGTGACCCACTGGCAGCCCCTTGTGAGAACTTCCCATTGTCTTTACACTCCACTCCAGTGCTCTCAAGCTTGGTTCACTACAAACACCCACAACCTGAACTCACACAGACACCTATGGGTAAGTCAGTTCACAGTATGAACAATACAAGGTTGATATGATGTGTTTAAAAAACACATTAAAACAAAACCCAGGAAAAATGTAATACTCTTAGAGAAGCAAATTAAGCATGTGCGAAATATAAATAGGAGCAACCTCACTGGCATGATTGACATGGATTACCGTAATGTTTTTACAGACATTGGTGGGATATCTACTAGTGTTTTGCCCTGTAAAGGATATTAAAGTAAAGCGCAATGAAGATGTCTGTAAAAGCCATATTTTAAATAATGCTGGGCCTGAGACCCTGTGGGACCTGCCTCACGGAAAGTCCTGACCCTAGGTTTATGCAGCTAACCTTGCATCAGTTCAGCACTGCCTTTTAATGAATACTTTTACCATAATGCAGCACTATGAGGCCAAGGCAAGGGTCCTTCTCCCCTGGGCCTCACAGTGCTAGATCATGTCTGCAATGAGGCCTAAAGAAGGGGGCCCCTCTCTCCTGGGTTTCGCACCCATCATCCAGGGCTGCAAGGCCCAGGGGAAGGGACCCTTTGCTTGGACTTTGTAGCAATACATTATCAATTGGCAGCATAAGGAAATACATTCATTAAAAGGCAGGACAGTACCAAAGTAAACAGCAGAAACCCAGGGTCAAGGCTTTCAGTGCAGCAGGTCCCTCTGGATCTTAGGCCACATAATAATTAAAATCTGACTTTGGAAGAAGGCCCTATCACTCTGTATTGATGACCTTTACAGGTCAAAGCACTGATGCAAATATGGTAGAAATATAAGTGCAGTGAAGCAGTCCTAGAACAACGGAAGGCCTAACCCAAAATGTACAGTGAACTTAACAAGCGTTTCCCAGACTGAGTTAAAGGTTAAAATGCATGAGATTTTGGCCCAAGGGACACCCCAGTAGTTGATCATCAACCGCTTTATACAACCCTCAAAGATCTTAAGATGCTTTCTATCAACACCCATAAACATTTCCAGGCCCTCACAGCTGCCATGTTTCCCAGGTCCATTCATGATGTGCTGTTCCAGTCCAGGTTTTTTCTGATTTCTGGGATTTGTAGTCCTGTTTTATAATGGAATAAACACAACTAAAAGTCTCAGAATCCAAAATAAAAAACCCGAGCTGCAACAGCACATATTGCATGGACCTGGGAAATTTGGCAGGGCTGGCCCCTTAGTGACTAGCAACCAATCTTGAAACAATCTCCAAGCTAACCTGTTATCTCCCCAAACCCATTTTTATTTATTTACATGTTATTGATTGTTAAAAAATTACATCCTATAGCATTTCGTTTCACATGAGTAAGGCTGTCACATAGTTCAGTTTGCAAAGTCCTCTCACTCTGCACTCAGAGAAAAAAAGCAAACAATCTCCATGTTAAAAGAACAGGCAACAATTTGTCAGAATACATCTCCTGACATTTGATGTCTGTCTTGGAACGAAATTTACAGGCATCTTTATTGCTCATTCGCCTTCTGAACTCCTGTGTTGTAATTTTCAGGATACTGCAGCTCCTTGTGCACCCTTACTTCCACTTCCTATATCCTTCTTTGTCTCCTATATGTTCTTTTCTTATGCATATACCTTATCTTTCTTCCTTTTGTTGTCTCTTCCACATACTCCATCCCCTCCCAGTGGACTTCCTTTAACATTTCCTCTCCTCTTTATTATCTATGCATCCTCATTCTTCCCCTCCCTACTATTTCCCCATAAACCATTCCTCGTGTGTTGCTGCTATTCACTTCTATCCATAATCCCCTTTGCTCTTCTCTCTCCTCTCAGCCTCCCTCCAACATCTTCTCTCTGTCACATTTCTCCTCTGAACCCATACTGTCTCACATGTCAAGTCTTCCCATTTCTCTTCCATTGCTATTTTTTATCTCCTACCTTCTGTGCCGCACTCTCCCATATACTTATCTCCTTTAAGTTCTCGCTTCTTTCAAGCTCCCCCCCATACTTTCTCCTTTAAGGGATGAACATATTGTAACGGGGTAAAAGGGAACTGCAGACCCAGATGTCAACACACACAGAAAATGTGACAAGATAAAAGCATTAATTTAAAAGCATCTTCATTGCTCCCTCACTTGTGGAACAACAGCAGTGTTCTTTGGGGGGTGCTGTAGCACCCCACTCACCCCTACTTCCAGAGCATATGGAACTCCTCTGGCCTGCCTACAGACAGCAAATGCACACACAAATGTAAAACTCTGCTGCGTTTAACGGACTTTAGAAGCAAAGTCTGGCATGACTAACAGTTCCAGGACATGAGGTGTTTTGCAGTTTTATATTACCCCTATTCAAACCTAAGACATTGGAGAGAGATACGTGATCACAAGTTACATTACAAAAGGATAGATTATTTTTGGGGGGGCATGGAGAAATTAAGTTGTTTGCCCTGAATCACAGGATGGTCAACAGTCGCCGGGACTCTAACCCAGTTCCTCAATCTCATTAAGCTCAATGGGTGCAAAGCCCAGGAGAAAGTTCTTCATCCCTTGGGCTTCACAACCATACTGTTGTACTGAGAAGTCAAGGAGAGGGGACCCCCTACCTTGTGTCTAATGACTGCACAGCCCTGACAGCATGCATAATGGCTGCGAATTCCAGAGAAGGGGGTGCCACAACTGGGCCCTACCGCACTTCTAGGCCCAGTGAATTGGAGGCCACCTCCCCTAGAATTAGAAGCGGTGTAGTATTTTGCTCACAAACATTACACAACCATGGGATCTCCCTCCTTAACTGACCCGCCACTCCCCGCTCATTAATGTCCAGCTGATCCTGAAAATTGCCTTCTTGCGTGTAAACACAAAACAAAAAAAGGGCAGACAAGGCAAATGGCACCTTTTTAACAGAGGTGCGGTCCCGCCCTTCAACTTTTCAGCCAACACAATTGCTGTCCCAAGTTCCCAAACATTCTTTCTATCCCCACAGACCTCCACCCCAGGAATGCCATGGAGTCTTTAGACCTGCAAGGTTAAAACATTGCTGTGATTGGCTGGGGGAGGCAGAACAGGAGGAGCAGGCAGGCAGACTGTATAATGTAGCCTTTCAAATGGAAGTGCAGTCCCATGTTTTCGAGCTGAGCGCGGGGCCCTGGGCAGCTGCCCACACTGCCCATGCCTAAGCCCGGCCCTGTTATACCAATTGCCCTTTTACCTGCTACTAAGCCCCAGTCAAACGGGGAAAAGAAAGGCGACCACTAGCCCCCCTGGAGCTATCTCCTAGAACAAAACAGCCTAAATATGCAGCTGAGAAATGTGTGGTTAAAGACAGAGATAATTTAATTGAGGTTGTGGAAATCATGCTGAAGATGAGTGTTTCATGCTAAAGGGGAAAGGTGGCTGTATATTTTCAAGAAAACATCTAAGGTAGGTGAGGAAAGTAATCCTCTAGCTGCACAACAACCAACCTCCTGCAAACTGATTGACTATCCAATTACTGGAGAGGCGGGCAATGTGGAAAAAATACCCAATGTAGAGTGTTCAAACAGTTATGCTATTCTGAAGTCTGTACACATTCTCACCAACCAACCAGCCAACCAACCCTTCAAACATCTGTCAAGCCCCTTTCAGGAAACTTGATGAACCAACTTACGATGCTGATTTACCAACACTTGCAGAGGCAGTTGGCCTCCCTCATGAAGGCACTGAGGGAGAGATATGTGACCTAAATCAAGTAATACTAAGGATAGCAGATACTCTGGCCAAATTATAAGGGGGACCTTATAGGAACCATAAACAGTTGAACACCTCAAATCTTGAGAACTTTGAGTTTACCTCCACTTTACCTCCTGGAAGCCTCAATAAACCTGAAACCAACTTTCAAAAACCTCCATGAATGTATGATATGGAAACAGCCAGAGGGTTCCCCTGAAAGTAGATGCTCTCTGAGGAACACATTTGTGCATTGGATTCAGAATGTTCAATATTGCTATTCTTTTATTTACTAAGTTATTGTTCATGTAAAACACTTTACTGTGCGGGGGGTCAATGGGATTCAATTGAAGCGAAATTGATAGATTAGATCTAGCTGAAGGCCTGATTCTGCTGGATCAGCGTACTTATCCTCCAGAGGGTTCTAAAATCCAAGTTATGCTGGATCTCCCGAGGGTTGGCCAGGAGGGACTTGAGTGCTATGTAGTCAAGGGCAGTGAAGTAAAGCAATCTATGGTTCCATCTACGGGAAGAGGTGCAATCGCACTAGACTGACTGCCTCCAATCTTTGCTTCATCAATGGTAAATAAAGTTCCCCTAAACATTAACCAAAGCATTCATGGGGCTAGTAAAGGAAGGGATGAGACTATCCTTTCAGATATGCAAGGGAACCTGTCAGAGTCACCAGATCCTCGGGGTCTGTGCACGTTCCCAACACTTCCACCACAAGACAGCTCCAATACTTTGATTAGATTTGGCACAGAGTCTAAGAGAGTCCAAGTGGGGAAAAGGGGATTAGGAAGGGAACAGCTGGGAATGAGACCTGTAGGAAGCAAAAGGTTAAAACACACAACATTAAAATCACATCTCATGAAATCAGTACTATGCTATAACTCTAAACTTCGTCATTCTGACAACATGAACAACCCTAGAATAGCCCTAAACTGACTAGGCTTTAGATGACCAAATACCTGAGGAGGAAACAAGAAAAGTTAAATAGAACTTTCAGATTCAAGTACTTTCTTTAGCATGAGAATCAGGAAACACTCAGAGTAATTTCTAAATCATCATATGATTCTCCATTTAAGAATACATATCAGGAACACACAGCATTACATCTAGAACTCTGGTCTTGTTGTGTTCTTCTCAAAACATTAAAAAATTAATTGCGCACATTGCAGGTTTTTATATGTGTATTGAACACCATAAAGGATTGTGCACCATGAAATCACACAACGTAGATTCAAGGAATAAATCACGTGACTTGTTAACTCGAAATGCTACCAAGGAAATGCCTTAGAATAGTAGCACACAGTAATTTACATTATTTATACACAGTGAAAGAATCGCGTGTCTTGCCGATTCGAGTGCAACCATGGAACTGCCACAAAATGGTAGCGCACTTTGAATAACGTGAATTAAACACGAGGAAGGAATCGCGCATCTTGCTGATTCGAATGCCACCAAGAAATTGCCAAGAAATGGTAGCGCACAATGAATATCATGAATTAAGCACAACGAAAAGAATTGCACGTCTTGCCGATTCGAATGCCACCATGAAAATGCCTCGGAAATGGTAGCGTACAATGAATATCAAGAATTGCACACAAGGAAAGAATTGCGCCTGTTGCCGATTCGAATGTCAGCATGAAACTGCCAACAAATGGTAGTGCGCTATGAATAACATGAATTGAAACCGAGGAAGGAATCACACATCTTGTCGATTCGAATGCCACCATGAAAATGCCTCAGAAATGGTAACACACAATGAATAACATGAAATCACACTCAAGGAAAGAATCGCGCGACTTGCCGATTCAAACCATGAAAATGCCTCGGAATTGGTAGCGTACAATGAATATCAAGAATTTCACACAAGGAAAGAATCGCGCATGTTGCCAATTCGAATGTCACCATGAAACTGCCAAGAAAATGGTAGCTTATAGTGAATATCAAGAATTACACGGAAGGAAAGAATCGCGCGTGTTGCCGATTCAATGCCACCATGAAACTGCCAAGAAATGGTAGTGCACAATGAATAACACAAATTAATCACAAGGAAAGAATTGCACGTCTTGTCGATTCGAATGCGTGCATAAAAATGCCATGAAAGGTCTAAACGCACAAATACACGCGCCAGAGCAAAATGTTATTATCGTAAAGAATTAGGCCCAAGAATTTGAGCGTCTTCGATTACGGGGTCGGGGGCCCAGCCCAACCTCCGCCTTACCGCCCTGACTAAGGATCACCACTGTAGTATGAAGCACAGAGGCCTGGAAGGTCAAGGTAGGCCACTGGAACAGGAGCTCAGGAAGTTGCTGCTGCTCTGCACCGGGACCTCTGAATAGTGAGCATGTGGAGCTGGGCTGACTCCCTTTTATAGAGTCTTGGCCCAGCCCACAACCATACCCAGGCATACTGCAGGGAAAGCTTCTAGAAGGCCCTGGAAAGGGACCACACCCTGACTCACTCTGAAAGCCTGCAGCAATACATTGTAAATGAACAGTATTTATAAGCACCTTAAGAATGAATCTCCTGGATTGAATTCTGAAATGCAAAAGGTTAAACAATAACATATCATCACAATGCATAAATTACATTAACTTGAGAGTGTTGGGTTTTTGCATTCTAGACCCCCGTAGAGCGCGCACTGTCCTGATGTTGACAGAACCTACATAAATTGAAAGGGTACATAGGCAACACTTTGGTCCTTGGACTTTTTCCATGCACAACAGAAGACTCAAAGAGTAAAAATTCTAATAACCACCATTTAGAACCCTACTTAAGGTTGTTACATTAGAACCTAGCTGGGATTAGAACTAGATTAGCTGATGAGGATTGGGGAAGATTTATTGATGAACACCACATGTCTTTTCCAAGAGACGTGGGGCATCAACCAAGTTCATAGAACATGTTATGTCATGTATAGTATTGAGGCCCAAGCATCCAAGGTGGGCAGATCATCAGGAGGGCTAATTATATGGGTGAAAACTGCACTCTACTGTGGAGTCAAGAAAATTGAAATAGCCTCCCTGGATGTATTACTACTGAGATTGTTACCAAAGCAAGGAATCCCTTATCTTTTGATAGATATGTACAATAGGACTACCCCACAAAACAAGGAATCTCAGACCTAGAAAGGTTTGAGTGAAATCTTAAATGCTCACTGAGAAAGGCATTATTTAATTATTACGAGAGATCTTAACACTTGCTTTGAGCCTTATGATCCTATGCTAGAATTAATCAAAGATGAGGATGAGAGTTGGGGAATTCCACCCCTACCCCACTTTAAGAGGAACATGAGGATGAGTACTGTTGCACTAACAGTAGTAGACCTAGAAGTATCCCATGGTCTAAGAGCCTGTAATGGCAGCTCTCCTTCCAATTCATGCACTAAGTCAATTTTCAGGAGAGATGAATATAAAAGTAATGTTGACTATATACCAACTGATGTTAGAATTTGGCATGAAATGGCAAATGTGAAGGTCACTGAACAAGGCAATAGTGACCATGGCCCTCTTCTATTAGAATTAAAAGGATCCCAGATCACAGATATGACATGCACAGAAGCATTTCCTCCTGAAACAACAGGGCTAAATGATAACACGTGTACTGTGATATGGGTGGACCAAGCAACACTGTAAACTCTATCCAAGAGACCTACAAACATTAGGGGCCTGATTAAGAGAATGGGGATATCCATCATGCTAGTCTGAGTGGCAGGACTGGACTGCAGCTGAAATTCATTCAGCGATGGTTGCCACTGTGACTGAAGCACCCTTACACGGGTGACTATCTGAGTCCAACAGTTTATCAGTTCACATGAGTTGTAATGTAAGTAGAAATTTTAGATATCACTTGATATCTAGATTATGACTAGACCTCTCAGCTAGTGATGTTGAATTCAGGAGAAAAGTCCGAAATATTATAGGCTCATTGAGGAGGCAAAATCTGAAGGAACCATGGGAATAAATCTATGGATTGGTTCAGAGAAGAACTAAATTGCCTGTGAGACGCAAGAAGGCTCTTGTGTTGAGAAAGCCTGCATCTTCTCTACTCTACTTTTTGAGGTGAGCACCAGTAACAAGACGACCTTCCATGCGAGAAATATGAGGTGTGCTCTGAGAGTGGGTTTGAATTAACTCTTCATGAGTTGAAATAGAAGTATGTTAAGGTGCCAGTCCGAGGAAGCAGCCCTTTCTGTAGGAAAACACTGAATAAACCTTTTATTAATTGTTTGATGATTCTGCAAGAGTAGAAAGTAAAAATGTGATGAACAGCTATATCTTGATAATGCTGTAAGCTGTACCTTAACGGACGCATGCACCAACTGTGACTGAGCTAGTGAAAGGAGATAGGATAGTTATTTGCCCGATTATACTAGTAGAGGATGTAGGTTTGATTTTCTGGCGGCACAGGCAGAAACTCTCCCATTAACGTTTACGTGTCCTTATCGTGGCCTCCTCCTTGACTTGGAGAGAATCCATCTGTAGGTTTGAGGAATATTGAGATCTTTGGAATAATGGAATTTAGGAGCTGTGCGCTTAAGAAGAGAGAAGTCAAGTCAGGATGAGGGGCCTGGCCTTAGTTTATCATCAAAGGTTTACAGAATGCTGGTAGGTAAATGTGGTTGTTTTCTGATAGCAGGAGAAGCTCAGTGAACCAATGCTGAACTAGCCACCTGGGGGCTATCAGGACAAGAGAACACTGCTTTGCTTTCCTCTTGGTGAGAATCTTTGGTTTTAAAGGTATTGGAGAAAAAAGGTAGATATAGATCCTGGAGCATCTATCGAAAGGCATTCCACCAAGATCCTGGATGTGGATGCCAACTTGCATAGAACTGGCATTTGCTGGTTTCGTTTGTTGCAAAGGGATGTAGAGCCAGTTTGCCCAGAACAAGAAGATCATGCCGAATGATCAAATTCTCCATCTTGGAGGCTGTTCCCAGTTCTGTGTAGCATGTCTGCTATGAGATTTCTAGTCCAGGGACTATGTTCAGCCCGAAAAGTTATTCTGTGTGTCATTAGCTGACAGTAAATTTCCTGGTCTTCCTTGGACAGCGCCAAGAATGTTGCAGCTTTCTTTATTCACTTATTGCATGCTGGTATTATTGTCCTTGCGAACTAACACTGAAGACTCTGCTACATTGGCAGGAAAATTTGGAGACCGAACAGTTGGCTTTGAGATCTAGGTGAATGATATGTATGCTCTTCTGGAGCAGAGACCACTTTCCTCGAATTAGAGGTTCTGTAGATGACTGCCTCAGCTTCCCAGGGAAGTATTTGTAGTCTGAGACTACCAGACTAAAGCTTCCTATGTGAAAATTCATCAGGCCCAGAGACAACCATTGTAGATAAGGCCCTCGCCGATGACCATCATAGGTGACCGCCGTCGACAACCACGATAGACGACCACCATTGTCGACAACCACTGTAGACAACCGTCGTCAACGACCACTGTAGACAACCGTCGTTGACGACCACCGTAGACGACCGTCGTCAATGACAGTCGTCGACGAGCACCGTAGACGACCATCATCAACGACCACCATAGACAACCGTTGACGACGACCACTGTAGATGACCATCATAGACGACCACTGTAGATGACCGTCATAGATGACCACTGTAGATGGCTGTCATAAACGACCGTCATAGATGAGGCCATAGTAGATGACTATAGTAGATGAGGCCCTTCGTAGATGAGGCTATCATAGACCACTGTAGATGGCTGTCGTAGACGATCACTGTAGATGACCGTCATAAACGATCACTGTAGATGACCATTGTAGATGACCACTGCAGATGACTGTCATAGACGACCGTCATAGATGAGGCCATAGTAGATGACCATTGTAGATGAGGCCCTGCGCAGATGAGGCCATCATAGACCACTGCAGATGACCGTCGTAGATGATCACTGTAAATGACTGTCGTAGACGATCACTGTAGATGACTGTCGTAGACGACCATCATAGATGAGGCCGTCATAGATGACCATCATAGATGAGGCCATTATAGAGGAGGCCCTTCATAGACGAGGTAATAATAGTCGACATTGTCATCAACCACCTCAAAGTAATTCCTGTGAATGATGATTTTACAGGCGGTTTTCAGACGCCCCATTGAAAGGTTATGAGGGTCTCTCAGATGTATTGTCAGAGTTGAAGAGGGAGTTGAGGTTTTGTTTTTTGTTTTTTTTACTCTGTGAGAAGTGCCTTATGAAGACTCATGGTAAGTCGTTTTATGGCTTTTCTGCGTGCCTTCCGGAGAGCCCGGGGCAATGTCTCCCTCTGACCTCTCCGGTGAGGTGAAGGAATCCTCACTGTCCTCATTCTTAGTGACAGATTTTAAGATTTTGTAATCCCAGCCAGTAATAGCCTCATCTCTCAGAACATGAGAGTTTTTGAGGAAGAGGTTAGACAATATTTATGTAGTATTTTACCTTGTTTACTGCTACTCTTACATATTAGTGCCAGGGTTAGAGAAATGAAACAAGAAATATAATCTTGGAGGATCCAAAAAAGAAGTAAAAGCTGAAGAACTGAGCAGAGCTCAGGAAGACTCTCTTCACACGACGTGCAGTATAAATGTTGCGGGCTCAGCCTCTGTTGGGAGTGTTCTAGAGGGTGCTGTCGCCTGATTGGTTATAGTTCAAGTTTGGTCCTTTTTGAAAAAGGACATGGATAGGCTATTAAACCGGCCTTTTCATTGCCATTATAGCCTATGATAGTGATATATATACTGCTTTATTAAACTACCGGGGACTCCCATCTCAATGACAGGGAATGATTCAAGCATGTGAATCTATGAAAGATCCAATACTGGAGAACTCGGGTTCCTGCACCACTGGATTGAAGCTAGCCTGGCTGATGAAGGGTCATACCCTGAAACCAGTCCCAGAATGCTTGTTTTCGTTTCAGGGAAGACCTGGTTTGGAAGTTCGGGCTGGACTGTTCCCATGGGGAACAGGGTCAAGACTGATTTGCACATGGTTGGGTCCAGACTGGGGTGGCATAGTGGGCAAAACAAAAAATTGATGGATTAAACCTAGATCTTTGGACTGGGGGTGAATGTTTGCATTGTTCAGCATTCCATCCATCATCTGTTCTTTTTGATGGTGCTACTTGGGCGTTTTCAATCATTACAATGCTTACCACTTGTTGTGCTTGGAACTGACTGTTATTCATTTGGAGCAGGGGTGTGGTATTTAATAACATACCTAGTTGCCCAAGGGATGGGATGCTTTCTAAATATACTTGTCCTGTAAAACAATTCTACTTTTCCCTTTTGGTTATATGCAGAGAGGTGAAAACGTATAGCAGCATTCTCATTATATAAAAGTTCTGATAAAAGCTTCTCTGTATACTCCAGAACTCTTGCTATATCAAGGTTTGAATTTTCAGCAAGGTTCTGTTTTGCACCATTTCTGTAAACCTTACTTGTTTAACTATATTCACCAACTCCTCTTCACTCTCATCCCACAAGGCAAATGGTTGTAAATTACTCCTGACAAAGGAAGAGTAAAATTGTTTTTGTGCTGAGAAAACGGGAGTGTAGTGAATGTGCAATTTCTCAGTAGATTTTCACATGAGCAAATATATGTGTCCGAACTAGCTCATGAAAAAATTGATTTCTCAAAAGTTTGCTAATGGTAATGTTGCCAGGCCTACATTTATAAACTATTGTGAATTCTTGGGAGTCGTATATCTGCAGTAATGCAAGGGCACATAGCTGCAGTGGCACTTAGGCATATTTCGTTTTAAAAAAAAAAATTGGCATGCATCGAACACATGATGACTCATGAGAAAAATATAATTTTAAGTTGGAAAAACATTTTTTTAAGTTGCCTGTTTTCTTTTACATTTTATTTTCACCAATCTTGTTTTCGTTCTTCTGCATGTATTTGCAGATAATCAGGGAGCAAGCTGGGAGCATAATCTGTAGCTTCAAATTGTTGCATTTTGCAAACATATGTACGTTTTTATACTGCAACTGCTGTCAGCGATGTTATATGGGCTCTCAGCTCAGTGCATTTACTTAGAGCACTCACCTTAATAGGAAAGGCTTTTGTTTTAATGAATCAATGTTTGAACAATTTTACATCTTTATACACATCTTGCCTTACTGGCATATAATACTCTTTCACAGATCACAGAATCATACTGTGATACTGTAAACTGGTAGACAGAGGGTTCATGGTGCAGTGTTTTTAGCCTACTTGCCCAGTGGACAAACTAAATAGAAAATTTGTGGTCCTTGACCCCAAACAAGATCCGCAGAGTGTTGGACGATAGGAATTGCATACCCCTGTGGAGGGTGTTCTACTGTGACAGTTTGCAATGTTAGCATTTGTTGCACAGTTAATGGTGTTTCTAACAGCAGCACTGGTCAATTGTATAAGACAGACCATATGGTATGGATTCACCTCGTCAAAAGACGCCTGTCTTATTTTTTTCTTTACGAGAATATGTTGTGGACTGTCAGATCTGTGAGACTACCACATCAGAAATATACTGTACACATGGAGGACATTAAGAACAGGACAATGGAAACTAAACAAGGATGCTATTGCTCAATGGTTGACCAGATCATTCGGGGAACAGCGCTGTAAAGATTCCTCTGACGTGAAAGCAGCTGTCTGGCAACAGTTAAGTTATAACTCTTTTTCTTTTGTTTCCACCTACTATGTACCACACTTTTGTAGTTTTGTCCCCTCTTCTGTTGCTTCTTGCTCCTTCCTGAGCTACTGCCTCCCTAAAGCTTGTCCTGTGAATTTCTCTTGCTGTATGTTCATCACATTTTCACCTGTACTGCAGAGTTCTACTCTGCATTGAGTTCTCAGGCCCGTTTTCTGGCTTGCATGGGAGCTAGTTACAATGTAAGTCCTCACCACACTGAGTAAGGTCAAACTGTTAAAAATGATTCTATTCAGAGTGAGTCACTGGGGCTTTATGCATGCTGTTGATTCTCCTTCTATTGGCAGATGAATTGTGCGTCCATCCTGTGGCCCATGATGCTGTGACATACTGCAGTCCTTAGAGTCTAGGTCTTCCATCAATCAACCTGCTGGAGTGAGTGTTCTTTCTTTCTCTCTTGTACTAACTCCTCCCCTAGAGTTCAGGCTCCATACACTTTCCTAGAGTCCTTACAGTGAGTGAGCAAACCTTGAAGGCGAGAAAAGGAAGATTGTTCTCTCTGCCTAGTATTCACTAAATCCAAGGGTTGTGACGTAAGATTACTGTTCTTGTTCCGTCCTTTGCTATGACTGGCTCTGCCTCTCTGTTGGTGGAATTGAACTCTTCTTTCTGTCCCAACTTTATAGCCACAGTTTGACTGACCTTTTGTAACCAGTTAATAATCAAAGGCATTGATAGGGCTGCAGTTGCTTGTGCTCCTGGGCTTTGATCAAACATTGTTAGGTAAGTTCCAAGTCCTGTAACAAATCAAGACATGAATGATCAAAATGATTCACAACACCAGGAAGATCCAGCACATATATTTTCATATGAAACAGTATTTCAGAAGGGGTACAGTTCAACAACAAATGCCCTGGCACACTATTCAAAACTCTGTGTGTACTGTGTAGGCTATTTAGCGAGCATGCACCATTGTGTAAGACTCTCACAGTCAAGGCTTGTTCAAGCATACTATTGGCTCTCTCTCTCCATCACCCCATTTGATTTTGTCCTAAACAAATGAGAGAATTGAAGTTATACTCTCACGTCACTCAGTGTTTAAGCTAATGTTCTAGACATAAAAGCAGGCCTGTTACCTGAGTGAAAGATGCACACTTTACCCATTGCGACTAAGTACAAGTCTCCTCTGAAGGCATAAGCTGTGACCTGGTGCTGTGGCCACATACACATAAAGCTGCTGCAGGATTCTATTGATACCAATTTGTATTTATATTTATTGATTGGTTTGACCAATCAATATGATTATTTGGAAGGACAGTGCTGCCTTTATAAAAGGGTAGGTGGTGGATTCAATATCGTAGAAGGTTTTATGAGTTGACACTTTTCACACTGTAGGACAAACTGCAGAGTAATTTTGAAAATTAATGGCCACTGGTAGCGTCTTGCAATTTATGCAAAGCAGCTAAGGACCATATGTACGAACACATTTCCCCATAGACACAGACTGGGTAAAACCCTTTGATACATCTGGCCCTAAAACTCTAGTGTGTGCTAAACTTTTAGGCCCGTTTTGTGGGGGCCATTGGGCAAAGATGGGCTACCGAGCCTCAACGTGGAGGTTGAAGTTGTTTACCTCTGATGTCCAAATGTCCATCCTAATATGGCTCTGCAAACTGGAACAAGTACAACTACTTAAGCACTTTATTCTCAGTGGTAGCAGTGGCGATCATTCACAAGCAACTGGATGTGGTAGTGTGGGTGTGTTCAAATTCAGCACTCAACAAACACATATTTGTATAATAAATGATTCTCCAACCCAGTGCTTGATTTTCAAGATGAAAAGTACTTTACACAATTGAAGATACCACAGCACTCAAAATAGAGGTCTGACAAGTCAAAGTTCATAAGGTAAGGTTCATAGATATAAAGTCCAGTGTATAGAGTTATTGAAATGTGGAGTATTCAGTTAGTCCACAGTTCAGATATTATCATAACAGCCAACACATATTTCATCACTATAAGTTACTTTTTCAAGGATTATAGTAGTATGTTGAATGGCAAGAGCACAATGGGATGTATAAAGGACCCCCAAATTCGAAGTCTAAACTGATCCAAGAAAGACCATGCAGGAAGGTATGATGCTTATAACAGTGGGCGCCCTGGATCCTAGGCCGAATATCCTCGGGGGTTGAACATAATTCAAAGAAAATGCCTAAAATAAAGCAGCTAATGAAGAAGATAATATATTGTTTCTTCCAAGAAAAACGGGGTCCACAGGCTCAATAAACGGTCAGTGTGAGAGAGTAATGTTAAAATAGGTACCCTACTGCAGATGTTTCAGCTTGATTAGCAACAGAATTGCCTTTCAAATAGACGCCCTCAGTCTGGTGTGCAAGCATGTGCTGTCCATCCAACAATGGTAGATGTCTTCTAAAGTCAGATACCCTTGCCCAGAGCTGCTTAGCCCTCGTCGTCTTCCCTCATTAGATTCCTAATATTTAACTTCGTATTATACCCTTTTACACAAAATCAAGAGTGAGAAACAATATGTTTTGGACTATTTTTGTAATGCTAGGAGTGCATTTAATTCTGCTATTAGTGCAGTCAAATCACCTATTTGCTTTATTTCAAATTTAGAATTATCGAACACTTCTACTGCTGCACAGGAGTATTGCTGTTTTGTGCCTTTTGCAGGTTGTATTGCTCCATTTGTATAAAAGATGGCGTGAGAGTCATTTAATGGTTTCACTGACTGTGTGGATTTGCTTGTTGGTATTGAAGAAAGTCATGTTTTTTATGTCCGATCATACTCAAATTGAACATTCGAACTGTCTAGGCTCGTACACCCAGGGCACCCAGAGCACATGGAACTATATAGCATTTAGCATGCTCACATTACTAGTTTCCTCTAATGATGGTAGAGTGGAGCTCTCATTGATGATAGCCGTTTGTACTACTGTGAGTATGTTCTTTATCAAAGCAAAATATCCTCTGTTGAGGCATATAAATATGATTTGCAAACGATCAGTAAAGTCTGGCCGTCCCTGTTGTATGTGAATCCAGGGTAACTCAATTATTTTTGTCACTAAGTTGTATTTTTTTGTATCATGTTTGTAAATGTCTAGATGCAATGATGTGATTCTGAAAGTGCCTAAAGGTCTGCATGTGTTCTTCCTTCCAGCCTTTCACCCTGTATACAGAGGTGAATAACTACTACAACAGTTGTGCCCTGTAAGAAAATGCCACTGTTGGCATTGTTACCCCCTAACTGTTTGCCTTTTGTTGATGAAAACTTTGATTGAAAGTGTGCTGGGACCCTGCTAACCAGGCCCCAGCACCAGTGTTCTTTCCCTAAACTGTACCTTTGTCTCCACAATTGGCACAACCCTGGCTCTCAGGGAAGGTCTCTAAGGGCTGCAGCATGTCTTATGCCACCCTGGGGACACCTCACTCAGCACATGCACACTGTTTCACAGCTTGGGTGTGCTGGTGGGTAGAAATGACTAAGTCGACATGGCACTCCCCTCAGAGTGCCATGCCAACCTCACACTGCCTGTGGCATTGGTAAGTCACCCCTCTAGCAGACCTAACAGCCCTAAGGCAGGGTGCACTCTACCACAGGTGAGGGCATAGCTGCATGAGCACTATGCCCCTACAGTGTCTAAGCCAAATCTTAGACATTGTAAGTGCAGGGTAGCCATATTGAGTAGATGGTCTGGGAGTTTGTCAGAAACAAACTTCACAGTTCCATGATGGCTACACTGAATACTGGGAAGACTGGTATCAAACGTCTCAGCACAATAAACCCACATTAATGCCAGTGTGGGATTTATTGAGAAATGCACACAGAGGGCATCTTAGAGATGCCCCCTACATGCCAGCCCAACTGCTAGTGCTAGGCTGACCAGTCTCTGCCAGCCTGCCACTTCCAGACAAGTTTCTGGCCACAGGGGTGAGTGTCTTTGTGCACTCTGTGACCAGGAACAAAGCCTGTCCTTGGTGGAGGTGCTTCATACCTCCCCCTGCAGGAATGGTAACACCTAGTGGTGAGCCTCAAAGGCTCAAGCCTGGTGTTACAGCGCCCCAGGGCACTCCAGCTAATGGAGATGCCCGCCCCCGGACACAGCCCCTACTTTTGGCGGTAGGTCCGGGGAGATAATGAGAAAAATATGGAGTAGTCATCCCCTCAGCCAGGTCCACCCCTAAGGTGACCAGAGCTGAAGTGACCCCCTCCTTAGAAAGTCCTCCATCTTGTTTTGGAGGATTTAGCTGAATACGAATAGGGATGTGCCCCCTTCCCAAAGGGAGGAGGCGTTGGAGGATGCAGCCACCCTCAGAGACAGTAGCCATTGGCTACTGCCCTCCAGCCTTAACACAACCCTAAATTTAGTATTCAGGGGTGACCCTGAACCCAAGAAATCAGATTCCTGATGACCTACGAAGAAGAAGGACTGCCTAGCTGAAAAACTCCATAGAGAAGAAGGAAGACAACAACTGCTTTGGCCCCAGCCCTACCGGCCTGTCTCCAACTTCAGAAAACCTGCACCAGCGATTCACCCTGCAGACCCAGCGACCTCTGCCAACTCAGAGGACTGCCCTGCAACTACAAAGGATCAAGAACTCAAGTAGACAGCGGACGTGTCCGACCAAAGAAAGAAGAAACCATCTTTAAAGGGACTCTCACCTCACTCCAGAACCGTGAGTCCCCACCACTCTGCATCTGACGCCCCTGGCCCGAGTCCAGAGAAACCAACGACCCAGAGAGGATCCCCAGGCGACTCTGATGACGTATCCACCCTGGGCTAGCCTCTCTGCACCCCCACGCCGACACCTGCAGAGGGAATCCCAAGGACCTCCCTGACCGCGACTGCCCGGAACGAAGATATCTGACACCTGGAGAAGCACTGCACCCGCAGCCTCGAGGCCAGTGAGAAACCGACCACCGGTGCAGCAGTGACTAGCAGGCGGCCCTCACCCTTGAGCAGTCAGTGGCTGGCCCAAAAAGCCCCCATGTGCTCTGCCTGCAATATCTGAGTGACCCCCAGGTCCCTCCATTGAAATCTATTGAAAACCTGATGCCCTGTTTGCCCACTGCACCTGGCTGCCCCTGTGCGGTTGAGGGTACAGTTGAATTTTGCAGTGTACACTTTTAAAATAGCTTATTGCCATTTTATGAAGAACTGTGTACATTATTGTTTTGGTTCAAAGTCCTAACTATTCCTTTGCAAAGTACCTTACATTTAATGTACTTACCTGCAATTTGAGTCTTGTGGTTCTAAAATAAATTAAGAAAATAATATTTGTCTATATAAAAAACCTATTGGCCTGGAGTTAAGTCATTGAGTGTGTGTTCTCATTTATTGCTTGAGTGTGTACAACAAATGCTTAACACTACCCTCTGATAAGCCTAACTGCTCGACCACACTACCACAAATAGAGCAATAGTATTATCTATTATTGCCTCTGTCAAGCATCTTAGGGAACCCCTGGACTCTGTGCACACTATACCTCATTTTGATATAGTATATACAGAGCCAGCTTCCTACATGCCCTCTCTACATAATGTTGAAGGTGTGCTTGACCAATTTTCAGAAACAGATATCAGATAATCATGGTATTTGTATGAGTATTTGGGGGCTCCGAAGTCGCACATTTCTGCAAGAACTGATGTGAGTACTTTCCCTTTACTGGACAGTTCATATCCATGTAGCTCACATTTATGTAGCATACTTTGGATTTCAGTTTGTAACCTGCTTCTGCAAGTATTGTAAATATTCCACTTATGCATTGGAGATATTCATTTTAATAGTCATCCAAAATTTAAATATCATCTGCATAAGAGACCATGCTCAAATATTCCTTCAACAGCTGAATATTTATGCAGCATAGGACCCAAGGATATTCTTATACCCCTGAGGTAATCATGTAAGTTTGTACTGTATAACCCCCATTGAATGTGCATGATTTTAAGTAATACAATTCAGGAGACATCCTATGGGTAAAGAATCCATTCACTATTTCAACTGTGGTTTTATATTTCTTGAGTGTGAGTTGCATTAGTAATCCTGTACTATGTGTGTTCTGTACAGTTATGCAAGTAATAAATAGTATTAAGTAAACTTTGACTTTCTTATTTCTAAGAGTTCACAACAATAGGTGTAATGATAAAATTGTAGTCTGTGTACTTGTTTCACTCTTTCCCAAATTTCATCAATCAGGACTCTGATTGCACTGGGGAAAGATAAACCTGTGGTGGAATCAGGCAAACAATTACCTGATCTATGAAAAATTGTTGACAAATTAGCAGGACCAATTCTGTGCCTACCTTGTGTCTTCATAAAGGTACCCAAGGGTGTCCAAATCTTTTCAGATTAGCCTATTTTGTTGTGTGTTGTGGCTGAGAGTTTTACAATGATATACTCAAGTGCTGCTTTGAAGATGATCCCGTTCCACCTCCTCTCCCATGTTTATAGATCTTTCCCTTGTCAGGCCCTTCATGGTCTTCCCTCGCTATGATTCTGTGAAGAATGCACATAATGCTGAACAGAGGACTGATATCTCACTTGAGCCATTTTCTTTTCTGACTCTCAATTTATACCACTATGCATCTTTACAACAGTATTAAAATGTCTTTTGCACCCTTCCCAGATGGCTTCATAAAAGGTAAGGAATCTGCAACTAGAACATGTCTCTACCAGATATAGCTTTACAGAAGGTAAGTAACTTGTACCTCTGATAGAGACTTCAAGTTGCAGATTCCTTACCTTTTGAATAGATACTTGAGCAATACCATCCCCGGAGGTGGGCTACGAACCAAGATCACACCAGGAAGTCCTGTAGGACCGAACGACTAAAGTAGCTATCCCTACAGACCTGACTGTCCAGGCAGTAGTGCTTAGTAAACGTGTAGAGAGATGCCCACATGGCTGCCTGACAGATATCCAGGACTGGAACGCCTCGTGCTAACGCTGTGGTAGCTGCAGTTGCCCTACTTGAGTGAGCTCCCAAACCCTCAGGGGGTTGCTTCTTTGCCAAAGCGTAGCACATTTTCATGCATTGGAGGACCCATCGTGAAATGGTTCTCTTTTGCACCGCCTTCCCTTTCTGCACCCCCACATATCCACAAAGAATTGATCATCCACCCGGAAGTCTTTAGTAAGATCAAGGTAGTATGCCAACGCTCTTTTTGGGTCCAGGCGGTGGAGTCTCTCCTCCTCATGTGAGGGATGTGGTGGTGGGTGAAAAGTAGTCAAGGTGATAGTTTGACCAACATGGAGGGGTGTTACCAATTTAGGGAGAAAAGAAGCCCTAGTGCAGAGTACCACTTTGTCAGGATGTACTGCCAGAAAAGATGGTTTAGATGACAGAGCTTGGAGCTCACTTACCCTGCGAGCAGAGGTAATGACAACCAAGAGGGCAGTCTTGATGGTTAGGAGCTGTAAAAGGCAGCTATGAAGCAGCTTGAATGGAGTGCATCTCATGTATGTGAGGACTACTTTTAAATCCCATTAGGGTATGATAAATGGGATAGGAGGAAAGAGATGTGTGAGGCCTTTGAGAAACCTCCCGACAATGGGAGATTTGAATAAAGAAAGTTGGTCAGGTAGTCTCAGGAAGGCAGAGATAGCAGAAAGATAGCCCTTGAGGGTGCCCAAGGCAGGGCCCTGTTGGGCAAGAGAGAGAACAAAGAGCAGAACTTCAGAAAGAGATGCAGAGAGAGGATCGACCGTTTTGGTGGAGGGATGCCTGGCTGCCAAGATGACGTTACAGACTTCAGGTGGAAGGTCAAAAGCTGTCAACTGTTACCGCTCAATCTCCATGCAAGGAGGCGGAGAGTGGAAAGGTTCGGGTGGATGACGGTCCCCTGCTGTTTCGACAGAAGATCCTCCAGAATGGGCAGTCTGATCGGAGGAGCGATGGCCATGTTCAAGAGCTCGGGATACCAGACTCTTCGTGCCCAGTCCAGAGCCACCAGAATAACTTGGGCCCGTTCTTGCCTGATCTTCTTCAGAACTCTGAGCAGAAGTGGTACGGGCGGAAAGGCGTACAGGAGGTCTGAGCTGCACTCAAGACGAAAGGCGTCACCGAGCGAGTGCTGCATTGGAAACTCCAACGCGCAAAACAGTTGACATTGCCCATTCTCTGCGGAGGAAAAGAGATCCGACCAAGGCTCTCCCCACTGCTGAAAAAGACCTTGCGTCTCCTTCGGATGGAGACGCCATTCGTGATCGACTATGCATCTTCTGCTGAGTTTGTCTGCTCTGGCATTCAAGGAACCTGCCACATGTTGAACCACAAGGGAAATATCCTGATGTCCAAGTCCAGAGACAAAGGGCCTCTTGACAAAGAGTCCACAACCCCACTCTGCCTTGTTTGTTGTAGTACCACATGGCGGTGATGTTGTCCGTGAACACTTGCACTGCTTTCCCTCTGAGAGAGGGAAGAAATGCTTTCAATACTAGTCGAACTGCACAGAGCTCCAATAGATTGATATGAAGCTCCAATAGATTGATATGAAGCCCGGATTCTTCCGGAGACCAGAGGCCTCCGATCTCTGCTTCTCCCATGTGGCTGCCCCATCCCAGGAGTGACCCAATCTTGGTTTGTTAGCCACCACTGAAGATCTTTTGCAGTTCCTTCCATGATCTGGACTTTGTCGGAGAGTCTCCCTGATGCTGTGCTCACTGGAACTTCAGGTCCCACTGCAGAGCCCGCATATGCCATCTGCCCTTTTTGAACCAGCAGGATGCAGGAGGCCATGAGGTCTAGCAGCCTCAGAGTCATTCTCACCAAAATCAAGGACAGAAGCTGAAACATCGGTATCATAGCCCAGATATCCTGGACTCGCTTTTCGAGTTAATAAGCCCAAAATCGCACTGTGTCCAGAACAGCTCCAATGAAAAGGAGCATCTTAGAAGGAGCCAGGTGTGACTTCAGCATGATTATAGTGAACCCTGGTGAATGCA
This sequence comes from Pleurodeles waltl, assembly GCF_031143425.1. Lineage (NCBI taxonomy): Eukaryota > Metazoa > Chordata > Amphibia > Caudata > Salamandridae > Pleurodeles > Pleurodeles waltl. The sequence goes on along the minus strand of NC_090443.1, from coordinate 297,683,835 downwards.
AGAGGTTCTCTGTAGTCTGGAGGTGGGAGACGACTTTCTGGGGTGTATCCACCTTCAACAGCCAGTGGTCGAAGTAGGGGAAGACTGGGATACCTAACCTGCGCAGATGTGCTGCAACCACTACCATCACCTTCGTGAACACCCGAAGGGCGCTGGTAAGGCAAAATGGGAGCACAGTAAACTGAATGTGCTCATGGCCTACCACGAATCTTAAGTAACGTCTGTGGGCCGGCAAGACGGGGATGTGGAAGTATGCGTCCTGCAAGTCCAACGATACCATCCAGCTCCCGGGCAGATAAGACCTGAGCCAATGTCAGCATCTTGAACTTCTCCTTTTTGAGGAAGAGATTGAGGGACTGAAGATCTAAGATAGGACGAAGGCCCTTGTCCTTCTTTGGCACCAGAAAGTAGCGGGAATAACAACCACGACCTACATCTGACGCATGGACCCTCTCCATACCTCTTTTGGCCAAAAGAGCTTTGACTTCCTAGTGGAGAAGTGCCATGTGATCCTCCGATATGTAGTCGAATGAAGCTTGCATGGCTGGAGGAGAAGACTCGAAAGGGATCGAGAAGCCCTTCCAAACAATCTGGAAGACCCACCTCTCCATGGTAATGTATTTCCAGTGGGGCAGATGATGGAGAATACTGCCTCCAACTGGTTTCTGGTGTTCCAATGGACTAGGAAGGTTTGGAGACCGAGGAGGGGGGTGGGGGTAGACTGGGTGACCAACTGGCTCCCTGATCCCGCAGAGTCAAGTGTTGGACGAAATTAGCTTTAGGGACCGTTCCCTCAAAGCATTCGGGTTCATGGCCCGACACTCGGAGCACGACCTCAGGTCGTGATCACGCTCCAGGCACCAAAGACACACGAGATGTGGATCCGTCATCAACATCATTCGGTGACCGGAGTCGCAGGGATTATAACCAGTCTTGCGGACATCCCTCAACGCATCCACGACCTTGTCAAAAATCGTTCAACAAAAATGTCGCTGTAGTCAAAAAGTTACTGAGGTAGCTCTTCTCCCGATTTGCATGTAGGCTGGCGTGGAAAGAAAAGAACTGATGTCATCGCCCCCGGGCGGTGCCTATATACGACAGTGACATCATCACGGAAAGCACAATGTCACCAACGTCCATGTAGTCGACTGACGCCACCTGATGGTGTGCAGAGGTACTGTTCGAAGAAACAATCTCCAGATCTAGTCTGACGCCTGGGGGAATTCAAAAGGTAAAGAATCTGCAACTAGAAGTCTCTATCAGGTATATGTTGGGGAAATTGTTCATCTACGCTGAAAAGTAGCTGATAAGCTACTCAAAAGAGGTAAGTGACCTAACAGATGCTTATACATTGGAGAGATGTAGGGCCCAGAGCCAAAGCTGACAATACTGAAGTCAGTCTGTTTCATGTAGAACTTGGCCTGATTAACACTGTATAAAAGACTTGATAAGCCCCTGAAGGTATAAGTCTGCGAGGAATCTACAGTCTCCCTTTTCACAACTTTGAAATTGTCTCCCTCAAGGGCTGTGGTGAAATCAAGTCTATTGTTGTTAGGAGTGTATATAGGTGGCTAAAAGGACAAAACTTTATTGACCGCAACATCATCCCATATTTTCAGCACTGTCTTCACTGGAGTTGGTCTCCATGTAAGTGTTCCACGGGTTGTGTACTTTCCTCAACTGGGCTAATTCCCATGGAGAACCCACTTCCACGGCACGTTCATAAAAAGCCAATTATTCTCATTCACCTTAATTGTGCTCTGTAGAAGACCACAAAGGTGTGCTGCTCTGTAATATGTCAGGAAGTCAGGGCAGGCCACGCCTCCTTATCTGTGGGACCTTACATGGCACTTGTGCCCTTCTGTACCCCCAAGAAACTCCATAACTTACTTTAGTAATCCCAGAAAGTCCGGCATGGGGATATTGATCAGGAGCACCTGTAAGACATATAGGACCCTTTGGAAGGATGTCAATTTTAAAGATGTTTATGGAGGGATTCTAGCATCTCAACTCTTCAAATATATGGTTCTGAGGTGCCAGATGGTTAGCAGCCCTCCAACCCACCAGTTTGCTGGCTATTCTCTAAATTGTATGTGACTGCCACTGAAATCGTGTAAGGGTATGCAGACAGCCATTTTTTCTGATTGGCCTGTTGCGTTTAACATCAGTCAAACTCTGTAGGTAATCTGTGAAGAGACATTGGCCTTCATTATGACATTGGTGGTAAGTCCCGCTTACCGCCATGCTGACTGCTGCAAACATACCGCTGCGGTTTACTGCTACCCACATTATGACCCACACATAGCAATCCGTCACTATACAGCCACACACACAAGTCTGCCAGCCCAAAGGTCGGTGATAAACTGGCGGTAGCAAAACCCACAACGTTATGCCAACAGAACTACACCCAGAGCCTTATGACCCACAAATCACCGTGGCAGATATTCAACCACGGTAAACCATTGGCAGTACACACCGCCGCGCTCAAAATACACACACTAACAAAACAACACTACATTGGACAATTCAAACTAGACACACCTGACACACGTACACACACCACACCCACAACACTATGAAACACACACACACACACTACCCACAGCCCTTTACAACTCAAATAAATTGACAACAGAGAGAGAGAGAGAGACACCAAGAGCACCCACAGAACCAGAGCCATAGAACACCATAACCCAGACACCATCCACGCACCTTACAGCACACACCCCAACACATCACCCCACACACCCTCACACACACTACACCCGTGGCACCACAAAGACACCCCAGGTTCTCAGAGGAGGAGCTAAGGGTCATGGTGGAGGAAATCATCCGGGTAGACCCACAACTATTCGGATCACAGGTGCAGCAGACATCCATTGCTAGGAAGATGGAGCTATGGCGGAGAATCGTGGACAGGGTCCTTGTTCTTGGGTGCTGTCCCACGGCGTTGACCCTGTCCATGATTCTGTGGTAGCAAGACACCAGATAGCTGTGCAGAGGACTGACGGTGGACCCCCACCTCCTTACCCACAACTAACAACATGGGAGGAGTAAGTCTTGGCAATACTGCATCCTGAGGGCCTGGCAGGAGTAGCAGGAGTACTGGACTCTGGTAAGTCAAATCTCTATTACTAACACCCCCCACCTGCATGCCATGACATACCAACACCCCTACCCTCACCCCCATCACCCCACCACCTCACATACACCCCACCATCACAACCCACTCATCCCAATAACAAGCCCTGCACGCAACACCAATGCATGGACATCACTCACAGCCCTGCATGGACAACCATCACTAAAGAATGCACATTAGAGAGAATCATCTAGCCCACAAAATCACTACTCATACAAGACAAAGCTGACAGGGCACTCACAACCATACAGGGCAACACACCCAGGCGCAAAATGTCAAACGCAGAAACATTAACACTGAATTTACATCCCCACAGGTCCCCCACACAACGTCACCGGAGAGGAGGTGCCAGCAACATCCAGTCCCCCCACAGAAGAGGCCCACAGTGATGACAGCAGCTCTGGATCTGGATGACCAACCTGGCCCATCAGTGATCTCCGGACAGTCGGTTACCCAGGCACAGTCCCATACAACCACAGAGCCTTCCCTCTCAGGAAAAACCACCACAGTACCCACCCAGCGGGCCCATACCTCTGTCCCCAGGACATGTCAATCAGCAGTGTGCCACCACTACAGGGACCCCAGGCAACCCCACAAACACAGGACGATCAGGGACCTGGGGTAAGTGGCAGTGGGAACACGGTTCAGGGGACAGAGGGATAGGACAACAGGGAAGCTGGGAGAAGTGCTGTGTGACAGGCGGAGGACAGGCCCAGGGAACTGGCTCTCCAGGAGGCACTCACAAACATCCTGGGAGCATACCACCATTCCCAGGAGATGATGGGCCAGATACTGGACAAGTTGCAGGAGACCCAGCGGCTGCAGGACGGACAGTACCTGGGAATCAGGGAGGACCTAAAGGACATCCACACCACCCTGGTCACCATTGCAGGGGTGCTGGCAGACATGGCCAACACCATGAGGGAGGCAGTGGCACACCAGCGGGCCCCTGACACTAGCCAAACCGATGAACAGGCCTCCACCTCTGCTGCCGCTAGTGGACAGGAGACCCAGCCACAGGACCAACAGGCCACCATCACCCTTCCCCCGCAGAAGAAGAACCACCCCACAAACGGTCCATGCGATCCAGGCAGAAGCCAGAGAACACTGCCAAGAACCCCGCCAGGAAATAAGACTCTCCTGATCATCACCCTTGTGTCCCACTCTGTCACCTATCCACCTTGAACTGCCATTGCTCTACTTCCTATGCCCCCTTGGACAATGCACCTGTGATACCAATAGACTGGACTCTATCCTGGACTTTCCTCCACCATCAAACCAGCCCATTCCACTACCCCCTCTATTTCTTAGCACTTAAATAAACACCATTTAAAAAATACAAGTATGGAGTCTGTCAAATGATTGAACAAAGTATTTGTTTAACAAGCTTTAAACATTGCAATACAGCTTACAGGAATAAATACACAGGAATGACCTGTAGTAGGCTGCAGTCAGCACACCAGGTGCCAGAGTGGGGCACAGATATCTGAAAATAGAAATGCCAAAGGGTACAGTAAGTGGCCATAGAATTGGGAGAATCTGCCTGCCATGTACAATGTCAAATACAAAACTGTCAATGCAAAGTGAAGTCACAGTGTCTTACCTGTGTGTCACTGGAAGTACCGGTGTATAATAGCTGTTCTGTTGTCCTCATCCTCATCCTCTGGCCCCTCATCTTCACTGTCCACAGGGTCCACTACTGCCACAAGCCTATCTCCAGCCTCATCTTCCTAGAGAAAAGGCACCAGGCGTCTCAAGGCAAGGTTATGCAACATGCAGCATGCCAGGATGATCTGGCACACCTTCTTGGGTGAGTAGTACAGGGATCCACCTGGTAGATGGAGGCAACGAAACCTGGCCTTCAGGAGGGAGAATGTCCTCTCTATTATTATTCTTGTTCACCCATGTGCCTCATTGTAAGGTTCCTCTGCCCTTATCCTGGGATTCCTCACAGATGTCAGCACTCATGAGAGATTGGGGTAACCAGAGTCAGCTGCAAATATCAAGGGATACCTGTTATCCAAACACTAACCCTTACGGTCAACACCATACCCATACACCAATATGTACTGGGTGGGAACCATGGGCTCACCTATTAGCCACACCCGGTGCCTCTGGAGTTGAGCCATCACATTTGGGATGCTGCTATTCCTCAGGATAAAGGCATCATGCACAGACCCAGGATACTTTACATTGACATGGGAGATGTACTGGTCCGCCAGGCACACTATCTGCACATTCATCGATTGATGAACACCTGTTCATTTCTCCGGGGGGGGGGGGGGGGACAAATGCAATATGTGTACCATAAATAGTCCCAATAATGTTGGGGATATGTCCCATTGCATGGAAGTCACCTTTCACTGTGGCCAAATCCTACACCTTGGGGAAAACAATGTAGCTGTGCATGTGTTTAATCAGGGCAGACAACACTCTGGTCAGCACTATTGAGAACACTGGCTGAGACATTCCTGCTGCCAAGCCCACTGTCACTTGGAAGGAGCCACTTGCCAAGAAATGGAGCACTGACAGGACTTGCACCAGAGGGGGATCCCAGTGGTGTGACAGATAGCAGATATTAGGTCAGGCTCCAATTGGGCACACAGCTCTGTGATTGTGGCCCTGTCCAGTCTATAGGTGAGGATAATGTGCCTGTCCTCCATTGTTGCCAAGTCCACCAGGGGTCTGTACATGGGGGGATGTCTCCATCTCCTATTCATCCGCAGCGGTTGTAATCTAGGGGGCAAAATGGTGAGCTGCTGGTCAGTATTCCATATTTCCAAACACTAAACTGCATTGCATGTTGTGACTGTAACAGTATGTCATTGGAAAGGCCCAAATGGTCCTATGTGTACTGTGACGCAGTTAGGTGCCATGGCCTGCCTCCCCCGAAATGGCGTCCGCCTGTCCTGTGGGGATGGACATGTGGAAATGAGGTAATGCCGCTGACGTTGTGTGCCATTGCGGGAGGCGGTCGAGTACTGCCGTGCAACTCCTCATTGGTTGTCATTGGGCCCTATGGGTTACAGTGGCCAATGGTGATGTACGCCGGCGGTGACAGTACGCACCGCCGCAGACGTGACCACCATTTTCTATCTGTTCACTCACTTGCTACCTGACCTTCTACAGGAGAGGACCTACACTGCAAGTGCTGCTGTGACCTGTGTCTGGAACCGAACATGGCTCGTGTCACTGGGGAAAGGGCCCCTGCCTTCACCGCTGTGGAGTTTGAGAGACTGGTGGATGGGGTACTACCCCAGTACCGGATGCTGTATGGGCCTCCAGACCAACAGGTGAGTACACTGTGAGCATGATGCATGGGGCATGAATGCATGGACTGCTGTGTGTGAGGGCCAAGTGTGGGGGGGTTGGTGGAAGGGTACTGGGCAGCGGGATGCATGTATGGTGGGTAATGTCTGTGCGTAAGGGGATGTGAGGGCTATGGTGGCCATGAGTGTAACAGGCCGGCCAGTATGACTGATCATTTTTTCTATGTTTCTTTTTCTGCAGGTCAGCTCCCATCAGAAAAAGGGTATATGGCGTGCCATCGCCAAGGACGTGCGGACCATAGGGGTCTACGGCAGGCGGAGCACCCACTGTCGCAAACGGTCGAGACGCTCGGCAAGCAAGACAGCGGAGGCCCAGCTGGGGATGGCTTTCCAACGAGGAAGGGGTGCCCGTCGAACCCTGACCCCCCCTGATGGCCTGCATACTGGCGGTGGCCTATCCAGAGCTAGATGGGCACTTGAAGGCATCACAGCAGCTACAAGGAGGTGAGTACAGTTTCCCAATATACTACTTGCGTGTAGTTGGGTGGTCACCGGGTGGGGTATGCGGGCCTGTGGGTGCCCCTAGGCCAGGCCAGACATTGCAGGGTAGGTCCCAGGTTGGGCAGGATTCTGTTTTAAAATACCTCCAATCAAGCTAGTAGGCATCCACTACTGGGCAGGGGTCCGTGGGTCTCAGTTATGCTGCTATTGGCGTTAGGTATTCCTGTCCATGGGCTGGTGACTACCATTGTGACTGTTAGTGCATTGCCTAGTGCGTAGGGCTGTTCCCTGTGTGTGTGTGTTGTGTATGCCAACGGAGATGTTGTTGCTGCAATTGACCAAGTCTATCCTTTGTCTCTCCCCCCCCTTCTGTTTTGTCACCCTGTCCTTATGTGCATTAGCATCATCTGGCGGAGGAGCAGAGGCACCAGCGATGGAGGGAGCTGCATCCCACAGGACCCAGGAGGCTGAATCCACCGACGGTGAGGGCACCAGTGGGACGGAGGGCGATGGGAGGACCACAGCAGAGACAGGTGGGGACAGTTCGGACAGTGATACCTCCTCCGATGGAAGCTCCCTGGTGGTGGCGGACACCTCTGTGCCCACCCCAACTACAGGTACAGCCGCCACCCCCGTACCAGCACCGCCCTCCCAGCAGCCCCTCAGTGAGTTACCCGTACCCGCTCACCCAGGAGGTGGGAATCTCCTTTGCCCCAGGCACCTCAGGCCCTGCCCCAGTTAGCCCTGCTGCCCTGAGTGAGGAGGCTATTGACCTCCTACGATCCATCTCTGTTAGGCAGTCAACCATAGTGCATGCCATCCAGGGACTGGGAGGCCATTTGCAACAAACAAATGCATTCCTGGAAGGCACTCACTCTGGCGTGGTGGCCCAACAGAGATCAATCCAGGCTCTGGCTTCCTCCCTGATGGCAGCCATTGTCCCTGTCTCTAGTCTCCCCGCTCCAACTTCCTCTACCCAGTCCCATTCCCCTTAACCCCAACCTATCCCAAGCACACATTCAGACCAGCATGCACCCAAGACAACACACAGGAGTGGCTCAGGCAAACACAAGCACCACACATCATCCCACAGGCACTCACACAAACACCATCCAGATGCAGACATGAGAACATCCACTGCCTCCACTGTGCCCCCCTCCTCCTCGTCCACCACCCTCCCAGTAGCGTCTCCACTCACACCTGCATGCACTACATCCTCATCCACTACCCCCATCACCATCACGCCTATCACAACACGCCCCTCACTGGCATTCACCACCCCCACATCCATGTACACGTCCTCTGTGCCCCCTCCTCCCAAAATACACAAACGCAAGCACACCCAACAGCCATCCACCTCACAACAGCATCCAGCCCATGCACCTGCACCCAAACACAGCAGACAGACACCTCCTACAACCACTACCTCTTCCTCCACTCCCAAACCTTCACCCTCTTCCCTCCCCAGTGCCCCTAAGAAGCTTTTCCTCTCTGCCGCTGACCTCTTCCCTACCCCCCGTCCTTCATGTTGGGCCAGGATGGTCAGAACCCAGGCGAGCACCTCAGCCACCCAGTCCACGGCCACAGTAGTTTCGGCAGCTACTGCAGGTAGGAGAGGGTCCAGGGAACCAGCCATCAGCACTGACAGTGTGCCTGCACCAGCTGCCAAAGGGAAGGGCAAGGAGGCACCACCAGCTGCCAAGGGGAAGGACAAAGAGGCACCACCAGCTGCCAAGGGGAAGGACAAAGAGGCACCACCAGCTGCCAAGGGGAAGGGCAAGGAGGCACCACCAGCTGCCGAGGGGAAGGGCAAGGAGGCACCACCAGCTGCAAAAGGGAAGGACAGGAGGGCTGGTGCTGGGGCTGATTCTGAGCCCCCACCACCAACCATGGTGGTACAGCCGTCCGAGGCTGCTGGGGGAGGGCTGGAGCCTCCCCCCACCACTGGCATCCCGCCACCAGCACCACAGCCAGCACCACCACCAGCACCGCCAGCAGCACCACTGCCAGAAGCAGCAGCCCTAGTGGGCAGCTGTCCGAGGCTGCAGGGGAAGGGCTGGAGCCTCCCCCCACCACTGCCTGCACCACCACCAGCACCGCCAGCAGCACAACTGTCAGCACCAGCAGCCCCAGTAGGCAGCCGTCCGAGGCTGCAGGGGAAGGGCTGGAGCCTCCCCCCACCACTGCCTGCACCAGTACCACCAGCAGCACCACTGCCAGCAGCACCACTGCCAGCAACAGCAGCCCCAGTGGGCAGCCTTCCGAGGCTGCAGGGGAAGGGCTGAAGCCTCCCCCCACCACTGGCATCCCCGACACAAGCATCGCCACTGCCGCTACTGAGCAGCCGTCACCGCCACCGGGCAGTGTGTAGTCCTGCCTCCATGGGCAGTAGTGCGTCCTGGACCCTGCAAATCATGTAGGTGTGACACCAGGTGAGAAACTGTGACCTTGCACTGCCCAAAGGCTGCATCACAGGGCACAAGGCCCCCTCCAGAACCAGTGGAAGAAGCCATCCACTCACCCCCTCCTTGCCAGGATGAAGCACACTGGGCACAAGGCCCCATCCAGAACCAGTAGAAGAAACCATCCACTCACCCCCTCCTTGCCAGGATGAAGCACACTGGGCACAAGGCCCCTCCAGAACCAGTGAAAGAAGGATCCACTCACCCCTTCCTTGTCAGGATGAAGCACACTGGGCACAAGGCCCCCTCCAGAACCAGTGGGCAAACCACCCACTTGAGAGACTGTGGCTTTGCACTCCCCAGGACCAAGCAGTGGGCAAACCACCCATTTGAGAGACTGTGGCTTTGCACTTCCCAGGAGCAAGCAGTGGGCAAACCACCCACTTGAGAGACTATGGCCCTTCACTCCCAGGACATCGCACAGGGCATGTTGCCCCCTCCAGGACCAGCGTTGTTGTACCATCTTCCGGCTGAGGTGCTCCCCCGTTCCCCGTCCCCCTGAGGTGCCTGTGTATTTTCGACCTGATGCCCCTGAACTGTTCTCTCCGTGTTGTTGCATGAGTGAGGTGGGGCCTTGGCCTATGTGTAGTGGCCCTGTGGCCCATGGACATTGAGGACTGGGCAGTGTCCCTCCATGTGTATTTATGTATATACTGTTTTGATTTAGAAGCACAGATGTCTACTGTTTTATCTTATTACAGTTACTGTAATCTATTTCTTTTGTCCATGCATTTTTCCTGAGGGGTACGGGGTAGATATGTGATGTTATTGCATCTGTTTGTGTGTATGGTGGTGGGGTGGGGGTGTTGCGTGTTGCATGTGTGTGTCACTCTTTTTCCTCCCCCCTCCTTTGTGTGCTAGGCGGCAGAATTCACCCTGGTTGTCTTCGCCGGCGTTGCTGTTCGTAATGCATGAAGAGGTATACAATCATGGGGAAGATGTACAACTCGGGCTCCATGGCGTTGTGGTTGTTCCCTGAGTCTCCAGAGGTGAGTCCTTTGCCTTCTGTGTACTGTATCCGCCGTGTTTTTGATGTCATTGGTACCGCCCCGGAAAAGGTGGCGGATAGGCCCGTTGTAATACTGTGGGCGGTACATTGTCTTCCGTCTGGCTTTTGGCGGTTACTGCCGTGGTGCTTGTTGCTACCACCGTGGCGGTCAGTGTGTTAAAGTGGCTGTTTCTGTGGGCGGTTCCCGCCGTGGTTATAATTAATTTTTTTTACTGCCACCCTGTTGGCGGTATTACCGCCGCTTTATCACCGACCGTCAGGGTTGTAATGAGGGCCATAATTTATTCTCTTCACCAGCGAAGTAGAATCGTTTAATCTCTGTCCGAGTGTCCTGTTTTTTATGTCTAGTGGTTCTACCACTAGAGAAAAAAGAAGGGCTGAAGGAAAACAGCCATATTGTATACTCCACTGAATGGGAAATTCAGGGGATTAATGCCCATTCACTCTGATGGTTGTAGTCAGACCTTTATATTCCATCACAATTCACTCCATGATTTTCTCACCCAGAACTACATTGTCCAGGACAGCTTCTAGAAATGTCCAACTTACTTGATAAAACACTTTTTCCCATTGAATGATGGCACCATACCTGGGAGCCTCGTTCTGCCAGCCTTTTCCATCAAGTGAGCCAATTGCCTAATGTCATCAAGTCCTTGCCTTGGTTTAAAGAAGACAAAGTCAACAACAGGTCTTCCAGCCTAGTGGTCGGGATTTTTGTAAAGCAATTTTTACATTAGTGCTTAAGAACACTATAGACCCATAGGGGGTGCACCCCTCAGGCCTCTATCTAAGCTTGGGTATAAGGGTTATATTAGCTTTGTCCATTCTGTAGGTGAGGTCCGAGGAGTATGTGAAGATATTGGTAAGGACTGTATGTAGTTTGCTCAGGTACAGAAAGACAGTTTGCTACTAGGAAGCTGACTGGGTCTCGGATTTCCACAGATGACCAGGCACACTGGTCCAGAAGAGCCATAGAGCACGACTTAGAGTTTGGTGGACACGTAATCCAACACAAATGTGACAGATATCCAATCTGGGTGATTACTAGACCTGGGTGTAATTTAAATTAGGAAGGCTAGGCTGATGGCCTGGTTCAATGAGTTGGCACACCCATACTCATCCATTATATGAATCAGCCTTGAGAATTAAATGTCACTTGTGATGTTTTGCCCACACAACATTGACAAGCTAACTGGTGGACACCTTACAAATGAAAAATCCTTGTAGGTAGTGGACCACCCTGCCCTGTGCAGGGTAGGAAGCTCTGCCTGCTGGCTGGCAATACCAGCCTGTGGAGGTCAGGCCTCACGCAGGGGATTACTAGAGCTTTTCAGCCTGCAGGAGTCCAAGACCCCTCCTCAGTCGATGCCACTCTGGCCCAGGAAGGAAAGGTAGCCCTGCCCTATACTTCGAGCCTTGGCCTGTGGGGACCTGACCTCCCAGGTGAAAGTAATGGCTTTGCCCACATCTCACAGAAGATTACAGGAGCTGTTCATCCTTAGGGAGCCCCAGGCTCTTTCCTTGTTCAAAGTCACACTGGCCCAGGAAGGTAAGGTGACTTTGCCCAGTGCCTGAAGTCCAGCATCTCACATGAGACTTTGGGAGCTGTTCAGCCCACAGGGGGACCAGACTCCTCTGTGAGCCAACACTACCCCGTCCAAGGATCTGTTCAGTAGCTGGGCCTTCATGGGGTGTAGGGGTCCAATCTCCGGAGGGACACAAGAGTCCCCTGTCAGCCACCATGTCCTGGGTAGAGACTGTCACCCCAATCCATTGACTAAGAGTATCCCTGGTCTGGTGCCCGTACAAGGCAAGTTGGCAGAGACACATGTTAGACTGAGCTGCACTAGCTGGCCTACCAGTCATCTGGCTGGCCAGCCACTGACCGGTCATTTGATTGGCCGGCCTGTGAATGGTCATCTGGTTGGCTAGCCCAGTGACCAGATGGTTCAGGGCGACCTCATAGTCAGAGTGCTCACCAGAGTGCTGAGGCAGCAGCTGACAATGAGGCTGGTGATCAGGAGGAGCCTTTGTACAGGCACCCACCAGCTTCTTGCTTCCAGGTGACTCTACAGGTGCCCTCCCTGGCCTTTGCTGACCTGAGGGAGAAGGTTCCCCAATCGCTGAACCAGTTGGCACAGGGCAGGAGGGAGAGGCTCCCATGCCACACTTAACATGGTGAAGGCAGCCTCAAATTGGCCTGCACCCAGTTCTTGCTGCAAGCCTGGTGGCAAAGGGGTCCCAAAGGGGGATAGGCATCCATAGAGGGAGATAAAAGCTTGTCTCAATGGATGTCTTTCAATAGATCTCAGCTAGATAGCTGCTTTGCTTCTTATAAAATCCTGACCCTAAATCAGGTCGTCTATGAATGATTTCACACCAGGTGCCCCACAAGCATGCAGTGCAATAAGTTGATGGAGGCAAACTATTTGCATCTGCGCTCTAGTCACTAAGTGAGTGGCTCTACACACCGGAACAGAGGTCGGCTATCCCAGGCCAAGCGAGGCTTCAAGGCACAGCACTATCTTTATGGTTTAGGCAGATTTGTGACTTGGAAGCGTTCAGTCAAATTCCCACTGATGGTAGCTTCACCCTATTTGGCTGCTCATTCAAGCACATACACCACCCTGAGGTACCCCTCATACTGAAAAGGATTACTATTACAACAACACATCATCAGTAGGGTAAAATTAACCTGTCTCACAATGGTCTAAAGCCAGCTCACATTCCCTATTACAGGGTGAACAATCCAACGGTTGGTGAATTCTGCTTACTAATGGTAGGAAGAGCTAACAGTGAAGGATCAAAAAGCGAAGTTGCTTTGAATGCTTGGCTTCCACTATCTAGTTATCCCTGTGGTAACATTTCTGACACCCAGTCATGGCTCACAGCAAGCAGAAGGGGTGGGGCAGTGGGTGGAGGTGTGGGGAAATAAAAAAATAAAATAAAAAAATAATTTAAAAAAACACTTACCTCCATCGAACACCGCTCCGTCTGCTCCTCTGCTGCAGGCACAGGTTCTCAGCCCGCCCTGCCGCCAATCCTGACGCTGCTCAAAGCAGCATCAGGATTGGCTGGGAGCCCAGGGTGCTCCCAGGAAGACGGAGAGCTTGTGCAGGCTCTCCCCAGTCTGGCAACTGTGAGACAGTACTACACAAATGTGTTTGGCCGGCCCAAGACAGCTATGCACTCCCCCTCAGTGATCGTCACAGCCTGTGGCCCGCCCCTTTTATCATAAAACAATAATAAACACAGTTTATTATCGTTTTTTGATAAAAGATTTGCAGCTGCCGCTGCTGGCAGGGGGCACCGCACTCCTTCGCCCTAATGAAGGAGCCGTCCCTGCTGACACCTCCTCCCTGAAACCAAAAAAGCCAAAAGTATCATAAGGCTCTGCTTGCCCTTCAGCAGTGAGGAGGATTCTGTCCTCCCTGTACTTGCCTGGGGACACCTGTGCTATAATTTGACTGGTGTACCGCTCCAGTCAAACTCCCTACCTGCCACTGTCACCGGAGCGGGTTGTGCCCAGCAGGTGTCAGGCGCTTGGATCCAGAAGTGGGAGCCCCATGAGACTTGCCTCCTCACCTCACTGGGAAAGTAAAAAAGCTATAAGAATGGTGGTATTTTGCTAGTGGCCCAAGGGTCTCCTAAATAAGCTATATCTCTCATGTCTTTTCACAGTGCCGATTCTGCCAAGCCTGTTCACTTGGCTGTGCTTTCACTAGATAGTCGGTAGAAACAGTGTTCATCGTTCATCCATTCATGGGCATTACTAAGTAGATGACAAGGCATTTAGCTATTCTTGTCTCATCACATGGTGGCTCATTCTGGGTTATTATTGCTGCCCATTAGTGTCAAATAGGTCTTGCTTCCAACAACACAACAATTGTTCCGGATTACAGCTATACTTAAAGCTATTCTCACAGGATCAGGAATCACACCCTCTAATACCTCTCTAACAATATAAATTGTCAGTGTCTTAATGCACTTGTGGATCATCTGAATACAAAGTAAGATATGATTATCATGATGTAAGGAAATGCCTCTTTGGCATGGTTACCCCCTAACTTTTTGCCTTTGCTGATGCTAAGTTTTGATTTGAAAGTGTGCTGGGACTCTGCTAACCAGGCCCCAGCACCAGTGTTCTTTCCCTAAACTGTACCTTTGACTCCACAATTGGCACAACCCTGGCACTCAGGTAAGTCCCTTGTAACTGGTACCCCTGGACCAAGGGCCCTGATGCCAGGGAAGGTCTCTAAGGGCTGCAGCATGTCTTATGCCACCCTGGGGAACCCTCACTCAGCACATGCACACTGCTTCACAGCTTGGGTGTGCTGGTGGGGAGAAAAATTACTAAGTCGACATGGCACTCCCCTCAGAGTGCCATGCCAACCTCACACTGCCTGTGGCATAGGTAAGTCACCCCTCTAGCAGGCCTTACAGCCCTAAGGCAGGGTGCACTACACCACAGTTGAGGGCATATGTGCATGAGCACTATGCCCCTGTATTGTCTAAGCAAAACCTTAGACATTGTAAGTGCAGGGTAGTCATAAAGGTATATGGTCTGGGAGTTTGTCAAACACGAACTCCACAGTTCCATAATTGCTACACTGAAAACTGGGAATTTTGGTATCAAACTTCTCAGCACAATAAATGCACACTGATGCCAGTGTGCAATTTATTGTAACATACACCCAGAGGGCATCTGTAGGAAAGTACCATCTTGCCTGGCATGTTACCCCCCATATTCCACTATATATATGTTGTTTTAGTTGTATGTGTCACTGGGACCCTGCCAGCCAGGGCCCCAGTGCTCATAAGTGTGCCCTGTATGTGGTCCCTGTGTGATGACTAACTGTCTCACTGAGGCTCTGCTAACCAGAACCTCAGTGGTTATGCTCTCTCTTTGCTTTCCAAATTGTCACTAACAGGCTAGTGACCAATTTCACCAATTCACATTGGCATACTGGAACACCCTTATAATTCCCTAGTATATGGTACTGAGGTACCCAGGGTATTGGGGTTCCAGGAGATCCCTATGGGCTGCAGCATTTCTTTTGCCACCCATAGGGAGCTCTGACAATTCTTACACAGGCCTGCCACTGCAGCCTGGGTGAAATAACGTCCACGTTATTTCACAGCCATTTACCACTGCACTTAAGTAACTTATAAGTCACCTATATGTCTAACCTTTACCTAGTAAAGGTTGGGTGCTAAGTTACTTAGTGTGTGGGCACCCTGGCACTAGCCAAGGTGCCCCCACATCGTTCAGGGCAAATTCCCCGGACTTTGTGAGTGCGGGGACACCATTACACGTGTGCACTATACATAGGTCACTACCTATGTATAGCGTCACAATGGTAACTCCGAACATGGCATATAACATGTCTAAGATTATGGAATTGTCACCCCAATGCCATTCTGGCATTGGGCAGACAATTCCATGATCCCCCGAGTCTCTAGCACAGACCCGGGTACTGCCAAACTACCTTTCCTGGGGTTTCACTGCAGCTGCTGCTGCTGCCAACCCCTCAGACAGGTTTCTGCCCTCCTGGGGTCCAGCCAGGCTTGGCCCAGGAAAGCAGAACAAAGGACTTCCTCAGAGATAGGGTGTTACACCCTCTCCCTTTGGAAAAAGGTGTCAGGGCTGGGGAGGAGTAGCCTCCCCCAGCCTCTGAAAATACTTTGATGGGCACAGATGGTGCCCATCTCTGCATAAGCCAGTCTACACCGGTTCAGGGATCCCCCAGCCCTGCTCTGGCGCGAAACTGGACAAAGGAAAGGGGAGTGACCACTCCCCTGACCTGCACCTCCCAGGGGAGGTGCCCAGAGCTCCTCCAGTGTGCTCCAGACCGCTGCCATCTTGGAAACAGAGGTGCTGCTGGCACACTGGACTGCTCTGAGTGGCCAGTGCCAGCAGGTGACGTCAGAGACTCCTTCTGATAGGCTCTTACCTGTGTTGCTAGCCTATCCTCCTTCCTAGGTAGCCAAACCTCCTTTTCTGGCTATTTAGGGTCTCTGCTTTGGGGAATTCTTTAGATAATGAATGCAAGAGCTCATCAGAGTTCCTCTGCATCTCTCTCTTCACCTTCTGCCAAGGAATCGACCGCTGACTGCTCAGGACGCCTGCAAAACCGCAGCAAAGTAGCAAAGACGACTACTGCAACCTTGTATCGCTGATCCTGCCGCCTTCTCGACTGTTTTCCTGGTGGTGCATGCTATGGGGGTAGTCTACCTCCTCTCCGCACTAGAAGCTCCGAAGAAATCTCCAGTGGGACGACGGAATCCTCCCCCTGCAACCGCAGGCACCAAAAGAACTGCATCACCAGTCCTCTGGGTCCCCTCTCAGCATGACGAGCATGGTCCCTGGAACTCAGCAACTCTGTCCAAGTGACTCCCACAGTCCAGTGACTCTTCAGTCCAAGTTTGGTGGAGGTAAGTCCTTGCCTCCCCATGCTAGACTGCATTGCTGGGTACCGCGTGATTTGCAGCTGCTCCGGCTCCTGTGCACTCTTCCAGGATTTCCTTTGTGCACAGCCAAGCCTGGGTCCCCGGCACTCTAACCTGCAGTGCACAACCTCCTGAGTTGTCCTCAGGCATCGTGGGATCTCCTTTTGTGACCTCGGGTGAGCTCCAGTTCACCCCCATTTGTAGTGCCTGTTTTGGCACTTCTGTGGGTGCTGCCTGCTTCTGTGAGGGCTCCTTGTCTTGCTGGGCGCCCCCTCTGTCTCCTCACGCAATTGGCGACATCCTGGTCCCTCCTGGGCCACAGCAGCATCCAAAAACCCTAACCGCGACCCTTGCAGCTAGCAAGGCTTGTTTGCGGTCTTTCTGCGTGGGAACACCTCTGCAAGCTTCTTCACGACGTGGGACATCCATCCTCCAAAGGGAAAGCTTCTAGCCCTCTTCGTTCTTGCAGAATCCACAGCTTCTACCATCTGGTGGCAGCTTCTTTGCACCCTCAGCTGGCATTTCCTGGGCATCTGCCCAATCTCGACTTTGTCACGACTCTTGGACTTGGTCCCCTTGTTCCACAGGTACTCTCATCCGGAAATCCACCTTTGTTGCATTGCTGGTGTTGGTCTTCCTTGCAGAATTCCCCTATCACGACTTCTGTGCTCTCTGGGGAATATAGGTGCACTTTACACCTACTTTTCAGGGTCTTGGGGTGGGCTATTTTTCTAACCCTCACTGTTTTCTTACAGTCCCAGCGACCCTCTACAAGCTCACATAGGTTTGGGGTCCATTCGTGGTTCGCATTCCACTTTTGGAGTATATGGTTTGTGTTGCCCCTATACCTATGTGCTCTCATTGCAATCTATTGTGACTATACATTGCTTGCATTACTTCCTTTTGCTATTACTGCATATTTTTGGTATTGTGTACATATATCTTGTGTATATTTGGCATCCTCATACTGAGGGTACTCACTGAGATACTTTTGGCATATTGTCATAAAAATAAAGTACCTTTATTTTTAGTATATCTGTGTATTGTGTTTTCTTATGATATTGTGCATATGACACCAGTGGTATAGTAGGAGCTTTGCATGTCTCCTAGTTCAGCCTAAGCTGCTCTGCTATAGCTACCTTCTATCAGCCTAAGCTGCTAGAAACACCTCTTCTACACTAATAAGGGATAACTGGACCTGGTACAGAGTGTAAGTACCCCTTGGTACCCACTACAAGCCAGGCCAGCCTCCTACAGTTGGGGCTAGTATTTCTATTGGCTTAAGGTTTGTGTTCTTATTAGCTCTAGGGCTGGGGTTTCCTACTGGAGTAAGAGCCTAGGGTTTGCATTCTGATTGGTGCTAGGACTAGGGTTCCTATTGGACTAAGGGTTTAGGGTTACTGTTCTGATTGGCTGTCAGGGCTAGGGTTCTGGATGGAGCTAGGGCTAGGGTTGCTATTGGAATAGGGGTTTAGGGTTACTGTTCTGACTGGCTGTCAGCGATAGGGTTCTGATTGGACTAGGGCTAGGGTTCCTATTGGATTAAGGGTTTAGGGTTACTGTTCTTTTTGTCTGTTAGGGCTAGGGTTGTGATTGGTCAAAGGGGCCAGGTCTCCCATTAAATCTTGGGTTTAGGGTTAGGATTCTGATTGGGTAGGCCTAGGGCTGGGGATCCACTGGCGAATAGGGCTATCTAAGCCTAGGTCTCAGGGCGTCTGAGGCCAAGCATCCAGGCTAAAGGAGGAGAAGACAAGGGCAGCTGCCTGTTTGGGCCTGTTCGGGACTGGTTGGGCCTAGGGCTAGAGATGCTGCCCAATCTTCCATTTCTCAAAAAGGACCCTATTCACTCCACATTCTCCAACATCCAAACACAATATCAGCAAATGTACTCTACACATACACCACAAACAAACCTCATACAGATCTCAATGTCTCAACAACCACTTCAAAACCACACAAACCATGCCTATTCTCCATTCTATCCCAACTACAACACTATGGCACCTGTATTCTCACACGAAATACAACTCTGTCCCATACCACCGACACCGCCACACATTACAAACACAACACAAAGCCACATTATATAAAACTATATTGCATCCAGAAACACACTCCATGTTAATACAAAACATCAGCTCTTCCCTCTAAATACTCATAACGGATCCCCTTTTAAATGACAAAACCTATACTCAGCCTTCCATCACATCATCCACAAACACCCTCCTCCTCTTTTTACCAATTACACACAACTACAGATTCCTTACACTCTAATCCACCACACATATTACCTCTTCTAGTGATCAAATCTAACACAAACAATCATAACATTTGTCGATCCCTTCTTACTCATAACATACACTCTTCTCCAAAACACATCACAGTCCCCATACATTTTTCAAACACCACTCACCATCAGTAACTCACATGCAAATCCTTCACAAAAACACTACATCCATATCTCCCCTCACTTGTACACAAAAACAAAATACTCACACACAAACACATCTAAATCACAAACATTTTTAAAATACATTCCATCACACCTACTACCATCCTCCTGATTACACAAATAATGCAAATCCGAAATCAACTTTACTCCAATATTCACATTCTTCAGCAACATCTACCACAAACACCCCAACACAGCACATTCATTCACCCGCCTCTCATCCATTGCACAATTTAGATCCTTACAATAAGCTCCACCACCACTAACCCATACTCCTTCCACCCTAAACAGACGCAAATCAAATATACAACATGCCAGTCTTCACAATTTTGCATCCCCATGTCTATTACACAACAAGACTACTCTACGAAAACAACACAACTCTCCATCTCGCTCACAACCACCAGCTCCACCACTGACACACGCAGACCCAACAAAATGCCTCTTAAGCCTGCTGGATGAGGAACACAATATAGAAAAACAACACTGTTGTGACCCTCATACAGTTAATATCAACACCAATGTCACACCTACTACAAGTTCAAAATATACAGATAACTCCTCTAAAAAACCAAATCACACCACCACAATACATAATCTCTAAACTGCGTACTCATAAATGCTCAATCACTCTCTAAAAACAAGTACCACATCTACAACCTGCTCACTGACACCCAACCTGACTTACTCTTCATAAATCAAACATGGTTGGTAGATGACATGGACCCAGCATTGCATGAAGCCGTTCCGCAATGCTAACAAACCATCACACAAAAGAATTTTGGCAAAAGAGGAGGTGGACTAGCTGTTATATTCAAACAATCAATAAATTTCAGCAAAACAGACAACATTTCCATATAAGGTTGTGAGGCCCGCCTTACCAGACGCAACCCTACACCAACGTGGCTTTCCATTTGAAATTATCCCTCTGGTGGAGGGGGGAGTGAGCAGGAGCCATTACGCCTACTAATTGTTTCCCAAGATTCGCACAGTAGACAAGAAAGGAAGTAAATCCTTGCCTACCTAGGCTACCTCCATACCAAGGGATTTTTGCTCCCCATGTCCATGAATGGGGGTGGGCATGCCAAACCACATACTGCCACTCCCATAACGGGTGGGAGCAGGGGACAAGCTGCTCCCACTAAGGAGAAGCAGATGTGTTGATTCCCACACATTGCACAGTTGAGGTATGCAGGCTGTGGGGGTTCCCCAGGTGAGAACAGGACACCCCAGAACATCCCACGTTAAAATGAAACAGGAGGGGCACCACCAGCACATTTGACAAGTTTTGGGAAGGCTGCAGGCATAGAGGCTGTCCATTCCCCCGCATGTTTTATTAATTCCCAACCTTATGTTGACTGTGGCCTAATAACTTGGTTATTAGCTGTGGGGGTGTGGGTCCTTCACTAATGACAGGTCCACAATTGTCTTCTTAATCGGAACCAAGTACCCCATTGTAGCACTGGTTTCTCTCAAGATAGTGAAGCTGAGAGCAGAACAGAAAAGGTATTGAAGCCTGATGATTTATTATTGAAAAATCTGGACACAATGTTTTCCATGACTAATCTCATGGAAATAAGGGCCCAGGTAAAACAGAAGATTACTTGGGTGGTCCACAAAGGAACCAAGAAGGAATAAGGATGGGGGGGGCGAAACAAAAGGCTTAGTGGTAAAGTTTTGGCAGACTAAAATACTACAGTACCTAGGAAAAAGATTGTTTGGACACAAATAACAGACAGCTCAACATAAAGACAAGTCTGTCCATCAATATTATGAAAGAGTACATAAAATATTCAGGGCTCACAGTGGAATGAATTTGGATGATCCTGGTTGCATTCCAGAGTTGAGCACTCTAGTCTCTGGGTTATCATCTTTTCTCATGGTTATCATCTGCAATAAAGAAAGTCCTCCAAATCGTGACTACCAGTCAGTCAGTAGAGTACATAGAAAAGGTACAAAGAGAGATATGGGTAGTGGTGGTTTGACGGGGTGCACTTCCCAAGCGTTATGTAAGTACAGTCAATAATAGTTCAGGTTGATGGTTGCTCAGAGTTAGGTGGACTACAGTGCTATGCAGTGAAGTAACCGCAACCTGAGGTCAGAAATCATCTCCCGCACAGTTGCAGTTACTTCATGACAGGAATGAGACCTACCATGGTCTCTTACATCAGGGTCCACGTTGTACCCTGTTGCGATTACAAGTGAGTGACCGCATTTAACCCTCTGGTATACTGTGCCATTCAGGGACATACATACTTTTGTTTCGGAACTCGTTTACTTAAAGAGCCTTGAAAAAGTCACCTGTGGAACGATGCTCATCCTATTACTATGATGTCCATGTCTACAAATAAAAGGAACCCACTACAACTAACTCATCTGGAGGATGTGTTAATTACAAACATTTTTTTGAGTGCTTTGGTATCTGTGTAATAGTACATAGACAAGGTGTTGGCCATGGCAATACACTGTGTTCGCTAACTACAGAAAGTAGGGGATACAAAATATCAAGATATAAAGGATACAAAGACCATGTTGATGTTCCAGCAGTTGTAACAGTTGCATACTACTCAATATAGAGGAAGGGGTAGGGGAAAAGAAATAGGAAACATGGGAAGGAGCGCTAGCACAGAATGTAATAATGGAAGCGGCAGGGCGGGAGCTCACCACCGCCTCAGCAAAACTGTTTCAAATATGGGTCACCTCACCATTGAAAAAATTAGTGTCTCCTACCCCAGTAAGGTGCCTGCATCTGTTAGATAACAGAATGCATTGGTGCCCTGAGACAGGCAAAATACATCTAATGTGTTTATTAATGGGGGTAGAACTACAGTGACTGTTAATGTGGATAATGAAGAATATTAGGGGGCCTCAGAGTTGATACAGATTATATGGCATTGGTGATGAATGTAAACCAAAAGGGACCATATGTCAAAGATACAGTGGCTGACCACTCCGTAAAATTCCTCATTGACACCAGTGCCACTAACTCCTAAGTAACAACCGAGTATGTACCTCCCTCCCTCTCTAGGGAAAGATTTACCATTATGATTCCCTCTAACCTCCAATACAGGTCCTATACAGGACAAACATTATTTTGTTGTTATTAATCAATAAAACAAAAAGAAGTGTATACAATACTCCAATTCTCACAGACAGGAAAAAGGCAAAAAAGCGAGGTCAGATTGACCAATGGTGTGTGAAAATAATAAAATTGTACAACCCAGATTCCCAGCAGTGCCTTATCCGTTCATCATCTGGACAACCATTCCACCCTCAGCCAAATACTTCAGTGTGATAGATTTGTCATACCTTTTGTTATCTCCTTTCATGAGGACAGTAAGTATCTTTTCGCCTTAGTGCTCTAAGGAAAACGTTATTCTTGTACTAATATATCTAAACGCTATACAACATCTCCTTCTACTTATTCCCAACCACTACAGAAGGACTTAGATGCACACACGTTATAGTCAGGTGTCACCCTCATTCAGTATATAGACGATCTTTCATTGGCAGCAGGTACAGAGGAGCAAAGTACATGGGCTACAATACATTGATTAAACACCCTTGCATCACACGGACATTAAACATCACCTAAAAAATTGTAATGTGTGCAGAAAGCAGGTGTCCTATTGTCCCACCTGATTTCTGGGTGGGGAGACTGCCACTAGAAATAATATGGCCTATTCTTCACCAGCCCATACCTACCACATAGACGAAGTTCGGTCTTTCCTGGGAATGACTGGATACCAAATTTTCCTCTTATCCCCAACCTCCTGCAAGAACTAACCCACAAGGTTATTTCAGACCACATCCCATGGACACCAACCCAAGAGCAGTGCTTTCAGGCATTGAAACAGGCTTTGTGTAGCTCCTTGGCCATGGGTGTTTTCCTGATTAAACCAAGGATTTATCACTGTTTACACACAGAAGAGAGGGATGTGCATTAGAAGTGTTAACACAGAATCATGCCAGACATCGTAGATCCTGTGCATACCTCTCTGCAGTATAAAATCCAGTAGCCACATCTTTACTGAAGTGCATATGTGCAGCAGCTGTATCAGTATAATAATGTGATAGTTTAGTGCTGGACATACCCTACAGGTATATGTACGCCATTCAGTAGAAGCACTTTTAAGTCAGACTAAGGCACAGAATCTCACAAACGCTCCATTGACTAAATATGACCTAATATTGTTGTCTGTCTCCAGTGTGGTACTATATAAATTCACTACATTAAATCCAGCCACGTTGATGCCCTTGGCTGACTCAGACCGCTCAGCGGAATTACATGTTTGTAACAGACAAAGGGGAGGATTGATATGTCTGACACTGCATTCACATAAAGAGACAGGGATATATGGGTGGATGGCTTCTGTTTTAAATTGCCATCAGGAGAGAGAAGAGCAGCTTGTTGTATATGTACTTTACTGACAGTTGTTGAAACAAACTGTATCCCCATTTATTTGCCCGAGCAGCAGAAATAGTTATTTTAACCAAATCATGTGATATCAGCCCATTTATATAGATCTAGTGAGCACGCTTTTGGAGTTGCTCACGATTTTTGGACTTTATGGCAAAAAATAGGGTTTTTGACATTGAATGGAGATAAGACACATAGGGCCCGTTGCACAAAGATACTTATGTGTAGTAAAATTACGAGAGCAAAGTCTGAGCACGCATGGCAAAGTCTCTGCACTGCAGTTCTCTGTGCGGAGATTCTGCCCGAGGTCAGGGATTCCACCACAAGAGACTATGCACTCGTAACTTTACTACATGTAAGTAGCTTTGTGAATTGAGCCCACAATGAATTGTTTGTTAGATTGTTGAATGCCTTGGCTTTACCTAAAAAATAGCCATATTAAAGTGTGCAGCACTCCATATACTGACAGATGAAATAGCTGAGGGAAATTATTTCACTGATGAAATAGTGAAACATACAGCAGCAGCATCAAACAACAAAATGTATGTAGCAACAGCTGAGGAAGGTGACAACTTAAGAAGTACAGAAGAGAGCAACAGAAAAAGAATTAAGAAGGTGAGAAGTGGAAGAAACAAAGGTTGAGGGCATCTACAAGGGTCCAAATGGTGCAGTATAATTTCCCAATGGCTTGTTACCTCATATGGTGCTTACCATACATGGGCCAGTAAAACTGGGCCGCAATGCAGTGATAAGATACTTTTCACAGCTCTGGTAGAACAAATAATAAAGGAAATTCACAGAAAGAGTGTGTAGGAATTGTTTTGTGTGTGGTATGTTAAGCAGTGGGAAAAGAACTGCAATTGAACAAAGACGGTATTTTACACCTTAAGCACCTTTACTACATTTGCAAATGGACTGCATAGAAATGCCTGCAGCAAACAAGTACAGGTATGCACTGTTGGTAGTCTGTATTTTCTCTGGCTGGATGGAAGCTTACTCCACAAAGCAGAATGATGCCAGACTGTGGCAAAAAGTTAATTGAAGGAATTGATTCCGAAGTCTAGAGTTTTTAGGGTCCTGCAATCAGACAAAGGAACCCATTTTACGAGCTTCGTTGTCACCTGGATATCCTAAGTAATGGCTATGATTCGAAGGTTCTATTGTTCCCATCATCCTGAAGCAGAGAGTGCTGTGGAGAACAGTTGTGGCATTCTAAAGACTAAAATAGAAAAGATGTGCACCAAAAATAAACTGGTATGGGTTGATACACTGCCACTAACCCTGTTTAGTATGCGCAGCACCCCTAGAGTGACAACGAAACTTAGGGCCACATGTAATATTGCTGGATTTTGTGACTTCCTAATTGCAAATTTTTGCAACTCGCAATTAGGAAGTCACAAGTCTCAGACACTGTTTGCGATTCCCAATGGGTCGCAAATGGACCTGCTTCATGAATACTCATGAGGCAGGTCACAATTTGCGACCCGTTGGGAATGGCCTGTAATCACAGGGATGGTGGCCTGCT
The DNA here is from genome assembly GCF_031143425.1 of Pleurodeles waltl. Classification (NCBI taxonomy): domain Eukaryota; kingdom Metazoa; phylum Chordata; class Amphibia; order Caudata; family Salamandridae; genus Pleurodeles; species Pleurodeles waltl. The sequence continues at coordinate 297,658,605 of NC_090443.1, read as the reverse complement.
GACGTCAGCAGACCACCATGTATATGATTGCTTTTTAAATAAAGCAATTTTTTTAATGCAGCCAATTTTCTTTAAAAAAGGAAAACGGAATGCATTTCAAAATGAAAAATGAAAAGGTTCCTTTTCATTTTTTAAGAGTAGGCCCTGGTCCATGGGACCACTGCCTGCTCTTAAAAATTGTTGGTGCCTACATTCACAAAGGGGAAGGGGTCCCTTAGGGACCCCTTACCGTTTGCAAATGGGTTATCACCTCCTTCATTAAAATTGATATATTTTGCGACCGCATTCCAGTCACAAAGAATAAGTTACTTACCTTTGGTAATGCTTTTTCTTGTGGATACACTAGCTACCTGTGGATTCCTCACCTTATGAATCCTCTCAATGTGGCAGCGTTCAACTGAAATCTTTTTCCCAGCTCTCCATGTCGCCGAGGACGTCACATTTGCCCGACTCCCACGCGACTCGGTCTGACGTCATCGTTGCAATAAGAGGTCCTCACTGGTGTGCTGATGTCAGTTTTCACAATTTTTTCCGTGCCTTTGAGGCGAAAAGGTGATCACCGACATCACATACTCAACATAAATACACCAATCAAATATAATATTTAATATTTATTCAAATATAACCAGTAAATAAATATATATATATATATATATATATACACACACACACACACACACATAATCACCCAAAGAAAACCTGGTATGACCAGACAGGCAACGGGGAGGAATCCACAGGTAGCTAGTGTATCCACCAGAAAAAGCGTTACCGTAGGTAAGTAACTTGTTCTTCTGAGGGATACAACTACCTGTCGATTCCTCACCTTATGAATAGAGTCCCAAAGCAGTACCGCACTTGGAGGTGGGTGCCTGAGATGTCACACCAAGAAATCTTGCAGCACCGACCGTGCAAAATGGCCATCCCTCCTAACCTCCGAGTCCAAGCAATAATGCTTAGCGAAAGTGTGGAGGGAAGCCCAAGGTGCGGCCTTACAAATGTCAGCCACTGGAACACCTCTAGCCAAGGCTGAAGAGGCAGACTTAGCCCTGGTGGAATGGGCGCTAATTCCAACAGGAGGAACCTTCTTTGCCAAAGAATAACAGATTTTAATGCAAAGAATGACCCACCTGGACAGTGTTCTCTTGTGGACGGTCTTGCCTTTCCTCTTCCCCATATAGCCAATGAAGAGTTGATCGTCCACTCAAAACTCTCTTGTCCTTTCAATAAAAAAGCTCAAAGCTCTCCTTGGGTCAAGCCGATGCAGTCTCTCCTCCTCTTTCAATGGATGGGGAGGAGGGTAAAAGGACGAAAGTGTTATGGATTGCCCCATATGAAAGGGAGTAACTACCTTTGGTAGGAAAGCCGCCCTGGTTCTCAGCACCACCTTGACTGCATGAAAAGATGTTAAAGGGGGTTTAACACTAAGAGCCTGAAGCTCACTCACACGCCAGGCAGACGTGATGGCTGTGACGAAAACTGTCTTCAAAACCAATAACCTTAATGGGCAAGAATGCAAAGGTTCAAATGGTGAACCCATCAGAAAAGTGAGAACTAAATTCAAATCCAACTTAGGCATAACAAACGGAGTGGGAGGAAACCTATTCGTTAGTCCTTTTAAGAACCTTACAACTATAGGGTAATTAAACAAGGAAGGTTGATCAGGAAGGCACAGAAAGGCCGACAGTGCCGATAAATAGCCCTTGACAGTCGCAACTGCAGAACCCTGCACCATGGACAATGCAAACAATAAAACGTCCAACAAATGGGCTCGTCAGGGATCAATTTGCTTCTCTCCACACCAAGCAACAAATGTTGCCCATCTGCCAGCATAGATAGTCTTGGTGGAGTGTCGCCTGGCCGATAGAATAATGTCCAGCACTTCTGGCGGGAGAGAAAAGGAATTCAGATTGCCCCGTTCAATCTCCAGGCATGAAGGTGCAGACTCTAGAGGTGAGGGTGTTGAACCTGCCCCTGCTAATGCGAGAGGAGGTCTGCCCTGTGAGGGAGACGGAACGGAGGGCACAGTGAGAGTTGGAGAAGGTCTGTGTACCACACCCTTCTCGGCCAATCCGGAGCTAATAATATGACTTGGGCCCAGTCTTGGCGAATCTTCCTCAAACCCGAGGAATCAAGGGAATGAGGGGAAATGCGTAAAGCAACTGGCCATTCCAGGACATCTGAAACGCGTCCCCAACGCTCCTTACACCGGATACTGGAGGCTGCAGAACGACGGGCAGTGTGCGTTCTCCTGAGTGGCAAACAGGTCTACCTAAGGAAATCCCCACATCCGGAAGATGTAAAGGGTCAGGTCTGGATGAAGACGTCACTCGTGATCGGCTGAGAAGTGCCGACTGAGACTGTCCGCACGAAAGTTGAGAAGGCAGGCAAAATGATTTGCTACTAAGCAAATCCAATGGTCCTGTGCCCAAGACCAGAGCCGCAGAGCCTCTCTGCAGAGAAGGTATGACCCTACTCCTCCCTGCTTGTTGATGTACCACATTGCAGTAGTGTTGTCTGTCAGGACTTGGACCGACTGACCGCGAAGGGAGGGGAGGAAGGCCTTGAGAGCCAGACGTAACACCCGCAATTCTAACAGATTGATGTGAAACATCTGTTCCACTGGAGACCAACGACCTTTGATCTCCAGGTCCCCTAGATGAGCTCCCCACCCTAGAGTGGAGACATCCGTTATAACAGTGGCCACTGGAGGTGGTAGTGAAAACGGCCTTCCATGGGAAAGGTTGCCGTCCACAGCCCAACATTGTAGATCCGCCGCAGTGTCTCTGGAGATCGTTATCTACTCCTCAACATCCCCTTTGTGTTGAAACCACTGCCTGCGGAAGCACCAATGAAGAGCCCTCATGTGCCAGCGTGCATGAGTGACCAACAGAATGCATGAAGCGAACAGACCGAGCAGACGAAGGACCTTGAGGACTGGAAAGGCTGCTCCACTTTGAAACATTGGAATCAACACCTGAATGTCCTGAATCCACTGAGGCGGAAGAAAGGCCTGATCCAATGTTGTATCCAATACTGCCCCTATGAACAGGAGGCATTGAGAGGGCTCCAGGTGAGATTTGGGCACATTCACCAAAAATCCCAGATCGAACAACAACTTGGTTGTCATCCGCAGGTGATGCAGCACAAGCTCTGGAGACTTGGCTTTGATCAACCAATCATCTAGGTGAGGGAATACCGCTATTCCCTTCCTCCTGAGACTTGCTGCAACCACCGCCATCTTACTTCCGCACCTTCATGAAGACTCGAGGTGCGGAAGTAACACCAAACGGAAGGACCGCAAACTGGTAGGGTTGCGACCCCACCAGAAACCGGAGATACTTCCTGCGACTTCAGAATAGGGATATGAAAGTAAGCATCCTACACGTCGACAGACACCATCCAATCCTCTTTATTAAACGCTAGGAGCACCTGTGCCAGAGTCAGAATATTGAATTTTTCCTGTTTGAGGAACCAATTAAAAACCCTCTGGTCCAGGATAGGCCTCAAACGACCATCCTTCTTGGGGATCAGGAAATATCTTAAATAACAACCCTGACCACTTTTATGCTCTGGAACCAACTCCACTGCACCTTTTGATAAAAGGACTAGAACTTCCTGCTGTAACAACAGGAGATGGTCTTCTGTGCAAAGGATGGGCGGGGAGGGGTGGGAGGGGGAAACTCCCAAAAAGGAAGGGCTTAACCTTTCCCCACAATATTGAGGACCCAGGAGTCTGATGTGATTAACTCCCACCCACGGAGAAAATGAAATAACCTTCCCCCTACAGGAGAAATATGAGACGCAATGGGTGGAGACTTAAGGCTGCTTTCCTTGCTGCACCCCCCCCACCCGGAGGAAGAGGCTGGGTGCTGCTGGGTGGCCCTTCTTGTTCTAACTCTACCCCCCTCTATAGGATCGATAGGGCAGACTTGAGGGTTGTTGGCCTGCTGGTTGGGGTCTCCCATGAAAGGAAGCTCCTTGTCCGAACCCCCTAAACATCCTAAAAGATCTGAATGGGTTGGCAGTAGAAGCCTGTAGGCCCAAGGACTTGGCAGTAGCCCTACTCTACTTAAAGCGCTCTAATGCAGAGTCAGCTTTAGCCCCAAACAATTTGTCCACATCAAAGGGCAGGTCCAGGAGGGTTGTCTGGACATCCGTCGAGAACCCAGAAGACCTCAACCACGCATGTCTTCTGGTGACAATGGAAGTGCCCATCGCTCTGGCCACAGAGTCGGTAGTGTCCAGACCTGACTGTATAACTTGCGTAGCAGCAGCCTGAGCATCCAACAGGAGTCCCTGCATCTTCAAAGGCAGATCCGGTAGAACAGCATTGGCCGCGTCCATCAGAGCATGTATGTATCTGCCCAAAACACAAGTCACATTGGCAGATTTGAGGGCCATGCTACATGAAGAAAAGGTCTTTTTGGCAGACTGCTCCATCTTCTTGGATTCCCTGTCTGAAGGCGTACCAGGGAAGGAACCAGGAGCCGAATAAGACGAGCATGAAGCCTGGACCACCAAACTCTCCGGAGTTGGATGTTTCGACAGGAAACCCGGGTCCCCCGGAGCCACTCTATACCTCCTTGCAACCGATCTGCTAACAGCAGACGAAGTCATGGGCTTCTTCCAGACTTCTAGAATAGGCTCTGTAAGATCATTGTTAAAAAGCAGTAGTGGCTCCGCAGCAGCTGAAGCAGGATGGAGGACCTCAGTTAGGATTTAAGTCTTGAGCTCTTCAGACGGTAGTGGGAGGTCCATAAAATCTGCCGCCTTCCTTACCACAGTATGAAAAGAGGCTGCCTCCTCTGTAAATTCCCCAGGAGAGGCTAAATCCCACTCAGGGGAAGTGTCTAGTCCACTTGCGTGTCCAAACTCTGATAGTCCCCCAGGGGCTCAGCAATTTCTCCTTCCTCCAGGAGTTGCCTTTGAAACTCTTTTTCCTCTAAAAGCCTCAGAGCCTTTCTCCTTGACCTTAATCTGGCCTCAATTCTCGGGGTCGACATGGAATTCACCGACGTCGAAGATCTCGGCTGACGCGGACCAAGAGACACACCACGCTTCCCGGATCCATCCGACGCCGGAACCAAATCCATCGGCGGCGAGAACACGCAGGCCCGCTTCACCGGCGTCGAATGAATGTGGGGCGATATCATTGGCACCATTGGTCTCGCAGGTGAAGTCACCGGCGTCGAAGGTCTTCCAGGCGACAACAACGGTATTGGCGCCGGAGCCGGACCAACACCCTCCACAGAGCAAAAGGGCATTAAAGGGCGCTGGTCTATGTGGAGCCGGAGCGCCCATTTAAAAGGCCAAAGGACCTGTGGGACCAGCCGGTGCACCACCAGGGGCCATAGAGTTAAAGCTGTTGAACATGGCATTTAAAAATACAGCTGGATCTGCACTCGGACCCTGGAAGGCAGGATACCCCTGTTCCTCCTGTGGCGACGGCATCTGGTCCGGAACGTCCGATTGCACTCTAGGCAAGAAGCGAGGACTCTCCTGAGGCCCAACCACCTCGAAGACTGATGGCGCCGGAGAGGCTTGAGGACTCTGAGTTGATGGAGTCACCGTCGGACTAACCTCCCATGTCGCACAACACCGACTGGATGGAGACCTCGATCGGGACCGATCTCTATCCGAACGATGCTGGGAACCATTCCAACGCCGTTTCTTGTGCGACCTCAAGGATTTTCTGGAAGAAGACCCCCGATGACTCCTATACTTCTTCTTCGCCTTGGCCAAAAAGAGTTTCGCCTCCTGCGCCTTGAACGCCTTCGGGTTCATTCTCTGGCATGAACCACACTCCCCACATCGTGCTCAGAACTCAAGCACCACAGGCAGTCATTGTGCTGGTCAGTCATGACATGTGCCCCCTGCACTCCTGACAAGGCTTGAACCCGGATTTTCAAGGAGGAGACATTGTAACCTACAATTAAACACCTTTGACAACAGTAACTCCCAAGAGCTAGGAAAAAAACATTATGCTTCGAAGGCACAGAAAAAAGGGATCTGACGTCAACACTCCGGCGAGGACCTCTTATTGCCACAATGACGTCGGACGGAGTCGCGTGGGAGTCGGGCAATTGTGACGTCCTCATCAACGTGGAGAGCTGGGAAGAAAATTTCTGTTGAATGCTGGCGCATTGGGAGAATTCTTAAGGTGAGGAATTCACAGGTAGTTGGATCCATCAGAAACATTTAAATGCCCCTGCGACTCGCTACTGTGAAGGGATGCCCTTAAACCACCCCCCTTCTAATACCAACTTGCAAACCCTATTTTAAGATTCGGTGACAGGTTGCTAAATCACAAAATAGGGTTAGTACATGTGAAAAGGCTATTTAGCAGTCAAGAACAGCCCAATTTGTCGTTTGCAACAGCTAAAACTTTTGTACATGTGTCCCAAGTCCTTATGATAAACTAACTGGAAGATTGATGCACGTGCTGTTGAGCACCACAATGCACTTGGCTGATGAGTTGCTAAGAGACTATTGTATCTCCTTGCACCTTTTACACATCCAGGTTAATTATGATCTGCTGAAACCTTTGACAAAAACTGGACACTGGAGCCTGGTGACTGGGTGTACATCAAGAACTTTCACAGGAGCAAATGTGTACAACAGGGGTGGAAAGGTCCTGTGGAAATACTTCTGGTTATGAATACTGCAGTAAAGTATTCTGGCCACAATTACTGGCCCCACACCGGTCACATAAAAAGGGTGCATCCACCAATGGTGCTGCTGCAGGCAGAATGAGTACCACATTTGCTGTACCACATACTGAGAGACTTCAGTATAATCTGCACCCGAGAATGCCTTATTAGACCCAGCCAACAGTAATGACAAGCCAACATAAGGTCTAGGGTACCCAAGTGCTGGTAACCTCTGAGGAGCTAAATGAAATTGGGTTGAAAGGCATACAGCTACGAGATGACCCAGGAATATGGGAAAATCATTAGCTATTATTTTTACTATTAGTATACTATTTGTATCCACCGATTATATAGTTTTTGACACATTGTAGAATAAGGCTATCCATCATCATATTGATAATTCTTGGTGGAATTTATTGAACATTTCATTCCATAGTATGAAAATCTCTAATTGTTATGTTTGCTCACATATCCTCCATTCTTCATCAAATCCCTTTTTTCTTGTACCTTCTCCTTTGTCAAGCAAATAATTACCAGGCATACTCTTGTCTAGGTATAACAGAACTCATAGGTCAACTACGCACAAAGGGAATACACAAGAATATGAAAGTAGCTGACACAATTTAGACCTGTGGCTTAATCAGGGTAAAGTGTATGCTACATATTTTTCTGACTGCAGTTATACTTGTAAAAGGTCACAAACAAACAAGAACGTTCCTCGAGGCCCTCCCACTCCACTGGTGCTTAGAAAGATTTCAGGGTCTGTTCTCCTGGGGCTATGTGCACCACATAAAAAGAGTTCTGTGTGGCATGGTCACACTGCATAGTTAACATGTCTTGTTAAATGGTCATCCACCACATTTTCCACATCCAGCACAATTACTGCTACTCCTTGTTATATTTCAGTTTTATCTAATGATTGGATTTTTAATATTACTTTAAATAGCTCCATACTACTTCTAGCGAAGGGGAAATAGGGGCCTTTTCAGGACAATACTGGGGTTGTAGAAGTAACACCTATCTCTATCAGTCTTCTCAATGGTCAGGATATTGTTTTGTGCCCAAATTAACGTCACTCTTCACAGTTATTCCTAGCAAAAATATCTATACCAATGTGGAAGCATGTTTTATTTTGTGTGGAGTCCATCTTGTCTTGTTCACATCCTATGATATTCGATGATGACAAAGGCCTGCTAAAATGTGTGCAAAAGTCGGATGACCTCCGATAAACTAATGTATCCCGCTAAATAGCTTGTAACACAAGGCTTGCTCAAAAACACCACAAGTGACAGTCATCGCTTCAGTGTCACGGTTTCGGGCGGGTCTGATCAGGATGCTGGTTGGAACACCCCTTGAGGTCACCGAATATCCTAAAGAGGTAGTGTACTGGGGCAGGAGAGCAGCTAAAGGCATGCACGGAAAAGACAGCTATGGACAGGCACAGGAAACAGGAAACAGGAAAGTAAAAGCAGAGCAACCCTTGTGTGAACAAACAGAAAGCAGATTGCTAATGGACAAACATGCTGAGGTTGTACACAAAGTAGGGCGCAGAACCTCCCACAGTGACAGGGAATGTCAATGCCTCTGTGCAGTTTGCTCTTACAGATAGTCACCCTGCCAGCCCCATAGAAAGGAGGCAGCAGAAGTGATTCTGTCTCTGGACCCTAGAGCACAAACAAGGATAGTACTTACATACACAAAACACGCTCTTGTGGGTCCAGCAGGATACACAGTGGCGAATCCTGGAAAAACAGCAATAGCACACTGTCACTGTTAGGCACGAAAGACAACGTATAACACTAGACAAGGATGGGGGCTGAAATTGCCTCCTGGAAACCAGGAGCCAACCCTAGTACAAAGGAGGACACCTATACACTGGTGAAGACTGATAGAACACTTACCAGACACAAATACCGAGAGGAAACCGAAACAGACGGGACAAACTAAGAGACAGAAGCAGGAACTGGGAACAGGCTCAGGTTCCGGCTGAAGCAAAGGCAGGACTAGGACTTGAAAACAGGGCGCAAACTTCTGGCTGGAACAAACAGAGACAGGACTGGAAAACAGGGAGCAGGCTCTGGCTGGAATAGGCAAGGACAGGGCTGGAATACAGGGAGTAGGAATAAGCAGCAAACAGGACTGGGAAACAGAGAGCAGGTTCAGACTGACACCAGGCAGGACCAGAACAGAGAAACAGGGAGCAGGCTCTGGAAGAAACAAACAGGTACAAGGCTAAGAGATAGGAAGCAGACTCTGGCTGAAACAATCAGGAGCAGGACAGAGAAACAGGAAACAGGATCAAGCTGCAACAGAACAGGAACAAAACTGGAACACCATTCGATGAGGGGTCTGTAACACAAAGGAATCGAACTCCAATGCATGACGGGGATCTTGTGGAAATGGCTGCTTATAAGCAGTTCCAAGCTAGGCTGCACAGGAGAGGTCTCAGGTGTGTGTAATTTCAGACACTTGCAAGTCTGGAGGAGAGGATCCGGTGAAAAGGAGAAACTGGACTTCTCCCATAGAAAATAATGGGAAACAGAATCCAGGCTTTCCTGACTACCAGGCTGTGCATTATGGGATTTGCAGTCCCAGGAAGCAAATGTAGTACTACACAAGTATACCATGGCGAAAAGAGAAACAAACAGGAGTCAGCAAGGGACTCTAGATAAGTGTTCAAGGTGATTCTCAGGCTACCGAGAGTCCCCTTACAGCGCCCCCTAGAAATGTGCCCACAGAGTTGTAACATTCAGTCACTCAGAACAGCCAGACATTTCAATGGCCACATAAAGCTAAGGCCAAAGGCCTGCATTTCAATTGGCAGGTATTGTGTAAATCCCTGATTTGATTAACCCAGCCACTAGGATACATATACACCTTACCTGTTGCCATCTTTTATGAAGCCTGTATCACAAGATGTTATTCCACTGTGATTGGTTGTATCCTTAAGGCTTGTGTAATTCTTGCCTTTGGTGGTCAGCAACACATCATGTATTTGTTCATAATGTTGGAGAAATATTTGTTTTGGTATTGTGATTGCATTTTCACGCCTTTTGTGTTTTTCATGTATGAAAGACCTGATGCAAGTTGGATATGCTCCTAATTTGCACATGCTCTTGTGACTTATGTATAAAAGCTGCTTATGAAACTTGACAATTGTCTCTGCTTCCTTAATTCAGCTTCTACAGTTGGTAGAGAATGCTATGGACCTAAGAGGTGCGCTCTCTGGACACAGATACCCAGCTTCCTTTCCCATTTTCGGCCTATACTCTGGATCAGTGCGGCATGAGATTTCTGTCTTTTGTGTCTCTCCATTTCTCCACAGTAAACAATTGTGTCAGTGTCCCCGCTGCACCCTAGCAGTTCCCTGCTCTTGCACAGTTTTTTTTACATATTATATTTTGACACTGCATGTTTCACATGCAGCACTGTTTCAGGATATCCTGCCCTTGTTTTAATATTTACTGCTATTTTTTTTATGCTTATGATGTTTCATGTAAAATAGTGCAGGGCAGAGAGTTCTCCGCTGCAGTTATTTCCTTTTGTTAAATATTTCCATCCTGTGTTTTTTTCTGTTTCTTTGGTTTTATCTGTCCTCTCCCTGAATCACTGACTTCCATGCACCATGTGACATAATTTGTACTGAGATGGTGCCTGACGGTCAAGTGCCCCTCGCTCGATGTATGAACCATATGAAACACCTGAAACCGAGATGGAGTCTTATTGCTGAAGGTCCTTCACTTGGGTGCCTGGATGGTTACTGTGTCGGATTGGACCAAAGGTGTTCCCCTTGTCCTCAGAGGAGGATGCTTTCAATGTCACGTTGGTCTATTCCAGGTGATTTAATAGGGTTTTTGGTTTCGCGTGGGCAGGCTATCCCAGGCGACTGACTATGAGTACGCGCTGATGGGCTATCCCAGGTGAATATTTTTGTTATTAAACTATTTTGTAAATTTTGGTTCATCAGGAGTCTAATCAGTAATATTGGCATAAAGAAAGGTGATTGTCCTTCTGGAATTGTGGGGAGCAGTGAGTGCTCTGCTGCTTTGACTTGTCTCCTCCGTGGACCTCGTGATTCACTCGTTCAGAGGGGGTGCCTGGCTGTTGAGTGTCTTTCACTAGGTACCGGATGCCTGGTGCCTGTGGGATCTCTGGTTGTAACTAGGGGTGGTCAGAACTCACAAACTTTTACTCCACAGAATTCCACAGAGTTAGATAAAAACTCCACAAGATTCCGTGGAGTTACATAAAAACTCTGCAAGATTCCATGGAGTTCCACCCGCCACCTTAGTGTTGCCAATATTGGTTTACAAATGAGAGTATGTTAAGTGCTCTTATTAAAAAGCTGCTTGTTACAATCTGTCTCCCTCCCATTGCCATCTCACCTCCTTGGAAGTGTGTGAAGGCTGAAAACTACCATCCTTTTCCTCTGCTGTGGTTGGGCAGGCAGACAGTGTCTACACTCACGAAGCAGCAGCCCCTCTCAGGGGAATCTGGGCACCTTCCTGTCCTCAGATCTGCAGTTGCTGCAGGGGAGACTCGTTCCCATGTCACTTTCTTGGTAATCTCAAAGCTGCAAAGAGTTCACAAAGAGTCTCTAAACCATGAGTAAGAACATTATACATCATAGTCGTAGTCGTACGCACTGGGTCGTTTATGCCGATGGCTATGATGGGAAAACGTTTAAATAGGTTGGCATGCAGTCAGAACTGGACAAACAAGTCCCATGATACTATGGCCACCAGAAAGCAATCTGTTCATACGCATAGAAGCGCTTGAGCACACGTAGAGTGCTGAATGAGTTCACAATATAAAGTAAGTCTGAAATCGAAAAAAAAGGTCACAGAATTTCTTCATCCGAGTAAATATGTGTTCACAGGTTAAGGTCTCCCTTTAGCCTCCTTTTATCCACCCATTACTTAAAAAAAAAAATATATATATATATATTTGTTTTTGTTCAATAACCATACATTTTACAACAATGAAACAGCAAGGCCAAGGAGCACAGTCAGTGATCTTTGAAGCAATACACATTGTTGTCATAGCTTCTGGAGTTTGTTACACCTAACCCAGTATCCCCCAGGACAGTGAATATGCAGTTATCTAATCTCAAAGAGGGGGGACCCCATAGTTATGATGTGTCCCCTTGGGCGACTAAGCACCTGTATTGCAGTATCCTCCATCACATCAAGTCCATAGTGCTCTCGCCACCAGCCCCTACTTTGTGAAATTTCCTGGGGCATCCCCTACTGCAGTCAACTACTTTTTCAGTGGCCATGTAGCAATCCATCCCTCGCTGCTATTTTTGTTTCGTGGGTATGTCTATGGCACACCAGTGTCTGGCCACATCTCTCTTAGCCGCCACCAGGGCAAGACAGCAGAATATGAGTTCCGAGCGTGGCATGTTGACTCGGTTGGGATCCCTAGCCAAATGAACCATGGGTCAATAGATATAGTGGTTCCTAATATGTGTAAGAGCTTGGTGATGATGGTTTTCCAGTATGATCGTATGAGAATACATCCGCAAATTGTGTGGATGAATGTTCTGGTTACCTCCCTGCAACGCATGCAGTGAGGTGTTGGAGCCAGGCCCATTTTGTGCAGTCTATAACGTCATTTTAGACCCTGTGTAGCATTTTATATTGTATCAATCAGAGCAGTGACTTAATGGCTACTTTTCACAGGTACATCAAGGCAACCTCTCAGTCTATGTCTTCCATGATGAAAATATCTCAGTGTCATTTTTCCCTTAATGGGCCTCGGGTATCTCACATATCGTTGTTAATCATGCGGCATGTGGTGGACACCGCTCCTTGTCCTCCATGAGGACACGTCCATCTAGTGGGGTTTATTCCAGCATGTCGTCCCCCTGCAGTCCCTCTGCCCGCCAAGCGTGTTTCAGGTGCTCATAGTGGAGGAACTGTGTGTGGAGAAGATGGTACTCTGATTGCATGGATGTAATCGGCAACAGCTCTCCATGTTGTAGGATATCAGCTACTTTGGAAATGCCAAAAGTGTCCCAGCGCTCGAACCCTGTGAGCTTTGTGGTCTGTCTAAGCCAGTTGTCTTCCCGGAGGGGCATCTCTTGGATGACTTTACGGTGCTATCCTATAGCTTTCGTGGCTTTGTTCCAGGCCCCCAGAGTTACCCTAATGGACAGCAAGTGAGACTGCATCCCTCTACCCCCACAGAGGTAGTGTAGGTGTGTTCTTGGCAAGACTTTCTAAACAATATGTGGGGAGGTTTTGTGGTGCATGGATTCATCCATTCATTAATAACAACTAAATGAGATGCCCAGTAATATCCTGTGATGTCCGGGACGGCCAGACCTCCATTGTAAGGGTTGCGTTGTAGTGTCTTTAGGGAGACTCTCAGGTGCTAGTCATCCCATAGTAGAGTACGTAGGAGTTTATTTATTTTAACAAAAAACAAAGAGGAGACAGGGTGGTATGTGTTTTGGAGTACACAGAGGAATTTTGGGAGTATGATCACTTTAATCATAGGTGATCTTCCCAGCAATTTCAAGGGTAGAGTTCTCCACCTGTCTGTGTCGTTCTTGAAGTGCTTAAGAACTCGTCCGGCATTGTGGCACATGAATAACTCAGACAAGGTTGTGAGAAATATCCCTAAGTACCTGAACCCATCTGACACCACCCATTGCACAGGTTGAAACATGAGCGGGTCAGTCAGGGCTGATGGGGTGTATAGTAATGACTTGTCCCAGTTTATTGTATACACTAAATATGTGCTGTACTCCCCTAGCGTCTGAAGGAGAGTTGGGACAGTGTGTTCCGGGTTGGTGATGAAGAGCAGTATGTCATCTGCATACACTGAGATTCTTTCATCCAAGTCATCCATCTCCAAAACACAGAAGCCTGCGAGTCCTGGGTTGCTTCTTATGGTGCACACCAAGGGCTCTAACACTAAGGCGAACAAGTGGGGGCACAAGGGGCACCCTTGTCTTGTGCCTCTGCCTATCGGGAATACTGTCAACTTTGCCCGGTTCACTCTAACTGCGGCCGTGGGATTTTTGTAAAGCAGCGCCACCCACTTCAAAAAGAGGGGACCAAAGCCCAATTTGACAGGTACCTTTTTAAGAAATGGCCAGTGGACCATATTGAATGCCTTCTCAGCGTCCAAAGTAATGGGGGTCCGGTTGGTGACGGATGGCATGAAGCCAGTTATGGGCTCGCCTAAGATTAAGATGTGTGGATCTCCCGGGCATGAAACCTGTCTGGTCCTGGTGTATCAGCTGGTAGATCACCTGTGCGAGTCTGGTAGCTAGGACCAGTGCAAGAATCTTAGTCTCAGCACTGCTCAATGATATTGGGTAGTTTGAGCCACAGCTGTCTCTGGGCTTTCCTTGGGGATAACCAATATGAGAGCTTTTCAGATGTCTGGGGGAGTTCCCCTTCCTCCATCGCTTGTGTATAGAGGCCAAGGAGGTGCGGGCCTAGCAGGTTGGCATATTGTTTAAACAATTTGTCTGGGAGTCCATTGGGCCCTAGGGGTTTCCCGGGGCGCAGTTTAGCTATCGCTACTGCTATTTCATCGTGCGTCAGCTCTCCATCTAGGGGCTCTCAGCCCGTCCCATCAAAAATGGGTGTGGGGATCTCGTCTAGATAGTGTACAATATCTGAATCACTTTGGTGTTGCCGAGCCCTGTAGAGCTCTCCGTAGTATCGGACAAATTCACTCACAATGAGAGTATCAGTGTAGGTGTTCTCCTTTGGGCTCTGAAGCTACCTCACCCATCACGCCTCTCTCTCCCTCCTGTTCAGCCAGGCCAGGAGCTTCCTGGCTTTATCTCTAGCCTCATAGAAATGATGCAGGGTTGCTAGGGTTTGTTGCTTGGCCTTCTCCTGAGGCAAATCCCTATATTCAGTCTAGAGAGCAGTAATGCGGCAGAGAAGTAGTGGATCGCAACCTGCGCTAAGGGAGCCCTTGAGTTCTAAGATGGCCATCTAATTTTTTGAGGTCTACCTTCTTTTTGTGGGCTATCCTGTTTAGTGCCCGATCACGGAGTACCATTTCGAAGGTCTCCCACAGGACTACTCTGGACTGTACCGTACCTTGGTTCTCATGAAAAAAGATCTGTTTGTCTGACTTAAGGCCACTACCTATGTTATGGTCATGCTGTTGCCACGCGGGGAGTCTCCGGACAGCATTCTTCTGGACTGGAGGCTGCCCTACTTTGACCAAGAGAGGGGAGTGGTCAGACAGGCCCCTGGCCATTTATTCGACCTCTCTCGTATTCCTCGCTTCACCGCTTGGAACGAAGATGTAGTCTAACCTCGAGTAAACTCGATGGGCTCCAGAGTAATAGGAGTATTTACAGACTCCCGGGTTGGCTTCTCTCCAGAGATCCACAAGGCTCATAGCATCTACAAATTGTGTCAAGTCTGTCCCATGGGGCTTCTCTTCGGGTCCTCCTAATCTACCTAGAGTGGGGTTCATTATGTTGTTGAAATCGCCATCAATAATGTGGACTGTGGCAGTGGATTCTAGCAGTATTTACGATATTTTGCTCAGAGTGGGAGCCTGTAGTCTGGGGGGCATATATTCAGAGGAGTGTCTTGGCTGTATGGCCTTTATACCCTTGTACCCCCACATATCGGCCTCCTGAGTCTGTCCATGTGTGGGCAATCTGAAATGGAATATGTTTCCTAATTAGTATGGCCAACCATCTTGCGCCCAGGTAGAAACCTGCATGCGCCAAGGTATTGTAGAAGCCATGGCCCAGGAACCTGTATTGGGGTCCTACCATATGCGTTTCTTGAAGGAGGACCATATCAGGGCGGACACGTTTTAAATATTGGATCACTAGCCCCCGGTTGATCTTACTCCATAAACCATTAACATTTCAGGATAGGACTGTTAAAGGCTCATCTGCTATTGCTTTTGCTGCCATTGTGAGATCTGTGCTGTGCAAATGTTGGTGCGCCTCCATGTATAAACCGAAGACTGCAGCCTTGACAGTGAACAAACTTGAGTTAACCAACCGTTATTCCAAAGCAGTGTGAATACCAACTGACGTACCCTTTCCCCCAGCCCCAGGCCCAGGCCCCAGTGACACTTCCCATTCGACAATACATTAAAAGAGCTATGTCGTAATATGGAAAGTATACAAGAGGTCTGTAGCCCACCCCCCTAAGAAACAAGTCCAACTTTCAACAATGATAGGTAGCAAACTGTCCACCTCAAAGTAGGTGAAAGAAAAAAGTGAGAGGGGACGTAAAGAAAGGAGAGGAGGGAAAGGTGGCTGGCTAGCGCCAGGTGGGGGTTTGGCCAGCAGCGCTCTGTGTGCTCGATCAAGCAACATGGGGAGAATTTTATTTCCAGCAGGGCAATCCATAGCCAGTTGATCAGAAAGTTCTTGGCATCCAACCCTTCTGCGCCCTCTGGAAAGCTCACAAAGCAAAGGTTGTTCCTCCTGGTGCGATTCTCCACATCTTTCACCCTTCAGTGCAAGTCTTTCATCGGCATCTGAAGTCTTGGCGGAGACTAAGTGAGGAGTCTTCTACTTCTGATGTCCTTGTTTCAGCTGAGGTGACTTTCTCCGAGACCTAACGTAAGTCCAAACGGAGCAGGGACACCTCTGATCCAACCTCTCCTATTACGCCATTGAGCGCCTCCTTGGAGGCCTGTATTGCCTGCAGCAATGCGGCACTGTCCAGCATGATAGGGCCCACAGGATCCGATGATGAGGCAAAGACAGTCACATATTTGTCTGTTTTGCCCTGTTTGGGGTGCTCTGGTTTTTTGTCCTTGGCCATAGTGCGGTTTATTGAAATTGACTGTCTTTAGGCAAAGAGTTGCCGGCCCGTGTCACCCTCCGCAAGAGTGGCTTTTTGGAGATCAGTCATTCAGGGACGGGCTGTGCATCCTGCATCCCCTCTTCGTGGCACTATCTTATATGTTCCGTGGCCCAGCTTCTCGCTGTATGGTCTGGACGAGGGCCCCTGGCCCGCACCACTTCCTATCCAGCATCTCTCCCAGAGCCGCCAGTCATACACAAGTTCTTGGTGGGTCCCTCCGATGGCGTCCTCCCTCAGTTTCTCCCACCGCAGACGGAAAAAGACCGTAATTGATGGGTCAGATGAAGCGGGGGAGCCCCGACCAGGACGCTCTCTGCCTCTCTCTGCTCCTCTCTTTTTATAGGCCTGAGTCTCTCCACCAACTCGTCGCAAAGGCGTTGTGGACCATCGCCGTGTCTTGACCCACCTGCCAGCCCCCCGGTCTCATCTGCCTCTGGCGGCCTCCATGGCCCGTGTGCTCCTGGGGGGCAGACGCATCTCACTGCCCCCCTAGCCTGTCGCACGCTGGGCCGCTGTCACATCCCCGGGTCAAGGCCAACGACGGGAGGCAGTCTCGGCAGGGTCGCTCACCACCGCGTCTCTCTCTCTCTGCCACGGCCCTCTCGGCCTTCTTCAGCCCCGGCATTCCTCCAGCATAGCTCGTTCCAGGGCAGGCCCTCCCCCTATGCCGTCAGCAGAGGATCCTTCCAGCACACGGAGCGGCATCCCCGCCTCTCTGCGTTATGCAGGGTATAGTCTGGGCATCCTTCACCCAGAGAAAAGCAGACGCGGGCGGAGCATGTCAGATTTACGAGGAATCTTGTCGGAGCTTGATTAATACGCATCTGCCATGTTGGCTCTCATAGCCATGCCCCTCTCCATCCATTACATTTAATACATAAACAAACTCTGCTCACATGTTACAGTGAAAGAGGTATCGGCACTCACCCTTTTTCTGTTGTAAGGTGCCTTGACTCGCATTTAGCTTGAGGTTTCTGCAGGTAGTCTCCTTGTTGTTATAGTTGTCTTTCTAGTAACACAAGCATGGATAAGGTTTCAGATTGCTTAAATGTGATATTCTCAGAATTTCAGGGGAATTATCAGTGACATTCAACGACCATGAGTGACACTTTTCTCACGAGCAAAATCAAGCAATGAAGACAAGGGAAGCATATAGATATCAGAAATAACACCCATTTGAGAAATGAGAAACTCTAATAAATTCTTAAAACTGCTGCAAAGCACACGTAATTGAAGGGCACTGTAGGACCTGTCTGCACCAAACAGGATATGAGAAGCCCGAGTGCAGACGATTTCAGCTGCCTGTAAATTATCGTAATTACTCAGTCACAACAGTCAACTGACAACTCAGAGCACTGACCAGGCCGCCTCAGCACCAGGCAAGCCTCAGGAGAGTGAGAGGCTGAGGCATATATAAGGCTGTAATTTTTTAAAAAGACTTAGCTTAACTGCTAGCTCTCTTAGATAATCAAAATACATTTTACTGCAGGCAATATGCCTGATCAGTTTATTATGAAAAGCCATGCCAAAACACAAGGTTGTATGTATTTATTGTGAAACGCATATGTTAACAGTGACTAGGGACATAATATAGGTGGGTTACTATTACACTGCTGAGGGGTATTTTGTTCCCTAGAATCTTGCATATCACCACAGTACACTCATATGTGCTCTAGTGATCATCTTTTGTAATAATGGTCTCATTGAAATAGACTGTGATTGGTGTGGCGTTACACAAACCCGTTTAAACGACAGCTTTTGTGATAGCAGGGACCTGTGATAAAAGGTTACATATTTGTCCAAAACAAAAACATGTCACATAAAATGCTATACATAGATTATGTAGATCAAAATCAAATTCTCCTCTTGTTTTTTTATTTTATTATTGAGCATTGTATGAATTCAGAAGCGTCATGTAGAACATGAACAGAATTGTTCCTTTTAAAACATAAATTACCAAAAGAGGAGACGATTAACAGGTCTGTCTTCTGTTGCTTGATGTGAAAAGGAGAAGTGATTATAATGGGCTGCAGGGTGTGCAACCAGAAGCTCGTGTGAGTATGATAAAACTCCAAAGGCAGCCGCTTCAGGCCTGTGTAAGAAGTGTCTATGCTGGATGCAGAGCACTGCAGACGGCAACGAATGGCGCTCGGTAGCTCTGTGCAGGAGTTCTCATGTCCTCACAAATGGGAAAATAAGGATTGCAGTTTATGAAAATCAGTTTACTTAACATTTTATAGCGCTGAATGATTAGTTCCACCAGCCGAGCGGTGGATTTTATTAGCAATTTTGTGTTACAAGAGTAACAAGAGTAATGCAGAATTACTAAATTCCTCCTATTCCGCCCATCCCTAGTTATAACCAAGGGAAGAACACCCTGGTTAAAAGAGATGGAGGACAAGAGTTGGTTAGGGTGACATACAATTCTTTATTAGTTGAATGTCTTCCCATTTTAGATATCATGTACGTTCTAGCATTTTCAGTACTGTTACATGGTATATATTGCTTATTTTCCTGTTCTTGTGTATTTTCCTGTCAGACTGCAGTGATCATCCTTCTACTCCTCTCATTGCTCCCTGGGATAGGACTTTGGGCATTTTAAGAGAGTGGATAGGACTCACCTAGGCCATTATGATCAGTTTCCCTGCATTTCTGTCCATGAATGCTTATCTGACTGAAAGAGAGTTCACCATTGTCTGCAAGCATTTCGGAATGTCCTACCGATGGTAGATTCCGGAGGTTTCCCGAATGAATTTAGTCGCACCTGCTTTCGCCTCAATCTGAGCCTCTAGTAGAAAGCAAGAGAGTTAAGGCATTACACTTATTCTGACTTTCTTGTCTCCTTTATTTCGGTGGCAAGGATGGTGGGGAACCAGCACCCTCTTGTCTCTATAGCCAGCTTCATGCTTGTGTCAAGTACGCACGCTTATGGAGAAGTAGTATCGCAAGAACTGGCCACCAGAATGTTGGTTTGACTGAGCGCTTCTCTTCAATCCTACTAATATTGCGCAAGGCTGAATGCATATGATATATATGTGAATGTGGTTTTCTAAGGTCATCCATGGGTATGAGCTCTGGGAACTAGTCCCAGAAACATCCTACCATATTTTGTCTTTGACTGAAATTGTCTTTAATGTTGTGGGGACAACTAGTGTATCGTCAACAACGGAGGATGTGTCACTCCTTCTGGGTGTCAATAAACATGTAGTACCATCTCTTTTATAGAGGACCACAGATTATGTTCAAGAGCTTTGTGCACATGACGCAAAGCTGCTCATACGATGGCAGGAGTGTTTACAGAAAAATAAGAACATAGAAGTGGGCCAGTCTAGCAGGAATTCAGAAAATACGTGGCCTAACAATGACTAAATTAAAGGCCAGCAGGGTCAAAGAGTAAGGGGTAGATCTGGAGGCAGACGAACAGCACCCCAGCTCCCACCAGGGGCCACTTGCTTCAACTGCAACACGCCCGGCCATTAAAGAGGCACCTACCCCTTTCTATAACCTCCAGGAACCTGTCGGCAAGGCCATTTTGCCCAGACAGGCCCATACTTCCAGACTTAGATAGAGAGAATGTCAGAACAATGATGGAGGAGTATGATTGGTCGTTTGATGAAGTTATTAAGGCTCTGGAGTTAAAATTATTGCCACAAGTTGTGGGAGTTGCAACAGATGCAAGACACACTGAGCAGCTCTCTGTGCAGCCTGTGATAAACACACAGGAAAACACTACCATTTCCATTGACTGTCTCACTGTCTCTCCACTGAGGGAGTTTCACAATTTGGCTCAGTTTGCATGCGGTTTACTGACGGAGGGACATGAACTATTAGAGAGAATATCTGTGGACTGTACCAAAATGCAGTCCAGACAGACTGGAGACTGTGCACTGACAGTGGGAACATATTCACCCCATGTTTCTGCTGTCTTTCTACGTGATGACAGTTTGCTCAAAAGGTATACCACGCCACGACAATTTTAATTTTATTTTTAGTACTCCCTGAATAGCATAGAGCACATATTTCCCTATTTATTTAGAAAATGAGATAGCCACAATTCACATCATTTAAAATGAATTGTGATTTAACAGAATTAAGAGCTGCCAACGCTTTCATATTAAGTTATGTCAGTGGAGATTAACAACACCTTGAAATGTTCACCACAGGCTCTGGGCTGTGCTTCAAACACAAAGCCTCAGAATTACGCAATATCCCTTGATGGGACAAATACATATGTACCATAGGCAGGATAGCCTGGTGGGTTTAGCGTGAGTTTTTTTGGTAATGAAGAATGAACAACAAATGTACAAACTGAATGATGATGCATAATAAATATTTGGATTTATTTAATTTTAAGGTTTGTAACATTTCCAATACACCTTGGATGCAGGGATGCATATATACATATATTGATGATTAATATAATTAATTTTAGCAAAAGGTTTTTCCTTTCTTGTTTTTCCTAGCTTTCGAACATGGACACAGAGATGTGTTTTTCTGTATATGTGCATGCCTGTCTGTGTTCTGATTTATGTTGTTTTGTATTGTTTCTGAGAGTTTGTGGGGGAACATATTAATATATCCAGTACAGTGACAAGGGTTGCATTCATGTGTCAGCAGATTGCAAATGTATACTCTCTGTACTGGCCTTGAGTAATGAAAATACATATATCTACAATTTCATTCTCTCTCTCTTATTCCTATTCACAATTTTTTCATTTCCTAGAACATAAAATGCCATTTTATGTGTTAAGAAGAACAAAAGTACTTGTATGTGT
Source organism: Pleurodeles waltl (assembly GCF_031143425.1). Taxonomy (NCBI): domain Eukaryota; kingdom Metazoa; phylum Chordata; class Amphibia; order Caudata; family Salamandridae; genus Pleurodeles; species Pleurodeles waltl. The sequence goes on along the minus strand of NC_090443.1, from coordinate 297,637,362 downwards.
AATTTAGACAAGATAGGGTGTGTGAAGTATTAGTGAAGTTATGCGTTCAAGTAGGAGACAACCTTATGTAATATGGAGTTTGTGAAAGGAACACAAGGGTTTAGTAGGATATAATGAAAGTAATGAGTTGGGAAGGGATGGAAAATAGGAAAACAAGGTTGTGTGACTCAGAAACAAAAGAAGATGCAGAACAGTGTAACTATAACATTGATTATGCACTGACTATGCAATGAGGGTTAGTTAGTTATATGGATTGTGATTTGTGTTTTTCAATTCTATCACTTCTTTTCCTTTTCAAGTATAATTAGAGAAGTGTATGTTGTAAATGTTGTGTCATGCAGTCACCAGAGAAAGAGAACAAGTTTTATTTTCTAGTCCAAATTTATGTCGCTTCATTATACCATGTTGTTCCAAAGTGATGCAGTCGTGAATAGAGGAAGGAGTCTGCTCCTATCACACACCTACACTGGTTTCCCTCACTTTTTAAAAATTATTTAGATGCATACGCCCCCTAGCATCATTTCAGTGTCACCGAGTAAAGTTAAAGGTTCTCAATATAGTACAAGTATGGTTTGAAATGTTAACAATTGTCCCTTTAATAAATGATCAGTGAATGAATACTTATTACAACCATCCTGACCACATGTAGTTGAAAGGAATTGTCCCATTAGGAGCAATGTTGAATGTTACATGCTTTGTGATTCCACTGCTTTTACTATGAGTTACACCACACATAAAGTACAATAGCCTATGTGAGTAGGTGTGCGCAAAGCAGAGGGGGGGTCTATGACTTTATATGCAGACCTAAGAGACTAAGGGGGTCATTCTGACCCTGGCGGTCACCGACCGCCAGGGCCAACGACCGCGGAAGCACCGCCAACAGGCTGGCGGTGCTTCCTGGGCCATTCTGACCGCGGCGGTAAAGCCACGGTCAGAAAAGGGGAACCGGCGGTTTCCCGCCGGTTTTCCCCTGGCCCAGGGAATCCTCCGTGGCGGCGCTGCTTGCAGATGGGTTACCACGTACTTCACAGTGTCGGTAAAGTATGAATGTTTTGCCACTGCATTCCCAGTCACAAAATATTCATACATACCAGTGCCACTCGCTATTAGAAAGGAACACCTTTTACACTCCCCCGGCGGTGGTTAACAAACCCTTTTAACAACTCACAAAATAGGGTTAGTACATAGGAAAATGCATTTTATTGGTCGCAAATGGCTCAGTCCAATCGGGCCAATCGGGACTTATTAACACCATTGGATTAGGATTTCCCTTCATACAGCAGTACTAGGTATACATGATATGTGGGTGAACATGCGGAACGGAAGAGGTAACCATGGTATGAAAAGATGTTTGTTAGTGTTATACCCCTATTTGGTCCTACCAATAATGCCCATTACATTGATAAGGGTGCAGTGGAATTACAAACCTTGGCCAATTCTAGGATTACAGGATACTCCTTTTTATCAGGGGAGGTATAATCAATAGGTTTGGTGACTTTAGAAATTATATTAGCATTGAACTATATATTAGCTGAGAAGAGGGGAGTGTGCCATCTTATTAGGGACCAGTGTGTATGTGCATATAAAAGCAACAATGGCTGATGTCTTTCTGATCTTCGTTACTAGATGTCAGAGAATAGTAAAACTAAACTGTCCAATTGGGATCTTTTAAACATGGCTGAAGGAAACGTTTGGGTTATTTGCTTAGGGCATCTTCAAGAAAATTCTGGTGTCCATTGGTATATGCGTGCTCATATGTACTGTTTAAGTCAGTGGTTCCCAATCTTTTGACTGCTGTGGACCCCCACTTTAATATTACTGGACCCAAGGGACCCCCACTGAATCTTTATTGGAATACGGGGACCCCCCACTGAGTTATTACTGAAAGCTGGGGACCTACTCGGTTAATAACATTTAATTTTCTAAGCAGTCGCGGCCCCCCTGAGGAGGCTTTGCGGACCCCCAGGGGTCCCCAGACCACATGTTGAGAACCACTGGTTTAAGTGTATCATGAGGGGAGGTTGTAAAGCTTTGACAAAATTGAAATGATCCACTCCTGCTAAGCCCACTGTTACAGCCCTTTTCTGTAATAAGACTTCTAATCCTAATGATTTATCCGACTCTGAGAAGAAGGTCATGAAGGTAATGCAGATACATGTATAAATGCCTGTAGGGCATCATATCTGTATTGTATTAGTATTACGGATCACTGACACAATAGCGAAATCAACAATATTGTGTAACACAAATATTGTGTCAAAAATATTGTTTACAAAAATATAGTGTACATATACTCTTCTAATAGTAAGTACACAAATATCAAAAAATATATCACACTAATGTTGTTAAAAAACATACACAAATATAATTTGTTTATATATATATATATATACATATATATAGTTTAAAGTAGTAAACAAATGTTTTAATATATACCATTAACATCACGTTAATTAAATAAATCTCACAAATAATTAATACTATATATAAAATATAATTATATAAACACACATACCTATATATGTGTGTATTTTATACATATATATACACATATAAAAATATAAATAATGTAACACAAATACATATTTTAAATTTTGTTTTTTTAAATTTACTGCTATAAAAAGTACTTTATATATTGTTTTTACAAGAAACATTACAATTATGAGCAATTCAATTCCAAAATATTAAAACCATTGATCCAAGAGAGTGTTGACCATGTTTTATTTTTTCGCCAGGAGTATAAAAAAGAGAGGGCTTGCTGGATAAGACCATTATGTAAATCGTTGGACATTAGGGATTACCACTCAGCTCTTAGAATTTGCAAAACAAGTCCACATGTGATGGTGGTATGCGCATTGCCAAGGGCTTTAGAGGCAATTAGGTATATCAGAGGATGTCTTTCCAAAAAAGCATAAATCCTATTTTTTACAATGGACATTACTTGTGCACACTCATAGTTCTAGAGACTTTATCTACTGGAACTAAGTTATTGCTACCAATAGTGAAATAACAATCCCCATTGTTTTTTTGCACAAAGATTTATAATTATAGTTATGTCATAATATTTTTATGGTGACGTGTATTGTGTACTTTTATAATATTTTTATTGACAAATCACTTATTTTTACAATATTTATATCGACAATTTGTCTACTTGTATCATATGGCCTCGGGGGAGTCCTGGATTTGATGTTTTAATATCATGATGGGTTTGATTTTTTCGATTTTCTTAAAGTGTTTTTATTCTTTTTTTAGAAATGTATGAATTTTGTTAGCATGCTTTTATGGTATTTTTTGCCGAAATAAAGCTGAAATGTAAATTGAAATTGAAATTGAAAAACATTACCAAATCAATAAAATGTAAGAAAATGTAAAAAAAAAAAATTAAAAAAATATAAAAATGTAAATACAAGTACAAATATAAACAAATATGAATAAACAATATATTTAACCAATATCAGGAAAACTATTGGAGTCTGGGAATTATAGATATACTATTCCCTCTCCAGTTTATGCAACAGTAGTAAAATTAGAGGGCTTTGGGGGGGGTTAAATATAATATTCCCACTCCAAACAGCACAACAGTGTGGGAAGCGTTGGATTTCGGAGGGATTAGATTTATTGTTCATAGTGTAACCAGGGCAACAGTAAGCAAAGTGTTGGACTTCGGAGGGGTTAAATTTACTATTTCCACTCCAGTCTGTTCAACAGTAGGAAAAGCGTTGGACTTCGGAAGGATAAGATTTACCATTCCAACTCCAGTCTGTCTAACAGTAGGGTAAACATTGCACTTCAGAGGGGTACAATTTATTATTACCACTCCAGGCTGTGCAACAGTAGGGAAAGCATTGGACTTCAGAGTGGTAAGAGTTACTATTCCCGCTCTAGTCTATGCAACAGTAAGAAAATAGTTGGACTTCTCAGGGGTTAAATTTACTATTCCCATTTAAGCCTAAGCAATAGTAGAGATTAATTAGATTTTGGAGAGGTTGCATTTACCATTCTCACTTCAGTCTAAGCAACAGTAGGGAAAGTATTAGACTTTGCAGTGCTTAGAGTTACTAATCCCACTCGAAACAATGCAATGTTAGGAAAAGTGTTTGGCTTCGGAAGGTTGTGATTTACTATTCCCACAGCAGTCTGTGCGACAGTGGAGAAAGTGCTGTAGTTTGGAGGCAGGGGTCAAACCCCTGCTTCAGCAGTTACAACAGTATGGAGTTCCTGATGGACCTTTAAAGAGTTGTGAGTGAAAGAATAGATGGTGTGTGAGTGAAAGAGAAGAGTGGATGGGTGAGTGGAAAGGTGAATGGATGAATGAGTAAAAGAGTTGATGTAAGGATGGATGCGTAAAAGAATGGATGGATTAGTGAAAGGGGAATGGATAGATGGAAGAATGGATGAGGGAATAAAAGTGTGGGTAGATGAATGAGTGAAAGATGAATGGATGGGTGAAAGGATGGAGCTGGGGTTTGTAAACCCCTGACTTTAGGAGCTACACCGTGGGTAGAACTGTTGATGCGCCTCTTCTATCTGCAACTTAGCAGACAAAGGTGAATGGGTGAATGAAAGGATGGATGGATGTGTATGTGAAAGGGTGGATGGATGGGTGAGTGAAACGATGGATGGATGAGTAGATGGATGGATGGATGAGAGAAAGGGTGGATGTAAGTATGATTGAATGGATGGATCGAAGAGGGAAAGGGATGGTGGATAGATGAAAGAATGGACAGATGTTGGAAAGGGTAGATGGATGGATGATAAAAGAAAAGATGGGAGGATGAGTGAGTGAAAGAATGGATGGCTGAATGAAAAGCAGGGTGGATGGATGATGAAAGGCCACATGGATGAATGAGTGAAAGGATAAGTGGCTGAGTGAAAGAAAGGGTGGATGGATGGGTGGATGGATGGGATGAGTCAAAGGGAGGATAGAGGGATAGAAGGAGTGAAAGGATTGATAGAAGGAATGCAAGAGTAAAAGGATGAGCAAAAGGATGGATGGATGACTGAAAGGATGGATGAATAAAAGGGAGGGTGGATGGATGAAGGGGTGGATGGATGAGTGAAAGAATGAATGAGTAGATAGATGACTGGATGGATGGGTTGGATGATGGATGAGTGAAAGGGTGGATGGGCAGACGGATGAATGAAAGGGTTGATAGATGGAAAATAGATGGATTGATGGATAGATAGGTTTGATGGATGGGTTTGGAGATGGATGGGCAGGTTTAGCTATGGATGGGTAGATGGACAGAATGGTGAAAGAGTGAATTCTAGATTAAAGAATGAATGGATGACAGAGTGTAAAGGTGAACATGTGGATAACAGCAGGTGGATGGAAGGATGAAAGATTGAATGGATAGATGCTTGGATTTAAGAGACAAGAGAGCTCTTCTGAAAAAGGTCTTTATGACTTCCTTCCTTTGCTTGGTGCTATAAGAGCTTTGTTTTGCAGTGGGGATATTTTGATTTTCTAGCTACTCCCTTGTTCAGAAGGATAGGATTTACTGTTATCACTCCAGTAGGAAAAGTGATGGAGTTCGATGGGGGCAATTAAATTTACTATTCCTACTCCAGTCTGTGCAACAGTAAAGAAAGTGTTGATCTTCAGAGGGGTTAATTTACTATTCCCACTCCAGTCTAAGCAACAATAGGTATACTACTTTACATCAAGCACATTACATATTTGAATATCCCTATTAATTTACACGAAATACGAAACTCTTAATATAAAGATTATTAAGAAAAATAACCAATTTACAAAAATTCATACACAATGTAATACTTTTCAATTATAAAATAATGGTTATTTAATTATTACTTAACTTGCCACAATAAGGGCCAGATGTAGGAAGGGATTAGCGCCTCGCAAACAGCGAAAAACGCCGTTTGCGAGGCGCTAATACCCTCACGCGATGCAGAAACACATATTGCGAGTCGACTCGCAAAAAGTGTTTCAGACTTGCAAATAGGAAGGGGAGTTCCCTACCTATTTGCGAGTCGCACCGCGATGTAAGTTGATTTGTGACCGCGAAAGCGGTCGCAAATCAACTCGCAGTTACCATCCACTTGAAGTGGATGGTAACTCATTCGCAAACGGGAAGGGGTCCCCATGGGACCCCTTCCCCTTTGTGAATGCTCACAATAATATTTTTTCAGAGCAGGCAGTGGTCCTATGGACCACTGCCTACTCTGAAAAAAACCAAAACTAAAAGGTTTAGGTATTTTTTCTATTTGCAGCTCGATTTCCTTTAAGGAAAACGGGCTGCAAAGAGAAAAAAAAAACTGCTTTATTGCAAAGCAGTCACGGACATGGAGATCTGCTGTCTCCAGCAGGCCACCATCCCCGTGAGTGCCTAGACTCGCTATGGGGTCGCAAACTGCGACCCACCTCATAAATATTTATGAGGTGGGTCTTTGCGACCCCATAGCGAGTCGCAGAAGGTGTCTGAGACACCTTTCTGCATTTCCTTTTGCGAGGTGCAAATTGCGAGTCGCTGGGACCCGCAATTTGCACCTTGCAAAAGGAAACCTACCTACATCTGGCCCATATCCCTACAAACCAAGCAACTCACACCTAAATTGAATCTAAACTAAATAAGCATAACAAAATTTACATAGTTGAAAAGCAATCACATAATTAGTTAGCAATTAATAATTGTTAGACCTGGCAGCTTTTTGGTGTGTCTCCCCTGCCTTTTTGCCTTCTGACCTCCTGTTTTTATGGTATACTGGACTCTGTTTTTGCTGGTTTATTGCCTCTGTGCACTTGACCACTGCTGATCAGTGCTAAAGTGCAAGTGCTCCCTATGTAAATTGTATTGGTGACTGGTTTATCTATGATTGGCATATCTGATTTACTGTTAAGACCCTAGTACAGTGCACTGGAGGTGCCCAGGGCATGTAAATCAAATGCTACTAGTGGGCCTGCTGCTCTGGTTGGGCCACCCTTATTCATAGCCCTGTCAACATGGCTCACTGCAGTGTCTGTGTGTGCAGTTTTAAACTCCCAATTCAAATTGGCAAGTGTTCCCACTTTCCATGCCTAAACCTTCTCTTTTTTATCCATCTAAGGTAGGCCCTAGGTAGCCCCATAGGCAGGGTGCAGTGTACCTATAAGGTAGGACATGTACTGGTGTGTTTCACATGTTCTAACAGTGAAATACTGCTAAATTTGTTTTTCACTGTTGCAAGGCCTGTCTCTCTCATAGGTTGTTTTGGGGGCTGCCTTTAAATAACTTTAAAGCGCAAATCCCCTTTGAGGGCAGATAGAAATATGGAGTTTGGGGTCTCTGAACTCACAATTTAAAAATACATATTTTAGTGAAATTGTTTTTTAGATTGTTGGTTGGAAAATGGCACTTTTAGAAAGTAGACATTTTCTTACTTAAATCATTCTATGACTCAGCCTGCTTGTGGATTTCCTGTCTGTGTCAGTTAGACATTTGGGCTGTTTGCACCTCTCCTCTAGACAGTGACAAAAAGGGAGCTGGGGTGTAGACTATATATCCTGATGAGCCATATGAGCTAGAGTGGAGGGAGGAGTGGTCACTTACACCTGAAAGGACTGTGCCTGCCCTCCCACAATGTAGTCTCCAAACCTCTGGTGTGTGTCTGGGGCGTGGCCTGGACAAGAAAGGATTTTACAAACACTTGAGACTTTGCTTTGAAGTTTGCCAACTTCAAAGGCAGAAAGGGGTATAAGTATTGGACCCAAAACCCCAGACTTTGGGACTCTTTCTGGAATTAAGAGGAACCTCTGCCAAGGAGAAAAGTTGAAGAGCTGGAGGAGGAGTAATGTCCCTTTGCTGTGTTGCTTTGCTAGACTGGCCTGCATTTGTTGCTTCTGCCTGAAAAGAGTGCCAAGGGTGAGCTTTGCTGTATGTCCTGCTTGAGAAAGTTCTCCAAGGGCTTGGAGTAGAGCTTGCCTCCTGTTGGAAGTCTCAGGGGCACCTAAGACTTCAGTTTCCTCGGCCTGCAGCACTGGGAACTGTGTGTTTTGTGCTGTTCAAGATGAGAAACCACCGCTCTGCCACCAAGGATGCCGCTGGCCTGCCTCATTGTAAGAGGCTGGACTGGCTTGTAGTGAGTACCAAGAGGTACGTACACCTTGCACCAGGCCCAGGTATCCCTTATTAGTGTAGAGGGGTGTCTAGCAGCTTAGGCTGATAGAAAAGGTAGCTTAGCAGAGCAGCTTAGGCTGAACTAGGAGACAAGTAAAGCTCCTACAGTACCACTAGTGTCATATGCACAATATCATAAGAAAACACAATACACAGATATACTAAAAATAAAGGTACTTTATTTTTATGACAATATGCCAAAGTATCTCAGTGAGTACCCTCAGTATGAGGATAGCAAATATACACAAGATATATGTACACAATACCAAAATATGCAGTAATAGCAATAGAAGACACTGCAAACAATGTATAGTCACAATAGAATGCAATGGGGGCACATAGGGATAGGGGCAACACAAACCATATACTCTAGAAGTGGAATGCGAACCACGAATGGACCCCAAACCTATGTGACATTGTAGAGGGTTGCTGGGACTGTAAGAAAACAGTGAGGGTTAGAAAAATAGCCCACCCCAAGACCCTGAAAAGTGGGTGCCAAGTGCACCTAAGTTCCCCAAAGAGCACAGAAGTCGTGATAGGGGAATTCTGCAAGAAACAACAACACCAGCAATGCAACAACAATGGATTTCCTGATGAGAGTACCTGTGGAACAAGGGGACCAAGTCCAAGAGTCACGATCAAGTCGGGAGTGGGCAGATGCCCAGGAAATGCCAACTGTGGGTGCAAAGAAGCTGCCACCAGATGGTAAAAGCTGTGGATTCTGCAAGAACGACAAGGGCTAGAAACTTCCCCTTTGGAGGATGGATGTCCCACATCGTGAAGAGTCGTGCAGAAATGTTTCTGTGCAGAAAGATCGCAAACAAGCCTTGCTAGCTGCAAGGGTCGCAGTTAGGGTTTTTGGATGCTGCTGTGGCCCAGGAGGGACCAGGATGTCGCCAATTGCGTGAGGGGACAGAGGGAGCGCTTAGCAAGACAAGGAGCCCTCTCAGAAGCAAGCAGCACCCGCAGAAGTGCCAGAACAGGGACTACAAAGTGGAGTGAACCGGAGCTCACCCGAAGTCACAAAAGAGGGTCCCACGACGCCGGAGGACAACTCAGGAGGTCGTGCACTGCAGGTTAGAGTGCCGGGGACCCAGGCTTGGCTGTGCACAAAGGAAATCCTGGAAGAGTGCACAGGAGCCGGAGTAGCTGCAAAACACACGGTTCCCAGCAATGCAGTCTAGCGTGGGGAGGCAAGGACTTACCTCCACCAAACTTGGACTGAAGAGTCACTAGACTGTGGGAGTCACTTGGACAGAGTTGCTGACTTCAAGGGACCTCGCTCGTCGTGCTGAGAGGAGACCCAGAGGACCGGTGATGCAGTTCTTTGGTGCCTGCGGTTGCAGGGGGAAGATTCCGTCAACCCACAGGAGATTTCTTCGGAGCTTCTAGTGCAGAGAGGAGGCAGACTACCCCCACAGCATGCACCACCAGGAAAACAGTCGAGAAGGCGGCAGGATCAGCGTTACAAGGTCGCAGTAGTCGTCTTTGCTACTTTGTTGCAGTTTTGCAGGCTTCCAGCGTAGTCAGCAGTCGATTCCTTGGCAGAAGGTGAAGAGAGAGATGCAGAGGAACTCTGATGAGCTCTTGCATTCGTTATCTAAAGAATTCCCCAAAGACCCTAAATAGCCAGAAAAGGAGGTTTGGCTACTTAGGAGAGAGGATAGGCTAGCAACACCTGAAGGAGCCTATCAGAAGGAGTCTCTGACGTCACCTGCTGGCACTGGCCACTCAGAGCAGTCCAGTGTGCCAGCAGCACCTCTGTTTCCAAGATGGCAGAGGTCTGGAGCACACTGGAGGAGCTCTGGGCACCTCCCAGGGGAGGTGCAGGTCAGGGGAGTGGTCACTCCCCTTTCCTTTGTCCAGTTTCACGCCAGAGCAGGGCTGAGGGATCCCTGAACCGGTGCAGACTGGCTTATGCAGAGATGGGCACCATCTGTGCCCATCAAAGCATTTCCAGAGGGTGGGGGAGGCTACCCCTCCCCAGCCCTGACACCTTTTTCCAAAGGGAGAGGGTGTAACACCCTCTCTCTGAGGAAGTCCTTTGTTCTGCCTTCCTGGGCCAAGCCTGGCTGGACCCCAGGAGTGCAGAAACCTGTCTGAGGGGTTGGCAGCAGCAGCAGCTGCAGTGAAACCCCGGGAAAGGTAGTTTGGCAGTACCCGGGTCTGAGCTAGAGACTCAGGGGATCATGGAATTGTCACACCAATGCCAGGATGGCATTGGGGGGGCAATTCCATGATCATAGACATGTTACATGGCCATATTCGGAGTTACCATTGTGAAGCTATACATAGGTAGTGACCTATGTATAGTGCACGCGTGTAATGGTGTCCCCGCACTCACAAAGTCCGGGGAATTGGCCCTGAACAATGTGGGGGCACCTTGGCTAGTGCCAGGGTGCCCACACACTAAGTAACTTAGCACCCAATCTTTACCAGGTAAAGGTTAGACATATAGGTGACTTATAAGTTACTTAAGTGCAGTGTAAAATGGCTGTGAAATAACGTGGGCATTATTTCACTCAGGCTGCAATGGCAGGCCTGTGTAAGAATTGTCAGAGCTCCCTATGGGTGGCACAAGAAATGCTGCAGCCCATAGGGATCTCCTGGAACCCCAATACCCTGGGTACCTCAGTACCATATAATAGAGAATTATAAGGGTGTTCCAGTGTGCCAATGTAAATTGGTGAAATTGGTCACTAGCGTGTTAGTGACAATTTGTACAGAGAGAGCATAACCACTGAGTTTCTGGTTAGCAGAGCCTCAGTGAGACAGTTAGGCATCACACAGGGAACACATACATATAGGTCACAAACTTATGAGCACTGGGGTCCTGGCTAGCAGGGTCCCAGTGACACATAACAAACATACTGAAAACATAGGGTTTTCACTATGAGCACTGGGCCCTGGCTAGCAGGATCCCAGTGACACAGTGAAAACACCCTGACATATACTCACAAACAGGCCAAAAGTGGGGGTAACAAGGCTAGAAAGAGGCTACTTTCTCACACTCATGACCTGCCAATGCCGCATGGAGCCACACTGCCCCGCTTCGCACCGTGACCCTGGTTTCACCAACGCCGTAACTGGATGACTTCTCTGAGCCACTGCTCGCACTGCGACCTGTGGGCCCCACACTCCAGCATCACCTTGTTCACACTGCAGTCTGGGCATCCCCGACTATGCCGCTCCTGCTGACACCGGCGCCTCTGACTGTATGGTGGCCTGTGGACAACGCTTGTGAGGTATACAAAGCACTGTCCCATCCTGCACTGCAGCCCGGCCCACCGACGCCAGCACCATCGACTCCAATGTCGTCCCCAGGCATCCCTGCCAGCACCGTGGCCTGTGGACACCGCTTGTGAGGGCACTGTCCAGTCCCGCACAGCCGGCTTGGGCCTACTGATGACAGTGCTTCAGCATCGACGACGACGATGCCTGCACCGTGACCTGGTGACACCCCATGTCGCACTGCCCCACTTCACACCGTAGCCCTGGTCTCACCAACGCCGCTGGATGCCGTCACCGAGCTGCTGCCTCCACTGTGACCTGTGGGTACCGCATGTAACATCGTCCCACTTCACACTGCAGCCCTGACGCCATCCACGCCAGCACTCTTGACTTCATCAGCCCGGAATTCGATCTGCAACGCATGTGACTTCAAGGGCCCAATCACTCCCACACTGACTCCGGAACTGACACTGTGATGCCTGCGATGCCAGTGATGCCACGCTCCAGAGCTCAGCGCAAGGATTACGACGCCCTGCAAATCCTACTGTTTGTGGATCTTCCGGACGCCATAGCTGGTCCGCGACACCGCTGCCGGCCTGAACTGTTGGTTTTGTTGATTACCATGCAATGATAGCCGCAGGTGGAGCTATCGACTTCAAGGAACTGTATTTTTGAGTAAATCTTGCAGAATTTGGTCTTGTTTTACATAGATACATATTGGCTATTTTTCTAAAACTTTTGTGGTGTCCTTTTGTAGTGTTTTCACTGTGTTAATATGTGTTATGTGCAAATGCTGTACACATTGCTTCTGAGATAAGCCTGACTGCTTGTGCCAAGCTACCAAGGGTGTGAGCAGGAGTTATCTGAGCGGGTATCTTGTTTACCCTGACTAGAGTGAGGGTCCCTACTTAGACAGGGTGCAAACCGACTGCCAACTACAGACCCCATTTCTAACATTGGTTGTCAGCAGTGAGGATAGGATGTGCATTTGCACTTGACCCACAGTGACTGGTGTACACTACTTCCATATCACAGACCACTACGTGCCACATACAGATTTTTGGTTTTGATTTTCTTTTCTCTTTGACCTATTTTTGATCTTGAGTTCAAGTGACCTCCAACAACATCATGTCTCAATCAAGAGCATCTTCAGTTGCATCCCAGGATTTGTTTTTTGAGGAGGATAGGTTGGAAACCTACACCGTGAATGAACTGAAGTCAGTTCGCAAAAACATCAAAGTCCAGGTCAGAGGCCTCACGAAAAAGGAGGAGGTACAAAAGGCACTGATGGCCTGGGTAGCCGCCAGAGCTGCCAGTGGGCAGTCTGAGGATCCAAATGGGGAGTCTGCTAAAACAAATCCTAGGGAAGATGTGCTGAGGGTGGAGGAGCTGCTGGGGGAAGGTACCCCCTGAGCCAAGCAGCATCGGTGGATCAAAAGGCCTGACTCCAGAGGAATTGGAGAGATTACAAATGGAGGCTCAGAGGGAGCCGCGGGCCATGGAGGAAAGAAGATGCTTTTGGGCCATGAGCTCAGAATAAAGGAGCTGGATGTAAGTAGCAGATCCAGCCATGATGGTGACAGCAATACCTCAATGCAGTCAGATAGGATTAGGCACATTCCTAAAAACGCAGGGAGACAGTACAAGAAGGGAGACGACATACATAGGTGGTTTCAGGGATATGAGGCATCCATCCACAAGAATGGGGTCCCTGAGAAGCATTGGGGAGCAGGATTGTGGAACCATTTCACAGAGGAGGGGAGGGACACTTTGCTTGGTTAAGGGGTACAACCTCACCTATGCTGACATGAAGGACGCCCTTTTCACTAGGTATGGTCTCACTCCTGACAAGTACAGGGATCAGTTTAGGCAGAGTAAGAAAACTGATTCCCAGACTTTGTTAGAATGTGTAGATTCTTTTTGCAGAGCATTGGATGGTTGGGTGAAGGACATTAATGTGACGGATTTTCAGGGGCTCTGCAACTTAATTGTGTGGGAGCACTTGTCTAGTCTATGTTTTGCAGAGCTGCACCAACACTTGACTCATAGGGGGTCATTCTAACCCCGGCGGTCGTCGACCGCCAGGGCTAAAATGACGGGGGCACCGCCAACAGGCTGGCCGTGCCCCACAGGGCATTCTGACCGCGGCGGTTCGGCCGCGGTCAGAAGTGGAAAACCGGCGGTGTCCCGCCGGTTTTCCGCTGCCCTTCTGAATCCTCCATGGCGGCGCAGCTCGCTGCGCCGCCATGGGGATTCAGACACCCCATACCGCCATCCTGTTCCTGGCGGTTCGCCCGCCAGGAACAGGATGGCGGTATGGGGTGTCGTGGGGCCCCTGGGGGCCCCTGCAGTGCCCATGCCAATGGCATGGGCACTGCAGGGGCCCCCGTAAGAGGGCCCCACAATGAATTTCACTGTCTGCATTGCAGACAGTGAAATTCGCGACGGGTGCCACTGCACCCGTCGCACCTTCCCACTCCGCTGGCTCCATTCGGAGCCGGCGTCCTCGTGGGAAGGTTGTTTTACACTGGGCTGGCGGGCGGCCTTTTGGCGGTCGCCCGCCAGCCCAGTGTAAAACCCAGAATACCCGCAGCGGTCTAATGACCGCGGTGCTGTATTCTGGAGGGGGGAACTTTGGCGGGCGGCCTCCGCCGCCCGCCAGGGTGAGAATCACCCCCATAGTAAGCTGACTGTCCCCAAGAAGCTTGCTATGGAGGGGACTGCTGGGTGAGTACCAGAGTCCACAAAAAGGTATATGGGGAAGATTCTGCCAAAAGTGGCCAGTGTTCCCAGCAGCAGTGTGGGGGGACAAGGGTAAACAAAATAAGTCTTCCAAAGGGCCCCAATCTAGTAACCTGGGTAAGAAATCCCACCCCCCAGGAGATCAGAAACCATGGGCCTCTTCAGGAAAGCATGCAGAGGACGGCACCATAGATCCTTTGCTTGTGACCAGGAGGGTTACATAAAGAGGGATCCCAACTGTCCCAAGTGGACACTGCCACCCAGCGGTGGGCAGACCAAGGGGTTGGCCAGAGTAGCGCTTGGGGAGGAGTTGGTCCCAGGTGGGTGTGGGGATCCCACAGAGATTACCCTTGTCTCAATAGAGGGCGGAGAGATGGTCCAGAGAAACGTAATGCCTGATAACACTGAGAAATACAGGCAGTGGGTGACCATCAATGGGCAGAGGGTAGAGGGTCTCAGAGATACTGGAGCCAGTGTGACCACGGTCTGGTATCACCTGGTGTCTGAAGAGCAAATAGATCCTGGTGTATTCCACCAAGTAGTTGCAGTGAATAACTCGGAGCGCCAGTGTGAGGTGGCGCAGGTTCCCTTTGAGTGGGGGCGTCTCAGGTTCCTTGAGGGTAGCTGTGAGCCCCACCATGCCAGTTGACTGTCTGCAGGGCAACCACCTGGAGAATGTCCCCTGAAAGGAGATGGAGCTCAGGTCGCACTTGGGGATGTTGGGGTTGCCAGAGTGGGCATGCGTGACCACTCGGTCCATGGCAGCCAGACAGGGTGATCAGACAGACCTGGAGATTGAAACAGTCGCCAAGGTGAATGCCAAGAAAAAGGGCAAGGGGTGCGGGAAACCTCCCCAGAAGTTCCTACAGTCCGGGAGGAGGCTGACCTCGAGGGGGATGCCCCAGCACCTACAGGGGAAAAAGTGGCCGAACTGGGAGAACTAGCTTAGCTGACCCATTGGCAGCAAGAAGGGGGTCCCACCAGGGAGGAGTTCGTTCAGAGCCGAAGGTGTGCCCTACTCTCATGGTTCTTAGGCAGCAGGCCGAACACAAGGGAGCTGGCACTGAGCCCCAGGATCACCTGATATATTGTGAGAATGATCACCTGTATAGCGAGCCTAAGGCTGCTGAGCCTGGAGCAGATCATGTGCTGGTGGAAACCCCAGTGCTTCAGAGCCTTCCTACTGGATTTGGCTCATGATGTGCCTCTGCAGGACATTTGGGGCAGGGCAAGACCTTTGACAGGCTTGTCACCCACTTCTGTTGGCCCCAAAAGAGAAAATATTCAGATGCGTTCTGTAGTTCCTGTTACACTTGCCAAGCGAGCGGCAAAAGTGGAGGGAAATGTAAAGCCCCCCTCCAACCCCTTCCTTTTGTGAGCACCCCTTTTGAGCGGGTGGGCATTGACTTAGTGGGGCCTCTGAACCCCAAGACAGCCCGAGGCAAAAGGTTCATCCTAGTCTTAGTGAACCATGACACCCGGTACCTGGAAGCTATCCCTCTGAGGACAGTGACGGCACCCGTTGTAGCCCGTGCACTGATGGGGATCTTTAGCCGAGTGGGTTTCCCCAAGGAGGTGGCATCTGACCAGGGTAGCATCTTCATGTCAATGTACATAAAGGTCATGTGGAAGGAATATGGAGTGAACTACAAATTCACCACTCCTTACAACCCCCAAAGTAACGGGTTGGTTGAGAGATTCAACCAAACCCTGAAAGGTATGATTGGGGGTCTGTCAGACTCCATGAGGTGTAAGTGGGACATCCTCTCACCATGCTTTCTCTTGCCTACCGGGAAGTACCACAGCAGGGGATTGGCTTTAGCCCCTTTGAACTGTTGTATGGGCACCCGGTCAGAGGAGCTCTGAGTCTGGTGAAATAAGGCTGGAAGCAAGCTCCTAGTAAGCCACCCGAGGATGTATTTAGCTACATGCTAACCTTTGGAAAACAGACCGCACGCTTCAGGAAGCTGGCACAAGAGAACCTAGAGGAAAGCCAGGAGGACATGGAACACTCATAGGTCCAGAATACCACTCTGATTGAGTTTCAGCCTGGCCATAAAGTGTGCGTCATGGCCCCCGTAGAGCCTTGTGCTCTGGACGACAGGTGGTCGGTGCATTTGAGGTGAAGGAGTGCAAGAGTGACGTCACCTACTCGGTGGACTTGCAGACTCCAAGGAATCCCTTGAGGGTTCTACATGTGAACTGCCTCAAAACCCTACTTTGAGAGGTCTGAGTTAACCATGCTTCTGGCTACAGATGATGGGGTGGAAGAGGAGAGTGAACCTCTCCCAGACCTCCTGTTTGCCAAGGAGCAGGATGGGTCAGTAGAAGGCATGGTCCTCTCCCCTTCTCTGACTCTAGAACAGAAGAGTGAGTGTCTCCAGTTACTGGGACACTTTGCCACTCTGTTCTCACTCACTCCAGGTGTCACCTATCTATGCATGCATGATGTGGACACTGGGGAAAGCCTGCCTGTGAAAAACAAGGTTTACAGGTTGGCTGACAGAGTGAAGGCCAGCCTCAAGGAGGAGGTCTCAAAGATCTTGGCTTTAGGGGTGATTGAACGCTTCAGCAGCCCTTGGTCCAGCCCAGTGGTTCTGGTGCAAAAGGCTGCTGCACCTGGCGCAACACCAGAACTTTGATTCTGTGTAGACTGCGGGGACTCAATGCCGTTACCAAAACGGATGTCCACCCCATCCCCAGAGCCGATGAGCTCATAGATCGGTTGTGGTTAGCCAAGTCCCTCAGCACATTTGATTTAACATCTGGGTACTGGCAGATTGCCTTAACCGATGGGGCCAAGGAGAGTTCAGCGTTCTCAACACCAGAGGGGCACTTCCAGTTCCGGATCATGCCCTTCAGGTTAAAGAACACCCCTGCCACCTTCCAGAGGTTAGTCAATTAGGTCCTGGCTGGGCTTGAAAAATTCAGTGCCGCCTACCTTGATGACATTGCGGTGTTCAGCTCCAGTTGAGAGGACCACTTGCACCACCTCTGGGAAGTGTTGAAGGCGCTGCAAGCCGCAGGGCTCACTATCAAGGCCAGTAAGCAGCAGATAGAGCAGGGGTCAGTGATGTACTTGGGACACCAGGTGGGGATCGGCCGGGTAGTGCCCTACAACCCAAGATTGATGACATTCGGGCTTGGACACCCCCCAAGATCCAGACAGAGGTGAGAGCTTTCTTAGGTCTCACTAGGTACCACAGGAGATTTGTCAAGGGGTATGGCACCATTGTTGCCCCCTTGACAGAGCTGACTTCTAAGAAGCAGCCTAGACAGGTGATCTGGACTGAGGCGTGCCAGACTGCGTTTAACACCCTGAAGGAGGTCATGTGTACAGCGCCCATGCTGCTGGCCCCTGACTTCTCCAAGGAGTTTGTGGTACAGACAGATGCTTCAGAGCATAGTGTGGGAGCAGTACTTTCACGGCTGAATGAAGGAAGAGGGCTTACACCAGCCTGTATTCTTCCTTTGCAGCAGACTACTTCCCAGGGAACAGAAGTGGAGTGCAACTGAAAGGCAAGCTTTTGCTGTGCTCTGGGTCCTGAAGAAGCTAAGACCATACTTGCTTGGGTCTCACTTCCGGGTTCGGACTGATCACAGGAGCCTCAGATGGTTAATGCAGATGAGGGGTGAGAATCCAAATTGTTGAGGTGGTCTATTTCTCTACAGGGTTGGACTTTACGGTGGAACACCGTCCTGGCAAAGAACACACCAATTTTGTTGGTCTGTCCAGGTTTTTCCGTCTTAGTGAGGAGGACTCCATAGGGGTTGGGTAGTTCCCCCTACTCTCAGCTGGATGGGAAGTGTGTTAGGCCTGGCAGCTTTTTGGCGTGTCTCCCCTGTCTTTTTGCCTTCTGATCTCCTGTTTCTATGGTATACTGGACCCTGTTTTTCCTGGTTTATTGTCTCTGTGCAATTTACCACTGCTGATCAGTGCTAAAGTGCAAGTGCTCCATATGTAAATTGTATTGGGGATTGGTTTATCCATGATTGGCATATTTGATTTACTGGTAAGACCCTAGTAAAGTACACTGGAGGTGCCCAGGGCCTGTAAATCAAATGCTACTAGTTGGCCTGCCTCACTGGTTGTGCCACCCATATTCGTAGCCCTGTAAACATGGCTCAGACCTGCCACTGCAGTGTCTGTGTGTGCAGTTTTAAACTCCCAATTTGACTTGGCAAGTGTTTATACATGTAAGGCACCCATAATGTAGGCCCTAGGTAGCCCAATGGGCAGAGTGCTGTGTATTTAAAAGGTAGGACAGGTACTGATGTGTTTTACATGTCCTAACAGTGAAATACTGCCAAATTCAGTTTTCACTGTTGCAAGGCCTGTCTCTCCCATTAGTTAACATGGGGGCTGCTTTTAAATAACTTTAAAGCGTAAATCCCCTTTGAGGGCAGATAGAAATATGGAGTCTCTGAATTCACAATTAAAAAATGCATCTTTTAGTGAAGTTGGTTTTTAGATTGTTAGTTGGAAAATGCCACTTTTAGAAAGTAGGCATTTTCTTGCCTAAACCATTCTGTGACTCTGGCAGTTTGTTGAATCCCTTTCTGGGTCAGTTTGACAGTTGGGCTGTTTGTACCTCTCCTCTAGACAGTGGCACAAAGGGAGCTGGGGTACAGCCTGCATATCCTGATGAGCCATCTGAGCTAGAGTGGAGGAAGGAGTGGTGGCTTATACCTAAAAGAACTGTGCCTGCCCTCACACAATGCAGTCACCAACCCCCTGGTGTGTGTCTGGGGCCTAGCATGGACAAGGAAGGATCTCACAAAAACTTGAGACTTTTCTTTGAAGTTTGCCAACTTCAAAGGCAAAAAGGGGTATAAGTATTGGACCCAAAACCCCAGACTTTGAGAATCTTTCTGGATCAAGAGGAACCTCTGCCAAGGAAAAAAGTTAAAGAGCTGGAGGAGGAGTACTGTGCATTTGAAATGTTGCTTTGCTGGACTGGCTTGCAGTTGCTGCTTCTGCCTGAAAAGAGTGCAAAGGGTGAGCTTTGCTGTGTGTCCTACTTGAGAAAGTTCTCCAAGGGATTGGAGTAGAGGTTGCTTCCTGCTGGAAGTCTCAGGGACACCAATGACTTCTGTTTCTCAACCTGCAGCACTGGGAACTGTGTGTTGTGCTGTTCAAGAGGAAAAACCACTGCGATGCCACCAATGACGCCGCCAATAATGCCACTGTCCTGCACCGTGACCTGCCAACACAGCACAGAACCGCTCTGCTGCACTTCGCACCGCGACTCTGGTCTCACCAACATCGTCATCAGATGACTTCACCAAGTCGTTGCTTGCACCGTGACCTGTGGGCCCCACACTCCAGCATCGCCTTGCTAACACTGCAGCCTAGTATAGGAGGCTGGCCTGGTTTGCAGTGGATACTTAAGGTACTTTCACCTTATACCAGGTCCAGTTATCCCTTATTAGTGAAATGTAGGTAGTGTCTAGAAGCCAGGCACTCTAGAGGTAGCTGTGAATGAGCAGCCAAGGCTTATATAGGAGACATGCAAAGCTCATGCAAAACCATTGTAGTCACACTGTACTCACACACATTCTTTATTTTGGTGACACAAATACCAAAAATACCATAGAGACTATACTCCCTTAGGATGTAAGTAATACACAAATTATATACACTAATATGCAGAAATAGGCATTAAAACAGTTAGAAAACAGCAGAATTAGTGAAAATCATAATAGTTAGAAATGGGCCTAGGGGGAGGATAAACCATATACTAAGAAAGTGGAATGCAAAAGTTGGTCTCCTACCTAGGCAAGTGTACTGTGTAGAAGGGAGCTGGGAGTACTAGAAAATCCCAAAGGTAAGTACTAGAACCCACCCCAGTGACCGGGAAAGCAGGAGTATATCACAGTAACTTTCCCAGAACACACAGAAACGAGAAGAAGAATTATGCAAAACCCAGATGAGACTGCAAGACACCAACAGTGGATTCCTGGACAAGAAGACTTGTGGAAGAAGGGGACCAAGTCCAAGAAGTACAAAAGAGTCCAGAAAAAACAGGAGCCCCTGCTAACTCGGATGAAGGTGCAAAAGAAGAATCACTGTTGAAGAAGAACAGTCAATACTGCACCCAAGAAGACGAAGTCGGGTTCCTAGAGGATGCAAGTGATGTCCCACCCCAGATGGAGGATTGCAGTCAGGTTTGCGTCGTCGGAATCAACCAACAAGCCTCGGCACACTCAAAGCTCGCAGTTAGTGGAATGTGGCGCTGCCCAGGACCAGGAAGGACCAGGTGGACTCTACCATGGAGGGGGAGTCAGAGAGGGCTCTCAGCAACTTAGAGAGCCCACAGAAGACCAGGCAGTGCACACAAGAGTCCCACAGCACGGGGACAAGGAAGTTGCAGAAAAGGCCCATGCAGCACTACAACAAAGGCTCCCACGTTGCCGGAGAACCACTGAGGAAGCTGTGCGTTACAGGATAGAGTGGTGGGGACCAGAGCTACAAGATGCATGAAGAACTTGCAGGACGGATGCCAACAAGCCTTGGCAGCTGCAAAATATGCAGTGCATGGGGGTACTGGCTTGCATGGGCATGAAAGCTCTTACCTCCATCAAAGTTGGACAGTTGGAAGAGAGGACCGTCGGGGCCACTTCAGTCCACCACCCATGATGCAGGATCCACGCAGCTCAGCAGGAGAGGGGATCCACGCAGCCGGTCGTCATTGCAGTTGGTGCCTGTAGAAGCAGGGGAGTGACTCCTTCACCCCAAGGGAGATTCCTTTGCTCTTCTGATGCAGGCTGAAGATAGGCCATCTTCAGAGGATGCACGACTGGGAACAGTTGCAGTTGCTGGCAGGAACCGGAGTTACAATGTTGCAGAAGGCATCTTGCTTCTCTGTTGCAGCTTGTAGAGTTCCTGGAGGGTCCAGATGCAGTGAGAAGTTGAAGTGGAGGATGCAGAGGATTCGTGCTGGAGTCTTGCAATCCGAACCTGAGGAACCACCCAAGGGAGAGACCCTAAATAGCCCTGAAAGGGGGATTGATCCCCTAACCAGGTAAGCACCTATCAGGGGAGGGCTCTGACATCACCTGCTGGCACTGGCCACTCAGATGCTCCCAGAGTTCCCTGCCAACCTTGAATCCAAGATGGCAAATTCCAGGGACCCTCTGGAGTAGCTCTGAGCACCACCCCTGGGGTGGTGATGGACAGGGGAGTGGTCACTCCCTTTTCCTTTGTCCAGTGTCACGCCAGAGCAGGGACAAGGGATCCCTGAACCTGGGTAGACTGGATTATGCAAGGAGGGCACCAAATGTGCCCTTCAAAGCATTTCCAGTGGCTTAGGGAGACTATCCCTCCCAAGCCTGTAACACCTATTTCCAAAGGGAGTGGGTGTAACACACCTCGCCCAAAGGAAATCCTTTGTTCTGCCTTCCTGGGCTCAAGCTTTTCAAGTAACAGCAGGGCAGAAGCCTGTCTGGGGCTGCTTGGAAAACCTCAAAAGTCTGTAATGGCAGTACTGGGGCTGCCTGGAAAACCTCAGAAGGCTGTAATGGCAGTACTGAGGGTCATCTAATGAGCCCCCAGAGAGCATGGGATCAAACAACCAATGCTTGCAAAAGCATGGGGTATGATTCCTACATGTTTGATACCAAACATGCCTATGTTCGGAGGTAGCATTATGTAGCTGGACATAGGTAGTGACCTAGGTAGGTATTTGTTCATTTTTTACATAGATAAATATTGACTATTTTTCTTAAACTGGTGTGGTGACATTTTGTAGTGTTTTCACTGTGTTACTGTGTGTTATCTGCAAATGCTGTACACATTGCTTCTGAGATAAGCCTGACTGTCCATGCCAAGCTACCAAGGGTGTGAGCAGGGGTTATCTGAGCAGGTTTCTCCCTTATCCTGACTAGAGTGAGGGTCCCTCCTTGGACAGGGTGCAAACCGACTGCCAACCAGAGACCCCATCTCTAACAATAATGAATTGTTAATTATTGCTTAATGTCCCACTCTATAACCCTCCAAACTCAGCAGCCCACACCAAACATATCACTAAAATATATAAATTTTACACAATGTATGCAGTTAATAATCAATTACTACACATCAATAATAAATATTGTTTAATTATCACTTAACTTCCCACACTGTACACCTACAAACTTAGCAACCCACAACTAAAATATAACAAAAATAAATTGGTAATACATAAAATACATAATGAATAATCAATTTACTAATGAATGAAAATTAATTGTTAATTATTACTTAACTTCTCACCCTATACCGCTACAAACCCACCTGCCCATAATTAAAATATAACTCGAATATATGATTATCACACAATTTTCATAATTAATAATCAATTAAATTATTAACACTTAATAAGTAATTTCTAATTAATGATTACCTAGTTACCTTCCCACCCTTTACCCTACAAACATAGCAAACCACACCTAAAACATAAGTAAAATAAATCAGTATTACATAATTAATTATTACCTAATTATCTTTCCACCCTATCCCCTTACAAACCCAACAACCCGCTATGACACTATATTGCTATTAGTAATTAAATTAAAAATTCTAAATCACTTAACATTACAAACTGTTTTTAAAAAATGACAATACACAAACAACTGTGTACATAAAAATAATATATGAACTAAAATATATGAAAATAATTAAAAACAATATTTTTTACAACAATAATATTGAAAACAATATTAACAACAACAATATTCTTAACAAAGATATTTTTTGTAGTGCAGTTCCCTGCCCGCAAAAGTGACTTTGGTGCTGGTCTAGAGTGGGATTAGGTCTCTGAGGCTCCTTTCGCTGCAAGGCTGGGCCCAGGAGCAAAGCTGCACTACTAAAGTGCCTAACCGCCTGTCTTAGCCCATCATAGATAATCCGAGTATGGGCCGGGCTCACCCTCTTGACCCCTGCTGCCAGGTAGCAGCTATTGCCAGCTCAAGTACCACGTACTGTGCAATACCCCAAACCTTTTTCTTTGGGGTTTTGTAGCAGGTATAGGGAAAAGGAAAGTTTTCCTTGCGGTTGCAGCAGACCATCATACAAGCATAAGTGCTCAATCCCACACAACTATTGACAGTTTCTTGGTAAGGGTGGTGGACGTTATTTCAAAGGAAAACAATATGGCAGAACAGTGGCTTTGTCATACATCCAAGAACTTCACTTGATCCGTGCTATCCATGTCACCTAGGCCCACTCCACCTGTCAATGAGCACACCATTGGGCCTCCAGTTTGCCCTTCCCTCATGCAAACTCCATGTGTAGGGGTTGGTGACAATGACATCGAAGAGGGGGAAGATACGGGGGATGGGCCAGTTCAATGTAAAGGTCCTTAACCTGTTGTCTACTCACCTGACCTGGAGCCAGTAGTGAAAAGAAGGAAAAGAACATAGAAACCCAAGTCAAGTAATTTGGAACAGGTGCAAGTGACACAAAGCCAGTATGCAGGGCTATCTTTGCCACCATCAGGCCCTAATCTGTGGGACACTATAAGCGGTCATCTTAATGAATTATTGGATAGAAATTTGAGCCCAATATATGAACAGCTTGCTTTCATCAAGGACAGTTTAAAAATCCTGAAAAAATCCAGTAAGGCTT
Source organism: Pleurodeles waltl (assembly GCF_031143425.1). Classification (NCBI taxonomy): domain Eukaryota; kingdom Metazoa; phylum Chordata; class Amphibia; order Caudata; family Salamandridae; genus Pleurodeles; species Pleurodeles waltl. The sequence continues at coordinate 297,613,662 of NC_090443.1, read as the reverse complement.
GTTCTGATGACCTTTTGTTGGCACAGACCTAACCGCTGCTGCTGGGGCAACCCCCCACTATCAAACAAGAACCCTTTTATTAATCTAGAGCAGCTGCAGAAAAAGTCGGCATTAATTCACAGATAAGTGATCATGTTTCTGTGGCAGCTTCTACGCATACATCTCTGGACGGTTGGGACCAGACACCACTGATCCAAACTGAGAACAACCAACATAGAAGACCAACTAGTATAGTCCCTCTCCCTGTAATCAATCTTCACCCAGCTGCCACTCCGTAGGCAGTTGTTTTGGCAAACTTTCCTAATTTATCTGCCAGTTCATTGGAATCAACAATGGTACTTAAAAAAAGGTGGCATACTTACTGAATACCAAAGTGAGCGACCGTGGGACCTCTTCAATGAGATTATTTCTGTCCACCCTGTGTGGAGTGTTGGGCCTCTGGAGAGACAATTCCTAAGTGACTGTGTAATTATAAACTTTTGAAGCCCTTGGATAACAGGGAAAGCTTTAGCTCAAGCCAGGGTAGGAAGGATAAAATCAAGTTCTATAAAGATTCAGCAATTGGATTTCTTTTATAAACATTTATCCCCGCCTACTTTGAAGAAAACCAGCCATCAAGTTGTCACCCATAGCAATAAAAGGCCAAATCCGGATTCTCACCTCCTGTTTGGAAATAGATTTATGGTTCTCTCTGGCCTGGAAGACAATGATTGATGGAACAGGGGAGAGTGACCACACCACTACTGCGGCTGATTTCAGGGCTACTTTAGTTACATCTCCATGTTCCTCGAGTTGTGTGAGCACCCCCCGGAAAAAAAACATTGTGCATTGAGGAATTAGACGAAAGCCTGGTATCACTACCTCTGGGCCAATCCATGAGCACACTTAGGTCAGAGATAGTTGGTAGGGCTCAAAATGTCCTTGACCTTGTCCGCCAAACTCCTGATGGGGTGCTTGCCACAGTGCTGGCTTCCTCCCTGCCACCCCCATTAACACACTTTCCCGCTGGGTTTTGGGTTCCGCCGGTCATCCCAGCAGAAAAGTGGTGTCAGCATTTTCACCTACTCATAATAGATCCGGCTGCAATGTTGACGCATGCAGGGGGCACCAGAACCCTCGTAATATGCACTGTTTACACAGAAGACAGTGTGCATTATGAGGGAGCTGGGCAGAGGGACCCATGAACTGCCCATGCCATAGGCATGGGCATTGTGGGGGCCCCTCTGTTGCCCCCTGCACCTGTTCTCGACTGTTCTGCAGTGAAAATGCCATGAAAAGGCTGGGAGAGAACCAAGTTGTAAACAGCAGGGTGGCGCTGAGGTCAGTGCCGACCTGACTGATTCCAACCTGCACCGATGTCAGCCCGTCAGGATCTCCATCACGGCAGAGACAGAGGTAGGTTGGCGGGGCTGTCCGGCAACCTCGTAATGGGGCAGTCAGACAGTCACAGCTGCGGCGGTCTGACAGCCACGAGTGTGGCGGTCCTCGGACCCCCACACCCGTAATTAGGTCCTTAGGGCCAGATGTAGGTAAGTATGGTTTTGCGAGTTGCAATTTGCGAGTCATAGAGACTCGCAAATTGCAACTCGCAAAACCACATGCAGAAAGGTGTCTCAGACACCTTCTGCGAGTCGGTATGGGGTCGCAATGACCCACCTCATTAATATTAATGAGGTGGGTCGCAAATTGCGGCCCCATACCGACTATGGGCACTCGCAAACATGGAGGCCTGCTGTCGTCAGCAGACCTCCATGTTTGCGACTGCTTTTCAATAAAGCAGGTTTTTTTTTTCAAAGTGCAACCCGTTTTCCTTAAAGGAAAACGAGCTGCACTTTGAAAAATAAACCGAAACCTTTTGTTTCGTTATTTTTCAGGGCAGGTAGTGGTCCATTGGACCACTGCCTGCTCTGAAAAATTATTTTTGTGATCATTCACAAAGGGGAAGGGGTCCCATGGGGACCCCTTCCCGTTTGCGAATGAGTTACCATCCACTTCAAGTGGATGGTAACTGCGAGTTGATTTGTGACCGCTTTTGCGGTCACAAATCAACTTACATCGCGGTGCGAGTTGCAAATAGGAAGGGAACACCCCTTCCTATTTGCAAGTCGGAAACACATTTTGCGAGTCGGTTCCGACTCGCAAAATGTGTTTCTGCATCGCGCACAGGCATTAGCGCCTCGCAAACGGCGTTTTTCGCCGTTTGCGAGGCGCTAATGCCTTGCTACATCTGGCCCTTAGTGTCCTCAAAGGGAGGGCTTGGGGTGGTCTTGCCACATTTGTTTCTATACATTTTTCAAAAGACAATGTTTCACTTAAATGGTCGTCACCTCAGTGTTTGGTCAGCCTGATATCACTAACGGGGGAATATGACATTTTGTTGATAAATATTTATAACAATATTTTTAACCAACAGCCATGCAAAGTAATTGAGAACCTAGAGGAGTTCTTAGATAGTTTCTACTTACATTCACACAAGGACGTTGTTCTGTTAAGGGCTGGGGTTTTAAATATTTGATTATGTCCTGTGTGGTGCTGATAGGGCACATTTTAAAAATACTGCCCTTCTGGATGCTTTGAATACTCTCATATTAAAACACAATCTATTAACCACAAGCAAAGTCTTGTCAAATGATCACCAAGCCATTCCAACGTTCACTGGACGGTTGCCAGAAGCACCATGTATTTTATATTAGTATCCTCAGAGGCTGCACCTTGTGTTTTCGAATTTTAAAATCTTTCCCAATTATATTAATGATCACAATCTACTGTGAATCATTTTAGAACTAACAAACTCTGTAGACAAAGGTTGTAAACCAGTGTATTTGAAGAATAAAGGAATGAGAGCTAAGTGGGAAAAAATTGATCAAGTGAGATTTAGTCAAAAAATTGTCAAAGAAAATATGGAGTCCTTTTTGGTCTGCCTGGAAAAATCCCTTATCCGCACATCTGTATTAACAGAATATTAGCTTTTATGTAAATCAATAGCAGAGCATTTAACCTTTCACAGGACACTTCAGGAAGCTCCCCTTCTCTGATGATTTAGCGATGCCTGTTCTGCGGCCCATAAACACCTAAAGTCAGCTCTTAAAGCATCTCCTCGTTGTTCAGCGGACATGCGAAATTCTAGGTGAGACTAAAAGATTATATTGGAAGAAATGAAAAGGGAATTAAGAAGTAAAGCCTGGGAAGACCTATCAGCTTTCACCATATTAATGGACAGCACTAAATTCTGGGAGGAAATTATTAACACATTCATCTCTGATCACGATACCCCCAAAGTAGACGTTCTGATTCCAGACGCCAAGTGGGTGAGACACTTCTCTGTAGCGCTTCATACCCACTGTCAGGAATTTATAGCCGAATGATACTCTAGCTAGGTCCAGCTCTGTAGACTTAGCCCCAGCGCCCTCTAACATGCCTGTTCAGTTAGAAGAGGTGGTGATGGCTAATACCCAGTCTGCCCCTATGAAGGCCCTAGGCCCCCGTGGGGTCCCGGTCAAGCTTTTTAAATCAAATATACATCTTTGGGGACTGGTGTTAACCAATGTGCTACAGAGTGTGGTGTTAGGCAACATCCCTGAGACCTGGAGATCTGTCATTTTAATTCCTATCTTTGAAAAGGGTGACAAATTATCACCAGAGTGTTATAGGCCAATCTCCCTTATAGACTCCATGGTAAAAATTCTGGGGTGAGTGATCCTGGTCCGTCTGGAGACCTGAGCAGAAGAGAATAGGATCCTAACACCCATGCAGTTTGGTTTCAGACCAAGCATGGGAACAGCAGAGCTGATATTGAATCTCCTCCTTATCACAAGCAAATATGTAAAAGCAAAAAGGGGGGCCATTCACATGGCTTTTATTGACTTATCGAGTGCTTTTGATTTAGTAAACTGGGCCAAATTATGGAAAATAATGCAGAAGTTGGGGGTTGAACCAGAAGAACGAGTTACTTACCTTCGGTAACGACTTTTCTGGTGGATACATTAGCTACCTGTGGATTCCTCACCTAATGAATACTCCCATGGCGCCAGCATTCGACGGAAATCTTCTTCCTAGTCTCTGCACGTCGACGAGGACGTCACTCTAGCCCATGCGACGCCGTCTGACGTCATACAGGCAATAAGAGGTCCTCGACGACGTGCCGATGTCAGTACCAACATTTTTTACGTGCATGAGAACAACAACCCAATGCAATGAAAGAGCAAGGCAACATCCCATAACCTTGTAAAATACATAATATTGCAATGAATAGCTGTAAATTTAATATAACTCTCTCTCTCTTTTTTTTTTTTTTTTTTTCAAAAACAAACAAATATATGCAAATCATGTATATACACAAAGATATATACATATATATATACAGATAAATATACAAAAGTATCCATATATACAACATCTATTGCAACCTTGAAGACCAAGAGGAGCGCACTCAAGGATTACTTGGTAAGACCAGAAAGGCAACGGGGAGGCGGGTGGGACCGTGAGGAATCCACAGGTAGCTAATGTATCCACCAGAAAAGTCGTTACCGAAGGTAAGTAACTCGTTCTTCTGATGGATACAACTACCTGTGGATTCCTCACCTAATGAATAGAGTCCCAAAGCAGTACCACGCCCGGTGGCGGGTGCCTAAATGGTCAAACCAAGAAATCCTGCAGCACTGACCGTGCAAAATGGCCGTCCCTTCTGACCTCAGAGTCCAAACAGTAATGTTTCGCAAAAGTGTGAAGGGACGACCAAGTTGCAGCCTTGCAGATGGCGACCACAGGAACACCTCTGGCCAAGGCCGAAGTGGCCGACTTAGCTCTGGTGGAATGAGCTCTAATGCCCTCAGGAGGATCCTTCTTTGCCAAAGAGTAACAGATTTTAATGCAAAGAACAACCCACCTGGAGAGTGTTCTCTTGTGGACTGCCTTTCCTCTCCTCTTGCCCACGTACCCGATGAACAGCTGATCCTCCAGCCTGAAATCCTTTGTTCTATCAATAAAGAAGCTCAACGCCCTCTTTGGGTCCAGACGGTGCAGTCTTTCTTCCTCTTTAGAAGGATGAGGCGGAGGATAGAACGTGGACAAAGTAATTGTCTGAGCCAAATGGAACGGCGAAACAACCTTCGGGAGGAAAGCAGCCTTGGTCCTCAACACCACCTTATCCCCATAAAAAGTTGTATAAGGGGGCTTTACCGATAAGGCCTGCAACTCACTCACTCTCCTTGCAGATGTTATAGCTACCAGGAAAACTGCTTTTATAACCAAATACCTTAAGGGGCAAGAATGCATAGGCTCAAAAGTGGACCCCATAAGGAAAGTCAGGACCAAGGACAAATCCCATTGCGGCATAACGAATGGTTTTGGAGGATATTTATTTAGAAGACCTTTCAAGAATCTGATAACAATAGGGGATTTAAATAACGATGGTTGGTCTGGAAGACAAATGAAGGCTGACAAGGCCGACAAATAACCCTTAATGGTAGCCACTGCACAACCTTTCTGCGCTAGAGACAGAGCAAAAGACAAAACGTCCGATAGATGAGCACGTAAGGGATCAATCTGCCTCTCTCCACACCACGCAACAAATTTAGACCACCTATTAGCGTAGATAGATTTAGTGGAGTGTCGCCTGGCCGCTAATATAACATCCACTACATCAGGCGGGAGAGAGAAGGAACTCAGGTTGCCCCGTTCAATCTCCAGGCATGTAGGTGCAGACTCTGGAGGTTGGGGTGTAAAACCTGCCCCTGCGACTGCGAGAGGAGGTCTGCCCTGAAAGGGAGACGGAGCGGAGGGCACATTGAGAGTTGGAGAAGGTCGGAGTACCACACCCTCCTTGGCCAATCCGGAGCTATTAAGATGACTAGCGCCCGGTCTTGGCGAATCTTCCTCAATACTCGAGGAATCAAGGGTATGGGAGGAAACGCGTAAAGCAACTGGCCGCACCAGGTTATTTGAAACGCGTCCCCCAACGCTCCCTGCATCGGATACTGGAGGCTGCAGAATAACGGACAATGCGCGTTCTCCAGAGTGGCAAACAGATCTACCCGAGGAAACCCTCACCTTTGGAAGATCAAACGGGCTTGATCTGGATGGAGACGCCACTCGTGGTCTGCCGAGAATTGGCGACTGAGACCGTCCGCACGTACATTCAAGACCCCGGCCAGATGATTTGCTACCAAGCAAATCTGATGGTCCTTTGCCCAGGACCATAGTCGAAGAGCTTCTCTGCAGAGAAGGTACGACCCTACTCCTCCCTGTTTGTTTATGTACCACATCGTGGTAGTATTGTCCGTCAGGACCTGTACCGACTGACCACGAAGGGAAGGGAGGAAGGCCTTGAGAGCCAGACGTACAGCCCGTAACTCTAACAGATTGATATGAAACATCTGTTCCTCTGGAGACCAAAGGCCTTTGATCTCCAGATCCCCCAGATGAGCTCCCCACCCTAGAGTGGAAGCATCCGTTATGACCGTGGCCACTGGTGGCGACTGCGCGAACTGCTTTCCTTGTGAAAGATTGTTGCTCGCAATCCACCACTTCAAGTCCACAGCAGCATCTCTGGAGATCTTGACAGCACCTTCTAGATCTCCTTTGTGTTGAGACCACTGCCTTCGGAGGCACCACTGAAGAGCCCTCATGTGCCAGCGAGCATGCGTGACCAACAGAATGCAGGAGGCAAACAGACCGAGCAGACGAAGGACCTTGAGGACTGGAACTACCGCTCCACTTCGAAACATTGGAATCAATTCCTGAATATCTTGAATCCGCTGAGGCGGAGGAAAGGCTCGACTCAATGTTGTATCCAGTACTGCCCCTATGAACAGGAGGCGCTGAGAGGGCTCCAGGTGAGATTTGGGCTCGTTCACCGAAAAGCCCAGGTCGAACAACAACTGAGTCGTTGACTGCAGATGATGCAACACAAGCTCCGGAGACTTGGCTTTGATCAACCAGTCGTCCAAGTAAGGGAATACTGCTATCCCCTTCCTTCTGAGCTCTGCCGCAACCACCGACATCACCTTCGTGAAGACTCGAGGTGCTGAAGTAAGACCAAACGGAAGGACCGCAAACTGATAGTGCTGCGATCCTACCACAAACTGGAGATACTTCCTGTGTGACTTGAGTATCGGGATATGAAAGTAAGCATCCTGCAAGTCGACAGACACCATCCAATCTTCCTTGTTCAACGCCAAAAGCACCTGAGCTAGGTTCAGCATCTTGAACTTTTCCTGTTTGAGGAACCAATTCAAGATCCTCAGATCCAGGATTGGTCTCAACCGACCATCCTTCTTGGGAATCAGGAAATACCTTGAGTAACAACCTCAACCCCTTTCCTGCTCTGGGACCAACTCCACCGCGCCCTTTGAAAGGAGGACTTGTACCTCCTGTTCTAGCAACAAGAGGTGTTCTTCTGAACAATAAGATGGGCGAGGCGGGATGGGGGGCGGGAACTCCCGAAAGGGAAGGGTGTAGCCTTTTCCCACAATACTGAGAACCCAAGTGTCCGTTGTAATAGTCTTCCACTTGCGGAGAAAATGCGGTAATCTTCCCCCTACAGGAGAGGAGTGAGTGGGAAATGGTGGAAGCCTAAGGCTGCTTTCCCTGCTGCACCCCTCCAGAGGACGAGGAAGAGGCACAGTGCTGCTGAGAGGCTCCTCTGGTGCGGGCCCTACCTCTCCCTCTAAAAGATCTATAGGGATGGGAAGAGGCAGGTTGCTGGAATCTCCCCCGAAAGGAAGAGGAGGAAGAGCCACGCCCAAATCCACAAAACCTCCTGAAAAATCTGGAAGAGGCAGAGGAAGAAGGAGCTTGGAGCCCTAACGATTTGGCTGTGGCCCTGCTCTCCTTAAATCGCTCCAAGGCCGAATCTGCCTTGGCCCCAAACAGTTTGTCCCCATCAAACGGGAGGTCCAATAGGGTTGACTGCACATCCGCAGAAAACCCCGAATTACGGAGCCAGGCCTGTCTCCTTGCCACCACAGCCGTGCCCATTGCCCTAGCCACTGAGTCGGTCGTGTCCAGCCCAGACTGAATAATCTGGGTCGCGGCAGCCTGGGCGTCCGAAACAACATCCAAAAGACCCTGGAGAAGCTCCGTAAATGATGACGAAATGTCATCCATAAGAGCATGGATGTATCTCCCCAGAATGCAAGTTGCGTTGGTGGCCTTCAACGCCAGACTGCAGGATGAAAAAAAATTCTTGGACTGCGCATCCAGCTTTTTCAAGTCCCTGTCTCCAGGCACCGTCGGGAAAGATCCAGGTGCTGATTTTGATGAACAGGAGGCTTGCACCACCAAGCTCTCCGGTGTAGGGTGTCTAGAAAGAAAGCCAGGGTCAGATGGCGCAGTTCGATACCTCCTGGCCACAGCCCTATGAACCGCTGAGGAAGATACTGGCCTCTTCCACACCTCTAGCACCGGATCAAGCAAAGCCTCATTAAACGGCAAGAGAGGCTCCGCTGCAGCAGAGGCCGGATGTAGCACCTCCGTTAGAAGATTCTGCTTCGCCTCTGCCACCGGCAAAGGCAGGTCCAGAAAGTTAGCTGCCTTCCGTACTACAGCGTGAAAGGAAGCCGCCTCCTCCGTATATTCCCCTGGAGACGAAAGATCCCACTCAGGGGAAGTGTCCAGCCCACTGGCTGCATCCAGACCATGCAGTCCATCACCAGAGTCCTCCAGTTCTCCTTCCTCCAGGACTCGTTGGTACTCCTGCTCTTCCAATAGACGAAGAGCCCGTCTCCTCGAATGTAGCCTCTGCTCGATACGCGGAGTCGACATGGCCTCCGCCGAAGTCGAAGATCGGCGCCGATCCCCAGAAGCAACCAATGCCGCGTCCGGCGCCACAGGCAACTTCGGCGCCGATGAAAGAGCAGGACGAAGAGAACTTGGAGCAGATGGACCCACCGGAGTCACAGGACGAAATCCCGACGTCGACGGGATGGAAATCTCCGGGGCCAATCCCTCTGAAGCCACCGGAGCGGCCACCGGCGCCGACACACGTTCCCAAAAGGGAGAAAGGGCATAAAGAGTGCCGGCCGTAGAGGCGCAGGATCACCCAATGAAAAGGCCAAAGGACCAGCCGGAGCACCCCCTGGAGCCATCTGTTGGAAGATGGTATACATCGCATTTAGGAATGCGGTACTATCAGCTCCAGGGGTGGGAAAAGCCGGATACTGGGGTGCCTGTATCGAAGGCGACCCCGACGCCGGCCTCGACGTCTGCGACGCCGGAGACAACACAAGAGGCTGCATCACCTCAATCACCGACGCCTGCCCAGGTGAAGTCGGTGACGCCAGAGAGGGCAACGGCGTCGACGGATGCGGCGTGACCGTGGGACTGACCTCCCAAGTCCTCCGGCGCCGATCCGAAGGCGACCTGGAACGAGTCTCCTTGCTTGAATGGCGCCGTGAATCTCTACGGCGCCGGGAGTCTCGATGACGCCTTGGCGAAGAAGACTTCTTGTGATGCTTTTCTTTCTTCAACTTCGCCATAAACAACTTAGCCTCACGTTCCTTGAGGGCCTTCGGATTCATGTGCTGGCATGAATCGCAAGTTGAGACGTCGTGGTCGGAGCTCAAACACCAAAGGCAGTCGGAGTGAGGATCTGTAACTGACATCTTGCCCCCACACTCTCGACAAGGCTTGAAACCCGACTTTCTCTGCGACATTATTACTGCAGAGAAGGACTACGCAGCAAAAAATACACTGTAACCACGAAAGTAACAGTTGCTCCCTCGAAGATAACCGTTTCGAATGCACGGAAAAAAGGGAACTGACGTCGCACGTCGTCGAGGACCTCTTATTGCCTGTATGACGTCAGACGGCGTCGCGTGGGCTAGAGTGACGTCCTCGTCGACGTGCAGAGACTAGGAAGAAGATTTCCGTCGAATGCTGGCGCCATGGGAGTATTCATTAGGTGAGGAATCCACAGGTAGTTGTATCCATCAGAATTGCTCATTCTAGTAAAGCATTTGCATTAATATTTGAAAGTCTCAGGGGGAACAAACATCACAAATAGGAGTAAGACAAGGATGTATATTAGCCCCTTTCCTATTTTTGATTTACATAAATGAAATAAGTGAACATTTATTACGGTTAGGCAAGGACTTGCCAAAGATGGGAGAGCATTCAGTTCCTATCCATTTATATGCAGATGACGCAGTCCTGATTGCCCGCATAGCAAATGGCCTTTAGGGTCGGTTAGATCACTATGTGGAGCTTATGGAGGGTTTGGACCTAAAAGCGACCTACTCAAAATGTTATGCAATGACCTGTGAACACCAAGCACTAAAACAAAGCACTTTAGAAGGGGTGGGGGATAACCATTAAAAGGATAAAAGATTTCAGTTATCTAGGGATAATTTTTACTTCCTCCTTAACATGAAAAACAGACCTCCAAATGAAATCACAACAAATGGGAAGGAACACTGAAGCTAATTTGCGCTTTGCACAGATTTTAAAACACAAACCATTAGTAGATATGATGTCCCTGTACACGATTAAATGCACCTCGGCTGCCCTATATGGGGCAGGGGTGTGGGGATATCAAAAAGCAGATTTAATCCATTTCATAGAAAATGGTTTTACAAGCAGGTTGCTTGCAGTACCCAAAATATTGCAAATTTTGTCTGCCATAATGAGTTGGGCTTATATGTTATAGGGGGTCAGTTACGAGTAGCGACGCTTCTCTTATGGATCAAATGTTGGCAGAATCCAGAGGTTGGTCTGGTGAGAGTGTTAGTGTCAGATTGCTTATCCCTGGAAAATGCAAATAGTATACTGTGGCTAATGTACCTAAAATCATCTTTTAAAAGGCTAGGCGTAATTCAAATGTTCTCACACCCACAAAGCTTTGAGGCAGATGCTAAGGACATTGTGAAATATTGCTTATAGACTAATGTTTGGAGGAGAGATTACAAAGCGTATTTAAAATTAAGACTGTTGAGTTTTATTTACAAACAGCAATGGTAAAAATACTCAACCATATTTATTTTGGCTAGAGAACCCGACCCACTGATCATATTTAACATATTTTAGATTGAATATAATCCATTTAAACCTGCTTTCACAATACATTGTATATGGCAGAAAGAATTATCTCAATGCCACTGCAACAATGTCACTAAACAAATCACTACACATTTAACCTTAGTCTGGTTTTTACTCTCTGGACAAAGAGCTTCTTTTGCATATGCCAGGAATTAGACAACATTTGGTAGCAATGGAACTTGTACATAAACTATCTTCAATAGATATGTTTCTCAGTTTTAAATGTAATTAGGTGAGCTCTACAAATTAGAAAGAGTTATGAATTAGTCACCCTCTAATAATGTTTTACAAAATGTTTTAAGCATTATGCAGCATAATGCAGTTAAAATGATTTTTATATTAATGCAAAGCACAGATTTTATAACAATATGAAAGTGCTTTATCATTGTGGAAACAAAGTTCAGTCTTATATTCAGTAGAAAGGCAAACTGTCAAATTAAGATGGATTGACTAACTGAACAATGCTATACTTATCTGAAAAAATGCTATTTCTGCATCGTGATATTTTTGTATCTTGATATTTTTTCTCTGATATTTCTGCCACCTGCTATTTACAACTCTATATTTTGTCCAAATACTAACATTATATTAGACACAAATAGGGCCTAAAAGCTCCCCAGGATAGACTGGAAAAAGGAATGAAAAACATCTCTTCAGCGTACTGGAAATACACCAACCCTTTATGCACATTGTCCTTCTGCTCAAGGTGGAGTGTGGATGCTTACAGATAGGATTAGCTGTGTTCAAAGCTGAGAAAGAGGGGAGGACAGCATTTTCAGATAAGTATGAATTAATTGCCATCAAGATGATTTCCTCTTTCTTCACCTGGGAATGTGATAATACTTCAGCCTTATCATGTGGCAAAATATCCACATAATATGGGGCTACTACATGGAGTAATCTCCTTACCGATTATGCCTTTCCATATCTATGATTGGCAGAAACATAGATCTTAGGGTGGTATGGAAAAATACACAATGTTTTCCTTTACAATGCATGGGAATTTCTGTTTAAATTCCACTGCTTCATCAAAGTAATTCAGCACTGATAAGCACAACTGGCTATCTTAGACCTCTGAGACAGTGTTTCGCAGACTGGTGGTTGCAAGCTGTTTTTTGCTGGGTGGGGAAATGCGAGCAATAAATAAAGATTCTTTAAATTATGTGTTTATCTTGTCACATTTGCGGTGCTTCAAGGGCAGAAGTCAAACTTCAGTCTACATCTTCTGACAAGTTGCTGCTTATTCCATTAACATAGGATTTGTCTTTACTTTTCTTTCTCTGACTGCATAGTAAGAAGAGTTTAGAAAGTGAATTATGTGAAAAACGTAGTATGTTGTTTTTTGCAACACATCAAACGTAAATACCAGCAAATTAACTATATGCATTTAACAGTTAGGAAAGCAAAAATTAAGTACATCTTTTTTTAACACAAATAAAGCAACTTTAATTGTGATACACAAATGATAAATATTCACAGAAACCCTATTCCCACATATTATAATTTGTGTGCTGTATGTTATACATTTTAAACAGTTATGGAAAATTAGCTTTTTGTAAATGACAATGGGCTACCATATGATGCTTTAGTTACATTCAAAATTCACCCATCTTCATGTCCATTAAAGTAGGTGGGTCACAAAAGTTTGTTGCTCTAAAAAGTGGGTTGTGGTTCCTAAAGGTTTGGAAATCACTGCTCTAAGATACTCACTCCTCTATGATCCTATCACTGCATGGAGCTGTTAACCCATTGATGGCAGGATTGAGTTATAGGCTTGCAACACCTGCCCTACTCATTCCCTCATATTAATCACTCCTAGGAAATGGGTCCTTCTTCATAAGAACAAGTGATAGTTGTTGTGGAATGTCAGCAGGGTTCTTTAACATGTTAATGGTGCATAAAATAGTAAAATGTTGTGGCATCACTGTGGCTTGGATAAACTGAAAACGCTTGCTGCAATATTAATGCAAAAGGTGGTGCCTTTAACCTCAGAGGCAGAAACATTTGCCTCGTGAACAACCCATTCTACATCTGAAATGCATAGACATCTGCAGACAAAGGGCCTGAATTAGATTTTGGCAGTGTTACTGCCAAACCGCCACTGCAGTGGGCCTGAGAAGACCGTTAAGTCAACAGTGTTCTGTCCACCTTATTTCGATGTATTGCGCCTGAGTCGCCGGCTGCCACAACGGCATGCTCTTCCTTGCCGTCAGGCAGGCGGGTTCCCAAAGCCTTATTTAGATGTTACAGTCTGGCAGGCGGTTTGCTGATGGAGAAAGGACATCGCCAGACCCAGTGGACATCTGACAATGTCAGTGGCTGTGGAATCAAGGTAAGTCACACACACAAACCGTACCTTTGCCATATGTGTCCCCCGGCATCACAGACGACAGAACACACCACATACACACCATTATCCACTGCCATTCACCACAACACAACACGTACTTGTTGCAAATACACATTGATGTTCTTCCATGACACAACATGCACACACTATCGACGCTCCACCCACACATGACATAGCTACAACAACTAACAAAACTACACACTCATCTACACAAATACAGACACACAAGCACAACTACACACATCACAACAACGACCACCAAACAACACTCACCTGAATGTTGCATGCAGCAACACAACACACAACACAACATACACAGCAACATCAAAGACATATGCAAGTGGCAAACATACTGTCAGAACCACAACACCCACTTCAGCTCCCTCCACCTCACCCAGCCAATTGCATTGCACACACACATTCACGTCCTGAGTCACACACAACTGGAAGCACAACAAGACAGGTGCAGATCCTCTAGAATTGTGCACACATGGACACAGTTGACAATTTGATTGTACCATCATTGTGGTGCCAGCATTCATTTGAATACTGACACTAATATGGCAGTTGTATATGTGTGTGATATATGATGTGTACCAGTGTGTTCCCATCTGTATCTGACCTAGTCATGTCCCTAACATATGCATATCACTGTAACTTTTAATAAAAACACTGTGACATGTATATGACTCCAGTGGTCTGGAACTCATGTGCAGTGACCCCTCCCCATCCAATGTACACAGCCAATGCAGGTTCCCTACCTTTGTGTCTGGAGATGGAGGAGTCATGTTTTTTCCGTGGTCCAGTGGCAGCAGCGATGAAGGGTGTTGTCCAGTCGTGTCTAGTCAAAAACAGGGGTGGAATCAAGAGGAAAGGTCAGTTTTCACTCCCCCCCCTTCATCCGCCAACTCAAAAATGGAGGTCGGACCACCACATTTTGCTTGGCGGTAAAGCATAATCAAATCTGCACTGTCTCTTATGGCACCATTGCGGCGCATGGGAATCCATGGTGGAGTCGGCGGGAGTCTGCGGGTTGAAGTCTATGGGACCGCCAACATCTAATTAGGGCGGTGGAACTGTCAAGCCGGCAGACTGGGTTTCTGTCCAAAAAGTGGCAGCGGACCTGTTACTGTCAACATCTAATTCAGGCCCAAAGTTTCCAACTCATTTTGCTGATCTGTTGCCCACCATCTTCCATTCTTCAAATGCAACAGGCATAACTCATGTCTTGAAAAGCATTCGATTTGGCATTTTTGATTGGTTTTAAAGCTGTTTTTGGACTTCATTCTTTAGTTCGTTATTCCCCAGTCTGTTGGCAGATTGTCAAGTACACTTCTGTTGGTTATGCCACTGTCATTTTTCTTGTAGTAAAGACATAAAGCTAGCATGAAAAACATGAATGAAAATCAAGGCTATCTACCTGAGCAGAGGTGTCAGGAAAATATGGCATTCTATTTCTTCTGAGATTAGTTGTCGGGCATCAGTGAACAATGGATTTTTTCATTTTCGCAAGCTGCAAGCTCCTCAAAAGAGATCATCTTACCCGTGCATGAACTGTTTTGAAACAATCTGCTTGGATATTCACTGGGAATCGCCCTCCATCAATATTGATGACCCATGTTCCAATTCCAACTCCATCACTTGCTCTGGCAAGGGAGAGACCACAAAGCATGTCTTCTTCCTTGGATTTTATTGATGCACTTCAACATCTGCGCATGTGCTCCTCCTTGTAAACAAGACTGATGTTGTAAAGTTCAGCCAATGCTATTCTACAAACCATTACAGCTCTAAGATTAACAATAATGGCCCTTTTGTGTCTTCAACTTCCACGTTTTGCGAAATGTTTACGTGAACAAAGCCAGCTTGAAGGAAGCAACAGTGACAAAGATTTGCACCACAGCATTTGAAAATCTGTTCTTGCTTTTCTTGAAAATTACATGAAGTATTTACCTTTTGATTTTATCAATACACATCTGTGTACCTAGCCACAATAATTAGAGAATTGTATTATTCTTCTAGTTTTTAGGTTTGTCATTGCACATATAATATTATACATACATATAAATATCCACCTTACATCTTCCTTATCATTCCATGACTGTCATAAATATACTTTCCACTTGTAAGGGGTCATTATAAGTTTGGCGGTAGTGGTCATATGCCAACAGGCTGGTGAAGAAGACTGCCAAATTTTGACTATGGTGGTATTCCCTACGGAATACAGTCGAAGCACCGCCTGTACCGCCACCGCAGCCAGACCGCCACGGACGACTGAAGGCACCTGCAGGCCAGCAGAGACCATGTTTTCACAGGACATATTATGAGGCTGCACACCACCAAGATTTCTGCTGCGGTCGCACCACCATGGAAACCCAGGCAGAAACAAACTCTATAAAATGAGAAACTCACCTTCAGGAAGCCATACTCGTCTGGAGCCATCATAGAACCAGAACTATACCGCTGCTCGTGCTCACTCAAAGACTTCAGAATCAGACGTGAGAGCAACCGTAAGTACAAGCACTTACCTGTTACTGTTGTATATTGTTAATTTTTGTACACTTATACAACATACCATTTGGAAGGGGGGGTGAGGGTGACACTCACACGTAACTGTACACTGACATGCACACTCACATACAGTCACACAGACAACTGCTCATACACAGTACACACACTACAGCCAGCACACACACCTCAGAAACACACACTTACACACGGAAACACAACACAGGCCCAGTCTCACACAATACCACACAACACCACATCACATCACAACAACACCACAACCGCACTATTGTCAACACATTGGCAAGCACTCACAATAGACACTGCCTGTCGAGACAGGCCACTCACCTGTAAAGCAGAATGTCTGCAAGGAGGATGGTATGCCCCCGACCTCCTGGAACACCTCTCTGCACTTCCTGGTGGACATAGAAACCCCGGCATGTGTTCCAAAAGGAAAGGGGGAGTGGAAGAGAAAGAGACAAAACACTGCCATGTCTTGCCGGTCCAGCCAGGCACCCTGTATCTTCGGGGGGGAGGTCATTGTTGATAGAGTGATAGTAGAGTTAGTGCACTCAACTTCCTTGAAACTGAATCTCTCTGATATGGGCACGGGAGCAGTAGAAGAACACTGGGATGCTCCAGCACTTTTCTTGGATTATAATAACTGTTGGCACAATTACTAACACTGCATTACCAAAAACACAAACTAAGTACCATAACAATAAGTACTGCAACACTAGGGCTGGCTTCACAGAGATTCACTGTTGCACACTACAAATAGAACTGTGGTTGCACTTATCATGCACAAGAAAGACAAACAAGGGCATTCATTATATCACATATAACTTTTCTGCATGCATAGGATTAAAATAAAAGGAACAAAAACAATCCAAGAAATACAAATGGCCACTCTGGGTTCAAACAGTTAGGGTGGCATAGTTTGGTTTGGTTTCACTCTGTGTCTGAAAAACCCTTCAAAAAGCAAATTCCTCAAACCTGAAATACAGGCATGAATTACACAATTTAAATCCAAGAGTTATGCTATTAGAGAAAAAAAAGTCACGTAAATGTTTTTTTAAAATTGCACTGTCACTTTTTGTAGTACTTGAGCTGAAGCAGATTTCCTGAAGCACATTTCGGCAAGTAACTACAATAATAATGTAGAATGTTCAGAAATGCATTTGTCTCTTCAAGATACGCACTCTGCCAAAATACAAGGTCTGAAATACACCAGCTGTTATAGGAAAGCGCGGTGCTCAAAGAACAAAACTAGTCACTTAGCTGCAGTCTTTTCTGGTGTGCTGGAGGAATGCCTGGTGTCAGCTGGTACAGGAACGAAGAAAAGAATTGCCTCAAAAGTCCTGAATACGAGGATGAGAGCAGGGGCTGGACTGCCAAGTCAGATGCTGAGATCAGGAAGCAAAACAAAGCCAAGCAGGAAGGCATGCTTCACTTTGCTATTTATAGCCAATCAGGAAAGCAGTTGAGATTAGCCACCACGCCCAATTATAAGCACATGTCTACACCTGCTCACATTAGCAAACAAGCATTAGTAAAACAAGCATTGATCAAACCAGTTGTGTAACACAGGACATTATGTTTACTTAGAAAGATGAATGTTTAACCAAGAACAGAGATATGATTGAACCCTAATCCCTGGGGATGCTGACAGATAACGCAGAAGGCACCTTGGGGATTCCTGCCACTACCCAGGGACACATCACACATACAACATAATGTACAACAGGGAACGAACACACACAATTACACAAACATACAACTTACCAATCAACACACAAATAGCACATACAGCACATTGTACCTATTATACTTTGTACACAACACGCACACTCACACAGTCAAGCACACAAAGCCACACAACACAGCAGTAAACACGTCAAAACAAACACCACACACTACCATGACAACAACATGTCTGCTACATACACATGCCCATCACACAACACACTCCCTATCCCTGGGGGACAAAAACACTGCACACACCCACACATACTGGCCATACAATACAGGAAGCGCATCACCACACACACACAAATACTGACACCTAACCGATGTCAGCTAGAAACAACTCTAACCTAGCAAAGGAAATGCAGGACAAAGATGTAACCAGGAAACCAACAACCGGTTGGTCTGAATATATTTTCAGGAGAAATTCGAATAAAGTCAAAGGCCACAGGCCAGTCCATTGCTCAATGAATGTGCACCAAAGGCACATATTGGTGTCCCAAACTTGACTCCTGACTGCCATGTGACCTCTACAGGTAGGTGCATCAAGGGTGCAGACAGGCACCTCAGGGATTATCTGGGGGAGGGGATGGCGGATAGTAACCATTACGTCCTCGGCCTGGAGCTCGGAGGGAGCGCTAGCGTTCCCTCCGTGGGCTTCCCTCCCACCCCCCCCAAGGCAGGGAAGGAAGGGGAAGGTCTTCCCTGAATCCCGACCACCCCAGTGACTTCTGATGACGTTGGCGCGCATTCGTGCACTGACCTCATCAGAGGCCACTTCCCCATCGCGTTGGAAGCTCAGCTTCCAGTGCGATCAGAAGAGAAATGCTCAGCATTTCTCTTCCAATCATGTGATGGGGGCCTGAGAGGCTTCAAAGGGAAGGAAAGGAATTTCCTTCCCTTTGAAGTCTCTCAGAGCATTTCAGAAGCTGTATCGCTTCACGATCTGAATTCTGAAATGCCCACCAGACACCAGGGATTTATTGTAAAAAGGAAATTAGCATAAGGGGAGCGACCCCTTGGGCAAGGGTCGCTCCCCAGGGGGGCAATTTTTTTCAAGGCCTTTTCTGCAGATCAGCCTATTGCTATTAATGCCGATCTGCCCCGGGGGGGCAGAAACCTCTAGGCACCAGGGATCATTTTTTTTTTTTTTTTTTTTTTTGTAGAGGTTGGGAGCGACCCCTTAGGCAAGGGTAGTTCCCCTAGGAGGCAAATTATATTTAGGCCATTTCTGCCCCCCAAGGGATGCAGAAACTACTTGGCACCGGATTTTTTTTTTTGCTCCAATTTCACGCAAGGGAGCGACCTTTTAGGTAAGGGTCGCACCCCGAGGGGAGCAAATTTATTTTAGGCCATTTCTGCCCCCCTGGGGAGCAGATCGGCCTATTGTGATCAAGCCGATCTGCCCCCAGGGGGGGCAGAAACCTCTAGGCGCCAGGGATCAGTGTTGGGGTTTTTTTTTGTTTTGTTTTTAAGAGGTGGGGAGCGACCCCTTAGGCAAGGGTCGCTCCAATGGGCAAGGGTCGCTCCCCTGGGGAGAACATTTTATTTAGACCATTTCTGTCCCCCTTGGGGGCAGAACGGCCGATTTTTGTTAGGCCAATCTGCTCCCAATGGTGCAGAAACCACAAGGCACCAGGATTTTTTTTTTTTTACGCCAATTTCATGCAAGGGGAGCGACCCCTTAGGCAAGGGTTGCTCCCCTGGGGGTGGGGTTTATTTTAGGCCATTTTTGCTCCCTTTGGGGGCAGATCGGCGTATTTCTATTAGGCCCATCTGTCCCCAAGGGGGGCAAAAACCACTAGGCACCAGGGATTTTTTTTTTGCGCCAATGTTACGCAAGGGGGGCGACTCCTTAGGTAAGGGTTGCTACCCGGGGGGGGGGGGGATTTATTTTAGGCCATTTCTGCTCCCCTTTGGGGGCAGATTGGTGTATTTCTATTAGGCAGAGACCACTTAGGCAACAGGGATTGGTATGTGTGTGTTTTCTTTAGGGGCAGCCCCTTGTGTAAGGGTCGCTCCCCATGGGGGCACATTACTGTTGGCCATATCTGCCCCCCTTGGAGACAGATTGGCCTATTTTTGGAAGGCGCATCTGCCCCCAAGGGGGGGCAGGAAGCCCACCAGAGACCAGGTAAGTGTTTTTTTCTCCAAAATAAGAGGGTGGGGTATGGCCATACCCCCACCCCAAATATATGGGGCCAAAGTTGTTCTGCTCACCAGTGGGCAGATGGGGCAATTGCCTCTGATCCACACCCCGGGGGCAGAAAGTCTACTAGAAGCCAGGGAATACAAAAAAAAATAGTGGGGTGGGGGCTACCAACCAGTATGGGTCTGGTTATCCCCCCACCCCAACTGAAGGGGGTAACAGTCTTTCAGCTCTCCCCCACACACTAAAACATCTTATCCCGAAGCAAGCAAGAAGACATTTGATTATTTTGGGTTTTGGTTTTACATTTGGGCCATGAGAGCTTGGCTAACTCTCAAAAACGTCCCACTTGCAATGGTGAGGGCTGCACTTTATGGACTTTGGGACGCTGCCATGTAGAAAAATCCACAAGACCTAGACACATCTGAAAACTAAACATCTGGGTGATTCCAGGGTGGTGTGTTTCACATGCACCCCGCACCATTTTCTTACCCACAATGCCCCGCAAACCTCCAACTTTGCTGGAAATCACACATTTTTCCCACATTTTTGTGATGGAACCTTCCGGAATCTGCAGGAATCCACAAAATTCCTACCACCCAGCATTGTCTCATCTATACCGATAAAAGTTCTGCTGCACTTGTCAGCCTAAAACTGTTTTTTTTCAAACTGCCCTTTTGGACCCGGTTTGGGTCCCCCTCAATTTCGACATGTTTTTGGCTCTTCCCTGTCACAAGCACTTGGCCCACCTACACAATCATTTTTATCATTTTTTACCGGGAGACTGAGGGGAACGTTGGGTGGTATGAAATGTGTCCCGCTGTGGTGATCCCACACAGCAATGTGGGAAAAATGTGATTTTTTTCAGGGTAAATTTGAGGTTTGCTGCGGATTCTGGGTAAGAAAACATTGGGGGATCCAAGCAAGTCTCACCTCCCTGGATTCCTTCGGGTGTTACAGAAATGTCTGGGTTTTGTAGGTTTCCCTAGATGACTGCTGAGCAGGCACCACGCTAAAACAGGTAGTTTTGAATTTGATAATTTTGATGTGTCCAGATAGTGTTTTGGGGCATTTTCACAGGCAGTGGGCCTACCCACAAAAGTGAGGTATCATTTTTATTGGGAGACTTGGGGGAACACTGGGTGGAAGGACATCTGTGGCTCCTCTCTGATTCCAGAACTTTCTGTCACTAAAAAGAGAGGAAAAAGTGTTTTTTGGCCAAATTTTGAGGTTTGCAAAGGATTCTTGGTAACAGAACCTGGTCAGAGCCCCACAAGTCACCCCATCTTGGATTCCCCTAGGTGTCTAGTTTTCAAAACTGCACAGGTTTGCTAGGTTTCCCTAGATTCCGGCTGAGCTAGAGGCCAAAATCCACAGCTAGGCACTTTGCAAAAAACAGCTCTGTTTTCTATGGGAAAATGTGATGTGTCCACGTTGGTTTTTGGGGCATTTCCTGTCGCAGGCGCTAGGCCTACTCCCACAAGTGAGGTACCATTTTTATCGGGAGACTTGGGGAAACAACGAATAGCAAAACAAGTGTTATTGCTCCTTTTCTTTCTCTACATTTTTTCCTTCCAAATGTAAGACAGTGTGTAAAAAAGACGTCTATTTGAGAAATGCCCTGTAATTCACATTCTAGTATGGGCACCCCGGAATTCAGAGATATTTCAGCAAATTACTTGCTGTATACCCGGTATAGAATAAAAACCCATTGCAAGGTGCAGCTCATTTATTGGCTCTGGGTACCTAGGGTTCTTGATGAACCTACAAGCCCTATATATCCCCGCAACCAGAAGAGTCCAGAAGACGTAACGGCATATTACTTTTAAAAATCTGACATCGCAGGAAAAAGTTACAGAGTAAAACGTGGAGAAACATGGCTGTTTTTTTTACCTCAATTTCAATATTCTTTTATTTCAGCTGTTATTTTCTGTAGGAAAAAAATGTAGGATCTACACAAATGACACCTTGCTGAATTCAGAACTTTATCTACTTTTCAGAAATGTTTAGCTTTCTGGGATCCAGCATTGGTTTCCCACCCACTTCTGTCACTAACTGGAAGGAGGCTGAAAGCACAAAAAATAGTAAAAATGGGGTATGTCCCAGTAAAATGTCAAAATTGTGTTGAAAAATTGGGTTTTCTAATTCAAGTCTGCCTGTTCCTGAAAGCTGGGAAGGTGGTGATTTTACCACGGCAAACCCTTTGTTGATGCCATTTTCAGGGAAAAAACCACAAGCCTTCTTCTGCAGCCTTTATTCCCATTTTAAAAAAAAATGAAATATTTGCTGTAGTTTGGATAATTTCTTGGTCTCCTTCAGGTGAACTCACAAAGTCTGGGTACCTCTAGAATCCCTAGGATGTTAGAAAAAAAGGATGCAAATTTGGCATGGATAGCTTATGTGGAGAAAAAGTTATGAGGGCCGAATCGCGAACTGCCCCAAATAGCCAAAAAAAGGCTTGGCACAGGAGGGGAAAAGGCCTGGCAGCGAAGGGGTTAAGGGTATGAAAGTTGCATCATTGACTAAGAATAGTAATGATGATAATGTGTCAACTGCTGGCTTTATGCAAACATGTAGCGATGTGCATGTAATATGTAGAGGATGTGAAAATTATGTATCCTGCGTTATGTACATAAAACAGTATTGTCAGCTGGGTATTGTCGACCTGAACATAGTATAGGTGTTCCAAATATGTTTCATATGTTAAGTAAGTTGATGTCACTTTTACTGTCAGTGACATATTTCTCCATTTAAAGAATAGGCTAGGGTTAGGGAATCTGATTGCAGTATTTAGGCAAATGTTGCCTAGGTATGTGCTGAGTACACCTTTTTGACTCTTTCAGTTGACATGATGTAGCTTTATCTGTGACGTAGGTGTGATCATACTTATGATGTATGGATTGAGTCATATACATACATTCTGGTGTTGTCCCACATAGTTACCCTGACATGAGAAGAGCAAGACAACCTCCAGTGTACCATCCACTAGCAGACCTGCACATAATGGAGGAGCAACTTGTCATCCAAATATACCCCATGGATAGGCAGACAATCATGGATCTCTGCCGTCAGTCAGAGACAGATCTGATGCCTGCCATTCGTAAACCCAATAGCATGCCACCCATTGTCCAAGTCATGTCAGTGCTGCACTTCCTGACCACTGGTCCTTTCGAAATACAGTGGCCCTAACCGCAGGGATGTCTCATCCCATGTTCAGTCTGGTTTTGAAGGCTGTACTCTCTACATTGTTGAAACACCTGGACAGCTACCTCAGATTTCCCCAGCATGAGAATTTGGCCCATGTAAAAACTGACGTGTATGCTTTCGGACATATTCCACCTGTGGTTGGAGCCATATATACCTTTCCCAAGCGCCAATGGAAAGGTATATAGGAACAGGAAAAACTTTAATTCCATGTGGTCTGTATGGCTGACCTCTTCATTTCACAAGTGTGTGCAAATTATCCTGGGTTAATCCATGATTTCTTCATCATGCGGAATAGTAATATCTGACTGCTAATGACACCACTATACACAGAGAGGGCCTGGCTGGTTGGGAAGTTATATATATCATGTGTGTCTGTTCCTTTCATCTGCTACCATAAATGTGGATGTCCAAGGTTAATTGTCAGATTGTTGTAACTATACCTTACAGGGGACTCTGACTACCCAAACCGTCCTTGGTTGTTGACACCAGTGAGGTACACAACCACGCTAGGGGAAGTCCGCTTCAATCTAGCTCTCGGAAAGACATGGCGTGTCGTGGAGTGGACATTTGGGCTCCTGAAGTCAAGATTTCTCAGCATTGATAAGTCTGGAGGAGTTCTCTTCTACTCACCCAACAAGGTTTGTCAAACTATTGTTGCCTGCTGTATGCTCCACAACCTTGCCCTGAGACGTCAGATAGCATTCATACCAGATGAGGGAGAGCCAGCAGATCCTGTGGGTGGAAATGCAGATTTGCCAAGTGAGGATGAGCATGATGAGGATGAAGCTGGAGACATCATGGCTGATCTCATCAATCAGTACTTCAACTGACTCAAGCTATGTGATGTAATAAAAGTAATTCAGTGGGGTGTTGGTGAGGTTAAGAATGCCAGACAAGGTTCCTATCATTACCCTCAGATAGGCCATAAGTGGATCCAAAGCCCATGACTCTGATATGCATGCAGATTGTTACCTGGAGTTGTGTACAGAACTGGTATGTACATAGTCTAATGTTTTCACAATGCACAAAGTCACATTTGTAAAATGAATCGGCAGTGTAATGTATCAATGTGACCTATACCTTATGTTTGTCAATTACAGATTGCAGATTGACAGTTTGGCTCATCCTCATTTGACAATACTAGACAGTCATAGGCAGATGGGATTTGCAGACTGACATGTGAAGTGAACATGGATTAAGCCAGGTACTGTCTTGCATGAGATTTGTGTTGTGTGAGTTCTATGCCCAGACTGTCAGGACAGTGAATTGGTGGTGTCCTTTTCCACAATAAAGACCTGTTTGGTATTGGAGGTGGGGCCAATGGTGCCATGTGTGTGTTCATACTGTCTCTGACACATGTCATAATGTGGAATCCAGACCCTCTAACATCATAATAGTTTGAGTCATATGTGAACTAACCTGTACATAGCTATCAGTGTGTTTCCACTTTGCAGACCATTATACATGTGTCTGAAGACTAACATAGGTGAGCAGCAAACCTACAGATACCTAACCATGATTAGTAGAAGGTTGTATGACTGGGGATATTAGTACTGACATGGTCATTGGGGAACTATGGTATGGGTATGTGATAAGGCATTGGCAGATGATACATTGAACCAATCTGTTTGCCTCCTGGGATACCGAAAGACTGACATGACCCTAACTTCAGAAGTCTGTGGGTTTGCAGTGTATGACACCTATGCTGAAAAACTGATGTTATCAGCAATACTCCTCTATGTGGTAATTGCCATTCTCCAAATAAATATGTGGAAATGTACAATACAAGTGATGTGTCATGTATATAATACATTGTCAATGCAATATGTATCCTGGTTATACAGTACATGTGTAATGACCATGGCAAATGTTTTACATTAGAGAGGAACATTTTGGTACAAGACTTGTCATACAGTTGTATATGGTTGATAAATCACATTAACACATGATCTGTGGTTAAATGGTATTTATTAGGGAGTGCACAGCAAAATGAGTGATAAGAAACAAAAATAACACTAAGTAAATAGTTAAGGACTCAGTTATGATGCATGAAATCATCAGGGTAGCTGCTACACCATTTGGATACACAAGTCCAGTGTCTTTGTACCCTAGGAAAATGGAGATAGGTGTCAGGACAGTCAACAGGGTGTATCTGTGGCACACAAGGGTAACCAATCAGTGGAGGTTTACCTTTTGGCAGTGGGTTTGGTCTTGGCATCTTCTCCTCTTGGCGGTCTGGGTGGATGTCCACATTTGCAGGGGGGGGGGGGTTATTCTGCTACTGAAGGTAGGTTGTCCGAGGCATTCCCTTCCTCTGGTAGGGCCTCCATTCCACTGGCAAATACAGATGTAGAAAGGTTTGATTTTTCATTGCTAGTGGAAGAGACCTGATGTTGGGTACAAAACCTACTCAGGGTAGTGGTGTAGTTCCTCAGCATCCCAGCAATGGAAGCCAGGATGGCATTTCAGGCCTGCCACTGATGCATAGCTTCCTGGTGGTTGTCCCTCTGCAGCTGTCCGATCTCCCCCATCTTGGTCAGTACCTGGCCCATCAAGCCTTGGGAATATTTGTATGCTCCAAAGACTTGGGAGATGGTGTCCTGGTCAATTGTGTCAGTTGGAGCCCCCATCCTCTGGCCTACACTATCCCTCCCTTGTACCCTACCCCCAAGTACCGGTGCCCCTGGCACAGCATGCCCACTCCCACTCCCACTGGTGGCAGGGCCATCATTGTCAGGGGTGACAACAGGAGACTCAGGTTCCTGTACTGGGGGCACACGATGGAAGTCACTGCCCTTGGGACACAGGTTTGGGGGCAATAGTTGCCTGTCATGTGGATGCAACAGGGCTGGGATGAGTCGATGTGGGCTGGGTGAGGCTCACAGTTGTTGACTGACTAGGTGTCCCTAATGGGCCAGCTTTGTCCTCAGTGTCCAAACATCCAGGGGTGTTTTCCTCACTGGGGCCTTCATCCAGAGGGATAGTGGCAGTCTCTGGTGTCCTCTCCATGTAGAGAATGGAAAGATTACCTGTAGGAAAAGCAGAACACTTAAGTTGCTGTAAGCGATGCAACAAGTGATGTTTAACTTTGACAACTAGACATGCTATGTGACATGCACACACTGCCTTTACATGATCCCCTGATATGACAATGACAGCTGCTTCCAAATCTGGGTTAGAGCGTGTGGGACACAGAGATTTCCAATTGCATACACCATGCTTCAAGCTCTTGGAGTATGTTAGTGTTTAGATGACTGCTGTTACCCTCATATCTTGTCTTGTCTGAGTAAAGACATGACAATGTACATTTATCTCCTAGTAAGGCGTATGGCATCATTGATTCAACTAACAGCTGGACAATGCAGAATGGTGACAGAGCTGGCAAACAATATGGCAGTTACCATTTGACCTGGGTCTCTGTATGGATGTACTGCAAGTACATCTAGTTTCCCATATAGTTTTCCCCACTGGCGGCCATGGAACGGACCTTCCCCCTAAGGTCGTTCCACCTCTTCCTGATGTCGTCCTTTGTGCGTGGGTAACTGCCTACAGAATTTACCCTGTCAACTATCCTTTGCCACAACTCCATTTCCTATTAATTGATGTTTGCTGGACCTGTGCTCTAAAAAGGTCTTGCTCTACTCTGACGATTTCATCCAACATGACCCTCAACGTATTATCAGTCAAACATGGGTGTTTTTGTGGGGACAGGGTAGTTTGTGGAAGAGACGGTGAGGTAATGAAAAATGGGGAAATAAAATGTTAGTGATGAGGTGTGGGTGCTGTGATATGAGTGGGTGACAGTTGTGCATTGTGTGGGATTCTAAATTATGTGTTGTGTATGTTGTGCAGGTATGGGTGGGGATGCCTATTGTTTGTTTTGCTATAACTTACATTTTTGGCTTGTCTCTGACTGTGTGTGGCATTCTGGTTGCAAAGGATTGTGGGCTGTGTAGGGGTGTCTTATATCGTGCAGTGTGTAGGTGTGTTGGGTGTGTGGATGTGTATCAGGTGTGAGGTATTCAAACTATCCAATGTGGTATGGTGTTCTGACTGATGTGACCTCAGACCGCAGCAGGTCCCACCGCCAATGGTTTTCTGCCATGGAAGAACCGTTCTTGTGATTTGTGGATCGTTATATGATCATAGGCTTTTTTGGCAGGCTGGCGGTGCTGGTGGTAGAAATGCCTCTTTTCTGTCCTCCAGTGTCCTGGCTGTTTTTTGGCAGACTGAGCTGTGTGACTCTTAATACGCGGTCAGATGACTGCCAACATGGCGGTCTTTTGGCGGCCGCCCCGCTGCGGTCTTGCCAAAAGACCACCAAACTCGTAATGAGGTCCTTATGGTCTTTCAGCGAATGAAATGTGCTAATTGATTAAAGAAAAGTGAATACATGTGGTTATGTCAAGTACACATTCTTTTCATAATGTTCTTTTCCTGCAAATATGATAATCATGTTTACATTAATATATTTGTGCTATTTGGGCCAATGTGTATGAAATTTCACATTTGTGACTCCTAACTAGCGAATCCGAAGAAATTGCTATTTGGGAATCACAAATTGGAATGTACCTAAATTGTGATTTCCTAATAGCTATAGTCGCAATCGCTATGAGGAAATCACTATTTAGGAAACTGCAAAATTACGATTTCCTAACAGAAAATTGCACTTTTGAAAATACCGTCTCCTGGTGTACAATGATAATGCCAGAGTAGGAAGGTTATAAATATAGGGTGTGTCCGCAACACAGAGTTCTATGGTGGAAGTAAAGAGTACCCCTGGTCACCACTGCCACAGATTACACCATCCCAGGAGAATCTCATTGTCACAGAGAATGGAAGCAAGGACTCAGGGTCCAGAAAGTGCAAAGTTAAGTTCACTGAGAAGGAACTGGAGCTCCTGACAGAGGCATGTGTGGCCCATATGGACCAACTTTTTGGAAAGGCCTCCTTTTCTGTGCCAGAGAGCCAAATGACCCCGATATGAACCATCGTCCTAGAGAAGGTGAACTCCCTAGGAGTCACCCAGAGCACCATCCCTGAGATCCGCAAAAGGTGGTACGACCTGAGGTTCCGTAAAGAGAAGCTCGCCAGCAGGATGGCAGAATGGAGTGGATCTATGGAGGACCCCCACAACACCTCCTCCAACTCTCATGGAGACACTGATAGAGGGGACCCTGGAACCGTGGTTAGAGTAGTTGACATCAACACCCCCAATCCACCAGGCAACATCCATGGTAAATCATCTTCAATCAATCAATCAATCAATCAATCACAATATATATAGAGCGCACTACGTACCCGTTAGGGTTTCAAGGCGCTGAGGGGGGGCTGCTGCTACTTGTCGAAGAGCCAGGTCTTGAGGAGTCTCCTTAAGGTGAGAAGGTCCTGGGTCTGTCGCAGGGCGGTCGGGAGGGCGTTCCAGGTCTTGGTGGTGAGATAGGAGAAGGATCTGCCGCCGGAGGTCTTGCGTTGGAAGCGGGGAACGATGGCGAGGGCGAGGTTGGCGGAGCGGAGTTGGCGGGAGGGAACGTAGAAGTTGAGTCTGTTGTTCAGGTAGACTGGTCCGGTGTTGTGGAGTGCCTTGTGAGCGTGGGTAAGGAGTTTGAAGGTGATCCTCTTGTCCATGGGGAGCCAGTAGAGGTCTTTCAGGTGGTGGGAGATGTGGCATCGGCGGGGTATGTCTAGGACCAGTCGGGCGGAGGCGTTTTGGATGCGTTGGAGTCGTCAGATGTCTTTTGCTGGGATGCCTGTGTAGAGTGCGTTGCCGTAGTCTAGTCTACTGCTGACGAGGGCCTGGGTCACCGCTTTTCTGGTTTCCGTCGGGATCCATTTGTAGATTCTGCGGAGCATGCGGAGGGTGTTGTAGCAGGAGGAGGAAACTGCGTTGACCTGCTTGGACATGGTGAGGGCAGAGTCGAGGACGAAGCCCAGGTTGCGTGCGTGGTTGGTTGGTGTTGGAGGGGGTCCCAGCGCGGTGGGCCACCAGGATTCGTCCAAGGCCGAGGGGGTGCATCCGAGGATGAGGACCTCCGTCTTGTCGGAGTTCAACTTCAGGCGGCTTTTTCTCATCCATTCGGCGATGGACTTCATTCTCTTGTGGAGGTTGGCTTTGGCGGTGTGTGGGGCTTTGGTGAGGGAGAGGATGAGCTGGGTGTCGTCGGCGTAGGAGAGAATGTTGAGGTTGTGTTGATGGGCCAGTTGTGCGAGGGGGGCCATGTAGACGTTGAACAGCGTCGGGCTTAGGGAGGAGCCTTGGGGTACGCCACAGATGATGTTGGTGGCTTCGGAGTGGAAGGGAGGGAGTCGGACTCTCTGGGTTCTGCCGGAGAGGAAAGAGGAGATCCAGTTGAGGGCTTTCTCTTGTATTCCGGCTTCGTGGAGGCATGTTAGTAGGGTGTGGTGGCAAACCGTGTCGAAGGCTGCGGAGAGGTCCAGGAGGATGAGGGCTGATGTTTCGTCGTTGTCCATTTGCTGTCTGATGTTGTCTGTGGCGGCAAGGAGAGCAGTCTCGGTGCTGTGGGTGCATCTGAAACCGGACTGGGAGGGGTCCAGGATGGAATTGTCCTCGAGGTGGTGGGTGAGCTGAGCGTTGACGATCTTCTCGATGACCTTCGCCGGGAAGGGGAGGAGGGAGATCGGGCGGAAGTTTTTGAGGTCGTTGGGGTCTGCCTTGGGTTTCTTGAGAAGGGCATGGATTTCGGCGTGGTTCCAGCTTTCCGGGAAGGTTGCGGTTTCGAAAGAAAAGTTGATGATCTTTCGAAGTTGGGGGGCGATGGTGGAGTCGGCTTTGTTGTAGACGTGGTGGGGGCATGGGTCTGAAGGGGATCCTGAGTGGATGGAGTTCATGATCTTGCAAGTTTCCGAGTCATCTACGTGGGCCCAAGCGGTCAGGCGGTTGGTGTAGGTGGAGCTGTCGGAGGTGGGGTCTGGCGGAGGCGTGGTGTTGAGGCTGTCGTGGATGTCGGCGATCTTCTTATAGAAGAAGGTGGACAGGGCGTCGCAGAGTTCTTGGAAGGGTGGGATGTCGTTGGCGTTGGCGCTGGGGTTGGATAGCTCTTTCACGATGCAGAAGTTATTTGCTGTTGTGTGCGTTGTTGTTCAGGCATTCTGTGAAGTGGGAACGTTTGGCGAGTCGGATTAGCTGGTGGTGCTTGCGGGTGGCTTCCTTGTGGGCTGCCAGGCTGTCTGGTGTGCGTTCGAGGAGCCATTTCTTCTTTAGTTTCTGGCAGGTGCGTTTGGAGGTGATGAGTTCGTCTTTCCTTGGTTGTCGGTGGGCCTTTTGAGAGGTGCGAGGGTGTTGGCGCAGTCGTTTATCCATTTTCGTAGGTTGAAAGCGGCGGTGTCTGGGTCGGTGGAGTCAGTGGGCGGGTTCTGGGCGAGGGTGCTGGTCAGTTGGTCTTCGGTGACTTTGCTCCAGCGGCGGTGGGGTGGTAGTTGGGTGCGGTGGTGTTTGATGTGCTTCTTGAATGTGAAGTGGATGCAGTGGTGGTCGGTCCAGTGGAGTTCGGTGGTGTGGCTGAAGGTGACGTGGTTGCTTGCGGAGAAGATCAGATTGAGCGTGTGGCTGGCGATGTGGGTGGGTGTGTTAACCAGTTGTCTGAGGCCGAGGTTGGAGAGGTTGTCGATCAGGGCTGTGGTGTTGGCGTCGTTGTTGTTCTCCAAGTGGAAATTGAGGTCTCCAAGGAGGATGTAGTCCGTAGAGGCGAGGGCGTGGGTGCTCGTGAGGTCGGCGATGGAGTCGCTGAAGAGTGCTCGTGGTCCTGGGGGACGGTAGATGAGCGTTCCCCTGAGAGTAGTGTTGGGGTCAGTGTGGATCTGGAAGAGTAGGTGTTCGGCGGTCTTGAGGGTGTCGTCCGTGTGGGTGTGGATTTTGAGGGTAGATTTGTGGGCGATGGCTATTCCTCCTCCGATTCCGTTGGGGCGATCTCTTCTGGTGATCTTGTAGCCATCCGGGATGGCTATGGCGATGTCAGGTGCTGAGGAGTCGTTCCACCAGGTTTCGGTCAGGAAGGCTACATCTGGGGCGGTGGTGTTGAGCAGGTCCCAGAGCTCGATGGCGTGCTTTCGTGCAGAGCGTGTGTTGAGGAGTATGCAGTGGAGGTGGTTTGTGCTGGTTGTTGCAGGTTTCCTTGTTCTGTTGCAGGTGAAGTTGCAGGCGCGGCAGGAGAAGGGCCCTTTGGTGTTCTTCGGTGTGGCCTGGAAGCATGTTGTGGAGGAGCCGGGGTTGAGGGCGATGAGTTCGTTGGCCGAGTAGCGGCGTCTGTTGGTGAGGGGGTCGTGCGGACCGGGGGTGGCGCTGGACGCGGTCCAGATGCGGACGGGCGCAGACGGGCTTGCCTCTGGCGCGCCTCCGGCGCGCCAGCAGCGCGAACGCGCAGCGCCAGCCATTAAGAAGGGAGGGGGGAGGGAGGAGCAGCTGCGAGGCGGGAGGGAGCAGCGAATAGGGGCGCGAGGGGGGTGGGGCCACAGGGAGGCAGTGGCAGGGAGAAACAGCAAGGGGGAGCGCACAAGGGGCGAAAAAAGCGGAATAACAGTAAAACTAAAAAGGCACAATTGGAAGCACAAAAGAGCAAGGCACTAAATCCTGAATACAGTCACAGATACGATGAACAACGGTCAATGCACACGAGTCAGCGACAAGCGGCGGGGGGGCGCACAAGGGGCAAAAAGCGGATTACAAACAGTCTAAGAAGGCACAAATGGAGGCAAGAAGAGCAAAAAAGCAAGGCGCAGAATACAGTACAACAGTCACAAATACGGTGAAAACGGCACAAATACGGTGACAACGGCACAATGCACACGAGTCTAGCGACGCTTACCAGAAGCCCACTAGACACCAGGGATGAGGCGCAGGGTAGGCCTGCGGGTGGAGGAGGGCCTCGAACACGGTAGCAGCAGCTTGGGCGAAGGTCAGGGACACGGGCACAGCAGGGTGGTGCTGCAGAAGTGGGGGTGCGAGCTCTTGAGCGAAAACAGGTCAGAGGTCGCTCACCCTCGACGCGCAGCGCCAGCCATTAAGAAGGGAGGGGGGAGGGAGGAGCAGCTGGGAGGCGGGAGGGAGCGGCGAATGGGGGCGCGAGGGGTGCGGGGCCGCAGGGAGGCAGCGGCAGGAAGAAACGGCAAGGGGGAGCGCACAAGGGGCGAAAAAAGCAGAATAACAGTAAAACTAAAAAGGCACAATTGGAAGCACAAAAGAGCAAGGCACTAAATACTGAATACAGTCACAGATACGATGAACAACGGTACAATGCACACGAGTCAGCGACAAGCGGCAGGGGGGGCGCACAAGGGGCAAAAAGCGGATTACAAACAGTCTAAGAAGGCACAAATGGAGGCAAGAAGCGCAAGAAAGCAAGGCGCAGAATACAGTACAACAGTCACAAATACAGTGAAAACGGCACAAATACAGTGACAACGGCACAATGCACACGAGTCTAGCGATGCTTACCAGAAGCCCACTAGACACCAGGGATGAGGCGCAGGGTAGGCCTGCGGGTGGAGGAGGGCCTCGAACACACTAGCAGCAGCGTGGGCGAGGGTCAGGGACACGAGCACAGCAGGGTGGTGCTGCAGACGTGGGGGTGCGAGCTCTTGACCAAAAACAGGTCAGAGGTCGCTCACCTTCGACGCGCAGCGCCAGCCATTAAGAAGGGAGGGGGGAGGGAGGAGCAGCTGGGAGGCGGGAGGCAGGAGGCAGGAGGGAGCAGCAAATGGGGGCGCGAGGGGGCGGGCCGCAGGGAGGTAGCGGCAGGGAGAAACAGCAAGGGGTAGCGCACAAGGGGTGAAAAAAGCGGAATAACAGTAAAACTAAAAAGGCACAATTGGAAGCACAAAAGAGCAAGGCACTAAATACTTAATACAGTCACAGATACGATGAACAACGGTACAATGCACACGAATCAGCGACAAGCGGCGGGGGGGCGCACAAGGGGCAAAAAGCGGATTACAAACAGTCTAAGAAGGCACGAATGGAGGCAAGAAGCGCAAAAAAGCAAGGCGCAGAATACAGTACAACAGTCACAAATACGGTGAAAACAGCACAAATACGGTGACAACGGCACAATGCACACGAGTCTAGCGACGCTTACCAGAAGCCCACTAGACACCAGGGATGAGGCTCAGGGTAGGCCTGCGGGTGGAGGAGGGCCTCGAACACGCTAGCAGCAGCGTGGGCGAGGGTCAGGGACACTGGCACAGCAGGGTGGTGCTGCAGACGTGGGGGTGCGAGCTCTTGACCGAAAACAGGTCAGAGGTCGCTCACCCTCGACGCGCAGCGCCAGCCATTAAGAAGGGAGGGGGGAGGGAGGAGCAGCTGGGAGGCGGGAGGCGGGAGGGAGCGGCGAATGGGGGGCGAGTGGGACGGGGCCGCTGGGAGGCAGCGGCAGGGAGAAACGGCAAGGGGGAGCGCACAAGGGGCGAAAAAAGCGGAATAACAGTAAAACTAAAAAGGCACAATTGGAAGCACAAAAGAGCAAAGCACTAAATACTGAATACAGTCACAGACACGATGAACAACGGTACAATGCACACGAGTCAGCGATCAGCGGCAGGGGGGGGCGCACAAGGGGCAAAAAGCTGACTACAAACAGTCTAAGAAGGCACAAATGGAGGCAAGAAGCGCAAAAAAGCAAGGCGCAGAATACAGTACAACAGTCACAAATACGGTGAAAACGGCACAAATACGGTGACAACGGCACAATGCACACGAGTCTAGCGACGCTTACCAGAAGCCCACTAGACACCAGGGATGAGGCGCAGGGTAGGCCTGGGGGTGGAGGAGGGCCTCGAACACGCTAGCCGCAGCGTGGGCGAGGGTCACGGACACGGGCACAGCAGGGTGGTGCTGCAGACGTGGGGGTGCGAGCTCTTGACCGAAAACAGGTCAGAGGTCGCTCACCCTCGACGCGCAGCGTTAGCCATTAAGAAGGGAGGGGGGAGGGAGGAGCAGCTGGGAGGCGGGAGGTGGGAGGGAGCGCCGAATGGGGGTGCGAGGGGGGCGGGCCGCAGGGAGGTAGCGGCAGGGAGAAACGGCAAGGGGGAGCGCACAATGGGCGAAAAAAGCGGAATAACAGTAAAACTAAAAAGGCACAATTGGAAGCACAAAAGAGCAAGGCACTAAATACTGAATACAGTCACAGATACGATGAACAACGGTACAATGCACACGAGTCAGCGACAAGCGGCGGGGGGCGCACATGGGGCAAAAAGCGGATTACAAACAGTCTATGAAGGCACAAATGGAGGCAAGAAGCGCAAAAAAGCAAGGCGCAGAATACAGTACAACAGTCACAAATACGGTGAACAAGGCACAAATACAGTGACAACGGCACAATGCACACGAGTCTAGCGACGCTTACCAGAAGCCCACTAGACACCAGGGATGAGGCGCAGGGTAAGCCTGCGGGTGGAGGAGGGCCTCGAACACGCTAGCAGCAGCGTGGGCGAGGGTCAGGGACACGGGCACAGCATGGTGGTGCTGCAGACGTGGGGGTGCGAGCTCTTGACCGAAAACAGGTCAGAGGTCGCTCACCCTTGACGCGCAGCGCCATCCATTAAGAAGGGAGGGGGGAGGGAGGAGCAGCTGGGAGGCGGGAGGCGGGAGGGAGCGGCGAATGGAGGTGCGAGGGGGGCAGGGCCACAGGGAGGCAGCGACAGGGAGAAACGGCAAGGGGGAGCGCACAAGGGGCGAAAAAAGCGGAATAACAGTAAAACTAAAAAGGCACAATTGGAAGCACAAAAGAGCAAGGCACTAAATACTGAATACAGTCACAGATACGATGAACAACGGTACAATGCACACGAGTCAGCGACAAGCGGCAGGGGGGCGCACAAGGGGCAAAAAGCGGATTACAAACAGTCTAAGAAGGCACAAATGGAGGCAAGAAGCGCAAAAAAGCAAGGCGCAGAATACAGTACAACAGTCACAAATACGGTGAAAACGGCACAAATACGGTGACAACGGCACAATGCACACGAGTCTAGCGACGCTTACCAGAAGCCCACTAGACACCAGGGATGAGGCGCAGGGCAGGCCTGCGGGTGGAGGAGGGCCTCGAACACGCTAGCAGCAGCGTGGGCGAGGGTCAGGGACACGGGCACAGGAGGGTGGTGCTGCAGACGTGGGGGTGCAAGCTCTTGACCGAAAACAGGTCAGAGGTCGCTTACTTCACAAAACCGAACATTAGTAAATTTACATATCATACACACAGCATGATTAGGTCTACTGAGATGTTTGCTGCACCTTGGCAATGCATTGTAGTACATGTCACCTGCTTGCTGACCTGTGTGCTGATTACTACCACAATTGTATTTCTACAATATTAACAATTTACAAACACATGTAACAGTGATACAACCTAATTGTGGCAAAAATGTAGCAATGTATTTACAATAACTATTTACATGCATTTACACAAATCACAACCCGGACGTGCCAGGACCCACTGCAGCCGAAGGACCTACTGACACTGATGCGGTCATGCAGCACACAAGACCACCAACCCCTCCACCCATTACCCCAACTCCTACTGGCAGGAGAGCAACCATATCACAGCTGCCAGATTTAATGGACAGTGATAAGGGCCAATCGCAGAGCAGGGACCCTAGAACATTGGAGGCCAAGACACACTGGCAGGGTAGAGGGCAAAGATCAGCAGTCGATATTGAGAATGTGTCAGTGCTCCTGTATGTGGTGGGTCAGAGACGTACATCATCTCCATACAGTGCCTGCAGACACAACACAACAGATACAGATAGTTAGTAGGCAGTTGCAATATATGTCTAAGTCATTGCAGAACCTGGAGAAAGGTCAGGACAGTTGGCTAGCGGCACTGAAGAGGGAGCACAATGTGCAGGAACAGAGGCACAGGCAGTACCTCCAAGGTGTGATTCCTTTACCCAGTCCTGCAACCACCTGGCAGTAGCCACAACAATGCTAGTAAGGCGTACTGTGAAAATTCAGACTGACATGGGACACTGCTGCCAGGACACTGCACATGGGCTTGTGCAAGTGACCACAGTCCTAGAGAGTATCACACACCCACAACCTCTGTGTCCCCAACACACTTCCCCCAACTGAGAGCGAAGAGGGCTCTAGCCTCAGTGCACATTCGTTCAGGAGACATGCACCACCAGGCATTCATGCAGACACACTTCTAGAATGGCATGTCACCATTTCCACAGTCCAATGTTGCTGACAAAGCATTGAAACCCAGAAAGAAGTGAAGTACTGTATACTCAGAGGAATGAGTTGCCTTTGTTTTGTTTCGAATTTCTTACTTTTGTTGTACATATACTAACAATGTTACTTACACAAGGATACAGTCAATCGTTGAGTGTTACAATGTTATTGCTACCTGAATTCAGGGTGGTTGGTTATGCACCAAGCATTAGCATCATGTGTGATGTGTAATTATTTGAAATTTAATTTATCTTACCTCGGAAATAGATGTTTGTGATCTCTGTGCGTCGTACTCATCATCACAGTCGGTATCTGGCTCTATGGACCCTTCCTCATTACAATATTGTGCAATATGGCACAAGTGGCAATGATTTTGCAGCATGTATCTGGTCTGTACAACATTGCCCCACCAGCTTTGTGGAGGCAGAGGAAGCAGAACTTCAGGATCCTAAAGGTCTGCTCAATGATGGTGCGCGCTGTCCTGTGTGCCCGGTTGTATTGCCTCTCACTTCTTGTCCTTGGAGTCACGTATGGTGTGAGTGACCAGGGCTGTAAACCATATCCATTGTCACCTTTAGAGCATGAGAAGTAAAACCATTAGGTCAAATTTCACTGTAGGAAAGTACCATCTTTCTTGGCAACTTCTGCCTGTTTGTCAGTGTGTGTTGCCTGTCTCACTGGGATTTTGCTAGCCAGGACCCCAGTGTCCATAGTTTGTGACCTAATGTGTGTGTTGTCAGTATGCTTAACTGTGTCTCTGAATTTCTGCTAACCAAAACTCCAGTGCTTATGCTCCCTCTCTACTTACCAAATTAGTCATTATAGTTTAGTGACTCCATATTCCAATTCCAATTGGCACACTAGACACCCCTTACAAGTCCCTAGTATATAGTACCTAGGTACCCAGGGCATTGGGGTTCCAGGAGATCCTTATGGGCTGCAGCATTTCTTTTGCCACCCATAAGGAGCGCAGACAAACCTTTCTTCAGGACTGCCACTGCAGCCTGAGTGTAATAGTGCTCACACTATTTCACAGCCATTTTCACTGCACATAAGAAACTTATAAGTCACCTATATGTTTAATCTTTATTTACTGAAGGCTAGTGCAAAGTTACGAAGTGTGAGGGCACCCTTGCACTAGTAAAGGTGCTCCCACAATGTCCAGGGCCAATCCCCCAGACTTCGTGAGTGATGGAATACCATTACACATGTGCACTACATAAATGTCAATACATATATGTAGCTTCACAATAGTACCTCTGACTATCGACATGTGAGGTGTCTAAGATCATGGAATTGCCCCCCATTCCAAATTTGGTATGGGGGCAATCCCATGCTCCCTGGGGGCTCCACCATGGACCCCCAGTACTTGCAAACCAGCTCTCTGAGGTTTCCACTGCAGCCCCAGCTGCTGCCACCTCACAGACAGGTTTCTGGACTGAGCAGCTCAATCCCAGGAAGGCAGAACAATGCATTTCCTTTGGGAGGAGGGTGTTATACCCTCTCCCTTTGGAAATAGGTGTTACAGGCTTGGGAGGGGTAGCCTCACAGAGACTCTGGAAATGCTTTGAAGGGCACAGATGGTGCCCTCCTTGCATAAGCCAGTCTGCACTGGTTCAGGGACCCCCAGTCCCTGCTCTGGCGCAAAACTGGACAAAGCAAAGTGGAGTGACCACTCCCCTGTCCATCATCACCGCAGGGGTGCTGCCCAGAGCTCCCCCATTGTGTCCCTGGTGTTTGCCATCTTGGATTCCAGGGTGTGGGGACACTCTGGAGACCTCTGAGTGGCCAGTGCCAGCAGGTGATGTCAGAGACCCCTCCTGATAGGTGCATTCCTGGGTAGGTAGCCAATCCCCCTCTCAGGGCTATTTAGGGTCTCTCCTCTGGGTGTTTCCTCAGATTCAGCTTGCAACACTCCTCTAGGAATCCTCTGCATCCTCTGCTTCTGACCATCGTATCAAACACAGACTGCTCCAGGAACTGCTGTAACTGCAACAAAGTATCCAGGACGACTCATTTGACCTGCAACTTCAGCTCCAGCCAGCATTTGCAACAGTTTCAAAGGTGTGCATGCTCTGAGGACTGCCTGTCTTCATCCAGCACCAGAAGAACCAAAGGAATCTCCCATGGAGTGACGGAGTCACCTCCCTGCTTCTGCAGGCACCCTTCTGTGACAACGACCGGTACTCTTAGACTCCTCTCCTGATGACGAGCATGCTCCCTGGAACACCGGTGGTGGATCGACATGACCCAGACTGTCCTAAAGTCCAGCTGTCCAAATTTGGTGAAGGTAAGAGCTTGCTTCCCCTTGCTGTGACAGTACCCCTGTGCACCACGTCATCTCCAGCTCCTTGGGCTTCTGTGCACTTCCTCCAAGAATACTTCATGCACAGTGTAGCCCAGGTCCCCAGCACTCCATCCTGCGACGCACAACTCGCTGAGTTGTTCTCCGGCGGCGTGGGACCTTCCTTTGTTGTGCTGCGATGACTGCACTTTTCATCTTCTTTGTCCCCGTGTCCTGGGACTCCCGTGGGTGCTCCCTGATCTTCTGTGAGCTCTCTGAAGTGCTGAGAGCCCCCTCTGTCTCCTCAGTCTGAGTTGATGTAGGAGGCTGGCCTGATTTGTAGTGGGTACCTTGTGGTACTTACACCCTGTGCTAGGTCCAGTTACCCCTTATTAGTAGAATAGATGTGTTTCTAGCAGCTTAGGCTGATAGAAGGTAGCTATGGCAAAGCTTAGTCTGAACTAGGAGACACGCAAAGCTCCTACTATACCACTTTTATCATATAGCACAATATCATAAGAAAACACAATACACAGAGGGGGTCATTCTGACCTCGGCGGTAAAAGGCGCTTACCGCCGGTCAGAAGACCGCCATAACACCGCCGCGGTCGCAGTAAACCGCCACGGTCATTCTGACCCGCAACTGGCAAACCGCCAAAAACCCGACATCAACAAAAGTCCGCCACACCAACGGCCAGCGCAAAACTGGCGATGACCAAACCTCCACCGTCACGCCAACAGAAATACGCCCATGCCATTCCGACCCACAAATCCCCGCAGCGGTCTTTCAACCGCGGTATTCCATTGGCGGTACACACCACCGCAGTCAAAATACACACACCTTTACAAAACACTACCACATTGGACAATTCAAAATACACACACCTGAGACACATACACACACCACTCCCACACACCCAATTAAATATAAAACACACACCCACATCACCCACAAACCCTTACGACCACAATTGCGACTGAAGGACAGAGAGAGACAGCACAGCATAGAGTAGACCATCACACATAGGCAAATCACAACATCACCCACACAATTTCCATGCACAAAACACCATACACCACCACACTCACCACACTCTACAACACATACACCACCCCTCACCTCATCCACACCACCCCATGGCACCCCAAAGACACCCCAGGTTCTCTGACGCAGAACTCAGGGTCATGGTGGAGGAAATAGTTCGTGTAGAGCCCCAGCTCTTCGGGGCACAGGTGCAGCACACCACCATTGCTAGGAAGATGGAGCTATGGAGCAGAATAGTGGACAGGGTCAACGCTGTGGGACAGCATCCACGCAATCAGGACGACATCAGGAAGCGGTGGAACGACCTACGGGGGAAGGTGCGTTCCATGGTATCAAGGCACAACATCGCGGTACAGCGGACTGGCGGCGGACCCCCACCTACTCCCCCAGAATTCACAGCATGGGAGGAGGAAGTCTTGCACATCCTGCATCCTGAGGGCCTCACAGGAGTAGGTGGAGGAATGGACTCTGGTAAGTCAAATCTCCACTACTTCATTTCCCCACCCCACCTGCATGCCAAATCATACCCCCACCCTCACCCCCACCCCCATCACACCAACTCCTTGCAAATGGCTCACCATCACAACCCACCCATCCCAAAACCTAGCTCTGCATGCGTCCCCAAAGCATGGACACCCATCACCAAAGCATGCCCACTGCACACACCCATCACCCCCACAAGCCACCGTCACAAAAGCGCCCACAAGGGAATGCCAGCACTGGGGTACACGGCCACCCACCCATTATATGAAATGCCACACACAGAAGCAATAACCATACTCTTATACCCCTGCAGGACCCGAACGCCACCACACCGCCACGGAGGGTCCAGAGATGTCCATCCCACCCCCAGAAGAGGCCCCCAGTATTGACAGCAGCTCTGTTTTCCTGGACCCAGATGACCAGCCCGGCCCATCGGGGACCTCGGGACAGTCGGTTCCCCACAGACAGCCACAGGCTACACCAGACCTAACCCCCTCTGGGAACACCAGCACAGCTCCCACCCAGCGGGCCCATGCCTCTGTCTCCAGGACACGTCAATCAGCGGTGTGTCCACCACTACAGGGCACCCAGGTTGACCCACCACCCCAACAACAACAGGGACCTGGGGGCAGTGGTAGTGGGCACACCGTCCAGGGGACAGAGGCCCAGGGAAACAGGGGACCTGGGAGGGCTGCTGTGCGACAAGGGGGGACAGGCCCAGGGAACCGATTCTCCAAGAGGCCCTCTCCTCCATCATGGGAGCATACCACCGCTCCCAGGAGACGATGGCTACGGTACTGGCCAGGTTCCAGGAGATCCAGGTACTGCAGGAGGAACAGTACATGGGGTTCAGAGAGGAACTGAGGAACATTAGTTCCGCAATGGGGACCATCGTCGTGGCCCTTAACCAGATAGTCACCACATTGCGGGACCATGTGGCACCACAAAGGGCCCCTGTCACTAGCATGGACCAGGAACAGCCTACCACCTCCGCCGGCGCTAGTGGACAGGAGGCCCCCACACAACGACAGGCCACCAGAACCCCACCTCCTGCAGAAGAAGAACCACCCCGCAAGCGGTCCCTAAGATCTCACAAGAAGACAGAGTAGGATGCCAAGACCCCCGCCAGCAAAGGATACCCCCTGAAGTCATCCCACTGTCCCACATTGTCACCCTGTCCAACCTTGAACTGCCCCTGCTCCATCCTTCCACAGGCATATGGACAATGCACCTGTGAGACTGAAAACTGGACTCTGCCATGGACATTACTCCACCATCACCCATCACCGTTTTACAATCATGTTCCTAAATGTAGCCCTTTAATAAAATCACTTATTGCACTTAAAAAATCTGGAGTCTGCTTGTATTTTGAACAAATGTATTAGACATAACGGTGCAAAAATGTTCATTTACATTGTGATGACAACATACCAATGTCACACAGCTGTAGTCCATGGGCAAACAAAGCAGAGGTCACGCAGTGGGGCCCACAGCTCTGAAAACGGAAGGGAAAGTCACAACTCAGTTAACAGGAACTGGGGGGAAACTCAGACAGTAGAGAGGCAGGAGACTTTAAGTAAATGTAAAATGGCGTGGTTGATTCGTACCTGTGTGCTACTGAAAATACTGTTGTATCACTGTGTCCCTGTTGTCTGTGTCGTCCCCGTCGTCTTCCTCCTCTTCACTCTCCACAGGCTCCACAGCTGCTACAACACCACCATCTGGACCATCCTCCTGCAGGAAAGGCACCTGGCGTCGCAAAGCCAGGTTGTGAAGCATACAGCAGGCCACGATGATATGGCACACCTTCTTTGGTGAGTACATTAGGGATCCACCTGTCATATGCAGGCACCTAAACCTGGCCTTCAGGAGGCCGAAGGTTCTTTCTATAATCCTCCTAGTTCGCCCATGGGCCTCATTGTAGCGTTCCTCTGCCCTTGTCCTGGGATTCCTCACTGGGGTAAGTAGCCACGACAGGTTGGGGTAACCAGAGTCACCTATTAGCCACACACGGTGTCTCTGTAGCTGTTCCATCACATAAGGGATGCTGCTATTTCGCATGATGTACGCGTCATGCACTGACCCAGGGAACTTGGCATTTACATGGGAGATGTACTGGTCAGCCAAACAGACCACCTGGACATTCATCAAATGATAACTTTTTCTGTTCCTGTACACCTGCTCACTTTCACTGGGGGGAACCAAAGCCACATGAGTCCCATCAATGGCACCAATGATGTTGGGGATATGTCCAAGGGCATAGAAATCACCCTTCACTGTAGCCAAATCGCCCACCTCAGGGAAAACAATGTAGCTCCGCATGTATTTCATCAGAGCAGACAACACCCTGGCCAAAACCTTAGAAAACATAGGCTGAGACATCCCTGATGATATGGCCACTGTTGTTTGAAATGATCCACTTGCCAAAAAATGGAGTACTGACAGAACCTGCACCAGAGGGGGAATCCCTGTGGGTTGGCGAATGGGGGACATCAGGTCTGGCTCTAGCTGGGCACACAGTTCCTGTTTAGTGGCTCGGTCAAGTCTGTATGTCAGTATGACATGTCTTTCTTCCATTGTCGACAGGTCCACCAGCGGTCTGTACACGGGAGGATTCCTCCATCTCCTCGCAAGTCCCAGCGGACGGTGCCTAGGAAGGACAACATGGAGCACAGAGTCAAGCAACCCACAGGAACGTAACCACAGCTTGCACAGTACACGATTCGCTATGCATTGAATGGCTTGTATGATTGGCAATGCAAGGCCTAGGCCTGTGTGACGCTGTAGAAATTAAGCCATGTGGGCCCTTGAAATGGCGGCTGCCTGACCTGTGAAGTGTGACAATGGGATGTGAGGTCAATGCGCTGGCGTGGCACACAGTGGCGGTAGGCGATCGAAGACCGCGGCGCAAAGCAGCATTGGTTAACATTGAACCCTATGGGTCTCATGAGCCAATGACGATGTGCGCCGGCGGTCGCGGTACGCACCGCCGCGGTACGCACCGCCGCGGGCATGACCGCCATTTTCTATCTGCTTAATCACTCGAGACCTGATCATCCACAGGAGAGGACCTATACTGCAAGTGCTGCTGGGACCTCGGTCTGGAAGAGACAATGGCTGCTGCGACTGGGGAAAGGGCCCCTGCCTTCACATCTGAGGAATTGGAGAAACTTGTTGATGGGGTCCTCCCCCAGTATGCGCTACTCTACGGTCCTCCAGACCAACAGTTAAGTACACAGGGAGCACGTTGTATGGGCTATGCCTGTGTTGAGTGGGGTGGATGTAAGATGGAGGGGAGCGAATGAGGAATGCAACGCATGACAGATGAGGGCATGTGCCACATGGCAAGGTTGGGGAGGGGGGGCCACTCACATCGACCATGCAGAAAAGTGATGATATTTCTTTTCCCACCCTGTACATGTCACATAGGTCAGCGCCCATCAGAAGATCGACATTTGGCGTGCCATTGCCAAGGACGTCCGGGCCCTGGGGGTCCACAACAGACGGGGCACCCACTGCCGCAAGAGGTGGGAGGACATCTGCCGCGGGAGCAGAAAGACCGCCGAGGCTCTGCTGGGGATAGCCTCCCAACCTAGGAGGGGTGCCACACGGCAATTGACCCCCCTGATGTCCCGGATCCTGGCGGTGGCCTACCCCGATTTGGATGGGCGCGTGAGGACATCACAGCAGACACAAGGGGGTGAGTCTCAGCACATTCTGCTATATTAGCGCACAGTGGAGGTGTCTGGGTGGGGGAGGAGGGCTGTGGCTATCTCTAGGCCAGGGCGGTTTCTGTTGGCTAGGCCCCTCCGTTAGGCATGGCCCTGTGCCCCTGCCCCCCACCTCTGTAGGGTGCTAAGTACAGCTATCCATGGCCCGGGCTCACCTATGTGTGCAGTTGTCCTCCATAGACTTAGACCTGGAACTCCCTCCCCACCAGCCTCAGGACCACCCAGGACCACTCCGCTTTCCGGAGACTCCTAAAGACTTGGCTGTTCGAGCAGCGATAACCCCCCCTTTCCACCCTAGCGCCTTGAGACCCGCACGGGTGAGTAGCGCGCTTTACAAATGCTAATGATTTGATTTGATTTGATTTGATAGACTTGTAAGCCAAGTCACAATAATTGAGTAGTGTACCCTGAGTACGCGGCGTAGTGCATGGGGCTTCTGTGTCTGTCCTCTCCGCCAACGGTGCCGCCAATGCATGCACTCAACATGTCTTTCTTCTTCTCCCCCCCCTTTTTTTTGGTTTTCCTGTTCATGTGTGCATTAGCATCATCAGGCGGAGGAGAAGTGGCATCGGCGCATGAGGGAGCTGCATCTCACATGGCCCCGGAGGGCCCTGCAACCGACTCCGAGTTCACCAGTGAGACGGAGGGCGAGGGGAGCTCCACAACAGGGACCCGTGGAGACGTCAGCGACACCGACACGTCCTCGGAAGGGAGCTCCCTTGTGGTGGCGCAACATCCGTGCCCACCGCAACGACAGGTACAGCCGCCACCCAGCGCACCAGCTCCGCCCTCCCAGCAGCCCCTCAGTGTTCGTCCCGTGCCCGCTCGACCAGGAAGCCGGGCATCTCCTTCGCCCCAGGCACCTCAGGCCCTGCCCCAGTTACCCCTGCTGCCCTCAGTGCGGAGATCATTGACCTCCTCCAGACGCTCATT
The DNA here is from genome assembly GCF_031143425.1 of Pleurodeles waltl. Lineage (NCBI taxonomy): Eukaryota > Metazoa > Chordata > Amphibia > Caudata > Salamandridae > Pleurodeles > Pleurodeles waltl. Next base: position 297,569,012 of record NC_090443.1, on the reverse strand, counting down.
GTTGGGCAGTCTGCCCTTTTGAATGCCATCCAGGGGGTGGAAAGGGAGGTGAATCGGAGCAATGCATACCTGGAGGGCATTCATTCGGGTCAGGCTGCCCATCAGTGATCGTTCAACGCTCTGGCCTCAGCACTGACGGCAGCCATTGTCCCTGTCTCCAGCCTCCCTCCTCCAACTCCCTCCACCCAGTCCCACTCCCCTGTTCCTCTGCCTATCCCAGACACACCTACAGACCAGCCTGCACACACATCAACACCCAAGGGCAGCTCATCCAGACATAAGCACCACAGATCACACAAGCATTCACACAAGCAACATCCACATGCAGACATGCCAACAGCCACTGCCTCCTCTGTGTCCCCCTCCTCCTCGTCTCCCTCCTCCCTCCCTGTGACGTCTCCACTCACACCTGCATGCACACCACCATCAGCCAGTAGGTCAATCACCAGCACACCCACCAGAGCACTCAGCACACGTGCAGTCACCACCCCCACTGCCATTTACACGTCCCCTGTGTCCTCTCCCAGTGTGTCTGTCACCCCCTCTTCCAAACCACACAAACGAAGGCAGCCACCCACCCAACAGCCATCCACCTCACGACAGCCTCCGTCACAAGCACCTGCACCCAAAGACAGCACACTTGACTCTCCTACAACCACATCCTCTTCCTCCACTCCCATACCCACTGCACCTACCCTTCCCATTGCTCCTAAAAAGTTTTTCCTCTCCAAAATTAACCTCTTTGCATCACCTGACCCACCCCCTCCATCTCGTAAGAGTCCAAACAGCACCTCAGCCACCACAAGCCCTGCACCTACTAGGACCATAGTTCAGGGCTATTGGAGTCCACCAGCTCCTAGGGCCGGAACATCGGCCAGCAGCAAGGGGACAGCCAGCCCACCCCCTGGGAAAAGAACCAAAAAAGGGAAGGGGCGGCGCGACAGGCCTGAGACGGCTGCCCCCAAGGACACTACCCTTGCATCGTCACCTGGCACATCCACAAAGGGAGGCAAGGGCCCCAGAGATTCGGCGAAGGAGGGCAAGGGCAGCAGGGCGGACAAGTCCGGCAGCAGGCGAGCTGCCCAGGAGGGCCCCACCAGCCCCATTTCGGGTGTGACGGAGGACACCCATGGGCCCAGGACTCCAGCACAGGAGGGCCCCGCTAGCGAAAGGTCGGATGGCGACTGAGCGGGAATTATTGGCCAGATCTGGTTCCCTAGGAACACAAGACAAGCACCGCTGAACAGGGCCCCGCCGTGACAAGCACCGCTGAACAGGGCCCCGCCGTGACAAGCACCGCTGAACAGGGCCCGGCCAAGACAACGCCAAGACAAGCACCGCTGAACAGGGCCCCGCCGTGACAAGCACCGCTGAACAGGGCCCCGCCAAGACAAGCACCGCTGAACAGGGCCCCGCCGTGACAAGCACCGCTGAACAGGTCCCCGCCGTGACAAGCACCGCTGAACAGGGCCCCGCCAAGACAAGCACCGCTGAACAGGGCCCCGCCGTGACGAGCACCGCTGAACAGGGCCCTTCATCTCAAGCACCGCTCCGCTGGGCCCTTCATCTCAAGCACCGCTCCGCTGGGCACCGCCGTCTCTGAACTGCTCCGCTGGGCCCTTCCTGTCAAGCACCGCTCCGCTGGGCCCTTCCTGTCAAGCACCGCTCCGCTGGGCCCTTCATCTCAAGCACCGCTCCGCTGGGCCCTTCCTGTCAAGCACCGCTCCGCTGGGCCCTTCATCTCAAGCACCGCTCCGCTGGGCCCTTCCTGTCAAGCACTGCTCCGCTGGGTCCTTCATCTCAAGCACCGCTCCGCTGGGCCCTTCATCTCAAGCACCGCTCCGCTGGGCACCGCCGTCTCTGAACTGCTCCATTGGGCCCTTCCTGTCAAGCACCGCTCCGCTGGGCCCTTCCTGTCAAGCACCGCTCCGCTGGGCCCTTCATCTCAAGCACCGCTCCGCTGGGCCCTTCCTGTCAAGCACCGCTCCGCTGGGCCCTTCATCTCAGGCACCGCTCCGCTGGGCCCTTCATCTGAAGCACCGCTCCGCTGGGCACCGCCGTCTCTGAACTGCTCCGCTGGGCCCTTCCTGTCAAGCACTGCTCCGCTGGGCCCTTCATCTCAAGCACCGCTGGCCCATTGGCAGGGCCGGATCTGTGTCGGACAGGGCTTCACGAAGCACTCTGGCCAACATGCCTCCTCCATAACCAGTGGAGTCTGTAATCCACCTGATGGACTGTGGCTTTGCACTTCCCAGGATGACACAGTGGTCAACCCACCCACTGTAGAGACTTGAGAGACTGTGGCTTTGCACTCCCCAGGATGGTACAGTGGGCAATCCACCCACTGTAGAGATTTGAGAGACTGTGGCTTTGCACTCTCCAGGATGGTACAGTGGGCATGGAGGCCCCTCGTGGAACTGGCGTTGTGGACTCATGTGGCTGAGGTGCCCCCCCTCCCTTCCCCCTTAGGTGCCTGTAGTTTTATTATCTGATGCCCCAGCAGTGTTCTCTCCAATGGAATCGGGTCTCGTGTGTGGGCTTTGCCCATGTGTTTATGCACATTGGCCCACGAACAATGGAAGGTAGCCAATATGTGCCGGACTTTTGGGCTATGTATATATTGTTCATGTTGTAATATATTTTATTTAGATATTTCATATTTCACCTAACTTCAAATATGCTATAATATACTTCAATTTTAATGATCAATTTATTTTGTCTTTGCATTATTCCGGGGGGTTTGGGGGGTGTCACTCTGACTTGTTGCTCTGCATTGGTGTGTAGGGATTTGGGGGGGGGGGGGTGGGGGGTGGGTGTGTCGCGTATGTGTGTGCCCGTAACCTTTTCTCCTCCCCCCTTCCCTGTGTCGTAGGTGCAGTACTCACCGTTGTCGTCTGCGCCGGCGTTCGTGCTCCTGGTAGAGGAGCAGGTAGACAATAGCTGGTAGGATGTTTAATTCGGGTTCCATGCTGTCCAGATTCCTCGTGGAGTGTATAGAGGTGAGCGTAGTCTGTTTCCGCCGTGTTTTTATCGGCGGGGCTCCCGCACCGGAAAAGGTGGCGGATTGGTGGGTCGTGATAGTGTGGGCGGTACATTGTCTGCCGCCTGTCTGTTGGCGGTGACCGCCGCGCTGTTTGTTTGTCCCGCCGTGGCGGTCGGAGTGTTAAAGTGGCGGGCTGTGTTGGCGGTTCCCGCCAGGGTCAGAATTCCATTTTTTTTACCGCCTGCCTGTTGGCGGGTTGGCTGCCGCTTTAACACCGACTGCCAGGGTTGGAATGACCCCCAGAGTTACTAAAAATAAAGGTACTTTATTTTTATGACAATATGCCACAAGTATCTCAGTGAGTACCCTCAGTAAGAAGGTAAGTAATATACACAGGTTATATGTACACAAACCCAAAACAGGTAAGTAAGAGTAAGAAAAGTAATGCAAACAGTGTAGAATTACAATAGGATGCAATAGGTAAACATAGGTCTAGGGGCAACACAAACCATATACTGCAAAAGTGGAATGCGAATCACGAATGGACCCCAGACCTATGGGAGCTTGTAGAGGGTCGCTGGGACTGTAAGAAAACAGTCAGGGTGTCCAAGATACCCCACCCCAAGACCCTGAAAAGTAGGAGTAAAGTACACCTACTACCCCAAAAGAACACAATAGTCGTGATAGGGGAATTCTGCAAGAACCACAAACACCAGCAAAGCACTGAAGACGGTTTCCTGGACCTGAGGACCTGCAAGGCAAGGGGACCAAGTCCAAGAGTCGCGATAGTGTCGGGGGGGGGTAGGAGCCCAGAAAACCCTGGTTGAAGGTGCAAGGAAGCTGCCTCTGGATGGAAGAAGCTTAGGATTCTGCAACAACGAAGAGAGCTAAGAACTTCTCCTTTGGATGGAAGATGTCCCACGGCGTACTGAAGGTTGCAGAAGTGTTCCCACGCAGAAATACCACAAACAAGCCTTGCTAGCTGCAAGGGCTGCTGTTTTGGTTTTTGGGTGCTGCTGGAGACCAGGTAGGACCAGGATGTCGCCCCTTGGAGGAGGAGACAGAGGGGGCACTCAGCAACTCAGAGAGCCCCCACAGAAGCAGGCAGCACCCGCAGAAGTACCCAAACAGGCACTTAGAAGATTTGTGAACCGGAGCTGGCTCAGAGTCACAAAGGAGGGCCCCACGATGTTGGAGGCCAACTCAGAGGGTTGAGCACTGTAGGACGGAGTGCTGGCGACCCAGGCTAGGCTATGCACAAAGGAAATCCTGGAGGAGTGCACAGGAGCCGGAGCAGCTGCAAATCACTCAGTATACAGGTTTGCAGTTTAACATGGGGAGGCAAGGACTTACCTCCACCAAACTTGGACTGAAGGATCACTGGACTGTGAGAGTCACTTGGATAGAGTTCCTGTGTTCCAGGGACCACGCTCGTCATGATGAGAGGGGACCCAGAGGACCGGTGATGCAGTCTTTTGGTGCCTACGTTAGCAGAGGGAAGATTCCGTTGACCCACAGGAGATTTCTTCTTGGCTTCCAGTGCAGGGTGAAGGCAGATGACCCCCAGAGCATGCACCACCAGGAAACAGTCGAGAAAGCCGGCAGGATGAGGCGCTACAATGTTGCTGGTAGTCTTCTTGCTACTTTGTTGCGGTGTTGCAGGCGTCCTGGAGCAGTCAGTGGTCTATCCTTGGCAGAAGTCGAAGAGAGAGATGCAGAGGAACTCTGGTGAGCTCTTGCATTCGTTATCTGATGAGAAACCCACAGGAGAGACCCTAAATAGCTCTCAGAGAAGGATTGGCCACCTAGTTAGGGAAGCACCTATCAGGAGGGGTTTCTGACATCACCTGCTGGCACTGGCCACTCAGAGGCCTCCATTGTGCCTTCACACCTCTGCATTCAAGATGGAAGAGGTTTGGGACACACTGGAGGAGCTCTGGGTACCACCCCTGGGGTGGTGATGGACAGGGGAGTGGTCACTCCTCTTTCATTTGTCCAGTTTTGCACCAGAGCAGGGGCTGGGGGATCCCTGACCGGTGTAGACTGGTTTATGCAAAGAGGGCACCATCTGTGCCCTTCAAAGCATTCCCAGAGGCCAGGAGAGGCTACTACTCTCAGGCCCTTAACACCTATTTCCAAAGGGAGAGGGTGTAACACCCTCTCTCAGAGGAAATCCTTTGTTCTGCTTTCCTGGGACTGGGCTGCCCAGACCCCAGGAGGGCAGAAGCCTGTCTGTGGGTTGGCAGCAGCGGTAGTTGCAGTGAAAACCCCAGAGAGCTGGTTTGGCAGTACCTGGGGTCCATGCTGGAGCCCCGGGGATGCATGGGATTGGCACCCCAATACCAGATTTGGCATGGGGGGAGAATTCAATTATCTTAGACATGTTACATGGCCATTTTTGGTGTTACCATTGGGAAGCTACATATAGGTATTGACCTATATATAGTGCTTGCATGTGATTGTGACCCCACATGCACAAATTCCGGGGAAATTGCTCTGAACTATGTGGGGGCACCGTGGCTAGTGCCAGGGTGCCCTCACACTTAATAACTTTGCACCTAACCTTCACCAGGTGAGGGTTAGACATATAGGTGACTTATAAGTTACTTAAGTGCAGTGTAAAATGACTGTGAAATAACGCTGACATTATTTCACTCAGGCTGCAGTGGCAGTCCTGTGTAAGAATTGCCTGAGCTCCCTATGGGTGGCAAAAGAAATGCTGCAGCCCATAGGGATCTCCTGGAACCCTAATCTCCTGGGTACCTAGATATCATATACTAGGGAATTATAAGAGTGTTCCAGTGTACCAATTAGGATTGGTAAACATGATCACTAGCCTGCAGTGACAATTTTAAAGACAGAGAGAGCATCAGCACTGAGGTTCTGGTTAGCAGAGCCTCAGTGACACAGTTAGGCACCACACAGGGAACACATTCAGGCCACAAACTATGAGCACTGTGGTCCTGGCTAGCAGGATCCCAGTGAGACAGGCAAAAACAAACTGACACACCAGTAAAAAATGGGGGTAGCATGCCAGGCAAGATGGTTCTTTCCAACAAAGATTTTCTGTTGGATGCTGGGGCATTGGGAGCATTCATAAGGTGAGGAATCCACAGGTACCGAAGGTAAGTAACTTGTTCTTTTTGCGAGGAGGATGTACATTTTGGCGGTGGGGCAGAGAAAGAGGCGGTGTAAGGAAATGCCTCCTTGGCATGGTTACCCCCTAACCTTTTGCCTTTGCTGATGCTAAGTTATGATTTGAAAGTGTGCTGGGACCCTGCTAACCAGGCCCCAGCACCAGTGTTCTTTCCCTAAACTGTACCTTTGTCTCCACAATTGGCACAACCCTGGCACTCAGGTAAGTCCCTTGTAACTGGTACCCCTGGTACCAAGGGCCCTGATGCCAGGGAAGGATTCTAAGGGCTGCAGCATGTCTTATGCCACCCTGGGGACCCCTCACTCAGCACATGCACACTGCCTCTCAGTTTGTGTGTGCTGGTATGGAGAAAATTACTAAGTCGACATGGCACTCCCCTCAGAGTGCCATGCCAACCTCACACTGCCTGTGGCATAGGTAAGTCACCCCTCTAGCAGGCCTTACAGCCCTAAGGCAGGGTGCACTATACCACAGGTGAGGGCATATGTGCATGAGCACTATGCCCCTACAGTGTCTAAGCAAAACCTTAGACATTGTAAGTGCAGGGTAGCCATAAGAGTATATGGTCTGGGAGTTTGTCAAACACGAACTCCACAGTTCCGTAATGGCTACACTGAAAACTGGGAAGTTTGGTATCAAAATTCTCAGCACAATAAATGCACACTGATGCCAGTGTGCAATTTATTGTAACATACACCCAGAGGGCATCTTAGAGATGCCTCCTGAATACCTACCCGACTTCTAGTGTAGGCTGACTAGTTTCTGCCAGCCTGCCACACACCAGACATGTTGCTGGCCACATGGGGAGAGGGGCTTTGTCACTCTGTGGCCAGGAACAAAGCCTGCACTGGGTGGAGGTGCTTCTCACCTCCCCCTGCACTAATTGTAACACCTGGCGGTGAGCCTCAAAGGCTCACCCCTTTTGTTACAGCGCCCAAGAGCATCCCAGCTAGTGGAGATGCCTGCCCCTCCGGCCACTGCCCCCACTTTTGGCGGCAAGACTCAAGGAGATAATGAGAAAAACAAGGAGGAGTCACCCACCAGTCAGGACAGCCCCTAAGGTGTCCTGAGCTGAGGTGACCCCTGCCTTGAGAAATCCTCCATCTTGAGTTTGGAGGATTCCCCCAATAGGATTAGGGATGTGCCCCCCTCCCCACAGGGAGGAGGTGTAGGAAAGTACCATCTTGCCTGGCATGTTACCCCCATATTTCACTGTATATATGTTGTTTTAGTCTATGTGTCACTGGGACCCTGCCAGGCAGGGCCCCAGTGCTCATAAGTGTGCCCTGTATGTGTTCCCTGTGTGATGACTAACTGTCTCACTGAGGCTCTGCTAACCAGAACCTCAGTGGTTATGCTCTCTCTGCTTTCCAAATTGTCACTAACAGGCTAGTGACCAATTTCACCAATTCACATTGGCATACTGGAACACCCTTATAATTCCCTAGTATATGGTACTGAGGTACCCAGGGTATTGGGGTTCCAGGAGATCCCTCTGGGCTGCAGCATTTCTTTTGCCACCCATAGGGAGATCTGACTATTCTTACACAGGCCTGCCAGTGCAGCCTGAGTGAAATAACGTCTTCCAAGCGAAAGTCTTTTGTCCTCTTAATATATAAACTGAGAGCCCTTCTGGGGTTCGAACGATGGAGTCTCTCTTCTTCCTTCGAGGGATGAAGAGGAGGGTAGAAAGATGGAAGGGTAATGGTCTGTCCCATATGAAAAGGAGTGACAACTTTAGGTAGGATAGCTGCCCTGGTTTTCAGCACCAATTCATCAGGAAAGAATAAAGTAAAGGGAGGTTTAACACTAAGAGCCTGAAGCTCACCGACATTCCTAGCCGATGTTATAGCTATCAGGAAAACCATCTTAAGAACAAAAAATCTTAACTGGGAAGACTGCATGGGTTCAAATGGTGAACCCATTAAAAAAGATAAAACCAGATTCAGATCCCACTGAGGCATAAGAAAAGGAGTGGGAGGAAATGTATTAGTTAAACCCTTTAAGAACCTAATAACAATAAGCGATTTAAACAAGGAGGGTTGATCCGGAAGGCAAAGAAAGGCTGACAATGCCGCCAAGTAGCCTTTAACAGTAGCAACTGCACAACCCTTCTGTGCCAAAGCTAATGCAAACAACAGAAGATCAGACAGATGGCCCCTCAAATTCTCAATTTGTTTCTCTCCACACCAAGCCACAAATTTTGCCTACCTGCCGGCATAAACAGTCTTGGTGGAGTGTCGCCTGGCCGATAAAATAACATCCACTACCTCTGGTGGGAGAGAGAAAGAACTCAGGTTGCCCCATTCAATCTCCAGGCATGAAAGTGCAAGCTCTGGAGGTAGAGGTGTAGAACCTGCCCCTGCGAATGCAAAAGGAGATCTCACCTGAGAGGGAGACGGAGCAGACGGCACAGTGAGAGTTGAGGAAGGTTCGTGTACCACACCCTTCTTGGCCAATACAGAGCTATTAAAATGACCTGAGCCCAATCTTGGCGAATCTTCCTCAGAACCCGAGGAATCAAGGGTATGGGGGAAACACGTAAAGCAACTGGTTGCACCAAGAGATCTGAAACGTGTCCCCCAAGGCTCCTTGCACCGGATACTGGAGGCTGCAGAACGGCAGTGCGCTTTCTCCAGAGTGGCAAATAGAACTATCCTTGGAGAACCCCACATCTGTAAGATGTGAAGGACCAGACCCGGATGGAGACGCCACTTGTGATCGGCCGAGAAATGTCGACTGAGAGTGTCCACACGTACGTTGAGCACTGCAGCCAGATGATTCGCTACCAAGTAAATCCAATGGTCCTGAAGCCAGGACCAGAGCCGAAGAGCCTCTCTGCAGAGAAGGTACGACCCCACTCCTCCCTGCTTGTTTATATACCACATCGCGGTAGTGTTGTCTGTCAGGTCCTGAACTGTCTGACCACGAAGGGACGGGAGGAAGGCCTTGAAACCACTGCTTGCAGAGGCACTACTGAAGAGCCCTCATGTGCCAACGTGCATGAGTGACCAACAGAATGGAAAAAGCGAGCAGACCGAGCAGGTGTAGAACCTTGAGGACTGGAAAGACTGCTCCATTTTGAAACACTGGAATCAAAGCCTGGATGTCCTGAATCTGCTGAGGCGAAGTATAGGCTCGATTCAATGCTGTATCCAGTACTGCCCCTATGAACAGAAGGCGCTGCAAGGGCTCCAAGTGAGACTTGGGCAAGTTTATCGAAAACCCCAGACTGAACAACAACTGAGTTGTCATTTGCAAGTGATGCAGCACAAGCTCCGGAGACTTGGCTTTGATCAACTAATCGTCCAGGTACGGGAATACCAATATTCCCTTCCTTCTGAGACTTTCTCCTGTTTGAGGAACCAATTCAAAATCCTCAGGTCCAGGATTGGTCTCAATCGACCATCCTTCTTGAGAATCAGGAAATATCTTGAATAACAACCGTGACCCCTTTCCTGCTCTGGAACCAACTCCACTGCACCTTTTGATAACAGAATTTGAACCTCCTGCTGCAACAATAGGAGGTGGTCTTCGGAACAAAACGAAGGAAGGGTAGGGATGGAAGGGAGAAACTCCTGAAAAGGAAGAGCACATCCTTTCCTCACATTGTTCAGAACCCAGGAGTCTGATGTAATTAACTCCCACTTGAGGAGAAAAAGACGTAATCTTCCCCCTACAGGAGAACTATGGCTGAAAATTGCTGCCTCCTCTGTAAACTCCCCTGGAGAAGAAACGTCTGATTCCGGGGAAGTGTCTAGCCCACTGGCTGAGTCAAGTGCTTGATATTTCCCCAAGGGCTCCACAATTTTTCCTTCCTCCAGCAGCTGCCTTTGGTACTCCTGCTCCTCCAAAAGCCTTAAAGCTTTTCTGCGCGACCTCAGTCTGGGCTCTAACCTTGGAATCGACATAGAATTAGCCGATGACACCGCCTTCAAGACTGATAGACGCGGACCAGGAGAGAAGGCTGACTACGGTCTAATCCAGAGCCATCCGGCGCCGGAGTGGATCCCATCAGCGCCATCGTCACCTGAGGCTCCGTCATCGACGTCGACTGATAAGGTGATGTCATCGGCGCCGCAGGTCTATAAGGTGATGTCATCTGTACCACAGGTCTTTGAGGCGACGTCATCGGCGCCGAACAGGCACCCTCAGCCGGATAAAAGGGCATATACGGCGCCACCTTGTTAGGAGCCGGGGAGCCCAATGTAAATACCAAAGGACCTGTTGGACCAGATGGTGCACCGGCAGGGGCCATAGCATTAAGCATACTAAACATGGCATTTAAAAATGCCACCGGATCCACTCCCGGAGCCACGAAGGCAGGATACCGCTGGTTTCCATGCAGCACTTGCACCGGTTAAGCATCTGAATCCTGTGCCGCGAGGACTCTCTGGAGGCGCGACCACCTTGAAGACCGACGGCGACAGAGAAGCCTGAGGGCTTTGAGGCTGTGGAGTCACAGTAGGACTAACCTCCCACATCGCACGGCGCCATCTAGATGGAGACCTGGACCTTGAAGGCGCCGAGCCGAACGACGCCAAGAGTTGTGACGATGTCGCTTCTTGTGCTTCTTCGACAAAGTGTGAGAAGACGATCTATGATAGCTCTTATGTCCTTTCTTCGCCTTAGCTAAAAAGAGTTTGGCTTCTCTCTCCTTCAGAGCCTTTGGATTCATGCTCTGGCAGGATACACACTCTTCGACGTCATGCTCAGAGCTTAAACACCAAAGGCAATCATCATGAGGGTCGGTAACCGACATGCGACCCACGCACTCTCAACAAGGCTTAAACCCCTACTTCCTAGGAGTAAACATTGTAACCAGAAACAAGACTGTAATCAGAAACAAAATGGAACACCTTCAACAGTAGCAAGAGCTAGGAGAAAAACGTTAGCGTCGAAGGCACGGAAAAAAGGGAACTGACGTCAGCACACAGGCGAGGACCTTTTATTGGCACGGTGGTGTCAGACGGAGTCGCGTGGAGCCGTGCAATTGTGACATCCTCGTTGATGTGGAGAGCTGGGAAGAAGATTTTCCATCTGATGCTGGCGCATTGGGAGAATTCATAAGGTGAGGAATCCATAGGTAGTTGTATTCATCAGAAATACAGGGTCACCATTGTGACAGAGCCTGATGCATTTTGGGTGCATTTTTATAATTTACACCTGGTTCTGGGTAGAAATCACATTTTGCGATGCTGCATAGGCCTTTTGTGCATTGGGAAAGGCAGTTTTGCATTTCTTAATGGCCTGAAATTGCAATTCGGTCCATTAAGAAATGCAAATCATTAATCACTGAAGCACCGTTTCCTCAAACTCAACTCCAACAAACGGAAGTCCTCATCCTGGGCTCCACCTGGGATGACTTCTGGTGGCCCACAGTGCTCAGTACCCCCCCACACACTCATTGACCACACCTGTAACCTCAGCATCATGGCTAAATCAACACTATCTTATCCTTCTGTTTCCACATGCTCTGCTTGCTTCGAAAGATTTTCAAATGGATCCCCACTGAGTCCAGGAGAATGGTTACCCAGGTGCTCATCAGCAACACGCTCGACTATGGCAATCCACTCTATGCCGGCACCACCCAAAAACTCCAAAAGAAATTGCAGAGAATCCAGAAAGCTTCAACAAGACTCATCCTGAACATCTCCCACTGCAGCCACATCACTGGTCACCTGAGAGACCTTAACTGGCTCCAGATCAACAAAAGAATCACCTTCAAGCTCCTCACGCATGCCTACAAGGCCCTCCACAACATCAGACCCGCGTACCACAACCACTGTCTGCCCTTCCACACACCCACCAGACATCTCCGCTCCGCCCAACTGGCCCTGGCCACCATCGGAAGGATCCGCAATAACTCAACTGGAGAAAGATCCTTCTCCTACCTTGCTGCAAAGACCTGGAACTCTCTACCGGTGCATCTTAGGCAATCACCCTCACTGCCTCAATTCAAGAAGGACCTCAAGACCTGGCTCTTCGACTGAACTGCAATATCCCACTCCCTTAGCGCCTTGAGACTCTAACAGGTGATTAGCTGTACTTTACAAGTACACTGATTGATTGATTAATTGATTGATTGACTGAAGCTAATCATTTCATTGTAACACCTGGCGGTGAGCCTCAAAGGCTCACCCCTTTTGTTACAGCGCCCAAGAGCATCCCAGCTAGTGGAGATGCCTGCCCCTCCGGCCACTGCCCCCACTTTTGGCGGCAAGACTCAAGGAGATAATGAGAAAAACAAGGAGGAGTCACCCACCAGTCAGGACAGCCCCTAAGGTGTCCTGAGCTGAGGTGACCCCTGCCTTGAGAAATCCTCCATCTTGAGTTTGGAGGATTCCCCCAATAGGATTAGGGATGTGCCCCCCTCCCCACAGGGAGGAGGTGTAGGAAAGTACCATCTTGCCTGGCATGTTACCCCCATATTTCACTGTATATATGTTGTTTTAGTCTATGTGTCACTGGGACCCTGCCAGGCAGGGCCCCAGTGCTCATAAGTGTGCCCTGTATGTGTTCCCTGTGTGATGACTAACTGTCTCACTGAGGCTCTGCTAACCAGAACCTCAGTGGTTATGCTCTCTCTGCTTTCCAAATTGTCACTAACAGGCTAGTGACCAATTTCACCAATTCACATTGGCATACTGGAACACCCTTATAATTCCCTAGTATATGGTACTGAGGTACCCAGGGTATTGGGGTTCCAGGAGATCCCTCTGGGCTGCAGCATTTCTTTTGCCACCCATAGGGAGATCTGACTATTCTTACACAGGCCTGCCAGTGCAGCCTGAGTGAAATAACGTCTTCCAAGCGAAAGTCTTTTGTCCTCTTAATATATAAACTGAGAGCCCTTCTGGGGTTCGAACGATGGAGTCTCTCTTCTTCCTTCGAGGGATGAAGAGGAGGGTAGAAAGATGGAAGGGTAATGGTCTGTCCCATATGAAAAGGAGTGACAACTTTAGGTAGGATAGCTGCCCTGGTTTTCAGCACCAATTCATCAGGAAAGAATAAAGTAAAGGGAGGTTTAACACTAAGAGCCTGAAGCTCACCGACATTCCTAGCCGATGTTATAGCTATCAGGAAAACCATCTTAAGAACAAAAAATCTTAACTGGGAAGACTGCATGGGTTCAAATGGTGAACCCATTAAAAAAGATAAAACCAGATTCAGATCCCACTGAGGCATAAGAAAAGGAGTGGGAGGAAATGTATTAGTTAAACCCTTTAAGAACCTAATAACAATAAGCGATTTAAACAAGGAGGGTTGATCCGGAAGGCAAAGAAAGGCTGACAATGCCGCCAAGTAGCCTTTAACAGTAGCAACTGCACAACCCTTCTGTGCCAAAGCTAATGCAAACAACAGAAGATCAGACAGATGGCCCCTCAAATTCTCAATTTGTTTCTCTCCACACCAAGCCACAAATTTTGCCTACCTGCCGGCATAAACAGTCTTGGTGGAGTGTCGCCTGGCCGATAAAATAACATCCACTACCTCTGGTGGGAGAGAGAAAGAACTCAGGTTGCCCCATTCAATCTCCAGGCATGAAAGTGCAAGCTCTGGAGGTAGAGGTGTAGAACCTGCCCCTGCGAATGCAAAAGGAGATCTCACCTGAGAGGGAGACGGAGCAGACGGCACAGTGAGAGTTGAGGAAGGTTCGTGTACCACACCCTTCTTGGCCAATACAGAGCTATTAAAATGACCTGAGCCCAATCTTGGCGAATCTTCCTCAGAACCCGAGGAATCAAGGGTATGGGGGAAACACGTAAAGCAACTGGTTGCACCAAGAGATCTGAAACGTGTCCCCCAAGGCTCCTTGCACCGGATACTGGAGGCTGCAGAACGGCAGTGCGCTTTCTCCAGAGTGGCAAATAGAACTATCCTTGGAGAACCCCACATCTGTAAGATGTGAAGGACCAGACCCGGATGGAGACGCCACTTGTGATCGGCCGAGAAATGTCGACTGAGAGTGTCCACACGTACGTTGAGCACTGCAGCCAGATGATTCGCTACCAAGTAAATCCAATGGTCCTGAAGCCAGGACCAGAGCCGAAGAGCCTCTCTGCAGAGAAGGTACGACCCCACTCCTCCCTGCTTGTTTATATACCACATCGCGGTAGTGTTGTCTGTCAGGTCCTGAACTGTCTGACCACGAAGGGACGGGAGGAAGGCCTTGAAACCACTGCTTGCAGAGGCACTACTGAAGAGCCCTCATGTGCCAACGTGCATGAGTGACCAACAGAATGGAAAAAGCGAGCAGACCGAGCAGGTGTAGAACCTTGAGGACTGGAAAGACTGCTCCATTTTGAAACACTGGAATCAAAGCCTGGATGTCCTGAATCTGCTGAGGCGAAGTATAGGCTCGATTCAATGCTGTATCCAGTACTGCCCCTATGAACAGAAGGCGCTGCAAGGGCTCCAAGTGAGACTTGGGCAAGTTTATCGAAAACCCCAGACTGAACAACAACTGAGTTGTCATTTGCAAGTGATGCAGCACAAGCTCCGGAGACTTGGCTTTGATCAACTAATCGTCCAGGTACGGGAATACCAATATTCCCTTCCTTCTGAGACTTTCTCCTGTTTGAGGAACCAATTCAAAATCCTCAGGTCCAGGATTGGTCTCAATCGACCATCCTTCTTGAGAATCAGGAAATATCTTGAATAACAACCGTGACCCCTTTCCTGCTCTGGAACCAACTCCACTGCACCTTTTGATAACAGAATTTGAACCTCCTGCTGCAACAATAGGAGGTGGTCTTCGGAACAAAACGAAGGAAGGGTAGGGATGGAAGGGAGAAACTCCTGAAAAGGAAGAGCACATCCTTTCCTCACATTGTTCAGAACCCAGGAGTCTGATGTAATTAACTCCCACTTGAGGAGAAAAAGACGTAATCTTCCCCCTACAGGAGAACTATGGCTGAAAATTGCTGCCTCCTCTGTAAACTCCCCTGGAGAAGAAACGTCTGATTCCGGGGAAGTGTCTAGCCCACTGGCTGAGTCAAGTGCTTGATATTTCCCCAAGGGCTCCACAATTTTTCCTTCCTCCAGCAGCTGCCTTTGGTACTCCTGCTCCTCCAAAAGCCTTAAAGCTTTTCTGCGCGACCTCAGTCTGGGCTCTAACCTTGGAATCGACATAGAATTAGCCGATGACACCGCCTTCAAGACTGATAGACGCGGACCAGGAGAGAAGGCTGACTACGGTCTAATCCAGAGCCATCCGGCGCCGGAGTGGATCCCATCAGCGCCATCGTCACCTGAGGCTCCGTCATCGACGTCGACTGATAAGGTGATGTCATCGGCGCCGCAGGTCTATAAGGTGATGTCATCTGTACCACAGGTCTTTGAGGCGACGTCATCGGCGCCGAACAGGCACCCTCAGCCGGATAAAAGGGCATATACGGCGCCACCTTGTTAGGAGCCGGGGAGCCCAATGTAAATACCAAAGGACCTGTTGGACCAGATGGTGCACCGGCAGGGGCCATAGCATTAAGCATACTAAACATGGCATTTAAAAATGCCACCGGATCCACTCCCGGAGCCACGAAGGCAGGATACCGCTGGTTTCCATGCAGCACTTGCACCGGTTAAGCATCTGAATCCTGTGCCGCGAGGACTCTCTGGAGGCGCGACCACCTTGAAGACCGACGGCGACAGAGAAGCCTGAGGGCTTTGAGGCTGTGGAGTCACAGTAGGACTAACCTCCCACATCGCACGGCGCCATCTAGATGGAGACCTGGACCTTGAAGGCGCCGAGCCGAACGACGCCAAGAGTTGTGACGATGTCGCTTCTTGTGCTTCTTCGACAAAGTGTGAGAAGACGATCTATGATAGCTCTTATGTCCTTTCTTCGCCTTAGCTAAAAAGAGTTTGGCTTCTCTCTCCTTCAGAGCCTTTGGATTCATGCTCTGGCAGGATACACACTCTTCGACGTCATGCTCAGAGCTTAAACACCAAAGGCAATCATCATGAGGGTCGGTAACCGACATGCGACCCACGCACTCTCAACAAGGCTTAAACCCCTACTTCCTAGGAGTAAACATTGTAACCAGAAACAAGACTGTAATCAGAAACAAAATGGAACACCTTCAACAGTAGCAAGAGCTAGGAGAAAAACGTTAGCGTCGAAGGCACGGAAAAAAGGGAACTGACGTCAGCACACAGGCGAGGACCTTTTATTGGCACGGTGGTGTCAGACGGAGTCGCGTGGAGCCGTGCAATTGTGACATCCTCGTTGATGTGGAGAGCTGGGAAGAAGATTTTCCATCTGATGCTGGCGCATTGGGAGAATTCATAAGGTGAGGAATCCATAGGTAGTTGTATTCATCAGAAATACAGGGTCACCATTGTGACAGAGCCTGATGCATTTTGGGTGCATTTTTATAATTTACACCTGGTTCTGGGTAGAAATCACATTTTGCGATGCTGCATAGGCCTTTTGTGCATTGGGAAAGGCAGTTTTGCATTTCTTAATGGCCTGAAATTGCAATTCGGTCCATTAAGAAATGCAAATCATTAATCACTGAAGCACCGTTTCCTCAAACTCAACTCCAACAAACGGAAGTCCTCATCCTGGGCTCCACCTGGGATGACTTCTGGTGGCCCACAGTGCTCAGTACCCCCCCACACACTCATTGACCACACCTGTAACCTCAGCATCATGGCTAAATCAACACTATCTTATCCTTCTGTTTCCACATGCTCTGCTTGCTTCGAAAGATTTTCAAATGGATCCCCACTGAGTCCAGGAGAATGGTTACCCAGGTGCTCATCAGCAACACGCTCGACTATGGCAATCCACTCTATGCCGGCACCACCCAAAAACTCCAAAAGAAATTGCAGAGAATCCAGAAAGCTTCAACAAGACTCATCCTGAACATCTCCCACTGCAGCCACATCACTGGTCACCTGAGAGACCTTAACTGGCTCCAGATCAACAAAAGAATCACCTTCAAGCTCCTCACGCATGCCTACAAGGCCCTCCACAACATCAGACCCGCGTACCACAACCACTGTCTGCCCTTCCACACACCCACCAGACATCTCCGCTCCGCCCAACTGGCCCTGGCCACCATCGGAAGGATCCGCAATAACTCAACTGGAGAAAGATCCTTCTCCTACCTTGCTGCAAAGACCTGGAACTCTCTACCGGTGCATCTTAGGCAATCACCCTCACTGCCTCAATTCAAGAAGGACCTCAAGACCTGGCTCTTCGACTGAACTGCAATATCCCACTCCCTTAGCGCCTTGAGACTCTAACAGGTGATTAGCTGTACTTTACAAGTACACTGATTGATTGATTAATTGATTGATTGACTGAAGCTAATCATTTCATTTTTAATAAGATTACAGAGTTTATAAGAAGGTTAATAATTGTGTGTTTTATTTTGTTGTCTTTTTTATAGAATACCATCCAATAGCCGGAAACAAACTTCTGAATAGAGAGCTAGGCTTCAGACAAGATCTTCACACCAGGTGAGAAGGGGACAGGCAGCACACACTTGCCTTAAGTGAAGGCTCCTGGGAGGCAATTGGCCTTCACTTGCTGTCTGGTTGGGTGTGCTTAACACGCATACACACAGCTGCCTTCGTGAGCCACGAATAGAGCTCATTTTTCTGAAATCAGGTATACAGGTGTGAACAATTACTGAAAGTCATAATGGGCATATTTGCTAATGTGCTAGAAATAGTATAGTGATTAGAAGTAGTGACTGAGGATGTTAGTGCTACAGATTATATAGCAACAATGTTGGAGTATTTTCTGTGGTACACACCACTCAGAAATCTCCTCACTTCCTTAATGGTTATCTACACTCTGGTTACAAATTCATATCAAATGCACAACATTAGGGTTTTAGTTTTAAAATAAATATTTAAAAATGTATATTCCATTTTCTAGTGATTGTTGAATGTGATAATAATTAATGAAAGAGTATTTGGCGTTCCACTCTCTATCCCAGTCATCTCTCATGGGAGCAATGGTTACCTGAAACTTCTTACACAAAAACTGCTCAATGGGTTTTGTATTGGTTGCAGTCCAATTTATTTTCTGATTTAGCCACATTAAAAGAATTCTTAGTGCCGGGGGTCTTGAAAATTGACACGAGGACTTCTTTGGCTTCTTTTTTTTATGTGTACTTACCAGAATACTTCGATCACAACAATGACCCTATGAACAGCCACAAGAGTGAGAAGCAGTCTATGTCCTTTATGTGACTTTCTGTGTTGTTTGGTGATGTAAGCATGGGTTCAGCATCAGGGATAGCCGTTGTGTTCATCAGGGCATATACCTGAACTACCTACCCTGGCCTGAACGCAGACACCAGAGGCACACTTTCTAGGGTCTGGTCACAGATATTAATTTGAAACAATCCCTACAAGGCTTAAAGCCTATAGTATTAGGAGGGGATATTCTCGTGAACACTAAAAATAAATTAAAAAAAAAGCTTGTCAACAGACAAGAAAGAAACAGAAGCCAGTTCTGGGTACAAAGGCAGGGAAAGAAAGGGACTGACAGCGTGTTTGGTGGCATCCGTATGCAGTTACAGCAGCCATTTCTGGAACAGAGTGGAGTCACATGAAACCAACTACTGACTCTCGGGCGCTATGTTGGAAAATATTCTGGATCCAGTCTCATGGCTGGGGGTATTCTTACGGTGGTATATAGCCTATAACCTGTGAACAGGAAAGACCAGGCCCATGATAACGTGTAAATAATAACGTGTATAGGCTGTAATCATCAATCAGTACAAAACCATGCAATAGAGAATATAATGTGCAACCAGTGACTCATACTACCCTGAAAACATGTAGAATTATGGTCTGTTCTCAGTGATCAGTATAGACATGGCCAGCTGCAAGCACAATAGTCTGTAACCAGAGAGCAGTACAGCAAAGGTCCAATAGTAACGTGGGATTATACTGGCACGATATGAAAAATCAACAAATTGCCATAAGACAGGTAGGTTGAGTGATTTCATGAAGTTACTAAAATCATGTTTCTTAAAGTCAGAGTAGAATGTATATAGACAATATAATTTCCTTTGTAAAAAAAAAATGTACTCCAAAAAAAGGACAGGCTTCCACCTGACAGTAAAACTGTAAAAAGCACAATCTACCTACCCACACATACCACATTCGCCAAATACATAACAAGCAATATAACAATTGCAACTCTGAGTGGTGTGAGTGGCAGAACAAGTGAGACCCATGCGTGTAGGCCTTATGTTTCTTGGCCTTCTAGACTTATCTGAACTCTGTGGCTTTGATGGTAACCATCACAGGAGCAATAGCGTGTCTGTGCCCTTGAACGAAAGTTCAGCGACAGCCAGTTTCACTTTGCAGTCATGGAAAGCCTCACGGTTCATTGTGGCACCGCAGGTGCACGAGGCCGAGCCATGTTTGGAAGCAAGGCACCAGTGACACGTCATGGGTGTCAGTCAACAACATCTGCCAATGACAGTTACAACATGACTTAAATGTTGTTGTCATAAGGTGGCATACTGCACACTAATGAGTTTTACACGGAAACACGTCTGTCAGAATGACAAAATGAGAAAGCCCCAGATCTGTGTCGGAAGTCACAGAAAGAAAGGAACCAATGCCACCAGGAGGAGGTGGTGCATATATGGTTGTCTGACATCACAACTGGGCATTGTGGATCCAATGCAAAGCTGCACAATGCCACCTGCCAGCGTGTGAGGGAATAGCTTGCAAACGTTTCTAGATTCAGGCCCTCATTATGAGTCGCAGTGGCAGTCTGACTGCGGCCAAAGCAGTGGGCCGACCGATTTGGCGGCGGACAGAGCAACACATTATGACCATGGCAAAAACGCCATGGTCGGACTGCCGGCACCACCAGTTTCCCTCCACAGGAGGGCCTGGGGATGCCAGTGGTCCTAATCCACCAGGGCTGCATTGCATGCAGCGCCACCCTGGGGATTACGACTCCCCTCTCTGCCAGCTTTAACATAAAAAATACTGTACAGTACTTAAATTATTAAGGCGGTCATTCTGACCGCGGCGGGCGGCGGTCGCCGCCCGCCATGCGGTTACCGCCGAATTACCGCCACGCGGTCAAAAGACCGCGGCGGCCATTCCAACTTTCCCGCTGGGCCGGCGGGCGACCGCCAAAAGGCCGCCCGCCGGCCCAGCTGGAAAGCCCCTGCAACGAGGAAGCCGGCTCCGAATGGAGCCGGCGGAGTTGCAGGGGTGCGACGGGTGCAGTGGCACCCGTCGTGATTTTCACTGTCTGCTAAGCAGACAGTGAAAATCTGTATGGGGCCCTGTGAGGGGGCCCCTGCACTGCCCATGCCAGTGGCATGGGCAGTGCAGGGGCCCCCAGGGGCCCCACGACACCCGTTCCCGCCATCCTGGTTCTGGCGGTGACAACCGCCAGAAACAGGCTGGCGGGAAGGGGGTCGGAATCCCCGTGGCGCTGCTGCAAGCAGCGTCGCCATGGAGGATTCCCTGGGCCAGGGGAAAACCGGCGGGAAACCGCCAGTTCCCCTTTTCTGACCGCGGCAGTAAGAATAGCCCAGGAAGCACCGCCAGCCTGTTGGCGGTGCTTCCGCTGCCTCCGCCCTGGCGGTCATGGACCGCCAGGGTCGGAATGACCCCCTAAATGTTTTAACAGAAACATTTCATACATAAACACAAAAATATTTAACATATTTACTCATTTAAAATGTATTTTATTCAACACATGTAGTTTACAAAAAATGTTAAATATTATTTTACTTTTAATTTACATATTTATAAAAAAGTTCCCACACATTTCTCCTGTTAGCCCCCTGTCCCACAAACAAATAGCTTAATACAAATTTAAATAATTAAACTAAATATTTAACATAAAATATTCGTAAATTATTAATCCATTTGAATACCTAAACACGTTAAAAAATACATTATGCAAAATTTTAAAAAATATAAATATTAAATATTTGAACATTAGCTCTTAAATATATATGAAATAATACTACAATGTTATTAAAAAACAATATTGCCTACAATGATATTTTACCTACAATATTTGAACAATGATATCAAAACAACACTAAAACATGATATTCTTATTTACAATTTTCCTGTCAGCAATAGTCTTGCAACGATATGCTGGTAACACTGTATTCAAAACTCAATATTTTGTCCAAGCACACAAGACACCAGGAAATACGCTTCTGTATGTGGGGGGAGCTACCTTTAGGGGGAAGGTTGGTTCCATTAGGGGTGCCAATTATTTGCCTTTTCTTTGTGCTCCCCTTGGGTATAGACACTAAATAAATACAAGAGCAACCCAGAATGTCCACGTGAACCTGGGTATAATTATCACAAAACACATATCCACGTGAGACTCATTTTCAATTAATTTAAATGTTATAGCAGAACTATCTTGCTATTGGTTAACTCATACAAAAAATTCACTATTATATGCTGACGCAGCTTCAAAAACATTAAAAACACGTTTTTCACGTGTGTGTTGGTATTGGATTCAGTGGAGCTTTTTTTAAACATTCTAGAAAAATAATTTTCATCTTCATTTAAGAATTTTTGTATGAGTTAACCAGTAGCAAGATATTTCTGCTATAATATGTAAATTGATTGAAAATGAGTTTCACGTGGATATGCCCCTTGGGGATAGATCAGCCTTTTTTGGGGTTCAACCTACCCCTCAGAGCAGACTTTATTGTGTTTTATAATGATGTTCATTTCTTATGTGCATTTGTCACCTTCATGTTTTTTTCTTTTTATTTTAGTGCAAAACGTTTGCTCGTTTTTGTGGTATATTCTGCTTGCGGTCTTGACATTGGTGGACCTGCAGTTTGTATAGTTGCATGTTTTTGTTAAGGAAACATTTTTGTACTATTTACTTTATATATTTATCAAAGCCCTGTTTGATTGTTTTTAAACTGTTGTAATAATTTAGTATACTTTACTTATGTTCACTGTCTTTCAAATTCATGCTTGGATCCTCACAAGATCTATGATGTGTTGTCTTGTGTTTAATTATTTTTGCCTTTCTAGTGGGATATCTTTGGTGCTTACTGCGTCTGTGCAGAGTAGGTGCAGTTGTTCCTCAGTCTAGGTAACTGTAGCAAATAAGAGATAGCAAGTTGTCTTTTTATAATAGAAAGTTCATTGTGTGGTTTACATTGATATATTCTCTCCAGATCATTGTATTTCAATAGTTGTATTTACTGTTTGATAATACAGCCATAGTTTACAGAGATATAATTTGAACAGTGTTGTTCATAGTTGTCTTTTTTGTGACAGTTGTGTTAGTAAGCATTATGGCTGCTCAGAGCTTGACCACTCAACAGGCTGGTGATCCACTTTTTGAATCTACCTCCAAACATGGCGCTGAGACTGAATCAGCATCTGAGGCAGAAGAGCAAATACAAGATTCTGGCAGTGAATTTCTGTCAGAGAGGAATCATTTGATGATGAATCCACTATAAGCCTGATTAAGTTCCCCATTTAGAAGAGGCTATTGATGTGTCTGTAGTGCGTCATGAGCAAGTTGAATTGTAGTCGGGGCTGGAAGGCTTCCCATTGGACGTGCTTAGGTTGTCCCTAACATGGTGTAGCCTGTTTTTCATGTCTTTAGTGAAGTTGTAGGGTATAAAATTAATACAGAGAACATTGGCCTATCATTCTCTTACAGCTCTTTATTAATGGTGTGTTTTTGGTTTGTAATGTTGAGCAGACCAGTTTGTTTGCAGAAATGTTTTGAGAGACAACAGTGGCACACTTAAGACTCACTCTAGAGCTACCCAGTGGGCATGTACAAATCTCCATGAAATGAATCCGTTTGGGGTTTAACTTTTTTGATGGGATTGCTAAGGAAAACATCATTGTATTTATATTTTTCTACCAGTTGCTTTGTGGCAACTGCTACCTTCCAGCAACCATGATTCGAGATAGGTATTTGCTTCTGCAGTAGGAGCTCCATTTTTTTGGTTAATGCTACAACATTACAGTGAGATCACCATTATTTTGTCTGTCTCTTTAAGATTCAGCCTGTGTTTGACCATTTGGTTGATAGGTTCTCAGAGATCTATATTCCAGGTCAAGATACAACTGTGGATAGGTCTCTGGTCCTATTGAAGGAGAGTTTGGTTTTCAGACAGTATAAATCAAGAAAAAGAGCATGTTATGGTTTTAAGCTATATGTTGTGTGATAGTGCAAAATTGTATGGCAACTTGCCAGAGCACTTTTTCACAAAGGTCACCAATTATACATGGACAATTTCTACACAGGGGTCAACATCAGGACAGTGAGCGCTCCACGGGCAACATAATGCAATAAACTGACTCTTGTGAAATGTAATAATTCATTAATTATGTATTAATGCAGTATGTTAACCTTTTGAATTGCAGAGATTCATGTTAAAACATCATTAATGCTGTTTACTATGTATTGCTCATTTCCAAGGCTTTGCTGCAGTATTACAAGGTGTGGTTAGGGTGTGGTCCCTATTCTAAGCATTTCTAGAATCCCTTCCTCCATTTAAGGGACCCAGCCCAACTCCACGTGCTCACTATTCAGAGGTCCCGGAGCAGAGCAGCAGCATTTTCCTGAGCTCCTATACCGAAGGCTTACCTAGGATTTCCAGGCACTGGCTTCATTTCCTTGGTGATCTTCAAGCAGGGCGGTAAAGTGGAGGTCAGGTTAGGCCCCCACTCCGTTTTCAGAAATACTTGAGTTTTGGGCCTTTTGGTTACATCGCGTGTGCAATGGTTCTTTTGGCATTTAACTCCTGCAGTTTGGATCAGCAGTGTGCACGATCGTATCTTGTCATTTAACTCTTGATGGTTGAATCAGCAACAGTGTGCGCGATTCATTCTTGGCATTTAACTTGCACAGTTCGGATCGGCAGAATGTGCAATCGTATTTGACATTTAAACCTTGATGGTTGAATCGGCAACAGTGTGCACAATTTATTCTTGGCATTTAACTTTCACAGTTCGGATCGGCAGAGTGCGCGATCGTATTTTTGGCATTTAAACCTTGATGGTTGAATCGGCAACAGTGTGCACGATTTCTTCTTGGCCTTTAACTTTCACAGTTCGGATCGGCAGAGTGCGCGATCGTATCCTGGCATTTAAACCTTGATGGTTGAATCGGCAGCAGTGTGCGCGATTTTTTCTTGGCATGTAACTTTCACAGTTCGGATCGGCAGAGTGCGCAATCGTATCCTCGCATTTACATCTTGGTAGTTGAATCGGCAGCAGTATGCGCGATTCATTCTTGGCATTTAACTTTCACAGTTTGGATCGGCAGAGTGCACGATCGTATCCTGGCATTTAAACCTTGATGGTTGAATCGGCAGCAGAGTGCGTGATTCATTTTTGACCTTTAACTTTCACAGTTCGGATCGGTAGAGTGCGCGGTCGTATCCTGGCATTTAAACCTTGGTGGTTGAATTGGCAGCAGTGTGCGCGATTCATTCTTGGCATTTAACTTCCAGAGGCCGGATCGGCAGAGTGCGCAATCATATTTTGACATTTGAATCCTGATGGTTGAATCAATGACAGAATGTGAAAGTCGTTCTTGGCATTTAACCCTTGTGTTTCAGATCGGCGGAAAACGCGATCATTTCTAGACATTGAAAAATTGCATCTTGAAGATTTAGACAAAGTGTATCCTTGCAATCAATGTGTTCAATGATTACTGTTATAGAGTGTCTTTGCAGAGTCATTCATGAACCGAATGCAGATTATTCCTGAAAACTAATATGTTTATTGATCACTGTTATTAAGCAATTTCTATTCAAAGAAATAACTTGATTTAGTTCAAGGTTCTGAGCCTCAGATTGTATTCAAAGGAAACTCTCATATGGATGTTTGCATAATCCTTATTTATTTTCCAGGTACTCAGAGCTAATAAGTTTATGATGAATGAAGGCTCTTGATAATTCATGTTATCAGTCCATAGCTATCCTGAACAAAGCTTATGAACGTCAAAGTGCATAATATGATTATTGTGTTCTTAACTTTTCCTTCCACAGGTCTCCTTCCACGCTGTTCCCAACCTAAAACCCCTTCCCTCACCTGGCCATTCTTTAGCTCTGTGCTATAACGGCTAGTAGAGTTTGGAGCTGCCAAGAGGTCGACATATTGGGAACAGGCGCAAACCCCGAGGATCCGGACTCCCTGACAGAATAGTGAGCCCACAAATTTTGAATCCTCCTGGTTTGCACTAGGTTGTCAATATGGCCACATTGGATGAGCTAGTCAAAGTAATTACGCAGCTCCAATCGGATGTAGTAGCATCTAAAGATATAGCAACTAGCCTAGCTGAGAGAGTGAGTCAGTTGCAGGACAGAGTAGAAAAGAAGGAGCAAGGTCCTCTGGGTGCGGTTTGGCTCAGTCCTCCTACTCAAGGTTCAGGAGGAAGTCCTCCAACTAACATTTCCCTCACAGTTCCCTCAGCCATCCCTTTGGCTCCTCCAGAAAGATTTTCAAGCGCAATCCTTTTAGACTCAAGTAGAATTGCATTTCACTGGTCGACCAAACACCTTCCCTTATGCACAATCCTGGGTGGCCTTCCTGCTATCCTATTTTAATGGAGACGCGGCCACTTGGGCAACTCCTCTTGTGCGTAAAGACAGTCCACTGCTTTATAATTGGTAAAACTTTGTCCGTGAATTTGAAAGAGTGTTCTCAAAGAAATGTCACTTTATCCACAGACAGAGAACTGCTAGAATTGCGACAAGGCAATAAAGACTTGGTTTTGTATTTGGCTAGTTTTAATCGTTTAATAGCAGAAACATCTTGGCCTGAAGAAAAGCAAGCAGCCCTGTTTTATCAAGGACTCAAAGATGAGTTAAAAGACATTCTTGCTCAGATCGATCCTCAGCCAACGGATTGTCAAGACTTGATAAATCTTGTTTTAAGACTAGACCATCATCTTTCTGAACGACAAGGAACACACAAAAAGCTGGGAAACATTCCTGGTGTGTTCACGAGCGCAGAGAATCATGAGTTCAGAAAGAGCATAATCATGAACCAATGGAAATTGGAACCATCAGGAGACCTTTGACGAAAGAAGAAAAATATCTAGGTAGAAAGAACGGTCAATGCCCGTACTGTGGTAGAAAGGGTCACTTCATCAAAGAATGTACAGTAAAACCAAAAGGAAAACAAATCTCCACCAAGAAAGTGGCAGCTAATGTACAAATGGAGCCGGAAAACTAGAACACCCAAGGTGTAAAGAAGGGTTGCTCTTGGGTGTAACTATGGACCCTTCACAGTCAAGACATCTCAAACTAGACTTAGAAGTGCTAGTAAAAAAGAAGAGTTATTGAAAGAAAGCCTTAGTCGACTCAGGGGCTACCGGCAACTTTATCGATTCACAATTGGTTCAAACATGGGGATCCCATGTAAGAAAAAGAAAACGCCAGAAATAGTACAAGCCGTAGATGGAAATCTCCTAGATGGAGGTCCAGTGACTTTACAGACCCTCCCTTTATCTGTGATCTGCAAAGGGGGGAATCAAGATACCAAACACGTAGAAAAACTAATCTTTGACGTCATCCATGCTCCTCAATACGGGATCATCCTCGGCATGCCGTGGTTAAGTCACAATAACCCTGTGATAGACTGGCAAGAGAGAAAAATCATGATTCCTTCACTCATGTGTAAAGAAATTTGACTACAGACAGCGAGATTCACAGTTTCTCACAAAACTCACATAGCCACAGCCGCTGAAAAAAATGTAACATTACCCAGGAAGTATTCATCTTTTTTAGGCCTCTTTGATGAAAAAGAAGCAGAAACCTTGCCACCTCATAGACCTTATGACTGTCAAATTGATCGGACTCCTGGTGCTATATTTCCTAGCTGTCGTGTGTACGCCTTGTCAGAACATGAAAACCAACACCTGAGAAAATACTTGGAACAATTTCTAGCTAATGGATTTATTCATCCCTCTAAGTCTCCTGCAGCATCTCCTCTTTTTTTTGTCCCAAAGGCTAATGGGGATCTTCAAACCTGTATAGACTACAGAGGATTGAATAAAATCACAGTAAAAAACAAATACCCATTACCCTTGATTCCTGTCTTGTTGGATCAAGTTAAAAAGGCCAAAATCTACACCAAGTTAGATTTAAAAGGTGCTTACCACTTAGTCAGAATGAGAGAAGGCGACGAATGGAAGGCTGCTTTTAAAACTCGATATGGTCTATTTGAATACACAATCATGCCCGTTGGACTTTGTAATGTACCAGCAGCATTCCAATTTTTTTTTAATGATGTCCTCAGAGAATTTCTAGATATATTTGCAATAGTCTATATCGATGATATTCTAATCTATTCAGATAACAAAGTCGAGCATGTACAACATGTCAAGAAGATTCTCACTGTTCTTCGAAAACATCATCTATATTGCAAATTAACTAAATGCAAAATTCATGTTACCACCGTTGAATTTTTAGGGGTCATTCTTACCCCTAAAGGCATGGTCATGGCAGAAAGAAAAGTACAAGCAGTATCTGATTGGCCAATTCCAAAGAATGTTCGAGATGTTCAATGTTTTCTAGGCTTTGCGAATTTCTATCGCAGGTTCATAGATCATTTCTCACAGACAGTGGCACCAATCACCAAGCTATTACGAAAGAAAGAACCATTTGTATGGTCCCCAGAAGCTGACAAAGCTTTTTCCACCTTAAAGGAAGCTTTCTCCACGGCCCCAGTCTTGACTCACCCAGACACTAATCGTCCGTTCATAGTGGAAGCAGATGCTTCAGATGTGGCAATCGGCGCAGTGCTATCACAACGTAGTAAAGATACTGGTCAGCTACAACCCGTAGCCTACATGTCTCGGAAACTAAACGAAGCTTAACGAAACTATGTCATCGCGAGAAAGAGCTCTTAGCAATCTGTTATGCCTTCAAAGAGTGGATACACTATTTGCTAGGTGCCAAGTACACTATCACAATATACACAGATCATCGCAATCTTCAGTTCATGAGCTCAGCTAGACTTTTGACTCCTCGACAATTGCGTTGGATGTTGTTTTTTGCTGAGTTTGATTTTGTGGTAACCTTCCGTCCCGGTAAAGGCAATCGTAAAGCGGATGCCTTGTCCAGACAAGATTCCACCATGTTACCCGCAATCCAGTCTCTACGAGCTATCATTGCCCCAGACAAAATTCTCTGTATCATCAAAACTGAAGACTTTTTTGAAGAGATTCGTAACTCTTTCACCACTGAGAAATGGCAAAACTGGGCTCAAGAAGATCCCAAAAGATCAATCAAACAAGACCTACCTTTTCATGGTACATGTTTATTTGTTCCAACTACCAAGTTACGCAAACTAGTGTTTCACTGGTCACATGTTATACCTACGGCAGGTCATTGAGGTATTCCTAAGACTCTTGAACTGATACAACAATACTTATGGTGGCCTACTTTGACAAAAGACGTCAAGCAAATGGTAGATCATTGGGAAGTTTGTGCTCATATCAAGACAAGTCACTCAAAACCAAAAGGGTTGTTACATCCTCTCCCAACTCCACTCCGTCCTTGGCAACACATATCCTTAAACTTTATTACAGGACTGCCAGTTGTTCAATCTCACTCAGTAATCCTGGTGGTAGTAGATAGTCTCACTAAGTATGCACATTTCATTGCTTGCAGGAAATTGCCTACCTCCAGTGAACTGGCAACAACACTTTAAATCAAGTGGTCCGTTATCACGGATTACCAAAAGTGATCCTCTCCCATCAAGGATCACAATTCGCCTCTAACTTCTGGAAGACGTGGTGCAAAACACTACAAGTTACATCTACACTATCTACTAGTCATCATCCTCAAACAGATGGCCAAACTGAGAGACTCAATCTGACATTGAAACACTATCTACGTGCTTACGCTAAGAAAGCACTTCATTCCTGGAAATCAATGCTCTGGTTAGCCGAACTAGCCTACAATAACTCGTATCATATTTCCACTGGTGCAACACCTTTTTCCGGCCTATTTGGCTATCACCCTGCTACTTTGCCAATCACAATTCCACAAGGAAGTTCACTTACACCAGCGGTGTCTGAAACAATACGACAACTCCATCAAACTGAAAAACAAATCCATCAACACCTAGAGAAAGCAAAACAAACGTATAAAAAATATTACGACAAAAACATTTTAAAGGAGCACAATATAAGACAGGAGACAGAGTGTGGCTTTCCACACGCCATATTGATTTCAAGAAAAAACGTATGTTTAATCCCAAATAAATAGGTCCTTACACAGTCATTCAGCAGATCAATCCTGTAACATATAAGCTGCAGTTACCAAAGTCACTATGTATTCATCCAGTTTTTCATACTTTTCTCCTGAAAAGAGCAATCCAAAAAACTCACTCACAACCAGCTCCAGTTCTCGTACAGGGAGAAATGGAATACAAAGTAAAACAGGTTCTGGATTCAAAATTTAGAGGTTGTAATCTATGGTATCTAATCTCTTGGGAAGGTTATGGTCCCGAAGACAATTCAAGGGTCGCTGCATCTGATATTCATGCTCCACGACTAGTGTGATGTTTTCATCGCTTAAACCCAGATAAACCAGGCCCTAGAGCGCGTTCGGGAGGGGGGAGTACTGTCAACATCAGGACAGTGCGCGCTCTACAGGCAACGTAATGCAATAAACTGATTCTTGTGAAATGTAATAATTCATGCATTATGTATTAATGCAGTATGTTAAACTTTTGCGTTGCAGAGATTCATGTTAAAACATCATTAATGCTGTTTACTATGTATTGCTCATTTTCAAGGCTTTGCTGCAGTATTACAAGGTGTGGTTAGGGTGTGGTCCCTATTCTAATCCTTTCTAGAATCCATTCCTGCAGCCTGGCTGGGTGTGGCACGTGGGCGGGGCCTGGGTCTATTTAAGGGACCCAGCCCAGCTCCACGTGCTCACTATTCAGAGGTCCCGGTGCAGAGCAGCAGCATTTTCCTGAGCTCCTGTTCCGAAGGCCTACCTAGGATTTCCAGGACCTGGCTTCATTTCCTTGGTGATCTTCAAGCAGGGTGGTAAGGAGGAGGTCGGGTTAGGCCCCCGACTCTGTTTTCAGAAATACTTGAGTTTTGGGCCTTTTGGTTACATCGCGTGTGCGATGGTTCTCTTGGCATTTAACTCCTGCAGTTCGGATCGGCAGTGTGCGCGATCGTATCTTGTCATTTAACTCTTGATGGTTGAATCGGCAACAGTGTGCACAATTTATTTTTGGCTTTTAACTTTCACAGTTCGGATCGGGAGAGTGCGCAATCGTATTTTGACATTTAAACCTTGATGGTTGAATCGGCAACAGTGTGCACAATTCATTCTTGGTATTTAACTTGCACAGTTCGGATCGGCAGAGTGCGGGATCGTATTTTGGCATTTAAACCTTGATCGTTGAATCGGCAACAGTGTGCACGATTCATTCTTGGCATTTAGCTTTCACAGTTCAGATCGGCAGAGTGCGCAATCGTATTTTTGGCATTTAAACCTTGATGGTTGAACCGGCAACAGTGTGCGCAATTTCTTCTTGGCCTTTACATTTCAAAGTTCGGATCGGCAGAGTGCGCCTTCGTATCCTGGCATTTAAACCTTGGTGGTTAAATCGACAGCAGTGTGCGCTATTCATTCTTGGCATTTAACTTTCACAGTTCGGATCGGCAGAGTGCGCGATCATATCCTGGCATTTAAACCTTGGTGGTTAAATCGACAGCAGTGTGCGCTATTCATTCTTGGCATTTAACTTCCACTGTTCGGATCGGCAGAGTGCGTGATCATATTTTGACATTTGAATCCTGATGATTGAATCACTGACAGAATGTGAAAATCATTTTTGGCATTTAATCCTTGTGTTTCAGATCGGCGGAAAGCGCGATCATTTCTAGACAATGAAATCTTGATGCACATTTTTGATATTTAAAGTGTATAATAATTCTTAAGCAGTTGCATCTTGAAGATTTAGACAAAGTGCATCCTTGCAATCAATGTGTTCAATGATTACTGTTATAGAGTTTATTTGCAGAGTCATTCATGAACCTAATGCAGATTATTCCTGAAAACTAATATGTTTATTGATCACTGTTATTAAGCAGTTTCTATTCAAAGAAATAACCTGATTTAGTTCAAGGTTCTGAGCCTCAGATTGTATTCAAAGGAAACTCTCATATGGATGTTTGCATAATCCTTATTTATTTTCCAGGTACTCAGAGCTAATAAGTTTATGATGAATGAAGGCTCTTGATAATTCATGTTATCAGTCCATAGCTATCCTGAACAAAGCTTAAGAACGTCAAAGTTCATAATCTGATTATTGTGTTCTTAACTTTTCCTTCCACAAGTCTCCTTCCACGCTGTTCCCAACCTAAAACCCCTTCCCCCACTTGGCTATTCTTTAACTCTGTGCTATAACGGCTAGTAGAGTTTGGAGCTGCCAAGAGGTGGACATATTGGGAACAGGCGCAAATCCTGAGGATCTGGACTCCCTGACAACACGTTACAAATATTTTAAAAGTTGTTCAAAGTGGGTACTGTGGCATGTGGCACAATCCTCTTAAACTGTGAAGAGAAAGGAATTAGGGCCAGATGTAGCAACTTCCGCATTTGCGATTCGGAAATTGCGAGTCTGTGCGACTTGCAATTTCCGAATCGCAAATTTGGATGCAGTGTCTCAGACACCATCTGCGACTCTCTATGGGGTCGCAAAGACCCACCTCATAAATATTAATGAGGTGGGTCGCATTTTGCGACCCCATAGCGAGTCCCTGCACTCACAGACCTCCATATCTGTGACTGCTTTTTAAATAAAGCAGTTTTTTATTTTTATTTTGCAGCCCGTTTTCCTTAAAGGAAAACGAGTTGCAAAATAAAAAAAATAACGAAACCATTTGGTTTCGTTTTTTCAGAGTAGCACACTGCCTTCTCTGAAAAAACCTTTTGGGCAACATTCACAAAGGGGAAGGGGTCCCCTTCCCTTTTGCGAATGAGTTACCACCAGTGTGTCACTGGTGGTAACTTCGAATTGCGATGCGAGTCGCAAATAGGAAGGGAACACCCCTTCCTATTTGCGAGTCGCATTCACAATTTGCGAGTCGGTACCGACTCGCAAATTGTGAATATGCATCGTAGAAGGCTTTTTGCATGGCGCAAACTGCGATTTTCGCAGTTTGCACCATGCAAACACCTTACTACATCTGGCCCTAAGTCACATTGAAATATTCAGGCAGAAAAGATGTCCACATACTTACTATTCATGATGAAAGTACTGTGAATGTTTGGTGTCAGGTACCAGAAGTGTGCAAATCTGTGCTCATTCTAGGCTACAACAAGCAGATGCAAAGTATAGATAGAGTAGATCAAAGGTTGGAGCCTTACAATGCTGCTCGAAAGTCCTATATCTGGTACAAGAAGTTGGCTGTTCAATTATTTCATTTAGTATCCTTCAAACTGACATTGTATTCAAAGATTGATCTCCAGAATCCAACATGAGTTTTGTACTGTTTTAGCAGTCTGTAATAGGCAGCCTTGTTGCAATAGAGTGAGCCAGTGTTCCTAGAATTGAAGCAGTTGAGGATGTGGCTAGATTGAAAGATCGCAACTTCCCTGAATGCATTCCCCGAATGTCCAAAAAAGACTTTCCTTGTCAGAGATTTAGGGCCAGGTGAATGACCATTTTAGCTGTCGCAAATGGAGATTTGGCATGTTCGCGACAACTAAGTTGGCCTCTGGCATGTACAAGCCCTATTTTGTGAGTCGGTATCCTATCCCCTTAGAGGTACGATAGTGGCAAAAAGAGATAATTCTAATGCTCTATTTTGTGGTACTGTGGTCGAGCAGTAGGCTTATCAGAGGGTAGTGTTAAGCATTTGTTGTACACACACAGGCAATAAATGAGGAACACACACTCAAAGACAATTCCAGGCCAATAGGTTTTTATATAGAAAAATATATTTTCTTAGTTTATTTTAAGAACCACAGGTTCAAGATTTATAAACAATACTTTAAATGAAAGGTATTTCACTCAGGTATCTTAGGAACTTTGAATCATCACAATAGCATGTACAGTTTTGGCACAAATTTCAATAAGCTATTTTAAAATTGGACACACTGTAAAATTCAACAGTTCCTGGGGGAGGTAAGTATTTGTTAGTTTCACAGGTAAGTAAAGCACTTACAGGGTTCAAAGTTGGGTCCAAGGTAGCCCACCGTTGGGGGTTCAGGGCAACCCCAAAGTTACCACACAAGCAACTCAGGGCCGGTCAGGTGCAGAGGTCAAATTGGTGCCCAAAACGCATAGGCTTCAATGGAAATAGGGGGGCCCCGGTTCCAGTCTGCCAGCAGGTAAGTACCCGCGACTTCAGAGGGCAGACCAGGGGGGTTTTGTAGGGCACCGGGGGGGGGGACACAAGTCAGCACAAACAGTACACCCTCAGCAGCACAGGGGCGGCCGGGTGCAGAGTGCAACAGGCGTCGGGTTTGCAATAGGTTTTAATGGGAGATCCAGGGGTCTCTTCAGCGATGCAGGCAGGCAAGGGGGGGGGGTCCTCGGGGTAGGCACCACCTGGGCTAGGGAGAGAGCCACCTGGGGGTCGCTCCTGCACTGGAGGTCGGATCCTCCAGGTCCTGGGGGCTGCGGGTGCAGTGTGTTTCCCAGGCGTCGGGTTCTTTGAAGCAGGCAGTCGCGGTCAGGGGGAGCCTCTGGATTCCCTCTGCAGGCGTCGCTGTGGGGGCTCAGGGGGTTCAACTCTGGCTATTCACAGGCTCGCAGTCGCCGTGGAGTCCTCCCTGTAGAGTTAGTTTTCCGCAGGTCGAGCCGGGGGCGTCGGGTGCAGAGTGGAAAGTCTCACGCTTCCGGCGGGAAACGTGTGGTCTTTAAAAGTTGCTTATTTGTTGCAAAGTTGCAGTTTCTTTGGAACAGGGCCGCTTTCCTCTGGAGTTCTTGGTCCTTTTAGATGCAGGATAGTCCTCTGAGGCTTCAGAGGTCGCTGGACCCTGGGGGACGCATTGCTGCTGCAGTTTTTCTTGAAGTGGGGAGACAGGCCGGTAGGGCTGGGGCCAAAGCAGTTGGTGTCTCCGTCTTCTCTGCAGGGCTTCAGGTCAGCAGTCCTTCTTTGTCTTCAGGTTGCAGGAATCTATCTTCTTAGGTTCTGGGGGGCCCTAAATACTCAATTTAGGGGTGTGTTTAGGTCTGGGAGGTTAGTAGCCAAATGGCGACTAGTCCTGAGGGCTACACCCTCTTTGTGCCTCCTCCCAGAGGGGAGGGGGGCACATCCCTAATCCTATTGGGGGAATCCTACATCTGCAAGATGGAGGATTTCTAAAAGTCAGAGTCACCTCAGCTTAGGACACCTTAGGGGTTGTCCTGACTGGCCAGTGACTCCTACTTGTTTTTCTCATTATCTCCTCCGGCCTTGCCGCCAAGAGTGGGCCCGTGGCTGGAGGGGGCGGGCATCTCCACTAGCTGGGATGCCCTGTGGCGCTGTAGCAAACGGGGTGAGCCTTTGAGGCTCACCGCCAGGTGTTACAGTTCCTGCAGGGGGAGGTGAGAAGCACCTCCACCCAGTACAGGCTTTTTTACTAGCCACAGAGTGACAAAGGCACTCTCCCCATGTGGCCAGCAACATGTATGGTGTGTGGCAGGCTGGCAAAACTAGTCAGCCCACACTGGAAGTTGGGTATGTCTTCAGGAGGCATCGCTAAGATGCCCTCTGGGTGTATTTCACAATAAAATGTATACTGGCATCAGTGTGCATTTATTGTGCTGAGAAGTTTGATACCAAACTTCCCAGTTTTCACTGTAGCCATTATGGTGCTGTGGAGTTTGTGTATGACAGACTCCCAAACCATATAGTCTTATGGCTACCCTGCACTTACAATGACATATTGGGAACAGGCGCAAATCCTGAGGATCTGGACTCCCTGACAACACGTTACAAATATTTTAAAAGTTGTTCAAAGTGGGTACTGTGGCATGTGGCACAATCCTCTTAAACTGTGAAGAGAAAGGAATTAGGGCCAGATGTAGCAACTTCCGCATTTGCGATTCGGAAATTGCGAGTCTGTGCGACTTGCAATTTCCGAATCGCAAATTTGGATGCAGTGTCTCAGACACCATCTGCGACTCTCTATGGGGTCGCAAAGACCCACCTCATAAATATTAATGAGGTGGGTCGCATTTTGCGACCCCATAGCGAGTCCCTGCACTCACAGCCCTCCATATCTGTGACTGCTTTTTAAATAAAGCAGTTTTTTATTTTTATTTTGCAGCCCGTTTTCCTTAAAGGAAAACGAGTTGCAAAATAAAAAAAATAACGAAACCATTTGGTTTCGTTTTTTCAGAGTAGCACACTGCCTTCTCTGAAAACACCTTTTGGGCAACATTCACAAAGGGGAAGGGGTCCCCTTCCCTTTTGCGAATGAGTTACCACCAGTGTGTCACTGGTGGTAACTTCGAATTGCGATGCGAGTCGCAAATAGGAAGGGAACACCCCTTCCTATTTGCGAGTCGCATTCACAATTTGCGAGTCGGTACCGACTCGCAAATTGTGAATATGCATCGTAGAAGGCTTTTTGCATGGCGCAAACTGCGATTTTCGCAGTTTGCACCATGCAAACACCTTACTACATCTGGCCCTAAGTCACATTGAAATATTCAGGCAGAAAAGATGTCCACATACTTACTATTCATGATGAAAGTACTGTGAATGTTTGGTGTCAGGTACCAGAAGTGTGCAAATCTGTGCTCATTCTAGGCTACAACAAGCAGATGCAAAGTATAGATAGAGTAGATCAAAGGTTGGAGCCTTACAATGCTGCTCGAAAGTCCTATATCTGGTACAAGAAGTTGGCTGTTCAATTATTTCATTTAGTATCCTTCAAACTGACATTGTATTCAAAGATTGATCTCCAGAATCCAACATGAGTTTTGTACTGTTTTAGCAGTCTGTAATAGGCAGCCTTGTTGCAATAGAGTGAGCCAGTGTTCCTAGAATTGAAGCAGTTGAGGATGTGGCTAGATTGAAAGATCGCAACTTCCCTGAATGCATTCCCCGAATGTCCAAAAAAGACTTTCCTTGTCAGAGATTTAGGGCCAGGTGAATGACCATTTTAGCTGTCGCAAATGGAGATTTGGCATGTTCGCGACAACTAAGTTGGCCTCTGGCATGTACAAGCCCTATTTTGTGAGTCGGTATCCTATCCCCTTAGAGGTACGATAGTGGCAAAAAGAGATAATTCTAATGCTCTATTTTGTGGTACTGTGGTCGAGCAGTAGGCTTATCAGAGGGTAGTGTTAAGCATTTGTTGTACACAAACAGGCAATAAATGAGGAACACACACTCAAAGACAATTCCAGGCCAATAGGTTTTTATATAGAAAAATATATTTTCTTAGTTTATTTTAAGAACCACAGGTTCAAGATTTATAAACAATACTTTAAATGAAAGGTATTTCACTCAGGTATCTTAGGAACTTTGAATCATCACAATAGCATGTACAGTTTTGGCAAAAATTTCAATAAGCTATTTTAAAATTGGACACTGTAAAATTCAACAGTTCCTGGGGGAGGTAAGTATTTGTTAGTTTCACAGGTAAGTAAAGCACTTACAGGGTTCAAAGTTGGGTCCAAGGTAGCCCACCGTTGGGGGTTCAGGGCAACCCCAAAGTTACCACACAAGCAACTCAGGGCCGGTCAGGTGCAGAGGTCAAAGTGGTGCCCAAAACGCATAGGCTTCAATGGAAATAGGGGGGCCCCGGTTCCAGTCTGCCAGCAGGTAAGTACCCGCGACTTCAGAGGGCAGACCAGGGGGGTTTTGTAGGGCACCGGGGGGGGGGGACACAAGTCAGCACAAACAGTACACCCTCAGCAGCACAGGGACGGCCGGGTGCAGAGTGCAACAGGCGTCGGGTTTGCAATAGGTTTTAATGGGAGATCCAGGGGTCTCTTCAGCGATGCAGGCAGGCAAGGGGGGGGGTCCTCGGGGTAGGCACCACCTGGGCTAGGGAGAGAGCCACCTGGGGGTCGCTCCTGCACTGGAGGTCGGATCCTCCAGGTCCTGGGGGCTGCGGGTGCAGTGTGTTTCCCAGGCGTCGGGTTCTTTGAAGCAGGCAGTCGCGGTCAGGGGGAGCCTCTGGATTCCCTCTGCAGGCGTCGCTGTGGGGGCTCAGGGGGTTCAACTCTGGCTATTCACAGGCTCGCAGTCGCCGTGGAGTCCTCCCTGTAGAGTTAGTTTTCCGCAGGTCGAGCCGGGGGCGTCGGGTGCAGAGTGGAAAGTCTCACGCTTCCGGCGGGAAACGTGTGGTCTTTAAAAGTTGCTTCTTTGTTGCAAAGTTGCAGTTTCTTTGGAACAGGGCCGCTTTCCTCTGGAGTTATTGGTCCTTTTAGATGCAGGATAGTCCTCTGAGGCTTCAGAGGTCGCTGGACCCTGGGGGACGCATTGCTGCTGCAGTTTTTCTTGAAGTGGGGAGACAGGCCGGTAGGGCTGGGGCCAAAGCAGTTGGTGTCTCCGTCTTCTCTGCAGGGCTTCAGGTCAGCAGTCCTTCTTTGTCTTCAGGTTGCAGGAATCTATCTTCCTAGGTTCTGGGGGGCCCTAAATACTCAATTTAGGGGTGTGTTTAGGTCTGGGAGGTTAGTAGCCAAATGGCGACTAGTCCTGAGGGCTACACCCTCTTTGTGCCTCCTCCCAGAGGGGAGGGGGGCACATCCCTAATCCTATTGGGGGAATCCTCCATCTGCAAGATGGAGGATTTCTAAAAGTCAGAGTCACCTCAGCTTAGGACACCTTAGGGGTTGTCCTGACTGGCCAGTGACTCCTACTTGTTTTTCTCATTATCTCCTCCGGCCTTGCCGCCAAGAGTGGGCCCGTGGCTGGAGGGGGCGGGCATCTCCACTAGCTGGGATGCCCTGTGGCGCTGTAGCAAATGGGGTGAGCCTTTGAGGCTCACCGCCAGGTGTTACAGTTCCTGCAGGGGGAGGTGAGAAGCACCTCCACCCAGTACAGGCTTTTTTACTAGCCACAGAGTGACAAAGGCACTCTCCCCATGTGGCCAGCAACATGTATGGTGTGTGGCAGGCTGGCAAAACTAGTCAGCCCACACTGGAAGTTGGGTATGTCTTCAGGAGGCATCGCTAAGATGCCCTCTGGGTGTATTTCACAATAAAATGTATACTGGCATCAGTGTGCATTTATTGTGCTGAGAAGTTTGATACCAAACTTCCCAGTTTTCACTGTAGCCATTATGGTGCTGTGGAGTTTGTGTATGACAGACTCCCAAACCATATAGTCTTATGGCTACCCTGCACTTACAATGTCTAAGGTTTTGCTTAAACACTGTAGGGGCATAGTGATCATGCACCTATGCCCTCACCTGTGGTATAGTGCACCCTGCCTTAGGGCTGTAAGGCCTGCTAGAGGGGTGACTTACCTATGCCATAGGCAGTGTGAGGTTGGCATGGCACTCTGAGGGGAGTGCCATGTCGACTTAGTCATTTTCTCCCCACCAGCACACACAAGCTGACAAGCAGTGTGTATGTTGCGAGTGAGGGGTCCCCAGGGTGGCATAAGACATGCTTCAGCCCTTGGAGACCTTCCCTGGCATCAGGGCCCTTGGTACCAGGGGTACCAGTTACAAGGGACTTACCTGGATGCCAGGGTGTGCCAATTGTGGAGACAAAGGTACAGTTTTAGGGAAAGAACACTGGTGCTGGGGCCTGGTTAGCAGGCCTCAGCACACTTTCAAATCATAACTTGGCATCAGCAAAGGCAAAAAGTCAGGGGGTAACCATGCCAAGGAGGCATTTCCTTACAGGGTCCATTGCCTACCCTTAAAAAATGAAACATAAATGTTTAATTTTTATTTTTGAAATGCAGCCCGTTTTCTTTTAAGGAAAACGGGCTGCATTTCCAAAAAATGCACTGCTTTATTAAAAAAAGAGTCACAGACATGGGGGTCTGCTGTCCCAAGCAGCCCTCTATCCCTGTGAGTGCCGGGCATTCCCAATGGGTCACAAATTGCGACCTGCTTCATGAATATTAATGAAGCAGATCGCTTGCAACCCATTTGGGAACCGCAAATAGTGTCGGA
This sequence comes from Pleurodeles waltl, assembly GCF_031143425.1. Classification (NCBI taxonomy): domain Eukaryota; kingdom Metazoa; phylum Chordata; class Amphibia; order Caudata; family Salamandridae; genus Pleurodeles; species Pleurodeles waltl. Next base: position 297,529,798 of record NC_090443.1, on the reverse strand, counting down.
GACACTGCTGTACATCAGCTTTTGTGATTCACAAATTGTGAGTTCCTAAAAATCACAATTTGCGAGTTGCAAAAGCTGATGGTCGTACATCTGGCCCGTAGAGCCTGTGTCCAAAGAGAAGTACAAAAGGAGAGCCATACGTACTTCGGAGTATCCTTCTAATCCCGGCCTATGTGTACCCAAATATTTTGTAACATACCCAACTCAAGTATTGGGAGCAATTATGAGAGTAAAAGGAAATTGACTATGGATTGTATATATTTTCTGTTTGGACACTAGATTGCCAATATTTTTATGTGTTTAGCTAAACCTGCTGTGCATGCAATCATAGATGTTTTTTCATCATATGTAAATAAGTGGGTTATTTTAAGTTTTAAAAAAACTGAAAATGTACGGTTTTTAGTTGAATGCTTTATTTTGTTTCTGTATTTGCTATGTGTGTAATCTCTTCATTCTGGAAGTGTTTTAAAATGAAAGTTGAGTGAAGCTGCACAGTGAAATCTGAGTGGCATTTGGCTGGTTGTGTGTGAGAAATGGCTTTTGGCTGGTGGTGTGTGGGACCAGCGTCTGCCTGACACATTGTGTGGACTGGTTTTAAGCTGACGGTTTGTGGCAGTTCAATGGTGGTATGTGTAGTGGCAGTTGACTGACAGTGTGTGTGTAGTAATGCCTGATTGTTAACCCCTTCGCTGCCAGGCCTTTTCCCCCTCTTGTGCCAGGCCTTTTTTTGCCTATTTGGAATAGTTCTCACTTAGGCCCTCATAACTTTTTGTCCACATAAGCTACCCATGCCAAAGTTCTGTCCTTTTTTTCCAACATCCTAGGGATTCTAGAGGTACCCAGACTTTGTGGGTTCCCCTGAAGGAGGCAAAGAAATTTCTCAAACAGACATCTTTTTTACACACTCTCTTATATTTGGAAGGACAAAATGTAGAGAAAGACAAGGGGCAATAACACTTGTTTTGGTATTCTATGTTCCCCCAAGTCTCCCGATAAAAATGGTACCTCACTTGTGTGGGTAGGTCTCACGCCTGCAACAGGAAATGCCCCAAAACACAACGTGGACACATCACATTTTTCTACAGAAAACAGAGGTGTTTTTTGCAAAGTGCCTACCTGTAGATTTTGGCCTCTAGCTCAGACGGCACCTAGGAAAACCTAAAAAACCTGTGGATTTGTGAAAACTAGAGACCTAGGGGAATCCAAGATGGGGTGACTTGTGGGGCTCTCACCAGGTTCTGTTACCCAGAATCCTTTGCAAACCTCAAAATTTGGCTAAAAAAACATGTTTTCCTCACATTTCGGTGCCAGAAAGTTCTGGAATCTGAGAGGAGCCACAAATATCCTTCCACACAGCGTTCCCCCAAGTCTCCCGATAAAAATTATACCTCACTTGTGGGGGTAGGCCTAGCACCCGCAACAGGAAATGCCCCAAAACACAACGTGGACACATCACATTTTTCACCGCCATCAACATTTTTTTTTTGTTTATAAACAACAAAGAAACAACAACTAATTATAAAATAAGTACAAAACTACAAACACAAAAGCTCTAACTAAATACATGACAGTAATGCAGACCGTGAAACTGAACATATGAAAATATAAAATAGGCCGTTTACACTCACAGTATTTCCCAAACGTTTTTCGTGGTGTGGTAACTTCTAAAACAGCTGGGCACACACAACCCAGGCTTTGAAGGGCAATCAGGGCAGTACATCCGGCTCTCGCTCCGGATTGCTCTCCCGACACATACTCTACATTTCTTTGTGGACAAGTCTTTTTTGGGAGTGGGAGGAATGTGATCTGGAAAGTGCCAATCTTTCAATCTAGCCACATCCTCCACCACTTCTACTCTAGGAACTCTTGCCTGTTCGACCACAATAAGGCTCTCTATCACTGACTCCTGAAATTTAACAAATGTCATCCTTGACTCAGGTGAACAATCCTTGAACACAATAAAAGCATTAAAAGTTGCCAAATGAAATAAATGTAGGGCCAACTTTTTATACCACACATAAGACTTACGAAGAGCAGTGTAAGGTTCCAACCTCTGATCTACTCTATCAACACCACACATGTGCCTATTGTAGTCCAAAATGCACGCAGGTTTGCGCACTTCCGCAACCTGACCCCAAACAGCCCAGGGGAAGTACTCTCATCATGGATGGTAGATAGCATGTACACACCCCTCCTGTCTGAAAATTTCAGAACTAGCAGCTCATTATTCCGCAAGGCACTGCACTGTCCCCTCTCAAGTTTTTCACAGACAAGCTCCCTTGGATAGCCTTTCCGGTTAGAACGGCTTGTGCCACAAGCAACAGTGTCCACTCTAAACAACTCCTTGAACAACTGCACTCCAGGGTAGAAATTATCTACATACAAATGGTGACCTTTGTTAAACAGTCATCTACCAAGTTCCCACACAATTTGTTCGCTAACTCCAAAAGTGGCCGGACAACCAGGAGGGTCAATACTAGAATCCCTACCAGTGTAGACCCGGAAATTATACACATATCCTGTACTGCTTTCTGACAGCATATACAGTTTAATCCCATACCGTGCCCTCTTACCAGGAATGTACTGCTTAAAAACTAAACGCCCCTTGAAAAGGACCAAAGACTCGTCCACACTTATCTCTTTGCCTGGAACATAGACCTCTGAAAAACGATCTACAAAATGATCAAGAACAGGCCTAATCTTAAAAAGACGGTCACAATCAGGGTGATCTTGTGGCAAGACTAAAGCATTGTCTACAAAATGCAGCATACGAAGAAGAAGCAAATAGCGATTACGTGTCATAGTTGCAGGAAATATAGCCGTTGCCATCAAGGGACTCGTAGACCAATAAGAAGCCAGTGACGGCTTCCTGATCAACCCCATCAAAAAAGTCAAACCTAAAAACGTTTTCATCTCTTCCAGATATGTGGGAACCCACTGAGTAGCTCTAGACTGAGGCCTAAGTCTGGCAGCGTTGTCCCTCAAATATTGTTTCGCATACAAATTAGCCTGCTCCACAATCTCTTCCAAAAATACATTGTCCATAAACAAGGGAAAGAAATCGACAGGCAAAAAGTTTTCCATATTGACTCTATACCCTGGGAGACCAGTAAATGCAGGTAACTGTAACTGCTCCATGTTTGGGGCAATCCAGGTGTCAGGTCTTCTAATGGGAAACCCTTCAGCCCCAGGCTGCTGCAGTCGTGGCACATCAATGTCCTCCTCGAAAACAGGCCCTTCATCTGCACTGAGAGTAGCTTCCTCATCAGAAGAATACTCTCAGACAGAAAACTCACTGCCAGAATCTCTAACTTCTTCCTCTGCCTCAGATGCAGAGTCAGTCTCGTAATCATGGTCTGAAGACGACTCAAAGAGCATGCCAACAACCTGCTGAGCGGTCACTCTGCGGCTAGCCATGATCCTCACTAACAACAAATGGATTGCCAACAACAACTAGCACTAAAATAAGTAATAAACACAGTGTAGCTTTATCACAAAGAGTTATGTACTAAAAAACTATACCAAAGATGCTTTGAACTAGAACAAAAAGAAGAAATAAACTGTTATAATCACAAATACAAATACTTCGCCAGATGACAAACACCCCGCCACCAAGAACTTGGAAATTGTCCCTGGTGCCTAAGTGGCTTCTGCCCCACTAGGAGGCAGATGGGCCTAAAAAAAATAGGCTGATCTGCCCCCAAGTGGGTCAGAAATGGCCAACAGCTCTGTACCCTGTTTGGGGGGGGGGACGGCCCTTGCCAAAGGGGGCGAATGGGGGTGCCCCCAGCACAAAAAAAACAAAGGGAACCAAAAAAAAAATCTCTGACATCTTGGTGCCTTCTGCCCACCTTGGAGGCAGATGGGCCTAAAAAAAATAGGCTGATCTGCCTCCAAGGTAGGCAGAAATGGCCATCACTAATGTGCCCCCTTTGGAGGGCGATCCTTGCCAAAGGTGCCGCCCCCCCCACACAAAACACACACATAGACACACAGGATCCCTGGTGCCTAAGTGGATTCTGCAGATGGGTGTAAAATAAATTGGACGATCTGCCCCCAAGGGGGGCCGAAATGCCAACAGCTCTGTGCCCCCTTTAGGGGGAGACTCTTGCCAAAGGGGGCAAAAGGGGGCACACCCAGCACTAAACAAAAAAAGTGAACAAAAAAAAAAGCCCTGCCGCATTGGTGGTTTCTGCACTTCTTTGGGGCAGATGGGCCTACAAAAATAGGCCCATCTGCCCCCAAGAGGGGCAGAGATGGCCAATACGTAATTTCCCCCCTTTGGGGGGTGACCCTTGCCCAAGGGGTGCCCCCAGACACACAAAACACACACACACCACACAATCCCTGGTGCCTAGTGGGTTTCGACTCCCCTGGAGGCCAGATCGGCCAAAAACATGGCTGATCTAGCCCCAGGGGGGCTGAAACATATAAAAAATGATTGCCCCCGGGGCAGCAACCCTTACCTAAGGGGTCGCAGCCCAAAAACATAAAGAAAATAAATTTCCTGGTGTCTAGTGGTTTTTGGACCCCCCCCAGGGGGCAGATCAGCCAAAAAATCAGCCGATCTGCCCCCAGGGGGGCCAAAATAGGATTAAAAAATCGCCCACAATGGGAGCGACCCTTGCCCAAGGGGTCGCTCCCAAAAAACATAACAAATATAAATTCCCTGGTGTCTAGTTGTTTTCAGCCCCCCCGGGGGCAGATCGGCTGAAAAATCGGCCGATCTGCCCCCAGGGGGGCTGAAATAGGAAATAAAATTGCCCCCAATGGGAGCGACCCTTGCCCAAGGGGTCGCTCCCAAAAAACATAACCAAAATTAATTCCCTGGTGTCTAGTGGTTTTCGCCCCCCCCCCCTCCCGGGAGGCGATCGGCCAAAAAATCAGCCGATGTGCCCCCAGGGGGGGGCCGAAATAGGAACAAAAAATAACCCCCAATGGGAGCAACCCTTGCCCAAGGGGTCGCTCCCCTAAATCCCATTAGAAAGAATCCCTGGCCCGCGATCGTGGAGCAGGAATCCACTGAAAACAGGCACAGAGGGAAATGTACTTTGTAGGCAACATTTTGTATAGTTAGATATTGGTTGCTGTAGGCCTGTTTTAATGCAGATATTTAAATGGATTTTGGTGTGGATGGTCTGCGTTTTCTTATCATTGTTGCTTGAGGTTGATATGTTACATTTAAAAAATGTAGATTTTTGCATTTAATTTTATATGGTTGCTTTCATGCATGCCGATCTTTGGTGTTGCCATGATTATTATTTAAACTTTTATCTGCCTTCTTTGTCAAACATGGTATTCTGGATCTCCTTTGAGGATTACTTTACATGTGACAATTGGCATGTTTTTTTCTCTGATCGTCTGTGAGGGTTACTTTTCACAGTTTGGGAAGAATAACTAAGAACCTAACTCCTGCTAGTTGTTGTTCTGACCTGAGATCTCAGCAAATACCTCCCTTTGGCTCTCCTTTCCACTGTGTCTGTTTTTCCCCCCAAAAAGGGAAGGACTCACCTGTTTAGAGTCCTCTCCCTCGACACACTGGAAGCAAATGGCTTCCAGCGCGTCCTCGGCAATACTTGATGACGTCGGCGCGCTGTGAGCGTGCTGATGTCATCAGAATGCCGAGGGGGGGTCGGGGGTGGAAGGGGAAGGGATTCCCTTTCCATCCACTACCGGTGGGTGTGGGGCCCACTGGGGAGCGCTAGCTCTCCCCACGCGGGTCCGGTGCAGGACAAGATCAACTCGTCCAAGGCACAGAAGGAGTTAATGCGATTGTTGTAATATGTCGGCCGTGGCTGGCAGTATGTGATGCAGAAAGGGTGTTTGAATGACCTATAAAAAGGTTGGTGCCTTGTTGTGGATTTACAGCTCATGCGCTGAGTCACTGGTTCAGTATTCTGAAATTTCTATTATCTTATTAATAGTGATTTCTGCCTTTTCATTTTGTGAAATCCTTTTGAACTTTTCACTCACCCTTGTTCCAGATTCAACCAGTATGTGTGTGCACTTGGGTATTAGATGGGTGTACAGCTATATATCTCTTTTCTGACTTTCACTGCCAAAGTGTACATTGTCTGTAGGGAATACTTACAAACCTCAGGGACTCCATGGTGGTGTGCCTCCCAGGGATCCTACAAGGTTTTCTTACCTAGAAGCCCTTGCCAACCTCAAACATTGGCTAAAAGCACACATTTTCTTCATACTTCCTTGAGTGAAAGAACTGGAATTTCCACAAACTTGCTATCAACCGTTCACACATGTCTCCTGATAAAAATGATACCCCATCTGTGTGGGTGGATCCAGCACCCATGACTGGAGGGGGTCCAAAATGCAATGTGACATCAACAAAAGGGGCAGCTGCAGATTGTTGGCCTGGGCTCAGCGGCTACACAGGACATTGTTTGTAAGAATACTTTGCAGGATCCACACAAGGTACACTACCTTGGGCTCCCCCGAGTGTCTAGTTTTCAGAAATGTGTGGGTTTAGTAGGTTTCTCTGGTTGGCCACTGAACCTGGACCCCAAAACCACATCTACTCCCATTGCCAAATCAGGTCATTTTTGGGACTGGAAATGTTGATGTCTCCACATTGTGTTTTGGGTCCTTTCCTGACACGGACATCAGGCCCAAACACAGAAGTGAGGTACTATTTTAATCAGGAGATTTTGTGGAATGCTTGGTGGTCGGAAATTCTGGGCTTTCCACAAATTATTGATGTTTGTAGCCAAAGTTTGAGGATTGCATGTGCTTCTGGGTAAGCAAACCTACTGAGAGTCACACAAGTCACTTCACCCTGGACTCCTCGGATGCCTAGTTTTAAAAAATATGCAGGTTTTCTATGGTTCATAGCTAATTACATTGCAAAAAAGGGTCTGTTTTTAGTGGAAAAATGTGATGTGTCCATGTTATGGTTTGGGCCCCTTCCTGTCATGGGCACTAGGCCCACCCACACACAGGTAAGGTACCACTTTTATCATACAATGGATAGTAAGAGTATTCTGGCAGAAATTTATAAATTCTACTCCCACTCACACACTTCACATGTGGATACATGAACCAATCTAATTGATCAGTACTTTCTGAAATTGCTATGGAATCACACAAACAGGTTTTGTGTGAACCCATCTCAGTTGAGGAAATTGTATTGGCCACAGAGGGGTGTACGGAGTGAAAACCCCAAACAGCAAACTTCTGACAGCAGAACCTTATTAAATCTATAAAGTAATACTGGCCCTGCGCTTGCTGGAATTTGATAATGATGCTTTGGAGGGAGTAGTGCACCCCCAGCAATTTGAGAGATAATTGTTGCTGTGCTCCCTACTCCAGAGAAGGACTTACCAGTTGTCAATTCAATCATATGCTCTGATCTGCTTAATCTGGAAAATCTGATATTAGCTAAAGTATACCAGGTTCGCTAGCCCTGTTGATGAAAGTCCTGGTACTCCTAATTCAATCAGACGTAGGCACTCATTACAACCCTCGCGGTACATGCAGCCTACCCCCGTGCTGACAGCTGCCAACATACCGTGACCGCGGCGATATACCGCTACGGGTATTATGACCCACACTGAGAAATCCGCCACTATACAGACACCCACACAAGTCCACCACACCAAAGGTCAGTGATAAACTGGTGGTAACAAAACCCACACCGTTATGCCAACAGGAATATGCCCACAGCACAACGACCCACGAATCACCGCAGCGGTCTTTCAACTGCGGTAAACCATTGGCAGTACACACCGCTGCGCTCAAAATACACACACACTAACAAAACTACACCACATTGGACAATTCAAACTACACACACCTGACACACATACACACACCACACCAACACACACAATCCAATATAAAACACACACCCACATTACCCACACCCCCTTACAGCGAAAAAAAGATAGCAAACAGAGAGAGACAAGCCAGGAGCACCCACTCAATCTGAGCCACAAAACACCATCACCTATGCACCATCTACACACCTCACACCACACACCCCAACACATCACCCCACACACCCTCACACATATCACTCACACCACATCCATGGCACCCCAAAGACACCCCAGGTTTTCAGAGGAGGAGCTAGCGGTCATGGTGGAAGAAATCATCTGGGTCGAGCCACAGCTATTCGGATCACAGATGCAGCAGACATCCATTGCTAGGAAGATGGAGCTATGGCAGAGAATCATGGACAGGGTCAACGCCGTGGGACAGCATCCCAGAACAAGAGATGACATCAGGAAGAGGTGGAACGACCTACGGGGGAAGGTGCGTTCCGTGGTTGCAAGATACCAGGTACCAGTACAGAGGACTGGCGGTGGACCCCCACCTCCTCCCCCACAACTAACAACATTGGAGGAGCAAGTCTTGGCGATCATGCATCCTAAGGGCCTCGCAGGAGTAGCAGGAGGACTGGACTCTAGTAAGTCAAATCTTTACTACTATATCCTCCCAACCTGCATGCCATCACACACCCCCACCCTCACCCTCACTCCCATCACTCCACCACCTCACACATACCCCACTATCACAACCCACCCATGCCAATACCAAGCCCTGCATGCCACAACAATCCATGGACCCCTATCACAGACCTGCATGGACACCCATCTCCACAGCATGCCCAGTAGAGAGAATCACCTAGCCCACAAAATCACGACGCACACAAGGCAAAGCTGACAGGGAAATCACAACAAACACACCCATGCACAAGATGGCACACGCAGATGCAATAACACTGCATTTCCATCCCCACAGGACCCCTACTCAACGTCACCGGGGAGGACTTGACAGCAACATCCAGTCCCCCCAGAAGAGGCCCACAGTGACAACAGCAGCTCTGCACGCCTGGATCACAATGACCAACGTGGCCCATCTGGGACCTCTAGACAGTCGGTTACCCTGCCACAGTCCAAACCCACCACAGAGCCTCCCCCCTCAGGAAACTCCACCACAGCACCCACCCAGCGGGCCCATGCCACTGTCCCCAGGACATGTCAATCAGCAGTGTGTCCACCACTACAGGGACCCCAGGTAACCCCACAAAAACAGGACGATCAGGGACCTGGGGTCAGTGGGCACACGGTTCAGGGGACAGAGGCACAGGACAACAAGGAAGCTGGGAGGACTGCTGTGCAACAGGGGGAGGACAGGCCCAGGGAACCCACTCTCCACGAGGCACTCACCAACATCCTGGGAGCATACCACCATTCCCAGGAGACCATGGGCCAGTTACTGGCCAAGTTGCAGGAGACCAAGCGGCTGCAGGAGGGACAGCACCTGGGGATCAGGGAGGACCTCAAACACATCTACACCATCCTGGTCACCATTGCAGGGGTGCTGGCTGACATGGCCAACACCATGAGAGAGGCAGTGGCACACCAAAGGGGTCCTGACACTAGCCACACCGAAGAACTGCCCTCCACCTCCGCCGGCGCGGACAGGAGGCCCCGTCACAGGAACAACAGGCCACCAGCACCCCACCCCCTGTAGAAGGAAAACCACCCCGCAAATGGTCCCTGCAATCCAGGCAGAAGCCAGAGAACATTGCAAAGACGCCTGCCAGGAAATACGACTCTCCTGATTGTCACCCTTCTGTCCCACTCTGTCACCCTGTCCACCTTGAAATGCCATTACTCCCCTTCCTAAGCCCCATTGGACAATGCACCTGTGATACCAAGAGACTGGACGCTAACTGGACATTCCTCCAAGCTTGCCCCAGCCCATTGCACATCCCCCTCTACTTATGAGCACTTAAATAAACACCTCTTGGACAAATACAAATCTGGAGTCTGTCAAATGATTCAAATATGTATTAGTAAAACATTATCAAAGCATTGCAAGTCATAGGTATAGTTAAAGTTACATTGGAATGACCTTTAGTGGGCAGCAGTAAACATACCAGGAGCCAGAGTGGGCCACAGAGATCTGAAAATAGAGATGCCAAAGGGTACAGTAAGTGGCCATAGACATAGGGAAATCAGGCTGCCATGTACAATGTCCAAAAGAAAACTGAAAAGTAAAGTGAAGTGACAGTGTCTTACCTGTGTGTCACTGGAAGTACTGCTGTATTATATTACTTCTGTTGTCCATATCTTCTTCCTCTGCCTCCTCTTCCGCACTGTCCACAGGCTCCACCGCTGCCACAAGACCATCTCCAGGCTCATCCTCCTGCAGAAAAGGCACCTGGCGCCTCAAGGCCAGGTTGTGCACCATGCAACATGCAACGATGATCTGGCACACCTTCTTGGGTGAGTAGTACAGGGATCCACCTGTCCGATGGAGGCACTGGAACCTGGCCTTCAGGAGGCAAAGGTTCTTTCAATTATCCTCCTTGTTCGCCCATGTGCCTCATTGTAACGTTCCTCTGCCCTTGTCCTGGCATTCCTCACTGGGGTCAGTAGCCATGAGAGGTTGGGGTAACCTGCAAATATGGAGGGATGCCTGTTAGACACACACTAACCCTTAGGGACAACCCCATAACCAGACATCAACTTATACTGGGTGGGGACCTTGGACTCACCTATTAGCCACACCAGTACCTTTGGAGTTGGCCCATCACATATGGGATGCTGCTATTCCTCAGGATAAATGCTTCATGCACAGAGCCAGGATACTTGGCATTCACATTGGAGATGTACTGGTCCGCCAAACACACCATCTGCACATTCAGAGAGTGAAAGCTTTTTCTATTCCTGAACACTTGTTCATTTCTGCGGGGAGGGGTCAAATGCCACATGTGTACCATCAATGGCACCAATGCTGTTGAGGATATGTCCCAGGGCATAAAAGTCAGCTTTCACTGTGGCCAAATCCTCCACCTGGGGGAATACGATGTATCTGCGCATGTGATTCAGCAGGGATGACAACACTCTAGTCAACACGTTGGAGAACATTGAGTGAGACATCCCTGATGCCATGGCCACTGTTGTTTGGAAGAAACCACTTGCCAGGAAATGGATCGCTGACAGGACCAGCATTAGAGGGGGGATAGTGTGGGCTGGTGGATAGCTGACATCAGGTCTGGCTCCAATTGGGCACACAGTTCTTGGATTGTGGCCCGACCAAATCTGTATGTTATGATAATGTGTCTGTCCTCCGTTGTCGCAAGGTCCACGAGGGGTCTGTACACCGTACGATGTCGCCATCTCATATTCATTCTCAGCAGTTGAAGCCTATGGAGGAAAACGGTGAGCAGAGGGTCATAATTAGAAATCAATTGCAATAAGGATGTATCTTTACCTTAACAGAACCAGAATGGGAATCCGAGAGTCAGTTGCTGTGCCAATGTCTGCTGTGACTCAGTTAGGTGCCATGCCCTGTGCCCCCCTGAAATGGCGGCTGCCTGACCTCTGAGGAGGGACAAGTGGAAATGAGGTCATTCTGCTGGCGTTGTGCGCTGTTGCAACTTCACATTGGTTATCATTGGGCCCTATGGGTTTCAGGAGCCAATGCCGATGTACGCCGGCGGTGACGGTACGCACCACCGAGGACTTGACCGCCATTTTCTATCTATTCACTCACTTGCTACCTGACCTTCAACAGGAGAGGACCTACACTGCAAGTGCTGCTGTGACCTGTGTCTGGAAGCGACAATGGCTCATGTGTCTGGGGAAAGGGCCCATGCCTTCACTGCGGTGGAGTTGGAGAAACTGGTGGATGGGGTCCTACCCCAGTACATGTTACTCTACGGTCCTCCAGACAAACAGGTGAGTACACTGTGTGCATGATGCGTGGGCCATGAATGTAAGGATTGCTGTGTGTGTAAACCACATGTAGGGGGGGCTGAGGGGTCCTGGGCAGAGTGCTGCATGTATGGTGGTCAATGTATGTGGGTAAGGGGATGGGAGGGATATGGTGGGCCATGAGTATGACACTCCGGACGGTATGACTAATCCCTTTTCTGCTGTCTTTTTCCTGCAGGTCAGAGCCCATCAGAAAAAGGGTATTTGGCGTGCCATCGCCAAGGAGGTGCGGACCCTGGGGGTCTTTGACAGATGGACACCCACTGCCGCAAAATGTGGGAGGACCTGCACCGCTAGGCAAGGAAGACGGCAGAGGCCCAGCTAGGGCTGGCCTCCCAGTGAGGAAGGGGTGCCCGTTGTACCCTGATCCCCCTGATTTTTCGCATCCTGGCAGTGGCCTATCCGGAGTTGGATGGGCGCTTGAAGGCATCACAGCAGCCACAAGGGGGTGAGTACAGATTCAGAATCATGACTGTGCGTGCATTAAGGCTTACCTGGGTGGGGGATGTGGGCTGTGGGTGCCCCTAGGCCAGGGTGAACTAGCAGGGTAGGTCCCTTGTTGGGCAGGCTCTGGTGCACTACTACCCCAATAGTGTTAGTGGACATCTACTACTGGGCAGGGTTCTGCAGGTTTCAGGTGTGCAGCTAATGGCGTTAGGCGTTGTACCCCATGGGCTGGTGACTACCTTAGTAACTTGTAGTGCATGGCCTAGTGCATAGGGCTGCTCCCTGTGTGTTGTGTATGCCAACAGAAGTGGTGTTGCTGGCATTGACCAAGTGTATCCTGGCGGAGGAGCAGAGGCAACGGCGATGAAGGGAGCTGCATCCCACATGGGCCTGGAGGCCAAATCCACTGACGGTGAGGGCACCAGTGGGTCAGAGGGTGAGGGGAGCACCATGATGGGGACAGGAGGGGAGGCCACAGACAGCCACTCCTCCTCCGATGGAAGCTCCCTGGCGGTGGCGGACACATCTGTGCCCACCCCAACAACAGGTACAGCCGCCACCCCCTCACCAGCACTGCCCTCCCAGCAGCCCCTCAGCGTGTTTCCCGAGCCCACTCACCCAGGAGGGTGGGCATCTCCTTCCCCCCCAGGCACCTCAGGCCCTGCCCCAGTCAGCCCTGCTTCCCTCAGTGAGGAGGCTATTGACCTCCTGAGATCCCTCACTGTTGGGCAGTCAACCATTCAGAAGGCCATCCAGGGTGTCAAGAGGCATTTGCAACAGACAAATGCATACCTGGAGGGCATTCACTCTGGGGTGGCGGCCCAACAGAGAGCATTTCAGGCTCTGGCCTCAGCACTGATGGCAGCCATTGTCCCTGTCTCCAGTCTCCCCCATCCAACTTCCTCTTAACCAGTCCCAATCCCCTCAACCACAGCCTATCCCAAGCACACATTCAGACCAGCATTCACCAAATCAACACACAAAAGTGGCTCAGGCAAACACAAGCACCACTCTTCATCTCACAGGCACTCACACAAGCACCATCCCCATGCAGAAACACCAACATCCACTGTGTCCCCATCCTCCTCGTCTTCCACCTCCCTCCCAATAGCATCTCCACTCACACCTGCATGCACTATATCCTCATCCACTACCTCCATCACCAGCATGCCCATCACAACACACCCCTCAGTGGCAGTCACCACCCCCACATCCATGCACACATCCCCTGTGTCCTATCCCACTGTGTCTGAGACCCCTCCTCCCAAAGTACACAAACGCAAGCAGACACCCACCCACCCAACAGCCATCCACCTCACAACAGCTGCCAGCCCATGCACCTTCACCCAAACTCAGTAGACAGACACCTCTTACAATCACTCCCTCTTCCTCCACTCCCAAACCCTCACCCTCTTCCCGCCCCAGTGACCCTAAGAAGCTTTTCCTGGCAAACTTTGACCTCTTCCTTACCTCTCCCCCTGTCCTTCCACTTGGGCCAGGGTGGCCAGAACCTAGCCCAACACCTCAGCCACCAATTCGACGTCCGCTGTGGTTCCTGCAGCTATCAGAGGCTCAAAGGCGGCACCCATCAGCCCAACCAGTGTGCCACCAACCACTGCCAAGGTCAAAACCATTCCGCCACCTGCAAGGTGAAGAGGGGGACAGCATACAACAAGGGGAAGGAGCCACCCAGAAAGGCCACCTCAAAGACTCCAGCTGCCAGACCCAAGGTCACACCACCATCTGGCTAGGTGAGGAAGGGGCACAAAACACCAGACAAAGCACTTCAGCTGTCAAAGTACAACCGCCAGCACTGCCACTTGCACTGCGGCCAGCACTGCAAACAGCCCCACTGCTACACCGTCGCAAGCACCGCCACCTGCACAGCCGCAAGCACCACTGTTGTCAGCAGCAGCAGCCCCAGTGGGCAGCCGTCCGAGGCTGCAGGAGAAGGGCTGGAGCCTCCCTCCACCACTGCCAGCACCGCCACCGGCACCGCTGCTAGCACCGCCGCAAGCACCGCCACCTGCACCGCTGGCAGTAGCACCACTACCAGCAGCAGCAGCGCCAGTGGGCAGTCGTCCGAGGCTGCAGGAGAAGGGCTGGAGCCTCCCTCCACCACTGGCAGCACCCCAACCAGCACCGGCACTACCACCAGTTTGCAGCTGTAGCCGCCGCCAGATGGAGTCTTGCCCTGCCTCCATGGACTATCATGCAACCTGGTCCCTGCAAATCTTGTGCCTCAGACACCCAGGTAAGGGACTGTGAACTGCCACACCCCAAGTGTTGCATCACTGGGCACAAAGCCCCTCCCAGAACTAGTGGAGATATGCATCCACTCACCTTATCCTTGGCAGGATGAAGCACACTGGGCACAAAGACCACTCCAGAACCAGTGGAGATTTGCATCCACACACCCTATCCTTGTCAGGATGAAGCACACTGGGCACAAAGCCCCATCCAGGACCAGTGGAGATATGCATCCACTCACCCTATCCTTGGCAGGATGAAGCACACTGGGCACAAACCCCCCTCCAGGACCAGTGGAGATATGCACCCACTCACCTATCCTTGGCAGAATGAAGCACACTGGGCACAAACCCCCCTCAGAACCAGTGGAAATATGCATCCAGAGAGACTGTGGCGTTGCACTCCCCAGGAGCAAGCAGTGGGCAAACCACCCACTAGAGAGACTGTGGCTTTGCACTTCCCAGGACCAAGCAGTAGGGAAACCACCCACTAGAGAGACTGTGGATTTGCACTCCCCAGGAGCAGGCAGTGGGCAAACCACCCACTAGAGAGACTGTGGCTGTGCACTCCCCAGGACATCGCTGTGGGCATGGAGCCCCCTCAAGGAGCAGTGGTGTTATTCCATCTTCCGGCTGAGGTGCCCCCCCTTCCCCCATCCTCCTGAGGTGCCTGTGTGTTTTCAAACTGATCCCCCTGCAGTGTTCTCTCTGTATTGAGGCAGGAGTCAAGTGCGGGCTTGACCTATGATTTTTGGCCCAGTGGCCCACGGACATTTTGAGTGGACAATGTACCGCCTTATGTACATATTGTATATTTTTGTAAATACAGTTTTTCAAATGATTACGTATATATGACTATTTCTAAAATATTACTGATTTGACTCTATTCCTTTTGTCCTTGCGTTCTTCCAGGGGGTTACGGGGGGTAAATGTAATGTTGATGCATGTGTTTTGTGTTTGGTGTTGTGGGTGAGCGTGGGGGTGGGGGTATTGCGTGTTGCGTGTATGTGTCACTCTCTTTTTCCTCCCGCCCGTGTACTAGGTGCAGTACTCACCGTGGTCATCACCGCCGCCGTTCGTACTCCTGGTAGATGAGGAGGTAGACCAGCATGGGCAGGACGTGCAGCTCGGGCTCCGTGGCATCCTGGTTCTTCGTTGAGTGTCAAGAGGTGAGTGGATTTCCTTGCAAGTACTGTTTCCGCCGTACTTTTGATAGCGTTGGTACTGCCCCGGAAAAGCTGGCGGATGGGCGGGTTGTGATGGGGAGGGCGGTACATTGACTTCTGTCTGTTGGCTGTTACCGCTGCGGTGTTTGTTGCTACCCCCGTGGCAGTCAGAGTGTTCAAGTGGCTGGCTGTGTTGGTGGTTACCGCCGTGGTCGGGATCTCATTTTTTTTACTGCCGGCCTGTTGGAGGTATTACCTCCGCTTTAACACCGACTGCCAGGGTTGTAATGAGGGCCTTAATGCCTGACAGATAAATCCTTAATAATTTGCCCACAAACTTTTGCATGATGAGCCAACTGAAACCAGGATTAGAAGCTGCAGCAGTTCTCGTTGACATGTAGAAAACATTACAACCCTGGTGGTCGGCGGTAACAGGCTGGCGGCACCTTTTCCCAAATTATGACATTGGCGGTTTGGCTCAAGCCAAACCGCCAATGTACCACTCTGGACGCCAGGGTGGTACTGGCCGCTGGGTAGCTAGGCGGCCGTCACAATCCCACCCTCTGGATTATGACCCTGCCGACCGCCTTGGTTTTCATGGCAAGCATACCACCACGAAAACCATGGCGGTAGGCACTATCAGTGCCAGGGAATTCCTTCCCTGGCACTGATAGGGGTCTCTCCCGCCTCCCTCCCCCTCCCTACAGTGCTCCCCCACCCTCCCCCTACTTCCTCTGCCACCGCACATTTTCACACCCACACGCACACACACATACACACGCGCATAACCACATTCACCCACGCATGCACACATACATACCCACACACCGCAACACACACCAACATACTCTGCCGCACACATGCATTCACAACACACAACATACATGTACACTCACATTCAGGCATTCACGCACACATTCAATGCGACTCACACCCGCATGCGCGCAATCATAAACAGACACCCCCCACACACAACACCCCCACACACACAACACCCTCCACCCCCCTCTCCTGTTGGAGCACCTGACTTACCTGCGTGCAGGGGATCCTCTGGCTGGAGACGTGCCGCGGTGCTGGTGTCAGCAGCAGCGTCCGCCACCTAAACACTTCCAGGCCGTATCATTGCTCATGATATAGTAGGCAGTGTTTTGCTGCCGTGGCGCTGCTGCTGACAGCAGTGCCACCTTACCACTGTCCGCCGCCATAACCGTTGGCGGTATTCCACCAGCCTTCTGGCGGAATTCCGTCGAGGGTCATGATGCGGGTGGGCAGCTGGTAGCCACGGTGACAGTATGTTGGTGGGCGTCGCCATGGCGGTAGGCGGCAGTTACCGCCAATGTCTTAATGAGGGCCTACATTTGTTAAAATGGCCCTTTTTATGATTAGGGGATATGAGAATATATGCTGCATTAATTACCCCTGCTCTACAAAAATCCATTTGCAATAGTAAAGATTAATAGAGAAATATCAGACCCAATCGCCAGGCAGAATGACCAGGCTAGGATGTTCCCTACCTCTATGTTCTTTGTAACCGCAATAGACAACTTGACATATTTGGTCTGAGAGAAACACATTGAAAGAGCGTGGTATTTTGGAACCGGATGTATACTTGTATCCATGTACATAGATGACATTCTGACCATTTTACTACTTCTCCCCCTTAATACACAAGATAATTTGGTTCAGCTGGCTCTCTGGGCTATCCATTACCTACAATAAATCCAATATAGGTTTGAAGGAATGGTTTCTTACCTGTAACTCCAGTTCTCTCGTAGTGGTATTTCCATGATAGTCATAAGCACTGAATAGTTCCGCGCGCCTGCGGGGGCCCCGGAGCACTGGTGTGAAGTATATTCTTAAGTGCAAATACCAACCCTTTGAAAAAAGGTTTGTCAAAAAACACTTAAGAATAACACTGTGCAGCCTATGTGAACAGCTACACAGGCCAAATTGTTAAAAGAAAAAACAGTTATAGTGTAAATTCACGTTTAAACATCTATTTATTTTACAAATATATTAACAAATACATTCTCATATTTTATTTACACCTCTCATGAGAATAAAACAATGCAGGGCAGTGTAGCCCATAGGCTGCTATTATACAGAATGAAAATAGAGCTGTGCCTTTAAGAAAGTAAAGTCTTCCTGTTTCCCATCATGCACAGCAAAAGGCAGTTGCCTCAGTTCTTTTTTGGAGGCTTGTAACCTGACATGAAGAAACAAAACATTTGTTGGAGTACCAACCTCGATAATATTCATGTTCTATGTCAACTCCACCGGGGAGGAGGGAGGGTTGCTTATGACTATCATGGAAATACCCCTACAAGAGAACTGGAGTTACAGGTAAGAAACCATTCCTTCTCTCGTAGGGGATTTCCATGTATAGTCATAAGCACTGAATAGAGTAGCAAGCCCATCCCCATAACCCCGGTGGAGTAGACAGAAGAATACTGAGAAAACATGAATCATGCAAATAAATTCTTGAGCGAGGCCTGTCCAACCTGCGCATCTGCCCTAGCGTCTGTGTCAAGGCAGTAATGCTTAGTAAAGGTATGGACCGACTTCCAAGTGGCAGCCTTGCATATTTCTGCCAAAGGGACATTTCTCATCAAGGCTGCAGTAGCTGCCTTCCCTCTAGTAGAGTGGGCTTTTGGCCTACCACCAAGGGATTTGTTTGCTAACTGATAACATACCATTATACATGAAACAATCCACCTGGATAAAGATTGTTTAGACGTGCCCAACCCTGTTCTAACTGGGCCATAGTTAATAAAAAGCTGTTGTGATTTCCGTAAGCTTTTTGTCCTGTCCAAGTAAAATTTCAAGACTCTCTTGACATCCAGAGAGTGCAGAGTTCTCTCAGCAGGAGTAGTTGGATTTTGAAAGAAAGTCGGTAATGAAATTGTTTGGTTCACATGGAAGTCAGAGACTACCTTAGGTAAAAATTTTGGATGAGTTCTCATTACCACTTTCGCAGAATGAAAAACCGTGTAGGATTCTTGAGCGCAAAGGGCCTGGATTTCACTGACCCTACGCGCTGAAGTGATTGCCACTAGAAAAGCAGTTTTCCATGTGAGATGCTGAAGTGATGCCTTATGTATTGGCTCGAATGGAGGTAGCATCAGACGTGATAGGACAACATTCAGTTCCCATGGAGGAGATGGTCTTCTAATGGGAGGAAAAACCTTTTTTAAACCCTCCAGGAAGTCCTTAATAACTGGGATTCGAAAAAAGGAAGTTTGTGAGCGGCTCTTTCTGTATGCTGTTAGAGCCGCCAAATGTACCTTTATTGATGACAATTGTAAGCCCGATTTTGCCAAACTTAACAAGTATGGCAGAATAGACTCCTCTCCGCAGGATATCAGGTCAATGTTGTTGTCTAAGCACCACACGCAGAATCTCTTCCACTTGCTTGCATAAGTGGATCGTGTGGAAGGGCGCTTTGCTTCTTTCAGGATTTCCATACAATCCTGAGGTAAGTTCAAGTGTCCATATTGCACTAGCTCAGGAGCCATGCTGCCAAACTCAACGATGAGAGGTTGGGATGGGACATCTGCCCTCTGAACTTCGTGAGCAGGTCTGGGCGATAAGGGAGCCTGATGTGTGGTTTGAGTGACCGGTGAAGAAGGTCTGGGAACCACCATTGGCGTGGCCATTCCGGAGCAATCAGGATCATTTTGGACTGAGCATTGGATAACTTCTGGAGGACCGCCGGGGAAGCGGCGGATAGGTGTTAAGAAATGCTCCTGACCAGCTTATCCACAGGGCATTCCCCAGTGTCCCTGGATGGTAATATCTGGAGGCGAAGTTTTGGCATTTTTTGTTTTCTGGGGTTGCGAATAGATCTATAGAGGGGGTACCCCATAGTGCGAAAATGGAATGAACGACGTCGTCGTGTAGAACCCACTCGTGGTTCTCGTCCATTACGCGACGAGAGCATCCGCTTGAACATTCTGGATGCCCGGCAGGTGAGTTGCTACTAGCGACATGTTCCTGGCTAGAAGCCAACGCCAGATTGTCTGAGCCTCTCTGGATAAAATCCTGGACCTGGTGCCTCCTTGTTTGTTTACGTAGTACATAGTGGCCACGTTGTCCGTCTGGAGAAGGAGAGTTTCCGCTCTCAGAGAGGGAAGGAAAGCTTTGAGCGCAAGGTGGACTGCACGAAGCTCCAGCAGGTTGATATGATAGAGACTCTCTTTCTGTGACCACTTGCCTTGGACTCGAAGATGTTCCATGTGCGCTCCCCATCCGAGCAGTGACGCATCTGTTACGATGGTTTGAGCTGGAGGCCGATGTTGGAACGGAATCCCCACCAAGAGATTGTCGGGTAGACACCACCACTTGAGGGACTGTAGGGCGTGGGGAGAAAGGAGGACTTTGCTCTCCCATTCGTTCATTAGTTGACTCCATTGATCCTCCAGGTTTTCCTGTAATGGTCTCATATGGAGGCGAGCATTGGGAACGAGATGGATACAAGACGCCATCGAGCCCAGTAGAGAAGCTATTACTCTTGCAGTGGTCTGTGGAGTCTCTTGCAGTTGTTTGCACTTTTGGAGAATCGATAATCGTCGTTCCTCCGAAGGAAACACCTTTCCTAGATTGGTATCTATAATGGCCCCTAAGTAATGTAACCTCTGAACAGGTGTTGCTGTGGATTTCAGGAGATTTACTTGAAGACCTAGCTTCTGCAACAGCTGTAGAGTCCATTTGAAATGTTGTTGTGCCTCTAGATAACTGGAGGCCTTTATGAGCCAATCGTCTAGATAGGGGTAGACAAATATTCGATGTTTCCTCAAGTGGGCGGCTACCACCGCCATGCATTTGGAAAAAGTCTTCGGCGCTGATTTGAGGCCGAAGGGCAGAACCGCAAATTGGTAATGACGTTTTCCGAAGGTGAACCTTAGGAATTTTCGATGTTTCTTGGTCACCGGAATATGAAAGTAAGCTTCGCAAAGGTCTATTGCACAGAGCCAGTCGCCCTGACGAAGATGTGGGTAAATTTGGTGCAAGGATAGCATCCTGAATTTCTCTTTGCGAATCCACTTGTTTGCTGTCCTTAGATCTAAAATGGGACGAAACTCTTGCTTGTCTTTTTTGGGCACAAGGAAATACCTCGAATAAATCCCCTTCCCTTGTTGGCTGATCGGGACGGGTTCTATGGCTCTTTTTTGTAATAGAATGGTGACTTCTAACTGAAGAGCTTTGAGGTGTCGGCTGGTTGTTTTGGGTGGAACAGATGGTGGAGGACTGGTGAATCTGAGAACTTAACCATGTCTCACAATATTCAATACCCAGGCGTCTGTTGTGATGCGTAGCCACTCGTCCAGATGATTTGAGATACTTCCCCCTACCGGAGTGGATAACAGAGGAGGGGGAAGCGAAGATTCAGGGCTTCGACGCGGGAGCCTGTCAAGTTGCCTGAGTTTGAGGTGTTGAACGACCCCTTGTCGACCTTCGTTGTGTGGAGAAACCCCTATGATGCTGCTGCTGTTGCTGTTGCTGGGGACGTGAAGACATCCAATGTGGAGTCTGATACCTGTGGGTGAACAGTCTTCGTTGATATGGGCGGAATACCCTTCGCTGTTCTTTCAGTCGTTCCATGCCTACTGCTTTCAGGGTATCCAGCTCAGACTTCATTCTGGCCATCTCGTCATCGGCATGAGAGCCGAACAAAGTGGAGCCTGAGAAAGGTAAATTTTGTATTCTCTGCTGTGCTTCAGGTTTAAGCGATGTAAGTCGCAGCCATGCATGTCTCCTGAGTGCTATTCCGTGAGCATAGTTATGTGCGGATAGTATCGAAGAATCCGCCGCAGCACTTATAACTTGGTTAGAAACCATAGATCCCTCGCCTGCGACCTCCAGGAAATCTTCCCTTTTGTCCTTAGGAAGATGCTCTGCAAACTGCAGTACAGAGTCCCAGAGGGCTCGATCATATCTCCCTAATAGAGCAGTGGCACTGGCTGCTTTCATGGTGATGGATGCAGTAGAGCATACTTTTCTTCCTGCAGCATCGATCTTTCTGCTCTCTTTATCTGGAGGTGAAGAGGAAGACGGTGACGTAGAATGCAATTTCTTTGCTGCCACTATAACCACCGAGTACGGTACTGGGTCCGACCTCAAGAATAGAGGATCTTGTTCTGGTGGACGGTATTTTTTAATCAGTCTGGAAGGAGCAGACTTTGTTGCAGCAGGTGTAAGAAAAATGTCCATTGTCGGTTCAATAAGACCCGGAACCAGTGGAAGCAAAGGTCTTGAAGATGTCCTGTGATGCAAGGTCTCGAAGATTACTGACGTCGATGGAGCCGGCACCGCCAGCGGGATATTCAGTTTGGTTGCCCCTCGCACCAAGACCTCCTGGAATGTATTCACATCATCTATGGGGGACACTCTCGGGGACGGTGAGTCCGATAGGGTTGGAGAGTAGTCCCGTGTAGAAGAAGAAGAATGTCTATGATGTGAATGCTATGATCTCTGTCGTGATTCATGACGATGGTGCCGAGAGGAAGAAGAACGTCTAGAAGAATGTCCAGAACGCCTTACAGATCGCGTTGGAGTCCTCGGAACAGACTCTGAAGGAGGAGCCGGAAGAGGAGCCGTAGGTGTTACCGGTGTCTGCGGCAACGGCGACTGCCGAGGTGAGAGTTGTGGAGACGCTGGAAGCAGGATAAGTGAGGCCGAGGATTCCGATGTTGTATAAACCCTTCTAGGCCTCTTTGATTGTCGTCTCGACGTCGACACACTCCTCGACGTCGAAGAACGGTGACGGCGACCTCTGGACGTCGATTCCTCTCGCCGTGGAGAACCCCTCGACGACGACCCTCGACGTCGTTGTGGTAACGGCGAACGTCTCCGACGGCGAGTACTCTCTCTCGACGTCGATCGTCCTCGCCGTGTCGACGGCGAGCCTGACTCGGATCTCCTCGACGTGGAACGTCCTCGCCGTGTCGACGGCGACCCAGATCCTTTCGACGTCGTGTGTACACGTCGTCTCGATGGCGAAATGGTTGTCGACGGCGAACAATGTCTTTTCCTCGCCGGCGAACCACTCCTCGACGGCGAACATGTTGGCGCCGTTCCCTGTTTCGACGTCGACGCCATCGACGTCGTCGGAGACCTGTGCCGTTTTTCAGCAGGTCTGGTAGGAGTTATAGAGGAAACAGATTGAGCCCTGGTAGAAGCCTGACCTTCTCCTAGCTCTGTGGTGGAATGGCCACTTTTTCTTCTGTCCTCTCTCGCCTGAAGTCGGATTTTCTCCCTATCACGAAGAGTTCTTCTGGAGAAGGTTTTACAGATGTCACACGACTCTGGTTTGTGGCTGGATGGAAGACAAATTATGCAGACCCTATGTGGATCTGTTTTAGCCTTTTTTCTGCCACAAGAAGGACATTTGTCAAAAAGTGAAGGCATTTCTAAACTAGAAAAACCTCAAAATTCTGTCAGAATTTAACAGAAACTAGGAGGAAATGATCACTCAATGTTAAAAACGTCGAGTGAAATTGAAATTCAAAAAGATTTTAAATGAATTTCTGTCACAAAAAACTTTGTGAGGTAGAGCTCAAAGCTTCAGGGTCCTGTCAGAAGGAGCCGGAAAAAAGAACTGAGGCAACTGCCTTTTGCTGTGCATGATGGGAAACAGGAAGACTTTACTTTCTTAAAGGCACAGCTCTATTTTCATTCTGTATAATGGCA
Organism: Pleurodeles waltl; assembly: GCF_031143425.1. Taxonomy (NCBI): domain Eukaryota; kingdom Metazoa; phylum Chordata; class Amphibia; order Caudata; family Salamandridae; genus Pleurodeles; species Pleurodeles waltl. The sequence continues at coordinate 297,506,500 of NC_090443.1, read as the reverse complement.
GCCTATGGGCTACACTGCCCTGCATTGTTTTATTCTCATGAGAGGTGTAAATAAAATATGAGAATGTATTTGTTAATATATTTATAAAATAAATAGATGTTTAAACGTGAATTTACACTATAACTGTTTTTTCTTTTAACAATTTGGCCTGTGTAGCTGTTCACATAGGCTGCACAGTGTTATTCGTAAGTGTTTTTTGACAAACCTTTTTTCAAAGGGTTGGTATTTGCACTTAAGAATATACTTCACACCAGTGCTCCGGGGTCCCCGCAGGCGCGCGGAACTATTCAGTGCTTATGACTATACATGGAAATCCCCTACGAGAGAACTAGAGTTTCCAATTGCAGAAAGAAGACTCAGTGAGATATCTGTGTGTGATGCTCTACAGGGACGTAGAGACAGTTATCAGAACTAACTATCTCCCTGTAGCAGGTGAACCATTATGCAACATAAACTTTCCATAGTGGGCAGAACAGCCCTCATACAAATGTATGGTATCACCAAAGTTCCCCTAATCACACCTATTCCAATCCCTCAAACCAAGTGTTTTTAGCATTCTGAGATCATTACCCATTGAACTGGTTTGGAGTGGAACACAACCACCAATTTAACTTTTTATATTACAGAGGTAGTTAAGATATCCCTGGATCAGAATGTTTTACTTGGCAGCATTGGTTTCATCATTCTCCCTGGCCTACGATACCTTGTCCCTGAAAAAAAACATAGAGCACAATTCATTCTGCACTATGCTTCATCAAGGGCTGCCTAGCCCATGAGTTGAGAGAACTGCAGTGGCATTCATGTGTTGGGCACAGCAATCAATAAGCAGAAGGGCTAAGCTGACACTTAATATTCACTGGCTAGCCCCTAATTATCCTATCCTACCTACAACTAAGGAGCGATTAGTGCCAGAATCACTTCTCAAGGCAGAGCTCTCACAGATGAGGCATTTAAATACAGAAGACATTTCTCACCTGGGAACAATATGAAGCTGATAGAGATACGAATTCCCTTATATTACTATGCAACACAGTATATGAGAAATTTCCAATCTTACCAGATGAACCCATGATGTGGCGATGATGATGATGGAGTGCATTATAAAGCACAATGGTTACCCAGAAATGGTGTTCTGGTGCTGATCTCAGAAGGAAACAAAACTTATTTAAAAGTAGATTTTAAACCTTTGGAAATTTTAAGCGATTAGCCCTGGGTCAAAATAAAAATAGAGAACCAGTTCCACAGTTTAAGGGCAAAAAACAGTCCACCTAAGGTCTCGATGAGGAACGAAGCGTCTAATTTTATATTGCAACATATGAGGACCTTGCTTGTAAAAAAACTCTGTGAGTAATATACAGTGCTTTAAAAGTACATTGTGTGCATACCAGTAACCAGTGTAAAGATCTACAGGACTCTGTTTCCTAGCAGATATGAAGGAGATCAAAAAAAATTATGACCATCAAATTCTGGATATGTTGTAATCATTGCTGAGATGTTATTAAAAGTTCCAAAAACAGGGAGCTAAAATAGTCCAAGTGTGACAATATTGTTAACTGAACTACTGTACGGCTTAGTGAACAGGAAGGGGAGAACTTCATGGAGGCAGTGTAAAAGTAGAAGTAGGAAACCAGCATTAATTTGTTTGTTCAAGGTAAGAGCTGTGTCTACGATTATCCCTTGGGATTTTGTAGACTCTGAGAGGGTTGGAGCAGTCTCCAGCTCAGATGGCCACCCATATGGTGCAAACAGGGATGGAAAGGAGAAACTCAGTTTTGACATAATTTAGGGGGTCATTACAAGTCTGGCGGTCCTTGACGGTTGGACAGCCGCAATTGTGGCAGTCTAACAGCCACATTACGACCCAGGGGACCATTGTTCCTGCCGGGAAAATGGTTCCTGATGTGGTGACGGCAGTCAGAGTTATAACAAGCCAGGGTGGCGCTGAACTCAATGCCACCAGACTGATTACAACCCTACTTTCCACTAGCCTTTTCATGATGGGGACCCCAACATAAAAAAGGTTGGTGGAAAGCCAGTGCCAGGGGCTACAGGGGGACACCTGCACTGCCCAGTGCCAGGTCCCCCCTGCCCAGCACTGTTGGAATGCGCACTGTCTGCATTCTAGGGGTGCTGGAGTGCTAGGATATTGGCCTCACCTCCCTTAAAGAAGAGCTGAGGCCAATATCCTAGCACTGTTCCCACTGTTCAGCCTGGGGGAAACGCGTATTCCAACGTTCGCGATGGTCAGACCAGAGGGATCATTGTAATACGCTTGGGTGGGGCGCCACAGGTATGACTGATGTGTCCTCCCCATGGTTTTGTTGGCCCACGTTTAGGACCACCACAGTCATAATAAGGCCCTTAATTTCTAAGAGTTCTTCCTGATTCATTGATCCACTGACGTTAGACATGCATGTAAATTTGAGGCCGTTGCCGACAACCTCACAAGAAAGACAATTTGATTGTAATAAGCTGTGACATTAGAGAGAAAGCTAAGTCCCAGATCAGTTTGGCCAAAAGAGACAGATTTTAAATCGTGTTGGACTGAGTGACAACCTTTGTGGGATCCAGTGGATCAGTGGTCTCAATAGGGAGCAGAATGGTGGTAAGATCACTGTTTAAACCCTATCACTCAGTAAAGAGGCTACCTATATTGTAATGCTTTCCCACGGTTAGCAAGTGATTGAAGTCTCTGACAAAGGACAATAAAAGAGAACGTATCAATGACTGTACTAAGGTCAAGCAAGACAAGGGTGGCACTTCCACTGTAGAGCAGCATTCGAATGTCATCCATAACCACAAGTAGGGGCAGTTTATATATACATATATAATATGTCCATGTCCAATAAAGGTCCAGTAGAAGGCGTTTTTGCCGAAACGCGTTGACATCGCATTTCAGGACGCTGTGTCACCTGTATTAAGAAATAAAATTATCAACTGAATTCGAGCCTGTTGAATGCGAGTCTATTTTACCATGGAAAATCAACTGACGGGATCGGTGCAGCCGTCAGATGGCTAATTGTCCATCTGTTGAAGAATCATATATATATATATATATATATATATATATATTTTTTTTTTTTTTCTTTTTTTTTTTATTAATTTATGAAGTTTGCATCAAACACAAATTAACAAAAGCTGAGAAACAGTGCCACATTTGTTGACAGAGACTGTTGATAAACTATATAGAGCATAAAAAGAAAGAGTCGAATAATGATCTATATCAGTTTCAGCAAACAGGGGAGGGGGGAAGGACAGGGGTCACAAGGGGAGCTCGGGAGGGAGGAGGAGAGGGGAAGTGGAGGGAACGGGAAAGGGAGAAGAAAGGTATTTAGACTTATCTGGATGACAAACAAACATGAGAACAGGAATCATGCACCATCAGAAACAGTCCACCCTTGTGACATAGACAATACAGACACCACCAGTGTCATTCATTACCCTCAGAGAGCTCAGAAGGCCCCAAATAGTCTGCATCAGCCACACCCAAGTACAGTACCAATGGGGACCAAATATTCCGGGGACAGGATCCAGCTGGCATCAAGTCCAAGTACTTTTGCAATTGTTCTTGGCAAAATGCTGCATCCTGCAACCAGTATGTTTTGCTTGGTCTCTGCACCTCCCCCAGCACATGTAAGCACTCCATTTTGCAAGGAGCAGCAGCAAACCCACCAGTCAGTGTCTGTCATCTGGGACATCTTTAACATAGCCCAGTAATGCAGTCATTGGTGAATGCAAGATAGTGTGCCCAGCGATGGTTCAATTACATCAAAAACATCGTCCAGTAATACTGTATCACAGGACAGTTCCATGCTAGATGCAAAGCTCTTGGTGCCATAAACGGGCATCATCACGTAGACCTAGTCTATGCAGCCGCTCTGGGGTGTAATACAAGCAATGCAAGAATTTAGAATGAATTAAGCGTAGCCTATAATTGGGGGAGAGGGCACAGGATTGGGCAAAGCACTATTTCCAACGTTCAGCGGGGATGGAACTCCCTAGGTCTGACTCCCATGTTACTGGAGATCTAGATACATCTGCAAGAGCAGATCCCTGCATTGTGAGGTATAGATTTGTAATTAGACAGCACAGGGAGGGAGTGGTCAGAAGCACTTCTAGTGCTTGAAGCATCTCAGGGGCTTTCGGGAAGAAGCCATGATATGAGCGAACTGCTGCCCGTAGTTGAAAGTAACTATCTTTACACAGAAAGGGGTTAGTAGGGCCCTGTAAGGACTGTTCGGCTTCAATAACAGTGCCATCTGGGTACAGCACTGCCATATTACTAAGTTGTAGTGTACGGAGGAGGGTGCAGGTGCCCAAATCTCTAGTGATAGGTAGGGATGGATAATCCAAGAGAGGGACAGACAGGGCAGAAAGGTGATCCACATGGGCCCTGTGTAGTAGTTCATCCTATGCCTATATCGTACAAGCAACTGTATCAATTCAGGCTTTCGTGCAGCAAGGAGGCAAGTACAATAACATGGATGGTGGGAACGGCAGTATATGATCGTGTTCAGGAGCTTTGTGTGGCTGGAATTCAATGGGATGAACCAAGAAATGTGCAACTTGCACTTGCACACAGTTGCGATAGAGTTCCATGTCTGGGCCGCGAGACCCCCCTTGCTCAAAAGGAAGGATGAGCTATTTCCATTGAATTCTAGGCTGCTTACCAGCCTATTCTAGTGAGATCAGGAGCATAGGCATCTCCAAAAGTAGCATGGCAGGGGTAGGGGTAAATTGACAAAAAAAGGAATTTAGGGAGCACTACCATTTTGGCAATAACTTGTCTGCCCGTTAGCAAGAGTGGGAACGAGCACCACCTCCCTAGGCGCTCTTCTAACCAGTAGATTATGCTGCCATAATTCACTCACAATAGTTTATCCAAGTACCCGCTTAGCCTAGTCCTGAGATAGTGCATCCACTCCTCAACCCAGCAGAGGGGAAAGTCAGATGCATATCAAGTAGTAGCATCCAAAAGTGGGAATATAATGGATTTAGCCCAATTGATCGTGATGCCGGAAAGACCGCCAAAACAAACAATTTCCCTAATCAAGACATCCAAACTGACCTGCTGATTATTCCTGTAAAGAGTAATATCATCTGCATACATCGATACAAGGATCGCCCTAGGTGTGAAAGCCAAGCCCATGTGCGTGTGGTGTTGTAGCAGCCGTGCAGTGGGTGGGTGAGAGGAGGTAGCTTTGGGGGGCGCCACTCATCACTGGGAATTGGGTGGAAGTAGTCCCCTCAAAACACAAACAGGAAGTCTTCTTACAGAAAAGGCCAATCAATCTTAGGAATTTAGGGCTTAATACAAGGTGAGCAAGGAGTGTGAACAGGTATGGCTACTCCAATGAATCGAACACCTTGGTAGCGTCTAAAAATACAGCAGCAGACCTACAGGATGGGGCAATCATCTTGGCTACAGCAAAATAGGTACTCAAGGGATGGATGGTGGATCTGCATGGAACAAACCCAGACTGATCCGGGCAGATGATAGTTGTCAAGAGCAATAACAGTCTGGAAGCAATCAGTTTGGCTGGGATTTTATTGTCAACTTTTATCATTGAGAATGGGCGGTAGGATTTACAGTGGCATGGATCCTTGTCTGGTTTAAAGATTGGAACAATTAACATCTCACGTAAGGAAGGGGGGAAGGCCCCAACCTCCAAGAACTCTGTATACATTTCAAGTAGATGAGGGGGTCGAAGCAGTAAATACTCTTCTTAGTAGGCAGCTGTAAGGCTGTCTAGACCTGGAGCTTGACTTGGATAATGTCTTCTAGTGTAAATGGTGCATCTAAAAATCGCCTGTGGCCATCCTCTAGCCACTGCAGTTGGACTGCATCACAGTAAGCTGTGAAGGCCTCTGAAGGTGGGCGGTGGGCAGACAAATAGAGCAAGGAAACAAAGGAGGTCATCGCATGTTGAACTGCCTCTGTACCAACATGCAGATGTGTCTGGTGATCTTCAAGTTGCACCACATAATCACTTACCCAAGGCTCATGTTAGAAATTAACAGCGTCTTACCTGCTCTATCACCCACACAGTAGCAACAGGTGCGGGCCTCGAGGCCAAGATAGCATACCTTTCACTTCACAGCTTCCTCAAACTGGCTTAGTTTGGACCTAATCTGCACAAGAATAGTCAGTTGAGAGGTAACAAAATATTGCAGCTCAAGTTCACGTAGGTCAGTTTCAAGCCATTCGGCCTGCAGGCGGGACTTGGTAGCTTTAGTAATAATCCCAGCCCCCTGATATACCTCTGTGAAAAAATTGTTATCCAGAGATATTCATTTTACATACACATATACATACACATATATACGCACACACAAATATATATATGTATACACACATATATTTATTGTTTATATATATATGTATAGATATATATGTGTGTATAAATATATATATATATATATATATATATATATATATATATATATATCACAGATTTGCCGCATTTGCCACATAATCCTCATATGCTGCATTACCTGCAGATTTGAAAGAAGAAAAAAAATTCTAGCTCCAACGGTTCAAAAGTTGCAAAAGGTCCAGTGACGTGTGCTGCTGCGCAGTGAAAAGCCCTTTGCAAAATTGGGCTGGTCACCTTTTTGTTGCTTATTGCTATGTTTGGATATTGTAATGGTACTAACAAGGTGCAACCATTGCCCAGACAGTTTTATCAAGTTTAAAATTGTTAAAATAATGAAATAATGTTATTACAAAGTGTGCCACATTATGCCGCATAATTTGCTTTTTCCTGCCGCATGATTTACTAAACCCTGCTGCATAATTTGGCCTTCTTGTGCTACATAGTTCCCTAGTTATAGGACATAACAATTTTGTGATATCTGTGGTACATAGTAATGACATTACAAAATATATTTGGTTACTGGCAGATAATCCACAGTGGAAAGGAAGTCTTGCTAGATTAGCAAGAGAGGTTTGGCTGTCTGCTGTATACTATTATCAAAAATAGAGAGAGAGAGAGGTTATAAATGTACTGTAAGTAGGCTTCAGAAAGGACACATAAGGTAATGGTGGTAGGGATATGCCAATTAACATGTTTTTTTTTTTTTTACAGTTTATGGACTACCACAGTAGTATTACTGTAGTTTCTAAGAAGTAGTGCTATACCAGTAAAATTGAAAATGTATTATTAAACAATATTAAATTATACTATATATAATATAGGGTGTCTCATACAAGATCCTTTGGTTGTTTGGAAAGGAAAAATAACTTACATGTGTTGGAGAAGCCAACAATTTAGGTTTGAAAGGAAGATATGGTTTTCATACTTGTTAAAATGGAATCCATCTATGCAACGCCACTGCACGCTACTGCACTGCCTGCCACTCCAGCGTACGCTATTCCATTCTACTCCACTGTACATCACTCCACTATACTCTACTGAACGACAGTCTATGCCCTACTATATAGCACCCCACTGTACAAAAAAGCACTCTTGTCAATGTCAGTCTATACTACTCTAGTGTGTAGCACTGTATGCCACTCTACTACACCGAACAACACTCTACACAACTCCCGCTATGGCAATCTACTCTACTGCACTCAACTCTATTGCACACTACTCCACTTTACTCTATTGAACCCCACTACTCCACTGTACACTACTCCACTCTACTCCACTCTATGCCACCTAACTCTATTACACCGTATGCCACTCCACTCTACCACATTGTACCATACTCGATTTCACTTTATAACACCGTAATCCACTCTGGGCACTTCACTGTACTCCACTCTCCAATACTTTCCAAGGCTGTCCAACAGGCCAGACCACTCCTTGATATGACACACTACTCCACTTTATGTTACTTCACTTTCTACTATGCCAGTCCACTCTACTCTAATCTATGCTACTCTATTCTACAACATAATACTCCACTCCATGACAATGAACTCCACTCTATCTGAAAAGACTCAACTCAACTTCACTTCAGTCTACGTCACTATACATTACTTAACCACACTCTATGCCTCTGTTTGACACTCCACTCTACACCATATTGCAATATGGCACACCCCTCCACTCTATGGAACACCATTCTACAAAACTGTAGTACACTCTATGCTACTCTACAAGACTTTATTCCACTCTATCTCCATACAGTTCCCTGTACAATTCTGTACTCCAATCCATCATAGGACACTGCACTATATAACACTCTGCTACACTCTAAGAGACCTTCCAACACCTTATGGCACAGCATTACACTGTACTCTACCAGACTCAGAGTTTACTTATCTCTACACTATGCCACTCCACTCTACCGTACTCTAGATGTCCATCTACTGTATGACACTGTACTCCGCTATACGTTACACCACTCAACTCTACTTCACTCCACTGTATGACACTACTCTCTATGAGACTGTCCTCCACTGTACTGTACAACATCTCATATAACAGCAATCACTCGACTGCACTGGATCTATGATTTGAAGCACATTTTTATTAAAAAGAAAAAAAATGAAATTCAATGAAAAACCAAAAGTTAAAAATAGTTATAGTTAGGAAAGCTGTACTTATTCTTCTGATACAAACCAAGCACACCACATATAAATTATAATAACTTTACATCTTCTTTCTAATCAAGCCAAATTTGAAGTACACAACAATAAAAATGTAAAAGTTACTTTTATACCTTAAATTTATAATTTACACATACCTTCAAATTATAAGCAGCACTTCTCCATACACAGTTTTCAGCTAGCTAGCCACAAAATAATTATAACTCGCCACTGTGCCATGCACTCTGTTCTCACACATGATGTGATTTGAGATGTCATAAATGCTATGATTTTAGATTGTAGAAGTGATGCCATTTGAGAAGGTATAAGCAGTGCATGAGAAAGTGACGACTTACAGTTATTGTTGTATGGTTAGCAAGCCAAAAACAGGGTATGGAGGGGAACTAGTTATAATAATGTGAAGGTGGTGTGTGAGAAATTGGGTTGTTGGTTCAATGCTCCTCCCTCCTGGACTGCAACTCGACTTGTGACAGGCCCCTGGAAAACATACTGCTCCTTGCCTCATCTTTGGCATCCTGATTCTCCTCCTGGGAGCAGGAGAAGTCCTTCCCACAGATTAGGTTTCTTCTCTGGGTCATGTTCCTCATTCTCATTCAGACCCATGTTCCCTCTCATCCTACACTTTTACTGCTTGCAGCCTCTTGACTTCCTCAAAGGCTCAGATGGAGCTGTATGAAGATCCACTTTGGAAGCTTCCCTGCCCATTTTCAGCCCCCTCTCCTTGCAGAGCCTTTACGGCTTAGCCCTTGTGAGGTTGTCAATATTCATCAGCCCCATCACCATGGTAGTAGAGGAAGGTAGGGTTATTTAAATTTAGAAAAATAAAAACAGTCAATGAGGACTAAGGAGAATTTAAAACAGTTTGAGTTGGTATCAAATTATTTACCAGGGATTTTGTTTTACACATGACTGTATAGTACTGCACAAACACAAGTCCTGATTCACACCGCTGAACACAAATGTGAGAAATTGGGTTGTTGGTTGACTGGAATGTGAGCCCTGGTCAAGCAACAGTCACAATCCCTTGTAGGGTGAACCACAAAAAGTCACTAAATTAACCTGTGCTTAACCCTATGTAGCTTACCACAAAAGACAGTCAGGCTTAACTTAGAGGCAATGTCTAAAATATTTGTGCAGCACACAAACAGTATTACAGTAAAAAGACAACACAAGAAAAATCCCAAACCATTCAAGAATAATAGAGTACATTTTAATAAATTATGTGACACCAAAATGACAAAAATCCAATTTGTAGAACTGGAGTTATGAATTTGTAAAGTTTAAGGTTCAAAATAGCGTCTTAAAGATCAAAGTGCCAACCACAGACATCTAGTCACTTGAGGCTGGGTCAAAATGGAAAGTTAAGGCTGATCGCAATGAAGTATGGTCTAGATACACGAAGTTGATCGGGCCTGGTTAGCACTTACCTTCTGACTTGTAAAAAATTTCAGACGGCAAAAGTCTGGCAAGGTAAAGGTCAGCGGGCAAGGCTACAGGAAGTGACCAAGAAAGAAGGGTTGTTATTGGATGGTCTTGGGTCAAAACTGCGGTGCAGATTTCTAAGTTCGGACTTAGTTGCCAAAATGGAAGTTGAAAAACTCCAGCGGGATGAAGTAGAAGGCTGTAGCCCAAGACAGTTCCATGAGATTGGATACCCCTTTGGCGAAGGACTGATGAAATGGATTTGCAGCTGCAGAGAAAAACTTAAAGGGAGAAGTTGTGAAGTCAATCCGCCTGACAATGTACCTTGGGCGGATAGGCGTCATGGTCTCTTCCTGGTTCTTAGAGTACTTTTTGCCCAAAGTCTTCAGTTTTAGAAACTGGCTATTTAGCCCCCATTAGCACTACAACCAAGGGTCCAGGACTGATGGGACAGCTCTTGGGAGTTCAGGACTCACTCAGGCTGGGTCCAGGTACAGGTTCAAGATGGTGGAAGCCTGTTATGCTCCTACCTATCTGAACAGGAGGCTAACAAAATAGCTCTTGGTGTCACTTCTGGTTGTCCTGGTTGCAGATGTAGATGCAGGGCTCAACAGCAAGGTTGGTCTCTGAGGGTTCAAGGCAGGCTCCGGCAGCAAAGCAGGTCTTCCAGGTACAGCAGCAGTCTGGTGTTATGCGGTTCCTATTTTGGTAATAAGACTGCATGTTTAGGGCCTCAGCACCATCAAGTGTGAGAGGCTGAGTCAACTTCACACCACTTTGGCAGCTGCCAGCCTAACTCCTGGGTAGCTTGCAGTGCCCCACCCAACCCTATCAGGGGAGAGGTGATTTGTGGCAACCTAAACCTGACATTCTGACTCCACAGGGAAGTCATAAAACAGTTTATACCCCTTTCACTCAGTTACTCATGCATGTTGAGACAAGACACCAGATGTAAACAAGATTTTAATGCATTTATTGAACCAATTGCACACTAGTGTATAAAGCATGTGCTGCGATAATTAAGCAGAAGAAAACAAAGCATAGTAATCATCATTACAGCCAAGGGGAAGAAGATGAGCAATCCCACCATTTTGTGAGTCTAGAGATTTCTAGAGGTTCCTACGAAAACCCTATGCCTAAATCTGAGAGAATAGTGGTTGTAACCCTACTGACTGGCCTGACCTAAGAGATTAGCCCCAACCTCATACCTGAATAGAATAGCAGGGGTCTGCCTGTTGTCTGGATGGCAATCCTCTCGGAAAGCTGAAGAGTCAGCACCAGGATCAGCCAAGCTGTCTGTCGTGTGGTACGCACCCCAAGACAGTCATGACCAGAATGCCCTCTACCTTCCTTAGGCCTATGTGTTGTTTATGTAATAATCCAGACAGTGTTCAGAGAACGGGCCTGATGATGTGTCTTGAGGATAGAAACTGACTTCTGACTGGCAATACAAGTTGGCCTATCATGTACTGTACATGGCTACCTTGGACAAAGGTACAGACTTCATCTTGTACAATGGCTGATAAAAATGTGCAGCATGAACATTGCCTTCCTAGAAGAGGCAGCTGATAAACTATGTAAAACAACTACTAGAAGCAGGCCTTTTAAAAAATATGAATAAAACGTGTATGAATATCAAAGGCACAAATCTGGGGAACAAAGCTAAGCTAGGGGTGTCCAATCCAGGTACTACGAGGGTCCTTACAACACCCTCCCTTTGCAAGATTAGGAGTGCAGAATCTAGTGTCTCATTAAAAAATGAACAAGCTACATAAAAATTTTATATAAAACCTATAAAACTATAAAAATATAAAAGGTATAAAAATTATAAAAATATCCAAGTCGTCAAGCAGAACAATCCAGAGGACATGGCCAAATTTAAACAGTTCTCTTTAGAAAAATAATACCAATTAAAAGTCATCAAAATCCTGCATCAAACACATCTGTGGAGAGGGAATCCAAGAGAGACCCTACTTCGTCAGACGATATAATCAACAGAGCCTCAACCAAAAGTTCAAAGGAGCACATGTGTTCCATAGCCTCAGCCATAGCTGGGAGGCTACATTCCGTGCACTGCCTGATGTCGGGGCACAGGGAGCCAAAGCGGCCCAGTCCAAAAAGGATGGCTCATAGAAGGCATCAACAAGCAACCGTAAATTCAAAGGACAAATACGGGAATTAACCCTCATTGGGAACATCATCGGATTCATGTCCAGGGAGAGTACCTGCTGCTGAACAAGACACACTTCTTGTGCATTCTCAAAAAGGCACCGTAAGCAACAACACAAAACAGGCAGCACAAAGCAAAGTTTTAGTCAAAATGACAATGACCAGTTCTTATCAAGTTCTTCCAGCAAAGATACCCCAAGTGATGCATCATGCATTCATGACACAGTTGGGCTGGTGCAAGGTCCATCCCTCTGTTTAGTCAAGGTAGGGCAGGCATTGTGAATCAAAAACAGCAACAGCAAGATACCGCCAATTAATGCCAAGTCAATCGGGAAACCTCCAAAACTCTCGGAAACTATGAGTGTATGGCTAATGTTAATACTCCAAAAACTGTCTGGAATGTACTTACAAATCCAGATCCAACAGCCTTAACAAAGTGTACAATCCCTGCAATATAAGATGCATTGAAAATGTGACTCACCAATTTACCAAAGTGTCCTGGGAAGTTCATATTTAAAAGGGACTTGCAGGTCATATGTTTCACAGGCAGATGTGAACCCCATGTGTTTTTGAAACAATAATTCATGTAATCTGCTCACTTTGTCAAAATTGACAATGGAAGTAGCAATGTGAGGCCACACATTTGCTATCTTAATCTCTCGAATGAGAGGGAAAAGTACATTTACACAACAGGCCACTATTTGAGAAACAGAAATCACATATGTGACACCTATTTTCACCCTACAACATCCTTGATCACTCAGCATCAAATAACTCCCATTGAAGAGTAACTGAAACACTGAGCAGACAATAGAGACAGGAATACCCTTCAAGTAGCAGGCTAAGTTAGCTGCCTATGCGTTGCATGAGCCGGGCAATGCTGCCTGTTTACAAATCATTTGATGGCTTATAGAAGTCTTACACTCTCTTCTGCTAAGAAAAAAACTATTTTTCCCACTCATGCATTTGAAAATGAAAGGCAATTCCCGCACCTCATGAATATAACTCCCACCTAAATGTTTAAACCTGCCAATAGGAAAATGTTTCATACACAAGGTGAATTGAAATGTGGATATCAGACAGGGATATCACCCCCTATGTTAACCACACTGACAATGGTGTTTCATCTACTGTAAAAGACAACGTTCTAGTTTTTCTATATGAAGCATGGTATAACTAGATACCTTTTTCACCTTTATCTGTTGTTAACGTGTAAGGTTGAATGTGGCAAATAACTGCTTGGAGCACACATGCTTCTAGGGCATGCGATTCGTGTCCAACTCAGCTCCACAATGGACCAAAGGTAACTTTGAGCATGATGTAAAAATGACATATTGTTCTGTATAATGTCAATCGTAAAAGACACAAATGCTGTTTTATGCGTATGTGCGAGTGGACAGGGTATTAATACCATTATCGACAATGGCTAAAGCTTTCTCGAAGTTTTCCTATTTGCCTTAAACGAGCTGCAGTTTCCATTTGTAAAAGCTTAAATTTTTCATTTTATATTGCATAAGAACAAGTTACTTACCTTCGGTAACGCTTTTTCTGGTGGATACAATAGCTACCTGTGGATTCCTCACCTTATGAATTCGTCCTTGCGCCAGCATCCTACGGAAAGTCTTCTTCCCAGCTCTCCACGTCGACGAGGACGTCACAATTGCACGGCTCCACATGACTCTGTCAGACGTCACTGTGCCAATAAGAGGTCCTTGCCGGCGTGCTGATGTCAGTTTCACCCATTTTTACTTTACGTGCCTTAGAGGTGAACAGGTGAGAACCGACCAACAATAACACCAATAGATGTATACATACAAAAATCCTTCATGATGCAACATAATCAAACACATCATTAACAAATACGAGAAAAACATCAAAATATACATATATATAAAATTAATATATACAAACACCACACATCCTAGTGCAATCAGGCAGGCAACGAGGAGGCGGGTGGGACTGTGAGTAATCCACAGGTAGCTATTGTATCCACCAGAAAAAGTATTACCGAAGGTAAGTAACTTGTTCTTCTGATGGATACAAACCACCTGTGGATTCCTCACCTTATGAATAGAGTCCCAAAGCAGTACCGCACTAGGAGGAGTGTGCCTGCCCGATTACACTAAGAAATCCTGTAATACAGAATGCGCAAAATGGCCGTCCCTACTAACCTTCGAATCCAAACAGTAATGTTTTGCAGAGGTATGGAGGGACACCCAAGTCATCGCTTTACAAATGTACACCACTGGAATACCCCTTGCCAGGGCCGAAGAGGTTGACTTAGCCCTGGTGGAATGGTGGAATGGGCTCTGATACCCTCCGGGGGAACTTTCTTTTCCAACGAATAGCAAACCTTGATACAAAGAATGACCCACCTGGAGATAGTTCTTTTATGGACTGCTCTGCCCTTTTGCTGTCCCACATATCCCTCGAACAGCTGATCCTCCAGGTGAAAGTCTTTCGTCCTCTCAATGTAAAAACTGAGAGTCCTTCTGGGGTCCAATCAATGGAGTCTCTCTTCCTCCTTTGAGGGGTGAGGCGGAGGGTAGAAGGATGGAAGGCTAATCGTTTGCCCCATATGAAAAGGAGTGACAACTTTTGGCAGGAAAGCCGCCCCGGTTTTCAGTACCATTTTATCAGGGCAAAACAAGGTAAAAGGGGGTTTCACAGAAAGAGCTTGAAGCTCACTAACCCGTCTACCTGAGGTTATTGCAACTAGAAAAACAGTCTTAAGAAGAAACAACCTTAACGAACAAGAGTGCATGTGCTCGAAAGGCGAACTTATCAAGTAAGTTAAAACAAGATTTAGATCCCACTGAGGCATATGAAAAGGCGTGGGTGGAAACACATTAAGCAAACCATTTAGAAACCTATTTACAATAGGTGACTTAAACAGAGAGGGCTGATCCAGGAGGCAAAGAAAAGCTGATAGGGCAGCCAAATAACCCTTAACTGTAGCCAGTGTACAACCATTCTTCGATAGTTCTAAAGTGAATAATAAAATGTCAGAAAGGTGGGCATTCAAGGGATCAATCTGTCTTTCTCCACACCAAACCACAATTTTTGCCCAACTCCCAGCATAAATGGTTTTAGTGGAGTGCCGCCTGGCCTATAAGATAACATCCACTACATCCGGTGGGAGAGAAAAGGAACTTGGGTTGCCCCGTTCAATCTCCAGGCATGAAGGTGCAGGCTCTGGAGGTGAGGGTGTAGAACCTGCCCCTGTGACTGCGAGAGGAGGTCTGCCCTGAGAGGGAGATGGAGCGGTCGGCACAGTGAGAGTTGGAGAAGGTCTGTGTACCACACCCTTCTTGGCCAATCCGGAGCTATTAAGATGACTTGGGCCCGGTCTTGGCGAATCTCCCTCAGAACCCGAGGAATCAAAGCAACTGGCCATACCAGGTCATCTGAAACACGTCCCCCAACGCTCCTTGCACCGGATACTGGAGGATGCAGAATGTCGGGCAGTGCGCGTTCTCCCGAGTGTCAAACAGATCTACCTGAGGAGATCCCCACATCTGAAAGATGTAAAGGACCAGGTCTGGATGGAGACGCCACTCGTGATTGGCCGAGAAGTGCCGACTGAGACTGTCCGCATATACATTCAAGACTCCGGCCAAATGATTTGCCATCAAGCAAATCTGATGGTCCTGAGCCCAGGACCAGAGCCGCAGAGCCTCTCTGCAGAGAAGGTACGACCCTACTCCTCTCTGCTTATTGATGTACCACATTGCGGTCATGTTGTCCGTCAGGACTTGAACCGACCGACTGCAAAGGGAAGGGAGGAAGGCCTTGAGAGCCAGACATATTGCCCACAATTCTAACAGATTAATGTGAAACATCTGTTCCTCTGGAGACCAATGACCTTTGATCTCCAGGTCCCCCAGATGAGCTCCCCACCCTAGAGTAGAAGCACCCGTTATAACCGTTGTCACCGGTGGTTGTAGCGAAAACGGCCTTCCTCGAGAAAGTGTGCCATCCACAACCCACCATTGGAGATCCTCTGCAGCATCCCTGGAGATCTTTACTGATTCCTCGAGATCTCCTCTGTGTTGAGACCACTGCCAGCGGAGTCATCACTGAAGAGCCCTCATATGCCAGCGCGCATGAGTGACCAACAGAATGCAAGAAGCAAACAGACCGAGCAGGCGTAAGACCTTGAGGACCGGAACAACCGCTCCATTTCGAAACATTGGAATCAATGCCTAAATGTCCTGAATCCACTGAGGCGGAGGATAGGCTTGATTCAATGTTGTGTCCAGTCCTGCCACTATGAACAGGAGGCGTTGAGAGGGCTCCAGATGAGATTTGGCCACGTTTACCGAAAAGCCCAGATCGAACAACAACTAGGTTGTCATCTGCAGGTGATGCAGCACAAGCTCTGGAGACTTGGCTTTGATCAACCAATCGTCCAGGAAAGGGAATACCGCTATTCCCTTCTTCCTGAGACTTGCTGCAACTACCGCCATCACTTTCGTGAAGACTCGAGGTACGGAAGTAAGCCCAAATGGAAGGACCGCAAATTGGTAGTGTTGCGATCCCACCACAAACCGGAGATACTTCCTGTGTGATTTGAGTATAGGGATATGAAAGTACGCATCTTGCAAGGTGACAGACAATATCCAATCCTCTTCGCCCAATGCCAGAAGTACCTGCGCTAAAGTCAGCATTTTGAATTTCTCCTGCTTGAGGAACCAATTCAAAATCCTCAGGTCCAGGACTGGTCTCAAACGACTGTCCTTCTTGGGATCAGGAAATACCTTGAATAACAGCCCTGACCCCTTTGCTGCTCTGGGACCAACTCCTCCGCACCTTTTGACAATAGGGTTGCAACAACAGGAGATGGTCTTCTGAACAAAACGAGAGACGGGGAGGGATGGGAGGAGGAAACTCCTGAAAAGGGAGAGCATATCCCTTTCTCACAATATTCAGTACCCATGAGTCCGATGTAACTGACTCCCATGCGTGAAGAAAAAGACATAGCCTTCCCCCTACAGGAGAGGTATGGTCGATAAAGTGAGGAAAACTAGGACTGCTTCCCTTGCTATTGTCCTCCAGAGGAAGAGGTTGACAAAGGGTGCTGCTGGGCGGCCCATCGAGGAGCTCTAGCCCTCCCCACCCTCTAAAGGATCAGTATGGAGGATTGGCAGGCTGCTGGACTGAAGACTGGGGCCTTCGAAAAGCTGCCCCATGACCGAACCCCCTGAACCTGCGAAAGGATCTAAAAGGGGTAGCAGAAGTGGCTTGTAATCCTAAGGACTTCGCAGTGGCCCGGCTGTCCTTAAAGCGTTCCAGGACAGAATCTGCTTTCTCGCCAAACAGCCTTTCTCCATCAAAGGGCAAGTCTAATAATGTGTTCTGCATATCAGCTGAGAAACCTGAAGACCTTAGCCAAGCGTGCCGTCTGGTAGCAATAGATGTTCCCATTGCCCTGGCCATCGAGTCTGTGGAGTCCAAACCAGACTGAATAATCTGCTTTGCCGCCGCCTGTGTAACAGAAAGGAGCGCCCCAAATGGTCTTTGAACCTCCTGAGGCAGATCTACAACCATAGCCTTTGCCGAATCCATGAGGGTGTGGACATACCTGCCCAGCACATAGGTAGCATTTGCAGCCTTAAGAGCCATGCTGCAAGATGAAAAGGTATTTTTCGCAGATTGCTCCATCCGCTCGGGTTCCCTGTCAGATGGGTTTACAGGGAAAGACCCAGGTGCAGACCTCATGGAGCAAAAGGCCTGAACTACCAGACTCTCCGGGGTTGGATGGCATGACAAAAACCCTGGATCACCAGGAGCTCCTTTATGCCTCCTAGCCACAGCTCTATTAACCGCCAGAGACAAAACCAGCTTTCTCCACAGGTCTACGATGGATTCTGTTAACACCTCATTGAAAGGCAGCAAAGGGTCAGCAGAAGTTGTAGAGGGATGCAGCACTTCAGTTAACAAGTTGGTCTTTATCTCCGCTGCAGCCAAAGGCAGTTCCAAAAAGTCAGCAGCCTTTTTAATCACAGAGTGAAAAGTTGCTGCCCCTACTGTGAACTCCCCTGGCAAAGATAAGCCCGACTCCAAGCCCTCATACTCTCCCAAGGGCTCAACAAGTTCACCTTCCTCCAGCTGTCTCCGGTATTCCTCCTCTTTCAGGACACGCAAGGCCCTCTTGCGAGATCTCAAACGCTGACGCCGAAGACACCACCTTCAAATTCCAACAAGGCACTGGAGAGGAAGGTCGACTTCGAGACCCATCACTCAGACCAGGCATTCGCACGGACTCCAACTGCGCCTCCACCGGAGCTGGCTGGCAGCGAGATGTCATCGGCGCCGGCCGACGCGGCGATGGTAAGGGCCCAGTTGGCAACGCCATAGACAAAGCACCCCGAGGTGAAATCATCGGTGTCGGCCCGGTACCTTCAGCCGGGCAAAACGGCATAAACAGAGCCGTTTTGTACGGAGCCGGGGAGCCCAAACCAACCACCACCAGGGGCCATTGTCTGAAAGATTGCTTACATGGCATTTAAAAATACCGCTGGATCTGCTCCCTGTGCCGGGAAGGCAGGATACCGCTGGTCTTGCTCCTGTTGCTGTCCATCTGACTCCTGCGGAGCCGGAGAGAATCAAGGACTATGAGGAGCCACCTCATAGTAGACGGCGCCGGAGAAGCCTCCGGACTCTGGGGCTCCGGAGTCACCGTCGGGCTTACTTCCCACTTATCATGGTGACGACGAGATGGGGACCTTAACCTCGAATGACTCCGAGCCGAACGGCGCCGAGAGTCGTGATGGCACCACCTCTTATGCTTCTTCGAAAAAGCGTGGGAAGATGATCTCTTATGGCCTCTGTGACTCTTTTTAGCTTTTGGCAAAAAGAGCTTGGCCTCCCTCTCCTTCAATGCCTTAGGGTTCATGCTCTGGCACGACGCACACTCCTCGACGTCATGCTCAGAGCTAAGGCACCAAAGGCAATCTTCATGTGGGTCTGTGACCAACATCTGACCACGGCACTCTCTGCATGGCTTAAACCCAGATTTCCTCGGGGAGACATTGTAACCACAAAAGCTACAGTAGATACACCAACCGAAGCTAGCCAGGAAAAAAACGTTAGCGTCGAAGGCACAGAAAAAAAGAAAACTGACATCAGCACGCCGGCGAGGACCTCTTATTGGAGATGTGCAATTGTGACGTCCTCCTCGACGTGGAGAGCTGGGAAGAAGACTTTCAGTCGGATGGTGGCGCAAGGACGAATTCATAAGGTGAGAAATCCAGAGGTAGTTTGTATCCATCAGAAAGAAATATTTTGAGGCATGATTTTCTGGGACCTAACAAGAAATCTTGTAAGTCTACATCTTTGGAAAGCAGAGATGTCCTTTACAGCTGTTAAGATGGAATAATGGAACCATTGCTGACAAAATGTACCCACGCTATAGGCAGTGATTATACCTGAATGGTGTGTGGTGACATAAGGAAGGTGTGGTCTGCTCACTCTAAACCCAGGGTAGAGTTAATAAAACGAGCATGACAACCATTTGTGGTCATTAGCCACAATAGCCACACGTTGGGATCTGAAAGTGATGATTTAAATGTACCTTTCTGAACCATACCATACAGCTGGTCTTCTGAAAAATTCACAAGATTTTGCCAGTTATCAAATTTAGCTGTAGAAGGAATACTTGGCACATTAATTTCTTTTACTTTTGCCAACCCAAGACAAGGTGTTTGCTGAAAAATATTGCTCAAGAACATCATGTGTAAGGGAATTAAACATGCTTTAAATAAGGCTTCCATGCCTTGTACCTGCCAATCTTTAGTTCCCAAATCTTTTTTACGTCAATTGTGTTTTTTCAATAATCATAGCTGTTTATGGCCGATTGGGAAGCAAATTAATCAAAATAATTTAACTTCGTGTCCATCAGCAGTGTTTTCCTTGCTTTATTTGAGGGTGATTTTAAATAATATGGCTCAGTAGTTGTAGCAACATGCCCACAAAAATAGGTGACTTTTTCTACATATGTTTTGTAACTTCCCACTGGTGGAGTCAGACAATGTTTCCATTGTGTGTGATTAAAACCTATTCTTGGAGCACTAGTTCTATGCAAATAATGATGTCAATAATAATGATAACAGAAATTTTTTACCATAATTAGCGGTGGTTATATAAATATCTTTACTTTTTTTAAAAAAAAAATTATTTTATTTTTTTATTTGAGTTCATTCGGTCTACAAATCTAGGCCATTTAAAATAACAGAGATAACAATCATACATAATAAATAGTGTTTGTTTGGGGAGAAAAAAAAATAAAAAAATAATAATAATAATAATAATAACAGTATAAAAACAGTAGTAATCAGGACAGTATTAGAATAAGATCAACAAGACTAGATATTTGATTGTAGATAAAAAGTACAATAAATAAGACATGGGTTAAAATGTTAAGAGAGAAAGGATAAAAACTAGGATATAAAATTCTGTCTAACATACCAATGTGTGCAAGTGTTTCCCCGTAGGACCTGGTCATCATCAATCCTCATATAGGGGGCAACAGGTTCCTGCTAAGAAATTTCTACTGATACTACTAAAAAATAACAGCTGGGACTCCTTCTGTCGACTAATGTCAAGATGGCTCACATGCCCTTTAAAACAATAAGCCTACGCCGGATGTACCAGGCCTCCGCTAAAGATTTGGTAAATCTAATAGCTACATCGCGGGGATGTGTCGTATGTACAGATTCTGGTGGCGCTTGCTCTATCATGTAATGACATATTTTTGCAGAGGGGAATGATCCACCTCCCTCTGGGACTCTTATACGAAGGGCAAAAAAATAGTATGTGCTCTATTGTTTCTTTACGATTTTGGCAAGAGATACATCTATCATTTGAAACGATGTTAGAGGACCAGTGAGCCGTAAAACCATTGATAGGCAGTGTACCATATCTTAGTTGGAGATATAAAGCACGGGCGTACGGAGGCATGGGAAGGTTCAAGAAATTCTCAGGCCAGGGCTCGTGCTTAAGTTGGAGAAATTCCATTGTTAGCCTGCCCGCCCCTTTTTGATGCAAGGAGTCTTCATTTACTTTCTCCCAATATCTTTTAGTAACAAGTTTCCTTGCATTATCGGGGATTTGCTCCGGATATTTCCAGTAGGAAGGAAAACCTATTTTGACCCAGGCAGATTTCATTTCCTTCAGCCATGGAATTTTCTCCAGTGCCTGAGGGGTGGCTTTGAGCTCTCTTATGGCCAGCCTGTATGGTTCGAGTTCAACAGATTTCCATAAACGAATCCAATAGGAAAGAGGCCTTAGGGCTGCAGTGGTTTTAATACTGTTTAAACCTAGGTCTAGCCTTAGAGGGGTCATTGGTGAGCCCATACCTAGGCGGGCGATCTGTCTAAGAAAATGGTTTTCCTTGGTTTGCAGGATATCAAGGTTTTTGTGGGACCCCCAAAGTTCCGCTCCATAAAGGGCCGCTGCTCTGATTTGGACATTGTAAATCTCTGCAAGTATGTTCAAGGGGGGGCTCGGAGCCTTTCTCGATCTACGGACAAGGGCCCCACCTCTCTGGCTTATAATGAGAGCCCCTTTGTCAAGGGCTGCCTTCCATTTGCCTGTGGTCGATAGTCTAAAACCCAAGTAGTCAAACTCTTCTACTTTCTCCAAAGGGATCGAGTTCATTTCTATGCTAGCACGTGATCGTTTCTTGGAGGTACTATATATCATAAGTTTTGTTTTCTTGATGTTTATGTCCAGACCATAATCACTACAAAAAACACAAAATTGGTTGATCAGGTTTTGGATTCCCATTGGCGATTTAGATATCAAAATTGTATCATCTGCATATAGCAGACACGGGATTTTTTTCCCAACCAATTTAGGTGAATCATTTATACAGTTCTCTAAGTAGTGAATGCAATTGTTGATATATAGCAGAAAAAGAGTCGGTGCCAGGACACATCCCTGTCTAACACCTTTTTTAATAGCTACGGGGTCAGTCAGCTCGCCCCCCTGGCCACATCTAATTTGAGCAAAGGTATCTTCATGCAGTTGAGCAATGAGTTTCAGGAGACCAGATGGCACTCCCATGTTAGATAATGTTGACCACAGCAGGTTCCTGGGGATCAAATCGAATGCGGCTCTGAGGTCTATGAAGACCACGTAAAGATTGCCCCTCCCCAGGTCAACGTTCTTCCATTTTATTGACATGAATCTTAGGGCTTGGTCAACTGTACTCACTGCAGGTCTAAAACCTGCTTGTAGATCAGAGAGAGCTTCGGACTCCATAATCCATTCCTCGAGATGGAACAGAAGATGCTTTGCATAGATTTTCTGGGAGTTATCAAGGAGACTAATCGGACGATAATTGGCAGGGATGCTCGGATTTCCTTTTTTGAAAATGGGTACTATTTCAGCCCCTTTCCAAGTGGGTGGAACGGGGGCCCCTGCTGCAATAGCATTGCAGATAAGGTTGAGGTATGGTGCCCATATGTCTGGTCTTGATTTGTATAGATCGCCTGGAATCTTATCTGGGCCAGGGGCCTTTCCCCATTTCAGTGAGTCTATTGCTGCTCTTGTTTCGGTTAGAGAGAATGAGATCGAGGTGGTCTCTTGGTTTATTGAGGCATCGGGGGCCCACAGGGATGCTTCAGATGGCCCTTCGTATAGTTGCCCAAAGTGCTCTACCCATGATACTGAGGGGATTGAAGAACCAGGTGCGGCAGGGGAATTGCTACAATCGTCAGTTATTAGTTTCCAGAACCTAGATGTATCATTGGATTTAGCAGTCTCCAAAATAGTAACCCATCTGGCCTCTTCCCAACTTCTGCGTGCCTTAGAACATTCCTTCTTATAAACTTTTCTGGCTGTTCTTAACAGCTCAACATGGCCATCTTTTATTGCTTCCAGGAGAGACAGTTGTGCTTCTCTGCAACAATTGTCAAACCAAGGAGCGCAGTGCTTTTTATTAGGATTATTAAGAATTTTTTTTGTAAAGAGATGCTTTAAAGATTGGAACAGGTCAGTGTGGCTGCTAAGACTTTGTCACCCTCCCCATTCTCATTTAGCCGGATCATGCACTCCATCTGGTTGGCAAGCAGGTTGTAAATAGGTGCCAGATATTTAGGGGAAGAACTAATAGATTCCCATTTTAGGTTGCGTCTGTTATTAGTTAGAGCCAGGTGGAAGGCATGACTCTTGGAGTAGGGCACATTGAACGAAGGAAAAAGTCCTCTGGTCGATAAAATCAACGGGTCATGATCACTCTCAATTTGCTTTAGGACCCTCATATCGAACATGTGGCTCCACAGTCGGATGTCAAGAAGTATATAATCAATGCGACTGCTGAGCCTTCCGCGCCTAAAGGTAGCTTGCAAATTTACATCCGAGCGTGAGCGACCATTACAGGCTCGGAGGCCATGGGCTAGTGTGATATCGGCCAGTAAGCGCGCAGATTTGTTCAGCCTTGGTTTTTTGTTGGGGACTAGCTGAGGGATGCCCCAATGGGCATCCTCTTCTTTATAAATTCCTTGGACTAGAGGATTAGGTTCAAAAGTGACATTAAAGTCCCCTCCAATCAAAACAAAGAAGGAGGGATTGTTTTTGAGGAGACTGTCCAAAATGGACAGGACATCAAAATCAGCATGGGAGCTCACATTCCTGTTATAGATATTAATTAAAAGTAAAGGTCTCTCTTCAGAAATCATTATTAATAGGACTTGCAAGTCACGGCAACCCGTATCTATTTCTTCTATCTTGCACCTAAGAGAAGTGTTGATCCACACAAGCAGCCCTCCCGATGGTCTCCCAGAAGATGACTTTACTTTCAAACACAGGATAATATTCAAGCTCAGAAAGCATATAATCAACTGTTTTAACACCCCAGTCATCAAACAATCCCAGGTGTAATAATGTAATTCATAGACATTTTAAAAACATATGGTATCTGTATCATTTCACTGGGGCCAAAGATATCATATAGACCTTTATCGCACCCTCAGAAATGTTCACAAGGGACAAGTCTCTTCGCACTTTATGGGAAGGCAAATAAGGCTTTAAAACCTCATCCACCAGTCCAATGGCAGAGTGTTCAGTAAGATAATGCTCATGTATAAGCAAAAAGAAGACAATAACAAAACTAATCCATAGAAGAAAGGAAAGCAGTATCAACATAATCCATTGATACCATGGAGGAATTAAGTAGGTGTGTTTAAGCCAATTAAAAAGCTTACGTACACCATGTTCTGAGGCAACAGTTGATGCTGAAGAAGTTGAAGAGAAATCATCTATGTCAGCCAATAACCAGAAGCAGTCGGTGTGAAAACTGGAGTCAGTGCATGTGAAAGAGAACTGGTAGATGTATCCAATATTGATTTGTCGTAGACACTCCCATTAATTTGTATTGCATTTGTAAATTGGGGATTAATATTTTGGACATTTCTTGTGCTTGTAGTGGTTACTGGAATCAACTACAGTTTATCTCCACCCTACACAACCTCAGGGAAATAAAGTCAGCCTTTTTTTTAATGCTTGAAGAGGTATCTCCTCTATGGTAGTGAGAGGGGCAAGGGACTACCCGGGAATTTGTGTGCTTTATTGTGTAGGATCGGCCACATGATGCAACTTTATGTGATCAATGGAGACAACGTGGTTGTCTTTGGAACCAGGCAGTGGTGATAGAATGACAGTTCTTGTACATTGTATTCCAAGAACCAGCACCGGTGCACGGTAGGACGGGTCAAACTCCTTCTTCACAGGTATCTTTTCTGGTAATAGATCCCCAATGTTTGGCATCCCGTCTGTGGATGTTGATGAATCTCTCATTCCCAAAGTGGCGGCATGTTTTGTGGAACATACATCTTGGAACTGTTGTAATTCCTGTAAGACAGTGACACGTTCATTTATGTCAAAAAGTGTTTCTGCTGCCACCATGTCAGGACCACCAAGATCTGGAAAGTACATAGGGGTGCCAAAGAGGATGTCATAGAGGGTGAGGCCTCGGAAAGATCTTCTAGGCAAATTATTTAATGCTGTCTGGACTCCATACATGCAATAGATTCAACTGAAACCTAAGCCTAGTACCCTAACTGTTAAGGATTGCTTTAAGTCTCCTTTTTTCTTTTGACAACTGAATTTTCCTAAGGAAGGTATTGTACAGAAAAATGCATTGCTACTCCTAGCATTTCCTTGGCTTCCCTCTAAGCCCTAGAGGAAAAAGCAGAGCTCTGGTCCGAATGGAAAGCAGCAACTGCATATGTCATGATAAAGACTTACAAATCTTTAATAACAGTGTGAGCGTCAGCCAGTCATTGTAGCCACACACAACGGAATCTGGAGCAAGAGTCTACTGCTAGTAAAATGTATTTGTATGCACATCTGAGTTTAAGGGACCGCAACGGTCCAGGTACACACAATGCATAGGCTTGTTTGATATTGAGAGGGATATCTGTGGTGGGTGCCTGATGATGGAACCTTAAATTTGTTTGACAGATTTCACATCTAAGGACATACTGTTTGTCCTATTTGTATAGACTGTGCCACCAGTGGTGTTTTTGTAAAAGGGAAATGCTAGCCACCACACCAGTATGGGCAGAGGCAACACCTCATGAGCTGCTTCAATCAGTACTAACCTACGATCTTGGTTGGTGATCAAACGATCACCCACCACTGGTATTGTTACAAAGGGAATGTTTTGGGCACTTAAGTGGTAGAATTAGTTTCTTGGCTATGCTTTTGGCAAAGGCTTGCTGTCAGCTGAAGAACTCACAGCAGCCAAAATGTCATCATCCTGCAGATTATGCGGGGTCATCAGCCAAACAAATTGGTGGCCCAGTATATGTATTACATGAGACTGTGGCAGATTGTCCTTTAACTCTGCCACCTTCCCCCACACAAATTTGTGTCTTATGGTGTTTCCCTTTGAAGCTCTGAACCCATTAAGGTGCAGTAGAGTAAGTTTTCATTAAAAGACTAACCACAATAATACAAATCACCCACAATAAGTGTGGGGATTTCAGGATCCGTATGTTCCAGTACCAAGATCAATGCTTTGTCCCCTGCCAAGATCAATGTTTTGAGCTCAGCAAGTTGTGCTGTGCAATCCCCTCACTGCATGTAGGTTTGTTGAGGGCAGAACTCCCATCCCTCATAACTCCACAGATGGCTGCACAAGCCACAGAGTATGGGTGTTTGGTACCTACAGCTGGTTGAGCTAAACCATCAGTATAAACGATCTGTAATGCTCAAGAGGCATGACATTAGTGGGCATGGAGTAGTCAAGTTCATATTGGAGAAATTATTGAGTCTGAAGTTGTGGATCAAAAACATAGGGGGTGATTCTGAGCCAAAAGGCCGCCCGCCAGCCCAGGGCAAATCATCCTTCCCACGAGGACGCCGGCTCAGAATTGAGCCGGCGGAGTGGGAAGGTGCGACGGGTGCAGTGGCACCCGTCGCGTATTATAGTGTCTGCATAGCAGACACTGAAATACAAAGTGGGGCCCTCTTACGGGGGCCCCGGGGCACCCCCTACCGCCATCCTGTTCCTGGCGGGAGACCCGCCAGGAACAGGATGGCGGTAGGGGGTGTCAGAATCCCCATGGCGGCGGAGCGCGCTCCGCCGCCATGGAGGATTCACAAGGGCAGCGGAAAACCGGCGGGAGACCGCCGGTTTTCCGCATCTGACCGCGGCCGAATCGCCGCGGTCAGAATGCCCTGCGGGGCACCGCCGGCCTGTCGGCGGTGCTCCCGCCGACCCTGGCCCCGGCGGTCTCTGACCGCCGGGGTCAGAATGACCCCCATAGTCAACATCAGTGGCAGTCAAGGAGGAAGCCCAATGTGTCCATAGTTGTTATGCTTTTGCGTTTGGAACACTGGCTTTGGTAACAGCCTTAAGGGCTGGGACCAGAGAAACTACAATAATGCGCTTACCCTGGACTAGTGGTCTCTCCTTGATGACAGCCATCTGAACTGGAGTTAGTTTTTTTTCGGTTGGTGCAAAGCGCATTTCTACATTGGAAGATGAGTGTGATTTGAACGCAATTGGTACAGTTCCACCTTCATTGAATGTGACATATGTGAATCCGATGGCACCCCAGAATTATCCAAGTAACTAAATTTGCTTTGCTTTCACGTGTGTATAAGTGCTTCACTTCAAGCATGTCAGTTTGTAATGTTCTGAGAATTTGAGTATGTTGTGGTGTCCAATGTTTGCTTGAGAAATCTGGATGAATTAAATTATAAATTACTTTTATGCATTTTGCATAATCTGGTATGTACGGTCTGCCAAAATTAAAGAATTTTAGCAAGGATTGTAGTTTTTTTATACTGTTTGGTAGTTGTAGTTCTGCACATTTCTCTAAGAAGTGTGGTGCCGTGCTCTTCCCCTCCTTTTAAAGCCAGTATCCCAAAATCAGGACAGCGAGAAAATAAATTTTAGTCGTCTTAAAGTAGCCCTGATCGGCAAGTCCCAATACAATGCGATCTACAATGGCCAGATGTGTGCTGAGGTAGTCAGACAATGTCGTCTACATAAGACAAGTACTCTGGATCAGTATCATGTAATATTGATGTCACACGGGCTGAGACCAATTCTGGGCTGCTGTTAAACCCTAGGGGGAGTTGACAAAAGCAATGTTGAGAGCCTAGCTCAGAAAAGGTGCTTAAATCGCTGCTTTCAGGTGCTAGACTTTGGCAGAAATCCTGTTGGAAATATCCAGCGTTGTTTTGTATTTCTTTGGACAATATCATTCATAAGAGTTGTGCTGTGTGAGTTATGAATGGCAGATGTACATGTGTGAATGTTTAAATGTCTGTAATTTAAGACTATTCTCTAGGAAAGGTCCGGTTTACCGACGGGAAATAAGTATTTATTCATTGGAGATACACAGGGTTCAATTACTTCCTGGTACTTAAGTTGTGAGAGAATTTCCTTCACTGGAGCTTTAGCATCATGTGTTATTGGGTATTTAGGTTGTACTTGTGGGCTGGATCATATTACTATAATGTGAAAAAGAGAGTCCCTATCCCATCCTACATGGTTGGGTCAAAAGCTAGTGCCTGTAATAGAGCCCAATCTGCAGCATAGGCTTCTTAGATTGATCATGGAACTAGGGCTGAAAATGTTGCTAAAATGACCTCTTACTCTTATGGGAGCATTCTGACAAACTCTGGTAGCCAATCTTTTTCTGCCAGAAGAATGTCATAGCTTAGTCTTAGGGCCTCATTACGAGTGTGGTGGTGCGAGGACCGCCACACTCGCATTGGCGGTCAGACCACTGCACTCCGGAAGGCCCGACTGCTCAATTACAACTCTGGTGGGTGGACCCACCAGGGGACCGCCCCCCCCCAGGAATATGGTTCCCGATGTGGTGACAGCGGTCTGAGTTGTATTCAGCCAAGACAGCGGTGAACTCAGTGCCGCCTGGCTGATTACAGCTCCCCTCCCCGCCAGCCTTTCCATGGCTGTTTCACAGGTGAGGGTGTGCCGGAGGGGGCCCCTGCACTGCCCATACCCACCATGCCCAGCACATCATAATTCTGGGGGTGCTGATCGGCCCCATCTGTGCTACGAGATATCACTCTGCTCCTTTAAGGGAGCAGAGTGCTATCTCGAAGCAGTGTTCCTGTCGGTCTGACTGGTCAGAATGCGCTATTACAATGTTTTCACCGGTCAGACCAGTGGGAACATTGTAATAGGGCGAGGGGATGCCATGGCGTCCTTTTCTGCAAGTTTGGCGGTCCTGTATTGGGTCCACCAAACTCGGAATGAGGCAAATATTCTTTCCCAGAAAATTACTTAAATAGTGCACACAATGTCACCCTCAATTTGAATATTTAATTTGTAAACCCTATCAGATGGGGTGAAACGTCAATATGGGGTTTCAAGTACTCGTTTCTCTGTTCTGACTTCCCACCTCTCTCTGTCCGTTTGCCGGATGAGTCCTGAAAGGTACAAGAAGGGTGTGTATCAGTGTACTAGTACATGTCAGGGGGTTTCAAATTATCATGATTTCTTGGGATATGCTGTTTTTCTAAGGTCCCTGATTGCGCAGATTATCCTCTTTGTTTTACTTTATCTTTATTAGATTTTTGTTTGTCTCAGTGGTTTTTAGAACCCTCCTACACTTGCTTGGTATTAGCTTTTTTGGAATTACCCTTACATTGTGGTTCAATTGGTCTGGCCCCCAGATTATCCCGACCTATACTAGTATAAGATTCAGATTTTGGTAGCTCACGTTCCTGATCTATTTGTGGAACGTCTTTGAGCCGCTGGTGTACTGCAAACACTGCTGCTTCCCCTTTAATATACTCTAATGTAAGTGAGGAGGCTGTGGAAAAACTTGCCCATTAATTTCATCCCAAATTAAATGAATGGGGGGCAGCCCCATGTTTATTTTGTATTTATTTTAACACCTCCGGTAAGTTCGAGAGTGTTGCTGTACCAGGCATTGTGTTATAGACTGGAGCAAATTCTGTGCCCCAAAGGGCACAGTCATTTTTGGAGGGAACCATCCAAAATGGCAATCACAATGTGAGAATTTTGTTTTTATCTTGGGGTAACGTACAGGGAAACAATGCTTAGGGTTGCTTTGTTTCTTGTGCAATTCAAAACACCATTTCTTTATGTTTGGTGGGAACCTTACCCATAATTGCATTGATAGTTACCAGATTTATCCCTGGTGTCACCAATTGATGGACAGCTGGAGCAGCCCTCGATGGGGCAGTATTCAGGGTTTGCATTATAAATTGTGTTAAGCGTCTGTATAAGCTTACTAAATTATTATATAAGGGACGTAAATCTGAAACCTGCAGATTTTGTACATTTGGATGTGATGTATATGTAGCCAATACTGGCCATGTTGGTCTTTCATTGCTGTGGGCACCTAATCTAATGTGCTGAACTACGTGTGGGAGGGCACCTTGAAACCAATTTTGGTGTTCTTGATATGATGGTGGAATTTCTAAATATTGATAAGCTCTGTATTGTGCAAATGTGTATGCTACAGTTTATGTGAAAAAAGTATTTGTATTAGCATTGACTGCAGGAAAATGAATCAAATATTTCTGTTTTGAACGCATTGTGGGCTTCTACCACAAACATAACATCTCCACCTCCATTAAGAAGCCCATTAGCAAGTAAATGTTGTGTGACAGTTGGTCTACAATTAACTGGTGTTATAACTAGTTGTGCTGTAAAGACCAAATGGGCTATCTTTTTAAGGTTCAAGCTTGAACAACCTACAGACTAGTAGAGGCACTACCTATATAGTTGCAGAAGATATTTTTCTAACATCACAGACATTTCCATATTAAAAGGTGATTAGGGCACTTTTGGCATGCAAGAGAGAATTGCTCAGGAGATCTGTTAAATAAGTGCCTGACCTAATGTTGGCTGCCATATTATGCAGTTCCTATTTTGATAATAAGACTATTTCATTATAAGACTGTGTGCTTAGGACGGCAGCACATTGCTTGCCTGAACCAAGCATGTGCCTGAACCACACGTAGTTAAGGCACCATGTTTATGCGTGGTTCAGGCACACAGAGGGAAAGGCCGGGAAAGGAACGTGGTGGGTAGTTTTAATAAAGGGCAGGTTAGGTTTTAGGGCTTAGGTTGGGGGGTAGGAGGGTCGGGGTTTTTTTTAGGACAAGGCGGGGGAGGTGTTAGGGTTCAGGGTGGGAGCGGGGGGTCGGGAAGTTTTTAGGCGAGTGCCGGTTAGGGCTTAGGGTTCAGGACGGGGTTGTTTTTAGGACAGGGCAGAGTAGGTTTTAGGGATCGGGCGGGGGTCGGAGTAGTTTTTAAGACAGGTAGGGGTAGGTTTTAGGGTTCAGGGCAGGAGGTGGGGTAGTTTTTAGGACAAAGTTTTAGGGTTCAGAGCGGAGGCGGGGGTCAGGATAGTGTTAAGACAGGATGGGGTAGGTTTTAGGGTTCAGGGCAGGGGCTGGGGGTAGTTTTTAGTACAGGGCAGGGTTGGTTTTATGGTAGCGTGTGGGGTAGTTTTCATGACCAAGCAGGGTAGGTTTTAGGGTTTAGGACAGGGTCAGGGTAGTTTTTAGGACAGGGTGGGTAGGTTTTAGGGTTTAGGTCTTGGGCGGGGTGAGGTAGTTTTTAGGACAGAGCAGGGTAGGTTTTAGGGTTCAAGGAGGGGATGGAAGGGGCGGGGTAATTTTTAGGACAGGGTGAGTAGGTGTTAGGGTGCAGGGCTGAGTTTGGGGTAGCTTTTAGGACGGATGGGGTATGTTTTAGGGTTCATGATGGGGTGGGGATCGTTTTTAGGACAGGGTGGGTAGGTTTTAGGGTTCCTGGCAGGGGGTTGGGGTAGTGTTTAGGGCGAGGGTTGCAGTAGTTTTTAGCACAGGGTGGGGAAGGGTTTAGGGCGAGGGGGTCAGGGTAATTTTTAGGACACAGTGAGGTAGGTTTAGGGCGGTGGGTTGGAGTAGTTTTTAGGTCAGGGCAGGGTAGGTTTTAAGGTTCAGGGTGGGGGTCGGGGTAGTTTTTAGGACAGGGTGGGGTAAGTTTTAGGGTTTGGGGTGGGGGTTGGGGTAGTTTTTAGGACTGGTTTGTGTAGGTTTTAAGGTTCAGGGTGGGGGCAGGAGTCAGGGTAGTTTTAGGACAGGGCCAGGTAGGTTTTAGGGGTGAAGGCAGGGGGTCGGGTAGTTTTTAGGACAAGGTGAGGTAGGTTTTAGGTTTCAGGGAGGAGGTGTAGGATAGTTTTTAGGACAGGACAGGGTGGGGAGGTTTTAGGGCAGGGGGTCGGGGTAGTTTTTAGGACAAGTTTGTAGGACAGGGTGGGGTAAGTTTTAGGGTGGGGTGAGGGGTCGGGTAGTTTTGAGGACAGGATGGGGTAGGTTTTAGGGTTCAGGGAAGGGGAGTGAGGGTTGGGGTAGTTTTTAGGACAGGGTGGGGTAGGTTTTAGGGTTCACAGCTGGGGCGGGATAGTTTTTAGGGTGGGGTAGGTTATAGGGTTCAGGGTGGAGGGTCAGTTAGTTTTAAGGGCAGAGCAAGGTTACTTTTAGGGCTCAGGGAAGGGGTTGTAGGGCTCAGGGCAGGGGAGTAAGGATCAGTTCTAAGGACTGGAGCAGGGTGGATTGCAGAGTGAGATATTAGGGGTAAGGGGCAGGGTGGGAGACAATTTACCACGCATGTTCCTTTACCAAACCTGCTTTTGCAACGAAATCCGTTGTAAAGGCATGCATGGTAAAAACACAGTTGTTGTGGCCTCGGTCTGAAGGCATGTGTGGTTTAGGTATGCGTGATTCCATCATACAACTATTTGTGGCAACCTAAACCTGACACTCTTGCTCCTCAGGGAAGTCAGGGAAACAGATCATACCCCTTTTACTCAGTTACTCATGAGAGCCGAGACAAGACGTGAGATGCAAACAAGATTTTAATGCATTTATCCTAGTGTAAAAAGCATGTGCTGCAATAATGAGGCAGATGAAACAAGGCACAGTAATTATCATTACAGCCAAGGTGAAGAAGGTGAGCAACCCCACCATTGTGCGAGTCTAGAGAGTCTAGAGATTCCTACAGATTCTTACCAAAACCCTATGCCTAGATCTGAGAGCATAGTGGTTGTAACCTTTCTCTATGGCCAGACCTAACGAATTAGCCGCAGCCCCATACCAGAATATAATAACAGGGGTCTGCCTGTTGTCTGGATGGAAATCCTCTCAGGAAGCCGAAGAGTCAGCGCCAGGCTCAGCAAAGCTGTCTGTTGTGGGTACACGTCCCAGGACAGTCATGACCAGAATGCCCTCTACCCTCCCTAGGCCTTTGTGTTGTTTATATAATAACCTATACAGTGTTTGAAGAACAGGCCTGATAACATGATTTGTCTCAAGGACAGAAACTGTCTCCTGGCTGGCAATACAAGTTAGAATATCATGTATTGTACATGGCAGCCTTGGACAAAGGTACATGTCATACAATGGCTGATAAAAATGTGCAGCCTGATTCCTGCCTTCATAAAAAACGCAGCTGATAAAATATGTAAAACAATTGCCAGTAGCAGGCCTGCTAAAAAAGGAAGAATAAAACATGAATATAAAAGGCACAAACCCACGGAACAAAGCTAAAGTAGGTGTGTTCAACCTTGGTACTTAAAGGGTCCTTATAGCACTGGCAGAGTGCACAGGAGGTCACAGAAGTCGGTAGTCCTCTGAGAGTCCTTCTGCAGGCCCAGTAGGGAACTGAAGAATGGGTCTGAAGGTTCTATTTTTATACCCTGGTGCCCTTCGTCTGGAAGGTGGGGTAAGCTTTTTGGAAGGTTCTTTGAAGTGCATGGAATTTCCTGACTCCCCTGCCTTGGCTCCAAGCTGGCTGCAGTGACAATACAGGGTCATTAGGTCCTTTGTGTGGAGGCAGAGCACAAGCTATTCAGGTTTAAGTGGGGCTGTGCTCAGCTCCGTTCCCCCCCATCCCCATTCTTCCAGCTTATGCTTAGGGCCCAGTCAGGCACACCTAATACCACTATTGTGTCTCTGTTTGGGAGGAATTCACAAAGTCTAACTGTAAGTAACAACCAGTCATGTTACCTAGGCCAAGCTACAGGCACAAAAGTGCTAAGGATAGGAAAATGCAAACTTTCTAAATGAGGGCACATGTCTAACCTTTTAATTACACAGCACCCTGCCCTATAGGCTACCTGGGGTACCTAGAGCCTACCTAAGGGGTGAATTATATGTAATAAAAGGGGAGATTAAGACTTGCCACAGGGATTTAAATGCCAAGTTGACATGGCAGTGTGTCTCTGCCTTCAGGCTCCAATGGCAGCCGTGGCCTATGGGGTACCTAGGGCCTACCTTAGGGGTGACTTAAATATAATAGAAGGGAAGTGTAAGGCATGGTACAAAGGTTTAAATGCCAAGTCGACATGGCAGTGTGACACTGCCTTCATGCTGCAATGGCATGCCTGGGACAGGTTTTGGAGGGCTACTTAAGTTGGTGGCATAATAAGTGCTGCAGGCTCCTTGGTAGCATTTAATTTATACACCCTGGCTATATGGTATACCAATCTACACTAAATAAGTAAATTAAATATGTCAATCAAACCATGTTTATGAGAGAGAGCTCAAGCTTTTTTGCACTGGTTAGCAGTGGTAAAGTGCACGGTGTACTAAGGACAACAAAGTGAAAATCCAGCAGAAATTGGAGGTAAGTAAGCTGACAGGTCTGACAGAGCATAAATCCTAAATTTAAGGTAGAACTACCCACAGAATTTGTAATGTTAGCGTAGTTTAAGCTTGGTTTGTAAAGAAAATAAATAATGTCATAATATTTAAATGTGGTACATACATTATAAATTTAAGGTATAACTAGAATTTCTAATGTTTGTGTCATTGAAGTTTAGTTTGTATTGAAAGAATACATAACGTTTTCCTAACTATAACTAAGTTTTAACCTTTGGTTTTTACATTGATTTTATGTGTGTATGTGTCTGTGAGTGTATATATATATATCTCAATAAAAAAATAAAGTTTAAAGCTTAGCTGTAGTGTGGAACATGTTATTTATTATAACAATACAAACCTTTTTAAACTACACCAATATTTGAAATTGCAAAGTTGTAGGTTTTTTTTATATTTCTTTTTATTGAATTTTTATCAGGATCCACCAAAATAGCAAAAACATTACAGATTCATACTTTATCTTAAATAACTTTCCCAATGATTTCCAGAAAGAAAGCTCTAGATGAATAGAATCAGACTAGGTAGCTACGCAAATTCATTAGGTGGATTAACCTAAAACAGATTTGCCCATGATTGTCTAAAAAGAATTTGCCCCAAATCCGGGAGAGCTTTTTACCACTTCCCACTCTCCTAGCATATCTCATTTCCTGATTTCTGACTTGCACCATTTTACTCAGCCATTCTTGATGGGAGGGGGATAAATCAGAATGCCAGTTTCTTAACAGGAGAGATCTGGCAACCACAGTGGCAATAAAAACTAGTTTTGCCCACCTGGGTGGGAGCCTTGCATCGGGGTCGAAGCCCAAACAGATCAAGAAAATACTGGGAGTTATAGTAACCTGAGCAATAGTTGTTGGTATCTTGAATATTCCATTCCAGTATTTTCTGTATAAATCAACATGTCCCAATCACATGTATCCAACCAGCCCCCCTACTGCCTTACAGCAAAAGCAGAGATCAGGACAGCTAGGCACCACACGGGATAAGGTTTGCGGGGTTCGATATAATAGGCATTTACTAAAAAATTTCATCCAATGCCAATTTGCACCTCCCAGTACTGTGAAGTTTAAATGATTAATCATCTCCCAGCACTCGCTTGACAGGTCGAGGCCCCTCCTGGCAAACCCATTTTCTTGCCGCCTTTGCCCCGAGATCGACCTTATCCTGCTCTAGGAGTAACCTTCTCCATGCACCCGCATGCCTTAACCCAGGAGGGTCGACCAATTCTGCAACTAACACCTGATTATTAATAATTAAATCGATGTCCAAATCTTTTAAGCTTTGAAGCATAGCATTATAGGGACCCTCCAAATGAAAATCATTTTGAACGACCATCTGAATGTTTAAGAGAGTTTCCCGGTTGTCATTAATGCGAAAATCCCCAATTTTACTAAATCCTGCACGCTTTCATCTCCTTACTAAGTCAGCATTGAGCTGGGAGCAAGAGCGTAGCATGAACTGTGTGAGAGGAGAAAGATATGGGATTGAATATCTTCTGAAAAAGTCAGATTTTCTTTTAAAGAGTCATTTAGGAATCTTGTAGCAAACTTTTTTGGGAGACTTCACCAATAGTGCTGGATTCAATATATCGTGATCCCTGCATAATAATTCACAAAAGTCTTTAGTAAATAAGCAGTCTAGAAGGTTGATTTGTTTTAAAATTAGTGAAATAATGCGCGAAAAAGGCAAAGTAATAATCTTTAAAATTGGGTAGTGCTAGACCCCCCCTTTTCTCTAGCAGCATTTAATATACTTAATGCAGCACGTGCCTTCTGATTTTGCCAGATAAATGGGCAAAGCATAGACTCGAGTTTCTTTAAAAAATTAGATGTTAATACACAAGGGATGACCGAAAACATAAAGTTAAATAATGGTAATACTGACATTTTGATCAATGCGATTCGGCCTAGTATAGAGAGGGGGAGAGACCCCCATCGTGCAAGCAGGGCCTGAGTTTTCAAGAGCAAAGGAACGTAATTAAGATCATACAGGTCACTTATGTCAGCTGAAAAGTGAATCCCAAGGTATCTCTTTGGCCTAGTAGTCACGCAATGCTTTAATTCGGGGAGCAGTCTAGAAGGAGAAGTATCACACAGAATAATATCGGTCTTACTCATATTGATCTTGTAGCCACCAATTTGCTCAAATTCAGCAAACACCTTAAAAGCCGCTTCCTGGGAGGATCGCTCTTCATCTAAAAACAAAATGATATCATCAGCATACAGTTTGATCTTCCCCATTGACTTCAATGGGGAATGAATCCGACTATTTTGTCTGATTTTAATTGCTAAAGGCTCAATGAAGAGAGCAAAGAGAATAGGGAATAGAGGGCACCCCTGCTGAGTCCCACGTTGTACTTGAAGTTGACCAATACAAGCAGAATTAATTATATTAGCTTCAGAGTTTAAATACAGTCTTTGAATTAATGTAGAGACCTGCAGGGGCACCTTACAGCTAGACAATATTGCAAACAGTGTGTCCCACACAACAAAATCGAATACTTTTTCTGCATCTAATAAAAGAATGATAGCAGAAATTTTATTAGAAGAGAAATAATCAAGAGCCTCGGCTAAATAGTGTGTATTGGTTGCAAGTTGCCGACCAGCAATAAATCCGTTCTGATCGGGGTGCACTAGTTTATTGACAACCCCGTTAAGCCTGTTAGCCACAAGTTTTATGATAATTTTATAATCCGTATTTAGCAAAGAAATTGGATGATATGCATTTGGGTCTTCCCTGTCCTTATTTTTTTGGGGAAAGCTAACCACATTTCTTGAGTGCCAAGAATTGGGAATCTGCTCGCGCTTAAGCAGGCCATTGATTAAAGACAAAAAGTCATCAATAAATACCTTGATGAAACCTTTATAAAATTCGGCCGGAAAGCCATCCGGTCCACAAGCCTTCCCATGGGAAGGTTCTTGACAACCTCAAGGAGTTCTAACTTAGTGAATGTCTGTATTAGAGCGTTGCTGTCTTCTTCTGTAAGACTAGGAATATCCAATTTCCCCAGGAAATCCTTAAGGGTCCTAAGGTCAATATGCGGTGCATGGCTGTAAATTCGCCTATAATGTTCTAGCATGATTTCCTCCACAACTCTGGGGTCAGTATGCCTAACCCCGGTGACAGGGCATCTTAATGCATTTATCATATTGCCCACAATTCGATCTTGAGCTTGCCATGCCAAAAATTTGCCTGTAAAATTACTCTCTTCATATACCTGTTGTCTATAGGTCTGATATCCTATGTCAACCTTCTTAAAGAGATTGTTAGCCAGTGCCTTTTTAGCTAATTCAAAAGACTATCTATTGCTTTCTGTGGGGGTGTGAAGGTAAATAGTTAAACACCTTTGTACTGCTTCATCCAGAGCCCTGGCTTGTTGTCTCTGAGAAGATTTATCTGCTGCCTCCTTAGTGATCACCAAGCCCCTGAAAAAGGCCTTAAACTCATCCCAGACTAGAGCTTAGAAATAAGCAATGTGTACGAAACTGCATTTGTTTATACATTACACACAAACATTTGAAAGTTTACAAGTATGCGGTAGGGTACCTTGTGATTGACAATTATTTTTTTTCAGAACCACCTTAGAAGTAATATACACATGTAACGGTAGAAAATTATACGTTTATAACACAGTGCTACAATGATATATATGTGCATATCATAAATAGAAGTACAAGTTAATCAGTTTTTGTTTTGTATTTTATGTGTTTCTCAGACATAAGTAACATTTTTGTTATAGAACTATACCATCATTATCAACCTTTGCAGGTCAAGATGATCATATTGCAATAGTCATCATGAAACACTGCTGGAAAATCAATTGGACTGTGAAAAAACCCATAGACGGTGTGCATGTCCAACTGTTTATATATCCATCTAAATAAACACAACAATATTTACAGCAGATTTTATTCTAATGTCATCAAGCATGTGAAGCCACATAATGACCTGAATTATATAACTGCAATACCGTTTTAGGTTTATTGCAATGGTAACTTTATGAATTAAAGTTTTGGATGTAAAATTAACAGGCAAAAGTCATGTATTTTATTTGGCAGCCTGTGCTTAAAAGTAAAAGTGTTATCATCACATTCTGTCCATCCTGCGTTGTTTCATAAGTAGAAGAAAGTATAGTGTCCTGATGTTGCAGTCTCTCCATGATGAAAAATAATGGCACTACAAGTAAAAGTGTGCCCTGAAATAGAAATTTGTGAAGCTGTAACATTAGAAATACATGTATTAGTTTGCTATTTTTCAGACTACATCCTTTAATCATCAAAATCAGACATTTTGTTACCATTGTTAAACAAAGGTCGAGACAAATTCTGACATAGTTTGGACAAAAGTTTGATTGCACAGCGTTAAATATTACATTTTAAAAGGAATAGATATACAGTCAGGTATTGGTATACATACATATATTTTAAATTCTGAAACAGTGGAGTTGAATTTAGGCAGTGGAAGCATTCATATTCTTATGAATGCCTTACAACAAAGAGGTCAGAACGCAGGAAAGTCTTGTTAGTTATTATTTCTAGAACATCCATACAGAATTCCTGAGCATCTCACTGTTCATTGATATAATAATGAACACTACCACTACACATGTCCATCATAATCTTAATGCCACTTTTAGAGTGGGATGTGTGATTTTTTGGACACAATTTGTTGATGAAGATTTATCAAGGTCTTACGGAAAGGCTGCTCTACATGTTGCTGTATTAGGTCTTTAACTAACAGCAATTACACAAGTAGATTAACAATGACATTGTTATAGCAATTAATGCCATTCAGGTTTTTAAACTGATCTCCTGTCATTTCAGTGTGTTGTGTTTTTGTGTTTTCTTTTTAGTTGTTCCAAATGTTCTTCATTATTGTAGTTTGATGTAATTTTTCTTTTGAAAGACAGTTTAGGTTTGATAAAAATGGGATATTCACCAAGATGTGGAGTGCATGTATGGATAAGTTACTTACCTGTAAATCCTAGTTCTCTTCCAGGGGTATCCTCATCAAAGTCATAAACATTGAATATTCCCGCCCTTGTGCGGGGACCCCGGAGCATATATAAAATATATACACATTATACATGTGTAACAAACAGTCATGCAGGCTATCATGTTAAAAACAGGCTAAAATGCTTTATTTCTATGAAGTTTTTTTTTTTTTTTTTTTTTTTTTTTATTAAATACTACAATAGAGCCTAAATAAGTACCCAAGCTCCTAAAACTAAGCTTGGGGAAGTAAGCAGTAGCAAACTCTAGTGAAAAAATAAAGAAAACTGCATTGAAAAACAATGAAGCATTCTTAGCCAATAGGCTGCATGTAGGTTAACACAGGAGAACCATAAAAACTTTGGCACTGTGCCTTTAAGACCCTGAGCACCTCCAGTATCCCACCATGCCTCAGGGGTGAAGGAAAGGTGACAGTTGGTTCACAGTTAGGTCAGTTCTTTTTACGGTGACAATTTGTATAATTGAATCAAAATACTGTCTGTCCTGCACTTCCAGTAGACGTGTGTCCGGGGAGGAGGGTGGGTTGTTTATGACTTTGATGAGGATACCCCTGGAAGAGAACTAGGATTTACAGGTAAGTAACTTATCCTTCTCTTCCAGGGGATCCTCATCAATAGTCATAAACATTGAATAGATTAGCAAGCCCATCCCTAAACCCAGCGGACTGTCCGATAGAAGTGCAGGAATAGACATGTCTTACGCAAATAAATTCCTTAGAGAGGCCTGCCCCACTTGGGCA
This sequence comes from Pleurodeles waltl, assembly GCF_031143425.1. NCBI lineage: Eukaryota > Metazoa > Chordata > Amphibia > Caudata > Salamandridae > Pleurodeles > Pleurodeles waltl. The sequence continues at coordinate 297,466,428 of NC_090443.1, read as the reverse complement.
TCCGCTCTTGCATCTGAGTCTAAACAATAATGTCTTGTAAAAGTATGGACAGACTTCCATGTAGCAGCCTTACAAATCTCAGATATAGGAACATTGTTAAGGAGAGCAGCAGTAGCCGCTTTTCCCCTTGTGGAATGCGCTCTAGGCCGCGCTAGCAATTGTCTATTAGCTAGCTGGTAAGTATTAACAATACAAGAAACTATCCATCTTGATATTGTTCGCTTAGATGCTGCTTCTCCTGTCCTTAAATGACCATAGTTCACAAACAAGCGGTTAGAGTGTCTAATCGATTTTGTCTTGTCCAGATAAAATTTCAGCACTCTTTTCAAGTCTAATGAGTGCAATGCTTTCTCAGCCGGAGTTTCCGGATTGGGAAAGAACGTCGGTAAAGTTATGGTCTGATTAATATGGAATTCTGACACCACCTTCGGAAGGAAAGATGGGTGAGTTCGTAGAACTACTCTATTGTCATGAAAAACCGTGTACGGTTCTTTTGCAGACAAGGCCTGGATCTCACTGACCCTCCTCGCTGAAGTAATGGCCACCAGAAAAGCCGTTTTCCACGTAAGGTGTTGTAAGGAGGCCTTATGGATAGGCTCGAAAGGAGGGCCCATAAGTTTTGCTAGGACTATGTTCAGTTCCCACGGAGGAGAAGGCCTCCGAATTGGCGGAAAAACTTTCTTCAAACCTTCTAAGAAATCCTTGACTACAGGTTTCGTAAAGAAGGATTCCTGAGAAGGTGACTTGCGATAGGCAGTAATAGCAGACAAATGTACCTTAATAGATGATACCTGCAGCCCGGTTTTCGCTAGGTGAAGCAAATAGGACAGTATGACGTCCTCCTGCGCCCGTATGGGATTATGGCCTTGCTGACAGCACCATATGTAGAATCTCTTCCACTTAAAAGCGTAGGAACGCCGCGTGGAAGGCCGTTTGGACTCTTTCAAGATGTTCATGCACTCCTGCGAGAGTCCTAGGTGCCCATACTGCAGGAATTCAGGAGCCATGCTGTTAAGCTCAGAGAGGGTAGGTTGGGATGCAGAATCCTGCCCTCCATTCTGCTCAGAAGATCCGGTCTGCACGGCAGCCTCCTGTGAGGTTTTTCCGACAGGTTGAGGAGATCCGTGTACCAGAATTGTTGAGGCCATTGTGGCGCTATAAGAATAATTCTGGTCCTGGATCCGTAAAGTTTGCTGATCACTGCCGGAATGAGGGGAATCGGCGGAAAAGCGTAAAGAAATGTCCCTGACCAGTCGATCAACAGGGCATTCCCTCGAGATCCCGGACGGTAGAATCTGGATGCGAAGTCTGGGCATTTCCTGTTTACATCGTCTGCGAAGAGGTCCAGTTGAGGCCGACCCCATTGCGCGAAGATGTATTCTGCGACTTCGTCGTGCAGGACCCAATCGTGAACGTCCTCCAGGTGTCTGCTTAGAAAGTCTGCTTCTACGTTCTGCTGACCTGGCAGGTGAACTGCTGTGATTGACATTCCTCTGGCCAGGAGCCAATGCCATATCGCTTGGGACTCTCGTGAAAGGGGTAGGGATCTCGTTCCCCCTTGTTTGTTCAAGTAATACATCGTGGTTGTATTGTCCGTCTGTATCAATAGAGTTTTCCCCTGAATTAGCGGTGTGAAAGACTTGAGAGCCAGATGGACCGCTCTGAGTTCTAGCAGATTGATGTGGTACTGCTTCTCCTTGTCTGACCACAGACCCTGCGCTTGAAAAAGACCCAGATGAGCCCCCCATCCCTGAAGAGACGCATCCGTTACCAGAGTGTCGGATGGAAGTACCTGGTGAAACGGAGCGCCCACTGACAGGTGAGGTCTGTGCATCCACCATCTCAATGACTGAAGTGCTACCTCCGGTAGCCGCATTGTGTCTTCCCAGCGACCTGTTCTTTGGCTCCAATTGGCCTCCAATGCCTCTTGGAGGGGTCTCATGTGGAGTCTGGCATTTGGGACAATAAAGATGCACGATGCCATGGAGCCCAGTAGTGATGTCACCTGACGTGCCGTAGGTGCGCTGGCTCTCAACAGGTCCTGGCACTTCTTGTTTATTGAGGACAGTCGTTCCTCCGAAGGATACACTTTTTGTAGTTCTGTGTTTATGATAGCTCCTAGGTAGTGAAGACTCTGCGTTGGAGTCAAGGTTGACTTCTGATAATTGACCTGAAGACCTAGAGCTTCGCAAACTCCTAGTACAATGTCCCGATGGCTTCTCACCTGCTCCGGAGAAGAAGCCTTTAGTAGCCAGTCGTCTAGGTATGGATATATGTATATCCTTTGTCTTCGTAGATGCGCCACCACCACTGCCATACATTTCGAGAAAACTCTTGGAGCAGATTTCAGGCCAACGGGGAGAACCCTGAATTGGTAATGCTGTAACGCTACTCGAAAGCGCAGGAATTTTCGATGCTTTGGAGCTATTGGGATGTGGAAATACGCATCCTGCAGGTCGATGGAGCACATCCAGTCTCCCTGATGCAGTTGAGGGAAAATTTGGTGAAGCGCTAGCATTCTGAACTTCTGCTTTCTTATGTGTTTGTTCAGCAGTCTTAGATCCAGGATTGGCCTGAAAACGCCCTCTTGACCCTTCTTTGCTACAAGAAAGTAACGGGAGTAGACCCCCTTTCCTCTGTGGGCAGGTGGAACCCTTTCTATGGCATTCTTTCTTAGGAGGGCGAGAGCCTCCTTGCGTAGCAAGGTGAGATGAGCCGGATTGTGTTTGGTTGGTGGCAAGTGTGGTGGAGGCTGCTTGAAAAGGAGAGAATAGCCATGTTCGACAATATTGAGCACCCATTTGTCTCTTGTGATAGAGTGCCACTCGTGAAGATGAGCAATAATACTTCCCCCCACCGGAGTGGTGTACAGTGTCGAGGGAAGCGAGACTTCATTGCTTAGTGGGGGCTTTTGGAGTGGACTGTTGAGGTCTGCTTGACCCTCGCTCCCTTGTGTTTCTTCGCTGAAACAGAGGGCGTCCCTGTCGTTGCTGAGACCTTTGCGACCAATGAGGGGTTTGAACCCTCTGTTGGAAAGGGCGTCTATCGTACGGTCTGTACCTCCGCCTGAAATCTTTCCTTCTTTCGAGGCCTACCGCCTTCATGGTATCCACCTCGGTCTTCATGCGGGCCATCTCTTCGTCTGCATGGGCACCGAATAGAGAATTCCCGGCAAATGGGAGATTCAGGATACGTTGTTGTGCCTCCTGTTTCAAGCCAGTGAGCCTCAGCCAGGAAGATCTCCTCGCACAGATACCATGTGCGTACCCATGAGCCGCCAAATCCGCCCCATCCGCTGCCGCGCTGATAACTTGGTTAGATACCAGGCATCCTTCCTGTAGAATCTCTTGGAAATCTTGCCTGTCTTCTCTGGGCAGTTTTTCTGTAAATCTACTGAGGGAATCCCACAGAGAACGATCGTACCTGCCCAGGAGCGCAGACGCACTAGAGACCTTCATTGCTGAAGCCACTGTCCCGCACATCTTTCTTCCCAGAGAGTCTAAATGCCTGCTCTCTTTATCCGGGGGTACCGTGGATGAAGATGCCACCGAGTGGGCCTTTCGGGCGGCAGCTATGATCACTGAGTCTGGTGGTGGATCCTTCCTAAGGAATAAAGGGTCTTGCTCTGGAGCCTTGTACTTTTTTTAGAATCTGAGCCGGGGCAGACTTAAGCGAGGCTGGGGCCAGAAAAGTGTCCATGGTCGGCTGCAACAAACCAGGCACTAGAGGCAGCAACTTTTTCGACGCTGATCTCTGTTGTAGCGTCTCAAAGATGATTGATGAGGAGGTAGACGGTTCTGGAACCTCTATATTGAGTTTCTGCGCTCCTCTTAGCAACACCTCGTTGAAAGTGGTTATGTCATCCACTGGTGAGACTCTAGCAGGTGGTGAATCTGTAAGAGTAGGTGAGTAACGCCCGACAGAAGAACCTGATGAAGACCAAGAGGGTGATCTTCTTGAGCGCGACCTGGATCTCCGTTGAGAGCGAGATCTGCTGCGGGACGCTGTAGCCGAGCACCTAGACCTCGTGGTCGGCTGTCGAGGAGCTGAACGAGCCCGTTCTGCCCCGGCTGTCGGCGATGGCGTTCTTGGCGGGGAGGCAGTGGGTGAATACATTCGCGAATATTGCGAATCTGGGGAGGCCGCTGGTCTGTTGAGGCTCTCCAGCCATCTCGAAGATAGGTTGATGGGCGAGACATGCCCAGGAGATGCTCTTGACCGAGAAGAGTCGCTCGGTATGGAGACCACTGGAGACGGAGCCTTGTCTGGCGAGGGGCGATGTTCTGCTCCCTGTTGGACAGGTAAAACCTGCGTCGACGTCGATGGCTGTTTCGACGTCGAAGGACGCCCAGTCGGTCGGTCCTGCCTCGACGTTGATTGCCTTGACGTCGAACGGCGTTCCTTGGACCTCGACCTGCTCGCCGTCGTGTGCCTCGACGTGGAGCGATGGGAGGTTGACGGCGGATGTTTCTCGTGCCGTCGTGGAGATCTCGACGCCGTGTGTCCTGACGTCGGGGGGCGCACAGCCTTTGACGGCGACCGGGCATGCCGGCGATGGCTCGACGTCAATCAGCGGGCTGCCGTCGACGGAGACCTGCCCCTGCTATGATGTTCCCTCGACGCCGTTCCCTTCGACGTCGGGTGCGTCGACGTCGACGGCGATCTATGCCGGTGGGACGGTGGTAGCGACGACGTCGACGGTGAACAAACAGGTATTTTCCTACCTGTCGACGTCGACCGGGCCATTCTCTCCTGAGAATGGCCTTCTGGATGCCTGGGGAGTGAGGAGGACGATGTTCTTTTCCTCTCCTGAAGCCCATGAAGTCGGATCTTCTCTCTGTCTTTCAGAGTCCTCCTAGACATGTTCTTACAGTACTTACAAGTGTCAGGGCAGTGACTCTGAGGCAGGCACACTATGCACAGAGAGTGGGGATCTGACTGGGCCTTCTTCTTCCCACAAGCAGGGCATTTGACAAAAAGAGAAGGCATTTTTCTGTCAGAAAAAACCTTCCTAGCTCAGACAAAGATGTTACTTGTCGAGTGAAAAGTGAAAAAACGCTTTTTTAAAGAATTTTTCTGAGGAAAACTCAGAAAAAACTGAGAGCTCAATGCTCCAGGATCCTCTCAGAAGAAGCCGGAAAAAAGAACTGACCTAACTGTGAACCAACTGTCACCTTTCCTTCACCCCTGAGGCATGGTGGGATACTGGAGGTGCACAGGGTCTTAAAGGCACAGTGCCAAAGTTTTTATGGTTCTCCTGTGTTAACCTACATGCAGCCTATTGGCTAAGAATGCTTCATTGTTTTTCAATGCAGTTTTCTCTATTTTTTCACTAGAGTTTGCTACTGATTACTTCCCCAAGCCTAGTTTTAGGAGCTTGGGTACTTATTTAGGCTCTATTGTAGTATTTAATTAAAAAAAAAAAAAAAAAACTTCATAGAAATAAAGCATTTTAGCCTGTTTTTAACATGATAGCCTGCATGACTGTTTGTTACACATGTATAATGTGTATATATTTTATATATGCTCCGGGGTCCCCGCACAAGGGCGGGAATATTCAATGTTTATGACTATTGATGAGGATCTCCTGGAAGAGAACTTGCAAACAACTGTATTCACTCACACAACAACTGTCTGCATTAATTCTTGTGTCATCAAAATCGATAATATACAGTACTGCTATTTTTATTTTTTCACAAGTCAGAGCAACGTATGCTACTCTCTTTGAATACTGTAGATCCAATGTTAATCAGTGCATAATCTAAGCTTAATACTTGTGATTTGTGTATTGTTACTGCATAAACCAAATAAAGCGGAAATAGTTATTTTCAGATATATAAATCTTTAATAAGTAAGAATCTTGCTACGCACTGAGAGAACTTTTTTGCTGTTGAATATGGTCAAATACTATCACAATAAATTAAACCTGTTAATTCTTTGCAGACGTCAATAAGTTGACTACATATCCCATGGCTTCATTTAGGAGTTCTTCTTCTACATGTTAATTGCCACATAAAATAACACAATTCTACACAGATGTAAATATTTCTCCAATTCTTCTGTACGAAATAGAGATTTTTCCCTTATCTGTAATTTTGTAATTAACCATTGGCTTACAGGTATGTTAAATCCATGACTCTCTACTTTATCTATACAAGAGAGATGTACAATTTGTTATTTTTCCAGATGTAGAATTTCATTATTTATTTGAGCACATTATTCAACATTTGGCATTAAACAAACCACAGGTTATAAATGTGAAAGCAGATAATAAATTACTTCAGCAGCTGAATGAAGGTTTGGAACAATTTACTTGTTTTTAAATCCCCTAGTACAATATTTTCTTATTTTGTGACAATGCCAAGGTGAATGTCTTTTAATATCTTGGCATATTCTTCATCATTAGCTTGCCTCATAATCTGTTTCAGTTCTCTTGTGTAAAATGCAACCAACTGTTGACATTCCCTATACTGTCTAAAGAATTCTGAGTTTGCTACTACAATTTAATTTAAAAACCTGTTCACACTTTATAGATGTGAGTTATAATAAGGTTCCAAAAACAATGACATGCTTCCCTCCAAAGAGGAGTTCGTAAGATGTTCCGAATACATCAGCAAATGAACAAATGCCAACATGAAGTTGGAAAGTATGCTGATGTCTTCTATGATAACAAGTTTTATTTTTTTAGAACACTTCCAAGTTATTGACATGCATCAGTATTAATTTTCAATTATTTCAATGTGTTGTCATGCCCCACAAGTAATGGCAGTAATCATTCCTTTGATGTTGTGTGCTGCCAACCCTGTAGGAGCATATCTGAAAGATACATCTGAAGTTGTAACTTTGTGGACATAAGCAGTAATTACTTTAATAAGAAAGCTTTTACCAGTTTGACCTTGGCCACTCACACACTGTAATATAGGGTCAAAATTACAACATGCACAAATACTACATCCACATAATCAATTTGTATATTTATGTCTATGTTGTGCTCACTGCGTCATGTCTTTGTGTATTTGTAGTTGTTCTGAATTAAATTGGGATACTAAGTAATCTACATTTTCAGCATCCTTTTTCACCTCGCCCATTGCATGTTGAACCTAATCCACAGCAACCATAACTTCATTATCGATCATTGGTTGTCCAAGTAGGTCTCCAGTCCTAGAAGTGGAAGGATTATTAGTTGATGCAGTATTGCATTGAATTGCTTCATAATACATATCTTCTTCTGCTACTTCTTCTTCCAACATTTCTAAGCATGTCTGAAAGTGATATACATTAATTGCATATTGCTAGGAGTGAAAGAGGCCTATAATATCCCCTTTTTGTGCCATGCTTTAAATAGGCGAAGAAATGCTAAATAGTAGAATTATTTTTTCTCCTGTGTCACAACACAGTTTCCTGTGATTAAAAAGTTTAGGTTTTGAACGACATAATAGAAATCCATTGGTCTCTTCAACTCAAAATATTCCAGCACTGATTTTTTCTGCCATACTATTTTGATATGTGCAGAAATGAGCAACGTCATAGAGCAAGACAAGAGGAATTCTCTTTGGGTAATATGTGTCCAACATTTTGGTTTTCAAAAGTTCTTTGTTAGTGGGATCAAAATGTGCGAGCTATTCCATTTTATGTGGGTTTTTGAGAACTCTTTGGCATGATGATGACAATCCTAAGCTGAGCCACATAATTGCCCAGGATTTACCATATAAACGTTAAGAACTCAAACAGTCACATGCATCCTAGTTACTGACTTCATGGTGAGATAGCTCAAGCGGCTACATTGGTATAATCTTTTACTTGAAGATTGCTAAGCAGATATAATTTCTCATACTTCCTTTATTTGTTTTTTCAGAATCTGTAATTTAGAAAGCTAATATAACTTGTAACCGCTGTAGAGTTATCTGCAATAAATTGCATATCCATGTTAGCATATATGTAAAATTAAAGGAGTGTAGTCATTAATTCTTTGTGATGCTTGCATTCTCCTAAGATTGTAAGTATTTTTTGGTGCTTGGCAAGTAACTGCGTTTCTGATAGATGACATTAAATAGTTCACTCTTCCTTTCAGTAAAATTGGTATTAGAAACCGAAAGCAACATTTTGAATAATGTTACAATTTGTTCTGATATTTTCTAAGCAGTATTTCTGACACTCGTGATTGAAAGTGTATAACTTGCTCAAATAGTTTCTTTTTTTGGGGGGGGGGATGTCGCAAGTGATATAACGTTCACTAAACAGCAGAACAGATTCATCAGAGTCATACACAAACTTAGGTGCATCTTTGATCCACAAAAGCATATTAATGTGTGGTGTACCTCTTGCTTGATACTCTATTGCCAATAAGAAATCAAGTACCTCTCCAATAGGATTTTTCTTTTTTTAGGTTAAATACAGAAGCATAGTTTAAAATTTGTGGTTGCAATATCTGCAAACATTGGCAGACTCCAAAGAACATAATTAAGTGAATGTTTTAAAGTTAAGTCTGCAATTGTTGCATTTGCTTCAAGTAGCAAATGATACAAGTCATCACATCCGTACTCAGCACAGCCTATCGTAATAGATGGTTCTACATTTCTAAGTATACATTTCAATGCTCCATGTCTTGAAAACTAATATTCATTAGTCCCTCAATGACTTGTCATAATGTTGATTAAGATATATGCTACGTTACCCTCTTTCTCATGCATTGTTTCAATGGAATTCTGTGCTGTTATATTACTAAAGCCAGTTGCCATTCACATCACATGTGCAACATCATAAGAAGTGACTGAAAGTTCACTCTCATATAGTAGTGCAAAGATGTAAGGAATATCTTGACAAAAGTGTAGATCCTCTGAATATAATCTTGTTGCTCTGTCCTCTGATGCAGAAATTCAGACTGGACAATCATCACATCTCAAACCTTTTCCACTGGGGAATAAATGTGGATACCATCATGCTTCTAGAGTTGCTCCTAGATTCTATTAGGCTATTCTCTAGCTTCTCTCACCTGGTACTATGCAAGTATTCTTGATACTAGCATCACCCATCACTTCCCTGGAGTGTAGTATAGTTATTATGTTGTTCATATATTTGTTATGGTTGTTCCCAAATGATCTGTTCAAATTGTCCAGTTTGGTCTTATTTTTCAAATTATAAGTATATAGAAGAGATGACATTAGTGTCAAGATATTTATAGTATATGTATTTATAGTATATTTTGTTTTCCTGAATGAATTGCTTTCTGAACTTTATCTATGCTTATTACATCTTGCCAAATTTATTTTCTGTCTTTTGTAGGTACTCTATTGACCACCAACACGAAAGGTTCCTCTATTTGCCATTCTATGCCAAGAGTGGCTATGGATTTGGTGAATCTAATAGAAGGTAAACAACATTTCCTTTCAGAGCAAATATTCCTGATTTTGGTTGCACCCTAACAATAGTTTAAAAGGGATGGACCTTTTGAACTAAAATGCTTTCATATAAATTCAACTGGAAGAGTTCTGATGGTAGTGAACAAATGTCCAAATTGTTATGAATGCCACATGAAGGCATCAAGTTATGGTACAGATTTCCAAGACAGTAATTGCAGATTAGCTGATATTTGCAAACATTATACCTTTCTCCCGCAAATAGAGTCATATTTCTCCATGCTATTTTTCCTTCATTTTCTGTTTTCTCAAGGAGATCAATAATTTTAACTTGTTTTTTATAATGTGTTCTTTAGCAACATCTGCAAACTTGATTAGGTATTTCGAACCTAGTTTCTTGAAATTGAAGAATATCCATTTCGTAATTGGCAGAGTGGATTTTTGACCCAATTCTGAGTGAAGACAACATTTGGACAGTTACTGCTCTCAGAGACTCCATCGAAGTATTTACATTGTATACAGTCTGTAATATTGTTGATGTGTGCAGGTCTTGAGTGAAGTAGAACATAATTGAGTTTTTCCAAATGCAATGATGGCATTTTTGTGTGACCAAGTTTTCTCATAGTTGAATGACATGTAGAGAGTATCTTGATGTGATGGAATGTGGTGTCACACATGTAATTTGTAAGGCAACCTAAAGAATGACCTTGTAGGTTAGTAATGGTCCAACATGGGCAAAGGTCTGAAATTTGTAATAATTAATTTTTTTGTAAGTATTGTTAAATTTTTAATCAGAAATGTCCTGAACTTCAGAATAGATGTATCTCTAATACTGCAAACAGAAGTGCAATTCCATTCATATAAGGGTTTTTGGTTTCATTAGTAGACATGGCGTTTTGCTTAAGATTTTTTTTCTATCCCTAATACATTTCTATGTAGGACTTTATACCAACGTCCTTCATGTGTGACAGAAGGCACACTCTCATTCAGCTGATGGTAATGCTCTTCATGAAAGTATGGTTCAGTACTCAACGTATGTCTCCACTTTACATGAAAAATGTTGCAGAAGGTTAGTCTTGTTAGTTCTTTCTCAAGTAGTTTATGTATTTTATAGGTTGAAATCAAATGGTCTAGGCTTTTGATGTGATTTATGATGAAAATAAAGTTTTCATTTAACATTGAATGCTTTTCCAAAAATATAGTGAACATATTGTTTCTGTGCACGTTTATCTGTCTTTTTCTTTCTGATATGAAGTGTTTGAAGTAGATTTGTGAGGACATACATTTTACAATGCTTTGTAGCAATGTCCCTAATATTGTCCCTTCTTGTCATAGTGTAGATTTGTTCAGAATAAGCAGCATTTTTGTTGATGAAATGGTTAACTGTGAATTGTGCTGTCTCTTGTAATTGTTTTGCATTTACCTTTTTATTATTAATGGTAGGGTGTCTGTAATCAGAGTCAACATTTTTATACTCTTACCAGTTGTTTTCTTTTTCTGTAGACGTCCTCCTTCTCTCTTTCCATTTGGTTTTTGTCTCATGTCTCTGCTGTACAATTTCATTTTTTGCTTCTCCCAGTAATGTTTAGCAGGCAATGTGTAAAAGTTCAGGAAACCTGCTAAAGACACAAGGAAGGGAATGGTTTCACTATTAATTATCTTAATACAAGAGTAAATTATTTCAATGTATAAACCTGTATTTTATTTTTTTAACAGTATTACATAATAATATTTACCTGTTTTATGTGGAAATTTGTAGATGATAATGTATAATGTTTAATTTGTCTGGAATTTCTTTGAAGAACAAATATAGGTGTATTACTTTCCAACAGTCTCCAGAGTGGCTATTGTTGTAGCAGTAATTTAGTAGTTTTGGGCTTTGTTTATAGCTCAGCTTGTATTTTAACCGCTTCTGTGCCCTGGACGAGGTGACCTCGTCCAGGGCTACAGTTCCCCTGTGCCTTGGACGAGGTCACCTCGTCCAAGGCACAGGGGAACTTGGGGGAGCGCTAGTGCCCCCCCGTGCACCCCCCCTCCCCCCCAAGGCGGGGATGGAAGGGGAAGACCTACCCCTTCTACCCCCGACCCCCTCCACCCCCCCCTATGACGTCAGCACGCGAGCATGCGCTGATTAGTCACAGGGGCCTCCCCCATCGCGCTGGAAGCTCTGCTTCCATCGCGATTGAAAGAGAAATGCTAAGCATTTCTCTTTCAATCACGTGGGGGAGGCCCGGAGGGGCTTCAAAGGGAAGGAAATGTATATCCTTCCCTTTGAAGTCTCTTGCAGGGTTCCAAAAGCCGGATTGCTTGCAATCCGGCTTTTGAAACCCCACTAGACACCAGGGATTTTTTTGTGAAATTCACATAAGGGAGCGACCCCTTGGGCAAGGGTCGCTCCCAGGGGGGGCATTTTTTCAGGAAGGCCTTTTCTGCCCCCCCTGGGGGCAGATTGGCATATTTTGATGAGGCCAATCTGCCCCCAAGGGGGGCAGAAACCACTAGACACCAGGGAGTTTTTTCTTTGCATGAATTTCACGCAAGGGGAGCGACCCCTTAGGCAAGGGTCGCTTCCTGGGGGGGGCAAATTTATTTTAGGCCATTTCTGCCCCCGGGGTGTGCAGAAACCTCTAGGCGCCAGGGCAAATTTTTTGTTTGTGTTTTTTTTGTTTTTTTAGAGATGGGGAGCGACCCATCAGGCAAGGGTCGCTCCCCTGGGGGGCAAATTGTATTTAGACCATTTCTGCCCCCCTGGGGGCAGATTGGCCGATTTTAGGTCAATCTGCCCCCAAGGGGGCAGAAACCACTAGGCACCTGGGATTTGTTTTTTGGCGCCAATGTCACGCAGGGGGAGCGACCCCGTAGGCAAGGGTCGCTCCCGGGCAGGGGGGGTTCGGGGGTGTGGGGGGGTCAAATTTATTTTAGGGCATTTCTGCCCCCCCCCCCCCTGGGCCGGCTGAGCTACAGGCCAAACTCCACAGGTAGGCACCTTGCAAAAAACACCTCTATTTTCTGTGAAAAAATATGTTGTGTCCACATTGTGTTTTGGGCCATTTCCTTTTGTGGGCGCTAAGCCTACCCACAGAAGTGAGGTACCATTTTTATCGAGAGACTTAGGGGAACGCTGGGTGGAAGGAAATTTGTGGCTCCTCTCAGATTCCAGAACTTTCTGTCACCGAAATGAGAGGAAAAAGTGTTTTTTTGGCCAAATTTTAATGTTTGCAAAGGATTCTGGGTAACATAACCTGGTCAGAGCCCCGCAAGTCACCCCATATTGGATTCCCCTGGGTTTCTAGTTTTCAAAAATACGCTGGTTTGCTAGGTTTCCCTAGATGCCGGCTGAGCTAGAGGCCAAAATCTACAGGTAGGCACTTCGCAAAAAACACCTCTGTTTTCTTTCAAAAAATTGGATGTGTCCATGTTGCGCTTTGGGGCATTTCCTGTCGCGGGCGCTAGGCCTACCCACACAAGTGAGGTATCATTTTTATCGGGAGACTTGGGGGAACGCTGGGTGGAAGGAAATTTGTGGCTCCTCTCAGATTCCAGAACTTTCTGCCACAGAAATGTGAGGAACATGTGTTTTTTTAGCCATATTTTGAGGTTTGCAAAGGATTCTGGGTAACAGAACCTGGTCCGAACCCCACAAGTCACCCCATCTTGGATTCCCCTAGGTCTCTAGTTTTCAGAAATGCACAGGTTTGGTAGGTTTCCCTAGGTGCCGGCTGAGCTAGAGGCCAAAATCTACAGGTAGGCACTTCGCAAAAATCACCTCAGTTTTATTTAAAAAAATTGGATGTGTCCACGTTACGCTTTGGGGCGTTTCCTGTCGCGGGCGCTAGGCCTACCCACACAAGTGAGGTATCATTTTTATTGGGAGACTTGGGGGAACGCTGGGTGGAAGGAAATTTGTGACTCCTCTCAGATTCCAGAACTTTCTGCCACAGAAATGTGAGGAACATGTGTTTTTTTAGCCAAATTTGGAGGTTTGCAAAGGAGTCTGGGTAACAGAACCTGGTCCGAGCCCCACAAGTCACCCCATCTTGGATTCCCCTAGGTCTCTAGTTTTCAGAAATGCACACGTTTGGTAGGTTTCCCTAGGTGCCGGCTGACTTAGAGGCCAAAATCTACAGGCAGGCACTTTGCAAAAAACAGCTCTGTTTTCTTTCAAAAAATTGGATGTGTCCACGTTGCGCTTTGGGGCATTTCCTGTCGCGGGCGCTAGGCCGACCCACACAAGTGAGGTATCATTTTTATCGGGAGACTTGGGGGAATGCTGGGTGGAAGGAAATTTGTGGCTCCTCTCAGATTCCAGAACTTTCTGCCACAGAAATGTGAGGAACATGTGTTTTTTTAGCCACATTTTGAGGTTTGCAAAGGATTCTGGTTAACAGAACCTGGTCCGAGCCCCACAAGTCACCCCATCTTGGATTCCCCTAGGTCTCTAGTTTTCAGAAATGCACAGGTTTGGTAGGTTTCCCTAGGTGCCGGCTGAGCTAGAGGCCAAAATCTACAGGTAGGCACTTTGCAAAAAACAGCTCTGTTTTCTTTAAAAAAATTGGATGTGTCCACGTTGCGCTTTGGGGCGTTTCCTGTCGCGGGCGCTAGGCCTACCCACACAAGTGAGGTATAATTTTTATCGGGAGAATTGGGGGAACGCTGGGTGGAAGGAAATTTGTGACTCCTCTCAGATTCCAGAACTTTCTGCCACAGAAATGTGAGGAACATGTGTTTTTTTAGCCAAATTTTGAGGTTTGCAAAGGATTCTGGGTAACAGAACCTGGTCCGAGCCCCACAAGTCACCCCATCTTGGATTCCCATAGGTCTCTAGTTTTCAGAAATGCACAGGTTTGGTAGGTTTCCCTAGGTGCCGGCTGAGCTAGAGGCCAAAATCTACAGGTAGGCACTTCGCAAAAAACACCTCTGTTTTTTTTCAAAAAATTGGATGTGTCCACGTTGCGCTTTGGGGTGTTTCCTGTCGCGGGCGCTAGGCCTACCCACACAAGTGAGGTATCATTGTTATCGGGAGACTTGGGGGGAACGCTGGGTGGAAGGAAATTTGTGGCTCCTCTCAGATTCCAGAACTTTCTGCCACAGAAATGTGAGGAACATGTGTTTTTTTAGCCAAATTTTGAGGTTTGCAAAGGATTCTGGGTAACAGAACCTGGTCTGAGCCCCACAAGTCACCCCATCTTGGATTCCCCTAGGTCTCTAGTTTTCAGAAATGCACAGGTTTGGTAGGTTTCCCTAGGTGCCGGCTGAGCTAGAGGCCAAAATCTACAGGTAGGCACTTCGCAAAAAACACCTCTGTTTTCTTTCAAAAAATTGGATGTGTCCACGTTGCGCTTTGGGGTGTTTCCTGTCGCGGGCGCTAGGCCTACCCACACAAGAGAGGTATAATTTTTATCGGGAGACTTGGGGGGAACGCTGGGTGGAAGGAAATTTGTGGCTGCTCTCAGATTCCAGAACCTTCTGCCACAGAAATGTGAGGAACATGTGTTTTTTTAGCCAAATTTTGAGGTTTGCAAAGGATTCTGGGTAACAGAACCTGGTCCGAGCCCCACAAGTCACCCCATCTTGGATTCCCCTAGGTCTCTAGTTTTCAGAAATGCACAGGTTTGGTAGGTTTCCCTAGGTGCCGGCTGAGCTAGAGGCCAAAATCTACAGGTAGGCACTTTGCAAAAAACACCTCTGTTTTCTTTCAAAAATTTGGATGTGTCCACGTTGCGCTTTGGGGCGTTTCCTGTCGCGGGCGCTAGGCCTACCCACACAAGTGAGGTATCATTTTTATCGGGAGACTTGGGGGAACGCTGGGTGGAAGGAAATTTGTGGCTCCTCTCAGATTTCAGAACTTTCTGCCACAGAAATGTGAGGAACATGCGTTTGTTTAGCCAAATTTTTAGGTTTGCAAAGGATTCTGGGTAACAGAACCTGGTCCGAGCCCCACAAGTCACCCCATCTTGGATTCCCCTAGGTCTCTAGTTTTCAGAAATGCACAGGTTTGGTAGGTTTCCCTAGGTGCCGGCTGAGCTAGAGGCCAAACTCTACAGGTAGGCACTTTGCAAAAAACACCTCTGTTTTCTTTCAAAAATTTGGATGTGTCCAAGTTGCGCTTTGGGGCGTTTCCTGTCGCGGGCGCTAGGCCTACCCACACAAGTGAGGTATCATTTTTATCGGGAGACTTGGGGGAATGCTGGGTGGAAGGAAATTTGTGGCTCCTCTCAGATTCCAGAACTTTCTGCCACAGAAATGTGAGGAACATGTGTTTTTTTAGCCAAATTTTGAGGTTTGCAAAGGATTCTGGTTAACAGAACCTGGTCCGAGCCCCACAAGTCACCCCATCTTGGATTCCCCTAGGTCTCTAGGTTTCAGAAATGCACAGGTTTGGTAGGTTTCCCTAGGTGCCGGCTGAGCTAGAGGCCAAAATCTACAGGTAGGCACTTTGCAAAAAACATCTCTGTTTTCTTTAAAAAAATTGGATGTGTCCACGTTGCGCTTTGGGGCGTTTCCTGTCGCGGGCGCTAGGCCTACCCACACAAGTGAGGTATAATTTTTATCGGGAGAATTGGGGGAACGCTGGGTGGAAGGAAATTTGTGACTCCTCTCAGATTCCAGAACTTTCTGCCACAGAAATGTGAGGAACATGTGTTTTTTTAGCCAAATTTTGAGGTTTGCAAAGGATTCTGGGTAACAGAACCTGGTCCGAGCCCCACAAGTCACCCCATCTTGGATTCCCCTAGGTCTCTAGTTTTCAGAAATGCACAGGTTTGGTAGGTTTCCCTAGGTGCCGGCTGAGCTAGAGGCCAAAATCTACAGGTAGGCACTTCGCAAAAAACACCTCTGTTTTCTTTCAAAAAATTGGATGTGTCCACGTTGCGCTTTGGGGTGTTTCCTGTCGCGGGCGCTAGGCCTACCCACACAAGTGAGGTATCATTGTTATCGGGAGACTTGGGGGGAACGCTGGGTGGAAGGAAATTTGTGGCTCCTCTCAGATTCCAGAACTTTCTGCCACAGAAATGTGAGGAACATGTGTTTTTTTAGCCAAATTTTGAGGTTTGCAAAGGATTCTGGGTAACAGAACCTGGTCTGAGCCCCACAAGTCACCCCATCTTGGATTCCCCTAGGTCTCTAGTTTTCAGAAATGCACAGGTTTGGTAGGTTTCCCTAGGTGCCGGCTGAGCTAGAGGCCAAAATCTACAGGTAGGCACTTCGCAAAAAACACCTCTGTTTTCTTTCAAAAAATTGGATGTGTCCACGTTGCGCTTTGGGGTGTTTCCTGTCGCGGGCGCTAGGCCTACCCACACAAGAGAGGTATAATTTTTATCGGGAGACTTGGGGGGAACGCTGGGTGGAAGGAAATTTGTGGCTGCTCTCAGATTCCAGAACCTTCTGCCACAGAAATGTGAGGAACATGTGTTTTTTTAGCCAAATTTTGAGGTTTGCAAAGGATTCTGGGTAACAGAACCTGGTCCGAGCCCCACAAGTCACCCCATCTTGGATTCCCCTAGGTCTCTAGTTTTCAGAAATGCACAGGTTTGGTAGGTTTCCCTAGGTGCCGGCTGAGCTAGAGGCCAAAATCTACAGGTAGGCACTTTGCAAAAAACACCTCTGTTTTCTTTCAAAAATTTGGATGTGTCCACGTTGCGCTTTGGGGCGTTTCCTGTCGCGGGCGCTAGGCCTACCCACACAAGTGAGGTATCATTTTTATCGGGAGACTTGGGGGAACGCTGGGTGGAAGGAAATTTGTGGCTCCTCTCAGATTTCAGAACTTTCTGCCACAGAAATGTGAGGAACATGCGTTTGTTTAGCCAAATTTTTAGGTTTGCAAAGGATTCTGGGTAACAGAACCTGGTCCGAGCCCCACAAGTCACCCCATCTTGGATTCCCCTAGGTCTCTAGTTTTCAGAAATGCACAGGTTTGGTAGGTTTCCCTAGGTGCCGGCTGAGCTAGAGGCCAAACTCTACAGGTAGGCACTTTGCAAAAAACACCTCTGTTTTCTTTCAAAAATTTGGATGTGTCCAAGTTGCGCTTTGGGGCGTTTCCTGTCGCGGGCGCTAGGCCTACCCACACAAGTGAGGTATAATTTTTATCGGGAGAATTGGGGGAACGCTGGGTGGAAGGAAATTTGTGGCTCCTCTCAGATTCCAGAACTTTCTGCCACAGAAATGTGAGGAACATGTGTTTTTTTAGCCAAATTTTGAGGTTTGCAAAGGATTCTGGGTAACAGAACCTGGTCCGAGCCCCACAAGTCACCCCATCTTGGATTCCTCTAGGTCTCTAGTTTTCAGAAATGCACAGGTTTGGTAGGTTTCCCTAGGTGCCGGCTGAGCTAGAGGCCAAAATCTACAGGTAGGCACTTCGCAAAAAACACCTCTGTTTTCTTTCAAAAAATTGGATGTGTCCACGTTGCGCTTTGGGGTGTTTCCTGTCGCGGGCGCTAGGCCTACCCACACAAGTGAGGTATAATTTTTATCGGGATACTTGGGGGGAACGCTGGGTGGAAAGAAAATTTGTGGCTGCTCTCAGATTCCAGAACCTTCTGCCACAGAAATGTGAGGAACATGTGTTTTTTTAGCCAAATTTTGAGGTTTGCAAAGGATTCTGGGTAACAGAACCTGGTCCGAGCCCCACAAGTCACCCCATCTTGGATTCCCCTAGGTCTCTAGTTTTCAGAAATGCACAGGTTTGGTAGGTTTCCCTAGGTGCCGGCTGAGCTAGAGGCCAAAATCTACAGGTAGGCACTTTGCAAAAAACACCTCTGTTTTCTTTCAAAAATTTGGATGTGTCCATGTTGCGCTTTGGGGCGTTTCCTTTCGCGGGCGCTAGGCCTACCCACACAAGTGAGGTATCATTTTTATCGGGAGACTTGGGGGAACGCTGGGTGGAAGGAAATTTGTGGCTCCTCTCAGATTCCAGAACTTTCTGCCACAGAAATGTGAGGAACATGCGTTTGTTTAGCCAAATTTTTAGGTTTGCAAAGGATTCTGGGTAACAGAACCTGGTCCGAGCCCCACAAGTCACCCCATCTTGGATTCCCCTAGGTCTCTAGTTTTCAGAAATGCACAGGTTTGGTAGGTTTCCCTAGGTGCCGGCTGAGCTAGAGGCCAAAATCTACAGGTAGGCACTTCACAAAAAACACCTCTGTTTTCTTTCAAAAAATTGGATGTGTCCACGTTGCGCTTTGGGGTGTTTCCTGTCGCGGGCGCTAGGCCTACCCACACAAGTGAGGTATCATTGTTATCGGGAGACTTGGGGGGAACGCTGGGTGGAAGGAAATTTGTGGCTCCTCTCAGATTCCAGAACTTTCTGCCACAGAAATGTGAGGAACATGTGTTTTTTTAGCCAAATTTTGAGGTTTGCAAAGGATTCTGGGTAACAGAACCTGGTCTGAGCCCCACAAGTCACCCCATCTTGGATTCCCCTAGGTCTCTAGTTTTCAGAAATGCACAGGTTTGGTAGGTTTCCCTAGGTGCCGGCTGAGCTAGAGGCCAAAATCTACAGGTAGGCACTTCGCAAAAAACACCTCTGTTTTCTTTCAAAAAATTGGATGTGTCCACGTTGCGCTTTGGGGTGTTTCCTGTCGCGGGCGCTAGGCCTACCCACACAAGAGAGGTATAATTTTTATCGGGAGACTTGGGGGGAACGCTGGGTGGAAGGAAATTTGTGGCTGCTCTCAGATTCCAGAACCTTCTGCCACAGAAATGTGAGGAACATGTGTTTTTTTAGCCAAATTTTGAGGTTTGCAAAGGATTCTGGGTAACAGAACCTGGTCCGAGCCCCACAAGTCACCCCATCTTGGATTCCCCTAGGTCTCTAGTTTTCAGAAATGCACAGGTTTGGTAGGTTTCCCTAGGTGCCGGCTGAGCTAGAGGCCAAAATCTACAGGTAGGCACTTTGCAAAAAACACCTCTGTTTTCTTTCAAAAATTTGGATGTGTCCACGTTGCGCTTTGGGGCGTTTCCTGTCGCGGGCGCTAGGCCTACCCACACAAGTGAGGTATCATTTTTATCGGGAGACTTGGGGGAACGCTGGGTGGAAGGAAATTTGTGGCTCCTCTCTGATTTCAGAACTTTCTGCCACAGAAATGTGAGGAACATGCGTTTGTTTAGCCAAATTTTTAGGTTTGCAAAGGATTCTGGGTAACAGAACCTGGTCCGAGCCCCACAAGTCACCCCATCTTGGATTCCCCTAGGTCTCTAGTTTTCAGAAATGCACAGGTTTGGTAGGTTTCCCTAGGTGCCGGCTGAGCTAGAGGCCAAACTCTACAGGTAGGCACTTTGCAAAAAACACCTCTGTTTTCTTTCAAAAATTTGGATGTGTCCAAGTTGCGCTTTGGGGCGTTTCCTGTCGCGGGCGCTAGGCCTACCCACACAAGTGAGGTATAATTTTTATCGGGAGAATTGGGGGAACGCTGGGTGGAAGGAAATTTGTGGCTCCTCTCAGATTCCAGAACTTTCTGCCACAGAAATGTGAGGAACATGTGTTTTTTTAGCCAAATTTTGAGGTTTGCAAAGGATTCTGGGTAACAGAACCTGGTCCGAGCCCCACAAGTCACCCCATCTTGGATTCCTCTAGGTCTCTAGTTTTCAGAAATGCACAGGTTTGGTAGGTTTCCCTAGGTGCCGGCTGAGCTAGAGGCCAAAATCTACAGGTAGGCACTTCGCAAAAAACACCTCTGTTTTCTTTCAAAAAATTGGATGTGTCCACGTTGCGCTTTGGGGTGTTTCCTGTCGCGGGCGCTAGGCCTACCCACACAAGTGAGGTATAATTTTTATCGGGATACTTGGGGGGAACGCTGGGTGGAAAGAAAATTTGTGGCTGCTCTCAGATTCCAGAACCTTCTGCCACAGAAATGTGAGGAACATGTGTTTTTTTAGCCAAATTTTGAGGTTTGCAAAGGATTCTGGGTAACAGAACCTGGTCCGAGCCCCACAAGTCACCCCATCTTGGATTCCCCTAGGTCTCTAGTTTTCAGAAATGCACAGGTTTGGTAGGTTTCCCTAGGTGCCGGCTGAGCTAGAGGCCAAAATCTACAGGTAGGCACTTTGCAAAAAACACCTCTGTTTTCTTTCAAAAATTTGGATGTGTCCATGTTGCGCTTTGGGGCGTTTCCTTTCGCGGGCGCTAGGCCTACCCACACAAGTGAGGTATCATTTTTATCGGGAGACTTGGGGGAACGCTGGGTGGAAGGAAATTTGTGGCTCCTCTCAGATTCCAGAACTTTCTGCCACAGAAATGTGAGGAACATGCGTTTGTTTAGCCAAATTTTTAGGTTTGCAAAGGATTCTGGGTAACAGAACCTGGTCCGAGCCCCACAAGTCACCCCATCTTGGATTCCCCTAGGTCTCTAGTTTTCAGAAATGCACAGGTTTGGTAGGTTTCCCTAGGTGCCGGGTGAGCTAGAGGCCAAACTCTACAGGTAGGCACTTTGCAAAAAACACCTCTGTTTTCTTTCAAAAATTTGGATGTGTCCACGTTGCGCTTTGGGGCGTTTCCTGTCGCGGGCGCTAGGCCTACCCACACAAGTGAGGTATCATTTTTATCGGGAGACTTGGGGGAACGCTGGGTGGAAGAAATTTTGTGGCTCCTCTCAGATTCCAGAACTTTCTGCCACAGAAATGTGAGGAACATGTGTTTTTTTAGCCAAATTTTGAGGTTTGCAAAGGATTCTGGGTAACAGAACCTGGTCCGAGCCCCACAAGTCACCCCATCTTGGATTCCCCTAGGTCTCTAGTTTACAGAAATGCACAGGTTTGGTAGGTTTCCCTAGGTGCCGGCTGAGCTAGAGGCCAAAATCTACAGGTAGGCACTTCACAAAAAACACCTCTGTTTTCTTTAAAAAAATTGGATGTGTCCACGTTTCGCTTTGGGGCGTTTCCTGTCGCGGGCGCTAGGCCTACCCACACAAGTGAGGTATCATTTTTATCGGGAGACTTGGGGGAACGCTGGGTGGAAGGAAATTTGTGGCTCCTCTCAGATTCCAGAACTTTCTGCCACAGAAATGTGAGGAACATGTGTTTTTTTAGCCAAATTTTGAGGTTTGCAAAGGATTCTGGGTAACAGAACCTGGTCCGAGCCCCACAAGTCACCCCATCTTGGATTCCCCTAGGTCTCTAGTTTTCAGAAATGTACAGGTTTGGTAGGTTTCCCTAGGTGCCGGCTGAGCTAGAGGCCAAAATCTACAGGTAGGCACTTCGCAAAAAACACCTCTGTTTTCTTTCAAACAATTGGATGTGTCCACGTTGCGCTTTGGGGTGTTTCCTGTCGCGGGCGCTAGGCCTACCCACACAAGTGAGGTATAATTTTTATCGGGAGACTTGGGGGGAACGCTGGGTGGAAGGAAATTTGTGGCTCCTCTCAGATTCCAGAACTTTCTGCCACAGAAATGTGAGGAACATGTGTTTTTTTAGCCAAATTTTGAGGTTTGCAAAGGATTCTGGGTAACAGAACCTGGTCGGAGCCCCACAAGTCACCCCATCTTGGATTCCCCTAGGTCTCTAGTTTTCAGATATGCACAGGTTTGGTAGGTTTCCCTAGGTGCCGGCTGAGCTAGAGGCCAAAATCTACAGGTAGGCACTTTGCAAAAAACACCTCTGTTTTCTTTCAAAAAAATGGGATGTGTCCACGTTGCGTTTTGGGGCGTTTCCTGTCGTGGGCGCTAGGCCTACCCACACAAGTGAGGTATGATTTTTATCGGGAGACTTGGGGGAACATAGATTAGCAAAACAAGTGTTATTGCCCCTTGTCTTTCTCTACATTTTTTCCTTCCAAATATAGGAGAGTGTGTAAAAAAGACATCTATTTGAGAAATGCCCTGTAATTCACATGCTAGTATGGTCACCCCGGAATTCAGAGATGTGCAAATAACCACTGCTCCTCAACACCTTATCTTGTGCCCTTTTTGGAAATACAAAGGTTTTCTTGATAGCAATTTTTTACTCTTTATATTTCAGCAAATGAATTGCTGTATACCCGGTATAGAATGAAAACGCACTGCAGGGTGCAGCTCATTTATTGGCTCTGGGTTCCTCGGGTTCTTGATGAACCTACAAGCCCTATATATCCCCGCAACCAGAGGAGTCCAGCAGACGTAACGGTATATTGCTTTCGACATTGCAGGGAAAAGTTACAGAGTAAAACATAGAGAAAAATGTGTGTTTTTTTCACCTCAATTTCAATATGTTTCTTTTTCAGTTGTTATTTTCTGTAGGAAACCCTTGTAGGATCTACACAAATGACCCCTTGCTGAATTCAGAATTTTGTCTACTTTTCAGAAATGTTTAGGTTTCTGGGATCCAGCATTGGTTTCATGCCCATTTCGGTCAGTGACTGGAAGGAGGCTGAAAGCACAAAAAATTGCAAAAATGGGGTATGTCCCAGTAAAATGCAAATATTGTGTTGAAAAATTGGGTTTTCTTATTCAAGTCTGCCTGTTCCTGAAAGCTGGGAAGCTGCTGAGTTTAGCACCGCAAACCCTTTGTTGATGCCATTTTCAGGGGAAAAACCACAAGCCTTCTTTTGCAGCCACTTTTTCCAATTTTTTTGAAAAAAACGAAATTTTCACTGTATTTTGGCAAATTTCTTGGCCTCCTTCAGGGCAACCCACAAAGTCTGGGTACCTCTAGAATCTCTAGGATGCTGGAAAAAAAGGACGCAAATTTGGCTTGGTTAGCTTATGTGGACAAAAGGTTATGAGGGCCTAAGCGCGAACTGCCCCAAATAGGCAAAAAAAGGCCTGGCACAGGAGGGGGAAAAGGCCTGGCAGCGAAGGGGTTAAACCAATGAGATGTGACTCATTTGTTTTTATTGTCATGTGGCCACAAATATGTGTGTAGTAGTATTAGGCTGTGTTTGTAGCACACTTCCTGTTAACAACCAATCACATAATGTGTTATTTGCGTATTGTATCTCTGATGTACTTGTTTATTGGCTTGCATTATCATATGAGCATAAGTGGGTGCTTCGGTTTCCTATCTACTACTTCTGAAACTTTATATCTGCAGTGTATGATAATTTCTGACATCACTGGTGAGTTTGGTAGTATTGTCCTACATTGGTAGCCTAAAATGAGTGTAAGTCAAAAGTTCAACTCCTTTCAAACTTTGTCAGCGTTAAGTGCGTTCCTATTGGGTAACCATCTATCCCTATATATATTTGTTCCTGTGGCTGAGCATTCATGTTTGTGAGAGGAAGAGCAAACTGGCTCTTGTTTGGCTTGTTGGGCACAGTTTTATTTTTTGGGTCAGACAGCATGCCAAGAAAGCAGACTTTGAAGCTAATTTGGGATTGAAATTAGTAGACACTACATGGATTGGGGAAAGAGGTAAGTGATGGAACCAGTTAGTCCCTCTACTTTCCTCTGTTAGCACACATGACCATGTGCACTTTCTCATTATACACTGTGGTGGGAATGATATATGCCTCCTAACTGGAGTTTGACTAGAAATTGAGATGAAAGAGACATTTTCCAAATTAATGTCTATGTTTCCAAATACCTATTTTTTCTTCTCTAACAGTTGTTAGAGACAGGAGTTGAAGCGCTATGCTTTAAATACTGCAGAGTTGGAAAAATGTCAAAGGCATGTTAACAATGCCGTCCCAGCATTCCTTAGAGACCACAGAATGTATATCATTATATATCAAATGAACGAGTTACTTACCTTCGGTAACGACTTTTCTGGTGGATACATTAGCTACCTGTGGATTCCTCACCTGATGAATACTCCCATGGCGCCAGCATTTGACGGAAATCTTCTTACTAGTCTCTGCACGTCGACGAGGACGTCACTCTAGCCCACGCGACGCCGTCTGACGTCATACAGGCAATAAGAAGTCCTCGCCGACGTGCCGATGACAGTACCAACATTTTTTACGTGCATGAGAATAATAATAATAACCCAATGCAATGAAAGAGCAAAGCAACATCTCTTAATATTGTAAATCACACAACATTGCAATAAAATAGCTGTAGATTTAATATAACCTTTTTTTTTTTTTTTTTTTAAACAAATAAATATATTTATACATACGAATCATGTATATACCCAATATATATATAGATTTATATATACATATACACATATATACAAATATCATACATGCAAAATGTATTGCAACTTTGAAGACCAAAAGGAGCACACTCAAGGATTGCTTGGAGAGACCAAAAAGGCAACGGGGAGGCGGGTGGGACCGTGAGGAATCCACAGGTAGCTAATGTATCCACCAGAAAAGTCGTTACCGAAGGTAAGTAACTCGTTCTTCTGATGGATACAACTACCTGTGGATTCCTCACCTGATGAATAGAGTCCCAAAGCAGTACCACGCCCGGCGGTGGGTGCCTAAATGGTCAAACCAAGAAATCCTGCAGCACTGACCGTGCAAAATGACCGTCCCTTCTGACCTCAGAGTCCAAACAGTAATGTTTCACAAAAGTGTGAAGGGACGACCAAGTTGCGGCCTTGCAGATGTCAACCACAGGAACACCCCTGGCCAAGGCCGAAGAGGCCGACTTAGCTCTGGTGGAGTGAGCTCTAATGCCCTCAGGCGGATCCTTCTTTGCCAAAGAGTAACAGATTTTAATGCAAAGAACAACCCACCTGGAGAGTGTTCTCTTGTGGACTGCCTTTCCTCTCCTCTTGCCCACGTATCCGACAAACAGCTGATCCTCCAGCCTGATATCCTTCATTCTGTCGATATAGAAGCTCAACGCCCTTTTTGGGTCCAGGCGATGTAGTCTTTCTTCCTCCTTTGAAGGATGAGGCGGAGGATAAAACGTGGACAAAGTGATTGTCTGAGCCAAATGGAAGGGTGAAACAACCTTCGGAAGGAAAGCAGCCTTGGTCCTCAACACCACCTTATCCCCATAAAACGTTATATAAGGGGGTTTAACCGATAAGGCCTGCAACTCACTCACTCTCCTTGCAGATGTTATAGCTACCAGGAATACTGTTTTAATAACCAAATACCTTAAGGGGCAAGAATGCATAGGCTCAAAAGGGGACCCCATAAGGAAAGTCAGGACCAAGGACAAATCCCATTGAGGCATAACGAATGGTTTTGGAGGATATTGATTCAGAAGACCTTTCAAGAATCTGAGAACAATAGGGGATTTAAATAACGATGGTTGGTCTGGAAGACAAATGAAGGCTGACAAGGCCGACAAATAACCCTTAATGGTAGCTACTGCACAACCTTTCTGCGCTAGAGACAGTGCAAAAGACAAAACATGTGACAGATGAGCATGTAAGGGATCAATCTGTCTCTCTCCACACCACATAACAAATTTAGACCACCTATTAGCGTAGATAGATTTAGTGGAGTGTCGCCTGGCCGCTAAGATAACATCCACTACATCAGGCGGGAGAGAGAAGGAACTCAGGTTGCCCCGTTCAATCTCCAAGCATGTAGGTGCAGACTCTGGAGGTTGGGGTGTAAAACCTGCCCCTGCGACTGCGAGAGGAGGTCTGCCCTGAGAGGGAGACGGAGCGGAGGGCACAGTGAGAGTTGGAGAAGGTCGGAGTACCATACCCTCCTTGGCCAATCCGGAGCTATTAAGATGACTTGGGCCCGGTCTTGGCGAATTTTCCTCAACACTCGAGGAATCAAGGGTATGGGGGGAAACGCGTAAAGCAACTGGTCGCACCAGGTTATCTGAAACGCGTCCCCCAACGCTCCCTGCATCGGATACTGGAGGCTGCAGAATAACGGGCAATGCGCGTTCTCCCGAGTGGCAAACAGATCTATCCGAGGAAACCCCCACATCTGGAAGATTAAACAGACTTGATCTGGATGGAGACGCCACTCGTGGTCTGCCGAGAATTGGCGACTGAGACTGTCCGCACGTACATTCAAGACCCCGGCCAGATGATTTGCCACCAAGCAAATCTGATGGTCCTTTGCCCAGGACCATAGCCGAAGAGCTTCTCTGCAGAGAAGGTACGACCCTACTCCTCCCTGTTTGTTTATGTACCACATCGTGGTAGTATTGTCCGTCAGGACCTGTACCGACTGACCACGAAGGGATGGGAGGAAGGCCTTGAGAGCCAAACGTACAGCCCGTAACTCCAACAGATTGATATGAAACACCTGTTCCTCTGGAGACCAAAGCCCTTTGATCTCCAGATCCCCCAGATGAGCTCCCCATCCTAGGGTGGAGGCATCCGTTATTACCGTGGCCACTGGTGGCGACTGCGCGAACGGCTTCCCCTGTGAAAGATTGTTGCCCGCAATCCACCACTTCAATTCCACAGCAGCATCTCTGGAGATCTTGACAGTACCTTCTAAATCTCCCTTGTGTTGAGACCACTGCCTTCGGAGACACCACTGAAGAGCCCTCATGTGCCAGCGAGCATGCGTGACCAACAGAATGCAGGAGGCGAACAGACCGAGCAGACGAAGGACCTTGAGGACTGGAACTACCGCTCCATTTCGAAACATTGGAACCAATTCCTGAATATCTTGAATCCGCTGAGGCGGAGGAAAGGCTCGACTCAATGTTGTATCCAGTACTGCCCCTATGAACAGGAGGCGCTGAGAGGGCTCCAGGTGAGATTTGGGCACGTTCACCGAAAAGCCCAGGTCGAACAACAACTGGGTTGTTGACTGCAGATGATGCGACACAAGCTCCGGGGACTTGGCTTTGATCAACCAGTCGTCCAAGTAAGGGAATACTGCTATCCCCTTCCTTCTGAGCTCCGCCGCAACCACTGACATCACCTTTGTGAAGACTCGAGGTGCTGAAGTAAGACCAAACGGGAGGACCGCAAACTGATAGTGCTGCGACCCTACCACAAACCGGAGATACTTCCTGTGCGACTTGAGTATCGGGATATGAAAGTAAGCATCCTGCAAGTCGACAGACACCATCCAATCTTCCTTGTTCAACGCCAAAAGCACCTGTGCTAGGGTCAGCATCTTGAACTTTTCCTGTTTGAGGAACCAATTCAAGATCCTCAGATCCAGGATTGGTCTCAACTGACCATCCTTTTTGGGAATCAGGAAGTATCTTGAGTAACAACCTCGACCCTTTTCCTGCTCTGGGACCAACTCTACCGCGCCCTTTGAAAGGAGGACTTGAACCTCCTGTTCTAGCAACAGGAGGTGTTCTTCTGAACAATAAGATGGGCGGGGCGGGATGAGGGGCGGGAACTCCCGAAAGGGAAGGGCGTAGCCTTTTCCCACAATGCCGAGAACCCAAGTGTCCGTTGTGATAGACTTCCACTTGTGGAGAAAACGCTGTAATCTTCCCCCTACAGGAGAGGAGTGAGTGGGAAACGGTGGAAGCCTAAGGCTGCTTCCCCTGCTGCACCCCTCCAGAGGACGAGGAAGAGGCAGAGTGCTGTTGAGAGGCTCCTCTGGTACGGACCCCACCCCTCCCCCTCCCTCTAAATGACCTATAGGGGAGGGAAGAGGCGGGTTGCTGGAACCTCCCCCGAAAGGAAGAGGAATAAGAGCCACGCCCAAATCCCCGAAACCTCCTGAAAATTCTAGAAGAGGCAGAGGAAGAAGGAGCTTGCAGTCCTAACGATTTGGCTGTGGCTCTGCTCTCCTTAAATCGTTCCAAGGCTGAATCTGCCTTGGCTCCAAACAGTCTGTCCCCATCAAACGGGAGGTCCAGCAGGGTCGACTGCACATCCGCAGAGAACCCTGAGTTTCGGAGCCAGGCCTGTCTTCTTGCCACCACAGCCGTGCCCATCGCCCTGGCCACCGAGTCGGTCGTGTCCAGCCCAGACTGGATAATCTGGGTCGCGGCAGCCTGGGCGTCCGAGACCACATCCAAAAGACCCTGGGGAAGCTCCGTGAATGAAGACGAAATATCATCCATCAGCGCATGGATGTACCTCCCCAGAATGCACGTGGCGTTGGTGGCCTTCAACGCCAAACTGCATGACGAAAATATTTTCTTGGACTGCGCATCCAGTTTCTTGGAGTCTCTGTCTCCAGGCACCGTCGGGAAGGAACCAGGCGCTGACTTTGAGGAACAGGAGGCTTGCACCACCAAGCTCTCCGGCGTAGGGTGTCTAGAGAGAAAGCCAGGGTCAGATGGTGCAGCTCGATACCTCCTGGCCACAGCCCTATGAACGGCCGAGGAAGACACCGGCTTCTTCCACACCTCCAACACCGGATCCAGCAAAGCCTCATTAAATGGCAAGAGAGGCTCAGCTGCAGCAGAGGCCGGATGCAATACCTCTGTCAGCAAATTCTGCTTTGCCTCTGCCACCGGCAAAGGCAGGTCCAAAAAGCTCGCTGCCTTCCTCACCACAGCATGAAAGGAAGCAGCCTCCTCCGTATATTCCCCTGGAGATGAAAGGTCCCACTCAGGGGAAGTGTCCAGCCCACTGGCTGTATCCAGACCATGCAGTCCGTCTCCAGAGTCCTCAATCTCTCCCTCCTCTAGGACTCGCTGGTACTCTTGCTCTTCTAAAAGACGGAGAGCACGCCTCCTCGAATGAAGTCTCTCCTCGATACGCGGAGTCGACATGGCCTCCGCCGACGTCGAAGAACGGCGCCGATCTCCAGAAGCATCTGACGCCGCGTCCGGCGCCACAGGCAGCTTCGGCGCCGAGGCAGGAGCCGGAGGACGAGGTCTTGGAGCCGATGGACCAACCGGAGTCACAGGGCAAAATCCTGACTTCGACGGAGGGGCAACCGACGCCGGCACCGGCGCCGAGCCCACATTCCCAAAAGGGAGAAAGGGCATAAAGGGTGCCGGCCGAAGAGGCGCAGGATCACCCAACGAAAAGGCCAAGGGCCCCGAAGGACCAGCCGGAGCAGCTCCTGGAGCCATCTGCTGAAAGATGGTATACATCGCATTAAGAAACGCGGTACTATCGGCTCCAGGAGTGGGAAAAGCCGGATACTGGGGTGCCTGGATCGAGGGCGACCCCGACGCCGGCCTCGACGTCTGCGACGCCGGAGAAAACACAAGAGGCTGCACCACCTCAATCACTGACGCCTGACCAGGTGAAGTCGGTGACGCCGGAGAGGGCAACGGCGTCGATGGATGCGGCGTGACCGTGGGGCTGACCTCCCAAGTCCTCCGACGCCGAGCCGAAGGTGACCTCGAATGAGACTCCTTGCTGGAGTGACGTCGTGAGTCTCTACGGCGCCGGGAGTCTCGATGACGCCGGTGAGACCTTGGCGAAGAAGACTTCTTATGATGTTTCTCCTTCTTCTTTGACTTTGCCATGAATAACTTGGCCTCGCGCTCTTTGAGGGCCTTCGGATTCATGTGTTGACATGAATCGCAAGTCGAGACGTCGTGGTCGGAGCTCAAACACCATAGACAGTCGGAGTGAGGATCTGTAACTGACATCTTGCCCCCACACTCTCGACAGGGCTTGAAACCCGACTTCCTCTGAGACATTGTTACCGCAGAGAAGACTACGCAGCAGACAATACACTGTAACCACGAAGGTAACAGTAACTCCCTCGAAGATAACCGTTTCGAATGCACGGAAAAAAGGGAACTGTCATCGGCACGTCGGCGAGGACTTCTTATTGCCTGTATGACGTCAGACGGCGTCGCGTGGGCTAGAGTGACGTCCTCGTCGACGTGCAGAGACTAGTAAGAAGATTTCCGTCAAATGCTGGCGCCATGGGAGTATTCATCAGGTGAGGAATCCACAGGTAGTTGTATCCATCAGAAATTCCAAAGCAGCACTGTATCATCCAAATGGAGTGCATTTTATGTGCTATGGAAACCATGGTTTCCTTTCAAACCTTAAAATTGTGTTATTCAACACTTTTAATTATCTTCCATTTTGAAAACTATCAAAGGCTTCTTTATAAATTTTAATTTTTTATTAAACAAATAATAATAATAATGTAAAGCAGTACTTCCAAGATTCTTTTGCGGTAGTACACTGTATTCTGTAAGATATTTTTTAATGTTTAAATCTTTAAAAGTAGTTTCCCCATCATTACTGAGGTACAGTGGTTGATTTCTTCCTATACCATACACCATGTTTAAAAACGTGTGTTTCAGAATGAAATACACAACACAGCAAAAGTGTGTTGGAAACAAGATGGCTGCCTTTGTTTTTTGTCACCACCATGTGCCACGGGCACATATTGCACTAAGTATTTGTGCCTTACAACTTAAGAACCTCTAAATGTATGCACTTCACATGATAAAAAGGATCATCCGCACAATATAATCTATATTTATGCCAAATGTCATTAACATCTGTTCAGCCTTTTTTGCTCTAAGTCGAATTCAAATGATTATGGAAAATGCTTTGGTGGAAAAATCTGGTTTGGAACCCCCACTTTTATCTTTTCACTCCCTCAATGATTCACCAGAAAACTTTCCAACATCAGCCACTGTAGAAAAAAGTTATAGGCCTGGAATGTTTCGTGGATATTCACCAAACAGGGGAAGTCGTTAGGAAGCAAAAATGCAAAGACTTCCTATGTATGGAAATTCTAACTATAACTATATATAGAATGGATACTACACTCTGTAATACACACACTGAAAAAAAACTAAATTTACAGAGACGTTATAGTTAGGAAAAATATGATGAAAAAAACATAGAAATTCACTTAAAAAACCAAAGGTTACAGGTACGTTACAGGTAGGCTCACATTTTAAATGCACAAAACCATAGAAATTCACCTGCTATAGTTAGAGTTATTTCAAGTAACTATAACCTGTCCCCTAAGGCAACTATAACTCACGCCCTCGCCATGCACTGCTAATTACCCCAGATATTACAGCACTAATGACATGTTTTATAACATCATTGATAATATTACAGCAACATTTGCAGTACAATTATTATTTATTTATTTTAATTTTCAGTGGTTCCATGGATCCTCAGTGGATTTTGCCAAAAACATTTTAAATATATTTTTTTGCCCTGGTAAGGTCCCAGTGGAACCTCAGGACCAATGCTATGGGGGTTAGAGTGTTCATATCCTGTCCCCTTTTTTTGCTATTTTTTTGGGGACTTGGCTGAAGTCAAGTTCCAAAGTGGCCACCAACACTTCCTGGTTGAAGTGTTGGCAGCCAATCAGATCTCAGCATGAGATCTCTGGGATCTGCGGATCCTCCAAGTCCCTAGATATCTATGTGTTTTTAACCTTTAATAACTCCAAAACTACTAAACAGATTAACACTGAATAATGAAAAGTACAATCTGCGTGATAAGATCTAGCTTCCTGCCAAATGTGGGGTCATTCTGTCCAGCAGTTCAGGCTGAAGGCATGTCTAAAGACCCTATGGGAAAATGAGTGAGGACAATGAGATTTGGGACCCCCCCTTTTTCTTAGCCCCCACTTGACAGATCACCCTAAAACGCAAGTAAGCAACTAAACCAACTGTTGTATCCGTTTTGAAAATTGAATGAAGAGTCATTGAACAGATCCAAAGTTATCGGCAAAACAAAATATACTTTTCCTATGGAAACTAGGTCCTAACTAAAACTACCTACTGGCGACTGCCAGTGGGTAATATATATATGTGTGGGTGTGTGTGTATATATATATATATATATATATATATATATATATATATACATACATACATATAAATATATGGACAAGTTATTTACCTTCGTTAACACTATCTGGTAGAGACAATATCTAGAATCTCAAAGGACACATCCATGAGGTTGCCTGGACATTGCCCCAAAAAGCAAGATGTTCTCAGCCAGGTGTGGTGCCGTAAAGCCACCTTCGGCGAAACAGCTTTGCCCAGTGATTCAGTCATTTCCAAACCATACCTAATAGTGAACTTTGCTACATCTCTCCTGTTCTTCACTGCTTGGGAAAGGATGGCCCAGGCCTCCTCCAGGACCTGTGGCAGCATGTGCGCAACCTTATCCCACAAGGTCTGGGAATAACAGCCAACAGGCATGCCATGTTCACCTAATGCAATGCTAGGCTGGTGAAAAAAATCATTTTCTTGCCTAAGCTATCCAGCCTCTTGGATTCACTGTCCGGGGGAGTGGCAGGGAACGCAAGTTGAGGCTTGAACTACCAAGCTCTCAGGGTGAGGTGTTGGGTGAGGATACTAGAATCACCTGAGCAGGGAGATGGTGGTGGGCAATTGTCCTGTTCACAGGAGCCCTTGTATTGGGTTTGGACCAAGTTCCCAGAAGGATATTGGTCAGTGCTTTATTAAAGGGCAACAGGGGTTTGGATAAGGAAGCCCCAGGCTGAAGCACTTTGGCCAAGAGGTTAGTCTTGACTGCCACCATGGGACGTTCGAGGTCAAGGACCTCTACTGCCCTCTCCACCACCACCACTTCATAAGATGCTCTCTCATTTGTAGCCATGGTGGGTAGTGAGAGCAAGCCAAGCCAGTAGCTAGAGAAGTGTCCAGTCCACTGGCATCTCCTAGCTCCTCATACCAGTTAAATGTCTCACTAGGGGTGTACAACTGGTGTTCAAAAGGTTCCAGTGACCCCTCCCACTTTTCCCCTATGCCTAGCTGCTCCAATAAACGCTCAGGCAACAATCTAGGACCAATAGACCCTGCTGGCATTGACTGAAGCTGTTCCAACTCAGAGTCATTGGGCATGAGAATGGAACTGGTGCCGCCTGTCGGAGACAGGATCAGCACCAGGGACGGTAATGTTGGCATGACCGGTGCCAATCCAGATCCGAGATTGTATCCAATGGACCCCATTGGAGCTGAGGCTGGAGCCGTCAATGTGGAACCTGATGGGGCCCTCTCCAGCCCTGTGGGGCCCAAAGGCAATCTGTATGGGTCGGCACCCTAAAAAAAAAAAGGTGCATGGCCTTATAAAATCCTTTAAATTAAGCGGGGATTGTTCCAGCACCCGGACATGGGGGGAGGCGTGGACTCAGACCTGGCAATGGCTCTGCAGAACCGTGCCTGGAACGCCGATGTTCCTCACTCATCACGTTGGCCAACAATTGATGTAAAGTCGAAGTCCATTTTGACTTTTTCTTCTTCTTGTGCCTCTTCCCTAAGTGTCCTGAGGTCCTTGCTAGGGACAACTGCTGGGCTGCAAGCACTTTTAGGGACAGCTCTAGCCAAAACTTTTGGTGCCATGGCCCGCAGTCTGAGCATAACTTTAAATCATAATTGCGCTCAAGACACCATAAACAGACCAGATGAACGAGTTACTTACCTTCGGTAACGACTTTTCTGGTGGATACATTAGCTACCTGTGGATTCCTCACCTGATGAATACTCCCATGGCGCCAGCATTTGACGGAAATCTTCTTACTAGTCTCTGCACGTCGACGAGGACGTCACTCTAGCCCACGCGACGCCGTCTGACGTCATACAGGCAATAAGAAGTCCTCGCCGACGTGCCGATGACAGTACCAACATTTTTTACGTGCATGAGAATAATAATAATAACCCAATGCAATGAAAGAGCAAAGCAACATCTCTTAATATTGTAAATCACACAACATTGCAATAAAATAGCTGTAGATTTAATATAACCTTTTTTTTTTTTTTTTTTTAAACAAATAAATATATTTATACATACGAATCATGTATATACCCAATATATATATAGATTTATATATACATATACACATATATACAAATATCATACATGCAAAATGTATTGCAACTTTGAAGACCAAAAGAACGAGTTACTTACCTTCGGTAACGACTTTTCTGGTGGATACATTAGCTACCTGTGGATTCCTCACCTCATGAATACTCCCATGGCGCCAGCATTTGACGGAAATCTTCTTACTAGTCTCTGCACGTCGACGAGGACGTCACTCTAGCCCACGCGACGCCGTCTGACGTCATACAGGCAATAAGAAGTCCTCGCCGACGTGCCGATGACAGTACCAACATTTTTTACGTGCATGAGAATAATAATAATAACCCAATGCAATGAAAGAGCAAAGCAACATCTCTTAATATTGTAAATCACACAACATTGCAATAAAATAGCTGTAGATTTAATATAACCTTTTTTTTTTTTTTTTTTTTTTTTTTTTTTTTTTTTTTTTTTAAACAAATAAATATATTTATACATACGAATCATGTATATACCCAATATATATATAGATTTATATATACATATACACATATATACAAATATCATACATGCAAAATGTATTGCAACTTTGAAGACCAAAAGGAGCACACTCAAGGATTGCTTGGAGAGACCAAAAAGGCAACGGGGAGGCGGGTGGGACCGTGAGGAATCCACAGGTAGCTAATGTATCCACCAGAAAAGTCGTTACCGAAGGTAAGTAACTCGTTCTTCTGATGGATACAACTACCTGTGGATTCCTCACCTCATGAATAGAGTCCCAAAGCAGTACCACGCCCGGCGGTGGGTGCCTAAATGGTCAAACCAAGAAATCCTGCAGCACTGACCGTGCAAAATGACCGTCCCTTCTGACCTCAGAGTCCAAACAGTAATGTTTCACAAAAGTGTGAAGGGACGACCAAGTTGCGGCCTTGCAGATGTCAACCACAGGAACACCCCTGGCCAAGGCCGAAGAGGCCGACTTAGCTCTGGTGGAGTGAGCTCTAATGCCCTCAGGCGGATCCTTCTTTGCCAAAGAGTAACAGATTTTAATGCAAAGAACAACCCACCTGGAGAGTGTTCTCTTGTGGACTGCCTTTCCTCTCCTCTTGCCCACGTATCCGACAAACAGCTGATCCTCCAGCCTGATATCCTTCATTCTGTCGATATAGAAGCTCAACGCCCTTTTTGGGTCCAGGCGATGTAGTCTTTCTTCCTCCTTTGAAGGATGAGGCGGAGGATAAAACGTGGACAAAGTGATTGTCTGAGCCAAATGGAAGGGTGAAACAACCTTCGGAAGGAAAGCAGCCTTGGTCCTCAACACCACCTTATCCCCATAAAACGTTATATAAGGGGGTTTAACCGATAAGGCCTGCAACTCGCTCACTCTCCTTGCAGATGTTATAGCTACCAGGAATACTGTTTTAATAACCAAATACCTTAAGGGGCAAGAATGCATAGGCTCAAAAGGGGACCCCATAAGGAAAGTCAGGACCAAGGACAAATCCCATTGAGGCATAACGAATGGTTTTGGAGGATATTGATTCAGAAGACCTTTCAAGAATCTGAGAACAATAGGGGATTTAAATAACGATGGTTGGTCTGGAAGACAAATGAAGGCTGACAAGGCCGACAAATAACCCTTAATGGTAGCTACTGCACAACCTTTCTGCGCTAGAGACAGTGCAAAAGACAAAACATGTGACAGATGAGCATGTAAGGGATCAATCTGTCTCTCTCCACACCACATAACAAATTTAGACCACCTATTAGCGTAGATAGATTTAGTGGAGTGTCGCCTGGCCGCTAAGATAACATCCACTACATCAGGCGGGAGAGAGAAGGAACTCAGGTTGCCCCGTTCAATCTCCAAGCATGTAGGTGCAGACTCTGGAGGTTGGGGTGTAAAACCTGCCCCTGCGACTGCGAGAGGAGGTCTGCCCTGAGAGGGAGACGGAGCGGAGGGCACAGTGAGAGTTGGAGAAGGTCGGAGTACCATACCCTCCTTGGCCAATCCGGAGCTATTAAGATGACTTGGGCCCGGTCTTGGCGAATTTTCCTCAACACTCGAGGAATCAAGGGTATGGGGGGAAACGCGTAAAGCAACTGGTCGCACCAGGTTATCTGAAACGCGTCCCCCAACGCTCCCTGCATCGGATACTGGAGGCTGCAGAATAACGGGCAATGCGCGTTCTCCCGAGTGGCAAACAGATCTATCCGAGGAAACCCCCACATCTGGAAGATTAAACAGACTTGATCTGGATGGAGACGCCACTCGTGGTCTGCCGAGAATTGGCGACTGAGACTGTCCGCACGTACATTCAAGACCCCGGCCAGATGATTTGCCACCAAGCAAATCTGATGGTCCTTTGCCCAGGACCATAGCCGAAGAGCTTCTCTGCAGAGAAGGTACGACCCTACTCCTCCCTGTTTGTTTATGTACCACATCGTGGTAGTATTGTCCGTCAGGACCTGTACCGACTGACCACGAAGGGATGGGAGGAAGGCCTTGAGAGCCAAACGTACAGCCCGTAACTCCAACAGATTGATATGAAACACCTGTTCCTCTGGAGACCAAAGCCCTTTGATCTCCAGATCCCCCAGATGAGCTCCCCATCCTAGGGTGGAGGCATCCGTTATTACCGTGGCCACTGGTGGCGACTGCGCGAACGGCTTCCCCTGTGAAAGATTGTTGCCCGCAATCCACCACTTCAATTCCACAGCAGCATCTCTGGAGATCTTGACAGTACCTTCTAAATCTCCCTTGTGTTGAGACCACTGCCTTCGGAGGCACCACTGAAGAGCCCTCATGTGCCAGCGAGCATGCGTGACCAACAGAATGCAGGAGGCGAACAGACCGAGCAGACGAAGGACCTTGAGGACTGGAACTACCGCTCCATTTCGAAACATTGGAACCAATTCCTGAATATCTTGAATCCGCTGAGGCGGAGGAAAGGCTCGACTCAATGTTGTATCCAGTACTGCCCCTATGAACAGGAGGCGCTGAGAGGGCTCCAGGTGAGATTTGGGCACGTTCACCGAAAAGCCCAGGTCGAACAACAACTGGGTTGTTGACTGCAGATGATGCGACACAAGCTCCGGGGACTTGGCTTTGATCAACCAGTCGTCCAAGTAAGGGAATACTGCTATCCCCTTCCTTCTGAGCTCCGCCGCAACCACTGACATCACCTTTGTGAAGACTCGAGGTGCTGAAGTAAGACCAAACGGGAGGACCGCAAACTGATAGTGCTGCGACCCTACCACAAACCGGAGATACTTCCTGTGCGACTTGAGTATCGGGATATGAAAGTAAGCATCCTGCAAGTCGACAGACACCATCCAATCTTCCTTGTTCAACGCCAAAAGCACCTGTGCTAGGGTCAGCATCTTGAACTTTTCCTGTTTGAGGAACCAATTCAAGATCCTCAGATCCAGGATTGGTCTCAACTGACCATCCTTTTTGGGAATCAGGAAGTATCTTGAGTAACAACCTCGACCCTTTTCCTGCTCTGGGACCAACTCTACCGCGCCCTTTGAAAGGAGGACTTGAACCTCCTGTTCTAGCAACAGGAGGTGTTCTTCTGAACAATAAGATGGGCGGGGCGGGATGAGGGGCGGGAACTCCCGAAAGGGAAGGGCGTAGCCTTTTCCCACAATGCCGAGAACCCAAGTGTCCGTTGTGATAGACCTCCACTTGTGGAGAAAACGCTGTAATCTTCCCCCTACAGGAGAGGAGTGAGTGGGAAACGGTGGAAGCCTAAGGCTGCTTCCCCTGCTGCACCCCTCCAGAGGACGAGGAAGAGGCAGAGTGCTGTTGAGAGGCTCCTCTGGTACGGACCCCACCCCTCCCCCTCCCTCTAAATGACCTATAGGGGAGGGAAGAGGCGGGTTGCTGGAACCTCCCCCGAAAGGAAGAGGAATAAGAGCCACGCCCAAATCCCCGAAACCTCCTGAAAATTCTAGAAGAGGCAGAGGAAGAAGGAGCTTGCAGTCCTAACGATTTGGCTGTGGCTCTGCTCTCCTTAAATCGTTCCAAGGCCGAATCTGCCTTGGCTCCAAACAGTCTGTCCCCATCAAACGGGAGGTCCAGCAGGGTCGACTGCACATCCGCAGAGAACCCTGAGTTTCGGAGCCAGGCCTGTCTTCTTGCCACCACAGCCGTGCCCATCGCCCTGGCCACCGAGTCGGTCGTGTCCAGCCCAGACTGGATAATCTGGGTCGCGGCAGCCTGGGCGTCCGAGACCACATCCAAAAGACCCTGGGGAAGCTCCGTGAATGAAGACGAAATATCATCCATCAGCGCATGGATGTACCTCCCCAGAATGCACGTGGCGTTGGTGGCCTTCAACGCCAAACTGCATGCCGAAAATATTTTCTTGGACTGCGCATCCAGTTTCTTGGAGTCTCTGTCTCCAGGCACCGTCGGGAAGGAACCAGGCGCTGACTTTGAGGAACAGGAGGCTTGCACCACCAAGCTCTCCGGCGTAGGGTGTCTAGAGAGAAAGCCAGGGTCAGATGGTGCAGCTCGATACCTCCTGGCCACAGCCCTATGAACGGCCGAGGAAGACACCGGCTTCTTCCACACCTCCAACACCGGATCCAGCAAAGCCTCATTAAATGGCAAGAGAGGCTCAGCTGCAGCAGAGGCCGGATGCAATACCTCTGTCAGCAAATTCTGCTTTGCCTCTGCCACCGGCAAAGGCAGGTCCAAAAAGCTCGCTGCCTTCCTCACCACAGCATGAAAGGAAGCAGCCTCCTCCGTATATTCCCCTGGAGATGAAAGGTCCCACTCAGGGGAAGTGTCCAGCCCACTGGCTGTATCCAGACCATGCAGTCCGTCTCCAGAGTCCTCAATCTCTCCCTCCT
Organism: Pleurodeles waltl; assembly: GCF_031143425.1. Taxonomy (NCBI): domain Eukaryota; kingdom Metazoa; phylum Chordata; class Amphibia; order Caudata; family Salamandridae; genus Pleurodeles; species Pleurodeles waltl. The sequence goes on along the minus strand of NC_090443.1, from coordinate 297,427,732 downwards.
CTAGGACTCGCTGGTACTCTTGCTCTTCTAAAAGACGGAGAGCACGCCTCCTCGAATGAAGTCTCTCCTCGATACGCGGAGTCGACATGGCCTCCGCCGACGTCGAAGAACGGCGCCGATCTCCAGAAGCATCTGACGCCGCGTCCGGCGCCACAGGCAGCTTCGGCGCCGAGGCAGGAGCCGGAGGACGAGGTCTTGGAGCCGATGGACCAACCGGAGTCACAGGGCAAAATCCTGACTTCGACGGAGGGGCAACCTCCGGGGCCGAAACATCCGAAGCCACCGGAGCGGCCACCGACGCCGGCACCGGCGCCGAGCCCACATTCCCAAAAGGGAGAAAGGGCATAAAGGGTGCCGGCCGAAGAGGCGCAGGATCACCCAACGAAAAGGCCAAGGGCCCCGAAGGACCAGCCGGAGCAGCTCCTGGAGCCATCTGCTGAAAGATGGTATACATCGCATTAAGAAACGCGGTACTATCGGCTCCAGGAGTGGGAAAAGCCGGATACTGGGGTGCCTGGATCGAAGGCGACCCCGACGCCGGCCTCGACGTCTGCGACGCCGGAGAAAACACAAGAGGCTGCACCACCTCAATCACTGACGCCTGACCAGGTGAAGTCGGTGACGCCGGAGAGGGCAACGGCGTCGATGGATGCGGCGTGACCGTGGGGCTGACCTCCCAAGTCCTCCGACGCCGAGCCGAAGGTGACCTCGAATGAGACTCCTTGCTGGAGTGACGTCGTGAGTCTCTACGGCGCCGGGAGTCTCGATGACGCCGGTGAGACCTTGGCGAAGAAGACTTCTTATGATGTTTCTCCTTCTTCTTTGACTTTGCCATGAATAACTTGGCCTCGCGCTCTTTGAGGGCCTTCGGATTCATGTGTTGACATGAATCGCAAGTCGAGACGTCGTGGTCGGAGCTCAAACACCATAGACAGTCGGAGTGAGGATCTGTAACTGACATCTTGCCCCCACACTCTCGACAGGGCTTGAAACCCGACTTCCTCTGAGACATTGTTACCGCAGAGAAGACTACGCAGCAGACAATACACTGTAACCACGAAGGTAACAGTAACTCCCTCGAAGATAACCGTTTCGAATGCACGGAAAAAAGGGAACTGTCATCGGCACGTCGGCGAGGACTTCTTATTGCCTGTATGACGTCAGACGGCGTCGCGTGGGCTAGAGTGACGTCCTCGTCGACGTGCAGAGACTAGTAAGAAGATTTCCGTCAAATGCTGGCGCCATGGGAGTATTCATGAGGTGAGGAATCCACAGGTAGTTGTATCCATCAGAAGGAGCACACTCAAGGATTGCTTGGAGAGACCAAAAAGGCAACGGGGAGGCGGGTGGGACCGTGAGGAATCCACAGGTAGCTAATGTATCCACCAGAAAAGTCGTTACCGAAGGTAAGTAACTCGTTCTTCTGATGGATACAACTACCTGTGGATTCCTCACCTGATGAATAGAGTCCCAAAGCAGTACCACGCCCGGCGGTGGGTGCCTAAATGGTCAAACCAAGAAATCCTGCAGCACTGACCGTGCAAAATGACCGTCCCTTCTGACCTCAGAGTCCAAACAGTAATGTTTCACAAAAGTGTGAAGGGACGACCAAGTTGCGGCCTTGCAGATGTCAACCACAGGAACACCCCTGGCCAAGGCCGAAGAGGCCGACTTAGCTCTGGTGGAGTGAGCTCTAATGCCCTCAGGCGGATCCTTCTTTGCCAAAGAGTAACAGATTTTAATGCAAAGAACAACCCACCTGGAGAGTGTTCTCTTGTGGACTGCCTTTCCTCTCCTCTTGCCCACGTATCCGACAAACAGCTGATCCTCCAGCCTGATATCCTTCATTCTGTCGATATAGAAGCTCAACGCCCTTTTTGGGTCCAGGCGATGTAGTCTTTCTTCCTCCTTTGAAGGATGAGGCGGAGGATAAAACGTGGACAAAGTGATTGTCTGAGCCAAATGGAAGGGTGAAACAACCTTCGGAAGGAAAGCAGCCTTGGTCCTCAACACCACCTTATCCCCATAAAACGTTATATAAGGGGGTTTAACCGATAAGGCCTGCAACTCACTCACTCTCCTTGCAGATGTTATAGCTACCAGGAATACTGTTTTAATAACCAAATACCTTAAGGGGCAAGAATGCATAGGCTCAAAAGGGGACCCCATAAGGAAAGTCAGGACCAAGGACAAATCCCATTGAGGCATAACGAATGGTTTTGGAGGATATTGATTCAGAAGACCTTTCAAGAATCTGAGAACAATAGGGGATTTAAATAACGATGGTTGGTCTGGAAGACAAATGAAGGCTGACAAGGCCGACAAATAACCCTTAATGGTAGCTACTGCACAACCTTTCTGCGCTAGAGACAGTGCAAAAGACAAAACATGTGACAGATGAGCATGTAAGGGATCAATCTGTCTCTCTCCACACCACATAACAAATTTAGACCACCTATTAGCGTAGATAGATTTAGTGGAGTGTCGCCTGGCCGCTAAGATAACATCCACTACATCAGGCGGGAGAGAGAAGGAACTCAGGTTGCCCCGTTCAATCTCCAAGCATGTAGGTGCAGACTCTGGAGGTTGGGGTGTAAAACCTGCCCCTGCGACTGCGAGAGGAGGTCTGCCCTGAGAGGGAGACGGAGCGGAGGGCACAGTGAGAGTTGGAGAAGGTCGGAGTACCATACCCTCCTTGGCCAATCCGGAGCTATTAAGATGACTTGGGCCCGGTCTTGGCGAATTTTCCTCAACACTCGAGGAATCAAGGGTATGGGGGGAAACGCGTAAAGCAACTGGTCGCACCAGGTTATCTGAAACGCGTCCCCCAACGCTCCCTGCATCGGATACTGGAGGCTGCAGAATAACGGGCAATGCGCGTTCTCCCGAGTGGCAAACAGATCTATCCGAGGAAACCCCCACATCTGGAAGATTAAACAGACTTGATCTGGATGGAGACGCCACTCGTGGTCTGCCGAGAATTGGCGACTGAGACTGTCCGCACGTACATTCAAGACCCCGGCCAGATGATTTGCCACCAAGCAAATCTGATGGTCCTTTGCCCAGGACCATAGCCGAAGAGCTTCTCTGCAGAGAAGGTACGACCCTACTCCTCCCTGTTTGTTTATGTACCACATCGTGGTAGTATTGTCCGTCAGGACCTGTACCGACTGACCACGAAGGGATGGGAGGAAGGCCTTGAGAGCCAAACGTACAGCCCGTAACTCCAACAGATTGATATGAAACACCTGTTCCTCTGGAGACCAAAGCCCTTTGATCTCCAGATCCCCCAGATGAGCTCCCCATCCTAGGGTGGAGGCATCCGTTATTACCGTGGCCACTGGTGGCGACTGCGCGAACGGCTTCCCCTGTGAAAGATTGTTGCCCGCAATCCACCACTTCAATTCCACAGCAGCATCTCTGGAGATCTTGACAGTACCTTCTAAATCTCCCTTGTGTTGAGACCACTGCCTTCGGAGGCACCACTGAAGAGCCCTCATGTGCCAGCGAGCATGCGTGACCAACAGAATGCAGGAGGCGAACAGACCGAGCAGACGAAGGACCTTGAGGACTGGAACTACCGCTCCATTTCGAAACATTGGAACCAATTCCTGAATATCTTGAATCCGCTGAGGCGGAGGAAAGGCTCGACTCAATGTTGTATCCAGTACTGCCCCTATGAACAGGAGGCGCTGAGAGGGCTCCAGGTGAGATTTGGGCACGTTCACCGAAAAGCCCAGGTCGAACAACAACTGGGTTGTTGACTGCAGATGATGCGACACAAGCTCCGGGGACTTGGCTTTGATCAACCAGTCGTCCAAGTAAGGGAATACTGCTATCCCCTTCCTTCTGAGCTCCGCCGCAACCACTGACATCACCTTTGTGAAGACTCGAGGTGCTGAAGTAAGACCAAACGGGAGGACCGCAAACTGATAGTGCTGCGACCCTACCACAAACCGGAGATACTTCCTGTGCGACTTGAGTATCGGGATATGAAAGTAAGCATCCTGCAAGTCGACAGACACCATCCAATCTTCCTTGTTCAACGCCAAAAGCACCTGTGCTAGGGTCAGCATCTTGAACTTTTCCTGTTTGAGGAACCAATTCAAGATCCTCAGATCCAGGATTGGTCTCAACTGACCATCCTTTTTGGGAATCAGGAAGTATCTTGAGTAACAACCTCGACCCTTTTCCTGCTCTGGGACCAACTCTACCGCGCCCTTTGAAAGGAGGACTTGAACCTCCTGTTCTAGCAACAGGAGGTGTTCTTCTGAACAATAAGATGGGCGGGGCGGGATGAGGGGCGGGAACTCCCGAAAGGGAAGGGCGTAGCCTTTTCCCACAATGCCGAGAACCCAAGTGTCCGTTGTGATAGACCTCCACTTGTGGAGAAAACGCTGTAATCTTCCCCCTACAGGAGAGGAGTGAGTGGGAAACGGTGGAAGCCTAAGGCTGCTTCCCCTGCTGCACCCCTCCAGAGGACGAGGAAGAGGCAGAGTGCTGTTGAGAGGCTCCTCTGGTACGGACCCCACCCCTCCCCCTCCCTCTAAATGACCTATAGGGGAGGGAAGAGGCGGGTTGCTGGAACCTCCCCCGAAAGGAAGAGGAATAAGAGCCACGCCCAAATCCCCGAAACCTCCTGAAAATTCTAGAAGAGGCAGAGGAAGAAGGAGCTTGCAGTCCTAACGATTTGGCTGTGGCTCTGCTCTCCTTAAATCGTTCCAAGGCCGAATCTGCCTTGGCTCCAAACAGTCTGTCCCCATCAAACGGGAGGTCCAGCAGGGTCGACTGCACATCCGCAGAGAACCCTGAGTTTCGGAGCCAGGCCTGTCTTCTTGCCACCACAGCCGTGCCCATCGCCCTGGCCACCGAGTCGGTCGTGTCCAGCCCAGACTGGATAATCTGGGTCGCGGCAGCCTGGGCGTCCGAGACCACATCCAAAAGACCCTGGGGAAGCTCCGTGAATGAAGACGAAATATCATCCATCAGCGCATGGATGTACCTCCCCAGAATGCACGTGGCGTTGGTGGCCTTCAACGCCAAACTGCATGACGAAAATATTTTCTTGGACTGCGCATCCAGTTTCTTGGAGTCTCTGTCTCCAGGCACCGTCGGGAAGGAACCAGGCGCTGACTTTGAGGAACAGGAGGCTTGCACCACCAAGCTCTCCGGCGTAGGGTGTCTAGAGAGAAAGCCAGGGTCAGATGGTGCAGCTCGATACCTCCTGGCCACAGCCCTATGAACGGCCGAGGAAGACACCGGCTTCTTCCACACCTCCAACACCGGATCCAGCAAAGCCTCATTAAATGGCAAGAGAGGCTCAGCTGCAGCAGAGGCCGGATGCAATACCTCTGTCAGCAAATTCTGCTTTGCCTCTGCCACCGGCAAAGGCAGGTCCAAAAAGCTCGCTGCCTTCCTCACCACAGCATGAAAGGAAGCAGCCTCCTCCGTATATTCCCCTGGAGATGAAAGGTCCCACTCAGGGGAAGTGTCCAGCCCACTGGCTGTATCCAGACCATGCAGTCCGTCTCCAGAGTCCTCAATCTCTCCCTCCTCTAGGACTCGCTGGTACTCTTGCTCTTCTAAAAGACGGAGAGCACGCCTCCTCGAATGAAGTCTCTCCTCGATACGCGGAGTCGACATGGCCTCCGCCGACGTCGAAGAACGGCGCCGATCTCCAGAAGCATCTGACGCCGCGTCCGGCGCCACAGGCAGCTTCGGCGCCGAGGCAGGAGCCGGAGGACGAGGTCTTGGAGCCGATGGACCAACCGGAGTCACAGGGCAAAATCCTGACTTCGACGGAGGGGCAACCTCCGGGGCCGAAACATCCGAAGCCACCGGAGCGGCCACCGACGCCGGCACCGGCGCCGAGCCCACATTCCCAAAAGGGAGAAAGGGCATAAAGGGTGCCGGCCGAAGAGGCGCAGGATCACCCAACGAAAAGGCCAAGGGCCCCGAAGGACCAGCCGGAGCAGCTCCTGGAGCCATCTGCTGAAAGATGGTATACATCGCATTAAGAAACGCGGTACTATCGGCTCCAGGAGTGGGAAAAGCCGGATACTGGGGTGCCTGGATCGAAGGCGACCCCGACGCCGGCCTCGACGTCTGCGACGCCGGAGAAAACACAAGAGGCTGCACCACCTCAATCACTGACGCCTGACCAGGTGAAGTCGGTGACGCCGGAGAGGGCAACGGCGTCGATGGATGCGGCGTGACCGTGGGGCTGACCTCCCAAGTCCTCCGACGCCGAGCCGAAGGTGACCTCGAATGAGACTCCTTGCTGGAGTGACGTCGTGAGTCTCTACGGCGCCGGGAGTCTCGATGACGCCGGTGAGACCTTGGCGAAGAAGACTTCTTATGATGTTTCTCCTTCTTCTTTGACTTTGCCATGAATAACTTGGCCTCGCGCTCTTTGAGGGCCTTCGGATTCATGTGTTGACATGAATCGCAAGTCGAGACGTCGTGGTCGGAGCTCAAACACCATAGACAGTCGGAGTGAGGATCTGTAACTGACATCTTGCCCCCACACTCTCGACAGGGCTTGAAACCCGACTTCCTCTGAGACATTGTTACCGCAGAGAAGACTACGCAGCAGACAATACACTGTAACCACGAAGGTAACAGTAACTCCCTCGAAGATAACCGTTTCGAATGCACGGAAAAAAGGGAACTGTCATCGGCACGTCGGCGAGGACTTCTTATTGCCTGTATGACGTCAGACGGCGTCGCGTGGGCTAGAGTGACGTCCTCGTCGACGTGCAGAGACTAGTAAGAAGATTTCCGTCAAATGCTGGCGCCATGGGAGTATTCATCAGGTGAGGAATCCACAGGTAGTTGTATCCATCAGAAGGAAAGGTAAGAAATCTGCAGCTAGAAGTCTCTATCAGATACAGCTATATATATATATATATATATACATATATATATATATATATATATATATATATATATATATATGTATATATATATATATACATATATATGTATATCACCTACTGACGGTCGCTGGTAGGTATGATTTGGAGATAGATTCCATAGAAAGAGCATTCTTTGACTTGGCTATATCTTTTCCATAAAAAGTGTCAAGTTGGTTCTTATTGTGCATGGAAAGTTTCAGGGTGCTCTGTCAAGCGGGGGCTGAGAAAAAAGGGGGGGGGTGAAAAAGAGTGAGTTTCCCATGTTAATTACGGTAGAGCCTTCAGACGCTCCTGCAGCCCGAACTGCTAAACGGAATTACATCAAATTTGACAGAAAGGTGACTTTTGGTCCAGAGATTTGGTGTAATACATTCAGTAGGTTTTGAGATATTAAAGGAAATTCAAATCTGTATATCTAGAAGCGCAAATACTTTGCAATGAATTAATGATGATTTGCGAATGTGCGCACCAACAGGAATGCCGTGCTTGGCTGGCCTCAACCTGGGCAGAAAGTTGCGGCTGATAATTTATGTAATGGGACGCAGTCCCTGGGGCTGAAAATTATGAAGAAAAGTGTGTAAGGGGTCAGGGTAGAGGTAAGCTGACCCCAGTGGTGGGATATAGGGGTGTTTGACAGTCATATTATGTGTTCAAAATGTTGAAAACAAAATTGGTTTTTAACCACACGCGATATTTGCGAATATGTTACAATGCTCCGCGTGCCCCCCCCCCCATGTAACGTTGCAACGAATTTGCAAATATCGGCCAAAAATATTTTTTAAAGGTTGGACACTCACTCAGACATTAATGTACTCATTTATAGACCAACTCAGGCACGCACCAACCCACTGATAGTCCCACCCACTCAAGCACTTATCCACCCACTCATAGTATCACTCAGGCACTCATGCACTCATGCACCTACTCACTGACCAACTCACACACTCATGTCCCCAGGGAGAGACCTATTCAAACACTCACACTCCCATTCACAGATCCACTCAGACACTCATGCACTGGGGTACTCATGCACCCACTCACAGACCCACTGAGGGACTTATGCACACACTCATAGACTCAGAAATACATGCACCCATTCACAGACCCACTGAGGTACTCATCCACACACTCACAGACCCACTCAAAGACTCATACACACAGTCATAGACTCAGACTTATGCACTGACTCACAGACCTATTCAGAGAAAAGTGGTGCATCATGTCATGATGTGCCACTTTTCTTGCGCCCCATTTCTCCCCCTAACACCACCATGTGTGCACCATATTTATGATATGGTGCACCATGGCTCACGTGAGGGAACTAGTGTCATAAATTGTGATGCTAGTTCGGCACTTTGCAGGATTAGTGCCAAAAATGTTGACATTAATCCTGCAAAGTGAAAGGAGGCCCATTGAAAACATTTTTCTGGGCCTCCTAATGCCGGAACGCCACCCTTGCATGGTGCAGGTATAATGTGGTGCAAGGGTTTACAAAGTGGCACAATGTGTGCATTGCGCCACTTTGTAAATATGGTGCTGCTTTTTTGCCAACCCAGCGCTACATTAGCGTAAAAAATGACACTAATGTGGCACTAGGGGCTTCTTAAATCTGCCCCATAGATTCCGAAACCCATGCACCTGTTACATTACATAAAAAAAACCTGAAGGTTATAGGGACGTTGTAGTTAGGAAAAAGAATTTAAAAAAGCCTTAGAAATTCACTGAAAAAAACAAGGGTTACAGGGCCATTACAGTTAGATAGTTAGGTACTAAATTTACTCGCACAAAACCATAGAAATTCAGCAGTTACAGTTACCAGCCCTAACTATAACTTATGCCCTCGCAATACACTGCTTATATCTTCACATATTACATCACTCATGACACGGTCAGTGGCATCACTGATGACATCTCAAATGACATCACTGATGACATCATTCAGTCTGTGCAATGTGTACAAAACGTTTATGTGAGTTAAAGATACATACTAAGGTATTGCATGAGTTAAATTAGTACTCTTCCCCAGCTACTGATCAGTGATAATGTTTCTAGTGTATGTCATCTGAGATGATATGTGTGTGTCTGAATTTGTTTGTGAGTGGCTGTGCGAGTGGCTGTACAGCTGGGTGACTAGAATAAAGAATGAAATATGTAAAATATTGAAAATATACCGCAGCATACTATATTCATGAAATGTAGCTTATTCTAATATACTCCAAGAATTTCTTTTTTTTTAAATACATAGAAACGGGGTGTGGCCAAGCCAGCGGCCAAGATGGCTGTACAGCATTGAAGCTCCCAAGCATGGCCCACACATCATGCACCATAGGACGCTCGTACTCAGCTAAACGTGGCCTATAGGCACCTCTGCACGTCCCGGAAGCTGACACTCCTGAGCCACATCGGTTATGGGCTACCAGAAAACAGAGACACACGCCGAGCCGACCGGCTGCATCTTCGCCGCAGCCTGACGTGGTCCTCCGAGGCCCCGCAGGGACAGGGCCCACGGGTGAATCTATGGAGGGGCTGCAGCGCAGGCCGGACTATTGAGGTGGCTGGCCTATCCCTGAGCACTTCTAGGGAGACCTCTAAGGGTGCTGTCTCTTGCTGGGAGTGGATGGTATGGCTCCGCTGTGTCCCTTAGGAGGCACTCTCTGGGCCTATCGGTGAGCTGAGTTGCCTCCTTTCCTTTCCAGCTAGACATCCCCTGCCTTGGGGCCTTACCAGCATCGCACTGCAGCCTGCTGCTGCTGGGTCCCCAGCCTCTGGTGTCTCGTGCGGGGCTGGTGGACGGTCAGCCCCTCCCCCACTTGCTTTGCTGGCTGCGTGGCTGATTGGGCGGCGTTTTATTGAGCGGCTGCCACCTGCCAGAGCAGAATGAGTAACATTCTTGGACCGGGGGCCTGTTCATCAGGACCCTCTGTGGCTGCTTAGACTGTGCGGAAGCCTTGGCCTGCGCTGCCCATTGGTGTGCATCTGGCTGGACGTGCTCCCCATCCCTAGTGGGGGCCAAGAGGCCTGCTCTTCCCATGGGTCTCCATAGGAGCCCAACCCGGCACATCGCCCCTTATCTGTGCCCATGTTGACTCCACCGGCACGTTTGCTGCACACCGGGTGCTGCTGTGGAGTACCACACTGACCTGGCTTCGACTGCCCCTTTGGCCTTTCACCCTGTCCGCAGTGCGCTAGCACTTTATACTACCAGAGAAGACTACATTTTACCGGTGGGCCATTTGTTTCACCTCACTGTAAACAACTTCCATTGGGCTTTATGACAGGTGCCTTCTTACAGCCAATATGAGACACAGTGACCTCAAGTAAAAACAACTTAGCTTCGATGTTGCCCGCAGGGCACGCCGCTACGCATCTGCACCGGGTGCCAAGGCCTGAGTAGCCAGACCAACCCACTTCAATCATAGACTTCAATCTTCAATCATTATGTCAGAACTCCATGCAGGCTTTAAGGCGATTGACACCAGACTGTATGCATTGGCTAGCCGCCTTGATGGCACGGCAGAGCACCTGGACTGGCACAATACAAGAATAAAGGGCACAGAATGTAGAATCTCGGACCTTGAAGCTAGAAACACAGGTGTTCTTCAGCACCTTGAACGTATTGAATACATTCTCAAGACCATAGTCGCTAAGAACGAGGATCTGTAGGCTTGCTCTCTGAACTATAACATTTGCATCACCGGGATAGTGGAATCAACCAACACTGAGCAGATCGATGCGTTCGGGGGAGAAGCTTCTACCTGAACTGTTTGCCCACAAATCATTCACTGACACCTTTGTGGTTGAGAGGGCGCACTGCTCCCTTGGCCCGTAATCAGTCCTGGGTGTGCCTTTGCAACAGATCCTTACCCAGATACTGAACTAAAGAACACTGCCCTGTGCCTTGGCAGGGTTAGGGGGCCACTACAATATCAGGGTTCTGCAATATCCCTATACACAGCCTATACTCCAGTAGTACAGGAGGCTCGCCACAAGTTTACCAATGTCAAGTGCCTCCTCCAGAAGCAAGGCCTGAAGTATGGAATGCTATACCCCAAGTGCCTATGTGTGGAAGTCGAGGGTCATTGCCATTTTTTCAAAACCCCGGCTGAGACACTCCAGTTTTGCAAGTGGTTTGTCCCTGAGGACTCCACTCATGGGGGGATCAAAGTTCCAGTATCCCTAATGGCTCCTCATCTAGCTCTGCAGGGTCCCTCCTGATTTTTTTTTCAGACCTGTCTAGGTCATTGGCATTTGGATGCGCAGACAGGATGTAACTCTTGCATACTGAGGCTCATACTGTTCTACTGTATTTGATATCTCACCATGCTTGGGTGCCTATTATTTACTTAGTGTACCAATAGCATATTATCGTTTCAGATTACACTGTTTCACTTTATGTGGGCTAGGTTCACGGAATGTTGCCATTGCTAAGTTGTATACCTTCAGATTTATGTATTGTATTGTTTGTTGGGTAATGTGGGTTCACTGGCGTCTGATACTGCTGGAGTGTGTGGAGGGTGGGTTGGGTATTGAGTTCCTTTTGTTCTGCGTTGAGGTCATTAAAGTCAATCTGCACTGTGATGCACCAGATAGCTGTCCCTACACTCTGCATGCGACACACACACACACACACACACACACACACACACACACATGAGAATATGACACCATCCTCCTGTACTGCGCCAATCTTTAAACCCACCTGCATGTCATGGAATGTACGCAGCCTGAATATTTCTAAAAAGGCAGGCAGGTGTTGACCTATGGCAATAGACATGGAGTAAGTGTGGCTTTTCTTAAGGAGACCCGCTTGTCTCCCACACCGTCTTGCAACTATGTATCTGGATGGGGCGCACACTCGTACTTTTCCTCCTCTAGTTCATGTTCCTGTGGAGTCTGCATACTTGTCCATAAATGGGTCCCCTTCCAATACAGTGAGAGCACCTCAGACCCTGACCGTTGCAATATACTTGTTCCTGGCATTTTGGGGGAAATCCATACTTTCAGTGAATATATATGCTCCAAATACTGATTACCCCAATTTTTTCACGGATGTGCACACAAAAATCGAACAATATGAGGCAGACTGTATCCTTATGGGAGGTGACTTTAATATCACTTGCCACCCCAACTGCCACTCCACCGGCTTGCACACTGTCACCAAACACCGTTCCCTGCAAACTCTACCTTACCTGTCTTTTGAAAATGTTACAATTGGTTGATGTTTGGAACCACAGGTATCTGCATTGCAAAACACAAAGGGGTTCTCCGGAGTATACGGAATGATCTTGTCACAGTGGAGGGTAAGCTGTTCTAGTGACCAGAGACCCCACACAACTGGCTGGTGCTCTGGAGAGAGCAACCCTGCTCAATGAGTTTCAGGACCTCGTCCAGTGGGAGGTTTCGCTTACTTGGGCAAATACTCCGTGGCTCACTGATATGGCGAGGTGGAACACCCAAGCCACACCCTAGTGCTCCTATTGCGACCCCCCGTACCAAGCTACTTATGTAACCAGACTGATAAGATCAGATGGTACGGATGTCACAGACAGTGACCTTGTACTAAAGAACAAGTTACTTACCTTCGGTAACGCTTTTTCTGGTGGAAACACTGACTACCTGTGGATTCCTCACCTTATAAATTCGATCCTTGCGCCAGCATCCGACGGAAAGTCTTCTTCCTAGCTGTCTACGTCGACGAGGACGTCATAATGGCACGGCTCCGCGTGACTCCGTCTGACGTCAACGTGCCAATAAGAGGTCCCCGTCGGCGTACTAACGTCAGTTTCACCTCACTTTTTTCGTGCCCTTAAAGCAAATAGGAGTAAACTGACCATGAAAATTGATAACTAATATAGAAAGATATACACACACAAAAACCTTGACCATTTAAACAATCCATTCTTATTGAGAGCTGAAATACATAAATATACAAAATAAATAGAGAAATATCACTATATACATATAAATATACATATATATGCGCTTTCATATATATAAATGTAAAAATATAATAATAAATATTAATCTAAATACTGCAAGATAAGAGTGTAACCAGGCAGGCAACGGGGAGGCGGGAGGGACCGTGAGGAATCCACAGGTAGTCAGTGTATCCACCAGAAAAAGCGTTACCGAAGGTAAGTAACTTGTTCTTCTGATGGATACAACTACCTGTGGATTCCTCACCTTATGAATAGAGTCCCAAGTAGTACCGCACTCGGTGGTGGGTGCCCACCTGATTACACTAAGAAATCTTGCAATACCGAGCAAGCAAAGTGACCGTCCCTCCTCATCTCAGAGTCTAAACAGTAATGTTTCACGAAAGTATGGAGGGAACGCCCAAGTTGCCGCTTTACATAAATCTATCAATGGAACTCCCCTCGCCAAAGCCGAGGAAGCGGATTTAGCCCTAGTAGAGTGGGCCCTGATACCTTCAGGAGGGACCTTTTTTGCCAAAGAGTAACAGATCTTGATACACGAGATGACCCACCTGGAGAGTGTCCTTTTCTGTACAGCTCTGCCCTTTTGCTGACCAGCATATCCAACAAACAGTTGCTCATCCAAACGAAAGTCTTTAGTTCTTTCGAGATAAAAACTCAGGGCCCTTTTTGGGTCCAATCTATGGAGTCTCTCTTCTTCTTTAGACGGGTGGGGAGGAGGGTAAAAAGCAGGAAGAGTGATATTCTGCCCCAAATGAAAAGGGGTGACAACTTTCGGCAGAAAAGCAGCCCTGGTTTTTAGAACCACTTTATCAGGGAAAAACATAGTGAAAGGGGGCTTAACAGAGAGTGCCTGAAGCTCTCCAATCCTCCTAGCAGAAGTAATTGCAATCAAGAAAACAGTCTTGAAGGCTAAATATCTTAATGGACATCAATGCATGGGCTCGAAAGGCGAACCCATTAAGAATGTTAAAACAATATTTAAGTCCCACTGAGGCATGTGAAAAGGAGTAGGAGGAAAGCTATTCACCAAACCCTTAAGGAACCTATGTACAATGGGAGACTTGAATAAAGACGGCTGATCCGGAAGGCAAAGAAACGCCGACAGAGCTGCCAAATAACCCTTAACTGTAGCTATAGCACAGCCTTTCTTCGCCAAACTAAGAGCAAACAAAAGTACATCTGAAAGGTGGGCTTTTAAGGGATCTTTTTGGTTCTCTCCACACCACAACACAAATTTTGCCCACCTTCCGGCATAAATAGACTTAGTGGAGTGTCGCCTGGACGATAGAATAACATCCACTACATCCGGTGGGAGAGAAAAAGAACTCAGGTTGCCCCGTTCAATCTCCAGGCATGAAGGTGCAGGCTCTGGAGGTGGGGGTGTAGAACCTGCCCCTGCGATTGAGAGAGGAGATCTGCCCTGAGCGGGAGACAGAGCGGAGGTCACTGAGAGAGTTGAAGTAGGTCTGTATACAATACCCTTCTCGGCCAGTCCGGTGCTACCAATATGACTTGGGCCCGGTCTTCACGAACCTTCCTCAAAACCCGCGGAATCAAAGGTATGGGGGGAAACGCGTAAAGCAACTGGCCGTTCCAGGACATCTGAAACGCGTCCCCCAACGCCCCTTGCATCGGATACTGGAGGCTGCCGAACAACGGGCAATGCGCGTTCTCCCGAGTGGCAAATAAATCCACCCGAGGAGTACCCCACATCTCGAAGATGTGGAGGACTAGATCCGGATGGAGAAGCCACTCGTGAACTAACGAGAAGTGACGACTGAGAACATCCGCACGTACATTCAACACTCCGGCCAAATGGTTTGCCATCAAGCAAATCTGGTGGTCCCTTGTTTATATACCACAACGCGGTAGTGTTGTCCGTCAGGATCTGAACTGACTGACCGCGATGGGAAGGGAGGAAGGCCTTGAGCGCCAAACGTACAGCCCGCAATTCCAACAGATTGATATGCAACATCTGTTCCGCTGGAGACCAACGACCCTTGATCTCCAGGACCCCCAGATGAGCTCCCCACCCTAGAGTGGAAGCATCCGATATCACTGTGGCCACCGGAGGTGGTAGTGAAAACGGTTTTCCTTGGGAAAGGTTGCAGTCCACTTTCCACCAATGAAGATCCGCTACAGCGTCCCTGGAGATCTTTATTGAATCCCTGAGATCCCCCTTGTGCTGGAACCACTGTCTGCGGAGACACCACTGAAGAGCCCTCATATGCCAGCGAGCATGAGTGACCAACAGAATGCAAGAAGCAAACAGACCTAGCAGGCGTAAGACTTTGAGGACTGGAACTGCCGCTCCTCTTTGAAACAAAGGAATCAGTGCCTGAATGTCCCTTACCCGCTGAGGCGGGGGGTAGGCCCGAAACCTTGTCGTGTCCAATACTGCCCCTATGAACAGGAGGCGTTGAGAGGGCTCCAGGTGAGACTTGGGTACGTTCACCGAAAAACCCAGATCGAACAACAACTGCGTTGTCATTCGCAGATGAGACAACACAATCTCTGGAGACTTGGCTTTGATCAACCAATCGTCCAGGTAGGGAAAAACCGCTACCTCCCTCTTTCTGAGATGTGCTGCAACAACTGCCATCACCTTTGTGAACACCCGGGGTGCTGAAGTAAGACCAAACGGGAGAACCGCAAACTGGTAATGTTGCAATCCGACCACAAAACTGAGATATTTCCTGTGCGACTTGATTATGGGAACATGAAAGTACGCGTCCTGCAAGTCGACAGACACTATCCAGTCTCCTTCGTTCAACGCCAATAGCACCTGCGCTAGGGTCAGCATTTTGAATTTTTCCTGCTTGAGGAACAAATTCAAAATCCTCAAGTCTAGAATCAGCCTTAGACGACCGTCCACTTTGGGAATCAGGAAATATCTTGAATAACACCCCTGACCCCTTTCCTGCAATGGTACCAACTCTATAGCGCCCTTTGCCAACATGACTACAACCTCCTGTTGCAACAACAGAAGATGTTCTTCTGAACAAAAGGAGGGACGGGGAGGGAAGGGAGGAGGAAACTCCTGAAAGGGGAGAGCATAGCCCTTTTCCACAATTCCTAGCACCCACGAGTCTGTTGTAATTGACCTCCATTGCTGCAGGAAAAGACTCAATCTTCCCCCTACAGGAGAAGTGTGACTGATAAAGTGGGGAAAACTAGGGCTGCTTCTGCTGTTGTCCACCAGAGGAGGATGAAGAAGAAGAGAGCTGCTGGGCTGGACCCCTAGCCCTACCTCGCCCTCTGAAGGCACGATAGGGCGGGTTGGCAGGTTGTTTGGCATAAGATTGAGACCTACGAAAGGCAGAACCTCTAGCAAACCCTCGAAACCTACGAAAAGGCCTGTACAATGTAGCAGAAGGGGTCTGCAAACCCAGGGACTTAGCTGTAGCCCGACAGTCCTTAAACCGTTCAAGGGCAGAGTCTGCCTTGTCCCCAAACAGCTTTTCCCCCATCAAATGGAAGGTCCATTAAAGTGGATTGTACATCTGACGAGAAGCCCGAAGACCTCAGCCAGGCATGCCTTCTCGTAGCCACCGATGTTCCCATGGCCCTGGCAATAGAATCCGTAGTATCCAAGCCAGATTGAATAATCTGCTGTGCAGCAGCCTGCGCATCCAAGAAAAGGGCCCCAAAAGATTTTTGCACCTCCTGTGGCAGATCTTTTGCCATCTCCTTAGCAGAGTCCATTAGGGCATGAATGTATCTGCCTAGCACACAGGTGGAATTGGTAGCTTTCAGGGCTATGCTGCAGGAGGAGAAAATTTTCTTCGAGGATTGCTCCATCCTCTTGGATTCTCTGTCTGTCGGAACACCAGGGAATGTACCGGGGGCAGACTTTGCAGAACATGATGCCTGAACCACCAAACTCTCCGGAGTAGGGTGACGAGATAGAAAAACTGGATCTCCTGGAGCACTTCTATGCCTTCTCGCCACTGACCTGTTCACCGCAGGAGATGTCACCGGCTTTTTCCATAGGTCCATAATAGGCTCAGTCAAAGCCTCATTAAAAGTCAACAAAGGGTCAGCACTGGAGGAAGAAGGATGAAGAACCTCTGTGAGTAGGTTAGTCTTAACTTCTGCCGTGGACAAAGGCAAATCCAGATAATCAGCTGCCTTCCTCACCACAGCAGGGAAAGAGGCGACCTCCTCAGTAAACTCCCCCGGAGAAGCAATGTCCCACTCTGGGGAAGTATCCAAACCACTTGCAGTGGCAAGTCCCTGGAAATCATCAGAAGGCTCTATCCCACCTTCCTCAAGCCTTCTGTATTCCTCTTCCTCCAGAAGCCTCAACGCCTTCCTTCGAGATCTTAAATGCGTCTCCAGAGCCGCCGTCGACAAGGACTCCATCGACGCCAATGATCTCAAGCCTTGAACCGGTTCCAGAAGGCTCCCGGATTCAACCGGCGCCGGAGCCGGCGCCGGCCCGAAGTCGGCAGATGACCTCCTCGACGCCAAATGTACAGAAGGAGATGGAGCCGGTCTGGATGAGGCCACCAATGACGCCGGATGGCACGGAGAAGGAGTCGGATGAGAAGCCGACGGATCCACGGTCCCAGGCGAAGGACTTCTGCCAGGGGAAACCCCCGGCGCCGGACCACCAGGCTCTGTAGGGCAGAAGGGCATGAATGGAGCAGCCCTGTACGATGCCGGCGAGCCCAAATTGAATGCCAATGGCCCTGTGGGACCCGCTGGTGCACCAGCAGGGGCCATGGATTGAAAAACAGCATACATCGCATTCAAGAATGCGGCCGGATCCGTCCCTGGAGTCGGGAAAGCCGGGTACTGCTGTGTAGATGTCTGGGGAACATCAGTATCCCTCGGCGCCGGTGAGAAGCGAGGACTACCTTGAGTGACCTCATAGACTGAAGGCGCCGGTGACAACCCCGGACTCTCCGGCTGAGGCGTGACCGTAGGACTCATCTCCCACGTCTTCTGGCGCCGTGACAAACGAGATCTCGACCTCGAACGACTCCTCGATCGGCTCCGCTCCGAACGGCGCCGAGAGTTATGACGGCGCCGAGAGTCATGATGACGCCGCTTCTTATGTTTTTTCAGAGAAGCGTGGGAAGAAACCTTCTTGTGTTCCTTCTTCTTTGCCTTGGCCAAGAAGAGCTTCGCTTCGCGTTCCTTCAGAGCTTTCGGATTCATGCTCTGGCATGAAGAACAACCTTCCACATCATGTTCGGAGCTTAAACACCAATCCGAATGGGGGTCGGTCACTGACATCCGACCCCCGCATTCCCTACACGGCTTAAACCCAGACTTCTTCGGAGGCGACATTGTAACTTCAAGAGATTGCTACAGTTACCAACGGGCCAGGAAGAAAAAAACGTTGGAGTCAAATGCACGGAAAAAGGAAAAACTGACGTTAGTACGCCGACGGGGACCTCTTATTGGCACATTGACGTCAGACGGAGTCACGCGGAGCCGTGCAATTATGACGTCCTCGTCGACGTAGACAGCTAGGAAGAAGGCTTTCCGTCGGATGCTGGTGCAAGGATCGAATTCATAAGGTGAGGAATCCACAGGTAGTTGTATCCATCGGAATGAGTTCATGTCTTGTTACCAGGCCTTATACTCGTCCCACCTGGGTGGAAACTTATCTGCACTCACTGATTACCTCTCTGAAGTGGCCATGGTCTGGCTAGAGTCAGGACAGCAACAATTCCTAGCTGCTCCCATCACATGGGAGAAAATATCCCAGGCAATAAAAGCTTTTAGCGGCTCTAAGGCCCCAGGTCTTGACAGATTTACTGGGGACTTTTATAAAGCTTATAAGGCAATACTGGTCCCCCAATTGCTGGAGGTCTGCGCCAAGTCTCTCGATCGAGGAGTCCTTACACCCACGCTACATGAGGGGGTGTTCACATTACTCCTCAAGCCAAATAAGTCCCCCCACCATTGTGCATCCTACTGACCGATCTCACTGATGAATCACGATAGCAAAATACTAGCCAAGGTGTTGGCAATCCGTCTCTCTTTGTTCCTAGACCGCATTATATCACCTATGCAATCTGCCTTTAACCCACACCACTCTACGTCTATCAATTTAGCTGCACTTAATCAAATTTCGCTGGAAATTCCAGTGTCAGCTGTTTTATTAGATTTGTTTTATTCCCTTGAATGGGCTTTCCTACAGGCCACACTTGTAACACTGGGCATACCCAATGGCTTTCACAATCTCCGCTTACTTTACACTGACCCGATGGGCCGACTACGATTAAATGGCACACCCACAGAGGCTTTTCCACTGATGTGAGGTACTCAACAGGGTTGCCCCCTTTCTCCTCTACTGTATATTATTGCTTTGGACCCACTGGTCCATCATTTACAGGAGCGGCACCTGCACAGATGAACGAGTTACTTACCTTCGGTAACGACTTTTCTGGTGGATACATTAGCTACCTGTGGATTCCTCACCTCATGAATACTCCCATGGCGCCAGCATTTGACGGAAATCTTCTTACTAGTCTCTGCACGTCGACGAGGACGTCACTCTAGCCCACGCGACGCCGTCTGACGTCATACAGGCAATAAGAAGTCCTCGCCGACGTGCCGATGACAGTACCAACATTTTTTACGTGCATGAGAATAATAATAATAACCCAATGCAATGAAAGAGCAAAGCAACATCTCTTAATATTGTAAATCACACAACATTGCAATAAAATAGCTGTAGATTTAATATAACCTTTTTTTTTTTTTTTTTTTAAACAAATAAATATATTTATACATACGAATCATGTATATACCCAATATATATATAGATTTATATATACATATACACATATATACAAATATCATACATGCAAAATGTATTGCAACTTTGAAGACCAAAAGGAGCACACTCAAGGATTGCTTGGAGAGACCAAAAAGGCAACGGGGAGGCGGGTGGGACCGTGAGGAATCCACAGGTAGCTAATGTATCCACCAGAAAAGTCGTTACCGAAGGTAAGTAACTCGTTCTTCTGATGGATACAACTACCTGTGGATTCCTCACCTCATGAATAGAGTCCCAAAGCAGTACCACGCCCGGCGGTGGGTGCCTAAATGGTCAAACCAAGAAATCCTGCAGCACTGACCGTGCAAAATGACCGTCCCTTCTGACCTCAGAGTCCAAACAGTAATGTTTCACAAAAGTGTGAAGGGACGACCAAGTTGCGGCCTTGCAGATGTCAACCACAGGAACACCCCTGGCCAAGGCCGAAGAGGCCGACTTAGCTCTGGTGGAGTGAGCTCTAATGCCCTCAGGCGGATCCTTCTTTGCCAAAGAGTAACAGATTTTAATGCAAAGAACAACCCACCTGGAGAGTGTTCTCTTGTGGACTGCCTTTCCTCTCCTCTTGCCCACGTATCCGACAAACAGCTGATCCTCCAGCCTGATATCCTTCATTCTGTCGATATAGAAGCTCAACGCCCTTTTTGGGTCCAGGCGATGTAGTCTTTCTTCCTCCTTTGAAGGATGAGGCGGAGGATAAAACGTGGACAAAGTGATTGTCTGAGCCAAATGGAAGGGTGAAACAACCTTCGGAAGGAAAGCAGCCTTGGTCCTCAACACCACCTTATCCCCATAAAACGTTATATAAGGGGGTTTAACCGATAAGGCCTGCAACTCGCTCACTCTCCTTGCAGATGTTATAGCTACCAGGAATACTGTTTTAATAACCAAATACCTTAAGGGGCAAGAATGCATAGGCTCAAAAGGGGACCCCATAAGGAAAGTCAGGACCAAGGACAAATCCCATTGAGGCATAACGAATGGTTTTGGAGGATATTGATTCAGAAGACCTTTCAAGAATCTGAGAACAATAGGGGATTTAAATAACGATGGTTGGTCTGGAAGACAAATGAAGGCTGACAAGGCCGACAAATAACCCTTAATGGTAGCTACTGCACAACCTTTCTGCGCTAGAGACAGTGCAAAAGACAAAACATGTGACAGATGAGCATGTAAGGGATCAATCTGTCTCTCTCCACACCACATAACAAATTTAGACCACCTATTAGCGTAGATAGATTTAGTGGAGTGTCGCCTGGCCGCTAAGATAACATCCACTACATCAGGCGGGAGAGAGAAGGAACTCAGGTTGCCCCGTTCAATCTCCAAGCATGTAGGTGCAGACTCTGGAGGTTGGGGTGTAAAACCTGCCCCTGCGACTGCGAGAGGAGGTCTGCCCTGAGAGGGAGACGGAGCGGAGGGCACAGTGAGAGTTGGAGAAGGTCGGAGTACCATACCCTCCTTGGCCAATCCGGAGCTATTAAGATGACTTGGGCCCGGTCTTGGCGAATTTTCCTCAACACTCGAGGAATCAAGGGTATGGGGGGAAACGCGTAAAGCAACTGGTCGCACCAGGTTATCTGAAACGCGTCCCCCAACGCTCCCTGCATCGGATACTGGAGGCTGCAGAATAACGGGCAATGCGCGTTCTCCCGAGTGGCAAACAGATCTATCCGAGGAAACCCCCACATCTGGAAGATTAAACAGACTTGATCTGGATGGAGACGCCACTCGTGGTCTGCCGAGAATTGGCGACTGAGACTGTCCGCACGTACATTCAAGACCCCGGCCAGATGATTTGCCACCAAGCAAATCTGATGGTCCTTTGCCCAGGACCATAGCCGAAGAGCTTCTCTGCAGAGAAGGTACGACCCTACTCCTCCCTGTTTGTTTATGTACCACATCGTGGTAGTATTGTCCGTCAGGACCTGTACCGACTGACCACGAAGGGATGGGAGGAAGGCCTTGAGAGCCAAACGTACAGCCCGTAACTCCAACAGATTGATATGAAACACCTGTTCCTCTGGAGACCAAAGCCCTTTGATCTCCAGATCCCCCAGATGAGCTCCCCATCCTAGGGTGGAGGCATCCGTTATTACCGTGGCCACTGGTGGCGACTGCGCGAACGGCTTCCCCTGTGAAAGATTGTTGCCCGCAATCCACCACTTCAATTCCACAGCAGCATCTCTGGAGATCTTGACAGTACCTTCTAAATCTCCCTTGTGTTGAGACCACTGCCTTCGGAGGCACCACTGAAGAGCCCTCATGTGCCAGCGAGCATGCGTGACCAACAGAATGCAGGAGGCGAACAGACCGAGCAGACGAAGGACCTTGAGGACTGGAACTACCGCTCCATTTCGAAACATTGGAACCAATTCCTGAATATCTTGAATCCGCTGAGGCGGAGGAAAGGCTCGACTCAATGTTGTATCCAGTACTGCCCCTATGAACAGGAGGCGCTGAGAGGGCTCCAGGTGAGATTTGGGCACGTTCACCGAAAAGCCCAGGTCGAACAACAACTGGGTTGTTGACTGCAGATGATGCGACACAAGCTCCGGGGACTTGGCTTTGATCAACCAGTCGTCCAAGTAAGGGAATACTGCTATCCCCTTCCTTCTGAGCTCCGCCGCAACCACTGACATCACCTTTGTGAAGACTCGAGGTGCTGAAGTAAGACCAAACGGGAGGACCGCAAACTGATAGTGCTGCGACCCTACCACAAACCGGAGATACTTCCTGTGCGACTTGAGTATCGGGATATGAAAGTAAGCATCCTGCAAGTCGACAGACACCATCCAATCTTCCTTGTTCAACGCCAAAAGCACCTGTGCTAGGGTCAGCATCTTGAACTTTTCCTGTTTGAGGAACCAATTCAAGATCCTCAGATCCAGGATTGGTCTCAACTGACCATCCTTTTTGGGAATCAGGAAGTATCTTGAGTAACAACCTCGACCCTTTTCCTGCTCTGGGACCAACTCTACCGCGCCCTTTGAAAGGAGGACTTGAACCTCCTGTTCTAGCAACAGGAGGTGTTCTTCTGAACAATAAGATGGGCGGGGCGGGATGAGGGGCGGGAACTCCCGAAAGGGAAGGGCGTAGCCTTTTCCCACAATGCCGAGAACCCAAGTGTCCGTTGTGATAGACCTCCACTTGTGGAGAAAACGCTGTAATCTTCCCCCTACAGGAGAGGAGTGAGTGGGAAACGGTGGAAGCCTAAGGCTGCTTCCCCTGCTGCACCCCTCCAGAGGACGAGGAAGAGGCAGAGTGCTGTTGAGAGGCTCCTCTGGTACGGACCCCACCCCTCCCCCTCCCTCTAAATGACCTATAGGGGAGGGAAGAGGCGGGTTGCTGGAACCTCCCCCGAAAGGAAGAGGAATAAGAGCCACGCCCAAATCCCCGAAACCTCCTGAAAATTCTAGAAGAGGCAGAGGAAGAAGGAGCTTGCAGTCCTAACGATTTGGCTGTGGCTCTGCTCTCCTTAAATCGTTCCAAGGCCGAATCTGCCTTGGCTCCAAACAGTCTGTCCCCATCAAACGGGAGGTCCAGCAGGGTCGACTGCACATCCGCAGAGAACCCTGAGTTTCGGAGCCAGGCCTGTCTTCTTGCCACCACAGCCGTGCCCATCGCCCTGGCCACCGAGTCGGTCGTGTCCAGCCCAGACTGGATAATCTGGGTCGCGGCAGCCTGGGCGTCCGAGACCACATCCAAAAGACCCTGGGGAAGCTCCGTGAATGAAGACGAAATATCATCCATCAGCGCATGGATGTACCTCCCCAGAATGCACGTGGCGTTGGTGGCCTTCAACGCCAAACTGCATGCCGAAAATATTTTCTTGGACTGCGCATCCAGTTTCTTGGAGTCTCTGTCTCCAGGCACCGTCGGGAAGGAACCAGGCGCTGACTTTGAGGAACAGGAGGCTTGCACCACCAAGCTCTCCGGCGTAGGGTGTCTAGAGAGAAAGCCAGGGTCAGATGGTGCAGCTCGATACCTCCTGGCCACAGCCCTATGAACGGCCGAGGAAGACACCGGCTTCTTCCACACCTCCAACACCGGATCCAGCAAAGCCTCATTAAATGGCAAGAGAGGCTCAGCTGCAGCAGAGGCCGGATGCAATACCTCTGTCAGCAAATTCTGCTTTGCCTCTGCCACCGGCAAAGGCAGGTCCAAAAAGCTCGCTGCCTTCCTCACCACAGCATGAAAGGAAGCAGCCTCCTCCGTATATTCCCCTGGAGATGAAAGGTCCCACTCAGGGGAAGTGTCCAGCCCACTGGCTGTATCCAGACCATGCAGTCCGTCTCCAGAGTCCTCAATCTCTCCCTCCTCTAGGACTCGCTGGTACTCTTGCTCTTCTAAAAGACGGAGAGCACGCCTCCTCGAATGAAGTCTCTCCTCGATACGCGGAGTCGACATGGCCTCCGCCGACGTCGAAGAACGGCGCCGATCTCCAGAAGCATCTGACGCCGCGTCCGGCGCCACAGGCAGCTTCGGCGCCGAGGCAGGAGCCGGAGGACGAGGTCTTGGAGCCGATGGACCAACCGGAGTCACAGGGCAAAATCCTGACTTCGACGGAGGGGCAACCTCCGGGGCCGAAACATCCGAAGCCACCGGAGCGGCCACCGACGCCGGCACCGGCGCCGAGCCCACATTCCCAAAAGGGAGAAAGGGCATAAAGGGTGCCGGCCGAAGAGGCGCAGGATCACCCAACGAAAAGGCCAAGGGCCCCGAAGGACCAGCCGGAGCAGCTCCTGGAGCCATCTGCTGAAAGATGGTATACATCGCATTAAGAAACGCGGTACTATCGGCTCCAGGAGTGGGAAAAGCCGGATACTGGGGTGCCTGGATCGAAGGCGACCCCGACGCCGGCCTCGACGTCTGCGACGCCGGAGAAAACACAAGAGGCTGCACCACCTCAATCACTGACGCCTGACCAGGTGAAGTCGGTGACGCCGGAGAGGGCAACGGCGTCGATGGATGCGGCGTGACCGTGGGGCTGACCTCCCAAGTCCTCCGACGCCGAGCCGAAGGTGACCTCGAATGAGACTCCTTGCTGGAGTGACGTCGTGAGTCTCTACGGCGCCGGGAGTCTCGATGACGCCGGTGAGACCTTGGCGAAGAAGACTTCTTATGATGTTTCTCCTTCTTCTTTGACTTTGCCATGAATAACTTGGCCTCGCGCTCTTTGAGGGCCTTCGGATTCATGTGTTGACATGAATCGCAAGTCGAGACGTCGTGGTCGGAGCTCAAACACCATAGACAGTCGGAGTGAGGATCTGTAACTGACATCTTGCCCCCACACTCTCGACAGGGCTTGAAACCCGACTTCCTCTGAGACATTGTTACCGCAGAGAAGACTACGCAGCAGACAATACACTGTAACCACGAAGGTAACAGTAACTCCCTCGAAGATAACCGTTTCGAATGCACGGAAAAAAGGGAACTGTCATCGGCACGTCGGCGAGGACTTCTTATTGCCTGTATGACGTCAGACGGCGTCGCGTGGGCTAGAGTGACGTCCTCGTCGACGTGCAGAGACTAGTAAGAAGATTTCCGTCAAATGCTGGCGCCATGGGAGTATTCATGAGGTGAGGAATCCACAGGTAGTTGTATCCATCAGAAGCCTTCGTTTCCCACGCGGAACACTTTTAGCATCTCTGTACACTGATGTTATCCTTCTGTTTGTAAAAGATCCCCCCTCCAATCTGCCTCCCACCGTATGGGAGGTACAACAATTTGGTACCTCCTTTGGCCTGCATATAAATTGGAATAAGTCTGAGAGAGGTGGACTTGGTGCCCCCGATTTCATCTTTATTACTATGTAGCACAGGCCCACTATGCCTATTACTCGTATCATCCTGATGCTAGACTTCCCTTTCTTAAACCTGAGCGGGCGCCTCTGTCTGCTATATTGCCACACGGCACGCCTCTGTCTGCTATATTGCTACACAGGCTCCCACATAACACAGCCGAAATACAAACTTTGGCTACTACTAGCTGGGCCTGGTTTAAGCTACTCCGATATTTGGGAGTAACACTCTATACTCCCCTCGTATCCCCCTCATTCATAACCTGTGGCTCCCCCTCACTCGGGAGCCCCTGGTACAGTATACAGTATGAGCACGTGGCCTTAGGGTCACCGGGGATCTGTTTGTTAATGGGGTACTCTGCCCCCCACCGATACGAATGGGAATGGCGACATCACCTTTATGGATGGATTTGTGCTGCATCGACTGTATAGTATGCCACGCAATATGCTACCTGACTATCCACATGAACCCCAAATAATTTCCTCCACTCACACTGGTCATCACATCCCCAGACAACTGTCATGTCATTTCACGACTATACCATATATCAATGCAGGTGCAGCCCACTGATCCTTAGAAGGCAAGGATAGCTTGGGTACATGATTTGGGAGTCCCATTGCCTGATAAAACCTGGTACTACTGCTGCACACAGACTAAGCTGGTCTCTGGCAATCATAGACATAATTGACTCCAATATAAATACCTCACTAGGGCGCACACAACACCATGGGCACTTGCTAGGCTGGATCCCATTAGTCAACACTGCAGCCCCAAATGTCATGCTGATTAGGCTGATTTCCTTCACCTTTTCTGGACATGTGGGATTATAGCATTGTATCAGAGGGACATTTATGTTGGTCTGTCTCAAATGCTTGACCATCAGCTGGCACGAATCACCTGATGGGACTACTGGGATATGGTAAACCTCTCCATCGGGGACTACGACGATACACTGCTATTGCCCTTCATCTTGCTAAAAGACAGATCTTGTTGCATTAGGGTACCATGACTGTTCCAACTATATCAGCCTGGCTCAAGGATTTGTCCTAGTGTGATACTACTTCTGAACTCTTTGCCTCCTTCCGGCACCTGCCTCCTGTCCTAGAGACATATGGCAGCCACTGTGGGACTATCTATTGACGTTACCCGCCATTTAGGACAGACACAGTGTGCTACGATCCCCTACTGGTTGTCAATTGCTGGGTTTAGAGACATCCTGGCGCCTATTTTTGATCGATTAATTTGTTGGGTTTTTTCAGGCATAGTCTTGTGTTACCTCTCCTTTGCTCCTGAGCAAGTCCTTTATGCATGAATCCATTGCTTTGTATATTGATTTACCTCTTTGCTTTTACGTTGTCCTGAATGTGTTGCAGTGGGTACTGCGCTCAATGTCTCTGATACACTGATTAAAATGGCTTCATGTTTGTGTTGTATCTTTATAGTAAAACGGTAAATAAAGTTTCAAAATATGATATAAAAACTATATATAATTTAATTTTTCCCTATTACCACTTTAATACAGTGGTAATTGGTAGGAAAAATTATAAAACGTAATACTTATCTAGGCACCTAGCCCAAAACACAGCCAATGTGTGCTTAAAACCACATGGCTGTGTTTAATTTTTTGAAAGGTTGTCGTTAGCCAATCACATAATGCCTTGCCATTGGCATGTACCGCAGTAGTTTTGCAAAATTTCACAAAGCTACCACGCCCACAGATACCACTGTTTAAATGCCTTAAAAGTTTTAGAATGTTTATCCTACTTACCTCTACTGCCCAAAAGGATCATCTGCACATCATAATCTATAAACCTGCTAAATCCAAATCTGTTCAGTCATTTGGCCGCAATGCAAAAGTCTATGTTAATTGCATTGGAGTTGAAATGGGTTTTGGGGCGTCCTTTTTTTATTTCCACCACCTTGATCAATCATGGAGAAACTTTGCATCCTCCATCAATGTAGAAAAACCTATAGGTCAGCAAAGCTTCATGGAGATTTGTCAAATGAGTGCAGAGTATCAAAAATCCAAGGAATTCCTGTGTCTGGGA
Source organism: Pleurodeles waltl (assembly GCF_031143425.1). Lineage (NCBI taxonomy): Eukaryota > Metazoa > Chordata > Amphibia > Caudata > Salamandridae > Pleurodeles > Pleurodeles waltl. The sequence goes on along the minus strand of NC_090443.1, from coordinate 297,400,228 downwards.
ATCATAACTATAACTACAGATTAGCTACCATCACACACACACACACCCTTTTTGCCTTGATCGCCCCGATATTTCGACTGATACTGGTGGTTATTGTAGAAGGCTGGATCTCTATGTACTGTACAAAAATGATGTGCACTGTGCAGAGAGTCCAAGCAACCCCAATTTGGTATCCAGAGAAAAAGCACACCACCTAATGCTCTGTTTTTGTGGTAGTGTGGGTAAGCAGTTAGGCTTATCTTGGAGATGTGCTAGGCGAACAAGTTACTTACCTTGGGTAACGCTTTTCCTGGTGGATACACTAGCTACCTGTGGATTCCTCACCTTATGAATTCTCCCAATGCGCCAGCATTCAATGGAAAATCTTCTTCCCAGCTCTCCATGTCAAACGAGGAAATCACAATTGCACGGCTACCACGCGACTCCGTCTGACGTCACTGTGACAATAAGAGGTCCTCGCCGGTGTGCTGACGTCAGTTTCACCCATTTTTTACGTGCCTTTGAGGCGAACAGGTGAAAACCAACCTCACAATAGCTCAAATCAATACACACATAAAACCATATTGATGTAACACAATTTCAACCATCATTTATGTAAATAAAATTATCAAAATATATATACACTTGTAAAACAACAGTCTTGGTATGACTAGACAGGCAACGGGGAGGCGGGTGGGACTTTGAGGAATCCACAGGTAGCTAATATATCCACCAGAAAAAGCATTATCAAAGGTAAGTAACTTGTTCTTCTGATGGATACAACTACCTGTGGATTCCTCACCTTATGAATAGAGTCCCAAAGCAGTACCGCACTCGGAGGTGGGTGCCTACCGGTCACACCAAGAAATCCTGCAACACAGAACCGACAAAATGGCCGTCCCTCTTAACCTCCGAGTCCAAGCAATAGTGCTTCGTGAAGGTGTGGAGGGACGCCCAAGTTGCTGCCTTGCAAATATCCACCATCAGAACCCCTCTAGCCAGGGTTGAAGTGGCAGACTTAGCCCTGGTCGAATGGGCTCTAATACCCTCAGGGGGAACTTTCTTTGCCAACGAGTAACAGACTTTAATGCAAAGAATGACGCACCTGGGTATCGTTCTTTTATGGACCGCTCTGCCCTTCCTCTTTCCTATATATCCAACGAATAGCTGGTCTTCCAAGGCGAAGTCCTTTGTCCTCTCAATATAAAAACTGAGAGCCCTTCTGGGGTCCAAATGATGGAGTCTCTCTTCCTCTTTTGAAGGATGAGGAGGAGGGAAGAAAGATGGAAGGGTAATGGTCTGCCCCATATGAAAAGGAGTGACAACTTTAGAGAGAAAAGCCGCCCTGGTTTTCAGCACTACTTTATCAGGAAATAATAAAGGGAAGTGTAACACTAAGGGCTTGGAGCTCACCCACACGCCTAGCCGACATAATAGCTATCAGGAATCAATCAATCAATCAATCAAGAAATTTGTATAGCGCGCTACTCACCCGGAGGGTCTCAAGGCGCTGGGGGAAAACTGTCTTAAGGACTAAAAATCTTAACGGACAAGAATGCATGTGTTCAAATGGTGAACCCGTTAAAAAAGTCAAAACCAGATTCAAATCCCACTGAGGCATAAGAAACGGGGTGGGAGGAAATTGTTTTGGCAAACCTTTTAAGAACCTAATAACAATAGGTGATTTAAACAAGGAGGGTTGATCCGGAAGGCAAAGAAAGGCTGACAGTGCCACCAAATAGCCTTTAATAGTAGCAACTGCACAACCCTTCTGTGTCAAAGCTAATGCAAATAACAGAACATCAGACAGATGGGCCCTCAAGGGATCAATTTGTTTCTCTCCACACCAAGCCACGAATTTTGCCCATCTGCCGGCATAAACAGTATTAGTGGAGTGTCGCCTGGCCGATATAATAACATCCACTACCTCTGGCGGGAGAGAAAAAGAACTCAGATTGCCACGTTCAATTCAATCTCCAGGCATGAAGGTGCAGGCTCTGGAGGTGGGGGTGTAGAACCTGCCCCTGCGACTGCAAGAGATCATCTGCCCTGAGAGGGAGACAGAGCAGAGGGCACAGTGAGAGTTGGAGAAGGTCAGTGTACCACACCCTTCTCAGCCAATCCGGAGCTATTAAAATAACCTGAGCCCGATCTTGGCGAAACAAGGAATCAAGAGTATGGGGGAAATGCGTAAAGCAACTGGTCGCACCAAGATATCTGAAACGCATCCCCCAACGCTCCTTACACCAGATGCTGGAGGTTGCAGAACGACGGGCAGTGCATGTTCTCCTGAGTGTCAAACAGATCTATCGGCGGAGAACCCCACATCCGAAAGATGTGACGGACCAGATCTGGGTGGAGACGCCACTCGTGATCAGCCGATAAATGCCGACTGAGAGTGTCCGCACGTACCATGAGCCAGATGATTCACTACCAAGCAAATCCGATGGCCATGAACCCAGGACCAGAGCCGCAGAGCCTCTCTGCAGACAAGGTACGACCCCACTCCTCCCTGCTTGTTTATATACCACATTGCAGTAGTGTTGTCCGTCAATTCCCCCAGGGGCGCTGCAATCTCCCCTTCTTCCAGCATCTGCCTTTGGTACTCCTGCTCCTCTAAAAGTCTTAATGCTTTTCTGTGTGACCTCAGCCTGGCCTCTAAACTTGGCATCGACATAGAGTTAGCCGACGTCGATGACACCGGCTTCAGGACTGAAAGACACAGACCAGGAAAAGAAGGAGACACACTATGGTCCAATCCGGGTCCATCCGGTGCCGGAGCAGATCCCATCGGCGCCGTGGACACCTGAGGCTACGTCATCGCCGTCGACTGATAAGGTGATGTCAGCGGCACCACAGGTCTATAATGTGAAGTCATTGGCGCCGTAGGCCTTTGAGGTGACTTCATCGGCGCCGAACTGGCACCCGCAGCTGGATAAAAGGGCATAAACGGCGCCGCCTTGTAAGGAGCCGGGGAGGCCAATGTAAATGACAAAGGACCCGTGGTACCAGCTGGTGCACCAGCAGGGCCCATAGCATTAAACATATTAAACATGGCATTTAAAAATGCCGCCGGATCCACTCCCGGAGCTGGGAAGGCAGGATACTGCTAGTCTTCATTCAGCTCTTGTGTCAGTTGAGCCTCTGAATCCTGCACTCCAGACGAAAAGCGAGGACTCTCTTGAGGTGCGACCACCTCGAAGACCGACGGCACCGGAGAAGTCTGAGGGCTTTGAGGCTGTGGAGCCACCGTAGGGCTAACCTCCCACGTCGCAAGGTGCCGTCTAGATGGAGACCTGGACCTCGAACGGCTCCGAGCCGAACGACGCCAAGAGTCGTGTCGACGCCACTTCTTGTTTTTTTGAAGAAGTGTGAGAAGACGATCTGTGATGGCCCCTATGTCCTTTCTTCGCCTTAGCCAAAAAGAGTTTGGCTTCTCTCTCCTTCAGCACCTTTGGATTCATGCTTTGGCAGGACACACATTCCTCGACGTCATGTTCTGAACTTAAACACCAAAGGTAATAATCATGAGGGTCCGTAACCGACATGCGACCCCCGCACTCCAGACAAGGCCCCGACTTCCTAGGAGGAGACATTGTAACTCAAGACAAGTGGGAACACCTTCGAAACAGTAGAGCTAGAAGAAAACTGTTAGCGTCGAAGGCACAGAAAAAAGGGAACTGACGTCAGCACGTCGGCGAGGACCTCTTATTGTCACGGTGACATCAGACGGAGTTGCGTGGGAGTCGTGCAGTTGTGACGTCCTCGTCGACGTGGAGAGCTGGGAAGAAGATTTTCTGTTGAATGCTGGCGCATTGGGAGAATTCATAAGGTGAGGAATCCACAGGTAGTTGTATCCATCAGAAATTTGTTGTACTCACAGTATCAAAGAATGTGGTCACATACTCGGAAGAATAACTCAAGATCAAGTTACAAAAATACTTAAGATTTTTATAAAATTCTTAAGACCTAGATCATCGATATACGGTAAGCACTTCTTTTGTTATGATTTTTCCAAGTTTAGAAAATATATGCTTTTTGTGTGTAATTACGCACCATAAGAATGAATCGGAAAATGTTTAAAAATGCATATAAAATCAGGAAATGCTCTCACAAGTGTCACCTTTTATTTTTATGTTGAGGTTGTCTAGATGTCCTAAGGGCCAGTCGAAGAAGTTTGCGTGGTTCCCGGTTCAAGCGGGAGCAGTGGCTGAAAGTCTTGGAGCTGGTGCGCAACGGAGAAAGGGACTACTTGGAAACACACTTCACAGGACTTAAAGTAAATTCGGTGGGTCTCCTTGGAGGGTAGAGGTCACAACGGGTTAGGGACCCCTAGAGCACAGCTGGTTTGGCATTGCAGGGAGATCGGGTGCAGTGCAGATAAGGTCAGCCAAGGGTTGTGCGTCAGGGAGTCCCTGGAGCCAGGAGCAGGTCACTTGGAGGGTAGATTGCAGGTCAGCAGGGCCACTCTGGGGTGTAGTTCTTGGTTCTCCTATTGTTCCTCAACTAATTCTTGCTTCTGGGCTTTGGAGAGTCCGGAGTGGACTTTGCTTCTGGGTGTCTGAAGTTGGGGGTCCAGTACCCCAGGCAAGGTGACATCTCGTGCCCTGAAAGTCACTGTGCCACCAAACTTGGCACACTGGTAGGTTTTGTGCTCTGGGTCTGTTGTGCGGACTTTGGCTAGGCTGCTTGGTCTGGTTTGTTAGGCAGTGGCCAGTCATTAAACTGGACATCACTGATTCCTTGCTTGCAGGTTGCAAGAGAGTGATACCTTCACTCTGAGGAAGGTTCTTGCCAATTTTCAAAAGGTGGAAGGTGCTCTCAAATTTTGTAAAGTCCTTCAGGTTTCCAGGCAATGCCTTTGTGGTGATTTTCAAGGCCTAGGAGCAGCAGACAGGGTTTGGCGCCTTTTTATTTATGCAGCTGGACTTCTGTTCTTGTGCCTCGGTCTTCTTTGATCCTGGTCGTCTTTTGTCCATTGAATCTGATCTGTAGGTCAAGGGATGCCCACTAAATACTCCATGCAGTGGGCATTAGGGGCAGTACCTGGTAGTGACCAATGGGCCACTTGCCTTAGGATGGTTACAACCACTAAGTGGCCACTTCCTGTGGGAAGAGGTCATATCCCTAACCCAGGCTGGCTATTTTCCTACCATCCAAGATGGAAAAAAATGAAATGGAGTGGTCACCTCGCCTGCCAAACATGAGGGGTGGTGCAGGCTGAGGGGGGCACTACTCCTTCTCTGGCTAAGTTTTCCCACCCAAAGTGGGATAAAATCCTTTGGTCGGCCATGTGCTGCTAGCAGCAGAGGTAGGTGTCAGACTTCAACGGTAGTAAAGCCTTTGAAGAAGACCGTTGGTGCAGGATGCCTGCCAGGAAAGGCTATTTTTGGCTCCTGAGAGCAGAGGCTCTCACCTTAGGAGTCCAGACTTCTGTCTGGTGGTGGCAGGCTAGCTAAGACAAGTCAGCAACCATGCCAGGGCTGTTAGGTTTTGCAGGGGGGGCGCCTCTAAGGTGCCTTCTGGGTCCATTTTATAATAAATCCAACACTGGCATCAGTGTGGGTTTATTATTCTGAGTTGTTTGATACCAAACAATCCAGAATTTAGAAAGGCCATTATGGAGCTGGGGAACTCGTAATGACCAGTGTCCAGCACATGTGTTTGCTAGGGCGTCCCTGTACACTTACTATGTCTTAAGGTTTTGTAAAGACACAGTACGGGCATATTTGCTAATGCACACATATGCCCTCACATGCATTATAGTGCACCCTGCCTTAAGGCTATAAGGCCTGCCAGAGGGGTGACCTACCTATATTGCATGCAGTGTTGGTGGCCATGGCACTCTTGGCGAGTGCCATGTCAAGTCTGCAACTTTTAAATTTACCTTGTCATGCACTTGCAATGAAGTCTCCATGAGGCTCGTGTGGGGCCTCACAGAGTGGCACAATTGGTGCTGCAGCTTCGGGGGCCCTCTTCAGTACCCATGCCCTAGGAACCAAGGGTACCATTTACAAGGGACTTACAAGGGTGGCTGATGTGTCAAACATAGTACAGTTCTGGGGAACGACATCTGGCTCTGGGAACCTATATAGAGGGGACCAGCGCACTCACAGTTTGAAACCACATCATTCTCCAGGCAAAACGTGGGGGGGCTACCGTGTCAAAAGAGGCCCTTTCTCACAGTTATTGATTCTGACTATGCCCTGAGCTCTGCTAACCAGTCCCAGGGCCAGTGCTCTGTTTAAACGTTATATGGCAATTAAGCATAATTATAATTGGTTCTTACAACCTACATGCAAGTCCCTAGTATATGGTAGGGCATGTAAGTTTAGGGTGGAGTTAAGGTACTTAAGGGTGCCCTCCTGTGGTGTCTGCTGTCTTTTTCAAGGCAGCCCTGCCTTGCAAGCTGCTTTTAAAATTAAATTGAGCCCAAATTCAACTTGGTAATTAAAAGTACTTCCAAAGTCTCGAACTACTTTATTTTTACATATACATCACCCTTAAAGTCTGCCCTAGGTGCCCCAAGGGTAGGGCGCATTGTAATTTTAAGCAGGATCATTACAAAAGATGTTTTATATGCCTTGGTGAGAGAAAAAGTGCCAATTTCGTTTTTCTCTATTATAGCCCATTAGGTCCAAAGTATAACATGGGACGGCTTTTTTAACACAAATAAAGTCTTATCTTTTGTTAGGAGTGAGCTATAAATCTGATTGAAAGTGTCAAAATAATAGTTAAGACAAATCTAACAACTTGCCAAGCTTAGATTTATCATAACTATTACAGGGAAAGAGTTTTAGAACTCTTTCCTAAAGTTACCTGAAATCAGCCTCTCCTAATTGAACAGGCTGGCCTGGCTGCTCTGATGAGGTGTGAAGTGGCCTGGGTTCAGAAAAAGGAACCATCTGATGGGAGAAGATCTGCAGCAACAGATGCCAGGGCAGGAAGTGGGCTGGGCAGATAACGCAGGGCTCAGGCCGACCCCACTTCCTGCTCCCCCAGCCAGATGGGAGCCTCTGTAATTGAATTAGGAGAGGGCCTAGAAAGGGAGTGTAGGGGAAAAGTTAGCCACAGCTGTGGGAGGGATTAACCATACCTGAACCTCCAAGAGAGATTTTCTTCATTTTGGATTTTTGAGAAATAGTGCTTTCCTGCACAAAAATGTGCCACACTCCTAAGAAAGTAGTACCCCACTGGTCAGAGGTGCCCCACTGTTTGCCAACCCAGAAACCTGGGTAGAAGTGAGAGAGCTGTCCAGCAACTCAGGTCCCTGCTGGAAGAAATCAGAAGAAGGACTGCCCTCCTGAACCTCTGGATGCACTCTGAAGGACCTTACCTGCTGCACACTCTGCTTCACCACTAAGAGGACTTTACCACGATCCAGTAATGGATAAACAACAGGTACAAAGGAGCTACCAAAAGCTCCCTGCCTGTGACCAGGTGCATTGTAGGTATTGTAGTCCCAACTCTCCAAGGAGAAAATCTGAGATTTTGGAACCTTGGCTGGCATTGTGGACCCTTCAAGACCCCAAAAAGACCTGTTGGAAGAAGACCCAGAAGTTTGGAGACTGGAGTTTGGTAGCTGGGGATCTATTGTAGAGACCCTGTAGACAGATATCTAATGCTTTGATGTTTGGGTGGTGTGTAACCTGTTCCAGTGTGTGTGTCACACAATGCCAATATGCAGAGATCACTGGACATTCCCTTACCATATGCAGGAATTCTGCATCAACCAAGGAGCAGCAAGGGCATGACTTATCAACAGTACCTATGTGGTGTGTGGAGTGGTATACAAGGAGTTAAGCTGAGTGTATTTAAACCTAGTATTTCTAGAAACGCTGCACAAAACTATTGTCCATTCACTCTTGCCATCCAACTGCGTCTTGACCCCATCCATGGATGCCATTGTCATAGACAAGACAGATTTATGTAGCCAGGACACCAATTACCTTCCGCCCCTAAATGTAAACAGAGTTTAAAAAACATCAAGCGACGTAGGTTCCATCTGGCTCTCCCCCATAATGAATCATACTGAGCCCATTAGAACTTCATGCATAAACAAATGGGACTGCAGTAAGTTCTTGTCTGTCATCATGTCCTCAAAGCAGCATAGTGCACCATTCATGTGCTTCCACTATGGTGAGGATCCCAGTTTCCTTTCATTCAGCTATCCTTTCAGCTGAGCGCTAACCTCCTCTGGGAGTGGGGAGCCCTATAAGCGGAAGTGTTGGGACCTACAGAGGTCTATTCCCACTTCTCAGCGCTGTCCCCTTCCAGCACCTCATTGAAATCATGAGCATCTTTGTGGGGCCGAGAGCACATGTTTTACCGTCCAGCATCAGGGTGGTGAGTGCCCCTTCGTTCAGGGTATCACCCAAGGGACCCATCTTCTCTCTCTTCTTCCCTCCCAGTCATCGAGCCAACCACTGCAGCTGCACTGCTGCATATTATAGTTCTAGATACAGGTTCTAGATACAGCCAGCCCATCCTCAAGCGGCCGCTGAAGGAGACAGAGCGAAAATCTGTGTCATCCTCCATCCCACATGAGCTCCCTCATGAGAGTGTTCGTGACCCTGAACTACGTCTGCAGGATCCAAATTGGTAGTGCTGCAAACAAATATAGAGCTTGATGGAGTATCACCATTTTGGTTAGGGCCACTCTGGCCATAAGGTGCAGGTCTAGCATGCCCCAGAAAGCCACTGCAGTAGTCAGTGAGTGTAGGACAGGTCCCAAATGGCCATCTCTAATGTCTCCATCTGCACGGTAGACCTTGACCCCCAAGTATTTAAGGGTTGTTGGTTCCCACTTTATGTGGAGGTTGAGCACTGACCTTGGAGCTTCTAGCATTGTGGGCAACACAGGAAATGCAGATGTTTGTCCCAGTTAGGTCAGAGCCCCGAGGTTTCCCCAAAGCACTTGAGCTTCTGGGATCTCCAAGACACATCCGCCTCTGCATTCCTAATGAAGAGCTATATAACATCTGCATACAAGGAATGGAGTGCTCCTCATCTCTCAGGCGAATGCTTCGGCCCTGCCCCTCCGTTCATATCAGGGCCACAAATGGCTTAATGCCCAGGGCAAATAGTAAGGGAGCCAGGGGGCAACTCTATTGGGTGTCTCTGCAAATTTCAATGGAGTCTGATATTAGCTGCCTAGGGTGTGCCTAGCATATAGGTGTCACCCATTGTTCCCATTTGTCACCCAGTCTTATCCTCCTTATGACTGCTTTAAGGTAGGGTCACTACACTGAATCAAATACATTCTGGAGATCAATTGAGATGACCACTCATTTGGATAAGTCTCTTGAGGGGTCTCTCTTAACAGCCGGAACAGCCTACGTATAATAAAGGAAGTGTTGCAGTGTGAGATAAAGCCAAGTTGATCCTGATGAATTAAGTGCTAGTGAAAGGACACAACTGATCAGCTAGTATTTTGCTTAAAATTTTGTTGTCAAGATTAAGTAAAGAAAGTGGCTTATAGGAGCAGACATCAGTTGAGTCCTTATGCAGCTTATTGACCGACACGAGGGGTCTCCCGAACTATGTCCGAGAAGCCCCCATCATAGGCCTCGGCATACAGCGGCGCCTGGTGAGGAGCCAGAATTGTGGCATAGTCCTGGGAGAACTCTGCCATGAGGCTGTCAATACTTGGAGTCTTTCCTCCAGCCAGATCCTTCAGTGTTCTTGTAATCGGACCCTATGTAATCAGTTCACCTAAGGTAGCACTTTCATCTCCTGGCAGGCCTTGTAGCGGAATTTGGTTCAGGAAGGACTCAATGTCTGTCCTAGTCATCACCCGGAGCTAATAGAGTTCACAATAGTGTCTATTGAAGACATCATGGACGTCTTTTTGGAAATGCACCATGCCCCCCTCCTCTGTCCTGAGTTGGGTTAAAGGTTGGCCTCTGTGTTCCGCTTAGATTAGCTGAGATAACACTCTCCAAACATGGAGTTAATGCATTGAGGAGTAGAAGGAATACTCATGGTGCTCCTGTTGTCTATCCTGTCAAATATTGTGCAATTCCCATATTGTGACCTCATGGCTCAAATCTCCTGCTAACTTGTTAACAGTTGAGTCACGTAGTGGAGGTGTGAACCTATTGAGATCTATGCCCAGGGCACAATTGTAATCCCCTCCAAGCAGCTTGAGCAATTGCAAATACTGCACTAATACCACAGACAGGGCATCTGGAAACTGTATCTGACCCACGTTCGGTGCGTAGATGCTACCCAGCAGGATGTGTATGCATCCAGTGTGCCTGAACACAACACAAATCTGCCCTTCGGGGCAAGGTGGTTAAACAATTCCTGAAAGGGTACTTCTGGTTTAACCCAGATCAGAACTCTATGGCCTAACACCGAATACCCAGTGGCATACACACGCCCCCTTCACTGCATTTGCAGTCACAGGATTTCTACCTGGGCCGGGTGTATTTCATGCAGCAGGACGATGTCAGCTTCTGATGTCTCAGGGATGCTTGCACCATGTGTCACTTTCAGGTGATCCTCATATTTTCCACATTTTATGTTAAAATTGTATATTTAGCCGGTAAGGCAGCCGTGAGAGTTTTGCACTGGGGAGACAGGGAAAGCGGTGTAAACATGTGTAAATGGGGGGGTACTATTGGCTGGCTATTGTTAAAAAACAAACAAAACACATTCCCAACTCCTACTCCCCAGGGCAGAGTGATTAGCTTAGTCCACCCAAAAAAAAATAACAGTAGAGAAGTACCAGTGGCCATACTCCCCAGCACTAAGAAGCCGGTGAAGCAGGGGATGGGTGTCTTCATTCCCATATCATAATGCAATCCAGCCATACATTATGACAATCCTTAATATGAGTAGATGCGGGGCTGCAGGATGGTGGCTCTCTATATGGTGCACTTAAAAGAAGTACACTGTGCAGAGTCCAATGAATCCCCAATGGGTTTGCATAGGCAAAAAGTAAATAGTACTAACGCCCTATTTTGTGGTAGTGTGGGAGAGCAGTTAGGCTTATCAGGGGGCAGTGCTAGGCATTTACTGTACTCACAGACATTCAAAGAATAAATCCAAGACCAAGTTAGAAAAATAACACTTTTTATATATACTTTGAAACCAAGAACTTCTTAACAAGGTAAGCATGTTTTTAAGCATCAATACATTTCTCTTGCAAAAATGGACACAGTGCGATTTTTGAGTTTCTCAATGCTAACCTATGGGAGAAAAGCAAAGTCAACAAACAAGTTGGGTACAGTGACTTACATGACCAATCTCCTGGGTTTAAGGTGAGTAGTGGGCAAGGTCCCCGGCAGCACCCACAGTACACCTTCAGCAACACGGGGGCAGCCAGGTGCAGGGTGCAAAACAGCATAAGTGCCCAAAGTGTTCCCTATGGAGATTGGTCATTGTGAAAAAAGGCTGCAGGCTAAGACTGGGTGTCCTGTTTGGTGAGCGACTGAGTAGGCTCAGGTCTTGTGCTGCTTTGGGACACAGCGAGATCAGGGGTTCTTCTTGGTCTGGGGCATCCGGGTGCAGAGGGTTCTTGTACCGTTAGGTGTTCATCACCAGTGGCAGTCGCAGTGAAGGGGGACCCACAGAACAGGCTGCAGGTGTGGACTGGAAACCCAGTCTGGGTGTACTAACAAGTGAGCTAAAATCTCACGAGCATGGGGAATGCAGTGACACCAGTGGTCCTCTTCTTCTTAGTCTGGTGCGTCCAGGTGCAGAGGTGAAGTGAACCATCAGGGTTACTGTCACCGGAGGCAGTCGCGGTTCAGGGAGGCCTGCACAAGGAGGCTGCAGGCTTTGGTGTGAAGATCGCAGTACGGAAACCCACAATGGACTTTGCTGCTGGAGAGGCTAGGAAACAAGTTGGCACCATTGGTCAATTTCAACACGGGCTAGGGATGTTCAGGTGCAGTGGTGCTGTCCAGCAGTGGTTTTGGCGGTCCAGAGTCCTCTTCAGCAGTTCTTCGGTGCCTGCAAAGATGCAGGGGAGCAGCTCCGCTACCCCACAGGAGTTCCTTGTGCTGGGGTGAAGGCTGGCAAACTTCCCACGCTTTTTAAAGTTTCAGTACCTGGAGAATGAGGCATCTTTCTTGCAATTGTTGAAGTCCACAGGCAAGTTGAAAGGGTTGGCACTAAGTGTGTAACAGATCTTCAGTTCTTGCCTTTTGAGTCTCTGGAGAGTCCTTCTTCTTCGGGTCAGCAGGGATCTAAATTCTTGGGTTCAGGAGTGCCACCTAAATACTCAGGGAGTACCAGGTGGCAGGCAATGGGCTGCCATGTTTAGGGTGACTACACCTTTCTTATGACCACTAGACCCTAGAGGTCAAATTCTGTCCAAAACAAGATGGAGGAATTTAAAAAGTGGTGTCCACTTCAGCACGTCCACCAGAGGGGTGATACTAATATGAAGTGGGCACACCTTCTAATGTGACTAAGTTTCCCATCTGTCTTGCTGCCAAAAGTGAGGGCAGGATGGGGGTGTTGGTCATCTCCGCAATGGGGGAGACCTGGGTTGCATTACAAAGGGGGCTAGGCCTTTGGAGTTTCCCGCCCTGAAATGTCCATCCTGCCTGGAGGAGGTGACAACACCCCCTGTCCAGTGCAGGCTTTTGTCTCTGAACCTCGAAAGCACTGGATCTCACCTTGGGGGAGTCAGAAATATAGGTAATCTGGTTGAACTGATCAGGACCAGTCAATCGAAATACTAGAAGCTGGAAGGTTTTCAGGAGGCACCTCTAAGGTGCCTTTTGGGTGCATGTATTGGTAACTCCAACAATGGCATCACTGTAGGTTCACCAATATGAGATGTTTGATATCAAACATCCCTATCTTCAGTGAAACCATCATGTAACTGGGGAACTCATACTGACCATTGACCAGCACATGCATCAAGAAATGCTTCCTTGGTCACGTATTATGCCTGAGAATCAACAAAAACATAGCAGGGTCATATCTGCTTGTGCAGATATGCCCTCACATGTAATATAATGCACCCTGCCTTAGGGCTGTAAGGCATGCTAGAGGGGTGACTTAGATATATTACTTGCAGCGTTAGAGGACATGGCACACAGGCTGTGGGCCATGTCGTGTTTTCACTTTTGTTTGCACCAAGAAACGTAGCCCAAGATTGCAGCCTGGCATGTGCTTGGTGAGGGGTCCCTTAGGGTGGCACAATTCATCCTGCAGCCCTTAGGGACCCTCCTTAGTACCCCAGGCCCAGGGTACCAGGGGTACCATTTATTAAGGACTTACAGAGGGTACTTAATGTTTTACCAATTGGCGAAACGACTGTGCAGTTGCGGGGATAGAGATCTGGCACTGAGGACCTGGTTAGCAGGAACCCAGTGCACTTTCAGCCAAAATTACATCAGATACCAGGCAAAAGTGGGGGCTACCCATGCTAAAATCCAGTGCGTTCCTACAGTGGGCCTTTCAGGGTCGGCGTGAAGGCCCCCATGTGCCATTTAAACAAACAGATGCAGAAGGGCAACGGCCCCATCCGGTGATGGCAACCTCCCAAAGCTATCATGTCAAAGTTTATCGGCAGATTGGGGGAAATTTTGGGTCTGGATCACTCTTAGCTGCTGGAGGAGCCCTACTTAATGCTTTCTCATTGCGAGCCAGTCAAATAGTCCTCTTGTGATAGAGGGTCAGACATAGCTGGAGTTTGCTTTACAGTAAAAAGAAGTAATGGACCTCAATTAAATAATTTTCATGAGTAAATAGTTGATATCTTGAAATAAGTCCATTTTGATCTTGATGGATTAGTTTGTGTGCTGCCTTATTAAAATTGTTTGCTAATAATTTTGTGGGTGGTGTTTATATAATCGGAATTCACAAGCGAGATAGGGCAATATGAATTCAGATCTTCCAGATCTTTACCCATTTTACAAAAGTTACCACAATTCCTGTATCAAAAGGAGGGATTGCACTTCAAGCCACAACAGAATTTGAAAGTCTCAAAAAGTGGCTATTTAGCACTTCTGAAAAAGCATTACAAATCTGAGCAGGATAACCATCTGGGCCACATACTTTACCACAAAATAGCAACTACTTCTTTCAGCTTATACATGGTGGAGGGTTTTGATATAGAAAGAGCATCTTCTTCTGTAAGTCGTGGCACAGAGAATTTGTGTTAGAAACTCCTATCCACTGTTTGATCACAATTACACATTTTATTTTAATGCTCTAAAAACTGAAATAATTTGTTCTGGCATGGTATAGCAAACCCTTGATCGCACGCATTTTTTAAGTGTTAATGGTGCTTCTAGATATTGTTCCCAAACTTGCCAGGCCATGAATCTTCCTGCATAGTCACTCTCTTCTTATACCTCCTGAAGGTATGTGGAGTCCTTTAGATAGCTCTCAGTATAGTAATGCTCAGATGAGGCTCTTTTATTTTCCTCTGTGTCATATGACAGAAATTTATCACAAGCTCTTCTGGTTTCCAACCTTACCAAATTTACTAGTGACGCTATCCCTAAGTATTATCTATGCAGGTAGAGATACCTATAAAGATTTTCAGTCCATGTCTAGTGTAGCAGTGGCCTGTTTCATTATGAAAAATTCTGACATGTCTATCTAAATATATTTTAGATATATGAAGCACAAGAGGTGAATGCTCAGATATACCGTTTGGCAGCGCTGAAAAGCCCTCGAATATCATAATAGATTAAATCAGATAAAAATCAATGCACATAGAGGATTTGAATCCCGCGAAACTAAAGGTATATTAATGCTTGTGCAGACCATGGGTCCACTAGTATCGGATCCTTCTGATCATTAATAATTGTTTTTGCTATCTTAGGTCTGTGTTGCCTTCTATTAGGTGTAGTAGTAACAACACCACAACTTTGTAAAAAAAATACTTAAATCTCCTCCAACAACAATCCTTCCAGAGACCATAGGAAGTGACTGAAAAGACTAATAAAAGGACCTGGTTCATCTCTTTAATTGAGGCATAAAAGCTGGCTAGAGTTATACAGATAGATACTAAACATAGCAGGAAAGCAGCACCGGGGTTTTCTAGTGAAAGTGGATAGGGCTATTCTTGACATTTACCAACTGAAAAAATCGTACACGGACCTCAAAAGGTGTATTTTGCATAATATAATGAAATTTGGACAAATAAATAATTTCATAAAGGGCCGCTCTAACCAACAATGATTTGGCCACCTGTGCCGGTGTTCCACATTCCTTTTGTACACTTCCCAATATTCTGCCCAGATTTCAGCTATAAACAACTATTGCTCTGTAGTCATATAAAACCCTGGATGCATAAAATATATTGTAACCCACACTACAGGGCAGTCTATCTCTTCTTAGGTCTCCATTGCAATAATGGACATGCAATTGATTTACTCCTTTACATGGACCCTGGTATATAATCCAAACATACTGAGGATATCTAGGATCCTCAGGATGGACAATTTTAGGTACCCTAAATACAACATAATGTTGTCTGTGCATAAGACGATAACATTCTCCCACTCTGGATCCCAATGAAGTCTTGAATCTGGACAACATTTTGTATCAAATCTGCCAATAGCTACAGCAAATATCAGGTGGGACAGTGGGCACCCCTGTCACGTCCTGCTGTCCAACCTAAATTCCCCCAAAACTGTACAATTCACCTTGACTCGGCCTGCCAGCTG
Organism: Pleurodeles waltl; assembly: GCF_031143425.1. Taxonomy (NCBI): domain Eukaryota; kingdom Metazoa; phylum Chordata; class Amphibia; order Caudata; family Salamandridae; genus Pleurodeles; species Pleurodeles waltl. Next base: position 297,384,605 of record NC_090443.1, on the reverse strand, counting down.
ACTATACAATACCTTTACCCAAGCCAGGAATAAAGGACTGAAGCCCATCTTCTTAAATTATGCCAACAAGTAGGGCCACTCTAGTGAATTGAAGGCTTTTTCAGTTTCCAAGGCTAGCAGTATAGCCGTTTCTCTCATGGACTCTCTGCAGGTCAAGCAGCCAAATAGCCGATTAAGATTATGCTTCATTGATCTGTAGGGCATAAATCCTGATTGATCAAGGGCAATAATCATGTCGATCTTGTGTATCAAGCGATTGACTAGAACTTTCATTAAGACCTTTGTCTCCATGTTAAGGAGAGCCGACAGGAGGCCCACTCCTCATATGGTGGTTTCCCTTTTTGACAAATGAGGACAAGACTTGCCTGTTTAAGGTCTCTAAAGATAAACCCTGCTGCCCTGGCCTAGTAAACCATGTGTCTGAGCGGTTGCACAATCCGCCCCTCCACAGATTTAAAATAAAAAGACAGGAAAATTTAGGGGGAAGTGAATTCAGCACTGAGGATCTCCTGGCTCCTAAGTGGCTTTAACATCTCTATGAATTTGCATTCCTATCTATATTATCATCTAGTAACTATCTGGCATCTTCTTCAATCTTAGGTCGTGGGACTTTTCTGATGAACCTGTCATGATCACTTCTACCCATCTCTCCAGCTTGTGACACTTATAATTACCCCAGGAAAGTAGCAAAAGATTGGGTAAAATCACATGCTGTCTTTAAAATCACACGCTGTCTTTACTAGTTCACCATCCTCTGTATAAATCTTCTATATCCACCTCTGGCCTTTTTTCACCAACCAGTTTCCCCACCTCATATAATCTACTCTGTTTCACCCTATACTGTGCCCTAAGAGAGTCTGGGACACCAGTGTGTGTAGATTTGTGACCAGGGGAGAATGATCTCAGATGCCTCATGGCAATTATCTCATATCCGTGTATCTGCCCCTCTGTCCTTTTGATGAAGTGGCACCAAGAAATAATCCAGCAGCATCATGGATTTCTTGGCGTTCGAGACATAAGACTGTTGCCATAGTCACGGATTTGAGGCCCATCAAAGGTCCATTTGTTCCAGTGCCTCTGTAAATGTCTGTAGGCAAACATCCTTCCTGGGTTATCTTCCAGTAACTGTGACTTTGTCCATGTCTCCTAGGGGGGTTACGTTGAGACTGCCATACACTTTCAAAAGGCCCTCAAGGTTCCTGCAGTCCAGTCCCGGAGTTTTCCAACCTGCTTTCCTGAAAGCACTGGAGGAAAAATACAGGGATGCCACCACCAGTTCTCACCATTCCAACATCCACTCACCATCCCCTGACAGCTAACAGGTCTATCCATGTATTGGTATTTGGATTGGAAGGGACCTACGTGCCAGTATCCCAACCCCTCTGGAACCCATTGAGGATCCAGCATACATCATCAATTTGTACCGACTCTGGCCCTGAAAGCCTCAGTTGCTCCCCACCAACATCGTTTCCTGCAACAAAATTCAGATCTTGCCTATCCAGGTATTTCTTCACCACCCCTCCCTTCAATGTATTCCCCAAACTACTCACATTCCAGGACTATGGGGGTCATTTCAACCTCTGCGGTCTTTTCACAAGACGGCCGAGGGATCGCGGTGCTGAAGACCGCCAGTGCTGGCGGTTTTCCGCTCGCCGAATTATGACTGCTGGCAGCCCTCCGTCCTTTTCTGGACGGAGAGCCGCCAGCAGCCATACTGGAGGTTGGCGGGGAAGTGGAGGTTGCTCCACCTCCACCGCCCCGTCAACCGAACACCGCCCACTGAATTACGTTGCGTGATTCAGCGTGGCGGTGTTCTGTTGACGGGGTGCTGGCGGCGGAGCAGCCCCCATGGATCCCGTCCCCTCCCGGAGTATCAATGGACCAGGTAAGTTGATCGTCCGTTAGGGGAGGGGGGTGGGGGGTGTTGTGTGCGCGCATGGGGGGGTGCGTGTGAGTATGAAGAGGGGGTGTGTGAGTGCGTGTATGCATGCGGGGGTGTAGTGTGTTTGGAAATGTGTGCATGTCTGCCTGTATGTATGTCTGTATGGATGTGTGCGTGTATGTCTGAATGTGGGTGTGCGTGTATGACTGTGTCTGTTGGCATGTTTGTTTGTGTGTGTGCGGGTTTGTGTGTTGGTGGTGTCTGCATGCGTGTCGGGTCTGTGTCTGTGTAGTGATGTCGGGGGTAAGGGTGGGGAGGGGGGTCCTGCCACCTTTGGGGGGTGGCAGGGGGGTGGGGGGTGTCGGGGAAGGACTCGGTGGTGGCGGGTGGGGGAGACCCCTATCAGTGCCAGGGAATGGATTCCCTGGCACTCATAGTGCTTACCGCCATGGATTTCATGGCGGTGCCCAACCCCATGAAATCCATGGCGGTCAGCTGGGTCATGATACCGCCGGCGGTCTTGTGACAGCCGCCGGGCTGGAGACCCAAGTCTCCAGCCCAGCAGTCGTCTCCGCCCTGGCGGTCGGTTCAGAGAAGTGGCGGATGACCATGGCGGTAACCGCCATGGTCATAATTCCAAGTTTTTTACCGCCAGCCTGTTGGCGGTAAGACCGCCACTTCTCCGCCAACCGCCAGGGTCGTAATGAGGGCCTATATCTTGTGGGTCATGCCACCATCTTTTGATGTGTTATATTTCCTCCCATAATGCCACCACTCTTGGATTCTCAACCTAGCTCAAATGCCTGAACAATTCCAGATACTTATACCGGTAAGCCTCAACTACAACCCACCCTCACCCCCCCAGAACTAAACACCCCCACCATTGTGTGGCAAGTCAAAGGAAAGGTACTCTTAGCTCAAACCTATATTTAAAGGGACCATCTAGCCTTAATCTTTCAATAGTTAACATTAGATAAAACTTTTATCGAGCGACCACAACCAAAAAAATAGTAAATTAACAATATAAAGCTACTTATCTTTCATAAAAACAATATACCAAAACAATAACAAAGCTTAAGACTAGTGGACATATTATACATCAATAAACAGAACAAATATACCTTAAGTGCATTGTAATAAATCGAGAGAAAAAATACCTATCTTGGTAAAATAAACTAATATCAATGTTAAGACATTCAGACCCTAATAAGGTGCATATAGATACACATCCTACGCAAAAAGCAAACAATATGCGTGTTGTTATGGATCCTGTACAATAAGCAATCATAGTAAACAAATCGCAAGTAATTATAGACCCTGTCCAAAAAGCATATCAATGGATATCTTCTCAATGTGTACCTCCTTTATATCTGCCCTCCACCCCATGACCCATTGACTTTCATCCTATATGCCGTCAGGTGTTTCACCAGAGAACCTAAACCTTGTGCTCCCATACCATCCTAATTTGGTGCAAACCTCCTGAGTTTCAACTACTCCTGGTCCCCCCTCCATGCACTACAGCACCAATATTTCATACTAGAAATCCAGTTGGCCCAGTGTTTGTTATCATTAACTCAAATCTGACTCAGTTATTCCATGGAATTCAAAAATGTATAAGCATCTTTAAGAAAGAAAAAGATTAGAAGCTGATCTTTAAACATCACTTTCTGTCTGGGCGGGTGAATCATAGAAGCCTCCGCTCCTATAGCACAAAATTGTGGTATCATAGTTTTAAATTATTTTTGTCTACAAGCTGTTTCCGTAGTCAAGTCTAAAAAAACATAAAAGGAAAATTTATTTTGGGCAGAAAAGACCTTCTCTTTGATAGCTTTAGAAAGAATCAATTATTTTACTGTACAATCTTAAAAGTTCATTAAATGTTTCTAGAGAAGTTAGAGTGAATGGGGGTTTGTGAATGAAACCTGCAAGCTTGCATTATGGTTAAATCTTGTGAATATTCCGAGAGAACGTGCCCTTATTAGTGATTCAAGAAAGGATATAGAGTGATTTTCCATCTGTTCTTGCTTATTGCGAGCAGTATTAACTTCCTTCTCCAGTTGCACTGTTAGCTGAGAGGTAGTATGCAGCTTATCTACACAATCAGACACACTTTGTCCTATCGCTTCCATTTTAACAAACAGTTGGGCCATTTGTCCATCTCTACCCCTTGACCTGATCGGCAACCTCTATCTAAACTCAATCTGTTTTATTGTTTCAATCTCACCCATAAGGCCAAAACGTCTTCTAACTCTGCAAAAAAGTGCTTGACAGATTTTGGGTCAGAGTCCATATTGTATAACTGACCAACTGATATTACCAGAGTAGTGATGGGATATGCAAATTATGACCCCTGCTCCACAATCATATCTTAAGACTGTTGTAACAATTCCAGGTCGCTTGATTTAGGGACAAGGCTGACTCGTATCGTTATCAGTAACTTTTAAAGCTGCCTTGTGAATGTCAAATAAAGGAAACATATTTATTACTGGCTTGATATGAGCTGTATCTAAAGCAGATATTGTTGTCTCCGAATGAAGCACAGTAGTAGCTGTTGCAGTATTTACCTCCGAAGAAGCAAACTCATGTTGCTGTGTGTTAACAGAGTTTCCCACCGCTGTTGTCGTCTTCTGAGATTCACATGCACTACTGGCCATAAAGGTTACAGCAGCACTCTCAATATTTTCCTGTGGCATTTAAAGTTGGAGGAAAGAATATGTTAGAAATTACCCCTTCAGTCAGAGGCAAGGGGGTAATAGTTGGGCCTGTCGATAGAGATGATCCTTATCCGTATCTGGTGAACTCTGATGTGTGGCTGCTTTTATTAGTCTCACTGACTTATTAGGTATTGTAGGAGGTTGAGCCCACGCCGTGAGCAATGCCACACCACGTCTTAACGCGAGTGATCCGCAGTAGTCTTACTGCACTAAAGTCATCTCCTTTCTCAGTGCCCTCATTTTATAGAGGCTTGTATATATCGTTATAAAGAAAATATTCTGCAGTCTGCAATTATCTCAACTGTGATGTTTTCCTCAGCACGGGGCCGCCGCCCTCGAGCTACACATGCAGAAAAAGAGGACGGGAACAACTGTAGGAACAAAAAGCTAGAGGATGCCTTGGATCGGTGGAGCAATTTTGCTTTGTTGGAAGGATGGTAAAACAAAATTTTCACAGTTCTAAGAATTTCCAGGAGAATTTTCGGCCGCATAGATTACATCTAAGAAATATGACATTTTAGCATTTCACCAAAGCCTTTTATATATATATATCAATTCAGACTGATATAATTTTGTATGCATAGGATTATTGCTGTATTTAATTATGGGAGAATCGTGGCGCAAATGGGTCTTTTTCTATTGAAAAATATTGGTTTAAATGGAGCAATACTGTCTAAAGCCGTAGGAATCCCATTACTAAACATGATCACATTTCATTTTATGTTTGGACTAGATAAAAAAGGACTAGAAGTGTTATGCAAAACTCTCTTAAGGGTATTGGCGTGGCTTTAGAGCAAGGTCGAACCTATTTCCTATAACAGTCGGTAGAAGCATAGCTTTTAAAAAAGTAATGCAGAATCGGACTCTCAAGTGATTAGTCCAGGAGAATCTAATAGGCAATTCAGCCTTCACTGTTTCGCTGGAAGAAAAAATTGAATCAAGAGTAATGCCGTTGTCACGGGTAGATGATGTACAAAGTCTAAAGCTGTCAAGAATCAATCACGTCCTTGGTGTCAGCCTTGGTATTGGAGTCAAACCATATGTTTAAATCACTCAACAACACAAATTTGGAAGTTGTAAGGGCATGAAAAGAAATGTATACTGCTGATTTAATCCCTAACTCAGAACTGCTACCAAGAGGCCTATAAAAGAACATGCAAAAAAAAAGAGGTCTTGTGCCATGAGATTGAATAATGCATGTAGCAAAATGGGTTCTCTCCATTTAGACACAGAGATTGTTCCACTTTCTGATCACACGGTTTTGGACCTTAACTGTGGGTGAGTCACACTTCTTGAGTCTCACTCATGATAATTACATGCCCATGTTTACTGCTAGTGTCTGCCTTTTAAGATAATTCTGCAGCGACAAGCTATGGTAAGGTTTCAAGTTTATTCATTTGCACGGTTAATTGAAACCTTTGCAACATTAAAATCATATTTGAAAATTCTATTCTAAAACCATTTCCGCAGTACAGGGAATAAAGAAAACGGTCATTATTGTTCTACTTTCAAGATTACAAATATTAAAACATTCCTAAAACCACTTAATTTTAGTTCGAGATGTTGGTCCTCACTAATAACGTTTTGACCAGCAGCGGTTCCTCCATAGGAGCTGAGGAGCATCGCCTCCCCAACACTGGTGCAGAAAGAGTAACAAATAAAAATGTAATGATATGATTTTACCACCCTTTTTATTTTGTACTCTGCTGAGCGGAGTGTGAGGGTGGGGCCAGTGTTTCATTGCTGCTGATTGGCAGCAATGAGGAGTGGTCACTTCAGTTTGAAGTGCGCATCTAGGTTTTGGCCAGCTATCTTACTATGGGCACCCCAAAATGTGCAATTCAGCCCCCTCAACCCAGCTGTCTTAGACAGCTGGTAAGTGCAGTCTTATTAGGCCACTCCAGGATTTCCTGCATGGATGGCCTCAGCTGCAGTTCTTCATTTTTAGGGTCGAGCCTGCTTTGCATGCACTCACGCATGCGTATAGCAGGGAGACTCTTTAGTATTTAGAAAAGGGCTGCAAGCCCTGTCAACTTCACGTCAGTGCTTTTTATTGGTTCGTGGGCTTCCCTAATTAAATCGGCTTGCTTTCATTAGTCGAAGGCACGCATAGGTCATGCCTTTTCCGGTGGCTAGCCCTCCTCGAGCGCAGCGACCAAGTACAGAAAACATGCGAGGCTCGCTGTTTTCCATCCGGCTGGTGGACTTTTTTTTAAATTAATTTACGAGCCCGATCTTGCTTGGCAGAAGTCGAGCGCTTTACCTACTTGATTTCACTTTTTCGGGTTACGTGCATAAATGCACTTTTGCCCGATAGGTGAAAAGTCGGGTTAGGAGTTTACAACGCGATCGGCTCTAACACGAGCAAACGCGAGACCCGATGCATTGTAAATGCTTGTTTATGTTTTAACTGAGCCTCACTGTTTGCCCTTTCCTGCAGCTCCCTTTGTGCAAACATTCAACATTCATCTGACGTGTAAAAGTACCCTATCCATCCAAAGTGCATGCTTTCAAGTTTGGAAGTGTAGTCTTAATGGGTCCCTCCAAGTTTTCCGGTGTGGATGGCCACAGCTGCTGTTCTTTTTTTATGTTGTGGTGGAGCTTTGCATAGTGGCACTTTCACTGTAGCTCCCTGAATTGCCACTGCTGTTATTTTTCTTTCTACTTTGTTTAAGAACCTCACAAAACGGCAGTTTAGTTGAAGGTCCCTTGGGGCAAAGCATGCCAGGACAGCCAGCCTGCATGGTTGGATTCTGCTTTAACTGAAGAGTGTTCCTCACATTACTCTTCAATTATCCAGTAACTCCTTGCAGATGCATATTAAATGCACTATTTCGCACAACCAGCTGGGAACTCTGCCTGCAATGATGCCAATGGTGCCTTATCCTCAATTATTGAGGCCAGTTTGATGGTTTTATTTAACCACCTTTTTAAAGCTAGCGTGGATTGCAGACGTTTCCCAGAGGCCCTGTAGGCCTAACTGTATTGTTGATCTATTGATGTGTTTGGCTCTGAGCTTTTGATCTTATGTCAGCAATTGATACACGCCCCACTTCTGCCCAGAGATTGCTTCTGCATGCAAAACCCAAGCCTTATCTGTGCTGGAGAGGTGTATCTTGGAGGCCAAAGATCAATCATTCTGTATGCCCCAACCCTAATCCCATCCAGAGTGAGTGCATCTCTTCCGCACAATAGCTCACTCCTGTATGTTATTGTCAGTAAGAGTTTAGCTTGTATTACCCTGAGCAGTAGAGTGAGTAGGACCGGCCACTTTCTACGTCAGATTTGTTTGAGGCTAGAGCCAGAGCATTGCCTTTCCATCTCAGAGCTTCTTTCTAAGGTTTAAATGATCTGTTTTTGTCTATAATATCTCCTAAGTATTTGTATACCTCTACTGACTCCAAGCAAATACCAGCATGCTACTCTTCCTTTTGCATTATTTATTGACATTGTTTTTGCTTTTTCTAAATCAATCATCAGGCTGTTTTCTGCAGAATAGGTTTGGATAACATGAATCAGATGCTGCAGTTCAACCGGGGTGCATTTTATTAGCATCCAGTCGTCTTCATAGAGACTAGAGAGAACCATGCCTCTGAACTTTGGGGCATAAGAGTTGCAGCTGTCTAGTCTTGATGCCAGGTCAGCCATGAAAAGATTAAACAGGGTAGGGGCAAGGGCACGCCCTGCTTCAGCCCTTTGGTAGCTGGAATACGTCTAGAGAGGTGTGTCCCTGCCACCAACTTGACCTGTACCCACGTATATGTATGCAACAGAAATAGTTGCTTCAAAAGGGCAGATGGAATGTTCCTGTTGGCCAGTTTAAGCCACAGCTTAACTTGGTCAATATGGTAAAAAGAAGACCAGTACTCAATAAAGCAAAGGTACAATGGTAGCCTTGCACCTTTTGCTGCATCTATCAATAAGAATAGGGCCAAGATGTTGGTTGTGGTTCCCATATGTTTACAGAAATCAGTCTGATTTAGCGGAATGATGGACTTACCAGAGGCCCAAGATGTTAACCCCCCTAAGATGAGGTCAGCAAAATATTTGGCCTTGTTATCAGTAAGAGTCAGCAACCAGTTGATCATTTTTTGCACTGCTTTCATCTGTGTTTATAGATGGGTGAAATTATGGACCCTCTTCATGAGGCCGGGACTGATTCCTCCGCCAGTATCTGCTGAAATATCGGCTACAACTTCTCAGACCAAAAAGTTGCATCTTGCTTGAACAATGCAGTTGGAATTCCATTAGGGCCCGGGTTCCCTCTCGTACCCCCTTGGATATCTGTCTCCTAATTTGTCGTTTAGATGTTATGAGGCTATCTGTGGGCAAGTCTTGTGATGGCCGCTGGCCATAGGCTACTTGACCAGTTTTCTTCTTGTCTTTATTGTTGATAATCAGACAAAGTTTCCTCTGGAGCTCTTACGTGGGTTGCCCCCTCCTCAAGGTGGTTGAAATGCTCAACCAAAACTTAGGCTAAACTTCCTCTGTCAGGTGAGAACTGATTTCTCAATTAGTAGGGCTTTGGAACGTGTTTATTGTGCACCAAAACTGCACACTGTCATTACTTTTTATGTCAAAGTGCAGCTTCGCCCAGATTGATCCCTCTTCTTGCCTTTTTATGGCCCAATTTAGCCGTTTTAGTGCTGCTTTATTTTGTCTCATCTCTCGTTGGAAATTACTATTGCACGGGCTCCATTGAAGGTTTCCTAGGATTTTATTTATGGTTTCTTGAGCGTCTGTTTCCTCTTGCTATGAGGGAGCAGAGTAACCCTGACACCTCCCTCCCTGAGGTGTGCTTCTTTCCATTATCGAGGTAGCAAATGTGTCCCCAAGCTTCTATGTGAAAGCCTTCCATGCAGCTAAGGGATTTGTGGATGTATCTTGCTGCTGTTGTAGCAGACCCTTAGTTGATTGCAGGAGTCTGTCTAAAGAAGAGGGGGTATATATAATCCTTTTGTTGTTCATGGTGTACATTGAACATGGTATTTCAGACAAATAACAAAAAGGTGCCGGGTTCGCTTTGAGCGTGACTCCTTGTGGGAGATGATCACTGATATCTTTCTAACACAGATGATATAAGAAGATATTGTGGAATACAGGAGGAGTGTTGGAATGGAAGGACATATTTTTTAAAAAGTTCTAATGATGAAAAAGCAGGTACTAGTGATGTAGTTAACCTGCATATTGAAATTCAAAGAGTTGTCAAAGAGAATCCAGAGATTTTTGACTGACTTTACTGGCTTAGGTAGAGGGCCACATGATTCCGCCCACCATAGTTTGAACCAGATGGACTGGTGGGCTCCAAACAAGAGGACCTCGGTTTTATCTACATTTTACTTTAAAAAGTTGCCTATCATCCAGATACTAGCTCCTGCCATGCAGTGTTTGAATTTGTCTGCCATTAGCAGTATACTGTTGGTAATCGACATATTACAGACAGTAGGTGAAATAAGAATTAAAGTGCAGTTCTGCTCTACATAGGCCTACACAGTCCAATGAGGCATGAAACTAGGGTGAAACATGCACGCAGAGTCTGAATATGCAGGTCCCAATAACCTACATGTACTTCTTATGGGTTGTCCAGAATAGTCATATTTTTCTGGCTCAGCTCAGAATCAGATTCCAGGCATTTTGTTTCCCTTGCTAGTTCAAATATTTACCCTGCTCTCCAGCAGTGGAAGCATCAGTACTTGACTCAGTTCCTGAGAAGAAAGGGATGGGAAGGAAAATCTGTATCTGGTAATTAGCCGTCACACTGCTCCTGGGCTGGCAGTGAGGTGAACTAGGGGTGGAGCTGAGCCCCCCAAAGGAGCTCTGAACTAATAAACCACAAGATCAGAAAAATCAGCCTGAGTTATGCACCCTTAAAGACTGCCCATATAAACATGCCCACGGAGGCTGACGAACACGTGCTGCTCCACCGCTATGTTTAAAACTTTTCCTGGAATGCCCAACCCCTAGGGCAGGACACTCTTAACTTCTCCACTGATTGGGGAGAGGGGTGCATATGAAGCTCACATACCCAGGCCACTTTTGGCCCCAGGCAACCAATATCCTAGAGCTTCTTGCAACTACTGTGCCCCGGAGACCACATCCCCTGGGACACAAATAGAAAGTCATGTGTGGCCAGGTTTGTAGCCCGCTCCAATGCTTGTGGGGCGGCAGGTCATTCCAGCTGCCGTCCTCCATGCCCACGCCCCTTGTGGACAGAGGACTGGAAAATGCTCTTGTTGAGGAGCGGAACACAAGTGGGAGGTGTGAGGAGCCCACCTCTCCTATGCCACTATTGGTCCCAGGGCACCCATCCCCAGAGTCTGGTGTAACTACTGTGCCCAGGACCCCATCCCCAAGACACTGAAGAAAAGTTGGACTTCGGCTCCAAACAATTGTGGCTCTACTCTTATGATTTCATCCACCATGACTCTCAACACATTCGCAGGGAAATGGGGATTTTTGGAACATGACCTGGTGGGGAATTAAAGTGGGTGACAGGGAGTTATAAAAGAAAAGTGATGTGGACAGTAAATGAAGAAAAGTGTTTGAAAGCTGTTGAAGGAATAGTGAAAAAATCAAATCTTGGTTGCTGTGTAGATGTAAAGGCTCATGCTCTGTGAAGGTGTGTGTTCTATAGCGTGATTTGCAGGTGTGTCCACTGGGCTTATGATTGTCAGCTGTGTTATTTATGAATTCATTCAATGGGCACTTGTCCGTTGCTTTGCTGAACGCATACCACGGTGGTCGAACTACGTTGGCTAACCACCGCAAGGGGACCGCCACATTGACTGTGTGTTTGTAAACGGCTCGTTGTTTGGCCGTGGTGTGCACAGTGCAGGAGTATGGACTGACAAGATGGCAGACCGCCACACTGCTGGCGGTCAGCACTTTGGCTTGGCAGGCGGTGGTTCTGCCTGTATACATCTAATATGACGGTCTGGGGACTGCCACTGCAGCAGTCTTTTTGGAAATGCCCCGTTGGCAGTCTGACAGTCCGACCGTCAAGCTTGTTAACAATTATAGATTTAAAAAATAATTTCAACCAAATTTCCATTTTACAAAATATATTTTAAAATGAAATTATCATTTTAAAAGAAAATGAATATGTTTGTATTAAGAAACATTAAAATGTTAAAAGTTTATGTAAAAAAAATTATAATAATTTTTCTTAAATTACATTTAGTTTTTTTGTTTTTTTAAATGATACAATTTGTATATTTAAGTTTTTTGGTCTGAATCTAATACTATTAATATATATTTTATTTTACATTAAATTAAAATATAATACAAATAATAAAATAAAATAACAAAATAGTTTTAAAAATATTCGTATGATTACAAAATTGTTTCCCAGAAAGTTGTTAAATATTGAAATGACTATATAAAAATAATTTCTAACAATTTACTTACTACAATAATTTTGCAAATATTTTTATTTTGTGCATTTAAATAGAAAAATATTTTGCATTTAATACCATATATATATTTTTAATTAATATTAAACTAAAATGTATTAAAAACATTAAAGTATATACACATTTTTTAAAAGTGTAAAATATAAATTTAGAAATCATTAAAATTACCATAAATGTTACACTAAAATATAAACTTTTATTTTACACACACACACACATATATATATATATATATATACACACATATATATATACATATACATATAAAACTAAAAATACAAAGTTCTACAACTTTATAACTAATACATTATTTTACTAAAACCCAAATTAAAAAAATTAGTAAACGTACAAACACACTACAATTACATGAAAATGAACACAAATATTATTTCATACAATTATATTTTCTACATTGATATTTAACACAATATAAAAAAAACAAAAAAAAAAACAGTATCTTTGCCTTCAATATACTTGTCAATGATATTTCTGAAATCCCGATATTCTTGACATATTTTTGTATCAACATAATTTTTCCCGATATTGTGTCAAAATACCATCTGCCAGCACAGTCACAATCACTAAAATGATGATATGTTGCTTTAAGAACAGCACAATTCAAAATAGGAACATCATTTTTCTGCCTCAGTGACTCTTAGTTTAATTTTTCCCTTCTTTCCCCTTGTTTTTATGTCTGCTGAGATTACACATCACCTCTCCACTAGCTATAATGGGCTAAGGAACCTGTCCAATCATTGCAAGTTCCTGGATTCACTAGTAAAATAAAAATAATATCTGCCTTTTTATGACTTGCCTTTCGGCTTCCACTGGCAGCAAACCTATTAATGTGGCGTATGTCAACTTGTGTACTCATATCAAGACTGCACTTCTTAAACCCATTCCTCGATGCAGACTTCGTTCTCTATGATGGTGTGATGTGTCTTGTTCCTTTACTAACAGGTGCTCATGTGCATCTCTGTTAAAAAAAAAGCAAGAGGTTGAAGCCTGTCATACCCATTATAAAGCATTTCTGAAGCAGAGAAAACATGAGATTAAAAGCCTTTGCTGGGATTGATTGATAATGGCCTCTACAACAAAAAAATACCAAAGTGCTCTGGCAAAATATTAATTCAATCAGGTCCAGTAATAATGATTTATCTACCTTGAGCACCCACAGCTCAGGTACCCAATTTGTTTCATAGTGTAAGGAAATATATGATTAACTTCTAACACTAATACCTCATCAAAACTTGGATTCAGGTTTAATTGAAAGATTTGATTAACATGAGGTTCTTCTAGCTTTGCAACAAAGCCTCTCTGACAAAGCTCTAGAGTCTGATGGGGTGCCTATGGACTACTTAAAGCAACTTACCTCTGTAGGCCATTTGTTAATCAAGGTTTTTAATAACATACAACTCTCAGCTACCTGAATATTGGCGAACATTCATATTAGTTCCCATCTAAGAAAAATAGCAGACTGAAACTCCTTTGTTATGGGCCAGTTAAACTCATCAATTTCATGGTTAAGATTATTAGTAGAGTTCTTTTTAACTGAATTTGTGAATGGCAATATTTCAAGCCGTTGTCAATATTGCTTAAAGGAAATGGAAGGTACCTAGGAACAATGCATAAATATACATTTGATACTTGGTAAGTATACCACAGCGAAGCATTGCCTATGCCTATTGTATCTAGCCTTTATAGATTTGACCTGCGCATTTGACGCAATCCACTGGTCTAAATTATGGTCACTTTTATTAGAACTGGGTCTTGACTCAGCACTGTTGAACTTTCTTTCTGACTTATAGTGTAATCTCACCTTAGTCAGATTTGAGCCTGATGGGGAGAAATCTGATCTTATTTTAAATTGTAGGATTCACCAATGCTGCGTATTAGCCCCTCTTCTATTTATTTTTTGTATTAACAAATTTAATTTGTATCTAGTTAACAGAAGATTAGATTTACCTAGCATTGATGGAAAACTGCTATATGTCTTACTATAGGTGGATATTGGCCCACATTCCTAGACCCCTAAAAATGTGTGGAAGTGTTTACCCAATTTATAATTGATTTAGATCTTGGTATGCATTTAAGAATATCACACATAATGTCTTGCGCCCAAATAGTTTGAATTTCTGTTCATTGTTCATTCTTACTTGGCAATAACAAGTTAGTGAAGGTAGTTACTTTTCCTTACCTGGGGTAATTTTCATTAGGGGACCAAGCTGGCCATCTGTTGCAAAGAATTTAGTCAAGAAATGGATGCTCTGTTTAATTTATCAATATCTCTTGGTGGAAAACCCATTAGCCCATTACCCGAAATGTATAGGACACAATGTGTTCCTATATCAGTGTACTGACCAGGGGTATGTGGTTACTGTTACTATTTCATTATAAATAGAAGTCAATCACTTCTTTATCTGCCACCGTGTACCTCAAAACCATAATTGTCATGAAGAGTTAGGTCTTAAGTATTTAGAGGATTATATTAAGCTTGGCCTGGTCACACACTGGCTATCTATTTGGGTAAACCTCAATGCCATCCTTAATCAGTCAGTCATTAGAAATCAACCTGTAACAATGTCTTACAAATCCAAAGGTTGCTGTATCTCAAGCAGACATTTTTGGCATGCCTTCCCTTTCTGTAAATCTACCGTTTGGCTGCAAACAAAACAGGTTATGGTCCAAACACACTTTCTTGATAAATAGGCATCTTGCTAGGGAAGTTCATGAACTATCTAAAAACAACAAGGGGATGGATGGAATGCTTGAATTAATCTCAGCTCCCGGGCTCACTGTGCCACTGGAACCAAGCTATACCTGGCTGAAAAGCCCTGACTAGGACAAAACCAGTCCTAGGTTGCTTGTGTTCCAGTTCAGGGAGAATCTGGCATGGCAGTTTGGGCTGCACTGTTTGCATGAGGAGCAGGGTCAAGACTGATTCGCATATGGCTGGGTCCAAACCAAGGTAGCATGTTGGACAAAAAACTGATGCATTGGGATTTTGCATAAACTATCTGAACCATTCGTGAGGCAATATGTGGCTGTGCAGATGTCTGCTGGCATTGAGGACTGTCTGAAGAACATACCTATCCGCTGTGAGATGTCCTTATTTAGATTCAAATTTTGTACCATCCACAACTCACTTCACTTTCATTTAAGGCATTATAGTAGCTCCAGCATTTGTATTGGTCTGTGCAAACAACATGAAATCAGTCACTTCTGCACTTTATCTTCTTTTGTAAATATTATTAAGTTTATACCAGGATTGTTGAGAAATTACAATTCCACTAGTTGTGTTTTTATTTTACAAATGCTAAAGTATATAGATGTATGTTTAAAGGCTGGATTGTTTTTTAGAATCTATTATAGGTTGTGGAAAATATGTGTTTTAACAGCTTTTAAATCTTTTTATTGTTCTTGTACTTCTTATGATTACCAATTTATTTTAGAAATAAAGGGCCTGATTAAGATCTTGGCAGTAACGGACCCGTCATCGGAAAACAAGTATGCCACCTTGGCAGCCCACCAGCCCGATTTATATGTTGGCAGGATCATAGGCAAATGAGTGCCCGAGTCCTGCTAACTCCGTCAAGAATCTCCAGCCACCTCAATGGTGGACTTGAGAATTGAGGCTGATGACAGAACTCCTGCCACCTTTACCCCCAAGCAGATTTGGATGTGCCTTACTGCCAACTGTGGCAGTCTGACTCCTACACCCAAGTTGGTGGATTGGGGAGGGAAATTAGGTAAAAACCTACCTTTTTTCCTCATATTGCTTCCTTTTTTGACTAGATACGACTTGACAAAACCTTCCCATTGCTGCTGCCACTGGACCATGGAGAAAACACAAAACCGGATTGACAGGTACGCAACCCGCATTGGCTGTGTACATTGTGTGGTCACCGCATATAGGCACGGGACCACTGCAATCATATACATGTCACAGTCATTTTTTGGATTACTGTGACATGCATATGTCGGGTACATATTTGTGTGGGACATGGATGGGGACACACTGGTAAGTGACATATTGCGCACATACACAACTATCATTGTGGTGTCAGTATTTATTGCCAAATGAATGCTGGCACCACAGTGACATTGCATTCACCCCCGTCTACTCTGTCAATGTGTACACATTGCAAGGTGGCCTGTACCTGTGATGTTTTGCTACCCCTTGTGTATGTGAGCCAATATGTGTGTGTGTGTGTGTGTGTGTGTATGTGTGTGCAATGAGAATGGCTGGTTGAGGCAGAGGGAGCTGGAGTGGGTGATGTGGTTGTCTGTGCCACTTGCTTGTGGGTTCAATGTTGTTGTGTATGTTGTGTTGCTGTGTGTAACATTCAGGTGAGTGTTGTGTAGTTGTCATGTGTGCAGTTGTGCTCGTGTGTGAATGTGTTTGTGTAGATAAGTATGTAGTTGAGCTGATTGTCGTGGTTGTTTCGTGTGTGAGTGCATTGTCAACAATGTGTGTGTGTTGTGTCATGGATGTATGGCAATGTGTGTTTCCAGCCTGTTGTGGTAGAATGGCAAAGGATATTAAATGTATATGTCGTATTTTGTGTAGTGCAGGGACACACACATGGCTAAGGTACAGTGTGTGTGTGTGAGTACGTGACTTACCTCTATTCCATGGCCAGAGCCATTGTCCGATGTCCACTGGGTCCAGAGACACCCTCCCTCCGCAAGAAATCTGCCGCCAGCACACCACCTGCAGGACTGTAACGTAAATAGGGTCGGCAGGAACCCCCTGGTCTGATGACTAGGAAGATCACTCCATCATGGCAATCTTTGGCTCGGCCACAATAGATCTAAATACGGTGGATGGAAAACAGTCGACTTCGCGGTCTTTTCGGGTTTGCCGCTACTGCGGATTGGAGGTAACACCGCCAAGATCTAAATCAGGCCCAAAGTTTTTTATGATGATGATACTTTGAGAATAATAATTTTATGGCTGATTATATTTTGTACAGGCTTATTCGCAGCACAGCAATGGGCTCCTGTTTCGCTCCCAGCTATGCAAACCTGTTCATGAGCTGCTGGGAAGATAGGTGTCCAATGCCACTGACACAAAGGTGGATGGGAAAATGTCATCTTGTGGCTCAGGTTTACTGATTACCTTATTATCAGGCAAGGGTCAAGGGAGGCAGCAATGGATTTTGTGAATGGGCTGAGTAACAACACACTGAATTTAAGTTTTACTTTCTAAACAAGGAGCAAAAATTGAGCTCATGGATGTTTTGGTGATGGCAAAAGGCAGCATATTGGGAACTAGTTTGTATCACAAATCAACAGCTGGCAATGGTATAGTATATGCAGTCAGTAGCCACCCGGAACCTCTGAAATGGAGCATTCCAACTGGGCAACTGCTGAGAGCAAAACTCAACTGGAGCATAAAAAATATTTCTTTCATAGAATAGGATAAGATGTTGGTGAGATTGAAAGAAAGAGGTGACCCAGATTAGACTTTGAATAATGCTGGACAGAGAATGAAAGAAGAGAGCAGGGAGGTAACTCTTTATAACATCAAAGAGGACAGGAAGAAAGAGGGTGAGAATGAGATGAGACTCATGACTACCTACAATGAGAAATTGCAGGAGGTAAGCTCTATTAGGATAAAGAATTAAGACATATTACATTGTGACAACACATTTGGAAAGATTATAGGTGATACGTGAAGGACAGCTTACCACAAGAGTTTATCTTTAAGAGACCTTTTGGTACAGAGTGATACAACTGAGAAAGAACTCTCTGGTATACATGACATCAAAAGTGTTTTCACTTGCAGGAAGTGCAAAACTTGCATCAACAGTAAAAACATTAAAGTACAACCTGTCCTGCATGGTAAAGGTATTAAAGACATGTTCAAATTCCTTACCTGTGGCTCTAAATATGTAATCTATGCTGTGGTCTGTCCATGAGACAAAAGATATGAAAACAAGTTACTTACCTGTAACTACAGTTATTCAGTATTGGTATCTTTCATAAATTCACATGCTTGAATCATCCCCGTCGTCGAAGTGGGAGTCTCACAGTATATAAAAAGCAATAATTAACAAATACAAATGTTTTTCTATAGGCTATAATGGTAAGCCTATCTAAGTCCTTTTGTGAAAGGATCCAAACCAGGCTGCTGGCCAATCAGGCACCAGCACCCTCTAGGACACTCTCCAGAGAAGCTCTTTCCCTCAGATTTTCTAGCACGAGAATGAAAAAGATTATGACCTGAGAGGAAATGCTAGTGTCTAAGGGCAGGAGGATGGGTCGCATGTGAATTTATGAAAGATATCAATACTGGATAACTGTAGTTACAGGTAAGTAACTTGTTTTCTTATCCAGGTTTGGAACTTTCATAAATTCACATGCTTGAATCTGAATAGCCAGCAGTACTCTTAATAAACGTCATGCCCGCAGTGGATGGAGGGTGCGAGCATAGAAATCCTCTAAAACATATTACCAAATAACCAGCTCATAAATCTTTTATTATGAGCCTAAAACAAATATATATATATATATATACCTTATATATAAATATATATATATATATATATATATATATATATATATATATATATATATATATATATATATATAAAACAGTATCTCAAACTATATTGCATAGCAATTATAGACTACTGCATATAGAATAGTTTCTACATAATAAAGGAAAGGTCTCACCTTAGTGAAAGAGATGACGTAAGACAGCTTGTCCAACTAGAGAGTCAGTTCTCTGCGACGACTCCAAACAGTAGTGCTGCGTAAAGGAGTGCGTAGTCTTCCATGTCGCAGCCTGACATATTATATCCAGAGCAATGCCCTGAAACAGAGCAGCCGATGTGGAGAATGCTCTCGTGGAGTGCACTCTCGGGCACTTAGTCAACGGTTTTTCTGCCTTGGTGTGGCAAAACTGAATTGTAGAAGCAATCCACTGGGCTATGGTGGCCTTAGTGACCCCTGCTCCTTTCCGTCCATGAGCATAAGATACCAATAGCTGATCTGATTTCCTTATTTGTTTGGTACTCTGGAGGTAACATTTGAGGCATCTCTTGATGTCCAAAGAATGCAGAGCCTTTTCTGGGATTGTAGATGGATTTGAGAAAAATGTTCGTAGTATCACGGGCTCATTTAGGTGAAATGATGATGGCACTTTAGGAATGTACCTGGGGTTGGTCCTGAGCAGAACAAAGTCATCTGAAAAAAACAGAAAAGGTTCCTTAGTAGTAAAAGCCTGTATATCGCTGACTCTCCTGGTGGAAGTAAGAGCAAGCAGAGTTGCCACTTTCCATGTGATGTACTTGAGTTCAGCTCTGTGAATAGGCTTGAACGGCGCTTTCATTAGCTGGGACAGGACTACATTCAAATGTCACTCTGGCGGAGGTGGACGCACCGGAGAGAAAGTGCGGAAGAGGCCTTTCATGAACTGTTTAATAATTCTGGAAGAGCCGAGTGAGGGCATATCAGCAGAGTGTCTATAGGAGGCTATAGCTGCCAAATTAATCTTAACTGATGCATGGCATAGACCGGCCTTTGAGAGGGTGAGAAGGTACGAGAGAATTTGTTCTAGCTTAATCTGTAAAGGAAGGAACTTGTTCTGAGAGCACCAAACACAAAATCTCTTCCATTTGAGCTTGTACGTCTTATTTGTACTGTCTGCTCGTGCCCTACATAAAATCCATCTGCATTCATGATCAATGGTCAAACCCTGGAACTCTCGGAACTCAGGAGACAAGCGTGCAATTGAAGAGATGTTGGATCGGGATGAAGAATCTCACCCTGATTCTTCGTGAGAAGGTCGTGGTTGCAGGGAAGGTGCATGGGATTGGCCACAGACCGGAGTAGAAGCTCTGTGTACCAATACTGCCTGGGCCATCTGGGCGCTATGAGAATGATCCTGCAGCACTCCGACTTCATCTTCTTGAGGTAACCTGGGGATCAACGGGATGGGGGGAAAAGCGTAGGCAAATATCCTGGACCATCTCATCGAAAGAGCATTTCCCTGAGACCCCGGGAGTGGGTATCGACTGGCGTAGAATTGGCATTTGGCGTTCTGAT
Source organism: Pleurodeles waltl (assembly GCF_031143425.1). Lineage (NCBI taxonomy): Eukaryota > Metazoa > Chordata > Amphibia > Caudata > Salamandridae > Pleurodeles > Pleurodeles waltl. The sequence continues at coordinate 297,364,542 of NC_090443.1, read as the reverse complement.
TGGTGGCAAACAAGTCTAGGATCGGTTGTCCCCAGCGTTGGAAGACGCCGTCGAGTACCTACTGGTTGAGTTCCCACTCGTGGCAGTTGTCGTCCGTCCTGCTGAGAGAATCCGCTAGGACGTTGTTGACACCTGGCAGGTGCTCCACCCTGAGGCGAATATCATGCAGTGTAAGCCAGTCCCAAAGAGATTGAGCTTCCCTTGAGAGAGAGAGGGATCTTGTTTCTCCCTGCTTGTTGATATAAAACATACTTGTTGTGTTGTCCGTCTGGACCAACACTGATGACCCTGCAATGCGTGGAAGAAAAGCCTTGAGAGTGAGGTGGATCGGCTTTAATTACAACAGATTTATGTGCCTTCCTTTCTGAGCATCCGACCATCTTCCCTGAATGTGCATGTCTTGTAAATGGCCTCCCCAGCCTTCCAAGGAAGCGTCTGTCGTGATGATAAAATCTGCTATTGGCGTTAGAAAAGTAAGCCTTTGGGAGAGATGGTTGGTCTGAGACCACCATCGCAAAGCCTGCCGAATTCGTGGTGTAACACTTAATAAGTCGTCGAAGGATCCATGCAACTGGGTCCATTGGAGCTGTAACTCCTCTTGTAAAGGTCTCATTCTCAATCTTGCTAGACGAACTAGGACGATGGCTGAGGAAATCATGCCTAGAAGCGACTTGAACAGTCGTACTGAAACAAACTTTTTTCTGGAAATACTGACAGCCAAGTTGGTTAGATTCTGCTGCCGTGCCGGGGTGAGGTATGCATTGTTTTTGATGGTGTCTAGTTCTGCACCCAAGAAGACTGTCCTGCGTGAGGGAAGGATGACTGACTTCTGTAGGTTTACTGTTAGCTCCAAACTGCGAAATAATTTCAGGCAAGTGTTTGTAGCCCTGGATGTTAGTAGTGAAGAAGGAGCTTTTATGAGCCAGCCGTCCAGGTATGGAAACACCTGAAAACCCCTGTTGCGGAGAAAACCTGCGACTGGGGCAAGACAATTCATGAAAATTTGTGGAGCTGACTTCAGACCGAATGGGAGAACTTTGAATTGATAATGGGCACCGGCCACAGTAAAGCGGAGATACTTGCTATGTTTTTGATGTATTGGTATGTGGAAATAAGCATCCTGGAGATCCATTGTTGTCATAAAATCTCCAGGATTGAGAATGTGTAGGATATCCGGCAGCATGATCATCCGAAAGGATTGTTTCAGAAGGAACTTATTGAGCTTCCTGAGATCTAGTATCGGTCTCCATTCCTCTGACTTCTTCTTTATCAAAAAGAACCGGGAATAGAACCCAAGGCCTTTTTGCTGAACCAAAACCTCCTCTATTGCTTCCTTGGCAAGAATCAGGAACACTTCCTGCTGAAGCAGGTGCAGATGGAACGGCTCGGATGTTCCTGGTGGATGGTGCAGTGGTTTTTTGTATGAATTCCAAGTTATGACCTTGTGTCACTATATCCAGCACCCATTTGTCTGATGTTATGTTTTTCCACTCCTGGATGTAATTGGAGATGTTCGCTCCCACTTGTTGAGTCTGTAAATATTGGGGAAAAATAGCCAGTGCCTGGTGATTATCATTGTTTTCTGGGTTGATCCCGGTTTTGGGAACCCTGTCTTCTCTTTCCTCCCAGTCTGGTGTATGAGGCAGTGGATGGTTGTCTATACTGCTGCTGATAGAATGGTCTATATTGGGACTGCTGATACTGCCTGTGAAAGGAACCTCGAAATGAGGTAAATCCCCTTCCTCTTGCACCCGAAAGGGCTGTTTCCGGTACTGCAAGGTACCTAGGGACTTAGCAGTATCAGTGTCAGCCTTGATGGCCTGCAGTGTGTCATCTACATGCTTGCCAAAGAGAGGTTCTCCGTCGTAAGGCATGTCAAGAATTGTGGACTGCACTTCTGGTCTGAAAGGTGTGGCCTTGAGCCAACCCTGTTGGCGTAATACAGCAGCACCAGCCAGCTGACGAAACCCAGTGAAGGCTATATCTAAAGTGAAGTCAATTATCTCTTTAGACGTATGCTCACCTTCTTGAAGGATCTTCCGTGCCTCTGCTTGATTGCTTTCTGGGATAAGGTCCATAAAAGCCTGCATATCAGACCACATTTGTCGATCATAACGACCCAAGATCGCTAAGGAATTTGCTGCCCGAACAGTAATTGCTGACATGGACGAGAACCTTTTGCCCACAATATCTAATCTCCTTCCTTCTCTATCAGGAGTAGAGATAGGCACCAACGGGTTCTTAGAATGCCTTTGAGCCACTTGAGAGATAACAGAGTCCTGCTTTGGGTGACTGGTTAGACATTCCAGAGAGTACTGAGTTGCCTCGTATTTCTTGTCAAGCTTTTGTGGCAGTGGTGGAACTGTTGCCGGGTTGTGCATGATCTTGATACCCTCGCTCCATATAAAGTCAATAATAGGAATGGCCCTTCAGACTTCCTTGCTTGTTCTTTAAAATCATAGAGGAAACATTCAGACTGCGAGACAGATGTTGGCAGGTGGAAGCGTGCAGCCGCCCTATCCATTAAATTTTGAAAACCACCTATATCCTCCGGTGGAGAATTTGAAGGGCGAGGAGGCGGTGGAGAAGGAGTGGGGGCTAAGTAGTCATCCCATTCCTTAGTAGGATGCTGTGGCGTCGATATCTCCACTTCTTCCTCCTCTTCCCCTGATGTCAAAACTTCATCTCCAGGGGAAGCAGCTAACACGGAATGAGGAGTCATCCTAGGAGTAGCTGGAGGTGGAGGTATGCTCCTTGGTGTAACAGGAGAAGTTGGCGGTGGTGTTTGATCTTCTGCTGTAACTGGGAACCTCCTCCTATAATCCTGCAACATTGACTGTAAGTCCTGGATCAAGGAGGCAGGCATCTGGACAGAGTCTCTTGGTTGAGGCAGTTGATAATAGCGCTCCTGATGAGAGTAATAAGGTTGATATTGATCACACTCATCATCCTCTTCCTGGTATTTGACATGCAACTGGAATGGGCTGTGTGCATCTCCAAATGGGCCCTCATCCGATTCCTCCCAGTCCAGCAAATGACTAGGTAATAAGGTTGACACCTTACTTGGTGAAGTGTCTGTAGGATAGTTCGCCGATCTGGGCAAAGATGTGATCTTAACCATGGCTCGATGATCAGGAGACCCAGAAGAGGTAGGAACGGCCTCTATCTGTCTCACAGGAACCATTGGCATCGTCAATGGTGTCAACGACGATGGTCCCGTCGACGGCACTGTTATAACAGATAATCCTTCTATCAACAACGGTCTCGTCGACGATGGTGTCGACGACAGTGGTCTTGACGGTGGTCTCGTCGACGACGGCCTGGTCGACGGTGTTCTCGTCGACGGTGATACAGCCAACAAAGCTCTCGTCGGTGGTGTTGCAGTCGACGGGGCTTTCGTAGACGATGTCATCAATGACGATGTTCTCATCGACAAAGGCGTCGACGTTGTCAGCAACGCACTTTTTTCTGGAATCCTTATCAACGGAGGTTTAATAGAAGAAATATGAGTCTTTACCACCGCCGAGGTGGTGGAGACGGTAGATGTGAACACCGCTGTCGTCGTCACAGTCGTCGACAGTGGTGTTGTCGTCGACTTAATTTTGATGGATACCTTTCTAGAGGTAGAAGGCTCAGAGGAAGGAGAATGGTGGGACGACTCCTTCTTTTGACGAGGAGAGGATGGCTCAGAAGAAATTGAGCCCTGTAAGCCTTTTGCACCTTCTCTATCATGTAATTTCTGCCGCTTTCTGGATCTTTCCGCCTGGCCCAGCTCCTCAGATTTGAACCTATTATGTGGCTTTCCTGACCCACTCTCTTCACCTGAAGTACAGGATTTTGCCTGTAACCATGTCAGCAGTCTACCCACACTGTCTCTGAGGGTCTTTGTGGAGAAAGTACGGCATATCCTGCAGTCCTTCACCTGGTGTTGTGGGTAGAGGCAGTATAAGCAGTCTTTATGTGGATCATCTACATGGAGTCTTTTCTTGCCACAGGTCTTGCAAGGGCGGAAAAGGCCATTATAGCCTATAGAAAAAAAAAATATTTGTTGATTATTGCTTTTTATGTACCGTGGGACTCCCACTTCGACGACGGGGATGATTCAAGCGTGTGAATTTATGAAAGATCCAATACTGGATAAGTGGGAAGTACCATCCAACTAGTTAAAAAAAGAACCCTAGAGCACATGAGGGCCATTACCCAGTCGCAAGGCATTTTGCTGAGTTCCACTTTGGGGACAGAAGTTAGCTGAGCTATTACGCCCAGGTGGAATGTGACAGACTAGGGGGAAATAGAATTCTGTCACTCAGAAGAAAGGAATCCAGGCATATAAATAATTTGGAAACTAAATACCTGTAGGTCTGGATACAGAACAATTGGGAATTAATTTAGGGGATTAGAAACTATTAATTATTGGATAGGAATATTGATTTTTACACCCATTCTCTCCAAGTTACTCTCTACTTTTATGATCATATGGATTCTAATACTGATCATTTCTTTTTCGCAGACAGGAAGAGGAGGAAGGGGCTAGTTGAACCAGTTATGGAGATTGTTGAAGGAGAGGTGTTAGAACCAATAACTTGGCTCGTACCCCCTACTCTTTTCTTCTGGACACCGAACACTGAAAGTACACTTTTTTCAGATAATTAATCTTGTTTTTATGAGCTGCCTTTTTTCCTAAATGTAAATATGCATATGACTGTGACATTTTTTAAGCTAATGGCGGTCATTATGAACATGGCGGTGCCGCCACATAATGAAATGGATGACGGGCGCCAGCGGCAGCCGTCACCCACCGTCATGCTCCCGTCGCCACGCAGCCTGGCGGCGGGATGAAACACCATCCGCCAGGGTAGCTGCGCTACCCTGCGGATAATGTTTCAAATGCCGCCAGCCTTTTCCTGGCGGGATATCCCGCCAGGAAAAGGCTGGCGGAGGGGGTGCCCCGGGGCACCCCTGGGGGCCCCTGCACTGCCTATGCACTTTGCAATGGCAGCGCAGGCCCCCGTCGCAACATGCGCGACGGGTGCTGCTGCACCCGCCGCACACCAACATTGGCGGCGGCTCCTCATGGAGCCACCCTCAATGTTGCAGCCGTGTTCCCCGCCAGGCCGGTGGGTGGAGACACTGTCTCAATGTTGCGGCCTGGCGGGGAAAACATTATACGGCCGGCGGGTTTTCCAGGAGGCTGGCGGTCGATGGAAAGACCGCCAGCCTGAACACCGCCGTGTTCAAAATGACCGCCAATGTCCCCATCCAGGGGTACTCCCCAGCCCTGTGTTAATATTGATACTAAGGACAGTTTTAGACATTGGTGGTACTGTTTCAACTTGCATTAGCAGATTAAGTTATTGATTGAAATTGAACTTTTGGCACCACACATCATTTAGGTAATATGGCATATTGGATAATGATTGTCTTATTTTATTATTCATGTACTTTAACCAAAGCTGGAAATATACCATGTATGCCAGCTAAGGCAGAATTATGTGCTATATTTTATATGTGAATTCACATGATCTTCAATCTTACACAAGATCATGCTATTGATATTATACAGTTTCATTAATCTGGATACAGACACCCACTGATGTAATGCAATTAGCTACATGGGTGCGTCGCTGATAACATCTACCGTAATGAGAAGCAATTATGTATCAATGTGTACAGCATACAATGGACTAAGGAGAACAAGTATGCTGTCAGCGAAGTTTCTTAGCTGAGCCAATTCTTTGTGATAAAATTTAAGGCGGGCTGTTTTTATCTGCATGAACAATGCTGTGAGGAGTGAGTTATTGGGGTCTCATATCATTTGATACAACATGGTAGAATTGGAGCTCTTCTGAGAATACAACAGTACTGTTGAGCCACATGTGTGCATTACTGTATTCCAGCGTGTAAGGAAATGCCTCCTTGGCATGGTTACCCCCTGACTTTTTGCCTTTGCTGATGCCAAGTTATGATTTGAAAGTGTGCTGAGGCCTGCTAACCAGGCCCTAGCACCAGTGTTCTTTCCCTAACCTGTACCTTTGTTCCCACAATTGGCACACCCTGGCATCTAGGTAAGTCCCTTGTAACTGGTACCCCTGGTACCAAGGGCCCTGATGCCAGGAAAGGCCTCTAAGGGCTGCAGCATGTCTTATGCCACCCTGAAGACCCCTCACTCAGCACAGACACACTGCTTGCCAGCTTGTGTGTGCTGGTGGGGATAAAATGACTAAGTCAACATGGCACTCCCCTCAGGGTGCCATGCCAACCTCACACTGCCTATGGCATAGATAAGTCACCCCTCTAGCAGGCCTTATAGCCCTAAGGCAGGGTGCACTATACCATAGGTGAGGGCATAAGTGCATGAGCACTATGCCCCTACAATGTCTAAGCAAAACCTTAGACATGGTAAGTGCAGGGTAGCCATAAGAGTATATGGTCGGGGAGTCTGTCATACACGAACTCCACAGCACCATAATGGCTACACTGAAAACTGGGAAGTTTGGTACCAAACTTCTCAGCACAATAAATGCACACTGATGCCAGTGTACATTGTATTGTAAAATACACCCCAGAGGGCATCTTAGAGATGCCCCCTGAAACCATACCCGACTACCAGTGTGGGCTGACTAGTTTTAGCAGCCTGCCACACACCAGACATGTTGCTGGCCACATGGGGAGAGTGCCTTTGTCACTCTGTGGCTAGTAACAAAGCCTGTACTGGGTGGAGGTGCTTCTCACCTCCCCCTGCAGAAACTGTAACACCTGGCGGTGAGCCTCAAAGGCTCACCCCCCTTGTTACAGCACCCCAGGGCACTCCAGCTAGTGGAGTTGCCCGCCCCCTCCGGCCACGGCCCCACTTTTGGCGGCAAGGCCGGAAGAGATAATGAGAAAAACAAGGAGGGGTCACTGGCCAGTCAGGACAGCCCCTAAGGTGTCCTGAGCTGAGGTGACTCTGACTTTTAGAAATCCTCCATCTTGCAGATTGAGGATTCCCCCAATAGGATTAGGGATGTGCCCCCCTCCCCTCAGGGAGGAGGCACAAAGAGGGTGTAGCCACCCTCAGGGCTAGCAGCCATTGGCTGCTAACCCCCCAGACCTAAACACACCCCTAAATCGAGTATTTAGGGGCTCCCAGAACCTAGGTAACTAGATTCCTGCAACCTAAGACGAAGAAGGACTGCTGAGCTGAAAAACCTGCAGAGAAGACGGAGACACCAACTTCTTCGGCCCCAGCTCTACCAGCTTGTCTACCCACTTCAAAAGAACTGCTACAGCGACGCGTTCCACAGGGTCCAGCGACCTCTGAAGCCTCAGAGGCCTACCCTGCATCTGAAAGGTCCAAGAACTCCCGAGGACAGCGGCTCTGCTCCAAAGAAGAAACATCTTTGCAACAAAGAAGCAACTTTGAAAGAACACACGTTTCCCGCCGGAATGGTGAGACTTTGCACTCTGCACCCGACGCCCCCGGCTCGACTTGTGGAGAACCAACGCTACAGGGAGGACTCCCCGGCGACTGCGAGCCCGTGAGTAGCCAGAGTTGACCCCCTTAGCAACCACAGCGACGCCTGCAGAGGGAATCCAGAGGCTCCCCCTGCTGCGACTGCCTGCTTCTAAGAACCCGACGCCTGGTAAGGACACTACACCCGCAGCCCCCAGGACCTGAAGGATCCGACTTCCAGTGCAGGAGCGACCCCCAGGTGGCCCTCTCTCTTGCCCAGGTGGTGGCTATCCCGAGGAGCCCCCCCCTTTCCTGCCTGCACCGCTGAAGAGACCCCTGGGTCTCCCATTGAACTACATTACAAACCCGACACCTGTTTGCACACTGCACCCGGCCGCCCTCGTGCTGCTGAGGGTGTACTTTTTGTGCTAACTTGCGTCCCCCCGGTGCCCTACAAAACCCCTCTGGTCTGCCCTCCGAAGACGCGGGTACTTACCTGCTGGCAGACTGGAACCGGGGCACCCCCTTCTCCATTGAAGCCTTTGCGTTTTGGGCACCACTTTGACCTCTGCACCTGACCGGCCCTGAGCTGCTGGTGTGGTAACTTTGGGGTTGCTCTGAACCCCCAACGGTGGGCTACCGTGGACCCAACTTTGAACCCTGTAGGTGGTTTACTTACCTGCAAAACTAACAAACACTTACCTCCCCCAGGAACTGTTGAAAATTGCACTGTGTCCAGTTTTAAAATAGCTTATTGCCATTTTTGTGAAAACTGTATATGCTATTTTGCTAATTCAAAGTTCCTAAAGTTCCTAAGTGAAATACCTTTCGTTTAAAGTATTGTTTGTAAATCTTGAACCTCTGGTTCTTAAAATAAACTAAGAAAAGATATTTTTCTATATAAAAAACTATTGGCCTGGAATTGTCTTTGAGTGTGTGTTCCCCATTTATTGCCTGTGTGTGTACAACAAATGCTCTACACTACCCTCTGATAAGCCTACTTCTCAACCACACTACCACAAAATAGAGCATTAGAATTATCTCTTTTTGCCGCTATCTTACCTCTAAGGGGAACCCTTGGACTCTGTGCATGCTATTTCTTACTTTGAAATAGTGCATACAGAGCCAACTTCCTACACAGCGGTTTTACAATTGAATTGTATTTACACACATGATATACTGTAGCACCATTATAAGTGTAACATTCATGAGCCATGTACGTGAGCAACCTGCTATGTTAGCCAAAATACTTTGACAGTTGTCTTGAATAAAGCATTTTTTCTTGGTTGGACATCCTGAGTGAAAGAGGACCTTTTTTTTATTTATTTTTTAACACTGGAGATGTGGTCCTTTCATATACAGCTGGGGGCTCTGTTCCAGTACAACCCGCCCCACAGGCACAGGGGGTGGGACTGGAGCAATTGTGTTCCTATAAAACAAAAAATGCACTTCCTTTAGAAGCTATGAATAAAGCATTTTTTGTTGTTTTGCCATCCCGAGTGCACGGATCATGCATGGAAGCTATGCTCCAACTATAAATACAAAGTGGTGACCGCCACTGTGTAACAAACACACACACACATGTATTACCTAATGGCGGTTGCCAATAGGTAGTTATAGTAAGGACCTAGTTCCATTAAGAAAAGCATTGTTTGGCCAATAACTTTGGTGCTGTTTGACGAATCTTCAAGAAAATTTCAAAACTAATACGAAAGTTGGTTAAGCTGCTGTCCTAAAAGTTTTGGCATGATCCATCAAGCAATGGATTAGAAAAAGGGGTGGCCCAATGCATTTTCCCATAGGAATTTTGAACATGACTCCCGCCTGAACTGCTGTATGGAATTACATCAAATTTGTCAGAAAGCTAACTCTTGGTCCAGAAAGTGTGATTTTTGTGATTTAGTGTACATCTGTTGAGATGATTTTGAGATAATAAAGAAATATAGCTATCTAGGGACGAGGATCCTCCGCAGATCCAACAGTCCCTGTGTTGATATCTGAATGGCTGCCAACACTTCAACTAGGAAAAATGTAAAAAAAGGGAGAAGAGTAGTAACACCCTACCCCTCTAGCCGCCATTCTGGGGGTCCCATGAGACCCTGCCAGGGCAAAAATGTTTTATTTTCATTTTTCATTTTCCGGCAAAATTCGGAGAGGATCGGCCAATCCGGAGGAAAAAACCAAGAAAAAAACCAAGCGTGGTCTCCCGCACTTGTTCCCTATGTAGTCCTTGGGTGGGCCAGGTCCCAGATGTATGCGGAAATTAAAAAGAAAGGGGGTGCATAGGGCCCCCCTCCTAATGCTGTGAGACAACCATCGCCCCAGGGTTTAATTTAAATATGGGAGGGTGGACCGCAAGGAACCCTTCTATTTGGGGTCATTGAGCCACAGGTACCACCACCTCCCCTGGGGTTTACTTAATACAAAGAAAGGGGCACGCACCACCCTCCTGGGGCTTTATTATGCCCCACAACCACCACCTCCCCAGGGCTAAACAAAAAAAGCTCTGGGGGGGGACTGTGGAGATCCCCTGGGTCCCAGGGACCACCACCTCCCCGGGGCCAAGTACAAAATTAAAAAAAGGGAGGGAGTTGCGCAGCCCCCTCCTGGTCCATACATGGACACAGGGACCACACAAGATATGGGGGGGGGGGAATGCATGTCTTCCTACTGAAGCCATTAATCGTCCTAGGGACCGCCACCCCCCAGGGTTGGCTCCTGCTATTTTCCAAGGTTCCCACCCCTCAGGAGATAGCTGTTTGCTTTCACTTAGTGGGAACTGTGATTGCTCCCGCCATGCAAGAGAAAAGACTAACTCTGCTTCCAGCAAGCGGGAGCTGTCAAAGTGGTATCTCTTGCTGGAAGTGGAGCTTCCATCTGTTTCTCTGACCGATACCATGTTGGCAGAGAAACAGATGAAAATTGTTCCTGCATGCAGGAGCTGCATATTTAGCAACTCCCTGCATGCGGGAGCAATGCCGGCTTCCAAAGGAGGTGGGGTGCTGGGTATGACTGCAAGGGCCTTGAGGCCCCCCTCCACAATTCCTAAAGAAGCACACTGGGTGCCCTGGTTGGGGCCTGGGGAGTAGTGGCCAGCCCCCGGGGAATAGGGTCCTCACAGCTGAGTGCCCCCCTTACCGCTTTTAATTATGAATTTGGCCCAGGGAGGTGGTGGTCCCCAGGAGTCTACACAGACCCCATGCATCAACGTTTATTTAGCCCCATGGAAGTGGTGGCCGCCAGGTCATACTTAAGCCTCAGAAAGAGGGTCTGCAATGCCCCCTTCTTTTTTTAATAAAGCCCTGGGGAGGCGGTGGTCCTCTGGGCTCAAAGAGCCCAATGGAAGGGAGTCCATGTGGCCCCCTCCTAATAACAAAGCCCTGGGGAGGTGGTGGTCCCTGGGGCTCAAATGAGCCCTATGAGGGGGGCATGCACCGCCCTCCTTTATTTTTTAAACAACACACATGCCCCCCAGACCTGGCCCACCCAGAGGCTTAGTTGAAAGCGGGTGATTGCACTTTTAAAAAATTTAATTGCAGCAGATTTTCAAGTCTGCAGCAATTTTGCAGCAACTTTTTGTTTTAAAAAAATGCTTTTTTGCCCTTGCAGAGTCCCAGGGGGACCCCAACACCAATGCTAGGGTGTTTGGGTATTCCTATCCTGCCCCCATTTCTTTTCTTTGCCAAGGCTGCGGGTGGTGCAGGGTTGACTGCTCAATGGGGTTTTGGCTGTAGGGCCCGGCCGCAGGCGTGTGTGCCGTGGGTTTGGGTGCTTATAGGGGGTTGGCTGCATATGGGGGGGTAGGCTTAGAAATTCAGTGAAAAAAACAAAGGTTAAAGTGACATTATAGTCAGGTAAGCTTATCAGTCAGAACATAACATTTTAAATGTACAAAACCACAAAAATTTACCAGTTTCAGTCTAAGGTAACTATAGACCATGCCATAAGGTAACTATAACCCATGCCCTTACCATGCACCGCTAATTACCCTCACATATTACATCACTCATGACATCTTCTATAACATCATTGATAATATAACATCAACATTTGCAACAAAATTATTGATGTGAAAACTGTGCATGGCCGGGTGGGAGTTATAGTTTCCTTAGGACATGAGTTATAATGAATTACTTGAGATAATTATACATTTTCTCATCAATAATTTTACAGCAAATGTTGCAGTGATATTATCAAAGATGACATAGAAGATGTCATGACTGATTTAAAATGTCGGGTAATTAGCAGTGCATGGCGAGTGTGTGAGTTATAGTTACCTTAGGGCATGAGTTATAGTTACTTGAGATAACTATGGGGGTCATTCTGACCCTGGCGGTCGGTGGCCGCCAGGGCCACCGACCACGGGAGCACCGCCAACAGCCTGGCGGTGCCCCTTAGGGCATTCTGACCGCGGCGCTTTGGCCGCGGTCAGTGCAGGAAAACCGGCGGTCTCCCGCCGGTTTTCCGTTGCCCATTTGAATCCCCCATGGCGGCGCAGCTTGCTGCGCCGCCTTGGGGATTCTGACACCCCCTACCGCCATCCTGTTCCTGGCGGTTCGCCCGCCAGGAACAGGATGGCGGTAGGGGGTGTCGCGGGGCCCCTGCAGTGCCCATGCCAATGGCATGGGCACTGCAGGGGCCCCCGTAAGAGGGCCCCGCTTGTATTTCACTGTCTGCATAGCAGACAGTGAAATACGCGACGGGTGCAGTAGCACCCGTCGCACCTTCCCACTCCGCCGGCTCGATTACGAGCCGGCTTCATGGTGGGAAGGTCGTTTTCCCCTGGGCTGGCGGGCGGCCTTTTGAAGGCCGCCCGCCAGCCCAGGGGAAAACTCAAAATACCCGCCGCGGTCTTCCGACCGCGGTACGGTATTTTGGCGGCTCCCGCCGGGCGCGCAGTGACCGCGCCCGGCGGGAGTCAGAATGACCCCCTATATCTGTAACTGCTGAGTTTCAATGATTGTGTGTGAGTGAAATCTGAGCCTAACTATAACGTCCCTGTAACCTTTGTCAGTGTATTTCTATGTTTTTTAAATGTTATTCCCTCCATATAACATCCCTGCAACCTGGGTATGTGAGTGGGTGTGGGAGTGACTGTATGGGTGTGTGAGTATATAGTGGATGTGTGAGTGTGACTAGCTGTGTGGGTATGAAAGTGGAAGTGGCTGTGTGGGTGTGTGAGTGGCTGTGTGGGTATGTGAGTGGCTGTATGGGTGTGTCAGTGGGTGTTTGAGTGGTTTTAAGGGTCTGTGAGTGGGTGTGTGAGTAGCAGCATGGGGGTGTGAGTGGGTGTATGGGAGTGTGAGTGGGTGTCTGGGTAAGTGGTTGTGTGAGTCTGTGAGTTGGCATGTGAGTGGTTTTGTGGGTCTGTGAGTGGGTGTGTGAGTGGCTGTATGGGTATGTGAGCAGGTGTGTGAGTGGTTGTTGGCTACGTGAGTGCTTGCTTGAGTGTGTAAGTGAGAGAGTGTGGAGTCGGTGTGTGGATCTGTGAGAGAGTGTAAATTGGGGCCTGGATCCCCAAATCCACCAGAATCCATAGCTCCTCATGTTCTAAAAAAAATGTTTTTGGGACAATTTCTTGCCCATGAGGGGTCCCTTACAGATAAGGGGGCGGGGTCCTAAAATAAAATTTCCCAATACAATTTCCATAGGGACTTTTGAAATGCAATGCAGCCATTACAGCTGAATGGAATTACCATAAAGATGGCAGGAACTAAAGTCTCAGTCCAGAAAGAATGCTTTTTATGATCTGGATTAAATCCGTTCGGTAGTTTTCAAGAAATTAAGGCCCTCATTATGATATTGGCGGTAAAAACCGCCTAGCGCTGCAGCAACGGCCGCCAAAAGACCATCACCGTGGCTACCAGCCATCCACCATATTATGACCATAGCTGGATTTCTGTCACAAGAAAGGCGGAAATCTGGCTGTGGCCATGCCGGTGGATGGCGGTAAGTTGGCGCTGCTGCCAGCAGCAGCGCCATGCCAGTAGACCGCTGCCAACCATAATACGGCCTGGCGGTGTTCTCCTGGCGGACGCTGATGCTGGCAACAGCGCCCCATCCCGTCTCCTGCCAGAGGACACCCTGAACACAGGTAAGTGGGTGCTCCGACAGGGGAGGGGAGTGAGGGTGTTGTGTGTGGGGGTATATGTTTGTGCATGCGTGTATGGCGGTGTGTGTGTTCCATGTTGAATGTGCGTGCATGTCTGGATGTGTGCGTGCGTGTATGTTGTGTTCTGTGAATGCGTGTCTGCGTGTATGTATGTGTGTGCGGATGTGTATTTGAATGGATGTATGCATGTGTGGATGCATGTGGGAATGGGTGGGTGTATGCGTGAAGGGGGAGTATATGTAAGGGGTTTGGAGAGGAAGAGGGGGTAGGATGGGTATCTGGAGAGGGGGTGGGGGTGGGGAAGACCTCTATCAGTCACAGGGAAGGGATTCCCTGTCACTGATAGTGCTTACCGGCATGATTTTTGTGGCAGTAAGGAAGCCACGAAAATCATGGCGGTAGGCGGGGTCATGATCCCACAGGCAGTACAGTGATGGCCACCGGGCTAGAGATTGATTCCACCGGTGTGGTACATTGGCCGTTTGGCTCCAGCCCACATGTGGAGCCCACTCATGGGACACAGATTCCCTGGCAATGTGGTCCCAATGCGGTCCTGGTGGATGAGGCTCCCGAGGCTGGAAACAAGGCTCAGGGTGGGGGTCACACACCCACATAAAAATGAATATGCTCAGTGATGGGGAATTCCCAGGGCCTATAGAGGGGGGTCATGTGCCCACTCCCCCTCCCCCCAAAAGAAAGACTAAGAGACTAAGGCCCTCATTACAACCCTGGCAGTCGGTGTTAAAGCGGCGTTAATACCGCAAACAAGCCGGCGGTGAAAAAAATGGGATTACAACCGTGGCGGAAACCGCCAACATAGACAGCCACTTTAAAACTCTAACCGCCAAAGTGGTACAAATAAACAGCGCGGCGGATACCGCCAACAGACAGGCGGAAGACAATGTACCGCCCACCCTATCACAACAGGCCTATCCGCCACCTTTTCCGGGGCGGAACCAATGTGAACAAAAACACGGCGGAAAAAGTACACAGAAGGGAAAACTCTCACCTTTCCACACCCCACGAGGAACCAGGACGCCATGGGGCCCGAATTGCAGATACTTCCGATGATGGTCTTCCTGCTCCTCTGTCAGGAGCTCCAACGACGGCGGCGACAGCCACGGTGAGTACTGCACCTACAACATAGGGGAGGGGTGAGAGAAAAGAGAGTGACACACACACGCAACACCCCCACCCCACCAACAACACCATACACACAAATACATGCTGCAACGTTACATATACACCCTCCCACCACCTGGAAGAACACAAGGACAAAAGGAAATGATTTGAACGAATGTAATTATGTGAAATATCATCATCAAAATTCAAAAGCCAGTATGTACAATTATGTACACCAAATACACAAGTCCGGATAGTACACCAATCATTGTCTGTGGACCACTGGGCCCAAAATGCATGGGCGAGGCCCACACATGATACCTGAATCCAAACGGAGAGAACACTGGAGGGGTATCAGATAGAACATATACAGGCACCTCAGAGGGATGGGGAGAGGGGGCACCTCAGCCTGATGAACGCACAACGCCACTGCTCCACGAGGGGGCTCCATGCCCACAGTTTTGTCCTGGGAAGTGAAAAGCCACAGTCTCTCAAGTCTTTCCAGAGGGTGGTTTGCCCACTGCTTTATCCTGGGGAGTGCAAAGCCGCAGTCTCTCAAGTCTTTCCAGTGGGTGGTCTGCCCACTGCTTTATCCTGGCGAGTGCAAAGCCACAAGTGTATAATAGTCTCCACTGGTTCTGGAGGGGGCTTTGTGCCCAGAGTGCTTCATACTGCCAAAGACTGAGGTAGTGGGTGCCCTTCTCCACTGGGTCTGGAGGGGGCTTTGTGCCCAGAGTGCTTCATCCTGCCAAGGACTGAGGTAGTGGATGTGATACTCCACTGGTTCTGGAGGGGGCTTTGTGCCCAGAGTGCTTCATCCTGCCAAGGACTGAGGTAGTAGATGTATCGCTCCACTGGTTCTGGAGGGGGCATGGTGCCCAGAGTGCTTCATCCTGCCAAGGACTGAGGTAGTGGATGCCTTTCTCCACTGGTTCTGGAGGGGGCTTTGTGCCCAGAGTGCTTCATCATGCCAAGGACTGAGGTAGTGGATGTATCTCTCCACTGGTTCTGGAGGGGCTTTGTGCCCAGAGTGCTTCATCCTGCCAAGGACTGAGGTAGTGGATGTATCTCTCCACTGGTTCTGGAGGGGGCATGGTGCCCTGAGTGCTCCACGTGCATTGTGGCCGGAACAATACACTCTCCTGGGTGTGTGTGCCACGAGATTGCAGAGGTACAGGTTGCATGATACGCCATGGAGGCAGAGACATACCCCACACTGCTGCGGCTTTGCATTCCATATGCAGGTGACTACTGTGATGACAGTGATGCTTCATGGAAGCTGCCCAGGGTCCTTGAACTCACCACCAGCCTCAGACGACTGACCACTGGGGATGGTAGCCATGTCTGCGGTTGTGCCACTGTCTGGGGACATCGCGGGGCCGCAGGCGGTGCCAGTCGTGGCGGTGCTTGCGGAGGTGCTTGCGGCGGTGTCAGTCGTGGCGGTGCTGGCTGCGGGGTCTGTGGCGGCGGTGCTGGCTGCGGGGTCTGTGGCGGCGGTGCTAGCTGCGGGGTCTGTGGCGGCGGTGCTGGCTGCGGGGTCTGTGGCGGCGGTGCTGACGGCGGGTCTGTGGCGGCGGAGCATGTGTCAGCACCAGCTGAGTGAGAAAGCAGGATGTCTCATGCAGCCTCGGAAGTCTGCCCACCGATGAAAAGGCTGGGGACTGTCGCAGTGGCTGTAGACGTGCCAGAGGCGCTGCAGGTAGCGGTGCTGGTGGCAGTGCAGGTGGTGGTGTTCTGCGCCGTACAGGTTGGCGTGGACCGAAGGTGTGACACTGGTCCCTCACTCGGTGCCACCATGCCCTCTCCTGACCTGTCCTTCTGTTTTTGGCCCTTCCCCACCTTTGATGGTGGCGCAATTGTCTTGCCACTATCCCCTTTCGTTTTCGCTGAGCTTTTGGTGGCAGTTGTTTTCTCCTTCTCCCTCCGGGACGTGGGTACCTTTTTAACCTTGACAGATGGTGGATTGTCCTTGCCCTCGTTCCGTGGCACACTAGCAGCCCTGATGGTTGGCGCACTCCATGACCCTGCAGT
This sequence comes from Pleurodeles waltl, assembly GCF_031143425.1. Taxonomy (NCBI): domain Eukaryota; kingdom Metazoa; phylum Chordata; class Amphibia; order Caudata; family Salamandridae; genus Pleurodeles; species Pleurodeles waltl. The sequence goes on along the minus strand of NC_090443.1, from coordinate 297,347,845 downwards.
TGCTGGCACCACTGTGCCTGGGGATGTGGTGGCTGAGGTGCTGGGACCTGGAAAGCCTGCCCCTAGGGGAAGGACGGGGGGTGTAGGGAAGAGGTCAATGTTAGCCAGGAAAAGTTTTTTAGACACACTGGGACGGGTAGATAGAGGGGGTTTGGGAGTGGAGGAAGAGGTAGTGGTCGTAGGAGGTGTACGTCTGCTGAATTTGGGTGAAGGTGCATGGGCTGGAGGCTGTTGTGAGGTGGATGGCTGTTGTGTGGGTGTGTGCGCAGTTTGTGTACTTTGGGAGGAGGGCTCACAGACACACTGAGAGAGGACACTGGGGATGTGTGAATGGTAGTGCACATGAGCGGTGTGTGGTGATGGGCGTGCTGGTGATGGAGGTAGTGGCTGAGGATGTAGTGCATGCAGGTGTGAGTGGAGGCGAGACTGGGAGGGAGGAGGGATACGTGGAGGAGGGGGACACAGTGGGAGAGTGGATGTTGGTATGTCTGCATGGGTATGATGCTTGTGTGAGTGCCTGTGGGATGTGTGGTGCTTATGTTTGCCTGAGCAACTCTTGTGTGTTGATGTGTGTGCATGCTGGTCTGATGGTGTGCTTGGGATAGGCTGAGGTACTGGGGATTGGGACTGGGTGGAGGTGGTTGGAAGGGGGGAGGCTGGACACAGGGACAATGGCTGCCATCAGTGCTGAGGCCAGAGCCTGAAATGCTCTCTGTTGGGCTGCCTGGCCAGAATGAATGCCCTCCAGGTATGCATTTGTTTGTTGCAAATGCCTCTCAACACCCTGGATGGCATTCAGAATGGTAGACTGCCCAACAGTGAGGGATCTCAGGAGGTCAATAGCCTCCTCACTGAGGGCAGCAGGGCTGACTGGGGCAGTGCCTGAGGTGCCTGGGGCGAAGGAGATGCCCATCCTTGTGGGTGAGCGGGCACAGGACACACGCTGAGGGTCTGTTGGGAGGGCGGTGCTGGTAGGGGGGGGTGGCGGCTGTACCTGTTGATACGGTGGGCACAGAGGAGCCCGCACCGCAAGGGAGCTCCCATCAGAGGAGGAGTCAATGTCGATGGTCTCTGCTCCTGTCCCCGCCGTGGAGCTCCCCTCGCCCTCCGTCCCACTGGTGGCTTCAGACTCCGTTGTTTCGCCCCCACAGGGCCAAGTTGGATGCAGCTCCCTCCTGCTCCGGTGCCAGTGCTCCTATGCCTGATGATGCTATTGCACACAAGAACAGGGAGACCACAAAAAGGGGGGGAAAGACAGGAGAAAGACATGTTCAGTTCATGCAACACCACTACCGTTGGCGGACACAACCGACACAGCAGCCCTCTGCACTACGCCACACATAGTTCCTAAAATAATCACATGCCCATGGGGTACAAGGCCTAAGCCAGATTGCTGCACACCTGGAAGTCATAGGAGACTGACTAGGTGTAGATGGCACTAACCACTAGTGGGGTTGGGGTGCCACATAGCCTGCTCACAAGGGACCTTGCCTACCAAGCTCGCCCTGGCCTAGGGGAACCCACTGCCCACCTCCCCTACCCAGACACCTTGTAATGCGCGCAAAGTCAGCTGAATGAGAGTGTACTCACCCCCTTGTGGCTGCTGTGACGCCCTCAAGTGCCCATCCAACTCCGGATACGCCACCACTAGGATCCGGAACATCAGGGGGGTCATGATGTGACGGGCACCCCTCCCACGTTGGGAGGCCATCCCCAGCTGGACCTCCGCCCTCTTCTTGCTCCAGCGCCGCAGATCCTCCCATCTTTTAAGGCAGTGGGTGCTCCGTCTGTGGTGGACCCCTAGGGTCCGGACGTCCTTGGCGATGGCACGCCAAATAGCCTTCTTCTGGTGGGCGCTGACCTAGAGGAATGGTACAGGGGGAAAGGAAATTGTTTACCCGTCCGGACCGTCATACACATTGGCCCCCATTCCCACCCTTGCCCTGACGCACATGCACTCACCGTCCGCACATGCAGACCTCAGCCCCCCCATGTATTTTCCATCCACACCACTCCAAACAGGCATTGCCCATGCAGCATGCTCACAGTGTACTCACCTGTTTGTCTGGAGGACCGTACAGTTGTGTGTACTGGGGGAGGACCCCATCCACTAATTTCTCCAACTCCTCCGAAGTGAAGGCAGGGGCCCTTTCCCCAGACACATGAGCCATCGTCGCTTCCAGACACAGGTCACAGCAGCACTTGCAGTGTAGGTCCTCTCCTGTACAAGGTCAGGTATCAAGTGAGTGAACAGACAAAAAATGGCGGTCATGTCCGCGGCAGTGCTTACCGTCACTGCCGGCGTACATCGTCATGGGGTCCTCGGACCCATAGGGTCCAATGTTATCCAATGCAGATGTGCGCCACGGCCTTCGACCGCCCATCGCGACGGTGTACTACGCCAGCGCAATTACCTTATATCCCCTTGTCCCACCTTACAGGTCAGGCAGCCGCCATTTCAGGGTGCCACATGGCATTAATAATAACTGCGTCACACCAATGTAGGACTGGAATAGACACAGTTACAGGCACATTGCAGATTAATATATGTGTGCAAATGACATTTTGTGATACCTCAGTGTTGGCTGACTCTCTGCTCGCTGTTCTCCTGCTTCGGGCACGTCTGCTGGGGCAGGTGATGAGATGACGGCATCCTCCAGTGTACAGACCGTTGGTGGACCTGTCGACCACGGACGAGAGACACATCATAGTCACCTACAGACTTGATTGTGCAACAGTCCAGGAACTGTGTGCCCAGTTAGAGCCAGACCTGATGTCAGCTATCTGCCATCCCACAAGGATACCCCCTCTAGTGCAGGTTCTGTCAGTACTCCATTTCCTGGCAAGTGGTTCCTTTCAAACAACAGTGGTCATTGCATCAAGGATGTCCCAGCAAATGTTCTCTAACGTGTTGTCCAGAGTGTTGTCTGCCCTGCTGAAACACATGCGCAGCTACATCGTGTTCCCTCAGGTGGAGGATTTGCCCACAGTGAAAGGTGACTTCTATGCCCTGGGACATATCCCCAACATCATTGGTGCCATTGATGGGACACATGTGGCATTGGTACCCCCAAGCAGGAGTGAACAGGTGTTCAGAAACCGGAAGAGCTACCATTCTATGAATGTGCAGATGGTGTGTTTGGCAGACCAGTACATCTCCCATGTGAATACCAAGTTTCCGGGCTCAGTGCATGAGGCTTACATTTTGAGAAATAGCAGCATCCCTTATGTGATGGGGCAACTCCAGAGGCACCGTGTGTGGCTTATAGTTGAGGAGAAGGACCCTATACAGTGTTAATAGGTGTCTGGGTATGGGGTTGTCCCTAAGGGTTAGTGTGTGTCTAACAGTTGTCCCTCGATATTTGCAGGTGACTCTGGTTACCCCAACCTGTCATGGCTACTGACCCCAGTGAGGAATCCCAGGACAAGAGCAGAGGAACGCTACAACGAGGCACATGGGCGAACTATGAGGGTGAGTAAACAAACCTTCGGCCTCCTGAAGGCCAGATTCCGGTGCCTCCATATGACAGGTGGTTCTCTCTACTACTCACCAAAGAAGGTGTGCCAGATCATCGTGGGCTGCTGGTTGCTGCACAACCTGGCTTTGCAACGGCAGGTGCCTTTTCTGCAGGAGGATGGTCCAGCCGGTGGTCTTGTGGCAGCTGTGGAGCTTGTGGACAGTGAAGAAGAGGTTGCAGAATAAGAGGACATCAACAACAGAAACAACATAATCATGAAATACTTCCAGTGAGACACAGGTAAGAAGATGTCACTGCCTCCCATATCTCATACTGTTATTGGAGCTAGCATAAGTCTGTCTTTTACACTCAGTGTTTGGACCCTGACTTGTCACTTTGGCTTTCCATTTCACAGATGTGGGTCCCACTATGTGGCCTCTGCTATATTTCCTCCAGGCCTACAGCTGTGTTACATTGGTATGTGCACAAGTAAATTGACATTGCTATATTTCATGGTTATTGCAATTACATGTTTGTGAAAGCAGACTGACTCCAGATTGTTTTGTGATTGAATGTGTGTTTATTTCTGGGCAAATAAGTGGAGGGGTTGGAAAATGGGTGGGGGGATGGTGGAGGAATGTCCATGGCGGAGTCCAGTCTATTTGTTTCACAGGTGCATTGTCCAAAGGGGCATAGGAAGGGGAGCAATGGCAGTTGAAGGATGGACAGGGTGACAAAGAGGGACAGAAGGGTGACATTCAGGGGGGTCTCATTTCTTGGCGGGGGTTTTTGCAATGTTCTCTGTCTTGTTCCTGGATCTCAGGGACCATTTGCGGGGTGGTTCTCCATCTGCAGGGGGTGGGGTGCTGGTGTCGTGTTCCTGTGGCGGTGCCTCCTGTCCACTAGCGCCGGTGGAGGTGGAGGGCTGTTCATCGTCCAGGCTAGTGTCAGGGGCCCCTTGTTGTGCCACTCTGTCCCTCCTGGTGTAGACACGGTCTTGCAGCACCCCTGCAATGGTGACCAGGGTGTTTTTAATGGACTTCAGGTCCTCCCTGATCCCCAGATAGTGTTCCTCCTGCAGCCGCTGGGTCTCCTGAAACTTGGCCAGTACCGTTACCATTGTCTCTTGGGAATTATGGTAAGCTCCCATGATGTTGGAGAAGGCCTCGTGGAGAGTGGGTTCCCTGGGCCTGTCCTCCCCCTGTCGCACAGCAGTCCTCCCAGCTTCCCTGTTTTCCTGATCCTGCCCCCTGAACCGTGTGCCCACTGCCACTGCCCCCAGGTCCCTGATTTTCTTGGGTTGGTGGGTTTGCCTGGGTTCCCTGTAGTGGTGGACACACTGCTGCTTGACGTGTCCTGGGGACAGAGGGATGGGCCCGCTGGGTGGGTGCTGTGGTGGTGATTCCTGAGGGGGGAGACTCTGTGGTGGCTTGTGCCAGTGTCAGGGGAACCGACTGTCCCGAAGACCCTGATGGGCTGGGCTGGTCATCTTGATCCAGTTGTGCAGAGCTGCTGTCATCACTGTGGGTCTCTTCTGTGGGGGGACTGGATATGTCTGGTACCTCCTGTCCGGTGACGTTGGTTAGGGGTCCTGTAGGGGTGTAAAGGCAAGATCATTGCATCTGTGTGTGCCGTCGTGTGCGAAGGGTGAGTGACCCTGTACTCCAGTGCTTGCATTCTTGGCTTGGTCCTTGTGTGATATTTGGTTTGGGGTCTGTGTGGGTATCTGTAGTGGACATGCTTTGGTGATGGGTGTCCATGCTTTGGTATTGCATGCAGGGCTTGGTATTGGGATGAGTGGGTTGTGATAGTGGGGCATATGTGAGGTGTTGGAGTAATGGGGTGAGGGTGGGAGTATGTGATGGCATGCTGGTAGGGTGGGGTGGATAAGGTAGTAAAGATTTGATTTACCAGAGTCCAGTCTTCCTGCTACTCCTGCGAGGCCCTCAGGATGCAGTATTGCCAATACCTGCTCCTTCCATGTTGTTTGTTGTGGGGGAGGAGGTGGGGGTCCACCGCCAGTCCTCTGTACAGCAATCTGGTGTCTGGAGATCACGGAACGTACCTTTCCCCGTAGGTCGTTCCACCTCTTCCTGATGTCATCCCTAGTTCTTGGATGCTGTCCCACTGCATTGAGCCTGTTGACAATTCTGCGCCATAGCTCCATATTCCTTGCAATGGAGGTGTGCTGCACCTGTGTTCTGAATAGCTGTGGCTCTACCCGGACAATTTCCTCCACCATGACCCTGAGCTCCTCCTCAGAGAACCTGGGGTGTTGTTGAGGTGCCATGATGTGGTGTGGGTGATGTGTAAGGTGGTGTGTGGTGTGAAGTGTGAGGGGATGTGTTGTGTGTTGTTTGAGGTGCGTGGATGTTGTGTAAGTGATGGTGTTGTGTGTCTGTGGATTCTGGTGTTGGTTATGGTGGTGTCTCTCTCTGGCGTGGTTTCAGAATTCTGGTAGTAAGGGTTTGTGGGTGATGTGGGTGTGTGTTTTATAGTGGTGTGAGTGTGTGTATGTGTATCAGGTGTGTGTATTTCGAATTGTCCAATGTGGTGGTGTTTTGGAAATGTGTGTGTATTTTGAGCGCAGCGGTGTGTACCTCCAATGGATTACCCCAGTTGAAAGACCGCTGCGTTGATTCGTGGGTCGTGATAGTCGGGGCGTATTCTTGTTGGCGTGACGGTTTTGTTATCGCCAGTTTATCACTGACCTTTGGTGTTGCAGACTTGTGTGGGTTTCTGTATTATGGCGGATTCAGAGATGTGGGTCGCAATAGCTGTGACGGAATTCCGCAGCCGCAGCGGTATGTTGACGGTCTTCTGCACGGCGGTAAGCGGGATTTACCGCTAGGGTTGTAATGAGGGCCTAAGGCTTCAGTATCATTAAAAAAAAAGAAGTGCCAGCTTCCGTCAGCACCCAGGATTGGTGCTAGCAAGGGAGCCGATGGAGGCGTGGGGAAACTGGGGCTCCCCCGTGGTCCTCAACAATAAATATGCATCCAAGTGTCCAGGGTGGGCACCGGGACACCCCAAAAAAACAACAACAAAAAAACAAATGAATAGCAAATGAGCTGCATTTATTATTCACTGCTCCTGCAATAATATAATTTCATACCTGTGTTGCCCCTAGAAGAGACAAGGGCAGCACTAAACATTTTTTTATGTCATAGGGGGAGGGGCTGCAGGGAGTGCAGCAGCCCCAAGTCACATATTTAAAAAAAAGCAGTATGTCTCCTGTGTTGTTGAATCCATAACCTCAAGAAAGCTTACCATACTTTAAAGCACTGTTAGTTGGAGCTCTATGCTCTTCAACTAGAGTGCAGGCCCCACTGTGGTCAGTTTCATAACCATATCTGCCAGCTGGAAAATTGTTAAAAAAGACTCAAAGACTTGTTGATTTTTTTTAAGTGAAGCTTTATTTAATTTTTAATGACCTTCACTTTTACTCAACACTGAACCATGTGAATTAATGAAATATACATTACATTATGATTATTGGTCATTTTCTGTCAAAGACAATACATATGCTTTATATATGTTGATTATCTGATCCATTCACAAAGCCAACAGACCCACTTTTTATATTTTGATGTTCCTACCCTTTGACAAAGTCAGTAGGTATGCCTTACCTGAAACTATACCCTATATATTCAGCTGTGTGCGCCTTTGAGAGTTTGGGCACCAGGATATGCGCACAACCCCCTACTGCACACAAGCCATGCACAGCTAGGAGTTGGGCGCATGGCTCAGCCTGGGCAAACCACACATGGCCAAAGGCTGTGTGCAGTATAGAGTTAGCTGTATGCAAGGAGTTGGACTCATGGCCTCATTGCTAACTAACCCTCATATTACATCACTCATGACATGATCTAAGACTTCCCCAACAACATAACTTCACATCTGAAATGACATCTTTAATGAGAAGACAGTACATGGCAGGGACAAGAGTTATTGTTACTTGACATAACTATAAAGGGGCGTGGCCAAGGTGGCGACCGCGACGGACGCTTGTTAAAGAGCTCCACGCTGGGCCTGTTCATCATCCCTGCATCCATTGCGGCAGGGAACTTCTGCTGCGGTCGCTGCCTGTAAGCGGAGGTCCCGGTGCTACCTACAATGCGCCATTCTCATGGTTGGTGGGTGGAGGTGAGGAACACCACAAGGGAGGACTCCAACCGGTGTGGACCTCTGGCAAGACTTGAAGTCGGTGTTGCAGTACCCGCGCCACCACTGTTGCTGCTTAACGCACAGACCCCAAGCAGGTCAATGGAGGGGGCCCAACCACTGCCCTTCTGTTTACATATTACCTGACTGACGGCCCTGTAGTTTAGGACCGTCCGACTTGCCCTGCGACCTGCCCCCCCTGCATCAGGCCACGAGTCCCACAACCCCATTGTTAAGAGAGGATCCTTTCCCATGTAGGACTGCAGTGCCTTGGTGGGGAACGGAGGCCCAGTGCTTACGGAGGATCACTGCTCTGCCGCCTGCTGTTCATCGTGCACAGCGCCTGGGGGACTTGCAGCAGGGAGGACTTTTCTTCCTTCGTCCCTCCTTTCTTTTAACCTGCTATGTACTTCCCAGACACCCTGCAGCTTTGAACTGTGCTAGGGGGCAACCAGCCCTGAACACTGTCGCCACATGAGCGATCTGCACGGGGATCTTGCACCCTCAGGAGAGCCCCAACGAGGCCAACAGCGGTAACCTATTGCGCTCTACGTTAAGGACTTCTGGAGAGGACCCGCGTGGGGGAAGGACTGCCCTGAGCTTGCAGGTTTGACCCTCTGCGCCCCTCCTGGGACTATGATGTGTGCCTGGGAGGAGCTGCATGAGTAATAAACACTACACCAGGCACTGACTCTGCTTCTTCCACCCTCGAGGGCGGACCTGGGAGGGCTCTGGGAGGGCCTGCTCACCTGGAGCCAGCGAGGATTACACCACAAGACCTCGAGGGGGGCTCCTTATGTGAATAACTCCATGCCTGCGAAGCTGAGATGTTTCAGCGGTCGGATACCATCTGGAGTAACCATGCACTGCCGCCGCCTGCAGCATAAAATGAGAAGTTGCGCACCTCCCTACAAGCCTATCGACCTCTGCACTGCTTCCGCCCAATAGTAATTCTATATCTGCGAGTGCCTGCTCCCCTTTCCCCCCGGCTTGCCCCTTTGTGCGTGATAAAGTCTGGGTGCTGCTCTTCCCCGTCGCACATGCCGAGGCCTCTGGAGTACTCCGCACTAGGTGACCTAGACAATATCATTCCTCCACTCAGCAGCCTCAAGGGGAAAACTCGTCTCATAAAGACAGTGTCTGATGTACCAGCTGTAGGGATCCCCCCCAGCTCTTGCAGCCCCCGAACACAGATATCTTGAGATATCTTGAGACCACGTTTTACAAACACTAGGAACTGTTGGAAAAGGTCCTTAACCCCTTCGCTGCCAGGCCTTTTCCCCCTCAGGTGCCAGGCCTTTTTTTGGCTATTTGGGGCAGTTCACGCTTAGGCCCTCATAACTTTTTCTCCACATAAGCTACCCACGCCAAATTTGCGTCCTTTTTTTCCAACTTCCTAGGGATTCTAGAGGTACCCAGAGTTTGTGGGTTCCCCTGAAGGAGACCACGAAGGTAGACAAAATTCAGCAAAAAGTTCAGTTTTTACACACAAAAAAAGGAAAAAAGGGCTGCAGAAGAAGGCTTGTGGTTTTTCCCCTGAAAATGGCATCAACAAAGGGTTTGCGGTGCTAAAATCAGCATCTTCTCAGCTTTCAGGAACAGGCAGACTTCAATCAGAAAACCCAATTTTCAACACAATTTTGGCATTTTACTGGGACATACCCCATTTTTACAATTATTTGTGCTTTCAGACTCCTTCCAGTTAGAGACAGAAATGGGTATGAAACCAATGCTGGATCCCGGAAAGCTAAACATTTCTGAAAAATAAACAAAATTCTGAATTCAGCAAGGGGTCATTTGTGTAGGTCCTACAAGGGTTTCCTACAGAAAATAACAGCTGAAATAAAGAAATATTAACATTGAGGAGAACAATCAGCCATTTTTCTCCACGTTTTACTCTGTAACTTTTTTCTGCGATGTCAGATTTTTTAAGGCAATATACCGTTACGTCTGCTGGACTCTTCTGGTTGCGGGGATATATAGGGCTTGTAGGTTCATCAAGAACCCTAGGTACCCAGAGTCAATAAATGAGCTGCACCTTGCAGTGGGTTTTCATTCAATAAAGGGTGTACAGCAATTCATTTGCTGAAATATAAAAAGTGAAAAATAGGTATCAAGAAAACCTTTGTATTTGCAAAATGGGCACAAGATAAGGTGTTGAGAAGCAGTGGTTATTTGCACATCTCTGAATTCGGGGGTGCTCATATTAGCATGTGAATTACAGGGCATTTCTCAAATAGACGTCTTTTTTACACACTGTCTTACATTTGGAAGGACAAAATGTAAAGAAAGACAAGGGGCAATAACACTTGTTTTGCTATTCTGTGTTCCCCCAAATCTCCCGATAAAAATGGTACCTCACTTGTGTGGGTAGGCCTAATGCTCGCGACAGGAAACACAACATGGACACATCACATTTTTACAATGAAATCTGACATGTTTTTTGCAAAGTGCCTAGCTGTAGATTTTGGCGTCTATCTCAGCCGGCACCTAGGGAAACCTACCAAACCTGACATTTTTTTTAAACTAGACACCTAGGGGAATCCAAGATGGGGTGACTTGTGGGGTTCTCCCCAGGTTCTATTACCCAGAATCCTTTGCAAACCTCAGAATGTGGCCCAAAAAACACTTTTTCCTCACATTTCGGTGACAGAAAGTTCTTGAATCTGAAAGGAGCTACAAATTTCCTTCCACTCAGCATTCCCCCAAGTCTCCTGATAAAAATGGTACCTCACTTGTGTGGGCAGACCTAGTGCCCACGACAGGAAATGCCCCAAAACACAACGTGGACACATCACATTATCCCAAAGAAAACAGAGCTGTTTTTTGCAAAGTGCCTAGCTGTGGATTTTGGCCTCTAGCTCAGCCGGCACCTAGGGAAACCTACCAAACCTGTGCATTTTTTAAAGCTAGACACCTAGGAGGAATCGAAGATGGGGTGACTTGTGGGGCTCTCACCAGGTTCTGTTACCCAGAATCCTTTGCAAACCTCCAAATTTGGCCAAAAAAACACTTTTTCCTCTCATTTCGGTGACAGAACGTTCTGGAATCTGAGAGGAGCCACATACTTCCTTCCACCCAGTGTTCCTCCAAGTCTCAAGATAAAAATGGTACCTCACTTGTGTGGGTAGGCCTATCACCCACGACAGGAAATTCCCCAAAACACAACGTGGACACATCACATTTTCCCAAAGAAAACAGAGCTGTTTTTTGCAAAGGGCCTAGCTGTGGATTTTGGCTTCTAGCTTTTTCTACATGGCAGCATCCCGAAGTCAAAAAAGTGCAGCCCTTACCATTCCAAGTGGGTCAATTTTGAGGGTTATCAAGCTCTCATGGCCCAAATGTAAAACCAAAACCCAAAATAATCAAATGTCCTCTTGCTTGCTGTGGGATAAGATGTTTTAGTGTGCGGGGGAGTGTTGAAAAACTGTTACTCCCTTCAGTTGGTGTGGGGGGGATAACCAGGCCCATACTGGTTGGTAGCCACCACCGGACTATTTTATTTTTAATTCCCTGGCATATAGTAGACTTTCTGCCCCCCCCCAGGGTGTGGATCGGGATAATTGCCCAGTCTTCCCACTGATGGGCAGAACAACTTTGGCCCCATTTATTTGGAATGGGGGTATGACCATACCCCCACCCTCTTATTTTGAAACAAAATATCTTCCCTGGTCTCTGGTGGGCTTTCTGCCCCTCTTGGGGGCAGATGGGCTTTCCAAAAATAGGTCGATTTGCCCCCAAGGGGGGGGGGCAGATATGGCCAACAGTAATGTGCCTCCATGGGGAGCGACCCTTGCCCAAGGGGCTGCCCCCCCAAAACAAAACACACACATACACACACACTAATCCCGGGTGTCTAGTGCTTTCTGCCCCCCCTTGGGGGCAGATTGGTCTAACAAAAATAGGCCAATCAGCCCCCAAGTGGGGCAGAAAGAGCCTAAATACAATTAGCCCCCCAGGGGCACGACCTTTGCCTAAGGGGTGGCTCCCCATACATAAAAACATAAAGTAAATAAAAAATAAAAAAATATCCTGGCTTAATTATATTAGGCCGATCTGCCTCCGGGGGGGCAGAAAAGGCCTAAAAATATTTTGCCCCTCCTGGGGAGCAGCCCTTGCCCAAGGGGCCGCTCCCCTTATGCGTAAGTGTGATAAAAAAAAAAGTCGCTGGTGTCTAGTGGTTTCTGCCCCCCCTAGGGGCAGATCGGCCTAACTATATTAGGCCAATCTGCCCCCGGGGCAGAAATGGCCTGAAAATAATTTGGCCCCCTGGGAGCGACCCTTATCCTAAGGGGTCGCTCCCCACACATAAAAAAATTAAAATAAAAAAATACAAAATTCTCCCTGGTGTCTAGGGGTTTTCTGCCCGAAATGGCCTAAAAATAATTTGGCCCACTGGGAGCGGCCTTTGCCCGAGGGGCCGCTCCCCTTATGCGTAAGTGTGATAAAAAAAAGGCCCTGGTGTCTAGTGGTTTCTGCCCCCAGGGGGGCAAAAATGGCCTGAAAATAATTTGGGCCCCCGGGAGTGACCCTTATCCTAAGGGGTTGCTCCCCATACATAAAAAAATAAAAATAAACAACAAAAATAATTATCCCTGGTGTCTAGGGGTTTTCTGCTCCCCCTGGGGACAGATCGGCCCATTATATTATAATAAGCCGATCTGCACCCAGGGGTGTCAGAAATGGGCGAAAAATAATTTGGCCCCCTGGGGAGCAGCCCTTGCCCAAGGGGCCGCTCTTCTTATGTGTAAATGTGATAAAAAAAATGTGCTGGTGTATAGTGGTTTCTGCCCCCAGGGGGAGCAGAAACGGCCTAAAAATAATTTGCCCCCCCCGGAGCGACCCTTGCCTAAGGGGTAGCTCCGCACACATAAAAAAATAAAAATAAACAAAAAAAAGTTATCCTTGGTGTCTAGGGGTTTTCTGCCGCCCTCGGGGACAGATCAACCTAATTATATTAGGCCGATCTGCCCCCAGGGGGTCAGAAATGGTCTAAAAATAATTTGGCCCTCGGGTGCGAACCTTGCCTAAAGGGTCGCTCCTCACACATAAAAAAAAATATATATATATATGTATATCCCTGGTGTCTAGGGGTTTTCTGCTCCCCCTGGGGGTAGAAACAGCCTAAAAATTATTTGGTCCCCTGGGAAGCGGCCCTTGCCCAAGGGGCCGCTCCCCTTATTGATATACACACAAAAAAAAAAATCCCTGGTGTCTAGTGTGCATTTCTGCTGCCCAATCACATCGCGATCGGGTAGCAGAAATGCTGTGAGAAACATGAAAGGAAAGAAAAGGTCTTTCCTTTCCTTTCATGTCTCTCCCGTCCCACCTTCAGGTTGGGAGAGAAGGAATAGTTTCTTACCTGTAACTCCAGTTCTCTCGTAGGGGTATTTCCATGATAGTCATAAGCACCGAATAGTTCCGCACGCCTGCGGGGGACCCCGGAGCACTGTTCTGTAGTGTCTTCTTAAGTGTAGATGTTTGCCTTTCTTGAGGAAGGCCTGCAAAGTCACTTAAGAATGTCAATGTGCAGCCTAGAGGAAAAACTACAAAGGCCAAATTGTTCATTCTTTTTGGTTGAAAAAAGGGTACTGTAGTATAGATATACATTAAAAAACATGTATATTCTAGAGATGATGTAGAAAAAATCTTTCATAAACCTTTTTACAACTTTAAAATAAGGATGAAACAATGCAGGGCAGTGTAGCCCATAGGCTGCCATTATACAGAATGTAAATAGAGCTGTGCCTTTAAAAAGAGAAAGACTTCCTGTATCCCATCATGCATAGCAAAAGGCAGTTGCCTCCGTTCTTTTTGTAGGCTTGTAATGTGACGTGAAGAAGTCTGAAAATATCTTTCATTATTAATATTATTATAATTATTATCATGTCAACTCCACCAGGGAGGAGGGAGGGTTGCTTATGACTATCATGGAAATACCCCTGGCGTGTGGAACTATTCAGTGCTTACGACTATACATGGAAATCCCCTACGAGAGAAATGCTTTTGCATTTCTCTTCCAGGATCGTGCTGGAAGCATGCTTCCAGCGCGATCCGAGGTGACTTCTGATGAGGTCAGCGTGCAATCTGCGCGCTGCCGTCATCAGACGTCACTGGTGAGGTGGTGGAGGGGGGTCAGGGGTGGAAGGGGAAACGATTCCCCTTCCATCCCGACTGGGGGGTGTAGGGCGGGTGCAGGACGAGCTGGTCTCGTCCCAGGCACACGGGAACCATGTGCCTGGACGAAACCAGCTCGCCCGCGGCACCCAAGGGGTTAACGCTATTCTTGATACCAGGACCTCACTAGAAGTGAAAACTGATTCTGTGTCTCTTGATGCGAGCCTCTTGTGAGCGGATCACCGCAAACTCACTGGGAGGGTCGATGAAATGGAATCAATAGTACACACTCTCTCTCCAACGGTACACAACCTGCAATCTAAGCTTGCGGCAATGCAGGAGCAGGTATCATCCTTACATCACAGAGCGGAAGATGCCGAGGGGCGTTCTTGGCGCAATAACATCTAGTTTATTGGATTCCCAGAACGAACGGAGCTACCTAACCCTGAACTATTTCTTGAGGAAAGGCTCATTAACACTGTGCTGAAGGACAAACTCACAACCCTGTTCTCTGTGGAAGGAGCACACCGCATCCCAGGACGCCCACGTAGGGCAGGAGCACCTCCACACCCCCTGATTGCCCGAGTCCTAAATTTCTGCAATCGAGACACAATCCTGCAACTTTTTTGCACAAAGGGGCCCAGGCACTTCGAGAACACAATCATCTCAGCCTAATCTGACTTCACCTTGGAGGTCAAACGCAGCTCCTACATGAAGGTCAAACAACACGTGCAAGAACTTCAACTCCGTTATGCACTCCTGGAAATACCACCCATATCTTTACCAATGTAGGAGGCTGGCCTGGCTTATAGTGGGTACCTTGTGGTACTTACACCATGTGCCAGGTCCAGTTATCCCTTATTAGTAGAATAGAGGTGTTTCTAGCAGCTTAGGTTGACAGAAGGTAGCTTTGGCAAAGCATCTTAGGCTGAACTAGGAGACATGCAAAGCTCCTACTATACCACTTATATCATATAGCACAATATCATAAGAAAACACAATACTCAGAGTTACTAAAAATAAAGGTACTTTATTTTTGTGACAATATACCACAAGTATCTCAGTGAGTACCCTCAGAAGGTAAGTGATATACACAAGTTATATGTACACAAACCAAAATCAGGTAAGTAACAGTTAGAAAAGTAGTGCAAACAATGTAGAATAACAATAGAGTGCCATAGGGAGAAATAGGCCTAGGGGCAACACAAACCATATACTCCAAAAGTGGAATGCGAACCACGAATGGACCCCAGGCCTAGTGTAGTGTGTAGAGGGTTGCTGGGAGTGTAAGAAAACACTAAGGGTGTCCAAGATACCTTACCCCAAGACCCTGAAAAGTAGAAGTAAAGTTACCCTACTATCCCAGAAAGACAGTAAAGTCACAATAGGGGATTCTGCAAGGAAAACAACTGACTGCAAAACACTGAAGACGGATTCCTGGACCTTTGGACCTGTAAAGGAAGGAGACCAAGTCCAAGAGTCACGCAAGTGTCCAGGGGGGCAGGAGCCCACTAAACCCCGGATGAAGGTACAAAGTGGAAGAAGCCGACGATTATGCAACAACGGAAGGTGCCAGGAACTTCTCCTTTGGTCAGAAGATTTCCCAAGGCGTGCTGGAGGATGCAGAGTTGTTTCCACGCAGAAAGACCGCAAATAAGCCTTGCTAGCTGCAAGAGTCGCGGTTGAGGATTTTGGGTGCTGCCAGGGCCCAGGAAGGACCAGGAGGTCGCCCCTTGGAGGAGGAGACAGAGGGGCCACTCAGCAACACAGAGAGCCCACGCAGAAGCAGGCAGCACCCGCAGAAGCACTTGAACAGGCACTTAGAAGATCTGAGGACGACGGTCGACTCAGAACAACAGAGGAGGGTCCCACGACGTCGGAGTCCAACTCAGTGAGTTGGGCAATGCAGGACAGAGTGCTGGGGACCTGGGCTAGGCTGTGCACAAAAGAAGTCTTGCAAAAGTGCACAGAAGCCAGAGCAGCTGCAGTTCACGCAGTACACAGGATTACTATCTGGCCACAAACAGGCCAAAAGTGGAGGTAACAAGGCTAGGAAGAGGCTACCTTCCTACAACCACCCCCAAAGATGTTTGGACCTGGACTCATGCGAAGGGCCTTGCTCCTGCCACTGAGGGTGAGGAGGGAAGTGGGTGACACCCAAATCCGGGCACCACTAGCGCAAAATGATGCGCATATGTCTGGATCGAACCCAAGCGGCCACAGAACAAGCGCGTGTGGTGGAGGCAGTGATGCTCCACCATCAAGCAAATTCTTTTGACGCTCTGAGAAATAATTCACCTGATGACACTGGCTCTTAAGTCTGCCACTCTGAGTCCTCCTACACTTCTAGCACTGGGGCACCTTAGGGTTACATCCGGTCCGCTGATGACCTCATGTGACCCGCCCTCTCGACCTGCTGACTCCTTTGTGACATCCCATGCTGCTGGATTCCAAATACCTCTGCCTCCATTGTGTCAGGGCCCATGGCACCTCTTCACTATACTCACGGGCCCACGCAATGGGTCACTGACCCTGCTACTATGGCACGCCCCACCTGTTTCTCCTATTTTTCTCTTTTCCTTATGTTGCTGTGTTGCTGTTAAAGATATGTGGGCGGACTACTCATATTTACTGCATGGGGGAGGGGGGATGATACTGCATATGTTTTGCTCTGGAACTGCTCTTTAGACACAATGCTGCTCTTATACTCATTCCACAAGTCTATCAACACTGACCCGAGTGGGTTCTCACTGAAAGGAGGCGGCAATCAGTAGGACACAGGGGATTTGTTATTGTGTGTCCACCACATGCTTCCTCCTATGACGCCTGGACTGACACCTACATGTCTCATCCCACAATACAACGTTACAACATGGATTGTGTGTGGCATGTCCAACCCGGCCAAGCACCACTAAGTGTATACATACCTTAGACGTCGACATGCTCACATTGCTATGCCCCAGGAAATGCACCTCACAACTCTTGAATTGGGTATTCGCATCAGATGGAGGAGGCAAACCTATGGAACCACTGTGTCAGCGTATGCGTGGGGGGTACTCATTTGGGTCACCCCTCTGGTCCCCTTTGCTAATACTGCTCAACAGGTGGACACAGATGGGTGATTTGTAATTCTGGAGGGCCTCCTGGATGGCGCCCCTTGACCCTAGTAGCATTATATGCCCTAACACTAATCAAGCAGGGTATATGGATGTCATCCCCCCAATGCTATTCCATGATCCATTGTACCCCGGGCTTTGGGGTGGGGACTCTAACTGGTCTAGACTTGCAGCTTGATTGTTCTCACCCCCTTTTCCTATAGCACCCAGCATACGCAAGACACAACACTTTACTAATTGGTGCACGTGCATGCTATTGCATGACATGTGGTGCATGAGCCACCCACATTATCGTTGAGTATTCGTACTACTCACCGATTCATGATATACATACCAGGATCGATCTCTTTCTTTGCACGGATCATCTCGGTCCCTTAATGGTCCGATTGGACTCCTGCCCTATCTGATCACTGTCCTTTGTAACTAACCCTACGATGGGGTAAACAACGGCCTGTCATAACCACCTGGTGCCTTCAGACTGAATCACTCTCAGACCCTCCCTTCTGTGAAGCTCTGTCACAATGCCTTGCACGTTATTTTGAAAAGAACAATGGTTCTGCTTTGTCCCGCACCCTGGAATGGGACACTCATAAAGTAGTGATCCGTGGACACTGCATGGCGTCCTCTTGGGGTATCCGACACCTTCTGGCTCCGGATCTTACTGCCATCAAGCAAGATCTCCATTTGGTGGAAACCCAGGTCGCTGCCTGAACATCGTTACCAACCCAATAACGCCAACTATGTGAACACCGCAATGAAGTGGACTCATCTTTGAGCTGCCATGACTACCGGAAACAGATGGCCCTACAACAAGCCCAGGGGGACCTCTCTGGCAAATTACTAGCATGGCTTGTCCGGGAAGAACAACACAGTGCCCCTACTGTGGCGCTTCACCTTATGACAATACCCTTGTCAGCTACCAACTGGTTAATAATGACGTCTTCCACGCTTACAACCAGGAATTATATAGGAAGCCCGATCCCCCAGCCCGTAACTGCATATCTGGGTTCTCATCTGGGAATTCCCTTCCCAGGCTCTGTGCTTCCCAACGGAATACCCTTGAGGTACCTCTACAAATGGAAGAGATCTGTGCAGCTGTCTCCCTGATTGTGCGCAATAAGACCCCCAGCATAGAAACGAGTATTATGCCACTTTCCCCAACCACACCACTCAGCACCTTCTAGAGGTGTTTAAAGAGGCCAGCGACAGAGGCCGGTTACGGTGTCTCATTCATAATACCCCCCCCCCCGGATGCCTTGGATCAGGTGGCTGTTGTTGGACATTCAAGGGCCGTCAACACTTTAGGAAGTGATTTTCTCTTTTCAGCTCTTACCACTATGGGGATTGGACATCAGTTTTTTAAATGGGTGCACACCTTGTATGTGGACCTGATAGCCAGGGTGAAAACCACCAGGTACTATCAGAATGCTTTGCTATTCAACGGGGTACCCACCAGGGATATCCACTGTCACCTCTTATTTTTGCATTGGCCATGGAACCTCTTGCTTGCCATCTATGTGACTGGGCACAGGCCTTGGGAGTTCCTGAATCAAACAACATCATATCATATCACTTTATGTAGACAATACTGTGGTCTACCTCCGGGATGCCAAGAATGCCCTCCCAGCCTTATGCAACTACTATCTGTATTTGGAGATGCATTGGAGCCTACAGGTGAAATGGCCCAGGTCATGCTTGTTCCCTCTAGCGTCACACCCGCTGCCATACACGGTAGAAATGGTGAATATGCGTCTCCAGCGGTGCTATGCCTCCTTTCAATATCTAGGGGTTTGCATCTACCATACAGTGAGAGACATCTGGGAGGGCAACCTCAACAGGGCAGTCGCTAATATTCACCGGTCCCTGCCTTTCTGGTGGTCTCTATCCTTGTCCCCACTTGGTTGTGTTGCATTGTCTAAGATGTTAATACTGCCCCGGCTGCTGTGTGACATTGCCCATCATGGTCCGCAGAGCTTCTTACGGATTCTTAATGGTCTCCCGCTTGAGCTCATAAGGAGCGAGGGGCCACCGCCATGTGGCCCTGACCAAACTTCAAAGACCGCTGACAGAGAGCGGATTGGCAGCTCCCAACTTTGAACTTTACTATGCAGCAGCACAATTGCAGTTGACGATGGACTGGTTGTGCTCTACCACTTGCCCGGAATTACCACCAGTTTGAGCAAAGCTAGATGGCATAAGTATCTACACTTGGCTGTCTGATCCGTGCTGCCTCTCCCGGTGAGTGTCATCCTAGATGAGGGTTCCCTACACCTGTTGGTGCATATTTGTTACTCCCAAAGTCTTCTGAATTCACTAGTAATCACTGTCTGGGAACTACCAAATCTGTGAGGGGCAATACCAGCCGCTGACAGAGACCTCTGGAGGGACTCAGGCAATAACTACACAGGGAATCTCTACATGGAAGGGACACTCATGACATGCCAAGACATTACAGAGACATATAATATACCACCTAGACAATTCCTTACCTTTTATACCTTGCAACACATGTTGTGAAAATCCTGGGGGACCCTCCCTCATTCCCGGTGTTACATGCTATGCTCTCGGCCGTAGGCACATAACACGCTATTACCACTCTCTACCCTGCAGTACACATGACTCCACCTAATCCCATGGCAAGTGCATGCGTCAAATGAACCGCAGTGTTGCAACAACCTCTAAAAGACTAGGGTGCTCCAGCTGGTGGGAGGAGTGACCCGAAACCCTAGGTTCAGATGCACACAATTTAACTATGTCTATCAGGTCTATTTAGAGCCCCAATGCATCTGGTGAATGTTTCCTCTGCTCTTTTTTGCCTGCCTTGGCTGCAAACTACAACAGGCAGGATTCTATCACATGGTATGGGACTGCCCAACACTGCAGCCAACTTGGCACAAGGTATCCAAGATTGTGACAGAACTCACAACACATGCCCTTCTCTCCACACCTTCTTCATGCCTCCTAGGGTTTTGACATTGCAAGAAGTGAGAGAAGCACCTCCAAAGATTCATTGACCTTGCACTTGTCCTTTACAAACATTGGGTGGCCTGGAAATCGCCTGTCCCCCAGACCTTATCTAATGGTTTTGTGACTTGCTGACATGGACGTGTGCAGAAGCCCATAGACTTCAGTGGCTTTGCATGCGCGGAATTCTCCATTCCAGTGGTGAATGCTGGGAAACCTTCTGACTGAATGTGAATGCTAAGAACGACACTTGCCCCGATCCCTGCGCTACCTCAAGACACATGAATGCCAAGGTAAGATACTGAATTCATTACCCAATTGACCTACATAATGCACAACTCCCCCCCCAACACTCCCCAATCATCTCCCCCGGATAACATCTCCCTCCTTTCCCATATCATGACTCACATTGTAGCATATGCGGCCCAAAGAGCAAGTCGTTTTTGTTAAGATGCTTTACCTGCTTTTACAGAGTTTATTACTGATATCTTTGTATTTGATCTGGCATTGACGTTCACAAATTGCTGAGCGAATATGGCTCTGCTTTTTCTCTATACAAGCCTCATGTGGCAGAAAATCATCCCCTGCTGCACTGAATGTAGCAGATGCCTTACTTAACGTGTGAAAGCTAATAAACACATCTTTAAAAAAATGAAAATATAACTGGTGAATTTCAGGTTTTTTTTTAGTTTATTTTACTGACATTTTCACCTAACTATAATGTCCCTTTAACCTCTGTGTTTTTTTAGTGAATATATATATATATATATATTTTCACTAACAAACCCAAAGGTTACAGTGACGTTATAGTTAGGCTCAGAATTTACACACACAAAACTCCAGAAAATCAGCAGTTAGAGTTATCTCAAGTAACTATAACTCATGCCCGAAGGTAACCAATTCACGCCCTTACCATGCAGTTTTTTCATCTATATTTTGCTGTAAATGTTTCAGTTATATTATCAATGATGTCATAGAGGTTGTCATAACTGATGTATTAACTGGGATAGGTGACAGTGCATGGCGAGGGCATAAGAACGAGTTACTTACCTTCGGTAACGACTTTTCTGGTGGATACATTAGCTACCTGTGGATTCCTCACCTAATGAATACTCCCATGGCGCCAGCATTCGACGGAAATCTTCTTCCTAGTCTCTGCACGTCGACGAGGACGTCACTCTAGCCCACGCGACGCCGTCTGAAGTCATACAGGCAATAAGAGGTCCTCGCCGACGTGCCGACGTCAGTACCAACATTTTTTATGTGCATGAGAATAACAACCCAATGCAATGAAAGAGCAGGGCAACATCCCATAACATTGTAAAATACACAACATTGCAATAAAATGGCTGTATATTTAATATAACTCTTGTTTTTTTTTTTTTAAACAAACAAATATATGCAAATCATTTATATACACAAAGATATATACATATATATATACATATAAATATATACAAGTATCCATAATTACAACTTCTATTGCAACCTTGAAGACCAAGAGGAGCGCACTCAAGGATTACTTGGTAAGACCAGAAAGGCAACGGGGAGGCGGGTGGGACCGTGAGGAATCCACAGGTAGCTAATGTATCCACCAGAAAAGTTGTTACCGAAGGTAAGTAACTCGTTCTTCTGATGGATACAACTACCTGTGGATTCCTCACCTAATGAATAGAGTCCCAAAGCAGTACCACTCCCGGTGGTGGGTGCCGAAATGGTCAAACCAAGAAATCCTGCAGCACTGACCGTGCAAAATGGCCGTCCCTTCTGACCTCAGAGTCCAAACAGTAATGTTTCGCAAAAGTGTGAAGGGACGACCAAGTTGCGGCCTTGCAGATGTCGACCACAGGAACACCCCTGGCCAAGGCCGAAGTGGCCGACTTAGCTCTGGTGGAATGAGCTCTAATGCCATCAGGAGGATCCTTCTTTGCCAAAGAGTAACAGATTTTAATGCAAAGAACAACCCACCTGGAGAGTGTTCTCTTGTGGACTGCCTTTCCTCTCCTCTTGCCCACGTATCCGATGAACAGCTGATCCTCCAGCCTGAAGTCCTTCGTTCTATCAATGTAGAAGCTTAACGCCCTCTTTGGGTCCAAGCGATGTAGTCTCTCTTCCTCCTTTGAAGGATGAGGCGGAGGATAGAACGTGGACAAAGTAATTGTCTGGGCCAAATGGAAGGGTGAAACAATCTTCGGGAGGAAAGCAGCCTTTGTCCTCAACACCACCTTATCCCCATAAAAAGTTGTATAAGGGGGTTTTACCGATAAGGCTTGCAACTCACTCACTCTCGTTGCAGATGTTATAGCCACCAGGAAGACTGTTTTAATAACCAAATACCTTAAGGGGCAAGAATGCATAGGCTCAAAAGGGGACCCCATAAGGAAAGTGAGGACCAAGGACAAATCCCATTGAGGCATAACGAATGGTTTTGGAGGATATTTATTTAGAAGACCTTTCAAGAATCTGAGAACAATAGGGGATTTAAATAAAGATGGTTGGTCTGGAAGACAAATGAAGGCTGACAAAGCCGACAAATAACCCTTAATGGTAGCCACTGCACAACCTTTCTGCGCTAGAGACAGAGCAAAAGACAAAACGTCCGACAGATGAGCATGTAAGTGATCAATCTGTATTTCTCCACACCACATAACAAATTTAGACCACCTATTAGCGTAGATAGATTTAGTGGAGTGTCGCCTGGCGTTAGAGAGAAGGAACTCAGGTTGCCCCGTTCAATCTCCAGGCATGTAGGTGTAGACTCTGGAGGTTGGGGTGTAAAACCTGCCCCTGCGACTGCGAGAGGAGGTCTGCCCTGAGAGGGAGAAGGAGCGGAGGGCACAGCGAGAGTTGGAGAAGGTCGGAGTACCACACCCTCCTTGGCCAATCCGGAGCTATTAAGATGACTTGGGCCCGGTCTTGGCGAATCTTCCTCAACACTCGAGGAATCAAGGGTATGGGGGGAAACGCGTAAAGCAACTGGTCGCACCAGGTTATCAGAAACGCGTCCCCAATGCTCCCTGCACCGGATACTGGAGGCTGCAGAATAACGGACAATGCGCGTTCTCCCGAGTGGCAAACAGATCTATCCGAGGAAACCCCCACATCTGAAAGAATAAACGGACTTGATCTGGATGGAGACGCCACTTGTGGTCGGCCGAGAATTGGCGACTGAGACTGTCCGCACGTACATTCAAGACCCCGGCCAAATGATTTGCTACCAAGCAAATCTGATGGTTCTTTGCCCAGGACCATAGTCGAAGAGCTTCTCTGCAGAGAAGGTAAGACCCTACTCCTCCCTGTTTGTTTATGTACCACATTGTGGTAGTATTGTCCGTCAGGACATGTACCGACTGACCACGAAGGGAAGGGAGGAAGGCCTTGAGAGCCAGACGTACAGCCCGTAACTCTAACAGATTGATATGAAACATCTGTTCCTCTGGAGACCAAAGTCCTTTGATCTCCAGATCCCCCAGATGAGCTCCCCACCCTAGAGTGGAAGCATCCGTTATGACCGTGGCCACTGGTGGCGACTGCGCGAACGGCTTTCCTTGTGAAAGATTGTTGCTCGCAATCCACCACTTCAAGTCCACAGCAGCATCTCTGGAGATCTTGACCGCACCTTCTAGATCTCCTTTGTGTTGAGACCACTGCCTTCGGAGGCACCACTGAAGAGCCCTAATGTGCCAGCTAGCATGCGTGACCAACAGTATGCAGGAGGCAAACAGACCGAGCAGACGAAGGACCTTGAGGACTGGAACTACCGCTCCATTTCGAAACATTGGAACCAATTCCTGAATATCTTGAACCCGCTGAGGCGGAGGAAAGGCTCGATTCAATGTTGTATCCAGTACTGCCCCAATGAACAGGAGGCGCTGAGAGGGCTCCAGGTGAGATTTTGGCATGTTCACCGAAAAGCCCAGGTCGAACAACAACTGGGTTGTTGACTGCAGATGATATGACACAAGCTCCGGGGACTTGGCTTTGATCAACCAGTCGTCCAAGTAAGGGAATACTGCTATCCCCTTCCTTCTGAGCTCTGCCGCAACCACTGACATCACCTTCATGAAGACTCGAGGTGCTGAAGTAAGACCAAACGGAAGGACCGCAAACTAATAATGCTGCGACCCTACCACAAACCGGAGATACTTCCTGTGTGACTTGAGTATCGGAATATGAAAATAAGCATCCTGCAAGTCGACAGACACCATCCAATCTTCTTTGTTCAACGCCAAAAGCACCTGTGCTAGGGTCAGCATCTTGAACTTTTCCTGATTGAGGAACCAATTCAAGATCCTCAGATCCAGGATCGGTCTCAACCGACCATCCTTCTTGGGAATCAGGAAGTACCTTGAGTAACAACCTCGACCCCTTTCCTGCTCTGGGACCAACTCCACCGCGCCCTTTGAAAGGAGGACTTGAACCTCCTGTTCTAGCAACAGGAGGTGTTCTTCTGAACAATAAGATGGGCGGGCAGGAGGGGGGGCGGAAACTCCCGAAAGGGAAGGGTGTAGCCTTTTTCCACAATACTGATAACCCAAGTGTACGTTGTAATAGTACCCCACTTGTGGAGAAAATGCCGTAATCTTCCCCCTACAGGAGAGGAGTGAGTGGGAAATGGTGGAAGCCTAAGGCTGCTTTCCCTGCTGCACCCCTCCAGAGGACGAGGAAGAGGCAGAGTGCTGTTGAGAGGCTCCTCTGGTGCGGGCCCTACCTCTCCCTCTAAATGATCTATAGGGGTGGGAAGAGGCGGGTTGCTGGAACCTCCCCCGAAAGGAAGAGGAGGAAGAGCCACGCCCAAATCCACGAAACCTCCTGAAAAACCTGGAAGAGGCAGAGGAAGAAGGAGCTTGCAGCCCTAACGATTTGGCTGTGGCCCTGCTCTCTTTAAATCGCTCCAAGGCAGAATCTGCCTTTGCTCCAAACAGTTTGTCCCCATCAAACGGGAGGTCTAATAGGGTCGACTGCACGTCCGCAGAAAACCCTGAATTACGGAGCCAGGCCTGTCTCCTCGCCACCACAGCCGTGCCTATCGCCCTAGCCACCGAGTCGGTCGTGTCCAGCCCAGACTGGATAATCTGGGTTGCGGCAGCCTGGGCGTCCGAGACAACATCCAAGAGTCCCTGGGGAAGCTCCGTAAAAGAAGATGAAATATCATCCATAAGAGCATGGATATATCTCCCCAGAATGCAAGTTCCGTTGGTGGCCTTCAACGCCAAACTGCAAGATGAAAATATTTTCTTGGATTGCGCATCCAGTTTTTTGGAGTCCCTGTCTCCAGGTACCGTCGGGAAAGATCCAGGCGCTGATTTCGATGAACAGGAGGCTGCACCACCAAGCTCTCCGGCGTAGGGTGTCTTCAAAGAAAGCCAGGGTCAGATGGTGCAGCCCGATATCTTCTGGCCACATCCCTATGAACTGCCGAGGAAGATACAGGCTTCTTCCACACCTCCAACACCGGATCAAGCAAAGCCTCATTAAACGGCAAGAGAGGCTCCGCTACAGCAGAGGCCGGATGCAGCACCTCCGTCAATAAATTCTGCTTCGCCTCTGCCACCGGCAAAGGCAGGTCCAGAAAGTTAGCTGCCTTCCTCACCACCGCGTGAAAGGTAGCAGCCTCCTCCGTATACTCCCCTGGAGATGAAAGGTCCCACTCAGGGGAAGTATACAGCCCACTGGCCGTATCCAGACCATGCAGTCCATCACCAGAGTCCTCAACCTCTCCTTCCTCCAGGACTCGCTGGTACTCCTGCTCTTCCAAAAGACGGAGAGCACGCCTCCTCGAATGTAGTCTCTGCTCAATACGCGGAGTCGACATGGCCTCTGCCGAAGTCGAAGATCGGCGCCGATCTCCAGAAGCATCCGACGCCGCATCCGGCGCCACAGGCAGCTTCGGCGCCAATGAAGGAGCAGGACGAAGAGATCTTGGAGCCGATGGACCCACCGGAGTCACAGGACAAAATCCCGACGTCGACGGGATGGAAACCTCCGGAGCCAATCCCTCTGAAGCCACCGGAGCGGCCACCGGCGCCGACACCGGCGCCGAGCCCACATTCCCAAAAGGGAGAAAGGGAATAAAGGGTGCCGGCCAAAGAGGCGCAGGATCACCCAATGAAAAGGCCAAAGGGCCCGAAGGACCAGCTGGAGCACCTCCTGGAGCCATCTGCTGAAAAATGGTATACATCGCATTCAGAAATGCGGTACTATTGGCTCCAGGGGTGGGAAAAGCCAGATACTGAGGTGCCTGAATCGAAGGCGACCCCGACGCCGGCCTCGACGTCCGCGACGCCGGAGACATCACAAGAGGCTGCATCACCTCAACCACAGACGCTTGTCCAGGCGAAGTCGGTGACGCCGGAGAGGGCAACAGCGTCGATGGATGCGGCGTGACCGTGGGACTGACCTCCCAAGTCCTCCGACGCCGAGCCGAAGGCGACCTCGAACGAGTCTCCTTGCTGGAATGACGCCGTGAATCTCTACGGCGCCGGGAGTCTCGATGACGCCGATGAGGGCCTTCGGATTCATGTGCTGACATGAATCGCAAGTCCCGACGTCGTGGTCGGAGCTCAAACACCAGAGACAGTCGGAGTGAGGATCTGTAACGGACATCTTGCCCCCACACTCTCGACAGGGCTTGAAACCCGACTTTCTCTGAGACATTGTTACCGCAGAGAAGAACTACGCAGCAGAAAATACACTGTAACTACTAAAGTAACAGTAGCTCCCTCGAAGATAACCGTTTCGAATGCACAGAAAAAAGAGAACTGACGTCGGCACGTCGGCGAGGACCTCTTATTGCCTGTATGACATCAGACGGCGTCGCGTGGGCTAGAGTGACGTCCTCGTCTACGTGCAGGGACTAGGAAGAAGATTTCCGTTGAATGCTGGCGCCATGGGAGTATTCATTAGTTGAGGAATCCACAGGTAGTTGTATCCATCAGAAGTTATAGTTACCTTAGGGCACAAGTTGCAGTTACTTGAGATAACTAATTATAACTGCCGGATTTCTATGATTTTGTGTGTGTAAATTGTTACCCTAACTATAATATCCCGGTAACCTTTGTTTATTTAGTGAATTTCTACGTTTTTTTTAATGCAGCAAAGGATTGTCCACAGGGCCTGGCCTGCGGCAAGGCCGCACTGCCTGTGCCCTGATTCTACAGCCAACCTCCCCCATGCAGCCAACCCAGCCCCATGCAGACAACCCCCGGCTACGCACAGCTTTCCACAGCCCCTTTCACCAGGCCACTTTCAGGCCCTGGGGACCCTGTCTTCCAGGGTTCAGTCATATTAAGAAGGGGGAGGGAGGCACATATCCCCGTGCCAATATTGGCCCAGGGGACCCCCATACCCCAGATCCAGCCAGCAAATAGTAGGTGCCCTGGAGCCCACCCAGAGCACCCACTGCATATTAAAAGGGGGGCATGCACACTCCCCTCCCCAGACCCAATTTTGGCTAGGGGACCTCATCACTGGGCCTATTTAATGAATAATGGTGGTAGTGAGCTACATGGCCCCCCTCCCTGGGAAAGCTTTAGCTCCTAGGAACCGATCCCCTGGGGCCTGGCTTCATTCTGAAATGGGATGAGGGCATGCAGACACCTCTCTCGGTCAGTATTAGCCCGGGGACCCCATCCTCCGGGGCCTAT
Organism: Pleurodeles waltl; assembly: GCF_031143425.1. Classification (NCBI taxonomy): domain Eukaryota; kingdom Metazoa; phylum Chordata; class Amphibia; order Caudata; family Salamandridae; genus Pleurodeles; species Pleurodeles waltl. The sequence continues at coordinate 297,320,380 of NC_090443.1, read as the reverse complement.
CTACTTAATAATTGGCCACATGATGAATGAGTAGAAGGTGCACCCCCCCTGTGCCAATATTGGCCCTGGGGACTCCATTTCCCAGGGTCTTGTCAATTATTAATGGGGAAGAGGCTGCAGCCCCCTCTCTGGGCAGTTTCCTGCAGGGGGTGCGCGAGGGCACAAGACCACCTCTGAACGATTTCAGCCCTGGGGACCCCATCCCCTGAGGCCTGGCCAGTAACTGGTGAGTGCCTTGAAGCCTACCAACGGCACCACATTTTAAGACTGCTGGAGGGTGTGGGGGCCTCATTGCCCCCATGGTCCCTGCCAGCTACCCACCTCCAGCAGGAGCCAGCATTGAATTTTTAGCTGCTCCCTGGGATACATTATTTCATCTGTTTCTCTGCCTGCTTCACAGCAGGCAGGGAAACAGATAGAAAGTCCACTCCCATTGGGTGGGAGCATTTTTGATGCTCCCATCTGCTGGGAGCGGACTTAGGCAGTCATTCTGACCGCGGCGGTCACCGCCATTTGGCCGCTCCGCGGTCAAAAGACCGCAGAGGCCATTCTGGCTTTCCCGCTGGGTCGGCGGGCGCCCGCCAAATGAGCGCCCGCCGGCCCAGCAGGAAAGGCCCTGCAACACAGAGGCCGGCTCCGAATGGAGCCGGCGGTGTTGCAGGGGTGCGACGGGTGCAGTTGCACCCGTCGCGATTTTCACTGTCTGCTATGCAGACAGTGAAAATCATGCTGGGGCCCTGTTAGGGGGCCCCTGCACTGCCCATGCCAGTGGCATGGGCAGTGCAGGGGCCCCCAGGGCCCCCACAACACCCGTTCCCGCCATCCTGTTCCTGGCGGTCAAAACCGCCAGAAACAGGCTGGCGGGAAGGGGGTCGGAATCCGGCGGGAAACCGCCGGATCCCCTTTTCTGACCGCGGCTTTACCGCCTAAATAAACCTGGGTAACTGCACTTACTTTTTTTTCTGTTGATTTGCAGATCCTACATTTTTGCCCCCCTGTAGGACCCTGCCATTAGCCTATGTGGTCTGGGTATTCCTACCCTGTCCTCTTCTGTTTCTCTTTTTTTAACTTTTTTCTTGGGACTTGGCTGAGTCTGAGTCCCAAGATGGCTGCCAACACTTTCTAGTTAAAGTGTTGGCAGCCAATCAAATCTCACTATGAGATCTGTTAGCTCAGCCGACCCTCCACTCCCCTAGATAGCTATAATTTTTTTTCTTTAATAACTCAAAAACTACTGAACTAATTTATACCCAAGCACGAAAAGGCCTCTTTCTGGACCAAGATCTAGCTTTCTGCCAAATTTGGTGTAATTCAGTTCAGGGATTCGAGCTGTAGTTGTGTTTAAAATCCCTATGGGAATATGCATTGGGAAACTGTGTTGTGGAACTCCCCTCCCTTTTCCATGACTTCTGCTTGATAAAACACCCCAAAACTTTTAAGAAAGCAGCTGAGTGGCAAACTAGTTTTTAAAATTTCATCAAAATTCATCAACTGCGCCTAAGGTATTAGCAACACTATAAAAAGCTATATTTATGGAAACTAGGGGTGGGGTGTGGCCAGGCGCCAAACATGGCTGACGCAATCAAATAAAGCTTCCGAAGTCCACCCGGGAGTCCCAAATTTTCCGGCGGTCCCGGCCATGGGCCATAGCTAGGACAGCTGGGACTGCATGTGGAGACCAGAGAGGGCCCTCTGGGTCCCCCCCCCAAAAAGTTTGCCCCCGGCTGCCAGACACCAATTGGCTGCGGAGGAGAGTGGCGTGGCCTCTGCAGGCCAGGGCGGCAGCCTAACCAACAACCCCACTCGGCCCACCCTGGAGTCACCTGGTTTTGCTGGCATCCTTCAGCTTGGGCCCACGGAGTACAAGAGCAGCGAAGGTGCCATCCTTGGCAGCAGTCAGGACAGATCATTGGTGCTCCGGTGAGTGCAAGTGCTATGGTCGCGGCAGGCCCTATGCTGGAGGGGGCGCTGTGAATGTAAGGGCCTTCGGTGGCTGGTGATTGTGGGAAACTGGCACCTTGTTGCAGTATCCCGCCCCCCACTGTTTTCCTGGTTTCTGAATGCAACTTGAAGTAGAGTGCACTGGGATCCTGCTAATCAGGTCCCAGTGCCAGTGTTCTTTCCCTAAAACATTGTAAAGGTAATTGGGTTCACCTTTAGCTACCACTATAAGTCCCTAGTAAAAGTAACTTTGGTACCCAGGGTGTGGGGGTACTGTGGGTAGGCCCCTGAGGGCAGCAGCACTGGTTGCACCACCCTCTAGGGTCATGCATGCATTGCAGGCTAAGTGTCCCGGTGCAAACCTAAAACACAAACTCCATTTGGCACACTACCTGTGTGCCCGTTCCATTATACATTGCATGTACTATGGGTAAGACACCCATCTAGCAGGCCCCACAAGTCTAAGGCAGGGTGCTCTATATTATATGTGAGGGCATAGCTGCATGAGCAATATGCCCCCACTGTGTCCCTGCCAAACCTGGGACATAGTGAGTGAACATAACAGCCATTTTAATGTATGTACTGGACACTGGACAACAGGAGTTTCCCACCTACATAATGGCTACTCTGAACCCTGGGTTGTTTGGTATCAAACAACTCAAAATGATAAATCCAAACTGCCACCAGTACTGTAGTTATTATAAAATGAACCCGGGGGTCACCTAACAGGTGCCCCCTGCAAAAGCTAACCATCCTGGCATGGTTGCTGACTGGTTCCAGCCAGCCTGCCACATCCAGACAACCAATACACAAACCTTGGGGGAGAGCCCTGTCTCTGGTTTGTAAAACAATGCCCTTCCTGGGTGAAGGAGCTAACACCCCCTCCCTCAGGAATGTGCACTGCCCTGGCAGTAAGCTTCAATGGGCTACCGCCCTTGAAACTCAACCCCCAGGCCTGCTGCTAGCAGCAGACGGCCTCCCCCTTTGCAAACCCCCACTTCTGGAGGGAACAAAGGTGGGAAATATAACAGAGGGTAGGAGGAGTAGCTTTACCTAGCTATTGTGACGTCATTGTCGACGTGCAGAGCTAGAAGAAATTTCAGTCGAAGCTGGCGCGAGGGGAGAATTCTTTAGGTGAGGAATCCACAGGTAGGTGTATCCATCAGAATAGTCAATCAGATTTAGGACAGTGACCGTTCCCACAGTAAGTGGTCACTATAGTGGGTGTAGCCACCCAAAGGTAAGAGTCCCATTGGACAGTACCAGGTTCCCCCTAAAATGCCCACTAAATTCAGTATATACTGGGCACCCCTAGACCAAGGAATTAGATTTGAAAGGACAAAGAAGACAGCCCAAAGAAGACCACCGCAAGACAACTGAGGACCTGCTGCATCAGAAGAGGAGCCAAGACCCTGCCTGCTGTATCTGTGTCCCGACAATCGTCCATGCGGAGGAGCTGACCACTGGACTGACCTCAAAAGATGCTGAGGACCTCCAGCCTTTCAAAATAGCCTGAGATCTCCCTCCTGAGTGGAGGCTCCACTCAAGAAAGCAGCAAGAAAAAACAAGCCAGTGAGGGTCACTTCACTGACCGGCTGATATCTCTGCAACCGAAAGTTGCAGTCAGACTTCACAACACCCTGACAAAACCCGGAAGAGACTTACAAGTGTGCCAACTTTGGTGCCACTGCGCCCTCCAGTGGCCGAGTTGTGCCAATACCCCGAGTATTCGCCAGTGCATGTCGGACTCCAAGAAAAAAAGCTCCCCCAGTGCTGCAACTGGACTAGGAGGAAGCCCCAGTTGAGGAACTTCAGGAACACCCCGGACCTCCTGCCAGAGTGCCCCCATTGTCCCATGAGCCGCCTTTAAAGAACCTTACCTCCAGCTCCAAAGGGCTCCATTGTGCACAGCTCATTGATCACGAACTCGCCCTGCATCGGCCGCCCTGCGCCTTGCAACGAGGAACCAGCTGTGCTGCAAGGGTCCTTAACCCCTTTCAACCTCGACAGCCCAAGGTGACCCCAAGACACCACCTTTAAATCTGCAAACCATCTCCTTTTCCAGGTGGTTCCTCCAAGTGGCCCTGTGCAAAAGAGATTTTCCAGCTCTGCTCCCGCCAGAATCGGGAGCCGCCCGAGGCTCTCCAGCTGGCACAGTGTGCCAACCGACTGCTTTGACCATCCTGCAAAAGAAGAGAATGGTAACCCAACTGTACGATTTTTAATGCATTTTCAAAGTGACTGCCAATTGATTCTTATGGGGCGTAATTACGCACAGAAATACTAACTTTAATAAAACCTTGAAAAATCATAACTCAGAAAGTACTTAATGTATTTTGACCATCTTGGTCTTAAGAATTATATAAAAATCTGAAATAGTTTTTTTATAAAATTGCCTCGAGGTATTCCTTGCGTGGTGTGGTGCATGATTGATACTATGAGTACAAAAAATACTTAGCACACCTCCTAGATTGGCCTAAAAGCTCAACCAAGCTACCTAAAAAATCAGAGCATTAGGTGATCTGATTTTTGCCCCTGGAAACCAATGAGTGGTTTCCTAGACCCCCTGCACAGTGTGCCTAGCTTTGCACACTACATAGTGGGCCAGCCTCCTACAGTGATCTTGGCCTGGCACAGCCAGTGGGAGATGCAGACCAGCCATGCCTGCAGAACCTCCCCTTTCCCCGCCGGTGTTGCAAGGCAGTAGGGGGACAGCGCAGCAAATTTGAGGCGGCTGAGGTGTGCCGGGACGCTAGCTGAAGCAAAGGAGAAGGACCCTCAGCCCAAGCACCTGAGGGAGCCACGATTACACTGTGCTAAAGAGGCGGCACCACCCAGTGGCGATCAGTACTGGAGTTGGGTGCCTTGTAGAGAAGCTGGCACCCCCCTGCCCTGCACTTAGGAGGAAACAACACCTCTGGTGGCCAGGTGAGGCATGTGTGCCTGGTTAAGGGGGTATAGCAGAAAATATACATAAGTAAGACCATAAAGCCTGAGGTCATCGGACATTAAATAGAGCATTGCAACGACAGGATGGGCCCCACCCCCCTAGCCTGAGCTGAGTGAGAGATGGGGTCTTTTGACGGCAGGGGTCACACATAAGCTCTCCCTCAATGAATCAACTGTCCGAAACCTGCTGATGATGCTGCATTTTGATGCTCTGGAGTAGGGCCCTGGATGAATGGCAGAGAGGAGCAGAGGAGAGTTTGCTGTTCGGCAGCGCTGCCAAAATAATCAGTGAGGTGGTAAAGGTGCATAATAATGATGCACCACAACAAGATGACCTACACTCCGTCCCACCTCGTGGACTTCGGAGCTTACCAGGAACGGCGTAGTTGTTCAGCATCTGGGGATTACATCCCCCCTACCAATCCTTCTCCCCCCACGGATAAGCTGGACTCGATCCTGCAAGAAATTTATGAGCTGCAGACGGCCATCGAACACCGCATGGACACCACTGCCACAGATCTTGGCATCCTAAAAGACGACCATAAGAAACTGGCGGATAAAGTGTGCACTGCAGAGGGTACCCTTACCGAGGTGGCCCCCCAGCACACCCGGAACTTGGACACCATTGCTGACCTCCAACATCGGATCCAACAACTGCATGACCACGCAGAAGATGCAGGAGGGAGAGTGCAGCGAAATAACGCTAGGGTAGTGGGCCTGCCTGAAGAAGAAGGAACCAATCGTACTCAGTTAATTGAGAAGTGGTTTTGCACAACTGCCCCAACACAGGGCCTATCGCCCATATTTGTTGTTGAGAGAGCCCACTGAGTGCCTTTGCGTCGCTCACCCCCGGGAGCGCCACCCGCCCCATTGTGGCACTGGTCTTGAGCGTTTGTGATTGTGACCATTTATTGCAGGTGGCTCAGAAAGCATCACCCATCAAGGTAGACAATGCTACGGTTTCATTATTCCTGGACTACACGCTGGAAGTGTAAAGACACTGTGCATCATACCAGTCTGTGAAGAAGAAGAAAATTAGTTACTTACCTGTAACTGCAGTTCTCCAGTATTGGTATCTTTCATAGATTCACATGCTTGAATCATCCCCGTCGTCGAGGTGGGAGCCTCACGGTAAGATTAAATAGATAAAGCAGTAAGTCAGTAAAAGTAAAACCAGTAGGCCCCAGTAGGCCTCATAAGGTATTTTACAGTCTATCCACTTTGTTTTATGAAAAGACCCAAACTTCAGTCTCAACCAATCAGGATTCAGCCCCTCCCAAACAGTCCCAACAGAGGCTGAATTCCCTCAGATTTTCTAGTAGGAGTGTGAAGTTTAATATCTGTATAATAGGGGAGCCTCTGAGGGGAGGAGGGTGGGTCGCATGTGAATCTATGAAAGATACCAATACTGGAGAACTGCAGTTACAGGTAAGTAACTAATTTTCTTCTCCAGTATTGGATCTTTCATAGATTCACATGCTTGAATCAGAATAACGAGCAGTAATGCTTTCTTAATTAGTGAATTACATTGACTGTAATTCTATTTGTAATTTTACAAATGATGTGAATCCCATCAGTTCAGCTTTAAAAACCACATACCTATTAATATATGTACATCAATAGACATTCGAATAGAAGAGCAATAACAGGTGTGTGGCAGAAAAAAAACCTGTACTCTTTTCATGATGATGAAGAGTACGACAAGCTAAGACATTATAAAGAAGTGAACAATCTGAAGCAGAAATGTAGAGTAAAACACACTGTAGCTATTAAGAAGACTAAGAACCAATAATAAACATACCTTGAGTGTGGTGGTGGGATGTGTTAGAGGCTCACCTTATCGAAATAAATGCCTCAGCACTGCCTGCCCCACTGCTGTATTGACGTTGTTCGTTTCTTCGAGACAGTAATGCCTCGTAAATGTGTGTTGGCTGGACCATGTTGCTGCTCTACAGATGCTATGTAGTGGTACCCCTGCAAATAATGCAGCAGAAGTGGCTACCGATCTTGTAGAGTGGGCTCTCACCTTGGTGTGGAGCGGTTTTCCTGCTTTTGAATGGCAGAATTGAATTGCCAGACCAATCCATCTTGCTATAGTCTGTTTGGACACCGCGTGTCCCTTTCTTGTTCCTCCGAAAGCTACAAACAATTGATCCGACTGGCGGAGAGCTTGAGTTTTCTGTAGATAAAACTTTAAACATCTTTTAATATCAAGGGAATGTAATGTTTTTTCCGCTACTGTTTGCGGATTTGGAAAAAAGGTTTTTAAGATAACTGGTTCATTTAGGTGAAACGTTGAAGGAACTTTCGGGATGTATTTTGGATTTGTGCGCAAGATGACACCTGAGTTTGTGAATTGGAGAAAAGGCTGTTTGATAGTGAAAGCCTGAATGTCACTGACTCTCTTTGCTGAAGTAAGAGCTAGCAGTAACGTTGATTTCCATGAAATGAATTTTTGGTCAGCTTTGTGGATCGGTTCAAAGGGGGGCTTTCATAAGCTGCATCAATACCACATTCAATGACCATAATGGTGGAGGCTTTCTAACTGGCGGGAAAACCCGAAAAAGGCCCTTCATAAATTGTTTGACGATTCTAGTGGAACACAAAGAAACTCTGTCTGGAGATCTGCGGTATCTGGAGATTGCTGCCAGATGTACCCGAATAGAAGAATATGCAAGCCCTGATTTTGCAAGGAGCAGGAGATATGGAAGTATTTGTTCCGGAGTAGAGGACAAAGGATGTATATCTTGTGTTGCACACCATATACAAAAACGTTTCCATTTAAGTTTATAGGTTTTGTTGGTAGTGTCCGCTCTAGCTTTCGCCAATATGTCTCTACACTCCGGGGAAATGTTGAGATTCAAGTATTCATTGTATTCAGGAGCCAAGCTGGCAAATGAAGAGATGACGGATCTGGGTGTCTGACTTGTCCCTGGTGCATCGTTAAGAGAGTCGGGCTCTGTCTGAGTCGTAGATGTGGTCGTTCGGAGAGCATGAGGAGCTCCGTATACCAGACTTGTCTGGGCCATTTGGGAGCTATGAGCAGAAGGCGACACCCCTCCGCCTTCAGTTTGTTGATGACTCTCGGAATGAGCGGGATCAGAGGGAAAGCGTAGGCATAAACTCCGGACCATCTCATCGAAAACGCATTCCCCCACGAATCTTTTTGGGGAAGCCAACTTGCGTAGAACTGGCATTTCTTGTTCTCGAGAGTGGCAAATAGATCTAAGTTTGGTTTGCCCCATAATAGAAAAAGGCTGTTGAGAGTTTTCTGGTCTAGTTCCCACTCGTGATAAGGAATCACTGTCCTGCTCAGGGTGTCTGCTAGAATATTGGTTTGTCCTGGCACATGCTCCGCCTTGAGTGAAATATTGTGCTTTATGGCCCATGTCCAAATTTGTTGGGCTAGCTGCGAAAGTTGTAGGGATCTTGTGCCTCCTTGCTTGTTTAGATAAAACATGCTGGTTGTATTGTCTGTCCTGATTAAGACGCTTGAACTCTGTATCTTTGGTAAGAAAGCTTTCAGAGCTAAGTGTATTGCCTTGAGTTCCAGATAATTGATGTGAAGCTGACGTTCTTTCTGATTCCAGATTCCGCTGATTTGCAGGTCCTGGCAATGTGCCCCCCATCCTGCAAGAGAGGCATCCGTTGTTACTATGTAACTTGGTGTTTGGAGAAGAAAAGACAGTCCGTTTGACAAATTGGTTAGATTCGCCCACCACCTCATGATGTTCTTCATTGGAGGCGTTATGCAAATCTTGTCTTCGAAGGAACCGTTGACCTGGGTCCATTGTATGTCTAATTGTTCTTGTAGGGGTCGCATATGGAGCCTGCAATCTGGGACTAGCGGAATGCATGAAGATATCATTCCGAGCAATGATTTGTAGATGCGGACTGAAACGAACCTTCTTCTGGAGAGCCTTTGTGCCAAGGAGGTTAACTTTTGTTTCCGCTCGTGAGATGGGTAGGCTTTGTTGCGGACTGTGTCCAGAATTGCCCCCAAGAAATTCAATTCCTGTTTGGGGTAGAGTTGAGATTTCTGATAATTGACTACGAACCCTAGGTTGTGTAGCAATTGAAGGCAATGGAAAATATGATTTTTCACTTGCGATTTTGAGGGTGCCTTTATAAGCCAGTCGTCCAGGTAAGGGAAGACCTGGATCTCTGACTGGCGGAGATGTGCTGCTACCAGAGCTAACATTTTTGTGAAGATTCTGGGGGCTGATTTGAGGCCGAATGGCAGAACTCGGAATTGAAGGTGCATACTTCCCACTCTGAACCTTAGGAATTTGCGATGGTTGCGATATATGGGGATATGAAAATAGGCATCCTGGAGGTCTAGGGATGCCATGCGATCTCCGGGATTTAACAGACGCAGGACATCCTGTAGAGTTACCATCCTGAACGATTGCTTCTTCAGAAACTTGTTCAGGGCTCTCAAGTCCAGAATGGGGCGCCAGTCTCCTGAGGGTTTCTTTACAAGGAAAAAACGGGAGTAGAATCCTCTGTTCTTTTGAAATAAAGGGACTGGTTCCACTGCTCCTTTTCTCAACATTATTCTTACTTCCCTGAGGAGTTGGTTCAACCTCGGAGGCGGTGGGCCCGATGGAGGAACAGTTGGTGGTGTTTGAGTGAATTCCAGAGTATGACCTCTGGCCACTACATCGAGTACCCATCTGTCCGATGTTATCGCCTTCCAGTTGGGGAAATAGGAAGTGATGCGACCTCCGACCCTCGATGTTGGTTGGTGGGGAAGCGTTGAGATGATCAGCGGGTCATTGTTTCCTGCCTGTATCTCTTCCCCGGGCAGCTCCTCGTCCTCTAGCTGGGTGTTTGTAAGCTGCGGACGGAGGCAATCGATAATGCTGCTGTTGCTGATGGTATTGCTGTCGTGATCCTGTGGAGGAAGATGGATATTGTGACCTGTATTGCTGGTATCCACCTTGAAAGGAGTAATTACCTCTACCCCTTGCTCCACGAAAAGGTTGTTTTTTATATTGCAGGGTACCTAGGGATTTTGCCATATCGGTATCCGTCTTGATAGCCTGCAACATGTCGTCGACGTGTTTGCCAAACAAACTCTCTCCATCGAAAGGCATGTCAAGAACACGAGTCTGGACTTCTGCTCTGAAAGAAGTCGCCTTTAGCCATCCTTGTCTGCGCAGGACTGCTGCACCAGCTAATTGTCTAAAGCCAGTGAGAGAAATGTCTATTGCGCTGTCTATTATTTCTGCGGAGACCCTTTCTCCCTCCTGCAAGACCTTTTTTGCTTCCACCTTGACGTCTTCTGGCAGTAAATGTAAAAAAGCAGACATGTCTGCCCACATCTGGCGATCGTACCTTCCCAAGATGGCGAGGGAATTAGCCGCCTTAACGGTGACTGCGGCCACAGAGGAGAATTTCTTGCCAATATTGTCTAATCTCCTTCCTTCTTTATCCGGGGGAGACGCAATAGGTGTGGAGGGGTTTTTGGAACGTCGCTGAGCCGCCTGTGATATCACAGAGTCAGGTTTCGGCTGTGAGACTAGACAGGCCGGAGAATCATCTGGGGCCTTATATTTTTTCTCTAGTCTTGGCATTTGTGAAGGCACTGTTGCTGGGTTTTTCATTGCCTTCAAACCCTCCTGCCATAAGAAATCGACAATGGGTATGGCTCGTACAGATCTTTTTGATGGCTCTTTAAAGTCGTACAAAAAACATTCGGTTTCATGAGAAACAATTGCAAGGCCAAAACGTTTCGCCGCTCGCTCTATCAGATTATGGAAACCTCCTATGTCCTCTGGAGGAGAATCTACTGGACCTGCTGGCGGTGGAGATGGTGTGGGGACGAGGTAATCATCCCATTCACTATTCGCCGAATCTCTTAGCTCACCCTCTTCCCTTTCGTCGTCCGATGAGGGGCAAGTTTCCTGGGTTTGGCTAATTACAGGTATAGTAGCCTGTGGCGTTACGGAAAGGCTAGTAGTATGAGCTTGCCGAGGTGTCTGGTAGCTCTCAGGTCTAGGTGGCGTGGACTGAGTTGACGGTGGAAACCTTTTATAGTAGTTGTAGGAAGTTGGCTCTGTATGGGCTATTTCAAAGTAAGGAATAGCATGCACAGAGTCCAAGGGTTCCCCTTAGAGGTAAGATAGTGGCAAAAAGAGATAATACTAATGCTCTATTTTGTGGTAGTGTGGTGGAGCAGTAGGCTTATCCAAGGAGTAGTGTTAAGCATTTGTTGTACATACACATAGACAATAAATGAGGTACACACACTCAGAGACAAATCCAGCCAATAGGTTTTTGTATAGAAAAATATCTGTTCAAATTCTACATGTAATATCTCATTCGAAAGGTATTGCAGGTAAGTACTTTAGGAACTTCAAATCATCAAAATTGCATGTATACTTTTCAAGTTATTCACAAATAGCTGTTTTAAAAGTGGACACTTAGTGCAATTTTCACAGTTCCTAGGGGAGGTAAGTATTTGTTAGGTTAACCAGGTAAGCAAGACACTTACAGGGCTTAGTTCTTGGTCCAAGGTAGCCCACCGTTGGGGGTTCAGAGCAACCCCAAAGTCACCACACCAGCAGCTCAGGGCCGGTCAGGTGCAGAGTTCAAAGTGGTGCCCAAAACACATAGGCTAGAATGGAGAGAAGGGGGTGCCCCGGTTCCGGTCTGCTTGCAGGTAAGTACCCGCGTCTTCGGAGGGCAGACCAGGGGGGTTTTGTAGGGCACCGGGGGGGACACAAGCCCACACAGAAATTTCACCCTCAGCGGCGCGGGGGCGGCCGGGTGCAGTGTAGAAACAAGCGTCGGGTTCGCAATGTTAGTCTATGAGAGATCTCGGGATCTCTTCAGCGCTGCAGGCAGGCAAGGGGGGGGTTCCTCGGGGAAACCTCCACTTGATCAAGGGAGAGGGACTCCTGGGGGTCACTCCTCCAGTGGAAGTCCAGTCCTTCAGGTCCTGGGGGCTGCGGGTGCAGGGTCTCTCCCAGGTGTCGGGACTTAGGATTCAAAGAGTCGCGGTCAGGGGAAGCCTCGGGATTCCCTCTGCAGGCGGCGCTGTGGGGGCTCAGGGGGGACAGGTTTTTGTACTCACAGTCTTAGAGTAGTCCTGGGGTCCCGCCTGAGGTGTCGGATCTCCACCAGCCGAGTCGGGGTCGCCGGGGGCAGTGTTGCAAGTCTCACGCTTCTTGCGGGGAGTTTGCAGGGTTCTTTAAAGCTGCTGGAAACAAAGTTGCAGCTTTTCTTGGAGCAGGTCCGCTGTCCTCGGGAGTTTCTGGTCTTTTCGAAGCAGGGGCAGTCCTCAGAGGATGTCGAGGTCGCTGGTCCCTTTGGAAGGCGTCGCTGGAGCAGGATCTTTGGAAGGCAGGAGACAGGCCGGTGAGTTTCTGGAGCCAAGGCAGTTGTCGTCTTCGGGTCTTCCGCTGCAGGGGTTTTCAGCTGGGCAGTCCTTCTTCTTGTAGTTGCAGGAATCTAATCTTCTAGGGTTCAGGGTAGCCCTTAAATACTAAATTTAAGGGCGTGTTTAGGTCTGGGGGGTTAGTAGCCAATGGCTACTAGCCCTGAGGGTGGGTACACCCTCTTTGTGCCTCCTCCCAAGGGGAGGGGGTCACAATCTGAACCCTATTGGGGGAATCCTCCATCTGCAAGATGGAGGATTTCTAAAAGTTAGAGTCACCTCAGCTCAGGACACCTTAGGGGCTGTCCTGACTGGCCAGTGACTCCTCCTTGTTGCTTTCTTTGTTCCCTCCAGCCTTGCCGCCAAAAGTGGGGCCGTGGCCGGAGGGGGCGGGCAACTCCACTAAGCTGGAGTGCCCTGCTGGGCTGTGACAAAGGGGTGAGCCTTTGAGGCTCACCGCCAGGTGTTACAGCTCCTGCCTGGGGGAGGTGTTAGCATCTCCACCCAGTGCAGGCTTTGTTACTGGCCTCAGAGTGACAAAGGCACTCTCCCCATGGGGCCAGCAACATGTCTCTAGTGTGGCAGGCTGCTGGAACCAGTCAGCCTACACAGATAGTTGGTTAAGTTTCAGGGGGCACCTCTAAGGTGCCCTCTGTGGTGTATTTTACAATAAAATGTACACTGGCATCAGTGTGCATTTATTGTGCTGAGAAGTTTGATACCAAACTTCCCAGTTTTCAGTGTAGCCATTATGGTGCTGGGGAGTTCGTGTAAAACAGACTCCCAGACCATATACTCTTATGGCTACCCTGCACTTATAATGTCTAAGGTTTTGTTTAGACACTGTAGGGGCACAGTGCTCATGCACTGGTACCCTCACCTATGGTATAGTGCACCCTGCCTTAGGGCTGTAAGGCCTGCTAGAGGGGTGTCTTACCTATACTGCATAGGCAGTGAGAGGCTGGCATGGCACCCTGAGGGGAGTGCCATGTCGACTTACTCATTTTGTTCTCACTAGCACACACAGGCTTGTAAGCAGTGTGTCTGTGCTGAGTGAGGGGTCTCTAGGGTGGCATAAGACATGCTGCCGCCCTTAGAGACCTTCCTTGGCATCAGGGCCCTTGGTACTAGAAGTACCAGTTACAAGGGACTTATCTGAATGCCAGGGTGTGCCAATTGTGGATACAATGGTACATTTTAGGTGAAGGAACACTGGTGCTGGGGCCTGGTTAGCAGGGTCCCAGCACTCTTCTCAGTCAAGTCAGCATCAGTATCAGGCAAAAAGTGGGGGGTAACTGCAACAGGGAGCCATTTCTTTACACAAGCCCCCCCCAGCCCACAGGCCAGGAGACTCAGCCCAAGCTGGGAGAGTCTTCCTAGTCTGTCAGGCGAGGAAGAGTAGGAGAAATAGGCTGGTTAGTTGCAGGGCCTACTCTGCCTTACATCCTTCTGTTCAGGTCATTCCCTTTGGGGAACTGACCTACTTCCACAGTGATAGGACCTAGTCTGAATTGCCTCTTGTCTGCCTCTTCAATGTCTCCACCCATTCTTTCTATTTTGGTCTTAGAGGTATCCACCTCTGCTAACCTTATCTTGGCCAGGGTTACCCCTAGCTTACCCAGAGAGGTTACCCAGAGCTGGAGTAACCCCACCATGACTAATAGGGTCAGGGGGCCTAACTTGCTATTTGGCATGGGGTCAGACCACCATGCTAAGGATAGTGCAGCCAAAAAGGCTAACACCCAGCAGAGGCCACTGACAGCTGTCAGTGCCCAGAACCACACCTTTAGCTCTTCACCTAAAAGGGAAGGGGCTAAGTTACAGGCCTCTTTGGGTTCAGGTTGCCTGTCTGCTGTATTAGAGTGGGGGGTTACCACATCTTGTAGTAACCACCCTTCTTCCACTCTTTCTTCTGTTAGCTGAGGAGCCACCCACTCAGGTTTAACAGTTGCCTGACTAGCCAGGACTTCTTGTGGGTCAGGTTGGACTTTATCAGGGCCATTTTTGGAGTTCTCCCCTACTGGAGCAGAATCTCCTTGGCTTGCTGTAACCTTGGCTAAAGGTTGTCCACCCTTCCTACTCTGTTTTCTTTTCTTCTTCTTCTGGGGCCTGCTTGCATTTACTGCAGAGGCAGGACTTCCAGAATCCTTGGGAGAGGACTGGCACTGGACCAGTTCCTCTCTTGGGCTCTGACTAACCTCTGGGTAGTCATTTCCAAGGAGACAATCAAGGGGGAGGTCTGTACTGACTACTACCCTTCTCCAGCTAAGAGTGCCACCCACTTCTATGGGCACTAAAGCCACAGGCCTCTTAGTGACCCTGTCTAGGCTAACTCTTACCCTGGCAGTCTCACCTGGGATGTACTGGTTTGAGAGCACCAGCTTGTCATGCACAATAGTGTGACTGGCACAAGTGTCTCTCAGGGCAGTGGTTGGGATTCCATTCACCAGTAGGTGGTGGAAGTGTCTACTTCCCTCTGGAATCTCCAACTCACCTGTTGGGCCCTGTTTCCAGTTGAAGGCTATGAAGACCTCCTCATCTGAGGAGTCATCTCCCATGGCTACACTGGTTACCCCTGGAATTTTGTTCTGGGGTTTGTTTTTGGGACAAGAAGTGTCCTTGGTGTGGTGCCCAGACTGTTTACAGTTGTGGCACCATGCCTTAGTGGCATCCCAGTTCTTACCCTGGTACCCACCTTTGTTTTGGGTTGTGTCTTGGGGCCCACCCACCTGTTCTGGTTTTTGGGGGCCTACAGAGGACTCTTTTTTTTTGTTTCTAGTGTCACCCACTTTCGCCTGGGGAGTTTTTGTAATCCCTTTCTTTTGGTCACCCCCAGTGGAAGTTTTGGTTACCCTAGTCTTGACCCAGTGGTCTGCCTTCTTTCCCAATTCTTGGGGAGAAATTGGACCTAGGTCTACCAGATACTGATGCAACTTTTCATTGAAGCAGTTACTTAAAATGTGTTCTTTCATAAACAAATTATAAAGCCCAACATAGTCACACACTTCATTTCCAGTTAACCAACCATCTAGTGTTTTTACTGAGTAGTCTACAAAATCAACCCAGGTCTGGCTCGAGGATTTTTGAGCCCCCCTGAATCTAATTCTATACTCCTCAGTGGAGAATCCAAAGCCCTCAATCAGGGTACCCTTCATGAGGTCATAAGATTCTGCATCTTTTCCAGAGAGTGTGAGGAGTCTATCCCTACACTTTCCAGAGAACATTTCCCAGAGGAGAGCACCCCAGTGAGATCTGTTCACTTTTCTGGTTACACAAGCCCTCTCAAAAGCTGTGAACCATTTGGTGATGTCATCACCATCTTCATATTTTGTTACAATCCCTTTGGGGATTTTTAGGATGTCAGGAGAATCTCTGACCCTATTTAAGTTGCTGCCACCATTGATGGGACCTAGGCCCATCTCTTTTCTTTCCCTTTCTATGGCTAGGAGCTGCTTTTCCAAAGCCAATCTTTTGACCATCCTGGCTAACAGGGGGTCATCTTCACTGAGAGCATCCTCAGTGATTTCAGAAATGCTGGACCCTCCTGTGAGGGAAGCAACATGTCTGACTATCATTTTTGGAGACAGGGCTTGAGAGGCCCTGGTCTCCCTATTTAGGACTGGAAGGGGGGAATTGCCCTCCAAGTCACTAATTTCTTCCTCTGTGAAGTCATCCTCAGAGGGGTTGGCTTTTTCAAACTCTGCCAACAGCTCCTGGAGCTGAATTTTGGTAGGTCTGGAGCCAATGGTTATTTTTTTGATATTACAGAGAGACCTTAGCTCCCTCATCTTAAGATGGAGGTAAGGTGTGGTGTCGAGTTCCACCACATTCATCTCTGTATCAGACATTATTTTGCTAAAAGTTGGAAGACTTTTTAAAGAATCTAAAACTGTTTCTAGAATCTAATTTCAAACTTTTAACAAACTTTTAAACTCTAAAAGACAATGCTAAACAGGGACTTAACACACAAGGCCCTAGCAGGACTTTTAAGAATTTAGAAAAATTTCAAATTGCAAAAATGAATTTCTAATGACAATTTTGGAATTTGTCGTGTGATCAGGTATTGGCTGAGTAGTCCAGCAAATGCAAAGTCTTGTACCCCACCGCTGATCCACCAATGTAGGAAGTTGGCTCTGTATGGGCTATTTCAAAGTAAGGAATAGCATGCACAGAGTCCAAGGGTTCCCCTTAGAGGTAAGATAGTGGCAAAAAGAGATAATACTAATGCTCTATTTTGTGGTAGTGTGGTCGAGCAGTAGGCTTATCCAAGGAGTAGTGTTAAGCATTTGTTGTACATACACATAGACAATAAATGAGGTACACACACTCAGAGACAAATCCAGCCAATAGGTTTTTGTATAGAAAAATATATTTTCTTAGTTTATTTTAAGAACCACAGGTTCAAATTCTACATGTAATATCTCATTCGAAAGGTATTGCAGGTAAGTACTTTAGGAACTTCAAATCATCAAAATTGCATGTATACTTTTCAAGTTATTCACAAATAGCTGTTTTAAAAGTGGACACTTAGTGCAATTTTCACAGTTCCTAGGGGAGGTAAGTATTTGTTAGGTTAACCAGGTAAGCAAGACACTTACAGGGCTTAGTTCTTGGTCCAAGGTAGCCCACCGTTGGGGGTTCAGAGCAACCCCAAAGTCACCACACCAGCAGCTCAGGGCCGGTCAGGTGCAGAGTTCAAAGTGGTGCCCAAAACACATAGGCTAGAATGGAGAGAAGGGGGTGCCCCGGTTCCGGTCTGCTTGCAGGTAAGTACCCGCGTCTTCGGAGGGCAGACCAGGGGGGTTTTGTAGGGCACCGGGGGGGACACAAGCCCACACAGAAATTTCACCCTCAGCGGCGCGGGGGCGGCCGGGTGCAGTGTAGAAACAAGCGTCGGGTTCGCAATGTTAGTCTATGAGAGATCTCGGGATCTCTTCAGCGCTGCAGGCAGGCAAGGGGGGGGTTCCTCGGGGAAACCTCCACTTGATCAAGGGAGAGGGACTCCTGGGGGTCACTCCTCCAGTGGAAGTCCGGTCCTTCAGGTCCTGGGGGCTGCGGGTGCAGGGTCTCTCCCAGGTGTCGGGACTTAGGATTCAAAGAGTCGCGGTCAGGGGAAGCCTCGGGATTCCCTCTGCAGGCGGCGCTGTGGGGGCTCAGGGGGGACAGGTTTTTGTACTCACAGTCTTAGAGTAGTCCTGGGGTCCCGCCTGAGGTGTCGGATCTCCACCAGCCGAGTCGGGGTCGCCGGGGGCAGTGTTGCAAGTCTCACGCTTCTTGCGGGGAGTTTGCAGGGTTCTTTAAAGCTGCTGGAAACAAAGTTGCAGCTTTTCTTGGAGCAGGTCCGCTGTCCTCGGGAGTTTCTGGTCTTTTCGAAGCAGGGGCAGTCCTCAGAGGATGTCGAGGTCGCTGGTCCCTTTGGAAGGCGTCGCTGGAGCAGGATCTTTGGAAGGCAGGAGACAGGCCGGTGAGTTTCTGGAGCCAAGGCAGTTGTCGTCTTCGGGTCTTCCGCTGCAGGGGTTTTCAGCTGGGCAGTCCTTCTTCTTGTAGTTGCAGGAATCTAATCTTCTAGGGTTCAGGGTAGCCCTTAAATACTAAATTTAAGGGCGTGTTTAGGTCTGGGGGGTTAGGAGCCAATGGCTACTAGCCCTGAGGGTGGGTACACCCTCTTTGTGCCTCCTCCCAAGGGGAGGGGGTCACAATCCTAACCCTATTGGGGGAATCCTCCATCTGCAAGATGGAGGATTTCTAAAAGTTAGAGTCACCTCAGCTCAGGACACCTTAGGGGCTGTCCTGACTGGCCAGTGACTCCTCCTTGTTGCTTTCTTTGTTCCCTCCAGCCTTGCCGCCAAAAGTGGGGCCGTGGCCGGAGGGGGCGGGCAACTCCACTAAGCTGGAGTGCCCTGCTGGGCTGTGACAAAGGGGTGAGCCTTTGAGGCTCACCGCCAGGTGTTACAGCTCCTGCCTGGGGGAGGTGTTAGCATCTCCACCCAGTGCAGGCTTTGTTACTGGCCTCAGAGTGACAAAGGCACTCTACCCATGGGGCCAGCAACATGTCTCTAGTGTGGCAGGCTGCTGGAACCAGTCAGCCTACACAGATAGTTGGTTAAGTTTCAGGGGGCACCTCTAAGGTGCCCTCTGTGGTGTATTTTACAATAAAATGTACACTGGCATCAGTGTGCATTTATTGTGCTGAGAAGTTTGATACCAAACTTCCCAGTTTTCAGTGTAGCCATTATGGTGCTGGGGAGTTCGTGTAAAACAGACTCCCAGACCATATACTCTTATGGCTACCCTGCACTTATAATGTCTAAGGTTTTGTTTAGACACTGTAGGGGCACAGTGCTCATGCACTGGTACCCTCACCTATGGTATAGTGCACCCTGCCTTAGGGCTGTAAGGCCTGCTAGAGGGGTGTCTTACCTATACTGCATAGGCAGTGAGAGGCTGGCATGGCACCCTGAGGGGAGTGCCATGTCGACTTACTCATTTTGTTCTCACTAGCACACACAGGCTTGTAAGCAGTGTGTCTGTGCTGAGTGAGGGGTCTCTAGGGTGGCATAAGACATGCTGCAGCCCTTAGAGACCTTCCTTGGCATCAGGGCCCTTGGTACTAGAAGTACCAGTTACAAGGGACTTATCTGAATGCCAGGGTGTGCCAATTGTGGATACAATGGTACATTTTAGGTGAAGGAACACTGGTGCTGGGGCCTGGTTAGCAGGGTCCCAGCACTCTTCTCAGTCAAGTCAGCATCAGTATCAGGCAAAAGAACGAGTTACTTACCTTCGGTAACGACTTTTCTGGTGGATACATTAGCTACCTGTGGATTCCTCACCTGATGAATACTCCCATGGCGCCAGCATTTGACGGAAATCTTCTTACTAGTCTCTGCACGTCGACGAGGACGTCACTCTAGCCCACGCGACGCCGTCTGACGTCATACAGGCAATAAGAAGTCCTCGCCGACGTGCCGATGACAGTACCAACATTTTTTACGTGCATGAGAATAATAATAATAACCCAATGCAATGAAAGAGCAAATCAACATCTCTTAATATTGTAAATCACACAACATTGCAATAAAATAGCTGTAGATTTAATATAACTTTTTTTTTTTTTTTTTTTTAAACAAATAAATATATTTATACATACGAATCATGTATATACCCAATATATATTTAGATTTATATATAAATATACACATATATACAAATATCATACATGCAAAATGTATTGCAACTTTGAAGACCAAAAGGAGCACACTCAAGGATTGCTTGGAGAGACCAAAAAGGCAACGGGGAGGCGGGTGGGACCGTGAGGAATCCACAGGTAGCTAATGTATCCACCAGAAAAGTCGTTACCGAAGGTAAGTAACTCGTTCTTCTGATGGATACAACTACCTGTGGATTCCTCACCTGATGAATAGAGTCCCAAAGCAGTACCACGCCCGGCGGTGGGTGCCTAAATGGTCAAACCAAGAAATCCTGCAGCACTGACCGTGCAAAATGACCGTCCCTTCTGACCTCAGAGTCCAAACAGTAATGTTTCACAAAAGTGTGAAGGGACGACCAAGTTGCGGCCTTGCAGATGTCAACCACAGGAACACCCCTGGCCAAGGCCGAAGAGGCCGACTTAGCTCTGGTGGAGTGAGCTCTAATGCCCTCAGGCGGATCCTTCTTTGCCAAAGAGTAACAGATTTTAATGCAAAGAACAACCCACCTGGAGAGTGTTCTCTTGTGGACTGCCTTTCCTCTCCTCTTGCCCACGTATCCGACAAACAGCTGATCCTCCAGCCTGATATCCTTCATTCTGTCGATATAGAAGCTCAACGCCCTTTTTGGGTCCAGGCGATGTAGTCTTTCTTCCTCCTTTGAAGGATGAGGCGGAGGATAAAACGTGGACAAAGTGATTGTCTGAGCCAAATGGAAGGGTGAAACAACCTTCGGAAGGAAAGCAGCCTTGGTCCTCAACACCACCTTATCCCCATAAAACGTTATATAAGGGGGTTTAACCGATAAGGCCTGCAACTCACTCACTCTCCTTGCAGATGTTATAGCTACCAGGAATACTGTTTTAATAACCAAATATCTTAAGGGGCAAGAATGCATAGGCTCAAAAGGGGACCCCATAAGGAAAGTCAGGACCAAGGACAAATCCCATTGAGGCATAACGAATGGTTTTGGAGGATATTGATTCAGAAGACCTTTCAAGAATCTGAGAACAATAGGGGATTTAAATAACGATGGTTGGTCTGGAAGACAAATGAAGGCTGACAAGGCCGACAAATAACCCTTAATGGTAGCTACTGCACAACCTTTCTGCGCTAGAGACAGTGCAAAAGACAAAACATGTGACAGATGAGCATGTAAGGGATCAATCTGTCTCTCTCCACACCACATAACAAATTTAGACCACCTATTAGCGTAGATAGATTTAGTGGAGTGTCGCCTGGCCGCTAAGATAACATCCACTACATCAGGCGGGAGAGAGAAGGAACTCAGGTTGCCCCGTTCAATCTCCAAGCATGTAGGTGCAGACTCTGGAGGTTGGGGTGTAAAACCTGCCCCTGCGACTGCGAGAGGAGGTCTGCCCTGAGAGGGAGACGGAGCGGAGGGCACAGTGAGAGTTGGAGAAGGTCGGAGTACCATACCCTCCTTGGCCAATCCGGAGCTATTAAGATGACTTGGGCCCGGTCTTGGCGAATTTTCCTCAACACTCGAGGAATCAAGGGTATGGGGGGAAACGCGTAAAGCAACTGGTCGCACCAGGTTATCTGAAACGCGTCCCCCAACGCTCCCTGCATCGGATACTGGAGGCTGCAGAATAACGGGCAATGCGCGTTCTCCCGAGTGGCAAACAGATCTATCCGAGGAAACCCCCACATCTGGAAGATTAAACAGACTTGATCTGGATGGAGACGCCACTCGTGGTCTGCCGAGAATTGGCGACTGAGACTGTCCGCACGTACATTCAAGACCCCGGCCAGATGATTTGCCACCAAGCAAATCTGATGGTCCTTTGCCCAGGACCATAGCCGAAGAGCTTCTCTGCAGAGAAGGTACGACCCTACTCCTCCCTGTTTGTTTATGTACCACATCGTGGTAGTATTGTCCGTCAGGACCTGTACCGACTGACCACGAAGGGATGGGAGGAAGGCCTTGAGAGCCAAACGTACAGCCCGTAACTCCAACAGATTGATATGAAACACCTGTTCCTCTGGAGACCAAAGCCCTTTGATCTCCAGATCCCCCAGATGAGCTCCCCATCCTAGGGTGGAGGCATCCGTTATTACCGTGGCCACTGGTGGCGACTGCGCGAACGGCTTCCCCTGTGAAAGATTGTTGCCCGCAATCCACCACTTCAATTCCACAGCAGCATCTCTGGAGATCTTGACAGTACCTTCTAAATCTCCCTTGTGTTGAGACCACTGCCTTCGGAGGCACCACTGAAGAGCCCTCATGTGCCAGCGAGCATGCGTGACCAACAGAATGCAGGAGGCGAACAGACCGAGCAGACGAAGGACCTTGAGGACTGGAACTACCGCTCCATTTCGAAACATTGGAACCAATTCCTGAATATCTTGAATCCGCTGAGGCGGAGGAAAGGCTCGACTCAATGTTGTATCCAGTACTGCCCCTATGAACAGGAGGCGCTGAGAGGGCTCCAGGTGAGATTTGGGCACGTTCACCGAAAAGCCCAGGTCGAACAACAACTGGGTTGTTGACTGCAGATGATGCGACACAAGCTCCGGGGACTTGGCTTTGATCAACCAGTCGTCCAAGTAAGGGAATACTGCTATCCCCTTCCTTCTGAGCTCCGCCGCAACCACTGACATCACCTTTGTGAAGACTCGAGGTGCTGAAGTAAGACCAAACGGGAGGACCGCAAACTGATAGTGCTGCGACCCTACCACAAACCGGAGATACTTCCTGTGCGACTTGAGTATCGGGACATGAAAGTAAGCATCCTGCAAGTCGACAGACACCATCCAATCTTCCTTGTTCAACGCCAAAAGCACCTGTGCTAGGGTCAGCATCTTGAACTTTTCCTGTTTGAGGAACCAATTCAAGATCCTCAGATCCAGGATTGGTCTCAACTGACCATCCTTTTTGGGAATCAGGAAGTATCTTGAGTAACAACCTCGACCCTTTTCCTGCTCTGGGACCAACTCTACCGCGCCCTTTGAAAGGAGGACTTGAACCTCCTGTTCTAGCAACAGGAGGTGTTCTTCTGAACAATAAGATGGGCGGGGCGGGATGAGGGGCGGGAACTCCCGAAAGGGAAGGGCGTAGCCTTTTCCCACAATGCCGAGAACCCAAGTGTCCGTTGTGATAGACTTCCACTTGTGGAGAAAACGCTGTAATCTTCCCCCTACAGGAGAGGAGTGAGTGGGAAACGGTGGAAGCCTAAGGCTGCTTCCCCTGCTGCACCCCTCCAGAGGACGAGGAAGAGGCAGAGTGCTGTTGAGAGGCTCCTCTGGTACGGACCCCACCCCTCCCCCTCCCTCTAAACGACCTATAGGGGAGGGAAGAGGCGGGTTGCTGGAACCTCCCCCGAAAGGAAGAGGAATAAGAGCCACGCCCAAATCCCCGAAACCTCCTGAAAATTCTAGAAGAGGCAGAGGAAGAAGGAGCTTGCAGTCCTAACGATTTGGCTGTGGCTCTGCTCTCCTTAAATCGTTCCAAGGCTGAATCTGCCTTGGCTCCAAACAGTCTGTCCCCATCAAACGGGAGGTCCAGCAGGGTCGACTGCACATCCGCAGAGAACCCTGAGTTTCGGAGCCAGGCCTGTCTTCTTGCCACCACAGCCGTGCCCATCGCCCTGGCCACCGAGTCGGTCGTGTCCAGCCCAGACTGGATAATCTGGGTCGCGGCAGCCTGGGCGTCCGAGACCACATCCAAAAGACCCTGGGGAAGCTCCGTGAATGAAGACGAAATATCATCCATCAGCGCATGGATGTACCTCCCCAGAATGCACGTGGCGTTGGTGGCCTTCAACGCCAAACTGCATGACGAAAATATTTTCTTGGACTGCGCATCCAGTTTCTTGGAGTCTCTGTCTCCAGGCACCGTCGGGAAGGAACCAGGCGCTGACTTTGAGGAACAGGAGGCTTGCACCACCAAGCTCTCCGGCGTAGGGTGTCTAGAGAGAAAGCCAGGGTCAGATGGTGCAGCTCGATACCTCCTGGCCACAGCCCTATGAACGGCCGAGGAAGACACCGGCTTCTTCCACACCTCCAACACCGGATCCAGCAAAGCCTCATTAAATGGCAAGAGAGGCTCAGCTGCAGCAGAGGCCGGATGCAATACCTCTGTCAGCAAATTCTGCTTTGCCTCTGCCACCGGCAAAGGCAGGTCCAAAAAGCTCGCTGCCTTCCTCACCACAGCATGAAAGGAAGCCGCCTCCTCCGTATATTCCCCTGGAGATGAAAGGTCCCACTCAGGGGAAGAAATGGTTTCTTACCTGTAACTCCAGTTCTCTCGTAGGGGTATTTCCATGATAGTCATAAGCACTGAATAGTTCCGCGCGCCTGCGGGGACCCCGGAGCACTGTTGTGTAGTATATTCTTAAGTGCAATCATCAGCTCCTTGACAAAAAGGTCTGTGAAAAACACTTAAGAATAACAATGTGCAGCCTATGTGAACAGCTACACAGGCCAAATTGTTAGAAGAAAAAAAACAGATGTAGTGTAAATTTCACGTTTAAACCTCTATTTATTCTATAAATACATAAATAAATACATTCTCATATTTTATTTACACCTCTCATGAGAATAAAACAATGTAGGGCAGTGTAGCCCATAGGCTGCCATTATACAGAATGAAAATAGAACTGTGCCTTTAAGAAAGTAAAGTCTTCCTGTTTCCCATCATGCACAGCAAAAGGCAGTTGCCTCAGTTCTTTTTTGGAGGCTATTAACCTGACATGAAGAAAAAACAAAACATTTGTTGGAGTACCAACCTCCATAATATTCATGTTCTATGTCAACTCCACCGGGGAGGAGGGAGGGTTGCTTATGACTATCATGGAAATACCCCTACGAGAGAACTGGAGTTACAGGTAAGAAACCATTTCTTCTCTCGTAGGGGATTTCCATGTATAGTCATAAGCACTGAATAGAGTAGCAAGCCCATCCCCATAACCGCGGTGGAGTAGACATAAGAATACTGAGAAAAACATGAATCATGCAAACAAATTCTTGAGCAAAGCCTGCCCAACCTGAGCATCTGCCCTAGCGTCTGTATCAAGGCAGTAATGCTTAGTAAAGGTATGGACCGACCTCCAAGTGGCAGCCTTGCATATTTCTGCCAAAGGGACATTTCTCATCAAGGCTACAGTAGCTGCTTTCCCTCTGGTAGAGTGGGCTTTTGGCCTACCACCAAGGGATTTGTTTGCTAACTGATAACATAACATTATACATGAAACAATCCACCTGGATAAAGATTGTTTAGATGTACCCAAACCTGTTCTGATTGGGCCATAGTTAATAAAAAGCTGTTGTGATTTTCGTAAGCTTTTTGTCCTGTCCAAGTAAAATTTCAAGACTCTCTTTACATCCAGAGAATGCAGAGTTCTCTCAGCAGGAGTAGCTGGATTCTGAAAGAAAGTCGGTAATGAAATTGTTTGGTTCACATGGAAGTCGGAGACTACCTTAGGTAAAAATTTTGGATGAGTTCTCATTACCACTTTTGCAGAATGAAAAACCGTGTAGGGTTCCTGAGCGCAAAGGGCCTGGATTTCGCTGACCCTACGCGCTGAAGTGATTGCCACCAGAAAAGCAGCTTTCCATGTGAGATGTTGCAGCGATGCCTTATGTATTGGCTCGAATGGCGGCAGCATCAGACGTGATAAGACAACGTTCAGTTCCCATGGAGGAGAAGGCTTTCTAATGGGGGAAAAAACCTTCTTTAAACCTTCTAGGAAATCCTTAATAATCGGAATCCGAAAAAAGGAAGTTTGTGAAGGACTCTTTCTGTATGCTGTGACAGCCGCCAAGTGAACTTTTATTGACGACAGTTGTAAGCCCGATTTTGCCAAACTTAACAAGTATGGCAGGATAGATTGTTCTCCACAGGAAACCGGGTCAATGTTGTTGTGTAAACACCAAATGCAGAATCTCTTCCACTTGCTTGCATAGGCTGATCGTGTGGAAGGGCGCTTTGCTTCCTTCAGAATTTCCATACAATCCTGAGGTAGGTTCAAGTGTCCATATTGCACTAGCTCAGGAGCCATGCTGCCAAACTCAACGATGAGGGGTTGGGATGAGATATCTGCCCTCTGAACTTCGTGAGAAGGTCCGGACGATATGGTAGCCTGATGTGTGGTTTGAGTGACCGGTGAAGAAGGTCTGGGAACCACCACTGGCGTGGCCACTCCGGAGCAATTAGGATCATTTTGGTCTGAACATTGGACAGCTTCTGGAGGACCGCCGGAATCAGGGGAAGCGGTGGAAAGGCGTAAAGAAATGCTCCTGACCAGCTTATCCACAGGGCATTCCCTAGTGTCCCTGGATGGTAATATCTGGAGGCGAAGTTTTGGCATTTTTTGTTTTCTGGGGTTGCGAATAGGTCTGTAGAGGGGGTACCCCAGAGTGCGAAAATGGAATGAACGACGTCGTCGTGTAGTACCCATTCGTGGTTCTCGTCCATTACCCGACTGAGGGCATCCGCTTGAACATTCTGGATGCCGGGCAGGTGAGTTGCCACTAGTGACAGGTTCCTGGCTAGAAGCCAATGCCAGATTGTCTGAGCCTCTCTGGATAAAATTCTGGACCTGGTGCCTCCTTGTTTGTTCACGTAGTACATAGTGGCCACGTTGTCTGTCTGGAGAAGGAGAGTTTCCGTTCTCAGAGAGGGAAGGAAGGCTTTGAGCGCAAGGTGGACTGCGCGAAGTTCCAGCAGGTTGATGTGATAGAGACTCTCTCTCTGTGACCACTCGCCTTGGACTCGAAGATGTTCCATGTGCGCCCCCCATCCGATCAGTGACGCATCTGTTACGATGGTTTGAGATGGGGGCCGTTGTTGGAACGGAATCCCCACCAAGAGATTGCTGGGTAAACACCACCACTTGAGGGATTGTAGGGTGTGAGGAGAAAGAAGGACTTTGTTCTCCCAATCGTCCCTCAGTTGACACCACTGATCCTCCAGGTTTTCCTGCAATGGTCTCATATGGAGGCGAGCATTGGGAACCAGATGGATACAAGACGCCATCGAGCCCAGTAGAGAAGCTATTATTCTTGCAGTGGCTTGAGGTCTTTCCTGCAGTTGTTTGCACTTCTGGAGAATCGATAACCGTCGTTCCTCCGAAGGAAACACCTTTCCTAGCCTGGTATCTACAATGGCCCCTAAGTAATGCAACCTCTGAACAGGTGTTGCTGTAGATTTCAGGAGATTGACTTGAAGACCAAGTTTTTGCAGCAGTTGTAGAGTCCATTCGAAATGTTGCTGTGTCTCGAGACAACTGGAGGCCTTTATGAGCCAATCGTCTAGATAGGGGTAGACGAATATTCGCTGTTTCCTCAAGTGGGCGGCTACTACCGCCATGCATTTGGAAAAAGTTCTTGGCGCTGATTTTAGGCCGAAAGGTAGAACTGCAAATTGGTAATGGCGTTTTCCGACAGTGAACCTTAGGAATTTTCGATGTTTCTTGGTTACTGGGATGTGAAAGTAAGCGTCGCAAAGATCTATCGCACATAGCCAGTCGCCCTGACGTAGATGTGGATAAATTTGGTGTAAGGCTAACATCCTGAATTTTTCTTTGCGAACCCATTTGTTTGCTGTCCTCAGATCTAAGATGGGACGAAACTCTTGTTTGTCTTTTTTCGGTACAAGGAAATATCTCGAATAAATCCCCTTCCCTTGCTGGCTGATGGGAACGGGTTCTATGGCTCTTTTTTGCAATAGGATATTGACCTCTAACTGTAGAGCTTCGAGATGGCGGTTGGCTGTTTTGGGTGGAACAGATGGTGGAGGACTGGTGAATCTGAGAGCGTAACCATGTCTCACAATATTCAATACCCAGGCGTCTGTTGTGATGCGTAGCCACTCGTCCAGATGATTTGAGATACTTCCCCCTACCGGAGTGGATAACGGAGGAGGGGGAAGCAAAGATTCAGGGCTTAGACGTGGGAGCCTGTCGAGTTGCCTGAGTTTGAGGTGTTGAACGACCCCTTGTCGACCTTCGCTGAGTAGAGAAACCCCTTTGATACTGCTGTTGTTGCTGCTGCTGGGGGCGCGAAGACATCCAGTGTGGCGACTGATACCGGTGGGTGAAAAGTCGTCGTTGATATGGCCGGAAAACCTTTCTTTGTTCTTTCGGTCTTTCCATCCCTACCGCTTTCAAGGTATCTAGTTCAGCTTTCATTCTAGCCATCTCGTCATCGGCATGAGAACCGAACAAGGTGGAGCCCGAGAAAGGCAGGTTTTGTATTCTCTGCTGCGCTTCAGGTTTGAGTGATGTAAGTCTCAACCATGCATGCCTTCTGAGCGCTATCCCGTGTGCATAATTGTGTGCGGATAGCACCGAAGAGTCAGCTGCAGCACTTATAATTTGGTTAGACACCATGGCTCCCTCACCCACGACCTCCAGGAAATCTTCCCTTTTATCCTTAGGAAGATGTTCCGCAAACTGTATTAAAGAGTCCCAGAGGGCACGATCGTACCGCCCTAATAACGCAGTAGCGCTGGCTGCCTTCATCGTGACGGCTGCAGTAGAGCATACTTTTCGTCCTGCAGCATCTATCTTTCTGCTCTCTTTATCTGGAGGTGAAGAAGAAGATGGTGAGGTTGAATGCAGTTTCTTTGCCGCTACTATGACCACCGAATCAGGAACTGGGTCCGACCTCAAGAATAGAGGATCTTGTTCTGGTGGACGATATTTTTTAATAAGTCTGGAAGGAGCAGACTTTGTTGCGGCCGGTGCAAGGAAAATATCCATTGCTGGTTCAAGGAGACCTGGAACCAGTGGAAGCAAAGGTCTGGAAGATGTCCTGTGATGCAAGGTCTCGAAGATCACTGACGTCGATGGGGCAGGTACCGCCAGCGGGATGTTCAGCTTGGTTGCCCCTCGTACTAAGACCTCCTGGAACGTATTCACATCATCTATGGGGGACACTCTCGGGGACGGTGAGTCCGATAGGGTTGGAGAGTAGTCCCGTGTAGACGAAGAAGAACGCCTGTGATGTGAATGCTGAGATCTCTGTGGGTCATGACGGTGCCGAGAGGAAGAAGAGCGTCTAGAGGAATGTCCCGAACGTCTTATAGACCGCGTTGGAGTCCTCAAAACAGACTCTGCAGGCGGAGCCGGAAGAGGCGCCGTAGGCGTTACCGGCGTCTGTGGCAATGGTGATTGTCGAGGAGAGAGTTGTGGAGACGCTGGAAGGAGGATGATTGAAGCCGAGGATTCTGAGGTTGTATAAACCCTCCTAGGTCTTTTTGATTGTCTCGACGTCGACACACTCCTCGACGTCGAAGTACGGTGACGGCGAGTGTCCTTCGCCGTCGATTCTTCTCGCCGTTGAGAATCTCTCGACGACGACCCTCGACGTCGCCGTGATGACGGTGAACGTCTACGACGTCGAGCACCCCTCGACGTTGATCGATCTCGCCGTTTCGACGGCGAACCGGATTCAGATCTCCTCGACGTGGAACGTCCTCGCCGTGTCGACGGTGACCCAGATCTCGACGGCGAAAGTCCACGCCGTCTCGACGGCGAAATCGTCGTCGACGGCGAGCGATGTCTCTTTCTCGCCGGCGAACCACTCCTCGACGGCGAGCATGTTGGCGCCGTTCCTTGCCTCGACGTCGACGCCCTCGACGTCGTCGGAGACCTGTGCCGTTTTTGAGCCGGTCTGGTCGGAGTTATAGAGGAACCAGTGTGAGCCCTGGTAGAAGACTGACCTTCTCCTCGCTCTGTGGTAGAATGACCACTTTTCCTCCTGTCCTCTTTCGCCTGGAGTCGGATCTTCTCCCTGTCACGAAGGGTCCTTCTGGAGAAGGTTTTGCAGATGTCACACGACTCCGGTTTGTGGCTGGATGGAAGGCAAATTATGCAGACCCGATGTGGATCTGTTTTGGCCTTTTTTCTGCCACAAGAAGGACATTTGTCAAACAGTGAAGGCATTTCTGAAGTAGAAAAACCTCAAAATTCTGTCAGAATCTAACAGAAAAAAGCAGAAAATTATCACTCAATGTTAAAAACGTCGAGTGAAAATGAAATTCAAAAGATTTTAAATGAATTTCTGTCACAAAAGGATTTTGTGAGGTAGAGCTCAATGCTTCAGGGTCCTGTCAGAAAGGAGCCGGAAAAAAGAACTGAGGCAACTGCCTTTTGCTGTGCATGATGGGAAACAGGAAGACTTTACTTTCTTAAAGGCACAGTTCTATTTTCATTCTGTATAATGGCAGCCTATGGGCTACACTGCCCTACATTGTTTTATTCTCATGAGAGGTGTAAATAAAATATGAGAATGTATTTATTTATGTATTTATAGAATAAATAGAGGTTTAAACGTGAAATTTACACTACATCTGTTTTTTTTCTTCTAACAATTTGGCCTGTGTAGCTGTTCACATAGGCTGCACATTGTTATTCTTAAGTGTTTTTCACAGACCTTTTTGTCAAGGAGCTGATGATTGCACTTAAGAATATACTACACAACAGTGCTCCGGGGTCCCCGCAGGCGCGCGGAACTATTCAGTGCTTATGACTATACATGGAAATCCCCTACGAGAGAAGTGTCCAGCCCACTGGCTGTATCCAGACCATGCAGTCCGTCTCCAGAGTCCTCAATCTCTCCCTCCTCTAGGACTCGCTGGTACTCTTGCTCTTCTAAAAGACGGAGAGCACGCCTCCTCGAATGAAGTCTCTCCTCGATACGCGGAGTCGACATGGCCTCCGCCGACGTCGAAGAACGGCGCCGATCTCCAGAAGCATCTGACGCCGCGTCCGGCGCCACAGGCAGCTTCGGCGCCGAGGCAGGAGCCGGAGGACGAGGTCTTGGAGCCGATGGACCAACCGGAGTCACAGGGCAAAATCCTGACTTCGACGGAGGGGCAACCTCCGGGGCCGAAACATCCGAAGCCACCGGAGCGGCCACCGACGCCGGCACCGGCGCCGAGCCCACATTCCCAAAAGGGAGAAAGGGCATAAAGGGTGCCGGCCGAAGAGGCGCAGGATCACCCAACGAAAAGGCCAAGGGCCCCGAAGGACCAGCCGGAGCAGCTCCTGGAGCCATCTGCTGAAAGATGGTATACATCGCATTAAGAAACGCGGTACTATCGGCTCCAGGAGTGGGAAAAGCCGGATACTGGGGTGCCTGGATCGAGGGCGACCCCGACGCCGGCCTCGACGTCTGCGACGCCGGAGAAAACACAAGAGGCTGCACCACCTCAATCACTGACGCCTGACCAGGTGAAGTCGGTGACGCCGGAGAGGGCAACGGCGTCGATGGATGCGGCGTGACCGTGGGGCTGACCTCCCAAGTCCTCCGACGCCGAGCCGAAGGTGACCTCGAACGAGACTCCTTGCTGGAGTGACGTCGTGAGTCTCTACGGCGCCGGGAGTCTCGATGACGCCGGTGAGACCTTGGCGAAGAAGACTTCTTATGATGTTTCTCCTTCTTCTTTGACTTTGCCATGAATAACTTGGCCTCGCGCTCTTTGAGGGCCTTCGGATTCATGTGTTGACATGAATCGCAAGTCGAGACGTCGTGGTCGGAGCTCAAACACCATAGACAGTCGGAGTGAGGATCTGTAACTGACATCTTGCCCCCACACTCTCGACAGGGCTTGAAACCCGACTTCCTCTGAGACATTGTTACCGCAGAGAAGACTACGCAGCAGACAATACACTGTAACCACGAAGGTAACAGTAACTCCCTCGAAGATAACCGTTTCGAATGCACGGAAAAAAGGGAACTGTCATCGGCACGTCGGCGAGGACTTCTTATTGCCTGTATGACGTCAGACGGCGTCGCGTGGGCTAGAGTGACGTCCTCGTCGACGTGCAGAGACTAGTAAGAAGATTTCCGTCAAATGCTGGCGCCATGGGAGTATTCATCAGGTGAGGAATCCACAGGTAGTTGTATCCATCAGAAAGTGGGGGGTAACTGCAACAGGGAGCCATTTCTTTACAGTAGTCCTTCAACATAAATTGAAGATCTGTTACTAATGTGCTAGGCATAGCGAGGGGCGATGGTTGTTGTGTCTGTGGATAAGATGTTGAGGCATAACTAGGCTGATACTGTTGATCCTCTTCTTCGTCAAACTCTTGGCATTTTACATTGAGTTGTGACGGGCTACTAGCTGCCCCAAACATTCCGTCGTTCTGCGAGTATGTGTCGTCGTCCTCATCCTCTAAAAGATGTTGTGGTGGGTATGGCAACACTTTACTTGGTGAGGTATGCATTGGAAGAATATCAGACGCCTTGTCCCCTATATTAATAATTGAAAGGGGTAAGAATCTGGAGGAGTCGTCCTGATGGTACGAGGAATGGTGAGGCGAAGTATCCAGGTAGGTGGATGGTTTGTATACTGTTAATGCTGTAGATGATATGATCGTCGACGGTTCACTCGTCAGCGGTTCCCTCGTCGACGGCTCTCTATTGGCCCGTTCTGTCGTCAACGGTTCTCTCGTCGACGGTTCCTTCGTCGACGGTTCCTTCGTCGACGGGTCTCTTGTCGACGGCTCTCCCGTCGACGGTACTCTCGTCGACGGCTCCGTCGGCGGCGGCGTCTTTACTAACGGGTCCTTTGTCAGCGAATGCTCCGTCGACGGGTACTTTATCGACGACGGTCGTGTAGGTGCCGTCGTCGGCAGTGCCTTCTTGAACCTCATTGAGAGGTGCTTCGTAGACGGGAGTGCCCTGGTTGATTGGTGAACCCAGGAGGCCTCCGCTGCCGACGATGTGGTTGCCGACGAAGCTTTCTTAAAAAATTTTGCCGTAATTATCGTCGTCGATGACAACGGCGACGACGTCATAATCATCGGTGAGGCTGGCGTTGTGAACGTCGACGATACCGTAGTCGCTGTTACCGTCGACACAGTCGTCGACAGGGTGGTCGTCAACGGATGTTTTTTCACCGAAAAGAGTTGTTCTGGCTCTTTTTGTGGTGACAGAGACAGAGATGGCTTTTTGAGGTACTTTTCTGGTGTAAAGGCATAGTAGGTTCCGAATGAACCTTTTTTGGCCCATGTTTAAATGTCTCTAAATGAAAAACATCCTTTTTCGTCCCAATAGAGACTTGTCTTGTCTTCTTGAGCACCTTCCTTGGTGGTTCATCCGACCCTCTGCTTCTCTCACCTGTACTTTTCTGAGGGCGAGAAGTTTGTGATGATGCCTCGCTGTCATCTGAGGAAGGATGCTCTAAGGCTTTCTGTTTTTGTAGCCATAAGAGAAGTCTACCCTCCCGGTCTTTGAGGGTTTTTTGACTAAAGGTGCGACAGATTTTGCAGTCTTTCACCTTGTGGTCTGGATGAAGGCAATAAATACACTTCTTGTGGGGGTCATCAACATGCAGTCTCTTCTTCCCACAGGTGTCACAATCTCTGAACAGACCCTTTTTTGCCTTTTCAGACATAGTGGAGCTGTAGCAAGTTTCCTGAGAGAAAAAACTAATCTTCAGTCAGAAAATAGGAAAAAACTGAGCAGAGCTCAGGGAGACTCCCTTCACACGACGTGCAGTAGAAAATCTGAGGGAATTCAGCCTCTGTTGGGACTGTTTGGGAGGGGCTGAATCCTGATTGGTTGAGACTGAAGTTTGGGTCTTTTCATAAAACAAAGTGGATAGACTGTAAAATACCTTATGAGGCCTACTGGGGCCTACTGGTTTTACTTTTACTGACTTACTGCTTTATCTATTTAAACTTACCGTGAGGCTCCCACCTCGACGACGGGGATGATTCAAGCATGTGAATCTATGAAAGATCCAATACTGGAGAAACTCCATGAGGAGGGCCTGAAATATGCCCACTTATTTCCAGTACGGTTAAAAATCCGGCACGGAGATCGCTCACTGTTCTTTGAGACCCCTGCTGCCACCTGGGACTGATTTGAACAAACATATCCTTCGGCCCGCCTACAGGCGACAGATGGAGAAGCTC
Organism: Pleurodeles waltl; assembly: GCF_031143425.1. Classification (NCBI taxonomy): domain Eukaryota; kingdom Metazoa; phylum Chordata; class Amphibia; order Caudata; family Salamandridae; genus Pleurodeles; species Pleurodeles waltl. Next base: position 297,287,006 of record NC_090443.1, on the reverse strand, counting down.
AGACCCATGCCCGCAAGAAATCTAGACAATGCAAACGCCGACAGAAAGGAGCACCAACAGTGGTCCCCTCGCCCCAAGAGGCCAATGAGAGTAGGGTGGCAGCACTGCGGTCGGTGAGAAACATGGAAGCCCGAGTCAGCTGATCCCCATTGTGTCACTCTACTACATCCCTTTCGGATTCTAGTCGAACTCCGGTATGGCCCTGTTCCCTTCCATTACCCTGCAGTCCGCAGACACTATTATCTGACTGCACCGGTGCCTTGCTCTGTGGTCCCCAGTATCATGCATGAATATAAATGATTTGGCATTTCTCTCAGGGGGCTGAGGAATGACTCCATGGCCCATGCCTCTACATACTGTGGTGGCAAAGGCCCTGGATTTTCAATAGATATAGACTCACCGGGACGGATGTTTTGGAGCTGGATCACTGTTAACCTCACCATAGGCCAGCTTGTGCCCACCAGACCCCTACTCTGCTTGGATCCCCCCATGTCCAATTGCACCTATTGTACTCTTAAATTAGTTGGAGTTAAGATGGAAGTTTGGTCGAACAGAAGTTTCACGATTTTTGAGGACTCTTTAAAACTATCAAGTTTTTCAAAGTAGAACTTTCTACATTCATAATTTCGCCTTGAAAAAGTCCTTGTGACGAAACACGTGTCGGCTGTTCACAGAATATATTTGTTCCACGAAGAATAAAATCTCTTCAACATCCACATTGTGTTTGGATTTGGACTTCTCATTCCACTTTGGACTTGATTTTCGGACTACATTTGGTGTGCCCTGGTACTCTTAGATATTGACACACACACAGTGACTGCCGCTAATATTGCAGAATGCACTGTGGTACTTGCACATGGCGCTCAGGTTAACTAAGACTACAGCGCCATATGCACCCAATATCCCCCTATGCAGATTTCTCACCCCAGCTGGAGTTCTCTCCACGGCACAGCTGAGGTATTTAGAGGAGAGTGGATTCTCAACCTTGGGGGATCTCTTTGAGGAGGGTCACCTCCTTTCCCATAGGGAGTTTATATCCCAGATTCACTTATCAGGTACCCAATTTCTAATGCAGGCCACTATGTTGCATTTTATATGCCAAAAATGAACCCCATCTGGGGAAAAACTCCAAACACATTCCCTAGTACAAATACTTTATGATATGGGGTCATGGAGGCACCTGGTTAGGTGGCTATATAAAGCGCAGCGCTCACACTATTGTATATCACTGTCCCCTCTGCAGGAAAAATGGGAAACAAACTTAGCACGCCCTTTACATGATAAAGAATGGAAATTCTCTATGGAACATGCATCCCATATACCACGCAATGCACAATTTAAATGTATTCAATTTGTAATTTTCCATAGAGTCTACTTGACTCCTTAAAGGGTGTACTCGTTTTTCCCAACCGCAAAATCCACACATCCCCGATGCCATGCAGAGGGGGCCAATCTCCTCCACATGTTGTGGGCCTGTCCATCCCTGAGACACTACAGGATTGGCATTCGCAGCACACTTTGCGAAATCACCGAGTCCTCTTATTGGGATTCGGCTGATAACTGCATATTGGATCTTTATCATAGACCAGGGAAAGTGGCAGTGACTTCTAGGTTTGTTGATCTAGCAATTATACTAGCCAAGCGGTTATTCACAATTCATTGGAAATCCTCAATTCCTCCGTCGGATCTAACATGGAGAACAGACTTGCTCCCTTGGGGGGAGACGGAGGTTGCAGCCTTACATAGGGAGACAGAGGACTGCAGAAATGCCCTATATCAGCAGAATGGGAGACGTTGTTGGAAAACCTCAGACAAAATGGTTTAGATGACACCTAGGAAGCTGTAGAGGGTACAGGAATGAACCTGGCAAGCTGAGCTGTGACTCCTTAGGTACGCAACTTACGGATCCCATTACTAATCTACACCATGACAATTCAAAGTCCTAAGCGACGTGCCGGTCCATTAGTTTTTCCTCCACCCCCTCAAAAAGTGGTACAAATATAGATACTATTTCAAATAGAGCACACAGCAGGTTAAGGCTAGTTGGGGGGTGAGGGGTAGAGGGTTGTCTACTTCAACTTCAGTTTGTGACAGGTACCATGGAAGGCCTACATGTCTGGGATTGGAACACTCCCATGCAACAATGAGAAAATAATTGACCAGTTCTATGTTAAGCATCAATATGGGGTTGATTAATTGTTAGTCACTCCCAATCTGTAATGGCTCTATGACAGTACGGAGGCGACTCTTTGCAGATGAATGGTTGTTTGTACAATACCACATAACAAATTGTTTTAGATTGCACTTAGGAAAAGTTGTAGCAAATGGAATGTAAGCGGAACTGCCTTAGTCAATGATTTATATAGTTACTCATACCTCACTCATTTGCTTAGTCAATGTTAGAATTTCAATTATATGTATATAAGCGACTTCCAACGGTATAACAGTAAACATGCCTCTAATGCCAAACGAACTGCAGTGTCACAATCACGCTGTAATAACTGTTTTAAAAACTGTTAATGAACATATATTTTTAAAAAAATCTAAGCAAACTAGGTCCTAACTATAACCACCTACTGGCAACCGCCATTTGGTAAATGCATATATATTTATATCAAAGGTTACAGGGACATTATAGTTAGGTTCTGACTTTACTTGCACAAAACCTGAGAAATTCAGCAATTAGAGTTATTTTAAGTAACTATAACTCGCGCCTCTGCCATGCAGTTTTTTCTTCAATAATCTGATTTCTAATGTTTCATTGATATTATAATTGATGTTATCAAAGTTGTCATGAGTGCTGTAATATCTGGGGTAATTAGCAGTGCATGGCGAAGGCGCGAGTTATAGTTACCTTAGGCTGCGAGCTGCAGTCATCAAGGCCTTTATTGGCCCCTCCAACCTTAAGCTTTGCCATGGGAAGGTGATGGTTCCAAGGGCTGGGGGTTCACAACAGATCCCTTTTATTATCTTTTTTCAGGCCAGGGAAGGTGGCGGTGCCCAGAGCTGCGGGTGGGCCGCGCCACCCCCACTTAATGTGAAATGAATTGCCCCGGGGAGGTGGAAGTCTCTGGGGCTGTGGGTTGGAGGGCTGCGTGCCCCCGACATATATTGCAATGGTATCCCAGGAGAGGTGGTGGTCCCCAGGGTTCAGGGGGTCTGTAGGAACCCCCCACCATTATATTTTAAAGCAGTCACAGGGAGGTAGTTGTTTATGGGGCGTGTCCGCCCGCCCCCACCTACTATTTCATTTGAGCCCCAGGGAGGTGGCGGTCTCTGGGGTTGAGGTAGGGGGCGCGCGGGCCCCCACCCCTGCATTAATTTATTTATTTTTCCTGGGAGATGGCAGATCCTGGGCATAAAAATGCTGTAGGATTGGGAGGCCCGTGCACGCCCTCCTTTATTTTTTATATGTCCCTACAACCTGACCCATCTGGGGGCTTTATTGAAACAAGCGCAGGAGTCCGCGTTCTTTTTTATTTTTTTTATTTTTGCTGCAAATTTGCAACCTCGTCGCAAATTAGTGGCAAAAATTGTAAAAACAAAAAATGACTTTTTTGCCCTGGGGGGTCCGCCAGAGATAAGGGGTTAGGGTGTCCCTACCCTGATCCCTTTTCTTATTTTTTATCTTTTTTTCTGGGACTTGGCTAAACCAACATTGCTACCAACACTTCCTTTGTGAAATGTTAGAAGCCAATCAGATCTCAGGCCAAGATCGGGAGGGTTAGTGAAGTCTTCACGTCTATATATATATATATATATATATATATATATATATATATATATACACAAATGTGTTTTTTATTTAATATTTAAAAAAATATTGAACAATTTTGGACCAAGAGCAAGTTGCTAAATTTGGTGTAATTCCGTCCAGCGGTTTGACCTCTATTACTGGTCAAAATCCTAATGGAAATTAACATGGAGAAAACAGGTTTTGTGACCCACCTTTTTCTCGGACCCCACTTGACAGATCACCCTGAAACTTCCCAGACAGCAGCTGAAGTGAGCATTGTATTTTTTTGGAAACTTTTGTGAAGATTCATCAAACAGAGCCAAAGATATAGGCAAGTAAAAAAAGCTTTTCTATAGAAACTAGGTCCTAACTATAACTACTTAGTGCTGACCGCCACTATGTAATATATACACAAACACATATGAACAATGTTACTTACCCAGTAGACATCTGTTCGTGGCATGTACTGCTGTAGATTCGCATGCTCTGCATACTCTTACCATTTAGTGCTGGGTTCAGAGTTACAAGTTGTTTTTCTTTGAATGCGCATTTTCGTGTCACAGGATCAAGTGACTTTTCCTTCTCGGTGATACTGTGCATAGGCATCCAGTCCTTTGTTAGGCTGTTTTGCTGCATGTGGGTGAGAGAGATTATAGAAGTAGTATAGAGAAAGAGATGTCCATGAAAGTGTATCTACGTATGTACAAATATATACAAGTATATGATAACTGGAATGGCCGCATGCAACTGGGGAGGAGGGAGGGCGCATATGAAACCCTGTGACTACAAATTATTAAGATACCTGGGCTGCATTACAAATATTCTTCTGAAGTTGATGATCTGGGAAAGAGGACATCACAGGGAAGATTTTAGGAATTTCATCCAACCATCAATCTTAAAGGCTCCATCCATGGTAGAGAAAACACTGTTGCCACTACCTAGTCCTGTATAGCAAATAATCTATAGGCATTCCAGAATATTTCTTTATTTGAAGATAGTTGCCTGTGTTTTGAGACTTATAGTAAAGAAACTGACCAGACCACCCCTTCAATCTTGTCTGCTTTACAAAAAGTGTACATTTCCTGGACACTGCCATCACTTTAAAAGACAACTTGCTAAGAAATACAGTACACTAAAAGCACACTGACACATCTATCTTTTACACTTGTAGACAGAACTCACTGGAAAGCAGCTTTTCTTCTGCTGAGGTGTGCTAATCTGGCCCAGCGTTAGCAGATAGGGAAGCAGTGCATCTTGTGTATTCTGCCTCTCTCAGAATGATCCTTGCACCTGAGGTGCAGGGAGGATTCCAGTCCAAGACCATGAGTCAGAGTGCCTGTGACTATAGCAGCCTCAAGCGTTTCCTGCTTTCAGGGTGCTGCACCGCAAGAGCTACATGACACCAGGGTAAAGTGTCAGAAGCCTAGGGAATATGGATCATCAAGGATGGCAGAAGGATTAAGGGCAAACATTCAACATACCTTTTTGTGCCTGCCAAAGTAAAGTAATTTTCCTGAAAAGATTTATTCTTACTTGAACTGGTCATAAATCCAGGTTGTGCTGGCACAGCTTGTCTGTCAAGGGTAGTGCCCAAACATGCTCCGGATGTAGTAATTTCATGGCTATCTGATATAGAAGGATGTTTTGGTGTGAAAATGAAGTCCCCTAATTTGATTGCATGAATCGCCGACCATAGATGCCTTTTGTCCCAGACTTTTGTTCCCTCTCTCCATCTGTTTTCCCTATTTGATTATCCTGCCTAGAAGCTTACAAGCTAGACGCTTTCTCTACTCTGTATCAAAGTACTTTGGCAGCTTCCTTTCCATTTCTTATAAAAATCTTCATCTTCAATCAAGAAGTACCAATATTGCCAAGACGTTTTTGCCATTTGTGAATTTGTTTACTTCTAAATGAATACTTATTAAGGAGTCATGTGACATCCTTCACATATATTCACATACATATTAAATGCAAAATGGCATCACTACTGGTCAGCGTTGCTTTTTCTTCAATCAGGAAGGGGGCAAGAGAAACCTCTGACCAGTCCTTGACTCTATGTGAAGAACAACAGCTTTAATTATAAATACACAAGTCATGCCATTAAATATAGCCACGCTACTAAATACAACTGGTAATATACTCAAAAAGTTCAGAATGGGATAAAACACAAAGACTTAGATGTCTGACTGCACAAAGACTTTGATGTCTGACTGCATAAACCATGGACACAAAAGCAGAATTGTGGGCAACCAAATCCAAATAGCAACCTCTTGAAAAACAAAGCAAACATTTCCAAATCAGGGTCCTTCTGTAACCTGAATATTGACTCCGGAACCTTTCCTTGAGCTTGGAAGAAAGCAACAGTGATCCCTCTTGTTAAACCAACCTTCAGCTGACCCTAAGGAGCTAAAAAAACTATCATACATCTCCTTTGTGCGTTGACCTACTAAACGTTTTGAGAAGAATTTGAATGCAAAGACACCTGCGCTGGATGACCCTGGTTTTTTAGATCAATCCCACCAGGTTGTAGAAGCAGTCACAGCATGGGGTTGACTCTGGTGGTGGCAGTCGAGGCACCTAGGCTTCCTCGAATGGAAGAGAGATCTGGACTGGTGCCAAAGGGCGAGAAGGTGGTATGTCAGAGTCGGGCTGCCCCAGAAAGTATGAGAAAGTATGGTTGCAATGGTCGTCGTTTAGAGAATCTGAAGAGTGAGAAGAAGAGGTGTAGAAGGGACCCAAGGGGGTGGGAGAGGGGGGGGTCAGCAAGTTGTTGGGAAGCTGTCCAAACTGTCTTATGCAATTCTGTAGTTCATGTGGTGCTATATGCTAGAAAATAAGTATTATGGCGGTAATAAGCAAATCCTGCAGAGTCAGCTACATGCATTGTATGTTGATCTTTGTTTCAATAAAAAGAGTTTAAAAAAAAGAGTAAGGTGCCTCAGTTGTTACACTCTTTCCTATCTGGCAGACTGTTGTCTGTAACCAATTCACCTATAAACTGTTTTCTTTGCCATGTGGGGTTCAGCAAGGTTCTTCGCTGAACCCCACTCTTTTTAATCTGTAAATCACTCCAGTAGCAGCTTGGATCATATTATTTGTAATCCTTGTCTTTTCTTTTGTGCACAATACTCAGATAATCTTCTCCATAACCAACAATACTCAATCTGCGGCAGCCGACTTCCACAACTGTATGTGAGGAACTGGCAAGTGGATGAGAAACTACCTGAAATTATGCCAAAAGAAGACAGAAATTGTGCCAAAAGAAGACAGAAGTCCTTATCTTCAGGAATCATTAATCCATCTGGTCCATTTCTTGGTGGCCTAAGGAATTTGGTACCATGCCTACACCAGTGAACTCGCCAAGAAACATGGGAGAAGTTTTTGAAGACATGTTAACCATTACAAAACAAGTGAAGCATAGCTTCAATACCCTTAGGCTTGTTAGGAACATGTTTGCGTTCAGTCCCTTGACATCACATAAAAATAGTAGTCATTGTATTAATTTCCTCCTGCCTTGACTACTGCAATACCCTCTATTTGGGCATTAACCAACACACCCTGAATAGACTTTAAGTAGTCCAAAATGTGGCAGCCTGTCTTATATTAGACATGAAAAAACACAAATTTCTAAGTAATTGATCAAGCTGCACTAGCTGCTGGTAAAGTAAAAGGCCATGTTCAAGTCAATATGTTTAGCTCATAAAGCTTTATATAAGAATAATCCTTAATTATTCAGGTCAAAATGTCACTGGTAGAACCCCCAAAGACTTCGGAGATCAGCATCCAGGAAGAACGTGATTGTTCAAAGAATCAAGTGCAGCCAATCGAAGGGTAGAGCATCCACACAACTGACAGATAATCTTTGGAACTTTCTGCTCTGCGATATTTAGTCTCCTGAAGATCACCTCCCTTTTACAGAAAGATTGAAAACTTCGCTCTCCAATCTGCAATGTATATGTAGGCGAGAGTTGAGTTTCTGACTTCACAAATTGCAGTGCCAGGATGCCTCTGGGTATTTGAGCACTTTAATAAAATGCTTTTCAGTTCATTTCATTTCTTCTTGTCATCAAGTACACGCCATAGGTAAAAAAACATAATTATGATCGCAGGGACTTTAAACCAATTCTGCAGCAAGGTTAACACCTGCAGGAAACATTCCCATACAAAAACCTTGCTTGCATTCTGACAACCTCTGCCATAGGTAAAAAAACATAATTATGATCGCAGGGACTTTAAACCAATTCTGCAGCAAGGTTAACACCTGCAGGAAACATTCCCATACAAAAACCTTGCTTGCATTCTGACAACCTCTGTATCCCAAAAGAATTTTAGACAAAAGAATTACATGTCAAAAACAGGGAGAACAGAACAGCATCATGTAAAAACATAACCCTTCAACACATCCACATTGACACAATCTACCAAACAAGGAGAAGGACTACAAAATGAATGGGAGATTCACTGACATATGATTAATTTGAGATGACAGCAGTGTAGTCAGCAAATGGTCACAAATCAGGAACTAGAAAACTAACTAAAACATTGGGACTTGAACAGGACAGGTCACTATTAGAAACTGGATAAATTACATGTATGTGTGAGTATATATATATATATATATATATATATATATATACACACACACACACACACTCTCTTGCATGTCACTTCTCTAATTCCTTATAATGATCTGCTCCGGGCCCGTAATTGTTTGTAAATATATATATCTATACAGAGCATGTGTATCTACAGCTATACATATCATTGAACGGACTATGGCCCTCATTCTGACCCTGGCGGTCGGTGATAAAGCGGCGGCCAAGCCGCCAACAGGCCGGCGGTCTAAAATATGCAATTCTGACCCTGGCGGGAACCGCCAACACAGCCCGCCAACTTAACACTCCGCCCGCCACGGCGGTACAAACAAACAGCGCGGCGGTTCCCGCCAACAGCCAGGCGGCAGACAATGTACCGCCCACCCTATTACGACCCACCAATCTGCCACCTTTTCCGGGGCGGGAGCACCGCCGATAAGAACACGGCGGAAACAGACTACGAACGGGAAAACGCTCACCTCTACGCACTCCACGCGAGATTCCGGCAGTATGGAACCAGAGTTGCAGGTCATCCCCGCACTCCTATTCCTGCTCATATACCAGGAGCACGCCCGGCGGCGCGGAAGACATCGGTGAGTACTGCACCTACGACACAGGGGAGGGAAAAGATTACCGGCACACACCCACCCACCCACACCCACTACAACACACACATCAATGCATTCCCACAGATCACTGTCACAACCCACAAACCAACCCCCTCCGAAATAATGCAAAGATCAAAAGAAGAGATCATAAACGGGCAGATATATTGAAATATGTACACCAGTAATCCCAATAAATAAATAAACTATGTACAAAATATATACAGCTACTAAATGTAGTCCAACCACTGTCCGTGGATCACAGGGGTCCTGTGCAAAGGGGCAAGGCCCAGTCCCACGACAAGAACTCCACGGAGAGAACACTGCAGGGGCATCAGAAAGAAAATAGGACAGGCACCTCAGGGGGAAGGGAAGGGGGGGCACCTCAGCCACTTGAGTACACGACGCCAGATCCACAAGGGGACTCCATGACCACTGGCCCATCCTGGGGAGAGCAAAGCCACAGTCCAAACAGTCCATACAGTGGGTGGCCTGCCCACTGGGCCATCCTGGGGAGAGCAAAGCCACAGTCCATACAGTCCATACAGTGGGTGGCCTGCCCACTGGGCCATCCTGGGGAGAGCAAAGCCACAGTCCATACAGTGGGTGGCCTGCCCACTGGGCCATCCTGGGGAGAGCAAAGCCACAGTCCATACAGTCCATACAGTGGGTGGCCTGCCCACTGGGCCATCCTGGGGAGAGCAAAGCCACAGTCCATACAGTCCATAACAGACCCCACTGCCACTGGAGGAGGCAAGTTGGCCAGAGGACATCCTGCAGCCCTGCCCGAGATAGATCCTGCCCTGCCACGTCTGCCAAAGGGCCAGCGGTTCTTGCCTTGAAGGGCCCAGTTCAGCGGTTCCTGAGACGGCGGGGCCCAGTTCAGCGGTTCTTGAGACGGCGGGACCCAGTTCAGCGCTCCTTGCCTTGAAGGGCCCAGTTCAGCGGTTCTTGAGACGGCGGGGCCCAGTTCAGCGGTCCTTGCCCTGAAGGGCCCAGTTCAGCGGTTCTTGAGACGGCGGGGCCCAGTTCAGCGGTCCTTGCCCTGAAGGGCCCAGTTCAGCGGTTCTTGAGACGGCGGGGCCCAGTTCAGCGCTCCTTGCCTTGAAGGGCCCAGTTCAGCGGTTCTTGAGACGGCGGGGCCCAGCGGAGCGGTGCGTGAGACGGCGGGGCCCAGTTCAGCGGTTCTTGAGACGGCGGGGCCCAGTTCAGCGCTCCTTGCCCTGAAGGGCCCAGTTCAGCGGTTCTTGAGACGGCGGGGCCCAGTTCAGCGCTCCTTGCCTTGAAGGGCCCAGTTCAGCGGTTCTTGAGACGGCGGCCGGTCTATGGCCAACTGCTAATTGCCTGGTGGTGCCCTCCTGGGCAGCGGGGATGGTGCTCCTTCACTGCCCACCTGGGCTGTGGGTGGTGGGGCCCTCCTGGCCAGCTGGGCTGGGTCCTCCCTGGGCAGCGGCTATGGGGGTGGTGGGCTCTCCCGGGGCAGCTGTGCCGGTTCCTCCCGGGGCAGCGGCTATGGGGGTTGTGGGCTCCTCCTGGGCAGCAGGCCTGCTGCCTGACCTCTCTGACTTGCTGCCCTTGCCCTCCTTAGTCGTGGGCCTGTGGCCCTTTCCTCCCTTTGGAGCTGTGGCTGGTGACTGTCTCTGGGTGGTGTCCGGGGGGGATGTAGAAGGCGGGCTCCTGCGGCGCCCCTTCCGCCTTCTGCTCCTCTTCCCAGGGGGTGGGCTGGCTGTCCCCTTGCTGCTGGGCGAAGATCCAGACATGCGGGCTGGCGGGCTCCAATACCCCTGCACCCTTGTCAAGGGGGCTGCAGGGCTGGTGGTGGCTGAGGTGCTCTTCTTACCCCGACGAGAAGGAGGGGGGGGCTCAGGGTCAGGAAAGAAGTTAGTAGTGGCGAGGAAGAGCTTCTTGGGACAATGGAGAGTGGTAGGTACAGTGGGAATGGGAGTGGAGGGAGAGGATGTGGTTGTAGGTGAGTCACGTTTGCTGTCTTTGGGTGCAGGTGCAGGAGGGATAGGCTGCCGTGAGGTGGATGGCTGTTGGGTGGGTGGGTGGCTGCGTTTGTGTGGTGTGGAAGAGGGGGTGACAGACACAGTGGGAGAGGACACAGGGGACGTGTAAATGGCAGTGGGGGTGGTGACTGCACGTGTACGGACTGGAGTGGAGGGTGTGCTGGTGATGGAAACACTGGCTGATGGTGAGGTGAATGGAGGTGTGAGTGTAGACGTCACAGGGAGGGAGGAGGGAGACGAGGAGGTGGGGGTCACAGAGGTGGTAGTGACTGTTGGCATGTCTGCATCGGAATGTTGCGTGTGTGAATGTCTGCGTGATCTGTGGTGCTTATGTTTGGATGAGCTTCTCTTGGGTGTTGAGGTGTGTGCAGGCTGGTCTGATGGTGTGGGTGGGACAGGCAGAGGAACAGGAGACTGGGAGGAGGGAGTTAGTAGAGGCAGGCAGGAGACAGGGACAATGGCTGCCATCAGTGCTGAGGCCAGAGCCTGGAACGATCGCTGATGGGCAGCCTGACCCGAATGAATGCCCTCCAGGTACGCATTGCTGCGATGAAACTCCCTCTCCACCCCCTGGATGGCATTCAAAAGGGTAGTCTGCCCAACAATGAGCGTTCGGAGGAGGTCAATGACCTCCTCACTGAGGGCAGCGGGGGTAACAGGGGCAGGGCCTGAGGTGCCTGGGGCGAAGGAGATGCCCGGCTTCCTGGCAGAGCGGGCACGGGGCGAACGCTGAGGGGCTGCTGGGAGGGCGGAGATGGTGCGCTGGGTGGCGGCTGTACCTGTAATGGCGGGGGGCACGGATGGTGCCACCCCCGCAAGGGAGCCCCCTTCCGAGGACGTGTCCGTGTCGCTGCAGGGTCCAGTCGTCCCCGTCGTGGAGCTCCCCTCGCCCTCCGTCTCACTGGTCCAGTCTGACTCTGTGGCATGGCCCTCCTGGGCCATGTGAGATGCAGCTCCCTCCTGCCCGATGCCACTTCTCCTCCGCCTGATGATGCTGATGCACACAAGCACAGAAAGACAAACAAAAAGGGGGGGGGGAGAGAGAAATAAAGGGATATTGAGTACATGGATCTCCGGTACAGTTAGCGGACATGACAGACACAGATGCCCCCTGCACTAAGTTGCGCACTTGGGGTCCGCTACGCATTCCGTGGAACATGCCCTACACGCCTAGAGTTGACAACTGCACCCATGGATGACACGGCCCAGGGATGGCTGTACTGACACAGGGGCTTACGGGGGTGCCCAGCCTACAGATATCGCCCTGGCCTAGGGGGACCCCCAGCCCTCCTCCCCCACCCAGACACCTCCACTGCGCGACAACAGAGTAGATAATGCTTGTACTCACCCCCTTGTGTCTGCTGTGCTGCCCTCACGCGCCCATCCAATTCAGGGTAGGCCACCGCCAGGATCCGGAACATCAGGGGGCTCAGTTGACGGCAGGCACCCCGCCTACGTTGGGAGGCCATCCCCAGCAGAGACTCGGCGGTCTTCTTGGTCCCGCGGCGGATGTCCTCCCACCTCTTGCGGCAGTGGGTGCCCCGTCGATGGTGGACCTCCAGGGTCCGGACTTCCTTGGCGATGGCACGCCAAATCCCGATCTTCTCATGGGCGCGGACCTATGTGACACGTACAGGGAGGGAGAAATACCACGTTCAAGTTTGTCAGCATTTTCCTTTCCAGTGGCCCAACGCCCCCCATCCCCGCCAGGCCCCCCGCCATGCCCCCCGCCAGGCCCAACATGCCCCCCATCCCCGCCAGGCCCCCCGCCAGGACCCCCGCCAGGCCCAACATGCCCCCCATCCCCGCCAGGCCCCCCGCCAGGACCCCCGCCAGGCCCAACATGCCCCCCATCCCCGCCAGGCCCCCCGCCAGGACCCCCGCCAGGCCCAACATGCCCCCCATCCCCGCCAGGCCCCCCGCCAGGACCCCCGCCAGGCCCAACATGCCCCCCATCCCCGCCAGGCCCCCCGCCAGGCCCAACATGCCCCCCATCCCCGCCAGGCCCAACATGCCCCCCATCCCCGCCAGGCCCCCCGCCATGCCCCCCGCCAGGCCCAACATGCCCCCCATCCCCGCCAGGCCCCCCGCCAGGCCCAACATGCCCCCATCCCCGCCAGGCCCCCCGCCAGGCCCCCAAGCCAGCCAGTGGCCCCAAATCCATATTGAATTAAACTCACTTGTTGGTCTGGAGGACCGTAGAGTAGCACATACTGGGGGAGGACCCCATCCACAAGTTTCTCCAACTCCTCTCCAGTGAAGGCAGGGGCCCTTTCCCCAGGCGCAGCAGCCATTGTCCCTTCCAGACCGAGGTCACAGCAACACTTGCAGTATAGGTCCTCTCCTGTGAAAGTTCAAGTCGCAAGTGGATAAGTAGATAGAAAATGGCGGTGACGTCCGCGGCGGTGCGTACCGCGGCGGTGCGTCCCGCCACCGCCGGCGCCCTTCGCCATTGGCTCCTGAAACCCATAGGCTTCAATGTTAACCAATGCGGCTTTGTGCCGCGGTCTTCGCCCGCCGCCCGCCGCGGTGTGCCACGCCAGCGCATTGACCTCACATCCCATTGTCACACTTCACAGGTCAGGCAGCCGCCATTTCCAGGGCCCACATGGCTCAATTTCAACTGCGTCACACAGGCCTAGGCCTTGCATAGCCACTCAGACACGCCATTCACTGCATAGAGAATCGTATACTGTGCTAGCTGTGAGTACGTACCTGTGGGTTGCTTGACTGTGTGCTCCATGTTGTCCTTCCTAGGCACCGTCCGCTGGGTTGGGCGAGGAGACGGATGAATCCTCCCGTGTACCGACCGCTGGTGGACCTGTCGACAATGGAAGAACGCCACATTATCCTGACCTACCGTCTTAACCGTGCCACTATCCATGAACTGTGTGCCCAGCTGGAGCCCGACCTGATGTCCCCCATCCGCCAACCCACAGGGATTCCCCCTCTGGTGCAGGTCATGTCAGTACTCCATTTCTTGGCAAGTGGGTCATTTCAGACAACCGTGGGAATTGCTTCTGGGATGTCTCAGCCCATGTTTTCGAAGGTGTTATCCAGAGTGTTGTCTGCCCTGATGAAATCCGTGAGGAGCTACATCATTTTCCCTGAGGTGGGCGAATTGGCTACAGTGAAGGGTGATTTCTACGCCCTTGGACATATTCCCAACGTAATTGGTGCCATTGATGGGACCCATGTGGCTTTGGTTCCCCCAAGAGACAGGGAGAAGGTGTACAGGAACAGAAAAAATTACCATTCAATGAACATCCAGGTGGTGTGTTTGGCTGACCAGTACATCTCGCATGTAAATGCCAAATTCCCAGGGTCAGTGCATGACGCCTACATCCTCAGGAATAGCAGCATCCCTTACGTGATGGAACAGCTACAGAGACACCGTGTATGGCTAGTGGGGGACTCTGGGTACCCCAACCTGTCGTGGCTACTGACCCCAGTAAGGAATCCCCGGACCAGGGCAGAGGAACGGTACAATGAGGCCCATGGGCGTACTAGGAGGGTGATCGAACGCACCTTTGGCCTCCTAAAGGCCAGGTTTCGGTGCCTGCATATGACAGGTGGATCCCTAATGTACTCACCTAAGAAGGTGTGTCACATCATCGTGGCCTGCTGCATGCTTCACAACCTGGCTTTGCGCCGCCAGGTGCCTTTCCTGCAGGAGGATGGTCGAGACGGTGGTGTTGTGGCAGCGGTGGAACCTGAGGAGAGTGACGAGGAGGAAGACGACGGGGCTGAAACAGACAACAGGGACAGAATCATTGAACAGTACTTCCAATAGGACACAGGTAACATTTCAAAGAGAATTTAGTAAATGTTAACTACTCTCCAGCATCTCTGCTGCCTGTCTATTTGCCCCAGTGTATGATGACTGAGTTTTGGCTTTTCCCTCCCTATTTCAGATCTGGGGTCCCCACTACGAGTCCTGTGCTTCGTTTCCCCATGGACTACAGCTTTGTGGCAGCTGTTTGTTGACTTCACCATGTACAAGGACATATTTGCACTGTCATGTCAATTACAATATATTGAAATCACAGCCAGACTCCAGATATTTTGGTGCAAAATAGGTGTTTATTTAAGTGCTCAAAATGGGATGGGTGGTTTCAAGTGGGTGGGGGCTATGGTGAAGGAATGTCCATGGCAGAGTCCAGAGTAACAGTCACACAGGTGCATTGTCCAGAGGCCTGTGGAGAGATGGAGCATGGGCAGTTCAAGGATGGACAGGGTGACAATGTGGGACAGTGGGATGACATCAGGTGGTATCCATTGCTGGCGGGGGTCTTGACATCCTACTCTGTCTTCTTGCGAGATCTCAGGGCCCTCTTGCGGGGTGGTTCTTCTCCTGCAGGAGGTGGGGGTCTGGTGGGCTGCTGCTGTGCGGGGGCCTCCTGTCCACTAGCGCCGGCGGAGGTGGTTGGCTGTTCTTGGTCCAGGCTAGTGGCAGGGTCCCTTGGGTGTTGTTGAGTGTCCGCCCTGTTGTTGACGAGGTCCTGCAGCAGCCCTACCATGGTAACCAGGGTGGTGTTGATGGCTCTGATGTCCTCCCTGTACCCCCGATAGTGTTCCTCCTGCAGTACCTGGATCTCCTGGAACCGGGCCAGTACCGTCGCCATCGTCTCCTGGGAGCGGTTGTATGCTCCCATGATGGTGGTGAGGACCTTGTGGAGAGTGGGTTCCCTGGGCCTCTCCTCCCCCCCCTGTCGCACAGCTGCCCTCCGAGTTCCCCTGTTTCCCTGGGCCTCTGCCCCCTGGCCGGTGTGCCCACTACCACTGCCCCCAGGTCCCTGTTGTTGTTGGGGTGGTGGGTTATCCTGGGTGCCCTGTAGTGGTAGACACACCGCAGATTGACGCGCCCTGGAGACAGAGGCATGGGCCCGCTGGGTGGGAGCTGTGCTGGTGTTCCCAGAGGGGTTTGGGTCTGTAGTGGCCTGGGCCTGTGTGAGGGGAACCGACTGTCCAGAGGTCCCCGATGGTCCGGGCTGGTCATCGGTGTCCAGGTCGACAGAGCTGCTGTCATCGCTGACGGCCTCTTGGGTGGGGGGTGTGGAGAATTCTGGCCCCTCCGCCGCGGTGTGTTGACGGTCGGGTCCTGCAGGGGTATAGAGGTATGGTTATAGTTTCAATGTGTGGCATATGGGTGTATCTGTGGGTTCTCGTGTCCCCAAGTGCTGGCATTCGTGTGTGGGGGCTTTGGTGAGGGTGGCTTGTGGGGGGGATGTGTATATGCATTGGGCATGCTTTGGTGATGGGTGTCCATGCTTAGTGGACGCATGCAGGCCTAGGTTTTGGGATGTGTGGGTTGTGATGGTGAGACATTGGCGGGGAATAGGTGTGCTGGGGGTGGGGGTGAGGATGGTGGTGGGGGTGAGGATGGTGGTGGGGGTGGGGGTGAGGGTGGGGTTCGAGGATGGGGGTGAGGGTGGGGTTCGAGGATGGGGGTGAGGGTTGGGGTATGATTTGGCATGCAGGTGGGGGGGAAGCAGTATTGAAGCTTCAACTTACCAGTATCCATTCCTCCGCCGACTCCTGCGAGGCCGTCAGGATGCAGGATGTTCAAGACTTCCTCCTCCCATGATGTGAATTGTGGGGGTTGAGGTGGGGGTCCTCCGCCAGTCTTCTGCACGGCGATGTTGTGCCTGGATACCATGGAACGCACCTTCCCCCGTAGGTCGTTCCATCGCTTCCTGATGTCTTCCCGATTTCTGGGGTGCTGTCCCACTGCGTTCACCCTGTCGGCAATCCTCTGCCATAGCTCCGTCCTCCGGGCAATGCTGGTGTATTGTATCTGTGTGCCGAACAGCTGGGGCTCTACCCGAACGATTTCCTCCACCATGACCCTGAGTTCTTCGTCTGTGAAGCGGGGTTGTCTTTGGGGTGCCATGGGGTGGTGTGTATGATGTGTGGGGTGGAGTATGTGTATTTAAGTGAGTTGAGTGTGGTGGTGTGTGTTGTTTTGTGTGTGGATAGTGTGTGGGTGATGGTGTTGAGTGGCTGTGGCTGTTATTTTTTGGATGCTGGTGTCTCGCTCTTGCCTTCTTTACGAATTTTTTAGCGTAGGGGTTTGTGGGTAATGTGGGTGGGTGTTTTATATTGTATTGTGTGTGTGGGAGTGGTGTGTGTATGTGTATCAGGTGTGTGGGATTCAAATCGTCCAATGTGGCTGAGTTTTGTTCGTTTGTGTGTATTCTGACCGCAGCGGTGTGTCCCGCCAATGGAATACCGCGTTTGAATGACCGCCGCGTGGATTCGTGGGTCGTAATGGCATGGGCGTATTTCTGTTGGCGTGACGGTGGAGGTTTTGTCACCTCCACTTTTCCGCCGACCGCTGGTCTGGCGGTCTGTTGTGGCGGTCGGATTTTCGGAGGTTTGCCTTCTGCGGGTCAGAATGACCGTGGCGGGTTTCCGCGACCGCGGCGGGATTATGGAGGATTTCTGACCGGCGGTAGGCGCCTTTTACCGCCGAGGTCAGAATGACCACCTCTGTTACTTACCCAGTAGAAATTTGTTCATGGCATGTAGTACCGTAGATTCACACGCACCCTCCCTCCTCCCCGGATGCCTGTGGCCGTTCCAGTTATCATATACTTGTATATATTTGTACATATGTAGATACACTTGCATAGACATCTCTTTCTCTATACTTTTTCTATACTCTCTCTCTCACCCACTTGCGGCAAAACAATCTAAGAAAGGACTGGATGCCTATGCACAGTATCACTAAGAAGTTGGAGTCACTCGATTCCGTGACTCGAAAATGCTTCTTTGAAGAAAAACAACATGTAATACTCTAAACCCAACACTGGATGGTAGGAGTATGCAGACCCTGTGAACCTACAGCACTACATGCCACGAACAGATGTCTTATGGGTAAGTAACATTTTCCATATATTTGTGTGTGTATGTGTGTGTCTGTGTGCGTGTGTGTGTATATATGTATATATCACCTAGTGGCGGTTGCTACTAAGTAGTTATAGTTAGGACCTAGTTTCTATAGAAAAAGTGTTTTTCTACTTGCCCATATCTTTGGCGCTGGTTGATGAATCTTCACAAAATTTCACAAACAAAATACAATTCTCCCATCAGCTGCTGTCTTGAAAGTTTTGGGTTGCTCTATCAGGCGGGGTCCAAGAAAAAGAGAGGTCCCAAAACTTGTTTTCTCCATGTTAATTTCCATACAGAGTATGACCAGTAATAGAGTCCCAGAAAAAGAGATTACAAAAATATGAAAAGGGATCAGGGTAGGGACACCCTGACTCCTTAACTCTGGTGGACTCTCCTACAGCAAAAATAAAAGAAAAACACAAGTGCGGACTCCCGCGCTTGTTTCAATAATTCCTTATAATTACCTGTTCCAGACCTGTAATTGTTTGTAAATATATATTCTGAATTTACTCCTACGAAAAGATAGAAATTCATCAGTTATAGTTATCTCCAGTAAATATAACTCATGCCCTTAGGTAACTATAACTCGCACCCGCGCCATGCACTGCAAATTACCCCACAAACTACAGCACTCATGAGATCTTTGATAACATCATTGATAATATCAATGTAATATTTTTAGTAAAACGTTTGAGAAAAAAACTGTGCATGGTGGGGGCGTGAGTTATAGTTACTTGATATGACTATAACTGGTGAATTTCTATGTTTTTGTACATGTAAGTAAATGCAGAACCTAACTATAATGCCCCATAAGGATAAGTTACTTACCTGTAAATCCTAGTTCTCTTCCAGGGGTATCCTCATCAAAGTCATAAACATTGAATATTCCCGCCCTTGTGCGGGGACCCCGGAGCATATATCAAATATACACATATTATACATGTGTAATAAATAATCATGCAGACTATCATGTTAAAAACAGGCTAAAAATGCTTTATTTCTATGAAGTTTTTTTTTTTTTTTTTTCTTTTATATTAAATACTACAATAGAGCATAAATATGTGCCCAAGCTCCTAAAACTAGGATTAGTGAAGTGAGCAGTAGCAAACTCTAGAGAAGAAATAGAAAAAACTGCATTGAAAAACACTGAAGTATTCTTAGCCAATAGGCTGCATGCAGGTTAACACAGGAGAACCATAAAAACTTTGGCACCGTGCCTTTAAGACCCTGAGCACCTCCAGTATCCCACCATGCCTCAGGGGTGAAGGAAAGGTGACAGTTGGTTCACAGTTAGGTCAGTTCTTTTTACGGTGACAATTTTCATAACTGATTCAAAACACAGTCTGTCCTGCACTTCTAGGAGACGTGCGTCCGGGGAGGAGGGTGGGTTGTTTATGACTTTGATGAGGATACCCCTGGAAGAGAACTAGGATTTACAGGTAAGTAACTTATCCTTCTCTTCCAGGGGATCCTCATCAATAGTCATAAACATTGAATAGATTAGCAAGCCCATCCCTAAACCCAGCGGACTGTCCGATAGAAGTGCAGGAATAGATAGGTATTACGCAAATAGATTTCTTAGAGAGGCCTGCCCCACTTGGGCATCCGCTCTTGCATCTGAGTCTAAACAATAATGTCTTGTAAACGTATGGACAGACTTCCATGTAGCAGCCTTACAAATCTCAGATATTGGAACATTGTTAAGGAGAGCAGCAGTAGCCGCTTTACCCCTTGTGGAATGCGCTTTAGGCCGCGCTAGCAATTGTCTATTGGCTAGCTGATAAGTATTAACAATGCAAGAAACTATCCATCTTGATATTGTACGTTTAGATGCTGCCTCTCCTGTCCTTAAATGACCATAGTTTACAAACAAACGGTTAGAGTGTCTAATCGACTTTGTCTTGTCCAGATAAAATTTTAGCACTCTTTTCAAGTCTAATGAGTGCAATGCTTTCTCTGCCGGAGTCTCTGGATTGGGAAAGAACGTCGGTAAAGTAATGGTCTGATTAATATGGAATTCTGACACCACCTTCGGAAGGAAAGATGGGTGAGTTCGTATAACCACTCTATTGTCATGAAAAACCGTGTACGGTTCTTTTGCTGACAAGGCCTGGATTTCACTGACCCTCCTCGCTGAAGTAATGGCCACTAGAAAAGCCGCCTTCCACGTAAGGTGTTGTAAAGAGGCCTTATGGATAGGCTCGAAAGGAGGGCCCATAAGTTTTGCCAGGACTATGTTCAGTTCCCACGGAGGAGAAGGCCTCCGAATTGGCGGAAAAACTTTCTTCAAACCTTCTAAGAAATCCTTGACTACAGATTTTGTAAAGAAGGATTCCTGAGAAGGCGATTTGCGATAGGCAGTAATAGCAGACAAATGTACCTTAATAGATGATACCTGCAGACCGGACTTCGCTAGATGAAGCAAATAGGATAGTATGACATCCTCCTGCGCCTGTATGGGATTATGACCTTGCTGACAGCACCATATGTAGAATCTCTTCCACTTAAAAGCGTAGGAACGCCGCGTGGAAGGTCGTTTGGACTCTTTGAAGATGCTCATGCACTCCTGTGAAGACCCCTAGGTGCCCATACTGCAGGAATTCAGGAGCCATGCTGTTAAGCTCAGAGAGGGTAGGTTGGGATATAGAATCCTGCCCTCCATTCTGCTCAGAAGATCCGGTCTGCACGGCAGCCTCCTTTGAGGTTCTTCCGACAGGTTGAGGAGATCCGTGTACCAGAATTGTCGGGGCCATTGCGGCGCTATAAGAATCATTCTGGTCCTGGATCTGCAAAGTTTGCTGATCACTGCCGGAATGAGGGGAATCGGCGGAAAGGCGTAAAGAAATATCCCTGACCAGTTGATCAACAGGGCATTCCCTCGAGATCCCGGACGGTAGAACCTGGATGCGAAGTCTGGGCATTTCTTGTTTACTTCGTCTGCGAAGAGGTCCAGTTGGGGCCGACCCCATTGCGCGAAGATGTATTCTGCGACTTCGCCGTGCAGGACCCAATCGTGAACGTCCTCCAGGTGTCTGCTTAGAAAGTCTGCTTCCACGTTCTGCTGACCTGGCAGGTGAACTGCTGTAATTGACATTCCTCTGGCCAGGAGCCAATGCCATATCGCTTGGGACTCTCGCGATAGGGGTAGGGACCTCGTCCCCCCCTGTTTGTTCAAGTAATACATCGTGGTTGTATTGTCCGTCTGTATCAAGAGAGTTTTCCCCTGAATTAGCGGTATGAAAGACTTGAGAGCGAGATGGACCGCTCTGAGTTCTAGCAGATTGATGTGGTACTGCTTTTCCTTGTCTGACCACAGATCCTGCGCTTGAAAAGGACCCAGATGAGCCCCCCATCCCTGAAGAGATGCATCAGTTACTAGGGTGTCGGATGGAAGCACCTGGTGAAACGGAGCACCCACTGACAGGTGAGGTCTGTGCAGCCACCATCTCAATGACTGAAGTGCTACCTCCGGTAGCCGCACCGTGTCCTCCCAGCGACCTGTTCTTTGGCTCCAGTTGGTCTCCAATGCCTCTTGGAGGGGTCTCATGTGGAGTCTGGCATTTGGGACAATAAAAATGCACGATGCCATGGAGCCTAGTAGTGATGTCACCTGACGTGCCGTAGGTGCGCTGGTTCTCAACAAGTCCTGGCACTTCTTGTTTATTGAGGATAGTCGTTCCTCCGAAGGATACACTTTTTGTATTTCTGTGTTTATGATAGCTCCTAGGTAGTGAAGATTCTGCGTTGGAGTCAATGTTGACTTCTGGTAATTGACCTGAAGACCTAGGGCTTCGCAAACTCTTAGTACAATGTCCCGATGGCTTCTCGCCTGCTCCGGGGAAGAAGCCTTTAGTAGCCAGTCGTCTAGGTATGGATATATGTATATCCTTTGTCTTCGGAGATGCGCCGCCACCACTGCCATACATTTCGAGAAAACTCTTGGGGCAGATTTCAGGCCAAAGGGTAGAACTCTGAACTGGTAATGCTGTAACGCTACTCGGAAGCGCAGGAATTTCCGATGCTTTGGAGCTATTGGGATGTGAAAGTACGCATCCTGCAAGTCGATGGAGCACATCCAGTCTCCCTGATGCAGTTGAGGGAAAATCTGGTGAAGCGCTAGCATACTGAACCTCTGCTTCCTTATGTATTTGTTCAGCAGCCGTAGATCCAGAATTGGCCTGAAAACGCCCTCTCGACCCTTCTTTGCCACTAGAAAGTAACGGGAGTAGACCCCCTGTCCTCTTTGTGCAGGTGGAACCTTTTCTATGGCGTTCTTTCTCAGGAGGGCGAGAGCCTCCTTGCGTAGCAAGCTGAGGTGAGATGGATTGTCTTTGGTTGGTGGCAAGCGTGGTGGAGGCTGTTTGAAAAGAAGAGAATAGCCATGTTCGACAATATTGAGCACCCATTTGTCTCTTGTGATAGAGTGCCACTCGTGAAGATAAGCCGTAATACTTCCCCCCACCGGAGTGGTGTACAGTGTCGAGGGAAGCGAGATTTCATTGCTTGGTGGGTGCTTTCGGAGTGGACTGTTGAGGTCTGCTTGACCCTCGCTCCCTTGTGTTTCTTCGTTGAAAGAGAGGGCGTCCCTGTCGCTGTTGTGACCTTTGCGACCAATGAGGGGTTTGAACCCTCTGCTGGAAAGGGCGCCTATCATACGGCCTGTACCTCCGCCTGAAATCTTTCTTTCTTTCGAGGCCCACCGCCTTCAAGGTATCCACCTCGGTCTTCATGCGGGCCATCTCTTCGTCTGCATGGGCACAGAATAGAGAGTTCCCGGCAAATGGGAGATTCAGGATGCGTTGCTGTGCTTCCTGTTTCAAGCCTGTGAGCCTCAGCCAGGAAGATCTCCTTGCACAGATACCATGTGCGTACCCATGAGCAGCCAAATCCGCCCCATCCGCTGCTGCGCTGATAACCTGGTTGGATACCAGGCATCCTTCTTGTAGTATCTCCTGGAAATCTTGCCTGTCTTCTCTGGGCAATTTTTCTGTAAATCTACTGAGGGAATCCCACAGAGAACGATCGTACCTGCCCAGGAGCGCAGGCGCACTGGAGACCTTCATTGCTGAAGCCGCCGTCCCGCATATCTTTCTCCCTAGAGAGTCTAAATGCCTGCTCTCTTTATCCGGGGGTACCGTGGATGAAGAAGCCACCGAGTGGGTCTTTCGGGCGGCAGCTATGATCACCGAGTCCGGTGGCGGATCTTTTCTAAGGAATAAAGGGTCTTGTTCTGGAGCCTTGTATTTCTTGAGAATCCTAGCCGGTGCAGACTTAAGCGAGGCTGGGGCCAGAAAAGTGTCCATAGTTGGCTGCAGCAAGCCAGGCACCAGAGGCAGCAACTTTTTCGACGCTGATCACTGTTGTAGAGTCTCAAAGATGATCGATGAGGAGGTAGATGGTTCTGGAACCTCAATGTTGAGTTTCTGCGCTCCTCTTAGCAACACCTCGTTGAATGTGGTAATATCATCCACCGGTGAGACTCTAGCAGGTGGTGAATCTGTAAGGGTGGGTGAGTAACGCCCGACAGAAGAACCTGATGAAGACCAAGAGGGTGATCTTCTTCTTGACCGCGACCTGGATCTCCGTTGAGAGCGAGATCTGCTGCGAGACGCTGTAGCAGAGCGTCTAGGCCTCGCGGTCGGTTGGCGAGGAGCTGAACGAGCCCGTTCTGCCCTGGCTGTCGGTGATGGCGTTCTTGGCAGGGAGGCAGTAGGTGAATACATTCGCGAATACTGCGAATCTGGGGATGCCGCTGGTCTGTTGAGGCTCTCCAGCCATCTCGGAGATAGATTGATGGGCGAGACATGCCCAGATGATGCCGCTCTAGACCGAGAAGAGCCGCTCGGTATGGAGACCACTGGAGATGGTGCCTTGTCTGGCGTGGGGCGATGTTCTGCTCCCTGTGGGACAGGTAAAACCTGTATCGACGTCGATGGCTGTTTCGACGTCGAGGGGCGCCCAGCCGTTTGTTCCTGTCTCGCCGTTGAGCGCTTCGACGTTGAATGTCTTGACGTCGAACGACGTTCCTTGGACCTCGACCTGCTCGCCGTCGTGTGCCTCGACGTGGAGCGATGGGAGGTTGACCGCGGATGTTTCTCGTGCCGTCGTGGTGATGACGACGCCGTGTGTCCTGACGTCGGGGGCGCACAGCCTTTGGCGGCGACCGGGCACGCCGGCGATGGCTCGATGTCGATCGGCGGGCTGCTGTCGACAGAGACCTGCCCCTGCTCTGATGTTCCCCCGACGCCGTTCCCTTCGACGTCGGGTGTGTCGCCGTCGCCGGCGATCTATGCCGGTGAGACGGTGGTAGCGACGACGTCGACGGTGAACAAACAGGTATTTTCCTACCTGTCGACGTCGACCGGCCCATTCTCTCCTGAGAATGGCCTTCTGGATGTCTGGGAAGTGATGAGGACGATGTTCTTTTCCTCTCCTGAAGCCCATGAAGCCGGATCTACTCTCTGTCTTTCAGAGTCCTCCTAGACATGTTCTTGCAGTACTTACAAGTGTCAGGGCAGTGACTCTGAGGCAGGCACACTATGCACAGAGAGTGGGGATCTGACTGGGCCTTCTTCTTCCCACAAGCAGGGCATTTGACAAAAAGAGAAGGCATTTTTCTGTCAGAAAAAACCTTCCTAGCTCAGACAAAGATGTTATTTGTCGAGTGAAAAATGAAAAACGCTTTTTTAAATAATTTTTCTGAGAAAAAACTCAGAAAAACTGAGAGCTCAATGCTCCAGGATCCTCTCAGAAGAAGCCGGAAAAAAGAACTGACCTAACTGTGAACCAACTGTCACCTTTCCTTCACCCCTGAGGCATGGTGGGATACTGGAGGTGCTCAGGGTCTTAAAGGCACGGTGCCAAAGTTTTTATGGTTCTCCTGTGTTAACCTGCATGCAGCCTATTGGCTAAGAATGCTTCAGTGTTTTTCAATGCAGTTTTTTCTATTTCTTCTCTAGAGTTTGCTACTGCTCACTTCACTAATCCTAGTTTTAGGAGCTTGGGCACATATTTATGCTCTATTGTAGTATTTAATATAAAAAATTAAAAAAAACTTCATAGAAATAAAGCATTTTTAGCCTGTTTTTAACATGATAGTCTGCATGATTATTTATTACACATGTATAATATGTGTATATTTGATATATGCTCCGGGGTCCCCGCACAAGGGCGGGAATATTCAATGTTTATGACTATTGATGAGGATCCCCTGGAAGAGAACCTTTGTTTTTTTAAGTGAAAAAATATATATATATTTATATACACACACACACACCGAAAAAGACAAAGGTTACAGGGATGTTAGGATTTAGGAAATAAAATCTAAAAAAAATATAGAAATGCTCTTAAAAAAACAAAGGTTAGAGGGACATTACACCCTACCCAGGCCCACCCTGATCCCGGCCATGTTACCTGGGTGCCCCCCAGGGCATCTAGTCATAATGTTGGGGACAGCAGGCGGAGCCTGAAGGCCCCCGTGCTCTCAGCCAGCTCCCCATCTCCTGTGGGAGACGACATTGCTGTCACAGAGAGCTGCTAAACATGCAGCTCCCTGTCTGTGAGAGCAACTGTTTCCTCTGTTTCCCTGCCTGCATCTTTGCAGGCAGAGAAACAGATGAAACCTCTGCTTGCAGCAAGTGAGAGCTGTTTGACAGCTCTCACTTGCTGCAAGCAGGTTGTTTGCTCTGACTTGGTGGAAGCTTTCAGTTCCCACCAAGTCACAGCAAACAGTTATGTCCTGGGGATTTGGTACCCCAGGACTAGCCTAGCCGGCCAGTGACGACCCCAGGGCCATTATTGTCTCCACGAGCGAAGCAACGCGGCCCCCCTCCAACATTTCAAATAGACCAGGGAGGTGGTGGTCCCTCTGGCCAGGGGTCTGAAACAGACCCCCTATCTTATTTAAATGTAGCCCTTGGGAGGTGGCTGTTCCCGGGCAGTGGGGGGCCTGGCAGCCCCCCTCACTTCATTTGAAAATCTGCACCAGGAAGGTGCCGGTCCCTGGGGTGCACGGGGGCTGTGTATTTATTTAAACATATTCTGCCCCTAGGAGGTGGTGGTCCCTGGGTCTGCCAGGTAGCAGTTGGGTGCCCCCACCTGTATTTCTTTAAACATACTTATACACTTAGGCCCTCATTACAACACTGGCGGTAAATGCCGCCTACTGCAGTGCTGACAGCCGCCAAAACACCATCACCCATTCACCATCCACACACCTCACACCACACACCCCAACACAGCACCCCACACACCCTCACACATATCACTCACACCACATCCATAGCACCCCAAAGACACCCCAGGTTTTCAGAGGAGGAGCTAAGGGTCATGGTGGAGGAAATCATCCGGGTAGAGCCACAGCTATTCGGATCACAGGTGCAGCAGACCTCCATTGCTAGGAAGATGGAGCTATGGCGGAAAATCGTGGACAGGGCCAACGCTGTGGGACAGCACCCAAGAACAAGGGACGACATCAGGAAGAGGTGGAACGACCTACAGGGGAAGGTGTGTTCCATGGTTGCAAGACACCAGGTAGCCGTACAGAGGAGTGGCGGTGGACCCCCACCTCCTCCACCACAACTAAAAAAATGGGAGGAGCAAGTCTTGGGGATCAAGCATCCTGAGGGCCTCGCAGGAGTAGCAGGAGGACTGGACTTTGGTAAGTCAAATCTTTACTACTATATCCTCCACCCTACCTGCATGCCATCACATACCCCCACCCTCACCCTCACTCCCATCACTCCACCACCTCACGCATATCCCACTATCACAACCCATCCATCACAATACCAAGCCCTGCATGCCACAACAATCCATGGACCCCCATGACAGACCTGCATGGACACCCATCTCCAGAGCATGCCCAGTAGAGAGAATCACCTAGCCCACAAAATCGCCATGCACACAAGGCAAAGCTGACAGGGAAATCACAACCATACAGGGCAACACACCCATGCACAAGATGGCACACACAGATACAATAACACTGCATCTGCATCCCCACAGGACCCCTGCTCAACGTCACCGGAGAGGACTTGCCAGCAACATCTAGCCCCCCCCCCCCCAGAAGAGGCCCTCACTGACGACAGCAGCTCTGCACGCCTGGATCACGATGACCAACCTGGCCCATCAGGGACCTCTGGACAGTCGGTTACCCTGCCACAGTCCCATACCACCACAGAGCCTCCCCCCTCAGGAAACACAACCACAGCACCCACCCAGTGGGCCCATGCCACTGTCCCCAGGACACGTCAATCAGCAGTGTGTCCACCACTACAGGGACCCCAGGCTAACCCACAAACCCAAGAACAGCAGGGGCCTGGGGGCAGTGGGAACATGGATCAGGGGACAGAGGCCCAGGAAAACCGGGGACCTGTGAGGTCTGCTATGCGACAGGGGGAGGACAGGCCCAGGGAACCCACTCTCCACGAGGCTCTCTCCAACATCATGGGAGTGTACCATCATTCCCAGGAGACTATGGCAACGGTACTGGCCTAGTTTCAGGAGACCCAGCCGCTGCAAGAGGAACAGTATTTGGGGTACAGGGAGGACCTCAATCACATCTATGGGGTCAGTGGCATTGGACAAGGTGGCAGAGACACAGGACAACAGGGAAGCTGGGAGGACTGCTGTGCGACAGGGGGAGGACAGGCCCAGGGAACCCACTCCCCAGGAGGCACTCACCAACATCCTGGGAGCATACCACCATTTCCAGGAGACGATGGGCCAGATACTGGCCAAGTTGCAGGAGATCCAGCGGCTGCAGGAGGGACAGTACCTGAGGATCAGGGAGGACCTCAATCACATTTATACCATCCTGGTCACCATTGCAGGGGTGCTGGCTGACATAGCCAACACCATGAAGGAGGCAGTGGCACACCAACGGGCCCCTGACACTAGCCACACAGAAGAACAGCCCTCCACCAGCGCTAGTGGACAGGAGGCCCCACCACAGGAACAACAGGCCACAAGCACCCCACCCCCTGCAGAATAACCACACCGCAAACGGTCCTTGCGATCCAGGACGAAGCCAGAGAACATTGCCAAGACCCCCACCAGGAAATAAGGCTCTCCTGATTGTCACCCTTCTGTCCCACTCTGTCACCCTGTCCACCTTGAAATGCCATTACTCCCCTTTCTAAGCCCCATTGGACAATGCACCTGTGATACCAAGATACTGGACTCTAGCCCATTGCACACCCCTCTCTACTTATGAGCACCTAAATAAACACCCTTGGAACAAATACAAATCTGGAGTCTGTCAAATGATTCAAATATGTATTAGTACAACATTTGCAAAGCATTGCAAGTCATATGTACAGTTAAATTTACATTGGAATGACCTTTAGTGGGCAGCAGTAAACATACCAGGAACCAGAGTGGGCTACATAGATCTGAAAAAGGAGATGCTAAAGGGTACAGTAAGTGGCCATAGACATAGGGAAATGAGGCTGCCATGTACAATGTCCAAAAGAAAACCAAAAAGTAAAGTGAAGTGGCAGTGTCTTACCTGTGTGTCACTGGAAGTACTGCTGTATTACATTACTTCTGTTGTCCACATCTTCTTCCTCTGCCTCCTCTTCCTCACTGTCCACAGGCTCCACCGCTGCCACAAGACCATCTCCAGGCTCATCCTCCTACAGAAAAGGCACCAGGGGTCTCAAGGCCAGGTTGTGCAACATGCAAAGATGATCTGGCACATCTTCTTCGGTGAGTAGTGCAGGGCACCACCTGTCAGATGGAGGCACCGGAACCTGGCCTTCAGGAGGCCAAAGGCCCGTTCAATAATCCTCCTTGTTCGCCCATGTGCCTCATTGTAATGTTCCTCTGCCCTTGTCCTGGCATTCCTCACTGGGGTCAGTAGCCATGAAAGGTTAGGGTAACCAGAGTCACCTGCAAATATCAAGAGATACCTGTTAGACACACACTAACCCTTAGGGACAACCCCATACCCAGACACAAACTTATACTGGGTGGGGACCTTGGGTTCACCTATTAGCCACACCCGGTGGCTCTGGAGTTGGCCCATCACGTATGGTATGCTGCTATTCCTCAGGATAAATGCGTCATGCACAGAGGCAGGATACTTGGCATTCACAGGTGAGATGTACTGGTCCGCGGAAACACACAATCTGCACATTCATAGAGTGATAGCTTTTTCTATTCCTGAACACTTGTTCATTTCCTCGGGGGGGGGTGGGGGTGGAACAAACACCACATGTGTACCATCAATGGCACCAATGATGTTGGGGATATGTCCCAGGGCATAAAAGTCAGCTTTGACCAAATCTGCCACCTGGGGGAATACGATGTAGCTGAGCATGTGTTTCAGCAGGGCTGACAATACTCTGGTCAACACGTTGGGGAACATTGGCTGAGACATCCCTGATGCCATGGCCACTGTTGTTTGGAAGGAACCACTTGCCAGGAAATGGAGCACTGACAGGACCTGCACTAGAGCGGGGATACCTGTGGGCTGGCGGATAGCTGACATCAGATCTGGCTCCAATTGGGCACACAGTTCTTGGATTGTGGCCCGATCAAGTCTGTATGTCATGATAATGTGTCTGTCCTCTATTGTGGCTAGTTCCACCAGGGGTCTGTACACCGGAGGATGTCACCATCTCATATTCATCCTCAGCGGTTGAAGCCTATGGAGGAAAATGGCGAACAGAGGGTCATATTCAGATATCAATTGCAATAATGATGCATCTTTTCCTTAACAGAACCAGTATGTGAATCCGAGAGTCA
The DNA here is from genome assembly GCF_031143425.1 of Pleurodeles waltl. Taxonomy (NCBI): domain Eukaryota; kingdom Metazoa; phylum Chordata; class Amphibia; order Caudata; family Salamandridae; genus Pleurodeles; species Pleurodeles waltl. The sequence continues at coordinate 297,257,416 of NC_090443.1, read as the reverse complement.
TTTGCTGTGCCAATGTCAGCTGTGACACAGATAGGTGCCATGCCATGTGCCCCCCTGAAATGGCGGCTGCATGACCTCTGAGGAGGGACAAGTGGAAATGAGGTAATTCCGCTGCCGTTGTGCGCTGTTGCGGTACGTGGCCGATGACAGCCGCGCAACTTTGCATTGGTTATGATTGGGCCCTATGGGTTCCAGGAGCCAATGGCGATGTACGTCGGCAGTGACGGTACGCACCGCCACAGACGTGACCGCCATTTTCTATCTATTCACTCACTTGCTACCTGACCTTCAACAGGAGAGGACCTACACTGCAAGTGCTGCTGTGACCTGTGTCTGGAAGCGACGATGGCTCATGTGTCTAGGGAAAGGGCCCCTGCCTTCACTGCGGAGGAGTTGGAGAAATTGGTGGATGGGGTCCTACCCCAGTATACGTTACTCTACGTTCCTCCAGACAAACAAGTGAGTACACTGTGAGCATGATGCGTGGGCCATGAATGTATGGATTGCTGTGTGTGTAAGTCATATGTAGGGGGGGCTGAGGCGTCCTGGCCAGGGTGCTGCATGTATGGTGGTCAATGTATGTGCGTCAGGGGATGGGGGGGATCTGGTGGGCCATGAGTGTGACGGTCCAGGCAGTTAATTAATTACCTTTTCTGCTGTCTTTTCCATGCAGGTCAGTGCCCACCAGAAGAAGGGTATTTGGTGTGCCAATGCCAAGGAGGTGCACACCCTGGGGGTCTTTGACAGGCAGAGCACCCACTGCCGCAAACGGTGGGAGGACCTGCGCCACTGGGCAAGGAAGACAGCGGAGGCCCAGCTGGGGCTGGCCTCCCAATGAGGAAGGGGTGCCCGTCGTACCCTGACCCCCCCTGATGTTCCGCATCCTGGCAGTGGCCTATCCGGAGTTGGATGGGTGCTTGAAGGCATCACAGCAGCCACAAGCGGGTGAGTACAGATTCAGAATTATGACTGTGCGCGCGTTAAGGTTTACATGGGTGGGGGATGTGGGCTGTGGGTGCCCCTAGGCCAAGGCGAACTGGCAGGGTAGGTCCCTTGTTGGGCAGGCTCTGGTGCACTCCTACTCCAATAGTGTTAGTGGGCATCTACTACTGGGCAGGGTCCTGTGGGTTTCTAGTGTGCAGCTAATGGTGTTAGGCATTGTACCCCATGGGCTGCTGACTAGCTTAGTAACTGGTAGTGCATGGCCTAGTGCATAGGGCTGCTCCCTGTGTGTTGTGTACGCCAACGGTAGTGGTGTTGCTGCCATTGACCAAGTGTATCCTCTGTCTCTACCCCCCTTTTTGTTTTGTCACCCTGCCCTTGTGTGCATATGCATCATCTGGTGGAGGAGCAGAGGCACCGGCGACGGAGGGAGCTGCATCGCACATGGGCCTGGAGGCCGAATCCACCGACGGTGAGGGCACCAGTGGGACGGAGGGCGAGGGGAGCACCATGACGGGGACAGGAGGGGAGACCTCCTCCGATGGAAGCTCCCTGGCAGTGGCGGACACCTCTGTGCCCACCCCAACAAAGGGTACAGCTGCCACACCCCCAACCAGCACCGCCCTCCCAGCAGCTCCTCAGAGTGTTTACCATGCCCGCTCACCCATGAGGGTGGGCATCTCCTTCCCCCCAGGCACCTCAGGCCCTTCCCCAGTCAGCCCTGCTGCCCTCACTGAGGAGGCTATTGACCTCCTGAGATCCCTCACTGTTGGGCAGTCAACCATTCTGAATGACATCCAGGCTGTCGAGAGGCATTTGCAACAAACAAATGCATACCTGGAGGGCATTCACTCTGGGGTGGCAGCCCAACAGAGATCATTTCAGGCTCTGGCCTCAGGACTGATGGCAGCCATTGTCCCTGTCTCCAGCGTCCCCCCTCCAACTTCCTCTGCCCAGTCCCAATCCTCTCAACCCCAGCCTATCCCAAGCACACCTTCAGACCAGCATTCACCCAAATCAACACACAAAAGTGGCTCAGGCAAACACAAGCACCACACTTTATCTCACAGGCACTCACACAAGCACCATCCCCATGCAGACACACCAACATCCACTGCCTCCACTGTGTCCCCCTCCTCCTCGTCTTCCACCTCCCTCCCAGTAGCGTCTCTATTCACACCTGCATGCAGTACATCCTCATCCACTACCTCCATCACCAGCACGCCCATCACAACACACCCCTCACTGGCAGTCACCACCCCCACATCCGTGCACACATCACCTGTGTCCTCTCCCAATGTGTCTGTGACCACTCCTCCCTAAGTACACAAACGCAAGCACCCACCCACACAACAGCCATCCACCTCACAACAGCATCCAGCCCATGCACCTTCACCCAAATTCAGCAGGCAGACACCTCCTACAACCACTCCCTCTTCCTCTACTCCCAAACCCTCACCCTCTTCCCGCCTGTCCCTAAGAAGCTTTTCCTAGCAAACTTTGACCTCTTCCCCAACCCTCGGGCCAGGGTGGCCAGAACCCAGCCCAGCACCTCAGCCACCAAGTCGACGTCCACGGTGGTTCCTGCAGCTATCAGAGGCTCAAAGGGGACACCCATCAGCCCAGCCAGTGTGCCACTAACCCCTGCCAAGGCCAAAACCATCCCGCCACCTGGAAAGGTGAAGAGGGGGGTAGCATCCAGCAAGGGGAAGGAGCCACAACCACCCAGCTAGGCCACCTCAAAGACTCCAGCTGCCAGACCCAAGGTCACACCACCATCTGGCAAGGTGAGGAAGGGGCACAAAACACCAGGCAAGGCACTTCAGCCGTCCGAGGCTGCAGGTGAAGGCATTGTGGCTACCAGCACACCCGCCAGCACCACCACCTGCACCGCGGCCAGCACCGCCAGCAGCCCTGACGCTAGCACTGCCACCTGCACTGCCGCCTGCACTGCCGCAAGCGCCACTACTGTCAGCAGCAGCAGCCTCAGTGGGCAGCCATCCGAGGCTGCAGGAGAAGGGCTTGAGCCTCCCTCCACCACTGGCAGCACCGGCACCTGCACCACGGCCAGCACTGCCACTGGCACCGCCGCTAGCACCGCCACAAGCACCGCCACCTGCACCGCTGACAGTAGCACCACTACCAGCAGCCCCAGTGGGCAGCCTCCCTCCACCACTGGCAGCACCCCCACAAGCAGCGGCACTACCACCAGTTTGCAGCCATAGCCACCGGCGGATGGAGTTTTGCCCTGCCTCCTTGGACTATCATGCAACCTGGTCCCTGCAAATATCGTGCCTCAGACACCCAGGTGAGGGACTGTGAACTGCCACACCCAAAGTGTTGTATCACTGAGCACAAAACCCCCTGCAGAACCATGCATCCACTCACCCTATCCTTGCCAGGATGAAGCACACTGGGCACAAGGCCCCTTCCAGAACCAGTGGAGAAGCCAGCCACCAGAGTGACTGTGGCTTTGCACTCCCCAGGACCAAGCAGTGGGCAAACTACCCACTTGAGAGACTTGAGAGAGACTCTGGCTTTGCACTCCCCAGGACCAAGCAGTGGGCAAACTACCCACTTGAGAGACTTGAGAGAGACTGTGGCTTTGCACTCCCCAGGACCAAGCAGTGGGCAAACCACCCACTAGAGACTGTGGCTTTGCACTCCCCAGGACCAAGCAGTGGGCAAACCACCCACTAGAGAGACTGTGGCCTTGCACTCCCCAGGACATCGCTGTGGGCATGAAGCCCCCTCCAGGAGCAGTGGTGTTATTCCATTTTCCAGCTGAGGTGCCCCCCATTCCCTGTCCCCCTGAGGTGCCTGTGTGTTTTCGACCTGATGCCACTGCAGTGTTCTCTCCTTATTGAGGCAGGAGTCAAGTGTGGGTTTGGCCTATGAGTTTAGGGCCAGTGGCCCATGGACATTTTGAGTGGACAATTTACCGCCTTATGTACATATTGTATATTTTTTTAAATACTGTTTTTCAAATTATTATTACTTATATTTGACTATTTCTAAAACATTACTGATTTGACTCTATTCCTTTGGTCCTTGCGTTCTTCCAGGGGGTTACGGGGTGTAAATGCAATGTTGATGCATGTGTTTGTGTGTATGGTGTTGGGGGTGAGGGTGGGGGTGGGGTGTTGCATGTGTGTGTCTCTCTCTTTTTCCACCCCTCTCCCCTTTGTACTAGATGCAGTACTCACCGTGGTCATCGCCGCTCGTACTCCTGGTAGATGAGGAGATAAACCAGCACCTGGTTCTTCGTTGAGTGTTGAGAGGTGAGTGGTTTCCCTTCCAAGTACTGTTTCCGCCGTGATTTTTATAGCGTTGGTACCGCCCCGGAAAAGCTGGCGAATGGGCGGGTTGTGATGGGGTGGGCGGTACATTGACTTCCGCCTGGCTGTTGGCGGTTACCGCCGTGGGATTTCATGCTACCACCGTGGCGTTCGGAGTGTTAAAGTGGCTGTCTGTGTTGGCAGTTTCCACCGTGGTGGTGATCCCATTTTTTTTACCGCCTGCCTGTTGGCGGTATTACCTCCGCTTTAACACCGACCGCCCGGGTTGTAATGAGGGCCTTATTCTTTAAACATATTCTGCCCCATGGAGGTGGCAGCCACAGGGCTGCGGGGGAGGTGGTGGCCCCGGAGCTGCGGGGGACTGGGCAGCCACTCACATTTCATAAAACATTAGCCCGGGGTAGTGGCGGTCTCAGGGGCTGCAAATTTCAATGCCCCCGGGACCTGTCTCACCGGGGACAACATTTAAACAAGCACAGGAGCCTGCACTTGTTTCTTATTTTAAATTTTTGACAGATCCGTGGATCTGCTGTGTCTCCCGCCGAAATTGAAAGCACCAGAGCTAAGGGGTCAGGGTGTCCCTACCCAGGCCCCTTTTCTTATTGAGTAAAGGCACACCATTGGATGAGTGAGTTATTTCTCCTCTCATGCATTGTGGATTTACAAATCCATCTTTGGGTTCACAAATCCCCCAATCTCTGATTGGCTGGCCACTACAGAACAATTTATTTTGCAGCCACTGTTACCCAATACGGTGCACCAAAGACTTTATTGGGAAAAATATAAAGGCCAAAAGAACGCCTGATGATTCTACCCTGACACCCAGGCTCCTGTGTGGGGCAACAATGAGACGCCCCTAGCAAGAAAATATATAAGATTAAGATTTTTTTATCACAAGATTAGTGCCAGCTTTGCAGATCCTCAAACATCCTCATGTATGACAGACCCCTACGAGGCCTCAGGATTCCCAAATCCAGCACAGAATTTGTGAACTCTGTGATGGAAATAAAATAACTACCACATGTAGCTGTTAGCTGCAAATGGCAGGTTGAAAGAACTGTCATTATGTGATCTTGTTCCTCAGTAAAAGAAGTAGTCCCGCCAAAAAGGATAAAAGCTGCAAGCCTAGTCCTCTCTGTCAAGCTAGGTCTCCAAAAAGTGAGTACCTTACTTTAACATTATTTTTCTCATTTTTCAAAAGAAAAAAGACAACAAATATTTCTCAACTCATGACTGTTCTGGTATCATAGAAGCAAATGTCAGAACCCACTTCTTATGGCTGACGTCATTTATCAAAAATATGTAGCCACAGCCAGATACATGTACAGCCACACAGGCTTAATCCACTTTTCTGTTGGGTTCTCAGACATCATCACACAGTCTCATTATGTCCTTTTTTCTTCCTACTTTTGGGCACTACAGCTTATCTTATGAATATTGGCCATAATACTCCTACAAGTCATACCACCAAAGTTAAATGGTTTAAGTGTACTCAAGGTAGTTCTCTTCATAGCATCAATCCTGCCCCCTTATTCAATTGCTTAAATATTTTTTTACCACCTTGGGGGTTTAGAGGGATTTTTTGTCTATCCTAGAAAATGTTATTTTACTTCTAACCCCTTCATTGCCAGGCCTTTTCCCTTCCTGTGCCGAGCCTTTTTTAAATATTTGGAGCAGTTCGCGCTTAGGCCCTCATAACTTTTTGCCCACATAAGCTATCCACGCCAAATTTGCGTCCTTTTTTTCCAACAACCTAGGAATTCTAGGGGTGCCCAGAGTTTATGGATTCTTCTGGAGAAGACCAAGAAATTAGCTAAAATACAGCAAACATTTCGTGGTTTTTTTTCAAAATGGGAAAAAAGGGCTGCAGAAGAAGGCTTCTGTTTTTTTCCCCTGAAAATGGCATCAACAAAGGGTTTGCGGTGCTAAAATCACCATCTTCCCAGCTTTCAGGAACAGGCAGCCTTGAATCAGAAAACCACATTTTTCAACACAAGTTTAGCATTTTACTGGGACATACCCCATTTTTAAACTATTTTGTACTTTCAGCTTTCTTCCAGTTAGTGACAGAAATGGGTGTGAAACCAATGCTGGATCCCAGAAAAGCTAAACATTTCTGAAAAATAAGCAAAATTTTGAATTCAGCAAGGGGTCCTCTGTGTAGATCCTACAAGGTTTTCTTACAGAAAATAACAGCGGAAATGAAAAAATATTGAAATTGAGGTGAAAAAAATCAGCCATTTTTCTCCACGTTTTACTCTGTAACTTTTTCCTGCGATGTCAGATTTTTGAAAGCAATATACCATTATGTCTGCAGGACTCTTCTGGTTGCGGGGATATATAGGGTTGTAGGTTCATCAAGAACCTTAGGTACCCAGAGCCAATAAAGGAGCAGCACCTTCAATTGGTTTTCATTCTATACCGGGTATACAGCAATTCATTTGCTGAAATATAAAAAGTGAAAAATAGGTTTCAAGAAAACCTTTGTATTTTCACAATGGGCACAAGATAAGGTGTTGAGAAGTAGTGGTTATTTGCACATCTCTGAATTCCGGGTGCCCATAATAGCATGTGAATAACAGGGCATTTCTCAAATATACGTCTTTTTTACACACTGTCTTACATTTGGAAGGAAAAAATGTAGAGAAAGACAAGGGGCAATAACACTTGTTTTGCTATTCTGTGTTCCCCCAAGTCTCCCGATAAAAATGGTACCTCACATGCGTGGGTAGGCCTAATGCTCGGGACAGGAAACGCAACATGGACACATCACATTTTTACATTGAAATCTGACGTGTTTTTAACAAAGTGCCTAGCTGTAGATTTTGGCCTCTAGCTCAGCTGACACCTAGGGAAACCTACCAAACCTGTGCATTTTTTAAAACTAGACACCTCGGGGAATCTAAGATGGGATGACTTGTGGGGCTCTCGCCAGGTTCTGTTACCCAGAATCCTGTGCAAACCTCACAATTTGGCCCAAAAAAACACTTTTTCCTCACATTTCGGAGAAAGAGAGTCCTCGAATCTGAGAGAAGCCACAAATTTCCTTCCACCCAGCATTCCCCCCAAGTGTCCCAATAAAAATGGTACCTCACTTGTGTGGGTAGGCCTAGCACCCATGACAGGAAATGCCCCAAAGCACAACGTGGCCACATCACATTTTCCCAAAGAAAACACAGCAGTTTTTTGCAAAGTGCCTAGCTGTGGATTTTGGCCTCTAGCTCAGCCAGCACCTAGGGAAACCTACTAAACCTGTGCATTTCTGAAAACAAGACACCTAGGGGAATCCAAGATGGGGTGACTTGTGGGGCTCTCACCAGGTTCTGTTACCCAGAATCCTTTGCAAACCTCAAAATGTGGCAAAAAAAACACGTTTTCCTCACATTTAGGTGACAGAAAGTTCTGGAATCTGAGAGGAGCCACAAATTTCCTTCCACCCAGCGTTCCTCCAAGTCTCCTGATAAAAATGGTACCTCACTTGCGTGGGTAGGCCTATTGCCGCAAAAGGAAATGCCCCAAAAACACTATCTGGACACATAAAAAATTATCAAATACAAAACTACCTGTTTTTGTAGGGGGGTTGGGGAGTTTGGTACCTGCGTTTTTGGTCCTGGGCTTAGCAGCCATCTAGGGTAACCTACAAAACCCAGACATTTCTGAAAACTAGACACCCAAGGGAGTCCAGGGAGGTGTGACATGCGTGGATCCCCCAGTATTTTCTTACCCAGAAACTCAGCAAACCTCAAATTTAGCTAAAAAAATCTAATCTGTCCCACATTTCTGTGTGGAATCAGCACACCAGAACAAATTTTCTACCACCCAACATTCCCCTCAGTCTCCCTGTAAAAATGATACCTCACTTGTGTAGCTGGACCAAGTGCCTGTGACAGGGAAGAGCCAAAAGCATGTTGAAATTGAGGGGGAACCAAAGCGGGTCCAAAAGGGCAGTTTGAAAAAAAACATTTTTAGGCTGACAAGCACAGCAGAATTTTTATCGGTATAGATGAGACAATGCTGGGTGGTAGGAATTTTGTGGTTTCCTGCAGATTCCGGAAGGTTCCATGCCAAAAATGAGGGGAAAATGTGTGATTTCCAGGAAAGTTGGAGGTTTGCAGGGCATTGAAACAGCCCATTTAATCCCCAACCATTCTTTCTCAATCACAGGATAATATTTTTCTCTTGGTAGTAGCTTCCTACCTATAAAAACTATGGGATGGTTTATGTAATTTTCATCTTTCTGTGACAAGACTGCTCCTATGCCCACATCGGAAGCGTCTGTTTATAGATAAAAAGGTTTTCTAAAGTCAGGGCAACGCAAAATTGGTTTGGTTGTCAAATAACTTTTAAAGGTTTTGTAACTACTGATGTGAATTGTAGTTAATCCCCTGAATTTTGTAGGTTGTTCTTTTTTTAGAAGGTTAGTTAGAGGGGTTGCAATGGTGGAATAATTAGGAATGAAGCGACAGTAATCCCATCCCTAAAAACAACCTCACTTCCTTAGCTTGAGGTGGAGGTATCTTGAGGATCGCTTAGACTTTGTCAAGCTAAGGTTGTATCTGTCCTTTTTCTATCTGATAACTGAGATAAGTAAAGGAATCTTGTGCTAAATTACATTTGTCTGGATTAGCGGTTAAACCTGCTTCTACTAGGGTATTGAAAACTTTAGAGAGATGGAGTAAATGCTCTCCCCATGTTTCACTATAAATAACAATGTTGTCTAAATACGCAGCAGCATACCCCACATGGGCTTGCAATAGTCTATATATTAGTCGTGGTAAAGTGGCAGGGGCCCCATGTAGACCAAATGGAAGTACAGTAAATGATATAACCCTGATGAGGTAGAAAAAGCTGTTTTCTCCTTTTCCTGGGGATTTAATGGTATCTGCCAGTACCCTTTTCTGAGGTCCAACGTGGACAGATATCGGGCTTTACCCGGTTGTTTGATTAATTCGTCCACTCTCGGTATCGGATAAGTATCAAAGTAAGAAAAGTTATTTGTCGAAAGTCAATACAAAAACAAACTGTTCCATTAGGTTTTGAGACTACGACTACAGGGGAGCACCATGGTCTTACAGAAGGCTCAATTATACCCATTTTAGCATGTTCTGTACTTCTTCAACCACTTTCCTGCGGGCTTCTGGAATACCATAGGGTCGAAGACGGACGACTTTCCCGTATTGGTATTAATCTTCTGCTGTATCAAAGAGGTATTCCCAGGAGTCAAAGAAAAAAGTTTCTGGTTCTGGTATAATACCTCTAATAGTTGTGTTCGGTGGTCTTTAGGTATATCTGGATTAATGTGGGGAAGCCATTCACACAAGTTATCCGGTTTGGGACATAGATTTACTTCCAGGGGTTTTACCTTATTTACGAAAAACCGGGTATCTAGATTTGGGGATTAGCTTGCAGTCTCGTCCCATTTTTTTGGTAAATTTATGTGGTAGATTTGTGTTTTCTTTGGTGTTTCCGATATTTGTTGTCGGTAAGTAAGGTAGTTTACTTTTTCTAGTCCTTCGTATGGTTCTTGCCACTTAGCTAATAATTTATTTTTGGAGCTAGGCAAAAGTACTAGTACCTTATCCCCTACCTTTAGGTCCCTTAAGGGAGTACCTAAATTGTAATATTTCTTTTGTTTCTCTTGAGCCTCCTCTAAATGGACTCAGACATCATCCCACACTGTTTGGATCTGATCTTTTAGCTGTTGGGTATATTCAAGAATATCTTTCTAGTCTGTTTCTTTCTCCTCCCACCTCTCAGCAGCCATATCTAATAGGGTTCGGGGTTGACGTCCAAACACTAATTCAAATGGACTATGCCGCGTTGAGGCCTGAACGTGAGTTTGTATGGCATATAGCACTAATGGTAACTTTTAGTCAGATATTGTCTTTTTTATTAGTGTTTTAATGGTATGATTATATCTCTCTACCAACCCGTCTGTCTGTGGGTGATAGACAGATGTGCGAATGTGTTTCACCCCTAATATTTGACATATTTGAGTCATTAAACAAGACATAAACGGAGTACCTTGATCTGTTAACAATTCTTTTGGGAAACCTACCCAAGAAAAAAAAGCAATCATGGCATGTGTCACACTTTTGGTGGTCATACTGGTAAGAGGGATGGCCTCTTGATACTGTGTTGCATAATCCACAAGGATAAGAATATACAAATATCCTCTAGAGGAAGGGGTAAAACGGCCCACTAAATCCATACCGACCCTGGAAAAAGGGATTTCAATAACTGATAACGGGTATAGGGGGGCTCTTTTGACTGCTCCATGGTTGACAACTTGACACTTTGGACATTGTGCACAGAACTTACAAATGTCTAAAAATACCCTAGACCAATAAAAACGCCAGAGCAGGTATTCCTCCATTTTCTCTCTCCCATAATGTCCTCCTCCTACCTGAGCATGTGCTAAATGTAGTACTTGTGTGCGATATGAGTTGGGTACCACTAATTAGGTCTTTTCCTGATTATTATGTCGTACAACCCTATATAGTAAACCATTCTGAGTAAGGAAATATGGACCCACCTGTCCTGTTTTTTCGGTAAGTGCAGATGCCCAAGCATGTTGTAATGTGAAATCATCTCTTTGACAAACCCGGAAAGGTGGTAGGGTCGCCAGGATAGGTTTCTCTGTCAGGGTTAAATGAAAAGAATCAGAAGGATTAGTCATGCAGTAAACATTTTTTGTTCTCTATTTTTGTTCCTGCTTAGTTTTACTTGTCCCTTACCTGAAGTAATGGGGGTCTGGGCAAATGGAGCTTCCGTTAACCAAGAGTCTGTCTTCTGGCTTGTGCGTACATTATCTAATAGTTCAGGAAAATCGATGTAATTCCTATAATAATATCTTCAACCAGATGTGGTATCATCCCCACTATGAGGGGTTCTTTCCGTCCACTCCATTCTTTGAGAACTGCGGCTATTGGGTAACATCTCATGTCCCCATGGATACAGCAAGTGGAGACTAATTCACCTGGCCTTGTTTGTTCCTTTGGTACTAATTCTGCTTTAATCACTGATTGACTGCACCCGGAGTCAACCAATACCCTACTGGGCTTCTTGTTTACTAGCATTCCTTTTGTATACTGTGACACCCCTCAGGTGGTATATAGTACCCTACCTCTGGTAATAGCCAATCTCCATGGGCTCTGGTTTAGATAGTTTGTTGGGGCAGTTGCGAGCGATATGTCCCCACTCTGCACAGTTATAACATTGGGGTGGTTGATTAGGTTCTTTGTCTGGTACTCGAGCAATAGGAGAATCCTCAGGACTTTTCATCGGTCGTGGTCTGGAAGAGGGGATAGCTCATCTCCCTCCCAAGATCTGCCTTTTTTGGGGACCTATTCTGAAATCAGGAGCTCTGTGAAACGCACATACTAAATCTATGGCTGAGGTCGTATTAATATTAGGGTGTTGTTTAATCCAGTTGCAAGTTTGTGGGGCTTCCAAAAACTGCTCTAATAATATTATCTGTATTACATCTTCTCTGTTTGTGTCAATCGGACTCAACCATTTCAAACCTATGTCTTGTACCCTATAGTATAGGGCTCTGGGTTTTTCCATAGAAATCCACTTTGCCTTCCTAAATTTTATACAGTAATACTCCATATCAAAACTCACCCTCTCCAGAATGGCCTTCTTTATATCTGTATATGGTGTTGTTCTGTCTGGATTTACCGCCTGGTAGGCGGCTTGTAATGTTCCTGTCATCAGGGGTGCTACATATTGCCCCCATCTATCTTGAGGCCAGTTTGCGAATAATCAGTTCATTTCTGAAGAGCTGTTTCATGAACCAACTGATTATTTGCAATTATCGTGGCTTGACTTTTTAACGCATTCTGTAGAGTCTCTCTGTCGTTCCGGGCCTCCCGTAACTGTTCTTCCCATACCATCCATAAATGCCTTTGACCTTCTGCAAGTTGATTAATCATGTCTTCTAAGGAGGATTTTACCTCCATATTCCCATTGCATTTGTATGGAATAATATCCCACTTCTGACACCAATATGTTGTGGGTATGTGAGAGGTTGTCCTGACCAGGGTTATTGCTAGGAAATAAACATCTCAACAACTCCTTAAATTGTGATGATATCATGATTTCTTTTCTTTTTATTTTTCTTGTATAATCTTTTTATGAGTTTCTCAATTAAATTATGTCCTTTATGTTTCTCTTTCTCTCTTTTCTTTCTGTTCTCTCTTTTCTCACTTTCTAGTCGACTTCTTCTTAGGGCTTTTTATTTAAGGGTCTTGATCTTTCTTTTCTTCTTAGGTATCTCTGGTCCCGATGTCAGCATTCCCCACAGAAGAATGTGCAATAGTGAAAAATAATGAACAGAGGGACAAGAGGTAAGTACTTTAGGTTTGAGTATTTTCTTTTATATCCTGGCGGGACGGGGGAGGAATGCACAAAGAAGAACTGGGATTAGTGAGAGATAGTGCCTGAAAGTGTACAGGTAGTGTGTCCTCCTTTGGTCTTAATATAGTGGCAGGGTGTACTAGTGACAGTGTGCAGCCAAAAAAAGAGGGTGGGGGGAGGAAAAGAGAAAAAATAAATTAAAGTGAGTCTGTTTATGACCTGCTTTCTATTTTATAGAAAGATCAGTCTGTTTCTGATTTTTTTTTTAAGTAAGTGGAAATTATCCATTCATGCCTCCCTCTTTTCTCACTCTTCTTTCCCCTCCTTCCCCTTCCCTCTTCCAAAATATGTAGTGGGATTCAGTATGCAGGCACGTACTTGCATTAGCCATGTCCCTCCTAGGACGTGGCGGGTAGTTTCGGTTCCTCCTGGTGTTTGTTCCTCTCCTGCTTGAGGTCTGGTTTCCTTGACTCGTTCCGCTTCCCCAGAACCTCTGACACTCCCTCCTTCTATCCCGGCGTCCTTCTCTCCTTTTTCCACGTCCTCCTCACTTTTGGCATCTTTCCTCCTCCGCGTCTCCCTCCTCCGCGTATTTTTCCTGCACATCTTTCTCCTCTGAGCCTTCCTCCTCTGCGTCCCTCCCTTCCGCGCCTTTCTCTTCCACGCACGCTGCTTCTGAACCCTTTCTTTCCAGGTTAGCGTGTGTGCTTCTGCGTCTGTAACTCTCCAGAGTGCCCCTGGGGCACTCTGCTGTCAGCCCCACTTCCGTAGTGGCGTCGGACACCCTTGTGACTCTGTTACAAGGGGGAAGCCCACAGAGGGAGCGCTAGCACTCCCTCTGAGCTCCGGTGCCGGAACATAATGGCTACGTCCTCGGCACAGGAGCACTGTGCCGCGGGACATAACCATTACGTCCCCAGCACAGAAGCAGTTCATTGAGTTGAGCCAGTATAAACATAGCATTGCTCAATGCTTCTCTGATCTGCACACATGCCATCTTCTACACCTCATCTTGGTCTGCTTTTACCAGATTGAAAAGGTTGGACATCATTTTAGATCCTCATCCATATATCGAGTGCTACCAATGTATTAATTGATTTAGTGGTAGTTGGAAAACCAGTCCAGACCTAGGAAAATATGGCGTATAGGAAAAATTACCAGGCCTCATCTCAAACCTCTCCCAAGCCTCTTCAAATGTAATGAATGAGTCTCCTAGGAAAATCTCAACCTGGGTGTTACAATCCTCTGCCCTCCATCTAGCTACTGACATATTCATACCGATGTGCCTAAATGGCTGTCGGGCCACACATCAAAAACAGACATTTACAGAAGTCTTTCCGTTACTTTAACTTATTTTTCCCAGATGATCCCAATCCGTTGAATTATGTACAGAACGTGCAAATAGTCCTCGCTCAAACCCTATGAAAAGTATTTTGAAGTCTGGAAGTCCAAATCTCAAACACCCAGGTGTGCCCAGACCAGTACAGTCATCGGTTTATCTAGTTCTCTAAATGTATCTTGATTTACTGGGGGCAGAGAGTGTTGCTTGACATATAAGCACCTTGATAGTAGTATCTTGGCTATTGCAATTCTAGCCAGGGTCTAATGGGGCAGCATTCTCTAGATTTGACTGAGTCCTTTAATCCCTCCACCACTCTATCAATGTTGTAGGCCATCTGCTTCTCCTCAGTATGTGCCACCTCAATACCCAGGTATCTACAGATTACTGTCTCCAAGTATACACCCAATCTTGGGTACAAATTGCTAGTCATTTTTATTAAGGCCTCCCAGGAGCAAGAATTATGTTTTCTCTCAGTTCATGTGGAGGCCAGACACTATCCCAAAAAGCCCAAACTGCTGTAAAAGCTTCTGTCTTAAACAAACTAAAGTGGTATCAGCACACACTGACACCACAAGTGTAGTGGTAACAATGATGATCCCCTAATCCGAAAGTGTTATTTGCGGTCTAATTACTATTATTTATTTATTTATTTGAGTTCATTCGGTCTAGAAATCTAGACCATTTAGAGTAACAAAGATAAAAATCATACATGATAAATAATATTTGTTAAAAAAACGTAATAGCAATATAAAAAACAATAATAATCAGGACAGTATAACAATAAAATCAACAGGACTAAGTTTTTGATCATAGATAAAATGTACAATAAATAAGACATGGCTAAAAATGGTAAGAGAAAAAAGATAAAAGCTAGGATATAAAATTTTGTCTAACATACCAATGTGTGCAGTTATTTTCCCGTAAGACCTGGCCCTCGTCAATCCAAAAAACAAATAGAGTTCCCATTTAGATATAGGATACTTTACTAAGAAGCCTATCAGATTTCAGCTAAAAAAATGGCTCTATAAGCTTATACAATCTCTATTGTTCATATAGAGGGCAACAAGTTCCTGCTAAAAATTCCTACTGATACTACTAGAAAATAACAGTTGAGACTCCTTCTGGGGACTAATGTCAGGATGGCTCACATGCCCTTTGATACAATAAACCTACGCCGGATGTACCAGGCTTCCGATAAATATTTGGTAACTGTAATAGCTACCACGGAGGATGAGTCATATGTACAGATTCTGGTGGCGTTTGCTCTATCCTGTAATGACATGTTTTTGCAGAGGGGAATGATCCACCTCCCTCTGGGACTCTTATACAAAGGGCAGAAAAATAGTATATGCTCTATTTTTTCTTTGCAATTTTGGCAAGAGATACATCTATCATTTGAAACGATGTTAGATGACCAGTGAGCCGTAAAACCATTAATAGGCAGTGTACCATATCTTAGCTGGAGATATAAAGCACGGGCGTACGGAGGCATGGGAAGGTTCAAGAAGTTCTCAGCCCAGGGCTCGTGCTTGAGTTGGAGAAATTCCATTGTTAGCCTGCCCGCCCCCTTTTGGTGCAAGGAGTCTTCATTAACTTTCTCCCAATATCTTTTTGTGACAAGTTTCCTTGCATTATCGGGGATTTGATCCGGATATTTCCAGTAGCAAGGAAAACCTATTTTGACCCGGTCTAATTACTACAGGTTCGACCAATAGGGCAAACTTCAGCAGGCAGAGGGGACATTGG
Source organism: Pleurodeles waltl (assembly GCF_031143425.1). NCBI lineage: Eukaryota > Metazoa > Chordata > Amphibia > Caudata > Salamandridae > Pleurodeles > Pleurodeles waltl. Next base: position 297,241,726 of record NC_090443.1, on the reverse strand, counting down.
TGCCTCATGTCTCTCTATAGCCCAGCTGTTGGACACCAGTCCTCGAGATCTAACACTGGCCATGGGTTTAGTGTGTAACAGCCTAATCCAGGTGAGAAAGCAGGGGCTAAATCCTACTTTCCATCACGCATAGTATCCACTTTCACCGTATGGGCAAATGCCTTTTCTGTATCTAATGATGTAGCACTATCCTGTTCAACTTACAGCATGTGAGACGTGTTAAGTCTTAAAGATTCTGAATGGTACTACACCAGGTATAAAGCTGCATTGATGTTCACTGACTTGGGCAGCATCCAACACCACTAGTCACTCGGCTAGAACTTTGTTTAGTATTTTGTCATCTAAATTAATCCTAGATAAGAGACTATGGGGGTCATTACAACCTTGGCGGTTCAAGACCGCCAGGGCTGAAATGACGGAAGCACTGCCAACAGGCTGGCGGTGCTTCCCTGGTCATTACGACTGCGGCGGAAGCGCCGCGGTCGCACCGCCGGGGCCGGCGGTTTCCCGCCACAATGGCCCCGGCGGTAGTAATCTGCCAGGGGATTACGAGTCCCCCTACCGCCAGCCTTTTCCTGGCTGTCTGAACCGCCAGGAAAAGGCTGGCGGTACGGGGAGTCGCGGGGCCCCCTGACAGGGCCCCATGCAGCTTTTCACTGTCTGCTATCCAGACAGTGAAAAGTGCAACGGGTGCAACTGCACCCATCGCACGGCCGCAACACCGCTGGCTCCATTTGGAGCCAGCTCCTATGTTGCGGCCGAGATCCCCGCTGGGCCGGCGGGCGGAAACCAGGTTTCCACCCGCCAGCCCAGCGGGGATCTCATAATGACTGCAGCGGGGGTGCGGCCGCATTGGCGGCCACCCGGCGGTCAGATCTTGGCGGGCGGCTGTAGCAGCCTGCCAAGGTCATAATGAGGGCCTATATGAAGTGCACTCATGAAGCCGTCACTACCTTGCTAATGCATAGCTAGATTCCTTTTTACGTCTTTAATTAACTTCTCTTTCATCAGCAGGGATTCAAGGAAATTGCACTGCTCTGCAGGCAATATGGGCAAGTAACCTCCTTTAGAAAAGCCTCAACCTTTTCCCCTGTCGTCTTATGTGGCTCTGCAAAGACCTTTTCAGGTGCTCCTTAGGGTTTTGTTGATTCCTGACTGTCACAATCACACCTCCCCCGGGCCATGTAATCCTAATGTGATGGAGCAAAGTCTTTCCTTGCTGAGAAACCAAGCAAAGAGCTTTCCTGATCTAGCTGCCTATCAAGCTTCTGTCAGTAACATTTACGTGTGAGCTTATCTAACACAACTCATTTTTGTCCTAGCTTCCTCTTGGCTTTGACTAACTCTACACCTTCAGTGCAGCAGAAAATGTGGCTCTGTGTAAACAGTTCACCAACCAGATGATTGCTTTGCGTTCCAATATGGCGGACGCATAACCATCGTGATTGCACCGTCTCCCGCTGCACCCTGCTGGTTACGGATTGTTTACTGACTTGCAGAGCCTGCCTGAATCCCAATTAGCTATACTTAACTTTTAGAAGGCTGAACGGGGCAGCCTTCAGGAGGAGGCACAGCATGATCCTGGCTTTCGAGGATACAGATGGAGTGATCATTGCCTGCAAGCTGCCGGGTTGCTGCCTTCTCGCTTATACCATGCCTGCCTGCTTCAATATTATCGTTTCACAATATATTGGCTTTGACTAACACTGTGCACCTTCAATGCAGCAGAGAATGTGGCCATGTGTAAACAGTTTACCAACCAGATGAATGCTTTGCGTTCCAAGATGGCGGACCTGTAACCACTGCGACTGCACTGAGACCCGCATCCCACTGTACCCTACTGATTAAGGATCGTTTACTGAGGAGCAGAGCCTGCCTGCTGCCCGATTAGCTATACTTTAACTTTTAGCAGGTCGAATGGGGCAACCTTCAGAGGAAGGCAAGTCGGCCGCTGCGGGATCCTGGCTTTCGAGGATACAGGGGAGTGATCATTGCCTGCAAGCTGCCGGGTCGCTGCCTTCTCGCCCATACCATGCCCGCCTGCCTCAATATCATTTCGCAGCAATACTTCTGGTTCCTGAAAAGGCTGTCATTAGTGCAAACTGCTAGAAGAGTTTTCGGCTGAAGAGGTAAGGGGGAATTCGCCTCCTCTTCTTTTTCTTTTTGAATCCTCAAATGCTTAGAGAGCCTTTAGAGCATTAAATTAAATCTATAAAGTACTTTAACTGCAGCAATTTAAGGAGGTGGTTTGTCTTGAAGGATCTTGATTTCTGGATGTCAAAGGCTATAATTATTGCACGTGTAGAACAGGACTGTCAAAGACTGTGAAGGGCAGGGTGGCGGGTGCAAGCAGCTACATCAGTAGATTACCTTGTACAGCATGGGCGTGTTTCTGATGCTCCCAATGCCTCCTTCTTGGACCTTTATGTGCTGACCTGCCTGGGGTGGGACCATGTCCCCCAGGCTACACTGCAAAGAGGCGGGCGATTATAAAGCACTTCAAAGCGTCTTTGCTTATCATCGACTGGAAGAGGCTGGCTCGCGTCTCTTGGTTCTTGTGCCTGAAAGGTACAACCTTGTTTATTTACTTTTGAAAATCATGAAAGAGCCCCTCGTCGGTAGCAAGCTCTAGATTAAGCACCTGTGCCTCTGGAAGCCACCTTAGTGTGAGCTCTTTCCAAGTTAACTCTCACTTCTCATTAACCATGGGGAAAAAGAAGAACACTGGTAGCAGGGTCACCACTCCATATGACAAAAGCACCTCCAATGATCGCATGTTGGAGCGCTGTAAATGTCATTAGTACAGAAATTGGGCTCACCGAAAGGATATTATCCTTAGGCGCCAGCACTACCCCATGTGGTGGGCGTGGGTCCCAGCTTGTCCGCAGCAACCTCCCCGACCGGTTCATTTGCCTCCTGAGTGGGCACACAAGGAAGCCAACAGGTTTTTTTCATTCACCGATGCCATCAACCTAACCGACCACGGCAAGTTCTCCCCCCGCACGGAGTATTAAATCACTTGCTGCACCCCAACTCAACTCACAAATATACTCACCTGGAAGTGACCAAGCATAGATCATGCTCAAATCAGAGATGTGTCTGATTACTTAGCTCCATCTTGACTTGCTATGCCAAGATGAAACTATTGAGGCCCAGTGTGTACAACTAGTATTCATAAGGCCTTAAGATTGATCACCAGATTGGCAGCGCAGCAGCAGCAGACACAGACAAATAGTCAACGCCATATCTTGCTTCTTCAATGTTTTGGCTGCACTGGCGGCAAGATGTCAACTTCAGGCCATTCTCCAAAATGCAACTGATCTGCACATCTCAGCAGCTGCTTGAGTCAAAATGGGTTGGCATGCTTCACACATGTCATGTCAAATCACCCAATACCATGGTTACTTGCCACAACTGGATTAACTACAACTAAACTTTGTACAAGGTCTCTGCTTACTGTAACCCTAAACCGTTAGAGGTAGATGTCACAATTCAATCAGTAACAATGTATGTTTCACATCAACATGTGGATCTGCTGCTGGGCATACAAAGGCCACGGAACAGACCGCCACTAACCCCCTGAATGAAGCCCTTAGTGCCAACACACCTGGACATCTTGAGGTGGAGGACGGTTCTGGCTCATCTGGGCAACCTACTAAGACAGCAACAGTGAGTCTCACTAAGCACACAACGTTACCACCCAACTCTGTTACTTCAACATCCCAGGCAACCATTTGCACACCAACCTGTGTCTCTAGCAGTGTCCACCATCTCGTGCCCCCAGTCTTGGATCCTGAGTTGCAGCACAACACTTCAGACAATGAGGATCCAGGAACAAGTTGGAACCAGACTACCTCTTCCTTTGGCTCACAACAGCAGGCCCATCAACATTGGTGTCAGCCACTGGAAGGGAGGCCCTGCCAGAGGAACAACAAGTCCCAGATACCACTGCCTCTGTAGCAACAGATCCCCCCACAGCAAATAATCTAGGAGGTGCGGATGGCAAGACACCCTCCACTGCCAGTAATAACCGTCTTCCTTAAGGACCTCCTTTGTGCATTACATATTCACTCTGGGCTGATCCTGAACCACCTATCATTTCCAATGGGATGATGACTCTGGACTGTGGACTCCGAACGGGGTGGCATCTACTCCAATGATTTAATTCACCATGACTGACGCCTTCACATTTGAATTTTTGTTGAGTCATAGCTGCACAATAAAATCACCCTTCACTGACTCTTTGTCTGCTGATTTTGATTTCATGTCTAGCCACGTAGATATGTCAGACCGTGTGAACCAAACAAGGATAATCTAAGTTACTTGTTCAAGATGGGATATGTTGCACATACACAGTGTCCAGTTCAGGATTACAACTCTGCCAAGTAAAAACATACATACACGTGTCTGCTCAAACTAAAAAGTTTAATACAGTGTTTAGCACATAGGCTGTCAATATGTCTGAACTACTGGAAATCATGAATGATTGACTCATACTGGGTAAATTAACAAATTGACAGGTACAGTCCCCAAGACCCCCGAAGGAAGGGACTTGTCAGACACTGTCCTGTAGAATAGGCAAACATTTATGTGGTTGATGCCAGCAGCTTGAGTCTTATCACATACCTCACATACCTCACCAAAGTAAGTCAACATCATTAATAATCCAAAATACAGACAGATGGCAATACAACAGTCCCTGATCACAGGGCCATCACAGTCTAATGCCCATGCATCTAGTGGTATGACACAAACATATGTCAGTGTTGAGGCACTGTCACTGTGGCCTACAATGATGAAACACATCTACAGCTACATACAGGTTATACAAAAATAGTGTTTAGCCAATGTGAAGGAAAAATGACTTAGTCATAAGCTAGGACTACATATTTGTTGACCACAGGATGACAAATGGATGTATCAGGCCAACCACAGCACACACAACAAGTACAATGAGCACTTCTGAACTTCCGCCCAAACACTGTGCAAAGCTGTCTTGACAGGTTTCATACACCCAAACTCTGCAACCTATATTACCTGGAACAATTGATGTCCACTTTGTATGCCAGAACAGCATCAAATACCTGCCAATGTCACAACTCTGAAATGCCCACTCAAAGATGTCATGGTGAAGGTACCTGTACAACTAACAAAATAAGGAGTATAGATTTGAAACCATACCTACGACACAAGTCACATAGCAAGAAAATGGAAAATAAAGAACATTGCAAGGAAACTGACACAAAGCTACATCATTAAGGTGGGGGGGTGTCAAAAGCTATCTTATCAAACAGCCTTTGGCTGAATATTGCAGAGTATCAGCTCCCGAGCTGTTTCTAAAACACTCAACTCCATACATTCTCACAACTACAGTTCATCGTACAGTCACAGTCATTACAACACATGACATAATTACACTCATGAAAAGTAGCCGTTGATGAGATCTTCTTGCAAGTGAACTCCTTTCTTTACACCACTGTCATCCTAAGTTGGCATTTCAGGATTCTCAGCCGGTGGCACTGCAGGCTCACCTTCGTCTGGGACGTAAGGCATATACCTCCGCAGGGAAATCTGGCCTTCAGGAGCCCAAAAGCCCTCTCCACTGCCGCTGTGTTCTGCCATGGGCCTCATTGAAGTGGACTTCCCTGGATTTGTGGAATTACTCAGCGGCGTCAACAACTAAGATCGGTTTAGATATGCTGAGTATTTTGTTAAGAAATGGGACATAAGTGCTACGAGTCACTCACTTCAGGATTGTAGCTCCTGACATTGCTCACACACAATCAGGACAGAAGTGACTTACCATCCAGCCAGGCCCTCTTTGGGTGCAGTTGTGACATTACCTGGGGAATGCTGCGGCTCAACATTATGAAGGAATCATGGGCTGATCCAGGATAACGGGCACACATTTGAGATTTAGAGATCCGCCAAATAGACAACTTGCATGTTGATGGAATGGACGTTCTTTCTGCTGCAATATACTTGTTCAGTGGCCTGCAGTGGCATCAAGCCAGCATTTGTGCCATCAATTGCTCCCACCACATGTGGGAGGCAGGCAAAACCATAAAAGTCGGCCTTCACATTGGCTAAATCCTCACTTTGGGGGAACCTGATACAGCTGTCAATGTGTTTTAACATTGCTGAGAGGAAATCTTTAACACCAGACTAAACATAGATTGGCACATACCAGCAGATAGGGCCACTATATTTTGGAAGGACCCTGTGGCCAGGAATTGCAATCATTGACATGACTTGTACAATGGGTGGTATGCAAGTTGCATTACTGTTAGCTGGCATCAGATCTGGCTCCGACTGATGGCATAAGTCCACTAATTCAGACGGTATAACTGGATGATGTGGCGTTCTTCCATGGTCTGAAGGTCTGGCAGTGAACGATAGACAGGAGATTGTTGCATCCTCCCTGTCCCAGGGTGCCTATGCGACACAACATGATTTGTAACATTAGTCAGTGTGTCCACAGAAACATACATGATGCACACCAACAATATAATGCAACAAAGTATTTCTGACTGGATAGATATGACACACAGTACACATCCCAGCTGGCAAGTACATAAGGGTCACATGTGACCCCCATGGTTGTCAACACATATCCACAACATGAATTCTAGCAAAACCCAACTATCTGCTACGCAATTGTCCCCCGAAATGTGACTATATTTTCCAACCATCCAAAAAACTGTTTAGAATGGTGGCCTGAGCAATGCCGTCATACGCCACCTGTGCCCTGCACACACTACACAAGTGGTTGTAGGGTGTAGTAGGACCTACATAACAAGACAGAATAAGGATGTTTGTGAGGATTCTACACATATCTTGTAGGTGGGACACAGTTTACAGAGCCATATACAGTATTTTGTACCGTCAAAATGGCGATTGCCAGACCTACTCCACTGGACATTGGGAACCATCCATGGTCGTCGATGGAAGTCGTCTGCATGGTAGGTGATACCAACCGCGGCAGACACAACCATAGGCTAATGTTGTTGCCTGTGGCAGTCACGGCACAATGGCTGTGTCCATTGGCAGTGATGACCACCTATGTGGCTTACGTGTCCGCCATGTTCTGCAAAATCATTCACTTGACTCCTGACACTGCCAGCAACACCTCCACTACTTCAGCTGCTGTGTGCTCCCTCTGGGAGCAATCATGCCATGTTCCGCAGGTGAAAGAGCCCCTGCTTTCCCTCCAGATGAGCTAGAGAAGCTTGTGAATGAGGTCCTTCCCCTGTATGGACAACTCTATGGCTCACCAGAAGAACAGGTAAGTACCTCAAGTGCACAATCAAAAGACTGTTCAACACCATACATGCCCACCTCACAGACTACAAAGTGCTCCTGTGTGGCATCAATGGGACATACATGGTGCAGGTATCGGTGACCAATACTATATGTTGTGTTCATTCACATTGTCTTGTGTGATGTTTTTAGAGGTCCTAGATCCTCCTTGTGCTGGATGCACATAACTAGGCAAGGAGACCTTACTGCCATACAATGACATTTCTTTCTTTATGATAGTTGTAAATGTTAGACAACATATTTGTGCACAACATCATGAGCTGTGTGTGCATCTTAACTGAGTCATTTGAGGATCTTGAAAGCAATGGGTATAGTTCCACAGATCTTTCACCCCACATCTGGCCTTGACAAACTGCTGTCTGCAAGTCATATCATGACTCACTCTGCCTTCAGGTTGCCACACAAACCACAAGCCACATTGCTGATGGCCACTTGATGTACAGTCATGCATGGAAGTGGTGGAATTGTGAGTGACATGTAGGTTCTGTATGCTCAGCCTGCAGAGGCCTGATAATGTATCTCCCAGTATGGGACATAGTCCAGGCTGTGGGGGAGTCGCTGTGGCTATGCAACTGTGCACTGTGTCCACTCCCTGAAGACCAGCAGATCCTGTCATGTGTCAAATATGAGGCTCTAGTTGCAACACTTGCCCTGAAGGCCTCAGTCAGATGTGAGGCACGCGACCTCGGGTAGGCACACAGCAGACCACCGATCGGGTTTAATGAACCCACCTTGGTCATGAGGTTTTACCCGTCCCTATGATGCCCTGTCTTTACATGGGATGGGCGACCTACAACTAGACTGACTGTGACGACTGGTTGAGGGCACTCCTACAACATCTTCTTTCAGTCTACTTTTCGTCCTCATTAACAATACTCTTTCCTTGGAACAGTGTACACATTTTTGTTATAGGTTCATGTATAGGGAGTAAGTACACTGGACCAGTAAAATCTCCCAGTCCTCCTTGTGTTGATAGGCCTCAGTCCATTGACTAGATTAGGAATGAGTACAGAGGTAAATCCCTGAACTAGTCTATATGTGCATTTTGCACCACTGTCAATGTGTGTCTTTGACTCACGACCGGTCCCTTACTCCCACAGCTCTGTTTTCACCTTCACAGAAGTCATATTTGTCCTGTAAAGGCTTATTGCACAAATGACAGACCCACAGTGCCAACAGTGTGTAGATTCCTGGGAGGCCATGACATGCGACTCAATAGCTTGGTTACATAGCAGAATTTGTACAGTGCATACCTTTGTATGCTGGATGCCATCTTTGTAGGATAGACACATATGTCTAAAGGAGTGTTCTGTGGTACAGGTACAAACAACAGCACACCCCCCTGAAGTGGCATGAATCTGCACTTGGTAACCACATGTTCACACATGTGCAGGGAAGACACTTTCTGCACTCACCATGCCAGCCTCTTCATTGTCAAACAAGTGTAAGGGTGTAGTCTGTACTATGGAAGTTGCAGTGAGTCAATCTCAGAGAGTGTAAATGTGTTGGTCCAGTCAGGCCTAACGCGTTTAACCTTCAGAAGCCACATAGGTGTGTAGTGTTTCGTTATGGCTCACATTACAGTACATGTTGCTGGAGCATGGACTACCTAATGTCGGTCGGCCTGCTTAGTGGCTTGCTTAGTCATTGTAGGCCATAAGCAGTGTAGTGGGTTAGTCTGCTGATGGCTACAAAGGTGTGTAGTCATGTCCCTGTACTTAATGGCATGTGTGCCATACACTTGTGGTGTGCTGACAAATTGTCAATTTTTTGCTTGGTGTTTCTGACGTGTGTGACACAACCATTTGGTCAAAAACTTGTGATTGTAATGACTGGATTTGTCTCTTGCATCCATACAGGTAAACGTCCATCAAAAGAAGAAGATATGGAGAGCCATTGCTCTTAAGGTGCGGACCCTTGGGGTCCACAGCCAGCAGAGTGCCCACCGTCGCAAGAGGTGGAAGGACCTGAGACACTGGGCCCGGAAGATCGCAGAGGTGGCAGCTAGGGCTGTCCTCCCAAAGCGGGCGGGGTGCACTATGGACCATGACCCCCCTAATGGCCTGCATCCTGGCAGTGGCATACCCAGACCTTGATGGGTGTTTGACGGGAACACAGCAGCCACAAGTGGGTGAGTACAGGGCATATTCCAGCTGGTCACGTTGCCAAGTTAATGTGTTAAATTCTGACATCTCCCCATGATGATTACGGATGAGCAGTGTGTGACACAGTAGATATGTGAAGTGGTGCATTCTGATGTGCCTTGCCTATTGGCCCATGGACCTAGGACACAACTGTGTGAATCCACAAACAATTTGCTCCAGGGACTACACATGGCTGTGTGCATTGATTAATCAAGTAATGTTTGTTGTTGTAGTGGGTGTACATTTTACACTACAGACCACCACTCTTCAATGTTCCAGGCCAAAGACAAAAGAAGTGATGGATCACTCTCCTCAGCCATGTGTCTGGTCAAATGAGTAAATTGGCATCCGCCCCCCTCCCAGAGGACACTTGTCTTCAGTGTGTGATGAGTGCTGGTGCCTCACTACTGTCTGTAAAGTGAAGATGGCCATCATACATGTGACAGGACGTTGTTCTTTGGGTGCAGCTGCAGATCAATACTTTCCCTTGGTAAATGGGGAATGTCCATTGACATGATTTATGTGCCATCACTGTTGCCAATCTTTTAGTATGTTTCCCTTTCTCTTTTGACAAAATGTGTACACTGCTGTTTCATGCATGGTCTACCTGTGTTCATGGGATGATTTCTGTATTCCCTCACATATATGTGCATGACAACCTGTGTTTGGAATAGGACATTTGCAATGGGGCTACATTTCATATGGTGCCACAGACAGGAGTGTGGCACCATTGATTGTTGGCTCACACATACTCTCGCCCATCACAGCATGTCAGTTGGCATGTACAACTGCAATAGCAATGAGGGACATGAATGGTAGGACTAGAGTTTGTACATGCAATGCACATTTCCAAGCCAATAATGTGGCATCATGTGGAAAAGTGCACTGCAGATGTGTAATGGGTAAAGTTTGTCACCTGACTGTTGGCATGCATCATGGAGTGGCTTGCAGTTATATTGGAATCACATGTGGTTAGGGGCAACCATTGATCCACAGACATCTGGGTTTGCAGGACCAAAATGGAGACATTGATGCAGTTTCCCATTGGGTGGCATGTTGAGTGCATTGTACAAGTACTTACACATCTCTGGGTCTCTTCAACATACAAAGGACTAATGGCGTCTTCTGATGTAATCAGAGTATGTCATTGTAAGGGGTGCCAGACATTAGTGTTGATTTCCCTGAGGCTTGCTGATTCATTGTACTGTGGATTGTTGAGATATATCTCCCTGACAATTTGCACACTTTGTCTACAGTGTCCATTTCCATGCCAAATATGTAGCATATCAGAGCAACATTACTACTACATCCATGACTCCATTAGGAAAAATTACATATGGTGAAGTGTGCATTGTTGATCTGTTTCCAGTGAAGCATGAGTATTTCCACGTCACCTTCTCCAAGTTACTGTACTGCTGTCAGCAACGAACGAGTTACTTACCTTCGGTAACGACTTTTCTGGTGGATACATTAGCTACCTGTGGATTCCTCACCTCATGAATACTCCCATGGCGCCAGCATTCTACGGAAATCTTCTTACTAGTCTCTGCACGTCGACGAGGACGTCACTGTCTCGCACGCGACGCCGTCTGACGTCATACAGGCAATAAGAGGTCCTCGACGACGTGCGGACGTCAGTACCAATCATTTTTTACGTGCATGAGAACAACCAGGCAATGCAATGAAAGAACAAAGCAACATCCATTATATTGTAAAAATACACCACATTGTATGAATAACTGTAAATCTTTTTTATGTACATATATATATATATATATATATATATAAAACTCTTTCTTTTAAAAATATATACACACACCAAGTATATACATAAAGATATATACACATATACCCATATATATATATAAATATATTATATATATACATCTATTGCACCCTCAAAGACCAAGAGGAGCGCACTCAAGGATTACTTGGCAAGACCATAAAGGCAACGGGGAGGCGGGTGGGACCGTGAGGAATCCACAGGTAGCTAATGTATCCACCAGAAAAGTCGTTACCGAAGGTAAGTAACTCGTTCTTCTGATGGATACAACTACCTGTGGATTCCTCACCTCATGAATAGAGTCCCAAAGCAGTACCACGCCCGGCGGTGGGTGCCTAAATGGTCAAACCAAGAAATCCTGCAGCACTGACCGTGCAAAATGGCCGTCCCTTCTAACCTCAGAATCTAAACAGTAATGTTTTGCAAAAGTGTGAAGGGACGACCAAGTTGCGGCCTTGCAGATGTCGACCACAGGAACACCTCTGGCTAAGGCCGAAGTGGCCGACTTAGCTCTGGTGGAATGAGCTCTAATGCCCTCAGGAGGATCCTTCTTTGCCAAAGAGTAACATATTTTAATGCAAAGAACAACCCACCTGGATAGTGTTCTCTTGTGGACTGCCTTTCCTCTCCTCTTGCCCACGTATCCAATAAACAGCTGATCCTCCAGCCTGAAATCCTTTGTTCTATTGATAAAGAAGCTCAACGCTCTCTTTGGATCCAGACGGTGCAGTCTTTCTTCCTCTTTGGAAGGATGAGGCGGAGGATAGAACGTGGACAAAGTAATTGCCTGAGCCAAATGGAAGGGTGAAACAACCTTCGGGAGGAAAGCAGCCTTGGTCCTCAACACCACCTTATCCCCATAAAAAGTTGTATAAGGGGGTTTTACTGATAAGGCCTGCAACTCACTCACTCTCCTTGCTGATGTTATAGCTATCAGGAAGACTGTTTTTAAAAACAAATACCTTAAGGGGCAAGAATGCATAGGTTCAAAAGGGGACCCCATAAGGAAAGTCAGGACTAAGGACAAATCCCATTGCGGCATAACGAATGGCTTTGGAGGATATTGATTTAGAAGACCTTTCAAGAATCTGATAACAATAGGGGATTTAAATAAAGATGGTTGGTCTGGAAGACATATGAAGGCTGACAAGGCCGATAAATAACCTTTAATGGTAGCCACTGCACAACCTTTCTGCGCCAGAGATAGAGCAAAAGACAAAACGTCCGATAGATGAGCTTGTAAAGGATCAATCTGCCTCTCTCCACACCACGCAACAAATTTAGACCACCTATTAGCGTAGATAGATTTAGTGGAGTGTCGCCTGGCCGCTAATATAACATCCACTACCTCAGGCGGGAGAGAGAAGGAACTCAGGTTGCCCCGTTCAATCTCCAGGCATGTAGGTGCAGACTCTGGAGGTTGGGGTGTAGAACCTGCCCCTGCGACTGCGAGAGGAGGTCTGCCCTGAAAGGGAGACGGAGCGGCGGGCATGTTGAGAGTTGGAGAAGGTCGGAGTACCACACCCTCCTTGGCCAATCCGGAGCTATTACGATTACTAGAGCCCGGTCTTGGCGAATCTTCCTCAATACTCGAGGAATCAAGGGTATGGGAGGAAACGCGTAAAGCAACTGGCCGCACCAGGTCATTTGAAACGCGTCCCCCAATGCTTCCTGCATCGGATACTGAAGGCTGCAGAACAACGGACAATGCGCGTTCTCTCGAGTGGCGAACAGATCTACCCGAGGAAACCCCCACTTCTGGAAGATTAAACGGACTTGATCTGGATGGAGACGCCACTCGTGGTCTGCCGAGAAGTGGCGACTGAGACTGTCCGCACGCACGTTCAAGACTCCGGCCAGATGGTTTGCTATCAAGCAAATCCGATGGTCCTTTGCCCAGGACCATAGTCGAAGAGCTTCTCTGCAGAGAAGGTACGACCCCACTCCTCCCTGCTTGTTTATGTACCACATCGTGGTAGTATTGTCCGTTAGGACCTGTACCGACTGACCACGAAGGGAAGGGAGGAAGGCCTTGAGAGCCAGACGTACAGCCCGTAACTCTAACAGATTGATGTGAAAAATCTGTTCCTCTGGAGACCAAAGACCTTTGATCTCCAGATCCCCCAGATGAGCTCCCCACCCTAGAGTGGAAGCATCCGTTATGACTGTGGCCACTGGTGGCGACTGCTGGAACGGTTTTCCTTGTGAAAGATTGTTGCTTGCAATCCACCACTTCAAATCCACAGCAGCATCTCTGGAGATCTTGACAGTACCCTCTAGATCCCCTCTGTGTTGAGACCACTGCCTTCGGAGGCACCACTGAAGAGCCCTCATGTGCCAGCGAGCATGCGTGACCAACAGAATGCAGGAGGCAAAAAGACCGAGCAGACGAAGGACCTTGAGGACTGGAACTACCGCTCCGTTTCGAAACATTGGAACCAAATCCTGAATATCTTGAATCCGCTGAGGCGGAGGAAAGGCCCGACCCAATGTCGTATCCAGTACTGCCCCTATGAACAGGAGGCGCTGAGAGGGCTCCAGGTGAGATTTGGGCTCGTTCACCGAAAAGCCCAGGTCGAACAACAACTGGGTTGTTGACTGCAGATGACGCAACACAAGCTCCGGGGACTTGGCTTTGATCAACCAATCGTCCAAGTAAGGGAATACTGCTATCCCCTTCCTTCTGAGCTCTGCCGCAACCACCGACATCACCTTCGTGAAGACTCGAGGTGCTGAAGTAAGACCAAACGGAAGGACCGCAAACTGGTAGTGTTGCGATCCCACCACAAACCGGAGATACTTCCTGTGTGACTTGAGTATCGGGATATGAAAGTAAGCATCCTGCAAGTCGACAGACACCATCCAGTCTTCCATGTTCAACGCCAAAAGCACCTGTGCTAGGGTCAGCATCTTGAACTTTTCCTGCTTGAGGAACCAATTCAAGATCCTCAGGTCCAGAATTGGTCTCAAACGACCATCCTTCTTGGGAATCAGGAAATACCTTGAGTAAACTCCTTGACCCCTTTCCTGCTCCGGGACCAACTCCACCACGCCCTTTAAAAGGAGGACTTCCACCTCCTGTTCTAGCAACAGGAGGTGTTCTTGTGAACAATACGAAGGGCGGGGCGGGATGAGGGGCGGAAACTCCCGAAAGGGAAGGGTGTAGCCTTTTCCCACAACACTGAGAACCCAAGTGTCCGACGTAACAGTCTCCCATTTGGTGAGAAAATGCTGTAATCTTCCCCCTACAGGAGAGGAGTGAGTGGGAAATGGTGGAAGCCTAAGGCTGCTTCCCCTGCTGCACCCCGCCAGAGGATGAGGAAGAGGCAGAGTGCTGCTGAGAGGCTCCCCTGGTGCGGACCCTACCCCTCCCCCTAAAAGATCTATAGGGGTGGGAAGAGGCAGGTTGCTGATATCTTCCCCGAAAGGAAGAGGAGGAAGAGCCACGCCCAAATCCACGAAACCTCCTGAAGAATCTGGAAGAGGCCGTGGAAGAAGGAGCTTGGAGTCCCAACGACTTAGCCGTGGCCCTGCTCTCCTTAAAACGTTCCAAGGCCGAATCAGCCTTAGCCCCAAACAGTTTGTCCCCATCAAACGGGAGATCCAACAATGTGGACTGTACATCTGCCGAAAAGCCCGAGTTACGTAGCCAGGCCTGTCTCCTTTCCACCACAGTTGTGCCCATTGCTCTGGCTACCGAGTCGGTGGTATCCAGTCCCGTCTGGATAATTTGGGTCGCAGCAGCCTGGGCATCAGAGACAAGATCCAAAAGACCCTGGGGAAGCTCTGTAAACGAAGATGAGATGTCATCCATCAGAGCATGAATATACCTCCCCAGGATACAGGTCGCATTAGTGGCTTTTAACGCCAGACTGCAGGACGAAAAAATCTTCTTCGACTGCGCCTCTAGCTTTTTTGAGTCTCTGTCCCCAGGCACCGTCGGGAAAGAACCAGGCGCTGATTTGGACGAACAGGAGGCCTGCACAACCAAGCTCCCCGGCGTAGGGTGCCTAGATAGGAAACCAGGATCAGTTGGAGCCGTCCGATACCTCCTGGCCACGGCTCTGTGAACTGCTGGGGAAGATGCCGGCTTCTTCCACACCTCTAAAACCGGATCCAGCAGAGCGTCATTAAAAGGTAATAGAGGCTCCGCCGCGGCTGAGGCCGGATGCAACACCTCTGTCAAAAGGTTTTGTTTCGCCTCCACCACCGGCAAAGGCAGGTCCAAAAAACTAGCTGCCTTCCGTACCACTGTATGAAAGGAAGCAGCTTCCTCGGTATATTCCCCCGGGGACGAAAGGTCCCACTCAGGGGAAGTGTCCAGCCCACTGGCCGACTCCAGTCCACGCAGCCCATCACCCGAGTCCTCTAGCTCTCCTTCCTCTAGGGCTCGTTGGTACTCCTGCTCCTCTAGTACCCGGAGAGCACGCCTCCTTGAATGCAGTCGTTGCTCAATCCGCGGAGTCGACAACACCTCCGCCGAAGTCGGAGATCGGCGCCGATCTTCCGAAGCCACCGACGCCGCATCCGGCGCCACAGGTAACTTCGGCGCCGACTGAAGAGCAGATGAAACGGATGGACCCACCGGAGTCACAGGCCGAAATCTCGACGTCGACGGGATGGAAATCCCTGGGGCCAATCCCTCCGAACCCATCGGAGCGGCCACCGGCGCCGACACTGGCGCCGAGCCCACGTTCCCAAACGGGAGAAAGGGCATAAAGGGTGCCGGCCGAAGAGGCGCAGGATCACCCAAAGAAAAGGCCAAAGGCCCAGCCGGAGCACCCCCTGGAGCCATCTGTTGGAAGATGGCATACATCGCATTCAAGAATGCGGAACTATCGGCTCCAGGGGTGGGAAAAGCCGGATACTGGGGTGCCTGACTCGGAGGCGACCCCGACGCCGGCCTCGGCGTCTGCGCCGGAGAAAACACCTGAGGCTCCAATACCTCAATCACCGACGCCTGTCCAGGCGAAGTTGGAGACGTCGGAGAGAGCAACGGCGTCGAAGGATGCGGCGTCACCGTGGGGCTGACCTCCCATGTCCTCCGGCGCCGATCCGGAGACCTGGAACGAGCCTCCCTTGAATGACGCCGAGATTCTCTACGGCGCCGGGAGTCTCGATGACGCCGATGTCTTGGAGAAGACTTTTTCTTGTGATGCTTCTCCTTTGACTTGGCCATAAACAGCTTCGCCTCGCGTTCTTTAATGGCCTTCGGATTCATGTGCTGACACGAATCACAAGTCGAGACGTCGTGGTCGGAGCTCAAACACCAAAGGCAATCGGAATGAGGATCCGTCACCGACATCTTGCCTCCACACTCACGACAAGGCTTAAATCCAGACTTTCTCTGCGACATTATTTCCACAGAGAAAGAGTACGCAGCAAGATATACACTGTAACCGCAAGAGTAACAGTTGCTCCCTCGAAGATAACCGTTTCGAATGCACGGAAAAAAGGGAACTGACGTCCGCACGTCGTCGAGGACCTCTTATTGCCTGTATGACGTCAGACGGCGTCGCGTGCGAGACAGTGACGTCCTCGTCGACGTGCAGAGACTAGTAAGAAGATTTCCGTAGAATGCTGGCGCCATGGGAGTATTCATGAGGTGAGGAATCCACAGGTAGTTGTATCCATCAGAAATGGCAGGTTTTAGAAGCTATGGCGGAGATATATTGACTATATCCTGATTGTGTGGCATGGAACCCTTGGAGACGTAGAGCACTTTATCCAATGGGTTAATACTCTTGACCCGTATTAAATTTCACTGCCCATGTTTCTGTGACTCATGTCGCCTTCTTGGACCTCTTGATGAAAATTTATAAAGGCAAATTGACGTCTGGTACATGTCATAAGAACACTGACCGCAATAGTCTATTACTTTATGAAAGTCACCATCCGAAGGCTCTGCGTGACAATCTACCCTTTGGTCAGTTTCTTAGATTGCGCCGCAACTGCAGTTCTACACTGTCTTTTGAAACTCAGTCAAGTGATCTTAAGGCTAAATTATATGAGAGACACTACCCAAAGCATTCTGCTTATAAGAGGGCCCACAACAATCATAGAGACGCTCTATTGATGCCTACTGTGAAGGAGCCTGTGACCCGGTTGACGTGCGTCTCTACCTATACTCCTTTGTCTAACTCTGTGAAGAAATTGATTAACAAAAGGTGGGCTATCTTACTTAGTGGCGGCACTCAGGTGCAAAAGCCCTTGTTTGCGTTCAAAAGGACTGCAAACATTAGGGGCCTGGTGGTACACACATGCCCACATAGTAGCCAAGACCTGCCTCAACAGACCTCCCTATGGGACCTTACTCCAGTTACTGGCCACTTTCCATGTGGCACATGCAATGTTTGCCCCTTGACAAAACGTTTGGAGAGATTGGATTTGGACCCAATTGGCATATAGCACCTTAATAGGCATACCAACTGTAACACACGCAACTGCGTCTATATGATCACTTGCCCATGCAAGCTACGGTACGTGGGCATGACCACTAGACTGGTCAAAAATAGGATTAACTAACACCGCAGTAATATTAGGTGCTCCCACACAACTACCAAATTGAGTGTCCATTTTTGGGAAGCAAAACATGGCCCTGACGATTTATGGTGGGTGGTACTGCAAGCACCTCAATTTTCACATAATGACTCCAGGATCCTTTTTAGGATCGAACAACGCTGGGTCTTTAAACTGAAGACACATATTTTGGGACTCAATGATGATATCCCTTGGGGCAACTTAACATCATGACTGGACATATTCACCATGACACTTCTGTGTACATTTACTGTCACCCTGTGAAGAAAGTTTCCCTGGTTATACACGCATATTTTTTACATATTTTTCAGATCCAGGCTCTGTCCCCCCTTTTTTCTTCTTTTTTGCTGCATATTTTCTGGCCATTTATGTCATCTCTACTGCCACTACGGTGCTCTAGGTTCCAACACTTATTTAACTATCTCTTTACCTTTAAAAAAAAAAAATTATCAGTGTTGGCTATTACCCTTTTGCACTTTGAGATAATTGTTATCTCACCCATGGCTTTTACCAGCCATGAGTAGGCTAAATTTGATAGCCTTAACCTCTTGACTAACTTCGACCTATTCATATGCCGATATTGTGCATATCGACGTCTCTCTGAATAGGCCTGTTTCTACCTCTATTACTCACTTGCCCAGATGACTATGCACAGCCAATAGTAACACCGGCTCTGTCTGCTCAGACTGGGCCTCTTTTTGCAATCAGTTCTTTTCCTAGTTTGATTAATTTTTATGACCACCTGACTGTGCACAACCAACCGGGAGTATTTCCAGGTTCAGCGCATATTCAAGCTTGCGGTGTGTTAAATACGCTGAGGTCACGTTCCACTGCTGTTTGCAGGAACGCGGCCCCCGGGTAGGTCTCCGGTCAGAAGCGGGTAATCTGTGAATGAGTATCCTCAATTCCCCATCTCCTCTCTTTATCATATGCACCTCAGCGATTTTTTTACACCTGAGTGGCCACACTGATACAATCAATTTCGTTTCTGCCAACCAGCTACAGTACATTGGTTGGCGTCACGGGATCTACTCTGGTGTATTGAGACCTGGTTGCCTCAGAATTTTCTGTGTTCGTTCTGGGCGATACATTTAGTTTTTTCATAGTATTCTGATTGGGTCTTACTCATTTGACATCCTTAACATTACTGGATCATGTGAATTTTGTATTTGATTTTTTAGTTGGTATTGAGTATATGTGTGACTCATGATTTACAAAAGTATATGACTGCCTGTGTTACACGTCTATGCCTCTCATAATTTGTGTTTATTGTATATTATTTCTGCTCAGTACTGCATACCTGTTTCTGGGGGCATACGTTCCTATGGAGCCTGTGCTATAATTTGGGATGGTAAGCTCACGTTTCCCTTGACTGCTTTCACATTTGCTATTCACGAGCACAGTGCGTATTTAACACTAACCATACTTTATTTTTAATCACTTTTTGAAACACAACCTGTTCATTAGTATATGTACCATTGCTCTTTATATTCTACAGGGCGACTTGTTGACTAGACTGACCTTGACGTGCAGTTGGTATGAGTAAGTGACCGGATATTTTCTGCTTCATTGTATCCTAATTGGGTCGGGCATTATTATTAGGGGAAACTATGTTATTGGTCCTGAAGAAGCGTCACTGGATCCTACGTGGCCACCTAGATGCGAAACATGTCGACCTAGTACTATAGGAATTTGGACAGTGTTCACCTTCCCTTACATATAAGGAATGTGAGTGCGGCTGAGCATTATCTCTACAAGCACTCCCCATATCTTTTTTAATCTTGGCCTGAACCATTTTCTGAAGTATTAAATGTGATGGGTATGGTTTAGAGACAATTTTACATTTCACTTTCTTTTTCTCCTGCACACATCTATAGCTTGTGTCCACTACAGGCACATTTACCATCAGTAATAAAAGAAATATCCGGCAAAGAGCTACCTCCTTTTCTTAGAGGGGTGGCCCGTCAGACATTGCAGTGCCGGTCTGATGAGGAGCTTGCCCAGTGATGAAGCTTGACATTCTATTGGATGTGTGAGGGCTGTCCTGCACCTGACTATCTATGCTTCCCTGTATATTAGTTGTGTTTCTTTTCCTTTTTTGTGGAACAGTGTACTTTACAATTGTTATAGGTTTTAGAAGCATAATTTCTTATTGTTGTTCTATTGTGTATGTGACAAATAGATGTCTGCATGACCTTTTGTGGGATCTGTGGGAACAAACCTGACATCGACCTACTATTGTGTGACAACAGAAAACTGGGTTATGCTCCATGAAGCAAAGCCTTGAAGGTGTTGTTGCCTCCTACTTGTTCAATGATTAGTGTGATTGCACAACTTCCGCCAAGCAATTGTAGTTGTCTGAGATCCTGATTTTCCTGTGGGCAACTGTTGAAATTTCAGATGGCATGCATACATAATGGTATGGTACATGTAGGAGGCACTTTGATGTACTTTGTTCCTGGGGCCTACTTGACGTCATGGTAATGTTTGCTAATCCTGGCTGTTCAAGTGCGATCAGGAACATGTGGTACCCTTTTCCTCTTTGAATTTGCAGCATCTGCCCAGGCAAGTGAGGGAGACAGGACACTACCAAGTGGGAAAGCATCTGGTCACGGTACCTCCAGTCATGACACCACCAACACAGAGGGACACAGTGCCATGGAGGGTGAGGAGAGTGCCACGGAGGAGACAAAATCAACATCATCATTATCAGATTCTTCCTCAAATGGCCACTCCCTAGTGGTGGCAGACCCATCAGGAACGGCTTCTGTATCATCTTTGTCCACCACCTCTAGTTCTATTGCCACCCTTCCTGTTGCTCTTCACCTAGTTGGCAGTACCCGCTCACCCAAGAGGGTGGGCGTCACCTTTGCCACAGGCACCTCAGCCCCTGTTACCCTGAGTGAGGAGGCTATTGACCTCCTCAGGAGAATCTCTGTGACTGCCATTGTGAATGTCATCCAGGGTTTGGCCGGACAACTTCAGCAGACCAATGCTTTGCTGAAAAGCATTCATAGTGCCATGTCTGGCGATCTTTTCAGGCTCTGGCCTCCTCACTGATGGCAGCCAGTCACCCCCTACATTCTTCCCCCTCCACCTCCCTCTTCCCAATCAAAATCTCCTATTCCACTACCTGTCCCAAGCACACAAACACATCCGCATGCACCCACCTCAACTCACACAAACAGCACACATCAACACAAAAACCACAAGACACACCGGCACACAGGCACTCAACGTATACCCACAAACAACACATCAGCCACCACTTCAACAGACATCCCCAAAATCCCCACCAACACACACACACCACATCCAGAAAACCCACAGACATCCCTACAACAGCCAGTGACACTTCCACCACACCAACCATATATCAGCACAACATACAGACACATCCACCATAGCCGCAGACACCACCCCAACAGACACATCCACTATACCTGCATACACCACCCCAACACACAGACACATCCAGCATACCCACAAACACCACCCAACACGCAAACACATCCACCACATCCAGCATACTCGCAGACACCACCCCAACAAACATCCACCACATTTAGTATACCCACACACAGCCCCAACAGACACACACACACATCCACCACTCTCACATTACGCAGCACCTCCACCTCCTAACCCCCAGAATACGCAAATGCCCACACTCACACGCAACAGACACCACCCAAACACAAGCATACCTCACACATGCGCACACCCAAGGCATTTACACCCACAGAGAATCCCACCACTCCAAATCCCCAACTCCTTCTGCAGACCATCCCCGTTTCCCCAAGGAGAGTTTCCTTTTCTCACTTGCCCTTTCCCCTGTTCCCGACACTCCCTCCCAAACCTGAGGCCCCCATCCACATCCCAACCCATCCCTTCCACAACCACGTCCTCCCCTGTCACACCCACTCCCAACTGCAAGCACCCATACCCCTCCCCTAAAGAAGCCCACCCCTCCAAAGAAAAAGACCCCCCTCCCAAACCCAAACCCACTCATCCCAAATCTGACCCCACCCAAGGATGATCCCTAAGGTGCCTGCCTGTCTAATTGATGCCACTTCCCGTGGAGGTTCCCTGGCAGTGACTGGAGTCAAGTGTGGGCACAGCACTGTGCATGGACATCTAACTGGCCAATGGCCTTTGCTTTAAACAATTTTGAGTTAATAAACCCAAATTGTTGTTTTTTTGGGTCCACATTTGTCCTGCAATTTCTTCTCTACCTTTATGTTGTTCCTGAGTAACTTGTGTTGTATGCCTAAAGTTGTGTGTGTTTCAGCCTGCTTGCTGATCCATTTGCTGCTGTTCACAATATCTGATTTTGTGGGCAGTGCTGGCTTCACCCAATACAAAGGTAGATGTTGCCTATATGGATATGTGGGTGTTAATCCAATTGGGGTGTCACTGCATTGTGTTATGTTTGGTATGATAAGTATTTCACCTTCTGTTGTCCAATGTCAGTATGTATGGTGTTAAACTTGTCCCCCTGATATGGACTGTACATTCGTCTTGTGTGGAAGCTGGAGTTTTGTTTGTCCACACATGGAGGGTGTTCCATTGTGTAGCTTCCTTTGCATTTGACTTAGCATGTGTCCATTTTGACAGCTACTTCATCTAGATATTTGGCCCATGCTGTTGCTGCTGTATTTGCTTTCTTGACTTGCACTTCCACATTATGCAGATAGCCATGTCACTTGGATCTACTATTGTTTGCCCCCGAGATACCTGAAGGGCCTGTTCCTGTGCAAATGTTGTTTTAGAGCCATGTGCAAAATGTACTGTGTCCCGGGGCAGCATCTTTCCATGAGTGCTCCTGATGCACCCCATCCCTATTGTGCAGGTAGTGTTTACATAGCAAACGTTGGATAATTGTCTCTGTAACTATTGTGTATTACAATGACCTTCCATTGTGCTGCAATGTGGGTGATGTATGGGCACGCTGCAGGGCTGATTCATGGGAGGGGTGATTATGTCTTATGACACATCCATAAGAACAAGTTACTTACCTTTGGTAACGCTTTTTCTGGTGGATACAATAGTTACCTGTGGATTCCTCACCTTATGAATTCTCCCATGCGCCAGCATCCGACGGAAAATCTTCTTCCGAGCTCTCCACGTCGACGAGGACGTCACAATTGCATGGCTCCACGTGACTCCGTCTGACGTCACTGTGCCAACAAGAGGCCCTCGCCGGTGTGCTGACATCAGTTTCACCCATTTTTTACGTGCCTTTGAGGCGAACAGGTGAATACCTGCCTCACAATAGCTCCAATAAATACATATATACATAAACCACCAGGATGCAATAGAATCAAAACCATCATTTACATATACAGAAAAACATCAAAATGTACATACACCTATGAAACCACACATCTTAGTGTAATCAGGCAGGCAACGGGGAGGCGGTGGGACTGTGAGGAATCCACAGGTAGCTATTGTATCCACCAGAAAAAGCGTTACCGAAGGTAAGTAACTTGTTCTTCTGATGGATACAACTACCTGTGGATTCCTCACCTTATTAATAGAGTCCCAAAGCAGTACCTCACTCGGAGGTGGGTGCCTGATTGATTACACCAAGAAACCCTGCAAAACAGATCGTGCAAAATGGCCCTCCCTCCTAACCTCTGAGTCCAAGAAATAATGCTTTGCGAAGGTATGGAGGGACGCCCAAGTTGCTGCCTTGCAAATATCCACCACCAGAACCCCCCTTGCCAGGGCCGACGTAGCGGACTTGGCCCTGGTAGAGTGGGCTCTGATGCCCTCAGAGGGAACTTTCTTTGCCAACGAGTAACAAATCTTGATACAAAGAATGACCCACCTGGAGATTGTTCTCTTATGGACTGCTATGCCCTTCCTCGGTCCAATATATCCCACGAACAGCTGGTCCTCCAGGCGAAAGCCTTTCGTCCTCTCAATATAAAAACTAAGAGCCCTTTTAGGGTCCAAACGGTAAAGCCTCTCTTTCTCCTTCGAGGGGTGAGGAGGAGGGTAGAAAGATGGAAGGCTAATGGTTTGCCCTATATGAAAAGGAGTGACAACTTTTGTTAGGAAAGCCGCCCTGGTTTTCAGCACCACTTTATCCGGAAAGAACAAGGTAAAAGGGGGTTTAACAGAAAAAGATTGAAGCTCACCAACCCGCCTAGCCGAGGTTATAGCGACTAGGAAAACTGTTTTAAGAACTAGAAACCTTAACGGGCAAGAATGCATGGGTTCGAACGGTGACCCCATTAAAAAAGCTAAAACGAGATTCAGATCCCATTGAGGCATATGAAAAAGAGTGGGAGGAAACCTATTATTTAAACCTTTTAAGAACCTAATAACAATAGGCGATTTTAACAAGGAGGGCTGATCTGGGAGGCAAAGAAAGGCTGACAATGCCGCCAAATAGCCCTTAACAGTAGCAACTGCACAACTCTTCTGTGTTAAATCTAAAGCAAATAACAGAATATCGGAGGTGGGTCCTCAAAGGATCAATTTGCTTCTCTCCACACAAAGCCATGAATTTTGCCTACCTGCCGGCATAAACGTTCTTAGTGGAGTGTCGCCTGGCCAATAGAATAACATCCACTACATTTGGTGGGAGTGAAAAAGAAGTCAGGTTGCCCCAATCAATCTACAGGCATGAAGGTGCAGGCTCTGGAGGTGGAGGTGTAGAGCCTGCCCCTGCGACTGCAAGAGGAGGTCTGCCCTGAGAGGGAGACGGAGCGGAGGGCACAGCGAGAGTTGGAGAAGGTCCGTGTACCACACCCTTCTTGGCCAATACGGGGCTATTAAAATGACCTGAACCTGATCTTGGGGAATCTTTCTCAGAACCCTAGGGATCAAGGGTATGGGGGAAATGCGTAAAGCAACTGGTTGCACCAAGAGATCTGAAACGCATCCCCCAAAGCTCCTTGCACCGGATACTGGAGGCTGCAGAATGACGGACAGTGCGTGTTCTCCCAAGTTGCAAACAGATCTATCCCCGGAAAACCCCACATCTGAAAGATGTACAGGACCAGATCCAGATGGAGACACCACTCGTAATCGGCTGAAAAATGTCGACTGAGAGTATCTGCACGTACGTTGAGCACTCCGTCCAGATGATTCGCTACCAAGCAAATTTAATGGTCCTGAAGACAGGACCAGAGTCGCAGAGCTTCTCTGTAGAGAAGATATGACCCTACTCCTCCCTGCTTCTTTATATGCCACATCGCGGCAGTGTTGTCGGTCAGGACCTGAACTGACTGACCGTGAAGGGACGGGAGGTAGGCCTTGAGAGCCAGACGTATCGCCCGCAATTCAGATTGATATGAAAAGTCTGTTCCACTGAAGACCAAAGACCCTTGATCTCCAGGTCCCCCAGATGAGCTCCCCACATTAGAGTGGAAGCATCCGTCATGACCGTGGCCACCGAAGGCGGTAGTGAAAACGGCCTTCCTTGAGAAAGGTTGCCGTCCACAGCCCACCATCGTAGATCAGCTGCAGCGTCTCTGGAAATTGTTATTGACTCCTCAAGATCCCCTTTGTGTTGAAACCATTGGAGAGCCCTCATGTGCCAACGTGCATGAGTGACCAACAGAATGCAAGAAGCAAACAAACCGAGCAGGTGTAAGACCTTGAGGACTGGAACAACTGCTCCATTTTGAAACATTGGAATCAACGCCTGGATGTCCTGAATCCGCTGAGGTGGAGGATAGGCCCGATTCAATGTAGTATCCAGTACTGCCCCTATGAACAGGAGGCGTTGAGAGGGCTCCAGGTGAGACCTGGGTACATTTATCATAAAACCCAGACTGAACAACAACTGAGTTGTCATCTGCAAGTGACGCAACACAAGCTCTGGAGACTTGGCTTTGATCAACCAATCGTCCAGGTAAGGAAATACCAATATCCCCTTCCTTCTGAGACTTGCTGCCACCACTGCCATCACCTTCGTGAAGACTCGAGGTGCTGAAGTAAGACCAAACGGAAGGCCGCAAACTGGTAGTGTTGCGACCCCACCACAAACCAGAGATACTTCCTGTGCGACTTGAGAATAGGGATATGAAAGTAAGCATCCTGCAAGTCGACAGACACCAATCCTCTTTGTTCAACGCCAGAAGTACCTGCGCTAGAGTCAGCATCTTGAATTTTTGCTGTTTGAGGAACCAATTCAAAATCCTCAGGTCTAGGATTGGTCTCAAACGACCATCCTTCTTGGGGATCAGATAGTATCTTGAATAACAACCCTGACCACTTTCCTGCTCTGGAACCAACTCCACTGCACCTTTTGACAACAGGGTCTGAACCTCCTGCTTCAACAACAGGAGATGGTCTTCTGAACAAACAAGGGATGTGGAGGGATGGGAGGGGGAAACTCCTGAAAAGGGAGAGCATATCCTTTCCTCACAATGTTCAGAACCCAGGAGTCTGATTTAATTAACTCTCACTCGTGGAGAAAAATAAGTAATCTTCCCCCTACAGGAGAAGTGTGGTTGAAAATGGGGAGAAAACTAGGGCTGCTTCCCTTGTTGTTGCCCTCCAGAGGAAGATGATGATGCAGTGTGCTGCTGGGTGGCCCCTATTGTCCGAACCCTCCCTACCCTCTAAAGGATTGATATGGGAGGCTGGCAGGCTGCTGGACCGTGGACTGGGGTCTCCCACGGTAAACGGCTCCACACCCAAACGCCCTGAACCTCCGAAAGGACCTGAAAGGGGTAATAGAGGAGGCTTGCAGACCCAAAGACTTCGCCATGGCCCGACTGTCTTTAAAGCGCTCTAGGACAGAGTCACCCTTATCACCAAAACGTTTTTCCCCATCAAAGAGCAAGTCCAATAGAGCAGTCTGCACATCAGACGAAAAACCAGAGGACCTCAACCATGCGTGCCTCCAGGTAGCAACAGAGGTACCCATTGCCCTGGCCACCGAGTCTGTGGAATCCAGGCCAGACTGGATTATCTGTTTTGCTGCAGCCTGAGCATCCGATAGGAGTTCACCAAATTGTCCCTGCACCTCCTGCGGCAGGTCAGGAACCATAGCCCTAGCCGAATCCATCAGGGCGTGGACGTATCTACCAAGAACACAGGTAGCATTTGTTGCCTTGAGAGCTATACTGCAAGAAGAGAAGGTTTTCTTTGCCGACTGCTCCATCCTTTTGAATTCCCTTTCCGATGGAATCACAGGAAAGGAGCCTGGTGCAGACCGTGTGGAACAAGAGGCCTGAACAACCAGACTCTCCGGGGTAGGATTTTTGATAAGAACCCCGGATCTCCATGCGCCACTCTGTACCTCTTTGCCACAGACCTAATGACAGCAGGTGACGACATAGGCTTCCTCCTTAGCTCTAAGATGGGCTCCGTAAGAGCATAATTAAAAGGAAGCAATGGATCCGCCGAAGTTGAAGAAGGGTGTAGGACCTCCGTCAGAATGTTTGTTTTGATCTCTGCAGCAGGCAACGGAAGATCCAAAAAATTAGCCGCCTTCCTAATCACAGTATGGAAGGAGGCCGCCTCCTCCGTGAACTCCCCTGGCGAAGAAAGGTCCCATTCCGGGGAAGTGTCAAGCCCACTGGCTGAATCCAGCCCTTGATATTCTCCCAAGTGCTCCCCAATCTCCCCTTCTTCCAACAACTGCCACTGGTACTCTTCTTCTTCCAAAAGTCTCAAGGCCTTTCTACGCAACCTCAACCTGGCCTCTAACCTCGGCGTCGACATAGAATTGGTTGACGTCGATGACACTGGCTTCAAAACCTGTAAGGCGCGGAACAGAAGAAGGTTGGCTTTGGTCTAATCCAATATTCGGATCCGGCACGGGCGCGGATCCCAACGCCACCGTGGACACTTGAGGCTCCATCATCAGCGTCGACTGACGAGGCAATGAGATCGGCGCCATAGGTCTGGAATGCGACGTCATCGGAACCACAGGACCTCGAGGCGATGTCATTGGTGCCGAACTGGCACCCTCGGCCGGATAAAAGGGCATAAACTGCGCCGCCTTGTAAGGAGCCGGGGAGCCTACCGAAAATGCTAACGGACCCGTGGGACCAGCCGGTGCACCAGCAGGGGCCATAGCATTAAACATCAAAAACATGGCATTTAAAAATGCCGCCGGATCTGCTCTTGGAGCCGGGAAGGCAGGATACCGCTGGTCTCCATGTTGCACCTGCGCTTGATGAACATCCAAATCATGTGCAGCAGGTGAAAATCGAGGACTCTATGAAGGTGCAACTACCTCGAAGACTGACAGCGCAGGAGAAGCCTTAGTCGGACTAACATCCCACATCGCACGGCGCCGCCAAGATGGAGACCTTGATCTTGAGCGGCTCCGAGCCGAACAACACCAAGACTCATGACAACGTTGCTTCTTGTGTCTCTTCGACGAAGTATGGGAAGAGGACATGTGATGACTCCTATGCCCCTTCTTCACCTTGGCCAAAAAGAGTTTGGCCTCCATCTCTTTCAGAGCTTAGGGTTCATGCTCTGACAGGAAACACACTCCTTGACGTCATGCTCGGAGTTCAGACACCAAAGGCAATCATCATGAGGGTCAGTAATCAACATGCGACCCCGCACTCTCAACATGGCTTAAAACCCGACTTCCTAGGAGGAGACATTGTAACTAGAAATCGGATTGTAACTAGTAACAAGATGGAACACCTTCAACAGTAGCGAGAGCTAGGAGAAAACCGTTAGCGTCGAAGGCACAGAAAAAAGGGAACTGACGTCAACATGCCGGCAAGGACCTCTTATTTGCACGGTTACGTCAGACGGAGTCGTGTGGAGCCGTGCAATTGTGACGTCCTCATCGATGTGGAGAGCTGGGAAGAAGATTTTCCATCAGATGCTGGTGCATGGGAGATAAGGTAAGGAATCCACAGGTAGTTGTATCCATCAGAAATATGTGTGTTCAATCTGATGACAGTCCACGGCATTTGTGCAATGTGAGGGTGTCAGTTGAATTGGTAGGTGTGAATATTGATGTGGTGTTGCTGTTGTATGGCACAATGCTGCGTACACTTAACTGTCCCTCTGCCTGAGATGGTCAGATGCGTGTTTCTGTGGAGTGTTGTGGTGCAGTGTCAGTGACCTGCCCAACAGGGGCATTTTGTGGCGTGAATGTGTTATGCTTTGTGAATGAATGACTGTGGAAACAATGATACGTGTACTTGGTGCCCGTAGCCTGACCCCCACATCATAGGGACAAAGGCATGATGATATGTTGTTGAGCTTAATGACACAGGTAGGTGTATTTATCGTCAGTTTAGTCCACAGTGGTGTGGAATTTGGGCAGCTTCGATGAGCAACAGCAGCGGCAGGACATGTGTGATGGGCTCCATGGCGGCATAGTACTGTAACACTGCCTGTGGGTGAATTGCTCCCTTTATTCTCTCCGTTTCCACCTGGTGGAACGTAGTGGTTGGACTACCACGGTCACACTGGCGGTATGCAACATCATAATGTGTCTGGCAGAAACACTGGCTATGGCCTGTTTGGCCTACATTATCACTGCGGCGGTCTGTGCTGCCTGGCAGTGCTGGTGGGACTGCAGCAGTCTTTCCTCTATAGGACCACAAACATCATAATACAGTGGCCCGACCAAGCCCATGGCGGACGGGCTGCCGCCGCCGCCGCCATGGCGGTGCAAGGACAGCCAAACTAGTAATGAGGCCCTTAGAGTTTAGAAGCTGTGGGGATTTCTAAATCTCTGAATCTGTGGGCACACTTACCAGTGTATGATTTGGAGGGTATTTTTCAAAATGTCGCCTTTCTTATAAACTGGATTACGTTTGAAAGGCAGCAAAATCCAATTGGTATTAACACAATGTTCTACCATTCTATGCTCCCAGAAGTCTCCGGATTAAAAATGGTACCTCACATGTCTGGGTAGGTCTACCGCACATGAAAAGAACGGCCTAAAATGCAACATGGAAGCATCCCATTTTTCCACCAAAGACGGACCCTCTTTTTCAGATGTGGGCAGCTTTAGATTTTGGATCCCAGCTCAGGTGGCACCTAGGGAAACCTAGACAACCTGTACATTTTTGCAAACTAGACACATAGGGGTATCAAGAGTGGGCTAATTTGTGTGACTCTCCCCATGTTTTTTTTACCCGGAATCCACTGCAAACCTCAAACTTTGGCAAGAAAAACACATTTTCCTCACATTTCTGTGATTGAAACTTCTGGAAACTGTAGGGAGCCACAAGCTTCCTTCCATCCGACATTCCCCCAAGTCTCCCAATAAAATTGGTACCTCACTTGTGTGGGTAGACCTAGTGCCCGTGACAGGAAACAGACAAAACACATTTAGGCAGGGTATTTTTCCAACTAAAAATGACCCTCTTCTACCAATAAGGGTAGCCAACCTCTACATTTTTGAAAACTGGATACCAAGGTGAATCCAGGATGGTGTGACTTGCGTGAAGCCCATTAGGTTTTTTTTTACCCACAATGCCTTGCAAATCTCAAACGTTTACTGAAATCACACGTTTTCCTTACATTTCAGTGATGGAAACTTCCAGAATTTAATTCTTACCACCTGTGCCAATAAAAACGCTGCCCCACTTGTGTGGCTGGGCCTAATGCCGCAACAGGAACAAATCAAACCAAGGACTATTGGCGCCCTTGCAGGGAGACTCCTATTGGTGAGATCCGTTCCTACCGCTGCCATTAGGCCCAGCCACACAAGTGGGACAGAGCTTTTATCGGCAGGGGTAGGGAAATGCTGGGTGGTAGGAATTATGTGGATTTCTGCAGATTTCGGAAGTTTCCACCACAGAAATGTAGGGAAAATGTGTGACCTCAGGCAAAGTTGGAGGTTTGGAGGGCACTGTGGATATGATCATTTTGTGGGGTGCATGTGAAGCACACCACCATGAACTTCCCCAGATATCTACTTTTCAGAAGTGACTGGGTCTGGTAGGTTTTTCCAGGTAGCAGCCCACCCAAGCCCAAAAACTGCAGCCGTTCACTATTGCAAGTGGGACAATATGGATAAGTTACTTACCTGTAAATCCTAGTTCTCTTCCAGGGGTATCCTCATCAAAGTCATAAACATTGAATATTCCCGCCCTTGTGCGGGGACCCCGGAGCATATATAAAATATATACACATATACATGTGTAACAAACAGTCATGCAGGCTATCATGTTAAAAACAGGCTAAAATGCTTTATTTCTATGAAGTTTTTTTTTTTTAAATACTACAATAGAGCATAAATAAGTACCCAAGCTCCTAAAACTAGGCTTGGGGAAGTAAGCAGTAGCAAACTCTAGTGAAAAAATAGAGAAAACTGCATTGAAAAACAATGAAGCATTCTTAGCCAATAGGCTGCATGTAGGTTAACACAGGAGAACCATAAAAACTTTGGCACTGTGCCTTTAAGACCCTGAGCACCTCCAGTATCCCACCATGCCTCAGGGGTGAAGGAAAGGTGACAGTTGGTTCACAGTTAGGTCAGTTCTTTTTACGGTGACAATTTGTATAATTGAATCAAAATACTGTCTGTCCTGCACTTCCAGTAGACGTGTGTCCGGGGAGGAGGGTGGGTTGTTTATGACTTTGATGAGGATACCCCTGGAAGAGAACTAGGATTTACAGGTAAGTAACTTATCCTTCTCTTCCAGGGGATCCTCATCAATAGTCATAAACATTGAATAGATTAGCAAGCCCATCCCTAAACCCAGCGGACTGTACGATAGAAGTGCAGGAATAGACATGTCTTACGCAAATAAATTCCTTAGAGAGGCCTGCCCCACTTGGGCATCCGCTCTTGCATCTGAGTCTAAACAATAATGTCTTGTAAAAGTATGGACAGACTTCCATGTAGCAGCCTTACAAATCTCAGATATAGGAACATTGTTAAGGAGAGCAGCTGTAGCCGCTTTTCCCCTTGTGGAATGCGCTCTAGGCCGCGCTAGCAATTGTCTATTAGCTAGCTGGTAAGTATTAACAATACAAGAGACTATCCATCTTGATATTGTTCGCTTAGATGCTGCTTCTCCTGTCCTTAAATGACCATAGTTCACAAACAAGCAGTTAGAGTGTCTAATCGATTTTGTCTTGTCCAGATAAAATTTCAGCACTCTTTTCAAGTCTAATGAGTGCAATGCTTTCTCAGCCGGAGTTTCCGGATGGGGAAAGAACGTCGGTAAAGTTATGGTCTGATTAATATGGAATTCTGACACCACCTTCGGAAGGAAAGATGGGTGAGTTCGCAGAACTACTCTATTGTCATGAAAAACCGTGTACGGTTCTTTTGCAGACAAGGCCTGGATCTCACTGACCCTCCTCGCTGAAGTAATGGCCACCAGAAAAGCCGTTTTCCACGTAAGGTGTTGTAAGGAGGCCTTATGGATAGGCTCGAAAGGAGGGCCCATAAGTTTTGCTAGGACTATGTTCAGTTCCCACGGAGGAGAAGGCCTCCGAATTGGCGGAAAAACTTTCTTCAAACCTTCTAAGAAATCCTTGACTACAGGTTTCGTAAAGAAGGATTCCTGAGAAGGTGACTTGCGATAGGCAGTAATAGCAGACAAATGTACCTTAATAGATGATACCTGCAGACCGGATTTCGCTAGGTGAAGCAAATAGGACAGTATGACCTCCTGCGCCCGTATGGGATTATGGCCTTGCTGACAGCACCATATGTAGAATCTCTTCCACTTAAAAGCGTAGGAACGCCGCGTGGAAGGCCGTTTGGACTCTTTCAAGATGTTCATGCACTCCTGCGAGAGTCCTAGGTGCCCATACTGCAGGAATTCAGGAGCCATGCTGTTAAGCTCAGAGAGGGTAGGTTGGGATGCAGAATCCTGCCCTCCATTCTGCTCAGAAGATCCGGTCTGCACGGCAGCCTCCTGTGAGGTTTTTCCGACAGGTTGAGGAGATCCGTGTACCAGAATTGTCGAGGCCATTGTGGCGCTATAAGAATCATTCTGGTCCTGGATCCGTAAAGTTTGCTGATCACTGCCGGAATGAGGGGAATCGGAGGAAAAGCGTAAAGAAATGTCCCTGACCAGTCGATCAACAGGGCATTCCCTCGAGATCCTGGACGGTAGAACCTGGATGCGAAGTCTGGGCATTTCCTGTTTACATCGTCTGCGAAGAGGTCCAGTTGAGGCCGACCCCATTGCGCGAAGATGTATTCTGCGACTTCGTCGTGCAGGACCCAATCGTGAACGTCCTCCAGGTGTCTGCTTAGAAAATCTGCTTCTACGTTCTGCTGACCTGGCAGGTGAACTGCTGTGATTGACATTCCTCTGGCCAGGAGCCAATGCCATATCGCTTGGGACTCTCGTGAAAGGGGTAGGGATCTCGTTCCCCCTTGTTTGTTCAAGTAATACATCGTGGTTGTATTGTCCGTCTGTATCAATAGAGTTTTCCCCTGAATTAGCGGTGTGAAAGACTTGAGAGCCAGATGGACCGCTCTGAGTTCTAGCAGATTGATGTGGTACTGCTTCTCCTTGTCTGACCACAGACCCTGCGCTTGAAAAGGACCCAGATGAGCCCCCCATCCCTGAAGAGACGCATCCGTTACCAGAGTGTCGGATGGAAGCACCTGGTGAAACGGAGCGCCCACTGACAGGTGAGGTCTGTGCATCCACCATCTCAATGACTGCAGTGCTACCTCCGGTAGCCGCATTGTGTCTTCCCAGCGACCTGTTCTTTGGCTCCAATTGGCCTCCAATGCCTCTTGGAGGGGTCTCATGTGGAGTCTGGCATTTGGGACAATAAAGATGCACGATGCCATGGAGCCCAGTAGTGATGTCACCTGACGTGCCGTAGGTGCGCTGGCTCTCAACAGGTCCTGGCACTTCATGTTTATTGAGGACAGTCGTTCCTCCGAAGGATACACTTTTTGTAGTTCTGTGTTTATGATAGCTCCTAGGTAGTGAAGACTCTGCGTTGGAGTCAAGGTTGACTTCTGGTAATTGACCTGAAGACCTAGAGCTTCGCAAACTCCTAGTACAATGTCCCGATGGCTTCTCGCCTGCTCCGGAGAAGAAGCCTTTAGTAGCCAGTCGTCTAGGTATGGATATATGTATATCCTTTGTCTTCGTATATGCGCCGCCACCACTGCCATACATTTCGAGAAAACTCTTGGAGCAGATTTCAGGCCAAAGGGTAGAACCCTGAACTGGTAATGCTGTAACGCTACTCGAAAGCGCAGGAATTTTTGATGCTTTGGAGCTATTGGGATGTGGAAATACGCATCCTGCAGGTCGATGGAGCACATCCAGTCTCCCTGATGCAGTTGAGGGAAAATTTGGTGAAGCGCTAGCATTCTGAACTTCTGCTTTCTTATGTATTTGTTCAGCAGTCTTAGATCCAGGATTGGCCTGAAAACGCCCTCTTGACCCTTCTTTGCTACTAGAAAGTAACGGGAGTAGACCCCCTTTCCTCTGTGGGCAGGTGGAACCCTTTCTATGGCATTCTTTCTTAGGAGGGCGAGAGCCTCCTTGCGTAGCAAGGTGAGATGAGCCGGATTGTGTTTGGTTGGTGGCAAGTGTGGTGGAGGCTGCTTGAAAAGGAGAGAATAGCCATGTTCGACAATATTGAGCACCCATTTGTCTCTTGTGATAGAGTGCCACTCGTGAAGATGAGCAATAATACTTCCCCCCACCGGAGTGGTGTACAGTGTCGAGGGAAGCGAGACTTCATTGCTTAGTGGGTGCTTTTGGAGTGGACTGTTGAGGTCTACTTGACCCTCGCTCCCTTGTGTTTCTTCGCTGAAACAGAGGGCGTCCCTGTCGTTGCTGGGACCTTTGCGACCAATGAGGGGTTTGAACCCTCTGTTGGAAAGGGCGTCTATCGTACGGTCTGTACCTCCGCCTGAAATCTTTCCTTCTTTCGAGGCCTACCGCCTTCATGGTATCCACCTCGGTCTTCATGCGGGCCATCTCTTCGTCTGCATGGGCACCGAATAGAGAATTCCCGGCAAATGGGAGATTCAGGATACGTTGTTGTGCCTCCTGTTTCAAGCCAGTGAGCCTCAGCCAGGAAGATCTCCTCGCACAGATACCATGTGCGTACCCATGAGCCGCCAAATCCGCCCCATCCGCTGCCGCGCTGATAACTTGGTTAGATACCAGGCATCCTTCCTGTAGAATCTCTTGGAAATCTTGCCTGTCTTCTCTGGGCAGTTTTTCTGTAAATCTACTGAGGGAATCCCACAGAGAACGATCGTACCTGCCCAGGAGCGCAGACGCACTATAGACCTTCATTGCTGAAGCCGCTGTCCCGCACATCTTTCTTCCCAGAGAGTCTAAATGCCTGCTCTCTTTATCCGGGGGTACCGTGGATGAAGATGCCACCGAGTGGGTCTTTCGGGCGGCAGCTATGATCACTGAGTCTGGTGGCGGATCCTTCCTAAGGAATAAAGGGTCTTGCTCTGGAGCCTTGTACTTTTTAAGAATCCGAGCCGGGGCAGACTTAAGCGAGGCTGGGACCAGAAAAGTGTCCATGGTCGGCTGCAACAAACCAGGCACTAGAGGCAGCAACTTTTTCGACGCTGATCTCTGTTGTAGTGTCTCAAAGATGATTGATGAGGAGGTAGATGGTTCTGGAACCTCTATATTGAGTTTCTGTGCTCCTCTTAGCAACACCTCGTTGAAAGTAGTTATGTCATCCACTGGTGAGACTCTAGCAGGTGGTGAATCTGTAAGAGTAGGTGAGTAACGCCTGACAGAAGAACCTGATGAAGACCAAGAGGGTGATCTTCTTGAGCGCGACCTGGATCTCCGTTGAGAGCGAGATCTGCTGCGGGACGCTGTAGCCGAGCGCCTAGGCCTCGCGGTCGGCTGTCGAGGAGCTGAACGAGCCCTTTCTGCCCCGGCTGTCGGCGATGGCGTTCTTGGCGGGGAGGCAGTGGGTGAATACATTCGTGAATATTGCGAATCTGGGGAGGCCGCTGGTCTGTTGAGGCTCTCCAGCCATCTCGGAGATAGGTTGATGGGCGAGACATGCCCAGGAGATGCTCTTGACCGAGAAGAGTCGCTCGGTATGGAGACCACTGGAGACTGAGCCTTGTCTGGCGAGGGGCGATGTTCTGCTCCCTGTTGGACAGGTAAAACCTGCATCGACGTCGATGGCTGTTTCGACGTCGAAGGACGCCCAGTCGGTTGGTCCTGCCTCGACGTTGATTGCCTCGACGTTGAGTGCCTTGACGTCGAACGGCGTTCCTTGGACCTCGACCTGCTCGCCGTCGTGTGCCTCGACGTGGAGCGATGGGAGGTTGACGGCGGATGTTTCCCGTGCCGTCGTGGAGATCTCGACGTCGTGTGTCCTGACGTCGGGGGGCGCACAGCCTTTGGTGGCGACCGGGCATGCCGGCGGTGGCTCGACGTCGATCGGCGGGCTGCCGTCGACGGAGACCTGCCCCTACTCTGATGTTCCCTCGACGCCGTTCCCTTCGACGTCGGGTGCGTCGCCGTCGACGGCGATCTATGCCGGTGGGACGGTGGTAGCGACGACGTCGACGGTGAACAAACAGGTATTTTCCTACTTGTCGACGTCGACCGGGCCATTCTCTCCTGAGAATGGCCTTCTGGATGCCTGGGGAGTGAGGAGGACGATGTTCTTTTCCTCTCCTGAAGCCCATGAAGTCGGATCTTCTCTCTGTCTTTCAGAGTCCTCCTAGACATGTTCTTACAGTACTTACAAGTGTCAGGGCAGTGACTCTGAGGCAGGCACACTATGCACAGAGAGTGGGGATCTGACTGGGCCTTCTTCTTCCCACAAGCAGGGCATTTGACAAAAAGAGAAGGCATTTTTCTGTCAGAAAAAACCTTCCTAGCTCAGACAAAGATGTTACTTGTCGAGTGAAAAGTGAAAAAACGCTTTTTTAAAGAATTTTTCTGAGGAAAACTCAGAAAAACTGAGAGCTCAATGCTCCAGGATCCTCTCAGAAGAAGCCGGAAAAAAGAACTGACCTAACTGTGAACCAACTGTCACCTTTCCTTCACCCCTGAGGCATGGTGGGATACTGGAGGTGCTCAGGGTCTTAAAGGCACAGTGCCAAAGTTTTTATGGTTCTCCTGTGTTAACCTACATGCAGCCTATTGGCTAAGAATGCTTCATTGTTTTTCAATGCAGTTTTCTCTATTTTTTCACTAGAGTTTGCTACTGCTTACTTCCCCAAGCCTAGTTTTAGGAGCTTGGGTACTTATTTATGCTCTATTGTAGTATTTAAAAAAAAAAAAAAAAACTTCATAGAAATAAAGCATTTTAGCCTGTTTTTAACATGATAGCCTGCATGACTGTTTGTTACACATGTATATGTGTATATATTTTATATATGCTCCGGGGTCCCCGCACAAGGGCGGGAATATTCAATGTTTATGACTTTGATGAGGATCCCCTGGAAGAGAATTGAAGTTACTCAAGCTCGGCTGGTCCATTTGTGAAATTAACACCCATAAGAGTCAAATCTCATTTTGATTGCCATTGGGATTGAGATGCTTTAGTCAGCCGGGGGGGGGGGGATAGACTGCCCATTTAGGGGATGTGGGGGCATTGCCATGCCCATTCTGGGCGCCACATCCCTAAACTTTTTTTTAAAAAATAGTCCCTGGTGTCAAGTGGTCTTTCTGCCCCCGGGGGCAGATCAGAGGGAATTGCCCCCATCTGCCTCCCAAGAGGGGCAGAAAGACTGGTCCCATTTGTTTTTGGGGAGTTGGGGGATTGTCATGCCCATACTGGGCAGCCCCCACCCCTATACAAATAAAAAAATATAGTCCCTGATGCCTAGTGTGCTTCCAAGGGGCACAGAAACACTGCACCCATTTTTTGGTAGGTGGGGGCACTGCCATGCCCTTACTGGGGACAGCCCCCAATCCTACACTAATAAAAAGAAATCCAGTCCCTGGTACCTAGCGGGCTTCCTGAGACTGTGCCCATCTTTTTCTGAGAAGGGGGCATTGACTGGCCCATAATGGGCAGCTCTCACCACTACACTAACTAAATAAAATATCCCCTTATGTGCCAGTGGGCTTACTGCTTCCTGGGGGCGGGGGCAGAAAGACTGAATTGCACTAAAAAAATACAGCTGGACAGAACGTTCTTTCCCAAGGGGCTGCTCCCCTTCCTGGTGTCTAGTGGAGTGGATCCCTGCTTGAGGATTGCCCTCGTTGGGTGATCCCAAAGCAGGGATCCACTTAGGAAAGGTGCCATTGAAAGGGGGAGATTCCCAATACCTCTCCTGTCTGCATTGGTGGTCGAGGGACTGAGACATCCCCACAAGCACCAATGCAGAGAAAGTGAAATGCTGTCAGCACGCCAAACATGCTGATCAGAAGCTCTTCCCCAGCTCCTGATTCTATTTTTGGCAGAAGGAAATACCTCTGGTGCACGCACCAGAGGGATTTCCTGTGCCTTGTGCAAGAGCAGCTGGGAACCCTCCTACGCACACAAGCACAGTGGCGCGAGATGGCTGAATGCACTGAACAAGTAAAAAAACAGGCCAAGTCCTGAGGGTATATTTTAATATCTATTATGGGTAGGAGGGGGCATGCAGCCTCCCTCCCCATTATCAATATGGGCCCTGAGGTCCACCATCTCCCCCGGGCCAGGCCGTGTAGTTAAGATGAGGGGGACTATGTATCCCCCTCCGTATGCCTTTTAAGGTCCAGAGGAACGCCACCTCCCCAGGGCTTGGCCTTCAATTTAGAGGGGAGGCTTGCAGACCCGCCTTCTCAATAATAAATTGACCTTGGGACCACCACCTCCCAGGGGCTAAGGTACGTTTAAAAGGGGGAGACAAAGCCATTTTCGGCCTTGCGGACCACCACCTCATGGAGGAACGGTTGAATTTTAACTGGGAGGCTTATCAGAGAGGAGTTTTAGACATTTGCTGCAGGAACACAGTCAATACATGTGACTCAAAGTTTATCCACACCAATGTATTAAAATAAAACTTATCTTTATATAATTTTAGGCACCAAGATCACCACGATCAGCTAAGCATGTTTGAGCTATGAGTTTTTATAGGTTTGAAAAATCAACAGCTCAATTTCTGAAGTGGTAATGATATCCTATGAAGGAAAGGCACACAGGTACTTTACAGCGACTT
Source organism: Pleurodeles waltl (assembly GCF_031143425.1). Taxonomy (NCBI): domain Eukaryota; kingdom Metazoa; phylum Chordata; class Amphibia; order Caudata; family Salamandridae; genus Pleurodeles; species Pleurodeles waltl. The sequence continues at coordinate 297,202,899 of NC_090443.1, read as the reverse complement.
CCACAACCAATCTTTTGTAAGTGAAGCCCTAAGCTTCCTGGTCTGGGGTGTACTGCTACTGCTAGATATGATAACCAATTATGTTTGTGTTCTTTCTCTGCTTATGCTGTGTAACTTATCTATGTACTGAAACTCAGGGTATTGCACATACTTTTTGGGTTTGTTTTCTGCATGCTCATTTGGATGAGTGGCACAAAATGGAGTCTCTTCACAAGATGGAGTTAAGGTTCTGTTTCCTGTCCCCACATTTCCCCTGCTTGTTGAACTTTCAACATTTATGTCCTTCTGATCTATCCTTGTGTCCTCTATGATGGTCTTTCCTAGAGTGGCTATCTTTCCTACTCCTTTCTGGCAGCATTGCAGTATTGTTTGGAAGCAGCCGTAGCAGCATAATAATAAGGCTATTATCATTGGTAATACGGCTTTTAACAGGCCCGATAGCCAGGATGGTAGCTATGAGAACCAAAGGGAAAACCAACCACTGGGGGCCTTATACTCCCCTGCCATTGTGCCCCTTAAAGTATGTAAGGCTTGAATAGCCTTGGTCAATATTCAATTTTCTTCATCATTGCCTGGGATAAACATACAACAGGAAGACTATTTTGGCACACACCCCACCTTTAATTGCAGTAAGCATGTCCAATACCCTCCTGTTTTGCATAACAGTGATGAGCACAGCCCGAAGTTCTTTGATGGAACTGAATCCATCCTCTGTGCCGTTTACTAGTAGCAATAGCTCATATCTGGTCAGTTGTAACCAACGGGCATTGGCTATGTTTTGCGGGGCAGGCATTAATCTTCCCAGAGAGATGCTACCAAACCATACCTCAGCTCCGTTCCACAACCTGTACTCATCCAGCACGGACTGCACATCTAGGGCGAAGTTTTGGCATACATCCCTCTTCTATGTACTGCTGCATGTTGTTGCTCTTGTGCATGTGCACACATATCTTCCACTGTTATATTGTTGTGTAGTGGAAATATCAATATCTGGGACACCAATATGGCAATGGAGCCCAGGCCCTTCCAGATTTCAGTTTTCCAGAGAATTCCTGACTTTTAAACTTGGATAAAATCCTGAAACAGTGAGCTACTTCCTCTAATATTGCTGTGGACTTCCATTGTGGTGCTGAAAAGTTCCAACCATTAAATTGCACTCCCCCTTTGATGTAATATGACATTAGTGTAATCAAACATATGGGGAATGGGCGTTCTTGAACCCTTATTTCTTGACTATCAAGAGCACGTGGTATGAGGGTACAAACAAAGCATGATGCATTGAAATATGCTGTAACTGTCATATGTAAACCTTGGTACCACATGTTCTGGTGCCAGAAGAGATGCATAGAGTGCTGAGAATGTTTTCTTTTTGACCTTAATAATTTGTCAATTGCATCTGTAGGTTCCCAAGGGGATACTGGTGCTTGCTGTTTCATTCACCAGACTACTTGGCAGACCCTTGTCTCTTAAATGAAAGGGGTCAACAACATTTCATTCATCAGACTACCTGACAGACCTTTGTCTCTTAAGGAGAGGGTCAGCAACATTTGACTACCTAGCGGGTCCTTAGTCTTTAGAAGGGTACACACCAGCAACACAAAGGCAAACAATATATACACACATTAATAGAAACTAGAAACAATATTTCATAATGGAGCGCTTATTATCCAATCAAAGATCCAAACTCGCCTGGGTCGTCAGTCCTTTAAGTCTTTTATAGGAAAGTCCATATCCTTCTCTCCTTGCTCCTAGCAAGGAGGAAGGGCATTGTGTTGGGCTGGTCTTATTTCTGTCCTGTGTATCCAATGTTTCAGTTTGTGGACCTTCACGGCTGTTGGAGTAGTCTGAACTACTGTGTAGGGTCTCAAGAAGTTTGGATCCTTCCATTTTTGAATAATACTCTTGACAAATACTTGTGAGCCTGGAGCAAGTTGTTGCTGTGGTACAACAGATGGCACAGTAGAGCTCACTTGTTATAGCTGAGCCTGTTTAGAAAAACCTTGACAGTGCTTGTTAGGGCTGACATTTATTGCCATACCACATCAACACTTTTATGTGCATCTATATTTTACCTTTGTGGGATGTCTCCCATAGGCACTGTTCTACCCTGTGACAATTTGGTGTGGTATTAAGCGATTGTCAGAGGAGGGAACATTCCTAAGAGCGAATAATGCCACGAGCAAACAACATAGTCAATTTCTGTTCAGTGTTACTGAAATCTTTCTTATTTTATATTTTAGGGTGCCATTCAGGTATTCCCTATCCTATTATTTTGGAGATGATAGGCAGAGACAAGGGTGTGCTGTATTCCCAGCATTTGCGAAACGCATTGAAAGATCTTATTAACAAAATATGTGGCACTGTCTGAGTAGGTGGCCTTGGGAATGCCCTATCTTGTTACTATTTCTTTTAGAATCAAGTTAGCTGCGCTGTTTGCATCCGCAGCCTGGCATGGGCCTACTCCTATCCACCTAGAGAAATGACAAACTACCACTGCCATGTACCTCATGGTGTTACATCTATTGACCATATCTACAAAGTCAATGTGTAATTCTTGGATCGGACCATGTGGCTCAGGTATGGATGATGGTGGTAATGCTGGTGGTCTGGATGAAGTGTATTGTTTACATATAACACATTGATGTATAAAACAATCAATTAGTTTTGGAAGGTCTGGAACAAACCAGTCTGCTGATATGGTGTCTTACAATGTCTTTTTATGGACACGTGTTGGTACGCTTAATTGTGTTAATGCGAAGTTTGCCCACATCTATATGTTGATACAGAAAATCAGTGGATATCCTATATCCTCTCTGTTCCCAAACCACCTTTTCCTCAGGGGGAGCTGTTTCTTGTATGTCCTGAAGGTGGTATGCTGCTAATGTCATATAGGGAACATCACCCCCCACTGTATCACATGTCTGCACTGCACATATGGTATTAGCCACCTGCCCAGCCTCCTTAGCTGCCTGGTCAAGTGCTGTTGCCCTGTGACACAGCATCCAAGACACCTGTGTACGCTAGCCGTTTTATCACTGCTTTGTTCGTCCCCACTTCGCAGTTTTATTATAAGTTGTTGTAGAAGGGGGCCATCACTCTTCTGAAAACCTCTTCTCTGCAAGCTTGTTATCCCATAATGGACAGGAGAGGCTACATATGCTGAGTTTGTATAAATTGTAACATCATCTGGATACACCAATTGTAGTGTTTGTACCATGGCGTGTAGTTCAGCTGCGTGAGCTGAGAAGAGTGAAGGTAATGGTAAGTACTGCAATACTGAGTACATCACATTAGTTAAGATACCTGTCTGTGCCACTATGGCTGGCACCTGGGTGTCTAAGTCCTGTCACCTGATCTATCATAGAGGATCCATGAATATATAGTACTCTGCTTCCTTCAATTTGTGTCCCTTGTGCTGCCGCAACGCATTGTTCCTCATATGTAGCACAATCATGAGCTGTGTCTTTTAACGGTTCTACTAGAAATTTCTCAGGTTGACAGAGTGAATACGCACTATTTTAATAGCAGTACTGTAAAGTATGACTTCATATCTGGATGCCCTTTGCATTGTTAAGAGTGCTCTTAGCTTTCTGTAAAACTACAAAAGGGGCATGTTCGACACACAATGCTGTTACTGCTGACGCCTTCTATACAGCAAAGGCTGCTGCAACTAGGGAATGCTCACAGGGAAAATGTCCTCTCATTATGTCAAGTTGACCACTAAAATAAGCTATTGGTTTGTGCCTCATTGTAATTGCACAGAAGTATCCAGACGTCACTGATGTTCCATTTGTGTGTGAAAATAGGAGGAACTCTTTTAAATAGTCTGGAGATGCCAAAACTGGTGCAGACAAAATGGATTATTTGAAGTTATTAAATACCTGTATCAATTCTGATGTCCACTGTGTAGGTGTGCTCGTGAGTGCTTCTCTTTAAACATTTGGTACAAGGATGCTGCCCTGGAGCTATTACCAAAAATCTATTGTCTCACAAAATTGCAAAATCCGATACATTTTTGCATTTCTTTTACAGTTTGAGGCAATGACTGGTTGTGGACAGCTATCACTCTGTCTTCTGTTACCTGCCTGCCATTTGCTCAGATCAATTTCCTTAAATACTGCACTTCATCCTGTGTAAAATGCTATTTTTTCCTCTTAACCTTGTACCCTTTGTGTGCTAGGACTGTTAACAAGTTCACAGTATCCTAGACGCTCTCTTTGCGGGTGGAGCTACATATAAGTCACCAACATAGTGTAAAATTGTGCTGTCATACTGAAAATTGGTCAGGTCATTTCTGTGGGCTCTGTTAAACAGTGATGCGGACTCACAATACCCTTGACGCAAATGAAAATATAAATATTGGGTCTCAGAAAACGTGAAAGCAGTCAAATAATGACTCCCTAGATGTAATGGCACATCATAAAAAGCATTTTTCAAGTCTATGACAGAAAAATAAATTCTTAGCATCCTTGGGTATGTTTGTGAGCATAACTGAAGGAAACCACTGGAAATTCTTGTACCGCAATAGCATTCAATGGTCAGGAATCATGGACTATCCTCCAGGAATTCCCATTAGCTTTGCGCACTGAGGAAAAAAAAGTTTATGTATTACATGGTGAACAAGAGGGATACAAAATCCTTTGTCTAACCAATTATTGTCATATTACATTTATGTAAAACATGTCTCTACCCAATAACTTCGCAGGGGCCTGAGGGGCATATAACTATGATTCAGAAATTATTGTACCCCCAATATGGACTGGAATGTCACAGGTATGTGGTACTGTCATTATTTCACCGGAGAACCCCTGTGCTTGCCATAGTTTTATTTGATTTGAAAGCAGCAATCCTGGATCTCTGATGCATGATTTTGTGGCCCCTGTGTCAATCAAAAAATTATATTTTTTCCCCAGTATGAAAATTTGGGCTGGTCGCTCCTGCTGGTAATTGGAGGTCCTAGATATAACTGGGCACATTAGGGTCTAAGGTCCCATCCGTCACTGTACCTAGAAATGGATTGTACAATTGTTCCTCCCATCATTTGTCGGGGCAACACCTGGGTTACAGGCATTTGCACTTATCCAAAGGGAGGGGGCAAGGTCTGCTGGGGACTTTCTTGGTAGCATATTGGTGTCTGCATCTGTAATTGTGCCGCCACTTGCAGCTTCAGCTGCACAGGTGGGTGTTGTTGACCTAAAGGAGCCAGAGGACCATAATAAAAGGTGCCTTGTGGTTGATATTTAAACTGCATGTTGTGGTGTTGCTGGGACTTCCTAAAGCGACATTCCGCTATGAGTTCTCCTTTCCTCCCACAATAGAAACATGTCATATTTATTTTATCTCCTCCTCTTATTTGGCCCCTTCCTTTACCCATACCTTGTTGTTGTAATTGGGGATGCTGCAGGGTTTGGCACTATTTGTGCTGCTGGCACCACAGGTGCTGCACATAATGATTGTGGTGTTACCACTGGAGGGATCGCAGCTTGAACTGCTTGCCTTACAATATTCGGTCCCACTGCCCCTTTTTTTATCTGCTTTTCTAACTTTTGAGTTGTCAGCTTAGTAGCAGTGCGTTTATATGTTTATTTCTCCTTGTTCCCTTTCTCATCTTTCTTATTCACATAATGTAAAAACATGCCTTGTATCTCTGGCCAGTTCTTAGTTTCAATTTTTACAACAGCATCTAATTTATTTTGTATATCTTCAGGCAGACCATACCTGACTGTGAAAAAACATCCTACAGTTCTCTGGGTTAAATACCCCCATCTCCATCATCCACATCCTTTTCATCCTGTCTATATATTCTAAAGCTGTCTCATCTTTTCCCATAGTCTGACTCATCATTCCCGCCATATCGGGGATATCCGGGTATCTTACTCTTAAATACTTCCATATGCACATATGCTATTAAACTCTTCATTATACCTATTCTTACTTGCCAATGTCATCCTATTTAGTGGCTGACGTTCCAGTGCTAAATGGTGAAATATAGTATTAACTTTGTCCTCTACGACACTGGCAAGGAGACTCTTTACATCTCCAATAGCTAACACCACACCTGCTGTGTGCTGCTTGAAAGCGGCTATCCATTTGGATGCACCTTCTATCAAGGGTGGTAACTGCTTTTTAAAATTTTCTTTATTCATATGTTGCAATGGGATATACACAGATGGTTAAGGGCCAGTGCCAAGCTGTATTAAAGGTAATACATTCAGTGTTGTTTCATGTTTACCCTGAGGGTGCCCGTTACCAAATCTTTCTGCATACTGTTGCCAGACACGCAAGGAGCCTCTCATGTACTCATAGTCCCATTCAGGGGGTCCTCAGCCCCCCCCCACCTCTATGCAATCTTGAGCTGTAGCTAAATCTCTTGGGGCAAAAGAACAATCTCTGGCTACGAGGCAAATTTCACTGGATGGTCTCAGTGTATTCTGCCAAGTCATTAGTGAAAGGAAACACATGGCATGAGGACTATTCCCCTAATACGACCACAATGTTGGGTGTTATACATGCCCGTTTTACTCTTCTACTAACCATAGGACTGCTCAAACTAGAGTAACTTCTCTCATCTTTGACTTCATCATCCTCATTATCTTTTTCCTGCAAAGTAACATTTCCTTGTACTCCTACTTTACCTTTCAGTTGGTTGGGATTTCCATGAGTGCCTTCCAACCTCAACCGATACACCTTACTCTTTCTCTTTTGCTGCTTCTCCTTCAGAATCCAACTCAAATTCCCTTGCAGCTTCCCTCTATTTCCTAATTCTTTCCACTTACATGAGTCTAACATTCTGTCTGACAAGGCCTTGCCCAGATGACTGCTTAGTCTATTAAGTTCCTGTTCTTCATTCTCTCGCTCTTCTCTGCTTCTTGTTTCTTCCTCCTGCTGACGTGCAAGTGCCTTCTGTTCCATCTCAAATTGTTATATTTCTTCTCCCAGCTATATACGGGCCTGTGCCCACCCTGCCCCATCCCCTCCCCAATCCAAAAGGATCAGTAGGCTCCTCAAAGGTCCCAAGGGGCAAGGCTAATCCAGTCCCATCAAAATGACTGTCACACCCATAGCCTTGTGACATGTGTGGGAATTCTAATATCCCATATATGGACCCTAATATAGGCTTCTGCTGGGATGAGTGCAAGAGATGTTGTGTAAAATGACATGGCGTAGAGTCTTCCATATCGACATTATTCCTCTCATAGAGGAATGTACGCTGTGATTGTAACTGTAATTCTTGGTTATAGTCATCTAATTTTAATGCCCGTCTATGTCATTCTGCTTTTATGGACTCCTTATCTAAACTATTATCTGTACTACTTGTACAATCTACTCTGCGAAATGAAGGTGGTAATGTTTTCCCTATGGTAGAATTTGAAGATCTTGTTTCTACCCCTAGTGTATGCATGCCCACTACTGCCTTTTTTAATAGACGTTTGACCTCTTTATCTAGGTTTTTCAAGTCTTTTGTATCCTCACAAGGGGGAGGTTCTGTAGGCAGCAGGGGCCATGTATCCTCTGAATATTGCTTGTTTTGATCAGGCTGAAATGCCTGCCACATGTTTAAAATTGTAATTTGCTTAAATTTTTTTATCTTATAGGCTCGCCTGATATACGTTTGCAAGTGACCAAGTGTCAAAGAATCAAATTATTCCTCCTTTGGCCATGAGTATGGACTGTTGCATGTCTCTTGATACCATTCGTCACAATGTTTAGCAATTCTATTTGAGCCTATAAGTACTTTTAAGTTGTGTGAAGATGACCTCTTCTGTAGTTTTATTCAAAATACATGCATATTATAGACATATAATGAACATTCACTAATAACACAACATGAATCAGGATATCACAATTCTTCCTTCACTTGTTTACACTACTGTCACCACTCTGGTGGCACTTCGTTTCCACCTTCTCTCAATGGCGTGAAACGGTTTGCTTCCTACGACTAAATTCTATGCAGACACTTGGATGCTTCTGATTGAAACAAGTATGACCAGACTCAAAGTCGACCTCACAATCTGTACCTCAAGTACCTTCTAAGACCCTCATGAGGGATGGAAAAATAAGGTCAATTCTAAAACCTTGGAGACCGCCCTAGGCTCACTTGTCTAAGCTACGACGCCCGCACCCCCTCCCCGATGGCAGATTTTGCATAAACGCTGGTATCTGCTTACTTGTATGCATGCCGCTCACCGGATGGGAGGCAATGGTGATGGTCCCTAGGTCATGACAGGTCCAGCCCAAAGGGGCCTCCTGACTGGAATGCCAATGTCAACTCTGGACAATTTCTCTCCCTCTGCCCTTAGAAACGATCACAGCCTTTTGGCTTGGGTTCTCAGGATAGACTTTATTTCACGGCCCGGAGACCCACTTTAGTGCTGCATGCAAAGTCACATACAAGGGAGAGTCTCAAAGAGTATCTTACTGCGCCCAATGTTTATACTCATCAACAGGCATTGACTACAATAGATGATGCATACCTTACAATCCGGCAAGCATATCTATTCATCATGTGATTTCTTTAGGCTAAGGGTGTTCTGCAGCCTCTAGATACGATAACCCATTCAGTTTCTTGGAACTGTTTGTGTTCTTTCTCTGCCTATGCCTTGTAACTATTCTATGTACTGAAACTACGGCATAGCACATTCTTTATGGGTATGTTTTCTGCACGTTTGTTTGGATGAGTGGCACAAAATGGAGTCTCTTCACAAGATGGAGTAAAGGTTCTGTTTCCTAGCACCACAAGTTAAGGTAAGTATAGATCAAGGTCCACAACAGCACTAATAGGTCACTTCAGGAGGCACTGGGGAATATGGGTGCAGAGTTGCTTTTTTTGCATCAGGGACCCTATTGTTATCCTTTGGGTAAAGTAACAAATACTGCATTAAGGCACTTAGCAAAGACCTACAGGGCTGTTCTTCTGTAGTTAAGGTAAGTAAACAGCAAGGCCTACGGCAACACCAATAGGTTATTTCCAGAGGCAATAGGGCGTTGGGGTGCAGAGGTGCTTTTCAGCATAGGTAGCCCTAATGTTGTCCTATGGGGAACAGTCCGGTTAGAAAGAAGGGGATCAGGTTTCGCAATGCTCAGGGACGTAGGGACACCTTTGGTCCTCCTCTATTCGGGGCAGGCACGTGCAGAGACGTCCTGAAGCATCAAATTTCTGTCACCTGGTCATTCGGGGTAGAGGAGGGCCTGCACAAAGAGGATGTAGACAGTGTCGGGAAGTCCACAGTTGGCAAACCCAATATTGGCTTAATCTCTGGATGGTTAGGGGACCACGCTGGCACTGTTGGCCTATTTCAACTTGGGCTGGGGGCACGGGTGCAGTGGTACTTTCCGGTGTCAGGTTTTGGCGGTATAGAGTCCTCGCAGTTCTTTTGGGGTGCCTGCAGGATATAGGGGGAGCAGCTCCATTACTCCACAAGAGTTCCTGGGTCTTGATTGAAGGCTGGCAGTCCTCCCAGACTTTTGGAGGCACAGGCAGTTGCAGGACAAGTTGTCTTTGCCGCAACTGTCGAGGACAGAAGGCAGGACGGCGAGGCTAGAGCCAAGTCAGCTGCTGGTCTTCTGGTCTTGATTTTGCGACTCTTCAAGGTCCATCTTCTTCTTTCAGGTCGTCAGGATCTGATTTGCTGGTGCCATGGGCTCCCTAAATACTGACTTTATGGGCATTAAGTGAGTGTTGGGTAGTAGCCAATGGGCTACTTATCCCTGAGGTCACTTCGCCCCCTATTTGACCACTTCCAGTGGGAAGTGGGCATAATCCTGTCTCAGAGTTCCTAGATATGCCATCACCAAGATGACAGACTTTCAGATTTCATGTCCACATCAGGTAGCTCACCTTAAGGGTGCAGCTGGCCTGAAGGTAGACATGCCTCAGTGACTACTAATTTTCACACCTGTCCAGGTGTTAAATGGTTCCTGGGTCGGGGGGAGGGGTCGGCATCTCCTCACCTCTGAGGGAAGCCAGATTCACATACCAAAGGCGGTGAGCTCTTTGAAGCCCCTGCATAGGAATGCTAATTGGCAGGTCATCCTGTTGGAAGGGGTATGTTGACACCCCTGCCAGAGCAGGCTTTGTTTCTGACTGCCCAAGAGTAAAGGCTCTCACCCCTGGAGTTCGAAACTTACCTGTTGTTGGCAGGCTGATAAAGAAAAGTTTGCAGCACACTAGTAGTTGGTAGGTTTTTCAGGGGGCACCTCTAAGGTGCCCTCTGGGACCATGTATTAATAAATCCATCACTGGAATCAGTGAGGGTTTATTATTATGAGATGTTTGATACCAAACATCCCTATTTTCAGTGAAGCCATCATGTAGCTGGGGAACTTGTATTGTCTAGCGTCCAGCAAATTTACTAAAAATGACTCGACTGATAACGTACTATGTTTAAGATTCGACAAAGCATAGTAGGGGCATATCTGCTCTTGCAGACATAACGGTGTTAGTGGGCATGGCACACAGGCTGTTTGCCATGTCTTGTTTTCACTTTTAAGTGCACCAAGACTTGCAGCCTACAATGGCAGTCTGCATGACCTAGGTGAGTGGTTCCTGAAGGTCGCACAAAACATGCTGCAGCACTTGAGGTCCTTCTTTAGTACCCATACCCTAGGTTCCTGGGGTTCCATTTACTAGGAACTTACAGGACTGCCAAAGGCATTGCCAACAGGGGATCAATTGTGCAGTTTTGGAGAAAGAACACTGGCACTGGGGACCTGGTTAGCAGGAGCCCTGTGCACTTCAGTCAACTTTGCTTCAAATATAAGGCAAAAAAGTGGGGGGACTACTGCAACAAAAAGCCCACTACCTTACCCCCCTCCTCAATAATACATTAACCCGGGACCACTACCTCCCTGGGGCTAAGATACTTTTAAAAGCCACCCCCCCATGCCATATTTGACCTCAGGGACCACCACATCCACAGGGCATGGCCAAGTTTTAATTGGGAGGGGGGCCACGTTGCCCCCATCCCGGGCCGTTTTTGGCCCCGGGACAACCACCTCTTCTGATCTAGCCCTATGTTAACAAAGGAGGGCGGATGCGTGGCCTACGTCTTGGAGTTAAAAATGGCCTTGGGGAGGGCCAGCCACCAGGGTCGGCTCCCTATGTCCCAGGTGTCCACCCTTGGGACATAGGGCCAGATGTAGCAAGCCGTTTGCATGGTGCAAACTACGAAAATCGCAGTTTGCGCCATGCAAACGGCCTAACGCGATGCACATTCACAAATTGCAAGTCGGTACCGACTCGCAATTTGTGAATGCGACTCGCAAATAGGAAGGGGTGTCCCCTTCCTATTTGCGACTCGCATCGCAATTCAGAATTGCTTTGTGACCGCGAATGCGGTCGCAAAGCAACTGGCAGTTACCACCAGTGTCACACTGGTGGTAACTCATTCGCAAAAGGGAAGGGGTCCCCATGGGACCTCTTCCCCTTTGTGAATGTCAATAAAAATATTTTTTCAGAGCAGGCACTGGTTGGTTTCGGAAGTTTTTTCATTTTGCAACTCGTTTTCCTTTAAGGAAAACGGCCTGCAAAATGAAAAAAAAAAACTGCTTTATTTAAAAAGCAGTCACAGACATGGAGGTCTGCTGACTTCAGCAGGCCACCATCCCTGTGAGTGCAGGGACTCGCTATGGGGTCACAAAATGCGACCCACCTCATGAACATTGATGAGGTGGGTCTTTGCGACCCCATAGCGAGTCGCAGACGGTGTCTGAGACACCGTTCTGCATTCGACCTTGCGACTCGGAAATTGCGAGTCGGACAGACTCGCAATTTCCGAGAATCAATCTCTGAGTTTTCTACATGTGGACCATAGCTCCTGCCAAACAACAGTGAACCACTATGACAGCTCCCACCAAGCGAGAACAAGCTGTAAGACCGCTCCCAGTGGGCAGAAGCAGGAAAACGTATGCCCTAAGGAACAATAACTCCCGTCCCCACCATGCAGAGTTTTCTCATCAATAATTTTACTACAAATGTTAGAGTGATATTATCAATGATGTCAGAGAAGATGTCGTAAGTGATGCAATATCTGGGGTAATTAGTAGTGCATGGCTAGGGTGTGCAATATAGTTACCTTAGAGCATGAAATAACTATCAGCTGATTTTCTATGGTTTGTGCATGTACAATTTGAACTTAACTATAACGTTCTTTTAACCTGTTTTTTTAGTGAATTTATAAGGTTTTTTTTCCAAATTCTATTTCCTAACTATAACGTCTCTGTAACCTTTGTTTCTTCTAAGGTTTTTAACATTAAGTAAGATGCCCATCGCAATGCATGGGGGGAGGGGTTGGACGCAGGACCGGGCCTTGCACTGAGCTGCCTCCACCCAAACTTGCTGCTCTAGTGCCCCCCACTACCATCCATTATCAAAGTTCATGCCCCTGCCCCCTCATTACAGTCCTGTGTGGCTGTTGTTCTACCACTGCCCTTCCCACCTGACATCAACGGTTACCTTACCGCCCCATCCATTGCCTTCTCTGTACCCTCTGTTGCCAACGTTCATGCACCAACCCCCTTCTTCCTGCCCTGCATGGTTCGATCTGCTGCCACCGCCCTCCAGCTTGATGTCCTTGCCAACTCCTCCTGCCCTCCATTGCCCAATCCTGTGCCCCATCTTTGTCCTCCTGCTTAGCCTCTGTGCTTAGCTGGCTGCTGCTATCCTCCTTCTTGTTGCCCTCCGATGTCTGTGTACATGCCCCTGCTCCCTCCTTTTTGCCCACCATGTTCCACTGCCCCTCCTATCTGTATTCTCTTGAGCTGGCACTGCCCCTTCCATCTGCCTAGCATGGTCAGATGGCTCCTGCCTGTCTGAGTTCCATGCACCTATCCCTCACTCCTGTCCTCCACGGTTCATTTTGCTGCCACTCCCTTCTGCCCTCCATGCTCTGTTGTGCTTCAACTGCTCCTCTTGCTTGCCCTGTTTGGCCTGTTGTGAAACCCCTTCCCCTGCCTCCGTGTCTGTGAACAGCCCGTACCCCTCCATTCTGTCTCCATTGGCCTTTGTGCATGTCCCTCCCTCTTGCCCACCATGACCGTTGGGCTGCCACTAACCCTCCAGCTTGCCATGCATGCTCTTCTGTGCTGCCACAGCCTCTCCCACCTGCCCGGTGTGGTCAGCTCGCTGCTCGTGACCCCCTCCCACCTTCCCTCTGTTGTCTGCGTGTATGCCATTATAGTCTCACTGTTACTCTCCATGTTTTTGTGCTTTCAGTGTCCAACCCTCCTCCCCACTTTGGTAAGCCTGCTGCTCTGCCCCCTTCCCTACATTTACCCTGTGCAGGTCCTTGCCGAGGCCATTGTTGTGCCCCTGCCCCCTCTCTCCTGCCTTTCATGGTCCATTATGCCGCAACTGTCCCTTCTATGTAAGTGGTATGGTCAACTTGCTGCCCTTGCCTTTTTCCCCTCTGCACGTCAATACCTTTGGGTCAAGTCTGCGCCATATAAAACTGAAAAGAAAAAAAAAAAAAACTAAAAAGTAAGTGTTTTGCACAGATCAGTGAGTATTTCCATGACTGCTGTTTCATTTAACAATGGGTTATACTCTACTCAAATGGAGAGTCTAACACATGCTAAACGGGGCGGTGATGCGGAACTAGTACAAGTCAAGGACAGTGTGCTGCCCGTTACATTCACAATGGAGTAAAACCTTCAAGCAAACTCTAGCATGAAAAAGAGGAAAGCACCAGGTCTTGATAGGGTTCCCGGCAAGTTATATAGCTCAGAGCCAATAATTTGAGGTTTTCTTTTAAATAGGCTAGCAAACACTATGGCCAGGTGCGGCTGAAATCCCGGAGATGTGGAGAGGGGCTGAAATTATCCCCATATAAAAGAAAGGCAATAAAGGGGACCCGGCCAACTATATCCCAATTACTTTATTTGACACAGCCCAAAACATTTTCAGCAAACAGGTGTTGAAAATACAGGAGTGGATGGAGGAGAAACAGATTTTATCCCACTTACAAGCAGGCTTTAGAGCCCACACAAGCACAACTGAGCAGGTGTTCCGCTTTTTATTGATCCTCTGGAAATGGGATCAAATTAGCAAGGGGCACCTTTACGTAGTGTTTGTAGATCTCAAATCTGCCTTTGATTTGATCCGCCAAGGTAAGCTGTGGTCAGCACTAAATAGTGTGGGTAAGCCCAGGGAGTTGTTACATTTAGTCATTGGACTATATAGTGGGAGTTATGCTGAAGTAAGATGGGGTAAAGATGGGAAACTGACTAGACATATCCATGTTTCTCATGAGGTTTACTAAGATTGAGTGTTAGCCCCTACATTGTATACATTATATATGAACGGAGAAGTAAACATACTGCAAGATTGGAATGGTGAACCCCTCCCCCCAAACTGGCAGGACAGCAAATACTAGCTCTCTTATTCGCTGATGACATGGTGCTTTTATAAAAAAACACGTCTGTGGTAACAAAACATTTTAAATAGGTTTATTGAGGGATGTGAAATGTATGGAGTGGAAATAAATGGGCTTAAAAAAAATGTATGACCTTTTGCCACGAGTCTTTCACAGGTAAAATTAAGATTGGCAAAGGGACTCTTGAACAAGTCAAGGAATTCAATTATGTAGCTGTAAGGTTGACCAGCAACATATTGTGGACGCCACAGATCCTAAAAAGTCAAATGTTCCTCCAACAGGTGGAGTCGGCAATCCTGAAGAAATTGAATTGTTCGTCTAATCTCCCTATTGCTCTAGCACTAGAATAACAAGTGACTTACCTTCGGTAATGCTTTTTCTGGTGGATACAATAGCTACCTGTGGATTCCTCACCTTATGAATTCATCCTTGCGCCAGCATCCGACGGAAAGTTCTCTTCCTAGCTTTCCGCGTCGACGAGAACGTCACAATAGTACGGCTCCACGCGACTCCGTCTGATGTCACCGTGCAAATAAGAGGTCCTCGTAGGCGTGATGACTTCAGTTTCACCCATTTTTTATGTGCCTTTGAGGCGAACAGGTGCAAACTGACTTCCACAACAACTCCAATCAACACATACATACATAAAACCCTGATGATGCAACATAATTAAAAACCATCATATATATATATGGAAAATGTCACTTACCCAGTGTACATCTGTTCGTGGCATTAGTCGCTGCAGATTCACATGCTGTGCACATCCCGCCATCTGGTGTTGGGCTCGGAGTGTTACAAGTTGTTTTTCTTCGAAGAAGTCTTTTCGAGTCACGAGATCGAGGGACTCCTCCCATTTCGGCTCCATTGCCCATGGCGTCGACTCCATCTTAGATTTTTTTCCCCCGCAGAGGGTGAGGTAGGAGTTGTATATGCTAGTAATAGTGCCCATGCAATGGAGTGAATACGTATGTACATAATGTAGTTTAAAGTAATATATATATTTACAAATATACAGATGTTCAAGATCAACTTCTAAACGGCTACAGGCTCCCGGGGAGGCGGGTGGGCGCATGTGAATCTGCAGCGACTAATGCCACGAACAGATGTACACTCGGTAAGTGACATTTTCAGTTCGGTGGCATGTGTAGCTGCAGATACACATGCTGTGCATAGACTAGTAAGCAGTTATCTCCCCAAAAGCGGTGGTTCAGCCTGTAGGAGTTGAAGTAGTTTGAAATAATGTTCGTAGTACTGCTTGGCCTACTGTGGCTTGCTGTGTTGTTAGCACATCTACACAGTAGTGTTTGGTAAATGTATGAGGCGTAGACCATGTAGCTGCCTTACATATTTCTGTCATTGGAATATTTACTAGAAAGGCCATGGTAGCACCTTTCTTTCTAGTTGAGTGTGCCTTTGGTGTAATAGGCAGTTCTCTTTTTGCTTTAAGATAACAGGTTTGAATGCACTTAACTATCCATCTAGCAATGCCTTGCTTAGAAATTGGATTTCCTGTATGAGGTTTTTGGAAAGCAATAAATAATTGTTTTGTTTTGCGAATTAGTTTTGTTCTGTCAATGTAGTACATTAACGCTCTTTTGATGTCTAATGTATGTAGTGCTCTTTCAGCTACAGAGTCTGGCTGTGGGAAGAACACTGGTAATTCTACTGTTTGATTTAAGTGGAACAGTGATATGACTTTTGGTAAAAATTTAGGATTTGTTCGTAGAACTACTTTATGCTTGTGTATCTGAATAAATGGTTCTTGTATGGTAAATGCTTGAATCTCACTTACTCTTCTTAAAGATGTGATGGCAATTAAAAATGTAACTTTCCATGTTAAGTATTGCATTTCACAAGAGTGCATGGGCTCAAAAGGTGGACCCATGAGTTGTGTTAACACAATGTTGAGGTTCCATGAAGGAACTGGTGGTGTTCTTGGTGGAATAATTCTATTTAGACCTTCCATAAATGCTTTTATGACTGGTATTCTAAATAGAGAAGTTGAGTGCGTAATTTGCAGGTAAGCTGAAATTGCTGTAAGATGTATTTTAATGGAAGAAAAAGCTAGCTTTGATTTTTGCAAATGTAGTAAGTATCCTACGATGTCTTTGGCAGATGCGTGTAAGGGTTGAATTTGATTATTATGGCAGTAATAAACAAATCTTTTCCACTTATTTGCATAGCAATGTCTAGTGGTAGGTTTCCTAGCTTGTTTTATGACCTCCATACATTCCTGTGTAAGGTCTAAATGTCCGAACTCTAGGACTTCAGGAGCCAGATTGCTAGATTCAGCGATGCTGGATTTGGGTGTCTGATCTGTTGTTGGTGTTGCGTTAACAGATCTGGTATGCTTGGTAGTTTGACATGAGGCACTACTGAGAGGTCTACTAGTGTTGTGTACCAAGGTTGCCTTGACCATGTTGGTGCTATTAGTATAAGTTTGAGTTTGTTTTGACTCAGCTTGTTTACTAGATATGGAAGGAGTGGGAGAGGGGGAAAAGCGTAAGCAAATATCCCTGACCAACTCATCCATAACGCATTGCCCTGAGACTGATCTTGTGGGTACCTGGATGCGAAGTTTTGGCATTTTGCGTTTTCCTTTGTTGCAAATAGATCTATTTGTGGTGTTCCCCAACTCTGGAAGTAAGTTTTCAGTATTTGGGGGTGAATCTCCCATTCGTCGATCTGTTGGTGATCCCGAGAAAGATTGTCTGCTAGCTGGTTCTGAATTCCTGGAATAAATTGTGCTATTAGGCGAATGTGGTTGTGAATCGCCCAATGCCATATTTTCTGTGCCAGGAGACACAACTGTGTTGAGTGTGTGCCTCCCTGTTTGTTTAGGTAATACATCGTTGTGATGTTGTCTGTTTTGACAAGAATGTGTTTGTAGCTTATTATGGGTTGAAATGCTTTCAGCGCTAGAAATACTGCCAATAGTTCTAAGTGATTTATGTGAAACTGTTTTTGGTGAGTGTCCCATTGTCCTTGGATGCTGTATTGATTGAGGTGTGCTCCCCACCCTATCATGGAGGCATCTGTTGTTATTACATATTGTGGCACTGAGTCTTGGAAAGGCCGCCCTTGGTTTAAATTTATACTGTTCCACCATTGAAGCGAGGTGTATGTTTGGCGGTCTACCAACACCAGATCTAGAATTTGACCCTGTGCCTGTGACCACTGTGATGCTAGCCACTGTTGTAAGGGCCGCATGTGCAACCTTGCGTTTGGGACAATGGCTATGCATGAGGACATCATGCCTAAGAGTTTCATCACCATTTTGACTTGTATTTTTTGATTTGGATACATGACCTGTATTACATTGTGAAATGCCTGAACTCTTTGTGGACTTGGAGTGGCAATCCCTTTTGCTGTGTTGATTGTCGCCCCTAAGTATTGCTGTGTTTGACACGGCAGAAGGTGTGACTTTGTGTAGTTGATTGTGAAACCTAGTTTGTGGAGGGTTTCTATGACATACTTTGTGTGTTGTGAACACTTTTCTAGCGTGTTGGTTTTGATTAACCAATCGTCTAGATACGGGAACACATGTATTTGCTGCCTTCTGATATGTGCAGCTACAACTGCTAGGCACTTTGTAAAAACTCTTGGCGCAGTTGTTATTCCGAATGGCAACACCTTGAATTGGTAATGTATCCCTTGGAATACAAACCTTAAGTACTTTCTGTGTGAAGGATGTATCGGTATATGGAAATATGCATCCTTTAGGTCTAGTGTTGTCATGTAGTCTTGTTGTTTGAGTAGTGGGATTACGTCTTGTAATGTCACCATGTGAAAGTGATCTGATTTGATGTAGGTATTTAATGTTCGGAGATCTAATATAGGTCTCAGAGTCTTGTCTTTTTGGGGTATGAGAAAGTACAGAGAGTAAACTCCTGTTCCTTTCTGGTGTTCTGGTACTAATTCTATTTGCTTCTTTTAGTAGTAATGCCTGAACTTCTAGTCCTAGAAGATTTATATGTTCTTTTGACATATTGTGTGTTTTCGGTGGTATGTTTGGAGGGAATTTGAGAAATTCTATGCAATAACCATGCTGGATAATTGCCAGTACCCAAGTGTCTGTTGTTATCTCCTCCCAATGTTTGTAAAATTGTCTTAGTCTCCCCCCCCACAGGTGTTATGTGTTGGGGATGTGTGACTTGGAAGTCACTGTTTGTTTTGAGGGGTTTTGGGGCTTTGGAACTTCCCTCTATTTTTTTGGAATTGTGCCCCTCTATATTGCCCCCGAAAACTTCCCCGCTGGTATTGGCTTTGATAAGTGGGCCTTGCTTGTGAGGTTGTGGCCTCTGTAGGTTGACCTCGAAACCCTCCCCTAAATGGTGTCTTGCGAAATGTGCCTCTGCTTTGTGGGGAGTAGAGTGTGCCCATGGCTTTTGCGGTATCAGTATCTTTTTTGAGTTTTTCAATAGCAGTGTCGACTGAAAAAACCCCAAAGGGCCACCGGAGCTCTTCAAAAGTCGGTGTCGATCTGTTATAACTAACCCGATACCGAACGCAAAAAATACCGACGATTTCTCTGAGATTCTAAGTAACTTTCCGACCCGAAACACGGAGCGAAAAGGAACACGTCCGAACCCGATGGCGGAAAAAAAACAATCTAAGATGGAGTCGACGCCCATGCGCAATGGAGCCGAAATGGGAGGAGTCCCTCGATCTCGTGACTCGAAAAGACTTCTTCGAAGAAAAACAACTTGTAACACTCCGAGCCCAACATCAGATGGCGGGATGTGCACAGCATGTGTATCTGCAGCTACACATGCCACTGAACATATATATCAACAACATTCATGAAATACTTCACGAACGACCGCACTCCGGGATCTATTGTTTCACAAATTTCATTTATTCAGGCTCAGTTAACTTCGTCTACAGCTCAACAATCACCTGCCCTACGCGTTTCGGTCTGAGAGACCTTGATCACAGGCATTTCCGGTAGGGGGTTTCTGTTTCCACATTTATATCTACAGATAACAATTCATTAAGACTCAACATATTTCTAAATGCACTTAGAAAATACTTCTCTCTGCTTGTTAAGTTTAATAACTGTGGTCTACACAACTCAAACTCTCCCATAATTTCCAAATAAATCCAATTATTAACTGGTGCACTATAAACGTATAATGCTGCATTCTGGGAGTTGTAGTTACCGCAAAACAAAACCAATTTAACCAATCTGTTGATACACCTCATAAATGTGCGTATGTGACATACTGTCCATGTCTCCCCCCATAATAAAAAAACTAAAATATTAACCAAACTGAATATTAGCTGCAAGTGCTGCAGAATAGAAAATAGAAAATAGAAAAAACTGTGTTTTATGATTATTTGCAATGGCTGCCATGTAAAATTACAAATGTACAAATAACTCCTCATCCTGATTCATCCCCATAGGGGTCAAGGTTCGAATCTCCAAGATGTGTTTAGACTCCAATTGTCGTAGTCTCTTTTCTCTGTCCCCTCCTCGTTCACTTATGGGGACATGGTCAATCGCATAAAAAGTCATTGTTTCCCATTGGCTATCATGTGCCAACTCCATATGCTTAGCCGTGGCGTAACTTCTGTCTGTGTTGACGATGGCACGAATATGTTCAAGGATCCTTTTCTTTGTTTCATATATGGTGCTCCCAACATACTTTAAACCGCAGGGGCATTCAATAACATATACTGTGAACCGGCTCTTACAAGTGATATGTTGTTTAATGCTTTTTGTAACACCATTACCAATGGTGTATTCCTTAGTGTTTTTCGCAATTTTGCAAGCCTTGCAATTGCCACATTTCCAAAAACCTGGTTTTTTGAGCCAGTTGCCCCTTTTCTGAGAGCTAAAGTGACTTTTCGTGATTCTGTCCCGCAAATTTGGTGCTCTTCTAAAAGTCATTTGAGGAAAATCTCCCATAATCTCCTTTACTATAGGATCCAATTGGAGAATAGACCAGTGTTTGGTTAGAATCTTCCGTAACTGGGAGACATTATTGGAGTATGTTGTGATGAAACGTATAGGATCCTCCGATTGACCTTCCAACACAGAAGTTTTTTTATGAACTAATTCTGTTCTCGAAATCTTTTCCACTCGCTTTTTTGCCTTATTAATACATTTCCTGGGATATTGTCTGGAGATAAATCTTTCTTCTGAGGCCTTTATATGTTTAGCAAATTCTCCAGATTCTGAACAAATTTTTTTTATCCGTAAGAATTCACCATATGGTATGTTCCATTTAGTATTAGGTGGGTGAAAACTATTGGCATGTAACACTGAATTTGTGGCAGTAGATTTTCTGTGTAATGTGGTATGTATCTCTCCTTCTCTTATATAGATTTCTGTGTCCAGGAACGTCACTCGTGTGTCACTGATTTCATAAGTGAATTGCAGTTTGGCAACAGTATTGTTCAGAACGTTAAAATATTCTTTAAATTCAATTTCTGTGCCATCCCAAATTAGAAATAAATCATCAATGAATCTTAACCAGCTAATGACTTTCTGCTGGAATCTTTCATTTTCTTCTGCCCATGCTATTCTCTGTTCAAACCAGCCCATTGTTAAGTTCGCAAAATTAGGAGAAAAGGAAAAGCCCATGGCTATTGTATCCACCAGAAAAAGCATTACCGAAGATAAGTAACTTGTTCTTCTGATTGATACAAACTACCTGTGGATTCCTCACCTTTTGAATAGAGTCCCAAAGCAGTACCGCACTCGGAGGTGGGTGCCCGTCTGATTAAACCAAATCCTGTAAAACAGATCGCGCAAAGTGGCCGTCCCTCCGAACCTCACTATCCAAGCAGTAATGCTTAACACAAGTGTGGAGGGATGCCCAAGTTGCCGCCTTACAAATATCCACAATTGGGACTCCCCTTGCTAGTGCCGAAGTGGCCGACTTAGCCCTGGTGGAGTGAGCCCTGATTCCTTCATGAGGAACTTTCTTTGCCAGTGAGTAGTATACTTTAATACAAAGAATGACCCACCTGGAGATTGTTCTTTTATGGACTGCTCTGCCCTTCCGCTGACCAACATACCCCATGAACAGCTGATCCTCCAGGCGAAAGTCTTTCGTCCTCTCAATATAAAAACTGAGAGCCCTTCTAGGGTCCAATCGGTGGAGTCTCTCTTCCTCTTTAGAGGGGTGAGGAGGAGGGTAGAAAGAGGGAAGGGTAGTAGTCTGCCCCATATGAAAAGGAGTGACCACTTTTGGCAGAAAAGCCGCCCTGGTTTTCAGTATCACTTTATCAGTGAAAAACAAGGTAAAGGGGGGTTTTACGGAAAGGGCTTGAAGCTCCCCAACCCTCCTAGCAGAGGTTATAGCAATAAGGAATACAGTCTTAAGAACCAAATACCTCAAAGGACATGAATGCATGGGCTCGAACAGTGAACCCATCAGAAATGTTAACACAAAGTTCAAATCCCACTGAGGCATGTGAAAGGGCATAGGGGGAAACTTATTAAGTAAGCCCTTAATAAACCTATTTACAATCGGAGATTTGAATAAAGAAGGCTGATCCGGGAGACAAAGAAAAGCAGATAGAGCAGCCAAATAACCTTTCACTGTAGCTACTGAACAGCCTTTCTTTGACAAATCAAGGGCAAATAACAAAACATCGGAAAGGTGGGCCTTCAAGGGATCTTTCTGCTTCTCTCCACACCAACTAACAAATTTAGTCCACCTATTGACATAACTGGATTTAGTGGAGTGTCGCATGAACAATAGAATAACATTCACTACATCCGGTGGGAAACAAAAATAACTCAGGTTGTCCCGTTCAATCTCCAGGCATGTAGGTGCAAGCTCTGCTGGTGGGGGTGGAGAACCTGCCCCTGCGAGAGGAGGTCTGCCCTGAGCGGGAGACGGAGCGGAGGGCACTTTGAGAGTTGTAGAAGGTCTGTGTACCACACCCTTCTCGGCCAATCCAGTGTCACCAAGATGACTTGGGCCCTGTCTTGGCGAATATTCCTCAGAACCCGAGGAATCAAGGGTATGGGGGGAAATGCGTAAAGCAACTGGCCGTCCCAGGGTATTTGAAACGCGTCCCCCAACACTCCTTGCAACGGATACTGGAGACTGCAGAACGACGGGCAGTGCGCATTCTTCCGAGTGGCGAATAGATCGACCTGCGGAAACCCCCTCATCTCGAAGATGTACCGGACTAGATCCGGATGGAGCCGCCACTCATGGTCGGCCAAGAAGCGCTGACTGAGACTGTCCGCGCGCACGTTCAGAACTCCGGCCAAATGATTTGCTATCAAGCAAATCTGATGGTCCTGAATCCGGGACCAGAGCCGCAGAGCCTCTCTGCAGAGAAGGTACGACCCTACTCCTCCCTGCTTGCTTACGTACCACATCGCAGTAGTGTTGTACGTGAGGACTTGAACCGACTGAGCACGAAGGGAAGGGAGGAAGGCCTTGAGAGCCAGACGTATCGCCCGCAGTTCCAACAGATTGATATGAAACCTCTGTTCCACCGGAGACCAATGACCCTTGCTCTCCAGGTCCCCCAGATGAGCACCCCACCCTAGAGTGGAGGCATCCGTTAAAACTGTGGCCACTGGAGGTGGTAGCAAGAACGGCCTTCCTTGGGAAAGGTTGCCGTCCACTGCCCACCATTGGAGATCTGCTGCAGTGTCCCTGGAGATCCTTATTGAATCCTCAATGTCCCCTTTGTGCTGAAACCACTGCCTGCGGAGGCACCACTGAAGAGCCCTCATATGCCAGCGTGCATGAGTTACCAACAGAATGCAAGAAGCGAACAAACCGAGCAGGCTCCAGTACTGCCCGTATGAACAGGAGGCGTTAAGAGGGCTCTAGGTGAAACTTGGGAACGTTTACCGAAAACCCCAGGTCGAACAACAACTGAGTTGTCACCTGCAGGTGATGCAGCACCAACTCCGGAGACTTGGCTTTGATCAACCAATCGTCCAAGTAAGGAAATACCGCTATTCCTTCCTGCCTGAGATGTGCTGCAACCACCGACATCACCTTTGTGAAGACTCGAGGTGCTGAAGTAAGTCCAAACGGAAGGACCGCAAACTGGTAGTGTTGCGACCCCACTACAAACAGGAGATACTTCCTGTGCGACTTGAGTATAGGGATGTGAACGTACGCATCCTGCAAGTCGACAGACACCCTCCAATCCCCTTTCTTCAACACCAGAAGTACCTGTGCCAGAGTCAGCATTGTGAATTTTTCCTGTTTGAGGAACAAATTCAAAATCCTTAGGTCTAGGATCGGCCTCAGGCGACCATCCTTCTTGGGGATCAGGAAATATCTTGAATAACAACCCTGAAACTTTTCCTGCTCCGGAACCAACTCTATTGCACCCTTCGATAACATGGTCAGAACCTCCTGTTGCAACAACAAAAGATGGTCCTCCGAACAAAACGAGGGACGAGGGGGGAAGGGAGGAGGGAACTCCTGAAAGGGGAGAGCATATCCTTTTTCCACGATAGACAACACCCAGGAGTCTGTTGTTATCGACTCCCACTTGTGGAGAAAAAGATGAAGCCTTCCCCCTACAGGAGAAGCATGCCCGATAAAGTGGGGAAAACTAGGGCTGCCTTCCCTGCTGTTGTCGTCCAGAGGAAGAGGATGACGAAGAAGGGTGTTGCTGGACTGCCCCTCTAACTCTAGCCCCCCCACGCCCTCTAATGGGTCGATAAGACAGGTTAGCAGGCTGTTGGGCTGAGAACTGGGGCCTCCAAAACACCGCCCCACGACCAAACGCTCTGAACCTGCTAAAGGACCTATACTGAGCAGCAGAGGTAGCCTGTAAACCTAAGGACTGTGCAGTCGCTTGGCTCTCCTTAAAACGCTCAAGGGCAGAGTCAGCTTTCTCTCCAAACAGTCGTTCACCGTCGAAGGGCAAATCAAGTAAGGTGGTCTGTACGTCCGAGGAGAATACGGAGGACCTCAGGCATGCATGCCTCCTTGCAGCCACAGATGCCCCATCGCTCTAGCAATCGAGTCAGTGGTATCAAGACTAGATTGTATAATCTGTTGCGCTGCCGCCTGCACATACGAGAAGAGTGTACCAAAAGTCTTTTGCGCCTCCTGTGGCAGATCCCCAACCATATTCTTGGCTGAATCCATAAGGGCATGGACATACCTGCCCAGCACACAGGTTGTGTTCACAGTCTTAAGCGCCATGCTGCACAACAAAAACATCTTCCTTGAAGACTGCTCCATTCGTTTAGACTCCCTGTCAGATGGGGCCACAGGAAACGAACCAGGGGCAGACTTCGTGGAGCAAGACACCTGAACCACTAGACTCTCCGGTGTGGGATGACGTGAGAGGAACCCAGGATCCTCGGGCACCCCCTATGTCTCCTTGCCCCGCTCTATTAACAGCTGGAGCCGAAATAGGCTTCCTCCACAAGTCCATAATAGGCTCCAACAATGCCTTGTTGAAGGGCAGCTAAGGATCAGCTGATGATGTAGAAGGGTGCAGCACCTCAGTCAACAGATTTGTCTTTACCGCTGCTGCAGATAAAGGCAAGTCCAAATAGTCTGCTGCCTTTCTGATGACCGAGTGGAAAGACGCACCTTCCTCCGTAAACTCCCCCAGAGATGAAATGTCCCATTCCAGGGAAGTATCCAATCCAAGGGCCGATCCCAATCCTTGGAATTCCTCCGAAGGCTCCATAAGCTCCCCATCTTCTAATTGCTGGTATTCTTCAAGAAGACGCAAGGCTTCTCTCCGAGACCTCAAGCGGGATTCTAACCTCGGCGTCGACATCGACTCTATCAACGCCGAATCCCGACCCGCCACAGAAGATGCATGAATCAGAATATCACTCGGGCCTGGTGCCTACACGGACTCCAACGGCACCTCCTTCGGAGTCGGCTGGCACGCAGGTAATGGAGCTGACTGGCCAGGGGAGAACATCGGCGTCGGCTAAAGCAGAGACGGCAACGGCGCCACTGATGTATAGGGGGACGCCATACCTCGAGGAGACACCATCGATGTCGACCCAGCCCCCTCAACCGGGCAGAAAAGCATAAACAGCTTTGACTGATATGGAGCCGGGGAGCCCAAAGAAAAAGCTAATGGCCCGTTGGACCCGCCAATGCACCAGCAGGGGCCATAGCCTGGAAAACAGCATACATGGCATTTAAGAATGCCGCCGGATCCGCTACCGGAGCCGGGAAGGCAGGATAACGCTGTTCTTGATACTCCAGCTGTACATCAGGCTCTTGCAGCGCCGGAGAAACCTGAGAGCTATGAGGAGCCACCTCATATACTGGCAGCATCGGAGACACTTCTGGGCTTTGAGGGAGTCACAGTAGGGCTCACTTCCCAATTACTCCGACGTCGAGTTGATGGAGACCTCGATCGGCTCCGTGTCGATCGGCACCGTGACCCATGACGGCGCCGAGAATCATCTCTTCTTACGCCTCCTGGAAGAGGTGTGAGAGGAAGCCCTTTTGTGGCCTTTCTTCTTAGCCTTCGCTAAGAAAAGCTTGGCCTCTCTTTACTTAAGTGCCTTAGGATTCATACTCTGGCCTGAGCCACACCCCTTGACATCGTGGTCAGAGCTAAGGCACCAAAGGCAGTTCTCATATGGATCCGTGACCGACATCCTACCTCCACACTCACTACAAGGCTTGAAACCTGATTTTCTCAGAGGAGACATTGTAACAAACAAGGATACACACTTTCCAACGAGCCAGGAAAAAACCTTTGGCGTCGAAGGCACAGAAAAAAGGAAACTGACGTCAGCACGCCGACAAGGACCTCTTATTGGCACGGTGACGTCAGACGGAGTCACGTGGTGCTGTGCTATTGTGACGTCCTCCTCGACGTGAAGAGCTAGGAAGAGAACTTTCCGTCGGATGCTGGCGCAAGGATGAATTCATAAGGTGAGGAATCCACAGGTAGTTTGTATCCATCAGAAGAGGCCTTCTAAGGTGCAGAATTATGGAGGACTGACCCAATAAAAGGGTTAGAAAAAGTTGAAAATAAATTTATGCCGGTGATACTATCTATGCCACAAAGTGCTCCACTTATTCCCATGCGCCTTTATTTGGATTAAGGAATGTAATGTATACTGCTGCATTAAACCCCTAACCTATTGGGTTAGAATTTGAACAGGGGAAACCCAGATTCATACCCAACAGGCTGTAGCCGAGATTAAAGAACTGGATAAAGGGGGCATAACTCCATGGTTGAAGTATGTTAAGAACTGGTTGCCTAAACTGGGCTTAGATGAAGTTTGGAGGAACCCAGAAAATATGGATGGAGGGATATTAGCTACTTTGAAGGGAAGATACTGAGAATACACCATGGTTAATTGTTTATCTTTAATAACATATGGTTCACTAAGTAATTATTTTCTCAATATCAAAATTACCTTAATGTATGAAGCTTTTATGGATCGTATAGAACACCCTCACACAAGGGTTTTCTTCCTACAAATTAGCTATGGGATTCTTCAGAAAACATGTTAAAAGCAAAATGGAAGTCAAGTGCTATCACATCAGCATGTCTGGTTTGTGATGGATCCCATGAGACCATGGAGCAATTCTTTTTTTGCCCAGCCTATAAAAAAACCAGGAGGAGGTGGATTATTCCAACTTGCAGGTTATTATCTGTTTCCCGACCTGGTGAGGTCATTCTTATTTTTACATTTGATAATACGGAATGGCTTGTGTATGAATTTTCACAATACTTAGGGGGTTATTCTAACTTTGGAGGAGGTGTTAATCCGTCCCAAAAGTGACGGAAAAGTGACGGATTTACCACCAGCCGTATTACGAGTCCATTATATCCTATGGAACTCGTAATACGGCTGGTGGTATATCCGTCACTTTTGGGACGGATTAACACTCCTCCAAAGTTAGAATAATCCCCTTAATGTATGCTTGGCGTATTTGCTGCATAATATCTAGTTCTATCTGACAATAGATTTACCAACTGAGGCCAAAATCGATGCTATTAGCTCAGTTTTTAATTTGATCTTCATAATATTGAATGATTTGGATTTCAATGATGAACTGTTTGTAGCTATGATATGAAACAGACTTAATTGTCCCAGGTGGGAATGTTGTAATTTGGTCAAATAACCAGCACATATGGTAACACTTTTTGGAAACTTGGAAATGGTGCTCAGACTCGACTGCCTCTGTCATGTTCTTTGCATTAGAGATCTTTAACGTGTCCAAAGGTGAATATTTTCTCAAAAGGATTGAAGTAGCTGTAACATGAAGATACATTTAGGTATTGTATATTGTTTTAATCATTACCCTTAGTCTTTATACATTTTAGCCTCTGCTCTCCCAATCTTGAAGCTGGACCTATGATCTTGGCTTTTGTATTTTGTCCCAAACTGACTTCTATTCTATCTTTTGTACAGTGTATATTAAGAAGTTGTAGATTTTTAAATTACTGTATGAAATGTTTATTGTTTTAATATCTGCATTTTATGTTTGTATATATGATCACATATTGATCGAATAAATACTACTACGACAACTACAAGTGTTCTGCACACTTGTGTCATTGGGCTATACTTGAGATACATTTCGGTGATATTTGTGCTACATTTGGGCTCTTTTTTCTCTGGTGGTCATCTTGGAGACTTATTTGTTATGAAGCTTCCTAATTTTCTCATTTACTGTAGTAGCCTCAGTTTACAATGCTTTCATTTTTCCACTTCAATTCCATCAAGATGGCATTCAGATGTGTCACACTTTTGGCATAACTTGAGAATGTGAGCACTCTAGTTGTTCATTAGAACACTGTATTAAAGCTGCTGACCACCAAGGAGCTAACTGGCAGTCTGCTGCTGGTGGTGAAAGTGCATGTTTCAGTCTGCATGTCAGAATGTTTTAATGGGATAATAGAGGAAGATTTTTGAGAACTCGCTTAAAACGTCCTAATTTTTCTTTCTACAGCACTAACCATAATTTCTATGGCAAAATGAACCCCTTCAATTTGTTCTTTTATAAATTAAATGTTTTAGGTTTTACCAGTCTGATTCAATCAAGATAGCTTCAGGTGTGTGTTAGACTTTTCATCCTTGGTGTGGTCTCCCTTAACTTTCTGCCTCTGTTTCCCAGGTTGTTGATGTGTGCTGGACTCTGATTTTGCTGTTTTTGTTACCCTGGACACTTCACCACTGCTAACCAGTGCTAAAGTGCAAGTGCTCCTTTACAAAATGTGTATGTAACTGGCTTATCCATGATTGGCATATTTGATTTATTAGTAAGTCCCTAGTACAGTGCACTAGAGGTGCTCTGGGCCTGTAAATCAAATGCTACTAGTGGGCCCGCAGCACTGTTTGTGCCACCCACATAAGTAGCTCTGTAATCATGTCTCAGACCTGCCATTGCAGTGTCTGTGTGTGCAGTTTTAAGTGTAAAATCGACTTGGTAAGTGTACCCACTTGCCAGGCCTAAACCTTCCCCTTTCTTACATGTAAGGCACCCCTAAGCTAGGCCCTATGTAGCCTCAAGGGCAGGGTGCAGTATATGGTTAAGGTAGGACATATAGTAATGTGTTTTATATGTCCTGACAGTGAAATATTGCTAAATTCATTGTTTTGTGGCAAGGCCTGTTCATCTCGTAGGTTAACATGTGGGCTACCTTTAAGTATGATTTACGTGTAGATTCCCTTTGGGAGCGAATGGACATGTGGAGTTTGGGGTCTCTGAGCTCACAATTTACAAATACATCTTTTAGTAAAGCTGAGATTAAGATTGTGTGTTTTAAAATGCCACTTTTAGAAAGTGAGCATTTGCCTACTTATACCATTTCTGTGACTCTGCCTGTTTGTGGATTCCGTGTCTGGGTCAGTTTGACAGTTGGGCTGGTTGCACCTCACACTAGACAGTGACACTAAGGGGAACTGGGGTATAGTCTGCATTTCCTGATGAGCCATCAGTGCTAGGAGGGAGGGGAGGAGTGGTCACTCACACCTGAAAGGGCTGTGCCTGCCCTCACACAATGCAGTCTCCAACCCCCTGGTGAGTGTCTGGGGAGATTCCTACTCTGTCCTGTGGTGCCCATCCAGTTCCGTGGACCCTGAAAAGAGAAGCTAGCAGCCTAAGAGGAAGAAATCAATGCACAGAACGCCGTGCGGGGAAAAGATCAACGTGACTCTCATCTGCAGCTGAAAAATCAACGCGCCGCCGGCTTTGCGGCTGAAAATCGACACTTGCCTGCAACTTGACAGAAGAATCAACGCACGGAGCTAGTGAAATGACACACAGCATTGCTGACGGAGGCTGGTGAGATCACAACCCGTGCTGCGTGGTTTTCGGATCATCGTGCGGCTGGATTTCCGACGCAAGCACCATTGGGCGTGTGAAAACAACGCAATCCCTGTCCGGACCCGAGAGTGCTGACCGGATCGATGCATCGCTCTCCTGCGGAGAGAAGAAATGACGCGCCCCGATCGGACCAAAGGAAAAGCAACGCAAGGTCTCGCTCATGAGTAAAATAGACGCATCGCAAGCCCTTTTTTACGGACACTCGCCCGTGCGGGGTTACTTTTGATGCACCCAAGGTACATTTTCACTCTAACAGTGTTAGTGTGTGTTTAAAACTACATGAAGACTCTTTTTGCTTTTTAATTGATAACTTGACTTGTGTATTGTGGATTTTTGTCATTTTGGTCTTGTTTTGTTTAGATAAACATTTTCTATATCTGTTTCTTACTGTGTGTGTTGGTACAAATACTTTACACCTAGCACTCTGAAGGTAAGGCTACTGCTCGTGACAAGCTACCAAGGGGGTAAGCTGAGGGTGATTCTCTTTTACCCTGACTAGAGTGAGGGTCCTTGCTTGGACAGGGGGTAACCTGACTGCCAACCAAATACCCCATTTCTAACATTGGTGATCAGCTGATGGGATTGGACTTGTATTTGTACTTGACATACAGTGATTAAGTGTACACTACTGTTTGAGTTAAGACCACTACGTGACCACATATTACTTGTCTTGTGATTTTTGCATTTCTTTTGGGACTTTTTTGTACTACTTTTTGCTGATCCCTGGATTGACCTTTGTTGTTTGAAACTTCATTTGGGAACTTATTTTTCTGCCTTTGGAACTTTGCACTTTTTTAAATCTTCATCATGTCTCATTCTGGAGATGCATCAGCTGACTTGCCTTTGACATAGAGAAAGTGGAGAGCTACACAGTAGCTCAGTTGAAGCAATTCTGCAAGGATTTGCCTGTCCTATTAAGAGCTCATCCAAGAACGGGGAGCTGCAAAAAATGCTGAGGGCCTGGGTGATAGCCAAACTAGCTGAGGGGCCCACAGATGTTGAGCAGGGAAGGGAGGAAGGGGTGCAAGTCACTCACAATGATGTAGTGGGTAGGCCTGGTCTGTCTAGGGAGAGAGTCTCTAAGGTAGGTAACAGTGTGTCCTCCAAGGGTCTGACACCTGAAGAGTTGCAGGACAGACAGGCAGAAAGAGAGTACCAATTGGAGCTGAAGAAGCTCAGTCTAGAAATGGAAGAGAGAAAAGAGAGAAGGATGGCCATTAAGGAAAGGAAGCTACTGCTGGCTCATGAGCTTAGCTTGAAGGAGTTAGATCATAGGAGTCAGTCCAGTAAAGATGGTGGCAGCAACAGTACAGTGCAGCCTGAAAGAAGGGTACACATCCCAAAAGACCTAGTGAAGGTTTACAAGAGGGAGGATGACATGTACTTGTGGTTCAAAGGGTATGAGTCTGCTCTCCACATGAATCTGGTCCCTGAAGCGCATTGGTGGGCTGGTCTGTGGAAGCACTTTGAGGTAGAGGGGAGGGATACACTGACAGCCTAAGGGGATGCTCAGAATCTCTGATAAGTCATTCAACAATATTTCTCTCGAACAGTGTCACATTATACATATAAACTAAAAAATAATCCAATCATAGAAGAGACGTCAATGGTCTTGTGATCGATACAGCATTTCATGGAATTTTTAATGTCTTTGTCTTTTGCTTCGTACTCTCTTCACAAAGATGCAAAGTTAGATCCAACAAATTAATCCATGATTTTGTTTCTAAATGAATGCTTCATCATTCTGAATCAGCCATCACATATCCGCTCAACAGTTCCGTATTGACCTCCCAGTCAACAATTATGCGCTCATCAATCCCATATTGACCTCACAGCCAACACGTTTCGTCCATCGACTTCATCAGGGTTGAAATATCATACAGAATTAATTAAGTAGCCTATAATCACCATAATCCAAAAGATAATAAAAATACCCTATTCTGAAAGAGTAGGATGGAAAGTAACAGAGCCACTCTATAAGAACAATGTTAGAATAAATCCCATGGCAGGGGGTAGTTTAGTGTTAGTAATAATACACTCCCATTGTGAACTCTATAACCACATCAATCTACCACCGAAAACCAGAAAAAAAAACAAGTGAACTCTGACTTACTATAACTATAATTCACAATACAATTACAACCTAACAATAACTGACAAGTTAAAATTATTAGTCAGTGTGTGTTACAAACGGCCAATCTTAATGTCACACTATGTCTGAGTTCATTTAGAACACCCTAAACCTCATAAACCAATGCAATGTTTATGTGAGACACAAGTGTTAAATACCTGGAAATCACTCGCATCGTGGGACGAGTCCCATAAATTATATCCGTAAACGGTATTGCCTGTGGGAACCAATGGTCCTCTCCTCTCAAATTATATGCTGAACAACAGAATAAAAAAACCCATGAGCATTGTCAAATATAAACAGCGTGTAATCAGAGTAAATTGTGTGTCGTGTAACGGCTGACGAGCTCCATACAACTACGGTGAAGTACACAGAAATAAGCCTATTTGGCTAATACATATATTACCCACCTGAAATACTGTCTGGGCATAACGAGTAATACCCTGTCGAGCCCACGTTTCCTGCTTCAAAAGACGTTCACGAGTACGCTAACGGCACCCCGACCGGAGTATCCTATTTACATACCAATTCAAAAATAGAAGAAGGACTATCGAAGCTTCATATATCTCCATCTGATGGTGGACTAACGGTTACAGGTCCATCTCCGGCAAAGAATAAAGCCCAAAACAAAAACTCCTAAAAAATATTTTTACGATTACTGAAACCGATTATTCTGAATGAATCAAACTTAATCAACCCACACATGTGTCCAATAATAGTGCTGTATTTAAATCTGTGAATTAGTAAACACAACCAGAGAAGAAAGAAGGAAAGAAGTAGGTGGAAAGACAAAATAAATAAGGTAAAACATTATAAATAAAAAATATAAAGATGTGTAGTATAAATAGAAACAATTGTGATTACATATCCGTGCGTGATAATCTTTTGTTATTTCATGATAATATGACCTCATGTTAACTAAAAAGGAATATTCCCCACAGCCACTTTAACACTCCGACCGCGGTACAAACAAACAGCATGGCGGTCACCGCCAACAGACAGGCGGAAGGCAATGTACCGCCCACACTATTATGACAGGCCAATCCGCCACCTTTTCCGGGGCGGATTCAACGCAAACAAAAACATGGCGGAAACAGGACTTGGAAGGGGAAACACTCACCCCTACACATTCCACGAGGAACCAGGACGCCATGGAGCCTGAACTCCAAATACTCCCTGCGATAGTCTTCCTGCTCCTCTACCAGGAGCACGACCGACGGCGGCGGCGACCACAGTGAGACTGCACCTACGACACAGGGGAGGCGGGAGGGAAAAGAGAGTGACACACACATGCAACACCCCCACCCTCACCCACAACACACACACCAATATATACTGAAACATTAAATTTACACCCCACAACCCCCCTGGAAGAACGCAAGGACAAAAGGAAATGAGTTGAACGATTGTAATCATGTAAAATCCATTAATCAAAAATGTATATACACTATAAACAAATATGTACACCAAGAACTAAAGTCCAGGTACTGCACAAATATATTCTGTGGACCACTGGGCCCAAAATGCATGGGCGAGGCCCACACAAGATACCTGATCGAAATGGAGAGAACACTGCAGGGGCATCAGATCAAAACAAACACAGGCACCTCAATGGGAAGGGAAGGGGGGCACCTCAGCCGGTTGAGTGCACGACGCCAGCTCCATGAGGGGGCTCCATGCCCATTGATGTATCCTGGGGAGTGCAAAGCCACAGTCTCTCAAGTCTCTCCAGTGGGTGGTTTGCCCACTGCTGCATCCTGGGGAGTGCAAAGCCACAGTCTCTCAAGTGGATAACAGTCTCCACTGGTTCTGGAGGGGGCTTTGTGCCCAGAGGTAGTGGATGTGATACTCCACTGGCTCTGGAGGGGGCTTTGTGCCCAGAGTGCTTCATCCTGCCAAGGACTGAGGTAGTGGATGCCTTTCTCCACTGGTTCTGGAGGGGGATTTGTGCCCAGAGTGCTTCATCCTGCCAAGGGCAGAGGAAGTGGATGCCTTTCTCCACTGGTTCTGGAGGGGGCTTTGTGCCCAGAATGCTTCATCCTGCCAAGGACTGAGATAGTGGATGTGATACTCCACTGGTTCTGGAGGGGGCTTTGTGCCCAGAGTGCTTCATCCTGCCAAGGACTGAAGTAGTGGATGTGATACTCCACTGGTTCTGGAGGGGGCTTTGTGCCCAGAGTGCTTCATCCTGCCAAGGACTGAGGTAATGGATGTGACACTCCACTGACGATGGTGCAACATGCAAGCTGCCCAGGCCCTGGAACTGACCACCAGCCTCGTATGAATGACCACTGGGGATGGCAAGCATGTCTGCGGTGGTGCCATTGGCTCAGGATGTGGCGTGGCCGCGGGCAGTGCTGGCGGCGGGCTCAGTAAACAGATGCTTGCGGCGCTCATTGGGCAGCGGTGCTGGTGGGGGGGGCTCACTGACCTTGGTGCTGGCGACTGTGTCATGAGCGGCGGTGCTGGTGAGGGGCTCACTGACCTTGGTGCTGGTGGCGGTGTCCTGAGCGGCGGTGCTGGTGGGGGCTCACTGACCTTGGTGCTGGCGGCGGTGTCATGAGCGCCGGTGCTTTGGGTGGTGTCATGAGCGGCGGTGCAGGTGGCGGGCTCACTGACCTTGGTACTGCTGAAGGGCACAGTGTCTGTGGTGCAGGTGAAGGGCTCAGTATCTTGGGTGCTGGCGGTGGTGCCCGTGGTGGCTGTGCCAGTCTTGTCCGCTGTGCAGGTTGGCGGTGACGTTGCCTTGCCTTTCTTTTTCAGGCCCTTCCCCACCTTGGATGGTGGCGCAGCTGTCTTGCCACTCCCAACTGTTGTCCTGGCTGATCCCTTGGTGGCAGGTGTTTTGGCCTTCTCCCTCCGGGATGTAAGCAACTTCTTCTGTTTTGGAGGTGGGGGAATGTCCTTGGCCTCGCTCCTTGGGACACTGGCAGCCCTGCTGCTTGGCGCACTCCAGAATCCGGTTACTGCTGGCACCACTGTGCCCGGTGATGTGGTGGCTGAGGTGCTGGGTTGGGACCTGGAAAGGTGGGCCCTAGGGGACGGAAGGGGTGGGGGAGGTGAAGGGAAGAGGTCAAGGTTTGACAGGAAATGTTTTTTGGACACACTGGGATGGGTAGATGGAGGGGGTTTGGAAGTGGAGGAAGAGGTAGTGGTTGTAGGAGGTGTTCGTTTGCTGACTTTGGGTGAAGTTGCATGGGCTGGAGGCTGTTGTGAGGTGGATGGCTGTTGGGTGGGTGTGTGACTGCGTTTGTGTACTTTGGGAGGAGAGCTCACAGACACACTGGTAGAGGACACAGGGGATGTGTGAATGGTAGTGAGGGTGGTGATTGCACGTGAGTGGTGTGCAGTGATGGGCATGCTGGTGATGGAGGTAGTGGCTGAGGATGTAGTGCATGCAGGTGTGAGTGGAGACGTGACAGGGAGGGAGGAGGGAGACGTGGAGGAGGGGGACACAGTGGAGGCAGTGGATGTTGGTATATGTACATGGGTATGATGCTTGTGTGAGTGCCTGTGGGATGTGTGGTGCTTATGTTTGCCAGAGCTACCCTTGTGTGTTGAGGTGTGTGTATGCTGGTCCGATGGTGTGCTTGGGATAAGCTGAGGAACTGGGGATTGGGTCTCGGTGGAGGAAGTAGGAGGGGGGAGGTTGGACACAGGGACAATGGCTGCCATCAGTGCTGAGGCCAGAGTCTGAAACGCTAGCTGTTGGGATGCCTGGCCAGAATGAATGCCCTCCAGGTATGCATTTGTCTGTTGCAACTGCCTCTCAACACCCTGGATGGCATTCAGAATGGTAGACTTCCCAACAGGGAGGGATATCAGGAGGTCAATGGCCTCCTCACTGAGGGCAGCAGGGCTGACTAGGGCAGGGGCTGAGGTGCCTGGGACGAAGGAGATGCCCACCCTCCTGGGTGAGCGGCCACGGGGCACACGCTGAGGGGCTGCTGGGAGGGCGGTGTTGGTACGGGGGCTGTCAGCTGTACCTGTAGATGCGGGAGGCACAGAGGGGCCCGCCACCGCAAGGGAGCTCCCATCAGAGGAGGAGTCGGTGTCGCTGTTCTCTGCTCCAGTCCCCGCCGTGGAGCTCCCCTCGCCCTCCGTCCCACTGGTGAATTCTGACTCCGTAGTGCCGCCCTCCAGGGCCATGTGGGATGCAGCCCCCTCCTGCTCCGTTGGCACAGCTTCTCCACCTGATGATGCTAATGCACACAAGAACAGGGAGACCACAAAAAGGGGGGGGAAAGAAAGTAGAAAGGCATGTTCAGTACATGCAATACCGCTACCGTTGGCGGACACTACAGACACAGCAGCCCTCTGCACAACGCCATGTACTTAGAGTTTCCTAATTCCTCACAGGGACATGGGATACATAGCCTATGCCCGATTGCTGCACACATGGAAGTCACAGGAGCCTGACTAGGTGTAGATGGCTCTTACTACTGGTGG
The DNA here is from genome assembly GCF_031143425.1 of Pleurodeles waltl. Classification (NCBI taxonomy): domain Eukaryota; kingdom Metazoa; phylum Chordata; class Amphibia; order Caudata; family Salamandridae; genus Pleurodeles; species Pleurodeles waltl. The sequence goes on along the minus strand of NC_090443.1, from coordinate 297,166,675 downwards.
GGTTGGGGTGCCACTTAGCCTGCCTCACAAAGGGTCCTTGCCTACAAGGCTCGCCCTAGCCTAGGGGAACCCACAGCCCACCTACCACACCCAGACACCTCCAATGCGCGCTGAGTCAGATGGATGTGACTGTACTCACCCCCTTGTGGCTGCTGTGATGCCCTCAAGTGCCCATCCAACTCCGGATACGCCACCGCCAGGATTCGGAACATCAGGGGGGTCATGGTGCGACGGGCACCCCTCCCACGTTGGGAGGCCATCCCCAGCTGGGCCTCCGCCGTCTTCTTGCTCCAGCGGCAAATATCCTCCCATCTTTTACGGCAGTGGGTGCTCCATCTGTGGTGGACCCCCAGGGCCCGGATGTCCTTGGCGATGGCACGCCAAATATCCTTCTTCTGGTGGGCGCTAACCTACAGGAATAGTACAGGGGAAAAGGTACAACATTAAACGTCCGGGCCGTCACAGTCTTTGGCCCACGTTCCCACCCTTGCCCTGACGCACATACACTCACCGTCCGATCATGCACCCCTCATCACCCCCCTTATCTCACATCCAAACCACTCCAAACAGGCATTGCCCATACAGCATGCTAACAGTGTACTCATCTGTTTGTCTGTAGGACCGTAGAGTAGCGTGTACTGGGGGAGGACCCCATCCAAGAGTTTATCCAACTCCGATGTGAAGGCAGGGGTCCTTTCCCCAGACACATGAGCCATTGTCGCTTCCAGACTGAGGTCACAGCAGCACTTGCAGTGTAGGTCCTCTCCTATGAAAATGGCGGTCATGTCTGCGGCGGTGCGTACCGTCACCGCTGGCGAACATCATCATTGGCTCCTGGGACCCATAGGGTCCAATGTTAACCAATGCAGGATTGCGCCGCGGTCTTCGACCGCCTACCGCGACGGTGTACAATGCCAGCCCAGTTCCCTTATATCCCCTTGTCCCACATTACAGGTCAGGCAGCTGCCATTTCAGGGGGCCACATGGCATTATTTTTACATGCGTCACACATATCTAGGCCTTGCATACACACTAAGACAGGCACATAGCGGATTGACAAATGTGTGCAATAAAGTTGTTGTTTTAGTACCTCCGTGTTGGCTGACCCTCTGCTCGCTGTTCTCATCCATAGAGCACGTCCGCTGGGGCAGGTGATGAGATGGCGGCATCCTCTGGTGTACAGACCGCTGGTGGACCTGGCGGCAATGGAAGAGCGACATGTAATTGTCACCTACAGACTTGATCGTGCCACAATCCAGGAACTGTGTGCCCAGTTGGAGCCAGACCTGATGTCAGCTATCCATCATCCCACAGGAATCCCTCCACTAGTGCAGGTCCTGTCTGTACTCCATTTCCTGGCAAGTGGGTCTTTTCAAACAACAGTGGCCTTAGCATCAGGGATGTCCCAGGCTATCTTCTCTAACGTGTTGTCCAGAGTGTTGTCTGCCCTGCTGATACACATGTGCAGCTACATCGTTTTCCCTCAGGGGGAGGATTTGCCTACAGTGAAAGGTGACTTCTATGCCCTGGGACATATCCCCAACATCATAGGTGCCACTGATGGGACACATGTGGCCTTGGTACCCCCGCAGTAGTGAACAGGTGTACAAAAACCGGAAGAGCTACCATTCGATGAATGTGCAGATGGTGTGTTTGGCCGACCAGTACATCTCCCATGTGAATGCCAAATTTCCTGGCTCAGTGCATGACACTTACATTCTGAGGAATAGCAGCGTCCCTTATGTGATGGGGCAACTCCAGAGGCACCGTGTGTGGCTATTAGGTGAGGACAAGGACCCTATACAGTGAGAATAGCTGTCTAGGGTTGCCCCTAATGGTTAGTGTGTGTCTAACAGTTGTCCCTCGACATCTGCAGGTGACTCTGGCTACCCCAACCTATCATGGCTACTGACCCCAGTGAGGAATCCCAGGACAAGGGCAGAGGAACGGTACAATGAGGCACATGGGTGAACTAGGAGGGTTATAGAGAGGACCTTCGGCCTCCTGAAGGCCAGGTTCTGGGCCTCCATATGACAGGTGGTTCCCTATACTACTCACCAAAGAAGGTGTGCCAGATCATCATGGCCTGCTGTATGCTGCACAACTTGGCTTTGCGACGACAGGTGCCTTTTCTGCAGGAGAATGGTCCAAAAGGAGGTCTTGTGGCAGCTGTGGAGCCTGTGGACAGTGAAGAAGAGGAGGCAGAAGAAGAGGACATAGACAACAGAAACACCGTGATCCAACAATACTTCCAGTGAGACATGATAAGAAGACATCACTGCCTCCTACATCTGATAAAATTGTTCGACCTCTCATCTGTCTGTCACTTTCACCCAGTGTATGGACCCTAATTTGTCACTTTCCCTTTCGATTTCACAGATGTGGGTCCCACTGTGTGACCTCTGCTATGTTACCTCATGGACTAGAGCTATGTGACATAGGTATGTTGACAATACAATGGGCATTGCTATTTCCCCTCAGTTATTGCAAATACACATTTGTGAAAGCACAGACTGACTCCAGATTGTTTTGTAATTCAAGGGTGTTTATTTAAGTGCTAAAAAGTGGAGGGGGGTTGTAAAATGAGCAGGGGTGATGGTGGAGGAATGTCCATGGCAGAGTCCAGTTATTTGTCTCACAGGTGCATTGTCCAAAGGGGCATAAGAAGTGGAGCTAGGGCAGTTTAAGGATGGACAGGGTGACAAAGTGGGACAGAAGGATGACATTCAGGGTGGTCTCATTTCTTGGCGGGGGTCTTGGCATTGTTCTCTGTCTTTGTCCTGGATCTCAGGGACCGCTTGCGGGGTGGTTCTCCATCTGCAGGGGGTGGGGTGCTGGTGTTGTGGTCCTGTGGCGGTGCCTCCTGTCCACTAGCGCCGGCGGAGGTGGTGGGCAGTTTATCATCCAGGCTAGTGTCAGGGGCCCCTTGTTGTGCCACAGTGTCCCTCCTGGTGTTCACGAGGTCCTTTACTACCCCTACAATGGTGCCCAGGGTGGTGTTGATGGACTTGAGTTCCTCCCTGTACCCCAAATACTGTTCCTCTTGCAGCGGCTGGGTCTCCTGAAACTAGGCCAGTACCGTTGCCATAGTCTCCTGGGAATGATGGTACGCTCCCATGATGTTGGAGAGAGCCTCGTGGAGAGTGGGTTCCCTGGGCCTGTCCTCCCCCTGTCGCATAGCAGACCTCCCAGTTCCCCGGTTTTCCTGGGCCTCTGTCCCCTGATCCGTGTTCCCACTGCCCCCAGGTCCCTGCTGTTCTTGGGTTTGTGGGTTAGCCTGGGTTCCCTGTAGTGGTTGACACACTGCTGCTTGACATGTCCTGGGGACATAGGTATGGGCCCGTTAGGTGGGTGCTGTGCTGGTGTTTCCTGAGGGGGAAGGCTCTGTAGTGGCCTGTGACTGTTTGAGGGGAACAGACTGTCCCGAGGTCCCAGATGGGCCAGGCTGGTCATCTAGATCCAGTTGGACAGAGCTGCTGTCATCACTGTGGGGGGAGTGGGCATGTATGGAACCTCCTGTCCGGTGACGTTGTGTAGGGCTCCTGCAGGGGTGTAAAGGCATGATTATTGCATCTGTGGTGCCATGGTGTGCAATGGGTGGGTGACCCTGTACCCCAGTGCTTACATTCTTGTGTAGGACCTTGTGTGAAGATTGTTTAGGGGTCTGTGTGGGTATGTGTAGTGGACATGCATTGGTGATGGGTGTCCATGCTTTGTTGTTGCATGCAGGGCTTGGTGTTGGGATGTGTGGTTTGTGTTAGTGGGACATATGTGAGGAGTTGGAGTGATGGGGGTGGGGGTGAGGGCGAGGGTATGTGATAGCATGCAGGTAGGGTGGGGGATGAAGTTGTGAAAGACAGACTTACCAGAGTCCATTCCTCCAGCTACGCCTGCGAGGCCCTCAGGGTGCAGTATAGCCAAGACCTGCTCCTCCCATGTAGTTAGTTGTGGGGGAGGAGGTGGCGGTCCGCCAGTCCTCTGAACCGCAATGTGGTGAGACCACGGAACGCACCTTCCCCCGTAGGTCGTTGCACCTCTTCCTGTTGTCATACCGTGTTCTTGGGTGCTGCCCCACTGCGTAGACCCTGTCCACGATTCTGCGCCATAGCTCCATCTTCCTAGCTATGGAGCTGTGCTGCACCTGTGATCCGAATAGCTGTGGCTCTACCCGGATGATTTCCTCCACTATGACCCAGAGCTCCTCCTCAGAAAACCTGGGGTGTCTTTGCGGTGCCATGGGGTGGTGTGAGTGATGTGTGAGGTGGTGTGTGGTGTGTTTTGTGATGTGTGGGGTGATGTTTAGGGGTATGTGTTGTTTTGTGCGTGGATGTATATGAGTGATGGTGTTGTGTGCCTCTGTATGCTGGTGTGGTCTTTGCTTTGCTGTCTCTCTGCTTCTTCCAAATGGTTTGTTGTAAGGGTTTGTGGGTAATGTGGGTGTGTGTTTTATATTGGTGTGGGTGTGTGGGAGTGGTGTGTGTATGTGTATCAGGTGTGTGTATTTGGAATTGTCCTATGTGGTACTGTTTTGTAAATGTGTGTGTATTTTGAGCGCAGCGCTGTGTACCGCCAATGGAATACCGCGGTTGAAAGACCGCCGTGTGGATTAGTGGGTCGTGATAGTGTGGGCGTATTCCTGTTGGCTTGACAGTGGAGGTTTTGTTATCGCCAGTTTATCACTGACCTTTGGTGTGGCGGACTTGTGTGGGTGTCTAGATTTTGGCAGATTCTGAGCTGTGGGTCGTAATAGCTGTGGTGGAATTCTGCGGCCGCGGCGGTGTGTTGGCGGTCTTCTGCACGGCGGTAAGCGGGATTTACCACCAATGTTGTAATGAGGACCAAAGACATTAAAAATTCCATGAAATGTTGTATCAATCACAAGACCATTGACGCCTCTTCTATGGTTGGATTATTTTTTAGTTTATATGTATAATAATTTGACACTGTTCGAGAGAAATATTGTTGAATGACTTATCAATGATTACAACTAGTATTGGGCATTCTTTATAAGTATTTGATAGTAACGGGTGCCCCTGTGTTGTATTTTGTTCAATTGATTGACCAGTCAATCAGTTTTAGGGGGTTGGAGGGTGTAATCCCCATTGAGTGCACCGTTAAAGATCAATGTGAAATTCAAAATATTACTCAGAACTTGGGGCGCCAATTCTTCCTTAACCAAACACCCCCTCTGGAAGCAATGCTCAGAACCTCACCTACACTATCATGAAGGATACCCTACTCACAAGATTATGGTCTCACCCCTGAGCAGTATAAGGATAAGTTTAGGTCCTATAATAAGAAGTAATCCCAAACCTGGTTGGAATGTGTTGATTCTTATTGCAGGTCACTGGATGGTTGGGTGAAGGGCAGTAAGGTAACTACGTATGAGGGGCTTTGCAATCTAATTGCTTGGGAGCACTTGTACAGTTTATGTTTTCCAGAGCTGCGCCAGCACCTGATTCGACAGCAAGCCAACTGATCTCAGGAAGCTTACACAGGAAGCGGACCGCTGGGAGAACACCAGGGTCCAAAAGAGGTATGGGGGAGACTACACCATGGGTGGGCAGGGTCCCTCTCAGAAGAAAGGGGGGTATGGGTAAACAGGAGTTGTTCTCTAAAGTGCCCCAAACTGATTCCCAGGGTAAGGATTACCAACCCCCCAGTCAGAAGAAGCCATGGTTCTCCAAAGGGAAGACAGTGGCAGGTGGTCCCCCACGTAAGTGCTATGCATGTGACCAGGTGGGTCATGTGGAGGGGACCCCAAATACCCCAAAAGAACACCAGCACCCACTGGTGCGCCATCCCAGGGTTTGGCCAGTGTAGCGCTTGGGGAAGAGTTGGTTCCAGGTGGGTGGGAGCCAGCTGAGATGATCCTTGTCTCACTAGGGGACAGTGAGATGGTCCAGAGAACCCTTGTGCCTGCGAACACTAAGAAGTACAGGCAGTGGGTGACTATCAATGGACAGAGGGTAGAGGCTCTGAGAGACACAGGAGCCAGTGTGACTACAGTGCGGAGTCACCTGGTGTCTGAAGAGCAGATTGATTCCCCGGGTACTTCACTAAGCAGTTGCAGTGGACAACTCAGAGCACCTGTGCAGAGTGGCGCAGGTCCCTTTGAATGGGGGGGGGGATCTCAGGTTCCTTGAAGGAAGCTGTGAGTCCATCCATGCCTGTTGATTGTTTGCTAGGCAATGACCTGGAGGATTCCCCTTGGAAGGAGGTGGAACACAGGTTTCACTTGGAGATGTTGGGTCTGCCTGGGTGGGTATGCGTAGCCACCCGGTCAATGGCAGCCCGTTAGGGTGGTCAAGAGCCCCTGGAGCCTGAAACAGTGGTCCAGGGGACTGCCAAGAAGAAGAAGGGCAGGGGGCGTGGGAAACCAGCACCAGTATTTCCCACGGTCCGGGAGGAGGCGGAGTCCGAGGGTAACGCCCCTGAGCCCACAGGGGAACAGGTGGCTGAACTGGGGGAGGTCCCTGAGCTGTCGCAGTGGCAGAAGAACAGAGGACCCAAAGGGAGGCATTCTGTGAAGCACAGAAAACTTGCCCTACTCTAGAGGGACTGTGGCAGCAGGCTGCAGCTCAGGGGGCTGGCGAGGAGCCCAATACTCACCTGTTCTATTGGGAGGATGGCCTCCTGTATAGTGAGCCTAAGGTTCCTGAGACTGGGTCAGCTCGTATGCTGGTGGTACCCCAGTGCTTCAGGGCCTTCCTACTGGGGTTGGTTCATGATGTGCCTTTGGCAGGACATCTGGGGCAGGACAAGACCTATAATAGGCTTGTCTCCCACTTCTATTGGCCCCAGACGAACAAGCATTCTGTTGCACACTGTATGTTTTGCCCAACTTGCCAGGCAAGTGACAAGAGTGGGAGGAAATGTAAGGCCCCCCTCCAACCTTTACCCGTGGTTAGTACTCCCTTTGAGAGGGTAGGTATTGACATTGTGGGGCCTCTTGACCCCAAGACAGCCTTGGGCAACAGGTTCATCCTGGTCTTGGTGGACCATGCCACCCGGTACCCACAAGCCATTCGTCTGAGGTCAGTCACTTCCCCTGTGGTAGGTCGTGCACCAATGTTTTTTTTTACCCGCGTGGGGTTCCCCACGGAAGTGGTATCTGATAGGGGTACCCACTTCATATCCACGTATATTAAGTCTCTGTGGAAAGTGTGTGGGGTGACCTACAAGTTCAACACACCGTACCACCCCCAAAGTAATGGTCTGGTTGAGAGATTCAACCGCACCTTGAATGGCATGATTCATAGCCTGTCAGAGCCCTCGAGGCGGACGTCCGACGTCCTCTTGCCATGCTTCCTGTTTGCTTACAGGAAGGTGCCTCGAAAGGGACTTGGGTTTAGTCCCTTTGAGCTCACCTATGGCCACCCTGTGAGAGGACCTTTGAGTCTGGTGAAGGAGGCTTTGGAGAAAGCTCCTAGTAAAGCCGCCCCCCCCACCAAGGATGTATTTAGCTACATGCTGGCCTTGAGAAACCAGACTGCCCGCTTCAGGAGTCTTGCTCAGGAGAACCTAGAAGCAAGCCAGGAGGATATGAAACGATAGGAATGCCACTCTGGTCGAGTTTCAAGCTGGTCGTAAAATGTGGGTGATGGAGCCAGTGGAGCCTAGGGCACTCCAGCATAAGTGGGCTGGGCCATTTGAGGTGGTGGAGCGCAAGAGTGAAGTGACCTACCTGGAGGACTTGCAGTCTCCAAGGAACCCTTTAAGGGACCTTCAGGTGAACCGCCTCAAACCTCACTTTGAGCGGACTGAGCTGTCCATGCTCCTTGCAACAGAGGATGGGGTGGAGGAGGAGAGTGAGCCTCTTCCTGACCTCCTGTCTGCAAGAGAAAAAGATGGGTCTGTGGAGGGAGTGATCCTCTCCCCGTCCCGGACGGAGGAGCAGCAGGGTGACTGTTGCCATGTGTTGGGACAGTTTGCCTCACTGTTTTCCCTGATCTCAGGAGTCACACACTTCTGCTCACATGATGTGGACACTGGGGACAGTACAACTACTAAACAAAAGGTTTACAGGGTGACTGACAGGGTCAGGGCATGCATTAAGGATGAAGTATCCAAAATGCTTACCCTAGGGGTTATTGAGCACTCCAGCAGTCCTGGGGCCAGCCCAGTGGTGTTGGTCCAAAAGGCTGCTGCATCTGGTGCCACGCCGGAACTCAGGTTCTGTGTGGAATACCGGGGACTCAATGAGGTTAGCAAGACTGACGCACACCCCATCCCCTGAGCTGATGAGCTCAATGACCAGTTAGGAGCTGCCAAGTACCTCAGTACATTTTACTTTACATCGGGTACTGGCAGATTGCCTTAACTGAGGGGGCCAAGGAGAGGTCAGCATTCTCTACCCCAGATGGACACTTTCAATTTAAAGTGATGCCATTTGGGATGAAGAATGCCCCTGCCACCTTTCAGAGGTTGGTCAACCAGGTGTTGGCTGGGCTGGATGAGTTCAGTGCCGCCTACCTGGATGACATTGCTATTTTCAGTTCCACATGGGAGGAACACCTGCAACACCTTTGGAGAGTGTTAGAGGCCCTGCAGAAGGCAGGCCTCACTATTAAGGCGAGCAAGTGCCAAATAGGGCAGGATTCTGTGGTGTACTTGGGACACCAGGTGGAGAGTGGCCAGGTGGCACCCCTACAGCCAAAAATGTATACAGTTCTGGCTTGGGAGCCTCCCAAGACCCAGACTGAAGTGAGAGCCTTCTTAGGTCTCACAGGATACTACCGGAGGTTTGTCAAGGGTTATGGTACCATTGTTACCCCTTGACTGAGTTAACTTCTAAGAAGCAACCCAAAAAGATGATCCGGACAGAGGCTTGCCAGACGGCTTTTGATGCCCTGAAGGCTGCCATGTGCACAGCTCCTGTGCTGAAGGCACCTCACTACTCCAAGGAGTTTGTTGTGCAAACAGACACCTCAGAGCATGGTATTGGAGCTGTACTCTCACAGCTTAATGAAGAGGGCTTAGATCAACCCACAGCCTTCATTAGCAGGAGGTTACTTCCCAGGGAACGTAGGTGGAGTGCCATAGAACGTGAAGTGTTTGCTGTAGTCTGGGCACTGAAGAAGCTAAAACCCTACTTGTTTGGGACTCACTTCTGAGTTCAGACCGACCACAGGCCCCTCAGACGGTTAATGCAGATGAGGGGTGAGAATCCAAAACTGTTAAGGTGGTCCATTTCCCTACAGGGGATGGACTTTACGGTGGAACACCATCCTGCTACAGAACATGCCAATGCTGATGGTCTGCCCAGGTTCTTCTGCCTTAGTGATGAGAACTCCCATGAGTTGGGTAGTTGCTCCCCACTTTCAGCTGGGGGGGGGGGTTTCAACAACACATGTTAGACTGTTCATCCTTGGCATGGTCTCCCTTAACTTTTTGCCTCTGTTTCCCAGGTTGCTGATGTGTGCTGGACTCTGATTTTGCTGTTTTTGTTACTCTGGGAACTTTACCACTGCTAACCAGTGCTAAAGTGTAAATGCTACTTTACAAAATGTGTATGTAATTGGCTTATCCATGACTGGCATATTAGATTTATTAATAAGTCCCTAGTACAGTGCACTAGAGGTGCCCATGGCCTGTAAATCAAATGCTACTAGTGTGCCTGCAGCACTGGTTGTGCCACCCACATAAATAGCTCTGTAATCATGTCTCAGACCTGCCACTGCAGTGTCTGTGTGCGGAGTTTTAACTGTAAATTTGACTTGGTAAGTGTACCCACTTGCCAGGCCTAAACCTTCCCCTTTCTTACATGTAAGTCACCCCTAAGGTAGGCCCTAGGTAGCCCCAAGGGCAGGGAGCAATGTATGGTTAAGGTAGGACATATAGGCCCTCATTACAACCCTGGTGGTCGGTGACAAAGCGGCGGTAATACTGCCAACAGGCCAGTGGTAAAAAGATGGAATTTTGACCACGGCGGAAACCGCCCACACAGACAGCCATTTTAACACATCGACCGCCACGGCGGAAGCAACAAGCACCGCAGCGGTAACCACCAACAGCCAGGCGGAAGACAATGTACCACCCACAGTATTACAACTGGCCTATCCGCCACCTTTTCCGGGGTGGTACTAATGACAGTACAAAGAAGGAAATGACTCACCTCTGGACACTCAAGGAAGAACCACGACGCTATGGAGCCCGAACTGTAGGTGTTCCCATGCTGGTCTAACTCCTCCTATACCAGGAATACCAACGCAGGTGGCGACGACGACCACGGTGAGTACTGCCGCCTAGCACAGAGGGGAGGGGGGAGGAAAAAGAGTGACACACACACACGGAACACACAACACCCCCACCCCTAACACCATACACACAAACAGATGCAGCAATAAAACATTTTTACCCGGTACTCCTCAGGAATAATGCAAGGACAAAAGGAAGTGATTAAAGTGAGTGTACTAAGATAAAAAACTAGAAATATGTCCTCAGAAATCAAAACAGTCTTTACATATATACAGATGGAGGGACACTGCCCAGCCCAGAATGTCTGTGGGCCACAGGGCCACATCACATAGGCGAAGGCCCCACCTTACTCCTGCATCAACACGGAGAGAACACTGCTGGGGCATCAGGTTGAAAATACACAGGCACCTCAGGGGGACGAGGAAGGAGGGGCACCCCAGCCGAAAGACGGAACAACACCACTGCTCCTGGAGGGGGGCACATGCCTTGTGCTTGATCCTGGGGAGTGCAAAGGCAGTCTCTCAAGTGGGTGGTTTGCCCACTGCTTGGTCCTGGGGAGTGCAAAGCCACAGTCTCTCAAGAGGGTGATTTGCCCACTGCTTGGTCCTGGGGAGTGCAAAGCCACAGTCTCTCTAGTGTGTGGTCTGCCCACATGTTCTGGAGGAGGCCTTGTGCCCAGTGTGCTTCATCCTGGCAAGGATGGGGTGAGTGGATGCCTTCTCCACTGGTTCTGGAGAGGGCATTGTGCCCAGTGTGCTTCATTCTGGCAAGGAGGGAACGAGTGGATGCCTTCTTCCACTGGTTCTGGAGGGGGCCTTGTGCCCAGTGCGCTCCATCCTGGCAAGGATGGGGTGAGTGGATGCCTTCTCCAATGGTTCTGGAGGGGGCATTGTGCCCAGTGTGCTTCATCCTGGTAAGTAGGGGGTGAGTGGATGCCTTCTTCCACTGGTTCTGGAGGGGGCCTTGTGCCCTGTGATGCAGTTCTTGGGGAGTGCAAGGTCACAGTCACTCACCTGGGTGTTACACCCACACGATTTGCAGTGGTCAGGATGCATTACAGTCCATGGAGGCAGGACTACCTACTGCACGCCGGCGGCGACGGCTGCGCAGTGGTGGCAGTGCCGGTGCTGGCAGTGGTGGAGGGAGGCTCCAGCCCTTCCCCACAGCCTCGGACGGCTTCCCACTGGGGCTGCTGATGCTGGCAGTGCTGGTGTTGGAGCTGCCAGTGGTGGGAGGCTCCAGCCCTTCCCTTGCAGCCTCGGACAGCTGCCCACTGGGGCTGCTAATGCTGGCAGTGGTGCTGGTGGTGGTGCTGGTGGCAGTGCTGGTGCCGGTGCTGCCAGTGGTGGGGGGAGGCTCCAGCCCTTCCCCTGCAGCCTTGGACGGCTGCCCACTGGAGCTGCCGATGCTGGCAGTGGTGCTGCCAGTGGTGGGGGGAGGCTCCAGCCCTTCCCCTGTAGCCTTGGACAGCTGCACACTGGGGCTGCTGATGCTGGCAGTGGTGCGGATGCTGGTGCTGGTGGCGGGGCTGCCAGTGGTGGCGGGGAGGCTCTAGTCCTTCCCCTGCAACCTCGGACGGCTGAAGCTCCATGGTTGGTGTTGTGTGCTGAGATTCAGCCCCAGCACCGGGCCTCCTATACTTTCTGCCTGCAGTGGCGGGCCTTTTGCCCTTGCCATGTGTTGGTGCCTCCTTGCCATGTAGTGGTGCCTCCACACCCTTGCCACGTGGTGGTGCCCCTTTACCCGTGGCAGCTGGTGGTACATCCTTGCCCTTCCCCTTGGCAGCTGGTGCAGGCACACTGGCAGTGCTGATGTTTTTTCTTGGAGCCGCTCACACCTGCAGTAGCTGCCGAAACAACTGTAGCGGTGAAATGTGTGGCTAAGGTGCTAGCCTAGCTTCTGCCCACTCTGGCCCGACGTGAAGGACGAGGGGGGGACTTTAGGGAAGAGGTCAATGGCAGAGAGGAAAAGCGTCTTAGGTCCCTGGGGCGGGAAGAGGGTGAAGGTTTGGGAGTGGAGGAAGAGGGAATAGTGGTTGGAGGTGTCTGTCTGCTGTGTGTGGGTGCAGATGCATGGGCTGGATGCTGTTGTGAGGTGGAAGGGTGTTGGGTGTCTGAGTGCTTGAGTTTGTGTAGTTTGGGAGGAGGGGCACAGACACAGTGGGAGAGGACACAGGGGACATGTGCATGGATGTGGGATGGTGACTGCCAGTGAGGGGTGTGTAGTGATAGGCATGATGGTGATGGAGGTAGTGGATGAGGATGTAGTGCATGCAGGTGTGAGTAGAGATGCTACTGGGAGGGAGGTGGACGAGGAGGAGGGGGACACAGTGGAGGCAGTGGATGTTGGTGTGTCTGCATCTGGGTGGTGTTTGTGTGAGTGCCTGTGGGATGATGTGTGGTGCTTGTGTTTGCCTGAGCCACTCCTGTGTTTTGTCTTGGGTGCATGCTGGTCTGTCTGTGTGCTTGGGGTAGGTTGGGGTTGAGGGGAATGGGACTGGGTAGAGGAAGTTGGAGGGGGGAGGCTAGAGACAGGGACAATGGCTGCCATCAGGGAGGAGGCCGGAGCCTGGAATGATCTCTATTGGGCCGCCATGCCAGAGTAAATGCTCTCCAGGAATGCATTTGTTTGTTGCAAATAGTCAGGCAGCCCCTGGATGGCATTCACAATGCTTGACTGCCCAACAGAGATGGATCGCAGGAGGTCAATAGCCTCCTCACTCAGGGCAGCAGGGCTAACTGGGGCAGGGCCTGAGGTGTCTGGGGAGAAGGAGATGTCCACCCTCCTGGGTGAGCGGGCACAGGAAACTCGCCGAGGGGCTGCTGGGAGGGCGGTGATGGTATGGGGGATGGCGGCTGTACCTGTAGTTGGGGTGGCCACAGAGCTGTCCGCCACCACTGGGGAGCTTCCATCGGAGAAGGTATCATTTTCAGAACTGTCCTCTCCTGTCTCTGCCATGGTGCTCCCCTCGCCCTCCGTCCCACTGGTGCCCTCACCGTCGGTGGATTCGGCCTCCTGGGCCCTGTAGGATGCAGCGCCCTCGGTCGCTGGTGCCTCTGCTCCTCCGCCAGATGATGCTAATGCACATTAGGACAGGATGACACAATAAAAAGGGGGGGGGAAGAGACAAAGGAAACATTTGGTCAATGGCAGCAACAACACCACCGTTGGCATACACAACACACTCACACACAGGGAACAGCCCTACGCACTAGGCAAAGCACTACCAGTCACAATGCTAGTCACCAGCCCATGGACAAGAATACCTAACCCCAACTGCAGCATACCTGAGACCCACAGAGCCATGCCCAGTCGTGGATGCCCACTAGCTTTGTTGGAGGTGTATTTCATCAGCCCCTGCCCCACTTGGAACCTCCCCTGCAATGTCCGGCCTGGCCTAGGGAAACCAACAGGCCCACATCCCCCAACCAGCTACCACTCCGCCATGCGCAAGTAGTATTTTGGAAAATTGTACTCACCCCCTTGTGGCTGCTGTGATGCCCTCATGCACCCATCCAGCTCCTGATAGGCCACCGCCAGTATGCATCATGGGGGTCAGGGTACCACGGGCATCACTTCCTCGTTGTGAGGCCATCAATATCTGGGCCTTTGCCGTCTTCCTTACCCAGCGTCTCAGGACCTCCCACCGGTTCCGACAGTGGGTGCTCCGCCTGCCGTAGACCCCCTGGGTCCGCACATCCTTGGCGATGGCATGCCATATACCCTTTTTCTTATGGGCACTGACCTGCAGAGAAAATACACCTAGAAAAAGGGTATCAGTCATACCGTCCGGCTTGTTACACTAATGGCCCACCATATCCCTCTCATCCCCTTACGTACACACATCGCCCATCATACATGCAGCAATCTGCCCAGGACCCCTAAACCACTCCCCCCTTACACAAGGCCATCACATACAGCACTCCATGCATTCATACCCAATGCATCATGCTCACAGGGTACTCACCTGTTGGTCTGGAGGCCCATACAGCATTCGGTACTGGGGTAGGACCCCATCCACCAGTCTTTCCCCAGTGACTCAAGCCATGGTCGCTTCCAGACACATGTCACAGCAGCACTTGCAGTGTAGGTCCTCTCCTGTTGAAGGTTAGGTAGCAAGTGAGAGAACAGATAGGAAATGGCGGTCAGGTCCGCGGCGGTGTGTACCGTCACCGCCGGCGTACTGTCACCGCCGGTGTACATCACCATTGCCTACTGTAACCCATAGGGTCCAATGACAACCAATGCGAAGTTGCACGGCGGAACTCGACCACCATCTCGCAATGGCGCACGTCAGCGGCATTACCTCATTTCCACATGTCCCTCCAAACAGGTCAGGCGGGCGCCATTTCGGGGGGGGCAGGGAGGCCATGGCACCTAACTGCGTCACAGCACACATAGGCACCATTTTCCCCTATAGAACAACATACTGTTTCTGTCACAACTTGCATTGCACTGTACATTTAGGAAATGTTGAGTACTGACCAGATGCTCATCGCTTTGTCCCCTAGATTACAACTGCAGCAGAATAATAGGAGATGGAGACATCCCCCGTGTACAGGCCCCTGGTGGACTAGGCAAGAATGGAGGACAAGCACATTATCCTCACCTACATACTTGACAGGGCCACTATCCAAGAGCTGTGTGCCCAATTGGAGCCAGACCTGATCTCTGCTATCCGTCAGCCCACTGGGATCCCCCTATTGTGCAAGTCCTATCAGTGCTCCATTTCCTGGCAACTGGCTCCTTCCAAGTGATAGTGGGCTTGGCAGCAGGAATGTCTCAGCCAATGTTCTCAATAGTGCTGACCAGAGTGTTGTCTGCCTTGATGAAACACATGCGCAGCTACATTGTTTTCCCCACAGGTGGAGGATCTGCCCACAGTGAAAGCTGACTTCTATGCATTTGGACATATCCCCAACATCATTGGGGCAATAGATGGGACACATATTGCCTTTGTCCCCCCTTGGAGGAGAAATGAACAGGTGTTCAGAAATCGAATTAGCTTTCACTCTATGAATGTGCAGATAGCGTGCCTGGCGGACCAGTACATCTCCCATGTGAATGCAAAGTATCCTGGTTCTGTGCATGATGCCTTTATCCTGAGGAATAGCAGCATCCCATCTGTGATGGTTCAACTCCCGAGGCACAGGGTGTGACTAATAGGTGAGGCCATGGTTCCCAACCAGTATATGTTGGTGTACGGGTATGGGGTTGGCCCTAAGGGTTAGTGTCTGGCTAACTGGTATCCCTCAGTATTTGCAGGTGACTCAGGTTACCCCAACCTCTCATGGCTACTGACCCCAGTGAGGAATAACAGGACAAGGGCAGAGGAACATTACAATGAGGCACATGGGCGAACAAGAAGAATTATAGAGCAAACCTTTGGCCTCCTGAAGGCCAGGTTTCGGTGTCTCCTTCTAACAGGTGGTTCCCTGTGCTACTCACCCAAGAAGGTGTGCCAGATCATCGTGGCATGTTGCATGTTGCACAACCATGCCTTGCATTGCCAGGTGCCTTTTCTGCAGGAGGATGAGGCTGGAGATGGGCGTGTGGCAGCAGTGGAGCCTGTGGACAGTGACGAAGAGGAGGCAGAGGATGTGGACAATAGAACATCAATCATTCAACAGTACTTCCAGTGACACACAGGTAAGACACTGTAACTTCACCTTCCATTGCAGTTTTGAATTGTAATTTTTCACTGGCGGGCTGATATTCCCACTACTATGGCCACTTACTGTACCCTTTGACATGTCTATTTACAGATATCTGTGCCCCACTCTGGTTCCTGGTGTACTGACTGCAGCAAACTACAGGTCATACCTATGTAAACATTACTTTACAGATGCAATTGCAATGTTTAAACCTTGTTAAAAGAATACATAGTTAAATGATTTGACATACTCCATATTGTTTTTTCAAAGGGTGTTTATTTAAGTGCTAATAAGTAGAGGGGATGTGCAATGGGTTGGGGTGATGGTGGAGGAAAGTCCAGGATAGAGTCCATTCTATTTGTATCACAGGTGCATTGTCCAAAGGGGCATAGGAAGGGGAGCAATGGCAGTTCAAGGTGGACAGGGTAACATTCAGGAGTGTCTTATTTCCAGGGGTCTTGGCAATAGTCTCTGGCTTCTGCCTGGATCGCACGGACCATTTGCGGGGTGATTCTCCTTCTGCAGGGGGTGGGGTGCTGGTGGGCTGTTGTTCCTGTGGCGGGGCCTCCTGGACACTAGCATCGGCAGAGGGGGAGGGCTGTTCATCGGTGTGGCTAGTGTCAGGGGCCTGTTGGTGTGCCACTGCCTCCCTCATGGTGTTGGCCATGTCTGCCAGCACCCCTGCAATGGTGACCAGGGTGGTGTGGATGTCCCTCTGGTCCTCCCTGATCCCCACGCACTGTCCTGCAACTTGACCAGTATCTGGCCCATCGCTTCCTAGGAATGGTGGTATGCTCTCAGGATGTTGGTGAGTGCCTCGTGGAGAGTCGGTTCCCTGGGCCTGTCCTCCCCCTGTCGTACAGCAGTCCTCCCAGCTTCCCTGTTGTCCTGTGCCTCTGTCCCCTGGACAGTGTGCCCACTGCCACTGACCCCAGGTCCATGATCGTCCTGTGTTTGTGGAGTGTCCTGGGATCCCTGTAGTGGTGGACACACTGCTGATTGACGTGTCCTGGGGACAGAGATATGGGCCTGCTGGGTGGGTACTGTGGTGGTGTTTCCTGAGGGGGAAGGCTCTGTGGTGGTAAGGGACTGTGGCTGGGTGACCGACTGCCCGGAGGTCCCTGATGAGCCAGGTTGGTCATCCTGATCCAGGCATGCAGAGCTGCTGTCATCCCTGTGGGCCGCTTCTGTGGGGTGACTGAATGCTGCTGGCATCTCCTCTCCGGTGATGTTGTGTTGGGTACCTGTGGGGATGTAAATGCAGTGTTATTGTTACTGCGTGTGACATATTGTGAATGGGTGTGTTGCCCTGTTGGATTGTGTTTGCCCTGGCAGCTTAGGCTTCTGTGTGTGGTGATTTGGTTGGCTAGGTAATTGTCTCAAGTGTGCATGCTTTGGTGATGGTGTCCATGCAGATCTGTGATGAGTGTCCATGCATTGGTGTTGCATGCAGGGCTTGGTATTGGGATGGGTGGGGTGTATGTGAGGTGGTGGAGTGATGGGGTGAAGGTAGGGGTGGGGTTATGTGATGGCATGCAGGTAGGGGGGATAAAATAGTAAAGATTTGACTTACCAGAGTCCAGTCCTCCTGCTACTCCTGCCAGGCCCTCAGGATGCAGTATTGCCAAGACTTGCTCCTCCCATGTTGTTAGTTGTTGGGGAGGAAGCGGGGGTCCACCGCCAGTCCTCTGTACTGCTATCTGGTGTCTTGCTACCACGGAATGCACCTTACCCCATAGGTCGGTCCACCTCTTCCTGATGTCATCCCTTGTTCTTGGGTGCTGTCCCACTGTGTTGACCCTGTCCATGATCCTCCGCCATAGCTCCATCTTCCTAGCAATGGATGTCTGCTGCACCTGTGATCCGAATAGCTGTGGCTCTACCCGGATGATTTCCTCCACCATGACCTTTAGTTCCTCCTCTGAGAACCTGAGGTGTCTTTGTGGTGCCATGGGTGTAGTGTGTGTGGTGCGTGTGAGGGGTGATGTGTTGGGGTGTGCTGTGAGGTGCGTGGATGGTGTATGGATGATGGTGTTCTGTTGCTCTGGTTGTGTGGGTGCTCTTGCTGTATCTCTCTCTAATGGCAATTTTTGTTAGTCGTAAAGGGTTGTGGGTATTGTGGGTGTGTGTTTTATAGTGGTGTGGGTGTGGTGTGTGTACGTGGGTCAACTGTGTTTTGTTTGAATTGTCCAATGTGGTGTTGTTTTGTCTGTGGGTGTCCATTGTGAGCGCGGTGGTATGTACCGCCAATGGTTTACCGTCGTTGAATGCCACCGCAGTGATTCGTGGGTTATAATGCTGTGGGCGTAGTTCTGCTGGCGTAACTGTGTGGGTTTTGGTACCGCCATTTTATCACTGACCTTTGGGCTAGCGGACCTATGTGTGTGTCTGTATAGTGACGGCTTGCTATGTGTGGGTCATAATATGGGTAGCGGCAAACTGCCGTGGCGGCGGTATGTTGGCGGCAGTCAGCATGGCGGTAAGTGGGATTTACCACCAATGTCATATTGAGGGCCACAGTAATGTGTTTTATATGTCCTGACAGTGATATATTGCTAAATTTGTTTTTCACTGTTGCAAGGCCTGTTCCTCTCATAGGTTAACATGGGGGCTGCCTTTAAATATGATTAAAGTGTAGATTCCCTTTAGGAGCGGATAGATATTTGGAGTTTGGGGTCCCTGAGCTCACAATTTAGAAATACATCTTTTAGTAAAGTTGATTTTCAGATTGTGTGTTTGAAAATGCCACTTTTAGAAAGTGAGCATTTTCTTGCTTAAACCATTTCTGTGACTCTGCCTGTTTGTGGATTCCCTGTCTGGGTCAGTTTGACAGTTGGGCTGGTTGCAACTCACACTAGACAGTGACACAAAGGGAGCTGGGGTGTAGTCTGCATTTCCTGATGAGCCATCTGTGCTCGGAGGGAGGGGAGGAGTGGTCACCCACATCTGAAAGGGCTGTGCCTGCCCTCACACAATGCAGTCTCCAACCCCCTGGTGAGTGTCTGGGGCCTGGCCTGGGCAAGGTAGGATTTCACATTCAAGAGAGACTTTGCTTTGAAGTAGGCCTACTTCAAAGGAGAAATTGGGTATAAGAAGGGCACCGAAAACCACAGACTTTAGAACACTTCTGGAAACCAAGAGGAACTTCTGCCTGGAGAAGAGCTGAGGAGCTGAGGAAGAAGAGATACCCTGCCTTTGACTGTGCTCTGTGGAGCTATCCTGCAGTTGCTGCTTCTGCCAGAGTAAGAGGGCAAAGACTGGACTTTGTGTGCCTTCCATCTTGTGAAGATCTCCAAGGGCTTGATTAAGAGCTTGTCTCCTGTTGTTTGAAGTCTCAGGGACAGCAAAGACTTCTCTCTGACAGCACCTGGAGTCTCTGGAGAGACTCCTACTCTGCCCTGCCCATCCAGTTCCTGGATCCTGAAAGGGGAAGCTAGCAGCCTAAGAGGAAGAAATCCACGCACAGAATGCTGTGTGGGTAAAAGATCAACGGGACACCGATCTGCGTCTGGAAAATCGACGCGCCGCCGGCTTTGCTGCTGAAAATAGACGCTCGCTTGCAACGCGACCAAAGAATCGACGCATGGAGCTGGAGAAACGACACACAGCATCGCTAACGGAGGCTGGTGAGATCGCAACCTGCGCTGCATGGTTTTCGGATCATCGTGAGGCTGAATTTCTGACGCAAGCACGCTGGGTGTGTGAAAACAACGCAAGGCCTACCCGGACCCGAGATTGCTGACCGGATCGACACATAGCTCTCCTGAAGAGAGAAGAAACAACACACCCGACCCGACAAAAGGAGAAACAACGGAAGGTCTCGCTCATGAGTGAAAAAGACGCATCGCAAGTCCTTTTTATCGCACACACGCCCGTGTGGGGTTATATTTGACGCACCCAAGGTTCATTTTCACGCTAACAGTGTTAGTGTGTGTATAAAACTACTATAAGACTCTTTTTTCTTTTTAATTGATTACTTGTGTATTGTGGATTTTTGTTGTTTTGGTCTTGTTTTGTTTAGAAAAATATTTTCTATTTTTCTAAACCTGTGTTGTGTCATTTTGTAGTGTTTTCATTAAGTTACTGTGTGTGTTTGTACAAATACTTTACACCTAGCACTCTGACGTTAAGCCTACTACTCGTGCCAAGCTATCAAGGGGGTAAGCAGGGGTTAGCTGAGGGCGATTATCTTTTACCCTGACTAGAGTGAGGGTCCTTGCTTGGACAGGGGGTAACCTGACTGCCAACCAAAGACCCCATTTCTAACAGTGTGCCACACACTTTTGTCATAAATAAGACTGTTAGTGTTCTAGTTGTTCATTAGAACACTGAGGGAGGATGCAGTAGAACACAAGGAAATCAACCCACAGGCTGCTTCTGTTGGAAGTACATGTTTTACTGAGAATGTCAAACTTCATTCTCATATGGATGAGAAGGATAATGTGAATTTACAGAAAATAAGCGCTAATTTTTGCGTCTGGGGCACTTTCCATAACCCCTACGGGAAAATCATGAGAAAACAGTTTTCTCTCGAACATGATTCATGAAATCCCAGCAGAAGGCTTGTTCACAGGGTAAAATCACTTTAGAACACACCACCATTACTAAAATTATTATGGCACTATAAACAAATGATTTATATTGAAACAAAAATCTTTCATCATCCTTTATACATTCTCCGGTTACAGTTCCTGCACTTTTTCACCGCACTTGCTTATTGATTTCAAAAAAACGTTTTACTTTCTGGACTGGTCTTTCCTAGATAAGATATTGCTCAAACTGGGATTTGGACCTCGGATTACATCCTACGTGTGTGTTCTTCATGCAGTGCCACAGGCCCAGGTGCAGGGTGAATGGTACACTATCCTCCAGATTCTTGACTGGATGGGGAACCAGGCAGGAATGCTCACTGTCCCTCCCAATATTTGCCCTGACAATAGAGCCATTAGTGGCTTGGGTGTGATATGACTCACAGGTCTGGGGGTTCTACTGGGTAGTGGTGATGAAAGACAGAATAGCCATTCATGCCACCAAGGTCCTTCTGTTTATGGCCTGACACAATGTGACAAGACCCTGCCTAATTCATATTCTGGAGGCATATGGGTCAGCATCTGGCCTGAGCGTAAATGGTTTAAATTCCTCCTGGCTCACCTGAAAGGCCTGAGGGTCAGCATCTGGCCTGACCGTAAATGGTTTTGGTCTTTGGACCTTCCTATTCCCTGTCTTAGCTTTTTGTACCTATGGGTGTGTATATAATATGGGAGCCTGGGCTGGCTTGGAGGCTGAACTTCCAGTCACTCACTCGGAGAGTTCAAGAAGATTTGGGCAGATGGAACCAAACTGCCATTCAACCTCATGGGCAGGGTGGCATTGTTCAAGATGATGATTCTCCCATGTATGTAGTATATTGTTCAAAATCTCCCTTTTTCTATCGCACAAAGATGGCTCCATGCAATCATGGCCAAGGCATGTAATTTTATATTTAATAATAAGCCACTCAGAATTGCATTCGGTAAATGTGTTTTGTCCATGTATGATGGTGGGCTTGCCATGGTCGGCATGCTCCTCTATTACTCGGCAGCACAAATCTTAGTGGTAAATGACTGGCTGAAGGGTGAATGGCTGGTTGCTGTTTTCAGGGTGGATGTTGCACTAATAGTTAAGATAACATCATGGGTATCCTATATGTAACACCTGCCCCAGGGTACTCCTGGAGATCACCAGGATGGCGTTTCAAGCATGGAGGGTGGCGCTGCAGTGGACTGGGTGGGACTTATGGGTGACACTTGAAACTCTTGAGTCTTGGGACGCTGATTGCAAAACAAGACTGCCGAACACTGGAAAGCATCTAGAGCGGCCCCCCACCCACCCCACTTGCAGAATATAGGGCATGAATGGACTGGTGCACAAAAAAGGAGGAATCCATCTATATAGAGCGCTGGTGCCCCAAGAAACAAGCAAAACTGAGGGAAATAATGGGCAGAGGGGCTTGGGGTAGCTTAGATGAAAATGTATATTTGAACAATACTGAATGTGCAGATGTATTTATTTTGTCCTCTACAAGGGGTCACAGAGTATGTGCCAGTAGTGCTTTGGATCCCAAACTACAATTACTTGTTGCTATTAATAAAAGTATGATTTATCAAGGTGTTGAAGTTCTGGGCTATTCATACCTCCATTCAGGTTGCTCCAACATAATTAAGGACATTCTTCAGCGAAATCACCCAAGCCATTCTCCTTAAGATTATCAATCTTAAATCAGGATCTCCCGATGATTTAGGTCTTCTTGTTGTTCTTATTTTCTCACAAATACTATTGTTGGTTGGATTACCAAGTCCCAATACATATCGCCCAGCCTTTGAGAAAATCCCAGAGAAAAATGTATTACAGAACACCTTTTTGGATTTCTGGAAGAGAGCAAGATGACTGGCCACTGCCAATAAGGTTTCGTCCAAGCAGGCGTACAGGATATGTCTGCAAGTCAATGGCAATCTCAGGAAAATCTTAGACTAAGGAGTCACAGTAAGAGTGAGCTTTTCTGATCTCTCTGCTTTCTTTCTACAGTGGATCCCATCATCCTCCTGTACAGACTTAGAAAACTAGGAATTGGGGAGGAAGTATTACATTGATGTCCATCTTATTTCACAAACCACAAAGTCTGCTCCTATACCCTTGTAGCTCAAACAGCATGGCGTCAAGGGTCCTCGCTGACCCCACTCTAACATCCACATAGTCCACAATCAAACGTATAAAACATAAAAACTGCAAGGTTACAATGTATGTAGATTACACCCATCTTATTGAACACCTGGATAAATTTGCCCCAGTCCCTTTACAATTTGAAAATCTGCTTGACTAGTATTCAAGCACTGATGGGACCAAACTTCTTAAAGCTCAATGGCAGCAAATAACAAGTTACTTACCTGCGGTAATGCTTTTTCTGGTGGATACAGAAGCTACCTGTGGATTCCTCACCTCATGAATTGTCCCAATGCGCCAGCATTCGATGGAAACTTTCTTCCTAGCTCTTCACGTCGACAAGGACATCACAATTACACAGCTCACAGGCAACTCCATCTGACGTCATCGTAGCAATAAGAGGTCCTCGCCGACACGCTGATGCCAGTTTCACCCTTTTTTCGTGCCTTTGAGGCGAACAGGTGAAGTCCAACCTCACAAAAACAACATACATATTGCAATCCAAATACAAAGAAACACAATATTTATTTATATAAAAATACCCAAAAACGTATATACAAAACTAGTAAAAGAAGTTTTGGTATGACCAGACAGGCAACGGGGAGGTGGGTCTGTGCGGAATCCACAGATAGCTTCTGTATCCACCAGAAAAAGCGTTACCGAAGGTAAGTAACTTGTTCTTCTGATGAATACAACTACCTGTGGATTCCTCACCTTATGAATAGAGCCCCAAAGCAGTACTGCACTCGGAGGCGGGTGCCTGACCGGTCACACCAAGAAATCCTGCTACACAGAACGTGCAAAATGGCCGTCCCTCCTCACTTCCGAATCCAAGCAATAATGCTTTGCGAAAGTGTGGAGGGAAGTCCAAGTTGCTGCCTTACAAATATCCACCACTCTAGCCAAGGCCGAAGTAGCAGACTTAGACCTGGTAGAATGGGCTCTAATACCCTCAAGGAGGAACCTTCTTTGCCATTGAATAACAGATCTTTATGCAAAGAATGACCCACCTGGATTTTACTCTCTTATGGACAGCTTTGCCTTTCATCTTGCCCACATATCCAACGAAGAGTAGGTCATCCACACAAAGGCCCTCATTACAACCCTGGCGGTAAAGTCCGCTTACCACCATGCTGACGGCCGCCAACATACCGTGTCCGCGGCGGAAATCCACTACGGGTATGTGGTGGGGCGTGTGTGTGTGGTACGGAGGACTCTGAGACTTATTTAAGTGGGAGTACTTATTTATTAAAGAAATTGAAATAAGGAGGAATGGAAAAATTAATTTACGAAAATTTGGTTGATTCACTCCACCGGAGTTTCTTCTTAATGTATCTTTCTCAGTGTCTTTTTATAGGTTCCCAGTTGACTGGCGCTGTTTCGTGTGGACTCCCAGGTGAACCAGAAAAGGGAAAGGAATGAAAACAAAAAGTAAGTTGGGTGGGGGATATTTGTAACAATACTAAGTTTTATAGACAAACAGGGAAGAGAGAGAGAGAGAACGAGTGAGAGAGAGAGAGAGAGAGAGAGAGACGGCCGTGGATGAGTGGAAGGATTAGGAACACGTGTGGTTGTCCCAAAAACACTCTTAGTGATTTCCCATGTGCTCTGCCGGTTTCAAAACGGTCTCCCTGGTGTCTCCCTTCAAACACCCTCCTCAGACCCCTCCCCTCTTGTCTCAGTCCCCTCTCCCCTGTGCCCTTGTATTTGTAAGGGATTATGGCGTCCTTGGAACAAGGACCGTACCTTGTGAAGCCACGTCCCTCCGGGGCCGTGGCGGAAAGTGCTCGTCTCTGGGGATCCGGCCGATGCTGCAGGCTCCCTGCCTATTCTGGTAATCCCTTTTTTGGACGTCCTCGTCTTCTTCGGTTTCTGCCCCCATTTCGCTCTGCTGCTCGCGGTCTTCCTCCGTAGCTGGTGAGGTAGAGGGAAGCTCCTCCGCGTCCTCCCGGTGTCCGTCGTCCCTTTCAATGCCCGAGACCCGGAAATCTGAGTCCCAGGCGTCCGTAGGCGTTCACATGTTGCCATGGGAACGCAAGACTCCTCCGACCGGGGTGCGCGAAAGTCGCCAGTCAGAGGAGCTGGAAGGTGAGGTGGAAGACACCCTCCTACACTCCCCATCCCATGATCGGGACTGGTAGAGGACCGAAGAACTGGGAAACCGGGATAGGAAATCGGCAGGACCCTGCTGGGCACCCGGAATGTATCGGACCTGGAAGGTAAAAGGTTGAAGTTCCAGAAACCAACGTAACACCCTAGCATTCGTGTCTTTATGTGAGGCCAACCAGGTCAAAGGGGCATGGTCGGTATACAGGATAAAAGGTCTGCCCAACAGGTAATACTGTAAATTCTCAATGGCCCACTTGATAGCCAGACACTCTTTCTCAATAACCGGATAGTGACGTTCTCTGGGAAGTAGCTTTCTACTAATATACACTATGGGATTTTCCTGACCCTCATTGTCGGGTTGAGTAAGAACAGCTCCTAAACCGACGTTGGAAGCGTCGGTATATAAGTGAAAGGTTTTGGAAAAATCGGGACACCTCAGAACGGGCTCGGTCGTGAGGGATCGTTTTAGGCGGTTGAAGCTGACGAATTGGGAGTCTGAGAGTGAGGGCAACTTTGATGTGTAGTCTTTTTTTTGTAGGTCAGTAACGGGAGTGGCTATAGTGGAGTACTGGGGAATAAATCTGCGATAGTATCCCACCAGTCCTAAAAAGGATCGAAGTTCCTTCTTGGTTTTAGGTACGGTTACCTGCAATATAGCCTCAACCTTGTCTTTCTGGGGTTGTAGAAACCCATTACCTATAAAGTAACCGAGATATGCGATGTGTGTGTTTCCTAGTACACATTTTTTTGGGTTGGCCGTAAGGCCGGCCTCATACAAGGTGCAGAAAACCTTATGGAGATGTTGTAGATGGTCTACCCAGGTGTCACTGAAGATGACTATGTCATCTAAGTAAGCCGCGGCAAATGCTTGGAACGGTTTTAAAAGACGATCCATTAAGCGTTGAAATGTGGCTGGAGCCCCGTGAAGGCCAAAGGGAAGAACAGTAAAATGATAAAGGCCTGACTGTTGAAAAGGCAGTTTTCTCTTTGTCGGAAGGGGCAAGTGGAATTTGCCAGTAACCCTTCGTTAGGTCCAGGGTGGACATATATCGGGCATTTCCCAATTTCTCCAGCAAATCGTCCACTCGTGGAATGGGGTATGTGTCAAAGAGAGAGATGTCGTTTAGTTTACGAAAGTCGATGCAAAACCTGACAGACCCATCCGGTTTAGGAACTAGAACCACCGGGGAGCACCAGGGGCTTGTGGATGGTTCAATAACCTTCAGGGCTAGCATTTTCTTTACCTCTTCTTCAATAAGATGCTTCCGTGCTTCAGGGATTCGGTAGGGTCGTAGGCAAATGGTTTGTCCCTCTGGTGTTCTAATGCGGTGTTGAATTAATGCAGTTCTACCCGGTGTACCAGAAAAAAAACTGTGAATGTTTATTTAAAAGGGCGGAGAGTTGGGTTTTCTCCGCCTCTGTAAGAGAGCTGTTTATACGTGGACCTTCCCATTGTTCTTCGCTATTTGTTGGATAGAGGTCCATACCTAAAGCAGTGGTTGGGGTTACTAAAAACCCGGTAGCGGTGGGAGTGGGAGTGTCTTCTGGTTCCTCCCACTTCTTAAGTAAATTAACATAGTATATTTGGGTCCTTTTTGGGTGTTGAGTTAATTCGATTAGATATGTGACTGGGGAAACTGATTTTATAACCCTATAGGGTCCCTGCCATCTGGCTAAGAGCTCGTTTTCGGAGGAGGGTCGCATTATTAGGACTCGGTCATTAGGCTGGAAGGACCGTAGTTTGGTCCCCTGATCATAATAAGCCTTATGGTTTCCCTGAGCCTTCTCTAGATGTTTCCGGACATCTTCCCACACTACCTGTAGTTGAGATTTTAATTTACTGACGTATTCTAACAGGGGTTTTTCTTCATCTCCTTCTTCTTCCCACATTTCGGCGGCCATATCGAGTAAATTACGGGGCTGCCTCCCAAACACCAGTTCGAAGGGACTATGTCTTGTTGATGCTTGTTCATGAGTTCGGATGGCATATAGGACCAGGGGTAGTTTCTGATCCCAGTCCCTCCCTGAGTCTTCAACTGTTTTCCTTAGTAGGGTTTTTATGGTGCGGTTGTAGCGTTCCACTAAACCGTCAGTTTGGGGGTGGTATACTGAGGTTTTTATTTGTTTGATTCCTAGGATTTTACAGATCTGTTTCATAAGGGCCGACATAAAAGGAGTGCCTTGGTCTGTTAGTATCTCCTGTGGGAATCCCACTCTAGAGAAAAAGGTTATCATGGCTTGGGCTATAGACTTCGTGGTCATACTAGGTAGGGGAATTGCTTCCGGATATCTAGTAGCGTAGTCTACCAAGACTAATATATAAGTGTGTCCCTTTGTGGACGGTAAGAGTGGTCCGACCAGATCCATACCAACACGACAAAATGGAATATCAATGATGGGTAGGGGCTGTAAGGGGGCTTTTCTCAGAGCTCCTGGGTCTATCAACTGACACCGGGGACACTGTGTGCAGTATTTTCTGATTTGGGCATAAACCCCCGGCCAATAGAATCGCCTTAATAGAGATTCCTCTGTCTTTTCCCGACCATAATGTCCTCCCCCGGGTTGGTTATGGGCTAGGAATAGGACCTGACTACGATAGGGTTCGGGTACCACCCAGTTGTTTTTTCTCTCCTTTTGTGGACGTGGTGATTCTATAGAGAAGATTCCTATGTATTAAGAAATAAGGACCCACCTCATTTGTAGATCCGGTTTTGGCATTTTTCCATGCGTGACAGAGTGGGATCCTCTCGCTGACTAGCTCGAAAGGAGACGGTGGGATTGACTGTACTGGCTACTAGTTTCTCGGGGTTTTGTCCGGACCTTGAGATTTGATACTTTTGCTTCTCTTGTCTTTTCTCCCTTCTAGTCAACTTTATACGAGCTGGGGATTCTTCAATATGACTGCTATAAAACGGTGCTTCAGACCACCAATCTGGTGAAGGTACGGAGGACCTTGTTTTATCTAAGAGATCGGTGAACCTGATGTAGTCTGTACCTATGACACAGTCTTCTACCAATCGGTCCATGATTCCTACCGAAAGAAAATCCTGATGTTCTTCCCACTCTGCTCTTACCAGGCCCAGTGGATAGTTTGCTTTATCCCCATGGATACAACAGATAGTAACCCATTGGTTTGGGGTCCGGTCCATTCGACTTAACAGGTCTCCGCGTATTACCGACTGACTACACCCCGAGTCAATTAGCGCTTCTATTGGGGTCCCGTTTATTTTAACAGGTTGTTTGAACTTAAGGTTTCCCTTACCAGTACATAACACCCTACCCCTGGTAACCCCGATTTCCATGGGTTCTACCCGGTCGCCTTTTCTCAGGCACATCCTAGCAATATAGCCCCACTCTCCGCAGCTAAAACATTGGGGCTGTTGCATGGGGTTTGCCTCTCCGGCTCTATGGGTTCTGGGTTCTTCTGGAGGTCGTCGTGGAGGATATTTGAGGGGGCCCACAGGAGGCTTGGCATTGCTTCTGGGTCCTAGGTTTTTAAATTCAGTAGATCTGTGATAAGCGCAGGCCAAGTCTATCGCCAGTTCAGTATCTATTTTGGGATGTTGTCTTATCCAACTCCTAGTGCTGCCTGGGAGGGAATCCAGGTATTGTTCTAAGATGACAGCCTTAGTGACATCTTCTCGTTCTGTTCCTAACGGGCCCAGCCATTTTAACCCAAGATCCTTAACTTTGAAGTAGAAGGTACGGGGATCCTCGCTCGGTCCCCACCTCACCTTCCGGAACTTCATCCTATAGTACTCTGAGTCATGGCCCATCCTTTCCAAGATACTGCTCTTGATATCCTTGTACGGGGTCGTACCCCTGGGATTAGCGGCTTGGTATGCCGCCTGCAGGATACCCGTCAAGAGAGGAGCGATATATTGACCCCAGCGTTCTTCCGGCCATTGTGCCGAGGATGCCACACGTTCAAAGTTTGTGAAGAAAGCGTCAGGGGCCTCACCTTCTTGGAATTTTTGCAGGACAGAACTCGGGACATTCGGATGTACCTTACTGGCTGCGATGGTATCAGTTAATTTCTGGAGTGCAGTTTCATGCACCAGTTGATTATTAGCCATGATAGTGCCGTTTGTAGGGCTTCTCGGTCCTCTTTTGCTTCCCTTTGATGAGCCTCCCAGACTAGTTGAAGGTGTCGCTGACCTTCAGCTAGCTGCTGAATCATATCCTCCAGCGTAGGTTTCTCACCCATCCTGTCTTGCCTCTACGTACCACCTATGTACACGATCCCACTTCTGACACCACTGTGGTGGGGCGTGTGTGTGGGGTACGGAGGACTCTGAGACTTATTTAAGTGGGAGTACTTATTTATTAAAGAAATTGAAATGAGGAATGGAAAAAATTAATTAACGAAAATTTGGTTGATTCACTCCACCAGAGTTTCTTCTTAATGTCTCTTTCTCCATGTCTTTTTATAGGTTCCCAGTTGACTGGCGCTGTTTCGTGTGGACTCCCAGGTGAACCGGAAAAGGAAAAGGAACGAAAACAAAAGGTAAGTTGGGTGGGGGATATTTGTAACAATACTAAGTTTTATAGACAAACAGGGAAGAGAGAGAGAGAGAACGAGTGAGAGAGAGAGAGAGAGAGAGAGAGAGAGAGAGAGAGAGAGAGAGAGAGAGAGAGAGAGAGAGAGAGAGACGGCCGTGGATGAGTGGGAGGATTAGGAACATGTGTGGTTGTCCCAAAAACACTTTTAGTGATTTCCCATGTGCTCTGCTGGTTTCAAAACGGTCTCCCTGGTGTCTCCCTTCAAACCCCCTCCTCAGACCCCTCCCCTCTTGTCTCAGTCCCCTCTCCCCTGTGCCCTTTTATTTGTAAGGGATTATGGCGTCCTTGGAACAGGACCGTACCTTGTGAAGCCACGTCCCTCCGGGGCCGTGGCCGAAAGTGCTCGTCTCTGGGGATCCGGCCGATGCTGCAGGCTCCCTGCCTGTTCCGGTAATCCCTTTTTTGGACGTCCTCGTCTTCTTCGGTTTCTGTCCCCGTTTCGCTCGGCTGCTCGCGGTCTTCCTCCGTCCCGGATGATGTCGAGGGAAGCTCCTCCGCGTCCTCCCGGTGTCCGTCGTCCCTTTCAATTCCCGGGACCCGGAAATCCTAGTCCCAGGCGTCCGTAGGCATTCCCATGTTGCCATGGGAACGCAAGACTCCTCCGACCGGGGTGCGCGAAAGGCGCCAGTCGGAGGAGCTGGAAGGTGAGGTGGAAGACACCCGCCTACAGGGTATTATGACCCATACTTAGAAATCCTCCACAATACAGACACCCACAGAAGTCCGCCACACCAAAGGTCAGTGATAAATTGGCGATAGCAAAACCCACACCGTTACGCCAACAGGAATACGCCCACACTATCACGACCCACGAATCAACGCAGCGGTCATTCAACTGCGGTAAACCACTGGCGGTTCACACCGCCGCGCTCAAAATACACTCACATTTACAAAACACAACCACATTGGACAATTCAAAATACACACACCTGATACACATACACACACCACACCCACATACCCAATCCAATAGAAAACACACACCCACAAGAAGCAGAGAGAGAGAGAGAGAGAAAAGCAAAGACCACACCAGAATCCAGAGGCACACAACACCATCATTCATACACCATCCATGCACAAAACACCACACACCCCAAAACATCACCCCACACATCACATCAACCATCACCTCACACATTGCTCACACCACATCATGGCATTGTAGCAGGAGGACTGGACTCTGGTAAGGCAAATCTTTACTACTTTATCCCCCACCCTACTTGTATGCCGTCACTAACTCCTACCCCTACCCTCACACTCATCACTCCACCACCTCACATATAACCCACTATAACAACCCACACATCCCAATACCAAGCCCTGCATGTTACACCAATGCACGGACACCCATCAAATACCTGCATGGACACCCATCACCAAAGCATGTCCAAGAGAGAGACTCACCCAGGGCACACAATCAACACTCACACAAGGGCCAAGGCGATATTGCAAGCTCGGTAGTAGAGGGAAACACACCCATTGCAAAAGATGGCACACACAGATACAATAACAATGCATTTTCACCCCAACAGGACCCCTACACAACGTCACTGGACAGGAGGTGCCAGACATATCCAGCCCCCCCCAGAGAAGAAGCCCACAGTGACGACAGCAGCTCTGCACGCCTGGATCAAGATGACCAGCCCGGCCCATCAGGGACCTCTGGACAGTTGGTTCCCCTGCCACAGTCCCAAACCACCACAGAACCTCCCCCCTCAGGAAACACCACCACTGTTACGACTCGGTCGTCCCATCTCTAGGGGGCGCTGTACGGGGACTGTCGGAAGCCTGGGAGTCAACTTAAACAGTTATCTAGAGTCCCTTGCGGACTCTGGTTTGTTTCTCTTTTGGCCATGGTATACTTGTGTAGTACTACATTTGCTTCATGGGACTGCAAATCCCATAATGCACAGACTGGTAGTCAGGAAAGCCTGGATTCTGTTTCCCATTGTTTTCTATGGGAGAAGTCCAGTTGCTCCTTTTCACCGGATCCTCCCCTCCAGGACTTGCAAGTGTCTGAAGCTACACCCACCTGAGACCTCTCCTGTGCAGCCCAGCTTGGAACTGCTTATAGGCAGCCTTTTCCTCAAGATCCCCGTTGTGCATTGGAGTTGGATTCCTTTGTGTTACAGGCTCTTTATCGGATGGTGTTCCAGTTGTGTTCCTGTTCCTGATCTGATCCAGCTTGAACCTGTTTCCTATTTCTCTGCCCTGCTCCTGATTGTTCCAGCCAGTGTCTGCTCCCTATCTCTTAGCCGTGTATCTGTTTGTTTCCTCCAGAGCCTGCTCCCTGTTTCTCTGTCCTGCTCCTGCCTTGTTTCAGCCTAAACCTGCTCTCTGTTTCCCAGTCCTGTTTACTGCTTATTACTATTCCCTGTATTCCAGCCCTGCCCTTGCCTGTCCCAGCCAGAGCCTGCTCTCTGTTTCCCAGTCCTGTCTCTGTTTTTCCCAGCTAGAAGTTTGCGCCCTGTTTTCTAGTCCTAGTCCTGCCTTTGCTTCAGCCTGAGCCTGTTCCCAGTTCTTGCCTCTGCCTCTTAGTTTGTTCCCTTCTGTTTCCGTTTCTTCTTGGTTATTTGTGTCTGGTAAGTATTCTATCAGTCTTCACCAGTGTATAAGTGTCCTCCTTTGTACTGGGGTTGGCTCCTGGTTTCCAGGAGGCAATTCCAGCCTCCATCCTTGTCCAGTGTTATACGTTGTCTTTCATGCCTAACAGTGACAGTGTTCTATTGCTGTTTTTTCAGGAATTGCCTCTGTGTTTCCAGCTGGATCCACAAGAGCGTGTCTTGTGTATGTAAGTACTTTCCTTGTTTGTGCTCTAGGGTCCAGAGACAGAATCACTTCTGCTGCCTCCTTTCTATAGGGCTGGCATGGTGACTATCTGTAAGAGCAAACTGCACAGATGCATTGACATTCCCTGTCACTGTGGGAGTTTCTGCGCCTTACTCTGTGTACAACCCCAGCGCGTTTGTCCATTAGTAATCTGTTTCCTGTTTGTTCACACAAGGGTTGCTCTGCTTTTACTTTCCTGTGCCTATCCGTAGCTGTTCTTTCCGTGTATGCCTTTAGCTGCTCTTCTGCCCCAGTATACTATCTCATTAGGATATTCGGTAACCTCAAGGAGTGTCCCAACCAAAGTCCTGATCAGACCTGCCCAAAACTGTGACAACCACAGCACCCACCCAGCAGGCCCATGCCAATGTCCCCAGGACACGTCAATCAGCAGTGTGTCCACCACGACAGGGACCCCAGGCAACCCCACAAACCCAGGGCAATCAGGGACCTGGGGTCAGTGGCAGTGGGCACACGGATTAGGGGACAGAGGCACAGGATAACAGGGAAGCTGGGAGGACTGCTGTGCGACAGGGGGAGGATAGGCCCAGGGAACCCACTCTCCACGAGGCACTCTCCAACATAATGGGAGCATACCACCATTCCCAGGAGACCATGGGCACGGTATGGGCCAAGTTTCAGGAGACCCAGTGGCTGCCGGAGGGACAGTGCCTGGGGATCAGAGAGGACTTGAAGTCCATTAACACCACCCTGGTCACCATTGCAGAGGTGCTGGCAGACATGGCCAACACCATGAGGGAGACAGTGGCATACCACTGGGCCCCTGACACCAGCCCAAACGATAAACAGCCTTCCATGTCCACCGGCACTAGTGGACAGGAGGTCCCGCCACAGGACCAACAGGCCACCAGCCAAACCCCTCCTGCCCCCTGCAGAAGGAAAACCACACTGCAAACAGTCCCGGCGATCCAGGCAGAAGACAGAGAACATTGCAAAGACCCCGCCAGGAAATAAGACTCTCCTGATTGTCACCCTTCTGTCCCACTATGTCACCCTGTCCACCTTGAACTGCCATTGCTCTACTTCCTATGCCCCCTTGGTCAATGCACCTGTGATACCAAGAGACTGGACTCTACCATGGACATTCCTCCACCATCACCCCAGCCCCTTCCACATACCCCTATACACATTAGCCCATAAATAAACAACCTTGAATCACAAAACAATCAGTCAGTCTGTACTTTCACAAATGTATAATTACAACTTATTCGAAAAATATCAATGTAAATGTTCATATGCACATACCAATGTATGACCGTTGTTGGGCAGCAGTAAACATAGCAGAAGGCAGAATGAGTTACCCAGATCTGTGAAATGGAAAGCCAAAGTGAACTTTTTTTGTCCATACACAGAGGTTAAGAGGCTGACTTATACAATGTACTGCAGTAGTCAAATATGAGATGAGCAGTGCCAGTCTCTTACCTGTGTCTCACTGGAAGTACTGCATGATGTTGTTGTTTCGGTTGTCAATATCTTCTTCCTCTGGCTCTTCTTCCTCACGGTCCACAGGCTCCACAGCTGCCACAATACCATCATCAGGCCCATCCTCCCGCAGAAAAGGCACCTGGTGTCGCAAAGCCAGATTGTGCAAAATGCAGCATGCCACGATTATCTGGCACACCTTCTTCGATGAGTAGTAAAGGGAGCCACCTGTCAGATGGAGGCACTGGAATCTGGCCTTCAGGAGGCCGAAAGTCCGCTCAATAATATGCCTAGTTCGCCCATGTGCCTCATTGTAGCGTTCCTCTGCCCTTGTCCTGGCATTCCTCACTGGGGTCAGTAGCCATGAGAGGCTGGGGTAACCAGAGTCACCTGTAAATGTCAAGGGAAATCTGTTAGACACACACTAACCCTTAGGGACTACCCCATACCCAGACACCTACTCATACTGTGTGGGGACCTTGGGCTCACCTATTAGCCACACACGGTGCCTCTGGAGTAGGCCCATCACATAAGGGATGCTGCTGTTCCTCAAAATGTAAGCGTCATGCATGGAGATAGGATACTTGGCATTCACATGGGAGATGTACTGGTCCGCCAAACACACCAACTGCACATTCATAGAATGGTAGCTTTTTCGATTTCTGTACACCTGTTCATTTCTGCGGGGGGGACAAATGCCACATGTGTACCATCAATGGCACCAATGATGCTGGGGATATGTCCCAGGGCATATAAGTCAGCTTTCACTGTGGGCAAATCCTCCACCTGGGGGAATACAATGTAGCTGCACATGTGTTTCAGCAGAGCAGACAACACTCTAGTCAACACGTTTGAGAACTTTGGCTAAGACATCCCTGATGCCATGGCCACTGTAGTTTGAAAGGAGCCACTTGCCAGGAAATGGAGCACTGACAGGACCTGCACTAGAGGAGGTATTCCTGTGGGATGGCGGATAGCTGACATCAGATCAGGCTCCAATTGGGCACACAGTTCTTGGATTGTGGCACGATCAAGTCTGTAGGTGATAATGATGTGTCTGTCTTCCACTGTCGACAGGTCCACCAGGGGTCTGTACACCGGAGGATGACGCCATCTCATCAACTGCCCCAGCAGATGTACCCTATGGAGGAGAATGGTGAGCAGAGGGTCCTGTACCACATAGGTATCACAAAGGTTTTTGCTGTAATGTGAGTAAATCTGTGTGTGGCGTTGTCTGTCCATATTTCTGCCCAAATGTGCTGTGACGCAGTTAGGTGCCATGCCATGTGCCACCCTGAAATGGCGGTTGCCTGACCTGTAAGAAGGGACAACGGGAAATAAGGTAACTGCGCTGGCATTGCGCAGCGTCGCCATAGGCGGTCAACGACCGCCACGCAATTCAGCATTGGTTATCATTGGGCCCTATGGGTTCCAGGAGCCCATGACGATGTACGCCGGCGGTGACGGTACGCACTGCCGCGGACATGACCGCCATTTTCTATCTGTTCACTCACTTGCTACCTGACCTTCAACAGGAGAGGACCTACACTGCAAGTGCTGCTGTGACCTCAGTCTGGAAGCAACAATGACTCAAGTGTCTGGGGAAAGGGCCACTGCCTTAACTTCCGAGGAGTTGGAGAGACTGGTGGATGGGGTCCTCCCTAGTACACGCTTCTCTATGGTCCTCCAGACAAACAGTGGAGTACACTGTGAGCATTATGCGTGGACCATGAATGTATGCAGTGGTGTGGATGGAAGATACATGTAGGGGTGGGGGCTGAGGCCTGCATGTGAGGATGGTGAGTGTATGTGTGTCAGGGCATGGGTGGGAACTGGTGGGCAATGAGTATGACGAACCGGACAGGAGAGTAATTTCCTTTCATCCTATACCTTTCCTCTAGGTCAGCGCCTACCAGAAGAAGAGTATTTGGTGTGCCATCGCCAATGAAGTGTGGACCCTGGGGGGTCTATCATAGACAGAGCACCCACTGCCGCAAGAGATGGGAGGACCTGTGCCGCTGGAGCAAGAAGATGGTGGAGGCCCAGCTAGGGCTGGCCTCCCAACGTGGAAGGGGTGCCCATCGCACCATGCCCCCCTGATGTTCCGGATCCTGGCGGTGGCATATCCGGAGTTGGATGGGCGCTAGAGGGCATCACAGCAGCCACAAGGGGGTGAGTACAGTCCCATTCAGCTGACTCTGCGCGCTTTACGAGGTGTCTGGGTGGGGGATGTGGGCTGTGGGTTCCCCTAGGCCAGGGCGAACGTGGTAGGGCAGGTCCCTTGTTAGGCAGGCTCTGAGGCACTCCAAACCCAATAGTGATAGTGGGCATCTACAACTAGTCAGCCTCCTGTGGGTACCAGGTGTGCAGTAAATGGTGTTAGGCATAGTCCCCCATGGGCAGGTGATTTTCCTACTAACTGCTAGTGCATGGCCTCGTGCATAGGGCTGCTCCCTGTGTGTTGTGTCCGCCAACGGTAGTGTTGTTGCTAGCATTGACCATGTGTCTCCTCTGTCTTTCCCCCCCTTCTTGTTTTGTCACCCTGTCCTTGTGTGCATTAGCATAATCTGGCAGAGGAGCAGAGGCACTGGAGACGGAGGGAGCTGCATCCCACATGGCCCAGGAGGGTGAATCCACTGACGGTGAAGGCACCAGTGGGACGGAGGGCGAGGGGAGCTCCACGACAGGGACAGGAGGGGACACCAGCGACAGCGACAGCGACTCCTCCTCTGATGGAAGCTCCCTTAAGATGGCAGGCACCTCTGTGTCCACCGCAACAACAGGTACAGCCGCCACCCCCCCTACCAGCACCGTCATCCCAGCAGCCCCTCAGCGTGTTTCCAGTGCCCGCTCACCCACGAGGGTGGGCATCTCCTTCGCCCCAGGCACCTGAGGCCCTGCCCCAGTCAGCCCTGCTGCCCTCAGTGAGGAGGCTATTGACTTCCTGAGATCCCTCACTGTTGGGCAGTCAACCATTTTGAATGCCATCCAGGGTGCTGAGAGGCATTTGCAGCAAACAAATGCATAACTGGAGGGCATTCATTCTGGCGTGGCGGCCCAACAGAGAGCATTTCAAGCTTTGGCCTCAGCACTGATGGCAGCCATTGTCCCTGTGTCCAGCCTACCCCCTCCAACTTCCACTACCCAGACCCAATTCCCTATACCTCAGCCTATCCCAAGCACGCCATCAGACCAGCATGCACACACAACACACAAAAGTGGCTGAGGCAAACATAAGCACCACACATCCCACAGGTACTCAAACAAGCACCATACCCATGCAGACACACCTACATCCCCGCCTCCACTGTGTCCCCCTCCTCCACGTCCTTCACCTCCCTCCCAGTCTCGTCTCCACTCACAACTTTATGCACTACATCCTCAGCCACTACCTCCATCACCAGCACGCCCATCACTACGCACCGCTCATGTGCAATCACCACCCCCACTGCCATTCACAAGTCCCCTGTGTCCTCTCCCAGTGTGTCTGTGAGCCCTCCTCCCAAAGTACACAAATGCAGTCACACACCCACTAAACAGCCATCCACCTCACAACAGCCTCCAACCCATGCACCTTCACCCAAACTCAGCAGACGTACACCTCCTACAACAACTACCTCTTCCTCCACTCCCAAACCACCTCCATCTTCCCGTCCCAGTGTGGCCAAAAAAATTTACCTAGCTAACCTGGAGCTCTTCCCTACACCTCCCCCTTGTCCTTCTCCTAGGGCCAGGGTGTCTAGATCCCAGCCCAGCACCTCAGCTACCTAATCTGCTGTGGTACCTGCTACTCCAGTACAGTCAAAGAGGGCACCCGTCAGAGCTGCCAGTGTGCCACCGACAGAAAAGAAGGACCACCCTAGTCCACCACCTGCAAAGCTCAAAAAG
The DNA here is from genome assembly GCF_031143425.1 of Pleurodeles waltl. Classification (NCBI taxonomy): domain Eukaryota; kingdom Metazoa; phylum Chordata; class Amphibia; order Caudata; family Salamandridae; genus Pleurodeles; species Pleurodeles waltl. The sequence continues at coordinate 297,129,290 of NC_090443.1, read as the reverse complement.
GGACCAGCTTCAAGCAGGGGACAGTCACACCACCCACCCATCAAGGCCTCGCACAAACACAGTGGACAGCAGCTGTCAAGATGGGGAAGGGCCACAAGCCAAAGGGCACATCACCTCTGGGTACAATGTCACCTGGTGACCACCAAATCATCAGGGATGGCAGCCACTAGCACCCCAGTCACCACCGCCGCTCCGACCGCCACCTGCACCGCCGCTGCCACAACGTCGGTCTGCAGCATCCTCCTCAAGGATCAGCCATCCGAGGCTGCCGGAGACGGTATGGTGTCTTCATCCACCCCAACAGTCACTTGCACCACGGCCTGCACTGGCAGCATCTCCGCCGCCTGCACCACAATCAGCACCACCACGTGCACAGCCGATGCCACTCTGTCGGACGTCAGCCCCATCCCCAGTGTGCAGCCGTCAGAGTCTGCAGGTGACATCCTGGACCCTGGACACACCACTTGAGACACCACCTCCAACACTGACACAAACCAGCAATTGGCAGCCTAAGTCGCCGAAGGATGGAGTGTGGGTCTGCCTCCATGGAGTATCATGCTACCTGTTTCAGGTACACAGCGTGGCTGTGACACACAGGTGAGACAAAGTCAACATACCACACCCCAGGAGCAGCATCACTGGACACAAAGCCCCTCCAGAACCAGTGGAGAAAAGCATCCACTATCCCGGGTCCTTGGCAGGATGAAGCACTCTGGGCACAAAGCCCCCTCAGAACCAGTGGAGAAAAGCATCCACTAACACAGTCCTTGGCAGGATGAAGCACTCTGGACACAAAGCCCCCTCCAGAACCAGTGGAGAAAAGCATCCACTAACCCAGTCCTTGGCAGGATGAAGCACTCTGGGCACAAAGGCCCCTCCAGAACCAGTGGAGAAAGGCATCCACTAACCCAGTCCTTGGCAGGATGAATGACTCTGGGCACAAAGGCCCCTCCAGAACCAGTGGAACATGTCACCAATTTGAGAGACTGTGGCTTTGCACTCCCCAGGACCAAACAGTGGGCAACCCACCCACTTGAGAGAATTGAGAAACTGTGGCTTTGCACTCCCCAGGACCAAACAGAAGGATGCCCCCCCCATCCGGCTGAAGTACCTCCCCTCCCCTTCCCCCTGAGGTGCCTGGTTTTTTTCCGACCTGATGCCCCTGCAGTGTTCTCTCCGTTTTGAGACAGGTGTCATGTGTGGGCTTCGCCCATGCTTTTTGGGACCACTGGTCCACGGACATTTCATGGGACAGTGTACGGACTTGTGTACTTGCTGTAAATATTTGTGTATACTGATTATTTCCTGTTTTCTTGGGCTATCTGATTGTTCAAATATTACACTAGTTAAGCTCATTTTGTTTGGTCCTTGCGTTCTTCCAGGAGGTGACGGGGTGTATCTGTGATGTTTTTTTATATGTGTGTGTGTGTGTGTGTGTGTTTGTGTTGTTGTGGGTGGGGGTGTGGGGGTGTTGCATTTTGCATGTGTGTGTCATTCTCATTTCCCTCCTCCCCTCCCCTGAGTGCTAGGTGCAGTACTCACTGTGATCGTCGCCGCTGCCGTTCCTACTCCTAGTAGATGAGAAGATTCACCAACATTGGTAAGACCTGTAGTTGGGGCTCCATGGCGTCCTGGTTCCTCGTTCAATCTCAAAAGGTGAGTGGTTTCCCTTCCAAAGACTGTTTCCGCCCTGCTTTTGATGGCATTGGTAGCGCCCATGAAAAGCTGGTGGATTTGTGCCTTGTAACAGTGTGGGCAGTACATTGACTTCCACCTGTCTGTTGGCGGTTACCGCCGCGGTGTTTGTTAATACCGCCATGGCGGTCAGAGTGTTAAAGTGGATGTCTGTGTTGGCGGTTTCTGCCATGGTCGTAATTCCATTCCAGGGTTGTAATGAGGGCCAAAGTCTTTTGTTCTTTCAATATAAAAACTCAGAGCTCTTCTCGGGTCTAGGCACTGAGGTCTTTCTTCCTCCTTTTGAAGGGTGGGGAGGAGGGTAGAAGGATGAAAGAGAAATAGACTGCCCCATATGGAAGGGAGTGAGAACCTTAGGAAGGAAAGCCGCCCTGGTTCTCAACACCACCTTGTCAGCATAAAAGGATGTAAAGGGAGGTTTGACACTAAGAGCCTGGAGCTCACTCACACGCCTAGCAGATGTGATAGCTATAAGGAAGACTGTTTTCAAGACTAACAGCTGCAATGAACAAGAATGCATAGGCTCAAACGGTGAAACCATTAAAAAAATTAGAACCAAATTCAAATCCCACTGAGGCATGAGAAACAGAATGGGAAGAAACTTATTAGTCAGACCTCTCAAGAACCTAACAACTATAGGAGATTTAAACAAGGCAGGTTGATTAGGAAGGCACAGAAAGGCCGACAGCGCCAATAAATAGCCTTTCACAGTCGCAAATGCACAACCCTTCTGTGCTAAAGAAAGGACAAACAGCAAAACATCAGATAAATGGGCCTTTAAGGGATCAATTTGCCTCTCTCCACACCAAGTAACAAATTTTGCCCATCTGTTGTCATAGACCATTTTGGTGGAGTGTCGCCTGGCCGATAAAATAACATCCACCACTTCTGGTGGGAGAGAAAAGGAACTCAGATTGCCCCGTTCAATCTCCAGGCATGTAGGTGCAGGCTCTGGAGGTGGGGATGTAAAACCTGCCTCTGCGAGATGAGGTCTGCCCTGTGAGTGGAGGGCACAATGAGAGATGAAGAAGGTCTGAGTACTACACCCTTCTTGGCCAATCCGGAGCTATTAAAATGACTTGAGCCCAGTCTTGGTGAATCTTCCTCAGAACCCGAGGAATCAAGGGTATGGGGGGAAACGCATGAAATAACTGGCCGTACGAGGACATCTGAAACGCGTACCCCAATGCTCCTTGCACCAGATAAAGAGGCTGCAGGACAACGGGCAGTGTGCATTCTCCCGAGTGGCAAACAGGTCTATCTGTGGAAAAGCCCACATCCATAAAATGTGAAGAACCAGGTCTGGGTGGAGACGCCACTCATGATCGGCCCAGAAATGCCAACTGAGGCAGTCCACACGTACGTTGAGAACCCCGGCCAGATGGTTTGCTACTATGCAAATCCGATGGCCCTGTGCCCAGGACCAGAGCCACAGAGCCTCTCTGCAGAGAAGGTACGACCCTTCTCCTCCCTGCTTGTTGATGTACCACATCACGGAAGTGTTGTCCGCCAAGACTTGAACTGACTGACCACGAAGGGACGGGAGGAAGGCCTTGAGAGCCAGTCGTATTGCCTGTAATTCTAACAGATTGATGTGAAACATCTGTTCCTCTGGAGACCAAAGACCTTTGATCTCCAGGTCCCCCAGATGAGCTCCCCACCCTAGAGTGGAAGCATCTGTTATGACCGTTGCCACCGCAGGTGGTAGACAAAATGGCCTTCCTTGGGAAAGATTGCAGCTCATAGCCCACCATCGTAGATCCACTGCAGCATCTCTGGAGGTCGTTATGGACTCCTCAAGATCCCCTTTGTGTTGAAACCACTGCTTGCGGAGGCACCACTGGAGAGCCCTCATGTGCCAACGTGTATGAGTTACTGTAAGGAAATGCCTCCTTGGCATGGTTACCCCTTGACTTTTTGCCTTTGCTGATGCTAAGTTATGATTTGAAAGTGTGCTGGGACCCTGCTAACCAGGCCCCAGCACCAGTGTTCTTTCCCTAAACTGTACCTTTGTCTCCACAATTGGCACAACCCTGGCACCCAGGTAAGTCCCTTGTAACTGGTACCCCTGGTACCAAGGGCCCTGATGCCAGGGAAGGTCTCTAAGGGCTGCAGCATGTCTTAGGCCACCCTAGGAACCCCTCACTCAGCACATACACACTGCTTGCCAGCTTGTGTGTGCTGGTGGGGAGAAAATGACTAAGTCGACATGGCACTCCCCTCAGAGTGCCATGCCAACCTCACACTGCATGTGGCATAGGTGAGTCACCCCTCTAGCAGGCCTTACAGCCCTAAGGCAGGGTGCACTATACCACAGGTGAGGGCATAGGTGCATGAGCACTATGCCCCTACAGGTTCTAAGCAAAACCTTAGACATTGTAAGTACAGGGTAGCCATAAGAGTATATGGTCTGTGAGTCTGTCAAACACGAACTCCACAGCACCATAATGGCTACACTGAAAACTGTGAAGTTTGGTATCAAACTTCTCAGCACAATAAATGCACACTGATGCCAGTGTGCAATGTATTGTAACCTACACCCAGAGGGCATCTTAGAAATGCCCCCTGAAAACATACCCGACTTCCAGTGTGGGCTGACTAGCTTTTGCCAGCCTGCCACACACCAGACATGTTGCTGGCCACATGGGGAGAGTGCCTTTGTCACTCTGTGGCCAGGAACAAAGCCTGTACAGGGTGGAGGTGCTTCTAACCTCCCCCTGCAGGAAATGTAACACCTGGCGGTGAGCCTCAAAGGCTCACTCCCTGTGTTACAGCACCACAGGGCATCCCAGCTCGTGGAGATTCCTGCCCCTCCGGCCACTGCCCCCACTTTTGGCGGCAAGACTGGAGGAGATAATGAGGAAAACAAGGAGGAGTCACTCCCCAGTCAGGACAGCCCCTAAGGTGTCCTGAGCTGATGTGACTCTGACTTTTAGAAATCCTCCATCTTGCAGATGGAGTATTCCCCCAATAGGATTAGGGATGTGCCCCCCTCCCCACAGGGAGGAGGCACAAAGAGGGTGTAGCCACCCTCAGGGCCAGCAGCCGTTGGCTACTGCCCTCCCAGACCTAAACATACCCCTAAATTTAGTATTTAGGGGCTCCCAGAACCCAGGAAGATGGATTCCTGCAACCTGAAGAAGGACTGCTGATCTGAAGCCCTGCAGTGAAGACGGAGACGACAACTGATTTGGCCCCAGCCCCACCGGCCTGTCTCCCTACTTCGAAGAAAACTGCAACAGTGACGCATCTAACAGGGTCCAGCGACGTCTGAAGCCTCAGCGGACTACCCTGCATCTAAAGGACCAAGAAACTCCAGAGAACAGCGGCCCTGTTCAAGAAAAAGCAACTCTTTGCAACAAAGATGCAACTTTTAAAGAGCACACGTTTCTCGCTGGAAGCATGAGACTTTCAACTCTGCACCCGACGTCCCCGGCTCGACCTGTGGAAAACTCACACTACAGGGAGGACTCCCCGGCGACTGCGAGCCCGTGAGTAGCCAGAGTTCACCCCCTGAGCCCCCACGGCGACACCTGCAGAGGAAATCCAGAGGCTCCCCCTGACCGCGACTGCCTGCTTCAAGGAACCCGACGCCTGGAAAACACTCTGCACCTGCAGCCCCCAGGACCTGAAGGAACCAAACTCCAGTGCAGAAGCAACCCCCAGGCGACCCTCTGCCTAGCCCAGGTGGTGGCTACCCAGAGGAGCCCCCCCTGTGCCTGCCTGCATCGTTGAAGAGACCTCTGGGTCTTCCCATTGATTCCTATTGAAAACCCAACGCCTGTTTGCACTCTGCACCCGGCCGCCCCTGTGCCGCTGAGGGGGTATTTTTTGTGCCTGCTTGTGTCCCCCCCGGTGCCCTACAAAACCCCCCTGGTCTGCCCTCCGAAGTCGCGGGTACTTACCTGCTGGCAGACTGGAACCGGGGCAACCGTTTCCAATGAAGGCTATGTGTTTTGGGCACCACTTTGACCTCTGCATCTAAACGGCCCTGAGCTGCTGGTGTGGTAACTTTGGGGTTGCCTTGAACCCCCAACGGTGGGCTACCTTGGACCCAACTTTGAATCCTGTAAGTGTTTTACTTACCTGTGAACTTAACATTTACTTACCTCCCCCAGGAACTGTTGATTTTTGCACTGTGTCCACTTTTAAAATAACTTATTGCCATTATTGTCAAAACTGTACATGCTATTGTGATAATTCAAAGTTTCTAGAATACCTGAGTGAAATACCTTTCAGTTAAAGTATTGTTTGTACATCTTGAACCTGTGGTTCTTAAAATAAACTAAGGAAATATATTTTTCATATATAAAAACCTACTGGCCAGGAATTTGTCTGAGTGTGTGTTCCTCATTTATTGCCTGTGTGTGTACAACAAATGCTTAACACTACTCTCTGATAAGCCTACTGCTCGACCACACTACCACAAAATAGAGCATTAGAATTATCTATTTTTGCCACTATCTTACCTCTAAGGGGAACCCTTTGACTCTGTGCACACTATTTCTAACTTTGAAATAGTATATACAGAGCCAACTTCCTACATTGGTGGATCAGCGGTGGGGTACAAGACTTTGCATTTGCTGGACTACTCAGCCAATACCTGATCACACAACTAAAATTCCAAAAACTGTCATTAGAAACTGATTTTTGAAAGTTGAGCTATTTTTCTAAATTTTTAAAAGTCCTGCCTGGGCCTTGTGTTAGTCCCTGTTAGCATTTCTTTTAGAGTTTAAAAGTTTTATAAAAGTTTGGATTAAGTTCTAGAAATAGTTTTAGATTCTTAAAAAGTATCCCAACTTTTAGAGAAATAATGTCTGCTGCAGAAGAGACAGTGGAGGAGCTCAACCTCACACCTTTCCTGCATCTTAGGATGTCAGAGCTAAGGACTCTCTATAGAATCAAGAAACTAAAAACTGGTTCAAACCCTACCAAAGTACAGCTCCAGGAGCTCTTGGCAGAGTTTGCTAGAGACAACCCCTCTGAAGATATCCTTACAGAGGATGATGCTAGTGAAGGAGAGGACAATTTCACCCCTCCACTCCTAGTTAGGGAGAACAGGGTTCCTCCAACCCTGACTCCACAAGTGATAGTCAGAGATGCTGCTTCTCTCACAGGAGAGTCCAACAGCTCTGGAAGCATTGAGGGCAGCCTCAATGAAGATGACCTCCTGTTAGCCAGGATGGCCAAAAGATTGGCTTTGGAGGGACAGTTCCTAGCCATAGAAAGGGAAAGATAAGAGATGGGCTTAGCTCCCATCAATGGTGGCAGCAACTTAAATAGGGTCAGAGATACTCCTGACATGCAAAAAATTCCCAAAGTGATTGTAACCAAATATGAAGATGGTGGTGATATCACCAAATGGTTCACAGCTTTTGAGAGGGCTTGTGCAACCAGAAAAGTAAACAAATCTCACTGAGGTGCTCTCCTTTGGGAAATGTTCACTGGAAAGTATAGGGATAGACTCCTCACACTCTCTGGAAAAGATGCAGAATCCTATGACCTCATGAAGGCTACCCTGATTGAGGGCTTTGGATTCTCAACTGAGGAGTACAGGATCAGGTTCAGGGCGGCTCAAACATCCTCGAGCAAGACCTGGGTTGATTTTGTTGACTTCTCAGTCAAAACACTGGAAGGTTGGATTAATGGCAGTGGTGTAAATGATTATGATGGGCTGTACAATCTGTTTATGAAAAAACACCTTTTAAGTAATTGTTTCAATGATACACTGCATCAGCATCTGGTAGACCTAGGTCCAATTTCTCTCCAAGAATTGGGAAAGAAGGCAGATCATTGGGTCAAGACTAGGGTGACCAAGACTTCCACAGGGGGTGACCAAAAGAAAGTGGTCACAAAGACTCCCCAGGGGAAGAGTGTTGAGACATCCAAGGGTAAAAGTAAAGAGTCTTCTACAGAGCCCCAAAAACCTGCTCAGGAGGGAGGTTCCAAAGCCTCTTCACAATCCAATTGTGGGTACAAGGGTAAAAACGTTGATCCCAAAAAGGCCTGGTGTCGTAGCTGTAATCAGCAGGGACAGCAAACTGGAGACAAGGCCTGTCCCAAGAAAGGTTCCACTTCTACTTCTACTCCAGTTAGCACTGGAATAGCCAGTCTCCAGGTGGGATCAACAGTGTGCCCAGAGCAAATCAGGGTTCACACTGAAGCTACATTAGTTTCTGAGGGTGGGGTGGACTTAGCTACACTGGCCCCCTAATATGCAAAAATACAGGCAGCAACTCTTGATTAATGGGACTAGTGTAGAAGCCCTGAGGGATACAGGTGCCAGTGTTACAATGGTGACAGACAAACTGGTTTCCCCAGGACAATACCTGACTGGACAAACTTATTCAGTCACCAACGCCGACAATCAGACTAAAGTACATCCCGTGGCTATGGTAACTTTAGAATGGGGAGGGGTCACTGGCCCGAAACAGGAGGTGGTAGTCTCCTCTGCTATCCCAGTAGACTGTTTGCTTGGACATGACCTGGAGTCCTCAGCATGGGCTGAGATAGAACTCAAAATCCATGCAGCCATGCTGGGTATCCCTGATCTGGTGTGTGTCAAGACAAGGGCACAGTGCAAGGCTCAGGGTGAAAAAGAGGCGTTGGAGCCTGGAAGAATGGCCCAGCCCTCCAAGAGAAAAGGAACGAAGACTGGGGAACCAGCTTCAACACAACAAAAGAAAAAGAACCTCTCTTCCCAGGAAGACGTTCTGCCCTCTGAGGGAACTGAGCCCATGGAGTTGGAACCTTATCAGGTTGAACTCTTAGGCCCAGGGGGACCCAGAAGGGAACAGCTGTGTAAGGGGAAAGAAACCTGTCCTTCTCTTGAAGGCCTTAGGCAGCAACCTGCTTAAGAGACCAAAGGAATAATCAGTGGAACACATAGTGTAAAGGAGTCCATCTTCCCAATAGACCCTGAGACAAGAGATCCCAAACCTGGTGCCACTAGGAGAGTGGTAGTGCCTCAGGAGTTTAGAGAGTTAATCCTGACCTTAGCCCATGACATTCCACTTGCTGGACATTTGGGACAAACCAAGACTTGTGAGAGGTTAGTCAACCATTTCTATTGGCCCAACATGTCCCAGAAAGTTAAGGAGTTTTGTGCCTCCTGTGCCACCTGTCAAGCCAGTGGTAAGAAAGGTGGCCATCTAAAGGCCCCCCTCATTCCACTTCCAGTGGTGGGTGTCCCCTTTGAAAGAATGGGAGTGGACATAGTGGGTCCACTTGAACCTCCCACAGCCTCAGGGAACCAGTATATCCTAGTAGTAGTGGATCATGCTACTAGGTACCCTGAAGCAATTCCCCTTAGGTCCACTACTGCCCCTGCAGTAGCCTAAACACTCATTGGTATCTTTACCAGAGTGGGATTTCCTAAGGAGGTGGTGTCTGACAGAGGTACCAGCTTCATGTCAGCATACCTGAAACACATGTGGAATGAGTGTGGGGTGACTTACAAATTCACCACACCATACCATCCACAAACCAATGGTCTTTTGGAAAGATTAAACAAGACATTGAAGGGCATGATCATGGGGCTCCCTGAAAAGCTTAAAAGGAGATGGGATGTCCTCTTGCCATTTCTGATTTTTGCCTACAGAGAGGTGCCTCAGAAGGGAGTAGGGTTTTCCACCTTTGAACTTCTGTTTGGCCATCCTGTAAGGGGACCACTAGCTCTTGTTAAAGAAGGCTGGGAGAGACCTCTCCATGAACCTAAGCAGGATATAGTGGACTATGTACTAGGCCTACGTTCCAGGATGGCAGAGTACATGGAAGAGGCAAGTAAAAACCTTGAGGCCAGCCAACACCTCCAGAAGATGTGGTATGACCAAAAGGCTGCTATGGTTGAATTTCAGTCAGGGCAGAAAGTCTGGGTTCTGTAGCCTGTTGTACCCAGGGCACTTCAGGACAAATGGAGTGGCCCTTACCCAGTGCTAGAGAAAGAGTCAGGTCACCTACCTGGTAGACGTAGGCACTAGCAGGACCCCCAAAAGGGTGATCCATTTGAACCGCCTCAAACTCTTTCAAGACAGGGCAGATGTAAACATGTTAATGGTTACAGATGAGGACCAGGAACCTGAGAGTGAACCTCTCCCTGATCTCCTCTCCACCGACCCTAAAGATGGCTCAGTAGATGGAGTGATCTATTCAGACACCCTCTCTGGCCAACAGCAAGCTGACTGTAGGGAAGTCCTACAACAGTTTGCTGAGCTCTTTTCCCTAACCCCTGGTCAGACACACCTGTGTACCCATGATGTTTACACAGGAGACAGCATGCCTGTCAAAAACAACATTTTTAGACAGTCTGACCAAGTTAAGGAAAGCATCAAAGTGGAAGTCCACAAGATGCTGGAATTGGGAATCATTGAGCACCCTGACAGTCCCTGAGCTAGCCAAGTGGTCTTAGTCCCCAAACCTCACACAAAAGATGGTAAGGGAGACATGAGGTTTTGTGTGGACTAGAGGACTTCATTCTGTCACCAAGACAGATGCCCATCCCATTCCAAGGGCAGATGAGTTAATTGATAAATTAGGTGCTGCCAAATACTTGAGTACCTTTGACTTGACAGCAGGGTACTGGCAAATAAAAATGGCATAGGAGCAAAAGAAAAGACATGATACAAGAAAGAAAAAGTGAGGTCCCACTTTTTAAAAGTAATTATATATTTCTTGATATCCAAATATCTGAAGGCATGTCGCATTTATCTACAAGACTAAGGGAGATTTCATGATTGTTCCAAGTCCAAGTTTATTATAGGAAAATATTTGAATTCTCACTGAAAATGTAAAAACACGCAGAGATCCAAAGGTATACGAATTTAGGCCAGCCAACACGTGTTTCGCCCCATAGGCACGTAAGCCAGGGCTTTCTCAAGGCTGGGGAAGAAAAAAAGAGATGTCATACGGCTGAAGAGAAGATGAAGACAAGTAAAGTTTTGTTAGCATCGGTGAGAGGAAGCCAAAGTGATGTGCCAGGAAATTCCAGAGATAATTCCTATGGAAAAAGCCCGATTAGCCCATGTGAATAATCATGCTATCCGAGAATGTGCTTCTCCAAGTCCAGAAGTGTATCAAAGGCAAGAGAACAAAAGCCAAATAAGTGGCAAAGACAGTACCAGGTAAGGTAAAGGCCTGAGCAAAAGCATATATATTGTGAATAATGACAAATAGATTTTATTATATATCTAGGGTGACTAAAGTATAGAGAAAGTGTGCTTTCGAGGGGTGACCTTGTTATTTTAAGAGAAAATTATAAATAAGGACGGAAGATGTTACTGTACATGCAGGAAAAAGAGAAAAGATAGAAAAAAGAGAAAAAGAGTAGAAGAAAACTAAAGACAAGCTAAAAAATAAAAAAAAAGGAAAGAAAAAAGAGAAGAAAGAAAAAGAAGAAAAAAAAAAAAAAAAGGAAAAAATAGGGAGAGCAGACATACCAATTCAATTCGTAATTGATTCAGACGGCCAAATCATTAGTCAACAATACAAGTCGTAATACAGCAAAATATATAACATCAAGTAACTGATTTCAAAAATTTTTACACTGATTTAGCAGTCAAGAAGAATCTTGCCAACTAAAGATATCAAAGGAGAAAGTATTATAAGTAAACAAAGTACTGTCCATATTGAATAAAGGATGTGCACAAAGGTAGTTTGAGACTAGACTCAAAGAACAAATAAGAGAGGGAAAATAAGCAGCAGCAGGCATGTCAATAGAGAATCTCAAGAAAAACAATAGCAAAGAATCTAGTTGAGTTCCCTTGGTTATGCCGTATGAAGGACTATAAACTCTAAAGAAAATTATGAACTATAAAGAAACCACCCGTTTTTTATGTTCTAGGGATAGTAGGGCACAAAATAATGGTAACATAATCCGCATACTTGTGCCATAAAGTAATGACTATGAATAAGGGTCAAATATTGAAAGGGGAAGAGCTCCCCCGCAATGAAACTCACCCGTTTTCTGTAGGTATAATGTCAGTCTCAAACGTCGCCTGTAGAAAACAATAAAAAATACAGGCGGCGCGTCAGATAATCGGCTCGCGTCTCTAAACGCGTCCGGTAAAGGAATAATGTCTGTCCTGCCGGGCGGCACGCCGAGTCGGCTCGCGTTTTTAAACGCGGCCGGTAGACAGGAATCGTTTGTCCTGCCTCAATGTAAACTATCGGGCATGGACAAAGAAGAAGGACCAAGAGTGCAACCAGATTACTGGTGGCACTCCAGTATCGAGGGCGTCGTCTTGGTAATAGCCAAGAGAAGGGCCATCTTACAATGGAGCAGTACAAATGAAAATATCCTAAACGGTGGCTACAGGGTGCATTCAAATTAATACGACCCTATGTGTCAATGTTTCCTTGAAAAAAGGGGTAATTAATTTAACAGTAGAATATCCAAAGTGGATTATGAGCAAAGGAATGTTTGTTCCTATACATATTTAATGTAGTCCTAACACCTAAAGAAAGGAAAATATTGAGAACAAAGGCAAGTTTGCACCGTTCTGGAAAAATATCTAATAACCATTTTAAGAAGAGACAAAAGTGTATAAGTGCAGAACTAAGAAGAGAGAAAAAAAAAAAGATAGAGAGAAATAGCCAGGTATTTTAGGCAAAGAAATAAAGTAAATTTTTACAGTGACATTACTGCAAGAACCATATTGCAGAAAACTCTTTGGTGACGTCATAGTTGAATATCGAAATTTTACAATAACCAATAGTGCCACTCGTAGTCTTTGTTCAGTCCGTGATTCACTGTATCATATTGAATAATAAGTCTGCTTTCCTCCTTATGCATACGTAGTGCAACGTTCCCACCTCGAGGGGTTGGTTTTATACGTCGAAGACCACAAAATGTAAATTTGCGTTCATGAGGGTGAAATTCTGTGAAATGTTCAAGCAGTGGTGCTTTCATGTCCAATTTTTGTATATTTCGAAAATGTTCTTGAATTCTGATTTTGAGCGGACGAATGGTACTGCCTATGTAGGCTTGGTGGCATGGGCACCATATTATGTATACCACATTAGGGCTTTCGCAGTTTATAAAGTCGTTAATGTAAACTCTTTGCTCATTGATTGTAGTTGTTGTGGTTTTTCAGAGGCCCCCCTTACAAATAGAACATTTGCTGCATGTAAAAAAACTCTTTGGTTTTGGGGGTAGAAATGATATTGGAGACTGATTTTGGAAAAAGGAAGCGCAAAGTTTGTCTCTAAGGTTGGGGGCCTGTCTGAAGCCTATTTGTGGAGAATTGGTTATATGTTGGTTAATTGAAGAGTTATTTTGAAGAAGGTACCAATGTTTGCGAAGAAGTTTCCGAATCAGATGATGGTCATTATGAAATTCAGTGATGAACCGAATAACAGGCTTTATGTTTGGTGTATGAGATCTGTTGAGTAACTTAGTGCGGTCCATATCCCGTAGTCTTTCCTTAGTTGCGTTGAGTGATTGACTGTTGTAACCCCTGGCCGTTAGTCTCTCAGTCATTTGAGTGGAAACTGTATCATAATCTGATGTGGTAGAACAATTCAATCTAGCTCTTTTGTATTCACCCTGAGGAATGTTTCGGATGGTACTCGAAGGGTGGCAACTGGTGGCATGGAGGATTGAATTTGCTGCTGTCGTTTTGCGAAAGAATTTAGTGTGTAACTTGTCCTCTTGTATAAAGATCAAAAGATCTAAATATTCTACTGATGAGGTAGAGATTTGATAAGTGATGTCAATGCCCCATTTGTTAGGCACTAGTGACTGTAAGAATTGGTTTAGGGGGCCCTTCTCGCCTTGCCAGATTAACAGGATATCATCAATATACCGGCCCCAAAAGATTATGGGGGTTATTCTAACTTTGGAGGAGGTGTTAATCCGTCCCAAAAGTGACGGAAAAGTGACAGATTTACCACCAGCCGTATTACGAGTCCATTATATCCTATGGAACTCGTAATACGGCTGGTGGTATATCCGTCACTTTACCGTCACTTTTGGGACGGATTAACACTCCTCCAAAGTTAGAATAACCCCCTATATGTTTGGAGAGATGTTCAGTTTGGTCATTCCATAACCAATGGTTTTCTACTGCACCCATCAATATACAGGCATAAGGTGGGGCAAAAGAAAAGACAGCATTCTCCACACCTGATGGGCACTAGCACTTTACTGTGATGCCCTTTGGAAGGTGGCAGGGGCATTCTTTAAGCCAAAGGTTGGTGAATCAAGTCCTTGCTGGCCTGGAGTCCTTTAGTGCAGCTTATCTTGATGATATTGCTGTCTTTAGATCCAGCTGGCAGGATCACCTGGTCCATCTGAAGAAGGTTTTGCAGGCCCTGCAAGCAGCAGGCCTCTCTATCAAGGCATCCAAATGTCTGATAGGGCAGGGTACAGCTTGTAGGCGGAGGCCAAGTTCAGCCACTCCAACCCAAGATCCAGACTATTCTGGAATGGGTAGCTCCAAAAACTCAGACTCAAGTCAGGGCATTCCTTGGCTTGACTGGCTACTATAGGAGGTTTGTGAAGGGATATGGATCCATAGTGATACCCCTCACAGAACGTACCTCTAAGAAAGTGCCCAAGAAGGTAAACTGGACTATAGAATGCCAACAGGCCTTTGACACCCTGAAACAAGCTATGTGCACAGCACCAGTTCTCAAAGCTCCAGATTACTCCAAGCAGTTCATTGTGCAGACTGATGCCTCTGAACATGGGATAGGGGCAGTACTGTCCCATACAAATGATGATGGCCTTGACCAGCCTGTTGCTTTCATTAGCAGGAACTTACTCCCTAGGGAGCAGCATTGGAGTGCCATAGTGCCATTGAGAGGGAGGCCTTTGCTGTGGTTTGGTCCCTGAAGAAGCTGAGACCATACCTCTTTGCCACTCACTTTGTAGTTCAAACTGACCACAGACCTCTCAGATGGCTAATGCAAATGAAAGGTGAAAATCCAAAACTGTTGAGGTGGTCCATCTCCCTACAGGGAATGGACTTTGTAGTGGAACACAGACCTGGAACTGCCCATGCCAATGCAGATGGCCTTTCCAGGTTCTTCCACTTAGAAAATGAAGACTCTCGTGAGAAAGGTTAGTCTCATCCTCTTTCGTTTTTGGGGGAGGAGGGGTTGTGTAAGGAAATGAGGCAGTCCGCACGTACGTTGAGAACCCCGGCCAGATGGTTTGCTACTATGCAATCCGATGGCCCTGTGCCCAGGACCAGAGCCACAGAGCCTCTCTGCAGAGAAGGTACGACCCTTCTCCTCCCTGCTTGTTGATGTACCACATCACAGAAGTGTTGTCCGTCAAGACTTGAACTGACTGACCACGAAGGGATGTGAGGAAGGCCTTGAGAGCCAGTCGTATCGCCTGTAATTTTAACAGATTGATGTGAAACATCTGTTCCTCTGGAGACCAAAGACCTTTGATCTCCAGGTCCTCCAGATGAACTCCCCATCCTAGAGTTAGAAGCATCTGTTATGACCGTTGCCACCGCAGGTGGTAGACAAAATGGCCTTCCTTGGGAAAGATTGCAGCTCATAGCCCACCATCGTAGATCCACTGCAGCATCTCTGGAGGTCGTTATGGACTCCTCAAGATCCCCTTTGTGTTGAAACCACTGCTTGCGGAGGCACAACTGGAGAGCCCTCATGTGCCAATGAGTTACTGTAAGGAAGTCCTTGGCAAGGTTACCCCTGACATTTTGCCTTTGCTGATGCTAAGTTATGATTTGAAAGTGTGCTGGGACCCTGCTAACCAGGCCCCAGCACCAGTGTTCTTTCCCTAAACTGTACCTTTGTCTCCACAATTGGCACAACCCTGGCACCCAGGTAAGTCCCTTGTAACTGGTACCCCTGGTACCAAGGGCCCTGATGCCAGGGAAGGTCTCTAAGGGCTGCAGCATGTCTTATGCCACCCTAGGGACCCCTCACTCAGCACAGACACACTGCTTGCCAGCTTTTGTGTGCTGGTGGGGAGAAAATGTCTAAGTCGACATGGTACTCCCCTCAGAGTGCCATGCCAACCTCACACTGCCTGTTTCAAAGGTAAGTCACCCCTCTAGCAGGCCTTACAGCCCTAAGGCAGGGTGCACTATACCACAGGTGAGGGCATAGGTGCATGAGCACTATGCCCCTACAGTGTCTAAGCAAAACCTTAGACATTGTAAGTGCAGGGTAGCCATAAGAGTATATGGTCTGGAAGTCGGTCAAACACGAACTCCACAGCACCATAATGGCTACACTGAAAACTGGGAAGTTTGGTATCAAACTTCTCAGCACAATAAATGCACACTGATGCCAGTGTGCACTTTATTGTAAAAAAATACACCCAGAGGGCATCTTAGAGATGCCCCCTGAAAACATACCCGACTTCCAGTGTGGGCTGAGTAGTTTTTGCCAGCCTGCCACACAGCAGACATGTTGCTGGCCACATGGGGAGAGTGCCTTTGTCACTCTGTGGCCAGGAACAAAGCCTGTACTGGGTGGAGGTGCTTCTCACCTCCCCCTGTAGGAACTGTAACACCTGGCGGTGAGCCTCAAAGACTCACCCCCTTTGTTACAGCGCCACAGGGCATCCCAGCTAGTGGAGATGCCCGCCCCTCCGGCCACTGCCCCCACTTTTGGCAGCAAGGCTGGAGGAGATAATGAGGAAAACAAGGAGGAGTCACTCCCCAGTCAGGACAGTCCCTAAAGGTCCTGAGCTGAGGTTACTGACTTTTAGAAATCCTCCATCTTGCAGATGGAGGATTCCCGTAATAGGATTAGGGATGTGCCCACCTCCCCACAGGGAGGAGGCACAAAGAGGGTGTAGCCACCCTCAGGGCCAGTAGCCATTGGCTACTGCCCTCCCAGACCTAAACACACCCCTAAATTGAGTATTTAGGGGCTCCCAGAACCGAGGAAGGATAAGTTACTTACCTGTAAATCCTAGTTCTCTTCCAGGGGTATCCTCATCAAAGTCATAAACATTGAATATTCCCGCCCTCGTGCGATGATCCCGGAGCATATATAAAAACACACATGTATAAGTATGAAATATATATGAAAAAATAACATTTTTTAGTAGATAATTTCTATACCAGAATCATGTATACATGTGTATAATAGCAATGCAGACTATGTTGATAAACAGACTAAAATGCTTTATGTCTATGGAGTTTTTTTTTTTTTTTAACGCTCTCCCTTATAATTACATGAAAACTTTCTGAAGCCCAATTGGAGGGCACAGAAAAAATACCAGCAACACATGCGAAAAGAGAACAAACGACACTGAAAACAACAGAGCATTATTAGCCAATAAGCTGCATGCAAGTTAATACAGCAGAACCACAAAAGTTGGCACCGTGCATTTAAGACCCAGAGCACCTCCAGTATCCCACCATGCCTCAGGGGTGAAGGAGAGGTGACAGTTGGTTCACAGTTAGGTCAGTACTTTTTTACGGTGACAAAGAACCCAACAGATTAGATAGATGGTCTGTACTGCACTTCTAGGAGACTTGTGTCTGGGGAGGAGGGTGGGTTGTTTATGACTTTGATGAGGATACCCCTGGAAGTGAACTAGGATTTACAGGTAAGTAACTTATCCTTCTCTTCCAGGGGATCCTCATCAATAGTCATAAACATTGAATAGATTAGCAAGGCCATCCCTTATCTCTTCGGACTGTCTAATAGAAGTGCAGGAAAAAGACATACACTATGCAAACAAATTTCTCAGAGACGCTTGACCAACTTGAGCGTCTGCTTTGGCATCTGAATCTAAACAGTAATGCCTAGTAAACGTATGTACAGATCTCCATGTAGTGGCCTTACAGATCTCCGAGATTGGAACATTGTTAAGGAGGGCAGCAGTAGCCGCTTTTCCTATTGTCGAATGAGCCTTATGCCTAGCCAATAACTGTTTGTTAGCCAATTGATATGCAGTTACAATACATGAGACTATACATCTAGAAGAACGAGTTACTTACCTTCGGTAACGACTTTTCTGGTGGATACATTAGCTACCTGTGGATTCCTCACCTCATGAATACTCCCATGGCGCCAGCATTCGACGGAAATCTTCTTACTAGTCTCTGCACGTCGACGAGGACGTCACTCTAGCCCACGCGACGCCGTCTGACGTCATACAGGCAATAAGAGGTCCTCGACGACGTGCGGACGTCAGTACCAATCATTTTTTACGTGCATGAAAACAACCAGGCAATGCAATGAAAGAGCAAGGCAACATCCCATTATATTGTAAAAATACACAACATTGTATGAATAACTGTAAATCTTTTTATATAAATATATATATAAAACTTTCTCTTTTAAAATATATACACACACCAAGTATATACACAAATATATATACATATATACATATATATAAATATATTATATACACATCTATTGCACCCTCAAAGACCAAGAGGAGCGCACTCAAGGATTACTTGGTAAGACCAGAAAGGCAACGGGGAGGCGGGTGGGACCGTGAGGAATCCACAGGTAGCTAATGTATCCACCAGAAAAGTCGTTACCGAAGGTAAGTAACTCGTTCTTCTGATGGATACAACTACCTGTGGATTCCTCACCTCATGAATAGAGTCCCAAAGCAGTACCACGCCCGGCGGTGGGTGCCTAAATGGTCAAACCAAGAAATCCTGCAGCACTGACCGTGCAAAATGGCCGTCCCTTCTAACCTCAGAATCCAAACAGTAATGTTTTGCAAAAGTGTGAAGGGACGACCAAGTTGCGGCCTTGCAGATGTCGACCACAGGAACACCCCTGGCCAAGGCCGAAGTGGCCGACTTAGCTCTGGTGGAATGAGCTCTAATGCCCTCAGGAGGATCCTTCTTTGCCAAAGAGTAACATATTTTAATGCAAAGAACAACCCACCTGGATAGTGTTCTCTTGTGGACTGCCTTTCCTCTCCTCTTGCCCACGTATCCAATAAACAGCTGATCCTCCAGCCTGAAATCCTTTGTTCTATCAATAAAGAAGCTCAACGCTCTCTTTGGATCCAGACGGTGCAGTCTTTCTTCCTCTTTGGAAGGATGAGGCGGAGGATAGAACGTGGACAAAGTAATTGCCTGAGCCAAATGGAAGGGTGAAACAACCTTCGGGAGGAAAGCAGCCTTGGTCCTCAACACCACCTTATCCCCATAAAAAGTTGTATAAGGGGGCTTTACTGATAAGGCCTGCAACTCACTCACTCTCCTTGCTGATGTTATAGCTATCAGGAAGACTGTTTTTAAAACCAAATACCTCAAGGGGCAAGAATGCATAGGTTCAAAAGGGGACCCCATAAGGAAAGTCAGGACCAAGGACAAATCCCATTGCGGCATAACGAATGGCTTTGGAGGATATTGATTTAGAAGACCTTTCAAGAATCTGATAACAATAGGGGATTTAAATAAAGATGGTTGGTCTGGAAGACATATGAAGGCTGACAAGGCCGATAAATAACCCTTAATGGTAGCCACTGCACAACCTTTCTGCGCCAGAGACAGAGCAAAAGACAAAACGTCCGATAGATGAGCATGCAAAGGATCAATCTGCCTCTCTCCACACCACGCAACAAATTTAGACCACCTATTAGCGTAGATAGATTTAGTGGAGTGTCGCCTGGCCGCTAATATAACATCCACTACCTCAGGCGGGAGAGAGAAGGAACTCAGGTTGCCCCGTTCAATCTCCAGGCATGTAGGTGCAGACTCTGGAGGTTGGGGTGTAGAACCTGCCCCTGCGACTGCGAGAGGAGTTCTGCCCTGAAAGGGAGACGGAGCGGCGGGCACATTGAGAGTTGGAGAAGGTCGGAGTACCACACCCTCCTTGGCCAATCCGGAGCTATTAAGATTACTAGAGCCCGGTCTTGGCGAATCTTCCTCAATACTCGAGGAATCAAGGGTATGGGAGGAAACGCGTAAAGCAACTGGCCGCACCAGGTTATTTGAAACGCGTCCCCCAACGCTCCCTGCATCGGATACTGAAGGCTGCAGAACAACGGACAATGCGCGTTCTCTCGAGTGGCGAACAGATCTACCCGAGGAAACCCCCACCTCTGGAAGATTAAACGGACTTGATCTGGATGGAGACGCCACTCGTGGTCTGCCGAGAAGTGGCGACTGAGACTGTCCGCACGCACGTTCAAAACTCCGGCCAGATGGTTTGCTATCAAGCAAATCCGATGGTCCTTTGCCCAGGACCATAGTCGAAGAGCTTCTCTGCAGAGAAGGTACGACCCCACTCCTCCCTGCTTGTTTATGTACCACATCGTGGTAGTATTGTCCGTTAGGACCTGTACCGACTGACCACGAAGGGAAGGGAGGAAGGCCTTGAGAGCCAGACGTACAGCCCGTAACTCTAACAGATTGATGTGAAACATCTGTTCCTCTGGAGACCAAAGACCTTTGATCTCCAGATCCCCCAGATGAGCTCCCCACCCTAGAGTGGAAGCATCCGTTATGACTGTGGTCACTGGTGGCGACTGCTGGAACGGCTTTCCTTGTGAAAGATTGTTGCTTGCAATCCACCACTTCAAATCCACAGCAGCATCTCTGGAGATCTTGACAGTACCCTCTAGATCCCCTCTGTGTTGAGACCACTGCCTTCGGAGGCACCACTGAAGAGCCCTCATGTGCCAGCGAGCATGCGTGACCAACAGAATGCAGGAGGCAAAAAGACCGAGCAGACGAAGGACCTTGAGGACTGGAACTACCGCTCCATTTCGAAACATTGGAACCAAATCCTGAATATCTTGAATCCGCTGAGGCGGAGGAAAGGCCCGACCCAATGTTGTATCCAGTACTGCCCCTATGAACAGGAGGCGCTGAGAGGGCTCTAGGTGAGATTTGGGCTCGTTCACCGAAAAACCCAGGTCGAACAACAACTGGGTTGTCGACTGCAGATGATGCGACACAAGCTCCGGGGACTTGGCTTTGATCAACCAGTCGTCCAAGTAAGGGAATACTGCTATCCCCTTCCTTCTGAGTTCTGCCGCAACCACCGACATCACCTTCGTGAAGACTCGAGGTGCTGAAGTAAGACCAAACGGAAGGACCGCAAACTGATAGTGTTGCGATCCCACCACAAACCGGAGATACTTCCTGTGTGACTTGAGTATCGGGATATGAAAGTAAGCATCCTGCAAGTCGACAGACACCATCCAGTCTTCCATGTTCAACGCCAAAAGCACCTGTGCTAGGGTCAGCATCTTGAACTTTTCCTGCTTGAGGAACCAATTCAAGATCCTCAGGTCCAGAATTGGTCTCAAATGACCATCCTTCTTGGGAATCAGGAAATACCTTGAGTAAACTCCTCGACCCCTTTCCTGCTCCGGGACCAACTCCACCGCGCCCTTTGAAAGGAGGACTTGCACCTCCTGTTCTAGCAACAGGAGGTGTTCTTCTGAACAATACGAAGGGCGGGGCGGGATGAGGGGCGGGAACTCCCGAAAGGGAAGGGTGTAGCCTTTTCCCACAACACTGAGAACCCAAGTGTCCGATGTAACAGTCTTCCATTTGGTGAGAAAATGCTGTAATCTTCCCCCTACAGGAGAGGAGTGAGTGGGAAATGGTGGAAGCCTAAGGCTGCTTCCCCTGCTGCACCCTGCTAGAGGATGAGGAAGAGGCAGAGTGCTGCTGAGAGGCTCCTCTGGTGCGGACCCTACCTCTCCCCCTGAAAGATCTATAGGGATGGGAAGAAGCAGGTTGCTGATATCTCCCCCGAAAGGAAGAGGAGGAAGAGCCACGCCCAAATCCACGAAACCTCCTGAAGAATCTGGAAGAGGCTGTGGAAGAAGGAGCTTGGAGCCCTAACGAGTTAGCCGTGGCCCTGCTTTCTTTAAAACGTTCCAAGGCCGAATCAGCCTTAGCCCCAAACAGTTTGTCCCCATCAAACGGGAGATCCAACAATGTGGACTGTACATCCGCCGAAAAGCCCGAGTTACGGAGCCAGGCCTGTCTCCTTGCCACCACAGTTGTGCCCATTGCCCTGGCTACCGAGTCGGTGGTATCCAGTCCCGTCTGGATAATTTGGGTCGCAGCAGCCTGGGCATTTGAGACAAGATCCAAAAGACCCTGGGGAAGCTCTGTAAACGAAGAGGAAATGTCATCCATCAGAGCATGAATATACCTCCCCAGGATACAGGTTGCATTGGTGGCTTTTAACGCCAGACTGCAGGATGAAAAAATCTTCTTCGACTGCGCCTCTAGCTTCTTTGAATCTCTGTCCCCAGGCACCGTCGGAAAAGAACCAGGCGCTGACTTGGACGAACAGGAGGCCTGCACCACCAAGCTCTCCGGCGTAGGGTGCCTAGATAGGAAACCAGGGTCAGTTGGAGCCGTCCGATACCTCCTGGCCACGGCTCTGTGAACTGCTGGGGAAGATGCCGGCCTCTTCCACACCTCTAACACCGGATCCAGCAGAGCGTCATTAAATGGTAACAGAGGCTCCGCCGCGGCTGAGGCCGGATGTAACACCTCTGTCAAAAGGTTTTGTTTTGCCTCCACCACCGGCAAAGGCAGGTCCAAAAAACTAGCTGCCTTCCGTACCACTGCATGAAAGGAAGCAGCCTCCTCAGTATATTCCCCCGGGGACGAAAGGTCCCACTCAGGGGAAGTGTCCAGCCCACTGGCCGACTCCAGTCCACGCAGCCCATCACCCGAGTCCTCTAGCTCTCCTTCCTCTAGGGCTCGTTGGTACTCCTGCTCTTCTAATACACGGAGAGCACGTCTCCTTGAATGAAGTCGTTGCTCAATACGCGGAGTCGACAATGCCTCCGCCGAAGTCGAAGATCGGCGCCGATCTTCAGAGGCTACCGACGCCGCATCCGGCGCCACAGGTAACTTCGGCGCCGACGGAAGAGCAGCTGAAGCAGATGGACCCACCGGAGTCACAGGCCGAAATCCCGACGTCGACGGGATGGAAATCCCCGGGGCCAATCCTTCTGAAGCCACCGGAGCGGCCACCGGCGCCGACAGTGGCGCCGAGCCCACGTTCCCAAACGGGAGAAAGGGCATAAAGGGTGCCGGCCGAAGAGGCGCAGGATCACCCAAAGAAAAGGCCAAAGGCCCAGCCGGAGCACCCCCTGGATCCATCTGTTGGAAGATGGCATACAGCGCATTCAAGAATGCGGAACTATCGGCTCCAGGGGTGGGAAAAGCCGGATACTGGGGTGCCTGTCTCGGAGGCGACCCCGACGCCGGCCTCGGCGTCTGCGCCAGAGAAAACACTTGAGGCTCCAATACCTCAATCACCGACGCCTGTCCAGGTGAAGTTGGAGACGCCGGAGAGGGCAACGGCGTCGAAGGATGCGGCGTAACCGTGGGACTGACCTCCCATGTCCTTCGGCGCCGATCCGGAGACCTGGAACGAGTCTCCTTTGAATGACGCCGAGATTCTCTACGGCGCCGGGAGTCTCAATGACGCCGATGTCTTGGGGAAGAAGACTTCTTGTGATGTTTCCCCTTTGACTTGGCCATAAACAGCTTCGCCTCACGTTCCTTGAGGGCCTTTGGATTCATGTGCTGACATGAATCACAAGTCGAGACGTCGTGGTCGGAGCTCAAACACCAAAGGCAATCGGAATGAGGATCCGTCACCGACATCTTGCCTCCACACTCACGACAAGGCTTAAATCCAGACTTCCTCTGCGACATTATTTCCACAGCGAAAGACTACGCAGCAAGATACACTGTAACCGCAAGAGTAACAGTTGCTCCCTCGAAGATAACCGTTTCGAATGCACGGAAAAAAGGGAACTGACGTCCGCACGTCGTCGAGGACCTCTTATTGCCTGTATGACGTCAGACGGCGTCGCGTGGGCTAGAGTGACGTCCTCGTCGACGTGCAGAGACTAGTAAGAAGATTTCCGTCGAATGCTGGCGCCATGGGAGTATTCATGAGGTGAGGAATCCACAGGTAGTTGTATCCATCAGAAATAGTTCGTTTTGAGGCTGCATCGCCTGTTCTCATATGTCCATAATTTACAAACAGGTGGTGAGATCGTCTAATCAATTTGGTCTTATCCAGGTAAAATTTTAGCACTCTTTTCAGATCCAGGGAGTGCAAGGATTTCTCCACCGGAGTATCCGGATTGGGGAAAAAAGTTGGGAGTGATATAATCTGATTGATGTGAAAATCCGACACTACCTTCGGTAAGAATGATGGATAGGTTCTTAGAACAACTCTATTATCATGGAAAAACATATACGGTTCCCTGGAGGACAAAGCCTGAATCTCACTGACCCTCCTAGCCGAAGTAATGGCTACGAGAAAAGCAGTCTTCCACGTAAGGTGTTGTAAAGAAGCTCTGTGAATAGGCTCGAAAGGAGGGCCCATGAGTTTAGACAACACTATGTTCAGCTCCCATGGAGGCGAGGGTTTTCGAATGGGTGGAAAAACCTTCTTTAAACCTTCTAAACAAATCTTTGACTACTGGCATGGTAAAGAAGGATTTCTGAGAAGTTGACTTACGATAAGCTGTAATGGCAGATAAATGTACCTTAATAGATGACAACTGCAGACCTGATTTCGGCAGATGAAGCAGGTAAGACAATATGACCTCCTCCTGAGCCAGAATAGGATTCTGACCCTGTTGTCGACACCACATGTAGAATCTCTTCCACTTGAACGCATAAGAGCGCCGCGTGGAAGGCCTTCTGGACTCCTTTAAAATGTTCATGCATTCCTGCGAGAGCCCTAGATGCACATACTGCAGGAATTCAGGAGCCATGCCGTCAAGCTCAGAGAGGGAAGGTTGGGGTGAAGAATCTTGCCTCCCAGTCTGCAAAGGAGATCCGGTCTGCACGGCAGCCTCTTGTGCAGTTGTTCTGACAGCTTGAGAAGATCCGCGTTCCGTAACTGTCGAGGCCATTGCGGGGCTATGAGAATCATTCTGGTGTTGGATCTGTAGAGTTTGTTTATCACCGCTGGTATCAGAGGAATCGGTGGGAAAGCGTAGAGAAATATCCCTGACCAGTCTATTAACAGGGCATTCCCTCGAGTCCCCGGACAGTAGAACCTGGACGCGAAGTCGGAGCATTTTTTGTTTACTTCGCCTGCAAACAGATCTAACTGAGGCTGACCCCATTGAACGAAGGTATCTGCGACGACCTCGTCGTGAAGAACCCAGTTGTGGGTGTCCGCGAGGGTTCTACTTAGGAAATCTGCCTCCACGTTTTGCTGCCCTGGGAGGTGGATCGCTGTAAGAGACATTCCCCTCGCTATGAGCCAGTGCCAAATGGTTTGAGACTCCAGAGACAGGGGCAGGGATCTCGTACCCCTGTTTGTTCAGATAATACATTGTCGTCGTATTGTCCGTCTGCACCAGCAGAGACTTTCCCTGGATCGATGGTGCAAATGATTTGAGAGCCAGATGAACCGCTCTGAGCTCCAGCAGGTTGATATGGTAAGTCTTCTCTTTGCTGGACCACAAGCCCTGAGCTTGAAGGGAACCCAGATGAGCTCCACAGCCCTGTAGCGATGCATCAGTTACCAGAGTTTCGGAAGGAACTGGTTGGTGAAACGGAACTCCTACTGACAGGTGATGTCTGCGCGTCCACCATTGCAATGATTGCCGTGCTCCTGCAGGAAGAAGCATCCTGTCCTCCCATTGGCCTGTGTGTTGATTCCAGTTTTCCTCTAGAGCCTCTTGAAGAGGTCTCATATGCAATCTGGCGTTCTGGACAATGAAAATGCAAGAGGCCATGGAGCCCAACAGCGATGTTACCTGACGGGCCGTAGGAGCGGGGGAACCAAGAAAATTGTGACACTTCCTCCTTATTGCTAATAGTCATTCCTCCGAAGGATACACTTTTTCTAGCTCTGTAATCAGTATCGCCCCCAGGTAGTGGAGGGTTTGAGTTGGGATGAGAGTGGACTTTTGGAAGTTGACTTGCAGACCTAGAGAGCGGAAAACACTGAGAACAATGCCTAGATGCTTTTTCGCCTGTTACGGAGAGGAGGCTTTCAGTAGCCAATCATCTAGGTATGGATAAATGAAGATTTTCTGCTTCCTTAAATGCTACCGCTGCTACACACTTGGAGAATGCGCGAGGGGCAGATTTGAGGCCGAAAGGCAGCACCTTGAACTGATAGTGTTGAAAGGCTATCACAAACCGAAGGAATTTTGGGTACAATCGGGATATGAAAATACGCATCCTGCAGATCTATGGAGCACTCTCCTCGATGCAGCTGAGGGAAAATCTGATGAAGAGCCAGCATTCTGAATCTTTGTTTCCGTATGAATTTGTTGAGCAGCCTCAAGTCTAGAATAGGTCTGAAGACTCCTTCCCGACCCTTTTTTGTTACTAGAAAATATCGGGAGTATACTCCTTTTCCCCTTTGGGCGGCTGGCACGTTTTCTATCGCTCTTTTCTGCAACAGGGCGCGAACCTCTTTGCGTAGTAATTCATGTGAGCAGGCCTCGACTTGGTTGGTAGCAAATGAGGTGGAGGTTGTCGGAAAAGAAGATAGTATCCATTCTCTACAATGTTCAGCACCCATTTGTCTCTTTTTATGCCATGCCACTCGTGAGTGAACTCTGTGATACTTCCCCCAACCGGAGTGGTGGACGGTATTAAGGGAAGTGAACCCTCATTGTTTTGCGGGAGTTTTGGGGGTAGACTGTTGAGATCTGCTTGATCCTCGGTCTCTTGTGGCCTTGCGAGACTGGAAGAGAGGACGCCCTTGCTTCTGTTGCGGTCTCTGGGATCAATGAGGGGTTTGAACCCTCTGTTGGAACGGGCGCCTGTCGTAAGGTCTGTACCTCCTTCTGAAGGCTTTCCTTCTTTCCAGACCAACTGCCCTCCTCATGTTGACCTCCGCCGTCATACGTGCCATCTCATCATCCGTGTGGGCTCCAAATAATGAGTTTCCGTTAAACGGAAGATTCATGATACGCTGTTGCGCCTCCTGCTTTAACCCTGTGAGCCTCAGTCAGGAAGATCTTGTGCAAACCCCATGCGCGTATCCATGTGCCGCCAAGTCCGCACCGTCTGCGGCTGCACTTATGATTTGATTGCCCACCAGACTTTCCTCCTAAAGGATCTCCTGGAAGTCCTGCCTGTCCTCCCTAGGTAGCTTTTCCGCAAATCTGTTCAGCGAGTCCCAGAGGGTTTGATCATATCTGCCTAGGAGAGCTGAGGCACTGGAGACCTTCCTCATCGATGCCGCCGTGCCACACATCTTCCTACACAGAGAGTCCTGATGTCTACTCTCCTTGTCTGGCGGAACCATTGAGGAAGATGCCACTGAATGCGTCTTGCGGGCTGCGGCTAATATGACTGAGTCTGGTAGTGGATCAGCCCTGAGAAACAAAGGATCCTGATCAGGGGCCTTGTACCTTTTCAAGATTCTAGCAGGAGCTGAACGGAGGTTTGCTGGCGTCAAAAAAGTCTCCATGGTCGGCTGGAGAAAACCAGGCACTAGTGGTAACAACTTACTTGAAACCATTCTGTGTTGCAAGGTTTCGAAGATCAGTGATGAGGAAGTTGAAGGTTCCGGGACATCAATGTTAAGCTTTTGTGCTCCCTTGAGCAGCACCTCATTGAAAGTTGTTATATCATCCACCGGGGAAACTCTAGCTGGGGGAGAGTCTGTCAGAGTCGGGAAGTAACCTCTTATGGAAGACTTCGACGATGTGATGGTGCGACCTTGACCTATACCTCCTCTGGGAGCGTGACCTGCTCCGAGATCTTGTGGTAGTGCGTCGAGGCCTAGTGGTAGATTGGCGAAAAGTTGGCGATGGTGTCCTCGGAAGCGATGCTGATGATGAGTACATGCATGAGTACTGAGAGTCTGGAGAAGCCGGCGCCTTGTTAAGGCTCTCCAACCACCTAGGCGATAGACTTATGGGCGAGATGTGCCCTGACGATGAGGCCCTTGACCGTCTGGACGATCCACTCCTTATGGAGACCACTGGACTTGGTGGAGTGGGATTCTTGTCGGCCGGTGGTTGCTGCTCCTCTTCTCCTTGAGAGACAGGCAGTCGCTGTCTCGACGTCGATCGGTGGCCCAGAATGTGTCGTAGGCTGCTCAGGTCTCGACGTCGAGCGCCCCGACGGCGACTGGTGGTCCCTTGCATGTGTGCGACTCGACGTCGTATGCTTCGCCGTCGAGTGATGGGCTGCTGACGACGGAAGTCGAGGTTGTAACGCCTTCGATGGCGTATGAGCATGCCGTGCTGGCTCGACGTCGATCGGTGGGTTGCCGTGGACGGAGATCTTCCCCGATGAGTGAGATGAGCTTTCGACGTCGTATCCTTCAAAGCCGTCGGGTCGACGGCAATAAGCGATGATGCGATGGTGGCAGCAATGACGTAGACGGGGAACAAACAGGTACTTTCTTACCAGCTGACGTCGATCTAGCCTGTCGCTCATGAGAATGGCTTGTTGACTGCCTGGGAAGAGAAGAGGATGATGTTTTCTGCCTCTCATGAAGCCCATGAAGTGTGATTTTCTCTCTGTCCTTCAGAGTCCTTGTAGACATGTTTTTTATAGTGCCTGCATGTATCAGGGCTCTGAGGCAAACACACAATGCAGAGAGAGTGTGGATCAGACTGGGCCTTCTTCTTCCCACAGGAAGGGCACTTCACAAAAAGAGAAGGCATTTTCCAGACAGGAAAAAATCCCCTCAGAAAAAGGTGAAAAACGTCGAGTGAAGGTAGAAAAAACAAGGTTTTTGAATATTTTTCTGTGAAAAACTCAGAAAAACAGAGCTCAATGCTCCAGGATCCTCTCAGAAGAAGCCTGAAAAAAGAAATGACCTAACTGTGAACCAACTGTCACCTCTCCTTCACCCCTGAGGCATGGTGGGATACTGAAGGTGCTCAGGGTCTTAACCGGTTCTGTGCCTTGGACGTGGTCACCTCGTCCAAGGCTACAGTTCCCGTGTGCCTTGGACGAGGTCACCTCGTCCAAGGCACAGGAACTGGGGGGCGCGCTAGCGCGCCCCCCCGTGCACCCCTCCCACCCAAGGCAGGGATGGAAGGGGAAGCCCTTGCCCGTCCACACCGACCCCCCCCCCTTGTGACGTCAGCGCGTGAGCGTGCGCTGATTTGTCACAGGGCCTTCCCCATCACGTGGGGGAGGCAAGGAGAGGCTTCAAAGGGAAAGAAATGTATTTCCTTCCCTTTGAAGTCTCTCCAAGCGTTTCAAAAGCCGGATTGCTTGCAATCCGGCTTTTGAAACGCCCACTAGACACCAGGGATGTCTTTTTTGTGTGTGAAATAGACATAAGGGAGCGACCCCTTGGGCAAGGGTCGTTCCCAATGGGGGGCATTTTTTAGGAAGGCCTAGGCCGATCTGCCCCGAGGGGGGGCGGAAACCTCTACGCGCCAGGGCAAATTTCTTTTTTGTGTTTGGGGCAGATTGGCCGAATTTAGGTAAATCTGCCCCCAAAGGGGGCAGAAACCACTAGGCACCGGGGATTATTTTTTTTGGCGCCAATATCACGCAGGGGGAGCGACCCCGTAGGCAAGGGTCGCTCCCAGGGTGTGTTGGGGGGGGGGGGGGGGGGGAATTTATTTTAGGCCATTTCTGCCCCCCCTGGGGGCAGATCGGCCTATTGTTATTAGGCTGATCTGCCCCCAGGGGGGGCAGAAACCTCTAGGCGCCAGGGTAAAAAAAAATTGTGTTTTATTTTGTTTGTTTGTTTTTTTAGAGATGGGGAGCGACCCATTAGGCAAGGGTCGCTCCCCTGGGGGGCAAATTGTATTTAGGCCATTTCTACCCCCGTGGGGGCAGATTGGCCGATTTTAGGTCATTCTGCCCCCTTGGGGGCAGAAACTACTAGGCACCGGGGATTTTTTTTTTGGCGCCAATGTCACGCATGGGGTGCGACCCTGTAGGCAAGGGTCTTGCAAAAAAACACCTCTGTTTTCTTTAAAAAAATGTGATGTGTCCACGTTGCGTTTTGGGGCATTTCCTGTTGCAGGCGCTAGGCCTATCCACACAAGTGAGGTATCATTTGTATCGGGAGACTTGGGGGAACGCTGGGTGGAAGGAAATTTGTGGCTCCTCTCTGATTCCAGAACTTTCTGTCACCAAAATATGAGGAAAATGTGCTTTTTTAGCCAAATTTTGAGGTTTGCATAGGATTCTGGGTAACAGAACCTGGTCAGAGCCCCACAAGTCACCCCATCTTGGATTCCCCTAGGTCTCTGGTTTTCAAAAATGCATAGGTTTGGTAGGTTTCCATAGGTGCCGGCTGAGCTAGAGGCCAAAATCTTCAGGTAGGCACTTTGCAAAAAACACCTCTGTTTTCTTTTAAAAAATGTGATGTGTCCACGTTGCGTTTTGGGGCATTTCCTGTCGCGGGCGCTAGGCCTACCCACACAAGTGAGGTATCATTTTTATCGGGAGACTTGGGGGAATGCTGGGTGGAAGGAAATTTGTGGCTACTCTCTGATTCCACAACTTTGTGTCACCAAAATGTGAGGAAAATGTGTTTATTTAGCCAAATTTTGAGGTTTGCAAAGGATTCTGGGTAACCGAACCTGGTCAGAGCCCCACAAGTCACCCCATCTTGGATTCCCCTAGGTCTCTAGTTTTCAAAAATGCACAGGTTTGGTAGGGTTCCCTAGGTGCCGGCTGAGCTAGAGGCCAAAATCTACAGGTAGGCACTTTGCAAAAAACACCTGTGTTTTCTTTCAAAAAATGTGATGTGTCCACGTTGCGTTTTGGGGCGTTTCCTGTCGCGGGCGCTAGGCCTACCAACACAAGTGAGGTACCATTTTTATCAGGAGACTTGGGGGAACATAGATTAGCAAAACAAGTGTTATTGCCTCTTGTCTTTCTCTACATTTTTTCCTTCCAAATATAAGAGAGTGTGTAAAAAAGACATCTATTTGAGAAATGCCCTGTAATTCACATGCTAGTATGGTCACCCCGGAATTCATAGATGTGCAAATAACCACTGCTCCTCAACACCTTATCTTGTGCCCATTTTGGAAATACAAAGGTTTTCTTGATAGCTATTTTTCACTCTTTATATTTCAGCAAATGAATTGCTGTATACCCGGTATAGAATGAAAACGCACTGCAGGGTGCAGCTCATTTATTGGCTCTGGGTACCTAGGGTTCTTGATGAACCTACAAGCCCTATATATCCCCGCAACAAGAGGAGTCCAGCAGACGTAACGGTATATTGCTTTCGAAAATCTGACATTGCAGGAAAAAGTTACATAGTAAAACGTAGAGAAAAATTGCTGCTTTTGTCACCTCAATTTCAATATTTTTCTTTTTCAGTTGTTATTTTCTGTAGGAAACCCTTGTAGGATCTACACAAATGACCCCTTGCTGAATTCAGAATTTTGTCTACTTTTCAGAAATGTTTAGGTTTCTGGGATCCAGCATTGGTTTCACGCCTATTTCTATCACTGACTGGAAGGAGGCTGAAAGCACAAAAATGTTTAAAAATGGGGTATGTCCCAGTAAAATGCCAAATTTGTGTTGAAAAATTGGGTTTTCTGATTCAAGTCTGCCTGTTCCTGAAAGCTGGGAAGCTGTTTATTTTAGCACCGCAAACCCTTTGTTGATGCCATTTTCAGGGAAAAAACCATAAGCCTTCTTCTGCAGCCACTTTTTCCCATTTTTTTTAAAAAAACGAAATTTTCACTGTATTTTGGCTAATTTCTTGGCCTCCTTCAGGGCAACCCACAGAGTCTGGGTACCGCTAGAATCCCTAGGATGTTGGAAAAAAAGGACGCAAATTTGGCTTGGCTAGCTTATGTGGACAAAAAGTTATGAGGGCCTAAGCGCAAACTGTCCCAAATAGCCAAAAAAAGGCCTGGCACAGGAGGGGGAAAAGGCCTGGCTGCGAAGGGGTTAAAGGCACGGTGCCAAATTTTGTGGTTCTGCTGTATTAAGTTGCATGCAGCCTATTGCCTAATAATGCTCTGTTGTTTTCAATGTCGTTTTTTCTCTTTTCGCATGTGTTGCTGGTATTTTTTCTGTGCTCTCCAACTGGGCTTCAGAAAGTTTTCTTGTAATTATAAAGGAGAGTGTTAAAAAAAAAAATCTCCATAGAAATAAAGCTTTTTAGCCTGTTTATCAACATAGTCTGCATTGCTATTATACACATGTATACATGATTCTGGTATGGAAATTATCTACTAAAAAATGTGTTATTTTTTCATATATATTTCATACTTATACATGTGTGTTTTTAAATATGCTCCGGGATCCCCGCACGAGGGCGGGAATATTCAATGTTTATGACTATTGATGAGGATCCCCTGGAAGAGAAGATAGATTCCTGCAACCTAAAGAAGAAAAAGGACTGCTGACCTGAAGCCCTGCAGTGAAGATGGAGACGACAACTGATTTGGCCTCAGCCCCACCGGCCTGTCTCCCTACTTCGAAGAAAACTGCAACAGCGATGCATCCAACAGGGTCCAACGACCTCTGAAGCCTCAGAGGACTACCCTGCATCTAAAGGACCAAGAAACTCCGAGAACAGCGACCCTGTTCAAGATACAGCAACTCTTTGCAATAAAGAAGCAACTTTTAAAGACCACACGTTTCCCGCCAGAAGCGTGAGACTTTCCACTCTGCACCCGACGCCCCCGGCTCGACCTGCGGAAAACTAACACTACAGGGAGGACTCCCCGGTGACTGCGAGCCCGTGAGTAGCCAGAGTTTACCCCCCTGAGCCCCCACAGCGACGCCTGCAGAGGAAATCCAGAGGCTCCCCCTGACCGCGACTGCCTGCTTCAAGGAACCCAACGCCTGGAAAACACTCTGCACCCGCAGCCCCCAGGACCTGAAGGAACCGAACTCCAGTGCAGGAGCGACCCTCTGCCTAGCCCAGACGGTGGCTACCCTGAGGAGCCCCCCTGTGCCTGCCTGCATCGTTGGAGAACCCCGGGTCTCCCAATTGATTCCTATTGAAAACCAGACGCCTGTTTGCACTCTTCACCCGGCCGCCCCTGTGCCACTGAGGGTTTACTTTGCCACTGAGGGTGCCTGCTTGTGTCCCCCGGTGCCCTACAAAACCCCCCTGGTCTGCCCTCCGAAGTCCCGGGTACTAACCTGCTGGCAGACTGGAACCGGGGCACCCCTGTTTCCATTGAAGGCTATGTGTTTTGGGCACCACTTTGACCTCTGCACCTGACCGGCCCTGAGCTGCTGGTGTCGTAACTTTGGGGTTGCCTTGAACCCCCAACGGTGGGCTACCTTGGACCCAACTTTGAACCCTGTAAGTGTTTTACTTACCTGTGAACTTAACATTTACTTACCTCTCCCAGGAACTGTTGATTTTAGCACTGTGTCCACTTTTAAAATAACTTATTGCCATTTTTGTCAAAACTGTACATGCTATTGCGATAATTCAAAGCTCCTAGAATACCTGAGTGAAATACCTTTCATGTAAAGTATTGTTTGTACATCTTACAATAAACTAAGAAAATATATGTTTCTATATATAAACCTTTTGGCCAGGTATTTGTCTTTGAGTGTGTGTTCCTCATTTATTGCCTGTGTGTGTAAAACAAATGCTTAACACTACCCTCTGATAAGCCTACTGCTTGACCACACTACCACAAAATAGAGCATAATAATTATCTCTTTTTGCCACCATCTTACCTCTAAGGGGAACCCTTGGACTCTGTGCACACTATTTCTCACTTTGAAATAGTATATACTGAGCCAACTTCCTACAGTTACCAACAGAATGCAAGAAGCGAACAGACCGTGCAGACGTAGGACCTTGAGGACTTGAACAACCGCTCCATTTTGAAACATTGGAATCAACGCCTCAATGTTCTGAATCCGCTGAGGCGGAGGAAAGGCCTGATTCAATGTCGTACACAGTACTGCCCCCATGAACAGGAGGCGCTGAGAGGGATCCAGGTGAGACTTGGGCACGTTCACCGTAAAGCCCAGGTTGAACAACAGCTGTGTTGTCATTTGCAGTGATGCAGCACGAGCTCTGGGGACTTGGCTTTTATCAGCCAATCGTCCAGGTAAGGGAATACAGATACTGCCTTCCTTCTGAGGTTTGCTGCTACCACCGCCATCACCTTTGTGAAGACTCGAGGTGCAGGAGTAAGACCAAAAGGAAGGACGGCAAACTGGTAGTGTTGTGACCCTACCACAAACCGGAGATAATTCCTGTGTGACTTGAGAATGGGAATATGAAAATAAGCATCCTGCAAGTCAACAGACACCATTCAATCCTCCTTGTTCAACGCCAGAAGCACCTGCACTAGAGTCAGCATTTTGAATTTCTCCTGTTGGAGGAACCAATTCAAAATCCTCAGGTCCAGGATAGGCCTCAATCGACCATCCTTCTTGGGAATCAGGAAATATCTTGAATAGAAACCCTGACCCCTTTCCTGCTCTGTAACCAACTCCACTGCACCTTTTGATAAAAGGACTTGAACCTCCTGCTGCAGCAACAGGAGATGATCTTCTGAACAAAACAAAGGACGGGGAGGGATGGGGAGAAACTCGCGAAAAGGAAGGGCATAACCTTTCCCCACAATATTCAGTACCAAAGTGTCAGGAAGAAGGCTGTGCGCGGTCCAGGTCCTACCCGAAACTCTGCTGCGTGTATTTGTGGCGCTTCGTGCGCACCACTTGTCATCCCCTCTTGTTCTAGAAGTGTTTATCAGTGTCACCTGCCCTGTGGTAAAGCTCATGTAGCTGCAGGGTCAGGACATTGGTGGACAAGATGCACTTATCAGTGCTATTCTATGAATGCACTACAATTCCCAGGTTTCTAGAGGCAGCGGTCATCTTGGGGTGTGGCAGGCCTGTAAAGCCCAGCCAACCCAAGCACATTGGTCTCTACTGTGAAGACTTCGATGCAGTCAGACCTTGTGGGGGTTCCTCTGAAGAAGAGCAGATTTCCTGCATGGCAGATTGACAGCAAATCGGAGTATCCTTGTTTCCACGGTGAATTCAGATACAAATAGGTCGTACTCGTAGCGGTAAGGTCTTGAGGAGCCCAATCTTGAAGGGAGTTGTTACTTCCAAAAGTAAAGCACCCCTTTGCACATCAAGCAAAGCGATTCAGGCCACACGTGTAAAGCGCCATTGGCACGACAATCAAAGCGTTTCAGGCCTCATGAGTAAAGCGGTCTTGGCACGAGTATCAAAACGCTTCAGGCCACATGAGAAAAGCGCCGCTTAGCACAACGAGCGTTGCGCTTCAGACAACGCAAGTAAAAGTGCTCTCTGGCATAATGAACAACGCGCTTAATGTATGATGATCAAAGAGCTTCATGAACAATGAACAAGGTGCTTCTGCCCAACAAACAAAGCGCTTCAATTTCAATGAGTAAAACTTTCAGGCCTTAGTAGTAAATGTGAAAACGTTTTGGAGATAAGCAAATTATAGTTTCATTGTTTTTTGGGAAGCATAATATGTCAGATACATATTTAAGTCTTTGAGAATTTCTAAGCTGAGATCAAACGTTTATGTTATGAATGCATAATTGTTACATGATTGATATTCAGAGTATGACCATAGTCCAAAGCTCTTGCCATCTTTAGGTTCAGAAGTTGCAGTTTGTTCTTGTTCCATGATTCACAAAGGGTCTCAATCTGATACCACGGAGACGCCTTTATTCAAGAGTCTATTGGTGAGTTTATACTGTTATGAATGAGTATATGCATATATGTTCTAACTGTTTCTTTTCAGATCTCTCTCCCTGCAGTTCACTACCCTAATTGCCTTCCCCCCGCCTGGCTTCATCATAACTCTGTGCTCTGATAGATTTCTGAGTTGGTGACTCCTGGAGGTGGGCCTTTTGTTAAGCAGCGTGCAGATCCCGAGTAAAGGGCACTGCGACACCAAGAGTCCGAAGTGACTAACTCCCACTAGTGGAGAAAATGAAATATCCTGCCCCCTACGGGAGAAGCATGACTTAAGATAGATGGAAAACTAGAGCTGCTTTCCTTGTTGTGTTCCCTCAGAGGAAGAGGATGAGTCAGGGTGCTGTTGGGTGGCTCCTCATGTCATAACCCTCCCCTGCCCCCTAAAAGATCTATAGGGAGGTTTGGCAGGCTGTTGAGTGCTGGACTGAGGTCTTCCACGATAAGCGGATCCACGGCCAAACCCCCTAAATCTCCAAAAGGATCCGAATGGAGTATATGCAGAAGCCTGTAGCCCCAAAGATCTCACAGTGGCCATGCTGTCTTTGAAACATTCTAAAGCAGAGTCCACCTTGGCCTCAAACAACTTTTCACCACCAAACGGGAGGTCCAATAAAGTTGCCTGGACATCCGTTGAAAACCCAGAAGACCTTAGCCACGCATGTCTCCTGGTGGCCACCGAAGTACCCATTGCCCTAGCTACTGAGTCGGCTGTATCCAGACCAGATTGGATGATATGTTTGGCCGCAGCTTGGGTGTCCAAAATGAGCTCGTCAAACTGCCCTTGCATATCCTGAGCGAAGTTAGGCACCACAGCTCTAGCCGTATCCATCAGGGTATGAACATATCTACCCAGCACACAGGTAGCATTGACTGATTTTAGGGCCATACTACAAGAAGAGAAAGTCTATTTAGCTGCTTGCTCCATCCTCTTGGACTCCTTGTCTGATGGAGTAGCAGGAAAGGAACCAGGTGCACAACAAGAAGCCTGGACCACCAAGCTCTCAGGAGTCAGATATTGGGATAAAAATCCTGGATCCCCAGGAGCAACCCTATGCTACAGTCCTGGACACAGCTGGCGACGTAACAGGCTTTCTCCAAACCTCCAAAATAGGCATTAAAAGGGAGCAGGGTCTCCGCCGAAGTGGTGGAAGGATGCAATACCTCCGTCAAAATGTTTGTTTTTACTTCTGATAATGGCAATGGAAGCTCAAAAAAATCTGCAGCCTTCCTTATGACTGTGGGCTAGAAAGCTGCCTCCTCCGTAAATTCACCTAGGGATGAAAGATCGCACTCATGGGAGGTAGCCAGTCCACTAGCCGAGTCCAGACCCTAAAACTCTCCCAAGGGCTCAGAAATCTCTCCATCCTCCAATAATTGTCGATGGTATTCTTGCTCATCCAAGAGCCTTAATGCTCTCCTCCTCGATCTCAGCCTGGCCTCCAACCTTGGCGTCGACAGATAATTAGCTGATGTCGACGACGCCGGCTTCAAGACAGATGGACGTGGCAAAGGAGAAGAAGGAGATTCACTCTGTCCCAACCGGGACCCATGCGGCTCTGAAGCCGACTCCATCGGCATCATTTGAGGCAGCGTCATCGGCGCCGAACCAGCACCCTCAGCTTGATAGAAAGGTACAAACGCAGCCGACTTCAATGGAGCCAGCGAACCCAAGGAGAATGCTAATGGACCCGTGGGACCAGCTGGTGCACCAGCAGGGGCCATACCTTTTTTAAAAACGCTGAACATAGCATTTAGAAAAGCCGTCGGATCCACTCCCGGAGTGGGGAAGGCACGAAACCTCTGTTCTTATTGCGGTGCTTGGGCCAGATCCGAAACCTGTGCAACCGACTCCTGAACCAATACAGGTGAAAAATGAGTCGGAGGACTCGCCGGGGACTCGACCACCTTGATCTGTGATGGCACCGGAGAAGCGCGAGGACTCTGAGGTTGGGGAGTAACAGTAGGACTGATCTCCCACACCGTACAACATCGTCTAGAAGACGGCAAGAAACGCACCCTTCCACATTGTGGTCCGAACTAAGACACCACAAACAATCTTCATGAGGGTCTGCGACTGACATACGACCCCCGCACTCACGACAAGGCTTAAAACCTGATTTCTTAGGTGGAGATACTGTAACAAGTACAATAAGACACATTCGAAACAGTAGCTGTTCGAGAGCTAGAAGAAAACCATTAGCGTCGAAGGCACGGAAAAAAGGGAACTGACGTCAGCACGCCGGCGAGGACCTCTTATTGCCACGATGATATCAGACAGAGTCGCGTGCGGAGCAGTGCAATTGTGATGTCCTCATCGACGTGAAGAGCTGGGAAGAAAGTTTCCGTTGAATGAGGGTGCACTGGGAGAATGCATAAGGTAAGGAATCCACAGGTAGCTGTATCCCTCAGAACCTGTGCTTCTCCTCACTGAAAATCACAAACAATGATGGCTCAACTCCATCTCACCATACTCATTAGGCACACCATCTGTACCAGTCGCCACAGTTAGATCCCTGGGCTTCTGGATTGATGAGAAGCTGTCCCCAAATGACAAGTGCTGTTTTCCCTAGTTGATTCCTGATGTTTTGTATACTTACACAAGCCTGCTTTCCCTACAAAGTTCTTGCAGGCTCAAATGGTTTCTGCATGTGTTCCAACTCACCAGGACTACTCTGATGGCCTTTTTCTAGGCCTCTCAGAGGGGGCAGGTAACAGATTCCAAAGAACGTAAAGCATGTCCATAAGGGTGGCCAATGGTCTCCGGCAATTTTGTACCAGCTCCGAAGAGGGAAGAAGCTTCACTGGCTCCAGTAAAATAAAGAATCAACTTCGAAACCCTCAGCATTATGCAGAAAGCTATTCGGACATGGACCTAAATGGGCTCAAGAAAGAATTTAAGAAATATGAACCTGTTAGAAATCTATGGTCCTCCTCTAAACCTTTTTTCCACATACCTAGGTTCA
The DNA here is from genome assembly GCF_031143425.1 of Pleurodeles waltl. Classification (NCBI taxonomy): domain Eukaryota; kingdom Metazoa; phylum Chordata; class Amphibia; order Caudata; family Salamandridae; genus Pleurodeles; species Pleurodeles waltl. The sequence goes on along the minus strand of NC_090443.1, from coordinate 297,091,078 downwards.
ATTGTTTCAGGACACTTTCCCATCTGCACCGGATCTATGGAACAAACTTCCCTTTGATTTACAGCAGCGGTTCTCAATCTGTGGTCAGCGGCCCCCCAGAGGTCCGTGACACTTTCTCAGGGGGTCTGCAGGCCTGGGCCAGCAGGAAGGCACTTCTCCAGCTGGGGCCTCTCGAAACACGTGGGTGTTTTTATATTTGTTACTTCCTTTGTGCAGCAGTTTCAAAAGCATTGCAAAGTTCCTTGTACATTCAGCAGCTTTCGGGCAAAAGTAAGTGTCAAAACAACCCTGGTGATTAATGCACCTGCTAGAGGTAGATGGGAGGTTTGTCTAATGGCAGTTTTGACACATCTAAGGTAGCGAAGATGTTTAATATGCCTGCAAACAATGGGTATCATGCAAAGAACAGTATTTCATGTGCATAGCACAGTTGGTTGCTGCTTTTGTCACAAAGACTCTTTTGTTACTGTGCAGTTCATAAGTTACAAACGTAATGTAGCACACTGAGTTATGAACTGCAGTGAAACAGCTGCATGCGAACTGCATGGTACAAATTAAAAACTTGTTTCTTTCCCAGTCTTTCATTTTCCTTATGCTGCTAAAAAGGTTTTCTTGCGTAGAAATACCATTCTTAAAGCCAACGCTAACCACTGTGTTGTGTTCTGAACCTGGAGTTTGTGCTTCTCCAGACCAAGCACTCTTAGAAAATGCCTACCAGTGTAGATGACACTTGAATCCTACACCTTGTAGTCCCCTGTAAAGTGCTCCGACATCCTACACTGGTATAAAAAGTGATATAAAACAAATTAATTACATGTGACAGAGGCTATGGAGAGATGAGAGGTCCTTATGGTTTTACTTCCTTTCCCCACCATATATTTATGTGAAAAAGCTTTCTCAGATCTTATGTACCAAATAAATAAAAACTGAAATTGTTTCGGGTATGTAAAATCTGACCGGAGGATTCAACTTTCCTAAATAGTACCAAACATTGAAAAGTTAGTCGCAGAGATGCAAGGGTCAACCTTCCCATTAACATTTTTCAACTATTGTGTTTTTTTCCAAAATAAAATAATTATTTCCATAGTAATTTGAGTATTTGTTTGATGTGTACTCATTTGTGTATTTTTTGCGAAGTGCTGTTTCAATGTTTGAAATTTAAATTGTACAAATTGCTTAGGGGTTCCAGGCTTCCAGTAGTGATTCAGTAGGGGTCCTCAGGAGTCAAAAGGTTGTGGACCACTGATGTACAGAATTAATCAAACCACATACAGTTTGATAATGCTAAACCTTGTTTCAGCTAACAAGTCCTTAGCTCACTATAAGATGCCCTTAGAGGGTGTATGTGATCTCTAAGGGAGACAATAGCCAAATACTGGGATCTCTCTTCCTATCCTTCATTATATAGACATTGATAGAACTGTATACTTTTCTCACCGTTACACCATGTCTTTCATCGAGTTCTCTTAACTTCTTGAATCCCCAGTTGTCCTGCTAAACCACAGTCTTGTTTATTTCCTTTATTGTTACATTTCTGCTGAATTCTAAGCAGTGCCCTTTCTACTTTGTTTGGCTATAATAAGGTTAGCTAGCTTTTCAACCTGTTTATTGTCTGCACCCTTTTAGCTGGTGTGTCCTAATTGACTCTTGCTCCTGGAGTTACTCTACTTTTTGTATATGAAACTAAGCAATGCTCTTTGTTAGTGCATGCTTTTAACACTAACATTATGCTTCTTATGCATACCTTCAAAAAATCTCAATTACTAGCAGGAGAATTACATGTCTCCCTATGTACCTTCAGATAATCTGGAATCCTACATATAACTGTAAGTGAAGGGATATAACTTAGTAATATCTCTGTATAACGGACTCTCTGTATTTTGGTGTGTAACATCTAATTCCTGAAAGTAAACATACTAGCGATGATTGTTGCTCTCCTCTCCCCCCACCTCACCCTCTTTCATTATTGCTGAGCCAGTTTTGGACTAATTTGGGGTATTCACGCTTGTGGCTCCTTAGCTTTGTTTTCCCCTCATAAGGTATCCATGCCAAATTTGTTTCTTTTTTTCCACCAAATCCTGAGGATTCTAATGGTACCCAGGAGGCCCAAAAAAGTAGCAAAATATAAATCACATTTTCAGTTTTTGGGGAAAAATATGAAAACTTTGTCTACAAAAACAAGTGTGCTTTCTTTCCTAAAAATGGCATCAACAAAAGGTTTGCTGTGCTACAGTTACCATCTTCACAGCTTTAGGAACATGCAGAGCTGAATAAAAAAACATAACTTTTTGCCACAGTTGTGGCATTTTTCGAAAAAGTAGCTAATTTTTCTTATTTTTTTGTGCTTTCAACCTACCTCCGGGTGTGTTGGAAACAGTGTGAATCTCGCCAGTGATCCAGGAAAGCTGTATATTTCTGAAAGTAGACAAAATTCTGAATTCAGCGAGGGGTCATATGTGTAGATCCCTTAAGGTAGGAAACTAACCGTTGAAATAAAGAAATATTGAAAATGAGTAGGAAAAAACTGCTTTTTGAGACCGCGTTTTCATCTGTAACTTTATGTCATGATGGCCGCTTTTCAAAAGCAATTTACCATTACGGCCGCTAGACCCATTTGGTTTCTGGGATATATAGTTTGTAGGTTCTTCAAGAACCGATGTACACATAGCTAACAACTGAGCTGCACTGTACAATAGCCGTTTACTATGTGCCGAATATCAACCAAATCATATGGTGAAATACATTGAGTGAAAAATGGGTATCAAGGAAACCTATATATTTCTGAAATATGGAATTTAGGAGCAGTGGTTATTTGTACATCTCTGAATTTGTGGGTACCCATACGAGCATATGATGTTGAGGGTCTTTTACAAAATATCCTTTTTCATTCTCTCTAACTTACATTTGGACGGCACAAATGTAGCAAACTTCAATCACTAATAACACATTTTCTACTATTCTATGCTACTACATGTCTTCAGACAAATACAGTACCTCACTTGTGAGGACAGGTCTAGACTCCACAACAGGAAACGGCCGAAACATAGCATGGACGCATCACATTTTTCCACTGAAAACTGACCCATATTTCCAAAGTATGTGGCTATATATTTTGGGCCCTATCTCAGGTGGCACCTAGGAACATGTTAGAAATGGAGTCTCTGGTTGGCAGTCAGTTTGCATTCTGTCCAAGCAGGGACTCTCACTCTACACAGAACAATGGAGAAAAACACTTAGATAACCCCTGCTTGCCCCGTTGGTAGCTTGGCACAAGCAGTCAGGCTTATCTCAGAAGCAATGTGTAAAGTATTTGTACCAACACACACAGTAATACAGTGAAAATCTACAAAATGGACACACCACCACAACAGTTTGGAAAAATGGGTTATATTTATTGTTAGAAATGGGGTTTTTGGTTGACAGTCAGGTTACCCCCTGTTCAAGCAAGGACCCTCACTCTAGTCAGGGTAAAAGAGAATCACCCTCAGCTAACCCCTGCTTACCCCCTTGGTAGCTTGGCAGAGCAGTAGGCTTAACTTCAGAGTGCTAGGTATAAAATATTTGTACCAACACACACAGTAACTTAATGAAAATACTACAAAATGACACAACACCAGTTTAGAAAAATAGGAAATATTTATCTAAACAAAACAAGACCAAAACGACAAAAATTCACCATACACAAGTCAATTTATCAATTAAAAATCAAAAAGAGTCTTTAAGTAGTTTTAAAAACACACTAGCGCTGCTAGAGTGAAAATGTATCTGGTGTGCGTCAAAAATAACCCCTCACGGGCGGGTGTGCGTCAAAAATAACTCCGCACGGCGGTACTTGGGTCAAAAATCCAGCCGCACGATGATCCGAAAATCCCGCAGCGCAGGTTGTGATCTCCCAGTCTCCGTCAGCGATTCTGTGCGTCGTTTCTCCTGCTCCGTGCGTCGATTTTTTGGTCGCGTTTCCTGCGAGCGTAGTTTCTCAGCTGCGGAGCCGGCGGCGCGTCGTTTTTTCAGCCGCAGATTGGATTCGCGTCAATCTTTTCCCCGCACGCGCTCTGTGCGTCGATTTTCTTGTCTTTAGCCTGCCAGCTTCTCCTTTCAGGGTCCCAGGAGCTGGATGGGCACCACAGGGCAGAGTAGGAGTCTCTCCAGAGACTCCAGGTGCTGGCAGAGAGAAGTCTTTGAAGTCTCAGGGACAGCAAACAACAGGAGGCAAGCTCTAGATCAAGCCCTTGGAGATTTCTCTTCAAGATGGAAGGCACACAAAGTCCAGTCTTTGCCCTCTTACTCTGGCAGGAGCAGCAACTGCAGGATAGCTCCACAAAGCACAGTCACAGGCAGGGCAGCTCTTCTTCCTCAGCTATTCAGCTCTGCTCCAGGCAGAGGTTCCTCTTGGTTCCAGAAGTGTTTCTAAAGTCTGTAGATTTGGGTGCCCTTCTTATACCCATTTTAGTCTTTGAAGTCACCTTTCTTCAAAGGGGACTCACACCTACTTGTGAAATCCTGCCTTGCCCAGGCAAGGCCTCAGACACACACCAGGGGGTTGGAGTCTGCATTGTCAGAGGCAGGCACAGTTCTTTCAGATGAGAGTGACCACTCCACCCCTCCCTCCTAGCAGAGATGGCTAATTAGGAAATGCAGGCTACACCCAGCTCCCTTTGTGTCACTGCCTAGTGTGAGGTGAAAAACAACCCAACTGTCAAACTGACCCAGACAGGGAATCCACAAACAAGGCAGAGTCACAGAATGGTTTAAGCAAGAAAATGCTCACTTTCTAAAAGTGTCATTTTCAAACACACAATCTCAAAACCAACTTTACTAAAAGATGTATTTTTAAATTGTGAGTTCAGGGACCCCAAACTCCACATGTCCATCTACTCTCTATGGGAATCTCCACTTTCATCATATTTAAAGGTAGCCCCCATATTATCCTATGAGAGAGACAGGCCTTGCAACAGTGAAAAAGGAAATTGGCAGTATTTCACTGTCAGGACATATAAAACAACATTACTATGGGGGTCATTCTGACCCTGGCGGTCGGTGATAAAGCGGCGGCCAACCCGCCAAGAGGCTGGCGGTCCAAAAAATGGAATTCTGACCCTGGCGGGAACCGCCAACACAGCCCGCCACTTTAACACTCCGACCGCCATGGCTGGACACACAAACAGCGCGGCGGTCACCACCAACAGGCAGGCGGCTGACAATGTACCGCCCACCCTATCACAACTCACCAATCCGCCACCTTTTCCGGGGCGGGAGCACCGGCGATAAAAACACGGCGGAAACAGACTAGGAACGGGAAAACGCTCACCTCTATACACTCCACGAGGACAGCATGGAGCCCGAATTGAACATCCTACCTGCTCTCGTCTACCTGCTCATCTACCACGAGTACGAACTCCGGCGCAGACGACAACGGTGAGTACCGCACCTACGACACAGGGGGGGGGGAGGAGGAATGGTTACGGGCACACACATACGCATCACACCCACCCCCCAACTATCTACCCACCAATGCAGAGCACCAAGTCAAAGTGACCCCACCCAAACCCCCCGGAATATCGAAAAGATATAATTAAAGTGCGAAAATAAATTTATGTATAAAATAGGTTCATTGAAATCATGGTAAAATAGGAAAATGAATCAAAAAAATCCAAGTGTAAACATTGCGTAACCGATAAATAGAGGCAATAAGTCCAGTACAGTCACTGAAATTTCAACTGTCCGTGGGCCAAGGTGTATCAACACATGGGCAAAGCCCACACAGGAGACCTGAGTCCGTTGGAGAGAACACTGCAGGGGCATCAGATGATAAAACTACAGGCACCTCAGGGGGAAGGGAAGGGGGGGCACCACAGCCACATGAGTCCACGACGCCAGATCCAAGAAGGGGCCACCATGCCCACTGTTCAATCCTGGGGAGTGCAAAGCCACAGTCTATCAAGTCTCTACAGTGGGTGGATTGCCCACTGTCATATCCTGGGGAGTGCAAAGCCACAGTCTATCAAGTGGATAACAGTCTCCACAGGCAATGGAGGAGGCAGGGTGGCCCGAGTGCAGCGTGAACAGTAGCACGACACAGAAACGGCACTGTCATTGGGCCAGCGGTGCCTGAGACGGCGGGGCCCAGCGGAGCGGTGCTTGAGACGGCGGGGCCCAGCGGAGCGGTGCTTGAGACGGCGGGGCCCAGCGGAGCGGTGCCTGACAGGAAGGGCCCAGCGGAGCGGTGCTTGAGATGAAGGGCCCAGCGGAGCGGTGCTTGAGACGGCGGGGCCCAGCGGAGCGGTGCTTGACAGGAAGGGCCCAGCGGAGCGGTGCTTGAGATGAAGGGCCCAGCGGAGCGGTGCTTGAGACGGCGGGGCCCAGCGGAGCGGTGCTTGAGATGAAGGGCCCAGCGGAGCGGTGCTTGAGATGAAGGGCCCAGCGGAGCGGTGCTTGAGACGGCGGGGCCCAGCAGAGCGGTGCTTGAGACGGCGGGGCCCAGCGGAGCGGTGCTTGAGACGGCGGGGCCCAGCGGAGCGGTGCTTGAGACGGCAGGGCCCAGCGGAGCGGTGCTTGACAGGAAGGGCCCAGCGGAGCGGTGCTTGAGATGAAGGGCCCAGCGGAGCGGTGCTTGAGACGGCGGGGCCCAGCGGAGCGGTGCCTGACAGGAAGGGCCCAGCGGAGCGGTGCTTGAGATGAAGGGCCCAGCGGAGCGGTGCTTGAGACGGCGGGGCCCAGCGGAGCGGTGCTTGACAGGAAGGGCCCAGCGGAGCGGTGCTTGAGATGAAGGGCCCAGCGGAGCGGTGCTTGAGACGGCGGGGCCCAGCGGAGCGGTGCTTGAGATGAAGGGCCCAGCGGAGCGGTGCTTGAGATGAAGGGCCCAGCAGAGCGGTGCTTGAGATGAAGGGCCCAGCAGAGCGGTGCTTGAGATGAAGGGCCCAGCAGAGCGGTGCTTGAGATGAAGGGCCCAGCAGAGCGGTGCTTGAGATGAAGGGCCCAGCAGAGCGGTGCTTAAGATGAAGGGCCCAGCTGAGTGGTGCTTGAGACGGCGGGCCCAGCAGAGCGGTGCTTGAGACGGCGGGGCCCAGCAGAGCGGTGCTTGAGATGAAGGGCCCAGCGGAGCGGTGCTTGAGACGGCGGGGCCCAGCGAAGCGGTGCTTGAGATGAAGGGCCCAGTGGAGCGGTGCTTGAGATGAAGGGCCCCTGTTCAGCGGTGCTCCTCCCGGCGGTGCCCTGTTCAGCGGTGCCTTTCTGGACGGCGGGGCCCTGTTCAGCGGTGCCTTTCTGGACGGCGGGGCCCTGTTCAGCGGTGCCTTTCTGGACGGCGGGCGCTGTTCAGCGGTGCCTTTCTGCACGGCGGGCCCTGTTCAGCAGTGCCTTTCTGGACAGCGGGCCCTGTTCAGTGGTGCCTTTCTGCACGGCGGGGCCCTGTTCAGCGGTGCCTTTCTGCACGGCGGGGCCCTGTTCAGCGGTGCCTTTCTGCACGGCGGGGCCCTGTTCAGCGGTGCCTTTCTGCACGGCGGGGCCCTGTTCAGCGGTGCCTTTCTGCACGGCGGGGCCCTGTTCAGCGGTGCCTTTCTGCACGGCGGGGCCCTGTTCAGCGGTGCCTTTCTGCACGGCGGGGCCCTGTTCAGCGGTGCCTTTCTGCACGGCGGGGCCCTGTTCAGCGGTGCCTTTCTGCACGGCGGGGCCCTGTTCAGCGGTGCCTTTCTGCACGGCGGGGCCCTGTTCAGCGGTGCCTTTCTGGACGGCGGGGCCCTGTTCAGCGGTGCCTTTCTGGACGGCGGGGCCCTGTTCAGCGGTGCTTGTTCTGTAAGTCAAGGGAGTCAGACCTGGCCACGACTCCCTGCTCAGTCGCCCTCCGACCGTGCAGTTGCTGGACCCTTCGGTGACGGTGTCCTGGGCCCTTGGGTGTCCTCCCTCACACCCGGGATGGGGCTTGTGGGGCCCTCCTGGTCCGCGCTCCTGCTGGCTGACTTCTCCGCCCTGCTGCCCTTGCCCTCCTTCGATGTGGCTCTCTGGGCCTTGCCTCCCCTGGATGTTGTGGCAGAACTTTGGTCCTTGGGGGCAGCCGTGTTAGTCGTCCCGCGGCGGCCCCTTACTTTACGGGTCCTCTTTCCAGGGGGGGGGGCTGGCTGTCCCCTTGCTGCTGACCGATGTATCACTGCTGGCAAAGGGGGGACTCCAAAATCCATGCACTACGTTGACCCTTGAAGCCGGGCTGGTGGTGGCTGAGGCGCTCTTGGGACTCTTAGCAGATGGAGGGGGGGGGGTCAGGTGAGGGAAAGAGGTCAAGATTGGAGAGGTAAAGTTTTTTAGGACCAGGGTAAAGGGTAGGTGTAGTGGTTATGGGAGTGGAGGAAGAGGAGGTGGTTGTAGGAGAGTCAGGTGTGTTGTCCTTGGGTGAAGGTACATGGGCTGGAGGCTGTTGTGAGGTGGTTGGCTGTTGGGTGGGTGGCTGCCTGCGTTTGTGTGTCTTGGAAGAGGGGGTGACAGACACGGTGGGAGAGGACTCAGGGGACGTGTAAATGGCAGTGGGGGTGGTGACTGCACATGTGCGGACTGGACTGGAGGGTGTGCTGGTGATGGAAGTACTGGCTGTTGGTGGTGTGCATGCAGGTGTGAGTAGAGACGTCACAGGGAGGGAGGAGGGAGACGAGGAGGTGGGGGACACAGAGGTGGTAGTGGCTGTTGGCATGTCTGCATCTGGGTGTTGCTAGGGTGAATGTTTGTGTGATCTGTGGTGCTTATGTCTGGATGAGCTGCCCTTGGGTGTTGAGGTGTGTGCAGGCTGGTCTGATGGTGTGGGTGGGATGGCAGAGGAACAGGAGACAGAGACAGGCTGGAGGCAGTTAGAAGAGGGAGGCTGGAAACAGGGACAATGGCTGCCGTCAGTGCTGAGGCCAGAGCATTGAACGATCGTTGATGGGCAGCCTGACCCGAATGAATGCCCTCCAGGTATGCATTGCTACGATGCACCTCCCTCTCTACGCCCTGGATGGCATTCAAAAGGGTAGACTGCCCAACAATGATGGTCTGTAGGAGGTCAATGACCTCCTCACTGAGGGCAGCAGGGGTAACAGGGGCAGGGCCTGAGGTGCCTGGGGCGAAGGAGACGCCCGCCTTCTTGGGCGAGCGGGCACGGAGCGAAGGCGGAGGGGCTGCTGGGAGGGCGGAGCTGGTGCGCTGGGTGGCGGCTGTACCTGTAGAGGCGGGGGGCACGGATGTTGCCGCCACCGCTAGGGAGCTCCCATCCGAGGACGTGTCGGTGTCGCTGGTGTCACCACGGCTCCCCGTTGTGAAGCTCCCCTCGCCCTCCGTATCACTGGTGGCCTCGGTGTCTGTGCCATGGCCCACCGGGGCCTTGTGAGTTGCAGCTCCCTCGTGCTCCGGTGCCAATTCTCCTCCACCTGATGATGCTAATGCACACATGCACAAGAAGATAAAGAAAAAGGGTGGGGGGAGACATAAAAACAGGTTGAGTGCATGCATTGTCAACACCGTTGGCGGAGAGGACAGACACAGGAGCCTCATGCACTAAGCCGCGCAATCGGGGTACACTACTCAGTACTTGTGACTAGGCCAACAGGTCTAGGGACAACAAACGCGCACATGGGTGATGCAGGACCATGGATGGCTGTACTTGTCACCCTACAGAGGTGGGGGGCGGGAGCACAGGGACATGGCTAAAGGAGAGGACTACACTACAGAAAGCGCCGTGGCCTAATGTCACCCACAGCCCTCTTCCCCCACCCAGGCACCTCCACTGCGCGTAAAGATAGCTGAATGTGCTGCTACTCACCCCCTTGTGTCTGCTGTGATGTCCTCACGCGCCCATCCAAATCGGGGTAGGCCACCGCCAGGATCCGGGACATCAGGGGGGTCAGGGTACGACTGGCACCCCTCCTAGGTTGGGAGGCCATCCCCAGCAGTGACTTGGCGGTCTTCCTGGTCCTGCGGCAGATGTCCTCCCACCTCTTGCGGCAGTGGGTGCCCCGTCTGTTGTGGACCCCCAGGTTCCGGACTTCCTTGGCGATGGCACGCCAAATGTCGACTTTCTGATGGGCGCTGACCTATTTGACATGTACAGGGTGGAAATTGAAATATCAGCAATTTTCCGCATGATAGATGCGATTGGCCCCCCCTCCCCAACCTTGCCATGTGGCGCATGCTCTCATCTGTCGTGCCTTGCACTCGTCATTGTCTCCCCACCCCACCATCTTACATCCAACATACACAACCCAGGCATAGCCCATTCAACGTGCACACAGTGTACTTACCTGTTGGTCTGGAGGACCGTAGAGTCGCGCATACTGGGGCAGGACCCCATCGACAAGTTTCTTCAACTCTTCTGTAGTGAAGGCAGGGGCCCTTTCCCCAGTCGCAGCAGCCATTGTATCTCCCAGACCGAGGTCACAGCAGCACTTGCAGTATAGGTCCTCTCCTGTGGATGATCAGGTCTCGAGTGATTAACCAGATAGAAAATGGCGGTCACGCCCGCGGCGGTGCGTACCGCCGCGGTGCGTTCCGCGACCGCCGGCGCACCTAGTCATTGGCTCGTGAAACCCATAGGGTTCGATGTTAACCAATGCGGCTTGGCGCCGCGGTCTTCGACCGCCTACCGCCACGGTGTGTCACGCCAGCGCATTGACCTCACATCCCACTGTCACACTTCTCAGGTCAGGCAGCCGCCATTTCAAGGGCCCACATGGCTTAATTTCTACTGCGTCACACAGGCCTAGGCCTTGCATTGCCACTCATACAAGCCATTCAATGCATTGAGAATCGTGTACTGTGCAAGCTGTAGTTACGTACCTGTGGGTTGCTTGACTCTGTACTCCATGTTGTCCTTCCTAGGCACCGTCCGCTGGGACTTGCGAGGAGAAGGATGAATCCTCCCGTGTACCGACCGCTGGTGGACCTGTCGACAATGGAGGAACGTCATATAATACTTCGATACCGACTTGACCGAGCCACTATACATGAACTGTGTGCCCAGCTGGAGCCAGCACTGATGTCCCTCATCCGCCAACCCACAGGAATTCCCCCTCTGGTGCAGGTTCTGTCAGTCCTCCATTTTTTGGCAAGTGGGTCTTTTCAGACAACGGTGGCCATGTCATCAGGGATGTCTCAGCCTATGTTTTCCAAGATTTTGTCCAGAGTGTTGTCTGCCCTGACGAAATACATGCGGAGCTACATTATTTTCCCTGAGGAGGGTGATTTGGCCACTGTGAAGGGTGACTTCTATGCCCTTGGACATATCCCCAACATCATTGGTGCCATTGATGGGACCCATGTGGCCTTAGTACCCCCAAAAGACGATGAGCAGGTGTACAGAAACAGGAAAAGTTACCATTCGATGAATGTCCAGGTGGTCTGTTTGGCTGACCAGTACATCTCCCATGTAAATGCCAAGTTCCCTGGGTCAGTGCATGACGCGTATGTTATGCGAAATAGCAGCATCCCTTATGTGATGGAACAGCTACAGAGACACCGTGTGTGGCTAATAGGTGACTCTGGTTACCCCAACCTGCCGTGGCTACTGACCCCAGTGAGGAATCCCCAGACCAGGGCAGAGGAACGGTACAATGAGGCCCATGGAGGATCATAGAAAGGACCTTCGGCCTCCTGAAGGCCAGGTTTAGGTGCCTGCATATGACAGGGGGATCCCTAATGTACTCACCCAAGAAGGTGTGCCAGATCATCGTGGCCTGCTGTATGCTTCACAATCTTGCATTGCGACGCCAGGTGCCTTTTCTGCAGGAGGATGGTCCGGATGGTGGTGTTGTTGCAGCTGTGGAGCCTGTGGAGAGTGAAGAAGAGGAAGACGACGGGGACGACACGGACAACAGGGACACAGTCATACAACAGTATTTTCAGTAGCACCCAGGTAAGAATCCCCCACGCCATTTTACATTTACCTCTGGCCTCCTGCATGTCTACTTTCTGTGTTTCCCCCCAGTTCCTTTCAACTGAATTGTGACTTTCCCTTCCCTTTTCAGAGCTGTATGACCCACTGCGTGACTTCTGGTTTGTTCGCCCATGGAGTAAAGCACATTGACATTGGTATGTTGTCATCACAATGTAACTGAACATTTTTGAACCGTTATGTGTAATACATTTGTTAAGAATACAAGCAGACTCCTGAGTGTTTTAAGTGCAATTAGTGATTTATTTAAAGTGCTACATATAGGTCAATGATAGTAAAACGGTGATGGGTGGGGGTGGAGTGATGTCCATGGCAGAGTCCAGTTCTCGGTCGCACAGGTGCATTGTCCATATGCCTGTGGAAGGATGGAGCAGGGGCAGTTCAAGGTTGGACAGGGTGACAATGTGGGACAGTGGAATGACATCCGGGGGTATCTTATGCTGGCGGGGGTCTTGGCATCCTACTCTGTCTTCCTTTGTGATCTCAGGCTCCTCTTGCGGGGTGGTTGATCTTCAGCAGGAGGTGGGGTTCTGGTGGCCCGTCGTTGTGTGGGGGCCTCCTGTCCACTAGCGCCGGCGGAGGTGGTAGGCTGTTCCTGGTCCGGGCTGGTGACAGGGGCCCTTTGGGGTGCCACATGGTCCCGCAATGTGGTGACTATTAGGTTCAGGGCCAGGACGATGTTCCTGAGCTCCTCTCTGTACCCCATGTACCGTTCCTCCTGCTGTGCCTGGATCTCCTGGAACCTGGCCAGTACCGTCGCCATCGTCTTCTGGGAGCGGTGGTATGCTCCCATGATGGTGGTGAGGGCCTCTTGGAGAGTCGGTTCCCTGGGCCTGTTCTCCCCCCCCGTCGCACTGCAGCCCTCCCAGTTGCCCTGTTTCCCCGGGCCTCTGTTCCCTGGTCGGTGTGCCCACTACCACTGCCCCCAGGTCCCTGTTGTTGTTGGGGTGTTGGGTCAGCCTGGGTGCCCTGTAGTGGCGGACACACCGCTGATTGACCTGTCCTGGAGACAGTTTCATGGGCCCGCTGGGTGGGAGCTGTGCTGATATTCACAGAGGGGTTAGGTCTGCTGTGGCCTGTGTCTGTGTGTGGGGAACCGACTGTCCAGAGGTCCCCGATGGTCCGGGCTGGTCATCAGGTTCTAGGTCGACAGAGCTGCTGTCCTCACTGGGGGCCTGTTCTGGGGGTGGGATGGACATATCTGGACCCTCCTGGCCGGTGTGTTGGCGTTCGGGCCCTGCAGGGGTGAAAGAGTATGGTTATTGCTTCTGTGTGTTCCATGGCGTGAGATTTGTGGGTGCCCTTGTCCCCCAGTGCTGGCATTCCCTTGTGGCAGGAGTTGTGAGGGTGGTTTGTGGGGGGGATGGGTATGTGAAGTGGTCATGCATAGGTGATGGGTGTCCATGGTTTGTGTTGGCATTCAGGGTTTGGTTTTGGGTTGGGTGGGGTGGGTTGTGCTGGTGAGACATTGGCAGGGAGGATGTGTGCTGGGGGGTTGGGGGTGAGGGTGGGGGTATGGGTTGTCATGCTGGTGGTTGGGGGGGGGGGAGGGGAGTAGTTGAGACTAGACTTACCAGAGTCCATTCCTCCGCCTACTCCAGCGAGGCCCGCAGGATGCAGGATGTTCAAGACCTCTTGCTCCCATGCTGTGAATTCGGGAGGAGTGGGTGGTGGTCCGCCGCCAGTCTTCTGCACAGCGATGTTGTGTCGTAAGACCATCGACCGTACCTTCCCCCGTAGGTCGTTCCAGCGCTTTCGGATGTCTTCCCGGTTTCTGGGATGCTGTCCCACAGCGTTGACCCTGTCGACGATCCTCTGCCATAGCTCCGCCTTCCTGGCTATTGTGGTGTGTTGCACCTGTGTGCCGAAGAGCTGGGGCTCTACCCTTATAATTTCCTCCACCATGACCCTGAGTTCTTGGTCCGAAAACCTGGGGTGTCTTTGGGGTGCCATGGGGTGGTGTGGATGAGGTGTGGGGTGGTGTTTATGGTGATGTGAGTGGTGGTGTGTGGTGATGTGTGCGTAGATGTGGTGTGGCTGATGTTGGGGTTTTCGATTGCTGTGCTCGCTCTCTCTCTCTCTCTCTATCGCCTTCTCTCCTATTTCCAACTAGTGGGGGTTTGTGGGTGATGTGGGTGTGTGTTTTATAGTTGCTTGGATGTGTGGGGGTGGTGTTTGTATGTGTATCAGGTGTGTGTATTTCAAATTGTCCAATGTGGCTGTGTTTTGGAGCTGGGTGTGTATTTTGACCGCGGCGGTGTGTACCGCCAATGGAATACCGCGGTTGAATGACCGCCGCGTGGATTCGTGGGTCGTAATGGCATGGGCGTGTTTGTGTTGGCGTGGCGGTGGAGGTTTGGTCATCTCCAGTTTATCGCTGCCCGCTGATGAGGCGGCCTTCCGTGGATGTCGGGTTTTTGGCGGCTTGGCAGTTGTGGATCAGAATGACCGTGGCGGTTTACCGCGGCCGCGGCGGTAGAATGGCGGACTTCTGACCGGCGGTAAGAGCCTTTTACCGCTGAGGTCAGAACGACCCCCTATATGTCCTACCTTATCCATACACTGCACTCTGCCCTTGGGGCTACCTAGGGCCTACCTTAGGGGTGCCTTACATGTAAGGAAAGGGAAGGTTTAGGCCTGGCAAGTGGGTACACTTGCCAAGTCGAATTTACAGTGTAAAAATACACACACAGACACTGCAGTGGCAGGTCTGAGACATGATTACAGGGTTACTTGTGTGGGTGGGCCAACCAGTGCTGCAGGCCCACTAGTAACATTTGATTTACAGGCCCTGGGCACCTCTAGTGCACTTTACTAGGGACTTAACAGTAAAACAAATATGCCAATCATGGAGAACCAACTACATACACATTTTAAACAGGAGCACTTGCACTTTAGCACTGGTTAGCAGTGGTAAAGTGCCCAGAGTAATAAAAACAGCAAAATCCGAGTCCAGCACACATCAATAACCTGGGGAACAGAGGCAAAAAGTTAAAGGAGACCACGCCAAGGGTGAAAAGTCTAACATTTATCTAAATCAAACAAGACCGAAATGACAACAATCCAACGTACACAAGGCAAAATATGAATTTTCAAAAGAATAAGGCCCTCATTCCAAGTCTGGCGGGCGGCGGTAGCCGCCCGCCAGGCGGGAACCGCCATTTGGCCGCTACGCGGCCAAAAGACCGCTGCCGGCATTTCAACCTTCCCGCTGGGCCGGCGGGCGCTAACCATGTTAGCGCCGGCCGGCCGGCCCAGCGGGCGCTAACCATGTTAGCGCCGGCCCAGCAGGAAGGAGGCCTGCAACACAGAAGCCGGCTCCGAATGGAGCCGGCTGTGTTGCGGCCGTGCGACGGGTGCCGTTGCGGCCGTGCGACGGGTGCCGTTGCACCCGACGCGCTTTTCACTGTCTGCTAGGCAGACAGTGAAAAGCCGGCCAGGGCCCTGTTCGGGGGCCCCTGCACTGCCCATGCTAGTGGCATGGGCGGTGCAGGGGCCCCCAGGGGCCCCAAGACACCCGTTACCGCCAGCCTCTTCCTGGCGGTGACAACCGCAAGAAACAGGCTGGCGGTAAGGGGGTCAGAATCCCCATGGCAGCGCTGCTTGCAGCGCTGCCATGGCGGATTCGCCCAGCCGGGGCTAAAACGGTGGGAAACCGCCGGCCCCGGTTTTCTGACCGCGGCTTTTCTGCCACGGTCAGAATGGGCAATGAAGCACCGCCAGCCTGTTGGCGGTGCTTCCGTCATCCGCGATCCTGGAATGACCGCCTAAGTGTCTTACTCCATAGAAAACAATGGAAACGTTGATTTTACACAAAGTACCTGGTTTGCATCAAAAATAAAGCTGCACAGACAAGCGTGTGACGGAAAAGTCAGCGATGAGTCAATTCCTTACTAGCAAGTGAGGCCGTGCATCATTCTTTCTCCGGTCGGGTAGGCGATGCATCTTTTTTTCCCTCGTAAGAGAGCGATGTATTGATTTCCGGACAGGGCACCTTGTATCCACACCGATTCACGATGACTTTGACACCCAGGGACAATGTGTGAGAAATCCAGTTGCACGGTGTTAGAAAACTGCGCTGTATGGGGTTTACGTCATTATAAGCAACCGCAAGCGGGTGTTGCGTTGTTTGTCCAGCCACGATGCGATCTCTCAGCTGCGATGCAGGTGGAGCATCGATTTCAGCCATGAAGCGGGTGGCGCATCGTTTATCAGCCGCATTGCAGATGGTGCATCAAATATTCCTCTGCAAGGCGTTCTGTGTATGGATTTCAGCTCTTGTTCTGCCAACTTCTCCTTTCAAGGGCCCAGAGACTGGATAGGGCACCACTTGGCAGGGCAGGAGTCTCAGCAGAGAGTCCAGGTGCTGGCAGAGGAAGTCTTTGATGGCCCCGAGACTTCAAAACAGGAGGCAAGCTCAGTTCAACCCCTTGGAGATTCTTCTCAAGCAGGAATGCACCACAAAGTCCAGTCTTTGTCCCCTTCCACAGGCAGAAGCAGCAACTGCAGGACAGCCCAACAAAACACACACACAGCAGGGGCAGCACTTCTCCTCAGCTCTTCTCCTTGGCAGAGGTTCTTCTTGGGTCCAGAAGTGATCTAAAAGTCTGGAGTTTTGGGTCCACTGCTTATACCCCTTTCTGCCTTTGAAGCAGCCAAACTTCAAAGGAAAGTTTCTGTTGTTCACAAGATCCTGCCTTGCCCAGGCCCCAGACATACGCCGGGGTTGGAGACTGCATTGTGTGAGGGCAGGCACTGCTCATTCAGGTGTAAGTGACCACTCCTCACTCCACTCCAGCTCAGATGGTTCATCAGGATAAGCAGGCTACACCCCAGCTCCCTTTGTGTCACTGTCTAGAAGAGAATCACAAACAGCTAAACTGTAAACCTATGAGAGAGATAGGTCTTGCAACAGTTAAAACCACATTTGGCAGTATTACACTGTTGGGACATGTAAAACACATCACTACATGTCCCACCTTTAAGATACACTGCACCCTGCCCATGGGGCTACCTAGCACTTACCTTAGGGGTGTCTTACATGTATAAAAAGGGAAGGTTTAGGCCTGGCAAGTCAGTACACCTGCCAAGTCGAGCTGACAGGTTAAAACTGCACACACAGACACTGTAGTGGCAGGTCTGAGCCATGTTTACAGGACAACTAATGTGAGTGACACAACTAGTGCTGCAGGCCCACTAGTAGCATTTGATTCACATGCCCTGTGCACCTCTAGTGCACTTTACTAGGGACTTACTAGTAAATCAAATATGCCAATCATGGAAAAGCCAATTACACATACACTTTACACAGGAGCACTTGACCTTTAGCACTGGTCAGCAGTGGTAAAGTGTAGGAAAGTACCATCTTGCCTGGCATGTTACCCCCATATTTACTATATATATGTTGTTTTGCCTGTGTCACTGGGATCCAGCTAGCCAGGACCCCCGTGCTCATAAAATGTGCCCTGTATGTGTTCCCTGTGTGGTGCTAACTGTATCACTGAGGCTCTGCTAACCAGAACCTCAGTGTTTATGCTCTCTCTGCTTTTAAAATTGTCACTGCAGACTAGGGACTAATTTTACCAATTCTGATTGGCACACTGGCACACCCTTACAATTCCCTAGTATATGGTACCTAGGTATCCAGGGTATTGGGGTTCCAAGAGATCCCTATGGGCTGCAGCATTTCTTTTGCCACCCATAGGGAGTTCAGACAATTATTACACAGGACTGCCACTGCAGCCTGAGTGAAATAATGTCACGTTATTTCACAGCCATATTACACTGCACTTAAGTAACTTATAAGTCACCTATATGTCTAACCCTCACTTAGTGAAGGTTGGGTGCAAAGTTACTTAGTGTGAGGGCACCCTGGCCCTAGCCAAGGTGCCCCCACATTGTTCAGGGCAATTTCCCCAGACTTTGTGAGTGTGGGGACACCATTACACGTGTGCACTACATACAGGTCAATACCTATATGTGGCGTCACCATGGTAAATCCGAACATGGCCATGTAACATGTCTAGGATCATGGAATTGTCACAGTTCCATGCTTCCCCGGGTCTCCAGCATAGAGCCCGGGTACTGCCAAACTAACTTTCCAGGGTTTTCTCTGCAGCTACCGCTGCTGCCAACCCTCAGACAGGTTTCTGCCCCCCTGGGGCCTGGGCAGCCCAGTCCCAGGAAGGCACAACAAAGGATTTCCTCTGAGAGAGGGTGTTACACCCTCCCCCTTTGGAAATAGGTGTGAAGGGCCTGGGAGGAGTAGCCTCTCCTGGCCTCTGAAAATGCTTTGAAGGGCACAGATGATGCCCTCCTTGCATAAGTCAGTCTACACCGGTTCAGGAATCCCCCCCCCCAGCCCTGCTCCGGCGTGAAACTGGACAAAGGAAAGGGGAGTGACCACTCCCCTGACCAGCACCTTCCAGGGTAGGTGCCCAGAGCTCCTCCAGTCTGTCCCAGACCTCTGCCATCTTGGATGCAGAGGTGTGAGGGCACAATGGACAGCTCTGAGTGGCCAGTGCCAGCAGGTGACGTCAGACACCCCTCCTGATAGGTGCTTACCTTTCTCTGTAGCCAATCCTTCTCTGAGGGCTATTTAGGGTCTCTCCTGTGGGTATCTCAGAATATAACGAATGCAAGAGCTCACCAGAGTTCCTCTGCACTTCCCTCTTTGACTTCTGCCAAGGATCGACAGGTGACTGCTCCAGGACGTCTGCAAAACCGCAAGAAAGTAGCAAGAAGACTACCAGCAAAATTGTAGCGCCTCATCCTGCCCGCTTTCTCGACTGTTTCCTGGTGGTGCATGCTCTGAGGGCTGTGTGCCTTCACCCTGCACTGAAAGCCAAGAAGAAATCTCCAGTGGGTCGACGGAATCTTCCCCCTGCCAACGCAGGCACCAAGCTTCTGCATCACCGGTCCTCTGGGTCCCCTCTCATCTTGACGAGCGTGGTCCCTGGAACACAGGAGCTGGATCCAAGTGTCCCCGACAGTCCAGTGGCCTTTCTGTCCCAATTTGGAGGTAAGTCCTTGCCTCCCCATGCCAGACAGTAATCCTGTGTACTGCGTGAACTGCAACTGCTAGGGCTTCTGTGCACTTTTGGAAGACTTCCTTCGTGCACAGCCTAGCCCAGGTCCCCAGCACTCCGTCCTGCATTGCCCAACTCGCTGAGTTGGACTCCGACGTCGTGGGACTCCCTTTTGTTGTGCTGAGTCGACCGCCGTGCTCAGATGTTCTGAACGCCTGTTCAGGTGCTTCTGCAGGTGCTGCCTGCTTCTGCGTGGGTTCTCTGTGTTGCTGAACACCCCCTCTGTCTCCTCCTCCAAGGGGTGACCTCCTGGTCCTTCCTGGGCCCTGGCAGCCCCCAAAACCTTCAACTGCGACTCTTGCAGCTAGCAAGGCTTGTTTGCGGTCTTTCTGCGTGGAAACAACTCTGCATCCTCCGGCACGTCGTGGGACATCTTCTGACCAAAGGAGAAGTTCCTGGTACCTTCCGTTGTTGCAGAATCTTCGGCTTCTTCCACCCGGAAGCAGCCATTTTGCACCTTCATCCGAGGTTTAGTGGGCTTCTGGCCCCCTGGACACTTGCGTGACTCTTGGACTTGGTCCCCTTCCTTTACAGGTCCTCAGGTCCAGGAATCCGTCTTCAGTGCTTTGCAGTCAGTTTTTGTCCTTGCAGAATCCCCTATCTCGACTTAATTTCTTTCTGGGTTAGTAGGGTAACTTTACTCCTACTTTTCAGGGTCTTGGGGTGGGGTATCTTGGACACCCTTAGTGTTTTCTTACACTCCCAGTGACCCTCTACACACTACACTAGGCCTGGGGTCCATTCGTGGTTCGCACTCCACTTTTGGAGTATATGGTTTGTGTTGCCCATAGGCCTATTTCCTCCTATTGCATTCTATTGTGTTCTACAGTGTTTGCACTACTTTTCTAACTGTTTACTTACCTGATTTTGGTTGTGTGTGTATATTTTGTGTATTTTACTTACCTCCTAAGGGAGTAAATCCTCTGAGATACATTGGCATATTGTCACTAGAATAAAGTACTTTTATTTTTAGTAACGCTGAGTATTGTGTTTTCGTGTGATATAGTGTTATATAAGTGATATAGTAGGAGCTTTGCATGTCTCCTAGTTCAGCCTAACCCGCTCTGCTATAGCTACCTGTATCAGCCTAAGCTGCTAGAACACTTCTAATCTACTAAAAAGGAATAGCTGGACCTGGCACAAGGTGTAAGTACCACAAGGTACCCACTATAAGCCAGGCCAGCCTCCTACATAAAGTGCCCGGAATACCAAAAAACAGAGTCCAGCACACCGTCAAAAAATGGGACGCAGAGGCAAAAAGACAGGGGAGACCACACCAAAGACGCCAGGTCTAACAGAACACCTAGCATACTTGTACATTTTTGAGAATTAGACACCTAGGGAAATCCAGAGTAGGGTAGTTTGCAAGGGTCTCACAAACTTCCTTCTACCCAGCATTTCCCCCAAGTCTTCCGATAAGAATGGTACCTCGCTTGTGTGGGTAGGCCTAGAGCATGCGACAGGAAGCGGCCCAAAGCGCAACATGGATAGATCACATTTTTCCACTCAATAACCTTTTCCCCCTTAATTGGGTAGCTGTGGATTTTGGACCCTCGCTCAGTCGGCACCTAGGAAAACCTAGCAACCTGCACAGTTTTTAAAACTAGCCACATGGGTGAATCCAGAAAGAGGTGACTCACTTTCTTTTACCCCAAAGGCAAAATCCCTGGTGTCTGGTGGACTTTCTACCTCCCTGGGGACATATTTGGGGCAACCTCCCCAATTAGGAGAAACCTCCTATCTGCCACAAAACACCAGTGCCCCTTCGATGTGTGTGGCAGGGGAGTGGGAGTATGACTTGATGCCAGGGTAAGCCGCCTCCGGGTTTTGTTTTAAAATCCCTGATTTCAAGTAGGCTGTATAGCCCCCTCCCCCAGGGGGGTGGTGGGGCAGAATGAGGGTGAATACCCTGTGGGGCCCAAAGTCTATTGGGCTGTGGGGTAGGGGAGAGCATAGGTTCATGCCCAAAATACTGCAGAAATGCAGCCCATTGTGTCTTTTGGGGTTTCCGCACCACCACTGGGGACAAATTTGAGATATTTGCTCCAGGACTGTCTTTCCTCTTTTGGGGAGAGTGCATGGCCATGCCCATGGTTGGCATCACCCACCCCTATGTTTTTCCATTCTGTCTAGGGGGCAGAAAGACTTTCAAAACCTATTTTTGAGGTGATCCAGGGCTATTCCCATGGTGGGCAGCCCCACACCTATATTTTTTAATATTATGTCCTAGTTTCTAGTGTATTTTCAGCACGCGGTGGTGGGGGTGAGCAGTTCCGGGGTAATTACCCCCGCCGGCTCATCAGGCGAGCATAAAGATTTGGCACACTTTTTTTGGGGTAGGGGCATGGTCATGCCCATAGCCCCCACCTCTGTACATTTTTTTAACAAAATCTCCCTGGTGTCTATTGGGGTTTCTGCCCTCTAAGTGCATATTGTGGTTAACCACCCCCATCCACCTCTGTCTCCCTAGGGTCTGCAAAAAGAATGTCTGCCTCCTTGCTATTGTAGGCAGCCCCCACCCTATGTATATATACATATATAGAGAGACAAATACAGATTGCCCTGGTGTATAGATAGATAGATAGTTCCGTGGTGTGTAGTGAACTTTTTGTTCCCTGGTGGAAGGGGGGCAGAAAGACTGGAATCATACTTCTTTGGATGGAGGCAGGGTCAGCACACACCCCTATATTTTTTTATATTCCCTGGTGTCTAGTGTGCTCCCCCAACATGGGTGCAGAAAGACTGAAACTGTTCAATTGGGGTGGGGGGGGGGGGCACAAGACCTTGCCTAAAGGGGCCACTCCCCATGTCCCTGGGGTCCAGCGGATGGATCCCTGCTTGGGGATCACTTTCCTGTGGTGATCCCAGAGTACAGATCCACAGGGATCCCTGCATGCTGATCATCATTACAAAGAAAAACAAGCATTTGCAATGCAACAGGTTTCGCGTTTGCTCGTGTTAGAGCTGATAGCGTTGTAAACTCCTAACCAGACTTTTCACTAGTAATGAAACCTATCGGCAAAAGTGCAATTTTGTACGTAACGTACCTTATGATTAACATATATACATCGTAAGAATGACATAGTCCTTACAAGAGAATCCTGCCTGTTCTGACTCAGGATACACCTCGAGTGAAATGTGACAATCCAACAGTCTTAAAAAACAAGTCTGTATTAAATATTCAAGTTTTCAAGAATGTTTCAAAACAATTCTACTTTCAAATTAATTATCTGCTTTCCTAATGTACTTCAAACAACTCCAGATGAAGCAACTGTTCTCCACAAAGGAAATCCTAGGTCAACATAGCAAGGTCCTGGCTGTAGCAACATTATATAATGACTGCCTAGCAAAGACGCAGCGGATCACAAGAGAAGTAATAGACAGACTTCCAGGATGGCTGCCATGTTTCCAAACAACTTAAGAGTTCAAGGCCTGCTGGGTAATATAGTTCCTTGTCGAGGAGCTGTTTCGGCGTAGTGCATTCTCCCTGCATGTACAGCATAACTCAAGACAGTGCCGACACTCTGCTAGGACTGCCAGTTTTTCCTTAAGTTGCTCCTCCAATCCTGCTTCCTGACAGCTGTCAAGAGCTAGATCCTGCATTCGAGTCCTTCTTCTTCCACAGGGATTGTCTGAGATATGGATGACCCCTTCCATTAGCCACCGTGCTGTCCACTGTGAAAACTCCACTGGACAACTGGTGCCTTCCATAGTGAGTCCCCAACAACAGGAAAAGACACTATTGCAGAAAAACCTTCTAGTGAAATTGAAGCTAAAAAACGATGTCAGAAGGAAGGCTAAAAAATTCCCAGGAGAAGGCAAAGGAAAATACTCTGAAGGCGATGTGGTGCACCTTCCCCCTGGCCAGTACTGCTTAAATATTCTCCAATCACGAAGCTATCTCAGGATCCTTTCCGTCACAATCTACAATTAGGAATAACTGGAAGGGAAACATAACACAATAGCCATCTTAGACAGGTTCTTCTTGTAAGACATGCTGGAAAGAAGAAAATATGGACACCAAGGGAATATGACATTTCCTAGCTAACGTGAAGGAAAGTTGCAATTCTATTAAGGACACAGGTGAGGATTATGCAGTAACTTTCTATATTTTATTGCTCAGCAGCCACACAAAACTACACTATGTGCAAAAAACAGTAAAGAATGCAATTCTCATGAGTCTGTGTGTTTACGTTTTCATCCATAGAGCCCTTCTTATAAATTATCCATCAAGGGAAAGCACATCCTCTTTCTTTGTGCAATAGAGATTATTTCATAGTTCTAAATCAGACATCTTGCTTCTGATCCTAACCATCATAGAAAAAAAGTCAATATTCAAGACTCCAACTGTAATCTCCAATATTGTTAAGAAACAGTCTTCAGCATTAAACTATCCATACCAGTACAGTACATCAAACCATTTAGTGATTGCATAGCGACAAGAAAGAAAAAAATACGATTCTTCACATCCCTAATTCCATAAAGATGTGGGAGGGTCGTTAAATGCGAATGAATAACTGAAAGGGATAATCCTGGCCTCCGTGTCCTTAATAGAGTTGAAACTTTCCTTCACTTCAGCTAGGAAAATGTATATTCTGTGTTTGGACTAGACGCTCAGATTATACAAGTTTAAAGCTGGCTTGCTACGAGTGAGGCCATTCTAGGGACTGGAATAAAATAAAAATGTCTCAAATGTATAATCCGAAGACCAACCATCCCACTCCCCTGAGGATATCCTTAAAGAAAAGGCATTTGAAGCCAAGGCTCCCCTAGCAGAACGTCCTCTAAAGTCAAGGTCTCAATACCTGCCTCCTGCAGAATCCATTTCGCCCATCCTGCAATGGTAGCTGCCAAAACCGCTTAAATGGCTTCTTAGGATCCACGAGTAGTTGCTTGGTCCCAGGAGGACGGTACTCTTCAGTAATGACCTTCATAGGCCCGTAGGAAAAGCTGGGTAATGCAAGACTCCGGAATTACTTTTGATTCTCCTAGAAATAGAAAAAAAAGAGGCCCCATCCGGGATAAAGATGCAAGACGTGATTTCAAGTGCTCGAACATTACCAACTTACCAGATAACTCCCTTTGTGACAGATATTCATTATCCTGCCATGACAACATCAACTACAGAACCACCTTGACATCCCACATAAAAAGAGTAACGAGGTTATGGTGGAGTGGACAATCGAATACCTCTCAAAAGTCTGCAGACAAAGGTGATGTTCCCCAGCTGCTACATCATGGAACAGTAAATGACCCGCTGAGAGGGCAAATCTACGGCCATTATTTGTGCGATAAGCCAACCCAGAGCCCACTAGCTGTGATAAAAAATTAACGATGAGGACTACATCCCAAACAACCCCCCCAAAAGGGATCTAGATCCTGTCACAGACCCCAGCGTGACCATTTACGCCAAGCCGATCCATATCGCTTGATCGGGTCAAGCTCTCTTGATGAGTAGCACAGCTTGCAATGAAAGACCTGGGACATCCTAGCATCCCCTGTAATTCTACAAACCCTCAGCAGGAGACGGCCCTCTTGAACCAACAGGTGCAAGCTGCCATAAATCTCCGTCAGAAGCAGAGGAGTCCGAGGATGTGGGATTGGAAAATTCATAGAAAGTTCCAGATTAACTGGATACCAAACATGCGACTTCCACTAGGATGTCACCAGGATCACCTCTGACATCTGACCAAGGGCGTGAGTCTGGCGATCTTCGAGAACTGAGATCCCTGGATTTGGCTCCAATCCTGAAAGAAGGTGTCCGCCAGCTGATCCAGGCACCAGCTGAAAAAAACAAAACAAAACAGGGCAATTGATGGTTGAGTCGAGAGGCAAAGAGGTCCACTTGACACAGGTCCAATATGAGCATGACCACTTGAAACAATGTTGGATCCAGCTTCTAGTCGCTGATGTCGAGAGTGCCAATCCGCCCCTGCCGTTCCACGCTTGCATGTGGTCAAGGCAACGGCGTTTTTTCATCCGTGCTTCCAATGAGAGGCTGACCTCTTGGTCATAGGTCACATCTCTCCTGCGATGCAAAGCCTTTAACCGTAGAGCACTTGACTAAACAGTCAAACAAAAACTGTCTGAATAGATGAAAAGACTAACAACCTTGGCTAGATGTCGGAGAGAAAGCCGTTCTCTCTCCAGTGTTCTGAATATTCCCTGTGAATGAGGAGCATCTTCTTTTGAGGCAGTCTGAGCTACTGAGCCATCGTATCTATCTTGAAACCCAGGAACAGCAGTTTCTGTGTAGGAACAAACTCCAATTTCTGACTTGATGAGAAACCCTAGATTCTGAAATAGAGATGCTGACAACTGCAATTGGGTCTCTAGTTTGAGCCGGTCTTGATGCATCAGCAAAATGTCATCCAAGTAGACGATATGTCTGATTCCTCTTGATTAGAGCCACTAGATGGATGGATGCACCACCTTGGTGAAGCACCAGGGTACAGGGGATAGACCGAAAGGGAGACATGGGACCACGAAAACCTGTTCTCTCCAAAGGAATTGCAAAAAGTGCAGGTACGGAAGAAGGATTGGAACAGTGAGGTAGGTGTGCTCCAAGTCCAATCTGACCAGCCAATAATCTGGGAGAAGGATATCCCGAAAGAGCTGGATCCCCTCCAATTTCAAATGTCGGTATACCACCCATTTGTTGAACTCCTGCAAGTTGATGACAGGCCAGAATCCTTCTTCTTCTCCACTAGGAAGATGTTGCTGAGGAAACACCTGGGATGGCGGGACGCAGGGGTGATAAGTCCTGGACCTGTTGCACAAAGGGGCTATCGGTTGACCACCTGCATGCCTTCTTGTGGAAAACTAGGGGCCAAGGAACAGGACCTTGCCCGGGTTTACCAAAAAATTCTACATGAAAACCTATCACCGTATGTAGTATCGATGCGTCCCCGGTTATCGTTGCCCAGTTCTAGAGAAACCATTGTAACCTATCTCCCACCTCTGGTAGGCAAAAAGGGGTAGTGCTTACTGTTAGAGCACTCAGGGGCACTGCTGGCTCCTCGGAAGGCACCTCTGCCTTCATGGCCTGGAATGTGCCCCGTGTAGGGTAGAAGCCTCCAAACTTCTTTTGGTCCTGCCACTGCAGGGAACACTTGATTTGGAGCTTGTGGGGGTTGGAGGGATCCGTGCGGCCAGAGGACCACCCCCTACCTCTTCCAGCCCCACCAACCTTTTGCTTGAACACCTTCCAGTTGGACTGATGGGCCTTATACGGGGAGGAAAATGTGGTGACAAACTTAGTTGATTCTTTGATGAAAAGTTCTCCGAAGAAACCCCCATCCGCCACAGCCCCAGCTTCTGTAGCTGCCAATCCCCCCAGCTTGGGGTAAATTTTAATCAACATAAAGTGTATGAGCTCTGTAGACAGCACACAATTTGTGATCCCCAAGAAACATAGAGCCTAGCCGGAGAGTATGAGGGGGTATATCAACTCACCTGATTTGTGGGCTGCTTCTGCATATTTAAGATCTTTGTGAGAGGGCCCAGGACTTCGAGGACTTTATCCTGGCAGACTCTCCAGGACTGGTCCAGACTCTTTTTTATATCCTTCATAAATGTTGTGATGAAGGCATTGGCAACCAGCACCATTGACGACTCACCCGACATGGAGCACCTCCACTTCCAGATCCAGACCAACCTGAACACCACTCTCTGCTGCACCCTCGTCTCCAGACCCCCGGACTCTGTTCAACTTTCAGCGAATCCATAGCCGACTTCATTGCAGACCACGCCCTTGCCTCAGACCACATCATCCTCGATTACTTCAATTTCCACCTGGACAATATCATTGACCCCAACACCTCATCTCTACTGGAGAATCTCACCACCATCGACTTAAACAACTGGCCACCTCGCCAACACACTCATCATGACACACGCTCAACCAAATCTTCTCTGCCAGCAGCAACATCTCCGTCAGCCACACCTCTGAACTCCAATGGACTGCCCACTGCTGCGTCCACTTCTCCTTCACCAAGCCCAACCAACACCACTGCCCCCACAGCTACCCACTGATAAGAAGGAACAAGGTCTCTGAAGACCAACTTGCTATCACCCTCCGCTACACACCACTGTCGACCTCCATGGTCACACCAACACATCTCCACATAACCTCCACCTATTTATCTCCGATTGCGCCAATGCTCTGGCTCCCGTCAGGAATTACTTCCCTGCAAACAGACTGCCATAAAAGCCAGCTAGTTCTCCCCTCGCAGAGTCCACCTGCAGACGACCCAAGAGAAGATGGAGGAGCAGCAAGACCTCGGCAAACCACACAGCCTTCAAAATCACCATCACCGCACACCACCACCTCATCAGAGGCACTAAGAAAACTACCATACAGGAATGAATCAACGTCAACACACACAGCAGCAAACAACTCTTCACCGTGAGCAAAGAATTAGCAAACCCAGCACATATACCACAGACATCCCCCCTCCCTAGCCCTCTCTGACAATCTCGCCACCTTCTTCCACTGCAAGATCTCAGACATCTATGACAGCTTCGCAACACAGGACCCACCAACCCTACCCGCAACCACTGCACCCAAATGTTCCTGATCCTAGCCAACCCTGACCAACTGGACCAGCCTCACCACCGACGACACCCTAAGGATCATGAAGACTATTCAATCTGGAGCCCCCTCTGACCTCTTACCCCACCACATCTTCAACAGAGCTGGCGACAGCATCGCACCCAAACTCTGCTGCACTATCAACTGCTCCATTGAGACTGCCACCTTCCCTGAAGACTGGAAACACACAGAGATCAACCCCCAGTTGAAGAAACCCTCTGCAGACCCGACTGACCTCAAAAACTAGAGACCAATCTCTCTGCTCCCCTTTGCGGCTTAAGTCATGGACAAAGCCATTAATGCCCAACTCACCGAATTCATCGAAACCAACTGCATCTTGGACCTCTTCCGATCAGTCTTCAGAAGCAACCACAGCACCGAGACTACTCTCCCCGCCACAACAGACGACATCCACAATTTCCTTGACCGAGGCAAAACTGCCACAATCATCCTCCTTGACCTCTCTGCCACCTTCAACGCCGTCTTCCACCACACCCTCTACACAAGACTACACAATGCCGGCATCCATGGCAAAACCATAGAGTGGACCCTCTCCTTCCTCACCAGTCGAACCCAGGGAGTCAAGTTCCCTCCGTTCTATTCCAAACCTACAGAGATCAGCTGCAGCGTCCCTCAGTGAGCCACCCTGAGCCCCACCCTCTTCAACATCTACATGGCCCCGCTTGCAGACATCAGAAACCATGGACTCAACATTGGATCTTACGCCAACTACACCCAACTTATTCTCTTCCTCACCAACGAACCTGCAGCCACAAAGAGCAACTTCCACAATGGGATGAATGTAGTCGCCGCCTGGGTGAAGAACAGCTGCCTGAAGCTCAACTCCGACAAAAAAGAAGCCCTTACTTCGGAAACCACCCACTCTGCCTGGGAAGACTCCTGGTGGCCCGCGGTGCTCGGAGCCCCCAACCACACAGAACGACAATGCATGCAACCTCAGCATCATCCTCTACTCCTCACTCTCAATGAACCACCAAATCAATGCCATCTCGTCCTCCTGCTTCCACATGCTATGTCTGTTCTGAAAGATCTTCAAGTGAATCCCCATCGAATCCAGAAGAACAGTCACCCATGCGCTCATCAGCAGCAGGCACGACTATGGCAACCCACAGCACGCCAGTGGCACTCAGAAGCTCAAAAAAAAAAAAAGCTGTAAAAAAAATCCAGAACACAGTCAGACTTATCCTGGACATCCCCGCCGCTGCCACATCCTCCCAACAACAGAATCACCTTCAAGCTCCTCACACACACCTACAAGGCCCTCCACAACATCGGACCTGCATACCTCAACCATCAGCTCACCTTCTACACCCCCAACAGACAGGTTAGTACGCACTTATTCTTCATAATAGTAGCAGGCCTGTCGTTCAGCCTCTTCAAGACTCTAGACTTTGCTCCAGTTCCTTCTCCGTAATTCTCCTTCAGCGCTCCTTGCTTGTTCTTGCTCCGGACCAGCTCTCCAAACCTTGGCATGTCAGTAACTCCAACCTATGTACCTAGTGTTACCTAGTTCTGAGTGTAACACTTGTCTCTAACATACCTTTAGAGTTTGGTTAAACTCCAACCTATGTACCGAGAGCAACCTTGTTTCTAGTATGCCTTGGGAGTGCCCCAGACTCTAATTTATCTATTGAGTATAACCTTGGGAGTGCCGTTAACTCCAATCAATGTTCTGAATTTACACCAGGAGTGTCATAAGCTCCAATCAGTATTTCAAGTTCTTCCTCCAGAGTCTCAGAAGATTCTAATCCAAAAATCTTGTTACTCTGCTCCTATGATGTGATTCTGAAGAAATCTGTAAGTGTTGGTTATTGAAGCAGTGTATTGTAAATTGTGTAGAGGCTTATTGATTTACTGATGATAATTGTCTGTTCTTGTTAATCCCAGAGTATTGCTTCTGCACCAAACCTGAGGTGATGTTTCATAACCAACCGCCTTCGCAGTTCAAGAAGGTCAAAGGAACAAAGCATTCTGTATGCAGTGTAGTACTGACGTTGAGCAGATCCAGTACAGAAAGTTTATTTTTTTTACATTGTCCCTACCCCCTCTGGAAGCTGACAGACCTAGGGGTACCATCCCTGGGTCCTGCATCTACCTGAGTACCATCCCTGGGACCTGCGGCTTCCTGAGAGGGAGTGGAGATCCAGTATTGGCTTCAGAGTTGTCTCCACGTTTGGAACAAGGTGAGTGTGTGACAATTAAATTGCAGCCCTTGAAGAAAATAACTGTCTCTTCTGGAATCTCACTAGTTGTGGAGCTTTTAGGGGTACAGATTTTATTTGGCATCAATTAATTTGTTGTAGTGAATTACATGAAATAGTTATGTACAAACCTTGGACTTTTAGAAGTTTTGGGTTTGCTAAAATAAATCCATCTATTTTATTAATAACCAATTTTAGTCTTAACGCTTGGCTTTGGTCACAATCAGTGTTAGAACAAGCATTAGCAAAGCCAACCTGTCCAGCCTAGACTACCTGGTAAGATTTTTTTATTATTATTATTATTAGAGGTGGTAAGCTACTGAAAGCTCAAACCAGGCTCAAGACAGACGCCCGTGTGTGGCTCAGCTCATGGTCCTCTTGGAACTCGGAGCCAAAATCAGCCAGTCCGTTGTCTGGCTAGTGCAAGCCACCCACGCGCTAACCTCATGCTCCGAGAATAAAACAGAAAGCTGTAACAGACAGAGGGCAGGTGCCCTGCTCTCCAAAGGACATAAGATAAGTCAGTGTTTGAGGACAGGCCTAGGACTGTCAGTCCAACAAAAGGCTGAACTCTCCATCTCTTGCAGGCAGACTGACATGCTGTGGGTAGTTGGCCGCTTATCAGCATTGTCCAACGGGGGCTGTGAGGGAGACTGTAAATGTATAACAAGAGAAGAAGTATGCCCAGTAAACGGACGGTGCCACTTCGCACTCTGTACCCAGATTAAGTGCAATGTCTCCTCTTCTGCTCAGGAATGTCAAACTTCAGCTGAGCTCCCAAGTTTATCAAAATACCCAGACAGTCTTATCACATATGACCTGGAGACCTTGTATGAACATGAATGGGGAAGATCAAATCAAATATTTGTGCACTGTGATGCAAATGAAGGAGTTTTACAGCAAACAAATTTCATCCTTTACACAAATGCATACATTTTCAAGTGGAAAATCCCTTTTAGTTAATTCTACACTGTGATGTGCTGGCTGTTTGCAGGGATGCAGCTGTTCTCGCAGTGTCTCCTTAAATCGGTTTCTCATACTAAGCTGACTTGTAATGTTAAAGTGTGATGATGTAATTAGTTATTTCATCACTAATTTATGCACTAACAGGTGTTTTCAAACCAGTACTGTTGGAAATGGCCCTTTTTGCAGGGTCATCCCGGGTTGTTTTGAATCCTTCCTCCTATTTTTTCTGGCCTGTTTTGTTGGATTTAGGACTCTGTGCCCTTTACCACTGCTAACCACTGCTACGGTGCATATGCTCTCTGTGTAAAGTGTACTGTTGATTGGTTTATCCATGATTGGCATATTTGATTTACTGGTAAGTCCCTAGTAAAGTGCACTAAATGTGCCCTGGGCCTGTAAATCAAATGCTACTAGTGGGCCTGCAGCACTGGTTGTGCCGCCCACATTAGTAGCCCTGTAAACATGTCTCAGACCTGCCACTGCAGTGTCTGTGTGGGCAGTTTTAAACTGCCAATTCGACTTGGCAAGTGTACCCACTTGCCAGGTCTAAACCTTCCCTTCTACTACATGCCAGGCATCCCTAAGGTAGGCCCTAGGTAGCCCAAGGGGCAGGGTGCAGTGTATGTTTACGGTAAGACATTTACTAGTGTGTTTTATACGTCCTAACAGTGAAATACTGCCAAATTCGGTTACCACTGTGCAAGGCCTAGCTCTCTGATAGGTTAACATGGGGGCTCCCTTTAAATATCCTTAAGGTTCAGATTCTCTTTGAGAGCAGATAGAAAATGTGGAGTTTAGGGTCTCTGAGCTCACAATTTAAAAATACATCTTTTAGTGAAGTTGTTTTTTAAGATTGTTAGTTTGAAAATGCCGCTTTTACAAAGTAGGCATTTTCTTGCTTAATCCATTCTGTGACTCTGCCTATTTGTGGATTCCCCGTCTGGATCAGTTTGACAGTTGGGCTGTTCACAACTCTCCTCTAGACAATGACACAAAGGGGGCTGGGGTGTACCCTGCATATATTAATTAGCCATCTGTGCTGGAGGGGAGGAGTGGTCACTCACACCGGAAAGGACTGTGCCTGCCCTCACACAATGCCGTCTCCAACCCCCTGCTGAGTGTCTGGGGCCTGGCTTGGACAAGGAAGGATCTTGCAAACACTTTAGACTTTGCTTTGAAGTTTGCTAACTTCAAAGGCAGAACTGGGTATAAGAAGAACACCCAAAACCCCAGACTTTTAGAATCTTTCTGGAATCAAGAGGAACCTCTGCCCAGGAGAAGAGCTGAAGGAGTACTGTCCCTTTGCTGTGTTGCTTTGCTGGACTGGCCTGCAGTTGCTGCTTCTGCCTGAAAAGAGTGCAAAGGGTGAACTTTGCTGTGTGTCCTGCTAGAGAAAGTTCTCTGAGGGCTTGGAGTAGAGCTTGCCTCCTGTTGGAATTTTCAGGGACACCAAAGTCTTCAGTTTCCTCAACCTGCAGCACTTGGAACTGTGTGTTTTGTGCTGCTCCCGAGGAGAAACTACTGCAATGCCGCCAAGGACGCCACTGGCCTGCACTGTGACCTGCTGACGCTGCATGGAGTCACATTGCCTCGCTTCGCACCTTGACCCTGGTCTCACCAACGCCGTCATCGGACGACTTCACCAAGCCGCTGCTCGCACCGCCTCGCCTGCTCACAACGCAGCCTGGGCATCCCTGACGACGACGCTCCTGCTGATACAGGCGCCGCTACCTGCACTGTGGCCTGTGGACACCGCTCGTGAGGTACACGAAGCACTGTCCTATCCCACACCGCAGCCTCGGTCCACCGGCGCCAGCATCATCGACTTCTGTGTTGTCACCAGGCATCCTGCCTGCACTGTGGCCTGTGGACACCGCTCGTGAGGGTCACAAAGCTCCGTCCCGTTCCGCAATGCTGGCCTTGGCCTACCGACGACAGCGCTTCAGCAACGACGAGGACGCTGCCTGCACCGTAACCTTTGGACACTGCAAGTCGCACCGCCCCGCTTCACATCGCAGCCCTGGTCTCACAGATGCCGCAGGATGCCGTCAGCGACCCGCTGCCTGCACCGTGACCTGTGAGCACCGCACGTCACATTGTGCCACTTCGCACCGCAGCCCCAACACCATCCACACCAGCGCACCTGACTTCATCAGCAGAGTTTGATCCGCAACGCGTGTGAACTTCAAGGGCCTGCCAACTCCGGAACCGACACTGCGACGTCAGAGACACAGCTCTCCGGAGCTCACCACGAGGATCACAACGCCCTGCAAATCCAAGGTACTGTTTGCAGGTCTTCCTGACACCGTAGCTGGCCCGCGACGCTGCGTCCGGCCTGAACTGTTGGTTTTGTTGCTCACAATGCCGTGATGGCCCCAGGTGAAGTTACTGACTTCAAGGAACTGTATTTTTGAGTAAATCTTGTAGAATTCATATTTTTGTTACTGTATGTTGGATTTTTTATCGTATTTGGTCTTGTTTTAAATAGATAAATATTCGCTATTTTTCTAAAACTGGTGTGGTGTCCTTTTGTAGTGTTCTCACTGTGTGTTATGTGCAAATGCTTTACACATTGCTTCTGAGATAAGCCTGACTTCTCGTGCCAAGCTACCAAGGGGGTGAGCAGGGATTATCTGAGCGGGTATCTCCCTTATCCTGACTAGAGTGAGGGTCCCTACTTGGACAGGGTGCAAACCGACGGCCAACTAGAGACCCCATTTCTAACAAGTACTATGTGCCAATGAACTGAGAGGTGTACTCTAAGCAAGACAATCAAATTAGTTTTACCACCAAAAAAGGGAATGTTTGTGTGATAAGCAGCAAATAAACTGGTTTTACTAGAAGTTGATGATGCTCCTGAAAAGCACTAAGAAGTACTTAATAAGACAGTTAACTGAAACTATTCATAAGTTTAGAGATATGGGTTCAATTCCCAAATATCCACTCGGCCTTCTTTTATGCTGAAACACATGATTCCCTTAAGGTAAATTAACACTTGTTATTACAGCTCTTTGAGGTGTTTAAACCATACATAAGTAGCCAATTCATTTTTGGGCCTGACAGAGTTACCTGCATATTTACCCCTCAATCTGCTATATCGCTCATGGTCTTGAAGATGTTGCTAACATTATGCGTTCTCACATTCAGGATGTCTTAGCATGTGTCACATTGGGTGTTATACCAAGGGGTGACTGTAAATCGAACTTTGTAGTGTATACTAGCTCTCCATTTAGCACAATAAAAAAATATGGTTTGCAATAATTAGTTTCCATAATTTTGTTCTTCGGTGGCACTGATTACTATTTTGTATGTGGCCACAAAAGAAAACTTTTCATAATCATGGACACTGAAATTATGCACTTTTACAGCTGTGGCATTTACTGTACAATTATGGATTTGCGACAAAATTAGTTCTCTACCGCAAGATCTGCAGATTTTACAAAAAAATTGTTTCTAGCGCCAACACACGAAGGGGCCTGATTACGATCTTGGCGAATGGGATGCTCCACCACAAAAGTGACGGATATCCTGTCAGCCATATTACAAGTTCCACAGGATGTAATGGAACTTGTGACACAGCGGAGGGGATATCCGTCACATTTGCAACAGAGTATACGATCCACCAAGATGGTAATCAGGTAGTCACTAAAAGCACAGCGACATGTTGCTGAGCAGTAGAAAGCCGTTTGCAAACTTTGAATTGTCCCTTTTCTGTTGCTCATTGCTATATTTAGGTATAAAACTGGGTCAAAACATTTGCACACACGTTTACCGGTGTGAAAATGACAAAATAAGTTATATCACAAAGTGTGACGAATTATGTTGCATAATTTG
The DNA here is from genome assembly GCF_031143425.1 of Pleurodeles waltl. Classification (NCBI taxonomy): domain Eukaryota; kingdom Metazoa; phylum Chordata; class Amphibia; order Caudata; family Salamandridae; genus Pleurodeles; species Pleurodeles waltl. The sequence goes on along the minus strand of NC_090443.1, from coordinate 297,056,467 downwards.
CCTTTTCCTGGTGCATAATTTAGACAACCCTACCACACTATATCGTCCTCCCTTGTCACATTATTCCAGTGGCACCGAACATAATTGACACTGTGACAGTGAGGATGTGCAGCTAGAGGTGTGGCCTGTTTATGATACTTAGTTACACAAGGGAACTTTTCCAAATGTTGACACAAACAAAAGACTGCCCTTAAAATGTATTGGTCACTGGTGATACTCTTCATGCCTCACTCCATATGCAGCCTTTGCATAGTGATGCTTTTTACAGCAGAGTAGTCTCCAGGATTGGACACCCACACCATGGGCACAATGAAGTGTGAAGTTTATGTACCTGTCCACAGCCTCTCTGATGCAGTAATCAAGGACAGACAAAAAGACAGTCCTCACCTAGAAACTTCTTCACCGCACACTCCAAAAAGTACGGTCCTGCTATTGACCAAATAGGCAGGGGTAGTGTGTGCTGTAAAAAAAATCCATTCACAATCCAATCCAACCTTTAGTGTAAAAAAGGTAAAAGAAATTGGATCTTGGAATATAAATACTTTAGCGTTCAGGTTCTCCATCATCACAGAGGAAAGCACCTTCAAGATGTGTGTTGTACCTCATTTTCATTTAATAGACTATATTGTTGCTGCACATCCATGCTTAATTTGTGCGTGTGCTTGCCGGCGCTCTGCACCGACACTTATTTCTTAACATTAGCACATTTGTATGCCATATCCCCACATGGTGGCGCTGGCTGTTTAATTTAAAACACATTACAACCGGGGCATTTCTAACAATTGTATTTACATTTAAAAAAATAGCAACACCACCATACCTAGGCTATTCTTACAGCTTGTACTCCGGAACCTAAAGTTAGTGGTTAATCTAGTGGCTATTGTGATTAGTCATGTGCTCTCAAGAAACAACTGCACACATTTACTTCAGTTACTTTGTGATATATTAATACCATGTAGGTGTTAACATTAGTGACAGCTTAGTGGTTTCAAGTGAAAGGTAGGTGAGATAGATTGGCTGTGTGCTACAAAAAGAAAAAATGAAAGCATGCTGCTACCTAAAGAACGAGTTACTTACCTTCGGTAACGACTTTTCTGGTGGATACATTAGCTACCTGTGGATTCCTCACCTAATGAATACTCCCATGGCGCCAGCATTCGACGGAAATCTTCTTACTAGTCTCTGCACGTCGACGAGGACGTCACTCTAGCCCACGCGACGCCGTCTGACGTCATACAGGCAATAAGAGGTCCTCGACGACGTGCCGACGTCAGTACCAATCATTTTTTATGTGCATGAGAACAACCAGGCAATGCAATGAAAGAGCAAGGCAACATCCCATTACATTGTAAAAATACACAACATTGCATGAATAACTGTAAATCTTTTATATATATATATATATAACTCTCTCTTTTTAAAATATATATACACATCAAGTATATACACAAAGATATATACATATATAAATATATTATACACAACATCTATTGCACCCTCGAAGACCAAGAGGAGCGCACTCAAGGATTACTTGGTAAGACCAGAAAGGCAACGGGAGGCGGGTGGGACCGTGAGGAATCCACAGGTAGCTAATGTATCCACCAGAAAAGTCTTTACCGAAGGTAAGTAACTCGTTCTTCTGATGGATACAACTACCTGTGGATTCCTCACCTAATGAATAGAGTCCCAAAGCAGTACCACGCCTGGCGGTGGGTGCCTAAATGGTCAAACCAAGAAATCCTGCAGCACTGACCGTCCAAAATGGCCGTCCCTTCTAACCTCAGAATCCAAACAGTAATGTTTTGCAAAAGTGTGAAGGGACGACCAAGTTGCGGCCTTGCAGATGTCGACCACAGGAACACCTCTGGCCAAGGCCGAAGTGGCCGACTTAGCTCTGGTGGAATGAGCTCTAATGCCCTCAGGAGGATCCTTCTTTGCCAAAGAGTAACAGATTTTAATGCAAAGAACAACTCACCTGGATAGTGTTCTCTTGTGGACTGCCTTTCCTCTCCTCTTGCCCACGTATCCAATAAACAGCTGATCCTCCAGCCTGAAATCCTTTGTTCTATCAATAAAGAAGCTCAACGCCCTCTTTGGGTCCAGACGGTGCAGTCTTTCTTCCTCTTTGGAAGGATGAGGCGGAGGATAGAACGTGGACAAAGTAATTGCCTGAGCCAAATGGAAAGGTGAAACAACCTTCGGGAGGAAAGCAGCCTTGGTCCTCAACACCACCTTATCCCCGTAAAAAGTTGTATAAGGGGGCTTTACTGATAAGGCCTGCAACTCACTCACTCTCCTTGCTGATGTTATAGCTATCAGGAAGACTGTTTTTAAAACCAAATACCTTAAGGGGCAAGAATGCATAGGTTCAAAAGGGGACCCCATAAGGAAAGTCAGGACCAGGGACAAATCCCATTGCGGCATAACGAATGGCTTTGGAGGATATTTATTTAGAAGACCTTTCAAGAATCTGATAACAATAGGGGATTTAAATAAAGATGGTTGGTCTGGAAGACATATGAAGGCTGACAAGGCCGATAAATAACCCTTAATGGTAGCCACTGCACAACCTTTCTGCGCTAGAGACAGAGCAAAAGACAAAACGTCCGATAGATGAGCATGCAAAGGATCAATCTGCCTCTCTCCACACCACGCAACAAATTTAGACCATCTATTAGCGTAGATAGATTTAGTGGAGTGTCGCCTGGCCGCTAATATAACATCCACTACCTCAGGCGGGAGAGAGAAGGAACTCAGGTTGCCCCGTTCAATCTCCAGGCATGTAGGTGCAGACTCTGGAGGTTGGGGTGTAGAACCTGCCCCTGCGACTGCGAGAGGAGGTCTGCCCTAAAAGGGAGACGGAGCGGAGGGCACATTGAGAGTTGGAGAAGGTCGGAGTACCATACCCTCCTTGGCCAATCCAGAGCTATTAGGATGACTAGAGCCCGGTCCTGGCGAATCTTCCTCAATACTCGAGGAATCAAGGGTATGGGGGGAAACGCGTAAAGCAACTGGCCGCACCAGGTTATTTGAAACGCGTCCCCCAACGCTCCCTGCATCGGATACTGGAGGCTGCAGAATAACGGACAATGCGCGTTCTCCCGAGTGGCAAACAGATCTACCCGAGGAAACCCCCACCTCTGGAAGATTAAACGGACTTGATCTGGATGGAGACGCCACTCGTGGTCTGCCGAGAATTGGCGACTGAGACTGTCCGCACGCACGTTCAAGACTCCGGCCAGATGGCCAGATTTGCTATCAAGCAAATCTGATGGTCCTTTGCCCAGGACCATAGTCGAAGAGCTTCTCTGCAGAGAAGGTACGACCCCACTCCTCCCTGCTTGTTTATGTACCACATCGTGGTAGTATTGTCCGTTAGGACCTGTACCGACTGACCACGAAGGGAAGGGAGGAAGGCCTTGAGAGCCAGACGTACAGCCCGTAACTCTAACAGATTGATGTGAAACATCTGTTCCTCTGGAGACCAAAGACCTTTGATCTCCAGATCCCCCAGATGAGCTCCCCACCCTAGAGTGGAAGCATCCGTTATGACTGTGGCCACTGGTGGCGACTGCTGGAACGGCTTTCCTTGTGAAAGATTGTTGCTTGCAATCCACCACTTCAAATCCACAGCAGCATCTCTGGAGATCTTGACAGTACTCTCTAGATCCCCTTTGTGTTGAGACCACTGCCTTCGGAGGCACCACTGAAGAGCCCTCATGTGCCAGCGAGCATGCGTGATCAACAGAATGCAGGAGGCAAACAGACCGAGCAGACGAAGGACCTTGAGGACTGGAACTACCGCTCCATTTCGAAACATTGGAACCAATTCCTGAATATCTTGAATCCGCTGAGGCGGAGGAAAGGCCCGACCCAATGTTGTATCCAGTACTGCCCCTATGAACAGGAGGCGCTGAGAGGGCTCTAGGTGAGATTTGGGCTCGTTCACCGAAAAACCCAGGTCGAACAACAACTGGGTTGTTGACTGCAGATGATGCGACACAAGCTCCGGGGACTTGGCTTTGATCAACCAGTCGTCCAAGTAAGGGAATACTGCTATCCCTTTCCTTCTGAGCTCTGCTGCAACCACCGACATCACCTTCGTGAAGACTCGAGGTGCTGAAGTAAGACCAAACGGAAGGACCGCAAACTGATAGTGCTGCGATCCCACCACAAACCGGAGATACTTCCTGTGTGACTTGAGTATCGGGATATGAAAGTAAGCATCCTGCAAGTCGACAGACACCATCCAGTCTTCCTTGTTCAACGCCAAAAGCACCTGTGCTAGGGTCAGCATCTTGAACTTTTCCTGCTTGAGGAACCAATTCAAGATCCTCAGGTCCAGGATTGGTCTCAAACGACAATCCTTCTTGGGAATCAGGAAATACCTTGAATAACATCTTCGACCCCTTTCCTGCTCTGGGACCAACTCCACCGCGCCCTTTGAAAGGAGGGCTTGTACCGCCTGTTCTAGCAACAGGAGGTGTTCTTCTGAACAATAAGAAGGGCGGGGCGGGATGAGGGGCGGGAACTCCCGAAAGGGAAGGGTGTAGCCTTTTCCCACAATACTGAGAACCCAAGTGTCCGTTGTAACAGTCTTCCATTTGGTGAGAAAATGCTGTAATCTTCCCCCTACAGGAGAGGAGTGAGTGGGAAATGGTGGAAGCCTAAGGCTGCTTCCCCTGCTGCACCCCGCCAGAGGATGAGGAAGAGGCAGAGTGCTGCTGAGAGGCTCCTCTGGTGCGGACCCTACCTCTCCCTCTAAAAGATCTATAGGGATGGGAAGAGGCAGGTTGCTGATATCTTCCCCGAAAGGAAGAGGAGGAAGAGCCACGCCCAAATCCACGAAACCTCCTGAAAAATCTGGAAGAGGCCGTGGAAGAAGGAGCTTGGAGCCCTAACGACTTAGCCGTGGCCCTGCTCTCCTTAAAACGTTCCAAGGCCGAATCAGCCTTGGCTCCAAACAGTTTGTCCCCATCAAACGGGAGATCCAACAATGTGGACTGTACATCCGCAGAAAAGCCCGAGTTACGGAGCCAGGCCTGCCTCCTTGCCACCACAGTTGTGCCCATTGCTCTGGCTACCGAGTCGGTCTTATCCAGTCCCGTCTGGATAATCTGGGTCGCAGCAGCCTGGGCATTTGAAACAACATCCAAAAGACCCTGAGGAAGCTCTGTAAATGATGAGGAAATGTCATCCATCAGAGCATGAATATACCTCCCCAGGATACAGGTTGCGTTGGTGGCCTTCAACGCCAGACTGCAGGACGAAAAAATCTTCTTGGACTGCGCCTCTAGTTTCTTTGAATCTCTGTCCCCAGGCACCGTCGGGAAAGAACCAGGCGCTGACTTGGATGAACAGGAGGCCTGCACCACAAGCTCTCCGGCGTAGGGTGCCTAGACAGAAAACCAGGGTCAGTCGGAGCCGCCCGATACCTCCTGGCCACGGCTCTGTGAACTGCTGGGGAAGATGCCAGCCTCTTCCACACCTCTAAAACCGGATCCAGCAGAGCGTCATTAAATGGCAAAAGAGGCTCCGCCGCAGCTGAGGCCGGATGTAGCACCTCTGTTAGAAGGTTTTGTTTAGCCTCCACCACCGGCAAAGGCAGGTCCAAAAAACTAGCTGCCTTCCGTACCACTGCGTGAAAGGAAGCAGCCTCCTCAGTATATTCTCCCGGGGACGAAAGATCCCACTCAGGGGAAGTGTCCAGCCCACTGGCCGACTCCAGACCACGCAGGCCATCACCCGAGTCCTCTAGCTCTCCTTCCTCCAGGGCTCGTTGGTACTCCTGCTCCTCTAATACACGGAGAGCACGTCTCCTCGAATGAAGCCGTTGTTCAATACGCGGAGTCGACAATGCCTCCGCCGAAGTCGAAGATCGGCGCCGATCTACAGAAGCCACCGACGCCGCGTCCGGCGCCACAGGTAACTTTGGCGCTGACGAAAGAGCAGTCGAAGCAGATGGACCCACCTGAGTCACAGGCCGAAATCCCGACGTCGACGGGATGGAAATCCCCGGGGCCAATCCCTCTGAAGCCACCGGAGCGGCCACTGGCGCTGACACTGGCGCCGAGCCCACGTTCCCAAAAGGGAGAAAGGGCATAAAGGGTGCCGGCCGAAGAGGCGCAGGATCACCCAATGAAAAGGCCAAAGGCCCAGCCGGAGCACCCCCTGGAGCCATCTGATGGAAGATGGCATACATCGCATTCAAGAATGCGGAACTATCGGCTCCAGGGGTGGGAAAAGCCGGATACTGGGGTGCCTGTCTCGGAGGCGACCCCGACGCCGGCCTCGAAGTCTGCAACGCCGGAGAAAACACCTGAGGCTCCAATACCTCAATCACCGACGCCTGTCCAGGTGAAGTTGGAGACGCCGGAGAGGGCAACGGCGTCGAAGGATGCGGCGTAACCGTGGGACTGATCTCCCATGTCCTTTGGCGCCGATCCGAAGACCTGGAACGAGTCTCCTTTGAATGACGCCGAGATTCTCTACGGCGCCGGGAGTCTCGATGACGCCGATGTCTTGGTGAAGAAGACTTCTTGTGATGCTTCTCCTTCGATTTCGCCATAAACAGCTTCGCCTCACGTTCCTTGAGGGCCTTTGGATTCATGTGCTGGCATGAATCACAAGTTGAGACGTCGTGGTCGGAGCTCAAACACCAAAGGCAATCGGAATGAGGATCCGTCACTGACATCTTGCCTCCACACTCACGACAAGGCTTGAATCCAGACTTTCTCTGCGACATTATTACCACAGAGAAAGACTACGCAGCAAAAATACACTGTAACCACAAAAGTAACAGTTGCTCCCTCGAAGATAACCGTTTCGAATGCACGGAAAAAAGGGAACTGACGTCGGCACGTCGTCGAGGTCCTCTTATTGCCTGTATGACGTCAGACGGCGTCGCGTGGGCTAGAGTGACGTCCTCGTCGACGTGCAGAGACTAGTAAGAAGATTTCCGTCGAATGCTGGCGCCATGGGAGTATTCATTAGGTGAGGAATCCACAGGTAGTTGTATCCATCAGAATGTGGTTGTTCAGATGTTTCCAACAAAAACTGTTATCTAAAAAGATGTTAACTGTCATGAAAAAATGTAAGAGAACCATAATGGTGTATTTTTGTACGCTTGTGAGAAATCATTTTTAGTTTTGATTCACATCACACGAAAATATGATTTTCACTACTGCCAAGAACATTTATTGTTATTGGCTTTGAGTTACTATAAACAGAGCAGATAGTGTGGTAATTGAAATCTCAAATGACTCCACTGTGTGTGCGGTTGTGGGGTGGGGTGTGGGGGCATTTGTGTCAGTGTAATGTGGTTGTCTTAAAGCATTCTCATCTTGGCATGAAGTTTTATATTCAATCACTGAGGAATAGGTGGAGACTTTTATTGATTACAAAAAAATAAAAAAAGATAATTAGTGTTTCTCAGAAACTCAATAAAGCCTCATAAAGGTTTATATCTACTCAGAAAATGTGGCTACAGTGTGCTCTGAGAGTAGGACAACTGAGCACTCAAACCAATATCTACACAAAGTCTTTGTATGGTCCCTTCAATGATATTACTACTAATAATAATATATATTTTTTTTTTTTACATAGTACTTAATTTGACAGCTTTGCCCAGTCTAAGAACTTTAAATAAGAGCTGCTGACACCGTCAATCCGCAGATGAAAGTGTGAGTTTGAGCTGCATGGGATTTAAACTGTTGCTACTACTCAACCTCAGAAGAGTGAAAGCCTGAATTGGTTCTAATGAAATTCAAACTTGTGGCATCCCTGCCACATACATCAGCAGTAAATGCCTAACTCTCAATAAGCTGTGTTACAAGCTATTCTATAATAATATAACAATATTTCACCTTTATTTTCCTCCAATTTACTTGTGGCAACTCATCTGGAGCCAGGAAGCACAGATCTACAGTTCTTTATTACATCTGTTTATTACGAGAGGACATAAGGCATAGTCTAATAGCCCCCTTGAAAACCACACAGTTTTAATACCTCTACCAAAATTCAATAACCAGAACAAAAAAATATTTTTGAAAATGTTATTTTCTCCCAGTCGAAGATCAGGTTCAGAACAACTGGACTCAATTATCCTCCAAAGGAGTTGAAAGAGTGGATAACAAGGATAAAAACTACATATTAAAAAAGGTAATTATAGAAACTACATGGAAGCCTCCTTTCTATAATCTCTGCAGTATCATATACTGTAGGTACTTCAACCTTCAAACTCTGAAATTCACACAGAAGCCAATACCCAACATTTTACTAGGGATTTATAGACACTAACTTTTACTTTGAACTAGGATCATACAGTGACTTTAATGGATCTTTTGGAAAGTCAAAGCTTGAAAATTCACTTTTAAAAAATAAAAAATAAATTGTGTCAAATGCTTGTCTAGCGTGAGGGCTACAGCAACATCAAACTCAAATTTAGCACCCAGTGAGGCAACACAATAAACAGTAGTTTGAATTTTTGTTCACTCATAAAAACAAAATCTTTTATGCATTTAAAAAAAAAATAAAGTCACATCTCTAACATGCTTTATCAGTGCTTAATGATTATCTATATTTAAATGTAGCACAAACTCAATTATGAATCCATACACCAAGCAAATAATCCTGCAGTGAAACAATCATAACTAACTGAAAACTTCATTCACAAAGCCCTAGAAGAAAACAACTGTGTTTCCATCTTTCTTCAAAGTGAAAGTAGTGGGTTTTCAAATCCAAAGATGGAGGAAACGGTGGACTCATTTTTAAAATTAACTGGGAGCAAGATAAAAACAGCATTTCTGAATCAAGACGTGTAAATGCAAAACTACTCTAATGAACAGGCAAACAAAGATGAAGGAAAACATAACAAGTCTATTTGATTGGCTCTCTCACAACCTCACCCGGGGCCAACTTTCAATGTGTTCGTAAAAGCGACATTGAAGCAGTCAAATCTCACAGCACGAACCATCTCTATTAATCAAATACTTTTGCCATCCACCTCTGATGTACATGCATTTCTTTGCACTCAAATATCTAAAATAGAATTTGAAAGAAATATGAATTAAGTTAGATTAGTCTGATGTTATCCATTATAAAAACCAAAGGCAATTACATTCTTTTGTCTTCAATTTCTTTAATTGAAATAAGACTTTTTAAAAACTGAAACTGGCATTTTAGACCTCCTTTACACAAATATATTATTGTGACAAATTTGTCTGAAGAACGTAAAGAGAAAATAAAACCCAAATGTCATTAACACGTGCACAGAACATGTTCTGTTGTGTTCAATAAGCCTGGAGATAACACTTGAAAAAAGCATTTCAGCCTGTTGTGAAGAGTTGTAACGTATAAGCCCTGAAACTGTTTTATACACAGTTACAGGTTATAATGTGACACATTGTCTTTAATAGATTTTATAGCTGGAGTCTGACTGGCTATTATGATGGTGGGACATGCCAACTAACACAGGAAGAATGTTCCAAATTAAAATGTAAGAAATGGAAAATCAGTAGCAACACAAACTATAGTAAGATTACAGAAGGCACTATCTGCCATGAGACACCTCATTGTCTTCAATGGAGCCCTCAACATTCCAACCCAATGATATGATTTTGTGTCAAATAGGAATAGGAATCATTTAGATATTTTAATAATTTACTTTCCTAAACTGTTCTTGTATTTATTGTATGTTTATATTTATAATAATAATGTAAAATATATGAGCCCTTGTTGATTTACTATGTTGTACCTGTCATACTTAATTACTGCTACGTGACATCCTAGTGTGCAAAATAATCCAAGAGGCAATCACACATATGTGCATAACCTTTCCATTGACAAACCTTACGTGGAACCCATTTTTATTTGAAACTGTTTAATTATCTCCAACGCCACGTCTAAAACAAAGAGAACAGAAACATTTTAAAATTAATTTACCGTATACCGGATTAAGTTCCAGCACTAACTCAAGTCAAAAAAGGAAACTCATAAAGAGAAAAGAAAAGTGCACATCTACACCGAGTGATCAACCCATAAGAGTTAGTAGGAAGACGTATCAATGACCCTGATATTCAGGGTCATTGATACGTCTTCCTACTAACTCTTATGGGTTGATCAATATACAAATAAAAGTTTTAAAAAAAAAACATTCACAAAAAACGTGGTAGAGTCTACCTTCAAGCGACTGTTACTTCCAAATGCCCTTTAGGGTTCCTTCAGCTCTCCGGCGCCCCCTCGCGCACACCACAGACGGGGCAAGCCCTTGCCCAGCCCCGTCGACCCTCTTTCCCGTCCAGCCGAATAACGAATTTCGAACGTTGTTGTGATTGGTCGGACGACGGTCGGGGCGGGACGTTGGCGTCTCCCCCGCTGCTCGCAGATCGTGGCGCATAGTCTCCTCCTCCTTAATTTGCATAACGGCCTAAGCGCGCGCAGTGTAGACAGTCGGAGCTCGTGAAGCTGGCGGAGGAAGGAGAGTGAGCATAGCACCACGCGCCAATCCCCGTTATCGCTGAAGCAACAAGAACTCACCGGAAACTGGCTAAGCTAGGCAGAGTGACGGCGGCAACAGGAGACAAGCTCGGCAGGAGGCCCCCCCGAGCAGGTATATCACCCTATCTCATCTCTTCCTCTACAGGAATCCCCCCTTCACCCGCTTTTGTAAAAGATGGCCGCCGTAGCGCGCACATGCGCAGTGCATCCGAGTTACCCTTAAGGTTGTGAACCCTTGCGCTTAGCAGAACGTCCCGCGCGTGCTGTGCCCGCAAGGGGCGCCATTTTGCGACAGCTCTGAAGAGGGCGGCCGCTACTAAATAGACGTGGGGGTGGGGAAATGCAGGAAGGCGGGGCTTCTTTAGCTGCGCTTAGTGTATTTTTATGGGTCAATAACTGAAATAGAGCGTGCACGATCTGTGCGAATATATCCCGTATTGTTGGAAGCGTGGAATGCCTGCAAACCACATGTATAGTTATTTACAGATTGTCTTAATGCAGCATGTCCTTATTGTAAGATTTTTTTTAAAGGTATTAATCACCGCTTAACCTCCCACTCATGAAAATGATAGACCATGGGACTAAAAATGTGTGTGAATTGTGGTAATGGACGGAACAATGGGAGTGAAGGTTGGGGGGGGGGCATAATGAGAGATTTAGAAACGTGTGTTTTGGGGGCTTATACACATTTTTAAAAAGCATGGCATATTGCCCACAACTGACATGGATTAACTTCAATTCTGTGACTCAAACCTGTTTACATTCATATAATCTAAAAGGCTAGGAACCTGGTCATGTGTAGCTATATTTTAATACATCTTGTAAACTGGTTATGTTGTGTCTAGCCAAAATATAAGAGAACAGTGTCTTATACTTCTCTAATGCCATTTTGTTTTCATTTTATTTTTCCAGTTTTATCCCAGTTGGAGGAATGGTCATTCGGGTAGTTATTGATGGGGTGGAATGAAAGGGCCTGAGATGAAGCAGAGGGCTCCATTCTACCGTAGTAACTAACTACTTGGCAGTCCCCTCTGCCCAGGATAAAATTGTTATTGTTAATCAGGCTCTTAAAATTTGGGAGTGAAATTTACAAAATTATTAAATGGTGGGTTTCATGCTACTGTTTAGGTAAAAGGTAACCAGAAGCGTTCCTGTTGGGTGTGTTTCTGGGGACTGTGTTTTGCCATTTTTGTCCTGTTGTAATGTATTGAAATGCCAGGTTTTGAGGGTCACAAAAGGGATGGACTAAAAAGGGTGTTAACAGTTTTTAGTCACAACATAAAGTTCTTGTTGTTAGTGTCCTGATTTTAGTGACTGTCGGGTTCTAAGATGATTTCACTCTATGGAAATGTTTAAAAAGAATGCTGTGATTTGGTTCAGCCTTAAAATTATTACTTTTAAGTGTAATTTATTAAACATTTTAAGTAATATTGTAAATCGGAACTATGAGTCAGGTTTTTTCAACTATAGAGAAAAGGACTGGACAATTTTCACCGAATGGGAACACTTTTTATAGTGCAGACACACATTGAAAATAATGTCTCTGTGGGGTTAGTTTATTTCAAGAACTTGTACCAGAAATAGGGAACTAGGTGTGTGTGTGAAATTCGCATAATTTATTTTCACATATTAAAAATGTAAGGAGATGCACACAATTTATATGTTGAATGAAAAAGCAGCACTTCATACTATATATCTATAGCATAATGTATGGTGTCGCCAATTTTGCTTAGATTTTAGGCTTTTAAAAAAGTAGCTAAAAAATACACGCTCTGAAAATAGCTGCTGCTTGTGATACGGTAATTCTTGTTGTTCCTGTCCCCTTGCATTAAAAACTTTTCCAGAGAATGTCGTGTAATTAATTACGCAACATATCATAATTTTGGAATTTTGTGTAACCAGCATAACACAAAATTATACATTACGCTTGCATAATGGAACTTTTGCTCATGTTTAATAACAACCATTCTCATGGTCATATTGAGCCATCCGCACAGGACAGTGAATGAGTCATAGAGCAGGTCTCATACTAATGCTACATTTGTTGATCCAAATGAACACTAGTTCTTTATTACATCTCTATGCCTTCTTCACCTAACAGCTGCCTATGAAGATAACAGTGATGTATGGGTTGATTCTGCAGTGAGGCTTGGTTTTGTTGCTACCTTTGAATCTCCTAGGTAGATATTGAATGGGAACATGTAATTAGAAATTGGATTACTGATTGTTTTAATATGCTGTATTAAATCCTAGGTTACCTATTGGTCAGTAACTGTAATTCAGAGGTTTTTTGATGTAATTTGTGTGGATGTCAGTTTCCCTCTGGAATGTTTGCAGTGTTTTTTCTTCTTTTTTTCTGGTCACGCAGTTAGCACCTTTAAATGTGTGTGTGAAAGAGACCGCAGCAGCATAATCCTTTTTTTGTGATCCATCGGCTGCAAAACTCTGGCAAATTGATATTAATTTAGTAAACTGAATATTTTATATATGTGCAAGCATTTTAATTACAAGATCAAATAAAATAGAGACTTTAAAATGCTTCTTTTAAGATTGAGTTGAAAGATATATTTCATATGGAGTAAGAGTAGTTGGTGTATAGTCATGAATAATTGTCTTCGCGCTTCAGGAATGGGGAAAAAAAAAACCTCCAGTGTACAAATTTGGGGAAAAGGAAACTGAAAGCCTATTTTCCTTACTGGCCTAGAAGTCTGAGGATCCTTCTATATTTGGTGCAGATTTAGTGTACATGATTTATTCAGCATTCTTTTTAGGGTAAAGCGTGCAAAGCGCTCTGTCATCTCTCTTCAGGCTTTTAACCACGCCTATCAGTTTCGCTGGTTTGCGGGCTTGCCTTTTAAAATTCGCTTGATTTGATTAATGAAAGGCATGCATACGTCATGCCTTTTCCGGTGTTTAGCCCTCCTAGAGCGCACCGGCCAACTAGGCTCCATGACATCGATCCTGTTACATAGATAATCGCATTTTGGCCCATAAGTTTCACTACAAGCTTACTTATGTTTCCTTTTGTGTGTTTGCTTTGTGGCTGTCTACATACTTATGTAAAACTGTTTATCTTTTCATTTTCAGTTAATGTGGCAAGCAAAGTCCGGTTAGGAGTTTACAATGCTAATAGTTCTAACACGAGCAAATGCCCGGCCATTGCATAGCAAATGCTTGTTTTAGGAACACTAATTCTCTTTAAATTTCAGAGTTTATTGATGTATTTTATCTTTCTTTTGTGGACCTGTGATTTTTACTTAATGTTCATAATTATTTTTTTTTTTTTTCAATCCTGAAGGTACCTGGCTGCTGAGCATGATAGATATCACATGTAATGTAGTTTAATGTGTCATGTCCGAGTAGCATATTTAACAAGAGAGGGTGGCTGTTTAAAGCTAACGTTATCAAAAATCAGGGGTCTAAAACCTGAACCAGAATGAACACAGCAACATGAAAACAGACGCCATGCCACTTACCTATTTCGGCCCAAAGCGTGTCAGCATCTTACCAGAATCAAGGACACCAAACTCCTTTGGGGGACTTCATTAAAAGGCACCATGGGGACATGCCCCAATGATGCAACTACGTGGTGTACGAGCTGCTGGGAGAGGTAGTTCTCCCAACGTGGTTGTATAAAAACAGAAATATCACATTCCCACTTGTTCCTCCCAAGAAACAGGGAAAGGGTGTAAATGCAAGGGATTTACATATCAGATTGTTGTGCGTGGAGCGACACCTATATAAAACATAGTGGGGTCATGCCTACAAAATTAACAGTCATAAGGAGAACTGCCACAGGATGGAATTTGTCAGACATAATAGCCCGTCTTACAGATGTACAAAGAAACGGGCTACTAGCTAATAACGATCCCCAATAAGCAGTACAATTACCAAATGCAGTGTCTCTTTCTTATTCATTTTGTCCTCACCTCATTAGTATTATGATAGACATATTGAGGGCACATGAATAAAGATAAATCCATTATCATACCCGATCTATTGTGAGCAAGAGCTATCCTACGAAAATTCATATATACAGTTGCAAGCGTATTGTGTTTTTTTTTTTCTTCTATTTTTTCCCCCCCTAACAATGGCACCTATTCCAAAATGATGTGATCATGAAAAGTGCATCCCTTATCTTTTCAAGAAGCCAAATTAAGGCAAGGTAGTCCTCTAAATGTCATCATTCAGACCATCATTGTGACTCTTTACTTGAACTGCCAGTGCTGTTCTTTAACAAAAATGATATTACATCATAGACATTAGTTGGTATATTCTGTTTATCAAGTACAGTCCTAAAAAAGTTCATCTAATGTCTGTTATGGCATTCGTTTTAACTTCGCTTTGTTTACCTTTTTACACTCTGATCCACTTACCCATACATTTAACTCGCATAGGGCCTTATCAAAAACGCCAGAAGAGCTCCTCCTAATTTCTTTAGGAGTTGTAACCCACACTAAACTCTGTGGTGTGAAGAGGAACCCTTTGATGAAAATGCCACCTATCTGTGGGTGAGGTTTCTTGTTCTGAAAAGTAAACATTCCCCTCAACACCTCAGGTTACACGTCAGGTCAATAGGTAAGTTCCCAGACAAATTTGGAGAAAGTACCCGCTGGTCTTGAAATCTCTCACAACCAAACACCCCCTCCTTTGTTTGATTTGATCTGGGTCAACATCCAGTAGAAACATTCGCTTTGGAGACCAACATGAAGGATATATATTCACTATACTAATGCGGGACTCGGAAAATCATAAAAATGTTACTAGACCTGCAGATCGCGTAACTCCAAATCTAACTGTAATGTACTTGACCCGTAAATGTGTCTCAATTTGTGTGATCCTAAGCAAATAGTTTAGTGTCTTCATTCTCACATATGGTTGCACCTTCAAAAAAAAAAAACTCTTCTTTGAATAAATAGACTAGAGTTTGCTGCATGCATCACAAGAATCTAGCCCACATTCCAATGGCTTCTAGCCCACATAACCTAGGACTTTTTAGTTTACTAACAACATTGCCATCAGGGCAGGAGTGTTTCTCAGTTTTGTTTAAACACTCAATTTTAATAAATATATTACTAAACCAAGATGTGGTAGCATATTATCATCTACGCACAGTAACTTTCCAGGAAATGTCTAAAAACCTCTCCATTAACTTGCAACTTTACTGATAAAACTATATAGTGTATTAACAACCTTTGAAAATTGGGTTTCAGAAAACATATCCTTGGCACATCAACAAGTAAAGTATTATGATTTGTTTTCATCCTATTACAATATTTTTTTCATCACACAAATATAAAAAGTGCTCTTACAACTAATTAAATATATTTTGAAATGTTTGCACAGTTGACTTAGTCATTTAAATGTGGTGTTTTAGGAAAAACCTGACAACCTATATATCCTTTTATTTTATATTCAAAGCAGCAGGTCACACAGTTCACCTTTCAAAGTCCTGGAACTCTGTCAGGAGGAAAATTAATTGTAAGAAAAACTGACTTTTGACCTCTGTGAACACAGAGCAAATGTGACATAAGAACAAGATTCATCCCCCGACATGCACTCGATCAACAGACTGGTCTCATTCAGTTCTTTGTCCTACATGCATAGTGTAGAAAAGGCAATCATATTGACATTTTTTTTCCTCTGCAAAACAGATAGGTTAATTTTACGTCAAAACAAATTAATTGCTAGCAATGCCAATGGGTTGTTCCTCTAATGGTTTCCAATGTAGGAGTGACACTTTGGCAACCCTAAGGAACCCTATACAACCACTTGCTGCTGAAAATGTTAATTGTTCTCAGCAGCTTCCTTACTCCTGCAGCTGTGCCTGTGCTGAAATTAAAATTCAGTACGCCCAGTTGCTTCGTATGAGCCAATAGGTCTGTCCTGTAGGTGAAACTGTAAGCCAGAGCTAATGTTTGTTTTATCCTGTTTTTCTGTTTTCTTCGGTCTTCTAAAAAATTATGATACCTCCTTTACCTAGGAGGTTGTCGGGCTTAACATTAATGTGTGCTGATTGCATAACTTTGACAGTGCAATTAATGTAACAATATTTAAAGACTGGGAATAGTATCGTTGCCCAGAGTTTAACTTTTTTTATTTTTATAAAAGAGATTTGCACTTCGCCTGGACCTATTGTGACAAAAGTACACATTATGTGGCTCAAAGCTTCAATTGCATCCAGATGCAGTTTCACAACCAGCTCTAACCATCTCCGAGCCAGAAGGGATATTTTCAATATGGAATTCAACTCCTGAATTCTCCACATATAGTTCTGAGATAAAACCGCCCCATGTATCCTAACAGATAGAGGAGGGGCAGGACCTCACTCTAGACCCACAAGTCTGCAATAATATCAGAAAATGTTCTCGCATTTTTGTGATATGCCGCTTCTCTTAAATCAGTCCACATGCAACCTAAATTCTGCTTTTTCATACCAGCCTTTAAACGTCTTGTTTTCCTCTTCAGCAGTGACGCAAGTCAATCTCTTTCCTTTGAAAATGAAACTAACTGCATTCAAGTCAACCTATTTATTTAAGAGAGGAGGTGAACTTAACTGTTTATAAGAAGGCTTGGTATGTATCTGGAGATCTATATTTATGATCTGCTTCATTAATTGACAAAAGAAGCTAAAAAATATCCGCTTTCCAGAAACCTAAATCATTACCTGCCCTTCCTAATAGCCCTTTTATATTAAAACTCTTAATCGGGGACTGTTGCGTTCTACCTGAACAATGATTACATTTTGAGTTGGGTACTTGAATTTTCCATAACCCTACTCTGGGCATATCGACCTCTAGGGAGAAGACTAAGAGTCTAGGGTCACTAAGTGGGGTATCCATAATTTTCAACTCATATACCAAGTGAAAAGTAGAGTAAGAAGCAAAAAGGTCATTAATTATAGAATATCCCATCTGAGATTTATGAGTATATTGGGAAGGAGAATAATGAGCAAATATTCCATTAACATTCATACAATCATTCTTTCTCAATTGGCCAAGAAGTAATTGTCCTCTCTTATCTGTTCTCCGTTTTGACGGAAAACGGAGTGGGGGGATATGTAATGCTTCTTCTTTTCAACATCTATGAATAGGCTAATAAAATGGTTGGATACTTTACAAATTAAGTCTTCAACTCAAATAATCTGGGGTTCACCCTTCTTATCCATGCCCTCAATTATGAACTTAAAAATATCAAGTAATAATTTATTGCAATGTGAATCTGGGGGAATATACATTTCTACCACTAAAATGGGGTCCCTCACACTCTCACCCAAGATTTAGGAGATCTGTACTGCTTGAAAGGGATTGGAAGAATTTGTAACTATAGTACTTGCATTTAATATCATTATTTAAAAGGATAGCTATCTCGCCCTCTGCATTCCCTTTCACAGATGGAATAGTGTTAAAATTAATGGCAACTAATCATCCCTCTGAAAATCCGAGGTGCACCAAGTTTCCTGGGTGCAGAATAAATCAGTCAGTCAGTCAGTCAAAGATCTTTATTCGGCAATTGCCATAAAAGTACAGATAAAATCACATGTCCAAGTGAGCAGGCAACAGAATAAAGAACAAATTAAAACACAGCTCAAAAGATCATATCATACATAGATTACAAAAAGAGCACAAAATAGTCTAATCCAAATTCCTCTTTCACAGATATTCCAATAATTCTTATCAAAACATTTACTAGTATCATAAAATATGATACCAAAGATTTAAAATACCCTAAAATATAATAAAAATCCTAAGACTATGCAAAACCACATATGTAGTATAAAATTTTAAACAAAACAGAATTTAAAAATAGCATAAATAGATTAATAATTACAAAATGTTAATACCGGTTCCTAATAGCAATAGATGATCTAATGAAATTTAATACCCGAAAACAAATTTTGACACTTGATAATTTCTGAAAATATATCAAGGCTTCCTTATAATGGATGGGTCTTAATGTACGTAAAATTGGTAAGATAAAAACATTTCTAGGGGTAGCGTAAAGGGAACAAAAAAGTGGGAAGTACTCTGCTTTGAACTAGCATTGCAGGGGCAAGGTGGTAAATATTTTTGCCAGATACACTGGTTGGGGAAGGCCACCTTTGAAAATTAATCAAATTCAGTCTAAATAGAGTTAAGAGAATATATCTTTGGACATGAAAACCAAGTCAAATAGGGTTCTATACGTGAGGCCGTAACAATTAATTAAACTTTTAAACTATTTAAAAATTAAAATTTCTCTGGGTTATTCGTTAGTACCTCTGCATTCTAGGAATACACTTTCAAATTATTACTAAGTATAAGGTTTAAATAGTGGGACCGATTGTATGGGCATCATTAAGTGCACTGGCAAGCCATTTCCATTTTATACAGGCAACTTCCAATTTAGGCGGGGTTACCTAAACCCCATAATACCATGATGTGTCACAAATCTCACTTTTGGAAATTACCCTTTCTGCAGGGTTATCCACAAACGTTTTGCCTTCCTCCTTCAATTTTTTTTTCTGACCTTCCTGTTGGCTTTAGGGCATTGGGCACTTTACCACTGCTTATCAGTGCTAAAGTGCATGTGCTCTTCCCCTAAAATATGGTATGTTTGACTTACACTTATTTGGAATATTTAATTTACCTCGTAAAGTGGTATACCATATACCCAGGGCCTGTAAATTAAATGCTACTTGTGGGCCTGCAGGGCAGATTGCGCTGCCCACAGAAGTAGCCTTTCAAACCTGCTTCAGGCCTGCCACTGCCGCGCCTGTGTGTAGTTTACTGCCACATTGATTTGGTATCGCGAACTACTTACCACTACTTCATAGTGGAAAATCAGTATAACTGTTTACAATAAGATGATGGGGAATTTGAAAATGAACAGGCATTGGCAAAGCCAACCGATCCAACATTGGTTTTCAGTTTTTTGGTTTTGTCAATGCATGGGTTTTGTAACACTTTATTGTTGTACGTGCTGCCAAGCCCTCGCCAGTGTAACAAACCTGGGCAAAATAAAAATGGTCTAAAAAAGCACACATTGCCACAGTACTTTCTGGCACTGAACAAAACATCTGTGTGCCAATATGCGCCTTGTGGAAGAACTGAATGCTATCACTCACAGTAAAGCCAGTTAATAGATGGATAGAGAAATAGAATTTTATTAAAAACATGATGTCTCAGTTAACGCTAGTCTTATTTAGGGGCCCAATTCTTAAAGAAACTCACAAAAGTGCAGCTATGGTGTATGTCCTTGCATTAGTGGTTTTCATTAATTCACTGTAATTTACAGAAGTAGGCCAGCAAATCGTACTCCTAGAAAATATTTGTGAAATGTATTTTAGCACGAGCAAATACGTAAGTGTAGATTTACTCATGTGAAAATCTGAGCGATCACAAGTTCACTTTCTCTCCAACCACTTTTTTTCCCCAAACCTGGAACTTCTACTTCTGCCCTTGTCAGGAGTAAACATGTAAATTAGTAGGTTTGCACCGACTCAAAGGCATTCCAGCGCTAGAACTATTGCTTTCTGCTTCCTCAATCCCCAGTGTGTAAATCTGCAGAAAGGTGTCAAAACAAAGAAATGGCTAGTATTCATGCCCTACTATAGTATTAGCCCTGCATAATCAGACTATTATCTGAGCTCTTACATAATGAGATGACGGACATAATTTGTCGCTGCACTACATGGCACCAAAGGGACAAGTAGTGTTGTGTAGCTGTTTTTTTTTTTTTTTAACAGGACAAATAGATTCATGAAGCAACCTGTCCCTTGGACAAGTAGATATTTTGTTAAATTCCACACCTCTGGACCTCCACAGGGGAGCCCCCGAGGAGAGAACGAGGGAACCTCCTGAGTTGGGCAGTACCCCCAGTGACTGCCTGTGGTAGGTGCCTGATGGTTGCCCTGGATCGCCTCTGAGGATTTATATACATTCCCACTGCATGCTATGGCCTGATAACTTGCTCTATGGCCACTTATGTGTTTTTCCTCTGAACAATGTTACCAGACTGGTGTTCACGAAATCATTCATGTGTTACTGCATTCTACAGGAAACTAGGAGAGTATCTCTGTGGGTCCGTGTGCTTATGGTGATAAGAGAAGAGTGGTTTCTCTGACCCCAGCATTCTTTATAACATGGGAATTTGTTTTTCCTGATGCAGTTCATGACCAAGGTATCTACTGACCTTATAATACTGTTGTTGCCTTTCATTTTCAGAATGCTGAGCCCTATTAAAAAATATTGCATTTCATGCACAATGTTTATAACTATGTTGTTTTGGTCTTTTGACAATACAGAATCATATTTTTATATGATCTTGTGTGCAGTCTTTTTTGTGGTATATTTATTGTGTTGCTGGTGTGAGTGTTGTGCAAACACTTTGCACATTTCCTCTGTGGATAAGCCTGACTGCTGTGTGCCAAGCTACTACGGGGTGAGCATAGGTTATATTTGGTGCATACCCTAGCCAACCAGAAACCCCCATTTCTAACACCCACCATTCACTACAGAAACCTATGAGTTTTGGATTTTTACCAGAGATCTCCTTTAAGGACAGGAATTAACATTCGGAGAGTAAACAACTTGAATTTTCATCTTGTTTATAGATTTGGTTTTCCGATAATACAGGTATTCCATCAATAGCACTACACTGAAGGAAATCACTGTTTTGCAAGACCAAATTTGCAACAACTTTAGACTGAAACAGAACTGTTGCTTTAGTCACTGACTGTGAATACACTAAGGAGGCTAGAGAAATGTCACTGCTTTGAATCATCTTCAAATTCCCAATGGCCGCAAAGCAAGATAATATAAATGAATGAATAAAAATTAGGTCATAATCAAATAATGCTAAAAAATCCAGCTTATAAGTAGTCCCATGAAGAGGGAGAGGGATCATTTCCACCATGCCATACAGTGTTTGTATTGTCTGTTGGCGCTACACAGAAGGGTCCAGCCCCTAGATTAAGATCAGTTAACAGTGGATTAATAAGCAGTAAAGCTACCATAGATGCATCAACCTCTTTACTAGCCAGTGGAAGATATATCCTTCTTTGAAGGGTGACCGCTATTCCTTAAAACATTAATATTAACATTAGCAGATTTGTTTACCGTAACCTTTGAGGCCGAGCCACTACCATCTTGAAAAAGGAGTTTTTTTGGACTGTTTGTAAAATTCTCTATTTATTCTTTTTTTTTTCTCTAAGCACCGTTAATCTACTTTAGCTTTCTCTTTAGAGAAGGCACCGGTGTATCGGCAAAACAAGCTTTAAACCTAAAAATGGGAAAATAATCGGACCCAGAACAGAAGGCCTTCACTAGAGTACAAGGTGCTGCTGGATTCAGGGAGCGTAGATCCAACCTCATTTTTGCTCAATAGGTATTTCCACATTCTGCTGCTTCTTAATAAATCCAGACATCATCTTAAATTAGGGTTTGTGTCTCATGGTCTGTGTGCAAACATTTTGTTTGCGAAGGTTGAATGGTGCCTTCTGCCCCCCAGGCTCAGGGGTATTGTTCGAAATGGGGCCTCTAGTTGGCAGAGGTATACATCCTTGTCCAAATTATCCTGTGCTCACCCTCTGGTAGCTTGCACAGAGCAGGTTAGCTTAACTTAGAAGGCAATGTCTAAAGTATTTGTGCAATATATCATAGAGTAAACCAGTGTAAACACCACAAAAATGCACCACACAGGTTTAGAAAAATAGATATTTAAATGAATAAAATAAGGTCAAAGACAATCCAATAAGCTTAAAGTTGAAATATCACTTTTTAAAAATTTAAGAGTCTCAATCCTTAAGAATCAGATGTTGTTTCTTGGTAACGCACAGTACTTGGGATGTGTCAAAAGCAACGACACACGGGGGCCGCAGAGGAGGAGATGCGTAGAAATATATGGTGTTGCGTTGAATTTTCTGGCGTGGCACAGATGATGATGCGTCATTTCTTTCCACGCTGAATGTGATGCATTGATTTGTTGAAGAGGTGAAGTCTTTATGGCCCCTGAGACTTCAGAAACAGGAGGCAAGCTCAATCCAAGCCCTTGGAGAGCACTTTAGTGAGAAGGCAGAGTCTGTCTCGTAGAGTCAGGAGTACCAAGCAGAAGGGCAACAAGCAGAAAAGCAGTCCTTCAGCAGAGCAGTCCATATGAGTCCTTTGGCCAGCCATGCAGTCTCTCTGACAGAGTCCGGGTGTAGGTCCAGAAGTGTGTGATTTGGTGAGGTCAGCGACTCCGTTTATATACCCAAAATGCCTTTGAAGTGCACTTTACTAAGGTCTTACAGGTAAACGAAATATGCCAATTGGGTAGGAACTAATGTTACCATGTTTAGGGGGGCACTGGACAGGAGTGGTAAAGTGTACAGAGCCCTTAAACCAGCAAAAACTGGGTCAGAAAAATGGAGGGAAGCAGGCAAAAAAGTTGGGGGATGACCGCCCTAAGGCTGTCGGGTCTAACAGGTATACTGACTAATAGTCCACAGTCAATGAGCCCCAGCTTTGCAAGGGGTATATGGAGAGGAGCCTTTATACCTGTCTAAAGCAAGATTTATTTTTTCCTGCTCATTTATAGGTAGCTGCATAAACTGATCTGGGAATACATTCTCTCTCTTTAATCCCATCAGTATTTTCAGCATTTCCTTTAATTTCTTTCTGCTGTATTCGTCATTTACATTTCCCCCCAAATTTTAGCTGTTGGTCCTTCTCCTAATCGCATGACTTTAGTTAACCTCTATTTTTTTTTTTTCCTCGTGCTCCCTGGTTGGAGATCGTAGTTGGGTGTCTGATACCTTTTTGTAAGATGAGCAAGTGGATGGAACATTTCTAAATGCATCTGACCATTATTAGCTCAGACTCAAAGGCAACTCCTGCTTTGTTCAGATGGTTGGTGCTGTACATATACTGTAGCTTGGTTCACCTTCAGTGATACTATTGAAGGTTAATTTTCAACATATACCTTTTTTTTAAAGTTTTTTTTTTTTTTTTTTTTTTTTTATTTTATTTTATATAATATATAAAGCTTTGGGCTGTACTAGTGAAATAAGTCACACCACCACTGCAACATGAGGATTTTCAGTGCATAGTAATAAAGTGACATTAGTTTAAATGTAGCGGGGGTAATTGTGATACATATGATGACCATAAATGAAATGTCATAAACAAATTAAATACTGTGTGGCCCCACCCTTTGGCCATTCCAGATATCAGTTTAGAGGATTACCACCAATTTATATGTTACTTCTTTCCAAACTGCTGCACTTTCCTTCTCCAAATAAATGCTAAGACAAGGCCCAATTCCTTTAAAAGATGGACAGATAGAATCATGAATATAACTGGCAACTACAGACAACAAGACCATGAAGCTAAGTGCTATTGGTGTCATTTCTTTCTATTTTCGGTCATTCGTAAGTTTATTTTTTAATTTTATTTTTAATTTTTTTTTTTTAATACATGCATACTGATTAATTATAAAATATTGCTTAGTTAGAAACAGCTGTTTTATTCAATTACTTTTGATGCGTTTTTTTTCAGTTTTTATCTGTACGGTGGGTTATGTGAGGGTGTTGATTTTGGGATAGCTGGTCTTGTCGGTAAAAGTTTAAAGGAATGCTGGTGCATTATAGTGGAATAATCATCGAGGACTTTCCTTTGTCAGTTTGATATTATTGTACATTAGCCACGTGTCGTTTTGTGTGTGTTATTTTTCTTTTTAAAATGTTTTTATTATTGAATTTTATTTTGTTGTATCATTCAAGGAGATAATGTGCAGCAAGTTATGCCAACCGGTCAGTGTAACTTTTGCAATGATGCTTTGAATCCAGTGTATTATATTAGTCTTGTTTTATAATGGCTTTTCAATGAAACTGTTATTTTTCACCGAGCATCCATTTTTGTTGCAGGTCCCATGATGTGTCTTCCACCAATGGGATTGCAGTCTCACTCCATGAGGGTATGACAATTTATAATCTCCTTTTCCTAATCACCTGAGTGGGGGATGAGCCGCCTCCTATATCAATGTGCTGTTTAGTTCTGTTGCAGAAGACTAACATTTATTTTCTTTTGTATTCTTAACATTGTGGACTTATGGAACAGCCTGCTTATGAGACAGTTTGCAGTTTTGTTTAGTGCACAAATCTATTAGGAGGCTAGTCTTTTTGCACTAGATGTATATGATTCCGTTGCTAAAGATGATATGTGGTATCCAAGTGTTCCAACCCACATAGGTAACCAGAAAGGTTTTTACTTTTCTGATTTTCAATATTTGACATCAGTTCTGACCAGTGCAGATCTGGTAAGCTATCATTCCCATTTTACTTATGCCTTTTCATTTCAATGCTTTTGATGGAAATGAGTTTGGCTTCTAACGTGACACTCAACCCCCTTTCCTTACCCCTGCCTTAACACCTTAAATGACAGCATTTGTTAAATTGTACTGTATTCCTCCCTTCAAATTATACTTTTTTTTTTCCCTCTGCGGTAGGAATGATCTAGACACTCGTGGTACTGGAAGAATTCCTGTCTTTTTGGAATGTTGATTCCCATTTTCTCATAATAGTCTGTGAGCAAAGAAAAACATAAGCTACAAGAACAACGGTAGCAAAATGAAAAGCGTCCCCAGTGTCAACAAATCTGTGTTGCGCAAGAAAGTGCCATGCCACATATTATGCACACTGTTTTGTCTAGGGTAGCTGTTTAGCACTAAATATGTTCATAGATTGAAACAATCCAAGAGTTAGATTATAGAATGCCAGAATAGAATATATTCCCTCTGTGCCACCCTTACTGAAGACCTTTTTCTCAATGAGTTCGCCCTGCTTCTTCAGTGGGTACACAAGTTGTGCCTTATTGTAGGCACTCCATTTGGTTGAATACCACCTATCTCTGAATTTCTTCCTCTTAGATACAACACTACACATGGCATAGACATCAGATGCTATCTAGCATGCCTTGAGAATGCTGTCTGATAAACGGACTCAATTTTACCGGGACCTCGAATTTTGCTCTATGAAGGATCCACAATCCGGTGGGAGGGTCTGGTGCTCACCAAGGTACTAGGAAAATAGTAGTACCTGGCTATTTGGTGCGTCTTGCCACATTTTGAAGGTGTGTGTGCTATCTGCAACCTCTTCTGCACTCGCAGCACCATTTTGAGTCTGCCATTGCCCAAGGAATGTGGTGGCACACTAGACCTAAAATGCCTCCAGTACCTCAGGTGCTGTTTGTTCTGTTATCTATTGTGCAGTCTGGTTGTCTGAGATGACCACAGCCACACCTTAAGATACTTGCCTATATTAAGCCATTGCTGTCCCCTCCCCTTTTCCCCTGCTGGTTTGCAGTCTAAATATGCATTCCATCAAGTAAAAATATAGATAATTAAAATTCCTATCAAAATGTAAAATTTAAAAAACACCATGGTGTAGCAAAATAAAATTGTACCCTTAAAAATTTACTTTTTTAACAAATAATTCATATGTCACCTCCTTCCATTCACGTAGTAGGCAGCAATGCATTTCTATATACATTCAAGGCAAAAATACAAATATTTAGAAATTCCAAAAATATACCTACTTATGTGACAGCTGTTTTACATAACCTTAGGGCAGTCTTGTGTCTCCTGAAAGCCATGTTTCTCAGCCAAGCTATTAAATTAAATATATAGTTATGTAACTATTGTATAGAGGCATAGGAAGAAAAAAGTGATTCAGATACAGAGTTGCAAAATAAATAGTTGTTCAAAGTGTCGCATCCAGGCAGCAAGACTGCTGAAGTTCTAAAGAGATTTGATGCTGCAAGGCATCTGCAGTACTCTTCTCCCGTACTGTTTAGTAAAAATTGTGCATGGTGGGTACCGCCTCCAAACGTATTATTGTATGTGATCCTGAGCTTCAGGGGGTTACCTCAGATGTTGACTGACTATGTTCTTCTAGCTCTTGTAATTCTAGTATTAGATCTGTTTTACAGACTCCACCATATTCAAGAATCTTGTCAAGTTTAGGAGTTTATACTCTACAGGATCCTCAAATTGTTTCTCTTGGGAATTCTAATTCTGCACTGCATACTGAGCACATCAACACCTATTTCCCAGTTGTTCCAACTAGTGAACCTACTTGCCGCACTGCACACGTAACAGGGAAGTTTTTGTCTTGGAATGTGGCTGGCATTAAAAGTAAATTAGTCGACTCTGTGGGGGGGGGGAGGGAAGGGGATGTTGAAACTTTTTGTATTTGCATGTTCCAGGAAACATGGGCGTATTACTATAAAGTGGAAGACCGTAGATGTGGACTCTGGCCACCTTTTTATGGCATTTGTTGACTTGAAATCTGCTTTTGACCTTGTCCCGCATCCTAAACTGGGGGAAGTTATGAGCAAAGCTGGAGTCCCCGGCTCCATGCTTAATATAATTAAAGATCTTTATTCAGGAAATTGTGCCAGAGTACGATGGGGTTTGGCAGGCGAACTGACTTCAGCATTTCCTACAGTCCGCGGTGTGAGACAGGGTTGTGTACTTGCACCCACCCGGTTTCTTTTATTTATCAACGCATGTATTCCCTATCTTTTGGATTGTTCTAGTGATGCCCCTATTTTGGGAGGGCAGAAGTTTCCATGTCTTTTATTCGCTGATAATACTTTGTTACTTTCTCGAACAGCCATGGGCCTTTCAAGTTTGCTCGCAAGATTTGTGGAGTTTTGTAAAGATCATGGTCTGGAAATCAATTCACTAAAAACGAATTATATGGCGTTTGGAGACAAAAAGCATAAATGAAAAGACCTTTTTATCTAGAAGGCGCCTTACTGGAAAGAGTGGGCACCTCTGACTACTTAGGTGTAAAACTAGAAGATTTTCACTACTGGCATGCCCACCATCAGAAATCATTAATATGCCTGAAGCAAAGGGCGGACGGCATTGTGAGATTTGCAACCCGATCCCATAGTTTTGCCTTGACTCCTGCTCTCGCAATATACAAAGCACAAGCTGGGGGGGCTTTGTATGGTGCTGAGTTATGGGGCTACTGCAATTTGGAGGATCTGGTAAGGGCGGAAAACCAGTTTTTAAAGACGCTGTTAAGAGTTCCTTCAAGTACTCCCTCCTTGCCTATCCGAATGGATTTAAATCTTTTTCCAGTTAACCAGATCGCTGCTTTAAGGCCACTACTGTTCTGGATCCGGTTATGGTCATCTAATGCTCTTACCCACATTTAGATGTGGGTTGCCCAAGTTGATGGGCACCAATTTTAATGCCTAAATCAAGTGGTGTGCTTATGTTGAACGGTCCTTATTTCATCTTGGCCTGGGGTCCTATTGGAAGGATCCCTCTTCTATTCCCAAAAATGCCATTCAGACCTTGAAGGATGCTTTCTGGCTTAAAGTTCAAACTGCACAATTGACTGAAGTTGTGCCCTCTTCCATGACTGATCGGTTTCTGCACTTTAAATGTCACTATGCGTTTGAGCCCTTGATGGATGCAGTACTCTCCATTTGCGCATGCTCTTCATCAGATTTAGAATAGGGTCTCTTCCTTTGTGCTTTTTAACTTACAAATGGCCGAACTCTACTAACAAGTCTAAGTTATGTCCGATGGGCTGCAAGCATGAAGAGACGGATCTTCATGTTCTTTTTCAATGTCGTGCATATGGTAAACAGAGGGCCCTCTGGATTATTCCCT
Source organism: Pleurodeles waltl (assembly GCF_031143425.1). Classification (NCBI taxonomy): domain Eukaryota; kingdom Metazoa; phylum Chordata; class Amphibia; order Caudata; family Salamandridae; genus Pleurodeles; species Pleurodeles waltl. The sequence goes on along the minus strand of NC_090443.1, from coordinate 297,028,321 downwards.
TATGTAAACAAAGGGGTTTTAGGAATTGTTTAATTGCTGAGAGAGTATTTGAATCAGACCCATCTGTGCAAATAGTTTGTTCTGTGGCACAATTCTTTGAATCAATCTGGCGTTTTAGATTAGCGATTTTAAAGATTAAGACTTGGTAGAAGATTTTTAGAAGCAGGCATATGGTGCACAGCCGTTGTATTTAAGTGCAAGTCCATTAGATCGATGTTTTAGTGGGGACTGGGTGTTTTTAAGCATTATATTTATGGAAAAATAAACTTTTTCAATGCTATTGTTTTATCCTGTTTTAATATCTCACTTCTTAGAGTTTGTAATTTATCCTATTTGCACTTTTTTTTTTTACAATTTCTTTCCTGTACTGTACTCTTATGGTATGTTTTTACCGAAATAAAGTAAAGTGATGATGATGAGTTTCTTTTTTTCCCTGTACAGGCTATTTAGCTGGCTGTGAAAAACTGAAATTGTTAATTTTTTAAAACTTTCTTTTTATGTAGAAACAATGATTTGCAAGAAAGGCGTCTCTTTTTATCCTGTCATGAGGAACTGGGTGTTTTAGGCGCTTTTCCGTTTTTACTGTGCTGCACCCCACACTAGTTCAGTCAGTGCAGCAAATGCATTGCAAATGTTTGTATCCAAATAGACTTGAGCACAAGTCCAGGCAAATCTGATACTTTGTGTCACCTGTCCGTTTTGCATTTTTTGGTGTCCCTGGGATGCACCCACCAACAATGTGCTATTGTTTGAGTGTATGGACGAGAAATATTAGTTAAAACATCTTAACTATTAATCTATTTCTCCAGTGTGTGTTTTCAGAGTGTTTATGATATTCATGAACCCAGCAATACTCCTGTGTGTTTATGCCATTGTTGAGATAAAAAGAATAGGTCAGTAAGTAAGTACATTAGAAGTCTGAATAAAATGATTTGAAACAATTCCTAGTGCACAGCACATTTGTTTTACAATAGAAAACGTTTTGGCAGTTGCAGTGTTATTTTGCTTAAAGAGTTGTTCACTGTAACATGTTTTGCTTAAAAGTGAATGGGCAAAGACTTTGCATCAAGGTTTCTGAAAACGTTGAATATATTGAGCAATAACAATGAACTGACAGTTGATTAACCCAGCTCGGTGAGTGGTATTGAACTGCCTGCTTTGCAGCCAGTTCACCACTGTCAACTTTTTATGGCGGTTGTGCACCGCCATGCCATTGGCGGTGTGGGCTTTCCGGCCAGGTTCCAAATGACCACCAAAGTCTTTGGAATCATGAGGTGGAGTGACTCCTTCTTGATGATACTGCACATGGGCAATGACTGCATTGTTAGATTGTGTTCTCTCCGTCGTCTGGTTCAGACGTGGGCTTGTGCTCCACGTTGGGGCCATCTTCGGTTCTCTTTTTCAGTTCTAAATCTGTCTACTGTCGGTATTGTGATCAATAGCTTTTCTCCTGTCAGCACGTCGGGTAGGACGGACTGACTGTCTGGTTGATGCAACTTTGTTGCAGACTCCAAAGGACCTCGCCCTCCAGGGCCTTCGAACTCCGTCTCCAGTGAAGTCTCCATAGAATGCCCTCCTGGTAATGGAACGAATGCCATTGCGTTTCTGCATGCATTATCACACAAAATACCCATGTACCAGCTCCCATCAAGTCTGTAACCTGTCTGTCTCTCGCTCGCTCTCTCCCACACGGAAGTGGATTGAGAGGCCTGGCGCTCATTCTGCTTGCAGAAGATGCTGTAAGATTATCAAGCACACAGCTTGGAATGTAGCGGAAGGCCGATGATGACAATCCCGACCTCTTCAAATGTCAAGATATCCAGGAGGAACAGCATACAGAGGCTTTGGTTGCTGAAGAGAAGGCATTTTCGGTCGAGGTCATCTCAGCATCCAACCCGGAGTTCGAGTTTGAAATCACAAATGTGAAGCTGGAGCTCTCACAGTGAACACAGTACTCCTGCCCCTCAGCCTTCATTTGAGCATTCCAAAAGACTGATTCCTCCAGAACAAGAGGCCTTTAGAACACCACTGCTTGTAGTCCTTGGTTGGCACCAAGAATCAAGTTTGGACGCCCCATCTTCTGGCTCTGCGCCGAAACACCACCTGAAGCCTAAAATGATGGTACCAACAACTTCGGCTCCTATGCACCCATTAATGCTGAGTCAACTGTTGTCATCCACAACTTGGGTGCCAAGTGGATTCCTCGATGAAACAGAAACTTGTCTCCGAGCTGAAATCATCGAGGTCGACACCCAAAACGACCAACAGTGAAGCCTATTCTCTATAAACTACAGGAGAGACTAAATTCTCTGCAGCAACAAATCCAGATCCAGGAGGACTGGATTCTAGCCACACCTCCGCCTACTTTGCAGCCATCTTCCAAAAGATAATTTTCTTTTCAAGAGGCTTTCAAAATGCAACAAGATGGACAAGGCCACCAGTCCTTTGATGCCTCTACCTCCACCACGTCCACCACCACTACCACACATGCCATCTTCACCACAGTCTGACATAGATCACTTAGACCCCCCCACCCCTCCCAAGGGATACCCTGGTGGCAATAATGGTCCACATAATACTTGGGATGACTCTTTCCATGTACCATCAGACACTGACTCCTGCGACTGATACAATGGTAACTCTCCAGAGGACATGGACCCGGACTTATTCCCCTCATGCCTATCACCTCCTTATGACTCCACAATATACCAGGAGCTCATAGCTAGAGCAGCTACATTTCATGGCGTTAAACTTTATGGGGAACCTCTGGAAGAAGATTTCCTATTTGAGACGCTATCCTCCACACATTGGGGGGGGCACACAGTACCTGCCCATGCTCAAGGGAATATTACGCCACATGAAAGACCTATTCAAGGATCATGTTAGGGCTTGTGTAATTACTCAAACCCTCTCCCTCATACCGTGTATACAGTAGAGGGCATGTACCACCTGATTCCTTCGTAGTCACCAGTGCCAGGAAAAGGGTCAACTCTAGTGTCTAGTGATAACACGCGGCTTCGCAATGTATGTAAGAGAACAGACGCAGTGAGTAAAAGATTTGCATCTCAATTTGCAAACTAATGGTGCATCGTCAGTTCTATGGGTCTCTTGGCCAGCTGTGACCATGCTCACTGGGATGAGATGGAGGAGCTTCTCCCACATCTCCCTACTGAGCACTGGAAAATGGGACAGGAACTAGTGGCAAAGGGCAAACTCCTATCCCATACATCAATATAACGTGGCCTTGATTCTGCTGACACTGCAGCCAGAAGCATAACACTAGCATCCACCTTGGACGACATGCTTGGATGCGTAATTCAGGCTTCATGCCTCACTTCCAACAGAATATGTTAAATGTCCCTTTTGTCAGAGAACCTCTTTCTGCTCCCCAAGTCGATGAGACCCTAGAAAAAAATAGAGATTGTGAAACAGCAAAGTTCATAGGGGTCCTGCAAAAATCTACACATAGCTGGAACAACCAGAGGAGCCCCTATCGCGGAGGGTCTAAAACTACTACTCCAGAAGCCTTTACCTCATACCAGCGTGGTGAGCGCCAATACTCCCTCCACCAAATCCTACTATAAAGGCTCCTATAGAGGGAACAGCACAAAGAGTAGAGGGAAAAGTGCTCACTGACATGGTGCCACCACTACCAGCAAACAGTGAATTTCTTTGCTTTCCCCCTCATCATACCACAGCTGCTGGGGGGTCGCATATACACATTTCTACCCACCTGGCAAGCAATAACAAGAAGACCAGTGGGCATTGAATATTATCCAACATGGTTATTGTCTGGAGCCTCTTAGCACACCTCCCAGAAATCAACCTCTCACTCATAGGCTTTCAATAAAACATCAATCCTTACTCAAACAGGAGGTCAAAACTCTCCTTCTCAAAGGAGCAGTAGAAACAGTCCCTCTCTAAAACCAAGTTTTAGAAGTATACCATCCATACTTCCATACCCAAAAAGGATGGTTCTCTGCGGCCAATCCCTCGATCTAAGGCCACTGAACAAATATATTCATTCAGAGCATTTTCACATGATTATTTTGCAACATAATTTCACTACATCAACAGGGTGACTTTATGACTACACTAGATCTAAAAGGCAGATATTTTCACATACCAACACACCCAGCCCATTATAAATATCTCAGGTTTATGGTGGGTGAGAAACACTACCAGTTCAGATTCCTTCCCTTTCGGTGTCACAACTGCTCCACGGGTATTCACCAAGTGTCTGGCTGTAGTAGCGTCCCATCTCCGTAAACAATAGATGCAAGTGTTTCCCTACCTGGACGATTGGCTTATGAAAGTTACAAACCCATCAACAGTGTCACCAGTATACTTGGGGAAACAACAGACCTACCTTACAGCCTGGGATTCACAATCCGTGTTCCCAAGTCCCACTTACAACCTCTACAGATACAACCATATCTGGGATCAATTCTGAATACACAAATCAGGCTAGCTTATGCCAATTCTACCAGAGTTCACAATATTCATTCCCTGTTACCTCAGTTTCAACCAAATCAGTAGATAAGTGAAGACAGTCTTGCATCTTTTAATATAGTTCCCCATGCCCGCCTAAACATGTCTGTTACAGGAATGTCTAGCTCATCTGTGATCTCAGTCACAGGGTCACCTACAGGATCTAGTGTTGGTAGATTGCCAAACGTATTATTCTCTGCAATGGTGGAAACCCAACATGTTGAAGGGGTGGCCTCTTCTGGACCCTGTTCCCCACATACCTCTCGCAATGGATGCCTCACTCACGGGATGAGGTGCATATCTGAAAGATCTCATGATACAGGTTATATGAGATGTCAAGCACCAGGGTCACCATATGAACTTCCTCGAGTTTCAAGCTCTCCACCTAGCCTTGAAAGCTTTCCTTCCTCACCTCATTCACAAGGTTCTGCTAGTCAGGAGAGACAACATGACAGCCATGTATTATCTACAAAACTGGGGGATGAAGGGGGGGATGAAGGGGGTGGGGCAACTATCGCAGACCACCTGGAAATGGGCTCTGCATCACAGCATTCACCTGATAGCAGACTATCTCCCAAGCACGGACAGAGACTTTGTAGTTCTGCTAAGCAGGATGCAGCAACAAGTCCACAAATAGGAACTCCACCTACTCCTACTTCCACAGATGGGGGCTCCCTCAAATAGACCTTTTTGCAACCGCAGGAAATGAAAAATGCCAAACCTTTACCTCAATATTCCCACACTTACTATCCAAGGGAAACGCACTATGGAAGAGGTGGTTAGGGATATTTCCTAACACACTCCCTCCTTTCCCTCTCCTTCCATTTCTGGTTAGGAAGTTCAGGCATTGTCTCTCACAATAATCCTAGTAGCTCCCACCTGGACTCATCAACCCTGGTTTATAACTCTCCGGAGTTCCCCACGAGATGCTCCCAAACAGGCTGGACCTTCTCACTCACGACCATGGGGAAATAGCACACCTGAATCCCAAAACTCTTAACCTAGCAATTTGGCTCCTGAGGTTTTAGAGTTTGCTTACCTTAATTTGCCACCAGAATGTATGGACATTATTAAAGAAGTCTGTATACCTACCACTACAGCTTGCTATGCGGCAAAGTGGAAATGTTTTGTCTGCTACTGTCACTCAAAACAAATCGGTACTTTTAAAGCCACTGTAAAAGACATTGTCTGCTACTGGCTTCACTTACAAAAAGCTGGTTAGCGTTCACATCTATCCGATTGCATCTCGATGCAATGGCTGCCTATCTACAAAATAGGCAACACTTTCCTTTTGTTCAAAGTCCCAGTGATTTAAATCCTTCATGGAGGGGTTCAAAAGACTTTTTCCACCACTGGTTCCACCAGCATATTCATGGAGCCTTAATTTAGTTCTCACGTGACTCTTTGGCCCGCCATTTAAACCCCTACACTCTGCCCCCTTCAATTCCATTCTTGGAAGGTGGCATTTTTAGTCTTCATCACTTCACTTAGATGTGTTAGTGAGCTCCAGGCTTTAACATTAGAAGAACCTTCCTTCAAACTACACACAGAGTGGTTCTCCGCACCTACCCTAAATTTCTTCCGAAAGTGGTTTTACCTCAAACAATCCATTGAGTTAGGAGTTTTTTTTCCCCACAACTCTCCATACATTAGATGTTAAAATAGGCCTTATGTTGTAGATTGATAGAATTAAAGCTTCCAGAAAAACTAAACATTTTGTTGCTTTCTCACCTCCACATAAAGGCAACCCTATGTCCAAATCAAGCCTGGTCAGACTGATAGTAAAATTCATTCAAACTAGTTATGCTAAAGCCAAAAGACCTTCACCAACTCCTAGAGGATACTCTGCTGGAGAAAAAGGGAGCATCCTCGGCTTTTCTAGGAAACCGTTCCATAGCTGACATGTAAAGCAGCGACCTGGTCCACACCACACACCTTCACCAAGCATTGTGTGGATGTTGCACACCAACAAGCCAATGTAGATCAGGCAGTGCTATGTACTTTTCTTTTTCTCAAACCACTGCAACACCCACTCTTGAACCAATGCGTCTGTGGGGGACTGCTTCACAGTCCATGCAGAGCATGTGTATCTATAGCCACTCATGCCTCAAACAGAAAATGTTTCTTAAGCTTGGGAGAAAACAATGTCCACTCCTGTTACTGAGCAATGTCTCAGTAGTATAGGCCTACGCCTAGTGATCTGCCATTTTTGTCTAGAGTTTTAATTCATAAATGTTTGTGGAAGTTTTGGCCTCTAAAGTACAATGGTGGCTTACACAGCTATTCCTCCTGAAAGAGAGCTGAATCAGCTGAATTTCTATATAGCAGCGTCAGGATTACCAAAAAAGTATGTCTTGCATCCTTCATTACCTGGCGTCTTGCCAAAAATCACAAGGAAGTCTGCAACTGGAGGGCAGTCAGCTCTTTTTTTGATGTCCTAACTATACCTCGTGGTTAAAATATGAGTTGGTGAGGGCTTCACCCCAGTGGCCTCTGCGTAGAAGCCACTCTAGCACAAGCAGGCTTGCAAGCTGGGTTTTATGGTTAATATGAAGAAATTACATCTTGTTAATTTCCAGTATATTAAGTTTGTTATAATTGTAGATCCCATTCAGCTCATGACCTTTCCTCTGAAAGTAAACTGGTTTATATATCTTGGATTTATTTGAATTCATACATTTGCCTCCTGCAAGGTCTGTTCTGCTTTTGCTAGGTCTCTTGGCATATTGCATTTTTCGGATTCTCTTTGCAAGTCTTTAGATGAGGTGTCTGAGAAAGCAGTGAAATGTTCTACAGCAGTCTGAGAGATGGTATTTTGATTTCTTCTCTGCTTCTTACTTTGCTTTCCTGGTCCAATCTGGTGATAACCGCATCTGGCTGCCTTTTGAGATCACCCCTTCTTCAAATGACAATCACAGATGGGTCCCTGTAAGGTGGAGATGCTCCTCTGAATGATATGTCTGTTTATTATCATTCATTGGTCCAGGAAGGAGTCCAAGAATGGTATTGTAAGGCTGTGGGGCTTGTTAGGATATTTATTTGCAGATTGTGTACTTGAGGGCCTAAAGCCTTCTAACAGACGCCACAAATGTAGTGTTAACTGATCAAGCAGGGCTTTCTGTGGTACATGAAGTTGTGCAAAGAGACGTTTCAGATTTTGGACTGGGCGGTACACAGGAAAGTTGGTCTGTCAGCAACTCATCCAGTGAGAAGCAAGAATCGGACAGCGGAATTCCTCAGCAGGCTATGCTCTTCCAGTCATGAATGGGAGCTTCGTCTGTAGGTGTAGTAGAGTTGTTTGAGTTGGGATTTCTGGTGCGAGGATATTTTTTACACCACCAGTTAGAGTACAAAATTGAGCTCCATTTTGACCTCTGGAGTTTTCTAGAAGGACTTCTGTAGGTGATGCTTGTTTTCAAGGATGTTCCCACTGAGTTATGCAGGTCCTTCAGTTCTCATTCTGAATGGCTCAAATGCTTCTGGTAGCATAGGATTAGTCCAGGACGCTATGGTAACCAAGACCTGTTAAAGCTCTATTAGTTGCCTTCGCATCAGCTTCAATTAAGAGACAATTTTATATTGCACATGATGTGTTGCAGTTCCATCAGTTGCTTTCACCTTCGGTTTTATTGAGAGAGGATTTTATATTGCAAAGGCTGGGCACATTGTTACCGCCCAATGTGTACATTGTTTGAGAGCATGGATCTTGAGAGCTTGGACCTCTCCGTGAAGGTCTTGGTAGACTTGCAGCTTGCTAGACATCCATCCACTACGTTTTTGTATTTTTTTTTTTAATTTATTTATTTATTTTATTCTAATCACTGAACAATATTTACAACTTGTTTTGGCCTAATTCAATTAAACCTTTTTTCTATGCAGACTTTGCATATTCTTCAGTTTGCCATGTCTTTAACCCAGAAAACAGTCTTAACATGGAACTGTTAAGGGTTATGTAGCACCCGAGAAGGGCTATGCATTTAAATTACCTCTAGTGATTAGGTTTGTGAAGGGTTTGCCTAACAGATTTCTGCTCACTCCTATTCTGGCATTGGATTGTAATTTCAATCTTGCTTTTCGCATGGACCTTCTTTTTGAGCCTCTTCGGTCACCTCCTTTACAGTTCTTTGTCTTGAAAGATGGCTTATTTGTTAGCTACAACCTCTGCTAGGAAAGGTTGGAAATTAAAGGCTCTTTCCTCTTAACCTCATCATACTCTATTTCTAAGAATGGTGTTATATTCAGGGTTCTGTAGTTGTTTCTTAGTGAGGTTGCTTCAAAGTTTCATGTTGGGCAGATTGGTTGATTCTTTTATCTTCTAAAGATGAAGACTGTATTCTTCGGCTTGATTAAATTTAATTGTACCCAAGCACAATGTTATGTTGCTCGGGAGATATATTCCTCTTGATACATTTTTCTTGGTATGCACTATGTGAGTGAGCGTGACACCTCAGGGTAATCAAGAGGCAACATGCCCAAAAGAAATGGGCCAGAATGTACAGTTTAAATATTATTACTGCACCTACACTGGCTAAAAAGCTGTATATTTGTAGAAGTTTTGGAGATGGTTGATGGAGCTCATGAAATAATCACACTTCAAGAGCTGCCACTGAACATATGCTTCGAAGTGGAAAGCCTGTTAAGTACCTATATATGAAGAGATACCTACACCACGTGCCTCTCCTCTCTCCCTTTCCCCGAAATGGATTTCCTCAGCATCCACTTATAGGATGCAAGCGGAGCATTGGAAGCAATTGTGGCTCTTTAGATCGAGCGCAAGCACTCTGGCCTGTTGTAATGTATCTGTGGGCTTTTAACCACACCCACTGCTCGCCCATCACTATCAGTTGTTCATGGGCTTGCCTTTCAAAAATCTTTTTGGTAAATGCTTTACGTATGTCCCTCCTTGAGGCAGTTTTGACACCACCTTGGCCATCGACCCTGTTACATGGATAATTGCACTTTTGGCGATACGTTTGACTGCAAGTGAACTTCTTTTTCCTTTTGTGTCTCCTTCTTGCTCATGCTCATTGCGGCCATGGCGCTTTGAATTGGCTGGCTTATGTCAACTGTTCTACGTCTCATTTTCAATTTATGTGACAAGAAAAGGCCAGTTAGGAATTTACAATGCTAATAGCTCTAACTTGAGCAAATGTGAGACCCATTGCATTGCAAATGCTTGTTTAATATAGCTGCTCAAAATGTTAGTGCTGCTCCTATTTAAATTGGTGAGAGCCATACGTGCTCTTATACTCGATGAGACTTTTCTCTCTCCCGCATAGTCATTACCCAAAACTCCCCTTTCCACTCTTTAAGACACAATGGAATACGTTTCAGTGTTCATCAAATAAGGAAACAAAGTAAAACCTGGTTGATGTGCATATACTAACTTTGCTCTGAGCAGGTTTTACTGTCTAGAGAAACAACTACAACCGAAGATAGAGAACATTGTCAGACTGTTCAATGCAATAATAACTATTGCAGCCTCTCTACTTGCCTGCCAACCAAAATCTATAAGGGGTTCTACATAAAACTTCCCATTCACACTGGACAGTTTTTGCTAGGTTGGGATTAAGTGAAAGCCATTTTTTTTTTTAAAAGGCTCCACTTGGACAGCAGGAAATACTGCACCTGAGAATTCATGGAAGCAAGGCTGTCATTATAAGACTACAACACTGTACTGAAAATGAGACCTTGAAAGAAGTTTCAAATGACTGGAAAAGGAACACATTTGCCCTTTTACATACAAAGCATGGTAACGTATACTGCAATAAAGCAGCAAACAGTACATTGGTAGAGCCCTATTAAACAGTGTCTGTGAAAACATCACTTCACATTTAATTAAATTAAGTACAGATTTAGATTTGCTGTTCATAGTTTGATCTTCATTCAGGAATGACCTGTGGGTCTATTTGTGGGTCTATTTTTTCCATACTGCCTTCTAGTATATTACCTTTCCTAATTTTATTTCTGTTGAAAGTCTTTTCCTATAAAGTCAGGGTTTTATATTGGTAATTTGTAAAAGGTTTACTGTAACCTTCTTGCTTATTTCCAAAACAACCTCATTATTGATGTTTGTTGTTTAGCAGCATTAAAACCTTTACTTTTACTATACTTTATTTTCATATTTTCTTTAGGGGTTAGACGTTTTCCACATATACTAACCTGCATTTTCAAAAAGACCCCATATTTTGCATGATGAGAGGATGTTCGAGTGATGGAGAATGTGGTGTTTCAATATCTTCATTACTTTTATTTCTTTAAGAAGTATTTAGCAGCCATTTGTAAATTATGTTTACAACTTTATTGAAGAATGATGAAATCCCAAATGCACTTTAAAGTGAAAATTGCCCTAAGCTGGCCTTGGTTGCGTTAGTTTTAGACAGTTGGATACTTTTTACGTTACCCTCTAGTCTGTAATTCAGTTTTACTTTGAATATTTTATTTTTCCATGGATTGTTTAGTTAAATAAATAATGTACTAGGATTACTGGGACATATGTCTAACCAGAATACCAAGTGTTATTGGCATTGTGTCTGTTAGTCTTTAACTATGCAGTGCAGAGTTCTCCCATCAATTCACCTCTTTAGTTGTGAGTAGAAGGTAAAACTTCTACGTTGTCAGCAGCTTGAAGCTTTATACTATGCTATCAAGCGTATATGTATATTACAAATGTAAGTTCTTAGATGTTAAGCTAGTAATTTGGGAGGGGGTGGCTTTTTTTCTTGTAAATAGTCATACGTGTGTCTTTAACAGACACCTGTGCTTAAAATACTTCCAAACATGTAGTATCAAGAAATTTTCATTTAAACTATGTAAAACTACATTCATATCACCAAATATTTATTTCACTGGCCTCATCTGTTTTTATCTCTCTCTCCCCTGTTTGGTCACTGAAGAGTTTGCTTAATTATACATATTGTTGCTCTTCAAACATGTGCTGTGAGTCTTACTGATGTCACAGCAGTTACTGGCAAACTCTGTTTTCTTACTCTTTTACCTCCGTGATGTTATTGATCAGGGATGATGTTACAGATAGAAATGCATTTCAAATCTAGACATCTTTTTTTAAACGAAATCGATTTATTGAATGGGAGCCCCACTCGTATATTTAAGTAACAATGTCTGTCTCTACTCCTGTTATTTCAGTAACATTGGTTGAATTTGTCATGATCCTTTCAAATGGTTGTATCTTCAGTTTGGTTGTGTGTGTGAATGGCATATTGGTCATGGTGGTTTCTGTTTTATAAATACGTTGGCAGGAACTCTTCTACACAAATAATTACTATGTTATTAATGTCCCTGAGAGTGAAACATTTTGTACTGCTCAGTCTTCTTTTCTTTTAAACCGAGTGGAAAGTAAAGCTTTGTCTGCTTTTAACAAGCCTTTCTATCCTACTCATTGCACCTAGTGTATATTTCCCCTCCCTTCAGCAGTTATTAAGTTGTCAGGCTTTATTTGACTCTCACTAGCTCTGGAGTTTGGGTGTGAAAGCCAATCTGTGCATAGTAATAATTTGGGTTCAGACCATACTTTGCCTTGAGCATTGGCTGTCTCTTGAAGACGGGTGAGTCCTCACTCCTGTTTGATCAGTTGATTTCTTGCATTCCCTGCAGCGATTTTAGGTATAGAATCCAGAGTCACTTATATTATCAAAACAGCTGATGCTTTTGGCTGCTCACGTGAGCCAGTTCTTTAACATCATGTGTCAGGATTCATGGCTGAAGGTAAATAGTTCACTGTTCATTTTTTTTAAACACTGGTTACTAAATGGGAATTTATTTAATTGCTTCTGGATACTTTACCCTTCATGAATATCTATGTTAATAAAATGAAATGTCATAGATCTGTCTGTATATTTGGGGCTGATCTTCTTTAAATCTTCAGAATAAATATCTTCATTGGGATCACAATTTGCATTATTTATTGAGATTAATATTTAATCTTAAATTTTCAGTACGTTTAAATTCATTTTGCTCAATATGTGAATATCTTTCCATATGTGCATGGATTTTGATGCTCTTTTTTTCCAGATTTACGGTGTTTAAACTAATTTATTAATTCTGCAGCCTAGTCAATTGAAATTCTGAATTCAGCACTTCAGAACATTTTTAAATGTTGTATATCTTGAACCAAATTGTATGTTATTCGTTGATAATACTGACTGTTTAAACATTTTCTGCATATTCAAGCCTTTGTACCTACATTTGAAGTGCGTTGATAATCCAAATGTGACTGTTAAAACAAACAACTGAATTCAGAAACAGTAGACCCAATACTAATAAATGGAGTGATTTATTTTTTGTGGCTAATTGGTACCAACCGTGAAGAGCCATGCTCTTAGTTGTAAAATACTCCACTGATCTGCAGGAGCCAATTTAAAATCCCACTAACCTCTAGCAATGATGAATGTTGCAGTTGCTATTCAGCTTATTAGAACATGTTTTATTATATTTTGTTGTTCAGTCTTACTCCTATTGCCTGGAAACAAGTCTTACTTAAGGAAGAAAAGGATAGTTACAGACCTGGATGATTCTAAGATGATTGTCCGGCAAGTGTGTTTTGGACAGTGGTAAAATGTCAAGTACTGAGATTAGTATGCTCTGTGTTTTAGTTTCACATGTGTTGACACCTTATACTTAATTTTGGCTATCATGTCTGTAACCAACATGGCCTGGAGTCTCAATTCTTAGGGATTGTGATTATGGCTTTGTAGAATGATCTTTATCAAGGTTCAGCTGTCTGCGTCTTGGGAGAACGGAAAGAAGGCTTCATCTCCGATCATGCTCCCAGGTAATGGCCCTGTTACAATGTATGTGTTCTACTGTACTCCTTTCCGTGGTAGAAGGTTGTGCAGGGCCTTCTAAAGACTAATGCAATAAACTGTGGGTGCTTCTGTCTGATGTTTCATGCAAGCAGTATTGCTTTGCTGCTGTAGGTTTTAACTGCCTGGCTTTTCATGCTGTATTTATCACGCTAGCTCTGATGTTCCACATCAGAAGTAACTGCTTTGTTCACTATCTGCAGCATATACACAGTGGTAGTTCTTGATCATATGATTGGTGTACTCGAGTAGTGATACATGAGTCTTTCCAACTGTAATATGAGTTGCTAGAGATTACATAAGGCCTTGAGCATTTTGGAATGTGCTTTTAAAGAGCAGTTTTCATTACTCTGATTTTATTTATTTATTTTTTGCTACTAGCTACCACTTTGATTCACAGCAGACTGTCTGGCTATTTATAACTCCTTGCCAGTTATGGCAGTAGGGCTTGTTCATTGCAGGGACTTGTTTTCAGTATGGCCTTGAGCAGGGTTGAGTGCCTTATCCTGTGGGTATTACTCGCCCTCGCTGCAGTTATTAATATGGGTCTATTGAGTATTGTTTTACTCAAACCAGTCACACACCTATCCAGGTCCATGCATGTCGCAGTCTCTATTGTGTAATTATCACTTATGAACATTTCACTGCACTTTAGAGGGTGGAGTGCTTGCTACTGTCTGGGCCGCTGTATTTTATGTATGCTGCAGATTGCAGCCATTTTAGATTCAGGACCCTGAGCTAGCTGCTATTCTCAAAATGGCTGCTGGTAGCTCCTGATGGGCTGCTGATTCTTGCCATACAAATTACCCAGTTTATAGTCTTTTTATGGCCTCTGTCGATTTGATAATCTTTCTTTTGAGGTGACTATTGATTCATTCATATATACACAACTGTATTTATTTAAGCCAATTTTTTTTTTATTTCAAAATTATTTTTTCTGCTTTTTTGTTGCAGCGTTCCCTTAGTTTTTCTTCTGTTAGATTTTTTTTTTTTGCTTTTTGAGAAATGTAATATTGTTACAACCGTACCTTGCCGTTTTGTGTGTTATGCCCACATTCCTTGATCCTAAGTCCTCATTTGCAAGGTGAAGTATGCACACTAGGGGATTCAAGGTCCATGTCTCTCTAATAATGGGTGAGAGCCTACTGCCGTCTAGTAGAAGGCCAGAAGTGTGTTGTCACCTGTGATAAACACTGTTTCAAGAAAGGCTTTATATGAATGTATTTTCGATCTAGATCTATTCACAGAATCATCCAGATTATTCTGTTTATTTTTTATTAAAAAAAATTGAAAATAAATGAAATATTGTCCATTAGAATTTGATGTTTTTGTTGATCTTGCTATTGTTGTGTGTTCTATAGCTTTTATCTTCTCTGGTTTTCTAAGCTGGTCTTTTGTTTTTGTCATTGCTTCTCTTGTTCCACTTGAGGTGTCATGGATTTGTTTAGTGTGTCATGTTGGTGCCCTGCACACGATCAGAGAAGGCTAAATATTTTGCAAGTTGGCACTAACTTAAGAATAGAATATATTGCCACATTTGCATAGAATATGAGATATACCATGATTATCAAGACCTCAAAATTGAATAAATAACCTTTATTCCATGCATAAACCAATTGAAACTTTTTTTTTAAAAGTTTGGCAGAAGTGACCAATTTAGGACTGCGGTTCATTGTCCCTGTGAACACCGTTCTTGGTTCTTCATGTAGGCTGGAATTTAAGTTTATGCTTAAGTTTCCTTTGCCAGTATAGTTTGTACGTATGGCTAAAAACAGCTGCTCAGTCAACACAATTTGATTTGCGTGTTTCAAGAACCCATCAAAAGTATAGAGTCATCAGTCCTAATGTTGTACTGGCACACCTTCTCTAGTTTTCTCTTTTCTTTTTCGATCTATCAATTAGTCCCTTCGTGCATTTCAGAAACTAAGGTAAAGGACATATGTGTTCTTGGGGGGAAAAAAACATTATTTACTTCCTGTTTTCAGGTTCTCTGCCTTGTCTCATGCGTAAATAGGAAGACTTAACACCTTGGCCTGGATTACGATTTGCGTGATAAAATAACAGATTTTACTGTTGCTGACAGGTAAAATCACCTAAAGCTCAGGAAAAATTGCTTTATTGGGGGTTATTTTCATGTCCTCTGGCCAGTTGTAACAATTTTACTGCATGTTCTCTCCTGGCCCCTGAAGCCACACCCCCTCCGCTGTCAGGCTGTGAAATCACATAAAAACTGTGCATGCGTGGAGATCCTACGTCAACAGGAGAGGACTTCACCATTGAGGTCATTTTTTATATGCAAGTGATAAAATGACATTGATCCTCACTATTTGCTTGGGCTGCAGCAGGAAATGGCTTCCTATTTGTGTTAATTTTGAGGCTGTGCCAATCACTTTGAAAGCTGTCTGTTTAATATCTGTTAACTATCATTTGCAATCCATTTTGCAACTTTCTGCAATTGATAATCTTGCGCCAAAGAGATTAAGACATTATAAATTCAGGTTCTGGGACCGGAGGCTGTAAAGAAGAGACCTATCTAATGGGACATTTAATGAACAAAACAAGTGCTAATACATGGGAAACTTTGGAAAAATGTTAATGGCCAAAGTAAATGCTGTCTGACTAGATGACTATAAGAAGTTGTTGCAAGATTTTAAAGCATCCGGTTCGGGACTTGCTTGTCAAATACCGAAGGGAGTGTCTGGCAACCAGAGGAATGCGCTAGAACTCAGATTGACATTTAATTCAATAAATCTGGTTCATAATAAACCACGCCAACATTGAACGTGGAGAAGAGACCCCTGGTAAGTGCAAAGTTAAGGTAACCTTCATTTAGAGTATTATTATAGGATCTGGAAAAAAATAACTGAATACCCCCCCCAATAAATTCCCCATTAATTATATTTGATGAAAAACGTGTATGAACAAACTAATTACTGTTCTATAATGTATAATGATAAATATAAATCTATACCTGCATTACCTTTGCAAGAGACAGCAATAAAAGAGGAGGATCAGACATAAAAAATACATGCTCCACTAGCAAAATGGCCAAAAGTACAATCTACTAAAAAACGTTTTTGTAATAGACAAAAGGCAATTCCAACAACCGTTACTGTCACAAAGTCTGGATTCAACAGCTACTGCAGCTTCGCAATCTTCTGTTGTGCTGCCTTCAATAAATACACATCCAATCTGTGTTTCACTGAGTACTGCAAGAAAAACAAGCATTATCGCTGTATTTAGTAGTGAGCAGTACTGAAACCCAAGCCAGTGTTCCAATATCGAGAGGGTTTCTCGTGGGACTAGTACAACTACATCGTGTGCATTAACCACACCTCAAATATCCACTCCAGAGCCACAAATGGGAAATGGTTGAGGTGGAAGAGAACAAGAAAATGCTCATCATACAAGATGGGTATATCAAATAGGGTTTCCTCAGAAAATGTCAAACATGTTGTCACAGCACAAGAAATTCCATCCGTCCCAACAATCAGACTGTAGAAGATGTTTATAGAAAATGGTGCAGATGGAATTAAACCATGTAACCCTGCAGGTACATTCAATAGATTCGATTCTCTTCCAGGGGATCCTCATCAATAGTCATAAACATTGAATATTCCCGCCCCCGTGCGGGGGTCCCCGGAGCATACATAAAAAACACACATGTATAAGTATGAAAATATACACGAAAAATAAATAGCATTTTTAGTGGACCATTTTCATACCAAACCCATATATACATGTGTACAACAGCAATGCAGATTAATGATAAACAGGCTAAAATGCTTTATTTCTATGGAGTTTTTTTTTTTTTTTTTTTAACACTCCCTTTCAAATTTACAAGAAGAAAAGACTTTCCAAAGCCCCATAGCTGGGCCCAGGGAAAGAAGCAGTAGCAACACCAGTGAAAAAAGAGAAAAAACTACATTGAAAACAATGAAGCATTATTACCCAATAGGCTGCATGCAGGTTAACACAGCAGAATCACAAAATTTGGCACCGTGCCTTTAAGACCCTGAGCACCTCCAGTATCCCACCATGCCTCAGGGGTGAAGGTGAGGTGATAGTTGGTTCACAGTTAGGTCAGTTCTTTTTTCCGGCTTCTTCTGAGAGGATTCTGGAGCATTGAGCTCTCCATTTTTCTGAGTTTTTCAAAGAAAAATATTTAATAACAGCTTTTTTTTTTCTACCTTCACTCGAAGTTTTACACCTTTGTCTGAGTCAAGGGATTTTTTCCTGACTGGAAAATGCCTTCTCTTTTTGTGAAATGCCCTTCACAAAAGAAGGCCCAGTCTGATCCACACTCTCTCTGTATAGTGTGTTTACCTCAGAGCCACTGCCCTGACACCTGCAGACACTGCAACAACATGTCAAAAAGGACTCTGAAGGACAGGGAGAAAATCAGGCTTCATGGTCTTCATGAGAGGCAAAAGACATCGTCCTCTTCACTTCCCAGGCAGCCAACAAGCCATTCTCAGGAGAGACAGGCTAGATCGTCAGCTGGTAGGAAGGTGCCTGTCTGTTCCCCGTCGACGTCCTCGCTGCCTCGTCGCATCATCACAGATCGCTGTCAACGGCGACCCGACCGACGTCGATGGAACATAGCCATCATAAGGGTAGATCTCCGTCAACGGCAACCCACCGATCGACTTCGAGCCAGCACCGCCGTGCTCATTCGCCGTCAAAGGCCTCACATCCCTCGATGGCACGGAAGACGACGTCGAGATCGCCTCAATGGCGAATGCAGAGGCTTCCGTCATCAGCGGCCCATCACTCGACGGCGAGGCACACGACGTCAAGCAGGTCGCGTTCAAGGGACCACCGTTCACCGTCGAGGCGCTCAACGTCAAGACCTGAGCAGCCCACAGTACTCCCTTCGACGTCGCTACATCTTTCGACGTCAACACAGGTGCGGCCTATCTCGCAAGGAGAAGAGCGTCGGTTACCACCGGCTAATAAGAACATCACTCCAACAAGTCCAGTGGTCTCCATAAGGAGTGGATTGTCGAGGCGGTCGAGAGCAGCATCGTCTGGGCACATCCCGCCCATAAACCTATCGCCAAGATGGAGTCTTAATAAAACACCTGCTTCTCCAGACTCTCAATACTCTCGAATGTACTCACCGTCGACTTCCCTCCCAAGGACACCATCGCTGACAGCGCATACAGAACAGGCTCGTTCTGTGTCTCGTCAGTCTGCCAGTAGACCTCGGCGCACTACAACAAGATCTAGGAGCAGGTCACGATCCAAGAGAAGATCAAGATTGCGCTGTCATAGGAGGTCTCCTTCTTGGTCCACATCGTCGGGGGTCTTCAGTACAACTCTAACGGATTCTCCACCAGCTAGAGTTTCCCCGGTGGACGACATCACAACTTTCAACGAGGTGCTTCTCAGGGGGGGCAGAAAAGCTGAATATTGAGGTCCCAGAGCCTTCAACCTCCTCGTCGGTAATCTTTGAAACCTTGCAACACAGGGCGGTTTCAAAGAAATTGTTACCGTTGGTGCCTGGTCTTCTACAACCAACCATGGAGACTTTTTTAGCACCAGCAAATCTCCGTTCAGCTCCCGCTAGGATCTTAAAGAAATACAAGGCACCTGATCAAGATCATTTGTTTCTCTGGGCTGATCCACCACCAGACTCAGTCATATTAGCCGCAGCCCGTAAGACACATTCAGTGGCGTCATCCTCTACGGTTCCACCGGACAAGGAGAGTAGACACCTGGACTCTCTGGGGAGGAAGATGTGTGGCACGGCGGCGTCAATAATGAAGGTCTCCAGCTCCTCCGCACTCCTGGGTAGATACGATCGCTCACTCTGGGACTCACTGAGCAGGTTTGCAGAAACGCTGCCTGTAGAGGACCGGCAGGATTTTGAGGAGATCCTTCAGGAGGGAAGTCTGGTGTCCAATCAGATCATCAGTGCGGCAGCAGATGGTGCAGACTTGGCAGCACATGGTTACGCGCATGGGGTCTGTGCGAAAAGATCTTCCTGGCTAAGACTCACAGGATTAAAACAGGAAGCGCAGCAGCGTATCTTGAATCTTCCGTTTCACGGAAACTCGCTATTTGGGACCCACACCGATGAGGAGATGGCGCGTATGGAGGCGGAGGTTGACACCATGAGGGCAGTGGGCCTCGAGAGGAGGAAATACTTCAGGCGAAGGTACAGGCCTTACGACAGGCGCCCGTTGCAACCGAGGGTTCCAACCCCTCATTGGTCTCAGAGACCACAACAGAAACAAGGGCGTCCCCTCTTCCAGTCTCGTAAAGCCACAAGAGACCGAGGTTCAAGCAGACCTCAACAGTCTACCCCCAAAGCCCCGCAAAACAATGAGGATTCGCTTCCCTTAACACCGTACATCACTCCGGTTTAGGGAAGTATCACAGCGTTCATTCACGAGTGGCATGGCATAACAAAAGACAAATAGGTGCTGAACATTGTAGAGAGTGGATACTCTCTTCTTTTCCGCCAAGCTCCTCTTCACTTGCCACCAACCACATCCAGTCCTGCTCACATGAGCTTATTACACAAAGAGGTTTGTGCCCTGTTACAGAAAAAAGCAATCGAAAAGGATCCAGTCGCACAAAGAGGAAAGGGGGTGTACTCCCGCTATTTTCTAGTAGCAAAGAAGGGTCGGGAAGGAGTTTTCAGACCGATTCTAGACTTGAGGCTGCTGATTAAATGCGTAAAAAATTTCCCTCAACTGCATCAAGGAGACTGGATGTGTTCCATAGATCTGCAAGATGTGTATTTTCATATCCCGGTCATTCCCAAACATCGGAAATTCCTACGATTTGTGATAGCCTCCCAACACTGTCAGTTCAAGGTGCTCCCGTTCGGCCTAAAATCTGCCCCTCGCGCATTCTTCAAATGTGTAGCAACGGTAGCGGCGCATTTAAGGGAGCAGAACATCTTCATTTATCCATACCTAGACGACTGGCTACTGAAAGCCTCCTCTCCGGAACAGGCGAAAAACCATCTGGACATTTTGCTCAGTGTTTTCCGATCTCTAGGTCTACAAGTCAACTTCCTAAAGTCCAACCTCATCCCAACACAAACCCTCCACTACCTGGGAGCAATACTGAATACAGAGCTCGAAAGAGTGTATCCTTCGGAGGAGCAACTGTTATCAATAAAGAGGAAGTGTCAAGACCTTCTAAGTTCCCCCGCGCCTACGGCCTGTCAGGTGACATCTCTGTTGGGCTCCATGGCTTCTTGCATTTTCATTGTCCCGAACACCAGATTGCATATGAGGCCTCTCCAAGAGGCTCTGGAGGAAAACTGGAATCAACACACAGGCCACTGGGAGGACAGAATGCTTCTTCCGGTAGGAGCGCAACAATCATTACGATGGTGGATGCACAGACATCACCTGTCAGTGAGAGTTCCTTTTCATCAGCCAATCCCGTCCGACACTCTGGTAACGGATGCGTCGCTTCAGGGCTGGGGAGCTCATCTGGGTTCCCTTCAAGCTCAGGGCCTGTGGTCCAACAAAGAAAGGGCGTACCATATCAACCTGCTGGAGCTCAGAGCGGTTCATCTGGCTCTCAAGTCATTTGCTCCATCGATTCAGGGAAAATCTCTCCTCGTACAAACGGACAACACAACAACAATGTATTATCTGAACAAGCAAGGAGGGATGAGATCCCTTCCACTGTCTCAGGAATCTCAGGCCATTTGGCATTGGCTCCTAGCAAGGGGAATGTCTCTGAAAGCAATTCACCTCCCAGGACGGCAAAACATGGAAGCGGACTTCCTAAGCAGAACCCTCGAGGACGCCCACGATTGGGTTCTTCACGACGAGGTCGTCGAAGACATCTTCGTGCAATGGGGTCGGCCTCAGTTAGATATCTTCGCAGACGAGGTAAACAAGAAATGCCCAGACTTCGCGTCCGGGGTCTCAAGGGAACGCCCTGTTGATCAACTGGTCAGGGATATTTCTCTACGCCTTTCCACCGATTCCCCTCATACCAGCTGTGATAAACAAACTCTACAGATCCAGCACCAGAATGATTCTCATAGCTCCGCAATGGCCACGTCCGTTCTGGTACACGGATCTCCTCAACCTATCAGAACAACCACACAAGAGGCTGCCGTGCAGACCGGATCTCCTTTGCAGGCTGGGAGGCAGGATACTTCACCCCAACCTTCCCTCTCTGAGCTTGACGGCATGGCTCCTGAATTCCTGCAGTATTGGCATCTAGGCCTCTCGCAGGAATGCATGAACATCTTAAAGGAGTCCAGATGGCTTTCCACGAGGCGCTCTTATGCGTTCAAGTGGAAGAGATTCTACATATGGTGTCGTCAGCAGGGTCAGAATCCTATTCTGGCTCAGGAGGAGGTTAAATTGTCTTACCTGCTCCATCTGGCGAAATCGGGTCTGCAAGTGTCATCTATTAAGGTACATTTATTTGCCATTACAGCCTATCGTAAGTCACCTTCTCAGGAATCCTTTTTTACAAGACCAGTTGTCAAGGATTTCTTATAAGGTTTGAAGAAGGTTTTTCCACCCATTCGAAAACCCTCGCCTCCATGGGAACTAAACATAGTATTATCTAGACTCATGGGCCCTCCTTTCGAACCTATCCACAAAGCTTCTTTACAACACCTTACGTGGAAGACCGCTTTTCTCGTAGCCATTACTTCGGCGAGGAGGGTCAGTGAAATTCAGGCTTTGTCCTCCAAGGAACCGTACACGGTTTTGCATGAAAATAGAGTGGTTCTACGAACTCATCCATCATTCTTACCGAAGGTGGTGTCGGATTTTCACATTAATCAGACTATTTCACTACAACCTTTTTTCCCCAATCCGGATACTCCGGCGGAGAAAGCTTTTCACTCTCTGGATTTGAAGAGAGTACTAAAATTTTACTTGGATAAGACAAGATTGATTAGACGATCTCACCAACTACTTGTAAATTACGGTCATATTAGAATAGGCGATGCAGTCTCTAAACAAACCATATCTAGATGGATAGTTTTATGTATTGTTACTGCATATCAGTTGGCTAACAAACAGTTATTGGCTAGGCCTAAGGCTCATTCGACAAGAGGAAAAGCGGCTACTGATGCCCCCCTTAATAATGTTCCAATCTCTGAAATGTGTAAGGCTGCTACATGGAAGTCTGTACATACATTTACTAGGCTTTACTGTTTGGACTCCGATGCCAGACCAGACACTCAAGTTGGGCAAGCGTCTCTGAGAAATTTGTTTGCATAGTGTATATCTCTTCCTGCACTTCTATTAGACAGTCCGCAGAGATAAGGGATGGGCTTGCTAATCTATTCAATGTTTGACTATTGATGAGGATCCCCTGGAAGAGAAGGATAAGTTACTTACCTATAAATCCTGGTTCTCTTCCAGGGGTATCCTCATCAAAGTTATAAACAACCCACCCTCCTCCCAGGACGCAAGTCTCCTAGAAGTGCAGGACAGACTATCTCTCTAATCTGTTGGATACGTTGTCACCGTAAAAAAGTACTGACCTAACTGTGAACCAACTGTCACCTCTCCACCCCTGAGGCATGGTGGGATACTGGAGATGCCCAAGGTCTTAAAGGCACGGTGCCAAATTTTGTGATTCTGCTGTGTTAACCTGCATGCAGCCTATTGGCTAATAATGCTCCATTGTTTTCAATGTAGTTTGTTCTCTTTTTTCACTGGTGTTGCTACTGCTTCTTTCCCTGGGCCCAGCTATGGGGCTTTGGAAAGTCTTTTCTTCTTGTAAATTTGAATGGGAGTGTTTACAAAAAAAAAAAAAAATCCATAGAAATAAAGCATTTTAGCCTGTTAATCATTAGTCTGTATTGCTGTTGTACACATGTGTATATATGGGTTTGGTATGAAAATTGTCTACTACAAATGTTATATATTTTTTGTGTATATTTTCATACTTATACATGTGTGTATTTTATGTATGCTCCGGGGTCCCCGCACGGGGCGGGAATATTGAATGTTTATGACTTTGATGAGGATACCCCTGGAAGAGAACTAGGATTTACAGGTAAGTAACTTATCCTTATATACCTTCTATGTGAAACCTGGTGTCCTATCCAACAGGTGGCAGAATCTATAAGGCAGTTGGTCAGGGCCCAGCAGCAAGAAGAATGGCTTCTGTACTACATTGCACGCAGATGCAAAGAGACATTCGGTCTGCGCAAAACAGTGCCTTATCAACCTACAGAAAGAAAAGTCAGGTGTAAGATTCATATGTTGATTCCCCAAAAAGTCTGCATCTTCAGCAGCACATCTGGGAGGGACCTTTATCTTTGCTAAGGCCAGTAGATACCCAGACGCGCATTTCACCAAGCAGCATTGAGACCACCCGTTACTACTCAAGTGGGCCCACCTCCTTGCGCTTTCAGCAGTTCTTCCCCTCCACCCTTGAGCACTTCTACCTCATCTCAACAGGTGTTTCCAGAATATCTACACATACTACACAATTTGCCTCTGCTGCTCCTTCAGAAAAAAAATAATGAACACTTCTTTATAAAAAATGTTTACTACTACAACATGTAGTTTTAATAACGAACATTTGTTGAATTTGTTTATTTCTGTGTATGCTATTTTACATATATATATAGATGTTATATATTTGATATATATGTCATATTGAAGTGACGTTTCCTCTTTGTTTTGCATACATTTGCAAAACTATGTTATTTTATCCAAATACATTTTTTGGT
The DNA here is from genome assembly GCF_031143425.1 of Pleurodeles waltl. Lineage (NCBI taxonomy): Eukaryota > Metazoa > Chordata > Amphibia > Caudata > Salamandridae > Pleurodeles > Pleurodeles waltl. Next base: position 297,004,321 of record NC_090443.1, on the reverse strand, counting down.
AAAACTCAAATTATGTTCAATCTCATTGTTTAATAAAAATATTTGACATGCACTGACAGCCGGCTGATTTTGAGGTTTGACTGCATGGCCAAAATTCAAGAGTGTTTTACAATAAGGAGGCATGAATAATAAAAAGTTACTGCAGCAAAAACACAAATCAATTGATTTTATTATGCTAGCATTTATTGATGGGGATGGAATGTTTAAAGTAATATTTAATAACTGTTATTTCACATATAATCGGCCTTTAAAATAAGTTACCTATACATAGAAACATAACAATTTACCATAATGGCTGCCATAATTTAAACATTTGCACTTTTTCCCTCTGGGCAGGTAGTAAATGTGGATGCCAATTCCTTATGCTGGAAGACTTTTCTCCATTGTTATTCTCTTCTCAATTTAGCTGTAACTGCAGATTTGAAGGGCTTCAGATAGATCTGTTCTGACTATCCAGGTGGAAGGACAAGCCACTGAAATATTAAGGGATATGTAGTTTTGTGCGTGACCACTTTTAGTGTTCTTCAAATGTTCATGCAGCTCAGATATCTATCACCACGTTGGTGGTTAGCAGTATTCGCTCTTGCTGTTTTATGAGCGATCACTGTGTTACTTACACTGCAGCCATTCTAGACACCAAAACCTGATTCAACCGTTAGATTCAAACTGGCAGTGTGAATAGCTGTAACCTAGTTTGAATAGCTGTAGCTCTAAGCTATGTATATTGGCTAGTTCTTTTTTAAAGGGAATGCACTAATATGAGTTTAGTTATTGAATTAAACATTTCTTAAACCAGGATTTCTAATATTTTGTCTGCTTTTATTTGCTCTACCTATTCTGTACTTTGTGATTAGTCATACAAACTGCTTATCTGAATTTTTCAAATCAATTCACATTTTACTCGGTTAAGCCAATGGAATCTGAATTCTGCAGCACAAATATTCAAAAAAATATTTTTTATAGCTTAGTTTGGTAATTCTACAAAGCTGAAATCATTAGTTATTCGTGATAGTCAGACTTTTTTGTGTGGCTCTACAGTTGTGTGTACAATTTAAAATTAACCTTTTGGATGCAGCCAGAGCCTAGTTACTTCAGCTGCTCTCTTCCCCCGGAGCTCTATTTTCATTGTGCTGCACTTAGCTGGTGTTAATGATTGCTTAAATTGACAGCAACCAGCAGAGGGTAGACTACCTCTTCTTTGAGCATGTGGCATTTCCCTGATGATCTAAGTGTGGCAGTTTAGGATGACCTTAAATGTTGAACCTTTCATCTCCCAATCTAATGCAATTCGAAAGAAGACCCCAGAATCTAATAGTAACTGGGGTGGAAGTCCCACAAGGCATGGAGCTTTTTATTATTGGTCTCCTGCTAACTATAGTTCTTGTGTCTGTCTATTTTTGACTCTGCCTTCTTTGTTTAAAGGTGGCCGTTACTCATTATAAATAACCTTGAGCAAGGATAATATTTCTGACATTTGTGGATTTGTTTCAGGCTAGCTCCGCTGCTATATACGAAAAGAAGCTTGTGAGTGTGCACTGGCCTAGATCAGACTAGACTATTATTTTGCATGGTGTTTGCTTTGATCATCAGTACTGGAAAAGGGAGGAGTCTCAATTCTGCTGCTGTCTCATTCTGAGTTGTTCATGCAGAGATCACAGCAGCCATTTTATGCACAAAAAAACTGTAGTTATATTGGACCCGAAATGGCTGCTGTTAGTATATAATTGAACCGAGTTTCAATTTGTTTGAGTTTTACAAACTAACTGTATGGAAGTAGTAAGATGTACAAATGTTTTTCTTATCGATATTTTTCTCCTTTAGTTATAACTTTGTTTTTGTTCTGCTTTTATCTTGCCACTTTTCCCTGCTGTTGTATTTTTTTCTGCATTGTTGTATTTTTTCCACATTTTTTAAAAAAGTTTACGGATTTGTGCTGTGTTGCTCCTTTTTAGGGTCGAACCTGCGTTGCACGCGTATCACAGCGAGACGCTTTAGGGTTTAGAAAAGGGCTCGGAGCCCTGTCGACGTCGCATCAGTGTTTTTCATTGGTTCGTGGGCTTGCCTAATAAAATCTGCTTGCTTTCATTAGTCGAAGGCATGCATACGTCATGCCTTTTCCGGTGGCTAGCCCTCCTCGAGCGCATCGACCAAGTACAGAAAACATGCGAGGCTCGCTGTTTTCTGTCCGGGTCGTGGACTACTTTTTCTGTAATTTACTAGCACGATTTCGCTTGGCAAAAGTAGAGCGCTTTACATAGTTAATTGCACTTTTTCGGGTTAGGTACGTAAATGCACTTTTGCCGATAGGTGAAAAGTCGGGTTAGGAGTTTACAACGCTATGAGCTCTAACATGAGCAAACGTGAGACCCGTTGCATTGTAAATGCTCGTTTAATTTACTATTTCTATATTGATTTGCTTTGATTCAAATTTCTTTACATTATGATCCTTTTAATATTTTGCTCCGACTAGGAGTGCTTACTCCATTTTGTTTATACCATTATAGCCATTTTTAAATGAGCATTGATAAAAATTGATACGTTTGAGTCCTTCCTCGTGTTCTGGTTGCAATGCAGGAATCTACAGCACTCCAGAAAGAAGTCTTATGTTTCCTCGCTGTTTACATCTAAAAATTAAGGATTGTGCTAGTTATTGAATAATCTCAAACTTAATGGTGGGAAATCTGAAGAAGAATCAGACCTCTACTGCTTAGTTTATAATACATTTTTTAACAATGTTGAGAGATCTATGCTTACAATATCACTGTATGACGCACAGGTTGTAGATTAGGTTTACTGTGCTCTTGTATCTAAAACTGACAGGCTTGCCAGTGCATTTTTCTGATTATGAACCACTTGGCAGGATTTTTAAATGCTAGGGAAAACAAACCCAGTCACAAACTCCTAGGAGATCATGAATGGCTGTTATACCTGGAGGTGTGGTGCAGGATGTTGTGCAGCAATGGGGACAACCCTAGCTTGAACTTTTCACCACATCTGCAAATGAAGGTTCATTCCACTCAAACCAAGGCTTCTACTGCTGTGTTAGTATGCAGTGTGTCTGTCATGGATATATGTCAGGTTGCTACATGGGCATCTGCACGATTCAGAAAGCACTATTGCCATGATAGTCTAGTTCATTGAGATGGACATTTTGTCTGTTTGGTCCTGCAGCGCGTTTTGGTCTGAAGAGAAACTGCCATTTCAAGATACTTACCCTTGCCTACAAAGTGCTAAATAATAATGACTTGCCTACCTCAACCACTGTCTGCCCTTCCACCACCCAACCCACAACCTCTGATCGGCTTCACTATCACTCGCACGCATCCTTGCGTATGCAGAAGCATTGCAGGAGGCTGGTCATTCTCCTAACTAGAAGCAAAGACCTGGAACACCCTTCCCCAGGACATTGGAACAGCCACCACACTTGCAACATTCAACAAGAAACTGAAGATCTGGCTTTACGCCTGATGCTCCTATTTCTCCACACCTACTCAGTGCCAAGAGACCCTCACTGGTGCTTTGCTCGCGCTTTGCAACTCATCTTTACATTACACTTAGACTGTTCTTGAAAGAGTACCTAGGAGGAAGCTTTGGAAGATACTCGAGGAAACAGTGGTCTTGTTGCATTTATTGGCTCCATGAAAACAACTTTGCACAAATCTGCTGGGGCCCCAATGGGGCGCTTACTGCCCCAATAGCGGTGGAAAAGAGTGAGGCAGGCGCGTGTTCTAGCCCCAAACCTTTTTCTGCTGTTCATTAACAGTTGTGTAAAAGTCCTCGTGGAATGTGAAAATGACTCCCCTACTTTTGGGTGGCATTAAAACCCTGGCTTTACGTTTTTGCTGATGATACCATTTTTGCTGATGCTACCCCTTTGGTATCAAAGGGTATGCAAATACTAACAGAGAGGTTCAACTTGTTTTACTCAATACATGGACTAAAGGTCAATTCGAGCAAAACCAAGTATACGACACTTAAATCATGCAGGAAGTTTAGGGGGAACCTTAGCTTTGGGAAAGCAAGATTAGAGAAGGTAGATAAACTTGATTACCTTGGGGTCCGACTATCGAAGAAAAACACGTAGCCAAGCCAAGTGTTGAAGCATAGATCAACGGCAATACTCAACTTAGCAGATAAGATATCATTTCACTCAGTCTCCCCAGCACTTGAGATATATAGGGCGCAGGCAGTGGCGGGTGCTAGGTACGGTTGTGAGCTCTGGGGAAATAATGACGTTGGCTTGCTAACCAGCCATCCTCATTCCCCCAAAAGGTACACCTTTAGCCCCCTTAAAATTGGGTATCAATCAAAAAACGAAAGAAGCAGTTATTATAAAACCATTAAATTTACTGGCATAGGTTTGGGTGATGACAGAACTTAAACCTTATCGGTGCTGCTTCAGAGAGATCTTCCAAAGCCCAGGGGCATTGAGAATGCCCTCGATGAGTTGGTTCATCTGACTGATCTGCGGCTGAGCATTGGGACGACAAAGGCGCTATCACTGCCCAGTCATCTAGGTCCCTCAAGCCATGCTTTTGGGAATGAGCGTGGTCAAAACTGCACCCTTCATCAACACACATTGTAGCTGACTGCAGTTTCTAGAGTCAAAATTTGAGCGCAGTTTCAAGGCTCTCCTGGACTACATTAACCCAGAATCTACAAGGTCACCACATATTAAGTTCAGATTAGGGACCTTACCAAAAGCCATTTTCACTAGTACCTGGGGGATTCTTAGCAACATCTATAAAACCTCCCAGTCTGTAAGGACACACACCTGAAGCAGAGAAGAATCACTTTTTTTTTCTGCCCTGCCTATTTTAGGGAAAGAAAACGTAGGATACTGTCACTATGAAGATTTCTGGACATTGGGGAGTACAGGATGGTACGGCGGATATGCAAATACGACACTAAATATAGTGTAGTATTCTCTGAAATCATATATCTAGAATCTATTTGCACATAAGGAGAAAGCTTGTCCTAGTACTGCAGAATTAGATGACCAAGAGACCAATAAAGTAAGTCTTGATCACCCCAGGTAATGATCTTAGTCTCTTTCGCCACCATAAAGTCTGTCAACTAAGACATCAGAAACTCTATTGATGCACTTTGTATGACTAGCACTTTAGCCCAAGTAGTGTATTGTCTGCTTTAACCTGTTTTATTGATTGCACTAAAATAACCAAAAAGCAACCCTGATGCATCCTAATTGGCCAGCACTTAAGCGGTAGAACACTATTGAAGTTTATGGAATTGAAACCATGAGTTCTTTTCTTCTTACTGAGCGTTGTCTTACACATTGATTTATTATTTTTAGGTTGAGCATAGCAGAGCGCAAGCACTGCTTTTCTGATGTGTTGGTATGTATCTGGGCTTTGAACCACGCCCACCGCACGTCCTTTACTATCACTCGTTTATGGGCTTGCCTATCAAAAATCCTTTGTTTTCGTTTAACTGCTTTGTTTGTCACTCCTTGGGGCGGTTTATTGCCTTGGCCATCGACCCTGTTACATGGATAATTGCAAGTTTGCGGATAACTTTGACTGCGAGCAAACTTCTTTTTCCTTTTGTCTCTATCCTTCACGCTCACAGTGGCGCTTTGAATCAGCTCGCTTATGTCAACTGTTTTACTTTTTATTCTCAGTTTGTGTGGCAAAAAGTTCGAAATTTAAAACACAAATAGCTCTAACTCGAGCAAACATAAGACCTATTGTATTGCAAATGCTTGTTTTTTTTAATGTTTTCAGTTTATGGTCTACCGCTCCTAGTTTGCTGTATCTTCCTCGAATATCTATGACATCGAAGTTAGATAGAATATCCTGGTTAATATCATACAGATAAATCCTAGGCCCAAGAACATGTATAAAGCCCACGATTAGGCATAGGGGCCCATATTAGGGTTTTGTCTGTGGCTTGTGTTTTTTGTCCTATCTTTTTGGGCCATTATGTAAATGGCTAAGCACTGCATGTAATATCTCTCTGCGTGGAAGACCATAAGAGCGATGTACTGTGTAGCCACAATGAATTTTATTTTAACCTTTGTTTTACTGTGCACGTTTTATGGCCTATGGTCGAAATAAAGTATTTCTTGACTTGACTGGTTTAGATACAATTTTCTTTATCTTTTTTTCATCCACCTCCATTTCACCTTACTTTGAACGCAAGATGTCCCTTCTCCGTTTTACCCCTTTTAAGTTCGTTATGTAATGGTGCTTGCAGCATTCAGGGCAAACATGCTGTATTCAATACATAGTTTGCGGATCTGTAGTTCATCATCCTTAAGCAGCTGGCTTCTTTGGCTCTGGAAACGTCAGCCATTGCCTTGGCATTGCCAATCACATCTTAGATCATCCCACAGTAGTATTTTAATCCATCTTCTTTCTCTTTGCTCTTTGGGTTTATTCTTCCATCTCCAATAAAATCCAGGAGCCCCTTTATCTCAGCTGGAAAGCACCCTCTCTCATTTTATTTTTTTATTATTAACCTCATCTATGCATTGTATACACAAAGCAGTCGTTTTAGGTCTGAGACACAAATTTAGCATTCTCACTAGCCTCATGTTTTCCGAAAACAAATAAATTCTTAATAAAGGGTACTTACGGTCGGCCCACCTTGGTTTGTTCGGCATTTACATTTTGCTTCCAGCCACCATAGTATACATCTGAAGTCAGTGGGTCAACCCACTTCAGCCATCAGCTCTCTTCGCTGTGAGTGATGCATGTTGTTTGTGCACTTACGCATGTTCACTTAAAAAGCAGGTGACTTCAGTGCTAGTATTGGCAAGCCAATTTTTGCTTTCAGTTCGTGTTTTTTTCAATTAATATTTTTGATAGGTCATTTTTTTAATTACTTTTAGTTTTGCAGATGTATGCATGCTGTTGTTAGATGGGAACACTTTACTTTCTATTACTTGTAAACTTTTAATACTTATTTCGTATCTTTAAATAGAAAATAAAATGCCAAATGCAGACGTGTGAAGGCTAAACCCTTGACTTTCCAGTGCATCTGCTTTTTTTTTGTTGTTGTAGTGCAATGCGAACCAATAAAAAAAAAACATCTCTTAAGTCTGGGGTTTGACAGAGCAGTTCTCAAACTGACCTATTGCAAACTACATATGTATGTTTTGGGTCTCCTCTTTCAAACATTGGCTTTCTTCAATAAAGTCTCAAGCCAATAGCTAAAAAAGGTTTGTCAGTCATGGAGCGTTTCTCTGTTGCCAGTCGCAGTTATGAGTGTATTTGTGTGCTTCCACACAATTGTGGCTCCCTCCATTGTGTCTGTGTAATGTGCTAATGCTGCATAAATTAACATGTTAAACCTTTGTTTTTATTACTTTTGTCAGTCATCATAGCAAATGTTAAACCTGTTGCTTTGCCAGTCCTCATTAATTAGTGGATTCACTCTAATTTGATTTGTTCGTCTGGTGTCTTAAATTGGTGAATAGATACCGATACGTCAGGTTAGCTTACAGTATTTGAGGATGCACATGTCCTGGAAGCCAGGTCTGACATGGAATCTGAACCCGTGCCCTGTGATGCGCAAGGTTCACGTATATATGAAGTGCTGGATCAACCTCCCCTTTAATATCCTGGGCAGAGTCAAGCTTGTCAAAATGATGATCCTCCCACAACTTCTACCTGTGTTGCAAAATGACCCCGTATTTATACCACAGGTGTGGTTTGAAATCATACAAGCTATGGGGTGTAAGTTCATATGGGCGGGTGGAACTCTTAGGTTGGCAGTGTGGAAGTGCACTCCATTGACCATTGATAGTGGTCTGGCTGTGGAGGACGTAAGTCTATACTACTGGGCTACACAGCTTCATCCTATTAATGAATGGCTATGCAGGGGGTGGGATGATCCTGCTTACCGAGCAGACTCGCCTTACTGGGATTAGATAAAGAAATGAGTATTCTTTACAGTGCCCTCATCCCCTCCCAAATCCTAGAGATTACCCAAGTGGTGGTTGGAACATGGAGGGCTGCACTCAGATGGACAGGATAGAATTGCAAACGTACCCTGGAAGACTCCCTTTTGGGAGGGTAGATGGCTGGCCCAAGTAGCTGCACTAGTAGTATTCAGAGGTTGGGACCCCCTAGTAATTTGGAAGATTGGTGATGTCGGGGTATCATGCAGTCCTTTCATGACACTAGGACTTAAATTAGCATGCTGTCCTCCCAGCTCTTCTGGTATTTGCAACCTTGCCACACCCTCTACTTATCAGGATGATCTTGATAATATTACTGAATATAGCCCCCTAGAATGTAAGCTGCCTATGGGTCGCGTGGGCAGGGGTGGAGTGTCTTAGATTTACAGGTCGCTTGTAGTGCAGTTCCTCACAACACTGGGTGTTTTGAAATAGGGGTGGAAGAGCTGGGTTGGAACCTTAGATGAAGCAGGCAGACTGAAGGGATGCCTGAATAGCTCCCCGGATGCTGGCAATGTCCGCTAGCTCCGCTTGGTGCAGTTCAAATATCTGCACCAGGTGTACATGACACCCTTGCCATGTGGCAGGCAGGCATTTGCTACTTTCTGGCATGTTGAGGCGCCAAGATCCCATTGGGGATTTATTCCATGTAAAATGGAAATGACCAGTAATTGAATTCTATTGGGCCACCCTTATAAAGATTATTTTTGTAGTTATAGGGTCCCCAATTAAATTACATCCCCGGATTGCTCTTTAGGGCATTATGGAGGGTATGGTTGGGTCTAGGGGAGACAGAAAACAGGTTGGCCTGGGCACATTACTGGCTAAGAGGGACATAGCCCAACAATGTACATCACCAACAACCCCTTCAATAGAGGCATAGAAGAGAGAGGTATGGATTGCTGTGGTAAACGTAATTATATATGAAGCAAGAGGCTGCTCCGAAAAATTCCAAAAGATGTGCAAGAAATGGTAGGACTACCACGGACTGATGGGTTAGTAAAACATTGGTATCACGGTTGCTGTATTTTGGGGGACAATGAACAGAACTGGACCTGGGAACATATTACCAGAATGCATAGTTTTGCTTGTGAAACTGGGCAGAACAGCACAATTGTTATTGTTTGTTGTGCAAAAACAATAAAATATTTATGTAAACAAAAATGGTGAAAAGGCGTGAGGGAGTGATCTGGGTTGTGGAGGTTTCCTTCTCCGATGCCTGAGGCCTGTACACTTTCACTTTACAATTGAATTTGAAAATTATTTTGTTCAGTCCAGCTTTTGTGTAACTGTTATGATTTTGAAAAGCATGGTTTGTATGCTATCCTTTCTTTCTCTTTTTTATTTTACACTTAAGAACTTTCTGAAAGTGTGAATATATATATTTTTGTTAATGAAAAAATCCAATTCCTAACTGGAGGTTACCTTTATAACTGTAGGGGCAGGAGTTGAATGATCTTGTTCTCTTACTAGAATGTTCTTTGAAATGCTGGCATTTGAGGAGTTCTTTTCCTGTTCAGTTTAGCTGGCAATATTCATTTTTTTGTTTTTTTTGTTTTGGCAGCGCTCCGCCTCCTGGATGGCGCTAGCCCTGTTCTCCATATTCCCTGCTGGCTTGATGCCAGGAATGACATAGCCTGAAGCTCAAGAATGAGCGTTGCATAGCAACCCGCTGATGGTCTGATGTGAGCAGCAGGCGTGCCTGAGAGCAAGTCAGTGGAAAGTTACAGCCAGCTGCGAAGGCAGCAGTCATCCAGCCACTTTTTTCTAGAATGTTAAACCATGTTCAGGAAGGCCTCTTCCTTGATTTATCTGTTACAGAATCTGATGTACCGTTGCCCTTCTTATGGCAAGCTTGTGTTTAACCTCTCTCAAATGTATCTACAAAACGTGCCTTCATCTGAATTTGAGGCTTTGTATTCAAATAAAGTACATTGTTTAGGTAAAATTAGTAAACTACATGTGTTAAAGCTAGCACTTTAGTAGGTTCGTTTTCTATATATAATTTTTCAACTAGAATGTATACATATTGGGGGTTGACCATTTACTTTACAGATAATACGTTCCTTCTATGGAAAATACTAATTGCACTTCATTCAGTTGTCCTGTTTGATGCATGCTTTGGACTGTAATGGACATTTAAAGGATGGAATTGAATTGTGCCATTCGCTACTAATAAGTGAAAGTTGGCAGTGAGGAAATTTTAGAAGTACAGGAGTTTGCCTTGTTCTATAATTTAGAAAGAGTCCAGGTCCCTAAGATCTGTGAAACCAGACTTTTTATTTGGGTCAATTTGATTAAGGACTACTGGCCCATCTGTGGAAAGTTCCACTTCTATGTGCATGCTCATATCCTGAGTATTCGTTAGGTGGTTGTGTAGCCCTAGCATGGTCAGAGTGAGCCAGAGTAATGGAGGCCAGTGGGATCCAATTTGGATGCACCTGTCCTAGCCTAGTACAAAATGGAGGGTGAGAGTTGCACTCCCAGACAGTGGAATTGTATTGCTTACAAAATCTGAAGGGAAGAGACCCAGACTGGGAATAGAAATAGGGCTGCCTTTAGAAATTCTTTGAGCCTTTGGTTAGGAAGGAGCTGCAGATCAGTCTTCCTGAGCAATGCAAGGAAGTGGATGGTAGTGGCGAGGGGTGGGTCTGCACATGTGTCGAAGGCGAGGAAGTCTCTATGTGAGGCCTGTCCTTTTTGTCTTTCTCCGATTACTCCTGTTGGTAATGACAGCCAGATGCAGAAACCATGTGCCACTTTTATGGGTGCCCCAAGATGGAGGCAACCTCTGTGGTATCTGCGGTGAGAAGCCTCACTCTACATCAAGGCTGTATCGGGTCAAAAGGCCTGGTAGGGACAGTTGAAAAAAGAACCACCCCAGACTGGTTCTTTAGCTTGAGACAGGGAGTCTGCGTCGCCTGTTTAAGTTGTTTTTAAATAAGGGGCCCACCCCACTGTGTTTGAGTTCCAGGTTCTTAATGACCAATGAATGCACTGCCACAGTGTACTCAAAGGACTGCTAGGCAACTGGATCTGGTGTCTGCTTGACAGCCAGCCTCACAGAAGGGAGACATCCACTCAGGAAGAAAGGACAGGGGGCATTGCCTGAAGTCTGGATTACATTGTGGAGGAGATATGTACATGTCCTTAAGTGCCTTGAAGCCTGTCAGCTGGACAAGAGAAGAAGGCAGTCTGGCCATGCAAGTGGAGAGACTGCCCACAAAAGAGCACAGTCCTGCATATCCCATGTGACTGATAAACACCCAGGAAGAATTAGACTGCACAAGAGTGCTTGGAAGGACTCTAGTGCCTGTGGAACCTTCATTTTGTCACCATGGTTCCTGGTGGGAATCAAGACACTGGGGATGCATGATTGCTGATGGCCCAGTGCTGCTGCAATTGCGTGACCATAGATGGTCCAATCTGGGCTGCATCTGTCAGATACATTTGGCCCCATACAGGGGATTCAAATGTTGATTACCGAGGGCCCTTTGGGACTGCATCTACTTGGGTCTAGTCGGAGCCTTTGCCTGTCAGCACTGCCAGTCACCCAATCTTTGGTTTGTATCTACTATAGAAAAGTCTCACCATCAAGAGTGTTGTGGTGGGATCCTCAGTCTCATTTCCTCTGCATCAATCTTGGTGTCCTGTGGAAGAGAGGCCAGACTGATATGCTGCTGATTTGGGCCTGCCTTCATCTCCAGTGAACTCTGGCCAGGCTCTGCATGGATCTTTCGAGCATGCCACAGAGCCATTCTGGGTGCATAGCAATACCTGAACAGCCTTGTAAGAAATAACCTACCCCAGGAAAGGGGTAAGATAAGCGCTGAGTGCATTTTTTGAACTGTTTGTAACCAAAAGTGCACCTGAGCCTGACTCGCACTACTCAATGCCCTAGAGGTTGCGTCGGAGTGCCAGGACCCTGAACCTGGGGAGATCACCAAGGAGGGAACAGGAAAGCAGGGTGGGTGTAGCACCTACAGGATACTGCCCAGAAAATTTTACTAAATTCTGCTAATTTCAGTGAGCATTCACAACTGTGATTAAATAGCTTCCTTTTTTTCAATGATCAGCACTGGGTTGGACATTGATTTTATTGTGTCCAGTGCTTAATTTGAACCGGTGTGGGCCACTGGCACTCATTTTTGGAACTGGCACCTATTTGTCCTCAGCATTTTCCGACCGCAAAAGCGGGAAAACATAAAAGGTGAAGGGAGGAAGAGAAAGCGGAAAAAGTATAGAAAGGAGAAAGCAAGAACCTGCAAGCATGACAGAAAGATGCAGGGGCTTGTTTGGTAGTGTATTAGAGGCATGTTTGAGCTTTCACAACAACGTAAAATTACCATCCACCAGAAAAATAAAGGTTTTTAAATTAAATATTTGTGATTTGGGGCCAGATGTATCAAAGGGTTTTACCCATTCTGTGTCTATGGGAAAATGTGTTTGTACATATGGCCCCTGGTGTCTTCAAAATCGGAATCCTGTCTAAATGATGCAGTTGTTCCTTACCTTCTTCACTTAGCAAAGAACAAACCTTCAGTTTGCATCTGTGACAATTAATTTGTCTGCCACCATGGCATATAGAAAAGAACCTGCAGAGAGATCCTTCCTCACAATTTCTGTCTTTTTGAAGTGTCTAAAAAATACGTTTTCCCACATATAAACATTATTGGGTCCTTTATAAATTGATGACTTCCCCTTTTTGAACCCTGACACAAGGCATTTTGGCAGCACCTTTCTTGGGAGATAGCTTTCTTATTACTTCTTACATCAACTAAGAGGGATAGTGAGCTTCAAGTTCTGTCTGCAAATGAACCTTGCACATTATTTCATCACAACAGAGGGATTTTACCACCACGCCATTCTGTTATCTCAAAAGCTGCATCCAATTTTCACATCAACCAAACAATTTATTTATCAGTTTTCATCAGTGATCCCTTTTCCCGGGTAGAAAAGTCCCTCCCGACTCTTGATGTCAGAAGATTCTTGATATCCTATGTAGATGGCATCTGAGTTTTACTTAAAACTAACCAACTGCTTATTAGATATGTTCCTCTTCGTAATGACATGGCTTTCTCCGTACAGTTCATTGCCAGATGGATAGTCTTGTGTATTAGCTTTTATCAGTTTGCTAACAAGCCCCTCCCTGGCAAACCTAGAGTTCATTCCAGAGAAGGTGTCTACCACAGTTTGGTTAAGGTATGTCTCAGTAGCAGAGAGATGTAAGGCAGCCCCTGGAACTCTGACACTCAGCTTGTTAAGCTCCGAAGAACCCTTTCAGATAACGTTCTGTTGATTGATGCACCTTAACAAATTGTGTATTTTGCGATTAGCCAGCCACGTGATTTGAGACAAGCTTGTTATTTTTTTGGCATGATGATGAAGATCAGTGAAGACAGTACAGTGCAGAAGTAAATGTTATTACTTGTCATCCTAGCATTTTAGGTAACTGAAGTCTTAAACACATTCCAGAGATAGAAATTGTTCACACCTTTTTGGCCAAGTTTATCTCATGCCAATCTGTCTTTCAGGTACTTCTCATTCATCGTTAGTAAGCACCGTCAGCTTTTTTGCACCTGGACTTCCTCTCATTGATTTGCTTCTGCCTCTGAAATTTGTCTGCACTTTCTTGTATGTTACTTGTTTTACGATTAGAATTATTTATGTGCTATGGTGTAGATGAATTATAAGGTACGCTAACTCTTCACAGCCTGCTCTCACAGTTATGGATAGGCATAGAAACTATTACTGAATGTATCATTATTGTTTAAATAAACACTCTACGTGATTATTCCTGTGCCCGTGTGTTCTTTTGTCATAGAGTGGCGACATTTGTAAGTGGCTTCTCCTACCTGTCCTGCCACTAAGGAGTTGAAACATTGATGCGCCTGTCCAGCAGATCACTGTACTTGTGTGGATATTTTAAATAACTAGCTTCATAGTGTTGAATATAAAACGTGTTTTTTTTTTCTTTTCTGTTTTTACTCATCTTTACAATTTTGTTTAACCCACTGATTACTTCACTAGTTGCTTTTTCTATTTTGTGAATACATCATGTTTCACCATAGGTTTGCTTATCCTCCAAACATACTGAACATATTATTTAGCTACATGGGATTACTTTGAATAATAGAACTTACCTTCCCAAACATTTGCACCAACACAGGTCTTCCTCTCCTTATTTTTCTTTTCCTTCCATCTAATGATACAGTTGATTGATGTTGCCTGTGTCCAACCATTCAACAATGCAATTAACTCCTTCGGTAAAACAGTCTTGTCTTCATAAAATATGTCTCAGTCTGTGCTTGTCAGGTCCATTCTTGGCAATTGACAGGAGTATCGTTAATTTCCTTTTGACTGGACCTGACGTTTCTGTGTGACAATCTGTACAACTCTGTCCTTGCTTCCTGATGGATGTCTTCCCTCCGTCCTCTATTTTCTACCCTGTATGCTAAATAAAGGAAACCATGTTTGTGCTTTCAATTTCAGTGTTGTCACTGCCTCTAGTTGCACGTGGGCAACTGCCACTGGGCTTAGGTCTTATCTTTGTAACATGCTGACAAGTTGTGCTTGAAGTGTGCCATTCCGCAGGAGATTTGGTACCCTGGCATTAGAGGTTAAGGGGCCCAGGGAGAAGCTTGATAGGCTGTCCCAAATTCTCCAGCATGTCTTTCTGCAATTCACGTGTCTTGCATTTGGAGGATTTGGATAGTCGGGCATGGGTCACTGATATTTGTCTGCATCCTTTGCGGTGTTCACTTAACCGATCAAGCACAAATGTCTTGTTTGTGTTTGATGTAGAGTGAAAGTCTGTGATACAACACCGGGGCCGGCAGGTCAGAAGGGACAGCTAGGACTTGATGAATGAGCACAACCTAGAAAGAAGCAGAATTTTAAGTTAATCAAGACATTGGTTCAAAATCTGATAGATCAAGTTGTAACATTGATTAGCCAGGGTAGTTAGAAGAAAATGCACTAATTCAAATAGTAGTGTACCAGACCACTTAAAAATGCATTGGCAAAAATGTTATTGAGATAAATGTCTCAAGGGCATATAGCGCAGAGCAGAGATTGTGAGTTGTTTCTTGTAAAAGGTGCTACCGAGAGAGGGTCATGCCTCCTTTAGTGTGATCATGTAAAATGGGAAGACTTTCTAGGTAGCTTAATTTTGCTGTATAGCATTTTAATGTTGCTTATACATATAAGAATGTAAGGGCTGAACTAAGAGGGGACGGGAAGCCAAGGGGTGACCTAAGATGGTGTGAGGGAGATAGTTTGAAAGACGTGCACGTTCAGGGCCAGTTTCTTTCATAGTTGTTGGCCGCTTTGCATTTAATAATTTGGTGACGGATGAGAGTAAATGGGCCCTTGTGAAGAGTCTTCTGCTCTATCTAGGGACCAAAATAAAATCTCACATGCGGAGTTGGTGTAGGCAAGGGGCCCAGTCATGTTTCTTTAAATGAAACGAAGGCAGAGGCCCTGTTAGAGTGAATACGTTTTCAAATTTATGACTGAAAAGTGAGAGTGGGCTATAAGGAAAGGATGGACTCGCCTACAAAGCTCTTACCCCGCAGTCGCACAAACCTCTTTTCCCCTCAATCACAGGGACAGCCATTTAGGTCAGAAGAAAAATTCTTCAGGTGCGGGGTGAAAAACTAATCTGGTTAGCAGCTGACTGACCTTCCAGTGCTGCTTTCCCCCATGAATGACTGCTATTTCAGTACATCCTTTTCTTCTCCAACTCATGACGACTTTCTGGTGCAACAATTACCCTTTGTGATGAGTCTGGTTGCTAGGTAGCACGAATTAGAAGTTCACTAGTGTCTGCTTTCCTGTTTTCATAATCACACTGACCTGGGATGGCTTTGCTTGAGCCACAACCGATCTGTATTCAGATGAAGGGAAAATGTCTAAATAGGAAGTCTTTATATTGCCCAAACTCTCCTGTGGTATAATTAGACCATTAGCAATAATTGAAATGTTGGTAGTTGAATTGGTTCTCCCCAAAAGGGGATACGAGGTGAGTTAGTCAGTTGACATTGTAAACAACTCCAGTTTTTAGATCTCTGGAACATTCTTCTGGATGCCCCAGATGTGGTAAGCTTAAAATGTGAATTCACATTAGTCTGCTGCAGTAGTGACGAGCCAGAAGTCAATTTCTTGTTGCTGTAAGTTTTATTACACTAGAAGTGGTAAAGGCAGCAGTAATGTTCATATTGTGAAACCAGGTTGGAATATGGAGCTTTTCTATGGTAGACCGTTTTGATTCCTTATCCCTGGTACCTTAATTATGGTTTCTCCATTTAACAACTGGTTTGACCGAAAACCCTCCATACATCAAGGTGGGCCGTATGTCTTGTCTTGAGCCTGGCATTTTAATGAAGATACATTTTTGTGCTATCAGACACTAGAGATAACCTTTCAGACTGACCTGCAACAGTGTTAAAACAGAGAGGTGATTGGAGCCATGCCTTTGAAGAAGAATGCTGCCTAGTGGGTTTACTGTGCAGCTCTTAAAAGCAGTTATGGTTCAACTGGTCTGGATGATGCTTTCTTCCAGTGAAACTCCTGAGGTGTACTTCCGCCAAATTAACTGGTGCTTCCTGTTACAATAGCTACACAAATGCAGTATTTCTTTGTAAGGCCAGCCTGCTTTCTGGATCATTCCATCTAGCAGGGACAGAGGAATTAGATGTTCAGTCTTAGTTTGTATAAATGGAATATGGAAACTGCTACTGTGTCTTACGTGGCTACAGAACATGTGACAATGATGTATGTGTTTCTATGATCATGTTTCTGTGAAAACAACTGGCAAATTTCTGGGTCAAAGATTCCCCGTTTTTTGTGTTCTTGGTCTGTCACACCTACTGGAACAATGGTGGGTGATTGTGGCTTATTTTCAGGGTTTTTTCAGATTAAGACTTCTAGTAGTTTTCTGCCTCTCACCAGTGCTCTTGCTCTTCCCTGCTTCACAAATCCGTAGCCAGAAAGATCACCTTGATGTCTACTTAATCCTTACTAACCTTCTCCACCGATAATAGTCATGAACATCTACTTCTGCTGAAACGCCTCCAGAGGTATTTTGCACTTTGAAGCCTCTATGAATAATTGTTCCATGTGCTCCTGATGCTTTGCA
Source organism: Pleurodeles waltl (assembly GCF_031143425.1). NCBI lineage: Eukaryota > Metazoa > Chordata > Amphibia > Caudata > Salamandridae > Pleurodeles > Pleurodeles waltl. The sequence goes on along the minus strand of NC_090443.1, from coordinate 296,987,258 downwards.
TGGTCACTGCTTTGAGGTCTTTCGATATTCTTAAATTGAAGGCTCTCTGCTAATCTCGTAAAAAAAACAAAAACAGCTGAGATGAACCATGGAAAGTCAAATAAGTGGGGCGGAGGACGTTCTTCAAGCCAGCTATATCCTCCACTCCACACCTCATTGTAGTCTGGAGAGTTTTTCGGAGCATCCTAAGTATAAGGAATATTATTTCTAGATGAGTGTTATTTCCACATATTTTGTTCTGCAATTCAGAGATTACTGTGGGCCTGCCGTTCTGTGAGTGCTAACTACATATTTTTTCAGGCACCTCACACAAACTGCCCTTGGATTCTCGAGCCACTTTCGCTGACTGTTCTTTCTCAAAGTGAAGGAACAGCACACTTTTTTTGGAGGGCAGGATGTAGTAAAGAATTCAACACAAGCACATAGAGATGGGAAATGGTTGGTGTTTCTTTATTGGGCCTCGAAGCGAAAATAGTCAGCTCATTTGTCTTTTTGACAGTTACAGTGCCTCATTTAGCAGCTACAAATTAACACTTTTATCTTTTCTATTGCTTTTTTTGGGCGGTATGAGAGGGACTCGGCCAGTGCAGTTTGTTTAGACATTCATTTACGTTTTCATCAGTTAAAAACACATACCATCGAACACTAAGAAAGGGCTACCAGAGTAAAGAATTGCGGTATCATTGCAATTAGTGACAGGCATTTTGATTTAGTGCTACGGTTTCCTGCACAAAGCAAGTTAAGTTCCAGGAAGAGACTCCAGAAACTTTCACTGTCACATTATCTGAATTCTAGCTTTTTGTTTCGGAATCTCCAGTGTCTATTTTTCTTATTTTAGGTGGCCATCTCATCCAATAAAGCAAGATGGCTCTGCATGATTGACCTCCTCGGTGTGATGCGTTTCCTGTGATTTTAGCTGCATGTCATGGAAGTGTTCCCAGCTGTGTGCTTTCAGTATGGCAAGCATTTCCAACTATCGTAGCATCCATGGTGGTAGGATGGGAGTGGGTGGCGGGGTCTAGTCACAATCACAATCAAAACTAGCTCGAAGAGTCACCTTTCAAGTTCTTTACTTAATCCTTCAGCAGGTCAAGTGCACAGCTATGGTAGAATTCTAGCCCACAGAACCTAGCAGCCTCCATTTTAAACAGCTTATTTTATTCTCTTGGAAGTCTCCTTGCATGTATTGTGACTTAAGAGTGGTCATGAACCTTGCATAGTTCTGGCTCTACCAGTAATACTACTATCTGATAGAGACTTCTAGCCACAGATTCCTTACCTTTAAAATATTCCCCAGGCTTTAGACTGTACCTGGACGTTTTTGAGCAGTGTGCCGATAGGTGCCTTTGTTCAGCTTGGTGTCGTCTGCCCCAGAAGTGATGTGTGCGATGCCTCTTTGGGTGCCACCCAGGACACTGATGGCATTTCTTTAGTTTCCACACCAGTCAACGCAGATCTTCAAGAGCTACCCCCCAGTCATTTATTGGCTGAAGGTTTTTTTTCACGTTTTTGTTGACGCAATTTTGGAGAATTTATTTTCTTTTGGTGTGGTAGGGATGTCCCCAAAGAAACCAATGGGTTTTTAAACCCTATGGTGCCTGTCACAGGAAGATGTCTGTAACAGACCCACACTTGGTTTGCAGTGTTTGGAGTAGGACTGCAACTCCAATACCTGCGAAGGCAGCTGTGCCATGAATACAAAGGCGCTGAGTGAGCGTTCTCTGAAGCTGCTTGTCAGACTACCCCCAGATGTTCTCGGGCCCAGATGTGTGGAAGGTCCTGGGACAACTCGAGGAGCTGCTCCAGATATTTGTCATTGAAATAGTCAGTTAAGTCCCACAAGCAAAGAATTCCAAGAAGTTGAACCCCTCTTTGACTTTTCCTTGCCAGTCTAAGTGACTGGATTCGACAATGGGGTGACAACACTAAGGCCTCGCTCCTCGGTTGTGCCTTTGCCTGGGTCCACTCTGTGCCTCCCCGAGTTTCCTGGAGTCGGAGTGACCCCTTGCCGATGTCAAGGGTTTTTATGAGGCCATGCATCTCCTATTTCAGTGGCCCACCCCTCTAAAGTGCCTTACGGACCCCTAGGGGAGGAATCCCTACTAAATTCCCACCCGCAAGTTCCACCCCAGCACCAGTCTGGCCCCCTGGATCCAGTGTTGGATCTGAAGTGACTCCACCTGTGAGACCTCAACCTTCCTTGGAGCCTGCACCAGTGCCATCGTACCCGGCGCTGCTGAAGCCTCGTAACGGCACCAACCCCCATCATTTCTGATCGACGTAGCTGAATGTCGACTCCGGCGCTGGCCTATACCATGTCCTTCGAGTTTGGGCCAGTGTCTTTTAGGCCGTGAGAGGGGGACAAACCGGATGGATTTGAGGACCCTTATTCTTTTAATCACCCCCTAAATAAACCAGCTGGTATCGGGTGGGTTAGATACCTCACCGGACACTGGCTTGGTCTCTCCTACTACCATGGATATGCAGGGACATTTCAAAGATTTTGGGAGCCCTGGGACAAACTTATTTTGGGCTGGGGGGGGGGGGGGGGGTGGTTGGTGAACAGTTCGGAACAGCTTTTAATTTCAGCTCTTTCATGCCCTATACCAGGTAACTGGCTGTGCACAGGTACACTTGTCCAAATTCTTAACATGTTTACATCTAATATTGTGGGGTACTGTCATGTTTTTAATATTGCAACAGCTCACTAATATTACCGCAAATAATCTCTATGCTACCCTCCCATATCTCTTATGTGAGGTCCTGTTTTAATCTAAAAAACTTTTTTTATGGCTGTTGCATGAAACATACACACATTTCTCTGCAAAATGCCTGTAATAGACTCTCACACATTACAAATAAATTAAAGGAAAACAATATTTTAAACAATCTATATCGGAGTTATTCAAGGTCATCAGGGCAAGACTCTCAGAAGAAAAGAGCTGGCTCTATCAGGTGGCCTCCTGAAAGGCTGGGGCCTTGGGCCAGAGTCCACTTTGCCCATGCCTTAAAATGTCTCTGGATATGGTGGAAGGTAGCCTCTTTTGCAGTAGTGGTGTGCAGGGCAGCTGAGGTCCTAAACCTTCAGCTGCCGTCGGTGGCAGTCAAGATTAACTTCTTGATGGAGGTGCTTCACCCTGGAGTTGCCTCTCCGAACCTCTACTCCATTTAATGAATCCCTAACAGACATTCTGCTTGGAGCCTGGCCCTTCATAGGGGCGCCTGTACACAGGACAGTTGCCTGCTACCATGCTGCTGCAGCCTCTAAATCCCTTTAGTTCCCCCTTATACCAACATTGGTGCCTAGTTGGGGGCAGGATCCACCATCACTTAGCCCACTGGCGTTTCATAACATTGGACTAGTGGGTTCTACAGATTTTCCAGAGGGGCTGCTCCATCCCCTTTACAGAAACTCAATGCCATCCACTTACGACTGGCTGATGGAGGGTCATCTATCCTTGCTTACCAGGAAGTGTTGGCTCTTTTGGCCAAAGGAGCCATTAAGTGGCTGCCTGCATCAGAAGTAGGTTGTGATTGCTATTCCCGCTATCTTTCTGGTGCTCAAGAAAGATGGAGGCCTCCGCCCTATTCTAGACCTGTGCCTTCTCCATGCTTTCCTAGAAAAAGTAAAATTCAAGATGCTCACTTTAGCTCCGGTTCAGTCTGCTCTGGAGACTGGATGGTGGTGTGGACTTGCAGGACGCCTACTTCCACTTCCCCATTTTGCCTGCCCACACATGTTAGCTGCGGTTCACGATGGGCCAATAGCACTTCCCGTTCGCTGCGCTTCCTTTTGTCCTTAACGGCGCCCCTCAGGTGTTCACTAAGGTGATGGCGGTGGTTGCAGTTCACCTGTGGAGGTCAGGGGTTCCCGTCCTCCCCGACCTTGACGATTGGCTGTTAAAGGTAGGCTTGCCAAAGTTAATCTTCTTCACTTCCAGACTACGGTGGACCTCCTGCATTCACTGGGGTTCACTATCAATGTGCCGAAGTCACACCTGACTCCTTATCACACTCCCTTTCATCAGCACTGTTCTGGACACAATGTATTTTCAGGCCTATCCTCGAGCAGCAAGTCCAGGATATCCACACTATGATTCCAATGTTTCAGTCTCTATCCTGGATTTCAGTTTGGCTGACTCTAAGACTGTTGTACCTCATGGCATCCTGCTATTGACTCATGTCCATTGGTATATGCAGGCTTGCCAGCAGGACCTAACGTTCCAGTGGACACAGCATCAGGAAAATCTCTCTGTCCTGGTCCAGTTCTTAAAGGGAACTGCAGAGACCTGCACTGGTGGCTGACAAACTGCAATTGGGTCATCAGCAGACCCCTCTCCTTCCCCAACCAGAGTTGACCGTAGTGACATATGTGTCACTCTTGGAATGGGGTTGCCATCTGGGAGAGGTGGAAATCAGAGGACTCTGGTCGCCAGTGGAGTCTTGGCTCCATATAAACGTGTTGGAGCTTCACACGAGCATTGAAAGCCTTCCTTAAATCAGGGGAAGGCTAGCGCATGTGTTCAGGGACATCATCCCACCATATAGTACTGCAATAAACTGGGCAAGGTGAGGTTGTGAACCCTTTGTCAAGAGGTCCTGTGTCTCGACATGGCTGGGACATCAGGGCTCTCTGAATGCCAGGGCGGACAATCTCCGCCGTTGATGCCTAGAGGATCACAAATGACATTTCCTTCCGGACGTGGTGCAGGGTCTTTCAAGTGTGGGGAAAGCCTTGGTTGGATCTTTTTGCCACCTCTGAGAATGTGCAGTATCAGAAGTTCTGTGCGCTGGAGTTGGCTCTTGCTCAGAGACACTTTTTGTCTCGAGTGGAGGTTCGAGCTCCTGTACGCCTTTCTGCCAATACCTCTTCTGCCAAAAGTTTTCAAGAAGATCTACTGGACCCAAGTCATTCTTGTGACTCCGGATTGGGCTTTGAGCACCTGGTCTCTCAAACTCCTAGACATAAGCACCATTCCTCCGATCAGACTGCCCCTTCGAGAGGATCTTCTGTCATAGCAATAGGGCAGGGGATGGCACCTAAACCTGTGTACACTCCACCTTCATGCTTGGAGATTGAGCGTCGATAGTTGAAAGCCTTCAACCTCCCTTCCAAAGTTTGTGATGTTGTTCTGGCAGCTAGGTGTCTCTCCACCATGACGGTATATGCCTGCTGTTGGGGCAAGGTTTTGGCATGATGTGCATGCCAGGGTGTCAATCTAACTTGGGATAAAGGTGCAGAAAGTGGGTTGTTTCTTCTTTCTCTGGCACAGCAGGGTTCTGTTCTCTGCACTGTTAAAGGTTACCTTTCTGCATTTCGGTCTTCTTGCAGTTGTTGGCCCAACCTTCTTTAAGTCACCTGTTGTCACTAGGTTCCTCAAAGGTCTTTAGCATATGTTTCTTCCCAGGCCTTTCATCATGTCCCAGTGGGATCTGAGTCTGGTCCAGACACTTCCTATGTGCGCCCCTTTCGAGTGTCTGCACAGCGGCCCACTTTGTTTGCTTACCATCAAGTATGCTTTTCTGGTGGCCATAACATCAGCCAGGAAAGTCAGCAAACCGCAGGCTCAATCTGTGCACCCTCCTTATGCTGCATTTTACCCAGACAAGCTGGTTCTGAGAACCCATTCCTCCTTCCATCTGAAGGTTGTGATACCCTTTCCTGGAGGCCAAACCATCACATTGCCTATCTTTTTTTGTTCCCCCTCATCCTTCAAGGAAGAGGGAGGCCCAACTGCCATGGTCTTTCTACCTTGAACACATATAAGAGTTCCAGGTGGATGATCAACTCTTTGTTGGAGCAAGGAAATGCAGTGCAGAAACAAACTATCTCACTATGGATAGTACTCTGCATAAAGATCGGCTACGCACTGGCCAAAAATCGACCCAGTAAGGGCTTGCATGCTTATTCCACCAAAGCCAAGACTGCAACCACTGCGTTACCTCCCGAAGTCCCTGTCCTGTCAGGCAGCATGAGCGTCCTTACACATATTTACAAAACATTACTGTCTGGGTGGTCAGGTCCGTTGTGACTGCCATTTTGCCAGTTCGATCCTGCAGGACATTTTGGTCTACACGGTTTCGTAGACCCATCTCTGAGGAGGTATTACTTGGGGTAACTATTCTAAGGTAAGGAATCAGAGGCTAGAAGTCTCTATCCGATGGACAAGTTACTTATTTTCAGTAGCTCTCTGTTTGGTAGAGACTCTAGCTACAGATTCCTTACCGACCCTACAGTCCTCCCTGCTCTGCGAACTGATATCAGTTTAGGGTCGCCCTTCTGAGGGTCTTAGCAGTGAACACCAGTGGGTCAGCATTCTTAGTGGTTTCATGCTTCTGTTTGAAAAGTCACAAAAAACTGATGCCAGCTTTCTGGGGGTGTGCCTATATAGCACCATGCATGTCACTTCTGGTGCAGAGCTAAACAATGCCGCCTCCCGGCACGCAGAGGCACTGCTAGCCAATTTTCTGGAGCCAGTGTGACTCATGGGGAGTATTCAAAGGTAAGGAATCTGCGGCTACTATCTACCAGACAAGGTGTTACTGACGGTAAGTAATTTGTTCTTTTCTCTTATAAATGCACAATTAAGTGGCTGCAACTTATTGTGCATTTTAACAATATTCCTTCTATTAACTCCACTTTTGGTGAGTGTTAAAGAACTGATGAACAGTGCTGCAGATGTTGTTTAAAATAGTTATCTTTAAGTCTGGCATTGAACTATACTGTTGCTGGACTGCGAAAGTGTTTTCATGCCAGTGGGAATTTGATGAGAGCTCATGAGTATGAAAATTGTTCATCTTACTAACTAGTACTTCTAGTCCATACTCCTTCATCTTCCATTTTGTCCAATATCCGCACCCTGCCTCGTGCCTGGTACTTCGGATCTTGTGGGCCTGCCTTTCAGAACCTTCAGCTGAATATAGTGCCTTCAGAAATTACAATGCTTATTTTTTGTTACTAAACATTTGTGATTTTAACAAAAACTGTTAACATTGAATATTAATTACATTTTTCCATCAAAGCCTGCCAGATAGAACAGCTGTCTAGTGACAAAATACTTTTTTGGGGACATGCAGATAGCTGTCCTGTAAAGCAACTCCCATCCACTGCTTTCTATTGCTGAATTATTTGTTTTAGCCTGTCCATCTAGTCTTTGTACCTCCCGTGGAGCACAGTATGTTTACCTTCCCTCTGACTGGCCCCTTCTATCTCCCCCTATGTTTTTTTTTGGGGGAGGGGCAGTTTTTTTTCCATTTTTTAAAATCACTTCATGAGACTTCATGCATTTCACCCTTTCTCGGTTTCTTTCCCCTATTTTCTTTTCATATTATTCAAAAAATGTCATTTTCTACATCGTTTTCTTTCTAGCTGCACTTACGTATGCTTTTACTCTTATACAACTTTGTCCTTCAAGCCTCTCTCTCCCATGCGCTTAAACTCCACGTTGCACATTTGCTTGTTCCCTTCTGCCCCACTTCGTGTTGCTGTGCCTCAGTTTGCTTCCCTCCTCCCGAGCCCTCGATGTTGCTTTCAAAACCCATGTTCTTTCCCACCCACTAAAGTTCGTAAAAATATGTGTGTGTGTGTGTGTGTGCATATATGTGTGTGTGTGTGCATATATGTGTGTGTGTGTGTATATATAGATGTGTGTGTGTGTGTATATATATATGTGTGTGTGTGTGTGTGTATATATAGATGTGTGTGTGTGTATATATGTGTGTGTGTGTGTGTGTGTATATATATATATATATCAGGGGTGTGGAATTTATTAAAATATCTACTTGTCCAGGGGACAGGTTGCTTCTCAAATCTACTTGTCCTGTAAAAAGATCTACTTGTCCCTTTGGTGCCATGTAGTGTGGCGACAAATTATGGCAGCAATTAATAGCCTCTCTGATTATGCCAGGGCTACTACCATAGTAGGGCTTGAATACTTGGAGTTTCAATCCCTACTGTAGCAATTTCCTTATTTTGCCACCTTTCTGCAGATCTGCATACTGGGGCTGGAGGAAGCAGTAAGCAATAGTTTCAGGGCTGGAATGCCTTTGAGTCTGCAAACCTACTAACCTGCATGTTTTAAAGATTTTTACCAGCTTCTCTCTAATATTTTCCCATAATAAGAAAGGTTGGACATTTACTCCTGACAATGGCAGAATTAGAACTTCTTCCAGGGTTGGGAAGAAAGTGGCTGGAGGGAAAATGAACTTGCAAATGCTCAATAGATTTTCACATGAGCAAATCTACACATCGTATTTACCCATGCTAAAATACAGTTCACAAATATTTTATAGGGGTACGACATATACCATGGGTGCACTTTTGTGACTTTCTTTAAAAATTTGGGGTTACATGTAGGTAGGTTCAGATTTGTGACCTGCAAATTGCGAGTCGCAAATCCGAATGTAGGATGGTGTCCTTGACACCATCTGTGATTCGCAAGGGCTTCGCAAATGCCCACCTCATGAATAATCATGAGGTGGGTCGCAATTTGTGACCCCCTCGCGAATGGTGGCCTGCTGGAGACAGCAGACCACCATGTCTGTGACTGCTTTTCAATAAAGCAGTTTTTTTTGTTTGTTTTTGTAATGCAGCCCGTTTTCCTTAAAGGAAAACGAGATGCATAACAAAAATGAAAAATGAAACGTTTTCGTTTCATTTTTTTCAGAGCAGGCAGTGGTCCGCAGGACCACTGCCTGCTCTGAAAAAATGTTTACAGTGACATTCACAATTGGGAAGGGGTCCCATGGGGATCCCTTCCCTTTTGCGAAAGTGTTAGCACCCATGCGTTCGCGGTCACAAAACATTCCTACATTGCACTGCGAGTTGCAATTAGGAAGGGAACACCCCTTACTAATTGCGAGTCGCAAATCTGTTTTGTGATTCGGTAACCAGGTTACTGAATCGCAAAACTGGGTTTGTGCATCGCAATGTGCTTTTTGCATGTCGCAAACAGCGAAAGTCGCTGTTTGCGACATGCAAAAAGCTACCTACATGTGGGTCTTGGTCCCTAATTAGGTCTGGTGTTAACAAAGACATTTTGTTTTTATTAAACTTCTATTTCTCTCTCTTTCGGCTGGCTTTACTGTGAGTGATCGCATTCTGCTCTTCCACAAGGAGCATATTGCCACACAAAGTAGTTTTGTTCAGTGTCCGGAACTACAGTGGCATCGACTCCATCTTAGATTGTTTTCTTTCCGCCATCGGGTTCAGACGTGTTCCTCTTCGCTCCATTATTCGGATCGGAATTAATCCTCGAAAAGCATCATTATTGTTTGCGATCAGGAAACATCTTCCATCGACACAGACGAGACAACCGCTTAGGTGGCCCTTCGGGGCTTCCGAGGCCTGGTCGGCCCGACCACAGGCGTTGTCGAAGCTTAATGGACCGGACCCCTTTCCGTTTCTGCCCGAAGTGCCACGCTAAGTATCCCTATACAACCCAGCATCGGGTCTGTAATCTGGGTCTGTAATCTGCGAGGCCTGCAAGTCCTTTCGATCAGAAAAGACCTTGAGGGATCGGAGGGCGAGGCGGATGCAGATGGCGTCAAACTTTGGAACACCTCGACGTCGAAGAGGAAGAGATGGCTATCTCCATCTAGGGATCGGACCCAGACGACTCCGACGGAGACCGACTGCCTACAGCAGGCCAAAAAGTGAGTACACCTGCCCCGACCCAACCCCACAGTGAACCGAAGAAACATAAGGCCTCGGGGACGCCACTGCCTGAAGGCCATGGCTCAACCCATAAAAAAAATAAAGCGGTGACCAAGAAACACCTTCGGCACCGAAAAAGGCCAAAATCGTGCCAAAGTCCTCAGACTCGAGCCGAGAACCCGGCGTCGAAAAATCTCGACATCACCTTGTCGAATCGACTAAGCCTTGAAAGAGCCTTTCGGAGCCGAGGCCTTCCATCAGCATGGGCATTTCGGTGCCGAGAAAACCGGCTTCGGAGCCGAAAAAGACCTCATACACTGAGGAACATGGGCTCTCTAAACAGCTAAAAGAGAGGCACAGATTTGAAGAGGAGCTTCCAATTGAAGAGTTTGACCAAACGCAGGCACGGATTCAGATCCATAAAGATACTGGAAAGATCCAAACTGCTCCTCCTCTCAAATTCAAGAGACAGCTGGTTTGCCAACCACAATCTGTGACTGATCAGCCAACAGCTAAAGTGGCCAGGGAAAAATCGCCAATTCGCCATTTTTCGCCAGAACTTTCTCCCCTGCATTCGCCACAAAGGACAGGGTCACCTATTGCCACGCCCACTGCACTGTCACCCACACACACTGTGCAGTCGCAAGATGATGTAGACCCCTGGGACCTCTACGATCCAGTGCTACCCTTCAAAACCATCTCCACCGTAGGATAGCACCTCGTACACCCAAGTCTTTGCCAGGGCTGCTGCATTCCATAATGCTAGCATGCATTCAGAGCCATTGGAGGATGACTTCCTCTTTATTACACTGGCCTCCATGCATGCCTCATACCAGAGCCTGCCTATGCTCCCAGGCATGCTTAAACATGCTCAGCAAGTTTTTTCAAGAGCCAGTAAAAGGAAGAGCCATCAAACCCCGGGTGGAGAAAAAGTACAAACCACCCCCGTCGGACCCACTGTTCATCATTCAACAGCTGCCACCGGACTCTGTAGTGGTTGGTGCTGCAAGGAAAAGAGCCAACTCACAATCATCAGGAGATGCACCACCTCCAGATAAAGAGAGTCGCAGATTTGACGCTGACGTTATGACCGAGCTCCCTGGGACGAGATGAGTGATATCATTCAGCATCTCCCCAAGGAATATCAAAAACGGTCTCAGCCGTTGGTAGAGGAAGGGCAAGCGATATCCAACAATCATATTCATTCGGTATTGGATTCCGCTGATACTGCCGCAAGAACTGTGAACACAGCAGTCACAATTAGACGGCATTCTTGGCTAAGGTCCTCAGGGTTCAAACCTGAGATACAGCAGGCAGTACTGAACATGCCATTTAACCAGCAACAACTGTTTGGGCCACAAGTGGACACAACCATTGAAAAGATGAAGAAAGAAACGGACACGGCCAAAGCCATGGGTGCGCTCTACTAGTCCCAATATAGAGGGACATTCAGGAAACCGCAATTTAGGGGAGGTTTCAGGCAACAGCCTTCAGAGGCATCCACCTCTCAAGCAAAACCCACCTACCAATCCCCAATCTTAAAGAGGGGGGTGTCGCGGCTCCTTCAGGGGACAATTCCCAAGATCAAGGGGAAAGTTACAGGCCACTAATAACAAACAGTGACTTCACTGTCCCCCTTCCCCAACTCACATCACCAGTGGGGGTAAGACTAACATTTTACCACAGACATTGGTCAGACATAACCACAGACCCATGGGTCCTATCAATTTCCAACATGGTTACTGCATAGAATTCACACATTTCCCTCCAGATATTCCACCAAGAGCGCATAAACTGTAAGCGCAACATCTAGACATGTTACAAATAGAGGTGCAAGGTCTATTAACAAAACAAGCCATAGAACTAGTACCTCACCCACAAAAAGGAACAGGGGGTTATTCCCTATATTTTCTTATTCCCAAAAAGGACAAAACACTAAGACCAATTTTAGATCTCAGAACTCTAAACCTTTTTATCAAATCAGAACACTTCCACATGGTCACACTACAAGATGTAGTCCCCTTACTAAATAAAGGAGAATACATGTCAGCACTGGATCTAAAAGATGCGTATTTCCATATACCCATCCATCCATCTCACAGAAAATACCTCAGGTTTGTCATGCAGGGCAAACATTACCAATTCAAGGTATTGCCCTTCGGGATAACAACAGCACCCAGAGTATTTACAAAATGCCTTACTGTAGTAGCAGCTCATATAAGGAGACATCACATGCACGTGTTCCCATATCTCGACGATTGGCTAATGCAAGCCAACACTCCACATCGGTGTCAAAATCACACACAGTATGTAATAGATACCCTACACAGACTAGGGTTCTCTATAAATTACCAAAAATCTCACTTACACCATCCAAACTACAACAATACTTGGGAGCAACACTCAACACACAAAGAGCAATTGCCACTCCAAGCCCACAAAGAGTTCAATCATTCCAAACCATGGTATCAAACATACAACCAAATCAGCATTACACAGTCCGATTTGTCATGAAACTCCTAGGCATGATGGCATCATGCATCGCAGTTGTCCCAAACGTGCGGCTACACATGCGGCCCTTACAGCAATGCCTTGCAAAACAGTGGTCACAGGGTCAACTCCAAGATCTAGTGTTGATAGACCGCCAAACACAATATTCGCTTTAATGGTGGAACCCTGTAAATTTAAACAAATGGCGGCCTTTTCAAGTCCCTGTGCCTGACGCCATTCTCACAACAGAAGCGTCAATGATTGGGTGGGGGGCACACCTCAACAATCACAATATACAAGGACAATGGGACAGTCAACAAAGAAAACTACACATAAATCACTTACAACTGCTAGCGGTCTTCCTACCACTAAAACCTTTTCAACCTCTTCTAGTTCACAAACACATTCTTGTCAAAACAGACAATATGACAACAATGTACTACCTAAACCAACAGGGGGGAACACACTCATCGCAACTATGCCTCCTAGCACAAAAGATTTGGCATTGGGCAATTCACAACAACATTCGCCTAATAGCGCAATATATTCCAGGCATTCACAGTCAATTAGCCGGCAATCTCAGTCGAGATCACCAGCAAACTCCCGAGTGGGAAATGAATCCCCAGATAATACAAGAATACTTTCACCACTGGGGGACACCAGACCTAGATCTGTTTGCAACAAAACAAAACGCAAATTGCCAAAACTTCGCATCCAGGTACCCACACCCTCAGTCCAAGGGCAATGCTCTATGGATCAATTGGTCAGGGATATTTGCTTACGCTTTTCCCCCTCTCCCACTCGTTCCTTTCCTAGTCAACAAACTAAGTCAAAACAAACTCAAACTAATACCCATAGCACCAACACAGGCATGCCAGCCGTGGTACACCACACTGTTGGACCTCTCAGTAGTACCTCACATCAAACTCCCAAACAGACCAGATCTGTTAACACAAACAACAGATCAGACACCCCAATCCAACAACGCTCAACCTAGCAATCTGGCTCCTGAAGTCTTGGAATTTGGCTATCTAAATCTTCCAAATGAGTGTATGGAAGTCATTAAACAGGCAAGAAAACCTACCACAAGGCATTGCTATGCCAATAAATGGAAAAGGGTTTGTTTTCTACTGCCAAGCACACCAAATTACACCGTTAGATGCCTCCATACAAGATATTGTGAGTTATTTACTACATCTACAAAAAGCAAATCTCGCTTTTTCTTCCATCAAAATTCATCTCACTGCAATCTCTGCTTACTTGCAGATTAAACACACAAAATCACTATTTAGGATACCAGTTATTAAAGCATTTATGGAAGGACTAAAAAGGATCATGCCTCCAAGAACCCCACTGGTACCCTCGTGGAATCTTAATATCGTACTTACACGACTCATGGGTCCACCTTTTGAACCCATGCACTCTTGCCAAATCCAATTCTTAACTTGGAAGGTAGCATTTCTAATAGCCATCACTTCACTACGAAGAGTTAGCGAAATACAGGCGTTCACTATCGAAGAACCCTTTATACAAGTACACAAACATAAAGTGGTTCTCCGCACAAATCCAAAATTTCTGCCTAAAGTCACCCTTTCATTTAAACTAAACTGTGGAGCTCCCAGTCTTCTTTCCAGAGCCAGACTCAGTAGCAGAAAGAGCACTGCATACAGTAGACCTTAAAAGAGCACTAATGTGCTATATAGACAGAACAAAAACATTTAGTAAAACTAAGCAGTTATTCGTCGCTTTCCCCAAAAAAACCATGCTGGTAACCCCATATCCAAACAAGGTATAGCCAGATGGATAGTTAAATGCATACAAATTTGTTACCTAAAAGCTAAAAGAGAGCTACTCATTACACCAAAGGCACACTCCACTAGCAAGAAAGGGGCAACTGGCCTTCTAGGTAACATACCAATGACAGAGATTTGTAAGGCAGCCACTTGGTCTACACCTCATACGTTTACCAAACACTATTGTGTAGATGTGTTAGCAACAAAACAAGCCACAGTAGGACTGGCTGTACTTACAACATTATTTCAAAGAACTTCAACTCCTACAGGCTGACCACTGCTTTTGGGAGCATTACTACTTTGTAGTCTGCACAGCATGTGTATCTGCAGCTACACATGCCATCGAACGGAAAATGTCACTTACCCAGTGTACATCTGTTTGTGGCATGTTCCACTGCAGATTCACATGCGTCCTCCTACCTCCCCGGGAGCCTGTAGCCGTTTAAGTTGCAATTAGAAATTGTATATATGTAAATAAACATTCCTTTAGCACAAACGATGTACATACATATCTATTCCATTGCATGGACATCTTTACTATTCTCATTCTACCACTCCTACCTCACCCTATGTGGGAAAACAATCTAAGATGGAGTCGATGCCCATGTGCAATGGAGCCGAAAGGGAGGAGTCACTCGTCCCGTGACTCGAAAAGACTTCGTCGAAGAAAAACAACTTGTAACACTCAGAGTCCAACACTAGGTGGCAGGAACAGTGCACAGCATGTGCATCTGCAGCGGAACATGCCACGAACAGATGTACACTGGGTAAGTGAAATTTTCTATCTATCTATCTATATGTATATATTAGATTGCTAATCCATTTCGTATCGGTAAACACAAAGGAAAAAAAAAAATTGCTTCTGTCAGTTTGTGGATATGATCATGCTTGGTGCATATGCACACAAAATTAAACATCTGGCCGTGTGGGCTTTTTTTCCCTCCTTATTAGTTAGCCATGCTGCACTGCATGAGGGATGGTATGCAGTACTGCCAAAACTATTGGCAAAACCAGTGCATTCAATAAAAACTAGATCTTTTGGCTTTGCCAGTGTTTGTTTGCTTGCTACACAATGGTTTGCAATGAAGACTGACTAGGGAAGTAGTTAATTGAAGAAACGGATTGTATTTAGGCAATATTAAATACTTTTAACTGTTTATCATGTTAGCAAAACAAATTAAAGAGCAGTATGCAAAAACACGAAGTAAAGCAGGTGAACAGATGAGATTCCCACTCTATAGAGTTGTGAGATGATTACGAAGTATGCAGGGAGTTTTCAATAGGATACCGTAGTTTGTAATGAGGGTGTACATCTTATTGTGTATCTCGTTTCCATTTCAGCACAGTGCTGTTTCATTATTCTAAATGCAGAAAGAAACACCAGCAGCTACAGTAGGCTTTATTGGGCCATGATTTCCATTTGAGGACAAAGAAAAGTGTTTTATGAGTCTGTTTTTAGCATATATTTTTTTAGCGTGTCTTAACTTTTTGGTTGCAGTAGCCATACAGGAGAGGTAATAAAACATATGTTAATTTGGGTCTGCGAACTGTAGAATAGCTCGCTTCACTAAAACAGTGCTGCCTGATGGCACTATTTTAGGAAGAGTTGTAGTTCAGTGGTTCTTAACCTGTGATCCGGGGACCCCTGCTCAGTCTGCTCAGGGAGACAGTGACTGTTTAGAAAATTGAATTGAATTAACAGACTAATGCATTAGCGAAGTGCATATCAATGAAGAAGCAAAAGGTAAACTTAAAACATTTAAAACATTCTGCAGATGTGAAGGAATTTGAAATTGGCGGCTAAAAATTAAAGGCCTGAATTAGATTTCGGCGGACGGGATACTCTGTCACAACAGTGATGGATATTGTGTTGAGTGAAATCTAAATACCATTATTTCCTGTGGGATTTATGTCGGCAAACTTGGATATCTGTCACTGTTGACAGAGTAACCCGACCGCGGAAATCTAAATCCGGCCCTAAGTTTGTACCCATAGATTGATGAGTGGGAGCAGTGCAAATGGATGAAACAGAATACAGAAATGGATGATGAGTGGCCACAATAGAATTTAGGAAAGCTCCAACCTTCCCATAAAAGGTTTTTTTTTTTTTTTTTTTTTTTTTTTTTTGGTGCGTGCTTGTTTTTTTTTTTCTTTTATTTTCGTTTCATATTTGGTTGAGAGAGGATTGTGACACACTGGTGAAGGATCCACACCCACCAGATCATGATATAATTTTGCGTGCCTCTATGATAAACATGGAGGGGGGATAGCAGTGCTTGAGAGAGTCAATAAAATGTGTTAAATTTATAGACGATATTCATCTTCTAAGACTTGAAACCCTCCAGATCAAATGGACTGACTTGATTAATCTAATTTGGCATTAGCTTTTGTGTTAGACCAACTAATGCCCAGATATAGCATTCAAACGTTGGAAATCAAAATTCAGTTCCCTTTAATCCGACAATATCAAGAATATTGTACTTAATGTTTATTTTTTTATGTAAAATCCAACTTCATGCTAACAAGTTTCAAAGAATATTTATCTTTGTTTAACTTTAGTATCCTAGAAATCATTAAAACTCCTAAAGGGGCCCATATGTAGGTATTGTCTGTAGTGAAAATTATGTGTAAAAATAGGCCGGCTTTGGCAGTACCTTGGCCCTATCATTTTAGAACATTTGGTTGGGCTATTATTTGATTATTTAGTAGGAAACAGCTGGGAAATTCTCTCTGTTTGAGACAGGAGCAACTTTGTTAATAGACTGATTGCAAAACTGCAACTTACAGATAAACTTGGTGATACAGATGCTAATCGTAATTATCTTCTAGATCACTACAATCAGCAGTTAGCGGAGGCAGTAGAGGACATGAACTCTTGACAGAAAATCTGGAGCACTACGTGGCACAGTCACTGAGTGGTTCTAAGAAGATTTAGCCATGTAAGCTGTGCCAATTAAAACGTAGATGGTGTGTGGGCTTTGAAGCGAAGGCAAAAATACAAATGGCTTCTTTTTAACAATGATTATAAGAAGTCAATAAAGTTGCCAAGAAGGCATATTATGCTGGAAGAAAAAACTTTAAAGGCCCCCAATGTTTCCAAAGCTATTTGCCATCAATAGAAATTTTCTCAGAACCTAAATGTAACTCATTTGCATTTTTGTTTATTTTTAATTCATAGCAGAAAATATTCAGTATTAAAGCTCATTTGGTATTTTGCAGTTCCAGGCTCAAGAGTTTATTATAGCAGCCTAGTAATTTCTGAAGGTACAGAGACGAGTTGGTTCTCCTTACTGAGTGATGAGGTTTGTTCGTCTTTAGAGAAATATGTCCATGTGTTCTGGCTCTATTATCCTTGCAAATTTGCATTAAAAATTCACGTTGAACTCAAATTTTATGCCATGGGCATTATTAAATATACACTGGATACTTGCTGCATTCCAGATGTATTAAAGAATGCACGCTTTGGCCCATTATTGGAAAAAAATCCTCATTGGATTGCACAGGATGCAGCGCTAGAGGTGTGGTAACTGCATTATTGGATGCCTTGCACAAGCATGCAGATCATAATGTTCCAGCAGCTCCGATTCTGGCACCAAAGCTTTGTGACTAAACTTACCACTTATTTGGGCCCTTACTTATCGGCTATGAAAACACTGACATAAGAAATGCCACATAGTTGGATATTGTTGCCTCTACATTTTAACCTATATATGGCCCCCCCGCTAACATGTGATGCAATCTTTTGTCTATACTGTTCTGATGTATGCTGATGATACCTACATCATATTTGTGGCTGATGAGTATCCCTGCACCAGGGCAGAAAAAATATTAAAATGTCTGACAAATGTGCAGCAATGGATGGCCCAATCATTTTAAACTAAATGGGGTGGGGGATAGAAGTCAAGCCTTCATTCTGACCAACACAAGTGTGGAATCACGTTCTGGTTTGGATCATTTTACCTAAAACTTAGTTCTGTCTGTGGTGTCAAAAATGTAAGTGTTATGCTTGATTCAGCCCACTGGATCAAGGGAAGTCGGTGGGGAATATGGTCTTTATGACCTTGCGGTTTTGAAACACACTATCCGTATGTTTATATTCCAGCAAAAAATACTGGTTGTTAACACTCAGCCAGGTTAAATTATTGTAATGCCCTGCAACAGGACATGCTAGTCAAATCTATAATAAGCTTCAGCTGGTACAGAATGCAACAGCAAGGCTGGTCTTTGAGATTACATGCCAGTCTGTGTAGTCCTTTCGGACTAAGCTGCATTTTCTCCTGTAAACTAGAGAGTAAGGTTTTAAGTTATGTTTTATTCACACATCTCTACATGACGAATGCTCATATCTAAGATTTTCATTCATACAAACCCACCGCAGTTTAAGATCAGGGAAGAGAAGCCTCCCCTGTCAGAGTACCTATGTTTTTTCATGTTACTCTTGGGTGGGAAAGCTTTTTCTTTTGTCACAGCCAGACTTGATTAGCGTGCACTTGAAATTGTGACAAGAATCTTTGTTGAAGGTCAGTAAATTGCAGAATTCCTGCTTATATCCCAATTCTTTTTTTCTTTTATTTTCTCACTCTCGTTTTACTGACTTGCTTGACATGCATCCTGGTTCTTTTGGGTGATTCTTTAACACTTTCCAGTTACAGGAGGGGGAGGTGCACAGCAGGAACCACTAATGTTGGTTGTGTGACAGAGTAGTCTACATCCTCAGGGCTAGACCACATTGCTGTAAATGCTTTTCTAAGGATACCCCACATTTGTTTAGAATGTGATTACTATACCCAACCAGAGATGTTTCTGGTGGGTACCGGGGTGTTTATTTAATTTTGGCGTTAGAACATCTGCAGTTTAAAGCAAGGTGTCTGCTGGTGGGATAATAGTTCCAGTTGTAAATGGAACCCTACCCTCTGAGTCCATGCTTATAGGGTGACAACCTTGTTCCAGGTCCTAAGGGACGCAATTCTCTGTTCTGAACTTTTGTGTGTTCATCTTCTACACTGAGTGTTTGAAGCATGCTCTTGTGAACTAAATAGATTAACACTTTAAAACTGTGATTTAAGGCTGAGAGGTTCAGGACTGGAGACCCTGTCCCTGACTGAAGTGAGTTGGTCACCGTACCTGCTCAGCTATTCCATTCTTTTCACCTGGCTATGCAGCTCCTTTATTGTCAGTACTACCCACACATTCTTATATTTTTTTCTTGGTCTTCATTAGGCTTGTTCAAATGACTCACACAAATGGAGTTGAGCCATAACTATGGAGACATCCTTTGTATGTGCATACAGTGGCAGCAGGCTGTGTACTGCGAAAGCGGAGAGATTTGTGCAAACCTTGCTACATTTTAAAATTTCAGAAAGGTGTTGGCACATAATTTGATCTAAATTCTGCATTGTGTGCTTGAGAGCATCACCGTGTTTAGTTACTGCATTTATTTTTTCATTGTAAATGTAGGAATCTGGCCTGGTGTGGGGTGAGCACCTATGGTGTTATCACCTCAAACCAGGTCCAGGTATCGTCTGTTTGTGAGATGTAGACAGAATCTAGGAAGCTAGGGCTCACTAGATGTAGCTGTGGATGAGCAGCCAAGACTTATCTAGGAGACATACAAAGCTTATGCAATACCACTATAGTCACACAGAACTTACCCATATGAAAGAACCACACAGTGTTACAAAAATAAAGGAGCTTTATTATTGTAAACCAAAGACTAAAATACTGGTATCGAAAGCAACATAAGAGTCAATTATCAGAAAACAGTGGAGACCCTAGGGGGAGACCAAACCATATACTGAGTAAGTGGAATGAGACAGTCAGCCCCCCCCAAAAGTAAGTGGAATCTGTTGAGGGGAGCTGGAGGAACTAGGAACCTCAAAAGGTAAGTACCAGAGTGCCCTCCAGTGACCAGGAGAGAAGAGGTAAGTACTGGGTTGTTCCCCAAACCCACAGGCAAACTTTGGTAAAGGACTATGCAAGACTAGAAGAAACAGAAGGAGGATCCTAACAGGAGAGGACCTGCAAACGAAGGGGACCAAGTCCATTTCCAATTAGAGTGTCCGGTTGGGGCAGGAGCCACTACCCACCCTTCTGGAGATGCAGGGCCAGGTTGACAGTGAAGACCAGGAGACAGCTATGAGGCACAGAAGCAGGATAAGAGTTCCAGAAGTGATGTAGTTCATCGGAAGAAGAGTTGCAGTCAGTCAGGGGTGTGGAAAAAACACCAACAAGCCTTGGCAAAGACAAGAGTTGCAGAGCTGCTATGGACCAGAAAGGACTTTAAGGGGACTCAACCCAAGGAAGGGAGTCCCAGGTGACCCTCAGCATTGAGGAGAGTCAGAAGTCGAGGATGCAGCCCCCACAGGCAACTCACAGGCAGCAGGGACAGGAGTCGCTGTGAGGCCCACTCAGCATACTGGAGAGGAGTCCCATGTCTCTGGAGTAGCAGGCAGGTGACTATGGTTTGCAGGGAAGAGTATTGGAGGCCGGGTCTACATGGAGCCTGAAGATCCCTTGGAAGAAGAGCCAACAAGTCTTGGTAGCTGCTAGAGTCGCAGTGCACAGGGGTACTGTCATGCAAGGACCAGCAATGGCTTACTGTCTCCCAAGTTAAACAGCTGGTAGAGAGGACAAAGGGGACCACTCCAGACCACCACCTGTGATGCAGGATCCACACAGTTTTGCAGGAGAGAAGATCCACGCAGCTTGTCGTCATTGCAGTTGGTGCCTGCGGATGCAGAGGAGTGACTCCTTCACTCCAAGGGTGATTCCTTCTTGCTTCTCTTGAAGGCTGAAGATTTGTCTCCCTCGGAGGATACACAGCCGGGGAAATGCTGTAGTTGCTGGAAGGAGCCGGAGTAACAATGTTGCAAAGCGGAGTCATTGCCGGAGTTGCAGATTGTCAGTTCCTGGAGGGTCCAGTTGCAGTTCCGGTGGCCAGGAGATGAAGTAAACTATGCAGAGGGTTCCTGCTGGAATCTTGCCTGTTGAGTCTGAGGACCCACCCAAGAGGGAGACCCTAAATAGCCCAGGAAGGGGGATTGGTAAACACCAGTGAGAGTTAGTTAGTTATCTGCCCAACACACTGTAGTTTTATTTCATTTTTAGGGTCGAGCCTGCGTTGCATGCGTATCGCAGCGAGACTCTTTAGTGTTCAGAAAAGGGCTCGGATCCCTGTCAACATCACATCAGTGTTTTTTATTGGTTTGTGGGCTTGCCTAATAAAATCTGCTTGCTTTCATTAGTCGAAGGCACGCATAAGTCATGCCTTTTCCGGTGGCTAGCCCACCTCGAGCGCAGCGACCAAGTACAGAAAACATGCGAGGCTCGCTCTTTTCCATCAGGCTCGTGGACTTCTTCTTTTTCTCTAATTTACGAGCGCGATCTCGCTTGGCAGAAGTCGAGCGCTTTACATAGTTAATTGCACTTTTTCGGGTTATGTATATAAAAGCACTTTTGCCCGATAGGTGAAAAGTCGTGTTAGGAGTTTACAACGCTATCAGCTCTAACATGACCAAACGCGAGACCCGTTGCATTGCAAATGCTTGTTTTAGCTTGTATTCCAGTGCTGCTCTTAAGACGGCTACCAGTTGCTTTATAGTCATTCAAGTTTTTTTCAGTATCCAGTAAAAATGATGGACACATTCTTCAGCGTTAGGCTATCCCCAGACTAGATCCAGAGTATTTTTCATCAGTGCTCCGGAAGGCGGCACTGTGTGACTATTATTTGACTCCATACACAGCTGGAATTGATGGAGCGGAGGCACGTACAGGCCCTATACCTGCTGATGTCCGTCCCTTTCCACACTATTTGATGCAGATAACGAGCTCCTTTCCTAACTTCATCAGTTTTTCAGACAACTTCATAACTGAGGCTGGGGACCAATGCCCCCACTGAAAACAATAGGATTCAAAAGGTGCAAAACTTCAGAAAGGAGATGTTACTCATATGCCTGTATAAGGTGTGCACACAGTGCTTGGGCTTTGGGCACAACTCAACCGTGTGACAGATGTGCATTCATGTATCCCAAGGCAATTTGGTAATTTGGGACCGAACTCCACATTGCAGAGCACAAGAAACAGTCACGGTTAAAGCATCAGTCACTTCTAGTTTGAAGGCTGGTAAGTCCAAATCGCAGTCTAGACCCAGGCCAAGTAGGACTTTGTCATCCCGTTGTTTTAAGTTTAGCAAAAAGGCTGCAAAGGCATCCTCATAAAGATCACCCTGCTCCAATATCTCTTGATTCTCTACCGATGCTGCTTTAAGTATCCGTATGCTCCAAATTCCCCAGGCCATCATCGAGGACACAAGAAAATAGTAGTCTTCACAGAAGTAATGCTGCAGATTTTTGGTGCGATTAAGGTCCCCTCTGGTGTTCTTCAGGCCCATCCCCAGGGAGCTGGAGGGGTTTTGTATCCAAATTCAAAGTTCCAGACTGGTTCCTTCCATACCAGCGCCAATACAGACTCCACCTGTGTCAGTCTATGATTTGATGCTAATTTCTGACCCCCAAACTAAGGTTGCCCCCATATGTAGCGCCAAGAAATTACAAACAAATCTCAGTAGCTATGCCGGATGCTGATACCAGCAGACGATTTATGCTATTTTGATTCTGATACAGATCCAGTGCCAGAAATACTCAATGTCCCTCAGGACATATATGTTGAAGAGTTAGACAGATTGCTCCCCTTTAATATAATGTAGATTTATGTAGTACTAGTTTTGCCATCTGCGCAGCCAACGGAAGAAATCACTTTGATTGCGGTGGTGTCTCGGAGTGCTGCAGAAGGACTGGCTTTGCAGTGGCGCCCTGTAGAAACACAAACAAATGTATTGACTGAAATTAATCTACCCCAAACTATACAGGATGGTTAGGACGCAGCCAAGTATGTAAACTGCGCTTGTCTGGATGATACAGACTTCATCAGCAGAGCTATTGGCAGTTGTGTCCCGCTGAGGAAATAAGCCGGGGTGTGATCATCATGTCTTTTGGGGTGTGCAAACATCCTTAATAGACATGTTGTTTGACAGCTCCAGGCTGTTTGAATAGTTCTAGGGCCGAATCAGCCTTTTCTCCAAACATCCTTGTGGGGTATTGACTCCAGCCAAAGAATTTCCTGAATAATAATTCATAGGATATTTCAGGTGTCTCTATCACAGATGTCAGTTATCCCACCCTGTAATAGAGGAACCAACACAGTCCTTTTGAGGCCTCTGATGTGGCACCAGACTGTTTAATAAAGCATGGACAACAGCCCTCCCTCTGCAGTAACTGCTATTGTGCTGCTTTACTTCAACCTTTAACCAGCCAGCATGTGCACAAGAGTCAAAATGTAGCATTTTTTCCCCTGGCTGGAGATCCATCAGATGAAACCGAAAGAACTTGGAGATTGTTGGAAGAGTCCATGCCCGGCCATCCGTTTCTTCCCCATCCTACCTCCCTTTCACACCACAACAGTTTTTGAAGGTACACTCTGCAATTCCAAAACAGGAAGTCCGTCTTTTGTTGTCTAGAAGTGCTGTTGAAACACTTGGCAGACTTGGAGGGGAGGAGGATGCTACTCGTATTACACTTGATGCTGGAAGAGTGCGCCATTGAGATCTAGGGGAAGAAAAGATAGATGAAAGCCTCAAGCTGAATGTCATTTTGAGGATGGACCGGTTCAAAATGCGCATTGGCTTGGATCCACCTAGCTCTAGACACAGGAGTCCTTGAACTTATAGGATGCCAGTTTTGATGTACCCATCCTTCAGTCCCACATGTTAACTGCAGTTGAAGGTGTGCCATGAATACTTTCAGTTTACACTGCTCACTTTCATCCTTACCTCAGCCCCTCAGGTGATCATGACAGATGGCGGTGGTCGCTGCCTGTCTTCCAATGTCTGGAGTACACATGCCATAACCCAACGATTGTCGTTTGAAGATAGATGTCCTCTAGACCAGCAGAACATCTTCCTGGTCACCAACCATGTGGTGCGGTATCTGAATGCCAAAGCAGACAAACGGAGGCAGCTAAATGCTTTTGCTTTACAAACTGGGGTGATATGTCATCTTCCCTGCCAGGTGCCTTTCCAGAAATTTTATTTGCATTGGGACAAACTTGTAGCCTGAAACATTGTCGCCTGGCAGTGTAGACTTTCTGATGTCCTTTTGTTTATTCTTCTTTTAACTTTTCAACTTGGCCTTCACAATGCCTTGCTGGGAATTTTGTCAGCTCTTTCATGCTCTCTCTGTTTATCTGACTAACCATCTTTTTTAAGTCACCTGTTCCAATGTGCAAATGTGCTGCAGTTTATATAATGTTTGACACGTATAATTACACTAAACAATGTGCAATGGAATCTGAATTTAGTTGTGACTTTTCCCATGTGTACACCCTTTGATCTTAAGAAATACTGTTTAAGGCTCTTAACTCTACAGAATCTCTTCCTCACTGCCATTTTGCCACTATGCCGTGTTAGTGCACTGCAGGCTTTTCAGTCCACCCTATCTACATCACCACCTTTTCGGCCAAATTCGTACTAAGGACTAGGATGGCCTTCCTACCAAAAGTTGTGACTTTTATACTGGCCAATCAATTTACTCTTACTTCACCTTAAGAGGACACTAAGCTTTTAGATCAACCATACAAAAGACCATCACATGGATGATCAGCGATTTGGGTTTCTTGCAGGCAAAGAAAAAGGATTTTGTTCAGAAGAGGGCCCTTTTGAGGTTGATAGCCCTGTGTAGTAAGATTTGCTATGCACTATTCAAGAAGCAGCTCCCTGACGACCTGTGGGCTTATTCCACCAGGATTAAGGCCAGTTTGTAAAGACTTAGGCATGATGGGGTACCTGTAGGAATATCCGTTGTTTCATGCATAAATGTGTCATTTACTTAAGGCAGAATGGATGGCTCTGTGAGTACCTGTATCGGTGACTGAGTGGATGTGTGATTAAGTGTATGGATGACTGGGTAGTTGTATGAATGCCTGTATGGGTGAGTGTTTTGTATGAGGGAGCGGGCGTGTTAGTGACTGTATTGGTGAGTGGGTGGGCGAGTCAGTGACTGTATTAGTGAGTGGGTGTATGAGTTAATGCATATAAAAGTCGGAGTATGTGTTAGTCACTGAATACAAGAGTACGTAGATATGTGAGTAGGTGTATGAGGAAGTGACTTGGTGTATTAGTGGGTGTGTTGTATCTGTGAGTGACTTTTTGTTTAAGTATATGTATCGGTGAGTAAGTGGCTATTTCCCTGCATAGCTGAGTGTGTGAGTATGTGACTGACTGTATGGGTAAGTGAATGTGTATGTTAGAGGTGGGATTGGACTGTTACAGATTTATCAGAGTGTTTGGTGTATGTGTTGGTGTGTGAGTGAGTGGTTGTGTGTCAGTATTGTTATGGGTCTATGAGTATGTGAATACTTGTGTGTGGTGATGTATGACTGTATGGGGTATTAGTGGGTGTGTCCGTATTTTTGTGGACCATGTCATCGGTGATATCATCAGTGATGTCACTGACCATGTCATGAATGTTGTAATATGTGAGGTCATAAGCAGTGCATTACGGGGGCACAAGTTATAGTTGACTCAGTTTCTATGGTTTTGTACGTGTGAATTGAGAACCTAACTGTAACGCCCATGTACCCTTTTTTTTGTGTTTTTTTTAAGTGAATTTCTATGTTTTTGAAAAATTCTATTGCCTTACTATAATGTCCCTATAACCTTTGGGTTTTTTTTCAGTGACTTTCTAAGGTGTTTTTTAAAATGACTGCCTGCCACTGAGTGACTCGGTAAATGGGTCCATGAGCTTGTAACTGTGTCTGCAAATAGGTGCATCAGGGTGCATCAGGGTGTGAATAGATCTGTGAATGGGTGTGAGACCAGGGATGTGGAATTCCTATCGCCGGACGCCCAGGACATATTGTTTGGGGTCCAGGGTAACAAGTTTTCATGTTTGTTTTGTCCTTGGGACAAGTAGACCCAACGCCCTGCAGCACAAACCCTTTTGGGTGCTTGTTTACAGGGAAGGGAACTGTCTACAGTTGAGGTAATGTGTGTTCTTATGTTAATGCTGTTCAAATTTGTATTTATTGTTCATTAATGAAAAGTCTTTATTATTAGGGTGAGCGCTGTAAATAACTGTTTTTAAGGTCACACTGCACGACTGACAGTAGATCCAGTTAAAAAAAATAATTGCATACACGTTTGAAAAGTTTAACAATGAGGCTAAATATAATGCTCCCAGAATGGTCTCTGATTAGATACAAATGTTTGCAGAAGCTTGTAAGCAAGAGTGATGATTCTTTGCTTTCAAAATAAAACGTTCAGAAAAAACTAAGTAGAAAAAAATGTTTTTCTACTATGAAATTTTAGGTGCTATTTCTTTGAAGCATCATTTAGTAAAATGCTAGTATTTTCAAAAAATATTCCTAATGGAAAATCAGTTTAACCATTTTCAACAAGAATGTGGGAAGCATGAAAATAAACAAGCACTGGCAAACAAATACATCAATTATTTAAAAAAATTTTTTTTAGTCTTTTGGTTTTGTCAATGCGTGTCTTGTTTTGACATGACTTTTGTAACATTTTATTGTTGTGGGAGCTGTCAGGCCCTCACCATTGTAACAAACACTGGCAAAAAGCACACAGGGGCCCCCTCAGCACAGCACCTGCCCTGAATGAGTCTGGTGGGAAGGGTCTTCATGTTCTTCAACGGGGGGCACTCCAGTTTCATTACGCCACTGTTTGCCACAGCAGTTCCGGGCACTGAACAAAACTACTTTGTGTGCCAATATGCTCCTTGTGCAGGAGCAGAGTGTAATCGCTCAAACCCAGTCCCAGATACAGAGAGAGAAATAGAAGTTTAATAAAAACAGAATGTCATTAATGCCAGACCTAAATTGGGACCCATTTCTTAAAGAAAGTCACAAAAGTGCACGTATGGTATCTGTCTTTGAATTAGTGGCTTTCATGAATTCACAAGAACTTACAGAAGTATACCAGGAAATCGCACTCCTAGAAAATATTTGTGAACTGTATTTTAGCGCAAGCAAATATGCATGTGTAGATTTACTCATGTGAAAACCACTTGTTTCCCCAACCCTGGAAGAACTTCTACTTCTGCCATTGTCCGGAATACATTTCCAACATTCCTCATTATGGGAAAAGTTTCAAGAAGAGTGGTGAAAATCCTTAAAACGTGCAAGTTAGTAGGTTTGCAAACTTAAAGGCATTCCAGCCCTGGAACTGTTGCTTACTGCTTCCTCCAGCCCCAGCATGTAGATCTGCGGAAAGATGGAAAATTAGGAGATTGCTATAGGGATTCAAATTGCAAGTATTCAAGCCCTACTATAGTAGTAGCCCTGGCATAATCAGAGAGGCTACTATTGGAGCTCTTACGATTGTTGCATAATTTGTCGCCGCCCTACGTGGCACCAAAGTAGATTTTTTTCACAGGACCGGTAGATTTAAGAAGCAACCTGTCCCATGGACAAGTAGATATTTTATTAAATTCCACACCCCTCAGTGAGAGTGTAAGTGGGTCTACATATGGGTGCGTGATAGTATGACTAGGTCTGTGATTGAGTGTCTGAGAGTGACTGTGTTTATGAATGGTTGCATAAGGGTGTGACTGGATATGTAAATGGGCGTATGAGGATGTGGGTCTGTGAATGGGTGCATCAGAGTGAGCCTACGTCAGCAAATGGTGCATGAGAGTGACTAGGTCTGCAAATGGGTGTGTGAGTATGAATGGGTGCATGAGGACGTGACTGATGGTGCGACTGAATCTGCAAATGTGTGCATTAGATTGCTACTGGGTCCTTATCAGTAGTTCTTTGAAGGGGTGCATGACTTTCTGAGTACCACTAACTAAATGAGTTAGTGTACATATGACTAAAATATATATATTTTTGTTGTCGCCAATATTTACGATTTTGGTGCGACGTTACATTGGGCTGCGCTGAGCTTTGCGACGTATTCACAAATATTGTGAGCTGCAACAAAAAAAGATATTAAAGTAATAATTGGACTACCATAGCCCCCTACATAACAGCCCTGGGGTAAAGATAACCCCACCCTGACCCCTTATGTCACTTTTCATGTCAAATTTTAGCCCCGGGGACCGTAACCCATTCCCTAAGATGGCAGCCGCAACTTTCTATTGTGATGGATACAACTACCTGTGGATTCCTCACCTTATGAATTCTCCCAGTGTGCCAGCATTCAATGGAAATTTTTATTCCTAGCTCCCCAAGTCGACGAGGACGTCATAGTTGCACAGCTCGGCATGTGACGTCAGTTCCCTTTTTTTACGCGCCTTCAGCGCTAACATTTTTTTCCTACCTCTTGAACAGTTACTCTTATGAGGAATTGTTGATGAGTGTTACAATGTCTCCGCCGGAAAAAAATGGATTTTAGCCTTGTTATGAGTGCGGGGGTCGCATGTAGGTGACTGATCCTCATGAGAATTGTTTGTGGTGCCGGAGCTTGGACCACGACGTAGAGGGATGCGTGTCCTGCCAGCGGATGAACCCGAAGGCCTTGAAGGAGAGAGAGCGGCTAAGCTCTTCTTGGCGAAAGCTAATAAGGAGAAAAGGGGTCATCGAAGATCAAAAGCGAGGGATACTTCTTCGCATAAGTCCGCAAGGTCGCATAAGAAGTGATGCCGGCATGAATCTCAACCCCGTTCTTCCAGGGATCGGTCTGTCTAGGTCCACTTGGAGACGGCGCCATGCAGCGTGGTAGATCAGTCCTATGGTGACGCCTCAGAGTCTCCGGCGCTGACTTTGATAGAGGTCTCAGAGTCCCCGGTGAACCCTACAGCTCAGTTTTCTCCTGTGTCCACTCATGGTCAGGAGTCGGGTGTGCAGGCATCGGAGTTGGTTCAGGCGCCTCAGGAGGAGCAGAGGTTACCTTCCTCCTCAACTCTGGAAGTGGATCCTTCAGCGTTCCTCAATGATATGTTTAGCATTTTTAACAGAGCTATGGCCCCCGCTTATCCGTCTGCTGGTCCCACGGGTCCGTTAGCATTCACGCTGGGTTCGCTGGCACCGTAAAAGCAGGCTCAGTTTGTACCCTTCTATCCAGGTGAAGGTGTTGGTTCGGCGCTGACGACTTCGCCACCCTGGATGATGGCGCCGATGGAGCTGATGCCGGCACTGGATGGATCCCGTTCGACCCACAGTGTCTCGCCATCCCCACCTCCACTGGAGCATCCATCTGGTTTGGAACCGGTGTCATTGACATCGGCTAATTCTCTGACGCCGCATTTGGAGTCTAGACTGAGGTCATGGAGAAGGGCCTCGAGGCTCTTGGAGGAGTAGAAGTATCGGCAACAGCTGTTGGAGGAAGGAGAAATTCCGAAGCCTATGGGTGAATTTCAGGGCCTTGACTCGGCAAGTGGCTTAGATACATCCTCAGAGTGGGATTTCTCATCCCCTGGTGAGCTCACAGTGGAGGCAGCTTCTTACCACAGTGTAATAAGAAAGGCTGCTGAGTTTTTGGACCTTCCTTTGCCGGCATCCGAGGCGAAGACAAACATTTTAACTGAGGAGTTACATCCATCGGCTACGTCTTCTGAGCCTCTCCTCCCTTTTAATGATGCCCCTACTGAGCCCATTCTGGACATTTTGAGGAAGCCTGTCACGACTTCAGAAGTTTCCTGGACTGTGGCTAGTAGGTACAGAGTTACTCCAGGGGATCCGCAGTTTCTGTCACAGCATCCAACGCCTGATAGCTTGGTGGTGCAAGCCTCTTGTTCTGCGAGATCTGCTCCTGGTTTGTTCCCTGCGACTCCTTCAGTTAGGGAATCTAAGCGTATGGAGCAAACCGCTAAAAAGGTCTTCTCCTTGTGCAGGATGGCCTTGAAGTCTCTCAATGCTACGTGTGTGGTGGCCACAATCCAGAGTTCAGCAGCCTTCCAACCCTATCTACAGATCTTATAGAGGTCTTGGGAGGGTTAGGATGCGAGGAGCCACTCCACAGCCTTCCGCTTCATCCTGTTCCTCTGAAGAAGCACAGTAAGGAAAGCAGCCCTAGTTTTCTTTCCATTTTACATCATGTTTCTCCCGCAGGGGGGAAGGTTATCTCATTTTCTCCACGAGTGGGAGTTAATCACATAGTACTCTTGGGTGCTGAATATTGTGGGGAAAGGTTATGCCCTTCCTTTTCGGGAGTTTCCCCCTCCCATCCCTCCCTGTCATTTGTTTTGCACTGAAGATCCTCTTCTGTTGCTTCAACAGGAGGTGCAGGTCCTTTTGTTAAAGGGTGCATTGGAGTTGGTTCCAGAGCAGGAGAAGGGTCAGGGATGTTATTCAGGGTATTTCCTGATTCCCAATAAGGATGGTCGATTGAGGCCTATCCTTGATCTGAGGATTTTGAATTGGTTCCTCAAACAGGAGAAGTTCAAAATGCTGACCCTAGCACAGGTGTTTCTTGCAAGGAAGACTGGCATTTTGCGGTCCTTCCTTTTGGTCTTACTTCTGCACTAAGGTGATAGCAGTGGTTGCAGCGGACCTCGGAAGGAAGGGAATATCTGTATTCCCTTACCTGGACGATTGGCTGATCAAAACCGAGTCCCCAGAGCTTGTGCTGCATCACTTGCAAGTGACAACCCAGTTGTTGTTCAATCTTGGCTTTACAGTAAATGTGCCCAAATCTCACCTGGAGCCCTCTCAGCGCCTCCTGTTCATAGGGGCAGTACTGGACACAACATTGAATTGGGCCTACCCTCCTACTCGGAGGATTTGGGACATTCAAACGTTGATTCTAGTGTTTCAGAATGGAGCGGCTGTTCCAGTCCTCAAGGTCCTACGCCTGCTTGGTCTGTTCGCTTCCTGCATTCTGTTGGTCACTCATGCATGTTGGCACAAGAGCATTATTCAGTGGTGCTTCTGCAAGCAGTGGTTTCAACACAAAGGGGATCTCGAGGAGTCGATAACGATCTCCAGAGACGCTGCAGTGGATCTACGATGGTGGGCTGTGGACTGCAACCTTTCCCAAATAAGGCCATTTTGTCCACCACCTCTGGTGGCCACGGTCAAAACGGATGCTTCCGCTCTAGGGTGGGGAGCTCATCTGGGGGACCTGGAGATCAAAGGTCATTGGTCTCCAGTGAAACTGATGTTTCACATCAGTCTGTTAGAATTATGGGCAATACGTCTGGCTCTCCAGGTCTTCCTCCTGTCCCTTCGCGGTCCGTCAGTTCAGGTCTTGACGGACAACACTACTGCGATGTGGTACATCAACAAGCATGGAGGAGTAGGGTCATATCTTCTCTGCGGTGCTCGTCCTGGGCACAGGACCATTGGATTTGCATAGTAGCAAACCATCTGGCTGGATTTCTCAACGTACGTGCGGACGGTCTCAGTCTGCACTTCTTGGCTGATCACGAGTGGCGTCTCCATCCAGACCTGGTTCTTCGCATCTTCCGAATCTGGGGATTTCCACAGACAGTCCTGTTTGCCACTCAGGAAATTGCACACTGCCTATCATTCTGCAGCCTCCAGTATCCAGTGCAGGGGGTGGTGAGGAATGCATTTCAGATGTCTTGGTGCGACCAGTTACTTGACGCATTACACCCCACCCACCCCCACCCCTCAAACCAATACCTTTTGATTCCTTGAGTTCTGAAGAAGATTCACCAAGCTCGGGCTCAAGTCATTTTAATAGCCCCAGATTGGCCAAGAAGGGAGTGGCACACAGACCTTCTCCAACTCACTGTTCCAACCTCTCTGTCTCCCTTACAGGGTAGACCTCCTCTCGCAGTTATAGGGGCACGTTCTACACCCCCACCTCCAGAGCCTGCACCTACATGCCTGGAGATTGAATGGGGCAATCTGAGTTCCTTTTCTCTCCCTCCAGAAGTGGTGGATGTTATCTTATCAGCCAGGCGACACTCCACCAAGACTGTCTATGCCAACAGATGGTCAACATTTTTTACTTGGTGTGGAGAGAGGCAAATTTATCCCTTGAAGGCCCATATGTCTGATATTTTGCCTTTTGCCCTTTCCTTGGCAAAGAAAGGTTGTGCAGTTGCGACTGTGAAGGGTTGTCAGCAGTATCTGCCTTTCTTTGACTTCCTGATCAGCCTTCCTTGTTTAAGTCCCTTGTAGTTATTAGGTTCCTTAAAGGCTTGACTAACAAGTTTCCTCCCACTCAGTTTGTCATGCCTGAGTAGGATTTGAATTTGGTTCTGACTTTTTTGATTGGTTCACTGTTTGAGCCTGTGCATTCTTGCCTGTTGAGGCTTTTAGTTTTAAAAACAGTTTTCCTAGCGGCTATCACTTCAGCTAGACTTGTCAGTGAGATTTCAGGCTCTTAGTGTGACACCTCCTTTTACAACCTTTCATGTTGGAAAGGTGGTGCTGAGAACCAGGTCGGCTTTCTTTCATAAAGTGGTCACTCCCTTTCATATGGGTCAGTCTATAACACTTGTCCTTTTACCCTCCTCCCAATCCATCGAAGGAGGAGGAAAGACTTCATCGCTTGGATCCAAGAAGGGCTTTGAGTTTCAACATCGAGAGGACAAGAGACTTTAGAGTTGATCAACTTTTTGTTGGATATGTGTGCAAGATGAAGGGAACTCTTTCCAGGTGGGTCATTCTTTGCATAAAGATTTGTTATTCGCTAGCAAAAAAGGTTCCTCCTGAAGGTATTAGGGCCCACTCCATCAGGGCTAAGTCTGCCACTTCGGCCTTGGCTAGAGGTGCCCCAGTTGTTGAAATTTGTAAGGCCGCAACTTGGGCTTCCCTCCACACTTTCGCGAAAGCATTATTGCTTGGACTCTGAAGTTAAGAGGGACAGCTATTTTGCACGTTCTGTTTTGCAGGATTTCTTGGTTTGACCAGTGAGGCACCCACCTCCGAATGCAGGACTGCTTTGGCATTCTATTCATAAGGTGAGGAATCCACAGGTAGTTGTATCCATCAGAATAACAAGTTACTTACCTTCGGTAACGCTTTTTCTAGGTGGATGCAGTAGCTACCTGTGGATTCCTCACAGTAAAGCGTTACTGAAGATAAGTAACTTGTTTGTCAGGTTGCTGCCAGCCATTCACAGCATCTCTGTTGTGTGCATTTGCGAATACGTCGCAAAAACTAAGCAACGTCAGATATACAATTTTGTTTTACCTTTAATATCTCCAAAACTACTGGACAGATTTTCACCAAATAAGCACAAACATAATCTGCGTACCGAAAGCTAGCTTTCTGCCAAATTTGGTATAATTCTGTCCAGCGGTTCAGGCTGTAGTCGTGTCTAAAGGTCCTATGAGAACTAACAATGGAAACACAACTTTTTTGACACCTCTCCACAGGAGATCTATGAAACCATTGGAACCACTAGGTGGCAGGTATTTATAACTTATGCAAGACCCCACCACTCCTATCCCTTATTTGTTTCACATTGACAAGGCTACATCAGTGCTTCCACGTATCTCGTCGGTCACAGTATGCCCCGTTCCGTAGTGGAACGTGACGAAACCCAAAGATGAAGCATGGTACTAAAGGGTAACCCTGGTAGGTGAGGGTTTTTCTTAAAGGAAAATCCTTTTTCCTCGTCCATCCTGTGGAAGTTCCTTTCAACTGGGTCTTTTTGAAGTGTTTCTTGGGCCATAAGGAGGACAGACCATGCTAGACAACTTCCTTCTCCCTCTTTGATTTTGTGCAGATTAATGCTAAGCCAGAGAGAAATATTTTATAGCCTCTAACTGCTTGCTTTTTTCGAAGTCCAACTCTTCTGATACCCCATCCTAGCTTTCTGACATCCTCAATTCAAATAACATTCCCCTTCAAGTCCTCTGCTTAGGCATCACCATTTGTCCAGGCTCCTAAACCCTTGTAAAAAGATGACCAACCTTCAATCACCGTTAGTCATGTTGGGACCCTCAAATTATCTATTTGAGGCACAAAGATGGTAACTTTGCATCTGGATTGCACTGGCTGATTATACGCCAGAATTGGCAGTGATTGCAGTCAGGCAATATAGAGATCAGACTTGCAGGAACCTATGTACCAAACAACTTTTACGGACCAAACCGCTTCTATGCACCAAACAACTTTAATCTACGATATTGATTCCCTTGCTTTTATTTTTACTAACATGTTTATCTCTACAGCAAATTACTACCTTCCTCATGCAAACTCAGTGCTTGCACATCTGTTGATATAACCAGAGAAACAACATCAATACTCTTACATTGGAAACTCTTATTGTGGTTTAGGATACTTCTAATAACATGTTACTCTTATTTTTTTCACTTCTGGTTTTAAAAGTAGTTGATATTTACTATTGGGGAATAATGACGAGTGTGGTTGCATGTATGAAAAGCTCGTTTTGAAAACGAGCATCCAAAAATTGACTGGTTATTTTCTAGTCAGTTGTGGTTACATATTATGACATTAAAGTATGGGTAACAAATAATGCTCTTCGGGTAAAAGTGATGTATCACCCGAGGGACACTGAATAGAATTGTGTAGTAGAAGATACATGCAGTATGCTTTAGTCTCACCTTCCTTTCACAATGAAAAGACTCCAGATGAGTCAAAACACTGCAGCCAGACCTGCCCCAAAGAACCCACATCTCCCACCACCTGAGAAACCTTCACTGGCTCGCCATCAAGAAGAGATGCCTTTTTAAGCTTCTGACCCACCCATACAAAGCCCTCCAAGACCAGGGACCAGCTTACATGAACCACAGACTACAATTACACCAGCTGCCCAGAAATCTCCACTCTGCCCACCTCGCCCTCCAACACACCTTGCATCTGCCGTTGCCGAATCAGAGGACGGTCCTCCCACCTCGCGTCAAATCCTGAAACACCCTTTCCCTTCAACTTTGTACATCACTGGCAGACTTCAGGAAGGGACTCAAGACCTGGCTCTTTGACAGAGACCCTCACCCCAATCCCTGGATACCCTAGGGGTGATACGTTGCTCTCTACAAGTACTAATTGATTGACTATTAATAGCAGCTAAGGAGGCAGAAGAAAGTATTTTAGGGCTCCTGTGTGTCTTAAAAAGTCAATAGGTTTCTTCCCAAAAGTATAACCAGTTGCAGTTAATGATGTTGGTTATAAAAACTTAAGATGGCTAAATCGAAAGAACTACAGCCCAGTGGTGGCATAGGGAGGAAAAGGCCATACAACCAATGTTGTCACCAAGAGAAACTTATTGGAGTGCTACTTGTTTCGGGAATGGAGGTGATGGAAGTTTATTTTAAAAATACTTTGTATTGTCATTATAATTCAGGCATCAGCTGCTCTCCGATCAGCTGGTGCATTTCTGCCATCCAACCCGGTTTTGAAAACGCCCATGTTTTAAGAGATTGGTGATTGAACTGTTAATAGTAATTTCATATAATTTCTGCTGGTACCTTTTCTCGGAATATAAGTGTAATTGATGCAGTTTGAGTTTTTTTCACACTGCTGCCCATCCAGGTTGTATAGAAATAGTTTTCCTCTGTCATTTGTGAACACATTGACCTGTCCAGCAATCCTGCTGTTCTTTTTGAGAGAGAACTTCCAAGATGTTCTTACCTTCCTTGTGACGTTGCACTTATGCCAAGCTCATGACTGGGATCTTTTGTATTTCACTCAATTACCCACCTAATATTAAATAATGTTATGCAAGAATAAGAAACGAAAACCTAGATTGGGGTCTCTGAGCAAGGAAACCAGTGTCATCTTGGTTTGTTTCATTGACTCTCTTTCTCTGTTGGCTTGGGGCACGTCTCCTATTTGAACTTAACGCTAAAGATTTCTGTCCATGTGTGATTTGTAGCAGGGGATGCCATTCAGTGTCTTGTGAAAAGTGAAGTAACTCAATAAAGACTTGCCAGCTTCAGATTTCTTGTGTCAGCATCTTTTGAAATTGACAGGAAAGTAGTTCTTACCCTGGCTTCATTTTTGGGGCTGGCTGCAGTGTTTGAATACTTTAGACATTATTCACAGTTCACAGTTCAGAGTACATCAGGATTTATAAATAAAAAAGGTGAACAGTCATGAGAGGAATATGATATCAAAAAATGTGCAGTCCATATATACAGGTAATTTACTTTCACCCAGTCCCTGGGTGCATTGCTTTCCTATAGGCTTGGTTTAGGGCTTTTATTTTTCTCTATTCCTCTGTTTCTAAGTTTGCTTTTTTTTCCTCGAGTCCCCGATTCAGCGAAATGGCATTGCTTTTCTGTGTTCCATGATTGACCTCCACTTCACGTCTTTTACTCTCTGCGGAGGGGCAAATAGGAGTATTCTAAGCAACCATGATTCACGTAGCACAGAAAGCAATGAGTTGCTGGTTTCTCAGTTGCTGTGCCAAACATGGCTTAATTTTGAAGTGAGGTAATTGAGGTCTGATCATGTTCAGTAGGGGGAAGATGCGGCCAGAACTGCTGACCTTCGGACGACGGAACCTCGTAAGAGTCCAGACATTTGCCTAGAATCGCAAGATGATGAGCAGATCACTTTTACTCTACCGGTTCAAAAAAAGAATGTTACCTTGTGAAGCATAATTATATGCTCCTGTAAAGCGTTCCAGTGCCCTTGGACCTCGTTTGAGCTATTAAACAAAATAACTGGTAAAGAAAGGTTTAATTAAAACAAAAGCATTTGAATATAGGTGAGGTGAGGCCACTTGTATAGGAACTCTTCATGATCACTTTGAAGGTTTTACATAGCCCTATCCGGCAATAACCTTTTTTTTTTTTCCTTTAATTATTATTAAAAAAAATTATCTTTACTGTTTGTCGAAACCATCTCAGTTGGGGATCCTAACAATTGCAACAACCTCCTCCCCCAACCCACACACTCACAACACTGTCTACTGTATTGTCGTGCATCTCAAGTGTTGCTTTTC
The DNA here is from genome assembly GCF_031143425.1 of Pleurodeles waltl. Taxonomy (NCBI): domain Eukaryota; kingdom Metazoa; phylum Chordata; class Amphibia; order Caudata; family Salamandridae; genus Pleurodeles; species Pleurodeles waltl. Next base: position 296,950,477 of record NC_090443.1, on the reverse strand, counting down.
CTTTACATCAAGACTTGGCTGAATTTCAGGCTCTGTAGTGTTGGAACATATCTCCTTTCACACTAAAGCAGCAGAGCCCTGAGCTGGATTCAGTGGCGTAACATAAGCTCCCCCGGTGGTGCAGGGGCCGGGGGGGGGTGCGAGCTCCAGGGGCCCCATTCAGCAAAAGTGATAGATTGTGGGCAAGGGAGGAGGGATCCTCCATGTACTTTGCAGAGGGGCCTCAAGTGTTATGCTTCTGGCTGGGTTGTGATATGTATAACCAAGGCAGGGCAGTATCTTGCACCTTCTAAGATAAAAATCCTCCCTCTTCTCTTTGGTGTTACAAGGTTTCAGTGTTTTCCTAAAATCTATTTGATGAATCACTCTGTTGATTAACTAGTGGACTAGGTGAAGAACTTTAAGCCGTCAGCATTAGAGACACAATATATTTATTGTAGCAATATTACTGACTCAAATTACAATTACGATAAAAACAGTTAACAAGGATCAAATTAATCCAAAAAAAATAAAAAATACAGTCTATAACACATTTCCCGATCTTGGATAAAACAGCATAAATTAGGCTTCTGATTAAGCCTGTATATCGAACTCTACAAAGAGAATCTTAGAAACAGGTTTTGATAAATTATTAGACCAGGTCAGAAAAATAAAACTTGACCTAACTCGACTATCTGCACTACAAAATTAACAACCTGAATGCTTTTTCCAGTCTTTACTGGTGACCCAGATATTATTATGCATGTAGAGAGATTTCAAAACTTAAAATCAATATAAAATCTTCTAACTTCAACACTAAGATTAGCTTTGCGGAAGAGTCTGGGAGCCGTTCAAATCATCCCCAATATAGTAGTTTGAGTGTATTTTGCACTAGCAGTTACAAATAGCACCAGGTAAACCTTTCAGAAGTTGGATTAAACCTTGGGAAGAGCCAACGATCCTCCTGTGTTTAAGACAGTCCCTCATCTGTGGAACATGAATTAAGTGCCTCTTAAGCTTGGGTTGGGCATTCTCAGTGCGTTTGTACCCTAAGATGAAAGTGATTTCATTATTATTATTTTTGTTGTATTAGCAATAAAGCAGGCTTGTAGTTTTAGGTATACCTGATGGATTGAGATGTTAGCTGCTTGTTTTTTTTGCTGGTTCCCCTTACCGTTTTCTGACAGTGTTATTGGGTTATGTTATATCCTCGTCCTTATGTCAGAACGTGAATGCTTCTCTTTGTTTAGTTCACTCTGGCACCGAGGAGAGGAGGGCATTTGAAAATGAGATGGATGGGCGTGATAAATTCCTTAAAGCCCTGTCCCTAAATTCTACCTTTACATAATAACCAACAATGGAGAAAAATGCCTGGATACTACAGGTAGATGTTAATCAATGAATTTTTGAGTGCATAAATAATTTAATAATTACATTATAAACATTAGTGATTTATTCATTCGTATTTTATTTATAGTTTCCCATTTTTAGTTGGCATTTTTAAAAGTTGATTGCACTTTCCACTTGATGATACTTTGAAAAGACCAGAGCATTGTAATGCATCACCCGTTTCATTTGCATGGTGAGCAACAAGCCAAACAGTCTGTTTTGTAATCCAGTTCTCTGCTATGTTAGTTAGGCTATCGGGACTGGCTATGACTTGGCTGGTCTGATATACAACATATCATGTGGAATAAGCGAGAAAGCATTGTTTAAATGGTGCACTGGATGAAGATCCTTTGAGTTTAGCTGTCTAGTTAAGTCAAATCCATCTATTACTTAAGGTGCACAGGCCTGGCAGTAGTTCCGCTCAGCCCCAAGGGAAACGGGATCATGTTTCATTTTGAAGTTACAGTAGAATGTTTTTAGGTCTAGCACAGCAGCACATTTTCCGGCATTTGGGCTTTTAGTTATGCCCATCACTATCGCTCGTTCATGGGCTTGCCCTTCAAAAATCCTTTGTTATCATTGTTAAATGCTTTTCGTTTGTCCCTCCTTGGGGCGGTTTGGTTACCGCCTTGGACATCGACCCTGTTGCATGGCTAATTGCACCTTTGCCAATACATTTGACTGTGAGCAAACTTCTTTTTCCTTTTGTGTGTCTCCTTCATGCTCATGGCATGGCGCTTTGAATTGGCTCGCTTATGGGAGACTGTTACTTTTCATCTTCAATTTATGTGGCAAGAAAAGTCCGGTTAGGAGTTTACAATGCTAATAGCTCTAACTCGAGCAACTGTGAAACCCATTGCATTGCAAATGCTTGTTTTGTACATTCTAGGTAACTAAATATACCCTGTATTACTTTTTATGACTTCTTGTGTAGCGTTATAATAAGGGCATAACTTAGTCGGTGAAGAGGGTACTGATACAGGGGTTGACATAAAAGGACCTTGATTGTCTGAGGAGTGCTATGGATGTGTGCGAGACAGGTTTCTTCTGCGTACCACTGCCTGCTAAGGCTTGTAAGTGCAAAATGTATAGAACAGAGTGCTGTTGCAGTCCGGTGTAAGATGGAGCACAAAAAAACAAGCTGAATGGCTTTCTTTTTCATACTTGTCTGTCCCATTGTTGAAGTCTTTGGTGCAAGTTGAGGGTGAGGCTTTGATGAAGCTTCCTCTGTCCAGCTGACAGAAATGCATTTGTCTATCCCACCCTGCCCCAGAATCAGCCCTGTTGACCCTGGGTGACTATGGATCAGTGCAGAGGCTTCCAGTGTGTGGCTGTTTGCAACAAAAGCAGTTCGTTAGCAGGAGGCTGTATGGAAGATAAACATTTCTGTAGTTAGCTGTGTCTTAAGAGGAGACAATTAGGCTCAGTTTGTCAGGGCCTCGGCAAAGGCAGGGGTGGTGCTAGTTCAGAATGCTGGCCTGAGTCTTTTAGTGAACTCCCGGGCTTCAGCCTGCTCCCACGCCCACGCGCTGCTTTTGTACTGTTCTATTTATACCAGCTGTTGCTGGGCAGATCCCCATGACTTGTGTTGGCTGATCTGCCACAGGCTGCTTCCTCTCCCCCAATCGGATCAGCTATGCAAATCTCCCTCACTGCCTGCCATCTGACTAGCAGAGCTTCTGCAGGAAGAGCTGCTCTGAGGCACCATGGCAGTACCCGCCTCTATTTGGGGTATGTTGTTTTTCTATAAGAGCTTGACTGCATTCTGTTGTTATGCTAAACTTAACAGCATTGTTGGAATAAGATAATTAACCCTGTACCCAGTTTTCATTTGTAGGAATCCTGCTGACAGGGTTGCTTACTTGGTAGTTTTCAATGGATGCTAAATGTCACTTGAAGCTTAGGGGCAACCTTTTAGAGGTAAAGGCGTAACTTGAATTGGATATGGTTCTGCATTATACATAGTCCTGTGTCAGTCAGATCACTAAAAACAGGGAAGCTTGCATGCGTTGAACCTGTTCATTTTTAATATCATGGATGTGCAATTTGATGAAACACCAGGCCTGTCAGTTTCTCACATCCCAAAGTCTGCTGTCCCGTGGCTCCTAAACTGGCCTTTTGCAGTAAATCGTTGTGCATTTTTGCTACATTAGTTGAATGCTGGGCTGGTAACACGCAGTGCCTGCTAACACCATACTTCCTGGGCAAGGTCATCACATCTAATTGTAATGAACTTGAGCTATTTCGGTACTGGATGCCATAGGCCAGGCCTATTTTTTCTGGGCAATAAAATGGCACAACACATTTAGCCATTGTGAGCCCGGTAGGCCTGAGTTTTAAAAATGTGTGATCTGCATGTGCTAATCAGTGCACATCACTACTTATTTTGCGTGTCCGGTGACACTTTATTCCACATATGGATTTAGTATTTGAAAGAGGTGCGTGACGTGTGAAGGAGTCTTAAGAGATTGACTGAGTGCTGGGCTTCAAAGCTGTGGATCTTGAAGCTAAGGAGTGGGGTAAAGATGTAGAGTGTGGATTATTTTTTCGTTTGCTGGTACATATAAAGGAGATGTAAGCTAGTCTGAGAGCTATGGCTCAGACATGCCTGCACTTGCTGCAGCTCTAGTGACTTTACGCTCTACTTTTCCATGACTATGCTGCGTTCCCTTCATTTGGCAGCTGCTGGTGAAAAGTGTGAGCTGGGGTGTAAAAAAAAAAAAACAAACACAAAAAAGTACAGATACTAATGGAAGAGGTTTGCCACGACGCTCCTCATGTACATTCAACACAAGAGCTTTGTTTTTCAGTGATGACACGTACCTTAGACTATGTGGATAATTCTGGTGAAAGGCCTGTGCGTGCACTTTATAGGTTTAGCTTTGTCGCCAGCCTCGTGTTTTCAAGATAGATATATTCATTCAGTGGAACTGTGGGTCAGCACCACTTCGTCCATTTGGTATGTTGAAGTGTTAATAAATGTTGCTTCTGCCTACTACGGCATTCATGATCGCTCTTAATCGAATGGCTGGCTTGCACTGAGACAAGCAGCATTTTGCCTCCTTGCAAGTGCTCAGTTGCCTTAAAAGATGTGCACTTTAGTGCCTCGCTGATGCTTCTGGGCAGCTGGGCCGCTCATTTATTTTTATACTTTTTATACATTTGACGATTTCATGTGCATATGTTATCAAAAGAGGATTTTATTTCTATATGTTTTCCAAAGAGCCGAGTGTAGGAAAGTACCATCTTGCCTGGCATGTTACCCCCATTTTTCACTGTATATATGTTGTTTTAGTTGTATGTGTCACTGGGACCCTGGTAACCCAGGGCCCCAGTGCTCATAAGTGTGCCTGAATGTGTTACCTGTGTAGTGACTAACTGTCTCACTGAGGCTCTGCTAACCAGAACCTCAGTGGTTATGCTCTCTCATTTCTTTCCAAATTGTCACTGACAGGCTAGTGACCATTTTTACCAATTTACATTGGCTTACTGGAACACCCTTATAATTCCCTAGTATATGGTACTGAGGTACCCAGGGTATTGGGGTTCCAGGAGATCCCTATGGGCTGCAGTATTTCTTTTGCCACCCATAGGGAGCTCTGACAATTCTTACACAGGCCTGCCACTGCAGCCTGAGTGAAATAACGTCCACGTTATTTCACAGCCATTTTACACTGCACTTAAGTAACTTATAAGTCACCTATATGTCTAACCTTTACCTGGTAAAGGTTAGGTGCAAAGTTACTTAGTGTGAGGGCACCCTGGCACTAGCCAAGGTGCCCCCACATTGTTCAGAGCCAATTCCCTGAACTTTGTGAGTGCGGGGACACCATTACACGCGTGCACTACATATAGGTCACTACCTATATGTAGCTTCACAATGGTAACTCCGAATATGGCCATGTAACATGTCTATGATCATGGAATTGCCCCCTCTATGCCATCCTGGCATAGTTGGCACAATCCCATGATCCCAGTGGTCTGTAGCACAGACCCTGGTACTGCCAAACTGCCCTTCCTGGGGTTTCACTGCAGCTGCTGCTGCTGCCAACCCCTCAGACAGGCAGCTGCCCTCCTGGGGTCCAGCCAGGCCTGGCCCAGGATGGCAGAACAAAGAACTTCCCCTGAGAGAGGGTGTGACACCCTCTCCCTTTGGAAAATGGTGTGAAGGCAGGGGAGGAGTAGCCTCCCCCAGCCTCTGGAAATGCTTTCTTGGGCACAGATGTGCCCAATTCTGCATAAGCCAGTCTACACCGGTTCAGGGACCCCTTAGCCCCTGCTCTGGCGCGAAACTGGACAAAGGAAAGGGGAGTGACCACTCCCCTGACCTGCACCTCCCCTGGGAGGTGTCCAGAGCTCCTCCAGTGTGCTCCAGACCTCTGCCATCTTGGAAACCGAGGTGCTGCTGGCACACTGGACTGCTCTGAGTGGCCAGTGCCACCAGGTGACGTCAGAGACTCCTGCTGATAGGCTCCTTCAGGTGTTAGTAGCCTATCCTCTCTCCTAGGTAGCCAAACCCTCTTTTCTGGCTATTTAGGGTCTCTGTCTCTGGGGAAACTTCAGATAACGAATGCAAGAGCTCATCCGAGTTCCTCTGCATCTCTCTCTTCACCTTCTGATAAGGAAACGACTGCTGACCGCGCTGGAAGCCTGCAAACCTGCAAACCTGCAACATAGCAGCAAAGACGGCTACTGCAACTCTGTAACGCTGATCCTGCCGCCTTCTCGACTGTTTTCCTGCTTGTGCATGCTGTGGGGGTAGCCTGCCTCCTCTCTGCACCAGAAGCTCCGAAGAAATCTCCCGTGGGTCGACGGAATCTTCCCCCTGCAACCGCAGGCACCAAAAAGCTGCATTACCGGTCCCTTGGGTCTCCTCTCAGCACGACGAGCGAGGTCCCTCGAATCCAGCGACTCTGTCCAAGTGACCCCCACAGTCCAGTGACTCTTCAGTCCAAGTTTGGTGGAGGTAAGTCCTTTCCTCACCTCGCTGGGCTGCATTGCTGGGAACCGCGACTTTGCAGCTACTCCGGCCCCTGTGCACTTCCGGCGGAAATCCTTTGTGCACAGCCAAGCCTGGGTCCACGGCACTCTAACCTGCATTGCACGACTTTCTAAGTTGGTCTCCGGCGACGTGGGACTCCTTTGTGCAACTTCGGCGAGCACCGTTTCACGCATCCTCGTAGTGCCTGTTTCTGGCACTTCTCCGGGTGCTACCTGCTTCAGTGAGGGCTCTTTGTCTTGCTCGACGTCCCCTCTCTCTTCAGGTCCAATTTGCGACCTCCTGGTCCCTCCTGGGCCCCAGCAGCGTCCAAAAACGCCAAACGCACGATTTGCGACTAGCAAGGCTTGTTGGCGTTCTTTTGGCGGGAAAACACTTCTGCACGACTCTCCACGGCGAGAGGGATCCGTCCACCAAAGGGGAAGTCTCTAGCCCTTTTCGTTCCTGCAGAAACCTCAGCTTCTTCTGTCCAGTAGAAGCTTCTTTGCACCCGCACCTGGCATTTCCTGGGCATCTGCCCATCTCCGACTTGCTTGTGACTTTTGGACTTGGTCCCCTTGTTCCACAGGTACCCTAGATTGGAAATCCACAGTTGTTGCATTGCTGGTTTGTGTCTTTCCTGCATTATTCCTCTAACACGACTTCTTTGTCCTTAGGGGAACTTTAGTGCACTTTGCACTCACTTTTCAGGGTCTTGGGGAGGGTTATTTTTCTAACTCTCACTATTTTCTAATAGTCCCAGCGACCCTCTACAAGGTCACATAGGTTTGGGGTCCATTCGTGGTTCGCATTCCACTTTTGGAGTATATGGTTTGTGTTGCCCCTATCCCTATGTTTCCCCATTGCATCCTATTGTAACTATACATTGTTTGCACTATTTTCTAAGACTATACTGCATATTTTTGCTATTGTGTATATATATCTTGTGTATATTTCCTATCCTCTCACTGAGGGTACACTCTAAGATACTTTGGCATATTGTCATAAAAATAAAGTACCTTTATTTTTAGTATAACTGTGTATTGTGTTTTCTTATGATATTGTGCATATGACACTAAGTGGTACTGTAGTAGCTTCACACGTCTCCTAGTTCAGCCTAAGCTGCTCTGCTAAGCTACCATTATCTATCAGCCTAAGCTGCTAGACACCCTATACACTAATAAGGGATAACTGGGCCTGGTGCAAGGTGCAAGTACCCCTTGGTACTCACTACAAGCCAGTCCAGCCTCCTACACCGAGGACAATAAAGCAGCACACCAGCACCCTTGGAATGCGCATTGTCTGCAAAGCAGACAGTGCGTACTCCGAGGGTGATGGGCAGGGGCACCCCAGTGGACCTCTGAACTGTTTCTGCCAGCTTTTTCATAGCAGGGTCCTTGCCATGAAAAGGCTGGCAGAAACTGGACATATGATCAGTGCGGCGGTGCTGAAATCGGCGCCGGAGTGGCTAATCACGACTTTCACCACCATCAGCCTGCCGGGAACCACGTTCCTGGTGGGGATGGCGGTCCGACTGCCAGGGTCGTAATATGGCGGTCTGACCGCCTGGAGTGCGGAGGTCAGACCGCCGTCGTGGCAATGGCAGTCCTAGGACCGTCAATGTTGTAATGAGGCCCTAATTATTGACTAGTGTTGCTTTATAAACTCTGGTATTGGGTTGAGTATAGATTACTCTCCAGGTTTTAGTTTTTCATTAGTTTGCTATTCAATATTACCCAGTTTACCTCACATTGGAAACAGATGCATTTGTACATTCCATTTATTATTCTATTGTGTATTTGCTCTCCTGTATTACATTTTCATACTTCAGTGCAGTCTCTTTGATGCGCTTTATTTAATATAAGTTCCTTTAGTGAATGTAATCTCTATTAGGATGGATGTTGGCTCATCTATAGATTGAGTTTTTTTTTTTATTAATCTAATGTGTTTAATCTGTTGAGTATAAGTAACTAACTGTATAAATCCTGGTCCACATTGAGGCTGGGTATTTGATCTTTCGCATAACATTTTTATACTTGGTTCTATATTTCTTTTAAGATCCGAACCTAGAATCCAAACTGGTTAATTCTATGTGCCTTTATAAATTGCTGTTGTATGTTTTAGATCTTGATATCTCTGAGGGTACGATTAATGTAGTAGGTTGCACATGGGATTTTGGTGAGAGCTTTTTTCCCAGATGCTTGTATTGCTTTGGATCATCTCATAACCTTTAGATCCAGATGTGTAGTCCTTTGATGTATTTTATATTTTTATTTATTCCTCTTTAGATCTAGAGTTGCGAGTATTTTATTGAATGTAAGATGGTTGTTGCACAGCCAAAAATAAAGACAATTACAGGATTGCACGTTCTTGTCACACTGTACAATGTGCTGGATTTTACAGTGAATAAAAGTAAAGTTTACAAACTACTCATTTCATTTGTAACATTTACATGGACTCAGAAAATGTTCTATAATATCCTTCAAAGCTAAAGTTGGCAATAACAAGTATCTTGCCACACAGCATTTACGTTTTGCTGAAAGCAGTTTTTACTCCATTAGTGGAACTTTCATAGATTCCCATATCATTTCCCATCGTCGAGATGGGAGTCCCCGGTTCCTTTAAATTCTTTTTTTTTTTTTTTTTTTTAAAGTAGTGTCAACATGTATATAACATATAGGTCCTGAGCCTATTGGTTTAGTACCATATCATACTCATTATGCAAATATGGACTAAACTTAAGGATCAACTAATCAGGCGACACCACCCTGTAGAACCTTCCTGAGAGACGCTCCAGTGCCTCAGATTTTGTACCGCACGTCAGGCCAGGGAGTCTCCACTGACCTCTGCTCAGTTTTTTCCTCACAATTCTACCAAAGGATCTTTGATGATTTTCTACTGACTGTTTTCAACAACATCTCATAGATTTGCCCTGAATATTGGTATTCTGTGTTTTTTGGTGTCCTAAATGTCAAACACCTAAAAAAGGGCTCATCAGACCCTGTGACACTAGCAGGAAAAAAGAGGCTCCACTTAGATGACCCTCACAAGGACTGCATTTACTGCCTCTATCCAGATCATAAATATGAAGAATGCAAGATATGTCACACTTTTTCTAATAAGACATATAAGGACTGTGAAGGGCAACTACTTCTGTTGCTCCAAAGACTTTAGTCAAGAGACTATCCTGTCTCTGAAGAAGAGAGCAATACATCATCTATATCCTCTCCAAAGACACCTGTTAATAGATGTACAGAGGAGTCCACTGCTCACTCTTCTGATGAACAACCCAAGAAGGCTTCCAGAAAGTCTCACTATTCTCACAGACACAGAGGATCTAAGTCTACTTAGGAGCGAAAGCTGCATTCTGCACCTAAAGTGGAGATAAAGGCTTCAACATCTCTCAAAAGCCTTCATAAATCTACCTCTGAACCTCCAACACCTCCGCCTCAAATTAAACATACTTTAAAAAAAGCCTTCTTTGGCACCGCCGATGGACAGCTTGTCGACGAATCCACCATTGACGAGGAAATTGTCGTTGATTACCAAGTCAATAAAAGCAGTGACAACGACATATACTGCAAACACTGACACAGTGTCCATAGTGGCATCTTCCTCGTCAACGACAGCAACCTTCACATTTATTTTGTCAACACTCAAAATAGCTTCTTCGTCGACGTCTCCGGTGCACTCTTTGACTATGACAGCCCTATCGATGGTACCACTGACGATGGAGCCCACGTCTACAGGCACGGACCAGTCAACTGTGCTTACCTCGTCGATGCCATCGTCGAGGAGAAAAATTTATTTTCAAACCCTTCCATTGTCGACAACTTTGTCCAAACCTATCCAAAAAAAAAGAAGGGAACAAATGCTCACACTGGCACACACATCACCAAGTAATACCCTCTCACCTCCTGGATGAAGACTCTGATGAGGACGGTCTTTTTGGGGCAGCTCTTAGCCCATCACAGTTGCATGTAAAATGCCAGGAGTATTCTGATTAAGGAGAAGATGATGAGTAGCAGTATTATGACCAACCACATTACCAGCAACAACACCAATATCAAGAACAAATGGTATGTATGCAATCAGTGTTTGAAACAGATCTCCAAATGATGCTTCCAGGCTATAAAGAGATTTCCTCCAACTGCAGACCCTGCTCAACGCAGTTCTGTCCCACCTTCAACTCCAGCATCTTCCCACCTGTTGCCTTCTACTCCACGCCTGCCACATTCTCTGTAGTTCACACAGTTAGATGATCCCACGTCATCTGAGGGTGACTGAAACGAAGAAGAGCTCCAGGACCTCCAGGATGAATGGGATGATTACATACTGCCAGCGCAGTCTCCTTCTCCAACACTAATTGACTCTCCCCCGGAAGATATAGGAGGTTTCCACAATATACTAGCAAGCTGCACTTCGATTTGTGCTTCAATGCCGACAAAAAAAAGGACTGTTTTCTTCATGATTTTAAAGAATCTTTCAGCAAAACTGTCCATGCCACACATATTATTGATCATATTTGCGAAGAGAACCTGAAAGTAATGCGCAATCCAGCTTCGGTTCCAGCTGTGTTACCACAACTGGATAATACAAACAAGGCCCCGGAGAACACCCCAGCTTGCCTGATGTGTCATCCAAGGCCAGATTCTGCAGTCTCTCAGGCTGCCCAGAGAAGTTCTAGGAACCCTTCAATACCTCTGTCAGCACCCAGAGATAAAGACGGTAGACATCTAGACAATATAGGAAAACACTTTTCAGCAATGTCAGCGTTCACAGTCAGAGCTGTGAATTAATTGGCCCTGCTGACAGTTGTGGTTGGATGTGGCACAGTATATAGACAAATGTCCAGATGACATAAAAGGAGAGATAAAAAAAGATATTCGCAGACAAGGAACACACTTCTTCGGAAGTTGACTGCGTGCTGGGCATCACTACTACTGGGTTCAGGCAACTGGTGGGAGCAGCAAAAAGAATCATTTGCGTATTCTCAAAGGAGAAGTCAACAATATGATCACAAAAGGAGCTATAGAAAAGGTACCTCTGTCACAGAGAGGAAAAGGTTTCTACTCCTGTTTCTTCTTAATACAAAAAGTCAAAGCAGTGGAGACCAATCTTGGATTTAAGGAACCTCAACAAATACCCCTAACAGTCTTTCACTGACTATATGGCATCGCTAGATCTTCAAGATGAATATTTTTAGATCCCCCTACATTCAAGACACAGGAAGTTCCTCAGGTTTACAGTAGCCGCAGTCACTATCAGTTTTGAGTATTACACTTCGGTCTCAAGTCTGCTCCTTCAATCTTTACGAAATGCCCCTCCCCTGTAGCGGCCTTCTTCAGGCAGCAACAGCATCAAATATTTCCAGCCACTCAGCAGGATGGTCCACCATGGTTTGTATATGCTTGTTCCACAAGTTGGGTCTCGTGCTCAATCTGACAAAGTAATCTCTCCATTCATCGCAACGGATAACATTCTTGGGAGCAGTATTAGACACAAGGGTGCACAACGTATATCCAACAGATGAGACAACAAAAATTGATCAAGCAGGCCCAAATAGTACAAATAAAAGACCACTTGTGGTTTGCCATTACAAATCTCATTTGGGCATGATGTCTTATTGCATCAGTCTAGTAGACCACTGCTGCCTACACATGCATCCACGTCAGAAAGAACTGGACACTCAATGGGAACAAGCAACAGGAAGCTTTGACAAAATTATCCAGTTTACTCCAACAATAGTCAACTGGTTAGCTTGGTGGACGCAACCAGTCAATCGCTCACATGGCCTACCATTCCTATCATCACCATCACCCCTAGTAAGTTACCACAAACGCTTCCTTGGACGGCTGGGGAGCGTTTCTTCAGGACCTCCAGATCAGTGGCAAATGGCCACTTTCCCATCAAGGCTTCACATCAACCTTCTCAAATTAAGAGCAGTGCACACGGTCTTGCAAGCGTTCCTTCCCAAAATGTAACAATCCTCAGTGCTTTTACAAACAGATGATACAACAACAATGCACTATATAAACAAAGAAGGCGCACCAGATTCCACCTATTGGGAAGCCCAGCTAATTTGGAAACTGCATTTGTCGCAAAATGCATCTGATGGCAGAACATCTACCTGGAAAACAGAACGACTTAGACACTTTAAGCAGGCTCAGAACATCTTGCCATGAGTGGGAATTGAACCAGCACATACTGAATCAGAACTTCCTTTGATGGTGCGCGCCGAATCTCAATCTCTTTGCAACCCCTCACAATGCATAATGTCAGTACTTTGCAAGTTGGCATCCACATCAGGGGTCATGGGGGAGTGCATTTTCGATTGCATGGTCTGGAATATTTGCCTATGCCTTTCCCCTGATTCCCCTTCTTCCAAAACTCATCAGGAATATTAAGGCCGAGCCCTGCAAGGTGATACTCGTAGTCCCAGCTTGGCCACGTCAGAACTGGTTTACGGAGCTTATCCTCCTCTCAGCACAACAGCACATACCACTTGAACCAATTCCATCTCAGTTGACAATGAACCAGGGTCAAGTTCAACATCCAGATCCCAAGTCTCTTCGGTTAGTGGCCTGGCTCCTGAGTTCTAGGAATTCGGGCATTTAAACATTCCTTCACCCTGCTGGCAAATTCTAGCCAGGGCAAGTGCGGACAGTACTAACAGGACATATTGTTTGGCACCATATGCAAAACCTCTTCCATTTCAAACATCAAATATTCACCCCATCTCTTCGTCACCGTAGCAGATTGGTCCCTACTTACTACACTTGGCTGAGTTCAGCTTATCACATTCTTCCATTAAAGTGCACCTTGCAGCCATCCCTCGTTTTAGATCATCGAAAACTCATTTTCTGTGATTGGTGAGGCTCATGAAGGAATTTCTTAAAGGATTGACCCGCACATTCCTGTTGGTAACTCCTCCTCCTCTGCAGTGGCAGCTAAACACAGTTCTTTCGCAGATAATGAAACTTCCTTTTGAAACTATCCACAAAGCGGATATGAAGTTCCTGGAAGATAGCTCTCCTTCTCGCCCTCACGTCAGCTAGCCAAGTAAGTGAAATCCCAGCTTTCACCATCCAGGAACCCTTCCTTCAATTCATGGACAATAGGGTTATACTTCGCACTAACCCTAAATTAATTCCTAAAGTCCATTCAGATTTCCACCTCAATGAACCTGCAGTATTAGTCTTTTTTTCCAAATTTGAAGACTTCGGCAGAAAGGACACTGCACTCTCTAGATATTAAAAGGTGCTTAAGGTTTAATCTACACAAAACAAGTCATTTTTGTAAATCCATTCAGCTCATCGCATATAGTGCACCTAGAAAGAGTTTTCCACTAAGCAAAGCATTTCCAGATTGCTTTCTAACACCATTATTTTCTGTCACCAACAAGCTGGTAGACCTTTGAATACGAAAGTTTGACCTCATTCCACAGGAGCTGTGTCCTGGAGTATTATTACCAGACATATGCAGAGCAGCGACCTGGAAAACTGCTTATACCTTCACTCTGCACTACTGCTTGGAGGCGCAGCTCCTCGAGGACGCAGCAGTAGGTTAAGCTGTTCTGCGACACCTGTTTCAATGAAGGTGAGCCATTTTCCTCCATCTCACCATCCGTTTTTATTGTGATGCACATTTTATACTCTATTTGCAAAGTTATAGATATAAAGGTTGTGTGTATATGTATGTATATATATGTTCGATGGCAAGTGTAGCTGCAGATACACATGCTGTGCACATCCCGCCATCTGGTGTTGGGCTCGGAGTGTTACAAGTTGTTTTTCTTCAAAGAAGCCTTTTCGAGTCACGAGACCGAGGGACTCCTCCCATTTCGACTCCATTGCGCATGGGCGTCGACTCCATCTTAGATTGTTTTTTTTCCACCATCGGGTTCGGACGTGTTCCTTTTCGCTCCGTGTTTCGGGTCGGAAAGTTAGTTAGAATCTCGGAAAAGACGTTGGTATTGTTTGCGTTCGGTATCAGGTTAGTTACAACAGATCGACACCGAATTTAGAAGAGTTCCGGTGGCCCTTCGGGGTTTTTTCGATCCCCCGTCGGGGCCTGGTCGGCCCGGCCACGTGTGAATTCAAGGCTGATGGAACGGACCCCATTCCGCTTCTGTCCAAAATGCCATAGCAAGTATCCGTATACGGATCAGCATCTGGTCTGTAACTTGTGCTTGTCCCCAGAGCACAAGGAAGATACTTGTGAGGCCTGTCGAGCGTTTCGGTCCAGAAAGACGTTAAGAGACCAAAGAGCCAGAAGACTGCAGATGGCGTCGACGCCGACAGAACAAGAGTGTTTCGAGGAAGAAGAGGAAGCTTTCTCTATCCAAGAGTCGGACTCGGAAGAGCTCGAGGCCGAAGAAACGCCGAAAACCGTGAGTAAGACGTCGAAACATAAGACTCACGAGAAGTCAACAAAAGCCCAGGGGACGCCACCGCCAACAGCGGTGACCGAGCCAAGGCACCGAAAAAGGGCACGCTGGTGTCGAAGTCATCCGACTCCGGTCGAGATACCGCCACACAGCAATCTCGGACCCGAGACATCGGCTCCGATAAATTTCGGCACCGTCACAGCGGCACCGAACAAATTCGGCATCGAGACACCACCACGCCGAAAATTACAAAGGTTTCTTCGGAGCCTAAAAAGACCTCCGAAAAAGTTTCGGTTCCGAAACATGCAGCCTCGGAGCCGAAAACAGGTTCCTATACAGAGGAACAAGGATTGACCTCCCAAATAAAAAAACATAGATTTGGAGAGGAACTTCAAGCTGTAGAGCCAGACTATACTCAAAGGAGGCTCCACATTCATCAAGACACAGGGAAGATAACCACTCTTCCTCCAATTAAGATAAAAAGAAAACTTGCCTTTCACGAAAAGGACAAGGAGCCACAGGCAAAGGTGGCAAAGAAAACAACTCCACCACCTTCTCCACCACCATCAGTGTCCACATCACCAGTAGCAACTCCTCCACTGATGCACTCCCCGACTCATACTGCCATGAGTCAAGATGATCCCGATGCATGGGACCTTTACGATGCTCGAGTATCGGACAACAGCCCAGACTCGTACCCTACCAGGCCGTCCCCTCCTGAGGACAGTACATCTTACACACAGGTGATCGCAAGGGCAGCTGCTTTCCATAACGTCACCTTGCATTCAGAACCAATTGAGGATGATTTCTTGTTTAACACGCTAACCTCCACTCATAGCCAGTACCAAAGACTACCTATGCTCCCAGGAATGCTAAAACATTCAAAACAAATCTTTCAAGATCCTGTTAAAGGCCGAGCCATAACTCCAAGAGTGGAAAAAAAATACAAGCCACCGCCAACAGATCCTGTTTATATTACAACGCAGTTAACTCCAGACTCAGTAGTTGTCGGGGCAGCTCGTAAGAGAGCAAACCCTCATACCTCGGGAGACGCACCACCTCCAGACAAAGAGTCGCAAATTTGATGCTGCAGGCAAAAGGGTTGCAGCACAAGCAGCAAACAAATGGCGCATTGCCAATTCACAAGCGCTTTTGGCAAGATATGACAGAGCTCACTGGGATGAGATGCAACATTTGATAGAACACTTACCCAAGGAGTTCCAAAAAAGAGCACAACAAGTGGTGGAAGAAGGACAAAGTATCTCTAATAATCAGATACGGTCTTCAATGGATGCAGCAGATACGGCTGCAAGGACAGTAAATACTGCAATAACAATAAGAAGGCACGCATGGCTCCGCACGTCAGGTTTCAAGCCAGAAATTCAACAAGCCATGCTAAATATGCCATTTAATGAACAGCAGTTGTTTGGCCCGGAAGTCGACACTGCTATTGAGAAACTCAAGAAGGACACTGATGCAGCAAAAGCCATGGGTGCACTTTACTCCCCGCAGAGCAGAGGCACCTTTCGCAAAACCACCTTTTAGGGGAGGGTTTCGAGGACAACCTACAGAAACCACAACATCACAAACAAGGCCCACTTACCAAAGCCAATATCAGCGGGGACGTTTTCGGGGGCAATATAGAGGCGGACAATTCCAAAGAGGTAGAGGAAAATTCCAAAGCCCCAAAAGTCCTCAAAATAAGCAGTGACTCACAAGTCACCCATCCCCATCACATAACACCTGTGGGGGGGAGATTAAGCCAATTTTACAAACATTGGGAGGAGATAACAACAGATACTTGGGTACTAGCAATTATCCAGTTTGGTTATTGCATAGAATTTCGAGAATTCCCTCCAACAGTCCCACCGAAAACACACAGTATGTCGAAACAACATATAAATCTTCTAGGATTAGAAGTTCAAGCATTGCTCCAAAAAGACGCAATAGAATTAGTACCAAAACAAGAACTAAACACAGGAGTTTATTCACTGTACTTTCTAATACCCAAAAAAGACAAAACTCTAAGACCTATACTAGATCTCAGAATATTAAATACATACATCAAATCAGACCACTTTCACATGGTTACATTACAAGAAGTAATCCCACTGCTCAAACAACAAGACTACATGACAACACTGGATCTAAAGGATGCATATTTTCATATACCAATACATCCTTCACACAGAAAGTACCTAAGGTTTGTATTCCAAGGGATACATTACCAATTCAAAGTGTTGCCATTCGGAATAACAACTGCACCAAGAGTTTTTACAAAATGTCTAGCAGTAGTAGCTGCACATATCAGAAGGCAGCAAATACATGTGTTCCCGTACCTAGACGATTGGTTAATCAAAACCAACACGCAAAAACAGTGTTCACGACACCCAAATTACGTCATAGAAACCCTACACAAACTAGGTTTCTCAATCAATTACTCAAAGTCACACCTTCTGCCGTGTCAAACACAGCAATACCTAGGAGCAACAATCAACACAGTAAAAGGGATTGCCACTCCAAGTCCACAAAGAGTCCAAACATTCCAAAATGTAATACAAGCCATGTATCCAAACCAGATGATACAGGTCAAATTGGTAATGAAACTCCTAGGCATGATGTCCTCATGCATAGCCATTGTCCCAAACGCAAGGTTGCACATGCGGCCCTTACAACAGTGCCTAGCATCACAGTGGTCACAAGCACAGGGTCAACTTCTAGATCTGGTGTTGATAGACCGCCAAACATACATCTCGCTTCAATGGTGGAACAGTATAAATTTAAACCAAGGGCGGCCTTTTCAAGACCCAGTGCCACAATGCGTAATAACAACAGATGCATCCATGACAGGGTGGGGAGCACACCTCAATCAGCACAGCATCCAAGGACAATGGAACATTCAGCAAAAACAGTTTCATATAAACCACTTAGAACTGTTAGCGGTGTTTCTAGCTCTGAAAGCATTTCAACCCATATTAACCCACAAATACACTCTTGTCAAAACAGACAACATGATAACAATGTATTACCTAAACAAACAAGGAGGAACACACTCGACACAGTTGTGTATCCTAACACAAAAAATATGGCATTGGGCGATTCACAACCACATTCGCCTAATAGCACAATTTATTCCAGGGATTCAGAATCAGTTCGCAGACAATCTCTCTCGGGATCACCAACAGATCCACAAATGGGAAATTCACCCCCAAATACTGAACACTTACTTCAAAATGTGGGGAACGCCACAAATAGATCTATTTGCAACAAAAGAAAACTCAAAATGCCAAAACTTCGCATCCAGGTACCCACAACATCAGTCTCGGGGCAATGCACTATGGATGAACTGGTCAGGGATATTTGCATACGCTTTTCCCCCTCTCCCACTTCTTCCATATCTAGTAAACAAGTTGAGTCAAAACAAACTCAAACTCATACTAATAGCACCAACATGGGCAAGGCAACCGTGGTACACAACACTACTAGATCTTTCAGTAGTACCTCATATCAAACTGCCAAATAGACCAGATCTGTTAACACAACACAAACAACAGATCAGACATCCAAATCCAGCATCGCTGAATCTAGCAATTTGGCTCCTGAAATCTTAGAATTCGGGCACTTAGACCTCACACAGGAATGTATGGAGGTCATAAAACAGGCTAGAAAACCTACCACTAGACACTGTTATGCAAATATGTGCAAAAGATTTGTTTATTACTGCCATAATAATCAAATTCAACCTTTTACACGCATCTGCAAAAGAGATAGTAGGATACTTACTACATTTGCAAAAATCTAAACTAGCTTTCTCTTCCATTAAAATACATCTTACGGCAATTTCAGCTTACCTGCAAACTACGCACTCAACTTCATTATTTAGGATACCAGTCATAAAAGCATTTATGAAAGGCCTAAAGAGAATTATACCACCAAGAACACCACCAGTTCCTTCATGGAACCTCAACATTGTCTTAACACGACTCATGGGTCCACCTTTTGAGCCCATGCACTCTTGTGAAATGCAATACTTAACGTGGAAAGTTGCATTTTTAATTGCCATCTCATCTCTAAGAAGAGTGAGTGAGATTCAAGCATTTACCATTCAAGAACCATTTATTCAAATACACAAAAATAAAGTTGTTCTACAGACCAATCCTAAATTTGTACCAAAAGTAATCTCACCGTTCCACTTGAATCAAACGGTAGAATTACCAGTGTTCTTCCCACAGCCAGATTCGGTAGCTGAAAGAGCACTACATACATTAGACATCAAAAGAGCACTAATGTACTACATTGACAGAACAAAACTAATTCGAAAGACAAAACAACTATTTGTCGCCTTTCAAAAACCTCATACAGGAAATCCAATTTCAAAACAAAGGCATTGCTAGATGGATAGTTAAGTGCATTCAAACCTGCTATCTTGAAGCTAAAAGAGAACTGCCTATTACACCAAAGGCACACTCAACCAGAAAGAAAGGTGCTACCATGGCCTTTCTAGGAAATATTCCAATGAACGAAATATGTAAGGCAGCAACATGGTCTACGCCTCATACATTTACCAAGCACTACTGTGTAGATGTGTTAACTGCACAACAGGCAACAGTAGGTCAAGCTGTACTAAGAACATTATTTCAAACTACTTCAACTCCTACAGGCTGAACCACCGCTTTTTGGGGAGATAACTGCTTATTAGTCTATGCACAGCATGTGTATCTGCAGCTACACATGCCATCGAACGGAAAATGTCACTTACCCAGTGTACATCTGTTCGTGGCATTAGTCGCTGCAGATTCACATGCGCCCACCCGCCTCCCCGGGAGCCTGTAGCCGTTTAGAAGTAGATCTTAAACATTTGTACATTTGTAAATATATTACTTAAAACTTCATTATGTACATACGCATTCACTCCATTGCATGGGCACTATTACTAGCATACACAACTCCTACCTCACCCTCTGCGGGGAAAACAATCTAAGATGGAGTCGACGCCCATGCGCAATGGAGTCGAAATGGGAGGAGTCCCTCGGTCTCGTGACTCGAAAAGGCTTCTTCGAAGAAAAACAACTTGTAACACTCCGAGCCCAACACCAGATGGCGGGATGTTCACAGCATGTGAATCTGCAGCGACTAATGCCACGAACAGATGTACACTGGGTAAGTGACATTTTCCATATATATATATATATATATATATATGTGTGTTCGGTGGCATGTGTAGCTGCAGATACACATGCTGTGCATTACTTCTGCCATCTAGTGTTGGGCTTGGAGTGGTACAAATTTTTTTCTTTGAAGAAATGTTTTCGAGTCACGAGATCAAGTGACTTCTCCTCTTCGGTTCCATTGCACATGGGCATCAACTTCACTGTTATATTGTTTTCTTTCCGCCGTCGGGTTCGGATGTGTTTGTGAACAAAAGTGATGGTGTTATGTACAATATATACAAAATATGTGGTTAAAATCAGTTTGAACTTCCAGAGGCTCCGTCAATCCAGGAGTCCTGAAGTCACTTGGAGGCATATAACATCAATCCACATTCAAATTATGTCGATGTTGCAACCCTGTATATAGATATGAATCAACAGCAGGTCATCATCAGTATTGGGAATCATTCTATATGGGAGCACCTAGAAAATAATTAAACATCTATTTTAATGAGAGGACTCTAATCATAAAACCAATATGTCAACTATTTAAATAGGGGTAATCACTCACCTATTAGTTCAATTTTTTTTTATCATATCTTAATAAAGTCGTCTCCCTAATAGGAACATCAATTCTATAAGCAATCATTGTTCCTTAATATAATATTGCAATAAATATTGCACTGTGTAGAGTTACTTACAATATTAATGATTCTGCACAATAATCTTATAGAACAAAGATTCTTAATAGGCTCTTCACCAGGATTGTAATCTCTCCCTTAAGTTCTTTAAATCCTCAATTGAAAGGGTACTGGCAATATTGGCGGCTGATTGTTAATTCATAACTTCTAAAAAATAGATGATAAAGAATATAGAATTTAGAATGTCAAAAAATAACCGCATTAAATCCTTCATATTAATTCTATCACCAACTTACTTTCAGCATATCATCCCGCGCAGCGGAGGAAGTCAAATAGTAACCTCCCGTCTGCGTCTATCGGGAGCGTTTTAAATAGAGCCGGCACACGTGTGCCTGATCAAGTAGAATGTTTCCTTTCAGGTCCGCCTCTGGACGAAACGACATCGTCTTAAAAAACATCGTATTGAGCAACAACCTGTCCCTTTTCTGGTCTATGGGGGCATACTTATACAAAACGCCTATGTGTTCCAACAGCTATCTCTAGTTATTCAAATAAATGCCTGATCAGGTGATGTGTTTCCTTTCTGATGGATATACCTACCTGTGGATTCCTCACCAAAAGAATTCTCCCCTCGCGCCAGCCTTCGACGGAAATTTCTTCTAGCTCTGCACGTCGACGATGACGTCACAATCGCCCGACTCCACGCGACGCCACATGACGTCATCCAGGCAATAAGAAGCCGCCGTCGACGTGCAGACGTCCGTTCCCTTTTTTCCGTGCCCAAATAACGGTTGTTTCTTCGAGGCTCACAGGGAGCTACTGTTACCAACTGACGGTTACGATGTAGCAGCCTAGAAAATCCGGCTTTAAACCTTGTAACCAATGCGGGGGTCGGATGTCGGTTACCGACCCCCACGAAAACTGCCTCTGGTGCCTTAGTTCCGATCATGAGGTCGAGGCATGCGGTTCGTGCCAGCGCATGAACCCTAAGGCACTCAAAGAAAGAGAGGCAAAGTTATTCTTGGCCCGGTCCAAGAAGAAGAAAGAGAGGCATCATAGGAGGGAGTCTTCGTCGAGATCCTCTAGGTCTTGTCATCACCGTAGTGGCTCTCGGCGCCGATCGAGCAAAGGACGGTCCAGGTGTAGATCGGCTTCTCCGTCGACTCTGCGTCGTCCGATGTGGGAGATAAGCCCGACCGTCACCCCTCCACCTCCGGCGACCCCGACGTCACCTGGGTCGATCTTTGAGGTCGAGCCTCCCCAGAGGCCTGAAGGTTCTCCTGGCCAGGAGTTACCTGGACCCTCTTCGGCAGCTTTGCCGGCGCCGGTGCAGCAGCAACAGTACCCGGCTTTTCCGACTCCGGGATCGGATCCTGCAGCGTTTTTGAACGCTATGTTTAACATCTTTGCTTCCATGGCGCCGGGTGGAAGTCATGGAGGGCCGTCTGGTCCTTTGGCCTATGACTTGGGTGTTCTGGTGTCTTTCAAGTCGGCCCCGTTCACCCCGTTTATGTCTGCTGTGTCTGAAGCGGCGCCGATGCCTACGAAGTCGATCAGGATGGCTACACCTGCCACAGCGCCGTCTGATTCGCCTCGGATCCCATCGACGTCCAAGAACGCTGTGGAGCCGGAGCCTCCGGCTTCGGACGAATCCGAGGTTCGGCGCCGATGGAGATCTTCGGCGTCGGCTGACGCCTTGTCGACTCCAGGCTTGGAGTCCAGACTTAGATCAAGGCGCCTGGCCCTTCGTCTCTTGGAAGAGGAGGAGTACGCGAGGCAACACCTGGAGGAAGGAGAAGTTGTAGAGCCCTCAGGTGACTTCCAGGGTCTGGACTCGGCTAGTGGCCTTGACACTACCCCAGACTGGGATCTAGCTTCTCCTGGAGAGATCACAGAGGAAGCAGCTTCTTTCCATAAGGTCATTCGTAAGGCTGCGGACTTTCTGGATATTACTCTTCCTACCGCGGAGGTTAAGAGAAATTTATTGACAGAGGTCCTCCATCCGACATCTGCTTCTGCTGAGCCTCTTCCATTCAATGAGGCTCTGCTGGACCCTATTAAGGATATTTGGATGAAACCTGTATCCACCGCTGCGGTCAACAGAGCGGTGGCTCGGCGTTACAGGACGGCGCCTGGAGATCCGGTGTTTCTTTCCAGGCAACCAACTCCGGAGAGCCTTGTGGTCCAAGCTTCATGTTCCTCCAGATCCTCGCCTGGCTCGTTTCCTGGGGTTCCTGCTGATAGAGAGTCGAAAAAGATGGACCATACTGCTAAAGACATTTTCATCGTGCAGTATGGCCCTGAAATCTTCCAATGCCACATGCATACTGGGATGCTACATACATGCTCTTATGGAAGAGGCAAAGGGCCATCCTAATGTGTCACAGGAGATGCTGCAACTCTTTTCGGATGCTCAAGCGGCTGCGACGCAAGTAATCCAGTCTGGTTTGGACACTTCGGACTCGGTGGCTAGGGCTATGGGCACGACCATAGTCTCTAGGAGGCAGTCTTGGCTTAGATCATCGGGCTTCTCGACGGACGTGCAGGCTACGCTCCTTGATATTCCGTTTGATGGGGAAAAGCTCTTCGGTTCTAAGGCTGACTCAGCCTTAGAACGTTTTAAAGAGAGCAGAGCGACAGCTAGATCCTTGGGACTCCAGTCGTCGGCCTCATCCGCCTTTTAGAGGCTTTCGTAGATTTAAAGGATTTGGTTGTGGTTCCTTTCGAGGAAGACTGCAAGGACCACAACAAACTGCTTCTACCCTGCCTTACAGATCCTGCAGGGGCAGAGTCCGTACGAGTGGAGCCACCTTGCAGCACTCTGCCTCTTCCTCGAGAGGGGTGCAGCAAGGAAAGCAGCCGTAGTCCTCCACCATTCCCTGTCCATTTGTCTCCAGTAGGGGGGAGACTTTCCCTTTTTCTTCCAATGTGGGAGGTCATAACATCAGACTCCTGGGTCATCGACATTGTGAAGAGGGGGTACGCTCTTCCCTTTCGGGAATTTCCTCCCACCCTCCCTCCCCGCCCATCCTTCTGTTCGGAAGACCATTTTCTCCTGTTACAGCAGGAGGTATTATCCCTATTACAAAAAGGTGCAATAGAGTTGGTTCCCGTGCAAGAGAGGGAGCAGGGGTGCTATTCAAGATACTTTCTGATTCCCAAGAAGGATGGTCGGCTGAGACCGATTTTGGACTTGAGGATTTTGAATTGGTTCCTCAAACAGGAAAAGTTCAAAATGCTGTCCCTCTCACAGGTTCTTTTGGCGTTGAACGAAGGAGACTGGATGGTGTCTGTCTATTTGCAGGATGCGTATTTTCATATTCCGATCCTTAGATCGCACAGGAAGTATCTCCGTTTTGTGGTGGGATCACAGCATTATCAGTTTGCGGTCCTCCCGTTTGGTCTTACTTCAGCACCTCGAGTCTTCACGAAGGTGATGGCGGTGGTAGCGGCAGAGCTCAGAAGAAAAGGGATCGCTGTGTTTCCCTATCTGGACGATTGGTTGATCAAAGCCAGTACTCCAGAGCTCGTGCGGTGCCATCTCCAGTCGACGACTCAATTGTTGTACGACCTGGGGTTTTCAGTCAATGTACCCAAGTCTCACCTGGAGCCCTCTCAACGCCTCCTGTTCATAGGGGCAGTATTGGAAACTACATTAAATCGGGCCTTTCCTCCGCCACAGCGGGTTCAGGACATACAGGCTTTGGTTCCAATGTTTCGAAATGGAGCGGTAGTTCCAATCCTCAAAGTCCTTCGTCTGCTCGGTCTGTTTGCTTCTTGCATACTGTTGGTCACTCATGCACGCTGGCACATGAGGGCTCTCCAGTGGTGCGTCCGCAGGCAGTGGTTTCAGCACAAAGGGGATCTCGAGGACTCGATAAAGATCTCCAGAGACACTGCAGTGGATCTTCAATGGTGGGGAGCGGTCGACAACCTGTCTCAAAGAACGTTTTCGCTGCCCCCTCCAGTGGCCTCAGTGGTAACGGATGCTCCCACTCTAGAGTAGGGAGCTCATCTAGGGGACCTGGAGATCAAAGGCCTTTGGTCTCCAGTGGAACAGAAATTACACATCAGTCTGTTAGAATTGCGGGCAGTACGGCTGGCACTCAAGGCCTTCCTCCCATTCGCGGTCAGTCAGTCCAAGTTCTAACTGACAACACGACCGCGATGTGGTATATAAACAAACAGGGAGGAGTGGGGTCGTTTCTTCTCTGCAGAGAAGCTCTTCGACTCTGGTCCTGGCTTCAGGACCACAAGATCTGCTTGATTGCACATCATTTGGCCGGAGTCCTGAATGTGCATGCAGACATTCTCAGTCGACGCATCTCGGTCGACCACGAGTGGCGTCTTCATCCAGATCTAGTTCTGTATATCTTCCAGATGTGGGGATATCCACAATGAGGTCTGTTTGCAACTCGAGAGAATGCGCAGTGCCCACTGTTTTGCAGCCTCCAGTATCCGGTGCAAGGAGCTCTGGGGGACGCGTTTCAGATGTCCTGGAAGGGTCAGTTGCTTTACGCGTTTCCCCCCATACCCTTGATTCCTCAAGTTCTAAGGAAAATCCGCCAGGACCGAGCTCAAGTCATCTTAATAGCTCCGGATTGGCCGAGGAGGGTGTGGTATTTGGACCTACTCCAACTCTCTCAGTGCCCTCTGCTCCGTCTCCCTTGCCTTACCCACCGATCAGACCACTTTTTCGGCCCGTATGAAGCATGCTGCCACCAAGCTTTCAAAGCATTCATTAGTAGGTAGACAACAGGTTTTATCTTCAGAACAGGAGAGAGATAAAACAGACATTAGACCCATTCTTGAGGTCATGGACTAAAAACAAAGGAGGATTCAAATCCAGAAAGAGACTGGAAAGATTATTGCCTCTCCTCCTCCAATTACAAAGAGGAAATTAGCATTCCAAAAGAGTTTGGATGCTGGCCCTTCACCAGTGAAAATCTTTAAACCTAAAGAGAAGCTAAAGACTTCACAGGTTTCTCCATCGCATTCGCCTTATCTTCCCTCTTCTCCACCACCAACAACTTCACCCACACAATCTCATGTTTCTTCACATGGGGACTATGTGGGTCATAGTTTTTACAATATGGATCCATGGGACATTTATGACTCTGACCCAATCCCACCCAATGATCCTGATTTCTAGCCACAAGACAGTCTCCACCTGAGGATACCACAGCCTATAATAAGGTCATTTCCTGATGCACTCTGAGCCAATAGAAGAGGGTTTTCTATTTAACACTCTTTCCTCAACTCACAAACAATATCAGTGTTTGCCAGTGTTACCAAAGTATGCTAAAACATACAGATGACATTTTCAAAGAACAATTGAAGGTCATGGTAGAAACACCTAGAATAGATAACAAATATAAAGCAACACCAACTTATCCAGTTTTTATTTCACAGCAGTTACCGCCAGATTCCATCATAGTCAGTGCAGCCAGAAAACTGGTAAATAGCTAGTCCACAGGAGATGCTCCTCCCCCTGATAAAGAAAGCCACAAATTTGATGCAGTAGGCAAAAAAGCTAGCAACTCAGGCTGCAAATCGGTGGCAAATTGCTAACTCCCAAGCTCTTTTAGCCAGTGTGACAGGGCACATTGGGACGAGATGCAGGAGTTTTCTGCAATAACTCCCAAATGAACATCAGAAAAGAGCACAACAGGTAGTGAAAGAGGGACACGCCATTGCTAATAATCAGATCCGATCAGCACTAGACATGGCTGATACGGCGGCTTTGAGGAATAAACACTAGCGTCACAATTAGGAGACATGCTTGGTTGAGGTCCTCAGGCTAGAAGCCTGAAATACAACAAGCGGTCCTTAACATGCCTTTTAATAAGCAGCAGCTCTTTGGACCGGAGGTGGATGCAACCATTGACAAATTAAAAAAGATCTCCGACAGCAAAGGCCATGGGAGCCCTTTAAACAACACCTTTTCGGGGCTCATTTATTTCGTAAACTTCAATTTAGAGGAGGGTTTAAGTTACAAACTTAGGAGGCCTCTACGTCCCAACAAAAACAGGAACAACAATGTTATCCCAGGGGATTTTTCAGGTGCACCTATAGAGGACACACTTTCAGATCCAGAGGTAAAATCCCCTGCCGCAATACGTGCCTCCACCTCATCAAAGCAGTGACTTTGCCATCATTCCCAAACAGCATACATCTTCTGTGGGAGGAAGACTGCAATATTTCCATCCTCACTGGCAAGAAATTACAACAGATCAGTGGGTACTGTCAATTATCCGCAGTGGTTATTGCATAAAACTTATCTCCCCTCCACTAAACATTCCACCCCGTTAACACCGGTTTCTGTCGAACACATTGCTCTGTTAAAACAAGAGGAAGAATCACTTCTACTCATAGGTGTAATAGAAATGGTTCCCATCAGTCAGCAAGGGACAGGGGTAGATTCTCTATACTTCTTCATACCAAAGAAGGATGGCACTCTCAGACCAATTCTCGATCTCAGCCCTCTAAACCAGTATACCCTGTCAAGAGCATTTCCACATGGTCACTCTACAGGATGTCATTCTCTTGTTACAAAAACAAGACTACATGACAGTATTGGATCTAAAGGACGCTTGCTTCTACATTGCTATACATCCAGCACACCGCAAGTATTTAAGGTTTGTGATAGCAGGCAAGCACTATCAATTCAAAGTACTACCCTTTGGAGTAACCAGAGCACCAAGGATATTCACGAAATGTCTAGCAGTAGTTGTACAAATTCAACCTTATCTAGGAGCAATTCTGAACACTCAGTCAGCATTAGCCTACCCAAATCCACAACGAGTCCAAGCGTTTCACACACTCATATCCCAATTGCAGGTGAATCAAACTTACACAGTGAGGTTTGTCATGAAGCTATTGGGAATGATGGCATCATGCATAGCAATAGTTCCCAATGCACACCTAAACTTGAGACCACTGCAACAGTCTCTCTCACAAAAATGGTCTCAGGCACAGGGTCAATTACAGGATCTAGTGTTATGTGAAAGCTGAACTTCTAAATCTATGCAATGGTGGAATCACACCAGCTTATCAAAAGGGCGGCCGTTTCAGGACCCTGGGCGGCCATTTCAGGACCCTGTGCCACATACCATAATCACCACAGAAGCATCAGTGACAGGTTGGGGAGCCCAGCTCAAAAATCTTACAACACAGGGTGAATGGGACTCAATCCAGCAAACTTACCACATAAACCACTTAGAATTGCTGGCAGTGTTCTTAGCAATCAAAGTATTCCAACCACAGATCAGACACAAAACGTCTTAATAAGGCAGGCAGTATGACAGCAACGTATTATCTGCAAAACAGGGAGGGCACACTCATCCCAATTGTCACTTCTAGCACAAACAATTTGGAAATTGGCAATTTACAATCATATTCACGTGCTAGCGGAATAGATCCCAAGGATACCAAATCCAGCTAGCTGACCTCTTAAGCAGGATGCAGCAACAAATACACAAATAGGAGATTCACCCACAAGTAAATCAGATGTGGGGAACACCAAACATAGACCTTTTCGCAACAAGCGAAAACGCAAAATGCCAAAACTTTGTGTTCAGGTACCCACACCCTCAATCTAAGAGCAATGCTCTATGGATCAGTTGGTCAGGGATATTTGCTTACACTTTTTCCCCCTCTTCCATTAATCCCGTTTCTGGTAAACAGGATCCGTCACTTCCCTCTCTATGATACTCATAGCTCCCTCGTGGGCACGTCCACATTGGTACACAACACTATTGGATCTGTCGGTAGTACCACATCACAAGCTCCCAAACAGACCAGACCTATTGACTCAAGGTTAGATCAGGCATCCCAATCCCAGTATGCTCAACCTGGCGATTTGGCTCCTGAAGTCATAGATAGAAATTGGATAGCTGCAGCTTCCATCAGAATGTATGGACATTCTAAAGCAAGCCCATAAACCTACAACCAGGCAGTGCTACGCATATAAATGGAAATGTTTTGTATATTACTGCCAACCTAAAAACATTGATCCACTTAAAGCATCAGTACAGGATATTGTATGTTATTTGCTTCATTTACAGAAAGCAAATATTGCTTATTTATCTATTAAAAATTCATTTAACAGCAAAATTAACCTCCAAAACAGACTACATGCCTCTCTGTTTAGAATTCCTGTCATAAAAGCTTTTATGGGAGGCCTTAAAAGAGTTATTCCACCTACTGCTCCACCAGCTTCTGCATAGAATCTTAACGTTGTGCTCACAAGACTTATGGGTCCACCTTTTGAACCCATGCATTCTTGCACACTTCAGTTTCTCTCATGGAAGGTTGCTTTCCTAGTAGCAATTACTTCATTAAAAAGAGAAGGATGAAACTCAAGGATTCACTTTAGAAGAACCCTTCTTCCAAGTACACAAACACAAAACAGTACTTAGGACAAATCCAAATAAATCATACATTTTTACCTAAAGTGGTTTCACCATTTCACATTAATCAGTCAGTGGAATTGCCAGACTTCTTTCCACAGCCAGATTCAGTTGCTGAAAGAGCTCTCCACACTCTTGATCTAAAAAGAGTTCTCATGTATTATATAGACCGTACGAAAGACTTTAGAAAATCTGAACAACTTTTTGTGGCTTTCCAATAGCCTCATAAGGGTAATCCTATTTCCAAACAAGGATTTGCCAGATGGATAGTAAATTGTATTCAAACTTGCTATCTTAAAGCTAAAAGGCAACTATTAGTAACTCCTAAAGCACATTCTACTAGAAAGAAAAGAGCTTCAATGGCATTCTTGGGAAATATACCAATGGCAGACATATGCACAACAGCCACAGGGTCCACACCACACACATTTACTAAACTCTACTGTGTGTATGTGTTATCTCGACAACAAGCAAATTTTGGTCAAGGAGTGCTTAAAACACTACTTCAAACTACTTCAACTCCTACGGACTAATCATAGCTTACTTAGGAGAGGGACTGCTTTTCCGTCTATGCACAGCATGTGCATCTGCAGCTACACATGCCATTGAACGGAAAATGACACTTACCCAGTGTTCATCTGTTTGTGGCATGTGCTGTAGATTCACATGCGCCCTCCCTCCTCCCCAGAAGCCTGTAGCCGTTGTAGTACTTTATTATGTAGATATGTCTATACGTTCCATGGACATCTTCTTTACTTTCTATATATATTTGTACATATACAGTTCTTTACTCTTTACTTCACTCTCCTGCGGGAAAACAGTCTAACAGAGGAGTTGATGCCCATGCGCACGATCACCGAGAGGAGGAGTCACTCGATCACGTGACTTGAAAAAAGCTTCTTCCAAGAAAAACAACTTGTAATACTCCGAGCCCAACACTAAATGGGGATATATGCACAGCGTGTGAATCTGTAGCACTACATGCCAAGAACAGATGTACACTGGGTAAGTGATATTATTATTATTATATATATATATATATATATATATATATATATATGTTCGGTGGCATGTGTAGATGCAGATACACATGCTGTGCACATACCGCCATCTGGTGTTGGGCTCGGAGTGTTACAAGTTGTTTTTCTTCGAAGAAGTCTTTTCGAGTCACGAGATCGAGGGACTCCTCCCATTTCGACTCCATTGCGCATGGGCGTCGACTCCATCTTAGATTGTTTTTTTTCCGCCATGGGGTTCGGACGTGTTCCTTTTCGCTCCGTGTTTCGGGTCGGAAAGTTAGTTAGAATCTCGGCAAAATCGTCGGTATTGTTTGCGTTCGGTATCGGGTTAGTTATAACAGATAGACACCGATTTTTGAAGAGCTCCGGTGGCCCTTCGGGGTTTTTTCAATCCCCCCGTCGGGGCCTGGTCGGCCCGGCCACGTGTCTCTTCAAGGCTGATGGAACGGACCCCATTCCGCTTCTGCCCAAAATGCCATAACAAGTATCCATATACAGATCAGCATCTGGTCTGTAACTTGTGTCTATCTCCAGAGCACAAGGAGGATACCTGTGAAGCCTGTCGAGCGTTTCGGTCGAGGAAGACATTAAGAGACCGAAGAGCAAGAAGACTGCAGATGGCGTCGGCGTCGACAGGACAAGGGCGTTTCGAGGAGAAAGAAGAAAGCTTCTCCATCCATGAATCGGACTCGGACGAGCTCGATCCCAAAGAAACGCCGAAAACCGTGAGTAAGACATCGAAACATAAAACTCACGAGAAGACAACAAAAGACCAGGGGACGCCACCGCCAACAGGCCATGGCTTAACCCGAAAGATAGGTGACCGATCATCGGCACCGAAAAAGGGCATGCATGTGGCGAAGTCATCCGACTCCGGTCGAGATACCGCCACACAGCAATCTCGGGCCCGAGACACCGGCCCCGAACAGATTCGGCACCGAGACAGTGGCACCGAAATGGTTCGGCACCGAGAAACCACGACGCCGAAAATAAAGAAGGTTGCCTCGGAGCCCAAAAAGGCGACCGAAAAGATTTCGATTCCGAAACATCCAGCATCGGAACCGAAAACAGGTTCCTACACAGAGGAACAAGGATTGTCCTCCCAGATGCAAGGACATAAGTTCGGAGAGGAACTTCAATCTGTTGAGCCGGACTACACTCAAACAAGGCTCCACATTCAAAAAGACACAGGGAAGATAAGCACTCTTCCCCCAATTAAGATGAAAAGAAGACTTGCCTTTCAAGAAAAGGACAAGCAGCCACAGGCAAAGGTGGCAAGACAAACAACTCCACCACCATCAATGCATACATCACCGGTAGCCACTCCACCACTGATGCAATCTCCGACTCATACTGCAATGAGTCAAGATGATCCTGATGCATGGGACCTTTATGATGCTCCTGTATCAGATAACAGCCCAGACTGTTACCCTACAAGGCCATCGCCACCTGAAGACAGTACATCCTACACGCAGGTGGTCTCAAGGGCAGCTGCGTTTCATAACGTCACCTTGCATTTAGAACCAATTGAGGATGACTTTTTATTTAATACACTCTCCTCCACTCATAGCCAATACCAAAGCTTACCTATGCTCCCAGGAATGCTAAAACATTCAAAACAAATATTTCAGGAGCCTGTTAAAGGCAGAGCCATAACTCCAAGGGTGGGAAAAAAGTATAAGCCACCACCAACAGACCCTGTTTATATTACGCAGCAATTAACACCAGATTCTGTGGTTGTTGGGGCAGCTCGCAAAAGAGCAAACTCCCATACCTCGGGAGATGCACCACCTCCAGACAAGGAGAGTCGCAAATTCGATGCTGTGGGTAAAAGAGTTGCAGCACAAGCAGCAAACCAATGGCGTATTGCCAATTCACAAGCACTTTTGGCAAGATACGATAGAGCTCATTGGGACGAAATGCAGCATTTCATAGAACACTTACCCAAAGAGTTCCAGAAAAGGGCACAACAAGTGGTAGAAGAAGGACAAAGTATCTCCAATAATCAGATACGGTCATCAATGGACGCAGCAGATACAGCTGCAAGGACAGTAAATACTGCAATAACAATAAGGAGACACGCTTGGTTGCGTACGTCAGGATTCAAGCCGGAAATACAACAAGCCGTGCTGAATATGCCCTTTAATGAACAGCAGTTGTTTGGCCCGGAAGTCGACACTGCTATTGAAAAACTCAAAAAAGATACTGATACCGCAAAAGCCATGGGCGCACTCTACTCCCCACAAAGCAGAGGCACATTTCGCAAAACACCATTTAGGGGAGGGTTTCAAGGTCAACCTACAGAGGCCACAACCTCACAAGCAAGGCCCACTTATCAAAGCCAATACCAGCGGGGAAGTTTTCGGGGGCAATATAGAGGGGCACAATTCCCAAAAAATAGAGGGAAGTTCCAAAGCCCCAAAACCCCTCAAAACAAACAGTGACTTCCAAGTCACACATCCCCAACACATAACACCTTTGGGGGGGAGACTAAGACAATTTTACAAACATTGGGAGGAGATAACAACAGACACTTGGGTACTGGCAATTATCCAGCATGGTTATTGCATAGAATTTCTCAAATTCCCTCCAAACGTGCCACCGAGAAACCATAATATGTCAAAACAACATATAGATCTTCTAGGACTAGAAGTTCAGGCATTACTACTAAAAGAAGCAATAGAATTAGTACCAGAACACCCGAAAGGAACAGGAGTTTACTCTCTGTACTTTCTCATACCCAAAAAAGACGAGACTCTGAGACCTATATTAGATCTCCGAACATTAAATACCTACATCAAATCAGATCACTTTCACATGGTGACATTACAAGATGTAATCCCACTACTCAAACAACAAGACTATATGACAACACTAGACCTAAAGGATGCATATTTCCATATACCGATACATCCTTCACACAGAAAGTACTTAAGGTTTGTGTTCCAAGGAACACATTACCAATTCAAGGTGTTGCCATTCGGAATAACAACTGCGCCAAGAGTTTTTACAAAGTGCCTAGCAGTCGTAGCTGCACATATCAGAAGGCAGCAAATACATGTGTTCCCGTACCTAGACGATTGGTTAATCAAAACCAACACTCTAGAAAGGTGTTCACAACACACAAAGTATGTCATAGAAACCCTCCACAAACTAGGTTTCTCAATCAACTACACAAAGTCACACCTCCTGCCGTGTCAAACACAGCAATACTTAGGGGCGACAATCAACACAGCAAAAGGGATTGCCACTCCAAGTCCACAAAGGGTGCAGGCATTTCACAATGTAATACAGGCCATGTATCCAAATCAAAAAATACAAGTCAAAAAGGTGATGAAACTCCTAGGCATGATGTCCTCATGCATAGCCATTGTCCCAAACGCAAGGTTGCACATGCAGCCCTTACAACAGTGCCTAGCATCACAGTGGTCACAGGCACAGGGTCAAATTCTAGATCTGGTGTTGGTAGACCGCCAAACATACACCTCCCTTCAATGGTGGAACAGTATAAATTTAAACCAAGGGCGGCCTTTCCAAGACCCAGTGCCACAATACGTAATAACAACAGATGCCTCCATGATAGGGTGGGGAGCACACCTCAATCAATACAGCATCCAAGGACAATGGGACACTCACCAAAAACAGTTTCACATAAATCACTTAGAACTATTGGCAGTATTTCTAGCGCTGAAAGCATTTCAACCCATAATAAGCTACAAACACATTCTTGTCAAAACAGACAACATGACAACGATGTATTACCTAAACAAACAGGGAGGCACACACTCAACACAGTTGTGTCTCCTAGCACAGAAAATATGGCATTGGGCGATTCACATCCACATTCGCCTAATAGCACAATTTATTCCAGGAATTCAGAACCAGCTAGCAGACAATCTTTCTCGGGATCACCAACAGATCCACGAATGGGAGATTCACCCCCAAATACTAAATACTTACTTCCAGAGTTGGGGAACGCCACAAATAGATCTATTTGCAACAAAGGAAAATGCAAAATGCCAAAACTTCGCATCCAGGTACCCACAAGATCAGTCTCAGGGCAACGCGCTATGGATGAGTTGGTCAGGGATATTTGCTTACGCTTTTCCCCCTCTCCCACTCCTTCCATATCTAGTAAACAAGCTGAGTCAAAACAAACTCAAACTCATACTAATAGCACCGACATGGGCAAGGCAACCTTGGTACACAACACTACTAGACCTCTCAGTAGTGCCTCATGTCAAACTACCAAACATACCAGATCTGTTAACGCAACTCAAACAACAGATCAGACACCCAAATCCAGCATCGCTGAATCTAGCAATCTGGCTCCTGAAGTCCTAGAGTTCGGACATTTAGACCTTACACAGGAATGTATGGAGGTCATAAAACAAGCTAGGAAACCTACCACTAGACATTGCTATGCAAATAAGTGGAAAAGATTTGTCTATTACTGCCACAATAATCAAATTCAACCCTTACACGCATCTGCCAAAGACATTGTAGGATACTTACTACATTTGCAAAAATCAAAGCTAGCTTTTTCTTCCATTAAAATACATCTTACAGCAATTTCAGCTTACCTGCAAATTACGCACTCAACTTCTCTATTTAGAATACCAGTCATAAAAGCATTTATGGAAGGTCAAAAGAGAATTATACCACCAAGAACACCACCAGTTCCTTCGTGGAACCTCAACATTGTCTTAACACGACTCATGGGTCCACCTTTTGAGCCCATGCACTCTTGTGAAATGCAATACTTAACATGGAAAGTTGCATTTTTAATTGCCATCACATCTTTAAGAAGAGTAAGTGAGATTCAAGCATTTACCATACAAGAACCATTTATTCAGATACACAAGCATAAAGTAGTTCTACGGACAAATCCAACATTTTTACCAAAAGTCATATCACCGTTCCACTTGAATCAAACAGTAGAATTACCAGTGTTCTTCCCAAAGCTAGACTCTGTAGCTGAAAGAGCACTACATACATTGGACATCAAAAGAGCGTTAATGTACTACATTGACAGAACAAAACTAATTCGCAAAACAAAACAATTATTTATTGCTTTCCAAAAACCTCATACAGGAAATCCAATTTCTAAGCAAGGCATTGCTAGATGGATAGTTAAGTGCATTCAAACCTGTTATCTTAAAGCTAAAAGAGAACTGCCTATTACACCAAAGGCACACTCAACTAGAAAGAAAGGTGCTACCATGGCCTTTCTAGGAAATATTCCAATGACAGAAATTTGTAAGGCAGCTACATGGTCTACGCCTCATACATTTACCAAACACTACTGTGTAGACGTGCTAACAACACAGCAAGCCACAGTAGGCCAAGCAGTACTACGAACACTGTTTCAGACAACTTCAACTCCTACAGGCTGAACCACCGCTTTTGGGGAGATAACTGCTTATTAGTCTATGCACAGCATGTGTATCTGCAGCTACACATGCCACCGAACGGAAAATGTCACTTACCCAGGGTACATCTGTTCGTGGCATTAGTCGCTGCAGATTCACATGCGCCCACCCGCCTCCCCGGGAGCCTGTAGCCGTTTATAAGTTGATCTTGAACATCTGTATATTTGTAAATATATATATTACTTTAAACTACATTATGTACATACGTATTCACTCCATTGCATGGGCACTATTACTAGCATATACAACTCCTACCTCACCCTCTGCGGGGGAAAACAATCTAAGATGGAGTCGACGCCCATGCGCAATGGAGTCGAAATGGGAGGAGTCCCTCGATCTCGTGACTCGAAAAGACTTCTTCGAAGAAAAACAACTTGTAACATTCCGAGCCCAACACCAGATGGCGGGATGTGCACAGCATGTGAATCTGCAGCGACTAATGCCACGAACAGATGTACACTGGGTAAGTGACATTTTCCATATATATCATCTGACGGTTTCAAGACATATTTATCTACTACAAAATGTGCTCAATACTGTTATCTACTCTGATTCAAGCATGTGAATCTATGAAAGTTCCAATACTGAAGTAAGGAATAAGTTACCTACCTGTAACTAGTTCTCCAGTATCTGAATCTTTAATAAATTCACCTGCGACCCTCCCATCTCCCCTGAGAAGCTCACCTTTTTTCTCATTACAGTTTATCTTGTTAGCACTAGTGCTGCGAAAATCTGAGGCACTGGAGCTTCTCTCAGGAATATTCTACAGGATGGTGTCACCTGAATGGTTGATCTTAAGTACCTTTTTGCATAATGACTATGATATGC
Organism: Pleurodeles waltl; assembly: GCF_031143425.1. Taxonomy (NCBI): domain Eukaryota; kingdom Metazoa; phylum Chordata; class Amphibia; order Caudata; family Salamandridae; genus Pleurodeles; species Pleurodeles waltl. Next base: position 296,914,261 of record NC_090443.1, on the reverse strand, counting down.
TACTATACTGAAAGGCCCAGGGCCTATATATTATGTCCATGTTGACACTACTTTTTTACAGGTACTGGGAACTCGCCACTGCGATGACAGGGAATGATTCAAGGATGTGAATCTATGCAAGATTCCAATACTGGGGAACTAAAGTTACAGGTTATTTCTTTTCTGTTCACAAAATCTGCCTTTTTAAATCACTCCTTTAAGGATTGTTTTGACAGTTTGTACAAAAATTTGACAAAATTAAACTGAGTAAAAGTGACTATAACATGTTGACGAGAGTGGTATTGTTGTTGCAAGCTGTTGAACAATGGTTTAGTTGTCATTGTTTACCTAAAATTACATTGGTTTGTCCTGTTGTTTGATTAAGAACAAGTGCTGTGTGGTGTGCTTTTTATATGTTTTCTGATAGGATCCGATTCACTAGAAAATTCAAAATTTTGCAATTTGTTTTGCAACACAGAAATGCTGTTCGTGTTGTCTTATAGAAATTGCTTCTCGAATTTAATTGGGTATCTCTGTTGATGCATGAATTCATTGGAACCTCGTGGACTCTGTGTGCCAGTCACTGATTGTAAAGCTGGATATATGTTACATTGAAGATCACATTTTATTTTTACTGAACTGTATACACTCCTTTATGTAGGTACAGATTCTATTTATAGATGTCTGCTGTAAAGTGTTGCTTTACACACAAGCATAATCAACACATTGGTTTTATTTGGTATGGGTTATTTTTTATTTGTAGAGTTAAATGGTTCAGTTTGCTTTATATATTTGCATTTGTATAGCATAATGTGGTTTATATTAAAAAATATGTGTTGTAATGCACATTGGTCTGGCTTTGCTTTTCATTTTGATTTACTTATTGATAATTTAAAATATGGGTTATTTTACAGGTGCCGATTTGTCATTGTTGACTAGTGTATTCTGCTGTACCCAGTATACTGTTTTGTGGGTTTTATTACCTGCATGTGTTGCCTTATCTTGATCCGAACGGCTGCTTACGTTTCATAATTCAGGGAGGAAATCTAAGATCCCAGGTTACGATAGACCTAGCTGAGGTTCGTTATGGCTCTCTGGCTAAGCATAGAAACTCCCTTCTCCAAGCACTTGGCTCTACATTTTTTTTGTCCACTGTTGCTGGGTGAGTTTGAGAGCCTGAGGGGGGGATTGGCTGTTCATCAGAGCTGAATGTGGACAAACACTCCTGGCCGCTTTGTAACCACCTCCTCTGGCATCAAAGCCTAAACTTTGTTGTAGACAAGGACGCAGAATAATCTGGCTGAGCCATGGCGTTTAGGAGGGTATAAAAGGTCCTATGCCTTCAGGGAAGGTATTGTGCACATGGCTTTATGCCAGGGTTCTGATTGCATCTGCTGCAAGCTCAGCAAGTTGCAGAACTTAAATGCTAGTCATTTTTTTTATGTTCTCTTCAACTAGTATGTTAGCGCATGCATTTTTTATTTATTTATTTGTTTTGCAAAATCGAAATGGATTACTTTTGTTACGTTGAAAACCTGTTTTTGGGTGTTTCTGCCTCACCGAGCTCCTTGAATTCTGTCAGCTTGTTGCCAGAGCTCAGAGCTCAAGGATCCTGTTCATTGTGCCTGCTGTAGCTTTGCTCCCATGCCATTCCGTTCCTTAAAATCTTATGTTGACAAAGCAGTTAAAACCCTGCCACATGTGCAAGTTCCACAGTGATTACCACGTGGCACTAATCCAGGGTTCGAGAGGTTACGTTTATCGGCCATGTTTTGTAATAGTTTTTTCATGCCTTAGTTCGGTAGACAGTTTGAAGTTGATTTTGCTAACGATTCCTTTTTGGCTAATGAGCTTGCTGGGTTGGGCACTTACAGTCAAGATTTAAATAAAGCAGGACATTTTACATCTTGGAATCCCACCCATGCCAGCTCACCTTGTAATCAGTAATAATTTGAATCAAAAACATTTTAAACATCAAGACATTCTGGCACGTGGTGTATACATTTAAATATAAATCCTTCCTGCAACCTACTTTACAAACCTTTTAGTTGGTCAAACCATAATATTGAAGGTTAGTTAATAGAGACTCATCGATCCAAAAAAGAATATTTAATTTAAAATGAAACAATGAATTACAGTAAGCTATATAAGAACACTTCTGATTAATCGTGGCGATTGTATACTCAAAATGTAACACAAAACAAGCATTTGTCCTTTAAAACAGACATCGTAGGAGGACATTGGCGTGTGAGTAAGGAAAAAAAACTCATGCAACCCCAATTTATAAGGATTTAAACCTACAAATCATAAAAAACAAACTGGATATCCTCCTACAATTGAATTTTCCATATACATTGCTTTGTGTTCTCATTTTATATAACAATACCAGACCTGGTAATTTGTGCAATAACTATGTACTTTGTATACTTCGGGTAAGCTTGAAGCGCATACTATCTACAACCTTCCATTTTCCGTAAATATACCCATACTTTCTTCATATTTCAAAACTACTAGAAGCACAGCTTGATCTATATAGTCTGTGCTAGAAAAATTTGGGCTTTTATTATATAGTTCTTTGTTGGTTTCTTTGTTGGTGGCCACTTAGGTGTTGACTACTGAAATGTGTTGCATTATTAGACTGCACCTTAAGTTTAATTGGTTAGTTTTGGCTTGAAGCAACCAGTCCTTTAATCACTAAAAGCGCAAGTGAATGTGAAGACTAAGGTGTTAGATATCTGGGTGCGGTGCAAACTGCAGGGCATGAACTATGTGTGTTTGAATTAAAAAGCAATTAAGAGGCTTTTGTGAGGTGATTGTGGAGCTCTTCCCCATTCCCTTCACCTCTCTTGGACAAACACTTGTATTAGTCCAATGCAGTTTTGTTTGTCAAAAGCTCTTGAGCAGGAAGCATATGTTGCTGGCTTTGTATTCTGTTACTGGCACTAATGTTACCTTCCTCTTTCACCTCTAGGAGGGTAACTGGCACTTAGCTTTTTGTACTGCAACCTCCACCCCTCACTTCTCTGTGTGAGCTATGATAACTTCAGCTTCCATCCGCTTTCTCCCCTTCTCTGAGTATAGACACCTTTTGACTTGCATTGATTGGAACCTGTTCTTGTGGCTGCCTCCGATCTCCTACTGCTCTCATTCAACATTTGCCTTTTCCCTGCATGTGTTCCGCTTGCTTGCGGGTATGGCTGTTACAGGTGCCAGGATTGAGCTCAAGCAATGAGTATTGCTCCCATGCTGTGCCAGCTTCTGCTTACCTCCTTTAGGTTTGTGGTTTGCTTATGTTCTTTGGTACAATACCTCACTTTGCTTTAGTGTAGTGTTGTCTCAATCTGATAAAGAATTCTAGCTGCTGAGTCCTTACCTTAGAAATGTCCGCAGGCGTCCGACTGGATCCATAAAGTTTTGGTGAGCAGTATCCCTGTGTGGCAGTAGGTGACGTTGTTCGGCTCCGTGTGGCATTGTTGGCATCAGAAGGGATGTGCGTGGTGCCTTTATAAGTGCCACCTCAGCACGCTGATATCAGTGCTTTTCTTTCCACGCTAGGTTTTTCATCCTGGTCTGGATATTCAGGCAATGATATTGATGCTTTTATCTGGGATTTCAGTGAGACTGATTCTGAGGCTGCTCCGACTCTTGGCCTCCAGTACCCAGCTTGTGACAAAGGCCCTCTGGCATACGAGGGCTCTGCAGTGGGACCTGAAGTTCCAGAGGTCACAACATAAGGGAATCTCTCAAACATGCTCAAGATCTCAGAGGAAACTTTGAAAGATCTGCAGGATTGTCTGATGAACCGCCTTTCCTCAAACAGGTCTGGTAGTAGGGTGTCTTAGGAACTGCAGGATCTGGCAAAAAGAATAAAGCCCTATCATGTGGTTTTTCGTCCAGGAGCTTTGGTTGAGAGAGGATAAGACTATATTGATGGTTTCATAGTATTGAATAGTAAAGGATTTAGGCGAGGAAAGGGTAGAACCTCAGCATGGGTCATAACTTTAATATCGTCCACTATAATTAAGAAGCCACTGAAGGTTATTAATGTGTTCAGTGGTTTGCAGCTCTCTGTGGTTGATCTGTGGCTGAGCAACGTCTGCAGGTGTTTTTATTTGTAAATGTTTATATCCATTGGGAAGAATACTGGAGACCGAAAGACTTGATGGAGTGGTTTGATCAATATTTCCAGGACATCATAGGAAAATTCCCGAACGCGATTATAATGATGACTGGGGATTTCAGTGCTCATCTGTATCCTGGCCAGTCGGACATTCAGATGGAAGATGTCCTTGACTTTTTTTAATATCCCCCAGCCTTGTTCCCATCAGGCTCTATCAAGGGGGAGGCCAAGGTGTTGAGACAGTGGTTGGCAAGCAGTGGTCTGGTTTGATTGAATGGTTGCTTTAAAAATTATATGCCAGCAGCCTCAACGTTTCGACAGAGCCTACGAGCGGGCCTGATCGACTAGGTTCATCCCACTTGGCAGTTCGGACAGTTTTCTGACTTTAAAGTGGCAAAATATGGAGGTAGTGACCATTGGGCTTCATCAGTTGTTCTGTATCTCCATAAGCCTGAGGTAGTGGAGTAGGTACTGCCCCTGGAGGTATTCTACCCACAAAGGGCTTACAATTCGCTTTGACCCTACTCACCTTCAGCTACTAGCAGACTATCAAATAGCTGAAAACACAGAAATCTTTTCTATGAACCAAGAGAATAGAATCCTGTGGTTTAATGAGATATTGTCTAATGTTTTAGACTTCATATGTGTAAATATTAGAAAGGGTGGGTCTCGGGTAACCTGTCATGACAAAGAACTGTTGGTTCGATTCTGCCTGTCAGCAAGAAGGTGAGAAGGATGACTAAACAAACCAGGCAGCTTACTGAAGGTGGTTTGAATCAGGAGTTGGCCAGTCTCAAGTGTCAATACAGGAAATTGATCAAAGAGAAGAAGGTCTCTTTCTATCAAAGCAAGTGAGATGAGATGCTGAAGATTAATGAATCGGGGGGATCAGCAAAAGTCCTGGTGAAGTAAATTAATCCTGCATTCCTCAGTTAGGGGGGGTTGGGGGGGCTCACGTGTATAATTCCAGAGGATACGTGGTCAGCGTATCTGGTTATCTGTAAGGTAGCCCCCAGTGGACCGGGAGCTCCTATGGGAGAAACCTGTCGCACAGAAGCTCCCAGCCAACCTCCTTAGTGTTTTACAAGCTTTACATAGAGGCAACAGGGTACAGGTCAAGATAGATAAAGCTGGTAGGCTATCTCAGACAATCCCCATTAAAAATGGCCTACGGCAAGGGGGTGTCCTCCACCTGCTTTTTTTGTCTATTTTTAGCTGACCACCTACCAACAATAGCCCTAGCAAAGTCATTTACCCCAACATTGGGAAGCATATTTCTTGCCTGTTATACGCAGACGATTTGATTCTGTTGGATTACACCTCAATTGGTTTGCAGAGGAAACTAGATACCCTTGAAGCATGTAGGAAGCAGAAATCTGTGAAAATTAATCTGGAGAAAAACAAGTTGCTAATTTTGGGGGGGGGGGGGAATTAAATCTTTAAATGGCAATGTATTTAAGATAGGCTGAAGTAGTGAATTTGTATAAATACCTAGGGCTATCCTTTAACCGTAACTTAAAATGGGACACACATATGGGTTGTATTAAGCAGAGGTCCATGCTGCAAGCTAGTTGCCTGGTCTAATTCAACTGGAAATACGAATGCCAGGCCCTTACCTCCTATTGAAGGCTTATGAGGTGAAAAATACCTTCCTTGGGGCTGTACGGAGGCAAGGTGCTTTCCCTCTTGTAATTGGGTCCATTGGATGGGGTCGTCCTCAGGAGGCTCTTGTTGTTACCTCCTTGTACTGTGGTCCAGGGTGTAAGGAGGGAGCTGAATTTGATCTCCTGGAACCTGTTGGCTTTTTCTCTGATCCTAAGATTTGTTAATAGGCTTTCAGTGGATAGTGTAGCCCAAAAGGTGACCAGGTGGATTGTATAGCCCAAAAGGTGTCTAAACTGTGTTGGTATGAGGTTCAAGGCAGTGAAAGAAGGTGGGCAAAGGAATCAAGGAAAAGGCTAAGGGATCTCAAAAACATGCATACCAAGTGGGCTACAATTGTAGTTTAGTCCCATTTTCATTTTAAACTCGCTCTGAAAGAATCTGCAGTTAAGTTTGCCGGAGCTCTTGACTTGGCCTATCTGAGGAAGATGCCTTCTGTCAGCTTGACACGGTTCTTCCTTATCAGGCTCAGTTACCTGAACATAGGTAACTCCTTGTCCCGTTACTTGTTGATTGTGTTTTTTTACTCCAATTCGTATTGGGTTTTTAAGACCCTTGTTTTTCAAATGCAGAACATTCTGAAGGTTGGTGGCAATAGAGCTGTTTTCTAAAATGCACTAACTTGATGTGGCCGTAGTAATTGCCTGTTTTATATTTCTATCAAACCGAGTTTTAGGGTTGGGTTTGTATATGGGGCGCTGTTCACAGGTTTGTGGGTTTTAAGTCACTTTTATATTGTACAGGTTTTATTGTGTTTGATGGCATGTGTAGTCCTAGATACACATGCTCTGCATACTCCTACCATCTAGTCTTGGGTCAGGAAGTGTGCAATTTGTTGTCCTTAGAAAAAGTATTTCGCGTTACGAGGTATACAGCGGCGACGACTCCCGCTGGTAATGCGCATGGGCATCGACTCCATTGTTAGTTTTCTTCCACCGTCTGGTCCAGTCATGTATCACCGAGCGCTGGGTCAAGACTGTTTTTGGACTCTTTCCGTTTATGATCCACTCCCATCCTTATCTGTATTGTTATCAAACGTGTTTCCTGTCTTCTGCGCTTCGAGATCATAAAACCACTGCCAGTCGGATCGACGCGCTCAAACAGAGGCCCTTTGGGACGATCATTTCTATTCTATTTGAAATATAAAATGCCCTGCTGATGGAACTGACCCCTCTCCTGTTTTGCCCAATGTGCCCACACTAAGTACTTGCAGACCGACCAACATCAGATCTGCAATCTGTTTGTCTTCCGTCCACAGAGAAGAGAACTGTGAGGCCTGTCAATCATTTTGGTCCAAAATGTCTTTACAGGAATGAAGAGCACGTCGCAGGGAAATACAGCACAGAGAGGTAGACGACCCACCGAAATATTTGAACACCAGGATTTCGGAGAGGAGGAAGAGCTCCATCCGGCCTCTGTGGCTGAAGAAAGGGCCTTTTCCATCGAGGGCTCAAACTCTGTACTAGAGATAGACCTCAAAATGCAGGATCTTTCACTGGGTCAGGGTACTGCAAGTACTGATATCACCCTTCTTCCGCCTAAAAAACATTCAACTCCATCTAAAACTAGTTTCCAGGCCAACACTGCCAGCAGGCCATGGTCAGCACAGAAAACTTGATTTGGATGCCCGGTCCTTGTGCTCTGCACAGAAACATAGGCCTAAGCCGACCACTTTAGTGCCTAGCCAACCAACTCCACCTTCGGCACCGACCACTTCAGCTCCATCAGCTTTGGCACCAACCACTTCGGTGCTGAGCATTTTGGCTCTGAAAATTTCCAAACTAGCACTGAAATCTGATTCCAGTGCTTTGGTCAAACCAATTCTTTTGAAGAGGACATTGATTTGCCTGTGCCTGCCAAAAACAGAGGACTGACAAGGTCACCGGCCCTTTGCGTCCTACACCATCATCTCTCCGCCACCCAGCCGCCCTCCCCCCCCCCCCCCCCCCCCCCCCCCCCCCCCCTCCCCACCCCTCCAGCACCACCACCTTCACCCTCTCCCCCTCCTTTTCAGGGTGACCCATCAGATATCACCCCTCATGGGTCCCCACACTTATTACACTGCTCAGCATGGGACAGGGGATAATGCATTTAATGCACCACAGCCCTCTGATCCTTGGTCAGCCTATGATGTTGACCCACAACCAGATATTGATCGTGACCTATACCCTGCTAGGCCATCTCCTCCACATGACCCACCCTTCTTTCAGGAGCTTATTGGCTGGGCCGTAGCATACCACCCGGTTCCTTTACATACATAATCCGTAGAAGACTACTTTTTATTTGAGACCCTTTCCATATCACATAGGGTAACACAATATTTCCCTGTGCTCAAGGGTATGTTAAGACCTGCAGATGATATTCTGCAAGGGTCTGTATTATCACACCAAGGATGTATTATTATTAAAAAAAAAAAGTAAGATCTCCCCCTTTGACCCTGTTATTATCTTTGGTTGTCTCCAGCGCCCATAAATGGGCTAATTCCCAGGCTGCCAGTAACGCTCCACCTCCTGACAAGGAATGCAAGCTCATTGACGCTTCTGCAAACGAGTCGCAGCGCAGTCTGCCAATCACTGGTGTATAGCTAATATTATGGAGTTATTAGCCATAAAGGATCGTGCCATTTGGGACGAAATGCTGAAACTCCTCTAATACCTCCTGGAGGAGCATAGAAAGAGAGGGCAGGAGATTGTGACTGAGGGACACCTCATCTCCAGTACCTCAATTAGATGTGCCCTAGGTATGCCCAGACGTGGGTCCCGGGCTCACTGTGCCACTGGATTCAAGCTAGCCTGGCTGATGAGGGGTGAAACCCTGAAACCGGTCCCAGGATGCTTGTTTCCGGTCCAGGGAGAACCTGGCCTGGCAGTTCGGGCTGGACTGTTCCCATGAGGAACAGGGTCAAGACTGATTTGCATATGGCTGGGTTCAAACTGGGGTGGCATGGTGAGCAAAATAATGGATGGATTAAACCCAGATCTGTGACTGGGGGTGAATGTTTGATTGATTCTGCATTCCGTCCATCCAGTTACGCTATCCCACAGCGTTTGTGTTTTGCTTTGATTCTGCAGACACAGCTGTCAGAGGTATAAATTCAAGTGTTTTGCTGCTCTGTCATGCCTGGCTGTGCAAATCTGGCTTTAGGGCAGAGGTTCAGCAGAGCCTCTTGAAAGTCCCTTTTGATGATAAACACATTTTTGACCCTCAGGTTGCATAAGACCTGTCGAAAATGAAAAAAAACACCGAGGGTGCAAAGTCAATGATTGCACTTCAAACACCAAGTTCCCGTGGCTCCTTCTGCTGCCTACTCTATAAACCACACTGCAAAACTACCTCTTCATATGCCTAGTGTTCATACCACCGAGGTCAGAGTCCGCAATCCTCTCCTCGAGGCTACCACAGAGGCACATAAAGTGGAATAATACAAAAGGAAGAGCCAAAGGTGTTTTCCTACGTGGCACAACTCCTGCCACAAAGCAATGACACCCTTCTCCTTCCCCCTGAATTTTCCACACCTGTTTGGGGACGATTGCAACTGTTCCTCTCTATTTGGCAATCCATTACATTGGACCAGTGGGTGTTGGACATTATCCAACATGGTTACTGTCTGGAGCCCATTTCCACCCCTCCAAACATTCCACCTCACAGTCAGACTTTCACCGGAACATCTAACACTGCTCAAGCAGGTAGTTCAGGCACTCTCTTACTCAAAGGAGCTATGGAACCCGCTCCTACACAACAAGGGTCAGGAGTATACTCCCTATACTTACTAATCCCCAAAAAGGATGGTCCTTACAGCCATTAAATCACTACATTCTGTCAGACCTTTTCCATATGGTCACCCTCCAGGACATCATCCCACTTCTCCGACAAGGCAATTACCTCTCAGCACTAGACTTAAAGGACACCTATTTTCATACTCCCATGCACCCAGAAACATCGCAAATATCTCAGATTTGTGATTGCAGGCAACCATTACCAGTTTAAAGTCATTCCATTCAGGATCACTGCTGCACCTTGAGTATTCACAAAGTGCCTATTGGTAGTAGCAGCACAGTTGCGCAGACAAAACATCCACGTCTTTCCATTTTTAAACAACTGGCTCATCAAAGCCAGCACTCTCCCATTATGTCTCTATCACACACCAACTACCATAAGCTTACTACATCAACTGGGCTTTACCACCAATTTCCAAAAATCTCACTTTCAGCCTCTGCAGACTCAAGTCTGTCTAGGGGTTATTCTAAACACACAACTGAAATTAGCCTATCCCGATGCAGCACAGACACACAACTTTCAAACGCAAATATTGTGCTTCCAAGCCAATCAGCAAGTCATAATCAGAACGGTCAGGAGACTTTTGGGTATGATGGTTTTGTATATTTCTATAGTACTGAATGCACGACGTCAACTGCAGGAATGTCGGGCACAAAAATGGTTTCAGTCACAGGGTCAGTTGGAGGATCTAGTGTTTGTAGACAGCCACACTCACCATGGTCTGCAGTGGTGGAACAAAACAACCTGTTTAAAGGGTGGCCTTTACTTGACCCTGTTCCTCAAACCACACTAACAATAGATGCGTCACAGACTGGTTGGGGTGCTCACTGTCAGGATCTCATAGTCCAGGATCTCTGGGATACCAAACACCAGGATCTCCCCATCCACTACCTAGAGTTTTTAGCTGTTCACCTAGCATTGAAAGCATTCACTCATCACCGGATTGGCAAGGTTGTCTTGATCCGGACAGACAACATGACAACCATGTACTATTTACAAAAGCAGGGGAAACTCATTCTTTACAGTTATCTCGCCTATTGCAGGCAATCTGGCCTTGGGCTCTGTCACAGCATCCATCTGTTAGCGGAACACCTTCCAGGAACACATCTTCTCGGCAGGATGTGCAACAAGTCCACAAGTAGGAATTCCACCCACAAAACCCACTCCCCTACTTCCAAAAGTAGTGGTTTGCAGACATAGATCTGTTTGCAACAGAGGACAATGCAAAATGCCCAAACTTCACCTCCGGGTTCAGACACACCCAAAATCCAAAGGCAATGCTGTATGGATGAACAGGTCAGGGATATTTGGTTACGCTTTTCCGCCCCTCCCTCTTTTTTCATTTCTGGTTCAGAAGCTCAGGCAAACATCCCTCACACTGATACTAGGGGCTCTCACATGGGCATGACAGCCCTGGTTCACCACCCTTCTCAAACTATCAGTAGTTCCTCACGAGCAGCTTCCCCTCAACCCAGACTTCCTCACTCTGAACCATGTAGAAATCAGGCACCCAAATCCCAAAGAGCTAAACGTAGCAATTTTGCTCCTGAGACTAGAGTTTGACTACCTTAATTTGCCACAAGAATGTATGGATATTCTTAAGGAAGGACACCAACCCACCACTAAAGCATGTTATGCAGCAAAATGGAAACTTTTTTGCCATTGTCATTCAAAACAAATCAACCCTTTCAAGGCCACAGTGCAAGGCATTATTACCTACCGACTTCACTTACAAAAGGCAAACTTGACATACACTTCAATTAGGTTGCATCTTGATGCAATAGCTGCTTACCTACAAAATGGGCAGCACCTTTTTGTTTTTCAAAATTCCAGTCATCAAAGCCTTTGTGGAAGGACTTAAATGAGTGATTCCACCAAAGACTCCTCCTGCACCTTCTTGGAATATTAATGTAGTACTTGCGGTATTAGTGGGTTCCCCATTTGAACCTCTATACTCATGCCTTCTTCAATTTTTATCTTGGAAAATGGTATTCTTAGTCGCCATCACTTCCATTAACCGTGTTAGTGAGCTCCAAAAAGAGACCCTGTTGCGGAGAGAGCTCTTCATACATGTGTACCTATAGTCACACATGCCCTCAAACGGTAAATGTTACCTACCCACTAAGTATCTTTGTGGCATGTAGTGCTGATGATTCACATGCACCCGCCCTCTTCCCTGGACACCTGTGGCCGTTGTAGTTCATTTTCTTTTCATTAACATTTTCATGGACATCTCTTTACTGTACACTCCATTCACACCCTCCTGTGGGAAAACAATCTAACAATGGAGTTGATGCCCATGTGCATTACAAGCAAGAGCAGTAGCCACTATATCTCGTGACTCAAAAAACTTTTTCAAAGAAAAACAACTTGCACACTTCCAGACCCAACACTAGATGGCAGGAGTATGCACAGAGCATGTGAGTCTACAGCACTACATGCCACAAACAGATGCTTACTGGGTAACATTTTCCTTCAGAATGTTTTATGGACAACTGTCCTAATAAACTTTGCCTTGCCTTAGATCTGACAGCTGTGACAGATGCATTACTCCTGGGATGGGGCGGCCATTTGGGAGAGGTGGAGATCAATGGACTAAGGTCCTCGGCAGAAACAGGACTCCACATCCACCTGCTGGAGCTCCGAGTGATCCCATTGGTATTGCAAATCTTTCTGTCCTCCATCAAACGGAAGCTAGTGCAGATGTTCACGGACAACATCTCTGCCATGTGGTACTGCAACAAACAAGCAGGGTGGGGTCGTGGACCATTTGTCAAGAGGCCCTGCGTCTTTGGACACGGCTGGAATATTGGGGCATATTTCTCGCTTCAACATCTGGCAGGCTCTCTGAATGACAGAGCGGTCAAACTCCGCCAAAGATGTCTCGCAGATCACGAATGGAGTCTTCAGCCAGAGGTGGTGTAAGGTCTGTTTCAGCAGTGGAAACAGCCTTGGTTAAATCTGCTGTCGCCACTGAGAATGCACAATGTCAGCATCTCTGCACACTAGAATTTCCAAGGCAGTGCTCACTTTAAGATGTTTTTTGTCCCTGGTGGAGCTCAAGCATCCTGTAAATCTTTCTGCCCGTACCACTTTTGCCCAGAGTTCTCAAGAAGATCTGGAACGACCAGACAGAAGCCATCCTTGTGGCTCCGGATTGGGCACCGATAGTTCGGCATCTCGAGCTCTTGAGCATGGCCATCAATCCTCTGATTAGGATTTCCCTTCTGGAGAATCTTCTGTCGCAGCAGCAGTGGAAGGTATTCCATCCGAAACTGTCAACTCTTCACATTCTTGCGTTGAGATAGAGCAGCGTCAGTTGAGAGCTTTCAACCTTTCTCTAGAAATCTGTAATGTTATCTTGGGATCCAGGCGTCTCTCCACCAAGACTGTGTACACCTGCCGTTGGGAAAAATCTGTGGCATGGTGCACTGAAAGGCAATTTCTGCTCCCCTTTCTTAGGTTCTCCTTTCCATACTTTCTCTTGCCCAGCAGGGCTCTGCTTTGAATACCCTGAAGGACAATCTCTCTGCTATTTCAGCTTTTTTACAGTTGCCTGATAATCCATCCCTCTTTAAATCCCTTAATGTAAATAGGTTCTTGAAAGGTTTGCAACATTTGTTTTCACCTTCCCCTTTCATTATGTCCCAGTGGGTCCTTAATCACATCCTTACTTTTCTTATGTGTGCTTTCTTTATGCCTAGCACAATAATTCACTTGGTCTCCTTACCATCCAGACGGTCTTTCTCATGGCTATAACATCTGCCTGAAGAATCTCAGAGCTTCAGGCTTTGTCACCTAAGCATCCTTACATGAACATCTACCCAGATTAACTGGTGCTTCAAATGAGAGCTTCTTTTCCACCAAATGTAGTCCCTCCCTTTCATGTAGGCAAGTCCATCACCATTATTACTTTGTATGCTCCACCACATCCCTGGGGGGCAAAAAACTTCACAGTCTGAAGCCAAAAACAGCATTGTCGTTTTACTGTGACCACACACAAGAGTTCCAGGTGGACGACCAACTCTTAGTGGGGTTTGTCAGATCAATGAAGGGCTGGGCCATGCAGAAGCGGACCATCTCCAGAGGGACCATGCTCTGTATGAAGACCTGCTACGCACTGGCTAAGAAGCAGCCCCCTGTGGGCTTTCATGCTCACTCCACCAGAGCAAAGGTTGCAACCACTGTTACCCCGCAGAGTTCTGGACATCTGCCAGGCAGCAACATGAGCTTCGTTGCACATGTACACAAGGCACCACTGCCTGGACAGTCAGGTCTGTTGAGATGGGCATTTCTGCAGGACATCGTCGTGTGATATTGGTCCTTAGACCCTCCTCCGGGGATGGTATTGCTTGGGTATCTATTCTAAGGTAAGGAATATGCGGCTAGAAGTCTCAATCAGATGAACAAGTGTGATATTGGTCCTTAGACCCTCCTCCGGGGATGGTATTGCTTGGGTATCTATTCTAAGGTAAGGAATATGCGGCTAGAAGTCTCAATCAGATGAACCAGTTACTTCCCTTCAGTCTCATCTGATTGGAGAACACTTCAGACTGGCTTTCGAACTGAAAGCAAGTGGACTGAGCTTTGAATATTGTCACCAGGGAAAGTTTTCTTGTCTGCATTAGAGGGTAAAGCTAAGCCAGGTGACGAGCAGAGAACATGCATCCGTCTCAAAAGTGTTTAATGGAAGAATTCAGATTTATGACTCTAGAAATGTGTGCTTCTGGAACATAGTGAGGTACCACATGTACTGTTGTGCTGTTGAGTGCTGATTCTGAATTTCAAATCATTTATCACACTTACAGTTTTTTTTGTAGTTTGGGGTTTTTCCCTTTTTGGTGCCATCTCTGCCAGGTTTTTTTTTAAGTCACAACCCCATTATTTTTGTCTTTGTTAAACACCATGATAGCCCCTCAAGTGCATACATATTTCTATTCTTGCTTAGTGGAGGAGCAGTTATTTAAGTTTTATGTGCACGCACTGGCAGCCCTTGGTTATACAAAAAAATAGCTTTTGCCCAGCAATGTTGAAAGTGAAAGGGCCACTTCTTTAAGTGCAAGATGTCAAATCCTGAAGGTTTGTAGACGAATTGTGGTGTTTGAATAGTTGCATTTCACATCAAAATAAAACTTTGTCAGTAAACTTGTTCATAGGTATTTTTACCACTAAATGTCTTGTTTTTTTGTATATCTTTATTCACCTTTTTGGCATGGTGTTTAGCTAGTACTAACCCGCTCTCGTTTTATTATGTGAATTCAAACTGTTACAAAATGATCCTTTGTAAATCTTTAATGAAAAATATGTGCCACTCGAAACAGTGAAAAGCACTTTTGTTTCTGACTTGTATGGTGTATTGTGAAATCTTGCAAGTCAGCAACGCCCCCTACTCTATTTGAACAAGCGCTGACAAAGCCAGTAGGTCTGACTTTAACAGGCAAACGTGCGAATATGAACATATTTCTAAAGCAGTTTATTGGTGTATATACAAATAAGAGTAGCATAAAGGGATGGTAGACTGATGAGAATGCATGGAGGAGATATTGTGACCAAGGGAGTGATGACTTCAGCATTTTTGAGACTTAAAATAGCCCCTTATGAATTCTATTTGAAACACTTTCTGGAATGTGAAATTATACAGTAACTAGCCAATAGCATTAATTGAGAGAGTAATACTTCTGGGTGGAGATAAAGCCCAGTCTTGCAAACCTACCCACCAACAACCAAGATAGCCACCTGACCGAATAGACAACCCTCACTACAAACGGCAGAGCAGCAATCATGCAAACCATCCACTCGGACCCCCACAGACCTTTGTGCTTACCTCATCTAGAACCTGGGAAAATCTGCAGTGAACACCACGCTCATTCACATCAACACTACCATCACGTCTGCCACTTTCCTGGATGAATGAAAACTTGCAGAAATCAATGCCCTCCTCAAGAAGGCCACAGCCGACCCGAATCAACTAAGCAACTTCTGACCCATCATCCAACCAACGTGAATAAGGCCATCCTCAAGCAACTCAAAACCCACCTCGAACTTAATAATTTTCTAGAAAGAACCACAGCACCAAAACAGCACCCTTCGCAGTCACCCACAACATTCAAAACATCCTGGACCGAGGAGAAACAGTGGCCCTCGTCCTGTTTGATGTCTGTGGCTTTTTCTCCCAAAACACCCTCTTCAAAAGACTCCACAAGCTAGGCATACAAGGATCTGCTCTCAAATGGATGTTTCCTCCTCACTGTAAGAACCCAAAGGGTCAGGTTGCCACCCCTCACATCAGAGACCAAGAAATTGATATGCGGTGTCCCACAGGGATTGTGCCTAAGCCCCACTCTTTTCCATATATAAATAATACTGCTCACCAACATCATCTGATCACAAGACATCAACATCATCTCCTATGCCGATGACCCCCAACTCATCCTCTTCCTGACAGACACGACAAACCCCATCAGTACCAACTTCACCAACTGCATAACCATGGTAGCAGACTGGAAGCAAATAAACTTCCTGAAGATCAGCTCCAACAAGACGGAAGTACTGGTCTTCAGAAAAAAAGACCTTGCCATGGGATTCCACCAGAGCTACGAACAATATCCACACCTACAGACAACACAAGAAATCTAGGGTCCATCTTAGACGACACGCTTAACATGAAAGCTCAAGTCAACGCTATGTGCTTCCACATCCTACGCATGCTGCAAAAAATCTTCAAATGGTTGCCTCAGAACACCAGATGGACCATCACACAAGCACTCCTCACTAGCAGGCTGGATTATGGCACCACTCTTTATGCCGGGATCGCCAAATAACTCCTACACAGACTCCAGACCATCCTGAACACAGACGCAATACTCAACCTTCCATGCTGCAGCCACATCACACCGCACCTTAGGAAGCTTCACTGGCTCCCCTTTCACAAACGCAACCAATTCAAAGTTCTCACGCAGACATAAAAAGCCCTACACAACACAACACAGGACCAGAGTACCTGAACAGCCGCATACACTTTCACCACCTCACCAGACACCTACACTCCACTTCACTCAAACTCACAAACACTCCCCATATCTGCAAAATCAAAACTGGAGGCTGCTCATTATCCTATATCTCACTCAAGACATGGAATGGCCTCCCTCAACTCATCAGAGCCTTCTCCTCCTCTCTTCTTGAGTTGCACATGAAGCTGAAGACCTGGCTCTCCATATAAGCACCTTGGGACCACACACCTTGTCCAAGCACCTGGATACCCTGTCTGGTGATTAGTGCGCTATACAATTCAACATAACAGAGCATATGTTAAAGAACTGGTAGCAATACGTCTTGAAGACAGCTGTGCTATGAAGCCAGACCTAAAAAAAAAAACAATGAATCTGCAAGCTAAATAATCTTATTTTGTGTTGATTCAGTGTACATTCGAGGTGTAAAATAGTGTCTCATACATCACAATGCAGCACTCCAGAGGCAGCTAAGTAATACATGAAACAACCAACTGCATGTGGTGAGAGAGGTAATTCCCTGAGCTTTGTCGAAGCCCATTCTGGTTGTATTTTAAAATATTGGTATCACCTAGTATTGCTGACAGCTGTGTAGTCAAGCCATTCACCAGCATTGGCATAGCCAGTAGTATTAGCCTGTGCAACGTCTCTTGGCTTTGTCATTTTTTTATTTGTTGCACAGCAGTTGGGCTGCTGTGCTACATGGCTTAAGAATAAAAATAAAAATAAAAAAAACACACAAAAAAACACTATGCCACACCCAGCATTGTTGGTCATAGTGCTTCTTTTTTTCTTTTTTACTTTAAGCTGTGTTGCATAGTAGCTCAACTGTTGTGCAACATGTAAAAAACTGACAAAAGCCAAACAAATTCACAAAGGCAAAACTTATTTACTTTGCCAGTGCTTGTCATAGTGGCAAAGGGTAAGGGAGGCAGCTATGGCCATCACCACAAATCATCAGTAAAGAAAATGCTACAGATGACTCACTGACATCAGGCCTGTCACCATTGGTTCGTGTCAAGGGTTTAAGCACGTAGAGGAAACCTGCGTATGCATGTACTGTTCAACCCTCTTTGACGAGCATGCACTAACCGGTACCCAGAAGGAAAGTAAGAGCGGCGTAACCCTCGCCAAACGGCTGTGGGAGATGTGGAAGAACTCAGCTACTGTAAAGGTTGGTGGCAAAGACAGGAAATGTAGACTATTGTGGTCCACCCTGTCTTCATTCAAACGTAGTACAGCGATACGTTTGCTTGGTGCCAGACTGTGTGTACTGGAAGTGAGGCAGAACCCTATACGTGAGACTGTGGAAGCGAATAACCCAACGGCGGAAGGTGCCAGTTAAAATAAAGGTGAGGACTCCTGGCTGCTGCAATGGCAGCAACAGTGTGGATCAAAGAAGAAAATTAACCCTGTCGTAGACTGCTTTTGTACAATTCTTGTATCTAAATAGGTTAATTTGCATGTTTCGTGATACACTTGTTTGCGGTGTACTGAGGCCCTACTGAAGATGTTGCCAGGCATTGACAATGATTGCATGTCTCTGCAGTCCCTCTAGCATCAAAGAGTGTGCAAGTTGAAAAGTAAAAAAAGATAGTGTCTGCACTGCAGGAGCCTGCAGCGGCAGAACACTGGCCACCAGAAGCAGTACTTGGTCCAGGCTCCACGACAGGACGAAGACTTGACTAAAAGCCCAGTAGAAAGACGGAGGTAAGTAAGGTGGTAAGTAAGGAAATGAGAGTGACGTGGGAGCCAGACAATGGTAAGTAAAGGTAAGTAATTGGTTCCTCTAAACCCCTTTTAAGATTTTTGTTTTTTAAATACAAGAGATTTTGCAAGCACAGAGCAGCCACTGTGCAGGCAATACCTAATAAAAAGAACAGAAACAGAGTTGCTCAACATAAATGTGAACTAATAAAGCCTGCCATTTAAAGCAACTATAATAATAAAAGTACATTTGAGTAGCAAACAGGAGGGGTGGGACTATCATGACCAACTTGAGGCTTTGTCTCTGACTTGTGGTCCCTTCCACACTTGATAACTTAAATCACGTATTACGTAAACGTGCATATATGGCTTGTGCCATGCAGTTTTGTCATGTACACTTCATATAAACAAGGGTCCTGTTGTGAGCACTGGGGTGTTTTGTCCATGCAGTAAGATATAAAGACAATGGGATGACTTGGCCAGTATAACCTCCACATATTTTTTTTAACTGATTATAGAATGGAATTTTTAAGGCAAGGGAAATATTTGCGCTTTCATTTTAGTCTGGCTGTATTTGTGGTATAACATGGAGTTTAATAATGAACCAGAGAGTGTGTTAAATAGTTCATTAAGTGCACTTGTTACAAACAACATATCTGACCTCATTTATTTTTACTGGCATGGCATAAATATTTATACTAAATATACACTGTTTTGACAGGGAGTCTGAGACACCCCAACTGTGTCAACTAGAGTTGTTTGCCACTGCTGCCCTGTGGCCAAACTTAATGGGCCAGTAACTGATCTCGAAGTACACCATTAAGAACTTGACTGTCATGATAGTGAATCAGATCAGCCCAAGGCTTACTGTTAGGGTAGGTTGTGTGCGGGCATTCACAGACTAACATCACACCAATATTTTGTAATAATTCAGTTCCCAACCAATGCTTTATCTTTTTATTAGAAAGGTAATTTATTCTAGTCACAAAAAAATATTACACATATAATGACGCAGATGAAGGTATCTACCCAAGTTGCTTACAGCAGTTCAAAATCTGTGGCTAATGATAACTGGCCAGTCCCAACAAGTTAATGGAAGCCTCCTGTCTATATAAACAGTTCCTGCTGCAACTTTGTTATTATTCAGTACGCTACCCTAATGACCCTGGGTCCTGTTGTCCTCTTACCACGCTCTTCTTGGGATCTGTGATAGCTCCTTCCTTTAAGAATCCCGCCAAGCAATAGTTTTACTAGGATTGTTTTGGTCTTCAGTCCTGTTCCAGACTTAAAAGGGGAGCTGGCTGCTAAAGACAACAGTCCTGTAACTCAAACGTCTTTCTAATGAATATTTCTAACCACAGATTACTTACTTTAGGAATATCCCTAGGCACCAGTTTGGATCCAGAGCATTTTCTCGGCAAAGCTCCTATGTGCCAGTAGGTTGTGCCTTGGGGCTCTGCTGGGATGCCGTACCACCACTGAAGTGATTGAGCAGAGGCTTATTCATGTGCTGATGTCAGTTCCTTTCTTACTGCACGCTTTGGAGGGAATCTGAAGCTCTGCTCCCAACGTGTCAGTTTTCTTACTTCCTAAAATAATTGTGCAGTGTGCCATTGACAGTGTTGCTCCCAAAAATGAAAGGGTTTGAGCTCGGTTATTACTGAAGGAATCGAATGTCACTGGATCGCATGTGTGCTTTTGGTGCTTGGGCTCCAATCATGACAGACATTCGATAAATATCCCCTCATGCACCTGGAGACGACCTTGCAGTGGGAGGCAAATCTTGCTGTTGATGAATATGAGAGGAGGTTGTGATTTAAAAAAAAAAAAAAAAGAATCCAGCTGAAGAACGTGAGGAATCCACAGGTAGCTAATGTATCCACCAGAAAAGTCGTTACCGAAGGTAAGTAACTCGTTCTTCTGATGGATACAACTACCTGTGGATTCCTCACCTAATGAATAGAGTCCCAAAGCAGTACCACTCCCGGTGGAGGGTGCCTATATGGTCAAACCAAGAAATCCTGCAGCACTGACCGTGCAAAATGGCCGTCCCTTCTGACCTCAGAGTCCAAACAGTAATGCTTCGCAAAAGTGTGAAGGGACGACCAAGTTGCGGCCTTGCAGATGTCGACCACAGGAACACCTCTGGCCAAGGCCGTAGTGGCCGACTTAGCTCTGGTGGAATGAGCTCTAATGCCATCAGGAGGATCCTTCTTTGCCAAAGAGTAACAGATTTTAATGCAAAGAACAACCCACCTGGAGAGTGTTCTCTTGTGGACTGCCTTTCCTCTCCTCTTGCCCACGTATCCGATGAACAGCTGATCCTCCAGCCTGAAATCCTTCGTTCTATCAATGAAGAAGCTCAACGCCCTCTTTGGGTCCAATCGATGTAGTCTCTCTTCCTCCTTTGAAGGATGAGGCGGAGGATAGAACGTGGACAAAGTAATTGTCTGAGCCAAATGAAAGGGTGAAACAACCTTCGGGAGGAAAGCAGCCTTGGTCCTCAACACCACCTTATCCCCATAAAAAGTTGTATAAGGGGGCTTTACCGATAAGGCCTGCAACTCACTCACTCTCCTTGCAGATGTTATAGCCACCAGGAAGACTGTTTTAATAACCAAATACCTTAATGGGAAAGAATGCATAGGCTCAAAAGGGGACCCCATAAGGAAAGTGAGGACCAAGGACAAATTCCATTGAGGCATCACGAATGGTTTTGGAGGATATTTATTTAGAAGACCTTTCAAGAATCTGAGAACAATAGGGGATTTAAATAACGATGGTTGATCTGGAAGACAAATGAAGGCTGACAGGGCAGACAAATAACCTTTAATGGTAGCCACTGCACAACCTTTCTGCGCTAGAGACAGAGCAAAAGACAAAACATCTGACAGATGAGCATGTAAGGGATCAATCTGTCTCTCTCCACACCAGATAACAAATTTAGACCACCTATTAGCGTAGATAAATTTAGTGGAGTGTCGCCTGGCCGCTAATATAACATCCACTACATCAGGCGGGAGAGAGAAGGAACTCAGGTTGCCCCGTTCAATCTCCAGGCATGTCGGTGTAGACTCTGGAGGTTGGGGTGTAAAACCTGCCCCTGCGACTGCGAGAGGAGGTCTGCCCTGAGAGGGAGACGGAGCGGAGGGCACAGCGAGAGTTGAAGAAGGTCGGAGTACCACACCCTCCTTGGCCAATCCGGAGCTATTAAGATGACTTGAGCCCGGTCTTGGCGAATCTTCCTCAACACTCGAGGAATCAAGGGTATGGGGGGAAACGCGTAAAGCAACTGGTCGCACCAGGTTATCAGAAACGCGTCCCCCCAATGCTCCCTGCACCGGATACTGGAGGCTGCAGAATAACGGACAATGCGCGTTCTCCCGAGTGGCAAACAGATCTATCCGAGGAAACCCCCACATCTGGAAGATTAAACGGACTTGATCTGGATGGAGACGCCACTCGTGGTCGGCCGAGAATTGGCAACTGAGACTGTCCGCACGTACATTCAAGACCCCGGCCAGATGATTTGCTACCAAGCAAATCTGATGGTCCTTTGCCCAGGACCATAGTCGAAGAGCTTCTCTGCAGAGAAGGTACGACCCTACTCCTCCCTGTTTGTTTATGTACCACATCGTGGTAGTATTGTCCGTCAGGACCTGTACCGACTGACCGCGAAGGGAAGGGAGGAAGGCCTTGAGAGCCAGACGTCCAGCCCGTAACTCTAACAGATTGATATGAAACCTCTGTTCCTCTGGAGACCAAAGTCCTTTGATCTCCAGATCCCCCAGATGAGCTCCCCACCCTAGAGTGGAAGCATCCGTTATGACCGTGGCCACTGGTCGCGACTGCGCGAACGGCTTTCCTTGTGAAAGATTGTTGCTCGCAATCCACCACTTCAAGTCCACAGCAGCATCTCTGGAGATCTTGACCACACCTTCTAGATCTCCCTTGTGTTGAGACCACTGCCTTCGGAGGCACCACTGAAGAGCCCTCATGTGCCAGCGAGCATGCGTGACCAACAGTATGCAGGAGGCAAACAGACCGAGCAGACGAAGGACCTTGAGGACTGGAACTACCGCTCCATTTCGAAACATTGGAACCAATTCCTGAATATCTTGAACCCGCTGAGGCGGAGGAAAGGCTCGATTCAATGTTGTATCCAGTACTGCCCCTATGAACAGGAGGCGCTGAGAGGGCTCCAGGTGAGATTTGGGCACGTTCACCGAAAAGCCCAGGTCGAACAACAACTGGGTTGTTGACTGCAGATGATGCGACACAAGCTCCGGGGACTTGGCTTTGATCAACCAGTCGTCCAAGTAAGGGAATACTGCTATCCCCTTCCTTCTGAGCTCTGCCGCAACCACTGACATCACCTTCGTGAAGACTCGAGGTGCTGAAGTAAGACCAAACGGGAGGACCGCAAACTGATAGTGCTGCGACCCTACCACAAACCGGAGATACTTCCTGTGCGACTTGAGTATCGGGATATGAAAATAAGCATCCTGCAAGTCGACAGACACCATCCAATCTTCTTTGTTCAATGCCAAAAGCACCTGTGCTAGGGTCAGCATCTTGAACTTTTCCTGATTGAGGAACCAATTCAAGATCCTCAGATCCAGGATCGGTCTCAACCGACCATCTTTCTTGGGAATCAGGAAGTACCTTGAGTAACAACCTTGACCCCTTTCCTGCTCTGGAACCAACTCCACTGCGCCCTTTGAAAGGAGGACTTGAACCTCCTGTTCTAGCAACAGGAGGTGTTCTTCTGAACAATAAGATGGGCGGGGCGGGAGGGGGGGGCGGAAACTCCCGAAAGGGAAGGGTGTAGCCTTTCTCCACAATACTGATAACCCAAGTGTCCGTTGTAATAGTCTCCCACTTGTGGAGAAAATGCCGTAATCTTCGCCCCACAGGAGAGGAGTGAGTGGGAAATGGTGGAAGCCTAAGGCTGCTTTCCCTGCTGCACCCCTCCAGAGGACGAGGAAGAGGCAGAGTGCTGTTGAGAGGCTCCTCTGGTGCGGGCCCTACCTCTCCCTCTAAATGATCTATAGGGGTGGGAAGAGGCAGGTTGCTGGAACCTCCCTCGAAAGGAAGAGGAGGAAGAGCCACGCCCAAATCCACGAAACCTCCTGAAAAATCTGGAAGAGGCAGAGGAAGAAGGAGCTTGCAGCCCTAACGATTTGGCTGTGGCCCTGCTCTCCTTAAATCGCTCCAAGGCCGAATCTGCCTTTGCTCCAAACACTTTGTCCCCATCAAACAGGAGGTCTAATGGGGTCGACTGTACATCCGCAGAAAACCCTGAATTACGGAGCCAGGCCTGTCTCCTTGCCACCACAGCCGTGCCCATCGCCCTAGCCACCGAGTCTGTCGTGTCCAGTCCAGACTGGATAATCTGGGTTGCGGCAGCCTGGGCGTCTGAGACAAAATCCAAGAGTCCCTGGGGAAGCTCCGTAAAAGAAGATGAAATATCATCCATAAGAGCATGGATATATCTCCCCAGAATGCAAGTTGCGTTGGTGGCCTTCAACGCCAAACTGCAAGAAGAAAATATCTTCTTGGATTGCGCATCCAGTTTTTTGGAGTCCCTGGCACCGTCGGGAAGGATCCAGGCGCTGATTTTGAAGAACAGGAGGCTTGTACCACCAAGCTCTCCGGCGTAGGGTGTCTTGAAAGAAAGCCAGGGTCAGATGGTGCAGTCCGATATCTCCTGGCCACAGCCCTATGAACTGCAGAGGAAGATACAAGCTTCTTCCACACCTCCAACACCGGATCAAGCAAAGCCTCATTAAACGGCAAGAGAGGCTCCGCTGCAGCAGAGGCCGGATGCAGCACCTCCGTCAATAAATTTTGCTTCGCCTCTGCCACCGGCAAAGGCAGGCCCAGAAAATTAGCCGCCTTCCTCACCACCGCGTGAAAGGAAGCAGCCTCCTCCGTATACTCCCCTGGAGATGAAAGGTCCCACTCAGGGGAAGTATCCAGCCCACTGGCCGTATCCAGACCATGCAGTCCATCACCCGAGTCCTCAACCTCTCCTTCCTCCAGGACTCGCTGGTACTCCTGCTCTTCCAACAGACGGAGAGCACGCCTCCTTGAATGTAGTCTCTGCTCAATGCGCGGAGTCGACATGGCCTCTGCCGAAGTCGAAGATCGGCGCCGATCTCCAGAAGCATCCGGCGCCGCAGACAGCTTCGGCGCCGATGAAGGAGCAGGACAAAGGGATCTTGGAGCCGATGTCACAGGATGAAATCTCAACGTCGACGGGATGGAAACATCCGGAGCCAATCCCTCTGAAGCCACCGGAGCGGCCACCGGCGCCGACACCGGCGCCAAGCCCACATTCCCAAAAGGGAGAAAGGGCATAAAGGGTGCCGGCCGAAGAGGCGCAGGATCACCCAATGAAAAGGCCAAAGGCCCCGAAGGACCAGCCGGAGCACCTCCTGGAGCCATCTGCTGAAAGATGGTATACATCGCATTCAGAAATGCGGTACTATCGGCTCCAGGGGCTGGAAAAGCCGGATACTGGGGTGCCTGGATCGAAGGTGACCCCGACGCCGGCCTCGACGTCCGCGACGCCAGAGACATCACAAGAGGCTGCATCACCTCAACCACAGACGCTTGTCCAGGCGAAGTCGGTGACGCCGGAGAGGGCAACGGCGTCGATGGATGCGGCGTGACCGTGGGACTGACCTCCCAAGTCCTCCGACGTCGAGCCGAAGACGACCTCGAACGAGTCTCCTTGCTTGAATGACGTCGTGAATCTCTACGGCGCCGGGAGTCTCGATGACGGCGAGGAGACCTTGGCGAGGAAGACTTCTAGTGATGTTTTTCCTTTCTCTTCGACTTCGCCAGGAATAATTTAGCCTCACGTTCCTTGAGGGCCTTCGGATTCATGTGCTGACATGAATCGCAAGTCACAACGCCGTGATCGGAGCTCAAGCACCAGAGACAGTCGGAGTGAGGATCCGTAACGGACATCTTGCCCCCACACTCTCGACAGGGCTTGAAACCCGACTTTCTCTGAGACATTGTTACCGCAGAGAAGAACTACGCAGCAGAAAACACACTGTAACCACTAAAGTAACAGTAGCTCCCTCGAAGATAACCGTTTCGAATGCACGGAAAAAAGGCAACTGACGTCTGCACGTCGTCGAGGACCTCTTTTTGCCTGTATGACGTCAGACGGCGTCGTGTGGGCTAGAGTGACGTCCTCTTCGACGTGCAGAGACTAGGAAGAAGATTTCCGTCGAATGCTGGCGCCATGGGAGTATTCATTAGGTGAGGAATCCACAGGTAGTTGTATCCATCAGAAATAGGTCAATTCACCATCCCCTTCAAGGAGTCAGTCCTGTGTGCAGTCCCATTTCTACTCAGTCTTCAGGTAGGTCGAAGAATTGTCAAGATCTCAAGAAGGCTAAGATGGCTTCAATCTGCACCTCAACCGGTACGTTTTGGTCCTGACGAATCGCACTGATCTTAATTGACATCATTTGCAAGAAATATGTTGACCGTTGTAGGAGTAGTATAGTGATTTCTGTACTCACTCTTCACTTTCCCTGAACCTTGGGACTGCTGACTCTACCTTAATTTTTGTCTTTTGAGGGTGGATTAGACATTATTTCTAATTATTACCCACACTTGGTTTTTAATCATGACGGGTCGATGTTTAATTAAAAAACGATTTTTCTAGACCTCTAGACATTTTTATCTGCACACACTTATATACCAATCCCATATTCCGACACTCGCCAACCGGCATTTCTATATCCAAAAGATCTCTGGCAAAGAGCCCCATGAGGGGCCTATCAGGCATTGCAGTGCCGGCCTGACGAGGAGCAAGAGCCCGATGATGAAGCATGTCACCATTTGGTGAGTGAGGGCTCTTGTTCTAAATCAAATAGATTCTTAGGATCCATTGTTTACTTTTTGAACCTGTACAGAACCCATTGTTTGGAACTGTGTACCTTTTGGCTTTTTTGAAGTTTGATGGGAGTACCGTACACAGGACCAGTTATTCTCTAAACACTCTCGATATATTAGCCCCCTCTTGTTTGTTTTCCATTGAGGTTATACCCAACAATCTTTCGACCCAGATCTCTTTCTGCAGTTAGGACCCATGCCCCCTTAATTCCCTGGGCAGTCATCTACCCGCACAAATAGCTGCTTTCAAGGAGGCTATGCTGCAATTATTTCAGACGCTTCTGTCTCCCCCTGGTGCACCTTAGGGCAGCACAAATATTTGAGCAGCTCCAGTTGGACTTCTGCAGTTGGGCCCTCCTTCAGTAGCGACTGACCCCGTGTGACCCCCTGGCCGCTTCTGACGCTAGATCATACTTGCACTCTGCATGGAAGGGACTGGCATGAACCCTGGGGCCAAACGCCAGACCAAAACCTTTGCCTGGTAGGCAAAAAGTTTAATTATACAAGACTTAATGCTGCAAAGAATTTTCTTTTGGAGTGTGAATTTTTTCTGGATTCACATATTGTGCATTATTCAGTTCTGTTTTTTGTTTTTCTTTAATTTTCCTTCTTGGGTTTTGAAAACCATTTGGAGCCACATACCTCCTCTTGGAGAAAGCCAACCAGAAGAGTTAGAGGCACTGAGGATGGGAGCATACTCCTGTCAGGTTCTGCATAAAATGCCACCATAGGTTTGCCCCTAAGGATAGCTACAAGCTGTGGAACTTTTGTCTACCAGAGGATCACAACTAGAGGGGAGGGGGGGGGGGGGGGGTGATGCATGTGAGGAATTCCTGCTCAGAACTTTGAAGACCATGGAGAAACTACTCAGGGCACACTATACCAGGACAGACGAAGCATAAACAACCCTTCCTAAAATACCTAAGGCTGTCCCGTCACAAAGAGCTTTGAAACTGAAGTGGTGCAGGAGAAAGGATCTGATTCAGAGAAGGTCCTTGCAAAGGCAGAGAAAGAGTAGTCGTTGAAGAGGACACCAAAGATGAAGAACAGAAGAGGTGCTATGTAACACACGCGTACAGCAGGACTGGGCTGAGACTCTTGGACTGGAAGTCCTCAAAAGCTCCCTCGTCGCTGAGGCAATCGACACTTGATGGGAAGCTGAAGCACAAGGAGTTAATAGGTCGAAGTCGAAAGATGCCATTGGTGGTAAACCCTCAGAGCCAGCTTTGACTCCGAAGGGGTATCTGGAGTAGGGGAGAGATAAGGCTTCAAAGCCGAAAAGGCATCATCAACACCCAACAGAAAACGTTTGATGTTGACAAGACAAAAAGCAATATATCAAGACAAATATAAAAGCACTGAAATTGGCACTCCCTTAAGAGATTCTGAATCCCCTTGAAAACTGACAAGAGCAAGAACCAGGAGGATGAGCACATCTAATTTAAACCTCAATCAATGCCACAACCTCAAGAGAAAGATAAACTCTTCTACAAAGGTGAGTGCCAAGAGAGAGATCATTGTGAACAGGGCTTCTTTCAGGACCCATAAGCATCACAGAGGCAAGGCAGGATCTAGGAACTGATTCACTGGTGAAGGAGGTTGACACATACCGCTCACCCACTGGGGACATAACAGTCTATAATGGTGTCACTAAGAGTGCAGTAGACACCTACAGGGTCCACCTTGAGAGAGCAAATTTATTACTGCTTCCTACTAGGAACTCTGCTCCCCTCCGTACCTGCCAGTGTTACCAAGCATCCTGGATCAGGAAGAGAAGCTTTCAAAGAAACCGCCTCAGCCAAAGCAATAACACTCAGGCTGGAAAGAGGTACAAGCTCTTCCCAGGACCCCACCTGCATCGAGGGCAATGCAGACGCTGTAATTGTCACCATTACTAGGAAAGGCCAACGTGCCTACTTCCATGGACCACCCCACTGCACACAGAGAGCAAAATGGGTAGAGACGGTGGGATGCAAGATAGAGCAAGCAGCCATCTAACAGTGGTGCATACCAAATACAGATATCAGCACTGAGGGGAGAAGGAGTTAATGCAGCACCTTTCATTGCAATATAAAAAGAGGGCAAAGACGGTGACAAACAAGAAGAAATATCCCTAATCATACCAAACTGAAGTCGGTGATGGATGCAGCCGACACAGCCAGCCGGCAGATGCGCTCTGGCACCACCATAAAGAGACATGCCTGGCTGAGAGCATCTAGGTTTAAGCAGTCGGTTCAGATTGCAATAATAAACATTCCCTTCACAGGGGAAAACCTCTTTTGAACAGCAGTTGACGGATCATTTCAGAGGATGTAAACGGACAGCGAAACAGCAATAGCGATTAAGACTTTGCAGTTTAGAGAGGCATTCTAAAGAGGAACTACACTTAGCAAGAGAATCCCCACAAAGAAAGGGGCGGAGCCTGACACACACCACACATAACCACCATGGCATAGACACATGTACACTGTTGCTGCACAGTAGCAATACTCCACAGCAGCCCTTTTGAGGCATAGAAAGAGGCCAGTCCCCACTGAGTGGGATCTGCAAACAAGTGGCCTGCCAAAGAAGGCCCTCCTGCATTAGGCAGTGGGAGGCAAACTCTGAGGATTCATCAAAGTATGGTGAGCAATCATTTCCAAAAAAAAAGCAATCCTCAGGATAATATTGTGTGACTACTATAAAGAATTTATTTGTGCAACAGTTGGGCTAATAGCAACCCCCCCCGCCCCCCCCTTTTCCTCCCCCAACCCAGGTGCGAACCAGCATTCTCGATGGCCAGAGACACAAAAGCCAGCACTGAACGGGGGTGTTATCACCTCACCCAGGCAAGATGGCCATTTCAGGGCAGGAAGATCCAAAGGCTTGGCTGCCTTTGTAATCCAAACCAGGTTTCTCCAGATGGCGGAGATAACCGACCCTCCTTCTCCGACCACACTTTCAGCGGCTGCACAGGTGGGAAAATTAGGAGGTGTGCTGTCAGAAGATTACCCATTAAATCAAACTTCCACAGGAGCAGATGCCTTTTACCCAACTCTCTCCAACAGATGCGTGCTCAGACTTTACTGATTATCTGAACCCTGCATCCACTAGGGAGAAAGAGGAATGGGAATAGTAAGAGACCGCCTCCAGATCCAGTTCCAGCCTGTGTTTCCTACTTCAAGATAGGATATTCATTGTGTGCTCCTGTAACCTGTACCTTTCTTCTTATTGGGAATTCTTTAAAGGAAGGACCTGCAGTCGGGTGATAAGAGCATAGATAAGTACATTCCTACTGCGCATTCAACTGTTCAGCCATTCAGTCACCTGATTCTATTGTTCTCCTACCCTGGGTTTTTTTGGAGACTAGCCTCTCTCTAAGAGAACAATGTTAACTTAATATCTTCTTTTCTCCGGGAGTCCGAGGTTTCTAAGGTTCTCTGGAGAACAGTTCAAAAGTTCAAAAATATACAAACTACTAATGTGTTTTACAGGATACGAAAACTGCTTCTCAAGGTTCAGTTTTCTCAGTCAGTCTCTAGGAATTAGTCTGAGTACGGAGGTTTGTCTATAGACTGACAAGTGTGCAAAGCAAAGAGTTCTTGAATATATATGTACAAATATATATTGGCAAGTCTGGAAATCATACAAAAGGATTCCTTACTGCAGTTGCTTGAAGTTCTGTTAAGCCAAATCAAATTTTTCTCAGAAAGCCGATAGCCAGTTGTTGGAAGTAGGAAAAAAATCAGCTTCTTGAAAAGGTAAATAGTAGCTGGTGTGCACATCGTTACAAGAAATATAATTAATTACTCAAAACTGGAAGACTTCTCTATGAAACGTAGCACCTCAGGAACACTGCTCCTTCTCCACTGGATGACAGTCTTGTGCTGAAGCTTCTCTCCAGTTGTTTCTCTCTGGGAGCCCTGCACTTCAACTAAGGTAGAAACACTAGAGCGCTGACCTCACAAGGATTTGCAGCCACCATCTTGAGTGGCAGTTAAACCTGAAGAAGCTGGTTCTAAGAACAGCCTCCGCAAGAGCTGCCGGGAGTGAGGACGCTGCTGCAACCAATGTGGGTACAAGGAAAAGGGGAATCTTTTTTTCTGAGGGAAGAACTTAACAACTCTGGCAATAGTTTTCCTGACAGTACCCCCCTCCAAAGAACTCCCTCCCACAGAAGGTTTGTTGGGAAAAGTGTCGTGAAATTGCTTTATCAACCTTGGAGAATCCACATTTCGGAAGGCTTCCAAGGACCTTTCTTCTGGACCCAAACCTTTCCAATTAATGAGATAATAATATAATATTCCTTTTTGTTAAAGTTTGAGTCTAAAATTCTATTCACTTCATATTCTAAATGTGAATCTACTTGGATAGGATCTGGAGGGGTGGTTGTCCTAACATTGGGAGGGCTTCTTTTAAGTAGTGAGACATGAAATACTGGATGAACCTTAATCTGAGGGGGCAAGGCGAGCTTGGCGTTTACTGGATTTACAATTTTCTTTATTTTAAAAGGTCGTACATATCTAGGCTGGAATTTTTTGTTCCCTTGTAAATGTTGAGTGGATAGCCAGACCTTCACACCCTCGCAGTAACCAGGGTTGCTTCTCCTCTTTTTGTCGGCAAGTTTCTTGTAAAAGACCTTCGTCTTGGTCAAGTGATCTCTAGCGGATTGGTAGGTCTTTTGAATTTTCTTACTGAATTCATTCGCAGCTGGGACCGAGCCTCCCAACCATCATAAGATAATGTTTGGGTGCCTACCAAAGATCAAATAGAAAGGAGAATAACCAGTGGAGGCATGAATAGCATTGTTGTACGCAAATTCTGCTGTCCAAATGAAATCTGGCCAATCATTATCTTGGTCCAGGAGATATAAGCGTAGATACAGTCCTCTATCTCCTGGTTAACTCTTTCTATCTGTCCCATCTGTTTCCGGATGATAACTGGTAGAATAATGCAAGTCTATTCCAAGTTGTTTCATAAAGTCTCTCCAGAATTGGGAAACAAATTGGGGACCTCGATCTGAGATTACAACCAGCAGAAGGCCATGAGCTCTCACTATGTGCTGCGACAATAACTCTGCTAACTGAGAGGCTTGAGGAACCTTCTTCAGAGGGATGAAAGGACTCATTTTAGAAAAGGTGTCTACAAAAACTAGGATTGTGTCAAAACCTTGACTTGAAAGTAAATATGCAACAAAACCATAATAATGGTGTGCCAGGGATATGGTGCAATGGGAAGAGGCTGAAGATCACCTTCAGGAGCTAATCGTGTTCTCTTTCCCTGAATGCATGTATCACAGGTTTGAACATATCGTTTTATTTGAGGGATCATGGCAGGCCACCAGAAATACCTCTTAATTTGGTAGTCTTCAAAATTCCTTTATGGCCAGCTAAAGGATCATCATGACACACTTGTAGCGCTAGTTCTTGCAACTCACGAGTTGGCAAATATATAGCATTTTCAACAAGAGGAAGATTTTCTAAAACCCTTCTTCTTTCTTTTTTGTTGGCCCAATCTGAGATTTCTTGGTCAGACATGGATTCTCGAACCTTCCTTTTTTATTTCGGAAAATTGTAAGGTACAAACAAACTTGTCTGCTGGAATAATTGGAATCTTTTCAGTTTCTCTGGCTCCAAGTATATTATTCATTCTTGATAATGCATCTGCCTTACCATTGGTAGAACCAGGACGATAGGTAATGGTAAAATTAAAATCTGCCAAGTACAAGGACCATCTCAATTGCCTTGGAGTTAATGTCTTAGCAGACTTAAAAAACAGAAGATTTTTATGATCTGTGAACACAGTGACTACATGACACGCCCCTAAAAATAATGCTGCTGTTTCTGAAAGGCATCCTTCACTGCCAATAGCTTTGTCAGCAATTGGATAATTTATTTCAGGAGGAGTTAATTTCCTCGATCGAAATGCCACTGGGTGAAGTTGACCTGTGTTCTTGGGCCTCTGAGACAATACACCACCAATCGCTTGGTCGGAGGCATCAGCTGCCACAAAAAATGGCTCCTCAGGGTTAGGATGGAGAAGGATCGGGCTGTCGTAAAGGCTCTTTTGAGGAACTCAAAACATTCTTCAGCATCAGTTGACCAATGTAAGGGTACTCCTTTTCTCAAAAGTTTTGTAATGGGGACCACCTTTTTAGAAACCTCTTTTATAAATCGGCAGTAGAAATTGGCAAAGCCAATAAAACTGCATCTCCTTCACCGTTTAAGGAGAAGGCCAATCCAGGATTGCTTGAATTTTAGCAGGATCCATGGAAACTCCTTTTTCCGATAAGACGAATCCCAAGAATTCTACTTCCTTCGCATGAAAGGCACACTTCTCCAACTTCACTTATAGGTTATTTTCCAACAATTTCTTTAGAAATGCTCTCACGTGATCTACATGGTCTAGCAAATTCTGTGAGAAGATTAAAATGTCATCAAGTAGACTACTACAAATTGATCTAAAAACTCTCTCAGAACATCGTTCACAAAGTGATGGAAAGCGGCCGGCGTGTTACATAGCCCATAAGGCATCACTTGGTACTTGTACTGACCAAACTGGGTGTGCAAGGCCATTTTCCATTCGTCTCTTAGCAACTCAAATTAAATGGTACGCTCCACAAAGATCTAGTTTCGTGGAGATTTTTGCGTCTTTTACCTGATCTAGCAGTACTGAAATCAAGGGCAGGGGATATTGATTGTTCACCGTAACTTGATTTAACGCTTTAAAATCGATACAAGTTCTTAACTCTTCATTTTATAATAAAGATAAATTACAATGAAAATAATGGGACGACAAAGTGTAAGGAGCACTGGGTTAAAAATATCTGCGCCTTGTAAGGATCTCCACTACAACGTTCAAGTTGGGCCAGGGGAATGATAGGGGAGATGGAATGAATGGCGTGTGGATATTTCTGAGGTAGAGGTTGGGAAGGTTTTACCTGAAACCCCACTAGTCCCTGCGGTATTCCCAGAAGTGAAGTTATGTAATTTGTTCATGAGCTGTTATGTCTCAACATGGGATCTTTTTATTTCCTCTCAAGTTTTTTTTTCATCTAGGATAAAGGTTAACTGTTTTTGCATTTTGTGCAGAAGTGCCGCCAAGGCAATAAGTATTTTTAGGCACTTCAATCTGTCAAATTACCCATTAATCAAACTTCCACAGGAGCAGATGCCTCTTACCCAACTCCCTCCAACAGAGGCGTGCTCAGACTTTACTGATTATCTGAACCCTGCATCCGCTAAGGGGAATGGGAATAGAAAAAGAGAGACCGCCTCCAGATCCAGTTCCAGCCTGTGTTTCCCACTCGAAGATAGGATATTCAGTGTGTGCTTCTGTAACCTGCACCTTTCTTCTTATTGGGATTTCTTTAAAGGAAGGACCTGCAGTTGGGTGATAAGAGCATAGAGCGGTACAGCAGCGACTGCTTTATTTTGAAGGCAAATATATATTTGGCTGTAGAGTAGACAGGGCCTTGGCAAAGAAAAGATGAAATACACTGAAGCAGTATCTATGGGCTCTTCACCACAATGCCCACATTTTCACTGAAGTAACGTCAACACGTTGCCCTCAACTCACGGCAACTATGTCATACACACCAGAGGTACTAATATGAACATTATCAGCGTTTCACAGAGCCATAGCAGCACACCAGGAATAATTAGGTGACCTGAAGGCAAAGGTTCCCCTACAAATAGACACCTCACTTCCTTCCTCACAGCTGCATCTCAGGCTACCTCCTTGCAAATATCTTGTCACAAAGGTATGGTATACTTCTGAATCTAGAGCCTGAGAAGCACACTTGAGCAATCTGGTTCTTGAGCTTCTGGAAAAATGTAAAAAGTTATTAAGGAAGCCTGGCTATGCACTGCAGAAAGTTGTTACATAGCCAGTTCAAAAGGCTTTGTGCAATACTCTGCAAAGTCGCATAGAGATCCTTTAGACATATCATCAGTTTAATTTAAAAGTACTGTTCAGGTTATTTTACACTTGCAGAAGACTGGCTTCTTTTAAACTTCTTACACATTCATCTGACAGCAGCTGGAACTTACCAGTGTAAAAGGGAATTCCAGTCCATTTTCAATATTTCTGTTTAATGAACCCTCATGGAAGGATTAAAAGAGCAATTCCTCTTAGGATATTCCTAGTAGACCTGGGATTTAAATATGTTAATACAGTCCCTTATGGGACCACCTTCTGCACAAGTATTATATTTTTCTCTCCAGTTCTAGTCATACAGGTGTTTTTTTTAAATGTGACACATCCCCATATAGAGTTAGTGAATTGCAGCTATGGCAGCTCAGAAGCCTTTGTCGCAGGTGCATAAAAACAGAGTAATTTTAGGAGCACGTGCACACTTTTTGCCAAAGGGGAGAAGGGGTTTTCCATTTCATGTTATCCA
The DNA here is from genome assembly GCF_031143425.1 of Pleurodeles waltl. Lineage (NCBI taxonomy): Eukaryota > Metazoa > Chordata > Amphibia > Caudata > Salamandridae > Pleurodeles > Pleurodeles waltl. The sequence continues at coordinate 296,879,709 of NC_090443.1, read as the reverse complement.
ATTTATTGTGTTATCCTCTTATTTCCCATATTCTCAAATGCAGGCAAAAGGTTGCTGCATTAATTACCCCAATGGAGAGCTTTCATATATTATGTGCAGCATACCCTCACTGCCTAAAAAAAACATAACCAGCTATTTGTTGGATCTGAACATCCAGATCTAGAAAGGCTGATATCTAAGGCCCAGATTGCTAGTTGAATAGTTAGATGTATTCAGTATTATTAAGCTTATGCAAAACATACCCTTTCTAGTGCTCCTAGAGTGCACCCAATTCCTAAGAAGGGCGCTACGGTGGCATTCTTAAACATATCACTATCTGACATGTATAGCATTTCCATGGTCATAGTTATGCACTTTAACTAAGCGCTGTTGTGTTGATAGCCATGTGAAGAAGGACCAGTTTGTGCTAATCGTCCTTAAAACAGTTTTCAACACTGTGTCTTTAACTTCTTGCAAGTCTCAGCATTACAGGGAGAATGCCACTGCTTTACAACCTATGCATAGCATGTGATCTGCAACAAAACACTTGAACTATGAACATTTGTCTTGCCTGTATGACTCTCCTGTAACACTCTGTTTGCATCTTGCTGAGCAGTAGATTTATATGCATCCTTCCTCCATCTTGGGTGCATGGAAAATGTTGAGTGGAACTATTTGTTTCACATTAGTTAAACTATGTTTGATAGCATGTGTGGCTGGAGACATACATGACTAATTAAACTATATTTTCATTCCTTAACTTCCTTTATGCACCTGGCTATCTTTCAAGGGGGGGTAAAAGTGAAATAGACTAATAAGCTAAGGTGGAGTTTGTGTCCTGATGCATTGCGTGTTTCAGTGACGTAACATTGAAAAGCATTACTTGAAGAAAATCCACTTGTAAACCAAACCTATCACTAAATCGTAGGAGTGTACACTGCATTTAAACTACAACACAAGCTGTAAAAGTGTTTTGGGTTACTAATGGATAAGTAAATAATACTTCTTTGGGGTTTTCTTTGGCTGGTTCTCTTAATATTCTGTTTATTCTCCAAAATTAGATCTTTCATAGATTTTCTTGCTTGAATAATCCAGTTATCGGGCTGGGAGTCCCACAGTATACACAGAGAGCGGTACAATGTTAAGTATAGTCCGAGCACTTTCACATAATCGCATGGGTAACCTATTTACATAATTTTAAAATGATCTAAAGCTCATACCACACACTTCACCCATCCTCACCCAGGTCCCTAGTCTCAGATTTCTACTGCACATTGTGTGTGAAGGGAGTCCCTTTGAGCTCTGCTTAGTCAGTTAAGTAGCAATTCTTTGTGTTTACTTCTGAGAGAAGATCCATTCCTTGAATCTACAATGGCTGAAACTTCTGGAAAAGGGCTTTTTAGACTATGGGGATCTTGTAGCAGGAAAAGACTTAATTCACATGACCTCCACAAGCACTGCATGTTTTGCGTGTATCCTGACCAGAAGGTAGAAGACAGTAAGATAAGCCAGACTACTTCCACAAAACCCCTTAAAGACCATGAGGATAGACTTTTAACTATGGCTCCAGAAGACCAAATTAGGAGAAATCCATACATCTGCAGAGGAATACAAAGCTACCATCACGTAAAACGCATAAGAGTGCATCCGTCTTCGGAGCGTTCTTCAAAACCTTCTGTTGAATCAAAATCCTAAACTTCTGAGGAATTCCTAAGAAGGGTCCCTTTAAAAAAAAATCTGAGGAGCACTGGAAGTGCCTCGTGAAGTTATAATCCTGACAGAAAAAAATCCATTCTTAGTCAGTCAGCAAAAAGTCATCTGAGCCGTCTACTCTAAAGAGACCTCTAAATTGTAGACTTCCAAATCCAAACCAATTTATTCACCTGCAATGACACCAGCATCTATCACCATTGATAAAGCTGCCTATGAAACCACCATTGACAAAGAAAACTTTTATCAACGCGAAAATCACCAGCTAAGCTGCTGTCAACATTATCGAGGAAGACTACAACATGGCTGATGACAGCACTGTCCATATTAACACCGTTGGCAGTACAGATGATGACTGTTCCAACTATATGTATTACAACATCATAGATGAATAGGCCATCAACAACAGTCCTGAAACCCTTGGAAAAACCACACCAGGATCATCCTCATCTAGGAACAAGCATTGACCATGTCAGTAGGCCTGGTGGTAAAAGAATATATGGTAATGTGAAGCATTACAAATAAATAGCATGAGAATGTATTTGTATGGAAGCAAAGAAATGTAAAATAATATTGGCGCACGTTAAAAGGTCAGGTGACATTTGCACTGTCAAGCCAGAACTAAAAATCGATTTAGGTTAATGACTGATCTCCTCCAATCTGTACTGCTGCCAGAGAAAAACAACATGTTATCTGGATATTTAAGACACTTTAATAATATTACTGTGTTGTGTGTGCCCCTGAAAGTTCAGGCTCAGGCAGCTGAATAAATAAAATGACCCGGGCTGTGTGGAGGGCAAGCACTTTTTTGTGGAAGCACACAGCTTCTGCCCAATCAAAACATGTACTCCTAGCTTCCAGCACGGGTGGTGCCAGAGCCCCTCACTAGTATTGCTCACATAATTGTCTTGCAACAGCTCCGCTGTCAAGCCAGACCATAAAAGGCATCTCATTGCCACTCTTACCAGAACAGACCTCCACTAGCAAGGCATCTCCATATAAACCTCGTAACCTTTCAATAGTTAGTGTTCTGAAGAAGATGATGAGGACAACAGCGATGGTCCATTTGGCCCTAAAATATATCCCAACACAACTAAAGGTCCAATATCAGGACCCAGACGAGGACAGATAGAAACAAAATTAAGAACCTTGTCGGCAGACCTTACACGTTTTTGAGGTCCAGACACTAGAAGATATTATCAGTCTTTCCAAATTGACCTTGATTAACCCTGTCAATAGGATTACGACCCATATATGCATGTTCTACAAGCATCACTGGAAGCTATGATACAAGACCTGATAGCTCAGGTCAGAGTTTTACGGTTCATGATTAACAATTTTCAGAGTCTTTTATGGACCCTCATGATCAATCAAGACAAGCTTCACCTAGGTCAAGACTTCAAACGAGACCTGCAACAGGCATTGAAAATTCTACTCACACTTGTTATGGCGAGTCATTTTTTTATCCGGTCGAGCTGTTTTTAGGACCTACTCATCCCTTCTGGCGAGTTCAGAGACCAGGTGTTCTGTTCAATAAGAAAGTGTAGGAGCGATAAAGATGCCTTTAAATCTTGTGATCTTGTCACATTAGCTCTGTGTCCAGAGACAGAGGTCAAGAGTCAGTTTGCCTTACAATTAATTACAATAATTTTTCCGTCTGACTACAGAGTTCCATGATTTGGTAAGGTTAAGTCTCTGACCTGCTGTACAAAGAGTTATTTAAATGTTGTGTGGGCAAATTTTTCTAAATATATTTCAGTGTTGTGAAAGTCCATTTTTTGTACCCCCCCTCCCCCCCCGCTGAGCCCTTTTTGGCTATTTGGGGTAGTTCGCGCTTAGGCCTTCATAACTTTTTGTCCACGTAAGCTATCCATGCCAAATTTACGTCCTTTTTTTCCAACATCCTAGGGATTTTAAAGGTACCCAGAGTTTGTGGTTTCCCCTGGAGGAGACCAAGAAATTAGCCAAAATAGAGCAAACATTATTTTATTTTTTTTAAATTGGAAAAAAGGGCTGCCAAATAAGGCTTGTGGTTTTTCCCCTGAATATTGCATCAACAAAGGGTTTGCAGTGCTAAAATCACCAGCTTCCCAGCTTTCAGGAAAAGGCAGACTTGAATCGGAAAACCACATTTTTCAACACAATTTTGGCATTTTTCTGAGACATACCCCATTTTTACAATTTTTTGTGCTTTCAGCCTCCTTCCAGTTAGTGATAGAAATGGGTGTGAAACCAATGCTGGATCCCGGAAAACTAACTATTTTTGAAAAATAAACAAAATTCTGAATTCAGCAAAGGTTCATTTGTGTAGATCCTACAAGGTTTTCCAAGCTGAAATAAAAAAATATTGAAATTGAGCTGAAAACAGTCATTTTTCTTTGTTTTACTCTAACTTTCTCCAGCCATGTCAGATTTTTTTTAAAGCAATATACAGTTATGTCTGCTGGACTCTTCTGGTTGCGGGGTTATATAGGGCTTGTAGGTTCATCAAGAACCCTAGGTACCCAGAGCCAATAAATGAGCTGCACCCTGCAGATGGTTTTCATTCTATACTGGGTATACAGCAATTCATTTGCTGAAATATGAAGAGTGAAAAATAGGTATCAAGAAAACCTTTGCATTTCCAAAATGGGCTCAAGATAAGGTGTTGAGGAGCAGTGGTTATTTGCACATCTCTGAATTCCGGGGTGCCCATACTAACATGTGAATTGCAGGGCATTTCTCAAATAGACGTCTTTCTTACACACTCTCATATTTGGAAGGAAAAAATGTAGAGAAAGACAAGGGGCAATAACACTTTTTTTGCTATTCTATGTTCCCCCAAGTCTCCTGATAAAAATGGTATCTCACTTGTGTTGGTAGGCCTAGCGCCTGCGACAGAAAATGCCCCAAAACACAAAGTGGACACATCACATTTTCCAAAAGAAAACAGAGGTGTTTTTTGCAAAGTGCCTACCTACCAAACCTGTGCATTTTTCAAAACTAGAGACCTAGGGGAATCCAAGATGGGGTGACTTGTGGGGCTCTGACCAGGTTCTGTTACCCAGAATCCTTTGCAAACCTCAAAATGTGGCTAAAAAAACACGTTTTCGTCACATTTTGGTGACAGAAAGTTCTGGAATCTGAGAGCAGCCACAAATTTCCTTAAACCCAGCGTTCCCCCCGCAAGTCTCCCTATAAAAATGATACCTCACTTGTGTAGGTAGGCCTAGCGCCCGCGACAGGAAATGCCCCAAAACACAACGTGGACACATCCCATTTTTTTGACAGAAAACTTTTTTTTTTTTTTTTTTTTGTAAAGTCCCTACCTGTAGATTTTGGCTTCTAGCTCAGCCGGGACCTAGGGAAACCTACCAAATCTGTGCATTTTTCAAAACTAGAGACCTAGGGGAATCCAAGATGGGGCGACTTGTGGGGCTCTGACCAGGTTCTGTTAACCAGAATCCTTTGCGAACCTCAAAATGTGGCAAAAAAAACACTTTTTCCTCACATTTCGATGACAAAGTTCTGGAATCTGAGAGGAGCCACGAATTTCCTTCCACCCACCCAGTGTTCCCCCAAGTCTCCCGATAAAAATGGTACCTCACTTGTGTGGGTAGACCTAGTGCCCGCAACAGGAATGGATCACACAAGGGTCAATGGTAGTCCTTGCATGAGGGCTACTGTTAACCCTGGAGTGATTCATTCCTGAAGCAGGCACTAGGCGCAGGCACACAAGCGGGGTTGTGTTTTTATCAGGACAAGTGGGGAAACACTGGGTGGTAGGAATTTTGAGGATCCCTGCACATTCCTGTAGTTTCTGTGATAAAAAAAGAAAGGAAAAATAGTGGTTTTAATCAACGTTTCACTTTTGCAGGCTATTCTGGGTAAGAAAACTTTGTTAAATCCAAACACACCACATTTACGTGGGCTGCCTTGGGTGTCTAGCTTTCAGAAATGTCTGCGTTTGGTAGGTTTCCCTATATGGCTGCTGAGCCTAGGACCAAATACTTAGGTGACTGTTTTAAAAAAAACTAGGCTGTTTTGTGGTAGGTAATTTTAATGGCTCCCTGCAGATCCCTGGACTTCTGCTCATTGGAATGCAAGGTAAATGTGTTTTTTTAAGCACATTTTGTGATTTCAAGTGGATTCTGGGTGAAGGAAAACTGGTGAGAGCCACGCAAGTCCTGCACCCTTGGACTCCCCTGGTACTAGTTTGTTAAAGTTAACCCACCACTCACACTGGTTGGTTTTAGCACCTCCAGAAATTATGGTTTCAAAGCATGAATACTTATCAAAGTATCTGAATATTGAAACCAAGCCTTCTGAAGGTGGGCCATAAAGCCACGTCCAGGCACCAACCTCTTTATGGTCCATTCACGCACAACAAACAACCCTTTCATATCGCCAGCCACGGGCCCAATCCAACCAATCACTGCACTCACATTAACTTACCCCTGCCAGACAAGGGCCCATCACAGTCACATGCCACAGAACGGAATAAGTTTGACTACATTTTACCATGTGTCAAGTAACTGCCTCCTTCTTCCTTAACATTACCAAATGCACACGTAACTAACCTTTACTAATGACTCCTGTGACAGCCACCTGAGGCTCAGGAAGACATGTTTTTCATGCGCCTTTAACACACTCTCTGTGTTAAATCCAACTCCTTCCAGTTTGTGGATGCAAGTTGGGGGTGCCCGAGTATGCCGTACAAAGCGATTCCTCAAACTGAGTGAGCATATCTACCTTTGAAACTAAGGGAGACATGCTGGAGATTTCTCATGATGGTCCCTAAAGAGAAGGTCATAGGCTATGAAAAAGGGTAGTGTTAGGTACATAGGGAAGTCCATGAGAACGTAGCTTATGTCCCAGCCAACATTATGTGCAGTGATGTGACTGTAATGCACTTATACAGCAATCTGAACATCTCCTAAGTTCTGATGGAGGATGAACATGAAAAGCAGGTCAAACACTGACCTATACAAGTCATTCTCCTTCAGTGCTGGGATGGCACCAATGGGTTTGAATCCATAGGTGTAGATGATGTACATCTGTACTACCTTTACTATCTGCCTTCTACCTGTGCAATAACCCTGTGAAGGCACACCTACCATAAGCTTTCCTTACCCATTCATGTCTCTGTTCTCATCAGAGTCCTGGCCAATTCTGTATAATTGCCAAGTGAACCTATACTAGTTTATGGATGCAAGTTGGGGGTTTCCAAGTGTGCCGTACAAAGTGATTCCTCGAACTGAGAGAGCATATCTACTGTTGAAAGTAAGGTAGACATGCTGGTGAAGAAAGGGTACTCCGTGACAATGTGGTATATGTTCTGTCCACTATTATATGCAGTAGGGGGAATATAATGCATGTTAATTGAACAGAACACCGGCCACGTTCTGACGGTGGATTTAGCTCTCAAGCAGTCCAAAAGGAAGTCCATGATGAAGTAAAATTCTGTGGCTCCTTGCCTAACGAAGCAGTGGCCCATGGACGTTCGGTATCCATGCACTGCCACTGAAAAGATTACCCAACGGCAGCTCAACCTCAGTCGATTTCCCAGAACTTTGCTTTAGTATGATACAACGTAAAGCATAGTAGGGATACAGAGGCCTGGTTGTGATGGACACTGAGGACAGTAATAAAGACTCTCCTGCCGCTTTCCATGCTTCGAGCACACTTTACAGCGATGACATGGACGATCCTTTTTGGGTGTTTTAGGAATGCGATCAGCATAGTGTCGCTCCTGCAGCCTTGCCACATCCTCCAGAACATATGAGGTGGAGGCTGCTCCTGCTTCTGTAATAGCAGTGAGGCTTTCAATTACAGACAACTGGAAGTCAAGGAAAGTCTTGAGTCTTCCTGTGGGTGTCTGACGGTAAAAAACATACGCATTATATGTTGCCATCTGAATCAGGTGGGTAAACAGTTTCTTGTACTAAGTGCGATTTTTACGACATGCATTGTATAGTTGAAGAAACTGGTCGTTCTTGTCCACTCCGCCCATGTACATATTGTAATCAAGTATACAGATGGGCTTGTGGACTTCGGCCATCTGACCCCAAACCGTGATGGGAGAAGTGCTCTCATCATGAATTGTAGTGAGCACGTATATATCACGCCTATCTAAGAACTTGACTGCGAGCAGTTCATTAGAACGCAATGCAGTACTCTCTGATTTCTGAAGCTTCTTGCAAACAAGCTCCTGCGGGAATCCTTTGCGGTTACAACGGACTGTACCACAGTGCCTGCTTTGTAGAGCTCACTGAACAGCTCTACTCCTGTATAGAAATTGTCCACATAAAGGTTATAACCTTTGTAAAGAAGTGGCTGGACAAGTTCCCATACAATCTTACCTGTGACCCCCTAACGCGGGAGGGCAACCTACAGGGTTTAGGATAGAATCCTTCCCTGTATATACACTCAAGCTGTACACATAGCCAGAGGAGCTCTCACACAGCATGTACAGCTTTATGCCACAGCAAGCTCTTTTGCTCGCAATGTACTGTCTGAAAAGCAGCCGTCCTTTGTACAGGATCAAGGACTCATCGACTGTTATATTCTTTCCAGGAGTATAGATCTCTGGAAACCTGGCAGACAAATATTCCACGACAGGCCGAATTTAGAACAACATGTCATGGTCTGGATGGTCCCGGGGAAATGCAGCAGAATTGTCATTGAAATGCAGCATGCGCTGCAGTATCAAAAAACGATCTCTGCTTATGTATGGTGCGAAGATGGGAGTTACCCAAACCGTGCGAGTCGTCCAGTAGGACTGCAAGGTGGGTTTCTGCACTAACCCCATTTTGAGCGTAAGGCCCAAAAATATCTTCAACTCCGCCAGCGAAGTGGGAGTCCACTGGCGTGCCCTAGAACGGGGCCCTAGAGTGCCTCCGCGCTCCCTCAGAAATTGGTCTGCACGCAAATTTGTTTGCTGCACAATTTTCAGAAAGAAAGTCAACTTCCAAAAATAGATAGATGTAGTCGACTGGCAAAAAGTTAGCTGTATCGACTTTACATCCATCGTCACCAGTAAAAGGTGGAACTTGGGGCTGAACTAAACAGGGTGGCTGCCAAGAAACAAAGTGGTCGAAGGGTTGCTGGGTGGTGCACTCCACTGGTGGTGGCCAGTGACAGAAAAGACCAATCTCGAAATTATGTAATGCGAACAATTTCACCGCTCTCCACGAGGTACAAATAAACGTGTATTTTATTGCAGTCAATAACCACTAACGCGTTTCGACAAGGAGTCTTGATCACGGTCCTCGTGGAGTGCTGTGAAATTGTTCGGCATTATTATTATATATATCTATATCTATATATATATATATCTATATATCTATATCTTTTATGTATATGTGTGGTTTCCCCGGGGGGGGGGGGGCAATTGTGGCTCCCGGAAAACAACACACAAAAGAAAAGCAAGCATTTACAATGCAATGGGTCTCGCATCTGCTCGAGTTAGAGCTATTAGCGTTATAAACTCCTAACCCGACTTTTCTTGCCACATAAATTGAAAATTGATAGTTAAACACTTTCACATAAGGGAGCCGATTCACAGCGCCACGGCCACCATGAGCATCAGGTGAAGAGATACACAAAAGGAAAAGAAGTTCGCTCGCTGGTAAACGTAACGGCAAAAGTGCAATTAGCCATGTACCAGGGGCGATGGCCCAGGCGGTAACAAAACCTCCCCAAGGAGGGACAAAAGTAAACCATTTACCAATGTAATCAAAGGACTTTTGAAGGGCAAACCCACGAACGAGTGGTAGTGATGGGCGTGAGGTGGGCGTTGTTAGAAGCCCAGATACACACCAACATGCGTTTTGGCCTCTTTTTCCCCACCCGAGCAGAAGAGGACTCTTACCTGATCCGCTTCTGCTCCGGTTGGGGGAAAAAATACGTCACAAGGGGGCGGGATGGAGACGCGGAAGTTGTTCCGTGTCTCCAACGGGGAAAAAAAATAAATCCTCCGGTGCATTGCACTGGAGGATTTTTAACCCCCTCCCTGGTGTCGCCCACTGGTCGTGACCCGCACCAGGGAGGGAGTGTGGCCGACACCCGCACTTATAGGGTTAAACATAAACTGAGAAACACTCCTGCCCTGATGTCAATGCTATTAATAAACTAAGAGGCAAATCATGGATCATATGTCCCCTATATGTGGGCTAAATTCTTATTATACATGGAGCAAAAATGTATTCTGTTTTGTCAAACAAATTAGACTTTTTTGTACAACAGAAATGCTAAGCTCACATATTTGAAGGTGCACTCGTATGTGAGAATGTAGAAAAAGGCGAGAATGTAAAATAAAATATTTGCCTAGGATCACACAATCTGAGACCTATTTACGGGTCAAGTACATTAGGTAGCTTATTCGAGTTATTTATAATTTTTCGAAGCCTCTGCAACTCCATGCAGCCCTATGCATTTTTCTTCAAGCTTGAATACCATTATGGCCAACAAATTCACTTTTGCCAACCTACTTAAATCCACCAGTTCCAGTTGACACTTACACAGATGACAAGAATCAAATGCAGCGCCCTTCCCTACGTTCAACTGGCTCACAATGGAATGAGTGTATAGCCCCCATTCCAGGAGACATCACTCCCCCCCCCCCCCACCCCCCCTCCAACAGGGGAGTCCTCCAATTAATCTAGGAGACTTTCTTTCTCATTGAGAGAGCGTCAAAGAGATTAGACCTGCCAATACCAACAAAAAAGAATGAATTCCTTTTATATGACTATATAGATTCTTCAAGAAAATCCGTTAAAATGATTGAAATCATTAATCATATTTGGTCTGAAGGTTTGAGGTGGACACAACCACAGTGGCTGTGTTAATTCCTACCCTGGGCAAAAAAAAAACTGACAACACTTCAGCTTGCCTCCTTGGTACCCCCATGCAGAAGTAGTGGTGATGCAGGCAGCCCAATGGCAATCACGACTTCCAACATCTCCATGCTCTGCACCACCCCACAGAGAAGGAAGAAGGTTCAACATCTGGGTTAGAAATAGGGTCTTCAGTTGTCAGTCAGTTTGCACCCTATCCAAGTAGGGACACTCACTCTAGTCAACTTAAGGGAGATACACAGCTCAGATAACTCCTGCTTCACCCCCTTGGTAGCTTGGCACAAGCTGTCAGGCTCATCTCAGAGGAAATGTGTAAAGTATTTGTACAAAGACACACAGTAACACAGTAACACAGAGAAAACATCACAACAGAACTCCACGTTAGAAAAATAGCCAATATTTATCTGAATCAAACAAGACCAAAATGACAAAAATGCAACCTACACAAGTAAAGATATCAGATTTTAAAGTATGAAGAGCATTAATCCATAAGAATCAATGGATGCGTTGTTTTAGCACAAAAAAACTTGAAGTGTCAAAAATAAAGCCGCAGGGGCGTGCGTGTTTCGGAAAAGCAAGTGATGCGTCAATTCCTTACTCGCAAGTGAGGCGATGTGTCGATTCTTTCCTCACAAGGAAGGCACTTGTTAATTTCCGGGCAGACAGCCTCGGGTCTGTGCAGTGATGTTGAAGATTTGAAACACAGGGACAAAGCATGGAGAATTCTGATGCATGGCAGTGATGAATATGCACTGAACTGACAATGCGTCAGTTTTGCAGCCACTTCGTATAATTTTCTGCCCCTCAGCTCCAGTACGTGGATTTTCACTTTGGGTTCACCAGATTCTCCTTTGAAGGGCCCAGGGACTGGATGTGGCATCACCTGACAGGGTAGGGGAGCCCAGGTGCTGGCAGATGATGTGTTTCATGGCCCTGAGACTTCAGAACAGGGAGCAAGCTCAGTCCAACCCCTTGGACAAACTGCACAAGCAGGATTTCAGAAAGTAATGTCCAGTCCGTTCACTCCCAAGGCAGAAGCAGCAGGCCAGCACAGCAAAGCAACAGGCAAAGTAGCAGGTCCTCCTCAAGCATCAAGCTCTTCTCCTTGGCAGAGGTTCCTCTTGATCCAGAAGTAATCTCAAATTGTGTGCTCAGCAGTCCAATGCTTGTACTCTTTCCGGCAGTGAAGTAGGCAAACATCAAAGGAAAGTCTCTTTGTAGAGCACAAGACCCCGCTTCTCACTGTACTGGCCCCAGACGCACTCCAGGGGGTTGGATACTGTATTGTGTAAGGACAGCACAGCCCTATTCAGATCCAAGCGTCCGCTCCTCCCGCCACTCTAGCTCAGGAAGATCCATCAGGATATGCAGGACACACTCCAGCTCCCTTTGTGTTACTGTCTAGATTGAATTCACAAACAGCCCAACTGTCAGTCTGACCGAGACGTAGAGTCAGCAACCAACGGAGGCACAGAATGGTTAAGTAAGAAAATGCTCACTTTCTAAAAGTGGCATTTTCAAACTTACAATCTAAAAAAACAACTTTACTAAAAGATGTATTTTTAAATTGTGAGTTCAGAGACCCCAAACTCCACATCTCTATCTAACCCCCATGTGAAATTGCACTTAAAAGATATTTCAAGGCAATCCCCATGTTACCCATGAAAGAGATAGGACTTACAATAGTGAAAACCGAATGTAGCACCATTTCACTATCAGGACATGTAAAACACACCATTACATGTCCTACCTTCTAAATACAATGCACTCCACTATTAGCATTGGATTCACAGGCGCTGGGCACACATAGTGCACTTTACCAGGAACTTGCCATTAAATCAGATATGACAATCATGGATAAAGCAATTACCAATCCAATTTAGATAGAGAACACTCCCACTTAAGCACTGCTCGGCAGTGTTAAAGTGCCCAGAGTCCTAAAGCCAGCAAAAACATATAAAAAAAAATAGGATGAAGAAGGCAAAAAGTTTGGGGATAACCCTGGAAAAAGGGCTTGCCACATCAATCATGGCAAAGAAGGCAGTGGCAATTTTTGCAATATGTGACTGCCAGATGTGTGGTCCAGCACTGGGAAATACCTTCCATGGTTGTAATAGATAAAAGATATTGACCCAACCAACACCGTACACCCCTACAGTTGTGACAGATTTGTGGCTTGGTGTGCTCACAAGAATGTTGGTCCCCTTTCTGCACCTTTGCCTGAGGGTTTATTGTTGGTCCTTCTGTTCTTCCGACAAGGCTTTGCACTGTTAAATGGTACCTTTTATTGAGGTTTATGGATCAGCCCTCCCTTTTCAAGTCACCTGTTGTGACTCATTTTATGAAAGGACTGCAATATATTTTCTCTCCAAAACACTTCAACATGCCCCAGTGGGACCTGAACCTGGATTTGACCTTCCTTATGTGCTCACCCTTTGGGCCATCATATAATTGCCCTCTACGCCTATAGTGCCCATTGTGTCTACCAGCAAAGTTACTGAACTGGATGCACTTTTTGTGCACCCTCCTTACACAACCTGTTTCCCCAGACTAACTGGTTTTGATAACGTGTCTTTTTTCCTGCCATAAGTGGTAACACCCTTTCATGTAGGCCAGACCCATTACATTGTCTGCCTTCTTTACTACGCCTCACTGTTCCATAGAGGAGAAGAGACTCTACCCACTGGATCCAAAAAGAGTGTTTAACATTGATTCTACCAGAGCTCTTCAGTGGGTTCGTCGGGCAAGGAACGGAAAACCTGTGCAGAAACAGACCATTTCACAATGGACTGTGGTTTTCATTAAGACCTGCTACGCATTGGACTAGAAGCAACCCCCTGAGGGCTTGCAGGCTTGTTCCCCGAGAGCCAAGGCTGCATCCACTGCGTTAGCTCATGGATTCCCTGTCCTGGACATCTGTCAGGCTGCCACATGGGCACGTTTGTACACGTTTACTAAGCACTACTTCCTGACAGTCTGGTCTGTCGTGACGGGCACTTTGCCCGTTCAGTCCTCCAGGGCTTCCTGGTCTAAATCTCTTTGCAGTCCCACCACCTGGAAGGTATTGCTTGGGTATCTATTTTAAGGTAAGGAATCTGTGGCTAGAAGTCTTTCAGATGAACAAGTTGATTACCTTCTGTAACACCTTGTTTGTTAGAGACTAGTCGCATATTCCTTACAGACCTTCCCATCATCCCTGCAAACAGATTTTTTTGTATACGGTAACCCTTTTGAGGTCCTTGGTGTCTGCACTCTGGTAGGTCAGCAACCTTTGTGGCTTTGTGCTTCCGGTGTGGAAATGCAGCAAAATGTAACTCTCAGCTCGTGTCTATATAGGCACAGTGAGCGTCACTTCCAGCGCAGACAATAACGATGAAGAGACAAATGCCACCACCTTCAGGCGCTTAGAAGTACTGCTCAAAAAAATTCTGAATCCAGTCTGACACCTGGGGAATATTCTAAGTTAAGGAATCTCAGGTTAGATCTCTACCAGATAAGGTGTTACTGAAGGTAACTAACTTGTTCCTCTAGGAGCGGTTATACACATAGTGCAACATAAGGATTTTAAGTACAAGGAGAGAGTAGAAAATTTAGGGGGGTCATTTCAACCCTGGCGGTACAGGACCGCCAGGGCTGAAATGACGGAAGCACCACCAACAGACTGGCTGTGCTTCCAGGGTCATTACGATGCGGTCGCACCGCCGGGGCCGGCGGTTTCCCGCCACAATGGCCCAGGCGGCAGTAATCCGCCAGGGCAGCGCTTCTAGCACCGCTGCCCAGGGGATTACGAGTCCCCCTACCGCCAGCCTTTTCCCCATGCTGCTTTTCACTGTCTGCTATGCAGACAGTGAAAATCGTGACTGGTGCAACTGCACCCGTCGCACGGCCGCAACACAGCCGGCTCCCATGTTGCGGCCCACATCCCCGCTGGGTCAGTGGGCGGAAACTCTGTTTCCGCCCGCCAGTCCAGCAGGGATGTCATAATGGGCACTGCGGGAGTGCGGCCGCACGTTGGAATGAGGGCCTTAATCTCAAATGGCCAAGACTTTAAGGTTCTGATGTTTTTTAAGTACTTTTTAGGGATGAAGTTCTCCTGTATCCCTTTGATCCCTCATTGCTACGTGAGACCCTTTCTACAGGAGCCCGACAAGCAATAGCTTCAGGTCCCGGATCATTCGAAATTATGGTGATTAAAAAAAAAAAAAAAAGAAAAAAAAAAAAAAGAAAAGCATTAACCTAGTGGGCTTAATACAAGCATATTGAAGTGGTGCTTAGAAGACAAGAGTGCACTTGCAGAAGCTAGTAATCGGCAGCAAATGGTCCGCCAAGGAGCAATTGCATATCAACATACTAGAGTTGAAGGCCCCATAACACTGGGCCTGCAAGCCTTTGTTCAAAGAATAAGCATATTTTCATTCACTATTTATACTGACGGACAATATTACAAGCATGTTTTATATCAACATTCCCTACAGCTGGCCTTGGAAGAACAGAAAATATGGGACTGGGCCATTGAAAACTGTATCCAACTAAATGCCGAATATCTGCCACGAAAAACCACCTACTGGGCCAAAAGCCTCATCTGAATTCCTAAAGTAGAAATTGCGACAGTAACAACTGAATACTTTTTCATGCTGGGGCGAATGAAGCCTAGATCTATTTGAAACCAACCTGAACTGCAAATTCTGATACTAAGCCAGCAGGCAAATCTTTCCCAATTGCTGGGGTACTACTTTTCCAATTGATTGGTCAGGAACGTATGCATACACCCCTCCCCCCCCCTCCCCCTCCCCCTCCCCCTTCCCTCCTCAGAGCTACTTTTCTCAGAACAAACTAGAATTCTGTTGAAACCATTTCCGAACCTACTGACATGATGCAACAACCAGGTACTTAATCCAGACTCAAACTCTTGATATTGACAGCTTTTCTCTGGTATTCAGTGAATAACAAACACAACGTATGGAGCCAAATGGAAGCACTTTTGCCATTGTGCACAGATCACAGTTTACATCCAAAATCATCTTTACCGCACCAAATAATGCAATATCTATTGCATCTCTGATCAATGTGTAGCTCAGACCTGACAGAGTCCATCTGTCGGACATTTCTCGCTACAGAAGAACACTCAATCGACCATCACTATGGTCTGAAGGAATATTTAAAAAAATTCTTAAAGGCCTTTTTAGACTTCATCCGCCAAAAAGAACCCCACCAATCCAGTAGCATTTGGATAGATGTTTAGCCCAACTAATAAAGACTCTTTGTGAACCAACCCGCAAAGTAGAATTAAAAACTTTTTTCAAAGGTGCCACTTTTATTAGAACTTATTTCTGCATGGAGACTTACCAGATTCAAACCTTTATACTCAAAAAGCCTTTTCTCCAGTTTAAAATGCTAAAGTAATTCTACTAGTGAATCCTCATTTTATGCATCGGGTGCCAACTGATTTCCATTTGAACATACTACTATTATCAAAAACATTTTTCCAGAATCCACCCAGCGCAACAGACAAACACTTCATGCTTTACATGCGGAAAGGTCTCTAAAATTCTATATTGACAGAACATAATTTTTCCAACAATCTGATGTGTTTTTAGTATCCTAGGGCCCTCAGCAAAGAAGACAGCCACTGTCAAAACAAGGGGTAGCTCGCTGGGTGCACGCAGCTATAATCTACTGCCATAATAAGGTAGGATATCCACTTCAAGGAAACTTCAAAGCACATGCCACAAAAAGTGTGCCTATTTCTGAAGGTCTATTCTGTGGGGTTCCATTGGTGGACATTTGCAGAGCAGCCACACGGAAGAATAGACATTTTATGCAACGTTGTCTGAACTCCACACTTAACAGAGTTCCAGAAGTGGGACAAATGGTGCTAGGTCATCTTTTTCATTATGGTGAGCCTTTTTCTCCTTTTTCACCGCACCATTAACTATTATCTATTTAAATTCATAACTGCTTGCTTCTCTAATTGAAGCCTGTGGAGCTATAAAAGAGCCAATATTCGAGAAAGACAGCTACTTACCTGGAAGTGTATTTCAATCAGTCAGCATTTATATAGCTCTTCTAATCATCTGGTTGGGTATCCGGGTGCTTTCAGGTCCCAAACTGCTGATTCAAACATCCAGATCTTTAGGGCCCTTCAGAAATTAGGTGATAGTTCGGAGCTGCATGGGGAGGCTGTTCCAGGTCTTTGCTGCCATGTAGGAGAAGGAGCGTCCTCCACTTCTGCTTTGGTGGATGTGGGGCGAGTGACAGGGAAGCCAAAGTAGTCTTCTCAGTGGTTGGTAAAAGTTGAGGCGTTGGTTAATGTAGGCGGGTCTGTGGTTGTGTAGATTTGTGTACGTAGGTCAGCAGCTTTAATTTGCATCTCTTCTGTACTGGGAGCCAGTGGAGTTGCCCAACATGGCTTTGCGATATGGGTTCGTCAGGGGAGGTCAAGGACGAGTGACTGCAGTGTTCTGTATGGTTTGGAGTCTTTGTAGGAGGTGTATGGCGATTCCTGTGTATAGAGCATTGCCAAAGAACCATCGGCAGGTGATGAGAGCCTGTGTCATGGTGCATTTCGTGTTCAGAGGTAGCCATTTGAATATCTTCTGTAGCATGCGCAGTGTGAGGAAGCAGGTGGAGGAGACCGCATTGATCTGTGATTTCATGGTCATTTTATCAATTAAGTGTTTGAATCTCTGTCTTGGTAAGAGGGTGGGTGTGGGTCCTAGGAATGGAGGCCACCAGGAGTCGTTCCAGGGATTGCCGTTGTTGCCAAAGATCAGAACTTCCATATTGTCTGTTTTCAGATTCAGGCTGTTCTTTATCCAGTTGGCGACGCTTGTCGTGCATTTGTGCATGCTGGTCCTGGTGGTGGTGGGATTATCGGTGAAGGAGAGGATGTTAGGTGTCGTCTGCATAGGATATTATGTTAAGACTGTGTGCCAATGGGGTCCTGTAGATGTTGAAGAGAGTAAGGATGAAGGATGAGCCCTGGGCGACTCCACAGATGATATCTTTGGGTTGGGAAGAGAAATGTGGTAGACGGACCCTCTGTGTCCTTCTGGTGAGGATAGAAGTGATCCATCTGAGCGCTTCTACTTGGATGCCTATGTGGTGGAGGTTTTCAATCAGCATGTGGTGGTATATGGTGTTGAAGGATGCTGAGAGATTGAGAAGAATCAGAGCAGCTGTTACCTCAGTCAAGGAGAGTTCGGATGTAGTTGGTGGCTGCGATCAGGGCAGTCTGGTGCTGTGATTGCTGCGGTAACCAGATTGGGAGGAGTCAAGTAGCTGGTTCTGCTCCAGGTGTTCCGTGAGTTCCCTGTCTTTTCCAGTACCTTGGCTGGGAATCTGGGAATGGTAGCAAGGAGACTGGATGATAGTTTTTGAGTTTGCTGGGGTTGGTGAAGGGTTTTTTGAGTAGTGGTCTGACTGGTGTGTTTCCAGGCATCAGGAAATGTTGCAGTGATGATTGAGGTGTTGAGCAGTGTGGTGAGTTCCTTGCTGATTCTGTGGTTTACGAGGTTGAAAATGTGGTGCGGGCAAGGGGCTGTGGGAGCTCCAGAGATGATGGATTTCATGGTGGAGGTGGTGTCCAAGTTGGAAAGCTGGTTCCATGTGGTCAGTTTGTGATTTGTGTTGGTTGCAGTGTAACGGTGGAGAAAGCGGTGGGTGTGGTTTGACGTTTCTGTATATGGTTGCGATCTTGTCATGGAAGGAGTTGGCGAAGTTGCCACAGAGCCAATAATGTGAGTGGTGAGGTCGTTTTTCACTTGTAGCTGGTTTCGAGAACTCCCCAATGATGTTGAACAGTTCCTTGTTGTTGCAGTGGTTTCGATGTGTGCAGCTAGAGTGGTCTTTGTTGCCGTCAGCAGGTGGTGGTAGAGGTTTAGGGAGGGTTTGAAGGTTGTCCTGTCAGAGGTGACCTTGCTGCTGCACCATCTCCCCTCCAGTTGTTTGCTGTCACGTTTTGCTCTTCAGAGTTCTTGGGTGTACCAGCTGGCATTTTTGGAGGATCTTCCGTGTGTGTTGATCTTAATGGGGTGATGCTGTCAGTGCAGTTGGTGATCCAGGTGTTAAAGTTCTTAATTCCCTGTTCCAGGTTGGTGGGGGCAGCTGGGGTTGAGGGTGTCTGTTCTTCCAGCGGGCCTCTGAAATTTTTCTCCAGCTGCGGTGAAGGTCGCTGGCCATCTTGGGGATGGCGGTGCAGGGGCTGGAGATTCTAAAGTGGACGATGGAGTGGTCGTTCCATGTGAGTTCTGTGACGTGGCTGTATTTGACAAGGTTGCTGGAGATAAAGATGGGTCCAGCCTGTGTCTTGCAATGTGCATGGGCTCTCTGACAATTTGGGATAGTCCAAAGCTGCTCATGGTGTTGAGGAGATGGGCAGTGTTGTTGTTGGGGTCATTGAGGTGGAAGTTGCCGAGGAAGATGTAGTTCTTGGAGTCTGGAGTGAGGGGCGCAATTAAGTCTTCGAGGGTGCCTCTGGTGGTTGTCTTGCCATCCGTGTGGAGCTTGAAGTTTTCAATGGGTGTGGTTGTATTGTCGGTGGTGGTGCACTGTATAGTCTTTGTGGATGATGGCTATTCCTCCTCACAGCTTGTTGGTGTGGTTCTGGTGAGTGATTTTATGTTATAGGCTGTCTTTTGGTTTTTGATTACTATGCTTTGTCATCTTTCAAAAAACTAAAATCTTTAGAAGAAAGGATTTTGATTTGTGGGTTAAGCTTGTCCTCTTTCCTAGCCTCATATGGACGTGTGCTCTAATTTATGGCAGCCTTGTGCTTGTTGCCTTTAAATTGACATCACAGATCCAAATCTGCAGCTTACAGATTAATGTTTCCATGATTATCTGGTCATGTGCAAGTGTTAAGGATATGAACCGTAGGTCCAGTGTTATTTCAAACCTATTTTTAATGGTATTTTGATAAATGAATTCAGCTACGACCCATAGGCACACATCTGTGTATGGGTATATACTTTGCTATTGTCTTAACTTTTCAAAATCTGGAGCAATGTACATAGCACTCGTGTGAGAAGAAACACAATTAAAAAACTGGTGGGAATCGTGGACATTTAGGCAGTGATGCCTTTAGCTATCACAACAGTTTGCTCTGTACCCTTCAGAAATGTGAAAGGGGAGGTGGTGAGACATCTTTTTGAATCAAAACAAAGAAGGGGGAGAAAACAGAAGCACTTTACCCTTGGATATCACCTGATCGATAGAATGACTTCCTGACATACACCAATTTTGCATGATTCACCTATTCACCCTTCTGGTGTACCATGGCTGCCTCAGCCTCTGTGAAAAATGATGTTTTCCCATCTTTTTACTTTGCATAGCCTTGTTGGGAAGAGAATGCTAATTGTGCACCAAGGCAGAAGGACTATTTATGCATCTCTTGTAAGTGTCCTTTCCTCTTTGCTGTAGCCACTTTGAAGTCCATGAACTCCAGAATCCCATTGGTTAAAATGGTGTCCTTTTTTCTTGTAGTTTGCCTCAATATTCCCATTCTCAAAATCATCTTGCAGAGATGCCAAGATGGTGTCCAAACCTTTATCATCACCACCACCATCATCATCTCTGGTAGGCAATGAAATCTATTTCCTCTGGTTCAAATGGTTGTTCTCCCAATTCATATCAGTGGCAAGGAATGTCTATTGAACCTTCCTGGGCTTGAGGCTCTCTGGTAACCGGATGGTCGATCAGTCACAATTTGGGAGCCTTTCTTGCATTTTTTTTAATACTTCCCCAGACTCCTTCAATCACACAACAGACACGCTGTTAGAGTTGTGAGACCTTGATGCTTGCTTCTCATTGCTACTGGGATATGAAGGCTTCATTTGCAGAAATCCTTATTTCATCTTTGTTTGATTTTTGGAGAGCGCACATCTGACATTCTTGTGCCAACTTTCAATTTACACCATTAAACTTTTTCCTATCAGTAGTCCTGACTATGATTGCCTTTATGGCCACTATCTTTACAATGCAGTCACGGTTGTAGTTGGTTTTCCAGGGCATTTAGTTTGGATAAATCCTCTATCTGGATCCAGCACCATCAGTCTGCTTTGGGTGGGTGCCTGCCTGCTCTACCTGCTTGGAACTTAAGCTGTCATCTCTTGACCTTTGTAGTGTCTGGTGGTTGCGATAGAGGTACCCTTGTCACCTCACCATTCCATGTCTTCCTGTCTCCCACTAAACTATGCCTTGCTGCCAGTGCAGCCCTCTAGATCTAGCCTGTCAGTCCATGGTTGAGCTCTCATTAATGCACAGTTCCCCAGCGTTCCTATAATTTCTGAACTTGGAGGGCTCTCGCCGACCCCACCACCAAGACACACCTGAATCAAGAGTTCTAGGAGGTTGTCGGGCACTACACAGGAGTTAACAGCTGGAGGTGTTTTGGGATTAGTAGTTTAGTATTAAGGCGATTCAGGCAACTCTTGTGTGCCCTGTAGCCAGCTGACACTTGCCATCACTGTGGGCGCAGCAGGGAATTGGCATTGTAGCACTCCCAAAGGAGCTGCAAACCTGCTGCTCCACTGGCTGATACCATTAATTAATTTTTAGAAGCTGCTTTAGTACCCCATTTCTCAAATGCTACTTTGAGAAGTGGACTCTGGACTCTAGAAAAATGTATAACCATTATTATAGATGTGTGCCATAGAACAGGTTACCATTAACACAACTTGGAATTTTTTGTATTTTGCATAAAATGGTTCCCACGGGCAATGGCTGTACACCCTTGCAATAACATACTGTTTGATGAACAGTTTATAAGGCACTGTTCTTTAGATGATATGTGCAAGCAAGTTTGGTACTCTGCCCCTACTGTGCTTCACGGGAGAGCTCCTGAAGTGTAAAACACATGTTCCTGTGGCAAAAAAAAAAAATGAAAGATTGAAATAAATGAAGCCATCAAGTTTGACTTCACTGGAAGAACTGCAACATTGCAAAGATGTACCACATTGACCAGAATGCACAGCTAGTGCTACTGAGTCATATTTCGCTTGAAATTCACAGCTGAAAGTTATTGGTGAGGGCCAGTCATGTTTAGCCAAATTGAGTTTTTTTGTTTTTACAGTCTAGAACTATATTTCAAGCTTAAAAGAAGTGACCCAAAATGAATGCACCAATTTTAGAAAGATAGGCAACTACTGAAGTCCCTCTTCATGGCAGTGGGTGTCATTACCTCTACGCCCCTCGTCCTCGACCCAGTCCTAACTATGAGGTTAAGTCTCTTCCCAGACAGAAAACAACACAGGAAATGCTCCCTAGCCACACCCACCCTCATGTATAGGCATAAAACACACGTTTTGTTTCCTGTCTTCAATGGGTTTTACAGGCAACTCTGAGGTGGCTGCCAGGCTTTCATCTCCACCTTGTCACAGAGGATCCCCCTCTGCTAGGCTCTGGGGGACCCTGAGGCCGTTGTTGGAACAGTGCATGACGGTGGGATAGCAATGGGCCTCCTGTGCCATCAGCGATAGTAGGTATGACATGACCCTGTACGTGTTCAGTGTTGTTTGGCTTCTCTTCTGTGCACATTTGTTTATTGTGGCTTGATGGCCGGAGCAGTCTGGGTACTTTGGTCTCAGCGGTTCGCCTTACTTTGGGGTTTTGACATGAGAGGGGGTGGTGGGGATATGTCCTCATTCCCATGACTCATTAGGGCTCTCAGGCTGTTAAGGTAGGCTCCTTATATGTTGCTGTGAAGTGTGTGTCAGCGTGGCTTTTGGACAAATGTGCCTGTCAGGAATTCCATTTACCCTGGAGGCGGGTTCACCTCTGGAATGCGACTCAGCTGAGATGCGAGTTGTGTGTATGAGCTTTAACTTTGCCCTCAGTTTGGTCAGTTTTGTTGCTGTTGGGTGTATGCTGGTGTAGGTGTTGGCTCCTTCTACCTAGTCGCGATAGGGACGCATGCTGCAAAACAGGCATTGTTCTTTGAGTTCCATGGCCTCTTACTCCTTTGCTTTGGTGTTGTCTCCTTCTCCCAATCCACCTAAAAAAAGCTCAGGTGCGAAAGGATGACAAATTGAAACAACTGATTCTGGAGACCCTGTCTTCGCTTAAAGATCAGGAGGATTCCTGTGCTTCCAAAGTGCAGGATCTCTACTCTGATATTTCCAGCTCCTCTTCTTCTGATGAATCTTCACACTGCATTGACCTTAGAGGGAAGTACATTTCTAAAGTTATGCTGTCTGACTTGCTGGCCCATATTAGGGTTAATATGGGTTTTTCTGCATGCGCTGTCCCAGTACATCCAGGAAATCGGTGTTACCACAGTTCAAAAAGCTGCCACGTACTGCCTGTCCCATTCATCAGAATGTCATGGATGTGTTATTACAGGAGTGGAAAGATCCTGAACCTATTGCTGTGCCTTATTTTATGGCCAAGCTGTATCCTTTGGAGGAGATATGAAGGAGAACTTCACGGACACTGTACATGTTGATTCAATTGTCGCTAGCCTGGTGGGTTGGCCTTCCATGGCTTAGGAGAATATTCTGAAGGATGTGGCCGACAAGAAGGTGGAACCTTCGGTGAAGAAGGCTTATGCAGGTGGCCATCTGGCCCTAAGGGCAGGCATTTATGGGCAGTTTTATTATCTGATTTCAAGACCCTGTTCGCCACTATGCAGGAGGGTGGCCAGTGCCCTGACCTCTTGGAATCTGTAGGGAGAGAGTCTGAGTTCTTGTCAGATATTGCTTTTGACTCTGTGAGGATGTCAACTCTGGCCTGTGGCGCCTCTATTGCAGCCAGGCGTAATTTATTCTTAAAGGTTTAGAATACAGATGCTACTCAGCACTCCATGGCCCTGTGTTTGCCTTTTACTGGGTCTCGCCTGTTTGGGCGTGACTTGGAGGAGAGGTTGCATTGCATTTTTAAAAAGTGGAAGCATTCTTTGTTCTTTTAGAGGCATCAGCGTACTAGCTCTTCTTTTTTGGGGTCCTCCTCAGTCTCTTTGTCAGCCTTTTCAACGGCATCCAGTTTCTTTGGGGAATCAGAAGAAGTCCCGCACGGGGGCTGGCAACAAGTTACAGCGGTCCGGACTATGCCACGAACACCAAATTCCTCTCCCCTCGAAGTTCCACTTGTGGTTGGTAGGAGACTCCGGTTATTTCGGTCCACCTGTGACCTCACTACATCAGACCAAGTGGGTGCTGAACATTCTGGACATGGGTTACCAGATAGAGTTCCAAACCTCTCCCTCTCTGTCTGACACTGTAATGACTCCTGTTCCGCAGGAACCAGTGATGTGCCTAGCTTTGTTTTCAGGGATCCATTCCCTTCTCGAGAAGGAGGCCATTGTTCCGGTGTGGTGTATTCCATCATCTTTCTCGTGCCAAAGGTGAAAGGGGGTGGGGGGAATCGTTCAGATAGTGATAAATCAGAAATCCCTGAACAAGGTAGTCCGGAGGATTTCTTTCACAATGGAAACCCTGCAACGCATCATTCTGTATGTGCAGATGGATTCTATCATGGCCACATTGGATCTGCAGGATGCTTATCTTCATGTCCGAGTTGCCCTGGAGTCTCAACAATTTCTGAGACTTGTTGTGATGGGTCACCATTGGTAGTTTTGGGTCCAGCTTCTCGGTCTTCGCTCCTCTCCCAGGGTATTTACGAAGAGGTGGCTCACTCATGGCTCATATCCATCTCCAGGGGATCTTACCTTACCTGGACAACTGGCTCCTTCATGCTCCATCAGTTCCTGTGCTGCACCAGCATCTAGCTCAGATCATTCATACGCTAAAGAGCCATGGATTCCTCCTGAATCTTCCGAAATGCAACTTCTATCCCGACACCATGAAATTGTTTATCAGAGCAGAGTTCGACACAGTTCTGGACAGAGTGTTTCTGCCTCAGCCCAGGATCTTGACACTGCAGTCTCTGTTGCGAGCCTTGTTGGCCCTGAACTTTGCTCCTCTATCCCAGTTACTGGAGGTCCAGGGGCATATGGCAGCCACTGTCTTAACGTTCCACGGGCCCGCCTACATCTGAGACCTTTGCTGTGTTACCTCAGCAGATTTGTGCAATTTCCTATTCGGGACATGTCTCAGATGATCCCTGTGTCTCCTGAGGTGGTCTCCAATCTACAATGGTGGCTGGACTCCTCGAATCTTGACAAGGGGATGTTGATGCATCTCTCTCCTTCAGTGGTGCTGGTGACGAATGCGAATGTCCTGGGATGGGCTGCTACGTTGGGTCAGTGGTTGGTCCAAGGTCTTTGGCACCCCCCTGAGGCAGGGGGGATGGGCAGACATTTCCCTCTTCCTTGGATCTGAGGTTGTGTCCTCTGGTATTTTGGCAGCTTTGCAGCAAGTTCGGATGTCCCCACCTGAATCTGTTTGTTTCCCAGGGGAACTCCCTTCTGCCCTTTTTGTGTTCCAGGAGTCCGGAGGTGGGAACCTGGGGAGGTGGACGCTTTGTCCATTTGGTGGCCATGAGGGGCTTCTTTATGCTTTCCCCTCAGTGGCGTAGCGTGGGTTGTCAGCACCCGGGGCAAGGCAAGTAATTTGCGCCCCCTAACCCGTGGATTTTAGTACTCGCGAGCGCGCCCCCCCCTCCCCCCCCAGATGTTGCGCCCGGTGCGGCCGCCCCCCCCTGCACCCCCCACGCTACTCCACTGTTTCCCCTCCCTTTCCTCTCATACCACACTTTCTGCTGAAGGTCTGGCTTGAAGGGGCTTGAGTGGTGGCATTACTGCCTTTCTGGCCTCGTCGATTCTGGTTCACATTGCTTTGGAGCCTGGCTGTTCTTCTTCCTTTGATTTTTCCGAGGGGTACCCTCATCCTTGCGGCTCCTGGATCGCCACCTGCCAGTTCCCTTGATGCTTGCGGTCTAGCTGTTCAACTGAGAACTTTGCTGAGGCAAGGTTTGCCAGATCATGTTATTTCTGTGGTACAAGGTTCATGGTGAAAGTCCACGCTCTCCTCGTATTCTAAGCATTGGGCAAATTTTGTTTCATGGTGTTTCCTTCACACCTTTTCTCCTGTCTAATCTCTGGTTTCTGCTGTCCTACAGTTTTTTGTCAAGGGTTTGGAGAAAGGTTATTCGCTTTCCACCTTCAAAGACCAATGGGTCACTATCTGTGCTTTTCGTGACACTGTCTCTTTGTCCACAACTGCTGCCACTTAGGTGGCTTGATTGTTTCGCAGCTTCTTCCTCGCAGCCACTTTGGTTAGGTCTTCTGTTCCTAGGATCTTTCCCTGGTTCTTCATGCTCTTCAGTCTGCTCTCTTTGAGCCTCTGTCCTCTGTGGATCTGGCCTTTCTTCATTTTAAAGTTACTGTTCTGGTGGCTATTACTTCTACCAGGTAGTTGGGGGGAATTGGCTGCTCTGCGTTATTCCCCCCTCCATTTCTGTGGTTCTTGGATGATGCTGTGGTTCGGTTCCCAGATCCTTGGTTTCTTCCTAAGGTTGCTTTCTATTTCCATTCTTCACAGGAACTTATTTTGCTTAGTCTGTATCCTTCTTCTCCTGAGGAGCACTTGCTGCATACCTTGGATGTGAAGCATGCCTTGTCTGTTTTTGTTGCCCACACTGCCCCTTTTCAGGCTTTTGACAGCCATTTTGTATTTTTTGGTGGCAGCCTCCAATTTGACTCTCTCACAGCATTAAGGACACAATTTCTCTGGCTTACAAGAGGGCTGGTTTGCCTTGCCTGGTGTCTGTCCAGGCACATTCTATTAGAGGTGTCTTGGCCTCTTGGACTGCCTTTCGGGGTGTCTCCTTGGAAGTTTGCTGTGCATGAACCTGGGCTTCTGAGTCCACAATTATTAGGCAGTATCGTCTGAACTGTGCACAGCTTACTCAAGCAAATTTTGTCCGGAGTGTCATGCAGGCCATTGCTGGGACTCCCCTCTGTCTGATTTGCTTGTTGTTTTTCACTAAATCACTGCATCTTACGCTTGGCTGGTATGTGGGGTTTGTCTCTTGGGTTCTGTTGGGCATCTACAAAGGCCTTCCTTGCTATGTGCTTTGGTATGCCTCATATTGTTAGATTGGGTTGGTGACGAGGGATGTGGAGGTAATGCCCTGATTACTTACCATTAATCCTCATTACTCTTAGTCCTACTAGTCCTTGGCCCAGTCCTGCTTCCCACCCATCCTCCTGGTATCAGGCCTTTGTGGGGCTTGGCATGTCAGGAAGTGCTCCAGTGAGGTAGGTGTCTTATGCCTATCCTGTGGGTGGGTGGGTGGGTGGGTCTAGGGAGTGTTCCTGTCTGGGAAGGAACTTAACCTCATATTGTTAGGACTGGGTCGAGGACAAGTAGGACTAAGAGTAATGAGTATTACCGGTAGGTAATCAGGGCATACATTTGATGTGGAAGAGCCTCCTGCCTCAAGTATTGCCAGAACAATTACATCTCTGAACATGGAAGCTCTTCATGGCCGATGATTCCACTCATTGAATTATCAATTTTAATAGTTCTGTTGTGATTTATGGACAGCCAAACCCTGACCTCGTAATCCATAAAATTCAGTTGCCATGCGCTTTTAAATAGGGTGGCAGAAGAGGTGTATCGTATCAGAGGCTTTCTTGAAGATTTCACTGCTAAATAGCGGTTAGAAGGCTCGGAAAGTATATTACTACCTCTTCCTGATGGGTATTTTCTAACATCACTCTGAAAATGTAGTGTCATCTCAAATCCTTTAGATACCTGGATTCCTCTGAAAATGTAGTGTGTTTATGGCGGAAAGGCACTTCTTCTGCAATCCTGCAGCAAAACAGTTGCATACTACATATAGGCTACCTTGAGAAAGGGGTGAATATTTGCTATAGAAGGTGAGATGAGCTGGTGGGGGAAAACATTAGTGTGATGAAACTAAGGTGCAGATTATTGTGTGTGATGACATTCTGTAAAATCCGCCTCCGAGGTGCAGCACTTGCTGCAGCGCTAGTGATTTTTTCCACGTGGTACTTTTCCATGACTGTGCTGTGCCAGCTTCATTTTAGCTCGTGTGGCACTTAACTTATATTATTGACGGTTAATTTGGGTCTTTCAAATCTATGCTACGCCATCTGGTGGTGATAGCACGATCCTGTGTAAACGAACCGTGCATATACAAACTGAATAAAACAACTCTGCACAGGGCCGCTCGTGTCCGTTTATCCCCATACTTAGTATTTTTAAAGTGGAACACAAATGCCTTAGACTAATGGTTTCTGAAAGCCTCAGTTCCCAGAGACTTTGTTGTTTTGTTCTGTGATCTTCTTAGCATTTGCAACTTTTTAGCCATTGCAATGCATGAAGCTAAACGGGGCATTTAGGGGACTCGATGGATGACCCGTCTTTGTATGTTTTGGGAGTATCGTCCGTGACCTGTGCTACTTCCTGTGACACCAGGTGAAGTCTGTCAAGCCAGCTCGACGCATAAAGTGTGCTTCACTGCGTTATGATGGAAGACTAACTAACGCAAGTCTGCTTTGTTTGTGAAGAGCTATTTTTTTCCTTGAAGAAGCGCATTCATAGATAAGGGGATAATTGAATGTTGGGGTCTGGCCAACAGTCGTTTTTTAATGTTGGTAACTTTTTTTGTACACGATTCTGCCTGCCCTGGGTTGGAGAAGAGGTTGACGACATTAATCTTAGTTGAAGTTGGCACTGCCGCCCATCTATTCTAGAAGGGTAGTATGGAACCACCAGAGAGACCGACAGCATTGATTAGGGAGCGTATCGCACGTCCCAGGTGTATTTCTTAGATTTTATGTCTCATTAAGTCCTAGGCTTTTTTCTTTGCTCAACTTTTTGCTGCGAAAGTTTCCTAAATAACGTTTATGGTATATCATGTTCCCCAGCCACCACACAAATATTGTATCCTGGAAGTATCATGCTACTGCTGACACAGTATTAAGGAAAAGGGACGTAACTTTAGGGCGGGGGGAGGTGTAGGGTACTATACCCCCTAATAAACGCATTTTCTGACTACAGATGCTTTCACTCGGGTATAGTGAGATGTCAGATTTCACCAAGAATGGCGTGCTTTCAGACAACACACACTCCCTCTCAGTATTTAAAGTTCTCAAAAATATTGGTAATTTGACAAATTATTGTATTTTTCCTCGCATAGCGCCCCTACCAATTCGCATTCGCCTCTTTCCTAACCTGCAAGCCCCTCCCATGCACCCCCTTGTCGTATATGCCAACCTGATTGTCGGAAAATCTGAAGCTCGCAGCCCCCAATCTTACCAAGCTACGCCCCTGTTGGGGAAGGGGACAGTGCAATGGTGAGCCAGACTATAACCAGCCTCTGCTCTGCATGGGGAAAGAGTGGATTGGATTTCCTCTTGTTTGCATTAGATGGTGGAATAGGTACGCTTTCGATTTAGCAGTAACTGTTTAGCTCGTCATATATATATATAGTGACTGTTGCAGTTTCTGCATGCATGGAAAGCAAATCTCTGTACTGCTAACTAAAGTGTGGTGTTTATTTATGTAAAACACATTCAGCATTCATGTTTGCACAATCTCAATAGAGGCCATAGTAACTTTTAACACCTTTATGTTTTTTTAAATTTAGTCTACATAGTTGTCCAAGATCACAATATAAATGTGGGGTGAATCTGGGCTTGGGCCTTCCCCTTAAACTGATTTTGCTGACTTTCCATCCGAATGGACTCGCGTTTGAAATGCACGTTTTTGTATGTCTGAGTAATCTATAGGGAATCCTGTAGAGAGAACGAAAGAATAGGCAGTTACCACGTTTCCAAAGTCTTTGCGCCATGGTGTTAATGGAAGTGGCCTATGTAGATGGAATAACTTGTTTTGGCCTTTGAGTTGAGCCCGAGAGAGAGAGACACCCGAGTAACCTACCTGAGGGGCCAGAGGACGGTTGTGAGAAACGTTTTCTGTAGGTGTTTATATTGGGGACTTTGGGGTACGTTTTTAAAGACTTAAAATTATGTTTTTTTTTCAGATGCAGACTTCAAAACTATTTTTCAGCGTGCAGTAAAATAATAGCGGTACTGTATTAGTTATTAACGAAGCGGGCACTAAACACTGACCATGGGAGAGTTGAGTGGGGTAGGTTTGATTATTTGATTGACCATCAAATCCACGTTTTGCCTGCAGTAGTTTAGGGATAATGTGAACATGCTAATTTGCTTGTTTTTCGTTTGTCATTTCGATTGCAGTACAGGTGCACGTTTGTGTAGCAAAGGAAAATCTATTTGTTAACTAAAGTTTTTTAATAAGCTCTACCTGCGTATTAGCGTGCATTTTATATAATTATTTTTGCTAACCACGAATTGTTGGTTATGGGATTTGGGTGTGTAAATTACCTTCCGTGCCTAGTCTAACAAGATGCTCTGCAGGCTAAATGTTTTTAAAGTATTAACATTTGTGTGTTCATATGCAGTGTTAGGCATACACAATTGTAAGATGTGCTTCTCCGAGATGTCTGTTTGAGTGTTATCTAAAGAGTATTAATCTTTTTTTTTTTTTTTTTTTTAAATAGCTAGTATGCATGCTTGTTTGAAATATTTGTACATTTTCATATAGGTTGATTTCCAATCTAGATTTGTTTTCATTGTGGGTTACAAGTGGTTGTTTAAAAAAGAAATGTCACTTTGTTTATTTGCATAGAGATTGCTTTATAGATGTAATTTTTTAGTGCGGCTCAGATTTAAATGGCAGTAACTTATACCAGATGCCTTGAAAACTCATTTATCTGGTCAGGTATATCACGGAGCTCGTTTGAGATTACCAACTTCAATATCTTAGTATTTGGATACAGTTCAAAGGCGAGTGCTGACATTGCACCATAATCTCTTTGGTGATGCCAGGGATAATGTTAAAGTCTCTATGTTGCATTTCTGATTAGATCGGAAGTTGAAAATACTGGAATTCTGTTTCTTTAAAATATTTCAGGATTCACACTGTTTTTTGCAATGTTTTGATTACAGTATTAAGAATATGCCAACAATAGCAAATCTAAAGATATACAATTGTTCTAACTGTACCACGGCTGTCTTTACTGTTTTAGTTTTTTAATAAAGGCTTTTTTAATTGCTTTGGCAAATGTACTTTTAAACATTTACTCGAAATCACAACATTTTACTGTAAATCAACCCCATGTTATAGTTGTGGGTCAGTGCTAAGATTCCCAATTGATGAGTGACGAGTCTGCTCACAGTCTGACTTTCTCTAGTAGAGCCCATTTTGCAATTTTGGGCTAATCACTCTATCTCACGGTAACCCCCTTCCTCATTCTCCATAATTGTGAGCATAAACCATGTGTAACATCAGTAAGTGATATACATTTTACCAGTAGATGAACTCTGCAAGGTCTGGCCAGTCAAAATGTTCTGATTGTGCATACTTCATTATATGTAGCTTTAAATTGGAGATTTGTAGAGATGTATGTTGAATTAAATTACAGTCTCGTAGAGTTTGTTATATACTTCTTCAGGTCCCAGTTTTGTAGAGTTGATTGCTTATAATTTAGATCCGTTTTTTCTTTCAGGTGATAAAGCATTACTGTAGGTCTTGGTTTTGCAGAGTTGCCTGTACATTGCCTTAGATCGATTTTATAGAGTTGATTCCATTGCGCTTTACATCCGTTTTTTGAGTTGGTTGCACGTTGTTCTGTACACTCCCCACAACAGTTGAACAGTGCATATTTTGAGCCAGTGGGGCCAAATGGTGCTTCTTTTTGTGGACCACACGTATTTTTCCTCGTCGGATATTGACTGAGCAAGAAAGATAGAAACATACAGACTGAAGCGAAAGAGAAAGACTGGAAAACTGGCACAAAGGGAGAATGTGAGGACCAGCGAGGGTGAAATAGAGAGCAGTGTCAGATAATGGTTTAAAGAAGCCTGAGGTGAATAAAAAGCATGCAAAGCCTTGGTATTTGGTGCATGGATTTTTAGGTGGAGCATAGCAGTTTGCAAACACTGCTTTTCCAACATGTTGGTATCTATGTGGACTTTTAACCATGCCCACCTCACGCCCATCACTTTCACCCATTCGTGGACTTGCCTTTCAAAAACCCTTTGACATTGGTAAATGCTTTACGCTTGTCCCGCCTTGGGGCGGTTTAGTTACCGCCTTGGGGACCGACCCTGTTACATGGATAATTGCACGTTTGCCAATATGTTCGACTATGAGCAAACGTCTTTTGTGTCTCTCCTTCACGCTCACGGCGGCTGTGGCGCTTTGAGTTGACTTGCTTATGTCAACTATTTTACTTAACATTTTCAATTTAGGTGGCAAGATAATTCCAGTTAGGAAATTACAATGCTAATAGCTCTAACTCAAGTAAACGTAAGACCCATTGCATTGCAAATGTTTGTTAATAGCGCTGCAGAGCAGAACTTTGGAAGAGTATATTGGATAGAAGGGCAACTGCTTTCAATTTTCCTTTAAAATGCAGTTCTTCCACTAACCAAATTGTATACATTTGTCTTTCCAAAAGATGCAAGATGAGTTCACATTTGCTGATATTTGCTTGCCTCATTGTAATTGCTATACACAAGTAATTTATTTGCATTTTGAATGGAAATTAACTGTAGAATTGCTGCATTTACTAACCATACAAACATGACATATCTCAGTTTAAACATACCATTAAACAATGCTCCTTCTCCATTACATATACTCCTTATATGTTAAGACGGAGATGTGATTTGAGTTGAACGTCACACCATTAATGCCAGCTTCCTAGACGCCAATTTCTTTGATTGTTTGAATAAGTAGAGTTAAAGATGATTGTGTTTATTAGCGTATCGTGATGCAACTAACTTGAAGTCACTTTGCGGATGCCAATGTGATGTTTTAGTGTAGTGAGGATTTTGGTATGGATTTGTGGCACAGAAAGAGCCATTGTTTTTCTTTTGGTATTGTTAGACGTATAATTACTTCAATTGCTCTATAAATTTCTAGTTGCTTGCTGGCATATTTCATTATGAGACATGACAGGGAAAGCTGATTTGTGTGTTTAGCTTAATATAGTTTAATTTTAGGATTCTCAATTGAGATTTTATTGGTTGTTTTAGAAATGTACTTTGTAGGCAACATTTTGTATAGTTAGATATTGGTTGCTGTAGGCCTGTTTTAATGCAGATATTTAAATGGATTTTGGTGTGGATGGTCTGCGTTTTCTTATCATTGTTGCTTGAGGTTGATATGTTACATTTAAAAAATGCAGATTTTTGCATTTAATTTTATATGGTTGCTTTCATGCATGCCGATCTTTGGTGTTGCTATGATTATTAATTAAACTTTTATCTGCCTTCTTTGTCAAACATGGTACTCTGGATCTCCTTTGAGGATTACTTTACATGTGCCAATTGGCATGTTTTTTCCCCTGATCGTCTGTGAGGGTTACTTTTCACAGTTTGGGAAGAATAACTAAGAACCTAACTCCTGCTAGTCGTTGTTCTGACCTGAGATCTCAGCAAATACCTCCCTTTGGCTCTCCTGTAGTTTCCAGCTCTGAGCTCAACCGAGGCTCCCGCCTATAAACACATTGTTCTTTGTTCCACTGTTGCTGGGTGAGCCGAGGAAGCCTGCACGGGGATTGGCTGCTTGTATGAGCTGACTGTAGGCAGCCAATCCTAACTGCTTTGTAACCTTTCCCTCTGGCAGCTTCGCCAGATCTGTTGTAAACAAGGGCGGTAGTATAATCTTGCTGGGCTGTGGGGGATGGTAGGCTGTTATAAGCCTTTGTTTTCAGTGTAGGAATTTTGCACTTGGCTTTATGTGCAGGGGTCCGATTAATTCCACTTATGTGCCTCATGGGCTTGCAGCACTTAATCTCCAGCCTTGTTTAATTTTTCCTACTTGAACATTGCATGTTTCCTCTTAACTTTATCAGAACATATTGCACCAAGTGTGTTTTTTTGCTGAAGTAATTTCCAAATCTTGTTGCTTTATCTCATTTGAATGCTTATATTTTGTCTGCTTGTCACCAGCAATTATCCCTTTTTTAACCATGGTTGATTGTTCTGTCTTACACTGCTTTACTCACACTCCGTTTGTTTTACTTTATAACAGTTGTGCTCCTGCCACATACCTGCATCACACAATAATTATTAAATGACTGACTAGCTAAGCAGTTTTTTTTTTTTTTAACCAAAACAAACTAGGACATTGACTAAATAGAAGGTAAAACTAAAATTAGGCACCCACCATGTTGCATAGAACTGCTTAAACAGAGTTCTCTCTCTCTCTCTCTCTCTCTCTCGACTCCCAGATCATTTTTTTTTGTGGTAATAGGGGGAAATGAAATGTAAATTTGATTTGACATGTGAGGCAGCTCAGCTCGTCTGCTCATAAGAAATTTCTATCTTCCTTGGTCATTTGAGAGGGGCAGGTGGAAGAGTACTTTATACACCTCTCCTACAGACATCATTTTGTGCTCGGTGTTGGAAATCTCTTGCAGGCATTACCTATACTTATGGTGGGATTTGGTAAGTCAGTTGTTTACCATTGATGCACTCTTGTAATCTTGCTTGCGTGTTATTTTATGGCTTTCCGTTTGCATCTCCCCCTGGAGCATGGCTTCCTTACCATCCTTCTGATGGCTTGGCGTCTATCCTTTTACAGCTCTACACCATGGAACTGCTTTTTTATTTTTTGCATTCTGTGGAAGTGCTTGTTTTTTCTTGCTTTTATCCATGCATCGCTTTCCCTTCACATCCCATCATCCCATCTCCCTCCCTTTTAGTGCCCCCCCCCAACCCCTAGTTCATCTGTTGCTTTCTCTCCTGGTATATGTTCGTTTTTTAAATTGTTTTAATTTTTTTCAAACCAGCCTTAAATCTCCTCCACTGATTGCTTGAAACCAAACCCCGCCATGATATACATTGGTCTCACACCCACGTTGGCTTGCACTCCCAATCGCCTCCTCCATGGCCCATCCCCCATTGTGCTCTTTGAAAATTGTTTTGGAGATTCTAGCATCTGCATTTTACCTCAGGGCTACTCCAAACGTGTGTGTGTGTGTGTGTGTGTGTGTGTGTATATATATATATATATATATCTATATATACAGTCAATTAGAGCAGTAACTTAAAGTTGGAGGAAAAAATGGTGGCTGTGTTGTGATGCATTTGTGCAAATGTGTTGTGAAATGTGCATCCGCCATTAGACCTTGTTTTTTTTAAATGATTTTAATATTTTGGCTAATGCTGTTCTGCATTAGTAGAGAAGCATATTGTTTTTAAAGATATGAAACGGTATCAATAAAAACATTGGCAAAGACAAAAGGTTGGGTAACACCATTAAAAGGCAAACTATTGGCTTTGCTTACTTTAACCCACTCTCAAAACAGGTACTTATCACATCTTTACAGACCTTTTCTGGGTGCAATGTCTAGAAAATGGAACTGGTCACCGTCTAAGTAAGACAAATCAAGGTTGGAGATTTTGGTTTTGTAATATTATTTTCCTGTTTTGGAATGATGGACAGTAGGCAGTTGATATTGGCGCTAGCTGCCTTTGGCTGATAATCTTGGTGGGTTGAGAGCTATGATAGATGAGCTACGTTCTGAAATCCTAAAAGAGCCAACACGTCCTTTTATTGAGTCGTTGAATTAGGTAAGCACAAATATAAATAGCAAAAGACCATTCCTTTTATTAAGTTTGCTGTTTAGATGTCAATATTAACCATTGTCTCTCTAATTAGAACTGTTCACTTGGTTCAACAAACCACACTAAAAAGAATTGCCTGCTGGTCTGCATGTGTGAGGTCACTATTCATGAACATTGATGGGCAAAGTATTGAAGCGCCGCTTAGGAAAAAATTGCACCTTTAATTGTTTTTAGCAAACATTGTTTAAAAGCATCCAGTCTGATTGTCTGTAAATTGAGCGTATACATTGAGGTGTTGGAGAAATTGGAATGATAGATTCTAGCCTTAAGCGTAAGCATAACGCCTGTTTGAGAAGTGCTAGGCAAGGCTGGAAAGCACGAAATTCACATTGAACAAATTCAGCTTAAAACTGCCTTGCTTACTAACTGCTTTATGCAGGAGTTGTTTATTGCAGGCAGTGGTTTTGTAAGCAGCACTTGTGCTGCTAGCTTTCTCATGCTCCGCCCCCAGGGTGAGCTGGCACTGACTGAGCTGTGGTTATTGCAGCTTCCACCCTTCTCCCTCCTGTTTATGAGCTTTGATAACCTCAGTCTCCACCTATTTCCTCCCACGTCGTGTATCCAGAGCCTCTTCCCCCTCCCCGTGTGATCTCTGGTTATACCAGGAAGGAGGGGGATGGGTAGAAGCTGAGCTTATCAGCGCCTCCTTCACCTCCTCCCTCTGGGGGGTTGGCTGTCAATTGGTTTGCACAGATGCTGAGGCTGGTTTGAACCAGTTCCCTACGCTGCTTCCCTCCTCCTCCTGAGCTTTTCACTCGCTCTGCTGCTGCCTGGCTCTGAGCTTGTTCTGCTCTCTTGCAGGGATGACTGGTACTGGTGTCTGGACTGAGCTCAGGCAATGAGTGTCACTCCCATCCTGTGCCAGCTGCCCCTGTGCTTTCACAGGTTTGTAGCTCACATATGTTATTTTATGCTCTGCCTGTCTGTACTTTTTCTGCTCTCCCCTCTGTTCAATTATTTGCTTGGATTCTTTCAGTGCTTTGTGTTGTTCAATCTGATATTTGGGAACATGCAAACTGAACGCTTCATGCTGTCACCACTCACTCCACTGGGGGGTGGAGCCATGTATGGTGATTGACAGAGGGCGTACTTGCATCATGGCTCTTCTGAATGGACTTAAAGTACTTTTTGATGGTGTTTTATTCTAGTAATTCACTTTTGAACCATTGGCCTTAGAAATGTGTTTGTCTGAATGTGAAAGGGTTGTTCCAGTCCTTGAATCACAATATCTTTATATTTACAAGATTTGGGTTTTAACTTTTTTGTATTTTTTGTATTTTTTTTTAATTGTATTTCTTTTATTTGTGGACTAAAGGCTGTACTGGACTGTTATCTAAACTACAGCATTTACAGTTAGTCGTCAGGCATTCATTTACAGTTAGTCGTCAGGCATTCCTAATGTCATTGTTGTACATAACATCTCCATTAATGCATGTGTTTCACATAGTATTAGGGAAAGAGTCACTTGCACATGTTTTTCAAGTGCATGTTAGTGGTAGTTAGCCAGAAGTGGTGATGTGCACAACAGCCCTGATTATATTGGCACAAGTGATATAACTGCATCTTGCAGGACAGAATGTGTCAGCTTGAAGCTTTAATTATTTTAAATTTCCAGTTCATTTGTGATTCTCAAAATGGTTCTATTATTTTATGATTAATAACAAATGCATCTACGTATTGAAGAAACAAGTATGTCACAGTTTATTTAGAGCTCATCATAGAGTTGATTTCAGGAAAAAAAACATAATTTTGCCGTATTTTGGCTATTGTTGGTAACCAGCCAACTGGCAAGCCAATCAATTACAACAGGTATCCGCTGCAAAGTCAAATTAAAGGTACAATAAAGTTTGGATCCGTTGTGCTTTTAAAGATGAGATTCGACGTGCACTTGAGGGAACGATATAAAACGTGGTTTTGAACATGTTGTTATATGCACCCACAAGGGAACGTCTTTAGTCTGAGGTCAGGTTCATAATACTCACCTCTACAGAGTGACACTGGCAGAAACATACTGTTCCTTACTCTTAATACTCCTGCACTGAAGTTGCTGCTACCCATCGGTGGACAAAGTGCATTTAATGCACTTTTGCTAGTCCAAAAAAAGCTGTGCGCTATAACAGATGAACACCATTAAGTCATCGCTTAAGAGGGTGGCGTCAACATTTCACACATTTGTTTTCTGCAGATCCCCCACTTTTAAGCAGACTCGCATGGTAACTGAGCTTTCTCATTACCAGCAGCCTAACTCTGGCATATGTTAGCTGTTACTATTAATAGTGAGGTTAAGATTTTAAATTACTTGATAGGTTTTAAAACCTGATTATTACATCACAGAAATGATTTGCTTTTTTCATCTTAAAGCAATATAACTCAAAAGTTGTGATAGTGCCTTAAACCTTAGGGTGGTTAGTCTTCTGCTTTAGAAATAACTACAATACATCAACGCACGTAACTAAAAATTGGTAAAGTGGAACGGGTATGAAGGCCCCTAATCCCCAGTACATAGCTAGTGGCCAAATAAGTGGCATACATGAAAAGTTAACGTTCTCAGTTGATGTTTTTTATTGCCTCCCCCAAAAAGTCGATTTATTGATTTAAAAATAAATAAATAAAGCACATGCTGCCTAAGATATTGCACTCTGTAAACCGAATTGTTATAAATTGAGATTTACATACAATTTTTACATTGTGTAAAACTCAGGTTAGCAGTGAGACTAGAAAGTACAAAGTTTATCTGATGCTAAACATTGCACATTCATGGTCTCAGGGTAGGCAACACCTGCACCTACCCCCATCCTTCATATCTACGTATTTAAAAGGTAAAAGTGCAAGTGATGTGCAGTGGATTGGTCCTAGGTTTCCCCAAGTGATTTTGAAGTGCAGTGATTTTAGTGGCGTATAAGGGCAGCACTCCTAGTGATCACCACTTCACTTGACCTTTTTAAAGGTGTGTACATCCCTGCCCCCAGTTGTGTAAATCAGAATTGCTTAAAGGTGCCAATTATTTCTGCTTGTACCTGTTGTGTTTCATGTTGGAATGGAACTATAGCAATTTTTAAAATGCTGAACAAAAATTGAAATAAGGTATCTTCAAAGGCGACCCGTATATAAATTTGACAGTACAATAAACACATGACATTCTGCATGTGAAATAATTACTCATTCTGTAAAAACGGATACAGCCTAACTTTTTAAATATATAAGTTCAATAATAAAACATGCAGAGCAGATTACACTATTTTCTGTAGTGTTGTTTTTTTATGTTGCCAAATCTGTGTTTACTCAGTTAAACATCTCCGTGGTTTTCGTTTAAACTTATGTGCATACAAGGCTGATGAAAGCGCCATTTGAATCTATGGGTAGAGATCCTTTATTATTATATTTTACTTTAAATCCGCTTCAATAGTGATTACCTCACTAAGACTGCTTAGTGTATTGCTTGCACCTACTGAATACCGTACTTAAGAATACACAAAGTATTTACGAGGACTAAGCCAGCCTTTATGTCAAAGGTGATATCTCCTTTTCATTTCAGTCAATCAATTCCATTGGCCTTCAAAAAGCTAGGGGATAAACCAAGAGTAAAGCCACAAGAAAGAAAGGGTCGACATTAGATTTTCTTGGCAATGTATAGTTATGAGACATCTGCATTGCGGCATCATGGTCACAACACACACTTTAAACTCCTGCCTGAGTGTCTACACAATGGATTGGTTAAAGTATAGTAGGTTAATTAATTCTAAAATACTTATTTAGTAAAACTTCCTCTTCAAACCCTTCCGAGGGGAAATACAATTATATAACCTTGCACAGTGCCCCTGAGGAGGATAGAAGACTGATTTGGCCTATCAGGAATGTGGTGTCTCTGAGGAATATAGAATACTGGTTTGGCCTATCAGGCATTCCAGCTGTACCCTCAAACCATTAATTAATTTTCCTATCTTGCAGATATGAATGATTAAATGTTTAGTTTCTGGTGCTTGTGCAACAAGTATTTTACAGATGTGGTTGTAAACTACCTCGTGTTTACCTTAAATTTGTTTTGTTGGATATTCCTACAGCTATTAAATCCTTGAAACAAGATGAAGAGCTGAATAGCAATAAATCCTTTGTATTGGATTTTCAAGTTGATATTTTTCATACTCTTGAAATAGAAACCACCTAGATCAGATACAGGGAGTGCAGAATTATTAGGCAAGTTGTATTTTTGAGGATTAATTTTATTATTGAACAACAACCATGTTCTCAATGAACCCAAAAAACTCATTAATATCAAAGCTGAATATTTTTGGAAGTAGTTTTTAGTTTGTTTTTAGTTTTAGCTATGTTAGGGGGATATCTGTGTGTGCAGGTGACTATTACTGTGCATAATTATTAGGCAACTTAACAAAAAAAATATATATACCCATTTCAATTATTTATTATTACCAGTGAAACCAATATAACATCTCAACATTCACAAATATACATTTCTGACATTCAAAAACAAAACAAAAACAAATCAGTGACCAATATAGCCACCTTTCTTTGCAAGGACACTCAAAAGCCTGCCATCCATGGATTCTGTCAGTGTTTTGATCTGTTCACCATCAACATTGCGTGCAGCAGCAACCACAGCCTCCCAGACACTGTTCAGAGAGGTGTACTGTTTTCCCTCCTTGTAAATCTCACATTTGATGATGGACCACAGGTTCTCAATGGGGTTCAGATCAGGTGAACAAGGAGGCCATGTCATTAGATTTCCTTCTTTTATACCCTTTCTTGCCAGCCACGCTGTGGAGTACTTGGACGCGTGTGATGGAGCATTGTCCTGCATGAAAATCATGTTTTTCTTGAAGGATGCAGACTTCTTCCTTTACCACTGCTTGAAGAAGGTGTCTTCCAGGAACTGGCAGTAGGACTGGGAGTTGAGCTTGACTCCATCCTCAAGCCGAAAAGGCCCCACAAGCTCATCTTTGATGATACCAGCCCAAACCAGTACTCCACCTCCACCTTGCTGGCGTCTGAGTCGGACTGGAGCTCTCTGCCCTTTACCAATCCAGCCACGGGCCCATCCATCTGGCCCATCAAGACTCACTCTCATTTCATCAGTCCATAAAACCTTAGAAAAATCAGTCTTGAGATATTTATTGGCCCAGTCTTGACGTTTCAGCTTGTGTGTCTTGTTCAGTGGTGGTTGTCTTTCAGCCTTTCTTACCTTGGCCATGTCTCTGAGTATTGCACACCTTGTGCTTTTGGGCACTCCAGTGATGTTGCAGCTCTGAAATATGGCCAAACTGGTGGCAAGTGGCATCGTGGCAGCTGCACGCTTGACTTTTCTCAGTTCATGGGCAGTTATTTTGCGCCTTGGTTTTTCCACACGCTTCTTGCGACCCTGTTGACTATTTTGAATGAAATGCTTGATTGTTCGAAGATCACGCTTCAGAAGCTTTGCAATTTTAAGAGTGCTGCATCCCTCTGCAAGATATCTCACTATTTTTGACTTTTCTGAGCCTGTCAAGTCCTTCTTTTGACCCATTTTGCCAAAGGAAAGGAAGTTGCCTAATAATTATGCACACCTGATATAGGGTGTTGATGTCATTAGACCACACCCCTTCTCATTACAGAGATGCACATCACCTAATATGCTTAATTGGTAGTAGGCTTTCGAGCCTATACAGCTTGGAGTAAGACAACATGCATAAAGAGGATGATGTGGTCAAAATACTCATTTGCCTAATAATTCTGCACTCCCTGTATGTCTGATCTTATTGATTCTTCTGAAAAGCCTTTATGCTGTTGCTCACAATAAACCCATAATCTCACCAACGTGTATTGTGCTGAAAGGAGATTGCAACGCTGTATACAGATTCACAAAATTGAACACCTTTGTCAAATAGCAGATAGCCAAAGGATCCAGTCTATGGAATAGCATTGTGTTGTAGCTGCAGAACCTCATGCCATTGGGTAGTGGAAGTGATGATGGTCTGGCTGCCTCACTCTGAATGTAGGGCCTAGTATACAACACTTTTTTGCTTTTGCAAACACTTCGATTCTTAGTTTGCAACTGCAAAAAGTGTTTAGCCATGTACCAAACCCATTTTAGAATCCATCAAAATTTTACCAACTCATAAAATGTGTTTGTGACTAATTAGATGGGTCATGTTTAGAG
Source organism: Pleurodeles waltl (assembly GCF_031143425.1). Taxonomy (NCBI): domain Eukaryota; kingdom Metazoa; phylum Chordata; class Amphibia; order Caudata; family Salamandridae; genus Pleurodeles; species Pleurodeles waltl. Next base: position 296,838,440 of record NC_090443.1, on the reverse strand, counting down.
CATCCCTTCAAAATACCAAAGTTTTGTCAGCTGTACTAGTTGTTTGGACCAGAATTCGGGTCACCTACCTTTGAAAAGTTATTGACTCCCACATTGTAGGGTAAGTCTTTCTCAAAAGGGAAGGAGATTCTCTTTGGATTTTCCCCTTAGTGAATTGTTGAAAAAGTTTCTGGGAGAGTAGGCCGTGTTCAATGGAACCACTACCAGCTCTCTTAGAAACTTAAATGAAAAAAAAATTGTTTAGCCAGCCCGCTGTCCTTTTCTGTTACTCGGGCTGTTCAGATTATTTATATTCAATGCAATATGGTGGTCTGCTTACCCTTGGAGGCCACCATCCCTGTGATCGTATCCAATCAGTGAGTTGCAGTTTGCACCCAACCTAATTAATATTAACTAGTTAGGTCTAAGTGAGACCAACTCAGATTTGGAACTTTATGAACCCACCTATTAGTACATACATCAGTTTGCAAAATTCATTTTTGACTGGTAGAATGATACAGCTGATCCTTAACTATTACAGTTCTGAAAATATGCCATTCAACCTATTTCCAGCTGAATTATTAGGATCCAAGCACTCTGACTATTTTAGGGCACCAGTCATCACACCATGATCTTCTCGCTACTCTTCAGTGCTGCTCCTCCGATGATAAAATTGTTGGGAGGTACACCAAATGAACTGAAGCATAGGACGGAGGCTAAATCATAGCTAGCATGACAAAGGTGTGAAAGCTGAAGCCCAGTCCCCAACACAATTCCCCAGCATGTACACTACTTTAGAACTTCAAGGGGAAGAACTCCCAGTTACTACTTACATCTGGATCTTTGCAGCCTTCTGTGGAGTTTAGTACAGATCAGCGTGCTTTAGGAAAAACATTTTTTTGGTAGAGTGAGGCAGGTGGGTAGTGAGTGAGCAGATAAATTAAAATTGCCCGGGCATGAACCAGTGTCCATACATTTATTTGACATTACAACCGCTTCATAAAATCCGCTTGGAATTTTAATGTTGCCTTAGATATTATTCTTTCATTTACCTTTTTCTGCTTGAAGTTCTAAATTAATACATTTTAAAAAATGTATATATTTTCTTTCTTATGACATTTTATTTTCTAATCCATTTAAAGGTTTAACATGGACATTACAGATGAGCCTCAGAAGAAAATCTTCAAGGCACGCAAGACCATGAAAGTGAGTGACCGGCAGCAATTGGAAGTGGTTTATAAAGTGAAAGAAGACTTTAAATTCCTGAACGGTAGGCACGAGAATGGTGATTCTGATGCCTCTTCTTTAAATGATCCAGACTGTATGGAGGATAAGGAGTCAATCGGTATGCTAGATATCTGCCTTGAACCTAACAGCAAGAACGTTAGTCCCAAGGAAGCAACAGTATCTGGCAATATGGAAAGTGCAAAATGTACCCAAGGTTCTGAACTCCTGCTGACAGACGAAGTTCTCATTGAGACGAATCCCACCACTTTTGCAGCTGCAGCTGCCAAACAGCTTTTTCTTAATGATACTATAGACGTTAATAAAGTGTGTGGTACAACAGATCAAGATTTGGACCTGCTAGAAAGCAAAGAGTTTATTGAAGAACAGGATGACAAGAAAAATGCTGGGTCTGTTGAAACTACCAATACTATTTCTGACCAGCCAGTAGAAATTGAACCAGTGGATACAGCACTGTCGGAAGAACGGCCAGTGGAGGAGCTGGTGGAAGAGGATCACATGATGTTAGAAGTACAAACAGGCAGATGCATGAAAGAGCAGTTGTCTGTGGGTGAGCAGCAGTTGAACGAACTACCTGAACATGGGGTGATGGGTGAAGTTCAACAGGAACAGATGTTGGTGGAGTCACTTCAGCAGGAACTTTTGGAGGAGGTACCAGAGGGGGTGTTTTCTGATGAGCCACAGGGAGATGCAGAGCTACTCGCAGAGCCATTGCAGGACTCAGTAGCAGAAGAGGTTGGAATGCCTGTTGCAGTAGACTGCCAGCTGGAGCAGGCTGAAATAGCTGAGGCCTGGGCAGAGGAAAGTGGACTGCAGGAGCTGACTGAGCAGGTCAAGGCCAAGCCAATCAAAATGGGTGAGCTGAAGGAGGGGCTGGCCTCAGATGCACAAGTGATGTCTCAGTTATTAGAGCCGGTTGAGGAGGAACCAACAGAAGATCAGCTTCTCGAGGAATTGGCAGAGGAGAAGCAGTTTGAAGAGGAGCTTACAGAAGATAATCTGCTTGACGAGCTCACAGAAGAGCAGCCACCAGCAAAAGACATACATAAATGTGAGGCAGCAAGTTCAGTGATTGGGCATGAACCGTTGGCAGAGGAAGAAAAGGTAGATGCTGCAGAGGTTATTAAAGAGAAATTTGACATACTAGAGAAAGCTGAATCCTGGTCGGTGGTGGCAGAAGAAGAATCAGTGATGACTGAAGAAAAGAAGGATGTTGAGATAAAAAATGCTGTCATTATAGAAAGTCAAGCAGAACTGGTGCTGCAGCTCCCACAAGTAGAAAATGAACAGGGGCAAACAGCAGTGGGGAAGCAGGAACTAGTGGAGGATGCTGCAGTAATGGAGTGCAGCTCTGATGTAGCAGAAATGGCAGAGGATGTAGAGCAAAGCAAGATCCTGCAGGAAGATAATTGTGTTGATGCCGGGGAAGCAGCGATAACCAGCAGTATAGAGATGGTTTCAGACTCGAGGATTGAAAAAACTGATCTACCAGAGAACACTTTTCTGACACCTACGGAGGATCTGCAGAATAACTGTAGCATGGAGAACTCTGATTCCATGGAGACTGATGATATTATTCCTATTTTGGAAAAATTGGCCCCTGTTGAAGATGGGTTTAATTCTTTTTCCAAGCCACCTGTACTTTTCGAGGCGAAGCCTGGTCCTATGCTTGAGGACAAGGTAGAGGTGAATCAGGGTTCTCCATCTAAGCAGGAGCACACCGAGAACCTGCCTTCAGAAGCCTTCCTGGTGCTATCGGATGAAGACGATCCCTGCATTGAAGACGTGGTTGCCAGTGCTGTTCAGTTGAAGCAGTCTAGTCCAGCAGGTATGATGAGCAACTACTTCTATTGCTTTGAGTGATGAGAACATTTGCGATTCATTTTGGTGAAAAGTCTTTCTGCAACTGGTGCAGAGACTCTTGCGCCACTGCTACAAAAACAATCATAAATATTTGTCTGAAACTGATTGCAATTAGTGTGGGATGCCTTATATTGACTTTGTTGGGCAGCATGTTTCTGGCATTTTGAAAACTGCTTTAATGAAGGGTACTTGTTCTCAAGAGGTTTCAGTTTTGGAGTTTAGAATGTATATGGGTAACTGAGAAGTAAATACATTTACAATACATGGACCATCCTAAAACACAACTGCCTGATTTCAGTTAGTGTTCTATTGTGCATTAGAATGTGTCCCATTTTTTCATTCTATACCTGAACTTTTCTGTACAAACGCCCACACCTGAAAGCACTACTGAAACTCCATCCAGGCAGCCCAAAGATTACTAGTGAATGGCAGCAACTTAGTGCCCTGTCTGCCGGTCTATGCTGCCAACCTATGTTAATTTTGGGACGCTGCAAACCTCACATTGCTCACTGGCTTTATATACCCGGACAGTGTTCTGCCATGGGGGAGAAAATTAAATTGTAGCTCTTTCATGGGATCTCCATTGAGGAGACTATCTTATTTTAACGGACATGTATATTTAAGGCATGTGTGGCTGTAGATACACATGCTGTGCATACTCCTGTCATCTAGTGTTGGGCATGGATGTGTGCAACAGAGGCATTTGGCAGTTTATCCTCCGATGAGCCGGATCATTGTTCACTTGCTTGGAACGTCCATACATCCACCAAAAAGGCAGCTTTCTCTCCAGGACACCCAGGATGAAGCCTCCGCTCCTAAACACAGGAAAAAGACAGACAGTGCCACCAGTCCACTACCTGCTTCTCCGTCACCAACACAGTCCACACAGGACTTTCCTTCACCTAACTCCTCACATGAGGACCCTCTTTCCTCAGTCCTCAGGGATCACCATTTCCATACAGTGGGGATAAGGGGGGGATGGATCCTACACCCATTTCCCGCAACCAGTCCACTGCGACACTTGCTGAGTCCGCAGCAGACACCAACCTTGATCTTTACCCAGCTTGACTGGCCCCTCTCTGCATGTGTGTGTGTGTGTGTGTGTGTGTGTGTGTAGGTGTAGATACACACACACACACTCTCGCTCTCTTTCTCTTCCTCTCACTTTCTCTAGCTCTTTCTGTCGTTCTCTCTCTCTGCCTCCACATATCAGGAGCTCCTTGCCACAGCAGCGGTCTACCATTAAGTTTCCCTTTATTCAGATCCGATGGAAGAGGATTTTCTAATGAGAACCTCGCCTCCATACAATGCACTACACAATACCTCGTTATGCTTAAAGGTATGATTTGCAGTGTGAATCTTTTCTTGAATCACATGCTATACATTATTCCGCCATCTAGTGGTTTGGTCTGAAATTCTCAAATATAGTATTCACCCTTCTCTCTTTTTATTTTTGTTGTTGTTCTTGGACATCAAGAGTCCCACTGTTTGGTGTCCTATCCAGCCTTTTCTGATGTTATACACCCAACCTGGAAGCTCCCACTCATAGTCACCATCTTCATATTCTTTTTTTTTTCTTTTTTCCGTTGAATAGTGAAGCATTGCTAAAGGCTCTTCAATCCTCGAAGAAAAACGTTTTTAATGAAGTTTTTCATCTAACAAAAACCAAGGAAGATCACTGAAAGAGAAATACTGAAGAGGGATATCTATCAGATACGTCAATCTGATGTCAGAGGACAGGGGGGATCCCTGTTCCGTGTGATATGGAGAAGACACTGTTTGGAAGTTGCCGGGAGTGGCACCATTAATTTGCCTAGAAAGACAAACATCAAGCATGCAATCTGTGTGCTAGACCACAACAGCGAAGACTACTAGGCCTGTGTGGATTTTAAACTGAAGACAATAAGGGCAAGGGACAAGCAAAGGCCGGCATACTACGCCATGCAGGGCCAGAAGCCCACACCAAAGACCTGGGGTTGTCGGGTGAATGCAAGGATAACCTTGCTGAAGGGGCAGAATGCTCGGATGCCGATCTGAGAATCGTGGACGTCAAGATGGAACAACACAAACCTAACGCTGCAAAAACATTCAGGGTAAAGTCAAACATTGGACTCAAAAGCACAGAGAACGTAATCAGTGTCGAAAAAAATTGACAATCAAAAGCAAGCGAAGACAAAGAGAACCCTCTGGGTCACAGGGCAGAGACACCGCTGGCAGCCAAACATCCAGAAAGACAGCAACGTCAAACGACGATCGAAGTCTAAAGGTTTTGAAGAGTGATCGAAGTTGAGAAGGTTTGACATCGAAGGGAGAAAGAAGAGGGAAAAGCCGAAAAGAGCATAGAAAGACACAACTTAAAAGAAAGCCTTGATGTCAAAAAGGAAATCACAGTGGTGCTCAAGTCCAAAGATTGAGCCACTGAAATTGAGCGTAAAACAGCAACTCGAAACAGAAATGTCTGCAGTTCTGCAGTCGAAAAATGATTTTGATGCATTCCTTTGACAATTCCGAATTCCTCAGACTCTGACATCTAAAGAGCAGACAGAGACACTTTGAAGAACTAGAACACCCAATGACACCTGAGCCACAGGAGGAGGAAGAAGATCATGAAGTCTTCGAGGAAGAGGATCCTGACAATTGGGCCATGGAGATGTTTCAGGACTTTAAAGATTCTGACTTTACTGAAACTCAATAGCAAGACATTGAAACCGATTCCCCAAAGAGGAAATTGACACTCTTCGGTCTCTGGATGAGATTGCTCTGTATGGGCAGTGTATAAAAAAAGCAGCTGAAATGTATGGAGTGCAATTAGAATAGGTAAAACCCAATCTTGCTTTCTTCTAGAGACACTGCTGCCTTCTCAGACCATGAACCAGTTCCTGCCAATGCTGCCCAGCATTTTAAATTAGGGGAGAGAAGCTTTCAAGGAGCCTGCAAAGTGCAGAGCTGTGACAGAGGGAAGAGAAAAATTATAAACATTCATCCAAAGATCATCTATACATAAGAGGAACAGTCCCAGCTGAAACTATTATAGCAGTTACAGCCAGAAAAAGGGCAAACCTCCTAACTATGTCCGGTCCACCTCCAGACAAAGAAAATAAGAAGATGGATATGGTCGGTTGAAAATTCGAGGGAAGCGGCAACTCAATGGAGAATCTCTAAATCTAACGCTCTGCTAAATAGGTGTGCATAACAGCAATGGGATGAAATGGCAGAGCTAATGAAGCATTTTCATGAACATTCCAACAAATTACAAAACACAAGAGATACTTGTGTTTTGTGGCAGTCTCTTACTGTGAGAACTGTGGGGAAAATTATGAGGAAAGTGGCCTCGGGCATCCCTCTCACTCCATATGCAAAGCTACATAGGAGATGTAAGGAAAGCCTCCTGGACATGGTTACCCCCTAACTTTTTGCCCTTGCTGATGCGAAGGTATGATTTGAAAGTGTGCTGGGACCCTGCTAACCAGGCCCCAGCACCAGTGTTCTTTCCCTAAACTGTACCTTTGTCTCCACAATTGGCACAACCCTGGCACTCAGGTAAGTACTTGTAACTGGTACCAAGGGCCCTGATGCCAGGGAAGGTCTCTAAGGGCTGCATCATGTCTTATGCCACCCTAGGGATCCCTCACTCAGCACATGCACACTGCTTCACAGCTTTTGTGTGCTGGTGGGGAGAAAATGACTAAGTCGACATGGCACTCAACTCAGAGTGCCATGCCAACCTCACACTGCCTGTGGCATAGGTAAGTCACCCCTCTAGCAGGCCTTACAGCCCTAAGGCAGGGTGCACTGTACCACAGGTGAGGGCATATGTGCATGAGCACTATGCCCCTACAGTGTCTAAGCAAAACCTTAGACATTGTAAGTGCATGGTAGCCATAAGAGTATATGGTCTGGGAGTTTGTCAGACACGAACTCCACAGTTCCATAATGGCTACATTGAAAACTGGGAAGTTTGGTATCAAACTTCTCAGCACAATAAATGCACACTGATGCCAGTGTGCAAATTATTGTAACATACACCCAGAGGGCATCTTAGAGATGCCCCCTAAATACCTAGTTCTAGTGTAGGCTGACCAGCTTCTGCCAGTCTGCCACACACCAGACATGTTGCTGGCCACATGGGGACAGTGCCTTTGTCACTCTGTGGCCAGGAACAAAACCTGTACTGGGTGGAGGTGCTTCTCAACTCCCCCTGCAGGAACTGTAACACCTGGCGGTTAGCCTCAAAGGCTCACCCCTTTTGTTACAGCGCCCCAGGGCATCCCATCTAGTGTAGATGCCCGCCCCTCCGGCCACTCCCCCCACTTTTGGCGGCAAGGCTGGAGGAGATAATGAGAAAAACAAGGAGGAGTCACCCACCAGTCATGACAGCCCCTAAGGTGTCCTGAGCTGAGGTGACCTCTGCCTTGAAAAATCCTACATCTTGAGTTTGAAGGATTCCCCCAATAGGATTAGGGCTGTGCCCCCCTCCCCACAGGGACGAGGCACAAAGAGGGTGTAGCCACCCTCAAGGACAGTAGCCATTGGCTACTGCCCTCCCAGACCTAAACAAACCCCTAAATTTAGTATTAAGGGGCACCCAAGAACCCAGGAAATCGGATTCCTGCAACCTGAAGAAAGAAGGACGACTCCTGACCTACAAGCCTGCAGAGATGGAGGAAGGCAGCTGCTTTGGCCCCAGCCCTACCGGCTTGTCTCCAACTTCGAAAACCTGCTCCAGCGACGCATCCGACAGGGACCAGCGACTTCTGAAGCCTCAGAGGACTGCCCTGGACTACAGGACCAAGAAACTCCTGTGAACAGCGGCCCTGTTCAAAACCAGCTACTTCTTTGCAACAAAGAAGCAACTTCCAAAAACTTCACGTTTCCCGCCGGAAGTGTGAGACTCTAGACTCTGCACACGATGCCCCCGGCTCAACCTGCAGAAAACCAACACCTCAGGGAGGACTCCCAGGCGACTGCGAGCCCGTGAGTAACCAGAGATGAACCCCCTGAGCCCTCACAGCGACACCTGCAGAGAGAATCCAGAGGCTCCCCCTGACCGCGACTGCCTGTAACAAGGGACCCAACGCCTGGAACCAACACTGCACCCGCAGCCCCCAAGACCTGAAGGAACTGAACTATGGCGCAGGAGTGACCCCCAGGCGACCCTCTGCCTTGCATGGTGGTGGCTGTCCTGAGAAGCCCTCCTGTGCCTGCCTGTACCGCTAGAGTGACCCCCGGATCCCTCCATTGAAACCTATATAAAACCCGACGCCTGCTTTGCACACTGCACCCGGCCGCCCCTGTGCCACTGAGGGTGTGTTTTGTGTGCCTACTTGTGTCTCCCCCCCCCCCCCCCCCCCCCCCCCCCAGTGCTCTACAAAACCCCCCTGGTCTGCCCCTGAGGAGGCAGGTACTTACCTGCTGGCAGACTGGATCCGGAGCACCCCTGTTCTCCATAGGCGCCTATGTGTTTTGGGCACCTCTTTGACCTCTGCACCTGACCGGCCCTGAGCTGCTGGTGTGGTAACTTTGGGGTTGCCTTGAACCCCCAACGGTGGGCTGCCTATGCCCCAGGACTGAGACTTGTAAGTGTTTTACTTACCTCCTAATCTAACCTTTACTTCACCTAAAACTGTTTATTTTTGCACTGTGTCCACTTTGAAAATAGCTTATTGCCATATTTACAAAGACTGTACATGAAATTGTTTTCATTCAAAGTTCCTAAGGTATCTAAGTGAAGTACCTTACATTTAAAGTGTTTGATGTAAATCTTGAACCTGTGGTTCTTAAAATAAACTAAGAAAAGATATTTTTCAATATAAAAACCTATTGGCCTGGAGTAAGTCTTTGAGTGTGTGTTCCTCATTTATTGCGTGTGTGTGTACAACAAATGCTTAACACTACCCTCTGATAAGCCTACTGCTCGACCACACTGTCACAAAATAGAGCACTAGAATTATCTACTTTTGCCACTATCTTACCTCTAAGGGGAACCCTTGGACTCTGTGCACGCTCTTTCTTACTTTGAAATAGTATATACAGAGCCAACTTCCTACAGGAGACCAATTTAGGAATGGCCTCAAAACCACAGGCTACAGGGAGTTGAGAGAATCTAGTGGTTGTCACACAGAAAATACAGGAGGTAATGGTATGGTTAAACAGATGACATTTAACAGCGGGAAGACCTTTTACACAACCCACTCCAACAGTAACCATTACTACAGATGCCTCACATATGGTTTGGGGAGTATATATGGCTCGCTCAGTCAGGGGTGTATGGTGGTGGGGGCAGAAAGGGGTATGGACAAGAAGCATTCCAGCATACCGATGTCCTGGAACGAATAACTGTTTCTAGCCTTAAAAGCCTTTCAGAAAGAGTTGTGGGGGAAATCTCTAGTAATCCAAACAGGAAATACTACAATTCTGTCGGACATCGACAAAATGGGAACAACTCAATCCTTTGTTCTACTAAGACTAGCGCAGGAGATCTGGAAGTGGGCCTATCGGAGACAAACTTACCTAATGGCAATTCATCTTCCAGGGAAAGACAAAGTCCAATGAACAAGTTAAGCAGACAAGCATAATCCTCCTACGAATGGGAACTCAATCAAGCAGTACTCAAACAGATAGTCAAACATTGGGGAACACCAGAAACAGATTTGTTTGCAACACAAAGAAAAGCAAAATGCCAATACTTTACGTGCAGACATCCACACCATCAATCCCTGGGGAATGCTCGTTCAATACACTGGTCAGGGAGGTTTGCTTACACTTTTCTGCTGATACTGATGTTACACAGAGTAATCAAATGCAAACAACACAAGAGGGTGCTAATACATACTGCCCCTCGGTGGGCGAGACAAACATGGTACTCAGAAGTAACACAAATGGCACAGGGCAGCATTCAGAAATTACCTAGACAACTAGACCTGCTGTCAATGCAAGAGAGGAGAGTGCGCTATCCAGAACCAGAGTCTTTCAGTTTGGCAGCATAGCTCCTGAAACCTTATAGTTTGAACATCTAGGCTTACCGAAAATCACAATGGCATTCTCAGAGAAGCGAAAAGGCAAACAGCAGTGAAATGTTACATAACCAAATGAGAAAGATAGTCAATGTGGTGCCAAAGAATGGACCTATTGCAGGAAAATACTGAGGACTCAACAGTCCTAAAAAACCTTACCCACCTACGAGACTGAAAACTAAGTTATGCGTCATAAAAGGTACATCTAGCAGCGATTTTTGGCCTACTCAAGAGGTCATATAGGAAGACGTTTCTTCAGAACGCCAGTCGTAAAACGATTCCTGGAGGGGGCACAGGGAATACTATCACTCCATGGGTGCTGGCACCCACATGGAACCTTAATCTAGTACTAACACAACTAATGAGGAAACCTTTTGAGCCCCTACACAAAGCCTTATTAAAAATGCTTACGCTGAAAACAGCCTTTCTGGTGGCAATGACATCACTCCACAGGGTGAGTGAACCACGTGTTTATAAACCAAGAACCATGCCTACAGGTCCACAAGGACAGAATAGTCCTTAAGACAGATCCTCAATTCTTAAGAAAAGTAATTTTGCAGTTTCATATCAATCAAACAATATAAATTTCACGTTTTTTCCAAGAACCAAAAAATCAAGCGGAAAGAGCGTTACGCACGACAGATGTAAGAATCATGTACTAAATCGAAAGAACAAAGAGAAGTAGAAAGACAAAGTAGTTGTTTCTTTCTTTTGCAGACAACAATGTGGGTAAACCAGTGACTAAGAATACAATTGCTAAATGAATATCACAAACAACTTAATTGTCACACAACTGCAGGAATACAGTTAAATTCTAAACCAAAAGCACACTCCACACAAAAAAGGAGCCACCTTTTCCTTTCTAACAAATATACCCTTAGAGGACATTTGCATGGCAGCTACTTGGTCATCAGTCCACACGTTTACTAAGCATTATTGCATAAACATTCAAATGAGCAAGAAAGCTCAAGTTGGACACAAAGTGCTTAGACACCGATTTACAATTTTTAGCTCATCTTCATCCCAGCCAACATGATTAGGAAACTGCCTCAAAATCAATGCACAGCATGTGAATCCAGAAAAGATTCACGCTGCAAAACAAAATGGTTTCTTACCGGTAGGAGTGGTTTTGCAGATAACAAGTGAACCCCCCACCTCCCCTAGAAGATGACAGATGAGAACATTAAGATTTGAGAAAAGAAGGTTAATAATCTGAAGATGGTGACCACGAGTGGGAGCTTTTATGGAGAGGGCTTATGACGTCAGAGGAGTCTGGATAGGATACCAAAGAGTGGGACCGTCGACACCCAACAGCAACAAAAAGGGAAAAAAAAGAGAAGGACTACTGCTGTATTGGAGAAATCCGGATCTAACCACTATATGGCGGAATAATGCACGGCATGTGAAGCAGAAAAATCTTCAACCTGCAAAACTACTCCTAGTAGGAAACCATTTTGTTACTTCATATAGCTGACATTTTCCAATAAAAGCTGTAAGGACTGTCTATCTGGTCCTTCTTACATTAGAGCAGCGGTTCCCAACCTGTGGTCTGCGGACCCCCAGGGGTCAGTGACACATTCCCAGGGAGTCGGCAGGCCTGGGGCGACAGGAAGGCACTTCTCCAGCTGAGGCATCTGGATGAAAATGCGTGTGTTTTAAAAATATATATATTTATTACCTAATCTGTGCTGCAGTTTTACAAGCACTGCAAAGTTCCTTGTACAACCAGCAGCTTTCCTGCAAAAATAAATGCCTCAAGATAACTCAGGTGATTAATATACCTGCTGGAGAGGGATGGGATTTTTGTCTAGTGCCAGTTTTGACTCATCTAAGGTAGCACAGATAGTTAATATGCCTTCTGCAAAGAACGTACATCATGCAAAGAAAAGTGTTTTATGTACATAGCACAGTGGGTTACTGCTTTCGTCACACATATTCTTTTGTTATTGTGTAGTTCATATGTTACAATCTTAATCTAGCACAGTGAGCTATGACCTGCCATTAGAGAGCTGCATGCTAATTGCAAATTAAACAGTTTTTCTTCTCAAGTCTGTCATTATCCTTACGCTGCTAAAAAAAAAAAAAAAAAAAAAGGTTGCTTGCATAGAAATATATTTTTATCATTAAAGTCAACGCTATTCTCTGTTATGTTTTGAATCATGCTTTTGTGCTCCTTCATCACTGTTGCACCTGTTCCTTTTTGCAGGGTCATCCCCTGTCTTTTTGCCTCCTTTTTTTCAAATTTTTCTGACCAGTTTTTGTTGACTTTAGGATTCTGCGCACTTTACCACTGCTTAACAGTGCTAAAGTGTATATGCTCTCTGTGTAAATTGTACTGTTTCGTTTATCCATGAGTGGCATATTTGATTTACTGGTAAGTCCCTAGTAAAGTGCACTGGAGGTGCCCAGGGCCTGTAAATCAAATGCTACTAATGGGCATGCAGCACTGGTTGTGCCACCCACATTAGTAGCCCTGTAAACATGGCTCAGACCTGCCACTGCAGTGTCTGTGTGGGGAGTTTTAAACTGCCAGTTCGACTTGCCGGGCCTAAACCTTACCTTTTACTACATGTCAGGCACCCCATTAATTTTTTTTTGATTTTTGCATACTTTTCAATATAAAATAATTATATCTTTAGTAATTTGAGTATTTGTTTGGTGTGTACTTGTTTGTGTATTTTTTGTGAATAACTGTTTTAATGTTTGACATTTTAATTTGTGCAAATTGCTTTGGGGTCCCCTGCTTCCATTAGTGAATCTGTGGGGGTCCTTGGGTCAGAATGTTGGGAACCACTGCGTTAGAGGTCAGGTTCCCCCTGACTCTCTTGTGGTACATGCAGCATGAAAGAGGGCCAATTCTCAAGCAACTGGAGATGCCCTCCTACTGATAAAGAAAAATAAAAGACTAGATGCTGCGGGTAAGAGTGGCAGTGCAGTCCGCTTACCACGGGTGTATTGCCAATTCTGTAGCTCTCTTTGGCAGATACGACAGAACCACTTGGGATGAAATGGAGGGACGTCTTCAGTACCTACCATAAAAATACAGGAAAAGAGGGCATGAGTTAGTTTCTGAAGGAAAATTAATTTTGAACACTACAATATGATGTGCCCGTGATGCCGCCAACACTGAGAAAGGAGGCTTGAGTTGATGCCCCGAGCAGCAGATGCTGTGCCTATCAGGGTTGAAACCGGAGATACGGCAGAACTCGGTGGCCCTTCCTTTTGACAGCCAACATCTTTTCGGGCAAAAGCTTTGGGCACACTTCAAACGCTTACTTTGTGGTCCCTTTCACCGCACTCCCTTCCGTGGAGACTTGAAACAAACTTCTCCCAAAGCCTCCACAGCGTACAATCACCCACAGGCCCTTTCACCCTCGGAGGTTTTCCAGGAGGCACTCAGAGGGGTAATTACTACAAAGTAAGACATGGTAATGATTTTACGCTTTCTCAACCCCCTACAAAGGAAAGGCACATTCCAGATTTGCCATTGCCAGAAGGGTAGTCAAATGTATCCAAACCTGCTATGCTAAAGCAAAGAGAAACTTATCTATCCCCCCTGAAGCCCATTCTTCTCACAAAACTGGAGCCTCCATGGCCTTCCTGGGGAATATTCCAGCAGCTCACATATGCAAAGCAGCTACCTGGTCCACACCACACACCTTTTAAAACCACTACTGTGGGGATATGATTGCCCACCAACATGTCAAAGCGGCCAGGGAGTACTCCATACACTTTTTCAATCCACCGTAGCACCCACAGGTTAGCCACTGCTTTTGGGAGGACTGCTTTACAGTATGTGTAGTCTATGCACAGCATCTGTATCTGCCGCCACACATTTCTCAAGCAAAAAAGTTTACTTGCCCAGTAGACATCTGATCGTGGCATGTAATGCTGTAGAATCACAGACACCTGTGGTCCTTGCAGTTATCTTTATATTCTTTTCCACTTTCTTTTTTGCATTGACATCCCTCTTACATCGCTTGGCATATCACTCCAACCTCACCCGCCTAATGGAGGAAAAGAATCTAATAATGGAGTCGATGCCCATGCGCATTACCAGCAAAAGTAAGTCTCTGAAACTTGGGACTCAAAAGATGTCTTTGGAGAAGGACAATTTGCACACATCCGGGCCCAACACTATATGGCAGGAGTATGCACGACATGCAAATCTACAGCACTACATGCCACAACAGATGTCTGCTGGGTAAGTAACATTTTCCTTTTTGCACAATGAAGTAAGTCAGTCCTTAAATCTATTGCCATTTACACATCTTCTCACAAAAAGTAAGCCTGACCTTCTGACTTTGTTATAATGTTTAATAATAAGTAGCTGAAACCTATAGAATCTGGCATAACTTCTCCCAGTAATCAGAAAAGACCTATAACATTTACCAATGGGTAGACACCTAACCAGTAAAAGCATCTTCATATGCACATGAAGTGGCAGCCAACATGCATATGGCTATAGAATTACAAATATGTAAAACAAAAAACAAAAAAATAGTCTGCAGAATAATGCACAACTCCTTTCAGTATGGCCTAAGAGGAATCATCACAGTGAAGACCCCCAACGTTTATCACAATAGGTGGCTAATTCCAAATCCCTTGCCAAGGACCATAATCTGTGAATTTGCTTGTAACAACATACATGTCTACAGCATGTATCAGTGTGATAACCCACTGTTACAGGCTTTAACTAATAGTTGTTACAATGAATAAGCCGGGCCTACTGCCATTTGTTATATTTTTTCATAATAAGCAGATCAATCCTAACGCTTCGAACACAACTTTTCCCAGTTCACCAGCCAGACCTGTAGCTTTTCACCATAACCAAGTCTGGCCTACTCTTTTGAGTATTACATTTCCCACAAGGCAATAATTAGGTTAAGTCATAACAGCATAAAGGTATACATAACTACAGTTGGCTAACCAAAGCACTCTCTCTTAAGAAGACCTAACAAGAATTCTCACAGAGCAAATCTTTTATAAGCATGGTTCGGTGCGAGGTCTAAACAGTACCAAAACCCTTGCCTACTGCAGAAATATGTGAGGCTCCACATAGCAAAATCCTTACCTGCAGGCATTCAAACTGAGAAACAACAATCCACCCTTAAATGGATTTGTAATAGCGTACACTTTTTTACAATAACCGAATTTCTACTGTATACATCGTAATTCAGAATAAAGTTATCAGGCCTATAGTTAATTGGCTGGCCGCCATAACCAACTCAGTCCTTTGTAACAGAGTATAATGTTTGCCACAAAGTGAAACACAAACATGCTTTTCAGCAGAACCACACTACTTCATCTCAATGAAATCCTGTAGAAACATCTGGGTGGAGACTAAGCCCATGTCAGTAGTACTGATAGCGCTTTTTTGTTGATCACATTAGGTTTGGCGACAGCTCTGCTGACAAGCCCCGCCTTTAAAGGACCAGAGATTATACTTTCCCCCAATCTTTTATATCCAATGTCAATTTCTTTAGAATTTTTTTAATTTTCTGATAGTATCTTTCTACCAATCTATTATATTGGGAACGATGAAGTGATGTTGTTTATCTGGGTGGTTTGTAGGATTCAACAGATTTGTAATAATCGAGGCAGAAGTTCCTTGTTCTCTCAGTATCTCTTTTGGTAAACCCCCCTCACAATTAAAGAGAGTAGAATATCTGATAGAGACTTCTAGTTGCAGATTCCTTACCTTAGAATTTTCCACCAGGCATCGGACTGGATCAGGAGATTTTTTCTTCGAGCAATTCCCTTGTGCGTCTGTAGGTGGCGTCGGTCGACTCTGTAGGCGTCGTGGTCGCCGTCATAACATCGGGAGTAGTACATAGACGCCGCCCTCGTGCAGTGATGTCAGTTCTTTTCTTTCCGAGTCACCAGCTGATCTGAGAGAGAGCTACCCTCTGCTATTTTTTTGGCCGAATTCAACCGTTTTGTCAATATTTTTTGGTGCGACCTTTGGTGCGTCGAGGATGTCCCCGAAGACCTGGTTCAAGCCGTGAGAGGACTGCCACTGCATGATGTCGGTGACGGACCCTCATCGTGTCTGCCTGTGGTACCTTGAGCGTGACCACAACCCGAAGTCGTGCTCAGAGTGCTGGGTGATGCATCCGAAGGCTTTGAGGGAGCAGTCCCTAAAGCTGATGGCGGCCCGGCACTCGACTCTGTGTAGGTCCCGATCTCGCTCGAGAGGAAGGTCTCGATCGGTCGCGGAGCCACCACCACTCGTCTTCTTCAAAATCTTCGGGTCAAGGTAAGAAGAAGTAGTCCCATTGCTCTCTGACTTCACCCCGTCGCTCGGTCGGCACGGGATGAGCGTTCATGAACTAGGCCTCTGTCCTCGGAGCCTACGTCTGGGTCTGCTCCGCGCTTCCCCGAGTTTGCCGGAGCGACCCCCACCCAACTCCGAGTTCTACGAGGCCATGCGCCTCATCTTTGGGCGTGCCGACCCCGATATGGCACCTTCGGGCCCAAGGGGCTTGGCTGAGGGGCCTTTGGGTTCCGCGCGCCGGTGGCTTCGGCCCCAGCCACCGAGGTCACCTCCGGATCCGTGCACGGATCTGCACCGACGCCGGCAGCCAAGACCTTCCCCGGCGCCGGGTTGTTTAGCAACGCTCACGACGTCGGTAGTGCCTACTATTGACGCCGACCCGATTCTCATTCCAGACGACTCGGAGCGGCATCGGCTGACACTGCCATCGGCTTCGGTGGGCCCCATTCGCCCGAGGTCGGATTCTGACCCAGTTTCCTATGGGTACGAATACGGGGATGAATTGGAGGGGTCCCTGGACCCTTATGAATACTAGGAAGACCCTACTATGGACTGGGCACAGGACTTTGGCGAGGCCAGTGGTCTTGATACTTCTCCTGACTATGGAATGCTGTCTCCTCCTACGGGGGCTACAGCGGAGGGAGCTACCTATGGTATGGTGGTTAGTAGGGCGGCTGAGGTCCTTGGCCTTGAGCTACCTACTGTCGAAGTCAGGTCTAGCCTCCTGACGGAGGTGCTTCAGCCTGAATCTACTTCTGAACCCCTTCGCCCATTTAATGAGGCCCTCACTGACGTCCTTTTGGGTACGTGGTCCAAACCCAACACAGGGGCTCCTGTAAACAGGACTATCACTCGCCGCCATCGGCCTGCGCCGAACGACCCGAAGTTCCTGTCCCAAAATCCTACGCCTGAGAGTCTTGTTATCCAGGCGTCCTCTTCTTCTGGCGTGTTCCCTTCCGCACCCCCAGATAGGGAATCCAAAAGGCTGGAACAATTTGGTAAGAAGTTATTTTCCGCCTCTAGCCTCGCGCTGCGGTCTGTGAACACTGCATGTCTTTTGGGCCGTTATTCCCACTCCCTGTGGGATACGGTTGCGAAAGTCCTGCCGCAGATACCGGAGGAGGCCCGTGCTATTGTCTCCCAAGCAGTCAAAGATTGGAGAGACGCGGCGAAGTTCACCATCCGTTGTGGGCTGGATACGACAAACTCTCTGGGCAGATCGGTTGCTACGACAGTGGCCTTACGGCACCATGCCTGGTTACGTACTTCTGGTTTCTCTGGGGATGTCCAACAGTCACTCATGGACATGCCCTTTGATGGCACCTGTCTCTTCGGAGACAAAGCGGACTCTGCCTTGGAGAGGTTCAAGGAGTTCAGGGCTGTGGCTCGGTCCCTTGGCCTTTCTGCCACCCACCGCCCCCCCCCCCCCCTCCACACACACACACACACACACACACACACAGTCCGCTTTTCGTCCATTTCGTGGCCACGGAAGGGGTGCCATGTCGCGTCCTTAACCAAGCCATCGGGCCATGCATGCTGGACAGCCTATGCGTGGCCGGGGGCGCAGAATCCCACGTGGTCGTGGGTCAGGGATCCAGAGGTCTGTCCAGTCCAACCCCTCCCCGCAGCAGCCGCCAAAACCTTCCTAGTCCGTCCCCTCACTCCCGCCCAGTAGGTGGCGGAATCCGCCATCACCTGCCCCACTGGGAACATATCACCACGGACGGGTGGGTTTTGCAAATCATTCGGAAGGGCTACTCCCTCCCTTTCGAATCTGCACCACCACAAATGCCACCATCCTTCTATCCTCTTTCGGAGGATCATTTGGTGCTTCTCCACCAGGAATAGCGGATCTTTTGGCCAAGAGGGCTATAGAAAGGGTCCCTGTGCCAGAAGTAGGTTGTGGTTGTTATTCCCAATACTTTCTGATACCAAAGAAGGACAAAGGCTTGCGCCCTATCCTAGATCTTTGGGACCTGAACTACTTCCTCAAGAAGAAGTTCAAAATGCTCACCCTGGCTCAGGTTCTGTCTGCCTTAGACCCAGAAGACTGGATGGAAGCGTTGGACTTGCAGGACGCTTATTTCCACATCCCCATCCTGCCTGCCCACAGACGTTACCTACGATTCGTGTTAGGTCATGAGCACTTTCAGTTTACTGTTCTCCCTTTTGGCCTTACCAGTGCCCCTCGGGTGTTCACGAAAGTGATGGCGGTGGTTGCAGCTCATCTGCGCAGGTTCTAGGTCTCAGTCTTCCCCTACCTAGGCGACTGGCTGTTGAACGCGCCTTCGCCCCAGAGAGTGGTCTCATACCTTCAGACTACGGCAAACCTCCTGCACCAGCTGGGGTTCACTATCAACGTGCCGAAGTCACACCTGACTCCCTCACAGGCGCTCCCTTTCATTGGGGTAGTTCTGGACACAGTGCGGTTTTGGCCTTATCCTCCCCAAAAGCGAGTCCAAGACATTCAGGCTATGATTCTGATCTTTCAGCCTTGGTCTTGGGTTTCGGTGAGACAGACTGTGAGGCTGCTGGGCCTCTTGGCCTCCTGCACCCTGCTAGTAGCACATGCCAGGTGGCATATGCGGGCTCTGCAGTGGGACTTGAAGTTCCAGTGGGTGCAGCATCAGGGGAATTTCTCCAACATGGTCCAGATCTCGGAGGGGACTACGAAAGACCTGCAGTGGTGGCTTTCGAATCCCAATTGGGTCAATGGCAGATCCCTCTCCCTTCCCCAACCAGATCTCTCAATAGTGACAGATGCGTCGCTTCTGGGTTGGGGCGGTCACATGGGAGAGGCTGAGATCAGAGGCCTCTGGTCTGCGGTGGAGTCAGGACTCCACATCAACATGCTGGAGCTCCGAGCAATCAGACTTGCTTTGAAAGCATTCCTTCCCTCTCTTAAAGGGAAAGTGGTGCAGGTGTTCACGGACAACACTACCACCATGAGCTACTCCAACAAACAAGGCGGAGTAGGGTCCTGGACCCTATGTCAGGAGGCACTACGCCTCTGGACATGGCTGGAACATCAGGGCATTACCCTGATGGTTCAACATCTGGCGGGCTCTCTCAACGCCAGGGCAGACGAACTCCACTGCAGACGCACTGTCGATCACGAATGGCGGCTCCATCCGGAGGTGGCGCAAGGTCTCTTTCTCAAGTGGGGAGAGCCTTGGCAAGATCTGTTCTTCTCCAAAGAGAACGTGCAATGTCAGCTATTTTGCGTGTTGGAGTTTCCAAGGCGGCACTCGCTCGGAGACGCTTTTTGTCTCAAGTGGAACTCCGGCCTACTTTATGCCTTCCCGCCTATCCCTCTTCTGCCCAGAGTTCTCAAAAAGATCAAGAGCGACCGGGCCCAAGTTATTTTGGTGGCTCCGGACTGGGCTCGAAGAGTGTGGTATCCCGAGCTACTGAGCATGTCCATCGATCCTCCACTCAGACTGCCTCTTCGGGGGGGTGGGTGGGTCTTCTGTTGCAGCAGCAGGGGACAGTCCTGCACCCGAACCTGTCCAACCTCTGCCTTCATGTGTGGAGATTGAACAGCAACAGTTGACGGCATTTGCCCTTCCACCCGAAGTCTGCAAGGTTATCTTGGCAGACAGGCGTCCCTCGACTAAAACTGTATACGCCTGTCACTGTAATAAATTTGTGGCACCAACAAATCTGTTGACCCCCCTATCTGCCCCTCTTTCAGAGGTTCTTCTATTAATTCTTTCCTTAGCCCAGCAGGGCTCTGCATTGGGCACCCTTAAGGGGTATCTGTCTGCCTTTTCCACCTTTCTTAGGCTTCCTGATCAGCCCTCACTCTTTAAATCTCCTCTTGTGAGTATGTTATTAAAGGGGCTCACCCACTTATTTCCTCCCACTCCCTTCATCATGCCTCAGTGGGATCTTAATCTTGTGCTTACTTTTCTTGATGTGTACTCCCTTTGAGCCTTTGCATAATTGTCCCTTCCGGCTTCTCACATTCAAAACTGTCTGCTCGCAGGGTGAGTGAGCTTCAGGTCCTTTCTTCAAATCCTCCGTACTTGTCCGTACACCCTGACAAAGTGGTGTTACGCACTAGAGCTTCCTTCCTTCCTAAGGTGGTTACACCGTTTCATGTAGGCCAGTCCATCACTTTGCCTACCTTCTACGCGCCCCCACATCCTTCCCATGAGGAGGAGAGACTCCACCGTCTGGACCCAAAAAGAGAGTTGGCGTTCTATCTCAATCGTACTAAAGACTTCTGGGTGGACGATCAACTCTTTGTTGGCTATGTGGGTGTGAAGAAAGGGAAGGCGGTGCAGAAATGTACCATCTCTCAATGGGTGCTTCTTTGCATCAAAATGTGCTACGCTTTGGTGAAAAAGCAACCTCCTGACGGCTTGCGGGCTCATTCTACCATGGCCACTGCGTTAGCACGCGGAGTTCCTGTCCTGGATATCTGTCAGGCAGCTACGTGGGCATCTCTGCACACGTTTCCTAAGCATTACTGCCTGGACAGTCAGGTCACTCAGGATGGCTACTTTGGTCGTTTGGTCCTGCAGGACTTTCTAGCATGATCATAGTTCGCAGCCCACCACTGAGGATGGCATTGCTTGGGTATCTATTCTAAGGTAAGGAATCTCCATCTAGAAGTCTGTCAGATGTACAGGTTACTTACCTTCGGTAAAGAAAGATCTGGTAGAGACATATTCTAGTTGCAGATTCCTTACCACCCACCCATCCTTCCTGCTTGCAAACGGATTTCTAGGGACAGGGATTCCCCCCTTTCAGGTCCTTAACTTTGGCGCACCAATATCCGTGTTCTTAGCGGCTCTGCGCTCTGGTGTGGAAAGTCGTTAAAAGAAACTGATGTCACTGGGCGAGGGCGGCGTCTATGTACTACTCTTGACGTCATCACGGCGACCACAATTGCTACGACGCCTGCGGAGTCGACCGACGCCACCTACCAACGCGCAAGGGTATTGCTCGAATAAAAAATCTCCGGATCCAGTCTGACGTCTGGGGGAAAGTCCTAAGGTAAGGAATCTGCAACTAGAATATGTCTCTACCAGATATTTTGTTACCGAAGGTAAGTAACTTGTACATCTGCCACACTTGCTGCTATTATTCCACGCATGGAGAATACTTCTGGTTACCTATTAACGAAATGGAGAATAACTACAACATGTTTGTGCCATCGTCCTGATTGTTGTTTTTTCCTTCCTTTGATGACCTCTTGCTATGAGCAAACCTTGCAAACTGTCTGTTTGAATTGTTGGGTCACAGGCAGCTGCTGTGAAGCAATGCGGTACACTAACCCTTTTTATCTCTGAAAATAAGGGCATGTTAGAGGGTCTTTGGGTTCCTTTCTATTTGTGATCAGAGTTTACTGTAGCACCAGGTCTTTGCTTTGAGCCCTGAAGAGCAGCAGTGCGTCCATTCGGGCCCGACCACTCTATGGGGGACAACAGATGGAGCCCAAACAGTAGTGAAGACTCCTTTGGCCACTGATCGAACCCGGAAGTGCAGCTTGGATGAACATGAACTTTGAGGCTCAGCAACTATGGCAGCTGGGAGAGAGAAGACCCTGTGGATTTTGGCAGCCCTGTCTGACCAGGGCCACGAAAAGCACACCAGACACCGCCTGGATGCCACAGTGGGGAGGCCGGGCCAACACCAGCTGAGGGACAAGAGTTGCCCAGTCTGTGGTCTATACGCTGGTCCCCTCTGGGGGACCCACATTTGGATGGTGGATGTTTGAGAAGGCCCCAGGCCCAAAGCAGACTGAGTTAGGGCTGTCGCAGAAGAAGGAATAGAATGTGAGGCACTGAAACACTTTACAGACACACCACAGTGCACTGTTTTCCTATCGTCTCATCCTCAACCTGAATTTGCAATCATCAGTCGCCAGTAGATGCCATTTAGCACCCAAATGAGGTGGAAGCACAAAAACCAGTGGCAACCCATAAGTGTAAAAAAGATGCTACCCTGGGAGATATGCTGACTAAGGCCAATGGCCAGAAATAAGACCCATTATGCGACCCGCAGATGGCGGAACACCCTAGCCAAGTCTACCCTCCCCAGAACGCAGAGCAGGAGATCCCTATAGTCCGCTACTTTATTGAGTTCTTCTTCAGTAAGCTGCGAGACGACTTCACCACACTGAGGGTTGAGATAGCAGCAGACTTGAAGGAAGTTAAGGAAGTGACAGATTTGTGCCAGAGGATCGCTGCCTTAGAGGATAATTGCCACGTCAAAGAGGAACGCAGGCAATTTTAGGCCTACAGGAACAACACTTCACTCTCAGACACAACTTGAGGATAAGAAAACAGACTGTGTTTATCCAGTGTCAGAATTAAGGGTGTCCCCCTTAATGTGGAGAACGACGATCTTGAGGGTCTGGTCACCTGTCTCTAAATAACTCCTACCATACCTTACAGAGATAGACATTATTTTGAAACTCTCACACACTGAGCAGGGTTCCCTGCAGGCTCTCCAGGCATGCCCCAGGTTATACTTGCCTGCGTACATCACTGTAAGAAGAGCGACGCTCTTCTGACCGCAGCAAGAAGCCATAACCGCCTCTCATTCAAATGCAACCAAAAAAGGCTCTATCAAGACCTCTCTCCCACCACTCTCCAGCGCTGCTGTGCCCTCCGAGAGGGGAGCACCTTCCTTTGGGGGTACAAAAGTGTTAAATACAGATAGGGCCACCCCTTCCAGCTTATCTTCGACTGGGACAAGGAGAAACGTGTAGTGCACATCATGGAAGAATCCTGTCTGGTCCTGGGACTGGACCAGACAACAGTTGATTCCGACATCATTGCTAATACAAATAAGCCATAGACACACACTGGATGCAGGTCACGCCGGCAGTGAACCCTTAGACAGAAAGCCCTCAGGTCCACCAGGGCTTATGCCTGTCCAGAGCATTCAGAGTTCCTTCCCCTGCTTCGGCAGTGGAGCCCCACCAGGGACTAGAGGCCATCATGAAGGGAACCGATCCACTCTCACAAGCTTGCCCTGGACTGCCCAAGAACCTTCGGATACTAGTTGGCACCAAACATGATCAACAGAAATCACTCAAACTTTGCTAGGGCACTGCGGAGTGCAAGCAGCTGAGTCGGAGTAAACACCATTATGGTGATTGGCGAGACGAATCTCCTAAAGACAGCTGTGATAGCCCCCATCTCTGGAGCACCCCAGTTCCAAGTTCTTCTCCCCAGTTTGAGGACTCATTCTCATTGGTCCAACCTTTCCTACACACAGTGCATACATCAGGCCTATAGGACTGATGAGTCCTAACTACCTTTACTACAAAGCCCAGCTCCGCAGCTGTTCCACATGTCCACTGCATTGTAAAGGTACTCTGCCTCAATATTAGAGGGCTCAATACCCAGTGAACCGCCTGGTCACACTTCCTATTGCAAGGCTCAGACTGTAATATCTTTCTCTTACAAGTAACCCACCTACCTAAAAAGGACTGGGGAAGATGTGTGTTCCATATGGTTCCCAACCCAATATTTCTCTTCAGGAACCAGCAATAAAGCTGGAGTTGTTGTACTTTTCGCCAACAAATTCCAGGGGCCCGTCCTTGGGACCCAGACAGAAATCCCAGGAAGGCTACTGTCCGTCCAATGTGACTTAGGCTAATGCTCCTTCACTGCGATAGGCTCAGAGCACTGAAGGTGTATCATGGATGGATGAGGAAAATAACAGTTGTCAAATTTGCACTCTTACCCCAGAATAACTGTCATGCAGACCCTTTCTCTCCAACCACCTCTGCAATCTCCATTTAAGCTCCAGCAAGTCATTTAGACCTTCGTCTGGGATGGTAAACGACTACAAATTGCAAGGAAAAGGGCTTACACAGCCATCACCGATGGAGGACTGGGAAGCCCACACCTGGCAACTACTTTCTTGTCACACAACTTGGTTGCCTGGTAGAATTGGCCAGACCCCTTACGGGAAAGCTTTGGTGCTTTCTGAACCAGGCAGTAGTGGGCATACACATATGGAAAATATCATGACTACCCAAGAAGCACAGATCACCAGTGGGATATATCTCCTCAATAGTAAGAGCAACAGTGGTGGCGGCATAGGACAAGGTACAAATCAAGAAGAAGCTCTCCTCGCCCTTGTCTCCACTTACGCCACTTATTGGCAATCCTAACTTCACACTAGCCCAGACAGGGAAAGAGTATCAAATATGGGAAGAGGCTGGTTGCAAGGGATTTGATGATATTTCACCATAAGGGCCTTCTGAGTTTTTCCCAACTGCAAGATTCCTAGGGTTTCCCAAACCAAGAAAACTGGAGCTACACCGCTGTCCAAATCTGGGTCACCCCTCTCCACATAAATGGATAATCACCCACACTAGCGACAAGCGACTGCTACCAGACATTTACAACTTTCTGAATAAATCCATCAGGCCAACCAAATCTGCAGCACGAAACAAGTTGTAAGCAGAGCTGGAACGCACCCTCGCACCCCAAGAATGAGCAGATATACTTTGCAGAACTCGTTCCTCAGCCCGCTCCATGATGGACTGGAAACACTACTCGAGATCACCAATTACTGGCATTATACCCCAGCTAGAATGGCAGTGTGGAGGCTGGACACTTCTGATAAATGCTGGAGCTCCTGCAGAGAAACTGGCACGCTCACCCACCTTCTTTGGCACTTCCCCAAGCTACATCGATACTGGGAAGAAGTCCTACACGATATTGATGGAATCACAGAGCTTCCTTGCTCCCCAAGCTACATTATATTTGTCTTACCCAATATATTGACTTATCCACTGCAGTCCCGCAAGGGGAAATCAATGACACTACCTTTGCGCTGCGAAGCAGACGATTATAGCTAACTGGGGCACAGATGAAACTCTGACCCACTCTGACTAGCTACACAAAATTTAGTGGGGATGAAAAAGTGTACAGCAGCCATAGAAAACACTGTCGCAGTTTGGTAAAATGTAGGCGCACTGTGTACAATTTCTGGCACTCCAAGGTAGAGAAATCTCTAGCTCCCCATATTTACGGATTCTCTGACTCTCAAAAGCTGAATCCTCTTTCCCACCTAGAGACTGGGACTGAATGCTCCTGCTTAAGTGGACGATTATCTCCCACTTTCATCTATGGACTCACCCTTCTCTGAGATGTTTATGAACTGAATCGCCCACCTCCTCACTCCCTGTCACCCCCACCCTCTTCCTCTGCAAGTCTACCCTCCCCCACCACTTAGCTGTGAAATGAGATTTAAAAAGCTGCCACTTGGACAATTGACCATACATTTGCTCATATAGTTTTGACTGGTATTCTAGGGCAGATACGGCAGTTGGACATGCTGCTTTGAAAAAACTGTTAGGTTAATAGTTATATTGTTGGATTTGTGATACTCCCTTTATTTCCTAGATCCCACAATCTGGAGGGGGAAGGGCTTGCTACTCTATTCTAACATTTAGGACTATACATTTTATTCCTACAGTGCTTAAGGAATAGTTGCTTATATTCCAAAGTCTGTGAGATGTACTTTTAAAAGTTTAAACTATGAAAAATTGAAAGGGTTCCAGAGTCCCTCCGCAAAGGCAGCAGTTACTTCAATATTTGACTTCAAATAAGAGTCCTACAATGCAGACCTTGGAATAAAAGGAACTTTTTAAAAATCTTTTCTACATAGTCATGAGTTTTATATGTTAAACCGATTGTGCAGATTAACTTATTTTGAAAATTCAAATACGTTTTGTATGACCAGCTTTAAGACATTCAGGGCACATTTCCTCTTAGCGTTCTGTTGTGTGCTTATTTGTAAAATGGAACAGAACATTGAGCACGTTTGTTAATGGAAAAAACTTCTAAATTTTTAATTCGATCTTGAGATGCAATGAGATATTCATGCCGGGCACCAGTGCATAGCCTAGAATTCGCCCCCAAAATTAATGTGTGTGGCTGTACTGAGAGGTACATGTTTTAAACCGTTTAATGACAATTTAAAAAAAATATATTTTGACACAAATGTACGCAAACAATTTAGCAGCTAAAGGTTTATAAATGTACATTTAGTAAAATCCTGGCTCTGTAGAATGCTTGGAGGTTGCTTAATGGGCAGGAGCCTATCTCATAGGAAGTTTGTCATTTAATAGTCTTGGGACTGTTTCCAAGGCTGCTTTTGTTTGCCAAGCTGCACGGGGGACTCTTTATGTAAGTTCCACATTGGTTGCCTGTTGTGTTGGACTTTTGGAATGCAAGTGCTTACTATTGTGGTGATGGTAAGCATTTCATTGCAGCTGAGCAGGATCTGATTGAGTATCATGCCTTCTTTCATAAGGCAAGACCCCTGTGTGTCTAGCACGTGGACACTTTTTCTGACCATCTTCTTGCTGTCCTGACACTACATTTGTTGTCCCAACAAATCTCCTTCAGCAGATGCAGAATTGGTTCCTGGACACTATGAGGTGTCAGAATAAGTTTTCTGTATGATGAAACTGGTGTCCAAACGCAGGCTTGACATTACAGGGTGAGTTGCTCTTTAACGTTGAGATCTTATTGTAAACTGGGAATGTTTTTGGGCTCTCCCTGTAAGAACTTGGGTCACAATCCAATTATTTTGTAGTACAAGTGCATAAACTGATAGCTTCCATTTTTGCGCACAGAGAAAGAAGAACCTGTGGCTGTGGCAAAAGAGCTTGACACCAAGAAGGATGAGCAGAGTAAAAAAGGAAGTACACCAGAAAAGAGTGAGTACAAAGCAATGGCGAGTTGACAGGCTGCCCTCCTCGAATTGTTGCAGTGTGTTTAATCTCCATTCTTTTCAAGCAACAGATGTGCAGATCTACACTTGTCAGTCTGTCATGCCAGCTTCTTTATGTGCTTTTATGTTTAGAGGACAGCCATTGGCCACAGTTAACTATAAATTTTTTAGCAGCAATCTTTTCAGGATTTACATGCTGTGTGTTATTCCTCCACCTAGTTGTTGGGTAAAGTCATCAACCATTTGCTTCTCTGTTCCCCCTTGTATAATGTCAGACGCACACCCAAGAAATCCTTCAACTTAGTCGCATTCTTCAGTTTCTTTTTCCCCGCTGCTTGGATCTGAAAGCACAAGACAGAGCTCCATAGTCGAGGAGATAGATGTTGCACCAAGAGGATCATTTTCCAATCAAAAACACAGAAAAGAACAAAAAAACGACAGGGCTCATGGCATAGCAGAAAAACAGGAAGACACTGAAGAGACGATAAGGCCGATAGCCACTACGTTCTGATGGATACAACTACCTGTGGATTCCTCACCTGATGAATACTCCCATGGCGCCAGCATTCAACGGAAATCTTCTTACTAGTCTCTGCACGTCGACGAGGACGTCACTCTAGCCCACGCGACGCCGTCTGACGTCATACAGGCAATAAGAGGTCCTCGCCGATGACAGTTCCCTTTTTTCCGTGCATTCGAAACGGTTATCTTCGAGGGAGCTACTGTTACCTTCGTGGTTACAGTGTATTGTCTGCTGCGTAGTCTTCTCTGCGGTAACAATGTCTCAGAGGAAGTCGGGTTTCAAGCCCTGTCGAGAGTGTGGGGGCAAGATGTCAGTTACAGATCCTCACTCCGACTGTCTATGGTGTTTGAGCTCCGACCACGACGTCTCGACTTGCGATTCATGTCAACACATGAATCCGAAGGCCCTCAAAGAGCGTGAGGCCAAGTTATTCATGGCAAAGTCAAAGAAGAAGGAGAAACATCATAAGAAGTCTTCTTCGCCAAGGTCTCACCGGCGTCATCGAGACTCCCGGCGCCGTAGAGACTCACGACGTCACTCCAGCAAGGAGTCTCGTTCGAGGTCACCTTCGGCTCGGCGTCGGAGGACTTGGGAGGTCAGCCCCACGGTCACGCCGCATCCATCGACGCCGTTGCCCTCTCCGGCGTCACCGACTTCGCCTGGTCAGGCGTCAGTGATTGAGGTGGTGCAGCCTCTTGTGTTTTCTCCGGCGTCGCAGACGTCGAGGCCGGCGTCGGGGTCGCCCTCGATCCAGGCACCCCAGTATCCGGCTTTTCCCACTCCTGGAGCCGATAGTACCGCGTTTCTTAATGCGATGTATACCATCTTTCAGCAGATGGCTCCAGGAGCTGCTCCGGCTGGTCCTTCGGGGCCCTTGGCCTTTTCGTTGGGTGATCCTGCGCCTCTTCGGCCGGCACCCTTTATGCCCTTTCTCCCTTTTGGGAATGTGGGCTCGGCGCCGGTGCCGGCGTCGGTGGCCGCTCCGGTGGCTTCGGATGTTTCGGCCCCGGAGGTTGCCCCTCCGTCGAAGTCAGGATTTTGCCCTGTGACTCCGGTTGGTCCATCGGCTCCAAGACCTTGTCCTCCGGCTCCTGCCTCGGCGCCGAAGCTGCCTGTGGCGCCGGACGCGGCGTCAGATGCTTCTGGAGATCGGCGCCGCTCTTCGATGTCGGCGGAGGCCATGTCGACTCCGCGTATCGAGGAGAGACTTCATTCGAGGAGGCGTGCTCTCCGTCTTTTAGAAGAGCAAGAGTACCAGCGAGTCCTAGAGGAGGGAGAGATTGAGGACTCTGGAGACGGACTGCATGGTCTGGATACAGCCAGTGGGCTGGACACTTCCCCTGAGTGGGACCTTTCATCTCCAGGGGAATATACGGAGGAGGCTGCTTCCTTTCATGCTGTGGTGAGGAAGGCAGCGAGCTTTTTGGACCTGCCTTTGCCGGTGGCAGAGGCAAAGCAGAATTTGCTGACAGAGGTATTGCATCCGGCCTCTGCTGCAGCTGAGCCTCTCTTGCCATTTAATGAGGCTTTGCTGGATCCGGTGTTGGAGGTGTGGAAGAAGCCGGTGTCTTCCTCGGCCGTTCATAGGGCTGTGGCCAGGAGGTATCGAGCTGCACCATCTGACCCTGGCTTTCTCTCTAGACACCCTACGCCGGAGAGCTTGGTGGTGCAAGCCTCCTGTTCCTCAAAGTCAGCGCCTGGTTCCTTCCCGACGGTGCCTGGAGACAGAGACTCCAAGAAACTGGATGCGCAGTCCAAGAAAATATTTTCGTCATGCAGTTTGGCGTTGAAGGCCACCAACGCAACGTGCATTCTGGGGAGGTACATCCATGCGCTGATGGATGATATTTCGTCTTCATTTACGGAGCTTCCCCAGGGTCTCTTGGATGTGGTCTCGGACGCCCAGGCTGCCGCGACCCAGATTATCCAGTCTGGGCTGGACACGACCGACTCAGTGGCCAGGGCGATGGGCACGGCTGTGGTGGCAAGAAGACAGGCCTGGCTCCGAAACTCAGGGTTCTCTGCGGATGTGCAGTCGACCCTGCTGGACCTCCCGTTTGATGGGGACAGACTGTTTGGAGCCAAGGCAGATTCAGCCTTGGAACGATTTAAGGAGAGCAGAGCCACAGCCAAATCGTTAGGACTGCAAGCTCCTTCTTCCTCTGCCTCTTCTAGAATTTTCAGGAGGTTTCGGGGATTTGGGCGTGGCTCTTATTCCTCTTCCTTTCGGGGGAGGTTCCAGCAACCCGCCTCTTCCCTCCCCTATAGGTCATTTAGAGGGAGGGGGAGGGGTGGGGTCCGTACCAGAGGAGCCTCTCAACAGCACTCTGCCTCTTCCTCGTCCTCTGGAGGGGTGCAGCAGGGGAAGCAGCCTTAGGCTTCCACCGTTTCCCACTCACTCCTCTCCTGTAGGGGGAAGATTACAGCATTTTCTCCACAAGTGGAAGTCTATCACAACGGACACTTGGGTTCTCGGCATTGTGGGAAAAGGCTACGCCCTTCCCTTTCGGGAGTTCCCGCCCCTCATCCCGCCCCGCCCATCTTATTGTTCAGAAGAACACCTCCTGTTGCTAGAACAGGAGGTTCAAGTCCTCCTTTCAAAGGGCGCGGTAGAGTTGGTCCCAGAGCAGGAAAAGGGTCGAGGTTGTTACTCAAGATACTTCCTGATTCCCAAAAAGGATGGTCAGTTGAGACCAATCCTGGATCTGAGGATCTTGAATTGGTTCCTCAAACAGGAAAAGTTCAAGATGCTGACCCTAGCACAGGTGCTTTTGGCGTTGAACAAGGAAGATTGGATGGTGTCTGTCGACTTGCAGGATGCTTACTTTCATATCCCGATACTCAAGTCGCACAGGAAGTATCTCCGGTTTGTGGTAGGGTCGCAGCACTATCAGTTTGCGGTCCTCCCGTTTGGTCTTACTTCAGCACCTCGAGTCTTCACAAAGGTGATGTCAGTGGTTGCGGCGGAGCTCAGAAGGAAGGGGATAGCAGTATTCCCTTACTTGGACGACTGGTTGATCAAAGCCAAGTCCCCGGAGCTTGTGTCGCATCATCTGCAGTCAACAACCCAGTTGTTGTTCGACCTGGGCTTTTCGGTGAACGTGCCCAAATCTCACCTGGAGCCCTCTCAGCGCCTCCTGTTCATAGGGGCAGTACTGGATACAACATTGAGTCGAGCCTTTCCTCCGCCTCTGCGGATTCAAGATATTCAGGAATTGGTTCCAATGTTTCAAAATGGAGCGGTAGTTCCAGTCCTCAAGGTCCTTCGTCTGCTCGGTCTGTTCGCCTCCTGCATTCTGTTGGTCACGCATGCTCGCTGGCACATGAGGGCTCTTCAGTGGTGCCTCCGAAGGCAGTGGTCTCAACACTAGGGAGATTTAGAAGGTACTGTCAAGATCTCCAGAGATGCTGCTGTGGAATTGAAGTGGTGGATTGCGGGCAACAATCTTTCACAGGGAAAGCCGTTCGCGCAGTCGCCACCAGTGGCCACGGTAATAACGGATGCCTCCACCCTAGGATGGGGAGCTCATCTGGGGGATCTGGAGATCAAAGGGCTTTGGTCTCCAGAGGAACAGGTGTTTCATATCAATCTGTTGGAGTTACGGGCTGTACGTTTGGCTCTCAAGGCCTTCCTCCCATCCCTTCGTGGTCAGTCGGTACAGGTCCTGACGGACAATACTACCACGATGTGGTACATAAACAAACAGGGAGGAGTAGGGTCGTATCTTCTCTGCAGAGAAGCTCTTCGGCTATGGTCCTGGGCAAAGGACCATCAGATTTGCTTGGTGGCAAATCATCTGGCCGGGGTCTTGAATGTACGTGCGGACAGTCTCAGTCGCCAATTCTCGGCAGACCACGAGTGGCGTCTCCATCCAGATCAAGTCTGTTTAATCTTCCAGATGTGGGGGTTTCCTTGGATAGATCTGTTTGCCACTCGGGAGAACGCGCATTGCCCGTTATTCTGCAGCCTCCAGTATCCGATGCAGGGAGCGTTGGGGGACGCGTTTCAGATAACCTGGTGCGACCAGTTGCTTTACGCGTTTCCCCCCATACCCTTGATTCCTCGAGTGTTGAGGAAAATTCGCCAAGACCGGGCCCAAGTCATCTTAATAGCTCCGGATTGGCCAAGGAGGGTATGGTACTCCGACCTTCTCCAACTCTCACTGTGCCCTCCGCTCCGTTTCCCTCTCAGGGCAGACCTCCTCTCGCAGTCGCAGGGGCAGGTTTTACACCCCAACCTCCAGAGTCTGCACCTGCACGAAGTGTTTTCCGGAGCAACTTTCGTCGACTGCTCCGACGATGGATGTGCCTTATCAGTGACTCGGACTGAAGGAATTGAAGCCTTTATAACAGACTTTGACGACGCGGTCTGGTAGACAAGACGGTGGAGACGGTAGCTGTGGAAACCGCCATTGTTGTCACTGTCGTCGACTGATGTGTTGTCGTCTACTTGAATTTAAGTGAAACCTTTCTGGAAGTAGAAGGCTCTGATGAAGGAGAACGGTGGCAGGAATCCTTTCTGTGACGAGGAGAGGATGGCTCAGAGGAAACTGGGCTATGTATGGTCTTGGCACCCACTTTATGGTGCGTCTTGGGGCGTTTCCTGCTTTTCTCATCCTGCCCCACGTCCGTAGAGCTGGATCTTTTGAGGCCTTTCTGTATCACTCTCTTCACCAGAAGTACAGGATTTAGCTTGTAACCAGATTAACAGTCTTCCTTCTCTGTCTCCAAGTGTCTTAGCAGAAAAGGTGCAGCATATTTTACAGTCTTTTACCTGATGTACAGGATGTAGTTAATATAAACAGTCCTTATGTGGATCATCCACATGCAGCCTCTTCTTGCCACAGGTCTTACAAGGGCAAAAAAGGCCTTTCCTGGAAGAATCAAACATCTTCTGATGAAAAACGTTGTCCTGCGAGGAAAAAACTGAGCAGAGCTCAGGGAGACTCCGTTCACACGACATGCGGTAGAAAATCTGAGGGATTGAGCCTCTTTGGGGAATATTCTAGAGGCTGCTGGAGCCTGATTGGTCATAAGTCAAGTTTGGTTCTTTTTTTTTTTTTTTTTTACAAAAGGACATGGATAGGCTATATATGTTATTTTGCTAGCATTATAGCCTATGCAAATTTTAACTTACTGCTTTTTTAGTATACTGTGGCACTCCCACTTCAACGACGGGGATGATTTAAGCATGTGAATTTATGGAAGATCCAATACTGGATAACTACTATGTCCCTTTCTGATACACTGTTTCACTTCCATTATGTACAGCAAAGATCTTTTCTGTTACATGCAATGTTTGCAATGAAAAAAAACAATAAGAATACTTATAGATAAAAACAGAAGAGAACTGCAATAGTCCAAGCGAAAAATTACAATTACCTGGACTATGTCTCGTCTGGCAGGCCTGAGTAAGAAGGACAAGATCCTTGAGTACATACAGTAGTCTAAAACTGGTGATGCATTCAGATTTAACATGGGTCTTGAAGTGAAGTGAAAAGGGTGTAAGAGGAATAGGAAATTCTCCAAGCTCTTTAAGCCACCATTCGGCGGTCAATTCAGCATCTGGCCTGAAAACTACATACTTCTGTTTTACCTCCATTGAGTGTAGGAGTTTGTTGGCATTAGCTAGCCACCTTCCATAGAAACATTATGAAGCAGCATGCTGTTCCCAATGCATAGTTGCCTACTGGCTGGGTCGGCTGGGTATAGTAAGGATTTGACAGTCTCACCCTCCTGGATCACATTGTTTGCTCTCATCTTTAACTCTTCAGGCAGGTGTTGTACGAGTTCTTTTTCATACCGTTGTTGGTGGGATACAGGTTGAGCAGAAAATTGGAATTGACTAAGTGCCACTGCACTGCTGGTGACCACTTTATTTTCCTGCCCACTATGTCTACCCTCTAGCTCACTTTATCCAGTGGTGGACCTGTTGAGGTGGAGCCATTCACTTTCTTTCAAGCTGTTGTTACCATGGGTTATCTGGGACATTTCCCTTGATGTAAGAAGAGTCCATGGTGGATAACCCAAATTAAATTTCCACCCTCGGGGTGATGGCCTTTGCAGCTGCAGAGTCTTTAAATGTCTTAACCCTGGTGCAGGACACTGAGCAGCATTGGGAGGAATTAGCTAATCTTCTGGCTGGGTAATATCTTAAGGAGGAAGCATGATTCAGTTTGTCCCTTCTCCAGTTGCACCACATAGGTATTTGCTATTTCCTTTATAAACATACTGCATGCTGCACGGCCTTCCAAACAAAAGTCCTTTGGAAGACAGAAGTTGCAAACTTAGTTGTCTATCTCATGTACTTATGGTGGCACTTGGGGAAAAATCTTAAGGGGGTGCGCTTCATACCCCTCTTACATTCTCAGATCCACATGATGAACGAGTTACTTACCTTCGGTAACGACTTTTCTGGTGGATACATTAGCTACCTGTGGATTCCTCACCTGATGAATACTCCCATGGCGCCAGCATTCAACGGAAATCTTCTTACTAGTCTCTGCACGTCGACGAGGACGTCACTCTAGCCCACGCGACGCCGTCTGACGTCATACAGGCAATAAGAGGTCCTCGCCGACGTGCCGATGACAGTACCAACATTTTTTACGTGCATGAGAATAATAATAACCCAATGCAATGAAAGAGCAAAGCAACATCTCTTAATATTGTAAATCACACAACATTGCAATAAAATAACTGTAGATTTAATATAACCTTCTTTTTTTTTTTTTTTTTAAACAAATAAATATATTTATACATACGAATCATGTATATACCCAATATATATATAGATTTATATATAAATATACACATATATACAAATATCATACATGCAAAATGTATTGCAACTTTGAAGACCAAAAGGAGCACACTCAAGGATTGCTTGGAGAGACCAAAAAGGCAACGGGGAGGCGGGTGGGACCGTGAGGAATCCACAGGTAGCTAATGTATCCACCAGAAAAGTCGTTACCGAAGGTAAGTAACTCGTTCTTCTGATGGATACAACTACCTGTGGATTCCTCACCTGATGAATAGAGTCCCAAAGCAGTACCACGCCCGGCGGTGGGTGCCTAAATGGTCAAACCAAGAAATCCTGCAGCACTGACCGTGCAAAATGACCGTCCCTTCTGACCTCAGAGTCCAAACAGTAATGTTTCACAAAAGTGTGAAGGGACGACCAAGTTGCGGCCTTGCAGATGTCGACCACAGGAACACCCCTGGCCAAGGCCGAAGAGGCCGACTTAGCTCTGGTGGAGTGAGCTCTAATGCCCTCAGGCGGATCCTTCTTTGCCAAAGAGTAACAGATTTTAATGCAAAGAACAACCCACCTGGAGAGTGTTCTCTTGTGGACTGCCTTTCCTCTCCTCTTGCCCACGTATCCGACAAACAGCTGATCCTCCAGCCTGATATCCTTCATTCTGTCGATATAGAAGCTCAACGCCCTTTTTGGGTCCAGGCGATGTAGTCTTTCTTCCTCCTTTGAAGGATGAGGCGGAGGATAAAACGTGGACAAAGTGATTGTCTGAGCCAAATGGAAGGGTGAAACAACCTTCGGAAGGAAAGCAGCCTTGGTCCTCAACACCACCTTATCCCCATAAAACGTTATATAAGGGGGTTTAACCGATAAGGCCTGCAACTCACTCACTCTCCTTGCAGATGTTATAGCTACCAGGAATACTGTTTTAATAACCAAATACCTTAAGGGGCAAGAATGCATAGGCTCAAAAGGGGACCCCATAAGGAAAGTCAGGACCAAGGACAAATCCCATTGAGGCATAACGAATGGTTTTGGAGGATATTGATTCAGAAGACCTTTCAAGAATCTGAGAACAATAGGGGATTTAAATAACGATGGTTGGTCTGGAAGACAAATGAAGGCTGACAAGGCCGACAAATAACCCTTAATGGTAGCTACTGCACAACCTTTCTGCGCTAGAGACAGTGCAAAAGACAAAACATGTGACAGATGAGCATGTAAGGGATCAATCTGTCTCTCTCCACACCACATAACAAATTTAGACCACCTATTAGCGTAGATAGATTTAGTGGAGTGTCGCCTGGCCGCTAAGATAACATCCACTACATCAGGCGGGAGAGAGAAGGAACTCAGGTTGCCCCGTTCAATCTCCAAGCAGGCTTCGTGTTAAAGGGTTCGTTGACGAGAACATCAACAGCAAGGGCACTGTTGTTGACACCATAGTTGACGAGAGCATCGTCTTTGACACCATTGTCGACGAGAGCACCGTCATCGACAAGACTGTCGCCGGCTACAAAATCGTCGATGGCACCAACAC
Source organism: Pleurodeles waltl (assembly GCF_031143425.1). Taxonomy (NCBI): domain Eukaryota; kingdom Metazoa; phylum Chordata; class Amphibia; order Caudata; family Salamandridae; genus Pleurodeles; species Pleurodeles waltl. Next base: position 296,802,524 of record NC_090443.1, on the reverse strand, counting down.
TGTCGACTGGACCATCATTGTCGACTCCATCGGTATCGACGATGACACTAGTTCCTGTCAATCAAGGCAGTGTGATCCCCATTTCCTCTGGATCTCCCGACCTTTAGTCACAGTGAAGATTACGACGATGTCATCTAGATCTACTGTTTGTCCGGCAGATACATCACCAAGTAAGGTAACAACCTTACTTCATAGTCACCTGCTAGACTGGGAGGAGTCTGATGAAGGGCTGTTTGGTGATGGGCACAGCCCATTCAAGTTACATGGCAAATATCAGGAGGATTAGGATGAGTACGATCAACAGTATCAGTCTTAATATACTCATCAAAGACGTTGTTATGAGCCTTTAAATCAGCCAAGAGACACTGTGCAAATGCCTGCCTCTAAATTCAAGGCTTGCAGTCTGTTACAAGATTATAAGAGGAGGTTTCCAACTGCAGCTGAGATTCGTTCTCCTCTTCCTTCCTCTCCTGCTATACCAAGGAGTATACCCCCACCTCCAGCAACTCCCAGGCTTACACCTAAGTCAAAAATAGCCGCCCCTCCCAGAGAGGATGTTTCCTCTTCAGAGGATGAAAGGGAAGGAGAGATTTCAACACCCCAACATCCTAACGATGAATGGGATGAATATTTAGCTGCTACACCATCACCACCACCACCTCCTCACCCATCAGATTCTCCACCAGAGGATATAGGAGGTTTTCATAATTTAATGGACAGAGTTGCCACATGGTTTCATTTACCAACATCTGTCTCACTCTGAATGCTTCCTCCGTGACTTTAAAGAAGAGGCAAGAAAGTTGGTGAGAGCAATTCCAATCAGTCTTTATTTGGAGTGAAGGCATTAAAATTATGGAGAATTCAGCTGCAGTTCTACCAGTTCCACAGAAGCTGGATAAAAAGTACAAGGCTACACAGGGCTCTCCAGCGTGTTTGACAGGGCATCCAAAATCAGATTGTCATTTCCCAGGCTGCCCAAAGACATTAAAAAAAATCCGTTGACGCCTATATCCACTCCACCAGATATGGAAGACAGACGCCTGGACAACGTGGGCAAGAGATTCTCGTCCATGTCTGCTATTACTCTCCGTGCAGCCAACTCTGGCGATTTTGGGTCGCTGTGATCGCCAGATGTGGTCTGACATGAACGTCTTCATAGAGCTCATTCCGGAGAACAATCAACCTGAGGCACGTAAAATACTGCAGGAGGGAGAACGTACTTCAGAACAGATCATCAACTGCGCATTAGATATAGCCTCCATGGGCTTCCGGCAGCTTGCGGGAGCAGCTGTACTGCCGCCAGGGATGGTTGAAAGCAACCTCTTTCAAGCCAGAGGTCCAGTCCAGGATATTAGCCATGCCCTATAATGGCGAAACTATTTTTGGCAAGCAGATAGATGACTCTTCCTAATAGCATGGTCTTCAAATTCCCAGGATGCAAATTACTTTTGAAGTGAAAACCCCGACTGAATAAAGATGTGAATTACTGCATGAGCCATGTAATGATATCTATGTCCAAATTTGAATTCAAAGGTCTTATCATCCCTGTGACAGTGTAATGTAGGTAGAGGTGGGTGAAAAACAATTAAGAAACAATTTTGCCTGTTTTGCAATTTCCTGAAGAGCAGAAAAGGACCCAGTCACCCAGAGAGACCCAATGTACTTTCAATCTCAGCCTGCAACCCAACTAGACTGTAGGTTGTTAAAAATTCGCTTCCAAGATGCACCTCACATTTTTCAGTCACCACGTGTTAGCTAGTCCTTATTGCATGTACCCAGTCCTCTTATGATACCTTATTTCTGCCTTTTGTCTGATATCCAGGAGCACTCTTCCACTCAACAATATCATCACGGCCCATGTGTTGAGGTACATGCTGGACAAAACCCTTCCATCTTCTGTACAACATGGGACCAAACCTACAAACAACAGACAGTCAGATAGGAGGAACCGTTTTTCGTTCCCTTCACCCACGTAAGTAGGGCCTCCATGTCACAAAGGGTACTGTTGCAAGATGAATAGTACAAACAAGTCAGCATTGCCACAAGACAGCAGGAGTGGCACTCAAGAAAAAAATGTGAACACTCAACAAAGAAAAAGGGCCAACCTTTGTCTTGATAGGAAGCTTACACTGGACAATATATGTGCTGCAGGCACATGGTCTTCAATGAACACAATAATGGAGCATTACTGTGTGGACGTTGAAGCCAGAACAAATGGCCCAAGTGGAGCAAACAGTGTTAAATCACTTGTTTGCAAACACCCTCTAAGAAGATCCCAGTCTCCAGACAGGAGAAAATCCTGATATATAACCTTTGCACAGCATGTGAATTCAGAAAAGTGACTCACTCCCTCCTTCAGGTGAGATATATTTGTGAATACAGCTTTCAGAACAGCAGAACCAAAAAGAAGAGAAATGCGTTACATTCTCCAGGTGGAAAACAAATAAAAGAAAGATCGTGACTACGTCAATGCGTTTCTGAGGTGTGCATCCGAATCCATATAAGGCTGCACAATGCCCCAAATGGTTGGTAACTTAATGATGCTAAAAAAAAAGTACAGAGAAAATCTGGATCCAACCGCTAGATGGTGAAATAATCAGGCTGCAAAACTCCTCCTTCCGTAAATACCTTTTTCATTTTTGCATGCTTTAACGATTTAAGGTTAAAAGTGTGAGAAACACATTTCTTTACCTTTTTTCCAGGTGCTACTGGCACTGTTGTTGTTATGATGGATATTTTGGTAGTGCTTCACTGTCCATGGGCTGCTTCAATACACTGAAAGTCAGTGCAGCTGTGTGTGCTGCGAGTAGTTTAAATATGTGATGGCAGTATTGTTGATATTCGTTCTTCTTTTATCCACATTTTACCATTGTGTTAGTGAAGACTTGCAATTTATATTAAGTCTGCCTAACCTTTATGAACTAAATATATGCAGAGGCAGAACACTTTTCCAGCATTGGATATCTCATATCAGTTATCAAAAAAATTTCAATAATGAAGTATTTAGGGCCATATGTACGAACACATTTTACCATAGACCCAGAATGGGTAAAACCCTTTGCCCTTAATCTGGCCCTTAAAGCTGCCCGTATCTTGAAAAACCAGACTTGCTTTTTTTTCTCTTTGATGTAGGTGAAATAGCTCAAAAAATGGAAACACAAGAGTTAATACAGGCCAGCTGCTTTTGCCCATATTTAAAGGAATCTTGTGTATGGTCTTGCTCAATTGCGATATTGTACCTCTTTCAAGGAAAGGACAGCCTAATAGCCAGATTTGTTTTTATGGCCAAAGTAATTGATACAGGAACTAACTATGGCAACAATACCGAGATCAACACAGTCATTCTGAGACAGATGATCTAATGATACTGTTGTACTTTATCATAAGTTAAGAACAATTTTTTTTCAACAATGACCTATTTCATTGTCATCTTGAGGCAGTTGCACTAATGCATTTGTCTTATGATATATTGATTAACTTTTTACTACAGTAGTATAATAATAAATACATTTAAAATGTATGATTGTTTGCTTTGGAATGGGTTTAATTCACTACCAAGTAAAGATTTGTTGCGCTAGGGTATTTAATACTTTCACAGGTGTGAATATTTCCCAATTGAGCTGGGAGTCCCCGCTGCGTGTGGTCTGACCCCTAGAAGTGTGTACAGTTGGCTAATTTCTAACTGGCATATTTAACTTACCTGTAAGTCCCTAGTTTATGATAGTCAGTGTAGCTAGGGGCTATAAGTTAAATGACAATAATCGACGGCAGCACCGTCTGTACATCGCAGGTCTAAACTTCAAGACGTGCCAGCTCATGATCGGGACAGCGTTGATGGTCGACGACTAGGGCTTAACGTCGACGCTGAAGATCAACGCTGAGGAGTCTGTCAATATCAAGGAGTGGAAGGAGAAAGAGAAGAATGTATTCTTCATCTGAGTCTTCATCTTCTCTAGTTGTGTTACCGTCTCCATTATCTCCTCCATCTTCACCTCCTCCACCTGATTTGCCCACTCCGATGCCACCTGCTCTACCACAGACATCGGCACCTCTTACGGTACATCCTCCCTCGGGAACCAGAGGCATTCCAGCTTCCAGGGCTCGAACGCACTCCTGTTAGTGCCAGTGCACACCATACACCTATGCCACCAAAGAAGGACAAGCACAAATTCAGATCCCTCCTCGATCTAAATTGCCAACAAGTGGATTCGGAAGGAGAAGTTCAGGATGTTGGCTTTACATCAAAGATATCCCCAACTTCATCAGGGGGATTGGCTTTGCTCCATCAACATTCACAATACATACTTCCACATTGCCATCTCCAGGAAGCATAGGAAGTTTCTCAGATTTCTTATGGGGCATGACCATTACCAAAACGCAGTACTTACATTTGGCCTCAAACCAGCAACCAGAACATTATCCAAGTGCATGGCAGTCCATCTAAGAAAACACCACTTCTTCGTCTACCCCTATTTAGACAACTGGCTTATGAAGGCATCCACTTTTCACGAAGCCCAACTGCATTTCAATTGGACTTGATCTGTTGGGTTTTCACGTTAACTTCAAGTCCATGTCAACACCAGTCCTGATGTTCCATTACTTAGAGCCCTCCGGTACTAACTCCTTCAGGACCCTGAAGCACTCCAGCTCCCTTGTCTCGAACGCGCTCCTTTTAGTGCCATTACTCTAGTCATAGATACCATACACTGGGGCGATCTTCAACTGCCACACAAACATCTTCATCATGGATCTTCCCATAGGTCAAGGTCACGATCCTACTATCGACATGCTGATCATTCCTCTTCATCTACAAGAGACTATTCTCCAACTTTATCAGACGCACCACCACCTCGAGTCTCTTCAGTTGATGACATTACTACCTTTCAAGATGTGCAAGTTCAAGGGGTTTCAAAACTCAATATGCCAATGATGATAACCACACCGTCCACATGAGTCATCTTTGAGACTCTACATCAGCGTACTGCTTGTAGACCGTTGTTCACTGGTTCCGGGTCTTCACGAACTGGCCATGGGCTTTTTTCTAACTCCAATCAAAGACTAAGTCTGCTCTATTCAGGATTCAAAAGTAATACCGGCCTCCAGATCAAGACCTATTATTTCGTTGCAGTGATCTTCCACTTGACTCATCTTTTTAGCTGCTAAAGTCCGTTCCAACTCGCTATCATCCTCTTCACCTCCAGATAAGGAGAGTAAAAAATTGGACTCCTCAGGCCACAAAGTCTTCAGTACAGCGGCTAGGTCTATGAAGACAGCTAGTGCTTTGGCCCTCTGGGACTGAATCCCAAAGGGCTGTCATACCTGTCCAACAGTTTGATGTCCACCTGCTTAAGGACAAAAGGGAAGACCTCTTGGATATCGTCCACAAAGGGACAATGGTCTCTAATCAGATTATAAGTGCAGTGGGGGAGTCTTCCCTCCTTGCCACACATGGCTACTGTCACGGAGTCACTTTGCGGAGGCATGCTTGGCTCTGACTAACATCTTTAAAACTGGAAGCGCAACATTGCATCCAAAATTTGCCATTCTCAGGTTCCACACTATTTGGCAGCCATCCTGACGACGAGAAGGCAAGAATGAAAACTGAGATGATTGTATCAAAGGCTGTAGGTCTATAGAAACGCACAGAACATAGCAAATCGTTCCGACCTTAACAACCCCTCAGTGGCTTCTGAGTAGATATCAACACCACCAGAAATCCTACCAACCACAGCGCTAGCAGGCAAGATGTCGCTCTGCCCAACAACCAGTGCTTCATTTGTGCTTGTTATTTCCGGTGCAGAGCACCAGGACTTATTTTTGAGGGCCAGTGCTTATTTTTCTGCCTCAAGCAGTTGCTGCAAGCAAAAGAAACTTCTGGGAAAGAAGGAGGAAGAGAGAAAAGAAAAAGCATCACAATGGGAGAATGCAGAAAGCTGCAAGAGTGACATGAAGGGGCAGGGAACGGCTGTAAATTGATTACATGGCTTTAGGATTACACTGCCTCAGTATTCAGTGCTCGCACATTTAATTGCAGTAGCCGCGTGTTTCAGAGGAGAGCTTCGGGCACCGGCACATTTCTATTTACAAATTAAGCACTGCCAACAACGCATCCAAGGTGGTAAAATTCAGCCCTAAAACCTTTTGTCATTCCTTCCCCCTCTTCTGTTATTCACTCCGGTAGGGAGAAGCATTACACATTATCTGGAAGAGTGGCAATGTATTACAACAGACACCCAGGTATTGAATATTGTGCATAGTGGATACTGTCTCAGGCTTACCACTCTTCCACCGTCCGTTCCACCAAAGCTTTCCACTTCCCATCTCAACTTACTCAGGGCGGAAGTCAACATCTTGTTACCAAAGAAGGCAGTGGAATCCGTTCCCAAAAGTCATCATGGGAAGGGCATTTACTGCAGGTATTTCCTTGTTCTGCAGAAAGACCAGAACACATTCAGACCCATCCTCGATCTAAAAGTTGCCAGCAAAAGGATTTGGAAGGGGAAGTTCAGGATGTTTACTTTACATCAAATATATCCCCAACTTCATCAGGGGGGTTGGCTTTGCTCCATCGACCTTCCCGACGCATACTTCCACATTCCCATCGCCAGGAAGCATTGGAAATTGTCAGATTTCTTGTGGGGCACGACCATTACCAGTACGCAGTACTACCATTTCGCCTCAAGTCAGCACCCAGATCATTCCCCAAGTGCATGGCTGTAGTAGCTGTCCATCTAAGAAAACACCACATCTTTGTCTACCCCTCTCTAGACGACTGGTTCATAAAGGCATCCACGTTTCGTGAAGCCCACCTGCATTTCAATTGGACTTGCCAGCTCTTTCATCGATTGGGTCTTCATGTCAACTTCAATAAGTCCACGTCAACACCAGTCCTGACGTTGCATTACTTAGGGGCCTCCATCGACACCATTCCCCAAAGGTGTGTCCTTTGGAGGAGTGACGCTTATAGATCCTTCAGAAATGTCAAACTCTCAAGAGGGTGCCTCATCCAACAGCAAGAGGAGTGTCATCTCTTCTTGGCTTGATGGCCTCCTGTATCTTCCTCACTCCAATATTTGCCTCCATATGCAGTGTCTCCAGGAGTGTCTAGAGGACCAGTGGGACCAGCCTACGGGCAAGTGCGAGGACAAGATCAAACTCTTTACATGCTATACGATCCCTCAAGTGGTGGTGTTCTCCAAGCAGTCTCCTTCAAGCAATGCCATTCCACCAGAAGGTCCTTTATCAAAACATGGTGATGAATGCACCGTTGATCAAATTGGGAACCCACATGGATCACCTCCAGATTCATGGCTCAAGGTCTTCGAGAGAGATGACATACCATATCAATCTCCTTGAGCTCCTTGCAGTTCATCTAGCGCTCCAGGCCTTTTCACCCATCATTCCCCCCGACACCCTGCTTGTTAAGACGGACAATACAACCACCATGTACTACCTGAACAAGCAAGGTGGCACCAGGTCGAGAGCCTTGTCACTACAGGCCCAGACAATTTGGAAATTGCTTTTGGCAAGGAACCTGAGGGTAAAGCAAGTCCCCTCCCAAGCATACAGAATGTCCAAGCAGGCGCTCTCAGCAGAGCTACTGACGAAAATCACTAGTGGGTCTTGCACAAAGAAGTTGTTCAAAGTATCTTACGCTTGTGGGGCACTCCTTCTTTCCACCTTTTCGCCACAGTGGAAAACACAAAATACCATAGGTATTACCATCCAGAGTCACTAGGGAATGGCCTGTGGATTGACTCATCGGGCAAATTTCGCAACACCTTTCCACCAATTCCTCTGATCTTGTCAGTCCTGATCAAGCTGTTCCACTCCAAAGCCAAGATGATCCTATTTGCTCCAGAGTGGCCATGGCAATGGTGGTTCCCTCACCTTCTTCACCTGTCACCGCATCCACATCTCAAGCTGCCATTCAGGCCAGACCTACTGATGAAATTTGGAGGACAGATGGTACACCCCAATCTCTCCTCCTTGAATTTGGCGACATGGCTCCTGAGCTAGTGCATTATGGACACTTGCGCCTACCACAAGACTGCGTGGATATTCTGGCTTACATTTGCTCCGCCTACATCTTCAAATGTAAAAGATTTAGCATCTGGTGTTCCTCTAAGCACGTGGACCAGACTACTTGCCAAAAGAATATGATTCTACCATTCCCTCTACCCTTGGCTAAATCTGGCTGGCAATTCTCTTCCATAAAAGTTAATTTGGCGGCTTATACTGCCTATGGGAAATGTCAGTCACAAACCTATTTTTTCCAAATCCCTGTCATAAAGTTTTTCTTAGAGGGGTTGAAGAAGGTTTTCAATCTCATTAGGCATCCCTCGCCTCCCTGGGAACTCAGTGTAGTGTTTTCTTGCCTTATGCAGGATACCACAAAGCTTCCTCAACGCCTTACGTGGAAAACAACTTTCCTGGTAGCGAATACATCAGCTTGCCGGGTGAGCGAGATGCAAGCACTATGTTTTCATGAACCATACGCTGTCTTTCATTCTAGCAAAGTAGTTATGAGAACTCGCCCTAAATTACTTCCTAAAGTAATATCATTCCATGTCAATCAGACTGTCATTGCCTACATTCTTTCAGAATTCCTCTGCTCCAGCAGAAAAATCTGTGCATTCACTGGATGTTGGAAGGGTTCTGAAGTTTTATATTGATAAGACAAGAGATATGAGACGAACGGACCAATTGTTTATTAACTATGGTCTGGTCCGCACAGGATTAGACACCTCCAAACAATCCATCTCCAGATGGATAGTTTCATGTATTTTATTATGCTACCAAAAAGCTCTTAAATCTCTACTAGCTAAACCTAAAGCACACTCTACGGGGGGGAAAGGGGCTACTGCTGCTTTACTACCCAGTATCCCGATTCCAGAAATTTGCGAATCAGCTTACTCGCAAATCAGTGCATACCTTTACCGTGCAATACTTCCTAGACTCTGATACTAGAGCACATGCTCAAGTAGGGCAGGCTTCCCTCACAAATCTGTTTGCTTAAACCGTCTAAGTGACCTTCTGTCTTCTCCACCGTGATTTGTGGGGATGGGCATGCTACTCTATTCAGTGCTCATGACTATACATGGAAATAGAGAACAGAGAAGAAATAGTTTCTTACCTGTAACTCCTGTTCTCTTGTAGGGGAGTTTCCATGAAAAGTCATAAGCAACACTCCCTCCTCCCCGGTGGAATCGTCAGAGGTATCCTTGCAATCTTTATATGTCCCATATTGCCTTCAAAAAGAACTGAAGCAACTACCACCTGCTGGGCATGATAGAATACTGGTGGTCCCTAGGTTTTTAAAGGCACAGTCTATATTTTAGATATTTAATGGCATCCTATGAGGCTACTCTGCCCTGCTCTCTCCCATCTCTATCATAAAAAAGGACTTTGTGAAGGAGATTGATACTTTTTCAAAACATCTTAAATTGTACTCCTTTTTAATGTATTAGCCCCAGGGTTGTGGAATTTAATACAGTATCTACTTGTCCATGGGACAGGTTGCTTCTTAAATCTACATGTCCTGTATAAAAATCTATTTGTCCCTTTGGTGCCACGTAGTGAGGCAACAAAGTATGCAGCAATCTCATTATGGAAGAGCTCTGATAATAGCCTCTCTGATTAAGCCTGGGCTGCTACTATAGTAGGGCTTGAATACTTGCAATTTCAATCTACTATAGCAATTTCCTTCTTTTGCCACCTTTCTGCAGATCTACATACTGGAGGAAGCAGTAAGCAACAGTTTTAGGGCTTGAATGCCTTTGAGTCTACAAACCTACCAACTTTCATGTTTTAAGGATTGTCACTTGCTCTTCTCTAATCTTTTCCCATGATGAGAAATGTTGAAAATTTACTCCCGAAAATGGGAGAAGTTCTTCCATGGTTGGTGTAGGAAGTTGGCTCTGTATGTGCTATTTCAAAGTAAGGAATAGCATGCACAGAGTCCAAGGGTTCCCCTTAGAGGTAAAATAGTGGTAAAAAGAGATAATACTAATGCTCTATTTTGTGGTAGTGTGGTCGAGCAGTAGGCTTATCCAAGGAGTAGTGTTAAGCATTTGTTGTACATACACATAGACAATAAATGAGGTACACACACTCAGAGACAAATCCAGCCAATAGGTTTTGTTATAGAAAAATATCTTTTCTTAGTTTATTTTAAGAACCACAGGTTCAAATTTAACATGTAATATCTTGTTTGACAGGTATTGCAGGTAAGTACATTAGGAACTTTGAATCATTTCAATTGCATGTATACTTTTCAAGCTATTCACAAATAGCTATTTCAAAAGTGGACACTTAGTGCAATTTTCACAGTTCCTGGGGGAGGTAAGTTTTTGTTAGTTTTACCAGGTAAGTAAGACACTTACAGGATTCAGTTCTTGGTCCACGGTAGCCCACCGTTGGGGGTTCAGAGCAACCCCAAAGTTACCACACCAGCAGCTCAGGGCCGGTCAGGTGCAGAGTTCGAAGTGGTGCCCAAAACGCATAGGCTAGAATGGAGAGAAGGGGGTGCCCCGGTTCCGGTCTGCTTGCAGGTAAGTACCCGCGTCTTCGGAGGGCAGACCAGGGGGGTTTTGTAGGGCACCGGGGGGGACACGAGTCCACACAGAAATTTCACCCTCAGCGGCGCGGGGGCGGCCGGGTGCAGTGTTAGAACAAGCGTCGGGTTCGCAATGTAAGTCAATGAGAGATCACGGGATCTCTTCAGCGCTGCAAGCAGGCAAGGGGGGGCTTCCTCGGGGAAACCTCCACTTGGGCAAGGGAGAGGGACTCCTGGGGGTCACTTCTGCGGTGAAAGTCCGGTCCTTCAGGTCCTGGGGACTGCGGGTGCAGGGTCTTTTCCAGGCGTCGGGACTTAGGTTTCAGAGAGTCGCGGTCAGGGGAAGCCTCGGGATTCCCTCTGCAGGCGGCGCTGTGGGGGCTCAGGGGGGACAGGTTTTGGTACTCACAGTCGTAGAGTAGTCCGGGGGTCCTCCCTGAGGTGTTGGTTCTCCACCAGCCGAGTCGGGGTCGCCGGGTGCAGTGTTGCAAGTCTCACGCTTCTTGCGGGGAGTTGCAGGGTTCTTTAAAGCTGCTTCTTGAAACAAAGTTGCAGTCTTTTTGGAGCAGGTCCGCTGTCCTCGGGAGTTTCTTGTCGTCGTCGAAGCAGGGCAGTCCTCAGAGGATTCAGAGGTCGCTGGTCCCTTTGGAAGGCGTCGCTGGAGCAGAGTTCTTTGGAAGGCAGGAGACAGGCCGGTGAGTTTCTGGAGCCAAGGCAGTTGTTGTCTTCTGGTCTTCCTCTGCAGGGGTTTTCAGCTGGGCAGTCCTTCTTCTTGTTGTTGCAGGAATCTAATTTTCTAGGGTTCAGGGTAGCCCTTAAATACTAAATTTAAGGGCGTGTTTAGGTCTGGGGGGTTAGTAGCCAATGGCTACTAGCCCTGAGGGTGGGTACACCCTCTTTGTGTCTCCTCCCAAGGGGAGGGGGTCACAATCCTAACCCTATTGGGGGAATCCTCCATCTGCAAGATGGAGGATTTCTAAAAGTTAGTCACCTCAGCTCAGGACACCTTAGGGGCTGTCCTGACTGGCCAGTGACTCCTCCTTGTTATTCTCATTATTTTCTCCGGCTTTGCCGCCAAAAGTGGGGGCCGGGCCGGAGGGGGCGGGCAACTCCACTAGCTGGAGTGTCCTGCGGTGCTGTGACAAAGGGGTGAGCCTTTGAGGCTCACCGCCAGGTGTTACAGCTCCTGCCTGGGGGAGGTGTTAGCATCTCCACCCAGTGCAGGCTTTGTTACTGGCCTCAGAGTGACAAAGGCACTCTCCCCATGGGGCCAGCAACATTTCTCTAGTGTGGCAGGCTGCTGGAACTAGTCAGCCTACACAGATAGTCGGTTAAGTTTCAGGGGGCACCTCTAAGGTGCCCTCTGGGGTGTATTTTGCAATAAAATGTACACTGGCATCAGTGTGCATTTATTGTGCTGAGAAGTTTGATACCAAACTTCCCAGTTTTCAGTGTAGCCATTATGGTGCTGTGGAGTTCGTGTTTGACAGACTCCCAGACCATATACTCTTATGGCTACCCTGCACTTACAATGTCTAAGGTTTTGTTTAGACACTGTAGGGGTACCATGCTCATGCACTGGTACCCTCACCTATGGTATAGTGCACCCTGCCTTAGGGCTGTAAGGCCTGCTAGAGGGGTGTCTTACCTATACTGCATAGGCAGTGAGAGGCTGGCATGGCACCCTGAGGGGAGTGCCATGTCGACTTACTCGTTTTGTCCTCACTAGCACACACAAGCTGGCAAGCAGTGTGTCTGTGCTGAGTGAGAGGTCCCCAGGGTGGCATAAGACATGCTGCAGCCCTTAGAGACCTTCCTTGGCATCAGGGCCCTTGGTACTAGAAGTACCAGTTACAAGGGACTTATCTGGATGCCAGGGTCTGCCAATTGTGGATACAAAAGTACAGGTTAGGGAAAGAACACTGGTGCTGGGGCCTGGTTAGCAGGCCTCAGCACACTTTCAATTGTAAACATAGCATCAGCAAAGGCAAAAAGTCAGGGGGCAACCATGCCAAGGAGGCATTTCCTTACAGTTGGGAAAAAAGTAATTGGAGGGAAAGTGAACTTGTAAACGCTCAATAGATTTTCAAATGAGCAAATCTACACATGCATATTTGCTTGCGCTAAAATGCAGTTCATAAATATTTTCTAGGAGTACGATCTCCTGGTCTACTTCTGTAAGTCCTTGTGAATTCAAGAAAGCCACAAATACCATGGGTGCACTTTTGTGACTTTCTTTAAGAAATGGGTCCCAATTAGGTCTGGCGTTAACAGACATTTTGTTTTTATTAAACTTATGTTTCTCTCTGTAGCTGTGACTGGGTTTGAGTGATTGCATTATGCTCATGCACAAAGAGCATATTGACACACAAAGTAGTTTTGTTCAGTGTCTAGAACTACTGTGGCAATCAGTGGTGTAACAAAACTGGAGTGGGCCCCTCTGCGAAGAACATGAAGACCCCCCCCCTTCAGACTCACTCAGGGCAGGTGCTGTGCTGAGGGGGCCACCTGGAGAGGGGCTGCTGGGCCTTTGTTATGCCACTTGTGGCAATGTGTGCTTTTTGAGACTACAAACTTTTTTTTTGCCAGTGTTTATTACTGTGGTGAGGGCCTGGCAGCTCCCACAACAATAAAGTGTTACAAAAGTCCGTCAAAACAAGACACACATTGACTAAACCAAAAGACTCACATAAAATGTTGAATCGGTTGGCTTTGCCAGTGCTTGTTTATTTTCATGCTTTCCATAATCTTGTTGAAAACAGTTACACTTATTTTCCATTAGGAATATTTTTGGGAAATACTAGCATTTTACTAAATGATGCTTCAAAGAAATAGAACCTAAAATTTCATAGTAGCAACGTTTTTTCTACTTGCATCACTCTTGCTTATAAGTGTACACTTTTTTTTTTTTTTTTACTGGAACCACTGTCAGAACTGCAGTGTGGCCTTAAAACATTTATTTACAGTGCTCACCCTAATAATAAAGACTTTTAATTAATGAACCTTTAAATACAAGTTCAAACAGCTTTTACTTAAGAACACACTTATTACCTCAACTGCAGACAATTCCCTTCCCTGTAAACTGGCACCTAGAGGGTTTGTGCTGCAGGGGGTTGGACTTACTTGTCCCAAGGACAAAATAAACATGAAAACCTGTTACACTTGACCCCAAGCAATACGTCCTGGGCATCGGCGATAGGAATTCCACATTGCTGAGCCCTTTTTTGATTTCATGACGAAGAATTGGGCCATTGTAGCCTAGATAGGCTTCATTATCTGTCTTTTTCTTAAGTGTCTTTGCAGGCCTTCATGAAGAAAGGCAAAAATCTCCACTTATGAAGATATATTATAGAACTGCTCCAGTTTTCCCACATGTGAGCGGGACTATTCAGTGCTTATGACTTATCATGTAAATTTCCCTACGAGAGAACAGGAGTTGCATGTAAGAAACCTATTCCTTCCTTTTTAATGCTGGTAAGTCACTCTAAGCTAGGCCCTAAGTGCCCATAGGGAGGGTGCATGCTGTTTGAGAAGTCAGATGTGTTCTTATGTTTTACATGTCCTAGCAGCAAAAAAAATCTCCAGAGTCCGTTTTCACTGTGGCTAGGCTGGCTTTATCATAGATAAGCACTGGGTTACGCTTTATAATGTATAACTCCAGTTTGGTAATAGCTAAACCATGTTTCAACATCTCAAATTAACAGCAATTTAGCATTTAAACAGGTAGTAAAGTTTGATTTGAAATCACTATTTTAGTAATGGTTCTTTTAGAAAGTTGGCATTTTCCAGCCAAAGCCTCTAGTAGCCCCCCCACCCCCAAGATCATCCCCAGTTCTTGCCTGGCAACCTGCTGAGAGGTGGGAATTGCTCTCGGCAAAGGGAACTAGAGGTCCTTAACAGGGAGGAGATATAACCACCTCCTGATAGGGTGGTCCGGGGGATGTGACCACCAACTTCTAAGCTTCTTAAGGGCAGCTTCTTTCATAGGCAGATGTGACCCACACATCAGCCTGCCATTGTCTGAGTAGATTGGCACAAAGCACAGTGGAGGGAATACCTCTTGCAGAACTGGTTTTCCAAGGGGAGTTGCTCATCATACTGGACACACCAAGGGGTTTACCCACAGCTCCAACCCAGGAAAAGGGGGTTCTGATGTTTTGGATTTGGGTAGAGAGATGCACAATGTGAATGTCTAGTGCCAAAGCCCCAGGAAGTGAAGTTAGTAGGGTTGCCTCTGGGAACTATTTCAATATTGAACAGACACAAGCTAGTGCCAGGGTTAAGGTTGGCACTCCTGCAGACCCTCTTCAGAACACTACTGGAACTCTCAAAGACAGGAGGAGGACTGCTGTTTTACCTGTTGAGAGATACCCAAGGGCTGTACCCGCTCCCACTTAAACCTGGGACAGAAGAGTAGACCCCACGAGCTAGTTGACTAGCCTCCTTTTAAGCTACAGGGTAAAAAAAAAGCTGAAAACATACCATCGTCTCAAAGGGACCAGCTGATAAGTTCCAAACAGACTTGCTCTGGACCCTGCTTTTGGCTTGCCCTGGAGTGAGTCCTGACTGGCAGCTAGTGTCCTTATGGCTCTGGGACCTTTAGAGAAGTGTCAGCATGTACTCCTTCTGGCTAACCCTAAAACCTTTTTCAAGGATTTTTGCCTGGAGAAACGACCGAACACTCGGACCAACCCGCCAAGTCATTACTATGGTGTGT
Organism: Pleurodeles waltl; assembly: GCF_031143425.1. Lineage (NCBI taxonomy): Eukaryota > Metazoa > Chordata > Amphibia > Caudata > Salamandridae > Pleurodeles > Pleurodeles waltl. The sequence goes on along the minus strand of NC_090443.1, from coordinate 296,787,249 downwards.
TGCCTCTGGGCCAAGGATTCAGGTTGCTCCCGCTCGAAACTTTTTAGCAGCAGTAAATCTGTTTATACAGGACATCATGGAGAGGCTATCTGGTCTTGCGGAGACCTGTTTGGCTACAGCTTGCAGCCTTGCCCTGCTGGAGGAATCTGAGCTCTAAAAAAGTGACTAATCGTGAAGATAGAAATCTAAACTGAAGGAAGATTCCACAACTATCCAGCTAATGGGGGACTTTTTTGGGTGTGAATTTTTAATTTCTCACAGTAAAATTTTCTGCCAAAAAAGTCAATGGCTTCACCGGGACATCGTCTGACGGCTCCCCGGTCTTGTCTCAAACACAGCCCGCTGCCCTGCCCCATGGAGGATCTTTCACTTCTACTTCAGAGACTTAAGTCAGACGGTAAGGCTCCCTACCAGTAATAACTTAGTTTCTGTATCCGACCTGCGTCCATTTTAGTTGGCCTTAACTCACACATAGGCATCAGTCAAGCACACTTAGAAGCCCGTAGTTGATGCCTAATGCTTTTTGGGTGCTATTTTGAATTAAAACTTCAGAAACTCATATCTCTTGTTCTGTGATCTGATTTTTTTTTTTCATTTTGTTTATTTTTTTTATTAAAAGTTACTCTATTTTTGTAAATTGGAGTGGGATTTTTATTGTGTTTTGTTTTGGACGTTTTAATTATTTTGATACTGAAATACTTTACACTTGTTCTCTTGGAGTTAATCCTGACTGCTGTGTTCCACAGTTACCTAGAACTGAGCTTGAGTTTACATTAAAGTAACATAGCTGGACCTAATACAGAATAGTTACTTTATTATATCGTGAGGTCTCACAACCACACTAACTAGTAATCCACTTTCTCGCAGTCACTTTGAGACCTGTGCTCAGAAAGTATCTCCACTCTTCAAATAAGAACTTTATAGTTTCTACTGGGTTTTTTCCACCTGCCCCATGAGAGCTGCTTCTTCTAGAGTTTGGTCTGGCGGCTATCACGCTTTTGCAGCATCAGTCTTTTCTGGATTCACATGCTGTGCATTATTCTGCCATCTAGTAGCTGGGTCTGGAATATTTTCCTTGTGGCTGTTGTCCTCCTTTGTTTAAAATTTTGTTTAACTTCTGGAGATCATCGGATCCACCATTTGGTGCCTTATTCAGCCCCCCTGTGATGTCATACGCTCTCTTCATACACTGTTTTCGTGGTCACCATCTTCAGATTTTTTTTCTCTCCCCTGTTGGATCTGCTGAAGGATCCCCAGGTCGTTAGAGAAAAAGTTGCATAAGTCGAAGTTTCATTGAGGAGTTGGAAGAAATTCACACAACATTTTTGAAGGAGATACAAAAAAAAAAAAAAAACTATCAAAGGAAGAACAGCTCTGTGACAAGAGTGCCTGGACCAGGGGCTCTCGGGTCTGTGTGATTGAGAAAATACCATTCAAGTTCTGCACCAACTGCCGCCACAAGTTTGCACAAAAGGAGCAATACCAGGTCTGTAATCTTTGCCTACCAGTCGAACACTGAAGTAAGAGCTGTGAAGCGTACACGACATTCAAAGCAAATTTTTTGAAGGCAAGACACAAGCAGAGACAGGCACACCACACTATACAGGGACAGAAACTCACACCTTCCCTGAAAGATCTGGGACTTTCAAGTGACGAGGATGACATCACAGAGGGAAATGAAGGTGAAAGCTCTGACGTGGAGCCAAAAATTGTTGAGGCCAAGCAGAAAAAAACCGAGAGAAAACAACTCTGATAACCCCAAAAAAACACCATAGGAGGAACTCATGTCTACAGAGTCAACATAGTTAGTCTGTCTCAGCAACGAAAAAGACGTCAGCCGAAGGGAAGATTTCTCCAAAAAGATTCCCCTCAGGTTTCCTTCATAGGGATACCGCAGTAAGAAAACATAAAGAAAGGACAAAGATGTTGAGGGACGATCAAGGTTGAGACGACGTCGAAAGACTCAAACTGGCGAAACGCTGAAAGTCTTTGGCAGAGATGCCAACAAAAAACACTTTGACTTCTAAGAGAAATCTACACCATTGGTCGGCGTTGAAGATCAGGCTGCCGAATCGGAAAGAAAGAAAAAGCACCCTGAAGACTAAATGGCAACTTTATTACAAAAAAAGATTTATTTTGACTCTTCACTTAAGAAATACAGAATCCCACCCAGAAAGGGAAGAAAAACAGAGATCGATGATTTGGAACGACCCTTAACTCCAGAACCTCAGGAGGTGGAGAAGGAGGAACAGCAATTCTTCAAGAAAGAAGAAGGAGAGGGAGGAGGGAGGTGAGAGCATCAACGTATTCCAGGAAGAGGAGGGCTCTGAGTTTACAGAGATGCAGTGGCAGGACTTGGAGTCACTTCAGAAGAGGCTGTAGACACCCATAAAGGCCATCCCCCACCTGATGACATCAACATGTACGGGCAAGTAATAGAGGGCATCTGACAAATACGGAGTTCTGTTCAAGGAAGGACAAATACAATCATGTTTTCCTTTAGAAACTCTTTTACCATCTCAAACAAAGAACCAGTTTTTGCCCATGCTCCTAAGCATTCTTAATCAGGGGAGAGAAGCCTTTAAGAAACCTGCAACATGCCTGGACGATACCACCACATACTGAGAAAAAATATAAAAACTTGTCCAAAGACTCAACTTATATTAAAGGCGCAGTACCTGCTGACAGTAACAACAGCAACTGCCAGGAAAAGGGCTAACATCCCAGCAACATCAGGGCCACCCCCTGGCAAAGAAAGTAAAAGGATGGACCTGGTTGGTAGAAAGTTGAAAAGTGTGCGGCTAATCAATGGTGGATCGCTAATTCAAATGCCCTCCTTAATACCCTATCAGCAATGGGACGCAATAGCAGAATTAATGCTGCATACTCCAGAACAGTACTGCAAAAGGGCAGCAGCAATTACAGAAGAAAGCACAAATATTTCCAGTATGTGCTTAAAATCAGCACTAGATGCAGCTGACACAACAAGCAGACAGATGGTGGCAGGAACTACTCTGACACCATGCTTGGCTTAGAATATCAGGGTTCAAGTCGGTGGTGCAAGTAAACACCATAAACACAGCATTCAGTGGAAAGCAGCTATTTGGCAGTGCAGTAAATGACACGCTACAGCAAATTAAAAAACAACAAAGCAAAATCAATTGGGGACCTTACAATTCAGAGGAATTGTAAAGGGAGCTCCTGTCAGCAGAAGACCATCAGGAAGAGGGAGCTTTGTTTCGGCACCATCTCATCAGGGATTCCAAAGTACTCCCCAGACAGTCATAGTCACATCAGTGGCAGTTCCAGTCACAGGCACAACATCTTTCCAGGTCTAGCTCAAGGAAGAGCTCAAATACACAAAGGAAGACAACTTCCTCCTCAAAGTGACCTCATTATTCAGACCTCTCACTCACAACACCTGTGGGAGAAAGACTAAAATACTTTCTGTAGGAGTGGAGGATCGTAACATCAGACGAGTGGTTTCTAAATATAATAAAATTCGGATATCGCATAGAACTAATAGACGCCTCCAACAAAAAGACCACATAAAAATCAGCACTCAAAGTAAGAGACTTCAAGATTAATCAAGGAAATAGAAGTTATTACAAAAGGAGGCAACATAGAAGGTACCACAGAAAGAAATCAACAAAGGAAGCTAATCCACTTATTTCCTAATTCCAAAGCCAGATGGATGTCTTTGACAAATTCTGGATCTAAGATTCATAAACAAATTTCTCATAACACAAACTTTCAGATTGACAACAGGTCATCCCACAACTCCAAAAAGAGGAATGCATGGCAGCAATAGATCTAAAGGATGCATACTTCCATATCCCAGTGAACCACAATCACAAAAAATAACTATGGCTATGGGTCATGGTGAACAACAAACACTACCAATTCAAAGTTTTAGCTTTCGGCATCAAAGTAGCACCAAGAGTGTTCACAAATTGCTTGTCAGCAGTGGTGGCATATCTGAGAAGACAAAGAGTTCATGTCTATCCCTACCTAGACAACTGGCTTATAAGAGAAAATTATTTTAAAAAATGCCAAAAAAATGTTCTAAAGGTAGTATCAACTCTCTACAATTTAGGATTTTCAATAAATATAGAAAAATAATCAACAGTGCCAAAACACGAAAAGTTTTTTTCTAGGAGCAATAATCAACACAGTTGAGGCATGAGTTTATCCCTGTGTAAAGAGAATAAAATCAATTCTGCAGAAAACTCTGCACTACCAAAAGGGTCGGTCTCTACCAGCGAGGACTTTTGGGAAAATACTAGGAAAGATGGCTTCTTGCAACTTCTTGCATACCTTTAATACCAAATGCAAGACTTCATATGAGACCCATCCAGGAATGGCTATAGTCACAATGGTCACAAACAGGAAGTTTGGAGGATCTAGGTGTTGTAACTCAGAAGATACAGGATACAAGATAATAGAGTAAAGATGCAACCAACATTATTATTCATACAACCAACCTCAACAGTAATCATCACTACGGATGCCTCTCAGTTGGGTTGTGGTGTTCACATAAGGTGTTTGGAACGAGCAAGAAGCCGCTCAATATATCAACATTCTGGAACTAAAAACAGTGTTCCTAGCCTTAGAAGCCTTTCAGAAGCAGTTGTGGGGAAAGAGCATTCTAATCCAAGCAGACAATACAACAACATTTTATATTGACAAACGGGAAGGAACTCAATGTTTATCCTCTATCAAAACTAGCACAAGTAATTTGGATTTGGGCACGACAGATGGAAGATGCACTTAACAGCGATTCACCTACCCGGGAAAGACAATGTTCAAGCAGACAAATTAAGCAGAAGGGCTTCATTCACTTATGAGTGGGAATTGAATCAATCAGTGCTCCGAGATTTCATCAGTGGTGAACACCAGAAGTAGATCTAGTTGCAGCACATGTTAATATAAGGCCCAAACTTCGCCTTCAGGTACCCAAACCACCAGTCCCTGGGGAATGCCCTGTCAATAAACTGGTCAGGGAAATATGCATACAATTTTCCCTCAATACCTCTATTACACAGAGAAATCAACAGATGCGAACCCATCAAAGTGAAAATAATACTGATTGCGCTACAATGATCAAGACAAACTTGGTACTCAATCTAATACAAATGTCTCAAGGAAACATTCTAAAACTTCCAAAAAGACCAAATCTGCTGTCCAGTGTAAAAAGTCAAAGTGCTCCATCTGGAACCAGAATCTTTTAAACTGGCAGCCTGGCTGCTGAAGACATGGAATTTGGACATCTGAACTTAACTGAAAAGGCAGTGGCAATGTTAAGAGAAGGAAGAAGGTCAACAACTAGAAAGAGTTGCAAAGCAAATTGGCAAAAATACTCAAATTGGGGCAAAGATTCAGGAACATTACATCAAATCATTGCGTAGGTGACCGTGCTTAAGTACCTTCCACATCTTAGATTGCAAACTCACATATACCTCTTTAAAGATACATCTGACTGCAATTGCAGTATCTATGAGGGGATACAAAGGAAAAAGCGTATCTACATCCCCCAGCCATAAAAGGCTTCTTGGAAGGAGTAAAGAAAATAGCACCACCCAGACAGGTGCCAAACACAGCATGGAATATATATCTAGTGTTAACACAATTCATGACTAGCCCTTTTGAGACTTTGCATAAAGCTTCATTAAAGATGCTTACATATAAAACTGTCTTCTTAGTGGCAGTGACCTCTCCCCGCATAGTAATTGAACTACAGGCACTTACAGTACAGGAACCATATCTACAGATACATAAAGAGGTTCCCAGTTTTCATATTGATCAAACCATTCAGATGCCAAGGTTTTTTTCAAGAGCCAAAAACTAAACAGGAGAAAGCACTACACACACTAGATGCCAGAAGAGCAATCACATAGGATGTTGAAAGAACAAAGACAGTTAGAAAAACACAACAACTCAGGGGTATGGAATTTAATAAAATACCTACTGTCCAGAGGACAGGCTGCTTCATAAATCTACTTGCTCTGTAAAAAAAAAAAAAAAAAGTGTCCCTTTGGTACCATGTACAAGTTACGGAAGCAATCTCATTATATAAGAGCTCTGATATTAGCCTCTCTCATTATGTCGGGGCTAATGATATAATAGTGCTTGAATACTAGCAGTTTCCTTAGTTTGCCACCTTTCTGCAGATCTACATACTGGTGCTGGAGGTAGCAGTAGGCAAAAGTTCCAGTGTTGGAATGCCCCTTTGAGTCTGTGCAAACCCACTAACTTGCATAATTTAAGGGTTTTCACCAACTCTTCTTTAATCTTTTTCCATACTGAGAAAGGTTGAAAAGTTACTTCTGACAAGGCCAGAAGTAAACCTTTTTTCCAGGGTAGGGAAAAAATGGTTAGAGCGAAGTGAACTTGTAAACACTCAACAGATTTTCGCATGAGCAAATCTACACAGGCATATTTACTCATGCTAAAATACAGTTCACAAATATTTTCTAGGAGTATGACCTCCTGGTCTACTTCTAAATTGTTGTGAATTCATGAAATATGTTAATCTGCACTAATGCAACAACATATACCATGAGTGCACTTTTGTGACTTTATTTAACAGCTGGGCCCTAATTAAGTCTGGCAGTAACCAACAATTTCTGTATTTATTAAAATTCTGTCCCCCTCTCTCTGTCACTGGGAGTGATAGCAACCTGCTCTTTGACAAGGAACATATCGGCACACAAAGTAGTTTTGTTCAGTGTCGGGAAACAATGTGGCAGTGTGTACTTTTGCTTTGTGCCAATGTTTGTGACAGTTGTGAGGGCCAGGCTGCTCCCTCAGCAATACATTTTTGCAAAAGCCATGTCAAAATAAGACATGTATTGACAAATCCATAAGCAGGGCTACTGGAGTTATGCGGGAGGAGAGAGTCAAATTATGCAGCAGGGTTGAGTAAATTATGTGGCAAGGAAAGGTAAATTATACTGCATAATGCGCCACATTTTGTAATAGTATTACTTCATTATTTTGTCATTTGTAAACTTGGTAACACACACTGGGCATTTGTTGCAGCTCATTAGTACCAGTTTAAAGCCCAAATATAGCTAAGCAATAGAAAAGTGACCAATCCAGCTTTGCAAAAGGCCTTCCACTTCGTGACAACCCGTCTTCGCATTTTTAGTAACGTTTGAACCTTTCGAGCTAGAAACAAATTTTTGGCTTTGCCAATGCTTGGTAATTTTCATGTTTCCCATAATCTTGTTGAAACTGGTTACACCTTTTTCCATTATGAATATTTTTTGTAATTGCTGCCATGCATCAACACGCTTTACTAAATGATGCTGCAAAGAAATGGTACCTAAAATTTCACAGTAATTTTGCAAAACATTTTTTTTCCTACTCTCATTTTTGTGAACATTTTATTTTGAAAGCAAAGAATCATCAATTTTGCTTTTAAGCTTCTGCAATTATTTGCATCTAGTAGGACAGAATTCCGGGAGCATTATACGTAGCCTTATATTGTTAAACTTTTCAAATGTGTGTGTACACATTTGTTTTACTGGAACCACTGTCAGTAGTGCAGTTCGAGCTTACAACCTTTATTTACAGCACTTACTAATAATACGTTCTTTGCATTAATGAACCATGAATACAAGTTCGAACAGCATTAACATATGGACACAAATATTACCTCAGCTGCAGACACTTCCCTTCCCTGCTCCATAAAGTAAACTGGCAGCCAAAGGGTTTGTGCTGCAGGGTGTTGGGCCTACTTGTTCCAAGGCCAAAATAAACATGAAAACTTGTCCTTGACACCAAACTAAATGTCCTTAGTTGCAGGGTTGTAGAATTCCTATAGCCCGAAGCTGTTTTTCCTTTGCCAACAACATGGCCAAAGCAGTGACAAAATAAACTATTGCCAAATGGATTTCTCAATTTTGTCATACAAAAGCGAAGGTACAACTAACCCACACATGAAAGGCACATTCCTCAAGGAAGAAAGGAGCAACTATTGCTTTCTTAGCAAATATTCCATTACAGGACACCTGCATGGCACCTACTTGGTCCTCAATTCACACTTTCACAAAACATTATTGTATAGACATTCAAATGAACAAGGAAGCACTGGTGGAATAAAGAGTATTAAAGCACATATTTACAAATTTCAATCCATCTTCAGCCCAGCTACCTCAATAAAGGAAAAACACTATGAAATCAATGCAGAGCATGTGAATTCAATAAAGATTCATGCTGAAAAACGAAATGGTTTCTTACCTGTAATAGTAAGTTTGCAGCTTGACGAGTTTTCTGGATTCGCAAGTGACCCACTCACTATCTCAAGAAGATGGGGAAGCAGAAGAAGAATAAGAAAAAGGAAAAACAGCAAAATAAATAAAGAAAGAATGTGAAGATGGCCACAGAAAGAATACAAGGACAAGGCATATGACATCACAAGGCCTGGATAAAGCACCAAATGGTTAAAGTTAAAAGGAGAACTATGGCCACAAGGTAAGTATTCCGGACCCAACAACTAGATGTCGAATAATGCACAGCATGTGAATCCAGAAAAGTCTTCAACCTGCAAAACTACTGTTACTGGTAAACTGTAAGGAAATGCCTCCTTGGCATGGTTACCCCCTGACTTTTTGCCTTTGCTGATGGTAAGTTATGATTTGAAAGTGTGCTGGGACCCTTCGAACCAGGCCCCAGCACCAGTGTTCTTTCCCTAAACTGTACCTTTGTCTCCACAATTGGCACACCCCTGGCACTCAGGTAAGTCCCTTGTAACTGGTACCAAGGGCCCTGATGCCAGGGAAGGTCTCTGAGGGCTGCAGCATGTCTTATGCCACCCTAGGGACCCCTCACTCAGCACATGCACACTGCTTCACAGCTTGTGTGTGCTGGTGGGGAGAAAATGACTAAGTCGACATGGCACTCCCCTCAGAGTGCCATGCCAACCTCACACTGCCTGTGGCATAGGTAGGTCACCCCTCTAGCAGGCCTTACAGCCCTAAAGCAGGGTGCACTATACCACAGGTGAGGGCATAAGTGCATGAACACTATGCCCCTTCAATGTCTAAGCAAAACCTTAGACATTGTAAGTGTACGGTAGCCATAACAGTATATGGTCTGGGAGTCTGTCAAACACGAACTCCACAGCACCATAATGGCTACACTGAAAACTGGGAAGTTTGGTATCAAACTTCTCAGCACAATAAATGCACACTGATGCCAGTGTGCACTTTATTGTAAAATACACCCAGAGGGCATCTTAAAGGTGCCCCCTGAAAACACACCCGACTTCCAGTGTAGGCTGACTAGTTTTTGCCAGCCTGCCACACACCAGAAATTTTGCTGGCCACATGGGGAGAGTGCCTTTGTCACTCTGTGGCCAGGAACAAAGCCTGTACTAGGTGGAGGTGCTTCTCACCTCCCCCTGCAGGAACTGTAACACCTGGCCACAGAGCCTTGTTACAGCGCCACAGGGCATCCCAGCTAGTGGAGATGCCCACCCCTCCGGCCACTGCCCCCACTTATGGTGGCAAGGCTGGAGGAGTAATGAGAAAAACAAGGAGGAGTCACCCCCCAGTCAGGACAGCCCCTAAGGTGTCCTGAGCTGAGGTGACTCCTACTTTTAGAAATCCTCCATCTTGTAGAAGGAGGATTCCCCCAATAGGATTAGGGATGTGCCCCCCTCCCCACAGGGAGGAGGCACAAAGAGGGTGTAGCCACCCTCAAGGACAGTAGCCATTGGCTACTGCCCTCCCAGACCTAAACACACCCCTAAATTCAATATTTAGGGGCCCCCTGAACTTAGGAAACTAGATTCCTGCAACCTAAAGAAGAAGGACTTCTGACCTGAAGCCCTGCAGTGAAGACGGAGACAACTGATTTGGCCCCAGCCCCACCGGCCCCTCTCCCTACTTTGACGAAAACTGCAACAGCGACGCATCCAACAGGGGACCAGTGACCTCTGAAGCCCCAGAGGACTGCCCTGCACCCAAAGGACCAAGAAGCTCCCGTTAACAGTGGCTCTGATCAACCATCTGCAACTTTCTGCAACAAAGAAGCAACTTTTAAAGACCACACGTTTCCCGCCGGAAGCGTGAGACTTTCCACTCTGCACCCGACGCCCCCGGTACGACCTGCGGAAAACAAACACCTCAGGGAGGGCTCCCCGGCCACTGCGAGCCCGTGAGTAACCAGAGACAACCCCCCTGAGCCCCCACAGCAACGCCTGCAGAGGAAATCCAGAGGCTCCCCCTGACCGCGACTGCCTGTAACAAGGGACCCGACGCCTGGAACCAACACTGCACCCGCAGCCCCCAGGACCTGAAGGAACCGAATTCCAGTGCAGGAGCAACCCTCTGCCTAGCCCAGGTGGTAGCTACCCAGAGGAACGTGATTATTCAAAGTTCCTAGAATATAATACCTGAGTGAAATACCTTTCATTTGAAGTATTACTTGTAAATCTTGAACCTGTGGTTCTTAAAATAAAGTAAGAAAATATATTTTTCTATATAAAAACCTATTGGCCTGGAGTAGGTCTTTGAGTGTGTGTTCCTATTTATTGCCTGTGTGTGTACAACAAATGCTTAACACTACCCTCTGATAAGCCTACTGCTCGACCACACTACCACAAAATAGAGCATTAGAATTATCTCTTTTTGCCACTATCTTACCTCTAAGGGGAACCCTTGGACTCTGTGCACACTATTTCTTACTTTGAAATAGTATATACAGAGCCAACTTCCTACAGAAACCATTCTGTTTTATATCAAGGCAGTATCTACCAAAAAAGACTTAATGAAATCTTGCACTTTATGTGGTAAGAAGAGACAATTCAGTGGACTAACCTTTATTTGGACTGCTTTTTCTGTCTCTATCTGAGGTGTAAATCTAAAGGTTGTAAAGCCCGCCACATTCTCCATAAAGACCATCATTTACCATGAATGTCATCTTCCTGGGTGGCTGCAGAAAAAGGATGCAGCAGAACATCATCCTTTGACAAGGAATCTTCTCCTTAAATCAAATATGCCCTTCAAGAGTCAGTTGGTGGGAAGTAAACAGTCACTGAAAGTGGTGTCTCCTTAAACAAAAAAAAACAAAAAAAGTCTAACACCAGGTATGCATGCTAGGTTAAGCATCTCCTGAGGCATTTCTTGTACCAACAGGAAAACATAAATCATTGATATTGTTATTAAAATGTGCTATGATGAGGACAGCTGCTTCTTCCACTGTTGGAAGCTTTCTGGTGTTGACAACTGAGCCTGTTGTCGCTACTGTCCACCATGACGCAGCCACCATTTCCCCCTCCCCTGTCAAGACTGATCCCTCATCGACTAGTTTGTCTACACCTCTTTTATCAGCTAAGACCTCGACTACCCCTTCTGGGAAACCATGACATGTCTGTGGTCACATATAAGGTTTTCCTTTATCAACATAAGAAACTGCTACACACTGAAGGGGAATCTCTGAAGGCCTATTTGGATTGTCCAGTAGCCTGACACAACTTCGTGTGAAATGTCAGGAGCAAGATTATTAAGATGATGGTTACTATAACTGTGGTAAAAATTAAGACAAAAGACCCATTCATTTGTTTAGGGATGAGAAGCAATAGGAAAAGCACTGGAGATAATGCCACCCCGGTTATGACAGTTCCACACCAAAGTGTATGAGGAAGATCCCAAAAAGAACACAGAATTTACTCCTAGTACTTTCTGATGAAAAAGAAAGACCACCAAGAACAAATTCTGCATCTAAAATTGACAAACAAACGGATACAAACAGAGAATCAAGATGCTAGTTTGTAGGAAGCTGGCTTTCTATGTGGGGCAGTGAAAGGAAGTGCATCCTGCTGAGAGTTCAGTGGATCCCCAGTTGGTTTTTAGAGGCAAATTAGATGGAACTAATGCTGTATTTTGTGGTAGTGTCGGCGAGCTGTTAGGCTTATCAGAGGGTAGTGCTGAGTGTGAGTTGTACTCACAGAGTAATAAATGAGATCCAATCAGAGAATAAATCTGAGACCAAATTAGAAAAATAACACTTCTGTTCATGTATGTTTCCAACCCAAGAACTTTGTAATCAGATAAGCACTTTTTCAAGATTAATTACTTTTCAGATTCAAAAATCAAAACTGCAATTCTCAGAGTTCTTCAGTGTTAACCTACCGAGGAAAACAATATTCAGCAAACATAGGGTTAACAACTTACGAGGCCAATCTCAAAGAGTTAAGGTGAGTACTGGGCACTAATCGGAAACACACCAGCAGGTCGCTCCGGGCAGCACTGGGGCGGCCGGATGCAGGGATGCAGTAAGGTGTGGGGTGCCAAATGGTTTTTAATGGGATTTGGACCACGGGACATAGAGGCTGCAGGCTCTGACTAGAAAGCCAGTCTGAGACAACAAACAGATAGGTTCTAGACTTCGGGTGCGCTGGAACGTAGGTGTACCTTTGGTTACTTTCTCCAGGGCCAACAGGTGGTAGGGGTGTCGTTAGGCATCAGGTTTCTTCATCCGGGTGTACTTGAGTTCAGGGGATCCTGCTTGTTGAGGCCGTAGTCGTTGTCAGGGAGCCCAGAATGGAGGGAACCAGGGTGGACTCAAGCACAGAGGAGCCGGTGGACGTTGTTGGCACCAGTGACCCACATCAGATGTGGTCAAGGATGATGGGTGCAGTGATTGCTGAAGGTGTCGGGTTTTCTCACCACAAGTTCGCGGGAGATGGGGCCTGCGTGCAGAGGCTACAGGCAACTTGGGGAAGTCCAAGAGGGTTGAAACCTGAGTGGACTCAGACTCTGGACAGCTGGGCACCCTTGCTGGCACCGTTTGATGGCTTCACCTGGATTTGTGGACGTCTGGTGCAGAGGTCACTTCGGGTGTCGGGTCTTTGCTGTTCCGGAGGCTGCAGATTCCTTTCTTGAGACTTTGTTGCAGAGAAGATCTGCTGCTTACGGAAGTCTTGAGTCTTTATAGAAGGCAGTCAGTCCTCCTGTTTTTCTTGTAGGATCAGCTGCAGGACGAGTCATCTTTCTGGGCAGTCTGTAGAGGTCAGCAGGCAGGCTGGTGTGGCTGGTACGAAGTTAGCTGCTTATTCTTTTCCTCTTCTGCAGGTGTGACTCTTCTCAGTCCTTTGCTTCTTATGTCATGAGGATCTGACTTCTAGGGTGCCACCTAAATATTTAATTCTGATGGATACAACTACCTGTGGATTCCTCACCTAATGAATACTCCCATTGCGCCAGCATTCAACAGAAATCTTCTTCCTAGCTTCTGCACGTCGACGAGGAAGTCACATTTGCCCACGCGACGCTGTCTGACGTCATACAGGCAATAAGAGGTCCTCGCCGACGTCAGTTCCCTTTTTTCCATGCCATTTGAAACGGTTATCTTCGAGGGAGCTACCGTTGCTGTTTGGCAGTTACAGTGTGTTTTTTAGATGTGTTTTTTTCTCTGAAGTTACTATGTCTCAGAGGAAGTCAGGTTTTAAGCCCTGTCGAGAGTGTGGGGGCAAAATGTCGGTAACGGACCCACATTCTGACTGTTTGTGGTGTTTAAGTTCCGATCATGATGTGGCCAGGTGTGATTCATGTCAGCATATGAATCCGAAAGCCCTGAAGGAGCGGGAGGCCAAACTTTTTATGGCAAAGTCGAAGAAAAAGGTGAAGAGTCACCATTGGAAATCCTCCACACCGAAGTCTCATCGACGTCATCGAGACTCCTGGCGCCGTCGAGAATCACGGCGCTGGTCGAGTAAGGAGAGGTCCCGGCCGAGGTCGCCATCGACTCGGCGTCGGAAGACTTGGGAGGTCAGTCCCACAGTCACCCCACATCCGTCGACGCCGTTGCCTTCTCCAGCCTCACCGACTTCGCCCGGATCTTCGGGCCAGCCGCCTTCAGTATTTGAGGTTCCACAGCCTCAAATGTTCTCTCCGACGTCGCAGACGTCGAGGCCGGCATCGGTGTCGCCTTCGATCCAGGCACCCCAGTATCCGGCTTTTCCAGCAGCTGGAGCCGATAATACCGCATTTTTAAATGCAATGTTTTCCATCTTTCAGCAGATGGCTCCAGGTGGCGCACCGGCTGGGACTTCGGGTCCTTTGGCTTTTAACTTGGGTGCTCCGGCTCCGCTGCGACCAGCACCCTTCATGCCCTTTCTCCCCCTGGGGAACGTGGGCTCGGCGCCGGTGTCTGCTCCGGTGGCTCCAGAGACTTCGGCTCCGGGAGTTTCGACTTCAGCGGCTTCGGTGTTTCAGCCAGTGACGCCGTCTGGGCCTTCTGCGACTCCGAAGCAGTCTTCTCTTCCTCCGACTCCTGGTTCGGCGCCGAAGCTACCTTTGGCGCCTGTTGACCTGGCGTCGGACGGATCCGGTGATCGCCGTCGTTCTTAGACATCTGCTGACGCCATGTCGACGCCGAGGATTGAGGAGAGGCTGCACTCGAGGAGACGTGCTCTCCGTCTCTTGGAAGAACAAGAGTATCAGCAGATTCTGGAGGAAGGAGAAATTGAAGACTCTCGTGACGGTCTTCATGGGCTGGACACCGCTAGTGACCTTGATACTTCCCCTGATTGGGACTTGTCATCTCCGGGGGAGTATACTGAAGAGGCGGCCACTTTTCATGCTGTGATAAAGAAGGCAGCTAACTTCCTGGAACTGCCTTTGCCGGTGACTGAGGCGAAGCAGAATCTGCTGACAGAGGTATTGCATCTGGCCTCTACATCAGCAGAACCTCTTTTGCCGTTTAATGAGGCGCTGCTGGAACCTGTGTTGGAGGTCTGGAAGAAGCCGGTATCGTCTTCGGCTGTCAATAGGTCTGTGGCCAGGAGGTATCGGGCTGCACCGACTGACCCTGGCTTTCTTACCAGACACCCTACGCCTGAAAGCTTGGTGGTCCAGGCTTCCTGTTCGGCAAGGTCTGCACCTGGGTCTTTTCCATCAGTGCCATCGGATAGGGACTCCAAGAAGATGGACATGCAATCCAGAAAAGTGTTCTCGTCATGTAGCATGGCGTTAAAGTCCACCAATGCTACGTGTATTTTAGGGAGGTACATTTATGCTCTGATGGACGAAATAACATCTACGCATACAGAGGTTCCTCAAGGGCTGCTGAATCTCGTGTCGGATGCTCAAGCTGCTGCAACCCAGGTTATCCAATCTGGGTTGGATACAACTGACTCGGTGGCTAGAGCGATGGGCACGGCTGTGGTTACGAGAAGACAGGCTTGGCTTCGTAACTCAGGGTTTTCATCAGACGTGCAGTCGACCCTGTTGGACTTCCCTTTTGATGGAGACAAGCTCTTTGGTGCCAAGGCGGATTCGGCCTTGGAGAGGTTTAAGGAGAGCAGGGCCACGGCCAAGTCGTTAGGATTACAAGCCACTTCTTCTGCCTCCTCCAGATTTTTTAGGAGGTTTCGAGGATTTGGTCGTGGCTCATCCTCCTCCTTTCGGGGGAAATTCCAACAGCCTACCTCTTCTCTCGCCTATAGATCTTTTAGAGGGAGGGGTAGGGTCCGTACCAGGGGAGCCTCTCAGCAGCACTCTGCCTCTTCCTCTTCCTCTGGAGGGGTGCAGCAGGGGAAGCAGCCTTAGGCTTCCACCAATTCCCACTCACTCCTCTCCTGTAGGGGGAAGGTTACTGTATTTTCTTCACAAGTGGGAGGTCATCACATCAGACGCCTGGGTTACCAGCATTGTGAGAAAAGGCTACACCCTTCCCTTTCGGGAGTTTCCGCCCCCCATCCCGCCCCGCCCTTCTTATTGTTCAGAAGAACACCTCCTGTTGTTAGAACAGGAGGTTCAAGTCCTCCTTTTAAAGGGCGCAGTGGAGTTGGTTCCAGAGCAGGAAAAGGGTCAAGGTACTTCCTGATTCCAAGAAGGATGGTCGGTTGAGACCAATCCTGGACCTGAGGATTTTGAATTGGTTCCTCAAACAGGAAAAGTTCAAGATGCTGACCCTAGCTCAGGTGCTCTTGGCGTGGAACAAGGGAGATTGGATGGTGCCTGTCGACTTGCAGGATGCTTATTTTCATATCCCGATACTCAAGTCGCACAGGAAGTATCTCCGGTTTGTGGTGGGGCCGCAGAACTATCAGTTTGCGGTCCTCCCGTTTGGTCTTACTTCAGCACCTCGAGTCTTCACGAAGGTGATGTCGGTGGTTGCGGCAGAGCTCAGAAGGAAGGGGATAGCAGTATTTCCTTACGTGGACGACTGGTTGATCAAAGCCAAGTCCCCGGAGCTTGTGTTGCATCATCTGCAGTCGACAACCCAGTTGTTGTTCAACCTTGGCTTTTCGGTGAACGTGCCCAAATCTCACCTAGAGCCCTCTCAACGCCTCCTGTTCATAGGGGCAGTACTGGATACAACATTGAATCGAGCCTTTCCTCCGCCTCAGCGGATTCAAGACATTCAGGCGTTGGTTCCAATGTTTCAAAGTAGAGCGGTCATTCCAGTCCTCAAGGTCCTACGTCTGCTCGGTCTGTTTGCCTCTTGCATACTGTTGGTCACGCATGCTCGCTGGCACATGAGGGCTCTTCAGTGGTGCCTCCGAAGGCAGTGGTCTCAACACAAAGGAGATCTCGAAGGTTCTGTCAAGATCTCCAGAGATGCTGCCACGGATTTGAAGTGGTGGATTGCAGACAACAATCTTTCCCGGGGAAGGCCGTTCATGCAGCCTCCACCAGTGACCACGGTCATAACGGATGCTTCCACTCTAGGGTGGGGAGCTCATTTGGGGGACCTGGAGATCAAAGGGCTTTGGTCTCCAGGGGAACAGATGTTTCATATCAATCTGTTAGAGTTACGGGCTGTAAGTCTGTCTCTCAAGGCCTTCCTCCCATCCCTTCGCGGTCAGTCGGTTCAGGTCCTGACGGAAAATACTACCGCAATGTGGTATATAAACAAACTGGGAGGAGTGGGGTCGTACCTTCTCTGCAGAGAAGCTCTTCGGCTATGGTCCTGGGCAAAGGACCATCAGATTTGCTTGGTAGCAAATCATCTGGCCGGAGTCTTGAATGTACGTGCGGACAGTCTCAGTCGACATTTCTCGGCCGACCACGAGTGGCGTCTCCATCCAGATCAAGTCCGTCTAATCTTCCAGATGTGGGGGTTTCCTCGGATAGATCTGTTTGCCACCCGGGAGAACTCGCACTGCCCGTTATTCTGCAGCCTCCAGTATCCGGTGCAGGGAGCGTTGGGGGATGCGTTCCAGAGAACCTGGTGCGACCGGTTGCTTTACGCGTTTCTCCCCATACCCTTGATTCCTCGAGTGTTGAGGAAAATACGCCAAGACCGGGCCCAAGTAATCTTAATTGCTCCGTATTGGCCAAGGAGGGTGTGGTATTCCGACCTTCTTCAACTCTCAATGTGCCCTCTGCTCCGTCTCCCTCTCAGGGCAGACCTCCTCTCGCAGTCGCAGGGGCAGGTTTTACACCCCAACCTCCAGAGCCTGCACCTTCATGCCTGGAGATTGAACGGGGCAACCTTGAGTTCCTTTTCTCTCCCGCCTGATGTAGTGGATGTTATCTTAGCGGCCAGGCGACACTCCACTAAATCTATCTACGCTAATAGGTGGTCTAAATTTGTGATATGGTGTGGAGAGAGGCAGATTGATCCCTTACGTGCTCATTTGTCGGATGTTTTATCTTTTGCTTTGTCTTTAGCACAGGGGGGTTGTGCAGTGGCTACTGTTAAGGGTTACTTGTCTGCCTTGTCAGCCTTTATTTGTCTTCCAGACCAGCCTTCATTATTTAAATCTCCTATAGTACTTAGATTCTTGAAGGGCCTTATGAATACATTTCCTACAAATCCTTTCGTTATGCCTCAATGGGATTTGTCCTTGGTCCTAACTTTCCTTATGGGGTCCCCTTTTGAGCCTATGCATTCTTGCCCCTTAAGATTGTTAGTTCTTAAAACAGTTTTCCTGGTTGCTATAACATCTGCAAGGAGAGTGAGTGAGTTGCAGGCTCTATCGGTAAAACCCCCTTATACAACTTTTTATGGGGATAAGGTGGTGTTGAGGACCAAGGCTGCTTTCCTTCCGAAGGTTGTTTCACCCTTTCATTTGGCACAGACAGTTACTCTGTCCACGTTTTATCCTCCGCCTCATCCTTCAAAGGAAGAAGAGAGACTACACCTCTTGGACCCAAAGAGGGCGTTAAGCTTCTACATAGACAGGACGAAGGATTTCAGGCTGGCGGATCAGCTTTTCATCAGAAACGTGGGAAAGAGGAGAGGAAAGGTAGTCCACAAGAGAACACTCTCCAGGTGGGTTGATCTTTGCATTAAAATGTGTTACTCTTTAGCAAAGAAGGATCCTCCTGATGGTATTAGAGCTCATTCCACCAGAGCTAAGTCGGCCACTTCGGCCTTGGCCAGGGGTGTTCCGGTGGTCGACATCTGCAAGGCCGCAACTTGGTCGTCCCTTCACACTTTTGCGAAACATTACTGTTTGGACTCTGAGGTCAGAAGGGACGGCCATTTTGCACGGTCAGTGCTGCAGGATTTCTTGGTTTGACCATTCAGGCACCCACCACCGAGCGCGGTACTGCTTTGGGACTCTATTCATTAGGTGAGGAATCCACAGGTTGTTGTATCCATCAGAAGAACGAGTTACGGCTGGAGGCTAACATTGTTATATTTTTAAAAAAAGAGAAGAACCCACTTTTACCAGGCTCCTACCGACCTATCTCATTGATAAACGCGGATGCCAAATGGTATGCCAAAATCCTTGCGGTTAGGCTTAGCCGAGTTATTGGTGGGCTTGTTTCCCCTTGGCAACATGGGTTTATTCCCGGGCGGGGGACCGCCGATCATGTTAGGCGTGTTATCACCATGTTAGATGCATCTCAGGTTATGGCGGCCCCTATGGCATTAATATTATTAGATGCCGAAAAGGCTTTTGACCGGGTCAATTGGAAATACTTATGGACAGTGCTCAGTAAAGTTAATATAGGGGCTGGTTTTATTAAGGCTATATAAGGTTTATATCAGAAGCCCCTTGCTTGAATTCAATTAGCCGGGGCAATTTCAGAACCCTTCTATATTACAAGAGGAACTAGGCAGGGCTGCCCCTGCTCCCCTTTATTGTTTGCACTCTATATAGACCCCTTGATTCAGAAGTTATTGCAAAGTACATTGATCTCGCCTATGGTAATGGCGGAGGGCAGGTTTAAAATTTTGGCATATGCTGATGACATAGCCGTCACTACTCCTGAACCAGGGAAGGCTATCGAACAAATAGAGAAACTAGCTGCGGAGTTTGGGCAAATCTCAGGCTATGCATTAAATAGGAGTAAATGCCAAATATTGGGCAATGAGTGGGCCATTATTGAATACAACAGGAGGGCCAATCAAGTGACCTATTTAGGTGTCAGATTGTCGGTTAATTTGGACTTGATAGTAGAGAGCAATCTTGCTCCTGTCTTAGCTAAAACCAGGAAAGAGTTGCATCATATGAACAATCTGCATTTAACAATTATTGGTAGATGCAATCTTATTAAAATTATTTTTTTACCTAGGGTCCTATATTTTTCCGCACTATCCCGCTGGAATTTAACAAAGAATGGTTTAAGCATATGGAGAGTTTAGCGACTAGTTTTATCTGGTCTTTTAAAAAAGTACGGCGGGCATATAAGTATTTAGTGCTACCCAGAGAGAGGGGGGGGTGGGCGGCCCCTCATTTTCTTTTTTATTACTGGGTATCTGCACTGCAATATATCCAACCATTAATTATTCGACAGGCTGATAATCGAGATTTTGGCGAAATTTGTCCTACTATATATAATATGATTTGGGGAAGTCATGCCAATGCAGCTTTCTTGAGAACAGTGGAGCCTAGTTACTTTAAAAAAGTTAAGTTCAAGACTGTCTGGGCTGCATTTAAGGTCTGGACCAATGTTAAAAAAAAAATTGGAATCGGCCGGATCAATTTTTACACCCCAATTTTGAATTTGTCGGTACTTCCTGACATTTTTAAGGATGAATACTGTACCAGGTGGGCACAGCTTGGTGTTCGGTGTATTAGTGATTTCTATGGGAATACCCACCTTAAATCTTTTGAAGAACTGACAAGTGAATTTTCATTAAACACCAAGGATTTTTTTAAATATTTGCAAATTAGACATTTTTTGGGGGTAAATTTTAGATCAGCATCTGGCCAGGTGGGGGATAGAATCCCAGTTATGGAGGTTCTTCATAACGCCACTAGATGGCGGGTCTGCTCGCTTTATCCGCTCTTCTTGAACTTAATGCCAGATGACTTGAGTAAACAGGCGGAGAGATGGGCTCGGAATATTGGAGCTTCATAAGTGGCAGTATGTACTTCTTTAGATATGGCACTGCGTTTTATATTATCTGCTGGGCCACAAGCCCAACATTATAAAACTATTTTTCACTTATATTATACTCCCGCTAAGCTATTTAATTGGGGCAGCTCAAGGGGGGTGGTGTGTCCCAGATGTAAGAGTGTATCGGCCGACCTGGTACATATGTTTTTTAAGTGCAGCAGGCTACATGAATTTTTTACTGATATGGCTAACTTTTTAACTAGGCTAACCCATCGGGAGGTGGTAATTTCACCGCAATTAGTATTACTTGGAACTGATGGAGTGGTATCCCCAGAATATTCACAGAGGTTTCTGTTTCTAGCCATGTCTGTGGCCCGCTGCTGTATTGCATCTGATTGGTTGGAGTCAACTCCACCAACTTTTAACCATTGGCTGGCTCGGATGTGCTCATTGTTTTATTTAGAGATGGGCGCTTATGCGTGTAAGGGCCGCGGGCGTAGACGGTTGGGTGAAGCTATCTGGGCCCCGTTTGCACAGTGGCTAGGTAATAATTGAATCAGGCTCGTAGGGGATCTATTCATTTATTTAATTATGCTCAACTTTGGCACTTTATTTGTATTCTAATGGCCATGAACAGGCTATTTCATACGCCCCCTCTCAGTGGTCTTGTGTCTGCTGTAGATTGATTAAATGAATTTATGTAATGATGTGTATTTATTTAATGTATTCATTGTATTTATTCAGCCTTATTTCTGCTTTGGTATTTGTACACTGTGCATCTTCAATAAATTTTTTTTTAAAAAAGAACGAGTTACTTACCTTCGGTAACGACTTTTCTGGTGGATACATAAGCTACCTGTGGATTCCTCACGGTACCACCCGCCTCCCCGTTGCCTGTTTGGTCTAACCAAGTAATTCTTGAGTGTGCTCCTCTTGGCTTTGAGGATTGGTATAGATTATGTATATATGTGTATATGTGTGTATATATATATATATATATATTTTTGTTTATATATAGTTTATATATTTATCTACTTGTTAAAAAAAATATATATATATATTAAATTAGTAGTCCATCTTCTCACAATGATGTGTTGTTTACAATGTCATTAAATATGGCTATTGTCTTTCATCTCAATGGATTATTGTTCTCAGGCACGTAAAAAATGTTGGTACTGACGTTGGCACGTCGGCGAGGATCTCTTATTGCCTGTATGACGTCAGACGGCGTCGCGTGGGCAAATGTGACGTCCTCGTCGACGTGCAGAAGCTAGGAAGAAGATTTCCGTCGAATGCTGGCGCAATGGGAGCATTCATTAGGTGAGGAATCCACAGGTAGCTTATGTATCCACCAGAAAAGTCGTTACCGAAGGTAAGTAACTCGTTCTTTAGGTGCATTACTGGGAGTGCCAGGCGGTAGCCATTGAGCTGCCCACCTTTAGAGTTATTACACCCTTTCTTTGACCACTTCTGCTGGGAAGCGGGCATAACCCTAACCCTAGTGGCCTAATTCCTTCCAGACAAGAATGAGAAATTTGAAAAGTGGTTTCCACTTCAGCTCGTCCATCTTAGGGGTGTGACTGGCATGAATTGGGCACACCTCCTAGAATGCCTTGTTTTCCTGCGTTTGCTGCCACTAAAAAAGGTGTCCGGACAGGGGGTTTGGTTATCTCCACCATCTGGAGAGACCTGGGTCACATTACAAAGGCAGCTAGGCCTTTGAAGCTCCCCACCCTGGAAATTCCATCCTGCCTGGGTGAGGCCCAGTGCAGGCTTTTGTCTTTGGCCCTCGAGAGCGCTGGCTCTCACCTTGGGGAGCCAGGAACACGTCTGTGGTGGCTGAACTGGTCAGGACTAGTCAGTCAACCCACTAGTAGCTGGTAGATTTTCAGGGGGCACCTCTAATGGTGCAGGCATTGATAATCCCTCACTGACATCAGTGAGGGTTTATTAATCTGATATGTTTCTGATACCGAACATCTCTACATTCAGAGAAGCCATCATGTAGCTGGAAAACACATAGTGACCAGTGTCCAGAACATGCATTTAAAATGGCTTTCCTGGACACTTACTATGTCTAAGAATTGACAAAGACCTTGCAGGGGCATTTCTGCTCGTGCAGATATGCCTTCACATGTAATATATATAATATATATATGTTTTGTACCGTAGTGACTTAGTGGGTGTTAAAGGTTTTGCCAGTTGGGACAAATGACTGTGCAGTTTTTCTTTGGGGGGGGGGGGAAATCTGCCACTGGGGACCCAGTTAGCAGAAACCCAGTACACTTGCAGTCAAAATTACATCGGAAACCAGGCTAAAAGTGTAGGTGTGGGGGAGTGATTTGCCCGTTGATGGATCTGTCTGCAAAGACCATCCCATTGACTATAGCTTTGTCTACGAAGGCGTAGATGAATTTAACTTCAATGCCAGTGGCTAGTGGTGTTGACAACGATCTCTACGAGAACGACCACCATCTCTGCGCCGTTGACAAAAGCATCGATGATGACAATTTCGTGGTCGTCGAGACCGTCAATGGCTGCAAGAAGGTCAACGACTCAGTTGACGCACACTTCCTGTCTCTTATCAGTGAAGATTCCATCGGGTTTGACGTTGTCGATGACCACTGCAATGACAGGGAGAGGGGTGGTTGTTCTTTTCAGAAAAGGGCATTCCAATATTGTTGCAATCTGATCTTTCCAAGATCTCTCATTTGCCTCCAGTTCGTCTAGTGGTGATGTAGGAGTTGCCAACAATCTGCACCTGACGACCCCGGCTCATGTCCAGGAGAACTAACACTCAGAGAGGACCCCCAGGCGACTCCAACGACGTGGACACCCTGAGACTACCTCCCTGCACCCCCACAGAGGCACCTGCAGAGAGAATCCAGAGGTTCCCCCTGACCACGGCTGCCCATTAACAAAGAACCCGACGCCTGGAAGAAGCACTGCACCCGAAGCCCCCAGGCCTGAGAGAAACAAACCAACTACTGGTGCAGGAGCGACCAGAAGGCGTCTCTCTTCCTTTTCCAGTCGGTGGCTGGCTCGAGAAGCCCCCCTGTGCCCTGCCTGCATCGCCCGGGTCTCCAATGATTTCAACCTAAAACCCGACACCTACTTCACACACTGCACCCGGCTACCCCTGTGCCGCTGAGGGTGTATTTTGTGTGCCTGTTTGGGACACCCCGCCCCCCTGTGCTCTACAAAACCCTCCTGGTCTGCTCTCCGAAGACGCAGGTACTTACGTGCTAGCAGACTGGAACCGGAGCACCCCTAGTCTCCATAGGCGCCTATATTATTTGGGCCCTACTTTGACCTCTGCACCTAACCAGCCCTATGTTGTTGGTGCTGGGTGTTTGGGGTTGACTTGAACCCCCAGTGGTGGGCTGCCTATGCCCTGGAGACTGAACTTGTAAGTGCTTTACTTACCTGATAATCTACTTGTACTTAGCTCCCCCAGTATATGTTGATTTTTGCACTGTGTCCACTTTTAAAATAGCTTATTGCCATTTTTGTCAAAACTGTGTACGTTACTGTTTTAATTCAAAGTTCCATATTTACCTATACCAAGTACCTAACAATTTATGTACTTAGCTGAATTCTGAATCTTGTGGTTCTAAAAATAAATTAAGAAAATAATATTTTTCTATATAAAAACCTATTGGCCTGAAGTTAAGTCTTTGAGTGTGTGTTCTCATTTATTGCCTGTGTGTGTACAACAAATGCTTAACACTACCCTCTGATAAGCCTACTGCTCGACCACACTACTACAAAATAGAGCATTAGTATTATCTAATGTTGCCACTATTAACCTCTAAGGGGAAACCTTGGACTCTGTAGGAAAGTGGCTCTGTATATACTATCTCAAAGTGAGAGATAGTGTGCACAGAGGGGAAGGTCAGTCTTCCACCAGAGCTCTTCCCTCAGCCTCCAGTGGACGTGGAAGGTTGGAGAGGCGTTTTTCTGGGGAAAAAAACGCTTACGGTACCCGTCGAGGATATCAACGTTTAGAGGAGGTACGGCGCAAACATGCTCACCGTCGAAGTCTGGCTCGTCGTCTAACGACATCGAGAGACCGCACGACGTGAAGAGGCTGCACGACGTCGATAGACTGCACGACGTCAGACCTCTGGATGCACGACGTCAGGAAGTGTCGATGTCGGTGGAGTCGACGTTGAGACTAAGGAAACGTCTCTGTCACAGTCCGACGTCGGTACATCGACGACGGGTAAATGGTCGGCATTTGAAGAGTCCCTTGACGTCAAGGGCACAGAAAACTCCCAAAAGGAGAAGGATCTATTCCTCATCGGAGTCACAGCGTACCAGAGACCTTTCTCCTTCACTGGTTCGCCTTCCTTCCTTCATCACCTTCTACTCCTCCCACCACCTCTCCTCCGGCTGCAATTCTTCCAACTCATCCTCCACTTGAAGGTCTGCCTACCCCATTGCCAGCTTCTCCGGTGCTCCTGACACCTGCACCACTTCCGGTGCCTCAAGTACCAAACACCACTCCAGCTCCTAGACCGTGCTCAAGATCGCACCAACATTCATATCATAGCCATCATACATCTGGCCGTTCTACAACGAGATCAAGACACTCCCATCAAAGATCAAGGTCACGTTCTTTCCGACGCTACCACGGAGACTCCTCATCGTCTACCAGAGACCCTTCACCCACTCTGACTCCCCTCAACCTCGTCCTTTACCAGTGTACGATGTTAACACCTTTCAGGAAGTTCTAGTTCGAGGCGCAGCAAAACTAAACATTCCTATGGCTGTCCCAACACCAACTACTTCAGTCATTTTTGAAACACTGCAACAACGTACAGCCTCAAGACCTTTACTTCCCCTGATGCCGGATTTTCTTGAACCCACCATGGAAGTCTTCCTTACACTGGCCACGACAAAGTCTGCGCCTTCCAGACTAATAAAGTATCATTCTCCGGAACAAGACCCTTTGTTTCTGCGCTCTGACCCTCCACCTGATTCCGTGGTGATCCAGGCGGCCCGCAAATCTCACCCCACTTCTCCATCTGCTACCGCTCCTCCTGACAAAGAGAGTAGAAGATGGATTCAGCAGGCCGCAAAGTATGTAGTTCGGCAGCAACATCCATAAAAGCAGCAAGCACTACAGCCCTCTTAGGAAGATAAGATAGGGGCTTGTGGGATTCTCTACTCCAATTTGAAGACCATCTCCCAAGGGATCAGAAAGAGGATTGTTTTAGAAATTGTAAAGGAAGGCGCCATGGTCTTGAACCAGATGATTAGCGCAGCGGCGGACTCATCCTTGATCTCGGCACATGCATACTGCCATGGGATATCCTCAAGGAGGCATGCTTGGCTGCACCACATCCTGAAACCAGACGCTCAGCAACGCATTCAGAACGTGCCATTTTCAGGATCCACAGTGTTCGGCTCTCATGCCGACGATGAAATGGCAAGGATGAAGGAAGATCTGGACACTTTAAAAGCAGTAGGTCTTGAAAAATCTAAAGACCGAAGATCCTTCCATCCCTTCCAGCGCCACTACCCATCTCAGAGGGTTCAGACTCCTCACTGGCTCTCTAGTAAATCTCAGCAGCAGTTCCAACAAGCCTATCAGCCTCAACGCAAACAACAAAGAGGACGAGTGGTACACCAGCCCAATCAGGGTACTAGACAACAACCAGCCACAAAACCCTGAACGTTTTCTTCCCCTGAGCCACTCTGGTGAGGGGAAGCGTCACCAATTAATTGACAGAGTGGCAACGAATGACAGCAGACACTTGGGTTTTAAACATTGTGCAGAATGGGTATTGTCTCAGATTTTCCACTCCACCTCCAAGTATTCCGCCAAGGTCAGCCACTTCTTATTTCGACCTACTAAAGGCTGAAGTTTCCATATTGCTAGAAAATAAAGCAATAGAACCGGTTCCCCTCAACCAGAGGGGAAAGGCATTTATTCAAGGTACATTCTCATCCCAAAAAGGACAAAAAGGAATTCAGACCCATTCTAGACCTGAACGTTGCCAACAAATGGATCCAAAAGGAAAAGTTCAGGATGGTGGCCTTACACCAAAAATATCCCCAGATTCAATAAGGAGACCAGCTTTGCTCATTCGACCTACACAACTCCTACTTTAATATCCCCATTGCAGAAAAACATCGGAAGTTTCTACAATTTGTGGTGGGGAAAACAACACTACCAATACACTGTCCTTCCATTTGGTCTCAAATCAGCACCCAGAACTTTCTCAAGGTGCATGGCTGTCGTGGCAGCACATCTCCGAAAGTACAGAATATTTGTCTACCAATATCTGGACGACTGGCTTATCAAGGCAACCACCTTTCCAGAAGCACTTCAAATGGACATGTGACCTCCTTTATCACCTATGACTGCTTGTCAACTTTCTCAAGTCCGCGGCATCACCTGTCCAGAAACTGCACTACTTAGGAGCTACCATAGACACGCTGCAGGGAAAAGTGTCCCTTTCGGAGGAACATCGCTTACTAATACTACAGAAGTGCTGCATGCGCAAGACTATCCGTTGCCCAACAGTATGCACAGTTTCCCCACTTCTTGGCTCCGTTGCCTCCTGCATCTTCCTAACTCCCAACGCTCGCCTCCAAATGTGACCTCTCCAGGAGTGCCTGGAGGACCAATGGAATCAACTGACGGGAAACTGGGAAGACAGAATAATTCTATCCACCCATGCAATTGAATCCCTCAGTTGGTGCTCGCCAAGCAATCTACTACAAGGAATGCTTTTTTGTCCACATGCTCTGTCTCAGACCATTGTGACTGATGCTTCTCTTCTCGGGTGGGGAGCTCATGGATCACCTACAAATACAAGGCCTCTGGTCTCCAAGGGAGGAGTCTTACCACATCATTCTCCTCGGGCTATGTGTGGTTCCCTAGCTCTCAAGGCTTTTCTTCCTTTATTCAACACTGACACCTTGATTGTCCAGATCGACAATACAACCACCATGTGTTACCTGAACAAGCAGGGGGGGAACCAAATCCAGAGTCTTGTCTCAATAGGTCCAGACGATATGGCACTGGTACCTAGCCAGAAATGTGAAGATAACAGCTCACCTTCCAGGCGTTCAGAACATACAAGTGAATGCCCTCAGCAGGGTTCTAGATGAGAACCACAAGTGGGTACATTGTTAAAGATATATTCTGTTTGTGGGGCACACCTTCTGTCGATCTTTCCACCACAGCGGACAACAGAAAATGCTGCGGCTTCACCGCTAGGTTTTACCATCCAGAATCATTGGGGAGTGTTCTGTGGATAGACTTATCCAACAAATTTCTGTATGCCTTTCCACCAGTTCCCCTGATCCCAGCAGTCCTAATCAAACTCTGTTACCTCAGACAGAATGGTCCTCATTGCACCAGAATGGCTGAGACAATGGTGGTTCCCAGTCCTCCTTCACCGGTCACTCTGACCACATCTCAGGCTTCCATGCAGGCCAGACCTCCTGATGAAATTCGGAGGTCAGGTGAGACACCCCAACCTCTCCTCAAGTTTGGCTGCATGGCTCCTGAGCTAGTACAGTATGGACACTTACATCTTCCACAGGACTGTATGGAAGTTCTAAAAGAGGCAAAACGGCCTTCCACCGAGTTGCATATGCCTCCAAATGGAAGAGATTTTGCATCTGGTGTTCCTCGAAGAAGATGGACCCGTCATCTTGAGAGGAGGATATCCTCCTACCATGTGTTACACCTAGCAAAATCTGGTCTGCAATTCTATTCTATTAAAGTCCATCTGGCAGCTCTGACTGCATACAGAAAAGGTCCTTCACAAACCTCTTTCGTTAAGCTGACAGTCATAAAAGATTTCCTAGAGGGTCTATAGAAACTTTTTCCACCACTTAGGCATCCTTCTCCACCATGGTAGCTGAACATGGTTCTTTCACGCCTCATGCATCATCCATTTGAGCCCATTCACAAAGGATCTCTCCAACACCTCACTTGGAAAACGGCTTTCCTTGTGGCAGTGACATCAACACGCAAGGTTAATGAGATTCAGGCTCTCTGTGCTCATGAGCCCCACACAGAGTTCCACTCCTCCAAAGTAGTGATGCGAACACATCCTAAATTCTTACCCAAGGTTATCTCTAACTTTCATGTCAACCAAACGATTCCCTTGCCAACTTTCTTTCAAAACCCATCCACTGAAGCTGAGAAGGCACTCCACTCTCTAGACGTAAAGAAGGTTTTAAAATTCTACTTGGATAAAACCAAATCTATTAGAAAATCACAACACTTACTTATTAATTATGGGCCGTTCGTACCGGCTGGCCACCTCTAAACAAACGATCTCTAGGTGGATTGTCTCTTGTATTCTTTATTGCTACCAACTAGCTAACAAAACGCTAGCTAGCAGACCAAGAGCACATTCTACCAAAGGCAAGTCTGCCACGACTGCCTTGTTGAGAAATGTTCCCCTGGCAGGTATCTGCAGGGCTGCGACCTGGATGTCTGTCCACACACGTTCACTAAACATTACTGTCTTGACTCTGATACCAGGACAGATGCTCAAGCAGGACAAGCTTATTTCAGGAACCTTTTTGCAGTATAGCGCATAGCAGTATTCGGTCTACTCCCCCGCTGTTTCTGGGATGTGCTTGCTATTCTGTTCAGCGCTTATGACTATACATGGAAATCTCCTATGAGAGAAGGAATAGTTTCTTACCTGTGACTCCAGTTCTCTCGTAGGGGTATTTCCATGATAGTCATAAGCAACCCTCCCTCCTCCCCGGTGGAGTAGACAAAATAATAACTCGGGTATACCATGACTCGCCGCAATGACTGCTTACAAAAAGAACTGAGGTAACTGCCTCATTCTAGGTATGATGGGATACTGGAGGTCTGCCTGTTCTTTAAGACACAGTCCCCTTTTTCTTCATTTATAATGGCAGCCTATGGGCTACACTGCCCTGCACTCCTTCATCCTTATTCTGCATTACGAAAAGATTTGTGAAGGATTAGTTTTCTGCAAACATTTTCAACACTTTCATGCATTTGAACGCATGTGCCTTAGCATATTGTCCTTTTTGAAAGCAGACAAGATGAAGAATTTCGGACACTGTAGTCTTTCCTTTAGGCTGCATATTGACATTCTTAAGTGACTTTGCAGGCCTTCCTGAAGTAATGCGAACATCAACACTTAAGGTATTTTAAAAAAGTGCTCCAGGGTCCCTGCAGGCGGGTGCAACTATTCAGTGCTTATGACCATCATGGAAATACCCCTACGAGAGAACTGGATTTACAGGTAAGATACTATTCCTTACAGTTTCAGTCTCCCGGTTTTAGGAAGTCCTCCGGTTGGGGTTCTAATTAACCCCAAACACCCACCACCAGCAACACTATGCCAGCCGGGTGCAGAGGTCAAAGTTGAACAATTTTTTTACGTGGGCTCCTACGGAGACAGGGGGTACTCAGATTCAGGCCAGCAGGTAAAGGGGGCATTAGAGGAGCACTGGAAGGACCACAAGTAGGCACCAAACACACACCTTCAGCGGCACAGGGGCAGCCAGGTGCAGGGTGAAAACAGAACCTCTGGTTTACAATGTTGGTCTTTGCGGAGACCCCCCGGGGTCACTCAAAGGCTGCAGGCGAGGTCCAGGGGGGTGTCTCAGGCACACCACTGGTCAGACAGGGAGGAGGGCCGCCTGCTGAACGTTGAGGCACCGGGGGTTGGTTTCTCCAAGGCCTAGGGGCTGCGGGTGCAGAGTGTTCTTAGGCGTCGGATTTCTTCGTCCGGAGCTTTGTGGTCAGGGGGATCCTCGGGATTCCCTCTGCAGGCGTTGTCGTGGAGAGGTCAACCCAGGGTAGGCACTTACTTGCAATCACCTGGGACCCTCTCTTGCTGGTTGAACCAAATGGACACAGGACGTAGGCGTCAGGGGCACAGGGGTCAGGACTCACGCTTCCGGAGTGAGGTGGGAGTCCTTGGTTGTAGGTTTTCTTAGACCGAGCCGCTATCCTCAGGAGTTCTTGGTCCTTTTGGGTGCAGGGCAGTCCTCTGGAGTTGGCAGAGGTCACTGGTCCCGCTGGGCGCATCACTCGTCTTTTGCATGTTCTTTGAAGCAGGAGTCAGGCCGGTAGGGCTGGGGCCAAAGCAGTCGTCTTCCTTCTTCTCTGCTGGAGGTTTCAGCTTAGCAGTCCTTCTTGTAGGGCGCCAGGAATCTGGTGAGCTGGGTTCAGGGAGGCCCTTAAATCCTAGATTTAGGGGCGTTTTAGGGGTCAGAGGGCAGTAGTAGCCAATGGCTACTATCCCTGAGGGTGACTACACCCTCCTTGTGCCAACTCCCTTTGAGGAGAGGGGCACATTCCTATCCCTTTTGGTCCCTGTCCTCCAAACCAAGATGGAGGATTCTGCAGGGAGGGGTGATCCTGGCTAAGGTGGTCACTCCTCCCTGTTTTTCCTAATTTTCCTGCCAGACTTGCTGCCAAAAGTGTGACTTTGTGCTGGGGGGTGGGCATCTCCACTATCTGGAGTGCCCTGGGGCACTGTAATCAGAGGCTTGGGCCTTTGAGTCTCACCGCTAGGCGTTACAGTTCCTGTTGGAGTGGGGGAGGGGGGGGGGGGTGAAGCACCTTCACCCAGGACAGGCTTGTTTTCTGACCACAAAGTGCACAAAGCCACTCTCACTCCATGTGGTCACAAAATTGTGTGAAAGGGGCAGGCCTGCACACATCGATCATTCCGACACTACCAGTTTGGCAGACATACAGGGGGCATCTGTAAGATGCCCTCTGGGTGCATTTTTCAATAAATCCCACACTTTCCAGTATTCAGTGAAGCTATTATGGAGCTATATATGGCTTCACTGCACTTACAATGTCTAAGAATGGACTTAGTCACTGTAGGGGCATATTACTCATGCAGCTATGCCCTCACCTATGATATAGTGCACCCTACCTTAGGGCTGTAAGGCCTGCTGGAGGGATGACTTACCTATGCCACAGGCAGTAATTTGTGGGCATGGAACCCTGAGAGGGACTTTGTCTTGTTGTCCTCACCAGCACACACAATCTGCAAGGCAGTGCGTATGTGCTCAGTGAGGGGTCCCCTAGGATAGCTTAATACATGCTGCACCCCTTAGAGAACGTCCCTGGCCACAGGGCCCTTGGTACCATGGGTACTTTTTTACAAGGGACTTAAGCGTGGGCCAGGGTTGTGCCAATTGTGGAAACAAAGGTACAGTTTTAGGGAAAGAACACTGGGGCTGCGGCCTGGTTAGCAAGGTCCCAGCCCACTTTCAATCAAAGTTGGTATCAACACTAGGCAAAAAGTGTGTGTGGGGGGGGTGTAATCATGCCAACAGCAGCACTTTCTTACTTCCATGCACTCTGGTGGCTCCTTAGAGGATTCCCAGCATTGCTCCTACCAGTCTTCCAGTGTTCTCCTGGCAGTCCAAGCTGCTGCCACCCCTTAGACAGGTTTGTGCCCTCCTGTTGCTTGAACAGCTTAAGCACCGGAAGGCAGAACAAAGGATTTCCTCTTTTTGGCGGGGGGGGTTTAACATCCTCTCCCTTTGGAAATAGGGGTTCCATGGCTTGGGAGGGGTATGCTCTGAAGGGCCCATGAGTAGTGCACAGAGCTCCTCCACAGGGGCCCTGGGTTATGCTATCTTGAATCCAAGGTGGGCAGGGACCTCTGAGAGCATCTGAGTGGCCAGGCAGGTAACGTCAGTGCCCCCTCCTGATAGGTGGTCACCTGGCTAGGTGACCAATCCCCCTTTCAGGGCTATTTAGGTCTCTCTTTTGGGTGGGTCCTCAGATTTGATGTGCAAGACTCCGGCAGGACTCGTCTGCAACGTTTACTTTGTCTTCTGGCCACTGGAACCACAATTGGACTTCACAGCAACTGACAATCTGCAGCTATAGTGACAACTCTGCTCTGCAACGTTGTTTCTCCAGCTCTTTCCAGCGACCGTAACATTTCCCCAGCCGTGCGTCCTCTGAGGGCGGCAAGTCTTCAGTCTGCACAAAGAAGCAAGAAGGAATCTCCCTTGGAGTGAAGGAGTCACTCCCCTGCATCCGCAGGCACCTACTGCTTCAATGACTGGCTGCGTGGATCCTGCATCTCAGGTGGTGGTCCGAAGTAGTCTTCTTGGTCCTCTCTGCCAGCTGTCCAACTTTGTTGGAGGTAAGCCCTTGCCTTCCCACACATGACAGTACGCCCGCACACCGCGCCTCTTGCAGCTGCCAAGGCTTGTTTGAATCTCCTCCAGGGGAACCTCAGGCTGCATGCAGCTCCAGCACTCTGCATAGCTCTCCTGCGGTGTGGGATCCCCTACTGTAGTGCTGTGTGGGCTCCTTCTGCAACTTTTCTCCCCGTGCTGTAGGACTCCTGTGGGTGCCGCCTTAGCTCCAGGGGGCTCTGTGTCGCTGTGGGTCCCCTCCGAGTAGTCCTGGACCTTGCTGGTCCCTGGCAGCACCACTGTTCCACTATCTGTAAATTTGCCTTTGCTAAGGCTGGTTGGTAGAATTCCTGCACACTCATTTGCAATCTTCATTCCAGCATGGGACATCTTCTGCATCCCTCAGGATACCTTTCTGAGGAGATCAGGCCACCAGGTTTTTCCACCCCTGGACGACTGGCTCTTAAAGGGACCCACTTCTAACTCGGCCAGAAAATCAACTCATCTGAAGCTATTCAAAAGTCTAGGCCGCAAGCTGAACATGGAGATTTCCTCTCTAATTCCATCCAGATCAGCAGTATTTCTGGGGATGGTAATAGATATGTAGGTTTCAAAGGCTTTTTCGACAGAAGACCTAATTCATTGACTCAAGGCAATAACAGCATCTCTTGCGGCAAAAAATATCCATACGGAAGTATAAGTCAATATTGGGGATGATGTTGGCCTGCATCCTGTTCTTACTAAACTGTCGACTTTGCATGCATCCATAGCAGGAACAGCTGAACAAGCAATGAGTTCAATACCAGAGCACTTTCTAGGATACAATCTCAATTACAGTGTTGTGGTGGTTAAACACAAACAACATTTCCCAGTCTCTCACTCATCCCTGTGCGATTGCATAAAGTGATGACGACAGAAGTCTCCCTGGAAGGATGGGGAGCCCACACACAGGATTTAGAAATCCACGGGAAATGGACCGCTCGGGAGGCGGTGTCCCACATAAATCTTCTGGAGTTGAAGACTCTGTTTTTGGGTCTCCGGGTTTTCATTCCAAGACTCTGCAATTCTTCAGTCTTGGTGAGAACAGACAATACCACCACCATGTTTTATCTCACCATACAGGGGAGAACAAAGTCAAAAGTCCTCTCAGCTCAAGCTCAACAGATCTGGGAATGGGTGCCAAACAGAACAGAATGAATAGGCGCGAGTGGGAACTCAGCCAGCGGTAGTTGATGCGAGTGTTTCACCCTTGGGGAACCACAAATCTCGATCTTTTTGCTACCCTGCACATCAGGATATGCAAGGTACCCTATGCCAGGCTCCTGGCGAAACACATTCCATCTGGCATCGTCAGGATTATTCGCATTTGCTTTCCATCAGTTTCTGCTCTTTCCCCCTGTTTCTGCTCATTCCAGTGGTCGTCCAGAAAATGAAACATGAACCTTGCCGGCTAATACTGATAGTTCCAGTGTGGCCAAGACAGCATTGGTTCACCGAGCTGCTTTACCTATCAGTGTGCACATCTTCAGTTCCAGCTTGTAGTGGATCTTCTTTCAGTGAACAAAGGATAAGTTCTTCATCCACAGATTCGCTCTCTAAACTTGTCTGCTTGTCTCCTCACAACACTGAGTCCAGGAAGGTAAATATATCAGAGTTATTGTAGAATGATTCTCCAGCATGCTCTGGCTGATCCACTGAAAAATATTATTCCGCAAATGGAATTTTGTGTCTGGTGTTCTTCTCAGTCTCTACATCTCATCTTTTCCTCTCTGGGACATATTCTTCTAGATCTGCTACAAGTGGCAGTTAGGTTTGACTCATTCCTCATTAAAAGTACACGTGGTGACGTTTTCCAGATTCAGGAGGCAGGATTTGGAACTCTCTCTCTGGTCCAACAGGCTTATTAAGGAGTTCATGAAGGGCCTGTTACGAGTGTCCTCCAGTAAAACCTCTGTCAGTGCCATGGCAGCTAAACACTGCCTAGTCTCAGCTTTTTAGGGCTCCTTTCGGACCAATTCACAAGACTGACTTAAAATCTTTGTCCTGGAAAGTAGCCTTCCTGTTGGCCATTACCTCTGCGAGGAGGATAAGTGAAATCCAAGCGTTAATATGAATCATACTTGCAGTTTAGAGAGGATAAAGCTATTTTGAGAACCAACCCCAAATTCATCCCAGAGGTGACAACAACTTTTCACCTCAGTGAGCCCATTGTGTTGCCAACCTTTTTCAGTAACTCTTCTTCTGTGGTTCACCGAGCTTTGCACTCACTTTACGTTAGACACTGTCTCAAGTTGTCCTTTGATAGAACTAAAGTATTTAGAAAATCTGATCAGCTATTAATTTCGTCAGCAAGGAAAGGATAAGCTTTTTCAAGAGCAAGCATCGCTCTATGGGTATTTGTGACTAACACATTCTGCCAAGAGAAAGCAGAAAGACTGCTGTTGTCAAAAGTGAATACACACTTGAGGAAGGTTGCTTCCTCTTGTGCCCCGTTTGTGGGAGTACCTTTGCCTGACATCTGCATGGCAGCCACATGGGCTAATGTCCATACTTTCACAAAGCACTACTGCCTGGACTCATGGAGAAAAGCTGATATAGCTTTTGGGCAGGCTGCGTTACACCGCCTGCTTTCTTAAGGTATGCAACTTTGAGTCATTTGTACATTTTACTAGATTGTAATGAATTTCTTGGATTCTCTTTTTCTATTTCTTTTATTCAGATTATTTGATCATTTGATGTATTTATACATTTAAGATGTAGATATGGTTTGTGTGTGTATATGTATGTATGTATATATATGTTCGATGGCATGTGTAGCTGCAGATACACATGCTGTGCACATCCCGCCATCTGGTGTTGGGCTCGGAGTGTTACAAGTTGTTTTTCTTCGAAGAAGTCTTTTCGAGTCACGAGACCGAGGGACTCCTCCCATTTCGGCTCCATTGCGCATGGGCGTCGACCCCATCTTAGATTGGTTTTTTTCCGCCATCGGGTTCGGACGTGTTCCTTTTCGCTCCGTGTTTCGGGTCGGAAAGTTACTTAGAATCTCGGAAAAATCGTCGGTATTGTTTGCGTTCGGTATCGGGTTAGTTACAACAGATCGACACCGACTTTTGAAGAGCTCCGGTGGCCCTTCGGGGTTTTTTCGATCCCCCGTCGGGGCCTGGTCGACCCGGCCACGTGTCTCTTCAAGGCTGATGGAACGGACCCCATTCCGCTTCTGTCCAAAATGCCATAACAAGTATCCATATACAGATCAGCATCTGGTCTGTAACTTGTGTTTGTCGCCGGAACACAAGGAAGATACTTGTGAAGCCTGTCGAGCGTTTCGGTCCAGGAAGACACTAAGAGACCGAAGAGCAAGGAGACTGCAAATGGCGTTGGCGCCGACAGGACAAGAGCGTTTCGAGGAGGAGGAAGAAACATTCTCCATCCATGAATCGGACTCGGATGAGATCGATCCCGAAGAAACGCCGAAAACCGTGAGTAAGACGTCGAAACACAAAACTCACGAAAAAACCACTAAAGCCCAGGGGACGCCACCGCCAACAGGCCATGGCTTAACCCGAAAAATAGGTGACCGATCATCGGCACCGAAAAAGGGCACGCTGGGGGCGAAGTCATCCGACTCCGGTCGAGATACCGCCACACAGCAATCTCGGGCTCGAGATAGTGGCTCCGAGAAGGTTCGGCACCGAGATGGCGGCACCGAAATGGGTCGGCACCGAGAGACCACGACGCCGAAAGTAAAAAAGGTTTCGTCGGAACCGAAAAAAGCAGCCGATAAGGTTTCGATACCGAAACATCCGGCCTCGGAACCGAAAACGAGTTCCTACACTGAGGAACAAGGACTGTCCACACAAATGAAGACACATAGATTTGGACAGGAATTGGAAACAATAGAGCCAGACTATACACAAAGAAGGCTCCATATCCAAAAAGAAACAGGGAAGATCAGTACTCTCCCTCCGATTAAAATGAAACGCAAACTTGCTTTCAGGAAAAAGACAAGCAGCCACAGGCAAAGGTGGCTAAACAAGTAATCCCGCCACCATCTCCACAATGCTCTCCGCAACCATCACCGGTAGCCACTCCACCAATGATGCAATCCCCAACTCATACAGGAATGAGTCAAGATGACCCTGACTCATGGGACCTTTATGACGCACCAGTGTCAGATAATAGTCCTGAATGTTATCCAGCTAGACCGTCGCCACCAGAGGATAGTACAGCCTACGCACAGGTGGTGTCGAGAGCAGCAGCATTTCATAATGTCAGCCTGCATGCTGAGCCCATTAAAGACGACTTTCTTTTTAACACACTGTCGTCCACACACAGCCAGTATCAAAGTCTTCCTATGCTACCCGGAATGCTAAAACACTCCAAACAAGTGTTTGAAGAGCCTGTAAAAGGAAGGGCCATTACTCCAAGAGTGGAGAAAAAATATAAACCGCCACCAACAGACCCCGTGTACATCACACAACAGCTAACACCGGACTCAGTTGTAGTAGGGGCTGCGCGTAAAAGAGCGAACTCACATACTTCAGGAGATGCACCACCTCCAGATAAAGAAAGTAGAAAATTCGACGCAGCAGGCAAAAGGGTGGCGGCACAGGCAGCAAACCATAGGCGTATTGCCAATTCACAGGCTTTGTTGGCCAGAAACGATAGGGCCCATTGGGACGAAATGCAACACTTTATAGAACATTTGCCCAAGGAGTTCCAAAAGAGAGCGCAGCAAGTAGTAGAAGAAGGACAGAGTATCTCCAACAATCGGATACGGTCAGCAATGGATGCTGCAGACACAGCTGCTAGAACTGTCAACACAGCAGTAACAATAAGGAGACATGCATGGCTGCGTACATCAGGATTTAAACCAGAAATACAGCAAGCTGTGCTGAATATGCCATTCAACGGACAGCAGTTGTTTGGGCCGGAGGTGGACACTGCGATCGAAAAACTTAAAAAAGACACTGACATGGCCAAAGCCATGGGCGCACTCTACTCCCCACAGGGCAGAGGCACATTTCGAAAAACACAGTTTAGAGGGGGGTTTCGAGGACAAAGCACAGAACCCACAACCTCACAGACAAGACCCACTTACCAGAGCCAGTATCAGCGGGGAAGTTTTCGGGGACAATATAGAGGGGGACAATTCCAAAAGAATAGAGGAAAGTTCCAAAGTCCCAAAACTCCTCGGGGCGTGGCCTGACCGCCGGACAAGATGGCCGTCACTTTGTGAGGCTCTGCCTGGCCCGGGGCCGTTTATCCGACTATTATCATATCCGACGGTGCTGGCGGGCGTGAGCCTGGCGCGCTCTGCTCAGAGAAGCCCCTGGGCTGCCTTCAGCGGCTCAGGAGCAGCGGAGCGGTCGGAGCAGCGGTGAAGGAACGCGGGCGGGCCTGCTGACTGCCGCGCTCGCGCGGATAGAACGTGGTGCGAGCGGACGAGCGTGGAGGCCCGAAGCGGCTTCTGAGGAGTGTGGCCGTGCGTGGAGCTACGCAAGGTGCATAGCGTGCGAGTGGACTTGAGGCCCGCGACTGCTCCCGGAGGTATGTGATCGGGCGCGAGACTGCGTCTGTGGGCCATTCGGCGACGTGGTCGCGTCGCGGCCCTGCAATAAGCTTGGCCCTGGTGGCGCTAACGCGGAAGAGGCTCTGACGGGCCCTGAAGCTATCTCTGGGCCCGGCGGCTTAAACGGGCGAGGAGGAGGCCCGTAAGGAGACAAGCCGTCGAGGCAAAGCCTTGAGGGGGCCCTCGAGGTTCGTAGCTTCATTTAATTGGTATCTGGGAAAACGGACTGCTCATTCGGGCGGGCCCCTCGGGCCGCTAACTCAGGGATACGAAGTGAGGCCCGGCGGAGGGCGGTGAAGGCTGTGACTGCGGTGGCCCAAGGAGGGTGTACGAGTGGCGACTACCCGGATGAGCAGTGCGGGCTGATTGGGCCTGTGAGGATAAGCCGATGTTCTGAGATCCCGTTACTTGACGAGCCCAGCTGCTGAAGCAGGAGCCTGCGGTGAGCTCTGCGTTAACTGGAGAGGTTGCTGGGGTCTGGGCCTCCCTTTGCTTTGCTCTACTTACCTGGACCTGGTCGGAGGTGTTGAAGCAGGGTGGAACTATGGGTAAGGCTGATCAACGTCAGGCCAAACTTACCTTCGAAGGGGGGGGGGAAAAAAAGAACGCTGCTGCTAGTTCCCAGCCCTGTGAGGAGCCGAACGGAGAGTATAGCCCTGAGGTATCGGTGAAGTCCATGTTTTTGGAACTTAAGGCCAGCCTGGCGGGCATTGACACCAAACTGGATCATGTCACCGAACGGCTTGACCGCATTAGGGCGCGCGTAGACGATCACGACACCAGGCTTGAGGCCTTGGAGTCACGTACATCTGAGATAGAGGATGCACGCCGGGGTGACAGGGAACAGATTGCGCGTATGGACCGAATCCTTGAGGTCCTACGTAACAAGAACGAGGACTTGGAATCAAGATCACGCCGCAATAACATTCGAATTGTGGGACTGCCGGAGGCGACTAATATGGGGCGAATGGAAGACTTTATTGAACAGATGTTGTCTGAGTTGTTCGCCGGTGAGCTCTCTCGGATGCTGGTGGTTGAGAGAGCTCACAGATCTTTGGGACCCCGACCCCCTCCGGGGACTCCCCCACGTCCAATTATTGCACGTCTATTAAACTACCGTGATCGTGACGCTGTACTCCGTCTGGCAAGGGAGAGACGTCCGTTACTTTATAAGAACTCCGAAATAAATTTCTTCCCAGACTATACACTTGGTGTGCAGTCCCAGAGACGTGCCTTTCTGCCGGTTAAGCGACTGCTATCTCAGGCGGGTGTGAGCTTTGCCCTGTTATATCCTGCCAAGCTGAGGGTGCGACATGAGGGTAAGATGCACTATTTCACGGACTTGAAACAAGCGACCAAGTTTGCTCGACAGCTGCAGAGGGAGCGGGAGACCGCAGAGCGCCGTGGCCACGGCAGTGACGGCGCTTCCCTAAGTGACAATGACTAATATGCTCCGATCGACCTGACACCCATTGTTGGAACTGCTGGGGCGCGCCGGCTGCTCCTTGCCTGGTCCCGGCTGCTAAGTGACTGGTGATTGGCCCATGGGCCCTCTCTCCCGATGCCATCTGGGTGGAGAGATACTAGGCCGGTCATAGCCCCTGGGATGAGTCCTATTATTCACTGTTCTTGTTTTCGAGGAGGGTTTTGGGGCCAAGATGGGTGGGTAATTAGTTGGGTCCGATTGGGGGGCCTGAGTGGGTGGGGGGTTTCTCACATGTTAGTGGGGTATTGTCCCTTCATTTATGTATGAATGTTCTATTTGTTTCCTTGCCAACTTTATGGCAGGTGGGGATTGGCCTTTGCGTGCAAGACTGGCTGACTGTGGATGGGGCCGAGAGGTGAGGAAGTATCTGGGATCAGATGTTTGACTTGGAATGTACGAGGGCTTAATGATAGTAGGAAAGCTCGACTTGTGGCTGCATATGTTAAGAGACATGCAATTGATGTATTTATGCTTCAGGAGACACACTTAGTGAAGTCCACAACACACAGACTAAAATCTGGGTGGGTAGGTGAGATGCATTGCTCAACATACTCGGGTTACTCCCGTGGAGTCGCAGTCCTTATTCGCAAGGGTCTGCAATGGCGAACGAAAAAAGTTCTGGTAGATCCCAATGGCAGATATGTACTGATGAGTGGTGTGTTACTGGACAAGCTGTGCCGCCTAGTCGCTGTGTATGGGCCGAATGTTGATGATCCAGGTTTCTTCATGGAGCTGAGGCGCCTGGTGGAGTCGTTGGGGCCGGGTGCGGTGCTTTGGGGGGGGATTTTAATGTCGTACTTGATGCCAAGCTGGACAGGGAGAGTAAGGCCAGGATGCAACATGTTGCGGAGGCTAGGGCCTTGGAGGCCGTGATGCGTGATGGTGCGCTAGTTGACTTGCAGCGGCATGGAGTGGCGAGAGAGGGTACATATCTGAATTATGTGCATGGTAGCTGGTCTCGTATTGACCGCTGGCTGGGTTCCAGGGACATGCTGGCCTGGACTAGAGCGGTTGAACATCTTCCTCGTACGCTATCAGATCACTCGCCGGTGTGTCTGGAATTGGAGATACCGACTGAACTAGGTAGATCTATTATGTGGCGGCTGCCTAGGGGGGCGCTACGCGATGCGGCCTTCCGTGAGGAA
Organism: Pleurodeles waltl; assembly: GCF_031143425.1. Taxonomy (NCBI): domain Eukaryota; kingdom Metazoa; phylum Chordata; class Amphibia; order Caudata; family Salamandridae; genus Pleurodeles; species Pleurodeles waltl. The sequence goes on along the minus strand of NC_090443.1, from coordinate 296,746,650 downwards.
CTGCGGGAGGCGATTAAAATGTACTTTGCAGAGAATCAGGGATCGGTGGAGTCCCCAGGAACCCTTTGGGAGGCATTTATAATTGTTATCAGAGGGGTTTGTATCTCGAAACAACACGGTATAGTTAAAACACTGAGACGAGAGATGGCTGAAATTGAGTCACGGCTTGCTGAGCTGGAAAGACGACTGGAATCTAACTGGTCTAATGAAGTCCTTGCGGAGATCCACCAAGAGATATCGCTGTATGAGGAGGTTTCTCTTAGGGAAATTTGCTTCCTCGGGAGGGAGGCTCGCGCACGTCAGTATGGGGAGGGTGAAAGGGCTGGACGTACATTGGCAGCTTTACTTCGTAAACCTTGGGCCAATGACTGTCTCTGAGGTCATGGATGGAGGGGGTGAGAGTGTGTCGGGATCGGGAGGTATTATGCAGGTGTTCACTGAGTTTTACGCTGGGCTCTATGCAGCTCTGATGGGAGCTGGTGTGACTGATGCACAGATGCCGTTTGAGGATATTGCGTTAATATGGTTTGATGAGGTGCATAGGAAATACTTAGATGAACCATTCACAGTGGAGGAGGTGACTGCAGCAATACGCGGCTTACCTGGAGAGAAGTCACCTGGACTGGATGGCCTAACCTCTGCGTTTTATAAAGAGTATGTGGATATATTAGCCCCTCGACTATTGGAGGTCTATGCAGAAGCCCTGTAGACTGGGTCGCTCCCGACCTCGCTCGGGGAGGCACTGATAGTGACAATCCTGAAGCCTGGAAAGGATCCGACCTGATGCGACTCGTACCGCCTGCTTTCCATGATAAATATTGACAACAAAATCCTAGCGAAGATGATTGCGGCGAGGCTACAGCCTCTTCTCCCCAGTTTGGTGCTCCCGGATCAGTCGGGTTTTGTCCCGGGAAGGTCTACGGGCCACAATTTGCGCACCTTTTTCGCGGTAGCGGGAACACTGGTAGAAAATGACAATGCGGCAGCTGTTTTCCTGGACGCAGCTAAAGCATTTGATTCCTTGACATGGGACTATATGTTCGCTCTGTTGGGTCGGGTGGGAATTGGTGCACGCTTCCTCCGCTGGATTAGATTGCTATATACATTGCCCACTGCTAGATTGCGCCTTAATGGGAATGTATCTGCCCCGTTCCCTGTTGCGCACGGCACACGCCAGGGTTGCCCGCTATCCCCTCTCCTTTTTGCTGCGGCAATGGAGCCCCTGGCGGCCCGGCTCCGACAGAATTATAACGACAGAGGATTGCAATTCTGGCAGCGACCAATATTGATATCTCTGTATGCAGATGATATTGCATTATATGTACGGAATCCCGACCAGAATCTGGATGCACTACTTGATGAGATCGTGCGTTTTGGTACCTTTTCAGGTATTAATATTAATTGGTCTAAATCAGTGGTGCTGCCTTTGACCCCCAGGGTGCAGCGGTATGACTTTCGATACCCTCTGGTGTGGGTGGATGGACTGGTGCGGTATTTGGGTATACAGCTGAGTTGTGATGTGGAGGAGCTGTGGCAGGCTAACTATGGCACTTCTCTGACGTGGCTGGAGGGGAAGGTAGAGTCCTGGCGAACCCTCCCGCTGTCATTGATAGGACGTATTGCTATTGCAAAGATGGTAGTTCTACCGAAATTTTTGTACCTATTTGTGAATCTCCCTCTCCCGAGAAGTTACCTGAGGCGTCTGCGCTCAGCACTGATCTGCCTGGTATGGGCGGGCCGACGCGCGCGTATTTCATGGGAGAGGCTGACGTTGCCATTCGAACTAGGTGGGCTCGCTGCGCCGGATATGGAGCTGTATTATCTATGTGCTCAGGCGCACTATGCGTATTACTGGCTGAATCCTATCCGTTATCTGCCGCACCTGGCGCCTGAGAGCGACTCTGTGTGGCCGGACGACCTGGCAAGAGCATTCGGAGGGCGTGTACCGTCCCGGGTGCGGGGGATTGACACGGTGGCATGTACGATGCGGGCGTGGGGTATGTTGATGCGGCGGTCCGGGGTTTCGGTCCCATTCGCTCCTTCCTTACCGGTAATGGCGATAGCTGACGAGCAGTTGTATCGTGACGGTGGAGTACGTGGGTTTCTCCGAGATGCTGGCCTAACTGAGTTGAGAGATTGGATGATCGCTTGCTTGATGTATCTGAGATACTGGCACGGCGCTTCAGCGTATGTATGTGATCCGAGTTCGTTCTTTTTTGCGGAACCGCTTGTGGAGTTCGGATGAGGCCCCGGTGGAGTTCCGCGCTCTGGAGTCTCTCTGCTGCACGCGGTCTCCTAATAGGCTGGTCACCAAATTATATAACTGTATGCAGGAACAGAGGAATAATCTCCGGGAGCCGTCTAGACTAGCGTGGGAGGCGGATCTGGGAGAACCCATCTCGGAGGCTCTGTGGCGTACCTGCTGTGCGCATATGAGAGCGTTGACGCCAAATTACAGGTTTAGATTGCTGCATTTTAAATTTTGTACAGACTATACTATTTCCCAGTGCGGATGCACTCTTTGGGGTTGCGCGAAGATGCGGGCTGTGCGCGCTGCTGGGCGCCGGAGGCTAGTTTTTTACATTTGGCGTGGGAATGTGCGGATGTTTACGCCTTCTGGGTGGCAGTTTTCAATGCAATCTCTGAAATGGTCGAACTAGAAATTCCTGCCACTCCTAGAATCGCGCTGCTTGGGTGCGTGGAGGACATCAGGGCAACACACAGACGCTTAGTGGGTCTACTATTGCTGTTAGCCAAGCGTAGAGTGGCCATGTGCTGGGGCGGGACGAGAGCGCCGCGCCGCTCTGAATGGCTAAGAGATGCTCCTTTTTGTCATGATCAGCTTAGTCTTCTGGAGCCTGATGCCTGAAGGGTCTAGACCCAAAGATATTTGGACCCCACTGAATAATTTCTTAGCGGCCCAAGACAAGTGAGTGATATAACCAAAGAAGCCCGGACGAATTACTGACTCCTCTGTACGCTGGCATCTATGTCAGGAAGGTGAATGGCTGTTGTCTGGTTGTATTCCCCACCTGCCCCTTTTGTTTATATCTGTTGATATCCCTTATCCAACTGTATGTTATCACTACTGCATCTCTGGCAGAAATTGCCCCGTGGTAATTCCGTACAGATCTTGTCCCCAATTAATGGATGGGAAATTTAGAAGAACAAACTGGATTGTAATGATCAATGTGTACCTGTCTGATTTCTCCTGTACGGAATGTATGTTAATATTGCAGTGGGCGGCTATTGCTCTTTAGATATGCTGCTCTGCAGGGACTGTTGTTCTACTTTTATATATTTGATATGATAAAATCAATAAAAAAATAAAAAATAAAAAAAGTCCCAAAACTCCTCAAAACAAACAGTGACTTCCAAGTCACACATCCCCAACACATAACATCTGTGGGGGGGGAGACTAACCAAATTTTACAAACATTGGGAGGAAATAACAACAGACACTTGGGTCCTAGCAATTATCCAGCATGGTTATTGCATAGAATTTCTCAAATTCCCTCCAAACGTCCCACCGAAAACACACAATATGTCAAAACAACATATAGATCTTCTAGGACTAGAGGTTCAGGCATTGCTACTAAAAGAAGCAATAGAATTAGTACCAAAACACCAGAAAGGAACAGGAGTTTACTCTCTGTACTTTCTCATACCCAAAAAAGACAAAACTCTGAGACCTATATTAGATCTCCGAACATTAAATACCTACATCAAATCAGATCACTTTCACATGGTGACATTACAAGACGTAATTCCACTACTCAAACAACAAGACTACATGACAACACCAGACCTAAAGGATGCATATTTCCATATACCGATAAATCCTTCACACAGAAAGTACTTAAGGTTTGTATTCCAGGGGATACATTACCAATTCAAGGTGTTGCCATTCGGAATAACAACTGCGCCAAGAGTTTTTACAAAGTGCCTGGCAGTCGTAGCTGCACATATCGGAAGGCAGCAAATACATGTGTTCCCGTACCTAGACGATTGGTTAATCAAAACCAACACGCTAGAAAAATGTTCACAACACACAAAGTATGTCATAGAAACCCTCCACAAACTAGGTTTCTCAATCAACTACACAAAGTCACACCTTATACCGTGTCAAACACAGCAATACTTAGGGGCGACAATCAACACAGCAAAAGGGATTGCCACTCCAAGTCCACAAAGGGTTCAAGCATTTCACAATGTAATACATGCCATGTATCCAAAACAAAAAATACAAGTCAAAATGGTGATGAAACTCCTAGGCATGATGTCCTCATGCATAGCCATTGTCCCAAACGCAAGGTTGCACATGCGGCCCTTACAACAGTGCCTAGCATCACAGTGGTCACAGGCACAGGGTCAACTTCTAGATCTGGTGTTGGTAGACCGCCAAACATACACCTCGCTTCAATGGTGGAACAGTATAAATTTAAACAAAGGGCGGCCTTTCCAAGGCCCAGTGCCACAATATGTAATAACGACAGATGCCTCCATGATAGGGTGGGAGCACACCTCAATCAATACAGCATCCAAGGAAAATGGGACACTCACCAAAAACAGTTTCACATAAATCACTTAGAACTATTGGCAGTATTTCTAGCGCTGAAAGCATTTCAACCCATAATAAGCCACAAACACATTCTTGTCAAAACAGACAACATGGCAACGATGTATTACCTAAACAAACAGGGAGGGACACACTCAACACAGTTGTGTCTCCTGGCACAAAAAATATGGCATTGGGCGATTCACAACCACATTCGCCTAATAGCACAATTTATTCCAGGAATTCAGAATCAGTTAGCAGACAATCTCTCTCGGGATCACCAACAGATCCACGAATGGGAGATTCACCCCCAAATACTAAATACTTACTTCCAGAGTTGGGGAACACCTCAAATAGATCTATTTGCAACAAAGGAAAACGCAAAATGCCAAAACTTCGCATCCAGGTACCCACAAGATCAGTCTCAGGGCAATGCGTTATGGATGAGTTGGTCAGGGATATTTGCTTACGCTTTTCCCCCTCTCCCACTCCTTCCATATCTAGTAAACAAGTTGAGTCAAAACAAACTCATACTAATAGCACCTACATGGGCAAGACAACCTTGGTACACAACACTACTAGACCTTTCAGTAGTGCCCATGTCAAACTACCAAACATACCAGATCTGTTAACGCAACACAAACAACAGATCAGACACCCAAATCCAGCATCGCTGAATCTAGCAATCTGGCTCCTGAAGTCCTAGAGTTCGGACACTTAGACCTTACACATGGATGTATGGAGGTCATAAAACAAGCTAGGAAACCTACCACTAGACATTGCTATGCAAATAAGTGGAAAAGATTTGTTTATTACTGCCATAATAATCAAATTCAATCCTTACACGCATCTGCCAAAGACATCGTAGGATACTTACTACATTTGCAAAAGTCAAAGCTAGCTTTTTCTTCCATTAAGATACATCTTACAGCAATTTCAGCTTACCTGCAAATTACGCACTCAACTTCTCTATTTAGGATACCAGTCATAAAAGCATTTATGGAAGGTCTAAAGAGAATTATACCACCAAGAACACCACCAGTTCCTTCATGGAACCTCAACATTGTCCAGTGTTCTTCCCACAGCCAGACTCTGTAGCTGAAAGAGCACTACATACATTAGACATCAAAAGAGCGTTAATGTACTACATTGACAGAACAAAACTAATTCTAAAAACAAAACAATTATTTATTGCTTTCCAAAAACCTCATACAGGAAATCCAATTTCTAAACAAGGCATTGCTAGATGGATAGTTAAGTGCATTCAAACCTGTTATCTTAAAGCAAAAAGAGATCTGCCTATTACACCAAAGGCACACTCAACTAGAAAGAAAGGTGCTACCATGGCCTTTCTAGGAAATATTCCAATGACCGAAATATGTAAGGCAGCTACATGGTCTACGCCTCATACATTTAACAAACACTACTGTGTAGATGTGCTAACGGCACAACAAGCCACAGTAGGCCAAGCAGTACTACGAACATTGTTTCAAACAACTTCAACTCCTACAGGCTGAACCACCGCTTTTGGGGAGATAACTGCTTACTAGTCTATGCACAGCATGTGTATCTGCAGCTACACATGCCATCGAACGGAAAATGTCACTTACCCAGTGTACATCTGTTCGTGGCATTAGTTGCTGCAGATTCACATGTGCCCACCCGCCTCCCTGGGAGCCTGTAGCCGTTTAGAAGTTGATCTTGAACATCTGTATATTTGTAAATATATTACTTTAAACTACATTATGTACATTACTCCATTGCATGGGCACTATTACTAGCATAAACAACTCCTACCTCACCCTCTGCGGGGGAAAACAATCTAAGATGGAGTCGACACCCATGCGCAATGGAGCCGAAATGGGAGGAGTCCCTCGGTCTCGTGACTCAAAGACTTCTTCGAAGAAAAACAACTTGTAACACTCCGAGCCCAACACCAGATGGCGGGATGTGCACAGCATGTGAATCTGCAGCGACTAATGCCACGAACAGATGTACACTGGGTAAGTGACATTTTCCATATATTTGATGGCATGTGTAGCTGCAGATATACATGCTGTATACTGTTCCTGCCATCTAGTGTTGGGCTCGGAGTGTTACAAGTTGTTTTTCTTCGAAGAAGTCTTTTCGAGTCATGGGACCGAGTGACTCCTCCCTTTCGGCTCCATTGCGCATGGGCATCAACTCCATCATAGATTGTTTTCTTTCTGCCACTGAGTTCGGACGTGTTCCTCTTCGCTCCGTTATTTGGATCGGAAAAAAGACTATAAATCCTCAAAGCGTCTGTATTGTTTGCGATCGGGAAACATCTTCCATCGACACCGACGAGGCAACCGTTTCGGTGGCCCTTCGGGGCTTCCGCGCCCATCCGAGGCCTGGTCGGCCCGACCACAGACGTTGTCAAAGCCTAATGGAACTGACCCCTTTCCGTTTCTGCCTGAAGTGCCACGGTAAGTATCCCTATACAGACCAGCATCGGGTCTGTAATCTCTGTCTGTCTCCAGAACACAGAGAAGATACTTGCGAGGCCTGCAAGTCCTTTCGATCAAAAAAGACCTTGAGGGATCGGAGGGCGAGGCGGATGCAGATGGCATCGAAACCTTCGGAACACCTCGACGTTGAAGAGGGATCGGACTCGGACGACTCAGACGGAGACCGACCGCCTACAGCAGGCCAAAAAGTGAGTACGCCTGCCCCGACCCAACCCCACAGTCAACCGAAGAAACATAAGGCCTCTGGAATGCCACTGCCTGAAGGCCTTGGCTCGACCCATAAAAAACAAAGTGGTGACCAAACAACTCCTTCGGCACCGAAAAAGGCCAAAATCGTGCCAAAGTCCTCAGACTCGAGCCGAAAACCGAGCATCGAAAAATCTCGACATCGCCTTGTCGAATCGACTAAGCCTCGAAAGAGCCTTTCGGAGCCGAGGCCTTCCATCAGCATGGGCATTTCGGTGCCGAGAAAACCGGCTTCGGAGCCGAAAAAGACCTCGTACACAGAGGAACATGGGCTCTCTAAACAGCTAAAAGAGAGGCACAGATTTGAAGAGGAGCTTCCAATTGAAGAGTTTGACCAAACGCAGGCACGGATTCAGATCCATAAAGATACTGGAACGATCCAAACTGCTCCTCCTCTCAAATGCAAGAGAAAGCTGGCTTTCCAACCACAATCTGAGACTGACCAGCCAAGAGCTAAAGTGACCAGGGAAAAATCGTCAACTCGCCATTTTTCGCCAGAACTTTCTCCCCCGCATTCGCCACAAAGGACGGGGTCACCTATTGCCACGCCCACTGCAGTCACCCACACACACTGTGCAGTTGCAAGATGATGTAGACCCCTGGGACCTCTACGATCCTCCTGTCTTGGACAATAGCCTTGAGTGGTACCCTTCAAATCCATCTCCACTGGAGGATAGCACCTCGCACACCCAAGTTTTGGCCAGGGCTGCTGCATTCCATAATGTTAGCATGCATTCAGTGCCATTGGAGGATGACTTCCTCTTTAATACCCTGGCATCCACGCATGCCTCATACCAGAGCCTGCCTATGCTCCCAGGCATGCTTAAACATGCTCAGCAAGTTTTTCAAGAGCCGGTAAAAGGAAGAGCCATCACACCGCAGGTGGAGAAAAAGTACAAACCACCCCGTCGGCCCCAGTGTTAATCACTCAACAGCTGCCACCGGACTCTGTAGTGGTTAGTGCTGCAAGGAAAATAGCCAAGTCACACTCATCGGGAGATGCACCACCTCCAGATAAAGAGTCACAAATTTGACGCTGCTGGAAAGAGAGTGGCGTCACAGGCTGCCATCTAGTGGCGTATCGCAAATTCACAAGCCCTCCTCGCACGTTATGACCGAGTTCACTGGGACGAGATGAGTGATATCATCCAGCATCTCCCCAAGGAATATCAAAAACGGGCTCAACAGGTGGTAGAGGAAGGGCAAGCGATATCCACCAATCAAATTCGTTCGGCATTGGAGTCTGCTGATATTGCCGCAAGAACTGTGAACACGGCAGTCACAATTAGACGGCACGCTTGGCTAAGGTCCTCAGGGTTCAAACCTGAGATACAACAGGCAGTACTGAACATGCCATTTAACCAGCAACAACTGTTTGGGCCACAAGTGGACACAGCCATCGAAAAGATGAAGAAAGACACACACAGCCAAAGCCATGGGCGCGCTCTACTCATCCCAATATAGAGGGACATTCAGGAAACCGCAATTTAGGGGAGGTTTCAGACAGCAGCCTTCAGAGGCATCCACCTCTCAAGCAAAACCCACCTACCAAACCCAATATCAGACAGGGGGGTTTCGCAGCTCCTTCAGGGGACAATTCCCAAGATCAAGGGGAAAGTTTCAGCCCACCAAGCAGGCCACTAATAACAAACAGTGACTTCACTGTCACCCTTCCCCACCACACATCACCAGGGGGGGGGGGGAGACTAACATTTTACCACAGACATTGGTCAGATATAACCACGGACACATGGGTCCTATCAATTATCCAACATGGTTACTGCATAGAATTCACACATTTCCCTCCAGATATTCCCCCAAGAGCACACAAACTGTCAGTGCAACTTCTAGACCTGTTACAAATAGAGGTGCAAGCACTATTAACGAAACAAGCCATAGAACTAGTACCTCACCAACAAAAAGGAACAGGGGTTTATTCACTATATTTCCTTATTCCCAAAAAGGACAAAACACTAAAACCAATTTTAGATCTCAGAACTCTAAACCTTTTAATCAAATCAAAACACTTCCACATGGTCACACTACAAGATGTAGTCCCCTTGCTTAAAAAAAAAAAGGATAATACATGGCAACACTGGATCTAAAAGATGCGTATTTCCATATACCTATCCATCCATCTCAAAGAAAATACCTCAGGTTTGTCATACAGGGCAAACATTACCAATTCAAGGTATTGCCCTTCGGGATAACAGCACCCAGAGTATTTACAAAATGCCTCGCTGTAGTAGCATATCTCAATGATTGGTTAATAAAGGCCAACACTCAACATCGGTGTCAAAATCACACATAGTATGTAATAGATACCCTACACAGAATAGGGTTCTCTATAAATTACCAAAAATCTCACTTACACCATCCCAACTACAACAATACTTGGGAGCAACACTCAAAGAGAAATTGCCACTCCAAGCCCACAAAGAGTTCAATCATTCCAAACCATGGTATCAAACATACAACCAAATCAGCACTACACAGTCAGATTTGTCATGAAACTCCTAGGCATGATGGCATCATGCATCGCAATTGTCCCAAACGCGTGGCTACATATGCAGCCCTTACAGCAGTGCCTTGCAAAACAATGGACGCAGGCACAGGGTCAACTCCAAGATCTAGTGTTGATAGACCGCCAAACACACTATTCGCTTCAATGGTGGAACCCTGTAAATTTAAACAAAGGGCGGCCTCTTCAAGACCCTGTGCCTCACGCCATTCTCACAACAGATATGTCAATGAATGGGTGGGGAGCACACCTCAACAATCACAATATACAAGGACAAGGGGACAGTCAACAAAGATGTAGGAAGTTGGCTCTGTATGCACTATTTCAAAGTAAGGAATAGTATGCACAGAGTCCAAGGGTTCCCCTTAGAGGTAAGATAGTGGCAAAAAGAGATAATACCAATGCTCTATTTTGTGGTAGTGTGGTCGAGCAGTAGGCTTATCAAAGGAGTAGTGTTAAGCATTTGTTGTACATACACACAGGCAATAAATGAGGAACACACACTCAGAGACAATTCCAGGCCAATAGGTTTTTGTATAGAAAAATATATTTTCTTAGTTTATTTTAAGAACCACAGGTTCAAATTCTACATGTAATACTTTGCATGAAAGGTATTGCAGGTAAGTACTTTAGGAACTTTGAATAATCACAATAGCATATATACTTTTCAGATAAAACACATATAGCTATTTTAAAACTAGACACTTAGTGCAATTTTCACAGTTCCTAGGGGAGGTAAGTAATTGTTAGTTCTTGCAGGTAAGTAAACCACCTACGGGGTTCAAGTTTGGGTCCATGGTAGCCCACCGTTGGGGGTTCAGAGCAACCCCAAAGTTACCACACCAGCAGCTCAGGGCCGGTCAGGTGCAGAGTTCAAAGTGGTGCCCAAAACACATAGGCTTCAATGGAGAAGGGGGTGCCCTGGTTCCAGTCTGCCAGCAGGTAAGTACCCGCGTCTTCGGAGGGCAGACCAGGGGGGTTTTGTAGGGCACCGGGGGGGGGACACAAGTTAGCACAGAAAGTACACCCTCAGCAGCACGGGGGCGGCCGGGTGCAGTGTGCAAACACACGTCGGGTTTTCAATTGGAATCAGTGGGAGACCAAGGGGTCTCTTCAGCGATGCAGGCAAGGGGGGGGCTCCTCGGGGTAGCCACCACCTGGGCAAGGGAAAGGGCCTCCTGGGGGGTCACTCCTGCACTGGAGTTCTGATCTTTCAGGTTCTGGGGGCTGCGGGTGCAGTCTTTTCCAGGCGTCGGGATCTGGGAGTCAGGCAGTCGCGGTCAGGGGGAGCCTCGGGATTCCCTCTGCAGGTGTCGCTGTGGGGGCTCAGGGGGGGCAACTCTGGCTACTCACGGTCTCGTAGTCGCCGGGGAGTCCTCCCTGAAGTGTTTGTTCGCCACAAGTCGAGCCGGGGGCGTCGGGTGCAGAGTTGCAAGTCTCACGCTTCTGGCGGGAAACGCAATTGTCTTGAAGTTGCTTCTTTGGAAACAAAGTTGCAGTCTTTGGTGAACAGGGTCGCTGTTCTCTGGAGTTTCTTGGTCCTTCTAGAGCAGGGCAGTCCTCTGAGGATTCAGAGGTCGCTGGTCCTGGGGAAAGCGTCGCTGGAGCAGTTTTCTTCCAAAGGGGAGAGACAGGTCGGTAGAGCTGGGGCCAAAGCAGTTGGTGTCTCCGTCTTCTCTGCAGGGGTTTTCAGCTTAGCAGTCCTCTTCTTCTTAGGTTGCAGGAATCTGAGTTCCTAGGTTCAGGGGAGCCCCTAAATACAGAATTTAGGGGGTGTGTTTAGGTCAGGGAGGGCAGTAGCCAATGGCTACTAGCCCTGAGGGTGGCTACACCCTCTTTGTGCCTCCTCCCAAGGGGAGGGGGTCACATTCCTATCCCTATTGGGGGGATCCTCCATCTGCAAGATGGAGGATTCCTAAAAGTCAGTCACTTCAGCTCAGGTTGCCTTAGGGGCTGCCCTGACTGGCCTGTGGCTCCTCCTTGTTTTTCTCATTATCTCCTCCGGCCTTGCCGCCAAAAGTGGGGCCGTGGCCGGAGGGGGCGGGCAACTCCACTAGCTGGAATGCTCTGTGGTGCTGTAACAAAGGGGGTGAGCCTTTGAGGCTCACCACCAGGTGTTACAGTTCCTGCAAGGGGGAGGTGATAAGCATCTCCACCCAGTGCAGGCTTTGTTACTAGCCACAGAGTGACAAAGGCACTCTCCCCATGTGGCCAGCAACATGTCTCGAGTGTGGCAGGCTGCTAAAACCAGTCAGCCTACACGGGTAGTTGGTTAAGGTTTCAGGGGGCACCTCTAAGGTGCACTCTGGGGTGTATGTTACAATAAAATGTACACTGGCATCAGTGTGCATTTATTGTGCTGAGAAGTTTGATACCAAACTTCCCAGTTTTCAATGTAGCCATTATGGTGCTGTGGAGTTCGTTTTTGACAGACTCCCAGACCATATACTCTTATGGCTACCCTGCACTTACAATGTCTAAGGTTTTGCTTAGACACTGTAGGGGCACAGTGCTCATGCACTGGTGCCCTCACCTATGGTATAGTGCACCCTGCCTTAGGGCTGTAAGGCCTGCTAGAGGGGTGACTTATCTATACTGCATAGGCAGTGTGAGGTTGGCATGGCACCCTGAGGGGAGTGCCATGTCGACTTACTCGTTTTGTCCTCACCAGCACACACAAGCTGGTAAGCAGTGTGTCTGTGCTGAGTGAGCGGTCCCCAGGGTGGCATAAGATATGCTGCAGCCCTTAGAGACCTTCCCTGGCATCAGGGCCCTTGGTACCAGAGGTACCAGTTACAAGGGACTTACCTGGATGCCAGGGTGTGCCAAATGTGTAAACAAAAGTACAGGTTAGGGAAAGAACACTGGTGCTGGGGCCTGGTTAGCAGGCCTCAGCACACTTTCAAATCAAAACATAGCATCAGCAAAGGCAAAAAGTCAGGGGGTAACCATGCCAAGGAGGCATTTCCTTACAAAAGACAACTACACATAAATCACTTACAACTGCTAGCGGTCTTCCTAGCACTAAAAGCTTTTCAACCTCTTCTAGTTCACAAACACATTTGTGTCAAAACAGACAATATGACAACAATGTACTACCTAAACAAACGGGGGGGACACACTCATCACAACTATGCCTCCTAGCACAAAAGATTTGGCATTGGGCAATTCACCTAATAGCGCAATATATTCCAGGCATTCACAATCAATTAGCCGACAATCTCAGTCAAGATCACCATAACCAGCAAGCTCACAAGTGGGAAATGAATCCCCAGGTAATTCAAGAATACTTTCACCACTGGGGGACACCAGACATAGATCTGTTAGCAACAAAACGCAAAATGCCAAAACTTCACATCCAAATACCCACACCCTCAGTCCAAGGGCAATGCTCTATGGATCAATTGGTCAGGGATATTTGCTTACGCTTTTCCCCCTCTTCCACTCATTCCTTTCCTAGTCAACAAACTGAGTCAAAACAAACTCAAACTAATACTCTTAGCACCAACGCGGGCACCCCAGCTGTGGTACACCACACTGTTGGACCTCTCAGTAGTACCTCTCATCAAACTCCCAAACAGACCAGATCTGTTAACACAACACAAACAACAGATCAGACACCCCAATCCAGCAACGCTCAACCTAGTAATCTGGCTCCTGAAGTCTTGGAATTTGGCTATCTAAATCTTCCAAATGAGTGTACGCAAGTCATTAAACAGGCAAGAAAACCTACCACAAGGCATTGCTATGCCAATAAATGGAAATTGTTTGTTTTCTACTGCCAAAGCAAACCAAATTACACCGTTAGATGTCTCCATACAAGACATTGTGAGTTATTTACTAGTCCTACAAAAGCAAATCTCGCTTTTTCTTCCATCAAAATTTATCTCACTGCAATCTCTGCTTACTTGCAGATTAAACACACAAAATCACTATTTAGAATACCAGTTATTAAAGCATTTATGGAAGGACTAAAAAGGATCATGCCTCCAAGAACCCCACCGGTACCCTCGTGGAATCTTAATATCGTACTTACAGGACTCATGGGTCCACCTTTTGAACCCATGCACTCTTGCCAAATCCAATTCTTAACTTGGAAGGTAGCATTTCTAATAGCCATCACTTCACTACGAAGAGTTAGCAAAATACAGGCGTTCACTATCGAAGAACCCTTTATACTAGTACACAAACATAAAGTGGTTCTCCGCACAAATCCAAACTTTCTGCCTAAAGTCACAGTTTCATTTAAACCAAACTGTGGAGCTCCCAGTCTTCTTTCCAGAGCCAGACTCAATAGCAGAAAGAGCACTGCACACAATAGACCTTAAAAGAGCACTAATGTGCTATATAGACAGAACAAAAACATTTCGTAAAACTAAGCAGTTGTTCGTCGCTTTCCAAAAACCCCATGCTGGTAATCCTATATCCCAACAACGTGTAGCCAGATGGATAGTTAAATGCATACAAACTTGTTACCTAAAAGCTAAAAGAGAGCTACTCATTACACCAAAGGCACACTCCACTAGAAAGAAAGGGGCAACAATGGCCTTTCTAGGTAACATTCCAGTGACAGATTTGTAAGGCAGCCTCTTGGTCTACACCTCATACGTTTACCAAACACTTCTGTGTAGATGTGTTAGCAACACAACAAGCCACAGTAGGACAGGCTGTACTTACCACATTATTTCAAACAACTTCAACTCCTACAGGCTGACCACTGCTTTTGGGAGGATTACTGCTTTGTAGTCTATGCACAGCATGTGTATCTGCAGCTACACATGCCATCGAACGGAATATGTCACTTACCCAGTGTACATCTGTTTGTGGCATGTTGCGCTGCAGATTCACATGCGCCCTCCCACCTCACCTGGAACCTGTAGCCGTTTAAGTTGCAATTAGAAATTATATATATGTAAATAAACATTCCTTTAGCACAAACTATGTACATACATACGATGGGGTCGATGCCCATGCGCAGTGGAGCCGAAAGGGAGGAGTCACTCTGTCCTGTGACGCAAAAAGACTTCTTAGAAGAAAAACAACTTGTAACACCCCGAGCCCAACACTCGATGGCAGGAACAGTGCACAGCATGTGAATCTGCAGGGGAACATGCCACGAACAGATGTACACTGGGTAAGTGACATTTTCCATATATATATGTGTGTGTATATATATATATATATAATGTGTGTTCAATGGCATGTGTAGCTGCAGATACACATGCTATGCATATTCTGCCATCTAGTGTTGGGCTGGGAGTGTTACAAGTTGTTTTACTTCTAAGAAGTGTTTTCGAGTCACAGGATCGAGTGACTCCTCCTCTTCGGCTCCTTTGCGCATGGGCATCGACTCCATGTTAGATTGTTTTCTTTACGCCATTGGGTTCGGACGTGTTTCTTTTCACTCCGATAGTGCGAGTCGGAAAAGTTTTTAAACTCGCTAATTCTCTTTGGTATTGTTTCGCGTCACATCTTCCATCAACACTTCGGTACCGTCGGGTCAAACATGTTTCCTCGCCCTTCGGGCGTGCACGCCCAACTCTGGCCTGGTCGGGCCGACCGCGTGGAAGCCTCATGGCCTGGACCCCATTCCACTCTTGTCTTCAGTGCCATGCAAAATTTCCCTACACAGACCAAAATCTCGTCAGTAATCTCTCTCTCCCCAGACCATCTGGAAGAAAATTATGAGGCCTGGAGATCCTTCCGTTTGAAGACAACTCTCCGAGACAGAAGAGCAAGAAGTCTTGAGATGGCATCCAATAGCACTGAACGTCTCGACGTCAGGGAGAATGACATCATGCACACAACAGTCTCCGTCCGAGGGTCAGACGCCGAACAGGAGTCTGAGGAGGACAGACCAGTCACGGCAGGACAGCACATGAGTACGCCTGCCCCAGCCAAGCCCAAACATAAGGCCTTGGGAACGCCACTGCCGGAAGGCCATGGCTCGACCCGTAAAAAGATCTTCGGTGACCAACCAACAACTTCAGCACCAAAACAGGCCATGCCACCCAAGCCTTCGGACACGAGCTGAAGCTCTGTCTCCGAGACTATTCGGCACAGATCCTTTGAGTCAAAACCTCAAAAATCACTTTCGGAGCCGAGGCCAACGTCCACTCCCAGCCTTTCGATACCAAAAAAAACAGCTTCAGAGCCGAAAAGGCCAGTTTATACGGAGGAACATGGACTTTCGCAACTACTTAAAGAAAGCCATAAATTCACAGAGGGGCATTCTCAAATGGAGGATATAGATGAAAGGCAAGCTAGAATTCATACCCACAAGGACACTGACAAAATTATAACTGCACCTCCTCTGAAGCCTAAGAGGAAACTGGGCTTTCAGGAACAATTGAACACTACTCAGCCACTGGCTAAAGTGCCAAAGACTAAACAAAAATATTCACCTCCTCAATTTTCTCCTCCTCAGTCTCCTCCTCACTCTCCTCACTTGCTTGTCTCCCCCCTACTACTCCCACACCTGTAGAATCTCCTGCACATTCATTTGATTAACAGAAAGACAATGTAGATCCATGGGATCTGTATGACCCAGATCCCATTCACGATAACAACTCAGACTGCTATCCCTCCAAGCCATCACCACCAGAGGATAGTACCGGATATACTCAAGTTTTAGCTAGGGCGGCATCCTCCCACAATGTCGCCCTGCACACAGAGCCTTTAGAGGATGATTTCCTTTTTTAACACACTATCCTCTATACACACCACCTATAAGTCACTTCCCATGCTTCCAGGCATGTTAAAGCATGCACACCAAATATTTTAAGAGCCAGTGAAGGCTAGGAGAATTACTCCTAAAGTGGAGAAAAGGTATAAGCTGCCTCCCTCTGATCCTGCCTTTATTACACTGCAATTGCCTCCTGACTCTGTAGTCGTAAGCGCGGCCAGGAAAAGAGCGAACTCGCAGTCATCTGTGGATGCATCCCCACCAGAAAAAGAAAGCAGAAAATTTGATGCTGCGGGTAAAAGGGTGGCATCGCAGGCAGCCAACCAGTGGAGGATAGCCGACTCCCAAGCACTGTTGGCTAGATATGATAGGGCTCACTGGGATGAGATGAAGGATATAATACAATGTCTCCCCAAAGACCAACAAAAAAGGGCGCAACAAATAGTCGAGGAAAGGCGGGCTATTACCAACAACCAAATCAGGTCAGCCCTAGATTCTGCAGACACAGCAGCTAGAACAATCAACACTGCTGTCACTATGCAAAGATCGCATGGCTCAGGTCTTTAGGATTTAAGCCTGAAATTCAACAGGCAGTACTTAATATGCCTTTTAATCAAAAACACCTTTTTGTCCCCGAAGTGGACACGGCTATTGAGAAAATGAAAAAAGATTTGGACACTGCTAAAGCCCTGGGTGCCTTGTATACGACGCAATATAGGGGGTCTTTTCGGAAACCCTAATACGGAGGTGGATTTAGAACCCAAACACCGGAGGCATCCACCTCACAAAGTCAACCTACCAACCTCAATATCAAAGAGGTGGGTTTAACGGCAATTACAGAGACCAATACCCCAGAGGCAGGGAAAATATCAATCAACCAAACAAGCCTCACAGCCGCCAAAGCAGTGACTTACTCCATCTCTTCCCAACTCACACCTTACATGTGGGGGGAAGACTGCAAAGGTTCCACACCAATTGGCTACCGATTACAACAGACAACTGGGTATTATCCATTATCCACAATGGATATTGCATAGAATTGGCACAAATTCCCCCAAATATTCCACCAAAACCACACAATCTCTCCACCCAACATATCACCTTGTTGCAAGAAGTAGTAAAATCTCTATGTTCGATGGCATCTGTCGCTGTAGATACGCATGTTCTGCAATAGCTCGCCATCTGGTGTTGGGCCGGAGTGTTACAAGTTGTTTTTCTTCGAAGAAGTCTTTCGAGTCACGGGACCGAGTGACTCCTCCTTTTGTCTCCATTGCGCATGGGCGTCGACTCCATCTTCGATTGTTTTTTTTCCGCCATCGGGTTCGGACGTGTTCCTGTCGCTCCGAGTTTCGGAACGGAAAAAATAGTTAATTTCGGAAGATTTTCGTCGGTATTGTTGCGTTCGGGATCGGCGTACTTAGATTCCACACCGCATCGAAGATCGAAGAGCTCCGGTGCCCTTCGGGGTAGTTTTTCGATCCTCCGTCGGGGCCTGGTCGGCCCGACCGCGTGCTGAAGAACGCCGATGGAACGGACCCCGTTCCGTTTCTGCCCCAAATGCCACAATAAATACCCCTACACAGACCAACACTTGGTCTGCAACCTGTGCCTGTCACCTGAGCACAGCGAAGACACCTGCGAGGCCTGTCGTGCGTTCCGGTCCCGAAAAACACTCCGAGACCGTCGAGCCAGAAGACTTCAAATGGCGTCCGCACCGACAGCCCAACGGGAGTTCGAGGAACAAGAAGAGGAAGGTACCTTCTCGATCCAAGACTCAGACTCCGAAGGATTCGACGATACACAAACCGTGAGTAAGACGTCGAAAACCACACAAAGAAACATTTACAAGGCCCAGGGGACGCCACTGCCACCAGGCCATGGCTCGACCCATAAATTCGGTGACCGACCGTCGGCACCGAAAAAGGCCCAAACAGTGCCGAGATCGTCCGACTCCGGTCGAGACACCGGCACGCAGCCTTCTCGGGACCGAGAAAGTGCTGGAGACAAGCCTCGACACCGAGATGCCGGTGTGGACACGGCTCGACGCCGAGACAGCGGCACCGAAACAGATCGACGCCGAGAGGTTTCGGCCCCGAAAAGGAAAAAAGTCACCTCGGAGCCGAAAAAACACGCAGACAAAGTTTCGATGCCGAAACAAACTGCAAGCGACCCAGCTTCAGGCTCTTATACAGAAGAGCACTCGCTAACCTCCCAAATGCAAAAGCATAGGTTTGAGGAAGAGCTACAAGCAACTGATGTGGACCATACGCAAAAGCGTATCTTCATTCAGCAGGGGACAGGAAAAATAAGCACCCTTCCCCCCATTAGGAGAAAGAGAAGGTTGGAGTTCCAGACGGAACAAGCACCACAACCAAAAGTGGTGAAAAGAGTTACACCACCACCCTCTCCTCCGCCCGTGATTAACGTTTCACCAGCACAAACGCCATCACACTCCCCAGCTCACACCACCATGAGCCAGGGTGACCAAGATCAGGACGCATGGGACCTATACGACGCCCCAGTGTCAGATAACAGCCCGGAGGCATACCCTACAAAACCATCTCCACCAGAAGACAGCACCGCGTACTCTCAGGTGGTGGCTAGAGCAGCACAATTTCACAACGTAAGCCTCCACTCAGAACAGGTCGAGGATGATTTCTTGTTCAACACACTCTCCTCCACCCACAGCTCCTACCAAAGCCTGCCTATGCTCCCTGGTATGCTCCGGCACGCAAAAGACATATTTAAAGACCCGGTCAAAAGTAGGGCAATCACACCAAGGGTGGAAAAAAAGTATAAGCCGCCTCCTACGGACCCGGTTTTCATCACAACACAGCTGCCACCAGACTCTGTTGTTGTAGGAGCAGCTAGGAAAAGGGCCAACTCTCACACATCTGGAGATGCACCACCCCCAGATAAAGAAAGCCGCAAGTTCGATGCAGCTGGTAAGAGAGTCGCAGCACAAGCTGCAAACCAGTGGCGCATCGCGAACTCCCAGGCACTACTTGCGCGCTATGACAGAGCCCACTGGGACGAGATGCAACATCTCATTGAACATCTGCCCAAAGACTTCCAAAATAGGGCAAAACAAGTGGTTGAGGAGGGACAGACCATCTCCAACAACCAGATACGTTCCTCCATGGACGCTGCAGATACAGCTGCACGGACAATTAATACATCTGTAACTATCAGAAGGCATGCATGGCTCCGAACGTCTGGATTTAAACCAGAGATTCAACAAGCAGTTCTCAATATGCCTTTTAATGAAAAAGAACTGTTCGGTCCAGAAGTGGACACAGCGATTGAGAAACTCAAAAAAGATACGGACACTGCCAAAGCCATGGGCGCACTCTACTCCCCGCAGAGCAGAGGGAATTACAGCACATTCCGTAAAACGCCCTTTCGAGGGGGGTTTCGGGGTCAAAGCACACAAGCCAGCACCTCACAAGCAACACCGTCCACTTACCAGGGACAGTATAGAGGAGGTTTTCGGGGACAATATAGAGGAGGGCAATTCCCTAGAAATAGAGGGAGATTTCAAAGCCCCAAAACCCCTACTACTAAACAATGACTCACATGTCACTCACCCCCTCCACACAACACCAGTGGGGGGAAGAATAGGTCATTATTACAAAGCATGGGAGGAAATCACTACAGACACTTGGGTTCTAGCAATTATCCAACATGGTTATTGCATAGAATTTCTACAATTCCCTCCAAACATACCACCAAAAGCACAAAATTTAACAACACACCATTCCAATCTCCTGGAGATAGAGGTGCAGGCACTATTGCAAAAGAATGCAATCGAATTAGTGCCAAACACACAAATAAACACAGGAGTTTACTCACTGTACTTTCTGATACCAAAGAAGGACAAAACGCTGAGACCAATCCTAGACCTCAGAGTAGTGAACACTTTCATCAAATCAGACCACTTCCACATGGTCACACTACAAGAAGTATTGCCATTGCTAAAACTGCACGACTACATGGCAACTTTAGACCTCAAGGATGCTTATTTCCATATACCAATACACCCATCGCACAGGAAATACCTAAGGTTTGTATTCAAAGGAATACATTACCAATTCAAGGTACTGCCTTTCGGATTAACAACCGCACCAAGAGTCTTTACCAAATGTCTAGCAGTAGTCGCAGCACACATAAGAAGGCAGCAAATACATGTGTTCCCATATCTAGACGACTGGCTAATCAAGGCCCGTTCGTTAATAGAGTGCTCAAATCACACAAATCATATCATACAAACCCTCTTCAAACTAGGGTTCACCGTCAATTTCACAAAATCCAAAATTCTGCCACGCAAGGTACAACAATACCTGGGAGCCATAATAGACACATCAAAAGGAGTAGCCACTCCAAGTCCACAAAGAATTCAAAATTTCAACACCATCATACAACGCATGTATCCAACACAAAAGATACAGGCAAAGATGGTATTACAACTCCTAGGCATGATGTCATCATGCATAGCCATTGTCCCAAACGCAAGACTGCACATGAGGCCCTTACAACAATGCCTAGCATCACAGTGGTCTCAAGCACAGGGTCACCTTCTAGATCTGGTGTTAATAGACCGCCAAACTTACCTCTCGCTTCTGTGGTGGAACAACATAAATTTAAACAAGGGGCGGCCTTTCCAAGACCCAGTGCCACAATACGTAATAACAACAGATGCTTCCATGACAGGGTGGGGAGCACACCTCAATCAACACAGCATACAAGGACAATGGAACGTACATCAAACAAAACTGCATATCAATCACCTAGAACTTCTAGCAGTTTTTCAAGCACTAAAAGCTTTCCAACCAATAATAGTTCACAAATACATTCTCGTCAAAACAGACAACATGACAACAATGTATTATCTAAACAAGCAGGGAGGGACGCACTCCACGCAGTTAAGCCTGCTAGCACAAAAAATTTGGCATTGGGCAATTCACAACCAAATTCGCCTAATTGCACAGTTTATACCAGGGATACAAAATCAACTCGCAGACAATCTCTCTCGAGATCACCAACAGGTCCACGAATGGGAAATTCACCCCCAAATACTGAACACTTATTTCAAACTCTGGGGAACACCTCAGATAGACTTGTTTGCGACAAGGGAGAACGCAAAATGCCAAAACTTCGCATCCAGATACCCACACAAACAATCCCAAGGCAATGCCCTATGGATGAACTGGTCAGGGATATTTGCTTACGCTTTTCCTCCTCTCCCTCTCCTTCCTTACCTGGTAAACAAACTCAGTCAAAGCAAACTCAAACTCATATTGATAGCACCAACTTGGGCAAGGCAACCCTGGTACACAACGCTGCTAGACCTATCAGTGGTACCCTGCATCAAATTGCCCAACAGGCCAGATCTGTTGACACAGCACAACCAAAAGATCAGACACCCAGATCCAGCTTCGCTGAATCTAGCAATCTGGCTCCTGAAATCCTAGAATTCGGGCACTTACAACTTACCCAAGAATGTATGGAAGTCATAAAACAAGCAAGAAGGCCATCCACCAGGCACTGCTATGCAAGTAAATGGAAGAGGTTTGTTTGCTACTGCCATATTAATCAAATACAACCATTACACACAACTCCAGAACATGTAGTGGGTTACTTGCTTCACTTACAAAAATCTAACCTAGCTTTCTCTTCCATTAAGATTCACCTTGCAGCAATATCTGCATACCTGCAAACTACCTATTCAACTTCCCTATATAAAATACCAGTCATTAAAGCATTCATGGAGGGCCTTAGGAGAATTATACCACCAAGAACACTACCTGTTCCTTCATGGAACCTAAATGTTGTCCTAACTAGACTTATGGGTCCACCTTTTGAACCCATGCACTCCTGCGACATACAGTTCCTAACCTGGAAGGTGGCATTTCTCATCGCCATTACTTCCCTGAGAAGAGTAAGCGAGATTCAGGCGTTTACTATACAGGAACCTTTTATACAACTACACAAAAATAAAGTCGTCCTAAGGACCAATCCTAAATTTTTGCCAAAGGTTATTTCACCGTTCCATCTAAATCAAACAGTGGAACTTCCAGTGTTCTTTCCACAGCCAGATACCGTAGCTGAAAGGGCACTACATACATTAGATGTCAAAAGAGCATTAATGTATTACATTGACAGAACAAAGAACATCAGAAAGACTAAACAACTCTTTATTGCATTTCAAAAACCTCATGCAGGAAACCCAATTTCAAAACAAGGTATAGCCAGATGGATAGTTAAATGCATCCAAATCTGCTACCTTAAAGCTAAACGACAGCTGCCCATTACACCAAGGGCACACTCAACCAGAAAGAAAGGTGCTACCATGGCCTTTCTAGGAAACATCCCAATGCAAGAAATATGTAAGGCAGCCACATGGTCTACGCCTCACACATTCACCAAGCACTACTGTGTAGACGTGTTATCCGCACAACAAGCCACAGTAGGTCAAGCTGTATTAAGGACATTATTTCAGACTACTTCCACTCCTACAGGCTGATCCACCGCTTTTGGGAAAATAACTGCTTACTAGTCTATGCAGAACATGCGTATCTACAGCGACAGATGCCATCGAACTGAAAATGTCACTTACCCAGTGTACATCTGTTCGTGGCATCAGTCGCAGTAGATTCGCATGTGCCCACCCGCCTCCCCGGGAGCCTGTAGCAGTTTGGAAGTTACCTTCAATTATTTATATATGTATCATCTCAACCTTAAATAGGTGCATACTTAGTCACTCCATTGCATGGGCACTATTACTACAATTCAACTCCTACCTCACCCTCTGCGGGGAAAAACAATCGAAGATGGAGTCGACGCCCATGCGCAATGGAGACAAAAGGAGGAGTCACTCGGTCCCGTGACTCGAAAGACTTCTTCGAAGAAAAACAACTTGTAACACTCCGGCCCAACACCAGATGGCGAGCTATTGCAGAACATGCGAATCTACTGCGACTGATGCCACGAACAGATGTACACTGGGTAAGTGACATTTTCATACTCAAACAAGCAATAGAGCTTGTGCCACAAGATCAAATAGGAACAGGAGTTTACTCACTGTATTTCCTCATCCCCCAAAAAGACGGAACCTTAAAACCAATATTGGATCTCAGAACCCTCAATCTTTACATCCTGTCAGAACACTTTCACATGGTAACACTACAGGATGTGGTCCTGCTGCTACAGCAGCAAGATTTAATGACAACATTAGACCTCAAGGATCCGTATTTCCACATACCCATCCATCCAGTGCACAGGAAATACCTCCGGTTTGTGATTCAGGGAAAACATTATCAGTTCAAAGTGTTACCCTTCGGAATAACAGCAGCTCCCAGAGTATTCACAAAATGCCTGGCAGTAGTAGCGGCCTACCTAAGAAGACAACACATTCATGTCTTCCCATATCTCGACGATTGGCTAATAAAGTCAACAGTCATACACAGTGTCAAAAGCATACCCATTATGTAACACAAACACTACACACCCTAGAGTTTTCCATAAACTACCAAAAATCGCACCTACAACCTGCGCAAATTCAACAATATATAGGAGCCACACTAAATACACAAACCGCACTCACAAGCCCAAGTCCACAAAGAATACAAGCATTTTGCAATGTATTAACACAAATACAGCCAAACCAACAGCACACTGTCAAATTCGTCATAAAACTGTTGGGCATGATGGCATCCTGTATCGCCATTGTCCCACATGCAAGACTAAACATGCCGCCTTTCCAACAGTGCCGTGCACAGCAATGGTCACAGGTACAGGGTCAACTTCAAGATCTAGTGTTGATAGGCCACCAAACACGCATATCACTTCAGTGGTGGAATTTCACAAACCTAAACAAAGGACAGCCTTTTCAAGACCCTGTGTCTCAGACCATACTTATAACAGATGCATCCATGATTGGCTGGGGGGCACACCTCAACAATCACAACATTCAATGACAATGGGACGCCAAACACAAACAGCTTCACATCAATCACCTAGAATTGCTACACCTAAAGCACATTCCACATGGAAAAAAGGTGCTACAATGGCTTTCTTAGGTAACATACCAATGGCCGAGATTTGTAAAGCAGCCACTTGGTCAACACCACATACATTTACCAAGCATTCCTGTGTAGATGTGTTAGCAACCCAGCAGGCCACAGTAGGACAAGCTGTACTAAGAACACTATTTCAAACAACTTCAACTCCTACAGGCTGACCACCGCTTATGGGAGGTAAAACTGCTTTGTGATCTATGCATAGCATGTGTATCAGCAGCTACATATGCCATTTAATGGAAAATGTCACTTATCCAATGTACATCTGTTCGTGGCATGTTCCGCTGCAGATTCACATGCACCCTCCCCGGAAGCCTGCAGGGGTTTAAGTTCAACATTCACTTGTACATATGTATGTATGTGTGTGTATATGTATATGTGTGTGTGTGTGTATATATGTATATGTGTGTATATATATATATATATATATATATATATATAGATATATATTCCATTAGCATGGACATCTCTTTTCTTTATACTCTATCACTCCTTCCTTACCCTCTGCGGGAAAACAATCTAAGAAGGAGTTGATGCCCAGGCGCAATGGAGCCGAAGAGGAGGAGTCACTCGATCCCGTGACTCAAACACTTCTTCGAAGAAAAACAACTTGTAACCCTCCGAGCCCAACACTAGATGGCAGAATATGCATAGCATGTGAATCTGCAGCGGAACATGCCACAAACAGATGTACACTGGGTAAGTGACATTTTATTTATTTATTTATTTATTTATTTATATATATATATAATGTTTGATGGCATGTGTAGCTGTACATACATATGCTTTGCATAAGTCCGCCATCTAGTGTTGGGCTCGGAGTGTTGCAAGTTGTTTTTCTTCAAAGAAGGTTTTTGAGTCACAAGATCAAGTGACTCCTCCTCTCGGTGCTAGTGGGCATGGGCATCGAGTCCATTGTTAGATTGTTTTTTGTCCGGTGTCTGGTTCAGACGTGTATCCTTTCGCTCCGGTGGATCTCATTTCGGTACTTCAGAACTTATTCTACATTTTCTATAATATCGTCGGTATTGTTTCAATCGTGTTTCCATCTGTACTCAATCCTATTTAGACCGTCTGGGTCGAATTCTCACCCTTACAAGGGCCTCGCCATTTTAGGGCCTACTTCAATGTAGGCCTAATGGAAAGAACTCCTTTTCGATTCTGCCCTCGGTGTCACGCTAAATCTCTGTACACTAATCAACATTCCGTGTGTAATCTGACTATTTCCAAATCATCGAGAAGAGAATGGTGACGCCTGCAGATCATTTCAATCTAAAAAGACTCTCTGGGACCGTAGAGCTCGTCGTCTCGAAATGGTGTCTAAATCCACAGAAGACACACCTTATATCTTCGGTGAAGAACATGCTGAAGAAGAAGTTTGGCAAAGGGCAGTGTTTTCCATCCAATACTTGGACTCCAATCAACACTCCGATGATGATAGCCACTACGTGCCTCCAGCTCAGTACGTGAGTACAGCTACCCCATCGCACCACACAACAATACTTAAAAAGACTCCAGCACTAGTTGTCGGTTCTCCCCTGCTTTCAGGCCACGGTCGGAGTCTAAAAGAAAGTCTTGATGGCCATCCTTTGGGTTCGGCACCGAGAATAAAGACTAAAGTGCATTCGGCATCGACCAAACAGACTCCAACAATAGTCTTGGAATCAAGCCGAAAATCAGAAAGCACATCTTCAGAGCCGAAAAAATCTACACCACCTTCAGAGCCTATGCTTTCGGTTTGAACAAAACACAAACCTTCAGAGTCGCAAGACATGGGTAGCAAGCAAACTACTTCTACCCATGGATCCTTGGACATATAAGCTATTTTAGGGGTGATAGACTCTAAACAGCGAAAATAACACATTCAGAAGGACATAGGAAAATAATTGCCTCCCCTCCAATGTTGTTTAAAAGGAAATCAAGACACTTTAAAGGATGTCACCCACATATGAAGCACAATTGTCGCCACACACATCCTCATTATGACCACACAGGGATGATCTTAGTGATGACCAGCAGGATAAAGATCCATGGGATACATATGACTCTTATCCCATTCTACCAAATGATCCGGACCTATATCCTGCTAGCCCCTCACCACCAGAAGCCACTACTGCATACAATCAATTAGCGGCTAGAGCTGCGGCCTGTCATAATGTGCAAATGCATACAGATCAGATAGAACAAGATTTCCTCTTTAACACTCTAGTGTCTACACATAAACAATATGAATGTCTTCCAGTGCTTCCAGGAATGCTCAAACATGCTTCGTATATTTTCCAGGAACCTATTAAAGCTAGAATTATCACTCCTAGAGTGGATAAAAAATCTAAACCGGCATCCTCAGACCTAGTGCTTATAAGAA
This sequence comes from Pleurodeles waltl, assembly GCF_031143425.1. NCBI lineage: Eukaryota > Metazoa > Chordata > Amphibia > Caudata > Salamandridae > Pleurodeles > Pleurodeles waltl. The sequence goes on along the minus strand of NC_090443.1, from coordinate 296,719,705 downwards.
CCCAATTAACTCCTGATTCAGTTGTAGTTGGTGCTGCAATTAAGAGCCAACAGTCAGTCCACAGGAGATGCCCTCCTCCAGACAAAGAGTAAGAAAATAGATGCAGCGGCGAAAAGAGTAGCTTCACAGGCTGCAAATCATTGGAGGATAGCACATATGCAAGCTCTTTTGGATAGATATGATAGGGCATACTGGGATGAAATGGAAGAGCTATTACAATACCTCCCTTCAGAACACCAAAACAGGGGACAACAAATAGTACATGAAGGACAAGCAATATCTAATAATGCTATTAGATCTGCTGTGGATGCAGCTGATACAGCCGCTAGATCAGTCAACACAAACGTGCTTATTAGAAGACATGCCTGGTTAAGATGTTCAGGGTTCAAACCTGAAATACAACAGGCAGTGTTAAACATGCCTTTTGACAAACATCTATTTGGCCCTGAAGTTGACACAACTATAGATAAAACGTAAAAAAGATTATGAAACAACCAAAGCCATGGGCACGTTGTAAACCACACCCACCAGAGCTACTTTTTGTACACCACAATTTTTATAGGGGGTTTCAAACCATCAGCTTCAGAAACAGCGACTTCCCAACAAAAAACAATCCTCACAATTCTACACTAGAGGATCATTTAGAGGCTCCTATTGAGGATCCAGTAACCGAGGAAGAGGTAAACCATCCACTTCCAGAGGTTCCTCTTACTCAAATAAAAAGTGACTTTCTCACCATCCCCACAGAGCATACATCTGTTGTAGGAGGAAGACTGGTAAATTTCTATCCACAATGGCACATCACTACGGATCAGTAGGTTCTATCAATTATCCAGCATGGTTATTGTCTAGAACTCAATTCCACTCCACCAAACATTCCTCCTAATTCACACAAACTAACTCAAGAGCATCTCACTCTAATAAAACACTAGGTACAATCACTAATTCTCAAAGGAGCCATAGAGATAGTACCTACATCTCAACAGGGGTCCGGATTATATTCACTACACTTCCTCATACCTAAAAAGGATAGTACCCTCAGACTTATCCTAAATCTCAGACCCCTCAATCTCTACATACTTTCAGAACACTTTCATTTGGTCACTGCACAATATGTCATTTCCCTACTACAAAAACAAGATGACATGACAGCATTAGACCTCAAGGATGCTTATTTGCATATTCCCATACATCCAGCACATTGAAAGTATCTAAGATTCGTTGTAGCAGGAAAACATTACCAATTCAAAGTGCTACAATTCGGAGTAACAACAGCACAGAGGATGTTCACCAAATGCTTAGCTGTAGTTGCAGCATTCCTCAGAAGACAACACATACATGTGTTCCCATACCTCGACTACTGGCTCATAAAAGCCAGTACACTTCAGATTTGTCAACCACATACTCAATACGCTATAAACACCCTACACAATCTAGGATTCACTATAAATTACCTAAAATCTCACCTGCAACCATCACAGATACAACCGTATTTAGAAGCAATTCTGAACACTCAATCATCATTAGCATACCCAAATCCAGTCAGGATTCAAGCATTTCACAAACTTATATCATAACTACAATACAACCACACTTGTACAGTGAAATTGGTGATTAAACTATTAGGAATGATGGCTTCATGCATAGCAATAGTGCCCAATGCGAGACTTCTCATGCGACCACTACAATCAATGTCTCTCTTAACAATGGTCTCAGGCACACGGTCAAATTCAGGATCTAGTGTTGTTGGACCGCCAAACTTATCACTCTCTGCAATGGTGGAATTATACCAACCTATTTAAAGGGCAGCCCTTTCAGGACCCTGTACCTCAGACCATAATCACAACAGATGCATCAATGATAGGTTTGGAGCTCATGTCAACAACCTCACTATGCCCGGGGAATGGGACTCAATCCAACAGACTTATCACATAAACCACTTGGAATTCCTAGCAGTATTCCTAGCACTCAAAGCTTTTCAGACGCAAATCACATACAAAATAGTGTTGATAACGACAGACAATATGACCACAGTGTATTATCTGCAAAAACGTGAGGGGGTTGGGAGACACATTGATCTCAATTGTCCCTTCTAGTGCAGACAATTTAGAAATGGGCAATTCACAGTCGAGTTCAATTACTGGCAGGGTATGTCCCAGGGATTCACAATAAACTAGAGGACCTCTTAAGCAGGACGCAGCACCAAGTACACAAATGGGAGATTCACCCACAGGTGATTCAACAATACTTCCAAAGGAACCCCAGACATAGAAATTTTTGCCACAAGAGAAAACGCAAAATGTCAAAACTTCGCATCGAGGTACTCACACCATCAATCCAAGGGCAATGCTCTATGGATCAATTGGTCAGGGATATTTACTTACGCTTTTCCACCTCTTCCACTAATTCTGTATCTGATCAAAAAGAAGAAACAAACCTCACTCACCATCATATTCATAGCTCCTACGTGGGCACGTCAACATGGTACACTGTAGTACCAATCATACGTAAACTGTAGTACCACATCACAAACTACTATAGAGACCAGATCTGTTGACTCAAAGGAGAGGTCAAATCACACATCCAAATCCCAGCATACTCAACCTGGCGATTTGGCACCAGAAGTCATAGAATATGGCTACTTACAACTTCCCTCTGAATGTATGGATATTCTAAAAGAAGTACTCAAACCCACAACTAGACAGTGTTATGTGGCTAAATGGAAGAGTTTTGTCTACTACTGTCAGCCTAAAAACATTGACCCACTTAAAGCTTCAATACAGGATATTGTTTGATACTTGCTACATTTACAAAAAGCAAACCTTACATTCTCCTCTATCAGGATACATTTAACAGCAATTGCTGCTTACTTCCAAAACAGACAACATACTTCCCTGTTTAGGATTCCGGTTATAAAAGCCTTTATGGAAGGTATAGGAAGTTGACTCTGTATATAGTATCTCAAAGTGAGAGAGAGTGTGCACAGAGTCCAAAGTTTCCCCTTAGAGGTTTATAGTGGCAAAATTAGATAATACTAAGGCTCTATTTTGTGGTAGTGTGGTTGAGCAGTAGGCTTATCGGAGGGTAGTGTTAAGCATTTGTTGTACACACACAGGTAATAAATGAGAACACACACTCAAAGACTTAACTCCAGGCCAATAGGTTTTAAATAGAAAAATATTATTTTCTTAATTTATTTTAGAACCACAAGATTCAGAATTTAGGTAACTACATAAATTGTAAGATACTTCACATAGGTAAGTATGGAACTTTGAATTAAATCAGTAATGTACACAGTTGTGGCAAAAATGGCAATAAACTATTTTAAAAGTGACAGTCCAAAAATCAGCAGTTCCTGGGGGAGGTAAATATTGGTTAGTTTCTCAGGTAAGTAAAGCATTTACAAGTTAAATCTCCTGGGCATAGGCAGCCCACCGTTGGGGGTTCAAGTCAACCCCAAACACCCAGCACCAGCAACACAGGGCAGGTCAGGTGCAAAGGTCAAAGTAGTGCCCAAATATAGGCGCCTATAGAGAACAGGGATGCTCCGGTTCCAGGCTTCTAGCAGGTAAGTACCTGCATCCTCGGGGAGCAGACCAGGGGAGTTTTGTAGAGCACTGGGGGAGGGGGGAGGCGCAAACAGGCACACAAAATCCATCCTCAGCGGCACAGGGGCAGCCGGGTGCAATGTCTGAACAAGGCATCGGGTTGTAGATAGGACTCAATAGAGGGACCCGGGGGTCACTTAAGCGATGCAGGCAGGGCACCAGGGGGCTTCTCGGGCCAGCCACAGGCTGGGCTAGGATGAGGGCCGCCTGCTGGTCACTCCTGCACCGGTGGTTGGTTCCTCTCGGTCCTGGGGGCTGTGGGTGCAGTGCTTTGTCCAGTCGTCAGGTTCCTTTGTTACCTGGCAGTCAATGCGTCGATGTGGGGGTGCAAGGAGGTCAGCTCAGGGTGTCCGTCGTTGGAGTCTCCAGGGGGTTCTCTCTGCGGTGTTGGTTTCTCTGGACATGGGCCGGGGGCGTCGGGTGCAGTGTGTGCAGACTCACGCTTCCGGAGTGAGGCTGGAGTCTTCTTTAAGGATGGTTTCTTGGTTGTAGAGTTGGACAGAGCCGCTGTTCTCTGGAGTTTCTTGGTCCTTCAGGTGCAGGTCAGTCCTCTGAGTCCTCAGAAGTCGCTGGTCCTGCTGGATGCGTCACTGTGCAGGTTCTCTGAGTCTGGAGACAGGCCGGTAGGGCTGGGACCAAGTCAGTTGTCGTCTCTGCGGGGCTTTCAGGTCAGCAGTCCTTCTTTCTTCAGGTTGCAGGAATCTGAGTTCCTGGGTTCAGGGTCACCCCTAAATACCCAATTTAGAAGTGTGTTTAGGTCTGGGGGGGAGAAGCCAATGGCTACTGTCCTGGAGGGTGACTACACCCTCTTTCTTCCTCCTCCCTGTGGGGGGTGGGGCACATCCCTAATCCTATTGGGGGGAATCCTCCAAAACAAAATGGCGGATTTCCTAAGGCAGGAGTCAGCTCAGCTCAGGACACCTTAGGGGCTGTCCTGAGTGGTGGGTGACTGCTCTTTGTTTTTCTCATTATCTCCACCGGACTTGCTGCCAAAAGTGGGGGCAGTGGCCGGAGGGGCGGGCATCTCCCTCAGCTGGAGTGCCCTGGGGCGCTGTAACACCAGGCTTGAGCATTTGAAGCTCACCGCCAGTTGTTACAGTTCCTGCAGGGGGAGGTGAGAAGCAGCTCCACCCAGTGCAGGCTTTGTTCCTGGCCACAGAGTATCAAAGGCACTAACCCCATGTGGCCAGAAACCCGTCTGGGTGTATCAGGCTGGCAGGAACAACTGGTCGTGCCTAACACTAGCATTTGGACTGGTATACAGGGGGCATCTCTAAGATGCCCTCTGTGTGCATTTTTCAATAAATCCCACACTGGCATCATTGTGGATTTATTGTGCTGAGAAGTTTGATACTAAACTTCCCAGAATTCAGTGTAGCCATTATGGAACTGTGGAGTTTGTGTTTGACAACCTCCCAGACCATATACTCTGTATGGCTACCCTCCACTTACAATGTCTAAGGTTTGGCTTAGACACTGTAGGGGCATAGTGCTCATGCAACTATGCCCTCACCTGTGGTATAGTGCACCCTGCCTTAGGGCTGTAAGGCCTGCTAGAGGGGTGACTTCCCTGTGCCACAAGCAGTGGGTTGTGGGGATGGCACTCTGAGGGGAGTGCCATGTTGACTTAGTCATTTTCTCCCCACCAGCTCACACAAACTGTGAGGCAGTGTGCATGTGCTGAGTGTGCGGTCCCCAGGGTGGCATAAGGCATGCTGCAGCCCTTAGAGACCTTCCCTGGCCACAGGACCCTTGGTACCAGGGGTACCACTTACAAGGGACTTATCTGTGTGCCAAGGCTGTGCCAATTGTGGAGACAAAGGTACAGTTTAGGGAAAGAACACTGGTGCTGGGGCTTTGTTAGCAGGATCCCAGCACACTTTCAATCATAACTAGCATCAACAAAAGGCAAAACGTTAGGGGTAACCATGCCTTGCAAAGCATTTTCCTACTGAAGTTCTTAGAGTTATTTCACCTAGCGCACCACCAGCCCTTGTGTGGAATCTTAACATTGTACTCATAAGACTTACGGGGCCACCATTTGAAACCATGCATTCTTGCCCTCTTCAGTTTTTATCATGGAAGGTTGCCTTAGTGACAGTTACTTCTTGAAGATGTAGTGAAATCCAAACATTCACTTTGGAAGAACCTTTCTTTCAAATTCACAAAAACAAAATAGTTCTTAGGACAAATCCAAAAGTTGTTTCACCTATTCATATCAATCAGTCAGTGAAATTGCCAGTCTTCTTTCCACAACCATATTCAGCTGCTGAAAGAGCTCTCCATACCCTTCATGTTAAGAGCTCTCATGTACTATATAGACAGAACAAAAGATTTCAGAAAATCCAAACAACTCTGTTGCTTTTCAACAGCCTCTCAAAGGTAATCCTATTTCAAAAACTGGATTAGCCTGATGGGTAGTCAAGTATATACAAACTTGTTATCTTAAAGCCAAACTCCAAAAGCTCATTCCACTAGAAAGAAAAGGGCTTCAATGGCATTCTTAGGCAATATACCAATGGCAGACATATGTAAAGCAGCCACCTGGTCTACACCAAACACATTTGCTAAACACTACTGTGTGGATGTATTATCTCGCCAGCAAGCAAATGTTGGACAGGCAGTGCTTAGAAAATTATTTCAAACTACTACAACACCTACAGGCTAGCCACCACTTTTTTGGAGGGGACAAGTTTTCAGTGTGTGCAAACCATGTGTATCTACAGCTACACATGCCATTGAACGGAAAATGTTACTTACGCAGTAGACATCTGTTCCTGGCATGTGGTGCTGTAGATTCACATGCGCCCTCCGTCCTCCCTGAAAGCCTGCTGTGGCCGTTGTAGTATATATTGTAAATATGTATATACTTTGCATGGACATCTCATTTCTTTACTATATATGTACGTATACACTTGTACGCTCTTTACTTCACCCTCCTGAGGGAAAACAGTCTAACAAAGGACTCAATGGCCATATGCGCACTGTCACCGAGAGAAGTCACTCGATTTTGTGACTCGAAAACCTTCTTTGAAGAAAAACAACTTGTACCACTCCGAGCCTAACACTAGATGGTGGACTTATGCGAGGCATGTGAATCTACAGCACTACGTGCCAGGAACAGATGTCTACTGGGTAAGTAACATTATCCATATATGTGTGTATGTGTGTGTATATATATATATATATGTTCAATGGCATGCGTAGCTGTAGATACACATGCTTTGCATAAGTCCGCCATCTAGTGTTGGGCTCGGAGTGTTTCAGATACATATTGCTTTTATCAAAGGCTTTAGGCATGTTATAAGACTACATATTTGAATAGCATGCCTACCTGTGAATTTTGACACTCTTTATGTTAATGTTTTCATGGTGGGATGGCTTGTCTCACCCACCTCCTACAGTCTTGTAGTATTGTTTGCTAGTCTGATTCAAGCATGTGAAGCTATGAAAGATACAAAACTGGAGAAGAAACAAGTTATTCACCTGTACACTATGGTTTTCCAGTATTCATATCTTTCATAGATTAACAAGCGACCCGCCCTCCTCACCATTCAGAGTCACTATTGTTAAACCTCTTATTTTTCTTATGTCACACTTGAGTTCGAAATCTAAGATATGATGACCTCGCAGGGAAAGAGTGCTTCATGGTTTTTGCACTGATTAGCTAAAGTTTGGGTGTATTAAACCAGTTCAGTTGGTTAACAATGTCTGTTGTTTTTGATGGGGCTCTTAAGGCCTATTTATTGGCTCTGCTTTTTATTGCTATTACCGTGGAACTCCCACCGTGACGACGGGGAAGATTTAAGCATGTGAATATATGAAAGATATGCTTAATGGAGAACCACAGTGTACAGGTAAGGAACTTGTTTCTATTTAAGCTTCTCTGAAGCATCTTTCTTGCAAAGCTGCTTTCCTTGAAGTTATCAGATCTGCACTCAGAGTAGCAAAATTTGAGCATACAGATCCATAAGAACAAAGTGGTCATGCAGATACTTTCAAAGCTTCTCCTTAAGCTGGTTTCGGATTTTCATGTAAAATCATTAACTATTACGTTCCAAACTTTCTTTCAGAATCCTACTTCCCAGTCAGAGAGATCTCTCCATACATTAGATGTCAGAAGAGTAATTAAATTGTATTTTAAGAACACGAAAGATATAAGGAATTACAAACAATTGCTTGTGAACTGTGGTCTCTTTTACACAGAGCCGCTACCTCCAATAAATAAGTCAACAGCAGCTTTGTTCGGTCATTTAAGGCCATCAAAGCATAAAAAATACAGTACATGTCGTAATTAAAATTCAAAACATAAATAAGATAGTACGTCCAAACTTAATACTTTATATATATATATATGTTCGATGGCATGTGTAGCTGCAGATACACATGCTGTGCACATCCCGCCATCTGGTGTTGGGCTCGGAGTGTTACAAGTTGTTTTTCTTCAAAGAAGTCTTTTTTCGAGTCACGAGACCGAGGGACTCCTCCCATTTCGACTCCATTGCGCATGGGCGTCGACTCCATCTTGGATTGTTTTTTTTCCGCCATCGGGTTCGGACGTGTTCCTTGTCGCTCCGTGTTTCGGGTCGGAAAGTTAGTTAGAATCTCGGAAAAATCGTCGGTATTGTTTGCGTTCGGTATCGGGTTAGTTACAACAGATCGACACCGAATTAAGAAGAGCTCCGGTGGCCCTTCGGGGTTTTTTTCCATCCCCGTCGGGGCCTGGTCGGCCCGGCCACGTGTCTCTTCAAGGCTGATGGAACGGACCCCATTCCGCTTCTGTCCAAAATGCCATAACAAGTATCCATATACAGATCAACATCTGGTCTGTAACTTGTGTTTGTCACCAGAACACAAGGAGGATACTTGTGAGGCCTGTCGAGCGTTTCGGTCCAGGAAGACACTAAGGGACCGAAGAGCAAGAAGACTGCAAATGGCATCGGCGCCGACAGGACAAGAGCGTTTCGAGGTGGAGGAAGAAACATTCTCCACCCAGGAGTCGGACTCTGAGGAGATCGATCCCGAGGAAACGCCTAAAACCGTGAGTAAGACGTTGAAACCAAGAACTCATGAGAAAAGCGCTAAAGCCCAGTGTAGGAAGTTGGCTCTGTATGTGCTATTTCAAAGTAAGGAATAGCATGCACAGAGTCCAAGGGTTCCCCTTAGAGGTAAAATAGTGGTAAAAATAGATAATACTAATGCTCTATTTTGTGGTAGAGTGGTCGAGCAATAGGCTTATCCAAGGAGTAGTGTTAAGCATTTGTTGTACATACACAAGACAATAAATGAGGTACACACACTCAGAGACAAATCCAGCCAATAGGTTTTTATATAGAAAAATATCTTTTCTTAGTTTATTTTAAGAACCACAGGTTCAAATTCTACATGTAATATCTCATTCGAAAGGTATTGCAGGTAAGTACTTTAGGAACTTCAAATCATAAAAATTGCATGTATACTTTACAAGTTATTGACAAATAGCTGTTTGAAAAGTGGACACAGTGCAATTTTCACAGTTCCTGGGGGAGGTAAGTTTTTGTTAGTTTTACCAGGTAAGTAAGACACTTACAGGGTTCAGTTCTTGGTCCAAGGTAGCCCACCGTTGGGGGTTCAGAGTAACCCCAAAGTCACCACACCAGCAGCTCAGGGCCGGTCAGGTGCAGAGTTCAAAGTGGTGCCCAAAACACATAGGCTAGAATGGAGAGAAGGGGGTGCCCCGGTTCCGGTCTGCTTGCAGGTAAGTACCCGCGTCTTCGGAGGGCAGACCAGGGGGGTTTTGTAGGGCACCGGGGGGGGACACAAGCCCACACAGAAATTTCACCCTCAGCAGCGCGGGGGCGGCCGGGTGCAGTGTAGAAACAAGCGTCGGGTTTGTAATGGAAGTCAATGGGAGATCTAGGGATCTCTTCAGCGCTGCAGGCAGGCAAGGGGGGGGTTCCTCGGGGAAACCTCCACTTGGTCAAGGGAGAGGGACTCCTGGGGGTCACTCCTCCGGTGAAAGTCCGGTCCTTCAGGTCCTGGGGGCTGCGGGTGCAGGGTCTCTCCCAGGCGTCGGGACTTTGGATTCAAAGAGTCGCGGTCAGGGGAAGCCTCGGGATTCCCTCTGCAGGCGGCGCTGTGGGGGCTCAGGGGGGACAGGTTTTGGTACTCACAGTATCAGAGTAGTCCTGGGGTCCCTCCTGAGGTGTTGGATCTCCACCAGCCGAGTCGGGGTCGCCGGGTGCAGTGTTGCAAGTCTCACGCTTCTTGCGGGGAGCTTGCAGGGTTCTTTCAAAGCTGCTGGAAACAAAGTTGCAGCCTTTCTTGGAGCAGGTCCGCTGTCCTCGGGAGTTTCTTGTCTTTTCGAAGCAGGGGCAGTCCTCAGAGGATGTCGAGGTCGCTGGTCCCTTTGGAAGGCGTCGCTGGAGCAGGATCTTTGGAAGGCAGGAGACAGGCCGGTGAGTTTCTGGAGCCAAGGCAGTTGTCGTCTTCTGGTCTTCCTCTGCAGGGGTTTTTCAGCTAGGCAGTCCTTCTTCTTGTAGTTGCAGGAATCTAATTTTCTAGGGTTCAGGGTAGCCCTTAAATACTAAATTTAAGGGCGTGTTTAGGTCTGGGGGGTTAGTAGCCAATGGCTACTAGCCCTGAGGGTGGGTACACCCTCTTTGTGCCCCCTCCCAAGGGGAGGGGGTCACAATCCTAACCCTATTGGGGGAATCCTCCATCTGCAAGATGGAGGATTTCTAAAAGTCAGAGTCACCTCAGCTCAGGACACCTTAGGGGCTGTCCTGACTGGCCAGTGACTCCTCCTTGTTGCTTTCTTTGTTCCCTCCAGCCTTGCCGCCAAAAGTGGGGGCCGTGGCCGGAGGGGGCGGGCAACTCCACTAAGCTGGAGTGCCCTGCTGGGCTGTGACAAAGGGGTGAGCCTTTGAGGCTCACCGCCAGGTGTTACAGCTCCTGCCTGGGGGAGGTGTTAGCATCTCCACCCAGTGCAGGCTTTGTTACTGGCCTCAGAGTGACAAAGGCACTCTCCCCATGGGGCCAGCAACATGTCTCTAGTGTGGCAGGCTGCTGGAACCAGTCAGCCTACACAGATAGTCGGATAGGTTTCAGGGGGCACCTCTAAGGTGCCCTCTGGGGTGTATTTTACAATAAAATGTACACTGGCATCAGTGTGCATTTATTGTGCTGAGAAGTTTGATACCAAACTTCCCAGTTTTCAGTGTAGCCATTATGGTGCTGTGGAGTTCGTGTTTGACAGACTCCCAGACCATATACTCTTATGGCTACCCTGCACTTACAATGTCTAAGGTTTTGTTTAGACACTGTAGGGGTACCATGCTCATGCACTGGTACCCTCACCTATGGTATAGTGCACCCTGCCTTAGGGCTGTAAGGCCTGCTAGAGGGGTGTCTTACCTATACTGCATAGGCAGTGAGAGGCTGGCATGGCACCCTGAGGGGAGTGCCATGTCGACTTACTCGTTTTGTCCTCACTAGCACACACAAGCTGGCAAGCAGTGTGTCTGTGCTGAGTGAGAGGTCTCCAGGGTGGCATAAGACATGCTGCAGCCCTTAGAGACCTTCCTTGGTATCAGGGCCCTTGGTACTAGAAGTACCAGTTACAAGGGACTTATCTGGATGCCAGGGTCTGCCAATTGTGGATACAAAAGTACAGGTTAGGGAAAGAACACTGGTGCTGGGGCCTGGTTAGCAGGCCTCAGCACACTTTCAATTGTAAACATAGCATCAGCAAAGGCAAAAAGTCAGGGGGCAACCATGCCAAGGAGGCATTTCCTTACACCCAGGGGACGCCACTGCCAACAGGCCATGGCTTAAACCGAAAAGTAGATGACCGTTCATCGGCACCGAAAAAGGGCGAGCTGGTGTCGAAGTCATCCGACTCCGGTCGAGATACCGGCACACAGCAATCTCTGGCCCGAGATAGTGGCTCAGAGAAGATTCGGCACCGAGACAGCGGCACCGAAACGGGTCGGCACCGAGAGAGCACGACGCCGAAAGTAAAAAAGGTTTTGTCGGAGCCGAAAAAAGCAGCCGAAAAGGTTTCGGTACCGAAATATCCGGCTTCGGAACTGAAAACAAGTTCCTACACTGAGGAACAAGGACTGTCCACACAAATGAAGACACGTAGATTTGGACAGGAATTACAGGCAATCGAGCCAGATCACACACAAAGACGGCTCTTTATTCAAAAAGATACAGGGAAGATCAGCACTCTTCCTCCAGTCAAAATGAAACGCAAGCTTGCCTTCCAAGACAAGGACAAACAGCCACACGCAAAGGTAGCTAAACAAGTAACACCGCCACCATCCCCACATCACTCTCCGCAACCATCACCGGTAGCCACTCCACCAATGATGCAATCCCCAACTCATACAGGAATGAGTCAAGATGACCCTGACGCATGGGACCTTTATGACGCACCAGTGTCAGATAATAGTCCAGAATGCTATCCAGCTAAACCATCGCCACCAGAGGATAGTACAGGCTACGCACAGGTGGTGTCAAGAGCAGCGGCATTTCATAATGTCAGCCTTCATTCAGAGCCCATTGAAGACGACTTTCTTTTTAACACACTGTCGTCCACACACAGCCAATATCAGTCTTCCTATGCTACCCAGAATGCTAAAACACTCCAAACAAGTGTTTGAGGAGCCTGTTAAAGGGAGAGCCATTACTCCAAGAGTAGATAAAAAATATAAACCGCCACCAACAGACCCAGTGTACATTACACAACAGCTAACACCAGACTCTGTTGTAGTGGGAGCAGCGCGCAAAAGAGCCAACTCTCATACTTTAGGAGATGCACCACCTCCAGATAAAGAAAGTCGAAAATTCGATGCTGCAGGCAAAAGGGTGGCGGCACAGGCAGCAAACCAGTGGCGTATTGCAAATTCGTAAGCTTTGCTAGCCAGATATGATAAGGCCCATTGGGATGAGATGCAACACCTTATTGAACATTTACCCAAGGAGTTCCAAAAAAGAGCGCAGCAAGTAGTAGAAGAAGGACAGGGTAACTCCAATAATCAGATACGGTCAGCAATGGATGCTGCAGACACAGCTGCTAGAACTGTCAACACAGCAGTAACAATAAGGAGACATGCATGGCTGCGTACATCAGGATTTAAACCAGAGATACAGCAAGCTGTGCTGAATATGCCATTCAACGGACAGCAGATGTTTGGGCCGGAGGTGGACACTGCGATCGAAAAACTTAAGAAAGACACTGACACGGCCAAAGCCATGGGCGCACTCTACTCCCCACAGAGCAGAGGCACATTTCGAAAGACACAATTTCGAGGGGGGTTTCGAGGGCAAACCACAGAAGCCACAACCTCACAAACAAAGCCCACTTACCAGAGGCAGTATCAGCGGGGAGGTTTTCGGGGACAATATAGAGGGGGACAATTTCAAAGGAATAGAGGAAAGTTCCAAAGTCCCAAAACTCTTCCAAACAAGCAGTGACTTCAAGGTCACAAATCCCCAACACATAACACCTGTGGGGAGGAGACTAACCAAGTTTTACAAACATTGGGAGGAAATAACAACAGACACTTGGGTCTTAGCAATTATCCAGCATGGTTATTGCATAGAATTTCTCAAATTCCCTCCAAACATCCCACCGAAAACACACAATATGTCAAAACAACATATAGATCTTCTAGGACTAGAAGTTCAGGCATTGCTACAAAAAGAAGCAATAGAGTTAGTACCAAAACAACAAATAAACACAGGAGTTTACTCCCTGTACTTTCTGATACCCAAAAAAGACAAGAGTCTGAGACCTATACTAGATCTCAGAACATTAAATACCTACATCAAATCAGATCACTTTCACATGGTTACATTACAAGACGTAATCCCACTGCTCAAACAACAAGACTACATGACAACACTAGACCTAAAGGATGCATATTTCCATATACCAATACATCCTTCACACAGAAAGTACCTAAGGTTTGTATTCCAAGGGATACATTACCAATTCAAAGTGTTGCCATTCGGAATAACAACTGCACCAAGAGTTTTTACAAAATGCCTAGCAGTAGTAGCTGCACATATCAGAAGGCAGCAAATACATGTGTTCCCGTACCTAGACGATTGGTTAATCAAAACCAACACGCTAAGACGGTGTTCACAACACACAAAATATGTCATAGAAATCCTCCACAAACTAGGTTTCTCAATCAACTACACAAAGTCACACCTTCTGCCGTGTCAAACACAGCAATACTTAGGAGCAACAATCAACACAGCAAAAGGGATTGCCACTCCAAGTCCACAAAGAGTTCACACATTTCACAATGTGATACAGACCATGTATCCAAATCAAAAGATACAAGTCAAACTGGTGATGAAACTACTAGGCATGATGTCTTCATGCATAGCCATTGTCCCAAACGCAAGGTTGCACATGCAGCCCTTACAACAGTGCCTAGCATCACAACGGCCACAAGCACAGGGTCAGCTTCTAGATCTGGTGTTGATAGACCGCCAAACATACATCTCGCTTCAATGGTGGAACAGTATAAATTTAAACCAAGGGCGGCCTTTCCAAGACCCAGTGCCACAATACGTAATAACAACAGATGCTTCCATGATAGGGTGGGGAGCACACCTCAATCAACACAGCATCCAAGGACAATGGGACATACAGCAAAAACAGTTTCACATAAATCACTTAGAACTGTTAGCGGTATTTCTAGGGCTCAAAGCATTTCAACCCATAATAAGACACAAACACATTCTTGTCAAAACAGACAACATGACAACAATGTATTACCTAAACAAACTGGGAGGCACACACTCGACACAGTTGTGTCTCCTAACAGAAAATATGGCATTGGGCGATTCACAACCACATTCGCCTAATAGCACAATTTATTCCAGGAATTCAGAACCAGTTAGCAGACAATCTCTCTCGGGATCACCAACATATCCACGAATGGGAGATTCACCCCCAAATACTAAACACTTACTTCCAAATGTGGGGAACACAACAAATAGATCTATTTGCAACAAAGGAAAACTCAAAATGCCAAAACTTCGCATCCAGGTACCCACAAGATCAGTCTCAGGGCAATGCGTTATGGATGAGCTGGTCAGGGATATTTGCTTACGCTTTTCCCCCTCTCCCACTCCTTCCATATCTAGTAAACAAGTTGAGTCAAAACAAACTCAAACTCATACTAATAGCACCGACATGGGCAAGACAACCTTGGTACACAACACTACTAGACCTCTCAGTAGTACCTCATGTCAAACTACCAAACAGACCAGATCTGTTAACACAACACAAACAACAGATCAGACATCCAAATCCAGCATCGCAGAATCTAGCAATTTGGCTCCTGAAATCCTAGAATTTGGACACTTAGACCTCACACAAGAATGTTTGGAGGTCATAAGACAAGCTAGGAAACCTACCACTAGACACTGCTATGCAAATAAGTGGAAAAGATTTGTTTATTACTGCTATAATAATCAAATTCAACCCTTACACGCATCTCCCAAAGATATAGTAGGATACTTACTACAATTGCAAAAGTCAAAGCTAGCTTTCTCTTCAATAAAGATACATCTGACCGCAATTTCAGCCTACCTGCAAATTACGCACTCAACTTCATTATTTAGGATACCAGTCATAAAAGCATTTATGGAAGGCCTAAAAAGAATTATACCACCACGAACACCACCAGTTCCTTCATGGAACCTCAACATTGTCTTAACACGACTCATGGGTCCACCTTTTGAGCCCATGCACTCTTGTGAAATGCAATACTTAACATGGAAAGTTGCATTTTTGATTGCCATCACATCTCTAAGAAGAGTGAGTGAAATTCAAGCATTTACCATACAAGAACCATTTATTCAAATACACAAGCATAAAGTAGTTCTACGGACAAATCCACAATTTTTTACCAAAAGTGATCTCACCGTTCCACTTGAATCAAACGGTAGAATTACCAGTGTTCTTCCCACAGCCAGATTCTGTAGCTGAAAGAGCACTACATACATTAGACATCAAAAGAGCACTAATGTACTACATTAACAGAACAAAACTAATTCGAAAAACAAAACAACTATTTATTGCTTTCCAAAAACCTCATACAGGGAATCCAATTTCTAAACAAGGCATTGCTAGATGGATAGTTAAGTGTATTCAAACCTGCTATCTTAAAGCAAAGAGAGAGCTGCCTATTACACCAAAGGCACACTCAACCAGAAAAAAAGGTGCTACCATGGCCTTTCTAGGAAATATACCAATGAATGAAATATGTAAGGCAGCAACATGGTCTACGCCTCATACATTTACCAAACACTACTGTGTAGATGTGTTAACGGCACAACAAGCCACAGTAGGTCAAGCTGTACTACGAACATTATTTCAAACAACTTCAACTCCTACAGGCTGAACCACCGCTTTTGGGGAGATAACTGCTTACTAGTCTATGCACAGCATGTGTATCTGCAGCTACACATGCCATCGAACGGAAAATGTCACTTACCCAGTGTACATCTGTTCGTGGCATTAGTCGCTGCAGATTCACATGCGCCCACCCGCCTCCCTGGGAGCCTGTAGCCGTTTAGAAGTTGATCTTGAACATTTGTACATTTGTAAATATATTACTTTAAACTTCATTATGTACATACGTATTCACTCCATTGCATGGGCACTATTACTAGCATACACAACTCCTACCTCACCCTCTGCGGGGAAAACAATCTAAGATGGAGTCGACGCCCATGCGCAATGGAGTCGAAATGGGAGGAGTCCCTCGGTCTCGTGACTCGAAAAAAGACTTCTTCGAAGAAAAACAACTTGTAACACTCCGAGCCCAACACCAGATGGCGGGATGTGCACAGCATGTGAATCTGCAGCGACTAATGCCACGAACACATGTACACTGGGTAAGTGACATTTTCCATATATATATATATATATATATATATATATATATATATATACAATAATTAAAACGTGGCAGCAATAAAAATACGCCCCTTTGCTTTGTATCCACAAATTACTAGATCCTAAAATGGTTAAAAGTAAAAGATGGGAAGATTTATTTCAGTGATTGACATCGTATATACCAAGTGGTCGCAAGGAACTTGCTAACTGCGAGGATTACAGGTTTGGAGGAATCACTCTTAAGTATCCTAATAGCTGTGGAACACTGCCTCAATCCCAAATCTCGGCAAATTGCACAAATCCATTTTGTCCTTGGAATAGTGCATGCGGGGCAAAAGAACATAAAATGTTCAATGGTTGTAGAGCTGCAAAGACAAGCTGGGCAAAGATCAATAGATAAGGTAGCTCCCCAATTTTTTGATAGGGTTAGCAACAGAAGGCTTCCAAAGCAAAAGCGTGCATAAAGACCCTTCCCTAATAGATCAGGAATCAAATCAAAGTATTGTTCCTACAGGGGGTACCACTTAAAATCAATAAATAAATTAGTCAGCCGACCATGAGATGTACAATCTAACCAGGTTACTTCTCACATAAGACCAGTATACTGTCTTCAGAGTGGTCTTATGGGATCGTTCCAGATTATGTGGCTTCTCCCA
The DNA here is from genome assembly GCF_031143425.1 of Pleurodeles waltl. Classification (NCBI taxonomy): domain Eukaryota; kingdom Metazoa; phylum Chordata; class Amphibia; order Caudata; family Salamandridae; genus Pleurodeles; species Pleurodeles waltl. Next base: position 296,702,531 of record NC_090443.1, on the reverse strand, counting down.
AAACCTTCGTAGTCCGAGAATCCGAAACCAATTTGATACATGTTTGACCCATGGGATGGTGGCCGCTTTCGGCCTCTTTAATATATCAAGGACTGAATCTCTATATACGGAAAGTTCCGGAACAGTCCAAATTCTCACCCAGTATAACAAGGGTCTTAAGGCTATCAAATCAGCTATACGATTAAGACCTAGGTCCAGGAACATAGGAGACAGGGGTGTACTACGGGGACACGCAACTAGAACCCTAGCAAAGTTATTTTCTCCTACGATAGTCTCTTGCTCTCGGAAAATCCCCGTAGTTCAGCACCATAGACAGCAGCGCCCTGCGTCTGTGCCAAATAAATTTTAATGGCTGGGGATTCGGCGTTTGATAAAGAATTCCTATAGAAGCGCAGGATAGCAGCCGCTCTCTGCTGCAAGAGCCCGGTACTTTTATTGATCTGTTCCTCCCAGTGCAAATTGTTAGATAGCCTCACGCCCAAATAATCTATGGTCTTAACTTTGCTTAATGGGGCCCCGTCCAAATTGATGGTACATCTCCGACAAGAGCCAGAGGCAAGCACCATCAATTTTGTTTTATTAACATTCAGTTCTAGGCCATGATCATCACAAAAGGATTTAAATCTGTCTACAAGGATTTGGAGGCCCATGGGAGTCTTAAATTAAAAGGGAATCATCAGCGAATAGTAATATTGTGATCTTCTGCTCGTTCAGGGCAGGGGCATCATTAGACCATGAAGTCAAAATTTATACCACCTTGTTAATGAATAAAGTAAATAAAATAAGGGCCAAAACACAACCCTGACGGACTCCCCTCTGTATAGTAATTTTATCTGACAATTCTCCTTGATCGCCTCATCGTGCTTGTGCATACGTGTTAGCATGTAAGCGCTGTAAAAGGAGGACAATATTAGTAGGGACGCCCATCAGGAATAATGCTTCCCAAAGCTTTTCCCTTGAAACCAGGTCGAAAGCAGATCCGAGGTCCACAAAAACGATGTATAGAGATTGTTTGGCTAGAACCACATATTTCCAGTACAAGAGAACCAGCCTGAAAGCTTGATCTATTGTACTGGTTCGAGGGCGAAAGCCGGCTTGCAACGTAGAGAGGGCCTGGTGATCTTGGACCCAGCTTACTAACCTCTCTAGCAATTGCTTAGCAAAAAATGTCTGCAAATTATCAATCAAGCTTATAGGTCTATAATTGACAGGAGAATTTGCATTGCCCCTTTTGAAAATGGGAATTATTTCAGCGCCCTTCCAGGTATTAGGGATTTCTCCGCTTGCGGCAATTTTATTTGAAATCAGATTGATATACCAGGACCAGATAGTTATTTCAGATTTGTATAGATCTCCTTGTATCTTGTCAGGCCCGGGAGCTTTGCCGGGTTTCATGGAATTAATAGCAGCTTTAGTTTCCTCTATAGAGAAGAGTGGATCGGGACAATTACCCATCCAACCGTGAGGTAGTTGAATCACACATTGGGGAGTGGCCAATTAAGGCAATGCAAGGAGCTGCATAAAGTTGAGAGAAGTGGTCCACCCAGATCTCAGGTTGGTTATAATTCTTTATGCACCTCCTGCCCTCTCCTTGCCCTCTGGAGAGTAATTCCGAAAACATCATGTTATTATTTTTTGTTACAAGAACCAATAAATAATCACTATCCAGATAGTTTCTTGTATCCAAATATGCTGCGAAAAAGCAAATAAAACTCTTACCTAGCAAAGAATAAGAGGTGAGCGGCTGCTGCCCTTTATTGGGAAAGGTTCCCAAATGCAGAGATTTGTATACCACTCTCATAGAGGTCTATACATACTTTTAATAGGCACTGTTGCCTTGACTCGGATTCTAGAGTGGATGCCCAATTATGGCACGTCTCCTTGGGATACCTGTATGCATAAGTTATTAAGCTTGTTTTTAAGATTCTTCTTCCTTCACATTCTTCTTTGGGATTAGTTGCTATTCTATTCAGTGTTTATGGTTATCAGTGCACAGCTCCTGAAGGAAATGGAACGGTTGCTTACCTCTAATCCTAGTTTTCCTTTAGGGGAATTTCCATTGGAGTCATAACCCACCTTCTTTGGAAGTGATTACTGTTGATAAATTAATGTTTCTATGTATATTAGTATCCTTTAAGTTGTTAAAAAAAACTGTAGCAACTGCCAGTTTGAGAGCATGAACCTGGAAGCCGCAGTGTCAGACTTTCACTTTATATGACTGGAGACTGCATCCCCAAATTGTCCTCCTTTCTTCCCTTATCTGAAAATAAAGTTTGTGAAAGGAGCTTTTTCTTTGTGGTTTACTACTCTGGTGACATGTTTTTAAATAATTGGAAGTGGTTAACTGCCTCTTTTTACAGGATGTTAAATTATTTATTTTTAAATGAGAATTTTTGGCCTTTCTAGGAAAGGCTAATGCGAGATATGTGTATTTTGTTTTGTGGGATCCCACGTGTGGTCAGGACTAAAAAGTGGTTGTGATTTGTATGGAGATTTTCTCGGAGACCTCATATTACAGGTAAGCAGACATCCCTTCTCAACGGCCTCCTCATATGAGTTCAACCAGGCGGTGCTTTATTTGAGCAGCATGGCCACACTGAAGCAACCATTGAAACTTGAAACAACAAGAGGGAGTCCAGTCCACGTAACTGCTTGGTTTTGGGTCGTCTTGAAACATTCTTTACCTTTTTTGCACGCAGTGATTTTGACTCGTGGTGCATGCTGCAGATTCTTCTGCTTGATAAGGCTCTATTAATGACAATTTTATTAGCTTTAAAGCTAAAGAGAAGAAGGTTTCGGTTTGGAAACTGACTTAGAAGAATGCTCTGTGCTGATCTGTCTAGGACATTCCAGGCAGAAATATTTGTAATTACTTTTTACTTGGACCAGTTATTTCCTGCTCTCAGTCCACCTCATAAGCGATTTAATAGCCTCCTTTATTTGCTTCAAGCAGGCAAACACTCCCAACAGAAAAATGTAGGGCTTGTCGGATACACAGAACTTTCCAAAGTTTTCACTTGCTCCTACCTAGACATGGGATAGCTATGTGGCATGTTAGATCAGCAGTGTTGTGCCCAGTGCTTAATTTGTAGATAAAAACGTGCCGGTGCTCAAAGCTCTCTTCTTAAACACGCGGCTGCTGCAATAAAATGTGCAAGCAGGGATTACTGAGGCAGCGTAATCCCGAAGCACTCTCGGGCCTCATTAATCCATTTACAGCCACTCCCTGCCCCTTCAGCTCACTCTTCGAGCATCCTGCTTTTCCCCTTTCTGGCGCTTTTCAGTTTTTCTCTTCACCTGTCCTGCCTGTATGTGTCTTTTGCTCGCAGTAAATGCTTCAAGCAAAAAAAAAATACGCGCCGGCCCTCAAAAATAAGTGCCGGTGCTCCGCAGCGAAACCAGCAACCACAAATTATGCATTGGTTGTGCAACACAGTTAGGGTGCTCCACTACCTTTTTTAACTGTCTGATTTGTTGAGGGGTTTTAAAATATAACTAATATGTTTAAGAATAGCACATGCCCAGCAACCAGTGAAAACGTGCATTCCAAAAAACAGATACCCCTGGTTTAAAATTAGCTAATTATTTGTGCACCCGATTAAAGATGGAACCGGAACCATATATACATTTATTTGCATCTTCTCAAATAATCGTACTCCTTACTTCAAAGAATTCTTATCTAATTCTCTCACTTCAGAACAGGATATGAAGCTTTTCCTGCTCTCATATAGTTAAAGTGATCATGTGCATTTAAGTGGTTCACACTTCAACTTAGAACGACTGGGGTTCTGCTCATCTGGTGCAATCTTATGATATTGATAGACAGCCGCAGTAATACATCCAATGGAAGAAATGTATTCAAACAATCTGCATGGCTGGTGAAGTGACCTAGTGGCCTTTCTACTTCACTTTTATGCTCTTGAACAAAAGCCTTTCACATTTTTTTTTTACCTGTGCAAGGTACCAAGAGTGGGTTGTCAAAAATGTGAAACTATGCTACCTTTTCCTGTCTTCCCATGTAATGCAAGCTTTGTACTAATATGAGTATGCTACTTTGAACGAGATGCATCTGAATCAGAAATTTGCTGTCTGGTGGTTGTCACCTTTCAGAGCTCTCAATTTACCACCTTCTTCCAGGTGAAGCAGCCCGCAGAAAACGCTCAAAGTCAGAAGATATAGATAGCACACAATCTAAACGTCGTCGTTATGAGTCTGAAGAATATGAAGCAGAACTCCAGGTGAAGATTGCAACACGTTCTGACATTGACCAGAAACTGCAGAAGGTAACTTTGAAATTGGGAAATTGGCATGTATCTCTTCATTCTACGTGTTTGCAACATATGCATTCGGGTATTTGGGGTGTGCTGAGGACACACGTTGCTAAATTAGTGTTTTGTGTAACTGGGTTACTACTAAAATCCCATATATAGTTGTCCCCATTTATTCATCCCATTATGCTCTTCTCTTATTTATGATTTCACTTCTCAGTTTTCCTGACTATTATCTATCCTTCTTGGCTGATAATTGCATTTTCTTGCAGGTCATCCAAAGGCTTCTGGAAGAGAAGCTCTGTGCACTGCAGTGCTCAGTCTTCGACAAGGCACTGGCAGATCTTAAATCTAGGGTAGAGAAGATAGAGTGCAAGAAGCATGAGAGCGTTCTGAGTGGCATGCAGGTGAGGTAACACCAGTGACCCTCGATGTGCTTCCGATTCACGTTGTCATTGACCACCCAACAGTGTAATCAATTTAATTTCTTAAATATAAAGATTATCTTGTACAGCATTTCACCTTTGTCTCAGTTTTAGCTATTGAATTTATAAGGTCGTTGTAGGCTCTGTGCCAATGATTAAGCATTTTTATAAAAATGTTGATATAGCCTTCTCTCCTGCAGTATTACAGGGAGTAGCCATACCTTGGATTGAGCTCTTTGACAGCTGATGTCCTGCACCTGCTATAATAGTTTATTTTTTATTCTGAATGATTTTTGCACTTTATGTTTGTTTCAGGCAAAAATTGCCAGGTTGTCGAGGCGATTTGGAGCAGCCAGAGAAGACTTGAAAAAACGCCAGGAGGTAGGGGGTGGGGCGGGGGAGTGGTGAATACAATACCAACAGACGTCTATTGTGTAGTTCCTACAGGGTATGCGTTTGAGGTGTAACTGTCACCTTTGGCCATTTATTTTGTGGATCATGTAGCAAAGATGACTTTCTGTGACTGAAATATAATTAGTTATATCATACTATTTGACACATAGCTGTCACATTCCTTCTCCCACATTTACTCTCGAAACAAAGGATAACCTTCACTCTTCACATGATGTAGTATTTTCTTTACTAAAGAGCTGATTTGTCACTAAATTGATTTTCCACCATGTTCTCTTGCAGTAGGGAATGTAGCAGATGGAGGAGAAATGGCCGTCAGCACATATTAAAGCTCTTACTCCAGTATTGAATCTTTCATAGATTCACATGCTTAATTAATTTCCTGACATCGAAGAGGGAGTCCCATGGTACCATTCAAAAGCAATGTAATGCTAAAGGTACTGGAAAGGCCATACAACCTTCAGTTTAGTAACACATAGCAGGAAGTTGGCTCTGTATATACTATCTCAAAGTGAGAGATAATGTGGACAGAGTCCATGGGTTCCCCTTAGAGGTTGATAGTGGCAAAATTAGATAATACTAGTGCTCTATTTTGTGGTCGTGTGGTCAAGCAGTAGGCTTATCAGAGGGTAGTGTTAAGCATTTGTTGTACACACACAGGCAATAAATAAGGATCACACACTCAGAGACTTAACTCCAGGCCAATATGTTTTTATATAGAAAACAAATATTTTCTTAATTTATTTTAGAACCACAGGACTCAGAATTTAGGTAAGTACATACATTGTAAGGTACTTCACACAGGTAAATATGGAACTTAGAATTAAAACCTTATCGTATACATTTTTGGCAAAAATGGCAATAAGCTATTTTAAAAGTGGATACAGTGCAAAAATCAACAGTTCATGGGGGAGGCAAGTTTTGGTTAGTTTCTCAGGTAAGTAAAGCACTTACAAGTTCAGTCTCCTGGGCATAGGCAGCCCACTGTTGGGGCTTCAAGTCAACCCCAAACACCCAGAACCAGCAACACCGGGCCACTCAGGTGCAGAGGTCAAAGTAGTGCCCAAATAACATAGGAGCCTATGGAGAACAGGGGTGCTCCGGTTCCAGTCTGCTAGCAGATGAGTACATGCGTCCCCAGGGAGCAGACCAGGGGGGGTTCTGTAGAGCACGTGGGCAGCCGGGTGCAGTGTGTGAACAAGGTGTTGTGTTGTTGATAGGAAACAATGGAGAGACCTGGGGGTCACTCTGGCGATGTAGGCAGGGCACCAGGGTGCTTCTCAGGCCAGCCACCAACTGGGCTAGGATGAGGGCCGCCTGCTGGTCACTCCTGCACTGGTGGTTGGTTCCTCTCGGTCCTTGGGGCTGCGGGTGCAGTGCTTCTTCCAGGCGTCTGGTTCCTTTGTTACTGGACAGTTGCGGTCAGGGGGAGCCTCTGGATCCTCTCTCCAGGCGTCGCTGTGAGGGTGCAGGGAGGTCGACTCAGGGTGTCCACGTCTTTGGAGTCGCCTGGGGTCCTCTCTGCAGTGTTGGTTCTTCTGGACATGAGCAAGGGTGTCGGGTGCAGTGTGCTGTTCCCGCTGGATGCGTCGCTGTGCAGGTGCTCTGAATCTGGAGACAGCCGGAAGGGCTGGGGCCAAGTTAGTTGTTGTGTCCTTCGTCTCTGTGGGGCTTTCAGGTCAGCAGTCCTTCTTTCTTCAGGTTGCAGGAACCTGATTTCCTGGTTTCAGGGTCGCCCCAAAACACTAAATTTAGGGGAGTGTTTAGGTCTGGGGGGCAGTAGCCAATGTCTACTGTCCTGGAGGGTGGCTACACCCTCTTTGTGCCTCTTCTTTGTGGGGAGGGGGTTCAAAGTTGGGTCCAAGGTAGCCCACTGTTGGGGGTGCAAGGCAACCCCAAAGTTCCCACACCAGCAGCTCAGGGCCGGTCAGGTGCAGAGGTCAAAGTGTTGCCCAAAACACATAGGCTTCAATGGAAATAGGGGTGCCCCGGTTCCAGTCTGCCAGCAGGTAAGTACCCGTGTCCTCGGAGGGCATACCAAGGGGGGTTTGTAGGGCACCGGGGGGGACCCAAGCAGGCACAGGAAGTACACCCTCAGCGGCACAGGGGCGGGTGGGTGCAGAGTGCAAACAGGCATCGGGTTTCAGATAGGAATCATTGGGGAGACCCGGGGGTCTCTTCAACGAGGCAGGCAGGCACAGGGGGGGCTCCTCGGGGTAGCCACCACCTGGGTCAGGCAGAGGGTCGTCTGGGGGTCACTCCTGCACTGGAGTTCGCTTCCTTCAGGTCCTGGGGGCTGCGGGTGCAGTGTTGGTTCCAGGCGTCGGGTTCCTTGTTACAGGCAGTCGCGGTCAGGGGGAGCCTCTAGATTTTCTCTGCAGGCGTCGCTGTGGGGCTTATGGGGGTCAACTCTGGCTACTCATGGGTTCGCAGTTGCCGGGGAGTCCTCCCTGTAGTGTTAGTTTTCCGCAGGTCGAGCTGGGGGCGTTGGGTGCAGAGTGGCAAGTCTCACGCTTCCGGGGGGAAACTTGGGCTCTTTAAAGTTGCTTCTTTGTTGCAGAAAGTTGCAGTTTCTTGAACAGGGTTGCTAATCTCGGGAGCTTCTTGGTCCTTTAGATGCAGGGCAGTCCTCTGAGGCTTCAGAGGTCGCTGGTCCCTGTTGGATGCGTAGCTGTTGCAGTTTTTGTTGAAGTAGGGAGACAGGCCTGTGGGGCTGGGGCCAAATCAGTTGTCGTCTCCGTCTTCACTGCAGGGCTTCAGTTCACCAGTCCTTCTTCTTTAGGTTGCAGGAATCTAGTGTTCGATGGCATATGTTGCTGCAGATACACATGTTGAGCACAGTCCGCTGCCTGGTGTTGGGCTCGGAGTATTACAAGTTGTTTTTCTTCGAAGAAGTCTTTTTTGGTCACGGGACCGAAGGACTCCTCCCTCTTCGGCTCCATTGCGCATGGGCGTCGACTCCCTCTTAGATTGTTTTTTTCCGCTGTCGGGTTCGGACGTGTTCCTTTTCGCTCCGTGTTTCGGTTCGGAAAGTTAGTCAGAATCTCGGAAGAAAGCGTCGGTATTGTTCCGTTCGGTATCGGGATAGTTAGGTACATCGACACCGATCATCGGAAGACTTTGGGGTAGCTTCGATCCCCCATCTGGGCCTGGTCGGCCCGACCGCGTGTGACGCCGAAGCCGATGGAACGGACCCTGTTCCGTTTCTGCCCAAAATGTCACAGTAAGTATCCTTATACAGATCAGCACTTGGTCTGTAACTTGTGCTTGTCCCCCGAGCACAAGGAGGATACCTGTGAGGCCTGTCGAGCCTTCCGGTCCAGAAAAACACTCCGGGACCGAAGAGCCAGGCGTCTACAAATGGCGTCCACGCCGACAAAACAACGTTTCGACGACGAAGAGGAAACATTCTCGGTTCCGGACTCAGAATCCGGAGACTCCGACGTCGAACAACAAACAGTGAGTAAGACGTCGAAAATAAAGACCATCGAAAAAACAAAAGCCCAGGGGACGCCACTGCCAACAGGCCATGGCTCGACCCATAAAACCGGCGACCCGTCGAAGGCGCCGAAAAAGGGCACGCCCATAGCGAAGACACCCGACTCCGGTCGAGGGACCGCCATGGAGCAACCTCGGAGCCGAGATAGCGGCTCCGAGAAGCAAAAACAAGATGCCGGCACCGAAAAACATCGGCACCGAGACACACTGCCGAAAGCCACAAAAATTCAGTCGGTACCGAAGCCGAAAAAAGATTCTCTCTCGGCGCCGAAAAGTTCCACACCTCCTTCCTACACAGAGGAACATGGAATAAGTGGCCAGATGCACAGATTTGGACAAGAGCTCCAAAGTGTAGAATCAGACTACACACAAAAGAGACTGTACATCCAACAAGACACAGGGAAGATATCAACCCTTCCCCCAATAATGAGAAAAAGAAGGATCGGATTTCTCAAGGATGACGCACAACCACAAGCCAAAGTGGTTAAAAAAGTCACGCCTCCGCCCTCTCCACCACAACAGGCATCGCCGGCACAAACTCCGCCACAAATGCACTCACCAGCGCAAACTACTATAAGTCAAGATAATCAGGATCAAGACGCTTGGGACTTATACGACACCCCAGTGCCGGACAATGATCCCGATTCATACCCCACAAAGCCGTCACCGCCAGAGGACAGTACCTCATACTCGCAACTGGTGGCTAGGGCAGCAGAATTCCACAATGTCCAACTGCATTCCGATCCTATAGAGGATGATTTTTTATTTAACACCCTCTCGGCTACACATAGCCAATATCAATGTCTCCCAATGCTACCAGGGATGTTACGGCACGCCAAACAAATTTTTGAAGAGCCCGTAAAATCAAGAGCCATCACCCCAAGGGTGGATAAGAAATATAAACCACCACCCACAGACCCAGTGTTTATTACTTCGCAGTTACCACCTGACTCCGTAGTAGTAGGTGCAGCTCGCAAAAGAGCAAATTCCCATACATCTGGCGACGCCCCACCTCCGGACAAAGAAAGCCGAAAATTTGATGCGGCAGGAAAAAGAGTCGCATCACAGGCAGCCAACCAATGGCGCATCGCAAATTCTCAAGCGCTGCTAGCCCGATATGACCGCGCACACTGGGATGAGATGCAACTTCTCATAGACCATCTTCCCCAGGAATACCAAAAAAGGGCGCAGCAAATAGTTGAAGAGGGACAAACGATCTCGAACAATCAAATCCGCTCTTCAATGGACGCAGCCGATACTGCAGCAAGAACAGTCAACACTGCTGTCACCATAAGGAGACACGCATGGCTCCGCACTTCAGGGTTCAAACCTGAAATCCAGCAGGCTGTCCTTAATATGCCCTTCAACGAAAAACAACTTTTTGGCCTTGAAGTGGACACAGCCATTGAAAAACTTAAAAAGGACACAGACACGGCCAAAGCCATGGGCGCACTCTACTCCCCGCAGAGCAGAGGCTCTTTTAGAAAAACTCCATTTAGAGGGGGGTTTCGTGGCCAACCCGCAGACACCACCAGCCAACAAACAAGAACCACACCCTATCAGGGTTCATTCCAAAGGGGAGGTTTCAGGGGATATAGAGGGGGTCAATTCCCAAGGAGTAGGGGAAAATTCCAAACTCCAAAAACACCTCCACCTAAACAGTGACTTTCAAGTCACACAACCCCTTCACTCAACACCAGTGGGGGGAAGACTAAGCCAATTCTAACAATCTTGGCAGCAGATTACAACAGACAATTGGGTACTAGCAATAATCCAACATGGCTATTGCATAGAATTCCACAAATTCCCACCAAACATCCCTCCAAAAACACGCAAAATGTCACTACAACATTTAGAACTTTTAGGACTAGAAGTTCAAGCACTACTGCAAAAGGATGCAATAGAATTAGTACCAGTACAACAAAAAAACACAGGAGTTTACTCCCTGTACTTTCTAATTCCAAAAAAAGACAAAACATTAAGACCAATATTAGATCTCAGGACACTAAATACCTACATCATATCGGACCACTTTCACATGGTCACACTACAAGACATCATTCCACTGCTCAAACAGCAAGATTACATGACCACATTAGACCTAAAAGATGCGTACATTCATATACCGATACATCCTTCTCACAGAAAGTACCTAAGGTTCGTATTCAAAGGAATACATTACCAATTCAAGGTGTTGCCATTCGGAATAACAACTGCACCAAGAGTATTCACAAAATGTCTAGCAGTAGTAGCAGCACATATCAGGAGACAACGAATACATGTGTTTCCTTACCTAGACGATTGGCTAATCAAGACCAACACAGTAAGAAAGTGCACAAACAACACCACATATGTCATACAAACCCTTCACAAACTGGGTTTCTCCATCAACTATACAAAGTCACACCTCGAACCGTGTCAGACACAACAGTATCTAGGGGCAACCATCAACACATCAAAAGGAATTGCCACTCCAAGTCCACAAAGAGTTCAAGCATTCCACAAGGTAATAAGTGCTATGTTTCCAAACCAAAAGATACAAGCAAAATTTGTGCTAAAACTTCTAGGCATGATGTCATCATGCATAGCCATTGTCCCAAACGCAAGACTACACATGCGACCCTTACAACAGTGCCTAGCATCACAATGGTCACAAGCACAGGGTCAACTTCTAGATCTGGTGTTGGTAGACCGCCAAACATACCTCTCGCTTCTATGGTGGAACAGCAACAATTTAAACAAAGGGCGGACATTTCAGGACCCAGTGCCTCAATACGTTATAACAACAGATGCTTCCATGACAGGGTGGGGAGCACACCTCAATCACCACAGCATTCAAGGACAATGGGACGTACACCAAACAAAATTTCATATAAATTACCTAGAACTGTTAGCAGTATTTCTAGCGTTAAAAGCCTTTCAACCCATAATAACACACAAATACATTCTTGTCAAAACAGACAACATGACAACAATGTATTATTTAAACAAACAAGGAGGAACACACTCAACACAATTGTGTCTCCTAACACAAAAAATATGGCAGTGGGCGATTCACAACCACATTCGCCTAATAGCACAATTTATTCCAGGGATCCAAAACCAACTAGCAGACAACCTTTCGCGAGATCACCAACAAGTCCACGAATGGGAAATTCACCCCCAAGTTCTGAACAATTACTTTCAAATTTGGGGAACACCCCAGATAGATTTGTTCACAACAAAAGAAAACGCAAAATGCCAAAACTTCGCATCCAGGTACCCACACCGCGAATCACAAGGCAATGCTCTATGGATGAGTTGGTCAGGGATATTTGCATACGCTTTTCCCCCTCTCCCTCTCCTTCCATATCTAGTAAACAAATTGAGTCAAAACCAACTCAAACTCATACTGATAGCACCCACATGTGCAACACAACCTTGGTATACAACTCTACTAGACCTTTCACTAGTACCGCATGTCAAACTACCCAACAGACCAGATCTGTTAACACAACACAAACAACAGATCAGGCATCCAAACCCAGCATCATTGAATCTAGCAATTTGGCTCCTGAAATCCTAGAATTCGGACACTTAGACCTCACACAAGAATGTATGGAGGTCATAAAACAAGCTAGAAAAGCTTCCACTAGACACTGCTATGCATCTAAGTGGAAAAGATTTGTTTGCTACTGCCATACCAATCAAATCCAACCATTGCATGCCTCTACAAAGGACATAGTGGGATACTTACTACATTTGCAAAAAGCAACCCTCGCTTTTTCATCTATAAAAATACACCTCGCAGCAATATCTGCTTACCTACAAACTACTCATTCATCGTCTCTATTTAGAATACCAGTTATTAAAGCATTCATGGAAGGGCTAAAAAGAATTATACCACCAAGAACACCACCAGTTCCTTCATGGAACCTTAACATCGTCTTAACAAGACTCATGGGTCCACCTTTTGAACCCATGCATTCCTGTGAAATGCAATATTTAACGTGGAAAGTCGCATTTCTCATTGCAATCACATCCCTCAGAAGAGTAAGTGAAATACAGGCATTTACCATACAAGAACCATTTATTCAAATACACAAAAATAAAATAGTTCTAAGAACAAATCCAAAATTTCTACCAAAAGTAATCTCACCATTCCATTTAAATCAAACAGTAGAATTACCAGTGTTCTTCCCACAGCCAGATTCCGTGGCTGAAAGGGCACTACATACATTAGACATCAAAAGAGCACTAATGTACTACATTGACAGAACAAAGTTAATCAGGAAAACAAAACAACTGTTCATAGCTTTTCAAAAACCACACATAGGAAATCCAATCTCTAAACAAGGCATTGCTAGATGGATAGTCAGATGTATTCAAACATGCTATCTTAAAGCCAAGAGAGAATTGCCTATTACACCAAAGGCACACTCAACCAGAAAGAAAGGTGCTACAATGGCCTTTCTAGGAAACATTCCCATGAGCGAAATATGTAAGGCTGCAACCTGGTCTACGCCTCATACATTTACTAAACACTACTGTGTAGATGTACTAAATGCACAACAAGCTACAGTGGGCCAAGCTGTACTAAGAACATTATTCCAAACTACTTCAACTCCTACAGGCTAAACCACCGCTTTTAGGGGAGGTAACTGCTTTATAGTCTATGCTCAACATGTGTATCTGCAGCAACATATGCCATCGAACTGAAAATGTCACTTACCCAGTGTACATCTGTTCGTGGCATTTGTCGCTGCAGATTCACATGTGCCCTCCCGCCTCCCCGGGAAGCCTGTAGCCGTTTAGAAGTAAATCTTAAATCTTAAACATTTGTACATTTGTAAATAATTATTATAAACTTTTTATGTACATACGTATTCACTCCATTGCATGGGCACTATTTATAGCAAACAACTCCAGCCTCACCCTCTGCGGGGAAAACAATCTAAGATGGAGTCGACGCCCATGCGCAATGGAGCCGAAGAGGGAGGAGTCCTTCGGTCCCGTGACCAAAAAAGACTTCTTCGAAGAAAAACAACTTGTAATACTCCGAGCCCAACACCAGGCAGCGGACTGTGCTCAACATGTGAATCTGCAGCGACTAATGCCACGAACAGATGTACACTGGGTAAGTGACATTTTCATTCCTAGGTTCTGGGGGCCCCTAAATACTGAATGTAGGGGTGTATTTAGGTCTGGGAGGGCAGTAGCCAATGGCTACTGTCCTTGAGGGTGGGTACACCCTCTTTGTGCCTCCTCCCTGAGGGGAGGGGGGCACATCCCTATTCGGGGAATCCTCCAAAATCAAGATGGAGGATTTCTAAAGCCAGCGGTCACCTCAGCTCAGGACACCTTAGGGGCTGTCCTGACTGGTGGGTGACTCCTCCTTGTTTTTCTCATTATCTCCCCTGGACTTGCCGCCAAAAGTGGGTGCTGTGTCCAGGGGGGCGGGCATCTTCGCTTGCTGGAGTGCCCTAGGGCATTGTAACACGAAGCCTGAGCCTTTGAGGCTCACTGCTAGGTGTTACAGTTCTGCAAGGGGGAGGTGTGAAGCACCTCTGCCCAGAGCAGGCTTTGTTTCTGGCCTCAGAGGGCACAAAGGCCCTCACCACATGGGGTCAGAAACTCGTCTCTCAGCAGCAGGCTGGCACAGACCAGTCAGTCCTGCACTGAACAATTGGGTAAAATACATGGGGCATCTCTAAGATGCCCTCTGTGTGCATTTTTTAATAAATCCAGCACTGGCATCAGTGTGGGTTTAGTATTCTGAGAAGTTTGATACGAAACTTCCCAGTATTCAGTGTAGCCATTATGGAGCTGTGGAGTTCGTTTTTGACAAACTCCCAGACCATATACTTAATATGGCCACAACTGTACTTACAATGTCTAAGAATGGACTTAGACACTGTAGGGGCATATTGCTCATGCAGCTATGCCCTCACCTGTGGTATAGTGCACCCTGCCTTAGGGCTGTAAGGCCTGCTAGAGGGGTGACTTACCTATGCCACAGGCAGCATTTTGTGTGCATGACATCCTGAGGGAGATGTCATGTCGACTTTGCAGATTGTGTGTGTTGGTGGGGAGAAAAAGGCAAAGTCGACATGACATCTCCCTCAGGATGTCATGCACACAAAATGCTGCCTGTGGCATAGGTAAGTCACCCCTCTAGCAGGCCTTACAGCCCTAAGGCAGGGTGCACTATACCACAGGTGAGGGTATAGCTGCATGAGCACTATACCCCTAGCGTCTAAGCCAATTCTTAGACATTGTAAGTGCAGGGTAGCCATAAAGAGTATATGGTCTGGGAGTTTGTCAAACACGACCTCCACAGTTCCATAATGGCTACACTAAATACTGGGAAGTTTCGTATTGTAAGGAAATGGCTCCCTGTTACAGTTACCCCCCCACGTTTTGCCTGATACTGATGCTGACTTGACTGAAAAGTGTGCTGGGACCCTGCTAACTAGGCCCTAGCACCAGTGTTCTTTCACCTAAAATGTACCATTGTTTCCACAATTGGCACACCCCTGGCACACAGATAAGTCCCTTGTAAAAGGTACAGGGGTACCAAGGGCCCTGTGACCAGGGAAGGTCCCTAAGAGCTGCAGCAAATGTTGTGCCACCCTAAGGGACCCCTCAACAAACACATGCACACTGCCATTGCAGATTGTGTGTGTTGGTGGGGAGAAAAAGGCAATGGCAGTGTGCATGTGTTTGTTGAGGGGTCCCTTAGGGTGGCACAACATTTGCTGCAGCTCTTAGGGACCTTCCCTGGTCACAGGGCCCTTGGTACCCCTGTACCTTTTACAGGGGACTTATCTGTGTGCCAGGGGTGTGCCAATTGTGGAAACAATGGTACATTTTAGGTGAAAGAACACTGGGGCTAGGGCCTGGTTAGCAGGGTCCCAGCACACTTTTCAGTCAAGTCAGCATCAGTATCAGGCAAAAAGTGGGGGGGGGGGGGTAACTGTAACAGGGAGCCATTTCCTTACAATACGAAACTTCCCAGTATTTAGTGTAGCCATTATGGAACTGTGGAGATCGTGTTTGACAAACTCCCAGACCATATACTCTTTATGGCTACCCTGCACTTACAATGTCTAAGAATTGGCTTAGACGCTAGGGGTATAGTGCTCGTGC
Organism: Pleurodeles waltl; assembly: GCF_031143425.1. NCBI lineage: Eukaryota > Metazoa > Chordata > Amphibia > Caudata > Salamandridae > Pleurodeles > Pleurodeles waltl. The sequence continues at coordinate 296,686,801 of NC_090443.1, read as the reverse complement.
AACTATGCCCTCACCTGTGGTACATTGCACCCTGCCTTAGGGCTGTAAGGGCTGCTAGAGGGGTGATTTACCTATGCCACAGGCAGTGGGATGTGGGCATGGCACCCTAAGGGGAGTGCCATGTTGACTTAGTCTTTTTCTCACCATCAGCTCACACAAGCTGTGAGGCAGTGTGCATGTGCTGAGTGAGCGCCCCCCAGGTTGGCATAATACATGCTGCAGCCCTAAGAGACCTTCCTGGCCACAGGGCCCTTGGTACCAGGGGTACCATTTACAAGGGACTTATCTGGATGCCACGGCTGTGCCAATTCTGGGAACAAAAGTAAAGTTTAGGGAAAGAACACTGGTGCTGGGGCCGGGTTAGTAGGGTTCCAGCACACTTTCAGTCATAACTGGCATCAACAAAAGGCAAACAGTTAGGGGGTAACCATGCCAAGGGAAGCATTTCACTGCACAAGGGTTCTCATTAAAATGAAGGCGGAGCCCTGCTGGATCATTCTCATCCTTTACTCAAAGTGATGTTGATGATGATTACTTATTGATATTGATTTTGTCCACAAGGGCATTGCCTTCTGATCATAAGTTTAAATGCAAATGTTTGATTGCGGGGTCTCCTTCCTGGGAGCCGCTCCAAACAGAAGGAGATTTTCGTGAGATTTTTAATCATCCTCCCCTCTTTGGCTATGAGAGGTCTACAAATCTTAAAAGTTCTCTTCCGGGGGATCCTCATCAATTCTCATTAGCACTTAATAGTTTGTTGGAATGTGTGGCTGTAGATACAAATGCTATGCATTCTCCTGCCATCCAATGTTGGGTCCTGAGTTCTACAGTATGTTTTTCTTTGAAGAAGTTATTTTTGTTCCAAGTCATGGTATTAAAGTGACTCCTCTTTATCAGTGAAACTGTGCATGGGCATCAAATCTTTTGTTATATTGTTGTCTCTCCTCTGTCTGGTTCGGACATGCAGTTCTTCATGCCATTTTCGACTTTCTCTGGTCTGAGATTTCTCCCTCCTTCTTTTCTGTTTGACTGTATTGTGCATTCAATTATGTGTTATGAGTCTTACATTGACCGTTCTGCCTTGTCGGTTCCAGTTTTTCAACTGTATGCCCTTCGGGGTGGAGGTCCCTCTCGGGCCTTTAGGCCTCAATACTTTTGGCACCACTAAGAATGCAAGCCCGATGGAATGAACTCAATTTCGGTTCTGTCCTCAATGCCATTTGAAGTACCCTTCGATCATCATCTGGTATGTAACTTATGCCTCTCGCCGGTCCATCAAGATGCTACCTGTGAGTTGTGTTGATCGTTCAGGTCCAAGAATACTCTGCGAGACAGACAAGCTCGTAGGCTATAGATGGCATGTAGATCTACAGACGGCAGCCTGAATATTTTCGGGGAAGAAGATGCGCATGAGGAGTCCTATCAACAGGAAGCCAGTCCATCCAAGATTTGGATTTAGATATCCAATCTGACATAGAGAGCCAAGAACTGACTTTGGCGCAAACCGGGAGTACAGTGGCCCCATCTCTTTCCACAAAAACTCCAAAAGGAGTCCCTACCCAACTTCACCAGACCACCACTGCATTCCAGTCATGGCCGGTCTCGGAAAGAAATTTGGGATTCCGAGCCTATTGGTGAGGCGCCGAAAGCCACGAAGATTGCGGGTGCATCTTCGGCTCCCACCTCAACAACTTTGGTCTGACCTTCTGTAGGAAGTTGGCTCTGTATATACTATTTCAAAGTAAGAAATAGTGTGCACAGAGTCCAAGGGTTCCCCTTAGAGGTAAGATAGTAGCAAAATTAGATAATTCTGTTTTGTGGTAGTGTGGTCGAGCAGTAGGCTTATCAGAGGGTAGTGTTAAGCATTTGTTGTACACACACACAGAGGCAATAAATGAGGAACACACACTCAAAGACTTACTCCAGGCCAGTAGGTTTTTATATTGAAAAATATATTTTCTTAGTTTATTTTAAGAACCACAGGTTCAAGATCTACAGTAAACACTTTAAATGTAAGGTACTTCACTTAGATACTTTAGGAACCTTGAATGAAAACAATATCATATACAGTCTTTGTAAAAATGGCAATAAGCTATTTTCAAAGTGGACACAGTGCAAAAATCAGCAGTTCCTGGGGGAGGTAAGGAAAGGTTAGATTAGGAGGTAAGTAAAACACTTACAACTCTCAGTCCTGGGGCATAGGCAGCCCCCTGTTGGGGTTTCAAGGCAACCCCAAAGTTACCACCCCAGCAGCTCAGGGCCGGTCAGGTGCAGAGGTCAAAGAGGTGCCCAAAACACATAGGCGCCTATGGAGAACAGGGGTGCTCTGGTTCTGGTCTGCCAGCAGGTGAGTACCTGCCTCCTCGGGGGGCAGACCAGGGGGGGTTTTGTAGAACACTGGGGGGACACAAGTAGGCACACAAAACACACCCTCAGCGGCACAGGGGCGGCCCGGTGCAGTGAGCAAAGCAGGCGTCGGGTTTTGTATAGGTTTCAATGGAGGGACCTGGGAGTCACTCTAACAGTGCAGGCAGGCACAGGTGGGGCTTCTCAGGACAGCCACCACCTGGGCAACGCAGATGGTCGCCTGGGGGTCACTCCTGCGTCGAAGTCCGGTTCCTTCATGTCCTGGGGGCTGCGGGTGCAGTGTTGGTTCCAGGCGTCAGGTCCCTTGTTACAGGCAGTCACGGTCAGGGGGAGCCTCTGGATTCTCTCTGCAGACGTCGCTGTGGGGGTTCAGGGGGGGTCGTCTCTGGTTGCTCACGGGCTCGCAGTCGCCCGGGAGTCCTCCCTGAGGTGTTGGTTTTCTGCAGGTCGAGCCGGGGGCGTCGGGTACAGAGTGTGAAGTCTCACACTTCCGGCAGGAAACGTGAAGTCCTTGGAATTTGCCTCTTTGTTGCAAAGAATTAACTGGTTTTGAACAGGGCCGCTGTTCACCAGAGTTTCTTGGTCCTGCAGTCCAGGGCAGTCTTCTGAGGCTTCAGAGGTCGCTGGTCCCTGTCGGATGCGTCGCTGGAGCAGGTTTCCGTAGTTGGAGACAGGCCGGTAGGGTTGGGGCCAAAGCAGTTGTCATCTTCCTTCTTCTATGCAGGCTTGTAGGTCAGCAGTCCTTCTTTCTTTAGGTTGGCGGAATCTGATTTCCTGGGATCTGGGGAGCCCCTAAATACTGAATTTAGGGGTGTGTTTAGGTATGGGAGGGCAGTAGCCAATGGCTACTGTCCTTGAGGGTGTAGCCACCCTCTTTATGCCTCCTCCCTGTGGGGAGGGGGACACATCCCTAATCCTATTGGGGGAATCCTCCAAACTGAAGCTGGAGGATTTCTCAAGGCAGGGGTCACCTCAGCTCAGGACACCTGAGTGGTGGGTGGTGACTCCTTGTTTTTCTCATTATCTCCTCCATCCTTGCCGCCAACAGTGAAGGCAGTGGCTGGAGGGGCGGGGATCTCCACTAGCTGGGGTGCCCTGGAGCGCTGTAACAAAAGGGGTGAGCCTTTGAGGCTCACCACTAGGTGTTACAGTTCCTACAGGGGGGTTGTGAGAAGCACCTCCACCCAGTACAGGCCTTGTTCCTGGCCACAGTGTGACAAAGGCACTCTCCCCATGTGGCCAGCATGTCTGGTGTGTGGCAGGCTGGCAGAAACTGGTCAGCCTACATTAGAGGTCGGGTAGGAATTCAGGGGGCATCTCTAAGATGCCCTCCGGGGCATCCGTGTGCATTTATTGTGCTGAGAAGTTGGATACCAAACTTCCCAGTTTTCAGTATAGCCATTATGGAACTGTGGAGTTCGTGTTTGACAAACTCCCAGACCATATACTCTTATGGCTACCCTGCACTTACAATGTCTAAGGTTTTGCTTAGACACTGTAGGGGCATAGTGCTCATGCTCATATGCCCTCACCTGTGGTATAGTGCACCCTGCCTTAGGGCTGTAAGGCCTGCTAGAGGTGTAAGGTGTAAGGAAATGCCTCCTTGGCATGGTTACCCCCTGACTTTTTGACTCTGCTGATGCCAAGTTATGATTTGAAAGTGTCCTGAGGCCTGCTAACCAGGCCTCAGCGCCAGTGTTCTTTCCCTAACCTGTACCTTTGTTTCCACAATTGGCACACCCTGGCACCCAGGTAAGTCCCTTGTAACTGGTACCCCTGGTACCAAGGGCCCTGATGCCAAGGAAGGTCTATTAGGGCTGCAGCATGTCTTATGCCACCCTGGAGACCCCTCACTCAGCCCAGACACACTGCTTGCCAGCTTGTGTGTGCTGGTGGGGAGAAAATGACTAGGTCGACATGGCACTCCCCTCAGGGTGCCATGCCAACCTCACACTGCCTATGGTATAGGTAAGTCACCCCTCTAGCAGGCCTTACAGCCCTAAGGCAGGGTGCACTATACCATAGGTGAGGGCATAAGTGCATGAGCACTATGCCCCTACAGTGTCTAAGCAAAACCTTAGACTTTGTAAGTGCAGGGTAGCCCTAAGAGTATATGGTCTGGGAGTCTGTCATACACGAACTCCCCAGCACCATAATGGCTACACTGAAAACTGGGAAGTTTGGTATCCAACTTCTCAGCACAATAAATTCCACACTGATGCCAGTGTACATTTTATTGTGAAATACACCCCAGAGGGCATCTTAGAGATGCCCCCTGAAAACATACCCGACTTCCAGTGTGGGCTGACTAGTTTTACCAGCCTGCCACACACCAGACATGTTGCTGGCCACATGGGGAGAGTGCCTTTGCCACTCTGTACCTAGTAACAAAGCCTGTACTGGGTGGAGGTGCTTCTCACCTCCCCCTGCAGGAACTGTAACACCTGGCGGTGAGCCTCAAAGGCTCACCCCCTTTGTTACAGCACCCCAGGACACTCCAGCTAGTGGAGATGCCCGCCCCCTCTGGCCACGGCCCCACTTTTGGCGGCAAGGCTGGAGGAGATAATGAGAAAAACAAGGAGGAGTCACTGGCCAGTCAGGACAGCCCCTAAGGTGTTCTGTGCTGAGGTGACTCTGACTTTTAGAAATCCTCCATCTTGCAGATGGAGGATTCCACCAATAGGATTAGGGATGTGCCCCCCTCCCCTCAGGGAAGAGGCACAAAGAGGGTGTAGCCACCCTCCGGGCTAGTAGCCATTGGCCAATAACCCCCCAGACCTAAACACACCCCTAAATTGAGTATTTAGGGGCTCCCAGAACCTAGCATAATAGATTCCTGCAACCTAAGACGAAGCAGGACTGCTGACCTGAAAGCCCTGCAGAGAAGACGGAGACACCAACTGCTTTGGCCCCAGCTCTACCGGCCTGTCTCCCCACTTCAAGAAAAACTGCAACAGCGACGCGTTCCACAGGGTCCAGCGACCTGTGAAGCCTGTACCCTGCATCTAAAAGGACCAAGAACTCCCGAGGACAGCGGCTCTGCTCAAAGAAGAAACATGTTTGCAACAAAGAAGCAACTTTTAAAGACCACACGTTTCCCGCCGGAAGCGTGAGACTTTCCACTCTGCACCCGACGCCCCCAGCTTGACCTGTGGAGAAACACTACATGGAGGACTCCCCGGCGACTGCGAGCCCGTGATTAGCCAGAGTTGACCCCCCACGAGCCCCCACAGCGACGCCTGCAGAGGGATTCCAGAGGCTCACCCTCACCGCAACTGCCTGCTTCAAAGAACTCGACGACTGGTAAAGACACTGCACCCGCAGCCCCCAGGACCTGAAGGATCCGACCACCAGTGCAGAAGCGACCCCCAGGTGGCCCTCTCCCTTGCCCAGGTGGTGGCTACACAGAGGAGCCCCCCCTTGCCTGCCTGCTTCGCTGAAGAGACCCCCTGGGTCTCCCATTGAACTCCATTGCAAACCCGATGCCTGTTTGCACTCTGCACCCGGCCGCCCCTGTGCCACTGAGGGTGTACTTTTTGTGCTGACTTGTGTCCCCTCTGGTGCCCTACAAAACCCCCCTGGTCTGCCCTCCGAAGACACGGGTACCTACCTGCTGGCAGACTGGAACCGGGGCACCCCCTTCTCCATTGAAGCCTATGTGTTTTGGGCACCACTTTGACCTCTGCTCCTGACCGGCTCTGAGCTGCTGGTGTAGTAACTTTGGGGTTGTTCTGAACCCCCAACGGTGGGCTACCTTGGACCCAACTTTGAACCCTGTAGGTGGTTTACTTACCTGCAAAACTAACAAACACTTACCTCCCCCAGGAACTGTTGAAAATTGCACTGTCTAGTTTTAAGATAGCTTGTTGCCATTTTTGTGAGAACTGTACATGCTATTTTGCTGATTCAAAGTTCCTAAAGTTCCTAAGTGAAATACCTTTCATTTGAAGTATTACTTGTACATCTTGAACCTGTGGTTCTTAAAATAAACTAAGAAAATACATTTTTCTATACAAAAACCTATTGGCCTGGAATTGTCTGAGTGTGTGTCCCTCATTTATTGCCTGTGTGTGTACAACAAATGCTTAACACTACCCTCTGATAAGCCCACTGCTCGACCACACTACCACAAAATAGAGCATTAGAATTCTCTTTTTGCCACTATCTTACCTCTAAGGGGAACCCTTGGACTCTGTGCATGCTATTTCTTACTTTGAAATAGTGTATACAGAGTACATGCATATTTCCACATTCCCATCCATCTGGCACGCAGCAAATATTTAAGATTTGTGATTGCCGGTAAACATTATCAGTTCAAAGTTCTACCTTTTGGGGTCACAAATGCTCCCAGGGTATTCACCAAATAACTAGCAGTGGTTGCAGCACATCTCAGACGACAAAAGATTCATGTCTTCCCATACCTGATGACTGTTATCGAAGCCAGCACATTGCAGCACTGCCAGGCCCACACACAAATTACAGTGAACCTTCTTCAGAAGTTGGGGTTCACACTCAACTTTGTAAAATCTCATCTACAACCCATTCAGATTCAACCATGTCTTGGGGCCATTCTCAAGGCGGACCCAAAGGACCTCAGGAACTTCAGGCCCATCTCCCTGCTCCCCTTCCCAGCAAAAGACACAGAGAAAATTGTCAACAAACACCTGACCTGTTTCCTTGAGGAGGACAACACTCTGGACCAGTTCCAATCCGGATTCCGCAGCAACCACAGCACTGAAACCGCCCTCATCGCCACCACTGATGATATCAGGACCATACTTGACAACGGCGAAACCTCAACCCTCATCCTCCTGGACTTCTCAGCTTTGTTCGACACAGACTGCCACTACACCCTACGCACACGCCTCAATGACGCAGGCATCCGCGACAGAGCCCTGGACTGCATCACCTCCTTCCTCACTGGCAGAACTCAGTCCGCCTCCCTCCATTCCGCTCTGAAGCCAACAAAATCATCAGTGGCATACTCCAGGGATCGTCCCTCAACCTGACCCTCTTTAACATCTACATGGCTCTGCTCGCAAACATTGCCCGATCTGACAACCTCAACATCATCTCATACGCCGATGACACCCAGCTGATCGTCTACCTCACCAAGGACCCTACCATCGCCAAAACCAACCTCCACGAAGGAATGAAGGCCACCGCCGAATGAATGAAGAACAGCTGCCTGAAACAGAATTCTGGCAAAACGGAGGCCCTCCACCTCAGCTCCAGTCCCTCTGGATGGGATGACTCCTGGTGGCCTGCCACACTGGGAACCGCATCAACACCCATCAACCATGCATACAACCTGGGATTCATTCTGACCTCACCACTATCAATGACCCAGCAAGTCAACGCCATCTCTTCCTCCTGCTTCGGAACCCTCAACATGCTTTCGAAGATCTACAAATGGACCCCCACTGAAACCGGAAGGATGGTCACCCAAGCCCTTGTAAGCAGCAAACTGGACTATGGCACTGCCCTCTACGCAGGAACCACGGCCAAGCTCCAGAAAAGACTGCAACGTATACAGAATGCCTCCGCACGCCTCATCTTGGACATCCCCGCCACTTCCACATTACAGCCCACCTGAGAGACCTACACTGGCTCACCGTCAACAAGAGAATCACCTTCAAACTCCTCACTCAAGCACACAAGGCACTGCACAACACGGACCAGAGTACCTCAACAGACGGCTCTCCTTTTACACCCCGACCCGACAGCTTCGCTCTGTCCACCTTGCCCTCGCCACCGTCCCACGCATCCACAGAACGACTGCTGGTGGCAGATCGTTTTCCCACCTCGCCGCTAAGACACGGAACACTCTTTCCACCCACCTGCGATAGACACAGGACCTACTTACCTTCAGGGTTCATGGCTGTTCGAGCAGTAGCTGCGCGCCCCCCCCCCCCCCCCCCATCAGCGCCTTGAGACCCTGACGGGTGATTAGTGCACTTTTCAAATGCTCTGATTGATTGATTGATTGATAGAACAAACACTCATTTGGGGTTAGGATACCCAATGCAGCTCGGATACAAAATTTCCAGCAAGTGCTTCCTCGGTTTCAGCAGAATCACACTCCCACAATCAAAACTGTCATGTGTCTCTTAAAGATTATGGCATCTTGCATTGCCATCGTACCTTATGCCAGACTCCACTTTCATCAGCTACAGCAATTTCTGTCTCGTCAGTGGTCTCAGTCATAGGGTCGTATTCAGGATCTAGTGTTGATTGACTGCCAAACTTACCATTCTCTGCAGTGGTGAAACTCCACAATCCTCTTTAAAGGGCGACCTTTTCGAGACCCTGTGCCTCAACTCATTGTGACGACAGATGCATTGTTTGAGGGGATTTGGTGGGGGGGGTGGGGGGCATGTGTTCAAAATTTCACATTGCAGGGTCTTTGGGACCACACACACACTGTTCCATTCACATCAATTATCTGGAGCTTGAAGCGGTATTTCTAGCACTGAAACCTCACCTCTCATACAGTTGTCCTTGTCCGGATTGAGAATATGATAGCGATGTATTGTCTACAAAAACATGGGGTGACACGATTGTTCCAGTTATCACAACTGGCAGAAACAATATCGAAATGGACTCATCACCACCACATTCACATACTGGCAGACTATCTCCCAGGGACGGACAACAACTTTGTGGACCTAGTTAGCAGAATGCATCATCAAGTCCACGAATAGGAACTCCACTCACACGTCCTCTAAAAAATACTTCCAAAAGTGGGAAAATACTCAAGTAGATCTTTTCGCCACATCAGAAAACGCAAAATGCCCAAACTTTGCATCCAGAGAACATCACCCTCTCCAAGGGCAATGCTGTATGGACGAACTGGTCAGGGATATTTGCTTATGGTTTTCCACCTCTCCCACTCATTGCATTTCTGGTTTGCAAGCTTAAACAGACGTCTCGAACTATGATACTGGTAGCGCCCGTGTGAGCATTTCACCCTTGGTTCACAACACTTCTGGACCTCTTGCAAACTCCTCATGAAAAGCTCCCTAACAGGCTGGATCTTCTCACACAGGACCATGGTCCGATCACACATCCAGACCCCAAATCGTTCAACCTAAGCGATAATACTTCTGAAGTCATACAATTTGGTTATTTCAGTTTACCTCCTTAACATATGGACATTTTGAAGGAGGCATGCAGACCGACAACTATAGCATGGTATGCAGCAAAATGAAAGTCTTTTTTTTTAGCTTCTGTCAGTCCAAACACATTGATCCAATTAAAGCATCTGTCCTAGAAATTATTTGCTACTTGCAACGCTTGCAACAAGCCAGATTGGCTTACACATCAGTCAGATTACACCTTGCAGCCATAGCTGCATGCTACCCAAATAGAGAACCTATTTCATTGTTCAGAATCCCTGTTAGTAAGACTTTCATGGAAGGACATAAAATGGTAATTCCACCTAGACCTCCTCCTGTTCCAACATAGAATCTTAACATTGTACTCAATAGGCTCATGGATCCTCCATTTGAGCCACTTCACTGATGTCCTATTCCATTCCTTTCATGGAAGGTAGCTTTTCTGGTCGAAGTCACATAAATTAGACGTGTCAGTGAGCTTCATGCATTCACTCTAGAAGAACCTTTCTTTCAAATACATAAAGATAAGGCAGTCCTTCGCACAAACCCATAATTTCTACCAAAAGTGGTATCTCAATTTAATATAAATCAAACCATTGAATTGCCTGTCTTTTTTCATCAGCCAGATGCAATAGCAGAAAGAGCGCTCCACACTTCAGATGTTAAACGAACATTTATGTACTATATTGACAGAACAAAACAGTTTTGGAAAACCAAACAACTTTTTTATAGCTTTTGCCTTGCCATTCACGACATAGCTGGATGGATTGTAAAACACACACAAATATGTTATGCTAAGGCAAAAAGATAATTGCCACAAACTCCTAGAGCACATTCCACCAGGTGCTAGTATGGCATTTGTAGGAAATATTCCTTTAACTGAAATCTGTAGAGCAGCTACTTGGTCTGTAGGAGGCTTGCTCAGTTTATAGTGCACACCTATGTTGTGACTCCTTATACTGAGTTCATGTAACCCTTGGTGATGGTGTTTAGGTGTCCAGATAGCAAAAACTCTGTAGGGTTACCTGTGGTGACCAAAAGCTTATCTAGGAGGAGTGTAAAGCACTTGCAATACCACAACAGTCATTAACTGTTCCCAAGAAATAACCACACCAGGTGTTGCAAAAATAAAGTATTCTTTAATACAACACTAAAACTATCCTAACATTGGTATATATCTATGTGGAGATATCAACACACAAAATATACACTTAACAACAAGCAAAAAAAAGCATAGAAATACATGGGATGGGGGCTGGGGGGGGGGGCAAACCATATACTAAGAAAGTGGTATATGAATGGAGGTGCCCATCCAAGAAAAGTTTGTTAGGATCCCAGGGGCTGTGGGAGTAGGAGGCCTCCAGAGGTAAGTACTTTAAATTCCACAGGCGCTGTGGTGCAGAGTTATCGTGCCGGACGTCCCATAGGCTATCACAGGACGTTCCTGGTTGGATTTTTATGGATTCAGGACCCTTCCCAGTGGACACAGAGGAAACCAGTTGGCCCAAAGAAGGTTGAAAAGTGCCCCAGTGGATACCCAGAAGACTGGATTACCTACACCAGCGAGCCCACATGTATAGGGGTGAAGTGGGGTTGGAAACCCTTGTTGAAGTCAATGGAAGCCTTGATTGTCCAGCTGCTGCGCTGATCTGTTCCCTGTCTCTTCATAGATCGGTGTCGAAGAGTCATCATAGATCGACATAAGACGATGGGGACTGATGGCGATGACGACACTGCCGTTCAACAGACTGGCATCAAAGTCAAGGAGCCCATTAATGACAAGGCTCTCTCACCGGTGGCCGTCTAGGTCCTTATCGATGTCGACACATCATGGTCATTTGACGGCATGTCAAGATCGATGTCGAGACACACCCAGTCACCAGCAAAGTGTACTCCGACGTCGAGATGTGAACATTGTATGATGTCAAAAAGTAGGTTGATGTCGAGGGAACGGGGAAGATCGGACACGATCACTATCTTAGACTCTTCACAGCTTCAAGAAGCACACAAAAAGCAGTTCTACAGTTCTCCAGATTATGACTACTCTTGCACCTATTCTCCATCAGGAAAGGTACCAGCTGACCCTTCACCAGTACCTTCCACGCTTCCTCCTCCACAGCCGACTTCTCTGCCATCACCTGAAGCACCAGCACCACCAAGCAACATCCCCTATGATAACCAGATCTCGTTCTCCTTAAAGGCATCATTCAACTCCTCGCTTCAGGCATCTTCAACATATACAACACTAGCCTATAGTCCCAAGGCGCTCACACCATCGACATCATTATACCAGGTCTCGATCCGGACACACTACTGATACTTCCTTCACAAGTACACAGAGATATTCTCCGACTCTCTGCCTCACACATCTCACCAGTGCATGACCTACAATACAAGTCAAGACATTGCAGTATAGGGCAGCCTCACATCCTTTGCATTCCCTGGTTCCAGGTCTCTTAGTACCGGCAATAGACCTTTTCTTAACCCAGTCATTGATCAAGTCTGCACCATCAAGACTTTGGAAAAAGTATTGGCCTCTCAATCAAGACCCGGCCTTCCTATGCACGGCCCAAATTCCAGGCTCTGTAGTGGTGGTGGCCGTGAGAGAACAACATGCCACAGCTCCGACTTCCACAGTGCCACCGGACAGAGAGCCGTAAACTAGACTCAGTAGGTCGAAACGTTTGCAATACTGCAGTGTTGTGTAGCCATTTTAGTTATAGCTCCATGCACGTCATTTTAGCACACTAAGCCTGCCGCTGTGTACTTTAACCTAGATATATTTTATTTGACTTTGTTTATTATTTTAGCAATAGCCACATTTGCGGTTTTGTTTATTTCTCTATCTCTAGCAGTTCTTTGCCCAGGCTAGCACTATGTTCTTAAACAAGATATTCTCTTTTAGGGGATTTCCATGTATAGTCACAAGCTGTGAATATTCCCCGCCCGTGTGCGGGGACCCCGGAGCGCTTTTTCCAATATAACGTCTTAAGTGTCAATGTTGCCTTGCTTCAGAAAGGCCTGCCAAGTCACTTAAGAGTGTTCATATGCAGCCTAGGGGAAAGGCTACAGTGTCCAATTCTTTATCCAGTCTATCTTTAAAAGGGACAAATTTGAGATGTCTGTATTTGAATGCCTGAAGAATGACAAATCTTGCAGAAAAATTCCTTCACAAACCTTTTATATATTGTAAAACACTGAAGAAGTGCAGGGCAATGTAGCCCATAGGCTGCCATAGTAATGGAGAAAAAGGTGACTGCCTTTAAGAGCAGCCAGTCCTCCAGTATCCCATCATGCCTAGAGAGAGGCAGTTACCTCAGTTCTTTTTTCTGGCTCCTGCTGACAGGACCCTGGAGCATTGAGCTCGACCTATTTAGGTTTTTTCTTCAAAAATACAACTTAAATTTCGAAAATAACTGCTACATTCGATGTCTTTTGACTTTCTCTCTACATTTTTTTCATTTTCTGACTGGACTTAAGGCTTTTTGTTACTACAAAAATGCCTTCTTTATTTGACAAATGTCCAAAATGTAGCAGAAAAAAAGGCCAAAACAGACCCCAATGAGGTCTGCATCATCTGTCTGCCGTCTTCTCATATACCTGCCTGCGCGACAGGGTGAAGATTTGTCTTCAAGGGAAAGAGGAGAGACGACGCCAGGAAACCAGTGGGACCTTTGAGCGAGGGGAAGGTCAGTCTTCCACCAGGGCTTTTACCTCAACCTTCAGTGGTCGTGGGAGGTCTGAGAGGCGTTCTTCTACCAGAAAACGCTGTTGGTCCCGGTCGACGTCGAGGAGATCGACGTCGAGAGCAGGTATGGCGCCTACATGCTCGCTGTCGAAGTCTGGCTCGACGTCGTATAAGCGTTGCCGTTCGACGTCAAGACACCGCACGACGTCGAAGACTCCACGTCACACAACGTCGAGAAGCAGATCGGAGTCATTGGAATCGACGCCGAGACGAAAACGCAGACGGCATGTTTCGACGTCGAGGTCCCGCTCAACGTCTAGACGTTGAAGAAGATCGACATCAAGGAAGCAGAAAAGAAGAAGGATTTATTTGTCATCTGAATCGCACGATTCTCCTTCTATAGTGACTATTCCTTCGTCTCCTTCTCCTCAGGCCTCTCCTCCACCAACACCATTGCAGCCGTCTGACCCGATTCTTCCGGTACCACTTCCAGTGCCTCAAGAGCCTATCAGTGTCCCAGCTCCTAGCCGGCGCTCTACCTCACGCCATCGATCTCGTCATGGCCATCACTCATCAGGCGGTTCAAGGTCACGACACTCTCACCGTAGATCTAGCCATAGATCAAGATCACGTGATCATCAGATTCTTCGTCCTCTACCAGAGATTGCTCCCCTACTTTATCGGATACACCTCCACCTCTGTCTTCACTGGTGGATCATATCAACACATTTCACGAAGTCCTGGTCAGAGGTGCAACAAAACGTAACATTCCGATGGCTACCCCTACACCCACTACTTCAATTATATTTGAGACTCTCCAACAGCGTGTAGCCACCAGACCTTTGCTACCTCTGGTACCTGGCCTTTTAGAGCCTGCTATGGAAGTCTTCCTTACGCCGGCCACAACCAAACCTCCTCCCACCAGACTACAGAAAAAGTATAGTCCTCCAGAGCAAGACCCTTTGTTTCTAAGTGCTGACCCGCCACCTGATTCGGTGGTCATACTGGCTGCTCGCAAATCCCACGCAACATCTCGGTCTTCCACTTCGCCTCCGGACAAAGAGAGTAGGAAAGTAGATTCAACAGGCCGCAAAGTCTGTAGTTCGGCCGCAACCTCCATGAAGACGGCAAGTGCAGCAGCCCTTTTGGCCAGGTATGACAGGTCCTTGTGGGATTCCCTTCTCCAGTTTGCAGAGCATCTTCAGAGAGATCATAGGGAGGATTTTATTGAGATAGTCAGAGAGGGTGCTATGGTCTCGAATCAAATCATCAGTACAGTGGTGGATTCTTGATTGCTCTCCGCACATACATATTGCCACGGAGTGACACTACGGAGACATTCACGGCTGAGGCTTACTTCACTGAAACCGGATGCTCAGCAGCGTATTCTGAATCTGTCATTTTCAGGTTCCACCCTATTCGGCTAACATGCCGATGATGAAATGGCAAGGATGAAAGCTGAGGTGGACACTTTAAAGACAGTGGGTGTTGAGAAACCCAAAGAGCAAAGAAGGCCCTTCCGACCGTTCCAGCGTCGCTATTCCACTCGGAGGGTTCAATCCCCTCAGTGGATCCCTGCAAGATCTCACCAACAGTACCAACGATCTTATCCACCTCAGCGAAAAACACAGAGAGGGCGTTCGACCCAGCAGTCCAATCAGGGTTCTCAACATCCTTCAGCTTCAAAACCCTGAAAATCTCCTTCCCCCAAGTCCGTTACCCACTCCGGTGGGGGGAAGCATCACCAGTTGTTTGGCAGAGTGCCAATAAATTACAACAGACGCTTGGGTCTTAAACATTGTAAAGAATGGATATTGTCTTAGGTTTTCCACTCCGCCCCCAAACATTCTGCCGAAATCCACCACTGCTCATCTTGCCCTTCTAAAAAAAGGAGATTTCCATCCTTCTAGAAAAGAAAGCAGTGGAAACCATTCCCCTCAACCAGCGGGGGAAGGGTAT
This sequence comes from Pleurodeles waltl, assembly GCF_031143425.1. Classification (NCBI taxonomy): domain Eukaryota; kingdom Metazoa; phylum Chordata; class Amphibia; order Caudata; family Salamandridae; genus Pleurodeles; species Pleurodeles waltl. Next base: position 296,671,669 of record NC_090443.1, on the reverse strand, counting down.
TTACTCCAAGTATTTTCTCATCCCAAAGAAGGACAAGAGAGAGTTCAGACCCATTCTAGATCTCAAAATTGCCAACAAATGGGTCGAAAGGAAAGGTTCAGGATGCTATCCTTACACCAGATATACCCTCAGATTCAACAAGGGGACTTGCTTTGTTCGGTAGACCTTCACGATGCTTACTTTCACATCCCCATCGTGAAAAAGCATCGGAATTTCCGGAGGTTTATGGTGGGTCAAGATCACTTCCAATACACCGTCCTACTATTCGGTCTCAAGTCAGCACCCAGAACCTTTTCTAAATGCATGGCTGTGGTGGCAGCACATCTCCAAAGACATTGGATCTACATCTATCCATACCTCGACGACTGGCTAATCAAAGCATCCACCCGTGCAGAAGCCCAACTCCACCTCTAGTGGACCTGCAACCTCCTTTATCAGCTAGGCCTTCATGTCAATTTTCAAAAGTCAATGACAGTTCCTGTCTAGAAGTTACACTATTTAGGAGCTACCATAGACACACTACAGGCAAAAGTGTGTCCTTTGGAGGAACAACACTTATCCATTCTCTAGAAGTGTCGGGCACGCCAAACTATGTGTCACCCAACAGTGCGCACAGTCTCTTCCCTTCTTGGCTCCGTGGCCTCCTGCATCTTTCTGACACCCAACGCTCGCCTCCACATGCGACCTCTTCAGGAGTGTCTGGACCACCAATGGAGTCAACTGTTTGGGAACTGGGAAGATCGGATTTGTCTGTCCACCCATATAATCAGATCTCTCGCTTGGTGGTGTTCTCCAATCTCCTAAAGGGGATACCTTTTCGTCCACAGTCTCCAGCACAGACTGTTGTGACAGATGCCTCTCTCCTCTGATGGGGAGCTCATATGGGTCACCTACAAGCACAAGGTCTCTGGTCTCCCAAGGAGTCATCATACCACATCAATCTCCTCAAGCTCCGTGCTTTGCACCTAGCCCTCAAGGCCTTTCTCCCGTCAATCACCACCGACAACTTGCTTGTACAGACGGGCAATACTACCATCATGTACTATCTGAACAAGCAGGGGGGCACCAGATGCAGAGTCTTGTCTCAAGAGTCCCAGACAATATGGCACTGGCTCCTAGCCAGGAAGTTGAACATAGTGGCAACCCACCTTCCAGGGGCTCAGAATGGACAACCGGATGCCCTAAGCAGACTTGTCGAAGGGAACCACGAGTGGGTGCTCAACAAAGATGTCGTCCAAGATATCTTCCGCTTATGGGGCACACCTATCGACCTTTTCGCCACAGAGGAAAACAGAAAATGCTGTGCCTTTGCCGCTAGGTTTTACCACCCAGAATCGCTGGGGAATGCTCTGTGGATAGACTGGTCCAACAAATTTCTGTACGCCTTTCCACCAATTCCACTGATCCCAGCAGTCCTCAAACTCTCAATGACTTCAGCCACATTGATCCTCATTGCACCAGAGTGGCAGAGACAGTGGTGGTTCCCAGACCTTCTTCACCGGTCACTACGTCCACATCTCAGGCTACCATGCAGACCGGACCTCCTGACGAAGTTCGGAGGGCAGATAAGACACCCCAATCTCTCCTCCTTGAATTTGCCAGCATGGCTCCTGATTAAGTCCAATACGGACACCTAAATCTTCCACAGGATTGTATGGAAATCCTAAAGGATGCAAAGCGGCCATCTACCCGTACAGCATATTCCTTCAAATGGAAGAGATTCTGCATCTGGTCTACTTCTAAGGAGATAGACCCTACATCTTGCCAGGAAGATGTCATTCTTCCATACTTGTTACATTTGGCTGAGTCTGGTCTGCAACTCTCTTCCATAAAGGTCCATTTGGCAGCTTTAACTGCTTACAGAAAAAGTCATTCGCAAACCTTTCTCTTCAGAATGCCAGTCATCAAAAATTTCCTAGAAGGGTTAGAGAAGGTCTTTCCTCCAGTTAGGCGTCCTTCCCCACCATGGGAACTTAATGTGTTCCTTTCGAGGCTCATGCAAACTCCATTTGAGCCCATACACAAGGCATCTCTCCAACACCTAACCTGGAAAAATGCTTTCCTTGTGGCAATCACATCAACACGAAGGGTTAGTGAGATTCAGGCCCTCTGTACCCACGAGCCTTACACAGGATTTCACTCCTCCAAGGTAGTACTTCGTACACATCCTAAATTCTTACCCAAGGTTATATCTGATTTTCACGTCAACTAATCGATTTCCTTACCAACTTTCTTTCAAAACCCATCTACTCCAGCAGAGAGAGCTCTCCATTCCATAGATGTAAAGAGGGTGTTAGAATTTTACCTAGATAAGACCAATTCTCTTCGAAGATCTTCACAATTGTTTGTTAATTATGGTCCGCTTCGTACCGGTCTGGCCTCCTCCAAACAGACAATATTGAGATGGATTGTCTCCTGTATTCTATTTTGTTACCAACCAGCTAAGAAGACACTAGCTGGCAGACCAAAAGCGCATTCTACCAGAGGCAAGTCTGCAACAACTGCTTTAATGAGAAATGTTCCTTTAGCAGACATTTGTAGAGCTGCGACGTGGAGGTCTGTTGACACCTTTGCAAAGCATTATTGTCTTGACTCCGATGCCAGGGCAGATGCTGAAGTAAGACAGGCTTCTCTCAGGAACCTCTTTGCTTGAAAATGTATTTCATGAGTGTCCTGTCTACTCCTCTACGGTTTGTGGGATGAGCTTGCTATTCTATTCACAGCTTATGACTATACATGGAAATCCCCTACGAGAGAAGGAATAGTTTCTTACCTGTAACTCCAGTTCTCTCGTAGGGGTATTTCCATGATAGTCATAAGCAACCCTCTCGCCTCCCCGGTGGAGTAGACCGATTACTAACTGGAGTTACTCATAATTCTCAGCTAGGACTTCCTACAAAAAGAACGGAGGTAACTGGCTCTCTCTAGGCATGATGGGATACTGGAGGACTGGCTACTCTTAAAGGCAGTCACCTTTTTCTCCATTACTATGGCAGCCTATGGGCTACATTGCCCTGCACTTCTTCATCGGTGTTTTACAATATATAAAAGATTTGTGAAGGAATTTTTCTGCAAAATTTGCCATTCATTCAGGCATTTAAATGCAGACATCTCAAATTTGTCCCTTTTAAAGATAGACTGGATAAAGAATTTTGGACATTGTAGCCTTTCCCCTAGGCTGCATATGAACATTCTTAAGTGTCTTGGCAGGCCTTTCTGAAGCAAGGCGAACATTGACACTTAAGAAGTTATATTGGAAAAAGTGCTCCGGGGTCCCTGCAGACGGGCGGGGAATATTCATAGCTTATGACTATCATGGAAATACCCCTACAAGAGAACTGGAGTTACAGGTAAGAAACGATTCCTTCTTGTTCACTCTGTGCATCTCTCAAGGCTGCAGGGACATTTTCTCAGAACATCAGCTGTTTTATTATAAAAACACTTCCCTGTCCCATACACATAAGAGGGTGATTCCAGCCAGATGACCACGTCTGTATGCTGATTGCTGAACACTTCACTACAGCTGCTTATGCAGACTTCAGGCCTTTGCTCAAGTATTCGGGATGATGACTTCCCAGGAGAACCTAAACGGCAGAACTAGAGCTTAACATGCACTACTCTAACATAGCCTAGGTAGGAATTAGTCTATTGACTCTAGTGACAATATGGTAGCGTTATTTCTATGCTTTACTCTCCTTGTCACAATCTTAATCCTGTCTAGCTTTATCGTCCTGGTTATTGCAGTAAATGCTTTATTATCTAGGATGCAGTTGCTTCATTAAAACTTTATTGAAACCTATCCTGCCTCTGGTTGTCCTTGTATATGTGAGACTAATGTAACGGAGAGAAACGGATGAGACCATGATTTCCATGAGCAGTCAATTGTGTTATGCGCTTGGCTGCCCAATCATCCCTGCTCTTGGGTAGAGATAAGGCACTGCTAGTTAGCTGGAGCAAAACCCGGATTGGGGCGACAGGTGTCACCTGTAGTGGGTCAAGACTCAGTCTCCCACACTGCAGGCAATTCTGCCGCTCAAATCCAGTAGTCTCATTAAAATAATGAGATCCTACGCAGCATGATGCCGCCAGCGTTTGGTCAGGCTCTAATTTTTGGGTCCTCCTTAGTATCTCTGTCTCACTACACACAGACACCTCCGTACCATATACAGAGACGTCCGTGGTATTGAGTTTTTTCCTCCTCAGCTAAGTAGGGAGTACCTAACTAACGCTGTAGGTTGTTAAAGCTTGAACTCTAAAAGGATAATCCCCATTTGGTGTGCTTATCTCTGAACAAATTTCCCATTCATTATGGCGAATCCACAACAGGTAGCAATTGCTGTCAATATGAGACCACCCCTTACTGCACATTTAGTGGCACATGGCCTAACGGCCCAGGGGGGTCTAGTCACATTTGTTGTTGACGCACACCCAGCCTATAGAACAGAACTTTTTTTATTCTTGGGTCACATTTCCAGCAGTTGATGGGAACACCAATACATTTCATCACTATACACCTGCAAACGTACCTGCACAATACAGAGCATATACATATCTAGAAATCTCTATCTTATCAAGAACATAATAATTGGCTTGATGGTGCCCTACCCCACACAATTTTACACGTTAGATTAGGTCCTCTAAGTAATGATGGTCCTACTTGGCATTTATTGGCCACTTAAATACCTCACCCTGCTGCAGCGAACCTATCAGTAGCTGAAGTCCGTCGCTTATACGCTGATCTGACGGCAATATACAGAGGCTTAGTACAGTTTGTAATGCAAACATTAAACACAAACCCAGCACGTGCTGCTGTGGCGCAACCACATGCAAATGTACATTCGCTCATGGGTAAAGTACCTGCCAGATGAGGAGAAATTCTATTTTGGTTAGCTCAAAAAAAAAAATGCACTGGAGGCAGCATTTCCCCATATGGGCCTCAGGATAAGCATAGGATATTAACTATGTGCTTGCCATTTGGGATGGTTCCCACTATAGATAGCTGTAATACATGGGGCACGGTATTTGCCACGCTCAATACTACTGCACAAGGTACGCCGACACTTGCCAATTTACCGGAAGTGTTGAAACAGATTCAAGATGAATACAGGGCTGCCCTGGCCTTGGGGATGCAATTAATGGGCAATTTTGCCACAGTATCCTCAATTATGTTAAGTAATCTGAAAGGGAAAGCGGTCGCACTAGCAGTGCGCAAGCGGCTCCGGGATGTTCCTCCACAGGTTCAGGAACGCGAGCTGCCAAAGATTATCACAGAGACCTACCCTAGCATTGGTCGAGATAGTCTGGGGCCCAGACCAACAAAACCAGAATTTCAAGGTAAATCTTATAAAGATTCTACTAAGCAAGCTCCTGAGGGTACCAAGAAATGCTGGGATAAAAAGCAACTAACACCCAAAAAAGAAAGGGGAGAATCTCCGCATCCAGAGACCCCACAGAATAGATATAATCTCAGAAATAGAGATAATATAAAAACGCCTGACATATCACTATACCGATACACGCCAATCTCGTTCCTTTCAGGACTCATCGAAAAAACGCAGTGAGAGAGGTTGGCGGTCAGAGTGAAGAACTGAGTACGTGAAACCAAGACAGGAATCACAACAATCAACAGAAGTTTCTGTTAAAAAAGAATAGAAACTTCCCCAACTAAAACCACTATTCAAAAAGAAAAAGGTGGCAGCAGTTCCAGTTCGACATGCCACTCAAGAAGAGGGCTGTCTTGAAGAACAAGAAATGGACACTAGCGCTATTATACAGTGCGCAGAGGTCACAATAGTTCGCCTGAATCTTCTAGAGCATCTGGAGGTGAAAGCAACTGATGACTTCCTACAAGGACAAACTGCGGACATGCATGTTTCCACGCCTGATAGGGTGTACAAAGTAACATTACAGTTAGGAGACATTGAAAGCACAATAGACGCAATCTTTTGGGATCCCGTCGTAAACATATGATATATTGCTGTCCGAAAACGATTGGCCACCCGAAATTGTCCGTACCTGCCTGTAGAAAAATGGTTCCCTGTTGCATTTACCCCCCACTTTTTGCCTGATACTGACTTGACTGAGAAGTGTGCTGGAACCCTCTTAACCAGGCCCCAGCACCAGTGTTCTTTCACCTAAAATGTACCATGGTTTCCACAATTGGCACAACCCTGGCACACAGATAAGTCCCTTGTAAAAGGTACCAAGGGCCCTGTGACCAGGGAAGGTCTACAAGGGCTGCAGCTTGTGTTGTGCCACCCTTAGGGACTCCTCACCTAACACATGCACACTGACATTGCAGATTGTGTGTGTTGGTGGGGAGAAAAAGGCAGTCAACATTGCATCCCCCTCAGGTTGCCATGCACACAAAATACTGCCTGTGGCATAGGTAAGTCACCCCTGTAGCGGGCCTTCCAGCGCTAAGGCAGGGTGCACTATACCACAGGTGGTGAGTGCATAGCTGCATGAGCAATATGCCCCTACAGTGTCTAAGTCCATTCCTACACATTGTAAGTACAGTCTGGCCATATTAAGTATATGGTCTGGGAGTTTGTCAAAAACGAACTCCACAGCTCCATAATGGCTACACTGAATACTGTGAAGTTTGGTATCAAACTTCTCAGAATAATAAACCCACACTGATGCCAGTGTTGGATTTATTAAAAATGCACACAGAGGGCATCTTAGAGATGCCCCCCTGTATTTTCCCCAATCCTTCAGTGCAGGACTGACTGGTCTGTGCCAGCCTGCTGCTGAGAGATGAGTTTCTGACCCCCTGGGGTAGAGCATTTGTGCTGTCTGAGGCCAGAAACAAAGCCTGCACTGGGTGGAGATGCTTAACACCTCCCCCTGCAGGAACTGTAACACCTAGCAGTGAGCCTGAAAGGCTTAAGCTTCGTGTTACAATGCCCCAGGGCACTACAGCTAGTGGAGATGCCCGCCACCTGGACACAGCCCGCACTTTTGGCGGCAAGTCCAGGGGAGATAATGAGAAAAACAAGGAGGAGTCACCCACCAGTCAGGACAGCCCCTAAGGTGTCCTGAGCTGAGGTGACCCCTGCCTTTAGAAATCCTCCATCTTGATTTTGGAGAATTCCCCCAATAGGATTAGGGATGTGCCCCCCTCCCCACAGGGAGGAGGCACAAAGAGGGTGTAGCCACCCTCAAGGACAGTAGCCATTGGCTACTGCCCTCCCAGACCTAAACACACCCCTAAATTTAGTATTAAGGGGCACCCAAGAACCCAGGAAATCAGATTCCTGCAACCTGAAGAAAGGACTGCTGACCTACAAGCCTGCAGAGAAGGAGGAAGACGACAATTGCTTTGGCCCCAGCCCTACCTTCCTGTCTCCAACTTCGAAAACCTGCTCCAGCGATGCATCTAACAGGGACCAGCGACCTCTGAAGCCTCAGAGGACTACCCTGGACTACAGGACCAAGAAACTCCCATGAACAGCGGCCCTGTTCAAAACCAGCTACTTCTTTGCAACAAAGAAGCAACTTCCAAGGACTTCACGTTTCCCGCCAGAAGCGTGAGACTTCTCACTCTGCACCAGACGCCCCCGGCTCGACCTGCAGAAAACAAACTCCTCAGGGAGGACTCCCCGGCGACTGCGAGCCCGCGAGTAACCAGAGACGACCCACCTGAGCCCCCACAGCGATGCCTGCAGAGAGAATCCAGAGGCTCCCCCTGACCACGACTGCCTGTAACAAGGGACCCGACACCTGGAACCAACACTGCACCCGCAGCCCCCAGGACCTGAAGGAACTGAACTTCGAAGCAGGAGTAACCCTCAGGCCACCCTCTGCCTGACCCAGGTGGTGGCTGCTTCGAGAAGCCCCCCGTGCCTGCCTACAACGCTAGAGTGACTCCCAGGTCCCTCCATTGAAACCTCTACAAAACCCGACGCCTGCTTTGCACACTGCACCCAGCCGCCCCTGTGCCGCTGAGGGTGTGTTTGGTGTGCCTACTTGTGTATCCCCCAGTGCTCTACAAAACCCCCCTGGTCTGCCCCCCGAGGACGCAGGTACTTACCTGCTGGCAGACTGGAACCGGAGCACCCCTGTTCTCCATAGGTGCCTATGTGTTTTGGGCACCTCTTTGACCTCTGCACCTGATAGGCCCTGAGCTGCTGGTGTGGTAACTTTGGGGTTGCCTTGGACCCCCAACGGTGGGCTGCCTATGCCCCAGGACTGAGACTTGTAAGTGTTTCTTACTTCCTAATCTAACCTTTACTTACCTCCCCCAGGAACTGTTGAATTTTTCACTGTCTACTTTGAAAATTGCTTATTGCCATTTTTACAGATACTGTACATGACTAAAGTATCTAAGTGAAGTACCTTACTGTGACAGATCGAACAGTATAAATGCAACGGAGAGGTATGGAATTGATTAGGTAGATGATTTATTCTAAGTAATTGGTAGAAATAAAGTGTTATAACAGAGGTGGTTGGTCTCCCCGCACTTGTAGTCTTGTTCGTCTGCTTCCCCGGATTGGTGTTTTCTTCTAATTGTTCTTGTTGTCTTTTCAGGTGGTGTGCTGGCTTGCCCTCTTGGTTAGCCACGACCCTCCAGGGTCGTGGCTGGCGTTGTAGCGATCCTCCTGCTGCTCTCTCCTTCCAGGGGCTTTCCGCTCGATCTCCTCGGGGTCTTTAGGCTTTCCCCGTTCTTCCGTCTTCGTTAGTTTTCCTCTTTGGTGCTCCTGGTCGCTGGTTGTTTCCTCCGGTCTCCTGCTCTCCGTTTCCCAGGCGGGGTTCTTCTCTGGTTGCGGCGCGTCCCCCTTTTCACTATTGCCGTGCCGGGAAACCATAACGGTTTCCCTGGCAACGGCATTCGTCCAGCCTCGCTCTCGTCGCGTTTCCCCAACAACGGGGAGACGCGGAAATGACGTATCAGCACCGTCCGATACGTCACTGGGAGCGCTCTGTGCCGGGAACGCCCGGTCACACTTACATTTAAAGTATTAACTGTAAATCTTGATCCTGTGGTTCTTAAAATAAATTAAGGAAATATATTTTTCAATATAAAAATCTATTGGCCTGGAGTAAGTCTTTGAGTGTGTGTTCCTCATTTTTTGCCTGTGTGTGTGTACAACAAATGCTTAACACTACCCTCTGATAAGCCTACTGCTCGACCACACTACCACAAAATAGAGCATTAGAATTATCTACTTTTGCCACTATCTTACCTCTAAGGGGAACCCTTGGTTCTCCAGTATTGGATCTTTCATAGATTCACATGCTTGAATCATCCCCGTCGTCGAGGTGGGAGCCTCACGGTAAGTTTAAATAGATAAAGCAGTAAGTCAGTAAAAGTAAAACCAGTAGGCCCCAGTAGGCCTCATAAGGTATTTTACAGTCTATCCACTTTGTTTTGTGAAAAGACCCAAACTTCAGTCTCAACCAATCAGGATTCAGCCCCTCCCAAACAGTCCCAACAGAGGCTGAATTCCCTCAGATTTTCTACCGCACGTCGTGTGAAGGGAGTCTCCCTGAGCTCTGCTCAGTTTTTTCCTATTTTCTGATTGAAGATTACTTTTTTCTCTCAGGAAACATTGCTACAGCTCCACTATGTCTGAAAAGGCAAAAAAGGGTCTGTTCAGAGATTGTGACACCTGTGGGAAGAAGAGACTGCATGTTGATGACCCCCACAAGAAGTGTATTTATTGCCTTCATCCAGACCACAAGGTGAGAGACTGCAAAATCTGTTGCACCTTTAGTCAAAAAACCCTCAAAGACCGGGAGGGTAGACTTCTCTTATGGCTACAAAAACCGAAAGCCTTAGAGCATCCTTCCTCAGATGACAGCGAGGCATCATCACAAACTTCTCGCCCTCAGAAAAGAACAGGTGAGAGAAGCAGAGGGTCGGATGAACCACCAAGGAAGGTGCTCAAGAAGACAAGACAAGTCTCTATTGGGACGAAAAAGGATGTTTTTCATTCAGAGACATTTAAACATGGGCCAAAAAAGGTTCATTCGGAACCTACTACGCCTTTACACCACAAAAGTACCTCAAAAAAGCCATCTCTGTCTCTGTCACCACAAAAAGAGCCAGAACAACTCTTTTCGGTGAAAAAACATCCGTCGACGACCACCCCGTCGACGACTGTGTCAACGGTAACAGCGACTACGGTATCGTCGCCGTTCACAACGCCAGCCTCACCGATGATTATGACGTCGTCGCCGTTGTCATCGACGACGATAATTACGGCAAAAATTTTTAAGAAAGCTTCGTCGGCAACCACATCGTCGACAGCGGAGGCCTCCTGGGTTCACTAATCAACCAGGGCACTCCCGTCTACGAAACAGCTCTCAATGAGGTTCAAGAAGGCACTGCCGACGACGGCACCTACACGACCGTCGTCGATAAAGTACCCGTCGAAGAAGAGACCGTAGACGGCGCATTCACTGACTAAGGACCCGTTAGTAAAGACGCCGCCGACGACGGGAGAGCCGTTGACGAAGGAGCCGTCGACGAAGGAGCCGTCGACGAGCGAACCGTCGACGACAGAACGGGCCAATAGAGAGCCGTCGACGAGGGAACCGCCAACGAGTGAACCGTCGACGATCATATCATCTACAGCATTAACAATATACAAACCATCCACCTACCTGGATACTTCGCCTCACCATTCCTCGTACCATCAGGACGATTCCTCCAGATTCTTACCCCTTTCAATTATTAATATAGGGGACAAGGCGTCTGATATTCTTCCGATGCATACCTCACCAAGTAAAGTGTTGCCATACCCACCACAACATCTTTTAGAGAATGAGGACGACGACACATACTCGCAGAACGACGGAATGTTTGGGGCAGCTAGTAGCCCGTCACAACTCAATGAAAAATGCCAGGAGTTTGACGAGGAAGAGGATCAACAGTATCAGCCTAGTTGTGCCTCAACATCTTATCCACAGACACAACAACCATCGCCCCTCGCTATGCCTAGCACATTAGTAACAGATCTTCAATTTATGTTGAAGGACTACTATAGAAGGTTTCCACCGTCAACTCAGTCCACGCCACCTAGACTTGAGAGCTACCAGACACCTCGGCAAGCTCATATTACTAGCCTTTCCGTAACGCCACAGGCTACTATACCTGTAATTAGCCAACCCCAGGAAACTTGCCCCTCATCGGATGACGAAAGGGAAGAGGGTGAGCTAAGAGATTCGGCGAATAGTGAATGGGATGATTACCTCGTCCCCACACCATCTCCACCGCCAGCAGGTCCAGTAGATTCTCCTCCAGAGGACATAGGTTTCCATAATCTGATAGAGCGAGCGGCGAAACGTTTTGGCCTTGCAATTGTTTCTCATGAAACCGAATGTTTTTTGTACGACTTTAAAGAGCCATCAAAAAGATCTGTACGAGCCATACCCATTGTCGATTTCTTATGGCAGGAGGGTTTGAAGGCAATGAAAAACCCAGCAACAGTGCCTTCACAAATGCCAAGACTAGAGAAAAAATATAAGGCCCCAGATGATTCTCCGGCCTGTCTAGTCTCACAGCCGAAACCTGACTCTGTGATATCACAGGCGGCTCAGCGACGTTCCAAAAACCCCTCCACACCTATTGCGTCTCCCCCGGATAAAGAAGGAAGGAGATTAGACAATATTGGCAAGAAATTCTCCTCTGTGGCCGCAGTCACCGTTAAGGCGGCTAATTCCCTCGCCATCTTGGGAAGGTACGATCGCCAGATGTGGGCAGACATGTCTGCTTTTTTAGATTTACTGCCAGAAGACGTCAAGGTGGAAGCAAAGAAGGTCTTGCAGGAGGGAGAAAGGGTCTCCGCAGAAATAATAGACAGCGCAATAGACATTTCTCTCACTGGCTTCAGACAATTAGCTGGCGCAGCAGTCATGCGCAGACAAGGATGGCTAAAGGCGACTTCTTTCAGAGCAGAAGTCCAGACTCGTGTTCTTGACATGCCTTTCGATGGAGAGAGTTTGTTTGGCAAACACGTCGACGACATGTTGCAGGCTATCAAGACGGATACCGATACGGCAAAATCCCTAGGTACCCTGCAATATAAAAAACAACCTTTTCGTGGAGCAAGGGGTAGAGGTAATTACTCCTTTCGAGGTGGATACCAGCAATACAGGTCACAATATCCATCTTCCTCCACAGGATCACGACAGCAATACCATCAGCAACAGCAGCATTATCGATTGCCTCCGGCCGCAGCTTACAAACACCCAGCTAGAGGATGAGGAGCTGCCCGGGGAAGAGATACAGGCAGGAAACAATGACCCGCTGATCATCTCAACGCTTCCCCACCAACCAACATCGAGGGTCGGAGGTCGCATCACTTCCTATTTCCCCAACTGTAAGGCGATAACATCTGACAGATGGGTACTCGATGTAGTGGCCAGAGGTCATACTCTGGAATTCACTCAAACACCACCAACTGTTCCTCCATCGGGCCCACCGCCTCCGAGGTTGAACCAACTCCTCAGGGAAGTAAGAATAATGTTGAGAAAAGGAGCAGTGGAACCAGTCCCTTTAATTCAAAAGAACAGGGGATTCTACTCCCGTTTTTTCCTTGTAAAGAATCCCTCAGGAGACTGGCGCCCCATTCTGGACTTGAGAGCCCTGAACAAGTTTCTGAAGAAGCAATCGTTCAGGATGGTAACTCTACAGGATGTCCTGCGTCTGTTACATCCCGGAGATCGCATGGCATCCCTAGACCTCCAGGATGCCTATTTTCATATCCCCATAGCAACCATCGCAAATTCCTAAGGTTCAGAGTGGGAAGTATGCACCTTCAATTCAGAGTTCTGCCATTCGGCCTCAAATCAGCCCCCAGAATCTTCACAAAAATGTTAGCTCCGGTAGCAGCACATCTCCGCCAGTCGGAGATCCAGGTCTTCCCTTACCTGGACGACTGGCTTATAAAGGCACCCTCAAAATCGCAAGTGAAAAATCATATTTTCCATTGCCTTCAATTGCTACACAACCTAGGGTTCGTAGTCAATTATCAGAAATCTCAACTCTACCCCAAACAGGAATTGAATTTCTTGGGGGCAATTCTGGACACAGTCCGCAACAAAGCCTACCCATCTCACGAGCGGAAACAAAAGTTAACCTCCTTGGCACAAAGGCTCTCCAGAAGAAGGTTCGTTTCAGTCCGCATCTACAAATCATTACTCAGAATGATATCTTCATGCATTCCGCTAGTCCCAGATTGCAGGCTCCATATGCGACCCCTACAAGAACAATTAGACATACAATGGACCCAGGTCAACGGTTCCTTCGAAGACAAGATTCGCATAACGCCTCCAATGAAGAACATCATGAGGTGGTGGGCGAATCTAACCAATTTGTCAAACAGACTGTCTTTTCTTCTCCAAACACCAAGTTACATAGTAACAACGGATGCCTCTCTTGCAGGATGGGGGGCACATTGCCAGGACCTGCAAATCAGCGGAATCTGGAATCAGAAAGAACGTCAGCTTCACATCAATTATCTGGAACTCAAGGCAATACACTTAGCTCTGAAAGCTTTCTTACCAAAGATACAGAGTTCAAGCGTCTTAATCAGGACAGACAATACAACCAGCATGTTTTATCTAAACAAGCAAGGAGGCACAAGATCCCTACAACTTTCGCAGCTAGCCCAACAAATTTGGACATGGGCCATAAAGCACAATATTTCACTCAAGGCGGAGCATGTGCCAGGACAAACCAATATTCTAGCAGACACCCTGAGCAGGACAGTGATTCCTTATCACGAGTGGGAACTAGACCAGAAAACTCTCAACAGCCTTTTTCTATTATGGGGCAAACCAAACTTAGATCTATTTGCCACTCTCGAGAACAAGAAATGCCAGTTCTACGCAAGTTGGCTTCCCCAAAAAGATTCGCGGGGGAATGCGTTTTCGATGAGATGGTCCGGAGTTTATGCCTACGCTTTCCCTCCGATCCCGCTCATTCCGAGAGTCTTCAACAAACTGAAGGCGGAGGGGTGTCGCCTTCTGCTCATAGCTCCCAAATGGCCCAGACAAGTCTGGTATACGGAGCTCCTCATGCTCTCCGAACGACCACATCTACGACTCAGACAGAGCCCGACTCTCTTAACGATGCACCAGGGACAAGTCAGACACCCAGATCCGTCATCTCTTCATTTGTCAGCTTGGCTCCTGAATACAATGAATACTTGAATCTCAACATTTCCCCGGAGTGTAGAGACATATTGGCGAAAGCTAGAGCGGACACTACCAACAAAACCTATCAACTTAAATGGAAACGTTTTTGTATATGGTGTGCAACACAAGATATACATCCTTTGTCCTCTACTCCGGAACAGATACTTCCATATCTCCTGCTCCTTGCAAAATCAGGGCTTGCATATTCTTCTATTCGGGTACATCTGGCAGCAATCTCCAGATACCGCAGATCTCCAGACAGAGTTTCTTTGTGTTCCACTAGAATCGTCAAACAATTTATGAAGGGCCTTTTTCGGGTTTTCCCGCCAGTTAGAAAGCCTCCACCATTATGGTCATTGAATGTGGTATTGATGCAGCTTATGAAAGCCCCCTTTGAACCGATCCACAAAGCTGACCAAAAATTCATTTCATGGAAAACAGCGCTACTGCTAGCTCTTACTTCAGCAAAGAGAGTCAGTGACATTCAGGCTTTCACTATCAAACAGCCTTTTCTCCAATTCACAAACTCAGGTGTCATCTTGCGCACAAATCCAAAATACATCCCGAAAGTTCCTTCAACGTTTCACCTAAATGAACCAGTTATCTTAAAAACCTTTTTTCCAAATCCGCAAACAGTAGCGGAAAAAACATTACATTCCCTTGATATTAAAAGATGTTTAAAGTTTTATCTGCAGAAAACTCAAGCTCTCCGCCAGTCGGATCAATTGTTTGTAGCTTTCGGAGGAACAAGAAAGGGACACGCGGTGTCCAAACAGACTATAGCAAGATGGATTGGTCTGGCAATTCAATTCTGCCATTCAAAAGCAGGAAAACCGCTCCACACCAAGGTCAGAGCCCACTCTACAAGATCGGTGGCCACTTCTGCTGCATTATTTGCAGGGGTACCACTACATAGCATCTGTAGAGCAGCAACATGGTCCAGCCAACACACATTTACGAGGCATTACTGTCTCGAAGAAACGAACAACGTCGATACAGCAGTGGGGCAGGCAGTGCTGAGGCATTTATTTCGATAAGGTGAGCCTCTAACACATCCCACCACCACACTCAAGGTATGTTCATTATTGGTTCTTAGTCTTCTTAATAGCTACAGTGTGTTTTACTCTACATTTCTGCTTCAGATTGTTCATTTCTTTATAATGTCTTAGCTTGTCGTACTCTTCATCATCATGAAAAGAGTACAGGTTTTTTCTGCCACACACCTGTTATTGCTCTTCTATTCGAATATCTATTGATGTACATATATTAATAGGTATGTGGTTTTTAAAGCTGAACTGATGGGATTCACATCATTTGTGAAATTACAAATAGAATTGCAGTCAATGTAATTCACTAATTAAGAAAGCATTACTGCTCGTTATTCTGATTCAAGCATGTGAATCTATGAAAGATCCAATACTGGAGAAGAAAATGAGTTACTTACCTGTAACTGCAGTTCTCCAGTATTGGTATCTTTCATAGATTCACATGCGACCCACCCTCCTCCCCTCAGAGGCTCCCCTATTATACAGATATTAAACTTCACACTCCTACTAGAAAATCTGAGGGAATTCAGCCTCTGTTGGGACTGTTTGGGAGGGGCTGAATCCTGATTGGTTGAGACTGAAGTTTGGGTCTTTTCACAAAACAAAGTGGATAGACTGTAAAATACCTTATGAGGCCTACTGGGGCCTACTGGTTTTACTTTTACTGACTTACTGCTTTATTTATTTAAACTTACCGTGAGGCTCCCACCTCGACGACGGGGATGATTCAAGCATGTGAATCTATGAAAGATACCAATACTGGAGAACTGCAGTTACAGGTAAGTAACTAATTTTCACTCTGTGCACACTATTTCTTAATTTGAAATAGTACATACAGAGCCAACTTCCTACACTGCCCATACAGGGAAGATGTTATTATACCTTCTTTCTTGCCCCTTGATCCCGAAGAGCTCGCAGAATCCTACGCCATTGATTGGGCATTGGCACAGGCACCTGCGTTATATCGCAATCATGTAGGGTGGGATAAAGATTCCCCCATCGCGTCATACCTATTAAAAATCAACCCCAATATCCAATAAAACATGATGCTTAAGCACCCGTGAGGGAAATCCTCACACATTTGCAGTACCAGGGTGTAATCGAACCCTGCGTCTCACCAGTGAATAATCTATTATTCCCAGTAGCTAAACCAGACCATTCGTACAGAATAGTCTTAGACTACAGAAATTTAAACAGTCAGACATGCACATATGCTATACAAAACTCACATATCACAGCACTTATGAACAACATAGTGCGCAAAAATTATAAAACAGCGCTGGACATTTCCAATGGTTTCTTCTGCCAAAATATAGCGCCTCAGAGTAGACTTAACAAGTTTCAGCGCACTGGGCTTCCAGAAAAATTCTGTCGTTTCCCCCAGGGGTACAAGAACAGTCCAGGATTGTTTGCAGCTTGTGTGACCTCTGTGGCTGTTGGTTCTGTTTTAGGTCACACCTTCTCCTCTATAATCGGCTTGATGCCATCAGCCATCCACTCAATATTCTCCAGTATTTTCGGGGGGTTTCCAATAACTTTGGCTATAATAGGTGGCATTCTGCTATTGCTACTTTTTCTGCGCAATGGCTGTCCTGCGGCAAGGAGAAATGAAAGCGCTCCCACCAGCGCAGCTGTGTCGTGAACACATGATGCAGTATTTTGGAGCATCACTCCTGCAGCAATTGGAGTGTGACCGGTCTCTGTCATTCAGACCGGTTTTGCATTGTGTGCAGCCTGTGTTTCAGTGCCTCTGGTGCTCATTCGAACATGCACTGAAAGTTTGTCTTTCTACGCAGCGCTTGCTTTCATTGGACGCTGATCTGTTGATGTTCTCACTGAAGGCTCATTACCAGACATGCACGTTGAGGGTGTGTTTGCTACAGGAAGCTGCCTATGAGTTGCCCTTCCTGGAGGATGCAGCTCAGAACTTATTATTGGGCACACGACGGAATGCTTCTTCCTTGGTTGATGCTCAGGCTATGGAACACGAATGCTCCTTGGTCCTTCTTGGCGATGCACGTTCTACTTTAACACCTGCCGAAGTGGAAGATTTTAGGGCTTCAATTGTCCTGGATTCAATTGGCAACTTCCTTGTCATTATTGCCATTTTTATATATACAAACCTTAGATTGAATTTTAGTAGCTTTTATACATAATAAGGCTTTGAATCACATTTAAAGCAGCAAGGGGAAGAGTGTTGTGTAGTCATTTTAGTTATAACTCCATGCACGGTATTTTAGCACACTAGGCCTGCCGCTCTGCACTTTAACCTAGATATATTTTATTAAGCTTCGATTTATTATTTTAGCTATAGCTACATTTGCAGTCTTGTTTTATTTCTGTCTATCTAGCTGTTCTCTGCCTATGCCAGCACTACGTTCTTAAACAATACATTCTTGTTCACTCTGTGTTTCTCTCAAGGATGCAGTAAGATAGGATGCCAGTAAAACGTGGTAACGCTTTGTCTCTGGTGTTTATAGAAACATACACATCCTTACGTGGGGACATTTTCTCAGGACATCAGCTGTTTTATTATAAAAACACTTCCCTGTCCCATACACTTTAGAGGGAGATTACATCCAGATGACCACAACTGTATTCTGATTGCTGAACACTTCGCTACAGCTGCTTATGCAGACTTGAGGCCTTTGCTCAGGTATGGGGGATGATGTCTTCCCATGGGAACCTGAAGGGCAGAACTAGAGCTTAACATGCTGTGCTCTTATATAGCCTAGGTAGGAATTAGTCTATTGACTGTAGTGACAAAATCGTAGCGTTATTTCTATGCTTTACTCTCCTTGTCACAATCTTAATTCTGTCAAGCTTTATCGTCCTGGTTATTGCAGTACATGCTTTATTATCTAATATGCAGTTGCTTCTTTAAAACCTTATTGAAACCTATTCTGTCTCTGGTTGTCCTTGTATATGTGAGACTAATGTAACTGAATGAAATGGATGAGATCTGTGTGACCACGATTTCCCTGAGGAGTCATTTGTGTCATGCGCTCGGCTGCCCAATCGTCCCTGCTCTTGGGTAGAGAGGCACTGCTAGTTAGCAGGAGCAAAACCCGGATTGGGGCGACAGGTGTCACCTGTAGTGAGTTAGAGTCAGTCTCCCACACCGCAGGCGATTCTGCTGCTCAAATCCAGTCGTCTCATTAGAATAATGAGAGCCTATGCGACAGCAGCAACTACAATGAAGGCGGCAAGTGCCACTTTTAGGAAAGCACCCTCTTTCTTGGCATTGTTTCTCCCATTTTCTGCCTGTTAGTTTGTTTGACTGTGTTCACTGAGATCCTGCTAACCAGGACCCCACTGGTTATACGCTCTCCCTTCTAACCTAAGGATTTGTACCATTTTCACTCCATATTTGGCATTCTGGGGTACCCATGTAAGTCCCTAGTATATGGTACTCAGGTAACCAGGGCATTGGAGTACCAGGGAATCCCCATGGGCTGCAGCATGTATTATGCCACCCATGGGGAGCCCGTGCAAAGTGTTCTGCAGGCCTACCATTGCAGCCTACGTGAAAGGGTGCTTGCACCCTTTTTCCACCTTAGGTCACTGCAGCAGGTCACCCCTATGGCAGACCCTCCTAGCCCAGAGTCAGGGTGCAAGTAGCTGTGTGTGAGGACACCCCTGCACTAGCAGAGGTGCCCCCACGAACTCCAGTGCCATTTTCATGGACTTCATGAGTGCAGAGACGCCATTTTGTGTGTGTACTGGGCATAGGTAATTACCTATGTCCAGCTACATAATGGTAAGTCAAAACCTAGGTATGTTTGGTATAAACCATGTCGGACTCATCCCAATACTGTTGCCAGTATTGGAAGTATGATTCCATGCACTCTGGGGGCTCCGTAGAGGACTCCCAGCATTGCTCCTACCAGTCTGCCAGGGTTTTCCAGGTAGCCCAAGCTGCTGCCACCTTTCAGACAGGTTTCTGCCTTCCTCATGTTTGAACAGCTTAAGCCCAGGAAGGAACAACAAAGGATTTCCTTTGTGAGAAGGGGGTAACATCCTCTCCCTTTGGAAATGGGTGTTACATGGCTTGGAAAGGGTAGCCTCCCCAAGCCACTAGTATGCTTTGAAGTGCACATTTGGTGCCCTCTGTGCATAAGCCAGTCTCCACCGGTTCAGGGACCTCCAGTCCCTTCTCTGACGCGAAACTGGACAATGGAAAGGGAAGTGACCACTCCCCTGTCCATCACCACCCCAGGGGTGGTGCTCAGGGCTTCTCCAGAGGGTCCCTGGATTCTGCCATCTTGAATCCAATGTTGGTAGGGACCGCTGGGAGCATCCGAGTGGCCTGGTCAGGTAGGTGACGTCAGAGCCCCCTCTTGATAGGTGCCCACCTGGCTAGGTGACCAATCTCCTTTTCAGAGCTCTTTAGGGTCTCTCTCTGGGGTGGGTCCTCAGATTCGGCTTGCAAGTTTCCAGCAGGACTCCTCTGCAACCTTACTTCGACTTCTAGCCACTGGAACCGCTCCTGGACTGTCCAGGAACCAAAAATCTGCATCCATGAAGAAGACTTTCCTTGCAACATTGTTTCCATGGCTCCTTCCAGATTCTGCAACATTTCCCCAGATGTGCAGTTTTTGATGGCGGCAAGTCTTCAGCCTGCACTATAAGGAGCAAGGAATCTCCCTTGGAGTGAAGGAGTCACTCCTCTGCATCGGTAGGTTCCAACTGCAATGATGAACGGCTGCGTGGATCTTCTCTCCTCTGAGCTGCGTGGATCCTGCATCACGGGTGGTGGTCCAAAGTAGTCCTCCTGGTCCTCTCTGCCAGCTGTCCAACTTTGGTGGAGGTAAGCCCTTGCCTTCTCACGCAGGACAGTAAACCGGTGCACTGCGTCCCTTGAAGCTGCCAAGGCTTGTTTGCATTTCCTCCAAGGAATCTTCAGGCTACGTATAGTTCCAGCCCCCAGCACTCCTTCCTGCGATGCACATACCTCTGCGTGGTTCTCCTGTGGTGTGGGGACCCTCCTCCAGTCGTGCTTTGTGGGCTCTTCTGCAACTCCTGAGTCCCCATCCTGTGGGTGCTACCTTTGCTCCTGTGGAATCTGTGTCGCTGAGGGTCCCTTGTGAATCCCCCCTCCTGGGTTGAGTCCTGCTGGGCCGTGCTGGTCTTTGGCAGCACCGCTTTCTGCCACTTGTGACCTTTGCCTTTGCCAAGGCTTGTTGGTGGAATTCCTGCACCAGCTCCTGACTGCAATTCTTCTTCCAGCGTGGGAAGTCGTCTGCATCCCTCAGGAACTCTCCACCGACTCTAGGGCTGCACTGCTGACCTTCTTCACATCACTGTCTATCAACTCCTGCATCCACAGCTGGGTGGGTAGTAGGTCCTACTCCTCCTGGACTCCTCTGTGACTTCTGGACTTGGTCCCCTTCTTCCACAGGTAGTCTTCTTCAGGAATCCACTACTGGTTTCTTGCAATCTTGTCTGGGTGTTGCATTTTCTTTTCTTTCCTTTTGGGTGGTTTGGGGGAAATCTACTAACTCCTTTCTTCCTCGTCGCTAGGGTGCACTGTGGTACTTACCTTTGGGGTCTCCTAGTACCCCCAGCTCCCCTCTACACATTCCACTTATCTAGGTGGGGGTCCTATGTTTGCATTCCATTTTTTTAGTATATGGTTTGGGCTCCCCCAGGCTTACTATTGTCTAATTGCATTTCCAATGTTTTCTATTACTTTCTATGCCTATTGCTGATAACTAGTGTATAAATTTAGTGTTACTTACCTCCTGTTGGAGAGTTGCCTCTCTAGTACTCTTTGGTATTGTCACTAAAATAAAGTACCTTTTATTTTTGTAACATTGAGGCCCTCAATATGACTTTGGCCAGTTTTGGCAGTCTGAAGACCGCTATACTATGGCTGCTGGCTGCTCTCCACCACTGTTTGGCGGGGAAGTCGCCAGCAGCCATACTGGCGGTCTAGTGGAGTTTGCTCCACCCCAACGTCACCACAGCACCGCCTGCCGTATTACAACATTGTAAACGGTGTGGCGGTGTTGTGTTGGCGGGGCGCTGGCGGCAGAGCAAGTGCCAAGGACCCTGTTTCCTCCTAGACGTTTACCGCGACTACCAGGTAAGGTGATCGTCCGACAGGGGCAGTGTTGAGTGTTTTGTGTGTGTTTGTGAATGCAGGGGGGTGGGGGAGTGTTGTGTGTGTGTGCAAGTGTCTGTGTGCTTGTTTTAATGCGTGTATGTGGGGGACAGGGGGTCGTTGCCGTGTGTGCATGTGTGTGAATGAGTGAGCGTGGATATGTGCATGTATATTTGTGTGGTGTGTGCGTGCATGGATCTGGGGGGAGTGGGTCAGTACGGGGGTAGGGGCAGATAGTCCGGGGATTTGGGGTGGCGGGGTCAGTACAGGAGGAGGGGGGTGTCTCTGCTTGGGGAGTGGGGGCTTCTGATGGGGCTAGGGGGGCTCCTACATGGAGGGCGGGGGTGGGGAGTCCTGGTGTGGTGACAGGAATTAGTATTCCTGTCAACCGTATCCTTACTGCCTGGGACTTCGTGGTGGGGCTGCCGCCACTGAATCCGTCAGTAAGGATACTTGTTTTACCGAGGGCGGTGTTAGGTGGACCGCCATGTCGATGGTGTTCAACCTTCAGCCAGGCGGTCCCACCCCCCTGGTGCTACAGGTGGTGAACTAGCTGCGATGCAGGCAGTTCACTGCCGCGGTCATTATTTGGCAGTCCTGCACCGCCACGCTGTTGGTGGTCTGACCGCAACCACAGGCGTGGCGGGGCAGGACCGCCAAGGTCATAATGACCGCCTCAGTGCTTTCTTTCATATGTATAAATGCTGTGTGACTACAGTGGTATTGCATGAGCTTTACATGTCTCCTGGGTAAGCCTTGGCTGCTCATCCACAGCTACCTCGAGAGATCCTAGCTTCTGGACACTGCCTACATTACACTAATAGGAGATACCTGGTACAAGGTGTAAGCACCTCTGGTACCCACCACACACCGTGCCAGCTTCCTACACCACTGCTTTAGTAGGCTTTTACGACAGAGCCCTCTGGGAATCACTACAACAGTTTATTGAGCATCTCCCTAGGGATAAGAGAGGACTTTAATGAGATTCACAGTGAAGGCCTAATGGTATTGAATTAAATTATCAACGCAGCAGCAGACTCCTCTCTGCTAGCATTACACGAATACTGCCACAGGGTCTCACTCCAACATTTGTGGCTTTGTCTCATCTCTCTAAAACCAGTCAACATAGAATTCTCAACTTACCATTCTTAGGTACCAGTCTTTGGTTCTCACACAGATACCGAGATGGCAAGGATGGAGGTAGAGCTAGCGACGTTAAAAGCCATTGGTCTAGCAAAACCTAAACACACTATAAATTCTTGAAGGCCTTTCCAACGCCGTTTTTATTCACAGAGGGTTCAAGCCACTCGTTGGTACCAGGGTCGCCAATAGGCTAGTACACTGTCCCAACAGTATCAACAGTCCTACTAGCCTTATGAGATTAGCAGGCCAGAGGAAAATCAAGCCAACGGCCTGCTCAGGGAGGCGGGTAACCAACAGGATCAAAACCTTGAATCATCTCCTCCCCCCCCTTTCGTTACCCACTCCACTAGGGGGAAGCATCCGGCATTACTTGGAAGAGTGGCAAAACATCACACAAGACGCCTGGGTTCTCAGTGTTGTTCACAATGGATATTATCTCAGATGATTCTCCAGTCCTCTGCCGTCTATTCAACCAAAACCTTTCAAATTCTACAATTGCAAGCAGATGTAAACATTCTGTTATAGAAGCAGGCGATGGAGTCTGTTCTCCTTGCCAACGAGGAACCAGGATTTGCTCCAAGCACTTTCTCATCAAGAAGAATGACAGGATCGAATTCAGACCCATTCTCGACCTCAAAGTGGCCAACAAATGAATTTGGTGAGAAAAATCTGGGATGCTGGCATTACACCAGAACTACCCTCACTTACATCAAGGGGATTGGCTCTGCTCCATCGACCTTCGAGACGCATACTGTCATATACCAGTAGCCAGAAAGTATAGAAAATTCTTGAGGTTCGTAGTGGGGCACAACCATTAGGAGTACAAAGTGCTTCCATTTGGCCTAAAGTTAGCACCCAGAAAAATCTCCAAATGCATGGCAGTAGTTGCTGCCCACCTCTGAAAGCACAAAGTATTCGTCTACCCATACCTTTACAATTGTCTAAGGCATCGATTTGTTAAGAGGCCCAATTTCACTACAGTTGGACTTGCGATCTCCTGCAACGGCTTGGCTTTTAGGTCAGCCATGCAAAATCAACCTTTGTCCCAGTGCAAATGATAAACTACCTGGGGGCCTTTAACAGAATCCTTGTAGGTAGCTGGCTCTGTATATGCTATATCAAAATGAATTATAGTGTGCCCAGAGTCCAGGGGTTCCACAGAGGCTTGACAGAGGCAATAATAGATAATATTAATGCTCTATTTGTGGTAGTGTGGTCGAGCAGTTAGGCTTATCGGGGGATAGTGTTATGCAATTGTTGTACACACAGAAGCAATAGAAGAAACACACACTGAATGACTTAACTCCAGACCAATAGGAGGAGGAGTCACTCGGTCCCGTGACTCGAAAGACTTCTTCGAAGAAAAACAACTTGTAACACTCCGGCCCAACACCAGATGGCGAGCTATGCAAAACATGCGAATCTACAGCGACTGATGCCACGAACAGATGTACACTGGGTAAGTGACATTTTCATTTTGTTACTTTATTACTAGAACCACAAGACTAGGTTCAGAAGTAAATACTTTTGCAGGTAAGTATTTAGCATAGACATCAATGTAACTTTGTTTCACTTTAGTCAAGTAAACAGTTTTTAAGAAAACAGAGAATATCTATTTTAAAAGTGGACACAGTGCATTTTCAGAACAGTTCCTGTGGAAAGAAAATAAAGTACAGTTTTAAAGGTAAGTACACGAGTTACAGTTCAAGTCTCCAGGTTGTAGGTAGTCCACCTTTTGAGGTTCAAGTCAACCCCAAAAACCTGCCACCAGCAATACGGGCCGGCCGGATGCAGAGGTCAAAGTTGAGCAATTTTAATGTGGGCTCCTATGGAGACAGGGGGTACTCTGAAATCGGTCTGCCAGCAGGTAAGTACCTGCGGCTCAGAGGACAGACCAGGGGGTTAGAGGAGCACTGGAGGGGCCCCAAGTAGGCACCAATCGCACACCGTCAGCAGCACTGGGGCGGCAGGGTGCAAACAGGGCGTCGGGTTTCCAATGAAACTCTGACGGGACCCCGGGGGTCACTCAGGTGCTGCAGGTGGGGTCCCGGGGGGAGGGGGAGTTGTCTCGGGCACACCACCAGTTGGACAGTTAAGAGGGCCCCCTGTTCGTCACTGCACCAGGTGTCGATTTCTCCAAGGCCTGGGGGCTGCAGGTGGAGTGGGTCCTTTGGCGTTGGTTATCTTCGTCCAGGGCAGTCACGGTCAGGGTGGGGTCCTCGAGATTCCCTCTGCAGGCGTCGTCGTGGTGGGGTGGAGAGGTCAACCTAGGGTGGGCACTTGGTCACCATCGCCTGGGGTCCTCTCTAATCAGTTGGGCCACCTGGACTCGGGCCGTGGGTTACGGGTGCAGAGTGGTAGGTCTCACGCTGCTGGAGTGAGGTGGGAGTCCTTTAGAAGGGGTTTCTTTTTTTCCTCTTTGGACAGGACCGCTGTCCATGGGTGTTCTTGATACTCTGTGATGCATGCAGTCCTCTGGAGGTTTCTCAGAGTTCGCTGGACCTGCAGGATGTGTGGCCTTTCTTCTGCCGGTGTTTTGAAGCAGGAGACAGGCTGGTAGGGCTGGGGCCAAGTCAGTTGTCCCCTTTCCTTCTCTGCTGGGGTTTCAGCTAAGCACTCCGTCATCTTGTGAGGTCATCAAGAACCTCACTAGCTTGGTTCAGAGAGCCCTTAAATACAAGATTTAGGGGCGTTTTTAGGGGCCAGGGGGGAAGTAGCCAGTGGCTACTGTCCCTGAGGGTGGCTACACCTCCTCGTGCTCACTCCCTTTGGGGAGGGGAGCACATTCCTATCCCTATTGGCCCTGATCCTCCAAACCAAGATGGAGGATTCTGCAAGGAGGGGGAGGGGGGGTCACATCAGCTCTGGACACCTTAGGGCTGGTCCTGGCTGAAGTGGTGACTCCTCCTTATTTTTCCTAATTATCCCTCTGGACTTGTCACCAAAAGTGGGGCTTTGACTGGGGGCTGGGCATCTCCACTACCTGACATGCCCTGGGGCATTGTAACACAAAGCCTGAGCCTTTGAGGCTCACCGCTATGCTTACATTTCCTGCGGGGGGAGGTGTGAAGCACCTCCACCGGGTGCAGGCTTTGTTTCTGGCCCCAGAGAACACAAAGGCTCTCACCCAAGGGGGTCAGAAACTAGTCTCTCAGTGGCAGGCTGGCCCAGACCAGTCAGTCCTGCACTGAAGGATTGGGTAAAATACAGGGGGCATCTCTAAATGCCCTCTGTGTGCATTTTTTTTTTTTAATAAAACGTCTGTGTGCATTTTTTTTTAAAATCCAACACGGACATCAGTGTGTGTAGGAAGTTGGCTCTGTATATACTATTTTAAAGTAAGAAATAGTGTGCACATAGTCCAAGGGTTCCCCTTAGAGGTGAGATAGTGGCAAAATTAGATAATTCTAATGCTCTATTTTGTGGTAGTGTGGTCGAGCAGTAGGCTTATCAGAGGGTAGTGTTAAGCATTTGTTGTACACACACAGGCAATAAATGCACTCAGACTTACTCCAGGCGAATAGGTTTTTATATTGAAAAATATATTTTCTTAGTTTATTTTAAGAAGCACAAGTTCAAGATTTACAGTAAACACTTTAAATGTAAGGTACTTCACTTAGATACTTTAGATACTTTGAATAAAAGCAATATCATATACAGTCTTTATAAAAATAGCAATAAGCTATTTTCAAAGTGGACACTGTGCAAAAATCAACAGTTCCTGGGGGAGGTAAGTAAAGGTTAGATTAGGATGTAAAGTAAAATACTTACAAGTCTCAGTTCTGGGGCATAGGCAGCCCACTGTTGGGGGTTCAAGGCAACCCCAAAGTTACCGCCCCAGCAGCTCAGGGCCGGTCAGGTGCAGAGGTCAAAGAGGTGCCCAAAACACATAGGCACCTATGGAGAACACAGGGGTGCTCCGGGTCCAGTCTGCCAGCAGGTAAGTACCTGCGTCCTCGGGGGGCAGACAAGGGGGGTTTTGTAGAGCACTGGGGGGACACAAGTAAGCACACAAAACACAACCTCAGTGGCACAGGGGCGGTCGAGTGCAGTGTGCAAACAAGCCGTCGGGTTTCAGGTAGAAAACAACCGGGGACCCGGGGGGTCACTCTAGCGGTGTAGGCAGACACAGGGGCTTCTCGGGGCAGCCACCACCTGGGCAAGGCAGAGGGTCGCCTGGGGGTCACTCCTGGGTCGAAGTTCTGTTCCTTCATGTCCTGGGGTTGTGGGTGTAGTGCTGGTTCCAGGTGTCTGGTCCCTTGTTACAGGCAGTCGCGGTCAGGGGTAGCCTCTGGATTCTCTCTGCAGGCGTCGCTGTGGGGGCTCGTCTCTAGTTACTCACGGGCTCGCAGTCACTGGGGAGTCCTCCCTGAATTGTTTGTTCTCTGGATCTCGAGCCGGGGGCGTCGGGTACAGAGTGTGAAGTCCCACGCTTCCGGCGGGAAACGTGCAGTCTTTGAAAGTTGCTTCTTTGTTTCAAAGAAGTAGCTGGTTTTGAACACGCCTGCTGTTCATGGGAGTTTCTTGGTCCTTTAGTCCAGGGCAGTTCCTCTGAGGCTTCAGAGGTTGCTGGTCCCTGTCGGATGCGTCGCTGAGCAGGTTTTTGAAGTTGGAGACAGGCCGGTAGGGCTGGGGCCAAAGCAGTTCTCGTCTTCCTCCTTCTCTGAAGGCTTGTAGGTCAGCAGTCCTTGTTTCTTCAGGTTGCAGGAATCTTATTTCCTGGGATCTGGGGTGCCCCTAAATACTGAATTTAGGGGTGTGTTTAGGTCTCGGATGGCAGTAGCCAATGGCTACTGTCCTTGAGGGTGGCTACACCCTCTTTGTGCCTCCTCCCTGAGGGGAGGGGGGCACATCCCTATTCCTATTGGGGAATCCTTCAAAATCAAGATGGAGGATTTCTAAAGGCAGGGGTCACCTCAGCTCAGGACACCTTATGGGCTGTCCGGACTGGTGGGTAACTCGTCCTTGTTTTTATCATTCTCTCCCCTGGCCTTGCAGCCAAAAGTGGGGGCAGTGGCCAGATGGGCGGGCATCTCCACTAGCAGGGATGCCCTGGGGTGCTGTAACAAAAGGCATGAGCCTTTGAGGCTCACCACCTGGTGTTACAGTTCCTGTAAGGGGAGGTGAGAAGCACCTCCACCCAGTACAGGCTTTGTTCGTGGCCACAGAGTGACAAAGGCACTCTCCCTATGGGGCCAGAAACTCGTCTGGTTGTGGCAGGCTGGCAGAAACTGGTCAGCCTAGCACTAGGAGTTGGACTGGTATTCAGGGGGCATCTCTGAGATGCCCTCTGGGTGTATTTCTCAATAAATTCCACACTAGCAACCGTGTGCATTTATTGTGCTGAGAAGTTTGATACCAAACTTCCCAGTTTTCAGTGTAGCCATTCTGGAACAGTGGTGTTTGTGTTTGACAAACTCCCAGACCATATACTCTTTATGGCTATCCTGCACTTTCAGTGTCTAAGGTTTTGCTTAGACACTGTAGGGGCATAGTGCTCATGCACTTATGCCTTCACCTTTGATATAGTGCACCCTGCCTTAGGGTTGTAAGGCCTGCTAGAGGGGTGACTTACCTATGCCACCGGCAGTGAGAGGTGGGCATGGCACACTGAGGGGAGTGCCATGTCGACTTAGTCATTTTCTCCTCACCAGCACACACAAGCTGTGAGGCAGTGTGCATGTGCTGAGTGAGGGGTCCCCAGGGCGGCATAAGACATGCTGCAGCCCTTAGAGACCTTCCCTGGCAACAGGGCCTTAGTACCAGTGGCACCATTTACAAGGGACATATCTGTGTGCCAGGGCTGTGCCAATTGTGGGAACAAAGGTACAGTTTAGGGAAAGAACACTGGTGCTGGGGCCTGGTTAGCAGGGTCCCAGCACACTTTCAGTCATAACTGGCATCAACAAAAGGAAAAAAGTCAGGGGGTAACCGTGCCAAGGAAGGATTTTCCTTACAACACTCTTGGTGCAACACACAGAGAAAGCCAATTTCTTCCAGTGTTCCCAGTAATGTGTAAACATGCAGATGAAATATTTAAACAGCTTGTTAGAGCAAGGGTAATCACTCCTAGTGTTGATAAAAAAGTATAAAGCTGCACCCACTGATCCTCTAGACATAAAGGCACAAATTTCTCCAGACTCTATTGTGGCATCTACTGCAAGGAAAAGATCTAATGGCCAATCAACAGGAGGCACACCTCCTCCTGACAAAGTAAAAAATTAGATGCCGCAGGGAAGAGAGTAGCAGCTCAAGCGGCTGATCATTGGCAAATTGCCAGTGCTCAAGCTCTAATCTCTAGATATGACAGAGCTCACTGGGAAGCTATGGAGTAACTTTTACAATACCTATCAGAGGAACATCATAAAAGAGGGATTGTAAATGAGGGACAAACAATATCTAACAATTCCATTAGGTGTGCACATGATGCTGCTAATACCGGAGCATGTAGTATCAATACAAGTGTCATCATAAGACGTCATGCATGGCTTAGATGCTCAGGCTTTAAACAAGAGGTACAACATGCACTTCTAAAGATGCCCTTCGATAAGGAGCGTTTATTTGGTCCACAAGTTTATACCATACTTGAAAAATTAAACAAAGACAATCAAACTGCCAGAGCCATGGGAGCTTTGCAAGCCAGCACACATAGAAGTAATTTTCGTTGTACAGGGTTTTGTAGAGATTTCAGTTCATCATTCCAAGAACCAACCACAAGTCAAACTAAATGCACCTGGCAATACACCAGAGGTTATTTCAGAGGGTTATGTAGAGGAAACAATAACAAAGGAATAGGAAACCATCTTCCTTTAGAAGTTCCTCGTCAGTCTCTAAACAATGACTCAAAAAAAGTAACAGTAAACCACATCACTCATGTAGAGGGAAGATTACAACACTTACTCCAGTATTGGAACTTTCATAGATTCACATGCTTGAATCATTCCCCGTCGTCGAGATGGAAGTCCCCGGTATAATTTACCCAAGTAATGTCCAGACATATTAACAAAGAAAAAGGCCCTAGGCCTCTTCAATTTAACAGTCTATCAGAGTCATTTTGTGAAAAGGACCAAACTTGAGCATCCACCAATCAGACGACGGCACCCTCCAGAATCCTCCCGAGAGAAGCTCCAGCACCTCAGATTTTCTACTGCACGTCGTGCTAGGGAGTCTCCTCAGAGCTCTGTTCTTTCTTCACACATTTTTTCAACATTTGTCTCTCAGAGAGACTTATCTAACTTGATTTGTCAACTATTTTCCAACTATGTCTGACAAGGAGAAGGGTCTCTTCAGAGACTGCAAGACTTTTGGAAAGAAAAGGCTTCATTCTGAAGAACCTCACTAAGACTGCATTTACTGCCTTTACCCAGATCATTCAGCTAAAGACTGTAAGATTTGTCGTACTTTTTCTTCTAAAACTTTAAAAGACAGGGAAGGCAGATTATTGATATGGCTGCAGAAACTAAAACATAGGAAAGACCCAGTTTCTGACTCTGAGAGTGTTGAATCATCAACATCCAAGAGGGCGAGATCAGGCTCCAGATCCCCCTCACAAAAGCCCACAAAAATACTGCTTCACGGTCTTATAAGGGCTGCAGCCCATCTTCTTCCCCAAAGAAAGTTTCCAGGAAAGAGGGGAAAGGCCATTCTTCCAGTTCAGAGAGGCACAGGAAGTCTTCCTCCGTACCACCATCTGTGCCTTTTAAGAAGCCATCCTCTGTAACTGGGGAAAAAAGCATCGTCGACTGATTCATCGTCGACGGTACCGTCGGTGAGTGCTTTTCTGGCGACGACATCTACTTCTGGGTTTCCACCATCGACGGCTCCGCCGGCGACATCGTCGACGAGGACAGGTACCCCACCGTCGACGAGAACTGCAGCTACGACATCAGCGTCGACGACCGTCTATACATCGTCATCGGCGACGGTGCTGATGTAAGTGTCAGCCCTACCGTCGTCGACGACTTCATAGACGGTAGACTCTTCGGCAAGACTTTCTTCTATTAAAATCTCTGTGCGTCCAGCATCTACGACACCGTCCGCGACAAAGTCTATATATACACCGTCGACGACATCGTATACAACACTGTCGACGAGAGAAAAACATCTAAAAAGTGTGGAAAAGCTGATGCCAACTCATACATCACCTAGTAAGGTGTCCTCCCTTGTTCCAGTCCACCTTTTGGAGGGAGACGAAGACTCAGATGATGAGGGGCCATTTGGAACAGTCCACAGTCCATCCCAACTGAACGTAAAGTACCAGGAAGAGGAGCACTATGAAGAGGCATATGACCCCCAATTTTATTCAGAACAGCAGCAATACCAACAGGGAGCCCTTATTCCTTACTCCCTATAAACTGACCTCAGAGCGATGTTGGTTGATTACAACAGGTTTCCCCCTCAAAGAGAACAACCTCCCCCCATCGCCCGTCTATGGGGTTACCACTCCACACCAGAGGCCAACTTCCTTACCTCTCACGAATGTGGCCACTCCTGATATGACACTTCCTCATGATACTGACATCTCAGAAGGGGATCAGGAAGAAGGGGAGCTCCTGGACACTCACTCAGAGTGGGACGAATACATCATCCCTGCTCCTCCTTCTCCTTCTCAATCAAATGTGGAATCCCCACCAGAAGATATAGGAGGGTTTCACAATCTTCTAGAGAGAGCGGCCAAACGTTTTACTTTACCAATGCCTACCAAGCAAACAGACTGTTTTCTTTACGACTTTAAGGAGCCTTTTCAGAAATCCGTGCGCTCTATCCCGATGGTAAACTACCTGTGGGAAGAGGGTCTTGAGGTCATGCATAATCCGGGTACAGTTACGGCAGTACTGCCTCGTCTGGATAAGAAATACAAAGCACCTGATGATGCACCAACATGCTTAACGGAACACCCTCCTCCGGATTCAGTGGTAGCTCAGGCAGCACAAAGAAGATCTAAGAATCCTTCTGCCCTGATTTCCGCACCCCCAGATAAAGAGGGTAGACGGCTAGATAACATAGGTAAAAGGTTTTCTTCTATGGCTAGCCTAGTAGTTAGAGCTGCCAACTCTTTGGCAATACTGGCTAGGTTCGATAGACAGCTTTGGGCGGATATTGCACCTTATATTAGCCAGTTGCCGGAAGATGCAAGATCAGAGGCAAATAAAACGGTACAGGAGGGTCAACGCACATCTGCAGAGCTTATAGACTGTGCAATGGATATAGCAACCACTGCTTTTCGACAACTCAGCGGTGCTAAGAAGGCAAGGTTGGCTTAAAGCTACCTCTTTCCGCCCAGAAGTGCAAAATAAAATCTTGGACTTACCTTTTGATGGCCAGGCGTTATTTGGGAAACACATTGATGACTCCTTACAATCCGTCAAATCGGACACAGACACGGCAAGGTCACTAGGGACCCTGCAATATCGAAAGTCTTCCTTTCGACCTAGAGGGCGTGGCCAACCCTCATACAGAGGAGGATATCAACAACACAGGTATTCCGCCTATCCTTCCTCTTCCCAACAATATCGCCAATACTACTCACAAAGGAAGCCGCTGCAACCTGCCTATGGTAGACCTGGTGGCCCTGGACGCTCAACCTGCCCGGCCAAAGATTCGGCTCGTAGAACCTGATGCTTCAGAGGCTCCGGCTATGTCCAGTTCTCCTCCTTTCATTCTGGGCGGGAGGATATCTCTATTCCTCAAACAATGGCAAAACATTACTTCAGACAAGTGG
Organism: Pleurodeles waltl; assembly: GCF_031143425.1. Classification (NCBI taxonomy): domain Eukaryota; kingdom Metazoa; phylum Chordata; class Amphibia; order Caudata; family Salamandridae; genus Pleurodeles; species Pleurodeles waltl. The sequence goes on along the minus strand of NC_090443.1, from coordinate 296,639,505 downwards.
GTCCTACAATTAGTGAAACGGGCTATACTTTAGAATTTATCCAGATACCTCCCTCCAACCCCCCTCCCCTCCCGCAGGACTCCTTCAAGATACCCTCAACAACTCAAAAAGGAGATCGACAAAATGCTTCTCAAAGGAGCTATAGAGAAGGTGCCTCGAGCCCAGCGAGGAACAGAATTTTATTCCAGGTTCTTCCTCATTCGGAAAAAGTGGAAGGATTGGAGGCCGATCCTCGATTTAAGGGAACTAAATGTCTACTTAAAAAAGCAATTGTTCCGTATGATCAGCCTACAAGATGTCCTCCTGCGTCTCAATCAGGGAGATTTCATGTCTACACTAGACCTGAAAGACGCATACTTCCACATAGCCATCCACCCTGCCCACAGAAAATACTTGAGATTCACCGTAGCCAGCAGCCATTTTCAATACTGTGTCCTTCTTTCGGACTGAAATCAGCTCCCAGAATATTTACCAAATGTCTAGCACCAGTCGCAGCCTTTCTCAGAAGGAGAAAACACCAAGTTTTTCCATACTTAGACGATTGGTTGATAAAGGCAAAGACCTTCGCAGGAGCGCACAAATCAACAAAAAAGTGCGTTTCCTTACTAACCAACCTCGGACTCACCATCAACTGGGAGAGAGCCAAGCCTCTACCAGCACGCGATATTACCTTTCTAGGGGCAAAACTGGACACAGAATCCACCATGGCATGTCCCACGTCAGAGAGGCAACAAAGGTTACTGACTCTAGCAAGTTCCATACAGAAAAGAAGAAAGGTTACTGTCCGTCTGTTCAAGTCTCTGTTGGGCATGATGTCTTCATGCATACCTCTGGTTCCTCTAGGCTGTCTAAAGATGCGCCCCTTACAAAAGCAACTAAATTGTCGATGGCTCCAAGTGTCAGGCACTTTCGAGGATCAGATACAAATAACTCCGATAATGCTCTGAGATGGTGGTCTCAAAGGCATCATCTATCAATCGGCCTTTCGTTTCTACAGCAGCCAGCTCCGTGGACCATAATGACGGATGCATCACTGGAAGGCTGGGGAGCTGTGTTACAGGATCTGCAAACAAGTGGCAAATGGCCACTGCATCTGGCATCAATGCATATCAATTGGCTGGAGCTCAGAGCAGTGCACCTGGCCTTACAGGCGTTTCTTCCCAAGATCTCAGGATCGCAAGTGGTAATAAGGACGGACAACACTATGATGCATTACCTCAACAAACAAGGAGGCACAAGATCTCTCACTCTCTCCAGAGAAGCCCAAGCAATATGGAACTGGGCCTCGCAGCAAGGCATCACACTATCAGCGGTACACTTGCCGGGAATGAAAAACAAGACAGCAGATGCACTCAGCAGGCAGAAGTCGAACTGCCACGAGTGGGAGGTAGACCAGACAGTAGTGAACCATATTTTTTCCCTGTGGGGAACACCAACGGTAGACCTGTTTGCGAACAAACTCAACGCCAAATGCCAGTTCTTCGCAAGTTGGCATCACCAGAAGGGATCTTGGGGGAATGTGTTTTCCATAGTCTGGTCAGACATATTTGCTTACGCCTTTCCTCCAATTCCGTTGTTCCCACGGGTACTCACGAAGATGAAAGCAGAGCCGTGCACTCTGATATTGATAGCTCCGTATTGGCCGCGTCAACATTGGTTCGCAGAACTTCTCCTTCTATCAATCAAGCCTCACATTCCGCTGGAGCCGTTACCTCAATTGCTAACAATGAACAAGGGCCAGGTTTGGCACCCTGATCCGAAGTCAATACGTTTATCAGCCTGGCTCCTCACCACAGAGCGCATCCCACAGGACTGCAGGGATATTTTGTCAAAAGCCAGAGCGTATAGCACCAACAAAACGTATTATTGTAAATCGAGAAGATTCTGTGTCTGGTGTCATCAACGACAGATTGACCCATTAGTCTCACCACCAGAGGAAATATTACCGTATCTGTTGCAGCTTGCTCAAGCTGGCCTGGCACATTCGTCCATTAAAGTTCACCTAGCAGCTATAGCTGCATACAGACGTTCAGATGCTACACCCTCACTCTACTCCTCTCGGCTGATTAAGAGGTTCTTGAAGGGGCTTTTCAGAGTTTTCCCTCCTTTCAGACCACCACCTCCTTCGTGGAACCTGAATATTGTCTTAGCACAACTGATGAAGCATCCGTTTGAGCTGATCCATTGTGCTTCTCTCAAGTTCCTGTCATGGAAGGTTGCCTTATTGGTAGCTCTCACATCAGCTAGGCGAGTCAGCGAGGTGCAAGCTCTTTCCATCCAAGAGCCATTCATACAGCTTAAGCACAACAGACTGCTAATGCGCACTAACCCGCATTTTATTCCAAAGGTTCCTTCAGACTTTCACATCAATGAACCTTTAGTCTTCAAATCTTTTTTTCCTCATCCATCTACTCCGGCTGATAGGGCATTACACTCCTTAGATGTTAAAAGATGTGTTCAATTTTATTTGGACAGGACTAAATCTTTTCGACGCTCTAATCAGCTATTCGTAGCATACAGTGCTACTAGGAAAGGTCATCCACTCTCCAAGCAGAGTATTTCCAGATGGATCGCCTCAGCCATTCGCTTCTGCCATCAAGCAGCAGGCAAACCTCTGCACTCACCTGTACATGCTCACTCCACGAGAGCAGTCTCATCGTCAGCGGCACTGTTTGCCGGAGTTTCACTACAAGACATTTGTAGGGCAGCAACATGGAAGAGCTGTCATACATTCACAAAACACTACTGCTTGGAATCTCTATCTCAGGGAGAGGTAGCAGTGCATCAAGCGGTTCTCAGAAATACCTTCAGGTGAAGGTGAGCCATCTCTTCTACATCCCTCCATCCTAGAACAGGTATGCACATTGTTTATATCCCTTATATTTGCTTAAAAAAAAAAAAGAAAGAAAGTATACAAGAGTAAGAGAACATTCTAACAGACACATAAGTGGTAGTTTTTAATGATGGTATTCATATTACATAAGTGTTTTAGAACGATTTTTGCTCTGTCTCTCGGCATTTCTTTATGTAAATGTGTATATATATATGTGTGTGTGTGTGTATATATATATATATATATATATATATATATATATATATATATAGAGAGATGTGTATATATATATATATATGTTCGATGGCATGTGTAGCTGCAGATACACATGCTGTGCACATCCCGCCATCTGGTGTTGGGCTCGGAGTGTTACAAGTTGTTTTTCTTCGAAGAAGTCTTTTCGAGTCACGAGATTGAAGGACTCCTCCCATTTCGGCTCCATTGCGCATGGGCGTCGACTCCATCTTAGATTGTTTTTTTTCCGCCATCGGGTTCGGACGTGTTCCTTTTCGCTCTGTGTTTCGGGTCGGAAAGTTAGTTAGAATCTCGGAAAAATCGTCGGTATTGTTTGCGTTCGGTATCGGGTTAGTTACAACAGATCGACACCGACTTTTGAAGAGCTCCGGTGGCCCTTCGGGGTTTTTTCGATCCCCCGTCGGGGCCTGGTCGGCCCGACCACGTGTCTCTTCAAGGCTGATGGAACGGACCCCATTCTGCTTCTGCCCAAAATGCCATAACAAGTATCCATATACAGATCAGCATCTGGTCTGTAACTTGTGTTTGTCGCCGGAACACAAGGAAGATACTTGTGAAGCCTGTCGAGCGTTTCGGTCCAGGAAGACACTAAGAGACCGAAGAGCAAGGAGACTGCAAATGGCGTTGGCGCCGACAGGACAAGAGCGTTTCGAGGAGGAGGAAGAAACATTCTCCATCCATGAATCGGACTCGGATGAGATCGATCCCTAAGAAACGCCGAAAACCGTGAGTAAGACTTCGAAACACAAAACTCACGAAAAAAACACTAAAGCCCAGGGGACGCCACCACCAACAGGCCATGGCTTAACCCGAAAAATAGGTGACCGATCATCGGCACCGAAAAAGGGCACGCTGGGGGCGAAGTCATCCGACTCCGGTTGAGATACTGCCACACAGCAATCTCGGGCTCCAGATAGTGGCTCCGAGCAGGTTCGGCACCGAGATAGCGGCACCGAAATGGGTCGGCACCGAGAGACCACGACGCCGAAAGTAAAGAAGGTTTCATCGGAACCGAAAAAAGCAGCCGATAAGGTTTCGATACCGAAACATCCGGCCTCGGAACCGAAAACGAGTTCCTACACTGAGGAACAAGGACTGTCCACACAAATGAAGACACATAGATTTGGACAGGAATTGGAAACAATAGAGCCAGACTATACACAAAGAAGGCTCCATATCCAAAAAGAAACAGGGAAGATCAGTACTCTCCCTCCAATTAAAATGAAACGCAAACTTGCCTTTCAGGAAAAAGACAAGCAGCCACAGGCAAAGGTGGCTAAACAAGTAACCCCGCCACCATCTCCACAATGCTCTCCGCAACCATCACCGGTAGCCACTCCACCAATGATGCAATCCCCAACTCATACAGGAATGAGTCAAGATGACCCTGACGCATGGGACCTTTATGACGCACCAGTGTCAGATAATAGTCCTGAATGTTATCCAGCTAGACCGTCGTCACCAGAGGATAGTACAGCCTACGCACAGGTGGTGTCGAGAGCAGCGGCATTTCATAATGTCAGCCTGCATGCTGAGCCCATTGAAGACGACTTTCTTTTTAACACACTGTCGTCCACACACAGCCAGTATCAAAGTCTTCCTATGCTACCCGGAATGCTAAAACACTCCAAACAAGTGTTTGAAGAGCCTGTAAAAGGAAGGGCCATTACTCCAAGAGTGGAGAAAAAATATAAAATGCCACCAACAGACCCCGTGTACATCACACAACAGCTAACACCGGACTCAGTTGTAGTAGGGGCTGCGCGCAAAAGAGCGAACTCACATACTTCAGGAGATGTACCACCTCCAAATAAGGAAAGTAGAAAATTCGACGCAGCAGGCAAAAGGGTGGCGGCACAGGCAGCAAACCAGTGGCGTATTGCCAATTCACAGGCTTTGTTGGCCAGAAACGATAGGGCCCATTGGGACGAAATGCAACACTTTATAGAACATTTGCCCAAGGAGTTCCAAAAGAGAGCGCAGTAAGTAGTAGAAGGACAGAGTATCTCCAACAATCATACGGTCAGCAATGGATGCTGCAGACACAGCTGCTAGAACTGTCAACACAGCAGTAACAATAAGGAGACATGCATGGCTGCGTACATCAGGATTTAAACCAGAAATACAGCAAGCTGTGCTGAATGCCATTCAACGGACAGCAGTTGTTTGGGCCGGAGGTGGACACTGCGATCGAAAAACTTAAAAAAGACACTGACACGGCCAAAGCCATGGGCGCACTCTACTCCCCATAGGGCAGAGGCACATTTCGAAAAACACAGTTTAGAGGGGTGTTTCGAGGACAAAGCACAGAACCCACAACCTCACAGACAAAACCCACTTACCAGAGCCAGTATCAGCGGGGACGTTTTCGGGGACAATATAGAGGGGGACAATTCCAAAAGAATAGAGGAAAGTTCCAAAGTCCCAAAACTCCTCAAAACAAACAGTGACTTCCAAGTCACACATCCCCAACACATAACATCTGTGGTGGGGAGACTAACCAAATTTTACAAACATTGGGAGGAAATAACAACAGACACTTGGGTCCTAGCAATTATCCAGCATGGTTATTGCATAGAATTTCTCAAATTCCCTCCAAATGTCCCACCGAAAACACACAATATGTCAAAACAACATATAGATCTTCTAGGACTAGAGGTTCAGGCATTGCTACTAAAAGAAGCAATAGAATTAGTACCAAAACACCAGAAAGGAACAGGAGTTTACTCTCTGTACTTTCTCATACCCCAAAAAGACAAAACTCTGAGACCTATATTAGATCTCAGAACATTAAATACCTACATCAAATCAGATCACTTTCACATGGTGACATTACAAGACGTAATTCCACTACTCAAACACCAAGACTACATGACAACACTAGACCTAAAGGATGCATATTTCCATATACCAATACATCCTTCACACAGAAAGTACTTAAGGTTTGTATTCCAGGGGATACATTACCAATTCAAGGTGTTGCCATTCGAAATAACAACTGCGCCAAGAGTTTTTACAAAGTGCCTGGCAGTCGTAGCTGCACATATCAGAAGGCAGCAAATACATGTGTTCCCGTACCTAGACGATTGGTTAATCAAAACCAACACGCTAGAAAAATGTTCACAACACACAAAGTATGTCATAGAAACCCTCCACAAACTAGGTTTCTCAATCAACTACACAAAGTCACACCTTATACCGTGTCAAACACAGCAATACTTAGGGGCGACAATCAACACAGCAAAAGGGATTGCCACTCCAAGTCCACAAAGGGTTCAGGCATTTTACAATTGAATACAGGCCATGTATCCAAAACAAAGAATACAAGTCAAAATGGTGATGAAAATCCTAGGCATGATGTCCTCATGCATAGCCATTGTCCCAAATGCAAGGTTGCACATGCGGCCCTTACAACAGTGCCTAGCATCACAGTGGTCACAGGCACAGGGTCAACTTCTAGATCTGGTGTTGGTAGACCGCCAAACATACACCTCGCTTCAATGGTGGAACAGTATAAATTTAAACAAAGGGCGGCCTTTCCAAGACCCAGTGCCACAGTATGTAATAACGACAGATGCCTCCATGATAGGGTGGGAGCACACCTCAATCAATACAGCATCCAAGGACAATGGGACACTCACCAAAAACAGTTTCACATAAATCACTTAGAACTATTGGCAGTGTTTCTAGCGCTGAAAGCATTTCAACCCATAATAGCCACAAACACATTCTTGTCAAAACAGACAACATGACAACGATGTATTACCTAAACAAACAGGGAGGGACACACTCAACACAGTTGTGTCTCCTGGCACAAAGAATATGGCATTGGGCGATTCACAACCACATTCGCCTAATAGCACAATTTATTCCAGGAATTCAGAATCAGTTGGCAGACAATCTCTCTCGGGATCATTAACAGATCCACGAATGGGAGATTCACCCCCAAATACTAAATACTTACTTCCAGAGTTGGGGAACACCACAAATAGATCTATTTGCAAAAAAGAAAAATGCAAAATGCCAAAACTTCGCATCCAGGTACCCACAAGATCAGTCTCAGGACAATGCGTTATGGATGAGTTGGTCAGGGATATTTGCTTATGCTTTTCCCCCTCTCCCACTCCTTCCATATCTAGTAAACAAGTTGAGTCAAAACAAACTCAAACTCATACTAATAGCACCTACATGGGCAAGACAACCTTGGTACACAACACTACTAGACCTTTCAGTAGTGCCCCCTGTCAAACTACCAAACATACCAGATCTGTTAACGCAACACAAACAACAGATCCGACACCCAAATCCAGCATCGCTGAATCTAGCAATCTGGCTCCTGAAGTCCTAGAGTTCAGACTCTTAGACCTTACACATGAATGTATGGAGGTCATAAAACAAGCTAGGAAACCTACCACTAGACATTGCTATGCAAATAAGTGGAAAAGATTTGTTTATTACTGCCATAATAATCAAATTCAACCCTTACACGCATCTGCCAAAGACATCGTAGGATACTTACTACATTTGCAAAAGTCAAAGCTAGCTTTTTCTTCCATTAAGATACATCTTACAGCAATTTCAGCTTACCTGTAAATTACGCACTCAACTTCTCTATTTAGGATACCAGTCATAAAAGCATTTATGGAAGGTCTAAAGAGAATTATACCACCAAGAACACCACCAGTTCCTTCATGGAACCTCAACATTGTCTTAACACGACACATTGGTCCACCTTTTGAGCCCATGCACTCTTGTGAAAAGCAATACTTAACTTGGAAAGTTGCATTTTTAATTGCCATCACATCTTTAAGAAGAGTAAGTGAGATTCAAGCATTTACCATACAAGAATCAGTTATTCAAATACACAAGCATAAAGTAGTTCTACGGACAAATCCTAAATTTTTACCAAAAGTCATATCACCGTTCCACATAAATCAAACAGTAGAATTACCAGTGTTCTTCCCACAGCCAGACTCTGTAGCTGAAAGAGCACTACATACATTAGACATCAAAAGAGCGTTAATGTACTACATTGACAGAACAAAACTAATTCGAAAAACAAAACAATTATTTATTGCTTTCCAAAAACCTCATACAGGAAATCCAATTTCTAAACAAGGCATTGCTAGATGGATAGTTAAGTGCATTCAAACCTGTTATCTTAAAGCAAAAAGAGATCTGCCTATTACACCAAAGGCACACTCAACTAGAAAGAAAGGTGCTACCATGGCCTTTCTAGGAAATATTCCAATGACCGAAATATGTAAGGCAGCTACATGGTCTACGCCTCATACATTTACCAAACACTACTGTGTAGATGTGCTAACGGCACAACAAGCCACAGTAGGCCAAGCAGTACTACGAACATTGTTTCAAACAACTTCAACTCCTACAGGCTGAACCACTGCTTTTGGGGAGATAACTGCTTACTAGTCTATGCACAGCATGTGTATCTGCAGCTACACATGCCATCGAACGGAAAATGTCACTTACCCAGTGTACATCTGTTCGTGGCATTAGTCGCTGCAGATTCACATGCGCCCACCCGCCTCCCCGGGAGCCTGTAGCCGTTTAGAAATTGATCTTGAACATCTGTATATTTGTAAATATATTACTTTAAACTACATTATGTACATTACTCCATTGCATGGGCACTATTACTAGCATACACAACTCCTACCTCACCCTCTGCGGGGGAAAACAATCTAAGATGGAGTCGACGCCCATGCGCAATGGAGCCGAAATGGGAGGAGTCCCTCAGTCTCGTGACTCGAAAAGACTTCTTCGAAGAAAAACAACTTGTAACACTCCGAGCCCAAAACCAGATGGCGGGATGTGCACAGCATGTGAATCTGCAGCGACTAATGCCACTAATATAGATATAGATATAGATAGATATAGATAGAGATAGTTATATATATATAGGTGTATACCTTTATAGTTGCATATATTTATATACAGAAATATAATGAGGTTTCATGTATCAAGGTGTTTTCGATCAAATATGTTATTATATTACAATGTGCATAGCTACTGCTCTCTATTCTGATTCAAGCATGTGAATCTATGAAAGTTCCAATACTGGAGTAAGAAAATAAGTTACTTACCTGTAACTGTAGTTCTCCAGTATTGGAATCTTTCATAGATTCACATGCGACCCACCCGCCTCCCCGGAGAAGCTCACTTCACCTTTCTCTCTCTCTTTTTCCTATATTGTACGCACTTGTGCTTGGAAAATCTGAGGTGCTGGAGCTTCTCTCAGGATGATTCTGGAGGGTGCTGTCTCCTGATTGGTGGATGCTCAAGTTTGGTCCTTTTCACAAAATGACTCTGATAGACTGTTAAATTGAAGAGGCCTAGGGCCTTTTTCTTTGTTAATATGTCTTGACATTACTTGTGTAAATTATACCAGGGACTCCCATCTCGACGACGGAGAATGATTCAAGCATGTGAATCTATGAAAGATTCCAATACTGGAGAACTACAGTTACAGGTAAGTAACTTATTTTCTTTTACCCCCAGTGGACTTAAATCACCACAGATGAATGGGTATTTCAAATTATCCAAAATGGTTATTGTCTGGAGCTCATTTCCACTCCATCAAATAGACCCCCTCGTACACACAAACTCTCACAAGATCATCTAACCCTTCTCAAATAAGAAGTAAATTCCCTTCTAAAAGAAGCTATAGAACCAGGGCCCTTACAATACCAAGGGACAGGAATGTACTCCTTGTATTTTCTAATTTCCAAAAAAGATGGGTCTGTCAGACCAATATTAGATCTCAGACCCTTAAACACTACATTCTATCTTGGTCACTTTTTCAGGATGTTATTCTTCTTTTACAAATAGGAGACCTTACGACAGGCCTAGATCTAAAGGATGCTTATTTTCACATTCCCATTCATCCTGCACAGAGAAAATACCTAAGATATGTTGTAGCATGAAAACTTTGGAGTCACTACTGTTCCCAGAGTATTCAGAAAATGCCTTGCAGCAGTGGCAGCACATCTCGGAAGAAAACAAATTCATGTTTTTCCTTATCTGGACGATTGGCTCATAAAGGCCAATTCATTCCATTGGTATCAAAAAGATACTCAAACTACAGTATACCTCTTACATTCTCGAGGATTCACCATAAACTACCTCACGTCCCAGCTTGAACCTCTGCAAACTCAACTATACCTAGGAGCTATCCTAAATACACAATTAGGAGTAGCATTTCCCAACTGTAAGGAAATGCCTCCTTGGCATGGTTACCCCCCAACTTTTTGTCTTTGCTGATGCTAAGTTTTGATTGAAAGTGTGCTGGGACCCTTCTAACCAGGCCCCAGCACCAGTGTTCTTTCCCTAAACTGTACCTTTGCTTCCACAATTGGCACAGCCCTGGTACTCAGATACGTCCCTTGTAACTGGTACCCCTCGTACCAAGGGCCCTGATGCAAGGGAAGGTCTCTAAGGGCTGCAGCATGTCTTATGGCAGCCTGGGGACCCCTCACTCAGCACATGCATACTGCCTCACAGCTTGTGTGTGCTGGTGGGAAGAAAATGACTAAGTCGACATGGCATTCCCCTCAGAGTGCCATGCCAACCTCACACTGCCTGTGGCATAGGTAAGTCACCCCTCTAGCAAATAAATCCCCCCCCCCCCACCCCCCTGGAGCGACCCTTGCCTACGGGGTCGCTCCCCCTGCGTGACATTGGCACCAAAAACAAATCCCTGACGCCTATTGGTTTCTGCCCCCTTGGGGGCAGATTGACCTAAAATCGGCCAAGGGGGGCAGAAATGGTCTAAATACAATTTGCCCCCCAGGGGAGCAACCCTTGCCCAATGGGTCGCTCCCCATCTCTAAAAAAAGAAAAAAAAAAAAAATATATATAATAATTGCCCTGGCGCCTAGTGGTTTCTGCCCCCCCCCCCCCCTATTTTAGACAGAAATTGCCTAAAATAAATTAATCCCCCCAACCCTCCCCCGGGAGCGACCCTTGCCTACGGGGTCGCTCCCCCTGTGTGACATTGACGCAAAAAAAAAATCCACGGTGCCTAGTGGTTTCTGCCCCCCTTGGGGGCAGATTGGCGTAGCAAAAATCGGCCGATCTGCCCCCAAAGGGGGCTGAAATGGCCTAAATACAATTTTCCCCTCCAGGGTAGTGACCCTTGTCCAAGGGGTCGTTCCCCATCTGTAAAACAAAAAAATTTAAAAAATCCCCGTGCCTAGTGGTTTCTGCCCCCCTTGGGGGCAGATCGGCCTAATCAAAATAGGCTGATCTGCCCCCCAGGGGGGCAGAAATGGCCTAAAATAAATTCCCCCTCCTAGGGGTGCGACCCTTGCCTAAGGGGTTGCTCCCCACCTCCAAAAAAAAAAATGATTCCTGGTGCCTAGAGGTTTCTGTCCCCCCCCCCCCCCCCCCCCCCCCCCTTGAGGGGGAGGGGGGGGGCAGAAAAGGCCTTCCCAAAAAAATGCCCCCCCTGGGAGCGACCCTTGCCCAAGGGGTCGCTCCCTTATGACAATTAAAAAAAAAAAAAAAAATCCCTGGTGTCTAGTGGGCGTTTCAAAAGCCGGATTGCAAGCAATCTGGCTTTTGAAACGCTCAGAGAGACTTCAAAGGGAAGGACATTCCTTTCCTTCCCTTTGAAGCCTCTCTGGGCCTCCCCCACGTGATCGAAAGAGAAATGCCTTGCATTTCTCTTGCGATCGCACAGGAAGATGAGCTATGGGAGGAGGCCCTCTGTGATTGTCAGAACGCGATGTGCGCTGACGTCACAGGGGGGTCGGGGTGGAAGGGGAAGGGCTTCCCCTTCCATCCCTGCCTTGGGGGGGGTGGGTGGAGAGCACAGGGTGGGAGCGCTAGCGCTCCCCCCAGTTCCCGGGTGTAGGACGAAGTGACTTGAGAGGTTAAGTAGTGACAAAAATCTGTAACGCTTTATGTAGATTCCCAGACCACGGACATTCTAGGTGAGTATCTTGTAGTCACTACACCCCATCTAGGAGTTTTCAGTAGCCATCGTCCTCCCACCCGCTCCGTCCAGTGCCCGTAACCAGCTGTGGTAACTAGAACAACATAAACAAAACTTAACTAGACATTTGCAGACATTACAACCTCCCACCCGCGGGCAAACAATGTGTAACTGTAAGACTATTGTATTCCAACCCCTGTGTACGCCACGAATGCACAACCACCCCCAACCTCTGTCTAACAATGACCAACCAATGCCTACAGAGCTCCGCAGCCAGGCGTATCATACACTGTCAGTATGTAATAAGCAAAATGATGCAGTGCTCCCCCGGCTTATTATCCTAATGACCTGCCAAGAATCAGCAAGACCTCATCTGACCCTGCCAGGTTTGTCAATGCTGTGGGACCATGTTCCCCAATCACTAGGGCCGGTCACAGTTAAACCTTAGCTGTCCCCAGTCAGTGGTCCACCCCAATGAGTGGTCCCCATATTTTCAGAATTCAGGAAACTTAACCACAACAAATAAATAAGGGGACTAATGCGGTAACCCATCACAGTCTGCCAAAGTATCTGGTACCACACATGTCTGCTGGTGTAGTTGAAGTCAGTAGGGGCGAGCCCTCCGTGGACTCTTGTAGAGGAGGAGTCACCTCACTGGGCAGCCGAGTCTCTGTAGTAAGATGCATGGCTCCATCCTCCTTAATATGCACTTGTTGCGAACCCAGAGGAGTGAAACTCTGTTTTTTTTTCTTTTCTTTTTTTGTACCTGAGCGGGCTGACCCTTTTCCAGTTCGCGTGACCCCATGATGCAGTGGAATCATCTCTGATCCCCAGCCATTCCCATATTTCCTCCGGTCTATCAAAAAAATGAGCCTTGTTATGTAGGATAACTTTCAGCCAGGCCGGCTACATAAGCATATAGCGCAGATGCAGTGCTCTTAGTTTTTGTTTGACCGCGAGAAAGGAATTGCAGCGATCTTGAACCTGCTTAGTGTAATCAGGATAAATGGCTATCTTGCAGTTTTCATAATGGGGATCTTCTGCTCCCTTGCTGCCCGCATGCATGCGTCGCTGTGGGGGTCCAGGGGGATCATCTTAGGCTACTCACGGGGTCGCAGTTGCAGGGGAGCCCTTCCTGTGGTGTTTGTTCTCTGGATCTCGAGCTGGGGGCGTCGGGTGCAGTGTGAAGTCTCACACTTCCGGCGGGAAGAGTCACTTCTTTAAAAGTTGCTTGGTTGCAAAAATGTAGCTGTTGAGCAGAGCCGCTGTTCACAGGAGTTTTTTGGTCCTGGGGGTCAGGGCAGTCCTCTGAGGCTTCAGAGGTCACTGGTCCCTTTTGGATGCGTCGCTGGTTGCAGGTCTTCGAATCAGGAGACAGGCCGGTAGGGCTGGGGCCAAAGCAGTTGTCGTCGTCTCTGCAGGCTTGTAGGTCAGCAGTCTTTCTTTGTAGTTCAGGTTGCAGGAATCTGATTTCCTGGGTTCTTGGGTGCCCCTAAATACTAAATGTAGGGGTGTGTTTAGGTCTGGGAGGGCAGTAGCCAATGGCTACTGTCCTGGAGGGTGCCTACACCCTCTTTGTGCCTCCTCCCTGTGGGGAGGGGGGCACATCCCTAATCCTATTGGGGGAATCCTCCAAAACTAAGATGGAGGATTTCTAAAGGCAGGGGTCACCTCAGCTCAGGGCACCTTAGGGGCTGTCCTGACTGGTGGGTGAATCCTCCTTGTTTTTCTCATTATATCCTCCAGCCTTGCCTCCAAAAGTGGGGGCAGTGGCCGGAGGGGCGGGCATCTCCACTAGCTGGGATGCCCTGGAGCGCTGTAACAAACTGGGTGAGCCTTTGAGGCTCATCACCAGGTGTTACAGTTCCTGCAGGGGGAGGCAAGAAGCACCTCCACTGAGTACAGGCTTTGTTCCTGGCCACAGAGTGACAAAGGCACTCTCCCCATGTGGCCAGCAACTCATCTGGTCTGGTTTGTGGCAGGCTGGCAGGACCTGGTCGGCCTAACACTAGTAGTCGGGTTGGTATTCAGGGGGCATCTCTAAGATGCCCTCTGGGTGCATTTTACAATAAATTGCACACTGTCATCAGTGTGCATTTATTGTCCTGAGAAGTTTGATACTAAACTTTCCAGATTTCAGTGTAGCCATTATGGAACTATGTAGTTTGTGTTTGACAAACTCCCAGACCATATACTCTTACGGCTGCCCTGCACTTAAAATGTCTAAGGTTTTGCTTAGACACTGTAGGGGCATAGTGCTCATGCACATATGCCCTCACCTGTGGCATAGTGCACCTAGCCTTGGGGCTGTATGGCCTGCTAGAGGGGTGACTTACCTATGCCACAGGCAGTGTGAGGTTGGTATTACACCCTGAGGGGAGTGCCATGTCGACTTAGTCATTTTCTTCCCACCATCACACAAAAGCTGTGAGGCAGTATGCATGTGCTGAGTGAGGGGTCCCCAGGGTGGCATAAGACATACTGCAGCCCTTAGAGACCTTCCCTGGCATCAGGGCCCTTGGTACCAGGAGTACCACTTACAAGGGACTTATCTGAGTGCCAGGGTTGTGCCAATTGTGGAAATGAAGGTTCAGTTTAGGGAAACAATACTGGTGCTGGGGCCTGGTTAGCAGGGTCCCAGCACACTTTCGATCAAAACTTAGCATCAGCAAAGGCAAAAAGTCAGAGGTTAACCATGCCGAGGAGGCATTTCCTTACAAATGGGTACTGCGTCAAAACATTGTTCTAAGGCGGTGCGGGTGTCCAGTATCGCAGCTAAAATCTCCGCCCTGGTGAGTTCCTTCTCTGCCTCCAGCGGATCTCCCTCCTCCAGGGCCCCGGTCTGCCTCATTAGTCGATGTGTGGGCAGCTGAAACGTTGTATATTGCGTGATGGTGTTCAATTGTGCAAACGGGCTGACTTATCCTTCCCCATGCTGTTTGTTAGATTACAACGGCCACACGATACAGAGGACAGTTATTAATGGGTCGTTGGGGTGCTCCAGTACCGGATCTCTGATCGGTGCACCACTCCCTGACCCTATAGTTCCCCAGTGACTTCAGACAATCACATATAATGTCAGATGCGTAACAGCCAGGACGTAGTTGCATTGCCTGCAAGGGGTGTTGATAGTATCATGGGGATGAGGCCCTCCGTAGCAACGTACATAATCCAGATTACACAGTCTCGCTTCTCACATGTGGCAGGCAGCTTTCAGGTTACTCCAGGCCCTGTGACCCTCTGACTCCACTGCACCTAGCTATCCCCGATCTTTCCCACACTCGGCCTAGGCCTCCGTTCATAAGGGCTGCTGTTTATTCCCCGGGTTGTGGCACCGGACGCGCACCAGACTGCTGGCCGCCCTCCGGTTCTGAGGCACTACGATCACGATCTCCACAGCACGAGGTAGCGATCAGCGGAGTGGGCACGTCCAGTCCCCGTCAGCAGAATGCAGAATCGATGCAAGCACGTCCCCCGGGCCTTAGTCGCAACCATCCCAAGCGGCTACCAGGCAGGACTGTGCTCAATCCGAGCCTTTTGTCCCCACAACATGGTCCCCACGTCCCGGACTGCTTCAGCGAGGGAACACAGTCGGCCTGTTTCTTCCACGCGGGACACACCACGCCTCAGGTCCTGCACACGCTCCCCACGGCACCCATGGGGCCGGAAATCAGTCAGTGGGTGCCAGGTCCCTCGTAGATGCCAGATGAGTGCCAGAGAGACAGGCCCAGATAGGATTTATGTAGGATTAATGCGAGTTTAACCGCCCAGCTGGCGAGAGCTCAGGAGCTCACGTCCTGGTGGCCATGTTGTCGTATAAATGTATTTTGATGTTCCTACAAAAAATGCTTTTTATTCTGATTCAAGCATGTGATTCTGTGAAAGATTCAATAATGAGTAAGAAAATAAGTTACTTTACTTGTAAATGTAGTTTTCCATTATTGGTATCTTTCATGGATTCACTTGTGACCCACCCTCTTACCCTTAGAGGCTCACCTTATCTTGGATATTGTACTTATTCACACTTGTGCTCTGAAAATCTGAGAGACAGAAGCCTCTGAGACGAGTGTTCTAGAGGGTGATACAACTTGATTTGTTGGAGATGAAAGTTTAGTCTCTTTTTTTAAAATGACTGGCATGTGTTACTAAACTGAAGGTTTTATGGCCTTTCCAGGCTAACTTTAGCATTACACTGCTTTCTAATGGTACGGTGGGACTCCCACTTAGATGACGGGGAATGATTCAAGCATGTGAATCAATGAAAGATACCAATACTGGAGAACTACAGTTACAGGTAATTAACTTATTTTCTTACCTGTAGAGTGGTACCTGTGATAGAAGTTAGTCCGCTGGCAGATGGCTTTATCTGGTGTGCTTAACTGAGTGTAAACTGCTCTTCATTCAAAGCGTTGGAATAAAATGCAGTGAAGGTCTGAAGGTGTGACAGAATGTTCTGCAGTATCAGGTTGTGTCCCAAATGCTGTTTAATTTTTGGGTTTTTTTGTTTTGCGAGGTGGTAGTGAGGCAGTTAATCTGAGAATCTGTCTGGATCATGGGAGTATCAGAGGTTTTACAGAGTTTTTGTCTGTGTGTAAGGGAAATCAGAAGGTTACGGAGAGGAGGGGGATATTAGTTCTTAATAATCGATGTGCATATTGAAAGGAGTATTTGGTGCAGTGGAATTCTGTTTGAGATGGAGTGTGTCTAACACAATGGAAGATTTGGGAAGCTTAGAAGTAATCTGGGATTTGGAACCAGGTGTAGAGCGAGGGAGGAAGGGAGTAACTTGAAAATACTTTCAATCTAGTAACAGTAGATTTACCAATCCTAACTTGCTGTTTTTCAGATACAAGCAGTGCAGCCAGTACCGCCTGGATCTCCGGGCAAAGTCATAGGCGATGGATCCAGCACCCTTTTGCAACGGTGAGGGAGCGATTGGGTTTGGGTGGGACTCATATTACTAGACTTCCCTCCTGTAAGTATTTATTCTTGTTCCTGTGAATGGGTAAAATGTACTTGTCTGATTTCTTACCAGGTTACTTCTTGGTAAGGCTCATCCATTTTTCTTTTAGACTGCAGACTACCCTGAGATCAAATGCCAAATACTGCTAATTAAAGAGGTTTTCCATAAGATGTTTGCTTTCAGTTCGCAGTATATGTAGTTGGTTCATAGCAGGTCAATCTGTACTATTGGAAGCGATGGTGGATAATCGTCAAAGAGGTCAACTGCATTCATCAGATTCCCCAACTGACAGCAGCTATAACCCTGGCATCCTGTCCACACAAAGCTAACGTAGAACATTTATTCCACAGAAATGTTGGGACTGTTAGGCAGATGCTGGACACAAGGCGAACAGGGGATACGTCGGTATCAGCCTTACATACCCCCACAACTGCAGGTATGTTAACTTCACAGATCACTTGGTTTTGTTTGTCCAATATCTCTTTCCCATGACTTCTTTTATGGGACTTTTGATGTTCCTAGTTTTCTTTATATAGAGGGACAATGTAACTGAGGGCAATCTAGACAGTCTGTATTTTTACACTTGGTGCGGATCCTAGGGCAGTGTAGGGCATCAGGAAAATAGGCGAGAAAAGAGGTGACTAGATTGCGCTTGTTGTACCCCTCTACATTTGTTTTAGTCTTTGGTGTACTACCTTACCAAGTAGTCTTGTTTTGTATGTTCCTCTTCTGTAATGAAAATGAGTTAGACTTGGCTTATGTATGGAGGTTTGCTTGAGAGAATGCCTGTGAAAGGAGAAGTTTTAGCAGGCAATCCTGTTACAGCCCGAGAAGTTTCCTAAATAGCAATGTTGTAGTCCATTAAGAATTTAATGTATTTCTTTTCTGTTTGAGTAGTGTGGTTTCGACTTCGTATTCAGCTCACCGTTTTAATTGAATGCTTTTACTTTTGCAGCACCACCACCACCACTACTTGCCCAGCCACCACCATTGCAAGCTGCTCCCAGCCAAGCACTTCAACGTATTGCGCCAACACCATCCTCTCAGACCCTCACTGTTGCTACCCCAGCAAGGTCGATGCCAGATTGGAAGCTAATTCAACAGAGGAGTAAGCACAAGGGACCGCAGAATGTTCTAATTGTGTATTGCTAGACTAGGTGGTCTTCTGGCTTATATATTTTATCACCACTACTCTGAAATGCTTGTGGTGGTGATGTATATGATGGATTGGGTAGCATTACGTTTATTGATGTTCATACACTTTTCACAACTTAGCCCAATAGAATGTGTTTGGGATCCACAGAGGAGCAGTGAGGAAAAAGAAGCAGGTGCCCATGACCCTCCTTCTAGTAGCTCCAACCTGGTCAATATAGCCCTGGTGTTCACTGCTCTTGGTGATGTCACTTAATCGACATGAGTCTCATGCTAAGGCTGGCAGTTCTCACTTACCATCAAGGCCAGACACCCAGATCCAGACAGCTGAACTTGTGATCTGGCAATTAGGTTCCTAGAGTTTGGCTACCTCAAAGTTCCAGAGAAATGCATGATTATTTCGTGAAAGGAGTGCAAACCCACTACCTGTGCCTGTTGCACAGCTAAATGAAAGATTTGTGCACTATATCTCCAAACAGTTATTTCCCTTTAAGTTCAATAGACTATATGCTACTTCCTACACCTGTGCATACTTGCCCTGCCTACACCCCTGTATACACTGCAACTAACTGTAGTTACCGAAAAGACATCTCTCAGCACTTTTTAAGGTGCCATTCCTTAAGGCTTTCATGAAGTCTTCTAAAAGGTCAATACCTCCTAAAACTCCTCTTGTCCCTCTGCAGAACCAAAATGTGGTCCTCGTGATTTGCGTTTTACCCCCTACAGCCATGCTGCCTACAGTTCTTGTCGTGGAAGGTGGTTTTCTTAGTGACAATCACCTGCCTCAGACTCACTGGTGAGCTCCATGCTCTTTCAATACAAGAACCATTCATCCAGGTTCACTAGGATAAGATAGTCCTTCAGATCAGCCCCATGTTTCTGCCAAAGGTTTTATCACCTTTACATAAACCAGACCATTGAGCTGCCTGCCACCTTCCTGCATCCAGAGACTATAGCAAAAAGGGCCCTTCCCACTAGATACAAAAAGGGTGATCATGTACCATATTGATAGAACTAGGCCTTTTCATAAGCCCAATCAACTTTGTATGTCTTTTTCCAAACCCCACAGAGGCCATCCATCCTGTAAATCGGCATTGTGAGGTGGACTGCTAACGTCAAGTGGACATTCCCTATGCCCCCTACAGCCCACTTCATATACAAAAGTGGCACTACTGTAGCTTTCCTAGGTAACATCCCTTCTCTTTCGGCATCTCCATTGATAGTCATAAGCACTGAATAGTGCGGAATACCAGAGCACTCTTTCATAGTATATCTTAAGTATAAATGTTAGCCTTTTTTCAGGAAGGCCTGAGTAGGAAAATACTCTTTTTGGCATGATTACCCCCAATTGTTGTCAGTGTTTTGACTGTGTTCACAGGGATCCTGCTAACCAGGGCCCCAGTGACTGTGCTCTCTCCCTCTAAATTTAGTTGCTTAGGACTTTGCACACCTCACAATTGGCATACTGGTGCCCCCTTATAAGTCCCTAGCATATGGTATCTAGGTACTTAGGGCATTGGGGCACCAGGGGTTCCCCATGGGCTGCAGCATGTATTGTACCAACTATTGGAGCCCATGCAAAATGTGTCTGCAGGCCTGCCATTGCAGCCTGCGTGAAAAAGTGCATGCACCCTTTCAATCAGGTCACTGCAACTGATCACTGTAAGTCAACCCTATGGTAGGCCTTTCTAGCCCAGAGGGAAGGGTGCAGGTGTGTGTGTGTGTGTGAGGACACCCCTGCATGAGCAGAGGTGCCCCTACGAACTCCAGCTCCATTACACTGGACTTTGTAAGTGCGGGCAAGCCATTTTACCCGTGTACTGGACACAGGTCACTCACAACCTGTGGCCAGCTACATAATGGTAACTCCAAACCTGGGCATGTTTGGTATCAAACATGTCGGAATCATATCCCAATACTGTTGCCAGTATTGGTTGTATGATTCCATGCCTTCTGGGGGCTCCTTAAAGGCCCCCCAGCATTGCCCCTACAAGTCTTCTGGGGATTTCTGGGCAGCCCTCGCTGCTGCCACCCCTCAGACAGGTTTCTGCCCTCCTGCTGCTTGGCCAGCTCAGGCAGAGGAGGGCAGAACAAAGGATTACCTGTGGGCGAGGGAGGTAAGACCCTCTCCCTTGGAAAAAGGTGTTACATGGCTTGGGAGGGGTAGTCTTGCCAAGCCACCGATATGCTTTGAAGGGCACATTTGGTGCCCTCTTTGCATAAATGAGTTTGCACCAGTTCAGGGACTCCAGTCCCTGCTGTGGCGCAAATCTGGACAATGCAAAGGGAAGTGACCACTTCTGTGTCCAACACCAACTGGTGATCACCCTGCTACGTGACCAATCCCTCCTTCCTGGTCTATATAGGGTCTCCTTATTGGATGGGTTCTCAGATTCGACGTGCAGGATTCCAGAAAGACTCCTCTGTAACGTTTACTTCATCATCTGGCCACTGGAACTGCAACTGGACCTTCCAGGAACCGACATTCTGCAACTACAGCAACATTTCCCCGGGTTTGCATCCTCTGAGGGCGGCGAGTCTTCAGCCAGCACAAGAAGTAAGAAGGAATCTCCCTTGGAGTGAAGGAGTTACTCCCCTGCATCCGCAGGCACCAACTGCAGTGACAGCCGGCTGCGTGAATCTTCTCTTCTCTGGAGCTATGTGGATCCTTCATCACAGGTGGTGGTCTGGAGAGGTCCCCTCGGACATCTCTACCAGCTGTCCAACTTGGGAGACGGCAAGCCGTTGTCTCTCCTTGCAGGACAGTATCCCTGTACCCCACAACTCCTGCAGCTACCAAGACTTGTGTGTTACTCCTCCAAGGGATGTTCAGGCCCAGTGAAGCTCCGGCCTCCGGCACTTCTTCCTGCAAGGTCCTCATGCCTGCTGCTCCAGCGATGTCAGACATTCCTCCAGGTGTGCTGAGTGGGCTTCGCTGCAACTCCTGTGCCTGCTGCCGATGGGTTGCCTGTGGGGGCTGCCTCCTCTTCTTGTGACTCTTCCTGCTGCTGAGGGTCACCCCGGACTCCCCTCTTTGGGTCGAGTCCCCTGGACCTTACTGGTCCCCTTCAGCCTTGCAAACCTTCTTCTCCGACTCCCATTTGCCAAGGCTTGTTGGTGGTTTTCCAGCACCACTGACTGACTGCATATTGACCACCAGTTGGGGACATCACTTGAATCACTTCTGGGACTCCTCTTCGGCTCATGTGCTGCACTGCTGACCTTCTTTGTCCATCATTGACCTGGTCCTGCATCCACAGAATGGTGAGTAGTGGCTTCTGCACAACCGGACACTCCAACTGGAGTTGGTCCTCTTCCTTTGCAGGCCCTCTTCTGTCAGGATCCAACTTTGGGTTCTTCCATCCTTAGCTGGGTCTTGCATAATCCTTTTCCAAAGTCCTCCTGTTGGTTTTGGTGAAAAGTAGGATCTGATAGAGACTTCTAGTTGCAGGTTCCTTACCTTTGAATTTCCCCGGGCGTCAGACTGGATCCGGAGATTTTTTTCTTCAAGCTGTACCCCTGCGTGCCATTAGGTGGTATCAGCCGACTCCACGGGCGTTGTTGGCGTTGTGGTAGCCTTGATGATGTTGCAGTCGTATATAGGTACCACCCTGGCGCGCTGACGTCAGTTCTTTTCTTTCCGCGGCAGCCTAAACGCAGATCTGGAGAAGAGCTACCCCAGTCATTATTTGACCAACTGCTACATTTTGTCGAATTTGTTTTTGATGAGTTTTGGTTTGCGTCAAGGGATGTTGGTGACAGATCCGCACCTCGTGTGCCTCTTGTGTTCTGAGCGCGACTATGAACCGAAGTCGTGATCCGCATTTCGGGCCATGAACCCGAAAGCTTTGAGGGAGCGGTCCCTAAAACTCATGGCGGCTGACACTACTCATCTGGACATTCGGGTAAGAAGAAGAAAGCGAAACGTTCTTGGACTTGGCCCCATCGCTCGCACGACGTGATGCGGCAAGAGCGTTGACGTTCTAGGCCTTCTTTCTCAGAGCCTCAGTCTGGGTCCGCTCCGTGCCTCCCTGAATTTCCGTTAGCTGGGGCTACCCCTGCCCATCTTAAGGAGTTCTATGAGGCCATGCGCCTCATATTTGGGCAGCCCGAGCCACCCTCGGTGCCATCGGTCCCAGGAGAGACGTGAGGGCCTCCTCGGGTTCAAAGTCGGTGACTTCGGTCCTGACTCCTGAGGACCCCTCAGGATCCGCTTCCGGATCTGTCCTGTTGGCGGTCATGCCAACGTGACCTTCCTCTGCATCAGGTCAGACGTCAACGCTCCCGGCACCGATTGCGACCTGGAGCCGGAACGCCATCACTCAACGCTGATTCCGTTTTCCATGTTGTGCCCAGGGTCGATCCTAAACCCTATTACAATGCGTATGGATACGGGGCTAGTGTAGAGGGGTCGCTGGACCTTTTAGAACACCAGCTTGAGCCTGAACGCGATTGGGTACAGGATTTGGGTGATGCCAGTGGGTTGAATACCTCCCCTGACACTGGCATGTTCTCTCCCTGTACCGTGGCTACAGAGGAGGGAGCGTCTTATTCTATGGTGGTGAGAAGGGCGTCTGAGGTTTTGAACCTCGAGCTTCCTTCTGTGGAGGTCAGGCCTAACCTCCTGACTGAAGTGCTTCAGCCTGGGGCCTCCAGCTCAGAACCCCTTCTTCCCTTCCACTTACTGGGGACCTGGTCCAAACCCAGCACAGGGGACGATTGCCCGCCGCCATGAGCCTGCATTCCCCACCTCTCCCCCAGACAGGGAATCAAAAAGACTGGACAATTTAAGGAAGAAGATGTTTTCTTCTGCCAGTCTCGCGCTGTGGTCCATGAACACCGCATGCCTTTTGGGCCGCTATTCCCATACTCTCTGGGATACGGTTGCGCAAGTGCTGCCTCAAGTTCCAGAAGATGCCCAGAACATTGTCTCCCAAGCCATGACAGATGGGATAGACGCAGCCAAGTGCATGATCCGTTGTGTACTTGACATGACCACTCACTAGGCAGATCAGTTACGTCGATGGTGGCACTGAGATGCCACGCCTGGTTGAGTACGTCTGGCTTTTCTGGGAATGTCCAGCAATGTTTGATGGACATGCCGTTTGATGGCGCTTGTCTCTTCGGAGACGAGGCGGACTCAGCGCTCGAGTGCTTTAAGGATTCCCGGGCTACGGCTCTGTCCATTGGCCGTGCAGCCACTCCTTACCCCCCCTCCACCCTCAGTTCGCCTCTCGCTCCTTTCGTGGCTACGGAAGGGGCACCCAACTGCGTCCATTTCCACTGGGCCACCGACCGATGCATGCTGTACAGCCCCTGGACAGATGCGTGATTCACTGAGATTGTGGATCAGGGAGTCAGCGGCCCACCCAGTCCACCCCCACCCACTCCCCTGCCTCAAAACCTTTCTAGTCCGTTGGGACATCCGGGACCAGTTGGTGGCAGAATTCACCATCATCTGCCCCACTGGGAATCCATTACCATGGACAGGTGGGTTTTACAGATCGTCCGAAGGGGCTACTCCCTCCACTTCGAGACGTCTCTAGCCATGCCACCATAATTCCATCACCTATCAGAGGATCATTTGGCACTTCTCCACTAGGAAGTCAATGCTCTATTGGCCAAGCGAGCCATAGAGAGGGTCCCTGCGCCAGAAATAGGTAGTGGTTTCTATTCCCGCTACTTTCTGGTGCACAAAAAGGACAAGGGTCTTCGCCCTATCCTAGACCTCCTGTCCCTCAATCTCTTCCTCAAGAAGGAGAAGTTCAAGATGTTAACCCTGGCTCAGGTCCTTTCTGCCCTGGACCCTGGAGACTGAATGGTAGCGTTGGACTTGCAGGACGCCTATTTCCATGTTCCCGTCCTGTCGGCCCTCGGACGATACCTACGATTCGTGGTAGGTCACGAGCACTTTCAGTTCACCTTGCTCGGCTTTGGCTTTACCAGTGCCCCTCGGGTGTTCACGAAGGTGATGGTAGTGGTTGCAGCTCATCTGCACAGGTTAGGGGTTCCAGTCTTCCCCTACCTTGACGACTGGCTGTTGAAGGTAGACACAACCCAGAAAGTCATCTCCCACCTCCAGACTACGGCGAACCTCCCTCATTCGCTGGGGTTAACTATCAACGTGCTGAAGTCAGACCTGACTCCCTCTCAGACACTCCCTTTCATCTGAGCTGTTCTGGACACGTAGAGTTTCAGGCTTATCCTCCCGAAAAGCGAGTCCAGGATATTCGGGCTATGGTAAAGATGTTTCAGCCTCTATCCTGGATTTCAAGAGAATGACACTGAAGCTGCTGGGCCTCATGGCCTCCAGCATCCTGCTGGTCCAACATGCCAAATGGCAAATGAGGTCTCTGCAATGAGACCTGAAGTTCCAGTGGGCGCAACATCAGGGGAATCTCTCCGATGTGGTTCTGATCTTGGAGGGACCTGCAGTGGTGGTTGTCGAATCCAGATTGGGCCAATGGCAAATCCGTCCCCTCGCCCCATTCCCCAACCAGATCTCACAGAAGTGACAGATGCATCACTTGTGGGATGGGGCGGCCACATGGGAGAGGCAGAGATCAGCGGCCTCTGGTCTCCGGAGGAGTCCGGGTTCCGCATCAACTTTTTGGAGCTCCGGGCAATCCAACTTGCATTGAAACAATTCCTTCCCTCTCTCAAAGGGAAAGTGGTGCAGGTGTTCACCAACAACACCACTGCCATGTGGTATTTCAACAAGCAGGGCGGAGTGGGGCTGTGGACCTTTTGTCAAGAGGCTCTTTGCTTCTGGACATGGCTGGCACGCCAGGGCATTTCCTTGGTGGTTCAACATCTGACGGGCTCTCTGAACGTCAGAGCAGACGAACTCAGCCGCCAATGCGTAGTCGATCAGGAGTGGCTTCTCCCTCCAGCAGTGGCGAGAGCCTTGGTTATCTCTCTTTGCGCAGAGAACATGCAATGTTAGCTGTTTTTTGCGCGTTGGAGCTTCCAAGGCAGTCCTCGCTCGTGGATGCTTTTCATCAGAAGTGGAACTCAGGCCTTCTGTACGTCTTCTCGCCAATACCACTTCTGCCCAGAGTTCAGTAGAAGATCAGGCAAGACCGGGCCCAAGTAATCTTGGTGGCACTGGCCTGGGTACGAAGAGTCTGCTATCCAGAGCTCTTGAGTAGGGCCATCGATCCTCTGATCAGACTGCCCCTTTGGGAGAATCTTCTGTCGCAGCAGCAGGGGACGGTCATTCACCCAAACCTGTCCAGTCTCCGCCTCCTTGCGTGGACATTGAGTGGTGGCATTTGACAGCTTTTGACTGTAGGGAAATGCCTATCTTGGCATGCTTACTTTAGGAAGTTGGCTCTGTATATACTATCTCAAAGTGAGAGATAGTGTGCACAGAGTCCAGGAGTTACCCTTAGAGGTTGATAGTGGCAAAATTAGATAATTCTAATTCTCTACTTTGTGGTAGTGTGGTCGAGCAGTAGGCCTATCAGAGGGTAGTGTTAAGCATTTGTTGTACACACACAGGAAATACATAAGGAATACACACTCAAAGACTTAACTCCAGGCGAGTAGTTTTTATATAGAAAAATATATATTCTTTATTTATTTTAGAACCACAAGATTCAAGATTTGAAGTAAATACATAAAATGCAAGGTATTCCACATAGGTAAGTAAGGAACTTTGAATTAAAGCAATAACATACACACTATAGGTTCAAATGGCAATAAGCTATTTTAAAAGTGGACACAGTGCAAAAAAACAACAGTTCCTGGGGGAGGTAAGTAAGTTTAAGTTTCTGAGGTAAGTAAAGCACTTCCAAGTTAAGTTTCCTGGGTATATGCAGCCCACCGTTGGGGGTTCAAGGCAACCCCAAAGTTACCGCACTAGCAACACAGGGCTGGTCAGGTGCAGAGGTCAAAGGAGGGCCCAAAACACATAAGCGCCTATGGAGAACAGGGGTGCTCCGTTTCCAGTCTGCCAGCAGGTAAGTACCTGTGTCTTCGGGCTGCAGACCTGGGGGGGTTTGTAGAGCACTGTGGGGGACACAAATAGGCACACAAAACACACCCTCAGCAGCACAGGGGTGGATGCAGTGTGCTTAGTAGGCGTTGGGCTTTCTGTAGAAATCAATGGAGGGACCTGGGGGCCACTTTAGCGATGCAGGCAGGGGACAGGAGGGCTTCTCGAGCCAGCCACCAACTGGGCTAGGCAGAGGGTCATCTGCTGGTCACTCCTGCACTGGAGTTCGGTTCCTCTCAGTCCTGGGGACTGTGGGTGCAGTGCTTGGTCCAGGCATCGGGTTCTTTGTTCCAGGCAGTCGCGGTCAGGGGGACCCCATGGATCCTCTCTGCAGGCGTAGTTGTGGGGGTGCAGGGGGGTTGTCTCAGGTTACTCACGAGGTTGCAGTCGCCTGGTAGTCGGCTCTGCAGTGTTAGTTCTCTGGAGCCCGGGCGGGGGGGCATCGGGTGCAGAGGGTGAAGTCTCACACTTCCGGCGGTAAGAGTGAGTTCTTTAAAAGTTGCAAAAATTTTGCTATCGGTAAACAGTGACGTTGTTCTCGTGAGTTTTTGGTCCTTTGGTTCAGGGCAGTCCTCTGATGCTTCAGCGGTTGCTGGTCCCTGTCTGATGCGTTGCTGTGCAGGTTCTTTGAGTCTGGAGACAGGCTGATAGGGCTGTGGGGCTAAGTCAGTTGTCTCCGTCGTCTCTGCAGGGCTTTCAGGTCAGCAGTCCTTCTTTGTGTAGGTTGCAGAAATCTGATTTGCTGGGTTCTGGGTTGCCCCTAAATACTGAATTTAGGGGTGTGTTTAGGTCAGGAGGGCAGTAGCTAATGGCTACTGTCTTTGTGCCTCCTCGCTGAGGGGAGGGGGGCACATCCCTAATCCTATTGGGGGAATCCTCCAATCTCAAGATGCAGAATTTCTAAAGGCAGGGGTCACCTCAGCTCAGGGCACCTTAGGGGCAGTCCTGACTGGTGGGTGACTCCTCCTTGTTTTTCTAATTATCTCCTCCAGCCTTGCCGCCAAAAGTGGGGGGCAGTGGCCGGAGGGGTGGGCATTTCCACGAGCTGGGATGCCCTGGGGTGCTGTGACAAAAGGCATGAGCCTTTGAGACTCACCGCCAGGTGTTACAGTTCCTGCAGGGGGAGGTGTGAAGCACCTCCACCCAGTACAGGCTTTGTTCCTGGCCACAGAGTGACAAAGGTACTCTCCCCATGTGCCCAGAAACTCGTCTGGTTATGGCAGGCTGGCAGAAACTGGTCAGCCTAGCACTAGGAGTTGGACTGGTATTCAGGGGGCATCTCTAAGATGCCCTCTGGGTGCATTTTACAATACATTCCACACTGGCATCAGTGTGCATTTATTGTGCTGAGACGTTTGATACCAAACTTCCCAGATTTGAGTGTAGCCATTATGGAACTCTGGAGTTCGTGTTTGACAAACTCCCAGATCATATACTCTTACGGCTACCCTGCAATGTCTAAGGTTTTGCTTAGACATTTTAGGGGCATAGTGCTCATGCACATAAGCCCTCACCTGTGGTATAGTGCACCCTGCCTTAGGGCTGTAAGGCCTGCTAGAGGGGTGACTTACCTATGCCACAGGCAGTGTGAGGTGGGCATAGCACTCTGAGGGGAGTGTCATGTCGACTTAGTCATTTTCTCTCCATCAGCACACACAAGCTGTGAGGCAGTATGCATGTGCTGAGTGAGGGGTTCCCAGTGTGGCATAAGACATGCTGCAGCCCTTAGAGACCTTCCCTGCCATCAGGGCCCTTGGTACCAGGGGTACCATTTACAAGGGAATTATCTGTGTGCCAGGGCTGTGCCAGTTGTGGGAACAAAGGTACAGTTTAAGGACAGAACATTGGTGCTGGGGGCTGGTTAGCAGGGTCCCAGCACACTTTCAGTCCTAACTGGCATCAACAAAAGGCAAAACGTCAGGGGGTAACCATGCCAAGGAGGCATTTCCTTACACAGCCCCCCTTGAACCTCCTCCCCAAACTAAAGAGGGTGAGACTAACCTTTCCAAAGAGAGTCTTCATTTTCTAAGTGGAAGAACCTGGAAAGGCCATCCGCATTCGCCTGGGCAGTCCCAGGTCTGTGTTCCACTACAAAGTCCATTCCCTGTAGGGATATGGACCAACTCAGCAGTTTAGGGTTTTCTCCTTTCATTTGCATCAGCCATCTGAGAGGTCTGTGGTCAGTTTAGACTGTGAAGTGAGTAACAAAAAGGTATGGTCTCAACTTCTTCAGGGACCAAACCACAGCAAAGGCCTCCCTCTCAATGGCACTCCAACTCTGCTCCCTGGGGAGTAACCTTCTGCTAATAAAAGCAACAGGCTGGTCAAGGCCATCATCATTTGTTTGGGACAGGACTGCTGCTATCCCATGCTCAGAGGCATCTGTCTGCACAATGAACTTCTTAGAATAATCTGGAGCTTTCAAAACTGGTGCTGTACACATAGCTTACCTCAGGGTGTCAAAGACCTTTTGACAGTCCACGGTCCAGTTCACTTTCTTGGGCATTATCTTGGAGGTCGGTTCTGTGAGGGGTGTCACTATTGATCCATATCCCTTCACAAACGTCCTATAGTACCCAGTCAAGCCAAGTAATTCCCTGACTTGAGTCTGGGTTTTTGGAGCTACCCAGTCCAGAATAGTCTAGATCTTGGGTTGGAGTGGCTGAACTTGGCCTCCACCTACAAGGTGACCCAAGTAAACCACAGTACCCTACCCTATCTGACATTTAGATTCCTTGATAGAGAGGCCTGCTGCTTGCAGGGCCTGCAAAACCTTCCTCAGGTAGACCAGGTGATCCTGCCAGTTGGAGCTAAAGAGAGCAATATCATCAAGATAAGCTGCACTAAAGGACTCCAAGCCAGCAAGGACTTGATTCACCAACCTTTGGAAGGTGGCAGGGGCATTCTTTAAGGCAAAGGGCATCACATCACAGTAAACTGGTAGTGCCCATCAGGTGTAGAGAATGCTGTTTTCTCTTTTGCTCCAGGTGCCATTTTTATTTGCCAGTAACCTGCGGTTAAGTCAAAGGTACTTAAATATTTGGCAGCACCTAATTTGTCTATTAGTTCATCTGCCCTTGGGATGGGGTGAGCATCTGTCTTGGTGACAGAGTTGAGCCCTCTGTAGTCCACACAAAACCTCATCTCTTTCTTGCTATCTTTTGTGTGAGGTTTTGGGACCAAGACTACCTAGCCCTGGAACTGTCATAGTGTTCAATCACTCCCAACACCAGCATCTTGTGGACTTCCACTTTGATGCTTTCTTTAACTTGGTCAGACTATCTGATTATCTTAATCTTGACAGGCATCCTGTCTCCTGTCTCCACATCATGGGTACACAGGTGTGTCTGAGCAGGGGTCAAAGAAAAGAGGTCAGCAAACTGCTGGAGGACTTGCCTGCAGTCAGCCTTCTGTTGGCCAGAGAGCGTGTCTGAATAGATCACTCCATCTACTGAGCCATTTTTAGGGTCAGTGGAGAGGAGATCAGGGAGAGGTTCACTCTCTGCTTCCTGGTCCTCATCTGTAACCATTAACATGTGTTCGGTGGCATGTGTAGCTGCAGATTCACATGCTGTGCATAGTCCGCCGTCTGGTGTTGGGTCGGAGTGTTACAAGTTGTTTTTCTTCGAAGAAGTCTTTTCGAGTCACGAGACCGAGGGACTCCTCCCACTTCGGTTCCATTGCGCATGGGCGTCGACTCCATCTTAGATTGTTTTTTTCCGCCATCGGGTTCGGACGTGTTCCTTTTCGCTCCGTGTTTCGGGTCGGAAAGTTAGTCAGAATCAACGGAAAATTTGTCGGTATTGTTTAGTTCGGTATCGGGATAGTTAGGGCAAATCGACACCGAGCCTTAAAGAGCTCCGGTAACCCTTCAGGGTATTTACGATCCCCCGTCGTGGCCTGGTCGGCCCGACCGCGTGCTACATCGAGATCTGTCCTAAATGCCACAGTAAATATCCTTATACAGACCAACATTTGGTCTGTAACTTGTGCCTGTCCCCCGAGCACAAGGAAGAGTCGTGTGAGGCCTGTCGCGCGTTTCGGTCGAGAAAAACGCTCAGGGACCGAAGAGCCAGGAGGTTGCAGATGGCTTCCACGCCGACAGGACAACAAGGGTTCGAGGAGGAGAAAGAAGAAGAAACTTTCTCCATCCGCGAATCGGATTCCGAAGAATTCGACGTCGACGAGCAACCAACCGTGAGTAAGACGTTGAAAGAAAGAACACACGAAAAAACAGACAAAGCCCAGGGGACGCCACTGCCAACAGGCCATGGCATAACCCATAAAGTAGGTGACTGTCCATCGGCACCGAAAAAGGGCGAGCTGGTGCCGAAGTCGTCCGACTCAGGTCGAGACACAGGCACGCAACACTCTCGGGACCGAGAGAGTGGTGCAGAAAAGGCTTGACACCGAGACAGCGGCACCGAAGCTACTCGACACAGAGACAGCGGCACCGAAGCTGCTCGGCACAGAGATAGCGGCACCGAAGATGGTCGGCACCGAGAGGCCAAGACACCGAAAAAGAGAAAGATCTCGTCGGAGCCGAAAACAACTAAAGACACGGTTTCGGTGCCAAAACACCCGGCAACCGAACCAAAAACCAGTTCCTACTCAGAGGAACAATCACTGTCCTCCCAACTAAAAAGACACAGATTTGAGGAGGAATTACAAACTACAGAGGTAGATCACACGCAAAAGCAGATCTTTATCCAAAGGGGTACAGGGAAAATCAGCACTCTTCCCCCAATCAGAAGGAAAAGGAAACTTGACTTCCAGCAACAAGACAAGCCACCTCAAGCAAAGGTGGTAAAGAGGGTAACTCCACCACCCTCTCCACCACAGTCAACTCATGTATCACCGGCACAGACTCCACCACAATCACCAGCTCATACCACCATGAGCCAGGATGATCAGGCAGCATGGGACCTCTATGATGCTCCAGTATCGGACAATAGTCCAGAGTCGTACCCAACTAAACCCTCACCACCTGAGGACAGTACAGCATATGCACAGGTGGTAGCTAGGGCAGCCGAATTTCATAATGTATCTCTACATTCGGAGCCTATTGAGGATGACTTCCTCTTTAACACCCTGTCCTCCACCCACAGCCATTATCAAAGCCTTCCCATGCTCCTGGGAATGCTAAGGCACGCTAAACAGATTTTCAAGGAGCCTGTTAAAAGCAGAGCAATAACTCCAAGGGTGAAGAAAAAATACAAGGCACCGCCCATAGACCCTGCTTTTATTACATCACAACTGACACCAGATTCAGTAGTCGTAGGAGCAGCTCGTAAAAGAGCCAACTCGCAGACATCAGGCGACGCACCACCTCCGGACAAGGAGAGCCGCAAGTTTGATGCAGCTGGGAAAAGGGTTGCAGCACAAGCTGCAAATCAGTGGCGCATCGCCAACTCGCAAGCACTCCTAGCGCGATACGACAGGGCCCATTGGGACGAGATGCAGCATCTCGTCGAGCACCTCCCCAAAGAATTCCAGAAACGAGCTAAACAAGTGGTTGAAGAGGGGCAAAATATCTCCAACAACCAAATACGTTCTTCTATGGATGCAGCAGATACAGCTGCAAGAACAATAAATACTGCTGTAACAATAAGGAGGCACGCATGGCTGCGCACATCTGGCTTCAAACCTGAGATACAACAGGCAGTGCTCAATATGCCGTTCAATGAACAGCAATTGTTTGGCCCAGAAGTGGACACTGCAATTGAAAAATTAAAAAAGGACACTGACACGGCCAAAGCCATGGGCACACTCTATTCCCCGCAGGGCAGAGGCACATTTGGCACATTTCGCAAAACAACTTTCAGAGGAGGGTTTCGAGGTCAAGCCACAGAAGCCAGCACCTCACAAACAAGACCACCTACCTACCAGGGACAATATCAAAGGGGTGGCTTTCGAGGCCAATACAGAGGGGGCCAATTCCCAAGAAACCGGGGAAAGTTTCAAGGTCCCAAAACCCCTCAAAATAAACAGTGACTCACAGGTCACACAACCCCTTCACACAACACCAGTGGGGGGAAGACTAAGCCAGTTCCACAAATCATGGGAGGAAATAACAACAGACACTTGGGTCTTAGCAATTATCCAACATGGTTATTGCATAGAATTTCTCCAACTCTCTCCAAACGTCCCACCGAAAACACACAATATGTCAAAACAGCATATAGACCTTCTAGGACTAGAAGTTCAAGCATTACTGCAAAAAGACGCAATAGAATTAGTACCAAAAACACAAAAGAACACAGGAGTTTACTCACTGTACTTTCTAATACCGAAAAAGGACAAAACTCTGAGACCAATCTTGGATCTCAGAACACTAAACACCTACATCAAATCAGACCACTTTCACATTGTCACGTTACAAGACGTAATACCACTACTGAAACAGCAAGACTACATGACAACGTTAGATCTAAAAGACGCGTATTTCCATATACCGATACATCCCTCGCACAGGAAATACCTAAGGTTCGTATTCAAAGGAATACATTACCAATTCAAAGTGTTGCCATTCGGAATAACAACAGCACCAAGAGTCTTTACAAAATGTCTAGCAGTAGTAGCTGCACATATCAGGAGGCAGCAAATACACGTGTTCCCGTACCTAGACGATTGGTTAATCAAAACCAACTCGCTAACAAAGTGTTCACACCACACAGATTATGTTATACAAACCCTTTACAAACTGGGTTTCTCCATCAACTATGCAAAGTCACACCTTTTGTAGTGTCAAACACAGCAATACTTAGGGGCGACAATCAACACAACAAAAGGGATAGCCACTCCAAGTCCACAAAGGGTTCAAAATGTTCACAATGTGATACAAGCTATGTATCCAACACAAAAGATACACGCAAAGATGGTATTAAAACTCCTAGGCATGATGTCCTCATGCATAGCCATTGTCCCAAACGCAAGATTGCACATGCGGCCCTTACAACAGTGCCTAGCATCACAATGGTCACATGCACAGGGTCAACTTCTAGATCTGGTGTTGATAGACCGCCAAACATACATCTCGCTTCTATGGTGGAACAGTACAAATTTAAACAAAGGGCGGCCTTTCCAAGACCCAGTGCCACAATACGCGATAACAACAGATGGTTCCATGACATAGTGGGGAGCACACCTCAATCAACACAGCATCCAAGGACAATGGGACGTACATCAAAGAAAGTTTCATATAAATCACCTAGAATTGTTAGCAGTATTTCTAGCGTTGAAAGCATTCCAACCAATGATAACCCACAAATACATTCTTGTCAAAACAGACAACATGACGACAATGTATTATTTAAACAAACAGGGGGGAACACACTCGACACAGTTGTGTCTCCTAACACAAAAAATATGGCATTGGGCAATTCACAACCACATTCGCCTAATAGCACAGTTTATTCCAGGGATCCAGAACCAGCTAGCAGACAATCTCTCTCGGGATCACCAACAGGTCCACGAATGGGAAATTCACCCCCAAATCCTGAACACTTACTTCCAAATTTGGGGAACACCTCAAATAGATCTATTTGCAACAAAAGAAAACGCAAAATGCCAAAACTTCGCATCCAGGTACCCACACCGGCAATGCTCTATGGATGAATTGGTCAGGGATATTTGCGTACGCTTTTCCCCCTCTCCCTCTCCTTCCATATCTAGTAAACAGATTGAGTCAAAACAAACTCAAACTCAAACTCATACTAATAGCACCAACATGGGCAAGACAACCTTGGTATACCACACTACTAGACCTGTCAGTAGTACCTCATGTCAAACTACCCAACAGGCCAGATCTGTTAACACAACACAAACAACAGATCAGGCACCCAAACCCAGCATCACTGAATCTAGCAATTTGTCTCCTGAAATCCTAGAATTTGGACACTTAAACCTCATACAAGAGTGTATGGAGGTCATAAAACAAGCTAGAAGACCATCCACTAGACACTGCTATGCAAGTAAATGGAAAAGATTTGTTTGTTACTGCCATAATAATCAAGTCCAACCATTGCATGCATCTCCAAAAGATGTAGTAGGATATTTACTACATTTACAAAAATCAAATCTAGCTTTCTCTTCCATAAAAATACATCTCGCAGCAATATCTGCTTACCTGCAGATTACTCATTCAACTTCCCTATTTAGAATACCTGTCATTAAAGCGTTTATGGAGGGCCTAAAGAGAATTATACCAAGGACACCACCTGTTCCTTCATGGAACCTCAACATTGTCTTGACAAGGCTCATGGGTCCACCTTTCGAACCCATGCATTCTTGTGAAATGCAATACTTAACGTGGAAAGTTGCATTTCTCATTGCCATCACATCTCTAAGAAGAGTAAGTGAAATACAGGCGTTTACCATACAAGAACCATTTATTCAAATACACAAAAATAAGGTCGTTCTAAGAACAAATCCAAAATTCTTACCAAAGGTTATCTCACCGTTCCACTTAAACCAAACAGTGGAATTACGAGTGTTCTTCCCACAGCCAGATTCAATAGCTGAAAGAGCACTACATACATTAGACATCAAGAGAGCGCTAATGTACTACATTGACAGGACAAAACAAATTAGGAAGACAAAACAACTATTTATTGCCTTCCAAAAACCTCATACAGGAAATCCAATTTCAAAACAAGGTATCGCCAGATGGATAGTAAAGTGCATCCAAACCTGCTATCTTAAAGCAAAGAGAGAACTGCCTATTACACCAAAGGCACACTCAACCAGAAAGAAAGGTGCTACTATGGCCTTTCTAGGAAATATTCCAATGACCGAAATATGTAAGGCAGCAACATGGTCTACGCCTCATACATTTACTAAACACTACTGTGTAGATGTGTTATCTGCACAACAGGCCACAGTAGGTCAAGCCGTACTAAGAACTTTATTTCAAACTACTTCCACTCCTACAGGCTGAACCACCGCTTTTGGGGAGATAACTGCTTACTAGTCTATGCACAGCATGTGTATCTGCAGCTACACATGCCACCGAACGGAAAATGTCACTTACCCAGTGTACATCTGTTCGTGGCATTAGTTGCTGCAGATTCACATGCGCCCACCCTCCTCCCCGGGAGCCTGTAGCCGTTTAGAAGTAGATCTTGAACATTTGTACATTTGTAAATATATTACATTAAACCTTCATTTTGTACATACGTATTTATTCCATTGCATGGACACTATTATTAGCATACACAACTCCTACCTCACCCTCTGCGGGGAAAACAATCTAAGATGGAGTCGACGCCCATGCGCAATGGAACCGAAGTGGGAGGAGTCCCTCGGTCTCGTGACTCGAAAAGACTTCTTCGAAGAAAAACAACTTGTAACACTCCGACCCAACACCAGACGGCGGACTATGCACAGCATGTGAATCTGCAGCGACTAATGCCACGAACAGATGTACACTGGGTAAGTGACATTTTCCTTACATTTGCCCTATCATGAAAGAGTATGAGGTGGTTCACATGGATCACCCTCTTTAGGGTCCTGCTAATGCCTAGGTCCACCAGGTAGGTGACCTGACTCTTTTTCTCAAGAACTGGGTAAGGGCCACTCCATCTGTCCTGAAGTGCCCTGGGAGCCACAGGCTCCAGAACCCAGACTTTCTGCCCTGACTGAAACTCAACCATAGCAGCCTTTTGATCATACCACAACCTCTGGAGTTGTTGGCTGGCCTCAAGGTTTTTGATTGCCTTTTACATGTACTCTGCCATGCTTGAACGTAGACCTAGTACATAGTCCACCACATCTTGTTTAGCCTCATGGAGAGGTCTCTCCCAGCCTTCTTTTACAAGTGCCAGTGGTCCCCTAACAGGATGGCCAAACAGAAGCTCAAAGGGGGAAAACCCTACTCCCTTCTGTAGCACCTCTCTGTAGGCGAAAAGCAGACATGGCAAGAGGACATCCCATCTCCTTTTGAGTTTTTCAGGGAAGCCCATGATCATGCCTTTCAATGTCTTGTTAAATATCTCCACAAGACCATTGGTTTGTGGATGGTATGGTGTGGTGAACTTGTAATTCACTCCACACTCATTCCACATGTGCTTTAGGTAAGCTGACATGAAGTTGGTACCTCTGTCAGAAACCACCTTAGGAAATCCCACTCTGGAAAAATACCAATGAGTGCTTTTGCCACTGCTGGGGCAGTAGTGGACCTAAGGGGAATTGCTTCAGGGTACCTAGTAGCATGACCCAATACTACTAGGATGTACTGATTCCCTGATGCTGTAGGAGGTTCCAGTGTACCCACTATGTTCTCTCCCACTCTTTCAAAGGGTACCCCCACCACTGGAAGTGGAATGAGGGGGGCTTTGGATGGCCACCTGTCTTACCACTGGCTCGACAGGTGGCACAGAAGGCACAAAACTCCTTTACATTCTGGGACATATTGGGCAAGTAGAAATGGTTAACTAATCTCTCCCATGTCTTGGTTTGTCCCAAATGCCCAGCAAGGGGAATGTCATGCGCTAAGGTCAGAATGAACTCCCTAAACTCCTGAGGCACTACCACTCTCCTAGTGGCACCAGGTTTGGGATCTCTTGCCTAAGTGTAAGAGTCAATCGTCCCAATCAACCCTGTGAGTTCCACTGACATTTCCTTTTTCTTGCTCAGCTGCTTGCTGTCTTAGGCCTTCAAGAGAGGGACAGGTTTCTTGCCCCTTACACAGCTGTTCCCTGGAGGGTCCCCCTGGCCCAAGAGCTCAAGCTGGTAAGGCTCCAGCTCTGTGGACTCAAGTTTCCTCAGGGGATAGAACATCTTCCTGGGAAAAGAGGTTCTGTTTCTTTTGCTGTGTTGATGCTGGTTCCCCAGTCTTCTTTCCTTTTCCCTTGGAAGGTTGGGCCATTATTCCAGACTCCAACACTTCTTTTTCACCCTCAGCCCTGCTTTGTGCCCTTGGCTTGACACACACCAGTTCAGGGATACCCAACATGGCTGCATGGGTCTTGAGCTCTACCTTAGCCCATGCTGAGGACTCCAGATCATTCCCTAGCAGACATTCTACTGGTATTTCAGAGGAGACTACCACCTGTTTCAGGCCAGTGACCCCTCCCCATTCTAAAGTTACCATTGCCATGGGATGGACTTTAGTTTGATTGTCAGCATTAGTGACTGGATATGTCTGTCCAGCCAGGTACTGTCCTGGGGAAACCAGTTTCTGTCATCATTGATACACTGGCACCTGTATCCCTCAGGGCTTCTACTCTAGTCCCATTGATTAAGAGCTGCTGTCTGTATTTTTGCATGTTAGGTGGACAGGCAGCAAGTGTGGCTAAGTCCACCCCACCCACTGAGACTAATGTAGCTTTAGTGTGAACCCTGATTTCCTCTGGGCGCACTGTTGATCCCACCTGGAGACTGGCTATTCCACTGCTAACTGGAGTAGTTCTTGTTGTGGGAATTTTCTTGGGACAGGCCTTTTCTCCAGTTTGGTGTCCATGCTGAGTACAGATGCGACACCAGGCCTTCTTGGGATCAAAGTTTTTACCCTTATACCCGTTTGAGGACTGTGAAGAGGCTCTGGGCCCACCCTCCTGAGCAGGTTTTTGTGGCCCTGTAGAAGACTCTTTGCTTTCTCCCTTGGATGTCTCACCACTCTTCCCCTGGAGAGGCTTTGTGACCCCTTTCTTTTGTTCACCCCTTGTGGAAGTCTTGGTCACCCTAGTCTTGACCCAATGGTTTGCCTTCTTTTCAAATTCTTGGGGAGAAAGTGGACCTATGTCTACCAGATGTTGATGCAGTTTGTCATTGAAACAATTATGTAACAGATGGTTCGATGGCATCTGTCGCTGTAGATATGCATGTTTTGCAATAGCTCGCCATCTGGTGTTGGGCCGGAGTGTTACAAGTTGTTTTTCTTCGAAGAAGTCTTTCGAGTCACGGGACCGAGTGACTCCTCCTTCTGTCTCCATTGCGCATGGGCGTCGACTCCATCTTCGATTGTTTTTTTTTCCGCCATCGGGTTCGGACGTGTTCCTGTCGCTCCGGGTTTCGGAACGGAAAAATAGCTAAATTTCGGAAGATTTTTGTCGGTATTGTTGCGTTCGGGTTCGGCGTAGTTAGATTCAACACCGCGTCGAAGGATCGAAGAGCTCCGGTGCCCTTCGGGGTAGTTTTTTCGATCCCCCGTCGGGGCCTGGTCGGCCCGACCGCGTGCTGAAGAACGCCGATGGAACGGACCCCGTTCCGTTTCTGCCCCAAATGCCACAATAAATACCCCTACACAGACCAACACTTGGTCTGCAACCTGTGCCTGTCACCTGAGCACAGCGAAGACACCTGCGAGGCCTGTCGTGCGTTCCGGTCCCGAAAAACACTCCGAGACCGTCGAGCCAGAAGACTTCAGATGGCGTCCGCACCGACAGCCCAACGGGAGTTCGAGGAACAAGAAGAGGAAGGTACCTTCTCGATCCAAGACTCGGACTCCGAAGGATTCGACGATACACAAACCGTGAGTAAGACGTCGAAATCCACTCAGAGGAACATTTACAAGGCCCAGGGGACGCCACTGCCACCAGGCCATGGCTCGACCCATAAATTCGGTGACCGACCGTCGGCACCGAAAAAGGCCCAAACAGTGCCGAGATCGTCCGACTCCGGTCGAGACACCGGCACACAGCCTTCTCGGGACCGAGAAAGTGCTGGAGACAAGCGTCGACACCGAGATGCCGGTGTTGACACGGCTCGACGCCGAGACAGCGGGCCCGACGAAGATCGGCGCCGAGAGGTTTCGGCACCGAAAAAGAAAAAAGTCACCTCGGAGCCGAAAAAGGACGCTGACAGGGTTTCGGTACCGAAACAAGCTGCAACCGACCCAGCTTCAGGCTCTTATACAGAAGAGCACTCGCTAACCTCACAAATGCAAAAGCATAGGTTTGAGGAAGAGCTACAATCAACGGATGTGGACCATACGCAAAAGCGTATTTTCATACAGCAGGGGACAGGAAAGATAAGCACCCTTCCCCCTATTAGAAGAAAGAGAAGGTTGGAGTTCCACACTGAACAGACACCACAACCAAAAGTGGTGAAAAGAGTTACTCCACCACCCTCTCCACCGCCCGTGATTAACGTCTCACCAGCA
Source organism: Pleurodeles waltl (assembly GCF_031143425.1). Lineage (NCBI taxonomy): Eukaryota > Metazoa > Chordata > Amphibia > Caudata > Salamandridae > Pleurodeles > Pleurodeles waltl. The sequence continues at coordinate 296,600,242 of NC_090443.1, read as the reverse complement.
CAAACTCCATCACACTCCCCAGCTCACACCACCATGAGCCAGGGTGACCACAAGATCAGGACGCATGGGACCTATACGACGCCCCAGTGTCAGATAACAGTCCGGAGGCATACCCTACCAAGCCATCTCCACCAGAGGACAGCACTGCGTACTCTCAAGTGGTGGCCAGAGCAGCACAATTTCACAACGTAAGCCTCCACTCAGAACAGGTCGAGGATGATTTTTTATTCAACACACTCTCCTCCACCCACAGCTCATACAAAAGCCTGCCTATGCTCCGGCACGCAAAAGAAATCTTTAAGGAGCCGGTCAAAAGTAGGGCAATCACACCAAGGGTGGAAAAAAAGTATAAAGCGCCTCCTACGGACCCGGTTTTCATCACTACACAGCTGCCACCAGAGAACATCTGCCCAAGGACTTACAAAATAGGGCAAAACAAGTGGTTGAGGAGGGACAGGCCATTTCCAACAACCAGATCCGCTCCTCCATGGACGCTGCAGATACAGCTGCACGGACAATTAATACATCTGTAACTATCAGAAGGCATGCATGGCTCAGAACGTCTGGCTTTAAACCAGAGATTCAGCAAGCAGTTCTCAATATGCCTTTTAACGAAAAGGAACTGTTCGGCCCAGAAGTGGACACAGCGATTTAGAAACTCAAAAAAGACACAGACACAGACACTGCCAAAGCCATGGGCGCACTCTACTCCCCGCAGAGCAGAGGAAATGACAGCACGTTTCGTAAAACACCCTTTAGAGGGGGGTTTCGGGGTCAGAGCACACAAGCCAGCACCTCACAGGCAACACCGTCCAGTTACCAGGGACAGTATAGAGGAGGTTTACGGGGACAATATAGAGGAGGGCAATTCCCTAGAAATAGAGGAAGATTTCAGAGCCCCAAAAACCCTACTACTAAACAGTGACTCACATGTCACTCACCCCCTCCACACAACACCAGTGGGGGGAAGAATAAGTCAGTACTACAAAGCATGGGAGGAAATCACTACAGACACTTGGGTTCTAGCAATTATCCAACATGGTTATTGCATAGAATTTCTACAATTCCCTCCAAACATACCACCAAAAGCACAGAATTTGACAAAACATCATTCCAATTGCCTGGAGATAGAAGTGCAGGCACTATTGCAAAAGAATGCAATCGAACTAGTGCCAAACACACAAATAAACACAGGAGTTTACTCACTGTACTTTCTGATACCAAAGAAAGACAAAACACTGAGACCAATCCTAGACCTCAGAGTAGTGAATACTTTCATCAAATCAGACCACTTTCACATGGTCACACTACAGGAAGTATTACCATTGCTAAAACTGCACGACTACATGGCAACTTTAGACCTCAAGGATGCTTATTTCCATATACCAATACACCCATCGCACAGGAAATACCTAAGGTTTGTATTCAAAGGAATACATTATCAATTCAAGGTACTGCCTTTCGGATTAACAACCGCACCAAGAGTCTTTACCAAATGTCTAGCGGTAGTCGCTGCACACATAAGAAGGCAGCAAATACATGTGTTCCCATATTTGGACGACTGGCTAATCAAGGCCCATTTGTTCATAAAGTGCTCAAATCACACAAATCAGATCATACAAACCCTCTTCAAACTCGGGTTCACCGTCAACTTCACAAAATCCAACATTCTGCCGCGCAAGGTACAACAATACCTAGGAGCCATAATAGACACATCAAAGGGAGTAGCCACTCCAAGTCCACAAAGAATTCTAAATTTCAACACCATCATACAACGCATGTATCCAACACAAAGGATACAAGCAAGGATGGTGTTACAACTCCTAGGCATGATGTCTTCATGCATAGCCATTGTCCCAAACGCAAGACTGCACATGAGGCCCTTACAACAGTGCCTAGCATCACAGTGGTCTCAAGCACAGGGTCACCTTCTAGATCTGGTGTTAATAGACCGCCAAACTTACCTCTCGCTTCTGTGGTGGAACAACATAAATTTAAACAAGGGGCGGCCTTTCCAAGACCCAGTGCCACAATACGTAATAACAACAGATGCTTCCATGACAGGGTGGGGAGCACACCTCGATCAACACAGCATACAAGGACAATGGAACGTACATCAAACAAAACTGCATATCAATCACCTAGAACTTCTAGCAGTTTTTCAAGCACTAAAAGCTTTCCAACCAATAATAGTTCACAAATACATTCTCGTCAAAACAGACAACATGACAACAATGTATTATTTAAACAAACAAGGGGGGACGCACTCCACGCAGTTAAGCCTGCTAGCACAAAAAATTTGGCGTTGGGCAATTCACAACCAAATTCGCCTAATAGCACAATTTATACCAGGGATCCAAAATCAACTCGCAGACAATCTCTCTCGAGATCACCAACAGGTCCACGAATGGGAAATTCACCCCCAAATTCTGAACACTTATTTCAAACTCTGGGGAACACCTCAGATAGACGTGTTTGCGACGAAGGAGAACGCAAAATGCCAAAACTTCGCATCCAGATACCCACACAAACAGTCCCAAGGCAATGCCCTATGGATGAACTGGTCAGGGATATTTGCTTACGCTTTTCCTCCTCTCCCTCTCCTTCCTTACCTGGTAAACAAACTCAGTCAAAACAAACTCAAACTCATATTAATAGCACCAACTTGGGCAAGGCAACCCTGGTACACAACGCTGCTAGACCTATCAGTAGTACCCTGCATCAAATTGCCCAACAGGCCAGATCTGTTGACACAACACAACCAAAAGATCAGACACCCAGATCCAGCATCGCTGAATCTAGCAATCTGGCTCCTGAAATCCTAGAATTCGGGCACTTACAACTTACCCAAGAATGTATGGAAGTCATAAAGCAAGCCAGAAGGCCATCCACCAGGCACTGCTATGCAAGTAAATGGAAGAGGTTTGTTTGCTACTGCCATATTAATCAAATACAACCATTACACACAACTCCAGAACATGTAGTGGGTTACTTGCTTCACTTACAGAAATCTAACCTGGCTTTCTCTTCCATTAAAATACACCTTGCAGCAATATCTGCATACCTGCAGACTACCTATTCAACTTCCCTATATAAGATACCAGTCATTAAAGCATTCATGGAGGGACTTAGGAGAATTATACCACCAAGAACACCACCTGTTCCTTCATGGAACCTAAATGTGGTCCTAACTAGACTTATGGGTCCACCTTTTGAACCCATGCACTCCTGCGAAATACAGTTCCTAACCTGGAAGGTGGCATTTCTCATCGCCATTACTTCCCTAAGAAGAGTAAGCGAGATTCAGGCGTTTACTATACAAGAACCTTTTATACAACTTCACAAAAATAGGGTCGTCCTAAGGACCAATCCTAAATTTTTGCCAAAGGTTATTTCACCGTTCCATCTAAATCAAACAGTGGAACTTCCAGTGTTCTTTCCACAGCCAGATACCGTAGCTGAAAGGGCACTACATACGTTAGATGTCAAAAGAGCATTGATGTATTACATTGACAGAACAAACAACATCAGAAACACTAAACAACTATTTATTGCATTTCAAAAACCTCATGCAGGAAACCCAATATCAAAACAAGGTATAGCCAGATGGATAGTTAAATGCATCCAGATCTGCTACCTTAAAGCTAAACGACAGCTGCCCATTACACCAAGGGCACACTCAACCAGGAAAAAAGGTGCTACCATGGCCTTTCTAGGAAACATCCCAATGCAAGAAATATGTAAGGCAGCCACATGGTCTACGCCTCACACATTCACCAAGCACTACTGTGTAGACGTGTTATCCGCACAACAAGCCACAGTAGGTCAAGCCGTATTAAGAACATTATTTCAAACTACTTCCACTCCTACAGGCTGATCCACCGCTTTTGGGGAGATAACTGCTTACTAGTCTATGCAAAACATGCGTATCTACAGCGACAGATGCCATCGAACTGAAAATGTCACTTACCCAGTGTACATCTGTTCGTGGCATCAGTCGCAGTAGATTCGCATGTGCCCACCCGCCTCCCCGGGAGCCTGTAGCAGTTTGGAAGTTACCTTCAACTATTTGTATATGTATCATCTCAACCTTAAGTAGGTACATACTTAGTCACTCCATTGCATGGGCACTTTTACTACAATTCAACTCCTACCTCACCCTCTGCGGGGAAAAACAATCGAAGATGGAGTCGACGCCCATGCGCAATGGAGACAGAAGGAGGAGTCACTCGGTCCCGTGACTCGAAAGACTTCTTCGAAGAAAAACAACTTGTAACACTCCGGCCCAACACCAGATGGCGAGCTATTGCAAAACATGCGAATCTACTGCGACTGATGCCACGAACAGATGTACACTGGGTAAGTGACATTTTCATTCTTTCATAAACAAGTTATACACCCCATCATAATCATTTACACCACTGCCAGATATCCAACCATCTAGTGTTTTGACTGAGAAGTCAACAGAATCAACCCAGGTCTGGCTGGAGGATTTGTGAGCCGCCCTGAACCTAATCCTGTACACCTCAGTTGAGAATCCAAAGCCCTCAATCAGGGTAGCTTTCATGAGGTCATAGGATTCTGCATCTTTACCAGAGAGTGTGAGGAGTCTATCCCTACACTTTCCAGTGAACATTTCCCAAAGGAGATCTCCCCTGTGAGATTTACTGGTTGCACAAGCCCTCTCAAAAGCAGTGAACCATTTGGTGATATTATCACCATCTTCATATTTTGTTACAATCCTTTTGGGGATGTTTAGGATGTCAGTATTCTCTCTGGCCCTATTTAAGTTGCTGCCACCATTGATGGGAGCTAAACCCATCTCATGTCTTTCCCTTTCAATGGCTAGGAGCTATCTCTCCAAAGCCAATCTTTTGTCCATCCTGCCTAACAGGAGGTCATCTTCATTGAGGCTGCCCTCAATGCTTCCAGAGTTACTGGTCTCCCCTGTGGAAGAACCAGTCTCTCTGACTATGATTTATTTGTGGAGTCAGGGTTTGAGAAACCCTTTTCTTCCTGGTTAGGACAGGAGGGGGGAAATCATCCTCTTGGTCACTAACTTCCCCATCTGTAGGATTATCCTCAGAGGGGTAGTCCCTTGTAAACTCTGCCAAAAGCTCCTGGAGCCTCAGTTTGGTATGGTTGGACCCAGTCTTTATCTTTTTTAGCTTACAGAGAGTCCTTAACTCTGACATCACTAGATGCAGTTAAGGGGTGAGGTTGAGTTCCACCACCATCTCATCTGCGCTAGACATTATCCCTCTAAAAGTTGGTATAACTTTTTAAGAATTTAAAAAACTACTTCTAGAACTTAAATCCAAACTTTTAAACTCTAAAAGAAATGCTAACAGGGACTTACACAAAACCATAGCAGGACTTTTAAAAATTTAGAAAAATTGTTCAAATTGCAAAAAATCAGTTTCTAATGACAATTTTTGGAATTTAGTTGTGTGATCAGGTATTGGCTGAGTAGTCCAGCAAATGCAAAGTCTTAGACCCCACCGCTGATCCACCAATGTAGGAAGTTGGCTCTGTATATACCATCTCAAAGTGAGAGATAGTGTGCACAGAGTCATGGGGTTCCCCTTAGAGGTCGATAGTAGCAAAATTAGATAATTCTAATGCTCTATTTTGTGGTAGTGTGGTCGAGCAGTAGGCTTATCAGAGGGCAGTGTCAAGCATTTGTTGTACACACACAGGCAATAAATGAGAACACACACTCAAAGACTTAACTCCAGGCCAATAGTTTTTATATAGATAAATATATTTTCTTTATTTTAGAACCACAAGATTCAAGATTTAAAGTAAATACATAAAATGCAAGGTACTTCACACAGGTAAGTATAGAACTTTGATTCACAGTTACCCCCTGGCGTTTTGCCTTTTATTGATGCCAGTTATGATTGAAAATGTGCTGGGGCCCTGCTAACCAGGCCCCAGCACCAGTGTTCTTTCCCTAAAGTACCTTTGTTCCAACAATTGGCACAGCCCTGGCACCCAGATAAGTCCCTTGTAAATGGTACCCCTGGTACCAAGGGCCCTGTTGCCAGGGAAGGTCTCTAAGGGCTGCAGAATGTCTTATGCCACCCTGGGGACCCCTCAATCAGCACATGCTCACTGCCTCACAGCTTGTGTGTGCTGCTGGGGATAAAAAGACTAAGTCGACATGGCACTCCCCTCAGAGTGCCATGCCCACCTCTCACTGCCGGTGGCATAGGTAAGTCACCCCTATTGCAGGCCTTACAGCCCTAAGGGAGAGTGCACTATACCACAGGTGAGGGCATAAGTGCATGAGCACTGTGCCCCTACAGTGTCTAAGCAAAACCTTAGACATTGCAAGTGCAGAGTAGCCATAAAGAGTATATGGTCTGGGAGTTTGTCAAACACGAACTCCACAGCTCCATAATGGCTACACACCGAAATCTGGGAAGTTTGGTACAGATGCCAGTGTGGAATTTATTGTAAAATACACCCAGAGGGCATCTTAGAGTTGCCCCCTGAATACCAGTCCAACTCCTAGTGCTAGGCTGACCAGTTTCTGCCAGCCTGCCACAACCAAACGAGTTTCTGGCCACATGGGGAGAGTGCCTTTTTCACTCTGTGGCCAGGAACAAAGCCTGTACTGGGTGGAGGTGCTTCTCACTTCCCCTGCAGGAATTGTAACTCCTGGCAGTGATCCTCAAAGGCTCATGCCTTTTGTTACAGCACCCCAGGGCATCCCAGCTGGTGGAGATGCCCGCCCCTCCGGCCACTGCCCCCACTTTTGGCGGCAAGGCTGGAGGAGATAATGAGGAAAACAAGGAGGAGCCTCCCACCAGTCAGGACAGCCCCTAAGGTGTCCTAGGCTGAGGTGACTCCTTCCCTTAGAAATCCTCCATCTTGAGATTGGAGGATTACCCCAATAGGAATAGGGATGTGCCCCCCTCCCTCAGGAGGTACGAAGAGGGTGTAGCCACCCGCCAGGAGAGTAGCCATTGGCTACTGCCCCCCAGACCTAAACACACCCCTAAATTAAGTATTTAGTGGTGACCCTTTACCCAGGAAATTAGATTCCTGCAACCTACACAAAAAAGGACTGGTGACCTGAAAGCCCTGCAGAGACGATGGAGACAACTGGCTTGGCCCCAGCCCTACCGGCCTGTCTACAGACTCAAAGAACCTACACAGCTACTCATCCGACAGGGACCAGCGACCTCTGAGGACTGCCCTGAACCGAAAGGAACAAGAAACCCAGAGTACAGCGGCACTGTTGAAAAACAGCAACAACTTTGCAACTTTAAAAGAACTCTCTCTTCCCGCCAGAAGTGTGAGACTTCTCACTCTGCACCCGATGCCTCCGGCTCAAGCTCCAGAGAACTAGCACCGCAGAGAGGGCTCCCAGGCGACTACGTTGACGTAAGTAAACTGAGTCGACCCCCCTGCATCCCCACAGTGACGCCTGCAAAGAGGATCCGGAGGCTCCCCCTGACCGCAACTGCCTGGTAAAAAGGAATCAGACGCCTGGACCAAGCACTGTACCCGCAGCCCCCAGGACCGAGAGGAACCAACCTCCAGTGCAGGAGTGACCATCAGGCGACCCTCTGCCTAGCCCAGTCAGTGGCTGCCCTAGAAGCCCCCCTGTGCCCTGCCTGCACCGCTAGAATGACCCCTGGGTCCCTCCAATGAATCCTATACAAAACCCGACGCCTGCTTTGCATACTGCACCCGGCAACCCCTGTACCGCTGAAGGTGTGTTTTGTGTGCATGTTTGTGTGCTCCCCCCCAACTGCTCTACAAAACCTCCCTGGTCTGCTCCCCGAGGATTCAGGTACTTACCTGCTAGCAGACTGGAAGAGGAGCACCCCTGTTCTCCATAGGTGCCTATGTGTTTTGGGCCCTCCTTTGACCTCTGCACCTGACCGGCATGGTGCAGTGAATTTGGGGTTTCCTTGAACCCCCAATGGTGGACTGCCTATGCCCAGGAGACTGACTGTGTAAATGCTTTACTTACCTGAAAATCTTAACCAAACTTACCTTCCCCAGGAACTGTTGATTTTTGCACTGTGTCCACTTTTAAAATAGCTTATTGCCATTTTAACTAAAACTGTGTGTACTACTGCCTTGAATCAAAGTTCTATTCTTACCTGTGTGAAGTACCTTGCATTTTATGTACTTACCTCAAATCTTAAATCTTGTGGTTCTTAAAATAAACTAAGTAAATATATTTTTCTGTATAAAAACCTATTGGCCTGGAATTGTCTGAGTGTGTGTTCTCATTTATTGCCTGTGTGTATACAACAAATGCTTAACACTACCCTCTGATAACCCTACTGCTCGACCACACTGCCACCAAATAGAGCATTAGAATTATCTAATTGTGCCACTATCAACCTCTAAGGGGAGCCCTTGGTCTCTGTGCACACTATCTCTCACTTTGAGATAGTATAAACAGAGCCAGCTTCCTACAGTTCACGATACCCACATTGAAAGGCTGTGAAGGGACACTTGCTTGCAGGTCATTGAATGACTAACAGTAGTCTCACTTTCGCTTCCACTGAGAAAGACTTCTGTTTCGCCGTTCAAACATTTGTATTCAAAGGGCATCCCCCACTCTTCTTTAATATAGCTTTCGCCTGCCCGCTTGTACCTGCCCACAGCAAGATGTTTCAGGCATTTCGAAAAACGAAAAGTGGAAATGGGCAGATTTATAATGCCATGGAGGAGCCATACTGTTGAAGGACTTTCTGAAACTGTGAAAGGCAGCTTCTCTAACTTTTCTATGTGAAGCATGGTGAAACTTGCTTCCCTTTTAGCCATTGTCAGTTGTTCCTTCGATAATTCAAAAGCAGCAAACACGTCACTACCATTAATGTACTTCCATGTAACGTGGCTGTTTTTTAAAGTATGTAATGTCCAACCTAACTGCATAATGGAACTCAGCTGACTTTGCCCATGATATAAAAGGGACATTTCTGTCTGAATAATATCAATTGCAGACAATACTATGTTTGTTAGGGAATAAATCCTTTTGGACAGTGTGTTCATGCCGTTATCGACAACAGGTAAAGCCTTTTCTAAATTTTCCTTGTCTATCTGCCTTAAACGCAGAGCAGCTTCTATCTGAGAAAGCTTCCCGATCTCATTAGATATGGCTTAGACGAATCTTTTAGAGCGTGGCTTTCGAGGACCTAACAAGAAGTCCTGCAAGTCTATATCTTCAGAAAGAGTGTTAAGATGATCCTTAATTGCGGCTAACTTGTTAGTCTGTACCCACTGTTGGCACAGTTTACTCAGACTGTATGTTGTAACTATACCCGTGTGTTGACCCGAGACAAAGCAAGGGTCTGGCTGGCTAATCCTGAAACCCCCTGAGGAATTCACAAAACGTGCCTGACACCCATTTGTGTCTATTGGCAAAATCAACCACCTGCCGGGACTGGAAAGTGAAGAGCTCTAGGTACCAGCCTGAACCTTTGCATCTAGTTCTTCCTCAGTGACATTCATGAAGGACCGCCAGTTATTAAACTTTGCCGGTGTGGGAATACTGGCCGTGTTCATTTCTTTTATTTTCACTAACCCCAGTCAAGATGTCTGTTGAATGGTATCATTTAAAAAGATGACTTGCACAGGAATCAGGCACACTCTAAATAAAGCTTCCCTACCCTGTATTTGCCAATCTTGTGTTCCCAATACACTCTTTAAATCTATAGTGTTCCTCTAGTATTCGTAACCTTAAACTGCAAGACGGGAATCAAAGGAATCCGAAGAAATCAGTTTTGTGTTAGCAAACTTTTCCTAATTTTTTAAGGAGGTAAATTGAAATAATATGACTGGACGTTTTGATTCATGCCCAGAAAAATAAATAAATGTATCTGAATAACATATTGGGCTCCCCACAGGTGGTGTTGAACAGCGGTCCCACTGTATGCAGTTAAGTACTGGTCTACGTCTAGTGGCACGGTGCGGGTAGTAATGTCCCAGGTTGTTATAGCAGAACATTTCCCCATAATTCTTTGTACTTGTGTATACATCATCACTTTCAAATACTGAATAGTCCTTCAATTCAGTTAACATACAATCAACTGTCTGGACATACCAATCATCAGATACAACACCAGGTGAAATTACATTTGTCATGGAAATTTTGAAGACATATATAATTTGAGTGACCTCAGTAGGCCAGTATATATCAAATCGAACGTTATCCCATACAATCCCATCAGAAATAGGTAGAGCTGAAATGTTCACAAGGGACAAGTCTCTTCGGACCTTATGTGAGGAATGATATGGAGTTAAGACTTCATCCACAGGCTCAACAGAGGAGCGTTCAGGAAGGAAATGACCATTTATAAGCAAAAAGAAAACAGTCACAAAACCAGTCCATAGAAATAATGCAAAAAATGTTAAGCACAACCATAAATAGTTCCATGGGTGTATTAAGTAGTTATTTTTAAGCATAAATACAGCTTATGTATCTTTAAAACATTTTCAATCACAGGAGTGGATGAGTCTGAAGAAAAGTCATCAATGTCAATGAAGTAACCAGAAGCAGTCTCTGCAAAGGCAGGAACAGGTACATTACCAGTGGATGGATCCACTTCGCGTGGAGGCTCATGGTAGACAATGTCGTCAGTTTGTGTTGTGTTGGTGTAGAGAACTGCCAAATCTTGGACAAGTGTTGTCTTTGAAGTGGTAACTGGAATCAGGAAGAGCTCATTTTCCTCCCTCCCCACGGTCGAGGAGGTATTTGTAGCATTGTTGGATATTGTTGTGTAGTCTGAAGTAGTGTTTTTCTATTTTGAAGAGGTATGGCCTGTTTGATAGTGAGAGGGGACCGGGAACTACCCAAGGGACCTCTGTGTCTTCTCTGCCGGATTGGCCACATAGTGAAGTTTGACATCATCAAAGGAAATTAATCTGTTTGCTTTAGAACCAGGCAGCGGTGGTAAGATGACAGTTCTAGTACTTTGTACTCCCAGGATTGGGGCCGGTGCTCTGTAGGATGGACTGAATTCCTTCTTCACAGCGATCTTCTCACAAACAAGATCCCCGACTTTAGGAATCCAGCCGGTGGAAGTTGTTGGTAAATCCTTTATTCCTAAAGTGGCAGCACTGGTGGATGATTTATCATCACAAAATTGCTGAAGCCCCTGTAAAACAGTGAGACAGTCATTTATGTCAAAAGGTGTGTCTGCTGCCACCAAACCAGGGCCATCAGGATCTGGCACATACATAGGTATCCCAAAGAGAACCTCATAGGAAGTGCGTCCCCACCAAGGACCGTCTTGGCAGATTATTCAGTGCTCTGTGGACCCCATATTGGTGATGAAGCCAGCTGCTGCCAGAACCTAATACTCTACCTGTTAAGGACTCCGTTAGATCATGATTCCTCTTACCCACTACCAAATTTCCCTCTGGATGGTATGGTGAGTAATGGAGTTCAACACCCATCGTCCCCATGGTGTCCCTGAATGCCTTAGAGGCAAAGGCGGGGCCCTGGTCCGAATGGAATGCTGCAACCGCATTTGTAAACATAAAGATCAGCAAGTCTTTTATAACAGTTTGAGAGTCAGCCGACCACTGAGGCCATGCCCACAGGAATCTACAGCGACTAAGATATACTAGAATGCACCTTCAGGTTGGAGCAGACCGCAATGGGTCCAGGTACTCGCATTGTAGTGGTCTGCTGGACACTAAGATGGATGTCTGCAGTGGGCGTTTGATGTTGGAGCCCTTAATTGGCTGGCAAATGTCACAACAAAGGATGTACTGTTTTGTCTGTTTGTATAGACCTGGCCACCTGAAGCATTTCTGTAAGAGTGTTACTGTGGCTGAAATACCAGCATGAACCGATGCGACACCCTTGTGCGCTGCTTTAATGAGATCTAATCTCTGGTCCTGATTGGGGATCGCTCAATCTCCAACCCCAGGAAGTGTTGCATAGGCAACATTCTGTGCACTGATATGTTAAGAGTATTTTGTAGGGTATGCTTTTGGAAGAGACTTGCCTTCAGCCGAAGCTTTCACGGCAGCCAGAATTTCTTTGTCCAATCTTGTCTGCGAACGAGTCACTGCAGCCACAGAAGCCGTAGCTACTGCAGATTTGGCTGCTTCATCAGCCAAAGTTTTGCCGATAACATGTACTCCTACACATTGGTAGCCCAATGTATGTACTACATGGACACAAGGTCGCTTATCCTTAAGATCCGCCACCCTCCCCCACAGAGTTCTGTGTTTTATGTTCAGCCTGCTAAGCTGTGCAGTCCCCTAAGGTCTGCGTGTAGGTATTGTGAGGGTGGAAGACTCCATTCTTCGTCACTCTGCTCACAGCTGTGCAAGCAGCTGAATATTGGTACCTACAGCTGGTTGTGCTGAACCATCCATGTAAATGACCGTATGGTATCTGCCAACTGGCAAAATATCTAGAGGAGCAGGGTACTCCTGTTCGTATTGGAGAAATTCTTGTCTCTGAAGTTTTGGATCAAAAATGTAATCTACATCAGTGGAAGTCAGGGAGGTTGCCCACTGAATCCAGTGTGGATGTAATGCTTTAGCATTAGGAACGCTTGCTTTAGTGACGGCCTCTAAGGCTGGCACCGGGGTAACATCAATAATGCATTTCCTTGGGCAAATGGTCTCTCCTTGATGACAGCCATTTGAACTGCAGTTAGAATTTTTTCTGTGGGTGCAAAACGTTCTACATTTGAGTAAAAATGTGATTTATATGCTGTGAGCACTGTGTCACCCTCGTAAAAGGAGACATAAGTGAACCCATTGACACCAGCAATTATTCTGATGACCATATTTGTTTTGTTATCGTGGGTGTGCTAGTGTTGGGCTCGGCGTGTTACAAGTTGTTTTTTCGAGTCACAGGACCGAGTGACTTCTCTCTTTCGGCTCCATTGCGCATGGGCGTCGACTCCATCTTAGATTGTTTTCTTTCCGCCATCGGGTTCGGACGTGTTCCTCTTCGCTCCGTATTTTGAATCGGGAAACTTAAAAAATAACGTCGAACACTAATGGACCGGACCCCCTTCCGTTTCTGTCCTAAGTGTCATGCAAAGTATCCTTATACAGACCCGCACCTAGTCTGTAACCTGTGTTTGTCGCCCGAACACAGAGAGGATACTTGTGAAGCTTGCCATGCGTTTCGATCTAAGAAGACCTTAAGGGATCGACGCGCAAGACGACTACAAATGGCGTCAAAGCCGAAACAACATCTCGACGTCGAGAAGAAGAGATGAGAATTTCCATCCAAGAATCGGACTCGGATTAATTCGACGGTGATCGACCTTCGACGGCGCGGCAAACTGTGAGTACACCTGCCCCGTCCCACACCCAGGGTCACTCCAAAAAACCTAAGGCCACGGGGACGCCACTTCCAGAAAGCCATGGCTCAACCCACAGAAAAGAAGGTGACCAAGTAACATCCGCACCGAAAAAGGGCAAAGATTTCTGAAGACTTCCGACTCCGGCTGAGAATCCGGCACCGAAAAGTCAGCATACAGTAATCGAGTCGGGCAAGCCGCGAAAGAGCTTATCGGAACCGAAAAAGACAATTTTGATGGGAATTTCAGTACCGAAGAAACCGGCTTCGGAGCCGAAACGTTCTTCCTACACTGAAGAGCAAGGGCTTTCTCTGCAGCTCAAAGAGACACAGATTTGAGCAGGAACTGGATTTAGAAGAACATGACCAAACACAGCAAAGGTTACAAATCCAGAAGGACACGGGTAAGATACAAACCATCCCTCCACTCAAGTCAAAAAGAAAACTGGCTTTTCAAGAGACAGAGATGCAACCGAAAGCCAAAGTGGTCCACCACGTTTCTCACCACAAACATCCCCACTGCAATCACCACAATTGTCAACAGTGGGTACACCGATCGCGCAGTCACCCACACACACTGGGATGACTCAAGATGATGCGGATCCCTGGGATCTATACGACCCACCTATATCGGACAACAGTCCACCGTCTTATCCAATCAAGCTTTCACCACCAGAGGACAGTACTGCACACACTCAAGTACTAGCCAGAGCAGCTATGTTCCATAACGTAACAATGCATTCCGAACTGGTGGAGGATGACTACCTGTTCAAAACTCTAGCATCCACGCATGCTTCCTTCCAAAGTTTGCCAATGTTACCGGGCATGCTCAAATACGCACAACAGGTCTTCCAAGAATCTGTAAAAGGGAGAGCCATCACGCCAAGGGTCGAAAAGAAATATAAACCGCCCCGTCAGACCCGGTGTTTATTACTCAGCAGCTTCCTCCGGACTCAGCGGTTGTGGGGGCTGCAAGGAAAAGGGCTAAATCACAATCAGGGGATGCGCCACCCCCTGATAAGGAGAATCGAAAATGTGACGCAGCGGGAAAAAGAATGGCATTGCAAGCAGCCAATCAGTGGCGAATTGCCAACTCACAAGCCCTACTTGCCCACTATGACAATGCGCACTGGGACGAAATGCAAGACATCATCCAGCATTTGCCCAAAGAACACCAAAAACTTGCCCAACAAGTGGTCGAAGAGGGACAGGCCATATCAAATAACCAAATCCAGTCTGCCCTAGACTCTGCTGATACAGCAGCACGGACTGTAAACACAGCAGTGACTATTCGAAGGCATGCATGGCTGCGAAGTTCTGGATTTAAGTCAGAAATACAACAGGCGGTATTGAATATGCCGTTTAATCAACAGCAGTTATTTGGGCCGGAAGTGAATACCTCCATCGAGAAAGTGAAAAAAGATACGGACACTGCCAAAGCCATGGGTGCGCTCTACTCCTCACAATACAGAGGAACATTTAGGAAACCACAGTTTTGGGGGGGGGTTTAGACAACAGACATCAGAACCATCCACCTCCCAAACAAATCCCACCTACCAATCTCAGTACCAGAGAGGGGGGTTTCGTGGTTCCTACAGAGGACAATTCCCAAGAGGTAGAGGGAAATTCCAGCCCTCCAAACCAAGCCCTAGCAAACAGTGACTTCAATGCCACACTTCCCCAACACTTATCATCGGTGAGGGGGGAGGCTAACCAAATACAACCACAATTGAACACACATTATCACAGACACGTGGGTCCTATCAATTATCCAACATGGTTATTGCATAGAGTTCACAACATTCCCTCCAGATGTTCCACCAAAACCACACAAATTGTCTCCACAACACTTAGACCTATTACAAATAGAGGTCCAAGCACTGCTACAAAAACAAGCCATAGAGTTAGTACCCTATCACCAAAAAGGGACAGGCGTTTACTCCCTGTATTTCCTTATCTCAAAAAAAGACAAAATGTTAAGGCCTATCTTAGATCTCAGAACACTGAATCTCTTCATCAAATCAGATCATTTCCACATGGTAACACTTCAGGACGTAGTTCCCTTACTAAAACAAGGGGAATACATGACAACACTGGATCTCAAGGATGCGTATTTTCACATACCCATCCATCCATCTCACAGGAAATACCTCAGGTTTGTAATACAAGGCAAACATTACCAATTCAAAGTGTTGCAGTTCGGAATAACAACAGCCCCCAGGGTATTTACAAAATGCCTAGCTGTAGTAGCAGCTCATATAAGAAGACATCACATGCACGTATTACCATTTCTGATGGATACACCTACCTGTGGATTCCTCACCTAAAGAATTCTCCCCCTCGCGCCAGCCTCGACAGAAATTTCTTCTAGCTCTGCTCATCGACGATGACGTCACAATTGGCTAATAAAAGCCAACACTCAACAACAATGTCACGTTCACACGCAATACGTAATCAATACTCTACACAAACTAGGGTTTTCTATCAATTACCAAAAATCTTGTTTACAGCCATCCCAAATACAACAATATTTGAGAGCAACACTCAACACACAAAGAGCAACTGCCACTCCAAGTCCACAAAGAGTGCAGTCGTTTCAAAATATAAAATCAAACATTCAACCAAACCAACAATACACGGTCAGGTTTGTGATGAAACTATTAGACATGATGTCCTCATGTATAGCTATTGTCCCAAACGCAAGGCTACACATGCGGCCCTTACAACAGTGCCTAGCAAAACAATGGACGCAGGCACAGGGTCAACTCCAAGATCTAGTGCTGATAGACTGCCAAACACGCTCTTCGCTTCAATGGTGGAACCAGGTAAATTTAAACAAAGGGCGGCCTTTCCAAGACCCAGTGCATCAAGTCATTCTTGCAACAGACGCGTCCATGATTGGGTGGGGAGCAGACCTCAACAATCACAGCATACAAGGTCAATGGGACAATCAGCAAAAACAAATGCACATAAATCACCTAGAACTGTTAGCAGTCTTTCTAGCAATAAAGGCCTTTCAGACCCTTCTAGCCCACAAACACATTCTTGTCAAAAACAGACAATATGACAACAATGTATTATCTAAACAAACAGGGGGGGGGACACACTTGTCACAGCTGTGTCTCTTAGCACAAAACATTTGGCATTGGGCAATGCACAACAACATTCGCCTAATAGCACAATATATACCAGGCATTCACAATCAGTTAGCCGACAATCTCAGTCGAGATCACCAACAAACTCACGAGTGGGAAATACATCCCCAGATCCTACAATATCACTTCCACCACTGGGGGACACCAAACATAGATCTGTTTGCTACAAAAGAAAATGCAAAATGGCAAAACTTCGCGTCCAGATACCCACACCCTCAGTCCAAGGGCAATGCTCTATGGATCAGCTGGTCAGGGGTATTTGCTTACGCTTTTCCCCCTCTCCCGCTCATTCCTTATCTGGTCAAAAAACTGAGTCAAAACAAACTCAAACTAATACTTACAGCACCAACTTGGGCACGCCAACCCTGGTACACAACACTGTTGGACGTATCTGTTGTACCCCACATCAAACTACCAAACAGATCAGACACCCGAATCCAGCATCGCTCAACCTAGCAATCTGGCTACTGAAGTCTTAGAATTTGGATACCTAAACCTTTCCAAAGAGTGTATGGAAGTCATTAATCAAGCAAGAAAACCCACAACAAGGCATTGTTACGCTAACAAATGGAAAAGGTTTGTCTGCTATTGCCAGGCTAATCAAATTATGCCATTAAACGCCTCCACACAAAACATTGTAAGTTACTTACTACATTTACAAAAGTCCAATCTGGCCTTCTCTTCCATTAAAACACATCTCACTGCAATATCTGCTTATTTGCAGATTAAACATTCAAAATCACTTTTTAAAATCCCAGTTATTAAAGCCTTTATGGAAGGACTAAAAAGAATCATACCCCCAAGGACACCACCAGTACCTTTGTGGAATCTTAATATTGTATTAACACGACTCATGGGCCCACCATTTGAACCCATGCATTCTTGTCAAATAACATTTTTTGACTTGGAAAGTAGCTTTTCTAATAGCTATCACTTCACTTCGAAGAGTTAGCGAAATACAGGCGTTTACTATTCAAGAACCATTTATACAAATACATAAACATAAAGTGGTTCTCAGGACAAATCCACAATTCTTACCAAAAGTCATATCACCGTTTCATCTAAACCAATCGGTGGAACTCCCAGTCTTTTTTCTACAGCCAGACTCAGTAGCAGAAAGGGCATTGCGTACATTAGACATAAAAAGAGCACTAATGTATTACCTTGACAGAACAAAACAATTTTGTAAAACAAAACAATTGTTTGTAGCTTTCCAAAAACCACATGCAGGTAACCCTATATCCAAACAAGGCATCGCCAGATGGATAGTTAAATGCATTCAGACTTGCTACCTTAAAGCTAAAAGAGAATTACCCATTACTCCAAGGGCACACTCCACTAGAAAGAAAGACACTACAATGGCTTTTCTTGGTAATATACCAATGACAGAACTTTGTAAAGCAGCCACCTGGTCTACGCCTCATACATTTACCAAGCATTACTGTGTAGATGTGTTGGCAACACAAAAAGCCACAATAGGACAGGCTGTACTAAGAACATTTCAGACAACTTCAACTCCTACAGGCTAACCACTGCTTTTGGGGAATCATTGCTTTGTAGTCTATGCACAGCATGTGTATCTGCAGCTACACATGCCTTCGAACTGAAAATGTCACTTACACAGTGTACATCGGTTCGTGGCCTGTTGGCTGCAGATTCACATGCGCCCTCCCACCTCCCCGGGAGCCTGTAGCCGTTTTAGTTGCATTAAAATTGTAAATATGTAAATTATTTTGACTTTACTACACTCTATGTACGTACACATCTACTCCATTGCATGGGCACCTCTAGAATCCTTACTTTAACAACTCCTACCTCACCCTCTGCAGGGAAAACAATCTAAGATGGATTCGACACCCATGCGCAATATAGCCGAAAGGGAGGAGTCACTCGGTCCCGTGACTTGAAAAGACTTATATATATATATATATATATATATATGTTCAGTGGCATGTGTAGCTGCAGATACACATGCTGTGCATTATCCTGCTATATATATATATATATATGTTCAGTGGCATGTGTAGCTGCAGATACACATGCTGTGCATTATCCTGCTATATATATATATATATATATATATATATATATATATATATATATATATATATATATATATATATATACTAAAAGTAAGAGGCATAAAAAGGTTAGAAAACAGTGTAAAATAGCAATAAGCAATAGTAGCTCTAGGGGGAGTGTAGGAAAATGCCACTCTTGGCATGGTTACCCCCTGACTTTTTGCCTTTTGTTGATGTCAGTTATGATTGAAAGTGTGCTGGGACCCTGCTAACCAGGCCCCAGCACCAGTGTTCTTTCCCTAAACTGTACCTTTGTCTCCACAATTGGCACAGCCCTGGCACTCAGGTAAGTCCCTTGTAAATGGTACCCCGGTACCAAGGGCCCTGTGGCCATTGAAGGTCTCTAAGGGCTGCAACATGTATTATGCCACCCCTCGCTCAGCACATGCACACTGCCTCACAGCTTATGTGTGCTGGTTGGGAGAAAATGACTAAGTCGACATGGCACTCACCTCAGAGTGTCATTCCCACAACCCACTGCCTGTGACATAGTTAAGTCACCCATCTAGCAGGCCTTACAGCCCTAAGGCATGGTGCACTATACCACAGGTGAGGGCATAGTTGCATGAGCACTATGTCCCTACAGTGTCTAAGCCAATTCTTAGACATTGTAAGTGCAGGGTAGTCATAAAGAGTATATGGTCTCGGAGTTTGTCAAACACGAACTCCACAGTTCCATAATGGCTACACTGAATACTGGGAAGTTTGATATCAAAAGTCTCAGCACAATGAATCCACACTGATGCCAGCGTGGGATTTATTGAGAAATGCACACAGAGGGCACCTTAGAGATGCCCCCTCTATACCAGTCTAACTACTAGTGCTAGGCTGACCAGTTTCTGACAGCCTGCCACATCCAGACGAGTTTCTGGCCACATGGGTTGAGTTCCTTTGTCACTCTGTGGCCAGAAACAAAGTCTGTACTGGGTGGAGGTGCTTCACACCTCCCCCTGCAGGAACTGTAACACCTGGCGGTAAGCCTCAAAGGCTCAAGCCTGGTGTTACAGCGCCCCAGGGCACTCCAGCTAGTGCATATGCCCGCCCCCCAGACACAGCCAGCACTTTTGGCGGCAAGTCTGGAGGAGAAAAACAAGGAGGAGTCACCCTCCAGTCAGGACCGCCTCTAAGGTGTCCTGAGCTGAGGTGACCCCTGCAATAGGAAGTCCTCCATCTTTTTTCGATTATTTCCCCCCAGTACGATTAGGGATGTACCCCTCTACCCACAGGGAGGAGGCACAAAGAGGGTGTAGCCACCCTGAAGGACAGTAGCTATTGGCTACTGTCCCCCAGGCCTAAACACAGCCTTAAATTGAGTATTTAGGGGCGACCCTGAACCAAGGAAACCAGATTCCTGACGACCTACAACAAGGACTTCTGACCTGAAAGCCCTGCAGAGACCACAGAGATAACTGACTTGGCCCCAGCTCTACTGGCCTGTCTCCAGACTCAAAGCTGCACAGCGATGCATCCAGCGGGACCAGTGTCCTAAATAGAGAGGACAGGGCTCCTAGAACCCGGTCTCCACAAATCCTAGTCAGAGAGCCTGGTTCTTCCAGAGGGGAGTCCAGTGCCTCTGTAAGCATTGAGGGCAGCCTCAATGAAGAGGACATCCTTTTAGCAAGGATGGCCAAGAGATTGGCTTTGGAGAAGCAGCTCCTAGCCATAGAAAGGGAAAGAAGAGAAATGGGTTTAACTCCCATAAATGGTGGCAGCAACTTAAATAGGGTCAGAGAGAATACTGACATCCTAAAAATCCCCAAAGGGATTGTAACTAAATATGAAGAGGTAATGCCATCACCAAATGGTTCACAGCTTTTGAGAGGGCCTGTGCAATCAGAAAAGTATGCAGATCTCATTTGGGGGCTCCTCTTTGAGAAATGTTCACTGGAAAGTATAGGGATAGACTCCTCACACTCTCTGGTAAAGATGCAGAATCTTATGACCTCATGAAGGCTACCCTGATTGAGGGCTTTGGATTCTCAACTGAGGAGTACAGGATTAGGTTCAGGGGGCCTCATAAATCCTCAAGCCAGACCTGGGTTGATTTTGTTGACTTGTCAGTCAAAACACTAGAACGTTGGATAACTGGCGCAGTGGTGTAAGTGATGGTGATGGTCTGTATAATTTATTTATGAAAGAACATCTGTTAAGTAATTGCTAAAATGACAAACTGCATCAACATCTGTTAGACCTAGGTCCCATTTCTCCCCAAGAATTGGGAAAGAAGGCAGACCACTGGGTCAAAACAAGGGTGACCAAGACTTCCACAGGGGGTAACCAAAAGAAAGGGGTCACAAAGCCAGGGGAAGGGTGGTGAGACATACAAGGACAAAAACAAAGAACCTTCTACAAGGCCCCAAAAACCTGTTCAGGAGGGTGGGTCCGAGCTGCTTCACAGTCCACAAATGGGTATAAGGGTAAAAACTTTGATCCCAAGAAGGCCTGGTGTCACAACTGTAGACAGCATGGACACCAAACTGGAGACAAGGCCTGTCCCAAGAAAAGTCCCACAACTACTACTCCAGTTAGTACTGGAATAGCCAGTCTCCAGGTGGGCTCAACAGTGTGCCCAGAGCAAATCAGGGTCCACACTGAAACTACTTTAGTCTCAGAGGGTGGGGTGGATTTAGCCACACTTGCTGCCTGGCTGCCTAACATGAAAACATTCAGGCAGAGGCTCTTGATAAATGGGAATGAGGTAGAAGCCCTGATTGATACAGGTGTCAGTGTCACCATGGTGACAGACAAACTGGTTTCCCCAGGACAGTACCTGGCTGGACAGACATATCCAGTCTCAAATGCTGACAATGAAACGAAAGTCCATCCCATGGCAAAAGGAACTTTAGAATGGGGAGGGGTCACTGGCCTGAAACAGGTGGTAGTCTTCTCTGCAATTCCAGCAGAGTGTCTGCTAGGGAATGATCTGGAGTCCTCAGCATGGACTGAGGTAGAGCTCAAGACCCATGCAGCCATGCTGGGTATCCCTGAACTGGTGTGTCAAGACTAGAGCACAGGGTGAAAATGAAGTGTTGGAGTCTGGAATATTGGCCCACCCTTCCAAGAGTAAAGGAAAGAAGACTGGGGGACCAGCTTCTTCACAGCATAGGAAACAGAGCCTCTCTTCTCAGTAAGATGTTGTATCCCCTGAGGGAACTGAGTCCATGGGGCTCAAGACATATCTGATAGAGCTCTTTGGGCCCAGGGGAGCCCTCAAGGGAACAGCTGTGCCAGGGACAAAAGACTTGTCACACTCTTGAAGGCCTAAGACAGCAGGCAGCTGAGCAAGAAAAAGGTAATATCAGTGGAACCCACACGATCTATTGGGAAGATGGACTCCTTTACGCTGAGGCAAGACATCCCAAACCTGGTGCCACTAGGAGAGTGGTAGTACCTCAGGAGTTTAGGAAGTTCATTCTGACCTTAGCCCATGACGTTCCCCTTGCTGGGCATTTGGGACAAACCAAGACTTGGGAGAGATTAGTCACCATTTCTATTGGCCCAATATGTCCCAGAAGGCAAAGGAGTTTTGCAGCTCCTGTGTTGCTTGTCAAGCAAGTGGCAAGGCAGGTGGCCACCCAGAGGACCCCCTCATTTCACTTCCAGTGCTGGGGGTCCCCTTTGAGAGAGTGGGAGTGGACATAGTGGGTCCACTTGACCCTCCCACAACATCAAAGGAACCAATATATACTGGTAGTAGTGGATCATGCTACCAGGTACCCTGAGGCAATTCCCCTTAGGTCCACTACTGCCCCTGCAGTAGCCAAAGCACTGAGAGGTATTTTTACCAGAATGGGATTTCCTAAGGAGGTGGTTTCTGACAGAGGTACCAACTTCATGTCAGCTTACCTAATACATATGTGGAATGAGTGTGAGGTGACTTACATGTTCACCACACCATACCATCCACAAACTAATGGTCTTGTGGAGAGATTTAACAAGACATTTGGGGGCATGATCGTGTAGCTCCCTGAAAAACTCAAAAGGAGATGGGATGTCCTCTTGCCATGCCTGCTTTTCACCTTTACAGTGGTGGCACAGAAGGAAGTGTTTTATTTTCCCTTTGAGCTTCTGTTTGCCTATCCTTTAAAGGGACCACTTGCACTTGTAAAAGAAGGCTGGGAGAGACCTCTCCATGAGCCTAAACAAGATGTGGTGGGCTATGTACTAGGCCTCCGCTCAAGGATGGAAAAAGGCAAGCAAAAACCTTGAGGCCAGCCAACAACTCCAGAAGTTGTGGTATGACCAGAAAGCTGCTATGGTTGAGTTTCAGCCAGGGCAGAAAGACTAGGTTCTGGAGCCTGTGGCGCCCAGGGCACTTCAGGACAGATGGAGTGGCCCTTACCCAGTGCTAGAGAAAAAGAACTAGGTCACTTAGTGGACCCTGGGCACTAGCAGGACGCCCAAGTGGGTGATCCATGTTAACTGCCGTAAGCTCTAGAATTATAGGGCAGACTTAACCACGCTGATGGTTATTGATGAGGATCAGGAAGCAGAGAGTGAAGCTCTCCTTGACTTCCTCTCCACTGACCCTAAAGATGGCTAAGTAGATGGAGTGGTCTACTCAGACACCCTCTCCGGCCAACAGCAAGCTGACCGTAGGGAAGTCCTCCAGCAGTTTGCTGAGCTCTTTTCTTTGACCACTGGTCAGACACACTTGTGTACCCATGATGTGGACACAGGAGACAGTTTACCTGTCAAGAATAAAGTATTCAGACAGTCTGACCAAGTCAAGGAAAGCGTCAAAGTGGAAGTCCACAAGATGCTGGAATTGGGAGTGATAGAGCACTCTGACAGTCCCTGGGCTAGCCCATTGGTCTTGGTCCCCAAACCTCACACCAAGGATGGAAAGAGAGAGATTAGGTTTTGTGTGGACTACAGAGGGTTTAACTCTGTCACCAAGGGCAGATGCTTTGATTGATAAATTAGGTGCAGCCAAATTCTTAAGTACCTTTGACTTGACAGCAGTGTACTGGCAAGTCAAAATGGCACCTGGAGCAAAAGAAAAGACAGCATTCTTTAACACCTGATGGGTATTATTAGCTTACTGTTATGCCCTTTGGCTTAAAGAATGCCCCTGCCGCCTTTCAAAGGTTGGTGAATCAAGTCCTTGCCGGCTTGGAGTCCTTTAGTGCAGCATATCTAGATGATATTGCTGTCTTTAGCTCCAAGTGGCAGGATCACCGTGTCCACCTGAAGGTTTTGCAGGCCCTGCAAGCAGCAGGCCTCTCTATCAAGGCATCCAAATGTCTGATAAGGCGGGGCACAGTGGTTTACTTGGGACACCGTGTAGGTGAAGGCCAAGTTCAGCCATTACAACCCAAGATCCAGACTATTCTGGACTGGGAAGCTCCCACCGAGACAAGTCAGGACATTCCTTGGCTTGACTGGCTACTATTGGAGGTCTGTGAAGGATATGGGACCCTATTGACACCCCTCACAGAACTTACCTCCAAGAAAATGCCCAGAAAAGTTGATTGGACCTTGGACTGTCAAAAGTCCTTTGACACCCTGAAAGAAGCTATGTGCTCAGCACCAGTTTTGAAAGCTCCAGATTGTTCTAAGCAGTTCATTGTGCAGAATGATGTCTCTGAGCATGGGATAGGAGTAGTTCTATCCCAAACCAATGATGATGGCTTTGACCATCCTGTTGCTTTTATTAGCAGGAGGTTACTTCCCAGGGAGCAGCATTGGAGTGCCAGTGAGAGGAAGGCCTTTGAAGTGAATACCAAACAGGTATGGTCTCAACTTCTTCAGGGACCAAACAGCACAGTTCAAACTGACCACAGATGGCTTATGCAGATGAAAGGAGAGAACCTACACTGTTGAGATTGTCCATATCCCTATAGGGAATGGACTTTGTAGTGGAACACACACCTGGTACTGCCCATAACAATGCAGATGGCCTTCCAGGTTCTTCCACTTAGAAAATGGAGACTCTCTTGGGAAAGGTTAGTATCATCCTCTTTAGTTTTGGGGGTGGGGGGTTGTGTAGGAAAATGCCACTCTTGGCATGGTTACCTCCTAACCTTTTGCTTTTGTTGATGCTAGTTATGATTGAAAGTGTGCTGGGACCCTGCTAACCAGGCCCCAGCACCAGTGTTCTTTCCCTAAACTGTACCTTTGTCTCCACAATTGGCACAGCCCTGGCACTCAGATAAGTCACTTGTACTTGGTACCCCTGGTACCAAGGGCCCTGTGTCCAGGAAAGGTCTCTAAGGGCTGCAGGATGTATTATGTCACCCTGGGGACCCCTCACTCAGCACATGCACACTGCCTCACAGCTTGTGTGTGCTGGTGGGGAGAAAATGACTAAGTCGACATGGCACTCCCCTCAGAGTGCCATGCCTACAACCCACTGCCTGTGGCATAGGTAATTTACCCCTCTAGCAGGCCTTACAGCCCTAAGGCAGGGTGCACTACCCCTACAGTGTCTAAGCCAACTCTTCGACATTGTAAGTGCAGGGTAGCCATAAAGAGTATATCGTCTGGGAGTTTGTCAAACACAAACTCCACAGTTCCATAATGGCTACAATGAATACTGGGAAGTTTGGTATCCAACTTCTCAGCACAGTAAATCCACACTGATGCCAGTGTGGGATTTATTGAGAAATGCACACAGATCGAACCTTAAAGATGCCCCCTGTATACCAGTCCAACTACTAGTGCTAGGCTGACCGGTTTCTACCAGCCAGCCCCATCCAGACAGGTTTCTGGCCACATGGGGTTGAGTGCCTTTGTCACTCTGTGGCCAGGAACAAAGCCTGTACTGGGTGGAGGTACTTCTCACCTCCCCCTGGTGGAACGGTAACACCTGGCAGTGAGTTTCAAAGGCTCAAGCCTGGTGTTACACAGCCCCAGGGCACTCCAGCTAGTGGAGATGCCAGCCCCCCGGACACAGCCCACACTTTTGGCTGCAAAGTCCGGAGGAGATAATGAGAAAAAGGAGGAGTCACCCTCCAGTCAGGACAGCCCCTGAGGTGTCCTGCGCTGTGGTGACCCCTGCCCTAGGAAATCCTCCATCTTGTTTTGGAGGATTGCCCCCAATGAGATTAGGGATATGCCCCCCTCCCCACAGGGAGGAGGCACAGAGGGTGTAGCCACCCTCAAGGACAGTAGCTATTGGCTACTGCCCCCTAGACCTAAACACACCCCTAAATAAATTGAGTATTTCAGGGTGATCCAGAACCCAGGAAACCAGATTCCTGATGACCTACAACAAGGACTGCTGACCTGAAAGCCCCGCAGAGACGACGGAGACGACAACTGACTTGTCCCCAGCCCTACCGGCCTGTCTCCAAACTCAAAGAACCTGCACAGCAACGCATCCAGTGGGACCAGTGACCTCTGAGGACTCAGAGGACTGACCTGCACCTAAAGGACCAAGAAACTCCGGAGGACAGAGGCTCTGTCCAAATCTACAACCAAGAAACCAACTTTAAAGAAGACTCCAGCCTCACTCCGGAAGCGTGAGTCTTCACACTCTGCACCCGACGCCCCCGGCCCGTGTCCAGAGAAACCAACACCGCAGAGAGGACCCCCAGGTGATTCCCAACGACGTCGACACCCTGAGTCGATCTCTGCGCCCCCACAGCGATGCCTGCAGAGAGGATCCAGAGGCTCCCCCTGACTGTGACTGCCCGGTAACAAAGGAACCCGATGCCTGAAAGAACCACTGCACCTGCTGGCCCCAGGCCTGAGAGAAACCAACTACCGGTACAGGAGTGACTGGCAGGCGGCCCTCATCCTTGCCCTGTCGGTGGGTGGCCCAAGAAGCCCCCCTGTGCCCTGCCTGCATCGCCAGAGTGACCCCTGGATCTCTCCATTGATTTCTATCTAAAACCCGACACCTACTTCAAACACTGCACCCCGGCCACCCCTGTGCCGCTGAAAGTGTTTTTTGTGTGTCTATTTGTGATCCCCCCCCCAGTGCTCTACAAAAAACCCCTGGTCTGCTCCCCAAGGATGCAGGTACTTACCTGCTAGCAGACTAAAACCGGAGCACCCCATGTCCCCATAGGTGCCTATGCTATTTGGCCCCGACTTTGACCTCTGCACCTGACCGGCCCTGTGTTGCTGGTGCTGGGTATTTGGGGTTGGCTTAAATCCCCAAAGGTGGGCTGCCCATGCCCCGGAGACTGAACTTGTAAGTGCTTTACTTACCTGAAAAACTAACCAATACTTAACTCCTCCAGGAACTAGCTTGCCATTTTTGCCAAAACTCTGTACATTACTGTTTTAATTCAAAGTTCCATATTTTCTATATAAAAACCTATTGGCCTGGAGTTAAGTCTTTGAGTGTGTGTTCTCATTTATTGCCTGTGTGTGTGTACAATAAATTATTACCTCTACCCTCAGATATGCCTACCGCTCGACCAAACTACCACAAAATCGAGCATTAGTATTATCTAATTTTGCCACAATCAACCTCTAAGGGGAACCCTTGTACTCTGTGTACTCTATCTCTCACTTTGAGATAGTATATACAGAGCCAACTTCCTACAGGGAGCCCAAACCATGTACTAAAAAAGTAGAATGCAAACACGGGCCCCACCTAGGTAAGTAAATCGTGCAGAGGGGAGCTGAGAGTACTAGGAAGCCACACCAGCAGGATTAAAACACTGGATTTCCCTAAAACCACCCCAAAAGATGAAAAGAAGTAAAAGAAGACACCCAGAACAGCCTGCAAGGAACCAGCAGTGGAATACCAAAGATGGAGACCTGTGGAGAGAGGGGACCAAGTCCAGAAGTGTCTGTGGAGTCCAGGGGGAGTAGGAGAGACTACCCACCCAGAGGTACCTTTTGGAGTTGGTCGACAAAGATGGAAGACAGGTCAGGGCTGCAGCACAGAAGCTGGAGAGGCGTTCCTGGTGCATACAAAAGGTGTCCCACGCTGGAAGCTGGATTGCAGATAGGTGTCGGTGAAGGATTTCCACCCACAAGCCTTGGCAAAGGCAAACTCGCGTTTGGAGGAAAAGGGGTGCTGCCTGGGATTAGCAGGGTCCAGGAGGACTCTACCTGGGGGGGTGGGGGCTTTGGGGGGAAGTCACAGGGACCATCCGCGTCGCAGAAGGCCCACAGGAGCAGAGGTAGCAACCACAGGTGTTCCACAGGACAGGGACACGGAAGTCACAGAAGCAGCCCACTCAGCACCACAGAAGTTGCTCCTACATCGTCAGAAGACCGCGCAGAGGCCCAGGAGTTGCAAGAGGGAGTGCTGGGGGCTAGAGCTACACGTTGTCTGAAGTTCCCCTTGGAGGTGAAGCAAACAAGCCTTGGCAGCGTCAAAGGACACGGTGCACCGGGTACTGTCTTCTGTGTAGTGGAAAGGTCTTATCACCACCAAAGTGCGACAGCTGGTAGAAAGGACCAAGGGAAACACTCCTGACCACCCATGTTGCAGGACCCACGCCACTCAGGATGAGGGGAGATCTACGCAGCCGGTCGTCGTTGCAGCCAGGTACCTGTAGTTACAGGGGAGTGATGCCTTCACCCCAAGGGAGATTCCTTCTTCTTCTTGTGCAGGCTGAAGAGTTGCAGTCTTCTGAGGATGCACAGCCGGAGAAGTGTTGCAAAGCTGACAGCGATTCTGGATACAATGTTGCAGAAGAGTCTTCCTCGTGGATCTGCAGCTTGCTGGTTCCTGGAGGGTCCAGTTGCGGTTCTGGAGGTCAGAGGTCAAAGCAGAAGTTGCAGAGGAGTCCTGCTGGAATATTGCAAGCAAAATCTGAGGACCCTCCCCAGAGGAAAACCTTATATAGCCCAGAGAGTGGGGTTGGTCACCTTACCAGGTAACTACCTATCAGAGGGTGACGTCACCTGCCTGGCCTGGCCACTCAGATGCTCCCAGAGTTCCCTGCCAACCTTAGAATCAAGATGGCAGAACCCAGGGAACCTCTGGAGGAGCTCTGGGCACCACCTCTTAGAACTGTCTGTAGTTCCCCACAAAATACTGCCAAACATGCAGAATATTCTCATGGAGAACAAAGGAGAAACCAAACACCCAGACCCCAGATCACTAAACCTTGCAATCTTGCTCCTGAAGTCCTAGAATTTGGTTAACTCAGTCTCCCACAACAGTGTATTAACATTCCTTAAGAAGCATGCAGGCATACTACCTGGGCCTGTTACGCTGCCAAATAGAAAAGATTTGTTCACTGTTGTCATTCCAAATACATTGATCCCTTAACAGCCATTTTCCTTTCTTTGTGTACAGTTGATATTTTGATAATTTATATTTGATGGTTTGTGTTTGCAAAGGACATTTTGTAGTATGTTTCACTTGCAACCAATACATTTGACGTTGTGTAATGTATTTGCTCCAAATGTGTATTTTTCTGGAAGTGTTTAAAAGCCTTTAATATTTGTCATCTTAATTCTTATTCCATTAACAGTGTAACATATTTTTCTGATTTCAGTAAATGCTACTCATCTTGCATCACCGCAGTCCAAATCTCAAACTCCAGTGACTTCTACACAAGTGATGGCACCTGTTCTTTCCTCTCCCACCACAGCTACTGTTGTAGGAACAAGCCAAGTACAGGGAAGTAGTGGTGCTCCTATGTCTGTCTCTCTTCAGTCCCTTCAGTCGCTGCCTGTGATATTGCATGTTCCGGTCATGCAAAGCACCATGCAAAATGCTACCGTCATGCAAAGTACAACAGGAACGCTGGTCACCAACCAGCAATCAGGTAATATGGAGTTTATTCCCGCTCAGTCCCAGGGTAATGTTGGAACCATGAACAAAACACCAGTTTCCTTGACACCCGCGATCACATCCAAACCAAATAACAGCCCGTCTTTGCCAACTCCTACCATGCAAAGGAACTCTCCTGCCAGCGGTGCCTCCTCAGGCCCCACGCTCTCTGTCCATGCAGTTTCTACCGCACAGCCTGTTGCTCAAGCAGCAAGGACTTCTTTGCCTGCTTTAAGCACTTCTGGACAGTATACTGCTGCGGTCAACAGAACTCAGGCACAAATGAAAATTCCAGTCTCTTCATTTAGCAGCCCTACTTCTGTGGAAACCCCTGCTCCACCAAGAACAGGTGAGTAGTGATCAGTAAATTCACAGCTTATTGCATGCCTACACATCGTACTTGTGCCTTGTGGGTGGTATTCTTGCTAAATGTGTGCCCCTATCCAAATATATTGAAATAATAAATGAAGTCCTTTCTGTCCTTTTAGATAGTCAACTCAACCGAACGCCAACCTCTGACTCCATAGTGGCAAAGAGGGCAGCCGAGAGCACCACACAGGTAGGCTGTCAGATTTCCTTTTGAAAATGATGTGGTCAACCTTGGCTTGGTATTAGTTAATGGTGGCAGGCTGTGCCATATCTTAGTTGGTGGGTTTTCTGTTCATATGATATCAATAATAGAATTGTTCTTGATTCCTCTGCAAGAACTACTTGGTGATGAGCCAGGTTAATTGAAACTGGATGTTTTGTTTCTCTATCAGTGAATCTTCATTCACTATCAAATCTTCGTTCTATCACTTTTCATTATTATTCCTAAACATTGAGTCGTCCCGCCCATGTGCTGGATCTAGTAACTCATGCATAATAGATAAGAAACTTGCATCAAAACCAATCATTTCAACCGCAGACCATTTTAGCATGGTGATGGCTGTACTCTACAAAAAAACATTTTGAAAAGGACAAACATGTTTGATTCACTTAATGGGTAGATATTTTTTGTTTTTATGGGTTGTTTGATTTCTTGTCCCATCATTTTTTATCTTAACCATGTCTAGACAAGCCATGGACAACAGTTGTGTGACCTTGTTTGTTCCAAGCACTACAAGAGCCTTATCAAAGCCTTTCTTCCTAATTAAAGATACCAGATTATTTTTGATGTTTTAAGTATGTAAACATGCAGAAATGTAAAGTGAAATCTGTAGCAGTTAACAAGTGAGACAGTAATTGAAAGAAAAAAGCCTTTCATTGGGAAATGTTGGAATATTTTTTGTGAGATCAGTTTTTTTAACAGACCGTTTAGTTTAAAACTAAGTAAACACAATTAATTTTTCACCTGTGGTTGTTGATTGACCATGGCTTTTCTTAGTGTATGGGAGGAGAAAATGATTTATGAGAAATATTTTTTTTTCCCTGTTGATCCTAACTTGTGTCTCACAAGCGTAGAAAAAGCTTCTAATCATACATACCTTACTAAACTATCTCGGAAAGGTGAGATTATGAAGTAGGCAAATAAGTCCACTCGAATTTCTCTTATAGACAACTACTCTTACCTATATTATTTCCAATATCGTCATTTAAATCCTAATACCTAGTGTGCAAATTATGCGTGTAGCATGTGCTGCTGTAGATGAAATGCTCTGCTTATTTCTGACATCTAATGTTGGGCACAGACATTTGGAGATTCTTTTTCATTGAAAAAGTATTTGTTCTTGAGATATCTTGTGACTTCTCCTTGGAGTCCACAGTGCACTAGGAAAAGGACTCTGCCTCAGGTTGTGTTTTATTTAGCCATCAGAGCAGACCTGAGTCGTCCTGAAATCTGCAGCTGGATCTGATGTTGCAGAAGATTATGTTGGGTTGCAAGAAAGTCCTAGGCTTAAGACAAAGACCACACCCAAAACTACAGTACCTCAGCTGATAGCTGAAGAGGGACCCTCTGTGGTTTGACCTCAAACAGTCTTTTATAGGCAAAGTACCACTCTTGAAGGAGTCTGGCATCGAGGCCAGACACTCCACACAAGAGGTACCAGAATTTGGGTTCGACCTCCGGCACAAGCCCACTCAGCTCCAAAGAGCCACCTCTCATCTAGAGATGCCTGGAGCCATGGGCTTCCAGATGTGGCACCAAGCCACACCCACTTACCCTCGAGGAATAAATAATTCAGTCTGAACCAAAAACAGCTTAGAAGCAGTCTCTGAGGAAGATCTCGACACCACCTTCAGCTAAGTGACGGGACTCCACTCTAAATATCGAGCTCCCACAGGTGTCTGATGTCAGGCAGCAAAAGCTATAAATACACATCCTTCATCTGGGAAAATCTTGCTTGGCCTTCTCATCAGGAGTCGGAGCCAATTTAGCCAGCATCCTTAAGTAAGAGAAGGCTCATATATCAGAGTACTCAAAAAGCTTCCCTATACCGACGAAGAGTGGTGATCAGGCCCCTATACTCTTACTATAATCTTTACCTTCTCCACAGTCCCCACCAAAACACCAAAACATTGCCACCATAGTTTCCTCTCGGAACACTTTTACCACTGGATTCAGTACATTTCTTCCACACTAATTCAATCATGGCAGTCAGTGTGGTGCTCAGTATCCCTATGTTGACATTGTACCACCTAGGGATAGAGATGACCCATGGGAAGGACTATAATGTAGATACTTAGTATGACAATACCATACCTGGTCAAGGTCTTGCTTCCTGAAGATGCTACAGCCTATCTTGGTGTAATACAAATGTCAGCTGACCTCCACAAAGTCAGACTACATGTGGTGGAAGAGGTGGATGATTTCCTAGTGGAAACGTTGTCTGAGACTGACGTATCAGTGCAATTTCGGCCTATGTAAAAATTAAGAGATGAAATACACAGGTGACAATTTTAAAGGGTCATTGAAGGTTCAGGTATGACACCAAGGTTTGAAAAGAAATATAAGCCTCTTTCAGACTACCCACTATATGCTCAATACCCAGTGGTCGTCCATGAGGCCAAGACAAGAGCATGTTCCCAAGCTACTGGAGATGCCCTGTCTTTTGACAAGGAGAGCAAAAAAGATAAACACAGGAGGCAACACGTTGCAGTGGGAGCAACAGCGCAGTGCTGTATAGCCTACACAGTAGGCCTCCTTTTAAAGTATGATTGTTGTCATTGGAAGAAGATGAAGCAGCTGACTAAGCATATGCGAGAAATGTACCCTGGAAGGGGAGCATGGTAGGGAAGACTGAAATGGTGAAGGAGGACAAAAGAACATCCAATGCTGATATTAGGTGCGCCCTGGATGCAGCTGATGCAACCTCCTTTGTAGTCAAAACAAACATCATTCTATGATGAGGGTGCACATGTCTGACTTTTGCTCAGAGGTCCAGCACTTGATTAATTTACTTGTTGATGACAAGCATATGTTCTGGCCACAGGGCGACAGTATGCTCAAAGATAAAAAAAAGTATCCGAACACTGCTAAGATGGGGCACTACAAAGTCCAGCTCCCATGACTCATTTTTGAAGGGAACAAACAAGTGGGTGCTAAAACTGCAACCACAACAAAGCCCTCAGGCTTCCAACAGCACAAGACTTTCAGGAGGGCAAGCAACAACAAGAATCTGTTTAGGTGGGCACACTGGCAACAGTGAGGGGAAAGAGTCATCTCATTACTTCTGTTGAGGGGAGAATCAGGTAAGTCCTGCCAAGTAGGGGGAAATCGCCTCGGACAAATGGGTCTTATCTGTTGTCCATCAAGGATACTGCTTAGTTTCATACCACACCACTCAAAATCACACCTCTGCAACATGAATCAGTGAAGAATACCAACGACTGCTACTGGAGGAAGTGCAAGCATTTCTTAGCAGAGGTGATATTGAACTGGTACCCACAGACGAGCAGAGTTAAGGGGTGGACTCAGTGTACTTTCTCATTCTTAAAATCAGACTGTACCCTGCACCTTTTTTCAAGCTCCGATCGCTGAATCAGTACATCCTGTAGTAACATTTCCCAGTCACAGCACCTGCAGGACATCGTCCCCCTGCCATGCAGATGAGGTAACACAGACCGTCAACCTCAAGGACGCCATCTTCCACATCCCTAGTCATCTGGCACATCACTGCTACCTCTGGTTAGTGGTAAGTGGACAAGACTCTCAGTTCAAAGTTATACCATTTAGGGTTATAACTGTCTCATGGATGTTTATCCAAGGCAGTGATGACGGCACACCTTTGGTGCAGTGCCATTCATGTGTTTCCACACTTGGATTTGATTTTCGATGATTACTTCTAACTATGGATTTGTCAGCTGTAGTACCTCCCCAGGTGTCAGACTGGATCCAGAAACTTTAAAGCTTTCACGTCGCCAGTAAAGGGCACTAGCGTTGTAACGATGCTGGAAGTGGCATCTGATTAAGGCTACGGAGCCATATATAACACCATCACCGGTGCAATGTCAGTTCTTTTTCCCATGCCTTCGGCACAGGTCAGCTGCTGTGCGCTCTCTGATGAGCTTCCTCACTCATTTTAAATCTGTGCAGTACCATGTCTCCCAAGAAATCAGGGTTTAACCATGTAAAGGTTGAAAAGGACAGATGTCCATTAAAGACCCACACTCTGTCTGCCTCTGTTGCCTCAGTTCGGACCATGGCTTCCAGAACTGTGAATTCTGTTGCAGTGTGCACTGCACCCGAAGGCCGTAAGAGTGGCAAGCTTAAGTCTTTATACCCAGGCACAGACGACATTTGACGACATTCAAGACCCCGCTCCAGGTCACCTTCCTCACATGCTTCTGGTGGGGAGAGGAAAAAAAAAACACAGGAAACTTAAAACCACACCAAAGATAATTCACTTTGTGTATTCCCTCCACAACCCCCACCCCCCTCCCCCCTCCACAACAACATCATTCAACAATGTAGTGGAAATAGCAGCTTAGGTGTTGGATCTCCAGCTGCTGACGATGCACGTTGAAATTCATGTCCTTACAGAGGTTAATTTGCCCTCTGTTCCAACTGCAGAACATCTTCTTCTG
The DNA here is from genome assembly GCF_031143425.1 of Pleurodeles waltl. Lineage (NCBI taxonomy): Eukaryota > Metazoa > Chordata > Amphibia > Caudata > Salamandridae > Pleurodeles > Pleurodeles waltl. The sequence goes on along the minus strand of NC_090443.1, from coordinate 296,566,000 downwards.
TACAATGATGACGTTCTGGATCCCGTCTTAACGGCATGGGAGAAGCCATATTCTGTGCTGGCGCTTAATGGGCTAGTGGCACGCTGCTTTCTCCCCACACTGTGACACCTATCCTTTCTGTTAACCCAGCTTTTGCCTGAGAGTTTGGTTATATAAACCTTCTGCTCATCTGGTTGGTCAGAGGTGCTTTCCTCACAGTAGCAGCTGACAGAGAATCTGAACGCCTGGAGGCTTGAGGAAAGAAAGACTTTACAGCAGGGAGATTGGGCCTGAAATCTGTCAATGCCAACTGCCTCCTCACACAATACAACCATGCTTTGTTGTTTATGGCACAAATGGTGAATCTTCATGTACCAGAGGACATAGGACCTAATTTTCAGGAAGTTATTGAAGATGGGCGGAACACCTCTTGCCACATTATAAAATCCGATCTAGACATGGGGGATTCTGTGGTTTTGTCAATAGGAAGTTCCATTTTACTTTTGAAGCGTCACTTCTAACCTTTCTCCCATTGTTTACAATAATCTGATTTCCCCTTCGATTGGGTGTGGTTGTTTGACAACAAGGTTGATTTGGCTGTTCCCTGGAACTACAGCTTCTTGCCCTCCTCAAGAGATTATCACAAGTTTGTGTTTTTGTGGCTTCTCGAAGGGATTCTCATTATATCAACAACCTCAGCAACAGGTGAACCAGCTTGTTAGACAGTACCATGGTAAAGCCACAGGGAAGGGCCGCGGATCCATCCAACAGCCATCCTCTTCATCCACCCCAGGCACCGCCAACAAAGCAGACCTAGTTTGCTCTCCAAGTATCACTTGAAGCCTGTGGTAGGTTGGACGTCCTATTTTCTCCCTGCCTGGAAGTCCATCTCGCCAGACCTGTACCTCCTACAGATAATAAAAAGAGGTTACCCCCTTCCCTTCCTTCAGGCTCCACCCTCCTCTTCACTGCCAGACTACCTAGCCATATTACAGTAGGAGGTATGGCAATTTTACAGCAAAGAGCATTGGAGTTAGCACCTGAGCAGGAAAAGGGCCAAGGAAGTTACACATGTTGTTTTCTGGTCCCCAAGAAGGAAGGCGCGATCTGTGTCTGGTCATTCGTCAAGAAATGTAACTTCTTCCTCAAAAAGGAAAAGTTCAAGATGCTGACCCTAGCTCAATTGTTACTAGCGTTGGAGCTTGGAGACAGGATGCTGTCATTTAATCTGCATGATGCATACTTCCACCTCCCTATCCTGTGGTCGCACAGGAAGTACTTGAGGTTAGTGGTGGGTGGTACGCACTAACAATTTGCAGTACTACTGTAGGAAGTTGGCTCTGTATATACGATCTCGAAGTGAGAGATTGTGTGCACAGAGTCCAAGGGTTCCCCTTAGAGGTTGATAGTGGCAAAATTATATAATACTAATGCTCTATTTTGTGGTAGTGTGGTCGAGCAGTAGGCTTATCAGAGGGTAGTGTTAAGCATTTGTTATACACACACAGGCAATACATGAGAACACACACTCAAAGACTTAACTCCAGGCCAATAGGTTTTTATATATAAAAATATTATTTTCTTAATTTATTTTAGCACCACAAGATTCATAAATGTGAGCTGATGTTTTTGACCTTAAAGGGTTGCGTGTTTTTGTAAACACCAGGACAATGAAATCCAGATGTTAACGCTGGATGTGAACCTTTTGCTGTTTTCACCATAACAAAGTAGACCTATCCTACTTTTTTGCAGAAGGTACCTTCTTGTTTTCATTTAAATCTGATTTTCTTTGCTGGTTTCTTCCTGAACCTGGTAACTCTGGTTGCACATGTTTTTTCACAAATTGTGCATAAAAGAGCTTTGAAGTAATAAATCTAATTGACAGTCATCTAAATCAACTAGGCAGTTTCTGATCTCTGGTGCCTAGTGTAATGCTGGTAAACAAGTGAATAAACAGTCAATTTCTAAGTACAACATGGAGTACATTAAGTTGTCGCTTCTGGGTCGCCTTAGGGATCACTTAACCGAAGGTGAATAAAGCTATGGATCCTCTTTTTCAACATATTCCAATTTTGTTGTTTGCTAAAGCAGCAGCATGACGAGCTGTGCATACCTTTTGTGCTCACTATTGCTTAAATTCAGATGCCATAACCTCTGAAATAGTTTGCTTAACTGAACTGTTAAATTGTCCACCTTTCAATTGTGGCACTGAGATTGATTCTGGAGAAGAGCCCTTGCTGGAGAAGGGAACGTTATTTAGCTTTGATAATAAACCACCAAATAGGGATTCTCTCCAGATTCATAACCATTCCTCCTCTAATGAAAGTTCGTGACTGCCAGTATTTCCTGCATGTAAAATTGAGGTACATGTGCTGATTCCTGGCCCCAAAATAAGGTCTATGCATTGACTACAGGTTTTTTATAAATGGCTTTACTAGTGTTTTATTCCATTAGTTTTTTTTCTTTGGTTAAACACTTTTATTTCTCTCTTTAAAAAAGTTAAGGAGGTAAAAAAATATGTAAAAATAGTGTTGTCTCCAAGGTCTAGCTTAAGGTCTAGGACTCTTAAGGTAAATAATCTACAAATGTCTCACTGGAAAACATCTTTTATCTGTTTTTAACATTGCTAATTTTTAATCCCTTTAAAACTTGCAGCTTTAAAAAAAAGTTTTGGTACTGGCCCTTATATAAGTTGCAGTCCAACCATAAAACTAAGAATTGCAACATTTGCTAGTTCATTTCAGCCAGAGATTAAAAATATATATGAGATGGATTCTGCCTTCAGGAGACATTGTTTCCTCTGGAACATAATCAGCCAAAATTGTTCTGATAAATTGTTTCCACAAAATCAAAAGAAAAGACAGCATATATCCATTCTTCGCCTTCTGGAGATCAAATGTGCTAACTTTTATAAAGGTAGCAAGTGGAATCAGGTTGCACATTCAGGGAATGGTCCTTTAAATAAATTTAAATAAACGCATGCTCCAGGGTTTTATGTTAGACCACTGTGTATCAACAGTACATTGGAATAACAATTCCTCCTCTACCACAACGTCAGTGTAGAAAATTTACTGTTAACAATTTGTTGACAATATTAGTGTCTGTGAGATGAGCCCTTGTCAGACAAATAATCAATTGTTTCTGTTGGCAAGGCCCTCCTCAAGCTTATGGCAAGTGAACTCCAAAGACTGCCACCTCCTTGCTGCTGACTGGACACAGGCTCAATTGTTATGACTTGTTAATTTCTCTTCCAAGGGATCCTCATCAGTCATAAACATTAAATATTCCCCCATATAGAAACACGCATGCATATATATGTGAAATGTATGAAAAATAATACTTTAGTAGAGAATTTCAATACCAATATAATATATACTTGTGTAAACAGTAATGCAGTCTATGTTGAGAAAACAGGCTAAAGATGCTTTTATTTTTTAAACATAAAATAAAAAACCTTCAATTAAAGGTACAAAACTTTCTGTAATCCAAGTATAAGGTATAGAAAGTACAAGTAATCTATAATAAAATGGAAAAAAACTACATTGAAAATAAAGGAGCATTATTAGCCAATAGGCTGCATGAGGGTTAACCCAGCAGAATAAAAAAACTGGCACAGTGCCTTTAAGACCCTGAACACCTCCAGTATCCCACCATACTTCATGGGTGAGAGTGAGGTGACTGTTGGTTCACAGTTAGGTCAGTTCTTTTTTTCAGCTCCTCCTGTGAGGATCCTGGAGCATTGAGCTCTCATTTTTCTGGTAATTTGTCCAGAAAAATAGTCTAAATTTTTTTTCTCTGCTTTACTCGACGGCTTCCCTTATTGCCTGAGTAAAGTTACAATTGTTTTCTTTAAAAAAATGCCTTAACTTTTTGTGAAATGTCCTTGTGGGAAGAAGGCCCAGTCAGACCCACACTCTATGTGCATAGTGTGTTTGCCTCAGAGTCACTGCTCTGACACCTGCAGGCATTGTAAGAATCTGTCCAAAGAACTCTAAAGGACAGGGAAAGAATTTGTTTGCATAGACTACATGAAAGAGAGAAGACTTTATCCGTCTCTCTTACTAGGAAGATTTCTAAAGACTCTTCTGAAAAACGGCGAGCCAGTTCGACGTCAGCTGGTAGGAAAATTGCTGTCTGTTTACCATCGACGTCATCCCTTCCATCGTCGCATCACCAGATGTCGAAGAGTAAACCGCCGTCGACGGCGATTCAGGCAACGTCGAGAGACATGATGTAGAAGACTCAACTCCGTCTTCGGGATAGATCTCCGTCAACGGTCCCCCACCGATCGATGTCGAGTGGGCACATCCGAAGATGAGTCACCATCCTCTGACGTCAAGAAATCCGACGTCGAGGGCGACCTCAAGAACATGGTTGAGGTCGCCACATCATTTGGCATCAAGATGCTCATCAGCCTTGGCTCAACGTCAAGACGCTCAACGTCGAAGCATGCCCCTACAATGGGCTGCAAGTTGCTGTCGAGGCACTCAGAAGTCAGAGAAGTCTGTCGATGTCAGGAACTCGTATATCTCTGTCGACGACAGTGCAATGTCGATTGATGTCGAGACAACCATCACCAGTGACACCTGCCTCGCAGAAAGCAACGCTACGTATCAGTCCTCCTCAGAAGTCATCGACAGGACTACAACCGACTGCTGAGACTGCTCTACCTCATCAAGGTCCAGTGGTCACTATACAGAGTGGGTCATCTGGGGACATCAACGCCTATAAACCTGTCTCCGACATGGTTGGAAAGCCTTAAGACACTGGCTTCCCCAGACTCACAATACTCGCGCCTATATTCGCCATCACCAACGACGCCAGCCGAATGGACAATGCCAACATCGGACCAGCCCAGTCCTTGACACCGACGCAGCCCGTCAAGATCACTCACCAGGAGTAGGTCGTGATCCAGACGGCGGTCTAGATCTAGATCCTCTAGACCACGTCAACAACGACGCAGGTCCCCTGTGTGGTCAACAGCATCGGAGTCTTCAATTAGACAGTATTCACCAACCCTAACTAATACTCCTCGGCAAGAGTGTCGCCAGTGGACGATATAACAACCTTCAACAAAGTGTTGGCTAGAGGGGTCCAGAAGCTTAATATAGACATTCCAGAGCCGACAACTGCATCGTCAGTAATTTTTGAGACACTACATCATCGTATGTCTTCTAGGCAGTTGTTACCACTGGTGCCTGGTCTTCTACAACCGGCTATGGACACGTTTTTGGCTCCTGCAAGCCTGCGTTCAGCACCAGCTAGGATCCTAAAGAAGTATAAGGACTCGGAGCAGGATCCTTTATTTCTAAGGGTTGATCCACCACCAGACTCTTGTTATTTTAGCCGCTGCCCATAAGACCCATTCAGTGGCCTCATCAACAGTGCCCCCAGATAAGGAGAGCAAACATCTGGATTAGTTGAGCAGAAAAATGTGTGGCACCTCGGCAGCTTTCATGAAGGTCTCTAGTGCCTCTGCACTGTTGGGGAGATAGCACTGTTCTTTGTGGGAGACTCTGAACAGGTTCGTAGAGATATTGCCTAGGGAAGATAGGCAATATTTCCAAGAGATCCTTCAGGAGGGGAGTGTCCAACCAGGTTATCAGTGCTGCTGCAGATGGCTTGGACTTGGCGGCTCATGGCTACGCATATGGCATTTGTGCAAGGCATTCCTCTTGGCTACGCCTTACAGGGTTGAAACCGGAAGCCCAACACCGCAATCCTGAACCTGCCATTTAATGGGAACTCATTATTTGGGTCGCATACTGAGGATGAGATGGGTAGGATGAAATCAGAAGTGGACCCGATGAAAGCAGTGGGACTAGATAGGTGCAAAAACTATAGACGAAGGTACAGGCTGTATGATAGGTGCCCTTATCAACAGAGGGTTCAAACCCCTCATTGGGCCCAAAGACCCCAGCAGAAGCAAGGGCGACTGTTTTTTCAGTCCTGCAAAACGACACGAGAACGTGGACCAAGCAGGCCACATCAGTCTACCCCCAAAGCATTGGGCAATCAATGAGGATTTGCTTCCCCTAATCCTGTCTACCACTCCAGGGGGATGGGGGGTATTGCGAATTATGTAAACGAGTGGCATGCCATAACAAGCGACAAATGGGTGCTGAATATTGTCGAGAATGGATATTCACTTCATTTCAAGTCTTCTCCCCCTCTGGTGCTCCCAACGAGAGCAAAGTGTACTCACCAGTCATTGCTACGAAAGGAGGTTCTCATCCTGTTGCAAAAAAAGAGCGATAGAAAAGGTTCCATCTTCTCAAAGAGGAACTATTTCCTAGTGAAAAAGAAAGGCCAAGAATGGGTTTTCAGACCCATTTTGGATCTGAGACATCTGAACAAATACATTCGAAAAGAAAAGTTCAGAATGCTAGCCCTTCACCAGATGTTCCCTCAGCTTCATCGAGGATCTGCAGGATGTGTACTTTCACATCCCGGTTATAGCAAAGCTCTGAAAATGTCTTCGCTTCGTAGTGGCATCGCAACACTACCAATTCAAGGTGCCGCACTTCGGGCTAAAATCAGCCCCTTGAACATTCTCCAAATGTGTAGACAATAGTGGCGCACTTGATTAAAAAAAATAAAAATAAAATTATCTTCATTTATCCATATCTAGACGATTGGTTGCTAAAAGCCATCACGGCAGAGAAAACCTTGAATCATCTCAACGTAGTTCTGAACACTTCAATTCTCTGGGTCTGCAGGTCAATTTTCAAAGGTCCAACTTCACTCCAACTCAGACACTCCATTACCCAGGGGCAATGCTAGACACCAATGTAGAAAGAGTGTATCCTTTGGAGGAGAGACTATCATCAGTAGCACAGAAGTGTCACACTCTTCTTCACACTCTGAGGCCTACGGTCAGACAAATAGCGTCACTACCGGGCTCCATGGCCTCCTGCATTTTTACTGTCCCGAACGCCAGATTGCACATGAGACCTCTTCAGGAGAATCTGGAAGATCAGTGGAGTCAACTCACAGCCAAATGGGAAGACAGAATAACCTTTTCAACTGTGGCAAAGACATCATTACAAAGGTGGACTCGCAGTCAACATCTGTTGGTGGGGGTTCCTTTTCACCAGATCACTCCTTCCGAGACCCTAGTAACAGATGCATCACTACAAGGTTGGGGAGCTCACATGGGGCCTCTCCAAGCACAGGGCCTATGGTCCAAAAATGAACAGAGTTAACACATCAATCTGCTGGGACTGAGAGCGATCCACCTGGCTCTCAAGTCTTTTTCTCCATCCCTCAAGCCATTTTATTCCAAACAGACAACATGACCTCGATGTATTATCTGAACAGATGGGGGACAAGATCTCGTCCTCTGTCTTGAGTCACAAACCATCTGGCACTGGCTAATGGTGAGGAGGATGTCAGTCACAGCGGTCCACCTTTCGGGGGAACAAAACTCAAAAGCGGATTTCGTAAGTTGAAGTCTATTAGACTCCCACGACTGGGTGCTTCACGACGATGTTGTAGCAGACATTTTCCATTGGTGGGGTCATCCTCAAATAGACCTGTTTGCAGACGACATCAACACAAAATGCCCAGACTTCGCATCCAGGTTCTATCGACGAGGGATGAAGGGGAATGCCCTGTTGATAGACTGGTCAGGGACATTTCTCTACGCTTTTCCACCGATCTCTCTGATACCTGCGGTGATCAATAAGTTTTACAGGTCCAAAACCAGGATGATACTCATAGCCCCGGAATGGCCTCGGCAATACTGGTACACAGATCTCCTCCAGTTGTCAGAACAACCTCACAAGAGGCTGCCGTGCAGACTGAATCTTCTCCACAGATTAGGGGGGAAAATTCTGCATCCAACCTTCGCTCACTGAGCTTGACAGCATGGCTCCTGAATTCCTACAGTATGGACATTAAGGACTCTCGCAGGAATATTTTGAAGGAGTCCAAAAGACCATCGACACGGCGCTCGTATACGTTCAAATTGAAGAGGTTTTACATGTGGTGCAGGCAGCATGATTTCAATCCTATTCTGGCTCAGGAGGAAGTTATCTTACCTTACCTCCTACATCTTGCAAAGTCAGGGCTGCAGTTTTCAGCCATTAAGGTACATTTATCTGCCATTACAGCTTAGCGTAAGTCTCCCTAGCAAAAGTCTTTCTTTACTATGCCAGTGGTTAAGGATTTTTTAGAGGGTTTGAAAAAAGTTTTTCCACCAATTCGTACATCTTCACCTCCATGGGAATTGAATGTGGTCTTGTCTAGACTTTTGAGCCCATCCACAGAGCTTCTTTGCAACCCCTTACTTGGAAGACAGCTTTCCTGGTAGCCATAATCTCTGCTGGAAGGGTCAATGAGATTCAGGCTTTATGTCCAAAGGTTCCCTACACGGTTGTCCACGGTAACAGAGTAGTTCTAAGAACCCACCCATCGTTTTTGCCTATGGTGGTGTTGGACTTACATATTAACCAAACGATATCACTTCCAACATTTTTTCCCAAACCTGTTACTCCGTCAAAGAAAGCCTTGCACTCCCTGGACCTGAAGAGAACACTAAACCTTTATCTTGATATGACTAAGGCAATCAGACAGTCTGATCTCTTATTTGTTAATTATTGACATATGAGAACAGGGAGAGCGGCCTCAAAACAGATTATTTCTAGATGAATAGTTTCATGTATTGTGACTGCAGACCAGTTGGTTAACAAACAATTGTCGGCTAAACCTAAAGCTCACTCTGTGAGAGAGAAAGCGGCAACTACAGCCGTTCTTAAGAATGTGCCCATCTCCGAAGTTTGCAAAGCTGCCACATGGAGATCTGTACATACTTTTACCAGGCATTACTGTCTTGATTCATGTGCCAAAACAGACACTCAAGTGGGTCTGGCTTCTTTAAGAAATTTATTACATAAGACAAATACTTTTCCTGCACTTCTATCACTCAGTCCGCAGGGGTATGGGATGGGCTTGCTAATCTATTCATTGTTAATGACTATTGATGAGGATCCCCTGGAAGAGAAGGATAAGTTACTTACCTGTAAATCTTAGTTCTCTTCCAGGGGTATCCTCATCAAAGTCATAAACAACCCACCCTCCTCCCCAGACGTGATTTTTAGAAGTGCAGCACTACTCATTTGCCTCTTCTATGTCTCCTTGCCACAGGGAAAAAAGTACTGACCTAACTGTGAACCAACTGTCGCCTCACTCTCACCCCTGAGGCATGGTGGGATACTGGAGGTGCGCTGGGTCTTAAAGGCACGGTGCTAGTTTTTTTTTATTCTGCTGTGTTAACCTGCATGCAGCCTATTGGCTAATAATGCTCCTTTATTTTCAGTGTCGTTTTTTCTGTTTTATTATAGATTACTTATACTTTATATACCTTATACTTGGATTACAGAATGTTTTGTACCTTTAATTGAAGTTTATTTTTATTTTATGTAAAAAAAAAAAAAAGAAATCCAAAAATAAAGCATTTTTAGCCTTTTTTCTCAACATAGACTGCATTACTGTTTACACATGTATATATTATATTGGTATTACAATTCTCTACTAAAGTATTATTTTTCATATATTTCACATATATATGCATGTGTGTTTCTATATGCTCTGGGGTCCCCGCACGAGGGCGGAAATATTCAGTGGTTATAGCTTTGATAAGGATACCCCTGGAAGAGAACTAGGATTTACAGGTGATACAGCTTATCCTTCTGCATCGTAGGATCTTCATTGACAGTCATAAACATCAGAATATTTCTCTGCTGTGTGCGGGGGCCCAAAACGCTTTCCGCAGATATTTCAAGAAGGTGTGAATTTGGCATATACAATGTAAAAAAAAAAAAAAAAGGTACCCTCTAAGTAACCTATCAATGCAGATCTTCACAAATTTACTCTCCTGTATTAAAAAAAGAATTAAAAAGTACATTGTAGTATCTTCATCTGAAACATCTGCTAAAAGTTGTGTTGAAGGAGATTAAAAAGAGGCCTGATACATTTTATAATAACATAGTGGAAACAACGGTCATCTGTCCTTTTAAGAAGTCTAGAGGTTTCCAATACCAGCATGCATTGTAATGGTCAAGCCAGTTTATTTGACAGATATGAAGAGGCAAGCTCAAGAAACCAATGTTGAGAGGTATTTATCCATATGGCAAAAAGAGGAGGTGGGACTTAAGTGAAAATCACTACGATGCAAGAATTACAAGTAGCCATATCTTGTGCATTGTAGGATTTTCCTTAATAGTCATAAATGTTAGAATAGAGCAGCAAGCATATGTCCCACTAAGACCAGCTCTCAGGCCCTCTGCAGGAAATTCATACCGACTTATGCAAATACGTTTTTTGAGTAGCTTGACTAACTATAGAGTTAGCCCTGTGTCGCAAGTAGTGTTTCGTACCTGTGTGCGTTAATCTGCAGGTGGCTGCCTCACACATCGGAGCCTATGGAGGTTTTCTAAGCATGTTGTGGCTGCTTTCTCTCTGTCAAATGTGCTTTAGGTGTTATACTAAGGGTTATTCCCCAGTTGGTAACAGATAGATATGTACAAGCGACACTCCGCCTAGAAATGGATTGTTTCAATGTATCTAGATCTGTCATTATTATACCACTGTTGAATATTACATTAGACTTTACTTATTCAGTATGGACTAAATCAAGCCACTACATCCTTTTAACATGTAAAGCAGTGGTTCCAAGCCTGTGGTCCGGGTACCCCAGGGGGGTTCGCAAAGTTTCCTCAAGGGGTCTGCGACCTGCTTAGAAAATTAAATATTAACATATTAAGAAAGTGTAAATAGATGAAGTTCTAAATGTACAATTTAACATTTTAAAATGTACTGTAAATGTCAAGGAATTTGAAATTAGAGGCTAAAACTTGAATTACTGTAGTCCGATTAATGCGCGTATCAAACAGAATATAGTATGGGTGGTGTGTGGCTTCAATAGAATTTAGAAAAGCTCCAACATTCCTATTAAACATTTTTTAAATACATTTGTTTGCAAGTTAAGTGTTATCATTTGTGTATTTGTTTGATGAATGCTTGTTTTTATATTTTTTTGGGTATTGTTTTGTGGTTCAAATCATCAACACTGTTTAGGCCAGGTCCTTGACTTCCAGTGATGACTCAGTGGGGGTGCCGAGATTCCAGTTATGATTCAGTGGGGGGTTCCCAGGTTCTAGTAATGATAAAGTGGGGTCCACAGAACTCAAAAGGTTGAGAACCACTGATCTAATGAGTATAAAGATCGATCTCCTAGTTTGACACCGCAATGGCTTCTTTAATCTGTGTCCTCATATAGTTCTGGACTGTATCTGGATAGGAGTGCCAAGGAACTTTGCAGAGTTTATTTTTTAATAAGGTGGGGGTCAGTTGTTAATTGCCCCGCCTATGCAGATATTTTTGTAGACCTTGCATTCCTCCTATGTACATAGCTGGGATGGGACATTATTGTTAACGTTCAGTAGTATTTAAGCAAAATTTATCTTATGAATTCTCAGTTCTATGTTATTGGTGTGATGATGTGATGTATTTTTAAGTTGGCACTACTTGGCCAGCTTTAATGCTTAAGTACCCAGTGCTTAATGTGTGCCAGTGCTCAGGAGCAGCATTTATTATTTCTTAACACCTGAATTTTTTTTAGACATTTCACAACATGGTTGGACTCTCGGTCTAATTTTAAATGGAGCACATAACAGCATCTTTAACTGTTGACTATACATGAAACAGAATACCAGTACCTGTGCCAGGGTGTCAATTTTTGTAGGAATGTGATGGTTTGCAAGTAGCGTCCATACTGGCATTCTGCAGCACTGGCAGAGACAGTGGATTGTTGTAGTGGGCTCCTGAGAAATATAATGGGCCTGCCCGCTAAGCACTGTTAGCATTTTGTTGTGTGCATGAGTTTTCGGCTTCTGACTGGCGCATTACTCTAAGAAGCTTAACTTGAAAGATGCTGTGTAGTATGTTTTTTTTTTTTTGGGTGTCTGACGAAGTGCTGATTGTTGCAATACTTTTTAATCAGGTGTGTGCTGGTAGAGTGGTTATCTTGGATTTGGATGATGTTTGGAACATAGTGGTGAAAGGCTGCTTGCCGAACAGCAGCTCTTACATGTTTACAGCACGCTTGCTGCAAGAATGTAATTACTGAATTACAGACATGTGAATAGTAGTATAACTCCAAGGTCACCATTTCTCGTTGGTAAGACATCTGTTTGGAGTATTATACTATTTGCAAGAGAAGCATTACCTAACTTTGTCTACTAATGCAATATGACAGAACACTTCTGTGTACAGTATTATAGGTACAAACCAAGCTTTAATAGGGTGAGGTCAGTTTGAATAAGCAGGCTTGCTGCACAAGCATATTTACTTAATAGTAGCATTTTCGTGAATGGGGTTGATTTTCCAAGCAAGCCTATTGGTTTACAGTATCAGTTTTTGTATACATTGGCCAATGGACCGAATCGCTATGGAATCGTAAGCTCCCTGTAAGAGACTTCTTAGCGGACTGAAGTACACCTTCCTGAATGTGTTTTTATTTACATCTGTGAATGGTGTAGCTTCGAGCACTCATACTAGACAATACTTCAAGCTGAAATGGTAAGTTTGCTGCAAAAGAATATTTACCAAAAAAAACATTTTCTTGATCATGATTCGAACTACAAAAGCACTATAATTAGGTAAAAAGAGCATCCTGCATGAGCAAGGGAAGAGTAGAAAACTGAATTGAACCTACTGGACAATCCCATTTACCAGTACATACCTATGCAAACAAAATGCATACAAGACTGTCCAATTACAATTGGAAAAAACTGTATAGAATGTATCTTCAAGTGGAGAATCTTCTTATTGATTGGATTTCTAGCTGCCTTTGTACATGGGTACGTGACTAGGACTACAATCACAAGCAAACTATTGAAATACATTTGATGTATTTAAGCCCATTTATTCTGCTGGATTGGTCCCCTATGGTTTAAGCATTCACCCACTTCTGTGACCCTGCCCCCCTTAAAATTAGAGTATGTCACCTCTCTCCAAAGATCCATCAGTACTCAATCGATTCAACATATATACACCCTAGTTCACCGAATACAGTGACGCATCAAATCAATAGCACTATCCTTGGTGACAAACTCCTGTGATATGGACACGTGCCCATTGAATAAACTGCAGAACATACAACCAAGAAGCCCAAGCTCAAATTAAGACTTCACTAGCATGATCCTCCATAAACCACCTGGTGTGTTTAAAGTTCTGTGATGGCCAAAAGTAAGCACTCTGAAGCAACTTGTTTCAGGGAGGTGCATAGCACAAACAGAAATACATATGAGTCAGTAAACTATCATGGCTCTGCTTGCCACATAAAAAATGAATGAATGGAAAAAAAAAAAAAAACATCTTCCTATGTGTGCGAGAAATTTGGAACCACACTCACACAATTTGGCCAACTTATGTGTCATTATTTCAATTTTCCTTCGCCTTGATATATTTTGTTCTTTATCCAGAGTTATAAGGAAAGTTCTGTGATTACCGAACTACGATTACAGTGCTTTTGTTTACAGAAGTGATAGTATGTTCTTTGTGAGCCAAACGTGTGTGTTCTTTAAAGGAAGGAGGAAAGAATACAGGTTCAGTGTATAGTCTAATATTTGTACCATGGCAGTAGAGGTAAATGTGATCCAATACCACATTATTCAGAGCAACTGTTAATAAACATATTTATTGCTGCAGTGTTCCATGTTATTACCATAGCCCAGTGAGAATGACTTGAGAACATTATTTATTGCTGCATAGATTGTGGTACCAAAGCTTTACAGGGGATAACTACTCTCCTATTCACAAGAACCATTAACTGTTATTGTACTGAATTTCAAATACACATGTAACATCATATGGTATAACCCGTATATGCAGATGGACAATGCGTTATATGCAATTGATTACCACTGATGAGTGTAGAGAGGGGCAATGACTGATAAGAGGTCAAGCCTCATTTGATTCATGATGATCCTCCTCATCCTCGACATTAATAACAACATATTGCAGTTTGAAGATCTACATACATAGTTTATTCCTACTGCAAAGGAAAAAATACAGCATGGATCAAACCGATATTGCCATATCCAGAGAGCAATGTGTTAAATATGTGCAGAAAGAAGGAATAACATTACTAAGTGATGTTTTTCCAGAATTCCATTTTTCATAGATGCTCATACACTACAGAAGAGACAAACTTGAGCCAGTGCAGTGAGAGCACCCTCAACTCCAGTTCTCCAGGAGGCACCATATGTTAGATTTCTCCTAGACATTGGGTGGAAGTGAGTCTTTTTCTGGTATCTGCTCTGAGATTTTTCTACATACCATTTTTTTTCTTCGGAATATTTGTTTTTTGGGCATTCTCTACTATGGTCCCTGATGTAAGTGATCTGTAGGAGCTAGGAAATCATTTTCTCTTTAGGAGGTGGTTGATTCACCAAGGAAAGCTTTATTCAGAGTGTGTGGCTCATGTGGGAAGAGGAGACTATTTGTGGATGACCCACTCCATGAACAAATGTGTTGCAACTCACTGCATAACATTAAGGGTTGTAATATATGCTAGAGGTACTTAGCAAACCCCTAAGTGACCGGGAAGGACATTTACTCCATTGGCTGCCCAAGAGGAAGGGAAATGACCACAGCTCCTCAGGTGAAGAGTCCTCTTGTAGCAGTATCCAAAACGTAAGAGACTGCTTAAATTGCATATGAAGTGGGGCTAACTTCCTGGTAAAACAAGGTTTGTTGTGAATCTACCTGTCTAGAACTTCCTTGAAAGACCTTAACAAAAAGTGATAGGAAGCCAGGTAGGATGGTCAAGTTATCTCTTGGGGCGCAATATAAAGGAAATTCTTTAACAAAGTTTTTTTGGACAGCTGACCCTCTGAAGATGGTCACACCTTTAGACACCAACTACAACAATGACTTCACCTCTGACCAGTCTGTACCATAAGAAGCCTGTCTTGGAATTCTGTGTCAGTCAAGCAGAGTATTCGGTTCCTCAGTTTCTGTCTTTCAAAATCCTGGACAACAGGGTCAGTTCCCTGACGGAGGACGATCAGGAGTGACCCCTAGCCCTACACAGATGAACGTCAAATGCGAGAAGAATGATATCAACCAGTATGCTCAAGACCACCAACAGGGGTGACAAAGAATACTGTGAGGAGGACTCGCGTTACGTTTATTGACATTCTCACTATGGTGAGCATTATGGCATATATTGTGAATTATTGCAGTATCTACAGTACCAAAGGTCTGTGTCCCTACTTACCAGCCTTCAGCAACTGGTGCAGAATTATGATCTGTTTACATCAACTCTAGAGCCTACAATGATTCCTGCTCCATTCAAGTCTACTCCACTCCAACAACACAGATTGCTGCAGTACCTCCACTTCCTCCTTTGCCTCCAGCTTCTTCACCACAGCTTCTGATTCAGCCAAGCCATGTA
The DNA here is from genome assembly GCF_031143425.1 of Pleurodeles waltl. NCBI lineage: Eukaryota > Metazoa > Chordata > Amphibia > Caudata > Salamandridae > Pleurodeles > Pleurodeles waltl. The sequence continues at coordinate 296,550,558 of NC_090443.1, read as the reverse complement.
CCAAAGAGGGATACAGACTGCTGATGACGATGTACATCATGAAGAAGAACTTCACATCACACACAATACAGAATGGATGAATGGGGTGACGGTGGCACTGACCACCAGTGCATCAAGGCCCACCTCATCCAAATGACATAGCGAAATTCTGTTAGTGAAGAGAACTTCCATTCACTTCTAGGTGTCCGTAAGGGAGACAGATATTTTAGTTTGATTTTAAGGAAGCCCATGAAGTAGAATGTCATTTCCATTAAAGACCATGGCTGGATATACCACTCAGCAGTGAGAACCTCTTCGAAAGTACTGGACAAAGTTCAGCAATCAGTTAAATCAAATAAGAGCACTGCTCTTCCCCTTGGAGTTTTGAAGTAGGTTCCTTTAAAGGAGCAGGTGCAGTGAGGGATCCTTCTATACAGGTACTTTATAACCTTACCACTTTCTGCACCAGATCCTCAACATTCTCCTTATAGGTAGGCGCACTGCCCATCACCAACACCTATCAGACTGCCACCTCCTCATATTCGAGGCAGCAACCTAGTAAGAAGACCTCCACCCATAGCAGACAACTTGAGAAATCTCATCGGTGATCATCTTCTGGCACCAGCTTCAATTGCTCCTCCTGACATACTGGGCCCAAGGAATGGCAATTCTGGTCATTCTATACAATGGAAAGCCATCGATTTTAAACAGGGGGGTCTTGCACATCCACACGTTTGAATTTGTTCGAAGACATCTGCAAGTTTTGCTGTCTTAGTTACCGCCTATGCTCAAGAAAGAGACACTGAAGCCCATCACTAAATCACAGTGAGGCAAATGATTTTACTTCAAATTATCCCTCTTAAAAAAGACTGCAGAATGGTGGCCCATACTAGATTGTCAACTGATCAAGTATCTGGAAAAAGCTATTCTTCTGGGTCGTAACATTACAAGAGGTTCTGCAGCTATTTCAGCAAGGGGGATATGACTTTGTTAGACCTGCTGGACGTATCTTACTGTGTTCAAAGTATTGGAAGTGCCTGCAATTCAAAGTAACCACTTGCCACTACCAATTCAAGCTCATGTACATAACTCTGGTAGCAGCCTTCCTTCTCTGGCATAGGCTCCACTTCTTCCCTGTTTCGGACAAGAGGAAGATGTTTTTGGCATGGCAAATGCATCCAAAAATAAATGCAGAGAGCTGTTAACCGATTGGGCTTTACTCAACATGTCCCTATCCCATTTGTAGCCCAAGAACTCTGTTGAATTCCTTGGTGCCATCTTGGGCAGCTTTCCCCTCAGAAGAACAAATCTATCCCCTGCAGTCCCTCTTGATCAAATACAGAAACTGTGTTCAATATGTGTGCTTCTTGAAATCCTTACTAGAAGGATGGTCATTCTACATACTGGTGATTGCCCCATTCACCCTCTATTGCAGTTTGCAACTGTTTTTACAAAAGGAATTTGGCTCCTAGCGACACCAAGGTTATGGATCCTTCCATCACATTTTGGTTTCAAATGAAGACCGCTTTGGCATGGCGGCTCAAACACATCAAGCTTAAGCAAGAACTGCATTGCCATCCTCAAACAATGCTCTTCACTGCAGATGCTTCTTTGAAGGGATGGTGTTCCTATCTTCTGGAGCTGGAAGTAGGAGGTAGCTTTTTAGCTTGGGGAACAACCTCCATGTCAATATCCTAGAACTCAAGGTACAACAGTGTTTGTTTAGCAGCACATCTACCACATTTGAAACAACCTAAACTTGAGCCAGTGAGGTGGAAGTGCTAAGCTCTCCTATGCTTCCTAGAGTCCACCATAGCACAGGTTTGTACCTCAAGTGTAAGAGTCCCTGAGAAGAGCTCTGGTTTAATCTCTCAGTGAGCGTAGGAGTGAGTAGGAGATATGAGTGAGTAGGAGATGGGTCGGTAGGGCTGGGTCGGAATCAGTCTCCTTCTCTTCTCTGCGGGGATTTCAGTTCAACAGTCCTCCTTTCTTGAGGTCTTAAGGAATCTGACTAGCTTGGTTCATGGAGCCTTTAAATACAAGATTTAGGGACATTTTTAGGGTTAGAGGGCAGTGGCCAATGGCTACTGTCCCCGAGGGTGGCTACACCCTCCTGGATGCTCACTTCCTTTGGGGAGGGGAGTACATTCCTATTCCTATTGGCCATGATCCTCCAAAGCAAGATGGAGGATTTCTCAAGAAGGTGGTCACTTCAGCTCTGGACACCTTAGGGGTGTTCCTGGCTGAGGGGGTGGCTCCTCCTTGTTTTTTAACATTATCCCTCTGGACTTGCTGCCACAAATGGGGCTTTGTCGGGTGGCTGGGCATCTCCACTAGCTGGAGTGCCCTGGGGCATTGTAACACAAAGCCTGAGCCTTTGAGGCTCACCGCTAGGTGTTACAGTTCCTGCAGGGGGTAGGTGTGAAGCCCCTCCACCTGTGCAGGCTTTGTTTCTGGCCCCAGAGGGCACAAAGGCTCTCACCAAGGGGGGCAGAAACTCATTTCTCAGTGGCAGGCTGGCACAGACCAGACAGTCCTGCAATGAAGGATTGGGTAAAATACAGGGAGCATTTCTGATACCCTCTGTGTGCATTTTTTTAATAAATCCAACACTGGCATCAGTGTGGGTTTATTATTCTTAGAAGTTTGATACTAAACTTACACCAGTATTGGAACTTTCATAGATTCAAATGCTTGAATCATTCCCCGTCGTCGAGATCGGAGCCCCCGGTACATCAAAACAGCTATACATACAGGCTACTGCAATGAAGGCTTTCACCTTAGTAGCCCATCCTTATCACTATGAGCAAAAAGGACCAAAGCAAGGCCCAGCCAATCAGGCTTCCCCTCCCTCTAGAACCCTCCTGGGAGGAGCTCCCTTCCCTCAGATTTTCTACTGCATGTCGTGCTAGGGAGTCTCCATTGAGCTCTGCTCAGTCAACACTTCAGAGATGTTCATTTTGCTATTTTTCCGCAGAAAAAGGATTTCCTACAGCAAGTAAGATGTCTTCTTCTTAGTTTACTTAAGGGAACTCTATTTTTTTTTAGGAGAATTCACCATGTCCGTTAAAGAGAAGAAAAGCCTTTTCAGCGCCTGTAAGACCTGTGGGAAGAAAAAGCTCCACTTTGAGGACCCACACAAGGACTGCATTTATTACTTCTACCCTGACCACATAGCCAAAGACTGCAAAGTTTGCAGGACTTTTTCTAACAAAACCCTTAAAGACAGGGAGGGTAGGCTACTAATTTGGCTCCAGAAGTTGAAGTCCAGATCTAATCCAGTGTCTGGTTCTGACAGTGAGGAATCTACAACTTCCTCCAGAAAACTTCAGAAAAGAGGCAGATCTCCTCAACCCCACTCAGAAGATCTTCCAAAAAAGGCTCACAAAAAGACCAAACGGGTGTCCTCTGAAGCTGGAAGTCCTTCCAGTTCTCCTCAAAGGAGTCCTGATTCTTCTAAAAGACACTCTAAAGAAAGATCTGTCTCCTCCGAGCGCAGCAAAAGAGCCTTTTCTGAGCCTCCAACTCCACCTCCTGTGGTGAAGCATGTTTTTAAGAGACCATCTGAAAAATCTACGACAACAACACTGTCGAAGACGTCGTCGAGGAGAGCACCGTCGACGGCGGTGTCTAAAGGTGTCTGTAGAGCTTCGTCGTTGACTGCTACAACTTCTACAGTCCCTAAGGCAGTGTCTTCCTCATCGGCGATCGTGTCAACGACTACCTTGTCGACAGCATTTATGGTTGCCTAGCCCATCGCCTCTCCTTCATCGATGCTACCGCCGGTGAGACCGTCGACGTGGACTCTACCGTTGTCGTTTTCTCCGTCGACGAGAATTTCTCCAGCAATAACGCCGTCAGCGATCCCCTCGACGATGCTGATACCGTCGATGATGAGTTTGCCAGCTGTGTCCCCGTCGACAATGCCACCCGTGTTGCCGTCGATGATACCGTCGACGAGGGTTAAAGCACATAAGTCTGGTTTCCTTTCCCCATTGGTGACATCTCCAAGTAGGGTTTCAGCCTTGGTACCTACGCATTTACTGGAGCAAGAGGCCTCAGATGATGAGGAACCTTTCGGGGTTGCTCATAGTCCATCAGAACTACACGTCAAGTGGCAGGATCTAGAGGAAGACACCCAGCATGATCCGCACTCTTACTACCCGCAGGCACACCAGTATCCTTATTAGGAGCAGATGGTTTCTTTGCCAGGATCACTCATAGCTGATCTGCAACTTATGTTGGATGACTACAGAAGGTGGTTTCCACCAGCTGCCTTGGAAGTTCAGCAGCCTTCTGTTGCGCCCTCTGTGCCTTCTACTCCAGTCCATCCAGGAATCCAACCATCTCATGTACTGCCACAGACACCAATTTCCATCCCTACACAGGATTTGTCTTCTGGTGTTGATGATGATGACAACAGAGAGGAGGGAGAATTACCGGATGCAATAACAGAGTGGGATGACTATCAAATTCCTACTCCGTCCTCGCTCTCTCCGGTTCCCGTGGATTCCCCTCCTGGTGACATTGGCGGTTTCCACAACCTGCTTGAAAGAGCTGCGAAAAGGTTTGAGTTGCCCATGCCCACCAAGCAGATGGACTGCTTCTTGTATGATTTTAAGGAGCCATTTCAGAAGAGTGTAAAATCTAAGCTGATTGTAGACTATATCGGGAATGAGGGCATTAAAGTTATGAAGAACCCGGCCACGGTCACCCCGGTTCTACTTCACCTTGACCAAAAGTATAAGGCACCTGAAGACTCTCCGGCCTGCCTCACGGGCCATCCCAGACCCGAATCAGTTATTGCCAGGCTGCACAGTGCAGATCTAGGAACCTTCAGCACCAATCTGTGCCCCACCGGAAAAGGAGGGTAGGAGATTAGACAATATAGGAAAACGCTTCTCCTTAATGGCTTTGCTTGTTATAAGGGCTTCTTACTCTCTGGCTCTCATAGGCAGATATGATAGACAGCTATGGGCTGACATTGTGCCCTATTTGGATCAACTGCCAGAAGACTCTAAATTAGAAGCCAGGAAAGTCTTGCAGGAAGGAGAGTGGTCTTATGCAGAAATCATAGACTGTGCTATGGACATCGCCACCACGGCTTTCCGTCAGATGTCAGGTTCTGCGGTTCTCAAAAGGCAGGGTTGGCTTCGAGTGACTTTATTTAGACCCGAGGTCCAAAACAAAATCCTTGACCTCCCTTTTGATGGTGAAGCCCTTTTCAGGAAGCACATTGATAATGCGCTTCAGTCAATCAAGACAGACACTGACAGGGCCAGGTCCCTTGGCACCCTGCAGTTTAAAAGACGGCCTTTTTGAGGAGCTAGAGGCAGAGGCTACTCATCATATAGATCAGGTTTTCAGCAGTATAGATACCCCTCTGTCTCTGTGGCATCCCATTCCTTTCATCCTCAGTTCCAACAGAGAATGCTTCCACAGGCAGCTTATTCAAGAGCTTCCCAGAGAGGAAAGGCCGGAAGACAACCAAAAGATACAGGCTGTAGACAATGACTTGCTATCGTCTCAGGCTACGAACCTTCCCTTGGGCTCAAGACTAGGGGGGAAGGATTTCCCTCTACTTCCACAATTGGTAGAAGATAACATCAGACCAATGGGTCCTTAATCTCATCCAGTTTGGCCATACCCTGGAGTTCTTCCACTACCCTCCTATGAAACCTCCCCTTTCTCGAAAGGTGAAGCACTTGCATCTGCTCAAGCAGGAGGTCGAGTCCATGCTTCTCAAGGGAGCTTTAGAAAGGGTTCCACATCCGGAGAGAGAAGAGGGTTACTACTCCCGATTCTTCCTAGTTTGAAAGAAGCAGAAAAGTTGGCGTCCAATTCTAGACCTCAGGGATCTCAACACGTATCTCAAAAAAACAATCATTCTGTATGATCACCCTATCAGACATTCTGCCCCTTCTAAATTTGGGGGATTACATGGCCGCCCTCGATGTGCAGGACGCATATTTCCATATCCCTATTCATCCCTCTCACAGAAGGTATCTCAGATTTGCAGTAGCTGGAGACCATTTCCAGTTCAAAGTCTTGCCCTTCGGCCTGAAATCGGCCCCCATGATCTTCACCAAGTGCTTGGCTCCGGTGGCAGCTTTCCTCAGAAGACAGAACCATCAAGTCTTCCCATATCTGGACGATTGGCTAGTCAAATCCAGATCTCAGGCGCAGAAGTCCGCAAGAGCTTGTATCGAGCTGTTCACAAGCCTGGGCCTAACGGTCAATCGCGAAAAGTCCGCATTCCAACCCTGAAAGAGAAGAACTTTTCTAGGGGCAGTACTGGACACTTCCACCAACAATTCAGCCGCTGCAGAGGACAGACAGAGAAAACTCATCTCCCTCGCGAAGCGTTTACAAAAAAGAAAGTACGTACGTTTCAGTTCGCCTCTTCAAGACCCTGTTAGGGATGATGTCCTCCTGCATTCCTCTGGTGCCTTTCTGTCATCTAAGAAAGAGCCCCCTACAGGAGCAGTTAGATCTTCAATGGACACAATCCTTGGGGTCTTTCGACGATATCATCAGGATAACAAAGCCCATGATACCCTCTCTAGCTTGGTGGACTCAGGAGTCTCACATAACGAAGGAGCTTTCTTTTCTTCCCCAACAAGCACTTTGGGTGACAACTACAGATGCTTCTCTCGAGGGATGGGGTGCTTTCCTCCAGCACCTACAAGTCAGAGGCAAATGGAAGCCACATCAGAAAGTCTTTCACATCAGTTACCTCAAATTGAAGGCTGTTCGTCTGGCGCTTTGCGCTTTTCTCCCCAAAATAAGAGGTTCCTCAGTTCTCATCTGGACGGACAACACAACGACAATGCATTATATCAACAAGCAGGGAGGAACCAGGTCTCTGCTCTTATCGAGAGAATCTCAGCGCATTTTGGAATAGTTTATCAGCCACAAAGTAAACCTTTGAGCGGAACATGTCCCAGGCATACAGAAAATCATTGCGGATTCCCTGAGCAGATCACGGTCGTCCAACCACGAATGGGAATTGGACCAAGGAGTCTTGAATCAGGTCTTCACCCGATGGGGGAAACAGAGTCTGGATCTCTTTGCCACCCCGCACAATGCAAAATGCCGTTTCTCCGCAAGTCGGGATCCACATCAGGTCTCTTGGGGGAATGAGTTTTCCATGGCATGGTCAGGAATTTATGCCTACGCTTTTCCTCCCATTCCCCTGATTCCAAGAGTTCTGGTGAAGATAAAGATCGAACGCTGCAAGCTCCTTCTGATTGCTCCGGCATGGCCTAGTCAGTTTTGGTATACGGAACTCCTTCACCTCTCGCAGAGCCGCAGCATCCCTCTACCAGTTATGCCCTCCCTGCTTACGATGAACGAGGGCCAAGTTATCCACCCGGATCCGGCTTCACTTCACTTGACAGCCTGGCTCCTGAACACCATGAGTTTGCACATCTAGATATACCTTCGGATTGCAGAGCCATCCTTGCCAGAGCTGTAGCTGAGCGTGCCAACAAATGTTATCGTCTAAAGTGGAAGAGATTTTGCTCTTGGTGTGCTCTGGGTCAAATGCATCCCTTTTCATCACCGCAGCAGATACTACCTTATCTTCTACTCCTGGGCAGATCAGGTTTGGCGATTTCTTCGATTAAGGTCCGCCTGGCAGCGATTTCCCGTTTATAGGCGTACGGAGAACGTGCCTCCTCTGTGGTCAGCGAGAGTCATAAAACTGTTTCTTAAGGGTCTTTTCAGGTCCTTTCCTCCGGTACTGCCTCCACCTTCATCATGGCACCTTAATTTGGTCTTGTCTCAATTAATGAAACCAGCGTTTGAGCCAATCCACAAAGCGGACATGAAGTTCCTATCCTGGAAAGTCTCTCTTCTTCTCGCTCTCACCTCAGCTAGAAGAGTAAACGAAATACAAGCATTCACTGTCCAGGATCCTTTCTTTCAATTCAAAAGGGATAGAGTAATTTTGCGAACAAATCCAACATTCATACCTAAGGTCCTGTCCGATTTTCATATAAACCAACCGGTGATACTGAAAACATACCTTCATAATCCACCGACGCCAGCAGAGCAGGCTCTACATTCTTTGGATGTTCAGAGGTGCCTGAAGTTTTATCTGAACATAATTAACAGTTTAGGCAATCTAACAAACTTTTCGTGGCTTTCAGTGCTCCACGTAAGCGACGAGCATTATCTAAACAAGGAATTGCGAGATGGATAGCCTCTGCTATTATCTATTGTCATACAGCGGCAGGTAGACCTTTGCAGAATCCAGCGCGTGCACATTCTACAAGAAAAATGGCTGCATCCATGGCACTTTTTGCAGAAGTGCCCATTCAGGACATCTGCAAGACAGCCACGTGGAAGTCTGTGCATACTTTCGCAAGGCATTTCTGTAAGAGAATGCCTCCTTGGCATGGTTACCCCCTAACTTTTTGCCTTTGCTGATGCTAAGTTAAGATTTGAAAGTGTGCTGGGACCCTGCTAACCAGGCCCAAGCACCAGTGTTCTTTCCCTAAACTGTACCTTTGTCTCCACAATTGGCACAACCCTGGCACTCAGCTAAGTCCCTTGTAACTGGTACCCCTGGCACCAAGGGCCCAGATGCCAGGGAAGGTCTCTAAGGGCTGCAGCATGCTTTATGCCACCCTGGGGACTCCTCACTCAGCACATGCACACTGCCTCACAGCTTGTATGTGCTGGTGGGGAGAAAATGACTAAGTTGACATGGCACTCCCCTCAGAGTGCCATGCCAACCTCACACTGCCTGTGGCATAGGTAAATCACCCCTCTAGCAGGCCTTACAGCCCTAAGGCAGGGTGTACTATACCACAGGTGAGGACATGTGTATGAGCACTATGCCCCTACAGTGTCTAAGCAAAACCTTAGACGTTGTAAGTGCAGGGTAGACTAAAGAGTATATGGTCTGGGAGTTTGTCAACCACAAGCTCCACAGTTCCATAATGGCTACTCTGAAAACTGGGACGTTTGGTATCAAATGTCTCAGCACAATAAATGCACACTGATGCCAGTGGGCAATTTATTGTAACATATACCCAGAGGGCATCTTAGAGATGCTCCCTGAATACCTACCCGACTTCTAGTGTGGGCTGACTAGTTTTACCAGCCTGCCACACACCAGACATGTTGCTGGCCACATGGGGAGAGTGCCTTTGTCACTCTGTGGCCAGGAACAAAGCCTGTACTGGGAGGAGGTGCTTCTCACCTCCCCCTGCAGGAACTGTAACACCTGGCGATGAGCTTCAAAAGGCTCACCCCTTTTGTTACAGTTCCCCAGGGCATCCCAGCTAGTGGAGATGCCCGCCCCTCCGGCCACTGCCCCCACTTGTGGCGGCAAGGCTGGAGGAAATAATGAGAAAAACAAGGAGGAGCCATCCACCAGTCAGGATAGCCCCTAAGGTGTCCTGAGCTGAGGTGACCCCTGCCTTGAGAAATCCTCCATCTTGAGTTTGGAGGATTCCCCCTGATAGGATTAGGCATGTGCCCCCTTCCCTCAGGGAGGAGTCACAAAGAGGGTGTAGCCACCCTCCAGGACAGTAGCCATTGGCTACTGCCCTCCCAGACCTAAACACGCCCCTAAATTCAGTATTTAGGGGCTCCCCAGAACCTAGGAAACTAGATTCCTGAAACCTGAAGAAACAAGGACTTCTGACCTACAAGCCTGCAGAGGAAGAGGAAGACGACAACTGTTTTGGCCCCAGCCACACTGGCCTGTCTCCAACTTCAAAAACCTGCACCAGCGATGCATCCGACAGGGACCAGTGACCTCTGAAGCCTCAGAGGACTGCCCTGGACTAAAGGACCAAGAAACTCCTGTGAACAGCGGCCCTGTTCAAAACCAGCTACTTCTTTGCAACAAAGAAGCAACTTCCAAAGACTGCACGTTTCGCCCCCGGCTCAAGATTCAGAGAACCAGCACCTCGGGGAGGACTCCCCGGCGACTGCGAGTCCGTGAGTAACCAGAGATGACCCCCCTGAGCCCCCACAGCGACACCTGAAGAGAGAAACCCCCCCCACCCCCCAGTGCTCTACAAAAACCCCTGGTCTGCCCCCGAGGATGCAGGTACTTACCTGCTGGCAGACTGGAACCGGAGGACAAACTGTGTTGCAACATCTTTTCCAGTAACTGTGAGCTGTTGTAAATTCTTTATTCCTTTTTTCCCACCAGCCCAGTTTAATTTGCGCACATTGCATAGGTTTGTTTCTTCCTTTACGGATCTCCTATTCCTTGTTTTACCTGTTTAGGGTAACGTTCTATTATCTTATTTATTGTTTATCTGATACGCTATTCTTTCCTACGTAATCTTTTCTTTAAAGATTTTGCTGATATATGTATGTTCCAAGGTGTATAGATATAGTTTATATATATATATATGTGTGTGTATATATATATATATATATATATATATATATATATGTTCGATGGCATGTGTAGCTGCAGATACACATGCTGTGCACATCCCGCCATCTGGTGTTGGGCTCGGAGTGTTACAAGTTGTTTTTCTTCGAAGAAGTCTTTTTTCGAGTCACGAGACCGAGGGACTCCTCCCATTTCGACTCCTTTGCGCATGGGCGTCGACTCCATCTTAGATTGTTTTTTTTCCGCCATCGGGTTCGGAAGTGTTCCTTTTCGCTCCGTGTTTCGGGTCGGAAAGTTAGTTAGAATCTCGGAAAAATCGTCGGTATTGTTTGCGTTCGGTATCGGGTTAGTTACAACAGATCGACACCGAATTAAGAAGAGCACCGGTGGCCCTTCGGGGTTTTTTTCCATCCCCGTCGGGGCCTGGTCGGCCAAGGCCATGTGTCTCTTCAAGGCTGATGGAACAGACCCCATTCCGCTTCTGTCCAAAATGCCATAACAAGTATCCATATACAGATCAACATCTGGTCTGTAACTTGTGTTTGTCACCAGAACACAAGGAGGATACTTGTGAGGCCTGTCGAGCGTTTCGGTCCAGGAAGACACTCAGGGACCGAAGACTGCAAATGGCGTCGGCGCCGACAGGACAAGAGCGTTTCGAGGAGGAGGAAGAAACATTCTCCACCCAGGAGTCGGACTCTGAGGAGATCGATCCCGAGGAAAAGCCTAAAACCGTGAGTAAGACGTCGAAACCAAGAACTCACGAGAAAAGCGCTAAAGCCCAGGGGACGCCACCGCCAACAGGCCATGGCTTAACCTGAAAAGTAGGTGACCGTTCATCGGCACCGAAAAAGGGCGAGCTGGTGTCGAAGTCATCCGACTTCAGTCGAGATACCGGCACACAGCAATCTCGGGCCCGAGATAGTGGCTCAGAGAAGATTCGGCACCGAGACAGTGGCACCGAAACGGGTCGGCACCGAGAGAGCACGACGCCGAAAGTAAAAAAAGGTTTCGTCGGAACCGAAAAAAAGCAGCCGAAAAGGTTTCGGTACCGAAATATCCGGCCTCGGAACCGAAAACAAGTTCCTACACTGAGGAACAAGGACTGTCCACACAAATGAAGACACATAGATTTGGACAGGAATTACAGGCAATAGAGCCAGATCACACACAAAGACGGCTCTTTATTCAAAAAGATACAGGGAAGATCAGCACTCTTCCTCCAGTCAAAATGAAACGCAAGCTTGCCTTCCAAGACCAGGACAAACAGCCATACGCAAAGGTGGCTAAACAAGTAACACCACCACCATCCCCACATCACTCTCCTCAACCATCACCAGTAGCCACTCCACCAATGATGCAATCCCCAACTCATACAGGATTGAGTCAAGATGACCCTGACGCATGGGACCTTTATGACGCACCAGTGTCAAATAATAGTCCAGAATGCTATCCAGCTAAACCATCGCCACCAGAGGATAGTACAGGCTACGCACAGGTGGTGTCAAGAGCAGCGGCATTTCATAATGTCAGCCTTCATTCAGAGCCCATTGAAGACGACTTTCTTTTTAATACACTGTCGTCCACACACAGCCAATATCAGAGTCTTCCTATGCTACCCGGAATGCTAAAACACGCCAAACAAGTGTTTGAGGAGCCTGTTAAAGAGAGAGACATTACTCCAAGAGTAGATAAAAAATATAAACCGCCACCAACAGACCCAGTGTACATTACACAACAGCTAACACCAGACTCTGTTGTAGTGGGAGCAGCGCGCAAAAGAGCCAACTCTCATACTTCAGGAGATGCACCACCTCCAGATAAAGAAAGTCGAAAATTCAATGCTGCAGGCAAAAGGGTGGCGGCACAGGAAGCAAACCAGTGGCGTATTGCAAATTTGCAAGATTTGCTAGCCAGATATGATAGGGCCCATTGGGATGAGATGCAACACCTTATTGAACATTTACCCAAGGAGTTCCAAAAAAGAGCGCAGCAAGTAGTAGAAGAAGGACAGGGTATCTCCAATAATCAGATACGGTCAGCAATGGATGCTGCAGACACAGCTGCTAGAACTGTCAACACAGCAGTAACAATAAGGAGACATGCATGGCTGCGTACATCAGGATTTAAACCAGAGATACAGCAAGCTGTGCTGAATATGCCATTCAACGGACAGCAGTTGTTTGGGCCGGAGGTGGACACTGCGATCGAAAAACTTAAAAAAGACACTGACACGGCCAAAGCCATGGGCGCACTCTACTCCCCACAGAGCAGAGGCACATTTCGAAAGACACAATTTCGAGGGCAAACCACAGAAGCCACAACCTCACAAACAAAGCCCACTTACCAGAGCCAGTATCAGCGGGGAGGTTTTCGGGGACAATATAGAGGGGGACAATTTCAAAGGAATAGAGGAAAGTTCCAAAGTCCCAAAACTCCTCCAAACAAGCAGTGACTTCAAGGTCACAAATCCCCAACACACAACACCTGTGGGGGGGGAGACTAACCAAGTTTTACAAACATTGGGAGGAAATAACAGACACTTGGGTCTTAGCAATTATCCAGCATGGTTATTGCATAGAATTTCTCAAATTCCCTCCAAACATCCCACCGAAAACACACAATATGTCAAAACAACATATAGATCTTCTAGGACTAGAAGTTCAGGCATTGCTACAAAAAGAAGCAATAGAGTTAGTACCAAAACAACAAATAAACACAGGAGTTTACTCCCTGTACTTTCTGATACCCAAAAAAGACAAGAGTCTGAGACCTATACTAGATCTCAGAACATTAAATACCTACATCAAATCAGATCACTTTCACATGGTTACATTACAAGACGTAGTCCCACTGCTCAAACAACAAGACTACATGACAACACTAGACCTAAAGGATGCATATTTCCATATACCAATACATCCTTCACACAGAAAGTACCTAAGGTTTGTATTCCAAGGGATACATTACCAATTCAAAGTGTTGCCATTCGGAATAACAACTGCACCAAGAGTTTTCACAAAATGCCTAGCAGTAGTAGCTGCACATATCAGAAGGCAGCAAATACATGTGTTCCCGTACCTAGACGATTGGTTAATCAAAACCAACACGCTAAGACGGTGTTCACAACACACAAAATATGTCATAGAAATCCTCCACAAACTAGGTTTCTCAATCAACTACACAAAGTCACACCTTCTGCCGTGTCAAACACAGCAATACTTAGGAGCAACAATCAACACAGCAAAAGGGATTGCCACTCCAAGTCCACAAAGAGTTCACACATTTCACAATGTGATACAGACCATGTATTCAAATCAAAAGATACAAGTCAAACTGGTGATGAAACTACTAGGCATGATGTCTTCATGCATAGCCATTGTCCCAAACGCAAGGTTGCACATGCGGCCCTTACAACAGTGCCTAGCATCACAATGGTCACAAGCACAGGGTCAGCTTCTAGATCTGGTGTTGATAGACCGCCAAACATACATCTCGCTTCAATGGTGGAACAGTATAAATTTAAACCAAGGGCGGCCTTTCCAAGACCCAGTGCCACAATACGTAATAACAACAGATGCTTCCATGATAGGGTGGGGAGCACACCTCAATCAACACAGCATCCAAGGACAATGGGACATACTGCAAAAACAGTTTCACATAAATCACTTAGAACTGTTAGCGGTATTTCTAGCGCTCAAAGCATTTCAACCCATAATAAGACACAAACACATTCTTGTCAAAACAGACAACATGACAACAATGTATTACCTAAACAAACAGGGAGCCACACACTCGACACAGTTGTGTCTCCTAACACAGAAAATATGGCATTGGGCGATTCACAACCACATTCGCCTAATAGAACAATTTATTCCAGGAATTCAGAACCAGTTCACAGACAATCTCTCTCGGGATCACCAACAGATCCACAAATGGGAGATTCACCCCCAAATACTAAACACTTACTTCCAAATGTGGGGAACACCACAAATAGATCTATTTGCAACAAAGGAAAACTCAAAATGCCAAAACTGCGCATCCAGGTACCCACAAGATCAGTCTCAGGGCAATGCGTTATGGATGAGCTGGTCAGGGATATTTGCTTACGCTTTTCCCCCTCTCCCACTCCTTCCATATCTAGTAAACAAATTGAGTCAAAACAAACTCAAACTCATACTAATAGCACCGACATGGGCAAGACAACCTTGGTACACAACACTACTAGACCTCTCAGTAGTACCTCATGTCAAACTACCAAACACACCAGATCTGTTAACACAACACAAACAACAGATCAGACATCCAAATCCAGCATCGCTGAATCTAGCATTTTGGCTCCTGAAATCCTAGAATTCGGACACTTAGACCTCACACAAGAATGTATGGAGGTCATAAGACAAGCTAGGAAACCTACCACTAGACACTGCTATGCAAATAAGTGGAAAAGATTTGTTTATTACTGCCATAATAATCAAATTTAACCCTTACACGCATCTGCCAAAGATATAGTAGGATACTTACTACAATTGCAAAAGTCAAAGCTAGCTTTCTCTTCAATAAAGATACATCTGACCGCAATTTCAGCCTACCTGCAAATTACGCACTCAACTTCATTATTTAGGATACCAGTCATAAAAGCATTTATGGAAGGCCTAAAGAGAATTATACCACCACGAACACCACCAGTTCCTTCATGGAACCTCAACATTGTCTTAACACGACTCATGGGTCCACCTTTTGAGCCCATGCACTCTTGTGAAATGCAATACTTAACATGGAAAGTTGCAGTTTTGATTGCCATCACATCTCTAAGAAGAGTGAGTGAAATTCAAGCATTTACCATACAAGAACCATTTATTCAAATACACAAGCATAAAGTAGTTCTACGGACAAATCCAAAATGTTTACCAAAAGTGATCTCACCGTTCCACTTGAATCAAACGGTAGAATTACCAGTGTTCTTCCCACAGCCAGATTCTGTAGCTGAAAGAGCACTGCATACATTAGACATCAAAAGAGCACTAATGTACTACATTGACAGAACAAAACTAATTCGAAAAACAAAACAACTATTTATTGCTTTCCAAAAACCTCATACAGGGAATCCAATTTCTAAACAAGGCATTGCTAGATGGATAGTTAAGTGTATTCAAACCTGCTATCTTAAGGCAAAGAGAGAGCTGCCCATTACACCAAAGGCACACTCAACCAGAAAAAAAGGTGCTACCATGGCCTTTCTAGGAAATATTCCAATGAACGAAATATGTAAGGCAGCAACATGGTCTACGCCTCATACATTTACCAAACACTACTGTGTAGATGTGTTAACGGCACAACAAGCCACAGTAGGTCAAGCTGTACTACGAACATTATTTCAAACAACTTCAACTCCTACAGGCTGAACCACCGCTTTTGGGGAGATAACTGCTTACTAGTCTATGCACAGCATGTGTATCTGCAGCTACACATGCCATCAAACGGAAAATGTCACTTACCCAGTGTACATCTGTTCGTGGCATTAGTCGCTGCAGATTCACATGCGCCCACCCGCCTCCCCGGGAGCCTGTAGCCGTTTAGAAGTTGATCTTGAACATTTGTAAATTTGTAAATATATTACTTTAAACTTCATTATGTACATACATATTCACTCCATTGCATGGGCACTATTACTAACATACACAACTCCTACCTCACCCTCTGCGGGGAAAACAATCTAAGATGGAGTCGACGCCCATGCGCAATGGAGTCAAAATGGGAGGAGTCCCTCGGTCTCGTGACTCGAAAAAAGACTTCTTCGAAGAAAAACAACTTGTAACACTCCGAGCCCAACACCAGATGGCGGGATGTGCACAGCATGTGAATCTGCAGCGACTAATGCCACGAACAGATGTACACTGGGTAAGTGACATTTTCCATATATATGTGTGTGTGTATCAATAAGTATACATATGGATTAATGTTATACAATGTGCTTCATTACTGCTATTCTGATTCAAGCATGTGAATCTATGAAAGTTCCAATACTGGAGTAAGAAAATAAGTTACTTACCTGTAACTGTAGTTCTCCAGTATTGGAATCCTTCATAGATTCACATGCGACTCTCCCTCCTCCCCTGGGAAGCTCACCTTTTCCTGCCTTCTTCAGATACTATTACACTCTTCTTGAGAAAATCTGAGGGAAGGGAGCTCCTCTCAGGAGGGTTCTAGAGAAGGGGAAGCCTGATTGGCTGGGCCTTGCCTTGGTCCTTTTTGCTCATAGTGATAAGGGTGGGCTACTAAAGTGAAAGCCTTTAGGCCTTTTTTCATTGCAGTAGCCTGTATGCATAGCTGTTTTGATGTACCGGGGGCTCCCATCTCGACAACTGGGAAGGATTCAAGAATGTGAATCTATGAAAGATTCCAATACTGGAGAACTACAGTTACAGGTAAGTAACTTATTTTCTTCCCAGCATTCAGTGTAGCCATTATGGAACTGTGCAGTTCGTTTTGACAGTCTCCCAGACAATATACTTAGTATGGCCACCCTGTACTTACAATGTCTAAGACTGGACTTAAAACACTGTAGGGGCATATTCCTCATGCAGATATACCCTCACCTGTGGTATAGTGCACCCTGCCTTAGGGCCTTAAGGCCTGCTAGAGGGGTGACTTACCTATCCCAAAGGCAATGTTTTGGGTGCATGGCACCCTGAAGGGGATGCCGTGTCGACTTTGCCTTTTTCTCCCACCAACACACACAATCTGCAGTAGCAGTGTGCATGTGTTAGGTGAGGGGTCCCTTATGGTGGCACAACTCATGCTGCAGCCCTAATCTGACTAATTTTCCCTCCTGTTCTGCTCCCAGAACCAGTTTTAGGACAGAATAGTTGGTCATCTCCGCCGTCTGGAGAGATCTAGCGGCTAGAACTTTGAAGCTCCCTGCCCCGGAATGTCCATCCTGCCTGGGTAAGGTGCTATCACTCCTGCCCAGTGCAGCCTTTTGTCTCTGGCCCTCAGGAGTTCTGGCTCGCACCTTGGGGGACCAGAAACGTGTCTAAGGTGGCTTAACTGGTTAGGACCAGTCAGTCAAGACACTAGTAGCTGGTAGGTTTTCAGGGGATACCTCTGAGGTGCCCTCTGGGTGCAGTTATTAATAAATCCCTCACTGGCATCAGTGAGGGTTTATTAATCAGAGATGTTTGATACCAAACATCCCTATATTCAGAGAAAACATCATGTAGCTGGGGAACTTGTAGTGACCAGTGTCCAGCACATGCATTTAAAATGGCTTCCCTGGCAACTTAATATGTCTGAAAATCGACAGAGACATAACAGGGGCACATCTGCTTGTGCAGCTATGCGCTCACGTGTAATTTGATGGCCCCCTGCCTTATGGCTGTAAGGCCTGCTAGAGGGGTGACATACATATATTGCATGCAGTGTTTAGGGGACATGGCACACAGGCTGTGTACCATGTTGTGTTTTCACTTTTATCTGTACCAAGACACGAAGCCTGCAATGGCAGCCCGCCATGTGCTTGGTGAGGGTTCCAAGAGAGTGGCACAGTTCGGACTGTAACCCTTTGGGACCCTACTTAGTACCTCAGGCCCCAGGTACCAGGAGTACCATTTACTAGGGGCTTAAAGTGGGTGGTAAATAGTATTGCCAGTTGAGAAAAATGACTACAGTTTCAGTCAAAATTACACCAGAAACCAGACAAAAGGTGTGGGGTCAGGGGGTTGACCATGTCAAAAGAGTTACTTTGCTACATTCAGGAACAAGACCTCGCCATGGGACTTCATCTGGTGCTCGTCTGAGCTAGGACAAGCACACACTCCCACAGGCTATACGAGAAATCCAGGGATCATCCTAGATGACAAGCTCAACATGATGGCTCAAGTAAATGAGGTGCACATCCTGCTACCACATCCTATGCATGCTGCAAAAGATCTTTAAATGGTTGCCTCATAACACCAGACAGACCATCACACAATCCCTCATCACCAGCGTCTACACCAGAATCTCCAAACAACTCCTACACAGTCTCCAGACCATCCAGAACACCACCGCAAGACTCATACTTGACCTCCGACACCGCACATCAGGAAGCTTCACTGGCTCCCCATTCACAAGCACAGCCAATTCAAACTTCTCAAGCAAACTTACAAAGCCCTACACAACACAGGCCCAAAATACTTTAACAGTCGTATACATTTTTACCAACCCACCCGGTGCCTATGCTATGCTTCACATGACTAGTCCCATTTTCCGCAAAAGCTAAACTGGAGTTCACTCATTCAACGCAGCACCCAATACATGGAACGAGTATCCAAGACTCCTTCATTTGAGTTCTGCAAGAAACTGAAGACCTGGCTCTTTATATAGGCACCTGGGGGAACACACACCTGCCCAGGTGCCTGGATACCCTCACTGATGAATAGTGTGCTGTACAATTCAGTATAACACAGCATAACCTTTGGGTTTTTTCAGTCAATTTCTCAAGTTTTTTTTATTTTTATTTTTTTTATACGTAAAGTAACAATATGAACAGATTTCGTTTAAAATAATACACACCTACTGGCTTTGTCAAAGAGTCCGCACTCCAAAATATAGAAGGCTGGCCTATTGGCTTTAGCAAGGGGTCAGCACATCAACTTGTAGAGAGCAGAGTTTTTTGGCTTTGTCAAAAGCCATTAACATAATTTATCAATAACCATATTCCTAAGTAACCCTTATGATTACCCACCTGACAATGGATATTTGTTGCAAAAATGTTTACAATAAAGCAGTTTTGTTTAAAAAAAAAAAAACAACAACCTATGATTGCATGTGTCGGTCTTTCTTAAACACTCTTCAGGCCACAATATGCAGCTATAGAATCAACTACAAGGGGTCACTACGCTCCAGCAGAAAAGCATACAGCTCCAGCTCGTAGTGCTTAAAAATTTGATACTAAGTTCTCCTGGGGGAGACTTACAATTTTTTTTTTTTTTTTTTTATAAAGACAAGTTTCCTTGGAGGCTGCTGTGCTTTTGCAATCCCACACAACACTTTTGAAAGTTGTAAGTAGTGCCCCTCCTTGGGGCACCACAACACCCACAATTTTTTAGAGAAAAGGCGATGCAAGACATCATGGAGCACAAAGAATATTTTATTAGCAGCCTGGCCTCCTCAGTAGTGAAGCTGTGACGCTGCTTATAAACTTATATATATGCTTGGTGGCATGTGTAGCTGCAGATACACATGCTATGCATTGTTTCCGCCATCTAGTGTTGGGCTCGGAGTATTACAAGTTCTCTCGTAGGGGATTTCCATGATAGTCATAAGCACTGAATAGTTCCGCGCGTCTGCGGGGACCCCGGAGCACTGATGTGAAGTGTATTCTTAAGTGCAAACACCAGCCGTTTGAAGAAAAGGTCTGTCAAAAAACACTTAAGAATAACATTGTGCAGCCTATGTGAACAGCTACACAGGCCAAATTGTTGAAAAGAAAATCAATAGTAGTGTAAATTCATGTTCAAACACCTATTTATTCTAGAAATGTAATAACAAATACATTCTCATACTTTATTTACACCTCTGATGAGAATAAAACAATGCAGGGCAGTGTAGCCCATAGGCTGCCATTATACAGAATGTAAATAGAGCTGTGCCTTTAAGAAAGCAAAGTCTTCCTGTATCCCATCATGCACAGCAACAGGCAGTTGCCTCAGTTCTTTTTTCCGGCTCCTGCTGACAGGACCCTGAAGCATTGAGCTCTACCTCACAAAGCTTTTTGTGACAGAAATTCATTGAAATATCTTCTGAATTTCATTTTCACTCGACGTTTTTACCTTTGAGTGATCCTTTTCTACTGATTTCTGTTAAATTCTGACAGAGTTTTGAGGTTTTTTCTAGTTAGAAATGCCTTCACTTTTTGATAAATGTCCTTCTTGTGGCAGAAAGAAGGCTAAAACAGATCCACATAGGGTCTGTATAATTTGTCTTCCATCCAGCCACAAACCGGAGTCGTGTGACATTTGTAAAACCTTCTCTAGAAGAACCCTTCGTGATAGAGAGAAGATCCGACTTCAGGCGAGAGAGGACAGGAGAAAAAGTGGCCATTCCACTACAGAGCGAGGAGAAGGTCAGGCTTCTACCAGGGCTCTACCTGTTTCCTCCATGACTCCTTCCAGACCTGCTGAAAAACGACACAGATCTCCGACAACGTCGAGAGCGTCGATGTCGAAGCAGGGAACGGCGCCAACATGTTCGCCGTCGAGGAGTGGTTCGCCGTCGAGAAAAAGACATCGTTCGCCGTCGACAGCTATTTCGCCGTCGAGGCGGCGAAGACACCTGACGTCGAGAGGATCTGGGTCGCCGTCGACACGGCGAACACAGTCCACGCCAAGGAGATCCGAGTCGGGCTCGCTGTCGACACGGCGAGGGAGATCGCCGTCGAGAGAGAGTGTTCGCTGTCGGAGGCGTTCACCGTCACTGCACCGACGTTGAGGGTCATCGTCGAGAGGTTCGCAGTGGCGAGACGAGTCGACGTCTAGAGGCACTCGCCGTCACCGCAGTTCGACGTCGAGGAGTGCTTCGACGTCGAGAAGACCACCTAAGAGGCCTAGAAGGGTTTATACAACCTCGGAATCCTCGGCCTCGCTTATCCTACTTCCAGCATCGCCACAGCTCTCGCAAAGGCAGTCGCCGTTACCACAGACGCCGGTAACACCTACGGCTCCTCTTCCGGCGCCTCCTCCAGAGCCTGTTCCGAGGACCCCAACGCGATCTGCAGGGCGTTCTGGATATTCGTCGAGGCGTACATCTACCTCTAGGCACCGTCGTCAGGAATCACATCATGGACATTCTTCATCGTCCACACGGGACTACTCTCCAACCTTATCGGACTCCCCGTCCCCAAGAGTGTCCCCCATAGATGATGTCAACACATTTCAGGAGGTCTTGGTGAGAGGGGCAACCAAGCTGAATATCCCGCTAGCAGCTCCGGCCCCATCGACATCAGTGATCTTTGAGACCTTGCATCAAAAGTCATCTTCACGACCTTTACTTCCACTGGTTCCGGGTCTTATTGAGCCAGCAATGGACATTTTTCTCACGCCGGCTACAACAAAGTCTGCTCCTTCCAGACTCATTAAAAAGTACCGTCCACCAGAGCAAGATCCTCTATTCTTGAGGTCGGACCCAGTACCAGACTCGGTATTTATAGTGGCAGCGAAGAAATCGCATTCGACGTCACCGTCTTCCTCTGCTCCTCCAGACAAAGAGAGCAGAAAGATCGATGCTGCAGGAAGAAAAGTATGCTCGACGGCATCCACTGCTTTATTAGGGAGATATGATCGATCCCTCTGGGACTCTATACTGCAGTTCGCGGAGCATCTCCCTAGGGACAAAAGGGAAGATTTCCTAGAGGTCGTGAGCGAGGGAGCTATGGTTTCTAACCAGATTATAAGTGCTGCGGCGGATTCTTCAACACTATCCGCACATAACTATGCTCATGGTATAGCGCTCAGGAGACATGCATGGCTGCGGCTTACATCGCTTAAACCCGAAGCACAGCAGAGGATACAGAACCTACCTTTCTCAGGCTCCACTTTGTTCGGCTCTCATGCCGATGACGAGATGGCCAGAATGAAGTCGGAGCTGGATACCCTGAAAGCGGTAGGCATGGAGCGACCTAAAGAACAGCAAAAAGGATTCCGACCATATCAAAGAAGACTGTTCACCCACAGGTATCAGACTCCACATTGGACGTCTTCACGCCCTCAGCAGCAGCAGCAGCAGCATCAGAGGGGCTTCTCCAGAAGGTCGACAAGGGGTCGTTCAACACCTCAGACCCAGACACCTCGACAGGTGCCCGCGTCTAAGCCCTGAATCTTTGCTTCCCCCTCCTCCGTTACCCACTCCGGTAGGGGGAAGTATCTCAAATCATCTGGACGAGTGGCTACGCATCACATCAGACGCCTGGGTTTTGAATATTGTGAGACATGGTTACGTTCTCAGGTTCACCAGTCCTCCACCATCTGTTCCACCCAAAACAACCAACCGACACCTCGAAGCTCTTCAGTTAGAAGTCACCATCCTATTGCAAAAAAGAGCCATAGAACCCGTCCCGATCAGCCAGCAAGGGAAGGGGATTTATTCGAGGTATTTCCTTGTGCCAAAAAAAGACAAGCAAGAGTTTCGTCCCATTTTAGACCTAAGGACAGCAAACAAGTGGATTCGCAAAGAGAAATTCAGGATGCTATCCTTGCACCAAATTTACCCACATCTTCGTCAGGGCGACTGGCTCTGTGCAGTAGACCTTTGCGACGCTGATTTTCATATTCCGGTGGCCAAGAAACATCGAAAATTCCTAAGGTTCACCGTCGGAAAACATCATTACCAATTTGCGGTTCTGCCCTTCGGCCTAAAATCAGCGCCAAGGACTTTTTCCAAATGCATGGCGGTGGTAGCCGCCCATTTGAGGAAGCATCGAATTTTTGTCTACCCCTATCTAGACGATTGGCTCATAAAGGCCTCCAGTTATCTAGAGACGCAACAACATTTCAAATGGACTCTACAGCTGTTACAGAAACTCGGTCTTCAAGTAAATCTCCTGAAATCCACAGCAACACCGGTTCAGAGGTTGCATTACTTAGGAGCCATTATAGATACAAATCTAGGAAAGGTGTTTCCTTCGGAGGAACGACTATTATCGATTCTCCAAAAGTGCAAACAACTGCAAGAGGCTCCACAGACCACTGCAAGAGTAATAGCTTCCCTACTGGGCTCGATGGCGTCTTGTATCCATCTCGTTCCCAATGCTCGCCTCCATATGAGACCATTGCAGGAAAACCTGGAGGATCAGTGGAGTCAACTAATGAACGAATGGGAGAACAAAGTCCTCCTTTCTCCCCACGCCTTACAGTCCCTCAAGTGGTGGTGTCTACCCGACAATCTCTTGGTGGGGATTCCGTTCCAACGACAGCCTCCAGCTCAAACCATCGTAACAGATGCGTCACTGCTCGGATGGGGAGCGCACATGGGACATCTTCGAGTCCAAGGCAAGTGGTCACAGAAAGAGAGTCTCTATCACATCAACCTGCTGGAACTTCGAGCGGTCCACCTTGCGCTCAAAGCTTTCCTTCCCTCTCTGAGAGCGGAAACTCTCCTTCAGACGGACAACGTGGCCACCATGTACTATGTAAACAAACAAGGAGGCACCAGGTCCAGGATTTTATCCAGGGAGGCTCAGACAATCTGGCATTGGCTTCTAGCCAGGAACATGTCGCTAGTAGCAACTCACCTGCCGGGCATCCAGAATGTGCAAGCGGATGCTCTCAGCCGAGTAATGGACGAGAACCACGAGTGGGTTCTACACGACGACGTCGTTCATTCCATTTTCGCACTATGGGGTTCCCCCTCTATAGACCTGTTCGCAACCCCAGAAAACAAAAAATGCCAAAACTTCGCCTCCAGATATTACCATCCAGGGACACTGGGGAATGCCCTGTGGATAAACTGGTCAGGAGCATTTCTTTACGCCTTTCCACCGCTTCCCCTGATTCCGGCGGTCCTCCAGAAGTTATCCAATGCTCAGTCCAAAATGATCCTGATTGCTCCGGAATGGCCACGACAATGGTGGTTCCCAGACCTTCTTCACCGGTCACTCAAACCACACATCAGGCTCCCTTATCGTCCGGACCTGCTCACGAAGTTCGGAGGGCAGATATCTCATCCCAACCTCTCATCACTGAGTTTGGCAGCATGGCTCCTGAGCTAGTGCAATATGGACACTTGAACTTACCTCAGGACTATATGGAAATCCTGAGAGAAGCTAAGCGCCCTTCCACACGATCCACTTATGCAAGCAAGTGGAAGAGATTTTGTGTGTGGTGTTTAGACAACAACATTGACCCGATATCCTGTGGAGAAGAGTCTATTCTGCCATACCTCCTAACATTGGCAAAATCGGGCTTACAATTATCATCAATAAAGGTACATTTGGCGGCTCTAACAGCATACAGGAAGAGCCCATCGCAACCTTCCTTTTTTCGAATCCCAATTATTAAAGACTTCCTGGAGGGTTTAAAAAAGGTTTTTCCCCCCATTAGAAGGCCGTCTCCTCCATGGGAATTGAATGTTGTCCTATCGTGCCTGATGCTACCTCCATTCGAGCCAACACATAAGGCATCGCTTCAACATCTCACATGGAAAACTGCTTTTCTGGTGGCAATCACTTCAGCGCGTAGGGTCAGTGAAATCCAAGCCCTTTGCTCTCAGGAACCCTACACGGTTTTTCATTCTGCGAAAGTGGTAATGAGAACTCATCCAAAATTTTTACCGAAAGTCGTCTCCGATTTTCATGTGAATCAAACCATTTCACTTCCAACTTTCTTTCAAAATCCAGCTACTCCTGCTGAGAGAACGCGGCACTCTCTGGATGTAAAGAGGGTTTTGAAATTTTACTTGGACAGGACAAAAGGCTTACGTAAATCACAACAGCTTTTTGTTAACTATGGCCCACTTAGAACAGGGTTGGGCACGTCTAAGTAATCACTATCCAGGTGGATTGTTTCATGTATAATGTTATGTTATCAGTTAGCGAACAAGTCCCTCGGTGGTAGGCCAAAAGCCCACTCTACTAGAGGGAAGGCAGCTACTACATCCTTAATGAGAAATATACCTTTGGCAGAAATATGCAAGGCTGCCACTTGGAAGTCTGTCCATACCTTTACTCAGCATTACTGCCTTGATACAGACGCTAGGGCGGATGCACAGGTTGGACAGGCCTTGCTTAAGAACTTATTTGCATAACTTTAGTGTTTTGGCACTATTTTTTCTGTCTGCTCCACCGGGGTTATGGGGATGGGCTTGCTACTCTATTCAGTGCTTAGGACTAGACATGGAAATCCCCTACGAGAGAAGGAATGGTTTCTTACCTGTAACTCCAGTTCTCTCGTAGGGGTATTTCCATGATAGTCATAAGCAACCCTCCCTCCTCCCCGGTGGAGTTCACATAGAAAAAGTTGCCATAAATATGGTTGATGTTGGTACTCCAACAAAGCTTGTTCCAGGTTAAAAGCCTTCAAAAAGAACTGAGGCAACTGCCTGTTGCTGTGCATGATAGGATACAGGAAGACTTTGCTTTCTTAAAAGCACAGCTCTATTTACATTCTGTATAATGGCAGCCTATGGGCTACACTGCCCTGCATTGTTTTATTCTCATCAGAGGTGTAAATAAATTATGAGAATGTATTTGTTATTACATTTCTAGAATAAATAGGTGTTTGAACATGAATTTACACTACTATTGATTTTCTTTTCAACAATTTGGCCTGTGTAGCTGTTCACATAGGCTGCACAATGTTATTCTTAAGTGTTTTTTGACAGACCTTTTCTTCAAACGGCTGGTGTTTGCACTTAAGAATACACTTCACATCAGTGCTCCGGGGTCCCCGCAGACGCGCAGAACTATTCAGTGCTTATGACTATCATGGAAATACCCCTACGAGAGAACTGGAGTTACAGGTAAGAAACCATTCCTTATTTTTCTTCGAAGAAGTCTTTTCGGAGTCACGGGATCGAGTGACTCCTCCTCTTGGTTATATTGCGCATGGGCATCGACTCCTTTGTTAGATTGTTTTGTTTCCGCTGTCTGGTTCGGACGGGTTTCCTCTCGCTCCGAGATTTCGAATCGGAAACTCTAGATAACTTTCTTTGACCATCGGTATTGTTTCAATCTGGTTTCCATCTATAGTCGACCTGATAGTACAGTCGAAAACCAATTTTCGCCCTTCTGGGCACGAGCACCCATCTCGGGCCTACCACGCCGAAGCCTGATGGATTGGACTCATTCCGATTCTGTCCGCACTGCCACGCGAAATTTCCAAACACAGACCAACACCTACCTAGTATGTAATCTGTGTCTCTCTCCTGATCACCGAGAAGAGGATTGTGAAGCCTGTCGATTGTTCCGATCCAAGAAGACACTACGTGACCGGAGAGCCAGGAGACTAGAAATGGCGTAGAAGAGTACCAAGTATATCGACACCCTTGAGGAAGAACAGGCGCAGACGGCAGTTTCCATTCAGGGCACCAACTCCGAAGAAGACTCGAAGGAAGATAGCCAACTGATCACTGCCGGTCAGCACGTGAGTTCAACTGCCCCTACGCCCACTCCTAAAGAAAATCATTGAAGGCCTTGGGTGCACCTCTGCCAGAGAGCCATGGTTCAACCCTCAAGAAAATACTCAGCGACCGACCTTCAGGTTTGGTGCCGAAAAAGGTCACACCTACTTCAATACCGGAGTCGTGCAAATCCACCAAAAGCTCAACTTCCGAACCGAGTTGGCGTCCACACTCTTCATAGTTGAAGCCTCGACGTCCTGCTTCTGAGCCGAAACACCAGGCTGTTTTTTCTGCCCTGAAAAAATTGCAAACATCGGAGCCGAAAAAGTCTTCTTGCTCAGAAGAACAAGGACTTTTGAGCCACCCAAAACAGAGCTCCAAACCATATGATGAACAGTTCTCAAAATCATCTAAACCATCAGAATACATGAGGACACTGACATTCAACCTATTTTGGAAATCATGGATGAAAGACAATCAAGGATCCATATTCATAAGGAGACTGGGAGGATCATTACTGCACCTCCTCCACAGACTAAAAGAAAGTTGGCTTTCCAGGAACATCTCGATACTGCTCCACCACCAGCAAAGATTTTTAAACGGAAGGAGAAACCATTACCTTTGCATAGTTCTCCTCCACATTGACCACAACTTTTTTTCACCACCACCCATTAGCCCACCACCATTGCTTTCACCAACTCGCTCAGACTTATTCTCATGGTGATACGGTTGACCCTTGGGATCTGTATGATCCAGATCCCATACCAGCTAATGACCCAGACTTTTATCCTTCAAACCCTTCCCCACCAGAGGATACAACTGCATACACGCAGGTCATCTTTTGGGCAGCAGCCTACCTCGGGGTACCCATGCACAGTGAGCCTTTAGAAGAGGATTTCCTTTTAATACCTTGTCCTCCACACACTCACGGTACCAGTGCTTCCCAATGCTACCTGGCATGATCAAGCATGCGGATGAGATATTTAAGGAGCCTGTTAAAGCAAGGGTTTTAATACCAAGCATAGATAAGAAATATAAGCCTGCCCCTAAAGATCCTGCTTACATTAAACATCAGGTACCTCCAGACTCGGTGGTTGTCAGTGCCGCCTGAAAAAGGGCCAATAGTCAATCATCAGGGATGCCCCCCCCCCCCCCAGACAAAGAAAGCACGAAGTTTGACACTGCTGGCAAGAGGGTATCTACACAGGCAGCTAACCAATGGCGCATTGCAAATTCACAAGCCTTGCTAGCAAAGTATGATAGAGCTCACTGGGACCAGATGCAGGAGCTATTACAACACCTGCCAAAAGAACATCAGAAAAGGGCTCAACAAATTGTTGAGGAAGGTCAGGCAATAAGTAATAACCAGATAAGGTCTGCCCTTGATGCTGCAGATACAGCAGCTAGAAGCGTGAATACTGCTGTAACCATACACAGACACGCATGGTTACGTTCTTCTGGATTCAAACCAGAAATACGGCAAGCAGTACTGAATATGCCTTTCGATAAGAAACACCTGTTTGGTCCTGTGGTTGACACCACAATAGAAAAACTCAGGAAACACTCAGACACGGCTAAAGCAATGGGAGCCCTATACACGACACCTTACAGAGGCTCCTTTTGTAAGCAGCAGTTTAGAGGAGCATTTAAGCCCCAATCTATGGAGGCTTCTACCTCCCAGCCTAAACAAGGTCAGCAACAACAGTACCAGAGAGGGGGATTTAGAGGCTCTTCTAGAGGCCAACACTTCAGAGCCAGAATCAAATTCCAGGCCTCAAAAAATGTCATTACCCCATCGAAATAGTGATTTCATAAGCATGCCACAACCCCACACATCTCCCGTGGGGGCAGACTGCAGCAATTCTACTCCCAGTGGCAAAATATCACCACAGACCAATGGGTACTCTCAATTATCCACAATGGTTATTCCCTAGAATTGATTTCTACCCCTCCAAATATTCCTCCCCATTATCACAGGTTGTCCCCAGAACACAACGTTCTATTAAAAGATGTACAATCGCTACTACTAAAAGAGGCAATAGAATTAGTTCTAAAATATCAACACCGAACAGGGGTATACTCACTATACTTCCTCATTCCCAAAAAGGATGGCACTCTCAGACCCATTCTAGATCACAGACCACTAAATCTATATATCCTGTCAGAACACTTTCACATGGTAACTCTGCAGGATGTCATTCCACTGTTACAAACACAAGATTACATGACTGCATTAGATCTCAAAGATGTGTATTTCCATATACCCATCCATCCAGCTTACAGAAAATACCTAAGGTTTGTGATAGCAGGAAAACATTACCAATTCAAAGTTCTGGCATTCGGCATAACAAAAGCTCCAAGGGTATTCACAAAATTTCTAGCAGTAGAAGCAGCTTACCTAGAAAGACGACACATACATGTCTTTCCTTATCTAGACAATTGGCTAATAAAATCAAGCAATTTTATACAATGCCAACAACACACTCGATACACAGTAGAAACCCTACATACATTAGGGTTCACTCTCAATTACCAAAAATCCCATTGTCAGCCAGCACAGGTGCAACCTTACCTAGGTGCTATTCTCAATACTCAAAAAGCCTTATCCTATCCAAATACACAAAGGATACAAGCTTTCGAAAATCTCATACCACAAATGCAGCCAAATCAACAATACACTGTAAGATTTATCATGAAACTATTGGGAATGATGGCATCCTGCATTGCAATAGTACCGCGTGCAAGACTAAACATGAGAACACTACAACAGTGCCTCTCACAGCAATGGTCTAAAGCACAGGGTCAATTGCAAGATCTAATGTTGTTAGACCGCCAAGTGCACAAGTCCCTTCAATGGTGGAATCTCAGCAATTTAATGAAGTGGCGATCATTTCAGGACCCTGTGCCTCAGACCACAATAGCAGATGCATCGATGATAGGTTGGGGAGCTCATCTCAACAACCTTACCATTCGAGGGGAATGGGATTCAAAACAGCTAAGTTATCATTTAGAATTATTAGCTGTGTTCCTTGCCCTAAAAGCGTTTCAACCACTTCTCAAACACAAGACCGTCTTGATAAAAGCAGACAATATGACAACCATGTATTATCTAAAGAAACAAGGCGGGACACATTCATCTCAACTGTCCCTTCTAGCACAAACAATATGGAAATGGGCAATTCACAATCACATTCATCTACTAGCAGAATACATACCAGGAATACACAATCAGCTAGCGGATCCCCTAAGCAGAACTCTCCAACAGATACACGAATTGGAGATTCACTCTCAGGTACTTCATCAGTACTTTCAAAAGTGGAGGACACCAAAAATAGACCTATTTGTAACAAGCGAAAACGCAAAATGCCCAAACTTCGCATCCAGACACCCACACCCTCTGTCCAAGGGCAATGTTCTATGGATCAACTGGTCAGGGATATTTGCTTACGCTTTTCCCCCTCTCCCACTACTTCCATTTCTGGTCAACAAACTGTGTCAAACCTCTCTCACCATGATACTCATAATCCCCACGTGGGCACGACAACATTGTTACATAACACTCCTAGACCTGTCAGTAGTAACTCACTACAAACTTCCGAGCATACTGGATTTGCTAACACAAAACAAAGGACGAATCAGACATCCCAATCCCAGTGTTCTCAACTTAGCGATTTGGCTCCTAAAGTCATAGAATTTGGATACTTGCAACTTCCATTAGAATATATGGAAGTTCTCAAACAAGCACACAAGCCTACAACTAGACAATGCTATGCTAACAAATGGAAACAATGTGTTTATTACTGTCAATCTAAAAATACTGACCCACTTACAGTATCAATACAAGATATTGTATGCTACCTACTTCATTTACAGAGGTCAAATTTAGCTTTCTCATCTATTAAAAATAATCTTACTGCCATATCAGCCTATTTGCAGACTATACAACATACCTCTCTTTTAGAGTTCCAGTTATCAAAGCTTTCTTGGAAGGACTAAAATGTATTATTCCACCTAGAACACCACCAGTTCCTGCTTTGAATCTCAATATTGTACTCACAAGACCAATGGGTCCACCTTTTGAACCCATGCATTCCTGTGAGATTCAATTTCTACCTTGGAAAGTTGCTTTTCTAGTAGTGATTACTTCATTAAGAAGAGTTAGTGAAATACAAGCATTCACTCTCGGACCCTTTTTTCCAAGTACACAAACATAAAGTTTTACTTAGAACTAATCAAAAATTGTTGCCAAAGGTTGTATCACCTTTTCACATAAACCAAACTGTGGAATTACCAGCCTTCTTCCCACAGCCAGATTCAACTGCAAAAAGAGCCCTCCACACTCTTGATCTTAAAAGAGCTCTAATGTATTATGTGGATAGAACAAAAGAGTTTAGAAAAACCAAATAGCTTTTTGTTGGTTTTCAACAACCACATAAAGGTAATCCTATCTCTAAACAAGGATTAGCTAGATGGATTGTTGAATGTATTCAAACATGCTACATTAAGGCAAAACAACAATTTTTAATAACACCTAAAGCACATTCCACTAGGAAAAAAGGTGCTTCTATGGCATTCTTAGGAAACATACCAATGGCAGACATATGCAAAGCTGCCACATGGTCTACACCACATATATTTACAAAGCATTACTGCGTGGATGTACTTTCAAAGCAACAGGCCAATGTTGGTCAAGCTGTCCTGAAAACATTATTTCAAACAACTACAACTCCTACAGGCTAGCCACCGCATCATTTTGAGGAGAATTGCTTTTTAGTCTACGCATAGCATGTGTATCTGCAGCTACACATGCCATTGAACGGAAAAGGTCAATTACCCAGTGTACATCTGTTCCTGGCATGTAGTGCTGTAGATTCACATGCATCCTCCTTGGAAGCCTGTAGTTGTTGCAGTTTCTTATTTTTACATATGTATATACATTTACATTTGCATGGACATCTATTTTAATTATTACTTTTATAGTACATTTACATTCTTATTCTATCACTCCTTCCTACACCCTTTTGCGGGAAAACAATCTAACAAAAGTCGGTGCCCATGCACAATATGACCGAGAGGAGGAGTCACTTGATCCTGTGACTCCGAAAAGACTTCTCCGAAGAAAAACAACTTGTAACACTCCG
This sequence comes from Pleurodeles waltl, assembly GCF_031143425.1. Lineage (NCBI taxonomy): Eukaryota > Metazoa > Chordata > Amphibia > Caudata > Salamandridae > Pleurodeles > Pleurodeles waltl. The sequence goes on along the minus strand of NC_090443.1, from coordinate 296,518,977 downwards.
AGCCCAACACTAGATGGTGGAAGCAATGCATAGCATGTGAATCTGCAGCACTACATGCCACGAACAGATGCACACTGGGTAAGTGACATTATATTTATATATATGTGTGTGTGTGTGTGTGTGTGTGTGTATATATGTATGTGTGTGTCTTCTCTCTATCTCCGTTTCCGCCTGCAGCTCCTGCAGCTGTTTATTTTTTCCCTTTTTCTTTAAACCAATAGCATCCCCACCCCATGTCTTTATTTTCTTTTTCATTTTTCATGAGTGCCCTGGTCTCACCCAGGCACCCACAACATACGCCATTGTCTGTGATCGCTGGGAGATGGGAGGACCTCATGGCCACTTCAGCATTCATCCTGGCTGCTGGTAGGAGCTGACTCAATTATTTTAACTTTGCCTGACCGGGAGACATTTTGTTATGGTACTGCTGTATTGTTAACAACAAAAAACATTTTTCCCATCAGGCCTATTGTGTTAAGAGGTTTTTTTTTTTGTTTTTTTTTTGCTCAGGACATGGAGGTCCAAGTCCTAAAATTGTGCAGACATCTTTGTTGAAGTGAGGCAGCCAATCAGATAGATCTTATCTTTTGATCTGCCAGTTCTATGATACTACTGCCTCTCTACATATACATACATTTTGAACCTTAATTTCTCAAAAGCTACCCAACAGGTTTACACCAAATCTTACAAAAGTACACTTTCTGGGTAAAGATCTAGCTTTCTGACAAATTTGGTTTACGTTCTTTCCACAGTTTTTGCTGTATCGCTGATTTAATTTTCCTGTGGAAAACTGCATGGGGAAAATGGGTCTTCCCCCACCCCTTTTTCTCCACACTCACTTGATGAATCATCCAAAAACTTTCTCGGAAGGACCTGAGTTACCGAAAGCTTTGTGTAGATTCATCAAACTGTGCCAAAGTTATTAGCGAAGCAATAAATATATTTCTTATGGGAACCCAGTCCTAGCTGTACCTACACTGTGGCGACTGCCACTGTAAAATTCACATTTGTCTGAATCTTGGCTTTGGTGTCTTCCAGGGGAGAGTAAGAGAGCTTAACAATTCCACCTTATTGGCTGATGTGGTGGATGTGCTATTAAAAAACATTGTTGTTGAAGCCTTTGGTCATTTTAATTCTGTTTGCGTTGTTTGTAATGTTACTAGGGATTCTTAAACTATCAACGTGGAAAGATTCAAGTATGTCACAAAAATTAAAGATGCTCGTGCACAGGAGTTGCAGGCAAGTAATTTCTTCTGTGGTTGGACCATCATTGAATGTGTAACCTCTGTCTACCTCGAAACTATCATAAACTGAACTACTCAGCCTGCTGTAAGGCCATCTAAAATAAAGACCTTCCGTGAGGGTGTATCACTGGGAACATAAGATGTAGCACCAGGACCAATCTGAATCGACACTGGTATTCGGCCTTAAAGAACGTGAGGGATATTATTCATAAAGGGGGGGGGATGCCTACTTGGGATACTACCAGATCAAGTATAGTTGAGTTGCAGAGGAACAGAGACCCTGGGGTCCAAGTGAAGCTTCCTGGATACAAATTAAATGTGCTCCTTGTTAAAGTGGTGTTGCGGTTTGAAACATCTAGATTCACAAGGAACACTTCCCTCTCCCCAGGGTAGGAGGAGAGAAGAGAGCTAGTTCGATATGTATTCAAATTCAAAGAAAAATTCTTAAATAGAGTTTATGTAATAAGGAATTGTGGGCTTAATGTCAGTGTCACTCTGCCTCAGCCCTTGTAGATGGCTAAAGTAAAAAAAAAAAAAAAAAAAAAACATCTTTACAATTACACTTACGCAGCCAAATACTATATGCCAGAATAATGCACAGCATGTGAATCTAGAACTGTTCAAAGCTGAAAAACTCATTGTTGCAGGTAAGTAAAACGTTTCTTTCTGGGCAGCACTGGTGATAAGATTTGCTAGAGTAGGATGAGTAAGGTAAAGATCCCATATGTGAAGAGTGTTCTGGCTCAAGTGAACTGTTGAATTCAACATTTTTCTGACAACTAAGTGAACGTGAGATAGTGCTTCACAATTAGATGCGCTGACCGTCAAAGTGGGAATCAAACATGCATTTGTGGGATAAAGGTCCAGCATTTCATAGTGCCCTGTGTTCCAAGGGAGGTTCTGTAGAAAATGTACTCATACTGTACATAGGAAATCCCACACTAGCGCTTCTCGTTCTTTCAGGTTTGAGTACACAGTTAAATAGGTCAGATCATTTTTTGGAAGTAACCCAAAAGCCAGTGTGACTGTCTTGAATCTTTACGTGATTACAAATGTTTATTGGAGTACCCCGATGTGCTTACAGTGAGTATTAGACATTTTAATTGAAGTGTAACTAGTCCATAGTTAAGTCAGAAGAAGTGCATAGGTTGGCTTCTTGGATCAGTTCGGCCCATATTGACTTGTCTCCACTGGTGTGCATCTTGAGTGTATCTACACCATGGTAGCCAGTGTAGCCTGTAACCAAGCTCTGCCTTGCATCCTCTTTGGTAAGCTGAAGAAAAGTGGAAATGGATGAGGTTTTCTGCAGTATCAAATGAGACTGGTTTTAGAACCACACTGGCCAACTATAACTGACATTGACCATGGCCTCCAACTCCTGGTCGTCTCAAGGGCTGAATTACAACTAGTTATAGGCTTGTTAAAAAGAGAGATGGGCAAGCCAGATATGGAGCAAACCTTGCTCTTGACAAATGTCCATCTTTGGCTTGCCCTTTGGTCCAGTGGGACCACTAAGCTAAACTAGAGTCAAGCATGTCAGACATTGACACTTTTTCCTCCTTAATGCAGTTACAATTCAGCTGCCACTTTTACGTTTATTAAATTCCAATCACTGCAGTGATATAATCTAATATACTAGTTTAAAATAAAGTCGGAAAAGTTTTTTTTTTTTTTTTTAAACGGAAAGGGTTTAATCATATTTGTACATGATGTTTGAATTACTGATTTACATGCCATAGTTTTCAATAGCTTGACTTGAACTTTGACTTAGAGCCAAGCCATACCCCATGTAATGTAAGGTATCAGTTGCTTCAATTTAACTTAATTGTGTGGTACTGTATTCAAGTTATTTTATTGCAGGTTGTATTTTTTTTTTTTACTTCTTGTACTTTTTTGTGTGTAGTGTATTGATGGCGTGGCTGCGCACTAATAAAAGTTTAAATGATTTGACCGGTACTGATGTAATCCTGTGCATAACTGAGTGGCATGATCTTCTCCTTTGACTATATTGGTGTTCAACAGGTGTGCAAATGCTGAAACCTTGCAAATGATTCCTCTAGAAGCGGCCAGCTCTTTAGATTCTGTCAACCACCACAGCAATTCTAAAAATCACATTCTGAATCGTAGGATCTTTGATGATAGTAATGAATGTTAGAATAATTCCTTGCTGCATACGTGGATCCTGAAAAACGTTCTTATAACATTTTTGGACCGTGGCATTAACAGCACAAAGCGCCTTTACCCATATGTACATGTAATATTTCATTACACATAGGTTATCTATGCCAGTACCTTTCCTGAATGTGAATTGTAAGCCTTGAATATGCACTAAAATCACTGCTTCCTGTAGTCCCTTGGGTATTCAATATTGGTAAAAAGGAGTTAACCTGCAACAGTAAAAGTTACAACACCTCGCCATATGAAAAAGTATAGGCAAGCACAACAGGACGCATAACTGGACTTTGTTATTGTGACATCTGTTTGGTGGCTGCATGCGTCCCCTTCATGCTCTGTAGTCATCAACCCTTCCATAGAGGGAAAATAAGAAACTTGATACTACCAGCAGAAAAATAAGCTACACCTCTTTCACCCATTGAAAAGCCAGTGCCACCACCCTCCTAGGTAGCTGCCATACAGAGATTTTGGAGGATCAGTGATTTTCTCAAGCATTGGCAACAGGACTACCTAGAGATGGACAGTGAGGGGTGCCCTAGTGTTTAGCCAGTTAATAAGTGCAGCTGTGTATTCAGCAGAGCTTGACTCAAAGGGTTACTGCCATGGAGTGTTCTTAAAGCAAACCTCCTTGCTTTGATTGGCAACCTTGAAGCCAGAAGCCCAACTTAAGATTGCTGACCTATCTTTTGCAGGGTCAGCATTGTTTTGGCAGCATACGAAGGATGTGATGCTGCGAGTGAAGAGCAAAGTGGAAACATAAGACAGTGAGCTTGGAAGAAAAGAAACATTATTCGGGGGATAGTACAAATCAAAGGACAAAAAGTACTTCACCGAAACACTCAATGGCCTTATCAGGCACAACATCAGCGACTGGGCCTAACTGCAGTAACAAAGGAAATACTTGAAATCAAAAGCTATCCCTCCAAAGAAGTTATATTGTAGAGGAATGAAACAGTAGTCATTCCTATTTCCGTTACCCACTCCAGTAGGGAATGAATGTGACTTTTCGTCTGGAAGAGTGGGATCAGATAACAGACAAACGGATGTTAAACGTGAATGAGCAAAACTGTGTTCACGTCAAGGCTGTTCAAGTGGTGTTTCCTCCCAAAACAGGTACTTTTATTACAAAGGAAAGACCAGAAAAAAGAATAAAGACTGATTTTAAGGTCTTTAGTTAACAAACAAATTAATCAAAAAATAAATGTTTAGAATGGTGGCCTTTGACCTGGTAAAGAATGGTTGAATGTATAAGATATTTCTGAAAGGCGCTTACTTTTACACTCCTGTAGCAGCACTCAACAGACACTACCTCAGTTTTATGGTGGGGAGTAATCACTAAATATGCAGTTCTACCATTTGGCCTAAAGGTAGCCCCACACATGTTTTCAAAATGCATGACAGAAGTAGCTAGCATGAAAGGGAATATTTGTCTATCCTCACTGGACGACTGGCTCCTAGACGCATAGCAAGGCAGACAGGCAATTTAAAGGAGCCCAAAACATCAGAACAACATGAAACTACTGAAAAAGGTAGGTCTTTAAATCAACCTAGAAAAATCGGTTTGATCTCTAGGGGTGACCAGAGACACCATAGAAGGATGTGTGTATCCATTGGAGGAGAGAGTACTACCTAGCTGAACTAAATTTCCAGACAATAAAGAATACAAAAAATCTGACATCTTAGCAAGTATCCTCTCTTCTGGGTTCAGTGGTGTCCTGCATCTTCATAGTCCTGAATGCACGGATTCATATGAGACTGCAGCTGTGTCTAAAAGATCAGTGTTCACAATAAGGGGCAGTTTGAAGGACAAACTAGAACTGGCTCCTTCTGTAGAACACACACACACACACACACACACACACACACTCACTCACTCACTCACTCACTCACTCACTCTCGCGTGGTGGTGCAACAGGCCGAACCTCAACATAATGGTGCCTTTCAAGCCATTGTTACAAATGTCTCCCTTCCAGGATGTGGAGCTCCTCTATGCTATCTGAAAGTTTAGGAACGGTGATCCGACAAACTGCGTACCGCAGCAACTACCTGGAACTGAGATCTGTCCATTTGGATGTTGAGACCTTCCTCAAGTCGCAGAAAGTGAAAGCCTTTCTGGTGCAGACGGACACCTCCTCCTCCATGGATTACGTCAGCGAACAGTGAAGCACGATATTGAGGCCTCTGTCACTACAAGCACAATCAGTGTTGCATTGGTCTCCAGCCAGAGATATAAACATAACACTGATAATGGTGCATATCCCAGGCACTCAGAATCAGCAGGCAGATTTCCTCAATTTACATCATAAATAGGTCATGGAGGACAAAGTCATAGAACACATATTCAGATTATGGGGTGCCCCTTCCATAGATCTTTGCAGCATCACGAAACAAAAAAATGGAAAGACTTCACATCCAGAGCTCCAGAACTGAACGCAGTGGGCAATGCCCTTTTGATCTGATCGTCAGTACAATCTGTTGACACTTCTGCCAATCCCACTTATATTTACAGGGATACTGAAGTTATGCAGGTCATGACTAAAAGTTATTCTGATGGAGAGACTGAGCGAGAAAATTGTGGTATCCAGACCTTCAGCTGTTCATCAAACTACACACAAGGTTGCCATGCAGACCGACCCTCCTGACAGGACTACAGAGCCAGATTCAACATCCAACTTTGTCTTTTAATTTGGCTTCATTGTTCTGAAGCAAGACTGTAAAGACATTTGAATTTACAACCTGAGCATATGGAAGTCTTGAAAGAAGCAAAATGTCCTTCATCTAGTGCCCGTTACACCTTACAACAGAAATGATTCTGAATACGGCGTCAGAAAAGAGGCCACATCACAGTTTTGTGTCTAGATGTTTTACCACCATACTTAATACACTTAGCTCAATCTAAGCTTCAAATGTTCTATAAGAGTTCATCTGGCAAATTTAACAGTCTATAGTAAATCTCATCAGACTCCATTCTTCGAGATCCCAGTGATAAGATTTTTCTAGAGCAAGTTATTGTTTCAGCCAGTTAAAAGACAATCTTCCCAGTAGAAGCTAAACCTAGAGTTATTTAAAATGATGCACCCCTGTATTTGAGCTTCTACACAAAGCTACATTGCAGCGTCCCTCATGGAAAATATTCTTAGTTGCTGTCACTTGAACGGGAAGAGTTAATGAGAGACAAGCATTGTCAGCAATCGAGCCATTTGATATTTTCCACTTGGATAGAGTAGTCATGAGGACAAGTTTGTCCTTTTTATCCAAAGTAGTATCTGATTTCCATTTTAATGTGACAATTGTATTTGATCCTTTTTTTCCTAATCCAGTAACATCAGCAGAAAAGTCACTGCACTCTTTAGATGTCAGGTGAGACGAACAAGCTAAGGAAAACAAAACAATTGTTTGTTAACTGTGGTTATATTGGATAGGGGTTGGGCACTTGTAAACAGTCCACTGCTTGGTGGCTAGTGACATATCTCTTTATGCTACCAGTTAGCAAAAAGACCTCTTCAAAGGTAGACCTAAAGCGCACTCCACCAGAGGTAAACCTGTAGTCTGTGTTAGAAATGTTTTTATAGTGGACATTTGCAAGGCTGCAACATGGTGATTTGTTTCAGCTTTGGATTCAGACATTAAAGCAGAGACTAGAGTGGGAAGGGGGACACTTGGGAATCACTTTAAATAGAATACACTCATGTGGTAGTTTCATGATGGCGAGTGCTGTTTTTGTATTTTAACACTGCCCAACAGCAGATTAGACCATAATCTCTAGCTTGCCACTCTATTCTAAATTGTATGGCTACCAGTAAAGGTGTTACGATGCAAAAGAATAGGTTACGTACCTGTAGTCCTTGTTTTGCATCATAGGAATCTTCATTGATGTCATAAACAAATTGCCTTCCCCCCCCCCCGGATGAGGTGACCTTTGCAGTATAAATTATAGAAATCATCTATTTGAAAATAGCTGGCCTTGGACGCAGCTGCCAGAACAGTGTAATGTGTGTGGGGGAACCACACAGATTCTAAAAGACTACAACTCCTTTTCACCATTCCTATCGTGAGCCTTCATTTAGAGAGATTTTAAACGTTGTTGCGTTTCAGAACCTGCAATGCAGTAATGAAAACAGGCGTTTTGAAGGCTTACAATCTCCATTCAGAATAATATTGCCATTGGTAAGCTTCCATTGAATAATAGATTACATGAACGTGTATTAACTAAAGGCTCAAGGACAAAATGAGTGTTCTGGGGTCCACGCAGACAGTGAGGAATTATTCTAACATGTATGACTTCAATGAAAACTCCTATGATGCAGAACCAGGACTACAGCTGCATATGATTTTCATACGCAATGTTTTTTTTGCCAGGTTTCAGCATTTTCTTTTGCCAATTTTCAAACTGTAGCAGCGTGATGCATCGATTGGCAACTTTGGTAGATTACTGAGCATGCAGTGCAAAATAGTGCCACTTGCTTTTTTGAAATGTTCCGTAAAGGCCATAATACCATCTATTGCTCCACACTTCACAGCTTTCGGGGTGCAAAGTAGACTGCAATGCATCGTATACCGACGGTAAGTTTGACAAAGCAGCCTTGGTCAACTGTTTTGAAAAGCTGTTGAAACAGGAGCCGCCAGTGTCCGAAGATGAAGATGTACTTGAGGCAGAACAGCAGCGCTTTACCTCCTGCAATGTTGGCCTCTTTGGGTTGGAGGAAGAGGTGGATCCAAAAAGCGTCAAGAACACATACAAGCAGACTGTCTGGTCTGCCAACCTTCTGAGACACTGGCTTTCCAAACACAACAAGAGCCCTGACTTTGAACTGTTGCCCGTCAATAAGCTCAACGATGTTTTAAGAGAGTTTTATTCCACGATGCGCAACCAAGAGGGAAATCCATACAGTGTGGCTAGCTACAGGTCTATTCGGGCTGGGTTGAACAGGCATCTCAAGGGTCCACCTTACAGCCGGCAGCTCTGCCTGATAGGCGATAAGGAATTTGCCAGTGCAAATCTGGCATTTGTGAATGTACTTAGGATATTGCGCCTGGAAGATGACATCCGCATCCAGCACTCGATCACCGCAGAGGACCTACAGCGGATGAAGTTGTCTGAAGCACTGGCTCCACTAACCATGGCGAAAAAGGTGTGGTTCGATTTACAGTTGCTCTTTGCCAAACCAGACAGAGCACCGCATGGGATTCTGCTCACAAAAGGGTTATTTTTTTGGTTAGATTGTGTACCACTGACATGTTAAGAGCTATGGTACGGCAAGGAAGGCACATTGTTCCCTTACTCTGTATAATATACAATTTACTGTGACCTTAAACTGGGGTGTGTTTAGGATGTTATCCACAATAGCTGCATCCTTGAAATTACATACAGGGATAAATATGAATTTACTTGTACACGAAATTCAGCACGTATTTTAAGAAAGGGTTAAACAGTGGTAATTTTGCTTTGACCAGAATGCTGCTCACTAGGTTCCACTTGTGACAAAAAACTAGGAATACTCTTGTATGCAGGCTGTTGTGCTGGGGAATCCTTGTGGAGTGTCTCGCTGTACTGATATTTAAATGAACTTCTTTTACCTATCTGCTAACGTAGTACCTAATGGGAGGGTGGAGGAAAGGGATAAAACCTCGAAGACCGACATTTCCAAGTCCCCTTGTGCCTTTCCAGTTTTTGTATCGTAAGGGCATTCTAGGTGCATGTGATCTTCTCCTGCCTTTGTGTCCCTTCACACGTCTTGTGCCTCTGCTACGCTGGTAGTGTCACATGCTAGACAAGGGCACCTTTGCCTGCAACAATTTCCGAAGAGCCACAGGGATGTGTGCTTTGAGCAAGACTGCTTTTGCTTGTCCAGGCATGCGCGTGTGTTGTGGGAATGTGGGTTGAGATAGGAAGGGTGCAACACAAGATTTTTGATTAGCTGCAGCATTAATAAATTACCTATGGTCAGCATATCTCGAACACTAGCTGAATAGTTACTGATACGTTTAGGCTTTTGTCTTGCACATTTTGCTTTGTTTTATACTGTCTAGTTCTAGTGCTCTATTTTTAAAGTGAGCTGCAGATTACCAGCAGTTAGACTCTTATTTGATGTTTAGCAGTTGAACTTGCCATGCAGCTGTTTAGTTCTCCGTTATGTTCTCTGAATAAGTTTTGCCTGTTTTACATCGAACTCACTTCGTTCTGTGCATTGCTGCACGTTTGCTGCACATGTCCACCCAAGCGGCATAAATATGGCCAATTTACACAGGTCATCTGCCTGCTGAGTGGTTCCCTGTGATTTTCTTCAGAGCTTTACGGAAGCCCTTTACAGAATTATACTTTTCAGGTTCAAAGTGTTGAGGTACATACTGTTGGCTACATGGTGTTACCTAAGCATCCAGTTTTCTTCCGTTTGCTCAAGGTCCTGCACACATGCCCATGCAAAGACACTGTAGAAATTTAGTAAACTAGAAGCACCTTGGCATGCAATAAAAAGGCTTGCATTCGCACATACTTTTGCAGTTCAGGCAAGAACAGAACACCACCAAATAATGTAAGCAAAGTAAATAAAGCTTGCTTTTCTGCCTGTAACTCTCAACTCGTTATCCCCACCTGGTTCCCCACTGCTGCTGCAACATACGTTTCCTCCAAATGGTTTCACGTAATTTCATATGTGTTCTACGCTGTATAACACTCTGCTCCTGACGTGCATACCTTGGGCTTTTGGTTAGTTTTTCCTTGTGTTTTTTTCTTGAAGATGAATTTTCATCATAGGGATGTGCCTTCTCCATTTGAGAAATCAAGATACATTACCACATGGTTGCATTACTTGTACCAAAGCGTCACTGGTTGTGGGACTGGATGTTAAATTGTGTGGGGCATTGAATGCCATTGTGGGGCTCCTAGCAATGGACAAAACATAATAGTTGTTGTGGTGCTGAGGGTCCTAGTACTGTTTCAGTTATTTTGTTTATATTTTTTGTACAGGATAGAGGAGCCCCCATTCCTGCTGCACTCCCTTTGCCGCCTTTATGCAAAACATTTTTCTTATTGAACACTCTAGAAGGAATTTAGTAGGTGCTTTGTCACAAATGTCCATGGTGTCTTAAAAGCTTAGCTGCATTCTGCAGCACTAGAGAACTTGCTCTTTGTTCCTCAAATGCCTAGTAGTTATTTTAATATCCTAACAGATTGATTGAATAGCCTTTGTCTGTGATCCAGTCACTTATGACATCTGCACATTGTGTTCAGCTGTTGCAACATCTTCGGTACTGGGCACCTGTCCCTTCCTGCAGTTGAAGGAAATCAGCCTGCAGGAAGAATGCACGTGTCAGAGGAAGGACGTAGCATTGACTTGATACTGTATTTCTCTTCCAGGGGATCCTCATCAAAGTCATACACATTGAATATTCCCGCCCTCGTGCGGGGACCCCAGAGCATACATAAAATACATACATGTATAAGTATGAAAATATACACGAAAAACATATAGAATTTTTAGTAGACAATTTTCATACCAAACCCATGTATACATGTGTACAACAGCAATGCAGACTATAATGATTAACAGGCTAAAATGCTTGATTTCTATGGAGTTTTTTTTTTTTTTTTTTTTAAAACACTCCTTTTCAAATTTACAAGAAGAACAGACTTTCCAAAGCCCCATAGCTGGGCGCAGGGAACTAAGCAGTAGCAACACCAGTGAAAAAAGAGAAAAAACTACATTAAAACAATGGAGCATTATTAGCCAATAGGCTGCATGCAGGTTAACACAGCAGAATCACAAAATTTGGCACCGTGCCTTTAAGACCCTGAGCACCTCCAGTATCCCACCATGAGTCAAGGGATTTTTTCCTGACTGGAAAATGCCTTCTCTTTTTGTGAAGTGCCCTTCCTGTGGGAAGAAGGAGGCCCAGTCTGATCCACACTCTCTCTGTATAGTGTGTTTACCTCAGAGCCACTGCCCTGACACCTGCAGACACTGCAAGAACATGTCAAAAAGGACTCTGAAGGACAGAGAGAAAATCAGGCTTCATGGTCTTCATGAGAGGCAAAAGACATCGTCCTCTTCACTTCCCAGGCAGCCAACAAGCCATTCTCAGGAGAGACAGGCTAGATCGACGTCAGCTGGTAGGAAGGTGCCTGTCTGTTCCCCGTCGACGTCATCGCTGCCACCGTCGCAGATCGATGTCAACGGCGACCCGACCGACGTTGATGGATACGACGTCGAAGGTGCATAGCCATCATAAGGGCAGATCTCCGTCGACTGCAACCCACCGAATGACGTCGAGCCAGCACCGCCGTGCGCATTCGCCATCAAAGGCCTCACATCCCTCAACGGCACGTAGGATGACGTCGAGATCGCCTCAACGGCGAGAGCAGAGACTTCCGACGTCAGCGGCCCATCACTCGACAGCGAGGCACATGACGTCGAGCAGGTCGCGTTCAAGGGACCACCGATCACCGTCGAGGCGCTCAACGTCGAGACCTGAGCAGCCCACGGTACTCCCTTCGACGTCTGTACATCTTTCGACATCGACACAGGTGCAGCCTATCTCGCAAGGAGAAGAGCGTCGGTTACCACCGGATGATAAGAACTTCACTCCACCGAGTCTAGCGATCTACATAAGGAGTGGATCGTCGAGGCGGTCGAGAGCATCATCGTCTGGGCACATCTCGCCCATAAACCTATCGCCAAGGTGGTTGGAGAGTCTTAATAAAACACCTGCTTGTCCAGACTCTCAATACTCTCAAATGTACTCACTGTCGGCTTCTCTCCGAGGACACCATCGCCGACAGCACATACAGAACGGGCTCGTTCTGCGTCTCGCCAGTCTGCCACTAGACCTCGCGCACTACAACAATATCTAGAAGCAGGTCACGCTCCCAGAGAAGATCAAGATCGCGCCGTCATAGGAGGTCTCCTTCTTGGTCCACATCGTTGCGGTCTTCAGTAAGAGGGTACTCCCCAACTCTAACGGATTCTCCACCAGCTAGAGTTTCCCCAGTGGACGACATCACAACTTTCAACGAGGTGCTTCTCAGGGGGGCACAAAAGCTGAATATTGAGGTCCCAGACCCTTCAACCTCCTCGTCGGTAATCTTTGAAACCTTGCAACACAGGGCGGTTTCAAAGAAATTGTTACCGCTGGTGCCTAGTCTTCTACAACCAACCATGAGACTTTTTTAGCACCAGCAAACCTCCGTTCAGCTCCCGCTAGGATCTTAAAGAAATAAAAGGCACCTGATCAAGATCCTTTGTTTCTCAGGGCTGATCCACCACCAGCCTCAGTCATATTAGCCGCAGCCCGTAAGACACATTCAGTGGCGTCATCCTCTACGGTTCCACCGGACAAGGAGAGTAGACACCTGGACTCTCTGGGGAGGAAGATGTGTGGCACGGCGGCTTCAATGATGGTCTCCAGCGCCTCCGCACTCCTAGGCAGATACGATCGCTCACTCTGGGACTCACTGAGCAGGTTTGCAGAAAAACTGCCTAGAGAGGACAGACAGGATTTTCAGGAGATCCTTCAGGAGGGAAGTCTGGTGTCCAATCAGATCATCAGTGCGGCAGCGGATGGTGCAGACTTGCCAGCACATGGTTACGCGCATGGGGTATGTGCGAGAAGATCTTCCTGGCTAAGACTCACAGGATTAAAACAGGAAGCGCAGCAGTCTATCTTGAATCTTCCATTTAACGGAAACTCTCTATTTTGGACCCAAACGGATGAGGAGATGGCGCGTATGAAGGTGGAGGTTGACACCATGAGGGCAGTGGGCCTCGAGAGGAGGAAAGACTTCAGGCGAAGGTACAGGCCTTACGACAGGCGCCCGTTTCAACAGAGGGTTCAAACCCCTCATTGGTCTCAGAGACCACAACAGAAACAAGGGCGTCCCCTCTTCCAGTCTCGCGAAGCCACAAGAGACCGAGGTTCGAGCAGACCTCAGCAGTCTACCCCCAAAGCCCCCGCAAAACAATGAGGATTCGCTTCCCTTAACACCATACACCACTCCGGTTGGGGGAAGTATCACAGCGTTCATTCACGAGTGGCATGGCATAACAAAAGACAAATGGGTGCTGAACATTGTAGAGTGGATACTCTCTTCTTTTCCGCCAACCTCCTCCTCACTTGCCACCAACCAAATCCAGTCCTGCTCACATGAGCTTATTACGCAAAGAGGTTCGTGCCCTGTTACAGAAAAAAGCAATAGAAAAGGTTCCAGTCGCACAAAGAGGAAAGGGGGTGTACTCCCGCTATTTTCTAGTAGCAAAGAAGGGTCGGAAAGGAGTTTTCAGACCTATTCTAGACTTGAGGCTGCTGAACACATACATAAAGAAACAAAAGTTCAGGCTGCTGGCTCTCCACCAGATTTTCCCTCAACTGCATCGAGGAGACTGGATGTGCTCCATAGATCTGCAAGATGCGTATTTTCACATCCCGATCATTCCCAAACATTGGAAATTCCTACGATTTGTGATAGCCTCCCAACACTATCAGTTCAAGGTGCTCCAGTTCGGCCTAAAATCTGCCCCTCGCGCATTCTCCAAATGTGTAGCAACGGTAGCGGCACATTTAAGGAAGCAGAAAATCTTCATTTATCCATACCTAGACGACTGGCTACTGAAAGCCTACTCTCCGGAACAGGCGAAAAACCATCTGGACATTGTGCTCAGTGTTTTTCGATCTCTGGGTCTACAGGTCAACTTCCTACAGTCCACCCTCATCCCAACACAAACCCTCCACTACCTTGGAGCAGTACTGAATACAAAGCTCGAAAGAGTGTATCCTTCGGAGGAGCGACTGTTATCAATAAAGAGGAAGTGTCAAGACCTTCTGGGTTCCCCCGCGCCTACGGCCCGTCAGGTGACATCTCTGTTGGGCTCCATGGCCTCTTGCATTTTCATTGTCCTGAATGCCAGGTTGCATATAAGGCCTCTCCAAGAGGCTCTGGAGGAAAACTGGAATCAACACACAGGCCACTGGGAGGACAGAATGCTTCTTCCGGTAGGAGCGCGACAATCATTACGATGGTGGATGCACAGACATCACCTGTCAGTGGGAGTTCCTTTTCAGCAGCCAATCCCGTCTGACACTCTGGTAACGGATGCGTCGCTTCAGGGCTGGGGAGCTCATCTGGGTTCCCTTCAAGCTCAGGGCCTGTGGTCCAACAAAGAAAGGGCGTACCATATCAACCTGCTGGAGCTCAGAGCGGTTCATCTGGCTCTCAAGTCATTTGCTCCATCGATTCAGGGAAAATCTCTCCTAGTACAAACGGACAACACGACGACAATGTATTATCTGAACAAGCAAGGAGGGACGAGATCCCTTCCCCTGTCTCAGGAATCTCAGGCCATTTGGCATTGGCTCATAGCGAGGGGAATGTCTCTGACAACAATTCACCTCCCAGGACGGCAAAATGTGGAGGCGGACTTCCTAAGCAGAACCCTCGAGGACGCCCACGATTGGGTTCTTCACAACGAGGTCGTCGAAGACATCTTCGTGCAATGGGGTCAGCCTCAGTTAGATTTCTTCGTAGACAAGGTAAACAAGAAATGCCCATACTTCGCGTCCAGGTTCTACCGTCCGGGGTCTCAAGGGAATGACCTGTTGATCGACTGGTCAGGGATACTTCTCTACGCCTTTCCACCGATTCCCCTCATACCAGCTGTGATAAACAAACTCTACAGATCCAGCACCAGAATGATTCTCATAGCTCCGCAATGGCCTCGTCAGTTCTGGTACACGGATCTCCTCAACCTATCAGAACAACCGCACAAGAGGCTGCCGTGCAGACCGGATCTCCTTTGCAGGCTGGGAGGCAGGATACTTCACCCCAACCTTCCCTCTATGAGCTTGACGACATGGCTCCTGAATTTCTGCAGTATGGGCATCTAGGCCTCTCGCAGGAATGCATGAACATCTTAAAGGAGTCCAGACGGCCTTCCACGAGGCGCTCTTATGCGTTCAAGTGGAAGAGATTCTACATATGGTGTCGTCAGCAGGGTCATAACCCTATTCTGGCTCAGGAGGAGGTCATATTGTCTTACCTGCTCCATCTGGTGAAATTGGGTCTGCAAGTGTCATCTATTAAGGTACATTTATCTGCCATTACAGCCTATCATAAGTCACCTTCTCAGTAATCCTTTTTTACAAGGCCAGTAGTCAAGGATTTCTTATAAGGTTTGAAGAAGGTTTTTCCACCCATTCGAAAACCCTCGCCTCTATGGGAACTAAACATAGTATTATCTAGACTCATGGGCCGTCCTTTCGAACCTATCCACAAAGCTTCTTTACAACACCTTACATGGAAGACAGCTTTTCTAGTAGCCATTACTTCGGCGAGGAGGGTCAGTGAAATTCAGGCTTTATCCTCCAAGGAACCGTACACGGTTTTCCATGAAAATAGAGTGGTTCTACTAACTCATCCTTCATTCTTACCGAAGGTGGTGTTGGATTTTCACATTAATCAGACTATTTCACTACAACCTTTTTTCCCCAATCCGGATACTCCGGCGGAGAAAGCTTTGCACTCTCTGGATTTGAAGAGAGTACTAAAATTTTACTTGGATAAGACAAAATTGATTAGACAATCTCACCACCTATTTGTAAATTATGGTCATATGAGAACAGGCGATGCAGCCTGCAACGAACCATATCTAGATGGATCGTTTCATGTATTGTTACTGCATATCAATTGGATAACAAACAGTTATTGGCTAGACCTAAGGCTCATTCGACAAGAGGAAAAGCGGCTACTGCTGCCCTCCTTAATAATGTTCCAATCTCTGAAATATGTAAGGCTGCTACATGGAAGTCTGTACATAAATTTACTAGGCATTACTGTTTGGACTCAGATGCCAGACCAGACGCTCAAGTTGGGAAAGCATCTCTGAGAATTTTTTTGCATAGTATATATCTCTTCCTGCACTTCTATTAGACAGTCCGCAGAGATAAGGGATGGGCCTGCTAATCTATTCGATGTTTATGACTATTGATGAGGATCCCCTGGAAGAGAAGGATGAGTTACTTACCTGTAAATCCTAGTTCTCTTCCAAGGGTATCCTCATCAAAGTCATAAACAACCCACCCTCCTCCCCGGACGCAAGTCTCCTAGAAGTGCAGGACAGACTATCTCTCTAATCTGTTGGATACGTAGTCACCGTAAAAAAGTACTGACCTAACTGTGAACCAACTGTCACCTCTCCTTCACCCCTGAGGCATGGTGGGATACTGGAGGTGCTCAGGGTCTTAAAGGCACGGTGCCAAATTTTGTGATTCTGCTGTGTTAACCTGCATGCAGCCTATTGGCTAATAATGCTCCATTGTTTTCAATGTAGTTTTTTTCTCTTTTTTCACTGGTGTTGCTACTGCTTCATTCCCTGGGCCCAGCTATGGGGCTTTGGAAAGTCTGTTCTTCTTGTAAATTTGAAAGGGAGTGTTTTAAAAAAAAAAAATTTTTTAAACTCCATAGAAATAATGCATTTTAGCCTGTTAATCATTATAGTCTGCATTGCTGTTGTAAACATGTATATATGGGTTTGGTATGAAAATTGTCTACTAAAAATGCTATATGTTTTTCGCATATATTTTCATACTTATACATGTATGTATTTTATGTATGCTCCGGGGTTGAACTGAGTGGCAGAGAATAATCATGTGTTACAGTCTTCGGTCCTCCATGTGCTGTATTTGAACAATTCCATTTTATCTGTGTGCGTACCTTTCCCAGTGGAGGCTACAGCACTCTGCCTGCGCTTTGTATATACAAGAGCAGGTATCCATAATGTGCGGTTTTCTGGCTCTAAATGTGAAGGTTTTTCAGGCTGGTTCGATTTTTAAAATAGGAGTTTTGTTTTTCTTTATAAAAAAACAAAAATCTAACACCATTGGAATGCTCTCTCTTCTTCCAAAATTGCTGCATGTCCTGAATCAGAATCCCACTCAAAGGTTTTCAGCAGCCCAGACGTGTTTCCTTGTGCTGTTCTTCTTGAAATAGTCATTTTGGCTTTCCAGCTGTTTAGCAGCACGTTGTCACACCACTGGCCATTTCCCAATATAAGATCAGATCAGGTATTTCGCATTAAAAAATCTGGTGAAAGTTGTGAATCCGCACATGCAGTGTTCCAAATGGCAGTACCATCTTTTTCTTTCTATATTGTGGTAAACCTTTTATGATTTTATTTTGTGCGCTGGAGAGGGATTGTAAATATGGAATTAAGATTAGAATGTCCTATTCATAAATGCATTACTTATGAAAATAAACAATGTAGCAGCAACAAAAGTTAAAGCATGTACCCGAAAGGTGGCCCCGCAATCACCAGTCTTTATTGCGAACAAGGCATATCACAGACCAGCAGTCTTAATCAAGCGGCTATATCTAGTTTTAAAGAATTTCCAAAAATGAACATCAGTCTGACTACCCCAGGTCTCTCTAACTTCATTTTGGTGAATTTCCAAAATGAAGAAAATATTTCCTTTTCTCAAAATAATAAAACGATAAAATTCAACTAAAAACACCAGAACATGGTGAGAAAGCAGCCAGAGAATGCATCAGAAAACAGGTAAGGAGACAAATGTGCAAGCCTAATGGAAAGTGGAATTGGGTTAGCGATAGAATATGAAGTAGTACAGAATAGGTAGGGTTAGAGGTAGTGGTACTATTCTGTAGGGGATTGCAGATGTCCCAATGAATAGCAGGTTTACAGGTACTAGAGTGTAGGTAGGGGAAGAGATATTTGGGAAAATTATGGGTAGAGGGTACCAGGGTATAAGTTAGGTGGAGCGGTATAATGGTACTTGTTAAGCTGTAGGTAGAGTAGAGGTCCTAGGGGTTTGGTAAGAGTACTTGGATATATGCAATATGTGAGGCACTATTGTGTAGGTAGGTGGGATAGGTAGTAAGGTAAAGGCATGTATGTCTGTAATTGAGGTACTAGAGAACAGATTAGGGTTACAGGTTTTAGGGTATAGACAAGGGGAGAAGTTCAGTGATATAAGCAATTGTAGAAGTACAGGGAGAGGTACAAAATTAAAGGTGGAATATTGGTAGGAGTACAGGTAAAATGTGTAGATGGGGTAGAGACTGCTGTTTATAGGAGGAAGTAGAGGACACAACTTAGAGAAAACAACTTAGTAGCAGGAGAAGGTGAAGGAATAGGCCATTTCACAGGAAAAGTGATAAAGACATAAAGAAAAGGGGGTAGACTGGGGCAATAGAAGTGTATTAGCAAGCAAGGTACAAGAGAGAGAACAGATCTGTCAAGAAGTTTGCAGGGATGGTTTTTTTTCTCAACATAAAGTGCATGCATGTGACGTATATGGCATCCTGGGAATGCCATTCTTTTAAGCCTAAACAAAAAGAATCAACTAGTTCATGAAGAAAGATTCCCAGAACAGGTTTCCTTAAATGTGTAATTTCTCCACAATTTCATGTAGTAGGTGAAGAAGCGTTCTAATCCATAAGAGCTGACATGAAAACAACCAGATCGTTGCCTATGTTGTATGTAGGTAAGGGCTTCTCCTTTTGGGGAGAATTAGGAAGGTCTCTGGTGAATGGTAGACAGTGGTGTAACAAAGGCCTCCACAGCCCCTGCGGTGCAGGGGGGCACAGACCTCCAGGACCCCCTTCCCTCATCACAAAACCTGGCCTGAATAAGTCCAGAAGGGGGTCCCCCTCCATGTGTTTTGGGGGTAGGAGGGGGGGACATTAGGTGGCTGAGATTGACTCTGAGTGAGTCGACGTTAAATATGTGATTGTGGGTCCAATATATGCGCCACCCCGGTGCACATATGTCAATTTTTTCCCTGTGCCAGCCAGTGCTAATCTGAAGAAAGAGCTACATCTTGTCACTTTTTGAATGGTCTTTTCCAAATTTTTGTCAAAGTTTTTTGAGTATCTTTACTCCTGGCGTGGTGAGGGACGTCTTCTCGCAAGGCCAGTTTCAAGCCCTGCATGTCCTGTCATTGGGCAATGTCCGTGATGGATCCGCACCTCTTCTGCCTTTGGTGTTTGGTGTGCCACCACGACCTGAAGTCTTGCTTCGAGCCTTGCATTTGAGGGCTTTGAGGGAATGGTACCTAAAGCTGATGGCGACCGGGTGCTCGACTCTGCATAAGTCCTGATCTCGGTTGAGGGGAAGGTCTCTGGATGGATCACTGAGACCCCAGCCCCCACCCCCCTCAACCCCCTCCCCCCCACCCCCTTTGTCGTCCCACCGCAAGTCCTCGAGACAAATGGGTTAGTCGCGGTACAAGAAGAATTTGAAGAAGGCCAAGCATCCTTGGATTTCACGTCATCGGCCTATGAGATGAGGGAACGTGAGCATAGTCGCTCTATGCCGCTGTCTGTGGAGCCTGCATCTAGGTGGACCCTGCATCTCCCTGAGTTTCCAGGAGCCATAGTGATCCCTGATCAAACCAGAGACTTTTATGAGGCCATGCTCCTCATTTTTGGGCAGCCTAACTCTGCTGGAGTGCCTTCGGACCTCGCGCAGTCATAAGGGGCCCCTTCGGGTCCCACACTGGCAGCTTCGGCCTCAGCTCCAAAGGGCACCAAGAATCCATTCCTGGATCCGGACCGGTCTCAGTTGTACCAACTTTACTGATGCCGGTCCTGATACCAACATTCCCACAGCCGCATGTGCCACTAGGTGGCGCCAGCCTCATCCTCCTTGCCAACTCTTTGACACCGAGCCGGATGGGTGTCACACACCGGCCACAGGGTCCGTGCCCCCTGTGTCAGATCCTAAGCCTTATTCTAATGGGCTAGATTAAGCTGAGGAATGGGAGATGTTGCTGGTCCCTTTGGAATACCAGCTCCAAGATCCCATTGACTGGGATGAAGCCAGTGAAGTGGATGCCTCTCCATCAAAAATACGGAGGAGAGAGCTTTATATTCAGTGTGGGGGTGCAGAAAGCGTCCAAGGTCCTGGACCATGAGCTGCCTTCAGCGGCAAATCAGG
Source organism: Pleurodeles waltl (assembly GCF_031143425.1). Classification (NCBI taxonomy): domain Eukaryota; kingdom Metazoa; phylum Chordata; class Amphibia; order Caudata; family Salamandridae; genus Pleurodeles; species Pleurodeles waltl. The sequence continues at coordinate 296,498,615 of NC_090443.1, read as the reverse complement.
ACTAACCTCATGACAGAGGTGCTTATGCCTAGGGCTTCTTCCTCTGAACCCCAGCTCTCCTTTAATGAAGCCCGTACGGATGTCCTACTGGGTACCTGGTCCATACCCAGCGCAGGGGCTCTTGTGAACAGGACAATTGCATGCAACCATGGCCCTGCACTGGGTGACCACGGTTTCCTGACGCAACACCCCACCCCTGAGAGCTTGGTCATCCAAGCCTCCACCTCCCAGGGCGTGTTCCCTTCTGCACCCCTAAATACAGAATCCAAGAGACTGGACACACTTGGGAAGGTGATGTTTTCTTCCACCAGCCTGGCATTTTGATCTGTGAACACAGCATGCCTTTTGGCCTGTTATTCCAATACGTGGGATACGTTTGAGCAAGTCCTGCTACAGGACCCAGAGGAGTTCTGGGCCTCAACAAGCAGTTGCTGATGGGAGACGTAGCAAAGTTCACAATCTGATATGGGCTAGACATGACAGCTAACTGGGAAGGGCGGTTGCATCAACAGTGGTCCTGAGGTGCCATGCCTAGTTGAGGACGCCTGCCTTTTTGGGGGTTGTCCAAGACAATCTTATGGACATGCCCTTTGAAGGCACAAGTCTCTTCGGAGAAGAAGCAGACTGCACTTGAGCTCGTCAAGGGTTCTCGTGCAACAGCCAGGTCCTTGGGCCTCGCAGTGGCCCCTCGGCCCCTCAGTCTGCTTTTCACTCCTTTTGTGGCAACGAGAGGGGCTCTCAGCCACATCCGTTCCCCTCCCGCCACTGTGCCGTGCATGAATGGTGCCCAGCCTCTGCATGGCTGGGGACGCGTGATCCACCATCCTCATGGATCAGGGAGTCAGCGGTCTGGCCATTCCACTACCCCACCCCTCTGCAGCTTCCTCCAAACCTTTCTAGTCTGATGATTCCCCACCAGGGACCAGTCGGAGGCAGGGTCCGCCATCACCTTCTTTTCTTCCAGTCCATCACGTCAGACAGGTGGGTTTTGCAGATAGACCAAAGAGGCTACACCCTCCCCTTCGAGACTTCCACTCCATCTATATCACCATCCTACGATCAGATGATGGAGGATCACTTGGTGTTCTCCATGAAGAAGTTATGGCTGTATTGGTCGAAGGAACCATATAGAGGGTCCCTGTGCCAGAAGTAGGTTGTGGTTGTTATTCCCACTACTTTCTGGTGTCCAAAAAGGACAAGGGCCTCCACCCTATCCTAGATCTTCTGTCCCTCAATCTTTCTCAAGAAAGAGAAGTTCAAAATGCTCACTCTGGCTCATGTTCTATCTGAACGTGACCTAGGAGACTTGATGGTAGCATTGGACTTGCAGGATGCTTACTTTTATATTCTCATCTTGCCTACCCACAGATGTTACTTGAGGTTCACGGTTGGCCACAAGCACTTCCCTTTGGTCTTACAAGCTCCCCTGGGGTGTTCACCAAGGTGATGGCGGTGTTGCCAGCTCATCTGCACATATTGGGGGTTTCAGTCTTCCCCTATCTTGATGACTGGCTGTTGAAGGTGGGCTTGCCCCAGGCTGTCGTATCCCACCTCCAGACTTCAGTGGATCCTCCTGCATTTGCTGGGGTTCACATTAAATGTGCCAAAGTCACACCTGACTCCCTCTCAGGCGCTCCCTTTCATCTGAGCTGTTGTGGACATAGTGCAGTTACGGGCTTATCCTCCCTAGTGGCGAGTCCAGGATGTTCAGGGTATGACACTGATGTTTCAGTCTCTATCCTAGATTTTGGTGAGAATGTCTCGGAGGCTACTGAGCCTCATGGCTGCCTTTAACCTGCTGGTGACACATGCTAGGTGGCAAATGCAGGCTCTGCAGTGGGACCTGAGGTTCCAGTGGGTGCAACGTCAGTGGAATCTCTCCGACATGGTCCAGATCTGGGAGGGAACTGCACGATATCTGCAGTGAAGGCTAACAATCCGGGATTGTGGAAGAGGCATACCCCTCTCCCTTCCCCAACCAGATCTGACAGTAGGGGCAGATGCATCACTTCTGGGATGGAGCAGCCACCTGGAAGAGGGGGAGATCAGAGGCATCTGGTTTCCGGCGGAGTCCGGACTCCACAGCAACTTGTTGGAGCTCCGTATGTTCAGAAAAGCATTGAAAGCATTTCTTCCCTCTCTCAAAGGGAAGGTAGTGCAGGTGTTCATGGACAACACCCCCATGTGGTACTGCAACAAGGAGGGTGGGGTGGAGTTGTGGACCCTTTGTCAAGAGGTTCCTTTGTCAAGAAGCTCTGCGCCTCTGGATGTAGCTAGAACAGGGCATTTCTCTGGCGGTTCAACATGTGATGGGCTCTCAACGCCAGAGCTGACAAACTCATTTGACAATACTTAGTTAATCACGAATGGCTTCTCCATCCAGAGGTGGCTCAAGGTCTCTTTCAGCAATTAGGGGAGCCTTGGCTAGATCTTTTATTCTCCACAGAGAATGTGCAATGTGAGCAGTATTGCACGTTGGAGTTTCCAGGGTGGCACTCACTCAGTCCGCTTTTCATCTTGAGTGGAACTCAGGCCCCCTGTATGCCTTTCTGCCTATACCACTTTTACCCAGAGTTCTCAAGAAGATCAAAAACAACAGGGTCCACATAATCCTTGTGGCTCAGGACTGATCACAAAGAGTCTGGTATCCTCTGCTCAAAACTTTGGAAGGAATTTGTCGCAGCATCAGAGAAAGGTTCTCCAGCCATACCTGTTCAGTCTCTGCCTTCTTGTACGCAGATTGAGTGGTGGCAGTTGACAGCATCTGACCTTTCGCCCAAAGTCTGTAATGCCATTGTGAGAGCCAGCGTTCATTTACCATAACGGCTGTCGTAAGAGGTTTGTGGCATGGTGCACAGACATGTCTGACTGCCTTTCTGCCTCTTTCTGAGGTTTTGTTGTTTATCCTTTTTCTGGCCCAGCAGGACTCTGCCATGGGATCACTAAAAGGTTATTTAACTGACATTTCTGCTCTTCTGCAGTTGCCTGATCACCCATCCTTGTTTAAATCTCCTAATGTAAATATGTTCCTTAAAGGCTTAACTCCTGTTTCCTCCATCTCCATTCATTATGCCTCAATGGGATTTTAATTTAGTTTTGACACTTCTGATGTGCGCTCATTTCGAGCCTCTCCAAAATTGTCCTTTCAGGCTTCTTACTTTGAGAACACCCCTCTTTGTGGCCATTACATCTGCACACATGGGGAGTGGTCTGCAGACATCGTCATCTAAGCCGCCCTACATTCCCATCTATCCTGACAAAGTGGTGCTTCTCCCTAGGGCTTTCTTTGTGCCAAAAGATTTCACACCCTTTCATGTAGGCCAATCCATCACCTTGCCTACGTTTTACGCACCCCCATCCCACAAAGGAAGAGGAGAGACTCCACCACCTGTACCCAAAAAGAACATTGGCGTTCTACCTTGACTGCACCAGAGTTCCAGGTGGATGATCAATTCTTCGTTGGTTATGTCGAAGAAAGGTCGGGCAGTGCAGACGAGAACCATCCCCAGATGGGTCGTACTCTGCATTAAAATGTGCTATGCACTGCATAAGAAGCAACCCCCTAAAGGTTTGCATTCTCATTGTACCAGAACTAAAGCTGCCACCACTGCATTAGCATCCTTGACATCTGTCAGTCTGCAACATGGGCATCTCTACACACGTTTACCAAACACTACCATCTGCACAGTGAGGTCCGTAGGGACGGGCACTTTGCCTATTCGGTCCTGCAGGACTTTCTAGTATAATCTTAGTTTGCAGCCCCATCTCCGGTGACGGTATTGCTTGGGTATCTATTCTAAGGTAAGGATTCTGCAAATAGATATCTCTATCAGATGGACAGTATCTAGTTGCAGATTCCTTACCGAACCACCCATCTCCCTGCTCTGCAAACTGATTTCTAGGGACAGGGACTCCCATTCAGGCCCTAGTTTTGATGTGCCAGTGGTCTTCAGTGTTCTTCAAGGCTGTGTGCTTCTGGCGTGGAAAGTCGTGAAAAGAAGCTGACGTCAGCGTGCTGGGGTAGTGCCTATATAGAACCCACAACGTCACATCCTGCACGGCTAATGACCGGTGCGGAGCTGATCGATTCCACCTAACGGCATGCAGGATTACTGCTAGAGAAGAATCTCCAGATCCAGGCGGACGCCTGGGGAAATTCTAAGGTAAGTAACCTGCAGCTAGATATTGTCTCTACCAGATAAGGCGTTCCCATAAATAAGTAACTTGTCCGGCAAAAGAAAAATAGATGAGACAAGAAAGACTTCCTCCTAGTAAAGAGATAAACAAGAGAAAAACAAACAACATTGAAAGATTTGATGGCCAAAAGCTTGATGGCCAAGGGTTGTATCAGTTAAATGGAAATCCAAAAGATCCCATTCTTTCGGATTGAGGTTAAAAGATAGTGTCTTTGAAACGTCAAAGAGCATCAACATAACTACCAAATCCAATCTCAGTGAAAAAGGCTTGATTATTTATCATTTTTGAAGACCAGACACTACTGTAAGAGCCAATTAAAAAAATAAAAGACACATTTTGAAGTCAAAGGAGACAGAAAGATCTTAAAGGTAGTCCAATCTAAGAAGAAAGAGAGCACTAAACGTTGAGATTATATCCCCCCAAGTAAAAACAAGCATTTGTGGATTGTAGAAGATGCCAGTCCTGCAAGTTAAAAACATGGATACTAAGATACTAATAGCAAAATAAAGATACCCCTTACACCACACAATTGAGAAGGATTAGGATTTGTTATAGGAAGATACATGTGTTCAAAAATACTTTACACAAATTCCACAGGTTGAGGAGGAAGAGACAAAACACACAAGCACATAGGTGGATACCATTTGGTAAAATATGAATTCAGATTTTCCAGTGTAGGACATTGATCTTATCCAAGCAGATCGATATGATATAGCAGTCGGTCATGCTGCAATAAGGCGAGCAGCGGAGACATAAGAACTGCAGATAAAGGAAGAGCCATTTAAGTCAGTTTTCTTACTAGAAACCCTTACACCTCTAATGCAAAAATGTATACTTAACTGTGAAATGTTCTGCAGCAGGAGGAGCAAATTTTTAATAAGCTGGCAATTGCAAGAGCAGTAACGATTGAAAAGAAATGCACGCCATGCTCCCAAGATCCGAAATATATAAGACCACATGTGGACCCAGACACTCTATGGTGTCTACTGCCCCAACAAGGGTACACAATCCACTATCACAAGGATTACCTCCAGATAATAATAGTAAACGTTTGGAGAGAAATGGGAGCACATAGCTTCAATGCTGTGGAAGATTTCTAGTTCCAGGTCACTTTTCAATCAGTACTCTCGTTGGCAGTAGGACAGTACCGATGATTGGAGTCAGCATGTACCCAACTTTTTTTTTAAAGGGCAAACACATTGGTAGAGGAAGGTAAAATAACATCCACAACAGGTTTAAAGTAGTCTCTGTAGTCGGCAGGCACTGGCAGTAGTTAGCTTTTATCTAGGTCACTATTAAGGAGGCATGCCTTTGGGCCCAATGTAGATACTGCATTGGATACCATGATGAAAGCAACCAACACTGCATGGGCAGGGTAGGGGTATGGGTTGGGAGAACAACATCAAATTTAAGGTGAGTGCAGGTATGTGAAACATATCCATATACAATTTCAGGTACACACCATCCACCTGACTTCTCTGATAAGGTTAGTTAGTGGCATCAGTCTTCTACTCCCAGACCAGCTTTTCGAGGAGCAGGGCAAGAAACTAAATGTTCTTCAACCTCTTCAAAATGACTTACTCATCCACCCTAGCTCATGAACCACCTGTAGGGGAGCAAAATAAAATACTATCACAAGCATTAAAAGTCAAGAACTACAGACGTGTGGGTATTAAAGCTAATTCAATATAGTTATTGGCAAACATTTTGTATAAGAACCACCAACAGTAAAACCAAAGAACAAACACATGAGGCACACGTATATTTACTACTTTAAGAATTCTAGGAGCTACTACAGAAAGGTACTAGGGAAGAGTATCAGCAAAAGAGCGGAACACTGAGGATTTACTGTTTATTTCCCGATTCGGTAAAAAAAAAAAAAAAAAACTTCTTATATTAAGGCAATTTAGGAAGCTGCCCTGGTGTGTGGTAGGTACCTAAGGTACTGACACCTTTTACCAGGTCCAGTTATCCCCTATTACTGAAGTGAGGGCAGTGTCTAGAAGCCAGGCTCTCTAGAGGAAGCTGTGGATAAGCAGCCAAGGCCTATCCAGGAGACTTGCAAAGCTCATGCAAAACCGGTGTAGTCACACAACACACACACACATGAAAGAAAACACTCGTACAAAAATTAAGGTACTTTATTTTTGGTCACACAATACCCCAAAATACTAGAAGGGCAACCCTCCAATAGGAGGTAAGTAATGCTCTACTTACATACACTACTAAACAGCAACAGGCATAGAAAAGGTTAGAAAACAGTGCAGAAGCAGCAAGACAATAGTGACCTTAGGGAAGCCCAAACCATATACTAAAAAAAATGGAATGCGAACCCAGGAGCCCCACCAAGGTAAGTGGAATGTGTAGATGAGCTGAGAGTACGAGAAAACCATGGAGGTAAGTAACACAGTATCCCCAGTGACCAGGAAAGCAGGAGTAAATCACTGGAATTTCCCCAAACCACCCAAAAGGAAAGGAAAAGAAGACACCCAGACAGGACTGCAAGTAACCAGGGGTGGATTCCTGGAAAGGAAGACCTGTGGAGACAGGGGACCAAGTCCAAGAGTCACAGTGGAGTCCAGGAGGAGTAAAAGCTACTACCCACCCAGCTGTATCTGCAGGAGTTGCTCAATGGTGATGAAGATCAGGTCAGCACTGCAGCCCTAGAGCCGGAGAAGAGTTCCTGAGGGATGTAGAAGATGTCCCACGCTGGAATGAAGGTTGCAGATGGGTGTTCGATGCAGGCATTTCAACAACCAGCCTTGGCCCAAGCAAATTTGCGGTTAGTGCAAAAGTGGTGCTGCCGGGGATAATCAAGGTCCAAGAGGGGGAGTCAAAGGAGACCTTCAGCGACACAAAGCCCACAGGAGCAAAGGAGGCACCCACAGGAGTCCCACACCTACCAGGTCAACAAAACGTGGAAGCAGATTTCCTGAGCAGACACCTCGAGGACACCCACGATTGGGTCCTGCACGACGAAGTCGTCGAAGACATCTTCGCTCAATGGGGTCGGCCTCAATTGGATCTCTTCGCAGACGAGGTAGACAGGAAATGCCCAGACTTTGCGTCCAGGTTCTACCGTCCGGGATCTCGAGGGAATGCCCTGTTGATCGACTGGTCAGGGATATTTCTCTACGCTTTTCCACCGATTCCCCTCATACCGGCGGTGATCAACAAACTTTACAGATCCAGCACCAGAATGATTCTCATAGCTCTGCAATGGCCCGTCAGTTCTGGTACACAGATCTCCTCAACCTATCGGAACAACCTCACAGGAGGCTGCCGTGCAGACCGGATCTTCTTTGCAGGATGGAGGGCAGGGTACTTCACCCCAACCTACCCTCTCTGAGCTTGACAGCATGGCTCCTGAATTCCTGCAGTATGGGCACCTAGGGCTCTCGCAGGATTCCATGAACATCTTGAAGGAGTCCAGACGACCTTCCACGCTGCGTTCTTACGCGTTCAGGTGGAAGAGGTTCTACATATGGTGCTGTCATCAAAGTCAGAATCCCATACGGGCTCAGGAGGAGGTCATACTGTCTGTCTTACTCCATTTGGCAAAATCCGGTCTGCAGGTATCATCTATTAAGGTACATTTATCTGCCATTACAGCCTATCGTAAGTCACCTTCTCAAGAATCCTTCTTTACGAAACCAGTAGTCAAGGATTTCTTAGAAGGTTTGAAAAAAGTTTTTCCGCCCATTCGGAAACCCTCCCCTCCATGGGAGCGGAACATAGTACTATCAAAACTTATGAGCCCTCCTTTCGAACCTATACACAAAGCCTCTTTGCAACACCTTACGTGGAAGACGGATTTATTGGTAGCCATTACTTCCGCAAGGAGGGTCAGTGAGATTCAGGCTTTGTCCTCCAAAGAACCGTACACAGTCTTTCACGACAATAGAGTGGTTCTGCGAACTCACCCATCATTCCTACCGAAGGTGGTGTCAGAATTTCACATCAATCAGACTATTTCTCTACCAACTTTTTTCCCCAATCCGGAGACTCCGGCGGAGAAAGCTTTGCACTCCCTAGATCTGAAAAGAGTGCTAAAATTGTATTTGGAGAAAACCAAACTGATTAGACATTCCAACTACTTGCTTATAAATTATGGTCATTTAAGAACAGGGGAGGCAGCATCAAAACAAACCATATCAAGATGGATAGTTTCTTGTATTGTTAATGCATACCAGTTGGCTAACAAACAACTACTTGCTGGACCTAAAGCGCATTCCACAAGAGGATAGGCGGCTACTGCTGCCCTCCTTAATAATGTTCCAATCTCTGAAATTTGTAAGGCTGCTACATGGACGGCTGTACATACATTTACTAGACATTACTGTTTGGACTCAGATGCAAGAGCAGACGCCCAAGTTGGGCAAGCTTCTCTGAGAAATTTGTTTGCATGATGCATATCTATTCCTGCACTTCTATTGGACAGTCCGCAGAGTCAAGGGATGGGCTTGCTAATCTATTCAATGTTTATGACTATTGATGAGGATCCCCTGGAAGAGAAGGATAAGTTACTTACCTGTAAATCCTAGTTCTCTTCCAGGGGTATCCTCATCAAAGTCATAAACAAGCCACCCTCCTCCCCGGACGCACGTCTCCTAGAAGTGCAGGATACACTATCTTTCGAATCGGCTACACAGCTTGTCACCGTAAAAAAGTACTGACCTAACTGTGAACCAACTGTCACCTCTCCTTCACCCCTGAGGCATGGTGGGATACTGGAGGTGCTCAGGGTCTTAAAGGCACGGTGCCAAAGTTTTTATGGTTCTCCTGTGTTAACCTGCATGCAGCCTATTGGCTAAGAATGCTCTAGTGTTTTTTCAATGTAGTTTTTTCTCTTTTCTCTCTGATTACTACTGCTGATTTCCCTAGGCCCAGTGGTGGGGTTTTGGTAGATATTTTTTCTCTTATTGTAATTTTGACAAGAATTTAAAAAAAAAAAACTCCATAGAAATAAAGCATTTTAGCCTGTTTATGATTATAGTCTGCATTGCTGTTTTACACATGTATATATGAGCTTAGTATGAACATTTGTCTACTAAAAATGCTATATATATTTTTCATGCATATTTCATACTTTATATGTGTGTATTTTATATATTTTTATATATGCTCCGGGGTCCCCGCACAAGGGCAGGAATATTTAATGTTTATGACTTTGATGAGGATACCCCTGGAAGAGAACTAGGATTTACAGGTAAGTAAATTATCCTTCTGCCCACTCCCAACATGGCAGAACCTCTCTGTTGGCAGCCATAGCTCTCTAGCCGCTCCCAGAGGTGTGGCTACCAAGAGGGTTACACACCAGGAGCGGCTCCTCCATGGGGCGGAGGATTGTCGACCCCCTCCCCCCTTCAGCAGCAGCTGCTGCAAAACCTTTATAAGGAAACGATAATAAACAGTGTTTATTATCTTTTCTTGTAAAGGGCCGGGGCAACGGGGATGACTCAGCACTCCCCGTCAGAGCACATGTGTTTGGACGGCCGGCTCGGGCCAGCCAAACACAGATGTGCAGAGGGCTCTCTCCAGCCCAGCAACAGAGAGAGCCTGCACAGGCTCCCAGTCTGCCTGGGAGAGCCCTGTCTGGGCATTCCCAGCCAATCCTGAAGCTGCTCTGAGCGTCCGGATTGGCCACAGGGCAGGCTGGGAGCCTGTGCTTGCCTGCCTGCAGGCAGCAGAGGGGCAAGACGCAGTGCAGCTTTCAGGGGTTTTTCTTTTTTTTTTTTTTTTTTTTTTTTTTTAGTACATTTTATTAATATTTTCTATCCCCTGCCTACTCACCTGCTTCCCCCGGCGCGTGCTGCCCATCCCACCATTTTTAACTCCGCTAGCCGCGACTGCTACACACCCCTGAAAAAACAGTTTGACAGGAGGTTTCCCTTCGCTTTCCCAAGTGCCAGCTAGTCTGCACCAATGAAGCTGCCCCATTTGTTCTTCAAAGGCAGCTTCAGCTTTGAAGCTCACCTTTCAAGCCAACACATGTGTGACTTGCTGCAAGGAGGCAGTAATGCCTCTCTCCTCTGCAGGCCCTTATTGTCTCCTTTCCTGGGCACTGAAAGCATGTCTCCCTAGGAGGGCAGAACACTGTCTCAGGTTGAAGCTTCATATGTAACCATTAAGGGCACAGGAGAACTTTGTAAATGATGCACACTGTAACTTTTTACATTAATTTCGACTTGAGAACCAAGTCGGGCTAAACGTAGCAAGTTGTTTGATACTTTGGAGTATCAACATTGTTCACAACATTCAGAACTTGGCACAGCTGAGGGGGTTAGGGTGTAACCCTGCATTTTTCAACAGGGTAACCAAGACTCAACACAATAAAGTCCAGTTTTGCGTTTTTACTGTCAGAACATGAAAACCACATGTTCTGCCCATCCAATATACTGCACCTTGCCTTAGGACTTAAACGTTTCAGAGGGACATTTGACTTTGTATGGTTTTAAAAGGCACATTCGCCTACCAGTTCTAAACTGTTCTTCCAGTCTGCAGTGGCAAATTTGGAGACTCGTTTTTCCTTTGTCACACATGGTGGCACATCCAGTGATGCAATCCACGGGGTAACTTGCTAAATTACAGGCCCTGGCTACCATATACTAGGGACTTACAGGTAAGTTAGCATATGCCAATTGGGTATAGCCAATGTAAAGTACATGTTTTGGGGTCAGGACACTGGCACTAAGGAAGTGGTTTAGCAGCATCAGTCAAAAAATCGGAGGGTTAGCATACAAAAAGATGCATTTCCTCACACACATCTTTCAAGATTGTATTTATTTAGTTCCCCAAAGTATAACTGAAATACTTGCACTTAGTGAACTTCATATATAATTACCGCTGCATTTTTCAAACACTATTTCTCTAGGACACTTCACTGTGTTGTCAGAGGGGAGTAACCCCAAATCTAAGGCAGAATCAACTCTTAAGTAGGGATAATGAAAGCGTTGGTAGGTGGGTAGTACATAAAGTTTAGTATTGTCCCACAACACGTTTCTTTATTAGCCCTTCCAGCCTGACCTGCAGAAACAGCATTCAAAGGAGAGAAAAATATTTACTTTCAGTAATGATCTTTCTGGTGGATGCTCTGCCTGCAGATTCCTCGCCTGTTGAATATCCACAGGTGCAAGACTAGGCCTGAAAACGCTCATAGCTCTCCACTGGAGAAATAAATCACCCACACTGGCCCATTGACATCAATTTCCCCATCCATTTTTTCTGCTCCCTGAGAGACAAGACGAGGAAGGACATAATTGAAATAACACAGTGCAGCAGTCTACTTGGATCCTTTTTACTGGTCCTTATGACCAACCTTCAGAACAGCTAGGAGAGTACAATTGGTGAGGAATCAGCATGTACATAGAGTATGCATTTGAAAGTTATTGTTTTGAAAATACATTTTATTCGGTTTTGCAAATAAAGCTGTAAACTATGGAATATCAACCAAATAACAGAGGTGCAGTACTTTCCCATTTCCCTTCCACGTGCCGTCCAGTGTCCCAGATCATACTAATTTGGAGTGCCTTTGAACAAAGTTCTTTATATGCGAGCCCCTACACGATATGATTTCAGTGTCTAAAGACCTCACCCTGGAGTTTTGAGTCATGAAAACGATTCCCTTGATCTCTGCCCATGCCCTACACACACACACACTTTTGCATATTTTTGTGTACATCCAGATATTTAAAGACTTGCAACTCTATTGGTATTTTTGAGGCCCATGAGGGTATGGAGACGATAGATGTTTTTCCAGGTTAATAGAGAGTCTAGACGTTTTCTCAAAGATATGAAGGATCTGTAGTGCCCTTGGGCCTATTTGGTCATGATCGGTCAAGAAAATCAGTGCATCGTCTGTGTACAAGGTAATTCTGTCTGAGAACCCTAGTCTGCACTCGAACCCCGCAATCTGTGCATCAATTCTGATCCATTTTGCTAGTGGTTCTGTGGCAATGGTAAACAGCAGTGGGGACAGCAGGAAGCCCTGATGCGTCCTTCTGGCAACTGGAAATGGTGCTGACGTTTCTGCCCCTGCTTGGACATGTACAAAAAAAGTTTGACGTAATCGATGAGTTTGGGCCCAAAGTTAAGCCCATGAATGAGAGTGAGTAGGCATGCCCATTTCACCAAGCCAAAGGCCTTTCCTGTCTACCAGCAATATTACTACTGTTTTTTTAAGTCTATCCGCCAGGGCAATGGTATTGTTCAGTCGTTGTACATTATGATGAGTGGTTGTCTTTGACATAGAGCCTGCTTGATCTGGGTGAATCAGTGAGACAATAACCCTCAATAGTTGGTTGGCAGTTGGTGATGATTTTGACCTTCATATTCAGAAGAGAAATAGGATGATAGGAGGAGAATGCATCTAGCGGTCTCACTTGTTTAGGGATCACTATTATTTGATGCTTGCAGAAGTTTGGAGGTAGGAGTTTAGGTTTTAGTGCCGCCTTCGGGACTTCCTAAAGGGGATTACCAAGCGTGTGCTGGTATGCCTTGAAGAATTTGATGGAAACCTGTTCACGCCTGGCATTGTCCCAGACTGTAGCCTGCTCAAGGCTTTGGTTAGCTTCTCTACTACGTGGTCCCCTTCCAGGGATTGATGATCTAAGTAAAATAGGGGCAAATCTGACACAAAATTATGAATGAGGGTCTCTGGCAGAGTGTTGCGACTGGTGTAAATATTGGCGCACTATCGCTCAAAGTAGTGGGCTATGGTTTTCTCCCCTGTGATTTGTTTTATTGTTTGTTTGTTTTTTAGGCCAGTGAAGTCGAGAATATATGCAATTGGGGGCATGGTATGTGACATTTGAGCATAGACGGTGCAGTAGTTCAATGGCCTTGCCTCCCCGTTGATAAAGGCATGCCTGCACAGGCAACCAGGAGTTTTTGGCCTTCTTGAGTAAGTGGTGTTGCAGCTGGGCTTGAGCATGGGCAATTTCTCCATGTAGCTTCAGGTTATGGTTGTTGCTGGTGCATTTTTCCAGGGATCATATTTGAGCTCCACTGTCCTCAGGAATTTCAGCCACTTTCTATAGCACCACTTGGAATGATAAAACAGCAGGGGGAATTGAGGGGGCATCGGGTTGGTTTAGGGGGGAGTCTATTTGTACTTCTGGGAAGGTGTCCAGCCCACTGGTCTACTGTAGGACCAAGCAATCTGCTGTATCAGACAAATGCAGTGGAAGAAGTTTGGCTGCCGCACTGATATTCTCCATATCATGCTGGATGATATCTGGTATCTGAGTCAGATAGGCGTGTAAATCAAATACATCATGCATAGTCTGCCACTTATCTGCCATGAAGCATCTACCTGGTCTTCCCTGTATCGTAGGTTCTCAAGAATGCATTGGATTTTCCTCTTGGACCTATGCAGTATTGGTCTGGCCTTAGCTATCAGCTGCTCTTCAGGAGAGTATTCTGTGGCACTGAGGGTATTCTGCTGACATGGTTATCTGTCTGTGCTGGAGGTGTGTCAGCCTGCAAAGTACTGTGCCTAGGAAGCATCACCGAGCGGAACTGAGGGAGTGGGCGGTGCCAAAGGTGGGACTGTTTGAATATTGTGTAAAAGCACTCTGGATATATGAAGGAAAATAATGCATATCTCATAATTTGGAATAAAGTTAACAATATATGTTTTTGCAGAAAGTACCGAACTAAATTGTAGGGAAGTTGGCTCTGTATATGCTATCTCAAAGTGAGGGATAGTGTGCACAGAGTCCAAGGGTTCCCCTTAGAGGTTGATCGTGGCAAAATTAGATAATACTAATGCTCTATTTTGTGGTAGAGTGATCGAGCATTAGGCTTATCACAGGGTAGTGTTAAGCATTTGTTGTACACACACAGGCAATAAAAGAGAACACACACTCAGACTTAACTCCAGGCCAATAGGTTTTTATATAGAAAAATATTATTTTCTTAATATAGCCTTAGAACCCGCCGTAGCGGGCTCTACCGGCTATTAAAGGCCCGCTCCCCACGTTAAATGCCCGAGCCGAAGGCGAGGGCATTTAACAAGGGAGAGGGACTTTAATAGCCGGTAGAGCCCGCTAAGGCGGGTTCTAAGGCTATTAGAACATTCTGCCTATTAAAAAAAAAAATGTTCACGGAGCCCCTCCGTCAGGCTTTGTTCACAGCTGTTGCTGTGAACAAAGCGAACATTGGAATGTTGGCGCTGCGGGCTTTTACCGGCCTGTAAAAGCCCGCTGCACTCCATTGTTATCAATGGAGCTACCAACATTCCAATGTTCTAATTTATTTTAGAACCACAAGATTCAGAATTCAAGTAAGTACATAAATTGTAAGGTACATGCCATAGGTTAGTATGGAACTTTGAATTAAAACAGTAATGGACACAGTTTTGGCAAAAATGGCAATTAGCTATTCAAAAAGTGGACACTGCAAAAATCAACACTTCCTGGGGGAGGTAAGGAATGGTTAGTTTCTCAGGTAAGTAAAGCACTTACATCAGTCTCCTAGGCAGAGGCAGGCCTCCGTTGGGGGTTCAAGGCACCCCAAACGCCCAGCACCGGCAACACAGGGCCAGTCAGATGCAGAGGTCAAAGTAGGGCCCAAATAGCATAGTTGCCTATGGAGACCAGGGGTGCTCCGGTTCCAGTCTGTTGACAGGTAAGTACCTGCGTCCTCGGAGAGCAGACCAGGTGGGGGGGGGGGTTTGTAGAGCACTGGGGGGGGGGGGTCACAAACAGGTACCCAAAGTACACCCTCAGCGGCACAGGGGCGGCCGGGTGCAGTGTGTGAAGTAGGTGTCTGGTTTGTAATTGAAATCAATGGAGAGACCCAGGGGTCACTCTGGCGATGCAGGCAGGGCACAGGGGGGCTTCTCGGGCCAGCCACCAACTGGGCAAGGATGAGGGCCGCCTGCTGGTCACTTCTGCACTGGTAGTTGGTTTCTCTCGGGCCTGGGGGCTACGGTGCAGTGCTTCTTCCAGGTGTCCGGTTCTTTGTTACTCGGCACTCGTGGTCAGGGGGAGCCTCTGGATTCTCTCTGCAGGCGTTGCTGTGGGGGTGCAGGGAGGTCATCTAGGGGGTCCACATCATGGAAGTTGCCTGGGGGTCCTCTCTGCAGTGTTGGTTCTTCTGAACACAAGCCGGGGCCATCGGTTGCAAAGTGTTGGGGATTCACGCTTCCGGAGTGAGGCTGGAGTCCCTTTAAAGATGGTTGTTTCTTTATTTCTTGGACATAGCTGCTGTTCACAGGAGTTTCTTGGTCCTTTGGTTGCAGGGCAGTCCTCAGAGGTTGCTGGTCCTGCTGGATGCGTTGCTGTGCAGGTTCTTTGAGTCTAGAAACAGGCTGGTAGGGCTGGGGCCAAGTCAGTTGTCGTCTCCGTCGTCTCTGCTGGGCTTACAGGTCAGCAGTCCTTCTTGTTTCAGGTCATCAGGAATCTGGTTCCTGGGTTCAGGGTCACCCCTAAATACTCAATTTAGGGGGATGTTTAGGTCTGGGGGCAGTAGCCAATGGCAGATGGTGTTGAGCCCGAAGCTAGTTGTGGGCATGAGCTATAAACCATTTTGCTTCCTGGCTCTTGATGGCCTTGGATTCATACTGTGACAAAGGTTGTATGACCCTGAGTCATGTTTCGAGCACAGTTACCACGGATTCTGTGGCAAAGTGGAGGTGAGCGGGAAGCGGCACTGCGGTTGCGCAGAGGGGGAGAGAAGAGTGCAGCTGATCTCTGTGGGAGCGCCTGGGCCTGAGCCGGAGATAAGCCGTCAGTGGTTTTCTTCACTGCCGGTGCAGAGGGACACATCCTTTAGTGCACGGATGAGGTGCCCTTTACTGCCTCACCTCAGCAAGGGATTACCCCCTCCTCATATTTTTTAAAGAATGAGCGACAAAGTTTGGGAGTATTGATGGGGGGGGGGGGAGGGCCCTGAAGGCGTAGTGTGCTTGTATGGCCTTTGAGGGAGGGCCCTGACTGGCACATGGCTCTTTTCAACATCTGGAGGCACCTTGGCTACAACCCATATACAGACTATGCAACCTTTGTTCAGTAGAGATCACCTTTTCCTTTCACACATCAGTGGGTCTTGGTGGTGCCGGCTCTGAACTTTGATTGCACACCCAAGGGATTCAGTCAACTCTCAATACACATGCCACTAACTTGGGCAGACAAAAACAGGCATGCTCCGGTCAGGGCAACACCTTGGACAACTATACCACTCCAACGCAGCGCACCGTCAAAGGCGCAATGGTTTCCAAACAAGTTATCAGCGCAGCAGCAGATTCTTCCATCCTTGCCGCACATGGCTACTGCCACGCAATATCTGTACAAAGACATTCTTGGTTTCATCTGATGTCCTTAAAACCAGAAGTGCAGCAACATATTCAAAACTTGCCTTTTACAGGCTTCACTCTATTTGGCTCTTGCACGGATGATCTGACTGAAGACCGAACTATACACTAAAAGCTGTAGGTATTGAAAAACCTAGAGAACAGCGTAAATCATAAGGCCCCTACCACTGTAGATTTTTCCCTCCTAGGGTTCAAACCCCTCATTGGGTGCCGTCTAGATCTCAACAACAACAGCAACACCAGAGATCATACCAAACCCAGCGCAAGCAAACAAGAGGACGTTCTACTCAACAAGCCACCCAAGGTGGATGACAACCATCTGTGTCAAAACCTTGAGTCCTCTCTTTCCGCTCTTCCGTTATCCACTCCTGGTGGAATGGCAACGCATCACAACAGATGACTGAGTTCTGAAGATTGTGCAGAATGGATATTGTCTCAGGTTTATCACCCCTCCGCTGTCCATTCCACCAAAGCCATCCATGTTCCATTTCGACTTACTCATTGTGGAAGTCAACACCTTATTGCAGAAGAAGGCAGTGGAATCAGTTCCCATCAATCAGTGTGGGAATCAAACTTATTCAAGGTGTTTCCTAGTTCCAAAGAAAGACAAGCATGAGTTCAGACCCTTTTTTGATTTTAAGGTAGCCAACAAATGGGTTCGAAAAGAGAAGTTCAGGATGCTGGCCTTACATCAGATGTATCCCCAGCTTCAGCAGGGAAATTGGCTTAGCTTAATCGACCTTCAAGATGCATGCATTCACATCTCTATTGGCAAGAAGCATTGAAAATTTCTCACGTTTCTCATGGGCCACGACCATTACCACTACGCAGTGATACCATTCGTCCTCAAGTCAGCACCCAGAACCTTCTCCAAGTGCATGGCTATGGTCGCAGCCCATTTAAGGATACACTGAATCTTTGTCTATCCCGATCTAGAAGATTGGCAAAGCCCAACTATATTTCAATTAGATTTACCAGCTCCTACATGGGTTGGATCTCTGTCAACCTCAGTAAGTAAAAGTCCCCACCAGTCCAGATGTTGCATTACTTAGGGGGCAACATTGACAACATTCATGCAGAGGTGTTTACTTCGGAGGAGCAACGATTATCAATCCTTCAGGAATGTCAAGCTCTCAAGAAGACACTTCATCCAATGGCAAGAGAAGTCTCATCTCTTTGGGTCAATGGCCTCCTGCATCTTTCTCACTCCAAAGGCTCGCCTCTGTATGCGGCCCCCTACGGGAGTGCCTGGAGGACCAATGGAGAAGCTGACGGACCGCTGGGAGGACATGATCACTCTCTCTTTACATGTGACACGATCCTTCAAGTGGTGGTGTTCTCCAAACAATCTCCTTAAAGGGATGCCTCTTCACCAACAAGCCCCCACTCAAACAATAGTCACAGATGCTTTGTTGCTCAGATAGGGAGATCATATGGATCCTCTTCAAGTTCAAGGCTCTTGGTCTCGGAGAGGGAGAATGTTTCACATTAATCACATTGAGCTCTGTGAAGTTCATCTGGCCTTCAAAGCCTTTCACCCGGCATTCACCACAGATACTCTGCTTGTACAACCACCATGTATTACCTGAAAAAGCAAGGTGGCACCAGGTCCAGAGCCCTATCACTAGAAGCCCAGACAATCTGGAACTGGCTTCTGGTCAGGAACCTGAAAATTACAGCAACTCACCACCCGGACTTACAGAACGCTCAAGCGGATGCTCTCTGCAGTGTGCTAGACGAAAATCACAAATTGGACCTGCACAATGAGGTTGTTAAAAGTATCTTCTCCATGTGGGGCACCCCTTCTATAGATCTGTTCGCCCCAGCAGAAAACAAAAAATGCTGAAGCTTCGCATCCAGATACTACCATTTAGGGACACTGGGGAATGCCCTATGGATCAATTGATTCAGCAAATTTCTTCACGCCTTTCCACCAATTCCTCTGACCCCGGCAGTCCTGATCAAGCTGTCCAACTACAGAGCCAAGATGATCCCCATTGTTCCAGAATGGCTGTGCAAATGGTGGTTCCCAGACCTCCTTCACCGTTCGCTCTGTCCACATCTCACGCTGCAGTGCTGACCAGACCTGCTGACGAAATTTGGAGGCCAGATGGTACACCCTAATTTCTGCTCCTTCGGTTTGGCAGCATGGCTCCTGAGTTAGTGCAACATGGACATTTGAACTTGCTATAAGACTGCATGGAGATCCTCAAAGAAGCTAAGCGGCCTTCAACTCGCTCCTCTTATGCTTTTAAATGGAAGAGATTTTGCATCAGCTGTTCTTCTAAAAACATGACTGCGACCACCGCCAAGAAGACATTATTCTTCCATACCTTTTACATTTGGCTAAATCTGGCTTCGAATTCTCTTCCTTAAAAGTTCATCTGGCAAGTCTTACTGCCCACAGGAAATGTTCCTCTCAAACCTCTTTCTTTCAAATCCCAATCATAAAATATTTCTTAGAGGAGTTAAAGAAGGTTTTTTCTCCCATTAGACGGCCCTCCACTCCTTGGGAACTTAATCTGGTGCTTTCCCGTCTCATGAGAGATCCATTTGAACCCATCCACAAGGCTTCTTTATAACACATTACATGGAAAACCTCTTTCCTGGTAGCACTAACAGCAGCTTGCCAGGTAAACGAGATACAAGAACCCAGCTCTCATGAACCATACACAGTTTTTCACTCCAACAAAGTAGTAATGAGGACTCACCTGAAATTTCTTCTCAAAGTAGTTTCGGATTTCCACAGGAACCACACCATCTCATTACCTACTTTCTTTCAAAAGCCATCTACCGCGGCAGAAAGGTCTCTCCACTCACTAGATGTTAGAAGGGTTCTCAAATTGTATCTAGACAAGAATAAGGATATTCGTCGTACGGACCAATTGTTTATTAACTACGGTTCAGTACGTTCTGTTTTGATCTCTTCCAAACAATCCATCTCTAGATAGTCTTGTGTATATTGTTCTGCTACCAAAAAGCTAATAAATCTCTTCTAGCTAAACCAAAAGCATATTCCACTACTGCAGCAACCTGGAAATCCGTTCATACGTTCACCAAACATTACTGTATAGACTGATGCTAGAGCTGAAGCGCAAGTGGGACATGCTTCTCTAAAAAATCTATTTGCCTAATCTACAGAGTACTTCCTTTGTCCTCCCTACCACAGTATTTAGGGATGGACTTGCTATTCTATTCAGTGCTTGTGACTGTACTTGGAAATCCACTACAAGAGAAGGAATAGTTTCTTACCTGTAACTCCTGTTCTCTCGTAGGGGGATTTCCATGATAAGTCCTAAGCAACCCTCCCTCCTCCCAGAGGAGAGGTCAGAGATATCCTTATAATTCGCATAGATTGCACATAGCCTTCAAAAAGAACTGAAGCAACTGTCACCTGCTGACCATGTTGGGATACTGGTAGTCTCTGGGTTCGTAAAGAAAGTCTCTATTTGAACCATATAATGACAGCCTATTGGGGCTACTCTACCCTGCACGTCCTCATTTCTACCATAAGAAGGTTTTGTGAAGGCGATTTGTGCTGTTTTCAAAACATCCTAAATTACACTTCAATATAATGCATTGATCCTTTTTTTGACTTCATGATGAAGAATTAGATCTCTGTAGCCTAGGTGTATAGGCTGCATTATCTGTCTCTGTCTTAAGTGTTTCCAGAGGCCTTCAGGAAGAAAGGTGAGATTCTACACTTAAGAAGAATATTGAAGAGATGCTCCAGGGCCCCTGCACGTGGGCGGAACTATTCAGTGCTTATGACTTATCATGGAAATTCCCCTACAAGAGAACAGGAGTTACAGGTAAGAAACAATTCCTTCTCTTTTCTTTCACATCATTTGTGTCACTCTAAGCCTGAAAGGGTACTCTTTTGAGATATATATATGTTCGATGGCATGTGTAGCTGCAGATACACATGCTGTGCATTAGTCCACCATCTAGTGTTGGGCTTGGAGTGTTACAAGTTGTTTTTCTTCGAAGAAGTGTTTTCGAGTCACGGGATCGAGTGACTCCTCCTCTTCGGTTCCATTGCGCATGGGCATCGACTCCATTGTTAGATTGTTTTCTTTCCGCCGTCGGGTCCGGACGAGTTTCCTCTCGCTCCGAGATTTTGATTTGGAAAACTCTCTTTTTATCGGTATTGTATCGATCGGGTTCATATTCTTCCATCGACACAGCACTACCGTCAGGAAAACAACTTTGTTCGCCCTTCAGGGCGTGTGCCCAACTCGGGCCTACTCGGGCTGACCGCGTGGAAGCCTCATGGATCGGCCTCCATTCCGATTCTGTCCTCGGTGCCATGCGAAGTACCCTGTACACAGACCAGCATCTGGTTTGCAACCTCTGCCTTTCCCCAGACCATCGGGAAGAAAACTGCGAGGTCTGTCGATCCTTCCGATCTAAAAAGACTCTTAGAGACCGAAGAGCAAGAAGGCTCTAAATGGCATCGAAGAGCGGGGAACATCTCGACGTAGAAGAGGAAGAATTGATGCAGACTGCAGTCTCAGTTCGAGATTCCGAGTCCAAGCAGGAATCAGACGAAGACAGACCAGTCACAGCAGCACATGTGAGTACGTATGCCCCTGCACCCTCACAAAAGAAAAAAACACAAGGCCTTGGGTACACCACTGCCGGAATGCCATGGCTCGGCCTGAAAAAAAGACTGTCGGTGACCGACCTCCCAGTTCGGCACCGAAAAAGGCCATTCCTCCGAAAACATCAGACAAAACAAAAAGCTCAGTTTCCGACTGCAGTAAACACCAATTTTCTGAGTCGAAAATCAGAAAGCCAGTTTCAGAGCCTAAACCTTCGTCCTCTTCATCTTTTTCGATCCCGAAAAAGCACGCTTCGGAGCCGAAAAGGCCAAGATACACAGAGGAGCATGGACTTTCAAAGAGACTTAAAGAAAGCCACAAAACCAAGAGGAGTTAGAGGTAGAACCAATTTTAGAAATTATGGATGAAAGGCAATCCAGGATCCACATCCATAAGGAAACACGAAGAATTCTTACAGCACCTCCTTTAAAAACAGAGGAAGCTAGCTATTCAGGAGGAATTGGACACTATGCAGCCTCCAGCTAAAGTGCCAAAGCAGAAGGAGAAACAACCACCTTCTCAGTCTTCTCCTCATTCTCCTCCTCATGCTCCCCACCTACCTCCCTCTCCTCCTACTAGCCCTACACCAATTCCGTCACCCAATCATTCATACGATTCACAACAGGACAATGTTGATCCATGGGATCTTTAGGACCCTGATTCCATTCCAAGTAATGATCCAGACAGCTGTCCCTCTAAACCAGGGTTTTGCAAAGTTGGTCCTGGAGAGCCGGGTTCATGCCAGATTTTCAGCATATCCACATGTAGAAAAATGTAGATTTCTGAAACATCCTTTTTCTAAATGTGGATATGCTAAAAACCTGGCATGGACCCTGCTCTCCAGGACCGACTTTGCAGAACCCTGCTCCAAACCATCACCACCTGAGGATAGTACTGTCTATAGCTAGGGCTGCAGCATATCATGGTGTTACCATGCGTACAGAGCCACTAGAAGAGGATTGTTTAACACTCTATCCTCAACACATTCTAGATATCAATGCCTCCCGATGCTCCCAGGCATGGTAAAACATGTAGATCAGATCTTTAATGAACCGGTAAAGGCACGCATCATAACACCTAGGATAGAGAAAAAATATAAACCTGCACCCTATGACCGTGAATATATCACCCATCAGGTACCTCCTGATTCTGTTGTAGTTAGCGCTGCCAGGAAGAGGGCAATAGTCAGTCATCAGGAGATGCACCCCCTCCTGATAAGGAAAGCAGGAAATTCAATGCTGCAGGGAAAAGAGTTGCGTCCAAGGCAGCAAATCAGTGGAGGATAGCCAACTCGCAAGCGCTATGACAGAGCCCATTGGGCCGAGATGCAGGAGATAATACAGCATCTCCCCAAAGAACACCAGAAAAGGGCACAACAGGTAGTGGAGGAAGGGCAAGCCAGTACAAACAACCAGATAAGAACTGCCCTAGATGCAGCAGATACCGCTGCTAGGAGTGTCAACACTGCAGTCACTATGCTCAGACATGCATGGCTCCGATCTTCTGGATTCAAGTCAGAAATACAGCAGGCTGTGTTGAACATGCTGTTCGACAAAAAACATATTTTTGGGCCAGAAGTAGACCCAGCCATCGAAAAATTGTGGAAAGACTCTGACACAGCAAAGGCAATGGGTACACACTACTCTGTGCCATATTGGGGGGGGGGGGGTCATTTTGTAAACCTCAGTTTCGAGGTGGTTCAGAACACAGCCCTCAGAGGCATCAACCTCGCAGACAAAGCCAACCTACCACCCGCAATACCAACGTGGTAGTTTTAGGGGCACATAGAGAGGACAATACCCCAAAAATAGAGGGAAATTTCAGGCCTCTAAGCTGCCTCCACAGCACCCAAAACAGTGACTTCCCTCATTCCCTTCCACTCCACACTTCTCCTGTGGGGGGAAGACTACAACAGTTCCACATAAATTGGCAAAATATTACCACAGACAACTGGGTGCTATCAATAATCGGCAATGGCTATTGCCTTGAATTGATAAACACTCTTCCAAATATTCCACCAAGGTTACACAAACTATCCACAGAACACACAATTCTGTTACAAGAAGAGGTCCAATCTCTACTACTCAAACAAGCAAGAGAATCGGTTCCACAGTATCAAATAGGTACAGGAGTTTATTCACTATACTTTCTAATTCCCAAAAAAGATGGCACCCTCAGGCCAATATTAGACCTTAGGCCCCTCAATCTTTACATCCTGTCAGAACATTTTCACATGGTAACTTTACAGGATGTCATCCCACTACTACAAAAACAAAATTTCATTATAGCTTTAGACCTCAAAGATGCGTATTTTCACATCCATCCTGCACACAGAAAATATCTCACGTTTGTCATTCAGGGAAAACACTACTAATTCCAAGTGTTACCCTTTGGAATAACAACCGCGCCAAGGGTATTCACAAAGTCCTTGGCAGTAGTGGGAGCCTACCTAAGAAGACACCATATACATGCCTTTCCATAACTAGACGATTGGCTAATAAAATCAAGCAGTCATACACAATGCCAAAATCATACGCATTATGTAATACAAACCTTACACACACTAGGCTTCTCAATAAACTACCAAAAATCACTCCTTCAAACAGCACAAATACAACAGTATTTGGGTGCAATACTAAATACTCAGCAAGCTCTAGCATATCCAAATACACAAAGGATACAAGCTTTCGAAAATATAATAATACTAACAAATCAACAATACACTGTCCGATTTGTCATGAACATTTTAGGAATGATGGCATCATGTACTGCAATTGTTCCACACAAAAGACTAAACATGCACCCTTACAACAGTGCCTTGCACAACAATGGTCACAGGCACACGGTCAACTTCAAGATCTAGTGTTGATAGTCCACCAAACATACATGTCCCTTCAGTGGTGGAATTCCACAAATCTTAAGCAAAGGGCGGCCATTTCAAGACCCTCTGCCTCAGACCATAATTACAATAGATGCATCAATGATTGGTTGGGGAGCTCACCTAAACAATCACAACATTCAAGGGCAATGGGATGTCAAACACAAACAGCTACACATAAACCACTTGGAGTTATTAGCTGTCTTTCTAGCACTCAAACCTTTTCAACCTCTTCTCACACAGGAGAGTGTTCTTATCAAAACAGACAACATCACAACCATGTATTATCTCAACAAACAGAGAGGGACACATTCATCCCAACTGCCCCTTCTAGCCTGAAAAATTGTGAAATGGGTAATTCACAACCAAATGAATCTATTGGCACAATACATTACTGCGATAGACAATCAGTTGGCAGATATCCTCAGCAGAAATCACCAACAAACTCACGAATGGGAGATTCATCCTCAAGTACTTCAAAAATACTTTCTGAAGTGGGGAGCACCAAACTTAGACCTGTTCGCAACAAGCGAAAACACAAAATGCAAAAGCTTTGCATCCAGACACCCACATCCCGTATCCAAGGGGAATGCGCTATGGAACAATTGGTCAGGGATATTTGCATACGCTTTCACGCTCCCACTCCTTCCGTTTCTAGTCAACACGTTGCGTCAAACTTCACTAAACATGATACTCATAGCACCAACATGGGCACGTCAACCGTGGTCCGCAAAATTATTAGATCTGTCGGTAGTACCACACTCCAAACTCCCATCCAGACCTGATTTGTTAACACAAAACAGAGGCCAAATCAGGCATCCAAATTCCAACACACTCAATCTAGCAATGTGGCTCCGGAGGTCATAGAGTTTGGATATTTACAACTCCCATCAGAATGTGTGGAAGTTATTAAGCAAGCAAGAAAACCCACTACTATACAGTGCTATGCAAACAAATGGAAAAGATTTGTATATTACTGTCAATCCAAAAATATAGACCCTCTTACAGTATCAATACCAGATATTGTATGTTATTTACTTCATTTACAAAAATCAAACTTAGCATTCTCTTGAATAGAAATTAATCTTACTGCAATTTCAGTATATTTACAAAATAAACAACATAGTTCTTTATTTAGAGTTCCTGTCATGAAAGCTTTCGTGGAAGGTTTAAAACGCATCATTCCCCCCAGAACACCACCAGTTCTTTCTTGGAATCTAAATATAGTGCTTACAAGACTTATGGGACCACCATTTGAGCCTATGCACTCGTGTCAAATTCAATTTCTAACATGGAAAGTTGCCTTCCTAATAGCAATTACTTCTTTAAGAAGAGTAAGTGAAATCCAAGCCTTTACTCTTGAAGAACCTTTCTTCCAAGTACACAAACATAAGGTTGTAAAACCCAACATTTCTACCAAAAGTTGTATCACCATTTCTTATAAATCAAACAGTGGAACTGCCAGTCTTCTTCCCACAGCCAGATTCTGTGGCAGAAAGAACTCTACATACATTAGACATCGAAAGAGCTTTAATGTACTATATAGACAGAACTAAACCGTTTAGAAAGACTAAACAACTATTTGTAGCTTTCCAAAAACCTCATACAGGCAGTCCTATATCAAAACAAGGTTTAGCACGATGGATTGTAAGGTGCATCCTAACATGCTATATTAAAGCAAAAAGACAGCTTTTAGTTACTCCCAAAGCACATTCTACAAGGAAAAAAGGTGCAACAATGGCTTTTTTAGGGAATATACCAATGGCTGAAATATGTAAAGCAGCCACATGGTCAACCCCACATAAATTTACTAAACACTACTGTGTAGACATATTAATTATCACAACAAGCCACAGTAGGTCAAGCTGTTCTAAGAACATTATTTCAAACAACTTCAACTCCTACAGACAGACCACCGCTAATTTATGGGAGGACAAACTGCTTTGTAGTCTATGCTCAACATGTGTATCTGCAGCTACACATGCCATTGAACGGAAAATATCACTTACCCAGTGTACATCTGTTCGTGGCATGTTGTGCTGCAGATTCACATGCACCCTCCCTCCTCCCCGGAAGCCTGCAGTTGTTTGTTACAAACATATGTATATACATTTACATCTCTTACTTTATACCTAGATACTCTATCACTCCTTCCTTTACCCTCTGCGGGAAAACAATCTAACAATGGAGTCAATGCCCATGCGTAGTGGAACCGAAGAGGAGGAGTCACTCAATCCTGTGACTCAAACACTTCGAAGAAAAATCACTTGTAAAACTCTGAGCCCAACACTAGATGGTGGACTAATGCACAGCATGTGAATCTGCAGCAGAACATGCCACGAACAGCTGTACATTGGGTAAGTGTCATTATATATATATATGTTCGGTGGCATGTGTAGCTGCAGATACACATGCTGTGCACATCCCGCCATCTGGTGTTGGGCTCGGAGTGTTACAAGCGGTTTTTCTTCGAAGAAGTCTTTTCGAGTCACGAGATCGAAAGACTCCTCCCATTTCGGCTCCATTGCGCATGGGCGTCGACTCCATCTTAGATTGTTTTTTTTTCCGCCATCGGGTTCGGACGTGTTCCTTTTCGCTCTGTGTTTCGGGTCGGAAAGTTAGTTAGAATCTCTGAAAAATCGTCGGTATTGTTTGCGTTCGGTATCGGGTTAGTTATAACAGATCGACACCGACTTTTGAAGAGCTCCGGTGGCCCTTCGGGGTTTTTTCGATTCCCCCCCGTCGGGGCCTGGTCGGCCCGGCCACGTGTCTCTTCAAGGCTGATGGAACGGACCCCATTCCGCTTCTGCCCAACATGCCATAACAAGTATCCATATACAGATCAGCATCTGGTCTGTAACTTGTATCTGTCTCCAGAGCACAAGGAGTATACCTGTGAAACCTGTCGAGCGTTTCGGTCGAGGAAGACATTAAGAGACCGAAGAGCAAGAAGACTGCAGATGGCGTCGGCGCCGACAGGACAAGGGCGTTTCCAGGAGGAAGAAGAAAGCTTTTCCATCCATGAATCGGACTCGGACGAGCTCGATCCCGAAGAAACGCCGAAAACCGTGAGTAAGACGTCGAAACATAAAACTCACGAGAAGACAACAAAAGCCCAGGGGACGCCACCGCCAACAGGCCATGGCTTAACCCGAAAAATAGGTGACCGATCATCGGCACCGAAAAAGGGCACGCTGGTGGCGAAGTCATCCGACTCCGGTCGAGATACCGCCACACAGCAATCTCTGGCTCGAGATAGTGGCTCCGAGCAGGTTCGGCACCGAGACAGCGGCACCGAAATGAGTCGGCACCGAGAGACCACGACGCCGAAAACAAAAAAGGTTTCGTCGGAACCGAAAAAAGTAGCTGAAAAGGTTTCGATACAGAAACATCCGGCTTTGGAACCGAAATCAGGTTCCTACACAGAGGAACAAGGACTGTCCTCACAAATGAAAAAACATACATTTGGACAGGAATTAGAGACAATGGAGCCGGACCACACCCAAAGACGGCTCCACATCCAAAAAGAAACGGGAAAGATCAGCACTCTCCCTCCTATTAGGATGAAACGCAAACTTGCCTTCCAGGAGAAAGACAAGCAGCCACAGGCAAAGGTGGCTAAACAAGTAACCCCGCCACCATCTCCACAATGCTCTCCGCAACCATCACCGGTAGCCACTCCACCTATGATGCAATCCCAGACCCACACAGGGATGAGTCAAGATGACCCTGACGCATGGGACCTTTATGATGCACCAGTGTCAGATAATAGTCCTGACTGTTATCCAGCTAGACCGTCGCCACCAGAAGATAGTACAGCCTACGCACAGGTGGTGTCGAGGGCAGGGGCATTTCATAATGTCAGCCTACATGCAGAGCCCATTGAAGACGACTTTCTATTTAATACACTGTCGTCCACACACAGCCAGTACCAGAGTCTTCCCATGCTACCTGGGATGCTCAAACACTCCAAACAAGTGTTTCAGGAGCCTGTAAAAGGAAGGGCCATTACTCCAAGAGTGGAGAAAAAATATAAACCGCCACCAACAGACCCCGTGTATATCACACAACAGCTAACACCGGACTCAGTTGTAGTAGGGGCAGCTCGCAAAAGAGCAAACTCACATACTTCAGGAGATGCACCACCTCCAGATAAGGAAAGTCGCAAATTCGACGCAGCAGGCAAAAGGGTGGCGGCACAGGCAGCAAACCAGTTGCGTATTGCAAATTCACAGGCTTTGTTGGCCAGATATGATAGGGCTCATTGGGACGAAATGCAACATTTTATAGAACAATTGCCCAAGGAGTTCCACAAAAGAGCACAGCAAGTAGTTGAAGAAGGACAGAGTATCTCCAACAATCAGATACGGTCAGCTATGGATGCTGCAGACACAGCTGCTAGAACTGTCAACACAGCAGTAACAATAAGAAGACATGCATGGCTGCGTACATCAGGATTTAAACCAGAAATACAGCAAGCTGTGCTCAATATGCCATTTAACGGACAGCAGTAGTTTGGGCCGGAGGTGGACACTGCTATCGAAAAACTTAAGAAGGACACTGACACGGCCAAAGCCATGGGTGCACTCTACTCCCCACAGAGCAGAGGCACATTTCGAAAAACACAATTTCGAGGGGGGTTTCGAGGGCAAAGCACAGAACCCACGACCTCTCAAACAAGGCCCACTTATCAGAGCCAATATCTGCGTGGAAGTTTTCGGGGACAATATAGAGGGGGACAGTTCCAAAAAAATAGAGTAAAGTTCCAAAGTCCCAAAACTCCTCAAAATAAACAGTGACTTACAAGTCACACATCCCCAACACAACACCTGTGGGGGGGAGACTAAGCAAGTTTTACAAACATTGGGAGGAAATAACAACAGATACTTGGGTCCTGGCAATTATCCAGCATGGTTATTGCATAGAATTTCTCAAATTCCCTCCAAACGTCCCACCGAAAACACACACTATGTCAAAACAACATATAGATCTTCTAGGACTAGAAGTTCAGGCGTTGCTACAAAAAGAAGCAATAGAATTAGTACCAAACCAACAGAAAGGAACAGGAGTTTACTCTCTGTACTTTCTCATACCCAAAAAAGACAAGAGTCGGAGACCTATATTAGATCTCAGAACATTAAATACCTACATCAAATCAGATCACTTTCACATGGTGACATTACAAGATGTAATCCCACTGCTCAAACAACAAGACTACATGACAACACTAGACCTAAAGGATGCATATTTCCATATACCGATACATCCTTCACACAGAAAGTACTTAAGGTTTGTATTCCAAGGGGTACACTACCAATTCAAGGTGTTGCCGTTCGGAATAACAACTGCGCCAAGAGCTTTTACAAAATGCCTAGCAGTCGTAGCTGCACATATCAGAAGGCAGCAAATACATGTGTTCCCGTACCTAGACGATTGGTTAATCAAAACAAACACGCTAGAACGGTGTTCACAACACACAAAGTATGTCATAGAAACCCTCCACAAACTAGGTTTCTCAATCAACTACACAAAGTCACACCTTCTGCCATGTCAAACACAGCAATACTTAGGGGCGACAATCAACACAGCAAAAGGGATTGCCACGCCAAGCCCACAAAGGGTTCAGGAATTTCACAATGTAATACAGGCCATGTATCCAAATAAAAAAATACAAGTCAAAAAGGTAATGAAACTCCTAGGCATGATGTCCTCATGCATAGCCATTGTCCCAAACGCAAGGTTGCACATGCGGCCCTTACAACAGTGCCTAGCATCACAGTGGTCACAGGCACAGGGTCAAATTCTAGATCTCGTGTTGGTAGACCGCCAAACATACACCTCGCTTCAATGGTGCAACAGTATAAATTTAAACCAGGGGCGGCCTTTCCAAGACCCAGTGCCACAATACGTAATAACAACAGATGCCTCCATGATAGGGTGGGGAGCACACCTCAATCAGTACAGCATCCAAGGACAATGGGACACTCACCAAAAACACTTTCACATAAATCACTTAGAACTATTGGCAGTATTTCTAGCGCTGAAAGCATTTCAACCCATAATAAGCTACAAACACATTCTTGTCAAAACAGACAACATGACAACGATGTATTACCTAAACAAACAGGGAGGCACACACTCAACACAGTTGTGTCTCCTGGCACAGAAAATATGGCATTGGGCGATTCACAACCACATTCGCCTAATAGCACAATTTATTCCATGAATTCAGAACCAGCTAGCGGACAATCTTTCTCGGGATCACCAACAGATCCACGAATGGGAGATTCACCCCCAAATACTGAATACTTACTTCCAAAGTTGGGGAACGCCACAAATAGATCTATTTGCAACAAAGGAAAATGCAAAATGCCAAAACTTCGCATCCAGGTACCCACAAGATCAGTCTCAGGGCAATGCGTTATGGATGAGTTGGTCAGGGATATTTGCTTACGCTTTTCCCCCTCTCCCACTCCTTCCATATCTAGTAAACAAGCTGAGTCAAAACAAACTCAAACTCATACTAATAGCACCAACATGGGCAAGGCAACCTTGGTACACAACACTACTAGACCTCTCAGTAGTGCCTCATGTCAAACTACCAAACATACCAGATCTGTTAACGCAACACAAACAACAGATCAGACACCCAAATCCAGCATCGCTGAATCTAGCAATCTGACTCCTGAAGTCCTAGAGTTCGGACATTTAGACCTTACACAGGAATGTATGGAGGTCATAAAACAAGCTAGGAAACCTACCACTAGACATTGCTATGCAAATAAGTGGAAAAGATTTGTATATTACTGCCACAACAATCAAATTCAACCCTTACACGCATCTGCCAAAGACATCGTAGGATACTTACTACATTTGCAAAAATCAAAGCTAGCTTTCTCTTCCATTAAAATACATCTTACAGCAATTTCAGCTTACCTGCAAATTACGCACTCAACTTCTCTATTTAGAATACCAGTCATAAAAGCATTTATGGAAGGTCTAAAGAGAATTATACCACCAAGAACACCACCAGTTCCTTCATGGAACCTCAACATTGTCTTGACACGACTCATGGGTCCACCTTTTGAGCCCATGCACTCTTGTGAAATGCAATACTTAACATGGAAAGTTGCATTTTTAATTGCCATCACATCTTTAAGAAGAGTAAGTGAGATTCAATCATTTACCATACAAGAACCATTTATTCAGATACACAAGCATAAAGTAGTTCTACGAACAAATCCTAAATTTTTACCAAAAGTCATATCACCGTTCCACTTAAATCAAACAGTAGAATTACCAGTGTTCTTCCCACAGCCAGACTCTGTAGCGGAAAGAGCACTACATACATTGGACATCAAAAGAGCGTTAATGTACTACATTGACAGAACAAAACTAATTCGCAAAACAAAACAATTATTTATTGCTTTCCAAAAACCTCATACAGGAAATCCAATTTCTAAGCAAGGCATTGCTAGATGGATAGTTAAGTGCATTCAAACCTGTTATCTTAAAGCTAAAAGAGAACTGCCTATTACACCAAAGGCACACTCAACTAGAAAGAAAGGTGCTACCATGGCCTTTCTAGGAAATATTCCAATGACGGAAATATGTAAGGCAGCTACATGGTCTACGCCTCATACATTTACCAAACACTACTGTGTAGACGTGCTAACAACACGGCAAGCCACAGTAGGCCAAGCAGTACTACGAACATTGTTTCAGACAACTTCAACTCCTACAGGCTGAACCACCGCTTTTGGGGAGATAACTGCTTACTAGTCTATGCACAGCATGTGTATCTGCAGCTACACATGCCACCAAACGGAAAATGTCACTTACCCAGTGTACGTCTGTTCGTGGCATTAGTCGCTGCAGATTCACATGCGCCCACCCGCCTCCCCGGGAGTCTGTAGCCGTTTAGAAGTTGATCTTGAACATCTGTATATTTGTAAATATATATATTACTTTAAACTACATTATGTACATACGTATTCACTCCATTGCATGGGCACTATTACTAGCATATACAACTCCTACCTCACCCTCTGCGGGGGAAAACAATCTAAGATGGAGTCAACGCCCATGCGCATTGGAGCCGAAATGGGAGGAGTCCCTCGATCTCGTGACTCGAAAAGACTTCTTCAAAGAAAAACAGCTTGTAACACTCCGAGCCCAACACCAGATGGCGGGATATGCAGAGCATGTGAATCTGCAGCGACTAATGCCACGAACAGATGTACACTGGGTAAGTGACATTTTCCATATATATATATATATATATATATATATATATATGTATAACACCTGGTGGCAGTCGCTTCTAGATAGTTATAGTTGTGTGCTTTTCCTACTTTTCCATAGAAAGAGCACTTTTTTGGTTTGTTCTCAAGTTTGGCCCTGTTTGACAAATCTTGATGAAACCTACCAAAAATAAAATTCATCCACCTTGTAGGAAGCTGCCCTGGTGTGTGGTGGACACCTATGGTGTTTGCACCTTATACGAGGTCCAGGCAACCCCTATTAGTGAGTGGGACAGTGCCTAGGAAGCCAGGGCTCTCTAGTTGTAGCTGTGGTAAGCAGCCAAGACTTATCTACGAGGAGTGTAAAGCACTTGCAATACCACAGCAGTCACACAGATACAGTGTTACAAAAATAAAAATACTTTATTACAGTAGCACTGAACTAGATTACTTACAGGCTGTCCCCCAACTGGAGGTAAGTACGCCAATATGCAACCTTGTTTTAAACCACTTTTTGTTAATACCTTAGTAGATAATCCCTGTTCACCGCCCATTAAAATTTTTCACCAAGTTGATGAGTATAGGGCAATCACCAATCTCAGGAGGCCAGATGGAACTCCTAGATCTTGGAGTTTTTTCCACAGTATTCCCCTCTCCACTCTGTCAAATGCTGTGGAATAATCGATAAATGCTGCATACAATATACCTCCCCTAGTCTGGACAATACTTATCAATTATAGTTTGCATAATCAAGATATTATCTAGGGTATTATGGGCTTTTCTAAAGCCTGCCTGTTCCACTGGTAAAATACCCTTTTCCTCTACCCAATCCGACAATTGTATGAGGATACTTTTCCCAAATATCTTTCCCATAGCATCTAATAAAGCAATTTGTCCATAATTAGACGGGATTGATCTATCTCCCTTTTTATGTAATGGGATTATTATACTGCCTGTCCATGATTCTGGTATGGTGCCATAGGCATAGCTGAGTCCAAAAACTGGTTGAAGTAATTTTGCCCATATCAAAGGCTCCCTTTTAATTAGGGTCATTGGGATCTCATCGGGGCCCATGGCGCCTGAAGAACGCATTGATGTTATGATCCCTTCTAGTTCTTTCACTGTTGGTATCCCTGTATAACCCCTTTCTCCACCTCTATTTAATACTATCTCCTCTCTCCACACATCGGCACCCTGATTTTCGGCGTATAGTTCTTGGATATACGATTTCCAAACTTCCTCTGCTATCGGGGCGGCCACTACGTTTTTACGATTTCCGCACCCCTCTGATATAATAGACCAGATTAATCTGAGATTTCTCTTTACGCCCGCTTCCCTCAATGCCACCCAATTCTGGTCCTCTTTTTTTTTTTTTTTTTAATTTCAGTTTCAACCTTGATCATCTTCTTTTTAATTTTGTTATTTCCCTACTCGTCTCCTTAGACTTATACTCCAGATGTTGACGTATTAACTTATTAATTACTCTATTCAAACTCCAAATCGGGAGCTGGTCATTATCCACTCTTGTTTAAATTACGCTCAGGCTTCTTATGCGCTGTAATATTCCTTATTAGCTTGGGAAATTGTATTAATGCATCTCTAAATTTCCTGTGATATTCTCCAGCAGTGGCTTAATTTATAGTATTTTTACTGTCGGCCAAGACATTCTCCTATTTTTTCCGCTAATACCTACATCTACACCTTTTTAAAGACCATGAATCCGTAGCCCCTAATTTCAGGCATACGGAAAGCCTAAAGATTTTATGATCACTATATGGAGTGTCAAATTCCTCCATATCCCCAACTTTTTGAGCCAGGTTATATGAAGCACAGATGTAGTCTATTATAGAGTTGTTCTTAAATGACTTATGGGCATGACCTGCAAGAGAATCCATACTGTAACGCCCATTAAGAATGATACAGCCACAAGCCCTTAGTCCTTTCAACAAGGAGATGCCTCTTTTGTCTGTCCTAATTCTAGGGAGGAACTTAATATCTGGGATATTCAGCGATTTTTCTCCATCTCGGTTACTAAGGCGTTAAGCGTAGTGTTAGAAACTTTGCAATTTAATTCCCCCATCATATTGACGGGGTTTCTTTTAGCGCAAATTTCTACAAAAAAGTTGTTGAAGTAAAATGTCCCTTTCTTTTTCAGGAGGGATATACACATTAAAATAGTTACTGGTATTTTCTCACCCTTCTCCCCTCTAAGATGTACTTGTACTATTTGACAAAAATGTGTAGAATCGGGGAGACTTACATATTCCCAGTTGTATCTATTACTTGAAAGCACAGTTATTCCCCCTTCAGCATGCCCCTTTTTTGAAGGGAGTGCTTTTTTGCTTAAGACAGTATAACCTGGACAGATAAAATTGGTTAGACACCAAGTTTCTTGAATACACATCAAATGAAGCCTCTTTGAACACAAACCTTGTACTTTACATTGATCTTTCCCTAGACCTGCAATATTCCGGGAAGCCAGGGTAGGGCCAGAACTAAAAACAAGACTGATTCAACTTCCCCTGTGGCTTACGTCTGTTCAATACCCCCGCTAGCCAATTCCAATTTTCTTGGATGGCACCGTAGCCCTGCGATTTGGGCCCTTCCACCACGTTCACTATCCTTGTACCTTGGTGTAATGAAACTTGGACACTTTCTCCCAAGGTGGAAAGCAATTTCTCCCCCCCCCCCCCCTCCCCCTAATTTATGGCTGAATTTATATGATCAGATCCTTGAGTCTTGGACGGCCCATCCAAAAACAACGACTTCTCTCTAACTGGGATCACATCTATTCCTCTGTGTTGTAACTGGGCACTATTTGCCAGTATTAATTTCACGATAGTTTTGGAAAATAGAACCAAACCTTTGCCTGGCTCCTACCTTTACTGTGGTCAGGGAAGACCCTCATAATATCAGAACTTTCAATTAGATTGAGCTCATCTATTTCCAGGAAACATGATAATATAAACAATCGATTTATGCATACATTTGAATCAAATATAGCCAAGAATTCCAAATAGTCAGGTAAGTCACTCTGCCCATCAGGAGCCATATCCCCTCTAAGTTTTCCTCCCATACTCGGAAAACTGGCTCCCGGGTAAGGCCCCTCATCCACGTTATGGGCCAATTCAATCGGGAACATGCTGGAAGAATCGGGCCTTACACATGAGATCATTGGAGTCACTGGGTCATCCATCTGAGCTAGAACTTGTGCTTGACCAACTACCAATGCCCCCTCAGTCTTGTTCTGAGAATTCTTCAAAGGAAGGCCCAGTTTCCTAGTATCTGAATATTGCAACTGTTCTCTCTCTTCGAACTTAACCTTCAATTATTCTTTTTTTTTAAATAATTCTCTGATTTACTTTCTTTCCTGCCTTTTTCCCTCTTACTTTGGATATTCTACTGACTTGCCCCACATCACTTTCTATTTGATCACTTTGCTCTACTTGCTCCGCCTGCTTAGTAAGTAGGTGATCTTTAGGAAGAAAAATTGGGAATGGTACTGTTCTGGGGGTAGGGATCGTTTCCTTAAACTGGGCGATGTGGTCCAATGGAGTAGTATTATGAATAGAAAGAGAATTTGAAAACAGATTATCCAAAGAATATATCTCATTCTCTTCAGAGGCATGAATCACTATCTTAGAGTCTCCTTTATCCACCTGTGATTTCCCAGTTTGAGTTCCGCTATCGAGGAGAGCGGGTTTCTCACCTTCCATCTTCAGATCCTCAGTACTTGTATACTGCAGGTTAATACCATTTGCATTCAGATCCAAACTTTTAGTTGCTTCTTTTTTAGATGAGGTAATCCATTCTGTCAGGGAATGGCTCATATTTTGATTTATTAGTAAAGCTTTTAAAATAGAAACCAAAATATCTTGAGTATGGTCTGAGTTTTTTACGGATTTCTCCAAAAGTTCTTTGATGGATGATCAAATTCTTTCAAGACACTTGAGAGACTTGGAAAAAATGTGTTGTGCATGAGGACACACTAAATCTGTGGTAGCAGATGGAGATAAATCTGGGGTTAAATCAGAAAGAAAATGATCCGAAGGGGTACTACTAAATAGTTTTAACAAGGGTAAGTAGGCACTTTATACAGTCAGTAATTATTAGGAATTAGCATATAAAAACAACCAGCATTGAAGGCGCAAACCATATACCAAAATAGTGGAATGCGAAGTTAGGCCCCCCGCCCAAGGATGTGGAATTGTTAGAAGGGAGCTGGGGGAATTCTGTACTCCAAGAAGTGAGTAACTAGTTGACCCCCAGTGACCTGGAAGGCAGAGATAAGTTACCTGGTCTTCCCAAGGACTAACAAGGGGATTTGGAAAAGGAAGATTGCAAGACCTGGACCAGTCCAATGGAACCCAACAATGGATTCTGGAAGTAGAGGACCTGCAAGAAAAGGGGACAGGCTCCAGGCAACACAATAGTGTCCAGGTGGGGTAGGAGCCACTACCCACCTTTCTGTGATGAAGATCCGGGTCAACCAGGGAAGATGAGAGCAGCTGTGTAGCCCAGGAGCTGCAGGAAGGACCTTGGAGTCGTGCAGATGATGTCTCACGTTGGTCGCCGGGTCGAGAAGGTCACTGGTCAGGATGATCACCAACAAGCCTTGGCAAATGCAACTCTGGGCAGAAGGGGATTGCAAGGAAGAAGACCAGCAAGGTCCAGGGGACTCAACCCTTGGAGGGGGGTCCAGGCTGGCCCTCAGCAGTTGAAAGCAGTCGCAGCCCCCACAGGGAACCCACTGGCAGCAGGCTTAATAAGTTGCAGTGAGGCCTAGTCAGCGCACCTGGAGAGGAGTCCCATGTCACTGGAGCAGCAGAGGAGAGACTGTCCTTGCAAGGATGAAGTGCTGAAGGCCAGGGGTACTTGGAGCCTGACGATCCCTTAGCAGGGGTCAGCAAGCCTGGGTTGCTGTAAGAGAGGCGGTGCACAGGGGAACTGTCCTGCAAAGAGAGGCATGGGCTCACTGTCTCCCAAGTTGGACAGCAGGTAGAGGAGACCAAGGGAACCACTCAGACCCACCACCTGTGGTGATTCTTCCTGGAGCCTGATGGCAGAAGATCCCAGCAGCCTGTTGTTGTTGCCTTAGGTGCCTGCAAGCGCAGGGGAGTGAGTCCACTCCTAGGGAGATCCCTTCTTTGGTGCAGCTGAAGTCTTGCCGACCCCAGAGGATGCACAGCCGTGGAAATGTTGCATTTGCTGGAAGGAGCCAGAGAAACACTATTGCAAGGCAAGGTCATCTCAGGAGCTGCAGGCTTGTTTGGTTGCTGTGAAGTCCAGCAGTGGTTCCGGTGGCCAGAAGCAGAAGAGGTGGATGCAGAGGAGTCCTGATGCAGTCTTGTATGCCGAATCTGGAGACCCACCCGCAGGGGAGTCCCTAAATAGCCCTAACAGCGGGCTTGGTCACTCTGCGGGGTGACCACCTATCAGAGGGGGGGGTCACTGACGTTAGTCACCTGTCCTGACCAACCAAATGCTCCTAGGGGCCTCTGTACATCTTGTTTATAAGATGGCAGAATCAAGTGGCCACCTGGAGGAGCTCTGGGCACCACCTCTGGGGTGGTGATGGACTGGGGACTGGTCACTCCCCTTTCCTTTGTGTAGTTTTGCACCAGAGCAGGGACCAGGGGTCCCTGTACTGAAGCAAATCGTGCCCTTCAAAGCAAGCCAGAGAAACAATATTGCAAGGCAAGGTCATCCCAGGAGCTGCAGGCTTGTTTGGTTGCTGTGAAGTCCAGCAGCGGTTCCGGTGGCCAGAACCAGAAGAGGTCGATGCAGAGGAGTCCTGGTGCAGTCTTGTATGCCGAATCTGGAGACCCACCCGCAGGGGAGTCCCTAAATAGCCCTAACAGCGGGCGTGGTCACTCTGTGGGGTGACCACCTATCAGAGGGGGGGGTCAATGACGGTAGTCACCTGTCCTGACCAACCAGATGCTCCTAGGGGCGTCTGTACATCTTGTTTATAAGATGGCAGAATCAAGTGGCCACCTGGAGGAGCTCTGGGCACCACCTCTGGGGTGGTGATGGACTGGGGATTGGTCACTCCCCTTTCCTTTGTGTAGTTTTGCACCAGAGCAGGGACCAGGGGTCCCTGTACTTGTGCAAAT
This sequence comes from Pleurodeles waltl, assembly GCF_031143425.1. NCBI lineage: Eukaryota > Metazoa > Chordata > Amphibia > Caudata > Salamandridae > Pleurodeles > Pleurodeles waltl. Next base: position 296,460,261 of record NC_090443.1, on the reverse strand, counting down.
CATGCCCTTCAAAGCAAGCCAGTGGTGTGGGGAGGCTACCCCTCCCCAGCCATGTAACACCTATTTCTAAAGGAGAGGGTGTTGCCTCCCTATCCCATGGAAAATCCTTTGCCCTGCTTTCCCATGCTTTAGCTGGTCAAGCAACATGAGGGTAGAAACCTGTCTGAGGGGCTGCAGCAGTGTGGGCTGCCCGCAAACCCTGGAAGACTGGTAGGAGCAATACTGGGGGGGGGGGGGGGGTCCTTTAAGGAGCCCCCAGAGTGCATTGAATCATGACCACTGGGGTATGATCCCGACATGTTTGATACCAAACATGCCTAAGTTCAGAGTTACCATTATATAGCTGGACCACAGGTAATGAGTGACCTGTGGCCAGTACGTGGGTAAAATGGCTTCCCCGCACTTACAAAGTTCAGTGCATTGGAACTGGACTTCGCAAAGGCACTTATGCTCATACTGGGGTGCCTTCACACACAGGAACATGCACCCTACCCTCAGGGGTAGGAGAGCCTACCATAGGGGTGACTTACAGTGACCTGGTGCTGTGACCAGCAGTGAAGGGGTGCATGCAGACAAAGTTTGCATGGGTGGCATAATACTTGCTGCAGCCAATGGGGGACCCCTGGTGTACCAGTGCCCTGGATACTCAAGAATCATATGCTAGGGACTTACAGGAGTACACCAGTATGCCAATTGTGGACTGTAAAGGGTACCAAAGCAACCACATTTAGGCAAGAGAGCACCTGGTTAGCAGGATCCCAGTGAAAACATTCTAAACACTGATAAACAGGCAGAAAGTGGGGGTAACCATGCCAAAAAGAGTGACTTTCCTACACACCTTAGCTCCTTCATGGGGTGATCGTCAAATGGGTACCGAGAAAAAAGGTGGGTCCCAAAGCGCAAAATCCACGTTCATTTTCCGTACACTTCTTTAAGGTGGGCTGTAGCAAAAACTGCAGAACTAAATTACACCAGATTTGGCAGTAAAATAGACCTTGGTCCACAGATTATGCTTTTTGTGATTTGGTGTAAATCTGTTCAGTAGTTATTAGAAAATTAAGATTGAAAAATAATTGTATATCTAGACAGTTGGTGTTCAGGTAAGCTCTAATTGGTCAATTTAAGGAGAATAGTCAATCCTGATTGGTTGATTTCACCCTGAACAATGTTTTAGCATCCATTACAAGACTCAGGACTTGGTCCCCGTGTCCTAAAATGAATTAAATATGTAAGGGGGCAGGGTGTGCACACCGAGACCCCAAAGGATACCAACGCTATGCCACCCCCATTATTGGCTGGCCACAACATGGACAACATGCTGTGGCAGCACTTGTAGGACTCTGAGACATGGGCCTCATTGAAATGCATTGTTTTGAATGTCTGATTTTGAGGGTCACAAAAAGGAGCTTGTATAAAGGGTGATAAGATTATAGTTACAATTTAAATAATTTGTTGGTGATACCATACCATTTTTAGGACTTGTGTGTTCTAAGGTGATTTTACCCTGTGAAAAATGCTGACCCTCTGCTGGAATTTCATGAATCATGATTGAGAAAAAACTGCTTTCTGTTAAGATTTTCTAATAGTTTATGGAAGGTGCTCAAGAAACTAAAATGAGAGCATATGTTCTGAAAATTCACACTAGCTTTCTCAGCCATGTGAATAAAGTCGGACATTCTCAGCAAAAGTAACTTCCAACACGAGCAGCTTGTCAGCTGGTTTCCGTGTGTTTTATCTACTGCAGACCCCCAGAGCGTTCTAATAAAAACTAGAGCGTTAAGTCTTACGTTCAACAAACGTGTGGCACACCTGAAGCCATTTGATTGAATCAAACTGTTCTAACTTAAAACATCTCATTTAAAAAAGAAACAAAGTGAGGGGGGGTCATTTTGTCATATAACTTATGGTTAGTGCTGCAGAAAGCAAAACTGCAACACATTTAAATGTGTTCTCCTCCTCCTTTTATCTTCTTCAACTATTTAATTAAAACACTCCGACATACAGAATGAAATATGCACTTTCAGCACCAGCAGCAAACTGCCAGTTAACTCCCTGGTGATCAACTGCAGCTTCAGCTTAGTGTTCTAGTGAGCAACTGGAGTGCTAACGTTCTAAATGTATGGCTAAAGTGTGGCATGTCTGAACGCCATCCTCATGAAATCGAAGGGGAAAACTGAAAGCATTTTCAATTGCAGATATGGATTTCGATTTGGAGTGATGAATTTGCCATTTTTAATAGAGAGATCTTAAGGGACTGTTTGGCCTGTGATAATGTAAAATACATTCCCTGGCTGATGTATATAAGAAAGGTAGCACAGGATTTGGGGCGGCCAGACTTGTTTGACACTCCTGAGGGTCTGACTAGCCGGGATAAAAATTGGGTGAAGGAGAATTTTTTAAGAATCCGGGGGGCTGAAAGAGAGGGAAAGGAACTAGGGAAACAATCGGTCAGGGATTTTGTTATGTTAAAGATGGGGCGGGTCCTGAGCCCTATCTCCTAGCAATAAATGATCTGAGGAAAAGGACTCTTATTACTCGATTTCGCTTGGGGATCATTAGAAGTAGTCTCTGTTTTCCGTTAGGTCAGTATGGTGAAAAATCTATCAGACAGTCTCCCTGTGACGGGATGTCCCTGCAGACCTTGTCCCATTTTACATTATTCTGTGTTTTTTTTATGCACCATTTAGAAGACGTTTTTTATTACCCCTGCTGAGGCCAAAGGGTTTTGTGCAATATCGTCCTGCTTTCACATGGCTGCAAATGGCCTCAGATGCATTGGTATGGAGGGGTTTGGGATTGTTTTTGAGGGGAGCCATTACTTGTCGTAGTAATGTAGAGGTTTTTTTTAAAGGGATTTTTTAGACTATTATCCTTGGTAACGAGGTTTTATTTGTTTTTAAAAATTATGATTATTGTTATTTTACTGTTTTATTGATATTATGGTCTATTTATTGTTTATGTAATTTAAGGGTTGAATTATTTCATACCGAATAAAGTCTTTCTTGCAATTGAAGATACTGCAGTAAAAGAGGAAATTAGAGAACTTCATAACAAAAAAAAGTCTTCAAGATGCCCACCAGAGAATAAAGAGCACAATTGTAGCCTAGATACACCACACACACCCTCCCAAACGTAACCCAAGTATAGCCCAATGGCGGAAGTCTGGAAAATGCTTAATTGTTTTTTTAAAGTTGTTGCAGTTTTATGTAACACTGAACTGAGTCAAAGGTATTGGAGTGCTTTACTTGAGATCACATTTATGTTGGTTTTAAGCACAGGGAGATTCATTGATTTACCTAGAATCACAGGATGTTAATCCAAAGCTCAAACTAGCGCTCAAACTTGAACCTGTTTTTTCAGTTTGAATCAACAGATCTGGAGGTAACACCACATCCTGTCCTCTAAGTGCAATAGTCAAGTGATCAACTGGATGAAAAAAACATAAAGATAGTGAATAATTTAAAAGTGCTTTGTCGCTGTTTGAGAACTAAGAAAATGTGTCCTCAATTTAGTTTTTTAGAGCAATAACCATGTCTATAGGAAAAGACCCTCTCATTTTTATCATTTCCAAAGGAAACGCTTTCGGTTTTACAGTTTTGATTCCATAAAGATGTCTTCATGTGCGTCACACTTTTGTAATAAATACAGAATGTTCAAGATCTAGTTGTTCATTAGAACACTGTGGGGAGCGAGAGGTTGGGGGAAGGACTCGGACACTAGAGAATAGGAAGGAGGGGAAAGTGGCAGCACGACGACCATGGAGGGTAGGGGAAGGAGAGGGTGCAGGCTCTGCAAACCAAACCATGCAAAACAGGCAGGAGAGGCTGTGGCAACACAGCAAACCATTGGGGTCAGAAAGAGGCAGTGGCAGTACAACCATACATGCCAACAGACCTGATTCATTCAGGAGACTACGGCCTTATTTTAGCTTTCTCCTCCCTAAAGTCTCTTTTTCAGTTTACGTCAGTGAGGAAAATCAATTCCGTTCCCCCCCCCCCCCCCAAAAAGGTTCTTAACAAAAGTTCCCTCTTACCAAGGTCGAGTTGTTGGAACAGTGGACCATGGAGGGCAGGATGAATAGGGTAGTGATATGAGCTCATATGATAGAGGACAGGAGGTAGGTGGCAGGGCACCAAACAGACCTTACGGGGCAAGGGCCAGGGGTTGTGGCAGCACAATACCCCACACATGACGAGCTGGAGGGCTCTGCAGCACAACCGAACATGGAAAGCAATAAGGGGGGGGCCATACACACGGACACCCGAGGTTCGGGGGGCATGAGAGACAAGGGCAGCAAGCTTACCTATATAGGGCAGGCAGGAGGGCAGTTGCAGCACAACCAACCATGGAAGACAGGAGGTAGGGGATAGGGGCCTGCACACACAGCGGATGGCAGGGGCAAGATGGCATGAGGGGAGCAGCAAGCTGACCATGTAGGAAAGGCAGGATGGGCACTGAAAGCACAAAATACCATGGAGGACAACAAGGAGCCTAAAAGGGCACACATACAGACAATGAAGGGAAGGTGGGAGACATCAGGGGCAGGAAGCTGACCACACAGGGCAGGTGGGAGGGGCAGGGGCAGTGGCAACACAAAAGACCATGCATGGCAGGCAGGAGGGTTAGTGCCAGCACAACAGCCAGGGTGGGCAAGAGGAAGTAGGCAGGGCCATGCACAAAGGATCATGGATGGCAGGAGGAAGGGGTAGGGGCTCTGACACAGAAAACATAGTGCAGGGCGAGGGGCTTTGTAACTGACCACGCAGGGCGGGCAGGAGGAGCAGGTGCAAAATAGAGCATGAAGGGCAGAAGGAAGTGGCAGAAAAATAGGCCATAGAGGGCAAAGTTTAGGGGGCAGGGACATGTGGCAGACATCTGACCATGCTGGGCAGGCAGGAGAGGGGCAGTTGCAGCTCTATGGACCATGATGGGCAAAAGGGAAGGAACAGGGACATGCACATAGACATTTGAGAGCAGGGTTACTAGGTTAGGGGCAACAAGCTAACCATAGAGGCTAAGCAGGAGGGCAGTGACAGGGGCATAGACTCAGGCAACGGAGGGCAGTAGGAGTGATCAGGGACAGCAAGCTAACTGAAGGGCAGTGGCAACACATAGGACCATACACAGCAGGAGAGAGGGGGCAGGTGCATTAACACATAAACAAAGGGCTGGGAGGAGGTGGGTATGGGCAGTAAGCTAGCCATGCTGGATAGATGGGAAGAGCAGTGGCATAATAACAGCCAAACAAGGCTTAAATGAAAGGGCAGGGATATGAACTTTGACAATGGAGGGGAAGGAGGCGGGGACAGGAGCAGCAAGCTTTGGTGGGAACAGCACAATGGACAATGCTAGGCACTGCGTCCGAACCCCCTCAACAGCATTGTGATGGACGTCTTACTTTGTTTAAAAAAAAAAAAAAAAAATTAAAAAAAAAATCATTCAGTGAAAAAAAGCAAAGGTTAAAATGACCTTGTTAGGAATTGGATTGTCAAAATATCTAACTTTACATTAAAATAAACAGCCAAAGGATGTGCGCAGCATGGGGCTTGCTGCGTGCAGGGATTTGCAAACAAAGAATGGCTGCAAGTGAAGTTGAAAGAACCACGGCACATCCAATCAATCCAGATATTAGTCCTTTAATCTTCTTGGGTTATTCATTGAATAAAGCAATCGCTATACTGTTCCATGTACATACAGCCGACACGTGTTTCGTCGCAACAATGACTTTTTTAAGGCTGTGAAATAATATCCAATCATCATAGTAAGCCAATAGTTCTAATGTCTAGTATAAGGTCTTTACTCTCACCCAAAAGTGATATTACCAATTAAAGTGGCCAAACCATTGCCTTAGACACTCACCAAGAAGTGTTTTATTATCCTTGTCTCGGTGTAAGGTGAGTTAGCGGACAGCTAATTAATGCTTTCTATAATACTAGAAATAGGTAATAGGCATACTGCACAAATATTACACATGGATAAAGAGTTTCAGAGTGAATTATTACACCACAAAGTGCAGAAAATTGTAAAGATGCATGCCAGTGACCCTAGTGACAAAAGTGTGGGAAAAACCCAAGGTTACATCAGAGAACGTACCTTGTTGATATAGTAAATATTATTAGAACTGTGTCAAAATACATCCATTTTGTTTCATTCGAAGTAGAAATTCCTTTCCAAATATAGGGGTATACCGATTTGTGTTCAGGGGTACACCTTAGAAGTAAGTCAAGGTTCGTACCTGGACCATAATAAGCCCAACTAAGGGAGAAAAGGGAGCAAAAAATCAACTCCGTGCCAGGCGCTAATAAAGTAAATAGTATGGATTGTGATATAATATACTAAAGAGGTCTTGAATAAAAGTAGCGTCCCACTTTATGGCTACGAGGATATATGTTCTCACACTATGAGGCACCAACCTAATACTATGGTTGTGTGCACAAAATAATTATAAAATAAAAGTTTCTCAGAGCTCCAAACTAACCACGTCCAAGCATATTGCCCCTACACCCACAAGTAAAGAATATTAGCGTGAGGTAGTCCAGCATAAATTATCACAAAGGAAGAAAGTAGTTCTAAGAACTTTGCGTCAAGTAGGCAGTATCGATTGTTTACAGCCAGAAATACCTATCTGTAAGCAATACCTGTTAAGAGACGCAAACCGCATGTTGAAAAAGCGGAGAGAAAAGAAAGGCACGCTGCTTTTTAAAATTGCTGCCTAATTCTGTTCCAATGTCTGGAACCAAAATCAAACCGAATAAATGGGCTAGTCGTAGACTTCGTAACATTACTAAGCGGCAAGAAGAGCGGTAAAAAGTCAATGTAAGGCGGAGATAAGATCTTACCCGTAGTGTGTTGGATCTTGACAGTCACTTTGAGTGTTAAAAGCGTTCGTGCTGACTCAGACGGGTATTTAAAGTTTGTTGAGCGATAGAAATGAAAAAAGGACAAAAATTTCACTATCTCGGTGGCGGCCATCTTATAACGAGCAGCAACCAACACAATCGGGTGGAATTCAATAAAAAAAGGTCTAATAATAAGAATGTTCGTCAAAGATACAGCGTGAAAAAGTTAGACCCAGAGAGAAACCGCAAAGATGTGGCCCACGTAGCCAAATAGATAGTGATATATATATATATATTTATTTTTTTTTAGCTCGAGAGTGCAAACCTATCAAAGGGGAGAATAATAGTCTGAAGTTAAACATAAACATTGCTAGCATACTGTCAATGTGAAGCATCAAATATACACACTTACGCTGTGTATAGTCATTTGGTGCCAGTACATAATAACAAATTCCGTTATAGTAAATACATAATTAACAGTGTCATATCCTCCATGCAAAGCTTATGTTCATAATGTGGTATAATCAGACGCCCCATGTCTATTCTTTAAAGAGAATGGATTGTACACAAGTTAGATGTGAACTTAACACGACAAACTTTGTTACACAATGTTGATATATTATTGTATATTTAGAAAGACTACCCAGGACAATCGCAAAAAAACATGTAGATCTTTTTCCTTGTTTAGCTCCTCCTCCACTGCCCGAAGCTTGATTATCCATCTGCTTTCCAGTTGTCTAAGCAATAATGTCTTGTTCCCACCCCTTGGGCAACCACCCAGAGTGGCAATGCCATGTGTTCTAATGTTGCATAAGTCCCGCTGGGTATGTAAGGAGTTAAAATGTAGAGCAAATGGATAATCTTTATTGTTGGTTTTAATTGCTCGAAAATGTTCGTGTAACCTTTCTTTGTAGGGTCTGATGGTGCTACCTACATACAGGGAGTGCAGAATTATTAGGCAAATGAGTATTTTGACCACATCATCCTCTTTATGCATGTTGTCTTACTCCAAGCTGTATAGGCTCGAAAGCCTACTACCAATTAAGCATATTTGGTGATGTGCATCTCTGTAATGAGAAGGGGTGTGGTCTAATGACATCAACACCCTATATCAGGTGTGCATAATTATTAGGCAACTTCCTTTCCTTTGGCAAAATGGGTCAAAAGAAGGACTTGACAGGCTCAGAAAAGTAAAAAATAGTGAGATATCTTGCAGAGGGATGCAGCACTCTTAAAATTGCAAAGCTTCTGAAGCGTGATCATCGAACAATCAAGCGTTTCATTCAAAATAGTCAACAGGGTCGCAAGAAGCGTGTGGAAAAACCAAAGCGCAAAATAACTGCGCATGAACTGAGAAAAGTCAAGCGTGCAGCTGCCACAATGCCACTTGCCACCAGTTTGGCCATATTTCAGAGCTGCAACATCACTGGAGTGCCCAAAAGCACAAGGTGTGCAATACTCAGAGACATGGCCAAGGTAAGAAAGGCTGAAAGACGACCACCACTGAACAAGACACACAAGCTGAAACGTCAAGACTGGGCCAAGAAATATCTCAAGACTGATTTTTCTAAGGTTTTATGGACTGATGAAATGAGAGTGAGTCTTGATGGGCCAGATGGATGGGCCCGTGGCTGGATTGGTAAAGGGCAGAGAGCTCCAGTCCGACTCAGACGCCAGCAAGGTGGAGGTGGAGTACTGGTTTGGGCTGGTATCATCAAAGATGAGCTTGTGGGGCCTTTTCGGGTTGAGGATGGAGTCAAGCTCAACTCCCAGTCCTACTGCCAGTTCCTGGAAGACACCTTCTTCAAGCAGTGGTACAGGAAGAAGTCTGCATCCTTCAAGAAAAACATGATTTTCATGCAGGACAATGCTCCATCACACGCGTCCAAGTACTCCACAGCGTGGTTGGCAAGAAAGGGTATAAAAGAAGGAAATCTAATGACATGGCCTCCTTGTTCACCTGATCTGAACCCCATTGAGAACCTGTGGTCCATCATCAAATATGAGATTTACAAGGAGGGAAAACAGTACACCTCTCTGAACAGTGTCTGGGAGGCTGTGGTTGCTGCTGCACGCAATGTTGATGGTGAACAGATCAAAACACTGACAGAATCCATGGATGGCAGGCTTTTGAGTGTCCTTGCAAAGAAAGGTGGCTATATTGGTCACTGATTTGTTTTTGTTTTGTTTTTGAATGTCAGAAATGTATATTTGTGAATGTTGAGATGTTATATTGGTTTCACTGGTAATAATAAATAATTGAAATGGGTATATATTTGTTTTTTGTTAAGTTGCCTAATAATTATGCACAGTAATAGTCACCTGCACACACAGATATCCCCCTAACATAGCTAAAACTAAAAACAAACTAAAAACTACTTCCAAAAATATTCAGCTTTGATATTAATGAGTTTTTTGGGTTCATTGAGAACATGGTTGTTGTTCATTAATAAAATTAATCCTCAAAAATACAACTTGCCTAATAATTCTGCACTCCCTGTAGATATAATTACACACACAGATCAGACAGTACACCACATATTTGGTATAACAGTTCATGAAATGTCTAATGTCACACCCGTATTGTAACAAAATGTTTTGATTTTATCTATGGTGTATTCACAGATATTGCACTGGCCACATTTATAAAAACCATGAGGTGGTCTTGGAATCCAGTTATTTTTGGTAAGACTGGGTAGAAAACTGTGACACAGCTGGTCTCTGTGTGCGACCCCTGCTATATATGACCCTAGGTCTGTCCCTAAGACCACTTTGCAAGGTGTTATCCGACAATAATGGCCAGTTCCTTCTCAGAATTTTAAAAACGTCTGAACTGATGGTGCTATAGGGGTTGATCAGACTCCATTCCTTAGTCTCTTTGGTGGTTTTCTTGGGTCTGACATTGGTTAGAAGTGTTGTTCTATCAATTGTGCGAATTCTTCTATCTGTTTTGTCCCACAGTTGTCCCGAGTATCCTCTCTTGAGAAATCGTTGTTTCAATATGCTAAGTTGGTTGGTAAATTCATGTTCATCACAACAGTTACGTCTCACCCTTATTGCCTCCCCAAACGGAATTGCTCTTATTTGAGAAGAGGGATGGGCACTAGATGCGTATAAGATGGAATTGGTCGCTGTGGGTTTTCTATACAATTTGCTGTAGAGATTGTCATTCTGAATGTAAATAGTAAAATCTAGGAAGTCTATACTCACTAAACTAGAATGACTGGTAAACTGAATGTTGAAATCATTGGTATTTAGATGACTGATAACTGGTCCAATGTTGCATGATCTCCGGACCAGAACAGTAAAACGTCATCAATGTACCATCCCCAGTATATTATGTGTTGCGTAAGTACCGGTGAGCAATTGCGCCAAATGTGTTGTTGCTCATAGTATCCCATATAAAGGTTAGCAAATGAGGGTGAGAACTTGGCCCCCATTGCCACTCCTTGTGTCTGTTGATACCATACGCCTTCATGTAGGAAGACGTTATTGCTCATGACCAAATGTATAAGGTCGATCAACATGTCCGAGTGTCGAAGGTATGTAGCATCCCTCTTATCCAGAGAGTGTCTTATAGCCATTAAGCCAGACTTTTTGGGTATGCATGTGTACAGTGATGTAACGTCCAGGGTAACTAAAAGATGTCCCTCTGTCCATTGGTAATCAGAAATTAAGGAGAGCAGATGTTTCGTATCCCTAATGTATGATGGAAGATTTTGTACGATTGGTTGTAGGTGCAGATCAATGTACTCCGAAAGTTTCTCGGTCGGAGAGTTAATCCCTGAAATGATCGGTCTCCCAGGGGGGAAATCAGCTGTTTTATGTATCTTAGGCAGCGTGTAGATGCAAGGGAAACTAGGTGTTGGATTAAATAAGTATTTATACTCTAGGTCTGTTAATAGGCCCATATCTCTCCATATAGATAGTTTGGTTTCTATGTCCCTAACAATCCTGACCATGGGATTGTTGGTTAATCTACAATACGCCTCTTTGTTCTGTAGTTGTCTATCAATTTCCGACACATTGTCCATCCGGTTCATGACAACAATATTGCCCCCCTTATCTGCTTCCTTTATTATGATGTCTTTGTCTTGTATTAGAGTGCTGAGTGCCGTACGCTCCCTAGTGGTGATTTTCTGTGGAATAGTTCTATCTGTCAGTAACACCGGAACAAAGCGTGATGCAGGTTTGAGTCCACTGGAGCAGGTGTCCGTACTTCCCCACCCTAGATCCGATAGAATCTCATCATGTGTAGGTGCATCATTAGTATCCTCCAAGGATAGTAATGAGTGTATGTCCTTTATGTCTTTAATAAGTAATGGACAAGGTGTTGTCTCACTAAGAGCATCACCGGTCTTACTTTGTTTGTCACTGAAGTATTTAAAAAGTTTGCACTTGTACACAAACTTGAAAAGATTAATGTGTAACTCTGTATAGTCAGGTATAGACGTGGGTACAATCCCCAGTCCCTTATTCAAAATGCTTAGTTGGTACATGTCTAAGACTTTATCCGATAAGTTTATCGCACAAAAATCATTAGAATTAGAGGTCACCTCCTGAGCAGTATGATCTAGTTCTTGGTGTTGCGTGTGGTCAACCTTGTGGATACTTGTGCTTTTGTTTTGTTTGGTTCCCGTTTTGTCTTTTACCTCTCCTAGTTCTTTTTGGTACATACCCGGCCCTGTTCTGGTGGCTTTTTGTCCTTTGCGGAACCTCTCTAGTTCTAATAAAAAAGGTGACTTAGTGTTGCCAGTGTCGGTATTACTACGTATGGAGCTGCTGGAGTCTTCACTATTAAGACTAGAACAACTGGACACATCTGTGTTGCTAGTTCTAATACTAGAGACAGTGGGAGACTGTCTTGGTGCTAACGTTACCAAGCCTTTCTAAGTTGGTGTTATCAAACTTGTGTGAATAAGTTAAAACTCTCCCTGTCGCGTAATCAGTCGCATTCCTCTTCAGTTTGCGCAACTTCTTCTCTCTCACGTACTCCTGATGTCCCTGAAGGACTTCTCTCAAGATACCATAGTTTTTAGTAATGGCATCCGACAAGTTCGTGTCTTGAATCTCTTTTTCTAATTCACTAATTTCTACGAGTAATTGCTCCCTTTTCTCATCTGCATCTCTAATGAGAATATCCATGATACCATAGGAGGATGTGATCAATAATTGTTCCCATTCCTGAGTGTTGGATTTAGATCTCCAAAGGAGGGAAAAAGCACTACTCTCAAGCCTCTCGGTATTTGTTTGTTTTGCAGATATTTTTGTAAGAATGTAGAGTCCCACCATCTAGATAGCTCTTGCTTTTTTTAGTCTTTCTAGTCTGATACATTTAGTTCTCAGCCCTTCCTTTTTGACATTTGTATTCGAGCTGGTGCTAATAGAGGCACCTGCAACCGTATCAGTGCTAAAGAGCTCCTCCAGTAGAGCTTCCCTATTGTCATCAAAACTAGACATATTGGAACATGAAGATGAAAACAAAAAGGTCAATAGTGAAAACTAATACAATACAAAAACAATGAATATAGCAGCAGAGTGCGTCTCCTTACACAAATTATAGCTCTGAAGATAAATAGTGGCTGTGTATTACAATGGTGCGCACTTCCATAAAAACTCCTTGCTAGTATACAGATCCGAAACAGTCAATGTTATTAAAACCTAAGCATATACTTTATAACGAATGGCTGCAAGACAAGCCCTGCAGCTAACCCTGTGCCATGCTTGATCAAAGGCTGTGCATGGTTGAGGGTTGGCTGCCTGTGGCGAGCCTCATGCTGCAGGCATTGAGAGGCCTTGGGGGGTGATTGGCTGCCTCTGAGTGAGTTAGCCAACCCCGCCTGCTATGCATGGCTGAAGGGCACAGTGGGAGAGCGGCGGGGGGAGTTGGCTTTATGGCTTTACCTACGGTAATAAAATATTACTTTGTCAAAAAAGAAACCTAGAAATTCACTGGAAAAAACAAAGGTTAAAGTACCGTTATAGTTAGGTGTCCTAGAAAGCTCTGTTTTTGTTTAGCTAAAATACATTTAAAAAGACTTAGAAATTCACTGAAAAAACAGGTTTAAGCAACGTTATAATTAGGTGACTGTCAGTAACAGCATTAATGTTTTGAATTAAAAAAAACACAGAAATTCACCAGTTATAGTTAGCAAAGCTAACTATAACTTGGGGCCACACACTGCTTATGACTTCACATATTACATCACTCATAACGTGCTATGACATTTATGAACTCACTGATGACCTCTCAAATGACATCATTGATGAAATCACTGATGACATCATTGATGTCCTCATCCAAGCTTCTTTTGTGCACATTGCATTGTAAACGTGAATAGCATTAGAGCTCTGAATGTACGTACAAAATAACTCAGAAGAATATGAGGCATCATTAATGCCATCACAGAAACAACTATTAGTTGTAGAAAACCTGCACTGTCACATTGACCCTATACCATAGACTTCATGGGTAGTATAGTTAATTTTAACAGTCAACCATAAGTACATGGGAAACCCTCATTGCATGCGGTGTTCAATTGGCATACACCTGTTCAGAGAAAGCCAAGTTCCTAAAAATACTGAATGTTTGTTCCAAAAGGAATGTCCTACTGCGGACAGCTTTTATCTGTATCAAGCCCCTGACACCGAAACTACATTGATGTAAGTGAAGAAGTGGGTACTGCAGACAGTATTCACTCTATGGAGAGAGTTTCGCCAGTATTGCATCTTTCATAGATTCACATGCTTGAATCATCCCGTCGTCGAGGTGGGATCCTCACGGTAACTTCAAATATATATAGCAGTAAGTGTAACACAGTAAGCCCTAATGGCCCAACTAGGCACTGTTATAGCCTATCCATGTTCTTTTATTAAAAAAAGAACCAAACTTGAGCTACAGCCAATCAGGCGTCAACCCCCTCTAAGAACACTCCCAACAGAGGCTGTTTCCCGCAGATTTTCTAGTACAAGTGTGAAGCAGAAAGTTCATTTATAAGGGGAGCCTCTGAGGGGAGGAGGGTGTTTCGCATGTGAATCTATGAAAGATACCAATACTGGAGAACCACAGTTCTCTCGTAGGGGATTTCCGTGTATAGTCATAAGCATTGAATAGTTCTGCGCGCCTGCGGGGACCCCGGAGCACTGTTGTGAAGTATATTCTTAAGTGCAAATACCAACCCTTTGAAAAAAGGTTTGTCAAAAAACACTTAAGAATAACACTGTGCAGCCTATGTGAACAGCTACACAGGCCAAATTGTTAAAAGAAAAAACAGTTATAGTGTAAATTCACGTTTAAACATCTATTTATTTTATAAATATATTAACAAATACATTCTCATATTTTATTTACACCTCTCATGAGAATAAAACAATGCAGGGCAGTGTAGCCCATAGGCTGCCATTATACAGAATGAAAATAGAGCTGTGCCTTTAAGAAAGTAAAGTCTTCCTGTTTCCCATCATGCACAGCGAAAGGCAGTTGCCTCAGTTCTTTTTTCCGGCTCCTTCTGACAGGACCCTGAAGCATTGAGCTCTACCTCACAAAGTTTTTTGTGACAGAAATTCATTTAAAATCTTTTGAATTTCAATTTCACTCGACGTTTTTAACATTGAGTGATCATTTCCTACTAGTTTCTGTTAAATTCTGACAGAATTTTGAGGTTTTTCTAGTTTAGAAATGCCTTCACTTTTTGACAAATGTCCTTCTTGTGGCAGGAAAAAGGCTAAAACAGATCCACATAGGGTCTGCATAATTTGTCTTCCATCCAGCCACAAACCAGAGTCGTGTGACATCTGTAAAACCTTCTCCAGAAGAACTCTTCGTGATAGAGAGAAAATCCGACTTCAGGCGAGAGAGGACAGAAGAAAAAGTGGCCATTCCACCACAGAGCGAGGAGAAGGTCAGGCTTCTACCAGGGCTCAATCTGTTTCCTCTATAACTCCTACCAGACTTGCTGAAAAACGGCACAGGTCTCCGACGACGTCGAGGGCGTCAACGTCGAAACAGGGAACGGCGCCAACATGTTCGCCGTCGAGGAGTGGGTCGCCGGCGAGGAAAAGACATTGCTCGCCGTCAACAACCATTTCGCCGTCGAGACGACGTGGACACACGGCGTCGAAAGGATCTGGATCGCCGTCGACACGGCGAGGACGATCCACATCGAGGAGATCCGAGTCAGGCTCGCCGTCGACACGGCGAGGACGATCGACGTCGAGAGAGTGTACTCGCCGTCGGAGACGTTCGCCGTCACCACAACGACGTCGAGGGTCGTCGTCGAGGGGTTCTCCACGGCGAGAGGAATCGACGTCCAGAAGTCGCCGTCACCGCTCTTCGACGTCGAGGAGTGTGTCGACGTCGAGACGACAATCAAAGAGGCCTAGAAGGGTTTATACAACATCGGAATCCTCGGCCTCACTTATCCTGCTCCCAGCGTCTCCACAGCTCTCGCCTCGGCAGTCGCCGTTGCCGCAGACACCGGTAACACCTACGGCTCCTCTTCCGGCTCCTCCTTCAGAGCCTGTTCCGAGGACTCCAACGCGATCTGTCGGGCGTTCTGGACATTCTTCTAGACGTTCTTCTTCCTCTCGGCACCATCGTCATGAATCACAGAGATCTCAGCATTCACATCATAGACATTCTTCTTCGTCTACACGGGACTACTCTCCAACTCTATCGGACTCACCGTCCCCGAGAGTGTCCCCCATAGATGATGTGAATACATTCCAGGAGGTCTTGGTGCGGGGGGCAACCAAACTGAATATCCCGCTGGCGGTGCCAGCTCCATCGACGTCAGTAATCTTCGAGACCTTGCATCACAGGACATCTTCAAGACCTTTGCTTCCACTGGTTCCGGGTCTTATTGAACCGGCAATGGACATTTTTCTTACACCGGCCGCAACAAAGTCTGCTCCTTCCAGACTTATTAAAAAATACCGTCCACCAGAACAAGATCCTCTATTCTTGAGGTCGGACCCAGTACCGGACTCGGTGGTTATAGTGGCAGCAAAGAAATTGCATTCTACGTCACCGTCTTCCTCTTCACCTCCAGATAAAGAGAGCAGAAAGATCGATACTGCAGGACGAAAAGTATGCTCTACTGCATCCATCACCATGAAAGCAGCCAGTGCCACTGCTCTATTAGGGAGATATGATCGAGCCCTCTGGGACTCTGTACTGCAGTTTGCGGAGCATCTTCCTAAGGACAAAAGGGAAGATTTCCTGGAGGTCGTGGGCGAGGGAGCTATGGTTTCTAACCAAGTTATAAGTGCTGCGGCGGATTCTTCGATACTATCCGCACATAACTATGCTCACGGAATAGTGCTCAGGAGACATGCATGGCTGCGACTTACATCGCTTAAACCTGAAGCACAGCAGAGAATACAAAATCTACCTTTCTCAGGCTCCACTTTGTTCGGCTCTCATGCCGATGACGAGATGGCCAGGATGAAGTCTGAGCTGGATACCCTGAAAGCAGTAGGCATGGAACGACCGAAAGAACAGCGAAAGGTATTCCGCCCATATCAACGAAGACTGTTCACCCACAGGTATCAGACTCCACATTGGATGTCTTCACGTCCCCAGCAACAGCAGCAGCATCATAGGGGTTTCTCCACACAACGAAGGTCGACAAGGGGTCGTTCAACACCTCAAACTCAGGCAATTCGACAGGCTCCCGCGTCGAAGCCCTGAATCTTCGCTTCCCCCTCCTCCGTTATCCACTCCGGTAGGGGGAAGTATCTCAAATCATCTGGACGAGTGGCTACGCATCACAACAGACGCCTGGGTATTGAATATTGTGAGACATGGTTACGTTCTCAGATTCACCAGCCCTCCACCATCTGTTCCACCCAAAACAACCAGCCGACACCTCGAAGCTCTTCAGTTAGAAGTCACCATTCTTTTACAAAAAAGAGCCATAGAACCCGTCCCGATCAGCCAACAAGGGAAGGGGATTTATTCGAGGTATTTCCTTGTGCCCAAAAAAGACAAGCAAGAGTTTCGTCCCATTTTAGATCTAAGGACAGCAAACAAGTGGATTCGCAAAGAGAAATTCAGGATGCTATCCTTGCACCAAATTTACCCACATCTTCGTCAGGGCGACTGGCTCTGTGCAATAGACCTTTGCGACGCTTACTTTCATATTCCGGTGACCAAGAAACATCGAAAATTCCTAAGGTTCACCGTCGGAAAACGACATTACCAATTTGCGGTTCTGCCCTTCGGCCAAAAAATCAGCGCCGAGGACTTTTTCCAAATGCATGGCGGTGGTAGCCGCCCACTTGAGGAAACATCGAATATTTGTCTACCCCTATCTAGACGATTGGCTCATAAAGGCCTCCAGTTATCTAGAGGCACAACAACATTTCAAATGGACTCTACAGCTGTTGCAGAGGTTAGGTCTTCAAGTAAATCTCCTGAAATCCACAACAACACCTGTTCAGAGGTTGCATTACTTAGGGGCCATTATAGATACCAATCTAGGAAAGGTGTTTCCTTCGGAGGAACAACGATTATCGATTCTCCAAAAGTGCAAACAACTGCAAGAGACTCCGCAGACCACTGCAAGAGTAATAGCTTCTCTACTGGGCTCGATGGCGTCTTGTATCCATCTCGTTCCCAATGCTCGCCTCCATATGGAAAACCTGGAGGATCAATGGAGTCAACTAATGAACGAATGGGAGAGCAAAGTCCTCCTTTCTCCCCACGCCCTACAGTCCCTCAAATGGTGGTGTCTACCCGACAATCTCTTGGTGGGGATTCCGTTCCAACATCGGCCTCCAGCTCAAACCATCGTAACAGATGCGTCACTGCTCGGATGGGGAGCACACATGGAACATCTTCGAGTCCAAGGTAAGTGGTCACAGAAAGAGAGTCTCTATCATATCAACCTGCTGGAGCTTCGCGCAGTCCACCTTGCGCTCAAAGCTTTCCTTCCCTCTCTGAGAGCGGAAACTCTCCTTCTCCAGACGGACAACGTGGCCACTATGTACTACGTAAACAAACAAGGAGGCACCAGGTCCAGGATTCTATCCAGAGAGGCTCAGACAATCTGGCATTGGCTTCTAGCCAGGAACATGTCGCTAGTAGCAACTCACCTGCCGGGCATCCAGAATGTTCAAGCGGATGCTCTCAGCCGCGTAATCGACGAGAACCACGAGTGGGTTCTACACGACGACGTCGTTCATTCCATTTTCGCACTATGGGGTTACCCCCTCTATAGATCTATTCGCAACCCCAGAAAACAAAAAATGCCAAAACTTCGCCTCCAGATATTATCATCCAGGGACACTGGGGAATGCCCTGTGGATAAGCTGGTCAGGAGCATTTCTTTACGCCTTTCCGCCGCTTCCCCTGATTCCGGCGGTCCTCCAGAAGTTATCCAATGCTCAGTCCAAAATGATCCTGATTGCTCCGGAATGGCCACGCCAATGGTGGTTCCCAGACCACCTTCACCGGTCACTCAAACCACACATCAGGCTCCCTTATCGTCCGGACCTGCTCATGAAGTTCAGAGGGCAGATGTCCCATCCCAACCTCTCATCGTTGAGTTTGGCAGCATGGCTCCTGAGCTAGTGCAATATGGACACTTGAACTTACCTCAGGATTGTATGGAAATCCTGAAAGAATCAAAGCGCCCTTCCACACGATCCATTTATGCAAGCAAGTGGAAGAGATTCTGCATGTGGTGCTTAGGCAACAACATTGACCCGATATCCTGCGGAGAGGAGTCTATTCTGCCATACTTGTTAAGTTTGGCAAAATCGGGCTTACAATTGTCATCAATAAAGGTACATTTGGCGGCTCTAAAAGCATAAAGAAAGAGCCCCTCACAAACTTCCTTTTTTCGAATCCCAGTTATTAAGGACTTCCTGGAGGGTTTAAAAAAGGTTTTTCCTCCCATTAGAAGACCATCTCCTCCATGGGAACTGAATGTTGTCCTATCGCGTCTGATGCTACCTCCATTCGAGCCAATACATAAGACATCACTTCAGCATCTCACATGGAAAACTGCTTTTCTAGTGGCAATCACTTCAGCGCGTAGGGTGCGCTCAAGAACCCTACACGGTTTTTCATTCTGCGAAAGTGGTAATGAGAACTCATCCAAAAATTTTACCTAAGGTAGTCTCCGACTTCCATGTGAACCAAACAATTTCATTACCGACTTTCTTTCAAAATCCCACTACTCCTGCTGAGAGAACTCTGCACTCTCTGGATGTAAAGAGAGTCTTGAAATTTTACTTGGACAGGACAAAAAGCTTACGGAAATCACAACAGCTTTTTATTAACTATGGCCCAGTTAGAACAGGGTTGGGCACGTCTAAACAATCTTTATCCAGGTGGATTGTTTCATGTATAATGTTATGTTATCAGTTAGCAAATAAATCCCTTTGTGGTAGGCCAAAAGCCCACTCTACTAGAGGGAAGGCAGCTACTACAGCATTGATGAGAAATGTCCCTTTGGCAGAAATATGCAAGGCTGCCACTTGGAAGTCGGTCCATACCTTTACTAAGCATTACTGCCTTGACACAGACGCTAGGGCAGATGCGCAGGTTGGACAGGCCTTGCTCAAGAATTTATTTGCATGATTCATGTTTTCTCAGTATTCTTCTGTCTACTCCACCGCGGTTGTGGGGATGGGCTTGCTACTCTATTCAATGCTTATCACTATACATGGAAATCCCCTACGAGAGAAGGAATGGTTTCTTACCTGTAACTCCAGTTCTCTCGTTGGGGTATTTCCATGATAGTCATAAGCAACCCTCCCTCCTCCCCGGTGGAGTTGACATAGAACATGAATATTATCGAGGTTGGTACTCCAACAAATGTTTTGTTTCTTCAGGTCAGGTTACAAGCCTCCAAAAAAGAACTGAGGCAACTGCCTTTCGCTGTGCATGATGGGAAACAGGAAGACTTTACTTTCTTAAAGGCACAGCTCTATTTTCATTCTGTATAATGGCAGCCTATGGGCTACACTGCCCTGCATTGTTTTATTCTCATGAGAGGTGTAAATAAAATATGAGAATGTATTTGTTAATATATTTATAAAATAAATAGATGTTTAAACGTGAATTTACACTATAACTGTTTTTTCTTTTAACAATTTGGCCTGTGTAGCTGTTCACATAGGCTGCACAGTGTTATTCTTAAGTGTTTTTTGACAAACCTTTTTTCAAGGGGTTGGTATTTGCACTTAAGAATATACTTCACAACAGTGCTCCGGGGTCCCCGCAGGCGCGCGGAACTATTCAATGCTTATGACTATCATGGAAATACCCCTACGAGAGAACTGGAGTTACAGGTAAGAAACCATTCCTTACAGGTAAGTATATAATTTTCTTTTCCAGTCTTGGATCTTTCATAGATTCACATGCTTGAATTAGAGTAGCGAGCAGTAATATTGTCTAACTAGGTACTAGCTATATTATAATAATAATAACAATAATGATAATAATAGGAGTAATCCTACTGCTTGCTACGATTAGATAGCAATACATTAATCTTTACAAGAAGATAACAATAAGCACAATAATCATAAACACCACGATAAATATCAAGCTAATTACAATAATAATAACTACAATAATCATTATAAGCAGAAAAGTTAACATTGACCAGATTAAAGAAACGTAGTTCACATACCCTTTTAGTGGAAGGTGCGATGACCAGAGAGACTCACCTTAACGGAATAGATGCCTCAGCACTGCTTGCCCCACTGCTGTGTTTGTTATTTGTCTCTTCGTGACAGTAGTGTCTTGTGAAAGTATGTTGGCTAGACCATGTGGCTGCTCTACAAATGTGCTGCAAGGGCACTCTCACGAAGAGCGCTGCCGATGTGGCTACGCCCCTTGTGGAGTGGGCTCTAACATTGTTGGGGAGCGATTTACCGGCTTGAGCATGACAGAATTGGATTGCTAGGCCGATCCACCTGGCAATAGACTGTTTAGACACCGGGGAGCCCTTCCTCGCATCCCCAAAGGCCACAAATAACTGGTCAGACTTGCCGATGTTCTGCGTTCTTTGAACGTAACATTTCAAACACCTCTTAATATCTAACGAGTGCAACGTTTTTTCTGCTATCGTCTGTGGGTTAGGAGAAAAGGTTTTCAAAATGACTGGTTAATTCAAATGGAAACTTGAGGGTACCTTCGGAATATATTTAGGATTCATCCTAAGAATTACGCCAGTAGTGGTGAATTGAAGAAAAGGCTCTCTGATGGTGAAGGCCTTTATGTCATTTACTCTTTTGGCTGAAGTAAGATCCAGCAACAACGCCGTTTTCCAAGAGATGAATTTCAGTTCCGCCCTGTGGATTGGCTGAAAAGGGGATTATATGAGTTGTCCCAACACCACGTTTAGGGACCACAACGGTGGGGGTTTACACACCGGTGGAAAAGCTAAAAAAAAAAAAAAAAGACCCCTAAGAAATTGTTTCACAATCCTAGTAGAATATAACGAGGCAGTATTTAGAGATTGGCGGTACCTTGAAATTGCTGTATGTGCACTCGGATGGAGGAATACGAGAGCCCAGATTTTGCCACGTGTAACAAATACGGAATTACCTGCTCTGGAAGTAAAGAGATAGGATGGACTCCTTCTGCAGCACACCACACACAAAAACGCTTCCATTTCAGTCTATAAGTCTTATTGGTAGTGTCCGCCTTGGCTAGGATTGCCCTACATTCTGATAAGATGTCTAAAGTGGCGTATTCATTGAATTCAGGAGCCAGGCCAACAAGTGCAGAGATGATGGATCCAGATGCCTGACCTGGCCCTGGTGCATGATCAAAAGGGCTGGCGTCCGTCTGAGTAGCACATGTGGCTGTTCCTAGTACATGAGGAGTTCTGTGAACCACACCTGCCTAGGCCACCTGGGTGCTATTAGCAGAAGGCAACATCCTTCTGTCTTCATCTTGCTGATGACCCTTGGTATAAGTGGGATCGGAGGAAAAGCGTAGGCATGTACCCCTGACCATCTCATCAAAAACTCATTGCCCCACAACCCTTTTTGGGAAATCCAGCTTGCGTAATAGGGGCATTTCTTGTTCTCGTATGTGGCAAACAGATCGAGATTTGGTCTGCCCCATATCCGGAAGAGTTGGTCGAGAACCTCCTGGTCTAGCTCCCACTCGTGATAATCGTCCTGCTCAGAGTGTCTGCTAGGATGTTGGTCTGTCCTGGCACTTGCTCCGCATTCAGAGAAATGTTGTTTCTTATGGCCCATTTCCAGATGTTCTGAGGTTGTTTGTGAGAGTTGTAGAGACCTTGTGCCACCCTGCTTGTTTAGATAAAACATGCTGTTGGTATTGTCCGTCCTGATCAAAACACCTGAGTTTTGAAGTCTTGGTAAAAAAGCTTTTAGAGCCAGATCTATTGCCTTGAGCTCTAGCTGGTTTATGTGGAGTTGCTTGTCCTTTCGAATCCAGGACCCGCTTATTCGCAAATCCTGAAGGTGGGCACCCCAACTCTCGAGGGACGCATCGGTTGTCACTATGTAGCAAGGTACTTGAGGAAGAAATGTAAGGTCGCTGGACAAGTTGGCCGGTGTCGCCCACCAAGACATGGCAGCCCGCATTGCCAGTGTGATGAGAATTTGGTGCTTTAAGGAACCCTGCACCTGAAGCCACTGAGCATCCAGTTGCCCCTGTAGGGTTCGAATACGTAGTCTGCAATTAGGGATCAGTGGAATACATGACAAGATAATTCCCATTAATGACTTGTAAGTTCAAACTGAAACAAACCTTTTTGTCGAGAGCTTGTGGGCCTAGCTGGACAGCTTTTGTTTTCTCTGTTGAGACGGGTATGCCTTGTTTCGGACAGTATCCAGTGTTGCCCCCAAGAAATTCAGTTTCTGCGTGGGGTGAATGTGCAACTTGCGATAATTCATGGTAAGCCAGAGATCCTCGAATAACTGGAGGCAGGCGGTTGTGTGGTGTACCACCTGAGCTCTTGAGGATGCCTTGATGAGCCAGTCGTCGAGATAGGGAAAAACCTGCATGCCCAACTGGCGTAGGTGCGCTGCTACTGGAGCTAACATCTTTGTAAAAATTCTGGGGGCCGATTTCAATCCGAAGGGAAGGACACAAAACTGCAGATGCATACCAGCTACCCTGAACCTGAGGTATTTGCGATGGTTTTGATGTATTGAGATGTGAAAGTACGCATCCTAGAGGTCTAGGGATGTCATGTGATCTCCGGGACTCAAGAGGCGCAAGATGTCCTGCAGTGTTACCATCTTGAACGACTGCTTCTTCAGGAACTTGTTTAAGGATCTTAAGTCCAGAATGGGGCTCCAATCTCCTGAAGGTTTCTTTACAAGAAAGAAGCGTGAATAGAATCCCCGGTTCCTGTGAAGAGTTGGGACCAGTTCTATTGCCCCTTTGCGCAACATCACATACACTTTCTTTCCTTGAGGAGTTGCTTTAATCGTGGAGGCGGCGGGCCTGACGGAGGGATATTTGGTGGTTTCTGAATGAACTCCAGAGTATGCCCCTTGGCCACTATATCCCGCACCCACCTGTCGGATGTTATGCATGACCATCGAAGTATGTGACGAGTGATGTGACCCCCAATTGTCGAACTCTGGGTAGTGTTGGCAGCTGGTTTTGACTATCTGGTCATTGCTTCCTGCCCGTATCCATTCCACGGGCAACGGATCTTCCCTTTGCGGGGTGTCTATAAGCAGCAGTAGGTGGCAACCGATAATGCTGCTGGTGCTGACTGTATTGTTGTCGGCGTCCTGCTGGAGAAGACTGGTACTGTGGTCTATACTGTTGGAAACCACCCCGAAAGGAGTAACTTCCTCTACCCCTCGCACCTCAAAAAGGTTGTTTCCTGAACTGTAATGTACCAAGGGATTTCACTGTGTCTGTGTCAGTCTTGATGGCTTGCAGCTTGTCATCCACATGCTTCCCTAAGAGGCTTTCCCCATCAAACGCCATGTCCAGAATTCTACTCTGAACCTCCTGGCGGAAAGAAGTAGACTTCGGCCCCAGACCACTGCACCTGCTAGCTGCCGGACACCCGTCAGTGAAATGTCAATTGCGCAATCAGTGATCTCGGTTGCAATCCGCTCACCCTCCTGTAACACCTACTTTGCCTCCAACTTGGCATCCTCAGGCAAGAGGTCCCATATAAGCAGACATGTCTGCCCACATTTGGCGATCATACCTGCCCAGGATGTTTAACGAGTTAGCCGCCTTCACTGTAATCGCAGCCACTGAGGAATTTTTTTTCCCAATATTGTCCAAACGTCGTCCATCCCTGTCTGGAGGTGATGAGATTGGTGCCAAAGGATTCTTTGAGCGACGCTGCGCCGCCTGAGATATGATAGAATCCGGTTTCGGTTGGGAGACTAAGCAGTCCAGAGTGTTATCAGGGGTTTTATACTTCTTTTCCAGCCGTGGCATCTGGGAAGGTATTGTTGCTGGATTTTTCATTGCCTTCAACCCCTCCTGCCATAAAAAATGCACTATAGGAATAGCCTTATCCACCTTCTTTGAGGGCTCTTTAAAGTCGTATAAGAAACAATCAGTTTCCTGGGAGATAATGGGTAAGGTCAAATCTTTTGGCCGCCCTTTGCTTCTAATTATGGAAGCCCCCTATGTCCTCCAGGGGTGAATCAACTGGCCCTGCTGGTGGTGGTGACGGTGTAAGGATGAGTTCTCTTCCAGGGGATCCTCATCAAAGTCATAAACATTGAATATTCCCGCCCTTGTGCGGGGACCCCGGAGCATATATATAAAATACATACATATTATCATGTGTAAAACAGCAATGCAGGCTATAATCATAAATAGGCTAAAATGCTTTATTTCTATGCAAGTTTTTTTTTTTATTTTTTTTTTTTATATTATAAAATCACAATAGATCATAAATATCTACCTAAGCCCCCAAAAACTGGACTTAGGGAAGTAAACAGCAGTAAATAGCAGAGAAAAATAGAAAAAACTACATTGAAAAACAATGAAGCATTCTTAGCCAATAGGCTGCATGCAGGTTAACACAGGAGAACCATAAAAACTTTGGCACCGTGCCTTTAAGACCCTGAGCACCTCCAGTATCCCACCATGCCTCAGGGGTGAAGGGAAGGTGACAGTTGGTTCACAGTTAGGACAGTTCTTTTTTCCGGCTTCTTCTGAGAGGATCCTGGAGCATTGAGCTCTCAGTTTTTCTGAGTTTTTCTTCAGAAAAATCCTTAATAGTGTTTTTCCTGTTTACTCGACAGATAACATCTTTTGTCTGAGTTTGGAAGTCTTTTTTGACAGAAAATGCCATCTCTTTTTGTAAAATGTCCTTCTTGTGGGAAGAAGAAAGCCCAGTCAGACCCACACTCTCTGTGTATTGTCTGCCTGCCACAGAGTCACTGTCCTGACACCTGCAAGTATTGTAAGAACATGTCAAGGAGGACTCTCAAAGACAGAGAGAAGATCAGGCTACATGGGCTTCAGGAGAGGAAAAAGTCAACATCCTCTTCACTTCCCAGACCTACAGCAGAAGGAATGGCCCGATCGACGTCGACAGGTAGGATTGTGCCTGTTTGTTCTCCATCGACGTCATCGGCACCACCGTCTCACCGGCATAGATCGACGGCGACCAGACCGACGTCGAGGGACAAAACGTCGAAGCATGGACACAGGGGTACATCTCCGTCGACGGCAGGCCGCCGTTCGGCGTCGAGCCATCTCCGGCGCTCCCGTTCGCCGTCGAGAACGTCTCACCCCTTGGCGTCGAAGGACACGACACCAAAAACACCTCGACGGCATGAACATCCGCCGTCGACCACTCGCCACTCAACGTCGAGACACACGACGGCGAGTAGGTCCAGGTCCCGCGATCGGCGTCAAGACACTCGACGGCAAGACCTCCGACGTCAAGACCTTCGACGTCGAGAACAGATCAGCCATCGCAACCTTCGACGTCGAGGATACAATCGACGTCGACACAACCTTCAGCTGTGTCACAGGCAGTAGAGCCAGCGGACAAAGCTCCCTCACCGGTGGTCTCTATAAGGAGTGCATCATCCCATTCCAGAGCATCGGGGCATGTTTCTCCCATCACTCTATCACCCAGATGGTTAGAGAGCCTGAATAGACCGGCAGCATCCCCGGATTCACAATACTCTAGGATGTATTCTCCTACTGCCTCATTACCGAGAACGCCATCGCCTACAGCTAGAGCAGGACGGGCTCGTTCTGCTTCTCGTCAGCCGACCACAAGACCTGCACACTCTGCTACAGCCTCTCGGAGCAGGTCCCGTTCCCGAAGGAGAACCAGGTCACGAACACCACGCAGAAGATCACCTTCTTGGTCTTCTTCAGGATCGTCTGTTGGGCGCTACTCCCCCACACTCACAGATTCTCCACCTGCTAGGATTTCCCCGGTGGATGATATCACCACTTTTAATGAGGTTCTTCTAAGGGGAGCGCAGAAGCTAAATATTGAGGTACCGGAGCCGGCCACCTCATCCTCAGTTATCTTTGAGACCCTACAACACAGATCAGTCTCGAGAAAACTGCTGCCACTAGTACCGGGTTTGCTGCAACCGACTATGGACACTTTTCTGTCTCCAGCCACTCTCAAGTCTGCCCCGGCTAGGATTCAAAAGAAATACAAAGCTCCGGAACAAGATCCTTTATTCCTGCGGAAGGATCAGCCACCGGACTCTGTGATCTTAGCCGCAGCCAGAAAAACACACTCTGTGGCATCATCTTCCACAGTCCCCCCGGATAAGGAGAGCAGACACCTAGACTCTCTGGGGAGAAAGATGTGCGGTACGGCGGCATCTGCTATGAAGGTCTCCAGCGCCTCAGCACTTCTGGGCAGATATGACCGCTCTCTGTGGGACTCACTCCACAGATTTACAGAAAAGTTGCCCAGGGAAGATAGACAGGACTTCCAGGAAATCTTGCAGGAAGGGGGCCTAGTATCTAACCAGGTCATCAGCGCGGCGGCGGACGGGGCGGATTTGGCTGCGCATGGGTATGCGCACGGAATCTGCGCTAGGAGGTCTTCCTGGCTACGGCTCACGGGTCTGAAACAGGAAGCACAGCAGCGCATTTTGAACCTCCCATTCAGCGGGAGTTCGTTGTTCGGTACCCACGCGGATGAAGAGATGGCCCGAATGAAAACGGAAGTCGACACGATGAGGGCAGTGGGCCTGGAACGTAAAAAAGACTTCAGGCGGAGGTACAGGCTGTATGACAGACGACCATTCCAGCAGAGGGTTCAAACCCCTCACTGGTCTCAGAGGCCACAACAACGACAGGGACGTCCCCTGTTTCAGGCACGTAGACCCACAAGAGACCGAGGGTCAAGTAGACCTCAACAGTCTACAGCAAAGACACCATCAAAGCAATGAGGCATTGCTTCCCTCAGCACTGTGCACCACTCCGGTGGGGGGAAGTGTTACGCATCATCTTCGCGAGTGGCACTCCATCACAAAAGACAAATGGGTGCTCAATATTGTCGAACATGGCTATTCTCTCCTTTTCAAAAAACCTCCTCCACACTTGCCGCCAGCAAGATGTTTTCCTTCTCATCTCAGCCTGCTACGCAAGGAAGTTCTCGCACTCCTACAAAAGAAAGCTGTAGAAAAGGTTCCTCCGGCACAAAAAGGAAAAGGGGTGTACTCCCGTTACTTTCTGGTGGCGAAAAAAGGTCAACAGGGCCTCTTCAGGCCAATTCTGGACTTACGGCTCCTGAACAAGTACATAAGAAAACAAAAGTTCAGGATGCTAGCCCTTCACCAGATTGTCCCGCAACTGCATCAGGGAGACTGGATGTGCTCCATCGACCTACAGGATGCATATTTTCACATCCCAATAGCAACCAAACATCGGAAATTTTTACGTTTCCAGATAGCGTCACAGCACTACCAATTCAGAGTCCTTCCATTCGGCCTGAAGTCTGCACCCCGAGTCTTTTCAAAATGTGTAGCAGTGGTAGCGGCACACCTTCGAAGACAAAAAATATTCGTCTACCCCTACCTGGACGACTGGCTAGTGAAGGCCTCATCTCCGGATCAGGCGAGAAAACATCGAGATATCGTTCTAAGAACTTTCGAGTCTCTAGGTCTTCAAATCAACCACGACAAGTCAACCTTGATTCCAACACAAAACCTCCACTACCTGGGAGCGATACTAAACACAGAGCTCCAAAGAGTGTATCCTTCGGAGGAACGACTTTTATCAATCCACAGGAAGTGTCAACAACTATTAACAGCCGATGCACCTACAGCTCGTCAGGTGACATCGCTTCTGGGCTCCATGGCTTCATGCATCTTCATTGTCCCGAATGCCAGGCTACGCATGAGGCCCCTTCAGGAGGCATTAGAGAACAATTGGAGCCAAAAGACTGGTCACTGGGAGGACAGAGTTCGACTACCAGCAGTGGCTTTTCAATCACTACAATGGTGGATGCACAGACCTCACCTGTCGATAGGTTCTCCGTTTCACCAGACAATTCCAGTCGACACTCTGGTAACGGATGCGTCTCTTCAGGGTTGGGGTGCTCATCTGGGTTCCTTCCAAGCTCAGGGTCTGTGGTCCGACAAGGAAAAGAACTATCACATAAATCTACTGGAACTCAGAGCAGTCCATATGGCTCTCAAATCTTTCTCTCCATTGGTTCAGGGGAAATCTATCCTAATTCAGACAGACAATACAACCACAATGTATTACCTGAACAAACAGGGGGGAACAAGGTCACTACCTCTGTCTCGAGAATCCCAAACGATATGGCATTGGCTCCTGGCCAGGGGAATGTCTATCACAGCGGTACACCTGCCAGGTCAGCAAAACGTAGAGGCAGATTTCCTGAGCAGACATCTGGAAGACGCGCACGACTGGGTCCTACACGACGAAGTCGTCGAGGACATCTTCGGTCAATGGGGTCGACCCCAGTTGGATCTCTTTGCAGACGAAACAAACAAGAAATGCCCAGACTTCGCATCCAGGTTCTGCCGTCCGGGATCTCAAGGGAATGCCCTGTTGATCAACTGGTCAGGGACATTTCTCTACGCCTTTCCACCGATTCCCCTCATACCGGCAGTAATCAACAAATTTTACAACTCCAGAACCAGAATGATTCTGATAGCGCCACAATGGCCCCGCCAATTCTGGTACACGGACCTACTCAACTTATCGGAAAGACCTCACAGGAGGTTGCCGTGCAGACCGGATCTCCTGAGCAGAATGGAAGGCAGAATCCTACATCCCAACCTTCCCTCTCTGAGCTTGACAGCATGGCTCCTGAATTCCTACAGTATGGGCACCTAGGGCTCTCACAGGAGTGCATGAGCATCTTGAAAGAGTCAAAACGACCTTCCACGCGGCGTTCTTACGCTTTTAAGTGGAAGAGATTTTACATCTGGTGCTCTCAACAAGGTATAAATCCCATACGAGCTCAGGAGGACGTCATACTGTCCTATTTACTTCATCTGGCGAAGTCTGGTCTGCAGGTATCTTCTATTAAGGTTCATTTGTCTGCAATTACAGCGTATCGTAAGTCGCCTTCTCAGGAATCCTTCTTTACGATACCTGTAGTCAAGGATTTTTTAGAAGGCTTGAAAAAGGTTTTTCCTCCCATTCGGAGACCTTCTCCTCCATGGGAACTGAATGTAGTCCTGTCAAAACTTATGGGCCCTCCTTTTGAACCTATCCACAAGGCCTCTTTACAGCACCTTACGTGGAAGACGGCTTTTTTGGTGGCCATTACTTCAGCGAGGAGGGTCAGCGAAATTCAGGCTCTGTCTTGCAGAGAACCGTACACGGTTTTTCACGATAATAGAGTGGTTCTGCGAACTCACCCATCTTTCCTTCCGAAGGTGGTGTCAGAATTCCATATCAATCAGACTATATCTTTACCGACTTTCTTTCCCAAGCCGGAGACTCCGGCTGAGAAAGCATTGCACTCTTTAGACTTGAAAAGAGTGCTGAAATTCTATTTGGACAAAACAAAACCGATTAGACATTCTAACCATTTGTTTCTAAATTATGGTCATTTAAGAACAGGAGAGGCAGCGTCTAAACGAACGATATCAAGATGGATTGTGTCTTGTATTGTTAACTCTTTCCAACTGGCTAATAAGAGATTACTGGCTAGGCCAAAAGCGCATTCCACAAGGGGAAAAGCGGCTACTGCTGCCCTCCTTAACAATGTACCAATTTCCGAGATTTGTAAGGCTGCTACATGGAAGTCTGTGCATACCTTTACTAAGCATTACTGTTTAGACTCGGATGCAAGAACGGATGCCCAGGTGGGGCAGGCCTCTCTTAGAAATCTATTTGCATGAATATATATCTTTTCCTGCACTTCTTTCAGACAGTCCGCAGAGTTTAGGGATGGGCTTGCTAATCTATTCAATGTTTATGACTATTGATGAGGATCCCCTGGAAGAGAAGGATAAGTTACTTACCTGTAAATCCTAGTTCTCTTCCAGGGGTATCCTCATCAAAGTCATAAACAACCCACCCTCCTCCCCGGACTCAAGTCTCCTGGAAGTGCAGGACAGATTATCTTTCTGATCAGTTACACAGATTGTCACCGTAAAAAAGTACTGACCTAACTGTGAACCAACTGTCACCTTCCCTTCACCCCTGAGGCATGGTGGGATACTGGAGGTGCTCAGGGTCTTAAAGGCACGGTGCCAAAGTTTTTATGGTTCTCCTGTGTTAACCTGCATGCAGCCTATTGGCTAAGAATGCTTCATTGTTTTTCAATGTAGTTTTTTCTATTTTTCTCTGCTATTTACTGCTGTTTACTTCCCTAAGTCCAGTTTTTGGGGGCTTAGGTAGATATTTATGATCTATTGTGATTTTATAATATAAAAAAATAAAAAAAATAAAAAAAAATACTTGCATAGAAATAAAGCATTTTAGCCTATTTATGATTATAGCCTGCATTGCTGTTTTACACATGATAATATGTATGTATTTTATATATATGCTCCGGGGTCCCCGCACAAGGGCGGGAATATTCAATGTTTATGACTTTGATGAGGATACCCCTGGAAGAGAACTAGGATTTACAGGTAAGTAACTTATCCGTATTCATCCCACTCACTAGGAGCTGTCTCCTTTATCTCACCTTCTTCTCTCTCCTCATCTGTAGAGTTATGATCATCCTGTGGTTGGTGAACAAACAGAATGCTTCTGTGTGGCGTTCCCGGGTGATTGGGAACAGGGGTCTGCAGAGCCATCTGCGGGTTGTAGGGCCTGGATGGAGTCGATGGCGGTGATGGCGGAAACCTTCGATAATAATCTTTCAACATACCCTGGAGGTCTGACACAGGAAGCCTCCATCTCAAATGTGGGGTATGACAGATCCTGTTGGATTGCAGTCGACGAATAGTTGGGCTGGTCCTGCCCTTCATCCAGGTCCTGGCATTTTACATGCAGTTGCGACAGACTACTGGCTGCACCAAACATTCCTTCCTCCTGAGAATAAATGTCATCATCATCATCATCCAAGAGAGGCTGAGGAGGGTACGGCAACACTTTGCTTGGGGAGATATGCCTCGGGAGGATTGGAGATGTTTTCTCTCCCATGGTTATGAAAGAAAGAGGGAGGAATCTTGCCGAGTCTTGCTGTGCCATGAAATCTCCTGTAGATGGTGTCGTCGTAGACGGTTGCGCCAACGAGACCGATGATTTCCTCGTCGACAGTTCTCCTGACGACGATGTCCTCGTCGGTGGATGCGGGTTCCTGGTTGGTGCAGATGTGGCATGCTGAATGGATGAATGCAGTCTGGCTTGCGTCGCTGCATTCCACCAACAAGCCTTGGCACACGCATAGCTCGCAGTTAGCGGAAAATGCCTTTGCCTGGGATCAGGAGGTACCTGGTGGCCTCTACCTAGGAGGGGGAGACAGGGGGCTCTCAGCAACTCAGAGAGCCCTCAGAAGACCAGGCAGCCTGCATGGGAACAAAGGAGGTGCAAATGGAGGCCCACGTACCATGGCACAAAGGATTCCCACACCGCTGGAAAAACACTCAGGAAGCTGTGCATCGCAGGATGGAGTGCTCGGTGCCTAAGCAGTGCTGTGCACGAAGAACTTCTGGGAAGGTTGCACGCAAGCCTTGGCAACTGCAAGTCATGGGGAGCACTGGGGTACTGTCTTGCGTGGGGAGGCAAGCTACTACCTCCACCAAAGTTGGACAGCTGGACGTTGGGACTGCCGGAGTCACTTTAGTCCACCACCCGTGTTGCTGGATCCACACCTGTTGTGTGGAGAGGGGACCAAAGCCACCGGTAGTCGCTGCAGAGAGGTGCCTGCTGAAGCAGGGAAGTGACTCCGTCACTCCACGGGAGATTCCTTTGGTTCTTCTGGTGCAGGCTGAAGACAGGCAGTCCTCGGAGGATGCACAACCTGGAAACTGTTACAGTTGCTGGCAGGAGCTGAAGTTACTATGTTGCAGAAGTCGTCTTAGCTTCTTTGTTGCAGTTTTGTACATGCTTAAAAGAGGGTACTTTCCTACACTATGTATGAGCTCCAAGACCTGTTGATTAAGAGGACTGCAGCAAGATTGAGAGACAAACATCCTGCTCATTGAGACCTTGAAAATAATTATCTCAGTAGACTTTAAAGATATATCGCTGACCACAACTAAGAGTTAGGTTATGGTGTGTTATAATAGTATTTACAACACTACTAAAGCAGATAGTGCATTTTAAGATGGGAAAACATACTAGTTTGGGGAATGTGTGGCTGAAGATACACATGATCTGTGTTCTTCTGCCATCTGGTGTTTGTCTTGGACATTTGCAACTTGTTTTTGCTCGAAGGAGTATTTCGACTTGCATGACTCTTGGCTGGAAATGAGCACGGGCACATGGTCAATTGTTTGCCTTCATTGGGTTCGGTCGTATATAGATCAGGCTTAGTGTTTGGCACCTAACAGCACCTTTCATGAGACTGTCTCTTGTTGCTGATGACAGAAGTCCTTGAAGCTGGCAATGCTCCATTCTCCAGCCAGAAAGACCCCACATAAAACTGTCCTCCCTCTGAGACCTCAGGACCTCCTACTCCAGCACCAAAGAGAACTCTGTTGCCCAAGCCAACCACAGTACCAAAACTGTTGATGCAGAAAACAGCTTAGATGCCAAAGCCTCACTTGGTGCCAAAAATCCAGTCTACGCCGAAGATGCTCTAGATAACGAGTTCAGAGGACTCCAAACAACCCATTCTCCAGCATTGTCAAGAGGAGTATGACCCTCCAAAAAAGGCTCTTCGTACACCAGCAGGATGGGAAGATTACCACCAAGCCCCTGGCAAAGCCTGAGGATACTTTATTAAAGAAGCGGAAGCCGTCTTTCGAGGAGCAGATTGGACTGGAGCCTACACCTTCTCCGAGGCATATGAAATGCAAGGATAGGGGCACTTGCCCCATCCCTGCTCGCCTTGCTTCTCCTCCTCCACCCTCGCTGCGACAACCACACATGCCACCTCCGCTACCCTCTCCACAAAGGTGACAGCACTCTTCTGGTGGTTAGGGAGAGTGTAGCCCTTAGTGCCTAGACTTAGATGAGCCGTATGATGCTTCCTATGACTAGGAACCAAGGGACGACCCATGGTTGACTACAACAGGCATGCCCCAAGTGACTCAGATCCTGGCCTTTATCCGGCAAAACATTCTCCTCTGGATGATGCTACCTCCTATGAAGGGGTCATTCACAGAGGGCAGTTACCACAAAGTAGATTTCTCTCGTAGGGGATTTCCATGAATAGTCATAAGCACTGAATAGTTCTACACGCCTGCGGGGACCTCGAAGCACTGTTCTGTAGTGTCTTCTTCAGTGTAGATGTTTGCCTTTCTTGAGGAAGGCCTGCAAAGTCACTTAAGAATGTCAATGTGCAGCCTAGAGGAAAGGCTACAAAGGCCAAATTGTTCATTCTTTTTGGTTGAAAAAAGGGTACTGTAGTATAGATATACATTAAAAACATGTATATTCTAGAGATGATGTAGAAAACATCTTTCACAAACCTTTTTACAACTTTAAAATAAGGATGAAACAATGCAGGGCAGTGTAGCCCATAGGATGCCATTATACAGAATGTAAATAGAGCTGTACCTTTAAGAAGAGAAAGACTTCCTGTATCCCATCATCCATAGCAAAAGGCAGTTGCCTCAGTTCTTTTTTCCGGCTCCTTCTGACAGGACCCTGAAGCATTGAGCTCCACCTATTTATAGGTTTTTTGACTAAAATTCAACACAAATCCTTTGGATTTCATTTTCACTCTACGTTTTTTAACCAGAGTGAATGTTTTCTGTCTTTTTTGTCAAATTCTGACAGGAATTTAAGGCTTTTTCCCACCAACATGCCTTCACTTTTTCGTAAGTGCCCTAGCTGTGGCAGGAAGAAGGCCAAAACAGACCCACATCAAGTCTGTATTATTTGCCTGCCGTCATCTCATAAACCTGATGCCTGTGACATTTGTAAAACCTTCTCCAGACGCACCCTTCGTGACAGGGAGAAAATTTGTCTTCAGGCCAAGGAGGACAGTAGACGGAGCGCACAATCCACCACAGAGCGAGGGGAAGGTCAGTCTTCCACCAGGGCTCTGACTTTGTCCTCTGGAGCAGCTGCCAGATCTGCTCAAAAACGTCACAGGTCTCCGACAACGTCGAGAGCATCGACGTTGAGACAAGGAACAGCGCCGACATGCTCGCCGTCGAGGAAGAGACCTCGCTCGCCGTCTAGAGCGTTATCATCAACAAGACAGCGCAGACATTCGCTGTTGAGGAGTTCTCTGTCGAGGTCACCGTCGATGCCAAGGGGAAGATCAATGTCGAGAGACAGTGTTCGCCGTCGGAGATGATCGACGTCATCCAACTGACGTCGAGGTAGATCGCTGTCGAGGGGCTCCCAACGGCGAGAGGAATCAACGTTGAGAAGTACACGTTGGCGGCGTACTTCGACGTCAAGAAGCTTGTCGGCGCCGAGAAGGCATTCAAAGAGACCAATGAGAGTCTATACCACCTCTGAATCCTCGTCTTCTCTGAATCTCTTGCCGCCTTCTGGCACCTACAGCTCCTCTGCCAGTACCTCTTTCTGAGGCCGCCCCGGTGACTCCTGCAGAATCCACAAGACAATCGTGTCATTCCTCGAGACGTTCCTCTACGTCTAGACACCGTCATCGGCATGACTCGGATCACAGGTCTCCCCGCTCCCACCATAGGCACTCCTCTTCATCCACAAGAGATTACTCTCCGACGTTATTGACTCCCAGTCTCCGAGAGTTTCGCCTATAGATGACGTGAATAGTTTTCAGGAGGTATTAATTCGCGGTGCTACCAAGTTGAACATTCCCCTGGCAGTACCCACTCCAACAACTTCTGTCATATTTGAGACATTACACCAGCGATCTTCGGCTAGACCATTACTACCGCTGGTCCCAGGGTTACTTGAACCGGCAATGGACATTTTCCTTACACCGTCCACAACCAAGACTGCTCCTTCCAGACTCATAAAGAAATACCATCCTCCTGAGCAGGACCCTTTATTTCTGAGAGCGGATCCAGTGCCCGATTCGGTGGTAATAGTGGCTGCTAAAAAACTACATTCAACAGCTCCGTTGTCCTCCTCTCCACCAGACAAGGAGAGTAGAAAGATTGATGCTGCAGCCCGCAAACTTTGCTCAACATCAGCCATCACCATGAAAGCGGCTAGTGCCACTGCCCTTTTGGGCAGGTATGATCGCGCCCTTTGGGATTCTATGCTACAATTTGCCGATTACCTACCCAAAGACAAAAAGGAGGATTTCTTGGAAATTGTAAACAAAGGCGCCATGGTCTCCAACCAGGTGATTAGCGCGGCTGCGGACTCCTCCATATTATCTGCTCATAGTTATTGTCATGGCATATCCTTAAGAAGACATTCCTGGCTACGCCTTACTTCACTCAAGCCAGAATCGCAACAGAGGATACAGAACCTTCCTTTTTCAGGTTCCACTTTGTTTGGGTCTCATGCTGATGATGAGATGTCTAGGATGAAGACGGAATTAGACACTCTTAAGGCAGTGGGCATCGAGAAGCCAAGAGAACAGCAGAAAACTTTCCGTCCCTACCACCGTAGATTTTTCGCTCAAAGGCTTCAAACTCCGCAGTGGGTGCCGCCTAGATCCCAGCACCAGCAACACCAGAGACCTTTTTTGACCCAGTGAAAACAAACAAGGGGTCGGTCCACACCACAAACCGGACCGCCCAAGCAGGACGTCAAACATCAGCGTCTATACCCTGAGTCCTTACTTCCCCCTCTTCCGTTACCCACTCCGGTAGGGGGAAGTATTTTGCATCATCTGGAAGAGTGGCAACGCATAACATCAGACGCCTGGGTTTTGAATATTGTACAGAGTGGCTATTGTCTCAGGTTCATAAACCCTCCGCCTTCTATTCCACCCAAACCGGTGAAATATCACCTCAACGCTCTCAGAGTAGAGGTCAGAACCCTATTACAAAAGAAGGCGATAGAACCTGTTCCTATGAACCAGCAAGGAAAGGGAATCTACTCGAGGTACTTCCTGGTACCAAAAAAAGACAAGCACGAGTTCCGACCCATTCTCGATCTAAGAATAGCCAACAAATGGATTCGCAAAGAAAAATTCAGAATGCTATCCTTACACCAAATCTATCCCCAACTTCATCAGGGCGATTGGCTCTGTTCAATAGATCTCCGTGACGCTTACTTCCACATTCCCTTGGTCAAAAAACTTCAGAAGTTCTTAAGATTTCTCGTTGGACAAAGCCATTACCAATATACAGTGCTACCCTTCGGCCTCAAGTCAGCACCGAGGACGTTTTCCAAATGCATGGCGTTGGTGGCAGCCCATTTAAGGAAACATTGGATCTTCGTCTATCCCTACCTAAACGATTGGCTCATAGAAGCATCCACATACCGAGAGGCCCAACGGCATTTCAATTGGACCTACCAACTGCTCCAGAGACTGGGCCTTCAGGTCAATCTCTCCAAGTCCACGACATCACCTGTACAGAGGTTGCACTACTTAGGCGCCATCATCAACACCACTCAAGCAAAGGTGTTTCCTTCGGAGGAACGACATTTATCAATCCTCCAGAAGTGCCAGCTACTCGAGAAAATCCCTCAGACCACTGCAAGGACGGTATCCTCTCTCCTGGGGTCGATGGCGTCTTGCATCTATATCACTCCCAACGCTCGCCTCCATATGAGACCTTTACAGGAGTGCCTAGAAAACCAATGGAATCAACTAGTAGACGATTGGGAGAACAGCATCCTTCTTTCTCCCCATGCCATTCAATCCCTCAAGTGATGTTGTTCTCTGAGCAATCTCCTGAAAGGGATGCCATTCCACCAACAGCCTCCCACTCAGACGATGGTCACGGATGCATCGCTGCTCGGATGGGGAGCGCATATGGATCACCTTAAGATTCAAGGCTCTTGGTCGCAGAGGGAAAGACTAGATCACATCAATCTCCTAGAGTTACATGCAGTCCATCTTGCGCTCAATGCCTCCCCCTGCCCCCCCCCCCCCCCCCCCACCCCCATATTGACTACGAAAACTCTGCTTCTCCAAACAGACAACATGGCCACCATGTATTACTTGAACAAACAAGGTGGCACCAGATCCAGAACTCTGTCTACGGAGGCCCAAACAATTTGCCACTGGCTTCTAGCCAGGAACTTAACAATAGTAGCAACTCACCTTCTGGGCATACAGAATGTCCAAGCGGATGCCCTCAGCCAAGCAATGGACAAAAACCACGAGTGGGTTCTTCACGACGACGGCGTCCACTCCATCTTTTCCATGAGTGGGGTACCCC
Source organism: Pleurodeles waltl (assembly GCF_031143425.1). NCBI lineage: Eukaryota > Metazoa > Chordata > Amphibia > Caudata > Salamandridae > Pleurodeles > Pleurodeles waltl. Next base: position 296,422,621 of record NC_090443.1, on the reverse strand, counting down.
TTCTATAGATCTATTCGCAACCCCAGAAAACAAAAAATGCCAAGACTTCGCCTCCAGGTACTACCATCCAGGAACATTGGGGAATGCCCTGTGGATAGACTGGTCAGGAAAATTTATTTTCGCCTTTCCACCGCTTCCCCTGATACCGACAGTCCTCCTCAAGCTGTCCCACTCCAACACCAAGATGATTCTCATCGCTCCGGAGTGGCCACGCCAGTGGTGGTTTCCGGACCTTCTTCACCGGTCACTCTGTCGACATATCAGATTGCCATGCCGCCCCAACCTTCTCACAAGGTTTTTGAGGCCAAATGAGACATCCCAACCTCTCGTCTTTGAATTTGGCAGCATGGCTCCTGAGCTAGTACAATATGGTCACCTTAATCTTCCTAAGGACTGCATGGAGATTCTAAGGGAGGCAAAACGCCCTTCCACAAGAACAGCTTATGCCTTCAAATGGAAAAGGTTCTGCATATGGTGTTCGGACAAGAACTTTGACCCAACGACATGCGGAGAAGAAGCTATTCTTCAGTATCTATTACACCTGGCGAAGTCTGGCTTACAGTTTTCATCAGAGTACACCTTACAGATCTAACAGCATATAGGAAAAATCCTTCACAAACCTCTTTCTTTAAAATCCCAGTCATTAAAGATTTCCTAGAAGGTTTAAAAAAGGTTTTTCCTCCTACTAGACGTCTATCTCCTCCATGGGAGCTTAATATAGTCCTTTCGCGTCTGATGCTACACCCCGTTGAACCCATACACAAGGCATCCCTCCAACATCTTACCTGGAAAACTGCCTTTCTTGTAGCAATCACTTCAGCTCGCAGGGTTAGTGAGATCCAGGCCCTTTGCGCTCAAGAACCTTATACTGTCTTCCATTCCTCAAAAGTGGTAATGAGAACACATCCTAAATTCCTACCTAAAGTAATTTCAGACTTTCACGTAAACCAGACCATCTCCTTACCGACTGAGAGAACACTACATTCTCTCGATGTAAAGAGTTTTTTAATTTTATTCAGATAGAACGAAATCATTGCGCAAGTCACAACAGCTGTTTATTAACAATGGCCCAGTTCGAACAGGCCTGGCCACCTCCAAACAATCCTTATTCAGGTGGATTGTCTCATGTATCTTATTCTGTTACCAGTTAGCAAATAAATCCCTTGATGGCAGACCTAAGGCCCATTCCACTAGGAGAAAAGCAGCAACTGCTGCTTTGACAAACATTCCGTTAGCAGAAATCTGCAAAGCAGCTCGATGGAGATCTGTCCTCACCTTTACTAAGCATTACTGTCTTGATTCGATGCTAGGACAGATGCTCAAGTTGGACAGGCGTCTCTTAAGAATCTCTTTGCGTGATTTATTATTTCTTTATTGTTCTGTCTACTCCACCGCTGTTATTGGGATGGGCTTGCTAATCTATTCAGGGCTTATGACTATACATACAATACATGGGAATCCCCTACGAGAGAAGGAATAGTTTCTTTCCTGTAACTCCAGTTCTCTCGTAGGGGTATTTCCATGATAGTCATAGGCAACCCTCCCTCCTCCCCAGTGGAGTTGACATGATAATAATAATATTAATAATGAAAGATATTTTCAGACTTCTTCACGTCACATTACAAGCCTACAAAAAGAACTGAGGCAGCTGCCTTTTGCTATGCATGATGGGATACAGGAAGTCTTTCTCTTCTTAAAGGCACAGCTCTATTTACATTCTGTATAATGGCAGCCTTTGGGCTACACTGCCCTGCATTGTTTCATCCTTATTTTAAAGTTGTAAAAAGGTTTGTGAAAGATTTTGTCTACATCATCTCTAGAATATACATGTTTTTAATGTATATCTATACTACAGTACCCTTTTTTCAACCAAAAAGAATGAACAATTTGGCCTTTGTAGCCTTTCCTCTAGGCTGCACATTGACATTCTTAAGTGACTTTGCAGGCCTTCCTCAAGAAAGGCGAACATCTACACTCAAGAAAACACTACAAAACAGTGCTCCGAGGTCCCTGCAGGCGTGCAGAACTATTCAGTGCTTATGACTATCATGGAAATACCCCTACAAGAGAACTGGAGTTACAGGTAAGAACCTATTCCATCTATGTCATCCAGGAAGAGAGTGACTTTTGGGCCCAAATGCTCTGAGACACAGCGCACTCTCCAGTTTTTCCCTGTGCTCAAGGGAATGCTTTAGACTGTGTGCAAGTCATTCCAAGAACGAGTCAAGCCCCGGGTTGTCACTCCAAGAATGGATAAAAATATAAAGCCTTGCCTAACGACTCCATGACTTCACACAGCACACTAGTGCTCATGCCACAAGCACAGGGAGCTCTGTATCCCCATACAAGAATAGCGAAAAGATTAACATGGCCAGCAAAAGAGTGGCAGTGCAATCAGCCACACGCTGGTGAATTCCTAACTCTGTGGGCCTATTTGGCAAGTATGATAGGGCACACGAGAACAAAATGGAGGAATTCCTCCACCACCCCATTGTACAATAAAGACACACTGGGACAAAATGGAGGAATTCCTCCAACACTCCCTTGTACAGTATAAAAATGTGGCCAGGAACTCATGGCTGAAGGGAAAACAATACAGCTGACACTGTTGGCAGGCATAGTTAATTTTAACGGTCAACCACATGTATGTGGGAAACCCTCATTGCATGCGGTGTTCAATCTGTATACATCTGTTCAGAGAAAGCTAAGTTACTAAAAATAGTGAATGTCTGTTCCAAAAGCAATGCCCTACCATGGACAGCTTGTATCTGTATCAAACCCCCGCTGTATCAAACTGTCTACTGTCACCCCTGGCTCCAGGTATCTGGCTTCAAGCCAGTAGTCCAACAACATATGCTGAACCTGCAGTTCAACAGCAAACATCTGCTAAGTCTACAGGTGGTTCAGATGTTGGAGAAGCTAAAAGACACAAAGACAAGGTGATGGGGTCCCCACAGCTTCTCACACTAGAAGGCTCCTTTCGCAGGTCCCAATGCAGGGTGGTCGCTGAACTAAATCCCCTGAAGCTCCTGCATCTACTAAAGGCAGCAGCAATACCACCGGAAGTCCACAAGGGGGTACTCAAGGGGTAGTTACAGGAGCAATAACACCAGAGCAAGAACCAAAGGAAGTGCAGTCAAAGTTGCCACCTCCACCAAGTAGTGACTTCCTTTCCCTTACCACCGATCACTCTGCTTCTGTCGGAGGAAGGCTGCAGAGGTTTATTCCCTTTTGGAAAGAGATAACTTGCGACCAGAGGGTACTTTCCATCATACAACACAGGTACTGCCTGGAACTCACTGCAACCCCATCAAACATCCCATCTTGCACACTCACCGTCCCTGCAGATCACCAAGCGCTCATCCTCAAGGGTGCAGTAAGCCAATGCTGTTGCAAATCCAAGGCAGGGAAGTCTGCTCCATCTATTTTGTCATCCCCAATGAGGACGTCTAAGGCCAGTCCTCGCTCTCGGGCTTCTCACCAAGTACATCCTCTCAGGGCACTGCCATATAGTCACCCTACAGGATGTCATTCATCTTCTATAGCAAGGCTACTTTGACAGCTCTCGACATAAATGACTATTACTTTCATATACATATCCACCCCGCTTATCGCCACTGCCTGATTTGTGGTAAGTGGTCAGCATTACCAATTCAAAGCGCTACAGTTCATGGTCACCACTGCCCCCTAAAGTTTTCACACAGTGCCTTGCAGTTGTAGCCGTCCACCTCAGACAGAGAGGCATCTATATTTTCTTGTGCTTAGACGATTGGGTGATCAAGAGTACAGGAGGGCAGGGTTACCTTTCACCAACTCGAACAACAATTTCCCTCCATCACAAACTGAGCTTCACAATGAATACCTGCAAGATCAGCAAATTCAACCCTTTAGGAGTCATGCTGAACAGTTACTGGCAAAGCTTACCCCAGTCAAGTAAGAGAGCAGGCCATCCACCAGCTACTGCCTCTTTTTCAGCCAAATCCTCAGCTGACTATCAGGACAGTCATGCTTCTTTTAGGTACAATGGCGTCATGCATAACCATTGTTCCCCACGCCCGCTTACACATGCTCCCAATCCAGCATTGCCTCACAGTGGTCACAGGTGGTGGGTCATTGGCCAGATCTAGTGTTGATTCGGACTAACGCTGGTTCCTCTCTGCAGTGGTGCAGCAGCAGCAACGTGTTAAAGAACGGGCCCTTCCTAGACCGGATTCCACAAGTGACCATCACCACGGATCCGTCTCTCTTGGGGTGAAGAATGCATCTTTAGCACCTGACAGTCCAGAGCATCTGCTTGTCGCAGCAGCAGTACCTACACATCAGTTACCTCAAACTACTAGCTATTCACCTAGGGCGCAAGGCATTCTTCCAGAAAATTCAGCACAAGGGAGTCCTTATAAAAACAAACCTCCTCCTCCTCCTCCCCTCCCCAATATATTACTTCCCAAAACAGGGCACCACTCACTCACTGCAGCTGTCAGCAATACCGCAGAGCATTTGTCAGTGGGCCATTCACCACTGGATACATCTACTGGTGAAGTATCTTCTGGGAGTGGACAACAGTTTTGTAGAACTGCTTATCAGGATGGGGCAGCTAGCTCATTAGTGGAAATTCCACCCTCAAGTCCAGCTCCTGTACTTCTGCCAATGGGGGTAAACAATGTTGACCTGTTCGCACCCACCCAAAATGCCAAATGCTAAAGCATCACCTCCAGATTCCCATGCCCACAGTCCATGGGCAATGCACAATTGATGAGCTGGTTAGGGATATTTGCCTACTCTTTTCCACCTTTCCACTTCTTCTGTATGTGGTTCAGAAGCTGCGAGAAACCTTTCACTCTCATACTGATCTCCCCCACTTGGGTCTTGCAACCGTGGTTCTCCACCCTCCTGGAAATGTTAGTGGTACCCCCACGGGAAGTTACCAATCAGGCCTGACCTTCTCACTCTAGGCCAAGGCAAGATTGAACATCCCAATACCAGGCGGCTAGTGATCCGGCTTCTGAAGTTGTAGAGTTTGGTTACTTAAACCTCTCTCAAGAATGCATGTCTATCCTCAAAGAATCACACAGAGCCACTACCCAGGCCTGCTGTGCTGCCAATCGGAAAAAGGTTTGCCCACTACTGCATTCCTAAAAAATAGACCAGCTTAATTCTCATGTACAAGAAGTCATTTGTTGCCGCCTTCACCTGCCAAAATCGTGCCTTGCATATGTATAACCATTCTCCTACATCTGGCTGCTGTAGCTGCCTACATGCAAAATACATGCATGCTTCCTTACTCAGGATACCTGTGGTCCACCCAGAGGTGCCCCCGCCGCAGTCTGGAACATTAATGTCTCCCAGATGTATGGACCCACCCTTTGAAACCTTATATTTCCTCTCCTTGAAGGTGGCATTCCTTTTCACGATCACATCCTTAAGACGTGATAGTGAGTTGCAAGCCCCCACTCTTGAGGGGCCTACCTTTCAGTCTCACAAGGACAGAGTTGTCCTTAGAACCAATTTCGAATTTCTTTTAAATGTGATATCTCCATTCCATCTCAATCAAATCATTGAGCTGCCGGTGTTCTTCCCAAAACCGGAATCTGTAGCAGAGAGGGCACTTTCCAGTCTTGATGTAAAGAGTGCCCTCATGTACTTTGTCAATAGAATAAATCTTTTTTGCAAAACTCAAAAGCTGTTAGTCTACTTTTCTAAACTGCACCAAGATTCTGCTCTCTCAAAGACAGACATAGATAGATGGCTTGTCAAGAGCATACAAACCTGTTATATCAAAGCTAAAAGAAATCTGCCTATCCCACACAGACTGCATTCCACTCGAAAGAAGAGGCTCTCTGGTGCTCCTTGAAAACATACTTGTAGCTGTCCTCTCTAAAGCAGCTACCTTATCCGCTCCACTCACATTCAGTAAACACTACTGCGTAGAAGTCTCAGCCTGCCAACCAGCACAAGTTGGCTAAGCTGTCTTGAGAAGTCTTTTCCAATCCTCCCCAACATCCTCTGGCTAGCCACTGCTTGGGGGACAACTGCTTTAAAGTGTGTGAAGAGATGTATCAACAGCAACACATCCCACAAATGGTATATGTTCACCGGAGGCCTTTGGCTGTTGTAGTTACATACAGTTTTTACCTCACTTCTAATTCTCTTAACTTTTACATTGTCACTATTCTTTCTACAATACACTTCATGTTCCTACTCACCCTGTGGGCGGAAACCAGTCTAACAATTAGGCTGGTCCCTATGTTCATTACCAGCCAACATAGTTACTCTAAAGACTTTTTCAAACAAAAAGCTCTTGCAAACACCTGACCTCATCACTAGTTAGCAGAAGCATGAAGTGGATGTGAATGTACAGCACTACAGGCCACAGATAGATGCTTACAAGGTAAGTAACCTATTCCTTCTGTAATAAGGAAGCCCTTGGTGGGATACATTTGCGATAAATCAGAGTGTCAAGTGCTTGTTGTGTGACAGCAGGTGACCCTGTCCAAAATTCCAAGGAGAAGCTTTTGCAAAGGGCTGAGCCCCCTAGAGTCATTTGGGTATCTGGAGGTAGGGTTTCATCTGCGTTGAACTGAACATGTTTTTGTGTAAGGATGCATATTTGTGCTTCTTTGACAATAATTTCTTAAAAGATTAATGTTTTAGTCTTTTCATATAAACCATAAAATATCATTGCCATCTTTCTTTAACATCTGCCCACTGCAGCAAAAATTCTGCTTCATTCTTAAGGATGTTAAGAGATGTCTAAAATTATTTTTAAAGCAAAGCAAGGATTTCCACCAGCAAAATTAGCTATTTGTAGCTTATTGTCGGTCAGACAAGGGTGTAAAAAATAGACTTTGTCCAGGTAGAGCGCCTCATACATCACCTTGGCATTCATTATGATGGACAGATCTATCTCAGTCACTGATACAGCCCCCACAGTGAATAGTATGATAATTAAATGTGCTCTCTTCGGCACAATGTTTCTCACAGAAAGGAATTGGCAGTGCAACGGGAGGTGCTCTGGAAATTTTTCACTTAATGTGAGACTCTTTCCCACCTATCACTAAATATTGACACTGCTTAGTCAATCCTAATTCAAGCATTTCATCTATAGAAGATCCAGTGCTGGAGAAGAGAAAAGTTGCTTACCTAACGCTACAGTTCTGCAACACTGGTATCCTTCATAGATATACTCCCTTTTTCATGAGGCTCCAAGATATGCATATTTCACTGCTATAAGTTGTAATATCTGGAAGCTGAAAGCCTCTGGGTGGGGCGGGGTTAAAACTGTGCATTCTCTCACTTCATTGATCAGAGCTTTGGCTCACATAATCCATGTGCCTGGTTATATTTAGTCTTTAGCTGTTTTCAGTGTCTTTGAGTGTCTATGTACACTGCTGTATTAACATTGTCTACTGAGAGTCCCTAGCCTGACGACTGGGATTAATGCAAGCAAGTGAATCTATAAAATAAATACCAATGCTGGAGAACCTTCGTTACTGGTACATAATGTTTTTCATACAATTCGAGAAGGTAAAGTTATGCAGGCCGCATCTAATAGCAGAACAATGGCCGATAGAACAGTGTCAGTTAACCTCTGTCATGGCTCATAGTAGCCTACTTTGCAACACATCAGTTTTTTACATGGTTTTGCCTGACTGATAGTGGTGAGACCTATGGAAGGAAGTTCATACTAGCGAGTGAAGAATTAAATCTGATAATTGAATCTGCAAATCTGAAAATTGGGTCTTAGACTAATGTCTAAGATCCAGTATAGCAAATAACCCCTAAAAGAAAACTGGTGAATTGCGCTTTCAAGAATTTCAATTGTCACTTTAAGACTTCTAATTTCTGTGACCTACCTAAAGGGCTGTTTGTTTTCCTGGTCCATTGAATGTCATATAATGAACTGAATTTGTTCCTGTGTCTGTGGCTTTGTGGACACATTGGCCAATGTTTGAGTTTCTCTTTCAGGGTGGAAAGCCTGGAGGTGGAGTAATCGACCTTACACTGGACGACGAGGAAGCAAACTCTTCCCAAGGTATGTCTGAGACTGAATGGGAGCTTCTGGAAAAGTTTACATGTCACCAAATCCACACCCTTACATGGCTGCACCCTTACCTGGATATGTGTATGTTAAATAGGCGAGTGGGCTTATAGCTATCTTGCATACTTTATTTAGGCCTTCAGAAATTATTTTACTGTCTTTGTCTTCATGCAGAATCTGCAGTGATACTTGAAAAGTACCGTTGGGCCCTTTCTGTGGCTCGAATGACCCATGTTTTTGTTTTACTTAATTGGCGGTGGCCCTTCAACTCTTTTCTTTTCTGTTTTAATGATGGAGGCTTTGGCAGGGTCAGGAAGTCACAACCTGTAATGTTGATTAAGTGCATAACTAGTGAGACTTCTGATTTTCCCAATTAGAGAATGGCTGTTTGGAATGATGCGTGTCCCCTCAATCCCTAAAAAACCCTCATCCACCTACTTTCCCGTCCCACAGATTGCAGACCTGAGGTGCATTTTATGCTTGTCTTTAAGATTAGAAGAAACCAGAAGAGTAATTTTGTTTTCCTTAAGTTTTCCTTATTAAGAATGGTTCCATGTATCTGATAGAAACTTCTAGTTGCAGATTCCTTACTTTTGAATTTCCCACATGCGTTCTGATTGGATCTGGAGATTTTTCTTGAGCAGTACCCCAGCGTTCCATCAGGTGGTGTTGATCGTCCCTTATCCATCGTTGGTGTTGTCTGTGTAGGAAAGTTCCCCTTTTGACATGGTTACCCCCCCCCTCCCTTTTGCCTGATATTGATGCTAACTTGACTGAGTGTGTGCTGGGATCCTTCTAATCAGGCGCCAGTACGACCTCACGATGACGCATGCAGCCTGAAGCCAGAGGACCCCCCCCGACCGCGACTGGATCCAACGGAGATACCTCACACCAAAGTAGACTTCCACACCCGCAACCTCCTGGCCTTGGGGATTCTGACTGACTGACCAGCAACATCCAGGGGGCACCTCCCCTACCTGTTCAGCCTTTGGTTTCCCGGAACTGACCCCTGGATCCAGCCTGCAGCATATTTTGTGATCCACGGGGTCCCCCTATTGAAAAGCATTGGGCGCCCAGCTCTGTTTGCACCTTGCTCCCAGCCACCCGAGCCACTGAGGGTGTGTTCTTGGTGTGAACCGGTGGCTCCCCCTGGTGCTAACCTAAATCCCCCCCCAGGCCTGTGTCCTCAAACCGTGGGTTCTTACCTGCAATCCCCTTTCTACCAAACATCACCAGTACTCATAGGATTTCATTGTAAACCTAATGCCAACTTTGACCTCAGCCGACCCAGTGTTGCTGGGGGTGCACTTTTGGGGTCAGCCTAAACTTTGACCTGTTGACATAATAACCCTCAAAGACAGGAATCGTAAGCTGTGTACTTATCTGTTAAGTTTTCTTACACCTCTAACCCCCCTGGACTCCTACATTGGTGGGTCAGTGGTGTGGTCTAAGGCTTCATTTGCTGCACTACTATATCTGATCACACGACTAAGTTCCAAAATTGCCTTTAGATTCAATCTTTTTTTGAATTGACATTTTTTTCTGAATTTTGATAAGTCCTGCTAGGTCCTTGGTTAAGTCCCCTTTAGCATTTATTTTTTAGATGTAAAAGCTACCATCGTTAGGGGTAAGTAGCTAAAAGTAGTTTTAGTTCTTAAAAATAATTCCCAACCTTAGTAACAAAATGAGCAGCTCAAAGGACATGGTTGTGGAGCTCAGCCTCACCCATTACCTTCATTTTAGGATGAGAGAGTTATTGTTCCTCTGCAAACTGAAACAAATTAAAACTGGTTCCAGCTCTTCCAAGGTTAATCTCCAGGAGCTCTTGGCAGAGTATGCAAAGGAACGCCCTACTGAGTAGGAAGACATCCCCTCAGATGGGGAAGAAGTTAGGGATTAGGAGGATGAACGCCCCCTCCGAACCTAACTAGGGAGGACAGGGTCCAAATGCCCCTGACGGTAAGGATAGTACTCACAGGACCTTGATCTCCCACAGGGCAGTCCAGCTCCTCTGGGAACATTGAGGGCAGCCTCAATGAAGAGGACCACCTTTTAGCAAAGATGGTCAAAAGATTAGCTCTGGAGAGACAGCTCCTGGCTATAGAAAAGGAGAGCTCAGGAATGGGCTTAGCACCCATTAATGGTGACAGCAACTTAGTACCTATGGACAGAGAGCACTCTGACACTCCTAAAAAACCCAAAGGGATTGTCCCCAAGTTTGAGGAAGGTGATGACATCACCGAGTGGTTCACATCTTTTGAGAGAGCTTGTGGAACCAGAAGATTGAAAAAGTCTCACTGGAGAGCTCTCCTTTGGGAATTATTTACTGGTAAGTGTAGGGATAGGCTCCTCACACTCACTGGTGCAGATGCTGAATCATATAACCACATGAAGGCTACTCTGATTGAGGGCTTTGGATTCACCACTGAGGAGTATAGAATTAGGTTCAGTGGGGCTCACAAAACTTCGAAGCAATCCTGGCCTGATTTATAGACTACTCAGTGAAAACATTAGGTGGTTGGATAACTGGAATGGAGTGCTTGACTAATATGGGCTTTATATTTTGTGAAAGAACATCTTTTAATTAACTGCTTCAATGACAAGTGCATCAATATCTGGTAGACCTAGGTCCAATTTCTCCCCAAGATTTGAGAAAAAAGACAGACCACTGGATCAAGATTAGGGTGACCAAGACTTCTACTGGGATGACCACAAGAAAGGTGATACAAAGCCTCCCGTAGGGAAGGGTGGTGAGGCACCTAAGGTTAAAAGTAAAGAGTCTTCTAAAGGCCCTCAAAAACCTGAGCAGGAGGGTGGGCCCCAAGCCTCTTCACTTTTTTCACATGGGTACAAGGGTAACAACTTTGATCCCAAAAAGGCCTGGTGTTTCAGCTGTAAACAGCATGGATAACCCAACTGGAGACTTAGCCTGTCCCAAAAAAAGAATCCCCGTAGCACAGCACCAACTAGCACTAGTATAGCTAGTCTCCAGATGGGATCAACAGTCAGCCCATAGCAAATCAGGGTTCACACTGAAGCTACTTTAGTTTCTGAGGGTGGGGTAGATGTTGCCACTCTCGCTGACTGCCCCACTAATACGAACAAATAGACAGCATCCCTTTATTAATGGGACTAGGGTAGAAGCCCTGAGGGATACAGGTGCCATTGTCACCATAGTGACAGAAAAACTAATTTCCCCAGGACAGTATCTGGCTGGACAAACTTATCCAGTCACCAATGCTGACAATGAATAAGGTCCATCCCATGGCTATGGCGACCTTAGAATAGGGAGGCATTACTGGCCTGAAACGGGAAGTGGTCTCTTCTGCAGTACCAGTTGAATGTCTGCTAGGGAATGACCTTGAGTCCTCAGGTTGGGCTGAGGTAGAACTCAAAACCCATGCAGCCATGCTGGGAATCCTTGAGAGATGGTGTGTGTGTGTGAAACCTAGAGCAAAAAGCCAAGCACAGGGTGAAAAAGAAGTGTTGGAGCCTGCCTGGAATAATGGCCCAAACTTCCAAGAGAAAAGTCAGGAAGACTCTGGGACCAGATTTTTTACAGCAAAAAGCACAAGACTCCACTTCCCAGGAAGATGTCTTACCATCCTCTGAGGGAACGGAGCCCATGGAACTTGAGCCTTACCAGTTCGAGCTCTAGGGACCAGCTGGAGAACTTGCCCCACTCTTGAAGGCCTCCTTTCCTGGCTTCCTATATGATCAAAGACAGATCACGGCTATTTCACTTGTTTCAGATTTCTACTCTAACCAGAGTTTATAATCTCCCTCCTTCTAGGAGGGTGTTCTATCACAGGACTCTCCATTATATGATTTTAACTTATCTTTTTAAACATTGAATGTCTGCCCCATGCACGATCTCATTTTCTTTTCTTTTTACTTTATCCTTTACAAACATCCTAGGTATATACATCCTTGTGGCACAGTTATATGGTTTTCATTAAATCAAAATAACACATGGTGTATGTTGGAACAAGAGGTAAGTATGGTTGACTAATGATTGAAATAAACCACTCTTTCCAGTCACACGTATGTCAGAAAATGGTCTTTCAAACTCGGGGTAGACTAATCTGAAATCTCCTGGGTATTGATGTGGCAGAGGGCTTGTAAATTATCTTTTTGTGCATAATACAAAGAAATCACATACAAGGTAATGTTTCAATTGTATTTGTCACCACTAAGATTGAAAGCAGTCTTTGGAGGTTCAGACCCCCGTTTAGGGACCAGAAAGTGTAAGGTGGTTGGCGACTACTACCCTATAAGAGGAAGGGCGAATGTGTTGCAGCGGCTCTTGGAAGGATGTTTTGTCTTGCATTAAAGACATTACTAATATTCAGGTACCAATGGATCCACTGATTGCATTGCTCAGTGAGATCTATGTAGAAAGTCTATACTCTATCACTGCCCTCTGGAAAACCTAGCACGCAGCTTTTACTTGCTGCTGGTTTCCCTATAATGCAAACAATTAAATTCCCAATCTTTGATCTATATGGTGGGCCAAAATCTGGCATTGGTGTGTTACGGAAACATTAACATTAATTTGAGAAAATATGGCTCCATTTCCATACTTACATGAAAAAGCAAACCTTGACGATCCCTTCACATTTATTTACTGTGTGTGCTGCAAATTTATCATCATCACTTTAGGGAATCTTAGCAATGACGAATATAATGCATGCATGTTGGATCCACCCTGGGTGGACTCTCTAGCAATCTAGTGTGTACTGGATGCATCCTGCTCCACCAACCCATACTAATGTTTTATAAAACGATTATAATGATAAACTTCTAGATGTTTTAATAGGTGATGTGTAACTTGCTACTATCTAGAGAAGTCTTGTCAGGTAAGTTCGGAATGATTCCTAGAAAACTTGAAGTTGTTAAATGATTCTACTTAAATGATTTGGTACCAATTGCCCTTAAAAAAAAAAAAAAAACGAATGTAAAGGAGCAGATAGTCATAGCAGTTACAAATTAGAAAGCTGCAAAAACACTACTATATACCTTTAAGGCGTCAGACTAGCTTGTCTTTCCAGTATAGGCAGTTGGAAAACAAATTCTTTCCCCTACTTTTGCTGCAAGAATCTGACATCATTTTTTGTATTGACTTTGTAACGATAAGGTTTTTATCTGGAGGGTTGTCCGAATCAGTGTTTGCTGCTGTATTTGTTAGGTTTCCTTCAGGCATCTGACCAATTTTACTCTGACGTGCCTTTGCTTTTTGTGAAGTACCCTAGTTGTAAGAGAAAAAAATCTGAAAAGCACTCTGAAGCCCTCTGATTCCTATGTCTACCTGAAGGCTATACTCCATTAACTTGCTCTTTGAGCAGAACATATCAAAGAGAACTTTGAAGACTACCAGAGGCATATCCTACTGATCATGAGAGAGCATTTAAAATAATTTTCTGACTCCGTTGTAGAAGCTCGCCAGCAGGACCAGAATCTACCTCTTCCTCTGTGCACACAGCTACTTCTGTGGACCAAGTTGATGAGAAGTGTGAATAAAAAGTTACAAATCTTCTCTTCATCACACTCCCGTATGCTGTTTTAAGGGATTTAGGACAGCCCTGCTCTTGAAATTGACATCTAAACACTCAACATCTAGAAGGTTGATATTAAGAAGTTTGCTGGTATGCTGTCCATCAGTATCTCCATCGAGGCACTCAGGTTTGAGTGGCAGATCAGACTCTGTCAGACTTAAATATTGAAGCTTACAATATCAAGGCACTTAACTTTAAAGCTATTGCCATTGAAGGCACATAATCATCTACTTTGAAGTTAATCAAGAGGTGGTTTTCACCCATCTGAAGAGGGGTCAGAACACCAAATTACTTCTGCACGTGTGTCCATTAAATAAATACTTGACAACTCCTCCACTCAAAACCCCACTAACAATGTAGACTGTAACTATTCCAGACCATCCTGTAGAAAAACCATCCACAGGTTTCTCATGAAGAAACGCCTGTCATTATTCGAACACCTCCTCATGCCCACCAGTTCAGCAGATAGTATTAAAACACACCTTGCAGAGAGGAATTCAAGAAGCACAAAACATTTCTGAGACTCTTGGGTCAGAACGAACCCTTCCAGTTCATTCATATTGCGTCCATTTAGCTTGAAGTCTGCTTTGATCATATTCTTGAAGTACACAGGATTAGTATCTGCTAACTCAGACAAAAAGAATGTTTTAGGCATGTGTGGCTGTAAATATACATGCTCTGCATACTTCTGCCATCTAGTGTTGAATCTGGATGTGTACAATTTGTTTTTCTTCGAAGAAAGTCTTTCAAGTCACAAGGTAGAGTGACTCCATGGTGATACTGCACATGGGCATCTTCTCCATGGCTAGATTGTTTTTCTCCACTGTCTGTTTCGGATGTGTGTGCTAACACTCCAAGTCGAGACCATTGTCTGATCTCTGTTGCAGTTCTATCCTATTGCCGTCTGTATTGTAACTGGTTGTACACACAATTTTTGCCTGGCTTCTGGTGCAATTTCGACTGAAAATGCACTGGGTCCCTGCTAAACAGGCCCCCGTGCCAGATCTCTTTTCCTAAAACTGCAGAAATTTTTCCCAGTTGACAAACCTTTAGCTACCACTATATGTCCCTAGAAAATGGTACCCTGGTACCTAGGGCATGGGGTACTAAAGGAAGGCCCCTGAGGGCTGCAGCACGAACTTTGCCACCCTCAGGGACCCTCTCACTAAGTGCACAGAGTGTTGCTTTTGAAACCAGCGTGTCTTGGTGCAGAACTAAAATGAAAACACAACGTAGCACACAGCCTTTGTGCCCTGTCCCTTTTACACTGCATGCAATTTATGTAAGTCACCCCTCTAGCAGGCCTTCAAGCCCCAAAGGCAGGGTGCATTATATTACATGTGAGGGTATACCTGTATAATCAGATATGCCCCTGCTATGTATTTGTCGATTCTCAGACACAGTAAGTAAGCAGTGAAGCCATTTTAAGTACATGTGCTGGACACTGGTCATTATGAGTTCCCAAGGTACATGATGGCTTCACTGACAGTAGGAAAGTTTGGTATCAAACATCTGGTATTAATAAACCCTCACTGAATCCAGTGATGGATTTATTAATACATGCACTCAGAGGGCACCTTAGAGGTGCCCCTTGAAAAACCTACCAACTTCTAGTGTTGGGCACTGGTTGGTCAAAACCAGTACAGCCACATTAGACCGATTTCTGGCCCCCTGAGTTGAGAGCCAATGCTCTTGAGGGCTCAGAACAAAAGCCTACTCTGGCAGAGGTGTGACCTCTTCTTCCAGGCAGGATGGACATTCCAGGGCAGGGAGCTTCAAAGGCCTTGTCCCCTTTGAAATGCGACCCAGGCCTCTCCAAATGGTGGAGGAGGCTGACCCCCAGTTTCTGCTGCAGGAGTGGTGGTAAAATTCAGTCAGTTAGGAGGAGTGTCAACTTCATGCCAGTCCCACTTCTGGCGGGACGAACTGAAGTGGGCACTACTTTATACATTCCTCCAACTTGCATGGAAGGAATTAAACCAATAGGATCAGGGCTATGCCACTTCCTAAAGAAAGTTATCATAGGAAGGGTATAGTCACCATAAAGGTGAGTAGCCCATTGGCTACCACCTGGCACTCCCAGTAACGCCTCTAAATTCAGTATTTAGATGGCACCCCTGAACCCTAGAATCCGATTCCTGTCGACCTAAGAGGAGCCGGACATCACAAGTCGCCCCAGCAGAGAAGACACCAACCGACTTGGACCCAGCCCTACCGGCCTGTCTTCAGTCTTCAAAGAACCTGCACCCAGAAGACGACTGTCCTGCAGCCCAACGGCATCCAAAGCCTTGAGAGGACTGCCTGCATTAAATAAAGGCCAAGAAATCCTGTGATCAGGGGACCCGTCCAGAAGAAAACATCTCTAAATAAGTCTGCCTGAGGAACCCTTAAACCAAAGGCCGGAACCACTCTTCACCTGACGTCCCCGGCCAGAGTCCAAGTGGCCCACCAGTCCAGTGAAGGTTCTTCAGCACTTCTGACCAAGAGTCCACTGTGAGCTAACCTCTGCCAGACTCCACAGCGACGCCTGCAGCCTAAATCCAAGAACTCCTCCTGACCGTGACCTGCTTCGAAGGCTGTTTCTGACACCAAAAGACATCCCTCCACCCGGAGCCCCGGGCCCTTGGGGAGCTGGGCCATCAGTGTCCCTACGACCCCTGACACCTCAGCTTAACTGTGCAGCTGTGAATTATCCTCTCCCAGCCTCCTGCAGCCTGTTTCTGAAAGTCATCTCCTCTATTGAATAACATTGGGCGCCATTGGCATTCTGCATTCGGCCGCCCCTGTGCCGCTGAGGGTGTAAGTTTCGTGCTGCCCCCCTTGTACTTACCTCCGCTCCAGGAGATCGACCTTTGACTCCACTTTACTCACCTGTAAGCAGTGCTTCAGCGGATACCCCATGTCTCCACTGGATAGCATTGGGGGCCCGATGCTGTGTTGGCAATCTACACCTGGCCGCCCCTGTGCTTCTGAGGGTGTACATTTGGTGCTGCCCTATGGTCCCTCGGGTGCTCGGCTCAACCCCACAGAGACCAACCTCTGAAACTGCTGAGAGGAGCGTGTCTTCATTTCCAAACCACCCCGCAAGTCTCCATTGGAGAACATTGGGCTCTGACTTTGACCTCTGCAACCAGCCGCCCGTGCCGCTTGGGCTGCGCTCTTGGTACCAATCTGAACCTTCCTCAGTGCTAGTCTAAAACTCTAAAGACTGGGATTGTAAGTCATGTACTTACCTGTTAAACTGCATTCTTGTTTTCCTCCTATAGGTTAACATTAAAGACTCTGAGAATTGCACTGTTGATTTTTGAAAACAGCAAAGTATTGTTAATTTTAAAACTGCTTACCTTATAACAACGTTTCTTTGGTTCAAAGTATATATAAAAGCAAATGTTATTTTTCTAAATAGGTCCTGGATTAATTCTTTGAGTGTCTCATTTATTGCCTCTGAGTACAACAAATGCTTGACACAACTCTTTGATAAGCCTAACTGTTTGCCCAGACTGTCACAAAAAGAGCACTAGACCCATCTATTTCTGCCTCTGGATGCCTTTGGAGATCCACTGGACTCTCTGTAATTAATTTTAGTGCAGTATATGGAGAGACGGCTTACTACACCATTCATTTTTTCTTCCCGTGCACATCAAACCTCTACTAGTCTAATAAACGTGGTTTTGTCGTTGCCCGTCAAGGGTCTTCAATCTTCCTCTCCGACTTCCAAACTATGCCATCCCAGTGATGGCAGGAACTCTGTTTCACTTTTTCCCACGTTGCAAAATTCCCCAAGACCGACTACCATCAAGTCTGTAACCTGTGTCTCTTCTCAGAACACAGAGTGTGAGAAACCTGCTAAGCTTTACACTAGAAGAAAACGATGTGTGATTATTGAGCATGCCGCATCGAAATGCAGCGCAGATCGACCAACAACACTCCAGACCCCTTTGTACAGCAGGATGTCAAACAAGAGCCTCACCCGGAGGTTTTGGTGGCTGAAGAAGATGCCATTTCTGTCAAGGGTAGCTCGGAATCGGACCCAGAGTTTGACCTTGCAATCACCAGTGTATCGATCCTGACTGATGCTGCCTCTCAGCCTTGAGTTGACTCCACCAAAAGACTCACGTCTCCACAAAGACACCCTCAGGCCACCACTGCCTATAGGCCATGGTCCGCACTGAGATTCCAGTTCGGACGCCCCACCCTCCCACTCGGTGCCAAAACACCACTTGAAGCCGAAAGCTCTAGTGCCGACACCTCCTCTGCCTTCATTACCTCAGGGTCGGTATGATCCTCTGTTTCGACGGATTTGGCGCATAACAAAAAATCGGCTCCAAAACAAAAAATTCGAAATTGGTGCTGAAAAAGACTGCTGAGATATTTTATGCAGGCTGCAAGGTAGGCCTGCAGACACAGTTTGCATGGGCTCCCATGGGTGGCATAATACATGCTGCAGTCCATGGGGGACCACTGGTGTACTAATGCCCTGGGTACCTATGTACCATGTACTCGGGACTTACATGGGTGCATCCGTATGCCAACCGTGGGGCGTAAAATTGAACCAACAACCAAATTTAGAGGAGAGAGCACTGACACTGGGATCCTGATTAGCACTACAGTCTAAACACACTGACACCAAGAAACAAATGGGGGTAACTATGTCAGATAGATGCTACTTTCCTGCTTCTAGCACTTGCTACCACTAGTGAGTCAGGTGGTACTTGACAACTTATGTATACTGAGTCAGAAGGTGAGGCTTTGTATTATTTATTCTTTTTTTTTTTATTATTTATTTATTCTTTTAAATCGGCCCTCGGGGTTGTAATGCATGCCCTGACATGGCACTGAAAGATATCCTCTAAGTGGTGGAGCCTGCTTTTCAGGGTCAGCAGTTATTTTGTGACTCGTGTGTCGATGAGAGCGTTTCAAACAAGAACTACTCTTCTAGAAGTTCATTGTGTAATTGTACACCATGAAAAGTAGCCGCTCTTGATATTTGGTTGCATCATCAGGGGTTAAGGGGGCGTGCTGGGTACAGGTCTGGGTGTGTATCCCCTGGGAAGTCTTAGGGTCAGTGTCTTGGGGCACATGAAGTGTCACCTGCAGGGTCATGTAGGCTGATGTCATTTGCTTGGGAGGCCTTGAGGGGAAATGTCCAGTGGCTCTATATTAGAATGTGGTGAATGAGGCATGTCTGGTACATGTGGTGGAGGTTATACAGGTAGTGGAGGCTGCTGCGGAAATATTGGTGAAGGCGGTGTTGGCAACAAGGGGCTGGTGGCCTAGTCCAACGACTTATTTTTGGTTGGGATAGGTACATAACGCTTGCCTTATATCGCAGTCACTGCATTTGGACACCTTAAGTCACTCCTCTGTTAGGCCCTTCAGCCCAATGGCAGGGTGCATGGTCCTAAGATTGAGGGCACCCCTGCATGAACAGAGGTTACCCTACAGAACCCAGACTCCATTTCTTGGGCTTTATATGTCTTTGGAAGCCATCTTGATGTATGTAGTGGACACTAGTCAACATAATTAGTCCAGCGATTTAATGGCTCTCCAAACCTAGGTATGTTTGGTATCAAACATGTTGGAATCATGCAACTACACAGATTCCAGTGCTAGTTGCATGATACGGTGTACTCTGGGGATTCCTTAAAGGATCCCTCAGTTCTTCCTGTACAGCTTTGCCGGGGCTGCCTGTCAGCCCACACTGCTGCAGACCCCAGACACTGTGCTTCCACCCTGCTGCTGAGCCTAACTGTAGCAGGGTAAGGCAGAACAAAGGGTGTCCTGTAAGAGGGAGGTGTGACCGCCTCTCCTTTAGAACTAGGCATCTCTTGGCTGGAAGTGGATGGCCTTTCAGCACCACCATATTGATTTGAAGGGCACATTTGGTGCCTTTCCTACAGCAACCAGTTTGCTCCAGTGCAGGAACCCCAGGTTCCCGCTCTGGCACTAAACTACACAAAGGACAGGGGAGTGACCATACCTCTGTCCAGCTGCTCCCCTGGGGGGGCAACACAGAGCTCTGCCAGGTGGTCCGTTGATTCTGCCATGTTGGGAACAAGATGTGCAGAGTCCCCTGGGAGCGTCTGACTGGTTATGCCAGGTTGATGACGTCCCTGACCCCCTCAGATAAATGGGTTACTGCAGACAGTGACCAACCCCCTTTTAGGGTTTCTTAAGGGCTTCCCTAAGGGTGGTCCTCAGTTTCGTCGAGTAAGACTCTACACAGGAACTCTCTGCAAGACCATTTGCTTCTGGCCTCTGGAACCTCTGCTGGTCTGGTTTTGGAACTGAAACAAGACTGTATCCAGTTGGGAAAGCTCCCCCTGCAATATTATTTCCCCAGATCCTGCAAGATTTCTGCAACATCCGTAGCTGTGCATCTTCCAGGGACACAAGGACTCTGTTTGCGTCCAAGAAGCAAGAAGGAATCTCCCTTGGAGTGAAGGAGTCACTGCCCTGCATCTGCAGTCACCTTAAGACGACAAAGACCAGCTGGTGGATCCTGCTGCCCCACGGACATTGAAAGGCTCTGCAACACAGGTGGTGATTCTGTGGTTCTCTCCAGGTCCTTATTGCCAACTTGGTAGACAGGGGGCTTATGCTGCAGCCCTGGAATGGAACCCCTGTCAACTGCAACTGTTGCTCTTAACAAGGTTTGTTGGCTCTCCCTCCAGGAGATCTTCAAGCTCCAAGAAGCCTCAGCACTCTGCAGCTCCAAGCTCCGCTTCCACTCTGCAGCTCCTGTGGTGTGGGACTCCTATTTCTTGTGCTGCTGAGGCCTCCCTGCAACTCCCTTTGCTTGCTGCCAGTGGGTTACTCTTGGGAGCTCTAACGATTCCTGCTGGCTTTCCTTCCTGCTGAGGGCCAGCCCTGACTCTCCTCTAAGGGTTGAGAAAAACCTGCAAACTATTCTGCAATGACTTTTGCATTTGCTAATGCTTGTTGGTCCTGCTGACCACTGACCCTCCTGCAATCTGGCGACCAATGTGGGACTGCCCATGAGCGACTCCATGGATCTTCCTGCATCCCCTGTACTCCACAGCTGGACTTAATCATTCACCTACCTGCAGGAATGTCACCTCTAGGAGGGTGGGCATTGCTTACCTGAACCGCCTGGACATCTCAGAGTGGTCTAGACACTGTCCCCTTCTTTTTCAGGTTCTTCACGTCCAGAATTCACCTTTTGGTTCCACCAACTTGGTCCATGGGTCGTGATAGCATGTGACCAATCGAGGCTTCCATTGACTTCAACTAAGGTTTCCGATTGCAGTTCACTCCTATGCAATTGGGCTCCCTGGTGTAGGTATTCCAATCTTCTGGGTATCCATGGGTGGGGGTACTATCCAACCTTCTTTGTGCCAACTGGTTTCCTTGGGGTCCTCTGGGAAGGGTCCTGAATCCTAAAAATTCCAACCGTGATGATCCTGTGGTAACCTATGGGACACCCAGCTCTGTTACATCTCTGCACCCGGGGGCCTGTGGGATTTCTGATACTTACCTCTGGTAAACCCTTACGCCCCCAGCCCTTTGGATTCCAACACACTTACCTTGGTTGGGCACCTCCATTCTTATACCACTTTCTTAGTATATGGTCCCTCCAACCCCAATAGGGTCCCATGTATTTTTATACTTCTCCTACCAAGTGTATATTTTGTGTGTAGTCATCTCCAGGTGGAGATATACCAATGTTAGTACAGTGTTGTAATAAGGAATATGTTACTTTTGCAACACATGGTGTGGTTCTTTCTTGTGTGACGGTCACTAACTGACTGCTGTGGTATTGTAAGTGTTTTACACTCCTCCTTGATAAGCCTGAACTGCTCTCCACAGCTACCCCTAGAGAGCTTTGGTTATCTAGGCACCAAAACACTATCACTAAGGGTTGCCTGGACTCAGTGTAGGGCAGAGGTCTTCAAACTTTTTGATGCCGGGACCCCCTCTTAAAAAAATGTAGGTGTAAGGACCCCCTCCTGATAAAAAAATTCTAGAACCTGGTACTCCTCATCATCAACAATAATAAACATCCCCATTTTGCACAGCAAATCATTTTTACTGTGAGGAAATAATATTAAATAGCGTTTAGCAAATCAAAGATCAGTGAGTGTGGGGGCGTGGTCAAGGGTGTGGCTAAAAACAAAGGTCCTCATTTATTAGGAATTGATATGGGGCAGAGATGCAAGGCTTCTTGCTACACTGCCACACTCCAATACAAGAGGGCAGGAATGGACCGTATTTATGAAATACAGTACATTTCTGTCCTTTTCCCCCTCCACTGGTGCACAATTGCTGCCTAGTGCCAACATAGGCAGGATTGTATTTGTGCAGGAAGGGGCACCTTCCTGCACAAAAACAATCTAGAAAGGCATTGTACCTCTTTCTACATGTGTGGCAGATAGCAGCACACATGGAAAGAGAAAAAAACAAGGAGAAATTAAAAGTTCGATGGCATCTGTCGCTGTAGATACGCATGTTCTGCAATAGCTCGCCATCTGGTGTTGGGCCGGAGTGTTACAAGTTGTTTTTCTTCGAAGAAGTCTTTCGAGTCACGGGACCGAGTGACTCCTCCTTTTGTCTCCATTGCGCATGGGCGTCGACTCCATCTTCGATTGTTTTTTTTCCGCCATCGGGTTCGGACGTGTTCCTGTCGCTCCGAGTTTCGGAACGGAAAGATAGCTAATTTCGGAAGATTTTCGTCGGTATTGTTGCGTTCGGGATCGGCGTACTTAGATTCCACACCGCATCGAAGATCGAAGAGCTCCGGTGCCCTTCGGGGTAGTTTTTCGATCCCCCGTCGGGGCCTGGTCGGCCCGACCGCGTGCTGAAGAACGCCGATGGAACGGACACCGTTTCGTTTCTGCCCCAAATGCCACAATAAATACCCCTACACAGACCAACACTTGGTCTGCAACCTGTGCCTGTCACCTGAGCACAGCGAAGACACCTGCGAGGCCTGTCGTGCGTTCCGGTCCCGAAAAACACTCCGAGACCGTCGAGCCAGAAGACTTCAAATGGCGTCCGCACCGACAGCCCAACGGGAGTTCGAGGAACAGGAAGAAGAAGGTACCTTCTCAATCCAAGACTCAGACTCCGAAGGATTCGACGACACACAAACCGTGAGTAAGACATCGAAAACCACACAAAGAAACATTTACAAGGCCCAGGGGACGCCACTGCCACCAGGCCATGGCTCCACCCATAAATTCGGTGACCGACCGTCGGCACCGAAAAAGGCCAAAACAGTGCCGAGATCGTCCGACTCCGGTCGAGACACCGGCACGCAGCCTTCTCGGGACCGAGAAAGTGCTGGAGACAAGCCTCGACACCGAGATGCCGGTGTGGACACGGCTCGACGCCGAGACAGCGGCACCGAAACAGATCGACGCCGAGAGGTTTCGGCCCCGAAAAGGAAAAAAGTCACCTCGGAGCCGAAAAAACACGCAGACAAAGTTTCGACGCCGAAACAAACTGCAAGCGACCCAGCTTCAGGCTCTTATACAGAAGAGCACTCGCTAACCTCCCAAATGCAAAAGCATAGGTTTGAGGAAGAGCTACAAGCAACTGATGTGGACCATACGCAAAAGCGTATCTTCATTCAGCAGGGGACAGGAAAAATAAGCACCCTTCCCCCCATTAGGAGAAAGAGAAGGTTGGAGTTCCAGACGGAACAAGCACCACAACCAAAAGTGGTTAAAAGAATTACACCACCACCCTCTCCTCCGCCCGTGATTAACGTTTCACCAGCACAAACTCCATCTCACTCCCCAGCTCACACCACCATGAGCCAGGGTGACCAAGATCAGGACGCATGGGACCTATACGACGCCCCAGTGTCAGATAACAGCCCGGAGGCCTACCCTACAAAGCCATCTCCACCAGAAGACAGCACCGCGTACTCTCAGGTGGTGGCTAGAGCAGCACAATTTCATAACGTAAGCCTCCACTCAGAACAAGTCGAGGATGATTTCTTGTTCAACACACTCTCCTCCACCCACAGCTCCTACCAAAGCCTGCCTATGCTCCATGGTATGCTCCGGCACGCAAAAGACATATTTAAGGAGCCGGTCAAAAGTAGGGCAATCACACCAAGGGTGGAAAAGAAGTATAAGCCGCCTCCTACGGACCCGGCTTTCATCACTACACAGCTGCCACCAGACTCTGTTGTTGTAGGAGCAGCTAGGAAAAGGGCCAACTCTCACACATCTGGAGATGCACCACCCCCAGATAAAGAAAGCCGCAAGTTCGATGCAGCTGGTAAAAGAGTCGCAGCACAAGCTGCAAACCAGTGGCGCATCGCGAACTCCCAGGCACTACTTGCGCGCTATGACAGAGCCCACTGGGACGAGATGCAACATCTCATTGAACATCTGCCCAAGGACTTCCAAAATAGGGCGAAACAAGTGGTTGAGGAGGGACAGACCATCTCCAACAACCAGATACGTTCCTCCATGGACGCTGCAGATACAGCTGCACGGACAATTAATACATCTGTAACTATCAGACGGCATGCATGGCTCCGAACGTCTGGATTTAAACCAGAGATTCAACAAGCAGTTCTCAATATGCCTTTTAATGAAAAAGAACTGTTCGGTCCAGAAGTGGACACAGCGATTGAGAAACTCAAAAAAGATACGGACACTGCCAAAGCCATGGGCGCACTCTACTCCCCGCAGAGCAGAGGGAATTACAGCACATTCCGTAAAACGCCCTTTCGAGGGGGGTTTCGGGGTCAAAGCACACAAGCCAGCGCCTCACAAGCAACACCGTCCACTTACCAGGGACAGTATAGAGGAGGTTTTCGGGGACAATATAGAGGAGGGCAATTCCCTAGAAATAGAGGGAGATTTCAAAGCCCCAAAACCCCTACTACTAAACAATGACTCACATGTCACTCACCCCCTCCACACAACACCAGTGGGGGGAAGAATAGGTCATTATTACAAAGCATGGGAGGAAATCACTACAGACACTTGGGTTCTAGCAATTATCCAACATGGTTATTGCATAGAATTTCTACAATTCCCTCCAAACATACCACCGAAAGCACAAAATTTAACAACACACCATTCCAATCTCCTGGAGATAGAAGTGCAGGCACTATTGCAAAAGAATGCAATCGAATTAGTGCCAAACACACAAATAAACACAGGAGTTTACTCACTGTACTTTCTGATACCAAAGAAGGACAAAACGCTGAGACCAATCCTAGACCTCAGAGTAGTAAACACTTTCATCAAATCAGACCACTTCCACATGGTCACACTACAAGAAGTATTGCCATTGCTAAAACTACACGACTACATGGCAACTTTAGACCTCAAGGATGCTTATTTCCATATACCAATACACCCATCGCACAGGAAATACCTAAGGTTTGTATTCAAAGGAATACATTACCAATTCAAGGTACTGCCTTTCGGATTAACAACCGCACCAAGAGTCTTTACCAAATGTCTTGCGGTAGTCGCTGCACACATAAGAAGGCAGCAGATACATGTGTTCCCATATTTGGACGACTGGCTAATCAAGGCCCATTCGTTCATACAGTGCTCAAATCACACAAATCAGATCATACAAACCCTCTTCAAACTCGGGTTCACCGTCAATTTCACAAAATCCAAAATTCTGCCACGCAAGGTACAACAATACCTGGGAGCCATAATAGACACATCAAAGGGAGTAGCCACTCCAAGTCTACAAAGAATTCAAAATTTCAACACCATCATACAACGCATGTATCCAACACAAAAAATACAAGCAAAGATGGTATTACAACTCCTAGGCATGATGTCATCATGCATAGCCATTGTCCCAAACGCAAGACTGCACATGAGGCCCTTACAACAGTGCCTAGCATCACAGTGGTCTCAAGCACAGGGTCACCTTCTAGATCTGGTGTTAATAAACCGCCAAACTTACCTCTCGCTTCTGTGGTGGAACAACATAAATTTAAACAAGGGGCGGCCTTTCCAAGACCCAGTGCCACAATACGTAATAACAACAGATGCTTCCATGACAGGGTGGGGAGCACACCTCGATCAACACAGCATACAAGGACAATGGAATGTACATCAAACAAAACTGCATATCAATCACCTAGAACTTCTAGCAGTTTTTCAAGCACTAAAAGCTTTCCAACCAATAATAGTTCACAAATACATTCTCGTCAAAACAGACAACATGACAACAATGTATTATCTAAACAAGCAGGGAGGGACGCACTCCACGCAGTTAAGCCTGCTAGCACAAAAAATTTGGCATTGGGCAATTCACAACCAAATTCGCCTAATTGCACAGTTTATACCAGGGATACAAAATCAACTCGCAGACAATCTCTCTCGAGATCACCAACAGGTCCACGAATGGGAAATTCACCCCCAAATTCTGAACACTTATTTCAAACTCTGGGGAACACCTCAGATAGACTTGTTTGCGACAAGGGAGAACGCAAAATGCCAAAACTTCGCATCCAGGTACCCACACAAACAATCCCAAGGCAATGCCCTATGGATGAACTGGTCAGGGATATTTGCTTACGCTTTTCCTCCTCTCCCTCTCCTTCCTTACCTGGTAAACAAACTCAGTCAAAGCAAACTCAAACTCATATTGATAGCACCAACTTGGGCAAGGCAACCCTGGTACACAACGCTGCTAGACCTATCAGTGGTACCCTGCATCAAATTGCCCAACAGGCCAGATCTGTTGACACAGCACAACCAAAAGATCAGACACCCAGATCCAGCATCGCTGAATCTAGCAATCTGGCTCCTGAAATCCTAGAATTCGGGCACTTACAACTTACCCAAGAATGTATGGAAGTCATAAAACAAGCAAGAAGGCCATCCACCAGGCACTGCTATGCAAGTAAATGGAAGAGGTTTGTTTGCTACTGCCATATTAATCAAATACAACCATTACACACAACTCCAGAACACGTAGTGGGTTACTTGCTTCACTTACAAAAATCTAACCTAGCTTTCTCTTCCATTAAGATTCACCTTGCAGCAATATCTGCATACCTGCAGACTACCTATTCAACTTCCCTATATAAAATACCAGTCATTAAAGCATTCATGGAGGGCCTTAGGAGAATTATACCACCAAGAACACCACCTGTTCCTTCATGGAACCTAAATGTTGTCCTAACTAGACTTATGGGTCCACCTTTTGAACCCATGCACTCCTGCGACATACAGTTCCTAACCTGGAAGGTGGCATTTCTCATCGCCATTACTTCCCTGAGAAGAGTAAGCGAGATTCAGGCGTTTACTATACAGGAACCTTTTATACAACTACACAAAAATAAAGTCGTCCTAAGGACCAATCCTAAATTTTTGCCAAAGGTTATTTCACCGTTCCATCTAAATCAAACAGTGGAACTTCCAGTGTTCTTTCCACAGCCAGATACCGTAGCTGAAAGGGCACTACATACATTAGATGTCAAAAGAGCATTGATGTATTACATTGACAGAACAAAGAACATTAGAAAAACTAAACAACTCTTTATTGCATTTCAAAAACCTCATGCAGGAAACCCAATTTCAAAACAAGGTATAGCCAGATGGATAGTTAAATGCATCCAAATCTGCTACCTTAAAGCTAAACGACAGCTGACCATTACACCAAGGGCACACTCAACCAGAAAAAAAGGTGCAACCATGGCCTTTCTAGGAAACATCCCAATGCAAGAAATATGTAAGGCAGCCACATGGTCTACGCCTCACACATTCACCAAGCACTACTGTGTAGACGTGTTATCCGCACAACAAGCCACAGTAGGTCAAGCTGTATTAAGGACATTATTTCAGACTACTTCCACTCCTACAGGCTGATCCACCGCTTTTGGGGAAATAACTGCTTACTAGTCTATGCAGAACATGCGTATCTACAGCGACAGATGCCATCGAACTGAAAATGTCACTTACCCAGTGTACATCTGTTCGTGGCATCAGTCGCAGTAGATTCGCATGTGCCCACCCGCCTCCCCGGGAGCCTGTAGCAGTTTGGAAGTTACCTTCAATTATTTATATATGTATCATCTCAACCTTAAATAGGTGTATACTTAGTCACTCCATTGCATGGGCACTATTACTACAATTCAACTCCTACCTCACCCTCTGCGGGGAAAAACAATCGAAGATGGAGTCGACGCCCATGCGCAATGGAGACAAAAGGAGGAGTCACTCGGTCCCGTGACTCGAAAGACTTCTTCGAAGAAAAACAACTTGTAACACTCCGGCCCAACACCAGATGGCGAGCTATTGCAGAACATGCGAATCTACTGCGACTGATGCCACGAACAGATGTACACTGGGTAAGTGACATTTTCATTTCTCCTCATTATGCGTGCTCAAGGGAGACGTAAGGTTTTGGTACTGCTCCAGTTTACTTGATTTTGTAAATCTGGGGCAGTGTCAAAATCCATCTGTGTTGCATAGGAACACCCACCACTACGCCCGTGGAACGCCTCCTTGACGCAAAGTAAGGCAATGCAGCAACTTGCACTGCCTTGCCTTACTCCATATCTACAAGGCCATTCAATCCACTCAGGGTGGCTTTGAGTCAGCTCATAGGTACGATTGAGAGGCTTGTGATGCTGGAGCATCAAAAAAAGTGATGCTCCAGCAGCGCAAGCCTCTCATAAATAAACCCAAAATATTCTCTAAATTTTGTTTAAGTCTTTCACCGTCAGGTAGCTACATATAAAATAATAGCCAGCTGAAATTAAAAATAAATAAAATACAGTTGTTACTCATTGGGAAATGCACTGTAGTGCATTATGAAACCTCTATTAGTTAATGCACTGCAGAGGTCTGTTTAACCGTAGAGCAACGGAACTAAATCTTTGTTAGTACAGTTGAGAATAGTGACTTGTGTATTTTTAGTGCCATGAGGTCACAGCCTGTGACAGAAAGCACTGTGAATATATAAAAAGGCATTATTTTATACTTACATTGCACACAGTATAATATAGGCCACTACAAAAAGGTTTATTATAAAACTGTGCTTCCAAAATGTGGATTTAAGTAATATCAGAGCATATGCAATACCTTTTTTTTTTAATAGCTGTCCCTTCAACACCTCCAGGTGAAGTGAGCGCTGTGTAAATACAATTACAAGCATGCACTTCACAGCTCAGTTGTTAACTCTTCGCACTACCCCTCAAAAAAATAAATGTTTGTCCTCACAAAGCTTTGATCATTTAAAGCTGCTCCCAAGCACCCTTTACATTTGCAGATCAGCTCGTAGAGCACATTTGCTTTTCATTCAGGAAGCAGAAGCCCTGGGCTGAAAGTCTCCTTAGCTGTCTGTGCGGCTTTCACAGCACAGGAGACTCAAATTAAAGTTCAGCTGAGGCATTGTAAGGATCAGCTGGGGGAATGTGCGACCCCTTTTCCAGGTCTCCATGGCCCCCCTGGGGGTCCCGACCCCCAGATTGAAGACCTCTGGTGTAGGGTGCCACACCATAGGGGTACACAATAAACTGAGCCAGCCTCCTACACTAGAAAACTTGCAAATTCACAAGTGTCAGGTGACACCCTGCTATCTGATAAAGAAAGTAAACTAATTGACGCTACGGGCAAATGGGTTGCTGCACAGCCTGCCAACCAGTAGTGCATTGCCAATTCCATGGGGTTATTAGCGAGCTATGATCGTGGTCACTGGGACGAGATGGAAGAACTTCTCCAGCATCTCCCAGATTAGCACAGGAAAAGGGGACCGGAATTATCTGCAGGAGGGAAGCTCATTTCCAACATGTCCATTAGATGTGCCTTGTACTCTGCTGACACTGCAGGCCGGATTATTAACATTCTCCTTCATAGATTTGCATGGCTGCATATCTCCAGTTTAAAGCCTGAAATTCATCACAACATTTTTAACTCCCCTTCCAATAAAGAACAACTCTTCAGCCCTCAAGTTGATGAGACATTAGAAAAAATTGAAAAGGACACAAACAGCTAGGTCCATGGGTGCTTTTCAACCCCCTGCTTCCATAGGCTCCTTTCATTGCTCCACTTACTGCGGTGGCTCAAAGACCACCATCCTCGAAATGTCCATCTCCTGTCAGCGTGGCTAGTCAATACTCTCCCACAAGTCCTACTATAGGGGCTTCTTTGGAGGAAACAACACCAAAAGAAGAGGCAAGAGAAATTACCCATGTGGTGCCACTACCACTAGTAAACAGTCACTAGTTAACATTGAAGAACTGTCTTGACACACGCTCAAATAAAGGAGTTCTATGAGGATATGCACGCATATCCGAGTGGGCCAACCCCAAGGGCGTGCCTTCGGGTCCCTTGGGGTCAGATGAGACTTCAACCTGATTCACGGTGTCGGCTTTGGCCTCAGCTCTATGGGAGTCTCGCGGATTGGAGTCTTGATCCAAATCTGCACCGGTCGTACCCAGGCAAACTTCTCCGGCATTGGTCACGGCACCAATGCTCCCAGCGCTGCTCGCACCCACCGGCAGCGCCAGCCCCATTCCCAGTAACCAATGATCTGAAGCTGGAATGGCATCGTACGACATGGATTCTGGCGCCAAAGGCACCCACAGGTGCCAGATCATTGCCTGAGCCTTATTTTCCACAGCCAGGCATGGGTGAAGAGTAGGAGGGGTCACTGGACCCTTTTAAAAACAACATTTGGAAAGATCTTTGGGCTGGTATGAGGAGCTAGGTGAGGCCAGTGGTCTGGATACCTCTCCAGATACTGTCTCTCTCCCCTCACTGTGGCTACGGAGGAGGGAGCATCCTATGCAATGGGATGAGTAAGGCAGCGGAGTCCTTGACCTTGAACTGCCCTCAGTGGCTGTCAAGACGAACATCTTAACGGATGTGCTTCAGCCTGGGGCTTCTACATCTGAACCCCTTTTGCTCTTCAATAAAGCGCTTAGAGAAGTCCTGCTGGGACTTGGTCCAAGCCCAGCACAGGGGCTCCTGTAAATAGGACAGTTGCCCACCGCCATTGCCCTGCTCCAGGTGACCCTAGCTTTCTCAGTCAAAACCCCACCCCTGAGAGCTTGGTAATCTAAGCCTCCACATCGCATGACGCATTCCCTTCCGCTCCCAGGATAGGGAATTCAAGAAGCTGGACCATCATGGGAAGAAGTTGTTTACTTTCACCAGCCTAGCACTGAGGTTAGTGAACACCTTCTGCTTATTGGGCTGTTTCTCCCATACCATTTGGGACACGGTTGCACAAGTTCTGCCTCAGATCCCAGAGGTGACCCAAGCCATACTCCCAAGCAGTTAGACAGTAGAGACACAGCTAAGTTCACTATTCTGTGTGTTTTAGATATGACTCACTTGCTGGGCAGAGCAGTTGTGTCGACAGTGGCCTTACGGCACCATGCCTGGCTGAGGACATCTGTGTTTTTGGGGGATGTCCAAGAAAATCTGATGGACATGCCCTCCAATGGCACTCGCTTGTTTGGCGAGAAGGCAGACTCTGCGCTGGAGTTCTTTAAGTACACTCAGGCTACGGCCAAGTCCTTGGGCCTCTCTGCGACCCTCTCATCCACTGTCTACCATTTGCCCCTTTTGTGGCTACAGAAGGGATGTGGCACCGTGCCAGCTCTATGCCAGCCACCGTCCTCCCCAACCAACCCAGCGTTCTCCTCCACTGGAAGTCTATACCATTAGACGCATGGGTACTGCAGATCATCAGGAAGGGCGACACCCTGCTTTTTCAATTCTTTCCTCCTCCTATTCCACCAAAATTTGAACGGCTGGCTGAGGATCATTTGTCACTGCTCCAAGAGGAAGTTACGGCTCTCTTGGCTACGAGAGCCATAGAAAGAGTCCCAATATCAGAAGTAGGCCGTGGTTGTTATTCTGCTACTTTCTGATACCCAAAAAGAACAATTGTCTTTGCCTTATTCTAGACTTATGGATCTTAAGTCTCTTCCTCAAGAAGAAGTTGTTCATGAAGCTCATGTTGACTCAGGTCTTGTCTGCACTAGATCTAGAAGACTGCTTGGTAGCGCTGGACTTGCATGATGCATATTTTCATATCCCCATCCTGCCGGACTACAAGTGTTACCTGCATTTCAAGGTTGGCCACAAACACTTTCAGTTCACTGTTCTGCCATCTGGCCTTACCAGCACCCCTCTGTGTTCACCAAGGTGATGGCGGTGGTCACAGCTCATCTGCGCAGGTCAGGGTTTTCAGTCTTCCAATACCTAGACTACTGACTGTTAAAGGCATGCTCACCCCAGGCCGTCATCTCCCACCTTCAGACTACGGCAAACCTCCTGCATTTGCTGGGGTTCAATATAAATGTGCTAAAGTCACACCTGACTCCCTCTCAGACGATCTCTTTCATAGGATCTGTGCGGTTTCAGGCTTATCCTCCCGAACAGCGAGTCCAGGATATTCAGGCTAAGATATTGATGTTTCGGCCTCTATACTGAGATTCGGAGAGAGACATTCTGAGGCTGCTGGGCCTCATGGCCTCCTGCATCCTGCTGGTTAAACATGCCAGATGGCATATGCGGGCTCTGCAGTGAGACCTGAAGTTCCAGTGGGCGCAGGATCAGGGAACTCTCTCCAGCATGGTCCAGATCTCAGAGGGAGCTGCAAAGGACCTGCAGTGGTGGTTAGCAACCCACAATTGAGTCAGATGCAGACGCCTCCCCCTTCTCCAACCAGACCTCACACTAGTGAGAAACGCATCACTCCAGGTATGGGGTGGCCATCTGGGAGAGGAGGAGATCAGAGGAGTCTGGTCTCCGGCAGAATCCATACGCCACATAAACATGTTGGAGCTCAGGGCGCTCTGACTAGCGTTAAAGTCATTTCTTCCCTCTGCCAAGGGGAAGGTAGTGCAGGTGCTCTCAGACAACACCACTGCCATGTGGTACTGCACCAAGCAGGGCGGGGTGGGGTATGTAATCTTTGTCAAGAGGACCTGCGTCTAAGCCATGGCTGAAACAGCAGGGCATAAATAACCCTGGTGGTTCAACACATGGCAGGTTCTCTGAACACCAGGCTAGACAAACTCAGCCGGCAATGCCTAGCGGATCATGAGGGGCGTCTCCATTGGGTGGTGGTACAAGGTCTCTTGCTGCAGTGGGGAGAGCCTTGGTTAGATCTATTTGCCGCTGAAGAGAATGCGCTATGTCAGCACTATTGCGCGTTGGGGCTTCCAAGGCAGCACTCTCTTACGATGCTTTTTGGCGCGAGTGGAGCTCAGGCCTCCTGTATGCTTTTCCACTCATGCCACTCCTGCCCAGAGTTCTGAAGAAAATCGAGAACGACCGGGCCCAAGTAATTCTTGTGGCTCCAGTATGGGCATGGAGAGTCTGGTATCCCGAGCTTTTGAAAATGAGCATTGATCCTCTGATCAGGCTGCCCCTCCGGGAGGATCTTCTTTCACAGCAGCAGGGGCTGGTCCTCCACCCAAACCTGTCAACTCTGCACCTTCATGCGTGGAGATTGAGATGCAGCAGTTGACCTTCCTCCCAAAGTCTTCAATTTTAACCTGCCAGCCAGGCATTCCTCCACAAAAAGGGTATACGCCTGCCGTTGGCAAAGATTAGTAAGTTATTGTACAGAGAAGTCTCAATCCTTTCGCTGCTTCTCTATCTGATATTCTTCTCTTCATTCTTTCTCTTGTCCAACAAGGCTCATCTCTGGGTACA
This sequence comes from Pleurodeles waltl, assembly GCF_031143425.1. NCBI lineage: Eukaryota > Metazoa > Chordata > Amphibia > Caudata > Salamandridae > Pleurodeles > Pleurodeles waltl. Next base: position 296,389,388 of record NC_090443.1, on the reverse strand, counting down.
CTGAAGCGCTATGTCTCTGCTCTGTCAGGCTTTCTGCAGATGTCTGATCAACCCTCTCTTTTGAAGTGCCCTATTGTAAATATGTTTCTTAAAGGGCTTGTAAATATGTTTCCCCCATGCCCTCTCTCGTGCCTCAGTGGGATCTCAATCTAGTTCCCACATATCTCATGTGCTCTCCTTGCGATCCTTTGTATAATTGTCCCATCTGGCTGCTCACTGTAGGAAAGTACCCTCTTTCTGGCATGGTTACCTCGACTTGTTGCCAGCTTCCAGTATACTTGGGATTTTTTTCACTGGGATCCTGCTAACCAGGACCCCAGTGATTGTGTTCTCCCACTCTAAATTTGGTTGCTTAGGACTTTAAACACCCCACAATTGGCATACTGGTGCAGGGAAGCCATTTTACCTGTGTCCAGCTACATAATAGTAACTCCAAGTCTGGGTGTGTTTGGTATCAAGCATGTCGGGATCATACCCCAATACTGTTGCCAGTATTGTTTGTATGATTCCATGCACTCTGGGGGCTCCTTAGAGGACCCCTGGCATAGCTCCTACCAGTCTTCCAGGGTTTTCCATGCAGCCCAAGCTGCTATCATCCCTCAGACAGGTGTCTTCCCTCCTGCTGCTTGACCAGCTCAGGCAGGGGAAGGCAAAACAAAGGATTACCTGTGGGAGAGAGAGGTAACCCCCTCTCCCTTGGAAATAAGTGTGAGAAGGCTTGGGAGGCATAGCATCCCCAAGCCATTGGTCTGCTTTGAAGGGCACATTTGGTGCCCTCCTTGCATAAACCATTTTGCACCAGTCCAGGGATCCCCGGTCCCTGATCTGGCACAAAACTTGACAGTGGAAAGGGGAGTGCCACCCCCTGTCCATACCACCCCAGGGGTGATGCCCAGAGCTCCTCCAGGTGGCTACTTAATTCTGCCATCTTGAATCCAAGGTGGGCAGGGTCCCCTGGGAGCATCTGAGTGGCCAGGTCAGGCAAGTGATGTCACAGCCGCCTCATGATAAGTGGTCACCTTGAGGGTGACCAAGTCTCCTTCCGGGGCTACTTATGGTCTCCCTTTTGGATGGGTCCTCAGATTCAACATGCAAGACTCCAGCAGGACCCGTCTGCATCGTTTACTTCATCTTCTGGCCACTGGTACTGGAACTGGATCCTCCAGAAACCAAAAATCTGCAACTTTAGCAACAACTCCGCTGTGCATCATTGTTTCACTGGCTCCTTCGAGCAACTACAACATTTCCCTGGCTGTGCATCCTCTGAGGGTGGCGAGTCTTCATCCTGCACAAGAAGTAAGAAGGAATCTCCCTTGGAGTGAAGGAGTCCCTCTCCTGCAACTGCAACAATGACCGGCTCTGTGAATCTGCAAGACCCAACCAAGACTGGAAGAACCCAAAGGTGGATCCTGACAGAAGAGGACTTGCAAAGGAAGGGGACCAAGCCCAATTCGGGAAGGCGTGTCCGGTTGTGGCTGGAGCCGCTACCCACCCTTGTGTGAATGTAGGGCCAGGTCGACAGTGGACAAAGAAGGTCAGAAGTGCACCAGAAGAGATTAAGAGAAGACCTAGAAGTGATGTCCCACGTTGGCAGTCGAGATGCAGTCGGTTAGTGGTGCTGAAAAACCACCAACAAGCCTTGGCAAATGCAAGAGACGGAGAAGAAGGTTTGCAAGGCTGAAGAGGACCAGCAAAGTCCAGGGGACTCAACCCAAGGAGGGGAATCCGGGGTGACCCTCAACAGCTGGGAGAGTCACAAGAAGAATAGGGAGCCCCCACAGGCAACACACTGGCAGCAGGCACAGGAGTCGCAGTGAGGCCTAATCAACACACCTGAAGAGGAGTCCCACGTCGCTGGAGCAGCAAGCAGGAGACTTTGCTTTGTAAGGAGGAGTGCTAGAGGCCGGTGCTACACGGAGCCTGAAGAACCCTTGGAGGAGGAGCAAACAAGCCTTGGTAGCTGCAAGAGTTACGGTTCACAGGGGTACTGTCCTGCAAAGAGAGGCAAGGGCTTACTGTCTCCCAAGTTGGACAGCTGGCAGAGAGGACCACCACCTGTGATGCAGGATCCACACAGCTCGGCAGGAGAAGGGATCCACGCAGCCAGTCATCGCTTGTTGTAGGTGCCTGCAGTTGCAGAGGAGTGACTCCTGCACTCCAACGGAGATTCCTTCTTCTTCTTGTGCAGGCTGAAGAGATGCAGTCTTCCGAGGATGCACGGCCAGGGAAATGTTGCAAAGCTGGCTGGAGACGTGGAAACAAAGTTGCAGAAGAGACGTCTTCCTTGTAGCAGCGTTTGTCGGTTCCTAGAGGGTCCAGTCGCGCTTCCGGTGGCCAGAAGTCGAAGTGGAGGTTGCAGAGGAGTCCTGCTGGAATCTTGCAAGCTGAATCGGAAGACCCACCCAAGAGAAAGACCCGGAATAGCCCCGAAAGGGGGGTTGGTCACCTAACCAGGTAAGCACCTATCAAGAGGGAGCTCTGACGTCACCTGCCTGACCTGGCCACTCAGATGCTCCCAGAGGCCTCTGCCCATCTTGGTTTCAAGATGGCAGAATCAAGTGGCCACCTGTAGGAGGTCTGACGACCACCCCTGGGGTGGTGATGGACAGGGGAGGGGTAACTCCCCTTTCCATTGTCCAGTTTTGTGCCAGAGCAGGGACTGGAGGTCCCTGAACTGGTGCAGACTGGTTTATGCAAGGAGGGCACCAAATGTGCCCTTCAAGGCATACCAGTGGCTTGGGGATGCTACCCCTCCCAAGTCATGTAACACCTATTTCCAAAAGGTGAGGGTGTCAACCCTCCCGCCGCCCCCCCAGAGGAAATCCTTTGTTCTGCCTTCCTGGGGTTGATCAGATCAAGCAGCAGGAGGGTAGAAACCTGTCTGAGGGGTGGCAGCAGCTGGGCTGCCCGGAAAACCCTGTAAGACTGGTGGTAGCAATGATGGGGGTCATCTAAGGAGCTCCCAGAGTGCATGGAATCATACTTGCAACAGTATTGCAGTATGATTCCGACATGTTTGATACCAAATATTCCCAGGTTCGGAGTTACCTATGTCCAGGACCCGCATAAAATGGTGTCCTGCACTCACAAAGTCCAGCAAAATGGATCTGGAGTTTGTGTGGCACCTCTGCTGGTGCAGGGGTGCCCTCACACACCGGTATGTGCACCCTGCCTTCTGGACTTAGAGGGCCTGCCATAGGGGTGACCTGTAGTGACCTGGTGTAGTGACCTGTATTGAAAACGGGTGCATGCACCAGTTTCACGCAGGCTGCAATGGCAGGCCTGCAGAGCCCTTTGTATGGGCTCCCTATGGGTGGCAGAATAATTGCTGCAGCCCATAGGGATCCCCTGGAACCCCAATGCCCTGGTACCTAGGTACCACATACTAGGGACTTACATGGGGGAGACCAGAACGCCAATTGTGGGAAGAAAATGGTACAATTTAGAGGCGAGAGCAAAACTACTGGGGTCCTGGTTAGCAGGAACCCAGTAGACCCAGTCAAACATACTGACAACAGGCAGAAAAAGGTGGGGGTAACCATGCCAAGGATGGGGGTACTTTCCTACAGTCCTGAATACAGATTGCATATTATACCCCCTTACAAGATTATCTGGCAGACTAGTTGAGTCCGCACTTGGGACCTGTTGATGCTATTGATGGCAGTATTGCAGTCCTTCACATTGTGAACAGATCATCACATTTTAACGGAAGTTCAGGAAAACACCCTTTTTGGCATGGTTAGCTTCCCCACTTTGTCTGGTACCTGAGGTAATTTTGACTGTTAGTGCACTGGGTCCCTGATAACTAGGTCCTAAGTGCCAGAGCTCTGTCCCAAAACTACACAGTTGTTTTGCACAAGTGGCAGTTTTTTAGCACGCACCATAAGACCCTAGTAAATGGTACCCCTGGTGCCTAGGGCCTGGGATACTGAGGGCTGCAGCACCAGTTGTGCCATCCCAAGGGCACCCTCATCAGACCCACACAGTACTGCCATTGGTCCCCTACCACTGCATGTGCCAGGTGTAAGTCACCCCTAAGGCAGGGTGCATTATGACACAAGGGTGTGTGTGCATGAGCACATATGCCCCTGCTTATGTCTCTGTCAATTCTTAGACATAGTAAGTGAATACGGAAGCCATTTTAAAAGCATGTTCTGGACATTGGTCACTACAAGTTTCCCAAGTACATGAAGGCTTCTCTGAATATAGGGATGTTTGGTATCAAACATCTCAGATGAATAAACCCTCACTGATTCCAGTGAGGTATTTATTAATAACTTCACCCAGAGGGCACCATAGAGGTGCCCCCTAAAAACCTGCCATCTACTAGTGTATTGACTGACTGGTCCTGACCAGTTCAGCCACTTTAGACTCGTTTATGGCCCCCTCAAGGTGAGAGCCAGCGCTCTTGAGGGCCAGAGACAAAAGCCTGCACTGGGCAGAGGTGTTAGAACCTCACCCATGCAGGATGGACATTCCAGGGTGGGGAGCTTCAAAGGCTTAGCTGCTTTTGTAATGTGATCCATGTCACTCCAGATGGTGTTTGGGGGGAATTAAGCCACTAGGGTTAGGGTTATGCCCACTTCCCAGCGGACGTGGTCATAAAAAGGGTGAAGTCACTCCTGCTGGACCCCTTGACGATGCCTGCAGCCTCAACACACAGGACCTCTTCACCGAGAGTGCTCCTGGACAGAGAAACCGGACACCTAAATTCCTGCATCTGTCGCCCCTGGGCCCTGGGGAAAAGGACCAAAGGTGCACCTATGTCCCCGAGCACCTTACATGTACAACCTACCTGTTTGTTGTCCCCCAACTGGCTTGAGCCCGACCCTGCAGCCTGATTTCATGATGACCAATTCCTATTGAAAACCGTAGGCCACCCGACGCCTGGCTACACCTCTGTACCCGGCTGCACCAGTGCAGCCTGGAGTGACTTGCTGGTGTGGTTCTGATCAGTGCCCAGTACTTACCTTAACTTTCAGAGATTGGCCTCTTAACTTGTTAACTGTGTGTTGCTGAGCATTACTTTCCTCCGTAAGTTAACCTTAAAGAACTGTGAAATTGCTCTATCAATTTAAAAAAAAAAATTTTTTACTAAGAGTATTTATGCTTGAAAACTTACTTACCTTATGATGAAGTTCTTAGGTTTAAAGTATATTTAAACAAAAGTATTATTTTTCTAAATTGGTCTTGAATTTATTCTTTGAGTAAGTCTCATTTATTGCCTCTGTGAGTACAACAAATGCTTAGCACTACAGCAAAATAGAACATTAGCACAATCTACTTTTCCCTCTGCAAACAATTGGGGATCCAGTGGACTCTCTGCCCAGTGTACTACTTTTTAGTGCACCACATAGCGTCGGCTTCCTACAGTCGGCATTCCAGGCACGGTTCTGTGGAGCTGTTGCAAGGTCAGACTCCACACCTCCTCTGTATCCAGGAGCCGAAGCGACCACTGCTCAATTTAAAGAATTTTACGAGGCCATATGCATCGTGTTTGAGCTGGCCAGCCCCGCCGGAGTGCCTTCGGGCCCTGAGGAGGCGAAAGAGACTCAATCAGGATCCACGCTGGCAGCTTCGGCTCCAATTATGGATCAGGATCGGATCAGCCATACCAACGTGACCTTCTCTGATGCAGATGCTCCCGGTGCTGCTGGCACCCACCAGCTGTGCCAGCCCCATTCTGACCCTGAGATCTCAAGTCGGAACGGCATTGATTGATGCAGATTAAGACTTTGTCAGGACCCTTTGGTCCTAGGTCATTGCCTATGTTGTCAGAGCAGCCAGGCATGGGGGAAGAATGGAAGAGGGTCACTGGACCCTGAGGAATACCAATTAGAGACCCCAACTTCTTTGGACTGGTATGAGGAACTACTAGATTCTAGTGGACTGGACACTTCTCCAGATACTGGCTTGCTCTCTCCGCCCACTGTGGTTACGGAGGAGGGAGCATCTTCTGCAATGGTGGTAAAGAGGGCAGCAGGGGTCCTTTGATCTCGAACTTCCCTCAGTGGCCGTCAAGACTAACATCTTGACTGAAGTGCTTCAGCCTGGGGCTTCCTCATCCAAGCCCGACAGTCGTTACTGTGAACAGGACAATTACCCGCCGCCATCGCCTTGCTCTGGGTGATCCTAGCTTCCTCAGCCAACACCTCACCCACCCTGAGAGCTTAGTATTCCAAGCCTCTACTTCCCTTGGTACATTCTCTGCAGCTCTCCCTGACATGGAATCCAAGAGACTGGACACATTTGGTAAGATAATGTTTATTTTTTATTTTTAACATTGACATCCACCAGTCTGGTTTTGCGGTAGATGAACACTGCATGCCTTTTGAGCCATTATTCCCATACCCTTCTTGGTACGGGGTGCGCAAGTGCTGTCACAGGTCCCGAAGGAGGACCAGGCCATACTATCCCAAGCAGTGAAAGGCCGGAGGGACGCAGCAAAGTTTACTATCAGGTGTGGTTTGAATACTACTGACTTGCTGGGCAGAGAGGTTTCATCGATGGTGGCCTCACGGTGCCTGCGTGGCTAAGAACATCTGTTTTTCGGGTGATGTCAAGGCCAGCCTCATGGACATGCCCTTCAATGGGACTCGCCTCATCATAGAAAAGGTTGACTCTGTGCTGGAGCGCTTCAAGGACTTGTGGACTACAGCCATGTTCTGAGATTGATAATGGGGTGAGAAGTTAGGGTTGTGCAAGCGCTCAGGATCATAAGTGGCACAAAATTGATTTAAACATCAAAAAGAGAAAAGAACAAAGAGAAGGGTGCCAGCACAAGGGAACACACCCATCCCTTAGAGGTTTAAGCAAAACCAAACATACATTGATACAATGTGCGGCACACCAATCATCACAATTATTGTACACATAAGAACAAAATAAGTAATCTTAAGGAAATCAAATGTCCATTTTTAATACACGTTTGAAAAGTCCAATCCAATCCAAAAATCCAAATAATTTCTTCAAATGTTTGAAAACACCTTCATAGAAGTACAACTCAAGCCAACACGTGTTTCGTCATGGGAAATTCTTGTTCAAATCCCGAACCACTTCTTCAGGGCTAGAAATCGTAAATGTATTCATTGAGTTAGAAACCAAAATACTTAAACTTAGTCGTTGAAGTTTTGAATAAAGTAAAAAATATGTAGAGAGCCCAGAGCCTAAACCTCAAGTGCAAGAAACCTCGAGCAATATTCAAGCAGTGTCCCTTAAATTCATGATTCACCCAAACATGGAATAGGACAGAAGAGAATTATGTATAGTTGTTAAACAATTGTTACCCACAGACACCAAAGAAACCCGTTAAGTCATGTTCTGAGGCTTCTCTGTGGCACCTCACCACCAGTCTGCCTTTCGTGACTAAGGAAGGGACGTGCCACTCCCCAGCCATATTCCAGTCAGTGTCCTGCACACGCTTCCCAAACTGTGCAAGGACATGGGTGCAGTGGATTCTGACCCCATGGGTCTATTAGGCAGAGGTTGTCTGCCACCAACTCCCCGGCAGCTGCAGCCCCTAAGCCCTTCTAGTTTGGTTCTGCAAGACCATGGGTGCCCAGTTGGAGGAGAATCCAACATCATCTCCTCCACTGGCGGTCCATAACATCGGACAAATGGGTCTTGCAGATCATTCAGTGGGTCTACTCTCTCCTTTTCCAGTCCTTCCCTCCCCTTATACTGCCAACTAATGAACGACTGGCGGAGGATCGTCTATCTCTATACCTCTCTTGGCAAAAGGCCCTATAGAAAGGGTTCCGATATCAGAAGTAAGCAGTGGTTGCTTTTTCAGCTACTTTCTGATTCACAAAAAGGACAAGGATCTTTGCCCTATTCTAGACCTCCGAACCATCAATCTATTCCTAAAAAAGGAGAAATTCAATATGATCACTTTGGCTCAGGTCTTGTCTGCCCTAGACCAAGGAGGCTGGTTGGTAGTGTGTTGGACTTGCGGGATGCATATTTTCACATCCCCATTCTGCCTGCCCACCGACGTTACCTGTGGTTCAAGGTAGGGCACAAGCACTTTTGGTTCACTGTGCTCCCTCTTGGCCTTACCAGCGCCCCTCGAGTATTCACCAAGGTGATGATGGGTGCTGCAGCTCATCTGCGCAGGTTGGGGATATCAGTCTTTCCCCTACCTCAACGACTGGCTGTTGAAGGTGGGCTCACCCCAGATTATCATCTCCCACCTTCAGACTATGCCAGACCCTCTGCATTTGCTAGGGTTACTTTAAACACAAGGTACTCCCTTTCATTGGAGCTGTTCTGTTCACAGTGCAGTTTTGGGCTCATACTCTCGAGCAATGAGTCCAGAATATTCAGGTTATGATACCGATGTTACAGCCTCTATCCTGGATTTCGGGGAGAATGAATCTGAGGCTGACGGGCCTCATGGCCTCCTGTGTCCTGCTGGTGAATCATGCCAGATGGCATATGCAGGCCAAAGGTGGCAGCGGCGTTTCATAATGTCAGCCTGCATGCAGAGCCAATTGAAGACGACTTTCTATTTAATACACTGTTGTCCACACACAGCCAGTACCAGAGTCTCCCCATGCTACCTGGAGTGCTAAAACACTCCAGATAAGTGTTTGAGGAGTCTGTGAAAGGAAGGGCCATTACTCCAAGAGTGGAGAAAAATTATAAACCGCCACCAACAGACCCCGTGTACATCACACAACAGTTAACACCGGACTCAGTGGTAGTAGGGTCAGCTCGCAAGAGGGCGAACTCACACACTTCAGGAGATGCACCACCTCCAGACAAAGAGAGTCGTAAGTTTGACGCAGCAGGGAAAAGGGTGGCGGCACAGGCAGCAAACCAGTGGCGTATTGCCAACTCACAGGCTTTGTTGGCCAGATATGACAGGGCTCATTGGGACGTAATGCAACCCTTTATAGAACATTTGCCCAAGGAGTTCCAAAATAGAGCACAGCACGTGGTGGAAGAAGGACAGAGTATCTCAAACAATCAGATACGGTCAGCAATGGATGCGGCAGACACAGCTGCTAGAACTGTAAACACAGCAGTGACAATAAGGAGACACGCATGGCTGCGTACATCAGAATTCAAGCCGGAAATACAACAAGCCGTGCTGAATATGCCATTTAACGGACAGCAGTTGTTTGGGCCGGAGGTGGACACTGCCATCGAAAAACTTAAAAAGGACACTGATATGGCCAAAGCCATGGGCGCACTCTACTCCCCACAGAGCAGAGGCACATTTCGTAAAAAAACACAGTTTAGAGGGGGGTTTCGAGGACAAAGCACGGAACCCACAACCTCACAAACAAGACCCACTGATCAGAGCCAATATCAGCGGGGAAGTTTTCGGAGACAATATAGAGGGGGACAATTCCAAAAAAGTAGAGGGAAGTTCCAAAGTCCCAAAACTCCGCAAAACAAGCAGTGACTTACACGTCACAAATCCCCAACACATAACACCTGTGGGGGGAGACTAACCAAGTTCTACAAACAATGGGAGGAAATAACAACAGATACTTGTGTCCTAGCAATTATCCAGCATGGTTATTGCATAGAATTTCTCAAATTCCCTCCAAATGTCCCACCGAAAACACACAATATGTCAAAACAACACATGGATCTTCTACAACTGGAGGTCCAAGCGTTGTTACAAAAAGATGCAATAGAAATAGTACCAATTCATCAGAGAGGAACAGGAGTTTACTCGCTGTACTTTCTCATACCCAAAAAGGACAAAACTCTAAGACCTATATTAGATCTCAGAACACTAAATATCTACATCAAATCAGATCACTTTCACATGGTGACATTACAGGACGTAATCCCATTGCTCAAACAACAAGACTATATGACAACACTAGACCTAAAGGATGCATACTTCCATATACCGATACATCCTTCACACAGAAAGTACTTAAGGTTTGTATTCCAAGGGGTACATTACCAATTCAAAGTATTGCCATTCGGGATAACAACTGCGCCAAGAGTTTTTACAAAATGCCTGGCAGTAGTAGCTGCTCATATCAGAAGGCAGCAAATACATGTGTTCGCGTACCTAGACGATTGGTTAATCAAAACCAACACGCAAGAACGGTGTACACAACACACAAATTATGTAATAGAGACACTCCACAAACTAGGTTTCTCACTCAACTACACAAAGTCACACCTTCAGCCGTGTCAAACACAGCAATACTTAGGGGCGACAATCAACACTACAAAAGGGATTGCCACTCCAAGCCCACAAAGAGTACAGGCATTTCACAATGTAATACAGGCCATGTATCCAAAACAAAAGATACAAGTCAAGATGGTGATGAAACTACTAGGCATGATGTCCTCATGCATAGCCATTGTCCCAAACGCAAGATTGCACATGCGGCCCTTACAACAGTGCCTAGCATCACAATGGTCACAGGCACAGGGTCAACTTCTAGATCTAGTGTTGATAGACCGCCAAACATACACCTCGCTTCAATGGTGGAACAATATAAATTTAAACCAAGGGCGGCCTTTCCAAGACCCTGTGCCTCAATATGTAATAACAGATGCCTCCATGATAGGATGGGGAGCACACCTCAACCAACACAGCATCCAAGGACAATGGGACACTCAGCAAAGACAGTTTCACATAAATCACTTAGAACTACTGGCAGTATTTCTAGCGTTGAAAGCATTTCAACCCATAATAAGCCACAAACACATTCTTGTCAAAACGGACAACGATGTATTATCTGAACAAACAGGGAGGAACACACTCGACACAGTTGTGTCTCCTGGCACAGAGAATATGGCATTGGGCGATTTACAACCACATTCGCCTAATAGCACAGTTTATTCCAGGGATTCAGAATCAGTTAGCAGACAATCTCTCTCGGGATCACCAACAGATCCACGAATGGGAGATTCACCCCCAAATACTAAACACGTACTTCCAAAAATGGGGAACACCACAAATAGACCTATTTGCAACAAAAGAAAACGCAAAATGCCAAAACTTCGCATCCAGATACCCACAGAAGCAGTCTCAGGGCAATGCGTTATGGATGAGTTGGTCAGGGATATTTGCATACGCTTTTCCCCTCTCCCACTCCTTCCATATCTGGTAAACAAATTGAGTCAAAACAAACTCAAACTCATATTAATAGCACCAACTTGGGCAAGACAACCTTGGTATACAACACTACTAGACCTCTCAGTAGTGCCTCATGTCAAACTACGAAACAGACCAGATCTTTTAACTCAACACAAACAACAGATAAGACACCCAAATCCAGCATCACTGAATCTAGCAATTTGGCTCCTGAAGTCTTAGAATTCGGACATTTGGACCTCACACAGGAATGTATGGAGGTCATAAAACAAGCTAGGAAACAACCACAAGACATTGCTATGTAAATAAGTGGAAAAGATTTGTTTATTACTGCCATAATAAACAAATACAACCCTTGCACGCATCTGCTAAAGACATCGTCAGCTACCTACTGCACTTACAAAAGTCAAAGCTAGCTTTTTCATCCATTAAAATACATCTCACCGCAATTTCAGCTTATCTGCAAATTACGCACTCAACATCACTATTTAGGATCCCAGTCATAAAGGCTTTTATGGAGGGTCTGAAGAGAATTATCCCACCAAGGACGCAACCAGTTCCTTCGTGGAACCTTAACATTGTCTTAACAAGGCTCATGGGTCCACCGTTTGAACCCATGCATTCATGTGAGATACAATACTTAACATGGAAAGTAGCTTTTCTAATTGCCATCACATCTCTAAGAAGAGTAAGTGAGATACAAGCATTTACCATACAAGAACCCTTTATTCAGATACACGAGCATAAAGTAGTTTTACGAACAAATCCTAAGTTCTTACCAAAAGTCATATCACCGTTCCACTTGAATCAAACAGTAGAACTACCAGTGTTCTTTCCAGAGCCAGATTCTGTAGCTGAAAGAGCACTACATACATTAGACATCAAAAGAGCGTTAATGTACTACATTGACAGAACAAAACAAATTCTGAAAACAAAACAATTGTTCGTTGCTTTCCAAAAACCTCATACAGGGAACCCAATATCCAAACAAGGCATTGCTAGATGGATAGTTAAATGCATTCAAACCTGTTATCTCAAAGCAAAAAGAGAACTGCCTATAACGCCAAAGGCACACTCAACTAGAAAGGAAGGTGCTACCATGGCCTTTCTAGGAAACATTCCAATGACTGAAATATGTAAGGCAGCCACATGGTCTACGCCTCATACGTTTACCAAGCACTACTGCGTGGATGTGTTAACAGCACAACAAGCCACAGTAGGACAAGCAGTACTACGAACTTTGTTTCAAACAACTTCAACTCCTACAGGCTGAACCACCGCTTTTGGGGAGATAACTGCTTACTAGTCAATGCAAAGCATGTGTATTTGCAGCTACACATGCCATCGAACGGAAAATGTCACTTACCCAGTGTACATCTGTTCGTGGCATGAGACGCTGCAGATTCACATGCGCCCGCCCGCCTCCCCGGGAGCCTGTAGCCGTTTGAAGTTGATCTTGAACATTTGTAAATTTGTAAATATATCGCTTTAAACCACATTATGTACATACATATTTACTCCATTGCATGGGCACTATTACTATAATACACAACTCGTACCTCACCCTCTACGGGGAAAACAATCTAAGATGGAGTCGACGCCCATGCGCAATGGAGCCGAGAGGGGAGGAGTCCCTCGATCTCGTGACTCGAAAAGACTTCTTTGAAGAAAAACAACTTGTAACAATCCTAGCCCAACACTAGATGGCGGGATGTGCAAAGCATGTGAATCTGCAGCGTCTCATGCCACAAACAGATGTACACTGGGTAAGTGACATTTTCCATATATATATATATATATATATATATATTCGATGGCATGTGTAGCTGCAGATACACATGCTGTGCATTAGTCCACCATCTAGTGTTGGGCTCGGAGTGTTACAAGTTGTTTTTGTTCGAAGAAGTCTTTTCGAGTCACAGGATTGAGTGACTCCTCCTCTTCGGTTCCATTGCGCATGGGCATCGACTCCATTGTTAGATTATTTACTTTCCGCCGTCAGGTTCGGACGTGTTTCCTCTTGCTCCGAGATTTCGATCCGGAAAACTTTGTAAAACTCTCTTTTCGTCGGTATTGTATCGATCAGGTTCATATTCTTCCATCGATTCAGCAGTACAGTCGGGAAAATACCTTTATTCACCCAGGCCTATCCGGACCGACCGCGTGGAAAGCCTCATGAATTGGACTCCATTCCGCTTCTGTCCTCGGTGCCACGCGAAGTACCCGTACACAGACCAGCATTTGGTTTGCAACCTCTGCCTTTCCCCATACCATCGGGAAGAAAACTGCGAGGCCTCTCTATCCTTCCGATCGAAAAAGACTCTCAGAGACTGACGAGCAAGAAGGCTCAGAATGGCGTCGAAGAGGGGGGGAACATCTTCACGTCGAAGAGGAAGAATTGATGCAGACACTAGTCTCAGTTCGAGATTCAGAGTTGGAGCAGGAATCGGAAAAGACAGACCAGTCACAGCAGGACATTTGAGTACTTCTGCCCCTGCACCTTCACAAAAGAAAATTAAAAAGGCCTTGGATACGCCCCTGCCGGAACGCCACGGCTCGGCCCGAAAAAAGACTGTCTGTGACCGACCTCTCAGTTGAGCACTGAAAAAGGCCACTCCTCTGAAAACCTCTGAGATGACAAAAAGCTCAGTTTCTGACTCCAGTAGACCTCAAATTTCAGAGTCGAAAATAAAAAAGCCAGTTTGGGAGACAAAACCTTCGTCGTCCTCATCTTTTTCAATCCTGAAAAAGCATGCTTCGGAGCCAAAAAGACCAACATACACAGAGGAGCATGGACTTTCGAAAAGACTTAAAGAAAGCCACAACTCCACTGAAGAGGAGTTAGAGATAGTACCAATTCTAGAAATTATGGATGAAAGGCAATCCAAGATCCACATCCATAAAGAAACAGGAAGAATTCTTACAGCACTGCCTTTAAAATCCAAGATGAAGCTAGCTTTTCAGGAGGAATTGGACGCTTTGCAGCCTCCAGCTAAAGTGCCCAAACCACCACCTCTTAAGTCTTCTCCTCCTCACTCTACTCCTCATTCCCCCCACCTACCTACCTCTCCTCCAGCCAGCCCTACACCAGTGTCACCCACTCATTCATGAGATTCACAACAGGACACTGTTGATCCATGGGATCTTTATGACCCCGATCCCATTCCAAGTACTGATCTAGACAGCTGTCCCTCTAAACCATCACCACCTGAGGATAGTACTGTCTATAACCAGGTAATAGCTAGGGCTGCAGCATATCATGGTGTTACCATGCATACAGAGCCACTAGAAGAGGATTTTTTACTCAACACTCTATCCTCAACTCATTCTAGGTAACAATGCCTCCCAATGCTCCCAGGCATGGTAAAACATGCAGATCAGATCTTTAACGAACTGGTAAAGGCACGCATCATAACACCTAGAATAGAGAAGAAATATAAAACGGCACCCTCTGAACCTGATTATATCTCCCATCAGGTACCTCCTGATTCTGTTGTAATTAGCGCTGCCAGGAAGAGGGCAAATAGTCAGTCATTAGGAGATGCACACCCTGCTGATAAAGAAAGCAGGAAATTTAATGCTGCAGGGAAAAGAGTTGCGTTCCAGGCAGCAAATCAGTGGAGGATAGCCAATTCGCAAGCACTATTAGCTCACTATGACAGAGCCCATTGGGACGAGATGCATTAGATAATACAGCATCTCCCCAAAGAACACCAGAAAAGGGCACAACAGGTAGTGGAGGAAGGGCAAGCCATTACAAACAACCAGATAAGATCTGCCCTAGATGCAGCAGATACCGCTGCTAGGAGTGTCAACACTGCAGTCACTATACGCAGACATGCATGGCTCTGATCTTCTGGATTCAAGCCAGAAATACAGCAGGCTGATTTGAACATGCCGTTCGATAAAAAAACATCTTTTTGGGCCAGAAGTAGACAGCCATCGAAAAATTGCGAAAAGACTCTGACACAGCAAAGGCAATGGGTGCACTCTACTCTCCACCATATAGGGGGTCATTTCGTAAACCTCAGTTTCGAGGTGGTTTCAGAACACAGCCCTCAGAGGCATCAGCCAACCTACCAACAGCAGTACCAACGTGATATTTTTAGAGGCACATATAGAGGACAATACCCCAAAAATAGAGGGAAATTCCAGGCCTCTAAGCAGCCTCCACAGCACCCAAAACAGTGACTTTCCTCATTCCTTTCCACTCCACACCTCTCCTGTGGGGGGGAAGACTACAACAGTTCCACACAAATTGGCAAAATATTACCAAAGAAAACTGGGTGCTATCAATTATCCGCAATGTCTGTTGCTTAGAATTGATAAACACTCCACCAAATATTCCACCAAGGTTACACAAACTATCCACAGAACACACAATTCTGTTACAAGAAGAGGTCCAGTCTCTACTACCAATAGAATTTGTTCCACAATCTCAGATAGGAACATGAGTTTATTCACTATACTTTCTAATTCCCAAAAAAGATGGCACCCTCAGGCCAATATTAGACCTCAGGCCCCTCAATCTTTACATCCTGTCAGAACATTGTCACATGGTAACTTTACAGGATGTCATACTACTACTACAAAAACAAGATTTCATGACAGCCTTAGTCCTCAAGGATGCGTATTTTCACATACCATCCATCCTGCACACAGAAAGTACCTCAGGTTTGTCATTCAGGGAAAACACTACCAATTGACAGTGTTACCCTTTGGAATAACAACAGCACCAAGGGTATTCACAAAGTGCTTGGCAGTAGTGGCAGCCTACCTAAGAAAACCACATACACATCTCTTTCCATATCTAGACGATTGGCTAATAAAATCAAGCAGTCATACACAATGCCAAAATCAAACCTTACCCACACTAGGCTTCTCAATAAACTACCAAAAATCACACCTTCAACCAGCACAAATACAACAGTCTTTGGGTGCAATACTACATACTCAACAAGCTCTAGCATATCCAAATATACAAAGGATACACGCTTTCCAAAATATAATCACACAAATACAAACAAATCAACAATACACTGTCCGATTTGTCATGAAACTTTTAGGAATAATGGCATCATGTATTGCAGTTGTTCCAAAGGCAAGACTAAACATGCGGCCCTTACAACAGTGCCTTGTACAACAACGGTCACAGGCACATGGTCAACTCCAAGATCTAGTGTTGATAGACCACCAAACATATATGTCCCTTCAGCGGTGGCATTCCACAAATCTAAGCAAAGGGCAGCCATTTCAAGACCCTGAGCCTCAGACCATAATTACAACAGATGCATCAGTGATTGGTTGGGGAGCTCACATAAACAATCACAACATTTAAGGGCAGTGGAATGTCAAACACAAACAGCTACACATAAACCACTTGGAGTTATTAGCTGTATTTCTAGCACTTAAAGCTTTTCAACCTCTTCTCACCCAGACGAATGTTCTTATCAAAACGGACAACATGCCAACCATGTATTAGCTCAACAAACAGGGAGGGACACATTCATCCCAACTATCCCTTCTAGCCCAGAAAATTTGGAAATGGGCAATCCACAACCAAATTCATCTATTGGCACAATACATTTCAGGCATAGACAATCATTTGGCAGATATCCTCAGCAGAAATTACCAACAAACTGACGAATGGGAGATTCATCCTCAAGTACTTCAAAAACACTTTCAAAAGTGGGTAACACCAAACATAGACCTGTTCGCAACAAGCGAAAACACAAAATGTCAAAACTTCGAATCTAGACACCCACATCCCCTATCCAAGGCCATGCTCTATGGATCAATTGGTCAGGGATATTTGCATACGCTTTTCCCCCTCTCCCATGCCTTCCGTTTCTAGTCAACAAGTTGCATCAGACTTCACTCAACATGATATTCATAGCACCAACATGGGCACGTCAGTCGTGTTACACAACATTATTAGATCTGTCGGTAGTACCACACTCCAAACTCCCATCCAGACCAGATCTGTTGACACAATACAGAGGTCAAATCAGGCATCCAAATCTCAAGACATTCAATCTAGCAATTTGGCTCCTGAGGTCCTAGTTTGGATATTTACAACTCATATCAGAATGTATAGAAGTTATTAAGCAAGCAAGAAAACCCACTACAAGACAGTGCTATGCAAGCAAATGGAAAAGATTTGTATATTACTGTCAATCCAAAAATATAGACCCTCTTACAGCATCAATACAAGGTATTGTATGTTATTTACTTCATTTACAAAAATCAAATTTAGCATTATCTTCAATAAAAATACATCTTACTGCAATTTCAGCATATCTACAAAATATACAACATCGCTCTTTATTTAGAGTTCCTGTCATGAAAGCTTTCATGGAAGGCTTAAAATGCATTATTCCACCCAGCACACCACCAGTTCCTTCTTGGAATCTAAATATAGTGCTTACAAGACTTATGGAACCACCATTTGAGCCCATGCACTTGTGTCAAATTCAGTTTCTAACATGGAAAGTTGCCTTCCCAATGGTAATTACTTATTTACGAAGAGTAAGTGAAATCCAAGCTTTTACTCTTGAGGAACCTTTCTTCCAAGTACACAAACACAAGGTTGTACTAAGAACTAATCCAAAATTTCTACCAAACGTTGTCACCATTTCATATAAATCAAACAGTGGAACTGCCAGTCTTCTTCCCACAGCCAGATTCTGTGGCAGAAAGAGCTCTACATACATTAGAGATCAAGAGAGCTTTAATGTACTATATAGACAGAACAAAACCGTTCAGAAAGAGTAAATAACTATTTGTAGCTTTCCAAAAACCACATACAGGCAATCCTATATCAAAACAAGGGATAGCAAGATGGATTGTAAGGTGCATCCAAACATTTTATATCAAAGCAAAAAGACAGCTTTTAGTTACTCCCACAGCACATTCTACACGAAAAAAAAGGTGCAACAATGGCTTTCTTGGGGAATATACCAATAGTCGAAATATGTAAAGCAACTACATGGTCAACACCACATACATTCACAAAACACTACTGTGTGGACGTATTATCACGACAACAAGCCGCAGTAGGCCAAGCTGTTCTAAGAACATTATTTCAAACAACTTCAACTCCTACAGGCAGACCACCGCTAATTTATGGGAGGACAAACTGCTTTGTAGTCTATGCACAGCATGTGTATCTGCAGCTACACATGCCATCAAACGGAAAATGTCACTTACCTAGTGTACATCTGTTCGTGGCATGTTCTGCTGCAGATTCACATGCACCCTCCCTCCTCCCCAGAAGCCTGTAGTCGTTCAAGTTATAAACATTTGTACATATGTATATACATATACATTTACAATTGCATGGACATCTCTTACTTTATACCTATATACTCTATTGCTCCTTCCTTTACCCTCTGCGGTTAAACACTCTAACAATGGAGTCGATGCCCATGCGCAACGGAACTGAAGAGGAGGAGTCACTCAGTCCTGTGACTCGAAATGACTTCTTTGAACAAAAACAACTTGTAACACTCCGAGCCCAATAGCAGAATCTGCAGCAGAACATGCCACGAACAGATGTACACTAGGTTAGTGACATTTTCCATATATACACACACACACACACACATATGCACACACTCTCTCTCTCACACTGTCTTGCACACTCACTCTTTTTGCCTGTTTTTAAGATGCAACTACGACTGAAGTGCCCTGGGTTCCTGCTAACCAGGTCCCCAGTGTCCGTGTTCCTTCCCTAAAACTAAGACACCTGGTCATTTGATCCCCAAATGACCAGGCCCATAAGCCCCTAGTATATGGTACCCCTGCTACCTAGGGCATGGGTACTGAAGAGGGCCCCACAGAGCTGCAGCACAACTTGAGCCACTCTCTGTCATGGGCTACTCGTCATTTATGTCTTTGGCCCACTGGAACTGCAAAGTGGTCTAGATTCTTGTAGGTTCTGCCTTGACCAAGGTAAGGGCAGCCCTTTCTGGTAACCACAATGCTGCTGACGAAGGAATGCCAAAAGGTAGTCTGTGCCCTCCAGAAGGAGTCCCAGAGGAAAAAACCCAAAAGGGAAAAACCTCTATAGCAGGAACTCCCTGGAACAAAAAAGAAGCAAAAAGGTAAGTCTTCCAACCAGAAAAACAATACTGGAAGAAGCTGGAACAAGCGAGGCGAAAAATAAACTGAGAAAAAAATAACAGGAGCGAAGACCACCACCAAAGGATGTGTTGCAGCACAAGGAGAACAAGAATCACACACCTTATATACCCTAAAACAGGAAATGACCAACAGGAAGAAGAAAGACACCATATTGTATTGGGAATGAAGCATAGTAGAATATAGAGAGAAAGCACCATTTTGAAAAAGGGTCCTAAGGCATGCAGGGAAAAAGAAAGGCATGCTTGGAGAAAGGAGAGCATGGCTGCTAAGTGTGTAAATAAGAACAAGAGGAAAAGGAGAAAGAAAAGAAGAAAGGAACAGGCTGCACCAGGTATGTGAGGGGTTGGGGGGGAAGGTGCCCACGTCTAATATCAAGGGTGCGCCGCGCCCAAAACTCACTGATGCCCCATGCCCACTTTAAGGCCTCGTGCGAGGAAATAAGGAACAGAAGGGGCACGCCACGCCCGGCTGCCAGGAACCGCGCCCGAGCTGGACACTCTGAGGGACCCAGCACCAACCTTATGCACACTGCCATTGCAGGCTGCGTGACAAGGTGCTCCCAAAATAGAAAATGACATGGCACACAGCCTTTGTGCCATGTCCCCTAACACTGCATGCAATATATGTAAGTTACCCCTCTTGCAGGCCTTACAGCCCTAAGGCAGGGTGTGTTATATTACATGTGATGGCATCTCATAATAATAAACCCTCACTGATTCCATTGATGGATTTATTAAGAAATACACACGGTGGGCACCCTAGAGGTGCCCCCTGAAAACCTACCAGCTACTAGTGTGTTGACTGACTGGTCCTGACCAGTTCAGGCACTACAGACACGTTTCTGGACCCCCACAGTGAGAGCCAGTGCTCTTGAGGTCCAGAGACAAAAGCCTGCACTGGACAGAGGTGTTACCCCCTCTCCCAGGCAGGATGGACATTTCAGGGAGCTTCAAAGGCCTTTCCGCCTTTTTAATACAACCCAGGCCTTGCTGCCTTTGTAATGCAACCCAGGTCTTTCCAGATGGTGGAGATGACCAACCCCCACTGTCTTGACCCCACTACTGGTGGCAGCACAGGAGGGAAAATTAAATTGAGGAGTCCCCACTTAATACCGCTAAAGTGGACGTACATTTTAAATTCCTCCATCTTGTTTGGTCAGCCAATTGGCTACCACCTGGCACACCCTGTTATGCCCCTAAGTTGAGTGTTTAGGTGACACCTGTAGGAAGTTGGCTCTGTATGTGCTATTTCAAAGTAAGGAATAGCATGCACAGAGTCCAAGGGTTCCCCTTAGAGGTAAAATAGTGGTAAAAAGAGATAATACTAATACTCTATTTTGTGGTAGTGTGGTCGAGCAGTAGGCTTATCCAAGGAGTAGTGTTAAGCATTTGTTGTACATACACAGACAATAAATGAGGTACACGCACTCAGAGACAAATCCAGCCAATAGGTTTTTATATAGAAAAATATCTTTTCTTAGTTTATTTTAAGAACCACAGGTTCAAATTCTACATGTAATATCTCATTCGAAAGGTATTGCAGGTAAGTACTTTAGGAACTTCAAATCATCAAAATTGCATGTATACTTTTCAAGTTATTCACAAATAGCTGTTTTAAAAGTGGACACTTAGTGCAATTTTCACAGTTCCTAGGGGAGGTAAGTATTTGTTAGTTTTACCAGGTAAGTAAGACACTTACAGGGTTCAGTTCTTGGTCCAAGGTAGCCCACCGTTGGGGGTTCAGAGCAACCCCAAAGTCACCACACCAGCAGCTCAGGGCCGGTCAGGTGCAGAGTTCAAAGTGGTGCCCAAAACGCATAGGCTAGAATGGAGAGAAGGGGGTGCCCCGGTTCCGGTCTGCTTGCAGGTAAGTACCCGCGTCTTCGGAGGGCAGACCAGGGGGGTTTTGTAGGGCACCGGGGGGGACACAAGCCCACACAGAAATTTCACCCTCAGCAGCGCGGGGGCGGCCGGGTGCAGTGTAGAAACAAGCGTCGGGTTTGCAATGTTAGTCTATGAGAGATCTCGGGATCTCTTCAGCGCTGCAGGCAGGCAAGGGGGGGATTCCTCGGGGAAACCTCCACTTGGGTAAGGGAGAGGGACTCCTGGGGGTCACTTCTCCAGTGAAAGTCCGGTCCTTCGGGTCCTGGGGGCTGCGGATGCAGGGTCTCTCCCAGGCGTCGGGACTTTAGGTTCAAGGAGTCGCGGTCAGGGGAAGCCTCGGGATTCCCTCTGCAGGCGGCGCTGTGGGGGCTCAGGGGGGACAGGTTTTGGTACTCACAGTATCAGAGTAGTCCTGGGGTCCCTCCTGAGGCGTCGGATCTCCACCAGCCGAGTCGGGGTCGCCGGGTGCAGTGTTGCAAGTCTCACGCTTCTTGCGGGGAGCTTGCAGGGTTCTTTAAAGCTGCTGGAAACAAAGTTGCAGCTTTTCTTGGAGCAGGTCCGCTGTCCTCGGGAGTTTCTTGTCTTTTCGAAGCAGGGGCAGTCCTCAGAGGATGTCGAGGTCGCTGGTCCCTTTGGAAGGCGTCGCTGGAGCAGGATCTTTGGAAGGCAGGAGACAGGCCGGTGAGTTTCTGGAGCCAAGGCAGTTGTCGTCTTCTGGTCTTCCGCTGCAGGGGTTTTCAGCTGGGCAGTCCTTCTTCTTGTAGTTGCAGGAATCTAATTTTCTAGGGTTCAGGGTAGCCCTTAAATACTAAATTTAAGGGCGTGTTTAGGTCTGGGGGGTTAGTAGCCAATGGCTACTAGCCCTGAGGGTGGGTACACCCTCTTTGTGCCTCCTCCCAAGGGGAGGGGGTCACAATCCTAACCCTATTGGGGGAATCCTCCATCTGCAAGATGGAGGATTTCTAAAAGTCAGAGTCACCTCAGCTCAGGACACCTTAGGGGCTGTCCTGACTGGCCAGTGACTCCTCCTTGTTTTTCTCATTATTTTCTCCGGCCTTGCCGCCAAAAGTGGGGCCTGGCCGGAGGGGGCGGGCAACTCCACTAGCTGGAGTGTCCTGCTGGGTTGGCACAAAGGAGGTGAGCCTTTGAGGCTCACCGCCAGGTGTGACAATTCCTGCCTGGGGGAGGTGTTAGCATCTCCACCCAGTGCAGGCTTTGTTACTGGCCTCAGAGTGACAAGGGCACTCTCCCCATGGGGCCAGCAACATGTCTCGGTTTGTGGCAGGCTGCTAAAACTAGTCAGCCTACACAGATAGTCGGTTAAGTTTCAGGGGGCACCTCTAAGGTGCCCTCTGGGGTGTATTTTACAATAAAATGTACACTGGCATCAGTGTGCATTTATTGTGCTGAGAAGTTTGATACCAAACTTCCCAGTTTTCAGTGTAGCCATTATGGTGCTGTGGAGTTCGTGTTTGACAAACTCCCAGACCATATACTCTTATGGCTACCCTGCACTTACAATGTCTAAGGTTTTGTTTAGACACTGTAGGGGTACCATGCTCATGCACTGGTACCCTCACCTATGGTATAGTGCACCCTGCCTTAGGGCTGTAAGGCCTGCTAGAGGGGTGTCTTACCTATACTGCATAGGCAGTGAGAGGCTGGCATGGCACCCTGAGGGGAGTGCCATGTCGACTTACTCGTTTTGTTCTCACTAGCACACACAAGCTGGCAAGCAGTGTGTCTGTGCTGAGTGAGAGGTCTCCAGGGTGGCATAAGACATGCTGCAGCCCTTAGAGACCTTCCTTGGCATCAGGGCCCTTGGTACTAGAAGTACCAGTTACAAGGGACTTATCTGGATGTCAGGGTCTGCCAATTGTGGATACAAAAGTACAGGTTAGGGAAAGAACACTGGTGCTGGGGCCTGGTTAGCAGGCCTCAGCACACTTTCAATTGTAAACATAGCATCAGCAAAGGCAAAAAAGTCAGGGGGCAACCATGCCAAGGAGGCATTTCCTTACACAACCTCCCCCCAAACGAAAGAGGATGAGACTAACCTTTCCCAAGAGAGTCTTCATTTTCTAAGTGGAAGAACCTGGAAAGGCCATCTGCATTGGCATGGGCAGTCCCAGGTCTGTGTTCCACTATAAAGTCCATTCCCTGTAGGGAGATGGACCACCTCAACAGTTTAGGATTTTCACCTTTCATTTGCATCAGCCATTTGAGAGGTCCGTGGTCAGTTTGAACTAGGAAGTGAGTCCCAAAGAGGTATGGTCTCAGCTTCTTCAGGGACCAAACCACAGCAAAGGCCTCCCTCTCAATGGCACTCCAACGCTGCTCCCTGGGGAGTAACCTCCTGCTAATGAAAGCAACAGGCTGGTCAAGGCCATCATCATTTGTTTGGGACAAAACTGCCCCTATCCCATGTTCAGAGGCATCAGTCTGCACAATGAACTGCTTAGAATAATCTGGAGCTTTGAGAACTGGTGCTGAGCACATTGCCTGTTTCAGGGTGTCAAAGGCCTGTTGGCATTCCACAGTCCAGTTTACTTTCTTGGGCATTTTCTTGGAGGTGAGTTCAGTGAGGGCTGTCACAATGGATCCATATCCCTTCACAAACCTCCTGTAATACCCAGTCAAGCCAAGGAATGCCCTGACTTGAGTCTGGGTTTTTGGAGCTACCCAGTCCAGAATAGTCTGGATCTTGGGTTGGAGTGGCTGAACTTGGCCTCCACCTACAAGGTGGCCCAAGTAAACCACAGTTCCCTGCCCTATCTGGCATTTGGATGCCTTGATAGAGAGGCCTGCAGATTGCAGAGCCTTCAAAACCTTCCTCAGGTGGACCAGGTGATCCTGCCAGGTGGAGCTAAAGACAGCAATATCATCAAGATAAGCTGTGCTAAAGGACTCCAAGCCAGCAAGGACTTGATTCACCAACCTTTGGAAGGTGGCAGGGGCATTCTTTAAACCAAAGGGCATAACAGTAAACTGATAATGCCCATCAGGTGTGGAGAATGCTGTCTTTTCTTTTGCTCCAGGTGCCATTTTTATTTGCCAGTACCCTGCTGTCAAGTCAAAGGTACTTAGAAATTTGGCAGCACCTAATTTATCAATGAGCTCATCAGCTCTTGGAATTGGATGGGCATCTGTCTTGGTGACAGAATTGAGCCCTCTGTAGTCCACACAAAACCTCATCTCTTTCTTTCCATCTTTGGTGTGAGGTTTGGGGACTAAGACCACTGGGCTAGCCCAGGGGCTGTCAGAGCGCTCAATTACTCCCAATTCCAGCATCTTGTGGACTTCCACCTTGATGCTTTCTTTAACATGGTCAGATTGTCTAAAGATTTTGTTCTTGACAGGCATGCTGTCTCCTGTGTCCACATCATGGGTACACAGGTGTGTCTGACCAGGGGTTAAGGAGAAGAGTTCAGGAAACTGTTGTAGGACTCTCCTACAATCAGCTTGCTGTTGGCCAGAGAGGGTGTCTGAGTAGATCACTCCATCTACTGTACCATCTTTTGGGTCTGATGACAGAAGATCAGGGAGAGGTTCACTCTCTGCCTCCTGATCCTCATCTGTTACCATCAACAGATTGACATCAGCCCTGTCGTGGAAGAGCTTAAGGCGGTTTACATGGATCACCCTCTTGGGGCTCCTGCTTGTGCCCAGGTCCACCAAGTAGGTGACCTGACTCTTCCTCTCCAGTACTGGGTAAGGGCCACTCCATTTGTCCTGGAGTGCCCTGGGAGCCACAGGCTCCAGAACCCAGACTTTCTGCCCTGGTTGGAACTCAACCAGTGCAGCCTTTTGGTCATACCAAAACTTCTGGAGCTGTTGGCTGGCCTCAAGGTTTTTGGTTGCCTTTTCCATGTACTCTGCCATTCTAGAGCGAAGGCCAAGTACATAGTCCACTATGTCTTGTTTTGGCTCATGGAGAGGTCTCTCCCAGCCTTCTTTAACAAGAGCAAGTGGTCCCCTTACAGGATGACCAAACAGAAGTTCAAAGGGTGAGAATCCTACTCCCTTCTGTGGCACCTCTCTGTAAGCGAAAAGCAGACATGGCAAGAGGACATCCCATCTCCTTTTGAGCTTTTCTGGGAGCCCCATGATCATGCCTTTTAATGTCTTGTTGAATCTCTCAACCAAGCCATTAGTTTGTGGATGGTATGGTGTAGTGAATTTATAAGTCACTCCACACTCATTCCACATGTGCTTTAGGTATGCTGACATGAAGTTGGTACCTCTGTCAGACACCACCTCCTTAGGAAAACCCACTCTGGTAAAGATACCAATGAGGGCCTTGGCTACTGCAGGGGCAGTAGTCGACCTAAGGGGAATAGCTTCAGGATACCTGGTAGCATGATCCACTACTACCAGGATATACATATTTCCTGAGGCTGTGGGAGGTTCTAGTGGACCAACTATGTCCACACCCACTCTTTCAAAGGGAACCCCCACCACTGGAAGTGGAATGAGGGGGGCCTTTGGATGCCCACCTGTCTTACCACTGGCTTGACAGGTGGGGCAGGAGAGGCAAAACTCCTTAACCATGTTGGACATATTGGGCCAGTAGAAGTGGTTGACTAACCTCTCCCACGTCTTGGTTTGCCCCAAATGTCCAGCAAGGGGAATGTCATGGGCCAATGTTAGGATGAACTTCCTGAACAGCTGAGGCACTACCACTCTCCTAGTGGCACCAGGTTTGGGGTCTCTGGCCTCAGTGTACAGGAGTCCATCTTCCCAATAGACCCTATGCGTTCCATTTTTCTTGCCTTTGGACTCTTCAGCAGCTTGCTGCCTAAGGCCTTCAAGAGAGGGACAGGTTTCTTGTCCCTTACACAGCTCCTCCCTTGAGGGTCCCCCTGGGCCTAAGAGCTCAACCTGATAAGGTTCAAGCTCCAAAGGCTCAGTTCCCTCAGAGGGCAGAACTTCTTCCTGAGAAGAGAGGTTCCCTTTCTTTTGCTGTGTTGCAGTTGGTTTCCCAGCTGACTTTCCTGTTCTCTTGGTAGGCTGGGCCATTCTTCCAGACTCCAGCTCTACTTGTTCACCCTGTGCCTTGCACTGTGCTCTTGTTTTCACACACACCAGTTCAGGGATACCCAGCATTGCTGCATGGGTTTTTAGTTCTACCTCAGCCCATGCTGAGGACTCCGGGTCATTTCCAAGCAGACAGTCCACTGGGATATTTGAGGAGACCACCACCTGTTTCAGGCCATTGACCCCTCCCCATTCTAAAGTAACCATTGCCATGGGATGTACTTTTCTCTGATTGTCAGCGTTGGTGACTGTGTAAGTTTTTCCAGTCAGGTATTGGCCAGGGGAAACCAGTTTCTCTGTCACCATGGTGACACTGGCACCTGTATCCCTCAGGCCCTCTATTCTAGTCCCATTAATTAAGAGTTGCTGTCTGTATTTTTGCATGTTAGGCGGCCAGACAGCTAGTGTGGCTAAATCCACCCCACCCTCAGAAACTAGAGTAGCTTCAGTGTGGACCCTGATTTGCTCTGGGCACACTGTTGATCCCACTTGGAGACTAGCCATACCAGTGTTACCTGGATGGGAGTTTGGAGTGGAACCTTTCTTGGGACAGGCCTTGTCTCCAGTTTGGTGTCCATGCTGTTTACAGCTATGACACCAGGCCTTTTTGGGATCAAAGTTTTTACCCTTGTACCCATTGTTTTGTGAAGAGGCTCTGGGCCCACCCTCCTGTGCAGGTTTTTGGGGGCCTGTAGAAGACTCTTTACTATTTTTAGTTTTGGTTGTCTCATCACCCTTCCCCTGGGGAGTCTTTGTGACCCCTTTCTTTTGGTCACCCCCTGTTGAAGTCTTGGACACCCTTGTCTTGACCCAATGGTCCGCCTTCTTTCCCAATTCTTGGGGAGAAATTGGTCCTAGGTCTACCAGATGCTGATGCAGTTTATCATTGAAACAATTACTTAACAGGTGTTCTTTCACAAATAAATTGTACAGCCCATCATAATTACTTACACCACTGCCTTGAATCCAACCATCTAGTGTTTTCACTGAGTAGTCAACAAAGTCAACCCAGGTCTGGCTCGAGGATTTTTGAGCCCCCCTGAACCTAATCCTGTACTCCTCAGTGGAGAATCCAAAGCCCTCAATCAGGGTACCCTTCATGAGGTCATAAGATTCTGCATCTTGTCCAGAGAGTGTGAGGAGTCTATCCCTACACTTTCCTGTGAACATTTCCCAAAGGAGAGCACCCCAGTGAGATCTGTTCACTTTTCTGGTTACACAAGCCCTCTCAAAAGCTGTGAACCATTTGGTGATGTCATCACCATCTTCATATTTAGTTACAATCCCTTTGGGGATTTTCAACATGTCAGGAGAATCTCTGACCCTATTTATGTTGCTGCCACCATTGATGGGTCCTAGGCCCATCTCTTGTCTTTCCCTCTCTATGGCTAGGATCTGTCTTTCCAAAGCCAATCTTTTGGCCATCCTGGCTAACTGGATGTCCTCTTCACTGGGGCTATCCTCAGTGATTTCAGAGGTGTTGGTCTCTCCTGTGAGGGAACCAGCATCTCTGACTATTATTTTTGGAGTCAGGGTTTGAGGGACCCTGTTCTCCCTAGATAGGACTGGTAGGGGGGAATTGTCCTCCAAGTCACTATCCTCTTCCTCTGAGTTGCCACCCTCAGAGGGGTTGGCCTTTTCAAACTCTGCCAAAAGCTCCTGGAGCTGTATTTTGGTAGGTTTGGGGCCCATTGTTATTTTCTTTATTTTACAGAGTGACCTTAGCTCCCTCATCTTAAGATGGAGGTAAGGTGTGGTGTCGAGTTCCACCACAGTCACATCTGTGCTAGACATTTTGCTTCTAAAAGTTGGAATACTTTTTAAGAATCTACAACTGGTTCTAGAATCTAATTCAAACTTTTACAAACTTTTAAGCTCTAAAAGAAATGCTAAACAGGATCTAACACAAGGCCCTAGCAGGTCTTTTAAGAATTTAGAAAACTTTTCAAATTGCAAAAATCAATTTCTAATGACAATTTTGGAATTTGTCGTGTGATCAGGTATTGGCTGAGTAGTCCAGCAAATGCAAAGTCTTGTACCCCACCGCTGATCCACCAATGTAGGAAGTTGGCTCTGTATGTGCTATTTCAAAGTAAGGAATAGCATGCACAGAGTCCAAGGGTTCCCCTTAGAGGTAAAATAGTGGTAAAAAGAGATAATACTAATGCTCTATTTTGTGGTAGTGTGGTCGAGCAGTAGGCTTATCCAAGGAGTAGTGTTAAGCATTTGTTGTACATACACAGACAATAAATGAGGTACACGCACTCAGAGACAAATCCAGCCAATAGGTTTTTATATAGAAAAATATCTTTTCTTAGTTTATTTTAAGAACCACAGGTTCAAATTCTACATGTAATATCTCATTCGAAAGGTATTGCAGGTAAGTACTTTAGGAACTTCAAATCATCAAAATTGCATGTATACTTTTCAAGTTATTCACAAATAGCTGTTTTAAAAGTGGACACTTAGTGCAATTTTCACAGTTCCTAGGGGAGGTAAGTATTTGTTAGTTTTACCAGGTAAGTAAGACACTTACAGGGTTCAGTTCTTGGTCCAAGGTAGCCCACCGTTGGGGGTTCAGAGCAACCCCAAAGTCACCACACCAGCAGCTCAGGGCCGGTCAGGTGCAGAGTTCAAAGTGGTGCCCAAAACGCATAGGCTAGAATGGAGAGAAGGGGGTGCCCCGGTTCCGGTCTGCTTGCAGGTAAGTACCCGCGTCTTCGGAGGGCAGACCAGGGGGGTTTTGTAGGGCACCGGGGGGGACACAAGCCCACACAGAAATTTCACCCTCAGCAGCGCGGGGGCGGCCGGGTGCAGTGTAGAAACAAGCGTCGGGTTTGCAATGTTAGTCTATGAGAGATCTCGGGATCTCTTCAGCGCTGCAGGCAGGCAAGGGGGGGATTCCTCGGGGAAACCTCCACTTGGGTAAGGGAGAGGGACTCCTGGGGGTCACTTCTCCAGTGAAAGTCCGGTCCTTCGGGTCCTGGGGGCTGCGGATGCAGGGTCTCTCCCAGGCGTCGGGACTTTAGGTTCAAGGAGTCGCGGTCAGGGGAAGCCTCGGGATTCCCTCTGCAGGCGGCGCTGTGGGGGCTCAGGGGGGACAGGTTTTGGTACTCACAGTATCAGAGTAGTCCTGGGGTCCCTCCTGAGGCGTCGGATCTCCACCAGCCGAGTCGGGGTCGCCGGGTGCAGTGTTGCAAGTCTCACGCTTCTTGCGGGGAGCTTGCAGGGTTCTTTAAAGCTGCTGGAAACAAAGTTGCAGCTTTTCTTGGAGCAGGTCCGCTGTCCTCGGGAGTTTCTTGTCTTTTCGAAGCAGGGGCAGTCCTCAGAGGATGTCGAGGTCGCTGGTCCCTTTGGAAGGCGTCGCTGGAGCAGGATCTTTGGAAGGCAGGAGACAGGCCGGTGAGTTTCTGGAGCCAAGGCAGTTGTCGTCTTCTGGTCTTCCGCTGCAGGGGTTTTCAGCTGGGCAGTCCTTCTTCTTGTAGTTGCAGGAATCTAATTTTCTAGGGTTCAGGGTAGCCCTTAAATACTAAATTTAAGGGCGTGTTTAGGTCTGGGGGGTTAGTAGCCAATGGCTACTAGCCCTGAGGGTGGGTACACCCTCTTTGTGCCTCCTCCCAAGGGGAGGGGGTCACAATCCTAACCCTATTGGGGGAATCCTCCATCTGCAAGATGGAGGATTTCTAAAAGTCAGAGTCACCTCAGCTCAGGACACCTTAGGGGCTGTCCTGACTGGCCAGTGACTCCTCCTTGTTTTTCTCATTATTTTCTCCGGCCTTGCCGCCAAAAGTGGGGCCTGGCCGGAGGGGGCGGGCAACTCCACTAGCTGGAGTGTCCTGCTGGGTTGGCACAAAGGAGGTGAGCCTTTGAGGCTCACCGCCAGGTGTTACAATTCCTGCCTGGGGGAGGTGTTAGCATCTCCACCCAGTGCAGGCTTTGTTACTGGCCTCAGAGTGACAAGGGCACTCTCCCCATGGGGCCAGCAACATGTCTCGGTTTGTGGCAGGCTGCTAAAACTAGTCAGCCTACACAGATAGTCGGTTAAGTTTCAGGGGGCACCTCTAAGGTGCCCTCTGGGGTGTATTTTACAATAAAATGTACACTGGCATCAGTGTGCATTTATTGTGCTGAGAAGTTTGATACCAAACTTCCCAGTTTTCAGTGTAGCCATTATGGTGCTGTGGAGTTCGTGTTTGACAAACTCCCAGACCATATACTCTTATGGCTACCCTGCACTTACAATGTCTAAGGTTTTGTTTAGACACTGTAGGGGTACCATGCTCATGCACTGGTACCCTCACCTATGGTATAGTGCACCCTGCCTTAGGGCTGTAAGGCCTGCTAGAGGGGTGTCTTACCTATACTGCATAGGCAGTGAGAGGCTGGCATGGCACCCTGAGGGGAGTGCCATGTCGACTTACTCGTTTTGTTCTCACTAGCACACACAAGCTGGCAAGCAGTGTGTCTGTGCTGAGTGAGAGGTCTCCAGGGTGGCATAAGACATGCTGCAGCCCTTAGAGACCTTCCTTGGCATCAGGGCCCTTGGTACTAGAAGTACCAGTTACAAGGGACTTATCTGGATGTCAGGGTCTGCCAATTGTGGATACAAAAGTACAGGTTAGGGAAAGAACACTGGTGCTGGGGCCTGGTTAGCAGGCCTCAGCACACTTTCAATTGTAAACATAGCATCAGCAAAGGCAAAAAAGTCAGGGGGCAACCATGCCAAGGAGGCATTTCCTTACAACACCCCTGAGCCCTAGAACTCCGATTCCTGCCAACCTAAGAAGAGCTGGACACTACATAGTCTCATCAGCAGAGAAGACTGCACACACCAAGTGACTTGGCCCCAGCCCTACCGGCCTGCAGCCCTCGACGATTCTGCACCAAAAGGCAACCTGTCCTGCAGCCCAGCGACCTCCAAAGCTTTGGGAGAACTGCTTGCCTTTGACAAAGATCAAGATCTCCCAGGAACAGTGGATTTGTACAAGAAACCAACCTTAAAACAAAACGAACTCTGTCCTGAGGAACCGCAAAACCGCATCCAGACCCACCTCTGTACTAGACGCCTACAGCCAGAGTCTAAGTGGCCTACCGGTCCTGTGAAGTTTCCCCAGTTATTCCAAATCCACAGTGTGCTGACCCCTGCCAGACTCTGCCTCAAGGCCTGCAGCCTTAAGCAGAATACTCCCACCTGACCTACCCAGTAAGCTGTTCCCAAAGCCAAATGACACCCCTGCAACCGGAGCCCCTGGACCTTGGGGAGCTGGACTTTGTGTTCCTACATCTCCTAGCATCAGTACTTACCTGGGAACCTATGGATTTTCTTTGTTCAGCCTCCTGGCCCGAGCCTGCAGACTTTTTCCAAAATTGATCTTCCCCCATTGAATTGCATTGGGTGCCCGACGCTGTGTTGGCACTCTGCACCCAGCTGCTCCTGTGCCAGACAGGGTGTAAGTTTGGTGTTGTCTTGTGGCTCTCCCTGTGCTTACCTCAACCTCAGGAAATCGACCCATGACACCGCTTTACTTGCCTGTGAGGAGAGCATCTTCCGTTACCCCTAGTCTCAATTGGGTGTCCGACGCTGTGTTGGCACTCTGTACCCGCCCCTGTGTTGCTGAGGGTGCAAGTTTGGTGCTCCTTGTGGCCCCCAGTGCTTACCTCAACCCCAAGAGATTGACCCCTGACACCGCTTTACTCACTTGTGAGCGAGTTCACCCCCTGTCTCCATTGATTAACATTGGGCACCTGACTGCAAATTGGTATCCCTTATACCCAGGGCCTGTAAATTAAATGCTACTAGCGGGCCTGCAGCGCAGCTTCCGTCACCCACAGAAGTAGCCTTTCAAACCTGTCTGAGGCCTACCACAGCAGGGCCTGTGTGCACAGTTCCTGCCACAGGGACTTGGCATATACATTTACTTGCCAGGTGTGGAACTTCTCTTTTACTACATATGTCACCCTTAAGGTGGCCCCAGCAAGCCCTATGGGCAGGGTGCTGTGTATGTAAAAGGTAGGACATACATCATTATGGACTACATGTCCTAGTAGTGACAAATCGCCTATTTCGTTTCTCACTACTGTGAATTCCGCTCCTCTCATAGGATTGCATTGGAAATGCCCTAACATATGTTTAAGTGGTATTTTCTGATCTATGAGGGGTGTGGTAGGCTTGTTTGGCATGGTTGGAATAGTAATGAGAAATGCTGCTTACTGATGTAGGTGGATTTTTTTATTACAATTGTAGAAATGCCACTTTTAGAAAGTGGGCATTTCTCTGTGCTTATGACTGGTGTTTTGCAGCTAGACTCCAATCCATATCTGGGGCAGAGTGACAGCTGGGCTTTGTGCATACTTCTCAGACAGCCTGTACACAGGGATGGTGCAGGTGTCACAAGAATACATG
Source organism: Pleurodeles waltl (assembly GCF_031143425.1). Taxonomy (NCBI): domain Eukaryota; kingdom Metazoa; phylum Chordata; class Amphibia; order Caudata; family Salamandridae; genus Pleurodeles; species Pleurodeles waltl. The sequence goes on along the minus strand of NC_090443.1, from coordinate 296,356,843 downwards.
TGCATACTGAATGGTTTTCCCGGGCTGCGAAAGTTAGTGGCGATGAACACCTGCATCTGTAAAGGCTGTGCCCTGGCATCACACAAAGTCGTTGTTTACCCCCTACTGATACCTGGAAACAGTGCTGGAGAAGAAAGGGGACACTCCTGGAACTGGTTAGTGTGGGTTGCAACCCCTTCTCCCCATTTTGTGGAAGCTGCACAAAATGAGTATAAGTACCGGGCGTTCCCCCATATTTGTAGTCACTGAGTGGATCCTGCCAGACATAACTGTTATGCTGCTATAAGGAGCCTCCATCAGAGCTAAATTGTGGCCTTCTGGGTCATAAGGAGGACTGTTGCTCAGCTCTGAGAACCCTGATGTGCTGGCCCACTGCTGCTTTACTTCCCCTTGGACCTTTCCTGGTGATCTCTAGGGGCTGGGTGGTGTGCTCCCTTACCCCTTGTTTAGACTACTTCAAGGAGCGCTTCAGTGTTACCCTGCGTCAGAGTTTGAAGAGCTCTGTGATATCCCACGTCAGTGCGAGGAGAGATCTTTATGCCGTTTATTTACAGCGCTTAAAGAGCGCTGTATGGCCACCTGCAAGAGCATGTGAAGAGTGCTTTATGGCCGCTCAGAACAGCGCGTGAAGAGCACTTTAGTAGTGGTCTGCTGCAGGCTCCGGGAGCACCCCCATGTCACCATAGCTGTGTCCCCTCCCCGATGCAGAAAAAGTGGAGAGGAGCCAGCCGCCAGCCTGTCTGATAGATAGTGGAGCGCTCACCAGTGGGTGCGCCCCCTGGGCACAAGCCGGCACCTGTTTTGGTGCTTTCATCGTCGCGGCCCAGAGAGCTTGTACTTCCTGCCCGGGTGGAGAGGAAAGAGCGCGGATTGGGAAAGGCTCTGCCAGCTGCTGCCGGAGGCCAGGAGGACGTTGCATCGGGTTGGACGAGACCACCCAGCTTCCAGCCCAATGTACCGGAGAGAACTGCTACACCGCGTGGAGGTGGGCAGCTGCTGCACCAAACTGGAGTGCTTGAGCGTGGGGACTGACCAAGGTCTAAGGTCTCACCAGCAAAGGGGTTGGAGGCTGTCTTCCCTGACTTGGTGGCAGGTCGAGAGGAAGCCTTCGTCAGGGGATCCCTGCCCTTCCAGGATCGGGAGCACAGGAATCCGCAACTGCACTGCAAGAACACGGGCAGCTGGTGATTCCTTTCCCGCCCATAAGAAGGGAACCTGGAGCGGTCCCTCCACAGCGGCAAAGGAAGGGTAGGAAATAGAGGGTCCCCCCCTCCCCAGATTGGCCACGTGTTTGTTCGCGAGGCAGTGTGGGCTCAATAAGTAGGACGGGGTGGTGACCCTCAACGGAGGTCTCCGATCCTGCTAAAAGTACTGGAGGAATACTGTGCGCAGTGTAAGAGGAGCACAGGAGTTCCTGTGCGAACAGGTCTTGATTCGTATACTGCCCATCGTACAATATAAGGGCACGTGCGCGGTATTCCTGCACTAAGTCCCAATGGTGAGCGCGGTAGGGTGATTACAATATCTGTTGCATGGCGTTCTGCCTTTCCCCAATATGTTATTGCCCTCATCTTTTGTACGTCGCATTTCTTGCCATGACCTAAATCACGCACTGGGAGGCCAGGTTTGTTAATGACTTAAAGTAGGAGCGTGCTTCTTGGGATGAGCATTCATGATGATGTCTTGGCATTCATGACATAGTGTTTACTATGACATGTGCCTGATAGGAATGGTTCATTTTATGTGCAGTCATGATGGCGTCTTGGCATCTCTGATAATATGTTTATTCTGACGTGAATTTCTGGTTATAATGACAACCTGGCTGCAGCTGGTGTTGGTGAATACCAATAACTTATGTTTACGTGACTACCACTTACTTTCACAGAGTACTAGTAACCTCTGTGATATTCTGACAACTCCTTGTGTAGCAGGGTATTACCAATACATGTTATTTGTGGTCTAATTATGTTTTATGCAATACAGTTTATTTTTATATAACTTGTTTTCTCTTTGTGGTGTATTTATTGTGTCACGTCTGTTGTGTGTGTTGCGCAAACGCTTTACACGTCGTCTCTGGGATAAGTCTGACTGCTTGTGCCAAGCTACCAAGGGGGTGAGCAGGGGTTATCTTTGGTTTGTAGCTCCTTTACCCTGACTAGAATGGTAGGTTCTGCCTGGCTGAGACGCATACCCTATCCAACCAGAAACCACATTTCTACCTGAGCGGCCATCTGGAAGAGGTGGAGATCAGGGGACTCTGACGGATTTCAGGCTTCATGCCAATCTACTGGAGCTCTGGGAGATTCGGCTAGCATTTAAAGCGTTTCTTCCCTCTGTGAAAGGGACGTTAGTGCAAGTGTTCACGGACCCCACAACCATGTGGTTCTGCAACAAGTGGGATGGGGTCGTGGACACTTTTTTAAGAGGCCCTGCGTCTCTGGACCCTGGTGGTTCAACACCTGGCAGGTTCTCTGAATGCCAGGGCAGACAAACTCAGCTGTCCATGCTTAGTGGATCACGAATGATGTCTCCATTCAGAGGTGGCACAGCGACACTTTTAGCTGTGGAGACAGCCTTGGTTACATCTGTTCGCCTCCAAGGAGAACGCACATTGTCAGCTGTATTGCTGGTTGGAGTTTCCAAAGCAGCAATTGCTCGGAGATGCTTTTTATCTTGAATGGAACCTAAGCCACCTGTATCTCATTCCGCCCATACCACTCCTGCCAGGGTTCTCAAGAAGATCAGGAGCAACCGGGCCCATGTCATTATTGTGACTCCGGACTGAGCATGGAGAGGATCAAATCCTCAGCTTCTGAAAATGAGCATCGATCCTCTGATCAGGCTGCCCCTTTGGGAGGATCTTCTGTCACAACAGCAGGGAAAAGACTTTCTCACGAACCTGTCAAATCTCCGCCTCCTTGCGTGTAGGTTGAGTGGTTAATAGCTTTTGACCTTCCTCCTGAAGTCTGTGAAGTTATCTTCGTGGCCAGGAGTACCAAAATGGTATACGCCTGCTGTTGACAAAAATTTGTAAAATGTTGTGCCGAAATGTCTATCGACCCTCTTTGTGCAGAAATGTCTATCGACCCTCTTTGTGCTTCACTTTCTTATGTTCTTCTCTTTGTTCTCACCCTTGCCCAGGAGGGATTTTCTCTGGGCACTCTTAAGGGTTACTTCTCTGTTCTGTCCACCTTCCTGTTGCGGCCTGACCAACCCTCCTTATTTAAGTCCTCTATTGTAAATAGGTTTCTGAAAGGGCTTGTACATATGTTTCTCTCTTCGCAGTTTTGTTATGCCTCAGTGGGACCTGAAACTAGTACTCTCCTTGCTCATGTGTGCCCCCTTTGAGCCGCTACACAATTGTCCCCTCTGGCTACTTATCATCAAAACAGCCTTTCTAGTGGCAATAGCATATGCCAGAAGGGTGAGTGTGCTGCACGCTTTATCATCCAAACCTCCTCCTATCTCTTTGTGTTCCAAGACTAAGTGATGCTTCTCACCAGGGCCTCTTTCCTGTCAAAAGTGGTGACCCCATTCCATCTTGAGCAGACTATCATCCTGCACACCTTTTATGCTCCTCCACATTCTTCTAAAGAGGAGGAGCGATTCTACTATCTGAACCCAAAAAGAGCGTTGTCGTTCTACTTTGACCACACAAGAGTCCTGGGTGGATTACCAACTCTTTGTGGGCTATTTAGGAGCTAAGAAAGGTTGGGTAGTATAGAAACAAACCATTTCACGCAGGGTTGTTGTAGGAAGCTGGTCTGGTGTGTGGTGGGTACCTAAGGTACTTGCACCTTATACCAGGTCCAGGTATCCCCTATTTGTGTAGCATAGGCAGTGTCTAGAAGCCAGGCTCTCTAGAGGTAGCTGTCTGTGAGCAGCCAAGGTGTATCCAGGAGACATGCAAAGTTCATGCAATACCACTGTAGTCACACAGCACTTACATATATGAAAGAAAACACTTTGGGCATGATTATGACTTCGACGGAGGGGATTACTCCGTCCCAAAGGGGATGGATATCCTGCCCGCCGAATTACGAGTCCATTATATCCTATGGAACTCGTAATACCATGGGGGATATCCGTCACATATGGGACGGAGTAATCCGCTTCGCCGAAGTCGTTATCAGGCCCGTGGTGTTACAAAAATAAAGGTACTTTATTTTAGTGTAGGAAGGTAGCCTCTTTCTAGCCTTGTTACCCCCACTTTTGGCCTGTTTGTGAGTACATGTCAGGGTGTTTTTACTGTCTCACTGGGATCCTGCTAGCCAGGACCCCAGTGTTCATAGTTTGTGGCCTATATGTGTTCCCTCTGTGGTGCCTAACTGTATCACTGAGGCTCTGCTAACCAGAACCTCAGTGTTTATGGTCTCTCTGCTTTCTAAAATTGTCACTGCAGGCTAGTGACTAATTTTACCAATTCTCATTGGCACACTGGTAGACCCATATAATTCTCTTGTATATGGTACCTAGGTACCCAGGGTATTGGGGTTCCAGGAGATCCCTATGGGCTGCAGCATTTCTTTTGCCACCCATAGGGAGCTCAGGCAATTCTTACACAGGCCTGCCACTGCAGCCTGAGAGAAATAAAGTCCACATTATTTCACAGCACATAAGTGACTTATAAGTCACCTATATGTCTAACCCTCACTTGGTGAAGGTTGGGTGCCATGTTACTTAGTGTGTGGGCACCCTGGCACTAGCCAAAGTGCCCCCACATCGTTCAGGGCAAATTCCCCGGACTTTGTGAGTGCGGGGACAACATTACACGAGTGCACTATACATAGGTCACTAACTATGTATAGCGTCACAATGGTAACTCCAAACATGGCCATGTAACATGTCTAAGATCATGGATTTGTCACCCAAATACCATTCTGGTATTGGGGTGACAATTCCATGATCCCCTGGGTCTCTATACAGAACTCTGGTACTGGCAAACTGCCTTTCCGGGGTTTCCACTGCAGCTGCTGCTGCCAACCCCTCAGACAGGATTCTGCCCTCCTGGGGTCTGGGAAGGCAGAACAAAGGATTTCCTCTGAGAGAGGGTGTTACACCCTCTCCCTTTGGAAATAGGTGTGAAGGGCTGGGGAGGAGTAGCCTCCCCCAGCCTCTGGAAATGCTTTGATGGGCACAGATGGTGCCCATCTCTGCATAAGCCAGTCGACACCGGTTCAGGGATCCCCCAGCCCTGCTCTGGCATGAAACTGGACAAAGGAAAGGGGAGTGACCACTCCCCTGACCAGTACCTCCCAGGGGAGGTGCCCAGAGCTCCTCCAGTGGGTCCCAGACCGCTGCCATCTTGGATTCAGAGGTGTTGGGGGCACACTGGATTACTCTGAGTGGCCAGTGCCAGCAGGGGACGTCAGAGACCCCCTCTGATAGGCTCTTACCTCTCTTGGTAGCCAATCCTTCTTTCTTGGTAGCCAAACCTCCTTTTCTGGCCATTTAGGGTCTCTCCTCTGGGGTATTCTTCGAATAATGAATGCAAGAACTCACCAGAGATCCTCTGCACTTCCCTCTTCAACTTCTGCCAAGGATCGACCGCTGACTGCTCCAGGACACCTGCAAAACCGCAACAAAGTAGCAAGACGACTACCAGCAACATTGTAGCGCCTCATCCTGCCGGCTTTCTCAACTGTTTCCTGGTGGTGCATACTCTGGGGCTGTCTGCCTTCACCCTGCACTGGAAGCCAGGAAGAAATCTCCTGTGGGTCGACGGAATCTTCCCCCTGCTAACGCAGGCACCAAAAGACTGCATCACCCGTCCTCTGGGTCCCCTCTCATCCTGACGAGCATGGTCCCTGGAGCACAGGAGTTATATCCAAGTGACCCTCACAATCCAGTGATCCTTCAGTCCATGTTTGGTGGAGGTAAGTCCTTGCCCCCCCCACGCTAGGCTGCAAACCTGTGTACTGCGTGATTTGCAGCTGCTCCGGCTTCTGTGCACTTCTCCAAGGATTCCTTTGTGCATAGCCTAGCCTGGGTCCCCAGCACTCCGTCCTGCAGAGCTCAACCCTCGGAGTTGGACTCTGACGTCGTGGGACCCTCCTTTGTGACTCCGGTTCACAAATCTTCTAAGTACCTGCTCCGGTACTTCTGCGGGTGCTGCCTGCTTCTGTGGGGGCTCTCTGAGTTGCTGCGCGCCCCCTCTGTCTCCTCCTCCAAGGAGCGACATCCTGGTCCCCAGCAGCACCCAAAAACCTCTTGCTAGCTAGCAAGGCTTGTTTGCGGTATTTCTGGGTGGAAACATTTCGGCTTCTTCCACCCGGAGGCACCCTCTATGCACCTTCATCCGGGGTTTCCTGGGTTCCTGCCCGCCCTGGACACTATCGCGCCTCTTGGGCTTGGTCCCCTTGCCTTGCAGGTCCTCAGATCCAGGAATCTGTCTTCAGTGCTTTGCTGGTGTTTGTGGTTCTTGCAGAATCCCCCTATCACGACTATTGTGTCATATTGAGGTAGTATGGGTACTTTACTCCTACTTTTCAGGGTCTTGGGGTGGGGTATCTTGGACACCCTGATTGTTTGCTTACAGTCCCAGCGACCCTCTACAAGCTCCCATAGGTCTGGGGTCCATTCGTGATTTGCATTCCACTTTTGGAGTATATGGTTTGTGTTGCCCCTAGACCTATGTTCACCTATTGCATCCTATTGTAATTCTACACTGTTTACATTACTTTTCTTACTATTACTTACCTGTTTTGGGTTTGTGTACATATAACTTGTGTATATTACTTACCTTCTTACTGAGGGTACTCACTGAGATACTTGTGGCATATTGTCATAAAAATAAAGTACCTTTATTTTTAGTAACTCTGTGTATTGTGTTTTCTTATGATATTGTGCTATATAAGTGGTATAGTATGAGCTTTGCATGTCTCCTAGTTCAGCCTAAGCTTTGCCATAGCTAACTTCTATCTGCTAGAAACAGCTCTATTCTACTAATAAGGGATGACTGGACCTGGCAGAGGGTGTAGGTACCACAAGGTACCCACTATAAGCCAGGCCAGCCTCCTACATTTAGTGACACAATTACCAAAAAGTACTAGAGAGGCAACCCTACAATAGAAGTTAAGAAACACACTAGATATGTACACTAGTAATCAGAAATATGCATAAATAACAATAGAAAACAGTGCAACTAGCCACAGACAATAGTGACCCCAGGCGAGCCCAAACCATATACTAAAACAACAAAATGTGAATGCAGGACCCCACCTAGCTAAGTAGGATGTGTAGAGGGGAGTTGGGGGGACTAGGAAACTCCAAAGGTAAGTACCACAGCGACCAAGAAGAAAGTAGTAAGTTACTGGATTTTCCCCAAACCACCCAAAAGGACAAAAAGGAAAAAAAAGCAACACCCAGATAAGACTGTAAGAAACCAGCGGTGGATTCCTGAAGAGGTAGACCTGGACTTTGTCCTCTTCTTCCACAGAAGTCCCAGGAGTGTCCAGTGGTGGCAGGAGCTACTACCCACCCGTCTGTGGTTGCAGGAGTTGGTCGACGGTAGGACGAAGAAGATCAGCAATGCAGCCCTGGAGCCGTAGAAGAGATCCTGGAGGATGCAGTCGACGTCCCACGCTGGATAGAAGATTGCAGTCGGTCAGTGGCGTGGAATAAAAGCCACCAACAAGCCTTGGCAAAGGCAGAAGTCGCAGTGTAGCAAAGGTGGAGCTGCTGGGGACCAACAAGGTCCAGGAGGACTCAACCCATGCGGTGAGTCCTAGGGGGACCCTCAGCAAGACAGTCCACAGGAGAAAAGGCAGCCCCCACAGGAGACCCACTGGAAGAGGAACCAGGAGTCGCAGAGGAGCCCACGCAGCACATTGGAGAAAGGTCCCGTGCTGTAGGAGAAGCCCGCAGAGGGATGTGCGTCACAAGTAGGAGTGCCGGGGGCTCGGCTACATGCGCCTGAAGATCGCTAGGAGGAGATGCCAACAAGCGTTGGTAGCTGCAAGAGACGCGGTGCACGGGGGTACTGTCCTGCGTGGGAAGGAAAGGGCTTACCTCTACCAAAGTTGGGCAGCTGGCAGAGAGGACCAAAAGGACTACTCCAGACCACCACCCATAATGGAGGATCCTCGCAGCTCAGGATGAGAGGAGATCCACACAGCCCGTCGTTGTTGCAGTTGGTGCCTGGAGATGCAGGGGAGTGACTCCTTCATCCAAGGGAGATTCCTTCCTCCTTGTGCAGACTGAAGACTTGCCGCCCCCAGAGGATGCACAGCTGTAGAAATGTTGCAGAAGGTGGAAGGAGCCGTGGAAACAATGTTACAAGCAGGGCCTTCGTTATGGATGCAGATTGTCGGCTCCTGGAGTCTCCAGTTGCAGTTCCAGTGGCTATAAGTTGAAGTAGAGGTTGCAGAGGAGTCCTGCTGGAATCTTGCAAGCCAGATCTGAAGACCCTAAATAGCCCTGAAAGGGGCTCTCACGTCACCTACCTGACCTGGCCACTCAGAAGCCTCTGCCCACCATGGATTCAAGATGGCAGAATCAAGGGACCCTCTGGAGGAGCTCTGGGCACCACCCCTGCGGTGGTGATGGACAGAGGAGTGGTTAATCCCCTTTCCATTGTCCCGTTTTGTGCCAGAGCAGGGACTGGGCGTCCCTGAACCTGTGTAGACTGGTTTATGCACAACGGACACCAAATGTGCCCTTCAACGCATACCAGTGGCTTTGGGAGGATACCCCTCCCGAGCCATGTAACACCTATTTCCAAAGGGAGAGGGGGTTATCCCCCTCTCCCAAAGGAAAACCTTTGTTCTGCCTTCCTGGGCTTGAGCTGTTCAAGCAGCAGGAGGGCAGAAACCTGTCTGACGGGTGGTAGGAGCTTGGGCTGCCCGGAAAACCCCAGAAGGCTGGTAGGAACAATGCCAGGGGTCCTCTAAGGAGCCCCCAGAGTGCATGGAATCATACTTCCAATACTGGCAACGGTATTGAAGTATGATTCAGACATGTTTGATACCAGATATGCCTAGGTATGAAGCTGGACATAGATTGTGACCTAGGTCCAGTGCACGCTTAAAATGGCATCCCTGCACTCATGAAGTCCAGAAAAATGGAACTGGAGTTTGTGGGGGCACCTCTGCTAGTGCATGGGTGCCCTCACACACAGGTGCCTGCGCCCTGTCCTCTGGGCTAGGAGGGCCTACCCTAGGGGGGGACTTACAGTGAGCTGTAGTGAAAAGGTGCATGCACTTTTTCATGCAGGCTGCAATGGCAGGCCTTCAGTTACATTTTACATGGGCTCCCCATGGGTGGCATAATACATGCTGCAGCCCAGGGGGATCCCCTGGTACCCCCAATGCCCTGGGTACTATATACTAGGGAATTAAATGGGGCACCAGTATGCCAAATGTGGGGGTGTATGTGGTTCAAGTAACCAAGTTTAAAGGGAGAGAGCATAATCACTGGGGTCCAGGTTAGCAGGATCCCGGTGAACACAGTAAAGCACATTGAGAACAGGCAGAAAATGGGGGTAATCATGCCAAGAAAGAGGATACTTTCCTATAGTCGTTCTCTGTATAAGGATCTGCTACATCTTGGCTAAAAAGTAGCCTCCTGAGGGCTTACAGGCCCATTCCACCTGGGTAAAGGCTGTGACCATGGCGTTGGCTTGTAGAGTGCTGGTCCTGGACATCTGTCAGACTGCAACGTGGGTATCTCTGCACCCGTTTGCCAAACACTACTGCCTGTGCAGTCAGGTCTGCAGAGACAGACGTTTCGCCTGTTTGATCCTGCAGGGCTTTATAGTTTAGAAAATTTGTCTGCAGCCTACCACCAGAAGAGTATGGCTTCGGTTTCCTTTCAAAGGTAAGGAATCTGCAGCTAGAAGTCTCTATCACATGAACAAGTTACTTATCTTCGGTAGCGTATTATCTGGTAGAGACTATATCTAGATAGATTCCTTACACTCACCCATGCCTTCTTTCTCTGCAGACAGATTTCTAAGGTTGGGGTTAATCCCTTTCATGGCCCTAGTGTGGACACATATTTGTCAGTTCACTTCATGGTTCTGCATTCCTGGCATGGAAAGTCGTGAAAAGTAACCGTCAGCTGCCTGGTTGGTGCCTATATAGGTGACCACGACGTCACTTGTGGTGCCAACAATGCTGTGTGGAACCAGATAAAGCCAACTGACTGCACGCAGGGTTACTACTCATGCTAAAGTTTCCAGATTCAGATTGACTCCTGGGACATTCAAAGGTAAGGAATCTGCCACTATATTTAGTCTCCACCAGATAATGCGTTACCAAGTTAAAATGAAGGCTTTGTTTAATCAGTCTTTGAAAAATCTGGACTCTTATCTTGGAAGGTAGTTAACATAATCTATTGATTATCTACTAAATCTGTAAAACATGTGAAAGCAAGAAGATGAACTTCAAAAACTTTCCAGTAGTTGCACTATAGTACAACTTATTGATACAGGGGTGGGGGACTTAATTGTGCTAAAAGGTAGAATACCGGGAGATAATCCCTGCAACTAATCCATTTTTCAATGAAACAAAGTACTGTATTGTACCAGTTCTTGAATTATGTGGTATTGAAAGTGGCCACTATGTTTAACATTGTCTGTTTCCCCCAACTTGAAATGGATAGGAAACAATGGTAACAATGTCAGATGGAAGAAAAATATGCTGCAATGAACATTTAAATCAAGACAATATAAGCTTATGATGACATTCAGCTCTTTATAAATGGCATGATTTGTAGATGTAAAATAGGTTACACCTTTACAAATCAGTGGCAGAGACTGTAGGAATGTAGCATCTTCGAGACATAGTTACCTCCCCTTTTTGCCTAGTGTCAGTGTGTTTAAACTGTAATGTACTGGGAACCTACTAATCAGGACCCCAGTGTCTTTGTGCTCTCTAAATTTGGTTGCTGGTTAACTTTTACACCCCACAATTGGCATGCTGGTGCACCCATGTAAGTCCCTAGTATATGATACTTAAGTACCCAGGACATTGGAACTCTAGGGGACTCCCATGGGCTGCGGCTTGTACTGTGCCACCCATGGGAGCCCATACAAACTAAGTCTAAGTGCTAGGACTCTGCTTACCAGGCCCCAACACCAGTGTTCTTTCCCTAAACTGTACCTTTGTTACCACAATTGGCACAGCCCTGGCACCCGGATAAGTCCCTTGTAAATGGTACCCCTGGTACCAAGGGCCCTAATGCCAGGGAAGGTCTCTAAGGGCTGCAGCATGTCTTATGCCACCCTGGGGATCCCTCACTCAGCACATGCACACTGCCTCACAGCTTGCGTGTGCTGGTGGGGAGAAAATGACTAAATCGACATGGCACTCCGCTCAGAGTGCCATGCCAACCTCACACTGCCTGTGGCATAGGTAAGTCACCCCTCTAGCAGGCCTTACAGCCCTAAGGCAGGGTGCACTATACCACAGGTGAGGGCATATGTGCATGAGCACTATGCCCCTACAGTGTCTGAGCAAAACCTCAGACATTATAAGTTCAGGGTAGCCATAAGGAGTATATGGTCTGGGAGTTTGTCAAACACGAATGCCACAGTTCCATAATGGCTACACTGAAATCTGGGAAGTTTGGTATCAAACTTCTCAGCACAGTAAATGCACACTGATGCCAGTGTGGAATTTATTGTAAAATACACCCAGAGGGCATCCTAGAGATGCCCCCTGAATACCAGTCCAACTCCTAGTGCTAGGCTGACCAGTTTCTGCCAGCCTGCCACAACGAGACGAGTTTCTGGCCACATGGGGAGAGTGCCTTTGTCACTCTGTGGCCAGGAACAAAGCCTGTACTGGGTGGAGGTGCTTCTCACCTCCCCCTGTAGTAACTGTAACACCTGGCGGTTACCCTCAAAGGCTCGTGCTTTTTGTTAGAGCACCCCAGGGCATCCCAGCTAGTGGACATGCCCGCCCCTCCAGCCACTTCCCCCAATTTTGGCGGCAAGGCTTGAGGAAATAATTAGAAAAACAAGGAGGAGTCACCCACGAGTCTGGACAGCCCCTAAGGTGCCCTGAGCTGAGGTGACCCCTGCCTTTAGAAATCCTCCATCTTGGTTTTGGAGGATTCCCTTAATAGGATTAGGGACGTGCCCCCCCCCCCCCCTCCCCTCAGGGAGGAGGCACAAAGAGGGTGTAGCCACCCTCCAGGACAGTAGCTATTGGCTACTATCCCCCCAGACCTAAACACACCCTTAAATTCAGTATTTAGGGGTGACACAGAACCCAGGAAATCATATTCCTGCAACCTACAGCAAGAAGGACTGCTCACCTGAAAGCCCCGCAGAGACGACGAAGACAACAACTGACTTGGCCCCAGCCCTAACGGCCTATCTCCAGACTCAAGGAACCTGCACAGTGACGCATGCGACAGGGACCAGCGACCTCTGAAGCCTCGGAGGACTGCCCTGGACCAAAGGACCAAGAAACTCCTGAGAACAGCGGCACTGTTCAAAAACAGCAACAACTTTGCAACTTTCAAAGACTTCACTCTTCCCGCCGGAAGCGTGAGACTTCACACTCTGCACCCGACGCCCCCGGCTCGAGCTCCAGGGAACCAGCACTGCAGGGAGGCTCCCCCTGACTGCGACTGCCTGGAACAAAGAACCCGATGCCTGGATCAAGCACTGCACCCGCAGCCCCCCAGGACCAGAAGGAACCGAACTCCAGTGCAAGAGTGACCATCAGGCGATCCTCTGCCTAGCCCAGTCGGTGGCTTGCCCCGAGAGGCCCCCCTGTGCCCTACCTGCACCGCTAGAGTGACCCCCGGCTCCCTCCATTGATTCCTATTGAAAACCCGACACCTGCTAAGCACACTGCACCCCGCCACCCCTGTGCCGCTGAGGGTCTGTTTTGTGTGCCTACTTGTGTCCCCCCCCTAGTGCTTTATAAAACCCCCCTGGTCTGCCCTCCGAAGACGCAGGTACTTACCTGTTGGCAGACTGGAACCAGAGCACCCCTGTTCTCCATAGGCGCCTTTGTGTTTTGGGCCCTCCTTTGACCTCTGCACCTGACAGGCCCTGTGTTGCTGGTGCAGTGACTTTGGGGTTGCCTTGAACCCCCAACGGTGGGCTGCCTATGCCCAGGGAAACTGAACTTGTAGGTGCTTTACTTACCTCCAAACTTAACCTTACTTACCTCCCCCAGGAACTGTTGATTTTTGCAGTGTCCACTTTTAAAATATCTTACTGCCATTTTAACTAAAACTGTGTATGTTACTGTTCTAATTCAAAGTTCCTTACTTACCTGTGTGGAGTACCTTGCATTTTATGTATTTACTTCAAATCTTGAATCTTGTGGTTCTAATATAAATTAAGAAAATATGTTTCTGTATAAAAACTGTTGGCCTGGAGTAAGTCTTTGAGTGTGTGTTCCTCATTTATTGTCTGTGTATATACAACAAATGCTTAACACTACCCTCTGATGAGCCTACTGCTCGACCACACTACCACTAAATAGAGCACTACAATTATCTAATTTTGCCACTATCTTTCCTCTAAAGGGAACCCTTGGACTCTGTGCACACTATCTCTTACTTTGAGATAGTATATACAGAGCCAACTTCCTACACAGCCTTTTACAGAGACTGATGGATAATTATTTTCCCTGATAAGCAAATAGGGGAAAATACAATTACACCAAACTACAGGGATAGAGCAAATGCAATTTACAAAATAAGTTTAAATAAAAGTATAAAACACATTCTCTCTTAGGGGATTTCCATGTATAGTCATAAGCCTAGAATAATTCCCCGCCTGCCTGCGGGGACCCCGGAGCACTTTTTCCAATATCACTTCTTAAGTGTCCCTGTTCGCCTTACTTCAGAAAGGCCTGCCAAGACACTTAAGAATGTTCCCATGCAGCCTAAAGGAAGGGCTACAGTGTTCAAGCTTCTTCATTCAGATTGACCTTGAAGTAAAATCATTAAAATGCTTGACAAATAAAAGCCATTTTTCAGACAAACTACTTCCAAACACTTCTTTTATTTCACAAAACCCTCTAAGAAGGAGTACAGAGCAGTGTAGCCCATAGGCAGCCACTAGTAATGAAGAAAAGGGATACTGTGCCATTAAGAACAGCCAGCCCTCCAGTATCCCATCATGCCTAGAGAGAGGCTGTTACCTCAGTTCTTTTTTCCGGCACCTGCCGACAGGACCCTCGAGCATTGAACTAGACCTTTAGTTTTTTTCCTTCAAAAAGATAGAGAGACTTTGACAAAAAAGGCTTAATTCGACGTCTTGTGTCTTACTCTACTAGATTTTGAAGTTTTCTGACAGAAGTTTAAGCCTTTTTTTACTCAAAATGCCTTCCTTGTTTGACAAATGCCCAAAATGTGGCAGAAAGAAGGCCAAAATAGACCCTCATGAGGTCTGTATTTGTCTGCCTTCATCACATATTCCTGCCTCCTGCAACATCTGCAAGACATTCTCCAGGCGCACTTTACGTGACAGAGAGAAAATTTGCCTTCAAGGGAGAGCAGAGAGAAGACCCCAAGGAACCAGTGGGACCTCTGAGCGAGGGGAAGGTCAGTCTTCCACCAGGGCTTACACCTCAGCCTCCAGTGGTCGTGGGAGGTCTGAGAGACGCTCTGCAGGGCAAAAACGACATCGGTCCCAGTAGACATCGAGAGGAGGTACGGCACCGACCTGTTCGCCGCTGAAGTCCGGTTCGACGTCGTATAGAAGTCACCAGTCGACGTCAAGGCACCGTACGATGTCGAAGACCCCAAGGCGCACGACGTCGAGAAGCAGATCGGTGGCATCGGAGTCGACGTTGAAAGGTTGACGTAGACATCATGGATCGACACCCCGCACAGCGTCAACGTCGAGACGAAGAGGGAGGTCGACAAGACCTCAGTAGTGCTGCTTCCTTCATCACGTTCTTCTCGTCCTTCTCCGCATGTTTCTCTCCCTCCAGATCTACTGGCAACGTCGCCTCAGCCAATGGGCCAAGAGTTGCCACAACCAGCACCGCTTCCAACACCTCAAGTACCGGTTAATATACCGTGTAGACCGCTCTCTACATCGCGCCACCGTTCACGCCATGGCCATGACTCATCCCGATCAAAATCGCACCGCAGATGTAGGCGCAGATCAAATTCAAGGGAACATGAGGGAATCTTGGTCTTCCACCAGCGACTACTCACCTACTTTATCGGACTCTCCTCCTCCTTGGTCCTCACCGGTGGATGACATTAACACCTTCCATGAGGTACTGGTCCGAGGTGCGTCAAAACTAAATATATACCGATGGGCGCCCCTACGCCATCTACATCTGTCATCTTCAAAACCCTACAACAGCGTTCAGCTGCCAGACCATTATTACCCCTAGTGCCTGGCCTCTTGCAGCCCGCTATGGAGGTTTTCCTAACACCGGCAACGACAAGACCTGCACCGTCCAGGCTGCAGAAGAAGTATCGCCCTCCAGAGCATGATCCGGTCTTTTTGCGCTTTGATCTGCCACCGGACTCAGTAGTTATTTTGGCGGCTCGCAAAGCTCACGCAACTTCTCCATTTTCCACCTCTCCTCCAGATAAGGAGAGTAAACGTTTGGACTCGACAGGCCGTAAAGTCTGCGGTTCGGCTGCGTCATCTATGAAAACGGCAAGCGCCACAGTCCTTTTGGGCAGGTATGATATATCTTGTGGGACTCCATCTTGCAGTTCGCAGAACATCTCCCAAGAGATCAGAGAGGACTTTTTAGAAATAGCTAAAGAAGGTGCTATGGTCTGCAACCAAATCATAAGCGCGGCAGCGGACGCGTCTCTGCTTTCAGCACATTCTTACTGCCATGGTGTGACACTGAGAAGACATTTCTGGCTGCGGCTCACGTCATTGAAACCGGATGCGCAGCAAAGAATAATGAATCTGCCATTTTCAGGATCCACATTATTCGGTTCACACGCAGATGATCCAGGCGTCCACTTATGTAGAAGCAAAACGGCATTTCAGGATGACCTGCGACCTTCTGTACCAACTAGGTCTTCATATCAACTTTCAAAAGTCAACAACAGTGCCTGTCCAGAGGTTATTTTACTTAGGAGCTACCATAGACACATTACAGGCAAGTGTGTCCTTCGGAGGCACAACGCTTATCTATTCTCCGGAAGTGTTGGGATCTCCGATCAATGCGTCACCCAACAGTGCGAACAGTCTCCTCACTTCTCGGATCCATGGCATCCTGCATTTATCTGACACCCAACGCTCGCCTCCACATGCGTCCGCTTCGGGAATGCCTGGAGGACCAATGGAATCATTTGTCGGGGAGCTGGGAAGATCAAATTCGCCTATCCACCCATGCAATCAGATCTCTGACTTGGTGGTGCTCGCCAACCAATCTACCATTCCGGGCACAGCCTCCAACGCAGTCTATTGTGACAGATGCCTTTCTCCTCGGATGGGGAGCTCATATGGATCACCTTCAAATACAAGGGCGATGGACACACAAGGAATCATTATCCCACACCAATCTCTTAGAGCTACGAGCGGTACACCTAGCTCAAGGCGTTTCTACCCTCAGTCACAGCCGACAACTTGCTGGTGCAGACAGACAATACCACCACTATGTTCTATCTGAACAAACAGGGGGGCACCAGATCCAGAATCTTGTCTCAGAATCCCAGACAATATGGCAATGGCTCCTAGCCAGGAAATTGAACATAGTGGCAACCCATTTTCCAGGGGTTCAGAACATGCAAGCGGATGCCCTCAGCAGAGTTCTAGAAGAGAACCACAAGTGGGTGCTCAACGAAGACATCACTCAAGACATTTTCCGTTTGTGGGGCACACCTCCTATTGACCTATTCGCCACAGAAGAAAGCAGGAAATGCCGCGACTTCGCTGCCAGGTTTTACCACTCCGAATCGCTGGGGAATGTTTTGTGGATAGACCGGTCCAACAAATTTCTGTATGCCTTTCCACCGATTATGCTGATCCCAGCAGTCCTCCTCAAACTGTCGATGACATCAGCCACAAAGATCCTCATTGCACCAGAGTGGCTGAGACTGTGGTTCCCGGATCTCCTTCAGGGATCACTCCAGCCTCATCTCAGACTACCCTGCAGACCGGACCTCCTGACGAAGTTCGGCGGACAAATGAGGCATCCCAATCTCTCCTCATTGAATTTGGCGGCATGGCTCCTGAGCTAGTCCAGTATGGTCACCTAAACCTGCCACAGGATTGTATGGACACTTTAAAGGAGGCGAAGATGCCGTCTACTCGTTCAGCGTACTCCTTCAAGTGGAAAAGATTCTGCATCTGGTGTTCCTCTAAGGGGATAGATCCTACATCGTGCAAAGATGTCATTCTCCCTTACTTGTTACAATTGGCACGGTCGGCCTGCAGCTTTCTTCCATAAAAGTCCATTTGGCAGCCTTAACTGCTTATAGGAAGACTCTTTTGCAAGCCTCTTTCTTCACAATTCCAGTAATAAAAGATTTTTTAGAGGGGTTAAAGAAGGTCTTTCCTCCAGTTCGGCAGGTCTTTCCTCCAGTTCGGCGCCCTTCACCACCATGAGAACTTAATGTGGTCCTTTCACATCTAATGCAACACCCATTTGAACCCATACACAAGGCATCCCTCCAACACCTCACTTGGAAGACGGCCTTTCTAGTAGCGATCACTTCAACACGAAGGGTCAGCGAAATCCAGGCCCTTTGTGCACACGAGCCCTACACAATATTTCATTCTTCCAAAGTAGTCCTACGAACACATCCAAAATTTCTACCTAAGGTCATATCCGACTTCCACATTAACCAGTCAATTTCCTTACCTACATTCTTTCCAAACCCTTCCACCCCAGCTGAGAGGGCTCTCCATTCTCTAGATGTTAAGAGAGTATTGAAATTCTATCTAGATAAGAGTAATCCTTTACGGAGAACTTCACAACTGTTTGTTAATTACGGATCTGTCCGTACTGGCTTAGCCACCTCCAAGCAATCAATATTGAGATGGATAGTCTCCTGTATTTTATTGTGTTATCAGCTAGCTAAGAAAACCTTACAGGGTAAACCTAAAGCACATTCGACCAGAGGCAAGGCGGCTACCACTGCTTTATTGCGGAATGTGCCATTAGCAGAAATTTGTAAAGCTGCGACTTGGAGTTCACACCTTTACTAAACATTATTGCCTAGATTCTGATGCTAGGGCAGATGCTCAAGTAGGACAGGCTTCTCTTAAACCTTTTTGCTTGAGAAGGTATCCGCTGATTACTCTATCTGCTCCTTCGCAGGTTATGGGATGGGCTTGGTATTCTATTCTACCCTTATGACTATACATGGAAATCCCCTACGAGAGAAGGTATAGTTTCTTACCTGTAACTCCAGTTCTCTCGTAGGGGCATTTCCATGATAGTCATAAGCAACCCTCCCACCTCCCCGGGGGGCAGTTAGATGACTATTACGTTTATCCTTATTGTCAGCCAATAACTACCTGCAAAAAGAACTGAGGTAACAGCCTCTCTCTAGGCATGATGGGATACTCAAGGGCTGGCTGTTCTTAAAGGCACAGTATCTTTTTTCTTCATTACTAGTGGCAGCCTATGGGCTACACTGCTCTGCACTCCTCCTTAGAGGTTTGGGTGAAATAAAAGAAGTGTTTGGAAGTAGTTTGTCTGAAAAATTGCTTTTATTTGTCAAGCATTTTAATGATTTTACTTCAAGGTCAATCTGAATGAAGAAGCTTGGACACTGTAGCCCTTACTATAGGCTGCATGGGAACATTCTTAAGTGTCTTGGCAGGCCATTCTGAAGTAAGGCTAACAGGGACACTTAAGAAGTGATATTGGAAAAAGTGCTCCGGGGTCCCCGCAGGCGGGCGGGGAATTATTCTACGCTTATGACTATCATGGAAATACCCCTACGAGAGAACTGGAGTTACAGGTAAGAAACTATACCTTCTAGGGTAACTTTAAAATCCCCTCAAGGCATGTTAAGAAGCTTAATAATTGGAAAGCTGAAAAATAAAAGTGCAAGAAAAAACGAAAAGCATAGTATGTACCGAAGAGAAACTACTACTGCAGAAATCTATATTAGGTAATCAGCAGAATTTTTATTAGGCAATAAACTGAGATATACTAGACTTTCTTGGTGATTAATCAAAAAGCGTAAGGGACCTATACAAGTAGCCCAGAATTCCATATGATGGTGAGGGTGGAAGAAACATATTTTACAATAGAGTGGTTTTAAACTAAGCCAAAATCTAACTGTATTGATAGCAGGGCTGCTGTCTAATGACGAAAATGAGGTAACAAACATCAGGAAATTCCGAAAACAGAGATTACTTAGCCCAAATGGAATTTCTCTCAATGTATCGAAAATTAACCCTTTAGCTTACACAAAGAAAATGCAATTGACACACACACATACACACACACACACACACACACACCCTTCGATACCACCACCACCACCCACTTTGCTTATGCACATGGATTATTCTCACCTGAAATACCATCTGGAATATTTTGAATCAAGAGATACATCTGTTATTGGATGTCGGTGGAAACTGAACATGCAGTATGGGCTGGATCTAATGGTGAAGCATTGACAGCTTTTAAATCTCAGGCTTCACCCATTGTCCTGTATTGTGCACCTGCTTGTTTTGGATCCAGTAGTACTCAGGTGGGCTGAATAGATGTTCAGTCGGACCGGAAAAGTTTGCACCTACATGTAGGTCCTTCACAAAGTGAAATAGGGTTATGAGTAGGCTTGACAGCCACCTCATGTAATCACCAAAATCGAGATGGTAATCTAACCTTGGAGAGTTGTCTGCCTGTTCATTTGGCCTTTTAAGATGCTGAAAGAAGATTCTCTGGGCCCTCCCGACTCAGGTGCAGAAAACTGTAGTCCACGCCATTTTAACATTCACCTGGACTATGGGAATGTTTTATACCTGGGCATTAAGCAGGCAGCATTAACAAGACTCATAATCCAAAAAAAAGCGCATGCTTGCTTTGTCACATTCCGAAGTATTATTCTGTAACACCCTATTTTCCGGATCTACGTTGGCTGCCAGTGTGCAAGTGTACACAATTTAAGGTTTATTGCTGTGCCTTCCGTGCACTTAGTAATTTAGAGCCCCACTATCTGAAATACCTTATCCCTTCCTTCCGTCCAGGACATGAAGATCAGCCAGTCTAAAGTTAGGGCAAGTCCCTGGAATCAATCAAATAAAGCAGGGGGCTCTGTTCCTTCAGAGACTTAGCGCCTAAACTATGAAACGCTTTGTCACTATATTGTAGGAAAGTTCTCTCCTTCTTGGCATGGTAACCTCCATTTTCTGCCTGTTGTCGGTGTGTTTCACTGTGTTCACTGGGTTCCTGCTAACAAGGACTCCAGTGATTATGCTCTCTTACTTCTAACTTGGTAACTTGTACCATTTTCACCCCACATTTGGCATGCTGGTGCCCCCATGTAATTCCCTACTATATGGTACCCAGCCTGCGTGAAAGCGTGCAGGCACCCTTTTTCACCATAGGTTACTGCACCAGGTCACTGTAAGTCGCCCCTATGGCAGGCCCTCCTAACCCAGAGGGCAGGGTGCAAGTAACTGTGTGTGAGGGCACCCCTGCACTAGCAGAGGTGACCCCCTATGAACTCCAGTGCCATTTAATGGACTTTGGGAGTGCGGGACGCCATTTTATGCATGTACTGGACACCACCTATGCCCAGCTGCTTAATGGTAACTCCGAACCAAGGCATGTTGGGTATCAAATATGTCAGAATCATGCCCCAATACTGTTGCCAGTATTGGAAGTATGATTCCATGCACTCTAGGGGCTCCTTAGAGGGCCCCACAGCATTGCACCTACCAGTCTTCCAGGGTTTTCCAGGCAGCCCAAGCTGCTGCCATCCCTCAGAAAGGTTTCTGCCCTCCTGCTGCTTGAACAGCTCAAGCTCAGGAAGGCAGAACAGAGGATTTCCTTTGGGGGTGTAACACCCCCTCTCCCTTTGGCTTGGAAGTGGTAGCCTCCCCAAGCCACTGGTATGCTTTGAAGGGCACATTTGGTGCCCTCTGTGCATAAACCAGTCTACACCGGTTCAGGGACCTCCAGTCCCTGCTCTGGCTCGAAACTGGACAATGTAAAGGGGAGTGACCACTCCATTGTCCATCACCACCCCAGGGGTGGTGCTCAGAGCTCCTCCAGAGGGTCTGTGGATTCTGGCATCTTGAAACCAAGGTTGGCAGGAACCTCTGGGCACATCTGAGTGTCCAGGCAGGTGACGTCAGAGCCCCCTCGTGATAGGTGGTCACCTGGATAGGTGACCAATCCCCCTTTCAGGACTATTTAGGGTCTCTCTCTCTTGGGTGGGTCCTCAGATTCAGATTGCAAGATTCCAGCAGGACTCCTCTGCAACCTCCACTTCGACTTCTAGCCACCGGAACCGCGACTGGATCCTCCAGGAACCGACAATCTGCATCCACGAAAAGAAGACTCTTCTTGCAACTTTGTTTCCACAGCTCCTTCCAGCTTCTGCAACAGATCCCCGGCTCAGCATCCTCTTCAGGCGGCAAGTCTAAAGTCTGCATGAGAAGAAAGAAGGAATCTACTTTAGAGTGAAGGAGTCACTCCCCTGCATCCGCTGGCACCTACTACAATGATGGCCGACTGCGTGGATCTCCTCTCATCCTGAGCTGCATGGATGTTGCATCACGGGTACTGGTCTTTTCTGCCAGCTCTCCAACTTTGGTGGAGGTAGGCCCTTGCCTTCTCACGCAGGAGAGTGCCACCGTGCACCCCATCTCTTTTGCAGCTGCCAAGGCTTCTTTGCATCTTCTCCAGGGTATCTTCAGGCTACGTGCAGCTCCAGGCCCCACCACTCTGTCCTGCGAAGCACAACCCTCTGCGTGGTTCTCCTGCAGGATGGGACCCTTCTTCAGTTGTGCTGCGTGGGCTCTTCTGCGACTCCTTTGTCCCCTTCCTGTGGGTGCTGCCTCAGCTCCTGTGGGCTCTGTGCCGCTGAGAGTCCCCTCTGACTCCCCCTCCTGGGTTGAGTCCTCCTGGGTCTTTCTGGTCCCTGTCAGCTCCACTTTTCGCCAATCACGACCTTTGCCAAGGCTTGTTGGTGGAATTGCTGCACCAACACCCAACTACAATTCTCCTTCCAGCGTAGAATGTCATTTGCACCTCTCAGGAAATCTTCACCGACTACAGGGCTGCAGTGCTGACCGTCTTAACATCACCGTCGACCAACTCCTGCATCCACAGCTGGGTGGGTAGTAGTTCCTATTCCTCCTGGACTCTTCTGTGACTTCTGGACTTGGTCTTGGTCCCCTTCTTCCACAGGTCTTCCTCTTCAGGAATCCACTGCTGGTTTCTTTCAGTCTTGTCTGGGTGTTGCATTTTCTTCCTTTTGGGTGGTTTGGGGAAAATCCACTAACTTACTCCTTTTCTCCTGGTCGCTAGGAGCACTGTGGTACTTACCTTTGGTGTTTTCTAGTACCCCCAACTCCCCTGTACACATTCCACTTACCTAGATGGGGGTCCGGTGTTCGCATTTCATTTCTTTAGTATATGGTTTGGACTCCTCCTAGGATCACTATTGTCTAACTGCATTTGCACTGTTTTCTATCACATTCTATGCCTATGTCTGGTAACTGGTGTGTGTGTATATATATATATATGTGTGTGTGTGTGTGTGTGTGTGTGTGTGTGTGTGTGTGTGTGTGTGTGTGTGTGTGTGTGTATGTATATATATGTATGTGTATATATATGTGTGTGTGTGTGTGTATATATATATATATATATATAGTGTGTTACTTACCTCCTATTGTAGGGTTGCCTCTCTAATACATTTTTGGTATTGTGTCACTAAAATAAAGTACTTTATCTTTGTAACACTAAGTGTTTTCTTTCATGTATGTAAGTGATGTGTGGCTACAGTGGTATTGCATGAGCTTTGCATGTCTCCTAGATAAGCCTTGGCTGCTCATCCACAGCTACCTCTGGAGAGCCTGGTTTCTAGACACTGCCTACACTACACTAATAGGAGATACCTGGACCAGGCGTAAGGTGCCCAGCCTTAGGTTCCCACCACACACCAGCCCAGCTTCCTACCTATATCTATCCCAAAGTCAAGATAAATAGATATTTCAGAAGCATCTCAAGACGTGGCTTTTCTCATCATGCAGACCTTACGTACAAATACAAACTGTAGCAAAACTCATGAACGTCTTAAAGCCCTGTTGGAGGCAGCCAGATTTATATCAAACTACCTGTCAATATGTAACGATCAAAGGAGGACTCAAGATTGAATGTTAACTCTTGACTGGAGCTGGAAAAATTGCTTTTCTCTTGTGGTAATTAATTTTTGAAGAAATTAAAAAGGGAAACTTTACTTTCACTAGATGTGGCGATGAGCAGTAAGACTTGAAATATAATCTGTACCATACATTCCTACTCTCCATGTAGGTAATGGTACATTGATTCTAATTTAACAGCCACAACTATGAAAGAATACTTAGTTACATCTTATATTGCCTGCTATGTTTCCAGGCTGGTCATTTTGATACTTAATGGAACACCCAGATGTTGTAGACTTTGTTTCAATAGGTTGGAAAATATTGAACACACAATCTGCATGTATCCAATCTTATATATACTGCAGGTAAAACTTTAAATGTTTTTAATGCTGAGTGAATAAAATGAATGATAAGTTCAAAACTAATAGTAACTACCACAGTAGCCTCTATTATAAAAAAAAAAGCCATTTGTGAAGTAGCATAAATAAGCACACATAACTGAAAAATACTAATGTGTGCAAATGTTTCAACCAATATGGGAAGAGTGTACCTCTTATTACTTTGAATTATTTTTTTAAGCTTTATTCTATTGTTTTATTTATAAGTATTGTATAAGATAAATGTTTAAAACAAGAATTGATAATCTTACACAAACTATTCTCTCACACATACCCTGTTTCCAAATAGCCAGGCTGTGCCTTCTGGGATAGCTGATGCAGCCTGCTGCTTTGTAGGCCCAGTGCATTCCTTAAGCTTTCAAGACCATGGGATCTTATGCTTATCTGCTGCTTTAGCTTTCATTTTTTCCACCTTTTATTCTTTTATAGAGGAATGTTGGTTATTTAAACTTTATTTGGTTTTCATGCATGTGAAGACATTTAATAAATCATTTGTTTAATACAAAAACACCACAGTACAAATAAAAAGTCAAATGTAATTGTAAATAAAAGGTCAAATGTAATTGTTATAGTAATTAGGTTTTTTAAAACACGATTTTAAGGATGTTTGTCTTGTAAAGTGTTACCTCATGGAGGCATATATTCGTAGTACATGAATTTTGCAAAGATTCCTGTGACTGACAACCGGGATCGAAAAGAAGTCTTTTTTTTTTTTCTTCACATATTTTGTCTTCCATTGTGCTCATGAATGACCATTTAGGTATTCTTGCAGATACCCGGAAACAAATTCCACTCATCACATCTGGAGTTAATCAACCCGCTCAGATCCTACCGCGTCCAGCACAGCCCCAGCAGACGGCCCTCGTGCAACAGAACTCGATGGCAGCCGGCATGTCTACACAAACTACCATTCATGTACTTCCTACAGGTAAGGTTCCACTGGGTGGGTGTTTCACACAAGCTTTATTCGGCCAGCAGGCCATCAAAGCAATACAATACGAATAAATAATCATCCGGAATAAAACAAATCTACCATAAACCAAGTTTAAGAAAAGAGAATAAAATCCATTCTTGCCCAACTTAAGAACCGTTAAGAACATTATAGATAAAAGTTACCTATACGCCATGCCGCTACTAAAAACTTGCTTACAGCATAAATTAACACACTTGAATTGTGACTTTTTAAAATCCTCAGAGCCAAAGCACATTTTCTTAACTTAATTTCCCGACAAATTTTGCGGATCCATTTAGTCCTTGGAGTAAAATAAGCAGGGCAAAAAAACATAAAAAGCTCTACTGTTTCAGAGAAATTGCCACACACAGGACAAATATCAGACGTTAAATTGGATCCCCATCTACTCGTCAAGGCCATCAATGGTAATGTTCCAAAGCGGAATCTGGCATACAGTCCTTTGCCTAGTAGGTCAGGTATTATATCTAAGTATAATTCAAATTCCGGGTACCATTTAAAATCAATAAAAAGATTGGTTAAACGACCACTAGATTTATGGGAAATATAGTTATTCCATATATAAGACCAGTAGGCTCCCTTCAATACTTTTACATGGGATTTCTTCAGTTGGTGAAGGTTCTCCCATAAATCTCTCAGTCCCAATTTACAAAACCAGCCGGATACATGTTTGATCCATGGGATAGAGGTGGAATTAGGACGTTTTAGCAATTCTAGAAATGAGGACTTATATACGACCAATTCGGGGACTATCCATAATCTCACCCAATACAACAAAGGACATAAGATGATTAGATCAGCCATTCGTTTTAACCCTAAGTCTAGAAATAAAGGGATTAATGGGGTTCTAACGGGGCATGCACATAAAGCCCGTGCAAAGCTATTCTCAATTTTAGTTATTCTACTACTGTCTGACATGCCCCAAATTTCTCCAGTATTGGGGTATCTTTCATAGATTCACATGCATGAATCATTCCCCGTCGTCGAAGTGGGAGTCCCACGGTACATAAAAAGCAATAAATAGAGATTTTTTTTTTTTTCATTGAAGTCAATAGGAAAAAACATATTCAATTGTACAACTATCAGCCTCATTGGAAAAAGCCCAAACTTCAGCCAATCAGGCGAGACCACCCCTTTAGAATCCTCAGCACAGAGGCTCAGTCTCTCAGATTTTCTACCGCACGTCATGTGTAAGGGAGTCTCCCTGAGCTCTGCTCAGTTTTCTGTCTCTTCAAGAGATAATCTTCAATTTTTCACTTTTGTTCTTACTGTAGTATTATTCCATCATGTCTACAGCAAGAAAAGGTTTATTTAGACCTTGTGGGACCTGTGGGAAGTTAAGACTTCACTGTAAGGACCCTCACAAGGAATGCATCTACTGTCTCCATCCAGAGCATAAGGTCAAGGACTGTAAGATCTGCAGGACCTTTCCCAACAAGACTCTGAGAGACAGAGAAGCCAGGCTCCTACTTTGGCTTCAGAAAAGAAAGCTCTTTCTGAGGAGGAGGACAGCGACACATCAGTGACCTCAAAGAAAAGGAAGAGGTCTGTGGAGAGCTTCTCCCCCAAGAGCAGTAAGTCAGCTAAGAAGCTGCATGCATTTAAGGACAGGCCAGAGGAACAAGCTTCAACATCCAAGGAAATGTGTGGTAAGGTTCGCTCAGAGCCATCCACACCTGCTTCCTCATCAAAGAAGCTCAAAAAACCTTCAAGTTCCCTACCACCGTCGGCGTCCAGAAGATCCACACCTTCGATGACACCGTCGACGAGCGCATCGTCGACAGCAGGCCTTCCTTCATCGACGACAACAGCGACGGCCACGTTTACGGCTCCATCGTCGCCAATGATCGTTACCTCATCTCCACTGTCATCTACGACAATAACGTCGGTGAGCTTGAAATATGGTACATCGTCGGCTCACACCTTGAAGATTACAAAGAAGCCGTCGACGGGTAAGAAGATGAAATCTTTACCGTCAACGCACTCATCGACTAGTAAATTCAGAAGATCTTCGTCGATCTCACCGACGAAAATAGCGACGGCGACACACCCGTCGACGACAACCCCGTCGGCGGCAGCCCCGTCGACGGAAACCTTGTCGACATTGGCACCGTCGACGGCAACATCGTCGACGCTCACGGCACCGATAACGGCTCCACTGACGACGGCTCCGTCCTGAACATTTTGGAGCATCTCCTTACCTGCCACAGAGAATTCTACCAATAAAGAGCAAGTCTTCTCTCTTACTTCCATCGCATACATCACCGAGTAAGGTCACACCAGTACCTCCGCAACATCTCTTTGCTGACGAGGAGGATGATAATGATGTTTATTCTGATGATGGTTTCTTTCCGGTGGCACGTAGTCCATCTGAACTACGCATTAAGTGTCAGGAGGAAGATGAAGAAGATGATGTCCAGCCTTATTCGGACCAGCAGAATCAGTCACCTGCAAATTCAAGAGCAACAGGAGCAGACCGTTCAGATGCCCATCTCGTTGATAGCCAATCTACAACAGATGATGCAGGATTATTATTCAAGATTTCCTCCACCTGGCTCGTCTACCCCGGTGCAACCTCCGCAGACACCAGTGTCCACCCCTGCTAGACCATCTGAATTTCCTGATCCTACCACAGCCCCTTCATCTGGACAAGATATTGCTCCACCTTCATCTGAGGACGAGCAGGAAGAAGGTGAAATTCAGGACACTGACTCACTCATTCCAGAATTGGATGAATATCAAATTCAGACACCATCTCCATCTACGCCACCGCCAGTGGACTCTCCACCGCAGGATATTGGTGGCTTCCATAGTGTGATGGAAAGAGCTGCGAAAAGATTCCAACTGCCAATAACATCAAAGCAGTCAGACTGTTTTCTTTATGACTTCAAAGAAGATACTAGGAAGTCTGTAAGGGCTATTCCCATTGTTGACTTCATTTGGGAGGAGGGCCTTAAGGTCATGCACACTCCATCCTCCATTCCCGCAGTTTTACCGAGGCTTGAAAAGAAATATAAAGCACCGGACAATTCTCCAGCATGTCTGGTTAGTCACCCTAAACCAGACTCGGTCATATCGCAGGCAGCTCAGAGAAGGTCCAGGAATCCATAGGCATCTCTGACTGCCCCCCAGGCAAGGAAGGACGTCGGTTGGATTCGATTGGGAAAAAGTTCTCAACGATGGCGGCCACTACAGTTAGAGCAGCAAATTCCCTAGCAATCCTAGGAAGGTACGACCGCCAGATGTGGTCTGATATGTCACAGTTTATAGACATGTTACCTGAGGATAGTAGAGTAGAAGCGCGCAAGATTCTACAGGAGGGTGAAAAGATTTCGGCTGAAATCATAGACTGCGCCATAGACGTCTCGTCTACAGGTTTTCGCCAGTTGGCCGGAGCGGCCGTACTCAGGCGCCAGGGGTGGCTCAAAGCTACTTCTTTTAGGCCGGAAGTACAATTAAAGATCCTGGACATGCCGTATGATGGCGAGCTCTTGTTTGGCAAGCATGTGGATGATGCGTTACAACCCATTAAAGCAGACACTGAGACAGCCAGATCACTGGCAACATTACAATACAAAAGACAGCCCTTTCGGGGAGCGAGAGGGAGAGGAACCTTTTCGTATAGAGGAGGCGCTCAACAATATCTCCATTACTCCTCTTACCAGGGACAGTTTCGTTCCACCTTTTGGCCAGCAACAACCACATTCCTTTCGACAACAGTCATCCACGCATTTCAGGCAACAAGCGAGAGGAAAGTCGGCTTACAAGACCGAGGAGACGACAAGAAAGCACTGACCTTCATTGGATGCCTGCGCCCAGCCCCTATATCAACACTCTAATAGGGTGCAGAATTTCCAAGTTCCTACAACAGTGGTCCAAAATAACTTCAGACAAATGGGTACTCGATATTGTCAACCGAGGACATACACTAGAATTCAACCAACCTCCCCCTCATGTACCACCAAGAGGTCCCCCGCCAGCCCATCTCAACGAGCTTATGGAACAAATTGCTATCTTAATGAAGAAGGGAGCAATAGAGATCATACCAAGGAGCCAGAGGGGAATAGGTTTTTACTCCCGCTTCTTCCTTATTCGGAAAAAGACAGGGGACTGGAGACCTATTTTAGATCTTCGTTCTCTCAACAAATACCTCAAGAAGCAGTATTTTTGCATGATCTCCCTTCAAGACGTCCTGCGCCTACTCAACCGAGGGGACTTTATGACATCTTTAGATCTCCAGGACGCATATTTCCACATTCCCATTCACCCCAATCATCGGAAATTCTTACGATTCAGGGTTGCAGGCACTCACTACCAGTTCAGAGTGTTGCCCTTTGGCCTCAGGTCGGCCCCAAGAGTATTCACCAAAGTTTTGGCACCGGTGGCAGCCCACCTCAGGCAACTGGGGATACAAGTGTTCCCGTATTTAGACGACTGGCTAATAAAGGCACAAACAACATCAAAGGCTGCCAGAGACACAGAGACATGTCTATCTCTTTTCGGAACTCTAGGCTTTACAGTCAATTACCCCAAGTCTCATCTAGATCCTACCCACAACATCACCTTTCTAGGGGCCATCTTGGACACAGTCCAGGCAAAAGCCTTTGCTACAGACGAAAGAAACTTTGAGATTTAGCAGCACGTCTCAGCAAAAGAAGGTCCGCTTCTGTGCGGACTTACAAGTCTTTTCTGGGGATGCTTTCGTCTTGCATTCGATTGATAGAAAACTGTTGTCTGCACATGAGAACACTTCAACAGCAGTTAGACAATCAATGGAAACAAATAGAAGGTTCTTTCGACGATGTAATTCGGATAACCCCATCAGCGAATCAAGCTCTCAAATTGTGGAATGACACCCCCCTCATCTCAGAAGGTCTTTCATTTCTGAAGGACAAGCCAGTACACATTATAACAACAGATGCATCCCTAGAGGGATGGGGAGCTCATTTGCAGGATCTTTCAGTGAGAGGGAAATGGTCCGCTAAAGAGTCGACTCTTCACATAAACGTGTTGGAGTTAAGAGCGGTTTCCTTGGCACTCAAATCCTTCCTCACAAACATCAAGGGTTCTTCAGTCTTGATAAGAACAGACAATACCACAGTCATGCATTACCTCAACAAACAGGGGGGCACAAGATCGCAAGCATTAGCGCTAGAGACGCAGAAGCTGTGGCATTGGGTAATTCAGCATCGGATATCCATCAGAGCGGAACATCTCCCGGGAATCACCAACACCTGGGCAGATGCCTTAAGCAGGACTCAAACCAGCTGCCACGAGTGGGAACTCAATCAGTCAGTTCTCGACCGTCTCTTTCGTCGTTGGGGCAAACCCAGTCTGGATCTGTTCGCGACCAGAGACAACAAGAAATGCCAACACTTCGCAAGCTGGCGACCGCAGAAGGGATCAAAGGGGAATGCGTTTTTGATCAGATGGTCAGGGATTTATGCATACGCTTTTCCCCCGCTTCCACTCATCCCGAGACTTCTGCAGAAGATGAAGAGGGAACCATGCAGACTTCTAATAATTGCTCCCAGATGGCCACGCCAGTTCTGGTTCACAGAACTTCTATTACTTTCGGAGCAGCCTCACGTTCGACTGAAGACACTACCGGATTTGTTAACAACGAATCATGGTCAGGTACGTCATCCCAACCCGACGTCTCTTCAATTATCAGCCTGGCTCCTGAATTCTATGAATTCGACGGCCTAGACATCCCTCCAGATTGCAGGGAGGTACTTGCCTGTGCCAGGGCTCAGTCTACAAACAGGACATATAAGTTCAAGTGGAAGAGGTTTTGCTTATGGTGCTCAACTTCCAACGTTCATCCTCTAAGGTCCTCTCCTGAACAGATTCTGCCGTATCTATTGCATTTAGCTAAATCCGGCCTTTCGCATTCGTCTATTAGAGTGCACCTGGCTGCCATATCCCGTTTCCGACAAACGTCTCAGTCACCTTCTTTATGGTCATCCAGAATAATAAAACAATTTCTTAAGGGTTTGTTCAGGATGTTTCCGCCGATTCACCGTCCTTCACCTCAGTGGCATTTGAATATTGTGCTCTCCCAGTTAATGAAACATCCGTTTGAGCCCATTCATAAGGCGGACCTCAAA
This sequence comes from Pleurodeles waltl, assembly GCF_031143425.1. Classification (NCBI taxonomy): domain Eukaryota; kingdom Metazoa; phylum Chordata; class Amphibia; order Caudata; family Salamandridae; genus Pleurodeles; species Pleurodeles waltl. Next base: position 296,326,135 of record NC_090443.1, on the reverse strand, counting down.
TTCATTTCTTTTAAAACAGCCCTCCTTCTGGCCTTGACGTCAGTGAAGAGGGTTAGCGATATCCAAGCCTTCACAATCTCTCCACCTTTCCTCCAATTCAAACCAGAGGTGGTCATTTTAAGAACTAATCCAAAATGTATACCTAAGGTTCCATCGTCTTTTCATCTAAATGAGCCGATGGTTCTGAGAACATTTTTTCCAAATCCACAAACTGCAGCGGAGCGCGCATTACATTCTCTGGACATTAAACGATGTTTAAAATTTTATATACAAAGGACTAGCAACTTCCGTAAATCTGAGCAACTGTTTATCAGTTATGGACAGATCAATAAAGGCAAAGCCATTACTAAGCAGACCATAGCGCGCTGGATCTCTTCTGCCATACAGCTATGCCACCAGTTGGCAGGGAAACCGTTATTATCCAGTGTCAGAGCGCACTCCACCAGAGCGGTATCCACTTCGGCAGCTCTATTCGCAGGAGTCCCTCTGAGCCAGATCTGCAGAGCAGCAACATGGACACGTGCTCACACCTTTACCCAGCACTACTGCCTGGAAGCTACGGACAGAATGGATGCCGCGGTAGGACAAGCAGTGTTACGTAATTTATTTGCATAAGGTGAGCCAATAACCTCTTACCCTCCATCCTCTACGTATTGCCAGAATGATATTTTCATGTAAATATATCTATGTGTAGATGTATATATTCATATATGTAATATTTTAAACGGTTGATTGGCAAATGTTAATTACCTATATGAGTCCATATAGGATGAATTATGCACAGGCATGCTTCTGGTGTTTCAGAACTCAAACATCTTTTCCTACTGCTGGCTACTCTGATTCAAGCATGTGAATCTATGAAAGATACCCCAATACTGGAGAAGAAAATAAGTTACTTACCTGTAACTGTGGTTCTCCAGTATTGGTATCTTTCATAGATTCACATGCGACCCACCCTCCTCCCCAGAGGGGCTCACCTCTTTTGTTTTCCTGTAATCACTAGTGCGGAGAAATCTGAGAGACTGAGCCTCTGTGCTGAGGATTCTAAAGGGGTGGTCTCGCCTGATTGGCTGAAGTTTGGGCTTTTTCCAATGAGGCTGATAGTTGTACAATTGAATATGTTTTTTCCTATTGACTTCAATGAAAAAAAAAAAAATCTCTATTTATTGCTTTCTATGTACCGTGGGACTCCCACTTCGACGACGGGGAATGAGTCAAGCATGTGAATCTATGAAAGATACCAATACTGGAGAACCACAGTTACAGGTAAGTAACTTATTTTCCTCTGCTCCATAGGCAGCAGCACCCTGCACCTTGGCCACGTAAATCTTTATTGCTGGAGATACAGCTTTGGCAATCATGCTCCTGTAAAGGTGCAATATGGATGCTGCCCGATGTTGTAGAAGCCCAGCACTCTTGCTAACCTGTTCCTCCCAATGAAGTAAATCTGAGAGCCTCACACCCAAGTAATCGATGGAGCTAACCTGGTCCAAAATAACACCATCTAACCTTATAGTGCATTTCTTTCGAGGGCCGGAGCGAAGCACCATCAATTTAGTTTTCTTCAGGTTCAGCTCTAGACCAGAATTCCAACAAAATGAATTAAATTTGTCCACGAGAATTTGTAAACCCATAGGGGTTTTTGAAATGAGTAAGGAGTCATCCGCAGAAGGAGAATAGGAATTTTCTGATTGACTAAAGTGGGAGCATCATTCTGGCATGCCCTTAATTCTTGCACCACCTCGTTGATAAATAGAGAAAACAGGAGTGGTGCTAGTACACACCCCTGTCGAACGCCTCTTTTAATAGGGAATTTGTTAGTCAGTTCACCTTGATTGCCCCACCTCACTTGCGCATATGTGTCTTCATGCATGCGTTTCAATAGGTGGATTATATTAGCTGGTATCCCTATTTTGTATAACACTTCCCAAAGTTTTCCTCTTGGGACCAAATCAAAGGCAGAACACAAATCAACAAAGACAACATATAAGGATTGCTTTGCCAGAACTACATATTTCCAATGTAACACAGCCAACCTAAAGGCCTGGTCTACCGTACTTATTTTAGGCCGGAACCCCGCCTGTAGCGGTGAAAGAATCTGTTGTTCCGTGACCCAGCTCGATAGTCTACCTAGAAGCTGTTTGGCGAAGATTTTTTGCAGATTATCAATTAAACTGACCGGTCTATAGTTGGTTGGGAGATTGGAGTTTCCCTTTTTATAGATGGGGATAATTTCGGCACCCTTCCACGTCTCGGGAATCTGCCCTCCTTCTGTGATTTTGTTTGACAATAAGTTGATATACCAGGTCCATATAAGCGGCTCAGATCTATATAGATCACCTGGGTGGGTGTATTCATGTCCCACAGAGACTTCTGTGTTCCCATAGTTTGCCGACATTAAACTATGTTAAAGCTCTTATTTGGCTGTAATGGAACAAGTCTGTGTTCCAGGAAAGACCAACAAATTTACCTACATCGAAATTCATACAAAGCAAATTAAGATTGAGCACTTTTGTTGTGGATGCTGACATTTTTCACACTAGCAAATTATTTAACTGAATACAGCATTTCTGCTTCATGTGTGTTTCATGTGAAGCAAGAGTATATTTTATGAGTAGAACACAGGGCAACCCTTATGCTAGAAGCAAGTGCCCTCACACATCCAATTGGATGTCATGCTTCATCATTGGGCAAGCTCCTCGTCAGACCGGTGCTGCAATGTCTGACGGGCACCCCTGTAAGGGGGCTCTTTGCCGGAGATCTTTTCTCAGCAGCACTGTGCCGTGATGAAACGAACATAGAAAGATCCATGCACACCTACAGGCACTACAGAAAGTAGGAGAGAGACATTTGTTTTTATAACTGGCTAAAAATTGGAGCACAGCCATGGGTAGGTCCCATGCTGGGTAACGCCAACTCCCAATGACTATGCTTTCCTCTTGGCTCGTGATTACCTATGGAGCCGGATCCTAGATGTGGGATGGTCGACCCTTGCAATAGACTAGCCTGACGTGCAGTTTATTTGTAATAAGTGACTGAAGTTTAATTAGACTGGCAGTTTGTGACACATTGAGGTCTTGAGACTGAATCAATAGGAGAAGTGTGGAGTATAGTTTTTTTGGACCTTATGAAGTGTCGATGGATCCATATGGACCGTTAAAACACGAAACATGTTGACCCTGTCTTCAGGGGTTTAAGATAGTTCCTTACCCCCTGCCTTCACTTGTATTGTCAGAGTGTCTGAGCATTATCTCATTCCCCACTCTCCTTTCTAGGTTTCTATTGCTTTGGCCATCACCCTTTCTTGATCACCCACTTTCTGTAGTGCCTGTAGGTGGTCATTGATCTTTCTACGTTTATTTCATCAAGGCACACTGCTGCTGAGAAAAGATCTCCGGCAAAGAGCCCCCTTACAGGGGTGCCCGTCAGATATTGCAGCGCTGATCTGACGAGGAGCTTGCCTGATGATGAAGCATGACATCCAATTGGATGTGTGAGGGCACTTGCTTCTAGCATAAGGGTTGCCCTGTGTTCTGGTTTTTGTTTCTGGGGAACAGTGTATTTGTATTAAGTAGATTTGGGAGACCATACACTGGACCATTAATCTGCCTGTCTCTCATTTTTTTGATTATATATTTAGTGAGTGTCATCTGTATTGTGTGGCAGCCTTTAGTCTGGTGACTTTGATATGTCATTAATGTTATACACTCCGCAAAAGAAGCATAACATTTTCAAGCAGTTTAGTGTAAATTGGCAAATCAGTTCTTAATTGGCCCGAGCTTGATGTAAAATGTGCATAAGAATGTTTGATTCTGTTTTTAAAAATAAGGGGGCCAGAGGATAGCTTTTTTTAAAATTCCTTTGTCGACTTCATACATCCTTCCATACAATGATATTGTGCATACATTGTCAGTTGTGATTAAATCTTTTCATACAGGGATTTTCCAGTACAACAGTGCTAATCCCTTCATTTAAGCAATTAAAGAATGTGATGAAGCGATCATTAAAAACTTAGGAATCTGATAGAGACTTCTGGCTTCAGGTGCCTTACCTTAGGCATCTGCAGGCACCTCAAGGCAATGACCTGCTGGTGGATCCTGCTGTCCCACGGACAACGTGAAGGGTCTGCTTTACAGGTGTTGTCTGTGGCTCCTTCTGGGACCTGCTTGTCTTCTGACCAACTTGGGAGACTGTGGGCCCCTGTCACTGGACTGGAACCCCTTTGCACTGGGACTGGTGCACTTGCCAAGGCTTGTTGACTCTTCCTCCAAGAGTTATGAAGAAGCCAAGAAGTCCCCGCCCCCAGCACTCTGCAACCTAAAGACCAGCCGCTGTCCTACAACTTCTGTGATGTGGGATTTCTATTTTGTTGTGCTGGTGAGGCCTCCTTGTGACTCCCTGTGTCCATCGACTGCAGGTTACTCGTGGGCGCTCCAATGATTTCTGCTGGCCTTTCTGCATGCTGAGGGCCAGCCCTGACCCCCCCTCAAGGGTAATCTCTCCTGGACCTTGTTGGTCCAAAAACTCTGCAAATACCTCTTCAGCTCCTGCTTGCATTTGCCAGTGCTTGTTGGTCACCTGGCTGGTAACTGACCCTCCTGTAATCTGGCGACCATCAAGGGACAACTCATAGGTGACTCCTGGGATCTTCTGCAGTTCCTGGACCCTGCAGCTGGACTTCTTCCTCCACTGACTTGTAGGAACTTCACCTCCAGGAGGGTGGGCATTGCCTCCTACACCATCTGGGTGTCCCCTTACTTTTCCGGTCCTCCACGTCCGGAATCTGTCCCTGGGTTCCACCACCCTGGTCCATGGGTCGTGACAGCAGCTGGACATTCCGAGGCTTGTACTGACTTCAGAGAGAGTCCCTTTTCCTCTCTACATCCGGGTCCTCTGGTGTAGGTACTCCTATTCTCGGTGGGGGCTCTCTCCAATCTTCCTCTTGTCTGTTGGTTTCCATGGGGTCCACTGAGAAGCGTCCTGAATCACACGAACTCCAGCCACTACACCCTGTGTGGGTAACTATCTTGCACCTGGTCGCTGGGGACACTTCCAAAAAACGAGATTACGTAGCCCAAATGGAATTTGGGGACACTTACCATACTTACTTCTGGTGTTCTCATCTACCCCCAGCTAACTACCACACTTACCTTGGTTGGGTTCACTATTTCACATTTCACTTATTTAGTATGTGTTTTGGCCCCTCCAAAGGGCCCTGTACATTCTATGCTATTTCTGTTGGTTATTTTGTGTATATATTGTGTGTAGATATCTCCCAAGGGAGATATACCAATGCTAGCCTAGTAGTCATGCTGTAATAAAGCGTCATTTATTTTTGCAACAGGCAGTGAGCGAGTGAGTTACTGTCTGATTATTGTGGTATTGCAAGTGCTTTACATTCCTCCTGGATAAGCATCAACTGTTAGCCTCCACAACCCCTAGAGAGCTTTTGCCCTCTGGACACCTAAACCCTCTCACTAAGGGTTGTCTGAACTCAGTATAGGGTGCCACACCATAGGTGTACACCATAAACTGAGCCAGCCTCCTACAATGTTGGTGCTGTGCCTTCAGACCTAGAGGTTCTCCAGGCTCGAAGCTATCTGCCACCCAGCCCCTGGCAGTTGCAGCCTCAAAGCCCTCTTAGTTTGGTTCTGCAACACCATACTGGCCCAGTTGGAAGGAGAATACATCATCATCTCTTTCACTGGCAATCTATAACATTGGGCTCATGGGTACTACAGATCATCAGAAAGGCCTGTGCACTGCCTTTCAAATCCTTTCCTCCCCTAATACCGCCAAAAATCGAATGGCTGACAGAGAATCATTTGTCATTGCTCTGAGAGGAAGTTAAGAGAGCCATAGAAAGGGTCCCTATATCAGAAGTAGGCATTGGTTCTCTTCCAGGGGATCCTCATCAATAGTCATAAACATTGAATATTCGCGCCCTTGTGCGGGGACCCCGGAGCATATATAAAATACACATATATACATTATGAAATATGCACGAAAAATATATATAACATTTTTAGTAGACAAATTTTCATACTAAACTCATATATACATGTGTAAAACAGCAATGCAGACTATAATCATAAACAGGCTAAAATGCTTTATTTCCATGGAGTTTTTTTTTTTTTCTTTTTTTTTAAACTTGTTCTCAAAATTACAATAAGAGAAAAAATATCTACTAAAACCACACCACTGAGCCCAGGGAAATCAGCAGTAGTAATCATCAGAGAAAAAAATAAAAAAACTACATTGAAAAACACTAGAGATTTCTTAGCCAATAGGCTGCATGCAGGTTAACACAGGAGAACCATAAAAACTTTGGCACCGTGCCTTTAAGACCCTGAGCACCTCCAGTATCCCACCATGCCTCAGGGGTGAAGGAGAGGTGACAGTTGGTTCACAGTTAGGTCAGTTCTTTTTTCCGGCTTCTTCTGAGAGGATCCTGGAGCATTGAGCTCTCAGTTTTTCTGAGTTTTTCTCAGAAAAATACTTTAGAACAGCGTTTTTTCCTACTTTACTCGACATCTAACATCATTGTCTGAGTTTGGAAGTTTTTTCCTGACAGAAAAATGCCTTCACTTTTTGTGAAATGCCCTTCCTGTGGGAAGAAAAAGGCCCAGTCAGATCCACACACTCTCTGTATTGTGTGCTTGCCTAGGAGTCACTGCCCTGACACTTGCAAACACTGCAAGAACATTTCAAAGAGGACTCTGAAGGAAAGAGAAAAGATCAGGCTTCATGGGCTTCACGAGAGGCAGAAAACATCATCCTCTTCGCTTCCCAGGCAGCCAACAAGCCACTCTCAGGAGAGACAGGCTAGATCGACATCAGCAGGTAGAAAGATACCTGTTTGTTCCCCGTCGACGTCGTCGCTGCCACCATCTCACCGCCATAGGTCGACGGCGACCCGCCCGACGTCGAAGGATACGGCATCGAGAGAACATGGCCATCGCAGGGGCATATCTCCGTCGACGGCAGCCCGCCGATCGACGTCGAGCCATCACTGGCGTGCCCATTCGCTGCCGAAGGCCTCGCACCCCTCGACGTCAAGAGAGACGACATCGAAATCGCCCCAGCGGCGAGAGCGAGGACATCTGCCGTCAGCCGCTCGACGTCGAGGCACACGATGGTGAGCAGATCGCGGTCCAGAGATCGCCGTTCGACATCAAGACACTCAACGTCGAGACAGGAACAACCGGCGGCGCTCCCTTCGACGTCATTACGGCTGTCGACGTCGACACAGGTTTTACCTGTCTTGCAGGGAGCAGAACATCGGCTTCCGCCAGCAGATAAGACCACTCCATCTCCAGTGATCTCCATAAGAAGTGGTTCATCTCGGTCGAGAGCGGCATCGTCGGGGCATGTCTCACCCATCAATTTGTCACCAAGATGGTTGGAGAGCCTGAACAGGCCAACGGCCTCCCCGTATTCGCAGTATTCACGGATGTACTCTCCTACTGCCTCTCTCCCGAGAACACCATCACCGACAGAGCGGGGAGGACGGGCTCGTTCTGCTTCTCACCAACCGACCACGAGGCCTGGGCGCTCTGCTACAGCGTCTCGCAGCAGGTCACGTTCCCAGCGACGATCTAGGTCACGATCAAGACACAGAAGGTCGCCCTCTTGGTCATCATCAGGGTCATCCGTCAGACGATACTCCCCCACCTTAACAGATTCTCCACCAGCTAGGGTTTCACCGGTGGACGACATCACTACTTTTAATGAGGTGCTTGTCAGGGGAGCACAGAAGCTAAACATAGAGGTTCCAGAACCATCAACCTCCGCATCAGTTATTTTTGAGACTCTACAGCATAGAGCGGTTTCGAAAAAGCTACTGCCGCTAGTGCCTGGTCTGTTGCAGCCAACCATGGACACCTTTTTAGCGCCAGCCACCCTCAAATCTGCTCCTGCTAGGATTTTGAAAAAATATAAAGTGCCTGAACAAGAGCCTTTATTTCTCAGAACGGATCCGCCGCCGGACTCAGTCATATTGGCCGCAGCCCAAAAAACTCACTCAGTGGCATCATCCTCCACGGTTCCACCGGACAAAGAGAGCAGACATCTAGACTCTCTGGGGAGGAAAATGTGCGGCACGGCGGCATCTATGATGAAGGTCTCCAGCGCGTCTGCACTCCTAGGCAGATATGACCGTTCACTGTGGGACTCTCTCAACAGGTTCACAGAAAAATTACCTAGAGAGGACAGGCAGGACTTCCAAGAGATCCTTCAAGAGGGATGTCTGGTCTCCAACCAGGTCATCAGCGCAGCAGCAATTGGGGCAGACTTAGCTGCACATGGGTACGCACATGGGATCTGTGCAAGAAGGTCTTCCTGGTTGAGACTGACTGGATTAAAACACTAAGCACAACAGCGCATCCTAAATCTTCCATTCAACAGGAACTCGCTGTTTGGTACCCATACGGACGAAGAAATGGCGCGCATGAAAACTGAAGTGGACACCATGAGGGCAGTAGGCCTGGAGAGGAAGGAGGACTTCAGGCCAAGGTATAGGCCTTATGACAGGCGCCCTTTCCAGCAGAGGGTTCAAACCCCTCACTGGTCCCAGAGGCCACAGCAAAGGCAAGGACGCCCGCTTTTTCAGTCTCATAAGGCCACAAGGGAACGAGGGTCAAGTAGACCACAACAGTCCACACCCAAAGCGCCAGCCAAGCAATGAGGACTCGCTTCCCTTAAAACTGTGCACCACTCCGGTGGGGGGAAGTATCACACACTTTATTCACGAGTGGCGTTCTATCACAAAAGACAAATGGGTGCTCAACATTGTCGAGAATGGCTACTCTCTTCTTTTCCGGCAACCTCCACCGCACTTGCCACCAGCCAAATGCAATCCGTCTCACGTCAGCCTATTGCGCAAAGAGGCTCTCGCCCTTTTACGAAACAAGGCAATAGAAAAAGTTCCACTCGCTCACAGAGGGAAGGGGGTTTACTCCTGTTATTTTCTGGTGGCGAAAAAAGGCCGAGAGGGCGTTTTCAGACCAATTCTGGACTTACGGCTTCTGAACAAGTACATAAGAAAGCAAAAGTTCAGGATGCTGGCTCTTCACCAGATTTTCCCTCAGCTACATCAGGGAGACTGGATGTGCTCCATCGACCTGCAGGATGCATACTTTCACATCCCGATAGTTCCCAAGCATCGGAAATTCCTGCGCTTCCAGATAGCGTCACAGCACTATCAGTTCAAAGTGCTACCATTCGGCCTGAAATCTGCCCCCACGTTTTCTCGAAATGCGTGGCAGTGGTAGCGGCACATCTACGAAAACAAAAAATCTTCATTTACCCATACCTAGACGACTGGCTACTGAAAGACTCCTCTCCGGAGCAGGCGAGAACCCATCGGGACATTGTGCTTAAGGTTTTCGAGTCTCTAGGTCTTCAAGTCAACTACCAAAAGTCCACCTTGATTCCAACGCAGAACCTCCACTACCTGGGAGCAATACTAAACACAGAGCTCCAAAGAGTGTATCCTTCGGAGGAACGACTATTATCAATAAAGAAAAAGTGTCAAGACCTGTTAAAATCCGACGCACCTACGGCCCGTCAGGTGACATCTCTGCTGGGCTCCATGGCATCATGCATTTTCATTGTCCCGAATGCCAGACTACATATGAGGCCCCTCCAAGAGGTGTTGGAAAACAACTGGAGCCAAAGGACAGGTCGCTGGGAGGACAGAGTGCGGCTGCCGATAGCAGCACGTCAGTCATTGCAATGGTGGATGCACAGACCTCACCTGTCAGTAGGGGCTTCGTTTCACCAGGTAATTCCATCCGACACTCTGGTAACGGATGCGTCTCTTCAGGGATGGGGGGCTCATCTAGGTCCCCTTCAAGCTCAGGGCCTGTGGTCCGACAACGAAAGGAAGTACCACATCAATCTGCTGGAGCTCAGAGCGGTCCATCTGGCTCTCAAGTCTTTTGCTCCATCGATTCAGGGGAAATCTCTCCTAATACAAACGGACAATACAACCACAATGTATTATTTGAACAGACAAGGGGGAACAAGATCCCTACCCCTATCTCGGTAGTCCCAAACAATCTGGCATTGGCTCCTGGCCAGAGGAATGTCGCTTACAGCGGTTCACCTACCAGGTCAACAAAACGAGGAAGCAGATTTCCTGAGCAGACACCTAGAGGACACCCACGATTGGGTCCTACACGGCGAAGTCGTCGAAGACATCTTCGCTCAATGGGGTCGGCCTCAATTGGATCTCTTCGCAGACGAGGTAAACAAGAAATGCCCAGACTTCGCTCCAGGTTCTACCGTCCGGGATCTCGAGGGAATGCCCTGTTGATCGACTGGTCAGGGATATTTCTCTACGCTTTTCCACTGATCCCCCTCATACCGGCAGTGGTCAACAAACTTTACAGATCCAGCACCAGAATGATTCTCATAGCTCCGCAATGGCCTCGTCAGTTCTGGTACACAGATCTCCTCAACCTATCGGAACAACCTCACAGGAGGCTGCCGTGCAGACCGGATCTTCTTTGCAGGATGGAGGGCAGGGTACTTCACCCCAACCTACCATCTCTGAGCTTGACAGCATGGCTCCTGAATTCCTGCAGTATGGGCACCTAGGGCTCTCACAGGAGTGCATGAACATCTTGAAGGAGTCCAGACGACCTTCCACGCGGCGTTCTTACGCGTTTAAATGGAAGAGGTTCTACATATGGTGCTGTCAGCAAGGTCAGAATCCCATACGGGCTTAGGAGGAGGTCATACTGTCTTACTTACTCCATCTGGCAAAATCCGGTCTGCAGGTATCATCTATTAAGGTACATTTATCTGCCATTACAGCATATCGCAAATCACCTTCTCAGGAATCCTTCTTTACGAAACCAGTAGTCAAGGATTTCTTAGAGGGTTTGAAAAAGGTTTTTCCGCCCATTCGGAAACCCTCCCCTCCATGGGAGCTGAACATAGTACTGTCAAAATTTATGGGCCCTCCTTTCGAACCTATACACAAAGTCTCTTTGCAACACCTTACGTGGAAGATGTTTTTTTTGGTAGCCATTACTTCCGCAAGGAGGGTCAGTGAAATTCAGGCTTTGTCCTCCAAAGAACCGTACACAGTCTTTCACGACAATAGAGTAGTTCTGCGAACTCACCCATCATTCCTACCGAAGGTGGTGTCAGAATTCCACATCAATCAGACTATTTCTCTACACACTTTCTTCCCCAATCCGGAGACTCCGGGGGAGAAAGCGTTGCACTCCCTAGATCTGAAAAGAGTGCTAACATTTTATTTGGATAAAACAAAGTTGATTAGACATTCCAACCACTTATTTATAAATTATGGTCATTTGAGAACAGGAGAGGCAGCATCTAAACGAACCATATCAAGATGGATAGTTTCTTGTATTGTTAATGCATACCAGTTGGCTAACAAACAACTACTTGCTAGACCTAAAGCGCATTCCACAAGGGGAAAAGCGGCTGCTGCTGCCCTCCTTCAGAATGTTCCAATATCTGAAATTTGTAAGGCTGCTACATGGAAGTCTGTACATACATTTACTAGACATTACTGTTTGGACTCGGATGCAAGTGCAGACGCCTAAGTGGGGCAAGCCTCTCTAAGAAATTTGTTTGCATGATACATATCTATTCCTGCACTTCTATTGGACAGTCCGCAGAGTCAAGGGAAGGGCTTGCTAATCTATTCAATGTTTATGACTATTGATGAGGATCCCCTGGAAGAGAAGGATAAGTTACTTACCTGTAAATCCTAGTTCTCTTCCAGGGGTATCGTCATCAAAGTCATAAACAACCCACCCTCCTCCCCGGACGCACGTCTCCTAGAAGTGCAGGACACACTATCTTTCGAATCGGCTACACAGCTTGTCACTGTAAAAAAAATACTGACCTAACTGTGAACCAACTGTCACCTCTCCTTCACCCCTGAGGCATGGTGGGATACTGGAGGTGCTCAGGGTCTTAAAGGCACGGTGCCAAAGTTTTTATGGTTCTCCTGTGTTATCCTGCATGCAGCCTATTGGCTAAGAATGCTCTAGTGTTTTTCAATGTAGTTGTTTTATCTTTTTCTCTGATTACTACTGCTGATTTCCCTGGGCTCAGTGGTGTGGTTTTAGTAGATATTTTAAAAAAAAAATAACTCCATAGAAATAAAGAATTTTAGCCTGTTTATGATTATAGTCTGCATTGCTGTTTTACACATGTATATATGAGTTTAGTATGAAAATGTGTCTACTAAAAATGCTATATATATTTTTCGTGCATATTTCATACTGTATATATGTGTATTTTATATATGCTCCCGCACAAGGGCGGGAATATTCAATGTTTATGACTTTGAGGATACCCCTGGAAGAGAACTAGGATTTACAGGTAAGTAACTTATCCTTATTATTCCCACTAATTTCTGATACCCAAAAAAAACAAGTGTCTTCGCCTTTTTCTAGACCAACGGACTGTAAATCTCTTCCTCAAGAAGAAGTTGTTCAAGATGCTCACATTGGCTCACTTCTTGTCTGCCCTAGACCTAGAAGACTGGTTGGTAGCAATGGACTTACAGGGTGCCTATTTTCATATTCGCATCCTGCCTGCCCACAGGCGTTGCCTGCGGTTCAAGGCAGGCCACGAACATTTTCAGTTCACCATGCTCCCAATTGGGTTTACAAGCCCCCTTGTGTGTTCACCAAGGTGATGGTAGTGGTCACAGCTCATCTGTGCAGGTCAGGGGTTTGTCTACCCCTACCACGAAAACTGGCTGTTGAAGGCGAGCATGCACCAGACTGTCATCTCCCACCTCCAGACTACGGCGAACCTTCTGCATTCGCTGGGTTTCACTATAAACGTGCGGATGTCATACAGGACTCGGTCTCAGATGCTCTCTTTCATAGGAGCTGTTATTGACACGGTGCAGTTTCGGGCGTATCCTCCAGAGAAGCATGTCCAGGATATTCAGGCTATGAAACCAATGTTTCTGCCTCTATTCTGGGTGCAGGTCCCTGCCCCAGTGTGTGGTGGACACCTATGTTGTTAAACCTTATACTGGGTCCAGGCAACACTTATTAGATAGTGTGTCTACGTAGCCAGGGCTCTCTAGTGGTAGCTGTGATGAGCAGCTAAGATTTATCCAAGAGGAGTGTGAAACATTTGCAGTCCCACAATAGTCACACAGTAATTTATCACACATGAAAGGAACCGCACAGTGTTGCAAAAATAAGGGTACTTTATAACACCAAACAAGATTACTATAGGCAAACCTCCCTTTGGAGGTAAGTACACATAAAAAATATACAGGTAAGTATTAGGAAATAGCACAAAATAGCAAGGGCCCTGTGGGGGGGCCAAACCATATTTCAAAAAAGTGGAATGGGAGAATGGGTTCCCTCCCCCCCAAGGATTTGGAGTAGTTAGCAAAGGGCTGGGAGAGAGTGGAACCCCAAGAGGTAAGTATTTAGAAGACTCTCAGTGACCAGGAGAACAGCAGAGGTAAGTTACCTGGTCACCCCAAAGGTTGACTTGGAGACTCTTAAATGGAATATTGCAAGAAAAAGACCAGGCCGGTGGAACACAACGTTTGATTCCAGGTGAAGAGGATCTGCAAAAGAAGGGGGCAGAGTCCATTCCACACAGGAGTATCCAGGTGGGGCAGGAGGCACTGCTCATCCTTCTCTGGGTGAAGATCCGGGTTGACAGTGGTGGATGAGTTCCAGCTGTGGAGTCTAGGAGTACCAGAGGAGTCCCTGAAGTCATCTAGGAGATGTCCATCGACGGTCGCCAAATTGCAGACTGGTCAGAGGTCAGGAAGACCACCAACAAACACAAGCAAATGCAACTGGAGCTGTTGGAGATTTGAAGAGCTGACGAGGACCAGCAAGGTCCTGGGGACTCTACATTTGGAGGGGTGTCCGGGCTGACCCTAAGAAGACAGGAGAGCCAGCAGAAGCATTCTGAGCCCCCACGAGCAACCCACTGGCAGCAGGCACAGTAAGTTGCAGTGAGGCCTAGGCAGCACACCTGAAGAGGAGTCATTCTGTCTTGGAAGAAGAGGCATGGACTGTCAATTTCCCAGGTTGGAAAGAAGGCAGAGAGGACCCCTCAGAACCACAACCTGTGTTGGAGAATCCAGAGGACAGCAGATCCCAGCAGCTGGACGTCGTTGACTTAAGTGTCTACAGATGCAGGAGAGTGGCTCCTTCAAATCAAGGGAGATTCCTTCTTGTTTATTTGGTGCAGCTGGCGTCTTGCCGACCCCAGAGGATGCAGAGCCATGGAAATGTTGCAAATATTTGAATGAGCTAAAGAAACAATGTTGCAGGGTGAGGTCGTTTTGGGAGTTGCAGGCTTGTTTGGTTCTTGTAAAGTCCAGCAACGGTTCCGGAGGCCAGAAGAGGACGATGCAGAGGACCCCGCGTGGAGTTTTGCACGCCGATTCTGAGGACCCACGCATAAGAGAATCCCTAAATAGCCCTAACAAGGGGCTTGGTCACTCTGCAGGGTGACGTCATATTGGAGAGGAGGGGCACTGACGTCAGTCACCTGTTCTGACCAAACAGATGCTCCCAGGGGCCTCTGCACATCTTCTTTCCAAGATAGCAGAATCAAGTGGCCATCCGGAGGAGCTCTGGGCACCACCCCGTGGGTTGATGGACAGGGGTGTGGTAATTCCCCTTTCCTTTGTGTGGTTTCACGCCAGAGCAGGGACCGTGGGTCCCTGGACTGGTGCAAACCTTATTATGCAAGGAGGGCACTAAATGTGCCCTTCCAAGCAAGCTGGTGGTGTGGGGAGGCTACCTCTTCCCAGCCATGTAACACCTATTTCCAAGGGAGAGGTGTTGCATCCCCTCTCCCTCAGGAAATCGTATGTTCTGCCTTCCACTGCTTGAGCTGGTTTCGCAGCAGGAGGGCTGCAGCAGTGTGGTAGAACTGGTAGGAGCAATACTGTGGGGGGTGAGGCGGGGTCCTCTAAGGAGCCCCCAGAGTGCTTGGAATCAGCCCCCAAAGGAGAACCACTGGAATAGGAACCAGGAGTCGCAGAGACGCCCACGTAGCACAATTGGAAAAGGGTCCCATGCAGCAGGAGAAGCACACAGGGAGCTGTGCTTCACAGGAAGGAGTGCTGGGAGTTTGGGCTACACGGAGCCTGAAGAGCCCTTGGAGGAGATGCAAACAGGCCTTGGTAGCTGCAAGAGACTATGTGCACAAGGGTTCTGTCCTGCGTGGGAAGGCAAGGGTTTACCTCCACCAAAGTTGGACAGCTGGCAGAAAAGACCAGTACCCATGATGCAGGATCCATGCAGCTCAGGATGAGAGGAGATCCACGTAGCCGGTCATCATTGGAGTTTGTGCATGTGAATGCAGGGGAGTGACTCTTTCTCTCCAAGGGAGATTCCTTCTTCCTTCTCGTGTAGACTGAAGACTTGCCGCCCTCAGAGGATGTACAGCCAGGGAAATGTTGCAGAAGCTGGAAGGAGCCGTGGAAACAATGTTGCAAGCAGGGTCTTTGTCATGGATGCAGATTGTCGGTTCCTGAGGCCATTCCATTGGCTAAAAATTGAAGTAGAGGTTGCAGAGGAGTCCTGCTGGAATTTTTCAAGCCCACTCTAAGGACCCACCCAAGGGAGAGACCCTAAATAGCCCTGAAAGGGGGATTGGTCACCAACCCAGGTGACCACCTATCACGAGGGGGCTCTGACGTCACCTGCCTGATCTGGCCACTCAGATGCTCCTAGAGATCCCTGCCAACCTTGAATTCAAGATAGCAGAACCCAGGGACCCTCTGGAGGAGCTCTGAGCACCACCCCTGGGGTGGTGGTGGACAGGGGAGTGGTCACTTCCCTTTTCATTGTCCAGTTTTGGGCCAGAGCAGGGACTGGAGGTCCCTGAACCAGTGTAGACCGGTTTATGCACGAAGGGCACCAAATGTGCATACCAGTGGCTTGGAGAAGCTATGTAACACCTATTTCCAAATGGAGAGGGTGTTACCCCTCTCTCCCAAAGGAAATACTTTGTTCCGCCTTCCTGGGCTTGAGCTGTTCAAGCAGTAGGAGGGTAGAAACCTGTCTGAGGGGTGACAGCAGCTTGGGCTCCCTGGGAAACCCCAGAAGGCTGGTAGCAGTAGTGCTGCTGGGGGTCCTCTAACGAGCCCCCAGAGTGCGTGGAATCATACTTCCAATACTGGCAACAGTATTGGGGTATGATTCAGACTTGTTTGATACCAAACATGCCTAGGTTCAGAGTTACCATTATGTAGCTGGACATAGATTGTGACCTATGTCCAGTACATGCATAAAATGGCGTCCCGCACTAATGAAGTCCAGTAAAGGGGAACTGGAGTTTGTGGGGACACCTCCACGAGTGCAGGGGTGACCTCACACACAGGCACTTGCACCCTACCCTCTAAGCTAGGAGGGCCTGCCATAGGGGTGACCAATAGTGAAAAGGGTGCACGCACCCCTTCACACAGGCTGCAATGGCAGGTCTGCAGATACACTAAGCATGGGCCCCCCCCTGGGTGGCACAATACATGCTGCATACTCCAATGCCCCGAGTACCTGGTTACCATATACTAGGGACTTACGTGGGGCACCAGTATGCCAAATGTGGGGTGTAAGTTACCAAGTTTGAAGGGAAAGAGCATAATCACTGGGGTCCTGGTTAGCAGGACCCCAGTGAACATAGTCAAACACTGACAACAGGCAGAAAATGGGGGTAACAATACCAAGAAATAGGGTACTTTCCTTCACAGGCCTGCAGGCACAGTTTGACTGGGCATTCATGGGTGGCATAATACATGCTGCAGCCAATGGGGGACCCCTGGTGTACCAATGCCCTGGGTACCTAAGTAACATATACTGGGGACTTAAAGGGATACACCAATATGTCAGTTGTGGAGTGTAAAGGGTACCAAAGCAAACAAAGTTAGAGGAGAGAGCACAGTTACTGGGGTCCTGGTTAGCAGGATCCCAGTGAAAGCAGTCTAAACACGCTGATAGGCAAATAGTGGGGGTAATCATGCCAAAAAGAATGACTTTCTTACACTAGTTAGCAGGATCCCAGTGAAATCCCTCTAAGCACACTGACAACAGGCAAAAGTGGGGGTAACCATGCCAGGATATAGGGACTTTCCTGCACTGGGTTTCGGTGAGACTGACTCCGAAGCTTCTGGGCCTCGTGGCTTTCTGCATCCTGCTGATAAAACATGTGAGATGTCATATGTAAGCTCTGCAGTGGGACCTAAAGTTCCAGTGATCCTGTCCTCTGGGCCAGGAGGGCCTACCATAGGTGTGACTTAGTGACCTGGTGCAGTGACCTGTGGTGAAAGGGTGCATATATCTTTTCACACAGGCTGTTATGGCAGGCCTGCAGAAATATTTAGCATGGGCTCCCATGGGTGGTACAATACATACTGCAGCCCATGGGGAACCACTGGTTCCCAAATGCCCTGGGTACCCAAGTACAATATACTGGGGACTTATGGACGGGTACCAGTATGCCAATTGTGTGGTGTGCAAAGTCCTAGGCAACCAAATTTAGAGGGAAAGAGCACAATCACTAGGGTCCTGGTTAGCAGGATCCCAATGAAGACAGTCCCGGCATACTGGTAGAAGGGAAAAAGTGGGGGTAACCATGCCAGAAAGAGTAACTTTCCTGCAGCAGGTTCTCTAACGCCAGAGCGGACTAACTCGGCTCTCAATGCCTAGCGGATCAAGAGTGGTGTCTCCATTCGGAGGTAGTGCAAGGTCTCTTTCAGCAGTGGGGAGAGCCTTGGGTAGATCCTATTGCCTGGCTCCAAAGAGAATGCACAATGTCCGCAGTATTATATGTTGGAGTTCCCAAGGCAGCAATCGGTCTGCAACGTTTTTCGTCACGGGTGAAACTCAGGGCTCCTGTATGCCTTTCTGCCCATACCACTCCTCCTCAGCGTTATCAAGAAGATCAAGAACGACCAGGCCCAAGTTATCCTTGTTGCTCCAGAATGGACACAGAGAGTCTAGTATCCTGAGCGTCTAAAAATGAGCATCGGCCCTCCGATCAGGCTGCCCCTTTAAGAAGATCTTCTGTTGCAGCAGCAGCAGGGTTCTCCACCAGAACTTGTCAACTCTGCTCCTTCATGTGTGGAGATTGAGCGGCGACAGTTGACAGCTTTCGATCTTCCTCCCGAAGTCTGTCACGTACCTTGGTATCCAGGCATTCTGCCACAAAAATGGCATACGCCTGCAGTTGGCAAAGATTTGTAAAATAGTGTACAGAGAGGTCTATAGAGCCTCTTTCTGCTTCTCTCTCTGATATTCTTCTTTTCATTCTTTCTCTCACCCAGCAGGGCTCTGAAGGGTTATCTCTCTGCTCTGTCCACCTTCTGCGGCTGCCTGACCCAACCCTCTTTAAGTCCTCTAACAGTAGGTAGGTTTCTAAAAGGGTTTTTACATGTGTTTTCCCCTATGTCCTTTATCATGCCTCAGTGGGATCTTAACCTAGTTCTCACTTACCTCATGTGTGCTACCTTCGAGCCACTGCAAAATTGTCCCCTTCGGCTGCTTACCATCAAAACAACCTTCTTAGTGATGATAACATCTGCCCAGAGGGTGAGTGAGATGCAGGACTTATCTTTCAGGGCCCCATACCTCACTATACTGCCAGGCAAGGTAGTGCTGGGCAGCTGTGCCTCTTTCCTTCCAAAGGTTTTGTCCCCATTTCGTCTTGGTCAAACTGTCACCCTGCCCACCTTCTTTGCTCCCTCAAACCCTCTAAGGTATTAAGATCTGCTATGGCTTGGCTAAGAATCAGCTTCCAGAGGGCTTACAAGCCTATTCCACCAGGGGAAAAGCTGTGATCACAGCGTTCGCTTTTGGAGTCTTTGTCCTGGACATCTTTCAGGCAGCAACATGGGCATCCATCAGGTCCAAAGGGATGGGCACTTCACCTGTTCGGTCCTTCAGGACTTTTGTCTGAAGCATTGTCCATAGCACACCACCAGGAGGATATGGCTTGGGTATCTAATGAAAGGTAAGGAATCTGCAGCTAGAAGTCTTTATCAGATGGACAGGTAACTTACCTTCGGTAACGCATTATCTGGTAGAGACCATATCTAGCTGCAGATTCTTTAAACCCACCCATGCCTCCCCGTCCTGCGGACTTGTTTACTAGGGTTATGGTGATCCCTATTTTAGGGCCCTAGTTTGGAAACACATTTGTGCCAGGCCTTGTCATGTCTCTGCGCTTCTGCCATGGAAACTAGTTATTAAAGTAAGGACGCCTGAGCGGCGCCTATATAGGTGACCGCGATGTCCCTTCTGGTGCCAACGACACCACGCAGAAACGAATGAAGCCACCTGACGGCACGCTGAGTTGTATTGCTCGAGTAAAGGTTTTCAGATCCAGTTTGATACCTGGGAAAATCAAAGGTAAGGAATCTGCAGCTAGATGTAGTCTCTACCAGATAAAGCATTACTGAAGGTAAGTAACTTGTTCTTCAAACCTTAAATGCAGGAAGTATATGAAATAATATTTTTTATATATTTTTATATTTTACTAGTGAACCACAATAAATAAATCCATTTACGGAAAGTAATCAATGAATTTTGTGCTTGGCTGACTTTTGAGTAGTGTATCTTGAGTTATTGCTATCTGCTGAAACGTGGGCCACACATGGTCGGTTGCAGACTGAATCCATAAAACTACAAAATTATGTTTGTTTACTTCTCACTATCATAATCTTCTTAAATATATGGAATTTTCCAAATTCCTCTGCAGAATGTATCTCATTGCATTTATTTATTTTTCAGCTCAAACTACTGTAAATGTAAACCATCGCCCAATGACACAGACCATGCCACGGCTCTCTGGACCCCGAACTCCAACCAGTCATCAGGTGGTCTACACTACTCTTCCGAGTGCACCAATTCAGACTCCAGTACGAAGTGCAGTCATGCAGGGGCCTGCTCAGGGCTTACGGCAGATCAGCCCGCAAACCAGTGGTAAGCCTTCTCTCTTCCTAATCCTCCGTAAACAAGATCATAGGCATCCTCCTTTCAGTAACCTTGTATGTTAGAAACACTTGTGCGCTTAAATTGTGAACCTCTGCTGGACTCGTACCTGTAGATTCCACACCTCTTGATTCCTCTGCGAACAGCTGTTTTACACCCTTCTTTATGGGGAAGTATTCTCACAATACTTCTCAAACCAGACAAACCTCCAGAGGGTCCAGATTCCTTCCGGCCCAGCTCACTTATAAATACTGATGCTCAGATGCTTGCTAAAGAGCTAGCCAACAGGCTAATTCCTTTAATTCCTGACCTCTTCCTGTCTGACCAGGCTGGGTTCATACCCAGCCATTCTACCTCTCTCAAGCTCCGGACACTTTTTCGCCCTCCTACATCAACTGCAACCAGGTGAAGAAGTGGTGGCAGTCTTCCTTGGTGCTACTAAAGCTTTTGACTCTCTAGAGTGGCCTTTCTTTTTGCAGTTCTGCACCACCCTGGGATTCCCGATCCTTACTGGCGCTTCGTTCAGTTGCTCGACATGACCCCCTCGCCCAGGATTCGTATTAATGGGCTGCTGTCTGACCCCATCCCCGTTGGCAGAGACCCCCAACAGGGTTGCCCTTTGTCACCCTTACTTTTATGCTCTGGTGACTGAACCCTTGGCCTCTGCTGTTTGTCAGCTTCATGGCCATAGGTGTTTGCTATTTTCCCCTTGTAAGATTATAATTTCGCACTGTGCAGATGATATTACACTGAGGAACCCTGGAGAGAGCCTGGACCCGGTCGTATGTGAGTTTTCACTATTTTGAGTGGTGTCCGGCGTGGCGATTAATTGTACCAAGATGTAATTTGCCCGATATCGCTGTCCCTATGCCGAGTACCAGACTATTTAAAATTCTTGGAGGTCGGGGTCAGTGCAAACTATGGTGTAGCGCTATTCACTTTGAAAGATCAGATCCGCGGATGGATCAAATTGCCTCTTATAGATAGGGCGCCTGGCTATCATGAAGATGGTCGTTCTCCTGAGGTTGTGTTACCTTTATATGAAAATACTTCTCTTTCTGCTATGTTACTTTTTTTGTGCGCTACATGCCCTCGTGGTGCACCATGCATGGACTGGGAGACCGCCATGACTCAGTTGGGAAACTCTAACCTTACCTTATGATCGGGGCTGCTTTGTAGTCCAGCAGTTTGAGTTGTACTACCTTTGTGCCCAAGCATTATTTGCCCAGTACCGGCTACTGCCACCCCATTATCTGACGCATTTTGCACTTGACCATGACTAGGTTCACCCTACCCCTCTTTTGGCTTTGTTTGAACACCTCCCCGCGTCAATCTTCTGGTGAAATACACAGTTGTGTATACTAAACAACCCTGAGTTTGGTAGCAGGCTAGACTTGGACATCATACGCTATACTTCCCCAGGTAGTTATAGTACATTCTTCGCTGCATGCATACTTCAGGAGAGATTGGGGGACTAGAGGGTATCACATTGGGGGTAGTGGAGATGGGTGGTCTTTTTCCTGATTGGCGATTTTGAGAGAGATTAACCACCAGCACTTACACACCGCTGGACTCACTAGACCTGTTCACCTTTTTTTTTTTTTTTTTTGCTTTTGAGTGAAGCTCCGGGAATGCTTCCCGCAGTACCCAGCGACCCACGACTGAATGTAAAATATTTGCCCTCCTCCTGACCATGTCCTCTCCCCAACATCTCTTATCCAGTCTCTACTCTTCTGCGCAGTCTGAGATGCTCTTGAGTTGCAGCAGGCTAAATGTCGATGGGAAGCAGACTTAAGCAAATTGCTTTCTGAGAAAGAGTGGGACACAATCTATGTCCCCCAATGGCAAGCTCCACCTTATGTATTTTTAATTCCTTCAACAAGCCTATTTCACACTGTCTAAACTAAGTATAAGCTGTGTACCACTGAAAAATGCATCAGTCGCCATTGGGGAGGGGCTGATTATATGCACTTAATTTGGTTTTGTACTCCAGTCTCAGCATACTGGTCAGCTGTCTTTTTCACCCTTTCTGATATTCTATGCTGTTGCCTTCCCCCTTCACGGGGATTGGTGCTCTTGTGCCTACCAACAGAAATGCCAGATAATAAAAAGTTTCTTGTCCTGACGTTGCTCCTCGCTAAAGATCAGACAAAACAAGGGCTCCCCAATTGTATGATATGAGGTAGGACAGGGAAATAAATCTGACAAAATCAAATTCCTGACATTGAATTCCTACAAAAAATGTATCAAGCCAAAAAGCTTCAAAATACATTCATATTTGTATATTCCTCATAAGTTATTACATTTTACAATATATAGTGTAATTTGTTTGAATGTATATATACTATACAAAATACTATGGCCCTCATTCTGATTCTGGCGGGCGGCGGAGTCGGCCCGTCAGAATTCAGCCCTCCATAATACCGCTCCGCGGTCAAAAGACCGCAGAGGGTATTATGAGTTTTTCCCTGGGCTGGCGGGCGGTCTCCAAAAGACCGCCCGCCAGCCCAGGGAAAAACTCCCTTCCCACGAGGATGCCGGCTCGTAATCGAGCCGGCGGAGTGGGAAGGTGCGACGGGTGCTACTGCACCCGTCGCGTATTTCACTGTCTGCTACGCAGACAGTGAAATACTAGCGGGGCCCTCTTACGGGGGCCCCTGCAGTGCCCATGCCATTGGCATGGGCACTGCAGGGGCCCCCAGGGGCCCCACGACAATCCTTACCGCCATCCTGTTCCTGGCGGGCGAGCCGCCAGGAACAGGATGGCGGGAAGGATTGTCAGAATCCCCTCGGCGGCGCAGCGAGCTGCGCCGCCTTGGAGGATTCTTAGGGGCAGTGGAAAACCGGCGGGAGACCGCCGGTTTTCCCTTTCTGACCGCGGCCAAAGCGCCGCGGTCAGAATGCCCAAGGGAGCACTGTCGGCGGTGCTCCCGCCCCCGTTGGCCCTGGCGGTTCTCTACCGCCAGGGTCATAATGAGGCCCTATATCTCCTGGGACATAAAAGCTAACGGACTCTCATACACACAACCACAATCATACAATAACAACCAGTTAAAAAAGCAAGAAGGACCAAATTAACGGGAAGACAGCAATCTAAGGTCAATAAAGAGATAACCACACAGCGGAGTAAAATATACAACAATTACTCCTCACAACCCAGTGGGACAATCTAGTCCCTATAGACTGATCCAACTTAATTATTAGTCTTCCATATTTGAATTTTCAATTGCCAAGAATGTACTATTTTAAGGAACCCTATGTTCCTGATTAAATGTCTTTGCTTCATGATGGATTCTTGTTGCTTGATGCAAATTACTTTCCATAGGCCAGAAGTCCCACAAATAATCAAATAGAGAAGATGAAGTCCAACAGAAAGTCCTTTTCGTTCGCAACAGGTGCCGACACGCGTTTCAGTGACAAGTGGCCACAACGGGTCACCCACCTTCTTCAGGGTACACAATAATCACACAATTGGAGCCATCCCAGGATAGATTATAATGGTCATAGTCTCTTTTCCTATAAAGTAAAATGGCTACATGAAACTAACGGCTTGACCCAAGAAACAAAGAGAATAAACGAAAAAGGAGTAAAAAGATAAAAGAAGAGGAAAAGGAAGAAAAATGCTCAAAAGTATATGTATGGTGGTTCCAAACCTCAAGTGATTCATAGTTTCATGCAAAGAGAAGCCAGCAGACTGAGAGAACATACAACCAGAGTATATGCATGCACATGGTCATGCATAGTTTGTGATCTCAGATTTCCCCTTTCTATTAGTGAGTTGTGAGTCTCAGTATTGCAAAAAAGGGGCATTACAAAGTAAATTGGATTTATATATATGTCCAGTATTTTGGTGTACTAAAATGTCATAAATATTCTAAGCGCCACTAACTGATTTCGTAGTGATGGTGCCCAACGGTGTGAAAAAGAAATATACAACACCAAACTCTTACTGTTGAATAGAAGGCTCAGAAAGCTCCATAAAACCTCTCACTGTAGAGGGGTTCTTTCTCAATTATCATCTCAATAATAGAGGATCCTTGAATGGATGGAAAATACATAGGAGAATCATTTAAATCAATCGTAGTGTGGAAAAAAGAAGCACATGAATAGTTATATCAATGACCCAATAGCAATAAACTAGTGTTAAAAATTGCTTTCTAAGCATCCTAAAATATGCTAACCTGTTCAAATCCAGCGAACGCTTTTAGAAACCTCAGGGAGTTTCAGGTGGCCATAATAGTCCTTCCGTAGATAGCATGCACAAACCAGAGGTGACAGGAAAGCCTCTCAGCGTGATACGGCTGAAAGACGCCAAAAACTCACATTGAAACCCGGAAATGCCACAATTCTAAACAGAACAGTGGCGCAATAGACACCAGACTGTGCAGCTCCTGGTTCACAAGCAAAGATACACAGTCGCCATATTTGAGTGTTTAGATGTTGAAATAACATAAAGGAGGTAATATTTTCATGGAAAGATCTGCAGTCGCTACATCAGGATGTTGATATTTTAGAAGGCATCATCGAGAAAGGTTAGAATGCCCAAAAATATTTCAGTTGTCTGAACAAAGATTTATTTAGTTACACGCCCAACTCCACATAGGTTAAGGCAGAACCCAGAGTGTGAGTTTTAACAAGCGGCTAACCAAAGAATGAAACCTCAAGCTAATTAATAAACTCCCAAAATAACAAGAAGGACATACTATATAATAAAACCGACATGAACCATGCCAAGAATAGCGTACCATGTCGAACTCTATCCAAAAGCAGCTCGCCAGTGACTGCAGTTTTCCCCTTAAAAGGGGAACAATGAATAAAAGTAAAAATAAGAAGGGCCCACAGAAATATTAAAGGAACGCATTCTCCCATGGAATTTTATAATTTAATCCTTGGTACACTGTATCTAAAAAATAAATCTAAAAGACTTCTTTTCCTTCTGTGTTTTTCGGTGACCCATAAGATGTTACAATTAAGAATGATCCACCTCAATTCATCAACCTGGTGATCCTTCTCTATGCAATGCTCAACTAACGGAGCTTGAAGTCTCCGATTCTTAATTGCTGACTTGTGTTCACTAAATTGTACTTTGAATTGTCTTCCTGTCTCATCCACATAACCTAGATGACAAGGACACATAATACAAAATAATAACATTGGAAATCTGACAATTGGTCATGGTCTTTAAATGAACAGCTTTTTTGTTGTACTGGAAAGTATCAGAAATCATGGCTTGGGGACAGGCATGGCACTCTCCACATCGGTGGTTGCCTAAGACAGGATTAGTTCCTGTTAAGCTTTTCTGAGTGAATGTATTACCTCTCATAAACTTTGCTTGGACCAATTTGTCTCGCAGATTTGAATTCCTCTTAAAAGCGAACATCGGTCTATGGAGAGGAGCATAGTCATCATTAGTGTTCAATGTGAATTGATAATTCCCTGTATTTTGTTATTGATGTTAGAATGTCTAACAACACACTCCATTCTCGATTGTTTATTTATTTGGTGTGATTCTAATAAGGTGTCCTGATTATAATATTTGGCCCTTTTATAGGCATCCTGAATTACCCTCTATGGATAACCTCTCTGTGAAAATTTCTCCCTCAATATCTTAGCATTTCTGTCATATTCCATCATCTTACTGCAGTTCCTCCGTATCCTGAGAAACTGACTGAACGGAATGCTCTGTCTTTGACATCTAGGATGGAAGCTTTCAAAGTGCAACAGTGTGTTTCTGGCTGTCGGTTTAGTATATAAGGTTACTTCTAGGTGTCCCTTTTCTTCAAAAACGAGAATATCTAAGAATTCTACCTTCTGATTGTTAATATTAAGAGTGAATTTCTGATTTTTATCACACAAGTTAAGCCACTCAACAAATGTCTGAAGATGATCTGTCACCCTCCCAGATGAAAATAAATATCATCAATATAACGTCCCCAATGTTTGACATTCTCAAAAAAAGGAGCAATCTCATTATATATGTGTCGTCTTTCAAAAAGACCCATGTAAATATTAGCCACACTTGGAGCACATGCAGTTCCCATACTAAATCCCTTGGTTTGTCTAAATATGTCACCATCGAATTCTGTGAGACTAAACGCAGAGTGACCTGCGTGTGGGGTTGAGGGCAGGTGCCTCACACTCAAGAATGGTTGCTGGATATGGCGTATTGTCAATAACAATTAGAACTATATTATTCTGTTACCCCACTCTAATAGGCCCAGTTCCATATGGGGTCCATTCCAGGAGTACTTGTTCATGCAGACTTGGACTCCCTAACCATCTATCTGATTTATTAATGTGTTTATTGCTTCACCTCCGTTACCATGAGCCTTGCAGAGACTGGCACATCTATTATGAATTGCTGTATATATTTTTTTATCATCGTCCTTTATGTCATTTATAAATTGCAATGTGATTGTATGTTTACCTCCTCAGGTGGCATCTACTAAATCTCACATTAATGAATGTAGTTCACATGTGAATGCAACTTTTTGTTTTATTGTGGCAGTGGTTTAATTGTAAAACTATAAATAATTAAAAAAAAAATCTAAGTGATTCGGACTTCTGGCAAAATGGTTGTGTAACTTCTGATTTAAGAACCAGGCCTGTACAAGTTCATATGCAAAGGCATCTGACTTTAATTTGAAATGTGGCAAAGGCCTTTACGTGTGTTCTGGTTGAGCTTTTCAGAGATCCTTAGAAGAGGGGGCATTATGTAGGGTTTATCATGTGCAGATGTCCTCTTATTTTTATGAACACTTATGCAGTGAAGTTTAACTCTGTGGCTACCAGAGAGGCAGGACCCTGCCTCACTTTTGTTTTATGCTTAAGAAGAAAGATTGACAGATGACTCTGGAACTAAATCCTTGATTGTCTTTTGGGGCTTTAGGAGTGGCTGTCCGAATGCCTCAGACAACTGCATATGTGGTGAATAATGGAATGACTATTGGAGCATCAGGGCCACAACTGACTGTACACCATCGGCCTCCACAGGTACGCTGTGTAAGTTGTGCTATCCACCATACACCCATAAATCTAAAAATATTGTAGCGTTGGGGTGCAGCCCATTTTGCCCCATCAAGTACATAGTGTATATGTGGGATTTTCCTCTGCCGGCAAAATCAATGAAAAGTGTGATGGCTTTAAAGTTAAGGCCAAAGAGTTCCATACCATCTTGAAATTACCTAGTCTTTATCTCAGGAACATGGGCTAAAGCACCTATTAGTGCTGCAGCACTAAACCCAAATGCAGCAACTTAAAAATTTGCAACCATGTACCTAGGAAGTCGGCATGATGGGAAAATAAACTGCAAGCAACATTTTATAGCCGCTAGCCTCTATCTTTAATGAAGTTAATGTGGTTTATGAGCCTCCACTATGCTCCTTAAATGTATTTAGTAGCTAGTATTTTTCATATATTTCTCACTACTAAAAATGTTGTCTTTTCTTAATGCTGTAAATCACAGGTTTTACTATTGCTTTGTTCAATTGTGCTCTATTTTACAACCCCAAAATGATGAGAGCCTGCGCTGGCCTTGCTTATTAACCTGATGCTTGCCTACTGCACCTTTAAAGGCGGCAGGTGCCTTTCCTGACATGGTGTTTGGCTCTGGAATTTCTTGACAGGAAACCTGTGTAAATTTTAAATGGCTTCACAGACGCTGATTGAGATTCTATTGAAGCCTCTTTTAATGACAGTAGTTGTGAATTTGTCTTAACGCAAGATGCTGGAAAAAACTGGGGACATGTAAATCTTTTGCAAGGTTGCAGAAGGAATGCTGGACTTGCATAGTCAAGGCAGAGTCACAGAAATATCCTTGTTGAGGCTGAAATGCAACAGAGGCTCTCCAGTATTATATCTTGCATAGATTCACATGCTTAAATCTTCCCTGTCGTCATGATGGGAGTCCCACTGTAACAGCAGTAAAAAATCAATGCTAGTATGTAGGCCATAGAAATAATCATTGACAACAATAGACAGTGTTAACCTATTGACATTGTTTTAATGCATCCAAACTTCAGCCAGTCAGAGCAGAGACTGTGAAGCACTGTTCCCCTGCAGAGCCACCATATCTCATGTTCCTTACTGGACGTCATGTGTTAGTGAGTCTCCCTGAGCTCTGTTCAGTCAGTGACTCAGCTTTGACCTGTCAGCTCTATTTCTAACGATTGTTTCTCTATCTCCGCCTGAGGTATAAAATTTGATATGCATTTTTTTATTTTTTATTCCTGTGTGAACAACGTCTGAGAGTTAACAATAAAAGGCTGTTTAGGCCCTACAAATCCTGATGGGAAATCTAGGCTATTTTCAGAAGACCCACAAAAGATGTGTTTATACTGCCTGTTGGAAATGGCCCATTTTGCAGGGTTATCCCCAAACTTTTTGCCTTCTTCCTCCTATTTTTTCAGGTCTGTTTTTGCTGGTTTATTGTCTCTGTGCACTCTACCACTGCTAATCAGTGCTAAAGTGCAACTGCTCCCTATAGAAATTGTACTGTTGATTGATTTATCCATGATTGGCATATTTGATTTACTGGTAAGTCCCTAGTAATGTGCACTAGAGGTGCCCAGGGCCTGTAAATCAAATGCTAATAGTGGGCCTGCAGCACTGGTTGTGTCACCCACATAAGTAGCTCTGTAATCCTGTCTCAAACCTGCCACTGCAGTGTCTGTGTGTGCAGTTTTGACTGTAACTTCGACTTGGCAAGTGTACCCACTTGGCAGGCCTAAACCTTCCCTTTTCTTACATGTAGGGCACCCCTAAGGTAGGCCCTAAGTAGCCCCAAGGGCAGGGTGCAATCTATGGTTAAGGTAGGACATATAGTAATGTGTTTTATATGTCCAGACAGTGAAATATTGCTAAATTCGTTTTTCACTGTTGCAAGGCCTGTCCCTCTCATAGGTTAACATGGGGGCTACCTTTAAATCTGATTAAAGTGTAGATTCCCTTTGGGAGCGGATGGACATGTGGAGTTTTGGGTCTCTGAGCTCACAATTTAAAAATACATCTTTTAGTAAAGTTGATTTTAAGATTGTGCATTTGAAAATGCCACTCTTAGAAAGTAGGCATTTTCTTGCTTAATCCATTCTGTGACTCTGCCTGTTTGTGGATTCCCTGTCTGGGTCAGTTTGACAGTTCGGCTGTTCACACCTTTCCTCTAGACAGTGACACAAAGGGGGCTGGGTTGTAGCCTGCATATCTTGATTAGCCATCTGTGCTGGAGGGGAGGGGAGGGGAGGGGAGGGGAGGGGAGGAGTGGTCACTCACACCTGAAAGGACTGGGCCTGCCCTCACACAATGCCGTCTCCGACCCCCTGGTGAGTGTCTGGGGCCTGGCCTGGACAAGGAAGGATCTTGCAAACACTTGAGACTTTGCTTTGAAGTTTGCAAACTTCAAATGCAGAACTGGGTATAAGAAGCAGGCCCAAAACCCCAGACTTTTAGAATCTTTCTGGAATCAAGAGGAACCTCTGCCCAGGAGAAGAGCTGAAGGAGGAGTACTGTCCCTTTGCTGTGTTGCTTTGTTGGACTGGCCTGCCGTTGCTGCTTCTGCCTGAAAAGAGTGCAAAGGGTGAACTTTGCTGTGCGTCCTGCTAGAGAAACTTCTCCAAGGGCTTGGAGTAGAGCTTGCCTCCTGTTGGAAGTCTCAGGGACACCAAAGACTTCAGTTTCCTCGACCTGCAGCAGTGGGAACTGTATGTTCTGTGCTGCTCAAGAGGAGAAACCATTGCGACGCCGCTGTCCTGCACCGTGAGCTGCCGACACCGCATGGAGTCGCTTTGCCCCGCTTCGCACCGTGACCCTGGTCTCACCGACGCTGTCATCGGACGACTTCACTGAGCCGCTGCACGCACCGCAACCTGTGGGCCCCGCACTCCGGCATCACCTGCTCACACTGCAGCCTGGGCATCCCCTACAACGTCGCTCCTGCTGACACCGGCGCCGCTGCCTGCATCGTGGCCTGTGGACACCGCTCGTGAGGTACACGAAGCACCGTCCCGTCCTGCGCCACAGCCCCGGTCCACCGACGCCAGCACCATCAACTCGTGTCATCACCAGGCATCCTGCCTGCACTGAGGCCTGTGGACACCGCTCATGAGGGTCACAAAGCACCGTCCCATCCTGCACCACTGGCTTGGGCCTACCAACGACAGCGCTTCAGCAACGATGACGACGCTGCCTGCACCGTGACCTGTGGACACCGCACGTCGCACCGCCCCGCTTCACACCGCAGCCCGGGTCTCACCGACGCCATCACCGAGCCGCTGCCTGCACCATGACCTGTGGGCACCACACATCGCATCGTCCCACTTCGCACCGCAGCCCCGACGCCATCCATGCCGGCGCACCTGACTTCATCAGCCTGTAGTTTTGAGTAAATCTTGCATAATTCATATTTTTCTTACTACATGTTGGATTCTTATCGTATTTGGTCTTGTTTTATATAGATAAATACTGGCTATTTTTCTAAAACTGGTGCAGTGTCCTTTTGTAGTGTTTTCATTTGTTACTGTGTGTTATGTGCAAATGTTTTACA
The DNA here is from genome assembly GCF_031143425.1 of Pleurodeles waltl. NCBI lineage: Eukaryota > Metazoa > Chordata > Amphibia > Caudata > Salamandridae > Pleurodeles > Pleurodeles waltl. The sequence continues at coordinate 296,295,622 of NC_090443.1, read as the reverse complement.
CATTGCTTCTGAGATAAGCCTGGCTGCTCGTACCAAGCTACCATGTGGGTGAGCAGGGGTTATCTGAGCGGGTATCTCCCTTATCCTGACTAGAGTGAGGGTCCCTACTTGGACAGGGTGCAAACCAACTGCTGTCTAGAGACCCCATTTCTAACACGGCCTATACCCTCAACACAAGCCAAGGGAAAGTACTGCCATACTTTTTCCGGCAAGACCCTCAAAGACCGAGAGGTCAGACTACTTCTCTGGCTCCAGAAAAAGAAGCCCCAGTCAGTCTCTTATAGTGAAGAAGGAGGGCACACTTCAGCTAAAAAATGAGGATCCTTCCTCATCAGGCAAAGAAGCTAAAAGGGCGAGATCCCACTCCGGGGAAACTAGTTTTGAGTGGTTGAGTGAAAAGGATCTCCATGGACAGTCTCCCTCTCTCAGAAGATCTCCCTCTTCGCCTGCTTCAGTTCCAATGAAACCTTTGTATGAACCAACTCCTAAGAAAACTCGTCCGTCTATAGATCCTTCAATGAAAATTACTCTGTCAACGGCAGCCTCATGGTCAAGACCTCCGATTATATAGGTAAAGTCAATACCTGTCACTACAGTGACATCAATGCCTACTACAAGGATGATGAAGACAGCTTCTTCCCTGCCGTCGGCTTCGAATCTGGAAATGTTCTGAGCATTACCCTGCGCACGCCATCGGGTGGCATTTGGATCTGCGTGCATTGTCCGGCTCCACGTGGCGTAGTCAACGTCATTGGAGCCCTCTGTGACGTCACGGTCTTCTATATAGGTACCACCCCGGCATGTACGTCAGTTCTTTTCCTTACGCGCTGGTTAAGCGCAGGTCTGGATAGAGCTACCCTTTTTTGATGTTTCTCTGACGACTTTTTCGATTGTCTGTGTGAATGACTTCGAGGAAGACTGGATTCGAACCGTGTGGCGCATGTCATCGCGCCATGTCAGTCACTGATCCGCTCCAAGTTTGTCTCTGGTACCTCGAAAAGGACCATGATGCGAAGTCGTGCTCTGACTGTTGGGCCATGGCTCCGAAGGCTTTGAGAAAGAGATCTCTCAAACTTCTAGCGGTCCGATAGCCGTCTTCGGTCGGCACGACTCTGAGGAGGCCACGGTCCCGCTCTAGGAGGAGGATGCAGCTCCGCTCCAGGAGCCCCAAGTCATCTTCCTCACATTTGAGGTCATCGGGGCATTCAGGTAAGAGGCACAAAAAGAAGTCCTAGCAGACTTCGACGTTGCCACACCTGACGGCCAACGAGGCATCCAGAGAACGTTGACGTTCCGAGCGTGGTTCTCTGGAGCAGTCGCCAGAGTCGACTCCGCATCTTCCCCCTCTTTCCGGGAACCGGAGCGACCCTCGCTCAAATTAAGGAATTTTACTAGTCTATGCACCTTGTTTTTTGAGCTGGGTGCACCCTCAGGTGGGTCTTCGGGCCCCGTGGGGTCAGCAGGGGCCTCATCAGATTCGGCGGCTTTGGCCTCGGCGCCGTTGGGGACCCCAGGATCCGATAGTGGATCCGGACCAGCTCCGGGTTCTCACAGCCGATCTCCTCTGGCGCCGGGCCTGTCATCAACGCTCCCTCCACCACCGGCACCCACTGGTGGTGGTAGCCCCACATGAGCCGGAATGATTGCCGAGTCCGACTTCGACAGCGCTGATTAGGTCCAGATCAGTGCCTGAGGCTTATTTAGAACAGCCAGGCACAGGTGAGGAGTGGGAGGGGTCTGAGGATCCTTTTGAATATGGATTGGAGCTTGAGGACTGGCATGAGGATCTAGAGGAAGCCATTGGACTGGATACTTCTCCAGATATTAGCACGCTTTCTCCTCCCGCTGTGGCTACGGAGGAGGGGGCATTTTATACCATGGTGGTGCATATGGCAGCTAAGATCTTGGACCTAAACTTGCCTACGGTGCCAGTCAGGACTAATCTCCTGAGGGAGGTGCTCCAGCCCGGGGTTGCTACATTGGAGCCGATGTTACCCTTCGATGAAGCCCTCACAGATGTCCTTCTGAGAGCGTGGTCCAAACCCAGCACAGGGGCTCCTGTGAATAGGGCAATTGGCCGCCAACATATACCAGCTCCAACTAACCCTAGTTTCCACACCCAACCCTGGAGAGCTTGGTGGTCCAGACATTCACTTCCTGTGGGGCCTTCCCTTCCGGTCCTCTGGATAGGGAATCCAAGAGGCTGGACCAACTTAGAACAAAGTTGTTTTCTTCCTCCAGCCTGGCATTGAAGTAGGTAAACTCCTTTTGCCTATTGGACTGTTTTTCCCATACTTTATGGGATACGGTGGCACAAGTGCTGCCCCAGGTCCCGGAGGGCATACAGGACACTCTCACCCAAGCTTTTAAGGATTGGAGAGATGCAGCCAGGTTTACCATCAGGTGTGGCCAGGACACGACCGACTCGCTGGGCAGGGAGATTTCTTCGACAGTGGCCCTCCGACGCCATGCCTGGCTACATACCACTGGCTTTTCGGGGGGATGCCCAGTCGAACTTGATGGACATGCCTTTTGATGGCTCACACTTTTTTGGTGAGAAGGCAGACTGTGCACTTAAAAGGTTCAAGGATTCTCGAGCTAGGGCCAGATCCTTGGGCCTCTCAGCGCCCGCTCGTCAGCATTCTATCTATCGCCCCTTTTGAGGCTTCAGGAGGGGCGTGGTACCACGCCAACCACAGATTAGCCACCGATTAGCCACCGACCTCCGGCTTCACAGCATCTTGTGTGAGGACGAGGTCGTGGTACCTTCAGACCCAGAGGGTCTAGCCAGAGGTCGGCCACCACCCAGCCCCCCTCTTCCACAATGCCCAAGCCCTCCTAGTATGGTTCTGCAAGACCATGTCCGCCCATTTGGAGGGAGGATTCAATTTCATCTCCCTCACTGGCGGTCTATAACATCGGACAAATGGGTCTTGCAGTTCATACAGAAGGGCTATTCTCTCCCCTTCCAGTCTTTCCCTCCCTCTATCCCTCCGGTAAAAGAACAGCTGATGGAGGATCATTTGATCTTACTCCGTGAGGAAGTTACGGCTCTCTTGACCAAGGGAGCCATAGAAAGGGTCCCGATGTCAGAGGTAGGCAGTGGTTGTTATTCCCGCTACTCTCTGATTCCAAAAAAGAACAAGTGTCTTAGCCCTATCTTGGATTTAAGGGACGTCAATCTCTTCCTCAAAAAGGAGAAATTCAAGATGCTCACTCCTGCCCTAGACCAAGGAGACTGGATGGTAGCGTTGGACTTGCAGGATGTGTATTTTCACTTCCCCAACCTGCCCACCCACAGGCGTTACTTGCTGCTCAAGGTGGTCCACGAACACTTTCAGTTTACCGTGCTCCCCTCCGGTCTCACCAGTGCCCCTCATGTGTTCACCAAAGTGATGGCGGTGATGGCAGCTCATCTGCGCAGGTTAAGGATTTCAGTCTTCCCCTACCTATACGACTGGCTGTTGAAGTCTCAGACGCCCCAGGCTCTTGTCACCCACCTTCAGGCTACGGAAGACCTCCTGCATTCGCAGGGGTTCACTATAAACGTGCTGAAGTCACACCTGACTCCCTCTCAGAAGCTCCCTTTCATCAGAGCTGTTCTGGACACAGTGCAGTTTGGAGTCTACCCTCCTGAAAAACAAGTCCAGGATATTCACGTTATGATAACGATGTTTCGGCCTCTAGTCTGGATTTAGGTGAAACAGACTCTGAGGCTGTTGGGACTCATGGCTTCCTGCATCCTATTAGTCAAACATGCCAGATGGCATATGAGGGCTCTGCAGTGGGACCTGAAGTTCAGCATCAGGGAAATCTTACCGACATGGTTCAGGTCTCGGAGGGAACTGCAAAAGACCTGCAGTGGTGTTTAGTGAACTGCAATTGGGTCAAAGGCAGACTCCTCTCCCTCCCCCAACCAGCTCTCACGATAGTGACCGATGTGTCACTCCTAGGTTGGGGCGGCCATCTGGGAGAGGCAGAGATCAGAGGTCTCCGGCGGAATACGGGCTTCATATCAACTTGTTGGAGCTCATTTCTTCCTGTTGTGAAAGAGAAGATAGTGCAGGTGTTCGCAGACAACACTACCGCAATGTGGTACTGCAACAAACAGGGTGGTGTGGGGTCGTGAACCCTTTGTCAAGGTGCTCTACGTCTCTGGACATGGCTGGAACACCAAGGCATAACTGTGGCGGTTCAACACCTGGCAGGTTCTCTGAACGCCATGGCGGACAAACTCAGCCGTTGATGCTTAGCGGATCATGAATGGTATCTCCATCCGGAGGTGGCGCAAGGACTCTTTCAGCAGTGGGGAGAGCCTTGGTGTAGGAAGTTGGCTCTGTATATACTATTTCAAAGTAAGAAATAGTGTGCACAGAGTCCAAGGGTTCCCCTTAAAGGTAGGATAGTGGCAAAATTAGATAATTCTGATGCTCTATTTTGTGGTAGTGTGGTCGAGCAGTAGGCTTATCAGAGGGTAGTGTTAAGCATTTGTTCTACACACACAGGCAATAAATGAGGAACACACACTCAAAGACAAATTCCTGGCCAATAGGTTTTTATATAGAAAAATATATTTTCCCTAAATACTGATTTAGGGGTGTGTTTAGGTCTGGGAGGGCAGTAGCCAATGGCTACTGTCCTTGAGGGACACAGTCTTTGTGCCTCCTCCCTGTGGGGAGGGGTGCACATCCCTAATCCTATTGGGGGAATCCTCCAAACTCGAGATGGAGGATTTCTAAAGGCAGGGGTCACCTCAGCTCAGGACACCTTAGGGGCTGTCCTGACTGGTGGGTGACTCCTCCTTGTTTTTCTCATTATCTCCTCCAGCCTTGCCGCCAGAAGTGGGGGCAGTGGCCGGAGGGGCGGGCATCTCCACTAGCTGGGATGCCCTAGGGCGCTGTAACAAAAAGGGATGAGCCTTTGAGGCTCACTGCCAGGTGTTACAGTTCCTGCAGGGGGAGGTGAGAAGCACCTCCACCCAGTACAGGCTTTGTTCCTGGCCACAGAGTGACAAAGGCACTCTCCCCATGTGGCCAGCAACATGTCTGGTGCGTGGCAGAAACTGGTCAGCCTACACTAGAAGTCGGATTGGTATTCAGAGGGCATCTCGAAGATGCCCTCTGGGTACATGTTACAATAAGTTCCACACTGGCATCAGTGTGCATTTATTGTGCTGAGAAGTTTGATACCAAACTTCCCAGTTTTCAGTGTAGCCATTATGGAACTGTGGTGTTTGTGTTTGAGAAACTCCCAGACACATACTCTTATGGCTACCCTGCACTTACAATGTCTAAGGTTTTGCTTAGACACTGTAGGGGCATAGTGCTCATGCACATATGCCATCACCTGTGGTATAGTGCTCCTTGCCTTAGGGCTGTAAGGCCTGCTAGAGGGGTGACTTATTTATCTATGCCACAGGAAATGTGAGGTTGGCATGGCACTCTGCGGGGAGTGCCATGTCGACTTAGTCTTTTTCTCCCCACCAGCACACACAAGCTGTGAGGCAGTGTGCATGTGCTAAGTGAGGGGTCCCCAGGGTGGCATAAGACATGCTGCAGCCCTTAGAGACCTTCCCTGGCATCAGGGCCCTTGGTACCAGGGATACCAGTTACGGGGGACTTATCTGAGTTCCAGGGCTGTGCCAATTGTGGAAGCAAAGGTACAGTCTAGGGAAAGAACACTGGTGCTGGGGCCTGGTTAGCATGGTCCCAGCACACTTTCAATCAAAACTTAGCATCAGCAAAGGCAAAAAGTTAGGGGATAACCATGCCAAGGAGGCATTTCCTTACACTTGGTTATATCTATTCGCCTCTGAAGAGAACACCCAATGTCAGCAGTATTGCACGTTGGAGGTTCCAAGGCGGCTATCGCTAGGTGACGCTTTTCGTAGCAAGTAGAGTTCAGGCCTCCTGTACGCCTTTCCGCCCATACCACTTCTGCCCAGAGTTCTCCAGAAAATCAAGAATGACCGGGCCCAAGTAATCCTAGTAGCTCCGGATTGGGCACTGAGGGGGTCATTCTGACCCTGGCGGTAGACTACCGCCAGGGCCAACGACCGCGGATGCACCGCCAACAGGCTGGCGGTGCATCCCTGGGCATTCTGACCGCGGCGGTACAGCCGCGGTGGGAAACGGAAAACCGGCGGTGTCCCGCCGGTTTCCCGCTGCCCTGAGGAATCCTCCATGGCGGCGCTGCAGGCAGCGCCGCCATGGGGATTCCGACCCCCTTACCGCCAGCCTGGTCTGGCGGTTTTGACCGCCAGAACCTGGCTGGCGGTAAAGGGTGTCGTGGGGCCCCTGGGGGCCCCTGCAGTGCCCATGCCAATGGCATGGGCACTGCAGGGGCCCCCTAACAGGGCCCCACTAAGATTTTCAGTGTCTGCATAGCAGACACTGAAAATCGCGACAGGTGCAACTGCACCCGTCGCACCCTTCCCACTCTGCCGGCTCCATTCGGAGCCGGCATCCTCGTGGGAAGGGGTTTCCCGGTGGGCTGGCGGGCGGCCTTCTGGCGGTCGCCCGCCAGCCCAGCGGGAAACTCAGAATTACCGCGGCGGTCTTCTGACCGCGTAGCGGTATTCTGCCGGCGGAACTTTAGTTAGAATCACCCCCTGAGTCTGGTATCCAGAGCTTCTCAAAATGAGCATCAATCCTCCAATCAGGTTGCCTCTTCGGGAGGATCTTTTGTCGCAGCAGCAGCGGAAGGTTCTCCACCCGAACCTGTCAACTCTGCATCTTCATGTGTGGAGATTGAGCGGCAGCAGTTGATGGTTTCTGACCTCCCTCCTGAAGTTTGGAATGTCATTCTGGCAGCCAGGAATCCCTCTACCAAGACGGTTTAAGGCTGCAGTTGGAAGCGTTTTGTATATTTTATAGAGAGGTCTATTGATCTCTTCTTCTCTTTCTAATATCCTTCTTTTCATTCTGACACTCGCCCAACAGGGCTCCTCCTTAGGGACTCTTAAGGGCTATCTTTCTGCCTTATCGGCTTTTCTTCGACTTCCTGATCAGCAGTCTTTGTTTGTCTACTATTGTACAGAGATTTTTAAAAGGGCTTGTACATGTGTTTCCTTTTTATTATGCCCCAGTGAGACCTTAACCCCTTCGCTGCCAGACCTTTTCTCCCTCCTGTGCCAGGCCTTTTTTTGCCTATTTGGGGCAGTTCGCGCTTAGGCCCTCATAACTTTTTGTCCACATAAGCTAACCAAGCCAAATTTGCGTCCTTTTTTTCCAACATCCTATGGATTCTAGAGGTACCCAGACTTTGTGGGTTCCCCTGAAGGAGGCCAAGAAATTGACCAAAATACAGGGAAAATTTCGTTTTTTTTAAAAAACAATTGGAAAAAGTGGCTGCAGAAGAAGGCTTCTGGTTTTTCCCCTGAAAATGGCATCAACAAAGGGTTTGCGGTGCTAAACTCAGCAGCTTCCCAGCTTTCAGAAACAGGCAGACTTGAATCAGAAAACCCAATATTTCAACACAATTTTGGCATTTTACTGGGACATACCCCATTTTTGCAATTTTTTGTGCTTTCAGCCTCCTTCCAGTCAGTGACAGAAATGGGCATGAAACCAATGCTGGATCCCAGAAACCTAAACATTTCTGAAAAGTAGACAAAATTCTGAATTCAGCAAGGGGTCATTTGTGTAGATCCTACAAGGGTTTCCTACAGAAAATAACAACTGAAAAAGAAAAATATTGAAATTGAGGTGAAAAAAACATAAATGTTTCTCTACGTTTTACTCTGTAACTTTTCCCTGCAATGTCAGATTATCGAAAGCAATATACCGTTACGTCTGCTGGACTCCTCTGGTTGCGGGGATATATAGGGCTTGTAGGTTCATCAAGAACCCGAGGAACCCAGAGCCAATAAATGAGCTGCACCCTGCAGTGCGTTTTCATTCTATACCGGGTATACAGCAATTCATTTGCTGAAATATAAAGAGTAAAAAATTGCTATCAAGAAAACCTTTGTATTTCCAAAAAGGGCACAAGATAAGGTGTTGAGGAGCAGTGGTTATTTGCACATCTCTGAATTCCGGGGTGCCCATACTAGCATGTGAATTACAGGGCATTTCTCAAATAGATGTCTTTTTTACACACTCTCCTGTGTTAGCTCGAGGCCTACCGGTCCTAGACATCTGCCAGGTGGCAACGTGGGCTTCCTTGCACACGTTCGCAAGGCACTACTGCCTGGATAGCCAGGTGAGGTAAGATGGCCATTTTGCTCACTCGGTCCTGCAGGACTTTCTTGTATAAAGTGTATGTCCGCATCCCACGGCCAGGAGGTTGTGGCTTGGGTATCTAGTCTAAGGTAAGGAATCTGCAGCTAGAAGTCTGTATCAGATGAACAAGTTACTTAACTTCGGTAACTATTTATCTGGTATAGACTCTGTCTAGCTGCAGATTACTTACACCCACCCATGCCTCCCCACTCTGCTGCAATATTACGTATTTTCAGATTTTTACCCTTTTTCAGGGCATGTCATTTCGCACAGACAAGCAGAGAAAGTTGGATCTTCCATTCTCTCGTATGGGATTTCCATGTATAGTCATAAGCACTGAATAGTTCCGCGCGCCTGCGGGGACCCCGGAGCACTGATGTGAAGTATATTCTTAAGTGCAAATACCAGCCCTTTGAAAAAAGGTCTGTCAAAACCCACTTAAGAATAACACTGTGCAGCCTATGTGAACAGCTACACAGGCCAAATTGTTGAAAAGAAAACAGCTGTAGTGTAAATTCACGTTCAAATACCTATTTATTCTAGAAATGTAATAACAAATACATTCTCATACTTTATTTACACCTCATGAGAATAAAACAATGCAGGGCAGTGTAGCCCATAGGCTGCCATTATACAGAATGTAAATAGAGCTGTGCCTTTAAGAAAGTAAAGTCTTCCTGTATCCCATCATGCACAGCAAAAGGCAGTTGCCTCAGTTCTTTTTGAAGGCTCCTTTCTGACAGGACCCTGAAGCATTGAGCTCTACCTCACAAAGCCTTTTTTTGACAGAAATTCAATTAAAACCTTTTGAATTTCAATTCGTTTTTAATATTGAGTGAACATTTGATAATCTTTTCTGTCAAATTCTGACAGAAAGTTAAGGTTTTTCTATTTTAGAAATGCCTTCACTTTTTGATAAATGTCCTTCTTGTGGCAGAAAAAAGGCTAAAACAGACCTACACCGGGTCTGTATAATTTGCCTTCCATCCAGCCACAAACCTGACTCCTGTGACATCTGTAGAACTTTCTCCAGAAGGACTCTTCGTGATAGGGAGAAAATTTGAATTCAGGCAAGAGAGGACAGGAGAAGAAGTGGTCAATCTGCCACAGAGCGAGGAGAAGGTCAGTCTTCTACCAGGGCTCACCCTGTTTCCTCTGCAACTTCTACCAGACCTGCTCAGAAACGGCATAGGTCTCCGACGACGTCGAGGGCATCGACGTCGAGACCAGGAACGGCGCCAACATGCTCGCCGTCGAGGACCGGTTCACCGTCGAGAAAGAAACATCGTTCGACGTCGGCAGCCGTTTCGCTGTCGAGGCGGCGTGGACGCTCGCCGTCGAGAGGGTCTGGGTCGCCGTCGACGCGACGAGGACGGTCGGCGTCGAAGATCTGGGTCCGGTTCGCCGTCGACATAGCGAGGGCGATCGGCGTCGAGGGAGAGTGCTCGCCGTTGGAGCCGGTCTTTGTCATCACATCGACATCGAGGGAGGTCGTCGAGAGGATCTCCGCGACGAGGGGAATCGATGTCAAGAGGCATCCACCGTCACCGTACTTCGACGTCGAGGAGTGTGTCGACGTCGAGGCGACAGTCAAAGAGACCTAGAAGGGATTATACCACTTAATAATCCTCGGCCTCACTCATCCTACTTCCAGCTTCACCGCAGCTCTCTCCTCAACAGCCGCCGTTGCCGCAGACGCCAGTAACACCTACGGCTCCTCTTCCGGCTCCCCCTTCAGTCTGTTCCGAGGACTCCAGCGGAATCCATAAGACATTCCAGACATTCCTCTAGACGTTCGTCTTCCTCTCGGCACCATCGTCATGAGTCACTTCAGAGATCTCCACATTCGCATCATAGACATTCTTCTTCGTCTACACAGGACTACTCTCCAACCCTATCGGACTCACCGTCCCCGAGAGTGTCCCCCATAGATGATATGAATACATTCCAAGAGGTCCTAGTGCGCGGGCCGACCAAACTAAATAGCCCACTGGCGGTACCCACCCCATCGACCTCAGTGATTTTCGAGACTTTACACCAGAGGACATCTTCAAGACCTTTGCTTCCACTGGTCCCGGGTCTTATTGAACCGGCAATGGATATTTTTCTGACACCGGCCACAACAAAATCTGCTCCATCCAGACTTATTAAAAAATATCGCCACCAGAGCAAGATCCTCTATTCCTAAGGTCTGACCCGGTGCCAGACTCTGTGGTTATAGTAGCGGCAAAGAAATTACACTCTACATGACCGTCTTCCTCCTCGCCTCCGGACAAGGAGAGCAGAAAGATCGATGCTGCAGGCCGAAAAGTATGCTCTACCGCAGCCATCACAATGAAAGCAGCCAGTGCCACTGCTTTATTAGGAAGATATGATCGGGGCCTTTGGGACTCTATGCTGCAGTTTGCGGAGCACCTACCCAAGGACAAAAGGGAAGATTTCTTGGAGGTCGTGGGTGAGGGAGCCATGGTTTCCAACCAGATAAGCGCTGCTGCTGATTCTTCGGTGCTGTCGACACATAACTACGCTCATGGAGTAGCGTTAAGACGACACACATGGTTGCGATTGACATCTCTCAAACCAGAGGCACAGCAGAGAATTCAGAATTTACCATTCTCAGGCTCCACTTTGTTCGGCTCTCATGCCGATGACGAGATGTCAAGAATGAAGTCTGAGCTAGACACTTTAAAAGCGGTAGGCATTGAACGTCCAAAAGAACAACGAAAAGTGTTCCGTCCCTATCAGCGAAGGCTTTTCACCCACAGATATCAGACACCACACTGGATGTCCTCACGTCCCCAGCACCAACAGCAGCATCAAAGGGCCTTCTCGACACAGCGAAAGTCGACAAGGGGTCGTTCCACGCCGCAAACTCAGGCAACTCGCCAGGTTCCCGCGTCTAAGCCCTGAATCTTCGCTTCCCCCTCCTCCGTTATCCACCCCGGTAGGGGGAAGTATCTCAAATCATCTGGACGAGTGGCTACGCATCACATCAGACGCCTGGGTATTGAATATTGTGCGAAATGGTTACGCTCTCAGATTCACCAGTCCTCCTCCATCTGTTCCACCCAAACCAGCCAGCCACCACCTCGAAGCTCTTCAGTTAGAAGTCGCTATTCTATTACAAAAAAGAGCTATAGAACCCGTCCTGATCAGCCAACGTGGGAAAGGGATTTATTCGAGGTATTTTCTAGTGCCAAAGAAGGACAAACAAGAGTTTCATCCCATTCTAGACCTAAGGACAGCAAACAAGTGGATTCGCAAAGAGAAATTCAGGATGCTATCCTTGCACCAAATTTACCCGCATCTTCGTCAGGGCGACTGCCTCTGCGCGATAGACCTTTGCGACGCTTATTTTCACATTCCGGTGAGCAAGAAACATCGAAAATTCCTAAGGTTCACCGTCGGCAAAAGTCATTACCAATTTGCGGTTCTACCCTTCGGCCTCAAATCAGCGCCGATAACTTTTTCCAAATGCATGGCGGTGGTAGCAGCCCATTTGAGGAAGCATTGAATATTTGTCTACCCCTATCTAGACGATTGGCTCATAAAGGCCTCCAACTATCTAGAGGCCCAACAACATTTCAAATGGGCTCAACAGCTGCTACAGAATCTCGGTCTTCAAGTCAATCTTCTGAAGTCCACAGCAACGCCTGTTCAGAGGCTGCATTACTTAGGGGCCATTATAGATACCAATCTAGGAAAGGTGTTTCCTTCGGAGGAACGACGATTATCAATTCTCCAAAAGTGCAAACAACTAGAGAGAACTCCACAGACCACTGCAAGAGTAATAGCCTCTCTACTGGGCTCGATGGCGTCTTGTATCCACCTCGTTCCCAATGCTTGCCTGCATATGAGACCCTTACAAGAATGCCTGGAGGATCAATGGTGTCAACTGATGGACGATTGGGAGAGCAGAGTCCTTCTTTCTCCCCACGCCCTACAGTCCCTCAAGTGGTGGTGTTCACCCAACAATCTCTTGGTGGGGATTCCTTTCCATCAACAGCCTCCAGCTCAAACCATCGTAACAGACGCATCACTGCTCGGATGGGGAGCGCACATGGATCATCTTCGAGTCCAAGGCAAGTGGTCACAGAGAGAGAGTCTCTATCATATCAACCTGCTGGAGCTTCGCGCAGTCCATCTTGCGCTCAAGGCCTTCCTACCTTCTCTGAAAACGGAAACTCTCCTCCTCCAGACAGACAACGTGGCCACCATGTATTACGTAAACAAACAAGGAGGCACCAGGTCCAGGATATTATCCAGAGAGGCTCAGACAATCTGGCATTGGCTTCTAGCCAGGAACCTGTTGCTAGTGGCAACTCACCTGCCGGGAAGCCAGAATGTTCAAGCGGATGCTCTCAGCCGCGTAATGGACGAGAACCACGAATGGGTATTACACGACGACGTCGTTCGTTCCATTTTCGCACTGTGGGGTACCCCATCTATAGACCTATTCGCAACCCCAGAAAACAAAAAATGCCAAAACTTCGCCTCCAGATATTACCATCCAGGGACACTGGGGAATGCCCTGTGGATAAGCTGGTCAGGAGCATTTCTTTACGCCTTTCCACCGCTTCCCCTGATACCGGCAGTCCTCCAGAAGCTATCCAATGCCCAGTCCAAAATGATTCTAATTGCTCCAGAATGGCCACGCCAATGGTGGTTTCCAGACCTTCTTCACCGGTCACTCAAGCCACACATCAGACTGCCTCATCGTCCAGACCTGCTCACGAAGTTCAGAGGGCAGATATCTCATCCCAACCTCTCATCGTTGAGTTTGGCAGCATGGCTCCTGAGCTAGTGCAATATGGACACTTGAACCTACCTCAGGACTGTATGGAAATCCTAAGAGAATCAAAGCGCCCTTCCACACGATCGGCTTATGCATGCAAGTGGAAAATATTCTGTGTGTGGTGTTTGGACAACAACGTTGACCCGGTATCCTGTGGAGAGGAAACTATCCTGCCATACTTGCTAAGTTTGGCAAAAATCGGGTTTACAATTGACATCAATAAAAGTGCACTTGGCGGCTCTAACGGCATATAGAAAGAGCCCCTCTCAAACCTCCTTTTTTAGGATCCCAATTATCAAGGACTTCCTGGAGGGCTTAAAAAGGTCTTTCCTCCCAATAGGAGGCCATCTCCTCCATGGGAACTGAATGTTGTCCTATCGCGTCTGATGCTACCTCCGTTCGAGCCAATACATAAAGCATCACTTCAACATCTCACGTGGAAAACTGCCTTTCTGGTTGCAATCACATCAGCACGTAGGGTCAGCGAAATCCAGGCCCTTTGCGCTCAAGAACCCTACACGGTCTTTCATTCTGCGAAAGTAGTGATGAGGACTCATCCAAAATTTTTACCAAAAGTCGTTTCCGACTTTCATGTGAACCAAACCATTTCATTACCAACTTTCTTTCAAAATCCAACTACCCCTGCCGAGAGAACTCTGCATTCTCTGGATGTAAAGAGGATTTTGACATTTTACTTGGACAGGACAAAATGCTTACGTAAATCACAGCAGCTCTTTGTTAACTATGGCCCAGTTAGAACAGGGTTGGGCACGTCTAAGCAATCATTATCCAGGTGGATTGTTTCATGTATACTGTTAGGTTATCAGTTAGCGAACAAATCTCTTGGTGGTAGGCCAAAAGCCCATTCTACTAGAGGGAAGGCAGCTACTGCGGCCTTAATGAGAAATATCCCTTTGGCAGAGATATGCAAGGGCAGCCACTTGGAAATCGGTCCATACCTTTACACAGCATTACTGTCTTGATACAGACGCTAGGGCAGATGCGCAGGTTGGACAGGCCTTGCTTAAGAATTTATTTGCATGACTCGTGTTTTTTGTCAGTATTATTCTGTCTACTCCACCGCGGTTATGGGGATGGGCTTGCTAGTCTATTCAGTGCTTATGACTGTACATGGAAATCCCCTACGAGAGAAGGAATGGTTTCTTACCTGTAACTCCAGTTCTCTCGTAGGGGTATTTCCATGATAGTCATAAGCAACCCTCCCTCCTCCCCGGTGGAGTTGACATAGAAAAGGTTGCCATAATAGTATTGATGTTGGTACTCCAACTAATGTTTTGTTCCTTCATGTCGGGTTACAAGCCTTCAAAAAGAACTGAGGCAACTGCCTTTTGCTGTGCATGATGGGATACAAGACGACTTTACTTTCTTAAAGGCACAGCTTGATTTACATTCTGTATAATGGCAGCCTATGGGCTACACTGCCCTGCATTGTTTTATTCTCATGAGAGGTGTAAATAAAGTATGAGAATGTATTTGTTATTACATTTCTAGAATAAATAGGTATTTAAACGTGAATTTACACTACAGCTGCTTTCTTTTCAACAATTTGGCCTGTGTAGCTGTTCACATAGGCTGCACAGTGTTATTCTTAAGTGTTTTTTTGACAGACCTTTTTCAAAGGGCTGGTATTTGCACTTAAGAATATACTTCACATCAGTGCTCCGGGGTCCCCGCAGACGCGCGGAACTATTCAGTGCTTATGACTATCATGGAAATACCCCTACGAGAGAACTGGAGTTACAGGTAAGAAACCATTCCTTACTGCGCTTCTGGTGTGGGAAGTTGTGGAAACGAACTGACGTATGCGCGCCTGGGTGGTGCCTATATAGAATACCATGATGTCACAGGCGGCTCCCATGACGTCCACAGATCCGAACACGCCACCCAACAGCACACGCACGGTACTGCTCAGCAGAAAAATTCTGGATTCGAAGCTGACGCCAAGGAATTCTAAGGTAAGGAATCTAGATAGTCTCTACCAGATAAATCATTACCGAAGGTAAGGAACTTGTTAATCGGTGGCAGTTAAGGAGACCTTTCATTATTGCCACAAATGACATTCCAGTGTCTCTTCAAGTTACGATACCCACAGTGTCACCTATGCCTTCTGTTAAACTATTGGAGATGCAGCACTCTGGGGATGAAGGTCTGTCTACCTACAGTCCATCTCAACTAAATATCAAGTTCTAATACACGGAAGAGATCAACCAGGGTTCCACCTCTTTAGGGTGAGTACTCTTTTCAAGAAGGAGTGTCCACTCAGGGGTATGACACCTTTCAAGAACATCCCTGTGGCGAACCTGAGAAAGAACATCATGCTCAAGGGCCCACTGTTGCTGTACCTGCGTCTCTGGTTACAGATCTACGTCTCATGATCAAGGACTACTAAAAACGTGCTCTGGATGCTAATCCATCAGCTCCACAGACTGCGCACGAATGTCCCTCACGCACCTCTCAAAAAAGTCCTTTAGTGACCTTCCAAAAGGAGAGACATGTTCCTCCGCCCATCACTATAAGAGGCACCTTGGCAGACAGTGATGGCGTCCAGCAGCCTGATGAAGAAATTCCTTTTGATTCAGCAGCGGACAGTCCTGAATGGGTTGACTGTGTTGCTCCCTCACCGGCTTCCCCTACTCCAACATAAGATGATTTGCCACCAGTGGATTTAGGTGGCTTCGATAACCTCTTGGAAGATGCCTCTATAAGCGTTTTGATCTGCTGCTCCTGACACAAAAAAAAATAGAGTGCTTTCTGTATTATTTCAAGGACACAGCTCAGCACATGATCAGATCCGTGCAGATTGTGGAACTGGCATGAGGGGCTCAAACTGATGAAAGCACCAGCATCAGTGGCTGCGGTGGTGCTGAAATTGGACAAAAAATATAGAGCCCCTGAAAATGCACCAACATGCCTTATCGATCGTCCTAGACCTGATTTGGTTATAATGCAGGCGGCACAGCATAGAGGTGAAAATCCATCCTCTCAACAATATTGGTAAGAGGTTTTTGGCCATAGCTGCAACATCCATAGCAGCCTCAAATGCACTAGCAGTTTTGGGGAGGTATGACTGCCAAATGTGGTCCACCAGCTCTGCTTTTTTAGAACATCTTCCAGAGAACAAACATAAAGAGGCAAGAGAGAGCTAATGGAGGGAGAAAAGGCATCTTCGGAAATCATTGATGCAGCAGTGGATATCTCCACATCCGGTTTTCGTCAAATAACCTGGGCTGTGGTCTTGAGATGTTAGTGCGGTTTGAAGTCAACGTTTTTCCATCTAAAAGTTTAGGCAAAGATTTTGGACATGCCTTTAGATGGTGAAAATCTATTTGGAAAGCATGTGGATGCACCCTGCAGTCCATTAAATCTGACATCAAGACTACCCGCTTTTTGTGCACGTTGTAGGAGCAACATTTTTCTTCCTTTCCGGGGCGGGAGGTGTAAGTGGGGGGCGATAGAGTTCAGTTTACGACTCAACCACCCTATCAATAGACCAGATACCAGCCACATACTTAACAAGGATTTCAATCAGCTTATCCTTCCCAGGGAACTTGCAAGGCGGCAGCAGGTTCCACGTACCCTAGACAGCCAGTCCAGAGACACCCTCCAAATGGAGGAAAGCAGCAGGATTCCTCCTGAAGCCAATATTATGGGCCTGGCACCAGCCATCTCAGTCCCACACCATCAATTCAGCAGTTTTCTTTCCAAATTCTACAGTCTTTGGGAAAAAATCTCTTCCGACAAATGGGTGTTAGACGTAATTCAGCACAGTCACACCCTGGAATTTGTTCAAAGCCTCCGAACTTTCCACTGCACAAAAAATTGTATCAGCATTTGGCCCTGTTGCAGCAGGAGATCAGGTTGCGTCTCTCCGAAGATGTAATAGAGGAGGTTCTGTTTCACCAGCACAAAAAGGGATTCTGTTCCAGCTTTTTCCTCATACGAAAGAAATCTAGTAAGGAAAGACAGGTACTGGACGTACTTAAGGCTTTTAAACACATTTTTGAAGAAACAGTCCTTCAGGATGCTGTCCCTACAGGAAATTCTTCAGCTAATGGATCTAGGGATTTCATGACATCCTTGGATCACTGGTTGCGCTTTTCTGTATCCCCATCCACATCAAGCATCAAACGTTCCTGCGGTTCGAGGGGGCAGGGTGCCATTATCAGTTCAAGGTGCTTCGTTTTGACCTTCATTCCGTCCCAAAGGTCATCAAAAATACATGACTCTGGTGGCAGTGTTTCTGAGAGCAGGGTCAAGACTGATTTGCATATGGCTGGGTCCAAACTGGGGTGGTGGGCAAAAAAAAGATGGATTAAACCCAGATCTTTGTGACTGGAGGTAAATGTTCGCATTGTTCAGCATTCCATCCGTCATCTGTTCTTTTTGCTTCTGAGAAGATAAGGGCAACAGGTTTTCCCTTACCTGGATGATTTGCTGATAAAACTGGGAGTTTAGATGAGCACAGCGGGCACAGATCAACACCAAACACACATCCTCAGCAGCACAGGCGTGGCCGGGTGCAGGGTGCAAACACTGCCTCGGACTCCCAATGCTTTTCAGTATGTGAACCCCAGTGGTCACAAAGATGCTGCATGCTGGGTCCAGGGAGTCGGCTGCAGAAAAGCCAAAGGCTGGACAGGTAGGAGAGGAGCCTGCTGGATATTGCTGGACAGTCTGTCGGACTCCCCAAAGCCCAGGAGGCTGTGGATGAAGAGGGATTTACGGGCAATCTTCATTGGATCTGGTCGCGGTCCTCTGGATTTAGGCTGCAGGCGTCGTTGTGTTAGCCAGAAGGGGTCAACCCAGGGCGGACTCGAAGTGGGAATTGCTTGGGGACCTTCTCCGAACTGGTGGGCCATGTCAGATGATCACCCGTTAAGTCAAACTTCCACTGCCTTTTATCCAACTCCCTCCAGCAGATGCATGCGCAGACTTTAATTGATTATCTGAACCCTGCATTCGCTAGGGGGAAAGGGAAATGGGAATAGAAAGAGAGGCCGCCTCCAGATCCAGTTCCAGCCTGTCTTTCCTACTTCAAGATAGGATATTCAGTGTGTGTCTCTGAAAACCTGCACCTTTCTTCTTATTGAGATTTCTTTAAAGGAAGGACTTGCAGTCGGGTGATAAGAGCATAGATCAGTACATTCCTACTGCGCATTCAACTGTTCAGCCATTCACATTCACCCAATTCTATCATTCTCCTAAACTGGATCTTTTGAGAGATTATCCTCTCTCTAAGATAGCAATTTTAACTTAATTTCTTCTTTTCCCCAGGAGTCAGAGGTTTCCAAGGTTCCTCTGAGAAAAGTTAAAAAGTTCACAAATATACAAACTACTAATGTCTTTTACAGGAAACGAAAACTCTTTCTCAAGGTTCAGTTTCCTCAATCAAAGTCTCCAGGAATTAGTCCGAGCACGGAGGATTGTCTCTAAGACTGACAAGTTTCCAAAGCAAAATGTTATTGAATATATGTAAGGAAATGCCTCCTTGGCATGGTTATCCCCTAACTTTTTGCCTTTGCTGATGTTAAGTTTTGATTGAAAGTGTGCTGGGACCCTCCGAACTAGGCCCCAGCACCAGTGTTCTTTCCCTAAACTGTACCTTTGTCTCCACAATTGGCACAAACAACCCTGGCACTTAGATTAGTCCCTAGTAACTGGTACCCCTGGTACCAAGGGCCCTGATGCCAGGGAAGGTCTCTAAGGGCTGCAGCATGTCTTATGCCTCCCTGGGGACCCCTCACTCAGCACATGCACACTGCCCCACAGCTTGTGTGTGCGTGTGGGGAGAGAAAGACTAAGTCGACATGGCACTCCCCTCAGAGTGCCATGCCAACCTCACACTGCCTGTGGCATAGGTAAGTCACCCCTCTAGCAGGCCTTACAGCCCTAAGACAGAGTGCACTATACCACAGGTGAGGGCATATGTGCATGAGCACTATGCCCCTACAGTGTCTAAGCAAAACCTTAGACATTGTAAGTGCAGGGTAGCCATAAGAGTATATGGTCTGGGAGTTTGTCAAACACAAACTCCACAGTTCCATAATGGCTACACTGAAAACTGGGAAGTTTGGTATCAAACTTCTCAGCACAATAAATGCACACTGATGACAGTGTGCAATTTATTGTAACATACACCCAGAGGGCATCTTAGAGATGCCCCCTGAATACCACTCCGACTTCTAGTGTTGGCTGACCAGTTTCTGCCAGCCGGCCACACACTAGACATGTTGCTGGCCACCTGCGGAGAGTGCCTTTGTCACTCTGTGGCCAGGAACAAAGCCTGTACTGGGTGGAGGTGCTTCTCACCTCCCCCTGCAGGAACTGTCACACCTGGCGGTGAGCCTCAAAGGCTCATGCCTTTTGTTACAGCACCCCAGGGCATCCCAGCTAGTGGAGATGCCCGCCCCTCCGGCCACTGCCCCCACTTTTGACGGCAAGGCTGGAGGAAATCTTGAGAAAAACAAGGAGGAGTCACACACCAGTCAGGACAGACCCTAAGGTGTCCTGAGCTGAGGTGACCCCTGCCTTTAGAAATCCTCCATCTTGAGTTTGGAGGATTCCCCCAATAGGATTATGTGCCCCCCTCCTCACAGGCAGGAGGCACAAAGAGGGTATAGCCACCCTCCAGGACAATAGTGATTGGCTACTGCCCTCCCAGACCTAAACACCCCCCTAAATTCAGTATTTAGGGCTACCCCAGATCCCAGGAAATGAGATTCCTGCAACCTGAAGAAACAAGAAGGACTGCTGACCTTCAAGCCTTCAGAGACGGAGGAAGATGACAACTGCTTTGGCCCCAGCCCTACCGGCCTATTTCCAACTTCGAAAGCCTGCAACCAGCGACTCTTCCGACAGGGACCAGCAACCTCTGAAGAATCAGAGGACTGCCCTGGACTAAAGGGCCAAGAAACTCCAGTGAGCAGCGCCCCTGCTCAAAACCAGTTACTTCTTTGCAACAAAGAAGCAACTTCCAAAGACTTGCTATTTCCCGCCGGAAGCGTGAGACTTTACTCTGCACCCGACACCCCCGGCTCGAGATTCAGAGAACCAACACCTCAGGGAGGACTCCCCGGCGACTGCAAGCCGTGAGTAACCAGAGACGACCCACCTGAACCCCCACAGCGACGCCTGCAGAGAGAATCCACAGGCTCCCCCTGACCGCGACTGCCTGTAACAAGGGACCCGACGCCTGGAACCAACACTGCACCCGCAGCCCCCAGGATCTGATGGAACCGAATTTCAACGCACGAGTGACCCCCAGGCGACCCTCTGCCTAGCCCAGGTGGTGGCTGTCCCAAGAAGCCCCCCCTGTGCCTGCCTGCACCGCTAGAGTGACCCCAGAGTCCCTCCGTTGTTTTCTACCTAAAACCCGATGCCTGCTTTGCACACTGCAGCCGGCCGCCCCTGTGCCGCTGAGGGTGTGTTTTGTGTGCCTGCTTGTGTGTCCCCCCCCCCCCCCCCCCCAGTGCTCTACAAAACCCCCCTGGTCTTTCCCCCGAGGATTCAGTTACTTACCTGCTGGCAGACTGGAACCGGAGCACCCCTGTTCTCCATAGGCGCCTATGTGTTTTGTGCACCTCTTTTAACCTCTGCACCTGGCTGGCCCTGAGCTGCTGGTGTGGTAACTTTGGGGTTGCCTTGAACCCCAAAGGTGGGCTGCCTGTGCCCCAGAACTGAGATTTAAGTGTTTCTTACCTCCTAATCTAACCTTTACTTACCTCCCCCAGGAACTGTTGATTTTTGCAGTGTCCACTTTGAAAATAGCTTATTGCCATTTTTACTAAGACTGTATATGATATTGCTTTTATTCAAAGTTCCTAAAGTATCTAAGTGAAGTACCTTGCATTTAAAGTGTTTGATGTAAATCTTGAACCTGTGGTTCTTAAAATAAACTAAGAAAAGATATTCTTCAATATAAAAACCTATTGGCCTGGAGTAAGTCTTTGAGTGTGTGTTCCTCATTTATTGCCTGTGTGTGTACAACAAATGCTTAACACTACCCTCTGGTAA
Organism: Pleurodeles waltl; assembly: GCF_031143425.1. Lineage (NCBI taxonomy): Eukaryota > Metazoa > Chordata > Amphibia > Caudata > Salamandridae > Pleurodeles > Pleurodeles waltl. The sequence continues at coordinate 296,274,571 of NC_090443.1, read as the reverse complement.
GCCTACTGCTCGACCACACTACCACAAAATAGAGCATTAGAATTATCTAATTTTGCCACCATTTTACCTCTAAGGGGAACCCTTGGACTGTGTGCACACTATTTCTTATTTTGAAATAGTATATACAGAGCCAACTTCCTACAATATATATGTACACATATATATTGGCAAGTCTGGAAATCATACAAAAGGGTTCCTTACTGCAGTTGCTTGAAGTTCTGTTAAGCCAAAACGAATTCTCCTCAAAAAGCCGATAGTTTTTGAAACAAGGAAGAAATTCAGCTTCTTCAAAAGGGAAAAAGTAGCTGATGTGCACACCATAGCAAGAAAAATAATTAATTACTCAAAACTGGAAGAATGCTCTATGAAACGAAGCGCCTCAGGAACACTGCTCATTCTCCTCAGGATTGCAGTTGAAGTGCAGGGCTCCCAGAGAGAAACAGCTGGAAGGAAGCTTCAGCACGAGACTAAGGTAGAAACACTAGAGCGCTGAGCTCAAAAGGATTTGCGGCCACCATCTTGAGTGGCAGTTAAACCTGAAGAAGCTAGTTCTAAGAACAGCCTCCGCAAGAGCCACCGGGAGTAAGGACGCCACTGCAACCAACTTGGGTACAAGGAAAAGGGGAATTGTTTTTGCTGAGGGAAGAACTTAACAATGCTGGCAATAGTTTTCCTAGCGGGCCACCTGGACTTGGGCCGTGGGTGTCTGGTGCAGAGTGGGCAGGACTTGCTGATCTGCGGACCCTCTGGAGTCTTTTTGGAAGATTTCTGGACAGGGCTGCTGTCCTCTGGAGTTCTTGGTCCTCTGGTGGGTAGGCAGTCCTTTGAGGGTTTGTAGAGGTCGCTGGTCCTGTAGGATGGTTCACCTTTTTCTAGCAGGAGTCTTGAAGCTGCAGACGGGTGTAGGAAGTTGGCTCTGTATGTGCTATTTCAAAGTAAGGAATAGCATGCACAGAGTCCAAGGGTTCCCCTTAGAGGTAAAATAGTGGTAAAAAGAGATAATACTAATGCTCTATTTTGTGGTAGTGTGGTCGAGCAGTAGGCTTATCCAAGGAGTAGTGTTAAGCATTTGTTGTACATACACATAGACAATAAATGAGGTACCCACACTCAGAGACAAATCCAGCCAATAGGTTTTGTATAGAAAAATATCTTTTCTTAGTTTATTTTAAGAACCACAGGTTCAAATTTAACATGTAATATCTTGTTTGAAAGGTATTGCAGGTAAGTACATTAGGAACTTTGAATCATTTCAATTGCATGTATACTTTTCAAGTTATTCACAAATAGCTATTTTAAAAGTGGACACAGTGCAATTTTCACAGTTCCTGGGGGAGGTAAGTTTTTGTTAGTTTTACCAGGTAAGTAAGACACTTACAGGGTTCAGTTCTTGGTCCAAGGTAGCCCACCGTTGGGGGTTCAGAGCAACCCCAAAGTTACCACACCAGCAGCTCAGGGCCGGTCAGGTGCAGAGTTCAAAGTGGTGCCCAAAACGCATAGGCTTCAATGGAGAGAAGGGGGTGCCCCGGTTCCAGTCTGCCAGCAGGTAAGTACCCGCGTCTTCGGAGGGCAGACCAGGGGGGTTTTGTAGGGCACCGGGGGGGGACACAAGCCCACACAGAAATTTCACCCTCAGCGGCGCGGGGGCGGCCGGGTGCAGTGTTAGAACAAGCGTCGGGTTCGCAATGGAAGTCAATGAGAGATCAAGGGATCTCTTCAGCGCTGCAGGCAGGCAAGGGGGGGCTTCCTCGGGGAAACCTCCACTTGGGCAAGGGAGAGGGACTCCTGGGGGTCACTTCTGCAGTGAAAGTCCGGTCCTTCAGGTCCTTGGGGCTGCGGGTGCAGGGTCTTTTCCAGGCGTCGGGACTTAGGTTTCAGAGAGTCGCGGTCAGGGGAAGCCTCGGGATTCCCTCTGCAGGCGGCGCTGTGGGGGCTCAGGGGCGACAGGTTTTGGTACTCACAGTCGTAGAGTAGTCCGGGGGTCCTCCCTGAGGTGTTGGTTCTCCACCAGCCGAGTCGGGGTCGCCGGGTGCAGTGTTGCAAGTCTCACGCTTCTTGCGGGGAGATTGCAGGGTTCTTTAAAGCTGCTCCTTTGGATAAAGTTGCAGTCTTTTTGGAGCAGGTCCGCTGTCCTTGGGAGTTTCTTGTCGTCGTCGAAGCAGGGCAGTCCTCAGAGGATTCAGAGGTTGCTGGTCCCTTTGGAAGGCGTCGCTGGAGCAGAGTTCTTTGGAAGGCAGGAGACAGGCCGGTGAGTTTCTGGAGCCAAGGCAGTTGTTGTCTTCTGGTCTTCCTCTGCAGGGGTTTTTCAGCTAGGCAGTCCTTCTTCTTGTTGTTGCAGGAATCTAAATCTTTAGGTTCAGGGAAGCCCTTAAATACTAAATTTAAGGGCGTGTTTAGGTCTGGGGGGTTAGTAGCCAATGGCTACTAGCCCTGAGGGTGGGTACACCCTCTTTGTGCCTCCTCCCAAGGGGAGGGGGTCACATTCCTATCCCTATTGGGGGAATCCTCCTTCTTCAAGATGGAGGATTTCTAAAAGTCAGAGGCACCTCAGCTCAGGACACCTTAGGGGCTGTCCTGACTGGCCAGTGACTCCTCCTTGTTTTTCTCATTATCTCTCCTGGACTTGCCGCCAAAAGTGGGGGCTGGGTCCAGGAGGCGGGCATCTCCACTAGCTGGAGTGCCCTGGGGCATTGTAACACGAAGCTTGAGCCTTTGAAGCTCACTGCTAGGTGTTACAGTTCCTGCAGGGGGAGGTGTGAAGCACCTCCACCCAGAGCAGGCTTTGTTTCTGTCCTCAGAGAGCACAAAGGCTCTCACCGCATGAGGTCAGACACTCGTCTCTCAGCAGCAGGCTGGCACAGACCAGTCAGTCCTGCACTGAACAATTGGGTAAAATACAGGGGGTATCTCTAAGATGCCCTCTGTGTGCATTTTTTAATAAATCCAACACTGGCATCAGTGTGGGTTTATTATTCTGAGAAGTTTGATACTAAACTTCCCAGTATTCAGTGTAGCCATTATGGAGCTGTGGAGTTCGTTTTTGACAGACTCCCAGCCCATATACTCTTATGGCTACCCTGCACTTACAATGTCTAAGGTTTTGCTTAGACACTGTAGGGGCATAGTGCTCATGCACATATGCCCTCACCTGTGGTATAGTGCACCCTGCCTTAGGGCTGTAAGGCCTACTAGAGGGGTGACTTACCTATGCCACAGGCAGTGGGAGGTTGGCATGGCACCCTGAGGGGAGTGCCATGTCGACTTAGTCATTTTCTCCCCATCAGCACACACAAGCTGGCAAGCAGTGTGTCTGTGCTGAGTGAGGGGTCCCTAGGGTGGCATAAGACATGCTGCAGCCCTTAGAGACCTTCCCTGGCATCAGGGCCCTTGGTACCAGGGGTACCAGTTACAAGGGACTTACCTAGGTGCCAGGGTTGTGCCAATTGTGGAAACAATGGTACATTTTAGGTGAAAGAACACTGGTGCTGGGGCCTGGTTAGCAGGGTCCCAGCACACTTCTCAGTCAAGTCAGTATCAGGCAAAAAGTGGGGGGTAACTGCAACAGGGAGCCATTTCTTTACAACGGGCCTGTAGGGCTTGGGGCTAAGTCAGTTGTCTGTAGTCTTCACTGCTGGGGTCGGCTCTTCTCCTTCTTGAGGTTGCCAGGAATCTGAAGAGCAAGGTTCAGAGGTGTCCCTAAATACTAGATTTAGAGGCGTTACAGGGGTCAGCGGGCAGTAGCCAATGGCTACTGGCCCCGAGTGTGGCTACACCCTTCCAGTGCTTACTCCCTTTGGGTGGGGGGGCACATTCCTATTGTCTGGCATCCTCCAAAGCAAGGTCTGGAACAAAGCCTCCTCTGGTTGGAGGTGTTTCACACCTCCCACCTGCAGGAACTGCAACACTTGGCATTGAGCCTGAAAGGCTCCTGCCTCGGGTTTCACTGCTTCAGGGCACTCCAGCTATTGGAGATTCCCCCCCTTCCCTCCCCCTGACCAGGGCCCACAATTTAGTTAACACCAGGAGGTGTGCCCACCCCACCTAGGACTACCCCTAGGGTGTCCAGAGCTCAGGTGAACCCCTCCTGGCAGAATCCTCCATCTTCTCATTGGAGAAAAGAAAGTATTGATATTGAAGCCAGGGATTTTGCACCTTGAATTTATTCTAGATTAACACACTGTTTGTATTCTGCCACTCAGTGGGTAGGATTCAGTAGTATTTCTACAAAACGTGTTTCCCCAACACCACCTGTTGAAGAATAGGAGGCACTCTCTATTGACGAAAGATCCAGCTCCGACCTCAAGGTTGATCTCGAAATGCAGGAAATTCCATTGGCTCAACCTGTGGGTACTGCACCTCCTGCCCTCCAAACCAAGCAGATCAAGAAACCTTTTGCTTCCCTGATCACACAATCTGGGGTCCACCACTGCTGTCTTGCCATGGTCAACACCGGAAAACCTATTAGGATGCCCCGCCCTCCTGTGCCGAAAGCACACGTGAAGCTGAATCCTTCGGTGTCGACTTCCTCAGGCCGAGACCAGCTTTCGGCGCCATCTCAACCTTCAGTGCCAGCCTGGCAGTCAACCTCTGCCACCTTGACGCCAACATCACCTCACCCCTCCAAGCCGAAATCTTCAGTGGTAAAAATTACAAAAACCAGCTCGGCTTTTGATTCACAAGTGGAGCCCATTCTGCACAAGCTGCAGGTAAAACTGGACACTAGCCGAAGAAAATCCACGTACAAATTTGGACTGGACGTTTGCTTGCAAAAGTTTCCTCTCTTCCAACACCTAAAAGGAAGCTCACCTTTGAGGAAGCATTGGACATGCCACTTCCTCCTAAAAGAGAGACTATGAACAGGCCACCAGCCGTTTCACCCCCCTCAACAGCTCCATCACCTTCGCATACACCTCCACCATTCCCACATTCTCCCCACCACTATCTCCTCTTGAAAACCCCTTAGATATATCACCACAGGCGGCGCCACTCCCAGATACTGGTGGGTATGGGGGCCAGAAGGAAACAATCCGTGGGACACCTATGACACAGATGCCCATGTAGATATGAATCCTGATCTTTACCTGGCTCACCCTTCCCCTCCCCCCAACCACCCCCTGAAGGCGCTACCTCTTATCAAGAGGACATAGCTAGAGTTTCAGCCTTTCGCAATGTTGAGTTAACCAAGGAGCCCTTGGAGGATGATTTCCTTTTCTATACACTGACCACTACACTCAACAGTATTTACCCATGTTAAAGGGTATGCTTCAACATACCAATGACATTTTTAAGGATCCTATTAGAGCTATGGTGTGACATCTAGGGTAGACAGAAAGTATAAACCTGCACCATATAACCCTTTTTACTTCAGAGGACATCTGCCTCTAGATTCTCTAGTTTCCATCACGGCATGCAACAGAGCCAACTCCCAAGCCAATGGAGACGCCACCTCCAGACAAAGAAAGCAAAAGGATAGATGATGCAGGAAAAATGGTTGCAGCTCAAGCTGCTAACCCCGGGTGTTTTGCCAATTCCCGAGCTCTTATAGCACACTATGATCACACCTGCTGGGCCGAAATGGAAGAACTACTTCAGTATCTCCCAGAGGAACATAGAAAACAGTCAGCAGTTGGTATCCAAGGAACAAACCATCTCAAACACGTTAGATGCGACAGACTTTGCAGCAAGGTAAATAAACTCCAGTATTCTCCTTGGACATCGTGCCTGGCTTAGGATCTCTGGATTTAAACCCGAAGTTCAGCAGGCTGTCTTGAACATGCCTTTTGACAGGGAACACTTGTTCGGTCCCCAAGTAGACTCTACTTTAGAAAAAATAAAGAAAGAACACCCAGGGTAATTTTCATCACCCAGCATACCATGGGGCCTACAAACCTACCTCTTCAGAAGCATCCACCTCCCAACAGAAACCTACTCAAGGTTCCTATTCTGAGGGCTACTAGCGTGTTTCCGTCAGATGCAGTAACACCGAAGGCTAAGGTAAAGATACCTCCATCCGCAGAGAACACCGTCTGCCAAGCAGTGAATACCGTATCCTCGCCATCACCCCGATCACATAACACCTGTTGGGGGCAGACTGCAACATTTCCTTCCAACCTGGCATTCCATCAAAACAGACAAATGGGTCTTAGCCATTATCCAACATGGCTATTGTCTGGAGCTCATTACCACACCGCCAAATATTCCACCTTGTGCTCACAACGCAGGAACATCAAACATTGGTCGAGCAGGAAGTTCAAGCTCTTCTTTCAAAGGAGCTATAGAACCTGTTCCTCTTCAACATCGGGACTCAGGATAGACTCTCTACACTTCCTAATCCCCAAAAAGGATGGGTCAATAAGGCCAATCTTGGATCTCAGACCTATAAACAAATACCTTCTATTAGAGCACTTCCACATTGTCACTTTACAGGACGTCATTCCACTTCTTCAGCAGGGTGACTCTATGGCAACAGTAGACCTAAAGAATGCCTATTTTCACATACCAATACACCCAGCTCATCACAAATACTTAAGGTTTGACATAGCAGGCAACATTACCAATTCAAGGTTCTCCCATTCGAGGTAACTACTGCACCCCGAGTGTTCACCTAGTATCTAGCAGTGGTAGCAGCTAATCTACGCAGACAAAATGTCCACGTATTTCCTTACCTGGACGACTTGCTTATCAAAGCCAACACTCCTCATCAATGTCAGCAACACACTCATGACAGTAGACCTTCTCCACAGTTTAGGATTCACTGTCAATATTCCCAAGTCTCACCTGCATCCATTATAGGTGCAACCATATTTAGGGCCAATCCTAAATTCACAACTAGGATTAGCCTACTCCAATCCGGCGAGAATTTAAAAGTTTCAGGCAATATTGCCCCCATTTCAAACAACTCCGCAACTCACAGTGAAGCTGGTAATGCGTCTTTTGGGGATGATGGCTTCCTGCATTGCCATAGTTTCCCACGCAAGATTACATATGCGTCCATTACAAGAATGTCTAGCTCATCAGTTGTCTTAGTCACGGGATCAGTTGGAGGCTCTAGTGTTGAGAGAATGCCACACTCAAAGCTTTTTGCAATAGTGGAACACCACCAACATGTTGAATGGGCAGCCCTTTCTCGAGCCTGTTCTCCACATTGCGCTCAGAGCGAATGCATCACAGACCATGTGGGTTGCACACCTACAAGACCTAACAGTGCAGGGCCTCTGGGATGCCAAGCACCAATCTCTCCACATCAACTTCCTAGAACTTCAAGCTGTTCATCAGATGTTGAAAGCATCACCTCCATTGCAAGGTTGTCTTAGTCTGGACATAGAATATGACAGCCATGTATTACCTACAGAAACAAGGGGGGGCAGGGTCTCCACACCTGTCTCAGACCATCTGGAATTTGACTCTACATCGCAACATTCACCTGTTAGCGGAATACCTTCTGGGAACCGACAACAACTTTGCAAACCTACTCAGCAGGATGCAGCAACAAGTCCACAAATGGGAACTCAACCCACAAGGCCTCCTACCATACTTCCAAAAGTGGGGGTTCCCTCAAATAGACATTTTCGCAACAGCAGAAAATGAAAAATTCCCAAACTTTGCCTCCAGGTTTCCACACCCACTATCCAAGGGTGTATATACCATCTCAACGTGAGAGAGAGTGTGCACAGAATCCAAGGGTTCCCCTTAGAGGCTGATAGTGGCAACATTAGACAATACTAATGCTCTATTATGTGGTAGTGTGGTCGAGCAGTAGGCTTATCAGAGGGTAGTGTTAAGCATTTGTTGTACACACAGGCAATAAATGAGGAACACACACTCAAAAACTTAACTCCAGGCCAATTGGTTTTTATATAGAAAAAAATATTTTCTTTATTTTAGAACCACAAGATTCAAGTTTGAGGTAAGTACATAAAATGCAAGGTCATTCACACAGGTAAGTATAGAACTTTGGTTTAAAACAGTAGTTCACACAGGATTGGTTAAAATGGCAATAAGCTATTTTAAAAGTGGACACTGCAAAAATCAACAGTTCCTGGGGAGGTAAATTTGGTTAGGTTTCCCAGGTAAGTAAAGCACTTACACAGTCAGTCTTCTGGGCATAGGCAGCCCACCGTTGGGGGTTCACGGCAACCCCAAAGCCAAAGCACCAGCAACACAGGGCCGGTCACTTGCAGAGGTCAAAGGAGGGCCCAAAACACATAGGCGCCTATGGAGGATAGGGGTGCTCCGGTTCCAGTCTGTTAACAGGTAAGTACCTGCGTCCTCGGGCAGCAGACCAGGAGGAGTTTGTAGAGCAATAGGGGGGGGGGGACATAAGCACACAAAACACACCCCACACCCTCAGCAGCACAGAGGCGGCCGGGTGCAGTGTGCAAAGTAGGCGTTGGTTTTGCTATAGAAAGCAATGGAGGGACCCGGGTGTCGCTTTGGCGATGCAAGCATGGCACAGGGGGGCTTCTCGGGCCAGCCACCAACTGGGCTAGGATGAGGGCTGCCTGCTGGTCACTCCTGCACTGGTAGGTGGTTCCTCCCGGTCCTGGGGGCTGCGGGTGCACTGCTTGGTCCAGGGGTCAGGCTCCTTTGTTACCAGGCAGTTGCGGTCAGGGGGCGCCTGTGGATCCTTCCTGCAGGCGTCGCTGTGGGGTGCAGGGGGGTCGACTCGGGGTGTCCACGTTGTTGGAGTCGCCTGGGAGTCCTCTCTGCGGTGTTGGTTGTCCTGAACTCAAGCCAGGGGCGTCTAGTGCAGTGTGTGAAGACTCACCCTTCTGGCGAGAAGTGAGAGTCTCTTTAAAGTTGTTTCAAAGTTCCAAGTTTGTTGCAGTTTCTGAACAGTGCCGCTGTTCTTGGGAGGTACTTGGCCCTTTGGGTGCAGGGCAGTCTTCTGAGTCCTCAGAGGTCGCTGGTCCCGCTGGATGCGTTGCTGGGCAGGTTCTTTGAGTCTGGAGGCAGGCCGGTAGGGCTGGGGCCAAGTCAGTTGTCGTCTGTCTCTGCAGGGCTTTCAGGTCAGCAGTCCTTCTTGTTGTAGGTTGCAGGAATCTGATTTCCTGGGTTCAGGGTCGCCCCTAAATACTCAATTTAGGGGTGTGTTTAGGTCTGGGGGCAGTAGTCATTGACTACTGTCCTGAAGGGTGGCTACACCCTGTTTGTGCCTCCTCCCTGAGGGGAGGGGTGCACATCCCTATTCCAAGATGGAGGATTTCTTAAGGCAGGGGTCACCTCAGCTCAGGACACCTTAGGGGCTGGCCTGACTGGTGGGTGACTCCTCCTTGTTCTTCTCATTATCTCCTCTGGACTTGCCGCTAAAAGCGGGGGCTGTGTCCAGGGGGCGGGCATCTCCACTAGCTGGAGTGCCCTGGGGCATTGTAACACGAAGCCTGAGCCTTTGAAGCTCACTGCTAGGTGTTAGTCCCTGCAGGGGTGGGGGTTTTAAGCACCTCCACCCACTGGAGGCTTTGTATCTGGCCTCAGAGAGCACAAAGGCTCTCACCCCATGGGGTCAGAAACTCGTCTCAGTGGCAGGCTGGCACAGACCAGTCAGTCCTGCACTGAAGGATTGGGTCAAATACAGGGGCATCTCTAAGATGCCCTGTGTGTGCATTTTTTTAATAAATCCAGCACTGGCATCAGTGTGGGTTTATTATTCTGAGAAGTTTGCTACCAAAGTTCCTAGTATTCAGTGTAGCCATTATGGAGCTGTGGAGTTCGTTTTGACAAACTCCCAGACCATATACTTAATATGGCCACACTGTACTTACAATGTCTAAGAATAGACTTAGACACTGGAGGGGGCATATTGCTCATGCAGCTATGCACTCACCTGTGGTGTACTGCACCCTGCCTTAGGGCTGTAAGGCCTGCTAGAGGGTCGACTTACCTACGCCACAGGCAGTATTTTGTGTGCATGGCATCCTGAGGGGGATGCCATGTTGACTTTGCCTTTTTCTCCCCACTAACACAAACAATCTGCAATGGCAGTGTGCATGTGTTAGTTGAGGGGTCCCTTAGGGTGGCACTACACATGCTGCAGCCCTTAGGGACCTTCCCTGGTCACAGGGCCCTTGGTACCACTGGTACCTTTTACAAGGGACTTTTGTCTGTGTGCCAGGCATGTGCCATTTGTGGAACAATGGTATATTTGTAAGTGAAAGAACACTGGTGCTGGGGGCTGGTTAGCAGGGTCCCAGCACACCTCTCAGTCAAGTCAGCATCAATATCAGGAAAAAAAGTGGGGGGTAACTGCAACAGGGAGACATTTTCCTACACCCTTCTTGGCTTGAAGCCAGAAACACACAACCAGCGATTCCATTAACTGCAGTGTCTGTGGTGTCTAGGGCACACCGGATAGTAGTGTCAGATATAATTTTCCTGTCTGTGACAACTTCATAGACTTTTTTATGGTACTGCTCTGAGAGATATTGGAGCTCTTGCACCTCATCCCAGTGGGCCCAGTCGTACCTGGAAAGCAGGTCGGTTGAACAAGCAATACGCAAATGGGTGGCTGACTGGGCCACGACATGTTTACCGGCCACATTCATCTTCCTGCTCTCCCTGTCCCAGAGTGGAGTGTCTCGTACCCTGAGCACTGGCACGCTATGGAGTCTGGGGTGAGCTGACCTCTGATGTAAAGAGGATCTCAGGGGAAGCTTTTTACTTTGTGTCCATCCTAGGAGTGATTACCCTGGCTCTGACTGGCTTCTTGAATGTTTCATGAGCCATCTTCAGCATGGGCTTGAGCATTGTTAAAAGTTGGAGGGAGTGCTGTGTGAAGGAGATCGTTTCCACTAGGAAATCCTTGTGCTTTTGGACGTTTAGTAAGTCCAACTAGTTGAAGGCAGCTGTCCGACACCTTCTCTGTGCTCCCTCCCCTTCAAGGTCCCAGTACCACATGGAATTGCCAAGTCCACCTCTCCTCCAAAGCCTCTACCTCCTTTCAGAGGCAGCAGAGTCAGCAAACCTCCTCACAAGGCTATTCTAAAGGAGGAAACTGGGAGAACAACTCTTGAGGTAAAGGGACTGCCCTGTCAAACACTGATTCACTCACTCAACCCTCTAGCCCCCAATCACACTACACCTGACATGGGAAGACTTCTACTGGGGTGTCTTTCAAGGTAGACTGAAATCGCCTCAAATCAGTAAGTACTCACCATAATAGGTTAGGGTTACTGCTTGGAGCTCACCACAACCCTAACAAACGTCCCACCAAGCAAACACACCTTCTCTCCAGTGCCTCTAGTGCCTCCTCCAGGAGGAAGTAGAGGCATTCATTCGAAAGGGAGCCACTGAACCCTTGCCCCACACCACTGTGATAAGGGATTGTACTCCCTCTACTTTCTCGTCCCTAAGAGGTATGGTTCTCCCAGGCCCTTCATCAATTACATTAAGTCCGAGCACTTCAACATGGAGATGCTGCAGGATGTCATCCCTCTACTGCATCAAGGCCCCTTTCGGAATGCCTGCGATCTGAAGGAAGCCTATTTTCACAGCCTGATCCACTCTGACCATCACTAGTGCCTCCGGTATGTGGCAAGTGCCATGAGTTTCAGTTGAAAGTGCTGCCCTTTGGAATTCATGGGCAATGCATTAGGGAGGAACTGGTCTTGGATATTTACTTATGCATTTCCGCCTCTCCTGCTTTTTCTGTTCTTGGGTCTGAGGCTTCGGCAAACATCCCCCACTCTCATTCTGGTGGATCCCATATGGGCCAGACAGTCCTAATTCACTACCATCCTAGATCTGTCCCTAGTGACCCACAAGGAGCTACCCTATCGGCCAGACCTTGTCACGCAGAGCCAGGGCACAGCCAGTCACGAACCCCATGCAGCTGAATCTTGCGATTTGGCTCCTTCAGTCCAAGAATTTGACTACCTCAGCTTATCTCCAGAGTGTTTGACCATCCTTAAGGAGGCATACAGACCTACGCAGTTAGCCTACTATTCAGTGAAATGGACGAGCTTTGTGGACTACTGACTTCCCAGGTACATCAAACCCCCCACCGCCTCAAACCAGCAGTCCAAGACATCATCTGTTATCTGCTTTACTTCAGGCCTTGCTTATACTTCCATTAGACTCCATTTAGCCGCAGTTGCTGCTCACCTTCAGAACAGGGAACTCACTTCACTCTACAGTCAGCATTGGATACTGTCCCGGAACACACCTAGGAGTATCCATACGCTTTATAAATCCCAAATCAAATCATATGAAGTAATTAATGTCTGCCCCATGTGGGCACTCTGGGATATAGCTACTGAACTGACTCCGGGGATGAGCTCACTGGGTCCTTTTCAGGCTCTGGGCTGTGGGAGGGGGGCGGTGCAGCCTCCTCTCCATAAAAATCAATGTCAGCCTGCGGGTGAGCTCTCCGGGGTGCTGCAAAGTCCTTCCCATAGATAATATTGGTCCCGAGATTGGGCTCCCCAGGGGCCTCTAGTGGCTCGTGGAGGAGGGCCCAAGTATTCCCCCTCCCACCCCCCAATAAAAATGTTTTTGGCCCTGGGGTGGGCTCCTAAGGGCCTCTGGAGGCTCAGGGAGGGGGGCCACACAGCCCTCCTCCTCTTTTTATAGAGCCCCAGGGTACGCTTCCTGAAGCTCATAATAAATAAAAGCAGCCCTGCTGCATTTTGTTTTCTTTTTGATCCAGCGAGTCTCTTGGGATTGTGGCATTTTTGTTACTTTTTTGGGGGGGCAACAGGGGATCCCTCTGTGGGGCCTGGAGGGGTCAGGGTATCCATACCCTGCCCCAATATATATGTATTTGTTTTATTTCTTAGAATTTTAGGACAGGGTACTAAGTCCCAGAGTCCAGTATTGGCTGCCAGCAACTTTTTTTTATGTTACTGGCAGCCAATCGGAGCGCTCATTCTCGATGAAGTCTGACTTCTGCGAGATGGCTTAAGCGAAATAAAACACACAGGGTCAATTAGACTACTTTATTTTTAAATCGGTGTGCCCGAAAGAGCCTTGGAGACTCTTGCAAGCCCAGCTGCCAAAATATATAATTATTTTGTAACCTTAATTTCTCCAAACTACCAAATGGATTTACACTAAAAGCACAATCTGTGGACCAAGCTGTAGCTTCCTGCCGGGTTAGGGGTAATTCCGTTCAGCGTTTTTTGCTGTAGCCCATCTTAAAGAAGTGTATGGAAATTGCATGGAAACCTTCCTTTTTATTTATTTCTTGTGTTGGGCTCTGAGTGTTACAAGTTGTTTTTCTTCGAAGAAGTCTTTTCGAGTCATGAGACCGAGGGACTCCTCCCTTTCGGCTCCATTGCGCATGGGCGTCGACTCCATCTTAGATTGTTTTCTTTCCGCCATCGGGTTCGGACGAGTTCCTCTTAGCTCCGTATTTCGAATCGAGAAAGTTAGCTAAACATCAAAAATTCAACGGTATTGTTCGCACTCAGTACTGTAAATAAGTATGGGGCAACCAGACCATACCCAAAGGAGGCTGCATATCCAGAAAGAGACTGGAAAAATACAAACTCTTCCTCCAATTAAAATCAAAAGAAAGCTGGTATTTCAAGAGTCAGAAATGCAGTCAAAGGCAAAGGTGGCTAGAGACAAAACACCACCAACAAGGTTTTCGCCACAGCCTTCTCCACTACATTCACCACAGCTGTCCCCAGCAACAACACCCCCAATGCAGTCACCGACACATACGGGGATGATGCAGGATGACCTGGATGCATGGGACTTATATGATGCACCGGTCTCCGACAACAGTCCAGATTGTTACCCGACAAGGCCGTCACCTCCAGAGGACAGCACTGCATACACGCAGGTATTATCAAGGGCAGCTACATTCCACAATGTAGCAATGCATTCGGAGCCAATAGAGGATGACTTCCTATTTAACACCTTGGCATCCACCCACAGTTCCTACCAAAGTCTGCCAATGCTCCCAGGCATGCTCAAGCACGCAAAACAAGTCTTCCAGGACCCAGTGAAAGGCAAGGCTATCACGTCTAGGGTGGAGAAAAAATACAAACCTCCCCCAACGGACCCTGTGTTTATAACACAGCAACTGACACCAGATTCGGTGGTCGTGGGAGCAGCAAGAAAGAGGGCAAACTCTCAATCATCAGGAGACGCAGCACCACCTGACAAAGAGAGCAGGAAGTTTGATGCAGCAGGCAAACGAGTGGCAGCACAGGCAGCCAATCAATGGCGGATCGCAAACTCGCAGGTCCTACTGGCTCGCTACGACAGGGCACACTGGGATGAGATGCAACATATTATACAGCACTTGCCCAAAGAACACCAGAAACGTGCCCAGCAGGTTGTTGAAGGACAAGCAATTTCCAACAACCAGATAAGATCCGCATTGAACTCGGCAGACACAGCAGCACAAACAGTCAACACTGCGGTAACCATTTGCAGGCATGCATGGTTACGGAGCTCAGGGTTCAAACCCGAAATCCAGCAAGCTATGTTAAACATGCCTTTTAACCAGGAACAATTGTTTGGGCCGGAGGTGGACGCTGCAATTGAGAAATTAAAGAAGGACACGGCCAAAGCCATGGGTGCGCTCTACTCCCCACAAAGCAGAGGCACTTTTAGAAAGCCACAATTTAGAGTGGGGTTTCGTACCCAAACACCAGAGACTTCCCCCTCTCAAACCAGACCCACCTATCAGGGGCAATACCAGAGAGGAGGGTTTCGTGGGTCATACAGGGGTGGACAATTCCCAAGAGCAAGGGGAAAATTCCAAAGCCCTAAAACAAGTCAAAGTAAACAGTGACTTCAACGTCACAAAACCCCAACACTTAACACCAGTGGGGGGGAGACTTACTGCATACTACAAAAACTGGACAAACATAACTAAGGACGCATGGGTCCTAGCCATTATCCAACATGGTTATTGCATAGATTTCATAAATTTCCCACCAGATGTGCCCCCAAGAGCACACAAGCTGTCCAAACAACACTTACACCTGATACAACTAGAAGTCCAAGCATTGTTACAAAAACAAGCAATAGAATTAATACCCAACCATCAAAAAGGAACAGGTGTCTACTCACTATATTTCCTAATTCCAAAGAAGGACAAAACGTTGAGACCCATATTAGACCTCGGAACACTGAATCGCTACATCAAATCAGATCACTTTCACATGGTAACACTTCAAGACGTGATTCCCTTGCTCAAAAAACAGGACTACATGTCAACGTTCAAGGATGCATATTTTCACATACCCATACATCCTTCGCACAGAAAATACTTAAGGTTTGTAATACACGGCGTGCATTATCAATTCAAGGTGTTACAGTTCGGGATAACAACAGCCCCAAGGGTATTCACAAAATGCCTTGCAGTAGTAGCTGCTCATATAAGGAGACAGCACATGCACGTATTCCCATACTTAGACGATTGGTTAATAAAAACCAGCACTCAGCAACAGTGTCTTCTTCACACGCAATACATTATAGAAACTCTACACAAACTAGGGTTTCCTATAAATTACCAAAAATCACATCTACAACCATCCCAGATACAACAATACTTGGGAGCAACACTCAACACACAAAAAGCGATTGCCACTCCAAGTCCGCAAAGGGTACAAGCATTCCAAAATATAGCATTAAACATGCAGCCAAACCAACACTACCAAGTGAGGTTTGTAATGAAACTTCTAGGCATGATGTCTTCATGCATAGCCATTGTCCCAAACGCAATATTACACATGCGGCCCTTACAACAGTGCCTAGCAAAGCAATGGACACAAGCACAGGGTCAACTTCAAGATCTAGTGTTGGTAGACCGCCAGACACACTTCTCGCTTCAATGGTGGAACCCTATAAATTTAAACCAAGGGCGGCCATTCCAAGACCCAGTGCCTCAATGCGTGATCACAACAGATGCTTCCATGATGGGGTGGGGAGCACACCTCAACCAGCACAGCATACAGGGACAATCAACAAAAACAACTGCACATAAATCATTTAGAACTGTTGGCAGTGTTTCTAGCATTGAAAGCATTTCAACCACTGATAGCCCACAAACACATTCTTGTCAAAACCGACAACATGATGACAATGTATTACCTCAACAAACAAGGAGGGACACACTCATCACAACTGTGTCTCTTATCACAGAAAATTTGGCATTGGTCAGTTCACAATCACATTTGCCTAATAGCACAATACATCCCAGGCATTCAAAACCAGTTAGCCGACAATCTCCGTCGAGATCACCAACAAACACACAAATGGGAAATTCATCCCCAGATCCTACAAGATTTCTTTCTACGCTGGGGAACACCAAATATAGACCTATTTGCAACAAAAGAAAACGCAAAATGGCAAAACTTTGCGTCCAGGTACCCACACCCTCAGTCCAAGGGCAATGCGTTATGGATCAGTTGGTAAGGGATATTTGCTTACGCTTTTCCCCCTCTCCCACTCATTCCTTATCTGGTAAACAAACTGAGTCAAAACAGACTCAAACTAATACTCATGGCACCAAACCTGGACTCGCCAACCGTGGTACACAACACTGCTGGACTTATCAGTAGTACCTCACGTCGAATTACCAAACAGGCCAGATCTGTTAACTCAACACAAACAACAGATCAGACACCCGAATCCAGCATCGCTCAATCTAGCAATCTGGCTCCTGAAGTCTTAGAATTTGGACACTTAGACCTTACACAAGAATGTATGGAGGTCATTAAACAACCTAGGAAACCTACTACAAGACATTGTTATGCAAACAAATGGAAAAGATTTGTTTACTACTGCCACAATAATCAAATTAAAACACTACATGCTTCCGCAAAGGACATTGTAAGTTACTTATTACACTTACAAAAGTCTAAACTAGCATTCTCTTCTATTAAAATACATCTCACAGCAATATCTGCCTATCTGCAGATTACACATTCAACATCACTTTTTAGAATCCCAATCATCAAAGCATTTATGGAGGGATTAAAAAGAATCATACCCCCGAGAACACCACCAGTACCTTCGTGGAACCTTAATATTGTATTAACACGACTCATGGGACCACCATTTGAACCCATGCACTCTTGTGAAATGCAATACTTAACTTGGAAGGTAGCCTTTCTCATAGCTATCACATCACTTAGAAGAGTAAGTGAGATACAAGCGTTTACTATACAAGAACCCTTTATACAAATACATAAACATAAAAGTGGTTCTCCGTACAAATCCCAAATTCTTACCAAAGGTTATATCACCATTCCACCTAAACCAAACAGTGGAACTCCCAGTCTTCTTTCCACAACCAGACTCAGTACCCGAAAGAACCTTACAACATTAAACATCAAAAGAGTAATAATGTATTGCATTGACAGAAAAAAACAGTTTCGCAAAACAAAACAATTGTTTGTAGCCTTCCAAAAACCTCATGCAGGAAATCCTATAACCAAGCAAGGCATTGCCCGATGGATAGTAAAGTGTATTCAAACTTGCTCTATTAAAGCAAAAAGAGATCTACCTATTACACCAAGAGCGCATTCCACTAGGAAAAAAGGCGCCACAATGGCTTTTCTAGGGAATATACCTATGACAGAAATTTGTAAGGCAGCCACATGGTCTACGCCTCATACATTCACAAAACGTTACTGTGTAGATGTGTTAACAACACAACAAGCCACAGTAGGACAGGCTGTATTACGAATATTATTTCAAACAACTTCAACTCCTACAGGCTAAGCCACCGCTTTTTTGGGGAGATTACTGCTTATTAGTCTATGCACAGCATGTGTATCTGCAGCTACACATGCCATCCAACTGAAAATGTCACTTACCCAGTGTACATCTGTTCGTGGCATGAGACGCTGCAGATTCACATGCCCCCTCCCACCTCCCCGGGAGCCTGTAGACGTTATAAGTTGAATGAAAATTGTAAATTTGTAAATAAATACTATTTTAATACACATTTTGTACATACATACTTACTCCATCGCATGGGCACTTTTAGTATATTCACAACTCCTACCTCACCCTCTGCGGGGAAAACAATCTGAGATGGAGTCGATGCCCATGCGCAATGGAGCCGAAAGGGAGGAGTCCCTCGGTCTTGTGACTCGAAAAGACTTCTTCGAAGAAAAACAACTTGTAACACTCCGAGCCCAACACTAGATGGCAGGATAATACACAGCATGTGAATCTGCAGCGTCTCATGCCACGAACAGATGTACACTGGGTAAGTGACATTTTCCATATATATATATATATATATATATATATATATATATATATATATATATATATATATATATATATATTCGGTGGCATGTGTAGCTGCAGATACACATGCTGTGCACATCCCGCCATCTGGTGTTGGGCTCGGAGTGTTAAAAGTTGTTTTTCTTCGAAGAAGTCTTTTCAAGTTACGAGACCGAGGGACTCCTCCCATTTCGGCTCCATTGCGCATGGGCATCGACTCCATCTTAGATTGTTTTTTTTCCGCCATCGGGTTCGGACGTGTTCCTTTTTGCTCCGTGTTTCGGGTCGGAAAGTTAGTTAGAATCTCGGAAAAATCGTCGGTATTGTTTGCGTTCGGTATCGGGTTAGTTACAACAGACCGACACCGACTTTCGAAGAGCTCCGGTGGCCCTTCGGGGTTTTTTCGATCCCCCGTCGGGGCCTGGTCGGCCCGGCCACGTGTCTCTTCAAGGCTGATGGAACGGACCCCATTCCGCTTCTGCCCAAAATGCCATAACAAGTATCCATATACAGATCAGCATCTGGTCTGTAACTTTTGTTTGTCGCCGGAACACAAGGAAGATACTTGTGAAGCCTGTCAAGCGTTTCGGTCCAGGAAGACACTAAGAGACCGAAGAGCAAGGAGACTGCAAATGGCGTCGGCGCCGACAGGACAAGAGCGTTTCGAGGAGGAGGAAGAAACATTCTCCATCCATGAATCCGACTCGGATGAGATCGATCCCGAAGAAACGCCGAAAACCGTGAGTAAGACGTCGAAACACAAAACTCACGAAAAAAACACTAAAGCCCAGGGGACGCCACCGCCAACAGGCCATGGCTTAACCCGAAAAATAGGTGACCGATCATCGGCACCGAAAAAGGGCACGCTGGGGGCGAAGTCATCCGACTCCGGTCGAGATACCGCCACACAGCAATCTCGGGCTCGAGATAGTGGCTCCGAGCAGGTTCGGCACCGAGATAGCGGCACCGAAATGGGTCGGCACCGAGAGACCACGATGCCGAAAGTAAAGAAGGTTTCGTCAGAACCGAAAAAAGCAGCCGATAAGGTTTCGATACCGAAACATCCGGCCTCGGAACCGAAAACGAGTTCCTACACTGAGGAACAAGGACTGTCCACACAAATGAAGACACATAGATTTGGACAGGAATTGGAAACAATAGAGCCAAACTATACACAAAGAAGGCTCCATATCCAAAAAGAAACAGGGAAGATCAGTACTCTCCCTCCAATTAAAATGAAACGCAAACTTGCCTTTCAGGAAAAAGACAAGCAGCCACAGGCAAAGGTGGCTAAACAAGTAACCCCGCCACCATCTCCACAATGCTCTCCGCAACTATCACCGGTAGCCCCTCCACCAATGATGCAATCCCCAACTCATACAGGAATGAGTCAAGATGACCCTGACGCATGGGACCTTTATGATGCACCAGTGTCAGATAATAGTCCTGAATGTTATCCAGCTAGACCGTCGCCACCAGAGGATAGTACAGCCTTCGCACAGGTGGTGTCGAGAGCAGCGGCATTTCATAATGTCAGCCTGCATGCTGAGCCCATTGAAGACGACTTTCTTTTTAACACACTGTCTTCCACACACAGCCAGTATCAAAGTCTTCCTATGCTACCCGGAATGCTAAAACACTCCAAACAAGTGTTTGAAGAGCCTGTAAAAGGAAGGGCCATTACTCCAAGAGTGGAGAAAAAATATAACCCGCCACCAACAGACCCCGTGTACATCACACAACAGCTAACACCGGACTCAGTTGTAGTAGGGGCTGCGCGCAAAAGAGCGAACTCACATACTTCAGGAGATGCACCACCTCCAGATAAAGAAAGTAGAAAATTCGACGCAGCAGGCAAAAGGGTGGCGGCACAGGCAGCAAACCAGTGGTGTATTGCCAATTCACAGGCTTTGTTGGCCAGATACGATAAGGCCCATTGGGACGAAATGCAACACTTTATAGAACATTTGCCCAAAGAGTTCCAAAAGAGAGCGCAGCAAGTAGTAGAAGAAGGACAGAGTATCTCCAACAATCAGATACGGTCAGCAATGGATGCTGCAGACACAGCTGCTAGAACTGTCAACACAGCAGTAACAATAAGGAGACATGCATGGCTGCGTACATCAGGATTTAAGCCAGAAATACAGCAAGCTGTGCTGAATATGCCATTCAACGGACAGCAGTTGTTTGGGCCGGAGGTGGACACTGCGATCGAAAAACTTAAAAAAGACACTGACACGGCCAAAGCCATGGGCGCACTCTACTCCCCACAGGGCAGAGGCACATTTCGAAAAACACAGTTTAGAGGGGGGTTTCGAGGACAAAGCACAGAACCCACAACCTCACAGACAAGACCCACTTACCAGAGCCGGTATCAGCGGGGAAGTTTTCGGGGACAATATAGAGGAGGACAATTCCAAAAGAATAGAGGAAAGTTCCAAAGTCCCAAAACTCCTCAAAACAAACAGTGACTTCCAAGTCACACATCCCCAACACATAACATCTGTGGTGGGGAGACTAACCAAATTTTACAAATATTGGGAGGAAATAACAACAGACACTTGGGTCCTAGCAATTATCCAGCATGGTTATTGCATAGAATTTCTCAAATTCCCTCCAAACGTCCCACCGAAAACACACAATATGTCAAAACAACATCTAGATCTTCTAGGACTAGAGGTTCAGGCATTGCTACTAAAAGAAGCAATAGAATTAGTACCAAAACACCAGAAAGGAACAGGAGTTTACTCTCTGTACTTTCTCATACCCAAAAAAGACAAAACTCTGAGACCTATATTAGATCTCCGAACATTAAATACCTACATCAAATCAGATCACTTTCACATGGTGACATTACAAGACGTAATTCCACTACTCAAACACCAAGACTACATGACAACACTAGACCTAAAGGATGCATATTTCCATATACCGATACATCCTTCACACAGAAAGTACTTAAGGTTTGTATTCCAGGGGATACATTACCAATTCAAGGTGTTGCCATTCGGAATAACAACTGCGCCAAGAGTTTTTACAAAGTGCCTGGCAGTCGTAGCTGCACATATCAGAAGGCAGCAAATACATGTGTTCCCGTACCTAGACGATTGGTTAATCAAAACCAACACGCTAGAAAAATGTTCACAACACACAAAGTATGTCATAGAAACCCTCCACAAACTAGGTTTCTCAATCAACTACACAAAGTCACACCTTATACCGTGTCAAACACAGCAATACTTAGGGGCGACAATCAACACAGCAAAAGGGATTGCCACTCCAAGTCCACAAAGGGTTCAGGCATTTCACAATGTAATACAGGCCATGTATCCAAAACAAAGAATACAAGTCAAAATGGTGATGAAACTCTTAGGCATGATGTCCTCATGCATAGCCATTGTCCCAAACGCAAGGTTGCACATGCGGCCCTTACAACAGTGCCTAGCATCACAGTGGTCACAGGCACAGGGTCAACTTCTAGATCTGGTGTTGGTAGACCGCCAAACATACACCTCGCTTCAATGGTGGAACAGTATAAATTTAAACAAAGGGCGGCCTTTCCAAGACCCAGTGCCACAATATGTAATAACGACAGATGCCTCCATGATAGGGTGGGGAGCACACCTCAATCAACACAGCATCCAAGGACAATGGGACACTCACCAAAAACAGTTTCACATAAATCACTTAGAACTATTGGCAGTATTTCTAGCGCTGAAAGCATTTCAACCCATAATAAGCCACAAACACATTCTTGTCAAAACAGACAGCACGACAACGATGTATTACCTAAACAAACAGGGAGGGACACACTCAACACAGTTGTGTCTCCTGGCACAAAGAATATGGCATTGGGCGATTCACAACCACATTCGCCTAATAGCACAATTTATTCCAGGAATTCAGAATCAGTTAGCAGACAATCTCTCTCGGGATCACCAACAGATCAACAAATGGGAGATTCACCCCCAAATACTAAATACTTACTTCCAGAGTTGGGGAACACCACAAATAGATCTATTTGCAACAAAGGAAAACGCAAAATGCCAAAACTTCGCATCCAGGTACCCACAAGATCAGTCTCAGGGCAATGCGTTATGGATGAGTTGGTCAGGGATATTTGCTTACGCTTTTCCCCCTCTCCCACTCCTTCCATATCTAGTAAACAAGTTGAGTCAAAACAAACTCAAACTCATACTAATAGCACCTACATGGGCAAGACAACCTTGGTACACAACACTACTAGACCTTTCAGTAGTGCCCCATGTCAAACCACCAAACATACCAGATCTGTTAACGCAACACAAACAACAGATCAGACACCCAAATCCAGCATCGCTGAATCTAGCAATCTGGTTTCTGAAGTCCTAGAGTTCGGACACTTAGACCTTACACATGAATGTATGGAGGTCATAAAACAAGCTAGGAAACCTACCACTAGACATTGCTATGCAAATAAGTGGAAAAGATTTGTTTATTACTGCCATAATAATCAAATTCAACCCTTACACGCATCTGCCAAAGACATCGTAGGATACTTACTACATTTGCAAAAAAGTCAACGCTAGTTTTTTCTTCCATTAAGATACATCTTACAGCAATTTCAGCTTACCTGCAAATTACGCACTCAACTTCTCTATTTAGGATACCAGTCATAAAAGCATTTATGGAAGGTCTAAAGAGAATTATACCACCAGGAACACCACCAGTTCCTTCATGGAACCTCAACATTGTCTTAACACGACTCATGGGTCCACCTTTTGAGCCCATGCACTCTTGTAAAATGCAATACTTAACGTGGAAAGTTGCATTTTTAATTGCCATCACATCTTTTAGAAGAGTAAGTGAGATTCAAGCATTTACCATACAAGAACCATTTATTCAAATACATAAGCATAAAGTAGTTCTACGGACAAATCCTAAATTTTTACCAAAAGTCATATCACCGTTCCACTTAAATCAAACAGTAGAATTACCAGTGTTCTTCTGACAGCCAGACTCTGTAGCTGAAAGAGCACTACATACATTAGACATCAAAAGAGCGTTAATGTACTACATTGACAGAACAAAACTAATTCGCAAAACAAAACAATTATTTATTGCTTTCCAAAAACCTCATACAGGAAATCCAATTTCTAAACAAGGCATTGCTAGATGGATAGTTAAGTGCATTCAAACCTGTTATCTTAAAGCAAAAAGAGATCTGCCTATTACACCAAAGGCACACTCAACTAGAAAGAAAGGTGCTACCATGGCCTTTCTAGGAAATATTCCAATGACCGAAATATGTAAGGCAGCTACATGGTCTACGCCTCATACATTTACCAAACACTACTGTGTAGATGTGCTAACGGCACAACAAGCCACAGTAGGCCAAGCAGTACTACGAACATTGTTTCAAACAACTTCAACTCCTACAGGCTGAACCACCGCTTTTGGGGAGATAACTGCTTACTAGTCTATGCACAGCATGTGTATCTGCAGCTACACATGCCATCGAACGGAAAATGTCACTTACCCAGTCTACATCTGTTCCTGGCATTAGTCGCTGCAGATTCACATGCGCCCACCCGCCTCCCCGGGAGTCTGTAGCCGTTTAGAAGTTGATCTTGAACATCTGTATATTTGTAAATATATTACTTTAAACTACATTATGTACATTACTCCATTGCATGGGCACTATTACTAGCATACACAACTCCTACCTCACCCTCTGCGGGGGAAAACAATCTAAGATGGAGTCGACGCCCATGCGCAATGGAGCCGAAATGGGAGGAGTCCCTCGGTCTCGTGACTCGAAAAGACTTCTTCGAAGAAAAACAACTTGTAACACTCCGAGCCCAACACCAGATGGCGGGATGTGAACAGCATGTGAATCTGCAGCGACTAATGCCACGAACAGATGTACACTGGGTAAGTGACATTTTCCATATATATATATGTTCGGTGGCATGTGTAGCTGCAGATACACATGCTGTGCACATCCCGCCATCTGGTGTTGGGCTCGGAGTGTTACAAGTTGTTTTTCTTCGAAAAAGTATTTTCGAGTCACGAGATCGAGGGACTCCTCCCATTTCGGCTCCATTGCGCATGGGCGTCGACTCCATCTTAGATTGTTTTTTTTCCGCCATCGGGTTCGGACGTGTTCCTTTTCGCTCCGTGTCGGAAAGTTAGTTAGAATCTCGGAAAAATCGCTCGTATTGTTTGCGTTTGGTATCGGGTTAGTTATAACAGATCGACACCGACTTTTGAAGAGCTCCGGTGGCCCTTCGGGGTTTTTACGATCCCCCCGTCGGGGCCTGGTCGGCCCGGCCACGTGTCTCTTCAAGGCTGATGGAACGGACCCCATTCCGCTTCTGCCCAAAATGCCGTAACAAGTATCCATATACAGATCAGCATCTGGTCTGTAAATTGTGTCTGTCTCCAGAGCACAAGGAGGATACCTGTGAAGCCTGTCGAGCGTTTCGGTCGAGGAAGACATTAAGAGACCGAAGAGCAAGAAGACTGCAGATGGCGCCGGCAGGACAAGGGTGTTTCCAGGAGGAAGAAGAAAGCTTTTCCATCCATGAATCGGACTCGGACGAGCTCGATCCCGAAGAAACGCCGAAAACCGTGAGTAAGACGTCGAAACATAAAACTCACGAGAAGACAACAAAAGCCCAGGGGACGCCACCGCCAACAGGCCATGGCCTAACCCGAAAAATAGGTGACCGATCATCGGCACCGAAAAAGGGCACGCTGGTGGCGAAGACATCTGACTCCGGTCGAGATACTGCCACACAGCAATCTCGGGCTCGAGATAGTGGCTCCGAGCAGGTTCGGCACCGAAATGAGTCGGCACCGAGAGACCACGACGCCGAAAACAAAAAAGGTTTTGTCGGAACCGAAAAAAGTACCCGAAAAGGTTTCGATACAGAAACATCCGGCTTCGGAACCGAAAACAGGTTCCTACACAGAGGAACAAGGACTGTCCTCACAAATGAAAAAACATACATTTGGACAGGAATTAGAGACAATGGAGCCGGACTACACCCAAAGACGGCTGCACATCCAAAAAGAAACAGGAAAGATCAGCACTCTCCCTCCTATTAGGATGAAACGCAAACTTGCCTTCCAGGAGAAAGACAAGTAGCCACAGGCAAAGGTGGCTAAACAAGTAACCCCGCCACCATCTCCACAATGCTCTCCGCAACCATCACTGGTAGCCACTCCACCTATGATGCAATCCCCGACCCACACAGGGATGAGTCAAGATGACCCTGAGGCATGGGACCTTTATGATGCACCAGTGTCAGATAATAGTCCTGACTGTTATCCAGCTAGACCGTCGCCACCAGAAGATAGTACAGCCTACGCACAAGTGGTGTCGAGGGCAGCGGCATTTCATAATGTCAGCCTACATGCAGAGCCCATTGAAGACGACTTTCTATTTAATACACTGTCGTCGACACACAGCCAGTACCAGAGTCTTCCCATGCTACCTGGGCTGCTCAAACACTCCAAACAAGTGTTTCAGGAGCCTGTAAAAGGAAGGGCCATTACTCCAAGCCACCAACAGACCCCGTGTACATCACACAACAGCTAACACCGGACTCAGTTGTAGTAGGGGCAGCTCGCAAAAGATCAAACTCACATACTTCAGGAGATGCACCACCTCCAGATAAGGAAAGTCGCAAATTCGACGCAGCAGGCAAAAGGGTGGCGGCACAGGCAGCAAACCAGTGGCGTATTGCAAATTCACAGGCTTTGTTGGCCAGATTTGATAGGGCTCATTGGGACGAAATGCAACATTTTATAGAACATTTGCCCAAGGAGTTCCACAAAAGAGCACAGCAAGTAGTTGAAGAAGGACAGAGTATCTCCAACAATCAGATACGGTCAGCTATGGATGCTGCAGACACAGCTGCTAGAACTGTCAACACAGCAGTGACAATAAGGAGACATGCATGGCTGCGTACATCAGGATTTAAACCAGAAATACAGCAAGCTGTGCTCAATATGCCATTTAACGGACAGCAGTTGTTTGGGCCGGAGGTGGACACTGCTATCGAAAAACTTAAGAAGGACACTGACACGGCCAAAGCCATGGGCGCACTCTACTCCCCACGGAGCAGAGGCACATTTCGAAAAACACAGTTTCGAGGGGGGTTTCGAGGGCAAAGCACAGAACCCACGACCTCACAAACAAGGCCCACTTATCAGAGCCAATATCTGCGTGGAAGTTTTCGGGGACAATATAGAGG
Source organism: Pleurodeles waltl (assembly GCF_031143425.1). Taxonomy (NCBI): domain Eukaryota; kingdom Metazoa; phylum Chordata; class Amphibia; order Caudata; family Salamandridae; genus Pleurodeles; species Pleurodeles waltl. The sequence continues at coordinate 296,248,130 of NC_090443.1, read as the reverse complement.
GGGACAGTTCCAAAAAAATAGAGGAAAGTTCCAAAGTCCCAAAACTCCTCAAAATAAGCAGTGACTTACAAGTCACACATCCCCAACACAACACCTGTGGGGGGGAGACTAAGCAAGTTTTACAAAGATTGGGAGGAAATAACAGATACTTGGGTCCTGGCAATTATCCAGCATAGTTATTGCATAGAATTTCTCAAATTCCCTCCAAACGTCCCACCAAAAACACACACTATGTCAAAACAACATATAGATCTTCTAGGACTAGAAGTTCAGGCGTTGCTACAAAAAGAAGCAATAGAATTAGTACCAAACCAACCGAAAGGAACAGGAGTTTACTCTCTGTACTTTCTCATACCCAAAAAAGACAAGAGTCTGAGACCTATATTAGATCTCAGAACATTAAATACCTACATCAAATCAGATCACTTTCACATGGTGACATTACAAGACGTAATCCCACTGCTCAAACAACAAGACTACATGACAACACTAGACCTAAAGGATGCATATTTCCATATACCGATACATCCTTCACACAGAAAGTACTTAAGGTTTGTATTCCAAGGGGTACACTGCCAATTCAAGGTGTTGCCGTTCGGAATAACAACTGCGCCAAGAGGTTTTACAAAATGCCTAGCAGTCGTAGCTGCACATATCAGAAGGCAGCAAATACATGTGTTCCCGTACCTAGACGATTGGTTAATCAAAACAAACACGCTAGAACGGTGTTCACAACACACAAAGTATGTCATAGAAACCCTCCACAAACTAGGTTTCTCAATCAACTACACAAAGTCACACCACCTGCTGTGTCAAACACAGCAATACTTAGGGGCGACAATCAACACAGCAAAATGGATTGCCACGCCAAGCCCACAAAGGGTTCAGGCATTTCACAATGTAATACAGGCCATGTATCCAAATCACAAAATACAAGTCAAAAAGGTAATGAAACTCCTAGGCATGATGTCCTCATGCATAGCCATTGTCCCAAACGCAAGGTTGCACATGCGGCCCTTACAACAGTGCCTAGCATCACAGTGGTCACAGGCACAGGGTCAAATTCTAGATCTGGTGTTGGTAGACCGCCAAACATACACCTCGCTTCAATGGTGGAACAGTATAAATTTAAACCAGGGGCGGCCTTTCCAAGACCCAGTGCCACAATACGTAATAACAACAGATGCCTCCATGATAGGGTGGGGAGCACACCTCAATCAGTACAGCATCCAAGGACAATGGGACACTCACCAAAAACACTTTCACATAAATCACTTAGAACTATTGGCAGTATTTCTAGCGCTGAAAGCATTTCAACCCATAATAAGCTACAAACACATTCTTGTCAAAACCGACCACATGACAACGATGTATTACCTAAACAAACAGGGAGGCACACACTCAACACAGTTGTGTCTCCTGGCACAGAAAATATGGCATTGGGCGATTCACAACCACATTCGCCTAATAGCACAATTTATTCCAGGAATTCAGAACCAGCTAGCGGACAATCTTTCTCGGGATCACCAACAGATCCACGAATGGGAGATTCACCCCAAAATACTGAATACTTACTTCCAAAGTTGGGGAACGCCACAAATAGATCTATTTGCAACAAAAGAAAACGCAAAATGCCAAAACTTCGCATCCAGGTACCCACAAGATCAGTCTCAGGGCAATGCGTTATGGATGAGTTGGTCAGGGATATTTGCTTACGCTTTTCCCCCTCTCCCACTCCTTCCATATCTAGTAAACAAGCTGAGTCAAAACAAACTCAAACTCATACTAATAGCACCAACATGGGCAAGGCAACCTTGGTACACAACACTACTAGACCTCTCAGTAGTGCCTCATGTCAAACTACCAAACATACCAGATCTGTTAACGCAACACAAACAACAGATCAGACACCCAAATCCAGCATCGCTGAATCTAGCAATCTGGCTCCTGAAGTCCTAGAGTTCGGACATTTAGACCTTACACAGGAATGTATGGAGGTCATAAAACAAGCTAGGAAACCTACCACTAGACATTGCTATGCAAATAAGTGGAAAAGATTTGTATATTACTGCCACAATAATCAAATTCAACCCTTACACGCATCTGCCAAAGACATCGTAGGATACTTACTACATTTGCAAAAATCAAAGCTAGCTTTCTCTTCCATTAAAATACATCTTACAGCAATTTCAGCTTACCTGCAAATTACGCACTCAACTTCTCTATTTAGAATACCAGTCATAAAAGCATTTATGGAAGGTCTAAAGAGAATTATACCACCAAGAACACCACCAGTTCCTTCATGGAACCTCAACATTGTCTTAACACGACTCATGGGTCCACCTTTTGAGCCCATGCACTCTTGTGAAATGCAATACTTAACATGGAAAGTTGCATTTTTAATTGCCATCACATCTTTAAGAAGAGTAAGTGAGATTCAAGCATTTACCATACAAGAACCATTTATTCAGATACACAAGCATAAAGTAGTTCTACGAACAAATCCTAAATTTTTACCAAAAGTCATATCACCGTTCCACTTAAATCAAACAGTAGAATTACCAGTGTTCTTCCCACAGCCAGACTCTGTAGCGGAAAGAGCACTACATACATTGGACATCAAAAGAGCGTTAATGTACTACATTGACAGAACAAAACTAATTCGCAAAACAAAACAATTATTTATTGCTTTCCAAAAACCTCATACAGGAAATCCAATTTCTAAGCAAGGCATTGCTAGATGGATAGTTAAGTGCATTCAAACCTGTTATCTTAAAGCTAAAAGAGAACTGCCTATTACACCAAAGGCACACTCAACTAGAAAGAAAGGTGCTACCATGGCCTTTCTAGGAAATATTCCAATGACAGAAATATGTAAGGCAGCTACATGGTCTATGCCTCATACATTTACCAAACACTACTGTGTAGACGTGCTAACAACACAGCAAGCCACAGTAGGCCAAGCAGTACTACGAACATTGTTTCAGACAACTTCAACTCCTACAGGCTGAACCACCGCTTTTGGGGAGATAACTGCTTACTAGTCTATGCACAGCATGTGTATCTGCAGCTACACATGCCACCGAACGGAAAATGTCACTTACCCAGTGTACATCTGTTCGTGGCATTAGTCGCTGCAGATTCACATGCGCCCACCCGCCTCCCCGGGAGCCTGTAGCCGTTTAGAAGTTGATCTTGAACATCTGTATATTTGTAAATATATATATTACTTTAAACTACATTATGTACATACGTAATCAGTCCATTGCATGGGCACTATTACTAGCATATACAACTCCTACCTCACCCTCTGCGGGGGAAAACAATCTAAGATAGTCGACGCCCATGCGCAATGGAGCCGAAATGGGAGGAGTCCCTCGATCTCGTGACTCGAAAAGACTTCTTCGAAGAAAAACAACTTGTAACACTCCGAGCCCAACACCAGATGGCGGGATGTGCACAGCATGTGAATCTGCAGCGACTAATGCCACGAACAGATGTACACTGGGTAAGTGACATTTTCCATATATATGTTCGATGGCATGTGTAGCTGCAGATACACATGCTGTGCATTATCCTGCCATCTAGTGTTGGGCTCTGAGTGTTACAAGTTGTTTTTCTTTGAAGAAGTCTTTTCGAGTCACGAGACCGAGGGACTCCTCCCTTTCGGCTCCATTGCGCATGGGCGTCGACTCCATCATAGATTGTTTTCTTTCCGCCATCGGGTTTGGACGTGTTCCTCTTCGCTCCGTATTTTGAATCGGGAAAGTTAGCTAAATATCGGAAATTCAACGATATTGTTCGTGCTCGGTACCGGTTTAGTGTTAGTATACCGACACCGATAGTAGAAGCACTCCGGCGGCCCTTCGGGGCTTCCACTCCATCTCCATCCAGGGAACGGACTCAGATGACTCCGAAAGTGAGCGACCGGGGACAACGCAGAAAACTGTGAGTAAAACTGCCCCGTCCAAGACTCACTCCAAGATCATAAAGGCCAGGGGGATGCCACCACCAGCAGGCCATGGCTTAACCCATCGAAAACACGGTGACCAACCATTGGCACCGAAAAAGGCCACACAACTGCCGAAGACATCCGACTCCGGTCGAGATTCAGGCTCCGAACGATCTCGGCACCAAGAGTTCGACACACCCAAGGTAAAAAAAAGTTACCTCTAAACCGAAAAAGACTGTTTCGAAACCTTCGGTACCGAAAAAAGCAGCCTCGGAGCCGAAATTAGGCTCTTACACGGAAGAGCAAGGACTTTCTGGCCAAATGCATGAACATAGATTTGAGCAGGAAATAAGTATGGGGGAACCAGACCATACCCAAAGGAGGCTGCATATCCAGAAAGAGACTGGTAAAATACAAACTCTTCCTCCAATTAAAATCAAAAGAAAGCTTGCATTTCGGGAGTCAGAAATGCAGCCAAAGGCAAAGGTGGCAAGATATAAAACACCACCACCAAGGTTTTTTGCCACAGCCTTCTCCACTACATTCACCACAGCTGTCCCCGGTAACAACACCCCCAATGCAGTCACCGATACATACGGGGATGACACAGAATGACCTGGATGCATGGGACTTATATGATGCACCGGTCTCCGACAACAGTCCAGATTGTTACCCGAGAAGGCCGTCACCTCCAGAGGACAGCACTGCATACACGCAGGTATTATCAAGGGCAGCTACATTCCACAATGTAGCAATGCATTCGGAGCCAATAGAGGATGACTTCCTATTTAACACCTTGGCATCCACCCACAGTTCCTACCAAAGTCTGCCAATGCTCCCAGGCATGCTCAAGCACGCAAAACAAGTCTTCCAGGAGCCAGTGAAAGGAAGGGCTATCACGCCTAGGGTGGAGAAAAAATACAAACCTCCCCCAACGGACCCTGTGTTTATAACACAGCAAATGACACCAGATTCGGTGGTCGTGGGAGCAGCAAGAAAGAGGGCAAATTCTCAATCGTCAGGAGACGCACCACCGCCTGACAAAGAGAGAAGGAAGTTCGATGCAGCGGGCAAACGAGTGGCAGCACAGGCAGCCAATCAATGGCGCATCGCAAACTCGCAAGCCCTACTGACTCACTACGACAGGGCACACTGGGGCGAGATGCAACACATTATACAGCACTTGCCCAAGGAACACCAGAAACATGCCCAACAGGTTGTTGAAGAAGGACAAGCAATTTCCAACAACCAGATAAGGTTCGCATTGGATTCGGCAGACACAGCAGCACGGACAGTCAACACTGCGGTAGCCATTCGCAGGCATGCATGGTTACGGAGCTCAGGATTTAAACCGGAAATCCAGCAAGCTGTGTTAAACATGCCTTTTAACCAGGAACAATTGTTTGGGCCGGAGGTGGACACGGCAATTGAGAAATTAAAGAAGGACACAGAAACGGCCAAAGCCTTGGGCTCACTCTACTCGCCACAATGCAGAGGCACATTTAGAAAGCCACAATTTAGAGGGGGGTTTCGTACGCAAACACCAGGGCCTTCCACCTCACAAACCAGACCCACCTATCAGGGGCAGTACCAGAGAGGAGGGTTTCGAGGCTCATACAGGGGTGGACAATTCCCAAGAGCACGGGCAAAATTCCAAAGCCCTAAACCAAGTCAAACCAAACAGTGACTTCAATGTCACAAAGCCCCAACACTTAACACCACCTGCATACTACAAAAACTGGACAAACATAACTACGGACGCATGGGTCCTAGCCATTATCCAAAATGGTTATTGCATAGAAGTCATAAATTTCCCACCAGATGTACCCCCAAGAGCACACAATATGTCCAAACAACACTTAGACCTGTTACAACTAGAAGTCCAAGCATTGTTACAAAAACAAGCAATAGAATTAGTACCCAACCATCAAAAAGAAACAGGTGTCTACTCACTATATTTCCTAATTCTAAAGAAAGACAAAACGTTCAGACCCATATTAGACCTCAGAACGCTGGATCTCTACATCAAATCAGATCACTTCCACATGGTAACACTTCAATACGTGATTCCCTTGCTCAAAAAACAGGACTACATGTCAACGTTAGATCTCAAAGATGCATATTTCCACATACCCATACATCCTTCGCACAGGAAATACTTAAGGTTTGTAATCCACTGTGTGCATTATCAATTCAAGGTGCTACCGTTAGAGATAACAACAGCCCCAAGGGTATTCACAAAATGCCTTGCAGTAGTAGCCGCTCATATAAGGAGGCAGCACATGCACGTATTCCCATACTTAGACGATTGGTTAATAAAAACCAGCACTCAGCAACAGTGTCTTCTTCACACGAAATACGTTATAAAAACTCTACACAAACTAGGGTTTTCTATAAATTACCAAAAATCACATCTACAACCATCCCAGAAACAACAATACTTGGGAGCAACACTCAACACACAGAAAGCGATTGCCACTCCAAGTCTGCAAAGGGTAGAAGCGTTCCAAAATATAGCATTAAACATGCAGCCAAACCAACACTACCAACTGAGGTTTGTAATGAAACTTCTAGGCATGATGTCTTCATGCATGGCCATTGTCACAAACGCAAGATTACACATGCAGCCCTTACAAGAGTGCCTAGCAAAACAATGGACACAAGCACAGGGTCAACTCCAAGATCTAGTGTTGGTAGACCGCCAGACACACTTCTCGCTTCAATGGTGGAACCCTATAAATTTAAACCAAGGGCGGCCATTCCAAGACCCAGTGCCTCAATATGTTATCACAACAGATGCTTCCATGATGGGGTGGGGAGCACACCTCAACCAGCACAGTATACAGGGACAATGGGACAATCAACAAAAACAACTGCACATAAATCATTTAGAACTGTTGGCAGTGTTTCTAGCATTGAAGGCATTTCAACCACTGATAGCCCACAAACACATTCTTGTCAAAACCGACAACATGACAACAACGTATTACCTCAACAAACAAGGAGGGACACACTCGTCACAACTGTGTCTCTTAGCACAGAAAATTTGGCATTGGGCAATTCACAATCACATTCGCCTAATAGCACAATACATCCCAGGCATTCAAAACCAGTTAGCCGACAATCTCACACCAAAAATAGACCTATTCGCAACAAAAGAAAACGCAAAATGGCAAAACTTCGCGTCCAGGTACCCACACCCTCCGTCCAAGGGCAATGCGTTATGGATCAGTTGGTCAGGGATATTTGCTTACGCTTTTCCCCCTCTCCCACTCATTCCTTATCTGGTAAACAAACTGAGTCAAAACAGTCTCAAACTAATACTCATAGCGCCAACTTGGGCTCGCCAACCGTGGTACATAACACTGCTGGACCTATCAGTAGTACCTCACGTCAAATTACCAAACAGGCCAGATCTGTTAACTCAACACAAACAACAGATCAGACACCCGAATCCAGCATCGCTCAGTCTAGCAATCTGGCTCCTGAAGTCTTAGAATTTGGACACTTAGGGGGTCATTCTAAGTCTGGCGGGCGGCGGAGGCCGCCCGCCAGACTTCCCCCCTCCAAAATACCGCTCCGCGGTCGCAAGACCGCTGAGGGTATTTTGGCTTTTGCACTGGGCTGGCGGGCGACCGCCAAAAGGCCACCCGCCAGCCCAGTGCAAAAACCCTTCCCACGAGGACGCCGGCTCAGAATTGAGCCGGCGGAGTGGGAAGGTGCGACGGGTGCAGTTGCACCCGTCGCGAATTTCACTGTCTGCAATGCAGACAGTGAAATTCAAAGTGGGGCCCGCTTACGGGGGCCCCTGCAGTGCCCATGCCATTGGCATGGGCACTGCAGGGGCCCCCAGGGGCCCCCACGACACCCCATACCGTCATCCTGTTCCTGGCAGGCGAACCGCCAGGAACAGGATGGCGGTATGGGGTGTCTGAATCCCCATGGTGGCGCAGCGAGCTGCGCCGCCATGGAGGATTCAGAAGGGCAGCGGAAAACCGTCGAGAGACCGCCGGTTTTCCTCTTCTGACCGCGGCTGAACCGCCGCGGTCAGAATGCCCTGCGGGGCACCGCCAGCCTGTTGGCGGTGCTCCAGACCGCCGGGGTCAGAATCACCCCCTTAGACCTTACACAAGAATGTATGGAGGTCATTAAACAAGCTAGGAAACCTACTACAAGACATTGTTATGCAAACAAATGGAAAATATTTTTTTACTACTGCCACAATAATCAAATTCAACCACTACATGCTTCCGCAAAGAACATTGTAAGTTACTTATTACACTTACAAAAGTCTAAACTAGCATTCTCTTCTATCTGCAGATTACACATTCAACATCGCTTTTTAGAATCCCAGTTATCAAAGCATTTATGGAGGGAATAAAGAGAATCATACCACTGAGACCACCACCAGTACCTTCGTGGAACCTTAATATTGTATTAACACGACTCATGGGACCACCATTTGAACCCATGCACTCTTGTGAAATGCAATACTTAACTTGGAAGGTAGCCTTCCTAATAGCTATCACATCTCTTAGAAGAGTAAGTGAGATACAAGCATTCACTATACAAGAACCCTTTATACAAATACATAAACATAAAGTGGTTCTCCGTACAAATCCCAAATTCTTACCAAAGGTTATATCACCATTCCACCTAAACCAAACAGTGGAACTCCCAGTCTTCTTTCCACAACCAGACTCAGTAGCCAAAAGAGCCTTACATACATTAGACATAAAAAGAGCATTAATGTATTGCATTGACAGAACAAAACAGTTTCGCAAAACAAAACAATTGTTTGTAGCCTTCCAAAAACCTCATGCAGGAAATCCTATATCCAAGCAAGGCATTGCCAGATGGATAGTGAAATGTATTCAAACTTGCTATATTAAAGCAAAAAGAGATCTACCTATTACACCAGGAGCGCATTCCACTAGGAAAAAAGGCGCCACAATGGCTTTTCTAGGAAATATACCTATGACAGAAATTTGTAAGGCAGCCACATGGTTTACGCCTCATACATTCAGAAAACATTACTGTGTATATGTGTTAACACAACAAGCCACAGTAGGACATGCTGTATTACGAACATTATTTCAAACAACTTTAACTCCTACAGGCTAAGCCACCGCTTTTGGGGAGATGACTGCTTATTAGTCTATGCACAGCATGTGTATCTGCAGCTACACATGCCATCGAATGGAAAATGTCACTTACCCAGTGTACATCTGTTCGTGGCATGAGACGCTGCAGATTCACATGCGCCCTCCCACCTCCCCGGGAGCCTGTAGCCGTTATAAGTTGAATGAAAATTGTAAATTTGTAAATAAATACTATTTTAATACACATTATGTACATACATACTTACTCCATTGCATGGGCACTTTTAGTATATTCACAACTCCTACCTCACCCTCTGCGGGGAAAACAATCTAAGATGGAGTCGACGCCCATGCGCAATGGAGCCGAAAGGGAGGAGTCCCTCGGTCTCGTGACTCGAAAAGACTTCTTCGAAGAAAAACAACTTGTAACACTCCGAGCCTAACACTAGATTGCACGATAATGCACAGCATGTGAATCTGCAGCGTCTCATGCCACGAACAAATGTACAATGGGTAAGTGACATTTTCCATATATAGATAATGGAGTCCAGGCAAAGCCTTGGAGATACACTAGGTCCTCTGTGTCTGGGTGTGAAATCTTAGATGTTGTTCTAGTCCTTGGTGCAGATTTTGTTGAAGGCCCCGTAGAATTTTTGGACTTGACTCTGATATTTTTAGCAGCAGAAGGTTACCTACCTGATAGTGATGCACCGTGGAGCTATGCACCCACCTTCTTCCTGTTCGCGCCGAAGGGTTTCTTGGACCAGAAGGCATTACACGCCTTGCAGATGCTTTCTTTGTAGTCTTTTGGAAGGCAGAGGTTACAGACGTGATGCTGGTTATACCACAGAGGCAAATTTTAAAATGTGTTCTTGGTTCTCTCCAGACAAACAAGTAATTATTTTTCAAACTGGCCACAGGCTTATCTCAGTCTGGTTCCAAAGAGATCAGTATAAATGAAATATACTTGATGGATTGAAAATGTGGTGCTCCAGTCATCAGCGTCAAAGTTGTTGCTAGGTACTGAGCAGTATGGCGAAGCTGAAATACTTCTTAACCCAATAGCAGCAAAAAAACAATCTGAGGTGGCATCTGTGTGTTGATGGCTTGTGGTTTTCAGGGGAGGTGTCATCAATTACTTGGAAACTGAAACTTCTTGGATGAAAATAAACTTGTAACATTCTGAGCCAATGCTAGATGGCAGCAGTATGCAAAGCATGTGAATGTACACTACTAGTTGCAAAATGATAGCTTATAGGTATGTTTTCCTTTTCAACTAGAGACTGTTAGGTTCAGTTGTGACTGCCCCTAATGAATGCGAAGAGCTGGTGCTTTTGCGATCCAGGAAAAATGTAATATCTACTTAAAATTATATTAAAAATCTCATAAGGAAGACACATGGACCATTGTCGGCTAAGTTGTGACCTCATGAATCATATTGACTGTGCCTATGATTTACAACCAAAGAAAACGTTGTTTTTGTACCAATACTTATGGGCCCTACTTAGAAACCTCAACCACTATAAGGCAGAATAACTACAGCAGGTGAATCTAGTAAATTTTTAAGCTCCTATTTACTGTATCTGATAGATTTCTAGCCGCAGATTCCTTATCTTTGAATATCGTTTGGTGTCAGACTGGATCTTGAAGATTTTTGAGCAGTACCCCTCTGTGCTAGTCGGTGGTGTCGTTTGGCTCTGCGTCAGCGTTGTCCATGCTGTAAGTGATGTGCGCAGTACCTATATAAGTGCCACCTCTGCGAACTGATGTCAGTTCTTTCCCATTCCATACCAGATAGTGCTGATCTGATCTACCCCTTAATCACTTTTTGACTAGCATTTTTTCAATATTTTGGCATTTTCGTTTTAGATTTTTCTCCTGGTGTGAGCTCATGTCATTCAAGAAACCGGCTAGTTTAAAACCATGTGGGGCCTGCCACATGCAAATGTCGTTGACAGCTCCCCACTCCGTATGTTTGTGGTGCTTGAAGTGAGACAGGAACTCCAAGACCTGTAAGGACTGCTGTGCAATGCATCCCAAGGTGCTGAGGGTGTGCTCTATCAAGTTCCGTGCCACCCAACATTGGTCGAATCTGTGACGCACAAGGTCGTGATAGCTCAGAAAGTCCCAGAGCTACAGTCTAGATCCCGGTTAAGAGGAAGGTCCCAGGACTGGTCTTAGAGCCACTCCAAGTGCTCGTTGAAGTTGCCTGGGCGTTTGGGTAAGTCCCACAAACATAAGAACAAGAAGTCAAAGAGATCTTCAACTTCGTCCTGTCTGTTGAAGTCATCTGAGATGAGGGAATGTGAGCATTTCAGTCAATCAATCAAGGATTTCTATGGCACACTTATCACCGGTGAGGGTTTCCAAGCGCCAGGGGAGGTCCTTTGGTGGATCGGGAGACTGTTCCAGGATCTGGCTGCCATGTAGGAGAAGGCTCGACCTCCATAGCTTCTCCAGTGGATGGAGGGTGTGTAGGCGATGTAGAGAGAGGCGGAGCGCAGTTCTGTGGTGGCAGGGTGAAAGTTCAGTCAGTGTTTCAGGCAGGCTGGTTCTTGGTTATGTTGGGCCTTGTATGTGAGGTTAAGCAGCTTAAATTGGCATTGTTTGTGGACAGGGAGCAAGTGGAAGTTCCTTAGGTGTGGGGATATGTGGGCTAACCTTTGGAGGTCCAGGATGAGCTTGGCTGCTCCGTTCTGAATCATTTGAACTATCTTTGTGAGGTATGTTGTGAGTCCGGCGTACAGAAATTTACCATAATCCAGGTGGCTGGTGATGAGTGTAGGAAGCTGCCTCTGTTTTTGGTGTATACCTATGGTGTGGCGCCCTATACTGAGTCCAGGCAACCCTTAGTGATAGTGTTTAGGTATCCAGATATCAAAGGCTCTCTAGGGGTAGCTGTAGTGAGCAGCTAAAACTTATCTAGGAGTATAAAGCACTTCTAATACCACAATAGTCAGTAACTGTTCACAAGAAAGAACAACACCAGTGTTGCAAAAATAAAGTATTCTTTATTACAACACTAAGGCTATACTAACAATGGTATATCTCCACTTGGGGATATCAACACACCAAATATACTCTTAGCAACAACCAGAAAAAACATAGAAATACATTGGGCCCTATGGGGGGACCAAACCATATACTATGAAAGTGGTATAAAAATGGAGGTGCACAATCAAGGTAAGTGTGTTAGGATCCCAGGGGCTTGGGTACTAGAAATTCCACAGGTGCCCAGGTGCAGAGTGGTTATCAAGCAGGACCGTCGCAGTTGCATTTTTATAGATTCAGGACCATTCCCAGTGAACCCAGAGGAAACTAGTTGCCACAAGGAAGGTTGGAAAATACCCCCACCTGTGGATACCCAGAAGACCGGAGTATCTAAACCAGAGAGCCCAGGTACATAGGGGTGTCAAACACTTGTTGAAGTCAGTGGAAGGCTTGATTGTCCAGCTGTTGTTGCGACCTGGGGACCTGGTCAGTGGAACCCACCCATGGATTCCAGACGTGAAGAACCTGAAAATGAAGGGGACAGTGTCCCGACCACTTGTACATTGTCCAGGCGGGGCAGGTAGCCAATGCTTCCCTCTTGGAAATGAAGATCCTGCAGTACGGTGAAGGAAGGAGTCCAGCTGCGGAGTCCGTGAGATGCAGGAGATCCTTTGAGTCACACACGAGCTGTCCCATGACGGTCGCCGGATTGCAGGAGGGTAACTGGCCAGCAGGATGACCAACAAGCCTTTGCAAATGAAAATTGCTGATCCAAGGAAGATTGCCGCTTTTGGAGGACAAACAAAGTACTAGTGACTCAACCCTTGGAAGAGAGTCGGGCAGGCCTGCAGCAGGAAGGAAAGCCAGCTGAAGTCAGAGGAGCCCCCACGAGTGACCCACTGGCAGCAGGCACAGGGAGACACAGAGAGGCCTCAGCAGCACAACAAAACAGAAGTCTCATGTCCCAGGAGCTGCAGAGTGGAAGCTGATCTTGGAGTTGCAGTGTGCTGGAGGCTGGGGCCTCTTGGAGCTCGAAGATCTTCTTGGAGAAAGAGCCTCCAAGCCTAAGTAAGAGCTACAATCGTGGTGCACATGGATTCCGTTCCAGTGGCTGCAGCAATGGTCCACCATCTCCCAAGTTGGTCAGAAGTTAAGTTGTCCGTGGGACAGCAGGATGCACCAGTCGGTCGTTCTTGAGGTGCTGCTGATGAAGGGGAGTGACTGCTCTACTCCAAGAAAGATTCCTTCTTGCTTCTTGGATGCAAGCAGAGTCCATGTGACACTGGAGGATGTACAGCCACGGATGTTGCTGGAGAAACGACGTTACCATGGGAGCCCTCCCAACTGGATACAGTCTTGTTTTAGTTCCAACAGCAGAACAGCAGCGGTTCCAGAGGCCAGGAGCAGAAAATGTCTAGCAGAGAGTTTATTGGAGAGTCTTGCGTGACGAATCGGAGTACCCACCCTCAGGAGAGCCCTTAAGTAAAACTAAAAGGGGGTTGGTCACTCTGTGTAGTGATCCACCTATCCGAGGGGGTCAGGAACAACATCTAGCTGGCCTAAACAGTCACATGCTGCCAGGGGCCTCTGCCCACCTTTTTTCCAAGATGGCTGTAGGAAGCTGGCCTGGTGTGTGGTGAGCACCTATGGTGTTATCACCTTATACCAAGTCCACGTATCCCCTATTAGTGAGGTGTAGTCGGTGTCTAGGAAGCCAGGCTCTTTAGAGATAGCTGTGAATGAGCAGTCAAGGCTTATCTAGGAGATATACAAAGCTTATGCAATACCACTTAGTCATGCAGCACTATCATACATGAAAGAACCTTACAATGTTAAATAAAGGTACTTTATTTCAGTGACACAAATACTAAAATACTATATAGAGAATACTCTACTAGCAGGATAGACTCTCTCCCAGGTAAGGCGTCATTGAAGGTAAGTAACTTTTTCAACTGATAAGAGACTTCTATCTGCAGATTCCTTACCTTAGAATAAATACCTAAGCACTATCATCACCGGAAGAGGGTCTGTAAACTTGACTTATATCAGAAAGTCATGCAGGATTGAAGGGGCAAAGTGACCATCCCAACAGACCTGACTGTCCAAGCAGTACTGCTTGGTGAACGTGTTCAGTGAAGCCAACGTTACAGCATGACAGATGTCCAGGACCGGAACTTCACATGGTAACGCAGTGGTCGCAGCCTTTGTTCTGGTGGAATGAGGATGAAAGCCCTCCCAGGCTTGCTTCTTGGCCAATGCATTGCAGATCTTAATGCAGAGAACAAGCCACTGGGAGATGGTTTGTTTCCGCATGGCCTTTCATTTCCTGGTTCTGACATTCCTTAAGAAGAGTTGCTCTCCCACCCATAATGGTGTTGTGCAGTCAAGTTAGAATGACATAGTTCTATTTGGGCCCTAGCTGCAGATTACTTACTGACTCACTGTAGGAAGTTGGCACTGTATATACTATCTCAAAGTGAGAGATAGTGTGCAGAGAGTCCAAGGGTTCCCCTTTGAGGTTGATAGTGGCAAAATTAAATAATTCTAATGCTCTATTTTGTGGTAGTGTGGTTGAGCAGTAGGCTTATCAGAGGGTAGTGTTAAGCATTTTTAGTACACACACAGACAGTAAATGAGGAACACACACTCAAAGACTTAACTCCAGGCCAATAGTTTTTATATAAAAAAATATATATTTTCTTAATTTATTTTAGAACCACAAGATTTGAAGTAAATACATAAAATACACAGGTAAGTGAGGAACTTTGAATTAGAGCAGTAACATACACAGTATAGGTTAAAATGGCAATAAGCTATTTTAAAAGTGGACACTGCAAAAATCAACAGTTCCTGGGAGAGGTAAGTATGGTTAAGTTTCTGAGGTAAGTAAAGCACTTACAAGTTCAGTTTCCTGGGCATAGGCAGCCCACCGTTGGGGGTTCAAGGCAACCCCAAAGTCACTGCACCAGCAACACAGGGCCGGTCAGGTGCAGAAGTCAAGGGAGGGCCCAAAACACATAGGCGCCTATGGAGAACAGGGGTGCTCGGGTTCCAGTCTGCTAGCAGGTAAGTACCTGCGTCCTCAGGGAGCAGACCAGGGGGGTTTTGTAGAGCACTGGGGGACACACACACACACAAAACACTCCCTAGGCAGCACAGGTGCGTCCGGGTGCAGTGTGCAAAGTTGGCGTCCGGTTTGCTATAGAAAGCAATGGAGGGACCCGGGGGTCACTTAGGCGATGCAGGCAGGGCACAGGGGGGCTTTTTGGGCCAGCCACCGACTGGGCTAGGCAGAGGGACGCCTGATGGTCACTCTTGCACTGGAGTTCGGTTTCTCTCTGTCCAGGCGTCTGCGGGTGCAGTGCTTGGTCCGGGCGTCAGGTTCTTTGTTCCAAGCAGTCGTGGTCAGGGGGATCCTCTCTGCAGGCGTCGCTGTGAGGGTTCAAGGGGGTCGTCTCAGGTTACTCACGAGGTCGCAGTCGCCTGGGAGTCCTCTCTGCAGTGTTAGCTCTCTGGAGCTCGAGCCGGTGGCGTCGGGTGCAGAGGGTGAAGTCTCATGCTTCCGGCGGGAATGATTGCTGTTGGTGAACAGTGCCACTGTTCTCGGGAGTTTCCTGGTCCTTCGGTTCAGGGCAGTTCTCTGAGGCTTGAGAGGTCGCTGGTCCCTGTCGGATGCGTCGCTGTACAGGTTGTTTGAGTTTGGAGACAGGCCGGTAGGGCTGGGGCCAAGTCAGTTGTCGTCTCTGCAGGGCTTTCAACTCAGCAGTCCTACTTCTTTGTGTAGGAGACTCCTCCTTGTTTTTCTCATTATCTCCTCCAGCCTTGCTACCAAAAGTGGGGGCAGTGGCGGGCATCTCCACTAGCTGGGATGCCCTGGGGTGCTGTAACAAATTGCATGAGCCTTTGAGGCTCACCGCCAGGTGTTACAGTTCCTGCAGGGGGAGGTGAGAAGCACCTCCACCCAGTACAGGCTTTGTTCCTGGCCACAGAGTGACAAAGGCACTCTCCCCATGTGGCCAGAAACTTGTCTGGTTGTGGCAGGCTGGCAGAAACTGGTCAGCCTAGCACTAGGAGTCGGACTGGTAATCAGGGGGCATCTCTAAGATGCCCTCTGGGTGCATTTTACAATAAATCCCACACTGGCATGATACCCAACTTCCCAGATTTCAGTGTAGCCATTATGGAACTGTGGAGTTCGTGTTTGACAAACTCCCAGACCATATACTCTTTATGGCTACCCTCCTCTTACAATGTCTAAGGTTTTGCTTAGGCACTGCAGGGGCATAGTGCTCATGCAACTATGCCCTCACCTGTGGTATAGTGCACCCTGCTTTAGGGCTGTAAGGCCTGCTAGCGGGGTGACTTACCTATGCCACAGGCATTGTGAGGTGGGCATGGCACTCTGAGGGGAGAGCCATGTCAACTTAGTCATTTTCTCCCCTCCAGCACACACAAGCTGTGAGGCAGTGTAAATGTGCTGAGTGGGGGGTCCCCAGGGTGGCATAAAACATGCTTCAGCCCTTAGAGACCTTCCCTGGCATCAGGGCCCTTGGTACCAGTGGTACCATTTACAAGGGACTTATCTGTGTGCCAGGGCTGTGCCAATTGTGGGAACAAAGGTACAGTTTAGGGAAAGAACACTGGTGCTGGGGCCTGGTTACCAGGATCTCAGCACACTTTCAATCATAACTGGCATTAACAAAAGGCACTCACCCATCCTTCCCGCTCTGCAAACGGATTTTTAAGGTACAGGGCTACTTCCTTTACAGGCCTGAGTTTCTCACACGAGTGGTCGGTGTTCTTTGTGTCTGCGTTTCTGGTGAGGAATGTCGCAAAACCGATGTCAACGCTCTGGGGTGGCGCCTGTGTAGGTACCATGCACTTCACTTCTGGTGTGAACGATGCCGACTACACTACACATAGCTTAACGACGCCACCTAATGGCACGCAGGGGTACTGCTCACAAAACAAATCTGGATCCAATCTGACACCTGGGGATAATTCTTAGGTAAGGAATCTGCGACTAGATAGTCTCTACCAGATAAGGTATTACCAAAGGTAAATAACTTGTTCATTTGTTTGATAAGCCTGAAGAGGGAGACGAGTAGAAGGAGTCTATGGCCCTAATGGTTACCAGCTCCCAGATGAAGAACGGGACAGCTGGTATGAGTAATAGGCTGAGGCCAGTGGGTAAGACACCTCTCCTGATATTGGTCTGGTCTCTCCTTCTACTGTGGCTATGGAGGAGGGAGCATCTTTTACAGTGCTTAGGGAGGCTGAGGTCTTTAACCTTCAGTTGTTCACAGTGGCTGTCAAGACTAACGTCTTGACAGAGCTGCTTCAGGCAGGAGTCTTCCCTTCTGAACCCCTACTCCCCTTCAGTGAAGGCCTTAGAGAAGTCCTACTCATGGCCTGGTGCAAACCTTGCACAGGGTCTCCTGTGCATAGGATGATTGACCACCGCCGTCACCCACTCCTGGGGAGCCCAGTTTCCTTACCCAGCACCCCACCCCAGAGAGCTTGGTGATATAAGCTTCCATGTCCAGGATTAATACCGGTGCGTTCCCTGCCACTCCACCAGATAGGAAATCCACAAGGCTGGATAACTTTGGTAAGAGAATTGTAGGAAGCTCTCTCTATGTGGTACGCTAAAATGATGTACACCGTGCAGCGAGTCCAGTGGATCCCCAAAGGTTTGCAGAGGCAGAAATAGATAGGTATAATTCTCTATTTGTGGTAGTGAGGGCAGGCATTTAGGCTTATCAAGGAGCCGTGTTTAGCATTTCTTGTACTCACACAGGCAAAAAATAAGAATAAAGAATAAATCCAAGACCAACTTAGAAAAAATAACATTTGCTTTTATATATGCTTTGAACGAAAGAACTTTGTTATAAGGTAAGCAGTTTTTAAATTAAAAATACTTTTCAGTTAAAAAAATCGACAGTGCAATTTTCAGAGTTTTCAATGTTAACCTATGGGAGGAACACAGGAATACAGTTTTGCAGGTAAGTACTCAACTTAAAAATCCTTTCTTCTGGGTTTTAGGTCAACACCAGGCAAGGTTCAAATCAGTACCAAGAGTGCACCCACAGCGGCACAGGGATGGCCGGTCGCAGAGGTCAAATTTGGAGTCAGGTGCCCAATGTTAACCAATGGAGACTGTGGGAGAAAAAGATGCGCTGCTCACAGGTAAGTAAAGCAGTGTCAGAGGTTGGTCTCTGGGGTTGAGGTAAGCACTGGGGGGGCCAAAAGGCAGCACCAAACTTAAACCCTCAGTGGCACAGGGGCTGCTGGGTGCAAAGTGCCAACACAGCGTCAGGCGCACAATGTTAACCAGTGGAGGCAGGGGATAACCGAAGATGTGCTGCTCACAGGTGAGTAAAGAGGGGTCAGGGGCTGATCTCCTGGAGCTGAGGTAAGTACAAAGGGAGCCACAAGGCAGCACTGAACTTCAACCCTCAGCAGCACAGGGGCGGCCGGGTGAAGAGTGCCAACACATCAGGGGGCGCCCAATGTTAGTCAGTGGGGGAGATCAGTTTTGGAAAAAGGCTTCAAGCTCGGGCCAGGAGGCTGAATGAAGAAAACCCACAGCTGCCTAGGTAAGTTCTGATGCTAGGGGAAGTAGGGACACTGACAGTCCGGCTCCCCAAGACCCAGGGGCCCCGGGGGCAGGGGTGAATTTCGGCATGGGAAACAGCTTACCAGGTAGGTCACAGTGTCTTCGGATTGAGGCTGCAGGCTTTGAGGCAGAGTCTGGCAGAGGTCTGTCCATGGAGGATTCGGGCTCTGAAGTGCTGGGGAACCTTCATAGGACCGGTGGGCCACTTGGACTAAGGCCATGGGCATCGGGTGCAGAGGTGTATCCTGAGGTGTTTTCGCGGGTCATCGGGCATAGTTCTTTGTCATTTAAATTGCTTGTTTCTTGAACAGGTCCACTGTTCTCGGGAGATCTTGGTCTTTATCGTAGGCAGGCAGTCCTCCTAAGGCTTTGGAGGTTGCTGGACTGCAGGATGGGTTGTCTTCTGGCACAGGATCTTCGAGGGCTACAGACAGGCTGGTAGGGCTGGGTCCAAGTCAGTTGGTGTCTGCAGTCTTTTCTGCTGGTGCGACTCTTCTTAGGTCATCAGAAATCCGAGTTCTAAGGTTCAGGGATGCCACCTAAATACTGAATTTAGGGGCTTTACAAAGGTGCCAGGTGGTAGCCAAAAGGCTACTCACCTTTAGGGTGACTACACCCTTCTTATGACCACTTCCTTTGGGACGTGGGCATAGCCCTAATCCTATTGGCCTAATTCCTTCCAAACAAGATGGAGGAATTTAAAAAGTAGTGTTCACTTCAGCTCGTCCCACTTAGGGGTGGTACTGGCATGAAGTAGGCACTCCTAGTTTAACAAATTTCCCCCCCTGTTCTGCAGCCAAAAGTGTGGGGTTAGGACAGGGGGGTCAGTCATCTCCACCATTTGGAGAGACCTGGGTCGCATTACAAAGGCGGCAAGCCCTTTGAAGCTTCCTGCCCTGGAATGTCCATCCTGCCTGGGAGAGGAGGTAACACCTCGGCCCAGTGCCGGCTTTTGTCTCTGGGCCTCAAGATCACTGGCTGTCACCTTGGGGGTCCAGAAACTTGTCTGTGGTGGCTGTACTGGTCAGGACCAGTCAGCCAGCATACTACTAGCTGGTAGGTTTTCAGGGGGGCCCTCTAAGGTGCCCTCTGTGTGCATTTGTTAAATTCATCTCTGGGGTCAGGGAGGGTTTATCATTCTTAGATGTTTAATACCAAACATCCCAGGATTCCGAGAAGCCATCATGTACCTGGAGAACTCTTAATGGCCAGTGTACAGCACATGTATTTAAAATGGCTTCCTTGTACACTTACTATGTCTGGGAATCAACGAAGACAACAGTGGCATATCTGCTCATGCAGATATTCCCTCACATGTAATATAATGCACCCTGCCTTAGGGCTGTAATGCCTGCTGGGGGAGGGGGGGAATGACTTACATATATTGCATGCAGTGTTTAGGGGGCATGGCGCACAGGCTATGTGCCATGTTGTGTTTTAAATTTTGGAAGCACCTTGTCTCGCAGCTGCAATGGCAGTCTGCATAAAGTTGGCCCTGGGTCCCTCAGAGTGGCACAAGTTGTGCTGCAGCTCTGAGGGGCCCTCTTTAGTACCCATGCCGTATGTACCAGAAGTACCATTTACTAAGGACTTACAGGGGGCTTAAGGGCCTGGTCACTGTGGGATCAAGTGATACGGTGTGTTGTTTCCGGGAAGGAACACTGGCACCGGGGACCTGGTTAGCAGGAATCAGTGCACTTCAGTCAAAGTTGCATCTAAAAAACAGGCAAGAAGCGTGGAGGGGGGGGGGGGGACTAAAACCATAACCTAGCTCCCTACAAGAATGTTCTCTTCTGCCAGCCTAGCACTGTGGTCGTGAACACTGCATGCCTATTGGGCTGTTATTCCCATACAATATGGGACTCAGTTGTTCAAGTGCTGCCTATGCTCTCATAAGAGGCCTGAGCCATACTCACCCAGGCTATCGCTGACAGGCGAGATGCAGCTAAGTGCACCATAAGTTGTGGGCTCGACACAACTGACTCAATGAGCAGAGGGATTTCATAGTCTGGCCTTGCGGCGCCACGCTTGACTGTGAAGGACTGGCTTCTCGGGGGATGTCCATGCTTCCGTCATGGACATGCCCTTCAGTGGCTTGTGCCTTTTTGGAGAGAAGGTGGATTTAGCAATGGAGTGCTTCAAGGACAGCAGAGTTTTGGCCAGGTCCTTGGGCTTGTCTATGGTCCTTTGCCAACCCCAATCCACCATTTGCCTCTTTCAAGGCCATCGTAGGGGGGTCTTCAGCCACCACTGCCAACAGGCTTCCTAGCCTTGACCCAGCCTCTGGTCCCACTAGCAAGCTGGGACAAGCAGCCAAGGATCAACTCAGTCCACCAGAGTCTCGGGCCATGAACCCGAAAGCTTTGAGGGAAAGGTCCCTGAAGCTCATGGCGACCCAACACTCAACTCCCTGTCATTCCCGGACCCGTTCAAGAGGAAGGTCAGGAGACTAGTCGCGGAGTCATCACCATTCTTCCTCATCCAAGTCATCTGGACATTTGGGTAAGAAGTCTAAGAAGGTGAAACGTTCTTTGACTTCACCCCGTCGCTCTCACGACGCAACGCGGGAGGAGTGTCGACGCTCTAGGCCTCCATCTTCGGAGCCTCAGTCTGGGTCTGCTCTGCGCCTCCCTGAAGTTCCAGGAACCGGGGCTACCCCTGCCCAACTAAAGGAGTTCAATGAGGCCATGCGCCTCATATTTGGGCAGCTTGACCCATCCTCGGCGCCTTCAGGCACAGGGGAGTCGGTGAGGGACCCCTCGGGTTCAAAGTCGGCGACTTCGGTCCCGACTTCGGAGGGCACTTCAGGATCCGCTTCCGGATCCATCCCGACACCAGTGGTGGCAACATGAACTTCCCCATCGTCTGGTCAGACGTTGACGCTCCTGGTGCCAATTGGGCCCCCGATCGACGTCGACCCTATACTCATTACTGACGACACCGAGCCAGAACGACGTCGCTCAGTGCCAATTCTGTTTTCTATGGGCTCTGCTATGCTCAGGGTTGACCCTGAACCCTATTACTATGGGTATAGATACAGGAATAGTGTAGAGGGGTGACGGGACCCTTTAGAACACCAGCTTGAGCCTGAACTGGACTGGGTACAGGATTTGGGTGATGCCAGTGGGTTGGACACCTCCCCTGACACTGGCATGCTCTCGCCCCGTATAGTGGCTACGGAGGAGGAGGTGTCTTATTCTATGGTGGTGAGGGGCGGCTGAGGTTTTGAACCTCGACCTTCCTTCTTTGGAGGTCAGGCCTAACCTCCTGACTGAAGTGCTTCAGCCTGGGGCCTCCAACTCGGAACCCCCTCTTCCCTTCATCGAAGCACTTACGGACATCCTAATAGGGACCTGGTCCAAACCCAGCACAGGGGCTCCTTTGAATCGGACAATTGCCTGCTGCCATCGGCCTGTGCCGAATGACCCAGATTTCTTAACCCAACACCCTACGCATGAGAGCCTTGTCGTCCAGTCTTCCTCATCCTCTGCCCATTCCCTACCACTCCCTCGGACAGGGAATCAAAAAGACTGGACAACTTAGGGAAGAAGATGTTTTCTTCTGTCAGTCTAGCTCTGCGTCGTGAACACCGCATGCCTTTCGGGCTGCTATTGCCATACTCTCTGGGATACGGTCGCGCAGGTGCTCCACCAAGTTCCAGAAGAGGCCCGGAACGTTCTCTTCCAAGCCATGACAGATGGGAGAGACGCAGCCAAGTTCATGATCTGTTGTGAACGGGGTACGACCGACTCACTAGGCAGATCAGGTACATCGACGGTGGAGACGCCACACCTGGTTGAGGACGTCTAGCTTTTCGGGGAGTGTCCAGCAATCTATGAAGGACGTACCCTTTGATGGCACTCGTCTCTTCGAAGACAAGACGGACTCAGCGCTCAAGCTCTTTAAGGATTCCTGTCGCAGCCGCACCTCGCCCCTATCAGTTCACCTCTCACTCCTTTCGTGGCTACAGAAGGGGCACCCAATCGCGTCCATTTCCACCGGGCCACCAACCCACGCATGCTGCACAGCCCCTGCGCGGACGTGGGATCCACCAAGCTCGTGGATCAGGGAGTCAGCTGGCCACCCAGTCGACACCTCCCCCTCCTCTGCCTCAAACCCTTCCTAGTCCGTTGGGACATCCGGGACCAGTTGGCAGCAGAATTCGCCATCATCTGCCCCACTGGGAATCCATTACTACGGACAGGTGGGTTCTACAGATCGTCCGAAGGGGCTACTCCCTCCCCTTCGAGACTTCTCCAGCCATGCCACCATCATTCAGTCACCTGTCGGAGGATCATTTAGCACGTCTCCGTGAGGAAGTCAAGGCTCTCCTGCCAAGGGAGCCATAGAGAGGGTCTCTGCGGCAGAAGTAGGTTGTGGTTGCTATTCCTGCTACTTTCTGGTTCCCAAAAAGGGCAAGGGTCTTTGCCCCATCCTAGACCTCTGGTCCCTCAATCAATTTCTCAAGAAGAAATTCAAGATGTTAACCCTGGGTCAGGTCCTTTCTGCCCTGGAGGCTGAATGGTTGCGTTGGACTTCCAGGATGCCTGTTTCCATATTCCCGTCCTGCCGGCCCACAAACGTTACCTATGATTCGTGGTAGATCACAAGCACTTTCGGTTCACCATGCTCTTCTTTGGCCTTACCAGTGCCCCTCAGGTGTATACGAAAGTGATGGTATTGGTTGCAGCCCATCTGCGCAGGTAAGGGGTTCCAGTCTTCCCCTACCTCGATGACTGGCTGTTGAAGGCAGACACACTCCACAAAGTCGTCTCCCACCCCCAGACTACAGCAAACTTCCTGCATTCGCTGGGGTTTACTATCAACGTGCTAAAGTCACACCTGACTCCCTCTCAGACACTCCCTTTCATTGGTGCTGTTCTGGACACAGTGGAGTTTCGAGCTTATCCTCTCAAAAAGCGAGTCCAGGATATTCGGGCTATGATACCGATGTTTCAACCTCTATCCTGGATCTCGGTGATAATGACACTGAGGCTGCTGGGCCTCATGGCCTCCTGCATCCTGCTGGTCCAACATGCCAGATGACATATGCGGGCTCTGCAGTGGGACCTGAAGTCCCAGTGGGCGCAGCATCAGGGGAATCTCTCCGACATGGTTCAGATCTCGGAGGGAACTGCGAAAGACCTGCAGTGGTGGCTCAATGGCAGATCCCTCTCCCTTCCTCAACCAGATCTTACAGTAGTGACAGATGCATCATTCCTGGGATGGGGCAGCCACATGGGAGAGGTGGAAATTAGAGGCCTCTGGTCTCCGGGGGAGTCCGGGCTCCACATCAACCTTTTGGAGCTCCGGGTGATCCAACTTGCATTGAAAGCATTCCTTCCCTCTCTCAAAGGGAAAGTGGTGCAGGTGTTCACTGACAACACCACCGCCATGTGGTATTGCAACAAGCAGATCGGAGTGGTGTCGTGGACCCTTTGTCAAGAGGATCTTCGCTTCTGGACATGGCTGGAACGCCAGGGCATTTCCCTGGTGGTTCAACATCTGGCAAGCTCTCTGAACGCCAGAGCAGATGAATTTAGTCATTGATGTATAGTCGATCATGAATGACGTCTCCATCCAGAGGTAGCGCAAGGTATCTTTCTGCAGTGGGGAGAGCCTTGGTTAGATCTGTTCGCCTCTGCAGAGAACAGGCAGTGTCAGCTGTTTTGTGCATTGGGGTTTCCAAGGCAGCACTCGCTCGGCGATGCTTTTCGTCAAGAGTGGAACTCAGGACCCCTGTACGCCTTCCTGCCAATACCACTTCTGCCCAGAGTTCTGAAGATCAGGCAAGACCAGGCCCAAGTAATCTTGGTAGCTCCGGACTGGACGCGAAGAATCTTGTATCCCGAGCTCTTGAGCATGGCCATCGATCCTCCAGTCAGACTTGCCCCTTCAGGAGGATCTTCTGTCGCAGCAGCAGAGGACGGTTTTCCACCCAAAACTGTCCAGTCTCTGCCTCCTTGTGTGGAGATTGAGCTGCAACAGTTGACGGCTTTTGACCTTCCACCCGAAGTCTGTAATATCATCTTGGCAGCCAGGCTTCCCTCCACCAAAACGGTATATGCCTGTCGTTGGAAGAAATTTGTGGCATGGTGTATCAACAAATCTGTTGATCCCCTCTCTGCTTCTCTTTATTCTCTCTCTTGCTCAGGAGGGCTCTACTCTGAGCACCCTCAAGGGATATTTGTCTGCCATCTCTGCCTTCTTAAGGCTACCAGACCAACCTTCTCTTTTCAAATCTCCTATTGTTGGGAGGCTTCTTAAAGGACTCACTTGTATGTTTCCTCCGGTTCATCATTCCCCAGTGGGATTTGAGCTTGGTCTTCACATACCTCATGTGCGCCCCTTTCGAGCCACTCCACAACTTTCCTTTACTGCTCTTAACCCTTAAAACAGCTTTCTTGATTGCCATCACCTCTGCTCGCAGAGTAAGTGAGCTTCAGGCTTTTTCTTCAAAGCCACCATTCCTAGCAGTGCATCCTGACAAAGTGGTGCTTCGTACCAGGGCTTAATTTCTTCCCAAAGTGGTACCGCCTTTTCATGTAGGCCAATCTATCACCATGCCTATTTTTTACGCACCCCTACATCCCTCTCATGAGGAGGAAAGACTCCACCATCTGGATCCAAAAAGAGCGCTGGCATTCTATCTAGATTATACCAAATATTTCCAGTTGGACGATCAACTCTTTGTGGGATATGTGGGTGCAAAGAAAGGGAAGACAGTGCAGAAGAGGACCATCTCATGATGGGTAGTCTTCTGCATCAAGCTGTGCTATGTTTTGGCGAAAAAGCAACCCCCTGAGGGTTTTTCGTGCTCATTCTACCAGAACTACAGCGGCTACCACAGCGTTAGCACGCAGAGTTCCAGTCCTGGATATCTGTCAGGCCGTAACGTGGGCATCCTTACATACGTTCACCAAGCACAACTGCCTGAACAGTCAGGTCCGCAGGGATGGCTATTTTGGCCACCTGGTTCTGCAGGATTTTTTGGTGTGATCGTACTTCGCAGCCCACCACCGGGGATGGTATTGCTCGTGTATCTATTCAGAGGTAAGGAATCTGCAACTAGAAGTCTCCATTAGATGTACAAGTAACTTACCTTTGGTAACGATAGATCTGGTAGAGACATATTCTAGTTACAGATTCCTTACCAACCTGCCTATCCTCCCCGCACTGAGAACTGATTTCTAGGGACTGGTACTTCGCTTGAAGGGCCATAGTTTTGGTGCACCATTCTCAGTGTTCTTCAGGGCTCTGTGCTACTGGCTTGGAAAGTTGTGCAAAGAAACTGACGTCAGCGCACCGGGGTGGCACCTATATATGACTGCGACGTCATCACGGGGACAACGACCCCCGTGGCATTGACCGACGCCACCTAATGGTACGCAGAGGTACGGCTCGAAGAAAAATTCTCCAGATCCAGTCTGACGCCTGGGGAAATTCACAGGTAAGGAATCTGCAACTAGAATGTGTCTCTACCAGATAAATTGTTACTGAAGGTAAGTAACTTGTACGTCATCCATGCTACGAAACTTATGAACTGCTGGCGGAAGGACCACCGCTCCTTGCTCCATCAAGAAGTGCAGGCTCTCTTGTCCAGGGGAGCCATAGAGAGGGTGCTGCACCTGAAGTGGGTCGTGCTTGTTATTCCTGCTACTTTATGGCGCAAAGAAGGATGGAGGGACTTTCTCTACTAGATGGTTCTGAAGGTAGGTAACTTTACCTGCAGGTATGTAATTAGTTTATGTCACAACTAAGAATCCATGGTTAGTACCCTGCTAAATCAATATAAACAGTTCACAAAGGAGCAGGCATTAAATTGAACATAAAAAGGCAACAGGGAAGCAGCAATGTGAATTCTGCTTTGAAGTCTCATAGCACCAATGTTTAGAGGTGGGAGTTGTCATAGGAATGTCTGATGTATCAAAGCTACAATGCTACAGACTGTTTTCCGAGTTAAAAACTTCTAGAAGTGTTAATCTTCCGTTATTCTTCACATATAGGAGTCTGTTCGCACTATTCATCCTGCCCCTTTACCTGAAGCACCACAGCCACAGCGTCTTCCCCCAGAAGCAGCCAATACCAACCCACCTCAGAAACCGCACTTGAAACTGGCCCGTGTACAAAGCCAGAATGGTATTGTTTTATCCTGGAGTGTCTTGGAAGTGGACCGTAGCTGTGCCAGTGTGGACAGCTACCATCTGTATGCCTACCACGAGGACCCTACAGCCTCAACACCATCGCAGTGGAAGAAGATTGGTGAGGTAAAGGCCCTCCCACTCCCAATGGCCTGCACTCTCACCCAGTTCGTCTCTGGCAGCAAGTACTACTTTGCGGTGCGGGCCAAGGATGTGTATGGTCGATTTGGAGTTTTCTGCGATCCACAGTCTACCGATGTTATTGCCACACAGAACAGTTAAAATTCCAGAACCTTTTATTGGCCTGGTGTCAGACTCTCCCTTCTTTTTTTTTTTTTTTCTTTTTTTTTTTTTATATAAACCTTGTGCATGATAGATGTGTGTAAACACTACATCCATCTTCAACCAAAAGTAAATAAAGTATCAACATAGAGAAGACCTATTTTCTTGGACCAGTTCAAGCTTGGTTGTGTTTAGTTCTAAAAACCACTTCTTCCTGCCCCCAGGCTAGATCTCTGCACAGACATTGATGGCATTGCAGAGCTAGGTGGGGCACAGGCTTATGAAGCACCTTTCCGCCTGCCAAGAATTTGTACAAGCTGCTTTTTGAGCAGTGTTGAACCTTCCGAGAAGGCAAAATAATAACATTCTGCAGGAGGGTGCCTGCGCGCATGCCGAATCACAAACCGTATGCCCTCGGACAGTGGATGCATAAACTGTCATAGTTTTGTTATATTGACTAGTTAGGATTGTGGACAGCACTGGTCTGGTGTTGGGGCTGTTTGGGCAGATAGCAAGTTCTGTGACACCTGCTCTCACCTTCCAGCCCCATCTCTTGACATGGCCTATTGCTGCTTCTTCATTCCAAGCTTGCTGTTGGCTGCTTGTGTTGTAGGGTTTTTATGTACATGTTTTTATTTGGGTGGTAGGCTTGTATTCGGTCAAGGACTTGAAGCCCTCCACCTTTACTTTGATTTAAAATTTGTTTGTGCCTTAATTCATTGAGTATGTTACTTTGAATTCACTACACATGTTACCGTCCCTTTTTTCCTTTTGTTTTTGCTTCAACAAGTTCTAATCTGAAGGACGCTGCTTCCAACACAGGAGTGAATCCAAATGCTCAACATCATCATTTTCCTACGTTTCCGATTATGAAAAAAAACAGCACATGTAAAAAATATCGACTGTACAAGCTGACTTGTATAAATCTACCTGGAAATTTGTCTGGGTCTTAAATACGTCAGACCGAGATAGCTTGCCCTGGGGGCACGTTGGGGCAGAACATGTTTCTGTTTGTGGAATCAAACTTGTGACCAGGAGCTTTATTGGAGTCGGGCATTTCAGTGACTCTTTTCTCTGCACTATTCTTTGTGCTGTTTGAGCTGAAAGAGTGGTTTGCTATCACGAGAAGGTGTATGTGTATATTGTAAATTTTGGACAGAAAGTAACAGTATTTTTCACACCTCACCGTTCGATATTAAACAGTGGTGATCATTAGATTAGTTCCAGATGTTGTTTTACCCGTAAAGCTTGTGTGTCAAATAAGGCCTCAGTTTCTAAATGCATAATCTCCCAGGAGCCGTAATTTTCAAGCTGGCACACAAAGTGCATCGGAGCCATCATGGCGGCGCATGTCCTGTCAGGAAACTGACAATTCGTATCAGTCTGTTCCAACTGTGGGCGTGTTTGCCTGAGGAGGAAATCTCGCTCATTTGGTTTCCAGCGCCTAGGCAAGTGGTATGATCTATTCTAAATTGTGCTAGTGAAAATGTCTGTCTGAGTTTTTCATATGAAAGCCAGTGGCCCCGGCAACACTTGTGCTATTAAACACCAGTAGCCTATAGAGAGCACAGAGTGGTAGAATTAAAGACCGTTTTATCTGTACGTTATATGTACTTACTGCTGCCCTGTTCCTAAACACATTCCAGTTGGAGTAAAATGACTTGAATACCCAAAGGGATGTGCTTTGATAAGATCTGCAGCAATGTTTTTTGCTCTAGACTAGACAATCAGTTATGCAGTCGTTTATTGCTATACCTTGTCTGAACGCTAATTTCATATTTATCCTGGCTTTCCAGTCACACCGAGTGAGCCAAGATGAGGTCAGTTTTGAGCACTCATCCAGGCTGAGTGATATTACGCACCATGATAATCCGTTACTGCATAAATGTTTAACGGCCACTGATGTCTAACTCCTGATGTGGAAGCTAGGGCTGACAAAAGGGTCGGTTTCTATAGTTTCAGAAGTTTTCATTGTAGAAGTAGAGCGAGTATGATGCAGAGTGCAGATTTCTTATTACCAGTACTTCTTCAGCTTTGTTTTTCTAAGTTTTTCAAAGAGGTTGTAGATAATTCTCGTGTTGGGTGCCTAATTTTGAAGTCTTGACGCTGTGCTTTGTTTTCATTTTGCAAACTGTTAACTCCTCCTTATCAATGAAGCAAAACATGTTGTATGTACTTGAATAAATGCAAGGGGTTGAAAGGCAACGAGGAAATGGCGCAGACAGTTTATCCAAAAAAGACTTGCTGCCTACCTTCCAGGTCGCCAGATTGTTCTTTGCTATATTTCCAACTTTTGATTTAATTTTCATATCTCCTATTTGGTTGGGAAGGTGCTGGTTCCTCGTGATGGAAAGCAGAGGTGATATTTTTTAAGGGCGTGGCCTTAAGCACCTTGCGTGCTGACCTCAGCCAACTCTGTTGGTACATTGTCTGTTCTGTAATGTTCTCGTGGTTTATAATGTAACCTAAAAAGAAATGCTCCATGGTTTAAATCTAGCTTTAACACGAGTTGTTTTGTGCCCGTATTCTCTTCCATCACTGATCTGAGATCACCACAAACGCTCCAATAGTTTCATGTTTTGTTCTGCTTTATTTTTTCTTGACTGCCTACTCCTTACTTTACTTAAAAATTGACTAAATGCCGATTCGTGTGAAAGTAAATACAAACACGTTTGTAATCTGGAAGTGGTGGGTCTGGCACAGGTGTCTCAATTTCTCCGTGACAATTGCATTTTGTACACTCAACTGAACCTTAAAGTTACAGTGCAACTGGAATAATCAGTATATCTAGGTCACATCAGTAGGCTACTTCAGCAAAAGGAATACAGGGTTTGATTAACCAGCCTTGACCTTTCTGCAATAATTTACTACTATGATGTGAAAGTACACAATTTGCTTCGCCAAAAGGCTTCATATGATTGACAAATGCCTGCCATGTGTTTCTCCTTTCCCTCTTGAATGACTACAGTAGTGCTCCAGTATTTGAATGGTCCAATTATCAGTATAACAAAGCAGGTATAAATAACCTGCAACGTATGTGGTTAAAGGTCTCTCTTCTGGATCGAGAAATACCCTTGATAAATTGAAAGGCTTTCTATATTTATGTATGTTTTTAACACCCCGATGATCCAAAAGCGGAAGATGATAGTCAGTTAATTATCTTTTTGTATCCTCAGTAACATGATTATTTTCATTTGTCTGTCAAAATCATTGCCATGTAGAGATCTGACTGTTGCATTGCAAAGCATTGAAGTTTATATGTATGTTCTATTAGGCTTTTCAATCGTGTAAATAGCTGGAACTCAATGGTCTCTAGCTTCCTGTTCTCTTCTGCTTTTATAATTTTTCCTACCTCTTTCCTTCTTTAAAAATCCCCATGTAATAAAGTCACAAAGCAGAAAATAAACCGATGTTAAACTCCTTTTGGGAGATAAACGACATACACCAGTTTTCAAGCTGACCCTGTAAATAGAGATGATGTTGTGACGAGGTCCCAGCCTCAGATTGGAACTGGTTGAGTGAGCTTTCCTTGTTCTTTTGTACCTTACATAGATTATTATCCGTAGAAGCGGTAACTGTAGTGGGACTTTGTCAAATAAGCCTGACATTTATACTTTGAAATAAACTACTGGTTTTTTTTTTAATATATCATGTGCTGAATTTGATAGTGGTTTTTGCTAGCACCCACAGTTATGAGAGGATTAGAGCCACCCAGTTGGTTTGCCAGAAGCCTTTCATTGCGTTTTCCATTGATGGTGCTTCCAGTTCCAGTGGTATTATACAGAAACAAATAAAATGTAAGTCTTTCTGGTGATCTGCTGTCCCAGAGACCACAGATTTTACTGCTGTCAGATCCTTTTTTTTTTTTTATACACTTTCCTGTATCCTGGTCTCTCTAAACTCTATTCTGTTCCTCTGTTTTGAAATTATTTCCAGTTAGAATTGCAATTTTTGAGAGAGATTTTGAAGTTTTAATGTTAAGGCACTCTTTGTCACAGACAGCAATCCAAAACAACATCTCCGCATACTCTGGTTCATTACTAACTATACTGTGGAAGAATGCCCTTATGCCAGTTAAATGATCATGTATATTCTGGATACTTCTAACCACAGATTATCCAGTATTGGATCTTTCCTAAATTCACATGCTTGAATCATCCCCGTCGTCGAAGTGGGAGTCCCACGGTACATAAAATAGCAATAAATATTAAATATTTTTTTTTGCCATAGGCTATAATGGAGTCAGAGCTTGCTCATATAGCCTATCCATGTCCTTTTGTGAAAGGACCCAAACCTGCCTGCTGTCCAATCAGGCACCAGCACCCTCTAGAACCTTCTCCAGAGAAGCTCCCTTCCTCAGATTTTCTACCGCACGTCGTGTGAAGGGAGTCTCCTTGAGCTCTGCTCAGTTTTTTCTTCTACTTCAGAGATTTTCTCTCAAGAAAACTTCAAATATGTCAGATTCTTCTAGAAAATGCCTTTTCCGCCCTTGCAAGACCTGTGGGAAGAAAAGGCTCCATGTGGATGACCCACATAAGGAATGCTTGTACTGTCTCTACCCACAACATCAGGTTAAGGACTGCAAGATATGTCGCACCTTCTCCACAAAGACCCTCAGAGACCGGGAGGGCAGACTCCTGACGTGGTTACAGGCCAAATCCTGTACTTCAGGTGAGGAGAGTGGGTCAGAGAGGCCACATAAAAGGTCCAGATCTGAGGACCTAGGCCACACTGAAAAATCCAGAACGAGGCAGAAATCTCATCATGGGAAGGCCTTACAAACTTCGGTTTGCTCTGAGCCTTCTTCTCCTCTTCAAAAGAAGGAGTCTTACCATCTATCTCCTTCTTCAGAGCCTTCTACTTCTGCAAAGATGACTCTGAAAATTAGAACATCGACGACGACACCGTCGACGACAGTGACGACGACGACGGTATCTACATCTACCGTCTCTACTTCGTCGACGAGACCATCGTCAGCGTCGACGACCTTAACATCGACGGTAAGGGGTTCGATCCCTTCTATCCAGATTCCATCGGCACCGTCGACGACTGCCCCGTCGACTATAGCGTCATTCTCATCGGCGCTATCGCCATCGACGGGGTCAAAGAAGCTACCGTCGGCGAGACCATCGTCGGCGAGACCATCGTCGGCGAGACCGTCGTCGGCGAGACCGTCGTCGGCGAGACCGTCGTCGGCGAAACCATCGTCGGCGACTCCACCGTCGACGGAAAAATCTGCACCATTAACGGCTGCATCAACTTTAACGCCATTGACAGCAGTGATGGCTAGTGGACACGTTGAGGCCATTCCTACCTCTTCCAGGTCTCCAGCTCTCCGAGCCATGGTCAGCATCAGGAATCTGCCTGCACAGGACGTATATCCTATCGACACATCTCCAAACAAGGTGACGGCTTTACTACCCAGTCATCTTCTCGACTGGGAGGAATCGGACGAAGGTCCTTTTGGAGATGCGCATAGCCCTTCGCAGCTCCATGTCAAGTATCAAGATGACGATGAGGAGAATGAGTACGAACAGTATCAGCCATACTACTCCCATCAGGACCAATATTATGAAACACGGGAGCCTCAACACAGAGACACCGTAGAAATGCCTTCCTCCTTAATTCAGGATTTACAATCCATGCTTCAGGATTATAGGAGAAGGTTTCCAGCGGAAGGCCAACCACAGGTACCGGCCTCTACGGTGACGCCAGGAAATGCTCCTCCTCCTCCAGCTACTCCAAGATCAACATCTCACTCAGTGTTAGCTGCACCCCCCAGAGATGAAGGGTCCACTTCAGGGGAGAAAGAACAAGAAGAAGGAGAAATTTCTACTCCACAACATCCTACAGAGGAATGGGATGATTACTTGGCTCCCACTCCTTCTCCACCACCTCCTCGCCCCTCTGATTCTCCACCCGAGGACATAGGTGGTTTCCATAATCTTAGGGACAGAGCCGCAGTACGTTTTCATCTACCAACATCTGTCTCCCAGTCGGAATGCTTCCTACATGACTTCAAAG
Source organism: Pleurodeles waltl (assembly GCF_031143425.1). Classification (NCBI taxonomy): domain Eukaryota; kingdom Metazoa; phylum Chordata; class Amphibia; order Caudata; family Salamandridae; genus Pleurodeles; species Pleurodeles waltl. The sequence continues at coordinate 296,215,019 of NC_090443.1, read as the reverse complement.
AACAATCACGGAAGTCGGTACGGTCCATTCCGATTATTGATTACATTTGGAGCGAGGGCACAAAGATTATGCGGAATCCGGCTACTGTTCCTCCAGTTCCACAAAAACTGGATAAAAAATATAAGGCGACCCAAGATTCTCCGGCATGCCTTACTGGCCATCCAAAGCCTGATTCGGTCATCTCACAGGCTGCTCAAAGGCGCTCCAAAAATCCATCAACGCCTATATCCACCCCTCCAGACAAGGAAGGTCGCAGACTAGATAATATTGGCAAGAGATTCTCCTCAATGTCTGCAATCACTGTCAGGGCAGCGAATTCATTAGCAATTTTGGGCCGATATGATCGTCAAATGTGGTCCGACATGCAACCTTTCCTGGACCTCATCCCAGAAAATAAACAGGAAGAGGCACGTAAAATCTTACAGGAAGGTGAGCGGGCATCGGAAGAGATTATTGACTGCGCACTGGACATAGCCTCTACGGGTTTCCGCCAACTAGCGGGCTCCGCTGTCTTACGACGACAAGGGTGGCTCAAGGCCACATCCTTCAGACCAGAAGTGCAGTCCCGAATTCTAGACATGCCTTACGATGGGGAATCTTTGTTTGGCAAACATGTGGATGACGCACTGCAAACCATTAAGACGGACACAGACACGGCCAAGTCCCTGGGTACCCTGCAGTACAGAAAGCAGCCCTTTCGAGGGGCTAGAGGGAGAGGTTTCACCTCATTTCGAGGTTCCTTTCATAGACAGTACCAGCAATCGCAGTACAGGCCTTCCTACAATCAGCAGTACAGACAATCATCGACTGCCTCCTATACCAGACAGGGAGGTAAACGCAGACAAGGGTCACAATCCAGAGATCAGCCCAGAAAACAATGATCTTTCACAGGCACCGGCTATGCTCCCTCAATGCCCACAACATCAACGAATAGGAGCAAACATTTCCAACTTCATCCAAGATTGGAAGAAGATAACATCGGACAAGTGGGTGCTAGATATAGTGACAAGAGGTCATACCCTGGAGTTCACAGAAAAGCCACCACTTCATCCACCAACAGCAGGCAGCTCTCTCCATCTTCGTCTGCTTCAAGCGGAAATCATCAGCCTTCTAGAAAAAGGGGCTATAGAGGCAGTTCCCCTGCAGCAACGAGGTCTGGGATTCTACTCCCGTTTTTTCCTCATAAGAAAGAAGTCGGGAGAGTGGCGTCCTATTTTAGACCTCAGGAAGCTCAACAAGTTCCTTCGGAAACAATCCTTCAGGATGATCACACTGTCAGATATCTTGCACCTCTTGTACCCTGGAGATTTTATGACAACCTTAGATCTTCAGGACGCCTACTTCCACGTTCCAATACACCAAAAACATCGCAAATATCTCCGTTTCACAGTAGCCGGTACCCATTATCAATTCAGAGTCCTGCCATTTGGCCTCAGATCAGCTCCGAGAATCTTCACGAAATGCCTTGCCCCAGTCGCAGCCTCCCTCAGAAGCAAGGGTTTCCAAGTGTTCCCTTACCTGGACGACTGGCTAATAAAAGCTCCGTCATCCCTACTAGCCTCAAAAGCCACAGATGCCTGCCTAAAACTATTCAACAGTTTGGGTCTAACGGTGAACCTACAAAAGTCAGTCGTGCTCCCTGCATGCAGGAGAGTTTTCCTGGGAGCAGAATTGGACACTATCCAAAACAAGGCATATCTTACCCTAGCAAGGCAGCAGAAGCTGACTCAATTAGCGGTCACAATCTCCACAAGAAAGTTCGTTTCAGTACGACTATTCAAATCGCTTCTGGGCATGATTTCCTCAGCCATAGTCCTAGTACCGCTGGCAAGACTCAAGATGAGACCTCTACAAGAAGAACTACAACTCCAATGGACCCAGTCACAAGGATCCTTCGATGATTTGATAACCATCACACCAAGGATTCGGCAGGCGTTGGAATGGTGGTCCCACATCAACCAACTCTCCCACGGTCTAACCTTTCTGGCACCAGTAGCAGATTTCGTTATCACCTCGGACGCCTCCCTGGAAGGATGGGGAGGCCACTTACAGGACATGCGCATTCAAGGCAAATGGTCCAAGCTCCAAAAAGAGATGCACATAAATCTTTTAGAACTGAAAGCGATTCACCTTACGCTCAAAGCTTTTCTGCCACGCATCGCAGGATCATCCGTGTTAGTCAGAACAGACAACACAACAAGCATGTTCTACATCAACAAGCAGGGAGGAACAAGATCCCTCTCCCTCTCAAGGGAAGCTCAATCTCTCTGGAACTGGCTCACACAGAACAACGTCCGCCTCAGGGCAGAGCACCTGGCGGGGGTCAACAATGCTCTAGCGGATTCTCTCAGCAGGACAGACGACAACTGTCACGAGTGGGAACTCAACCAGACCATACTCGAGAGCATTTTTCAACAATGGGGTCGGCCGATCCTAGACCTGTTCGCCACCAACCTGAACGCCAAATGCCAGTTTTACGCCAGTCGATACCCACTCCCGGGGTCGTGGGGAAATGCTCTTTTGATAAGATGGTCCGGGATCTTTGCATACGCTTTTCCCCCCATTCCATTAATTCCCAGACTCCTCAGGAAAATGAAGACCGAAGGCTGCAAGATCATTCTCATAGCCCCCAAGTGGCCGAGACAGTACTGGTATACGGAGCTTCTCCTCCGGTCAATAGCCAATCCAGTCCGTCTTCCTTGCAACCACAATCTTCTCTCGAAGAATCAGGGCCTCATCTTACACCCCGACCCAACTTCACTGCACTTGCATGCTTGGCTCCTGAGTTCAGAGAGTTCCAAGATATGAACATCCACCAAGAATGTAGGCTCATATTATCTAAAGCGCGAGCGGAGAGCACGAATAAGACATACAAATTAAAATGGAAGAGGTTTCTGTGTTTGGTGTTCTCAGAACAATTTTCACCCTTTTCAAATCAATCCTGAGCAAATTCTTCCTTATCTGCTCTCTCTTTCCAAGGCTGGTCTTTCATATGCATCAGTCAGGATTCACCTCGCAGCTATAGCTTCTTACAGACGATCGGCTGTCATGCCGTCTATTGGTTCAACCAGAGTCATCAAACAATTAATGAAAGGACTGTTCCGCACCTTTCCTCCAGTTCGCTTACCTCCGCCAGAGTGGCACCTTAATATTGTTCTCTCCCAGCTCATGAAAGCCCCTTTTGAACCCATCCATAGAGCTGAACTCAAGTACTTAACCTGGAAAGTATCAACCTTGCTCGCTCTCACTTCTACCAGAAGAGTCGGTGATATACAAGCGTTCACTACTAAAGAGCCCTTTCTAGTTTTTTCTGAGGATTTTGTTATGCTCCGAACCAATCCTAGATATATTCCCAAAGTTCCATCTTCATTCCATCTCAATGAACCAGTTATTCTACGAACCTTTTTTCCAAACCCTACTACGATAGCAGAGAGAACTCTCCATTCTTTGGACATTAAGCGATGCCTAAAATTTTACCTGCAAAGTACCAAGAACATCAGAAAATCAGACCAACTTCTAGTATCTTATTCTCTGGGACGTCAAGGAACAGGAGTAACCAAGGCCACTGTAGCCCGATGGATTTCTTCCACAATCCAATTTTGTCACACCAAGGCAGGAAAACCCTTGACTAGGCGCCAGAGAGCCCACTCTACAAGAGCAGTCTCCACATCGGCTGCTTTGTTTCAAGGTATTGCCCTTGAAAAAATTTGCCAGGCTGCGACATGGAAAACCACACACTCCTTTACGCAGCACTATTGTTTGGAGTCATCACAAAGAACAGACTCTCTAGTAGGACAAGCTGTGCTACGCCATCTCTTTCATTAAGGTGAGACCTTTCCTTAGTTATAGTCATATGGTTTAAGATGCAGATAACCATGTTTTCTATTGTGTTTCCTGGTGAATTATCTAAAGTGTACGTATGTATGTACTTATTAATGTGTATGCAGATAGATTAATTTTATCTATATTTATATATCTATATATGCACGTACTTACAGTATCTGTATTCCTTCGTAACTCACGCTCAGAAATGAGTTTTCTATAAAGGTATTATTATTATTATTATTATTATGATTATTATTAACTTTAATTGAGATAGAGGGTCCTCATGCTCGCACCCTCCACCCACGCTGGATACAATGTTTATCAACCATACTGCTGTCTATTCAGATTCAAGCATGTGAATTTATGAAAGATCCAATACTGGATAAGAAAACAAGTTACTTACCTGTAACTACAGTTATCCAGTATTGGTATCTTTCATAAATTCACATGCGACCCACCCTTTGATGCTCGCATTCCTCTCAGGTTTTTTAATTTTTCACTCCCGTGCTGGAAAATCTGAGGAAGGGAGCTTCTCTGGAGAAGGTTCTAGAGGGTGCTGGTGCCTGATTGGACAGCAGGCAGGTTTGGGTCCTTTCACAAAAGGACATGGATAGGCTATATGAGCAAGCTCTGACTCCATTATAGCCTATGGCAAAAAAAAAAAATTATTATTTATTGCTATTTTATGTACCGTGGGACTCCCACTTCGACGACGGGGATGATTCAAGCATGTGAATTTATGAAAGATACCAATACTGGATAACTGTAGTTACAGGTAAGTAACTTGTTTTCTTCCTTGCTTTTAGAACATCCCGAAGTGCCAGAACGAATCAGGGTGAAAAATGTTCCTGCATGCTGGCAAAGTGGTGCTGTGCGGCTCCACATTGACTTCATTCTACCCCAGAAGTGACAATGGAGCAGCATAAAAGATCTACCCCCTGTGCATTGATATCACTTTCTTTCTTTCTTTCTTTCTTTCTTTCTTGGTCTTCAGACGTGCAGCCAGAGTTTGCTCCCAACCTTTTTCTTGTCCATAATGATTTTTTCCCTTCAAAATGTAAGTCTTGCAAGGACTGCTGCAAGCAAATGTCTGACAGACCTCTGTGATCTATGCCTTTGGTGTCTAGGCTCTGTGCACGACTGGCAAGCCCTGTGAGGAGCGTGCTTTTATGAACACAATGGTGACCCAGGAATCCAAAGCAAATCTGTACATCGTCTAAGAACTTTCAGAAGTCCCACTCGAAGTCGTATGTGCGTACCCATTTCTGCAGCAGGTCCAAGTCTACTGGGAAATGGAAACTGAAGCACAATAAGGCACAGAGGGATTCGTCCCAGTCCCTCCAACTTTATAGTCTTGCTTCTGGTCCCCTGCCGAGGCGGTCGTCCCGCAGTGATCCCGATGCACTCAGAGTTTCCGAGTCCTTCGGCGACATCCTAACAGATTGAGACATTTCGTGAGACCACGTTGTGAATTGTTGGCACTCTTGTGGCTCCCTCTGCTGCACCTTCATGCACAAAAGATCCACATAGAGCTCCAGTTGGGTTAAGGCTGGCAGGTACGCCCTCTGCGGTGTTTGCTTCCTGAACCCACCTCAGGTTCCCCTTCGGGGTAGCAGACTTCTAATCCAGCACTAAAATTCATGCTGGTCCCATTGACTTTGATGCAGAAACCAATGCTGCTGCACAAGAGGAAGACCATATTCCTATAATTCTATCTGACTCAGAATCAAATTAATCTCTGCCGTGACTAAGTTGCATCCCAAAACTCCCACCGCACACCCATCCCCAGTTCACTCAGACACAACCATGCCTTTGTCTCAGAGCTGCACTCCAGCAACTTTTCAGTTCAAACACTGATCAGAGTCAGCTTGCCTTCGGAGATGAGGGGGGATTATTTCCCCATACACCACAATGATGTCGGTTTACTTGTGGATTTACAGGAGGCTCTGGGTTGGATAGCTTCCCAGACACGGAGTTGTGTTCACCTCCCCAGACCATCAACAGAAAAGAGTGCCTCTTTTGCCATTGCAATGAGACGGACAGCGGCGGTGTTATATTTACAACTAGGATTAGTGGAAAGCAAGACAACCATAATGACTGAAGCTCGTAGCCTGGGCAAACTTCCACATCACTTCTTCCATTTAATGTAGCCCTGACTGGCAATTGTATGGGCACGTGGGCTAAGCCTTGTTCCTGTCTTCCAGTGAACAGAATGGTGGTCAGGCCTCTTAAATTGGCACTGTGCAACTGTGATATTTTGATACAACACCGTACACCAGGCAGTTTGGTGGTTCCGGCTTCCACTAGTGAAGTGAATCCCAAGTCTTTCCCTATGACTTCCCCGGGCAAGACACAAACATTCTCGTCAGCCAGCCTAGTCTACCATTCAGTAAATTTCAGCGGTTTGCTGGGAAGATATTCCCATTCTCTATTGGATATGGTTGGTGAGATCTTATCCGCAGTCCCTGAAGAATTTCAAGCCAATCTAGCCAAAACCATGCAGTATTCCAGTAACTATATTATATAGTGTGGTTTGGACGCCACCTACTGTTTCAGCAGGTCTGTTGGCACAAGTATGCTGATACGGCTGTACACTTGAATGAGATCCAGAGGCTTTTTGGATGATGTGCAAGCCTCTTTTTAATGCCATTTGATGGGTCTCACCAAATTAGCATTAGAACGCTTTGAAGCCCAGGCCATCACACTTTCCTGAGGCCTCTCTACCCTACAACACAATTCCCTCAACAGCTTTGCCTCTCTTGTGGCTTTTCAGAGGGTTGACCTGTTGGCAACGGCAAGGCCCACTGCTTCTGCAACAGACAACCCAGACCATGCAGGGAGAGGGATAAAGCAGAGATTCCCAGGCCAGCAGGGGCAATACACTTCCTAGTCCCTCATCCCTTGGGCAACAGCCTTTAGGCCACTTTAGTCTGCCCTTAGCAGCAAACGCTCATCCTGTGTGAGGCCAGTCAGACCTTTCATGCATGTGTGGCAACAGATAATCTCCCAATAGGTGGGCCCGCAGATCATTAAATGGGGCTAGGCTGTAACATTCCCTTGAGACCTGCCACAATTTCTGCCCACATCAGAGCATCTTTCAGAGGAGTATCGCTCCATCTTGCTCCATGAAGTAAAGGTTATTTTGGTGAAAGGAGCCAGTGAGAGGGTCGGGCTCCCGAAGTGGGGACTAGTTGTTACTCCAGTTATTTCCTTAATCTGAAGAAAATCATAGTTCTTTGTCTGAATTTAACATTTCTGCCCCCTAAACACCTGCTTGTGGCAGGACAATTCAGGATGCTCACACTGGCCCAGGTTCTTCCTGCCCTTGATCCAGGTGACTGAATGGTGTCTTTCGAGTTTAAGGTGGGCCAGGAGCATTTTCAATTTGCATTGCTCCTTTTCGGTCTTACAAGTGCTCCTTGGGTGCTCACAAAAGTTATGGTGGTCGTCCATGCACACCTTTTAGAGGTTGGGGATTCCAGTTTTCCCATTCCTCTGCAAGTGACTTTTGAAGGGTGGCTCACCAGAGAGAGTCAGAGACCACCTCTAGACGAAAGCAAACTTATTAGCATCATTGGGGTTCTCTATCAACATACCAGAGTCACACCCAACTTCTTTGCAAAGGCTTCAATGAAAGATCGCCATCTTGGATATGGTACAGTTTCAAACCTTCTCTCCACTACGAGTCCAGGACATTCAGACTATGGTGCCAATGTTCCAGCCCCGATCCTGGGTCTTGGCGAGTGTAGCTCTAAGGCTTCTGGGTCTCTTGTCACCCTTCATCGTGCTTACTGTCAGGTTGTGTATGCAGGCTCTGCAGTTAAACCTGAAGATTCAGGGAGAACAGCATGGGGGGAACCTGTCGGATTTCATCCATGTTTCAGAGGAGCCTGCAAAAGACGTGCAATGGAGGCTCAACTGCAGTTGGACTGCTGGCAACCCAAATCTTTAACCCGGAGGTCCTCTGGGAGAGGACAGCTAAGAGGTCTCGGGGAAAAACCTGGTTAGTCTGGTAGATCATGAATGTTCGTTACACCCTGAGGTCGCTAAGGCATCTTCCAGCAATGAGACCACCCCTGGCTAAATCTTCTTGCCACCGATGAGAACATGTCAAAATCATTGCGCCTGAAGTTCCCAAGAATAGTCCCTCTAGCATACTCATTCATGCTAGAGTTGAGCACAGGACTCCATATCGCCTTTTGCACTGCTGCCTCTCCTTTCCCATGTTCTGAAGAAGGTCACAAACCACTAGACCCAAATCATCTTGGTCATTCCGACTGGGCCAGTACAGTGTGGTACCCGAACATCTCATTATCAGCATCTGTCTTCACGACTACTTCCTGGTGAGCAGCAAGGCAGGTCCTGCACCCAAATCTGCATCTCCCCATGTGGAGATAGGGTGGTAGCAGCTGATTGCATTTGATATTCTTCATGAAGTTGTGGATGTCATCCTAGCTGCCAGGCGTCTTTCTACTATGTCTGTCTATGCTGGAACGCTGGTGAAAGTTTCTAGCTTAGTGTGACACCTGCAGTACTGATTCATTGCAGGTGAAACTGGTGGCTGTCCTATTGTTCATTTTATCTGTGGCCTGTGTTGGTCACAGTTAAAGGTTATCTGTTGACCATTTTGGCTTTGTTTACTAGAAAAATATCCTTCAAATTATATATCTGATAGAGGCTTCTAATTGCAGATTCCTTACCTTAGAATTTCCCCCAGGCGTCAGACTGGATCTGGAGATTTTTCTTCAAGCAATACCCTTGCACGTCGGTAGGTGGAGTCAGTTGACTCCACGGGCGTCGGGAGTAGTACAAAGACACCACCCTTGCGCAGTGAGTCAGTTCTTTTCTTTCCGCGCCGCACGCTGATCAGGAGAAAAGCTACCCTGGTCTATTTTTGACTGCCTTTGACTGTTTTGTCGTTTTTGTGTGAAAATTGGTGTGTCGAGGATGTCCCCGAAGGCTGGTTTCAAGCTGTGCAAGGACTGTCATCATACGATGTCTGTGTTTGTCTGTGGTGTCTCGAGTGCAACCACGACCCGAAGTCGTGCTCTGAGTGCCGAGCCATGCTCCCGAAGGCTTTGAGGGAGCAGTCCCTAAAGCTCCTGGCGGCCCGACACGCAACTCTGCGTAGGTCCCAGTCTCACTCGAGATGAAGGTCTCGAGACCGGTTGTGGAGTCATCACCACTCGTCTTCCTCCAAATCCTCGGGTCAAGGTAAGAAGTTGTCGAAGAGATCCCATCGCTCTCCGACTTCACCCCGTCACTTGGCCGATGCGACACGGGATGAGCGTCCACCCACAAGGCCTCTGTCCTCGGAGCCTTCATCTGGGTCGTCTCCTCACTTCCCTGAGTTTCCTGGAGCAAGAGCAACCCCGGCCCAGCTTAAAGAGCTTTATGAGGCAATGAGCCTCATCTTTGGGCGGTCTGATCCAGATACAGCGCCTTTGGGCCCAAGAGATTTGGCTGAGGGGCCTTTGGGTTTCGCGGCGGCAGCTTCGGCTCCGGCCACCGCGGTCACCTCCGGATCCGCGCACTGATCTGCGCCGGTTGCACCCTTGAGACTTTCCCCGGCGCCGGGTCGACCCACTATCGACGTCGACCCAGTTCTTATTCCCGACGACTCTGAGTAGGAGCGCTGTCGGGTGACGCTGCCTTCCACTTCAATGGGGCCTATTCGCTCCAGGTCGGATTTGGACCCCTTTTCTTATGGGTACGAATATGGGGAGGGATTGGAGGGGTCCATGGACCCTTATAAATACCAGGATGACCCTTCTATGGACTGGGCTCAGGAAGTGGTCTGGATACTTCTCCTGGCGCTGGCATGCTGTCTCCTCCTACCGTGGCTATGGCAGAGGGACCAATTATGGTCTGGTGGTCAGTAGGGCAGCTTGGTCTTGAGCTTCCCATTGTTGAGGTCAGGTCTAATCTCCTGACGTAGGTTTTTCAGCCTGGGGCTTCTACTTCAGAACCCCTTTTGCCGTTTTAATGAAGCCCTCACCGATGTCCTTTGGGGTACTTGGTCCAAACCCAACACAGGGGTTCCTGTGAATAGGACTATCACACGCTGCCATCGGCCCGCTCTGAATGACCCTAAATTCCTGTCTCAACACCCCACGCCTGAGAGTCTTGTTATCCACGCTTCCTCTTCTTCAGGCGCATTTTCTCCGCAGCCCCGGACAGAGAATCCAAAAGGCTGGAACAGTTTGGCAAGAAGTTATTTTCTTCCTCCAGTCTTGTGCTGCGGTCTGTGAACACCGCATGCCTTTTGGGCCGCTATACCTACTCTTTGTGGGATACAGTTGCGCAAGTCCTGCCGCAGATACCGTGCTATCGTCTCCTAAGTTGTGAACGATGGGAGAGATGCAGCAAAGTTCACAATCTGTTGTCGGCTGGACACGACCGACTCTCTGGGCAGATCAGTTGCTACGATGCCACTCCTGGTTGCATACTTCTGGTTTTTCTGGGTATGTCCAATAGTCACTTATGGACATGCTCTTTGATGGCTCACGTCTGTTCGGAGACAAAGCAGACTCGGCCTTGGAGAGATTCAAGGATTCCCGGTCTACAGCTCAGTCCCTCGGTCTTTCCTCTGCCCCTCGCCCCCTCACAGTCCGCTTTTCGCCCCTTTCATGGCCACGAAAGGGGCTCCCTGTCGCGTCCTACACCCAGCCATCGTGCCACCTATGCTGTTCAGCCTCAACGTGGCCAGGGACGCAGAATCCCACGTGGCCGTGGGACAGGGAACCAGAGGTCTGCCCAGTCCACCTTTGCCCCCGCTGCAGCTTTCACACCCTCCTAGCCCGTCCCCTCACTCCCGTCCAGTTGGTGGCAGGATTCGCCATCACCTGCCCCACTGGGAAAACATCACCACGGACAGGTGGGTTTTGCAGATAGTTTGAAAGGGCTACTCCCTCCCTTTCCAATCTGCTCCACCAACCATGCCTCCATCCTTCAGTCACCTTCCAGAGGATCATTTGGCGCTTCTCCACCAAGAAGTCGCAGCTCTCTTGGCCAAGGGCGCTATAGAAAAGGTCCCTATGCCCGAAGTAGGTTGTGGTTGTTATTCCCGCTACTTTCTGATACCAAAAAAGGACAAGGGCTTACATCCTATCCTAGACCTTTGGGACCTAAACAACTTCCTCAAGAAGGAGAAATTCAAAATGCTCACCCTGGCTCAGGTTCTGTCTGCTTTGGACCTAGGAGACTGGATGGTAGCGTTGGACTTGCAGGATGCTTATTTCCACATCCCCATCCTGCCTGCCCACAGATGTTCCCTACGATTCGTGGTAGGTCACGAGCACTTTCAGTTTATGGTACTCCCCTTCGCATTGCGGAGGGTGCAGCTCATCTGCGCAGGTTAGGGGGTCTCAGTCTTCCCCTACCTCGACGACTGGCTGCTGAAGGCGGACTTGCCCTAGAAAGTAATCTCCCACCTTCAGACTATGGCGAACCTCCTGCACACGCTGGGGTTCACTATAAATGTGCCGAAATTACACCTGACTCCCTCTCAGGCGTTCCCTTTCATCAGAGCGGTTCTGGACACAGTGCAGTTTCGGGCTTTTGCTCCCGAAAAGCGGGTCCAGGACATTCAGGCTATGGTTCCGATCTTTCAGTCTCGGTCTTGGGTTTAGGTGAGACTGACTGTCTGCTGGGCCTCATAGCCTCCGGCATCCTGCTAGTAACACATGCCAGATGGCATATACGGGTTCTGCAGTGGGATCTGAAGTTCCAGTGGGCGCAGCATCAGGGGAATCTCTCAGACATGGTCCAGATCTCGGAGGGGACTGCAAAAGACCTGCAGTGGTGGCTTTCGAATCCACATTGTATCCACGGCAGATCCCTCTCCCTTCCCCAAGCAGATCTTTTTATAGTGACAGATGCGTCACTTCTAGGTTGGGGCGGCGACATGGGAGAGGCAGAGATCAGAGGACTCTGGTCTCCGGTGGAGTCTGGGCTCCATATCAGTCTTCTGGAGCTCCAGGCGATCAGGCTTGCTTTGAAAGCATTCCTTCCCTCTCTCAAAAGGAAAGTGATACAGGTGTTCACGGACAATACTATCGCCATGTGCCACTGCAACAAACAGGGCAGAGTAGGGTCCTGGACCCTTTGTCAGGAAGCACTACCCCTCTGGACATGGCTGGAACATCAGGCATTACCCTGATGGTTCAACATCTGGCGGGTTCCCTCAACGCCAGAGCAGACAAACTCACCCGTCAATGCACAGCCGATCACGAATGGCGTCTCCATCCGGAGGTGGCGCAAGGTCTCTTTCAGCAGTGGGGAGAGCCTTGGTTAGATCTGTTCACCTCATGTAGAGAACACGCAATGTCAGCTGTTTTGCACTTTGGAGTTTCCAAGGTGGTACTCGCTCGGAGACGCTTTTCCTCTCCAGCAGAACTCTGGCCTCCTTTACGCCTATACCTTTTCTGCCCAGAGTTCTCAAGAAAATCAGGAACGACAGGGCCCAAGTCATCTTGGTGGCTCCGGACTGGGCACGGATAGTATGGTATCCAGAGCTATTGAGCATGTCCATCGATCCTCCACTCAGACTGCCTCATCGGGCGGATCTTCTGTCGCAGCAACAGGGGACGGTTCCTCACCTGAACCTGTCCAACCTCCTCCTTCATGCGTGGAGATTGAGCGGCGACAGTTGACTGCTTTTGAACTTCCACCAGAAGTCTGCGATGTTATCTTGGTAGCCAGGCGGGCAGCAACCAAAACTGTATACACCTGTCGGAATAAATTTGTGGCATTGTGTACCAACAAATCTGTTGATCCCCTTTCTGCCCCTCTGTCGGCAGTTCTGCTGTTCATTCTTTCTTTGGCCCAGCAGGGCTCTGCTTTGGGCACCCTTAAAGGGTATTTATCTGCTATTTCTTCCTTTCTTAGGCTACCTGATCAGCCCTCACTCTTTAAATCTCTTATTGTGAGTAGATTCCTAAAAGGACTCACCCATTTATTTCCTACCACTCCATTTATCATGCCTCAATGGGACCTCAATCTTGTACTTACTTATTTGATGTGTACTCCCTTTGAGCCAATGCAGAATTGTCCCTTGCGGCTCCTCACCTTCAAAACTATCTTTCTTGTTGCAATCACCTCTGCTCGCAGGGTGAGTGAGCTTCAGGCCCTTTCCTCAAAACCTCCATACTTGTCTGTGCACCCTGACAAAGTAGTGTTGCGCACTAAGGCTTCTTTCCTTCCTAAAGTGGTTACACCCTTTCATGTAGGCCAGTCCATCACTCTGCCTACTTTCTACGCACCAACACATCCTTCCCAGGAGGAGGAGAGACTCCACCATCTGGACCCAAAAAGAGCGTTGGCATTCTACCTCAATTGTACTAAAGATTTCTGGGTGGACGATCAACTCTTCGTTGGGTATGTGGGTGCAAAAAAGGAAAGGATGTGCAAAAGCGTACCATCTCTCGATGGGTGCTTCTTTGCATCAAAATGTGCTACGCTTTGGCCAAGAAGCAACCTCCTGAGGGCTTGCGTGCTCATTCCACCAGAGCAACTGCTGCTTCCACTGCGTTAGCACTCTGTGTTCCTGTCCTGGATAGCTGTCAGGCAGCTACGTGGGCGTCCCTGCACACGTTTGCTAAGCACTACTGTCTGGACAGTCAGGTCTGTTGAGAAGGCTTCTTTGATCGTTCAGTCCTGCAGGACTTCCTAGCATGATCTTGGTTCGCAGCCCACCACCGAGGATGGCATTGCTTGGGTATCTATTCTAAGGTAAGGAATCTGCAACTAGAAGCCTCTATCAGATGTACAAGTTACTTACATTCGGTAACAAATTATCTGGTAGAGACATATTCTAGTTGCAGATTCCTTACCGCCCACTCATCCTCCCCGCTTGCAAACAGATTTCTAGGGGCAGGGATTCCCCCTTTCAGGTCCTTAGCTCTGGGCACCAATCTCAGTGTTCTTAGCGGGTCTGCGCTTTGGCGTGGAAAGTCATTAAAAGAAACTGACGTCACTGCGCAAGGGTGGGTGTCTATGTACTACTCCTGATGTCATCACAGTGACTACGACGCCCGCGGAGTCGACCGACGCCACCTACCAACGTGCAATGGTATTGCTCACAGAAAAATCTCCAGGTCCAGTCTGATGCCTGGATGGAAATTTTAAGGTAAGGAATCTGCAACTAGAATATGTCTCTACCAGATATTTCATTACCGAAGGTAAGTAACTTGTACGTTGTGATGAGGTTTCTAAAAGACTTTGTTTCCGTCAGAGACAATTTGCTTGTTCAAACAAAATGCCATCTTTATTCAATAAATGCCCTGCCTGTGGGAGAAAGAACGCCAAAACTGACCCCCATGTAATCTGTATTATCTGCCTTCCCTCAAGTCATGTCCTTGAGTGTTGCCACCACTGCAAGACCTTTTCCAGGCACACCCAGAGAGAGAGGAATAAAATCCACCTCCATGGCATCGAGGAGCGGCAAAGACAAGGGCCATCTGAAAGTGGGACCTCAGGGTGAAGAGAGGTTCAGTCCTCTCCCAGGACCCTGCCAGCTGTCTCAGACATCCAGCAAGAAGACAACAGTGCAAAAATGATATCGGTCAGCGTCGAGAGGATAGATGTCGAGGGGAGGTACAGCACCTACCCGTTTGCCATCAACAGCTGGCTCGTTGTCGTGGAAGCGCCAAAGATCAAAGGTGGGTCAGTGTCAAAGACTCTCACAACGTCCACACGTAGACCTTGTTCAACGTCGAGGAATCCTTCAACTCCAAGGCGTCGACAACACTCACCATCAATGTCCCCATCGACATTGAGACGCCGTCAAAGGTCTCCGTCAAGGACAACATCGACATTGAGACACAGCTGAAGATTCCCCTCAAGGCATCACAGGAGGTCGACGTCGAGGAGTCTTTTACCATCAGCGTCACTACAGGAGGCAAGTTAAAAGAGACGTCTTCATTCCTCTCCAGATTCAGAGTATTCCAGAACATACTCCAACTTCAAGGGCTGAACCATATCCTCCACCACCAGCCTCATCTCCTCTGTCACTACCATTGCCTCCTCAGCTAACACCTAATGTGCCTCCTATACCAGCACCACTCCACGACCAGTTGACACTCCCATAATGAGGCTCAGCAGGTCAGGATCAGTGGTTGAGGCTGCAACTGTGTCCAGTTCTAGGAGAAGGATCTCATTTCTTATGACAGGCTGTTTAATTTCAGATTGCTGGCTTTCTTCCTTGTCTGAATTCTCCACGGTTTGCTTTGACACAGAAGAGATTTTTAAACTTTCTGAGAAGTCCATTACATTCTTAGTAATTGCGGGTATTTCTTCATGGTCCGAAAAATCCATTAGTTCACTTGAAACAGGAACTGTCTCTTTATTGTCTGAAAATTCTTTATTGTTTGAAAGGGCAGGAGTATCCCCACAATCTGAAAATTCTGGTGTGTGCGCCATTTGAACAGCACTATCTGCAGGTTTCTTCATAGCAAGGCAGGAACCACTGTCATCACTAGATTCAGATTCTTCAACACTGTTGCACAACTTGCCATTAATCTCCAGTAAAGTCATATATTGGTTTCTTAAGATGCAGCTATTGGAGTCTGCATCAGAACTCTCTTCTTCCTTTAGCTTTATTTGTTCTGATAGAGGGGCTGAGACACTTCCTTCTGAAGACTCTGATCCATCCTTTGAATCAAGAGGTGTCAAATCTCTCACAGATGTCAGTGATTCAGTCAACTGCACAAGGATATTCTCTGGAAAACTACAAGCTGAGAGAGAGTCTGAAGAAGAGGCTGATATATTTATAACTGGAGCAGTCTTTTGACATTCATTCATAGCAGGGAAAATCTGCTTTATAGCAGTCTTTGGAGAGGCACATGAGGTAGCATACTGTTCTTTAAGCCAAAGCTGGTGATCATTTTATTTTTTCAGGTTTTCAAATTGCCTTGCAGTAGTTTCCATCAGCTGCTCTGTTACTTCTTCTACCTTACAGATAAACAGAATGTCTGGTTCTGCCAACAGTGAAATATGTATTGATGAAAAGAGCCCCCGGGCAAGATTTCTAGTGTATGTTATAACATATTCATCATAGAAGTCCAATATCTGCCTTTTAATCTGCCAAAACTGCTCTTTTAGTGTGTGTATGTCCATATTGTTTTCAAACCCACTCAGAATAGAAAAGGGTTTAGCAGAGTTTTTAGGGATTGAGACTGGTGTATTATCATCTAGTTTGGGAAGAGCACAAGCCTTATGAGTGGAACTAAGGAATCCCACAGTCTTTACTGATCCATTTGATACAGGTTCTATCCTGCTGACTTGAAAGCACTGAGGGACTGGTAGATCTTTACATGAGTCAGTACAACACTTAGGAATTGAGACTGATGTACTGTCATCCAATTTGGGAGGAGCACAAGCCATTTGAGTTGAACTAAGGAATCCCACAGTCTTTACTGATCCCTTAGATACAGGGTCTAGCCTGCTGACTTGAAAGCTCTGAGGGACTGATAGGTCTTTATAAGAGTCAGCACTGCACTTTGAATTCTGAGAAACTGGCCTAGATGGGCTGAAGCACTCAACAGAAAACAAGGGAATCCCTAGTGTGGCTTCTTGAACAGTGTCAGGGTTCTTTGTTTTGACGGAGTCCTGGAAGTGAATTTGGGATGCACTAGCATGAGGCGAGGAATTAACCATCTTTTCTTGAGAGTAAATGTCTTGTGCAGAGGTAGCAAAAGCACTTCCACGGTTACGAACATTCTTACTGGCTTCAGCTAATAGATATTGCAAAAACTCATTACGTCCTTGTAATTCTTCTACAGACAGGGACTGGGGGTCATAGCCACAAATAACATAATAGTCTATCATTGAAAGATTAGCAAGCCACTCAGTATAGTACTGAACTTGCAAGTTATGGTTTTCTTTAACAAGTCTATCCTTTAAACTAAGGTCTTTTTTAGAGGATTTCAGAGAATGTATAGGCTTAGAAAGGGGTGTCTTAACATGATAGGAAAGCCCTTTAGGTTTGTGTGTGCCTTTACTGCCAGGGGAGC
This sequence comes from Pleurodeles waltl, assembly GCF_031143425.1. Lineage (NCBI taxonomy): Eukaryota > Metazoa > Chordata > Amphibia > Caudata > Salamandridae > Pleurodeles > Pleurodeles waltl. The sequence continues at coordinate 296,198,181 of NC_090443.1, read as the reverse complement.
TTGAAATGTTTGGGTCCTGCATTCTGTCACGGTTTCGGGCGGGTCTGATCAGGACTTTGGTTGGGACACCCCTTGAGGTCACCGAATATCCTAAAGAGGTAGTACACTGGGGCAGAGGAGCAGCTAAAGGCATACACGGAAAGGACTGCTATGGATAGGCACAGGAAACAGGAAAGTAAAAGCAGAGCAACCCTTGTGTGAACAAACAGGAAACGGATTACCAGTGGACAAACACGCTGGGGTTGTACACAGAGTAAGGCGCAGAACCTCCCACAGTGACAGGGAATCTCAATGCCTCTGTGCAGTTTGCTCTTACAGATAGTCACCCTGCCAGCCCCATAGAAAGGAGGCAGCAGAAGTGATTCTGTCTCTGGACCCTAGAGCACAAACAAGGATAGTACTTACATACACAGGACACGCTCTTGTGGGTCCAGCTGGAAACACAGTGGCGATTCCTGAGAAAACAGCAATAGCACACTGTCACTGTTAGGCACGAAATACAACGTATAACACTGGACAAGGATGGGGGCTGGAATTGCCTCCTGGAAACCAGGAGCCAACCCCAGTGCACAGGAGGACACGTATACACTGGTGAAGACTGATAGAACACTTACCAGACACAAAGAACCAAGAAGAAACAGAAACAGAAGGGAACAAACAAAGAGGCAGAGGCAAGAACTAGGAACAGGCTCAGGCTGAAGCAAAGGCGGGTCTAGGACTTGAAAACAGGGCGCAAACTTCTGGCTGGGACAGGCAGAGACAGGACTGGGAAACTGAGAACAGGCTCTGGCTGGAACAGGCAAGGACAGGACTGGAATACAGGGAGTAGGAAATGAGCAGTAAACAGGACTAGGAAACAGAGAGAAGGTTCAGGCTGAAACAAGGCAGGAGCAGGGCAGAGAAACAGGGAGCAGGCTTTGGAAGAAACAAACAGGTACAAGGCTAAGAAGTAGGGAGAAGACTCTGGCTGGAACAATCAGGAGCAGGGCAGAGAAACAGGAAACAGGATCAGGCTGGAACAGAACAGGAACAAAACTGGAACACCATCCGACAAGGGGTCTGTAACTCAAAGGAATTGAAGTCCAATGCACAACAAGGATCTTGAGGAAATGGCTGCTTATAAGCAGTTCCAAGCTGGGCTGCACAGGAGAGGTTTCAGGTGTGTGTGGTTTCGGACACTTGCAAGTCCTGGAGGAGAGGATCCAGTGAAAAGGAGCAACTGGACTTCTCCCATAGAAGACAATGGGAAACAGAATCCGGGTTTTCCTGACTACCAAGCTGTGCATTATGGGATTTGCAGTCCCAAGAAACAAATGTAGTTCTACACAAGTGTACCATGGAGAAAAGAGAAACAAACAGGAGTCAGCAAGGGACTCTAGAGAGGTGTTCAAGGTGATTCCCAGGCTTCTGACAGTCCCCTTACAGCGCCCCCTGGAAATGGGACGACCGAGTCGTAACAGGGGGTTTGTTTTTGGGACAAGAAGTGTCCTTGGTGTGGTGCCCTGTCTGTCTACAGTTTTGGCACCATGCCTTGGTAGCATCCCAGTTCTTACCCTGGTACCCACCTTTGTTTTAAGTTGTGTCTTGGGGCCCACCCACCTGGTCCGGTTTTTGGGGGCCTACAGAGGACTCTTTTTTTTTTTTTTTCTTTGTTTCTAGTGTCACCCACTTTCTCCTGAGGAGGCTTTGTAACGCCTTTCTTTTGGTCACCCCCAATGGAAGTTTTGGGTACCCTAGTCTTGACCCAGTGGTCTGCCTTCTTTCCCAATTCTTGGGGAGAAATTGGACCTAGGTCTACCAGATACTGATGCAACTTTTCATTGAAGCAGTTACTTAAAATGTGTTCTTTCATAAACAAATTCATAAAGCCCAACATAGTCATGCACTTCATTTCCAGTTACCCAACCATCCAGTGTTTTCACTGAGTAGTCTACAAAATCAACCCAGGTCTGGCTCGAGGTTTTCTGAGCCCCTGAACCTAATCCTGTACTCCTCAGTGGAGAATCCAAAGCCCTCAATCAGTAGCCTTCATGAGGTCACAAGATTGTGCATCTTTACCAGAGAGTGTGAGGAGTCTATCCCTACACTTTCCAGTGAACATTTCCCAAAGGAGAGCTCCCCAGTGAGATCTGTTTACTTTTCTGGTTGCACAAACCCTCTCAGAAGCTGTGAACCACTTGGTGATGTCATCACCATTTTCATATTTTGTTACAATACCTTTGGGGATTTTTAGGATGTCAGTGTTTTCTCGGACCCTATTTAAGTTGCTGCCACCACTGATGGGTCTTAAACCCATCTCTTTTCTTTCCCTTTCTATGGCTAGGAGCTGTTTCTCCATAGCCAATCTTTTGGCCATCCTGGCTAACAGGAGGTCATCTTCATTGAGGCTGCCCTCAATGTTTTCAGAGGTACTGGTCTCTTCTATGGAAGAACCAGTCTTTCTGACTATGATTTGAGGAGTCAGGTTTTGAGAGACCCTATTCTCCCTATTTAGGACAGGAGGGGGGAATTCATCCTACTGTTCACTAATTTCCCCATCTGAAGGATTATCCTCAGAGGGGTGGTCCCTTTTGAACTCTGCCAAAAGCTCCTGGAGCTTTACTTTGGTAGGGTTGGACCCAGTTTTTATCTTTTTCAGCTTACAGAGAGTCCTTAACTTTGACATCCTTAGATGCAGGTAAGGGGTGAGGTTTAGTTCCACCACCATCTCATCTGTGCTAGACACTATGGGCCTGATTCTAACTTTGGAGGACGGTGTTAAACCGTCCCAAAAGTGGCGGATATACCACCTACCGTATTACGAGTCCATTATATCCTATGGAACTCGTAATACGGTAGGTGGTATATCCGCCACTTTTGGGACGGTTTAACACCGTCCTCCAAAGTTAGAATCAGGCCCTATTTCTCTAAAATTTGGGATTACTTTTTAAGAATCTAAAAACTACTTCTAGAACTTAAATCCAAACTTTTATAAATTTTTTAACTCTAAAAAGAAATGCTAACAGGGACTTACACAAGGCCCTAGCAGGACTTTTAAAAATTTAGAAAAATAGTTCAAATTGCAAAAATCTGTTTCTAATGACAATTTTTGGAATTTAGTCATGTGATCAGGTACTGGCTGAGTAGACCAGCAAATGCAAAGTCTTAGGCCCCACCGCTGATCCAACAATGTAGGAAGTTGCCTCTGTATATACTATTTCAAAGTAAGAAATAGTGTGCACATAGTCCAAGGGTTCCCCTTAGAGGTGAGATAGTGGCAAAATTAGATAATTCTAATGCTCTATTTTGTAGTAGTGTGGTCGAGCAGTAGGCTTATCAGAGGGTAGTGTTAAGCATTTGTACACACACAGGCAACAAATGAGGAACACACGCTCAGACTTACTCCAGGCCAATAGGTTTTTATATAGAAAAATATATTTTCTTAGTTTATTTTAAGAACCACAGGTTCAAGATTTGAAGTAAATACATAAAATGCAAGGTACTCCACACAGGTAAGTTAGGAACTTTGAATTAAAGCAACATCATATACAGTCTTTGTTAAAATGGCAATAAGCTATTTTTAAAGTGGACATTGCAAAAATCAACAGTTCATGGGGGAGGTAAGTAAAGGTTAGATTGTGAGGTAAGTAAAACACTTACAAGTCTCAGTTCCTGGGCATATGCAGCCTGCTGTAGGGGGTTCAAGGCAACCCCAAAGTTACCACACCGGCAGCTCAGGGCCAGTCAGGTGCAGAGGTCAAAGAGGTGCCCAAAACACATGGGTGCCTATGGAGAACAGGGGTGCTCCGGTTCCGGTCTGCCAGCAGATAAGTACCTGTGTCCTTGGGGGGCAGACCAGGGGGGGTTTGTAGAGCACTGGGGTGGACACAAGTAGGCACACAAAACACACCCTCAGCGGCCGGGTGCAGTGTGCAAAGCAGGCGTAGGGTTTTATATAGGAAACAGTGGAGGGACCCCGGGGTCACTCTAGTGGTGCAGGCAGGCATGGGGGGGGCTTCTCGGGCCAGCCACCACTTGGGCTAGGACAAGGGTCACCTGGGGGTCACACCTGCACTGAGGTTCAGTTCCTTCAGGTCCTGGGGGCTGCAGGTGCAATGCTGGTTCCAGGCATCGGGTCCTTTGTTACAGGCAGTCGCGGTCAGGGGGAGCCTCTGGATTCCCTCTGCAGGTGTCGCTGTGGGGGTCCAGGGGGGCCGTCTCGGGCTACTCATGGGGTCGCAGTCACCAGGGACACCTCCCTGTGCTGCTGGTTCACTGGATCTCGAGCCGGTGGCGTCGGGTGCAGAGTGAGAAGTCTTGCGCCTCCGGCAGGAAGAGTGAAGTTCTTTAAAGTTGCAAGTTTGTTGCTTGATGTTGAGCAGAGCCGCTGCTCACAGGAGTTTCTTGGTACTGGGATTCAGGGCTGTCCTCTGAGGCTTCAGAGGTCGTCGGTCCCTGTTAGATGCGTCGCTGGTTGCAGGTTTTCGAGTCAGGAGACAGGCCGATAGGGCTGGGGCCAAAGCAGTTGTCATCTTCTTTCGTCTCTGCAGGGCTTGTAGGTCAGCAGTCCTTCTTGTTTCAGGTTGCATGAATCTGATTTCCTGGGTTCAAGGTCGCCCCTGAATACTTAATTTAGGGGTGTGTGTAGGTCTGGGGGGCAGTAGCTAATGGCTACGGTCCTCGAGGGTGGCTACATCCTCCTTGTGCCTCCTCCCTGAGGGGAGGGGGGCACATCCCTATTCCTATTGGTGGAATCCTCCAAAATCAAGATGGAGGATTTCTAAAGGCAGGGGTCACCTCAGCTCAGGACACCTTAGGGGCTGTCCTGACTGGTGGGGAGAGTCTTCCTTGTTTTTCTCATTATCTCCCCTGGACTTGCCGCCAAAAGTGGGGGCTCTGTCCAGGGGCGGGCATCTCCACTAGCTGGAGTGCCCTGGGGCATTGTAACACGAAGCCTGAGCCTTTGAGGCTCACTGTAAGGTGTTACAGTTCCTGCAGGGGGGGAGGTGTGAAGCACCTCTGCCCAGAGCAGGCTTTGTATCTGGCCTCAGAGGGCACAAAGGCCCTCACCCCAGGGGTCAGAAACTCATCTCTCAGCAGCAGGCTGGCACAGACCAGTCAGTCCTGCACTGAAGGATTGGGTAAAATACAGGGGGTATCTCTAAGATGCCCTCTGTGTGCAGTTTTGTAATAAATCCAACACTGGCATCAGTGTGGGTTTATTATTCTGAGAAGTTTGATACCAAACTTCCCAGTATTCAGTGTAGCCAATATGGAACTGTGGAGTTCGTTTTTGACAAACTCCCAGACCATATACTTAATATGGCCACACTGTACTTATAATGTCTAAGAATAGACTTAGACACTGTAGGGGCATAATGCTCATGCAGCTATGCCCTCACCTGTGGTATAGTGCACCCTGCCTTAGGGCTGTAAGGCCTGCTAGAGGAGTGACTTAACTATGCCGCAGGCAGCATTTTGTGTGCATGGCATCCTGAGGGGGATGCCATGTCGACTTTGCTTTTGTCTCCCCACCAACACACATAATCTACAGTGGCAGTGTGCATGTGTTAGAGGAGGGGTCCCTTTGGGTGGCCAACATCTGCTGCAGCCCTTAGGGACCTTCCTTGGTCACAGGGCCCTTGGTACCACTGGTACCTTTTACAAGGGACTTATCTGTGTGCCAGGGATGTGCCAATTGTGGAAGAATGGTAAATTTTTAAGTGAAAGAACACTGGTGCTGGGGCCTGGTTAGCAGGATTCCGGCACACTTCTCAGTCAAGTCAACATCAATATCAGGCAAAAAGTGGGGGGTAGCTGCAAAAGGGAGCCATTTTCCTACAGGACCCTTGCACCCAAACTAGATTCTGTAACAATTGATGTTGCACTGCTACTGGCAGACTATCAGAAACTTTCTGAAAAGGTTACTGTGGCTGAGTACACTATGAGCGACATTCAGAGGACCATGAGGTTGCTGGAGGAGAAAGTAGAGAAGCTGGAGAAGGCACACACGCAGATGACAGCACGCCTGGAGGACCAAGAAGGAAGGGTGCGCCGAAATGACATTTGGATAGTGGGGGTCCCAGAAAATGCTGAAGGACTCAGTGTTGAGATATTTGTTGAGAATCTCAACACTAAATACCTTGCGCCTAAATGACTTTCCCATTTTTTCACAGAGGAGAGAGCACAGGGTGCCAATCCTTCTGCCTAAACCAGGTGCACCGCTCTGGACCATTATCGCACGTATATTCAATTTTAGGGACTGAGATGCCATGCTCAAGAGAAAGACTCCATTCAGTATGACAATGCAATGATTAGATTTTATTTTCGGACTTCCCACTACAGGTCCAGTGTCAACGACTCAACTTCATAGAGATCAAGAAAGCCATGTGTGAGGCGGACTTGAAGTATATGATGATGTTCACAGCAAGATTAAGGGTCATTACGGATGGCAAGACCTGCCAGTTCGAGAAGCCAGAGGAAACGTGGGACTGGCTTGAGGGATGGCGAGTCATTAAGAAAAAATGAAGCAACACATCACAGGAGGACTTGTGATGAAGAGGACCAGCGAGGAACCGGTGGAGGCCAGCCAAATGGCTTGTGTCCACAGATTAAGCCTGCATGAGTACGGGGAATGGGGTGCTGCGGGCAGCTGGAGGTGGTGAGGAGGCAGAGACTACATGTGGACGTGGAGCCCTGGAGGCAACTGGCACAGTTGGAATGGCTGGTTGCTGGGCACTACAGTTTATTTTGCTTGCTTATTGCAGCGTACAAGCCTCATTCGAACGAATACCAGGTTGGATTTGGGGTGACAGGCACTCTGTATGTTGGGGTTAGGCAGTTTTAGGCTTGACTTGCATGGGGGCTGGGTGGAGGGTGCTGGAGGGTTTGTTCAAATGTTGCCAATAGTTTTGATTAAGTCTGGACACTGGGTCCTGGTGGCTCGTTGGTGCTCCACAGTGGGGGCACAGTGCGAAGATACGCAGGGCTACAGAGATGACTACTGCACAGAGCACGGCTATTCCCTCCAAGACTGAGCTCCAGATAATTACCTGGAATGTCAATGGGTTGGGAAGCAAAACTAAAAGGATGATGGTGTTACAGTTCTTAAAAAGACACTCCAGACTGCCAGATAGGGCAGGGAAAAGTGGTTTATTTGGGCCACCTGGTAGGTGGAGGCCAAATTCAGCCACTACAGGGTAAAATCCAAACCATAATGGATTGGGCTGCCCCTATCATTCAAACCCAAGTCACAGCCTTCTTAGGCCTGACTGGGTATTACAGAAGGTTCATTAAAGGGTATGGCTCTATTTTAGCCCCCTTAAATGACCTCACATCCAAACGGATGCCCAAGAAAGTCTTAAGGACAGCTAGCTGTCAAAATAAAAGCCCTGATGACCATATGCTCTGCTCCCATTCTCAGAAGCCCCGACTACTCAAAACAATGAATTGTCCAGACAGATGCTTCAGAGGTAGCAACAGAGGCAGTATTTTTCCAGCTTAATGAAGTGGGCTAGGATCAACCTGTTGATTTTACTGTATATGTAGGAAGTTAACCCACAGAGAAAAGTGTTGGTTAGCCATTGAGAGGGAGGCCTATGCTGTGGTCTGGGCTTTGAAGAAGCTGAGGCCATACTTATTTGGCAGTCACTTCCTTGTTCAAACAGACCACAAGAACCTTCTATGATTAAAACAAATTATAGGAGGCTGGCCTGGTTTGTAGTGGGTACCTAAGGTACTTACACCTTATACCAGGTCCAGTTATCCCTTATTAGTGAAAAGTAGACAGTGTTCTAGCAGCTTAGGCTGTCTAGAGTAGCTGTAGCAGAGCAGCTTGGGCTGAATTAGGAGACATGCAAAGCTCCTGCAATACCACTATAGTTACACAGTACTTATTCACAATAAAAGACGATACTCAGTGTTACCAAAAATAAAGATACTTTATTTTAGTGACACAAGGCCAAAAATATCTTCGAGACAATACTCCTTCTAGAGGTAAGTATTATGCACAATATATACACTAGTAACCAAAAGCAGGTAAGTAAGCAGTCATAGAATAGTGCAAACAGTAGAAAATACAATAGATTGCAATGGGCCTAGGGGCAACACAAACCATATACTAAAATATTGGAATGCGAATGTTGAATTCCCCCCAAGGCAAGTGTAGTGTGTAGAGGGGCGCAGGGAGTGTAAGAGAATACCAAAGGTAAGTAAAATACCCTACCCCAGAGCCCAGGAAAGCAGGAATAACGTACAGCAAGTTTCCTAAGGACACACTACAAGTTGTGATAAAGGATTTTGCAAGAATCAAGCAAGATTGCAAGCAACAAACAATGGATTACTGGACCTGAAGACCTGTGGAGAGAGGAGACCAAGTCCAGAAGTCGAAGAGTCCAGGAAGAACAGGAGCCCCTGCCAACCTAGGAAAAGGTGCAAAAGTGGATTTTCCCATCAGAAGAAAAGTACAGAAGTGCACCAAGGAAGATGGCTGCAGGTTCCTGCGTGGTGCAGGAGATGCCCCACGTCGAGTTGTTGGATGCAAGGTGTTTGCGTCACTGGATTCCACCAACAAGCCTTGGTTCAAGCAAGTACGCGGTTTGTGTAAAAAAGGAGCTGCCTGGACCCAGGAGGGACCTGGGGGTCTCAACTCGGACTGAGGAGACAGAGGGGGCTCTACACTACACTGGAAGGTCCCACACTGCTAGAGAACAACTCGGCGAGCTGTGCGTCACAGGATGGAGTGCTGGGGACCTGGGCTACGCTGTGCACGAAGAACTTTTGGAAGAAGTGCACAGAAGCCCAAGGAGTTGCAGAAGATGCGGTGCACAGGGGTACTGTCGCAGCATGGGAGGCAAGCTCTTGCCGTCTCCAAATTTGGACAGCTGGACCTTTGGACAGTCTAGGTCACTTCGGTGGTCCACCTGTCTTCCAGGTAGCACGCTCGTCGTCAGGAGAGGAGTCCCAGAGTACCAGTTGTCATCGCAGAAAGGAATATCTATTGAGGGGGTGAATGGTGAGTATTAGGCGCTCTCACTCTCAAAACAATTCACTCCAAGTAAGTTATACTACACGGTGCCAAATACTGGGGTTACACCCTCTAAATCCCCCTACATGATAACAGAACTTTATCCCAATTACTCAATATGTATTAGCACACGTGAACACAATTGTTAGGAAAGAAATATAATCTCAAAAAGTAACTGGAATTTCTTATTAACCACCAATACAATAACACTATATAAAATTACGAACTCAATATTATCCTAATGGTAATATATCTGGCATATTGTCTGTATCCTCAAACTTGCATTCAAGTAAGTATATATGATTACATAAGGTGATCACTAAGCGTGGTTTATGCCTCGTAGGGACACGCTTGAATTTGCGTAGACTATATGGGGTATTGCACTTAACACTGCGGCTGGGTCATGTGCAGGTGACTGTTTTCAATGGACGCACAAATGGTATTTGACAGTCTTGAATAGGATTATGTGAAAGAGAATCTGCAGATTCCTTACCTTAGAATTTCCCCCAGGCGTCAGACTGGATCCAGAGTTTTTTCTTTGAGCAGAACCCTTGCGTGCCGTCTGGTGACATCAGTCGACTCCGCGTCCGTTGGCATTGTGGTCACCGTGATGATGTTGCGGTCATATATAGGTGCCACCCTGACACGCTGATGTCAGTTCTTTTTCTTTTGGCGCCAACCTATGCTCAGATCTGGAGAAGAGCTACCCTCAGTCGCTTTTTGACTGACTTTTCGACTACTTGTCGAAGTTTTTTTGACCTACTTGGTGCGTCAAGATGTCTTCACCACAAGATATTGGTGACGGATCCGCACCTCATGTGCTTGTGGTGACTAGAGCACAACCATGACCCAAAGTCGTGCTCTGAGCGCCGGGGCATGAACCCAAAGGCTTTGATAGAGTGGTCCCTAAAGCTCATGGTGGCCCGGAACTTGGCTCCACGTCGCTTCCGGTCTCGTTCGAGAGGAAGGTCACAAGACCACTCGCAGAGCCATAACCACTCGTCCTTGTCCCACTCCAAATCGTTGGGACATTCAGGTCACAAGAAGAAGTTGAAGAATAACCAATGTTCTTCAACTTCACCCATCGCTCAGATGATGTGCTGCTGGAGAAGCGTAGACGCTTTACGCCTCCATCCTCCGAGTCTGCTTCTGGGTCGGCTCCATGCCTCCCTGAGTTTCTGGGAGCCACAGGCACCCCTGCCCAACTCAGAATTTTACGAGGCCCTGCACCACTTTTTTGGGCAGTCTGACCCTCTTGCGACATGCTCGGGCCCAGTAGGGTCAGAGGGGGGGCCTCCTCGTCTTCTTTGCCGGCAGCTTTGGCTTCTGCTCCGGAGAGCACCCTAGGACCTATTACCGGATCCGTGGTGATGCCGGTCGGGGAGATCGCAACCTTTCCTGGCACCGGTAAAAATGTCTATGCTTCCGACACCGGTCAGGCCCACGATCAACGTCTATCCCATACTGATTTCCAACCCGGGGCCGGAACAACGTGCTTGACACCAATTTCATCTTAGACGAGGACTTTGCGCCCCAGGTTGGATCCTGACCCATATGCCTATGGGTACGGGTACAGTGAGAGTTTGGAGGGGTTGCTGAGCCCTTTAGAATTCCAGCTAGAAGATCCTGAAATGGACTGGTCTTGACTGAGGAATTGGGTAAAGCCAGTGGTCCTGACACTTCCCCTGACAGTGGCATACTTTCTCCCCCTAACGTGGCTACCGAGGAGGTAGCCTCTTATTCAGTGGTGGTGGAAAGAGCAGCTGAGGTCCTAGGCCTCGAGCTGCCTTCAGTGGCTGTGAGGACTAACCTGCTGACTGTGGTGCTTTAGCTTGGGTTTTCTACACCTGAACCCCTTTCGCCCCTCAAAGAAGCCCTCAATGATGTCCTGCTGGGAACGTGGTCAAAACTCAGCAAAGGGGCTCGGGACTCCTGTCAACAGGACAGTCGCCTGCCGCTATAGGCCTGCGTCTAATGACCCTAAATTCCTGACCCAATATTCCACGCCTGAGAGATTGGTCATCCAGGCTTCTTTCTCTTCTGGCACGTTCCCATCTGCACCTCCGGATAGGGAATCAAAATGACTGGATCATCTTTGGACTAAGTTATTCTCTTCCTCCAGTCTAGCATTGCGGTCAACACATTCCTTTTCGGCCGTTTTTCCCATACACTTTGGGATATGTTGACACAGGTGCTGCCACAGGTCATGGAGGAGGCCCAGGCCATTCTCTCCCAAGCTGTTGCTGACGGGAGAGATTAAGCTGTGTAGGAAAGTACCCTATTTGCATGGTTACCCCCATTTTCTGCCTGTTGTCAGTATGTTTGACTGTGTTCACTGGGATCCTGCTAACCAGGACCCCAGTGGTTATTCTGCCTCCCTTCTAACTTGGTAACTTTGTTACTTAATGTAGGAGGCTGGCCTGGTTTGTAGTGGGTGCCAAAGGAACTTACACCTTATACCAGGTCCAGTTATCCCTTATTAGTGAAATGTTGTCAGTGTCTAGAAACCAGGCTGTCTAGAGGTAGCTGTAGCAGAGCAGCTTGGGCTGAATTAGGAGACATGCAAAGCTCTTGCAATACCACTGTAGTCATACAATACTCAAACACATGAAAGGCAGTACTCGGTGTTACCAAAAATAAAGGTACTTTATTTTAGTGACACAATGCCAGAAATAATTTGGAGACTTTACTCCTGTATGAGGTAAGTAAATGACAATATATATACACACTAGTAACCCAAAACAGGTAAGTAAATAGTCAGAAAATAGTGCAAACAGTGAAAAACACAATAGGTTGCAATGGGCCTAGGGGCAACAATAACCATATAATAAAATAGTGGAATGCGAAAGTCTGTTTGCCACCTAGGCAAGTGTAGTGTGTAGAGGGGCGCTGGGAGTTTAAGAAAACACCAAAGGTAAGTAAAATACCCCAGCCCAGGAAAGCAGGAGTAAAACACAGCAAGTTTCCTAAAACACACTAGACGTTGTGACAGAAGATAATGCAAGAACCAAAAGAGACTGCAAAACACCAACGATGGACTCCTGGACCTGAAGACCTGTGGAAGAAGGGGACCAAGTACAAGAAGCACTAAAGAGTCAAGGGAGAACAGGAGCCCTTGCTAACCTGGATGAAGGTGTGAAAGAAGAACCACCGGATGGAAGACAAAGTCAGTATTGCATGAAAGCGGGTTCCTGGTTGGTGCAGAAGATATCCCACACTGGATGGATGAATGCAGTCTGGTTTGCGTCGCTGAATTCCGCCAACAAGCCTTGGCACACGCAAAGCTTGCGGTTAGCAGAACCTGGCGCTGCTCAGGACCAGGAGGGACCTGGTGGCTTCTACCCAGGAGGGGGAGAAAGAGGCGGCTCTCAGCAACTCAGAGAGCCCTCAGAAGACCAGGCAGCGTGCACAGGAGTCCCACAGCACGGGGACAAAGGAGGTGCAAAGGGAGACCCACGCAGCATGACACAAAGGATTCCCACGCCGCAGGAGAACCACTCAGGAAGCTGTACGTTGCAGGATGGAGTGCGCAGAGCCTAAGCTGTGCTGTGCATGAAGAACTTCTTACAAGGTTGCACACAAGCCATGGCAAATGCAAGTCATGCAGTGCACCGGGGTACTGTCTTGCGTGGGGAGGCAAGCTCTGACCTCCACCAAAGTTGGACAGCTAAACGTTGGGACTGCTGGAGTCACTTAAGTCCACCACCTGTGTTGCTGGATCCATGCCTGTCGTCTGGAGAGGGAACCCAAGCCACCAGTTGTCGCTGCAAAAAGGTGTCTGCTGAAGCAGGGAAGTGACTCCATCACTCCACGGGGGATTCCTTTGGTTTTTCTGGTGCAGGCTGAAGACAGGCAGTCCTCGGAGGATGCACGATCTCTGGAAACTGTTGCAGTTGCTGGCAGGAGTTGAAGATACAATTTTGCAGAAGTCGGCTTAACTTCTTTGTTGCAGTTTTGTAGAGTTCCTGGAGCAGTCAGTGGTTGATCTGTCGATAGAAGATGAAGTAAAGGATGCAGAGGATTCCTGCTGGAGTCTTGCAATCTGAATCTGATGAAAACCCAGAGGAGAGACCCTAAATAGCCCTGAGAGGGGGATTGGTCACCTAACCAGTTAAGCACCTATCAGGAGGGGTCTCTGACGTCACCTGCTGGCACTGGCCACTCAGATGCTCCCAGAGTTCCCTGATCATACTGAAAACAAGATGGCAGAGCCCAGGGACACTCTGGAGGCGCTCTGGGCACCACCCCTGGCATGGTGATGGACAGGGGAGTGGTCACTCCCCTTTCCTTTGTCCAATTTCGTGCCAGAGCAGGGACTGGGGGTCCCTGAACCGGTGTAGACTGGATTATGCAAGGAGGGCACCATCTGTGCCCTTCAAAGCATTTCCAGATGCTCTGGGAAGATACCCCTCCCATGCCTGTAACGCCTATTTCCAAAGGGAGAGGGTGTAAACCTCTCTCCTAAAGGAAATGCATTCTTCTGTCTTCCTGGGATTGAGCTGCTCAAGCCCCAGGAGGGCAGAAGCCTGTCTGTGAGGTGGCAGCAGCTGGAGCTGCAGTGGAACCCTCAGAAGGCTGGTATGGCAGTTCTGGCGGTCCACTGTTGAGCCCCCAGAGTGCATGTGATTGTCCATCGAATACTGGAATCAGTATTGGGGTGCAATTCCCAGTTGTTGGACACCTTACTTGGCCATATTCGGAGTTACCGTTGTGAAGCTGTGCATAGGTATTGACCTATGTACAGTGCACACTTAAAATGGTGTCCCGCACTCATGAAGTCTGGGAAAATGGGCCTGGACGACGTGGGGGCATCTCTGCTAGTGCAGGGGTGCCCTCACACACAGGTACTTTGCACCCAGCCTTCAGGGTTGGAAGACTTGATATATAGGAGACTTATAAGTGACCTGGTGCAGTGAAAATGGTTGTGAAATAGTGCATGCACTATTTCACACAGGTTGCAATGGCAGTCCTGTAGAAGCCTTTGTAGTGGCTCCTTATGGGTGGCAGAAGAAATGCTGCAGCCCATAAGAATCCTCAGGAACCCCAATGCCCTGGGTACCTAGATTCCATTTACTAGGGGCTTATAAAGGGGGGGGCAGTATGCCATTTTGGAGTAAAATACTAAGGCCCTCATTCTGACCCTGGCGGTCGGTGATAATGCGGCGGCCAAGCCGCCAACAGGCCGCGGTCCAAAATATGCAATTCTGACCCTGGCGGGAACCGCCAACACAGCCCGCCGCATTAACACTCCGACCGCCACGGCGGCACAAACAAACAGCGCGGCGGTCCCCGCCAACAGCCAGGCGGCAGACAATGTACCGCCCACCCTATTACGACCCACCAATCCGCCACCTTTTCCGGGGCGGGAGCACCGCCGATAAAAACACGGCGGAAACAGACTACGAACGGGAAAACGCTCACCTCTACGCACTCCACGCGAGATTCCGGCAGTATGGAACCCGAGTTGCAGGTCATCCCCGCACTCCTATACCTGCTCCTGTACCAGGAGCACGCCCGGCGGCGCGGAAGACATCGGTGAGTACTGCACCTACGACACAGGGGAGGGAAAAGATTACCGGCACACACCCACCCACCCATACCCACTACAACACACACATCAATGCATTCCCACAGATCACTGTCACAACCCACAAACCCCCCCCTCCGAAATGATGCAAAGACCAAAAGAAGAGATCATAAACGGGCAGATATATTGAAATATGGACACCAGTAATCCCAATAAATAAATAAACTATGTACAAAATATATACAGCTACTAAATGTAGTCCAACCACTGTCCGTGGACCACAGGGGTCCTGTGCAAAGGGGCAAGGCCCAGTCCCACGACAAGAACTCCACAGAGAGAACACTGCAGGGGCATCAGAAAGAAAATAGGACAGGCACCTCAGGGGGAAGGGAAGGGGGGGCACCTCAGCCACTTGAGTACACGACGCCAGATCCACGAGGGGACTCCATGACCACTGGCCCATCCTGGGGAGTGCAAAGCCACAGTCCATACAGTGGGTGGCCTGCCCACTGGGCCATCCTGGGGAGTGCAAAGCCACAGTCCATACAGTCCATACAGTGGGTGGCCTGCCCACTGGGCCATCCTGGGGAGTGCAAAGCCACAGTCCATACAGTCCATACAGTGGGTGGCCTGCCCACTGGGCCATCCTGGGGAGTGCAAAGCCACAGTCCATACAGTGGGTGGCCTGCCCACTGGGCCATCCTGGGGAGTGCAAAGCCACAGTCCATACAGTGGGTGGCCTGCCCACTGGGCCATCCTGGGGAGTGCAAAGCCACAGTCCATACAGTGGGTGGCCTGCCCACTGGGCCATCCTGGGGAGAGCAAAGCCACAGTCCAAACAGTCCATAACAGACCCCACTGCCACTGGAGGAGGCATGTTGGCCAGAGGACACCCTGCAGCCCTGCCCGAGACAGATCCTGCCCTGCCACGTCTGCCAAAGGGCCAGCGCTTCTTGCCTTGAAGGGCCCAGTTCAGCGCTTCTTGCCTTGAAGGGCCCAGTTCAGCGCTTCTTGCCTTGAAGGGCCCAGTTCAGCGGGTCTTGCCTTGAAGGGCCCAGTTCAGCGGTGCTTGAGACGGCGGGGCCCAGCGGAGCGGTGCTTGAGACGGCGGGGCCCAGTTCAGCGGTGCTTGAGACGGCGGGGCCCAGTTCAGCGGTGCTTGAGACGGCGGGGCCCAGTTCAGCGGTGCTTGAGACGGCGGGGCCCAGTTCAGCGGTGCTTGAGACGGCGGGGCCCAGTTCAGCGGTTCTTGAGACGGCGGGGCCCAGTTCAGCGGTGCTTGAGACGGCGGGGCCCAGTTCAGCGGTGCTTGAGACGGCGGGGCCCAGTTCAGCGGTGCTTGAGACGGCGGGGCCCAGTTCAGCGGTTCTTGAGACGGCGGGGCCCAGTTCAGCGGTGCTTGAGACGGCGGGGCCCAGCGGAGCGGTGCTTGAGACGGCGGGGCCCAGTTCAGCGGTTCTTGAGACGGCGGGGCCCAGTTCAGCGGTTCTTGAGACGGCGGCCGGTCTATGGCCAACTGCTCATTGCCTGGTGGTGCCCTCCTGGGCAGCGGGGATGGTGCTCCTTCAATGCCCACCTGGGCTGTCGGTGGTGGGGCCCTCCTGGCCAGCTGGGCTGGGTCCTCCCTGGGCAGCGGCTATGGGGGTGGTGGGCTCCTCCTGGGCAGCAGGCCTGCAGCCTGACCTCTCCGACTTGCTGCCCTTGCCCTCCTTAGTCGGGAGTCTGTGGCCCTTTCCTCCCTTTGGAGCTGTGGCTGGTGACTGTCTCTGGGTGGTGTCCGGGGGGGATGTAGAAGCCGGGCTCCTGCGGCGCCCCTTCCGCCTTCTGCTCCTCTTCCCGGGGGGTGGGCTGGCTGTCCCCTTGCTGCTGGGCGAAGTTCCAGACATGCGGGCTGGTGGGCTCCAATACCCCTGCACCCTTGTCAAGGGGGCTGCAGGGCTGGTGGTGGCTGAGGTGCTCTTCTTACCCCGACGAGAAGGAGGGGGGGGCTCAGGGTCAGGAAAGAAGTTAGCAGTGGCGAGGAAGAGTTTCTTGGGACAATGGAGAGTGGTAGGTACAGTGGGAATGGGAGTGGAGGGAGAGGATGTGGTTGTAAGTGAGTCACGTTTGCTGTCTTTGGGTGCAGGTGCAGGAGGGATAGGCTGTCGTGAGGTGGATGGCTGTTGGGTGGGTGGGTGGCTGCGTTTGTGTGGTGTGGAAGAGGGGGTGACAGACACAGTGGGAGAGGACACAGGGGACGTGTAAATGGCAGTGGGGGTGGTGACTGCACGTGTGCGGACTGGAGTGGAGGGTGTGCTGGTGATGGAAACACTGGCTGATGGTGAGGTGAATGGAGGTGTGAGTGTAGACGTCACAGGGAGGGAGGAGGGAGACGAGGAGGTGGGGGTCACAGAGGTGGTAGTGACTGTTGGCATGTCTGCATCGGAATGTTGCGTGTGTGAATGTCTGCGTGATCTGTGGTGCTTATGTTTGGATGAGCTTCTCTTGGGTGTTGAGGTGTGTGCAGGCTGGTCTGATGGTGTGGGTGGGACAGGCAGAGGAACAGGAGACTGGGAGGAGGGAGTTAGTAGAGGGAGGCAGGAGACAGGGACAATGGCTGCCGTCAGTGCTGAGGCCAGAGCCTGGAACGATCGCTGATGGGCAGCCTGACCCGAATGAATGCCCTCCAGGTACGCATTGCTGCGATGAACCTCCCTCTCCACCCCCTGGATGGCATTCAAAAGGGTAGTCTGCCCAACAATGAGCGTTCGGAGGAGGTCAATGACCTCCTCACTGAGGGCAGCGGGGTAACAGGGGCAGGGCCTGAGGTGCCTGGGGCGAAGGAGATGCCCGGCTTCCTGGCAGAGCGGGCACGGGGCGAACGCTGAGGGGATGCTGGGAGGGCGGAGATGGTGCGCTGGGTGGCGGCTGTACCTGTAATGGCGGGGGCCACGGATGGTGCCACCCCCGCAAGGGAGCTCCCTTCCGAGGACGTGTCTGTGTCGCTGCAGGGTCCAGTCGTCCCCGTTGTGGAGCTCCCCTCGCCCTCCGTCTCACTGGTCCAGTCTGACTCTGTGGCATGGCCCTCCTGGGCCATGTGAGATGCAGCTCCCTCCTGCCCCGATGCCACTTCTCCTCCGCCTGATGATGCTGATGCACACAAGCACAGAAAGACAAACAAAAAGGGGGGGGGGGGGAGAGAGAAATAAAGGGATATTGAGTACATGGATCTCCGGTACAGTTAGCGGACATGACAGACACAGATGCCCCCTGCACTAAGTTGCGCACTTGGGGTCCGCTACGCATTCCGTGGAACATGCCCTACACGCCTAGAGTTGACAACTGCACCCATGGATGACACGGCCCAGGGATGGCTGTACTGACAAACTACTGAGGGTGGTGGCTGGGGACACAGGGGCTTACGGGGGTGCCCAGCCTACAGATATCGCCCTGGCCTAGGGGGACCCACAGCCCTCCTCCCCCACCCAGACACCTCCACTGCGCGACAACAGAGTAGATAATGCTTGTACTCACCCCCTTGTGTCTGCTGTGCTGCCCTCACGCGCCCATCCAAATCAGGGTAGGCCACCGCCAGGATCCGGAACATCAGGGGGGTCAGTTGACGGCAGGCACCCCGCCTACGTTGGGAGGCCATCCCCAGCAGAGACTCGGCGGTCTTCTTGGTCCCGCGGCGGATGTCCTCCCACCTCTTGCGGCAGTGGGTGCCCCGTCGATGGTGGACCCCCAGGGTCCGGACTTCCTTGGCGATGGCACGCCAAATCCCGATCTTCTCATGGGCGCGGACCTATGTGACACGTACAGGGAGGGAGAAATACCACGTTCAAGTTTGTCTGCATTTTCGTTGCCAGTGGCCCAACGCCCCCCATCCCCGCCAGGCCCCCCGCCATGCCCCCCACCAGGCCCAACATGCCCCCCATCCCCGCCAGGCCCCCCGCCAGCCCCAACATGCCCCCCCATCCCCGCCAGGCCCCCCGCCATGCCCCCCACCAGGCCCAACATGCCCCCCGCCAGCCCCAACATGCCCCCCCATCCCCGCCAGGCCCCCCGCCAGCCCCAACATGCCCCCCCATCCCCGCCAGGCCCCCCACCAGGCCAAACATCCCCGCCAGGCCCCCCGCCAGCCCCAACATGCCCCCCCATCCCCGCCAGGCCCCCTGCCAGCCCCAACATGCCCCCCCATCCCCGCCAGGCCCCCCGCCAGGCCCCCCACCAGGCCAAACATGCCCCCCATCCCCGCCAGGCCCCCCGCCAGCCCCAACATGCCCCCCCATCCCCGCCAGGCCCCCCGCCAGCCCCAACATGCCCCCCCATCCCCGCCAGGCCCCCCGCCAGCCCCAACATGCCCCCCCATCCCCGCCAGGCCCCCCGCCAGGCTCCCCACCAGGCCAAACATGCCCCCCATCCCCGCCAGGCCCCCCGCCAGCCCCAACATGCCCCCCCATCCCCGCCAGGCCCCCCGCCAGCCCCAACATGCCCCCCCATCCCCGCCAGGCCCCCAAGCCAGCCAGTGGCCCCAAATCCAGATTGAATTAAACTCACTTGTTGGTCTGGAGGACCGTAGAGTAGCGCATACTGGGGGAGGACCACATCCACAAGTTTCTCCAACTCCTCTCCAGTGAAGGCAGGGGCCCTTTCCCCAGGCGCAGCAGCCATTGTCCCTTCCAGACCGAGGTCACAGCAACACTTGCAGTATAGGTCCTCTCCTGTGAAAGTTCAAGTCGCAAGTGGATAAGTAGATAGAAAATGGCGGTCACGTCCGCGGCGGTGCGTACCGCGGCGGTGCGTACCGCCACCGCCGGCGCCCTTCGCCATTGGCTCCTGAAACCCATAGGCTTCAATGTTAACCAATGCGGCTTCGCGCCGCGGTCTTCGCCCGCCGCGGTGTGCCACGCCAGCGCATTGACCTCACATCCCATTGTCACACTTCACAGGTCAGGCAGCCGCCATTTCGAGGGTCCACATGGCTCAATTTCAACTGCGTCACGCAGGCCTAGGCCTTGCATAGCCACTCAGACACGCCATTCACTGCATAGAGAATCGTTTACTGTGCTAGCTGTGAGTACGTACCTGTGGGTTGCTTGACTGTGTGCTCCATGTTGTCCTTCCTAGGCACCGTCCGCTGGGTTTGGCGAGGAGACGGATGAATCCTCCTGTGTACCGACCGCTGGTGGACCTGTCGACAATGGAAGAACGCCACATTATCCTGACCTACCGTCTTAACCGTGCCACTATACATGAACTGTGTGCCCAGCTGGAGCCCGACCTGATGTCCCCCATCCGCCAACCCACAGGGATTCCCCCTCTGGTGCAGGTCCTGTCAGTACTCCATTTCTTGGCAAGTGGTTCATTTCAGACAACAGTGGGAATTGCTTCTGGGATGTCTCAGCCCATGTTTTCGAAGGTGTTATCCAGAGTGTTGTCTGCCCTGATGAAATACGTGAGGAGCTACATCATTTTCCCTGAGGTGGGCGAATTGGCTGCAGTGAAGGGTGATTTCTACACCCTTGGACATATTCCCAACGTCATTGGTGCCATTGATGGGACCCATGTGGCTTTGGTTCCCCCAAGAGACAGGGAGCAGGTGTACAGGAACAGAAAAAGTTACCATTCAATGAACATCCAGGTGGTGTGTTTGGCTGACCAGTACATCTCGCATGTAAATGCCAAATTCCCAGGGTCAGTGCATGACGCCTACATCCTGAGGAATAGCAGCATCCCTTACGTGATGGAACAGCTAGAGAGACACCGTGTATGGCTATTGGGGGACTCTGGGTACCCCAACCTGTCGTGGCTACTGACCCCAGTAAGGAATCCCCGGACCAGGGCAGAGGAACGGTACAATGAGGCCCATGGGCGTACTAGGAGGGTGATCGAACGCACCTTTGGCCTCCTAAAGGCCAGGTTTCGGTGCCTGCATATGACAGGTGGATCCCTAATGTACTCACCTAAGAAGGTGTGTCACATCATCGTGGCCTGCTGCATGCTTCACAACCTGTCTTTGCGCCGCCAGGTGCCTTTCCTGCAGGAGGATGGTCGAGACGGTGGTGTTGTGGCAGCGGTGGAACCTGAGGAGAGTGACGAGGAGGAAGACGACGGGGCTGAAACAGACAACAGGGACAGAATCATTGAACAGTACTTCCAATAGGACACAGGTAACAATTCAAAGATAATTTAGTAAATGTGAACTACTCTCCTGCATCTCTGCTGCCTGTCTATTTGCCCCAGTGTATGATGACTGAGTTGTGGCTTTTCCCTCCCTATTTCAGATCTGGGGTCCCCACTACGAGTCCTGTGCTTCGTTTCCCCATGGACTACAGCTTTGTGGCAGCTGTTTGTTGACTTCACTATGTACAAGGACATATTTGCACTGTCATGTCAATTACAATATTTTGAAATCACAGCCAGACTCCAGATAGTTTTGTGCAAAATAGGTGTTTATTTAAGTGCTCAAAATGGGATGGGTGGTTTCAAGTGGGTGGGGGCTATGGTGAAGGAATGTCCATGGCAGAGTCCAGAGTAACAGTCACACAGGTGCATTGTCCAGAGGCCTGTGGAGAGATGGAGCATGGGCAGTTCAAGGATGGACAGGGTGACAATGTGGGACAGTGGGATGACATCAGGTGGTATCCTTTGCTGGCGGGGGTCTTGACATCCTACTCTGTCTTCTTGCGAGATCTCAGGGCCCTCTTGCGGGGTGGTTCTTCTCCTGCAGGAGGTGGGGGTCTGGTGGGCTGCTGCTGTGCGGGGGCCTCCTGTCCACTAGCGCCGGCGGAGGTGGTTGGCTGTTCTTGGTCCAGGCTAGTGGCAGGGGCCCTTGGGTGTTGTTGAGTGTCCGTCCTGGTGTTGATGAGGTCCTGCAGCAGCCCTACCATGGTAACCAGGGTGGAGGTGAGGGCTCTGATGTCCTCCCTGTACCCCCGATAGTGTTCCTCCTGCAGTACCTGGATCTCCTGGAACCGGGCCAGTACCGTCGCCATCGTCTCCTGGGAGCGGTTGTATGCTCCCATGATGGTGGTCAGGGCCTCGTGGAGAGTGGGTTCCCTGGGCCCGTCCCCCCCCTGTCGCACAGCTGCCCTCCGAGTTGCCCTGTTTCCCTGGGCCTCTGCCCCCTGGCCGGTGTGCCCACTACCACTGCCCCCAGGTCCCTGTTGTTGTTGGGGTGGTGGGTTATCCTGGGTGCCCTGTAGTGGTAGACACACCGCAGATTGACGCGCCCTGGAGACAGAGGCATGGGCCCGCTGGGTGGGAGCTGTGCTGGTGTTCCCAGAGGGGTTTGGGTCTGTAGTGGCCTGGGCCTGTGTGAGGGGAACCGACTGTCCAGAGGTCCCCGATGGTCCGGGCTGGTCATCGGTGTCCAGGTCGACAGAGCTGCTGTCATCGTTGACGGCCTCTTGGGTGGGGGGTGTGGAGAATTCTGGGCCCTCCGCGGCGGTGTGTTGACGGTCGGGTCCTGCAGGGGTATAGAGGTATGGTTATAGTTTCAATGTGTGGCATATGGGTGTATCTGTGGGTTCCCGTGTCCCCAAGTGCTGGCATTCGTGTGTGGGGGCTTTGGTGAGGGTGGCTTGTGGGGGGGATGTGTATATGCATTGGGCATGCTTTGGTGATGGGTGTCCATGCTTAGTGGACGCATGCAGGCCTAGGTTTTGGGATGTGTGGGTTGTGATGGTGAGACATTGGCAGGGAATAGGTGTGCTGGGGGTGGGGGTGAGGATGGTGGTGGGGGTGAGGATGGTGGTGGGGGTGAGGGTGGGGGTGAGGATGGGGGTGGGGGTGAGGGTGGGGTTCGAGGATGGGGGTGAGGGTTGGGGTATGATTTGGCATGCAGGTGGGGGGGAAGCAGTAGTGAAGCTTCAACTTACCAGTATCCATTCCTCCGCCGACTCCTGCGAGGCCGTCAGGATGCAGGATGTTCAAGACTTCCTCCTCCCATGTTGTAAATTGTGGGGGTTGAGGTGGGGGTCCTCCGCCAGTCTTCTGCACGGCGATGTTGTGCCTGGATACCATGGAACGCACCTTCCCCCGTAGGTCGTTCCATCGCTTCCTGATGTCTTCCCGATTTCTGGGGTGCTGTCCCACAGCGTTGACCCTGTCGACAATCCTCTGCCATAGCTCCGTCCTCCGGGCAATGCTGGTGTATTGGACCTGTGTGCCGAACAGCTGGGGCTCTACCCGAACGATTTCCTCCACCATGACCCTGAGTTCTTCGTCTGTGAAGCGGGGGTGTCTTTGGGGTGCCATGGGGTGGTGTGTATGATGTGTGGGGTGGAGTATGTGTAGTTAAGTGTGGTGGTGTGTGTTGTTTTGTGTGTGGATAGTGTGTGGGTGATGGTGTTGAGTGGCTGTGGCTGCTAGTTTGTGGATGGTGGTGTCTCGCTCTGGCCTTCTTTCAGAATTTTCTGTCGTAGGGGTTTGTGGGTGATGTGGGTGTGTGTTTTATATTGTATTGTGTGTGTGTGGGAGTGGTGTGTGTATGTGTATCAGGTGTGTGGTATTCAAATCGGCCAATGTGGCTGAGTTTTGTTCGTTTGTGTGTATTCTGACCGCGGCGGTGTGTCCCGCCAATGGAATACCGCGTTTGAAAGACCGCCGCGTGGATTCGTGGGTCGTAATGGCATGGGCGTATTTCTGTTGGCGTGACGGTGGAGGTTTTGTCACCTCCACTTTTCCGCCGACCGCTGGTCTGGCGGTCTGTTGTGGCTGTCGGATTTTCGGAGGTTTGCCTTCTGCGGGTCAGAATGACCGTGGCGGGTTTCCGCGACCGCGGCGGGATTATGGAGGATTTCTGACCGGCGGTAGGCGCCTTTTACCGCCGAGGTCAGAATGACCACCTAAGTCACTAGTATGTAATGACACATTTAGAAACAGAGGGAGCATGAGCACTGAAGTTCTGATTAGCAGGACTCCAGTGATAATTTAGAAAACGGTGAAACACACTGACCAGCAGGCCATAAACCATAAGTACTGGGGTCCTGACTAGCAGGATCCCAGTGCCACAGTTAAGACACACTGACAAACAGGCCACAAATGGGGGTAACCATGTTAGAAAGAGGCTACTTTCTCACACTTACACCCCACATTTGGCATACTGGGGCCCCCATGTAAGTCCCTAGTATATGGTACCCAGGGCATTGGGGTACCAGCGGATCCCCATAGGCTGTATTATGTATTATGCCACCCATGGGGAGCCCATGCAAAGTGTATGTGCAGGCCTGCCACTGCAGCCTGCGTGAAAGGGTGTCACTGCACAAGGTCACTGTAAGTCACCTCTATGGCAGGTCCTTATAGCCCAGAGGGCAGAATGCGAGTACCTGCGTGTGAGAGCACCCCTGCATTAGCAGAGGTGCCCACACAACTTCCAGTTCCATTCTCCTGGACTTCATGAGCGTGCGGACACCATTTTATGCGTTTACTGGACATAGGTCACTACCTATGCCCAGCTACATAATGGTAACTCCGAACCTAGGCATGTCTGGTATCAAACATGTCGGAATCATACCCCAATACTGTTGCCAGTATAGGAAGTATGACTCCATGCACTCTCGGGGCTCCTTAGAGGACTCCCAGCATTGCTCCTACCAGCCTTCTGCGGTTTTCCGGGCAGCCCAAGCTGCTGCCACCCCTCAGACAGGTTTCTACCTTCCTGCTGCTTGAACAGCTCAAGCCTAGGAAGGAAGAACAAGGGATTTTGTTGGAAGAGAGGGGTAGCACCCTCTCCCTTTGGAAATAGGTGTTACATGGCTTGGAAGGGGTGGCCTCCCCAAGCCACTGGTATGCTTTGAAGGGCACCTTTGGTGCCCTCAGCCATAAACCAGTCTACACCAGTTCAGGGACCTCCAGTCCCTGCTCTGGCACAAAACTGGACAATGGAAAGTGGAGTGCCCACTCCCCTGTCCATCACCACCCTAGGGTTGGTGCCCTGAACTCCTCCAGATGGTCCCTGGGTTCTGCCATCTTGAATCCAAGGTTGGCAGGGACCTCTGGGAGCATCTGAGTGGCCAGGTCAGGTAGGTGACAGCTGAGCACCCTCCTGATAGGTGGTCACCTGGCTCTGTGACCAATCCCCCTTTCAGGGCTATTCAGGGCCTCCTCCGCAACCTTACTTCTTCTAGCCACTGGAACCGCAACTGGACCCTACAGGAACAATCTGCATCCACGAGGAAGAGATTGCTTGCAACATTGTTTCCACAGCTCCTTCCAGCTTCTACAACATTTCCCTAGCTGTGCATCCTCTGGGGTTGGCAAGTCTTCAGCCTGCATGAGAAGGAAGAAGGAATCTCCCTTGGAGTGAAGGAGTCACTCCCTGCATCCGCAGGCACCCACTGCAATGACGACCGGCTGCATGGATCTCCTCTTATCCTGAGCTGTGTGGATCCTGCAACACAGGTGGTGGTCCAGAGTAGTCCTCTCTGCCATCTATCCAACTTTGGTGGAGGTAAGCCCTTGCCTTTCCACGCAGGACAGTACCCCTGTGCACCGTGTCTCTTGCAGCAGCCAAGGCTTGTTTGCATCTCCTCCAAGGGATCTTCAGGCTCCGTGTAGCCACAACCCCCAGCACTCCGTCCTGCGACGCACAGCCCTCTGCGTGCTTCTCCTGTGGGGTGGGACCCTTCTCGAGTTAGGCTGCGTGGGTTCCTCTGTAACTCCTGGTTCCTCGTCCAGTGGGTCTCCTGTGGGTGCTGCCTCTTCTTCTGAGGGTCCCCCTAGAACTCTCTCCGTGGGTTGAGCCCTCCTGGACCTTGCTGGTCCCCAGCAGCTCCAATTTTGCTTCACCACGACTTCTGCCTTTACCAAGGCTTGTTGGTGGCTCTTCCACGCCACTCATGGACTGCAATCATCCATCTGGCGTGGGACGTCAACTGTAACCTCCAGGAACTATTCACCTGCTCCAGGGCTGCATTCTTGACCGTCTTCATCCTACCGTCGACCAACTCCTGCATCCACAGCTGGGTGGGAAGTAGCTCCTACCCCTCCTGGACTCTTCTGTGACTTCTGTGCTTGGTCCCCTTATTCCACAGGCCTTCCTCTTCAGGAATCCACAGCTGGTTTCTTGCAGTCTTGTCTGGGTGTTGCATTTTCTTATTTTCCTTCCTTTTGGGTGGTTTGCGGAAAATTCAGTAACTTACTCCTTTCTTCCTGGTTACTAGGGGGCACTGTGGTACTTACCTTTGGGGTTTCCTAGTACCCCCAGCTCCCCTCTACACGTTCCACTTACCTAGGTGGGGATCCTGTGTTCCCATTCCATTTTTTTTAGTATAAGGTTTGGGCTCCCCCTAGGGTCACTATTGTTTATTTACATTTGCACTGTTTTCTGTCACTTTCTATGTCTATTTCTGATAACTATTCTACATATCTAGTGTGTTACTTACCTCCTATTGGAGGGTTGCCTCTCTAGTACTTTTGTTATTGTCACTAAAATAATGTACCTTTAATTTTGTAACACTGAGTGTTTTCTTTCATGTGTGTCAGTGCTGTGTGACTACAATGGTATTGCATGAGATTTGCATGTCTCCTAGATAAACCTTGGCTGCTCGTCCACAGCTACTTCTAGAGAGCCTGGCTTCTAGACACTGCCTACACTACACTAATAGGGGATTCCTAGACCTGGCATAAGGTGTAAGTACCTCAAGTACCCACCACACACCAGGCCAGTTTACTACAAGCTAAGCTTACAATTCGTTGTGGGCTGGACACAACCGACTCACTAAGCAGATCGGTTGCGTCAATGGTGTCCTTGAGGTGCTGCGCTTGGTTGAGGACATCTGGCTTTTCAGGGGATGTCCAGCAATCGCTTATGGGCATGCCCTTCAAAGGCACCTGTCTCTTCTGAGACAAAGCGGACTCAGCGCTCGAGTGCTTTAAGGAGTGCAGGACTATGGCTTGGTCCCTTGGCCTCACAGCTAATCCTCGCCTCCCTCAGTCTGCTTTTTGCCCCATTTGTGGTTACAGAAGGGGCGCCAAACCGCATCCATTTCCTTCCTGGCCAAGGATCAGGGAGCCAGCGGTCGGCCCAGTCCACCCCTCTTCCCCCCGCAGCTTCCAGACCTATGTAGTCAGTTGCTTCATCAAGGACCAGTTGGAGGCAGGATTCACCATCACCTGCCCCTCTGGGAATCCATCACGGATAGGTGGGTTTTGCAAATCGTCCAAAGGGGCTACTCCCTCCCCTTCTAGACTGCCCTTTGGCCATGCCACCAGCCTACAGTCGGATGATAGAGGATCACTTTGCACTTCTCTGTGAGGAAGTTATGTCTCTCTTGGCCAAGGGAGCCATATAGAGGGTCCCACTGCTAGAAGTAGCTTGTGGTTGTTATTCCCACTACTTGCTGGTGCCCAAGAAGGACAAAGGCCTATGCCCTATCCTAAACTTCCGGTCCCTCAATCTTTTCCTCACAAAGGAGGAGTTTTAAAAAAATGCTCATGCTCCTATCTGCCCTGGACCCTGGAGACTGGATGGTAGCATTGGACTTGCAGGACGCCTACTTTTACATTCCTGTCCTGCCTGCCCACAGACATTACTTGGGTTTGTGGTAGGTCACGAGCACTTTCAGTTCGCTGTGCTCTCCTTTGGCCTTATCAACAGTCCATGAGTGACCACAAAAGTGATGGCAGTAGTTGCAGCTCATCTGCGCAGACTAGGGGTTTCAGTCTTCCTCTACCTCAACGACTGGCTGTTGAAGGTGAGCTTGCTCCACACTGCCGTCTCCAACCTCCAGACTATGGTGAATTTCCTGCATTCGCTGGGGTTCACTATAAATGTGCCGAAGTCACACCTGACTCCCTCTCAGACGTTCCCTTTAATCTGAGCTGTTCTGGACACAGTGCAGTTTCGGGAATATCTTCCATAGTTGCCAGTCCAGGATATTCAAGCTATGATACTGATGTTACAGCTTCTGTCCTGGGTTTTGGTGAGAATGACTCGGAGGCTGCTGGGCGTCATGGCCGCCTGCATCCTGCTGGTCATATATGCTAAATGGCTTATGCAGGCTCTGCAGTCGGACCTGAAGTTCCAGTGGGCACAGCATCACTCCAGATATCGGAGTGAACAGGGCAAGATGAGCAGTAGTGGCTTTCGAACCGCGATTGGGTCAAAGGCCGATCTCTCTTCCTTCCCCAACCAGATCTGACAGTAGTGACAGATGCATCACTCCTGGGATGGAGCGGCCACATGGGAGAGACTGAGATCAGAGGCCTCTAGTCTCCAGTGGAGTCCCAGCTCCACATCAATCTTCTGGAGGTCAGGGCAATCAGGCTTGGATTGAAAGCATTCCTTCTCTTTTTCGAAAGGAAAGTGGTGCAGGTGTTCACGGACAACACCACCACGGCCATATGGTACTTCAACAAGCAGGGTGGGGTAGGGTCATGGACCCTTTGTCAGGAGGCCCTGCACCTCCGGACGTGGCTGGAATGTCAGGACATTTACCTAGTGGATCAACATCTGGCGGGCTGTCTGAATGCCAGAGCAGACCAACTTGTCAGTCAGTGCATGGTCGATCATGAATGGCGTCTCCACCTGGAGGTGGCGCAAATGCCTCTTTCAACAGTGGGGAGAGCCTTGGTTAGATCTGTTTGCCTTCGCAGAGAGTGCGTAATGTCAGCTTTTTTGTGCCCTGGTGTCTCCAAGGGACCACTCTCTTGGCTACGCTGGAACTCGGGCTTCCGATACGCCTACCTGCCAATACCACTTCTGCCCAGAGTTCTCAAGAAGATCAAGAACGACTGGGCACAAGTAATTCTTGTGGCTCCGGACTGGGCGCAAAAAGTATGGTATCCTGAGTTTCTGAGTATGGCTATAGATCCTCCACTCAGACTGCTTCTTCGGGAGGACCTTCTGTCGCAGCAGCAGGGGACGGTTCTCCACCTGAACCTGTCCAGTCTATTCCTTCGTGCGTGGAGATTCAGCAGCGGTAGTTGACAGCTTTCGACCTTCTGCCCAAAGTCTGTAATATTAACTTGGCAGCTAGGCATCCCTCCACCAAAACGGTATACGCGTTGTTGGAACACATTTGTGCCATGGTGTACCAACAAGTCTGTTCATCCTCTTTCTGCACATCTGTCTGAAGTTCATTTGTTTGTATTCTCACTTACCCAGCAGGACTCTGCTTTGGACACCCGTAAAGGTTTTCTATCTGCCATCTCAGCCTTCCCCAAACTACCGGATCAACCCTCCTTGTTCAAATTTCCCATTGTTGGGAGATTACTCTAGGGTATTACCCACATGTTTCCGCCTACCCTGTTCGTAATACCCCAGTGCGATTTGAACATGGTACTCACTTTCCTCATGTGTGCTCATTTTGAGCCTCTTCGTAATTGTCCTCTGCAGCTTCTCACTTTCAAAACAGTCTTTCTTATAGCCATCATCTCTGCACGTGGAGTGAGTGAGCTGCAAGCTCTTTCTTCGAAGCCACCCTTCATCTGTGTCCTTGCTGGAAAAGTGGTGATTCATACTAAGGTCTCTTTCTTACCTAAAGTGGTCATGCCCTTTCATGTAGGCCAATCTATCACCTTGCCTACTTTTTACGCACTCCCACATCCTTCTCATGAAGAGGAGAGACTCCACTGCCTGGATCCAAAAAGAATGTTGGCCTTCTTGTAGGAAGGTACCCTCTTTTTGGAATGTTACTCCCAATTACTGCCTGATGTCAGTGTGTTGGTGACTGTGTCACTGGGATCCTGCTAGTCAGGACCCCAGTGCTTATGGTTTATGTCCTGCTTGTCAGTATGTTTCACTGTTTTCTAAATTGTCACTGGAGTCCTGCTAATCAGGACCCCAGCGCTCATGCTTTGTTTCCAAATTTGTCCTTACATACTGGTAACTCAGTATTTCACTACAAATTGGCATACTGGGTCCCCCTTTATAAGTCCCTAGTAAATGGTACCTAGGTACCCAGGGCATTGGGGTTCCAGGGGATCCCTATTGGCTGCAACATTTCCTTTGCCACCCATAGGGAGCCCATGCAAAGGTTTCTACAGGACTGCAATTACAGCCTGTATGAAATAGTGCATGCACTATTTCACAGCCATGTTCACTGCACCAAGTCACTTAAAAGTCCCCTGTGTGTGAGGGCACCCCTGCCCTAGCAGAGGTGCCCCCACTTCGTCCGGACCCATTTTCCCGGACTTCGTGAGTGTGGAGACGCCATTTTACGCTTGCACTGGACAAAGGTCAATACCTATGTCCAGCTTCACAATGGTAACCCAAATATGGCCATGTAAGGTGTCTAACAACTGGGAATTGTACCCCAATACTGATTCTAGTATTGGTTGCACAATCCCATGCACTTTGGGGGCTCCACAGTGGACCCCTGATACTGCCATACTAGCTTTCTTAGGTTTTCCAGACAGGCCCTGCTGCTGCCACCTCACAGACAGGTTTCTGCCATCCTGTTGCTTGAGCAGCTCAAGCCCAGGAAGGCAGAACAAAGAATTTTCTTTGGGAGAGGGGGGTTACACCCTCTCCCTTTGGAAATAGGTGTTACAGGCATGGGAGTGGTAGCCTCCCAGAGCCTCTGAAAATGCTTTGAAGGGCACAGATATTGCCCTCATTACATAATCCAGTCTACACCGGTAGAGGGACCCCCAGTCCCTGCTCTGGTGCGAAACTGGACAAAGGAAAGGGAGTGACCATTCTCCTGTCCATCACCACCCCAGGGGTGGTGCCCAAAGCTCCTCCAGAGTGTCCCTGGGTTCTGCCATCTTGTTTTCAGGATGGTCAGGGAACTCTGGGAGCATCTGAGTGACCAGTGCCAGCATGTGACGTCAGCAACCCCTCCTAATAGGTGCTTACCTGGTTAGGTGACCAATCCCTCTCTCAGGGCTATTTAGGGTCACACCTCTGGGTGTTTCTTCAGATTTGGATTTGCAAGACTCCAGCAGGAATCCTCTGCAACCTTTACTTCATCTTCTACCGACGGATCAACCGCTGACTGCTCCAGGAATTCTACAAAACTGCAAGAAAGAAGCTAAGACGACTTCTGCAACACCAATGTAGGAGGCTGGCCTGGTTTGTAGTGGGTACCTAAGATACTTACACCTTATACCAGGTCCAGTTATCCCTTATTAGTGAAATGTAGTCGGTGTCTAGAAGCCAGGCTGTCTAGAGGTAGTACTTTATTTTAGTGACACAAAGCCAAAAATATCTTAGAGGATATACACCCTTATGAGGTAAGTATTATACATAAAATATACACTAGTAACCAAACTCAGGTAAGTAAACAATCATAAAATAGTGCAAATAGTAAAAATCACCATAGGTTCCAATGGGCCTAAGGGGAACACAAACCACATACTAAAATAGTGGAATGCGAATGTCGATTTCCCACCTAGGCAAGAGTAGTGTGTAGAGGGGCGCTGGGAGCGTAAGAAAACACCAGAGGTAAGTAAAGTACCCCACCCCAGAGCCCAGGAAAACAGGAGTAAAGTATAGTAAGTTTCCTCAGAACACACTAGAATTCATGATCAAGAATAATGCAAAAAACAAGCAAGACTTTACTTGCCTGATTTTGGTTACTAGTGTATATATTGTGTATAATACTTACCTTCCTGAAGGAGTATTGCCTCTAAGATATTTTTGGCCTTGTGTCACTGAAATAAAGTACCTTTATTTTTGGTAACACTGAGTATTGTCTTCTATTGTGTATAAGTACTGTGTAACTGTGGTGGTATTTCAGGAGCTTTGCATGTCTCCTAGTTCAGCTACAGCTACCTCTAGATAGCCTAAGCTACTAGAACACTGTAGGAGGCTGGCCTGGTTTGTAGTGGGTACCTTGGGTACTTACACCAGGTTCAGTTATCCCTTGCTAGTGAATGTAGTAGTGTCCTAGCAGCTTAGGCTGATGGAGTTGGCTATAGCAGAGCAGCTTAGGCTGAACTAGGAGACATGCAAAGTTCATGCAGTACCACTTATAGGTACACAGTACTTAGACACAAGTAAAGACATACTCAGTGTTACCACAAATAAAGGTATTTATTTGGGTGACACAGTACCAAAAATATCGCAGAGACAATACTCCTTCTGGAGGTAAGTATTATACACAATATATATACTAGACACCAAAATTAGACAAGTAAATAGTCATAGAACAATGCAAACAGTAGGAAATCCTATAGAATGCAATGGGAGAAAATAGGTCTAGGGGCAATACAAACCATATACTAAAAAACTGGAATGCGAATCAAGAATTCCCCCCTAGAAAAGTGTAGTGTGTGCAGAATCGCTGGGTGAGTAAGAATACAGTAAAGTTAAGTAAATTACCCCATCCCAGAGCCCAGAAAATCAGGAGTAAAGTACTGCAAGTTTCCTTAGGACACACTACACCTCGTTTTTGGGATCTTGCAGCAGCCAACTAAGTCTGCAAAGAACATCTGCTGGATTATTGGACCTGAAGACCTGCAAAGGAAGGGGACCAAGTCCAGAAGTCGAACGAAGTTCCAGGAAGGAGAGGAGCCCCTGCCAACCCAGAAGAGGGTGCAAAAGAAGAGTCCCTGGTTGGTAGAAGACTGCAAAAGAAATCTCACCGCGTGAAGATCGTTGCAGATGAGATTTTGTGTTGGAAGGCGCCAACAAGCCTTGGCTACTACAAAAGTGCATTTTTCATCAAATGGTGCTGGATGGACCCAGGAGGGACCTGGGGGCCTCAACTCTGTGTGAGGAGGAAGGGGGGCTCTCAGCACTTTAGAGAGCCCTCAGGATGCCAGCAAGCACCCCCAGAAGCCGTAGGATCTGGGTTCAAAGGAGGTGCAAAACGCTGTTGATGCAGCACAACAATAGAAGGTCCCACGCCACCTGAGAACAACTCAGCGAGTTGAGCGTCGCAGGGTGGAGTGCTGGGGACCTGGCCAGACTGCATGAAGGAATTTTCCAAAGACTGCACAGAGGCCTCAGGAGGCGAAGAAGACACAATACACAGGGGTACCGTCGTTCTCGGGGAAGACAAAGGTCTTACCTCCTTCAAATTGCATCAGCAGGACCTCAGGACAGTTTATGTCGATGATGTCCACCCTCTGTGTCCTTAGGAGCACGCTCGTCGCCGTGAGAGGAGTCCCAGGGTACCGGTCGTCGCCTTGGAAGGTGCCTGCTTGGAGCAAGGGAGTGACTCCGACACTCCACAGCAAATTTCTTCGATCCTTCTGGTGCAGGATGAAGACAGGGAGTCCCCAGAGCATGCACTCCGTGGAAACTTTTGCAGTTGCTGACTTGGAACTGAGGTTGCTGAAGAAAAGTGTCTCTTGTAGACCCTTTGTTGCAGTTACAGCGTTTCTTGGAGCAGGCTGCGGTTGATCTAAGGTCAGAACTGTCTGACGTTGTTGCAGAGGATTCCTGAAGGAAACGTGCAAGCAGAATCTGAAGAGAACCCACAGGAGAGACCCTAAATAGCCCTGAGAAGGGGATTGGCTACCTTATCAGCTATGGACCTATCAGGAGGGGTCTCGGACGTCACCTGCTGGCACTGGCCACTCAAAGCAAAGCAAGATGGCTGGAGTCTGGGACACACTGGAGGAGCTCTGGGCACCACCCCTGGGGTGGTGATAGACAGGGGAGTGGTCACTCCCCTTTCCTTTGTCCAGTTTCGCACCAGAGCAGGGGAGAAGGGGTCCCTGAACCGGTGTAGACTGGTGTATGCAAGGAGGGCACCATCTGCGCCCTTCAAAGCATTTCCAGAGGCGTGGGGAGGATACCCCTCCTCAGCCTGTAACACCTATTTCCAAAGGGAGAGGGTGTAACACCCTGTTCTCAGAGGAAATGCTTTGTTTTGCCTTCCTGGGACTGGGCTGCCCAGACTTCAGGAGGGCAGAACCCTGTCTGTGAGATGGCAGCAGCTGTAGTTGCAGTGCAAGCCTCAGAGAGCTGGTTTGGCAGTACTGGCGGTCCATGGTGGAGCTCCCAGGATGCATGGGATTGGACCCCCAATACCATATTTGGATTGGGGGGACAATTCCATGATCTTAGACACCTCACATGGCCATATTCAGAGTTGTCATTGTGAAGCTATATATATGTATTGGCATATATGTAGTGCACGCTTATAATGGTATCCCCGCACTCACAAAGTCTGGGGAATTGGCCGTGGACAACGTGGGGGTACCTTTGCTACCATTGTGCTATGGGTCCAATGTGTCAGTTTTTTATGGGCTGCATCAAAAAATACCTGTGCTGGAACCGGCCCGCCACGCAGTTTACAATGTATGCAGGGTAGGTGCTCCTTCGTAAAAACTTTCTTAGAACTGATGCAATGATATTTACAAGTTTTCCAATATGTGACGCATATTTGAGATGCGTCAATTTTAGCCTGGAATTTGTCCAAATGTCTATGCCTTTTTAATCCAGGCATTGGAAATGACGCATTGGCTTTTCAATAGGAATCTGAGCAGCTGGCGTCACTTTACACACTTAGATATGTCTATATTTCACACCCCCTCTACTAGTAGTGGGCCTGCATGTATGACAATCATGTTGACCAAGCTGGGACCATGGCACTTATGATTTCATCATCCACTGAAGCAAGGCAATGTGACGTTGTGTACTTTTTGTAAGGGACAGGTCAGGATTGTCGCTTCTCTATGGCGGAAGTGGTCCCCAAGTCCACGCCTGCGTGCTGCTAAGGACAACAGGTAAGTACACATATAAGGTAGGTAAAACATGCATTGACACTTCACATTCTAACATATACTTGTATTCACTTACATTACACTGTCACTCACTATGTTACACATACTCAGGCCTCTACATATACATAAGTACACTATGCCCACTCTAATGTGGCACATAGCCATACTGCATACATTACCTCTTACGTCCAGGACCAATGTAAAAGTGTAGAGTCTTTCCATAATTTTAGAGTCTTTTATATTGGGCCCAACACATTACATTACTTGTGTCAGTCAGGACTGACACATCGCCTCTGATTTTTCCACACCACTGAAGTTGCATCAGTTGTGAGGCCAACTTTAGTGATGCGCCACTTTTGGGGCTGATGCATTGCGTCAGAGTTCCCACTGTTCTGTCAGAATTTCTGACGCAACTTGGGTCCTTGTGCCATGGTGCCCTGTGTTGTAAATATAGTCCATCCATGGCATCGTAACCGATGTTTGTGCATCATAACTTTTTGGGATTCATTGCTGCCACAACACAGCAATGCATCAGTTCTTGTAAATATGCCCTTTAGATTTTTGTTGGTTTTTGTTTCCGGTTTAGAGATTTTTTATATCTTTTTTACTTCTTTTTTTAAACAACTCTTTTGGTCATTTTTTTATCTTGCTATTTTTCAGAATGTTTTGCAATTTTCACAACTTAAGGTATTCTTTTTAATGTAGTTAATTTGTCAGTTTTATCTTGGGTTAACCTTTGCATTTTTTTGGGTTACCATTTACTGAAGTGGTGGGATTCACAAGGCTCCCCACTACTACTGAGTTGTAAGAATTATTACCAATTTTATAATTTGTAGGTAGGAGTGTTTTATATGTTGTATCATTTTTATAAATATGTTTCATTGTGTTTGGATTATGATGCTTTTAGGTGATTTGTACTCTGTGTGGCCCTTAACATACTTTTTTATTTGAGTACAATTTGTTTTATTCACTCAAATATAAAAAGATGTGTTTTTTTTGGTGGTGTAGTGGCCTGGTTATAGTAGCATACATGCCATAGAATAAAGTATTCTATTGGTATGATGCTTTTTGTTTATTTGTACTCTGTATGGTGCTTAACGTACTTTTTTAATTGAGTACAATTTGTTTTATTCACTCAAATATAAAAAGATGTGGTGTTTCGGTGGAGTAGTGGCCTGTTTATAGTAGCATACGTGCCATTGAATAAAGTATTCTATTGGTATTCGATTGGTAGTAGTCCTTTGTATAGATTTACTTTTCTTTTTACAAAGAATTTCATGAATGTGAAGGATTTGTTTGGTTACTCTTGATTTTAGCATTTCTGGAAGGGATTGTTGCATTCTTAACGTTTGGAAGCTGTGTTCTTTTGTAAGTATTTCAATTAATTGGAATGTGGTTGGATGCAGTCTGTTGATTGTGGCTTAAAATGAATTGTGCCACCATTCTGCTCCATTGTTTGTTTTAGATTTTTTGTTTAGGTTGCTTTCGTATACGTTCCACCAGTGAATGTGAGGCCTGACTTAGCATCTGTTACCAGAGCAGTGTAGGCAACGATCCGAGGGGGTCATCAAAGTAATGGAAAAGTGGGATTAGATTATTTTCTCTTTCTTTGTAAAATTTACACTGTATGAGGAGGTCATAGTATCTTGTTACTTCTCAGGGTTAAACAAATGCTAGTACAAATAGTTTGGAAATTGGAATGTGCTATTTGTGGAATATATAAATATTTCAGGTGGAGTTTTTTAGCTGATGCTATCAGGGTCTTTTTGTAGTGTAAATAGCACCCCAGTATGTGTGTATTTGAATATGTTTTTGATATTTGGTATATCATAGGAAACTTGAAATCTTTGATCAGTGTAGTGGGTACAGAGTTGGTACATTTTTCTTAAATTATATTAAACATGTCTAAATAGAGGGTCGGCAGTTTATTGGGTAGTAAAGCAAATATTACTGATATATTACATGTAGATGTCCATGGATGGTATACAATTAGTAGAAAGGTGGTGTACAAGTTTCAAATGCACCATCCATGAGCCATATTGGGCTTTGTTTTAATGTTTGCAGGTTTTGTTCTGTAGCAAACATTAAGATGTGTCAATATTTTTATTGTCATGTAGTATGATATTCTCTTTTGTGTGTGTAACTAGTAGGTTGCAAGGGTCCCCTCACACACAGTAACTTTGCAACTAGCCTTCAGTAAATGAAGGTTAGACATATAGGTGACTTATAAGATACTTAGTGCAGTGTATTTCTTTTTGTAAATCTATTTTTGTTGGTTTTAATGCATCCATATAGTGACATCCCAAAACAAAGGCAATGACAGGGAAAAACATACATCAGACAATACAATTGAACAATGCCGCCATGGTTAGACCACTGTAGTGAGAGAGAATATTATCATCAGTAAACCTGTGCATAAGTATAGGAGTATTTGATCGCGGAGAGGTGAGTGTGTAAATCAGCAGTGTACTATAAGCTGCGTGACCTCCTACTCATTGGGAGGCACAACCCTGGGAGGCGCACTGTGTTACTTACTATTCTTGGGGAGCGTGTGCAACAGTGGCTCAAGAATCTAGATCTTGTCCAGTGGGTATCCTTCTAGCAGCAGGGGTCCTTGAGATAGATAGTAGGACAAGGGCTTGTGTGTACCTGACCAACCGAATCACTATAATATATAGCTGATATGTTTTGGTTGCGCTTATGTGCTCACGGAGGGCGCATGTCGTTTTTGGCTTCCAATTTTACAATGAATGCGCCCTACGTTTCGCAGCTCCCTCTGGTTAAGCCTTTACACTGCAATTGGCGCAGCGTCCTCTTGAGACCAATTTGTAAGTCTCGATGCCATTTAACATGGGTTGGGGCATGTGGCGCTTTCCAGTGTGTGGCTACCAGGTGCTTAAATGTGATAAATGCAAGGTCAATGAATCTGTGGATTTGCTTGTCGCCTTTAGCACATTGGCACAGTGTTGATAGACAGGACTCCGGGCTGGGCACTGGAGCGTGATCAGTTATTTTGGAGGTACATTTGATTATTTGTTGCCAAGCAGTGTGCAGTGGTGGGCAGTCCCATACCATGTGATAAAAATGTACTTCTGGTGCTGTAAATCGAGGGCATGTAGGATGTGTCTTGGGGACATACGCTTAATTCTCAGTGGAGAGAGATAGGATTGATGTAAATAATTGAATTGGGTGTAGCGAAGCCTAGGGTCACGTGAAACGTGTTTAACTGTAGAGAGCACTGCAGCCCAGGCCCTGGGGGTGGTGAGTACGCCTTCCCACCTAGCACGAGCTGGTTCTAAGCTCGGGCAAATGCAGTCAACAGAGCACTGTATAGCTTAGATATCATGTGTTTGGTTTCAATTCTGGATAGCATCAGTGTGAGTAGCTGGGTGGATTGTGGTTCCGTGTTCCTCATGTTCTATGTATTCTGAATGAGGTGTCTGATTGCGCAGTATGTCAAAAAAGCGCCTGTGTGTAAGTCCGAGTTGTCCTTCAGCTCATCAAACGTCAATGGTGTGTTTGCTGAAAGAAGTCGCCTGCCCTCTCAAGGTTTGCCCCCCTCCACGGAACCATACTGTGATGCTCAAGCACAGAGCGGGCTTTAGGTAAATGGGATATTATTGTCAGCGGTGAATAGGTATGTTGGGCTCATTGCCGTGTGTGTATCTCAACCAGCATGTTTTATTAGCATCCATTAGGATGTTGTCACTAAGGTGGGGCCGTCTCTTATCACTCATTCAAGTGTGTATATCGGTATCCATGCCAGGGAATTGTGTATAATCAATCAATCACTTGCTAAGGGGGTAGGGGGCTTGCTACTGCTCGAATAACCAGGTCTTGAGACGTTTCCTGAAGGTCAGGAGGTTCTCGGTCAGACGTAGGTTGACTGGTAGGGAGTTCCAGGTTTTGGCGGTGAGGTGGGAGAAGGATCTGCCGCCAGTTGTGGTTTGGGGGAAGCGGGGGACGGTGGCGAGGGCGAGGTTGGTGGAGCGGAGCTGGCGGGTGGGCATGTGGAAGCTGAGACACTCGTGGAGTTAGGCAGGGCCTGCGTTGTGGAGTGCTTTGTGAGCGTGGATCAGGAATTTGAAGATGACCCTCTTGTTGACAGGTAGCCAATGAAGGTCTCTGACGTGGACTGAGATGTGTTCGTGGCGAGGGATGTTAAGGATGAGACATGCGGAGGTGCTCTGAATGCGCTGAAGTTTCCTCTGGAGCTTAGCAGTTGTTCCAGCTTAAAGGGCATTGCCGTAGTCCAGTCTGCTGCTGACGAGGGCATGGGTGACCGTTCTTCTGGTTTCGATGGGGATCCATCTGAAGGTCTTGCGAAGCATGCGGAGGGTGTTGAAACATGAGAATGAGACGCCGTTGACTTGCTGGGTCATGGTGAGCGAAGAGTCCAGTATGAAGCCGAGGTTGCGCGCATGGGTGGTGGGAGTTGGAGCGGCTCCTAGTGTGGCAGGCCACCAGGAGTCGTCCCATGCTGATCGGTTGGAGCCGAGGATGAGGATCTCTGTCTTATCCAAGTTCAGTTTGAGGTGGCTTATCTCCATCCAGTTGGAGATGGCATGAAGTCCGTTGTGGAGATTGGTCTTGGTGGGGTCCTTCGTGAGTGAGAGGATCAGTTGGGTGTGGTCCGCGTAGGAGACGATGTTGAGGCCGTGGGATCGGATGATGTTGGCGAGTGGCGCCTTGTAGATGTTAAAAAGGGTAGAGCTGAGAGAGGATCCTTGGGGGACTCCGCAGATGGTCTTGGTGGCTTTCGACAGGAACGGAGGGAGGAGGACTCACTGAGTTCTGTCGGAGAGGAAGGATGTGATCCAGTCCAGGGCCTTGTGAACACTTTGTTCAGCCGTTCGACGGTCTTGCAACCATTGGAGCGGCCACTTCAGCTGTGCAGCAGCATAATAGAGTTCAAATTT
The DNA here is from genome assembly GCF_031143425.1 of Pleurodeles waltl. Lineage (NCBI taxonomy): Eukaryota > Metazoa > Chordata > Amphibia > Caudata > Salamandridae > Pleurodeles > Pleurodeles waltl. The sequence goes on along the minus strand of NC_090443.1, from coordinate 296,159,123 downwards.
GGGCATGCTCAGGCCACCACCATCCTGTGGCCACTGCGTCGTGGCAAATGCCACGCGTCGTCTGTCCTTCCCTCATAGGAGATCAGTTAATAAGCTCTGCAGTGGTTTAAAGAATGAACGAGGGAGTACTATGGGCAGTGCCGCAAAGTAGTATAATAATATAGTATAATAATCTAGGGAGGATCATCATTTTGGCTATAGCTACTCTGCCCATAGGTGACAACGGTAACATATGAGCGGGTGGCCCGATCAACTTTGCCCTCCTTAAGGTCTTTAATAGAGTGATATACTTGTATCCCTAAGTATTTAAAGGTGGTGTGACACCACTGTAGGTTATAGTCAGGCAGAGTAGGTTGTCTATCCATTGGTACAGGTGATAATGGGAATATACAGGATTTAGTCCAGTTTACTCTTAGTCCAGAGATTGTTGCAAAGGAGTCCAACAAGGACATAACTGCCGGGACTGAGGCAGCGTGGTCCCGCAGATATAGTGAGTCATTGTCCGCGTATAAGGCGTATAATAAGATAATATGGAATGTATGCAGTTCCAATATTCCCCATTGACGCGCACTCTGCCACAGCCGGGCTGCCAGGGGTTCTATCGCTATTGCGGACAGTAAGGGAGAGAGCGGGAACCCCTGTCAAGTGTCCCGGTGTATAGAAATTGTGCCCGATATAATTGGCCCTGTCTTGACTTGAGCCATCGGGTTAGAGTATAGAGTAGTAATCCAGGATATGTATCCTCAGCCGAAGCCCATCCTATTTAAGATTGTGGTGAGAAAGTCCCAGGTTAGGGTATCAAATGCTTTTTCGATATCTAGGGATATGGCCACATTGTGGCAGTTAGTCTCTGTGGAGCCATGGAGGAGACAAAGCCGTCTCCTGATATTCAGGAAGGTGCTCCGTCCAGGGATGAAGCCAGACTGGTCCTCATGTATGAGATGAGGGATTAAGGGGACAAGTCTGTTAGCCAGTATTTTCCCCAGAATTTTGCAATCTGTATTAAGTAGGGAGAGTGGGCGATAAGAACACACGTCCAGAGGATCATGGCCTGCCTTCTGTAAAACTACTATGAAGGCCTTACGCATCGACTCCAGTAAGCAGCACAGTGGGTGCGCCTTCCCTAAACACATCAAGCATGGGCTGCAAAAGGTGGTTCACATTTGCTGCATAATATTTGACGGGCAGGTCGTCTGTGCCCGGGGCTTTATTATGGGCCATTTACACTAAGGTGGTTCGGATCTCCTCTATGCTAATGGGTTCGTCCAGTGCCTGTGCCTGACCTGGTTGTAAACGTTGAAGGGGTAGCGTGTCTATAAACGCAGACAATTGCCCTGGTGTGGGTGAGGTAGCCGCATATAGTGATTGATAGTAGGTATAAAAGGCAGTGTTTTATGGTCCCCTGTGTATTAACCATTGTGCCTGAGTCCAGTCTGATTGCCCTAATAGGGAAGCGCTGTGGCGTATCCCGCAGCAGCCACGCCATTAGGCGGCCCGATCTGTCTCCCTCTGCGTACTTTCTTGTCATATAGTGTCTGTAGTCATATGTGCCCAACTGAATTTCTGCTTCCCTGTATGCAGTACTTATATCACGAAGACCCTCATGGTCATCTTTTCCGTTGGCTACTTCCACCTTCTTGTCGCGCAGCTTAACCTCCAATGCAGACACTTCATGGAGCAATACATGTCTAACGCCCAAGGAGGCAGACATGCAGTGTCCGCCCACCACTACCTTGTGTGCATCCCATTCAATGGCACAGCAAGGCGTTGAGTTATTATTCTGTGCAAAGTATGTGGATATGCATTCAGCTAGTTCCCCGCGAAAGCGCCAAGTTGGTATTTTTTTGAAAACGTCCGGTCCCTGCAGAAAGTCACCCTCAAGGGCCAGTGATCAGACAAGGTGCGAGCCAGATAAGCAGAGCAGTGTACTCTCTGAATCATGGGCACTGGCGCTAGCAGTAAATCTATTCTAGTGTGGAGGTAGTGGACCGGAGAGTAGAAGGAGTATTCACGTCCCATTGGGAATCCCTGCCTCCATAAGTCGTTTAATCCGCTTTCTGACCCCCAGGCTGTGAACTCTTGAGTGGTATATCTACTGAGCGCGCTTGGAAGCGGAGGGAAGGAATGATCTAGTATGACATTAGGTACACAGTTGAAGCGACCTCCCCATAGACTCTCCCCAGCGGGATTGCGAAGCACACCAGGTGTCAGTGTGTTTAGGAAGCTCCCCTGATTGACATTGGGCACGTATAATCCTACAAGTGTCAGGGGTGCACCATCTTGATGGCCCTCAATTACTACGTACTGACCATTAGGGTCTTCCTGCGTGCGGTCCGCCACATACGGTACTCCAGGTGCTGTGATGCTATTAATTGTGTTTGACCAATGACTTTGTGTTTCACCATTGCGCACATTAGTTGCTCAATGTTCACCAGTAGTACATTATATGTTGTGTTCAGTTTAGCTGCCTATTGGCTTTAACGTGGCATTAGACATTATATTTGGTATTTGGGTTAGCTGCCTATTGGCTTTGACATGGCATTAGCCATTACTTTCTGTATTCAGTTTAGCTGCCTATTGGCTTTGACATGACATTAGACATTACATTTGATATTTAGGTTAGCTGCCTATTGGCTTTACCGTGGAGTTAGACATTGCAGTTGAGCTGTGTTTTTCCAAGCTGTGTTTTTCCACATGATAGACCAAGCTGTGTTTTTCACACCAGACCTTAGCTGATAAGAGTGCGTAGATTTTGTGTTTACCTCTCAATCCAGTCTGAGAACGAGTGAGGCTCGGAGAATTGGCCACTCTCCAAGTTTCTTTGGTTCTCACACTGAGTTTGCTTTTAAGGATGACTCTGTACTAAAGCAGAGTTTGATTGAAGCTATCTTGACTTCAGACAGGAACGGAGACGTCAGTTGCCTGTCTCCCGCTTGGGTAGAAAATCTCTTTCTCGCAGTTGAACCGGAGTCATCAACTTGCAGACCTCAGAAAGATGAAGCATAGGGATAGGCCCTACAGCCCTACGGTGATGCAATTGTAACTTTTATGCGTTGCTTTGAAGTTATGCTATAATATAATCACATGTATTTGCTGTGTACATTGCAATTGAGAAGTACTTTGATATATTTTGCTTTCATTGCTGCGACTACTTTTGAACGTGTGCTTCCAACCTACTAATTTAGTCTCTCAGAACCTCGTGGTGAAGTAATAATAACAATAAATGTCTTCTGGCCTCTGATGTGTATGTTTCCTGCAGCATGGCTAGGTGTACCTGATGGTGTTTCAGATATGTGTGAATGCGATGTCTTTTACGTGGTGTTGCCATACCCCGCATGTTCCATGTCATCACATTGTAACGTGTCGTAAACGTTTGTGCTGGTGTAGCTATGTGTGTATAATGATCCAGAGGTGCCCTGATTTCACCGGCCTCCTCCCCTGCTCAATTCTAACGATGATGGAGTGCATTTTACATGATGCGTTACCCTTCAACGTGTGTCTGCTGTCTCTCCCCTCTCTCAATTAACATACAATGGGTGGCTGCAGTAACAAAGTAAACACATCAGAGTGAGATAAGTACAAAGGACAGCCGAACAAGGGCCATAAAGAGTACTTCAAAAACAACATTAAACTATAACATTGTGGCCTAGGAGCATGCATAAGGGTCAACTGGTCCATATGGTATAGTTTGGGGGGGGGGGGGTGAGTGCCCTGCGTGCTATCCCAAGCGCTAGGCCCAAAGAATAATGAGCTTAGCCCTCCCGCCCCTCTGTGCATTTATGGAGCCCGGGTCACACCAGCCAGCCATTGGGGATGCGCCCCAGGCCGCAGAACATCCACCATGAAATAATGCAGTGGTGTCCGCGGCAAAGCAGGTACAAAGCGCCAACAACCTGTGGCGATCTTCATTCCCCTAAAGTTTATGTCAATGCAGCCGAGCCGAGCGGCCATGCTTTTCTTCATGAGGTTGATCAGACAGGCACCAGCAAACTTAGTGCTGAAACAAGAGCATGTGTTCTCTAAGGTCATCGGCTGATCGCGGAGTGAGTGGTGGCCTCTGGTTAGAGCTCTCCGAGTCACTGTGAGCTGTTCGTTCAGAGTCTGAGTCTGGGGACTCCCGCAGTGTCGCAAACGGGTTGGAGGTAAGCTGTGTGGTCTCGAGAAGTGCGTGGGTTCTTTCCTTGTCAACTTGTGCTGGCGTGGGCTTGGTTCCAGCCCCATGCGACGTTTATGTTTCCTCTCTGGATTCAGCAATTGCTCCACAGTGTCTTCCTTATGCGGTGGCTCAGCCAGGCCCTTGGTGTGGAGCCAAGTCCAGACGTATTCAGGGGTCATGAATATATGAGTTTTTACACCGTCTTGTACTCGCAGTTTCGCTGGGTATAGAAGGGCATACTTGAGATTGTGTTCACGGAGACGTTGTTTCGTCCCAAAGAACGAACTACGTTTCTTTTGGACGTCTGCCGTGAAATCGGGGTAGGCAGTAATGTTCGGTCCTTTGAAGTTCCATGGCCCATGTGACTGGGAGAGTTAGAGCACCAGGTCCCTGTCACGATAATGAAAGAGGGGAGCTATCAATGGTCTCAGGTGGGCACCGGGTGGATGCGGTCTGCCCGGCACTCTGTGGGCCCTTTCTATAGAGAAGAACTTTGTTACTTTATCTCGCAAGACTGTTTCCATGATCCATTTTTCCAAAAACAGTTCAATGTTAGGCCCCTCCGTAAATCGCACCAACAGGATATTATTGCGCCTTAATCTCGCTTCCGTGTCTTCAGCTCTACGCTCTAATGAAGTCACCTCCGTGCTCAGTTGTCGCATGTGATCCTGCAGGCCCCAGATCATTGGGCGACATGCAGCTATATCTGATTCAACTTCTCGGACCCTCTCGGCCAGATTACGGTTGTCCGCTCGTAGTAAATTAACGTCCTGTATGACAGCATCGATTTTTGACTCTAGGGATATTTTAGTGTCTAGTATGGCCTGCAACACCTTATCAAATTGAGAGGAGTGATTCTGAAGGGTAGCTTCCGTTTATTGGAAGGCATGTGCTGTCCCGTCTGTTATCCCTGGAGTGTTGGGGGGTTGGCATCTTCGCAGCACTAGTTCTGGTCGCTTTCAGTTTGCCCATCGGATTACTTGGCGATGGGGGCCTCTCCCAGCAGGTAGGTCAAAGACTGACAAGTGGGTGCGATTATCTCTTGGGCAGAGGTCAACAGCCACTCTCAGGGGAAAAGCGGCGCGATCAAACACTGCTCCGGCGTCCAGGGCCCCGCCGGTCTCACTTCCGCACACCAAGATTCAGTCAAGAGGGCTGGCGGCAACCAAGTGGTGCAGCACGGGAGTGGGTGATAGCTGTCAGGAAACTCACTTGTTCTTCAAATTGGCTCCTTATAATTTGCCCTCCTTATTGCCGCTGGTGGCACAGACGAGCAGGCTGTAGGTGCACCGGTTGACGAGCTATCATGTGTTTTGGAGCCACACTGCAATGTCATGCCCCATGACCGTGTGGCGTAGTCATCGTCGCAGGAGCACCCAAGGTCACACATGTCCCCAGGCTGTGCGCAAACTTAGAGCCAGCGAGCCCCGTTACTTTAAGGAGAGATTCGCCACTACCCACCTCCAGGGTCCAGCGAAGGTGCTTGCACTCCGTCCAGGCACCGGAGACAATGTGGGGGCCACAAGGCTGTGTCTTCGGGGGACTCCTGGATCCAGGCGCACAGGTGGTAACGCCGCTGTCTCGTGTGCTTCCGCGGCTACCTTTGCAGCAATCCACCAGATCAGAAGTTGGTGAGAGGCAGCTGGGACGTCGTGGAGCAGGCCGATGAGCCTTGCAGTAAAGACGCGTCCAGACCCGCACTACTAGCCGAAGGGTGCCTCGGCTCCAGTGCGCTCTGCAGAGTATTCAGTTATAATCCGTCAGGTCTGCGACCGTCCTGGGGGGATCGGGCGTGTGTCAGCAGACGGGAAGGCACAGCAGGCTCCATAAGGCAGGATATTTAATATGGCTGAGTGCAGAGCTCTGATTTAAGCTGCCGCTCTGGTCGCCATGTTTTACACGGCCCTTTTTGCAGTGTAAAATGGCTGTGAAATAGTGTGTTCACTATTTCACTCAGGCTACAATGGCAGTCCTGAAGAAAGGTTAATATAAACTCCTTATGGGTGGCAAAAGAAATGCTGCAGCCCACATGGATCTCCTGGAACCCCAGTGCCCTGGGTACCTATGTACCAAATACTAGGGACTTAAAAGGGGGGTCCAGTGTGCCAATTGAAATTGGTAAATGAGGTCACTAGCCTATAGTGACAAATTTAAAAGCAAAGAGAGCAGAAGCACTGAGGTGGTTCTGGTTAGCAGAACTTCAGTGACACAGTCAAGCATACTGACAACACATATAGGCCACAAACTATTAGCACTGGGGGTCCTGGCTAGCAGGATTCCAGTGAGACAGGCAAAACACACTGACAAACAGGCGGAAATTGGAGGTAATATGCCAAGAGAGATGGTACTTTCCTACATGAGGTCACCTATTTGGTAGACCTTGGCACTGCCAGAAGTCCCCTTAGGGTACTTAATGTCAACCGCCTTAACCCTACTATGATAGGGCAGATTTAACCCTTCTCATGGCCACAGATGAAAGTCAGGAGGAAGAGAGTGACCCTCTCCCTGACCTCTTCTCCAACACTGAAGCTGATCGCTTAGTGGAAGGAGATGTGCTTGCAAACTGCCTCACAACAGAGCAGAAGGAGGACTGCAAGAATTTACTAGGCCAATTTTCTAACCTCTTTTCACTCACACCTGGTACCACTACTTGGTGTGATCATACCATTGATATTGGAGACAGTTTACCTGTCAAAAGTAAGATTTATAGGCAGCCTGACCATGTCAGAGACTGTATTAAGTCTGAGGTGCAGAAAATGTTGGACCTAGGTGTTAGTACTCAGATAGCCAGCTCAGTGGTGCTTGTCCCCAAATCTCATAGCAAAGAAGGGAAGAGAGAAATGAGGTTTTGTATGGACTATAGAGGGCTCAATACTGTAACTAAAACAGATGCTCACCGTATACCCAGGGCAATCAATCAATCATTGTATTTGTAGAGCGCACTACCACCCGTGAGGGTCTCAAGGCCCTGGGGGAGGGGGGGGGGAGGAGGAGTGCTGCTACTGCTCAAATAGCCAGGTTTTGAGCCGCTTTCTGAAAGTCAGCAGGTCTTCGGTCTGTCGTAGGGGCAAGGGAAGGGTGTTCCAGGTCTTGGCCGAGAGGTGGGAGAAGGATCTGCCTCCGGTAGTCGCTCTTTGGATGCGGGGGACGGTGGCAAGGGTGAGGTCGGCTGAGCGGAGTTGGCGGGACGGGGTGTAGAAGGTGAGTAGTCTGTTGAGGTAGGCTGGACCAGTGTTGTGGAGTGCCTTGTGTGCTTGGGTGAGGAGCTTGAAGGTTATCCTCTTGTTGACGGGGAGCCAGTGTAGGTCTCTCAGAAGGGGAGTGATGTGACTGTGGCGGTGGGCATTGAGGATCAGTCGTGCGGAGGCATTTTGTATGCGTTGCAGTCGTTTGAGGAGTTTGGCCGGGGCTCCTGCGTAGAGGGTGTTTCCGTAGTCAAGTTTGCTGCTGATGAGGGCTTGGGTGACTGTTCTTCTTGTATCTGTGGGGATCCATCTGTAGATCTTGCAGAGCATGCGGAGGGTGTTGAAGCAGGATGAGGAGGCGGCGCTGACTTGCTTGGTCATGGAGAGTGTTGAGTCGAGGATGATGCCTAGGTTCCGTGTGTGGTTGGTGGGTGTTTGGGCTGCTCCCAGAACGGTCGGCCACCAGGAGTCATCCCAGGCTGAGGGGCAGATGAGCTCGTAGATACACTGGCCTCTGCCAAGTATAGTAGCACCTTTGATTGGACTGCAATGTATTGGCAAATCAAGTTATCAGAGGATGCTAAGCCAAAGACTGCATTTTCAACCATTGGAGGGCATTATCAGTTTACAGTTATACCCCTTGGTTTGAAAAATGCACCTGCCACTTTCCAGAGGCTGGTGAACACAGTCCTCCAAGGTCTGGAAGCTTTCAGCGCAGCATACTTAGATGATATTGCTGTATTTAGCTCCACCTGGGATAACCACCTGGTCCACCTGTAGAAAGTTTTGAAGGCCCTACAAAAGGCAGGCCTCACTATCAAGGCTTCAAACTGCCAGATAGGGCAGGAGAAAGTGGTTTATCTGGCCTACCTGGTAAGTGGAGAAAAGATTGAACCACTACAGGGGAAGATACAGATTATTTTAGACTGGGCTCCCCCACTTTCCTCTGCCAGTTCAGAGCCTTTCTTGGTCCCACTGGGAATTACAGAAGGTTCATTAAGAACTAGGGCTCCATTGTTGCCCCTCTTAATGACCTAACCTCTAAAAAGAGGCCTAAAAAGGTATTGTGGACAGCCAGCTTTCAAAGAGCTTTTGAGGAGCTTAAGCAGGCTATGTGTACTGCACCTGTCCTAAAAAGCCCAAATTACTCTAAAAAATGAATTCTCCAGACAGATGCATCTGAACTTAGTGTTGGGGCAGTGGCTGTCACAACTGAACTCAGAGGGCCAGGATCAACCTGTTGCTTTTATCAGTAGGAAGTTGACCCCTTGAGAAAAGCGTGGTCAGCCATAGAGAGAGAGGCCTTTGCTGTGGTCTGGGCCCTGAAGAAGTTGAGACCATACTTATTTGGGACACACTTCATTGTTCAGACAGACCACAAACCTGTCTTATGGTTAAAACAGATGAAAGGAGAAAACCATAAATTGTTGAGGTGGTCCATTTCCCTACAATGGAACTTAGATCTGGGAATAACCACTCCAATGCAGATGGACTCTCCAGATATTTCCACTTAGACAATGAAGACTCATCTGGGGTTAGGTTAGCCCTACTGCCCCTCGTTTGGGGGAGGGGGTTGTGTAGGAAGGTACCATCTTTCTTGGAATGTTACTCCCAATGTCAGCATGTTTATCAGTGGGTTTTGCCTGTCTCACTGGGATCCTGCTAGCCAGGACCCCAGTGCTCATAGTTTGTGGCCTGTGTGTAATGTCAGTATGCTTGACTGTGTCACTGAAGCTCTGCTAACCAGAACTCCAGTGCTTATGCTCTCTTTGCTTACCAAATTTGTCACTATACATTACTGACTCCATATTCCAATTATGATTGGCACACTGGACCCCCTTATAAGTCCCTAGTATATGGTACTTGGGTACCCAGGGCATTGGGGTTCCAGGAGATCCTTATGGGCTGCAGCATTTCTTTCGCCACCCATAAGAAGCTCATACAAACCTTTCATCAGGACTGCTACTTTCTTTTCTCTAAAAAGTTAGGCCAAGTAGTTTGCTAACTTTTTTACTCTTCTCCCTTACCTCTTTCCTTCACTATGTCTGTTGTAGAGGCTGCCTCTAGGGTTGTAAAGACAATTTATGAAAGCTTGCATTTCAAATGTTTGAGGGGTCAATGCTTAGAAAGAAGTTTAGGTATTGGGTAGACCCCCAAAAACGAATTTCTCTTGAATCTCTTCCTGCATGATGACCAGGAACATCCTACTGGTCAGGTACAGTCAGAGGGGAGGGAGATTTCACTCAGGTAGATTCAGGAGACCATTCTGAAGATCCACAGGCGGGTCTTTCCACAGATCTTTCCATAAACAAACCTCCTAGTGCGGCTGGTAGTGGGAAGCGGTCACACACAGGTAGGGCACCCTTCAAACCTAGTCACTAGAGTTACTCAAGTTAGGGAAAGGTCTTCCACTACTAATTCCCATGTCAATTCTGTCTCAGAGGTGTCACACACATCCAACCCTGAGGATCAGTCCCTAGATAGGAAACTCAGAAAGCTGAAGTTGGAGGGGGCCAGACTGAAGTTACAGCTACCACAGCTGGCTTTAGACAGGGAATCCCTGGCTGTTCAAAGGGAAAGGCAGGGGTTGGTGTTAGTTCCCCATGGTGGCAGCAGCAGTAGTTTCAGGAACCCCAGTGTCAGAGAACATACATTTGATTCCAGAAACCTGCACAAGGTTGCCCCCCTTACAAGGATGGCGATGACATTTAAAAGTGGTTTGCAGCACTTGAGAGGGCCTGTAAAGTTCAGAGGGTCCCTCTAGCACAGTGGGCTGCTATCCTGTGGTTGTCTTTCACTGGCAAGGGGAGAGACCAACTCCTTATTGTCAGAGAAGATGACTCAGACAACTACCATGTTCTGAAAAGTGCACTCTTGGATGGATTAGGCTTAACTACTGAACAATATAGAATCAAGTTCAGAGAAACCAGACACGAGTCTTCACAGGATTAGATAGACTTTGTAGACTGTTCAGTGAAGGCCTTAGAAGGTTGGTTAAATGGCAGTAAGGTGACTGACTATGAAAACTTATATAATCTGATTTTGAGAGAGCATATTCTTAACAATTGTGTGTCTGATTTGTAGTACCAGTATCTTGTGGACTCAGATCTAACCTCTCCCCAAGAATTGGGAAAGGCAGACAAATGGGTCAGAACAAGTGTGAGCAGAAAAGCTCATACGTGGGTGACAAGAACAGCAAAAAGAAAGATGGTGAGAAATCTCAGGACAAGCATGGGGATAAAAGTAAGCACAAAGATCCTCCTTCAGGTCCAAATCACTCCTCTGGGTGTGGGGATAAATCGTCTTCCTCTTCTTCTCACTCTGCACACAATAAAAAGCCCTGGTGCTATGTGTGCAGAGGTAAAGGCATAGGCCAGGGGATAAGTCTGCCCAGGTAAAGCCCCTGAGCCTACCACTACTAATACATCAAACTCTAGTGCCCCTAGTAGTAGTGGTAATAGTGGTGGGACTACTGGCAATAGTCAAACTAAGGGTGTAGTTGGGTTCACTTTTGGCTCCATCATAGAAACCCATCTAGGCAAGAGTAGTGTGTAGAGGGGTGCTGGGAGTGTACGAAAACACCAAAGTTAAGTAAAGTACCCCAACCCAGAGCCCAGGAAAACAGGAGTAAAGTACAGCAAGTTTCCTCTGCACACACTAGAAGTAGTGATATTATGCAAAAACCAAGCAAGACTGCAAGACACCAACAATGGTTTCCTGGACCTGAAGACCTGCAGACAGAGGAGCCCAAGTCCAAGGACAGCTGAAGAGTCCAGGAAGAACAGGAGCCCCTGCTGACCTGGATGAAGATGCAAAAGTGGATTCTCCAATTAGAAGAACGTCAGAAATGCACCAAAGAAGACAGCTGCGGGGTCCTGCTTGGTGCAAAAGATGTCCCACGTCGAGTCATTGGAGGCAGGCTGGGTTTCGTCTATTGGATTCCGCCAACAAGCCTTGGCTCACACAAATGTCGTGGTAGGTGGGAAAAGGTGCTATCTGGGCCCAGGAGGGACCTGGGTGCCTCAACTTGGACTGAGGAGACAGAGGGGGCAGTAGCAATTTAGAGAGCCTTTAGAGGACCAGGCAGCAGCCACAGGAGTCCCAGAACACGGGGACAAAGGAGTTGCAGAATGCGGTCATCGCAGCACTACAGAGGGATCCCACGCCGCTGCAGAGCAACTCATTCAGCTGACCGTCGCAGGATAGAGTGCTGGGGACCTGGGCTACGCTGTGCATGAAGGACTTTTGGAACAAATGCACAGAAGCCCAAGGAGCTGCAGAATATGTGGTGCACAGGAGTACTGTCTGGCTCGGGTAGGCAAGCTCTTACCTCCACCAAATTTGGACAGCTGGACCTTTGGACAGTCAGGGTGACTTCGGTCCACCACCTGTGTTCCAGGTCCACGCTCGTCATCAGGAGAGGGGACCCAGAGTACCAGTCGTCGCTACAGAGAGGTGCCTGCTGAAGCAGGGAAGTGACTCCGTCCCTCCACTGGAGATTCCTTCGGTCCTTCTGGTGCAGAATGAAGACAGGCAGTCCTCAGAGAATGCACAAACTGGAAACTGTTGCAGTTGCTGACTGGAGCTGAAGTTGCAGGGTCACATTAGCCTTCTTGGATACTTTGTTGGAATTACAGCGGTTCCTGGAGCAGTCTGCGGTTGATCCGATGGTCAGAAGCTGAAGCAGAGGATGCAGAGGATTCCTGGAGGAGACTTGCAAACCAAATCTGAGGAAACACCCAGAGGAGAGACCCTAAATAGACCGGTAAGGGGGATTGGCTACCTACCCAGGTATGCACCTATCAGGAGGGGTCTCTGACGTCACCTGCTGGCACTGGCCACTCAGATGCTCCCAGAGTTCCCTGACCATCCTGACAACAAGATGGCAGAACCCAGGAACACTCCAGAGGAGCTCTGAGCACCACCCATGGGGGGTGATGGACAGGGGAGTGGTCACTGCCCTTTCTTTTGTCCAGTTTTGTGTCAGAGCAGGGACTGGGGGTCCCTGAACTGGTGTAGACCGGCTTATGCAAGGAGGGCACCATCTGTGCCCTTCATAGCATTTCCAGAGGTTCTGGGAGAAAACACCTCCCATGCCTGTAACACCTATTTCCAAAGGGAGGGGGTGTAACACCCCTCTCCTAAAGGAAATGCATTGTTCTGCCTTCTTGGGATTGAGGTGCTCAAGCCCCAGGAGGGCAGAAGCCTGTCTGTGAGGTGGCAGCAGCTGGGGCTTCAGTGGAAACCTCAGAGAGCTGGTTTGGCAGTACTGGGCGTCCATGGTGGAACCTCCAGGGTGCATGGAATTGTGCAACCATATTGGAATCAGTATTGGGGTACAATTCCCAGTTGTTAGACACCTTACATGGCCATATTTGGAGTTACCATTGTGAAGCTGTGCATAGGTATTGACCTATGTACAGTGCACACTTAAAATGGCGTACCCGCACTCACGAAGTCCAGGAAAATGGGCCTGGACAACGTAGGGGCACCTCTACTAGTGCAGGGGTGCCCTCACACACAGGTACTTTGCACCCAGCCTTCAGGGTTTGAAGGTTTGATATATAGGTGACTTATAAGTGACCTGGTGCTGTGAAAATGGATGTGAAATAGTGCATGCATATTTCACACAGGCTGCAATGGCAGTCCTGAAGAAGCCTTTGCATGGTCTCCTTATAGGTGGCAAAAGAAATGCTGCAACCCATAAGGATCCCCTGGAACCCCAATGCCCTGGGTACCTAGGTACCATATACTAGGAACTTATAAGGGGGGGGGGGTCAAGTATGCCAATTTGGAGTGAAATACTGGGTTACCAGTATGTAAGTCCAAATTTGGAACCATGGAGAGCATAAGCACTGGAGTTCTGATTAGCAGGACTCCAGTGACACAGTTAAGCAGACTGACAAAAACAGTGAAACAGACTGACAAGTAGGGCACAAACCATGAGCACTGGGGTCCTGGTAGCAGGATCCCAGTGACACAGTTAAGACACACTGACAAACAGGCCAAAAATGGGGGTAACCATGCTAGAAAGAGGCTACTTTCTCAGTCTGTTCCTGGGATCCTATATCAAGACAGGGCTGCTGTCCTAAGGATTGCAATGCTAGACAGGGGTGCTGTCTAAGCAAGGCTAGAGCAGGACAAAACGTTTGTCCCCAAGCTCTAAGAGAGGACAGGGTTGCTGTCCCTCTTGAGATGGAGCGGGGTAGGGCTGCTGTCTTAAAGGCTCCACATAAGGACAGGGCTGCTGTCCTATGCCTTTAGAGGTGTTGGTGGGGTGTTGCTCTAAAGTTTCTCTTGGAGGGCTGGAGTGTTGCTCCAAATTTACCAAAACAGTGCAGGTATGCTTATCTGTTTCAGTGTTTTCACAGAGAGGGACTTTTACCTCTGGGAGTCTACCTGTCGTAGCTGTGGACTCCCTTGGTACAGTATTCACCTTAGGAGAGGACTTTCCCCCCACAGGAATGGTATACTTAGTGGTAGGGTGGGGAAGGAATACTTTGATACCCTTTTTACCTGTGGGGCGAGAAGGATCCTGAGGCTTCAGGGCTCCTTCTCTTCTTTGCTTTTAAATTTCACTTGAAATGAGAGAAGGGAATTCCTCAGGGATACCCAGCATGGATGCATGGGACCTAAACTCTACCCTAGCCCAACCTGAGGCCTCTAGGGCATTACCTAAGAGGCAGTCTAAAGGCAAGCTAGGTGACACCACTACATGCTTTGGGCCAGTAACTACACCCTAACGAAGTTGCACTACAACTAAGGGGAGAGACTGAGTGGAGTAATCTACATCAGTAACCTGGTACTTCTGTCCAAGGAGGTGTTGTGCAGGTGACACCAGGTTTTCAGTCACCAAAATGATACTGGCACCTGCGTCCCTGTAGGCCTGGGCTTTAACACCATTTATTTCAATTGACTGCTTGTACTTGTCCATGTTAAGGGGACAAGCAGCCAAGGTGGCAAGGCCAATGCCACCAGGTGAGACAGAAACTGTCTTGGGGGTTTCTACACCTACCCCAGTGTCTTTAATGGACCCAAACGTGATCCCAACTAGACCTTAGTTTGACAATTGCCAGTAGTCCCTCCACTATTACTACTCCTACCAGGGGCACTAGAAGTTGAAGTGGGTGTATTAGTGGTGGTAGGCTCAGGGGCTTTACCTGGACAGGACGTATCCCCTGGCCTATGGCCTTTACCTCTGCACACCATAGCACCAAGGCTTTTTATTGCGTGTAGAAGAGGAAGAAGAAAAGGTTTTATCCCCACCCCAGAAGAATGTTGTGAACCGGATGAGGAATTATTATGTGTGTCTCCATGCTTGTCCTGAGATTTTTCACCATATTTCTTCTTTTCTTTGTCACTCCTTGTAGGAGCTTTTCTGCTCACCCTTGTTCTGACCCGTTTGTCTGCCTTCTTTCCCAATTCTTGGGGAGTGGTCAGATCTGAGTCTACCAACTACTGGTGTAACAAATCAGACACACAACTATTCAAACTATGCTCTCTTAATATCAGAATATATAGACCCTCATAGTTAGACACTTGGTTGCCATGTAACCAACCTTCTAAAGCTTTGACAGAACAGTCCACAAGGTCAACCCAATCTTGTGAAGATTCTTTCTTGGTTTCCTTGATCTTAATTCTGTATTGCTCTGTGGTGAGCCCAAAACCATCAATGAGTGCATTTTTCAGAATGTAATTGTCTGAATCCTCCTCCCTAACAGTGAGGAGTCTGTCCCTCCCTTTATCAGAGAAGGACAACAAAAGAATAGCAGCCCACTTCCTATGAGTTACCCTCTATACTTTACACACACCCTCAAGTGTAGCAAACCAATTTTGGATATCATCCCCCATCTTGAATGGGGGAATAATTTTGTGTAAGTTTCTTGAGTCAGTGGTGTCGTCCCTGACCCCAAAACGTCTGAAACTACTATTGCTGCTGCCACCATGGGGAACTAACCCCAACTCCTGTCTTTCCCTGTCCACCGCTAAGGCTTCCCTATCTAGGGCCAACTGTTGCTGTTGCAGCCTCAGCCTAGCATCCTCTAATCTCAGCTTTCTGAGTTCCCTGTCTAGGAAGTTATCCTAGGATTGGATGAGTGGGACCCCTCAGAGACTGAAGTGACATGGGAATGAGCAGAGGCAGTTCTTTCCCTAGCTTTTGTAACCCTAGTAACCTGGCCTGTAGGCGTGAAGGGAGCTCTACCTGTGTGTGAACCCCTCCCACTGCCAGCTACACTAGATGGTTTGCTAGGGGGAAGATTTTGTGAAGGTCCCTCCCCTAAATCCTCAGGCTGCTCCCCTAATTCTAATGGGTTAGAATCCCCCTCTCTCTCCTCCTCCTGTTTACCAGACTGCTCCTGGTCATCCTGGAGAAGGAGATTTAAAGGGAAATCCTTCTTAGGGTTCTTCCCTATCTCTAGGCTTCTCTCTGAGCAGAGCCTCCTCAAACCTTTAAAAGTTTGGTTCTCATAAGAGGTTTTTATGACCCTAGGGGTGGCCTCGGAGGAAGACAGAGTGATAGAAAGGTAGAGTAAAGTGAAAAGAAAGAGAAAGACCTACTTTACCTAACGTTTAGAACGTTTTAAAGCAAGTATAGAGCTCCAGGTATAGAGTACACTTTGTCACCGGTGCTTTCCGCAAGAGAGTGATAAGGCAATTGATAGTACTTATCCCACCGCTGCACCACCAATGTAGGAGGCTGTCCTGGTTTGTAGTGGGTACCAAAGGTACATACACCTTATACAAGATCCAGTTATCCCTTACTAGTGAAATGTAGTCAGTGTCTAGAAGCCACTCTGTCTAGAGGTAGCTGTAGGCAGAGCAGCCAAGGCTGAACTAGGAGACATGCAAAGCTCTTGCAATACCCCTGTAGTCACACAGTACTCGCACACATGAAAGACAATACTTAGTGTTACAAAAATAAAGGTACTTTATTTCAGTGCCACAATGCCAAAAATACCTTAGAGACAATACTCCCTTAGGAGGTAAATATTATAGACAATATATACACTAGTAACCAAAAACATGGAAGTAAATAGTCAGAAACCAGTGCAAACAGTGAAAATCACAATAGGTTGCAATTGGCCAAGGGGGGACACAAACCATATACTGAAATATTGGAATGAGAAATTTGGCTTCCCACCTAGGCAAGTGTAGTGTGCAGAGGGGAGCTGGGAGTGTAAGAAAGCACCATAGGTAATTAATAGACCCCACCCCAGAGCTCAGGAAAACAGGAGTAAATCACAGTAAGTTTCCGGAAACACACAAGAAGTTGTGATAGATTATGCAAGAACCAGAAGAAACTGCAAAACACCAATGATGGATTCCTGGACCTGAAGACCTGTGGAAGAAGGGGACCAAGTCCAAGAAGCACTGAAGAGTCCAGGGAGAACAGGAGCCCCTGCTAAGCCGAATGAAGGTGCAAAAGAAGAACCACCAGAGAGTAGACAAAGTCAGTATTGCACCAAAGAAGAAAGATGCGGGTTCATGGTTGGTGCAGAAGATGTCCCATGCCGGATAGATGAATGCAGTCTGGTTTGTGTCGAAGGA
The DNA here is from genome assembly GCF_031143425.1 of Pleurodeles waltl. Lineage (NCBI taxonomy): Eukaryota > Metazoa > Chordata > Amphibia > Caudata > Salamandridae > Pleurodeles > Pleurodeles waltl. The sequence goes on along the minus strand of NC_090443.1, from coordinate 296,142,233 downwards.
TTCCGCCAACGAGCCTTGGCACATGCAAAGCTCGCGGTTAGCGGAAAATGGCGCTGCCCAGGACCAGGAGGGACCTGGTGGCATCTACCAGGAGGGGGAAATAGAGGGGGCTTTCAGCAACTCAGAGAGCCCTCAGAAGACCAGGCAGTGTGCACAGGAGTCCCATAGCACAGGGACAAAGAAAGTGCAAATGGAGGCCCACGCAGCACAACACAAAGGATTCCCACACCGGCGGAGAACCACTCAGGAAGCTGTGCGTCGCAGGATGGAGTGCTGGGGGCCTAAGCTGTGCATGAAGAACTTCTTGGATGGTCGCACACAAGCCTTAGCAAGATGCAAGTCACACGGTGTACGGGGGTACTATCTTGTGTGGGGAGGCAAGCTCTTACCTTCACCAAAGTTGGACATCTGGACGTTGGGACTGTTGGAGTCTCTTTAGTCCACCACCCATGTTACTGGATCCCCACCTGTTGTCTGGAGAGGGGACCCAAGACACCGGTCGTCGCTACAGAGAGGTGTCTGCTGAAGCAGGGAAGTGACTCCGTCACTACACAGGAGATTCCTTCAGTTCTTCTGGTGCAGGCTGAAGACAGGCAGTCCTCGGAGGTTGCGCGACCTGTAAACTGTTGCAGTTGCTGGCAGGAGCTGAAGATACATTATTGCAGAAGTCATCTTTGCTTCTGTGTTACAGTTTTGTAGAGTTCCTGGAGCGGTCATGGACTGTTCCGTTGGTAGAAGATGAAGTAAAGGATGCAGAGGATTCCTGCTGGAGTCTTGCAAACCCGAATCTGAAGAAACACCCAGAGGAGATACCCTAAATAGCCCTGAGAGGGGGATTGGTCACCTAACCAAGTAAGCACCCATGAGGAGTGGTCTCTAATGTCACCTGCTGGCACTGGCCACTCAGATGCTCCTAGAGTGCCGCACCACCTTGGAATCCAAGATGGCAAAACCCAGGGACACCCTGGAGGAGCTATGGACACCACCCCTGGGGTGGTGAAGGACAGGGGAGTGGTCACTCCACTTTCCTTTGTCCAGTTTCGCACCAGAGCAGGGAATGGGGGTCCCTTAACTGGTGTGGACTGGATTATGCATGGAGGGCACCAACTGTGCCCTTCAAAGCATTTCCAGAGGCTCTGGGAGAAAAAAAAACCATGCCTGTAACACCTATTTCCAAAGGGAGAGGGTGTAACACCCCTCTTCCAAAGGAAATACTTTGTTCTGCCTTCCTGAGATTGAGCTGCTCAAGTCCCAGGAGGGCAGAAGCCTGTCTGTGAGGTGGCAGCAGCTGGGGCTGCCTGGAAAACATCAGAAGGCTGGTATGGCAGTACTGGGGGTCCACTGTGGAGCCCCCAGAGTGCATGGGATTGTGCAACCAATACTGGAATCAGTATTGGTGTACAATTCCCAGGTGGTAGACACCTTACATGGCCATATTTGGACTTATCCTTGTGAAGCTGGACATAGCTATTGACCTATATCCAGTGCACACTTAAAATGACGTCCCTGCACTGACAAAGTCTGGGAAAATGGGCCTGGACGACGTGGGGGCGATGACGTGGGGGCACCTCTGCTAGGGCAGGGGTGCCCTCACACTAGGGTATTTTGCACCCAGTCTTCAGGGTCTGAAGGCCTGACATATAGGTGATTTATAAGTGACCTGGTGCAGTGAAAATGGCTGTGAAATAGTGCATGCACTATTTCACGCAGGCTGCAATGGCAGTCCTCTAGAAGCCTTTGCATGGGTTCCCTATGGGTGGCAAAATATATGCTGCAGGCCATAGGGATCCCATGGAACCCCAATGCCCAGGGAACCTAGGTACCATATTCTAGGGACTTATAAGGGGGATCAGTATGCCAGTTTTGAGTGAAATACTGAGTTACCAGCATATAAGGACAATTTTGGAAACAGAGAGAGCATGAGCACGGGGTCGTGATTTGCAGGACTCCAGTGACACAGTCAAGCATACTGACAACACAGTGAAACACACTGACAAGTAGGCCACAGACCATAAGCACTGAGGTCCTGGCTAGCTGGATCCCAGTGACACAGTCAAAACACACTGACAAACAGGCCAAAAATGAAATGGGGGTAACTATGCTAGAAAGAGGCCACTTTCTCACGTGCCTACCAGTGGGGAGCTGTGCCTACTTGGGACTCCCCTTGAAATGCCCTACCTGATCACAGGCAAAACACTTGAAGCGTCCCTTCCCTGCAGTCTTACCTGAAGGGCACCAACTTTTCTTTTCAACAGGGGGTTGGGAAACCTTACCCTTGGAACTGGTTTGGGGCACTTTTGAGAACTTCTTACTTTTATCCTTGCCCCCCCCTTCTTCTGATGGGGATCCTGCCCTCTCTTGGCTGAGTCTCCCACATACAACTGCTTTTGGATCCTGGTGCTGAGCCAGCTGTCTCTCTTTTTGGCATGCTTCCTGGGGTCAGTAAGCTTGCTGTCAATCAAGTGCTGGCACTGCTCTGGAAAACGACGACTAGACAAGTGCTCCCATGCAATCAAATTCTACAGCTTCTGATAGTCTGTTACGTCGCTGCCCTTCACCCAACCATCCAATGCTCTGCAGAAAGAATCAATATACTCCACCCAAGTTTAGCACTCTCCCTAAACTTGACCGTGTAACTCTCTGGGGTGAGACCATACTTCCTGATCAGGGCATCCTTCATGGCAGGGTACCTCATCCTATCCTCTTCTTCTAAGGCCAACAAGGTGTCTCTCCCCACCACTGAAAAAATACTTCCATAGGCCTGCCCCTCAATATCTCTCAGAGACCCTGTGCATCCTCAGTGCCGCCCCATACCCCCTGAACCACTGCTCAATATCATCACCCACAACAAAATCTTTTGCCACATCTTTGGGTATATGCACCTTTCCCTCAGGCTGCACTGAAGAATTGCTGCTACCACCTGTGCTACACATGCTCTTTAAGTCCAGCTCCTTTAAGCCCAGCTGTTCAGCTAATAGCATTTTGTTTTCCTCTGTGGCGATTTTCTCTTTTTCCACTGCAATTTTTGCTTTCTCTGCCTCCCTTTTGAACCTGGCCAGCTCCAGCTGAAGTTCCCTCTCATGATTTAGCTTGAGCCTCTCCATTTCCATTTGATGACTCTGGTTCTTCCTTCTGTTCTTCAGCTCCTCTGGGGTCAGACCCTTTGAAGAAACACTGCTACCTGCCCCGGAGGGTGCTCTCCTCCTGCCCCAGGCAGATCCTATGGTGCCACAAAATCACCATGTAGACTAGGCTCCTCCAGATCCACACTTTCAACTTTTCCTGTTCACCAGCCTCTCGTGCTGCAAACCAGGCCCTCAGTGCCTTTACCAGCTCCTCCTTTCTAGTGAGGCCTTCAAGGGACACCTGAACTCTCTGCAGAATGTCTTGAGCTGGGGCACTGTGTAGGTCTCCAACCTCTCCTGCTCAAACTCTACTTCTGCAACAATTGCTGATGGCTCCCCAGACTGAAACATGATTGTGGATCACAAAAGTTGCAAAGTTCCAAGAAGGCACAAGAAAAAGAAGGCCAAAAAAAAAGAAAAAAATAGTATGTGGTTGCGTAATAGTCTTCGATATGGAAGTAGTGTACACCAATCACTGCATGTCAAGAACAAATATAAGTCCTATTCTCACCGCTGATCACCAATGTTAGAAATTAGGTCTGTAGTTGGAAGTGGTTTGCACTATGTCTAAGTAGGGAACCTAACTCTAGTCAAGGTAAAGGAGCCACACAGCAAAGCTAACCCCTGCTAACCCACTTGGTAGCTTGGCACAAGCAGTCAGGCTTATCTCAGAGGCAAAGTGTAAAGTATTTGTACACAGACACACACACACACACACAGTAACACAGTGAAAACACTACAAAAGGACTCCACACCACTTAGAACAATAGTCAATATTTACCTGAATAAAACAAGACCAAAATGACATAAATCCAACATACACAAGCAAAGATACAAATGTTTAAAGCTTAAATCTAAATAAAAGCACTTAGAAACACAATAGCTTCAACTGAGGCTATCACAACATTATTGACAGAGTAGTTCCCAACAGTCTGGCGCCACCCGTGAGGAAGTGCGGGCCAGTCACGGAGTCGCACGGACCTCAGGCATAGTACCTTTGTTAAACGAGGAAACAAAGATGTTGCACGGAGTCAGGGAGGTGAGGGGTCGCTGGAGCCGGTGTGGCGTCGGTTCCTTACTGCTACTGAGGAGGTGAGGTGTTGGTTCCTTACTGCTAGGCAGGGGAGGAGAGGCGTCGGTTCCTTACAATTGCAGGGGAGGTGATGTGGCGTGGGTAGTGAGGCGTCCATTCCTTACGATCTGACGGGGTTGATGAATTTAGGTCAAGACTCGAAGCGCCAACTTCGCAGTGTTGCCATCACACCACCTGGTCACAGGTGCTGCGGCGGAGTTGGGTGTCCTGGATGTCTGGGACATGGCAATCAGGACTTATGCTGTGATGGGACTTCAGGGGCGCTGCAGCAGCATCAGGCCTGTGGCAGTGCTCACGGTCGTTGAACTCAGCAGGGACCGCAGCTCCTGGTGCAGGCAGCAGGGTGGAGTCAGACAGCGGCACCGGTTCCGAAATCGCTCTGGAATCAATGCACTTGGTTTCTTCTTGGTTACACCAGAACTCACTCCCAAGGGCCCAGGAACTGGGTTTGGCACCATTTGGCGAGTCATGACTCAGCAAGAGAGCTCAGGTGCTGGCAGATGAGGTCTTTAAGACTTCTTAACAGGAGGTAAGCTCAGTTGAAGACCTTGGAGAACCTTTGAAAGCAAGATGTAGAAAGCAAAGTCCAGTCCTTTCACTCCCAGGACAGAAGCAGCAGGCCAGCACAGCAAAGCATCAGGCAGAGTGGTAGTCCCTCCTACAGCATCCAGCTCTTCTTCATGGCAGAATGTCCTCAGTCCAGAAGTAGTCTGAAGTTGTGGTCTCAGAGGCCCAATACTAATACTAATTTCTGCTTTTGAGGTAGGCAAGCCTCAAAGGAAAGTCTTTGTAGTGCACCAGATCCTGCCTTTCCTGCCCTGGCCCAAGACACATTCGAGGGGGTTGGAGACTGCTTTCTGCAAGGACAGGCACAGCCCTATTCAGGTGCAAGTGTCAGCTCCTCCCTCCACTTTAGTCCAGGAAGACTCATCAGGATATGCAGGGCATACCTCAGCTCCCTTTGTATGATGGTCTAGAGTGAATTCACAAACAGCCCAACTGTCATTCTGACCCTGATGTGTATGCCACAACAAGACAGAGGCACAGAATGGTTCAGCAAGAAAATGTACACTTTCTAAAAGTGACATTTCAAATTTATTTTTAAATTGTGAGTTCAGAGACCCAAAACCCCATATCTCTATCTGCCCCCAATGGGAAATTGCACTTAAAAGATATTTCAAGGCAACCCCATGTTAACCTATGAGAGAAATAGGCCTTGCAATATTGAAAACTGAATCTAGCAGTATACGACTATCAAGACATGTAAAACTACTAATACATGTTCTACCTTTTAAATACACTGCACCCTACCCACCCATGGGGCTGCCTTGTGTCTACTGTAGGGGTGGCTTACATGTAGTAAAAGGAAAGGTTTGGGCCTGGCATGTGAATTCACTTGCCAGGTTGAACTGGCAGTAAAAACTGCACACACAGACACTGCAGTAGCAGGTCTGAGACATGTTTACAGGGCTACTCATCTGGGTGGCACAATCAGTGCTGCAAGCCCACTAGTAGCATTTCATTTACCAGCCCTGGGCACATCTAGTGCACTTTACTCGGGACTTACTGGTAAACCAAATATGCTAATCATGGGTAAACCAATTACCAGTACCATTTTAGACAGAGAGCACTTGCACTTTAGCACTGGTCTGCAGTGGTAAAGTGCCCAGAGTCCTAAAGCCAGCAAAAACGAAACTCAGCACAGGATCAAAACAGGAGGTCAGAAGCCAAAAAGACAGGGGAAAACACTCCAAAAGTTGACAGGTCTAACAGTATTTAAAAAGCAGGACATGTATTTTTAAGTTTTACTTCTGCTGGTAGTGAAAAAGTCATAAATTCTTTTTCACTACTGTAAGGCTTATCTCCCCTATAGGACAGCACTGGATTACCTTATAACAGCCAATAAGTGCTCAATTTTGATTGGGAACAGGTAGATGTGTAATGTTCTGTCTCAACTGAATTGCAATTTAAAATCCTCTTTGGTGGTAAAGTCGGATTGTAGGTCACAATTCTGAAAATGCCACTTATAGAAAGTTGGCATTTTCTTGTCCTATTTGGTGCCTGAGTGCTAGCCTCCAATGTATAGACACTAAAATTGCTAACTAGGCCGACTGTCTGGATAGGTTAGAGACTCACTGTAAGGAAATGCCTCCTTGGCATGGTTACCCCCTGACATTTTGCCTTTGCTGATGCCAAGTTATGATTTGAAAGTGTGCTGAGGCCTGCTAACCAGGCCCCAGCACCAGTGTTCTTTCCCTAAAACTGTACCTTTGTTTCCACAATTGGCACACCCTGGCATCCAGGTAACTGGTACCAAGGGCCCTGATGCCAGGGAAGGTCTCTAAGGGCCTCTGCATGTCTTATGCCACCCTGGAGACCCCTCACTCAGCACAGACACACTGCTTGCCAGCTTGTGTGTGCTGGTGGGGAGAAACCGACCAAGTCGACATGGCACTCCCCTCAGGGTGCCATGCCAACCTCACACTGCCTATAGGTATAGATAAGTCACCCCTCTAGCAGGCCTTACAGCCCTAAGGCAGGGTGCACTATACCATAGGTGAGGGCATAGGTGCATGAGCACTATGCCCCTACAGTGTCTAAGCAAAACCTTAGACATTGTAAGTGCATGTGATGCTATCAATTGTGTTTGACCAATGACTTTGTGATTCACCACTGCGCATATTAGTTGCTCAATGTTCATCAGTAGCACATTATGGCCCTCATTCTGACCCTGGCGGTCAAAGACCGCCAGGGCGGAGGACCGCGGGAGCACCGCCGACAGGCCGGCGGTGCTCCAATGGGGATTCCGACCGCGGCTGTAAAGCCGCGGTCGGACCGGCACCACTGGCGGGCTCCCGCCAGTGTACCGCCGCCCCATTGAATCCTCCACGGCGGCGCAGCTTGCTGCACCGCCGCGGGGATTCCGACCCCCCCTACCGCCATCCAGATCCCGGCGGTCCGACCGCCGGGATCCGGATGGCGGTAGGGGGGGTCGCGGGGCCCCTGGGGGCCCCTGCAGTGCCCATGCCACTGGCATGGGCATTGCAGGGGCCCCCGTAAGAGGGCCCCTACATGTATTTCACTGTCTGCTGCGCAGACAGTGAAATACGCGACGGGTGCAACTGCACCCGTCGCACAGCTTCCACTCCGCCGGCTCGATTCCGAGCCGGCTTCATCGTGGAAGCCTCTTTCCCGCTGGGCTGGCGGGCGGTCTGAAGGCGACCGCCCGCCAGCCCAGCGGGAAAGTCAGAATTACCGCCGCGGTCTTTCGACCGCGGAACGGTAACCTGACGGCAGGACTTTGGCGGGCGGCCTCCGCCGCCCGCCAAGGTCAGAATGAGGGCCTATATGTTTTGTTCAGTTGTGAGAAGGTAGCCTCTTTCTAGCCTTGTTACCCCCACTTTTGGCCTGTTTGTGAGTGTATGTCAGGGTGTTTGTCACTGTTTTCACTGTCTCACTGGGATCCTGATAGCCAGGCCTCAGTGCTCATAGTGAAAACACTATGTTTTCAGTATGTTTGTTATGTGTCACTGGGATCCTGCTTGTCAGGACCCCAGTGCTCATAGGTTTGTGGCCTATATGTATGTGTCACTGGGACCCTGTCACACAGGGCCCCAGTGCTCATAGGTGTGCATGTATATGTTCCCTGTGTGGTGCCTAACTGTCTCACTGAGGCTCTGCTAACCAGAACCTCAGTGGTTATGCTCTCTCATTACTTTCAAATTGTCACTAACAGGCTAGTGACCAATTTTACCAATTTACATTGGCTTACTGGAACACCCTTATAATTCCCTAGTATATGGTACTGAGGTACCCAGGGTATTGGGGTTCCAGGAGATCCCTATGGGCTGCAGCATTTCTTTTGCCACCCATAGGGAGCTCTGACAATTCTTACACAGGCCTGCCACTGCAGCCTGAGTGAAATAACGTCCACGTTATTTCACAGCCATTTTACACTGCACTTAAGTAACTTATAAGTCACCTATATGTCTAACCTTTACCTGGTAAAGGTTAGGTGCAAAGTTACTTAGTGTGAGGGCACCCTGGCACTAGCCAAGGTGCCCCCACATTGTTCAGAGCCAATTCACTGAACTTTGTGAGTGCGGGGACACCATTACACGCGTGCACTACATATAGGTCACTACCTATATGTAGCTTCACCATGGTAACTCCGAATATGGCCATGTAACATGTCTATGATCATGGAATTGCCCCCTCTATGCCATCCTGGCATTGTTGGTACAATTCCATGATCCCAGTGGTCTGTAGCACAGACCCTGGTACTGCCAGACTGCCCTTCCTGGGGTTTCTCTGCAGCTGCTGCTGCTGCCAACCCCTCAGACAGGCAGCTGCCCTCCTGGGGTCCAGCCAGGCCTGGCCCAGGATGGCAGAACAAAGAACTTCCTCTGAGAGCGGGTGTGACACCCTCTCCCTTTGGAAAATGGTGTGAAGGCAGGGGAGGAGTAGCCTCCCCCAGCCTCTGGAAATGCTTTGTTGGGCACAGATGTGCCCAATTCTGCATAAGCCAGTCTACACCGGTTCAGGGACCCCTTAGCCCCTGCTCTGGCGCGAAACTGGACAAAGGAAAGGGGAGTGACCACTCCCCTGACCTGCACCTCCCCTGGGAGGTGTCCAGAGCTCCTCCAGTGTGCTCCAGGCCTCTGCCATCTTGGAAACAGAGGTGCTGCTGGCACACTGGACTGCTCTGAGTGGCCAGTGCCACCAGGTGACGTCAGAGACTCCTTGTGATAGGCTCCTTCAGGTGTTAGTAGCCTTTCCTCTCTCCTAGGTAGCCAAACCCTCTTTTCTGGCTATTTAGGGTCTCTGTCTCTGGGGAAACTTTAGATAACGAATGCATGAGCTCAGCCGAGTTCCTCTGCATCTCTCTCTTCACCTTCTGATAAGGAAACGACCGCTGACCGCGCTGGAAGCCTGCAAACCTGCAACATAGTAGCAAAGACGACTACTGCAACTCTGTAACGCTGATCCTGCCGCCTTCTCGACTGTTTTCCTGCTTGTGCATGCTGTGGGGGTAGCCTGCCTCCTCTCTGCACCAGAAGCTCCGAAGAAATCTCCTGTGGGTCGACGGAATCTTCCCCCTGCAACCGCAGGCACCAAAAAGCTGCATTACCGGTCCCTTGGGTCTCCTCTCAGCACGACGAGCGAGGTCCCTCGAATCCAGCGACGCTGTCCAAGTGACCCCCACAGTCCAGTGACTCTTCAGCCCAAGTTTGGTGGAGGTAAGTCCTTGCCTCACCTCGCTGGGCTGCATTGCTGGGAACCGCGACTTTGCAGCTACTCAGGCCCCAGTGCACTTCCGGCGGAAATCCTTCGTGCACAGCCAAGCCGGGGTCCACGGCACTCTAACCTGCATTGCACGACTTTCTAAGTTGATCTCCGGCGACGTGGGACTCCTTTGTGCAACTTCGGCGAGCACCGTTTCACGCATCCTCGTAGTGCCTGTTTCTGGCACTTCTCCGGGTGCTACCTGCTTCAGTGAGGGCTCTGTGTCTTGCTCGACGTCCCCTCTCTCTTCAGGTCCAATTTGCAACCTTCTGGTCCCTCCTGGGTCCCAGCAGCGTCCAAAAACGCCAAACGCACGATTTGCGTGTAGCAAGGCTTGTTGGCGTCCTTCCGGCGGGAAAACACTTCTGCACGACTCTCCAAGGCGAGAGGGATCCGTCCACCAAAGGGAAAGTCTCTAGCCCTTTTCGTTCCTGCAGAAACCTCAGCTTCTTCTGTCCAGTCGAAACTTCTTTGCACCCGCAGCTGGCATTTCCTGGGCACCTGCCCATCTACGACTTGCTTGTGACTTTTGGACTTGGTCCCCTTGTTCCACAGGTACCCTAGATTGGAAATCCACAGTTGTTGCATTGCTGGTTTGTGTCTTTCCTGCATTTTTCCTCTAACACGACTCTTTTGTCCTTAGGGGAACTTTAGTGCACTTTGCACTCACTTTTCAGGGTCTTGGGGAGGGTTATTTTTCTAACTCTCACTATTTTCTAATAGTCTCAGCGACCCTCTACAAGGTCACATAGGTTTGGGGTCCATTCGTGGTTCGCATTCCACTTTTGGAGTATATGGTTTGTGTTGCCCCTATCCCTATGTTTCCCCATTGTATCCTATTGTAACTATACATTGTTTGCACTGTTTTCTAAGACTATACTGCATATTTTTGCTATTGTGTATATATATCTTGTGTATATTTCCTATCCTCTCACTGAGGGTACACTCTAAGATACTTTGGCATATTGTCATAAAAATAAAGTACCTTTATTTTTAGTATAACTGTGTATTGTGTTTTCTTATGATATTGTGCATATGACACTAAGTGGTACTGTGGTAGCTTCACACGTCTCCTAGTTCAGCCTAAGCTGCTCTGCTAAGCTACCATTATCTATCAGCCTAAGCTGCTAGACACCCTATACACTAATAAGGGATAACTGGGCCTGGTGCAAGGTGCAAGTACCCCTTGGTACTCACTGCAAGCCAGTCCAGCCTCCTACATCAGTTCAGCCGCCTATTGGCTTTGACATGGCATTAGCCATTACATTCTGTATTCTGCCTTTTGGCTTTGACATACTGTATTCAGCTTAGCTGCCTATTGGCTTTGACATGATATTAGATATTACATTTTGTATTCAGCTTAGCTGCCTATTGGCTTTGACATGATATTAGACATTGCATTTTGTATTCAGCTCAGCTGCCTATTGGCTTTGACATGACACTAGACATTACATTTGATATTTAGGTTAGCTGCCTATTGCCTTTAACGTGGAGTTAGACATTGCAGTTGAGAATCCAAGCTGTATTTTTCCAAGCTATGTTTTTCTGTTTTCTTCGCACCAGACTAGACATGATAAGAGAGAGTACATTTGGTGTTTTCCTTTCTGCTCAGGCTTGGGAAGAGGAGAAGTCTAGGAGATCTGGCCAGTCTCCAAAGGCTTGCGTAGTTTTCCCCGAGTCTGAGAGGAGGGGGCACGCTTTTGTAAGGATGACTCGGGGCTTCAGAGATTTAGATTCGAATCTGCTTGACTTCGGACTGGAACTTGGCGCCAGTTGCCAGTCTCACGTGTGGGTAGATAATCTCTTTCTCGCAGTTGACCGGAGTCATCAACTTGCAGACCACAGAAAGATGAAGCTGTATATAGGCCTTACACGGTGAAGAATTTAATTTGTTTCGCTTTGCATTGAATATCTTATATATATAACCTGCTGTGTACATTGCAACTGAGAAGTACTGTGATATATTTTGTTTTCATTGCTGCGACTACTTTTGTGCTTGAAATCTATTAATTCGTCTCTCAAGAACTTGTGGGTGGGGAAGAATTAACAACAATAAAGGTCTTCTTTGAACTCAGAAGTGCACTCCAGAGATGTTCTGTAAGCTCTGATACGAGATAAGTAGGAAGGCAGAACAGTGCAGGCTGACTATAAGAGTATATGGTCTGGGAGTCTGTCATACACAAACTCCACAGCACCATAATGGCTACACTGAAAACTGGGAAGTTTGGTATCAAACTTCTCAGCACAAGAAATGCACACTGATGCCAGTGTACATTTTATTGTGAAATACACCCAGAGGGCATCTTAGAGATGCCCCCTGAAAACATACCTGACTTCCAGTGTGGGCTGACTAGTTTTGCCAGCCTGCCACACACCAGACATGTTGCTGGTCACATGGGGAGAGTGCCTTTGTCACTCTGTGGCTAGTAACAAAGCCTGTACTGGGTGGAGGTGCTTCTCACCTCCCCCTGCAGGAACTGTAACACCTGGCGGTGAGCCTCAAAGGCTCACCCACTTTGTTACAGCGCCACAGGGCATTCCAGCTAGTGGAGATGCCCGCCCCCTCCGGCCACAGCCCCACTTTTGGCAGCAAGGCCAGAGGAGATAATGAGAAAAACAAGGAGGAGTCACTGGCCAGTCAGGACAACCCCTAAGGTGTCCTGACCTGAGGTGACTCTGACTTTTAGAAATCCTCCATCTTGCAGATGGAGGATTCCCCCAATAGGATTAGGGATGTACCCCCTCCCCTGAGGGAGGAGGCACAAAGAGGGTGTGGCCACCCTCAGGGCTAGTGGCCATAGGCTACTAACCCCCCAGACCTAAACACCCCCCTAAATTGAGTATTTAGGGGCCCCCAGAACCTAGGAAGATAGATTCCTGCAACCTAAGATGAAGAAGGACTGCTGACCTGAAGCCCTGCTGAGAAGACGGAGACACCAACTGCTTTGGCCCCAGCCCTACCGGCCTGTCTCCCCACTTCAAGAAAAACTGAAACAGCGACGCGTCCCCCAGGGTCCAGCGACCTCTGAAGCCTCAGAGGACTACCCTGCATCTAAAAGGACCAAGAAATCCCGAGGACAGCGGCTCTGTTCCATAAAGACTGCAACTTTGCAACAAAGAAGCAACTTTTAAAGGACTCCACGTTTCCTGCCGGAAGCGTCAGACTTTCAACTCTGCACCTGACGCCCCAGGCTCGACCTGCGGAGAAACAACACTACAGGGAGGACTACACGGCGACTGCGAGCCCATGAGTAGCCAGAGTTGACCCCCCTGAGCCCCCACAGCGACGCCTGCAGAGGGAATCCAGAGGCTCCCCTTGACCGCGACTGCCTGCTTCAAAGAACCCGATGCCTGGTAAAGACACTGCACCCGCAGCCCCCAGGACCTGAAGGATCTGACCTCCAGTGCAGAAGCGACCCCCAGGTGGCCCTCTCCCTTGCCCAGGTGGTGGCTACCCCGAGGAGCCCCCCCCCTTGCCTGTCTGCTTCGCTGAAGAGACCCCTGGGTCTCCTATTGAAACCAATTGCAAACCTGACGCCTGTTTGCACTCTGCCCCCGGCCGCCCCTGTGCCGCTGAGGGTGTACTTTTTGTGCTGACTTGTGTCCCCCCCGGTGCCCTACAAAACCCCCCTGGTCTGCCCTCCGAAGTCACGGGTACTTACCTGTTGGCAGACTGGAACCGGGGCACCCCCTTCTCCATTGAAGCCTATGCGTTTTGGGTACCACTTTGACCTCTGCACCTGACTGGCCCTGAGCTGCTGGTGTTGAAACTTTGGGGTTGCCTTGAACCCCCAACGGTGGGCTACCCTGGACCCAACTTTGAGGCTTGTAAGTGTTTTACTTACCTGTGAACTTAACCTTTACTTACCTCCCCCAGGAACTGTTGATTTTTGCACTGTGTCCACTTTTAAAATAGCTTATTGCCATTTCTACCAAGACTGTACATGCTATTGTGATTATTCAAAGTTCCTAGAGTACCTAAGTGAAATACCTTTCATTTAAAGTATTATTTGTAGATCTTGAACCTGTGGTTCTAAAAATAAAGAAATATATTTTTCAATGTAAAAACCTATTGGCCTGGAGTAAGTCTTTGAGTGTGTGTTCCTCATTTATTGCCTGTGTGTACAACAAATGCTTAACACTACCCTCTGATAAGCCTACTGCTCGACCACACTACCACAAAATAGAGCATTAGAATTATCTCTTTTTGCCACTATCTTACCTCTAAGGGGAACCCTTGGACTCTGTGCACACTATTTCTTACTTTGAAATAGTATATACAGAGCCAACTTCCTACATCATGCAATGCCACTTATAGTTACACAGTACTTATACACAAGTAAAGACAATACTCAGTGTTACCAGAAATAAAGGTATTTATTTGGGTGACACAGTACCAAAAATATCTTAGAGACAATACTCCTTCTGGAGGTAAGTATTATACACAATAGATACACTAGACACCACAATTAGACAAGTAAATAGTCATAGAACAATGCAAACAGTAGGAAATCCTATAAAATGCAATGGGAGAAAAAAGAAGTGGAATGCGAATCACAAATCCCCCCCTAGACAAGTGTAGTGTGTGCAGAATCGCTGGGAGAGTAAGAATACAGTAAAGGTAAGTAAATTACCCCACCCCAGAGCCCAGAAAGCAGGAGTAAAGTACTGCAAGTTTCCTTAGGATACACTACACCTCGTTTTTGGGATTTTGCAGCAGCCAACCAAGTCTGCAAATAACAAATGCTGGATTATTGGACCTGATGACCTACAAAGGAGGGGTACCAAGTCCAGAAGTCAAAAGGAGTTCCAGGAAGGACAGGAGCCCCTGCCAACCCAGAAGAGGATGCAAAAGAAGAGTCCCCCGTTAGTTGAAGACTGCAGGAATGCACCCTAGGAAGATGCCAGCAGGTTCCTGCATGATGCAAAAGATGTCTCACTGCGTGAAGATCGTTGCAGACGAGATTTCGTGTTGGAAGTCACCAACAAGCCTTGGCTACGACAAAAGTGCGTTTTGTATCAAAATTGTGCTGGATGGACCTAGGAGGGACCTGGTGGCCTCGACTCTGTGTGAGAAGGATAAGGGGCTCTCAGCACTTTAGAGAGCCCTCAGGATGCCAGTCAGCACCCCCAGGAGCCGCAGGACCCGGGAACAAAGGAGGTGCAAAACACGGTTGATGAAGCACAACAAAAGAAGGTCCCACACCACCGGAGAACAACTCAGCGAGTTGAGCGTCGCAAGATAGAGTGCTGGGGACCTGGGCCAGGCTGTGCACAAAGGAATTTTGCAAAGAATGCACAGAGGCCTCAGGAGGCAATGAAGACGCAGTACACAGAGATACTGTCGCTCTCGGGGAAGGCAAGGTCTTACCTCCTCCAAATTGCATCAGCAGGACCTCAGGACAGTCTATGTCGATGATGTCCACCCTCTCGGTCCTTAGGAGCATGCTCGTCGCTGTGAGAGGAGTCCCAGGGTACCGATCATCGTCTTGGAAGGTGCCTGCTTGGAGCAGGGGAGTGACTCCGTCACTCCACTGGAGATTTCTTCTTCGGTCTTTCTAGTGAAGGATGAAGACAGGGAGTCCCCAGAGCGTGCACACTGTGGAAACTGTTGCAGTTGCTGGCTTGGAGCTGAGGTTGCTGAAGAAAAGTGTCTCTTGTAGACACTTTGTTGCAGTTACAGCGTTTCTTGGAGCAGGCTGCGGTTGATCGGAGGTCAGAAGAGTCTGAAGTTGTTGCAGAGGATTCCTGAAGGAAACTTGCAAGCAGAATCTGAAGAGAACCCACAGGAGAGACCCTAAATATCCCTGAGAGGGGGATTGGCTACCTTATCAGCAGAGGACCTATCAGGAGGGGTCTCTCACGTCACCTGCTGGCCCTGGCCACTCAGAGGCCTCCAGTGTGCCCCCACACCTTGCAAAGCAAGATGGCTGAAGTCTGGGAAACACTGGAGAAGCTCTGGGCACCACCCCTGGGGTGGTGATGGACAGGGGAATGGTCACTCCCCTTTCCTTTGTCCAGTTTCTCGCCAGAGCAGGGAAGAAGAGGTCCATGAACCGGTGTAGACTGGTTTATGCAAGGAGGGCACCATCTGTGCCCTTCAAAGTGTTTCCAGAGGCTGGGGGAGGCTACCCCTCCCCAGCCTGTAACACCTATTTCCAAAAGGAGAGGGTGTAACACCCTGCTCTCAGATGAAATTCTTTGTTCTGCCTTCTTGGGACTGGGCTGCCCAGACCCCGGGGGGGCAGAACCCTTTCTGTGAGGTGGCAGCAGCTGTAGCTGCAGTGCAAGTCTCAGAGAGCTGGTGGAGCCCCCAGGATGCATGACATTTGCTCCCCAATACCAGCTTTGGAATGGGGGGACAATTCCCTGATCTTAGACATGTTACATGGCCATATTCAGAGTTTCCATTGTGAAGCTACATATAGGTATTGGCCTATATTTAGTGCACACGTGTAATGGCGTCCCTGCACTCACAAAGTCTGGGGAAATGGCCCTGAACTATGTGGGGGCACCTTTGCTAGTACAAGGGTGCCCTCACACTTAGTAACTTTGCACCCAGCAAGTGAAGGTTAGACATATAGGTGACTTATAAGTTACTTAAGTGCAGTGAAAATGGCTGTGAAATAGTGTGTGTACTATTTCACGCAGGCTGCAATGGCAGTCCTGTGTAAGGATTTATCCGAGCTCCTTATGGGTGGCAAAAGAAATGCTGCAGCCCATATGGGTCTCCTGGAACCCTAATGCCCTGGGTACCTAGGTACCATATACTATGGACTTATAAGGGGGGGTCCAGTGTGCCAATTTAATTTGGTAAATGAAGTCACTAGCCTATAGTGACAAATTTAAATGCAGAGAGAGCATAAGCACTGAGGTTCTGGTTAGCAGAGCCTCAGTGACACAGTCAAGCACTACTGACAACACACACATTAGGCCACAAACTATGAGCACTGGGGTCCTGGCTAGCAGGATCCCAGTGAAACAGACAAAACACACTGACATATAGGTTTTTATCTATGAGCACTGGGGACCTGGCTAGCAGGATCCCAGTGACACAGTAAAAACACACTGACACACACTCACAAACAGGCCAAAAGTGGGGGTAACCATGCTAGAAAGAGGCTACTTTCTCACACTCGCTTCCGATGTAAACCGAATGGTAAAGTGACTGTTCTTACTTCTACATTAGAGGCCGTACCAGGCATAAAGAGCACCCTTGGGGAGCGTACTCGATGTTGCCGTAACACCAAGCCTTATATGCCTGGAAGTGATACTGGCCTATTAGACACTATGGGTCCAGATACTTGATTACCCTACGCTTTACCATAACCTCGTGTTCTCGGCTGAGAGGATGGTACCCAACCACTCCTTGGGATGATGTATTCGGTTCCAAATCAAACTCCTATTCCCTATAAAGTTATTTGTTTTGTGGTGTTTCCTGCCATTGGAACTGTTAACAGATGGACACCCACGAAATACTGATGAGTGCTAGCGAACAACTTGCCTTCACTTTCTGAGGGCTGCTGTTACAAATATGTTCTATCATGGTGATCAGTGATTGCTGGATGGGTGGTGGACTCCATTGAGTTTACCTCCAGTGCACTGCACGTTTACTCTACTGGTCTTTGCAACAGGTTTCAGTATATTTTTTGTTAACCTATTAATGATACTGTTTATGTTCATAGGGTTTGCACTGATAAGGGAGGTGATCAGTGTGGGTGGGGAGAGGACAGGGGGTTTGCTTTAAAAAATGTGTTTCCTCTATGGTTCACTGAACTGGCTGTTGATCTCCTACTGGTCATGGGATTTTTTAGTGCTAGCCAGCCTGTGACTATAGTGCACTTTACAAATTTCTCCTGGCCCCTTTTCTCTCCATTGCTGCAGTTCATGTTATCATACTTAACTTTACATGGCACATAAGACTTTTAAGGCGTCTGATATTAACATTATATCCTGGCATGTGCGGGGTCTGACTGACCGATCGAAAAAGCAGAAGGTATTTGCCTGCTTGACACGTCATAACATTCATATTGCACTACTACAAGAGGCGCATCTAAAGCCCCAGGTTGATGTACCTTTTGCCAGCATCTGGGCCTCCCATAGGGTATTTGCCAATTACCCAGCTTTGCTAGAGGGTGGTCCTACTGAGAGGACCTCCGAACGGCCCACTGGCAGAAATATCTGACCCTCAGAGGTTTATTACCCTGCAATTATTAATGCAGGGGAAACATTTCACCCTTACTAACACCTACAGGCCAAATAGAGATCTGGAAGCGCTGTCTAGCTCTTCCCTCCGGCAGTGTTCTCTGGGGCTGCAATTTTAATCTTGTATTAGACCAGGACATAGATTCCTCTAATCCGGCTTCCCACGCCCACCGTGCCATGGCCACCATATTCTGTGACCGCATGAATATTAATGATCTAATTAACATATGGAGGGCTCAACATCTCAGGATTAAAGAGGGCACACACATATCTACAGTCTATGAGTCTCGGGCTAGAATGGACTACTGCTTGGGTACTCATGATGTATGCAGCTGGATCAAATGAATAGAACATCTACTAAGGACCCTTTTTGACCATTCTCCTGTGTTACCTACCTTTTCCTTTCCAGCTTCCAAACACACTGGGCCTTATTTTGAGTTTCGCAGACGGAAAACTCAGTCCGCCAAACTCCTGACAGAGTGGCCGCTGCCTATGTGGCAACTTCCCCACCGGAGTTATTAAGAGTTGTCCGCTAGGTCAGCAGGCGGAAACCTGAGTAATTGAGCCGGCGGCAATGCTGTAGCCTGCAGGGTACACCAGCCCCCTTGAAATGTCACTGTCTGCAAAGCAGACATTAAACATCGCGATGGTGCTGGCATGGTGGGCCCCTGCACTGCCCAGGCCAAGTGCATGGGCAGTGCAGGGGTTCACCTGGGGTCACCTGCACCCGTTCTCCTCCGGCCTTTTCATGTCTGATCCTGGTGAAGCTAGCGGTTCCCTTGCAGCCCGACCGCCAGGGTTGTAATGTGGCCTTCGGACTGCCGCATTGGTGCCGCATTGGTGGCAGTCTGACCACCATCCACAAGTCCGGTGGTCTACTGACCGCCAGACTCGTAATGAGGCCCACTATGCTTCCTTGGAAACTTTCTCCTCAGACACTGATAGATCCAGTATTTTGATAAGATCTTCACCATGACATTACTGAGTTCTTTGTGACAAATGAGGGTGAGGTGGTGTTGATGGGCACAGTATGGGAAACTTTTACGGTATACATCAGGGGAATATGTATGTCTAAACAATTCTTTATCTGAAAACCTTTACAGTGCCAGCCTAATTTACTGGAACAACATCTTTGCCAAGTGAAGTGCGACCTAGAGATGGCTTATCATCCACTATTCGTGGCAGAGCTTCAATCTGCCTTATTTGAATACCATACCCTGGCCAACAGTGAAAGCAAACATCTGAATCAATATGAGGAAGCGTGTGCGTATGGGGACTGTGATAGACCCGGATGAACTTTAGCCCATGTATTGCGACGGTGTTGTGGTCTCCAGGCCATCACTCAATTGACCTGAAATGATAGCACTATGATATTTTGTGCTGAGGGCGTAATAATAGAATTTGAGGATTACTATTCGCACTTATATACGATTCCGGCAGTCTCATACCATGGAGGAGTATACTGTATATCTGGATTGCCTGACTTTGGCCTGGCTAGAGGGACTCCGTAGTGAGTTTCTGGTGAAGCCGCTGACCTTAGAGGCAATTACTGCAGCAATTAGATGGCTGCCTACCTGTAAGTCCCCAGGGAGTGACGGCTCTCCTTCTGAGTTTTATACGACCTATTCAGCTATCCTTGCTCTTTGTCTTTTACAGGTATATGACAAGGCACTGAAGTCGGGCGTACTGCCTCCTTCCTTACGTTAAAACATCCTCATAATGCTTTTGAAACCTGATGAATCTCCTGATCATCCAGATACCTACCTCTCACTCTCACTAATCAATACCAACTCTAAAATATTAGCCAATGTGTTGGCTAATCGGCTGATCTTGTTGCTGCCAGATTTAGTCCTTCCTGATCAGGTTGGTTTCATTCCCAACCACTCCACTTCCCATAATCTCAGGATACTTTTTGCCCTCCTACACCAATTGATACATGATGAGGAAGTGCTGGCTGTATTGGATGTGACTAAAGCTTATGATTCTGTGGTGCTTCTTTACCTGATCCTTTCTTGTGATTGGTCCGGTTGCTATATACAACACCACTGACTTGAGCACCCGTAAATGGCTTGTTGTCGGATCCCATCCGTATTGGCAGAGGCACTCACCAGGGATGCCCCTTATCACCCTTACTCTACGCTTTGGCTACTGAGCCGCTGGACACGCTCATACTACAACTTCACAGACATAGGGGCATGGCTTTCTCTCAATGTAACATTGTGATATTGCTCTATGCGGCTGATCTCACCCTCTAATTGAATAATCTTGGAGTAAAGCTTGACCCAGCAACAAGTAAATTCTCACTATACCGGGTGGTATAGATATTAATTGGACCTATTCTTATATCTTTCCCCTCACCCCGGCCACTACAACTCGCCCGCTCTAGCTGCCTTTGTGATGTGTTGACTACCTCAAATACTTATGGCTTAGGACTAGTGCTAGTAAACTGCAAGGCATATTTATAAGCACTCATCGCCACCTTGCGCCACATTAGCGTAATTTTTTATGCTAATGTGGCCCAATGAGGCCAAAATCCTCGCGCTGTATTTACAAAGTAGCGCAATGCATGCAATGCTCAACTTTGTAACCCTTTGCGCTATGCAAAGGGTTCCCCCATAAGGGTGGGCCGAAAAAATGGTGCAAGGAAATCTAATAGATTTCCTTGCATCATTTTTTACGGCACTTTTAACGCCTGTTCAGGGCAGGCATTAAAAGGGGGCTTCCATTATTTATAATGGGCCCCTATGTACTCTGCAGGAGTAGTGCCAATATTTTGAGTACATCAATAGCGTCAATAAAAATGACACTATTGCCCCCTACCCTGCACCATGGTGCGCCGTATCACCACACATGGTGGGGGGAGTGCTAAGGGGTGCAAGGAAAGTGGCCCTGCACTAGGTGCAGCAACACTTTCCTTAAATATGCCCCTGCATGTCTTGCTTGAGAATTAAGGGGTAGTGATAAATGTGGAACAAATCCAAGGGTGGGACAAATTGCCCTGTTTCTTAATGGAATGCATAGCTATAATGGAAAAGGTCATACTTCTGCAGCTACTCTCTCTCTCTTTTTGAATATACCTATCTCGCCCCCTCACAACTTTTTTCACACCCTGCACACTCTTATGGTGTGCCTCGCCTGGGCAGCGGGGTCAACCTAGACTCTGCTGGGAAACCCTCACTTTACCTTATGAGCAGGCCAGCCTTGCGGCCCCTGATTTTGACCATTATTATATCTGTGCACAAGCTTCATCTGCTCATTATTGGGTACTACACATTTGAACATGGCCAAGAATATCCCACTCACTTCCCAACACTAATTGGCCAGACCCCACAACAATCTTGTTGTGAAATTGATACAGTAGTGTGCACACAGCAGGCCTGGATCGGGCTGCATGCTAAACTTGGCCATCAGATACTATACTCTCCTAGGCAGAAGGTCAGGCAGTTCCCACTGTACTGTACACTATAAGAGAAGGCAGCTACCTAGAGAGTATCGGATTGGGGTATAACAGAGCCGAGTGGCCTTTTTCCAGATGGGCAATTCTGTGAGCGAATCATTTCAGGGACTGGTGAACCATTAGACTCATTATATCTTTTCACTTTTTCCCCCTATCAGGGCGCAGATCCGGGATTACTACCCTGACTTCCCAGCAGCACCATCTGAATGTAAGACATTTATTCTCCTTCTTACGGCGCTCTCTCACAAACATCTTCTCCCTTGCCTTTATGCTTCTGCACAGTCTGAGATGACGCTGGGCTCGCAGCATGCCAAGTCTCATTGGGAGGCCGATCTGGGTAAATCTGTTACTGATAGGGAGTGGGAAGGCACAAGCAGTCTGACTCAGTCCCTTTCCCCCAATGACAAGCTCCATATTATAAATGTCTGTTTTTTATTTCAGATATAATACACCCTATTAAAAACTGTGTAAATACAAGCTGCAGGCCCATGATGAATGTTACACATATCAGGGCGAGGAATCCACAGATAGCTATTCTATCCACCAGAAAAAGCGTTACCGAAGGTAAGTAACTTGTTCTTCTGATGGATACAAACTACTTGTGGATTCCTCACCTTATGAATAGAGTCCCAAAGCAGTACCACAATCGTAGGTGGGTGACTGTCTGATTACACCAAGAAATCCTGCAAAACAGATCTTGCAAAATGGCTGTTCCTCCGAACCTCAGAGTCCAAGCAGTAATGCTTTGCAAAGGTATAAAGGGACGCCCAAGTTGCTGCCTTGCAAATATCCACCACCGGAACCCCCCTTGCCAGGGCCAAAGTAGCAGACTTAGCCCTGGTGGAGTAGGCTCTGATACCCTCAGGGGGAACCTTTTTCGCCAACGAGTAGCAGATCTTGATACAAAGGATAACCCACCTGGAGATAGTTCTTTTGGACTGCTCTGCCCTTCCTCTGTCCAACGTACCCCACGAACAGCTGATCTTAAAGGCGAAAGTCCTTCGTCCTTTCAATATAAAAACTAAGCACCCTTTTAGGGTCCAAACGGTGGATCCTTTCCTCCTCCTTCGAGGGGTGAGGAGGAGGGTAGAAAGATGGAAGGGTAATGGTCTGCCCTATATGAAAAGGAGTGACAACTTTTGGCAGGAAAGCCGCCCTAAATCTCAACACCATTTTATCTGGGAAAAACAAGGTAAAGGGGGATTTAACAGAAAGAGCTTGGAGCTCACTAACCCACCTAGCCGAGGTTATGGCAACAAGAAAAACTGTCTTAAGCACTAGAAACCTTAATAGGCAGGAGTGCATGGGCTCAAAAGGTGACCCCATTAAAAAGGTTAAAACAAGATTTAGGTCCCACTGAGGCACATGAAAAGGAGTGGGAGGAAACTTATTAAGTAAACCCTTAAGAAACCTAACTACAATCGGTGATTTAAACAATGAGGGCTGATCTGGGAGGCAAAGAAAGTCTGACAGAGCAGCTAAATAATCCTTAACCGTCGCCACTGCACAACCCTTCTTTGCTAAGTCCAAAGTCCAAAGCAAATAATAAAATATCAGAAAGGTGGGCCTTCAAAGGGTCAATTTGCCTTTCTCCACACCAAGCCACGAATTTTGCCCACCTACCGGCATAAATTTTGCCCACCTACCGGCCAAGTGGAGTGTCTCCTGGCCGATAAAATAACATCCACTACATTTGGTGAGAGAGAAAAGGAACTCAGGTTACCCCGTTCAATCTCCAGGCATGAAGGTGCAGGCTCTGGAGGTGGGGGTGTAGAACCTGCCCCTGCGACTGCAAGAGGAGGTCTACCCTGAGAGGTAGACAGAGCGGAGGGCACAGTGATAGCTGGAGAAGGTCCATGTACCACACCCTTCTTGGCCAATTCGGGGCTATTAAAATAACCTGAGCCCGATCTTGGCAAATCTTCCTCAGAACCCGAGGAATCAAGGGTATGGGGGGAAATGCGTAAAGCAACTGGTTGCACCAAGAGATCTGAAACGCGTCCCCCAAAGCTCCTTGCACCGGATACTGGAGGCTGCAGAATGACAGGCAGTGCGCGTTCTCCTGAGTGGCAAACAGATCTGTCACCGGAGAACCCCACATCTGAAAGATGTACAGGACCAGATCTGGATGGAGACGCCACTCGTGATCGGCCAAAAGGAGCCGACTGAGAGAGTCCGCACGAACGTTGAGCACCCCGGCCAGAATGATTTGCTATCAAGCAAATCCAAAGATCCTGAAGCAAGGACCAGAGACGCAGAGCTTCTCTGCAGAGAAGATACATCCTACTCCTCCCTGCTTGTTAATATACCACATTGCGGTAGTGTTGTCCGTCAGGACCTGAACTGACTGACCGCGTAGGGACGGGAGGAAGGCCTTGAGAGCCAAGAGTTTTGCCCGCAATTCCAACAGATTGATATGAAAGGTCTGTTCCACTGGAGACCACCGACCCTTGATCTCCAGGTCCCCCAGATGAGCTCCCCACCCTAGAGTGGAAGCTTCCGTCATGACCGTGGCCACAGGCGGCAGCAGTGAAAACGGCCTTCCTTGCGAAAGGTTGCCGTTCACAGCCCACCATCGCAAATCCGCTGCAGTGTCTCTGGAGATCGTTATCGACTCCTCGAGATCCCCTTTGTGATGAAACCACTGCCTGAGGAGGCACCATTGGAGAGCCCTCATGTGCCAACGTGCATGAGTGACCAATAGAATGCAAGAAGTGAACAGATCGAGCAGGCGTAAGTCCTTGAGGATTGGAACAACCACTCAATTTTGAAACATTGGAATCAACGCCTGAATATCCTGGATCCGCTGAGGCAGAGGATAGGCCTGATTCAATGTTGTGTCCAGTACTGCCCCTATGAACAGGAGTCGTTGAGAGGGCTCCAGGTGAGATTTGGGCACATTGATCGAAAAACCCAGCCTGAACAACAACTGAGTTGTCATCTGCAAGTGACGCGGCACAAGCACTGGAGACTTGGCTTTGATCAACTGTACAAAGTTGGCTCTCGATATACTATCTCAAAGTAAGAGATAGTGTGCACAGAGTCCAAGGGTTCCCCTTAGAGGTATGATAGTGGCAAAATTAGATAATTCTAATGCTCTATTTTGTGGTAGTGTGGTCAAGCAGTAGGCTTATCAGATAGTAGTGTTAAGCATTTGTTGTACACACACAGGCAATAAATGAGGAACACACACTCAAAGACTTACTCCAGGCCAATAGGTTCTTATATAGAAAAATATATTTTCTTAGTTTATTTTAAGAACCACAGGTTCAAGATTTGCGGTAAACACTTTAAATGCAAGGTACTTCACTTAGACATTTAGGAACTTTGAATAAAAGCAATATCATATACAGTCTTTGTGAAAATGGCAATAAGCTATTTTCAAAGTGGATACAGTGCAAAACTCAACAGTTCCTGGGGGAGGTAAGTAAAGATTAGATTAGGAGGTAAGTAAAACACTTACAAGTCTCAGTTCTGGGGCATAGGCAGCTCCCCGTTGGGTGTTCAAGGCAACCTCAAAGTTACCAGACCAGCAGCTCGGGGCCGGACAGGTGCAGAGGTCCAAGAGGTGCCCAAAACACATAGATGCCTATGGAGAACAGGGGTGCTCCGGTTCCAGTCTGCCAGCAGGTAAGTACCTGCGTCCTCGGGGGCAGACCAGGGGGGTTTTGTAGAGCACTGGGGGGGACAAAAGTAGGCACATAAAACACTCCCTCAGCGGCACAGGGGTGGCCAGGTGCAGTGTGCAAAGCAGGCCTCGGGTTTTGTATAGGTTTCAATGGAGGGACCCGGGGGTCACTCTAACGGTGCAGGCAGGCACGGGGGCTTCTCGGGAAAGCCACCACCTGGGCTAGGCAGAGGGTCGTCTGGGGGTCACTCCTGCGCTGAGGTTCGGTTCCTTCAGGTCCTGGGAGCTGCGGGTGGAGTGCTGGTTCCAGGCGTCGGGTCCCTTGTTACAGGCAGTCGCGGTCAGGGGGAGCGTCTGGATTCTCTCTGCAGGCATTGCTATGGGGGCTCAGTGGTGTTGTCTCTGGTTACTCACGGGCTCGCAGTCGCCAGGGAGTCCTCCCTGAGGTGTTGGTTCTCTGAATCTCGAGCCGGGGGCGTCAGGTGCAGAGTGAGAAGTCTCACGCTTCCGCCGGGAAGCGTGCAGTCCTTGGAAGTTGCTTCTTTGTTGCAAAGAAGTAGCTGGTTTTGAGCAGGGCCGCTGCTCATGGGAGTTTCTTGGTCCTTTTGTCCAGGGCAGTCCTCTGAGGCTTTAGAGGTCACTGGTCCCTGTCGGGTGCTTCGCTGGTTGCAGGTTTTCGAAGTTGGAGACAGGCTGGTAGGGCTTGGGCCAAAGCAGTTGTCGTCTTCCTCCTTCTCTGCAGGCTTGTAGGTCAGCAGTCCTTCTTGTTTCTTCAGGTTGCAGGAATCTCATTTCCTGGGATTGGGTGTGCCCCTGAATACTGAATTTAGGGGTGTGTTTAGGTCTGGGAGGGCAGTAGCCAATGGCAACTGTCCTTGAAGGTGGCTACACCCTCCTTGTGCCTCCTCTGTGGGGAGGGGGGCACATCCCTAATCCTATTGGGGGAATCCTCTAAACTCAAGATGGAGGATTTCTCAAGGCAGGGGTCACCTCAGCTCAGGACACCTTAGGGGCTGTTCTGACTGGTGGGTGACTCCTCCTTGTTTTTCTCATTATCTCCTCCAGCCTTGCCGCCAAAAGTGGGGGCAGTGGCTGGAGGGGCGGGCATCTCCACTAGCTGGGATGCCCTGGGGAGCTGTAACAAAAGGGGTGAGCCTTTGAGGCTCACTGCCAGGTGTTACAGTTCCTGCAGGGGGGGAGGTGAGAAGCACCTCCAACCAGTACAGGCTTTGTTCCTGGCCACAGAGTGACAAAGGCACTGTCCCCATGTGGCCAGCAACATGTCTGGTGTGTGGCAGGCTGGCAGAAACTGGTCAGCCTACACTAGAAGTCGGATTGGTATTCAGGGGGCATCTCTATGATGCCCTCTGAGTGTATGCTACAATAAATTGCACACTGGTATCAGTGTGCATTTATTGTGCTGAGAAGTTTGATACCAAACTTCCCAGATTTCAGTGTAGCCATTATGGAACTGTGGAGTTTGTGTTTGACAAACTCCCAGACCATATACTCGTATGGCTACCCTACACTTACAATGTTCAAGGTTTTGCTTAGACACTGCAGGGGCATAGTGCCCCTCACCTGTGGTACAGTGCACCCTGCCTTAGGGATGTAAGACCTGCTAGAGGGGTGACTTACCTATGCCACAGGCAGTGTGAGGTTGGCATGGCACTCCCCCCACCAGCACACACGAGCTGTGAGGCAGTGTGCATGTGCTGAGTGAGAGGTCCCCAGGGTGGCATAATACATGCTGCAGCCCTTAGAGACCTTCCCTGGCATCAGGGCCCTTGGTACCAGGGGTACTAGTTAAAAGGGACTTATCTGAGTGCCAGGTTTGTGCCAATTGTGGAGACAAAGGTACAGTTTAGGGAGAGAACACTGGTGCTGGGGCCTGGTTAGCAGGGTCCCAGCACATTTTCAATCAAAACTTAACATCAGCAAAGGCAAAATGTTCGGGGGTAACCATGCCAAGGAGGCATTTCCTTACATCAACCAATCGTCCAGGTAAGGAATATCAATATCCTTTTCCTTCTGAGACTTGCTGCCACTACTGCTATCACCTTTGTGAAGACTCGAGGTGCTGAAGTAAGACCAAACGGAAGGACTGCAAACTGGTAGTGTTGCAACCCCACCACAAACCGGAGATACTTCCTGTGCAACTTGAGTATAGGGATATGAAAATACGCATCCTGCAAGTTGACAGACACCATCCAATCCTCTTTGTTCAACGTCAGAAGTACCTGCGCTAGAGTCAGCATTTTGAATTTCTCCTGTTTGAGGAACCAATTCAAAATCCTCAGGTCTAGGACTGGTCTCAAACGACGTCCTTCTTGGGGATCAGGAAGTATCTTGAATAACAACCCTGTCCCCTTTCCTGCTCCTGAACCAACTCCACCGCACTTTTTGACAATAGGGTCTGAACTTCCTGCTGTAACAACAGGAGATGGTCTTCTGAACAAAACGAGGGACGGGGAGGGATTGGAGGAGGAAACTCCTGAAAAGGGAGAGCATATCCTTTTCTCACAATATTTAGAACCCATGAGTCCGATGTAACTAACTCTCACTCGTGGAGAAAAAGACGTAATCTTCCCCCTACAGGAGAAGTATGGTCGATAAAGGGGAGAAAACTAGGGCTGCTTCCCTTGCTGTTGTCCTTCAGAGGAAGAGGATGACGTAGGGTGCTGGTGGGTGGCCCTTCTTGTTCTAACCCTCCCCCGCCCTCTAAAGAACCGATATGGGAGGCTGGTAGGCTGCTGGACCGAGGACTGGGGTCTCCTTCGATAAACTGCCCCTCGTCCAAACCCCGTGAACCTACGAAATGACCTAAAAGGGGTAGCAGAGGCTTGCAATACTAAAGAATTCACAGTGGCCCTGCTATCTTTAAAGCGCTCTAGGGCAGAGTCCACAGAAAACCCAGAGGACCTCAACCAAGCGTGCCTCCTAGTAGCAATAGATGTACCCATTGCCCTGGCCACCAAGTCCGTAGAGTCCAGGCCAGACTGAATTATTTGTTTCACTGCAGCCTGCGCATCAGACAGGAGTTCCCCAATGATCTCTGTCCAACTTGCGGCAGATCAGGAACCATGGCCTTCACAGAGTCCATGAGGGCGTGGACATATCTACGCAGCACACAGGTAGCGTTTGCAGCCTTGAGAGCCATGCTGCAAGACGAAAAGTCTTCTTTGCAGATTGTTCCATCCGCTTGGATTCCCTGTCAGATGGAATCACAGGGAAGGAGCCCGGAGCAGACCTTGTAGAGCAAGAGGCCTGGACGTCCAAACTCTCCGGTGTAGGGTGTTGTGATAAAAACACTGGATCACCAGGCGCCACTCTATATCTCCTTGCCAAAGCTCTATTCACCGCAGGCGACGATACAGGCTTCCTCCAAAGTTCTAAAATGGGTTCCGTAAGAGCCTCGTTGAAAGGAAGCAAAGGGTCTGCAGAAGCCGAAGAAGGATGCAGAACCTCCGTTAAAATGTTCATCTTAACTTCTGCAGCAGGCAATGGAAGTTCTAAAAAGTTTGCTGCCTTCATGATCACTGAGTGAAAAGAAGCTGCCTCCTCCGTAAATTCCCCCGGTGAAGACAAGTCACATTCCGGGGAAGTATCCAGCACACTGGCCGACTCCAGGCCCTTATACTCTCCCAAAGGCTCGACAATCTCTCCTTCCTCCAACAACTGCCTTTGATATTCTTCCTCCTCCAAGAGACGCAAGGCCTGCAACCTCGGTGTCGACATGGAATTTGCCGACGTCGACACCTGGCGAGGAACAGGAGAGGAAGATTGACTCCTTCCGAATCCATCATTCAGATCCGGCGCCGGCACGGATCCTAATGGCACAGAAGATGCACATGGCTCCACCATCGGCGCCGGCTGGCGGGGTGATGCTATCGGCGCAATAGATCTAGAAGGCGACATCATGGGATTCACAGGACCTCGAGGCAATGTCATCGGGGCTGGTCAGGTACCCTCAGCCAGATAGAATGGCATAAACGGCCTTGTACAGCCGGGAGCCCAATGAAAATGCCAATGGACCCGTGGGACCAGCCGGTGCACCAGCAGGGGCCATGGCGTTGAACATAGAAAACATGGCAATTAAAAATGCCGCTGGATCCGCTCCCTGAGCTGGGAAGGCAGGATACCGCTGGTCTCCCTGTTGCACCTGTGCTTGCTGAACATCAGATGCCTGAGCAGGAGGTGAAAATCGAGGACTGTCCTGAGGTATCACAACCTCAAAGACTGACAGCGCTGGAGAAGCCTCAGGACTCTGGGGTTGAGGAGTCACTGTCGGACTCACCTCCCATGTCGCACGGCACCGACGAGATGGAGACCTCGATGGGCTCCGAGCCGAACGGCGCGGAGAGTCATGACATCGCTGTTTCTTATGCTTCTTCGAAGAAGCATGGAAAGAGGATCTTCTATGGCTCCTATGACCCTTCTTTGCCTTGGCCAGAAGGAGTTTGGCCCCCCTTTCGTTTAAAGTCTTAGAATTCATGCCCTGGCAAGACGCACACTCCTCAACGTCATGCTCAGAGCTAAGGCACCAAAGACAATTGTCATGAGGGTCAGTGACCGACATGCGACCCCCACACTCTCTGCAAGGCTTGAAACTGGACTTCCTAGGGGGAGACATTGTAACTCCAAAGAGCAACAAGATGAAACCTCCAACAGAAGCGAGAGCTAGGAGAAAACCGTTAGTGTCGAAGGCACGGAAAAAAAGGGAACTGACGTCAGCACACCAGCAAGGACCTCTTATTGGCACGGTGATGTCAGACGGAGTCTCGTGGAGCTGTGCAATTGTGACGTCCTCGTCGACGTGGAGAGCTGGGAAGAAGATTTACCGGTGGATGCTGGCGCAAGGGTGAATTCATAAGGTGAGGAATCCACAGGTAGTTTGTATCCATCAGAAATGCCTGATAATAGAAAGCTTCTTGCTTGGGTGCTGCTTTTTGCTAAGCGTCAGGCAGCATGTGTATGTGGCCGGGAGTTTGCCCCCTCTATCCAGGACTGGTTATTAGAATAGGAACATTGTAAGGAGCAACGAGATACATACTATTCCATGTTACCTCTAGCAAGCAGGCCTAGGCTATAGGGGGCCCTTGCAAGATTACCTATTAACACAAGCACTTAATTTGTCACCCTGACTTCCCGGACTCCTGTGTTATGCTTTTGTCATCCTCTGACTCTCGATTATATCCGCTGTCCTTCCCTTTGTAGTCGCCTCCCCACTTGTTTTAGTTTTGCCTATGCTGAAATGCTTTCTTTATGGTCTTTGCCCTACTGAAATTAATTTAATTGCCTGTACATTGTCATTGTTTAACATACCAAGTATGAATTGCAGTGTAATTATTGAAGTATTTCATTTAGCACAAGATATTGATTCCATACTATAGAGTGTGTTTTATAAGGAGACACAACTGTGTTTTGTCGTTGTAATGGTTTTAGTTTGAAAATAGGAAATAAATAATAAAATAAAAAAATTTGGTGCCTGCAGGATGTGGCCTGGGACACATGCCTGTGAATAGCTTGGCGGCTCGCCTTTGTGTATTCCTTCCAGAAAGTGAGACAAGTGGGGGCCTGCAGCCTCATCCCGCTGGTAATTTACAACGGCTGCAAAAATTACAAAGTCTGAACATAGAAATCTCCACGCGACTTCGTCCAGTGGCTTCCTGACGACAACGCCTCCTCCTCCGACACTTCTGGCTGCCTTGCCCAGCTGATGTTTATCTTCTCAGAAACGTTCGTTCTAAGTCCAAAGGTAGTTTGACATCAGGTACAATCCACCTTGTATAGCCGAACTTTGCTCCATTGCAGTTGGCCATAACTTTTGACACGGTCTCACACGACTAGATACCCGCAGTTGGTGCTTTGATCTTTTAGGTGCTAGTTTCACGAAAAATCATAACTTTGGTTCTACTGATTGAAATTCATTCATTTTATTTATTACATTTTACCCTATTTTTCTAAATTGGTGTGGTATTTTTTTTTTATTACCAACTTTATTGATTTTTAGTAACAGTGGTACAGACTTCTCAGAAAGCTCGACAGGCTACATTTCAAATAAAATTTGTGACAACCACATAGCATCAGTAGAAGATTGCCAACAGGTGCGCAACAAGTGACAGCTGTAGGAGGCGTAAGAAAGTCAAAGTTACTCACATCAACCTATCTGCCCCAACTATTTTCACCAAACATGTTCATATTTTGACGGGCAGCCTCTTACTTCATATACAGGTTTTTCCTGCATTGCATACCAATTCAGTCCTTTGCGCCAATGTGTCAGGGTTGGGGCATAGGACTCTTCAATTTAACCACTATATCATTTTTGGCTACCATGGTAAGGGTACCTAGGAATGCACTATCCACTTGAGAACCCCTGGAGCCCTCCAAAACCCCCAAGAGTAGAAACAAAGGAGTGTCTGTGACCTTCCATCCCAGGACATAAGTGAGTTCTCCCAATATTTCCACACAGTATTTGTAGATTGCTGTGCAGGACCATTCCATATGGTAAAAATCAGCAGGGGTCAGTCTGGAAGATATGGTTATGACCCAGGGGGCTAGGGGCGTGGCTAAGTCGCCGAGCATGGCGGACGCAAGCTAGGAGAGCTCTGCGTCTCGCCCGGCTGATCCGGTGCTGCACGGGGATAGGTGGCTGGCGGTGCCCGCTGCGGAAGGTGTCGGGCAGCGGTGAAGACTCGGGCAGTGGTGAAGCCCGGTGCTGGCCCCCCCAACGGGGAGCAAAGACAGAGCAGAGCCAGGCCTGCGGGGCCGCGGCCTGCCGGCTTGAGGGAGCGGTGGGCGTGGCCTAGCGGCACCGATTGCACACAGTGCAGCGCGGGCAGGCCGCAGGCGCTGGCCTGTAGCGGGGCCGCCCCGGGAGAGCAGTTGCCCCGTTGGGGTGGAGCGGAACGGGGGGATCCTGCGAGCACGAGGGGATGGGAGTGGGCTCCCCGCTGAGAGTGCCTGGGCGCAGCAGGGGATAGGCGGGCATGTTGGACACGTGGCTGGGCCACCGGTCTCCCCCTGGTGGAGCTGGCTTCGAGGGACACCAATAACGGCCGAGTGAGGGGAGGGAAGACCTAAGGGCCCGGAACGGGAGGAAGGCAGCGGAACGACGGTGGGCCGGGCTGCTCGTGCTGCTGCACAGTGCGGTATTGGAAGTGCAGACAAGCGGGCCCGGCACTAGGAGCAGACCCGGTGAGGTGATCTTCTGCCTGCAGTCGGAGGTGGCAGGGGAGCGCCATTACTGCCAGCTGAGGAGGCGAGAGTGTGGAGCGCGGCGAGAGGTTGGGTGTCCCCTCTGAAGGCCTAGCCTGCTGAGGGAGCTCCGCATTGATTACAGCAACCCTCTGACCTGGTCCTCCGGAGCTGGCGGTGTGAGCTGAAGGGCTTTGTGCTACTGGAGCTGGTGGTGAGGCACCCAGTGAGTGGAGTGGAGCTGGTTGGGGCATGCGCTTACCCTGGTCATGGCGGGGACGGGCCGCCTTCGATCTGGTGCTGGGGCTGGGAGGTCACAAGAAGCTTGCAGCGCAGGATAGCCAGAAGTTGGATGCTGTGCTGGCTGTGGTGGAGCGCATCAGTGACTCGCTGGAGCGAGCTCGCACATCTTTGGAGGCTAAGATCGATAAAGTGCCCAGCGACCTTGTACTCCTGCATGCTGACTACCGTAACCTGGTTGACAAAACAGGTACGATTGAGGCGCGTGTGGATAAGTTGACACCAGTGACGGCGCGTTTAGAGTCCACGATGGGGGATGTTGTAGCACGAGTGGCGGTGCTCGAGCGTCGTGTGGAAGACGCGGAGGGCCGCACCAGAAGAAACAACATATGTGTGATCGATTTGCCGGAGGGAGTGGAGGGCCAGGATGCGGTGGCCTTCTCGGAGAGCTGGGTCCGAGGACTGGTGCCAGCTGGTACACTGACTCCTTTCTTCTCGGTGGAGCAGGTTTATCGAATCCCCACGGGGCCCAGGCCTCCGGGGAGCAGTCCTCGCCCCTTCATAATTCGCTTGCTCCACTACGCGGACCGTGACATTATACTCAAGACTGTGAGATCCTCCTCGCCGCCCGAGTGGACAATGCACAAATAATGCTGTTTCCGGACTATACGTTGGCGGTGCAAAGAGACCGAGCCTCCTATATGCCCCTGAAGCACAGACTCGGAGCCCTGAGCCTGGACTATTCTCTACTGTTTCCCGCCTAACTCTGTATTGTGGCTGAGAAGAAGGCACATTTGTTCACCACGCCAGATGTGGCATGGGTATGGTTGGAGTCGACGGGATGCGTCTCGGGTCCGGAGAGGGAGAGGAATCTGCCCGCACCGAGGGCAGGGGAGCGCCATTACTGCCAGCTGAGGAGGCGAGAATGTGGAGCGCGGCGAGAGGTTGGGTGTCGCCTCGGAAGGCCTAGCCTGCTGAGGGAGCGCTGCATTGATTACAGCAACCCTCTGACCTGATCCTCCGGAGCTGGCGGTGTGAGCTGAAGGGCTTTCTACTACTGGAGCTGGTGGTGAGGCACCTGGTGAGTGGAGTGGAGTGGAGCTGGTTGGGGCCTGCGCTTACCCTGGTCATGGTGGGGACGGGCCGCCTTCGATCTGGTGCTGGGGCTGGGAGGTCACAAGAAGCTTGCAGCGCAAGATAGCCAGAAGTTGGATGCTGTGCTGGCTGTGGTGGAGCGCATCAGTGACTCGCTGGAGCGAGCTCGCACATCTTTGGAGACTAAGATCGATAAAGTGTCCAGCGACCTTGTACTCCTGCATGCTGACCACAGTAACCTGGTTGACAAAACAGGTACGATTGAGGCGCGTGTGGATAAGTTGACACCAGTGACGTCGCGTTTAGAGTCCACGATGGGGGATGTTGTAGCGCGCGTGGCGGAGCTCGAGCGTCGTGTGGAAGACGTGGAGGGCCGCACCAGAAGAAACAACGTATGCGTGATCGCCGGAGGGAGTGGAGGGCCGGGATGCGGTGGCCTACTCAGAGAGCTGGCTCCAAGGACTGGTGCCCACTGGTACACTGACTCCTTTCTTCTCGGTGGAGCTGGTTCATCAAATCCCCACGCGGCCCAGGCCTCCGGGGAGCGGTCCTCGCCCCTTCATAATTCGCTTGCTCCACTACGCAGACCGTGACATTATACTCAAGACTGTGAGATCCTCCTCGCCGCCCGAGTGGACAATGCACAAATAATGCTGTTTCCGGACTATACGTTGGCGGTGCAAAGAGACCGAGCCTCCTATATGCCCCTGAAGCGCAGACTCCGAGCCCTGAGCCTGGACTACTCTCTACTGTTTCCCACCAAACTCTGTATTGTGGCTTAGAACAAGGCCCATTTGTTCACCACGCCAGATGCGGCATGGGAATGGTTGGAGTTGACGGGACGCGCCTCGGGTCGGGCGAGGGCGATGGAGAGGAATCCGCCCGCACCAAGGAGCAGGCGCAGCGGGGCGAGGTGAGGCCGCATGGGAAGCGGTGTGACTGTGGAGGCAGCGGCACATGCGCCGGACTTGGGAACAGCTCATACAGGAACGACGTGAGGCGATTCAATCGGCCGCAGCTATAAGTGCCTCGACGGCTGCGTCGGAATCAGAAACTGAGAATTCGCAGGCTCCCAGTGACCGGCCGACCACGCCAGACCGACTCTCGGAGTTGGGTTTTCAAGAATGCCCGTCGTTGACTCCTGCCACAGCAGCCGAGTTTTTCTAGGCTCTGCGGAGCCCTGTTTGGTGGACTCGATGGTGCTGTAACCCCCCTGGTTGGGGCGCATGGGTCTCCTTCGCAGCAGAGTCCATATATTTTTCACTACATGTCAGCGATTGCTGCGGCTGCGGGGCGTGAGGAATTCACATGGGCCGGCTCACCAAGTGGCCGAGGGTATTACAACTGTCACTGACTGTTGCATACAAAAACTGCAGATAGCCGCCGTCCCCCCCCCTCTGTTATTTGCTCTGGCCGGGCTGACTGGATTAGTAAGTGCTTGTTTCACTGAGTGAGTTGGCCTGCCCCAATCTCCTGCTAACGGAGGTTTAGAATGTGTGATTATGTTGTTGGATGGTTAAGTTGCTGGGTTTGGGCGGAGACCGGTTGTTTATCTGCTCTGATGGTATTGATTTTGTTTTGGTTCCGCTGGAGGCTATGTGCAAGGCGCTTGCCCGGGTCATGGGAGTCTGTTACTGCGTGTGCGGCGTCACGCCTGCGGACAGGAGGAGGGGTAGAGGGGCGTTCTAAATTGAAGCTGCCATGAATCCATATATTGCAGTTACTTGGAATGTGCACGGCATACACAAACCTAAGCGCCGATACTCCATATACTCATACCTTAAAAGACACTTGGTCCACCTCGCTTTTTTGCAGGAGACCCACTTGGTGCATTCGGAGCTCCCTCGTTTGCAGAGGCGCTGGAGGGGGCAACTATATGCTACGGGCACTCCACTTATGCTAGACGTGCCCTGATTTGGATTAAAGCAGGTGTCCTTTTTGTAGCAGAGGAGCAGATTATAGACCCACAGAGGAGGTTTGCCCTGGTTCATGGCCGACTTGCGGGTCAGACCATAGTGCTGGGCTCTATGTACGCACCGAATGTGGATCAGACTCCTTTTCTGCGTAGTCTATCTTGCCACTTAGCAGGCTGGAGCAAATATCCCTGGCTATTGGGAGGGGACTTTAATAGTGTGCTTGATGTTGACTTAGATCGTTCCTTTCCCCCATTTCCCACGTCTCCTGCGGTGGTCGCAGCGCGTGGGTTGCTAGATTGGAAGCAACAGTGGCATCTGATAGATATTTGGAGACAGAGGAATGCTGTGGACAGAGTTTACTCATACTACTCTGCCCGCACTCCCTCCATGTCAGGTTGGATAGAATACTCTGCACACGGGACCTGACCTCAGCAGCTGGGGGTGTGGATTACTTAGGGTGCACGCACTCGGATCACATTCCACAGATTTTAAGGTTGAGTTGGGATCTCCCCCCCCCTGGCTGTTCCTACCTGGAAGCTCCATCCTGAGCTCTTAGAAGACACGGCCTTTAAGGCATCCTTGGAAACAGAGATCCCTGAATTTTTTTAGCATAACAATGGCACGGCCTCTTCGGGCCTAATGGAGTGGGATGCGTTCAAGGTATTTATCCGAGGCCACTGCATGGGGACTCAATGGAATTTACGTGGTTCAATTGAGCATGACCTATCTTGCATAGAACGAGACACGTTACGCCCAGAGAGAGAGACCGCACGGAGCCCTGTGGGTGAGGGCTGGTTAGCCGGGGCTCAAGCTGAGCATCTGTCACTACTTGAACGGCTGCGATGCCTGAATTATGCTGCGCACTCCGCGAGATCGCACGCTTCGGCTGATAAGTCGGGTAAACTTCTGGCCTGGCTGGTGAGGGGGGATCGTGACCATGGCCCGATCAAGGAGGTTTGCTTGGAATCCGGGCGTCTGTTGTATACGCCAAGAGAGATACATACTGCGTTTACGTAGCATTACCAGGTCTTGTATGCCTCAATGATGAGCTCCTCTGAACAATCTTGTACGGAGTTCCTTGCTAGTGTGGAACTGGTGCACCCGGATCAAAATGGATTTGTCCCAGCGAGAGATATGTCACATAATATCAGGCGACTGTTCCGCATCTTGCACTACGCAAGGCGGGACTGGCCACGAGCGGGTTGCCTTGTTCTTCATCTGGAGAAAGCCTTCGATTCTCTGGAGTGGCTGTATCTTTTCAGAGCACTGAGGCGGTTTGGTATTGGGCCCCACTTTATTTGAATGATTAAGTTACTATATACTAATCCTCAGGTTCGGGTCAAGGTGGGGGGCATTATATCAGAACCCATCAAGGTGTGTAGAGGTACTCGGCAGGGTTTCCCCCTCTCCCCACTGCTTTTTTCCCTTGCTTTGGAGCCACTGGCGGCGGTCTTACGGAATAGGGGCACTGACTGGGGTATTGCCCTGGGGGATGGCCTGCACGTGGCGTCGCTGTACGCTGATGACCTTCTGCTGTATTTCCTGGATGTGACCCGTATCCCCCCGGAGGTTGGGACCCTGTTGCAGCAGTTTTCCTCGCCGTCCGGCCTAAAAGTTAATTGGTCCAAATCATGCCTCTTCCCCTTTGATCCTGCGCTATCGGATCCAGAGCTTTGTCTTGCAGGGAACGTGGTCCCCTGGCAACCTCATACATTCAGGTACCTAGGCATCCGTATTTATCATGGAGAGGAAGACTTGGAAGATGGGAACCTTAAGAGGGCGGTATCCTCGATTAAATCCCAGATGGCATTTTGGCAGAAACTGCCTCTGTCAGTGGCAGGCAAGATAGTGCTGCTCAAAATGATAGTTTTGACGCGCCTGCTATAATTATTTTCTAACCTCCCGCATTATATCCCTCCCAAATTCTTTAGGAAACTGGAATCTACCTTGAGGGAATTCATTTGGAATGGTGGTCGATGCCAGGTCGCACTGAAAAAGCTTTATTTGCCGTTAGAGAAAGGCAGCCTGGCGGTCCCTAATCTGGAGCACTACTATCTGGCCTCCCAGCTCCAGTAGGTATCTAAGTGGCTGGCGAGCCTTCATCTCGCAGACACAGCGACTACGGAGGGCCCTTGGTCCCTCGTGCAGGTGTCACACCTATTTTTCACCCACTTACACGTGGGGTGTCATCGGGACAAATATTCCTCAAGGTGGCTTGTAGCTGCTATCGCAGATCCTTGCGTCTTACTGGGGGGGTGGTTCAATTTGCTCCAGCTCTGGCGTTACTGGGAACCCCTTGTGGCACCAAGATTACGTCAAGTTTTGAGTTGTGCACGTGGCATGAAGTGGAGTTATACACGCTGGGTGATCTCCATGATGATGGCAGACTGATTCTGTTTCCTACATTGGTCCAGGAGTCGGGGCTGCCAGCAGGGTAGTTCCTTTTATACCATTCACTGTTAAGGTATTTAGCATCCAGGTGGGGTGACATGTCAGTGGCCCCTTGTAAGGAAATGCCTCCTTGGCATGGTTACCCCCTGACTTTTTGCCTTTGCTGATGCCAAGTTATGATTTGAAAGTGTGCTGGGACCCTGCTAACCAGGCCCCAGCACCAGTGTTCTTTACCTAAACTGTACCTTTGTCTCCACAATTGGCACAGCCCTGGCACCCAGGTAAGTCCCTTGTAACTGGTACCCCTGGTACCAAGGGCCCTGATGCCAGGGAAGGTCTCTAAGGGCTGTAGCATGTCTTATGCCACCATGGGGACCCCTCACTCAGCACATACACACTGCTTGCCAGCTTGTGTGTGCTGGTGGGGAGAAAATGACTAAGTCGACATGGCACTCCCTTCAGAGTGCCATGCCAACCTCACACTGCCTGTGGCATAGGTAAGTCACCCCTCTAGCAGGCCTTACAGCCCTAAGGCAGGGTGCACTATACCACAGGTGAGGGCATAAGTGCATGAGCACTATGCCTCTACAGTATCTAAGCAAAACCTTAGATATTTTAAGTGCAGGGTAGCCATAAGAGTATATGGTCTGGGAGTCTGTCAAACACGAACTCCACAGCACCATAATGGCTACAATGAAAACTGGGAAGTTTGGTATCAAACTTCTCAGCACAATAAATGCACACTGATGCAGTGTGCACTTTATTGCAAAATACAGAGGGCATCTTAGAGATGCCCCCTGAAAACATACCCGACTTCCAGTGTGGGCTGACTAGTTTTTGCCAGCCTGCCACACACCAGACATGTTGCTGGCCACATGGGGAGAGTGCCTTTGTCACTCTGTGGCCAGAAACAAAGCCTGTACTGGGTAGAGGTGCTTCTCACCTCCCCCTGCAGGAACTGTAACATCTGGCGGTGAGCCTAAAAAAGGCTCACCCCCTTTGTTACAGTGCCACAGGGCATCCCAGCTAGTGGAGATGCCCGCCCCTCCGGCCACTGCCCCCACTTTTGGCAGCAAGGCTGGAGGAGATAATGAGGAAAACAAAGAGGAGTCACCCCCCAGTCAGGACAGCCCCTAAGGTGTCCTGAGCTGAGGTGACTCTTACTTTTAGAAATCCTCCATCTTGTAGAAGGAGGATTCCCCCAATAGGATTAGGGATGTGCCCCCCTCACCACAGGGAGGAGGCCCAAAGAGGGTGTAGCCACCCTCAAGGACAGTAGCCATTGGCTACTGCCCTCCCAGACCTAAACACACCCCTAAATTCAGTATTTAGGGGCTCCCAGAACCGAGGAAGAGAGATTCCTGCAACCTAAAGAAGAAGAAGGACTGCTGACCTGAAGCCCTGCAGTGAAGACGGAGACGACAACTGACTTGGCCCCAGCCCCGCTGGCCTGTCTCCCTACTTCGAAGAAAACGGCAACAGCGACGCATCCAACAGGGTACAGCGACCTCTGAAGCCTCAGAAGACTACTCTGCATCTAAATGACCAAGAAGCTCCTGAGAACAGCGGCCCTGTTCAACAAACTGCAACTTTCTGCAAGAAAGAACCAACTTTTAAAGACCACATGTTTCCCACCGGAAGCGTGAGACTTTCCACTCTGCACCCGACACCCCCGGCTCGACCTGCGGAAAACTAACACTACAGCGAGGACTCCCCGGCGACTGCGGGCCCGTGACTAGCCAGAGTTGACCCCCCTGAGGCCCCACAGCGACACCTGCAGAGGAAATCCACAGGCTCCTCCTGACCGTGACTGCCTGTAACAAGGAACCCGGCGCCTGGAACCAGCACTGCACCCGCAGCCCCCGGGACCTGAAGGAACCAAACTCCAGTGCAGGAGTGACCCCCAGGCGACCCTCTGCCTAGCCCAGGTGGTGGCTACCCAGAGGAGCCCCCGTGCCTCTCTGCATCGTTGAAGACACCTCCCGGGTCTCCCCATTGATTCCTATCAGAAACCCGACACCTGTTTGCACTCTGCACCCGGCTGCCCCTGCACTGCTGAGGGTGTACTTTCTGTGCCTGCTTGTGTCCCCCCTGGTGCCCTACAC
Source organism: Pleurodeles waltl (assembly GCF_031143425.1). Classification (NCBI taxonomy): domain Eukaryota; kingdom Metazoa; phylum Chordata; class Amphibia; order Caudata; family Salamandridae; genus Pleurodeles; species Pleurodeles waltl. The sequence continues at coordinate 296,102,495 of NC_090443.1, read as the reverse complement.
AACCCCCCTGGTCTGCCCTCCGAGGACACGGGTAGTTACCTGCTGGCAGACTGGAACCGGGGCACCCCTATTTCCATTGAAGCCTATGTGTTTTGGGTACCACTTTGACCTCTGCACCTGACCGGCCCTGAGCTGCTGGTGTGGTAACTTTGGGGTTGCCTTGAACCCCCAACGGTGGGCTACCTTGGACCCAACTTTGAACCCTGTAAGTGTTTTACTTACCCGTGAACTTAACAAATAATTACCTCCCCCAGGAACTGTTGATTTTTGCAGTGTCCACTTTTAAAATAGTTTATTGCCATTTTTGTCAAAACTGTACATGCTACTGTGATTATTCAAAGTTCCTAGAATACCTGAGTGAAATACCTTTCATTTGAAGTATTACTTGTAAATCTTGAACCTGTGGTTCTTAAAATAAAATAAGAAAATATATTTTTCTATATAAAAACCTATTGGCCTGGAGTAAGTCTTTGAGTGTGTGTTCCTCATTTATTGCCTGTGTGTGTACAACAAATGCTTAACACTACCCTCTGATAAGCCGACTGCTCGACCACACTACCACAAAATAGAGCATTAGAATTATCTCTTTTTGCCACTATCTTACCTCTAAAGGGAACCCTTGGACTCTGTGCACACTATTTCTTACTTTGAAATAGTACATACAGAGCCAACTTCCTACACCCCTCCAAAGCATTTGCTGGTACAGTACATACAGGTGATGGGGCAGGGGAAACACCTGATCAGATGGTTCACCGACGCATTGCGCATACACACGGCCTTGGAGTGTGATGCCCTGCGTGCAGCCTGGGACCAGGATGCCTCCGCCTCAGTTACGGACACGCAGTGGGGGTTAGCTCTTTCTGGAACGTTAAGGTCCCTCGGAATTCTAGGTTTCACCTGATCCAGTTCTATATTATTCACAGGGCTTATCTTACTCCGGCGAACAGGTATCTTGCTCGGCAGGATGCGGTGTGCCCCCGCTGCTCTTCTGTAGATGCTGACTTGCTGCACATGATATGGTCCTGTGGGTCCCTGCATCGCTTTTGGAAGGCGGTGGTCGACTGCTTATCGGAGTGCACGCCGTGCCCGGTTCTGTTCAGTTGGAAGGTCTGTGTGCTGGGCCTATTTCCCAGGGGTAAGAGGCATAGAGCGGAAGCGCGATTCCTGGATCTAGGCCTGATAACGGCTAAGCGGATGATAACCCGCAGATGTAAGTCAGCTGACCCGCCTGCTGAGCAAGCCTGGAAACAATCTTTCGGGGTGTGGGCAGCGGCGGAGGGTGTGGCGCTGAGGCGAGAAGACGCGCTAGGGCTGTGCCAGTATCTGTTATCAGTCAGGTGGGGGGAACTAGATTCCTGCCTGCGGGATAGGGGTCGGGGCTCGGGTGCGGACGAACTCGACTAGCTGCGGAGGCGAATGTGCGACTGCTTCTGGATCGGGATTGGAAGCAAGGGAAGGTGAATGTTTGAGGGCCTGGGCTGGTCTTGGTGCATTGCAGAGTGCTGAATACTGTCAAGGTAGCCAATAGTTATGGCCTGCATGCGATTCCGTCCTATCCTGGTATGAAAGAATAACACACAGTGAATCCCGCACCTTCGGTGGCATGCTTTAATTACAATTTATAGCCTGCGCATGTAACACTCCAGTGACTGTTCTTGTTCATGTTTTGTTTTATTGTTGTCTGTGGGGAGCTGAAGCTATGTATCTGCCAGTGAACCATTGTATGGGCACATTGGTCCTCTGGTGTGGTTTGAAGAGACAGCTGGATGTTGGCTTTCCCTCAGGGTGGCTACAGGATTTAGAATTCTATGCTATGAATCCTCTTGTTTGAATCGCAATGTTTCTTATCCTACGCTATGTGACAACTGGGTATAATAAGGCTGGATGCGTTAATTGAAAGGCTGGTTATCGGCTGGCTAGCACATAATGGTCTTCATTCTGAATGCACAGTCTCGTGTAATTACACAAATGTGTTATCCTATTGCAGATGTAAGATGTAATGTATATAATGCATTGAAAATTCTAATAAACAGATGTTTGAAAAAAGAAAAAAAAATTACCCACGGGGCTATAACAGCATTGGGCCAATCATCCTCCTCCAGTGGGGCCAACCACCTCTCCCAACGTGTTCTAAGGTGGTCTAAAGTGGTAGGTGCATTGTTAATGAGAGTGTGGTAAATCTGCAATATGCCTCCATTACCCAGTGTACCCATCAGGACTTTGCCCCAATGAAATCTAGCGCTAAGTCTATTGAGGGCTTGAAACCAGTGGTGTGGCAGATAAATCTGGAGGTTCTGGAAAACGTATAAGAATCTGGAAGTATCATCATTTTATATAGGGCTATTCTCCCCATTACATTTAAAGGGAGAGATTGCCAGCGGAGCAGGTCCGCCTGACTTCCTGCACTCCTGGAGGAAGGACATGTACATATGTGTATTCTTCTTCTTCATGGTCAATGGTAGCTATCCTGAACTGAGACAATATACCAGAATTTCAGTTCCTTCAAGCATAAGGTCACTTGGGAGGGATAATCCTTGTCTATGTGTCCTTAACAAAATTGAAATGTGTCAGACGCAAAAGCTAGGAAATTATGCATTCTATTTTAGAATTGGAGGCAAGGATTACGTCTAGTTAAAGCTTTTAAAAAACCACTAGTTTCAAGTAGTAACTCTTGAACACAGACTCATAAGACCAATCTGCACATTTCATGATTTTCTGTAGCATATACTAGAAATCACAGATTTCGAAGCAATGGCACCACTAACAAAGTGTGCTTCATAAATAAAATTGTCAATACCTGCTTCAGACATGAGCCATCTTCTCTACGTGGCTAGTGTGGTAGCTGACACTGAGAGAGCTAAGAATGTGTAAGATTGATTCTGCATTGAACCTGAAAGAACCTGCAGTAGGGCTCGAAGATAGATGTGATCAGATAAACATCTTTTAAGTTGAGAGAAACCATCTTGTCATCTTGACGCAGAATGTCCTGTGGGAAGTGAATCCCCTCCATTATGAAATGCTGGTACCTTATCCAGGAGTTAAAATCCTTCAGGGGTATGACCACTCCATGGCTGCCTGCTTTTTTGTCCAGGAGAAAATAAATTGCTCAGGAAGCTGGATGGATCAGCAAATGTCTCCTGGATACCCCCCTGATTGACCTAATGAGAAATAAAAGTCTGCAAGGAAGTAGCAGACTTATTGGTCTTGGCTTGTAATACTGCTCTTGAGAACCCCAAAAAAATAATCCAGTTAAACACCTGGTGTTTAGACAAAATATTGAGTTTAAAAAATCAGGATACATAAATATTGGAAATTAAATATTGTGACACAAATATTGTGATGTTCAAATTTTGTTAATAAAAATATCATTTGTTTGAGGTGAGTAATGTAAAATAAATAAATATTGATGTTTCTAATATTGTTTTCAGTAATTAATGGCCCGATTATGAGTTTGGTGGTCAGACCGTCAGACTGCTGTGGTGGAGGCCCCAAGGAGACCGCTGCACCAGTGGTCTCCCCCCGCCGTATACGATATATGCAGGTTGAACTGCCTACCATGTAGACATTTTGCTGACCGCCAGCAGTGCAGCGGGCTGCAATGGTGGGGTGGGTGCTCTGTCGCCATCATTGCCGCAGCCAACCACTGAGCCTATTACAAAAACACAGTTGATATGGTGGCCTGTTTGCGGCGGTTACCTGACGGTGGCCAGCCGTCACTGTATGCTCACAGCAAAGCATCAGGAGAGTGGCCATTAGATGGATTAAAAAAAAAACACATCTGATATCCATTGACCAAGTGGACACAACTGCAAATCACACTATAAAAAACACCACATCCCACACCATGATCCTTTGCCTCTCCACTGCAGCACATCACGACAGAGACCACACCAGGCTTTCCCATGTTTGTCACATGCGGCAGCCCTCTTTTCTTATCCCATTTTTCACCTTTCACACACTTCTTCCATTTTTTCATTTTTTGTCCCATATATCACTTGTTTTGGTTAGTTTGTCACTGTCATTCAATTTATCTTCAGTCATGTCACGCCCCAAAAATCCACGTTTTTCAGAGGATGAGTTGAGAGTCATGGTGGATGAAATCATAACAGTAGAGCCACAATTGTTTGGAGCCCAACTCCTCTCAGTAGGAAAATGGAAATGTGGCAAAGGATAGCTGACTGTGTGCAAGTGGTGGCTACAGCATTCACTCTAAGGAGGATATTAAGAAGAGTCGGAATGACCTCAGGGATAAGGTACGTTCCCTGTCCTCCAGGCAACACCTGGAGTTCCTGAAGACTGTTGGTGGTTCTCCCAGTGCCATATTACAATTCTTTCCCTGAGTGGAGAAGGTCTTGGCCATCCTGAGTGCTTGACAGGAATAGCTGGGGGAGGGGAATCTGGGAAGTCGCACAACACAAACTGTCACAAGACTTCAAAGTCCTGAATGCTCATACCTCAGCTTTTGCCATTGTGTTGTTTATCTACTTTCATAACCTGCACTGCCTAACATATCAGAGACATCAGACTGTCAATTTTTATTGTCATACATAACATCACATGTATCAATCTCCATCACATGCCATATATTGGAATGGGGTCTACAAGTGTTTTAATATCCAAATATCATCCTAGGACCCATGGTGTGTGTAAACATGTAAATCTATGATCCAACCTAACTGATGTGTTGCAACAGGTATTTCAGACTAAACATTTGTCAAGTGTTGTGAAGTAGAGAGAGTGACATAACTATAACTACCATGAGACCCTCTTTCTGTAACTCAAAACAAGAGGTTCTTGTGCACTTACCCAAAGACACCTGTTAGCCATGTCACAACTGATGTTCACTCATCATGGAGTTCACCATTTGTCTAGTGTTCAGAAGTAGAGAGAGTGATATGGCTATAACTACCATGAGGCCCTCTTTCTGTAACTCAAAACAAGTGGCTCTTGTGCACTTGCCCAAAGACACCTGTTAGCCATATCACAACTGATGCTCACTCATCATGGAGTTCTCCTAGTGTTGGGAGTCTGATAGTGAAATGACTACAACGGACATGAGGCCCTCTTTTTGTAACTCAAAACAAGAGGCCTTTGTGTACTTGCCCAAATATACTTGTTAGCCATGTCACAACTGATGTTCACTCATGAACTGAGCAATCTACATATCAAGCTTAACTCTGAGGAGTGTATGCCTACCTAACAGGATGTTGTCCTGGTGACCCCAAATTATACTCTTGATGCCATGAATGCCATTTTACTAACTGTACATCAAGTAGTTGTAAGGCATTAAGCTGTTTCAGCCAATTGGAAGTGTCAGGTAACTCATTGACTGCACTGCTCACACAATGTCTAATGCTACATATACAACCAAGTTGTGTGTTCACCTGTATCTTATACAATTAAGTATTGGAATGGTCAGATACACATGACACTTCTCCTCTGTATTGCCTTAATTGTTTTTAAGATGTCAACCTTCATTCCTTATTCCAAAATGCAAGCATCAGCACATCTAATGAGCTGCTCAATCCTATTGTTTTTGCAACCTTCACAAATGTCTGGTCAACAACCTCAATACCATGGAAATATATCACAATAGGAAATCCTACATATCAACATTTTCCTTGGTCCCTGCTTACTGTGAGAATAACCATTTGGATGTAGATTCCACACTTCAGCCAATAACAATGTACTCTATTTCTCAACGGGTCGAATTGGCACTGCACCGGGGCAGACACTGGCCACTGAACAGACTCCCAACCCACCCTTGGATGAAGCCCTCAGGGATAAAGACACTCCTGGCCATGTGGATGTGGATGTGGATGATGGACTTGGCACATCTAGGCAGCCTGGTCAGGCGGTAACAGTGAGTCTCACTGTGTCCACATCAACTCCTTTCACCCCAGCCGCTACAACTCAGCTAGCAACATACCCCCCAACCTGTGTACCTAGTGCAGTCAGTACAATTGTGTGCCCTCCCCAGTCCTGGATCCTGAAGTGCAAATCACCACCCCTGACACAGAGGGACCAGGACCCAGTTAGAGAGGGCACCCTGGACCATGGGCACAGGCTTGTGGGGGTAGGATCCGTGGGAGGGATATTGTGGGCCAGGAGAGCAAGGCCACTGGCGCCACTCATGACAGTGACACCATCGGCCAAGTCTTGGGAGTGTATTAGTAGTTCCAAGGCATGATGGGCCAGGTAGTAACCGAACTCTGGGAAATTAAGCAGCTGCAGAGGGACATGTACCAAAAGATGGAGGCCCATAATTCCAACATGGGCACCCTAACAAGGGTGCTGATCGACATCCATACAAACATGAGTAGAGCTTTTCCACCACCATCTACCCCTTTCTGTGGTGCAAGTACATTAAGGCCATGTACATCTGCAACAGACACAGGAAGGAAGGCCCTGCCAGAGGAAGAAATACTGTCAAACCCCCCTGCCTCTGCAACAGCTGAACCCACCCGCAAATATCCAGGAGGAGGGGATGGAAAGACACCCACCACTGCCAGCAAGAAATATCAGCCTTAATGTCCTCCTTTGTGTGTCACACATTCCCTCTGTGGACTAATTCAGGTAACTTTTGCATTCCTGGTGGGAGGAGTAATGTGGACTTTGGAATTCAGATGGCTTGACATCTACATCTATGATTTTATTCACCATGACTGACTCCTTCACGTTTTATTTATGTTTGTTTTTGCACCAAGTATGTCTTCACCTTTAACACTTTAATAAATTTACAAGCCACAAACCCATTGTCTGCTGTAGTAAATTTACATTAAGCAATGTAGATATGTAAGACCATGTGAACTATACAATGACCAAACAAGTTACTGGTGTAAGCATGGATATGTTGCATTTACACAATGTTTTGCTTAGGATCACAACCATGCCACACCAACACATACATACAAGTGCCTTGTCTAAGAAGATTTGTATTACAGTGTTCAAATCATTGGCTTGCAAGATGTCAGATACATAGAAAATCAAACATGATTGAACACACATAACGTGAATGTGTCAAACGCTTAATCACCAAACACCCTTTGCCAGATTTTTACAGAGCTTAAGACTCCTAACACTTTACTAAAAACATACACCTCACATCATCATAACAAGAGTTTATTGTACAGTCAAACTCAGGACATCTCATGACACACTTACACGCATGAGAAAAAGCTGTTGATCAGGTCTTGTTGCAAGGCAGCGCCTTCCTCTTCACCACTATCATCATCATTTAGCATTTCAGGATCCTCCACCGGATGCACCTCAGGCTCTCCCTCCTCTGCGATGTAAGGGATGTTCCTTTGCAGGCCATGTTATGGGGCATGCAGCAGGCCACGGTGATCTGACACACCTTCTCGGGTGAGTAGAGGAGGGGTGCCCCAGTCTTGTCCAGACAACAAAATCTGGCCTACAGGAACCCAAAAGCCTGCTCAAGTGGCTGCCGTGTTCTTCCATGGGCCTTACTGAAGCGGACTTCCCCTGGCATAGTTGGATTCCTCAGCGGTGTTAACAACCAAGGACGGTTGGGCTATGCTGAGTCTCCTGTTTTGTAATGAGACATAAAAGCTACAGTGAGTCACACACTTCCTGATCATAGCATTTGACACTGCACACACAAAATTAGGACATTTGTTTCTTACCAACAAGCCAGGCCCTCTCCCATTGCAGTTGTGGCATCAGCTGGGGTATGGTGCTGTTCTGCATTACAAAGGAATCATGGGCTGAACCTAGGTACCGGGCACAGATGCTTGAAATGTACAGATCTGGCAAGAAGACAACTTGCACGATGATAGAATGGAAGTGCTTCTTGTTCAGATAGACGTGTCCACTTGCATTTGGTGGCATTAATGCTATATGGATGCCATCAACCACATGTGGGAGGTGACCAAATCCATAAAAGCTAGCCTTCACATTGTCTAAATCCTCACGTCTGGGGAACCTGATGAAGATGCTAATATGTCTCATCATTGCTGATAACACCACTGAACATAGGTTGTGACATGCCACTGTGCCACTGTACCACTGTATTCTGAAAGGACCCTGTGGCCAGAAAGTGTAACACTGCAATGATTTTCACAGTGGGTAGTATACATGTTGGATTAGTGTTTAAGACATGAGCTCTGACTCCAACTGACAACATAGATATTGTATAGTTTACCTATTCAGTTGAAATTGTTTTATCACATCCTTTTCTTACATGGTCTGAAGGATTGGAAATGGATGGTACACTCAAGGTTGTTGTCGCCTCCCTCTCCCAGAGTACCTATGTGTGGAATCAAATAAAGAGGTGCATAAGTCACAGTGTCCAGAGCAACATATATGATGAGTAAGATAAAAGTGATGTGACAAAAAATCACTGCCAGAAAAACCATTACACACATTTCACATTTCAATTGTCCACTCCCCAAATTCCAGCTATAATTCCCATTGTTGTCTATACATGTGTCTACAACATATATGTGCATATCATACACCTATATATGTGCACCTTGTTAAAGAAAATTATATTTTCCCCTCCCAAAATACCATCAACATCAGTATAAATTGCACTGTGGTTATATGACATTTATGACCAGTAAGGCACTACACTGATGATTGCGTACTAGAAATTACACATCAATGGAGTATCACATATGTGTACTTGGATGACACATTTATAGTGGTAGTGACACATTTACCAGTCAGCAATACTGTAGTTTCAACTGATAAAACGGCGGATGTCTGACCTCGTATATTGGACATTTGGAAGCTTCCGTCGCCAGCGGAAGTTGACTGAGCAGTGGGCATTTTCATCTTCTTCGGTCACAGCCATAGGCTAACGTTGTTGGCGCTGACAGTTGTGGACCAATGGCTGTGCTCATCAACTGTGATGACCGCATACATGGCGTACATTTACGCCATGGTTTGCAAAATAACTCACTTGCCTCCTGACACTGCTGCCATCAACACCTCCTCCACTTTAGCTGCTGTGTGCGGCCTCTGGGAGCAATCATGCCAGACCGAGCAGATGAAAGGGCCCTTGCCTTCTCTACTGTAGAGCTGGAGAAACTTGTTAATGAGGTTCTTCCCCTGCATGGTAAGCTCTATGGCTCACCAGAGGAACAGGTAACTATCTCACATATACAGTATATTTGACTCTGTTCAACACCAACCTTTCCTTTCCCACTGGCTACAATGTGCCTCTGAGTCCCACATTTTTTTGGATGACTATAGTTACATTTTGTGAGACATACATAGGATGTACATGTCATAGATTATGGAGCCCTGTACATTGTCTATTTCAAATGCCCATTGTGTTGCGTGATGTGTGATAAGCCCTAGCTCCTCATTCTGTAGCATTCACATCTCTATGCAAGTAAACTTCTCAGGGTAACAATAATATATATAATAATGATCAGATGATTTTTAAATAAGAAAAAAATGTATTTGCATTACAGCATAAGCTATGTAAGTACGCTGATAGAAGCAGTTGAGGAGGATGCTAGCAATGCGTACAGTACCACATATCACTAAGCCCAGATCAGGCCTTGGAAAACTATTGTCTGAGAGCCAGCTAAGCCTCTATGACCCCCTGAGTGCCACACAACTTTGAGTTCACATATAGGATGGCCACAATATGTACTGTTATGCATTGAAGTAATGGAAATGTGATGTTCATGTTGGTTCAGTATGCTCTGCCGGCAGAGAGCAAGGCTAATCAAAGCTTTTCCCATTAGGGGCCATAGCCCAGACTTGGGCATACTTACTGTGGCAATGCACCTGATGCAGCGGGTTAACCCTCTATAGACCTACAGATCCTTGGATAGTCCCAAAATTAGTCTTCATAATTAATTGTAGGCCTGAATGCTTTTTCATAGAATACATTTGGAATTGTGACTAAAGTAAGCCCCTGACCTGCTACATCTTTCCATTGACCCATATTGTCAATGTGTGACATTTACTACTGACAGGCCCCTTACTCCCACTGGTCTGTTGTCACTTTTCCCCAAGTCATGTTTGCACTGTACTGGCCTCTTGCACGAGTCACAAATGTACAGTGCAGATAGTTGTTTAGTTCTGGGGAGGTCTTTACCTGTGAATCACTAGTTTTGTTACATTGAACCAATCAGACCAAACATACCTTGGAATGCTGAATGTCATCTCTGTAAGAGTGCCACATACAGTAAAAGGTGTCTTCAATGATACCAGCATATACCACACAAATTCAATCAGATTTAGCATTAGATTCCATTATATAGTCCACATGGCCATACATCCACAGAGAGAAAACTCTCAGTGACACCCATGGCAGCCCTTTCATTGCGTCCTAAGTTTTAGGGTGAAATGTTGACTATGGTAGTAACCTGTATGGGCCATATGCAACAGGCCAATATGCCTGGATGTAAAGGTATCTGTACAGTCATGCACAAGTAGTTTACCCTTCAGAAAGTCACAATGGCGTGTTGTGTTTCATAGTGGCTCACATCAAGGTACGTGTTGGTTGGCCATGGGCTATAAGATGTTAGTGGGCTTGCTTAGTCAGTGTAGGTCATGACCAGGATTGTGGATAGTCAACAGATGACTACAAAAGTGTGTATGTATGTCCCTGTACTTATCAGCATGTGCAATTTCCACATGTAGTGAATGTGAATATTTATTTTGTTAGTTAATTAAAAGCATAAAACATTCCTTCCACATACAATTACGCAAAACATTAGTGCAATAAAACATTAATAGTGCCATAAAACAAGACATAATTAATACATTGGGCAGGTTAACCCCACCTAGCTCCGACTACAAGTATAGGACTTAATTACAAGGATAGTTAAAAACGTGACGACATGAACTAGCCACCCTGCCTCTTTCCACCCTGTTTTTTCACAGTAGGCAGTTTCCATGTTTCACAGTAAAATGATTCAGCATCCCTGGTGTGGTTCCTGTCCACTAATTTTGTGGCGGGTGATAAAGGAAATAAAAATTTCCAGAAATTGGCCGATCCTAATATTCAGTATGGAGTTACTTGGGTTAAGTGCTTCAATTAGAGCTTGTCTACATGGTCTTACACCCTAATTCATTTAATTCTTTCTTCAGCATTTGTCTTCTTTCAATAGCCAAAGCTGGACAAATACAGACCACGTGCACTAGGATTTATACCGCCAGATGACATAGGCGGCATTCCTGGTTGTCTATTTGCGACACCTTCTTCCATTTTGGCATGAGGTCTAGCATTGGCATATCACCCAGTCTTAGCTTTAGAAAGCGTTGTTTAATTTTCAGTGAATAGGGGGCAGGCAATAATGGTGATTCTTTGAGTACTTTATATGAATTAAGAACCAACCAGCCATGAGACCTTTTAGCCAGTTCTTCCCCATCTTCTAGCCAGCTGTGTAATTTACTTGATTTGTTCACTGCTTTATTAAAAGCTGGGCTAGTGAGCGACTGATCACATACATCAACTAGATTCAGATGTATCAGGCTTTTTTCCAGATACATTTTTTTTGGGATAAAGTATTTTTATTGTTTTCCAAAACTCAAACAAATAAGATGATACAGACATTTAAATATAGTGCCAACGGGCACACAACATAGGTCAGATCCCTTGTTCCAAAGACATGTTCTCAGTTTACAAAGAAAAAAAAGGACACTTGCACGCATATCCACTAGACAGGCCCTAGTGAGTTTTGTGATGATCTATAAGGTTAGTGTAAGAGGGGGAGCTGATTCGACCCTCTGGGGAAAGGCAGCCCCTGGTGACGTAGGGAAGGCACTCGTAGCGGCTTCCCACCTTCCCCATATTCTGTGGTATTTATTCGGACAACCTCTAGCCTCGTATACCAATTTTTCCCGGCTCGCACACCAGTCCATTCCACACCTCCACTTAGTCAGGGCCGGGGCCCCTTTGGCTTTCCAATTCGCCATTATATCCCTCTTGGCTACCAGACATTCCACCCCCAAGAGGGTCCTATCTGGTCTTCTCAACCCCGTGTCTCCCATGATTCCCAGTAGCGCGGACAGAGGTGATTTCCCTATGTCTACTTGCAGGACCCCAGAGACATCGTTTAACACCGCCCTCCAATAGGTCGCTATGACTGGACATGACCAAACCATGTGAAAGAAGTCGGCAGAGGGGCATAGGCACCGCGGGCAATCAGCTGTAGCTCGGAGGCCCGCTCTATGTAGTTTAGTAGGTGTTAGGTATGCTACGTGAAGGTAATATGTCTGTATTTGCGGAAACGGGAGGCCATCGTAAGGGAACGGGGTGCCAACAGTGCCTCGCCCCAATCTACCTCCTGTATGGGGCCCACCCACCCCTCCCATTTCTGGCGGAGCCCTTCCAGAGAGGGCGCTGTGTTGGACACCAGGGCGCGGTATATCTGGGAGACCCCCCCTTTGCCCAGACTCCCCATTAGTGCCTTTGCCTCCATCGGGCTGTATTCTGATATTGTGGTCCCTGCTTGTACGTGTGAATGTAGGGCATGACGGAGTTGGAGATATTTATAGAATTGTGTCTTGTTTAGTGAAAATAGATTCTGGAGCTCCTCAAAGGACCACATGTGTGTCCCGTTCCAAATGTCGCCTAGTGTGGATATGCCAATGTTGTCCCATCTTTGGAATCCCTCTAGGCCCGCGACTTCCTCCAGCTGTTTCCCGTGCCACAGCGGAGTCTGTTGGGTGAGGCGTCCCCACCATCCCGTCACCCTTTGAGCCGCCCGCCATCCCAATAGGACCACCTTGGTTATGTCTGGGGTATCTTGTGAGATCGGGCCCCCATATAGGGAATCAAAGATCCGTGGGTAACTCAGTGTGTGAAGTTCTAGGCGGTATGCCGGGTCCGACCATCCGCCCCCCATCCAATCATTAATTACATGCAGTTGCATTGCGAGGTGGTATTGGTAAATGTTGGACATGCCCAGTCTCCCATCTTGGACGTCCCTCTGGCATGTGACGAGCGCCAGTCGTGGACGCACACCATTCCATATGAACTGGCGTGCTAATGTGTCCAGCGCCCTAAACCATCTCTTTGGGATGGGGTGAGGGAAGTTCTGTAATAGGTAAAGAAGTCTGGGAAGGACCATCATCTTAAATAGCGCTATTTTCCCTAGGAGGTTAAGGGGGAGCGTTTTCCAACGTTGGAGGTCAGTCTTAATTCTCCTGACTGAGGGTGTAATGTTGAGTTCCCAGGTTAGTTCCGGGAGTAGCGAGATGTATATTCCTAAATATTTAAAGCTATTTCTTTTCACTGGGATAGTATGTTGCCAATCCACACAGTCTCGAGAGTGGTGGAGAGGAACCAGCAAGGATTTACTATGGTTTAGGATCAGCCCGGGAGCCTCCGCGAAGAGGTTCAGTATGTATAGCACGCGGGGGCCACTAGTGGCTGGGTTGGAGATGTATAGCAAGACGTCGTCCGCGTAAAGTGCCACTCAATCCTCAGTTCAAGTGGGCCAGGACCAACCCTCAATCAGGGGATCCCCGCGTAACAGTATCACCAATGGTTCAATCATTAAGGCAAAGAGCAGAGGGGATAGGGGGCATCCCTGTCGGGTACCTCGGCTGATGGGAAACAGATCAGAAACCACTCCGCTCACTTGTACTCGGGCCGTCGGGTTGGCGTAAAGCAGTTTCACCAGTCCACGGAATTTAGTCCCAAGCCCATTTCTTTGCAGAACCTGGTCCAGGTAATACCAGTCCACTGTATCAAAGGCTTTCTCAAAGTCGAGTAGGAGTAATGCTAAGGGATTATGTGACAGGGTCCCGCGATGTGCTAGGGCCAAGTGCAGCCGTCTAATACAGTGCCTTGTGCCACGGGTGGGCATAAAGCCACACTGGTCAGGGTGGACCAATGAGGGCATGACTTCTTTTAGTCTAGCAGCCAGGATTGAAGACAGTACTTTGATCTCCATATTCAGGAGAGAAATGGCCGATAAGCCGAGCAGTATTTTGACGGTGGTTGTGTTTTAGGGATTACCACAATTGTGGCCTGGTCAATTCCATCAGGGAAGCAACCTTGTTTTTCAGCTTCTGTGTACATTTCAAGCAGGTGGGGGCTTAGGATGTCGCCACATTTGGTATACAGTTCTGCCGGAAACCCGTCCGGTCCTGGCGTTTTGCCCGATGCCAGGCGTGCAATTGCGTTAGTGATCTCAGGGAGATTGAGGGCTTCATCTAATCTATTCCTTGTCTCCGGGTAGACTCTGGGAAGGGTTATTTTGTTTAGGAGAGGAGAATCTTTCTCAGGATTGGGCCGAGGGTGTTCTGCATATAGGCGAGCGTAGTATGAGGCAAAGCTGCGTGCGATTTCAGTGGGAGTCTTGGAAAGGGAGCCAGAGTCATCCATGATTTCGGGAATAATTCTATTGGCTAGAGGGCGAGTAGCCAGCCAATGTAAGAGTTTCCCATTCTTGTCTCCCCAACTGTACACTCGGGCAGATGAGGCCCTCCACATATGTTTTGCTGATTCCAACACTAAGGCGGTCATTCTGACCCTGGCGGTTGACTACCGCCAGGGCCGGGGACCGCGGATGCACCGCCAACAGGCTGGCGGTGCATCCATGGGCATTCTGACCGCGGCGGTACAGCCGCGGTCAGAAACGGGAAACCGGCGGTGTCCCGCCGGTTTCCCGCTGCCCCAGGGAATCCTCCATGGCGGCGCTGTGGGATTCCGACCCCCTTACCGCCAGCCTGGTTCTGGCGGTTTTGACCGCCAGAACCTGGCTGGCGGTAACGGGTGTCGTCCCCTAACAGGGCCCCACCAAGATTTTCAGTGTCTGCCAAGCAGACACTGAAAATCGCGACGGGTGCAACTGCACCCGTCGCACCCCTTCCACTCCGCCGCTCCATTCGGAGCCGGCATCCTCATGGAAGGGGGTTTCCCGCTGGGCTGGCGGGCGGCCTTCTGGCGGTCGCTCGCCAGCCCAGCGGGAAACTCAGAATTACCGCAGCGGTCTTTTGATCGCGCAGCGGTATTCTGACGGCGGGACTTTGGCGGGCGGCCTCCGCGGCCCGCCAAAGTCAGAATGACCGCCTAAGTGTTTGATTTCATCTCTCACCATGGTGAGGTGCCTCAGAGTGGAGGTTGATTTAGAGTATCCATATTGTCGCTCCAGGTTTAGGGCCTTTGCCTCTAGAGCAGATAGATGCAAGTTTCGGGCGCGTTCGCGGACACAAAGAAGGTGTTTAGCGTGCCCTCTCAGCGTGGCCTTACACGCAGCCCATAGTGTGCCTGGTGATCGGACTGAACCCAGGTTCATTTCAAAGTAGAGAGTGAGGTGGTTCCTGACCTCAAGGGTGTAGTCGTTGTCTTGCAGGCACCATGCATTAAGACGCCACACTGGTCGTCTGGAGGGGTCTACCCCTCCCAGTCGAGCCCTCACTGGAGCGTGGTCGGAGACTCCACGCGGTAGTATCTCCGCTCCTGTGACGCTGGAGACGTCAAGGGCGGGCATAAATACAAGGTCAATTCTGGATTGTGTCGGGTGGGCGGCCGATGTGTGTGCGTATTGGTGCTCCCTAGGGTGCCGGATTCTCCATATGTCGCAAAGACCCAGACTTTCGGCCCAGCCCATGAGACTCGACGCTCGGTTGGATCTACTAGTAGTAATCTCGCCTGATACGTCAAGGCTCGGATCGAGAACGCCGTTGAAATCCCCTCCTATTAATGTGGATCCTTGAGGGAGCCCAGCAATTACCTGACGGAGAGAAGTTAAGAAGGCGTCAAGCCCTGTTGGAGGGGCGTATATGCTCACCAGGTTTAGTGGTGATCCGTGGAGTACTCCTGTGACCACTACAAATCTGCCCTGTGGGTCCAATTGCGTGGCCGTAATTACCATTGGTAGTGAGCGGTGGAGCAGGATGGCTACCCCTCTTGAGCGTCTGGAGAAGCCTGCATGGTAGACTCTATTGTACCCTCCCCGTGTAAGCATGGGACATCTAGTTCCTAGGAGGTGGGTTTCTTGCAATAGGACCACAGTGGGGGAGTATCTGCGGAGGGTGCTGAATACAGCGGATCTCTTGATTTTATCTAACAGGCCATTTACGTTCCATGAGATGACCTGAGTCAGTAAGGGCCAGTCGTGGGCTGCGTGATTGCTATCTTTTGCTGGGTGCCTGCCTGTGAATCTTGGGATGACCGTTTCAATTGCAACATTGAACTATTAAAATAACAAGGTGAACTTATCAACACATTACTATCTAAACCCGTGTCAAACTCTTTACCCCCCAACCACCCCCCACCCCATACTCCCACCCCGGAAGTATCTGTCGCCCCATTACCCAACTGGAACCAAGCAGCCAGATAGACTGCTATTGGAGTGGAGTGGTGGACCCCTCCCTTTAGTCGGATCAAATGCAATTAACGGCATGTAAGTGAATCACACGGAAGTGTGTTAAGGAGGTGTAGAACCCTCTGTGGTGTCACCTCCCCTGGGTGCATGTCCAGGGCGGGCGTCCCTGCCGTATGCTCATGTTCCATCAGAGATCGCTCGACCTGCCTCAGCCAAGTACCGGAGACTGGCTCAGATCGGTGTCGTCCGCAGCTCGGGCCGTGTCTTGAGGCCCCGGCGATCTGCCAACAGCCCCCCCCTCCCGCACACCAGAGCCCGAGAGCGTCCCACCGATCGCGGTGGCGTCCAAGTCTTTACGTCTGCCCCTTCTGGATCGAGTTCGTCGTCTGCTTCTCAGGGGCCCTCCCACCGGAGGGGGCTCCCCATGGGAGGGGTCGCCTAGCGGGCCCCGGGTGCCCCGTCAAGCCCCGGTGCCCTCTTCAGTCAGCCAGTCCCATGCTTCCTCCGGGGACTCGAAGAAATAGGCCTTTCCGGCCATTATGACCTTGAGCCTGGCGGGGAATAATAGCATGTAAGAGAGTTGCATTGCCCTAAGTTTTTGTTTGACATGCTCATAGGAACGGCGGTGATTCTGCACTTCACGGGTGTAGTCAGGGAATATTAAGATCTTATGGTTCTCCCATTGAAGGTTCTCGGCACACCTGGCTTGCTTAAGGATATTGTCTCGGTCCTTGAAATTAAGGAGGCGCGCAATCATGGGGCGCCTGGGGCCGCCTGGCGGCGGGCGTGGCGCAAGGGCCCTGTGAACACGTTCAATCGCAAACCAAGATGAGAGGGTTTGATCTGGGATCCAGGTTTTGATCCATCGCTCCAGGAAGTCGGAAGGTTTATCCTCCTCCGCGCCCTCTGGGAATCCGACAAAGCGCAGGTTGTTGCGTCTCGACCGATTTTCTGCATCTTCTGCACGGCGGTGCAGTTCGTTAGTTCGAGTTTGGAGTTGGGCCACTTTGGATCTGAGATCGGATAGTTCGTCTTCTGTTTGAGAAACTCGATTTTCTACCTCAGTAATACGGCCCACTGCATTTCTGAGATCCTGTCTAATTAATCCCATGTCCTCCCGGACCTCTCCGATCTTGGTCTCCACGGCGGTCTGTGATGCTTGAATCGCTTGGAGGATGGCATTCACTCCGTCAGGAGCCGGACCTTCACTGGCTGTGTCTCCCTCTCTCCACTGTCCCGCAGGCGCTGTGAACTGGTCAATCTTTTGCTGGGAGGCAGGGGGTTGTTTGTTCGGCTTGTCCCATCTTGTCACTCGAGGAGGGAACAGAATGTTTTGTCTAAGGCGGAGTTCCCTTTCGAATGTCAAACATTCATGAAGCTCCTTGTGCCCAGGGTCCAAGAGGGCACCTCCTCGGACCCGCCGGGCCCCAACCGGTGCGGTATGGGTCGGGCGGGTGTTGCTCTTTATATAGGGTTTGGCAGTCCAGAGTCAGTCTCCCCCCTCAGCTGGGCCAACTCAAGAGGAGAGAGGGAGGGCCCCAGCGACAGACGCCCAAGCGCCGCAGGGCCATCCAATCAGGGCCCCTCTCTTCCACACCGTCGCGATCCCCCGGGGTCCAGGGGGGACCCCAACCCTTCAGTGTCTCCGCGAAGGGCCTATTCTTTCTGCAGTTGCTGGTGTCTATCCCCGGGGCCGGTGAGTATTCGCTGTTTACACTGCAGCCTTGTGTGTGTGCGAGGGATCGGGGAGTCACACCTCTCTTCGCCTGATCTCTGATCGATTTTAATCCTCATGGGAGTTGAGGAGATGGCCCACAGGGTCAATGCCTCGGGGAATTACCTGGGCCGTCTGGCTCCTCACTTCTCCCCTCCCCTCCTCCTACCGGAGCTGGTGTACCTCCATTCCGCATATGAGGAGTGGGCCCGTTTCCATGCGCTGCAGGTCCTCTGCCCGTTCCACAGCGCAGTCTTGCCGTGTCCGGGCGCCCTCTCGGGATCTGCACACGCCCCCGACTCCTTCAGGGCTCTCGAGCGCTATGTCCCAGACCAGCGCGCCGCGGGCCTCGTTCAGTGGGGCGTGTTCCCCTGGCTCCAAGGGGCTCCTCCGCGCACGCTGCTTCTCCACTGCTTGGCGGCCGCGGTCACACCGCTTCTTCTTCTTCGGCGGGGGCGCGGCAGCGACACGCCCCAGCCGACGATATTACAGGCACCCGTCAGCATCCGCCCCAGGAGCACCGACTCAATTCTCCTCTCTCCACCAGCCTCAGCGGCGCCCCGGTTCGGGCGGTCACGCTCGGGGCTCCGGGTCTCAGTCTCGCGGAGTCAGCTCGAGTCCGGCCGCCATTTTGTTTAGTTTAGACGGGATGCAAGGCGACTACGGGGGCCGTTCTGATTCGATTTTTCACCTCTGTTTGCACCCCAAGGAGAGGGGAACCCACCGGGTCACTCGAGATAATGCCATTAACCATTCAGATCGCAGCATATTCGGGCGGATGATGGAGGGGTCCGGAGCACTCTCAGAGTGCGACCGCCATCTTGACGCCCAAAGCCACGCCCCTCCAGATACATTTTATAATTACTATTGCCTCTTTCCAAATTAATTTCCTGCCACACTAAGTTGGCCAACGTTCATTTTGGGGCATGACACAATTTGTAGCAACATTTGATATATGCCACAGGTCGAGCCAGTGACTGCTTGACTAGCATAAATTCCAGTCTGACCTAGGCCAGGGAAGAATATCCCGGTAACCGGAAGACACGCTTATAGGCCTTTACAAAAAGTTTGTCCAGGAGAGCTTCCTCCATCCCCCTCATTATTTCAGCCCCATAGGCAAGAGTTGGAAGTATTTTTGCTCTCATTATAGCTGTCAGTGGTTTCAGAGCGTGGCCACGAATGGTATTTGCAAGAGTTCCAAAAGCGTGAATGAGTGCTTGTACCTTGTTTTTTATTGCTTCTTTTTGGGACACATAATTGCCTCTTGCGTCTATCATAACTCCTAGGTATCTGTACGAGGTTACTTCCTCTATGGTCTTTCCAGTCAGATAGCACTTGCGTTGGCTAGAGTGTCTGCGGTTAAGGGCAATAATTTTAGTTTTACTTTGATATATTTCTAATTCATTTATTCTTGCATATCCTTCTAGGTTATTCAGCAGTTTTTGCATACCAATTCTAGTATTATTAAGCAATATCAGGTCATCTGCTTATAGCATGTTGGATAATTGTTGACCACCAAGAGAGGGGTAGTGGGCTGACTGATTATTTAACTTGGTAGAAAGATCTGCTATATATGCAGATTAAAAAGAATTGGTGCCAAAACACAGCCTTGTTTTAATCCAACTGTTGTTTTAATTGCCCTAGATCGATATGAGCCTCCCCCAAGTTTAGCCTTCACCCATGCATCAGAATAAATCAATTTAATGGCATTTAAAATGGTTGCTGGCATCCCCCATTGCTGTAGATGTGCTCACAGTTTGCAGCAGGGGACGCAAAGCAGCTTAAAAATCAACAAAACACAGGTATCTGGGGTCCCAGTTGCTTTTGCTCTGTTGATAATCAGTCCCAGTGCCATAAGGTCCGTTAACCTTCCTTGGTTCTTGGTAAATCCACTTTGATATATGGGAAGTATGCTATTGTCTACAATCCTCTAAATGTTGCAGCAAGCATACCGAAAAATACTTGAGATCAACATCTAAAAAAGTATTCTGCCGAGTCTCACCATCCTCAGGGTCTGCCCATCTTTAAGACATAGGTCTTATCGTGGTCCCATAAACTTCCACTTCTGTTTCAAACTGTGAAGTTTTGGAACTTATCCACCGTGGTGATACTCTAGAGGAGACAGTTTTTGGACTATTTTGAAGTAACAGAAGCCTATATTAAGCACCGGACAAAGTTTTCTTATATACGATTGACCTACATTATGAATGGGTGCATCATATCATATGTTTTTGCCTTGAAAAAGTCATAATTGTGACGAAATACGTGTTGGCTGTCAATGGATGTATAAATAAAGACTATTGCTGATGTGAATAAACTGCTATGTGTTTAAAAGAATGTGTTTTCTTGAGAAAGGACTGGTTTAAAATTCTTATGACTTAGGAGCACATAACAATACTCTTTGTGCTCATAATAGAGTGCTTTGGTCTGATTTTGATTTTTGTATGTCGTGTATTCTTGGAATACAGGCTTTTGCCTTGGGTTAGTAAGACAATTGACCACATAGCACCATATGCATAAATATATGTATAAGTATTTTTCATTCTACTGCTGGACACACATGGGAAGTGCATCTATTTTACCATTACTACCACGATTCTTGTTTACATTCGCACAATGTTAGAATGGAGTTAACATCAGTACCATTAGCAACTGGTGATTTGCCTAGGCCTATCTGATTCATTGTGCTGTGGATATTTGTGGGCAAATCTCCCAGACACTTTGAGCAGATTATCTCCAGTGTATTTTTCAGTGTAACATGTGTTATGTTGCAAAGCTACATTAGTACTTCGTTTATGACACTATTTTGACAATGGACATATATCAGGAAGTTACTATTGGGACGTTTCCACAGTGTGATTTAACTTTTTCCATGTCACCTTGTTCCAGCTACTGTACATCGTGCCGTAACATAGATGTATTATTTGACCATAATTTCATCATGATGTAGTATGGGGTATGTGAACGTTTGCAGATTGCAGGGCCTTGTGTGGAATCAGTAGGAATACATTTTGCATTGCCATACTATTTGATGACAACAGGTTACTGAGGTATGCTACACAAACCCAAACCATTTAAGGTGACAAGGTATCCTACTTTATACATGGGTATTGTGATTGCACAACTTCACTAATGCAATTGGAGTTGTCTGTGATTCTGACTTTACAGTGGGCAACTGTTTACAGTTCATGTAGCTTGCATGCGTGTGGCCTTGCAAATGTTGAAGCCACTTTGGTAGACCTTGTAGCTGGGGTCTATTGTACATTATAGTAATGTTCTCTGATCCTTACTGTTGGTCAAGTGTGCTCTGGCACATGCAATAAACCTATCTGTATTTCTCATTTCAGCATCATCCCAAGCAAGTGGAGGAGACTGGGCAGACATCAGTGGGGAAGCAGTTGGCCATGGTACCTTCGGTCGTAACACCACGGACACAGAGGGACCCAGTGGCCCAGGACCAGAAACAAGCATCATGGGGCCAGTTTCGGGGCCTCACCCGTCATCAGCCAGGCTAGCTTGAATCCAATTACGCTGTGAGCATGGGACTCAGGTCTGGACATACCCTTCCCAAACTGGAAAAGCTATTTGGGCAAAAAAAGGATGGATTAAATTCTGATCTTTGTGACTAGGGGTGAATGTTTACATTGTTCAGCATTCCATCCATCATCTGTTCTTTTTGCTTTTGATACCCCTACGAAAGCCAACAAAAAGGACCCCCCTCCCAAACCCAGGCCCACCCCTTCTAAAACCAAACCCACCTATTCCAAAACAGACACCCCCTCTCAAAGGACATCATTGAGGTGCCTGGACTGACCACTAGCTACCCCCTCCTGGTGAGGTTCCCATGGAAGTGTTCTGCAAGGCAAGTTAAGTGGCACAGCAGTGTTCTGGACAACCAAAATTGCTGTTGGACGGGCGATTGGCCTTACATACATTTGTTTATTTGTAAATAATAAAAAAAATGGTTGCTAGTTTTCCTACACATTAGTCCTGCCATTACTTTTCTACTGTTTGGATGTTCATGGATACGTTGGGATGTGTGACTACAATTGTGTTTGTTTCACCCTGATTGATGATCCATTTGATGTTGTTGGTATGATATGACCTTGAAACCAAGGCTGGAGTCACCCAGAACAAGGTGAAATGTACAATGGATGGATTTGTGGGATGTAATTTTTGGGGGCTGACATTGCATTGGGTGGTATTTCCCATGGTATACATTTCATCTTGGCGTGGCTAATATCTGATAGAGACTTCTAGTTGCAGATTCCTTACCTTTGAATTTCCCCAGGCGTCAGACTGGATCTGGAGATTTTTCTTTGAGCAGTACCTCTGCGTGGACCCTTTAGAATACCAGCCTGCCCCCAAATGTACTGGGTGCAGGATTTGGGTGATGACAGTGGTCTAGACACCTCCCCTGATAGTGGTATGCTCTCTCCTCCTACCGTGGCTACGGAGGAGGGTGCCTCTTATTCCATGGTGGTGAGAAGAGCAGCTAAGGTCCTGGACCACGAGCTACTTTCTGTGGTGGTTAGGCAGAATATCCTAACGGACGTGCTTCAGCCGGGGTCTTCCTCTTCCAAGCCCCTTCTTCCCTTTAATGAGGTACTCTCAGACGTCCTTTTGAGTACTTGGTCCAGACCCAGCCCAAGGGCTCCTGTGAATGGGGCGATTGCCCGCCGCCATTGGCCTGCGCCGTCAGACCTGAAATTCCTCACCCAACACCCCTTGCCTGAGAGCCTTGTCATCCAGGCTTCTTCTTCATCTGGCCGGTCCCTGCCGTACCCCCGGGTAAGGAATCAAAAAGACTGGATAATTTGGGGAAGAAGTTATTTTCTTCCCACAGTCTAGCGCTGCAGACTGTAAATACTGCATGCCTTTTGGGCCGCTATTCCCATACTCTCTGGGTTACAGTCGCATAAGTGTTGCCTAGAGTTCCGGAGGAGGCCCGGACTATCCTTTCCCAAGCTGTAACAGATGGGAGGGATGCAGCGAAGTTCATGATTCGTTGTGGACTGGATACAACCGACTCTCTGGGCAGGTCGGTTGCATTGACGGTGGCTTTGAGTCGCCACACCTGGCTGAGAAATTCTGGCTTTTAAGGGGATGTCCAGCAATCCTTGATGGACATGCCCTTTGATGGCACACGTCTCTTCGGAGGCAAGGCGGACTCGGCGCTTGAGCGCTCTAAGGATTCCCGAGCCACGGCCCGGTCCCTTGGCCTCGCGCCCGCCTTTAGACCCCAGCAGTCCACCTTTTGACCCTTTCATGGCTACAGAAGGGTACTCAACCGTGTCCTTTCCCCCTGGCCATCGACCCGCGCATGCTGTACAGCCCGTGCACGGCCCGGATGCAGGATCCCACACACCCGGGGATCAGGGAGAAAGCGGGTCCCCCAGTCCACCCCACCCCCTCCTCAGCCTTCAAACCTTCCTAGTCCGGGCGTACACCAGGAACCAGTTGGCGGCAGGATTCGCCATGACCTGCCACAATGGCAGTCCATTACCTCGGACAGGTGGGTCCTCCAAATTGTCCGAAAGGGCTACTCCCTCCCCTTCGAGACATCTCCTCCAGCCATGCCACGTTCATACAATCGAATATCGGAGGATCATATGGTGCTTCTCTGCGAGGAAGTCTAAGCCCTTTTGGCCAAAGGAGCTATAGAGAGGGGTCCAGAAGTAGGTCGTGGTTGCTATTCCCACTACTTAATAGTGCCAAAAAAGGACAAAGGTCTTCGTCCTATATTAGATCTTCGGTCCCTCAACCTCTTCCTCAAGAAGGAGAAGTTCAAAATGTTGACATTGGCTCATGTCCTATCTGCCCTGGATCCCAGAGACTGGATGGTAGCGTTGGACTTGCAAGACGCATACTTCTACATTCCCATCTTGCCGGCCCACAAAAGTTACCTACGATTCGTGATAGTTCACAAGCACTTTCAGTTTACCGTGGTCACCTTTGACCTTACCAGTGCCCCTCGGGTGTTCACAAAAGTGATGGTAGTGGTGGCAGCTCATCGGCGCAGGTTAGGAGTCCCAGTCTTCCCCTACCTCGACGATTGACTGTTGAAGGCAAACTCGCTCCAGACCGAAGTCTCCCACCTCCAGACTATGGCAAACCTTTTGCATTCGCTGGGGTTCACTATCACCGTGCCGAAGTCACACCTGACTCCTTCTCAGATGCTCCCTTTCATCAGAGCTGTTCTCAATACAGTGCAGTTTCGGTCATATCCTCCTGAAAAGCGAATCCAGGATATTAGGGCTATGATACCGATGATTCGGCCTGTGTACTGGATTTCTGTGAGAATTACTCTGAGGCTGCTGGGCCTCATGGCCTGCATCCTGCTGGTTTGAAATGCCAGATGGCATATGTGGGTTCTGCAGTGGGACCTGAAGTTCCAGTAGGCGCAGCATCTGGGGAATCTCTCTGACAAGGTCCAGATCTCGGAAGGAACTGCGAGAGACCTGTAGTGGTGGTTTACGAATCAGGATTGGGTCAAGAGCAGATCCCTCTCCTTTCCCCAACCAGATCTTACAGTTGTGACAGATGCGTCACTCCTGGGATGAGGTGGCCACATGGGAGAGGCAGAGATCAGAGGCCTCTGGTCTCCGGCGGAAACCGGGCTCCATATCAATCATCTGGAGCTCTGAGCGATTCGACTAGCATTGAAAGTATTCCTTCCCTCTCTCAAGGGGAAAGCAGTGCAGGTGTTCACAGACAACACCACCGTCATGTGGTATTGCAACAAACAAGGCGGAGTGGGGTTGTGGACTCTTCGCCTCTGGACTTGGCTGGAACATCAGGGCATTTCCCTGGTGGTTCAACACCTGTCAGGTTCCTTGAATGCCCGAGCAGACGAACTCAGCTGAGGATGCGTGGTCGATCACAAATGGCATCTCCATCCAGAGGTGCTGCAAGGTCTTTTCCTGCAGTGGGGAGAACCTTGGTTAGACTTGTTCGCCTCCATAGAGAACGCGCAATGTCAGCTGTTTTGCGCAATGGAGTTTCCAAGGCGGCACTCGCTCAGCGACGCTTTTCAGCGTGCGTGGAATTCAGGCCTCCTGTACGCCTTTCCATCCGTACCACTTCTGCCCAGAGTTCTGAAGAAGATCAGACGAGACTGGGCCCAAGTAATACTGGTGGCTCCGGACTGGGCAAGAAGAGTCTGGTATCCCGAGCTGTTGAGCATGGCCATAATTCCTCCGATCAGACCGCCCCTTCGGGATGATCTGCTATTGCAGCAGCAGGGGAGGGTCCTCCATCCGAACCTCTCAACTCTACGGCTTCATGCGTGGAGATTGAGCGGTGACAGCTAACGTCTTTTGACCTGCCACCCGAAGTCTGTGACGTTATCTTGGCAACCAGGCGTCCCTCAACCAAAAATGGATATGCCTGTCGTTTTTTCAAGAAATTTGTGGCATGGTGCATCGACAAATCTGTTGATCCTCTATCTGCTCCTCTTTCTCAAGTCCTTCTCTTTATTCTACCCCTTGCCCAGCAGGGTTCCACCTTGGGCACTCTTAAGGGATATCTTTCGGCTATCTCTGCTTTCTTGAGGTTACCAGATCAGCCTTCCTTATTTAAATCTCCTATAGTTGGGAGGTTTCTTAAAGGTCTCACACATCTCTTTCCTCCTATTCCTTTCATCATGCCCCAATGGGATCTCAACCTGGTATTGACATACATTATGTATACACCGTTTGAGCCGCTTCACAACTGCCCCTTACGGCGCTTAACTATGAAGACTGTCTTTTCAGTTGCCATTACTTCTGCCCGTAGAGTAAGTGAGCTCCAGGCTCTGTCATCTAAGCCACCTTTCCTGGCCATACATCCTGACAAAGTGGTACTTCGCACAAGGGCTTCTTTTCTACCTAAAGTAGTGACACCCTTCCATGTCGGACAGTTCATCACCTTGCCTACCTTTTATGCACCCCCAGATCCCTCTCATGAAGAGGAGAGACTCCACCGTCTGGACCCAAAAAGAGCATTGGCGTTCTATCTTGATCGTACTATAGACTTCCGGGTGGACGATCAACTCTTTGTGGGATATGCGGGTGCAAAGAAGGGCAAGGTGGTGCAGAGGACGACTATTTAACGATGGGTACTCATGCATCAAAATGTGCTACACTCTGGCTAAAAAGCAACCTCCCGAAGGTTTGCGCGCTCGCTCCATCAGAGTTACTGCTGTTACCACAGCGCTAGCACTGGGCATTCCAGTCCTGGACACCTGTCAGGCAGCGACGTGGGCATCTCTGCACACTTTTAGCAAATACTACTGCCTGGACAATCAGGTCCGAAGGGACGGCTACCTTGGCCGTTCAGTCCTGCAGGACTTCTTGGTGTGATCTTGGTTCGCCGCCCAGTTGCTTGAGTATCTATTCAAAGGTAAGGAATCTGCAACTAGAAGTCTCCATCAGATGTACAAGTTACTTACCTTCGATAATAATATATCTGGTAGAGACATATTCTAGTTGCAGACTCCTTACCGACCCGCCCATCCTCCCTGCACTGCAAACTGATTTCTAGGGACAGGAACTTCCCTGTAAGGGCCCTAGTTTTGGCGCACCACTCTCATTGTTCTTCATGGCTCCACGCTACTGCAGTAGAAAGTCGTGAAAAAAAAGTCCGCGCACCGGGGTGGCGCCTATATACAACCGCGACGTCATCGCGGCAAACACAATGCTCGCAGAGTCGACCGAAGCCACCTGACGGTGCGCAGAGGTACTGCTCAAAGAAAAATCTCTGGATCCAGTCTGACACCTGGGGAAATTCAAAGGTAAGGAACCTGTAACTAGAATATGTCTCTACCAGAGGTAAGTAACTTGTACGTCAACATCAGTTGGGTTCCCTTTCTTCACATGATGTAGGTTGGACATTTGTTTAATGTGTGCAAGCTAGAGATTTTTTTGTCCACACATGTAGGGTGTTCAATTGTCATACTTATGCAAATGTTTTAATGGACATGTGTCCATTTTCATGTGTGTAACTTACACCTACTTAAACTTAACATGTGAACTTTGCTGTCACTGCTGTCTTTGCTTCCATGACTTGCACTTACTCATTACTCACATATGCATAGCACTTGGATATACTATTGGTTGTAATTGATATACATCAAGCCACAGTTCCTGTGCAGATAGTGGTTTTGAGGGATGTGCATAGTGGTATGTTAGACCAGGGCACCAGTCTCCCAGGAGTCCCCCTGGAAGAGGCATTCCTATTCTGCATGGATTCTTTACATTGTGACCTTTGAATGATTCTCACACTGAGGGCCTGATTATGAGTTTTGCGAACGGTTCTACCCGTCTGTCGAATGTCTGACAGGGAGGTTGCGGACATAGTGGCTACCTCCCTGCCGTGCCCATTAAGAGTTTCCTGATCGGTCGGAGGGCAGAAACCTGAATTTCTGCCTGCTGGGCTAGCGGGAAACACCCTACAGGATTGTCTCCGGCTCATAATCGAGACGGCGGCAATGCTGTAGGATGTAGGGCACATTAGTACCCTTGCAAAGTTCACTGTCTGCAAAGCAGACAGTAAACCCTGTGACAGGGCTGGCCAGGGGGGGGCCCTGCACTGCCCATGCCAAACGCATGGGCAGAGGAGGGCCCCCCCCAATACCCTCTGCACCCATTCACTGCCAGCCTTTTCATGGTGGTGATACAGCCATGAAATCGCTGGCAGAGAATGAAGATGTAATCCCCAGGGCAGCGCTGCTTGCAGCGACTCCCTAGCGGATTAGGACCGCCATACCGCCGTGACAACTAATCCTGGCAGTGCTGGCAGATTAACCGATGCGCTCATAATGTGGCGCTCGGATTGCCGAATTGGTGGCAGTCCAAACGCCACTGCGAGTCTGGTGGCCAGTAGACCGCCAGACTTGTAATGATCCCCTGAGTATTTGGCATCCCATTAACCTTGCATTATCATGAAATGTGGGTGATGTGTGGAAGTCCATAATAGAGGTTTAGCAGAGAAGGTGGGATTCAGTTTCATGACACATCCATACAAAAATATCTTTCATATCACAGCAGTCAGCGGTTGATCCGTCAGTAGAAAATGAAGTAAAGAATGCAGAGGATTCCTGCTGGAGTCTTGCAATCCGATCCTGAAGAAACACCCAGAGGAGACACCCTAAATAGCCCTGAGAGGGGGGATTGGTCACCTATCCAGGTAAGCACCTATCAGGAGGGGTCTCTGACGTCACCTACTGGCACCGGCCACTCAGATGCTCCCAGAGTTTCCTGACCATCCTGAAAACAGATGGCAGAACCCAGGGACACTCTGGAGGAGCTCTGGGAACCACCCTTGGGGTGGTGGTGGACAGGGGAGTGGTCACTCCCCTTTCCCTTGTCCAGTTTCGCACCAGAGCAGGGACTAGGGGTTCCTGAGCTGGTGCAGACTGGATTATGCAAGGAGGGCACCACCTGTGCCCTTCAAAGAATTTCCAGAGGCTCCGGGAGGATACCCCTCCAATGCCTGTAACACCTATTTCCAAAGGGAGAGGGTGTAACACCTGTCTCCTAAAGGAAATGCATTGATCTGCCTTCCTGGGATTGAGCTGCTCAAGCCCCAGGAGGGCAGGAGGCTGTCTGTGAGGTGGCAGCAGCTGGGGCTGCAGTGAAAACCTCAGAAGGCTGGTGTGGCAGTACTGGGGGCCATGGTGAAGCCCCCAGAGTGCATGGGGTTGTGCAAGCAATACTGTAATCAGTATTAGGGTACAATTCCCAGTTGTTACACCTTACTTGACCAGATTCTGAGTTACCATTGTGAAGCTACATATATGTATTGACCTATATGTAGTGCACACTTATAATGGCATCCCTGCACTCACGAAGTCTGGGAAAATGGGCCTAGAAGACGTGGGGGCACCTCTGCTAGTGCAGGGGTGCCCTCACACACAGGTACTATGCACCTAGCCTTCAGGGTCTGAAGGTTAGACATATAGGTGACTTATAAGTGACCTGGTGCAGTGAAAATGGCTGTGAAATAGTGCATGCACTATTTCACACAGGCTGCAATAGCAGCCCTGAAGAAGTCTTTGTATGGTCTCCTTATGGGTGGCAAAAGAAATGCTGCAGCCCATAGGGATTCCCTGGAACCCTAATGCCGTGGGTACCTATGTACCATATACTAGGGACTTATAAGGGGGGTCCAGTGTGCCAATTTGGAGTGAAATATGGAGTCACTAAACTGTAGTGAGAAATTTATAAAGAGAGAGAGCACGAGCACTGGAGTTCTGGTCAGCAGGACTTCAGTGACAATTTAGACAACAGTGAAACACACTGACAAGCAGGCCATAAACCATAAGCACTGGGGTCCTGGCTAGCAGGATCCCAGTGACACAGTCAAAAACACACTGACATCAGGCAGAAATTGGGGGTAACATGCCAAAAAGAGGATACTTTCCTACAACTGGTTGTTGCACTAGAGGTCCGCTCTCTGTCAGGCGCATTGACTTATCTCGTCAACACTGCGGTCTAGATTTGCTGGTGGTGTCGGCAGGACAGTGGCAGTCTTTTATCTATGTAACCACATGCATTGTAAAACAGCGGTCCGACCGCCAACACTACTGCACGGTGACTGACTCCACCTCCATGACGGTCCTAGAACTGCCAAAGTCATAATCAGGCCCATAGTTGTTAAAAATATTGTTTTTTAATTATTTGAATGTGTTTTAGTTGATATATTAATGTTATGTTACTATTGTTCACGTAAATTTAATTCATTTTTTAAAATATAGCTTGTCATTTTAAATTATTTAGAATCTTTAATTTAAATATTAGTAGTAATTTAAAGTGTCATAGCAAGTTGTTGGGTTTGAGGGGGATGGGGTGGGAAGTTAATTATATACTAATTATGAATTATTTAATAAATGTTATTTAATTATATGATTGATAATTATTATGTAAATTATGTAATACTGATTTAATTGTGTTTTATGTTATTTGCAGGCTGTTAAGTTTGTAGGGGCATAGGGTGGAAAGGTAATTAAGTAATAATTAACAATGTATTATGAATTAATATTTAATTGATTTTTAATCATGTCATTTATAGAATACTTATTTATTTCACATATATTTTTGTTGCGGGCTGCTAGGTTTGCAGGGGCCTAGGATCAGAAGTTAATGGAGTAATATTTAATTAACCATTTATTATTAATTGCTTTTTTAGTTATGTGAAATATGGAATACTGATTTATTTTACTTATATTTAGTAGTGGGATGCTGGGTGTGTAGGTATCTGGGGCAGGAATGTAATTAGGTAATAATTAATTATTAATTACTAATTGTCAATTAATAATCTACTTTATATTTAAGTATGTAAATTGTGGAATGCTGATTTATTTCACTTATTTCTTAGTTGCAGGGGTATAGTATGGGAAGTTAATTAGGTAATGACAAATTAACAATTATTATTTGTAAATTAATTATTTAATTGAATTTTAAATATATAAATTATGTAATACTTCAGTCAATCACGCAAAATCCCTCATTCAGCTATTCCCATAGAAACATACTACATCAATTTAATAAAGCATGAAGTAAAAACTAGAGTTTTTGTAGTTATATTTTAGAAGCAAGCTGCTAGGTTTGTAGGGGTATAGGGTGGGAATTCAATTAATTAATAATTGACAATTGCTTTATTGAATAGTAATTATGTAAACTGATTGATTGCTTTTAGTTTTTAACAGACACATACATATTCTCATGTTAATTAATCATTTTTATATTAAGAGTTTAATAACTGTTTCTACATTCATCGGGTTACTCATATATGTAATGTTTTTCCCTACTCTTGCTTAGACTGCAGTAGGAAAATTAACCTCTTTGAAGCTGAACACTTTCACTACTGTTGCGCTGTTTGGAGAGGAAATAATGGATTTAACCTCTCAGAAATCCATAGCTTTCCCTGCTATTGCACAGACTGGAGTGAGAATGGTAAATTTTACCCCTCTGAAGGGGTCCAACACTTTTGTTACTGTCTCTCTGTTTGGAGCGGGAATAGTAAACTTACCCCCTCCGAAGTCCAACACTTTCCCTACTGTTGTTTAAACTGGAGTGAAAACAGTAAATATCATACCTCCGAGGTCCAATGCTTTCCCTACTGTTGCACTAACTGGAGTAGGAATAGTAAATCTAAATAAATATAACCCCTCTGATGTCCAACACTTTCTGTTAAATAAACTACAGTGGGAACAGTATATTTAATATTCTTAGACCCCAACACTTTTCATAATACTGTTTAACTAGACTGCATAGCATTAACTATTTGTTTTTTTTTTATTTTACACTATTTGTTTTTATTTTTAAATGTATCTTAATGTTTATAGTATTTTTAGTCTATGTGTTTTTTGGGGTTTTAAAATTTCAATATTCTGTTTATTGCCTAAATTAATTATTATATTTTTCTAACTGAATTGTTTATATTTAAGGTTAAAAAGCTCACATAGGGGAAGGTGAAAAATCCATGTTTATTGTTTATATCACCAAACTACAAGACGCCTTTCAGCCCAGCCGGGCCTTGGTATTTTGTGACACTTTAACCTTTTGTTGTGACTTTATAAATTTTGGGCTAGCTGCTATCCCAGTCGTAGCGTTCCTCCCTTTAAAGGTCCAGGAGTTATTGAATAGCTCTACAGGTTAAAATATATATATATATATGTCTCGCGCCCTTTTCTTTTATTTTGTCCCATGTGGGCCAGGTCCCTGGGGCATTAAGGGCTCTTAAAAAAGAGGGGGGCACATAGGACCGCCACCCGCCAGGGCCGGCTCCTGCTATGTCCTGGGGTGCCCACCCCCCGGGACATAGCTCTTTGCTCTGACTTGGCAGAAGCTTTGACAGCTCCCGCCAAGTCTGAGCAAACACAAGTCTGCTTCCAGCAAGCGAGAGATGTCAAACAGCTCTCACCTGCTGCAAGAGGAGGTTTCCTCTGTTTCCCTGCCAGGTTTCCTCTGTTTCCCTGCCTACAGACATGCAGGCAGGGAAACAATTGCATTCACAGAGAGGGAGCTGCATCTTTAGCAGCTCCCTACTTGTGCTAGCAATGCCGTCTCCCGCAGGAGGCGGAGAGCTGGCTGGGAACGAGGGGGCCTTGAGGCTCCCCCCACAGTCCTGTTCACACTAGGTGCCCTGTAGGGCACCCAGTAGAGATGGCCTGGTCGTGGGAGATGGCGTCCCCGAGGTCAAATCAGCCCTGGGGGGGCGGGCGGCGCATGGCCCCCCATCAAAAAAAATTAAATGTTTAGGCCGGGGGATGGGTTCTACAGGACGGCGATCGGCCGGGGAGGGGGGCTGGGCAGGGCCCTCCTCCACAATGCATATTTAACCAAGGAGGTACCACTTTCCAACTAACCAGTAGAAAGTACTATTACTTGCGCCCTCCTCATGCACTGCTAATTACCCCAGATATTACAAATTTCATGATAACTTTTATAATGTCAATAAAAATATCAATGAAACATTAGAAGTCAAATTATAGAAGACAAAACTGTGCATGGGGGGGACACAAGTTATAGTTACCGTAGGCCATGAGATATAGTTACTTGAAATAACTCTAACTATAACTGCAGAATTTCAATGTTTTTTACTAGTGAAATCTGAGCCTAACTATAACATCCCTGTAACCTTTATTTTTTAAGTGAATTATATATATATATATATATATATATATATATGGAAAATGTCACTTACCCAGTGTACATCTGTTCGTGGCATGTTCCACTGCAGATTCACACGTGGCATGTTCCGCTGCAGATTCACATGCTATGCACAGGTCCTGCCATCTAGTGTTGGGCTCGGAGTGTTACAAGTTGTTTCTCTTCGAAGAAGTCTTTTCGAGTCACGGGATCGAGTGACTCCTCCTTTTTGGCTCCATTACGCATGTGCATTGACTCCATCTTAAATTGTTTTCCCGCAGAGGGTAAGGTAGGAGTGATAGAGTATAAATAAAGAGATGCCCATGCAATGGAATAGAGATGTATATACATATGTACAAATTTTAAATCTAACTTAAACGGCTACAGGCTCCCGGGGAGGAGGGAGGGCGCATGTGAATCTGCAGCGGAACATGCCACGAACAGATATACACTGGGTAAGTGACATTTTCCGTTCAATGGCATGTGAGCTGCGGATACATATGCTATGCATAGACTACAATGCAGTTCTCCTCCTTTAAGCGGTGGTCAACCTGTAGGAGTTGAAGTTGTTTGAAACAGTGTTCTTAGTACAGCCTGTCCTACTGTGGCCTGTTGTGTTGCTAACACATCTACACAGTAATGTTTGGTAAATGTATGAGGTGTCGACCAAGTGGCTGCTTTACAGATTTCTGTCATTAGTATATTTCCTAGAAATGCCATTGTTGCTCCTTTTTTTCTAGTGGAATGTGCTTTTGGCGTAATTAACAGCTGTCTTTGAGCCTTTAGGTAACAAGTTTGGATACATTTCGCTATCCATCTGGCTGTGCCTTGTTTCGATATAGGATTACCAGTATGGGGTTTTTGGAATGCAATGAACAACTGTTTAGTTTTCCTAAATGATTTTGTTCTGTCGATGTAATACATTAAAGCTCTCTTAATATTTAATGTATGTAGTGCTCTTTCTGCCACTGAGTCTGGCTGTGGGAAGAAGACTGGAAGTTCCACTGTTTGATTTCAATGAAACGGTGAGATGACTTTAGATAGAAATGTAGGTTTTGTGTGAAGTACAACCTTATGTTTATGTACTTGTATAAAGGGTTGTTCAATAGTGAATGCTTGTATTTCACTAACTCTTCGTAATGAAGTGATTGCCACTAGAAATGATACTTTCCAAGTTAGGAATTGAATCTGACAGGAGTGCATGGGTTCAAAGGGTGGACCCATGAGTCGTGTGAGTACAATGTTAAGATTCCATGAGGGTACTGGCGGCGTTCTTGGAGGTATGATTCGTTTTAGACCCTCCATGAAAGCTTTGATGACAGGTACTCTAAATAGAGATTTGGTTTGTTTATTTTGCAAATAAGCAGAAATTGCTGTGAGATGTATCTTAATGGATGAAAAAGCTAAATTTGCTTTTTGTAGGTGGAGTAAATAACCTACAATGTCTTGCATGGTTGCGTCTAAGGGTGTTATGTGTTTTGCTTGACAGTAGAAAACAAATCTTTTCAATTTGTTAGCATACCACTGCCTGGTGGTAGGTTTTCTTGCCTGTTTAATCACTTCCATACATTCTGGTGGAAGATGTAGATATCCAAACTCTAAGATTTCAGGAGCCAGATTGCGCATTGCTGGATTGGGGTGTCTAATCTGTTGTTTGTTTTGTGTCAACAGGTCCGGTCTGTTTGGGAGTTTGATGTATGGTACTCCTGACAGGTCTAGCAATGTGGTGTACCATGGTTGACATGCCCACGTTGGTGCTATAAGTATAAGTTTGCGTTTGTTTTGACGCAGTTTGTTAACCAGAAATGGAATGAGCGGGAGAGGGTGAAAAGCGTAAGTAATTATATCCCTGACCAGTTGATCCATAGTGCATTGCCCTTGGATTGAGGGTGTGGGTACCTGGATTCGAAGTTTGGGCATTTTGCGTTGTGGTTGGATGGCGAACAGATTTATGTCTGGTGTCCCCCACTGCCGAAAGTATTTGTGAAGTACTTGGAGGTGAATTTCCCACTCGTGGGTTTGTTGGCGATCTCGACTGAGGTTGTCTGCTAATTGATTGTGAATTCCTGGAATGTATTGAGCTACCAGGTGTATATTGTTGTGAATTGTCCAATGCCAAATTTTTTGTGCTAGAAGGCAAAGTTGTGATGAGTGGGTTCCTCCCTGTTTGTTTAGGTAGTACATTGTTGTCATATTTTCTGTTCTGACAAGAATGTGTTTGTGAGCAAGAGGAGGTTGAAAGGCTCCTAGTGCTAGGGACACTGCTAGCAGTTCTAAGTGATTTATGTGAAATTGTTTTTGTTTGTTGTGCCATTGTCCCTGAGTATTGTGATTGTTGAGGTGTGCCCCCCATCCAATCATTGATGCATCTGTTGTAAGAATGGCGTGAGGCACAGGGTCTTGAAATGGCCGCCCTTTGTTTAAATTTGTGGGATTCCACCACTGAAGCAAAATGTGTGTTTGGCGGTCTATCAACACTAGATCTTGAAGATGACCATGTGCCTGCGACCATTGTTTTGCGAGGCACTGTTGTAAGGGCCGCATGTGTAATCTTGCGTTGGGACAATGGCGATGTATGATGCCATCATACCCAACAGTTTCATGACAAATCGGACAATGTATTGTTGGTTTGGCTGGAGTTTTGGCAATATGGTGCGGAACGATTGCACTCTTTGTGGACTTGGGCTTGCAAGTGCTTTTTGGGTGTCTAATGTGGCCCCTAAGTACTGCTCAATTTGTGCTGGTTGTAGATGTGATTTTTGGTAATTTATTGAGAACCCTAGTGTGTGTAGGGTGTTTATTACATAACGTGTGTGATGTTGGCACTGTTTTTGAGTGTTGGCTTTTATTAGCCAATCATCGAGATATGGGAAGACATGTATATGTTGTCTCCTTATATATGCTGCGACTACAGCAAGGCATTTTGTAAATACTCTGGGAGCTGTTGTTATCCCAAAAGGTAACACTTTGAACTGGTAATGTTTTCCCTGTATTACAAATCTGAGATATTTTCTGTGAGCTGGATGGATGGGTATGTAAAAATACGCATCTTTTAGATCCAGTGTTGCCATAAATTCTTCCTGTTGTCCAGTAGGACTACATCTTGTTGCGTTATCATGTGAAAGCGTTCTGATCGGATGTAGAGGTTGAGAGTCCTGAGATCTAATATTGGTCTTAATGTTTTGTCCTTGTTGGGAATGAGGAAGTACAGGGAGTAAACCCCTGTTCCTTTTTGATGATGCTGTACAAGTTCTATGGCTTGTTTGAGTAATAGTGCCTGTACTTCTGTTTGCAACATTGAAATGTGTTGAGATGGAAGTTTGTGCACTTTTGGGGGAATGTCTGGAGGAACTTGTGTGAACTCTATGCAGTAACCATGTTGAATAATGGATAGTACCCAATTGTCTGTTGTGATCGGTAACCAGTGGGTGTGAAACTTTTGCAGTCTTCCTCCCACAGGGGAAGTGTGGTGAGGGAAGGTGGTGGTAAAGTCACTGTTTGGTATTAGTGGGTTGTTTTGAGGATTGGTATTTTACTCTAGATCTGGGGAATTGTCCTCTGTAGGATCCCTGAAACCCCCCTCTCTGGTATTGCGTCTGGTAAGAGGATTTGGCTTGTGAGGTAGATGGCTCGGATGGTTGGGGTCTGAAGCCTCCCCTATATTGAGGCTTTCAAAATCAGCCTCTGTAATGGGATGAATAAAGTGCCCCCCCATAGCTTTGGCAGTGTCTGCATCTTTTTTCAGTTTGTCTATGGCTGTGTCAACCTGTGTGCCAAATAATTGTTGTTGATTAAAAGGCATGTTGAGGACAGCCTGCTGAATTTCAGGTTTAAATCCTAATGACCTAAGCCATGCATGTCGTCTAATGGTGACAGCCGTATTGAGAGTTCTTGCGGCTGTATCTGCGGAGTCTAGCACTGATCTTATTTGGTTATTTGTGACTGATTGTCCCTCCTCTACTACCTGCTGGGCTCTCTTCTGTTGGTCCTTGGGGAGATACTGAATAATGTCCTTCATCTCATCCCAGTGAGCCCTGTCATACCTGGCTAGTAGGGCCTGTGAATTGACTATACCCCACTGATTGGCTGTCTGTGACGCCACCCTTTTCCCTGCAGCATCGAATTTCTTGCTTTCTTTATCTGGAAGGGGTGCATCTCCAGAGGACAGTGAATTAGCCCTTTTCCTTACTGCGCTGACCACTACGGAATCTGGGGGTAGCTGTTGTGTAATAAAAATGGGGTCTGAGGGTGGTGGCTTATATTTTTTCTCTACCCTAGGAGTTACAGCCCTCCCCTTAACTGGCTCCTGGAAGATTTGCTGCACATGTTTTAGCATGCCAGGAAGCATGGGTAGACTTTGGTATGTGGCGTGAGTTGAGGACAATGTGTTGAATAAGAAGTCGTCCTCCAGAGGTTCGGTGTGCATGGCAACTTTGTGAAATGCCGCTGCCCTGGCTAGAACCTGTGTATATGAGGTGCTATCCTCAGGTTGTGATGGCTTCGATGGATAGCACTCTGGACTATTGTCTGAGACTGGGTCATCATATAGATCCCATGGATCCGTGTCATGTTGTGACTGCATAGTGTGTGATGGAGACTGTGCAGTAGGTGTAGCAGGCGGGGAGACAGTTAGTGGAGGAGAATGAGGAGGAGACTGTTGAGGTGCAAACTGGGGAGGCGGACATTTTTCTCTTGTTTTTGGCACTTTAGCCATTGGCTGGTCAGTGTCCAAATGTCCGTGGAAGGCCAGTTTCCTCTTTCTTCTCAGAGGACTTGCTGGGACTATCTTGCCAGTGTCTTTGTGGATTTGTATCCTGGCCTGTATTTCATCAAAATCCTCCATTTGTGCCAATTCCTCATCAAATCTATGGCTTTCTTTTAATTGTTTTGAAAGTCCATGCTCCTCTGTGTAGGTATGCTTTTTTGGCTCCGAAGCCGTTTTCTTTGGCACCGAGGGGCCTGGAGTACTTGTTGGCCTCATCTCCGAAAGTGACCTTCAGGGTTTCAACTCATGGGTCGGTGCCTTATAATTTCGGAGCCCGTGCCTCGGGCTCGAGTTCGAAGGCTTTGTTGTTGGTGTGGCCTTTTTCGGTGCCGAAAATGTTGCTTGGTCACCGGTAGCTTTCTTATAGGTGGAGCCATGGCCTTCTGGCAGTAGCTTCCCCGAAGCCTTGTATTTGGGCTTGGATTGGGTCAGGGCAAGCGTACTCACGTGCTGGCCCGCTGTTATTGGTCAGTCGATGTCAGACTTTTGTTCGGAATCAGACCCCCGGACGAAGACGGTGGTGTGGATCATCTCCTCCTCTTCTGCGTCGAGGCGTTCAGTGCTTCTGGACGCCATCTCTAACCTTCACGCTGTTTGGTCTCTTAGAGTCTTTTTCTACACATCAAGAGGATCTACACGCTTTGCAGGTATCCTCTCGATGATCCGGCGATAAACACAGGTTATAAACCAGATGTTGATCCGTGTAGGGATACTTGGCGTGGCACCGAGGGCAGAATCTAAACGGGGTCCGGTCCATGAGGCTTCGACGATACTTTTGGTCGGGCCGACCAGGCCCAAGTTGGGTGCGGGTGCCCCAAAGGGCAAGTAGAGATCTGTATCCGCCGGTACCGAGGTGTCGATGATGGATGATACGCAATCGAAAACAATACCGACGAATAGTAGAGGGTTTGTAATATTTTTCCGACTCGAACAAACGGAGTGAAGACGAACACGTCCGAACCCGATGGCGGAAAGAAAACAATCTAAGATGGAGTCGATGCCCATACGCAATGGAGCCGAAAAGGAGGAGTCACTCGATCCCGTGACTCGAAAGGACTTCTTCGAAGAAAAACAACTTGTAACACTCCGAGCCCAACACCAGATGGCAGGACCTGTGCATAGCATGTGTATCTGCAGCTACACATGCCATCGAACACGTCTCACGCGGCATTTCATTTACAGGTCTGCGATGCGGTGGCACAGATCTCTCAAAGGACATCCCATGGCCGATTTTCTCGTGCAAAAATTATTTTTTATTTATTGTGTGTAGA
Organism: Pleurodeles waltl; assembly: GCF_031143425.1. Classification (NCBI taxonomy): domain Eukaryota; kingdom Metazoa; phylum Chordata; class Amphibia; order Caudata; family Salamandridae; genus Pleurodeles; species Pleurodeles waltl. The sequence continues at coordinate 296,063,844 of NC_090443.1, read as the reverse complement.
ACAGCAAAAATAATGCAGGGAAAAAGCAATAAAATATGTACAATCCAGGCCAACGTGTTTCGGCTTAATGCCTTCTACTGGGCCTATGTAAATAAAATGCCTTATAGCATTCTCCTTTATAATGTCCTTCTTCCATTTCAATACCCAGCCAAACACTAGACTGAGAAACGTTACATAATGTCCAACAATGAGCGCCATTCTGGAACGCATTCATGTATCTGAAACCGATCTTTGTACCATAAGCATATCCCCAAATAAATCCTATGTGGTACTGTGTAAGCATTTTCATTTACAATCAAAGACAATGCCTATTTGTTTACAATTATGAACATGTCAACAAGATGAAGACCTAGGATCTCCTATTCAATTAAATCAGTTAAGGTGCAATTCAAATAAATCAGTTAATTAAAAAACACACACTTGTGCTTATACTTTAAAGTTCTATTCCCCTGTCATTGATTAGGTAAAAAAGGGGAATCACCTCTGTCAAATAATATATATGAAAACATTTCATGTGTGATAATACCCAACTGATGAAAAAATTGGTTGCAACGATTCTAATGGTTATCATTCTATTCATGTAACGACTTATACTCAAACTTGATAAATATTTAATCATCCATTGCATACAATATCACTTGCCCAAATACCAACCTATAATTATCAATTCATGTTGCTTTAAATGACTCAGGTAAAATAATCAATGCTATGGTATAATATTGACAAATTCATCAACATAATATACATGACGTCCAATCAATTCATTATGAAATTATTTCTAATGCTCCTTAATTTTATTAAATGTCAAATGCAAAAATATAAACATATAGTTGATAGATGTCAAAACATGATAAAGGAGGTGAATTTTTCAAAGTGTGATTTATCACAATTTCCCTGCTGCTGGTCTCTCCCTTATAAAGTGACAAGTGCAAGAGAATTGTTGTGGGTTAATTCTACAAAAAAGGAGTCGCCAGGTGATTTTTCTGAATGTGGGTTCTCTTTAGTTCTCTCTTTTCTCTCTTGTTCTCACTTCTGAGTATTTATTGTCTCTCTTCCTTAAGGTAGTCTTTTTACGGTGGTCCTTTCCTTTCTGGTTTTCCTAGGTTGGGGGACATTTTCTGGCCAGTGTTCCCTCTATGTTTTTTCCACTGTGTGCGGCAGCGTAAGGTCTTGGTGCGCTGCAGCCAAGGGTGCATGTGCCAAGAAACTAACCATTCACGCAAGTGCCGCTCACAACTACCAAGATCAGTGGCATTTGCCACTTCATACTTTTGTTTGACAATTAAAGCAATAAAGAAACATCTTTACAAACACTGGTCCATGTAATAGGGCATTAAAGCAGTTTTGTGATCTAGTGGCGCATCCCAAGGACATAACCTGTTAAGTAACACCTGCACCCCAGTTAAAGAAAGAAGAGATCAGGAGGCTGAACCATTATGAAACTTTACTGAAAACTCTCAGAGTGCTGCAGAGGGGCCTGTACATCATACAGAGGAAGTAGTACAATTACATAACATTTAAAATTTGATGCACATACTATTGATGAATGCCATGATGTTCATAACCAAGCCACACATGGATTGTACGAGGAGCCGCATAGTGTTTAGACAAGTCAGGTGCCGACATTAGATTTGTGACATGTTTGCTTCTCTCGCCGGTCCTTACCATTCTTCCAGTGCTGGTAAACTCAATCTATGTCAACTTTCCCATTTGAGAGGTAGGCCTTTGTCCTCATCAGCATATCTAGGTGACTCTCCTCTAGTCTGTTTCTAAATGTAGACTTGATTGAGTTCATGAGGCTGAATCCTCGTTCGCAGTCTGTACTTGAAGCCTGAAAAGTTGCACAGACATCAACAAGCTGAGACACAACACTATATTATGCAGCATTTCACAGAGTGAAATTCACCATACCTTAAAAGGTCCTAAACAATTCACCTTTTACATGTTCTGCTACCACATATTTATAAGCTCTGTATTGCTGAACAACATCAGCAAGTGTGTCACAATCACCCAGGACCAAGACCTTCTTGTAATTTTCAATACGTCTTTGTACATTCTCAGTCCCAAAATCAAACAGTGATTGTGTTGCTACTGCATGGAAATCAAAACTTGTCCATTCCTTTAGTTCATCTTCTGAGGACCTTCTTTCCATGTGCTCACAAAGAAGTTTAGTGAAAGATAACATCAGCACACTATCATACTCTCGGTGTTCTCTGTACAAAGTCATCAGATCTCTTACTGTGTTGCTCCAAAAGACAGTGTCGCCCAAGTACTGTTCCTTTAATTGGCCAATTTTTGCTTTTGCATACTGTACAGCTTCAACAGTGGTCAAAGAGCTTTTCTGAAACAACTTGCACAAAGATGCAAGTTCACCCAGAATGTCATTCAGTGCTGCAAAGGAAATATGGTAGTTTGAGTCAGATAGTTTTTTGTAGCAATATTTAGCAATTGGGTCATTCTCCTCACCTCTTTCATGATCAAAGTATTTGAGAGCAGCCTCATAATTACGCAAGAGTGCACCAACAGCAAAATGCCTTTAAAGTCACCACACTTCATTGAGTGACCAAAGCAGTTTCGTCCAGCTTGGACTTCCTTCCAGGTGAGCGGGAGAACATAGTGTAGACAGTCCTCAGTAATGTTTCCATGTCCCTGATCATCAGCACTTTTTTCCAGTCATCATCAACTCCCAAATCTTCTCTGTGTGCAGCACAGTGCTGCGCAACTAGATCGGGAATGGATTGTTTGAGGCGGGTAGCAACACCATTGTTCTTTACCAGCATCACTGATGCACCATCTGATGTAAACATGACCATTTTCATAAGGTACAGTTTATTGGCAGTGTAAAAGTCTTTAACAGCTATAGTGATAGCCTCCGCATTGTATGTACTCAGAGTTTAAATTCCTCCAAATACTGTTTTGTACTCTGTTGATATTACAGATTGGAACTTGAAGTAGAGGATGAGCATTTTTGTAACTGAAATATCTGTGCTCTCATCAATTATCGATCTGTGATACCGAGCACTGTGAAGTTCTGCCATGAAGTCAGAGCGTATCACGCTGTTGATGGCCTCCAAACACTCAAAGGCATAGTTCTTGTTCCTCCAGCTGCTTGGTATCTTCACATACAATGCAACATGGTCATGGATGTCTTGAACAGATAACACTGAAGTGTTCATTTTGACGAGAATCTTTTTCTCTTCCGGCAGGGATCTTTGCCGTTCAACCACTTCTAGTCTGTTTGCTTTGTCACTGGCGGTTTCCGTCAGCATTGTGCACACTCAAAAACCCAGCCTGGCAGCAGCACTTTTATTTCTTAGGGTCACCAAAGCAGAGTCATGAACTTTGCTACATAGATGGCGGTTCAAGTAGTCCAGCTTCCAGCCATCACTCCATTTCTTCCCAGTAGAAAAGTCCCCTGCAATCTTTGCTTCTGCACATACTTTGTAAATCAGGCCTACTTCTGGATTGTATAGAAATAGCTCTCCCAGTTGTACGCGAACCTTGCTCCGTGACTTCTGTGTTTCAGTCTCCACAATTATTTTCAGCCAATCTTCTTTTAACACCAGACAGCATTTCTTCCTTTGTGGTGAAGCACTGCTCTCTGCAGAAGTCACAGCTTTGCGCTTGAACATTTTGGTGGCAGTCAGCCTGAGCCTACTATGCCGCAAAGCCTGCAAATACAGAGGAACATTATTTAAAGTTGGTTCTTATGCTATTGAATGCAATCTACCGGACAAGTCTGAGCTATCTCTTGGAAAATGTAGCAAGTAATTACCTGGGCATTTCTGTTTGTTCTCACACCTGCCTGTAGATGTAACACTGTCTAAGATGTCTGCAAAGAAGAAGAAAAAGGTTACAGGCTACAGCACATGAGTATGTTCCAATGTTTCAGATGTACTACAAGGAAAAACTACTAAATAATTACCTGGTCTTTCTGTTTTTAGTCACGTCTGCCTTTTCTAACCTATGACTAGCACTGTCTAAGAAGCCTGCAAAAGAACAAACAAAATGGTTGACGAATGTTGTTATATTATAATGTACTATGTGCATCACAAGTGAAATCTAACAAATAATAACCTTGTCTCTCTGCTTATACTCACATGTGCCTTTTATAATCCATGAGTAGTGCTGTCAGAGATGCCACAACAGAAGAAAAGGTGATTAAAGTAGGTTGTCATATTCCACTATACTAGGTGCACCACAATGAAAATCTGCTCAATTATTACCTTGTATTTTTGCTTCTACTGACGTGTGCCTGTTCAAATTTATGTGTAGCAGGGTCTAAGATGCCTGTAAAAGAAGAAAAAATGATTAAAGCACCTGATCGTTTCAATGTCTCAGATGCACTATAAGGAAAAACTAGCAAAAAATAACCTGCTCTTTCTGCTGCTACTCCAGTTTGCCCGTCCTCATCTATGAACAGTACCTTCTGAGATGCCTCCAACAAAAGAAAAGTTGGTCAACAGTTGGTTACAGCATGTTGTCATATTATAATATGCCAGGTGACCCAGATGGGGGACCTACCAAATAATTACCTGGTCCTTATGCTTCTACGCATGTCGGTCCATTCAAATCTATAACTTGCTCAGTCTGACAAACCTGTAATAGAAGCAATGGTGTGGATCATAAACATGATTTATCTAGAGACCCTTAATCCCACCTGGAACGTCTACAGAATTACCTGGTCTTCCTTGGTACTCACGCCTGCTCGTTCAAATCCAAATGTTGCCCGTCTGTAATTGGAAAGAAGATATTTAGCATATTATAGGAGTGTGACGGGCTGGATCCTGATCGCCCGCACATGACCCGGTCCTGTGCTGACTCTGCCTCTGATGGCCTCGACCTTGACAAACTCTCGCCCCGTGATTGGTGGGACGATCGATGGCGGCGGGCCGCCGGAGGGTTAAAACTGCCACAGTCAGAACATACGGGTGTCGGTGGTTTGGAAGCGGTGGAAACACGACCAAGGAAGGAAGAAGACGAACAAACACTGGAGAAGAAAGACGCACGAACATCGGAGGAGGGGGACGACCGAACACAGGAGGAGGAGGAAGGCAACGGAGATAGCGACCTCCATCATCCCCGTGAGAAGCCTGCTGAAGGCGCCAGGCGCATCCCACGAAGGCAGGCAACCGGGAGGACGGAACGAGTAAACCCGCCGCGCTTCCGGAGAAGCGTGGCATTTCCAGGTGCGTGGGATAACGGGCTTGGGAACTACGAGTGAGAGAGAGAGAGAAGAGAGGAAAGTGGACAAAAGTGGGGGGGGAAGGAAGGAATGAGAGAAGAGCACGGGCACAAATAAAGGGGGGTTGGGGAATCCACCATTAAGCACAAGAAAGCACTATATTGAGCATATGTCACATCAAAGCCACCACGCACATGAGCACTAAGGGTACAAGAAGAGAGAGAAGGCCGAAGCAATAGCCGATGGGCAACCGAAGTATGTGAGGACTGCACCTAGTCGTAAGGAAAACAGAGGAGGGACAGATATCGAACTACGAGAAAACAGAAAGTAGAAGAGACAGAAAAGAGATAGGAAAACTACACCCATAGAAACCCAGACCACTTATCTCATGTATCTTATTCTCTCCACATGTGCTTCCCGGGGATGCCTGTGAAATAAGGAGAAGAGGGAGAAGACCAGAACCCGAAAGGATACAGACATACCACCCACCATACATGGAAAGCAAGAGAAAAAACCTACCTGCACGTACCTTTACCAGTCAACCAACTTAATAAAACCCTTGTACATAGACTAAGCGAGTTCTGAGTGATTCTTCCGGTCAAACCCGGTCACAAGGAGTTACAAAAACATTATGCATTACAGTTCCAGAGCAATTGACTAGCTACCGGGGTTTTGAGCTTAGACGAACTCTGGTTCCATATTATCATCCGTTTAGTAACCAACATCATGTGTTGGACCTTCATTGATGCAGCCTTTACAGGCCTCAAGTTATCTGCTTGCCCACTCGCTATGTCCAAACAAATTTTATAAGGGTGAGCCATTTTTAGGCCTACTGACCCGTTCTGGCAAGTTGACAAAAAATAGTGTTCTGTTAATTCAGACAGTGAATGAGCAATGAAGGTGCCTTTAAATCTTGTTTGCTTTTTGTCTTGTCACATTTGCTGTGGGTTCAAAGACAGAAGTCCAACGCCAGCTTATGTCTTCTTACAATTTGCTGCTTATTCAATCCTGGAGATTAATGGTTACTTTTCTGCTCTGACTGCAAAGTTAGAGGATTTAGTAAAGTGTGCTGTTTGGCAATCATGCTGTTCACGGAGTGTGAAATGAAGTGAGAGGCTGTCGAATACCAGATATTTTTCTAACACACAACATTTAAATAGCTTGTAAATGAACTGTGCAAATATTTTGAAATGTATTTCAGTAGGTTTGAAAGCACGCTTTTTTAAAACTTCTGCGTGATGGTGACAAGAACAACAACTTTGTATATAGGGCGGTCTGGGGCAGCGATATTTTCCTTAGTTGGGTACAAAGTATTCCCAATGGCTAAGAAAGCTCAAAATTCTTTGTTAGAGCGAAGGCAATAACAACAACGATGGTTAAGTGGTGTGGTGACTGGTGCGTTGGCATTTCTAAATAAAAGACAGTACATTTTCTGGTTATGTTAGCACAAACTCGATCTAAAACACAGTAGAAACTTAGAAAAGACACACAACGGCAAGGGGGCTGTGAGGATGGGCAAATGCTAGAATATTTGCCCTTGCAATGGGAGTTTATGTTGAAGGAGAAGGTTACATTGATTTGGTTACACTTCTATCAGTGTTTATTCTACTGACAGGCCAAATCAATGCATCAGAATATGTAACAGTAAATGTTGAAGTAATGCACTCTTAGCAAGGCATACATTTAAGAATAGGGAAGGCAGTATATAAGCATGAGCATTATTAGTATTCATTGAGTACCTAGAGTACACAAGAAGGTACATATGGACAAAATCAGATTTTGGGGGTGTCCCTGGGGTTTAGGGTGGGCACCTGTGGGCTCTTTCCATGGTCTCTGACCATGGTAATAGGCCCACAGGTCCCCTACCGCCTGCCTTGACCCAAGCATGAAATAATGGTGCTTAACTTAGTGTCATTATTTAAGGCCGCCTGCCTCCCGTGCGTGATTTTTGCACGGGAGGATAAATATGGTGCAAGGGGCTTTAAGTGATTTTTTGCCCAGGAATGCCTACCTTGCATCTTATAGATGCAAGGTAGTTTTTTGCAAGCAAAGATTTACGCTAACTCCAAAACTTTGGCGCTAGATGGGTCTAGCGCCAAAGTATACATATGGAGTTAAATTTGCAACTAATTAGCGTAAAATAAAATGACGCTAATTCGGCACAAACAGAGTTCTGCCTTTTACCATTAAAACAAAAAAGTGCTGCCCAAAGTTTTAAATACCCTACACCATGACCTTTGAGCTGTATTGGGCCCACACTAGGGGTGACATATTCATTGAAAAAGAAGGTTTAGGCCTGGCAAACGGTTTATTTTGCTAGGACAAACTGGCGGTTTTAAAACTGCACACATAGGCTGCAATGGAAGGCGTGGGACATGTTTCAAGGCTACTCAGGTAGGTGACACAAAGAGGGCTGAATGCCCACTAGTAGCATTTAACTTACAGGCTCTTGGTGCATGTAGTACCACTTTACTCTGGTCTATAGTTACATTAAATGTGCCAGTTGGGTGTAAGCCAAATTTTATAATTTTTACGGAGGAGAGCACAAACATATTGTCATTAGTTAGCAGTGGTAATGTGTGCGGAGACCTAAAGCCAGCAAAAACAAAGTCAGCAAACACAAAGTTAGCCAACACAGGAGGATGGAAGGCAAAAAGTTGAAGGAAAACGACGCAAAGGATGTGAGGTCCAACAGTAGCCATCCAAAGTTCCAAAGCCAAACATACACAGCAAAGAGATGAAGAAGACTTTTGCATCCCTGACCTAAGTGTTGAAAAAAAAAATCTAGTGCACTGAGGGCTGTGGCAAACCCAAGATGAAAAGCTGAGGGTGGAATTAGACAGAAGACAGATGAACCAGTAAGCTTAGTCATCACTTAGTGGTCGCCAGTCATTTAGGGGTTGCCCAGGGTCGCAGCTGTGACCCCTGGCTTGCCCGTTGCGATCACTAGCAGGCCATTTGCGACCCCTGGCCTCAGAGGTGGTAAAGTCAGTGTCAGACACACAAGTGCAGCTCGTCGTTCTTGACACTGGTTGGGGCTCTACTTTCCTTGTTTTCTGTCAATTCTTTATTATACTAAAAGTGAGAAATATTTTATTATTTACTATTAGTATGATAAAGAATAGATAACAATTAACTGGAATTTGATCCCCCCTGGCTATTGAGGTAAGTAAAAAAAATCATTTAAAATGCATGTTGTGTGGGTGCTTGCAGTTAGAGTGTGTTTAAGTGAAAGTGACTGTGTGATGTCACTTTCGCTGCCCCTGACATTTTGGTGAATTAACTTTCATGTCAGCAAGACCATGGAAATGAGCACTGTGACCAAACTGTGAGAGGAACTCAAGGTGGATTCCAGGGCCAGACTAGCCAAAGGAGTGGTTAGCCCCAGAAGGGGTGTGCACGTCACACTCCACAGGAGAGACAGGGGAGAATACCCTGAGTCTTTGATTTGACCTAATGATTTTTGGGAACATCTCTGGTTGATGTCAATAAAGAAGGTAGGCTCAAAGAGAGAGTTTGCATTACAGCAGACACCCCAGACACACTCAGGCAGAGATATGAACCTACATTCTTACAGTTTCAGAGCTGTTGCGTGTTTTCCCAGCATCACACTATTTTGTCATCGAAGATTTATCATTGTATTTCTCTTCAGTATATTTCCGCACTTAATTCTATTCTGTATATCGTTCTTGAACCTTCAAAATGCATTCGTTTTCGCAACCACTGCAATGAAAAGCCCATCTTTTTTAACCTTTATTTAAAACAACATCATTTTTTAGGTGATTCTGTAATTCTCAGCGTTAGTAGTTTGGTGCTATAATTGAACACCCTGTTTCCACCCACAGCATAGAATGTTATCTAGCTTCCCACGGTGGACTCACCCCAAAAACTGTGAGTCATTAAACCCAGCATTTATAGACATATGCAGCAAAATTGTGCAGCTCACTTCAGCCTGCATTAGCGTGAAAGATAAAAGTTATTAAAGGCTAGTGTTAAAAACACTAAGAGCTCTTGGGAAACCTGCTACATACTCTGCGTTTAGTAGCTTTCGTTTTTAATATAGTCTGGTGTTTGTGACTGTAATGCAAATAAGTGTCAAGTGGGTGTCAGTGACTTGCCTCATTTTATGACTGTCAAGAGTCTATTCAGTGCTCGCACATTTAATTGCAGCAGCCATTATCAAGCAAAAAATAAGACCTCATCTGAAATAAATAACTTTTTTTTTTTAAACAGACAAAAGAGAAAAAAGCTGTAAGTGACAAATTGATCTCATTCTGTACAGGCATTCTTTCACTGCTGCAACTGCTTGCATCGATGGAATACAATTAGGGTGGCGGCGGAAAGCAACCAGCTAAACAAGTCTGAACTGAAAATGCCGAGATTAACTTGCTGAAGGATATAAATGAGCACAACAAGACGTTGCATGGTAAGTTTTGCAACATATTAAGTGCTCGACAATATACCATTTGTAAAAAATTTAGTATCCATATTGCCAATTTCTTCATTGTACACCTTCTATGTTTCCAATATGTAAAGTAAAAGAAAGTGAAGCTTGAGTACTAAAAGTAAAACGTTTGCTTCAAATAGCTGTAAAATATGGCACCCTACGAAGGCACCCCCAAAAAAGGGTCCTGTAACGTTTGCTAGAAAAACTTTTCCATTCCTCCAGACCCAAATAATGCATCACCGATGCAGAGACGCCCATTTCCATTAGTCCATTTTCAAACTTAATTTATTGGAAAACAGACAGAATAAGAAGGCAAGGGTAAAAACAACTCAGGCAAAGTGAGTACAATTGAGAATGTATGCACATGGAATCTTCATCACAGGGGGAGCAAAATGGTGTCGGCGTAGCAGAGAGGCTCGTAAGCCCCGCCCACCGGAACCAAGCACACAGCCACCGCCTCCGTCGTTGCGCGATCATAACGAGGATCGCCCCCGCCAGGAAAACCAGGTACCCAGCCGCTGCCGCAACGAGGATTACCCCCGCACCTTCCAAGGAAGGGAACGAGGGGGCGCCCGATCGTCGACACCTACAGCGGGAGAGACGAGATGATTGCAGAGGTGGCGTTCGGAGCGAGGACCTCGAAAGCCTCGAACGCCGCGTGGCAGAAAACTGTCGAAGTACACTGAAATACCTTGAGCTTGTGAGCGCGCTGGTGCCCCAGGAGATCCAGGACTTTGTTGTTGTGCCGGGAGGCTGGGATAGAGGTGTCGGGATCCATGGAAAGGGGCGTATTTTGGCCTTTCCTTCACCCAAGAAGAGAAGAGGGCTCTCAAAACTGATTACTCGTGGAGCTGCAGCAACCAGGTAGTGGGAGGAGGGTAAATGATAGCTCTCCGACAATGTGTACAGTAATCAACTAGCTTCTTACTCTAAAAAGGAAAAAGAAAAAGAAAAAAAAGAGACGTATCAAATAGTTGTGGAATGTTTTAAAAATCTCTCCAACATTGATACAGACATTGAGGGATTGATTTTTTTTTTTTTTTTTGACCATCAATCAAAGCATTCTAACCACAGGAGAACGATAACAGCTAATAGCGTCTGATACTCCCATCTGATACTGCTCTCCTCTTTCATGGCTGGGGAATAGAGGAGGGGGGCTAAAACTTTAAAAAATATAAATATATAAGGGGGGTATAAAAGAAGAACTGAAAGTCTTAGGGGGCTTTAATGCTGTCGGGCGTGGAATTCAACGCATCTTGGCATCTGTTTACTCCCTCACGGCCTCTGAGGAGTGTGATCGAATGAACAATATCGGATGTGTTAACGGCAGCGGCGGGAGTAACAAGACTTATTAGGTTGTTATCTCATGCAGTAAAAACAAATATGGCACCCAAAACTATTCGGAATCTTGGAGACAAGAGTGAGGGAGTCAAGATGACACGTGTCGGAAGGGATAATTAGAGACAGCAGGGGTAAATAAACGCCTGACGTCAATAACAGGTAAAGCAGCTGGGAAGAATACGCTGGGATTGATGAAAGATGCCAAGATGAGCGACAGCACTACCCCCCCGTCGGAAATTAAGTCGAAAGGCAAAAGCCAGTCTACTATTACGACTTTTCTCGCAGGCGGGGCGCAAGACAGTCTCTCTGTACTTATAACCCCCTCCTCAGAAAGCAATGTGCTAGGGAAAGAACCTATTCTTCCAAGTACCAGCGACAAAAAGTTATGTATTGAAAATAAGGAACTCTTCATTAAAACCACACAAGATACAGAGAACTTGTCAGAGATCGAAGATAGTAGCAGGGAGACAAGCAAGAAGGCGCTTGGCCTCCCTGGGAGCAGGCAGCCCCAAACACAACGATTGGATCAAATCGAGCAGCTGGAGTGTCAAAGTAAGGAAGGAACTGCAAGTATGTCAGGACCTACAGTAGAAAAGGACAACCTACATAATCCTCTAGGAAGCCCTAAAAGATGGGATAAAATAACTGGAAAAGACCCCCAACTCATGGATTGGGGCGAAGACAGTAGTGATAAATTTTATTCCTTGACAGAAGAGTCCGATCTCAGCAGCGTCGATTGCAGCTTTAGTGAATCTGAAGAGAGCGAGACATCCGAGGCTGGCAATAAATCTCCAAGCAACGAACTTACAGTGCGGCAGCACCGACAACGGAAACCTGTTAAAATACGCCCGGGCTCTCAGGAGGGTTTCGAAAACGCGACATCTATGGGTGGTAGAACCTTAAAGTGGGACTATTCTGGTATTGGCCTAGCAGATACTCCTACCATATGCAACCAGGGCCCTGTTAATGGTAAAATGGAAACAGATACGGGAGCTCCTGCTGGTAATGCGTATGCGACGGGCACCGAGGCAGGGATCCTGCAGTCAATATATAGTTCAATTAAAGAGCTGCAAACAGAGACTAGGATCGAAAGCCGGCGTGCAAGGATTGTTACAAAGAGACTGTAGGGGACGGTCCGTAAGGTTGCGAAATCATGTACAGAAATCGAAGCTAAGCTATGCTCAATGGAAGAAAGGATAGTGGCAGTTGAGGAGGATGTGGATACTCTTAAAGAGCAGAGCGCTGCGAGAGATGGACAATTGACGGATGTAATGTGGAAAATGGAAGATTTGGACAATAGACAGAGAAGGAACAATCTTCGATTTCTGGGTATACCAGAAGGGCTAGAAGGAAGTAATATACAGGCGTATATGGCCAATCTTTTGCGTGGGGCCTTTCCGGAACTGGGGAATTGGGATTGGGAGAACGAGCTGCAGCGGGTCCATAGATTTCTGACAACTCGACGGGAGGGGGGCCAACGGGCAGATTCTAAGTACCCAAGAGCGATCTTAGTTTATTTTGGGAACTATTTACTACGACAGGAGATATCTGATAAAGCTCGTCCTAATACCCCACGCTCTCTGGATGGGGTTACTTTCTTCACTCGCCCCGACTTCTGTCATGCCACGGTGGAGCGGAGATGGCGGCTTCGACAGCTCACTAAGCCATTTTTTGACAAGGGAGGGGAGGCATATCTGTTGGCCCCTGCTAAACTTAAAACAGTAATGAATGGAAAAGTAAAAATATTTACCTCAGAAATTAAGGCAAAAGAATATCTGATGGGGGTCAAGCAATAGAGCGCAGAAATATAGGGAAGGCAAACGCGTTTAGGAGACTGGTGGCATACACGACACCAATATTCAGGCCATCGGTGGTCTGATTGCTCAACAGGATGGGGGGCCAGTCCCGGGGAGGGAGGGAAGGATCTGGGGAGGGGGAGGGAGGAGACTGGTCCGGGGAGGTGGAAGGGGGGATGGGGAGGTGGAAGGGGGGATGGGGAGGGGAATGTGGAGGAGGAGAGGGATGGGGGGGAGAGATGGGGGAAAAACGAGGGAGTAAAATGGAAAGGAAAGGACTAAGGGAAGTGAGAGAAATGGAGTGGAAAAATAAGAAGAGTGGAACAAGGAGAAAAGAGAACTCAAGAGAAAGTGCAGTTAGATATGAAGACCTGGGGGGGCAGAAAGAGAAAAGAAATGAAACAAAAATAGTAAATGGCTAGACTTAGAATTGCCTCAATCAATATATGTGGACTAAATGACCCTCGTAAAAGAAGGAGAGTGGCTGAAGAATTAAAAACCTTTAAGGCAGATATTTTTTGCCTACAAGAGACACATGTGGAATATAAAAATTCTGAAATCCTTGGTTCGCTTGGTATGAAAGTGATCGTTCGGTCAGAACAAGAGGCTAGAACTAAAGGAGTGGCAATATTTAGATCGAACCAATAAACTAAACGTTACTCGGCAGAAGGCGGATAGGGGCGGAAGATGGGTAATAGTAGAGTATAGCTATGGGCATAGTAGCTTTACACTATGCTCTCTATATGGGGTAGTCACGGACGACCCAATAGTCTTAGATACCCTTGCCATCGAGCTAACAGGCCCCTCCCTATATTCTATGTGGTGACTTCAACTTTAATGGATCTTGGGAGGGACTACAGGATTTATTAGCACCCGCAACTAAGAAGTATCAGGGGCGTAAACCTCGGGTATATAAGGCAATGGTTGCCATTCAGAAAGAATTAGGATTAGTGGACGCTTGGGTGAAACTGTGCAAGCCAGACCCTGGATATACTTATTATTCGGCCCCTCATGCAAAACTAGCACGACTTGATTATTTTTTAATCTCTCCTGTATTTCTAAATCAGGGTAGGATTGAGTCATACTTGAATGGGCTAGAACCAAATGTTAGTAGATGGACATTTGAAAGAGGACTCCTCAAGGACCCGGAATATTGTGAGCATATGAGAAAGTGGATAGCTGAATTCTTGGGGTTTAACTAGGGGTCAGCCTCAGTAGAGATAGTTTGGGATACCTTGAAAGCAGGAATCTGCAGTGAAACATTGAGTTTCAGTATTAAAAGGCAGAAAGATGCCCAAGGTAGAACAAAAGAATCCCAAACGAAGCTGAGGGTGGCAGAAAGACAATTGGTCATAGCTATAGAAACTGGAGTCGATATAAAGAGGGCTCAGGAGGAAGTTGCTATAGTAAAAGCAGCAATGAACGAGGCTATGGCCCAAAGAATAGCGGAGAAATATCTAGCACAGCGTGCACAAGGGTATGAGTATGGAGAAAAAACCGGGCGCTTGCTAGCGATACGGGCAAGCCAGAAAACAGCATCCGGGGTTATTAGGGAAATTAAAGACTGGCAAGGACAGACAGTATCAGAAGTGGATGGAATTAGAAAGGTGTTTCATAGATATTATACGGAACTATATAATGACACATCTGTGTATCCGGAGGAAGAAATGCTGGAGTTTTTATACCCCATTAAGGTTGAGAAACTAGCTAAGAGTGATAGTTTACGCATGGGAGAGCAGATAGATATTTCGGAAACCGACATGGCAATGAGTGATCTTCCCACCGGAAAAGCTACGGGTCCTGACTCGATCCCCTTAGAATTCTATAAAGCTTTTAAAGTATTATTACTCCCGGTAATGGCAGAGCTATTTATTCAGGTACAGAATGGAGGGGAAACCCCCCCATCATGGGATTTGGCTAATATAGTTATGTTCTTGAAGAAGGGGAAACCCCCGTCAAACCTGGCCTCATACCGCCCGATCACATTAATAAACAGCAATGTTAAAATATATTCAAAGATATTGGCCGCTCGATTATCTCTGGTGATTAGGAAGCTTGTCGCCCCTAGGCAGCATGGGTTTGTCCCAGGAAGGGATACTACCAATCATATCCAGAGAGTTCTAGCACTCTTTGATGCTACGGAAGTAGCAGAGGAACCTATGCCGGTCGCATTATTAGATGCAGAGAAGGCGTTTGACCGGGTGAACTGGAACTATCTGTGGTATGTTATGGAGTATTATGGGTTAGGGAAGAAATGTATTGTAGCAGTAAGGGCTCTATATAGATTACCGGCAGTGAAAATACAATTCATGGGAGGACAATCCGAGAGTATCCTGGTCAGGAGAGGTACTAGGCAGGGATGCCCATGTTCCCCCCTCCTGTTTGCTTTATATATAGACCCTCTGCTTAGACAGTTGGAGGAAAATAGCAAGATTCCACTGATACACAGGCAGGGATGGGATACAAAAGTCTTAGCATACGCAGACGACATAGCCATATTAACGCCCTCCCCCGATTCTGCACTGAGAGAGGTTAAAGAGGTGACGACAAAATTTGGAAGGTTTTCTGGATACCTGTTAAACAGAGCTAAAACGCAGTTGTTGGCTAATCAATATACAAACACCAAGGACACTCAGAGGGTGGACCACGCAGTATATTTAGGTATTAATATTACACCAACAGTAGGCGAAATTGTTAACTTGAATTTAGATCCTATACTTGCGAAAGCCAGAAAAGATATGTGCAGATGGAATAATCTACACCTGACTATTATGGGGAGGTGTAATATGGTGAAAATGATTCTCCTCCCTAAGCTGCTGTATCTGTTTCGTGCCGTACCGCTGAGCTTTACTAACCTTAGATTTAAAGAGATAGATAGAGTGATTATGAGATTTATCTGGGCGTATGGTAAGTGTAGAAGAGCAAGCAAATTTATGTCTCTCCCTCGAGAAAGGGGGGGGTGGTCTTTACCGAATATAAAATTATATCAAATGGCAGCAGCTTTTCAGTACATGCGCCCACTATGGGGTCCCAAGAAAGAAGGGACCGCGAAAGTGGATTGCCCCAATATATACGACCTGCAGATAGGATCAGTAGCCAATGGGTGTCTGGTAACATATCATGAGCCTGGATATTATAAGAAAACTCGATATAAGGTACTGGGAGCGGCCTATAAGTGTTGGCGATTATGGTATAAGAAGAAAGGATTTGGTAGATATAATCATTATACCATGATTGAGAAGAATCCATTGCTCCCTGAAATTTTTCAGGACAAATATATGGCAAATTGGGCCTCTTTAGGCATAGTGAGGCTAGGGAATTTTTTTGATAATTTTGGGGTTAAGGCGTTCGGAGATCTACAGGAGCAGTATGGTCTAGAGCGAAGGGACTTCTTTAAATATTTACAGATACAGGATTTTCTAGTAAAGAAAACAGGGGGTGTGCAGGGATTTAGAAGTAATCAATTGTTGAACGACATCCTGGCTAAACCCAATATAGCAATCAGGTCAGTCTACCCTTTACTACTGGCGGATCAGCTTGATGATTTAGAGAAGAATAAGGAGAGGTGGAGCAAGAAGCTGGTGGATGGGAGTGATAACTTTATGAGGTCACTGGAGCTGGGATGTACCATTCTATTATCCTCTTCCTTGCAAGCGCAACATTATAAGACCATGTTCGACCTGTATCATACTCCAGCTCATCTCGCCAAATGGGGGTGCTTGTCAGGAACAAACTGTCCAAGATGTGGGCTGTATGGAACAGACATCGTACACATGATAGCTACATGTGGGGAATTAAAGGCCTCGAGGGAAGGTATCCAATCTGTTTTGAAGGAGGTTTTGGGATATGATTTTGTTCTCACACCTGAGATCATGGTTTTCGGGGTTGCTGGAGAAGCGAGTGGTCCACATAGAGCATTTATCTTTGTGGCTATGGCAGTGTATCGAATATGTATATCATCCGCATGGTTGAATGCACGACCCCCATCTTGGCAGCAATGGTTGGCTAGGTTGCTGTCTTTATACCATTTGGAGATGGCATTATATGAACGCAAGGGGAAACATGCTAGGAGGAAAGGGAAGGCAATTTGGGGGCCATTTCAGGTCTGGATTCTGTCCCATAATGATTAGCGTTTAAATTTAAAACTAGACCATCCTCCTTCAATCTAATTGGTTATTCCTTCCCGTCTGGATTAGTCGGGTGGTCATGCCTCGCATTATTTAGCTAGGCGATGCTCTTCTCCTGTTTGTTTTTCTTTTCTCCACTCTCTGTTCAGAATTTCATGTTTTCAGTGTAAAGTGATCTAAGAATATATTTGTTGTATGATTCCTTTCCAAATAAAAAAAAAAAAAAAAGGAATCTTCATCACATTTGAACAAGATCTCTCTTTAAGTTCAGACACGCATCACTCCACAGGAAAAAATATATAAAGATACCTGATGTTGCACAGTGTTATAAAATTGTATAGGAAAATTGATTTGTCACTTTTTTATATTCACTTTAAATTCAGGGTTTTGAAAAGGTCTATAAAAATAAACTAAGACCAAAATAATATTCACAGTGATCTTGGGCTAGGCCCTAATCAGAGTCTGAATCATATGTCTTTTTCCCGATAGTTTTCCTTTCAACTTTCGTGAAGCTGTAAGGGCGGGGCTGGGGAATACACTTCGAACAAAAGACCGATTGCTTCTATCAATCGGCTCAGCACGCCAAAAAAAGATAAAATTGTAGCAGCTGCATGTTTTCAGTGGAGGGCTTTGGGCACCAGCACGTTTTTATTTAAAGATTGAGCAGTGCAGAAAACACGGTCACTACAGAGGCGAGTCTTCCTTGCCCCCGAGGCCCTCTAAACACATCTACCTGATTTCATTTGGTGCTTTCCTTCTGCAGTGATTTCTCCTTGGGTGGATGCACTGCCGTTTCTTGTCCTGCTCTACCACGATGAGAGTGACCGTGTTTTTTTTTTTTTTTTTTTTAAACGCAGCGCTTACTTACG
This sequence comes from Pleurodeles waltl, assembly GCF_031143425.1. Taxonomy (NCBI): domain Eukaryota; kingdom Metazoa; phylum Chordata; class Amphibia; order Caudata; family Salamandridae; genus Pleurodeles; species Pleurodeles waltl. The sequence continues at coordinate 296,046,079 of NC_090443.1, read as the reverse complement.
GTTTCACTCTCTCGTGTGATGCAGGCAGTGACGAGACGTGCCAACCAATCACCTTGAAGGAAGAGTGAAAGGAACAAGGAACTGGAGGGGTGTTTCAGATTTTGGGATTATGGGGTGGAAAACTGGGGAGATGCTTGTGAGTGACGGATTTTTTTTTTTTATTAATCTATTGGTTATTTCCACCCAGGCAGTGACCCCATGCGGTAAAGTGTCTAATGAGGGGCCCTTCACCGTAAACCTCAGCCGTCACACATACGATATGTTTTCCCCCATTGGCTTTTCACCTTCCTCGCCCATTTTAATGTGCGATACGGTTCTATACCAAACAAACTGTACCCAGTTTAGCCATGTTCCTCCAGGAACGTGGCATGGCTTCCTGGCAGGGTTTCTTCCTTCGTTAGCTCCCCAGGCGTCCACACAGAGCCATCCTCCTCTGTCCTCGGGTTCTCCCTGGGCAGACTCTTCCGTAGTCTTAGTTTGGGGTCCCGCGTCTTCCTTCCTGTGCATCCCTTCCTCTTGTTTGGTTCCTGTGTCTTCTTTTTGTTGTGTTTCCTCGTCTCGATCGGATCCCGCACCTTCTGTCCCGCACGTTCTCTCGCCTCCCTCGGGTCCCGCGTCTTCAATCGTTTGCATTTCCTCCCCTTGATCGGGTCCTGTGTCTCACTCCATCTTTACTCCGTTGCGTTCCCTCCTCTCGATCGGGTCCCGCGTCTTCACTCTGTCACATTCCCTCCTCTTGATCAGGGCCTGTGTCTCACTCCATCACGTTCCCTCCTCTTGATTGGGTCCTGCATCTTCTTTCCGTTGCATTCTCTTTTCTTCCTAGGGTCCCGCATCTTCTTCCGATTCCCGGTTAACCTCCTCTTCTGGCCGACAGCAGATGCAGTTCTCCCTTTGGTCAGAGCTGCTCATCAGGGTTCCCCCGGGGCACCTATCGGGGATCTCCATGTGAGCTGACCCGATGAAGCTTGCTGGAGTCACCGCTGGGACCCCGTCACAAGAATGTAAATATCTAAATATCAGATGCAAAGCATGTAAACATATAGGGGGTCATTACCAGTTTCGCAGTTCTAGGACCGCCACATCGGCGGTCAAACCACCCACAGGCTGGTGGAGAAAACCGCCAAATTATGACCATGGTGGTACTTCCAACAGAATACAGCCAAACCAGGTTTCCGCCATGGTCACACCACAACAGAAACCCAGGTGGAAACGAACTGTATAAAAGGAGACACTCACATAAGAAGCCATATGCGTCCGGAGCCGCATGGAACAAGAACTACAAGTCCTACCGCTGCTCCTGCAATCGCCCAACGACTGTGGAACCAGCAACGACGACAGCAACCGTGAGTACACCCACTTACTTGTCACTGTTGTAAATTGTCAAAGTACCTATGCACACACAACATACAAATCGGTAGCAGGTGGCGAGGGCGACACACAAACGTAACCCCACACCAACATGCACACTCACGCACAACTACACATACATGGTAAACACCCTATGGCCATCTCACACACACGTCTAAAACACACATGAACCCCCAGATACACTGCACCGGCTCAGTCACACACAAAAACACACAACACCAGCAACTACACCACAATCGCTACATCATCCAAGCATTGTCAAGGGCACACAATAGACAATACCCCTTGACAAAATCATACATACAACCCCCAGTACCACAACCAGGGAAGGGACACACACAACCACATATCCAAAAAACGCAGCACATGACATACCCTCCAAACACAATTCACAACGTATCTGACATACCATTCTCCACACACACTCATGCACACAGTCCAAGCACACAAAGGCACACAACACTGCCACAAACACACGTCAACACAAACACCACACAATACCAACACTACAACATGTCCACAACATACACATGGCCATCACACAACACACCCATCTTTCTTAGGCAAATGCAATGAACACAACCACACATGCTGCCCAAACAAAACAGGTAGCATAACCACCACTGACAAACAAATGCTCACACACAAGCAATGTCAGCCAAGACCAAAACTGCCCTAAGTAAAGAAATGCAGGACAAAGATATGATGTAGAAACCAACAACAGGTTGGTCCTAATATATATTATGAGCATAAATGAAAGATCATGTCCAAGGCCAGAGGCCAGTCCATCAAATATGTGTGCAACATGCATACAAAGCACGTTTGTGCCCCCACCTTGACTCCTGACTGTCATGTAACCTCCACAGTTAGGGGCATCAAGGAGGCACGCACCTCAGGGATTGGGGGGCAGGAAGGGGGAGTTTGGGGCTTTGGATTGGGAGGGGGGCTTAGGTTGAGGCTTTGGGAGGCTTAGGTACTCTTGGAGGGGTTGACTTCTTGGGGAGGGGCATGGGTACTAGCGGGGGCAGGGGAGGTTTTTGAGGTGGAAGGGCCAGACTTGGGAAGGGACACAGAACGTTTAGGGGTATCACGGGGTGGGACAGGAGTAGGGAAAACTCTGAGAGGAAAGCTTTCTTTGACATACAGGGACGGTCATAGCAGAAGGGTTTGAGTGTGGAGGGAGAGGGAGTGGTTGTAAGAGGTGTAGTTGTAGATGTCTTGGGTGCATATGTGTGCCAGGTATGCTTGTGGGTGTTTGTTGGGTGGCTGAGTGTGGGTGTTCATGTGTTTTGGAAGGAGGGGGAGTGAAGGTGCTGGGAGATGCTATGGTGGATGGGTGACTGCAGGTATGGTGGATGTGCTGCATGTCTGTGGTTGTGGTGTCTGCAGATGTGTTGACTGGGGTAGATGTCTGAGGGTCTGCTCTTGTGATGTCTGTGGGTAAGATAGGTGTAGTGGCTGTATCTGTGAATGTTGGTGTGGTGTCTGCAGGTGTGTCTGGTGTCATGTCTGTGGTGATGGGAGTGGTGGGAGTATCAGGGCAGGTTGTGACTGGTGATGTGTCTGCAGGTGGCTGTTGCTTGTGTGCATGTTAGTGATGTGTCCTGTGGTGTTTGTGTTTGTCAGAGCTACCCTTGGATGTTGAGGTGGATGCATACTTGTCTGTCTGAGTGCTTTGGCTGGTTCGGGATGAGGGGTGTTGGATTGGCAAGAGGAAGGTTGAGTAGGGACGGAATACAAAGGGTGACTGACTGCCATCAGTGTGTTGGCCAGAGCCTGAAAGGATCTCTGTAGGCCAGCCAGTGCACCGTGAATGCCCTCCAGAAACGCATTACTCCGTTGCACTTGATGGCATTCACAATGGTTGAATGACCCACAGAGATCGACCTCAGGAAGTTAATAACCTCCTCACTGAGGGAAGCAAGGCTGACGGGCATGGGCAGAGGTGCATGCAGCACCCTCTTGGGTGAGCGGGTGATGGACAACTGGGTGGGGAGCTACAGGGAGGGCGGTGGTAGCAGACAAGGATGATGCTGGGGTGGTCCCAGATGGGTCCGCCAGGGAGTGGCCACAGGAGGAGGATTCTGAGGAGGATGATGTAGATCCTGTCTCCACTGTGCCACTCCCTTCACCCTCTGGGCCACTGGGTCCCTCGCTGTCGGTGGTCTCAGCACTTCGGGTCCCAAGTCCATCAGCATCCCCACTCGCCTGTGTCCTGTTTCCTTCGCATACGGATGCTGATGCAGAGAGACAGAGGGAGGGAGAGAGAGGGTCATCACATTCTTCACACACACACACATTACAACATGCACAACTGCAAGTATTTATCTCCTGGCAGGAAAGTCGCAATTTAAAACCCTCAGATCCCACACCATGTCCAAACATGATACTTCAAACTACCCCATTTGTCAAAAGTCCACCGACATCATAAGCCAAGTATTTGAACACTACTTTACAATCCCATCAAATCACCTGTAACTCAAAGGCAGTATTCTCATCATGGCCTAGCTAAAGCACATATTTCATCACCATACAGCACATCACTGTCCTTCAAGTTATCAGTCAAAGGAAATGTAGTTGACAGATACCATATCATGGCTACTCCGACTACACACCTGCCTAGTCCATCACCAAAAAGCATTTTCCATGCAAGGAATGTAATTTCTCATCACATACAAGATAGCACCTAGCCTTCCCATCACTTGCCTGACACAATGGCAAAATACACTGATGAATACACAACATGTGGCAGTCCCATACAGTGTCCATCTCTATTTGATATTCCATGTCTGGAGAACAGCTATGTCAATACATGTACCAAATCTGACAGGATTTTCTGCAGTCACTATTCACAGACATAGCCATATACACCATGACTCCATGTACTGCAACTGTGGGCTACCTAGCACCCATGATACAGCCACAGACAATCACAAAGAGCATAGTTACAACAACAAACCATGGAGATCCCACAGTTGTTTATGAGGGCTCATAAATTTTCACCTGACATGCTTAATCAGAGCCACAACATTACAACGTATGTACACATACTTCACTTACAGCTGTCCTGACGTGCTACCCACGAGAAAAGTACTAACACTTAACTCACTGAAAACCTACGTGCACATGAATGGCACATGCACCTACACAACTGCTATGTAACTGACAACATATCCCACAACAACAACGTGTTTGTGAAATGGAAGTACAGCTAAACTATTTTATGTGTCTCAATAGAGGTGAGCCAAGACCAAATCCTGTCCAAACAGCACACATTAGCTAAGGTAAGTGTAGCAATAAATAACCCACTATATAGTATCAGCCACCAAGTATCCTTTGAGACATAGGCCCTCATTCTGACCTTGGCGGGCGGCAGAGGCCGCCCGCCAAAGTCCCGCCGTCAGATTACCGTTCCGCGGTCGAAAGACCGCGGCGGTAATTCTGACTTTCCCGCTGGGCTGGCGGGCGGTCGCCTTCAGACCGCCCGCCAGCCCAGCGGGAAAGAGGCTTCCACGATGAAGCCGGCTCGGAATCGAGCCGGCGGAGTGGAAGCTGTGCGACGGGTGCAGTTGCACCCGTCGCGTATTTCACTGTCTGCGCAGCAGACAGTGAAATACATGTAGGGGCCCTCTTACGGGGGCCCCTGCAATGCCCATGCCAGTGGCATGGGCACTGCAGGGGCCCCCAGGGGCCCCGCGACCCCCCCTACCGCCATCCGGATCTCGGCGGTCCGACCGCCGGGATCTGGATGGCGGTAGGGGGGGTCGGAATCCCCGCGGCGGTGCAGCAAGCTGCGCCACCGCGGAGGATTCAATGGGGCCGCGGTACACTGGCGGGAGCCCGCCAGTGGTGCCGGTCCGACCGCGGCTTTACCGCCGCGGTCGGAATCCCCATTGGAGCACCGCCGGCCTGTCGGCGGTGCTCCCGCGGTCCTCCGCCCTGGCGGTCAAAGACCGCCAGGGTCAGAATGACCCCCATAATGTCGGCAGGTTATACCATATGTAGCACTCTTATAGGTATGGCATTGGCATATCTAGCATGGACAAAGCACATTGTCCAAGGGTAAAACTGCCTAGCCACTTACCCCATCGACAATAAAGAAACTGGGACACAATTTATATGTCCGCATGTCAATGTAATGTCAAGAAATGTAAAGGGCTAAAACACAATATAAGTTCCCCATTGTTAGATGTCCATTCGTTACAAACTTCACATACCCCACCTGTATGATGTTGAGCTGACAATGGGGACACCTCCTCAAATCACATATGGACAGTACTATATTGCCCATACCAATTGCCTGAATGGGATGCCTGCCTCATATGAAGTATACAACTGCATCAGGACACTGGATAACTTGGTCCTTTAACTAATAGTTCAGGCCCAATGTTGCACATAGAGGAGATCCATTGTAATGGGAGTGGTATAACATCTTACAGGTACATGAAACAATAATAGGATTATTGGACCTAGAAACACTAGATGGGAAGGATGATACTGCACCTTACAGATATATATGTATATATATATATATATATAACATACCTGTAGCACCTGCTACATTGTCACTGCTGCAATACTGAGACAGCATACACTAAACTATCCGAGTAAAGTACATGGATTCAGTCAGTACTTACCCCCTTGTGGCTGCTGTGCTGCCCTCAAACACCCATCCACCTCAGGGTAGGCCACTGCCAAATGCGGGCCATTAGGGGGGTCAGTGTCCGACGTGCCCCCCTCCCTCGTTGGGAGGACATCTCCAGCTGGGCCTCAGCAGTCTTCCTGGCCCAGTGTCTCAGGCCCTCCCACTGCTTTCTACAATGGGTGCTCTGCCGGCTGTGGACCCCCAGGGTCCACACTTGCTTGGCGATGGCACGCCGAATCCCCTTCTTCAGTTTCCTGCATGGATGACACAGACAAAAGGAGAAAGTCATGTCCACATGCACCATACCATTAGGAATGGACAGTACACATCAGTCACAGCAAGTTGGCACACATAACCATCCTCTCTGCTCACACGCCTCCACAATCTACCATCTGCATGCATCAACACCTTGGCAACTTCACACCAACAGTACACTGTCTAACACAACACCTATCACGCATTGCTAGGACATTGGACTCACGTGCTCCTCTAGTGCTCCATATGGCAGTCCATACAGGGGTAGGACGTCCTTCACTAGCTTTTCAAGCTCTTCTGGGAAGAAGGCTGGGGCCCTATCACTTGCAGGTGTGGCATGGTAGCTTCGAGAGGAAGTACACAGCAGCTCAGGTAAAGGAGGTCTTGCTGGTGGCAGTGGCAGGAGTCAAGTGAGCAATTCTGTAGAAGATGGTAGTCATGGCTGCCACGTACATGATCGCCACCACTGAAGGACATCGCCATTGCCTCTACTCCACCAAAGGCAGCAAAGTCTTCCAATGGCAAGTTACACCGTGGTTGTGACCGCCTACCACCATAATGGCTTCCACCTGCGGACTTAGGTCACTTCCACCTGACCAGTACAGTAGATCAGGCACCTGCCATTTCGAGCACATTTCATGTATGGTGTTGTTTCCAAATCTGCGTCATATACTTTACTCCCTTTTGTGCTGTACATCTGTACATACTGCCCTCATGTTTGGGTGACATATTGTGCATATGTGCAATATAAGCTGTGTTGTGTGAGGGCATGTGGTGAAAGCTCTGTATAGCAACTCAGAGGTTACTATTTGTCAGAATAAAACGAATAAGTCCAACAATATGTGAGATATATGTATAAGTGTTAAGTCTATAACACATTGACAGTTACAAAAGTTATATCCCATTGTTATGTTTGGCAATGTGCAACAATGGGGGGGTTAAATAGGGTACATAGCTATGTGTGGTACTGTATGTGTTAGATGTTGTAGCCGTCCTCGACAGCTGTTAGATGTGAGGAATGTAAATAGCTGTAACAGATGTGTGCATTCTACATTTCTCATACTATGTTTACTTTTTTCACATAGTTATCCTGCCATGAGGAGAGTAAGACAACCACCAATGTACCATCCACTGGTAGGCCTGCACACCATGGAGGAAAGGCATGTCATTCAGACATATTGTCTGAATCGTCATACCATCATGGATCTATGTGATCAGATGGAGCCAGATCTGATGTCTGCCATTCACAATCACTGTAGCATACCTCTCATCGTTCAAGTTTTGTCAATGCTACACTTCTTGGCCACAGGGTCCTTCCAGAATACAGTGGCTCTTACAGTAGGGATGTGTCAGCCCATGTTCAGTCTGGTTTTGAAGGAAGTACTGTGTGCATTTTTGAAACACCTGGACAGCTACATCAGGTTTCCCCACCGAGAAGATTTGGCTTATGTGAAGGCAGACTTCTATGAGCTGGGACACATTCCACATGTGGTAGGAGCCATTGATGGCACCTATGTAGCCTTGGTCCCTCCCAGTGCAAATGAGCAGGTGTACAGGAACAGGAAAAATTACCTCTCAATCAACATTCAGGTGCCGTGTTTGGCAGACCAGTACATCTCACAGGTCACAGCCAAGTATCCTGGATCTGTGCATGATTCCTTCATCATGAGAAACAGCAATGTCTCGCTGCTAATGACAACTCTACACAGAGAGGGCCTAGCTGGTTGGCACGTTACTATCGAACTGTGTATTTTATGATTTATGTCCCCTTGCATCACATTATAGCATGTCAGACGTACATGTTTGTGTTGTTTTCACAATGTGTTCACAGGTGACTCTGGCTATCCAGACCGTCCTTGGCTGTTGACACCAGATACTCAACCACGCCAGGGGAAGCCCGCTACAATGTGGCCCACAGGAGGACAAGGTGTTTAGTTGAGCGGACTTTTGTGCTTCTGAAGGCAAGATGTAGGTGCCTGGACTTATCTGGAGGAGCCCTCCTCTCCTCGCGCCCAACAAGGTATGTAAGATAATAGTTGCCTGCTGCATGCTCCACAATCTAGCCCTGAGACGTCAGATACCATTGATAGAAAATGAGGGGGAGGCAGCTGAAGCTGTGGCTGGTAATGCTCATATGGCAAGTGATGAAGAGCCAGAGGAAGATGAAGCTGGTGACTCTAGGGCCGATCTCATCAATCAGTACTTCAACTGACACATAGGTATGTGAATAAGACCTATTGTACAGATGTTAGTGTGCATCCAGATGTAGATTTGTGGCATCACACCTTCTTACTTACTTCTTCTGTGGGGGTGTAATTAGCTCCAGTGCCTAAGAGTAAATTGTTAATGCAGACTGAAAGTTTGTATTGTGTACGTGACAGATTGTGCTGCATTCACATGTATTGTTGTAGCAGATATTAAGTTACACTTCTGGTACTGAATTCACAAATCTGAGGTATGTTATGTGCAATGTCCTATCCTCTTTACCTTTCACTCACAGATTTGCCTAGATCCTGTTTGGCTCTGCAACTTTGGCTTGGGGAATACTGTGTCAGAAGCAGCTGAGAATTGCTGACAGACATGAGAGGTGTACATGACAGGTACCTGGTGATATAAGTTTAGTGTAAGTGGGGTGTAAGGTTAATGGTTTAACCGTCATAAAACTGGGTGGTAAATGGTTTTTCCTCTTCTTTCACCTGTGGGGTAGAGGAGGATGTTAACTAGTGTATTATGTGTCTGGAGGAGTGTCTGGCACATGTGTTAAGGTTAGATTATAGCCTCTCACTTCACTATAGGTAGAGTAAATAGTGATCGCCATTGTACCTAGTTGTCATTTTGTTCTAACTTTGCAGTCCAAGGTGCATGTCACTGTAGACTGACATAGGTGAGTGACAAACTTGCAGGTATGGGACCAATGTTAGTGTATGCTTTCAGTACTGGGTTCCTCTGTTCGGATCTTTCTATGTTCCATGGGATATGTGAATTATACACTATGGTATGTGTATGTGAAGAGCCTGTACCAGGTGATACAGAGGACCTATCAGTGTGGCCCTGCTTTGTAGTTGGATTACCATGGGCCTGACTTCTGTATCCTGTGTCTATGCATTTTATGATAACTTTGCATACATCATAATGGTACTCTCTGTCATGCTGTATGTGCTGATTGCAATATTGACTATACATTTGTATTGACCTGGATTTCAACCTGTTTAACAGCTGTCCTGTAACATTTCTGTTGTAAAGAGACTCCTGCTGGAGGTGCCTCCCTTTGATATCCATTACAATGCCTGTTAGAAACAGAGGGGGGATTACCACAACAAAATAGGCATGCATTACTATTGTACATGGATTATACAGGACACATACACAGTACTTGTGTGTGACCGGGTAGGTCAATGACAACACGAAGGTAGTGGTATATGAGTTCAGGTGAGTTTTATTTATTCTGTTAATTCTGTCGTGACATATAAGGGATATATGCTGTACTGTTCACTCTTCGTCTGTCTTCCGCTGGATTTCACATCTCCTTCTGTTTCTCTTTCTTACAGGGCTCCCAGGAGGCGCATGTGGGAAAGAACAAGATAAAGTATCGGTAAGTTCCTTTCCTTTATCCCCTTGTTCTTTGTTTTCCTACTCTTCCCTCTTTCTTCTCTCTGGTCTGAAGAGTTTTCCTCTCCTTCTTCTCTAGTACTTTTCCTGTTCTTTATCATCTAATTGGGTCTTCTCTGTAGTTCGTTGCTGGCTTCTGTGTTGTCTTTCCCTCTATGCACAACTTCCTGTTGTACTGTTTTCTTTTATTCTTTATCTTAACCCTCTTGGGTTGTCTTTCCTCTCTATCTTTAGCCTCTTGGGTCTTTCTCTCTCGCTTTCTGACCCCTTCTGTCTCTTATGATTTCTTCATCTGTTGGGTTCCTTTCTACTTTCCTGTTACCTCTTGTCTCTTTCTCGTTGTCTTCATTTGCTCTCTCCTACCCTTCCCCCCCCCTTTTGGTTTCCTCCTTGTTTCCTTCCCGCTCCTCCCTGTCTTTCGTTCCCACTCCCCCTGTCTTTCCTTCCCACTCACCCCTTACTTCCCCCCCGTTCCTCCTCCCAACCACCCTGGTTTTCCTAAGCCAGTTTCAGGACGCACCTGAATGTGCCACGCTTCTCCTGAAGCGTGGCTGGAAGCTTTGCGGTCCGCCTCCTGCGCCGCCATCGATGCTGCAGACACCTCCGGGGACTCTTCTTCTGGTTCCCGCCTCCACTCGTGTCCTTGCTCTTTGCCGGTTGCCGTGTCGGCCGTCCACCTTCGTTCTTCCGCACTCCTGCTTCTTCCGCTCCTCTCTCGCCATCCGTCCTCTTTCCCTTTTCTGTGTTCTCGGGCGCACGAGGTAGTACCCGCTGCCCCTTTGACTCCAGAAGTTCAAGGGGACGGGCTGCTCAGTCCTTTAGTTCCGAGGTAGAGATGGCAGCAACAGCACATGTTGCCTTTACGGATGGCCCGGTCAGCACCGGCACATCACAGACACTCCCCCTAGCAAGCGGCTGATAGAGGCGCTCTGAATCCAGATACCAGGACAGGTAATCGGCATTCGTCATGAGGGAGCCAGGGGAATGACGAATTTGGAAGGAAAAAAGCTGGAGTGAGGGAAACCACCGGAGCACTTGAGCGTTGGTGTCTTTGTGTTGGGCAAGCCAGGTTAATGGAGCATGGTCTGTCAACAGTGTGAAAGTTCTTCCCGCCAAATAACACCGTAGGGACTCCACTGCCCATATGATTGCCAAACATTCCTTTTCCAAGGTGGGGTAGTGCTGTTCCCGAGGAAGGAGCTTACGACTAATGTAGACAATGGGATGTAAAGCCCCATCCTCTTTTTCTTGTGATAGCACGGCCCCCAGTCCCACATCCGAGGCATTGGTCTGTACCACAAAAGGTTTGGTGAAGTCAGGACAACATAGAATTCGTCCGGACATCAAGAAGTGTTTTAACGTCTCAAAACTCTTTACTTCAGCATTAGAGAGGGGGGTCTTCAATTATGTCCGTAAGAGGCCCGGCTATAGTGGAAAATTGGGGTATGAACCCACGATAATAACCTACAAGGTCCAAAAAGGCCCGTACATCTTTTTTTGTATGGGGATGGGGTATTTGGGTGATCGCTTTAATTTTTTCTATTGGCGGTTTGACGTGTCCCTCTCCTAATACATAGCCCAAGTACTTAATTACTGTGTGGCCTAACTTACATTTCTCCGGATTTGCTGTGAGGTTGGCTTCCCTTAGTGCCTGTAATATGTGTCTTAGGTGTTCTAAGAGTTCCTCCCAAGTAGTGCTGTAGACCACTATATCATCCAGATATGCTGCAGCATACTGGTGATATGGTCTAAGTATCTTATCAATAAGTCTTTGAAAGGTGGCAGGAGCTCCACGGAGCCCAAACGGAAGAACCGTGAAGTGATAAAGGCCAGAGGGAGTAGCAAATGCATTTTTTTCCTTATCCTCTGGACGTAACGGAATCTGCCAATACCCTTTCGTTAAGTCCAGGGTGGACATATAGCGGGCATGGCCTGACCGATCTAGGAGTTCATCTATGCGTGGCTTGGGTATGAGTCAAACTGAGATAATGCGTTGACTCGTCTGAAATCAACACAGAGGGGGTCATTCTGACCCTGGCGGTAATTACCGCCATGGCGGAGGTCGGCGGTAGCACCGCCAACAGGCTGGCGGTGCACCACTGGGCATTCTGACCGCGGCGGTTCAGCCGCGGCCAGAAACGGAAAGTCGGCGGTGTACTGCCGACTTCCCGCTGCCCTTGAGAATCCTCCATGGCGGCGGAGCGCGCTCCGCCGCCATGGGGATTCTGACACCCCCTACCGCCATCCTGTTCCTGGCGGGTCTCCCGCCAGGAACAGGATGGCGGTAGGGAGTGCCGCGGGGCCCCTGTGGGCCCCTGCAGTGGCCATGCCAATGGCATGGGCACTGCAGGGGCCCCCGTAAGAGGGCCCCACGAAGAATTTCAGTGTCTGCTTTGCAGACACTGAAATTCGCGACGGGTGCAACTGCACCCGTCGCACCTTCCCACTCCGCCGGCTCCATTCTGAGCCGGCGTCCTCGTGGGAAGGGTGTTTCCCGCTGGGCTGGCGGGCGGACTTTCGGCGGTCGCCCACCAGCCCAGTGGGAAAGCCAGAATGACCGCCGCGGTCTTTTGACCGCGGAGCGGTCTTTCGGCGGGAACCGCTTGGCGGGCGGCGACCGCCGTCCGCCGCGGTCAGAATCACCCCCAGAATCTGGTGCTTCCATCCGGTTTTGGTACTAGCACTTCCAGGGAACACCAAGGGCTAGTGGATTGCTCTATTATACCAGATTCTAACACAGGGCCAGATGTACGAAAGGATTTTACCCATTCTTTGTCTACGGGAAAAAGCTTTCGTACATATGGCCCACAGCTTCTACGTCTTGTTCTATGATTTGTTTTTTTGCCTAAGGTATGCGGTATGGACGTTGTCGGGATACAGTGTTTTTATTGGTACAAATATAGTGTTGGACTAAGGATGTTCGTCCCGGAGTTTTTGACATCTAGATTGTTACTGACAAGGGCGGTAACCTGGATAAGTTTGGATTCAGAGAGGGCAGTATTTACTTGAGGGGTAGGACTATTAATCCGTGAACTAGTCGGGAGGGGGCAGAGGGGTATGTCGTCATCAGGTTCTTTTGCTATGAATAGAGCCCGGTGTTCGTCCATTGACTCACACCACTTCTTCAGAAGATTAATATGATAAATTTGTTCCAGGCCGGTACCCGGGGGTATTGCAAGTTTATACTTGGTGGGATTGATTTGTTCTATTACTTCGTAGGGTCCTTGCCATCGGGCCAGTAATTTTTTTTCACAACTGGGCAACAATACTAACGCTTTTTCTCCTACCCTCAGACTACGGAAGGAGCTTTTGGAGTCATATAATCTTTTCTGTTTGTTTTGGGCCTCTCAGCGTGGTGTGGGCTTCCTCCCATACTGTATGTCGGTTTTCCCTCAACTCTCTGGTGTATGTCAGGATATCTTTGACCTCTTCCTCTGATTCCTCCCAATGTTCTGCCAACATTTCTAGAAGTGTACGGGGTTGCCTCCCAAACAGCAACTCAAAAGGGCTATATCCTGTGGAGGCCTGGACATGTGTGCGTATGGCATAGAGAACCAATGGTAGCTTCTGGGTCGCGTAGTGGACCTGGACTAGGAGGTATTGGCGTCCTTTCACTGACGGGGTTAAGGGTCCTACAATGTCTAGCCCGACTCGAGAAAAAGGGGTTTCAATAATAGGGAGTGGTTGTAGAGGGGCCGGCCCATGAGGGGATGGATTAATTAGTTGACACTTTGGACATTCAGAACAATGTTTCCTTATATCCCCGGCCAATAAAACCGCCGTAATATCGCTGCCTCAGTCTTTTCTCTCCCCATATGTCCCTCCCCATTATCCCCATGTGCTAAGTGTAGGACCTGCTGCCTATGTGTTTGGGGAACTACCAGTTGAGACGCTCTTCCTATTGTGTTGGGGGTACATCTATACAACAAGTTATTTTCTATTGTGAAGGTAGGACCTACCGATTGTCCGTCCGGGTGTAGGGCCTGTTGCCAGGTGTTTTTCAGGGTGGGGGTCCTCCTCCCAACCGCCATGGTTTTCCTAAGCCAGTTTCAGGACGCACCTGAGTGTGCCACGCTTCTCCCGAAGCGTGGCTGGAAGCTTCGCGGTGCGCCTCCATCGATGCTGCAGATACCTCCGGGCACTCTTCTTCTGGTTCCCGCCTCCGCTCGTGTCCTTGCTCTTTGCCGGTAGCCGTGTCGGCCGTCCCTCTTCATTCTTCCACACTCCTGCTTCTTCCGCTCCTCTCTCGCCATCCGCCCTCTTTCCCTTTTCTGTGTTCTCGGGCGTGCGAGTTAGTCCCGGCTGCCCCTTTGACTCCGGAAGTTCAAGGGGATTGGCTGCTCCGTCCTTCAGCTCCCGGGTAGAGACAGCAGCAACAGCACATGTTGCCTTTACGGACGGGCCGAGCAGTGCCGGCCCATCACACTGTGTTTAAGTGTGGCTTATTGTGCATATATAGGGTAAACTGTAACCATTTTACCAATATATATGTACATAAGAGTGATGGGTGAAGTCATGGTGGATGATTTAATCAGCGTAGCTACTACACTAGTTCGTAACACAAGTCCAGTGTCCTTGTAGCATGGGAAAATGGAGTTAGGTTTCAGAACAGTATCTGTGGCACACAAGGGAGACTAATCAGGAGAGGTTCACTTCCTGGCAGTGAGTTTGGTCTTAACATCTGTTCCTGCTGGATGTCTGGGTGGACGTCCATGTTTGCGGGGGGTTCTTCAGCTACAGCGGGAGGGGTGTCTGAGGCATGAGGTTCCCCTGGCAGGACCTCCATTCCACTAGCAGCCACAATGTTGAAGGGGAGAAGTTACATTGCTAGTGGAAGGTGCCTAATGTTGTGTGGAGAAACTAATCAGGGTGGTTTTTATGTCCCTCAGCACCCCTTCACTGGTAGCCATGTGGTCATTATGTGGCTGCCACTGTTTCATGACTTCCTGGTGGTGGTCCCTCTGCAGCCTTTGATTTTTCCCCCTTTCCCCCAACATTTGTGGTTGAATTAATATATGTATCCCAAAATTGAAAAGCGTGTATTCAAGACAAATGTTGTATTTTCAGAACCCATCAGCTTAGAGTGTATTTGAAACCAAATGGCTGGATTTCCAAACTCTATTTAAAGATGATATTTGAGTGATACATCTTAAGGTTTGGGGAGACTTAGTACTAAAATTTCTACCTTGGTTCTATGGGCACTGCATGTATGTCTATCTTGTATTAACTTGTTAGATGCATTCCAAATTAATAAAGCCATTTTCACATTAATGCAACCTTGATTGATGCACCAAGGTAATTACTGCTGGTAATTCTGCATGCATGGGGTGCTGACTAATGTTATCTTGCCTTCATTGGCCACTGTTGTCATTTTAGTAGCTCAATATGATTTGTATTGAACATAAGTAGCCCCTACAACAGAATTGGTTGGGGACCCCTATATATATATATATATATAAAAGAGAGAGAGAGAGAGAGAGAGAGAGAGAGAGATATTTGAATAGCAATTTGTTTATAATATTAAAAATATGAATATAATGTAAAAATTATATTTTATTTTTGAATATTTTTGTCAACTATATTGGTTACCAAGATATTGTGTGAGCGATATGAAAACCTAGAACAGTCTGCAAGGTCCAGGCATCCATCGTCAGTCTTCACCAATCCTGCAAAAACATTTTCACATGAATCTAGATATTTTGAGGTCTGCCTCCTGGGTTGCTGCCACTTTCCCCTGAAATGAGGGTCTGGGGCAATATGCCTGGAGCTTATTTCGAATAGCCCTATCTATGGGTTTCCTGAAGCGTGACTGCACATGCATAGCCCCTGGTGAAGGGGTCCAGTCTCATTGTCTCTTGTGAGAAGGTTTGGAAGGAACAGGAGTTGCCAATACACTAAGGAGGTTGCCAGTATTGGTACCTGCATCATTGTTAGACCCTGAAGAGTCCGGATCATGTTAGTTTATGTCACCTTCTTCCAAACAGTCATCTGATGTCTTCACGGGCTTAAAGTGTCTGGAAGATTCTGGTTCAGTGGATGCACCATATTCATCAGGGGGCATAGATTCTGGTTGCTTTTCCAATGCAAGGAAATGGGAGAGCGTCTGGATAGCAATAAGGTGGTCCCCATTTGGCTTTGAAGAGGTGAGAAAGGCTTTATGGACTGAGGCCTGTACAGAGGCATCAATAGCGTCATACAAATGCTTGTCAACTAAATAGTTATGCTCTTCCTACACTATTCTGCTCTGGATGATACTAAAACCTACACTGACAATCATCCCTTGGAGAGGTTGCAATAAAGGAACTCGAGGAGAATTATTAGGCCACAGACTGAGATGTCCACAAGGTAAATGGCGCTTGTGGTGCCTGGGAGAAGCGTAGCGGGCATCAAGGAAAACAGATGCTCTGAGCAGCCCAGAAACTCAATCCTCCCAGCACCCCATGAACACCTCTACTGAGTAGAATGGGCTGAGCAGCCCCAGTGGCACGATGCAGGAACTTCCCTCCTATACAGTGGTGCCGAGCACAGCAGACAGCAGAATTATCGGGCTCTCAAGCACCTAAGGAAATACAAAGGGTAATATGCTGTTCAACATGGTAAGCGAGGGGCATACATTACCAACCAAATAATCACAAAAAATCAATATTAATGAATGGTGATAATGTAAATCAAGAAAGGCACTTATCTCGGCTGCTGAGTAACTAGAAAAGAATTTGATGGGCTTGGCTATATGGAAATTCCTTAATGTGTCACGCTGCATCCTAATTGGTTGCTAGATGTTATGTGATAATGTTTTAAAGACTCTTCGAACTTATAGTCTTTTGGATAGAAATGTTTCAAATTTTATGGTTCTTTAAATGAAATGCCTGCTGAGTTGCTAAAATAAAGGAAAAAAGGCTGAATACTCGGTTGGTTTTCAAAGGGAAAATTATCCTGTCCATGTTGTCTTTTGTCCCCTTTCCTATTGCAGGCGCCAGGCCCACCAACACAAGTGGGATACCGTTTTTATCAGGAGTGATGTGGAAACACGGATGGTAGGAAATTTGTGGATCCTCGTAAATTTTGGAACTTTCCCTCTCAACAATATTTGGAAAATTTGTATTTTAGTCAAATTTTGAGGTTTTCAAGGGCTCTGGGAAAGAAAATCTTTTGAGATCTGTACCAGTCAGACCACTCTGGACTTTGACGGGTGTCAAATTTTCAGAAGTTTCTGGGTTTGATAGTTTTTTCTGGGTTAGGACGTGTCCAGGTTTGTGGGACTCACTACAGGGAACTGTAATTTCTTTTGGATGATTCTTTTTTATTTCCTAAGTTAGTGTAGAAAAGTCAGTGTGTTTGACTGTGTTCACTGGGATCCTGCTAAACAGGACCCCAGTGATTATGCTCTCTCCTTTTTAACTTGGTCTGTACACCCCAGATTTAGCACACTGGTGCCCCCATGTAAGTACCTAGTATATTGTCCCTTGGTACCCAGGGCATTAGGGTCCCAGGGGATCCCCATGGGCTGGAGTATGTATTAGGCCACCCCTAGGGAGCCCATAAAACCTTTCTGCAGTCCTGCCATTGCAACCTGCGTGAAAGGGTGCATGCACCCTTTTTACTACAGGTCACTGCAAGTCACCCATATGGCAGGCCCTCCTAGCCCAGAGGGCAAGGTGCAAGTACCTGTCTGTGAGGGCACCTCTGCACTAGCAGAGGTGCCCCCACAAACTCCAGCTCTATTTTCCTGGACTTCGTGAGTGAGGGGACACAATTTTATGCGTGTACTGGACATGGGTCATTACCTACGTACAGCTAAATAATTATAACTCCTACCCTAGGCATGTTTGGTATAAAAAATGTCAGAATCATACCACAATACTGTTGCCAGTATTGGAAGTATGATTCCATGCACTCTGGGGGCTCCTTAGAGGACCCCCAGCATTGCTACCACCAGTCTTCCAGGCTTTTCCAGGCAGCCCAAGCTGCTTCCACCCCTCAAACAGGTTTCTGCCCTCCTGCTGCTTGATCTGATCAAGCTCTGGAAGGCAGAACAAAGGATTTCCTTTGGGAGAGGAAGGTAACACCCTCTCGCTTTAGAAATAGGTGTGACTTGCTTGGGAGGGGTAGCCTCCCAAAGCCACTGGTATGCTTGGAAGGGCACGTTTAGTGCCATCCGTGCATACACCAGTCCATACCGGTTCAGGGACCCCCAGTCCCTGCTTTGGCGTGAAACTGGACGTGACCACTCCCCTGCCCATCACCACCCCAAGGGTGGTACTCGGAGCTCCTCCAGAGGGTCCCTGGGTTCTTCCATCTCGAATCCAAGGTTGCCAGGGACCTCTGGGAGCATCTGAGTGGCCAGGCCAGGCAGGTGACATCAGACACCCCTTCTGATAGGTGCTTACCTGGCTAGGTGACCAACCCCCCTTTCAGGGCTATTTAGGGTCTCTCTCTTGGGTGGGTTCTCAGATTCGGCTTGCAAGATTCCAGCAGGATTCCTCTGCAACCTTCATGTTGACTTCTGGCCTCCAGAATTGTGACTGGGCCCTCCAAGACCCGGCAATCTGCCTCCAAGAAGAAGAACTATTCTGCAACATTGATTCCAGGGGTCCTGCCAATAACTACAAGATTTCCACCGAGGTGTCACTCCCCTGCATCCGCAGGCACCTGCTGCAACGACAACCAGCTGCGTGGATCTCCTGTCATTTTAAACTGCATGGATCCGGAATCATGGGTGGTGGTCCAGAGTAGTACTCTTGGCACTCTCTGCCATCTGTCCAACTTTGGTGGAGGTAAGCCTTTGCCTTCCCACGCAGGACAGTACCCCCGTCTCTTGCAGCTGCCAAGGCTTGTTTGCATCTCCTCCAAGGGATCTTCAGGTGACGTGTAGCTCCACTCTCCAACACTACTTCCTGCGACGCACAGCCCTCAGCATGGTTCTTCTGTGGCATGGGATCCCTTTCTATAGTGCTGCGTTGGCTTCTTCTGCGACTTCTGTGTCCCCGTCCTGTGGGACTCCCATGGGTGCTGCCTCCGCCCCTGTGTGCTATGTGTTGCTGAGGGGACCCTCTGACTCCCCCTCCTGGATTGAGTCCTCCTGGGCCTTGCTGTTCACCGGCAGCACCACTTTTCCACAAACCACAAGTTAGCCTTTGCCAAGGCATGTTGGTAGAATTCCTGCACTGACACCGGCCTGCAATCTTCACTCCAGCATTGGACATCTTCTGCATCCTTCAGGAACTCTTCTCTGGCTCCCGGGCTTCAGGACTGACCTGATCTTCATCACTGTCGACCAACTCCTGCAAGTTCAGCTGGGTAGGTAATAGCTCCTTCTGGATTCCAATGTGACTCTTGGTCCACTCTCTCCACAGGTCTTCCTCTTCAGGAGTCCACCACTGGTCTCTTACAGTCTTGTCTGGGTGTCTTCTTTTCTTCCTTTTGGGTGGTTTGGGGAAATTCCGGTGATTTACTCCTGCATTCCTGGTCGCTGGGGGGTACTGTGTTACTTACCTCTGTGGTTTACTATTATTCCCAGATTCCAGACCCCCACTTACCTATGTGGGGGTCCTGTGTTTACATTCCATTTTTTTAGTATATGGTTTGGGCTCCCCCTAGAGTCACTATTGCTCATTGGTATTTGCACTGTTGCACACCTTTTCTATGCCTATTGGTGTTAACTAGTGTATATATTTAGTGTATTACTTGCCTCCTATTGTAGGGTTGCCCTGCTAGTATTTTGTGACCAAAAATAAGGTACCTTTATTTTTGTACAACTGAGTGTTTTCTTTCATGTGTGTAAGTGCTGTGTGACTACAGTAGTTCTGCATGAGCTTTGCATGTCTCCTAAGTAAGCCTTGGGTGCTCATCCAGAGCTACCTCTAGAGAGCCTGGCTTCTAGACCCTGACTACATTTCACTAATAAGGGATAACTGGAACTGGACTTGCACTTGGACCTGGACCTTTGGTACCCACCACAAACCAGGCCAGCCTCCTACATATTTGCCATACCAACTCCTGCCAGCATTTTGCTGCAAGAAAGAAAGTGAGTGTTGACCCACTTCACACTCTACTAATACTGCCAGTTTTGCCAAGAGACAAAAGATGAAAAATGGGATATTCGAACACACGTGATTACTTACAGTACTACTAATGGTGATGTCTGCTACAACTTAACTTGCGACACTTGCAAGATCAGAAAATGTGCTCAAATGCGCCTTGAAGCAAGAAACGGAGTCTCCTCAAGAGATCCTGTGGGAACGAGTAATATGTCAGCAAAGAAACAATACAGTGTGTAACAATATTGTAGGAAAATGGCTCCCTGTTGCAGTTACCCTCCACTTTTTGCCTGATACTGATGCTGACTTGACTGAGAAGTGTGCTGGGACCCTGCTAACCAGGCCCCAGCACCAGTGTTCTTTCACCTAAAATGCACCATTGTTTCCACAATTGGCACACCCCTGGCACACAGACAAGTCCCTTGTAAAAGGTACCAGTGGTGCCAAGGGCCCTGTGACCAGGAAAGGTCCCTAAGGGCTGCAGCATATGTTGTGCCACCCTAAGAGACCCCTCATCTAACACATGCACACTGCCATTGTAGATTGTGTGTGTTGGTGGGGAGAAAAAGGGAAAGTCGACATGGCATCCCCCTTAGGATGCTATGCCCACAAAATACTGCCTGTGGCATAGGTAAGTCACCCCTCTAGCAGGCCTTACAGCCTTAAGGCAGGGTGCTTTATACCACAGGTGAGGGCATAACTGCATGAGCAATATGCCCCTACAGTGTCTAAGTCTATTCTTAGACATTGTAAGTACAGTTGTGGCCATATTAAGTATATGGTCTGGAAGTTTGTCAAAACAAACTCCACAGCTCCATAATGGCTACACTGAATACTGGGAAGTTTGGTATCAAACTTCTCAGAATAATAAACCCACACTGATGCCAGTATTGGATTTATAAAAAAATGCACACAGAGGGCATTTTAGAGATGCCCCCTGTATTTTACCCAATCCTTCAGTGCAGGACTGACTGGTCTGTGCCAGCCTGCTGCTGAGAGACGAGTTTCTGACCCCCTGGGGTGTGGTCCTTTGTGCCCTCTGAGGCCAGAAACAAAGCCTGCACTGGGTGGAGATGCTTAACACCTCCCCCCTGCAGGAAGTGTAGCACCTAGCAGTGAGCCTCAAAGTCTCAAGCTTCGTGTTACAATGCCCCAGGGCACTCCAGCTAGTGGAGATGCCCGCCCCCTGGACACAGCCCCCACTTTTGGCAGCAAGTCCAGGGGAGATAATGAGAAAAACAAGGAGGAGTCACCCACCAGTCAGGACAGCCCCTAAGGTGTCTTGAGCTGAGGTGACCCCTGCCTTTAGAAATCCTCCATCTTGAGTTTGGAGGATTCCCCCAATAGGATTAGGGATGTGTCCCCCTCCCCTCAGGGAGGAGGCACAAAGAGGGTGTAGCCACCCTCAAGGACAGTAGCCATTGGCTACTGTCCTCCCAGACCTAAACACCCCCCTAAATTCAGTATTAAGGGGCACCCCAGAACCTAGGAAACTAGATTACTGCAACCTGAAGAAACAAGAAGGACTGCTGAACTACAAGCCTGCAGAGAAGGAGGAAGACGACAACTGCTTTGGCCCCAGCCCTACCAGCCTGTCTCCAACTTCGAAAACCTGCAACCAGCGACGCGTCCGACAGGGACCAGCGACCTCTGAAGCCTCAGAGGACTGCCCTGGACTAAAGGACCAAGAAACTCCTGTGAGACGCGGCCCTGCTCAAAAACAGCTACTTCTTTGCAACAAAGAGGCAACTTTCAAAGACTGCACGTTTCCCGCCGGAAGCGTGAGACTTCACACTCTGCACCCAACGCCCCCGGCGCGAGATCCTGAGAACAAACACCACAGGGAGGACTCCCCGGTGACTGCGAGCCCCTGAGTAACCAGAGACGACCCCCCTGAGCCTCCACAGCGACGCCTGCAGAGAGAATCCAGAGGTTCCCCCTGACTGCCTGTAACAAGGGACCCGACACCTGGAACCAACACTGCACCCGCATCCCCCAGGACCTGAAGGAACCGAATCTCAGCGCAGGAGTGACCCCCAGGCGACCCTCTGCCTGGTCTTCTGAGGGCTCTCTGAAGTGCTGAGAGCCCCCTCTGTCTCCTCAGTCCGAGATGAGACCCCCAGGTCCCTCCTGGGTCCAGGCAGCTCCTCTTTGACTTAAACTGCGTACTTGCTTGAACCAAGGCTTGTTTGCATAATCCAGTGACGCAAACTGCCTGCATCCAACGACTCAACGTGGGACATCTCTTGCACCAAGCAGGAACCTGCAGCCATTTTCTTTGGTGCATTTCTTTACTTTTCTTCCAATCTGAGAATCCACTTTTGCACCTTCTTCCAGGTGGCAGGGGCTCCTGTTCTTCGTGGACTCTTCATCGATTTCTGGGCTTGGTCTCCTCTCACCACAGGTCTTCAGGTCCAGGAATCCAACACTGGTTTCTTGCAGTCTTGCTTGGTTCTTGCATTATCTTCTCTCATGACTTCTAGTGTGTTCTGAGGAAACTTGCTGTAATTTACTCCTGTTTTCCTGAGCTCTGGGGTGGGGTACTTTACCTACCTTTGGTGTTTTCTTACACTCCCAGCGCACCGCTACACACTACACTTGCCTAGGGGGGAAATCAACATTTGCATTTCACTATTTTAGTATATGGTTTGTGTGGCCCCTAGGCCTATTGCAATCTATTGTATTTTCTACTGTTTGAACCATTCTATGACTGTTTACTTACCTGGTTGTGGTTACTAGTGTATATATTGTGTATAATACATACCTCCAGAAGGAGTATTGCCTCTAAGATATTTTTGGCCTTGTGTCACCAAAATAAAGTACTTTTAGTTTGGTAACACTGAGTATTGTCTTTTATTGTGTATAAGTACTGTGTGACTATAGAGGTACTGCAAGAGCTTTGCATGACTCCGAGTTCAGCCTTGGCTGCTCTGCTACAGCTATCTCTAGACAGCCTAAGTTGCTAGACACTACCTACATTTCAGTATTAAGGGATAACTGGACCTGGTTAAGATGTAAGTACCTTAGGTACCCACTACAACCCGGCCAGCCTCCTACACCCCTCAGGCAAAGATAACATCTTAAATTGTTTTCCGTACCACAAGAAACTGAATTGTTCCTGACTCAAGGGGCCAATGGTATGGGGAAGAAAGCATTAGCAATATTAGTGGTGTATACCAGGTCTCTTTATGTTTTTTTATCTTTTCAAAGTGATGGTGTCAGGGACTGCAGCAGTCAAAGTGAGTTTATATTTGTTCAATTCTCTATAATCGATCAACATTCTATAGCTCCCATCTGATTTGCGTACCGGCCTGTGACGGGCTGGAACCTGCTCGCCCGCACTCCACTCCTGCTTGTGCTGACTCTGCCCCTGGTGCTCTGAGGGTCCCTGCACGGGATTGGTGGAAGGGTCGGCAGTGGCGGAGCGCTGGAAGTTCAAAAGTGCTGCGGCATACTGGTACGGCGTTCAGAGCTTTGGAGGAGAAACCCGCAGACCAGAGAGGAGCTGTGAACCCTTTCATGGAGGAAGGAACACCTAGCAACAGAGAAGTGAATGTGAGAACCCAGGACCGGTTATCGCCAGAGAGTCGGAGACGGCGGTCTCTTCCGAGCACCGGAGCCGAAGACGGAAGACGAGCGTCAGGAAATCCTGCTCCAGGCAACCGGGAAGACGAGTGGCTGCAACCCGCCACGCTTCAGGAGAAGTGTGGCCATTCAGGTGCGTGGGACTACGTCCCTGAACGAGAGTGCGAGTGAGAGACAGAGTGCGGAAAGAGGGGGGGTCGGAAAGCACGGAAAGGCGGGAGGGGAAGGACAAACCGAGAAACCATAACGAGCACGGGGAAAAGGGAAGCGGGTGGAACAGGGAAACAGACAAGTACAAGAGAAGAAGGGGGGGGTGAACGAATACAATACTTACCACGAGTCACTATAGAGCATCGTCACCGATACGGAGACCAGCAAACCCCCACACAGGTCTGTTAAGCACTAAAAGAAAGAGAGAAAAGAACAGGAGTGGAAACACTGAGAGACAGAAGGGATACAGCACCTACTAATCTATAACAATCGGAATAATAAGAAGACCAGTGAGTCAGGGAAGGGGGAAAGAATACAGAGACTAACCAGAGGTCGCTGGCATGTACACTTACTGCTATCTTCTCTTCTCTCCACATGTATTTCCCGGGAACGACCTGTGAACCAGGGAGACAGAAACGAAGAGTGAAGACCAAACCTCAAGAACATCCCCACCCTCAAGTCCCAAAACCAAATACTCACCTGTTTTCTACTATATCTTCTATCCTCAATAAAAGACCTTTTTCCAGACTACCACGGTCTAGATTGCTTTATCCACGAGCTCCCGCTCACAAGTGGTGTCAGAAGTGGGATTTCAAAAACAAGGAAAGAATCCACAACCATGGAGGAGAAGGCAACTATGGCAGATGTCATAGCCCAGTTGGTTGAGGGGCAACAACATCTTCAATTGATATGGGAGCAACAAATGAAAGAAGCCAAAGAGGAACGGGAGGCATTGCAAACAGCGCTCAAAAGCCAGGCGACGATTATGGCTAATAACCAACTGGTACATGGAACAGCACTGGGTAAACTGACCGACACCATCGCCCATACAAAAGTACACCCCACGGTACCAAGTAGTGTGTTACAACGATACCAGGAATCGGAGGACCCAGACTCTTTCTTCACAAACTTTGAGAGAGTTGCCAGTACTGCTAATTGGCCTGAGGACAAATGGGGCCAATATATCACCCCCCTTCTCACTGGCCACTTGCAAACAACATACCAAGCTATCAATCCGAGTGGGAACCTACCATATAAGGACATAAAGAAAACTATTTTAGAAAGAGTGGGCTTAGACAGTGAGAGCTATCGCACTAAGTTTAGGCAAATGAAATGGCAGCACCAGGAGAATCCCTGTACATTGTATTATAGAGTCCAACATTCAGCCGGGAGGTGGTTGCAACCTACAGAGAAGACAAGGGAAGAAATGTTTGACCTAATAGTGTTAGAGCAGTACTTGGATGCTTTACCCCCTACCACTCAGAACTGGGTACGACAGCATCCAGGACTCACAAATGAAACGGCCGTAGATCTTGTCTGTGCTTATCACAGAGGCTCTGACTTCCGGGCTACCGTTAGCCGGGCTCCTCCTCCTACGATCCGACCAGCTATTTCTAGACCACAACAACCAAGGCCAGTCGGAGCCCACGGGCTGGAATGAACGCAACCAGGGGGCCCGGGACCCTCTGGATACACCGGTCCTGGTCCTCAATGCTACAATTGTTCAGAATGGGGCCATATAGCCAGATATTGCCCACATAGGAAAGATGCCGAGGAACCCATGGAGATCGGGCTAACAAAGGGGAGAGTATTCTGGACTGGAGGAGAGAAACCAAAATATACCCTCCCTATCTTTGTCAATGACGTAGAAAGACTGGCCCTAATCGACTCCGGATGTAGCCAGAGTGTGATCCGGGAAGATTTAGTGATGCCAGGGCAGGAAGAACCCGAGACCCAGGTTCTCATCACCTGTGTACATGGGGATAAACTGTATTATCCCCTTGCCACTATAAGATTAAAATGGAAAGAACAAATCGAGAACCTTCGGGTCGGGGTACTCTCCACCCTCGATGAAGATATAATCCTTAGGACCGATTACGAGGACTTCCCTTCCTTATTGGAAAAAGCCGGGCAAGAGCACCTTATGAGGGGTTGGTGGACGGAGGCACCTAGTGGAGTCATAACAGAAGAACCCACACGGGAATGGAGTATCCTCAGCAGGAGACAAAAACGAGAACAACGACGGGCTTATATACAGCAAAGTACATCACAAGGCAGACCTATTACAAGGGGGAAAATTTGCACAATCACCGGGGATTTCCGACGGAATCAGAATGAGGACCCCACTATAAAACACTCATGGCAGCAGGCTGAGACTGGGGCAGCACCAGGGGTAGGTCCCAGGTTCCTGATTCGTAATAATCTGTTATACAGAAATCCCACACCCACTAGAGGAAACGACCTGCAGTTAGTAGTGCCCAAAAGCCACCGCCAACAAGTGTTACAATTAGCACATGGGGATAACGGGGAAGGGCATTTAGGGAGGGAGAAAACTGAGGAAGCAATCCTTAGACGATTTTATTGGCCCGGGGTTTATGGTGAAATAAGAAAGCATTGTTCAGAGTCCCCCAAATGCCAGTTGTATAATCCCTCTCCACAAAGACCCGTGCCCCTACAACCTCTTCCGATTATTGACATTCCCTTTACCAGGGTGGGAATGGACCTTATCGGGCCCCTCACCCCTTCCACTCGAGGTAGACAATATGTTCTAGTCCTAGTGGACTATGCCACACGATATCCCGAGGCCATACCCCTTCCCAGTATACACACTAAAGCTATCTCCCAGGCAACGATAGAGTTCTTTTCACGGGTGGGTTTCCCAAAAGAAATATTGACGGACCAAGGGACTCCTTTTATGTCTAGGTTAATGGCTGAAGTATGTCGTTTACTAGGGGTTAAACAAATCCGTACTTCAGTGTATCATCCCCAGACAGATGGGCTGGTGGAAGGATACAACAAAACCATTAAATCCTTACTAAGAAAGAGTATATCGGAAGCTGGTAAGGATTGGGAAAAGAAACTACCGCTGGTTCTATATGCTATTCGTACCCATGTGCAAGCCTCGTTAGGCCATAGCCCTTTTGAAATGTTATTCAGTCGACAGCCACGCACACTGTTAGATATATTAGCCGAACAGTGGGAGGACACGGAGGAAGAGGTAAAAGACCTCCTAACATATACCAGGGATTTAAGAGAGAACCTTCATACAGTATGGGAGGAGGCCCATGCTGCTTTACAGGAAGCTCAGAATAAGCAGAAGCAAATCTATGATACCCGAAGTGCAGTGCACACCCTAACAGTAGGGGAGAAAGCTCTAGTCCTACTCCCTAGCACTGAGAATAAATTATTAGCCAAATGGCAAGGGCCGTTTGAAGTAATAGTTCAGATCAATCCCACCACATATAAGTTGGCCATTCCCCAAGGAAGTGGAAGGGAACAGATATATCACATTAATCTGCATAAAAAAATGGCTAGAACCCACAGGAGGCTCTTCCATTCATTTTATAAACTTGGAGGTTACTGAGGACATCCCATATCCCATATTACCTCCCTGAGACCTGTCTAACCAGGCACAACCATGGATCAATCCCACTCTTGAAAGAGTGTATCACAATCAACTAACCTGCCTAGTACAGCACAATCAAGATGTCTTCTCTAAATATCCAGGCAGAACCACCCTAGTCCAACATCCCATTCGTCTAAAAATGAACACTGTCTCACGACAGCGACCCTACCGTATTCCTGAAGCTAAACAAAAAGTTATTGAAGAGGAAGTCCAAGCCATGTTAACAGCCGGTATCATAGAACCATCCGCCAGCCCACGGTGCTCGCCAGTTGTGTTGGTACCCAAGCCAGATGGTAGCACCCGGTTTTGTGTAGATTATAGGGGAGTCAATAATTTAACGTATTTCGATGCATATCCCATGCCTAGGATAGATGAACTTATTGAGCGGCTAGGCCAGGCCAAATTCCTCTCCACCCTGGATCTCACCAAGGGTTATTTGCAAATACCCTTGAAAAGGGAAGACAAAGACAAAACAGCATTCGCCACCTCCTCTGGCTTATATCAGTTTACTGTCCTCCCTTTTGGGCTTCACGGGGCACCTGCCACCTTCCAAAGACTCATGGATGAAATCTTACGTCCCTTTAAGCAGTATGCTGCTGCCTATCTCGATGACATTGTTATTTATAGTAACACTCAGGAGGAGCACTTGACACACCTAGATACTATATTACAAGCTCTTCGAAAGGCCCAGTTAACTGCTAATCCTGAGAAATGTAGACTTGGACAGACTAGTATAAAATACCTGGGGTATATTGTTGGGAACGGTCAAATTAGACCCCAAGTGGAAAAAATTTAAGCCATCTCCAGAATGACATTCCCCAAGAGAAAGAAAGATACCAGAGCATTCTTAGGTTTAATTGGGTATTATAGACGTTTTATTCCTCATTTCTCTACGGTGGCGGAACCCCTTACTGAGATGCTCAAAAACACATATCCCAACATCGTTGGTCCTCCCTCGGTGGCTGCCTTGCAGAGCTTTGACAAGTTGAAAACGGCCCTCATGTCTGAACCTGTACTTTGCTGTCCTGATTTCTGTAAACCCTTTGTGTTACTGACTGATGCCTCTGATGTAGGTCTAGGAGCAGTGTTGTCCCAACCACAGGATGATGATGTCCTCCACCCTATATTATATATCAGCAGAAAGCTTCTACCGCAGGAATTGCATTATCCAACTATAGAGAAGGAATGTTTGGCGATTAAGTGGGCGATTGAATCCCTCGGATATTATCTGTCTAGCAGGACCTTTACTTTGATTACTGATCACGCTCCTCTTACGTGGCTTGCCCATCATAAGGACACTAATTCCCGTGTTCTCCGCTGGTTCCTTTCCCTACAGCCCTTTTCCTTTCGGATACAGCATCTTCCGGGTAAACAAATGGTGACCGCGGATTTTCTTTCCCGCTATCCGGTCTTGGAGCGTCTCAACAGGCTGCTCTCTAGGGGGAGTGTATGTGACGGGCTGGAACCTGCTCGCCCGCACTCCGCTCCTGCTTGTGCTGACTCTGCCCCTGGTGCTCTGAGGCTCCCTGCACGGGATTGGGGGAAGGGTCGGCAGTGGCGGAGCGCTGGAAGTTCAAAAGTGCCGCGGCATACTGGTACGGCGTTCAGAGCTTTGGAGGAGAAACCCACAGACCAGAGAGGAGCTGTGAACCCTTTCATGGAGGAAGGAACACCTAGCAACAGAGAAGTGAATGTGAGAACCCAGGACCGGATATTGCCAGAGAGTCTGAGAAAGCGGTCTCTTCCGAGCACCGGAGCCGAAGACGGAAGATGAGCGTCAGGAAATCCTGCTCCAGGCAACCGGGAAGACGAGTGGCTGCAACCCGCCACGCTTCAGGAGAAGTGTGGCCATTCAGGTGCGTGGGACTACGTCCCTGAACGAGAGTGCGAGTGAGAGACAGAGTGCGGAAAGAGGGGGGGTCGGAAAGCACGGAAAGGCGGGAGGGGAAGGACAAACCGAGAAACCATAACGAGCACGGGGAAAAGGGAAGCGGGTGGAACAGGGAAACAGACAAGTACAAGAGAAGAAGGGGGGGGGAACGAATACAATACTTACCACGAGTCACTATAGAGCATCGTCACCGATACGGAGACCAGCAAACCCCCACACGGGTCCGTTAAGCACTAAAAGAAAGAGAGAAAAGGACAGGAGTGGAAACACTGAGAGACAGAAGGGATACAGCACCTACTAATCTATAACAATCTGAATAATAAGAAGACCAGTGAGTCAGGGAAGGGGGAAAGAATACAGAGACTAACCAGAGGTCGCTGGTATGTACACTTACTGCTATCTTCTCTTCTCTCCACATGTACTTCCCGGGAACGACCTGTGAACCAGGGAGACAGAAACGAAGAGTGAAGACCAAACCTCAAGAACATCCCCACCCTCAAGTCCCAAAACCAAATACTCACCTGTTTTCTACTATATCTTCTATCCTCAATAAAATACCTTTTTCCAGACTACCATAGTCTAGATTGCTTTATCCACGAGCTCCCGCTCACACTGCCACAGAAGATTGTTCCACTCAGTGGTGACTGGGGCCATCTAATACTATACAGTCTTACTTATCTCCTCATGGCCTCCTGGGAGTCGGTACTGTTTCAAATCAACCACCCTGGTGGCTTGGGGCGCCTTCACTGGGGCTATCTTCAGATGACCCACCCTCACTGCTGCCGCTGAAATATATCGTTTTGATCCAAATTGATAACAACTACCATCCAAGTATAAAGTCAACCCCTTCAAAATGTCAATTCCCAGTATATACTCTAGGAGAGGCAAAATCAAAACAGTGTATTCTCTTTTTGGCGTTCTCTCTATTTTTATTTGAACATTAGTCTGCACTATGGGGCTTTGCTTTCCACCCAACCCTGTTATGGTGTAGCGCTCACCTGTAAACTTTTTCGGATTTCAATATATTAAAGAGGCCTCCGCTCTGGTGTCTATTAAAGCCGAAACTTTTTGAACATTTTTATTATTCCAGTGAATTTCGAAATCAACATGGGGTCTATTATCTTTATGAGCCCATCCCTTTACCGGAGTCTGGCCTACCTCCTAATCTGATTTAAACCTGACGACTTATGCCCAAGTCAAGTCTGCATATATGTTCTCCTATCTATGAGGAGATTCCTCTCCTTCTCTGTTTTTCTCAGTCAACCAGTCAGTGTTCAAATCTCCCTCTTCCCTCCCCCTCAATGTTCAGCTCTGCTTCAGGCTGAGAGGGAACAAATTGAAAGGAATGTAAAGAATGCAGCATGCTTAGTCTGAGTAATCAATTTATTAAGACACTTCCCAGGTTACAGGAAGATAATAACATGAGCACTTACTGTGACTGCAGAATTACACGTGCAACTCTTAAAATAAACACAGCATTAGAATAATAATGATCAAAGAATATGAAATACATCAACAAACAATTAATATATATCTATACATATGCAGTGACTGTGTATTCATGCATGCACACAGCAAAACAAAATAGTAAGAATTAAAAATGCATCAACATGGGGCTTGACTACGACATCATCATCCCTTGTCGACCAACTTCAGGTAGTGGAACCCTGACAACCGAAAGACAAAAAAGAACCACCCTAATGGTATTATTCTCTGGGCAATGCATCCATACCAGGAGATGAGTTCCTTCAGTTTTAGTTGTAAAGCTTCCCAACCATATATTCTTTAAACAAACTTAAAAGGAAGGGTCTAGAAACCCCCCTCCCTTTGAGTAAGTTGTGAAATTCACGTGTTGGCCGTATCAGGTCAGTGTTGAGAAAACACGCATCAGAATGGCTAAATATTGAGGTGTTTTTCCAGGACCGAGCTGTACCCTGCTCTACAATAAATATTCTCAGCCTGGTACCTTCATTTCTCTCCCATGTTTTGTTCCTTTCCCTTGTGAGAAGAGCGAAAACAGGTTAACAAGCTGTGTGCAGAAAAATACCTGCGCCACCAATGGGACGGCATTTGAAGCTGGGCTAAGCACAAAATGGAGCCGGTGGTTAAATACAGATATCATTATACTCCACCCTTTGCCCAGTTACTCTCATAACATACTGGTCTAAAAGTAACCCTTGTAAGCAGGTTTGGTACACATTGTATACAGCAACATAGCATTATTATAATACAAATTACTGCACGTATCCCACCTAAAATATTGCGTAATTGCCCAGAATTGGGCAACCAATCAAATAACCAGTCCCACCTCCTTTCACCAACTCATGTAAAGTGTCAACATGGAACTGAATGGATTTAGAGTGGTCTGATGGATTAAAACAGCATAAGCCTTCAAATTCTGAGCAACCATGATCATGTGATCATGCTTTAAAAGAAAATAATCAATAACAGCCCTATTCTGCAATGCAGCTTTTCTATTACCTCGTATATCTAGCAATAACTCAACTAAAGCAATGGAAGAATGATTGATTTTCTTAACCATTAAACATGCTAACTTGTTAATAACTCAAGTATTATAAACAGCTAATCCTGGAACTCCTACAATAGAAAGACTTAAGCTCATATATTCTGATTTAGATAATAATTGAATTTCAGAATCACAATCCTCGCTTAATTGGACTGTTTCCTTTCAATAGCGACTATGTACAGAATGAAATGGAACCGTCATGAGTCCTAATCATGTAAAGGTACACAGTCCACCAGTTATATTAGCAGGAATGTATGTAAAGGTAATATTTCCACAAGAGAATAACCATCCCACAGGTAGTTTGACATGCTTGATGTGACTAGTAGCAATCACCGTGTGAAGACAAGACATGTCATTGTCCATACGTTTGCAATGTTTATTGGTTCGGTAGTAACATAGAGCTTGCCGTTCCCACTGGATCTCTTGAGGACACCTCGTTGTTGCCTTTAAACGCAATTGAACAATTTTTACGATTTTGTGAGAATTACAGGTCATTTGGTAGCATATGTCACCGGCGGTAATATCGTAAGTAATCATTGTAAGGTGAGTCAAGTTGTCACACTTTTCATCCAGTACTTCTTGGCAAGATCTACAGTACTCGCAAGGATTAAAAAGAGAAAAGACATCACTTTCTTGAACGTCTCCATCTTTGTTAGTAACATTAAAAATGTGAAGTAAAACTTTTGCCGGAGTAGGAACGGCAACCAGACAGGTGAATATAACTTTGCGTGGGGGCCATGAAAAAATGTTATCTGGTGAGTACGACTCGTGCCAGATGTGTCCAAACATTTACTGTCAAGTGTAGTAATGGGGTCGATCGGCGTGGTCAATCAATCATTTCAGAGCTGGGGGCTTTCAGTCCCCCCAATCCCACACGCCCACGCCCAAAGGGAGACCACGTAGCACAGCTAGCACACGGAGACCTTGTAGTTTGATCTGTAAAAGAGACAAGTAAGATCATTCTCACAAATAGCATTTATCTGCTGGTATATACTCCCACTTTTCTTTTCCTGGTTTCATGACTAACCAGACGTTGCCATTGCACTTTGCGATGATTTCTGCTGGTTCAGGAAGACGATTTGGGGATTCTACCCACACTTTAGCACTAGGGTTTTTATCAGTTAAGCCAAAACCTCCCTCGCCACGTACGGGAAGAAGGGCTGGAGCAGTGCCTTTTTTCACTATTCCTTCACACTGGGATAATTACAATCTGAGCAATTCGGTCTCCAGATTGAATTATCAAGTCAGTGTCTCCACTATTCAGGAGAATGTTTTTGATTTTTCCTTGGTAGTGTGCATCAGTCAATCCCCTCAAGACCCGAATACCTTTGAGGGCCAACCCAGGTCTAGGAGCAATCAATCCGAAATGCTCTGGGGAAATCAGTATTCCAACACCCGTTTCACAGAGTGCCATGTCTCTTGGTTTCAATGTGAAAGCCTTTAAGGCATGTGGATCTAGACATGCAGATTCTGGTGTTGCTCAGTAAGGAGCTAAGGCTCCTGGTTTTATTTCCTTATACACAATGGTTTTGGTCGCCACATGGGGTTGTGTCGGTAATGCTGGGGTTATCATTCTCATCAGAGGAGTTTCCACATTTGTCAGTGGTCTGTTATTCAAAATTTGGAGGGCTTCATTTACATGCTCTTTCCAGTGGTGTGGCTATGTATATACCCCATAGGCAAAGATAACATCTTAAACTGTCTGCCACAATGTGAGAAAGCAAATTGCTCTTGACAATCAGGGTCCAATGGTATAGAAAAGAAAGCATTGGTAATACCAATGGTTGCATACCATGTCCCTTTATGTTTCTGTATTCTTTCAATCAAAGTGATGGTGTTGGGAACCGCCGCCATCAAAGGGGGTGTATATTTATTCTGCTCGCAGTAATCAACCGTCATTCTATAGCACCCATCAGGTCGACGAATGGGCCACAGAGGATTGTTCTGTTCAGTGGTGGTTGGAGCTATCACACCAGCCTCAATCAATTCTTTTATAGTTTTGCTTATTTCCTCATGCCCTCCTGGAATGAGGTATTGCTTTAAGCGGATTACCTTGGTTGCTGGGGGGCATCTTCAGATGGCCTACCCTCATGGCTGCCACTGAAATGTATCTCTTTGATCCAAATTGATAACAATCATCATCCAAGTACAAAGTCATCCCCTTTAGAATGTCAATTCCCAGTATATATTCCAGGAGGGGCACAATCAAAACAGTATATTCTCTTGTTGGTGTTCTTCCTGTTTTCATTTGAACAGTAGTCTGCACGGCAGGGGTTTGTTTTCCACCCAAACCTGTGATGGTGTAGCGCTGACCGTTAAACTTTTTAGGATCTCCATAAATTAAAGAGGCCTCCGCTCCAGTGTTGACTAATGACCGGACCCTTAGAACATTTTTGTATTCCAGTGTGTTTCTAAATCACCATGGTGTCTGTTATCTTTACGCACCCATCCCTGTACCGGAGCTTGGCTTGTTTCCTAATCTGATTTAAACCTGTCAACTTTTGCCTGTCAGGTCCGGATATATGTTTTCATATCTGCGAGCAGATTCCTCTTCTTCCATGTTCTCAGCAGTTAACCACTCTCTTTCCCTTGTAAAGAAACATTTTTCTCCCTCTCCTGTCCGTCCTCCTGCATTTGTGGCTGGCCCTGATTCACACACTTATTATCTTGGTTGCTAACCTTCCTGCTACCTTCCTTTCGGTCCAACCCTTTCTTATGGTACACATACCTCAAGCTTTTAGTATCTATCCCATCAATCTGCTCCTTGACACCATCCTTCAGTAATGCCATAATCATCTCTCCTACATACTTTGTTATTATCTGTGCGACCCTCAGACCTTGAGGCTGTCTCGTGTTTTGTCCAGTCTCCAAGCTCTCTTAGCTAGCGAACTGCCTCCAGCACGTCTTTCAATGCCTGCCCTGTCTGATTAATTAGGAGAGTCATTATTACTTGCTTGTAGGCTGGAGGAGCAAGGCAAATGATTTTGTTTTGTACTACAATTGTCGGTGGAGCATCTAACAAATTGTGAGCGTCATCCAAGAGAATGGCAGTTTTCATACTTTCTTCTTTAAATCTTTGTATAGCATCTCTCAACGCATACCAAGGCTTATCATTTGGTGGCCAGTCTGATTCAGTACAATATTTCCGACTATATCCCATAACTGTCAATTGCAACAAATTAGTTGCCCCTTGATTCCCATAACTTCTACATTGTTCTTGTATTGTGGGTGTCAGAGCTAAGAGTACAAAACTTCCTTGAATCTTCCTCCTCTAGTTCCACTCCAGAGGCACCCGTCTCAAATAACCTTACCAT
Source organism: Pleurodeles waltl (assembly GCF_031143425.1). Classification (NCBI taxonomy): domain Eukaryota; kingdom Metazoa; phylum Chordata; class Amphibia; order Caudata; family Salamandridae; genus Pleurodeles; species Pleurodeles waltl. The sequence goes on along the minus strand of NC_090443.1, from coordinate 296,011,229 downwards.
CCATGTAAGCAGTGCTTCCCGAGACTTCTGCTTGATTCTGTCTATAATATAACTGACTTCTTGCTGGATGTGATCTTCTAGGGAGTGCATTTCAATTCCTCCCGGGTTCTGTGAAGTGCCCTGTATTTTTCATCTAAATATTGGCTGTGTACGAACCACTTTTGGCTCGTCTGGCTCAAACTGCCCCCCCCCCCCCCCTTTTTTTAACTTCTTCATCACTGGGATTTGAAAAATCAGTAGTCTTCCAAATGTTCATATCAAATTTTTCATGGTCCCAGCCTAACCCTGCTTTAGCAATAGCTAAATAAACTTTCTTTTGATTGATCTTACCCCTTTGTTTCCGATACATGTGTTGAGCGACTTTGACAGCTGTCTTTTCTGCTACAGACTGATACCTATCTGCCTTATCTTGCAATAACTTATTCTAACAAGACAGCATGGTTTCTATTATTTTTAATCTCAACCAGCTGCTGGTTGTCTTGTTCCAGCTGCTTACATTTTTCATGCATTTTTCTATAAGCATATAACAGAATCTAGTTCCTTCGGCCTAAAATAGAGAAATCACATCCCTGTTCCAAAGGTACTTTCTGTAGACATAATAAAAAAAAATTGGGTTCAGCGTCGCTAAGACATCCATCCCAGCACCCACACAAACCAGCACCCCTACCCCGTTTGTTCGCAAAAACATCATAAGGCTCTTTATTCCACCTGGGAATCTCATGTGACACCTAAGAAGCTGCTTTTGACTTCTTGCCAAACATTTTTTACCTTTAAATCTTATACCTTCCACCCTCCTACTGCCCGACTATGCCAATTGGTTCTGCTCTGCTTCAGACTGAGAGGGAATGAAGTGAAAGGAATGCAAAGAATGTAGCACTCTTAGTCTGAGTAATGAATTTATGAAGGCACTTCCCAGGTTACAAGTAGATAATAATATAGGCCCTTACTGTGACTGCAGCAATACACAATGCAACTCTTAAAATAATCACAGCAGTAGAATAACAGTGATCAAAGAATATGCAATACATCAACAAAGAATGAATATATATATATATATATACACACAGTGACTACGTATTCATGCATGCACACAGCAAAACAAAATAGTAAGAATTAAAAATGCATCACCATAGGGCTTGACTCCGACATCATCACTTGTCTGCCAACTTCAGATTATGGAACCCTGAGAACCGAAAGACAAAAGAGATTGATATCTATCTGTTCTTTGTTGACACTATCCTTCTGTGTTTCCATAAACATATCTGTTTTGCTTTCACTAATGACCGAGCTGACAAAAATCTCTGGGATGCACTTCTCAGTCCAAAGAAGACATTTATTATTATTTCACCACGAGGTTCCTAAAAAGGAGATTAGTAGGTCGAAAGCACATGTTTAAAAATAGTCATAGCAATGAAAGGAAAATATATCAAAATGATTCTCAACTGCAATGTACACAGCAAATATATGTGATTATATTATATCATAATTGCAAAGCAAAGAATAAAGTAAAAATTCATCACCGTAGGGCCTGCCAAGCTCTTCATCTTTCTCATGCCAGCAAGAAGATGACCCCGTTCAACTGCGAGAAAGAGATATCCACCCTCACGGGACAAATGTGTGTCAGGCATTCGACGTCTAATCCTGACCGAGGTCTTGGAAATTCCATCGCTACTGAGCAGGGCCACCTTTTTATATTTTAAAGAACCGAAAGGGCTTTCTGGAGAAAACCCCTCCCATGAAAGAGAAATATTCAAACATGCCGGCTACTGTAGGTCAGAATTGGAAGAAAATCGTTGAAAACTGGCCGACATCCCAAGGCACTCCTCCCAAGGCCGAACCGTTCATTACACTGAAAAACATGTACATTCTTATCATGCTGACTGACTAACTGTTCGGTGTGAAAGAATATGAAAAACAAGCACAGTTTACCATGTGGAAAAACACAGCTCATCTGCAATGTCTAAAGCTACGATAAAGTCAATAGGCAGCTAAACTGAATACAAAATGTAATCTACAACTGGTGAACACTGAACAACTAATCCAGATGCAAAGTGGTTGAACACAAAGTTAGTGGTCAAAAACACCTATTTTACTACAATATCTCTCCTAGTTACTCTGTTATTATCTGTGGGACCTTCAGACCTTGAGGTTCTCTCAGGTTTCATCCAGTCTCCAAGCTCTCCTAACTCACGAGCTGCCGCCAGCACATCCTTTAAGGGATTACCTGTCTGATTGATTAATAGGTTCATTATCACGTTTGTAGGCTGGAGGAGCTAAGCAAATTATTTTGTTTCACACCGATACAGGGAGCAGTCTGCCCAACAGATGGTGAACATCACCCAGGAAAATTGCAGTTTTCATTCCCTCTTCCTTAATTCTCAGCATTGTATCTCTTAATATATACCAGGGTTATAATTTTTTGACTAGTCTGACTCTGTAGGATACTTTTGAATACACCCCATGACTGCTAGCTGCAGTAGGGTGATCTGTTGGTTACCCGCATAGCCCCTAAACTGTTCCTGTACTGTGAGATCAGTGCTAAGTATGCAAAACTTCGGGGTGTCTCCTACATCTAACATCACTCCAGATGCTCCTGTGTCAAATAATCGCACCATCAGGTAAGCAATGTTTCCCCAGATCGCTGCCAAAATTTGCCTATAATATCATTAACTTCCTGTTGTGTATAATCCTCTCTCCATGGCTGCCCCTCTAGGGTACTGCGATACATGCTGTAACTTTCATCTGTGTATGGGCTGGGCATGAATCATTTTCTGTTCATCTGCCTCGCTCTGACCACCACTATTTTGGCAGGGCTATTCGGCAGAATCAGAAAAGTCAGTGGAATCCCAAATATTTGCATCCAAGGCATCCAGATTCCAGTCTAACCCTGCTTTAGCAATGGCCAAATGAATTTTCTTCTTATTAACTCTTCCCCTGCACTTTTTGCTTTTATACTGAGCAACGCACATTGCAGCCTTCTCTGCCACGGACTGGTAAGTATCACCTTTATCTTGCAGTTATTCTTGGCTTCAATTAGCTGCTCTCCAATTGCTGATTTTCTTGCTCTAACTGAACACATTTCTGATGCATTTTTCTATAAGCAGATTACAGGATCCAGCCCTGTCTGCCTAAGAGAGATAATTCCTGCCCCTTATCTATTGGCACTTTTTGCAAACAATTTAATACTTAACCCCTTCTGTGCCGCGGACGTAGTGGTTACGTCCTGCGGCACAGTGCTGCTGTGCCAAGGACGTAACCACTACGTCCTCGGCACACAGCCCAGAGGGAGCGCTCTCGCTCCCTCTGTGTGCTTATAAAGTCAGGGATGGAAGGGGAAGCCCTTCCCCTTCTACCCCCGACCCCCCCACCCCCCCATAATGACGTCAGCGCGCGATCGCGCGCTGACTTCATTATGGGGATATCGCCGCACAGGAAGCCATTTGCTTCCTGTGCGGCGTGGAGTGAAGAGGTGAGTTCCTCTTCCCGGTGGGTGGGGGGTTTGGTCTAAAGAGGCACCGGGGGAAAGGAAAGGCTTTTCCTTTCCCCCGGTGTCTCTTTGAGCATTCCTGCTGCCCGATCGCATTGCGATCGGGCAGCAGGAATGCCCACTAGACACCAGGGATTTCTTTTTTTTGTTTATTTTCTTGTTTCTTGTTGGCGGGGAGCGGCCCCTTGGGCAAGGGTCGCTCCCCTTTGGGGGGCAATTAGTTACGGCCATTTCTGCCCCCCTTGGGGGCAGATCGGCTACTTTTTAGCCAGATCTGCCCCCAAGGGGGGCAGAAAACACTAGATCACCAGGGATATATATTTTTATGTGCCTTTATGTGTGGGGGGGTGCCCCCTTGGGCAAGGGGCGCCCCCCCCCAAGGGGGCAGAGAACTGTTGGCCTTTTCTGCCCCCCTTGGGGGCAGATCGGCCTATTTTTTTTAGGTCCATCTGCCCCCAAGGGGGGCAGAAGCCACTTAGGCACCAGGGATTGTGTGTGTAGTGGATGGGGGGGCGCCCCCTTGGGCAAGGGTCGCTCCCCTTTGGGGGGCATGTCTTTTAGGGCCATTTCTGCCCCCCTTGAAGGCAGATTGGCTACTTTTTAGCCAGATCTGCCCCCAAGGAGGGCAGAAAACACTAGATCACCAGGGTTTTTTATTTTATGTGTATTTATGTGGGGGGGGTGCCCTCTTGGGCAAGGGGCGCCCCCCCCCAAGGGGGCAGAGAACTGTTGGCCTTTTCTGCCCCCCTTGGGGGCAAATCGGCCTATTTTTTTTAGGTCCATCTGCCCCCAAGGGGGGCAGAAGCCACTTAGGCACCAGGGATTGTGTGTGTAGTGGATGGGGGGGCGTCCCCTTGGGCAAGGGTCGCTCCCCTTTGGGGGGCATGTCTTTTAGGGCCATTTCTGCCCCCCCTTGAGGGCAGATCAGCCTATTATTTTTAGGCTGATCTGCCCCAAGGGGGGCAGAAACCACTAGAACGCCAGGGATTTTTTTTTATGTGTTTATTTTTGTGGGGGGGCGTCCCCTTGGGCATGGGGCGCCCCCCCCCCAAGGGGGGCATTGACCTGTTGGCCATTTCTGCCCCCCCTGGGGGCAGATGGGCCTATTTTTGTAGGCCCACCTGCCCCCAAGGGGGGCAGAAGCCACTTAGACACCAGGGATAGTGTGTGTGTGTGTGTTAGTGGATGGGGGGGGGCCTTGGGCAAGGGTCGCCCCCCACTTTGGGGGCACATGTACCCAGGCCATTTCTGTACCCCTTGGAGACAGATCAGCCTATTATTTTTAGGCTGGTCTGCCCCCAAGGGGGGCAGAAACCACTAGAACGCCAGGGATTTTTTTTTTTTTTTTTTTTTTGTGGGGGGGCGTCCCCTTGTTCACGGGGCGCCCCCCCAAGGGGGGCATTGACCTGTTGGCCATTTCTCCACCCCCTGGGGGCAGATGGGCCTATTTTGTTAGGCCCACCTGCCCCCAAGGGGGGCAGAAGCCACTTAGACACCAGGGATAGTGTGTGTGTGTTAGTGGATGGTGGGGGGGGGCCTTGGGCAAGGGTCGCCCCCCACTTTGGGGGCATATGTACCCAGGCCATTTCTGCACCCCTTGGAGACAGATCAGCCTATTATTTTTTGGCTGGTCTGCCCCCAAGGTGGGCAGAAACCACTAGAACACCAGGGTTTTATTTATTTATTTATTTTTTTTTGTGGGGGGGCGTCCCCTTGGTCACGGGGTGCCCCCCCAAGGGGGGCATTGACCTGTTGGCCATTTCTACACCCCCTGGGGGCAGATGGGCCTATTTTGTTAGGCCCACCTGCCCCCAAGGGGGGCAGAAGCCACTTAGACACCAGGGATAGTTTGTGTGTGTGTGTGTTAGTGGATGGGGGGGGGGCCTTGGGCAAGGGTCGCCCCCCACTTTGGGGGCACATGTACCCAGGCCATTTCTGCACCCCTTGGAGACAGATCAGCCTATTATTTTTAGGCTGGTCTGCCCCCAAGGGGGGCAGAAACCACTAGAACGCCAGGGATTTTTTTTTATTTGTTTATTTTTGTGGGGGGGCGTCCCCTTGGTCACGGGGCGCCCCCCCAAGGGGGGCATTGACCTGTTGGCCATTTCTACACCCCCTGGGGGCAGATGGGCCTATTTTCTTAGGCCCACCTGCCCCCAAGAGGGGCAGAAGCCACTTAGACACCAGGGATAGTGTGTGTGTGTGTGTGTGTGTGTTAGTGGATGGGGGGGCCTTGGGCAAGGGTCGCCCCCCACTTTGGGGGCACATGTACCCAGGCCATTTCTGCACCCCTTGGAGACAGATCAGCCTATTATTTTTAGGCTGGTCTGCCCCCAAGGGGGGCAGAAACCACTAGAACGCCAGGGATTTTTTTTTATTTGTTTATTTTTGTGGGGGGGCGTCCCCTTGGTCACGGGGCGCCCCCCCAAGGGAGGCATTGACCTGTTGGCCATTTCTACACCCCCTGGGGGCAGATGGGCCTATTTTGTTAGGCCCACCTGCCCCCAAGGGGGGCAGAAGCCACTTAGACACCAGGGATAGTGTGTGTGTGTGTGCGTGTTAGTAGATGGGGGGGGCCTTGGGCAAGGGATAGTGTTGTGTGTGTTTTTTTGTTTGTTTGAGGGCTGTCCCCTTTGGCAAGGGTCGCTCTCCATGGGGACACACTACTAAAGGTATTTTCTGGCTTCCTTGGGGCAGACAGGCCTATTTTTTTAGTAGGCCCATCTGCCCCTATGGCAGAATCCACTTAGGCACCAATTTCTAAATGTTTGATGGTGGGGTGTTTGTCAACTGAAGAAGTCTTTGCATTTGTGATAAAAAATGTTTTCCTCCTTTTTGTTCTAGTTCAAAGCTTTTGCTTTATTTGCTGTGGCTCCTTGCGGTTTTGGCGGTGGTTGACCTGCAGTTTGCACAGTTGCATGTTTTAGGTAAGTAAAAACAATTTACTCCAAAGGAGTATTGTTGCCATGCATGAATGACATGTTTGTAGGGGGTGTACTAAATGCAGGATTGTGTGTGAAATTGTCCTTAGGTTTGTGCACAATGATATTTGTTTTGTCTTATTTCTAATTTGCCTTTCTTTATTTATTTTTAGTGGGATATCATTGGTGATTGCTGTGTAGTTGCTGGTGAATCAAGCTTTTTCAGGCAAGTGAGCGGTATAGTTTTTGAGTTTATAACTCTTACTAACAAAGCTACACTTTGTTACTTGTCTTACACAGTGCTGGTTGTTGGTGGTGAATTTGTCCAGTTAATTTTAGCAGGAGAGATCATGGCTAGCCGCAGGATGACCGCTCAGCAGGTGGTTGGTATGCTTTTTGAGTCACAGTCTGATCATGACTATGAGACGGACTCTGCATCTGAGGCAGAGGAGGAAGTCAGAGATTCTGGCAGTGATGTTTCTGTTGGAGGGGAATCTTCTGATGATGAAGCCACACTCAGTGCAGATGAAGGGCCTGTTTTAGAGGAGGACATTGATGTGCCAATAGTGCAGCAACCTGGGGCCGAAAGGTTTCCCGTTATAAGACCTGATGTCTGGGTTGCCCCAAACATGGAGCAGCCAGAGTTGCCTGCCTTTACTGGTCTCCCGGGGTGTAACGCCAATACAGAGAACTTTATGCCTATCAATTTCTTTGAGTTATTCATGGATGATATGTTTTTGGAAGAGATTGTTGAGCAGACTAATTTGTATGCGGAGCAGCATTTGAGGGACAACGCTGCTAGACTTAGGCCACACTCTAGAGCTGCCCAGTGGATTCCCACAAATTTGGAGGAGTTAAAAAAGTTTTTGGGTTTGACTTTTTTGATGGGGTTGATAAGGAAGCCGTCACTGGCTTCTTATTGGTCTACTAGTCCCTTGATGGCAACAGCTATATTTCCAGCGACCATGAGTCGTAATCGGTATTTGCTTCTTCTTAGGATGCTGCATTTTGTTGACAATGCATTAGCCTTGCCACAAGATCACCCAGATTCTGACCGTCTTTTTAAGATTAGGCCTGTCCTTGATCATTTTGTAGATCGGTTTTCGGAGGTCTATGTTCCAGGCAAAGAGTTAAGTTTGGACGAGTCTTTGGTCCTCTTCAAGGGTCGTTTGGTTTTTAGGCAGTACATTCCTAGCAAAAGGGCACGATATGGAATTAAATTGTATATGCTGTCTGAAAGTAGTACAGGATATGTGTATAGTTTCCGTGTGTACACTGGTAGGGATTCCAATATTGACCCCCCTGGTTGTCCTCCCACTTTTGGAGTTACTGAGAAAATTGTGTGGGATCTTGGTAGGTGACTGTTCAATAAAGGTCACCATTTGTATGTAGATAACTTCTACACTGGTGTGCAATTGTTCAAGGAATTGTTTAGAGTGGACACAGTTGCTTGTGGCACAATCCGTTCTAACCGGAAAGGCAATCCAAGGGAGCTTGTCTGTAAAAAACTTGAGAGAGGACAGTGCTGTGCCTTGCGGAACGAGGAGCTGCTAGCTTTGAGATTTTCAGACAAGAGGGATGTCTACATGCTAAGTACCATCCATGATGAGAGTACTTCCCCTGTGACTGTTTGGGGCCAGGTTGCTGAAGTGCGCAAACCTGTGTGCATTTTAGATTATAATAAGCACATGGGAGGTGTAGATAGAGTTGACCAGAGGTTGGAACCTTATACTGCTATTCGTAAGTCTTACGTTTGGTATAAGAAGTTAGCACTTCACCTCTTCCACTTAGCAACCTTCAATGCTTTTATTGTGTTTAGGGATAGGTCTCCAGAGTCAAAGATGACATTTGTGAAATTTCAGGAGTCAGTGATAGAGAGCCTTATTGTAGTGGAACAGGCCAGAGTTCCTAGAGAAGCAGTGGTGGAGGATGTGGCTAGATTGAAAGATCGCCATTTTGCTGAGCACATTCCTCCCACATCCAAAAAAGACTTTCCAGCTAAGAAATGTAGAGTGTGTTTTCGAAGAGGTATCCGGAGGGAGACTCGAATGTACTGCCCAGATTGTCCTTCAAAGCCTGGGCTGTGTGTCGGAGCTTGTTTTAAGAATTACCACACCCAGAAGAATTTCTGGGAACAACCATGAGTGTAAACTCATGTCTGTTTTGTATTTTCATGTGTTTAGTTTCATGGTTAGCATTTCTGTCATGTTCTTAGTTAGAGCTTTTGTGTTTGTAGTTTTGTAATTCTTTCTACTTAGTTAGGGGTTCCTCTGTTAAAAAAAAAAAAAATTATGCCATTTTGTGTGGAGTGGGGCTTGGCTGAGAGTGTACATATTGACTTGCTGTTGGCTACTGCAACACACTGCCAGCCAAACACCAGTCCACATACTCCCATCAGCTGGTGTGATTGTTGTATCAGGCATGTGGGCGTATGTAAGTGATGGGCCCTTGAGTGGCGCTGTCTGTCGATGTGAGTGTTGTAATGTGCTGGGCCCGTGGCTGGCGGTGTGAATGGCCTTGTGTGTGTCATGTATGAAAGTTGTGTGAATGGACTGTAAAGCGGTTGGTGCCTTGTCGCGGCTTTACAGCTCACGAGCTGTGAGTCATTGGTTCAGTTTTTTGCCTTTCAGTTACTAACAGTGCATTTCATTTTTGTGAAAGCTCTTGTTAGTAAAATTTGATCCACTGAACCATCACTCACCCTCGTGCCAAATCCAACCAGTATGTGTGGTAAAAATGACAAAACCTGCTCCGCTGTAATCAGGCGTCGCAGCACACCTGTGACACGCTAGGTGCCTCAGGTGGGACCCCGATGATGAAGCATGCCACCAACTTGGTTGGTGGGTGAGGGGTCTTTTTCACATAACCTAAGTGTGTTTCTTTTCTAAATTTTAGTGTTTGGCACATCACGGACGTATGTGGGCACATCAAAACGATATATTACAAAACTACCTGTGTTTGGGGGGGAGAGGGCACCTATGTTTTTGGTCCTGTGTGCGGCCTTCATCTAGGGAAACCTACCAAACCCAGACATTTTTTAAAACTAGACACCCCAAGGAGTCCAGGGAGGTGTGGCTTGCGTGGATCCCCCAACATTTTCTTACCCAGACTCCTCTGTAAACCTCAAAATGTGCTTAAAAAAGCATATTTTCCTTACTTTTCTTCGTAGGATCACCACTCCAGCACAAAACTCCTACTCCCCAGTGTTCCCCTCAGTCTCCCAAGTAAAATGACACCTCACTTATGTGGGTCCCCAAAGCAGAGTCAGTCTAAAGATGTATAAAAGAATATGTCCTTATAAACTTGCTGTGCTATCCCCTCTATCTCTACAAGTTTTGGGCCTTATTCTGTTGCAGGCACCTGGCCCACCCACACAAGTGAGGTATCATTTTTATCGGGAGACTTGGGGGAACGCTGGGTGGAAGGAAATTTGTGGCTCCACTCAGATTCCAGAACTTTCTGTCACCGAAATGTGTGGAAAATGTGTTTTTTTAGACAGAATTTTAGGTTTGCAAAGGATTCTGGGTAACAGAACCTGGTCAGAGCCCCGCAAGTCACCCCATCTTGGATTCCCCTAGGTCTCTAGTTTTCAAAAATGCACAGGTTTGGTAGGTTTCCCTAGGTGCCGGCTGAGCTAGAGGCCAAAATCTACAAGTAGGCACTGTTTTCAATGAAAAAATGTTATGTGTCCACGTTGCGTTTTGGGGTGACTCCTGTCGCGGGCGCTAGGCCTACCCACACAAGTGAGGTATCATTTTTATCGGGAGACGTGGAGGAACGCTGGGTGGAAGGAAATTTGTGGCTCCACTCAGATTCCAGAACTTTCTGTCACCGAAATGTGTGGAAAATGCGTTTTTTTAGACAGAATTTGAGGTTTGCAAAGGATTCTGGGTAACAGAACCTGGTCAGAGCCCCGCAAGTCACCCCATCTTGGATTCCCCTAGGTCTCTAGTTTTCAAAAATGCACAGGTTTGGTAGGTTTCCCTAGGTGCCGGCTGAGCTAGAGGCCAAAATCTACAGGTAGGCACTGTTTTCAATGAAAAAATGTGATGTGTCCACGTTGCGTTTTGGGGTGACTCCTGTCGCGGGCGCTAGGCCTACCCACACAAGTGAGGTATCATTTTTATCGGGAGACGTGGAGGAACGCTGGGTGGAAGGAAATTTGTGGCTCCACTCAGATTCCAGAACTTTCTGTCACCGAAATGTGTGGAAAATGCGTTTTCTTAGACAGAATTTGAGGTTTGCAATGGATTCTGGGTAACAGAACCTGGTCCGAGCCACACAAGTCACCCCATCTTGGATTCCCCTAGGTCTCTAGTTTTCAGAAATGCACAGGTTTGGTAGGTTTCCCTAGGTGGCGGCTGAGCTACAGGCCAAAATCTACAAGTAGGCACTGTTTTCAATGAAAAAATGTTATGTGTCCACGTTGCGTTTTGGGGTGACTCCTGTCGCGGGCGCTAGGCCTACCCACACAAGTGAGGTATCATTTTTATCGGGAGACGTGGAGGAACGCTGGGTGGAAGGAAATTTGTGGCTCCACTCAGATTCCAGAACTTTCTGTCACCGAAATGTGTGGAAAATGCATTTTTTTAGACAGAATTTGAGGTTTGCAAAGGATTCTGGGTAAAAGAACCTGGTCAGAGCCCCGCAAGTCACCCCATCTTGGATTCCCCTAGGTCTCTAGTTTTCAAAAATGCACAGGTTTGGTAGGTTTCCCTAGGTGCCGGCTGAGCTAGAGGCCAAAATCTACAGGTAGGCACTGTTTTCAATGAAAAAATGTGATGTGTCCACGTTGCGTTTTGGGGTGACTCCTGTCGCGGGCGCTAGGCCTACCCACACAAGTGAGGTATCATTTTTATCGGGAGACGTGGAGGAACGCTGGGTGGAAGGGAATTTGTGGCTCCACTCAGATTCCAGAACTTTCTGTCACCGAAATGTGTGGAAAATGCGTTTTCTTAGACAGAATTTGAGGTTTGCAATGGATTCTGGGTAACAGAACCTGGTCCGAGCCACACAAGTCACCCCATCTTGGATTCCCCTAGGTCTCTAGTTTTCAGAAATGCACAGGTTTGGTAGGTTTCCCTAGGTGGCGGCTGAGCTACAGGCCAAAATCTACAGGTAGGCACTTTGCAAAAAACACCTCTGTTTTCCTTCAAAAATTTGGCTGTGTCCACGTTGCGCTTTGGGGCATTTCCTGTCACGGGCGCTAGGCCTACCCACACAAGTGAGGTATCATTTTTATCGGGAGACGTGGGGGAACGCTGGGTGGAAGGAAATTCGTGGCTCCTCTCAGATTCCAGAACTTTCTGCCACAGAAATATGAGGAACATGTGTTTTTTTAGCCAAATTTTGAGGTTTGCAATGGATTCTGGGTAACAGAACCTGGTCCGAGCCACACAAGTCACCCCATCTTGGATTCCCCTAGGTCTCTAGTTTTCAGAAATGCACAGGTTTGGTAGTTTCGCTAGGTGGCGGCTGAGCTACAAGCCAAAATCTACAGGTAGGCACTTTGCAAAAAACACCTCTATTTTCCTTCACAAATTTGGATGTGTCCACGTTGCGCTTTGGGGCGTTTCCTGTCGCGGGCGCTAGGCCTACCCACACAAGTGAGGTATCATTGTTATCGGGAGACGTGGGGGAACGCTGGATGGAAGCAAATTGGTGGCTCCTCTCAGATTCCAGAACTTTCTGCCACAGAAATGTTAGGAACATGTGTTTTTTTAGCCAAATTTTGAGGTTTGCAAAGGATTCTGGGTAACAGAACCTGGTCCGAGCCACACAAGTCACCCCATCTTGGATTCCCCTAGGTCTCTAGTTTTCAGAAATGCACAGGTTTGGTAGGTTTCCCTAGGTGGCGGCTGAGCTACAGGCCAAAATCTACAGGTAGGCACTTTGCAAAAAACACCTCTGTTTTCCTTCAAAAATTTGGCTGTGTCCACGTTGCGCTTTGGGGCATTTCCTGTCACGGGCGCTAGGCCTACCCACACAAGTGAGGTATCATTTTTATCGGGAGATGTGGGGGAACGCTGGATGGAAGGAAATTTGTGGCTCCTCTCAGATTCCAGAACTTTCTGCCACAGAAATGTTAGGAACATGTGTTTTTTTAGCCAAATTTTGAGGTTTGCAAAGGATTCTGGGTAACAGAACCTGGTCCGAGCCACACAAGTCACCCCATCTTGGATTCCCCTAGGTCTCTAGTTTTCAGAAATGCACAGGTTTGGTAGGTTTCCCTAGGTGGCGGCTGAGCTACAAGCCAAAATCTACAGGTAGGCACTTTGCAAAAAACACCTCTGTTTTCCTTCACAAATTTGGATGTGTCCACATTGCGCTTTGGGGCGTTTTCTGTCGCGGGCGCTAGGCCTACCCACACAAGTGAGGTATCATTTTTATCGGGAGACGTGGAGGAACGCTGGGTGGAAGGAAATTCGTGGCTCCACTCAGATTCCAGAACTTTCTGTCACCGAAATGTGTGGAAAATGCGTTTTCTTAGACAGAATTTGAGGTTTGCAATGGATTCTGGGTAACAGAACCTGGTCCGAGCCACACAAGTCACCCCATCTTGGATTCCTCTAGGTCTCTAGTTTTCAGAAATGCACAGGTTTGGTAGGTTTCCCTAGGTGGCGGCTGAGCTACAGGCCAAAATCTACAGGTAGGCACTTTGCAAAAAACACCTCTGTTTTCCTTCAAAAATTTGGCTGTGTCCACATTGCGCTTTGGGGCATTTCCTGTCACGGGCGCTAGGCCTACCCACACAAGTGAGGTATCATTTTTATCGGGAGACGTGGGGGAACGCTGGGTGGAAGGAAATTCGTGGCTCCTCTCAGATTCCAGAACTTTCTGCCACAGAAATGTGAGGAACATGTGTTTTTTTAGCCAAATTTTGAGGTTTGCAATGGATTCTGGGTAACAGAACCTGGTCCGAGCCACACAAGTCACCCCATCTTGGATTCCCCTAGGTCTCTAGTTTTCAGAAATGCACAGGTTTGGTAGGTTTCGCTAGGTGGCGGCTGAGCTACAAGCCAAAATCTACAGGTAGGCACTTTGCAAAAAACACCTCTATTTTCCTTCACAAATTTGGATGTGTCCACGTTGCGCTTTGGGGCGTTTCCTGTCGCGGGCGCTAGGCCTACCCACACAAGTGAGGTATCATTGTTATCGGGAGACGTGGGGGAACGCTGGATGGAAGGAAATTTGTGGCTCCTCTCAGATTCCAGAACTTTCTGCCACAGAAATGTTAGGAACATGTGTTTTTTTAGCCAAATTTTGAGGTTTGCAAAGGATTCTGGGTAACAGAACCTGGTCCGAGCCACACAAGTCACCCCATCTTGGATTCCCCTAGGTCTCTAGTTTTCAGAAATGCACAGGTTTGGTAGGTTTCCCTAGGTGGCGGCTGAGCTACAGGCCAAAATCTACAGGTAGGCACTTTGCAAAAAACACCTCTGTTTTCCTTCAAAAATTTGGCTGTGTCCACGTTGCGCTTTGGGGCATTTCCTGTCACGGGCGCTAGGCCTACCCACACAAGTGAGGTATCATTTTTATCGGGAGACGTGGGGGAACGCTGGATGGAAGGAAATTTGTGGCTCCTCTCAGATTCCAGAACTTTCTGCCACAGAAATGTTAGGAACATGTGTTTTTTTAGCCAAATTTTGAGGTTTGCAAAGGATTCTGGGTAACAGTACCTGGTCCGAGCCACACAAGTCACCCCATCTTGGATTCCCCTAGGTCTCTAGTTTTCAGAAATGCACAGGTTTGGTAGGTTTCCCTAGGTGGCGGCTGAGCTACAAGCCAAAATCTACAGGTAGGCACTTTGCAAAAAACACCTCTGTTTTCCTTCACAAATTTGGATGTGTCCACGTTGCGCTTTGGGGCGTTTCCTGTGGCGGGCGCTAGGCCTACCCACACAAGTGAGGTATCATTTTTATCGGGAGACGTGGGGGAACGCTGGGTGGAAGGAAATTCGTGGCTCCTCTCAGATTCCAGAACTTTCTGCCACAGAAATGTGAGGAACATGTGTTTTTTTAGCCAAATTTTGAGGTTTGCAGAGGATTCTGGGTAACAGAACCTGGTCCGAGCCACACAAGTCACCCCCTCTTGGATTCCCCTAGGTCTCTAGTTTTCAGAAATGCACAGGTTTGGTAGGTTTCCCTAGGTGGCGGCTGAGCTACAAGCCAAAATCTACAGGTAGGCACTTTGCAAAAAACACCTCTGTTTTCCTTCACAAATTTGGATGTGTCCACGTTGCGCTTTGGGGCGTTTTCTGTCGCGGGCGCTAGGCCTACCCACACAAGTGAGGTATCATTTTTATCGGAAGACGTGGGGGAACGCTGGGTGGGAGGAAATTAGTGGCTCCTCTCAGATTCCAGAACTTTCTGCCACAGAAATGTGAGGAACATGTGTTTTTTTAGCCAAATTTTGAGGTTTGCAATGGATTCTGGGTAACAGAACCTGGTCCGAGCCACACAAGTCACCCCATCTTGGATTCCCCTAGGTCTCTAGTTTTCAGAAATGCACAGGTTTGGTAGGTTTCCCTAGGTGGCGGCTGAGCTACAGGCCAAAATCTACAGGTAGGCACTTTGCAAAAAACACCTCTGTTTTCCTTCAAAAATTTGGCTGTGTCCACGTTGCGCTTTGGGGCGTTTCCTGTCGCGGGCGCTAGGCCTACCCACACAAGTGAGGTATCATTTTTATCGGGAGACGTGGGGGAACGCTGGGTGGAAGGAAATTCGTTGCTCATCTCAGATTCCAGAACTTTCTGCCACAGAAATGTGAGGAACATGTGTTTTTTTAGCCAAATTTTGAGGTTTGCAAAGGATTCTCGGTAACAGAACCTGGTCCGAGCCACACAAGTCACCCCATCTTGGATTCCCCTAGGTCTCTTGTTTTCAGAAATGCACAGGTTTGGTAGGTTTCCCTAGGTGGCGGCTGAGCTACAAGCCAAAATCTACAGGTAGGCACTTTGCAAAAAACACCTCTGTTTTCCTTCACAAATTTGGATGTGTCCACATTGCGCTTTGGGGCGTTTTCTGTCGCGGGCGCTAGGTCTACCCACACAAGTGAGGTATCATTTTTATCGGGAGACGTGGGGGAACGCTGGGTGGAAGGAAATTCGTGGCTCCTCTCAGATTCCAGAACTTTCTGCCACAGAAATATGAGGAACATGTGTTTTTTTAGCCAAATTTTGAGGTTTGCAAAGGATTCTGGGTAACAGAACCTGGTCCGAGCCACACAAGTCACCCCATCTTGGATTCCTCTAGGTCTCTAGTTTTCAGAAATGCACAGGTTTGGTAGGTTTCCCTAGGTGGCGGCTGAGCTACAAGCCAAACTCTACAGGTAGGCACTTTGCAAAAAACACCTCTGTTTTCCTTCAAAAATTTGGCTGTGTCTACGTTGCGCTTTGGGGCGTTTCCTGTCGCGGGCGCTAGGCCTACCCACACAAGTGAGGTATCATTTTTATCGGGAGACGTGGGGGAATGCTGGGTGGAAGGAAATTTGTGGCTCCTCTCAGATTCCAGAACTTTCTGCCACAGAAATATGAGGAACATGTGTTTTTTTAGCCAAATTTTGAGGTTTGCAAAGGATTCTGGGTAACAGAACCTGGTCCGAGCCACACAAGTCACCCCGTCTTGGATTCCCCTAGGTCTCTAGTTTTCAGAAATGCACAGGTTTGGTAGGTTTCCCTAGGTGGCGGCTGAGCTAGAGGCCAAAATCTACAGGTAGGCACTTTGCTAAAAACAGCTCTGTTTTCTGTGATGTGTCCACGTTGTGTTTTGGGGCATATCCTGTCGCGGGCGCTAGGCCTACCCACACAAGTGAGGTATCATTTTTATCGGGAGACTTGGGGGAACATAGAATAGCAAAACAGGTGTTATTGCCCCTTGACTTTCTCTACATTTTTTCCTTCCAAATGTAAGACAGTGTGTAAAAAAGACATCTATTTGAGAAATGCCCTGTAATTCACATACTAGTATGGGCACCCCGGAATTCAGAGATGTGCAAATAACCACTGCTTCTCAACACCTTATCTTGTGCCCATTTTGGAAATACAAAGGTTTTCTTGATAGCTATTTTTTACTCTTTATATTTCAGCAAATGAATTGCTGTATACCCGGCATAGATTGAAAACCCACTGCAGGGTGCAGGTCATTTATTGGCTCTGGGTACCTATAGTTCTTTATGAACCTATAAGCCCTATATATCCCCGCAACCAGAAGAGTCCAGCAGACGTAACGGTATATTGCTTTTGAAAATCTGACATTGCTGGAAAAAGTTACAGAGTAAAACGTAGAGAAAAATTGATGTTTTTTTCACCTCAATTTCAATATTTTTCTTTTTCAGTTGTTATTTTCTGTAGGAAACCCTTGTAGGATCTACACAAATTACCCCTTGCTGAATTCAGATTTTTGTCTACTTTTCAAAAATGTTGCGGTTTCTGGGATCCAGCATTGGTTTCATGCCCATTTCTGTCACTGACTGGAAGGAGGCTGAAAGCACAAAAAATGGTAAAAATGGGGTATGTCCCAGTAAAATGCCAAAATTGTGTTGAAAAATTGGGTTTTCTGATTCAAGTCTGCCTGTTCCTGAAAGCTGGGAAGCTGGTGATTTTATCACCGCAAACCCTTTGTAGATGCCCTTTTCAGGGAAAAAACCACAAGCCTTCTTCTGCAGCCCATTTTTCCCATTTGTTTGAAAAAAACAAAATTTTCACTGTTTTTTGGCTAATTTCTTGGCCTCCTTTTGGGGAACCCACAAAGTCTGGGTACCTCTAGAATCCCTAGGATGTTGGAAAAAAAGGACGCAAATTTGGCGTGGGTAGCTTATGTGAACAAAAAGTTATGAGGGCCTAAGCGCGAACTGCTCCAAATAGCCAAAAAAAGGCTCGGCACAGGAGGGGGAAAAGGCCTGGCAGCGAAGGGGTTAAGTTAGTTCAGCATCTATAAGACGTGCGCCCCAATTTTCACTTAACCCCGCACCACACGCCCATTCGTTCATAACTGCATTGTAAGGTGCTTTTTCCCAACCTGGTATGTCATTTGACACTTTGGAAACTGTCTTTGATTTTTTTTGCCAAACATGTTCACATTTTGATCTTTTACTTTGAAAATCCTGCAGAGAGACGCCAAGTTGTGTTGCTCTACTTTAAACTAAGTGGAAATGATGCCAAAGAATGCAGCACTCTTAGTCTGAGTAAAGAATTTATTAAGGCACTACCCAGATATCAAATAAAAGCACAGGAAAATATGAACATAAGCACTCAACATGAATACTGTGAAACATGTGTATATGCCAAAATACAATGCCAAATATCATTAAACAATGATAGGCAGAAAATGTGCAATACATCAACAGTGATGGCTGTACTTGGTCTGTGTCGAAAACATGCAAAGGAACGGGCCCGCCCCAATGCGCATTCCCAAGACAGAGCTGTACTTTTCCTTGATGAAAACATTCCCAGGCTGAGACTCTCTCATCATGTCTACCTTCCACAGCCCCCATATTGTGTTCCAGCACGGTGTAACCCGCTGCTGGTGAGAAAAGCACAAACACGTTCTGTGTGGAAAACAAGCTTGGTGTGGAAAAACCATGTGCCGCCACTGTGACGGCACCTGAAGCTAAGGACAAAAATTGAGTCAGTGGTCAAGATGGAGCACACAGCATTACACTGTGTTGCATTTTGTTTCGTTTCTTATCACACGTGCTAGGCTCATCTACACAAGTGGGGTACCATTTTTATTGGGAGACATGTTGGAATGCCGGGTAGTACGGCATTTGTGTCTCTCTGCAGATTCCAGAACTTTCCCTCACAGAAATGTGAGGAAAACGTACAATTTTAGCCAAAGTTTGCGGTTTGGAGGAGCATCTGAGTAAGAAAACCTTGTGAGATACACACAAGTTATCACACCCAGGACTTTGCAGAGTGCCTAGTTTTTTTAAATGTCTAATCTTGGTAAGCTTCCCTGCGTTGCGGTTCAAACTCCACAGCAAACCAAATTGCAAAAAAGGGTTGTTTTTGAGTGGAAAAATTTGATGTCTCAATTTGCATTTTGGGCTTTTTCCTTTAGCGGGCGCTAAGCCCACCCATACATTAAGGGTTGCCATTTTTATCAGAGACATGTGCAAACTGTAGATGGTAGGAAATATGTGGATCCCTGCAGATTCCAGAACCTTCCTTCTCAGAAATGTGAGGTAAATGTGTACTTTTATCCAATGTTTGAGGTTTGCAACGGCTTTTGTTAGACCTTGTTAGATTCATACAAGTATCACCACATCAGACTCAGCCTGGTGTCTAGTTTTCAGAAATGTCTAGGTATTTTTGGTTTCCCTGGGTGCCAGCTGAGCTAGTGCCCAAAATCCACAGCTACACAAACTGGAAGTAAAGGCTGGTTTTGAGTGGAAAAATGTGATGTGTCTGTGCTGTGTTTTTGGCAGTTTTCATTTGGGAACACTAGGCCCATCCACACAAGTGGGGTACCATTTTTGTCAGGAAATGTGTGGGGATAGTAGGTGGTAGGAAATCTGTGGATTCCTGCAGATACCAGAGCTTTCTCTCTCAGAAATGTGATGTCAATGTGTGCTTGTATCCAAAGGTTGAGATTTGCAAGGGCTTCTGAGTAAAAAAAAAAAACCTCATGAGATCCATGCAAGTTACCTTGGACTCTCCCAGGTGCCACTCTGGACTTCTTCTGTGTCTAGTTTTCAGAAATGCCTGGATTTGTTAGGTGTATCAGGGTCAAAGCTCAGCTAGAACCCAAGATCCACAGCTACCCAAATTGTTAAAAAAAAAAGTGTTGATTTTGCTGGGGAATTGTGAAGTTGCCAGCACAAGTAGGGTACCATTTTGAACGCAAGTAGTGGGGGAAACAGAATAGTGGAATATTTGTCATTATCAATTGGACTTCTCTACGTTTGTGGCTTCCAGATGTAAGCCAGGATGCAAGAACTAAGACATTTTGTAAAATTTCCTCTGAAATGCAAGATAACATGGGTTTCCAAAAATTAAGTAGAGTACAAATAACCAATGTTCCTAAACTTAGGGCCTGATTTAGATTTCGGTGGATGGTTACTCAGTCACAACGGTGACAGGCCATCCGCCGAAATATAAATACCATAATATCCAATGGGCTTTATATTTCAGTGGACAGGTTATCCGTCTCCATTGTGATGGAGTGACCATCCCCCAAAATCTAAATCAGGCCCTTAGGGCCTAATTATGATTTTGACGGACGGGATAACCCTTCCATCAAACTCCCGACAGGGTG
The DNA here is from genome assembly GCF_031143425.1 of Pleurodeles waltl. Taxonomy (NCBI): domain Eukaryota; kingdom Metazoa; phylum Chordata; class Amphibia; order Caudata; family Salamandridae; genus Pleurodeles; species Pleurodeles waltl. The sequence continues at coordinate 295,991,565 of NC_090443.1, read as the reverse complement.
GCTGCCGCCGTAGTGGAGACCACCTCGCCTGCCCTATTAGTTATTTCCCGCTAGGCTGATAGATGAAAACTGAGGTTTCCGCCCGTAAGCCTAGCAGGAAACAGACAGCAGCATTGTCTCCAGCTCGAAATCGAGCCGGCGCCAATGCTGACGCCTGCAGGGTGCACTAGCACCCTCGCAATGTTCACTGTATGCAGAGCAGACACTGAAAATTGCGAGGGTGCTGGGCAGGGGAACCCCTGCACTGCCCATGCCAAGTGCATGGGCAGTGCAGCCCGCCCCCCCACCCCTCCCCCGGGCCGCCAGCACCTGTTCTCCACCAGCCTTTTCATGGCGGTAAAACCGCCATGAGATGGTGTCATAATCCGCAGGGCAGAGTTGCATGCAGCGCTGCCCTGACGGATTGCGACCTTCAACCACCGTCAACCCGTCGGGCTCACCGATCCCAGCGGAGACGGCGGAACCCTGGCGGTCTGACCGTCCGGGTCTTAATGTGGTGGTCCTGCCCGCCACCATGAGGCTGGCAGTCTTAAGACCGCCAGCCTTGTAATGAGGTCCTTAGTGTCTAGTGTTTATTTAAAAAATACATAGGTTTCCTTCATACCAATTTTTCATAAGAATGGCTTTCTAGTGGGTAGACAATGATTTTTCTTTCTGTACCAACTATCAACCAAAACATCACCGACTATATATCTCCACAACTAGAAGGGTCTCTTGGACGTAACAGTATATCGCTTTGGTAAATCAGCCATCTTCACAAGAAGTTATAGGCAATGTCACAAATGACTATTTTTCCAACTCATTTTCATATATATTTTTTTTTTTTAAACATTTATTTTTGTGGAGGGGGGGGGAGCATTAAAGTACCTAGATAAACGCCCCCTTGCTGAACTCAGAATGTTGTCTATTTTTCCTGAATTATGTAGCTTTCTGAGATCAGCCATGGTTTTAACACCTGTCTCCACCACAAACTGCAAGTAGGCCGAAACCACAGAAATTAGGAAACATTGAGTGCCTCTCAGAAAAATACAAAACTGGTGGTAAAAAAATGTATTTTCAATACAACTCTGCTTGGTAGCAAATATAGGTAGATGATGATTCTAGCACATAAAACCTTTTGCTGAAGACATTTTTAGGAACAAAAAAGCATATGTTTTCTTGCACAGCATTTAGTTATATTTTGGCAATTTTCTTGGTTACCTCCGGTGGACTCTACGTTATGATGTTGGACACAAACTTGACATTGATGCCTTTGTGGGAAAAAAAAAAACTTATGAAGGTTTAAATCTGAGCTACCCTCTACATACAGAAAAAGGCTTGACAGCATGGGGTGAGGAAGCCCTAGCAGTCAAGAGGTTAAACTATTGGGGGTCACACCATGCCTTTTACTTTGGTTATTGTAGTTTTTTAGTACATTATGACATTGAGGCTGAGCTACTGTTAAAACAAAGTGAAGGACGGTTCAGCATACATTTCACCAAGTTCCCCACTGAGTCCACATCCAGTGTAATTAAAACTCAGACAGGAAAAGCTAGGACATTTTAATTTGATTGCAGTCTCCTATTTTGTTGCCAGTCCTTCTATGTTCATGGATCTTCTGAATTGCCATCAGCAGTTAAGGGGACTCCTAGAGGTAGAAATGTCTGTGTATGTAATGACCAGCTTTACAAGAAATACTTAGAAGAGATAATACAGAAAAGAAATGTCAACAAATGATTTATTGTTCCCTTTATCGAATAAAAGTATTACTTTTTATGAGCTGATTGTTACTTTGAGAGACATATTTTAAGGCAGTTTATTTAATTATACAATTATTTTGTGCACTATTCCTACTGCTTGCGAAAATTCCACTGTTTCTAACAGGTTGGTCTTGTTTTTCCTAGCGGTGGGCGAGCCAATGAAAGCTTGAGCCAGGCTCAATCCTGAAGCCTAGCTCTGGCTCAGCTCGAGGTCCTGTTGGAACCTCGAGCCTAAAAACAAGCCAAGCTTTCATGTGGCTTCCGCCTGACTGCCTTCCTCCCTCTTCCCAGGATGAAGCATTACTGCCAGAGTTGCTAACTTTGAAACTGGGGAACAAGGTTTGAGCCTCTGTGTTGGCTCAACATCCAGTGATTCTGGGCACATTACTTAATTTCCCCATGCCTATAAGCATGCATGTGAACATGTGCTCATGTAAAGTACTCCAATACCTCCGGGTCACTTTTGCGCTCTATTTAAAAACTGCAGAAAATCATACAAGGCAACATTTTAATACGGGAAAGTGGGAGATTTAAAAAAATTAATCGGGAGAGTATATTTCTCCCATTGACTTTTATTAAAGCAAAGGCAATCTTGAGTGGGAGACATCCAAACTAAAGCCATATTTGGCTTCAAAAATCAGGAATTTGAATCGGGTCTACATAGCTGGCAGGTTTTCATGTTGCTTCTGTGTGACATTTTCATAATTTCAGTGTAATCATGAGTGACATTCAGCACCTATGAGTGACACTTTCTCATGTGCAAAATCACGCAATGAAGAAGAGGGAAATATATAAATATCAGAAATGACACCCATTTGAGCAACAAGAAACTCTAAGGAGATCTTAAAACTACTGCATAGCACCAGAAATGGAAGTGTACTAACCTAGTAAAATGCAGTAACCCACAGCTAATCCTCATAAAATGCAATGTTGCCAAAATGCATGGTTCATGTTCTTTTATGAAAACTGTCACTAGACAAAACGTTGATCCTGCTCCAGCACTCCAATATTCACCAGAGTTATCATGACATTTTTATTGTTGCATGAAAACTCCTGGACACACAAAGTATTCGGCCCCACTGCCAGTTGGTTTTAAACCCTTGTTATTTAAACAAAGCACCCTCCACCCCTCAGGTGGCCACCAGGTGCAGTGTGCGACAGACGTTCCACAAGTTAACAAAACAGATCTCATCTGTGTGAGAAAAGCAGCAACTCACAGCTATCCTCATAAAATACACAATTCTTCTAATATGTGTGGTTCATATTTTTGTAGCAGAGATATTAACCCTATGAGTTGCTGAAAACTGCCTCTAAACGAAACACTGATCACGCAAGGAACATTTATATTCACTGAGTTATCTTGACATTTTAATTGTGTGAACCAGGTGCCCACCTTGTGACAGAATTTAGTTGCACAAGTAAACAAAAGCAGGGTTTGTGAGAATTTAAAAGCAGTGACTCACAACTATTCTCGTCATATATAGTTTAGGGGATATGCAATGGTATAGTGATGTTCTTTCAACGGGGATATTAACCTTTCTCGGTGCTGGAACATGCAGAGCGAACTGTAAGTAGCTGGCAAATTTAAATCCCCATTGCAGCATTCATTTAGTGACTTACCTTGTAACTAACTCAGAGTTACAACAGTGCTGTTGTCAAAAGTAAATTAAAAATTAGGAAGTAGATGAATCAAGATATACCAGTGGTTCAGTCAGTGACACTTACTCTGTGTCTTCTAGTGAGCGCCATGGGCCAGCTTTGACAACTCCCTGGGTGCAAAGGAAGTGTGCGTGCCGGTTCAGGGCTCGACACAAAGTGTGTTGCTTTCATTTCTGCACTGGAGTCTGCAGTGTACAGTGCAGGCACCACCACTGCGGCCACAGTCCGGGTCAGTTGCTGGTCTGAATAGAACGCCGCACGGCAGATAGGTCACTGCCAAATTTAAACTGTCTACAGTGCTACGCCCGCCGGTTCTGTGGGCGGCCCACCTATGTGTGACACGAGTGCCTATGTCTGGCTGTCTGGGCAGTAGCCATTATGCAAGACTTACTTTTGACGTCAGGCAATCTATGCTGCGGTGACGGGTAAAGGTTAACATTACTTTGTAGCCACAGAGCGCGAGCAGAGCCAGCCTGCCCCTGGGGCCTGCCACAAGCAGAGGGGACAGACCTGCATGCTGCCAGTTTAGCTTGCTCGGTCACAATGGAGCTAGAGCGCTCCCCCTTGACAGCTAATGAGGAGCTATAAACGTGTGACTGCAAATCTGGTTCAGTGATGCGGACCACAACACTGAAATGCGTTCCACTAACACCAAATGCGTGGTACTTGGCGGGGCTAGGTCTATTGGCATGTATGAGAAAATGAACTAAGGGATAAAACCTGTTGTTGGCAGGTCCCGGATAAAGAAAGACAGGATTCAGTTTGGCAAGTAATATGAGCATTTATGAATAACGGCCGGGAGGACAGCACAGCTCTAAGTCTGAAACCGTTCTCAAAATCATCAACTAAAGCAGCCCTTTTTATATACTTTTGCTACCTTGAATGCATTTTATCACTTGTCATGCATTTTGATTTAAGCGCTCACGTGGTACATTGTGTCACTGCTTACGTCAGCATGAAGCTGCATTTCTCATGAGAAAGTATCTAATTACACATTTGCAGAAAAGCGAAGGTTACATATCTGTCACGTGCACATTTACTAATAAACAGCAATACCTTTTATCTCACATTCTAAAGGCTGTCTGTAGCTCCTACTTTCCTAACTCCAGGCTTGGAGCCCTCCCCGACTGCCTGGCCTCCCTCACACAGCTGCTGACCTTCTAGCATCAAAGCTTTTACATTCCTGTCCAGAAACTCCCTTTCCTCATTAACGTGGATTTGAAATGCGTGCCTTTCCTGTAACTATATTATTGCAAGCTTCTAGGCCTTTCTACGTGTAGCTGCTTTGTGGATAACTATGCCTTTGTCTCTCTTCTCTGTCTCCTGCACTGGCCTTTTACTTGGATGCCATGAGCACTCAGGGCCTGTATTTCTCTCTGAGCATATATGATTCTGCACGTTTTCCTCCCAACTCTTGCTTTAGCAAAAATGGGCCCTCTCTTTCTATATTTTCAATAACATTCCCCCCTTTAGTTGAACTTTCAACTACTATTACACCCTCTCTACTACATTCATTCATTTGGATATATACGTGATCCTCATCCTCCTTTACGTCCCTGGCTACCCTACTAGTGAACATCCCACCTATCTTCTGGCTAACCTTCTTGCAGCATCCTACCACTAACTGAAAGGTACAGAACATCAATAACATCACCACAAGTATTGGGAATAACCCCTTAATCAGTCCTGATAACCAGGATGGTATCCATGCAAACCATCCTGAAAACCATCCATTGGGGGCACCCCCCTCGTCTGCCATCTTCTTCCACAAGTTATGTAGAGTCTGCATGGTCTCTGTGATTGTTCCATTGTCTGCATCGTTGGCATGTAAAACAGGCAGTTCCGATCTTGGCACAGACCCCACCCTCCATGGCCGTCATCAAGTCTAGCACATACCTATGTTGCATAAGCATCACTCTCACAGCCGGCATCTCTTCCTTGACTGCATTGAATCCATCTTCAGTTGCATTGATTGTCTTCATCAGTTCCCATCGTGTTATCTGCAGCCAGCGGGCCGTGGCCTTTGTTTGAACAAAGGGAAAGATGCTCCCAAAAGAACATTTGGGCATCATTAAACAACCTGTGCTCTTGTGGAATGTCTTCCCAGGTTGTAGTACCCATATACTCTGCATACCTCTTTTTCCGATGACGCAATAAATTTGTTGGACGGCTCATGGGGTGATCATATAACTTTGAGATGTCCTCCCCTGGAATCACCAGGGAGGGGGTGTGCACAGTTACTAAGGAACAGAGACCTTTCCATCCGGAAGGAAGTCGCAAATACAGCCATTCTCCGCATTGCCAATAATAGTCCATCAGACTGGAGGTGCCCCATTGCATATCAGCATTGTACTCTGTGGTGATGCAATTGATGTTCCTTCCCACAGGGACTGTTCCATTCCCTCTGAAACATAAAAAGAAAACAATTGGTGTTCTACCTGCTCGGAGAGTTGTTGGTGTTTCCACCCAAGTTAATCTAGATATATTTTCATCCCATATAGCCTGACACTTCTTCTGGGTGCTATTATCAGTCTGATTTCCCTTCCAGAGAGAGAGAGAGCTCTACATCCAAATGTTGCACCGTGGTACCACTGACCATGAACATACACTGATCCATTTACTCGAAAATATGGTCTTTCCTGACAGTCTTGGGACATGGGTGAAACTGAATAATTCTTACAGAAAAGTGTAGATCTTGATATTCCCAGGAATCCCTGTTCTATTATTTTATTCTTCCAATTCCTACTTTTATACTTCAGTATTCCCGTCTCAGCCATCCTTCCTAATTTCACCACTAATTCCTTGCGATCTGTCAAGACATCTGTTATATTGGCTAATTCCTCTTCATATTGTGTGGTGTTTACTAGAAATGCTCCCTGTCTTATCTGTAAGGGCTGCATTCGTGCTCTCATCCTACAAAGGTACAAGTGCAATAAACATCGAGTAATATTTGGAAATACTTCTTTTGATGAATGTAGCCTATCTGTGTCACTAGCATGTGGAATCAAAGAACAAACAAAACATGATTCATTCGTAGTCTGCGTGCCTATCTCTGTCATGTGCTGATACCATACATTGTCTAATAAGCTAGTATGAATATTGTGAGATATATTTTCATATTTATATACTTCTCTCTGCAAGCGCTTAGTATACTGACACATTGCCATGCGTGGACTAAGATACCATTGAGAGGTAATTGCTAACATAACAAAGCATGAACAGAAAAACAAAATCGAAATACATAACTGTCCACTAGTAGTGTTGAGTAGAAGTTCTGCTGGCCTCTTTAGGAAGAACGCTGTCCTTCGTCTTTGTCTTGCTGTAAATGTTCCTGTGAAGATGGTGATGTATGACATGAAGCCGGGGACAATCGAACGTCTGATAGGTGTATCCATGGCTTCCTGCCCTCCACCTTCACCGCTGTGGGGGTGCTCTGGGTCACTAAGTAAGGGCCCTCGAACTTGCTGTCTTTCCATCGTCGCACAAAATTGCGGATGTACACTTGCTGGCCCACGGATATTGGACTGGTCTGCTGGGCTGCGTTGGTGCACTTCTCTTGTTGTGCCACCTGTTTAGAGAAGAACTTAACAGACTTCAGTAACTGAGATAGATAGCTACTCATTTCCTGTCCTAGGACTTCAGCTGTCTTTTGAGCATCTGTTCGCTGTCGAGCTATTGTTAAGGGAGTTGGCATAGGCCGTCCTGTTACTATCTGGTGAGGGGTCAAGTGATGGTCACTTCCTGGTTGGTTTCTAAGGGCATATAAGGCCAGTGATAGGCAGTACAGCCAATTCTTGTTCATGGTGACACACAGTTTACTGATTTTGTTCTTCAGCAGGCCGTTAAGGCGTTCCACAATACAATTACTTTGGGGATGATAAACAGATGACAATTTATGTTTTATTCCTAAAGAGGTGCAGATGTGCTGAAACATGGCATTAACAAAATGGGTGCCGTTATCTGAACGTATTGCTTCTGCAATTCCCCACCTAGGTATGACTTCTCGTATCAAAAAATTAGCTGCAGCTTTGGCATCATTATGTACACATGGTCCTGCTTCAATCCACCTTGAAAAGGGGCAGACTGCTACAATAAGGTATCTGTAGTTATTACATCTTTCAATCATGTCAACAAAATCTAGGTGCAAATTTTTAAATGGACCTGTTGGACTCAGTATAGTTGATGTAATTACTTTTAATGTAGGTTTTGGACTGTATTGTTGGCATACCGTGCATTCTGCAATGTACATTGTAATCATTTCAGATAACTGCGGAATGAACCAGTCTGTCTGTAATGTGGCAAGGAGGTATTCTTTGGCAGCGTGTGCAGGAAGGTGTAGTTGCTCAAGGGCAATATACAGCAGGGCTTGAGGCATCACTGGTTTGCCTGTACTTTCTTGCCTATAGATAAAATCTGTTGGTGACTGTATACACCCTCGCTGCTCCCACAGCTCCCTTTCATGAGGTAGTGCTTGTTCTTGCAATTCGCGTAAATGCAATCGTGCCCCATAAAGGTTTTTTGTAATCAGGTGTGGCTAACACTGGAGCATTTGTAATTACTTCTTTTAGCTCCAGGAAGGCTGTTTCCCTGTCATCGGTCCAGTCTACTTTATTTGCGTTTGCGGGGGACTCTTTTAAGGCAGTGAGAAGTGGTGCAATTAGGGTGGCATAATCAAATATCCACTGTCTCACATAATTGCAGGGTCCTAAAAACTTTTGCATCTGTTTAGTGGTTGTGGGCTTAGACATATTCCTAATACTCTGTACTCTGTTTGGTGTCATCCTCCTCCCTATCCTTTCTTTATGTCACTTACTGGTTATCCCCCTGGTGTCTGCACCTGTACTGGCATAGTGACGGACATTGGTGGTACAGTCACGAGTGCCCCTTCTGTACTTGGTTTCTTAAGCTTCTGTTGCACCAACTTCGCTGCGGCCCTTTCTGCTTGCTCTGTCCTCTCCTTGTCTTTTCTTGTTTTCGCTTAAAATAATGTATTATGTGGGCCTGTATTTCAGGCCACGGCTTAGCTTCTATTCCCACCACTCCATAATATCAGTGGGAAGGCCTCGCTTTAATACATTATAAAACAAAATTGCATTTTCTCCCGTATTTTCCCAGTTACATCCTACTTCCTGAATCCATCGCTCTTTTTTCCCTGTCTGTTATCTTGTGAGTATTTTAACTATGCCACTAACTTATAACAGTATTGTGTAAGGTCAGTCCTACTCAGTATTACCAGACTTCACATATATTGTTGTAAGACCGTATCTATGGACATCAGCCATGCTTATCGCTAGTCTGTGTAACACTTCTTCTATAGTGATGTCTGGGGTAGGTGAATTTATGGGTGGTCTAAGTGGATTAGTAGCAGAAGCAATGCGTGTTATCACGTTGTCATGTATGTAGATGAGTATTTGGGGTGCTCGGGGGTGCGTTGAGCCATTCATTATTTAAAGTAGTGAAGGTACAAATATCTGTGAGGAATGCATCAAGAAGAGCCTCTAATACAAGGGGTGATTGAGTTATTATTTCAAACCTCAGGGTGTTACATGGGCATGGGGGTTGACCGTGAGCCCACTTAAATACTTATTTTAGCTCAAGTGTATCTGTTTCTTGCCACAGAGAATTATTAGCCTCACTCATAGGGATTTATTATCAAGTTTTACTTGCTTTGGTGTTATTTATTCGGGCCTCCTGCGTTTTTATTTTCACTAATTACTGCCCCTTCACAGAACTCTTTAAGGGTGTCTATTGGGATGTCAAAAATATGGCAGAGATCTCGCACCCTCTCCTCTTCACTTATATCTGACTGCGTGACAACTGGAGGGGACACCTGCCACTTCTCTATAACCTGTCCTTTATGATTGTAAAACACAGTATTATTTTTATTCTCTTTTTCACTCATTACTCATAAAACGCATTTACTAGTCCCTATTGCGCCTTGCAGGTCTGCAACCAGGGGTCTGACTGTACTCAGACTCTCACTAATATTTCAGCCCTGGTCGCTTCCCCTCAAAGACGCCTTCCAGAGGTTAGTAAATCTGGGAATCTGGTGATCAGAGCAAAATGTTCACACTTTTTACTCGGTCCACTTCCCTATTTCCTACTCTAACTCCTCTGTTCTAACCGGAATATCTGTTAGGCATTCTCAAATGAATGTCTCTTCCAGGGGCTGTCCCCTAGGTAATGCACTACTTTCGTCCAGGGCTGCCCCCTGGGTAATACACTGTTGTCATCCAGGAGCTATCCCCCTGGGTAATACGCTAAAGTCTTCCAGGGGCTACCCCCCTGGGTAATACTCTAATAGTCTTCCAGGGGCTACCCCCCTGGGTAATACTCTAATAGTCTTCCAGGGGCTATCCCCCTGGGTAATACTCTAAAAGTCTTCCAGGGGCTACCCCCCTGGGTAATACTCTAAAATACTCTAAAAGTCTTCCAGGGGCTACCCACCTGGGTAATACTCTAAAAGTCTTCCAGGGGCTACCCCCCTGGGTAATACTCTAAAAGTCTTCCAGGGGCTACCCCCAGGGTAATACTCTAAATACTCTAAGAGTCTTCCAGGGGCTACCCCCCTGGGTAATACTCTAAAAGTCTTCCAGGGGCTACCCCCTGGGTAATACTCTAAATACTCTAAGAGTCTTCCAGGGGCTACCCCCCTGGGTAATACTCTAAAAGTCTTCCAGGGCCTACCCCCCTGGGTAATACTCTAAGTCTTCCAGGGGCTACCCCCCTGGGTAATACTCTAACCAGCTAGTCTTCTGGTCTGACCAGGGAATCACAGTGTAGTAATAACATACCATCAAAACATTGCTTTAACACCCTAGCTAGTCTTCCGGTCTAACCGGGAAATCACAATTTATTTTTTAGCACACAGCATAATATTGCATTAAAACATTTAAACCCCACATAAATCATGCATGCATTTTGTCATATTATAGTTGCCAAAAAGAATCATGCAATTAAAAATAATAAGGTACAAGCCCGACCTCTCTTTACCCCTTTAGGACTGCAACATCTGGAATCCCCGACTGCCTGGTTGAATAGACAGGTGTAATCTCACCTGTTTATGTTGCGCGCAGTGTTCTATTCAAGCAGTACAGACAGATTTTCCTTCAGCTGCGTCCGGAGAAGAGAAGGAGGGCTCCTGGCTCGGCTGCGCCAAATGTTGTTGGCAGGTCCCGGATAAAGAAAGACAGGATTCAGTTTGGCAAGTAATATGAGCATTTATGAATAACGGCCGGGAGGACAGCACAGCTCTAAGTCTGAAACCGTTCTCAAAATCATCAACTCAAGCAGCCCTTTTTATATACTTTTGCTACCTTGAATGCATTTTATCACTTGTCATGCATTTTGATTTAAGCGCTCACGTGGTACATTGTGTCACTGCTTTCGTCAGCATGAAGCTGCATTTCTCATGAGAAAGCATCTAATTACACATTTGCAGAAAAGCGAAGGTTACATATCTGTCACGTGCACATTTACTAATAAACAGCAATACCTTTTATCTCACGTTCTAAAGGCTGTCTGTAGCTCCTACTTTCCTAACTCCAGGCTTGGAGCCCTCCCCGACTGTCTGGCCTCCCTCACACAGCTGCTGACCTTCTAGCATCAAAGCTTTTACATTCCTGTCCAGAAACTCCCTTTCCTCATTAACGTGGATTTGAAATGCGTGCCTTTCCTGTAACTATATTATTGCAAGCTTCTAGGCCTTTCTACGTGTAGCTGCTTTGTGGATAACTATGCCTTTGTCTCTCTTCTCTGTCTCCTGCACTGGCCTTTTACTTGGATGCCATGAGCACTCGGGGCCTGTATTTCTCTCTGAGCATATATGATTCTGCACGTTTTCCTCCCAACTCTTGCTTTAGCAAAAATGGGCCCTCTCTTTCTATATTTTCAATAACAAACCAAAGCCTTACTGTAAGGAAAGGCAAAACTGTCTGATCTGTACAAAGTGAAACCAGAAAACCTGGATAAATCACTGCATGCCTGCTTAAATTATGGGATCTTAAGCAGCTTCTTTATTTCACCAAAACGTTTTAATTATCGCAATTGTAAGCACTTTCAAATATGTGAGTTTAGACTTCCAATAGTACAAAACTCGTGCTTTTAATCACTATACAGGGAGTGCAGAATTATTAGGCAAATGAGTATTTTGACCACATCATCCTCTTCATGCATGTTGTCTTACTCCAAGCTGTATAGGCTCGAAAGCCTACTTCCAATTAAGCATATTAGGTGATGTGCATCTCTGTAATGAGAAGGGGTGTGGTCTAATGACATCAACACCCTATATCAGGTGTGCATAATTATTAGGCAACTTCTTTTCCTTTGGCAAAATAGGTCAAAAGAAGGACTTGACAGGCTCAGAAAAGTAAAAAATAGAGAGATATCTTGCAGAGGGATGCAGCACTCTTAAAATTGCAAAGCTTCTGAAGCGTGATCATCGAACAATCAAGCGTTTCATTCAAAATAGTCAACAGGGTCGCAAGAAGCGTGTGGAAAAACCAAGGCGCAAAATAACTGCCCATGAACTGAGAAAAGTCAAGCGTGCAGCTGCCACGATGCCACTTGCCACCAGTTTGGCCATATTTCAGAGCTGCAACATCACTGGAGTGCCCAAAAGCACAAGGTGTGCAATACTCAGAGACATGGCCAAGGTAAGAAAGGCTGAAAGACGACCACCACTGAACAAGACACACAAGCTGAAACGTCAAGACTGGGCCAAGAAATATCTCAAGACTGATTTTTCTAAGGTTTTATGGACTGATGAAATGAGAGTGAGTCTTGATGGGCCAGATGGATGGGCCCGTGGCTGGATTGGTAAAGGGCAGAGAGCTCCAGTCCGACTCAGACGCCAGCAAGGTGGAGGTGGAGTACTGGTTTGGGCTGGTATCATCAAAGATGAGCTTGTGGGGCCTTTTCGGGTTGAGGATGGAGTCAAGCTCAACTCCCAGTCCTACTGCCAGTTCCTGGAAGACACCTTCTTCAAGCAGTGGTACAGGAAGAAGTCTGCATCCTTCAAGAAAAACATGATTTTCATGCAGGACAATGCTCCATCACACGCGTCCAAGTACTCCACAGCGTGGCTGGCAAGAAAGGGTATAAAAGAAGGAAATCTAATGACATGGCCTCCTTGTTCACCTGATCTGAACCCCATTGAGAACCTGTGGTCCATCATCAAATGTGAGATTTACAAGGAGGGAAAACAGTACACCTCTCTGAACAGTGTCTGGGAGGCTGTGGTTGCTGCTGCACGCAATGTTGATGGTGAACAGATCAAAACACTGACAGAATCCATGGATGGCAGGCTTTTGAGTGTCCTTGCAAAGAAAGGTGGCTATATTGGTCACTGATTTGTTTTTGTTTTGTTTTTGAATGTCAGAAATGTATATTTGTGAATGTTGAGATGTTATATTGGTTTCACTGGTAATAATAAATAATTGAAATGGGTATATATTTGTTTTTTGTTAAGTTGCCTAATAATTATGCACAGTAATAGTCACCTGCACACACAGATATCCCCCTAACATAGCTAAAACTAAAAACAAACTAAAAACTACTTCCAAAAATATTCAGCTTTGATATTTATGAGTTTTTTGGGTTCATTGAGAACATGGTTGTTGTTCAATAATAAAATTAATCCTCAAAAATACAACTTGCCTAATAATTCTGCACTCCCTGTATATTACTGCAGTGCTATCATGCGCCCTATTAATGGTAAAGGTTCCACATAATGAAGAAATACACTTATTTGAATTTTGAAAATACCTTTCCAATATTTTACGTGGTTTGTTGTATGATCTACATATCAAATATTTTCAGTGCTTGGCTCGTGCATAAGCTGTAAGATCCGAGCCAGTACCTTAACTAGCCTCTGCTTTCCATGTTAATTTGAGGGCCCGTCCACCTCTATTTACTTAAATATTACTCCCAATCCGCGCACGCACTCACCACTCCATCAAAAGATGGCCACCGAGTTTGCGCCACTGAATTAAGTGCATGATCGTTTCCGTCCATGCAGCGCATGCGCATGAGACTGCGCAGTCTGTGGTTGCCAGGGTAACGAAGTGGCTTGGCAGCGGCGGGAGCACTACCCAGAGGTTGCAAGGAACAGAAGAGAGAAGGGGGCACCCGCCTTCTGAAATTGACAGCCCTCCACGATGGTAAGCCTGTGGCCCCAAGTACACACTGCCACTACTGCGTCCTGCGCCCTAAATGAAAGACTAGAATTCTAGGGTGAAACAAGGCGGCTACAGCAAACTCCCAGATGGGGCTTGTTCAGGGTTATTATACAAGCTGGGATCCGTAGAGGGGTTTCGCTGGCATTTATCCATGGTTGGAGTGGGTTAATCCTGAAATCCATAATTTGTATCGGCCGTATGCATGCTCGGTCTAGGGTTGGCATCTTTAGGGCGGAGTTCAGGGTCCGTTATTAGGGCACAGACTGGGGCGTTCAGCCTTTCATCCAAAGACGAGGTCTCCCCATCGAGGTCTACGCGCTGAGATTTGAAGTGCTACACTAAGATCAGGAGTGGGTTGGTACAGGTGTACCCATGGGCCCTCGGTGGGGAGGGGCGATACCCTGTCATCGAGGGGAGACTGAAATATTGGAGTCAATGAGTGAGGTCCGAATAATGGGGCTATTAATGGCCTCATGATTAGGAACCTTTATCCTGGGATCGAAGGGGTAGGATGCTACGTGCTGATTTTTCCGGAATGTATATTTGAGATCCATAAAGGACTATCTTGGGATCTTTTAGTTATAAACCCTGCCTTTAGAGAGCGGGACGGTAAGGAGTGAGAGCTCTGTTTGGGCTCTGGGGCATCATTATCTCCAGAAAATATTTAAAGCAGGCATAATCAGCATTGCACACCCAATCAAAGCCTTTTGCTGTTGTCCGTTGTTCGCCTCTTCTGCCCCAAATGTCAACATCATCAGAACCTTAAGCGCTTTCTAGCTTCATGACATCACACAGTACTCCTGGCTATGCGTTCCACTCAAACTCACTTCCCTGATACAGTCGTCGATGGCACTGTTAGTTGCTCCTTTCCGAAAATGTATTATTTGGAATATTAAGCAGAGCCTGGTTGGAAACTAACTAGTTGGTAATTCTAGCTTCTGGATCTAGGGCTCCCCTGCAAGCCAGTATGGTTCAGTTTGAAGAGTGTGCTTTTTTTCCTCTCAGACTTTTCTAATACCCGTCTTCAAACTTTAACCTTTGAATGATTGGATGAATCCAGATTATTTTTTTAGTTGTGCTAATAAGTATGTGCAGTTAAATTGTTTTATATTTGTATTTATATAACTATTTATTATGTGATGATGCTGAAATGGGCTGTAACCTAAACAGCATTAAAGAAACTTAAACTCTTGAACCTGATATAGCTCCATCTGGCCACCTAACATACAAACGTTAAATATATTATTGAACTGTAACGGCTAATAATTAGTTACAATACATATACATTTTATAGATGGCATTGTGTTTTACAACAAAATAGTTCACCTGCATCTAAACCGCTGTACATGGGTAGCATACCACATTTATTTTGAAGTCCACCTTCTTTCCGATCCAGTCACCAACCCAACACGAAATTCAGCTTGCCTTTTAAATCATATTTTCTTCTTTAGTGCCACTAGCATAAGGGGCAGATATTCTGCTATTCTCTACCCAGGCTCAAGTACACTTACCATAGTGTATTCTTCAGCATGGCATTTATTTAGCATACTCTACCCAAAGTTTGCGCTTGTAATTGTACTCTTGTGAAGGTGAATGGGCGATACCAGGTATAGTTCACTGTTCATAGAATACCACTAATGTCGATTATTTCTGGTCCCTGTGAAATATGAGTGCAGTTCCTTCTGATTAGTTGTTAAATAAAGGTACACAATCTAACCTTGCTATGGCAATGCCCATTGTAGTTCCAGAAGGGCTTGACCCATGACAGATTTTCAGGCTAACCAATTGACTATTGTAAATTGATATTGTGTAGCAATTCTGAAAATCAGGCATTGAACCAGACTACCGCCAGGGGTTTAAGTAGAATGAAAAAAGTGTGTGGGGTGTCTCTAAAAAGCCTAAGAAGCATATTTAGGAATCCTTTCAAAGAGGAGTGGCTTGTATAATTAAACGTGTGGATTAAAACTCGAGCTTTCTGTTATTGTATCCATAACTGACATACACCTAAAATAAAGCCAAACCTATTGGCTTTACCAGTGCTTGTCTCCTGTATCAGATAAATGTGTAACAACAATGTGATGTGAAAAAATAAAATGTAAATTGTCTCATATTCTAAAAACATGTGGATGGGAATTAAACAATACTATGGTCTGTGGAATGGGTAGTACCCTAGGAAGGGCCTAAATCACTCATGTTTTTCACCTCACACCCAAAGCTCTGCAGTCTTCCTATAGCACGTAAGCCTTTTTCTCCCCACTTCTTCCTGAAATCTTCCACCTGCATATTTCTAAAATCTTACATCAACCTATCTCACATCTCATCTCATTCCTCACCTGCACCTGCACGTAATTCCCTGCACCCACTCACCTCTAAGCGTTGTATTTCGTTTTACATTTGCAATGTTATTATTTCGACAGCTGTGTACCTCCTTCACACACTTTCGCAAAAAATGACAATTACAATTGGCACACATGGCCATTGCTCTGTGCAATCAAAGGATTGGGTGAGCAGGTATTCTGGACACCTTTATGACCCGCTGACAGGCGCTTCGAGAGGCTTGCCCTTACCTCAGTGTAAGGAAATGCCTCCTTGGCATGGTTACTCCCTAACTTTTTGCCTTTGCTGATGCTAAGTTTTGATTGAAAGTGTGCTGGGACCCTGCTAACCAGGCCCCAACACCAGTGTTCTTTCCCTAAACTGTAACTTTGCTTGCACAATTGGCACAGCCCTGGCACTCAGATAAGTCCCTTGTAACTGGTACCCCGGTACCAAGAGCCCTGATGCCAGAGAAGGACTGCTGACCTACAAGCCTGCATAGAAGGAAGACGACAACTGCTTTGGCCCCAGCCCTACCGGCCTGTCTCCAACTTCGAAAACCTGCACCAGCGACGCATCCGACAGGGACCAGCGACCTCTAAAGCCTCAGAGGACTGCCCTGGACTAAAGGACCAAGAAACTCCCGTGAACAGCAGCCCTGTTCAAAACCAGCTACTTGTTTGCAACAAAGATGCAACTTTCAAAGTCTGCACGTTTCCCGTCAGAAGCGTGAGACTTCACACTCTGCACCCGATGCCCTCGGCTCGAGATTCAGAGAACCAACACCTCAGGAGGACTCCCCGGCGACTGCGAGCCCGTGAGTAACCAGAGACGACCCCCTGATCCCCCAAAGCGACGCCTGGAGAGAGAATCCAGAGGCTCCCCCTGACTGCAACTGCCTGTAACAAGGGACCCGATGCCTGGAACCAACACTGCACCGCAGCCCCAGGATCTGAAGGAACCGAACTTCAATGCAGGAGTGAACCCCAGGCGACCCCCTGCCTAGCCCAGGTGGTGGCTGTCCCGAGAAGCCCTACCCCCGTGCCTGCCTGCACCGCTAAAGTGACCCCCGGGTCCCTACATTGTTTTCTATCTGAAACTCGACGCCTGCTTTGCACACTGCACCCGGCCGCCCCTGTGCCGCTGAGGGTTTGTTTTGTGTGCCTACTTGTGTCCCCCCCCAGTACCCTACAAAATCCCCCTGGTCTGCCCCCCGTGGACGTGGGTGCTTACCTGCTGGCAGACTGGAACCAGAGCACCCCTGTTCTCCATAGGCACCTATGTATTTTGGGCACCTCTTTGACCTCTGCACCTGACCGGCCCTGAGCTGCTGGGTTGGTAATTTTGGGGTTGCCTTGAACCCCCAACGGTGGGCTGCCTATGCCCCAGAACTGAGACTTGTAAGTGTTTTACTTACCTCCTAACCTTTACTTACCTCCCCCAGGAACTGTTGATTTTTGAACTGTGTCCACTTTGAAAATAGCTTATTGCCATTTTTACAAATATTGTATATAATATTGCTTTTATTCAAAGTTCCTAAAGTATCTAAGTGAAGTACCTTGCATTTAAAGTGATTAATGTAAAACTTGAACCTGTGGTTCTTAAACTAAGAAAATATATTTTTCTATATAAAAACCTATGGGCCTGGAGTAAGTCTTTGAGTGTGTGTTCCTCATTTATTGCCTGTGTGTGTAGAACAAATGCTTAACACTACCCTCTGATAAGCCTACTGCTCAACCACACTACCACAAAATAGAGCATTAGAAATATCTAATTTTGTCACTATCTTACCTCTAACGGGAACCCTTGGACTCTGCACACTATCTCTTACTTTGAAATAGTATATACAGAGCCAGCTTCCTACATTGGTGGATCAGCGGTGGGATCTAAGACTTTGCATTTGCTGGAGTACTCAGCCAATACCTGATCAGACGACTTAGGTCCTCATTGCAACCCTTGCGGTTGGTGTTAAAGTAGCGGTAATACCGCCAACAGGCTGGTGAAAAAAAAAATGAGATTACGACCGTGGCGGAAACCGCCAACATAGACAGCCACTTTAACACTCCGACTGTCACGGTGGTACAAACAACAGCGTGGCGGACACCGCCAACAGACAGGCGGTAGACAATGTACCGCCCACCCTTTCACAACACAGCTATCCAACACCTTTTCCGGGGCGGAACCAACGCAAATAAAAACACGGCAGAAACAGTACACAGAAGGGAAAACACTCACCTCTCCACACCCCACGAGGAACCAGGATGCCATGGAGCCCGAATTGCAGATACTGCCGGCAGTGGTCTTCCTGCTCCTCTATCAGGAGCTCCAATGACGGCGAGACGACCACAGTGAGTACTGCACCTACAACACAGGGGAGGGGGAGGGAAAAGAGAGTGACACACACACGCAACACCCCCACCCTCACCCACAACTCCATACACACAAATACATGCTGCAACATTACATATACACCCCACCCAACCCCCCTTGAATAACGTAAGGACAAAAGGAAATGATTGTCATGATTGTAATCAATAAAAATCCATTAGTCAAAAGTCAAAATCCAGTATATACAAATATGTACACCAACTGGCGGCGGGGTCTGTGGCGGCGGTGCTGGCGCCGGGGTCTGTGACGGTGCAGGTGGCGGTGTTCTCCGCCATACAGTTTGGCATCGACGTGGACAGAAGGTGTGAAACTGGTCCCTCAGTCTGTGCCACCATGCCCTCTCCTGACCTGCCCTGACCGCAGCTGTCTTGCCACTATCCCCTTTCGTTTTCTCTGGGCACCTTTTTCACCGTGGCAGGTGGCAGAATGGCCTTGTCCTCGCTCCGTGGCACACTGGCAGCCCTGATGGTTGGCGCACTCCATGACCCCTCAGTTGCTGGCACCACTGTGTCTGGGGATGTGGTAGCTGAGGTGCTGGGCTGGGACCTGTAAAGCCTGGCCCTATGGGAAGGACGGGGGGAGAGGTGTAGGGAAGAGGTCAATATTAGCCAGGAAAAGTTTTTTAGACACACTGGGACGGGTAGATGGAGGGGGTTTGGGAGTGGAGGTAGAGGTAGTGGTTGTAGGAGGTGTACGTCTGCTGAATTTGGGTGAAGGTGCATGGGCTGGAGGCTGTTGTGAGTTGGATGGCTGTTGAGTGGGTGTGTGCCTGCGTTTGTGTAGTTTGGAAGGAGGGCTCACAGACACACTGGGAGAGGACACAGGGGATGTGTGAATGGTAGGGGTGGTGAGTGCACATGAGCGGTGTGTGGTGATGGATGTAGTGTATGCAGGTGTGAGTGGAGATGTGACTGGGACGGAGGAGGGAGCCGTGGAGGAGGGGGACACCCTGGAGGCAGTGGATGTTGGTATGTGTGCATGGGTATGATGCTTGTGTGAGTGTCTGTGGGATGTGTGGTGCTTATGATTGCCTGAGCCACCCTTGTGTGTTGAGGTGTGTGCATGCTTGTCTGATGGTGTGCTTGGGATAGGCTGAGGTACATGGTATTGAGTCTGGGTGGAGGAAGTTGGAGGGGGAGGCTGGACACAGGGACAATGGCTGCCATCAGTGCTGAGGCGAGAGCCTGAAATGCTCTCTGTTTGGCTGCCTGGCCAAAATTAATGCCCTCCAGGTATGCATTTGTTTGTTGCAAATGCCTCTCAACACCCTGGATGGCATTCAGAATGGTAGACTGCCCAACAATGAGGGATCTCAGGAGGTCAATAGCCTCCTCGCTGAGGGCAGCAGGGCTGACTGGGGCAGGGCCTGAGGTGCCTGGGTTGAAGGAGATGCCCACCCTCCTGGGTGAGCGGGCACGGGACACATGCTGAGGGGCTGCTGGGAGGGCGTGTTGGTAGGGGGGGTGGCGCTGTACCTGTTGATGCGGGGGGTACAGAGGATCCTGCCACGGCAAGGGAGCTCCCATGAGAGGAGGAGTCGCTGTCACTGCTGTCAGCTCCTGTTCCCGCCGTGGAGCTCCCCTCGCCCTCCGTCCCACTGGTGGCTTCAGACTCCGTTGTTTCGCCCTCCAGGGCCAAGTGGGATGCAGCTCCCTCCTGCTCCAGTGCCAATGCTCCTCTGCCTGATGATGCTATTGCACAAAAGAATAGGGAGACCACAAAAAAGGGGGGGGGGGGAGAAAGAAGAAAGACATGTTAAGTGCATGCAACACCACTACCGTTGGCGGACACTACGGACACAGCAGCCCTCTGCACTACGCCATGCACTTATAGTTCCTAGATTAATCAGATGTCCATGGGGTACAAGGCCTAAGCCCGATTGCTGCACACATGAAAGTCACAGGAGCCTGACTAGCTGTAGATGGCACTAACCACTAGTGGGGTTGGGGTGCCACTGAGCCTGCCTCACAAGGGACCTTGACTACCAAGATCGCCCTGGCCTAGGGGAACCCACTGCCCACCTCCCCCACCCAGACACCTCGTAATGTGTGCAGAGGCAGCTGAATGAGAGTGTACTCAACCCCTTGTGGCTGCTGTGATGCCCTCAAGCGCCCATCCAACTCCGGATACGCCACCTCCAGGATCCGGGACATCAGGGGTGTAATGGTGCGTGTAATGGTCCCACATTGGGAGGCCATCCCCAGCTGAGCCTCTGCCGTCTTTTTGCTCCAGCGGCGAAGGTCCTCCCATCTTTTCCGGCAGTGGGTGCACCGTCTGTGGTGGACCTCCAGGGTCCAGACGTCCTTGGCGATGGCACGCCAAATAGCCTTCTTCTGGTGGGTGCTGACCTAGAGGAATAGTACAGGGGAATAGGAAAATCTTTACCCGTCCGGACTGTGATACTCATTGGCCCACGTTCCCAACCTTGCCCTGACGCACATACACTCACTGTCCGCATATGTAGGCCTCAGTCCCCCCATGTATCTTCCATCCACACCACTCCAGACAGGCTTTGCCCATGCAACATGCTCACAGTGTACTCACCTGTTTGTCTGGAGGACCGTACAGTTGTGTGTACTGGGGGAGGACCCCATCCACTAGTTTCTCCAACTCCTCCGAAGTGAAGGCAGAGGCACTTTCCCCAGACACATGAGCCATCATCGCTTCCAAACTGAGGTCACAGCAGCACTTGCAGTGTAGGTCCTCTCCTGTTGAAGGTCAGGTATCAAGTGAATGAACAGACAGAAAATGGCAGTCACGTCCGCGGTGGTGCGTACCGTCACTGCCGGCGCACATCGTCATTGGCCCCTTGGAACCATAGGGTCCAATGTTAACCAATGCAGGATTGCGCTGCGGTCTTCGACCGCCTACCGCGACGGTGTACAACGCCAGGGCAGTTACCTCATATCCTCTTGTCCCACCTTACAGGCCAGGCAGCCGCCATTTCAGGAGGCCACATGGCATTAATATCAACTGCGTCACACCAATGTAGGCCTTGAATACACACAGTAACAGGCACATAGCGGATTAATAAATGTGTGCAAATGACATGTTGTGATACCTCAGTGTTGGCTGACGCTCGCTGTTCTCGTCCATAGGGCACGTCTGCTGGGGCAGGGATGAGATGGCGGCATCCTCCGGTATACAGACCGCTGGTGGACCTGTTGACAATGGAAGAGAGACACGTAATAGTCACCTACAGACTTGATCGTGCAACAATCCATGAACTGTGTGCCCAGTTGGAGCCAGACCTGATGTCAGCTATCCGCCATCCCACAGGAATCCCCCCTCTAGTGCAGGTCCTGTTAGTACTCCATTTCCTGGCAAGTGGTTCCTTTCAAACAACAGTGGCCATTGCATCAGGGATGTCCTAGCCAATGTTCTCCAATGTGTTGTCCAGAGTGTTGTCTGCCCTGCTGAAACACATGTGTAGCTACATTGTGTTCCCTCAGGTGGAGGATTAGCCCACAGTGAAAGGTGACTTCTATGCCCTGGTACATATCCCCAACATCATAGGTGCCATTGATGGGACATGTGTGGCCTTGGTACCCCCCGCAGGAGTACAGAAACCGGAAGAGCTACCATTCTATGAATGTGCAGATTGTGTGTTTGGCCGACCAGTACATCTCCCATGTGAATGCCAAATATCCTGGCTCAGTGCATGACTCTTACATTCTGAGGAATAGCAGCATCCCTTTTGTGATGGGGCAACTCCAGAGGCACAGTGTGTGGCTAATAGGTGAGGAAAAGGACCCTATACAGTGTGAATAGTTGTCTGGGTATGGGGTTGTCCCTACGGGTTAGTGTGTGTCTACCAGTTGTCCCTCGACATTTGCAGGTGACTCTGGTTACCCCAACCTGTCATGGCTACTGACCACAGTGAGAAATCCCAGGACAAGTGCAGAGGAATGCTACAATGAAGCACATGGGCGAACTAGGAGTGATTGAATGCACCTTCGGCCTCCTGAAGGCCAGGTTCCGGTGCCTCCATATGACAGGTGGTTCTCTCTACTACTCACCAAAGAAGGTGTGCCAGATCATCATGGCCTGCTGTATGCTGCACAACCTGGCTTTGCAACGGCAGGTGCCTTTTCTGCAGGAGGATGGTCCAGCCGGTGGTCTTGTGGCAGCTGTGGAGCCTATGGACAGTGAAGAAGAGGAGGCAGAAGAAGAGGATATCAATGACAGAAACAACATAATCATGCAATACTTCCAGTGAGAAACAGGTAAGAAGATGTCACTGCCTCCCACATCTCATACTATTGTTGGAGCAAGCATAAGTCTGTCATTTTCGCTCAGTGTATGGACCCTAACTTGTCACTTTGCCTTTCCATTTCACAGATGTGGGTCCCACTTTTTGCCCTCTGCTATATTTCCTCCAGCCCTACAGCTGTGTTACATCGGTATGTGAACAATTAAATTGACATTGCTATATTCCATGGTTATTGCAATTACACGTTTGTGAAAGCACAGTCTGACTCCAGATTGTTTTGTGATTGAAGTGTGTTTATTTCTGTGCAAATAAGTGGAGGGGGTTATAAAATGGGCAGTGGTGATGGTGGAGGAATGTCCATGGCAAAGTCCAGTCTATTTGTTTCACAGGTGCATTGTTCAAAGGGGCATAGGAAGTGGAGCAATGGCAGTTTAAAGATGGACAGGGTGACAAAGTGAGACATTCAGAGGGGTCTCATTTCCTGGCGGGGGTCTTGGCAATGTTCTCTGGATCTCGGGGACCGTTTGCTTGGTGGTTCTCCATCTGCAGGGGGTGTGGTGCTGGTGTCGTGTTCCTGTGGCGTGCCTCCTGTCCACTAGCGCCGGCGGAGGGCTGTTCATCGTCCAGGCTAGTGTCAGGGGCCCCTTGTTGTGCCACAGTGTCCCTCCTGGTGTTGACAAGGTCTTGCAGCACCGCTGCAATGGTGACCAGGGTGTTGTTAATGGACTTCAGGTCCTCCCTGATCCCCAGATAGTGTTCCTCCTGCAGCCGCTGGGGCTCCTGAAACTTGACCAGTACCGTTGCCATCGTCTCCTGGGAATGATGGTTAGCTCCCATGATGTTGGAGAGGGCCTCGTGGAGAGTGGGTTTCCTTGTTTTCCTGAGCCTCTGTCACCTGAACCGTGTGCCCACTGCCACTGCCCCCAGGTCCCTAATTTTCTTGGGTTGGTGGGTTTGCCTGGGTTCCCTGTAGTGGTGGACACACTGCTCATTGACATGTCCTGGGGACAGAGGGATTTGCCCGCTGGGTGGGTGCTGTGCTGGTGTTTCCTGAGGGGGAGGCTCTGTGGTGGCTTGTGCCAGTGTCAGGGGAACCAACTGTCCCGAGGTACCTGATGGGCCGGGCTGGTCATCTTGATCCAGTTGTGCACATCTGCTGTCATCACTGTGGGTCTCTTCTATGGGGGGACTGCACATGTCTGGTACCTCCTGTCCGGTGACGATGGGTTGGGGTCCTGCAGGGGTGTAAAGGCATGATTATTGCATCTGTGTGTGCCATCGTGTGCAATGGGTGAGTGACCGTGTACTCCAGTGCTTGCATTCTTGTCCTGGTCCTTGTGTGATATTTGGTTTGGGGTCTGTGTGGGTATCTGTAGTGGGCATGATTTGGTGATGGGTGTCCATGCTTTGGTGTTGCATGCAGGGCTTGGTGTTGGGATGGGTTGTGGTAGTGGGGCATATGTGAGGTGTTGGAGTGATGGGGGTGAGGGTGGGAGTATGTGATGGCATGTAGGTAGGGTGGGGGATATAATAGTAAAGCTTTGACTTACCAGAGTCCAGTCCTCCTGCTACTACTGCAAGGCCCTCAGGATGCAGGATTGCCAAGACCTGCTCCTCCCATGTTGTTAGTTGTGGGGGAGGAGGTGGGTGTCCACCGCCAGTCCTCTGTACAGCAATCTGGTGTCTGGAGACCACGGAACGCACCTTCCCCCGTAGGTCGTTCCACCTCTTCCTGATGTCATCCCGTGTTCTGGGTTGCTGTCCCACTGCGTTGACCCTGTCGACGATCCTGTTCCATAGCTCCATCTTCCTTGCAATGGAGGTGTGCTGCACCTGTGATCCGAATAGCTGTGGCTCTACCCGGACGATTTCCTCCACCATGACCCTGAGCTCCTCCTCAGAGAACCTGGGGTGTCGTTGAGGTGCCATGATGTGGTGTGGGTGATGTGTGAGGTGGTGTGTGTTGTGATGTGTGAGGGGATGTGTTGTGTGTTGTTTGCGGTGCGTGGATGTTGTGTAAGTGATGGTGTTGTGTGTCTGTGGATGCTGGTGTTGTTTATGGTGGTGTCTCTCTCTGGCGTGGTATCAGAATTCTGGTAGTAAGGGTTTGTGGGTGATGTGGGTGTGTGTTTTATATTGGATTAGGCGTGTGGGTGTGGTGTGTGTATGTGTGTCAGGTATGTGTATTTCGATTTTTCCAATGTGGTTGTGTTTTGTAAATGTGTGTGTATTTTGAGCGCGGCGGTGTGTACCGCCAATGGAATACCGCAGATGAAAGACCGTCGCTTGGATTCGTGGGTCGTGATACTGTGGGCGTATTCCTGTTGGCATGACGGTGGAGGTTTTGTTATCACCAGTTTATCACTGACCTTTGGTGTGGTGGACTTGTGTGGGTGTCTGTATTATGGCGGATTCCGAGCTGTGGGTCGTAATAGCTGTAGCGGAATTCCGCGGGCGCAGCGGTATTTTGGCGGTCTTCTGCACGGCGGTAAGCGCATTTACCGCCAGGGTTGTAATGAGGGCCTAAATTCAAAAAAAATTCATTACAAACTGATTTTTGAAATTTGAGTTATTTTTCTACATTTTTAAACGTCCTGCTAGGGCCTTGTGTAAGTCCCTGTTAGCATTTCTTTTAGAGTAGAAATAGTTTTAGATCATTAAAAAGTATCCCAACTATTAGAAAAATAATGTCTAGCACAGAAGAGATGGTGGTGGAACTCAACCTCACCCCTTACCTGCATCTAGGGATGTCCGAGTTAAGGACTCTCTGTAAACTAAAAAAAAATAAAGACTGGGTCAAACCCTACCAAAATTAAGCTCCAGGAGCTTTTCGCAGAGTTTGCAAAAGACCACCCCTCTGAGGATAACCCTACGGAGGGGGAAACTAGTGACCAGCAGGATAATGCCCTCCTTCCTGTCCTAGTTAGGGAGGCCAGGGTCCCTCAAACCCTGACTCCACAAGTTATAGTCAGAGATACTGGTTCTTCCACAGAGGAGTCCAATAACTCAGGAAGCATTGAGGCCAGCCTCAATGAAGATGACCTCCTGTTAGCCAGGATGGCCAAAAGACTGGCTTTGGAGAGACAGCTCCTAGCCATAGAGAGGGAAAGACAAGAGATGGGTTTAGCTCCCATCAACGGTGAGCAGCAACATAAATAGGGTCAGAGAAAGTACTGACATGCTAAAAACCCCCAAAGGGTTTGTAACAAAATATGAAGATCACAGCTTTTGAGAGGGCTTGTACAACCAGAAAAGTAAACAGATCTCACTGGGATGTTCTCTTTTGGAAAATGTTCACTGGAAAGTGTAGGGATAGACTCCTCACACTTTCTGGTAAAGATGCAGAATCCTATGATCTCATGAAGGCTACCCTGATTGAGGGCTTTGGATTCTCAACTGAGGAGTACAGGATTAGGTTCAGGGGGGCTAAAAAATCCTCGAACCAGACATCGGTTGATTTTGTTGACTTCTCAGTCGAAACACTAGATGGTTGGATTAATGGCAGTTGTGTAAATGATTATGAAGGGCTGTATAACTTGTTTATGAAGGAATACCTTTTAAGTAATTATTTCAATGATAAACTGCATCAGCATCTGGTAGACCTAGGTCCAATTTCTCCCCAAGAATTGGGAAAGAAGGCAGACTACTGGGTCAAGACAGGGGTGACCAAGACTTCCACAGAGGGTGACCAAAAGAAAGGGGTCACAAAGCCTCCCAGGGGAAGAATATTGAGATATCCGAGGGAAAAAGTAAAGAGTCTTCTACAGGGCCCCAAAAACCTGCACAGGAGGGTGGGTCCAAAGCCTCTTCACAATCCTCATTTGGGTACAAGGGTAAACACTTTGATCCCAAAAAGGCTTGGGCATGGACACCAAACTGGAGACAAAGCCTGTCCCAAGAAAGGTTCCACTTCAACTGCTACTCCAGTTAGCACTGGAATAGCCAGTCTCCAGGTGGGATCAACAGTGATCCCAGAGCAAATCAGGATTCACACTGAAGCTACATTAGTCTAAGAGGGTGGGTTGGACCTAGCTACATTAGCTGCCTGGCTGCCTAACGTGCAAAAATACAGGCAACAGCTCTTAATTAATGGGACTAGAGTAGAGGCCCTGAGGGATACAGGTGCCAGTGTCACTATGGTGACAGACAAACTGGTCATACCTGACTGGACAAACTTATCCAGTCACCAATGCTGACAATCAGACTAAAGTACATCCCATGGCTATGGTAACTTTAGAATGGGGAGGGGTCACTGGTCTTAAACAGGTGGTAGTCTCTTATGCTATACCAGTAGAATGTCTGCTTGGAAATGATTTGGAGTCCTCAGCCTGGGCTGAGGTCGAACTCAAAACCCATGCAGCCATGCTGGGTATCCCTGAACTGGTGTGTGTCAAGACAAGGGCACAGTGCAGAGCTCAGGGTGAAAAAGAAGTGTTGGAGTCTGGAATAATGGCCCAACCTTCTAAGAGAAATGGAAAGAAGACTGGGGAACCAGCTTCAGCACAGAAAAAGAAACAGAACCTCTTTTCTTAGGAAGAAGTTCTATCCCCTGAGGGAGCTTAGTCCATGGAGCTAGAACCTTACCAGGTTGAGCTCTTGGGCCCAGGGGGACCCTCAAGGGAACAGCTGTGCAAGGGGCATGAAACGTGTCCCTCTCTTCAAGGCCTAAGAAAGCAAGCAGCTGAACAAGAAAAAGGAATTGTCAGTGGAACCCACAGGGTCTATTGGGAAGATGGACTCCTTTACACTGAAGAAAGAGATCCCAAACCTGGTGCCACTAAGAGAGTGGTAGGGCCAAAGGAGGTTAGGGAGTTCATTCTGACCTTAGCCCATGACATTCCCCTTGCTGGGCATTTGGGGCAAACTAAGACATGGGAGAGGTTAGTCAACCATTTCTGTTGGCCCAATATGTCCCAGAAGGTAAAGGAGTTTTGTGCCTCCTGTGCCACCCCACCTGTCAAGCCAGTGGTAAGACAGGTGGCCATCCAAAGGCCCCCATCATTCCACTTCCAGTGTTGGGGGTACCCTTTGAAAGAGTGTGAGTGGATATAGTGGGTCCACTTGAACCTCCCACAGCATCAGGGAATCAGTATATCCTGGTAGAAGTGGATTATGCTACTAGGTACCCTGAGGCAATTCCCCTTAGGTTCACTACTGCCCCTGCAGTAGCCAAAGCACTCATTGGTATTTTTACCAGAGTGGGATTTCCTAAGGAGGTGGTTTCTGACAGAGGTACCAACTTCATGTCATCTTACCTCAAATACATGTGGAATGAATGTGGGGTGACTTACAAATTTACCACACCATATCATCCACAAACCAGTGGTCTTGTTGAGAGTTTTAACAAGACATTGAAGGGCATGATCATGGGGCTCCCTGAAAAACTCAAAAGGAGATGGGATATCCTCTTGCCATGCCCTCTTTTCGCCTACAGAGAGGTGCCTCAGAAGGGAGTAGGGTTTTCCCCTTTGAACTTCTGTTTGGCCATCCTGTTAGGGGACCACTAGCTCGTGTAAAAGAAGGCTGGGAGAGACCTCTCCATGAGCCTAAACAAGATATAGTGGACTGTGTACTAGGCCTACGTTCAAGTATGGCAGAGTACATGGAAAAGGCAAGTAAAAAGCTTGAGGCCAGCTAACAACTCCAGAAGATGTGGTATGACCAAAAGGCTGCTATGGTTGAGTTTCAGTCAGGGCAGAAAGTCTGGGTTCTGGAGCCTGTGGCTCCCAGGGCACTTCAGGACAAATGGAGTGGTCCTTACTCAGTACTAGAGAAAAAGAGTCATGTCACCTACCTGGTGGACCTAGGCACTAAGAGGACCCCCAAAAGGTTGATCCATGTTAGCCGCCTAAAACTCTTCCATGACAGGGCAGATGAAAACATGTTAATGGTTACAGATGAGGACCAGGAAGCAGAGAGTGAACCTCTCCCTGATGTCCTCTCCACTGACCCTAAAGATGGCACAATAGATGGAGTGATCTATTCAGACTCCCTCTCTGGCCAACAGCAAGCTGACTGCAGGCAAGTCCTCCAGCAGTTTGCTGAGGTTTTTTCCCTAACCCCTGGTCAGACACACCTGTGTACCCATGATGTGGACACAGGAGACAGCATGCCTGTCAAAATCAAAATATTCAGACAGTCTGATCAAGTTAAGGAAAGCATCAAAGTGGAAGTCCACAAGATGCTGGAGTTGTGAGCGATTGAGCACTCTGACAGTCCCTGAGCTAGCCCAGTGGTCTTGGTCTCCAAATCTCACACAAAAGATGGCAAGAGAGAGATGAGGTTCTGTGTGGACTACAGAGTGCGTAATTCTGTCACCAAGACAGATGCTCACCCCATTCCAAGGGCAGATGAGATGATTGACACATTGGGTGCTGCCAAATACTTGAGTACCTTTGACTTGACAGCAGGGTACTGGCAAATCAAAATGGCACCAGGAGCAAAAGAAAAAACAACATTCTCTACACCTGATGGGCACTACCAGTTTACTGTGATGCCCTTTGGCTTAAAAAATGCCCCTGCCACCTTCCAAATGTTGGTGAATCAAGTCCATGCTGGCGTGGAGTCCTTTAGTGCAGCTTATCTTGATGATATTGCTGTCTTTAGCTCCAGCTGGCAGGGTCACCTGGTCCACCTGAAGAAGGTTTTGCAGGCCCTGCAAGCAGCAGGCCTCTCATTTGAGGCACCTAAATGTCAAATAGGGCAGGGTACTGTGGTTTACTTGGGACACCTTGTAGGTGGAGGCCAAGTTTAGCCACTTCATCCCAAGATCCAGACTATTCTGGACTGGGTAGCTCCAAAAACCCAAACTCAAGTCAGGGCATTCCTTGGCTTGACTGGGTACTATAGGAGGTTTGTGAAGGGATATGGATCAATAGTGACACCCCTCACAGAACTTACCTCCAAGAAAATGCCCAAGAAAGTCAACTGGACCCTGGACTGTCCAAAGGCCTTTGACACCCTGAAGCAAGCAATGTGTACAGCACCAGTTTTGAAAGCTCCAGGTTACTCTAAGCAGTTCATTGTGCACACAGATGCCTCTGAACATGGGATAGGAGCAGTCCTGTCCCAAACAAATGATGATGGCCTTGACCAGCATATTGCTTTTATTAGCAGGAGGTTACTCCCCAGGGAGCAGCGTTAAAGTTCCATTGAGAGGGAGTACCTTGCTGTGTTCTGGTCCCTGAAGAAGTTGAGACCATACCTTTTTGGTACTCAATTCATAGTTCAAACTGACCACAGACCTCTCAGATGGCTAATGCAAATGATAGGAGAAAACCCTAAACTGCTGAGGTGGTCCATATCCCTACAAGGAATGGACTTTATAGTGGAACACTTACCTGGGACTGCCGATGCCAATGCAGATGGCCTTTCCAGGTTCTTCCACTTAGAAAATGAACACTCTCTTGGGAAAGGTTAGTCTCATCCTCTTTCGTTTGGTGGTGGGGGTGGGGAGGGTGGCCTGTGAAAGGAAATGCTTCCTTGGCATGGTTACCCCTTAACCTTTTGCCTTTGCTGATGCTAAGTTTTGATTGAAAGTGCGCTGGGGCCCAGCTAATCAGGCCCCAACACTAGTGTTCTTTCTCTAAACTGTACCTTTGCTTGCTCAATTGGCACAGCCCTGGCACTCAGATAAGTCCCTTGTAACTGGTACCCATGGTACCAAGGGCCCTGATGCAAGGGAAGGTCTCTAAGGGCTGCAGCATGTCTTATGCCACCCTGGGGACCCCTCACTCAGCCCACGCACACTGCCTCACAGCTTCTGTGTGCTGGTGGGGAGAAAAAGACTAAGTCGACATGGCACTCCCCTCAGAGTGACATACCAACCTCACACTGCCTGTGGCATAGGTAAGTCACCCCTCTAGCAGGCCTTACAGCCCTAAGACAGGGTGCACTATACCACAGGTGAGGGCATATGTGCATGAGCACTATGCCCCTACAGTGTCTAAGCAAAACCTTAGATATTGTAAGTTGATGGTAGCCATAAGAGTATATGGTCTGGGAGTTTGTCAAACACGAACTCCACAGTTCCATAATGGCTACACTGAAAACTGGGAAGTTTGGTATCAAACTTCTCAGCACAATAAATGCACACTGATTCCAGTGTGCAATTTATTGTAACATACACCCAGAGGGCATCTTAGAGATGCCCCCTGAATACCAATCCGACTTCTAATGTAGGCTGACCAGTTTCTGCCAGCCTGCCACACACTAGACATGTTGCTGGCCACATAGGGAGAGTGCCTTTGTCACTCTGTGGCCAGGAACAAAGCCTGTTCTGGGTGGAGGTGCTTCACACCTCCCCCCTGCAGGAACTGCCCCTTTTAATACAGCATTCCAGGGCACCCCAGCTAGTTGAGATGCCCGCCCCTTCGGACACAGCCCCCACTTTTGGCGGCAAGTCCGTAGGAGATAATGAGAAAAACAAGGAGGAGCCACCCACCAGTCAGGACAGCCCGTAAGGTGTCCTAAGCTGAGGTGATCCCTGCCTTAGGAAATCTTCCATCTTGTTTTGGAGGATTCCCACCAATAGGATTAGGGATGTGCACCCCCTCCCCGCAGGGAGGAGGCACAAAGAGGTTGTAGCCACCCTGAAGGACAGTAGCCATTAGCTACTGACCCCCAGACCTAAAACACACTCCTAAATTGAGTGTTTAGGGGTGACCCTGAACCCAGGAAATCAGATTCCTGCAACCTGAAACAAGAAGATGAACTGCTGAACTGAAAGCCCGCAGAGACGACAGCTGACTTGGTCCCAGCCCTAATGGCCTGTCTCCAGACTCAGAGAACCTGCACAGAGATGCATCCAGCGGGACCAGCGACCTCTGAGGACTCAGAGGACTGACCTGCACCTGAAGGACCAAGAAACTCCCGTGGACAGCGGCTCTGTCCAAAACTGCAACAAAGAAACCATCTTTAAAGAGACTCCAGCCTCACTCCGGAAGCGTGAGTCTCCACACTCTGCACCCGACGCCCCCGCCTCGTGTCCAGAAGAACGAACACCGCAGAGAGGACCCCCAGGCGACTCCCACGACTGGACACCCTGTGACAACCTCCCTGCACCCCCACAGTGACGCCTGCAGAGAGGATCCAGAGGCTCCCCCTGACCGCGACCGCCTGGTAACAAAGGAGCCCGCCACCTGGAAGAAGCACTGCACCCGCAGTCCCCAGGGCAGAGAGGAACCCACTACCGGTGCAGGAGTGAACAGCAGGCGGCCCTCATCCTAGCCCAGTCGGTGGCTGGCCCGAGAAGCCCCCCTGTGCCCTACCTGCATCGCCAGAGTGACAACCGGGTCTCCCCATTGATTCCTATCTACAACCCAACACCTACTTTGCACACTGCACCCAGCCCCACCTGTGCCGCAGAGGGTGTTTTTTGTGTGCCTGTTTGGGACCCCTCCAGTGCTGTACAAAACCCCCTTGTCTGCTCCCCGAGGACGCAGGTACTTACCTGCCAGCAAACTGAAACCGGAGCACCCCTGTTCTCCATAGGCACCTATGCTATTGGGCCCTACTTTGACCTCTGCACCTGACCGGCCCTGTGTTGCTGGTGCTGGGTGTTTGGGGTTAACTTGAACCCCCAACGGTGGGCTGCCGATGACCAGGAGACTGAACTTGTAAGTGCTTTACTTACCTGAGAAACTAACCAATACTTACCTCCCCCAAGAACTGTTGATTTTTGCAGTGTCCACTTTTAAAATAGCTATTTGCCATTTTTGCCAAAACTGTGTGCAATACTGTTTTAGTTCAAAGTTCCATACTTACCTGTATCAAGTACCTTCCAATTTATGTACTTACCTAAATTCTGAATCTTGTGGTTCTAAAATAAATTAAGAAAATATATTTTTCTGTATAAAAACTATTGGCCTGGAGTTAAGTCTTTGAGTGTGTTCCTCATTTATTACCTGTGTGTGTACAACAAATGCTTAACACTACCCTCTGATAAGCCTACTGCTCGACCACACTACCACAAAATAGAGCATTAGCATTATATAATTTTGCCACTATCAACCTCTAAGGGGAACCCTTGGACTCTGATCACACTCTCTCTCAGTTTGAGTATATACAGAGCCAACGTCCTTCACATGTCCATTGCTTGAGCTTACTCATTTTGATGGTACAGCCAAGCATGTCTGTTCTAACCCCTTTCAGAGGGACACAGGGCATGCAGGGATTACTGTGCTGAACTGTGGTGGTTGAGGACTTTTACTCCTGATTTCCCAGGCCTGATATTCTGTGGAGCCTGGGTAACAACAAATCATAACTCAGAGTGCCAACAGCATGAACAATAAATCAATGTTCAGTCAAATAGTTGCTTTTATAAAAATAAATAAGTACTTTATTTCTAACCTTATACGTGAAAAGGTGTGCAACATTCAGAAGCAACAACTCAATCCATCTTGAGGTCGGGGCTCTAGTAGTTGTCAGGCAAATCACCATCGTACCCTCCTTCGTGTAACATGTTTGGGGTTATTCCCCATTCACTGGTTTTGAATCTGGGGAATGCAAACTATTAGGCTGTACTCAAGAGTTTACCCTTTGACTCTTCAGCCTTTAGTCAAAAATATCTATGGTACTGGAGCACCATTAGCAGCGATTCCCCCAGGCGTAACTGGCTCAGTTCACATGTTACCCACTTTTGCAGCACAAGAGTTCAGTTCAGTAATGCAATGGGTGCCATTTGTATGATCACCCACGAGCCGTGCTTGGTTCGGAGAAGTTGAGCTGCTCGCAGCCCACACAGCAGCACCTCTCTTCTGAGGTGCGCTGCCAGAGTCCTTTACAGTTGTTGACGCATCTCACAGCTTGTGAAAATGTGGTAAGTTGGCTTTATCCGGCATGTGTAGGGGGAAATCCTGTCTGCAGCTCCCAGCTGTAGCATAACGAGGGTGGGACTTTGTCCACAGTATCCTCGGGAGTCCTCAGTGGTTATGTGGTGAATCCAGTTTAGTTTTATTGGGACTCAGGAGAGTTTCAACCTACTTAGCTTGCTCTGTTTTAATCCATTTATTTTATCTTTTAAGATGGCTGCCTTTGTTGATAGTTATAAAGATGTTTTGATTTGCATTATCAGTGCCACTCTATGAAGGTGTCACTATCAGCATCATAATCAAGTGATGTACGTTGGTATTAACATCGTGTCCCTTTACCACTTACTTGCGAGAGGAACATAAAATACACTTGTTGAGGATTGTTTATATAATTGCCACAACAAGTCTGCCTCCGTATCAGTTGTTTGGGAACATACCTCCTTCAGGAGTCCTACATGATCTGTGTTAGACCTGACAGCCTTATGGTGGTCAGCCCCCAACCTTTTGCCTGCCTCCCTCCACTTTTCCGAACCTGTTTTTGCTTGTTTTATTACTCTGTGCACTTTACCACTGCTAACCAGTGCTAAAGTGGATATGCTCTCTCCCTTAAACTTGGTAAGATTGGTTCATCTCCAATTGGCATATTTGATTTATTTATAAGTCCCTAGTAAATTGCACTACTGGTGCACAGGACCTGTAAATTAAATGCAACTAGTGAGCCTGCAGCTCTGATTGTGCCACCCACAGAGGTAGCCCATTAACCATGTCTCAGGCCTGACTTTGCAAGGCCTGGGTGTGCAGTTTCACTCCCACTTTGACTTGGCATTTAAAAGCACTTGCCAAACCTTAAAGCCCCCTTCTTCTACTTATAAGTCACCCCTAAGTTAGGTCCTATGTAGGTAAAAAGCAGGACATGTACATATGTGTTTTATAAGTCCTGGTAGTGCAAAACTTCTAAATTAATTTTCCACTACTGTGAGACTGGCTCCGTTCATAGACTAGCATTAGGACGGCCTGATCTGAAAGGGGTAACCAGGTCATATTTAGTATGGCCATATTGGTAATAGAAAATACCGCTTGTTGATGAGGTTGGATTTTATATTACTATTTTAGAAATGCCACTTTTAGAAAGTGAGCATTTCTCTGCACTTAAAAAACATCTGTGCCTTACAGTCCGTCTCTAATCAACATCTGGGCTGGGCTGATTGACAGCCCCCTTGTGCATTTCACCCACCAACTCAGACACTTCTGGACCTGCACCTGAACTCTGTCAGAAGACCTGCGTGGCTGCCCAAAGGACTGTGTAGACTGCTTTGCTGAGAAGGACTGTTGCCCTGCTGCCTGCTGGCCTCTGACTGTGCTGGAAGGACTCTGCCTTCCCCCAGAAGTGCTCTCCAAGGGCTTGGATTGAGCTTGCCTCCTGTTCTGGGGTCTCAGGGACTACAAAGACCTCCACTGCTAGATTTGTGCTAGTACCCCGACTTTAGCGATTTCGGAACCACTTCAGCAACAGCGCAGCCCGCTCCCGCTCCGTGGACCTAGCTGCATGCAACTACCTTGACCTGCAACGCAAGTCCGATGTTGCTATGACTCCGGTGACGTCACATGAGGTCATTGCGACCTTGCAAAATCGGCATCACGTCCGGACGGACCGGAACCAGCGACCACGACGGGTCACAAGGAATCAATGCATTGCGGACGCTGCCGCATCATTTCCCCTGCATCCGGATGGGACCAACGCCATACATCCACCTGCTTCGCAGCGTGGAACTGATGACTCTCTCCTCGGACGCTTTAAGAGACTGACACCGCACCGACTCTAACGACGCCTCTTTCTAACTCCGTGCGACGTTCTTGTTCTTTGTTTTGAAAAGGTGCTGTACCTGGGGGTCCGTTTGACTCAGTGACGGACACCAGTAGTGTTGGATTTTTGAGAAAGACTCTGCCAACAATGCCCTGATAGCCCTAGTTGAAAATATTGTGTTTTCTACGTGCTTTAGTTGGATTTAATCTTTAAAAAATCATAACTTTGTTTGTGTACATTGGATTTTCATCATATCAACAGTATTTTATTCAGATAAGTATTATCCATCTTTCTAAACCTGAGTGGTGTATTTTTATGGTGTTTTTCCACTGTGTTAATGTATGATTTATTGCACAAATACTTTACACATTGCCTTCTAAGTTAAACCTGACTACTCAGTACCAAGCTACCAAAGGGTGGGCAGAGGATAATTTGGATTGTGTTGTGACTTACCCTGACTAGGATTGAGGTCCCTACTTGGACAAGGGTGTATACCTCTGCCAACTAGAGACCACATTTCTAACAACCTGTATAAATACATATCCCACGGACAAGGGCATTAGAGGGATACCTTCCAAATGCCATCTATACTGCACATAACCTTGCTGCAGTGCTCAGCCTTGTGTCACCACGGAGTCTGGCCTAGAGACCTCATTCCAAGGAAATGAGGGTTGGGGGTGCTTCTCATGGACATGGTACTGGCAAATTAGGTTTATCATACCTAGCTCTCATTAGGTTAGCGATTAGGTTCTCTTTGCTAGAAATTTAACATCTTGTGTTTATTTTAAGATGGTGGGGGTTTTGTATTCACAGCACACATCTTCACAATTATGCTTCTTTTCTTGTTCGGTATCCTAATCCTTGCAGCTCATACATGTTACCGTAGATTGCAGTCTTTCAAATAAACCTATTGAAAACTTTCCTGCATCCACTTCATTGCCTGTGTGTGACTGAGACTTTTTACTAACATGAGAAAAGGGTAACTTCCATCCCACCACGATTCCCCTGAGATGTTGCAATCTAGAGTCCGTGCGAAAGGCTGCTAGGCTTACTGTTTGGGTGTTTGGTGAAGTACTGCTTATGTGCCTGGAGGGTTGGGATGGCAGTTGAGACTTGTAGGACTGGCTTAGTCGCCTACAAACAAAAGTGCTGTCATCCCTAAACTATCAGTCTTGCTTGGGAGCGAGAGACCAACCACGACATGGCGCTACCAATGATGGTGTTTTGGCACTAATGTACGGATATCCTGAGAATCTCTGTCTCAGCAGGTATTCTAAGTATCATTATACGCAGACATCCCTGGTCTTGGGGGCAGTCCTCCTCAGCTGAATAGGGAGTACCTAACTAGGCTGTAGGGTGTTCAAGCTTGAGCTCTTAAAAGGACTTCTCTCCACTTGATATTCCATCTCTGCATCTGTATTCAACATAGCTAATGCTGTGGTCATTCCGGAAAATGTCATACACGTTATAACACAACATCTGATAGCCCATGGCTTAACAGATGAGGGTGGGGATGTCACATTTATAGTGGAAGCTCATGAAACTTACCAAACAGAAACATTCTATTCCTGGGTCACCTTTACTGAGGAAGATAAGACAACATGTACATTTCACATATACAAAATAGCAAACGTATTGCAGCGGTACCAAGTATATCAGTATCTAGAGATACCCCTTTCATATCAAGAACACCAAAACTGATTCAGTGGCGCCCTACCACATCTAATACAACCTGTGAGTTTAGGTCCTTTAAGTAATGACGGACCAACATGGCCCATGTTTGCCACATACACACCACATCTTGCTTTACAAACACTGTAATTAGCTGATGTATACGCACTCTACAATGAGCTAGTACAACTTCACAGACGAGTAGTACAATTAGCTATGTTGACCTTGAACACCGCCCCAGCACTGGCTTTACCAGCTTGTTACCAGTTGGCCGTTACAAGTCCCATGCAGACTACGATGCATTGTGAACAGACCCACATACACACACAGAGCTAGATGTCAAACTTCAAACCAATCAATATGGTGCATACGGATTCCTCTGTTTTGGGAGACCCACATGTCACATCTAGTGAGCAATACCATACAAAAATGTTTTTGTGCCTCGTATACACAAACCTGTGTTCCATAAACAGGTAGACACGTATTTTCCACATACATACAAGCCAAATGACAGATTACATCACACTGGACTGATGATTCACGCACATAGGACGTTTCAGATACTGATCCACGTTTCACACATAGGGTCAACAAATGCAAATGCACATCACAATCACACCCATATTTCTCAAACATCGACCCACACAGACCCATAAATTTCAACTCAACAGACCTACCTTCCACTTTCAAAGGCTCACATGCCCATCCACACAGAACCATGTTCCACAAGCCACAAACCCATTTGTTTCTCACACACACGTTATGTTCCACAGATTTGTATAGCACAAACCCATGCATTTCTAGCGGTCTCGTGAACAAACACATCCAGATCTCTTATACACAGCCCGCAATAAACAGATAGCCACACAAGTTCTACACATGGACCCACCGATACCTTGATGTATCATAGAACTCCACGAGATACTTTATGTATCCAAACACCGAAATGCACCACACTTCAGTCTGAAGCCTAAGTCTACCTTGCTAATTCACCAGTTCTAACCCCAACCACATGCATTGAGTACCCTGTTTTCATAACCTGTCTCTCCTCAGTGCCACCAAGTTGTTACTTTTCTCTACCTGCCTTTTTAGATCCCACAACTCTGAAACATCTTTCTCTACTTGTTGCACACACTCAGAGCAATGTGGCAAACTATACAGATCTTTACATTCAATACACATACAGGCACCCACACAGATCCACAAACAATACATTCCATAATGGGCAAAGTGCCCACGGAACATGAGAAGATTCCATCCTGGATAGCACAAAAAACAAACCATCTGGAAGCAGTGTTTCCCCATACGGGAGCCCAAGATACTTATAGAATCTCACAATGTACTTGCCATTCCGAATTGTTCCCTCAGTGGATGATTGCACCACATGGGGTACAGTCTTCGCTGTAATTTACTACCACGGATGGTACCCCGACCCTTGCCAATTTACAGAAAGTGTTAAAACAAATTAAAAATGAGCACAGGGCTGCTCCAACCCTGGATTTGGAGATGAAACTCAAGCATAATTTTGGCACAGACTCCTCAATAATACTCAGTAATATTAACGGGGAAGCGGTGGTGTTGGCTGTACGCCAGTGGTTCCGAGAGATTCCACAGTTGGAACAGGAGCGTCAACTGCCGAAAATTATTTCTGAAACCTATGCTACTATTGGACGGGATAGTTTGGAATTCAAGCCGAAGAGGCCTGAAATTCAGAGTAACACCCCTAAGGATGATACTAAACAAGCACAAGAGGGTTCTAAAAAACACTGGGATAAGCAAAAACAAAATAAAGGCAGACAAAGTCAGAGAGCAGACTCTTCGCTTCCGGAGAGCTCCGAAAGGAGAAATAATCTCAGAAATAGAGAAACATTAAAGGTTCTTGACAAATATATTGATTCACGTCCCTCTTGTTCCTTTCAGGATACACTGGATAGACGGAGTGAGAGAGTGGGCTGGTCAGAGCTACGTCCTGGCTACGCGAAACAGAAAAAGACTTGCAGTGGTCTTTAGACAAGACAGAAGACAAATCCCCACAACAGTAGCCACAATTCAATAAGAAAAAGGTGGCAGCACTTTCAATAAAACATGCCAGCAAACTTGAGAACGTTGCTGAAGAACAAGACGTAGTCAGTAACCCTGCTGGACAGCACAGCAGAAGTCATGCTATGTCGCCAGAGTCTAAAAGATCATCTGGATGACAGCAACTAACGACTTTCTTGCAGTGAGACTTTGGGTGGGCGCGTTCTCCCACCCGAGAGGGTTTATGATTTAAATATCCAAATTGAGGGCTACATAGCACGCACCATTAGTGTAATATTTTGGGAAGAACTTAATTGTGATATCCTATTGTTAGAAAGAGACTGGCCACCCGAACAAGTCCGTAAGCTTCCACATGGGGAAGGTGTCATTTTGCCTTCTTTCTCTGATCTTGTTCCGGAATCGGTAAAAGAAGGTTACGCTGTTAACTCTGATTTGGCGCAGGTAAAGGTAAATTAGCACTTGTATAGCGCACTACTCACCCGTTAGGGTCTCAAGGCGCTGTACTCATACCGCTATGGAACCCCTCCTGGCTTTTCCCTGTGAGGGGCCCACTCCTGAGCACCCCCAGGGTGAAGCCAGGCATCCAAGCGCTGTTGGGGCCATTGTGGAGATTAAGCAAGCTATTGCCCAGAGTTGCAGAGTGGGACCCATGAATTAGATTAGGCACCGAGGCGAGAATTATCTGGTCAAGGGGAATTGAGCCCAAGACCTGCCGAAGCGGGACTTGAACCCTGGTCTTGAGCCAGATCTCTGCTTCAGGGTCTGCCGCTCTAACCATTGAGCCACACTTCTCCAGGCACCCGTGCTATACCTCAACCAAGTAGGGCGGGATAAGGATTGCCCCTACCATGTAATACCTATTAGGTCTAGACCCCAGCCTCAGCCCCAATATCCTGTTAAACTCAAGGCTAAAACTCCATTGAGAGAGATTGTCACTCAGCTCAAGTACCAGGGAGTAATAGAGCCTTGTGTCTCTGCAATGAATAACCCATTAGTCCCTGTTGCAAAACCAGACCATTCATATAGAATAGTCTTAGATTACAGACAGTTAAACAACTATACAAATTTGCATACTTTTCTGGGCATGACACTACGAATGCAAGGTCTTTTTATTTCAAACTACCACCGTCCAAAATAAGGAAGATTGTGTTAATTTACACAAAATTAGTCTACTCAGATTACTTTGTTTCCAGACTTGCTGTTGAAGGTTATGAATAGTGGAAGAGCACTATTGATGTGAAAAATGTATGGGGAACACAAGACTGACAATTCAGGGTAAGGAAGCTTTGTTTCTTATTACTGTCCAAATGATATTTTTAAGTGACACAGTTCAACAAATGTCCTGCCTAGGGTTAGCAAAAATAAAGGAAATGAATGCGCCCAGCATCCCCATACCAGCTAAATTCACCAATTGGCAATCATTCCTAAATATCACTGAGGAAGAACTGAATGCTTGGGTTCAGCATGGTAGCTATAATTCCACACGTTCAAGTCCTGGCAGATGGTTATTGTGGGCAATAGACACAAATGGGTGTCAGGCATGTTTTGTTATTTCCTCAGTGGGTTTCAAAATTAGCCAGACAGACCCTCGCTATGTCTTGTGTCAGCACTCGGGTATAGTTACCACATACACTGTGGGTAAACTGTGCCAACAATGGTTACACACCAGGACCTTATCAGCAGTCAAGGAACATCTTAGTCTCCTATTCTTAGGAAATAGACTTACAGGATGCCTTGCTAGGTCAGAGAAAACAATGCTCTAAACGACTCCTGTATGCTATGTACAACGAAAATGGAAGCTTTCTCAAATGGAAACAGCTGCATGTTTAAGGCAGATAGATATGGAAAATATGGAAAAGGCTTTAGCTGTTGACGATAATGGCATGAATACTCTGTCAAACAGAATATAAACACTTAAAAATAGTGTGTCTTCTACAATTGACATCATTCAGAATGCTATGTCCCTTTTACAACATGGGCAAAGGCAGCTGCGTTCCATCATGCAGTTGGGTTGGACATTGCAGATTAGGAAAAATGGCAGCGTCCTATGGGAATACATCAACAGTAGTGACTTGTTTGCTGCTTTTAATTTGTCCAGGGAGCAACAGATAATGGCTAAAAAGGAAGCAAGTCACACCAAGTTTAACATAGGAAAGTTAGAAAAGCTGCCTTTCACCTTAGCAGAGACACCATCAGCAGTATGGCTCGTACATGGTGTTATAAATCTGCCAATTTCCACCTTTCGTTTCACAAAATGTTTGAAACATTTTGCTGTGGGCCGATGTGAGCGGCTAGGAGATAGCTATATAAAAGAAGAGTAGGAGTTGCCTTTCGAGTTCAGCTGTCTGAACGGCAAAAAAGAGGTCTCTCTGAGCGGGAGCAAATGTGAGACTACTGTTCGTCATTCAATGATCTACAAACAGGTGTCACTTCACGGTTTCTGTAATGCAGGGGTCACATCCTTGGCATGCTTTCTGAAGGTACTTTCCTCCCTTTGATTCGTCCATCATTTCATATACTTTCGATTGGAAGTTATGTGGTCCTAAGCGATCAGATCTGGTGCGGAATTAGATTAGGAATTGCCTGTGCAATTTCAGTCTCTCAAATTATAACTTGTTGTGGATATGTTTTAATCGCCTCCCCAACCCCCACGCACTCACAAGAGATAAGAGTAGCAGAAATGTGGCCTCACATTGATGATACTAATGTAAATTATGACAAACTGAACAGACTAAAGGCGCTTCTCTTCCAAAAACAAGTGGCGTTTACATCAGCCAGAGAGACGGATGCTCTCTAGATAGCGAGTTCCTCAGTCGAGATACAATCCCTATTAAATACCAATTTTTCCTAGCACTTTGGAAAATTGCTCTTCAGAAAATTCAATGCCTAAAGCACGGCAGGGATTGTACATTTCTTTAAGGCTTTTGGGTCTGGATTCCCACCCATCTTCCAGACTGTCTTCTGAGTCATTCCTCAGCTATCCATTCACTCTTTTCAAGTGTGTTTGGTGGCTTTCCTGCAACTTTGGCACTGATTGGTGAGATATTGCTACTGCTATTCTTAATATGCAGTGGTTGTGCCTTCTCAGCTAAGCGGAGTGATGGAGCTCCTACCACCAGCCCAGCTATGCCGCGATCACATGGTACAGTTCTTTGGTGCTCCGTTGCTGGAAGAATTGGAGCATGATTGGTCATTGTCATTCCGACCAGTCCTGTGGTGCGTGCAACCAATCTTTCATTGCACCTGGTGCCTCTTCGAGTGTCTACATTCGGTGTGTCTTGCTGTTCAGCCAGTGCCTCCTGTGGACAAGGAATTACTGACGTTCCTGATGAGGGTTCGTTCACAGTTGTGACCCATGAGATTGAGGTTGATTCGCGATACTCCTTATGAGCCACCCTTGGTTAATTATTTGTCTCCATTAACATCGGGCACTATGGATGGTGCTGCCTTCGCAGGCGATCCTGCGCTTGAAGCTTTTGCGCACTTCTATTCCCTGGATCCGTCTGTCAATCCTGT
The DNA here is from genome assembly GCF_031143425.1 of Pleurodeles waltl. Taxonomy (NCBI): domain Eukaryota; kingdom Metazoa; phylum Chordata; class Amphibia; order Caudata; family Salamandridae; genus Pleurodeles; species Pleurodeles waltl. The sequence goes on along the minus strand of NC_090443.1, from coordinate 295,949,230 downwards.
GATCGATCTGACATTTGACGAGGTGGAGTCCTTCGTGGACGCACTCTCATTTGATTACTTCGGAGACATTCTTCCAGACCACGATTATCGTTGAATAATTCGACCATTGACCTTATTCAATGATTTAAAGTTTAAAACCAAATTGCCTTATTAATTTGGCTCACATTTGGCCTGCTGTGTTTGTCATGGTCGACATTTGATCTATTTGTGTGTTTTTAGTCTGGTTTTTGATTAGATTTTAGCCTTTTATTTTTTTCAGAGCATTTTAGCTTTGTCTCATGCACCCTCAACAATTGCAGGTATTTAGCCCACTGCTGCACCACCAATGCAGGAGGGTGGCCTGGTTTGGGTACTTACACCTTGTACCAGGTCCAGTTTTCCCTTATTAGTGAAATGTAGGCAGTGTTTTAGCAGCCTAGGCCGTCTAGAGGTAGCTGTAACAGAGCTACTTAGGCTGAACTAGGAGACATGCAAAGCTCCTGCAATACCACTATAGTTACACAGTACTTATACGCAATAAAAGACAACACTCAGTCTTACCAAAAATAAAGGTACTTTATTTTAGTGACACAAGGCCAAAAATATCTTAGAGGCAATACTCCTTCTGGAGGTAAGTATTATACACAATATATACACTAGTAATCAAAATCACTTAAGTAAACAGTCATAGAATAGTGCAAACAGTAGAAAATACAATAGAGTTCAATGGGCCTAGGGACAACACAAACCATATACTAAAATAGTGGAATGTGAATCATGAATTCACCCCCAAGGCATGTGTAGTGTGTAGAGGGGTGCTGGTAGTGTAGGAAAACACCAAAGGTAAGTAAAGTTCCCCACCCCAGGGCCCAGGAATAAAGTACAGCAAGCTTCCTCTGGACACACTACAAGTCGTGATAAGAGATTTTGCAAGAACCAAGCAAGACTGCAAGCAACAATCAATGGATTCCTGGACCTGAAGACCTGTGGAGAGAGGAGACCAAGACCAGAAGTCGAAGAAGAGTCCAGGAAGGACAGGAGCCCCTGCTAGCCTAGAAGATGGTGCAAAAGTGGATTCTCCGGTAAGAAGAAAAGTACAGAAGAGCACCAAAGAAGATGGCTGCGGGTTCATGCTTGGTGCAGGTGATGTCCCACGTCGAGTTGTTGGATGCAGGCTGTTTGTGTTGCTGGATTCCGCAACAAGCTTTGGTTCAAGCAAGTATGCGGTTTGCATCAAAAAGGAGCTGGCTGGACCCAGAAGGGACCTGGGGTTCTCAACTCAGACTGAGGAGACAGAAGGGGCTCTCGGCACTTTTGAGAGCCTTCAATAGACCAGGCAGCACTCACGGGAGTCCCAGGACACGGGGACAAAGAAGATGCAAAGTGTGGTCATCGCAGCACAACAAAGGAAGGTCCCACGCCATCAGAACAACTCAGCAAGTTGTGCGTCACAAGATCGAGTGCTGGGAATATGGGCTACATTGTGCACGAAGTATTCTTGGAAGAAGGGCACAGAAACCCAAGGAGGTGGAAAAGACATGGTACACATGGGTGCTTTCGCAGCACGGGGAGGCAAGCTCTTACCTCCACCAAATTTGGACAGCTGGACATTAGGACAGTCTGGGTCATGTCGGTCCACCACCTGTGTTCTAGGGAGCACACTCATTGTCAGGAGAGGAGTCCCAGAGTACTGGTTGTCATCGCAGAAGGGTGCCTGCAGAAGCAGGGAAGTTACTCTGACACTCCACGGGAGATGCCTTCAGTTCTTCTGGTGCAGGGTGAAGACTGCAGTCCTCAGAGCGTGCACAGCTTGGAAACTGTTGCAAATGCTGGCTGGAGCTGAAGTTGCAGTTCACTGGAGTCATCCTGGATACTTTGTTGTAGTTACAGCGGTTCTTGGAGCAGTCTGCGGTTGCTCCAACGGTCAGAAGCTGAAGCAGAGTATGCAGAGGATTCCTGGAGGACTCTTGCAAGCTGAATCTGAGGAAACACCCAGAGGAGAGACCCTAAATAGCCCTGAGAGGGTGATTGGCTACATACCCAGGTATGCACCTATCAGGAGGGGTCTCTGACGTCACCTGCTGGCACTGGCCACTCAAAGGGTCCCCACACCTTGGAATCCAAGATGGGTCACTCTGGAGGAGCTCTGGGCACCACTCGTGGGGTGGTGATGGACAGGGGAGTAGTCACTCCCCTTTCCTTTGTCCAGTTTCACGCCAGAGCAGGGACTGGGGGTCCCCGAACCGGTGTAGACTGGCTTATGCAAGAAGGGCACCATCTGTGCCCTTAAAAGCATTTCCAGAGGCTCTGGGAGGCTACCCCTCCCAAGCCGGTAACACCTATTTCCAAAGGGAGAGGGTGTAACACGCTCCTCCCAAAGAAAATGCATTGTTCTGCCTTCCTGGGATTGAGCTGCTCAGTCCCCAGGAGGGCAAAAACCTGTCTTTGAGGTGGGAGCAGCTGGGGCTGCAGTGGAAACCTCAGAGAGCTGTTTTGGCAGTACTGGGGGTCCATGGTGGAGCCCCCAGAGTGCATGGGATTGTCCCCCCCCAATACCAGATTTGGAATAGGGGACAATTCCATGATTTTAGATACCTCACATGGCCATATTCGGAGTTACCATTGTGAAGCTACTTATATGTATTGACATATATGTAATGCACGCGTGTAATGGTATCCCTGCACTCACGAAGTCTGGGGAATTGGCCCTGATCAACGTGGGGGCACCTTTGATAGTGCAAGGGTGCCCTCACACACAGTAACGTTGCACCTAGCCTTCAGTAAATGCTTTAGTGCAGTGAAAATGGCTGTGAAATAGTGTGTGCACTATTTCACTCAGGCTGCAGTGGCAGTCCTGATAAAAGGTTTGTATGAGCTCCTTATGGGTGGCAAAAGAAATGCTGCAGCCCATAAGAATCTCCTGGAACCCCAATTCCCTGGGTACCTAGGTACCCTACACTAGGGACTTATAAGGGGGGTCAAGTGTGCCAATCAGAATTGGAATATGGAGTGACCAATTTGTTAAGTGGAGAGAGCATAAGCACTGGAGTTCTGGTTAGCAGAACTTCAGTGACACAGTTAAGCATACTGACAACACACATAGGCCACAAACTATGAGCACTGAGGACCTGGCTAGCAGGATCCCAGTTAGACAGTCAAAACCCACTGACAAACACTCACAAACAGGCCAAAAATGGGGGTAACCATGCTAGAAAGAGGCTACTTTCTCACAGAAGAATTGTGGACGTTTCTTGGAAATTTACTTCCTGTAAATGACATTGTGCCACCACATCATGCTTTAGTAATAAATGTATTAAAAGTGAGTGATTAAACATAAACTGTCCAACTCCTAGTGCTAGGCTGACCAGTTTCTGCCAGCCTGCCACAACCAGATGAGTTTCTGGCCACATGGGGAGAGTGCCTTTGTCACTCTGTGGCCAGGAACAAAGCCTGTACTGGGTGGAGGTGCTTCTCACCTCCCCCTGCAGAAACTGTAATACGTGGCGGTGAGCCTCAAAGGCTCATGCCTTTTGTTACAGCACCCCAGGGCATCCCAGTTAATGGAGATGCCCGCCCCTTCGGCCACTGCCCCCACTTTTGGCGGCAAGGCTGGAGGAGATAATTAGAAAAACAAGGAGGAGTCACTCACCAGTCAGGACAGCCCCTAAGGTGCCCTGAACTGAGGTGACCCCTGCCTTTAGAAATTCTCCATCTTGAGATTGGAGGATTCCCCCAATAAGATTAGGGATGTACCCCCCTCCCCTCAGGGAGGAGGCACAAAGAGGGTGTAGCCGTCCTCCAGGACAGTAGCCATTGGCTAATGCCCTCCTGACCTAAACACACCCCTAAATTTAGTATTTAGGGGCACCCCAGAACCCAGTAAATCAGATTCCTGCAACCTGAACCAAGAAGAAGGACTGCTGACCTGAAAGCCATGCAGAGACGACTGAGACAACAACTGCTTTGGCCCCAGCCCTACCGGCCTGTCTCCTGACTCGAAGAAAAGTGCAACAGCGCCACATCTGACAGTGACCAGTGACCTCTGAAGCCTTAGAGAACTGCCCTGAACCAAAGGACCAAGAAACTCCAGTGAACAGCGGCTCTGTTCAACAACAGCAACGACTTTGCAACTTTTAAGGACCTTACTTTTCCCGGCGGAAGCGTGAAACTGCACCCAACGCCCTCGGCTCGAGCTCCAGAGAACAAACACCACAGGGAGGACTCCCAGACGACTGTGACCTTGTGAGTAACCCGAGATCACCCCTCTGGACCCCCACAGCGAAGCATGCATAGAGAATCCATAGGCTCCCCCTGACCGTGACTGCCTGTAACAAGGAACCCGACGCTTGGGCCTAGCACTGCACCTGCAGCCCCCAGGACCAGAAGGAACTGAACCTCAGTGCAGGAGTGACCCTCAGGCGACTCTCTGCCTAGCCCAGTCGGTGACTGGCCCGAGAAGCCCCCCCTGTGCCCTGCCTGCACCGCTAGACTGACCCCCTGGTCCCTCCATTGAATTCTATTACCAACCCGATGCCTGCATTGCACACTGTACGCGGCCACCCCAGTGCCGCTGATGGTGTGTTTTGTGTGCCTACTTGTGTCCCCCCCATTGATCTACAAAACCTCCCTGGTCTGCCCTCCGAGAACGCGGGTACTTACCGCCTGGCAGACTAGAACTGGAGCACCCCTGTTCTTAATAGGCACCTTTGTGTTTTGGGCTCCTCTTTGACCTCTGCACCTGACCGGCCCTGTGCTGCTGGTGCGGTAACTTAGGGGTTGCCTTGAACCCCCAACGGTGGGCTGCCTATGCCCAGGAACTTAAACTTGTAAGTGCTTTACTTACCTGTGAAACTTAACCTTACTTACCTCCCCCAGGAACTGTTGATTTTTGCACTGTGTCCACTTTTAAAATAAGTTATTGGCATTTTAACTAAAACTGTGTATGTTACTGCTCTAATTCAAAGTTTCTAACTTATGTGTGAAGTACCTTGCATTTTATGTATTTACTTCAAATCTTGAATCTTGTGGTTCTTAAAATAAATTAAGAAAATATATTTTTCTGTATAAAAACTATTGGCCTGGAGTTAAGTCTTTGAGTGTGTGTTCCTCATTTATTGCCTGTGTATGTACAACAAATGCTCAACGCTACTCTCTGATAAGCCTACTGCTCGACCACACTACCACAAAATAGAGCATTAGAATTATCTATTTTTGCAACTATCTTACCTGTAAGGGGAACCCTTGGACTCTGTGCACACTATCTCTTACTTTGAGATAGTATATACAGAGCCAACTTCCTACTGTATGGTCAGTCAGTCTGCAAGGATCTTAGCATAGATTTTGGTGTCAACATTTATTAATGACAACGGGCGGTAGGACGAGCACTGCGTCAGAAGTTTGCCAGGCTTCAGAAGCACAATCAACATCGCCTCTTGCATCAAGGGCGGCATAACACCAGCCTCTGCCATCTCTGGGTAGACTGCCCTCAGATGCGTGAACAATATATCCTTAAAAGCCTTGTAGAACCTTATCGTCAGCCTATCAGGCCTGGGGCCTTTCACTCTGCTGTACCCCTCCCCCCCCAGGGCTCTCCTCATCTTTTCTAGGGTCAGAGGCACCATAAGGGACTTTCTGTCTGCTGCTGTCAGCCATGGCAATTCTATATGTAGCAGGTAATCTAGCAGTGCCTCTGTATTCGGGGCAATCTTGAAGGTGTAGAGTGCCTCATAATACTTGCAGAACCTATTTGCTAAGTGTTCTGGATCTGTGATCTTGCTGCCATCCTCGGCCTGCACCACCATAATTGTGTCTTTCTCTCTGTTGGACGCAGCAGGTTCACCAACACCACCCCTGGTCTCTCACCCTCCCCATAGATGGGGTCTGTTGCGTATTTCCCCATATGTTGTACCTCAGTGAGTGCTGTGGCCTCAAATTCCACCAATTTAGTGCGTATGCAACCCAAGATCTGACTGTCAGACGTGTGTAGGTGCTCCCGCTCTAACTGGGCAAGCTCTTTTTCCTAAAAGTCCAGACATCCCCGAATCGATCGCAGAACCCCAGCGTGCTTTGCTATGGTTGTCCCACGTATGCACACTTTAAATGTCTCCCACACAGTGCGTATGCTATCTACAGAGCCAAAATTAATCTGAAAAAAAGCTTTTATGGCATCAGCCAACTCGTTGTGAAATGCCGTGTCGAGCAGCGAGTATGGGGAAAATCGCCATGTAAATGGGGGAATCGGCCTGGGCCTCAAGGCAATCTCCAACAGAACTGGGAAATTATCTCAGTATGTTCTGGACCAGGGAGCCTCCACCTTCAAGTTACCTACCATACTTTTAGAGATCAGCCAAAGGTCGATTTATGTATATAAATCATGTGCCGCCGAGTAGTGTATGTACCCCGCAGCAGGGTTTCTGTATTGCCATATGTCGACCAGCCCCAACTCCACCGCCACCCCGGTCACCTCTCTGGCCTCCAAAGCTGGTTTCCTATGTGCGCCCGACCTGTCTTGTGAAGGGTCCAATGTGCAAATAAAGTCCCCTCCCCAAATCTGCGGGAGCCCCCCCAGGTGCCCGCCATGGCTGCCAGGTCATAACAAAATTGGGGGTTATCAAAATTAGGCCCATAGATCCCAATCAGGAGAAACATGACAGCCCCATTACTGCAACGCGCCACTATATACCTGCCATTAGGGTCCTCTTCAATCTCCTGAAGGCAGAGACCAGAGGTCCTCGATGCCCAAATCATCACCCACGAGAATGGGACGTGAACCCCACAGCCAAAATTTGCCACTGCATCCTCAACGGGGTAAGCATCGGGCTACTCGGAACCAGGTGCGTTTCTTGCAAAAGAGCTAGGTCCACTCTGTGCCGCTGTAAATAGGCCACTATCTTACGCACCTTTCTGGCATTTAAACCTCACACATTCCACATGACCATGCATATCGTATTCGGACCCTTATTGGTTTCTGCTCTATTGCTATTTGCCATTAGCTACAAAATGCGTAGAACCCTGTATCTGCCAACCTGAGCATGTGAGTCTGCAATCGCTTTGCTAAAAGAAACCATGAGAACATATAACTCCCTGTGAATCCACCTCCCACCCACAACAGGCATTGCCCCAATCCGGATGTCTGCAGATATACATTCCATATACATCCCATCCCCCACCCTTCCATGGACCAAAGTAACCCTCTCTTAAGCCAACAAGTGTTCAACACGCTCTGGTGGATGTTGCCCAGCCATGCTTATCGTCCCTCTTGTGCCGGCCACCTACTGTGTTGTAATGGTCAATTAGCTAAGTATTTGAATCTTACACCATAAGAACCCTGGTCATCTGTTTTGTAGCATACTATGCGGCTCTACTGCCGGCATCCAGTGCCCCACTAAAAACATTCCACTCCCCACCGGTATTCATCTCTGATGCCTTATCTTCAGCCCTGTATTACCCTTGTCCAGCGTCCACAGGACAGTTCTCCTACTGGCACATGACGTTACACAAATTCTAGTCACAGCCATCTCACGGGAGGGTGTCCACCATTTCGTGTCCTCTCCCCTCAGCCATCCTTCGCTTCAAGAATTGGGCATGGTTTTTATGGTCTGTAAAGTGGAGCGGCTTGCCATCCACCATCACTCGCAACCTGTCCGGGTATAAATGCGGTTTTTCAAACGTAGATCCTGCAGCTGTCGTTTCCCTGCAATAAATTGCCATCTAGCCTCTTGCACTTGTTGTGTGAAATCTGGGTAAAGCGAAATCATCATCCCCTCATGCTGAAGGGTTTTGAGTTCTCTAGCTTGTCGCAGGGCAGTTTAGTAATCTGGCTATAATGGGGCTCGGCAGGGCACCCGGGGCGGCCGGTCCACCAACGAGCCTTGCGCTCTTTCGATCACAAACAGACTGGAAAATGCGTCGCGCCCCAGCAGCTGGATGAGCAGACGTTCTATGTAACCCTCCATGTTATCTATAACAGTAGATTCAGCTACACCCATTATACGTAGGTTATTCCTGCGGGATCTGGCCTCCAAGTCATCCGCTTTTGCTTGCAGGGCCACCAGCTCTTTGCCCTTCTTAGCCTGTCTGGAGGCTAATTGACTGGCCATCCTCCACCTCTGAAATGCCCCTCTCCGACTGGTCTAGTCGTTCCGCATGCCTATCCAGCCGCTCCATCATTCTGTCCATTCTGAAGGAGAGGGAGTCTATTTTACTGTCTATCTGGGTCAGGCTTTGCTGCTTTGCTGCTTTGCTGCTAATATTTGTCTCAGCTCCTCCAGATGCACCCCCCACCATGCGGTCCCCCGCAGAGGTCTGCAATTTACAGTGGTCAAACTGTAATTTGGCTTGGTTTTTGTCTGTTTTGCCCATGTTTCGAGCCTTAGTTGGCGCACAGGTTAAACTCTCCCAAGAGGCACCACTTCAGGATGCCTCCTCCGTGCCAATATATACTGGGTTGCACGTCAAGGCCTCTGCACCACTACCGTAGAACAGGGATCCCGCCAGCACCAGACAGCCGTATTCGTAGCCGCCACCGATGCAACTCACTACCGGGGATAGACCCCGCTCCGCGCAGCTCACTGTCCTGCTAAAGCTGTCTGTAGTTCTCCTTCTGTCCCGACCGATGCCTGCTGGGACACCCCAAGACGCTCCACAACTCGACCAGGTTCCAGTGCCAATCACTCCACGCTCTCACCACCTCTGGCCCCTCCTCAGCCAGCACTGGACCATAAGGGCTTCCCGCCTCACCTTAGCTAGGAGCGTGCGGAGTCACATGTGCTAGGGCCTCCGTCCCGCAGCCAGGGGCTGCCTCGCATCGCCACCACCCCCAGGCCGCGCGGGCCGCACCAGGCTCTCAGCAGCGCAGCCACTTCACTAAGCCTCTAAGCCCAGCCTCCAAGCCCAGCCTCCGTCTCTTGCCAGCCGTTTTGATTTCACTTGGCACTGTGCACTTCGCGACCCGCTGCGGCCCTACCTCTGGCTGCGCAGGCCTCCGTCAAGCTCTCTCCAGGGCCGGTTCACTTCTGGACCTCTCCGGTCGACTTCACCCAGTCGTCCTCCCTTCTACTCTTACCAGCTAAGGTGAAGCCTCTCCACTCGCCATGATCTCTCTGTGGTCCCCCGGTCGGGGGTACTACCATCCCAGGCCGCCTCCCATGCCGCGTTGGTGACCAAGCTGCTCCAGACTCGAACCAGGACCCGGATCTCCAGATCACCCACACAGCACCAGCTGATAGAAATTACCGGTTCCGGGACATATCAACTTGTGGCAGCTTGGATTATTGGGGGTCGTAATTCAATACGACCAAAGGATTGAAGCACAGATCAGAAGGTGGCCAGCGGAGCTCTGCTAAGGCACAGCCATCTTGCAGCCGGGCAAGCTCCGCCCCGCCCCCCCATAGGTCAGACAGTTCACCTTACAAAATCCTGGAACTCTGCAGTCACAAGGAAAAGTATTTGCCATGCAAGAAGACAAACTAACTTTTGACCTCTGTCTCTGAACACAGAGAAAACAAAACTCGCCATAGCAAGTGGTTGAGTAGATTTTCCGATCCCTGACCTCCTTGTCATCAGTTTATATGCTGTTTCATGTTAGGGTATGCTTCTGTAAATCGTAGGAATATCGCACCACAATAGTTACTATTGTTTCTGGGAGACACCCTTGTTGGTATCAACCTGCCATTCTGATTGGTATGTGTGTAGTCATACTTGTGTTGAATACTGAAGTACCTGCATGCACAATATCTGCCCTCTTGTCCCTTCAAATGTTCTAACTAGACTCTCAAAGAGGGTGTATTGTTGTGTTGAACACTGGAGAGATGGTGCGCCCAATGATTCAACTGTAATATTGTAATCTGGCTGACTCTGGGATGTGAAAGTCTGTTTTTCATTGCGCAAAATTCTTAATGGTCGCTACCTCGAGCAAGTCTCCAAGGGTACAACAGTCTCCCTCCCCCCAGCTAGGAAATGAAGGGGCCTGCTGGGCCAGCACAAAGTTTTGGTTTCGTGCAAGTGGAGTATTTGGGAGGGAAAGGTAGCAAGACCCTGTTTGAGCGCAATCCTGACCCAAATCTCTAGGACCATCTTGGTGGTGGGTCGCTTTATAGACGCTTCATGTCCTTGCATGCTTAGGGAACTAGGCAAGGTCCCAAAGGGGTTGACAGGCTACTGCTCGGTCCATGTGGAACCAATGCTTTTCGCTCTCCTGAACAACCCATTCCGAGATATAGCAAAGATGGGCTGTCAAGTAGTATTTGAGGAGGTTGTGGCAAAGTAGTCCACTCTCCCTGTGAAAGGTGCAGGGGGCCCACTGGAGGGAAGCAAGAGACCGTAAAGCAGGAGACCCGGCTTAGGGATTGGAAGGTTCAGGGCATGAGATTTGGCCATGTTGAAAATATCAGTTCAAAGGCCGTTGGGACATGCACAACAGCAGGAAGTGAAGTAGCAGGTTAGGTGAGGGTGAGTAAGAGGTCTTCTACAAATATTGCAAGTTTTGAGAGCGTCTGGCGAAGGGCATGCCTGCAATGGCCTTCATCTGGTGGGTGCTGATTGCCCCTGCCTTAGTACTCCTTGTTAGATGGATTGGCTGTGTGGGTTGACCAATAATCCATATTGTAGCTGGGGAAGAGATGTAGGAGGCCATAATCTTAGAAACCTTACCCGGGCTGTAACCAATCCCCTGAAGGACCGCCTTCAAGAATGGCCAACTGACCCTATCAAAAGCTTTCCCCGTGTCAAGCGAGAGAAGGCAGGAGGGAATGTGGTGGCAGTGGGATTTCTCAACCAGGTGTGTGATTTGAAGGATGTTGTCCACTCCATGTCGATGGCGAATAAAGCCCACCTGGTCCACCTCGATTAAGCCAGGGAGGTATGGCTCTAACTGATTCGCCAAGATCTTAGTATTGTTATTGGCATCTGTATTTAGGAGGGCAATTGGGTGATAAGAGGTGCAAAGGAAAGGATCCATACCGGGCTGAGGATTGAGAATGATCTCTGCCGCTCCCATCGAAGGGGTGAGGCCTGTGCCTGCTGTGAGTGTATTAAAGTGTCAACATGTGATCCTGGAGGAAGGGAAAGAATGCTTGGTAAAAAGCCACAGGGAACCAATCTGGGCTGGGTGTTTTGCCTGTAGGTGGTTCCCTCAGGGCTCGGTGTAATTTGCCCAGGGTAATTAGGGCTTCCAAGAGTTCGGTTAGTTTGGGGGTTAGGGGGTCTCAGGCACAGGCACTGAGTTAGGAGTCAATGAAGTTTTATGGGGCATCTTCCCCTTTGTAAACGGGCTTGGCAAAAGCTATTGAGTGCATGCTGTTTCGCCTGCTCTGTGGTGGCCCAGGTCACATCCCCAGCCCTAATCTTAGATATGTGGGTAAGCGCATGTTGTTGGAGCTTGCAGGCAAGGTGAGGCCGCACCTTGTCCCCTCCCGCGTGCTACAATTGTTTCAGGGGGAGTAACGATCATTCAGTCTTATTTGTCTGGTGACCCATTAGCTGTCCCCGCAGCAGAGCAAGTTGTCTCTTGTTGCGTCTGGATGGGGCGGACTGGTCGAGATGCTCCAGAGTCTTAATCTCCGCATCTAAGCCCCTCTCAACCAGTCCATTTAACTCCCCTGATAGTGGCTTTGAAGTTGTCCCAGAGTGTATTTCCTGAGATTCCTGGCTCAGTAGCTCAAAATAATCTGTGATCCCTTTCTGGATCTCAACAACATCAACAGGGTCTCTAAGCAGATGTGGTTGGAAGTGTCATCGTGAGTGAGCTCATTTCAGGCCTCCACTCCTGGCCCACACTAATTCTTTGTGGGCTTGATCTGTGATGGATATGTCCGAGATGGTAGCAGTGTCTAGATCTTATAGTAGCAAGTGGGTGAGAAAGAGATATATGGGTAGCCCTGGGTGTCAGGGTGCCTCTAGTGCCATGCATTTGCTAACCCCAGATCAGTTCTCATTTAAGGGTGACGGACATTGCCTCGGTGCCATGAAAGGAGGCAGCACTATGATCAAGGTTGGGGACCCAAACCAAATTAAAGTCACCTCCCACCACAACCCCTCACCATCCCCTCCCCCCCATCTGCCACCTGGTCTCGTAAAAGGTCCCTGAGGCTAGTTTCAAGTAACAGCCATTGAAATCCCTTACCAACTTCAGCACCTTGGCTTTGCACATGAAGGCAACTCTGGGTGGTTTAGTTGGTACCCAGTGGCAGATTATGTATTTTGGATGGGACATGCAGTGGATGTCCTTATGTAAGATGTGAGTTTCTTGGAGAAAGATGATATTGGGGTCTTGCAGGGGAAAATAGTGCCAGGCCTGCCGTCGTTTATTGGGTGCATTCAGTCCCCATTCGTAGAGGGTCAATAATTTGGTGCAGTGCATAGTGGCCATTATGGGAAAGAGTGAATGGAGCCAGTGGTATGCCGCCTGAGAGGCGTGTGGAGACACTCAAGGAGGCAAATCCCGTATGCTATGTTAAGGGGGGTTGCTATAACCCAGCTGCGGGGCAGTGATCAGGATGGAGGCAGAGTAGAACCGGGCAAGAGAAATAGGCAAAGAAGTAGGCCAGAGCAACAAATGTCAAAGTGTGATGGAATAGTTACATGTTGCGTATGGTATGGGGGTTGGTAAAGGGTCTCCCAGTTGACCTCGAGAAAATGAAAGTCAGGTTAGAAACATAAACAATGAAAGGCCAACAGGGCCTAACTACTCTATTCAAGTCCTGAGATGACCAGTTCACCAGTGCGCCACTCTGACCGGAGGAGTCACTCTCCTAAGGTTTTAATCAAGGGCGAACATTCGGCTTAGATAGTAGTCCCACATACACCCCAGACCCACGTGGCCAGCGAGAGCTGAAGTGGAGGTCGGTTTGTAGGCACCAGGAAGCTGAATAGCGGCCCAGGATGTCTTGTGTCAGATGAGCCACCAGTTGGAGAGCTAAGAGGATAAGGTGTGAAGAAGTATACAGGAGTGAACCAGGTGCCAAGACCTCAGAGCGGTAGGCAGGGACTCACCCATTCCTTGTGAAGATGGCAAACACAGCAGGACCAACGCCTGCCCCAGGTGTCCACAGTCACAATGTCCAGATGGCTCAGGTGCTCCTTATTTTAATACAAGCTAAGGTAAGAGGAGGGAGTTCACTTATAAGGATCCAGTAGCCGAAGTAGCTGGAGAGGGGCCCCTTTCTATGTTGCGGAGGAGTTGGATGATGTCCTGCTTGGCTTCATGAGAAGTGAATTCTTTGCAATGTTTGTCAGAGCGTTGGGATCTTACCATGGTCTATATGGGATGCAATGGTTCAAGAGGGGGTGCAATGGTTCCCAAGGGAGAGAACGAGGCGAGGTCAGACTCCCATTCCTTGGGCCCATCGTTAAGTGTAAGAGGTGTTTGACCTCCATCAGGGAACAGGGGACCCAGCACCTGCCCTTCCATGTGAAGATGATAGCGAAGGGGTGGCCCCCCTGATATTCGATGTTAAGTTCTCGCAGCTTGTTGGTGACAGATCTGAACTCCCTGCAGCGGTGCAAAGTGGCAGGAGATATTTTGAAAGAGCTGAACAGTGTGGGCCCGGAAAACCAAATCAGCTTTACTCTGTGACGCCTTTAAGGTAGCTTCCTTTTCAGTAAAAAAGTGAACCAGAGTTAAGATATCCAGGGCTGAGTCAGGGCACCCTGGTGTAGATGCCACTCGGTGAGCTCTGTTCAGTGCAGGAGAGATTTCGTCATCTCTGTGGATCGTGTGTAGGAGCTTGGAGGTGAAGGCAATTGTGTTGTTGCCCTCTACTTCCCTGGGGACCCCCCCTGTTGCGGATATTGTTCCTCAGGCTTCTGTTTTCTAGATCTTCATGCTTCATCTGCAGTTTGATTTGCTGCTTTTCTGATGCTGTGACTTTGCGCCATAGTGCTTCTTGGTCTTCTGATTGGGTGTCAGCAGTGTGTTCTAGATCATCCACTCGCCCCCCTCCCCAGTTCATTGAAATCATGCTTTAGATCTTGAATACAGGGCTTGAATTCTGATTTAAGAGAGCTGATTTAAAGATCTGAGTTCCTGCAGGAAGTTGTCCATATAGACCTGAGATATGGGTACTGGGGCTTCGCTTCCGGGTGCATTAATAGACGGGGAGTCAGAGGACTCCGTGACTGCTGAGAGTGCCTTGTGTCACAGCGAGGTAACCAGGTTGTTCTTAGGTGGCCTACTTGATGAGTTCTTTGTAGATCCGCTGTGTGGCATGACAAGTAGCAAGAGAGGTTTCTGAAAAGTCACTGGGACATGGCTAAAATAGCTAGTTCAGTTTGACAGTCAGTGGCTGTCTCCAGGATGGCAAGAGGGCAGAGCATGGTAGCATGCGGTACCCCAGGAGACGATGTTCGATATCAGTTCCAAGTTTCATTGAGAGGATGGGGTCCCTTGTCACAAAGCAAATGCAAGCAAAACCCTGGGGTAGCAGTGTTGCATGACTATCCCAGAGGTGGACTGGGAGAGCAGTACGGCAGAACACAAGTTTCCCGGGGCATAGGCTACAATTGCGGACCCACCTCAAATGGTTCAGTAATGACAAGTAAAAGCAGTGCGGAGCATAAGTGTTATCCTGTGAAAACCCCTCCAGACGGCCCATTACCGCAAAAATACACAACAGTCCGTAGTTTGTTGGAAACATATTGGCCGCAGTTTATTGAGGGATTATTTACAGCATGTCAGCCCTTCTTTTATGAGGGCCATAAATCAATCATACGTGTTGTTGTTAAGGGCAATAAAATCATTATATCTTTGATACATTTGTGTCATAATTGCTTTCCTTTAACAACTTTCTCATTAGAAGATAATTATCTTATTACATGCCGCTTGCTCTTTGTTTTCAATCACTCTCCTGCGTTGTCTGTTATTTTTTAGCTAGGAGGGTACTCGTATTTTCGTTTAGGCTTAGCTCGCTATCTTGTTTTGGTCCTTGTGTCCCGCTCTCTAGTGGACCCGGGCTGCGAGTGCCGTGTTACCGAGTACCTCCCCAGACTGCCTTACCCTGCCATGAGGCATCCCAAGGTAAGTAGCCTTGCCACCCCGCTGCGCAGGATGTGGCCTTTGTAGTTCTTTTATCCTTTCTTTCCGCCTTCCTATTAGCTGTTCTTCGTCTGACAACCCAGCCTGCGACGCTCTGGGTGCCTGTTGTTCGGTTGGTGTGGGTGGGTGGGTGTCTTCCTCCTCTTGGCTGCCCGGTCACCTGTGTTGACCAAGGTGCCGGGCAGCCCCCTTTTAAGCGTCCTTGGTGCTACCCCCAGGGTGCCCCCCCTCCCCAGTCGAGTTCAAAAGATGCGATCCCCTTATTGGCCGCTTTCTCCCTTGTTGGCCCCACTCCTTTCCGCTTCCGCCCAACGTTGCCCCTATGATGGGGTCGAAAGGAAGGGGGGGGGTGTTTGTTCACTGGGGGGGGGGCCCTTCCGCCCCCCCGAAACCTTTTGTTTTGCGCGCCCATTTTGGCGCGATTTTCTTGCTCAGGGCCGCAGTGGGGTTTCTGCTCCGGCCATTCTGAGCTCCCGGTGGTCGTGGGCCTTCGCCCCAAACCCCTACAGAGGGCCATAAATCAATCATACGTGTTGTTGTTAAGGGCAATAAAATCATTATACCTATGATACATTTGTGTCATAATTGCTTTCCTTTAACAACTTTCTCATTAGAAGATAATTATCTTATTACATGCCGCTTGCTCTTTGTTTTCAATCAATCTCCCGCGTTGTCCGTTATTTTTTAGCTAGGAGGGTACTAGTATTTTCGTTTAGGCTTAGCTCGCTACCTTGTTTTGGTCCTTGTGTCCCGCTCTCCAGTGGACCCGGGCTGCGAGTGGCGTGTTACCGAGTACCTCTCCTGACTGCCTTACCCTGCCGTGAGGCTTCCCAAGGTAAGTAGCCTTGCCACCCCGCTGCGCTGGGTGTGGCCTTTGTAGTTCTTTTATCCTTTCTTTCCGCCACGCCGCACTTTGGGTTATCGCTCAAGGGCGGCTCCCCCTTTGTCTGAGTTAGCTGCAACCGGCGAGCCGTAATGCGGCCCACAGGTTGTCCCAAAAAACTTACGTCCCCTGCCTGGATAGGTGTACCCCGTCTGATGCAAAGTATTCCGGTCTTTGCAGGTTGATTAGCCCATGTCTGATACTCTCCCAGCCGTTTTGGATGCAAACTTTTTTGGCTGCGACGTTTAGTTTCTTCCGTGATCTGTCCAGTGCGCCAGTTGATATGGCCCCCCTCCATCGTTGCCTGGGAATGATTTCCGACCAGATCAATGTGGTCCCACCCATGCGTCTGGCCGCTGATGTGAGATTTAACCTCATGGTTTCCATCAGGACTTTCCTCCCCAGTTGTGCCAGTTCGTTCCCCCCCAGGTGGATTACCAGGACGTCGGGGGCGGGGGCTGGGAGGCCATGAGTTCGTTGATTGTGTCCATGAAGTGCTCCCACCTCATGCCTGGGAAACCGAACCATTTTATGTTTGTCCACCGTGGGCGTTGCCCGCTTGTGAGGGCCGAAGATTCCCACCAAGCTTTTGTTCTGTGAATGAAGGAGTGACCGACCACCCATGCCGTTCTATGTGTACCTGTGGGTGGAAGGGGACATTGTGGGGTGACTGTTAGGGTATTTAGGGGCGGTTACCTCCTTGTTGCTCCCTAATGTATCCTTTGTAGGCATTGGAGCGCCCTCTACCGATTGCCTTGATGCCTGGTTCTGACATGCCGTGGCGGGCTGCTGTGGTGGCTGCCCCTATCCTGAATGAGTGGGTGCTAAAATTACTGGCGTGTAGCCCCACCCTGGCCAATGCCCTCCTGAGTATTGATTTGAATTGGAATAGGCTCAGGCACTCCCCATTCTCGTGTGTTAGGAGTGCTCCTTGCGTTTCGGGGGTGAGCTGTAGTAGCTCCTGTGTGTTGCAGACTGGACATACTTCGCAATCGTCTATGCATTTCAGCTCTATTTTTGCCCCTTTTCCCAGTTGGTCTGTTTTGGACTTTCTTAGTATGATTAGCATCTGTCTTTGGCCTATATGCACATCGTTTCTCGTGACCTGTTTTTGCCGGGGCCACTAGCTCGCTTATCCTGAATGCCCCGAAGAATGCCAGTGTGAAAGCTGTCTTGAAGAGAGTATGCTCGAACTTGTTGCGGCATATGGCCCGAGGGTTCCCACCAACTGCTTCAGTGTACTGAAATCTATTGGGTGCCTTTTGTCTACCGTTGGCCCTTCCAGTCTGCGCCACCCTTTCATAGCTGCTTTTATGTAATGGGAGCTTGTGGGGTCCCTGCCGGTTGCCAGTTTACTGAAGTGTGCTACCGCTGTTAGGTGGGCTTGGGCCCATGATTTGGTTTTCTTTTGTAAAAATGCCCATTGTATGAAGCGCTCTACTGCTTTTTGTGATTCTTCGTGGTAGAGCCAGGACTTTAGGCCTGTCACTGCTAGCACTCTGTTTGCGTACGCCGCATAGCGCCTGGCTGTTTTTGGTGCCAAGCCCGTGGGCTATTAAAACTGTTAAGTCCCCTCTACCAGTCCCCACAGGCTGTGTGGAAATGGGGTCATCTCCTTCTCTGCTTCCGGGGCCAAGCTCCTGAATTTCCCCATCTGGAAACGAGAGAGGGCATCTGCTTTAGAGTTTGCGGTACCCTGCACATGTCTGGTTCTTAATTCTAAATTGCCTTCCAGCTGCCTGAACACCATATATCTCAATAGCCTTAAAATTGCTGCGCATTGTGAAGTCCCTCTGTTGATAGCGTGTACTACTGCCTGGTTGTCTGACCATAGTGTGAGCTTCATGTTTCTTAGCTGCTCCTGCCAGATTGCTAGGGACACCGCAATGGGGAATAGCTCCAGTAGTGTGATGTTCCTGTTCAGGCCCCGTGTTGCCCAAGATTCTGGCCATTTCATGGTGCACCACTTGTTTTTCAATATTGCCCCAAAACCTATGCTGCCTGCCGCATCTGTGTATAGTTCGATTTGCTTGCCGGACACCCAGCCTTCTCTCCATATAAGGGTCCCATTGAAGTCTGCTAAAAATGCCTGCCATGTCTGCAGGTCCCGTTTAGCCCCTGATGTCAATCTTACATGGTGGTGCTTCTTCTCCAGCCCCCTGTCACTTGTTATTTTTGCTTTGTCGCCCTCAGTGGGAAGGGTATGCCCAGACGTGGGTCCTGTGCTTCCCATGCCACTGGATTCAAGCTAGCCTGGCTGATGAGGGGTGAAACCCCGAAACCGGTCCCAGGATGCTTGTTTCCGGTCCAGTGAGGACCTGGCTTGGCAGTTCGGTCTGGACTGTTCCCATGAGGAACAGGGTCAAGACTGATTTGCATATGGCTGGGTCCAAACTGGGGTGGCATGGTGAGCAAAAGAACGATGGATTAAACCCAGATCTATGACTGGGGGTGAGTGTTTGACAATGTTCAGCATTCCGTCCATCACTTGTTATTTTTGCTTTGTCGCCCTCAGTGGGAAGGGTATGCCCAGACGTGGGTCCCGTGCTTCCCATGCCACTGGATTCAAGCTAGCCTGGCTGATGAGGGGTGAAACCCCGAAACCGGTCCCAGGATGCTTGTTTCCGGTCCAGTGAGGACCTGGCTTGGCAGTTCGGTCTGGACTGTTCCCATGAGGAACAGGGTCAAGACTGATTTGCATATGGCTGGGTCCAAACTGGGGTGGCATGGTGAGCAAAAGAACGATGGATTAAACCCAGATCTATGACTGGGGGTGAGTGTTTGACAATGTTCAGCATTCCGTCCATCACTTGTTATTTTTGCTTTGTCGCCCTCAGTGGGAAGGGTATGCCCAGACGTGGGTCCCGTGCTTCCCATGCCACTGGATTCAAGCTAGCCTGGCTGATGAGGGGTGAAACCCCGAAACCGGTCCCAGGATGCTTGTTTCCGGTCCAGTGAGGACCTGGCTTGGCAGTTCGGTCTGGACTGTTCCCATGAGGAACAGGGTCAAGACTGATTTGCATATGGCTGGGTCCAAACTGGGGTGGCATGGTGAGCAAAAGAACGATGGATTAAACCCAGATCTATGACTGGGGGTGAGTGTTTGACAATGTTCAGCATTCCGTCCATCACTTGTTATTTTTGCTTTGTCGCCCTCAGTGGGAAGGGTATGCCCAGACGTGGGTCCCGTGCTTCCCATGCCACTGGATTCAAGCTAGCCTGGCTGATGAGGGGTGAAACCCCGAAACCGGTCCCAGGATGCTTGTTTCCGGTCCAGTGAGGACCTGGCTTGGCAGTTCGGTCTGGACTGTTCCCATGAGGAACAGGGTCAAGACTGATTTGCATATGGCTGGGTCCAAACTGGGGTGGCATGGTGAGCAAAAGAACGATGGATTAAACCCAGATCTATGACTGGGGGTGAGTGTTTGACAATGTTCAGCATTCCGTCCATCACTTGTTATTTTTGCTTTGTCGCCCTCAGTGGGAAGGGTATGCCCAGACGTGGGTCCCGTGCTTCCCATACCACTGGATTCAAGCTAGCCTGGCTGATGAGGGGTGAAACCCCGAAACCGGTCCCAGGATGCTTGTTTCCGGTCCAGTGAGGACCTGGCTTGGCAGTTCGGTCTGGACTGTTCCCATGAGGAACAGGGTCAAGACTGATTTGCATATGGCTGGGTCCAAACTGGGGTGGCATGGTGAGCAAAAGAACGATGGATTAAACCCAGATCTATGACTGGGGGTGAGTGTTTGACAATGTTCAGCATTCCGTCCATCACTTGTTATTTTTGCTTTGTCGCCCTCAGTGGAAAGGGTATGCCCAGACGTGGGTCCCGTGCTTCCCATGCCACTGGATTCAAGCTAGCCTGGCTGATGAGGGGTGAAACCCCGAAACCGGTCCCAGGATGCTTGTTTCCGGTCCAGTGAGGACCTGGCTTGGCAGTTCGGTCTGGACTGTTCCCATGAGGAACAGGGTCAAGACTGATTTGCATATGGCTGGGTCCAAACTGGGGTGGCATGGTGAGCAAAAGAACGATGGATTAAACCCAGATCTATGACTGGGGGTGAGTGTTTGACAATGTTCAGCATTCCGTCCATCACTTGTTATTTTTGCTTTGTCGCCCTCAGTGGGAAGGGTATGCCCAGACGTGGGTCCCGTGCTTCCCATGCCACTGGATTCAAGCTAGCCTGGCTGATGAGGGGTGAAACCCCGAAACCGGTCCCAGGATGCTTGTTTCCGGTCCAGTGAGGACCTGGCTTGGCAGTTCGGTCTGGACTGTTCCCATGAGGAACAGGGTCAAGACTGATTTGCATATGGCTGGGTCCAAACTGGGGTGGCATGGTGAGCAAAAGAACGATGGATTAAACCCAGATCTATGACTGGGGGTGAGTGTTTGACAATGTTCAGCATTCCGTCCATCACTTGTTATTTCAGCTGTGAGAGCCACCTGGAAAATACTCTGCCTGCGGGGATCACTCTGGCAGGGAAATTCAGCTTGCCTATAAGTTCCTGTAGCTCTCCCAGGGTGGCCTTCCGCTTCCACAGCAACCCCTTGATGTTAGTTTGCAGGTCTTTGACTTTGTCTAGCGGCATGCTGGATGTACCTGCATCTGAGTCTAATTCAATTCCCAGGAATACGAGTTGTGTGGTTGGGCTTGTGGTTTTATCTTCCGCCAGCGGCACGCCCAGTGAGGTGGCTAGGGGTTGAAATGCATCTAGTAGCTCCTGGCACTCCGACCCGCTAGGCTGGCCTATGAATAGGAAATCGTCTAGGTAGTGCAGTTTGCCGCCCCTTGGGTGTTGCTTGTGTAGCGCCCATTCCATGAAGGTGCTAAATTTCTCAAAGTATGCACATGATATAGAGCAGCCCATTGGCAGAGCTTTGTCAAAGTAAGTTTTGCCCTCAAAATTGAACCCTAGCAGGTGGTAATTCTCGGGGTGTACCGGGAGTAGCCTAAAGGCTGCTTCGATGTCTGCTTTCGCCATTAGCGCGCCCGCCCTTTAGCGCGCAGTAAATCCACTGCATCGTCCAATGATGCATATCCTACCGCGCAGTGTACCGGGTCTATGCCATCGTTCACTGACTCGCCTTCTGGGTAGGACAGGTGGTGAATGAGTCTGAATTTGCCTGCCTCTTTTTTGGGAACCACTCCTAGGGGGGATATTATCAGTTTGCGCGGGATGGGGGTGGGAAGCGGGCCCTCTATTCTCCCTAACTCTATCTCCTTTTTAATTTTTTCTTTTACAACTTCTGGGTACTCGCTTGCCTAGCGTAGGTTCTTTGGTTTCCTATTATGTGATGCAAGCGTGGATGGTATCTTAAAGCCTCGCTCAAACCCTTCACATATTAATTTTGCGTCTTGTTGGTTATTGTACTCATTGGCAAGCTGTCTTAACCTGACAGTGTTAATGGGGGATACTGCTAATTCTACCTTTCCCCCAGCCAGCCTATGTGGTTGGTGTGTTCATTTCTTTTTATCTTTTTCCCGCTTGAGACTGCCGCCTCCCCCTCGCTTGCATTCCGAAGCTGGGTGACCCCCCCCCCCCCACATGCCGAGCATACGTGTCTGAATTTGCATGCTGCTCCCCACGTACACTCGTCTTTTTCGAATTTGTAGCAAATTGTGGCCGCCGTCCTCCCTGTCTGGGGCCCCTTCCATTGTGTGTATGGTTGTCTCTTTTGGTAGGGCTTACCCTTTTCATGCCTGCTTTTCTGGAAGCTCCCGCGAAAGGGCTGCTCGCCTTTGTGGGCCCAGCTCCTAGGTTCGCTTGCTACCATCATTTTATGCATGTACCCGGCTACATCTTCCTCGTCCCATTCCATGTCTGGGTGAGCTTGCATTTTTAACCTGAAGCCTTTGTCATAATCTAGCCAGGCTTCCCCGGAGAATTGCCCCTGTGCCTCGTGGATTTTTGATTCGTAGAGCCACAGGTCCTTTGCGCAATGTGGAAATTTCTCCACTATTATACATGCCATGATCCTAAAGGCGTCAAGCCAGTTGTCAAAATTCCTTTCCTTCCTAACGCGGTTGCGCTCTCTCCTTTCCTCTTCTTTCTTGTCTAACGTGGTTAAGTCTAAACCTTCTACCTGAATTTCTAGCAGAGTGAAAATATCTATGAATTCTATGCGCCATATCCTCTCCTTTACTGCTAGAGGGATAAGACTTGCTAGCCCGGGGGCCCTTGCCACCATGTAGGGTCTCCCTAGGGTCCCTCTTTTGTAAGCCTCAGGAGCCTGCCCGTCTGTTGTTGGGTGGCGCCGCCTGCGCGCCGTTTTATTTGGCCCTACGCCCCATGCTTGTGTAGGCCGGGCTGGGGATCCTGGGGGGGGCCGGCTCCTCCCCCCCACTGTCTGGTGATATGCTTCTCTCGGGTGTTGTGTCTGCCCTGGCTGTCCGTGGGTTTTTCCCTTTTGACCTTCTGGGGGATGAGCCTTCCCTTACTTCTGGGTCCCTAGGCACTTTTTCTTCCTGCCCTCCCTCCCCCCCCCTGGTTTTACAAACAATAGTGGTGCCATGGATTTCAGACATTCCTGCACAATTATGCTAATTTGCTCACCGTTTGATGTCTTTGCTTTCTTGCTTGGCCCCGGGGTTGCAGCTTCCGTGGGCTCGCCTGCCTCTCTCCTGTCCCCTTTTTTCGCTCCTCTGCTTGTATTTCTCTGTCGCTTCTTTGTTTCAGGGGGTGTTACGTCACTTCCTGCTGTGTCGGTCGTACTGCTGCCCCCATGCACCTCTCGCGTTTCCTTCTCGTTTGACCCTGCTCCTTTTATTTGTTTCAGGATCCAGTCTTTGCTGCGCGTTGTCGCCGCCTCTCTTGCCGCTTTGATGATTTCCTCTAGATCGAGCTCACCGTTGGCCTCTGCGATCTCCATGATGCCTCGCCCCACGGCCCGTGCTCGGGGCTGCTTTCTGCCCCGCTGGGCTGACTTTGCACTCCCTTGGTCTACACACGGGTCGCGTCGCCCGACGGGCTGGCCCCCGTTATGACCGTGTGCTAATATACAGTCAGGTCACGTCGCCTTGCTGGCTGTCCCTGGCTGTACTTCTCTTGGGGTGCACTTGGCTGGTTTGCTCAGATTCTGTAACCAGCTGGGATGCTGCCTGGGTCCACGCACAAGTTTGTCTCCCTGATACTGGGGGGGGTGGGGAGGGCTGGCATGTGCAAGGCTTCACAGCCACCAGATATCTCACAGAGGCTTACCTTGCTAGCAGCGTGGCGAAAGTCAGGATAGCAAAAGTCTTGCTATAGCCCTGGGGGCCACGGCTAACAGACAGGAGTTCAACAAAAGGGTCAAAGGGGCCTTCACACCCTCGCAGTGGGCCCTCACCCCAGAGCTGAAACCAAACAAGAAGCTTAACAGCGGGGAAAAAGCAAGTCTCATCAGGGTTGGGGGGCCTCGCGTTCTCTCTCAGCATTGGGACAAGGGGAGAGAGCTGCAAGAGGCTGCAGTGTGCATCTCTGATGTGGGAAGGCAAGCGTCTTACAGTTCCCTCAGGGCCCAGCATGATGGGGGAGGTGCCAGGTTTTGCCGAGGCGCGTTGCCTCCAACTGGGATCTGCCTGCAAGGAGGTGAGAGGCGCGCAGCAGGAACAATCACAGGCAGCCTAGTCCAGAGGCTGGCTGTGCTGCCAAGAGGTATGATAGCCGACACAGACCCTTGCAAAAATGGGCATGCGATCTCTCTTAGGGCAGTTGGGGAAGCCAATCAAGCTGTCCAGGGCCTCACTTTTAGTTGCTTTGTCCGGCCCAGGGGAGTTCATTGCTGTTGCTCGGGGTGGTCATTGTAAGATGGCAGCCCACAGGGAGGAGGGAGCGCCATGCAGGCAATACCCCTCCGCTGAGGGCCCCTCAGCATCAGGAGAAGGTCACAGGATTTATTCAGGGCCGCCATGGCTTTGGCGTATGCTGGGGTCCATGTAGGTTGCACTACGCTCCAATCTTCTGGATTTGCTGATGTCAGTTGTGGGCACGATGTTGGGTCAGAGCAGGCCGCCGATGTTTCAGGAACACTCACCCGGGTCCCGCAAAGCCCACTCTTTGACACAGGGGGTAACGTTAGGCAACTGTCGATGGTTGCACCTTGTGAGGGGAGGTCCCCGGTGCCGTAGATGGTGTTAGAAGGCCAGCGAGGGTCGGGAGCCGAGACAGAACACGTCTCATTCCATGGTTCACTAGGTCACGCCCCTCCCCAACCTCATGCTGCTATTTATCTAAGGGTGTCATGTTTCTTTTTTCAATCTTTCTCTTTTATGCCTTTTCCTTTCTTGCTTTCTCTGGCAGATGTATGGTATTGCATTATAATTTAATTTATATAGCACTTAATACCACTGATGAAGCATTAAAGTGCTTTATTGTGTAGCACAAAGTTGTGGTTACTTCACTGGTTATTAATTATTGTTGGTTGTTGGGTTGTCTTGTGCTCTATGGAAATTGCAGAAAGTTAATAAGAGTTAGGCGTAATTATTAGAGTGAGTTAATGCAAGTGGAAAAAAGAAGGGTGAGTAAATAGTGGACAAGGTTAGATATTGTGAGACAGCAAGATGATGTTACAACAGAGTGTTGAAATTGTGATTTATGGGAGCAGGGTGAGTAGGTCAGTTAGAAAGGCTTTGCTACAGCAGGAATGGTTATCCAAAAAGTGAGCTTTATGCTTTATAAGGAGGAGTATGGTTAGTTTACTGAAGTTTAGTAGAGCGTGAAATGGCAGACGTGAAAGGGTAGGATTAACTCGACAGCACTAAGGCAGGCAAAGGATGGAGTGTAAGGAGAGTACCATTCAAATAGAGAGGCAGGAGAGAATAATCCCAAACCATAAATCACGTTATTTTCATGGTGGGTATTGCATAACACCTGAACAGTCCAAACTCTGCTCTCCGGTGAGAAAGTAGCCTCTTTCTAGCATGATTACCCCAATTTTTGGCCAGTTTGTCAGTGTGTTTTGACTGTGTCACTGAAGTCCTGCTAATCAGAACTCCCGTGCTTATGCTATCTCTGGTTCCAAATTTGTACTTACATACTGGTAACCCAGTGTTCCACTCCAAATTGGTATACTGGACCCCCTTATAAGTCGCTAATATATGGTACCTAAGTACCCAGGGCATTGGGGTTCCAGGAGATCCTTTTGGCCTGCAACATTTCTTTTGCCACCTATAAGGAGCTCATACAAACACTTCTTCAGGACTGCCATTGCAGCCTGAGTGAAATAATGTAAGCACTATTTCACAGCCATTTTCACTGCACCAAGTCACTTTTAAGTCACCTATATGTCTAACCTTCATACTCTGAAGGCTAGGTGCATAGTACCTGTGTGTGAAGGCACCCCTGCACTAGCAGAGGTGCCCCCACGTCATGCAGGTCGGACTTCGTGAGTGCGGGGACGCCATTATAAGTGTGCACTATATATAGGTCAATACCAATATATAGCTTCACCATGGTAACTCTGAGTATGGCCAAGTAAGGTGTCTAACAACTGGGAATTGTACCCCCAATACTGATTCCAGTATTGGTTGCACAATCCCATGCACTCTGGGGGCTCCACCATGGCCCCCAGTACTGCCATACCAGCCTTCTGAGGTTTCTACTGCAGCCCCAGCTGCAGCCATCTCACAGGCAGGCTTCTGCCCTCCTGTGGCTTGAGCAGCTCAATCCCAGGAAGGTAGAACAATAGATTTCCTTTAGGAGAGGGGCATTACACCCTCTCGCCTTTGGAAATAGGTGTTACAGGCATGGGAGGGGTGTCCTCCCAGAGCCTCTGAAAATGCTTTGAATGGCACAGATGGTGCCCTCCTTGCAAAATCCAGTCTACACCAGTTCAGGTACCCCCCAGTCCCTGCACTGGCACGAAACTGGATAAAGGAAAGGGGAGTGACCACTCCCCTGTCCATCACCACCCCAGGGGTGGTGCCCAGAGCTCCTCCAGAGTGTCCCTGGGTTCTGCTATCTTGTTTTCAGGATGGTCAGGGAACTCTGGGAGCATCTGAGTGGCCAATACCAGCAGGTGACGTCAGAGACTCATCCTAATAGGTGCTTACCAATCCAGCTCTCAGGGCTATTTAGGGTCTCTCCTCTGGGTGTTTCTTCAGATTCGGATTGCAACACTCCAGCAGGAATCCTCTGCATCCTTTACTTCATTTTCTACTGACGGATCAACCGCTGACTGCTCTTAGAACTCTACAAAACTGCAACAAAGAAGCTAAGAGGACTTCTCAACATAGTATCTTCAGCTCCTGCCAGCAACAGCAACAGTTTCCAGGTCATGCATCCTCCAAGGACTGCCTGTCTTCAGCCTGCACCTGAAGAACCAAAGGAATCTCCCATGGAGTGACCGAGTCACTTCCGTGCTTCAGCAGGCACCTCTCTGCAGTGACGACCGGTGGCTTGGGCCCCCTCTCCAGATGACAGGCGTGGATTTAGCAACACGGGTGGTGGACTAAAGTGACTCCCAATGTCCAGCTGTCCAATTTTAGTGTAGGTAAGAGCTTGCCTCCCCATGCAAGACAGTACACACGTACACCGCGTGACTTGCAGTTTCCAAGGCTTGTGTGCAACCTTCCCAGAAGTTCTTAGAGCACTACACAGCTTAGGCCCCCAGCACTCCATTCTACAACACACAGCTTCCTGAGTGGTTCTCCAGCGGCGTGGGAAACCTTTGTGTTGTGGTGTGTGGGCCTCCATTTGTGCCTTCTTTCTCCCCATGCTGTGGGACTCCTGTACGCGCTGCCTGGTCTTCTGAGGGCTCTCTGAGTTGCTGAGAACACCCTCAGTCTCCCCCTCCTGGGTAGAGGCCACCAGGTCCCTCCTGGTCCAAGGCAGCGCCATTTTCCACTAACCGTGAGCTTTGCGTTTACAAAGGCTTGTTGGCGGAATCCAGTGACACAAACCAGACTGCATTCATCCATCCGGCGTGGGCCATCTTCTGCACCAACCAGGAACCTGCCTCTGTCTTCTTTGGTGCAATACTGACTTTGTTTTCTCAACGGTGGTTCCACTTTTGCACCTTCATCCGGGTTAGCAGGGGTTCCTGTTCTCCGTGGACTCTTCATGCTTCTTGGACTTGGACCCTTTCTTCCACAGGTCTTTAGGTCCAGGAATCCATCATTGGTGTCTTGCAGTCTCTTCTGGTTCTTGCATTATCTTCTATCACGACTTCTAGTGTGCTTTAGGAAACTTGTTTTGTTTTACTCCTGCCTTCCTGGGCTCTGGGGTGGGGTATTTTACTTACCTTTGGTGTTTTCTTAAACTCCCAGTGCCCCTGTACACACTACACTTGCCTGTGTTGGAAACCGACTTTCGCATTCCACTATTTTAGTATATGGTTTGTGTTCCCCCTAGGCCCATTGCAACCTATTGTGATTTTCACTGTTTCCACTGTTTTCCTACTATGTACGTACCTGTTTCTGGTTACTAGTGTATATATTGTGTGATTTACTTACCTCCTAAGGGAGTATAGCCTACAAAGTATTTTTGACATTGTGTGACTAAAATAAAGTACCTTTATTTTTGTAACACTGGGTATTGTCTTTCATGTGTGTTAGTACTCTGTGACTACAATGGTATTGCAATAGCTTTGCATGTCTCCTAGTTCAGCCTTGGCTGCCTTGCCTACAGCTACCTGTAGACCGCATGGCTTCTAGACACTGACTACATTTCACTAATCAGGGATAACTGGACCCGGTATAAGGTGAAAGTACCTTCGGTACCCACTACAAACCAGGCCAGCCTCCTACATCACCTCACCTTTCTTTTTCTTTTCTCTTAGATGCTCTCACGTGCAAAGCCTGCTGTGGGTCCTGACCTGCAACAGAGTGACCGTCGCAAGAAAAAGGGACGCAAAATTCCCAAGTTGGAAGAGCTGCTGGCTCAACGGGACTTCACTGGAGCCATCACTCTGCTGGAGGTGAGGCACTGGAGAATAAGCGCCAGTGGAGGATTGGTACAAGTGATCTCTTTTAATCTTTAGTGGTTGGTGATATGGGTTGGGGACTCCATAGGGTGGTCAAGTGTGTTTAAGAGAAGCACTTTTGTTTGTATGTGGACAGCGTTTCTGAAATGTTCATTTCCTTTGATTTAAAAAAAAATAAAAAATCCCTAAAGCAGGGTCCACAACCTCATAATGCAGTGTGTCTGCTATCTGTGCACACACTCCTTTCTGTATGCAAGGGCGTAATCTCAAATGCATCTGGAAGCGAAGGCATCTCTTCAGCAGAGCTCCAGAATGTGAATGAAGCTGTAAAATTGTAATTTTGTTTGTCACAATTCACTGCATGTTTAGTTTTTGGATTTTCACACAGCACTCACAACATGAAGGATACAAGGACAAAAGCAGGAAGTCTTAAAGAGGGCAGATGTGGGAGCAGTATAAGATACCGACACTCAATGTAAAATTCACCTGAGCACTATATAATAGCACAGAACAATATGTGCGTGTGCTTTTCGGATTACCTGATTTAAGACAGATGCACAATTTTGCCAGTCTACCATCAGAATCTGTTAGTTTGATACACAACTTCTCCTGTCAGGCGTTCCCAGCTCCTCCGCCTGGCAATCTGTTCATATAAGTCAGAAAAAGAAATAAGTAGGAGCTGCCGATGGCATCTTGGTATCCCAGTGCCCTCAGTTCAATGAACAGGAAGTATTTTCTTTGGACTTAAATCGGAGAGCAGGCACTGAGCACGTTAACTAGAAAACAAAGCTGTAGAGCCTGACCATGACTGTCTCTCCCCACTCCTAGGCTCTGTCACCCAGTCGCCTAGCCGCCCTAGTTCCCATTTCACTGCCTTGTGGAGTGGATGATGCCAGTCTCTTCTGCAGATGGTTTTTGATAAATGTTGAGCAAGTTGCTTTTTCTTTTTTCCCCACAGGTAGCTGATAATTTCTCACTCCTTGCCCAAACTTTCTGATGCTTTATATGATGACATTGGCAACATGCTAATATCAATTATCCACACAAGGGGCTTCTAAGAATAAGATGTTTTTTTACCATGGTCACCTTGCTTTCTTTAACTAGATTTGCTGTTATTTTTCCATAGTGGACCTGGGAAACAGCTGAACAGCTCACAGTGCATGTGCTCTGACCCATTGAAATTGTAACACTGGTTAATTCTGATAGCATGCCTGATTGATTAAGGCCACAGTAATATGGTGCAGGAAAATGCTTCAGTAGCCTAAAGGTTAGATATCCCAAGTGGGTTGCAGTGTGGCTTTTCACCATCCCCATGTGTGTAGTTAAAAACATGGTTTCTGGGCTTCCATAAACTGCAAACAATCAATAGTAAGGTAATGAAGGGGCTGCTTAAATTAATTTCAGCCACTGGTGATCACTGGGGATTCCATTTCACTCCCTTGTTTTTTGCCAATTATTCACAGTAGACAAAGGCCTGCCTTACAAATCAGTACATATCCTGCACATTATTGGAACAGTCCATCCCAATTGGAAGTGTGACATTCCCCCCCCCCCCCCAAGAAGGGACCTGAGGCAACCACAGAACAGTTTTGCTTGTTTGCTAATGACTAGGTCTGATCCGAGGTGGCACAGTGGGCAAAAAAACAGTAGATTGGGATGCAACTCTAGTAGTTACCAGTGGCTGAGATTAGTTCAGGCATTCATTCCATACATCATTTTTTATATTCCTCACTGTGACACTGTAAGAAAGTGCCTCTATTGGCATGCCACTTGTTAGAAATGGGGTCTTTGGTTGGCAGTCAGGTTACCCCCTGTCCAAGCAAGGACCCTCACTCTAGTCAGGGTAAGTCACACACAATCCAAATGATCCTGTGCCCACCCTCTGGTAGCTTGTTACTGAGCAGTCAGGCTTAACTTAGAAGGCATTGTGTAAAGTATTTGTGCAATAAATCATGCAATAACACAGTGGAACACCACAAAAATACACAACACAGTGTTTAGAAGAATATATAATATTTATCAGGTAAGACGCAGGTCAAAATGATTAAGATGCAATAAGTATATGTTGAAATATCACTGTAAAAATGATATAGTGTCTTTAGTCTCTTAAAAAGCAACAAGTGTCACTTGCAAGCACAAAGTACCTGGTTTGCGTTCAAATTCTCTGCAAGGGACCGCAGAGGAGGAGATGCGTGGAAAACAGGGAGGTGTGTGCTGATTTTTCCAGCTCACACAGACGATGCGTCGTTGTGTTTTCATGCAGGGCAGGCTTTGCATCGATTTCCGATGCGCAGACTGGGATCTTCTTCGGGTTGCGGGGTTTTTGGACGCCCCATGGACGATGCGTTGAAATCCGGCACTTGCAGGACGAAGTCACGGAGGGGCTGCGTCGATTGGGTGGATGTTGCGTGGAAATTTCTACTGCACGGCAGGTGCTGCGTTGATTCCTCTTAGGATGTCGGGCTGCGTCGTTCCGGCTCGGCTTTGCGTCTATCCAGTGGCCTGTGCGTCAAATTTCTGGTCGCTACGTTGGCGCTGCGTCGATCTTCTCCTTGCGAATTTGGGCTACGTCGTTCCCGTTCGGTGTGCGGTGATATTCTTACCGTGATGCAGGCTGTGCGTCTTTTCTTGCAGGCAGTGCGTCAAATTCGCCGCACAGGGAGTTCTCTTGCAGGAATTAAGGTGGTCATTCTAACCCTGGCGGTAAAAACCGCCAGGGCGAATGACCGCGGTAGCACCGCCAACAGGCTGGCGGTGCACCGCTGGGCATTCTGACCGCGGCGGTTCAGCCGCGGCCAGAAACGGAAAGTCGGCGGTGTACCGCCGACTTCCCGCTGCCCTTGAGAATCCTCCATGGCGGCGGAGCGTGCTCCGCCGCCATGGGGATTCTGACACCCCCTACCGCCATCCTGTTCCTGGCGGGTTTCCCGCCAGGAACAGGATGGCGGTAGGGGGTGCCGCGGGGCCCCTGGGGGCCCCTGCAGTGCCCATGCCAATAAGAGGGCCCCAAAAAGAATTTCAGTGTCTGCCCATTCGGAGCCGGCTTCATCGTTGCTGGGTCTTTCCCAGTGTGCTGGCGGGCGGCCTTTTGGCGGTCGCCCGCCAGCACAGCGGGAAAGCCAGAATGGCCGCCGCGGTCTTGTGACCGCGGTGCGGTCATTTGGCGGTAACCGCATGGCGGGCGGCGACCGCCGCCCGCCGCGGTTAGAATCACCGCCAAAGTCTTTTTGGTCCTGAGACTTCAGGGAACCGGAGGCAAGCTCAATCCAAGCCCTTGGAGAGCACTTCTCAGCACAGCTGGAGAGCAGCAAGTCAGCAGGGAAACAGCAGGGTAGCAGTCCTTTGAGGAAAAGCAGTCAGGTGAATCTTTTGGGCAGCCAGACAGTTCTTCTTGGCAGGTTGCAGGCTCTGGTTCAGGTTCTCAACTCCAGGAAGTGTCTGAGTTGGTAAGGGCAGGGGCCCTGTTTAAATACCCAAATATGCCTTTGAATTGGGGGAGACTTCAAAGAGTGGCATAGAAGTGCACAAGGGCCCCTTTCAGTTCTATCCTGTCTGCCAGGGTCCCAGTAGGGGTTGTGGCAGTCCTTTGTATGAGGGCAGGCGACTGTCCTTTGACATGTAAGTATCAGGCCCTCCACCCTCCCAGCCCAGGGAGACCCATTCAATATGCAGATGTATGCAAGTGTGACTGAGCATCCTG
Source organism: Pleurodeles waltl (assembly GCF_031143425.1). NCBI lineage: Eukaryota > Metazoa > Chordata > Amphibia > Caudata > Salamandridae > Pleurodeles > Pleurodeles waltl. The sequence continues at coordinate 295,917,734 of NC_090443.1, read as the reverse complement.
TGTTTGGGGTTTGTCTAAGTGAATGCACAAGGGAGCTGTCAACTAAACCTACCCAGACATGGATCGTAAGGCATAGAAGTATTTAAGTGCAGAGAAATGCTCACTTTCTAAAAGCAGCATTTCTAAAATAGTAATATTAAATCCAACTTCACCAGTCAGCAGGATTTTGTATTACCATTTTGGCCATACTAAATATGACCGTGTTACTCCTTTCAGATCAGAAGCTACCACTCAAACAGTATATGAGGGTAGCTCTAATGTTATCCTATGAAAGGAGCAGGCCTCCCAGCAGTGCAAAACGAATTTAGGAGTTTTACACTACCAGGACATGTAAACTACACAGGTACATGTCCTGCCTTTTGTCTCACAGCACCCTGGCCTATGGGTTACGTAGGGCCTACCTTAGGGGTGACTTATATGTAGAAAAAGGGGTGTTTTAGGTTTGGCAAGCACTTTTGAATGCCAAATCGAATTGGCAGTGAAACTGCACACACAGGCCTTGCAATGGCAGGCCTGAGATATCGTTAAGGGGCTACTTAAGTGGGTGGCACACTCAGTGCTGCAGGCGCACTAGTAGCATTTAATCTACAGGCCCTGGGCACATCTAGAGCACTTTACTAGGGACTTATAAGTAAATTAAATAAGCCGATTTGGTATGATCCAATGTCACCATGTTTTAAGGGAGAGAGCATATGACCTTTAGCACTGATTAGCAGTGGTAAAGTGTTAAAACCAGCTAAAATAGTGTCCATAAAGTGGAGAGAGGCAGGCAAAAAGTTAAGGGTGACTACCCTAAAGCTGTCAGGTCTCATACCACCTCACACTTTTTGCCTGGTTTCTTGTGTAATTTCAACTGAAAATGCACCGGGTTCCTTTTAACTAGGACTCTAGTGCCAGACCCCATCCCAAACGAAATAGGATGAAACTAACCCTTCCCAGGAGAGTTTTTATCTTCTAAGTGGAAGAATCTGGAAAGGCCATTTACATTGGCATGGTCAGTCCCAGGTCAGTGTTCACTGTAAAGCCCATTCCATGTAGGGAGATGGACCACCTTAACAGTGTGAGGTTTTCACCTTTCATTTACATGAGCCATCTGAGAGGCATTTGGTTGGTTTGAACTAGGAAGTGAAAACCAAACAAGTATGGTCTCAGCTTCTTCAGGGACCAAACCACAGCAAAGGCTTCCCTCGCAATGGCAGTCCAACGCTGCTCTCTGGAGAGTAACCTCCTGCTAATAACAGCAACAGGTTGGTCATGCCCATCATCATTGATTTGGGGCAGGGCTGATCCTATCCCATGTTCAGAGTCATCTGTCTGCACTATGAATTGCTTGGTGTAATCTGTAGCTTTAAGAACGGGTGCTGAGCACATTGCTTCTTTCAGGGTGTCAAAGGCCTTTTGACAGTCCAAGGTCCAGTTTACTTTCTTTGGCATTTTCTTGTAAGTCAGTTGTGTGAGTGGGGCCACAATGGTGCCATATCCTTTCACAAACCTCCTGTAGTACCTAGTCAAGCCAAGGAATGGCCTGACTTGAGTCTGGGTTGTTGGAGCTACTCAGTCCAGAATTGTCTGGATCTTGGCTTGTAGTGGTTGACTTGTCCTCCACCTACAGAGGGTTGCCCAAGTATAGAACCTTACCCTGCCCTATCTGGCACTTACTATCCTTGATAGTGAGTTGTGCCTTTCGCAGAGCATCAAGGACCTTTCCAAGGTAGATCAGGTGATCCTGCTAGATAGAGCTAAAGACAGCAATATCATCAAGATATGCTGTACTATAGTCTTGTAATCCAGCAACTGCTCAGCAACCGTTGGAAGGTGGCAGGGGCATTCTTCAAACCAAAGGGCATAACAGTAAACTGATAATGCCCATCAGGAGCGGATAATGCTGACTTCTCTTTTGCTCCAGGGTTCAGACCTGTTTACCAGTACCCTGATGTGAGATCAAAAGTACTGAGATATTTGGCTGAACCCATCAATCAATTCAGCGGCTATAGGAATTAGGTGGTCAAATGTTTTCGTCACAGCATTGTGACCCCTATAGTCCACACAAAACCTCATTTCTTTCTTTCCACCATGGGAATGAAGGTTGGGGACTAATACAACTGGGCTGACCCAGGGACTCTCAGAGTGCTCAATGACCCCCAATTCTAGCACCTCGCTGACCTCAGCTTTGATGCTTTCCTTGACATGATCGGACTGTCTATAGATTCTGTTTTTGACACACAAACTATCCCCAGTGTCCACATCATGTGCACACAACCAGGTAGTCTGACCAGGGGTCAAGGAGAAGAGCTCAGCATATGGATGTAAGACTTGCTTGCAGTCAGTCTGCTGTTGGTCAGAGAGGTGGTCTGAAAAGACCACTCCTTCTACTGAACTATCTTTTGGATTGCTGGAGAGGAGTTCAGGGAAAGGTTCACTCTCAGCTTCCTGTCTGTCATCAGTGACCATGAGCATGGTCATTTCAGCTTTGTTGGGATAGGTTTTAAGGTGGTTTAAATGGATAACCCTTTTGGAGTTCCTGCAAGAGCGAAAGTCCACCAGGTCGGTGACTTCTCCTTTTCTCTCTAGGATAGGGTAGGGTCCACTTGTCCTGGACGGCTCTAGGAGCCATATGATACAACACCCACACTTTCTGCCCTGGTTGAAACTCCACCATACCAGAACTTCTGAAGCTTTTGCCTGGCCTCAAGATTTTTGGAAGCTTTTTCCATGTACCTGGAACGAAGGTCAGGCACATAGTCACAATGTCTTGCCTAGGCTCTCTGAGAGGTCTCTCCCATCCCTCCTTCACAAGACAAAGTGGTGCCCTTACAGAATGCCCAAACAGAAGTTCAAAGGGGGAAAAACCTACTCACTTCGGTGGCACTTCCCCGTAAGCATCGAGCAGGCATGGAAGTAAGACACCCTATCTCCTTCTGAGTTTATCAGGAAGTCCACCAATCCTACCTTTCAGTGTCTTGTTGAATCTCTAAACAAGGCCATTGGTTTGGGAGTGATATGGAGTAGTGAACATTTAGGTCCCACCACATTCAGCCCACTTGTGTTTCAGGTAGCCAGACAAGAAGTTTGTACCTCTGACTGACACAACCTGGAGGCTGGAGGGTTACGGGAACCAACAATGTCAATCCCTACCCATTCAAAGGGATCCCCAACCACTGGAACTGGAATTAAGTGGGCCTTTTTGGTGGCCACCAGTCTTGCCACTGGCTGCACAGGTGGCACAGGAGTTACAAAACTCCTTCACCTTCTGGGACATACCTGGCCAGTAGAAGTGGTTCACCAAGCTACTTCATGTTTTTGCCTGGCCAAGATGCCCAGCTAGGGCGATATCATGGGCCAAATGAGGAGAAACTGTCCAGTCTACTGAGGCACTACCACTCCCCTAGTGGCACCAGGTTTGGGTTCTCTGGCCTCATTATTGACTTTTGAAACTGAAAAGTATTTATGCTTTAAAAAATGCTTGTCTGATTATGAAGTTCTTGGGTTTGAAACATATAAAAAATCAATTTTATTTTTCTAGTTTGGTATCTGATTTATTTTTTGAGTGTTTGTCTCATTTATTGCCTCTGTGAGTACAACAACTACCTAGAACCACGTAGGTTCTCATCAGGGTAATGAGGCTACTGGATTTGCGCTGGAGGATCGCCCGTGTTGTGGGTACTGATTACAGTTCCTTACCAGGTGACACCTGTCGGCCTAATCCATGGTTTCCAGCTAACTAGCAGTGGCCCATCTCTGACCGAGATGATTGTGGCAACCGGGCTCATGGTAAGATAGACTCCCTAGGGAATCGTATTACATCAGATCGCGTCCCTTTCTCTCAGTTACCAAGATCTCACTCAGGCAAAGCAACGGAGGCAGAATATATTTAAATAAGCATTTATTAAAATATATGCATCTTAAATAAAAGCATATGCATAGCAATAACGAGAATGATAGAGAACAATAGGAGCAGGAATGTGACTAAAAGTGTAAAACACAAAAACAGTCCTACCATGCTGTCTAAACGGAGGAGTGGATCTATAACCCCTCACCTATGCTAAGTATGAGCACAACATACTAAGCCTGATCTGCCCTTCGGGTTTCCCCCAGGGAGAACATTATCCCTCATACCTGAAGAAAGGACCGGAAGTCTAAAAAGACACTGTCCCCATCTGGATCAGGGCTCGGTCGTCTAAGCAAGTAGCTGTAGTGAAGCTTGCAGCAATCAGCATACAGTCGTGGTCATCTGGCTGGAATCTCCCTCTAAAGTGTCTGGGACTAAGGGGTGATTTTATAATAAAACAGCTAACATTCTAAGAAATGGTCCCCACGTATGAGTGTGTGTTTTTTCTATGACTGCTGGAGACACAGCATGCCACGTTTGTTGGCAACCCAAAGTCAATTTGGACATCGCCAATTATATCTATGGCAATTGAAGCCAGGGGCGCTTCAACTTCGGCAGGTGATAAAATATCCAAGTCATGTCCAAGAAGACCACAGAGCACTTGTGTTCCAGAGCCTGAGCTTCAGCTTAGGAAGCAGCATTCCGTGTCATGCCGACTGTAGAGGTCAGAGTCACCGAATCAACAAAGAGCAACTCATAAACGGCTTCCCGTAGCAAACGCACCCTCAACGCGCATGTCTGACGATGAGCCCTCATCAAGAACATCCACAGATCAGCATCCAATGAAAGTAAATGCTGCATAGAAAGACAGACTTCCAGTGCACATTCAAAGAGGCACCAGAGGCATCGAAACACAGGATGCACACAATCCAAAACTGGTTGGAATGACAAAGACCAGTCACACTCCAACTGTTGCAGGAGAGGTGCTCCGAAATACTGCATCATTGTGCAGAAAAATAGCAACAGCGGAACGCCACCAATTATAGCCAAAGTGATCGGGAATCCCCCGAAAACACTTGAAAAAGTGAATGTATGGCTGAAGGTATTAAACTAAGTTTAGAGGAGAAGGTGTGAACGAAACCAGAACCAGCAGCCTTAAAAAAGTGGGCGGTTCCACTAGTACTGGAAGCATTGAATATTCGTCCCACGAGTTCACCAAAGTGTCTCAGGAAATTAGTATTTAAAAGGGACTGAATCTCCGCTGATGACCTTGCAACTTGAAGCGCATAGGTCTCGCGGGCTGATGTAAGCTCCACATGTTTTTGGAACAATAAGGCCTTTAGTCTGCTCAACTTGTCAAAAATAACATCAGAAGTAGCAATCTGGGGCCAGATGTCTGTTACTCCTTTGAATTGTGCAGCGGAAAAAGAACGTTCCTGCAACATGTAACAATTTTGGAGGCGGAAACGACATAAGGTATTCGAGCTTGCATTCTACAACAGCTCTCACGGTTAAGGAGCACATAGCTGCCATTGGAGAGCACCTGGAATGCAGGTCTAATCAAGAATACTGGGACTCCCTTCAGATAACAAGCTAAATTCGCCGCAGAGGCATTGCATGCCCCATGCAGGGACAGCTGTTTACAAACCATCAAATGGCTCACAGAAGTCTTGCATTCAGTGCTGCCAAGAAAAACCTCTTTCATGCCACTGAAACATTTCTACGAAAAGGGAAGCTCCCACACCTCGTGTATGTAACTGTCTCCCAGCCTTTCATATCTGGCTACAGGAATGTGTTTCAAACAGGATGTGAATTAAAGTGTTGAAATAGGCAGATTAATAACCCCTTGTATTAACCATTCAGCAGAGGATACCTCAGCCACAGTAAAAGGCAACTTTTCTAATTTCTCTATTCTCAACATAATATATGTTGCTTCCTTCTAAGCCATCATTTGTTGCTGTCCCGTCAAATTAAATGTTGAAAAAATCTCCCTTGCGCTCACATGGAGACGGGCAGGTCCCTCCATGCCAGGACCCTGGACTTTGTCTCTATCACCCTGCTGGGGTGTCGAGGCCAGGGTGAAAAGCACCTTCTCGATCGCTTTGGCCATGATTTCCTGGCAGGAGCTGTAAGTAGCCCGACGGGTTTGGACAGGTGTGCGGGGGTGTGTGGAGTGTGTTTGAGTTATACACTGTTGGATATTGTAATTTTCATTAACTAGGAGTCCTCTGGCCCAATGGTGTGCTAGGGCCTGGAGCGAACCCACTGCAGTTCTGTGTAAGTATGAGGGTGTTTGGCAGAGTGCACCGTGCCAGTCACTCCAAGCACCTGCGGTTAGGTGCTGTCCCCAGTGCCAGCTTAAGGGGATTTGGGTCCCTCAGCAAGAGACATTTTAGGACCCCATGGTCAGAGCAGCTTTAAACCTATGACTCCATTTCAGCTCATTGAAGCCCTGTTGTGGGGTGACTTTGAGTGAGGTGAGAGAGCGATAGGAATGCAGAGGGAGGCACAGCCTACTGAGAGGTGAGGCTGTGAGAGGCGGGTGGGAACTCGGAGTACTAAAAGCCAGGAAACGGGAGGCAGTACCTGGAGAGTCAGAGAGTCCAAGGCTGCTGAGAAAGTGTGGGGGAGGGACCCCACCTCCGAATAATTGAGGCAGAACTAATGTGGTTAAGGGTTTTTGAGACGTAGCCTCTGGGGCGGGGGGTAGCAAGGGAGGTGAGGAGGAGAGAAGGGTGTGGGTTTAGTGATAGGTGAAGTAGAGAGCGAGGAAATATAACAGAGTTAGAGAAGATGAAGGAGAGGTAACGAGGCAAGGAAGGCAGCAGGAGGTAGGAGTGAATTCAAGGAGCTTGAGTACAGAAAGAAGAGAGAGAAAGACAGAAATGAGGGAGGGACATAAGGAGGCGGCGAGGTAGAGCGGAAGAGAGCCATGGAAAGAGGCCTTGGAGGGGAGGAAAAGAGCAAAGGAGAGAAACAGTGAAAGCAAAAAGCAGATTCCTATGGCTAACCCAATCATTTTACGGAGGGGTCTGATAGGTGGGCGGGGTCTGAGAGATGGGCGGGGTCTGACTGGTGGGAGGGGTCTGTAACCTGGATGGGGTCTGACAGGTGGGAGGACCGAGGCGATCGTCTCCTTTCTCCTGACCTTAGAACGACTTCTGGTGTCCGATTCGGGGAGTGACTAGACCCGAGCTTGGAGTGGGAGCCTGCTAACAGGCCAACAATGGAGTAAGGGCTAATACTTCAAACAATGCATTAATCACCTTTTATGCCCAATACTAGACTTCTTCATGTGTGAAACAGCCTGGGTCTGCCAAAGCAGCACAAGGTCCACGAGCACTGTGCTTTCAAACTATACTTTGAAGACGTCACTTGTTTGTTCAGGCTTCGGGCACCTGAGCTACACCTCAGCGTACCCCGAGCATATCTGTTAGACTGTCATTTCTGCTGACAGATTTCACCAGAAAACTGCTGAGTGTGGTAATTGGTGCACAACTCGGACTTCTGGTCCAGTGGGACTGAGAAATGGCTGCATGAGCGTTCATTCTAACTGAAGCCCAGAAACATGCGAGTGCACTCTGGCCTATGTGTAAAGGTTTCTGCTCTGCAGATAGGACTTGAATTGGAATCTTTGTCACGAGCAAGACGTAGCTGCACTTACTCATGCGTGTAATAAGAAGAGGATGGGTGTGTCTGCACTGACCAATACCTATGGAGCAGGCTGCAGTTATACAGTTTTAAACACCGAGAATATGGAGGCTCATGGGGTGCAGAGAAATTAAACGAGCTTCCCCCATGCAGTGCAAACTCTTGGGTTCAGGCAGTTATGAATGTGCATCCAATTAACCCCAAACCAGACCTGTTGCAGGAAAATCCACTGAACGTCTGAGTACAACATGGACTACAGCACCCACAATACACTTTATGCAATAATTACCTGGGATCAGGGACGTGGACTGGCTTTGGAGGGCTAAGACATTAGTCACTGATCACACATGGTGACAGAATATATCGTCATATTGTTCAGTTTGTTTGAATAGTGCCTGAAGTTATAAATGGGTTTAAAGCATTAAGAGATAATAAAGAGCTATGCAGATGACAGCACAATATCACTGGCTCTCGATTACATTCTGAGGTAGTAGCCCCCTCTTTTGTATCAGTAAAAGTGGTGATCTGATAACTGAGCCTTTCTGTCCTCACCCACTTTAAGTAGCCACTCGAGCTAGTGAGTACTAGTTGGGTGCAAACGCCGCACCAGTAATTACCAGTCCCATATAGTGATATCCACCAGCATCAAGTAATTGGTTAATCCCCATTGAATGGGACCCAGATTTACGAGCTGGTATTCTGCATGGTATTCCCTTTTACGGGAGGTTTAGCACATACACTTACTACCCTCTCTGAGCAGATGGTCAAAGTGTACAAGGTACACTGGTGAAAAATGTGCTGTTGTAGGGCAGGGGTAGAGGGAGGGGCTGAGGATGGTGAAGGTAGGAGTGTAGAATATTAGCTGCCGGGGGAGCTGAGGTTCAGACGGGGTTATGGAAAATGTCCAAGCTAAACTGTACTCATTTCCCACATTCATTTTACATGCTGGATTTTCCAGTCAGTAAAATTGAGTTTGTTGCTCCAAACACCTCATAAACATGCATGTAGGCATGCTGGACATCTTATTAGGACTAGGATTACACACGGGAATTCCACTCTGCACATTTCCCAGTTGGCTCCCATGTCTTTTATGGGCACTTTACAAGTGGACTGAAAAGGCAGGGAGAGTATGGCATCATTGAGGAAAGAACCATCATTTTGGTATATTACCCCCATTTTCTGGCTGATGCCAGTGTGCTTGACTGTGTTCACTAGGATCCTTCTAATCAGGACCCCAGTGATTATGCTCGCTCTCTTCTAAATTTTGTCACTGCATATTGGTAACCCAGTATTCCAACCAAAATTGGCATACTGGTCACCCCTTATAAGTCCCTTGTCGTAGTTTGAACTCTTGCTCTAGGCAAGACTGTTGGTGTAAGGTTTTGCAGACTATTAAAGTCAGGCATCCTGGCTCTGTGTGTTCTAGTGCTAATATAAGAGCTTTAAGTTCAGCCAACTGAGCTGTGCAGTCCCTTAGGGTCTGTGTGTAGGTGTTGTGAGGGTGGAAGACTCCATCCTCCATCACACCGCTCACGGCTGCGCAAGCGGCTGAGTATTGATGTTTGGTACCTACAGCTGGTTGTGCTGAACCATGAGTGGAGATGACAGTATGGTATCTGTCAAGTGGCAAGATATTTAGAGGAGCGGGGTACTCCTGTTCGTACTGGAGAAACTCTTGTGTCTGAAGTTTTGGATCAAAGATGTAATCAACATCAGTGGTGGTCAGGGAGGTTGCCCACTGAATCCAACGTGGATGTAATGTTTTAGCGTTGGGAACGCTTGCGTTGGTGACAGCCTCTAAGGCTGGCACCGGGGGTAACGACAATAATGCTTTTCCCTTGGGCAAGTGGCCTCTCCTTTATGGCAGCCATTTGAACTGCAGTCAGAATCTTTTCTGTAGGTGCAAAACGTTGTTCTGCATTTGAGTATAAATGTGATTTATATGCTATAGGTACCGTGTCACCTTCATTGAAGGTGACATAAATAAATCCAATGGCACCAGCAGTTATTCTGATGACCAAATTTGTTTTATTGTCACGTGTGCGCAAGTGTTTAGCTTCTAGCATGTCCTGTTGCAATTCCCTAAAGATATGTGTGTGTTCAACTGTCCAGTGTCTGCTAGAAAAGTTTGGCAGTATCAAGTCATAAAGTGGCTTGATACGCTGCGCATAGTCTGGAATGTATGTTCTGCCAAAGTTGAAGAAACCTAGTATTGACTGTAGTTTCTTGAGAGTGTTAGGAAGGTGCAATTGTGCACATTTCTCTAGAAAGTGTGGGGCCAGGCTCTTCTCCTTATTCAATAGCTCATATCCCAGGAACAATACACTGAGAAAGGCAATCTTACTTTTCTTAAAGTTGAATTTGTAGCCGAGGTCTGCAAATCCCAAAATGATCCGATCGACCCTTACAAGATGAATGTTGAGGTCGTCGTCCGCGAGATATGTCATCCACGTAGGATAACGCCTCAGGATCAATATTATGTAATATTGATGTTAAAGAGGCTGAGAATAGCCCTGGGCTGTTCTTTTTGCCTTGGGCTAAACGGCAAAAGTGTTTTTGTGAGCCAAATGAGAATGCACTCAGGTCCCGACTTTCATGTGCTAAGTTCTGGCAGAAAAACCCATTAGAAATATCTAACGTTGTTTTATATTTTTTACGCACTATGTTGTTTATTAGTGCTGTGCTATGTGAGTTTTGTATATATGTGTATGACTATTTAAATGTCTGTAATCTATGACTATTCTGTAGGAATGGTCTGGCTTTACAATGGGGAATAACGGGTTATTCATTGCAGAAGTACAGGGCTCAATTACTCCTTGGTACTCGAGCTGAGTGAGGATCTCCCTCACCTGAGATTTTGCTTCATGTTTGACAGGATATTGTGGCTTTGGTTGGGATGTAGACCTAACGGGAATAACGTGACAAGGAGACTCCTTGTCCCAACCTACATGATTGAGCTAAACACCATTCAACAGCATAGGCTTGTTTTTCTGCTTCTGGAACAAGATTAGAGAAAGAAGGCAAAATTACATCTTCCCCATGTGGGAGCTTGCGGACGTGTTCAGGTGGGCAGTCTTTTTCGGCCAACAGGATATCACTATTAAGTTCATCCCAGAATATCACACCAATGGTGCGCTCTACGTCTCCCTCTGTTTGAATTTTTAAATCATAAACCCTGTCGGGTGGGAGAACGCGGCCAACCGCTGTTCCAACTGCAATAAAATCACTAGTTGCTGTCACATCCAGATGATCTTTCAGATTCTGGCGACATATCGTGACCTCTGCTGCGCTGTCTAACAGTGTCACTCGCCACATCTTGTTCTTCAGCAATGTTCTCAAGTGTACTGGCATTTTTAACTGACAGTGCTGCCACCTTTTTCTTTTTAAACTGTGGCTTCTGCTGAGGAGTCTTTTCTTCTTTTTTGACTGTGTTAAGTCTTTCTTTTGTTTTACGTATTCGGGATGTCGATCAGGACAGCCCCCTCTCTCGCTACGTCTATCCGGTGCACCCTGAAAGGAACGAGAGGGACATGAATCAGTATATCTATCAGGAGTTTTTATATTTTCCCTATTTCTGAGATTGTATCTCCTTTCGAAGTTTTCCGGGTGTGGAGAATCAGCTCTCTTATTTCGTCTATCCATAAATTCTTTTTGTTTTTCCCAGCGCTTTTTAGAGCCCTCTTGTGCCTGCTTTGTACCTTCCTTAAGGATGGTACTTTGTAATTCAAACTTCTTTGGTTTGGCTCCCAAACTATCCCGCCCTATATTTGTGTAGGTGTCGGAAATTATTTTTGGTAGCTTTCTCTCCTGTTCCAAATGTGGAGTTTCTCTGAGACGCTGGCGTATAGCCAGTGCTACCGCTTCCCCTTTAATGTTACTGAGTATTATTGAAGAAACTGCGTCAAAGTTACGCATTAATTTCATCCCCAAATCTAAGGCTGGTGCAGCCCCGTGCTTGTTCTGTATTTGTTTTAACAGTTCCGGTAAATTGGCAAGTTTCGGGGTATCATGTGTAGTAGTATATATAGCAGCGAAGACTGTACCCCATGTGGTGCCGTCATCCACCGAGGGAACCATCCCGAAGGGCTAGCACATTGTAAGATGTCTGTGTTTTTCCTGTGGTCCCGTATGGGGAAACACAGCTTCCAGCTGATTTGTTTTCTGGGCTATCCAGAACAGTAATTTCTCTCGGTCTGTGGGTATTTTACCCATGATAGTATGCACTGTTTGTGGATTAATCCCAGTAGCCAATTGGTATCCACCAGGTGCTGGTGGAGCTGGACGCCCTGGTGTTGTGTTCAAAGTTCGCATTACAAACTGGACAAGTTGTCTATAAAGTGTTACTAACTCATATAAATTTCGCAGATCTGCTCTTGGCATAATTTGTATGTGTGGGTGAGGTGAGTATTTGTCAAACATAGGCCATGTTTGTCCATCATTACTTAAAGGACCTAGTCTCACTCGTTGTAGTACATGTGGTAGAGCACCTTCAAACCAGTTCTGATGCTCTTGGTATGTGAGTGGTATTTCATGATACTGGTATGCCTGGTACCGTTGAGGCACGTTTGCAATTTCGTATGTGTGGAATGTATGTGTTCTTTGGTTCACCTCAGGAAGGGTGACCCAACAGTAAAATGTTTCTGTTTGGTATGCTTCATTAGCTTCTATTATGAGAGTAACATCCCCGCCCTCTTCTGTAAAGCCATGCGCTAGTAGGTGTTGTGTTAATGCTTGTCTAGCATTCTCAGGAATTTCTATGGCGTTAACCATATTTGTAACATTGGTCAGAGAAACGGAACACCAAATGGGGAGTATAATCCCTTTATGAGTTTGAGCTCGAACAACCTACAGCCTAATCAGGTGTTACCTTTTCAGCTGAGGAGGATCTTCCCAAAGACCACGGACGTCTCCGTTTAATGGTCCTTAGAGTACCTGTTATCTGTGAGACAGTGATAGTCAGGGTATCCGTAAATTAGTGCCTAAACACCATCGTTGGTGGCGCCATGTCGTAGTTTGTACTCTTGCTCTAGGCAAGACTGCTGGTTTAAGGATGACAGTGCTTATGTTTGTAGGTGACTATGCCTATCCTACAACAAGTCGCAACTGTCGTCCCAACCCTTCCGGCTCACTAGCAGCACCTCACCAAAAACCCAAACAGTAAAAGGTGATTTGTGGTAGCCTTTACGCATGAACTCGAGAGTATGACATCTCAGAGAGTGTCGTGGTTAAACTGAGATTACCCTTTTCTCACAGATATATCGTGTCTTAACCAAACACAGGCAATAACAAAGATGCAGTAAAGTTTCAATTGTTTTTATTTAACACAACTGCAATCTGCGATAAGTTGCATGGGCTGCAATGATTAGGATAATGAACAGTGCAAGGAACAAAATTGTAAAGACGAGTTATTATTACAAAGACCCCCACCATCTTGCAATAACATGAAAAGGCATAAAGTGTGTAATACGTCCTAATACCCTATCATGATAGGCCTAACCTCCTACCTAAAGGAGAGCTGGGTATGTTAAACCTAATCTGCCAATGCCGTGTCCATGAGAGGAGCCCCAAACAGATGTTACCTTGGAATGAGGTCTCTATCTCAGACTCTGTAGGGACACGAAGACTAGGTCAGAGTCAAGACGAAGTGCAGCATCGATGGTGGCGATGCCCTCTGGTCGGAATCCCTCTGATTATCTGTCTAAAGTGTGGTGTATTTATACAGATCTACTTGGACCCCTGACGTAGGTGTGATCCCAAACAATAGATAACAGGCATGCTTGGGGCGGCAATTAATATAAACATTTCCCTCGAAAGCATGAAGAGGGAAAGTCCCTAAATGTGAACACCTACAGTTTGTTTGTCTTTGTCACTTGATCTTGACGCCTGGCACTGATAAGGCAAATCATAACAAGTGGCCTAACTATAAACAAGGCAGCCATCTTAGAAGAATTAAATCATTAAATAGGCTAAGACACAGCAAGTTAAGTAGGTTAAAAGTCACTAGGTGACGGGGGCACGAGTCTGCAAGGCAAAGGCTAAGCTAACTCCTGTTATCCCATTAAAGCAAACTAGGATTCACTACACCCTAGTATATGGTACCTAGGTACCCAGGGCATTTGGGTTCCAGGGGATCCCTATGGGCTGCAGCATTTCTTTCACCACCCGTAGGAAGCGCATGCAAAGGCTTCTACAGGACTGCCATTGCAGCCTGTGTGAAATGGTGCATGCACGCTTTCACTGCCATTTACACTGCACCAGGTCACTTATAAGTCACCTATATATCAGGTCTTCCAACCCTGAAGGCTGGGTGCAGAGTAACTGTGTGTGAGGGCATCCCTGTACTAACAGAGGTCCCCCCATGACCTCCAGGACCATTTTCTGGACTTCGTGAGTGCGGAGACACCAGTTTATGCGTGTACTGCACATAAGTCACCACCTATGTCCAGCTTCACAAAGGTAACTCCAAATATGGCCATGTTTGGTATCAAACATGTTGGAATCATACCCCAAGGCTTTTGCAAGCATTGGTTGTATGATTCCATGCACTCTGGTGGCACCTTAGAGGACGCCCAGTACTGCCATTACAGCCTTCTGAAGTTTTCCTGGCAGCCCCAGCTGCTGCCACCTCACAGACAGGTTTCTGCCCGCCTGTTGCTTGAGCAGCTCAAGCCCAGGAAAGCAGAACAAAGGATTTCCTTTGGGAGAGGAATGTTACACCCTCTCCCCTTGGAAATAGGTGTTACAGGCATGGGAGGGATAGCCTCCCAGAGCCTCTGGAAATGCTTTGAAGGGGACAGATGCTGCCCTCCTTGCATAATCCAGTCTACACCGGTTCAGGGACCCTCAGTCCCTGCTCTGGCGCGAAACTGGACAAAAGAAAGGGGAGTGACCACTCCCCTGTGCATTACCACTCCAGGGGTGGTGCTGAAGCTCCTCCAGAGGGTCCCTGGTTTTGCAATCTTGAATTCCAAGGTGGCAGGGAACTCAGGGAGCATCTGAGTGGCCTGTGCCAGCAGGTGATGCCAGAGCCCTCCCCTGATAGGTGCTTACCTGTGTAGCTGACAAATCCCCCTTTCAGGGCTACTTAGGGTCTCTCTCTTCGGTGTTTCTTCAGATTCGGATTGCAAGACTCCAGCAGGAATCCCCTGCATCCTTTACTTCACATTCTTACCAAAGAAACCGCATTTACACCCTCCAGGAACTCTACAACTGCAACAAAGAAGCAAAGACAACTTCTACAACATTGTATCTTCAGCTCCTGCCAGCAACTAAACCTGTTTTCCAGTCGTGCATCCTCAAAGGACAGCCAGTCTTCAGCCTGCACCAGAAGAATGAAGGAATCTCCCTTGAAGTGAAGGAGCCCCTTCCCTGCTTCAGCAGGCATCCCTCTGCAGCGATGACTGGTGGCTTGGTTCCTCCCACTGATGGAGTGCGTGGATCCAGCAACACAGGTGGGAGACTGAAGTGGTCCTGATGGTCCAGAAGTCCAACTGTCCAACTTTGGTGGAGGTAAGAGCTTGCCTCCCCACGCAAGACAGTACCCCCACGCACCTCGTGTTTTGCAGTTACCAAGGCTTGTTGGCATCTTTCCACAAACTTCTTTATGCACCGTGCAGCTCCGGCCCCCATCACTCCTTCCTGCGACGCACAGCCTCCTGCGTGGTTCTCCGTCGGCGCGGGATCCCTTTGTGTAGTGCTGCATGGGCCTCCTTTTGCACCTTCTTTGTCCCCATGCTGTGGAACTCCTGTGCATGCTGCCTGGTCTTCTGAGGGCTCTCTGAGTTGCTGAGAGGCTCCTCTGTCTCCCCCTCTTGGGTAGAGTCCACCAGGTCCCTCCTGTTCCTGGGCAGCGCCATTTTCCCTTAATCGTGAGCTTTGCATGTGCCAATGCTTGTTGGTGGAATCCAGTGACGCAAACCAGACTGCATTCATCCATCTAGCGTGGGACATCATCGGCACCAAACCGGAACCCGCATCCTTCTTCTTGGGTGCAGTACTGACTGTTGTTCTTCACTGGTGGTTTTTCTTTTGCACCTTCATCCAGGTTAGCAGGGGCTCCTGTTCTCCCTGGACTCTTCAGTGCTTCTTGGACTTAGTCCCCTTCTTCCATATGTCCATAATGATTATAACAGAACTTATCTCCATAATTTCCTTTAAATTGGTACACATCATAATTTTCAAAAACTGTATAATACTGTAGATCAGACATCATAGTATCAACTGTTATTACATCCCAATCATCAGAAATCACTCCGGGTGTAATTACATCAGTCAATGAAAGTTTGAACACATAAGGAATTTTAATGATCTCTGCAGGACCATATATGCTGAGTAAGACTTTATCCCATACAATCCCATCAGGAATTGGCACAGATGTAATGTTCACTAGGGACAAGTCTCTGTGTATTTTATGTGAAGAAAAGTGTGGTTTTATGACTTCATCCACCAGTTCAACTGTAGAGCGTTCAGGAAGGTAATGACCATGTATAAGAAGAAAGAAAACAATGACAAACCCAATCCAAAGAAGAAAGAAACCACAGTCAGCGATAACCATAGATAGTTCCATGGACGAGTGAGATAGTTCATTTTTAGCCAATGAATTAGCTTACGTCCTCTTGACAGTTCGGTCACAGTTGAGGCAGATGGGTGTGAAGAAAAGTCATCGGCATCGACGAAGTAACCATCATCTGTACAAACAAATACTGGAGGTGTATTTGGAAGAGGAAAAACTGCTGAAGATTCCCTTTGTTGTGTGTAGTATATTACAACTTCTGTTTGTGTGGAATTTGTAGAAGGTTGCTCCATATTAGCAGGAATCAATGAAGTAGTAGTAGTCAGTAAAACCAATGAAAGCTCATTTTCAACCCTCCCCAAGCTCCGAGAGGTATCAGTATTGTTGATGATGACTTGTAGGGTAAGGTCCTCGCTGGTAGTGGGAGAGATTCGGGTACTACCCTTGAGTCCCATAGGTCTGCTGTGAAGGATCGGCCTCATGGTGTAGTTTGACATTGTCAGTTGAGACAAAGCGGTTCTCATTCGAACCAGGTAATGATGGTATAATAACAGTTCTGGTACCGTATATTCCCAGGACTGGGACTGGTGCACTATAAGAAGGACCGAACTCCTTTTTCACAGCAATCTTTTCACGTACTAGAACACCCAGCTTGGGAATCCAGCAGGTAGATGTTACTGGTACATCCCTAATTCCAGAAGAGGCAGCACTGGCAGATGCTTTGTTGTCACGGATTTGTTGTAACTCTTGCAAGACAGTGACACGTTCACTTATGTCAAAAGGTGTATCGGCCGCCTCAATGCCAGGACCATCAAGATCTGGAACATACATTTGAGTTCCAAACAGGCACTCGTATGAAGTACACCCTCCTGGGGACCTTCTAGGCAGATTATTAAGTGCTCTCTGAACTCCATACAGGTGTGTAAGCCAACTGCGACCTGTGCTTAATACTCTTACGGTTAAGGATTGCTATAGATCACGGTTTCATCGCTCCACTACACTATTTCCCTTAGGATGAAATGGAGACGAGTAATGCAGTTGGACCCCTAACAAAGCCACGGTATCCCTGTAGGCCCTTGAGGCAAAAGCAGGGCCCCGGTCCGAATGGAAAGCCGCAATAGCATATGTACCGACAAAGACTTGCAAATCTTTAATAACAGTTCAAACATCAGCCGAGCATTGGGGCCAAACCCATAGAAATCTGGAGCATGAGTCTACAGCAACGAACATGTATTTATATGCACTGTCTGTGTCAGGGGACCGCAATGGTCCAAGTACACACATTGTAAAGGTCTGTTGGAAATTAAGAGGGGTGTCTGTGGTGGGCGCTTAACACTGGAGCCCTTTATTTGTTGGC
The DNA here is from genome assembly GCF_031143425.1 of Pleurodeles waltl. Taxonomy (NCBI): domain Eukaryota; kingdom Metazoa; phylum Chordata; class Amphibia; order Caudata; family Salamandridae; genus Pleurodeles; species Pleurodeles waltl. The sequence goes on along the minus strand of NC_090443.1, from coordinate 295,900,385 downwards.
ATATGTCACAACAAAGGACATACTGCTTGGCCTTTTTGTAAAGACCTGGTCACGAATAGCGTGATTGTAATATTGAAATTGTAGCGGCCACACCAGCATGCTCAGCTGCAACTCCTTCATGCACTGCTTTTACTAACTCTGGTCTCAGGTCTTTGTTGGGAATCACTCGGACCCCCACGCCTGCAATTTTTACTTCTCCATCAAACATGCCTCCCATCCGGTAGGACTATTCTGTGGGAAGATTGGCAGAGCACCTACATTGAAAGTAGCTGTAGGAAGTTGGCTCTGTATATACTATCTCAAAGTGAGAGATAGTGTGCACAGATTCCAAGGGTTCCCCTTGGAGGTTGATAGTGGCAACATTAGATAATTCTAATGCCCTATTTTGTGGTAATGTGGTCGAGGAGTAGGCTTATCAGAGGGTAATGTTAAGCATTTATTGTACACGCTCAGGCAATAAATGAGGAACACACACTCAGACTCAACTCCAGGCCAATAGTTTTTATATAGAAAAATATATTTTCTTAATTTATTTTAGAACCACAAGATTCAAGATTTGAAGTAAATACATAAAATGCAAGGTAGTCCACACAGGTGAGTAAGGAACTTTGAATTAAAGCAGTAGTACACACAGTATAGGTTAAAATGGCAATAAGCTATTTTAAAAGTGGACACACTGCAAAAATCAAAAGTTCCTGGGGAGGTAAGTTTGGTTAGTTTTTGCAGGTAAGTAAAGCACCTACAAGTTCAGTCTCCTGGGCATAGGCAGCCCAACGTTGGGGGTTCAAGGCAACCCCAAAGTCACCGCACCAGCAACACAGGGCCGGTCAGGTGCAGAGGTCAAAGGAGGGCCCAAAACACATAGGTGCCTATGGAGAACAGGGGTGCTCCGGGTCCGGTCTGCTGGCAGGTAAGTACCTGTGTCCTCGGGTGACAGACCAGGGGGGTTTTGTAGAGCACTGTGGGGGGACACAAGTAGGCACACAATACACACCCTCAGCGGCACAAGGGTGGCTGGGTGCAGTGTGCAAAGTTGGCGTTAGCTATAGAAAGCATTGGAGGGACCCGAGGGTCACTCTAGCGATGCAGGCAGGACACAGGGGGGCTTCTCGGGCCAGCCACCTACTGGGCTAGGGAAAGGGCCGCCTGCTGGTCACTTCTGCACTGGAGGTTGGTTCCTTTCGGTCCTGGAGGCTGCAGGTGCAGTGCTTGGTCCAGGCGTCAGGTTCTTCGTTACCAGGCAGTCGTGGTCAGGGGGAGCCTCTGGATCCTCTCTGCAGGCGTCGCTGTGGCAGTGCAGGGGGTTCGTCTCAGGTTACTGATGTAGTCGCAGTCGCCTGTGAGTCCTCTCTGCAGTGTTGGCTCTCTGGAGCTCGAGCCGGGGGTGTCGGGTGCAGAGTATGAAGTCTCACGCTTCCGGCGGGAAGAGTGAGTTCTTTAAAAGTTGTTTCTTTGTTGCAAAAATGTTGCTATTGGTGAACAATGCTGCTGTTCTCTGGAGTTTCCTGGACCTTCCATTCAGAGTAGTCCACTGTGTCCTCAGAGGTCGCTGGTCCCTGTCGGATGCGTCGCTGTGCAGGTTCTTTGAGTCTGGAGACAGGCCGGTAGGGCTGGGGCCAAGTCACTTGTTGTCTCTGTCGTCTTTACAGGGCTTTCAGGTCAGCAGTCCTTCTTCTTTGTGTAGGTTGCAGGAATCTGATTTCCTGGGTTCTGGGCCACCCCTAAATACTAAATTTAGGGGGGTGTTTAGGTCAGGAGGGCAGTAGCCAATGGCTACTGTCCTGGAAGGTAGCTAACACCCTCTTTGTGCCTCCTCCCTGAGGGGAGGGGGGCACATCTCTAATCCTATTGGGGGATTCCTCCAATCTCAAGATGGAAGATTTCTAAAGGCAGAGTTCACCTCAGCTCGGGACACCTTAGGGGCTGTCCTGACTGGTGGGTGACTCCTCCTTGTTTTTCGCATTTTCTCCCCTGAACTTGCCGCCAAAAGTGGGGGCAGTGGCCAGAGGGGCGGGCATCTTCACTAGCTGGGATGCCCTGGGGTGCTGTAACAAAAGGCATGAGCCTTTGAGGCTCACTGAGAGGTGTTACAGTTCCTGCAGGGGGAGGTGAGAACCACCTCCACCAAGTACAGGCTTTGTTCCTGGCCACAGAGTGACAAAGGCACTCACCCCAGCCAGAAACTCGTCTGGTTGTGGCAGGCTGGCAGAAACTGGTCAGCCTAGCACTAGGAGTCGGATTGGTATTCAGGGGGCATCTCTAAGATGGGTGCATTTTACAATAAATCCTACACTGGCATCAGTGTGCATTTATTGTGCTGAGAAGTTTGATACCAAACATCCCAGATTTCAGTGTAGCCATTATGGAACTGTGGAGTTTGTGTTTGACAAACTCCCAGACCACATACTCTTTATGGCTACCCTGCACTTACAATGTCTAATGTTTTGCTTAGACACTGTAGGGGCACAGTGCTCATGCACATATGCCCTAACCTGTGGTATAGTGCACCCTGCCTTAGGGCTGTAAGGCCTGCTAGAGGGGTGACTTACCTTTGCCACAGCAAGTGAGAGGTGGGCATGGCACTCTGCGGGGAGTGCCAGGTCGACTTAGTCATTTTCTCCCCACCAGCACACACAAGCTGTGAGGCAGTGTGCATGTGCTGAGTGAGGGGTCCTCAGGGTGGCATAAGACATGCTTCAGCCCTTAGAGACCTTCCCTGGCATCAGGGCCCTTGGTACCAGGGGTACTATTTACAAAGGACTTATCTGGGTGCCAGGACTGTGCCAATTGTGGGAACAAAGGTACAGTTTAGGGAAAGAAGACTGATGCTGGGGTCTGGTTAGCAGGGTCCCACCACACCTTCAATCATAACTGGCATCAAGAAAAGTAAAAAAAAGTCAGGGGGTAACCATGCCAAGGAGGCATTTCCTTACAGTAGCTTTTTGCCATCTTGGAAAAACCCTCAGATGGTGCCTCTTGGGATTGTTTTTACCTAAAGTTGGAACTGCTGATACTTTGGGAGGGGTCATAGATGTGGATAGGCTTTGGGCCTACCACCGAGCATTGCAGAGGTACTGCTATTTCTTGGAACTTACAACAGACTGAAACATCTGGAGGAAAGGGACTGGGGTCTGGCAATCTTTCTTCCTTTACTCAACAGCTGAAGAGCTTCTCAAAGGTGGGAACAGCTGACCTGCTGTTGTCCCGTGGCCAAAACGGAAGGGACATGGCACCTTTGAAAAAAGACTCACAAATCTAGTAGGACTGAGCTCTTGAATGTGGCACGAAAGAAAAGGGCCCATGAGAAGGAGGACTCGGCCATCCTAAAGACGCTGGGGCAAACGTTTATCTCCCCATTGGATCCGTGGCTGGAGTTTCCCAGTCGAGGCTTGTAATTAACAGCCAAGGCTTATTCACTGCTGAGACCAAGTAGGGAACAGACATCTGACTAGGGCTGGAAGCAGAGTAGCCTGGGTCCCCACAGATCAACTCCTTGAAGATTTGAAGCATCCTAGTATATTCCCGGCAAGGTAACTGACTGTATCCCTGCTCCTCCCACCTGTGTAGGGAAAGACCACTCTGCTGTGAAACTTATAATTGATTTTTGGTGCAAGAGTGGCCTCTGGTGGATGCTGTTAATAATGCACATAGACTATAATATTGACTTTACATGCCCAATATTTCCCACAGGTGTGGTACTATTTTTATCATTTATCAGAGGGAGTTTGAGACCACTGGGGGGTAGAATATTTGCCATTGGCTGGACGTTCTGGGCTTTTCTGTCACATAACTGTAGGGTAATACACCTTTTCACCCATCCTTTGACGTCTGCAGGGCCTTCTGGATAAGAAAACTGTTGTAATATTGTCATATTGGTGTTGTAAACTGAAATATCATAGTATGTTGCCCTATTATATAAGCACTATTAACTTATTTACATAACTCTAGTTTTACAGGACTAATTCCTTCCATTTAGGTACATATGTTATTTGTACTAGATATGTGGTGCACTCCTATTCTCTCCTTTAGAATGTTGGCTGATGGTACGACCTGGAGTGCACCTTAGAATGTTGATGAAGAGAGTGTGACAGAGGATAGAAGCGAGAGGATAGAAGCTGGATGTAGAGGAGGTGTTATGCAAAGAGTCTGTCTAATAAACTTGTCAACTACTTCATCTTGTGGCAAGTTATTACAGAAGAACTTTGGCGACGAGGATGGGATACTACGCAGGGGCGGTGTAGACTCTTTGCCCCTGATATGTTCAGCACCTCAGCAAGATATTGTCCTGCTCGTGTATAATCTGAAGGTACAGTTAAGTTACGCCTGCTCTGACTGTTCTTCACAAGATAATCTGAAAAGGGTAATCAGGAGGAATCCAGGTATGTGTGCAATCGCACCTGTGGAAACTGGAACGTCGCACTGGGAGTAATTTTTTTACTTAACGAGATCCAGAGCATTGAGGCGGAAGGCATAACAGGAATGGTGTGGAGGCAAGTGTTTTGTCGCAGCGCTTGAACTGTATCATATTGAACTAGTACCTGCTATGGCAAGGGGCAAGTAGCGTCGTGGGAAACCTACATAAGGTGCTCTTGGTTGATAACAGCAATAATTCCCGTGACGCTATAAACCTATTCAATCCCATCAATGCGGGAGAGCGCAGCGAGTGTTAATGCGTGAGTCCTCCGAGCGCGCATACGGAGCATCGAGTGTGTGGGGAAGCCTTACACACGGTGAAGTGTGTGCCGAGTCGGGACAGTCAACACGGCGATCGCGCTGAGTTCCTTCAGCGAGCCTCCGAGCGCGTCTACGGAGCATCGAGTGTGTGGTGGAGCCTTCCACACAGTGAAGTGTGTGCTGAGTAGGCACAGTCAATGCGGCGTGCGCCCTGAGCTCCTCGAGCGTTTTCATAATTGAGAGCGCTGTGGAAGTAAATCGAAAAGCGAAGAAACCTTTTGGCGTAACGAGCATAAACTGGACGTGGGAATCCGGAGGCAATTCTTCCTACCTGGGGCAGATTCCTGATTTGAACGGAGTCACGGTGTAGTCAGAAGATCACAGCGACGAGGCATAACGTGAACAAAGATTCCCTGGGTCTTCTCCAACCGAACATTGTTCAAAATAAAAGTCCTATCTGCAGGAACCTGGAACTCTTCCAAAATAAGAGTTAAGAGTTCCAATGTCTTGTTGTATGGTGTATTTTGACAGTATAAAAAGGTAGTTTAGATTTGTGATGTAGGTTTTTCATATTTCTCAATAACATGTGATGAATGTATTGTTGGCAAGTTTGTGATAATTCAGTGCGACATAATTGGTAAAGCCCTACCTAAGATTTGATCATTTAAGGTTACAGTATACGCTTAGGTCAGATTAACGACAAAAAAATTTATTAGAAAAAAATAAAATTAAAATAAAAACAAACATATATATATATCCATAGAGAATGGCGGCAGCAGGAATGTCCCAACCTCCCCCATTCTTGAATGAAATAGGCGAACCGGCTCTACCATGGAAAGAATGGTCTAAATTGTTTGAATCATATTTAATCGCTATTGGGGGGGAAAAGTTCACAGCATTAAGGAAACAACATATACTACTACATAATCAAGGTGTACGAGAGCCTGACTGATGCGGAAATTGAGGGTGGAGAAAATGTTGATGTGTTCCAACAAACACTTGTCAAGTTGGAAGGTCATTTTGGTCACATGGTCAATATTGTCCTGGAAAGACAGATTTTTCAGCAGAGTACAGGGCAAAGAAGAGAAGGTAGCTACATATATTGCAGTTTTGAGGGGGCTAGCCCATACATGTGATTTTGAGGACCTGGAGGATTCATTGATACGTGACCAATTGGTGAGGTATACAAATAGTCCAAGGGTACAGGAGAAACTCCTCACACATAACCCCTCTCTTAAAGAAGCTGTGGACATAGCTAAGGGTATCGAGCATACAATGGAATGTATGAAGGAAATTAAAAACTCACCAGAGGTAGATGGGGTGAGGGAAATCAAAAGTGGTATTAAACAAGATGAAGGTGTGGTAAACAAAGTCGAAGATTTAGTATTGTTGTTAGCTACGACCATGAAAAAAAATTCAATGGAAGAAATATCAAAAGGGAAGTGTTTCAGATGTGGAAACCCCAATCACTTGGCCAACAGTCCCCTCTGCCTCGCACGCAACTGTTTGTGCAGGAAGTGTGGAGCCAAAGGGCACTATGCACGGGTATGTAGAAATGATAGAAACACGAAAAAAAGAGTAATAAGGTGGAGGAGATCACTGACCCAGGAACTAAGTTTATTCTGCAAGTCAAGACAAGTCAGGGAATAGAACCTTCCTGTAACAAATTATCCGTCGTGTGACATCAGCCTTGATGGTATCTGTGTGAACGCGTATGCTGATTCATGCTCACCATATACTTTCATGAACTATAAAACCTTCGTTGACAAATTCCAAGCTCAGGGGTACAAATTGAACTCCGCCAATATAAAACCTGGAGGTTACAACAATGATCCTATACCACTTAAAGGGATGTTAGAACTAGGCATTACATTTAAGGATAGGCACACCAAGGGAATAGTGTACATCACAGAGAAAGGATCGAACTTATTAGGATGGAGACACCAAAAGGATCTTGGTATCAAACTGGATCCTAACAGCAAGGAACAAGTATTATTATTAGACTTACAAGGAATTAGCGAAAGCATAAGTGAGGATTTCCCCAATCTATTTGAAGACAGACTGGGGTTGTTGAAAAATTTCCAACACAAAATTAAACTCAAAGAGGGTGCAACACAAGTCGTACACAAGGTCAGAACTTTACCGTACCTGATGAGGGAACCCCTGAAAGAAGAATTGGACAAATTAGTTAATTCTGGAGTTATAGAGCCCATTGAAAGTTCATTATGGCTAGCACCCATAGTGGTCACAAGGAAACCTAACGGCAGAGGCATTCACCTATGTGTTGATTTAAAGGATTTGAATGCCAACATATGGGTGGACAGGTTCCCCTTACCCAAAATAGATGAGATGATGAGCATGTTGGGATCAGCCAAATATTTTAGTGTAATCAACCTGTCATCCGCTTACCATCAAGTGGAATTACACCCATCGTCGCGCCCACTCACATCCTTTATCACTCCTTTTGAGGCATTTAGATATCGTCGGATGCCTTTCGGTCTTGCGTCGGCAGCTGCGGTTTTCCAAAGAATTATGCAAAACATATTGCAAGGAATTAAACAGATTATGTGCTTCCAGGATGACATATTAGTGTATGGAAGTACGGAGAGTGAACACAATTCCATCTTAAGAGAGGTGTTCAAAGTCCTGGATGAGGCTGGCATGACAATTAGGAAGGAAAAGTGCATACTGGGAGTTGAATCAGTAGAGTACCTAGGGCATAAGATAAATAAAGATGGGGTAGTACCCAAATGCGATCTAGTTGTGGCAGTGAAGGAAGCCCCAGCCCCAACGAATAAAGAGGAATTGAGGTCGTTCTTAGGTTTAGCTGAGTTCATGTCTAAATTTGTTCACAACTTTGCGGTGGTCACTGCTCCTTTGAGAGTTTTACTAAAAAAGAATGTACCATTTGAGTGGAGTGATGAATGTCAAATCGCATTTACACAAGTCAAGGAAGCCATAATTCATTGTCCCACTTTAGGAAATTTTTACCCCACTAGGAAAACATGGCTTACCACGGACGCTAGTGAGAGAGGTCTTGGTGCCACCTTATCTCAGTGGGTTGACGGACAAGAAAGAATCGTTGCCTTTACATCTAAGTCGTTAAGGGAGGCAGAACTTAATTATTCCACAATTGAGAGAGAAGCCTTAGCGTGCTTTTGGGCGATCAATCACTTCAAGTTCTATCTGTGGGGTTTGCCTTTCTTGGTTAGAACGGACCATAAACCACTCATTTCATTGTTCACCATTAAAGGTAAAGATCACGCCACGCCATGTATTGCTAAATGGATCATGGGGCTGGAGGGGTTTAATTTTGACATGCAATATGTCCCAGGAAAAAGAAATATAATAGCAGATTGTCTTTCCAGACTACCCAGGAAAGAGAGACAAAATGAAATTGATGAGACCCTTGAACCTGTGCTCCATGTGGAATTGTCAGGCATCACTAAAGAAGAATGGGTTACAGCCACTATTGAGGACCAGGTGATACAGGCTTTGAAAAACAAAATAAGGAATGGGTGGCCCGAAAGACGACAACCGAGCGAAGATGAACTCAAGGGGTATTGGGAAGTGCGTTCCAAATTACATATAGCCAAGGATCTAGTTATGAGAGGCGAGCGAATTGTTCCCCCCAAGGCGTTATGGGAAAAACTTGTAGCTTTAGCACACAAGGGACACCTAGGAAGGACCTTAACCAAAAATAAACTTTGTGCTTCTTACTGGTTTCCCACCATGGACAAACTAGTTGAAAGCACCGTGCGTGAATGTGTCCTTTGTGCAATGAGTGATAAAACCAAGGTTACGCACAAGTCTCCTTTATCTCCAGTTGAGGTCCCCACTAAACCTTGGGACAAGCTAGGGTTGAACATCCTAGGACCTCTTAACTGTTTAGGATCAAGAGCAAGGTTCATTTTAGTTTTAGTCGATTACCACACACACTGGGTGATGACAAAAGTTGTGAACAGTGTGACTACACAAGAGGCAATAGCATTTCTGAAAGAAGCCTTTACCAGAGAAGGTGTTCCTAGCACCAATGTGACAGATATTGGGGTGCAGTTCACGTCAGGAGCCAGGGTGGAATTCTTAAGGAACAGTGGGATCCAACATTTCCGGTCAGCACTGTACAACCCAAGAGCTAATGGTCTGGTGGAGAGGGTTAACAGAATGGTCAAGGAGTGTTTGCAGTTAGCTAGCATATCTCGAGAGCCAGGAGAAAGTGCGATTGAGCGTATGTTGTGGTCATACCACACCACACCAAACTTAGTAACAGGAGTATCTCCTTTTGTGTCTCTAAAGGGTAGGCAACCAGGAACCAAATTGAACCCCAATTGGTTAAAGGGGGGGGAACCCGTTCTTATTCAACGGGAAGAAGTTATGGTGAGAGTAGGTAAAAATCAGAGAAAGTACCAGGAATGGTATAACAACAAATATGGTACCAGGAGTAAACCTTGGATAGTGGGACAGTGGGTCAAGATAAAACTTCCTGAATCAGCTAGGAAGGGATCAAGTAAGTTCTCAGAACCTTTGCGAATGACAAAAGTACATAAAAATGTAGTAACTTTGGAGGATGGTCGGGTATGGAGCATGGACCGTATATCTGCCATCCAAGACAACCAATCAGACAGGGAACGGGAGAAAAGCGAAGATCGAAGCGAAACCGTTCCCAAGCGAGACCAGACTGATTTTCCCAGGATAAAGACCACTCCGACGTGGCAGAAGGACTATGTCATGGCATAAAGACTATTGTCAGGGCATGAGGACTACGTTCAATGGCAATGAACAATATAGTGATCCATTCTCCCTTATGTATTTGTGGGGAAGGGGAAGTGTTGTAATATTGTCATATTGGTGTTATAAACTGAAATATCATAGTATGTTGCCCTATTATATAAGCACTATTAACTTATTTACATAACTCTAGTTTTACAGGACTAATTCCTTCCATTTAGGTACATATGTTATTTGTACTAGATAGGTGGTGCACTCCTATTCTCTCCTTTAGAATGTTGGCTGATGGTAAGACCTGGAGTGCACCTTAGAATGTTGATGACGAGAGTGTGACAGAGGATAGAAGCGAGAGGATAGAAGCTGGATGTAGAGGAGGTGTTATGCAAAGAGTCTGTCTAATAAACTTGTCAACTACTTCATCTTGTGGCGAGTTATTACAAAAACCTTTGGGATCCACACATTCCTCTGATTCTCTTATTTTCAGAAACGCCCAGGATTCATAGGAGTGCTGAAGGACTGTGGGTCCAATTTGTGCAGTCATCTATCATGGCCATTGAGAGGAAACATGCTTTTCTTTCGGCATAGTTTGATGGATACCCAGGTCACTCTGGGAAAGAAAGCTTGGGAAGACCTACCCAATCCTTTTCCACAGACATGGCATTCGGAAAGGTCCCTCGAGAGCCTTATTTGCATTTTGGAGGCTTTCCTGTCCAAGGTGATAGACCAAGTTCCACAAATGGGGTAGTGTTTTTATCGGGGCATTTGCTGTCTCCTGAAGATTCAAGAATGTTTTCTCACAGCACAGTCACAGTGAGGAAATGAGGCGTTTTCAATAAATTTTGACATTTGCTGGGAATTCAGGTTAATAAATAAAGTAGTGGGATTCACGGAAGCCAGGTCCTTCAGTACTCCCATGTGTCTCGAGTTCTGAAAATTGCTGGGGGTTGGTGAGCTAGAGTCGCTGGGTGTCGGCTGACTGCAGTCTGAAAAACAAGGGCATTTGCAAAGGCCCTTTGTCGACCTTTTCATACTTGCAATCTGAGGCTTTTCCAATCCCAGGCGGGAGGCCCATAAGTTGCATAACATTTTCATTTGGAGAATTTTGGGAACGTTGGGTAGTAGGACTTTTGCAGCCTTCAGCAGTTTCCTAAACTTTCCCTCACAGAAATCTGAAGTCATTATATTTACTCATAATGTTTGCACAACATTCTCTGTAACATAAAGTGTGATTTATCCAAGTTCCATCACATTGGGCTCCCCCTGGTCTGTAGTTTGAAATATTGTCGGTGTTCGTTAGTTTCCCCGGATGTCAATTGACCCAATCCCAAACATGGCAGGCACCCACCACCACAAAGTTTAATCTTTAGGTCGAGCGTGCAAGCGCTCTGGCCTGGTGTAATCTATCTGTGGGCTTTAAACCACACCACCGCACACCCATCAATATCAGCCCTTCATGGGCTTGCCATTCAAAAATCCTTTGTTATCATTGATAAAAGCTTTACGTTTGTCCTTCCTTAGGGCAGTTTTGTTACCGCCTAGGCCATTGAGCCTGTTGAATGGATAATTGCACATTTGCCGATTCGTTTGACTGTGAGCAAATTTATTTTTCCTTTTGTGTCTCTTCTTCGCACTCATGCTCACGGCAGCTGTGGTGCTTTAAATCGACTTGCTTATGTCAACTGTTTTTCTTTTCATTTTAAATTTATGTGGCGAGAAACGTCCATTTAGGAATTTACAACGCTAATAGCTCTAACTCGAGGAAACGCGAGACCCATTGTATTGCAAATGCTTGTTTTAGACAATATTTCCTCACTTCACATGTCCGTGTTTTTCGGCCTTGCCTGCCCAATAAGACCACCTACCTTTTTCATCAGGAGAAGTATTGGAATGGAGGATACTAAGGCATTTGCTGTTTTATGTTGCATTTCTCTTTTTATTCCCCTACCTATTCTAAGTCGGTGTCCACAAAACACATTTTGGTAGAATGCCATCAGAATCACCTAACATCATAGGTACTGCAAAATTCAGAGAGGTACAAATACCTCATTCCTAAACTAGGTTTCTTGGAAACATTTAAAAAATGAATACATTTTATAACACTGTATATCACTATAATGGAAATCATTTCTGATGGATACAACTACCTGTGGATTCCTCACCTCATGAATACTCCCATGGCGCCAGCATTCTACGGAAATCTTCTTACTAGTCTCTGCACGTCGACGAGGACGTCACTGTCTCGCACGCGACGCCGTCTGACGTCATACAGGCAATAAGAGGTCCTCGACGACGTGCGGACGTCAGTTCCCTTTTTTCCGTGCATTCGAAACGGTTATCTTCGAGGGAGCAACTGTTACTCTTGCGGTTACAGTGTATATCTTGCTGCGTACTCTTTCTCTGTGGAAATAATGTCGCAGAGAAAGTCTGGATTTAAGCCTTGTCGTGAGTGTGGAGGCAAGATGTCAGTGACGGATCCTCATTCCGATTGCCTTTGGTGTTTGAGCTCCGACCACGACGTCTCGACTTGTGATTCATGTCAGCACATGAATCCGAAGGCCCTTAAAGAACGTGAGGCGAAGCTGTTTATGGCCAAGTCAAAGGAGAAGCATCACAAGAAGTCTTCTCCAAAACATCGGCGTCATCGAGACTCCCGGCGCCGTAGAGAATCTCGGCGTCATTCAAGGGAGGCTCGTTCCAGGTCTCCGGATCGGCGCCGAAAGACATGGGAGGTCAGCCCCACGGTGACGCCGCATCCTTCGACGCCGTTGCCCTCTCCGGCGTCACCAACTTCGCCTGGACAGGCGTCGGTGATTGAGGTATTGGAGCCTCAAGTGTTTTCTCCGGCGCAGACGCCGAGGCCGGAGTCGGGGTCGCCTCCGAGACAGGCACCCCAGTATCCGGCTTTTCCCACCCCTGGAGCCGATAGTTCCGCATTCTTGAATGCGATGTATACCATCTTCCAACAGATGGCTCCAGGGGGTGCTCCGGCTGGGCCTTTGGCCTTTTCTTTGGGTGATCCTGCGCCTCTTCAGCCGGCACCCTTTATGCCCTTTCTCCCGTTTGGGAACGTGGGCTCGGCGCCAGTGTCGGCGCCGGTGGCCGCTCCGGTGGCTTCGGAGGGATTGGCCCCAGGGATTTCCATCCCGTCGACGTCGAGATTTCGGCCTGTGACTCCGGTGGGTCCATCTGTTTCAGCTGCTCTTCAGTCGGCGCCGAAGTTACCCGTGGCGCCGGATGCGGCGTCGGTGGCTTCGGAAGATCGGCGCCGATCTCCGACTTCGGCGGAGGCATTGTCGACTCCGCGGATTGAGCAACGACTGCATTCAAGGAGGCGTGCTCTCCGGGTACTAGAAGAGCAGGAGTACCAACGAGCCCTAGAGGAAGGAGAGCTAGAGGACTCGGGTGATGGGCTGCGTGGACTGGAGTCGGCCAGTGGGCTGGACACTTCCCCTGAGTGGGACCTTTCGTCCCCGGGGGAATATACTGAGGAAGCTGCTTCCTTTCATACAGTGGTACGGAAGGCAGCTAGTTTTTTGGACCTGCCTTTGCCGGTGGTGGAGGCAAAACAAAACCTTTTGACGGAGGTGTTGCATCCGGCCTCAGCCGCGGCGGAGCCTCTGTTACCTTTTAATGACGCTCTGCTGGATCCGGTTTTAGAGGTGTGGAAGAGGCCGGCATCTTCCCCAGCAGTTCACAGAGCCGTGGCCAGGAGGTATCGGACGGCTCCAACTGATCCTGGTTTCCTATCTAGGCACCCTACGCCGGAGAGCTTGGTAGTGCAGGCCTCCTGTTCGTCCAAGTCAGCGCCTGGTTCTTTCCCGACGGTGCCTGGGGACAGAGACTCAAAAAAGCTAGAGGCGCAGTCGAAGAAGATTTTTTCGTCCTGCAGTCTGGCGTTAAAGGCCACTAATGCGACCTGTATCCTGGGGAGGTATATTCATGCTCTGATGGATGACATCTCCTCTTCGTTTACAGAGCTTCCCCAGGGTCTTTTGGATCTTGTCTCTGATGCCCAGGCTGCTGCGACCCAAATTATCCAGACGGGACTGGATACCACCGACTCGGTAGCCAGAGCAATGGGCACAACTGTGGTGGAAAGGAGACAGGCCTGGCTCCGTAACTCGGGCTTTTCGGCAGATGTACAGTCCACATTGTTGGATCTCCCGTTTGATGGGGACAAACTGTTTGGGGCTAAGGCTGATTCGGCCTTGGAACGTTTTAAGGAGAGCAGGGCCACGGCTAAGTCGTTGGGACTCCAAGCTCCTTCTTCCACGGCCTCTTCCAGATTCTTCAGGAGGTTTTGTGGATTTGGGCGTGGCTCTTCCTCCTCTTCCTTTCGGGGAAGATATCAGCAACCTGCCTCTTCCCACCCCTATAGATCTTTTAGGGGGAGGGGTAGGGTCCGCACCAGGGGAGCCTCTCAGCAGCACTCTGCCTCTTCCTCATCCTCTGGCGGGGTGCAGCAGGGGAAGCAGCCTTAGGCTTCCACCATTTCCCACTCACTCCTCTCCTGTAGGGGGAAGATTACAGCATTTTCTCACCAAATGGGAGACTGTTACATCGGACACTTGGGTTCTCAGTGTTGTGGGAAAAGGCTACACCCTTCCCTTTCGGGAGTTTCCGCCCCTCATCCCGCCCCGCCCTTCGTATTGTTCACAAGAACACCTCCTGTTGCTAGAACAGGAGGTAGAAATCCTCCTTTTAAAGGGCGCGGTGGAGTTGGTCCCGGAGCAGGTAAGGGGTCAAGGAGTTTACTCAAGGTATTTCCTGATTCCCAAGAAGGATGGTCGTTTGAGACCAATTCTGGACCTGAGGATCTTAAATTGGTTCCTCAAGCAGGAAAAGTTCAAGATGCTGACCCTAGCACAGGTGCTTTTGGCGTTGAACATGGAAGACTGGATGGTGTCTGTCGACTTGCAGGATGCTTACTTTCATATCCCGATACTCAAGTCACACAGGAAGTATCTCCGGTTTGTGGTGGGATCGCAACACTACCAGTTTGCGGTCCTTCCGTTTGGTCTTACTTCAGCACCTCGAGTCTTCACGAAGGTGATGTCGGTGGTTGCGGCAGAGCTCAGAAGGAAGGGGATAGCAGTATTCCCTTACTTGGACGATTGGTTGATCAAAGCCAAGTCCCCGGAGCTTGTGTTGCGTCATCTGCAGTCAACAACCCAGTTGTTGTTCGACCTAGGCTTTTCGGTGAACGAGCCCAAATCTCACCTGGAGCACTCTCAGCGCCTCCTGTTCATAGGGGCAGTACTGGATACAACATTGGGTCGGGCCTTTCCTCCGCCTCAGCGGATTCAAGATATTCAGGATTTGGTTCCAATGTTTCGAAATGGAGCGGTAGTTCCAGTCCTCAAGGTCCTTCGTCTGCTCGGTCTTTTTGCCTCCTGCATTCTGTTGGTCACGCATGCTCGCTGGCACATGAGGGCTCTTCAGTGGTGCCTCCGAAGGCAGTGGTCTCAACACAGAGGGGATCTAGAGGGTACTGTCAAGATCTCCAGAGATGCTGCTGTGGATTTGAAGTGGTGGATTGCAAGCAACAATCTTTCACAAGGAAAGCCGTTCCAGCAGTCGCCACCAGTGGCCACAGTCATAACGGATGCTTCCACTCTAGGGTGGGGAGCTCATCTGGGGGATCTGGAGATCAAAGGTCTTTGGTCTCCAGAGGAACAGATTTTTCACATCAATCTGTTAGAGTTACGGGCTGTACGTCTGGCTCTCAAGGCCTTCCTCCCTTCCCTTCGTGGTCAGTCGGTACAGGTCCTAACGGACAATACTACCACGATGTGGTACATAAGCAAGCAGGGAGGAGTGGGGTCGTACCTTCTCTGCAGAGAAGCTCTTCGACTATGGTCCTGGGTAAAGGACCATCGGATTTGCTTGATAGCAAACCATCTGGCCGGAGTCTTGAACGTGCGTGCGGACAGTCTCAGTCGCCAATTCTCGGCAGACCACGAGTGGCGTCTCCATCCAGATCAAGTCCGTTTAATCTTCCAGAAGTGGGGGTTTCCTCGGGTAGATCTGTTCGCCACTCGAGAGAACGCGCATTGTCTGTTGTTCTGCAGCCTTCAGTATCCGATGCAGGAAGCGTTGGGGGACGCGTTTCAAATGACCTGGTGCGGCCAGTTGCTTTACGCGTTTCCTCCCATACCCTTGATTCCTCGAGTATTGAGGAAGATTCGCCAAGACCGGGCTCTAGTAATCTTAATAGCTCCGGATTGGCCAAGGAGGGTGTGGTACTCCGACCTTCTCCAACTCTCAACGTGCCCGCCGCTCCGTCTCCCTTTCAGGGCAGACCTCCTCTCACAGTCGCAGGGGCAGGTTCTACACCCCAACCTCCAGAGTCTGCACCTACATGCCTGGAGATTGAACGGGGCAACCTGAGTTCCTTCTCTCTCCCGCCTGAGGTAGTGGATGTTATATTAGCGGCCAGGCGACACTCCACTAAATCTATCTACGCTAATAGGTGGTCTAAATTTGTTGCGTGGTGTGGAGAGAGGCAGATTGATCCTTTACATGCTCATCTATCGGACGTTTTGTCTTTTGCTCTATCTCTGGCGCAGAAAGGTTGTGCAGTGGCTACCATTAAAGGTTATTTATCGGCCTTGTCAGCCTTCATATGTCTTCCAGACCAACCATCTTTATTTAAATCCCCTATTGTTATCAGATTCTTGAAAGGTCTTCTAAATCAATATCCTCCAAAGCCATTCGTTATGCCGCAATGGGATTTGTCCTTAGTCCTGACTTTCCTTATGGGGTCCCCTTTTGAACCTATGCATTCTTGCCCCTTGAGGTATTTGGTATTAAAAACAGTCTTCCTGATAGCTATAACATCAGCAAGGAGAGTGAGTGAGTTGCAGGCCTTATCAGTAAAACCCCCTTATACAACTTTTTATGGGGATAAGGTGGTGTTGAGGACCAAGGCTGCTTTCCTCCCGAAGGTTGTTTCACCCTTCCATTTGGCTCAGGCAATTACTTTGTCCACGTTCTATCCTCCGCCTCATCCTTCCAAAGAGGAAGAAAGACTGCACCGTCTGGACCCAAAGAGAGCGTTGAGCTTCTTTATCGATAGAACAAAGGATTTCAGGCTGGAGGATCAGCTGTTTATTGGATACGTGGGCAAGAGGAGAGGAAAGGCAGTCCACAAGAGAACACTATCCAGGTGGGTTGTTCTTTGCATTAAAATATGTTACTCTTTGGCAAAGAAGGATCCTCCTGAGGGCATTAGAGCTCATTCCACCAGAGCTAAGTCGGCCACTTCGGCCTTAGCCAGAGGTGTTCCTGTGGTCGACATCTGCAAGGCCGCAACTTGGTCGTCCCTTCACACTTTTGCAAAACATTACTGTTTAGATTCTGAGGTTAGAAGGGACGGCCATTTTGCACGGTCAGTGCTGCAGGATTTCTTGGTTTGACCATTTAGGCACCCACCGCCGGGCGTGGTACTGCTTTGGGACTCTATTCATGAGGTGAGGAATCCACAGGTAGTTGTATCCATCAGAAGAACGAGTTACTTACCTTCGGTAACGACTTTTCTGGTGGATACATTAGCTACCTGTGGATTCCTCACGGTCCCACCCGCCTCCCCGTTGCCTTTATGGTCTTGCCAAGTAATCCTTGAGTGTGCTCCTCTTGGTCTTTGAGGGTGCAATAGATGTATATATATAATATATTTATATATATATAGGTATATGTGTATATATCTTTATGTATATACTTGGTGTGTGTATATATTTTAAAAGAGAGAGTTTTATATATATATATATATATATATGTACATAAAAAGATTTACAGTTATTCATACAATGTGGTGTATTTTTACAATATAATGGATGTTGCTTTGTTCTTTCATTGCATTGCCTGGTTGTTCTCATGCACGTAAAAAATGATTGGTACTGACGTCCGCACGTCGTCGAGGACCTCTTATTGCCTGTATGACGTCAGACGGCGTCGCGTGCGAGACAGTGACGTCCTCGTCGACGTGCAGAGACTAGTAAGAAGATTTCCGTAGAATGCTGGCGCCATGGGAGTATTCATGAGGTGAGGAATCCACAGGTAGCTAATGTATCCACCAGAAAAGTCGTTACCGAAGGTAAGTAACTCGTTCTTCTCTTGTTTTCTTTGGAGATGGCTGCATTATTTGTCCAGAAGTACTGTTTGGGCTTGGAAGGAAAGGGGAGGGGGTTTCCTGCTGCTAGAATGGACTAGCATCCAACTCATTTTTATTTTTTATTTTTTATAATAATCCTGGTCCTGATTTACACATCAGAGCCATTATCCTTGTTTGCGCTGTTGTGCACCCTTTATTAGGTGCACTTGCCATAGACGGGGACAGTGCACCTAATAAGAAAATTCAAATGGTGCCCTCTTCACACGCCCAGACTCTGACAGTTGACTCTAGTGCTGAGGAGAGGGCAAGAGTGAAACACATGGCCGCGGTCAGGAAGCATGACTCCTTCTTTCACTGGAGATGAACTACCGTCTCATTGAAGAGAAGGATGCCAAAGGGCGTCTTGAGGGCCACCCTGACTGCACTATATCTATGTGGAGACAGTCAGCAGCTTCCCACTGTTTTGTGTTTTTTTGCTTGTGCGACCGGGTCTCTAACTGGGCACAAGTGCAGAAGCAGTGTTCCCTCATATGCATGGAGCTAAACCTCCATGCAAATGAGAGAATGTCCCCTTGTGATCGCTCCAGAGCAAGATGGGTGCTGGCGTCATCCATAATTTAGTAAGTGCTGCAACCTCTTCTACAATACCAAGTGCCTATGGTGGGAGGCCTTGTTGGAGTTGGGGTGGGGGTGGAGCTAGAGCAGGTGAAAAGTCCTGGTGACCTGGGCGCACTTTCCGTAAGCTGACCCCAGGTGTTTACTGCGTTTTCTGTCTGCAAATCATATTGAGGGTAAAATATCCATTCAATTTGCCCATGCTTGTGGGGCTGCTCACTCACGTTTTATAGTTGGTGTCGGCAATGGGGTGGGAGGTGGGGGTAGCTGGAGCAAGTGCACTTTCTCTAATACAACCCCTAGTGTCTAGTGTTCTTTCTTTCGGTAGGCACGCTGAGGGTAAAAAAAAAATACCCAAGTAATTGCCCATGTCGGTGGTGCTGCTACTCCACCTTTCAAACTCACAGTTAGTCTAGTAGGTGGATCCTTAAGCAAGGATTCACTAGGGAGAGGTATCAATGGCAAGGGGTAGCCTCTCCCCTTTTCAGTGGTACCTCTACTGTTGAGATTGGTACACAGTGGATTGGGCGGTGCTCCTTTGTGAGAAAGTAGCCTCTTTTTAGCATGGTTACCCCCATTTTTGGCCTTTTTTGTTAGTGTGTGTCAGTGTGTTTTTACTTTCTCACTGGGATCCTGCTAGCCACGACCCCAGTGCTCATAGTTTGGCCTATGTGTGTTGTCAGTATGCTTGACTGTGTCACTGAAGTTCTTCTAATCAGATCTCCAGTGCTTATGCTCTCTCTAATTACCAAATTTGTCACTACAGTTTAGTGACTCCAGATTCCAATTCTGATTGGCACACTGGACCCCCCTTATAAGTCCCTAGTATATGGTACCTGGGTACCCAGGGCATTGGGGTTCCAGGAGATCCTTATGGGCTGCACCATTTCTTTTGCCACCCATAAGGAACTCATACACCCCTTTCTTCAGGACTGCCACTGCAGCCTGAGTAAAATAGTGCACACACTATTTCACAGTCATTTTCACTTCACTAAGTAACTTATAAGTCATCTATATGTCTAACCTTCAATTACTGAAGGCTAGATGCAAAGTTACTATATGTGAGGGGACCCTTGCACTAACAAAGATGCCCCTATGTTGTCCAGGGCCAATTCCCTGGACTTCGTGAGTGCGAGGACACCATTATAAGCGTGCACTACATATATCTCAATACATATATGTAGCTTCACAATGGTAACTCCGAATATGGCCATGTGAGGTATCTAAGATCATGGAATTGACCCCCTCACCTCCCAATCCAAATCTGGTATTGGGGGGGGGGAGCAATCCCATGCACCCTGGGGGCTCCACCACGGACCCCCAGTACTGCCAAACCAGCTCTCTGAGGTTTCCACTGCAGCCCTAGCTGCTGCCACCTGACAGACAGGTTTCTCCCCTCCTGGGGATTGAGCAGCTCAATCCCAGGAAGCCAGAACAATGCATTTCCTTTAGGAGAAGGGTGTTACACCCTCTCCCATTGGAAATAGGTGTTACAGGCATGAGAGGGGTATCCTCGCAGAGCCTCTGGAAATGCTTTGAACGGCACAAACGGTGCCCTCCTTGCATAAGCCATTCTACACCGGTTCAGGGACTCCGAGTCCCTGCTCTGGCGCGAAACTGGACAAAGGAAAGGGGAGTGCCCACTCCCCTGTCCATCACCACGCCAAGGGTGGTGCCCAGAGCTCGTCCAGAGTGTCCCTGGCGTTAGCCATCTTGGATTCCATGGTGTGGGGACCCTCTGGAGACCTCTGAGTGGCCAGTGCCAGCAGGTAACGTCAGAGACCCCTCCTGATAGGTGCATACCTGGGTAGGTAGCCAATCCCCTTCTCAGGGCTATTTAGGGTCTCTCCTCTGGGTGTTTCCTCGGATTCGGTTTGCAAGATTCCTCAAGGACTCCTCTGCATCCTCTGCTTCAGCTTCTGACCGTCTGATCAACCGCCGACTGCTCCAGGAACTCTACAAAACTGCAACAAAGAAGCTAAGACGACTTCTGCAACATAGTATCTTCAACTCCTGCAAGCAACTGCAACAGTTTCCAGGTCGTGCATCCTCCGTCTTCCGCCTGCACCAGATGAACCAAAGGAATCTCCCGTGGAGTGACGGAGTCACTTCCCTGCTTCAGCAGGCACCTCTCTGCAGCTACTACCGGTGGCTTGGGTCCCCTCTTCATACGACAGGGGGATCCAGTGACACGGGTGGTGGACTCAAGTGACCCCAACATTCCCAATTTCCAGCTGTCCAAAGACAGTATGCCCGTGCACCACGTGACTTGCAGTTGCAAAGGCTTGTGTGCGTCCTTCCAAGAAGTTCTTTGTGCACAGCTTAGGCCCCCAGCACTCCATCCTGTGACGCACAGCTTCCTGAGTGGTTCTCCGGTGGCATGGAAATTCTTTGTGCCGTGCTGCGTGCGCCTCCATTTGCACCTCCTTTGTCCCCATGCTGTGGCACTCCTGTGCGCACTGCCTGGTCTTCTGAGGGCTCTCTGAGTCACTGTGAGCCCCCTCGGTCTCCCCTGCCTGAGTAGAGACCACCAGGTCCCTCCTGGTCACGGGCAGCGCCATTTTCCGCCAGCTGTGTGTTTTGCGTGAGCCAAGGCTTGTTGGCGGAATCCAGCAACGCAAATCAGACTGCATTCATCCATCTGGCGTGGGACATCTGCACCAACCAAGAACCAGGATCTTTCTTCTTTGGCGCAATACTGACTTTGTCTTCTCACCGGTGGTTCTTCTTTTACACCTTCATCTGGGTTAGCAATGGCTCCTGTTCTCCCTGGACTCTTCATTGCTTCTTGGACTTGGTCCCCTTCTTCCACAGGTCTTCAGGTCCAAGAATCCATTGTTGGTGTCTTGCAGTCTCTTCTGGTTCTTGCATTATCTTCTATCACGACTTCTAGTGTGTTTTAGGAAACTTGCTGTGTTTTACTCCTGCTTTCCTGGGCTCTGGGGTGGGGTAGTTTACTTACCTTTGGTGTTTTCTTACACTCCCAGCACCCTTCTGCACACTACACTTGCCTACTGCCTACTTGCAACTGACTTTTGCAATCCACTATTTTAGTATATGGTTTCTGTTGCCCCTAGGCCCATTGCAACCTATTGTGATTTTCACTGTTTGCACTATTTTCTGACTACTTACTTACCTGTTTTTGGTTACTAGTGTATATATTGTGTAATTTACTTACCTCCTAAGGGAGTATAATCTCTAAAGTATTTTTGGCATTGTGTGACTAAAATAAAGTACCTTTATTTTTGTAAAACTGAGTATTGTCTTTCATGTGTGTAAGTTCTATGTGACTACAGTGGTATTGCAAAAGCTTTGCATGTCTCCTAGTCCAGCCTTGGCTGCTTTGCCTACAGCTACCTCTAGACTGCCTGGCTTCCAGATACTGGCTACATTTCACTAATAAGGGATAACTGGACTTGGTATAAGTGTAAGTACCTATGGTACCCACTACAGACCAGGCCAGGCTCCTACAATATTTAAATAAATAAAATTCATATCCCACCCAGACTGGCAGCAAATGAATTGTGTGTAGAGCTGGTGTGACATGAGCCAATTTTGACAGAGGTTGCTGTTCTTTCCTGCTGAATGTTTCAGCGTTGATGCTTTATAATGTTTTTTTTTTTTAATAACAGAGAAGCATTGAAATAATCAATGCTTGAGCCAGTCATGCCTTTAACTATGGCAACCTGGTTATCTTCAGACATAAAGGATGCCCACTGCAAGCTTTTAAACCTGACAGCTTTAATCTAGACTTGCTTTCTGGTATAATTTGATTGAGAGGCCTGGTTTACTCTGGTTCATTGAGGTAATCTAATTGAGATTGCTAAAGACTTTGCTATCAATAAAGCCTGTTTATGACTCATGTTTTTATTCGAGGATCAGAACTTCGGAATACTACCTGGGTATTGGATAATCGTGGAAATGAACCCATGTGGACATTTCCAGTTGATGTTATGGCAACACATAGAGTTTCAGCAAAGTGGTGCTTGTTTGATTTTTTTGGGGTCTCAGTCTCCCTGCACATTTAACAATCCTTTCCCTCAACTACATCTAGACCATAAAATAGTGTCATTCTAGGTGGGGAAGAGAGATTTGAGGTGCTAGAGACTGGCTGGATGGTGGGGGTGATGGTACGTGTGAAGCCTGGGAGGAGGTGCAGTCACTGTTAAGCCTCCACTCTTAATGGTTCTAAGCCCTTCAGTTCCTTGGGCATCTACTCTCCAGTACCGTCCCTTGTAAAGACTTCTGATTTGGAGGACTAAAGGGACAGAATCGCCAAGCATAAAGGAGATACGGAGAGTAACTTTCACTTCTTTCACCAGTAATAGCTAAATTTACATTAGTTTGTAGGCAGCATCACCCGATATAATACTGGTGAGAAAATGTTTTTCTCCCATTATTGACACCTCTAATTTCACTGACAAAGCAGTGTGGGTGTTGACTTTCAGCTACTAGTCTATGTGCTCTACCCTGAAATACACATATCTCTCACTCTCTCCTGTCTCCTTTCTTTTTCTTTTTCTTTTTCTTTCTCCTTCTTTCTCTGTGGTCGCACATCCCCTTTGATATGTTTAATGTTTGTTTTACATTCTCGCTCTCTTTCTCTCCTCCTCTCTCTCTCTTTTTTTCTGCCTCTCTCTGTCTCTTTCTCTAATACATTTTAATTTCTCTTGTCCTCCAGTTTCAGCGCCAAGCGGGAGAAGGGGATGAGGATTCTGATTTGTGGATTGGCTACTGCGCTTTCCATCTGGGAGACTACAAGCGAGCACTTGAGGTGAGTCAGGGTTTTTATAGGGAGAATCATTATTCTGGATAGGGTTGTGGACATGCTGCCCCTCTTCTTCCCACAGGTTTTAGGAAAGGACACCTTGGTACATCTGCATTTCACGCAACATTTTCTTTATAGTAAAACATATTTTTTGCAGACATTCTATTCCTTTAGGGTAAAACATTTTGATAATTTGAAAAACAATTGACATACCACTGAGAAAGTATACTTAAAATAAATATGGTAAAAAAGGTGTTTCTAAACAGGAGACATTGTTCGGATGAGTAATCTAATTTATTCTGTCACCTAGAAACTTTTTTTCTACACCTGCTACATTAAAACAAAATGTTGCCATCTTTCTGTCCAGAATTGATTCTTACTGTACTCCTCCTGGACATAAAACATGTGTACAATAATTTTTAAGCAAAGTGAATGAGTGACATACTGCTAATGTGTATAGTTGAAGGCTGTAGGTGAGAATGCCATACATTGGTCCATGTTGTTTTTCACTTTTGCCTTTTCTCGTAGTTTTCCTGTACAGCTGTGCCTTTAGCATGCTTTTTTCATGCCCAACATAATAAGCCCATATTACCATCTCTTTGTTTGCCGGAAGACATAAAGCAGTGGTATCGGCTAGCACAGATGGCTTATTGTAAGTTAGTCCACTTCACACTGTGTAAAATCCTAGTATAACAACTACAGACCATTTAGGATCTGGCAGCCACATTAATCTTGAGCCCCTAAATGGCCTTAGGGTCACAAGTAGCCTCATGGAAGACTCTGCCGCTCATATTTGTGGAGAGGTTAGTCCTAACCAAAATGTTGATGCTACCATGCGTCTTGTATTATTTTGCCAATCTACCACTAGTTATTACCAAATAGATCTTTAAAGACATCAGTCTCTTAGTGAACATAATATAGAATGGAGGGAGACACAACGTTGCACTAGGAAGGCTGAAATGACAGGTTAGTTGCAGGGACATGGGAGTCCCAGACTTTGAGATGTACTCTATGGCAGCTCATACCCAGTGGGATCACTAAATGGCTATGTTGGTCGAAATCGACAATAACTTTATGAAATGCTGCCGGCAGACAGAGGATTACTGATGCTGCGACTGCTACTTCCCATTGCCAAGTCACAGCATTCCTGCCATATGTAGAATTCCTATCCCAGCACTACAAAGGACCCAGGGCAAGGTGCCCATGTCCCCTGAAGTCCAATCGAATACAATATTGGCACATTTAAGGTTCCAGAGCAGCAAAGAACCAAGTGCCTGGTAGCATGTGGGGCTAGATACGGTAGGGGTATCTGTTTGAAAATTGGGCTTTAGTAATGTTTGACTCTTTAATGGAGACAACTGTACTCCCTCCAGGTTATTTTTTTCATTATAGGGCCATAACAGCAGGTCTGCACATGGTATGCAGTATTACAGACTAAGAGCAGCAGACATTTGGATTTGTAGAGGCTTTGTTCATGATAGGCTGTGGCCGAAGACAAATTGCCTGGATTTATAGGGCCCTACTGAGCTTGGGAGGGGCACCCCTGGACAGGCTAAGTGATAAGTGGGAAGCTGACGTTGTACCATTCCTCTTAATGAAAAGGTTTGCTAATGTTTTGAAATCAACCAGGAACGTATCTGGAAACTTTGGACTGTAAAATAGCCAATACAACGAATAGTACAGGGTCTCTGACTCAGAAAGCGCTCAGCAAAATGAACCCTGGTATGACATCCAACTGTCCCGATGCCATGCAGGAGAGGCGGGATTCATTCATATGATGTGAAAATGCCCATTAGTGGAACGTTCTGGCATGTTGTCAGCAGTCATATTTACTTTATTTCGGTCATGCAGACCATAGAATTACAATACATCAGCAGTCACTTTAAGAGCACAGTGGGGAGGAGTTATTAAAAGACTGTAGATGCCTGTAGTTTTGACCTAGCCTCCGCCCAAAAGTAGGTAATGCCAAGATGAGATTTTCTGACCATCAACGATATTTCCATGCATTGGAAAGCTAGCTTAGGCCCTCTCATGAAACAGTGGTACAATGCTGTCCCCAAATCCTTGGCTAGCGGAAGCACAGCGATGCATTGAGATGAGAATAGAGGGGTCCGGAAATTCCTAAGTGCTAATGGATGGGACATATGTCCAGTCACAATCTCTCGGCTGTTTAAAAAAAGACGACAAACTGCCGTAGAGGGAATCTGCAGTGAAAACATAAAAACCCAAACAGATATACATAACAGTACGACCTCTGTGCAGCACAACCATGCCTGCAACAAGCATTTAAACAGCTTATTGTACCACACAAACTCGTAGGCAAGATCTCCATTAATTCCCTCGCCCCCCCCCCACGCCAACCTCGCAATCTGGACAGTGGTCCCTGACCCTATTTCCTATTTTGCTCACCGTTACCCCCAGCACTTTGTTGAATGTAGCATCACGGAGTCAAAGTACGGTCTATTTCCAGACTGGTTTGAGGGAATGTTATTTCGTAGGGTATGCATTTGTAAACTCAATACTTACCTGCCCAGTCACATACATTGGTGTATCCACATGACACAGTAGCAGATTAAGAAAGCACACAGTCAACATCAAACAGTGAGCTAAGGTCTATCTCATTACTGGGCACACAATTGTTGAACACCAGTTGCAAGTGTATAATTGATGGGTGCCTTGTGGAAGAATCCCCGCAAAACACCCACAGGCAATGTACATAATATAACTGTTGTATGTGAAATGCCAATAAAAATGTTTTTTTTTTTAAATCCTTGGTCCTTTGTAGTGGCTGCCGGTTGATGGCAGAATATATTTCATGACTCTGGGCCATATTGAGCATTTGGCAGATGCGAATTAACCACCAAATAGCATCATATGTCCCACCTGCCGTATTTACAGTGCATAGATGTTCTATACACTCTATATAAGGCAGATAGGACATCACCCACTTTTTGATGGTTATCATACATCACCCATATTCTAAATAAGCCCTTTCCCTTCTTTCCTTTGTGTCTACAAATAGAAGATAGCCCATTTCCCAGTCCTTGGGGCTAAACTATATTCCATTTTATGAAATTGAACACAGCATGTAGCATGAACGTTGATACACTGCTCCATCACATGTTTTTGACAAGAGTCTATTCCTCACTCTTTTAGAGCACCATAGCCCTTCACCCTTCGATATCTCTCCAGAAATTGTTCTCTCTGACCTTCACTTACTTGTCCACTCCTGGAAGCACTGTGAAAGGCACATCCCTGCGACTCAATGTCTAACAGCCTTCTCACAACCCTGGCTCCATAAATAACACTGGTCCACTGGTCTGTTTCCTTTTTTTTTTTTAATCTCTTTCTTTGTGTTTTCTGCTTCTTTTTCCCTTTTCTGCTTCTCATCCGTGACAGAGGTATGCCTTACTTTGCCACTTACTCTTCCCTTTTAGGAGTTCACCAACGTCAGTAAGCAAGAGGCCTGTAACCCTGATGTCTGGGTGAACCTCGCCTGCACATACTTCTTTTTGGGGATGTACAAGGAGTCTGAGGAGGCAGCCATGAAAGGTGAGTGTTGCATGGTGTGAGTTGCAGCCCTGGTTATAGAACACTCTCCTGTATGAATGAAAACAGTACTGGGCGCAAAGTGTGTGCCCTGAGATGGAACTTATTCTTCAGGTCAGCTCTGTGGAATGCCTGAGGCTCCTTATATTTTCCATACTTTTCTATAAGTCTCATTTGGCCACTTTCTTTACTTACTCATTCCTTTGCCTTTCCATTCAGTACTTATCCCAGGAAATTCCAAGTGCTGTTCAGTTTCAAGATTAGTTCAATCAAGTACCTCACCCACCTTAGATAATTTAATCTGGGTATCAGCAAGAGGATGAGATGACACTGGCTCACATTGGATACCTTGAAGTCTTATGTTGTAAGGTAACCAGGTCATTTCCTGTTTTCGATGCAGATCTTGTCAGCATCACAGGCTACCATAGTCACCTGCTCTTTTGTTTTCATTCATAAAGCATGAGAAGTATTTTTCTATTTCTCTCCTTCCTTCTTAGTCTTTGCAGTCACAGCGGAGGCCCTGCAGTTGTCGCTGGGGTCCTGCAGTCGCAGCGGGGTCTCGCACTTGTGGCAGGACCTCTGCAATGAGAAACAGTTGTATGGATGTCCTGCCACTAGCGTGGGACCTCTGCTGTGACTGCGGGACCTCTACCACCACTGCGGAGGCCTTTTGTGAACTACGCCATTAGAGTTTACCTGCCTTAAATTGTATCTTACCATCTTACCACCAATTGTATCTTACCACATTCACGGTTCTATTGTCTCATTCAGAATTTGTGGAATCCGCAGGTTTCTGATGGCCGTGCCTCAGCTCGCTCTACTGTGGAGAGCTATGAACCTGCAACACACCAAAGGATTGCTGGGTCAATCATCTCAAAGTTCACCGTTACTGATGCAAGGCCTTGTAATGGCTATTTTTCTTGCCTGGTACTCCCATGCTTTTCATGGATGAGCCATGCAAGCAAAATGGTCAGTTAGCCCGATGCTCAGGGAGAAAAGTCTCTGCACATTGGTGCCTTTGACTTTTTGTATTTCAGAAACAAATCCCTGTTTGGGCCATGACATGGCAGACAAGCATCATCAAAGCTTTGCCAAAAGGACTCCTGACGTTGTGACGAAAGCACTTTCACCAAAAGACCCCCTCCAAGCTCAGAGAAATCTCTGAATTGTGTGGGAGGTCCTCTGCCAGTTAAAATGTATTTCATGCAGCTGCTGATGCATGATTGGATTATAGCAGCAGCCTATATCTAGGCCTACCTTCTTAATTAATACAGAGTCCAGCATATCCAGTCAGTCTTGAGCCTTGAAAGAAAGGGAAGTACAGCTAACTCTGTTTCTGAGACTTTTATGGGCTACCAGATGCTCAGAGTTATTTACACATCCTTGTACATTGTGCACAAGCAGTCAGAAGGAAATGGCCTCTCATTCCTGCAGAAGATGTTCAGCAGTTTTTCTAATCGGTCATAACCAGCAGGGAATTCCATTAGTGTTGAGTGAAGTCTGGAACACTTTTAGAAATCATCAGTGAAAAAAACATATGTTATGGGTTGCAATGATTGAGATGGGCGAGATATAAAAGTGATAATCCACTGTCATTGGCCATTTGTGGTTACCTTCACCAGCTCCATCCTCCCACTCCCCAAAAACATTCTTTAAATTATAGTTTGTCAGTAGGTGCATTATAGTTCCAGTGTCGACGATAACTGTAATTGGTCAATGTCAATCATCCTTAGTTTTTATTCTTCAAACATAACTTCATTTAACGTGAGTTTTTTCAGTGAATGGTAGTGGTGTTTTTATTATATTTGTGTTGTTAATATATTTTGTAAATTTTGCAAACAACAACCTATAGCTATCACTTTAATGAGGCTTTTGCTTCATGAACCTGGTTTCCTTTATGAACTGAATTGAATTTCTTTATTTTGATTATAAATATAATCATAAAAGCATGACCACATTCAATACAATTAAAGCCATGTCATAAACTCTGTTACATCATAAAAACTGCTAAAATTAATAGCTGAAAAGAATATGTTACCCTTCATGTCTAAACATAATAAAATGGGGTGGCACATCAATGTACTAAAAACCATAGTTCATCACTCTGTTCCAAAACAGGGCACATTTCATAAAAGAACAAATTGCCAAAGCCACAGTATAATTGCTTAGCAGGTCAAGCTAAAGAAAGGCAGGTTGGATTTGTAAAAAGCCCTTTGCTTTAAGAATTGGCATTAAAAACCTCCTCCTTGGGGTTCATAATCCCTGCAGAACGGACGGAATGCTCAAGAGTCTGGGGTAACAACCATCACAGGGGCAAAGTTTAATGGAAGACGGATCATCTTGTCCTTGGGGGGAAGCAGATTCACCCTAATAATGCCCAGCCTGAATCTGGTGATAAGCGATCTCGCCCATGGATTTCTAACAAAGGAGAGATATGCTTCAGGACCAGCTGTAGTTTTCAGGAGCAATAGACGTCTCAAGGATGGGTTACCCCAGGCCAAGTTCTCTCTGCATTCTCTGGCCTGCTTGAGAAAATGCTCCTTGACTAGCTTTCTTTCACTCTTAGTTACCAGCTGTGCGCTATGAAACAAATCTGGACACCCTATCGAGAAAGCAATCCCCTTAATATAATATAACCACAGGATTTTATGTCCTTGCTCACAGCTAAGACAATTTCAATGATCTCTCTATTAAAGGTGGTGTGTTCACTACTCTTCTGCATAGTCAAGATCCATCTCATCATGCACAAAGAAGCTAGAGCATGAGGGACCCAGGCCCAAAAGCATTCTACTGAATTGTTTTTCTTCCTGTTGTATGGTCTGACCATAACGATATCCCCAGATAGGCGCCCCATATAAGAGAACTGGCAAAGATTTCAACTTATAAATCTGGAGTAGTGGTAAAATCAGAGAACATTGTTAGCTAGACAAGGAGTCCATGTGCACTGCTGATCAAAAGTAACCCCCAGGTAAGCAAATGAGGCCACCCTACTAAACAGCCTGCCGTTTGATCGTGATTGGTCTTAGTTTGAAAGGACAACTCCCACAAACCATAAAATGTGTCTTCGTAACGTTAACGTCAAGCTCCAAATCCCCCATGAATTGAACAAAAAGGTCCTCCAAGCCCATTAGGCCATTTAATGTATGCATCATTGGTGTACAATAATGGGGAACCAGGAAAGATTTTATCCTCTGAGTATCTTTACCATTGGTTGCCAGGAAGGGGTTCAGCCCATCAATATATAACAAAAATAGTATAGGCGTCAAAACACACCCTTGCCTGATGCCTCTTAATAGGCTTGTAAGAGTCAGAGCACTCACCCCCCGAGCCGAACCTAACTGAAGCATTAACCCCTGTGTGTAGGGCTCTAAGAAAATTAACCAAAGGTTGTGGAAATCTCAAACTCTCTAAAATACTCCAAAGCTTAGAGCAATTTACCCTGTTGAACGCACACCTCAGGGCCATGAAGGCAAGGTAAATCGCTCCCTTCTTTGCCACTACATATTTGCCCACCAGCAGGTTTAGGTTCAGGCATTGCTCCATCGTCCCCCTACCATCTCTAAACCTGTTCTGGGCTGGACAGAGGGCATTGTTGGCTTGAGCCCAATCCTCAGTGCGACTTACAATAATACGTCCTACAATCTTGACAGTTGAGTCAAGTAAAGAGATTAGGCGATAGCATCCTCGTTCCTGTCTACATTCCTTTTAAAAAACCCGGACGATAACTGCTGATTTCCAAGAACTGTGAATTTCAGTTTTGAGAACAGCATTCAAAACATTTGTCAATAGTGGTGCCCAAAAACGAATATTCCCCTTACAGAGGACCATGGGGACCCCATCAGGTCCTGGTGCTTTGTTGGGTGGGCTACCTATAATTGCCAACTCAACCTCCTCTAATCCAAAATTGATGCTGAGTGGGAATGGTGGCAGTGTCTGAGCCATAGTCGTAGAAACTTCGGCACCCAGCAACTAAACCTTCTTGAAATGTGCCACCCACCTTATGGCGGGAATACTAGTTCCTATCCCACTGGGAGAAACTTGATAGGCAGGCTTGCCGTTAACTGTGCTCCAAAAATCCCTTGCATCACCCACTTGGCAGGTGCTCAGTAGCTTCTCCCACATTTCTTCCTTAAGGGCATACTTCCTCTTTCTCCCTGCAACTTTATAAGCAGCCCTGGCTGACTTAACAAGTTGCTGGTCCCTGGGCATTATCCTAAGGGCACTATGTAATTGCTTGCATGCCAATCTATAGTTTTTATCAAACCAGCCAGCTGCAGAGGCTCTAGGAGGCCCAGACAATTCAAGCATAATAGATCTGATAGTGCACTTTGAAATCTGGAAATCATTCATAACTGCCTCAGCTGAGGCCTTATACAATAGCAAAGAGCCTAAAATCCTAGTCAGGCTTGTCTTTATTAAGGATTCCTGCAGCTTGGGGATCGGTACTTTGTGCCATTCAATACTTCGCCCCTGATCTTTTGGGAACAAGCCTGTCCCACTGGTGGTTCCAAATGGGGGAGCAGTGGTTGGTATAGCCAGCCTCACTTCAATTGCATTGTGGTCACTGTACGGAGAAACATACCTCCTCCCTGTTAAAAAACTGACGAAGGGATTTAGAGGTGAATATAGTCTGACAGTCTCCTAGCCCCACCCTACAAAGGTGGGCTGGCTGCTAAGGGAATCCTCCACCAGCTCCATTAAATTGTAGAGACCAGCCTGCCAAAGCATGTTGAACAGCAGCCTTCCTCTGGCATCAGGGCCTTCAATGGTCACAGGAGTGTCACCTGTTAAAAAAGGATCGACAAAGGTAGAGGTAGTGCCCAATTTAACATTATAATCCCCTGCAAAAAAGACATTAAAACAACCCAGGCTTGAGCCAGACCTACCCTCCAGGATAGTTAATACTTGAAAAAAGATCTTAATCTGACAGCCCAAGTCACATACAAACTTGTAAAAATTCACTAGAAAGAAATGGAAACTTTGAGAGAAGACAACCCACAATATCTGGATCCCAATGTGGCAAAAGGGGGCCTGAGTGACCCTAGGTTGTTTTGTGATATGTAACAGGATGGCTAACTCTCCTCATGCTCTATACCCGACGGAGGGGTTGTCGGAGATTACAAACCCCTCCACTGTAAGCAAACCCTGGGTCCATGTTTCTTGTAATACAATCACATCAAATTGGGAAGTAAATGTCAACCACTCCGGGTCAAAGATCCTATCCCTAAGGCCCGCACAATTCCATGAAAGGAACTTTACTTCCGCACCCTCTACAAAAGTGGTTCCTGTGGGTGGAGAATCGTTAGTTATAGGAACCCTATTACTACATCCCAAAATAGTGGTGCCTGACAGTCAATCATTACCATCCAGGTCAGTTAGGGGGGAAAACCTATTTCTAGTAGGAATATGAGGCAGCACTCAGGCAGTCAAAGGAGTAGGGGGAAACCCTGCCGCATTTCGGGGCTGCAGGTGTCTGGAGAAAAACCCAGAGCAAAGATTTTGATGGCTGTGTCAGGCAAAAAGGTTTTACCTGAGATAGAAATTAATTGACTTGCCAAGCTGGGTGATCTGCAGCTGACCACTATACGATCGGCAGCAATCTTCTTTCCAAATGGACCCATCCAGTCCACTCTCCTTGCAAATAGTATATCACTATACTCCCTGATGTTGAAATTGGCGTTTGGCACTGCCAATGGCAAACTTTATTTAAAAGGTCAGCCATAGAGTCCTTCCTAGGTGACCTAAGACAAGGCATCCCACTCATAACCGCAACATAGGGGCAGCATTCAGGTGGCAGGTTTAGGCATGGTAGATTGTTGACCCTCGGAGCTGCCTCCCCCACATCCCCTTGGTTAAACTGGTCCGCTTGGACAATGGGTGCAATGTCTGGGACTATAATTGGGTTAATAGGCCCAGCTGCCTCAGTTTGGTGACTATTAGAAACTCCTACTGGAGCCGTGGTAACTGTCTAAGCCAACTGGGTCATAGTGACGTGGGGGAGGTGTTGACCTTGGTTACAGGGCTAGCCATAGCAAGAACAGATAATTCCAGTCTATGAAGTCTCTCTATTAAGGGAGCCACACAGTCGACCACAGTTTCAAATTTGACCAATATAGAGTCCCAGTCCAGCCAGTTCATTTCCTGGGTGGCTAGGGAGTGCCTTTTGATCACAGTTCTATCCGGGTAATCACGATTCACAGGGTGTTTTGGTTGGTGCTTCCTCTTGGTTGCAGGAGCATAATCGCTGCAGTTTAGGGGGTCCTGGGCTAAGAACCCTAAGGAAGGTTCTATAGAGTCAGATGCCAGACTTAAGGGGATAGCCAAGTCAATAGAATCATTAGGAACCACTGGAGCCTGTATATTCTGCAAATCTTGCCCAGTGGATGTGGGCAAACTATGACTGATGCCTTCTTCTCCAACATCCTAGGATAGATGCTGTTCTGCAAGGTCAATTTCCTTGGCTATCACCCCCATTGCCTGGGTCAGAAAAGAGTTGAGGGTGGATCCTTGAGAGGGCTTGGAGGGAATTTCCCTATTTTCCTGCAAGGGCAGTTTACGTTTCCCCATAATGCCCTCAACCAAGTAGAAAATTAACCTAAGGAGCATAAGAGGGGACACTCGCCCCAGAAAATCCAAAATGATGTCAATAAAAGAGGGGTGGCCCAGTCTCCTCCAGGCGATGACGGGCGAAGGTGGGCCCGGTCTTCGCCCAGGCGCATCCCGTGCAATGGGAATGTGAAAGTCACTATATGCGCCTCCAGGCACGGACACAGCATTGGCGCCCCCTCCTGCCGGTGATAATGCTGGGGGTTGTAGTGCATCCCCTCGGTCTCCAATTCAGCGTTCTGCACAGCGGGAACACGAAAGTCAATATATGCACCTCCAGGCGTGGATGCGGCTTTGGTGGCCCCTCCTGCCACAGATAATGCTGGGGGTTGTGGTGCGGCCCCCCAATCCCTAATTCAGCATTCCTTTATCATGAACCACCAGTTATTGAAATCTCTGTTAATATGGTGATTTCTAAAATGACTTGCGCAAATTGTGAAGTGTATGTGATCATGTACAGTATTTCGAACCACTGACTTAAATTTGTGAACTTTCTAAGGTGTGATTAGCCTATGTTTACAAACTGTTGTTAGGGTTCACAAACCCTCTTTGGTTTTCAAATGGCCTTCTTGTGGAATTTGTGGGCTTTTTCCACTCATTTGAGCTTGTTCCGTAAGCAGCTTATTCCTGCAGTTTTTGGTGTACTTTGTTTCTGAACCACCTATCCTGTGTCACATACCGATTAATGACAGAGGGAAAGGAAAATGTCATTGTCCAATTAGACAAGGTTTGGTTCGTTGTGAGTTTGTGAACTGCATGTCCTGTCAGTCAATCGATTAAAAAATCTTCTTCAAATCATGTAAACTGGTTCACAACCTTCAAGAGACAGCTATGCAAAAGATTAATCCTTTCAAGTGTGGATTTTGGATTATAGTTCATTTATTTAATGACAAATAGCTGAAGCATTTACACCAAGTCACATGACCACCAATCCGCATATTGACACAAACGCTGCCCTCATGCAAAATTAGCAGTAACTATGGCCATTACTTATTGCCGTAGCAGGAAGCAAGAATTACCACAAAGGATTTGTTATGCACAACTCAAAAAATATTTAATGTATTTAATAACTCTCGAACCTCACCAATTTGGAATGAACAATCAAATCTGAGCAGATGGTAAAAAATAATCAAACTGTCAAACATTAACAAAAACAGCATTTTCGTTGGACTCACGGTCACCTCTATAACTATGGTGGAGCTATTGAAACAAGATTTCAAACAAAAAATATATATATTTTGTTTTGTCAACGAAAAACCACTAATGCAAGGGCATCATTGAGAAATAGGTCCTTCCACCTTATTTTTTTTAGTTATTTGTTTTTTCATCAGTGTCTTGAGCTTTTATTTTTTATTTTAATTTGCTCATGCTTTTGTCTAAAATGTCCCCCATCGAAAGATTTTATTAACTATTGTAGAACAATAGGGAGGCATTGTGCACTCTAATTGTCCCTTTGCCTTTCTGTGACCACAAGGGCAATTTCAAAAATTTTAATTGAACCATGTGGATTTCATTGTGTGAAAATGAGCCTCCTTTCTCTTAGAACATCCTCTGCTTCAGATAATGTTGAAGGGTTACCTAAGTTGGCTGCTGGAGGCCAACCTTTGGCCGCAACCTTATTTTCAAACCAGCTTCACCACCAAGAACCTTGTAGACAGCACCATTAACACCTAACAACTACTTGCCACTAAGAGACTATTTTATCTTGAAAAGACATTTGATGGCGAAGGCAAGTACCAGTGATTTCTTCTCCTGCATTAGTTCCCATGAAATTCCTTGATATTTGAGGGTCCAGACACAATAGGTATCTGCCTGGGACTCTAAACAATATAACTCTGTTATTTTTGCCTGTATTGAAAAGAAACAACACTCTTACCATTTCCCTTTTGCTACTAAAGTAGCAAATGGACTGGCTGTTTACTTTTCAGTGGTCCTAGATTACACTTCTGCTTATGATTCTGTTAGACTCGTTGTCTTCCCCTAGTTAAACAACAGCTCAATCTATCCTGGCTTTTGATTACATTTCATTTAATGAAATCACATGGGAAATGACAACGATGCTTAATATCAGATCTTCTAATAATGTCCAGACACCCACCATGTTTGAGACCCTGGAGCTTACCTCTGCTCCTGAAGTAAAATGCCATTACTGCTGTGATTTCTAGAAGCAGTGATTCAAGAGTTCATGATCACGACCTGCTAAAGATCTTGTCAACAGTGAAAAAAGATGAAGTACGAGGATTCTCTTAAATAAGCATTTTTCTTCATGGACCATCCAACTGTGGACTCAGTAGAAACATCCACTGCTAAAAAATGAGTGTGTTATGCTTCCAGATTGTTGTCTCGTCTCACTGGACACTCAAGAACGATAGTAAGAAAATGAATCTCACAGACAAGAAAGTCTGCTCTACTAGTGATTTATCCGTACATATGCAATTTAGATCCATTCCTAAGGTGGTATGGCAGGTCCCAAAAGTGCAAGTTTGGGAACCTAATCCAGCATCTGCCCAAGAATAAGAGACAGGCATATCTGATCTTGGTAACAGGGGGTTAGGTTGTTTCCAGCCACAGTGATAGGACTTCATCATACATGGCTGGACAGACATGGTGAATGGTGTTACCTTAAGGACGTTTCTGACTTTTCACTCTCGGGAAACACTTAGGCACACTTTTCCCAATATCGAAGTCAATAGATTTAAGGAGGAATCTGACATTACATTGTTAGGAGGCATGACTTTACCACTTATTGCACTGGAGCATAATACTCCACACCATCTTGCTCCAAGTTAATTTCAGAGAAAGAAAGGCTGGCAGTCTTCACAGTTGGAGCTGCTTAGTGTGAGGGTTTGCACATTTGGCTCTGCTTAGTGCGAGTCTTTGTACGTGTGAATAACGTACTAAAAGACAGCGTCCTAATGGCAAATTACATTTCCCACTCTTGAACTTTGCAGATGACGGTGCCCATCCTAGATCATTGGGTATAACGTCCACCGTGTTTCACGGTGTCCACACTAGGGAATAATGCTTCAGTGTTCCTGCAGCCAATACCTCCATCTTGAATGCAGAATTTCATAGTGACAAACTACAGTTGCTTCGTAGAGGGTTTATTGGAAGATAAGTTGTTAATACAGAGAAATATTCTGAAAATCTAGTTGTTTTGAGGTACAAACTGTGAACTCCTTTGGGCATTTGACGTTAAGCATTACTGCAGATTTTTTTTTAGAAGTTGTTGCTTTTAAACCGGGATTTGATCCTGTAGAGAAACAAGAAGCATTCTCAGGTCAAGATGATTGTTTTATATGATACGTATATATGAGTAAGGTAGGGTACAAGAGTTCTTAGCAACTGATATAAGAACTACTGACAGTAGGAAGCGCAGAACATTAATATTTGTTAATTACTTTTACAGTGGCAAAGTAAAACGTCATCAATAGAGCACATAGTTATGCAGTTTGAGGTAGTTATCTTACCAATAATAGAGAAGTGTTGATGAAAGTTTGTAAATGTACTCATCTCTTGTTATGCTTCAGTTTCAGAAATAGCAAGCATCATACGAGAACACAAAGAGTTGTTTTCATAGACCTACATTTAAAGGTTTGTCATTTTCACTGCTAAATATAGATACAGGAATTTGTTGGCAGATTACTAAGATATCTCCCATGCATTTAGAGATCCACTTTGACCTGCAGTTATTAGTGCCCATTATAGTGATGAGTCAGAGTGGTGGTATCCGGTGCCTCGGTTTTCTCTTTTTTCACATTCCCCATTTCCTGTTTATACTACAGGCCCTCAGATAGAACGGGCAGCAGACCCTTTCCATCTGTGCCCCCAAGATATGTACCAACATCTCTGTATCAATACAGACCCCCCCGACAATGCTCCAAATCATGAAAGAGTTGAAGACACACCTCTTAAAAGAATACTACAGCAAAATGCAATAACAATCCAATACACCACTACCTTACCCATCCCTCATATGCTGTATGATTTCCTTTAACCCCAGTACAGCACTCTGCTATATTTCCAGCTAGGTTTGCGCTTCAAAAAATAACACATAAGTAGATAAATAGCCTCATTGTATATGGTTATTGGGAAACATGGTAAGAGACTGAAAGTGCATTGTTCCCTTCGGATTCTTAGTAATAAGGTTGGTGCACTTTGACAATGACCTTATCTGTTGGCTTAGCAAGGACACAGCCAAGTTCTAAATGCATGTTTCGTCTTTGGCATTCATTTTGCTTTTGATAATGAGTGTTTTGAATCCTGTGGGAGCCCTGCTTTTGCCAGGCTCCTGATTTGGGGGAAGATTTTCAGCCTAATTTTTCTTTCCAGAACCAACGTGTACCACAGGTTGTCAGACTTCGCCTTCAACCTAGTTTTCTCAGAAAAACATAGAGAGGGAAAGCTCCAGCTCAGCATCCCAAACTCCAATTAGAGATGTCTTACTTTTCAGTACTGTGTGGTAAGAAGAATATTCAAGATCTACTAGTTTAGGGGGAAGTTGCCATAAACACATGGGCTCTCAGTGTCATACAAATCATATACATGACACAGTGTAAAGTCATTCCACTTGAAGAGCATACATTACATCAGCCACATCTACTTTAATGTAAGACTCTAGCACACACCTACTACATCAGCTGGGTCTTTCTATGAATTAAGAAAAGTCACCTCTGATACCTTCAAAGAGATTTTGTTCCTGAGTTTGTTTTCAGGAAACTGATCAAATCCCTTTCCTAAGGGGAGCCCCTTTTTCTACATGCATCGTTTTTGGGCAATTAGAACATGGTGGTCGATGCTGGGAACAATTCTTTAATCCACCATGCTGGGCTGAACATGAGGGTTCTGCATGTATGCCTTCTAATTGGGGGATTTGGAAGAATATTTCTAAATCATCTAGAGATGCCAGAACTTCTTGAACTGGTGGCATATCTTGGATGGGATGCATATTTTAAAGTAAGACTCAGAAGCGATTCTCACCACTGATACATTCTTTCAGGGCTGGGGAGTCCATATGTGGAAAACTGTGATACCAGGGGATACATTGATGGAAGTTAAAGCACTCATGTTTGCTCTAAAAAGCCTTCATACCTTTCATTCTACAACACATCAGTGATGTATTACATCAGGAAGCAGGGATGACCAAGGTAGTGTTGTCTCCTGAGTGAGTCCAAGAGATACTGGGTTGTGAAGTAATGATTGTCTATGACTGTAACACATGTCACGGGGAAAAAAACACCATTATGGGCACTCTGTGTATTATGCTCTGGGAAGAGCAGAAGAGATTTCTGAACTCACAAAGTATCATCCGTTTTCGAGAAAAAAAGTTGAATGTTCTGTATTTCTTAACAGATGGTATAAAGACAAATCTTGGGTTGCTGGGTAACAAGGATCTTCTTTGCAGGCTGCATGTCAAGATATTATTGCACATCCTGAATGTTGATTTTGACGGCCTCATACCCAAAATAATTCTGTATGAAGATCCACACATTCCTCCAGACTACATGTAGGCAGATCTAGGATGAATACAGAAAGAAATGATCCACTCTAATGTCATGATGCTGACAGTCTGCCATTTCAGATAAAAAAATGTAAAATGTGGTCTTCAGTGTTTTCTTTGTGAGTTAATGTATTTGTCATTCATGCTTATCAAAATAACTCTTCCAGGATCTCTTTCTTCACAACACTCTTTGTCAAGGGCTTCCAAAATTTCTCCTCTCCTTTGGAAACCACTTCGTACATGGTAGCGTAATGTGGTTCTCAGCGAACAAGTCTTCATTGCAAACACATGCATCAGTCGGACATTTAGGGCCTGATTTAGATTTCGGCGGACGGGTTACTCCGTCACAACAGTGACGGATATCCCGTCCACCAAAATATAAATCCCATTATTTCATGTGGGATTTATATTTTTACAGACCAGATATCCATCACCGTTGTGACAGAGTAACCTGTCTACCAAAATTTATATGAGGTCCTAAGTACATACTATGCAAGTTTGTATTTATGATAGTCAATCCTTCAATTAGGAGGATTAGCAAAACACAGACTTTATATTAATTAGCCTTGCAGGATTTTTCATTCCTGTCAGGCTTGTCCTTCTTTTCTTGATAAAATCATTTCTTGTTCTTTTCTAAACCAGATAACGTGGTTGCATTTTTTCTGCTAACAGTTATGATTGATGACCCCAGGAAAATGAATCTTACCTGCATTTGTAGCTCCAGGTAAAAAATGTAACAATATGTGGCTAGATGACATCTACAATCTACTTTACATGTTTAATAATAATCTCACATTACCAAAGATCTGACAGTGTAGGCAACCATTTTGCTGTATTTGACGGTGAATGTGTCTTTTCTGCTTTGTAGCCCTGTCAAACTCACTGTTTGATGCTCAGTTCTGTATCCTGCACCTTTCAGTATTGCTTTGTACAACCACATGTCTTATTTTATGCTATTCTCTTTCTTGTATACAACATAGCCAGTCAATAATGGCTTCCCTTGTTTTTATTCTAGCTCCTAAAAGCCGTCTGCAGAACCGCCTCCTTTTCCACCTGGCACACAAGGTACGCAAACCTCTGTTCACTAGTCCTGCTCCTACCTTTATTTTGGTTTCAGTTGACTTGTCTCTCCTTGTTAAAATCTATGTCAGTTGCCATCTTCCTTACATTTCAATCCACAAGCCCATCAGTTAGACCTGGCACCATTGGTGTGGTTTCCCCAGACTTTTTGCCTCCTGATCTCATGTTTTCTGACTTAATTTTTTGTGTCTTTAGGATTCTGAGCACTTTAAAACTCCTAACCCGTGACTGCACTATATATGCCCAGTGCCTGTAAATTAAATGCTACTAGTGGGCCCCCGGCACTGATTGTGCCACCTAATGCAGTACTCCTTTTATACATGCCTCAGGCCCGCCACTGCAGAGCCTGTGTGTGCAGTTTTAAACTGCCTTTTTGACCTGGCAAATGCCCCACTTACCAAGCATAAACCTTCCTTTTTATTACATGTAAGTCACCCCTAAGGTAGGCCCTGGTTAGCCACATGGGCAGTGTTCAGTGTATTTAAAAAGTTGTACATGTAACATGTCCTGATGGTGAAAAACTACTAAATTTGTTTTTCACTACTGCAAGGGCTATCTCTCCCATAGGTTAACATTGGGGCTACCTTAAAGCAGCCTTTAAGTGTAACTTCCAATTGGGAAAAGATAGAAATTTGGAGTTTGGTGTCTCTGGACTCACAATTCAAAATCCAGCTTCACCATAAGATGTGATTTTAAATTGCAAGTCTGAAAATGCCACTTTTAGAAAGTTGGCATTTTCTTACTTTAACCATTCTGTGACCCTTTATTTCTCTGAATACATTTCTATGGGTGGGTGACAGCTGGGCTTTGTGCATTCCCTGTAGACACTCACACATGAAGGAAGCTGGGGTGTGACATTTGCATCCTGATGGCCCATCACCAGGTTGATGGGCCGCCCTGGGCTAGATGGGAGGGAGGAGCTCACACTTACACCTGAATAGGGCTATGCCTGTTCGCACACAAACAGCTGCATAAGCCCCTGTAGATTTTCTGGAGCCAGGTAAGGAAAGACAGGAAACTTCTGCACTTCAAAGGCCTCTCTTTGAAGCCTTCCCCACTTCAAAGGCTCAACTGGGTATAAATACCGGATCCAAACCCCACTAAATCAGTACACTTATGGAGTTGAGGATATTCTACCAGGAAGGACTGCTGTGCTGCCAGTAGGGACTGCCACTCTGCTCAACTGCTTTGCTCAACTGACTGCAAAGCTCAGTGACGAGGACGCATCTACCTGATTGCATGGATCGGAACCAGCACATCAGGACTTCGATGCTGACACTTGCTCCATCCAAGATACTTTTCAGAGGGCCCTGCGTGGGTCCTGTAGTAGGCCTGCCCTCTATCGAGGTCAACCTGAACTTTAGATTTCACCCAGTCCACCGCAACCTCAATTAACCTTCTAGCGCTATTGACTTTAAAGCACTACATTGCAGTTTATTATTTAAAAATTAATCTCTTGAGTCCTACTTATTGGACTTTTGATCTTGTATTACTCAGATAAATATTCTCTATTTTTCTAAACTGGCTTGGAGTCTTTTTTTAGGTGTTTTCACTGTGGTACTGTAATTTAAGTGTTGCCCAAATACTTTGCACAGTGCCTCTTAAGTTAGGTCTGACTGCTCTGTGCCATGCCACTAGAAGGTGAGCACAGGTTCATTTAGGTTGTGTATCTGACTGACCCTGTCTGGGATTGTGGTCCCTACTTTGACAGGGTGCATACTGATACCCAGTTTCTAGCATTGGTGATCAGCAGTGAGGATGGGACTTGTGCTTGTGCAGTACTTCACAGTAATTTGGTGTAAACTACCAGCTACATCTAGATCAATTTGAACCAATTGTTTGTGATCACCATCGGCAATTCTGCTGCTCTATCTCAACGGCATTTTTAATTTTTCAGTTATCCCTGATTAGCATTTTTCTTTTTTATAAATCATGCCTCTGATTGGAGGGCCCAATACTGCACCCGCAAAACTGGAGTTTGAGTTGGCCAAGCTGGAGAAGTATACAGTAACCCAGCTTGAGTATTTTTATAAGGCTTATGGGGTTTCTACCAAAGGCTTCACCAAGAAGGTGGAGCTGCAAAATGTGCTGAGGGTCTGGATAGAAGCTAGGGATACAGCATATGAGACCTGTGAAGAGGATGATGTGGAAATTGAGGGAGATTAGGAGCTACACCAGGATTCATTGGAGAATCTGGGACTGCCTGGAAACTAGGAGGATGATACATTGCAAGTAGCAATGATTCCTTCCAGGCCAGGGAGCATTCATCAAAACGCCTGTCCCCAGAGGAGCTGAAGGACAGGAGGGAGGAGAGGAAATGGACGTTGGAGCTGGCTAAGCTCAAATTGGAGAAAGAGGTGGAGGCAAAAAGATTGGCCACGGAAGAGAAAAAAATAGAGAGCTGAACATCAGAGCCAGGAGGGCAGGGTCCAACCAAGATGGTGGCAACAAATCTTCTGTGCCCTCTGACAGGAGGCTCCACATACCGAAGGGCTTGGTGTCTGACTTTGTGGTGGGAAACAACATAGACAGATGTTTTGAGGTCTATGAGATTGCTTCACAGATGCACAGGGTCCCTGAGGAGGATTGGGGAGCTAGTCCGTGGAGGCACATTCCAAGTGAGGGATGGACACACTATTGGCCGTAGGAGGTGGGATACAGAATGACGTATCCCCCTATGAAGAAGGCCGTAATCAGGAAGTTTGGCCTGACCCCAGAGAAATACAGATAAAAGTTCAGGAACAGTCAGAAACTAACCCAACAGACCTGGGTGGATTGTGTGGAGTCCTTTTGCAAGGCACTGGATAGTTGGATGAAGCACAGTGAGGTAAAAGATTACCAGAGGCTCTACAATTTGTTTGCAATAGAGCACCTGCTCAGTCTTTGTTTTATAGATCTGCGCTGTTAGAAATTGGGTCGCTAGTTGGCAGAAGTATTCACCCTGTCCAAGGAGGGACCACAATCCTAGTCAGGGTAAGTCACAACACAATCTAAATTATCCTGTGCTCGCCCTCTGGTAGCTTGGCACAGAGCAGGCAGGCTTAACTTAGAAGGCAATGTGTAAAGTATTTGTGCAATAACTCATGCAGTAACACAGTGAAAACACCACAAACGTATTCCACACCAGTTTAGGAACATAGATATATCAGAATAAAATAACACCAAAATAACAAGAATTCAATATGCACAAGTCAAGATATCACTTTTTAGAAGTTTAGGTAAGGCTTAATCCATAGGAATCAATAGATGTATCTTTTTAGCACAAAGTACCTGGGATGCGTCAAAAATAACAATGGGGGCCGCAGAGGAGGTGATGCATTGGAAAGTAAAGTGAAGCATCCTTTTTTTTTTTCGGCGCGGCAGAGGCGATGCGTCGATCCTTTCGCCGCAGGAAAGGTGATATGATGATTTTCAGGTGGGCAGCCTTGGCTTCTTATTACGATGCAGAGACATTTTGACACCGAAGGGCAATGCGTGGAAAATCAGAAACGTGCAGGGTGTATGAAACAGGCGCTGCATCGATCTGGTAGGTGATGCAGCAGTTTTTCAGCCGCAAGACAGGCACTGTTGAATTTTGCATACAATGCATAGATTTTCTGACGCTGTGGATTTTCTCTCTCTGGTGAAGTTTTTGATGACGTTGAGACTTGTTAACAAGTCCAAGCCCTTGGAGATCACTTGTGAGGGAAGGCAGTGTCCCTCTAGCAGAGTCATGGAGCACCAGGCAGCCGGGCAACAAGCAGGAGAGCTGTCCTTCCAGAAAAGAAGTCCAGATTAATCCTTTGGGCAGCATGGCAGTCTTTCTGCTGCAGTCCAGTTGTAGGTCCAGAAGTGTTGATTTTAGGGGATCACAGACCCAGTATATATACCCAAATGTGCCTTTGAAGCAGAGGAGACTTCCAAGAGTGGTTTTGAGGTACACCAGTTTCCCTTTCAACCCAGTCATGTCTGCCAGGAGATCTATGGGGGGCTATCAGTTCTTTGTGTGAGGTCAGGCCACTAACCTGTGAGGTTAAGTGAGAGCCCCTCCACCGTTCCTGCCCATGAAGAACCATCAGTATGCAGATGCAGCTGAGTGTCCTGTGATTATAGCTGCGTGGGTGGAATGCACAAGGGGAGCTGTCA
Source organism: Pleurodeles waltl (assembly GCF_031143425.1). Lineage (NCBI taxonomy): Eukaryota > Metazoa > Chordata > Amphibia > Caudata > Salamandridae > Pleurodeles > Pleurodeles waltl. Next base: position 295,856,627 of record NC_090443.1, on the reverse strand, counting down.
ACCAGAACAGGCCAGATGTAGATTGGAGACAGGTTGTAAGGCACAGAGATCAGTAAGTGCAGAGAAATGCCTACTTTCTAAAAGTGGCATTTCTAAAATAGCAATGGTAAATTCAACTTCACCAGTAAGCAGGATTTCTCACTACCATTCCAATCATACCAAACATGACAATGCCACTCCTTTCAGATCAGAAATGACCACTTAAAAGTATATAAGGGAATTTGCAATGCTCACATATAAGAGGGGCAGGCTTCACAATAGTGAAAAACGACTTTGGGTGTTTTTCACTACCAGAAGTACATGTCCTGCCTTTTACTTACATAGCACCCTGCCCTATGGGCTACCTAGGGCCACCTTAGGAGTGACTTATATGTAATAACAAGGAGGATTAAGGCTTGGCAAGTAGTTTTAAATGCCAAGTCGAAGTGGCAGTGAAACTGCACTCACAGGGCTTGCAATGGCAGGCCTGAGACATGGCTAAGGGGCTACTTATGTGGGTGGCACAATCAGTGCTGCAGGCCCACTAGTAGCATTTAATTTACAGGCACGGGGCACATATAGTGCACTTTACTAGGGACTTGTAGGTAAATTAAGTATGCCAATTAGATATTAGCCAATGTTACCATGTTTTAGGGAGAGAGCACATGCCCTTGAGCACTGGTTAGCAGTGGTAAAGTGCCCAGAGTCATAAAGCCAACAAAAAAAGGAGGAGGAAGGCAAAAAGTTTGAGGTGACCCTTCAGAGATGGCCATTTTTCATCATGCGCTTAAATATTGTTAACAGTAAGCTCACTAACCCCAGAGAGCTTGCTAAGGAGATGGACCACAAGGTCAGCACCAGGGTCCACAAGAAGGTGTCTGGCGGTTGGGGTTGTCACCACTAGGGTGGACAGGATCCTCACCAGAAAAAGAGGTGGGGGTCAAAAAGAGTAGGCTTTTTCTAAAGGGCCCCAAACTATTTCTGTGGCCCAGGGTTTCCTTCCACCTATTGAGAAGAAGAACGAAAAGTGGCTCCCTGACAGTAAGTCTGCAGAGGAGGCTCCTGTAAAGTGCTAGGAGTGTCACTAAGAAGGACACTACAAGAGAGATTCATCATGGAGTTTCACTGTGTGTTTGGAAGTTGATGTATTGCCATAGAGTGGCTTATCATGGCTATTATGGGTCGAAATTATTTGAATTGGAGTTAATATATGTCAGTTAAATGGACAGCACAATCGATTATAGGTGGTTGGATATGTGCAGGCGGTACATTGGGAGACTTCAACCTTTTACGCAAATATAAAATATTAATGCCCTGAGGAAGTTCACAGGTGGTGAACGAAATGCGTTTTTTGTTGTATTGAGGAAAATTAAGATTTTGTTGGAACAGCATACTTGGATGACTACTTCCTATATGAATTTTGTTGGTGCCCTTCCAATTGTAATTAACTACAAGGGAGATGCCAAGTGTCCCAAGCAGGCACAGCCTCCACTGGTGGGCAGTCACTTGGGTTGGCTAATGTAGCGCTTGGGGAGGAGGTTACCCCAGATAGCTTTGGGGAGAGTGTAGAGGTTACCCCAGTGTCCCTGGATGACAGAGAGATGATGCAGAAAACCCACACATCTGACCATAGTAGGAAGTACAGTAAGTGGGTCACCATCAGTGACCAGAGGGTGTAGGCTCTGAGAGACACAGGAGTCAGCACGACCTCTGTCAGGTGTCATCTGTTGTCTTCAGAGCAGGTAGTCCCTAATGTGTTCCACCAAGTTATTGCTGCTGACAACCGTGAGAGCCACTACCCAGTTGCTCTGGTTCCTTTTGAATGGGGTGGGCCGGATCTCAGGTCTGCTTAAGATACAGGGAGTGCAGAATTATTAGGCAAGTTGTATTTTTGAGGATTAATTTTATTATTGAACAACAACCATGTTCTCAATGAACCCAAAAAACTCATTAATATCAAAGCTGAATATTTTTGGAAGTAGTTTTTAGTTTGTTTTTAGTTTTAGCTATGTTAGGGGGATATCTGTGTGTGCAGGTGACTATTACTGTGCATAATTATTAGGCAACTTAACAAAAAACAAATATATACCCATTTCAATTATTTATTATTACCAGTGAAACCAATATAACATCTCAACATTCACAAATATACATTTCTGACATTCAAAAACAAAACAAAAACAAATCAGTGACCAATATAGCCACCTTTCTTTGCAAGGACACTCAAAAGCCTGCCATCCATGGATTCTGTCAGTGTTTTGATCTGTTCACCATCAACATTGCGTGCAGCAGCAACCACAGCCTCCCAGACACTGTTCAGAGAGGTGTACTGTTTTCCCTCCTTGTAAATCTCACATTTGATGATGGACCACAGGTTCTCAATGGGGTTCAGATCAGGTGAACAAGGAGGCCATGTCATTAGATTTCCTTCTTTTATACCCTTTCTTGCCAGCCACGCTGTGGAGTACTTGGACGCGTGTGATGGAGCATTGCCCTGCATGAAAATCATGTTTTTCTTGAAGGATGCAGACTTCTTCCTGTACCACTGCTTGAAGAAGGTGTCTTCCAGGAACTGGCAGTAGGACTGGGAGTTGAGCTTGACTCCATCCTCAACCCGAAAAGGCCCCACAAGCTCATCTTTGATGATACCAGCCCAAACCAGTACTCCACCTCCACCTTGCTGGTGTCTGAGTCGGACTGGAGCTCTCTGCCCTTTACCAATCCAGCCACGGGCCCATCCATCTGGCCCATCAAGACTCACTCTCATTTCATCAGTCCATAAAACCTTAGAAAAATCAGTCTTGAGATATTTCTTGGCCCAGTCTTGACGTTTCAGCTTGTGTGTCTTGTTCAGTGGTGGTCGTCTTTCAGCCTTTCTTACCTTGGCCATGTCTCTGAGTATTGCACACCTTGTGCTTTTGGGCACTCCAGTGATGTTGCAGCTCTGAAATATGGCCAAACTGGTGGCAAGTGGCATCGTGGCAGCTGCACGCTTGACTTTTCTCAGTTCATGGGCAGTTATTTTGCGCCTTGGTTTTTCCACACGCTTCTTGCGACCCTGTTGACTATTTTGAATGAAACGCTTGATTGTTCGATGATCACGCTTCAGAAGCTTTGCAATTTTAAGAGTGCTGCATCCCTCTGCAAGATATCTCACTATTTTTGACTTTTCTGAGCCTGTCAAGTCCTTCTTTTGACCCATTTTGCCAAAGGAAAGGAAGTTGCCTAATAATTATGCACACCTGATATAGGGTGTTGATGTCATTAGACCACACCCCTTCTCATTACAGAGATGCACATCACCTAATATGCTTAATTGGTAGTAGGCTTTCGAGCCTATACAGCTTGGAGTAAGACAACATGCATAAAGAGGATGATGTGGTCAAAATACTCATTTGCCTAATAATTCTGCACTCCCTGTAGTTGTGAGTCCATCCATGCCTGTGGATTATCTGCTGGGCAATGACCTGGAGCATACCATCTGGAAGGAGGTGAAGTTCAGGTCACCCTTGGGAATATTGGGGTTGCCTGAGTGGGTGTGCCTGGCCACAAAGTCCATGGCAGCTTGAAATTGAGTGGGTGTGCCTGGCCACACAGTCCATGGCAGCTTGAAATGGTAATCAGAAGGATCTGGAGCCTGGAAAAATGGTACGGTCCTGCCAAGAAGAGGAAGGGCAAGGGGTGCGGGAAACCTGCTCCTGAGATTCCCACTGTCCGTGAGGAGGCTGAACCTGAGGCAGAGGACCCGATATCTACTGGGGAGGAAGTAGCTGAACTGGGGAACCTGTCTGAGCTGTCCAGCTGGAAGCAGGAAGGAGGTCCTACGAGGGGGAGTTCTGCAGGGTGCTGGAGTGCCCTACTCTTGAGGGTCTTCGGCAGCAGGCTGAGGCCCAGGCAGCTGGTGATGCCTCTGGCAAGTACCTGATTTACTACGAGAATGATCTCCTGTATAGCGAGCCTAAGGCTCCTGAACCTGGTGCAACACATGTTAGTAGTCCCTCAGTGCTACAGGGCCTTCCTACTGGGTCTGGCTCATGATGTGCCACTGGCAGGTCATTTGGGGCAAGACAAGACCTTTGACAGGCTTGCCACCCACTTTTATTGGCCTCAAATGAGAAAGGCCCCAGCTGCATACTGTAGTTCATGGTCTACCTGCTGGATGAGTGGCAAGTTGGGGGGGAGGGCAAGGCCCTCCTGCAAACTTTCCCCATCGTTACCGTCCCTTTTGAGCGGGTTGGCATTGACATTGTGTGGCCTCAGGATCCCAAGACAGCCATGAGCAACGGATTTGTTATATTCTTGGTGGAGCATGCAACCTGGTATCCAGATGCTATCCCTCTCAGGACAGTGACTACACTCGCTGTGGCCAGGGCACTGATGGGAATCCTTACCTGTGTAGGTTTCTCCAAGGAGGTAGTATATGATAGGGGTGCCACCTTCATGTCTAACTAGATGAAGGTCATTTGGAAGGAGTGTGGGGTAACATACAAGTTCTCCACTCCTTACTACCTCTAAACCAATGGTTTGGTTGAGAGATTCAACCAAACCCTTAAAGGCATGTTTATGGCTCTACCCGAACCCATGAGGTGTTTAGTGGGTCGTCCTTGTGCGATGCCTGTTGTTTGCCTACAGGGAGGTACCACAGAAAGGGTTTGGCTTCAGCCCCTTTGAACTTCCGGATGGGCACCGTGTGAGAGGGCCTCTCAGCTTGGTAAAGGATGGTTGGGAGCAAGCTCCAGGGAGAGCCCCCCAGGATGTTGTCAGCTACATGATGGCCCTTTGCAACCAGACAGCACGCTTCAGGAAGCTCGCCCAAGAGTCGACGCTGGAGGACTCTCCTTCTCACACTGCTATTTTTATTGATTCTTGGCCTGCGACTTGGATGGGACTATGCCCCCCAGCTTCCCTTGGGGCCAGAACACGCTCTTAAGTGCTAGAGCACTCCTGCTGTGCAGGACACAAGGCTGCAGGACTCTCCTGCCTGCTCTGATGTTTTTTTGATTCTTGGACCGCGGCTGGGTTGGGACTACGTCCCTGAACTCCCCTTGGGGTCAGAGCTCACTTTTAAGACGCCAGAGGACTCCCCTGCCCGCACTGCTGTTTTTAGCACTGGAGCACTGCCACTGCATGGGGCAAAGACCAGGCCAAGAGCAGGCCCGTCTGCGCCTGTCAGAGCCAGGAAGAGGCTGGGCCACACCCTTGGTTCCCTACCTTGACTCTGTGAGTAAATTACACTCCGCTGTTTCAAAATGGGGAAAAGAAAAGCTTGTATCTGGAAAAACTGCTCCAACCATGTGCCCAAAATAACCCCATCTATCACTAACTATCTCTTCTCTGTGATGGGCATAATCACCACTGAGATTGACTTGTTAGAGGAACGCATAGACCTAGTCCAGTGGCAGTCCCTAGCGTACCATCGTTGTGTTCAGCGCGGAGGGCTGGGAGAAATCAACACAGGAGGATACTTCTTTATTTGGGAATGGAGACACTGTTGCTGATGCGAAGAATCCTTGTGATACTTTTAATCTCTGTGTTAGTGCTGATCTCCAAATGGAAGCTATTGAATCATTTGCTTTACCTAATATTCCCCCTCCCTCTAAAATGAAGAGAAAAGACACACAGGCCAAGGCAGCTAAAAGCATGGGAGATTCAACATCAGTGGTTGCCTCCTCTTACAGTATATGGCTGGAGGACTTCATCTGCTTCATCTGTGACCGTAACAGAGGGGGCCAGTATACAAGCACCATTAGTATCCCTGGGTCTGTTACTGTGTTGTTCCCACTTTGTAACGTATGCACAAGTTTTTTAATAATTTGGACATTAGACTGCAGAAATTCTGTGAAGAGATAAAGAGTCACCTGGATAATATCGAAGCTAAACTTAACTCCGAAGGTGTAGCTGTGCAGGCGGGCCAGATAAATGGTCCCTCATTATCATTAACAAATGGTACATTCAACAGAGCATACAACCGAAGCATTAAAACCCAGGCTAGGCCTAACTTGCTAGTGGAGAGTGGCAAGCAGCAGTAACCCACCTTAAACGTTAAAAGTAATCGCTGCACTGACGCAGTGTGCATGGAGGGTTCATCTTCTCATACTCCTGATACCCATTTGCATTTACCCTCTGAATGTTTCCCTTAGGTCATGGTTTTGAGGAATGTACCGACTCTGGCCAATGGGAAGCACAAAGAGGTACCAGATTTGAAAGCTAAAGTGGTTCACTGGCTCATGAGAAATTCAGGGTGGAGGGATGATTTGCATAACGAGATCCTTCTAGTCAGAAGAATCAAGCACGTGTGGCATTTCGTGTGTAACCAAATGATGCGCTGCATAGTGGTTAACTTTAGGAGACCTAGGTTGGTGGCATGTCTCCTAAATCCCCTAAAACATATGTGTGCTACTGTAAAGGGTGCTACGGCCCTACCCTCGGGATTCTTCTACAAAGGCGAGTTTGTGCAGCCATGGCCATTAAGCCCCTGAGGGAAGGGGGTCAGGTCTGTTTATGAACGCCTAACATTTACTACAACACCCAATCGTTTTGAGGCCTTAAACTCCATTGAGGATCTAGACTGACTGAACTTCAAAAGGAGGCACACTGGAGAATATAATGGGGGAACTCAAATACAAGACAATGCGGCTCTGTTAAATGTGCCTGACAGACAAGAGGCATTACTAAGCACGCAGATGTTGATTTAAATCCTCCCCAAAGCACAAGCTCACTTAAGGATGGTGTTCTTGTGATCCTTTCCTGGAATATTGCAGGTTTGCGCACCAAGCTTGATAACGCAGATTGGTTGAACTGAATGGGAAAATATGACCTAATATTATCTAGAAGAAACATGGCTGGTGTCCTCTTTCAGTTTGGATGGCTTTCGCACTTATTGTAGCCCTACCGTCCCTTTGTCAGCTGGACGGGCAACAGACGGCTTGGTGGTGTTGGTATCACTTAATTTATTCTGCCTGAAGGTTGAACAATTATACACCAATAGGTGGTTTCAAATTGTCCTCCTATCCAGTGTGTGGAGTAAGAATGTGTTGCGAATTAACTACTGTTATAACATATTCAATCAAAAACAGACTGAGGTGGGTAGTGAATTAGATATAAGTTTTAGCTAGGGTTATTTAAAATGTATATGGTCAATGTGATTTTTTTGGGGAAGTTATGGGAAGTGATTTTAATAACAAACTTTTCGAATTCGCCAAAACCTCAGTGTGTGGTTTAATTAACATGAAAGATGATCCTATTACCCTTTTCAGACATACCCATAACGGGCAAATTCTTAAAAGGATTCCTCTCGAACATCACCTGTTGTTTACATTGGACTCCTTAAACACCAGCCCACTGTTCCGACCTTCTATGGGAATGGTAATTGTAGAACCATTGACTACATTCTAGTTACTAGTGATTTTTGCAATTGTGTAAGTGACCACAGTCTAATATCCTTAGCACTAAAACTGGATATAATGAAGGCTCATTCCCAGGAGCTTGGGGAATCACTTTACTCTGCCAATTCAGGTGTAAGGTTAAAATTGGAAAAGATAAATCCTGAGCTTTTGTTACAGGTACTATTTCTGAGTGTGGAGGCATCTGTTTCTACTTGTTTATCTATTGATAAAGGTCTGTCCTTGATTATAAATTAGTTTTATTTCCCTGTGTCAGAAGGTGTCTAATTCCCTGCTTGTTAAGAAAAGTAAGAATGACCCCCAAACCGGGTGACTGGTTTAACAGCACATGCACAATTGCCAATCAGAATCTCAAAAATGCACTAAGGATGCGTCTGAGAGACAAGGGCATGATTAAACTTGTGAGAAAAATTTAGGAGGAAGCCCTTACCTATAGGAAGATTGAATTTCAAAAACTAGATTGGGATGAGTTAGAAGCAGCAGTAAAGGTAAATGATCAATCCTTTTTTCCTGAATCAAAATCCCCTAAAATAGAATATCTAGTCCCAGCTGAATCCCGGGTTCTAATTTATACAAAACTCGTTGATCAAGCAAATGATCTAGCATCTGTCCTAGAAGAGGGCCAGGATTCCAACAGTGAGGTAGTGCTATTATAGGTTTAACACCTCTCCCTCCTCCCCCCATTGACTTAAAGGAGGTCATTCTAGCTATTAGAAATAGTCTGGCACGTAAAGCCCCAAGCATTTATGGAGTCCTATGGACTTGTTTGAAGCAAACATAGATTTTTGGGCCCCTCCTTTTACCAACGTCTTTTGTGTCGTTGTCACTGGCTACATAACTGCTTTCTTCTAGGAGGGAGGTATCGTGCCTATTTTTAAAAAAAGGAAATAGGACTGATCCAAGCTGCTATAGACCTATCTCCTTGTTTGACTCAACCTTCAAAGTACGAGGATGAGTCTTTCTCTCACGTTTAGAGGCCTTGGCCAAATCTAACAACATTTTGTCACTGGTTCTATTTAACATCTGACCTGGCCTAAGGACGATGCCTCAACCTATCACTTATAGTGGGGAAATATATCAAAGCAAGGGAAGATGCTCTACATTTGAACTTTATGGACCTCTACTGTGCTTTTGACAATGTCAGCCACTCCAAATTATTGGCCACACTGCACTCTATGGGGGTGGAACTGGCATTAGTGGTTATCCTTAAGAGGATGCATACAAACACTACAATAAAAGTCCGTATGGACAAAATGGGAATGTACACCTTCAATAAATTCCAAATGAGAGGTACGGCAAGGCTGCAACCTGGCCCCAATTCTCTTCCTCCTCTATATACATGGCCTGGAGCAACATCTAATTAAACAGGGGAAGGATATATCTCAAATGAGCTCCTGCCCAGTTCCTTCTGTATGCAGATGTAGTCCTTCTGGCTCAAACAACAAATAGCCTCCAATCACTCCTGGAGTCTTTCATCTAATTTATGTTGGAACTATATTTAAGGGCCAATTTTTGGCAGAGGGGTTACTCTGTCACAAATGTGACGATATCCTGTCCAACGTATCACAAGTTCCATAAACTATAATTGAATTGTAATATGGCGGACAGCATATCCCTCAATAGGGCTTTGCCTGTCCTTACTTAAAGAGCTTCATAACCCCCTGTAGAGTGTCTGGAGCCAGGGAAGAAAGGGCACGGACCTTGTGCACTTCAAAGGCCTCTCTTTGAAGTCTCCCCCACTTCAAAGGGTCAACTGGGTATAAATACTGGACCCCAAGCCCCACCAAATCAGTATGCTTCTGGATTTGAGGGCATTCTGCCAGGAAGAAGGACTGCTGTGCTGTCAGGAGGGACTGCCACTCTGCTCATCTTCATTGCTTTGTTGACCTGCTGGCTCTTGACTGGGAGTGAGAAGGACTGTTTCTGAGGTAAGTAAAAAACTTACAGGTTTAGTCTCCGGGGCATAGGTAGCCCACTGTTTAGTGTTCAAGATAACCCCAATGTTAGAAATGGGGTCTTTGGCTGGCAGTCAGGTTACCCCCTGTCCAAGCAAGGACACTCACTCTAGTCAGGGTAAAGGAGATTCACCCTCAGCTAACCTCCGCTCACCCCCTTGGTAGCTTGGCACGCGCAGGCAGGCTTAACTTCAGAGTAGAGGTGTAAAGTATTTGTACCAACACACAGTAACTTAGTGGAAACACTACAAAATGACACAACACAGGTTTAGAAAAATAGGAAATACTTATCTAAACAAAACAAGACCAAAATGACAAAATCCAACATACATAAGTCAAGTTATTAATTTTAAAAGCAAAAGAGTCTTAAATCCTTATGTAAACAGTAAAAACACTGTTAGAGTTGAAAAGTACCTGGGTAGCGTCAAAATAACACGCATGGGTGAGTGTGCGTCAAAACACGTTAGCGATGTGTCGATTTCTCACCCACAAGCAAGACCGTGATTCATTTCTCCTTCTCCAGTTGGTTCAGCGTATGTTGTTTTTCTTCTCCGCACAAGAACGATGCATCGATCCGGGCAAGCGCACTGGTCGGGGCAGGCATTGTGTTGTTTTTCCGCACCCAGCAAGGTTTGCGTTCAAAATCCTGCCGCATGGTATCAGCAAAACCGCGCTGTTTGGGTTGCAATGTTACCAGCCTCCGTTAGCGGTGTTGCGCGTTGTTTCTCCAGCCGCCTACATTGATCTTCCAGCCGCACTGCAGGCGGAGCGCCAATTTCAGCTGCGAGGCTGGTGGCGTGTTGTTTCTTCAGCCACGTCTCGGAGGTTGCATCGGAAATTTCCCCGCATGGTGGTCAGTGCGTGGAATTTCAATCTTGGTCTGCCTGCTTCACCTGTCAAGGCCCCAGGAACTGGATAGGGCACCACTTAGCAGGGCAGGAGTCTCAGCAGAGAGTCCAGGTGCTGCCAGGAGAAGTATTTGATGGCCCTGAGACTTCAACAACAGGAGGCAAGCTCAGGACAAGCCCTTGGAGATTTCTTCACAAGCAGGAATGCACAACAAAGTCCAAGTTTTGTCCCCTTACACCAGGCAGAAGCAGCAACTGCGGGATAGCTCCACAAAGCACAGTCACAGGCAGGGCAGCACTTCTCCTCAGCTCTTCTCCAGGCAGAGGTTCCTCTTGATGTCCAGAAGTGATCTGAAGTCTGTGGTTTTGGGTGCTCTTCTTATACCCATTTTGGCATTCGAAGTAGGCTTACTTCAAAGGAAAGTCTCTCTTGTTTGTGAAATTCTGCCTTGCCCAGGCCAGGCCCCAGACACACACCAGGAGGTTGGAGACTGCATTGTGTGAGGGCAGGCACAGCCCTTTCAGGTGTGAGTGACCACTCCTTCCCTCCCTCCTAGCACAGATGGCTCATCAGGCTATGCAGGCTACACCCCAGCTCCCTTTGTGTCACTGTCTAGAAAGAGGTGCAAACAGCCCAACTGTCAAACTGACCCAGATAGAGAATCCACAAACAGGCAGTCACAGAATGGTTTAAGCAAGAAAATGCTCACTTTCTAAAAGTGGCATTTTCAAACACACAGTCTCAAAATCAACTTTACTAAAAGATGTATTTTTAAATTGTGAGCTCAGAGACCCCAAACTCCACATGTCTATCCGTTCCCAAAGGGAATCTACGCCTTAATCATATTTGAAGGCAGCCCCTGTGTTAACCTATGAGATGGATAGGTCTTGCAACACTGAAAACCGAATTTGGCAGTATTTCACTGTTAAGACATATAAAACACATTAGTATATGTCCTACCTTAAACATACACTGCACCCTGCCAATGGGGCTAACTAGGGCCTACCTCAAGGGTGTCTTACATGTAAGAAAAGGGAAGGTTTAGGCCTGGCAAGTGGGTACACTCGCCAAGTCGAATTGGCAGTTTAAAACTGCACACACACTGCAGGGGCAGGTCTGAGCCATGTTTACAGGGCTACTAATGTGGGTGGCACAATCAGTGCTGCAGGCCCAATAGTAGCATTTGATTTAAAAGCCCTGGGCACCTCTAGTGCACCGTATTAGGTACTTACCAGTAAATCATATATGCAAGTCATGGAAATCCAATTACATACACATCTTATATAGGAGAACTTGCACTTTAGCACTGGATAGCAGTGGTTAAGTGCCCAGAGTAACAAAAACAGCAAAATCAGAGTCCAGCACACATCAACAACCTGGGAAACAGGGGCAAAAAGTTAGGGAGACCACGCCAAGGATGCCAAGTCTAACACCCAAGCATCCAGCACCAGCAACACAGGGCCGGTTAGGTGCAGAGGTCAAACAGGAGCCCAAATAACTTGGGCCCCTATGGAGACAGGGGGTACTCCGGTTCCGGGCTACTTGCAGGTAAGTACCCGCGTAGTCGGAGGGCAGACCATAGGGTTTAGAGGAGCACAGGAGGGGCCCCAAGTAGGTACCAATCCCACACCCTCAGCGGCACAGTGGCGGCCGGGTGGAGAGTGCAAACAGGGAGTCAGGTTTCCAATGAAACCCTATGGTGGGACCCCAGGGGTCACTTACGTGCTTCAGGCAAGGCACAGGGGGACTTCTTGGACAAGCCACCGACTGGATAAGGAAGAGGGCCGCCTGCAGGTCGTAGCTGCACCGGTGGTCGATTTCTCTCGAGTCTGGGGGCTGCAGGTGCAGTGCTTCTCCAGGCGTCAGATATCTTCGTCCTAGGCAGTCTTGGTCAGGGGGGTCCTCTGGATTTCCCCTGCAGGCATCGTCATGGAGGGATGGAGAGGTCAGCCCAGGGTGGACGCACGGTCGGAATCGCCTGGGGATCCTTTCTGGCTAGTTGGCCCACCTGGACATTGGCCGTGGGCGTCGGGTGCAGAGTGGTTTAGGACTCACGATTCTGGAGTGAGGTGGGAGTCCTTTAGAAGCAGTTTCTTCATCCTTCTTGTTGTACAGGTCCACTGTCCAGGGAGTTTCTTGGTCTGCTGTGATGCAGGCAGTCCAGTGGAGGCTTTTCAGGGGTCGCTGGACCTGCAGAACACATTGCTCTTCTTTTGCAGCTTTTTGAAGCAGGAGACCGGCCGGTAGGGCTGGGGCCGAGTCAGTCATTGTCTCCTTCTCTTCTCTGCGAGGTTTTCAGCTCAGCAGCCTTTCTTCTTTCAGGAATCTGGTGAACTGGGTTCAGGGAGGCACTTAAATTCTAAATTTTGGGGCGTGTTAGGGTCAGGGGGCAATAGCCAATGGCTACTGTCCCTGAGGGTGGCTACACCCTCCTTGTGCACACTCTCTTTGGGGAGGGGGCACATTCCTATCCCATTTTGGTCCCTGTCCTCCAAACCAAGATGGAGGATTCTGCAGGAAGGGGGTGTAGGAAAGTACCATCTTGCCTGACATGTTACCCCCATTTTTACATGTATGTCAGTTTGTTTTTGCCTGTCTCATTGGGATCCTGCTAGCCAGGACCCCAGTGCTCATAGTTTGTGGCCTGAATGTGTGTCCCTGTGTAGTGACTAACTGTGTCACTGAGGCTCTGCTAATCAGAACCTCAGTGTTTATGCTCTCTCTGCTTTTTAAAATTGTCACTGCAGCTAGTGACTAATTTTACCAATTTTCATTGACACACTGGAATATCCTTATAATTCCCTAGTATATGGTACCTAGGTACCCAGGGTATTGGGGTTCCAGGAGATCCCTATGGGAGGCAACATTTATTTTGCCACCCATAGGGAGCTCAGACAATTCTTACACAGGACTGCCACTGCAGCCTGAGTGAAATAACGTCCACATTATTTCACAGCCATTTTACACTGCACTTAAGTAACTCATAAGTGACCTACATGTCTAACCCTCACTTAGTGAAGGTTAGGTGCAAAGTTACTAAGTGTGAGGGCACCCTGGCACTAGCCAAGGTGTCCCCACATAGTTCAGGGCAATTTCCCCAGACTTTGTGAGTGTGGGGACACCATTACACGCATGCACTACATATAGGTCAATACCTATATGTAGCTTCACAATGGTAACTCCGAATATGGCCATGTAACATGTCTAAAATCATGGAATTGTCCCCCATGCCAAATCTAGTATTGGGGTGCCAATCCCATGCATCCCCCGGGCTCCAGCATGGACCCCGGGTACTGCCAAACTAGCGCTCTGGGGTTTTCTCTGCAGCTACCGCTGCTGCCAACCGGCAGACAGGCTTCTGCCCTCTTCTGTGGGCTTTTCCTCAGATCAGATAACGAATGCAAGAGCTCACCAGAGTTCCTCTGCATCTTCCTCTTCGACTTCTTCCAAGGATCGACCGCTGACTGCTCCAGGATGCCTGCAAAACTGCAACAAAGTAGCAAGAAGACTACCAGCGACATTGTTGCGCCTAATCCTGATGGCTTTCTCGACTGTTTCCTGGTGGTGCATGCTCTGGGGGTTGTCTGCCCTCACCCTGCACTGGAAGCCAAGAAGAAATCTCCTGTGGGTCGACGGAATCTTCCCCCTGCCAACGCAGGCACCAAACTTCAGCTTCACCGGTCCTCTGGGCCCCCTCTCATCGTGACGAGCGTGGTCCCTGGAACACAGGTGGTGGATCCAAGTGACCCCGAGAGTCCAGTGGTCCATCTGTCCAAATTTGGCGGAGGTAAGTCCTTGCCCCTCCTCTCCAGACAGTAATCCTGTGTACTGCAGCTGCTAGGGCTTCTGTGCACTTTTGCAAGGAATCCTTTGTGCACAGCACAGCCCAGCCCAGGTCCCCAGCACTCCATCCTGCATTGCTCAACTCGCTGAGTTGACCATCGGCTTCGTGGGACCCTCCTTTGTGGTGTTGAGACGACCGCCGTGCTCAGTTTTCTTGAACCCATGTTCAAGTACTTCTGCAGGCGCTGCCTTCTTCTGCGTGGGCTCTCTGTGTTGCTGAGGGTCCCCTCTGTCTCCTCATCCAAGGGACGACCTCCTGGTCCTTCCTGGGCTCAGGCAGTATCCATTTTCTTTAACTGTGACCTTTGCAGCCAGCAAGGCTTGTTTGCGGTCTTTCTCCAAAGAAACAACTGCATTCTCCAGCACGCCGTGGGACATCTTCTGTGCAAAGGAGAAGTTCCTGGCATCTTCCTTTGTTGCAGAATCTTCAGCTTCTTCCATCCGGAGGCAGCTATTTTGCCCCTTCATCCGGGGTTTAGTGGGCTCCTGTCCCCCCTGGACACTTTCGCGAGTCTTGGACTTGGTCCCCTTCCTTTACAGGTCCTCAGGTCCAGGAAGCCATCTTCAGTGCTTTGCAGTCTGTTGTGGTCTTTGCAGAGTCTCCTATCACGACTTTAGTGTGTTTCTGGGGAAGTAGTATAACGTTACTCCTACTTTTCAGGGTCTTGGGGTGGGGTATCTTGGATACCCTTAGTGTTTTCTTACACTCCCGATGACCCTCTACACACTGCACTAGGCCAGGGGTCCCTAAGTGATTTGCATTCCACTTTCTTAGTAAATGGTTTGTGTTGCCCCTAGGACTATTGCATCCTATTGTATTCTACAGAGTTTGCACTACTTTTCTAACTGTTTACTTACCTGATTTTGGTTTGTGTGTATATTTGGTGTATTTTACTTACCTCCTAAGGGAGTATATCCTCTGAGATATTTTTGGCACATTGTCACTAAAATAAAGTACCTTTATTTTTAGTAACTCTCAGTATTGTGATTCCTATGATATAGTGCTATATGATATAAGTGGTATAGTAGGAGCTTTGCATGTCTCCTACTTCAGCCTAAGCTGCTCTGCTATAGCTACCTCTGTCAGCCTAAGCTGCTAGAACACTACTAATCTACTAATAAGCGATAACTGGACCTGGCACAAGGTGTAAGTACCATCAGGTACCCACTAAAAGCTAGGCCAGCCTCCTACAGGGGTCACCTCAGCTCTGGACACCTTAGGGGTGGTCCTGGCTGAGGTGGTCACTCCTCCCTGTTTTCCCTATTTTACAGCGGGACTTGCTGTCAAAAGTGGGGCTGTGTCCGGAGTGCCGTGGGAGCACTGTAATCTGAGGCTTGAGCCTTTGAGGCTCACCGCCAGGTGTTACAGTTCCTGCAGGAGGAGGTGTGAAGCACCTCCACCCAGGACAGGCTTTGTTTCTGACCACAGAGTGCACAAAGGCACTCACCCCATGTGGTCAGAAACTCGTCTGAATGTGGCAGGCTGGCACAGACCGGTCGGTCTTACACTAGCAGTAGGGCTAACATACAGTGGGCATCTCTAAGATGTCCTCTGTGTGCATTATCTGGCATCAGTGTGGGTTTATTGTGCTGAGAAGTTTGATACCAAACTTCCCAGTATTCAGTGAAGCCATTATGTTGCTGTGGAGTTCGTAATGACAAACTCCCAGACCATATACTTAATATGGCTACACTGCACTTATAATGTCTAAGAATGGATTTAGACTCTGTAGGGGCATATTGCTCATGCAGCTATGCCCTCAGCTGTGTTATAGTGCACCCTGGCTTAGGGCTGTAAGGCCTGTTTGATGGGTGACTTACCTATGCCACAGATAGTGGTTTGTGGGCATGGCACTGTGAGAGGAGTGCCATGTCGATTTAGCCTTTTTCTCCCCACCAGCACACATAAGCTGCAAGGTAGTGTGCATGTGCTGAGTGAGGGGTCCCCAGGGTGGCATAATACATGCTGCAGCCCTTGGTACCAGGGGTTTACAAGGGATTTAACTGTGTGCCAGTGCTGTGCTAATTGTGGGAACAAAGGTACAGTTTTAGGGAAAGAACTGTGGTGCAGAGGCCTGGTTAGCAGGGTCCCTGCACACTTTCAATCAAAGTTGGCATCAACACTAGGCATAAAGTGGAGGGGGTAACAATGCCAACAGTGGCATTTTCTTACACCGACGCATTGGGACTTCTACGCCAATGCTTACTCCATTCAAGGTAACTTTTCAGCGGGCCGTGCATTGGTCCTGTAGCTAGCCTGCTCTCCATCGTGGTCAGCCTGAAGTTTGGATTTACCCCATCTAGAGCAGCCCCAAGTAACCTTTTAGCGCTATTGACATTAACCCACTTAATTACAGTTTATTCTTTAAAAATTAATATCTCAAACTCTACTTATTAGATTGTTGTAATTATGGTCTTGTTTTACTCAGATAAATATGTGGAATCTTTTTTGTGGTGTTTTCACTTTGTTATTGTAATTTAAGTGTTGCACAAATACTTTACACAGTGCATCTTAATTTAGGCCTGACTGCTCAGTGCCAAGCTACCAGAAGGTGAGTACAGGTTAATTTAGGTTGTGTATCTGACTTACCCTGACTTGGATTGTAGTCCCTAACATTGGTGATCACGGGTGAGGATATGACTTGTGTTTGTGTAGTACCTTACTATAATTTGGTGTACACTACCACCTACATCTAGATCATCCCATTGACTAGAATGAAGTACATTTGGGTCGCTTCCTGTAATACAGGCAGAATTAATAACCGTACCAAACTCGGATCCATCCTATCATGGCTGAAGTTGGTCAGAGCTCAAATCATTTTGTTCCAGGAGACGCACCTGAAAGCTTCTGCCAAGCAACTTACAACATCTAGATTTACTTCACATGCTTTCTATGCGTCCATAGTTGGGGGGGTGGCTATTTTGCTGGCATGCAACTTTCCTGGTAATGTGATTCAGGTGGTACCGGATCCTAAAGCCAGGTGGATACTAGTCAGCCTCCAGGTCTTTAATCAAACCCATTCATCTGATTCGTTTTTATGGCCCTATAGACAACAAGGTGACCCCTGTAGACGAAAGCTACAGTAATCTCTTCTCCCTTAAAGGATTAGTCCTAATTGGAGGTGATTTCAGTGTTATTCAGGATGTAAAATGGGATTGCTTCCATCAACATAAGCATCAGAATAAACCGAAAACAGCTCGATTCCTAGTCAAACTAGTACAAGATCTAGCTTTGGTTGACTCTTGGCGCATTGATCATCCCATAGGGCGAGAATATAACTGTTTCTCCAGGCACTTCAATTCTGCCTCACGCATTGATTTTTTCTAACATCGTATAAGTGGGGAAGAAACAGATCTGGCATAATCTTGAACCCTTTCTCTAACCACTTAGTCTTTTTATTTTACCTAAAGTTGGGCAGCGTTCTGAAAGAGCGACCACAGTGGTCACTAGATAGATTATTTATTAATGCAAGAAAGCTGGGTTGCAGCCATGTGTGTTGAGTTAGAAGCGTTCTTCCAGAGGAACATCGGTACAGCTTCCAACAAATCAAGATGAGTAGAAATCTCTGGTCTGCAACATGATCTAGAACAAGCCCATAGGGAGGATTCCACTTTACACACATTAGATTCCAAAGCTAATTTAGTGTCCGTAGGTCAAAGACTTAGGGCCTGGTTACGACCTTGGCAGAGGGGATTACTCCATCACAAGCATGACGGATATCTTGTCCGCCATATTACAAGTTCCAAAGGCTGTAATGGAATTGTAATACGGCGGGCGGGATATCCATCACGTTTGTGACTGAGTAATCCCCCCTGCCAAGGTCTTAATCAGGCCCTTGAGGACGTTTTTACTTCCAGAGCATTGATAATCAGAAGTCAAGCTTCCAGGAAATTTATGAGGAGAGTGGACAGGGTGCTTTTTGGCCTGGTTGTTCAAAAAGAAACGTAATCAGGGGGCCATTAAATCTGTCTTTGAGAAACAGAATCACATTGTGACAGACGCCAATCAGATCGACTAGATGTTTTTAGATCACTTAGCAGATCTGTTTGCCTTTACTATAAACCCCTTGCATGGAACGATTGGTGACTTCTTACGTCCCATGCAGCTACACTCATTGAATAGGGAGCTTCAAGAAAAGGTTGGGGCCCCCGTTACGATTACTGAAATTAAAGATGGCATTAAATGTTTGCCTAATGCTAAGGCATACGGCAACAACAGCCTACTGCCCGAAATTTATAAATTGTTCAAAGTGCAGCTGGTTAATCTTTTAGCAGTGCTATTTAACAAAGTCCTGGAATGATGCAAAGTCACCCAAAGAGTTCATGGAGGCAGTCATTGTAAGTTTCCTTAAAAAAGATAAGCCTCCTCCACAACCGGTTTGTATTGCTTCATTAATGTACTAAATTGTGATTACAAATTGTTTGCTAAAATAATGATGCTAATATTAGCTCATGTTGCACTATCAGTGGTTCACTGCGACCAACATTTTTTTTTTGCTTGGTAGATCAATGACATTACATGCAAACTTTCTTGTACAGGCAATCGACTATTATTGAAGCAATAAGATCGAGGCTGTAATAATCATGCTTGACACGTAGAAGGCCTTCGATCGTCTGCAGTGGGAAGTACTGTTTGCCATTCTACTCCATTTTGGATTTTCAACTAAATTAGTCTTGCTGTTGAACAATCTATATGCTATCAATGCCCAAGCCATAGGTCTTATTCCTAAAAGCGGCACAAGGGAAGGCTGTCCAATGTCACCAGTGCATTTCACCCTGTTTTTAGAACGATTGGCAGAGGCTTTAAGGCAAGATCCCCAGGTTCAGCCTCCCCTTCCAGGTGCTCTGAAATTAAAGCTGTTCTCTATCTAGCCGGCAATGCTCATACCTTTGACAAAATACAAACTTTTTCAGATATTGGGGGCTATAAGATAAACCCAACTAAGTTAGAAGTTCTTCTATATCATTGCTCACCTTCAGTACTACCTATAGAAATGCAGCAGCACTTTTTGGTCACTCAGCCTATAAGGTATCTGAGTATCTTTGTCTCCCACGAACTCTCAGACTTGTTTCAACTAAACTAAACTATATCCCCATGCTCAACAAGGCATGTTCATTACCTAACTGGCATAATCTGCTGTTAACCATTAAAGGGCTAGTATCGCTTATTAAGATGTTGATTCTCCCCGTATTTACCTTTGTCTTTTCGAATGTCCTGACCAAAGTTCGGCAATCGTTCAGCAGCGATTGATCAAATTATGCACTATTTTTTGTGGCGAAGGAGAAAGGCCAATACCAAACTTACTACAGTCCAGCTTAACACGGAAGACAGAGGCTTAGCACTTCCACTTATGAGGAAGAATTGTCAAGCAGCCTTCCTGGATTGGCTAAACGTGCTGCAACTGAGAATACCTCATTGAATTGGTTCTACCTTCTATGTATGCTCAAGGGTGCTAACATTCAGTTTTTTAAAAATCCTGAAACTATCAAAAATCGATGCACGGAGGCTGTTGCGCTGCTCGAAACCGACGTAGTGCCAATTCGATGACGATATAGGACCCAACAGGAAGGTTCAGCGATGATGTAACTCCAATCCAAGGACATCGCAGCGCGGCTCTATGACGATGCATTGCCTGCATTGAAAGGAGTTTGACGCCGACCCAGTACCTGACTGCGAGGCTTGACGACTAAGCATCTACCCAAATGTGTGGATCGGAACTGACACATAGGGGGTCATTCCGACCCGGGGTCGGCGGGAGCACCGCCAACAGGCTGGCGGTGCTCCTGAGGGCATTCTGACCGCGGCGGTATGGCCGCGGTCAGAACCGGAAAACCGGCGGTGTCCCGCCGGTTTTCCGCTGCCCTCAGGAATCCCCCATGGCGGCGCAGCTTGCTGCGCCGCCATGGGGGATTCCGACCCCCTCACTGCCATCCTGTTCCTGGTGGTTTCGACCGCCAGGAACAGGATGGCGGTGAGGGGTGTCGTGGGGTCCCTGGGGGCCCCTGCAGTGCCCATGCCAATGGCATGGGCACTGCAGGGGCCCCCGTAAGAGGGCCCCACTTTGAATTTCAGTGTCTGCTTAGCAGACACTGAAATTCGCGACGGGTGCTACTGCACCCGTCGCACACCTTCCACTCCGCCGGTTCCATTCCTCGTGGAAGGGTGTTTCCCACTGGGCTGGCGGGCGGCCTTTTGGCGGTCGGCCGCCAGCCCAGTGGGAAACCCAGAATGACCGCCGCGGTCTTTTGACCGCGGGACGGTCTTCTGGCGGTCCCAGCCAGGCCGGCGGCTACCGCCGCCGGCCGGGGTCAGAATGACCCCCATAGATTCTCCCTTGCATCGCAGTCGGACTGAACTTTGGATTTACCCCGACCTAGTGCGACCTCAAGTAACCTTTTAGCACCGTTGACTTTAAAGCACTACATTGCAGTTTATTATTTTAAAAATCATATCTCGAATTCTTCTTATTGGATTTTTGTTCTTTTGATCTTGTTTTACTCAGATTAATATTCTCTATTTTTCTAAACTGGCATGGAGTCTTTTGTGCAGTGTTTTCACTGTGGTATTATAATTTAAGTGTTGCTCAAATACTTTACACATTGCCTCTTAAATTAGGCCTCAGTGCTCTGGGCTAGGCTACCAGAGGTTGAGCACAGATTAATTTAGGTTGTGTATCTGACTTACCCTGACTAGGAATGTGGTCTCCACTTGGACAGTATGCATACCTCTGTCAACGAGACCCAATTTCTAACACCATCCAACACTAAAAGCAACTGGCTTGTAATCTTGTGACAATCCTCAGAGTTGCTCTAGCCCGAGGAGCAGGGCAATCAGCAACTGAAAGGTGTCCAGTGAATCTTTGTAAAAAGTCTGCCAGTGCATAGTATTACGTGTGGCACACTTTTCTTTTAGGTACTTTTGATCCATTTCAATCATTCAATCAATCAGTTTTTGTAGTGCGGACCTACTCACCTGTGAGGGTCTCAAGGTGCTGGAGGAGGTTCTAGGCCTCATCTGAAGAACCAAGTCTTGAGGTTCTTCCTGAAGATGGTGAGTGATAGACCTTGTCTGATGTGCATGGGCAGATTGTTCCAGCTCATAGTTGCGAGGTAGGTGAAAGATCTTCCTCTGGTGGTGGTTTCCTGTACGCGTGGGATGGTGGCTAGTGCCTGCTGAGCTGAGCGGAGGGGTCTGGCGGGATTATGGAAGGAGATGCAATGGTTCAGGTAGGCTTGTCCAGTGTTGTGAGTTGCCTTGTAGGTGTGGGTGAGTAGTTTGAAGATAATTTGCTTTTCCACTTGGAGCCAATGGAGGGTCCTCTGGTGTTGGAAGATGTGTTCCTGGTGGGGGAGGTTCAGGATGAGATTGGCGGCTGCGTTTTGAATGTTTGCAGTTTCCTGATGTTTTTGGTTGTGGTGCCGATGTAGAGTGTGTTGCCGTAGTTGAGCTTGCTTGTGACTAAGGCCTGGGTGACTGTCTTGCGGCAGTCGACCGGGATCCATTTGAAGATTTTGCGGTGTTGGCAGAGGGTGTCCCAGCAGGAAGAGGTGACTGCGTTTACCAGTCGGGTCATTGATAGGGAAGAGTCGAGGATGATTCCTAGGTTGTGGGCGTGGTCAGTCGGAGAAGTCGGGGCACTGAGCATTGTGGGCCACCAGGAGTCATCCCAGGCTGAAGAGGAGTTTCCGAAGATGACGAGTTCGGTCTTGTCTGAGTTGAGCTTGAGGAAGCTCTCTCTCATCCAGGTGGCGACTGCTTCCATTCCTTTGTGGAAGTTCCTCTTAGCTTTGTCCGGGTCTTCAGTGAGGGATATGATGAGTTGTGTGTCATCGGCGTATGACACGATGTTCATTCCGTGGCCTCTAACGATGGCTGCAAGCAGGGCCCTGTGGATGCGGAAGAGTGTTGGGCTCATGAAGGAGTCCTGAATGACTCCCCAGCTGACTTCTGTTGGTTTGGATATGAAAGGTGGGAGCCTGGCTCTCTGTGTTCTTCCGGAGCGGAAGGAGTGAATCATTTGCAAGGTTTTTCCGCGGATTCCTGCGTCATGGAATCTGGTGCATAAAGTGCTGTGAGAAACCATGCCGAAGGCTGCTGAGAGATCGAGGAGTATGAGTGCTGCGGTGTGGCCGCGGTCGAGGAGTGTGCGCATGTCATTGGTGACTGCAAGAAGAGCTGTCTCCGTGCTGTGGTTGCTGCAGAAGCCAGACTGAGAGGTGTCCATCGAGTGGTTGTCTTCGATGAATTGTCGCAGCTGTGAGTTAATAGCTTTTTCCAGTACTTTGGCCTGGTAGAGTAATAGCGAGATGGGCCGAAAATTCTTTGGCTCTGAAGAGTCGACTGTGTGTTTCTTCGGGAGGGGGCAGACTTCGGCGTGTTTCCAGTCTTTGGGGAAGGTGGCTGTGTTGAGCAGTTCAGAATCTTGCAGAGTTCGGGGACGATGGGTGCTCTGGCTCTCTTGTAGATATAGTAGGGACAGGGGTCTGTGGGAGCTCCGGATTGAGTGCTGTTCATGATGCTTTCGGTCTCTTCTTTGGTGAGAGTGGACCGGCTGTGGATGGTTCGGGTGGGTTCTGAGGGGATGGGTCACTCGTAGGTTCTGATGCTGGGCGGGTTTTCACAATGGGTGTCATAAATGTCCTTAATCTTGCGATGGAAGAAACTGGCCAATTTGGATTGGTGAATTTGTTGATTACCGTGAAAAGTCCTTTCGTGTTGTGCGTGGAGGAGTTGATGCGTGGCTTTTTTGCGTTCTTGATGCGTCGGTGGTGGGTGGCTGTGGCGGCTCTGAAGGAGGCGAGGTCTACGCTGGTTTTGCTGTTTCTCTATTTCTTCTCTAGGTGCCTGCAGGTGCGCTTGGATTCCTGGAGTTCGGCGGTGAACCAGCTGCAAGTCCTTTCATGTTGTGCGTGGAGGAGTTGATGCGTTGCTTTTTTGCGTTCTTGATGCGTCGGTGGTGGGTGGCTGTGGCGGCTCTGAAGGAGGCGAGGTCTACGCTGGTTTTGCTGTTTCTCTATTTCTTCTATAGGTGCCTGCAGGTGCGCTTGGATTCCTGGAGTTCGGCGGTGAACCAGCTGCCTTTCTTTGGGATGTGCTTGACCAAAGTTGATCGGAGAGGAGTTAAGGCGCATTTGGTAATTTAGGAGTTGAGGTTGTGTGCTGCGGTGTTGCGGTCTTCAGTGGGAGGCGGGGGTGATTTGGCAAGGGTTGTGGTGAGTTGCTGTATGAAGTTGGCTCTGTATATACTATCTCAAAGTGAGAGATAGTGTGCACAGAGTCCAAGGGTTCCCTTTAGAGGTTGATAGTGGCAAAACTAGATAATTCTAATGCTCTATTTTGTGGTAGTGTGGTCGAGCAGTAGGCCTATCAGAGGGTAGTGTTAAGCATTTGTTGTACACACACAGGTAATAAATGAGGAACACACACTCAAAGACTTAACTCCAGGCCAATAGTTTTTATATAGAAAAATATATTTTCTTAATTTATTTTAGAACCACAAGATTCAAGATTTGAAGTAAATACATAAAATGCAAGGTACTCCACACAGTTAAGTAAGGAACTTTGAATTAAAGCAGTAGTACCCACAGTATAGGTTAAAACGGCAATAAGCTATTTTAAAAGTGGACAGTGCAAAAATCAACAGTTCCTGGGGAGGTAAGTATGGTTAAGTTTCTGAGGTAAGTAAAGCACTTACTAGTTCAGTCTCCTGGGCATAGGCATCCCACCGTTGGGGGTTTAAGCAAACCCCAAAGTCACCGCAGCAGCAACACAGGGCAGGTTAGGTGCAGAGGTCTAAGGAGGGTCCAAAACACATAGGCGCCTAAGGAGAACAGGAGTGCTCTGGTTCCGGTCTTCTGGCAGGTAAGTACCTGCATCCTTGGGGAGCAGACCAGGGGGGTTTTGTAGAGCACTGGGGGGGACAGAAACAGGCACACAAAACACACCCTCAGAGGCACAGGGGCGGCCGGGTGCAGTGTGCAAAGTTGGCATCAGGTTTGCTATTGAAAGCAATGGAGGGACCCGAGGGTCACTTAGGCAATGCAGGCAGGGCACGGGGGCTTCTCGGGCCAGCCACTGACTGGGCTAGGGAGAGGGCCGTCTGCTGGTCACTCCTGCACCAGAGGTTGGTTCCTCTCGGTCCTGGGGGCTGCAAGTGCAATGCTTGGTCCAGGCGTCAGGTTCTTTGTCACCAGGCAGATGCTGTCAGGGGGAGCCTCTGGATCCTCTCTGCAGGCGTCTTTGTGTGGGTGCAGGGGGGTCGTCTCAGGTTACTCACGAAGTCACAGTCGCCTAGGAGTCCTCTCTGCGGTGTTAGTTCTCTGGAGCTCGAGCCAGGGGCATCGGGTGCAGAGTGAGAAGTCTCACGCTTTCTTTCAAAGTTGTTTCTTTGTTGCAAAAATGTTGCTGTTGGTGAACAGTGCTGCTGTTCTCTGAAGCTTCTTGGTCCTTCGGTTTCAGGGCAGTCCTCTGAGTCCTCAGAGGTCGCTGGTCCCTTTCGGATGCATCGCTGTGCAGGTTCTTTGAGTCTGGAGACAGGCCGGTAGGGCTGGGGCCAAGTCAGTTGTCATCTCCATCGTCACTGCAGGGCTTTCGGGTCAGCAGTCCTTCTTATTTGTGTAGGTTGCAGGAATCTGATTTCCTGGGTTCAGGGTCGCCCCTGAATACTGAATTTAGGGGTGTGTTTAGGTCTGGGGGGGGCAGTAGCCAATGGCTACTGTCCTGGAGGGTGGCTACACCCTCTTTGTGCCTCCTCCCTGGGGGGGTGGGGGCACATCCCTCTTCCTATTGGGGGAATCCTTCAAAACCAAGATGGAGGATTTCTAAAGGCAGGGGTCACCTCAGCTCAGGGCACCTTGGGGGCTGTCCTGACTGGTAGATGACTCCTCCTTGTATTTCTCATTATCTCCTCTGGACTTGATGCCAAAAGTGGGGGCTGTGTCCAGGGGGCGGGCATATCCACTAGCTGGAGTGACCTGGGGCATTGTAACATGAAGCCTGAGCCTTCAAGGCTCACTGCTAGGTGTTACAGTTCCTGCAGGGGGGAGGTGTTAAGCACCTCCATCCAGTGCAGGCTTTGTTTCTGGCCTCAGAGAGCACAAAGGCTCTCACCCCAGGGGGGGGGTCTCAGTGTCGGTGGCAGGCTGGCACAGACCAGTCGGTCCTGCACTGAAGGATTGGGTAAAATATAGGAGGGCATCTTCTAAGATGCTCTCTGTGTGCATTTTGTAATAAATCCAACACTGGCATCAGTGTGGGTTTATTATTCTGAGAAGTTTGATACCAAAATCCCAGAATTCAGTGTAGCCATTATGGAACTGTGGAGTTCGTTTTTACAAACTCACAGACCATATACTTAGTATGGACACACTGTACTTATAATGTCTAAGAATTGACTTAGACACTGTGGGGGCATATTGCTCATGCAGCTATGCCCTCACCTGTGGTATAGTGCACCCTGCCTTGGGGCTATAAGGCCTGCTAGAGGGGTGACTTACCTAGGCCACAGGCAGTATTTTGTGTGAATGGCATCCTGAGGGGGATGCCATGTCGACTTTGCCTTTTTCCCCCCACCAACACACACAATCTGCAATGGTAGTGTGCATGTGTGAGGTGAGGGGTCCCTTATGGTGTCACAACACATGCTGCAGCCTTTAGGGACCTTCGCTGGTCACAGGGCCCTAGGTACCACTGGTACCTTTTACAAGGGACTTATCTGTGTGCTAGGGGTGTGCCAATTGTGGAATCAATGGTACATTTTTAGTGAAAGAACAGTGGTGCTGGGGCCTGGTTAGCAGGGTCCCAGCACACTTCTCAGTCAAGTCAGCGATATCAGGCAAAAAGTGGGGGGTAACTGCAACAGGGAGCCATTTTCCTGCAGTTGCTCATCGTTGATTTGATTCCGTTTCCTTTGGGGGGCCGTAGGGAGGCGGGTGTTGGGAGTGGTGATGGCGAAGTGTAGGCAGTGGTGGTCTGTCCAGTCCGCGGTGGAGGTGTTCTTGATGGTGATCTGGTTGCTCGAGATAAAAATGGGGTCTATTGTGTTTCCTGCAGCGTGTGTGTGCGCAGTGATCATTTGTCTGAGGCCAAGGGTGGTGAGGTTGTCTACAGTGGGGCGATGAAGGCTGGGTGGGGGCCGGTTGGTCTGTAGACCAGGGTGCTTCGGATGTAGGAGTTGTGAGTGGCGTGGATCAGGAAGTGAAGGTGTTCCATTGTGGTGCAGTGTTCCTCCGTCTTGACCGTGCTGCGTAGTGAGGACTTGTGCATGATGGCCGGTCCTTCCTTAGTACGTTGTAGCCATCCGGGATTGCGATGGTGATTTCTGGTCCAGAGGTAGAGTTGGTCCAAGTCTTGGTTAGGAATGCGATGTCTGGGCAGGCGGAGTCGATCAGGTCCCAAAGTTTGGTGATGGGCTTATGGAGGGAGCTATATTCAGGAGGAGGCAGTTGATGAGGTTGTGGTGGGCGTCAATGGTTCTGGGTGTGGGGTGTTCCGGCTGTATGTTGTAGCTGAGGTTGCAGTTGCAGTTCCAGCAGAAAAAAGGTCCATGGGTGTCCTTAGGATATGCAGTGCAGCAGACGCTGAGACGTCCAGTGTTAAGGTGTTTGAGGGTCTTGGCGTCATAATGGAGGGTGGCCAGGGAACGGCTTATCGAAGATTAAGGTTTCCTTGCGCTGGGCGGAGTCCAGGCGAGGTGGGCGCAAACGGGCTTGCCTTTGGTGCGCCCGCTGCTCGCGATGGCCAGTAGGGAGGCGGGGGTTCGGTCAGCTGGGAGACAGAAGGACGGGAAAAGCACTTCGTGGGGGTCGGGTGGGGCCACAGGGCAGCAGCAGCCCGGGGGGGGGGGGGGAGGGGAGAGGCAGAAAGAGGCGAGAAGACTGAAAACAAAAGATTAGAAAAAAAAAATAGAAAAAGGATTAGAATTAAATATTAGAAAACGAGTGAAAGCAGAGGTAAAAGCCAGCAGTAAAAAGAGAGAAGAGAGACAGGAGATACTTTCTTGTGGATGGCCACTAGGTCACCAGGGATGAGGCGCAGGCAGGAGCCTGCAGGTGGAGGAGGGCCTCGAACTGAGAGTCAGGCAGGCTCTCAGTTCGATCCAGAGGAGGGGCAGAGGCAGCAGCAGCCGGAGGAACTGGGGAGGGCAACAGACGCTGACCAGAGGCAGAGGAGTCTCCCATTTAAGCTACAAACATATTCAATCTGCAAATTATACAGCAGATGGATTATGTGGCAACTGTGGTAAATCAAATTATGCAGAAAATTCAGTGGATGAAGAATTGCATACTTCCAATAACCCTGTCTGATGGGGTGAGGCTCAAATCCCTATATCTGTTCGCAGAGCCCATCCGACCCAGGACAGTGATTTTCTCTTTACCTCATATCCCCTAAGCCTACTAGCCCTCAAGTTGACTGCCTTTGTTACCCTGCTGTCATTCCCATGAGTCCATCCAGCCATACAGGTGACGGCCACATAACCCTCTGCCAATCATCTGAGTGAATTCAGTCTTAAATTCAACTAATTGTGCATTCTTGCAACGATTTTTGGAAAATGACAGTTCCGCAGGGTTTATAGAAAATTGAAATATAAAGGTAATAATTCAGCTTTAGGGGTCAGCTTTGTAGTGCAGAACGCATTACATTGGCAGTGATGGCTGAAAAGGTCAGCTTTCTTCAGACAGGTGGGTGAGAGTGCTCTGGCCTCTGCAGATGCGCTCTTGGCAGGTATCTACATTTTGTGTGTACTTGTACTCTGAACTCTCCAGATTCCCCTCATATTAGCTTTAGTGGTGACTCAGTGCCCCACCCAATATATTCACTAACCTCTTTCTCTTTTTGTCCTCAGTTCAACGATGAGAAGAAGTTGATGACATATCACCAGAGCTTGCAGGATATCACTGAGGACCAACTGAGCTTGGCTTCAATCCACTACATGAGATCTCACTACCAAGAGGCCATTGACATATACAAGCGCATCCTGTTGGACAACCGGTGTGTACTGCACTGTATAAACCTTTGTGGCTGTTACCTTCCCTTATGCTTTCTGTTAAGCTCCAGGTTGCCTCAATTGAACTCCCTCCCAGATGTCCCAGTACAGCATGACTTAACTAGATATGCACAAGGACGCCTTTGAAGATAAGAGGGCCACTCTCTGAAAATGAAAAAAGAATCACATCAA
The DNA here is from genome assembly GCF_031143425.1 of Pleurodeles waltl. Classification (NCBI taxonomy): domain Eukaryota; kingdom Metazoa; phylum Chordata; class Amphibia; order Caudata; family Salamandridae; genus Pleurodeles; species Pleurodeles waltl. The sequence continues at coordinate 295,828,421 of NC_090443.1, read as the reverse complement.
GAAACTGCTTGTTATTTAAAAAACTAGCACTAGGGGAGTACAATAGTTGTTGGTTTTGGCATTGAAATCACGAGATCTCCAGGATCTCTTTGTTTTCAGATGAAGCCCCTTAGATATGCACAAACATCATTTTAAAGATGATGCCAAAACAAAGGGCTTTGTGAGTTTTACTGTGTATGATCCTTATCAGAATCACAACAGGTTAATCCCAAAGTACGTTTATATAGTCAAATCTCTCCAGTAGCATATATGCAGGAAATCAACATTCAACAGAAATCCAGATTAAAATAGAACACTAATCGAACATGGAATGGAATTCTTTACAGACACTCTTTTATTTGTATATTTCAAAAGGTTGAGAGAAATGAAACATGGACAGAAACCTTTCTAAAGCTGCAACAGAGATGCATACCTGTGTATAGATTAAATGATTTAGAAAAGGCTACCTAAGATGGAGGTGATTTTTACAGGTTCAACTTGCTATCATCTGATGTTTTTCCACCCTACCACATAAAGTCACCAATAGGTTAAATACAGAAACATTTTTGTATTACTGTCTGAAGATCCTCCAGCAGTTGGCAGGAAATAGAAAGATTAGAATGGCAGATTGACCTTTTGCAAGAGTAGGAAAGGTTACTTGCCAGTAATATTGTTTTTGTGGCCTTCACTTTAGAAGTAACCCTGCTTTCATGTCTCCTTTTCTGCTTCAGAAACCAACAAAGGGTTGTTCACGGATTATTAACTCAATGAAAGTTAAAAAAAAAAAAAAAAACTGAAGGAGGAAATATTTACCTGTAGCGGTGTTTCTCCAGAATTGCTATCTTTTATTGAGCCAATATCCTGCAGACTGCCCTTGATGGTTTTATTTTGTCATTGAAAGAAAGCCAGAAAACATTGAATATTTCAGAAAGTAATGACTGGAAAGAGCAAGTCATTTTTGTGCTACCATGTTCATAAATACCTATTCTTTTTTGTGATGTGTCTCCTCCCAACTTTCTTTTTACCAGCCATTTCTATCCCTCATTTTCTCTCCCTCTCTCTCTTTCACAGGGAGTTTCTTGCTCTGAATGTGTACGTGGCTCTGTGTTACTATAAACTAGATTACTATGACGTCTCACAAGAGGTCCTGGCTGTGTACCTGCAGCAAGTGCCTGACAGCACCATCGCTCTCAACCTCAAGGCTTGTAACCATTTCCGTCTCTACAATGGCAAGGCAGCCGAGGTATTATATATGAGGAATTTGTATAGCGCAAACTTTGCCAAAAGGCAGCGGAGCAAGCACTGTGCATTTCTATGGCAAACATGCAGTCAATGAATGATTAGCGAGGTAGATGATTTGTAAGAGCAAAAGCAGACTGTTACCGCAGTGTATGTAGTGGTCTTCAAAGAGGTGCATCTTCAGCTCTGGGGAAGTCTAAATGGACACAGGGATGTTGCATAAATAGAGAAGGATGGTTGCAATATATTTTCTTTTTTACAATTCTTTACCTCCAGTTTGATGGTGTCCTGTCTTATTTTTCATGCTTGTATTGTCTGGGAGGTTGAAGTCATCCAGGAGGGTGTTCAGGCTGTGTCAGATGGATGAGGTGGTGAGGAAATCTGAGAATTTATCAATGAAGTCTTTGTTGCTCCAGGGGGCCTGTAGATGAGAAAGAAGCACTGAGGTGTGTCAAGTGGATTTGAGGATCCTAATGGAGTTGTGCTGCCTGCTTGCCTGGGGAGCAGGATCAGGAGTACTTAGGGGTGACGGCGAGGCTTCCTCCCTCCTTATGTGTGTGGTTTCTACGCTGGATGCTGTAGCCAGCGTGTATCAAGAATGTTGTGTGTGTGGGTGTGAAACATGTTTTTGTAATGAACAGTGCTCCAGGCTTATGATAGGTGATGAGGTCAGTGATGTCCAGTATGTTTGATAGTGTGTGGGTGTGTGAGTGGTCTAGGTCTGAGTGTGATTGCAGGAATGGGCAGTATGCCTTGCTAGGCACTTGATAAGTTATTCCCTTGTTTGTGTTCACTGTACTGTCAGTGAAGAAGTGGTTCAAGCAGTGGTTCTGGCTAAATAGCCCATCCTGGTCTTTAAGGCCATGTCTCTGGTTTTTTGTTTTAAAGATGATCTCTGTGAAAAACCAGTGACCTCATTTTTTGTGAATGTTGGAAAAGCAGAGATGTCTTTTTCTGAAGGGTTGGATGCTGAGAAATGCAGTAATGTCACTTCTGTAGTGGTGGATGTTGACAAATGACGTTCTCTTTTGTGGTTTCTTCTTTTAATGATGCTTTTGCTGTGAAATCAGTGAAGGTGCTGTCTAAAGAGCTGATTCACAGACAGTGTAGTGATGTTACTTCCTTTAGAGATAGATGCCAGTAATCATGTATTTTGGCCCCCTGAGCTTTAACCAGGAGCCATTGCAAAACCATAGTGATTGCCCAAGTAGTCATGTGGCACCACTAACTAGTTTGAAGGCCTAAGTTTGTACTTAAATTGTTTGACACTCTTGTAACTAATCCCATTTCTGGATCGGTGCTCTTTGTAGGTTGCACATGTATCTCTGCTGCAGGGGATTTAATTAGCAGTTCTGATAAATCTGAATTGAAACATGAAAACACACACCAACACCCCCTCCACAAACACACAAATACCTAAAAAACACAAGCATGCACATATACGCGTGACTTCCAGTTATACACTGTAATGAAAACAGGTGAATAATTTCAGAGCTATTTTATGCTTTTGAGACACTATATTTAAGGACAGGACAAAGGGCATTTAGGGACAGGACATAGTTTTGAAAGGCGGGACTTTATAGATTTCTTGCCTGTAGGGCCTTTTATGTACTAATTTGCTCTTTTTTCACTATACTGATTAATGGTTTGTTGTTCCGGATCTGTATTGTTTATAGCTGATTACAGCTTGTCAGTGCTGCACAATACTTTCCAAACCCCGCTAACCACTATCTCCTTCTCTACTCAATCTTGTTTGGGAAAGGAAGTGGTTGTTGTTCAGGAACTAAGTTCTGGATACCTGATGTCACATTTTGACATCATTACAGCAACTTAACAACAGGTCCCCAGTGATATCTGCAGGACCTTGGTATCAGTCTGTTACATCAGATGATTAAACTAATATCAGACTGTGGCATTACTCCAGGAGCATTGGCATTAAACTGTTAGATACCAAATGCCAGTTAGAATGTGACCTGGACATCACACCGCCAGTTCAATGTTAGCATGTAACATTGCTTCGGAAAGATTGTGTGTGAATGAAATTGGTCAGGAGCTTTCCCTCAGACTTTAACCCTTAGCCACCCTTCATCTTCCATGCACCCCATCCCACGGTCTTTAACACCATTTATAGTAAAAGGCAGAGTTCTCTCCTTGTAATGAAAGGGTTGTAAAATATTTTAATTTTCAACCACTGCCCCATAGATTTTAGAACCTAAAAGGAAACCAGTCTTAAAACATTATGTTAGCAGAACTAAGAGCTAAGCAGACGTAGTGTAGTCTGGTATGGTTTTAAATGAGACAAAAGTTTAATAATTTAGGTAGAGCAACAGCATTCCACAGTTCCTACAATTCATGCATTGTGCAAAAAGTGGATTTTCAGAAAGAGATGGTGTAGCCCCTGTTAGAGCACTTGGATGCCCCTGTAGGAAGCCCCAATGCTAATTGAAGTGGAGAGTAACTCGATAGTCTGGAGGTGAGGTGTGGCTGAGCTCCTTCATAGGACCTGTATTTATTGGGAAACCCACGTTCACCACATTGAGGCTTCCAACTGAGAAAATACATCTCCCATGTAAACAGCAACACCAGAACAATATTAAAGTTAGGAAATAGACATGATAATGTTCCAAAACATAGTTAAATTAACACAAATTAATGATTAATTTGCACAACAGTGTTGCAAATCTGATATTGGGATCAGGGGATATTAAAAATGAATTGTGGCGTTTTTGTTTGTAAGGCAGCCTCTCAAAATGAAAACTGAATCACACAAAGAAACCGGCTGTGATTTCAAAAACAGCCACTAAGAGAGAAGCTTAGCTTTTGACAATGAAACCAACCTATGCTTCCATGGTATTACCATAGGACGTTTTTAAGTTTTTATTTTTACAAAATATGTTGAGTCCAAAAACTGCGTTCCTCACATGCAACAAATGCTCTTGTTTAAAAAACCCTGCACATTTCCTGATCTTTAGATTGTTTCTTCAAACACCAGTCTATAGTTCTGAGGCTACTTCGCCTGGTACTCCAAAAGTTCCCAAATGTTCAGGTACAGGCACCTTGGACAACAACCGAGTTCAAGTGGGAAAATGGCTTTCAGTCATTTTGTGCAGGTCCACGGCCAAAAATCCAGTCACCAGTAGTTTTGCTGGCTTTGTTCCAGAGGGATGCATTTTCCTGTTTCTTAAAACTTCCACACTTCCACATAAGCATTTGAAGAAATGCCACACCAGGCAGTCTGGATAGGCCTGGGCCTTCTTAGTCTTATTGTTCATCAATAGACTAGCTTCCTTCCCCAGTAACTAGAGCAGCTTTCTAGTTCCAGGGATTCAAAGCAAGTGGTAGAAATCTCTCTTCAGCCCTTCACTCGTCACATCGGCATTTTTCCAGCAGGGCTTTCTTCTATCTTCTGCTCCAGTCAGCTCTATGGTGGAAAGGGTTTTAAAACAGCTCTTAAATGTTGAGGTCCACTGTGATTCGCAAATCTCCTTGATCGTTTCCAGCTAAAGTTCCTGCTTCTTCATCTTTAACTGTAATATGATACCTCTGCTCAGCTCTTTGAGGCAGAGGTGTCCAAATTTATGTATGCTACAAAAATCCAAAAAGTAAATTTATAGAGGTACTGAAAATCCTTTTCCTTTCTGTCTTCACACCTTCCCAAAGCCAGCCCGCTCCCGTACTAGAAAATCAAAGAAAGATCCCAGCCCTCTTGTGCACGTCTGCAGTGAGGATTTTATAATAACAAGCACATTTCTCCCACCGTTTGATTAAAAGTTCTACTTTGCTTCCTTCAGAAATGGCGAGTTTTATTAGTCCCATTTTGCCAGGCAGATGCAACAGGAAAGGTTTAAATCATTGAATGCTTTGAAGGGGCAGAAGGTCATCTTCCTTGCAGATAAAAGCAGCGTTCCTGATTCCAGGTACGCGTGAGCCCCAGGAGTTTCAACTGCCTATTTAAAAGCCAGAAAAATAAAAACTTATAGAAGTCATGTTTGCAGCATATGAGATAAGAAATAAAAAACAATAGTGCCTTTTTTATGCATGTGCAGAATATATATATATATATATATATATATATATATATATATTCACTGAAAAAAACAACGGTTACAGGGACACTTTAGTTAGGTTCTGAATATACTCGTGCAAAACCATAGAAATTCAGCAGTTAGAGTTCTTTCAATTAACTATAACTCGCGCCCTAAGGGAACTATAACGTGCACAGTTTTCTTATCAATAATTTTATTGCAAATGTTGAGGTGATAGTATCAAAGATGGCATAGAAGATTTCATCAATGATATAATATGTGGAGTAATTAGCAGGGCAATTTGCAAATGTTTGCAAATATCGCACATGATGAAGCAAAATTATTTTAAACCCATAACTTGCCCCTAAAATACACTTATATCACACATCTGGGGTCAGGGTACCTTCACCCTTACCCTTTATGCCACTTTCAATTAGGATTTTCACCACTGGGGACCGTGTCCTGTGAAATAAAATGACAGCCACAACTTTCAGGTTGTGGTCAGCCAATTACAGCGCTTCTTTTTGCACAAGCATTCGTGAAAATTCATGGATTTCCGCTAAATATTTGTGAAATAATTGCAAAGTCGTCACGGCCAGAGATATAAAATTTGGATTTCCCTACATTTCTCAAACTACCGAAAGGATTTACTCAAAATAAGCAAAAGCACAATCTGCTTACCAAAAGCTAGCTTTCAGCCAAATTTGGTGTAATTCCATCCAGTGGTTCGGGCTGTAGTCTTGTTCAGGGATCCTGTGGGAATTAATATGGAAAATACAACTTTTTTGACCCCCAATAGGATCTATCTATCTATCTATCTATCTATCTATCTATCTATCTATCTATCTATCTATCTATCTATCTATCTATCTCCAGACCTTGGCATATACTCACTTACAGACACCCACTCACAGACCCAGCTAGACACAAACACATCCTCTCACAGACCCACTCAGACTCATGCACCCACTCACGGACCCACTCAGAGACACACATAGACCCAGTCAGAGGCATCCCTGCGCCTCATCCTTGATGGTCTAGAGGCCATCACAAGTAAGTATTTCCTTTTCTTTCTCTCTCTCGCTCTTTCACTCTTCGTTTTCTGCCTCTTTTTCTATCATCCCTTGTCTTTCTCTATTTCTTTTTCCTTTCTCCCCTCTTTCGTCTGACCCCCCAGCGAAGCACCTTTCCTGCCCTCCCAGCTGACCGCTCCCCCACCCCTGCTCCCTCCCTTTCTTAATGGCGGCCGCAGCACTGTGAGAGGCAACTGCACTGACCGCCTGGTCACCGTCTGCTGCCCTCCCCAGACCCTCTGGCTGCTGCTGCTGCCTCTGCCGGGACGAACTGAGAGTCTCCTGACTCTCAGTTAGAGGCCCTCCTCCACCCGCAGGCTCATCCCTGCGCCTCATCTCTGGTGGTCTAGTGGCCATCACAAGTAAGTATTTCCTTTTCTCTTTTCTTTCTCTCTGTCGCTCTTTCACTCTTGTGTTTTCTGCCATTTTTTCTATCATCCCTTGTTTTTCTCTGTTTCTTTTTCCTTTCTCCCCTCTGCCCCCCCTCCCCACCCACTAAGCACCTTTCCCGCCATCCCACCTCCCAGCTGATCGCTACCCCCACTCCCTCCCCTTGTTAATAGTGGCCGCAGCGCGGCCACGCAGGGAACGCGCCAAAGGCATGCCCATCTGGCCCGTCCGTGCCCAGCGCCAGGAACCGTGGATATCCATTAAACCACCCCTGGACTGCCTCCATTACAACTCCAAGACCCTCCTCCGCCTCCACACCGGATGTCTCAACAACTACTGCACTATCTCCCCCAACGACACCTACGGACCTTTCATCTGCAGGAACTGCAACTTCAGCGCCAGCCTCAACAAACTGAAGGTACTCTCCGCACACAAAGATACCAACAACCTCCACAACCCCATCAACTGCCTGCTCCTGAACATCCGCTCCCTTCTCAAACATGCCACCGAACTCTGGGACCTGATCGACACCACCCGACAGGACATCGCCTTCCTTACCGAGACCTGGACCAACCCCACCTCGGGTCCAGGCATCGCCCTTCCCGACGGTTTCAGCATCCTAAGGAGGGGGCCGGCCCTCCCACCCGGGGGGAAGACTCACCATCGTACACAAGTCCTCACTATGTGTCAAGGCCGTTCAAGAAGAACACTGCACCACCATGGAACACCTTCACTTCCTGGTCTACTCCAACCACAACTTCTCCATCTGCGGCACCCTGGTGTATAGGCCACCCGGCCCCCGCCCAGCTTTCATAGATGACGTCATAGACATCGCCTCCCCCCAGGTCCTGGCGTCAGTCGACTACCCCCTCCTCGGTGACCTGAATTTCCACCTCGAGGACCGCACCGATCCAAACACCACTGCTCTACTCGACAACTTTGCCACCATCGGCATGAGACAGCTGGTCTCCACACCCACACACATCGTGGGCACACACTGGACCCCATCTTAACCCCAAGCAACCGGATCACTATCAAGACCAACCCCACCCCAGACTGGACCGACCACTGCTGCATACACTTCACAATCACCTCACCCAGCAGCCGCACCCGCACCCCCAGGACCCCCCCACAGGAAATAGAACAAAATCACCAACGAGCAACTCACCTCATCCCACCCTCCCCCTCTGATGACACTAACACAGCAGCGCACAATCTCAACGCAAGGCTCACTGAATGCGCCAACACTCTAGCCCCTCTCCGGCTTACATCAGCTAAACACGTACCTAAGAAAGCCAGCTGGTTCACCACTCAACTCCAAGAATCAATACGTCCCCTTAGACGTTTAGGGAAAAAATGGAGGAACAGCCAACCCTGCGAAGCCCTCGCCTCATTCAGAGCCGCAACCGCCACCCACCGACAAAAAATCAAGAACACAAGGAAGGACGCACTCCGGGAGCTCATCAACTCCTCCACACAAAGCTCTATGGAACTCTTCTCAGTCATCAATGAGTTCACAGATCCTGCCTCTGACACCACCAGCATCCCCTGTCACAGGACCTCTGTGACAAACTCACCTCCTTTTTCCACCACAAGATCTAGGACATCTAAGACATCTCCCTCCTGGAAAATGCTGGCACCAGAACCTGTGACTGACCCATCCCCCTAGAACCCACCCAGACCATCCACGGCTGGTCTATGCTCACCACAGAGGAAACAGGCAACATCATGAACAGCACCCACTCCGGAGCTCCCTCGGACCCCAGCCCGCACCACATATACATCAGAGCCAGCGCATCCATCGCCCCGAGCTCCATAACACAATCAACTGCTCCATCAGTACGGGCACCTTCCCCGAGGACTGGAACCACACCGAAATACTACCTCTCCTGAAGAAACCTTCGGCCGACCCATGAGAACTAAAGAACTTCAGGCCTATCTTGCTGCTACCCTACCCCGCCAAAGTACTGGAGAAAGCAATCAACGCACAACTACGGAATTTCATTGAAACCAACAACTCCCTGGACAGCTCCCAGTGCGGCTTCAGCAGCAGTCGCAGCACGGAGACAGCACTCCTGGCAGCCACCAACGACATCCAATTGTTCCTAGACCGCTGCCACACCACAGCACTTATACTCCTCGACCTCCCACAGCTCTCTGTGCACCAGACTCCATGACATAGGAATCCGCGGAAGAGCCCAGGAATGGATTCACTCTTCCTCTCGGGGAGGGTGCATAGGGTCAGACTCCTGACCTACACGCCCAGAACCACAGGAGTCAACTGCGGAATCCCCCAAGGATCCTCGCTGAGTCCCACTCTGTTCAACGTATACATGGCCCCTCTTGCTGCCATCGTCAGAAGCCACGATTTCATATGCCAATGACACACAACTCATCATTTTCCTCACCGAAGACCCAGACCTGGCCAAAAGGAACTTTCACTCAGGAATGGAAGCCATCGCCACCTGGATAAGAGAAAGCTGCCTCGAGCTCAACTCCAACAAGACGGAGCTCATCATCTTTGGTGGCCCACATCCCTCAGCGCCCCCCCTTCACCCACTGAGCACGCCCACTACTTAGAAATCATCCTCGACTCCTCCCTATCCATGACCCGCCAGGTAAACTCTGTTGCCTCCTCCTGCTGGCACATTCTCCGCAAACTTCGGAAGATCTTCAGATGGATCCCAGCAGACTGTCACAGGATAGTCACCCACGCCTTAGTCACTAGCAAGCTCGACTACGACAACGCCCTCTACACCGGCACCTCAACTAGGAACATCAAAAACGTCAACTCATCCAGGACGCCGACGCCAGACTCATTCTGGACTTCCCTCACGAGAACACATCTCCCAACACCTGAGGACCCTCCACTGGCTACCGGTCGAGAAGCGAATCACCTTCAAGCTTCTCACCCACACGTACAAGGCCATACACAACGGAGGTCCAGCCTCCCTGAACCACCGCATCTCCTTCCACACCCCGCCAGATCCCTCTGCTCCACCCAGATGGCCCTGGCCACTGTCCCTCGCATCTGCAAAACCACCGCCGTAGGACGATCTTTCACTTACTCTGCAGGAAAGAGCTGGAACAACCTCCTCTTGCACCTCAGACAAAGCCTGTGGTTCGCCATCTTCAGGAAGAACCTCAAGACGTGGCTCTTCGGATGAGACCCGTCCCCTCCCCCAGTGCCTTGAGACCCTCACGGGTGAGTAGCCGCGCTTTACAAATATTGATTGACACACACCCACTCACAGACCCAATGAGACACTAACACACCCACACACAGACCCACTCAGACACTCATGCACCTACTCACAGACCCCCTCAGAGACTCATGCACTCACTCACAGACCCTCTTAGAGACTCATGCACCCACTCACAGGCCCACTCAAACATTCACACACTCACTCATAGACCCACTAAGACTCTCACACACCCACTCACAGATTACTCTTACACCCACTCTTACGCCCAGAGACACCCTCTCACACCTACTTTTACACCCAGAGAGACAGGCCCTATGGCCAACCCTGCTGCGCTCGGCCAAAGGCAGTGTGCGGGGTTGGGTGGTTATTGGGAAATTGGCTGCAGGCCAGGCCCTGTGGCCTCCGCTGTGTGGGATGCGGGGTTAGGTGGTTATAGGGGCCTGCTTGGCGGTGGTTTGATTAACGTATAGTAATTAAAATTACTTTAAGCTAAAAAAAAAACATAGAAATTCACTGAAAAAAACAAAGGCTACAGGGACATTCTAGTTAGGTTCTAAATTTACTCGTACAAAAACAAAAACATTCAGCAGTTGTAATTAAAGTTATTCCACATAACTATAACTGGCTCCCTAAGGTAACTATAACTTACGCTCTCGCCATGAAGCATTAGCAGCCAAATTAATGAATAAAAAGCTGTGCATGGCGCAGAGGCGCGAGTTATAGTTACCTTAGGCTGCGAGTAATAGTTGTTTGAAATAACTCATTCAGAACCTAAGTATAACATACCTGTAAGCCTTGGTTTTTTTAACTGATACATCTTCAGGCCTAGCCTTGTGTGAGACAAAGCTTTCTTTCTACAGAATTTGCTTAATATAAGTGATTGCTAAAAGTTTTGCTTAAGACTTGTAATTGGAATTCGATTTTTACTGCATCTGCCACTATTTGTGCATACTTTATAGGAAAACATACACGTTAAATATGACATTTAAATAGCAAATATTGTTTTCACGTTTTAGGGAAATGCACATGGCATTAGAGACTGTAGCATTGAAACAATCTCAAATTTCCCCTGTAACTTTGTTTTTTTTGTTAATCCAGCTCCTTGGGAGTAATGAAGCTTGAGGAGTGGCCAATACTGACTGAAAGGTTTATTCATGCTATCAATGAGGACATTAGATGTACATTCAGTAATGATCAGGATGACTGCTTGTGCTGCAGTGAGGATATTTGGAAGTCTAAGTATTTATGTCAGAACCAAATCAAATGACTACCGAGAGATACCTAAAACAGATTGTCATTAGAAATTCAATTTCCGAATAAAAACAGAAGACCGTTTTAGCAGAGGAAAACCTTGAGAGCATAAGGAAACAAAATTGGAAGACTTTTGCTATCTCCTATTGCTGTAATAACGTTGCTTGACTTTGATCCCCTTTCTGGGCAGTGTGAGGTAGCAGGCACCCATACTTGATGTGGGAAAACTCTGCAAGTCTTTCATATCTCATACAGATCTCTGCTTTCACTTATCCCAACTTTTTTTAGGCAGAGCTGAAAAGTTTGATGGACAACTCCTCGTCTTCTTTCGAGTTTGCTAAGGAGCTCATCCGACACAACTTGGTAAGCTGTGAAGAAGTAGTCTGTTTGCCACCAAATGAGCCATTACATTATCGCTAGAACCATTTATTAGGTCTCTTAGTTCAAGGGCTATGTGCCCTGTCTCTTACATGGGTTTTGCGATTTTCTTCTGCTACTGATGACTGTGGTATAGATCCATGTTTAATATGGAAGGAATGTAAATGATTCACTATGACATTAATGAAGTGAAGGTATGCAAAAGATGGTTATGGGTCTTAGTGCTGAAGCGCAGGGTGAGTCTGCTGGTCCATATTGTCACTAGAAAACTAAAACTGGGTTCTAGTCCTCAAAGCAACAGATCTTGATTTGAAATGATATCTGTACATTTGCATTGCCTTGTATTTTATATGGCACATTGAACATACCTGAAGCAGGTAGCAGTTCACAGAAACAGTTTCTACTGCTCCCTTATTTTTACGGTTTAGTCTGCCCAACCAGTCTGTGTTGTTGTTTGTACATGCAATTAAAGTTAAGTGTGCCACGTTAAAATAATACCTTAAACTGCAGAAGCAGTTCTTTGAGAGGTTGGAGACAAGATGGATATCGTCACCTTGGGCATTTGGAAAACCCCTGTTTTATCGGTTACCCTATATCAGGGCTTCCTATGTGCTCTGGAACCTTGAATGAAACAGAAGTAGAGCGTCATTTTCGGACCAGTTGGTTTGAAGGGTGTTGCTTGTTAGGATGAATTGTGTGCAGTCTTTTATCTTCTCGTAGTCACAACAGTTGTGTATGCATTCCAGATTATTGGAGCAAGCTGGCTTTGGCATGCTTGGCAGTTCGTGAATGTCTTAGCCGACAGCAGTGCTGTTTAACCTTTTAGCTTCATTGACCCCCACGTAATCGTCACTGGAATATGGGTACCCCATTGAATCAATATTGGAAACCGGAGTCCCCTACTGAGTCATTACTGGAGTCTAGGGTCCGACCCGAAGCAGTTTTGATAATTTGAATTGCAAAACAATACACAAAATTACGGATGTAAGCATTCATAAAAAAATACACCAATTATTAAATATTGTATTTAATTTATAAACACATATAAAACACCCCATTTTTTATTTTAATGCAAGGGTTGGAGCTTTTCTAAATTTAATTGAGGCCATCCATCGACCATACTGTATTCATTTTAATGTGCTTGTTCTGCTCTATATGTTACCACCTTAATTTTCAGGTCTGTTTTCTTTGCTGAGTGTTTCAAATGTTCAGTCTTATATTTTGTGATTTACTTATATACAATGTATTACTCTGTTAACGTTATTTTACTTTTTAAGCATTTGCGGATCCACTAAGTAGGCATTCCAGACCCCAGGGGTACCTGGCCAGCGGTTAAGAACCGGTGGCCTAGGTTGTGGGTGAGATGCCAAGTGAAATTGGAGGACATGGAGTGCACAGGAGACTTGTGTTAGATGGGTTATTGTGGCTAGCTGGAGCATCAAAGGAGAAACCGAACACCCTGCAATGGTGAACCTGTGGAGGGATATACTGAGTTAGTGGAGGAATATACCAGAGAAGTTGTGTGGCTTGAATGGATTGATCCTGTTCCTACTGTAGTGAATCGGTAGCATTGTTGGAAGTGCAGATGCTGGGGTTGGTGCCCTGGGGTCTTGAGAGACGTCTCTGTGCCTGTTGATTCCTAGTAGTATGTAGTACTGGCTAGGCTTGGGACAGAGGTATTGCTAATTGACTGATGTTAAATGAATGTTCTTTGTGGGTGGACAGTATGAAAAGGTGGAGTGTTACTGCGTTTCTCAAATATTGGTCTTTTTATACAATGTTCTCTCTTTTCCCCTATCGATTAACTTGGCTCAGAAGTGTTTTAATGCCTTGTTTACTAAGAAGATTTTTCCCCAAAACTGAAATTAGAAATGCTCCAAGATCAATGGCATGTTTCGGTTAGAGATGATTAACTGTGATGTGACACTGCTGATTGTATGAATATGTTGCTGTATAGATTTGTCGGTGGTAACAGCCACCTAATATAGGGGGTCATTACGACCTCGGCGGTCTTTTTGCAAGAACGCCGAGGGCTGTGCAGGTGGTTTGCCGCTCGGCGTATTATGACTGTTGGCTGCTCTCTGTCGTTATTCCAACGGAGAACCGCCAACAGCCATACTTGCGGGCGGCGGGGAAATGGAGGTTGCTCCACCTTCACCGCCACGCCAACAGAACACCGCCCAGCGAATCACATCCTGTGATTCGTTGTGGCGGTGTTCTGTTGGCGTGGCGGTGTCGGCGGAGCTGGCCCCATGTCTCCCGTCCCCTCCCGGAGGATCGACGGACCAGGTAAGTCGATCGTCCGTTAGGAGAGGGGGGTGGGGGGGTGTTGTGTGCGTGCATGAGGGTGTGCATGTGTGTATGTAGGGGGGGTGTGAGTGCGTGTATGCTTGCGGGGGTGTTGTGTGTATGGGAATGAGTTTGTGTATGTCTGTGGGTATGTCTGTATGGATGTGTGCGTGTATGTTTGAATGTGGGTGTGTGTGCCTGACTGTGTGTGTGGCTGTGGGCATGTATGTCGGGGTGTGTGTGTGTTGGTGGTGCCTGCGTGCTTGTCGGGTGTGTGTCAGTAATGTTATGTTGGGGGTCGGGGTGGGGAGGGGGGCCCTGCCACCTTTGGGGGTGGCAGGGGTGGTGGGGGGTGTAGGGGAGGGAGTCGGGGATGGTGGTGGGGGGTGGGGGAGACCCCTATCAGTGCCAGGGAAGGAATTCCCTGGCACTGATAGTGCTTACCGCCATGGATTTCATGGCGGTTCAAACCGCTGGAAATCCACGGTGGTAAGCCGGGTCCAAATACCGCCGGCGGTATACTGACGGCCGCAGGGCTGAAAACCCAGGTCTCCAGCCCGGCGGTCGTTTCTGCCCTGGCGGGCGGGACGGAGAACCGGCGGATGACCATGGCGGTAACCGCCATGGTCATAATTCACCTAGGTAAGACCGCCAGCCTGTTGGCGGTCTTACCGCCGGTTCTCCACCATCCGCCAGGGTTGTAATGACCCCCATAGTGTTAAACTCTGTAATGAATTTTGAAACATAGTTTCCTTTTAGAGTCTCCCAATTTCATCCAGATGACTCAGCGCAGAAGCAGTCGAGAGATTGTATTGAAACTGTATACATCTCATTTTAAAACAGCAGGAACACAAGGATCCACCATATCAGTCTTTGTCAAGAGTGTAGAGTATGTATTGCAGTGTTGGGACACTTCATAAGGTTATTAGGGCAAGGTATTGCTAGCCAGGCAAAAGGTTGAACCCTCTGTGTATTTATCCCTCGGTCACTGTTAGGGCAATCATACGCAGTCTGGCTTCAAGTCAAACAGTCAATTGTCTCAATGTGTTCTTTGTGGACCTCATTGCCTGGACCAGTTAACAGTGCACCAGCTCAGCTGAGGCAGACATTGTGGCCTCTATGTTCTAGCATTGAACCCCATATTAGGAAAATAACACACACAAAAGGGACCTTCTCAGCAACAAGGCTCCCATTATCCTATGTGCTGACTCTGCATCTTACTTCAGTCAGTTGAATCAGTAGACCACTCCAAAACACCTTCAAATTGGAGCACCTAACCTCCTAGTTTTGAACATTTGGATTATTACTGAAGTAGTGCTAAAGTGTACTCGGGTGCTCTGCATGCCCTGGGCACTAACCTACATGAACCCATTCATTTTACTGGCCAACTACAGCTTACACTTTGGTCTCCAACCACTTTCAGACTCCTGACCATTCTGGCCAATCAGATGACTTTCTACGCAGCCAGCACGTGTCCCAGGCCTACCAGCCAATCACATATACCCAGAGCATGTCTTGTACACACCATATTAAGTTCTATGCCTGTGTAATGAAAATCACACTGAATACGCTGCTGTTTCACATCTGTGCCAGATATTAGGGTTGTTTGAATCCAGCTAAATCAAAGATGTTGAACTTGACAGTGTTAACAACTACCACCCTACCCTGTCAGTTTAGGGGAGTGCAGGTGCTCAGTGTGGGTCTCGGGAGTGCAGTCTGACCTGTTTCCACTCCTGCATTAAGTGACTTACTTGCCTTCCTTCTGTAGGTGGTCTTCCGAGGAGGAGAGGGGGCTCTTCAGGTGTTGCCACCCCTGGTGGATGTGATACCAGAAGCCAGACTGAACCTTGTCATCTATTATCTGCGGCAGGGTAAGAAATATCTCCTCACAGCGTCTCCCCTCTGTGAACCTAGAATCCCCATGTGAGGAGGTAATGCTGTTTGAGCCCCTGGTGGCAGATCGTCTCTGAGGGGGTTAGGTTGTCTTATCAGTCTTACTTCCCCTGTGAGGGAGGTCTGTTGTTTGAGTCCCTAAGAGGCGGTATATGATCTCTGATTAACTTTCAGTGGGAAGGACATTTCACATTAGAATCTTGAGTGGCGTATGCTGTCTGATCTCCCTGTGATGGACTTGCTGGAGAGGCTCGTCTAACAGAGCATGTTGTCTGATCCCCTGTGAGGGGGCGAGGATACAGATTTCACCGAACAGTATTTTTTCTGCGTTGTTTGAGTGGAATGTAATTCACATTTCTTGAACCAGAATTGCATGCAATGAATTAGGTACATTTAAAGGCAAGCACAAGTGCATGGCATTTATAAAACACCAAAACAGTATCCAGACACTATCACCATACAAAACCAGTTGCATACAATTAGAAAAGGAAGGTCCTTTTTTAAAATCATTCAGACGTTCTGTTGTTTTGAGCTGCAGATGAAGGTAATTCCACTATTTCACCTACAGAGAAGCACGTCTAACAAGTGTATACTAACTCAGAAAACATGCATTGATTGGAAGCAGCATGCCAAACGCATGACCAAAAAAATTGCTTATGAAGTAAAACAGGAAATAACTTATATGCCAGTGGCTTTAAATAGTTGTTTCCGCTGATTGATGGCGTGGCCTACTGTATTTTGAAGGATGTGGGTGGTTGTTTCTTCTCTATTTATGCACCTTGTATTCTCAGGACTAGTGATTCTCTAGTGGTCTCCTGCATTTCAAGGGTGTTGATGGCTACCCTTTCTGAATAATTGTGCTTATGGCATGCTGGAGTTATCACTGGTAGGTGATGATGTTGTGTGTTGCCTGCAGCATGTGCCTCTGGGTTGTGATACATACAGCTACATGTCAAGGATTAAAGTGGTTGTGTCCTCTTGGTGAAGCGTCCCCTTCTACATAAGGTAGATTTTGTAGTCTGTCCCCAGCAGCAGTCACCCAGAGCCACTCTGTCAGGTAAGGTTGGCTCTGTGCCACCTGTCAGCTGCCATCTGCTTATTTTCATACCAACTCCTATAAAGCCACCAAACATTTGGACATCTGACGGGACATGGTCCAATCCCATAACAGCAGTGCCATGGAAACCCAGGGGTTGGAATACCCGGGTGTTTTACATCTGTTTGAAGAAATATTGTTAAACAATTTCCCTCTATTGAAGTGTCCCTTTTGCTGTTCTTTCAGATGACGTGCAGGAAGCTTACAGCTTAATTAAAGACCTAGAGCCATCAACTCCGCAGGTAGGCAACTGGTTTTCTTGAAAGAAGCAGAGATTTGATCAGTTGGAAAGATGAAATTCTCAAGGACAGGCTCTGCTTCATAGGCACTGAACTGGGCGCACAGGCACTTAGTGCCAATACAATGGTCATTAATGAAGCAGTACATTTCAAAATGGTCCTTTACAGAATTGGTCTAGAATTCACACAGAATACCATAGTGATGCTTAAAATGCTGTGGTTGCTGATGGGCAAGTTCTATGCAATGTTAAATGTTTTATCTCATACACTGTCAAATAAAATTATCTGTAATTGCTCCTAAACATTTATTTGTTTCCCAAGTGGCATATGTGTAACCTGGAACATATTCTAGGGCTAAAGTCACTCAGTGTCCCCAGCCTACTTTCTAGATGTTTCAAATCTCCACCTATTGCATTGTAGACCTGGTAGACCAAGGTGGCTTTAGACTCTATTTTATTCTTCAAGTCAACCACAGCAGCCACATTCTCTTGTACAAATCACTTTGTCAATATGAAGCCAAATATTGTTTCAGTTCTTGCATTTTGAGTGATCAGAGAACAGGCATTTTGTAAAACATCACAACATTGACAGTACAGTATTCATAGCCTCTAGAACTGAGGAATTCTGGATAAAGCTAGATTGACTCTTTCTTTCAAGCCAAACAAATCACAAATGAGAAGTACTTGCATTTTACCACTTGGGTCTTGTACTGGGAAGCATTTGAGCTTTGCACAGTACAAATATTTCATATAGGTAGTGACCTCTTTATATTAATGTGGAGTAATTCTGAAATATGTCCAGTATCTGAAAGAAATACCTCACATAGGTACTTCTCATATGTTTTTTGTTGATTTGGCAGTGTTGCCAGCTGGTACACATTTAGGGAATAGAATCTCCATGGTTCCTCCTGTCTGGTGCAAACTGGTTCCAGATTGCACCTGGAACAGTACGGATTCATGTGCCACATCCTCTTTTTCCTTGCACTTTCTTTTGAAGTGTGTCATTGTTTCTACAAGGGACATCTGACACAATTAGCCACAAAGTGGTGGCTCTGAACGTTTTGAGTGGTTCTGGTGGCAAGATGTTCAGTAATTCTGCTTGTTTTCTTGCCACTTGTAAATGGGACAATCACTCAGAACAATTTGCAATTTAATATGTTTGGTCCCTTCATTTCTTCAATCAAGAAATTTTTGTTGATGAAAGGTGATACCCACAAACCGGTCCTAGGATGCTTGCTTCCAGTCAGGGAGGACCTGGCCTGGCAGTTTGGGCTGGACTGTTCCCATGGGGAAAAGGGTCAAGACTGATTTGCATATGGCTGGGTCCAAACTGGAATGGCATGGCAAGCAAAAAAAAACTGATGGATTCAACTCAGATCTGTGACTGAGGGTGAATGTTTAATTTGCTCTGTAATCCGTCCATCATGTAGTTTTTGCATTTGTTGCCCCAAGTGGGAAGGGTATGCCCAAACGAGGGTCCTGTGCTTGCTATGCCACCAGATTCAAGCTAGCCTGGCTAAAGAAGGGTGATACCCTGAAACCGGTCCCAGGATGCTTGTTTCTGGTCCAGGGAGGACCTAGCCTAGCAGTTCAGACTGGACTGTTCCCATGGGGAACAGGGTCAAGACTGATTTGCATATGGTGGGGTCCAAACTAGAATGGCATGGCAAGCAAAAAAAACTGATTGATTGAACCCAGATCTGTGACTGGGGGTAAATGTTTGATTTGCTCTGCATTCCGTCCATCTGTTGTTTTTGCACTTTTAGAAAGTGAGCATATCTCTGCACTTAAATCATTCTGTGCCTTACAGCCTGTCTCCAATCCACATCTGGGCTGGGCTGGTTGACAGCTCCCTTGTGCATTTCACCCTGACAACCACAAACACAAGATGCTCGATCCCACCTGCACACATCTGCATACGGAATGCGTCTTCCTGGGCTGGAAGGATGGAGGGCCTGACACTTACGTTTCAAAGGACAGTAGCCTGCCCTCACACAATGGACTGACAAACCTCCTACTGGGACCCTGGCAGGCAGGGTTGTACTGAAAGGGGACTTTGTGCATTTTAAAACCACTCTTCGAAGTCTCCTCCACTTCAAAGGCACTTTTGGGTATATAAACTGGGTCCCTGACCCTACCAACTTAGACACTTCCTAGGACAGACAAACTGAACCAAATCCTGCCAGCTGTCAAAAGAAGCTGCCTGGCTGCCCAAAGGACTCACCCAGACTGCTTTGCTGTGAAGGACTGCTGCCTTGCTGTTGTCCTGCTGCCTTGCTGGCCTCTGGCTCTGCTGAGAAGTGCTCTCCAAGGGCTTGGATTGAGCTTGCCTCCTGTTCCTGAAGCCTCAGGGCCAAAAAGACTTCCCCTCCGCAAGGAAACTCCTTGTGTGGCGAAAATCGATGTAAAGTCTGCCAGAATCGACGCACAGCCTGCCCTGCGGTGAAAGAATCACTGCATCGCCGAAGGGGAAAGACGCAGCCCGGCTCCCCGAGTGGAGATTGACGCAGCACCAGCGTTGCGACCGGAACTTCAACACACAGCCCACTGGATCGATGCATCGCTGAGCCGGAACAACCCTGCCCAACTTCCTGCGGGATGAATCAGCGCAGCACCTTCCATGTGACAGAAACTCCAACGCATTGCCCACCAGATCGACGCAGCACCTGTGACTTCGTCCTGCACCCCCAGGATTTCCACGCATCGTCCCTCGACGTCAAAAAACCCTGCATCGCAAAGAGGATTCAAGCCTGCATGCTGGTATTCGACGCAAAGTCCTTGCAGCGTGGAAAAGAATCGACGCATCGCGTATGTGCGCCCAGAAATCCAACACACACCTTTCGTTTTCCCCAACATCTCCTCCTCCGCGGTCTCCGTGCATGTAATTTTGACGCATACCAGGTACTTGGTGCACACAAGAGACATTTTATGCTTTTTAAGGACTTATGACTCTTCTTATCATTGCAAAAGTGATATTTCAACTTGTACTTATCAAATCTTGATTGTTTTTACCTTAATTCACTCTGATAAATATCTTATATTTTTCTAAACCTGTATGGTGTATTTTTGTAGTGTTCTCACTGTGTTATTGCATGATTTATTGCACATATATTTTACACATTGCTTTCTAAGTTACGCCTGACTGCTCAGTGCCAAGCTACCAGAGGGTGGGCACAGGATAATTTGGATTGTGTGTGACTTACCCTGAATAGGATTGTGGTCCCTACTTGAACAAAGGTGTATACTTCTGCCAACTAGAGACCCCATTGCTAACAGTCAGTAATTGTATCAAGATTTGAGAGGAAGCTATGGCGAAAAAATGCCACCTTTCCTAGAAAACTTCCCAGAAGAAGATAAGGAGAAGGTAAAAGATGGAGAACAAGAAACCTTTCCAGTATTGGATCTTTCATAGATTCACATGCTTGAATCATTCCCCATCGTCAAAGTGGGAGCCCCACTGTACCTTATTAAAGACAAATAAATCACTACCATAGGCTATAATGGCAATAAATAGGCAGTTTAATAGCCTATTTGTGTCCTTTTAAAAACAAACAAAAAAGGGACCAAACTTGAACTATAACCAACCAGGAGACCTCACCCTCTAAAAGTCACTCAGATTTTCTACCCCTTCATCATGTGAAGGGAGTAGATTTTCTACCCCTTCATCATGTGAATGGAGTCTCCCTGAGCTCTGCTCAGATTCATCAGCTATTACTACTTTTTGAATCATCCAAGATTATATTTCATGCTTCATTTCTTTGACCTTGGCACTAATATGTCAGAGTGGCAGGCCAAAGACTACAAAATATGTCTAACCTTTTCCTCAAAAACTCTCACATTCTGAGAGATAAGGCTATTATTGGGCCTCCTGAAACTTAAATCTATCACTTATAATGGGGACTGTGAGGGTTCTTTCACCTCACAGGAGAGGTCAGATGGAGAGGTTGCGCCAAGGCTCCCCAGAAGGCGCACAGTAAAGCCATAAAAAAGACTTACAATGAGTCTTCATGGGCACTTCTCATAGGTTGACAAAATTGGAAAAAACTTCCTCCAAGGCAGACCTTCAATTCCCTCATCAACCCTGACACTACATCAGGGAGATCCTTATAATCTGACAATAAGGCATCTAGGGCAAAATCGCAGTCAAAATCATCATTACCAACAATTACAATGAAAACGACGTCGACCACAACCATGTACACTATTAATGCCTCACCTATGACAGGCTCGTCTACGATGGCCTCGTATATGATGGCCTCGTCTCCGATGGGCTTTATCTACGAAGGGCCTCATCTACAAGGGGCCTCATCTACCGATGGCATCGTCTATGATGGCAGCATCTACGACGGTCGACCACAATGGCCTCCTCTATGGCGGTGTAGACGGGTCTCGGGGCCCTCGTCCACTGCAGCGTCCGAATGGCGTCTTTCCCGCACCTCGTCCGACCCCTTGACGCGTTTCCATGGTGACGCGTGGGGGCCGGCCGTATCAACAGAGTCGGATTTCCGGCTGGGGAGAGCAGGAAAAAAGAAGACGGACGACGCGAGAGAAGGGGAGCTCGGGAGGAAGGAGGAGGGGAACACGCCGAGAGAGGAGCCAACAACCCAGGAAGGGAATGCGCCTGGAGACAAGCCCGCGATCCAGGAAGGGGACGTGCCGGGAGAGGAACTCGCGAACCGGGAAAGGAAAGCGCCGAGAGAGGAACCCGCGAGCAGAGAAGAGAGAAAATCGAGAGAGGAAAACAAGTCCCGCCACGACCCAGGAGGGTCGTGGCTTGGCAAGGTACGGTCCCTGTTGAGGGGAAAATCGACGTTAAAGAATAACCAAAGTTATGATAACACGGGAGGGGTTGGGAGGAAAAGAGATACTGGGAAAGGGGCAGAGAAGGGGAACCGACTGGGTTGAGCACCAATCCACTGTGTGTGAACCCCATCACCCTGTCACACTCTATCGCAGCTCAGAAGGATTTAATCCTAAATCCTGTATCCCCTAACACACAGACCTCCACATCCATTCCTTCACCCCCCCCTTTACTAACCTAGAGTGAAAATCCCCACAACTTCACTTACCAGTTGTCCTGTTCATGTCTTCTTGCCTTTCCGGGACCTTCACGAGAGAGCGACAGAGAGTTGAAACCAGGATCCCAGCACCATCTAGAGAAGAAAGCAGAAAACAAAGAATTAATCCAAGAAGACCCGAGGGCAAAGAACTTCAAGAAAGGACAGTATTTCCCCATATGAAGAATTGAACTACTATACACAAATCAATAAAAATAAGTTTAAAATCCCTTTTCCCCTAAGACATCTCTAAGTTATTTGTTTTGTACCGCCAAGCCTTCTACAGTGGTGTCAGAAGTGGGATTTTATTGATCTAGGCGGTACAGAAGATCCGGAACTATGGGAGAGAAACCCACATTGGAGGATATGATAAAACAACTGGCCGAGGGCCAACGCCACTTGCAGTTGGTCTGGGAAGCACACCAAAGGGAGGCTACGGAAGATCGGGAAGCCCTCCAAACAGCTCTGAAAAGTCAAGCTACTATAATGGCGAACAACCAGCTGGTGCACGAGACTGCTCTTCAGAAACTGACAGACACCATTGCAGCTAACAAGGTACACCCGAACGTCCCCAGCTCGGTACTGCAAAAATATCAGGAAGGTGAGGACCCTGACTCATTCTTTACGAACTTTGAAAGGGTAGCATCTTCAGCACAATGGCCGGAAGACCGCTGGGGTCAATATATCGCCCCCCTTTTGACAGGTATCCTCCAAACTGCCTATCAGGCCGCGAATCCCAGGGGCACTACCCTGTATACTGACATTAAGAAAAGTATTCTGGAGAGAGTGGGCCATGACACCGAATACTACCGAATGAAGTTCCAGAAAGTTAAATGGGGACAGAATGAAGATCCCTTCACTTTCTACTTCCGGGTCAAGGACTTAGGTCTGAAGTGGGTGGGACCATTAGGGAATGACAGTGAAGACATCATTAAAGCCATTATCCTGGAACAATACTTAGACTCCCTTCCCGGACACACTTGAAACTGGATACGTCAACACCCTAAAATTGATACAGAACTGGCAGTCGACCTGGCCTGTGCCTACCATCGGTCTGTGGATGTTAAGACCCTAGCTCCCCGGAATCTCAACAAACCATCTTTAGGACCTCTCAAGTATGCACCCCGACGACCCCTCGAGGAACCTGGACCCTCCCGAAGTGGAGAACATAGCCCCATGCAACAACCACAGTGCTTCAGTTGTGGCGAGTGGGGCCATATCGCAAGAGGATGTCCACATAAACAGGAACGCGTTGAACCCATGGAAATAGGAGTCACTAGGGGTAGGGTATTGTGTGTGGGGAAAGGAAGTACCACCTTCAAACAAAACATAAAGATAAATGGAACCCCGGTAGAAGCCTTGATTGACTCAGGTTGCAGCCAGTCGGTGATACGGAGAGATGTGTTAAAAGACGCTAGTCAGACTCCGAGTCAGTGGGTTACAATATGCTGCATCCATGGAGACAGAGCCAACTATCCTCTAGGACTGGTCAGAATAGAATGGGGAACACATCAGGATTTCCTTCCCATAGGCATAATGGATCACTTAATAGAAGACTGTATTATTGGCACTGATTATTCCAAATTCATTGATCTCTTAGAACAAACAAGAAGAGCCGACTCCACTACTGATTGGTGGTTGGAGGCCCCATTTGTTAGCAGTCACATTGAAGCGTCTCCTGACCGGAAGAAATTAACTCGGAAGGAAAAAAGGGAAGAAAAGCAAAAGTATACCATAACCAGGAGGGAAAGTACCCCAGAAAAAAGGATAGCTAGTATCAACAGTGTCCCACTCTCTTTTAGACTAAGTCAACGTGAAGACCCCACCCTCATACATGCTTTGAAAAACGCCAAAAGCGAGTCCACCGGGGAGGTAGGTCCCTACTTCTTAGTCCAGAATATTCTGTTATATAGAGTCATAAGGACGGCAACCGGGGAAAAGAAACAGTTAGTGGTACCAGAGGCCTACCGGACTCAAGTCCTATTCCTAGCCCATAACCAACCGGGCGGTGGACATTGTGGCCGAGAGAAAACCGAAGAATATTTATTGAGACGATTTTATTGGCCTGGAGTATATGCACATATCCGAAAATATTGTACACAATGTCCCAGATGTCAATTAGTTGAAGCAGGTGCGATGAGGAAAGCCCCTTTGCAACCTCTACCCATCATAGACATTCCTTTTAGACGAGTAGGTACGGATCTAGTCGGACCTCTATTACCGTCATCTGAGGGTCATTCGTACATACTCGTCCTCGTAGACTATGCTACCAGATATCCCGAGGCGATCCCTCTTACCAGCACCACCACAAAATCAGTTGCACAAGCCATGATAACTTTCTTTTCTCGAGTAGGATTCCCGCAGGAAATCCTTACTGATCAAGGCACACCTTTTGTATCAGGTCTGATGAAACAGATATGCAAAACACTAGGGATATCTCTGATAAAAACCGCAGTTTACCATCCACAAACAGATGGTTTAGTGGAACGATATAACCGTACCATTAAAACACTGCTAAGAAAAATAGTAGACAACTCTGGAAAAGACTGGGACCAGAAATTACCCCTGGTTCTTTATGCTATCAGGACGCATGAGCAGGCCTCCACTGGCCATAGCCCATTCGAACTGGTCTTTGGTAGACAACCTCGTAACCTGCTTGATATGGCGGCAGAATTGTGGGAGGAAGAGGATAATGAGGAAAAACCCATTCTAGAATACATCCATAAGTTAAAAACACAACTACAAACAGTTTGGGAAGATGTACGACATCATTTAGAAAAAGCTCAGGAAACACACAAAAAAAAGCATTACGATCAGGGAACCAAACTACGGGTTCTCCAACCCAATGACCAAGTTCTAATACTACGGCCCACATCTGAACATAAATTACTGGCTAAGTGGCAAGGTCCCTATAGGGTAATAAAGGCAGTTTCTCCTGTCACCTATCTGATTGAGATCAATGACCATCCAAAACGGACCCAAATTTATCATATTAATCTTTTTTTAAAAATGGAAACAGTCTGAGACTAATACTAACGTCCCGGCTACTGGGTGTCTCATAACACCAACCTCTGGGTTAGGTCTTAACCTATACCCCACATCAAACCTGAAACTACCCATAAGTCCTTGTATCAATGACACCTTCTCCAATGAAAACAAAACCCAATTGACTACTTTGATACATCAATACTCCGATTTTTTTATCAGAGATTCCTGGCCGGACGACTCTGATTCAACACCATATTAGAACACCAGAGGGACGGACCATACGTCTCCGTCCCTATCGGATTCCTGAGGCCAGGAAACATATTATCGAAGAAGAGATAACGAAAATGTTATCATTGAAAGTAATCAAACCTTCCACTAGTCCTTGTTGCTCCCCGGTCGTTCTGGTTCCAAAACCGGACGGGACCATCCGGTTTTGTATTGATTTCCGGAGACTAAATGATATTTCTTTATTTGACACATATCCTATTCCCCGGGTAGATGACGTACTAGAAAAAATAGGAGACGCCAGGTATATGTCTACCATTGACCTAACGAAAGGCTATTGGCAGATCCCACTGGCCCCGGCAGACAAAGAGAAGACATCTTTTTCAACTTCATCCGGGTTATATCATTTCACTGTTCTTCCCTTTGGTCTTCACGGAGCACCTGCTACGTTTCAGCGTTTAATGGACCAGATCTTACGTCCATTCCAAGCCTTTACGGCCGCATACGTAGACGACATTGTCATCTTTAGCAATTCATGGTTGGAACATCTACATCACCTAGAAACAGTGTTTTCCACATTAGCGAAGGCTGGCCTTAAGGCCAATCCTAAGAAATGTGTACTAGGACAAACTCAGATTTCTTATCTTGGATATATTATTGGTATGGGGGTTTTACAGCCCCAAAAAGACAAGGTTGAAGCCATTAAACAGATACCTCTTCCCCGAACAAAAAAGGAACTCCACTCTTTTTTTGGGTTAGTAGGTTACTACCGTAGGTTTATTCCACAGTATTCCACCATTGCAGCCCCCCTCACTGACCTTCTAAAAAAACATTATCCCAACAAGCTTCCCCCTTTTTCAGCCTCTCAGAGTCAGGGGTTCCACTTACTAAAAGAATCCCTCACGACAGAATCGATATTACGATGTCCTGATTTTTCAAAACCCTTCCACCTCTACACGGATGCTTCCAACGTAGGTCTTGGGTCCGTATTAGCTCAGTCTGACGAAATGGGACATGACCATCCTATCGTATATATTAGTCGCAAGCTCCTTCCGAGAGAAGTTTATTATCCTACTATCGAGAAGGAATGCCTAGCCATAGAGTGGGCCATTGAGTGTTTACAGTATTACCTCCTCTGCAGACCTTTTGTCCTTTACACTGACCATGCCCCTTTGACGTGGTTGGCCTCACATAAGGACAGTAATTCACGAGTGTTACGCTGGTTTCTTGAGCTCCAGCCTTTTACCTTTCAGGTCCGACACATTGCCGGAGCCCGTCAATGCCCTGCTGATTTTCTCTCCCGCTGTCCCGACTCTACGGTCCTCTACCAGTCCCGTTCTTGGGATGGGGAGTGTAGACGGGTCTCGGGCCCTCGTCTACTGCATCGTCCGAATGGCGTCTTTCCCGCACCTCGTCCGACCCCTTGACGCATTTCCATGGTGACGCGTGGGGGCCGGCCGTATCAACAGAGCCGGATTTCCGGCTGGGGAGAGCAGGAAAAAAGAAGACGGACGACACAAGAGAAGGGGAGCTCGGGAGGAAGGAGGAGGGGAACACGCCGAGAGAGGAGCCAACAACCCAGGAAGGGAACGCGCCGGGAGAGGAGCCCGCGATCCAGGAACGGGACGTGCCGGGAGAGGAACTCGCGAACCGGGAAAGGAAACCGCCGAGAGAGGAACCCGCGAGCAGAGAAGAGAGAAAACCGAGAGAGGAAAACAAGCCCCGCCACGACCCAGGAGGGTCGTGGCTTGGCAAGGTACGGTCCCTGTTGAGGGGAAAATCGACGTTAAAGAATAGCCAAAGTTATGATAACACGGGAGGGGTTGGGAGGAAAAGAGATACTGGGAAAGGGGCAGAGAAGGGGAACCGACTGGGTTGAGCACCAATCCACTGTGTGTGAACCCCATCACCCTGTCACACACTATCGCAGCTCAGAAGGATTTAATCCTAAATCCTGTATCCCCTAACACACTGACCTCCACATCCATTCCTTCACCCACCCCCCTCCCTTTACTAACCTAGAGTGAAAATCCCCACACCTTCACTTACCAGTTGTCCTGTTCATGTCTTCTTGCCTTTCCGGGACCTCCACGAGAGAGCGACAGAGAGTTGTAACCAGGATCCCAGCACCATCTAGAGAAGAAAGCAGAAAACAAAGTATTAATCCAAGAAGACCCGAGGGCAAAGAACTTCAAGAAAGGACAGTATTTCCCCATATGAAGAATTGAACTACTATACACAAATCAATAAAAATAAGTTTAAAATCCCTTTTCCCATAAGACATCTCCGAGTTATATGTTTTGTACCGCCAAGCCTTCTACAGGCGGTCATCTAGGACAGCTCATCTATGACTGTCTATGATGGCCATCTAAAACAGTCGTCGACAATGGTCTTGTCGACGATGGTCATGAACAACGGTCATGAACAACGGCCTCATTTTCAATGGACTTGTCTATGACGGTCATCTACTCCAGCCTCATCAGTGATGGTCTTCTATGATGGTCTTCTACAACAGCCTCATCTACAGTGGCCATCTACGACAGCTACATCTTCGATGGATGTCTACGACGGTTGCCTATAATAGCCTCATCTATGATGCTCACCTACAACAGTCTCATCTGTGACGACAGCCTTGTCTACAGTAACCTAGTCTGATAACCTTGTCAAAGATACCCACCTCTTCGACTGCCTTGTCTACGACTGCATCCTGTACGAAGGCCTCATCTATGACGAAGGCCTTGTTGATGACAAACGTTGTCAACGTCAGCCTAGTTGTCTACGTCAACCTTGTCGACGACATTATCTATGACAATACAAACGACTACCAAAGCACGTAATCATCAGCAAGAACAAAACACACATAATCCAGAAACACTTAATTTCAAGAATTAAGGGGAATAATTTGAGCATGTCTACAACAGTAAACAATACATGGAGAGGCAAAATGTGGAGTAATTTCACCACTTCACTCCGCTTCCAACTTCAAAGCATATGTCAGGTCTGTGTAGTTCTAGTACAGGGCATGTTACACCCACAACTGATAGATTCCCCCACCAGATGATTTTTGGTGGTTTCCATACCCTTTGGGAATGAGCAGCCAAACACTTTCAAGTTCCAATAGCAAACAAGCAATCAGTTTGTTTTTCTTTATAATTTTAAATAAAAAAGCTCTGAGACCTATTCCAGTTGTTGATATGTCCAGGAGGAATTACAAACATGGCAAACCCTGTCACTCATAACCCCCCTAACCGGCAAGGAAACGTTCTCAACTATTCCTGGGGCTAAAGTGTGGGCTGCCAATCACTGACAATAGGGGGCAGGTATAACCACCAGATGTGGTCAGACATTGCCACATACATACAATTTCTGCCGGAAGACAGAACGGACAAAAAAAATGATTCTGCAGGGGGGCGGTGAAATGTCCCAATCAGACAGCACAGATTGCGCTATGGATATAGCTTCAATAGGATTCCCAAAACTGGCTGGGTCAGTGGTCCTTTGGCACCAAGGTAGGTTCGAGTCCACAACATTTAGACTATCAGGTGCAAATGTATCTAATATTTTTACCTTACCATGCCAACACTCTGTTTGGTAAGTACGTCGATGATGCCTTGCAATCAGTCAAGGCTGACTGACACCGTGTGATCTTTTGGCACATTACAATTTCGAAAGAAACACGTTTTACAGGGTTCATACTTCCGCGTTCCCATCCACGCATCAAAGTTCTCCCATTTGGTATCAAATCAGCTTTTTTCAGGAGGATGGTCATCAGGTATTCCCCCTACTTCAACAACTGATTGACAAAAGCACCAACTGCATTTCAAGCATCCATGGCCTCAGAGGCTTGCCTAAAACTGGTTCACAGGTTAGGTCTCCTTGTGAATTATCAAAGATCCTCAACTCCTCCATCCAAGAAGATACTGTTCCTTTGCCGCAACATTAGATACTGTCCAAGACAGACTTTCTATTCCAAGACAAGCAATAAAGGTTCTAGGATCTGGAACTAAAAAATTTTTTTAAAAAGAAATTTCAGTGCGTCTGTTCAATTAGCGTTTGGGCATTATGTCCTCTGCAATGAATATGATCCCTCTTGCATGCCTGAAAATGAGAGCCTTACAGCAACAGCTACAAAAACAATAGATTCAAACAAAAGAATCATTCAAGTGTCTGGTGAATTTCATACATGTATGATGGAAGCTCTAGCATGGTGGTCCTAGACCTCCCACCTGTCAGAGGACTTCACGTTCTTACCTCAAATACGTAATGACTACGGCTACCTTCCTGGAGAGCTGGGGTGGTCATCTACAGAACCTGCAAATTCAAGGAAAGTGATCTCTGCTCCAGAAGATCATACATATCAATCGCCTGGAGCTCAAAACCATCTACTCGATCTCCAAGCTTTCCTGCCATTGATAGCAGAGTCTTCGATATTAGTTTGCACGGACAATACCACCAGCATGCAGTACGTGAACAAACAAAGCGGCACAAGATAACTGGTGCTGTCCATGGCAGACCAGGAAATCTGGAGCTGGCTAACAACATACAGAGTAATTCTTCGGGCTGAACATGTTCCTGGGACTAGAAATCTCTTAGTGGACATGCTAAGCAGAACTAGAAACAGTGGGCGCTAAGTATGATCTTCTTGTTCTGGGGCAAAGGCTCTAGATCTCTTTGCAACAAATGAAAACCGCAAATGCCAGTTCTTTGCAAGTTGGCATCCACATCCAGGATTGTGGGGGAATGCCTTTCGACTGATGGTCCGGGATCTTTGCCTACCTTTCTTCCCCGATACCTTTAATACCAAAAGTTCTCAGCAAGAGGAAAGTGGAGTGATGTTGTCTCATCCTGATAGGCCCCAGGTAGTCCATACAGCATTGGTTCACTGAGCTTCTCCTGCTATTGGAATACAACCACATTCACCTACCAACATCCTGTAAACATTTGACGATGAACTAAGGCCAGGTTCTTTATCCAAACCCAACATCTCTCCTCTTATGTGCACAGCTCCTAAATTCCATTAATTCAAAGATCTCAATACTCCTAAGGACTGCAGGTGAATTCTGTCCAAGCCAAGGCGGAAGCCACAATAAAGATATGTAAACGATAATGGAACCATTTATGCCTATGGCACCAGAAATCAAACTTACATCTTCTACTATCATAAACTGGTAGATAACTACCCTATCTGAACTCGCTAGCTCAGTCGCGGTTGGAACATGTGTCTGTTAAGGTACGGCTTACAGCAATATCAAGATATAGATGCTCATCACATTTTCTCTCTTTCTGCTCTTCCAGAATCATCAAACAGTTAATAAAAGAATTATTCACAGTTTTCCTCAGCTAAGGGCTCCTTCCGCAGACTAACACCTGAACATAGTTCTATTTCAACTCTTGAAGAGTTTATTCAAACCCATTCACAGAGCACACCTCACATTTCTTACATGAAAGGTCACCTTATTACTAGCACTCATTCAGACCAGAAGGGCAGAGAAGATACAGGCTTTCTCAAGTTTCTTAAGTACCTTTTTGCTCCTCACAGGCAATTTAGTACTTCTCAGAACCAATCCAAAGAAGTATTCCCAAGGTTCCTTCTGATTTTGCCTCCATGATCCTATAACATTTTGGACTTTCTTACCAAATCCAACATCAGCAGCTGAGAGGTCTATTGTATACTAGGTATCAAATGATATCTAAAATTCTACTTACATCACACTAAACAACTCATGAGGACTGACCAACTGTTGGACTTAGATGGACACACCCGTAAGGATCAAGGGTGCTCCAGTCATTATGCCAACCACCACTCAATGAATTTCAGCTGCAATCCAGTTCTGCCACTCAAAGACTAGCAAGCCCCTCACAGAGAAAACCAGGGTGCACTCAACTAGGGCAGTTCCACCTGACCTACTTTGTTAGTGGAAGCACCTGTGGAGAACATATGTCGTGCTGTGACTTGGAAAAGTGTGCATATAATTCATGCAGCATTATTACCTGGAATCTGCACAGGGCAGTGATGCTGCAGTTGAACAGGTCTTCCTACACCACTTATGTCAATAAGGGAAGCCTCTTTTGGTTCCATGTGTTTGTTTATATAGTTATGCAAATTGTAATGTATTATGTGTGTGTGTATGTGTGTGTGTGTGTATATATATATATATATATATATATATATATATATAATTATTAAATTGCATATGAATGTTATGTATATATTTTCTACCCACCATCCACCATTTGCACTAATACTATAACATATACAAATACAGTAACTGCTTGCTATTGTGATTCAGGTATGTGAATCTATGAAATATCCAATACTGGAGAAGAAAATAAGTTACTTACCTATAACTGCAGTTCTCCAGTATTTGTATCTTTCATTGGTTCACATGTGACCCAACCTCCTCCCCGGAGAGGCTCCCCTTAAAGCTCAGGGTTATTTATTCCCACTTGTGCTTTAAAATCTGAGGGATTTAGCCTCTTTTGAGAGTATTCTAGAGGGTGCTGTTGCCTTCTTGGTTATAGTTCAAGTGTATTCCTTTTTTAAAAAAAGGACATAGATAGGCTATTAAACTGACTTTTTCAGGAATTCAGGAAATAAATTCAGGAAAGAAATGGCAACTTAATGGCAAAACCAGCTATCAAGAGTGTACCATTACAGGGGCTTCTACTCAAATTTCTTTTGCATTTAAAAATCCTGGATAGTGGCGTCCAATATTGGATTTAGGAGAATTGAACAGATTCATAAAGAATCATAGTTTATATATGAACACAGTGCACATATTCTACCATTTTTAAAAATAGGAGACTTTCGTCATTCAATAGACTTAGAAGAGGCATATCCTGATTCACTAAGCTCACAGAAAATGTCTGATTTATGGTAGCCAGACAACCCTACCAGTTCAAAAGCTTACCTTCCAAGCTAAGATCTACACCTCAAGCCTTCACTGAGTGCATGTCTCTGATAGCAGTGTACATAAGGAGGAAAATAGGCGAATCCGTACCAAGATGACTGGCAAGCGCTCTTTGGCTGTCACAATGTAAGATCAGTTTTACAGTGGAAGTGCTTTTGAAGTTTGGTTTAACTAACAGCAGGAAAAAATCAAATCTGCAACCAAGCAGGGATTCTGTGTTTTTAGATGCGGGGATAGTATCATTGAGGGAACGGTCTTTCAGTTGCAGGAAATAGGCAAAGCGTTAATGAAGGAAGTGTCTTTTCTGTTGGAAAGAGGATGTTTCAGAAAGGATGCTCAAAGCAATGATAGGAACTATATCTTCATGCATTCTGTTATACCTCATTGTATGCTTCGGATGAGGAACAGTTTAGGCGAGAAATGGCAACAGGTATGCAGAGGCTGGAACAATATAGTCAAAATAACACCACTCATGAGGAAGGCGTTTCAGTGGTGGGTGCAAGACGAGAATGTTTTCAAAAGCCAGTTACCGCAACCAGAAAAATTTCGAGTCTACGAAATACAGATGCTTCTCTGGTAGGATGAGGAGCACATCTACACAGGAGGCACGCAAATGGTTTGTGGTAGAAGAAAGAGCAGCACTTAAACATAAACATATTTGAGTTGCGACCAGTCAGACTAGCGCTGAAAGCTTTTCTGCCTGTTGGAATGGATTTTCATGTTATGATCAAGATGGACAATGCAGTAACAATCTACTATATTTAGAAACAAAGAGGAACGAGGTCAGTGCTATTTTCAAAGAAAGCACAGAAGATTTGTAGGTGGCCAATCCGCAACAACGTTTTGTTCATGGTGAAACACATTCTTGGAATGCACAATGAAGAGGCAGATCAGTTGAGCAGTCATTATATAGTTACACATAATTGGGAAATAGATGACAGGAAAGGGAGCTCGAAATTTCAAAGATGGTGAAAAACAGATTGGGCTAAGTTTGCGACAAATCAAAATTGCAAACGCAGGATGTTTGTGAGCAGATATTCAATTCAATTCAAAGGAACTTTATTGCGGCTACAGGAGCCATAAAAGCGCAAGCAGTAATAAATACAAATAAATACACAAAATGATAATTATAACAATAAATATAATGATAAAAGGGGTAAAACAAAAATAAAATGGAATAAAATGCACTCGTACAGTACGATGGGACAGTCTTAGTTGGAGTCTTTATACAGATAAGAATTTCCCTCTAACAAGCCAGCTAGATCCGAGGAATTTGGCGACGGTGATCACTAGCGTTGGCCTAGTGTCTGATCTGAGGATTCGCAGGGCTAGCTCAGAGCTGCGGACTCCCAGTAGTCTGCATGCCGGGGGCCAGCCATTTCCTGCGAGGGGCGGTGTACGCGGGGCAGGCAAAAAGGACGTGAGGGAGATTCTCGACGGGGGCTTTGCAGGCTGGGCAGGCTGTTGATTCATTGTGTGACCAGCTGCTGGTGAAAAATCTTAATGGGAGTGTTCCAATGCGGAGCTGAAAGTACAGTTTCCGTTCCCTTGGGGCCGTGATTAAGTCCCAAAAAGCCTCATACTTGCATGACACTTTTAGGTTGGCAAAGTCACAAGATAATGTGGTGTGAAGTGCAGCCCTTGTATCTTCGTGATTTGCCATTTGCCAATATAGTTTCTTTAGTTCGCTTTTCGAGGGGAAGACAGACTTAGTTGGTGAGTTCCAGAGATCACCGAGCCCGAGTGAGTACAGTGACCCCTTGATGTATCGTAGCCAGGGGATTCTGTGAAGATGGTCGGCTTTTAAAATGACCTGCAGAGCTTTAGTAAAGGTATCGAGCTCTGGGGTGGTCCAGAGACGTCGGCAGTACAGCAGAGGACGCAGGCGGGCTTTATGACCAATGCGTTTGATGCCGAAATCCTTAAAAAGGGGGAACAGTGGGGTGCTTGGTGGAAGGGACACAAGGTTTCTCAGGAAGTTGTTTTCAGCGATGGTTATGTCTTGGATTTTAGCATAACCCCATAGTTCAGTCCCGTAAAGAGCTGAGGTCACAGCCTGAGCTTCGTATATCTGTATTGCTGGGCGAGTTGGTTTTGTGTGTGAGAGGTAAAAGTTTTTTGATAGTACCCCTGTTGTTTGTTTGAGTTTTAAGGCTTGTTTTCCTATGTGTGATTTCCAAGACATGTTGTCAGTAAATGTTATGCCCAGGTAGCTGAAAATGCCCACCTTCTCAAGTGTGGAGCCCTCTAGAGTAAACTTCCCTCTGAAAGATCTATGGGGATTAAGGGTCATTAGTTTTGTTTTCGAGGCATTGATTTCAAGTCCCTGCGTTGAGCAGAATTTCTCAAAACACGTGAGGAGTTTCCTTAGACCGCTAGGGGTCTTGGATATCAGAAGAGTGTCATCAGCAAAGAGTAAGACTGGGATTTTTTGTGTGCCAAGTGAAGGTGCGTCAGCCTGCACTCTGAGGAGGGAGGGGACGATTTCATTGATATACAGAGAAAAGAGGGTCGGGCAAGGACGCACCCTTGCCGCACACCCCTAGATACGTGGATTCTGTCAGTTAGTTGCCCCTTGTTGCCCCACCTGACTCGTGCGTAGTTGTCCTCGTGGAGTCGTATCAATATGGCTAGGATATGCTCCGGGATTCCCATCCGAGGGAGAGTGTCCCATAGTTTGTTGCGAGGTACTAGGTCAAAAGCAGACTTTAGGTCCACAAAAGCTACATAAAGGCTGCCTTTACCAATGAACACTGTTTTCCAGTATAATAGTAGGAATCTGAGGGCTTGATCAGTAGTGGATATTTTCTTCCGGAAACCGGCTTGTAGGGGACTAAGGATATCATGTTCAGTCATCCAGTCTTCGATCTTTCCTAGGAGGCAGTGGCAGAAGACTTTTTACACACAGTCAATTAAACTAATAGGTCCATAGTTGCAAGGGAGTGATTTGTCGCCCTTTTTAAAGATTGGAATAACAAAAGCCGCTTTCCAGGACTCGGGGATTGGCGCCCCAGATGCTATTGCGTTCGCTATAATGGTGAGGTATCTTGACCAGGATGCTAAGTCGGTTGAGAACAGGTCTGCTGGGACACAGTCCGATCCAGGGGCCCTGCCGCATTTTAAGGTGCTTAGGGAATAGGTTATGTC
This sequence comes from Pleurodeles waltl, assembly GCF_031143425.1. NCBI lineage: Eukaryota > Metazoa > Chordata > Amphibia > Caudata > Salamandridae > Pleurodeles > Pleurodeles waltl. The sequence goes on along the minus strand of NC_090443.1, from coordinate 295,793,036 downwards.
ACTTTGGGAGAACAACTGGGGTACTGCGGTGGTGGGTGCTAATGAGGGGTTTAGGTGGGGGCCCATGCGAACAGGAGTGGGGCTATCATGGTCAGGGGAGTACAGGCTGCTAAAATGAACTACCCAGTGTTTCGGGGCAATATTGGTTGTGATATCCAAACCACTGGTTTCTGGTCCTCTCGCTGCCAGTTACCAGAACAGACTATAGTTCCTCTCGCGCACAGCGTCACTGAGTGCTGTCCACCATTTATCATCTTGGTCACGCTTGGCTTTGCGTATTGCTGACTTGTAGGACTTCCTAGCTACGCGGATGGCGGTGGCGTCCTTGGATTTAATAGCTTGGATTAAGCGCTTGTTTAGGGACCGACACGTCTTATTGAACCAGCGGTGCCTACCTATGGGTGGTTTGCCGTCATGAGCTGTGGGTACTGAGAAGAGGGATGCGATATCCCTGAAACAAGAGGTGTGGATTAATCTTTTTTCCTGGTAGGGGATTGCGGGACCCGCCTCTAGGTCCATTAGTGTGGATTTTAGGGTGTTATTAGCTGCGTTGATGAGTGCGGGCCGAGTCGCGACCTTGTCCCACTTTAAGTGTTGTTTATTGTTAACCGGGCTAATACCCTCTGGTGCTACTGCTGGGGAGTTAAACGTGGGCGGGAGATTACTTAGAGCTAATGTGTGAGCAGAGAAAGGGTTATGATCACTTTCAGTTCTTTCAACAATCGTCATATCGATGACTAGAGGCCATAGTCTTATGTCGAATAGACAATAGTCAATTCTGCTGGTGTGGTTGGTTTTGTTGAATGTGTGACGGCCTTTGGCGTCTGATTTGGTTCTGCCATTTAACGCCCTGAACCCGAACTCCATGGTCAGTGACTTGACTTAGACAGCGACCTGCGTCCATCTCTTGATGGGTGGGATGGACAGGGTGGGGATAGACCATGCTCGATCCTCCTCGTTTGTGGACCTGAGATCATCCCAGTCAAGGGGTTCGAATGTGACATTGAAGTCCCCTGCCACAATGGTTTTATGATGGCGGGGATAGTTTTGTAAAAGGGCTGCCAGGGCGCAGAGGGTTTTGTAGACTTGACCCCCCCGACCCCTCGAGTGTAGATATTAAAAATGTTCACCACAGAGTCAGGCCCAAAAGATAGACAAAGGCCTAACAGGTCGGGAGAATCAGTGGGTAGCTGTGATATATGGCAGCTAAGTGATGTTTTAATCCAGATGATCAGGCCCCCTGAGGGCCTGCCTCTCATACTGGCCACAGCAGGGATGTGGAAGTTTGAGTAGCCTGTTCAAAAAAAGTGGGTCGAGTGACCATGTCTCTTGGAAAAGACATATGTCATGTTCATCAATAAAGGAGGAGAAGGATGGAAGGGGGGGAATAGATTTCAAACCTGCCACATTCCATGAGACAAGTCGTACCCCAGTGAGTGGTTGAGCTATCCTTACTAAATGCCTGGTGTTTGCATGGTTGGCTGTCAGAGGTTGATTTGGCGGGTGTGGTTGAGTGGGAAGAAGTGGGTCAATACCAATGTTTTCCCATGAGGCCTGAGGTGATTGGTGATGTTCCTCTGTTGGAACTGACCTGGTCCTGGTGCGGGAGGTGCTTGCAGGCCTAGCCATCAGCTCTTGGTTTGGTGGACAATACGCCCGCAAGATGAAAGATGCATCATTGTCGTGTTTGCACAGTAGACTGACAGTGGTCTTAGTGGGAGTGTCATGGATAGGGGAGAGAATACATGGACAGACAATGGTAGGGCTTAAGGCAGACCTGGGGGTGATAGATGTTAGATGGTTGCATGGTTTATCAGCATAGATTTTAGATGGAGTTAGAAGTCAATCATTTTTGCCAAGGGTAGATACATTTTCTGCTGGGCGGTAGCTCGGGCAGTCCCCGTAGTACGTAGGTGGCCTAGGGTATTTAAACTGGATGCGTGAGTATGCTGGTGGGCTTGTTCTTGCATCTAGGGCCACCAGATTGTTCACCATGGTCCCGTCCTTGAGTGTCAGTTTTAAAATGTCAAAATGTGTTCCCGGGTCTGGCCATCGTACTACATTAATTATGTCTTCGCGTATTATGGAGCGACAGCCTCTAACATGGCGAATCCGATGGATTGCCTTGTTTTTAATAGAGTCTGCCCCTTCCTTATGTGTCGATGTGTTTAACTTGGGAACGTTAACCATTAGAACTATATTACCTGTATGGGACCGATCAGTGGCAGGCTGTGCAGAGTATTTTGAGGCAGTATTGCTCATGGGTTTGGGGGTTTTGTGATGCACGTCTAGTGAATTTCCTACGCCTAAACTATGGAGAGAGGGAGTCTGGTATAAGTTCTTGGTCTTATCACCGACTGGGAGGAGGCCGACACAGCTGGGTGCTGAGAGATTGGGCAGATTTGTCGTGATGCCTGGTAGGGTTGGGTTTTGGGTAAGGTTCGTGGTGGCCGTGTTATTTGCAAGAGTTAACTGTTTTACTATTGTAATTAAGGAGTTGACCATAAGCTTGAGTTCTATGACTTCCTTTTTTAGATCTTGTATGCATTGAATATGCTGTGGGTTTATGTGAGTTCAATGCGTGTTTGCGGCTGCTGGCCCATCCGCCCGGGTGCCTGGGTCGATGTCATCGTGTGATTCTGGGGTGTTGATTAAAGCGGTTACTGCACTGGATGAAATCGTTAGAGCCCAGAGGTAGCTCTTCCACTAGAGATGGAGCGGTGTGGGTGATAACATTACTGCTCTCTCCCTGCCCTGTTGTGGCTGTGTCTTGTTGCCCACGTTTCACAAAAATCTCAGCGATTTTCTTAGGACCGTCATTTCCTGTTGGTTGGTGAGGGCTCCCCCCCCAGTATCAATAGAATTATTTCCCTGGGGGCTAGTTAATATTTCATTACATTCAGCCAGGAGAGAGTCGATTCTGTCCATAACGCAGTTGCCAGCTGCATGCTTGTGTCTTTTTCGCTTGGCTTTTAGCACAACCCCTGCCCCAGCCTCTATTGCTTTCCTTTTGCCCATATGGAATGGATATTAGTGCAAGATTGATCTACAGAGTGTCAAATTTAATAAAGCAGCTTACGGGGGCACAGTATTGGCAATGGCGCGTAGGGCTAAGTCCAATGAGGCCTACTTGGATGGTAAATGTCAGGGGGGTGGCCCAGCCCAGCCTCTGCCAGCCGCTGACGGGCGCAGGACGGGCCCGCCCTTGGCCCGCGTCCCGAGTGGCGGGAGCGCTACGCTGAATTTAAAGGGCTCCTGCCCTGTGTTGGCCCAATGAGAGAAGTCGGCAAAGTCAAGCGCGTCCCGAGTGGCGGGAGCGCTACACTGAATTTAAAGGGCTCCTGCCCTGTGTTGGCCCAATGAGAGAAGTCGGCAAAGTCAAGCGCGTCCCGCGTGGCGGAGCACTACGCTGAATTTAAAGGGCTCCTGCCCTGTGTTGGCCCAATGAGAGAAGTCGGCAAAGTCAAGCGCGTCTTTCTTGGTCCCCTCCTCAAAAAAGAAGCAAACAGCCACAGCTCAAATCGAAAAGCAGATAGTTTTGCACAGGAACACAAGGCAATGCAGTTAAAATAAACTGGATGGGGAGGTTCGTCTATGCATTCCCTACAATGCCGTTGATTGCAAGAGTAATATGCAAGATGAGGAGAGAGTCTTGCAAGGTGATTCTAATAGCACCAGCGTGGGCGCACTGACATTGCTATGCAGATCGATGGGAGTTGTGTAGAGAAGCCAGTGCATTTCACACCCGATGTAGATCTACTTTCAAAGAGCAAGGAACAAACACTTGACCACAACCCGGTCTCTTCACCTAGCAGCATGGCTTATCAGGACTTGGGTTTGGGACACTTGAACATTTCAGAGGAAGGTAGAGTGGTTCTAAGAAAAGCAAGAGCACCGGCGACGATCAAGCATACAATCTGAAACGGAAACTTTTTGTGATATGGGCATGTGGGAGCAATTTTGATCCGATGAATATGGAGCCACATGAATGTTTACCTTATCTATTACATCTAGCAGAGCCCGGTTTGTCTTTTCTGTCAGTTAAAGTACACTTAGTCGTAATATTAAGATTTCTGAGATCACCAAGTCAAGTATCATTTTATTCTCAGAGAGTGATTAAAAAAATGTTTGAAAGGATTGTTCAGAAATGTTCCTTCAGCTCCAAAAATAGCACCAGAATGGGTGCTAAATACTGTCTTGGAGCTTAATACTGCCTTCTCCACTTTGATGAAGGCGCCCTTGGAACAAATTCTTAAAGCAATATCATAGCATTTAAAGTGGAAAACTGCTTTTTTGCTAACAATCATATCATGCAAAGGGAGTTAGTGGGGTGCAAGCTTTATGTTGTACTTAGCCATATTTGAATTTTCCGACGAATAAGGTAACAAAGACAACCAATCCAAAATTAATTCGAAAAATGCCGACAAAGTTTCATTTGAAGCAAAATATTACATTACCAATGATTTTTGCAATTCAGAAACAACGTCTGAGAGGACATTGCATTCATAAGACATTAAGAGGTTGTGAAAGGTTTAAACAGAAAGAGAGTGGGAGCACACTGCCTCACACCCCAGCACTCAGTTTGCCCTAGTGCATCATGTTAAATGCAGTGCATGATAACACTTACTTCAGTGACAGTCTTTAGCTTTTCACCCTTATTGGTGCCGCATGTGCTGTGTATATCAAGACACGTGTTTCAGAATAGTTGTCTATATTCTGTAGAGAGCAACACATTCTTTTGGAGATACTGGAAATGCTGCCCAAAGACTTCTCAGGTACCTGTACCATTCACTGGGCACAAGTGCATCAGCCAGGGCTCTTCATCTAAAGTAACAATAGCTAAGGTTTTTTTTTTTATATTCGTCTGCAATGTCTACCATACAAATTAATAGGTGAAGCAGTTCTTGCATTCATTTCCGTGAAATAAAGCATTTTTGATCCTCCTGAATCAACACCCTCATCACCCCACTCAATCTCTTAGCCAGAATACTGTTGAATATTTCATAATCACAGTTTATCAGGGAAATAGTGCTAAACGACCAGCATTGTGTAGGATCCTTCCCTGGTTTCTAAATCAGTGATAGTGTCGATATTCCAGACCTATTGTGTCATTATCCAAAACAAGATGGGACGATGGAGATAGGACCTCGTGCTGCCCCTGTCTATATTAAAGCTAGATTACAAAATATTAAGCAAAGTGATTGCTTCCAGCTCCCCCATTACCTTTCTGCCCTGATCTACAAAAATCAGAACTGATTCGTCCCAGGTCGAAAAACATCTTTGTATATTGGAAGGCTCTTTCGAACCTTGGAGGACACTTCTGAAAAAGGGTCTTGCCTAGTGGTGATATGGAATACCAACAAAGGCATTTGACAAGCTGAGCTTGTGATGTTTCCTCAGTACTAAGGAAAATGGGACTGGATCCAGGGATCTTAAAATGGATTTCATTACTATATAGCAGCCTGACTACCAGGATCCCTACAGGCCAGAAAATTTGCCAGTCTTGCAAAGTAGGAAGGGGGACTTGTCAAAGATGTCCACTATCACCTCTGATCTTTGCACTGACAATGAAACCCTCTTCTGGAGTAATGTGGGCATGGGGGCATGGCAGGGAGATACATATGTGTGACACAATCTATCCCCCTGCATGATGACATTTTGATATTTCTGAAGGAAGCAAACACTGGCCTACAACTGACAGTAGATTTACTGGAAATATTCAGTAGGGTATGAGGGCTGAGTGTAAACTGAGCCATAATCTGCATTTTCCTATTTTGCCCCTGAGTACAAGAAGGAGCATATCCTTTACTCTTTAGGTTATTGAATGGCAACCCAAAACATTTAAATATTTGGAAACTGATTTTCTATTCTGAGACTGACACAAGTGGGAGAATGTTAAAGCTCTAATCTCAGCTCTTCGGCATTTTGGAGAACACTGTCAGTAATGAGAAGAATACCTCTGGCTAACAGGATAACACTGCCATTCTTGCTATACCATTTTGCTAACCTTCCGGTGAAATTGCCCAGAAAGCTTTCCAAATAATTAGATCCTATGTTACTTGGCATGATCTGGACCTCTGGTAGGGGTAGATGTAAAGTATCCTCCTAATTGCTCCTGCTCCCTAGAAAAGGATGTTGTTTGGGTGCACTGAACTTTGAACTTTATTACATAACAGTGCAGCTTCAGTAGGTGGTGTGGTGCTTCTCTGAGAATCTATCGGCGGGGTCAAAAATAATTTTGGATGCTGTATCAGGAAGGGCGTTCTTGGAACATGAGACAATGTGAGGCAACACAGAAGTTAAATTTGAGTTTATTATCAGTGTAACTAAATCAACATAATGACAATATCACTTTTTACTGCTTCTCAAGTAGTGTGTAAACAATTACTTTGCACTGAGACGGAACCCTCATTAATAGTCACTAGTTTTTTTCAATGTGATTTTACCTCACCCCCATAAATCCTAATTTTGGTTAAAAATGTTTTATTTGAGGCAAAAACACAGGAAAACATGCAATGACCTTATTATCAACCATATATGTAGATGCACAGAGTGTAATATGATAGACCATTGTTGAGGGAAGGAAGGAGCAGCATGACTCTAGGTCAGTGGTTCCCAAACATTTTAGAACCAAGACCCACTTTTTAGAATGACAAACGTTTGCAGCCCACCTAACTTTAATTAACATGAAGAGGGATTCTTTTTCAATGTAACTAAAGCATCGTATGTAGCGCACTGTTACAGACAGCATATTTCCCATTGAAGTGCCCACTAACTTTGCACAGATATTCAGTTTTACTGATAAAACTGAATGAGGCTATGTTGAATTTGGGTTTCTGTGAATATTTATCATTTGTGCATCTCCAAGTAAAGTGTCATGATTTGTTTTGTACCTATTAAAATATGTTTTCAGCACACTTCACAATTACAAAAATGTGCTTAATTCTAGCTTTCCCTTACTGCTGAATGAATACAGCCTATTACAGGTATCTACATTTTGTTGTGTGCTGTAAAAAAATATGAACCTGTACTCCAGCAAGATTGTCACATAATTCACTTAAAATACTCTTCTCACTTTGCAGTCAGAAAAAGAAAAGTAAACACGAATCCCATATGCAGCAATTTGTCAGAAGACATGTAGCCTGTCATTTTACCTCTGTCTTTGAAATGATGAGAGATAAACACAGAATTTAAAGGCATCTTTATTTATTGCTCATACTTTCCCCACCCTCCAAAAATCGATTTGTGACCCACAGTTTGTGGAATTCTGCTCTTTTTCACCTCTCTCAAATCATGGCTCTTTCCTACATCAGTGATGTAATTGGAGATGTATGTGATGTCATCAATGATGTCTTTAAACATGTCATGAGTGATGCCGTAGTTTCGGTCATAAGCAGTGCACGGCGGGGTGCAAGTTATAGTTAGCTCAGTAAACTGTATCCAGTGAAGTTCAGTGGGCTTAGATTAAAATGGTATTTTTAACTGACATTTTTTTATACCATCACTTTAACTTTTGTTTTTTTTTTCAGCGCATTTTTGTGTTTTTTTTTTGGCAACATAAAGTATGATATTGTTCCCATACCTAACTATAATGTCATTTTAACCTTTGTTTTTTTTCAGTGAATTTTTACAGTTTTTGTTTTTTGTAAACGTAAAGTAAGACATTACTACCAGACCTAACTATAATGTCAAATTAGCCATAGTTTTATTTCAGTGAATTTCTAGTTTTTTTTAACGTAAAGTAAGATCTTGTTACAATTAATAAGTCTATAATTGTCTGTTTACTGGGAACCAAGTACTCCATTGTAGCACTTGACTATCATAGGATAGCGAAGCAGAGCAGTTCAAGGCCTACACAGGGGAGTTGGTGTTGCCTAGTAATCTCCATTCGCTGCGATGCAACACACTCAATAAGTTATTGTCTAGTCAGTGATTTTTCATATAAAAAGGAAAAGTATATTTATTCCACATACACCCAAATACTCCACATTAGATTACAATTATGTACACCCTGGTACGTGTAAATACCTGTAGTGGCACCCTCAAATCACATTTGACCCCCAGTGGGTGATTCCCGCCATAATAACAACCCCTCACCTATACTAGATGCAACATCACATGATAATGTGGTGTCATTTTAAATAAGGCAGGTCTGCTGTCAAGGAGTTACCACATCAATATATAGAATGCAGGCCTTTTGGCTTTGTCAAGGCATGACCACATCAGTATACAAGACAAGCCTATTGGCTTTGTCAACGGGTCACCATATCGATATATGAAGGCAAGCATGTTGTCTTTGTCAAGGGCTGACCACATCAGTGTTGGCTGTGTCAGGAAATAACTACCTTAACAAAACAGTAATCACATTAGAAGCAATACAATCCCAAACCATATTTAAATACATTTATTATTAGTAACAAGTATTGCAATGTTGGTCAGTAGACCTTTGAATGAAACATTTGTATTCAACACATCATTAACCCCTTCGCTGCCAGGCCTTTTCCCCCTCCTGTGCCAGGCCTTTTTTTGCCTATTTGGGGCAGTTCGCGCTTAGGCACTCATAACTTTTTGTCCACATAAGCTAACCAAGCCAAATGTGCATCCTTTTTTTCCAACATCCTAGGGATTCTAGAGGTACTCAGACTTTGTGGGTTCCCCTGAAGGAGGCCAAGAAATTAGCCAAAATACAGTGAAAATTTCGTTTTTTAAAAAGAAATGGGAAAAAGTGGCTGCAGAAGAAGGCTTGTGGTTTTTCCCTTGAAAATGGCATCAACAAAGGGTTTGCGGTGCTAAACTCACCAGCTTGCCAGCTTTCAGGCCAGGCAGACTTGAATCAGAAAACCCAATTTTTCAACACAATTTTGGCATTTTACTGGGACATACCCCATTTTTACAATTTGTTGTGCTTTCAGCCTCCTTCCAGTCAGTGACAGAAATGGGCATGAAACCAATGCTGGATCCCAGAAACCTAAACATTTCTGAAAAGTAGACAACATTCTGAATTCAGCAAGGGGTCATTTGTGTAGATCCTACAAGGGTTTCCTACAGAAAATAACAACTGAAAAAGAAACATATTGAAATTGAGGTGAAAAAAACATAAATTTTTCTCTACATTTTACTCTGTAACTTTTTCCTGCAATGTCAGATTTTCGAAAGCAATATACCGTTATGTCTGCTGGACTCCTCTGGTTGCGGGATATTTAGGGCTTGTAGGTTCATCAAGAACCCTAGGTACCCAGAGCCAATAAATGAGCTGCACCCTGCAGTGCGTTTTCATTCTATACCGGCTATACAGCAATTCATTTGCTGAAATATAAGGAGTAAAAAATAGCTATCAAGAAAACCTTTGTATTTCCAAAAAGGGCACAAGATAAGGTGTTGAGGAGCAGTGGTTATTTGCACATCTCTGAATTCCGGGGTGACCATACTAGCATGTGAATTACAGGGCATTTCTCAAATAGATGTCTTTTTTACACACTCTCCTATATTTGGAAGGAAAGAATGTAGAGAAAGACAAGGGGCAATAACACGTGTTTTGCTAATCTATGTTCCCCCAAGTCTCCCGCTCAGCCGGAACCTAGGGAAACCTATCAAACCTGTGCATTTTTTTAAACTAGAGACCTAGGGGAATCCAAGATGGGGTGACTTGTGGGGCTCTGACCAGGTTCTGTTACCCACAATCCTTTGCAAACCTCAAAATTTGGCTAAAAAAACACATTTTCCTCACATTATGGTGACAGAAAGTTCTGGAATCTGAGAGGAGGCACAAATTTCCTTCCACCCAGCGTTCCCGCAAGTCTCCTGATAAAAATGATACCTCACTTGTGTGGGTAGGCCTAGCGCCCGCGACAGGAAATGCCCCAAAGCGCAACGTGGACACATCCCATTTTTTGAAAGAAAACAGAGGTGTTTTTTGCAAAGAGCCTACCTGTAGATTTTGGCCTTTAGCTCAGCCGGCACCTAGGGAAACCTACCAAACCTGTGCATTTTTGAAAACTAGAGACCTAGGGGAATCCAAGATGGGGTGACTTGTGGGGCTCTGACCAGGTTCTGTTACCCAGAATCCTTTGCAAACCTAAAAATTTGGCAAAAAAAACACATGTTCCTCACATTTCTGTGGCAGAAAGTTACGGAATCTGAGAGGAGGCACAAATTTCCTTCCACCCAGCATTCCCCCAAGTCTCCCGATAAAAATGATACCTCAGTTGTGTGGGTAGGCCTGTCGCCCGCGACAGGAAATGCCCCAAAGCGCAACGTGGACACATCCCATTTTTTGACAGAAAACAGAGCTGTTTTTTGCAAAGTGCCTACCTGTAGATTTTGGCCTCTAGCTCAGCCGGCACCTACGGAAACCTACCAAACCTGTGCATTTTTGAAAACTAGAGACCTAGGGGAATCCAAGATGGGGTGACTTGTGGGGCTCTGACCAGGTTCTGTTACCCAGAATCCTTTGCAAACCTCAAAATATGGCTAAAAAAACACATTTTCCTCACATTATGGTGACAGAAAGTTCTGGAATCTGAGAGGAGCCACAAATTTCCTTCCAACCAGCGTTCCCCCAAGTCTCCCGATAAAAATGATACCTTACTTGTGTGGGTAGGCCTAGCGCCCGCGACAGGAAATGTCCCAAAGCGCAACGTGGACACATCCCATTTTTTGAACGAAAACAGAGCTGTTTTTTGCAAAGTGCCTACCTGTAGATTTTGGCCTCCAGCTCAGCCGGAACCTAGGGAAACCTATCAAACCTGTGCATTTTTGAAAACTAGAGACCTAGGGTAATCCAAGATGGGGTGACTTGTGGGGCTCTGACCAGGTTCTGTTACCCAGAATCCTTTGCAAACCTCAAAATTTGGCTAAAAAAACACATTTTCCTCACATTATGGTGACAGAAAGTTCTGGAATCTGAGAGGAGGCACAAATTTCCTTCCACCCAGCGTTCCCCCAAGTCTCCCGATAAAAATGATACCTCACTTGTGTGGGTAGGCCTAGTGACCGCGACAGGAAATGCCCCAAAGCGCAACGTGGACACATCCCATTTTTTGACAGAAAACAGAGCTGTTTTTTGCAAAGTGCCTACCTGTAGATTTTGGCCTCTAGCTCAGCCGGCATCTAGGGAAACCTACCAAACCTGTGCATTTTTGAAAACTAGAGACCTAGGGGAATCCAAGATGGGGTGACTTGTGGGGCTCTGACCAGGTTCTGTTACCCTGACTCCTTTGCAAACCTCAAAATTTAGCTAAAAAAACACATGTTCCTCACATTATGGTGACAGAAGGTTCTGGAATCTGAGAGGAGCCACAAATTTCCTTCCACCCAGCGTTCCCCCAAGTCTCCTGATAAAAATGATACCTCACTTGTGTGGGTAGGCCTAGCGCCCACGACAGGGGATGCCCCAAAGCACAACGTGGACACATCCCATTTTTTGAAAGAAAACAGAGCTGTTTTTTGCAAAGTGCCTACCTGTAGATTTTGGCCTCTAGCTCAGCCGGCACCTAGGGAAACCTACCAAATCTGTGCATTTTTCAAAACTAGAGACCTAGGGAATCCAAGATGGGGTGACTTCTGGGGCTCTGACCAGGTTCTGTTACCCAGAATCCTTTGCAAACCTCAAAATCTGGCTAAAAAAACACATTTTCCTCACATTATGGTGACAGAAAGTTCTGAAATCTGAGAGGAGCCACAAATTTCCTTCCACCCAGCGTTCCCCCAAGTCTCCCGATAAAAATGATACCTCACTTGTGTGGGTAGGCCTAGCGCCCACGACAGGGGATGCCCCAAAGCACAACGTGGACACATCCCATTTTTTTAAAGAAAACAGAGCTGTTTTTTGCAAAGTGCCTACCTGTAGATTTTGGCCTCTAGCTCAGCCGGCACCTAGGGAAACCTACCAAATCTGTGCATTTTTCTAAACTAGAGACCTAGGGAATCCAAGATGGGGTGACTTCTGGGGCTCTGACCAGGTTCTGTTACCCAGAATCCTTTGCAAACCTCAAAATCTGGCTAAAAAAACACATTTTCCTCACATTATGGTGACAGAAAGTTCTGAAATCTGAGAGGAGCCACAAATTTCCTTCCACCCAGCGTTCCCCCAAGTCTCCCGATAAAAATGATACCTCACTTGTGTGGGTAGGCCTAGCGCCCACGACAGGGGATGCCCCAAAGCACAACGTGGACACATCCCATTTTTTGAAAGAAAACAGAGCTGTTTTTTGCAAAGTGCCTACCTGTAGATTTTGGCCTCTAGCTCAGCCGACACCTAGGGAAACCTACCAAACCTGTGCATTTTCGAAAACTAGAGACCTAGGGGAATCCAAGATGGGGTGACTTGTGGGGCTCTGACCAGGTTCTGTTACCCAGAATCCTTTGCAAACTGCAAAATTTGGCTAAAAAAACACATTTTCCTCACATTATGGTGACAGAAAGTTCTGGAATCTGAGAGGAGCCACAAATTTCCTTCCAACCAGCGTTCCCCCCAAGTCTCCCGATAAAAATGATACCTCACTTGTGTGGGTAGGCCTAGCGCCCGCGACAGGAAATGCCCCAAAGCGCAATGTGGACACATCCCATTTTTTGAAAGAAAACAGAGGTGTTTTTTGCAAAGTGCCTACCTGTAGATTTTGCCCTCCACCTCAGCCGGAACCTAGGGAAACCTATCAAACCTGTGCCTTTTTGAAAACTAGAGACCTAGGGGAATCCAAGATGGGGTGACTTGTGGGGCTCTGACCAGGTTCTGTTACCCAGAATCCTTTGCAAACCTAAAAATTTGGCAAAAAAAAACACATGTTCCTCACATTTCTGTGGCAGAAAGTTACGGAATCTGAGAGGAGGCACAAATTTCCTTCCACCCAGCATTCCCCCAAGTCTCCCGATAAAAATGATACCTCAGTTGTGTGGGTAGGCCTGTCGCCCGCGACAGGAAATGCCCCAAAGCGCAACGTGGACACATCCCATTTTTTGACAGAAAACAGAGCTGTTTTTTGCAAAGTGCCTACCTGTAGATTTTGGCCTCTAGCTCAGCCGGCACCTACGGAAACCTACCAAACCTGTGCATTTTTGAAAACTAGAGACCTAGGGGAATCCAAGATGGGGTGACTTGTGGGGCTCTGACCAGGTTCTGTTACCCAGAATCCTTTGCAAACCTCAAAATATGGCTAAAAAAACACATTTTCCTCACATTATGGTGACAGAAAGTTTTGGAATCTGAGAGGAGCCACAAATTTCCTTCCAACCAGCGTTCCCCCAAGTCTCCCGATAAAAATGATACCTTACTTGTGTGGGTAGGCCTAGCGCCCGCGACAGGAAATGCCCCAAAGCGCAACGTGGACACATCCCATTTTTTGAAAGAAAACAGAGGTGTTTTTTGCAAAGTGCCTACCTGTAGATTTTGGCCTCCAGCTCAGCCGGAACCTAGGGAAACCTATCAAACCTGTGCATTTCTGAAAACTAGAGACCTAGGGTAATCCAAGATGGGGTGACTTGTGGGGCTCTGACCAGGTTCTGTTACCCAGAATCCTTTGCAAACCTCAAAATTTGGCTAAAAAAACACATTTTCCTCACATTATGGTGACAGAAAGTTCTGGAATCTGAGAGGAGGCACAAATTTCCTTCCACCCAGCGTTCCCCCAAGTCTCCCGATAAAAATGATACCTCACTTGTGTGGGTAGGCCTAGTGACCGCGACAGTAAATGCCCCAAAGCGCAACGTGGACACATCCCATTTTTTGACAGAAAACAGAGCTGTTTTTTGCAAAGTGCCTACCTGTAGATTTTGGCCTCTAGCTCAGCCGGCATCTAGGGAAACCTACCAAACCTGTGCATTTGTGAAAACTAGAGACCTAGGGGAATCCAAGATGGGGTGACTTGTGGGGCTCTGACCAGGTTCTGTTACCCAGACTCCTTTGCAAACCTCAAAATTTAGCTAAAAAAACACATGTTCCTCACATTATGGTGACAGAAGGTTCTGGAATCTGAGAGGAGCCACAACTTTCCTTCCACCCAGTGTTCCCCCAAGTCTCCTGATAAAAATGATACCTCACTTGTGTGGGTAGGCCTAGCGCCCGCGACAGGGGATGCCCCAAAGCACAACGTGGACACATCCCATTTTTTTAAAGAAAACAGAGCTGTTTTTTGCAAAGTGCCTACCTGTAGATTTTGGCCTCTAGCTCAGCCGGCACCTAGGGAAACCTACCAAATCTGTGCATTTTTCAAAACTAGAGACCTAGGGAATCCAAGATGGGGTGACTTCTGGGGCTCTGACCAGGTTCTGTTACCCAGAATCCTTTGCAAACCTCAAAATCTGGCTAAAAAAACACATTTTCCTCACATTATGGTGACAGAAAGTTCTGAAATCTGAGAGGAGCCACAAATTTCCTTCCACCCAGCGTTCCCCCAAGTCTCCCGATAAAAATGATACCTCACTTGTGTGGGTAGGCCTAGCGCCCACGACAGGGGATGCCCCAAAGCACAACGTGGACACATCCCATTTTTTGAAAGAAAACAGAGCTGTTTTTTGCAAAGTGCCTACCTGTAGATTTTGGCCTCTAGCTCAGCCGGCACCTAGGGAAACCTACCAAATCTGTGCATTTTTCTAAACTAGAGACCTAGGGAATCCAAGATGGGGTGACTTCTGGGGCTCTGACCAGGTTCTGTTACCCAGAATCCTTTGCAAACCTCAAAATCTGGCTAAAAAAACACATTTTCCTCACATTATGGTGACAGAAAGTTCTGAAATCTGAGAGGAGCCACAAATTTCCTTCCACCCAGCGTTCCCCCAAGTCTCCCGATAAAAATGATACCTCACTTGTGTGGGTAGGCCTAGCGCCCACGACAGGGGATGCCCCAAAGCACAACGTGGACACATCCCATTTTTTGAAAGAAAACAGAGCTGTTTTTTGCAAAGTGCCTACCTGTAGATTTTGGCCTCTAGCTCAGCCGACACCTAGGGAAACCTACCAAACCTGTGCATTTTCGAAAACTAGAGACCTAGGGGAATCCAAGATGGGGTGACTTGTGGGGCTCTGATCAGGTTCTGTTACCCAGAATCCTTTGCAAACTGCAAAATTTGGCTAAAAAAACACATTTTCCTCACATTATGGTGACAGAAAGTTCTGGAATCTGAGAGGAGCCACAAATTTCCTTCCAACCAGCGTTCCCCCCAAGTCTCCCGATAAAAATGATACCTCACTTGTGTGGGTAGGCCTAGCGCCCGCGACAGGAAATGCCCCAAAGCGCAATGTGGACGCATCCCATTTTTTGAAAGAAAACAGAGGTGTTTTTTGCAAAGTGCCTACCTGTAGATTTTGCCCTCCACCTCAGCCGGAACCTAGGGAAACCTATCAAACCTGTGCATTTTTGAAAACTAGAGACCTAGGGGAATCCAAGATGGGGTGACTTGTGGGGCTCTGACCAGGTTCTGTTACCCAGAATCCTTTGCAAACCTCAAAATTTGGCTAAAAAAACACATTTTCCTCACATTATGGTGACAGAAAGTTCTGGAATCTGAGAGGAGGCACAAATTTCCTTCCACCCATCGTTCCCCCAAGTCACCCGATAAAAATGATACCTCACTTGTGTGGGTAGGCCTAGTGCCCGCGACAGGAAATGCCCAAAAGCGCAACGTGGACACATCCCATTTTTTGAAAGAAAACAGAGGTGTTTTTTGCAAAGTGCCTACCTGCAGATTTTGGCCTCCAGCTCAGCCGGAACCTAGGGAAACCTATCAAACCTGTGCATTTTTGAAAACTAGAGACCTAGGGGAATCCAAGATGGGGTGACTTGTGGGGCTCCGACCAGGTTCTGTTACCCACAATCCTTTGCAAACCTCAAAATTTGGCTAAAAAAACAAATTTTCCTCACATTATGGTGACAGAAAGTTCTGGAATCTGAGAGGAGGCACAAATTTCCTTCCACCCAGGGTTCCCCCAAGTCTCCCGATAAAAATGATACCTCACTTGTGTGGGTAGGCCTAGCGCCCGCGACAGGAAATGCCCCAAAGCGCAACGTGGACACATCCCATTTTTTGACAGAAAACAGAGCTGTTTTTTGCAAAGTGCCTACCTGTAGATTTTGGCCTCTAGCTCAGCCGGCACCTAGGGAAACCTACCAAACCTGTGCATTTCTGAAAACTAGAGACCTAGGGGAATCCAAGATGGGGTGACTTGTGGGGCTCTGACCAGGTTCTGTTACCCAGAATCCTTTGCAAACCTCAAAATTTGGCTAAAAAAACACATTTTCCTCACATTATGGTGACAGAAAGTTCTGGAATCTGAGAGGAGGCACAAATTTCCTTCCACCCATCGTTTCCCCAAGTCACCCGATAAAAATTATACCTCACTTGTGTGGGTAGGCCTAGTGCCCGCGACAGGAAATACCCAAAAGCGCAACGTGGACACATCCCATTTTTTGAAAGAAAACAGAGGTGTTTTTTGCAAAGTGCCTACCTGCAGATTTTGGCCTCCAGCTCAGCCGGAACCTAGGGAAACCTATCAAACCTGTGCATTTTTGAAAACTAGAGACCTAGGGGAATCCAAGATGGGATGACTTGTGGGGCTCCGACCAGGTTCTGTTACCCACAATCCTTTGCAAACCTCAAAATTTGGCTAAAAAAACAAATTTTCCTCACATTATGGTGACAGAAAGTTCTGGAATCTGAGAGGAGGCACAAATTTCCTTCCACCCAGCGTTCCCCCAAGTCTCCCGATAAAAATGATACCTCACGTGTGTGGGTAGGCCTAGCGCCCGCGACAGGAAATGCCCCAAAGCGCAACGTGGACACATCCCATTTTTTGACAGAAAACAGAGCTGTTTTTTGCAAAGTGCCTACCTGTAGATTTTGGCCTCTAGCTCAGCCGGCACCTAGGGAAACCTACCAAACCTGTGCATTTCTGAAAACTAGAGACCTAGGGGAATCCAAGATGGGGTGACTTGTGGGGCTCTGACCAGGTTCTGTTACCCAGAATCCTTTGCAAACCTCAAAATTTGGCTAAAAAAACACATTTTCCTCACATTATGGTGACAGAAAGTTCTGGAATCTGAGAGGAGGATCAAATTTCCTTCCACCCATCGTTCCCCCAAGTCACCCGATAAAAATGATACCTCACTTGTGTGGGTAGGCCTAGTGCCCGCGACAGGAAATGCCCAAAAGCGCAACGTGGACACATCCCATTTTTTGAAAGAAAACAGAGGTGTTTTTTGCAAAGTGCCTACCTGCAGATTTTGGCCTCCAGCTCAGCCGGAACCTAGGGAAACCTATCAAACCTGTGCATTTTTGAAAACTAGAGACCTAGGGGAATCCAAGAGGGGGTGACTTGTGGGGCTCTGACCAGGTTCTGTTACCCACAATCCTTTGCAAACCTCAAAATTTGGCTAAAAAAACACATGTTCCTCACATTATGGTGACAGCAAGTTCTGGAATCTGAGAGGAGCCACAAATTTCCTTCCACCCAGCGTTCCCCCAAGTCTCCTGATAAAAATGATACCTCACTTGTGTGGGTAGGCCTAGCGCCTGCGACAGGAAATGCCCCAAAGCGCAACGTGGACACATCCCATTTTTTTAAAGAAAACAGAGGTGTTTTTTGCAAAGTGCCTACCTGTAGATTTTGCCCTCCACCTCAGCCGGAACCTAGGGAAACCTATCAAACCTGTGCATTTTTGAAAACTAGAGACCTAGGGGAATCCAAGATGGGGTCACTTGTGGGGCTCTGACCAGGTTCTGTTACCCAGAATCCTTTGCAAACCTCAAAATTTGGCTAAAAAAACACATTTTCCTCACATTAGGGTGACAGAAAGTTCTGGAATCTGAGAGGAGGCACAAATTTCCTTCCACCCATCGTTCCCCCAAGTCACCCGATAAAAATGATACCTCACTTCTGTGGGTAGGCCTAGTGCCCGCGACAGGAAATGCCCCAAAGCGCAACGTGGACACATCCCATTTTTTGACAGAAAACAGAGGTGTTTTTTGCAAAGTGCCTACCTGTAGATTTTGGCCTCCAGCTCAGCCGGAACCTAGGGAAACGTATCAAACCTGTGCATTTTTGAAAACTAGAGACCTAGGGGAATCCAAGATGGGGTGACTTGTGGGGCTCTGACCAGGTTCTGTTACCCACAATCCTTTGCAAACCTCAAAATGTGGCTAAAAAAACACATTTTCCTCACATTATGGTGACAGAAAGTTCTGGAATCTGAGAGGAGGCACAAATTTCCTTCCACCCAGCGTTCCCCCAAGTCTCCTGATAAAAATGATACCTCACTTGTGTGGGTAGGCCTAGCGCCCGCGACAGGAAATGCCCCAAAGCGCAACGTGGACACATCCCATTTTTTGACAGAAAACAGAGCTGTTTATTGCAAAGTGCCTACCTGTAGATTTTGGCCTCTAGCTCAGCCGGCACCTAGGGAAACCAATCAAACCTGTGCATTTCTGAAAACTAGAGACCTAGGGGAATCCAAGATGGGGTGACTTGTGGGGCTCTGACCAGGTTCTGTTACCCAGAATCCTTTGCAAACCTCAAAAGTTGGCTAAAAAAACACATGTTCCTCACATTATGGTGACAGCAAGTTCTGGAATCTGAGAGGAGCCACAAATTTCCTTCCACCCAGCGTTCCCCCAAGTCTCCCGATAAAAATGATACCTCACTTGTGTGGGTAGGCCTAGCGCCCGCGACAGGAAATGCCCCAAAGCGCAACGTGGACACATCCCATTTTTTGAAAGAAAACAGAGCTGTTTTTTGCAAAGTGCCTACCTGTAGATTTTGGCCTCCAGCTCATCCGGAACCTAGGGAAACCTATCAAACCTGTGCATTTTTGAAAACTAGAGACCTAGGGGAATCCAAGATGGGGTGACTTGTGGGGCTCTGACCAGGTTCTGTTACCCACAATCCTTTGCAAACCTCAAAATTTGGCTAAAAAAACACATTTTCCTCACATTATGGTGACAGAAAGTTCTGGAATCTGAGAGGAGGCACAAATTTCCTTCCACCCAGCGTTCCCCCAAGTCTCCCGATAAAAATGATACCTCACTTGTGTGGGTAGGCCTAGCGCCCGCGACAGGAAATGCCCCAAAGCGCAACGTGGACACATCCCATTTTTTGACAGAAAACAGCTGTTTTTTGCAAAGTGCCTACCTGTAGATTTTGGCCTCTAGCTCAGCCGGCACCTAGGGAAACCTACCAAACCTGTGCATTTCTGAAAACTAGAGACCTAGGGGAATCCAAGATGGGGTGACTTGTGGGGCTCTGACCAGGTTCTGTTACCCAGAATCCTTTGCAAACCTCAAAAGTTCGCTAAAAAAACACATGTTCCTCACATTATGGTGACAGCAAGTTCTGGAATCTGAGAGGAGCCACAAATTTCCTTCCACCCAGCGTTCCCCCAAGTCTCCCGATAAAAATGATACCTCACTTGTGTGGGTAGGCCTAGCGCCCGCGACAGGAAATGCCCCAAAGCGCACGTGGACACATCCCATTTTTTTAAAGAAAACAGAGGTGTTTTTTGCAAAGGGCCTACCTGTAGATTTTGCCCTCCACCTCAGCCGGAACCTAGGGAAACCTATCAAACCTGTGCATTTTTGAAAACTAGAGACCTAGGGGAATCCAAGATGGGGTGACTTGTGGGGCTCTGACCAGGTTCTGTTACCCACAATCCTTTGCAAACCTCAAAATTTGGCTAAAAAAACACATTTTCCTCACATTATGGTGACAGAAAGTTCTGGAATCTGAGAGGAGGCACAAATTTCCTTCCACCCAGCGTTCCCCCAAGTCTCCCGATAAAAATGATACCTCACTTGTGTGGGTAGGCCTAGCGCCCGCGACAGGAAATGCCCCAAAGCGCAACGTGGACACATCCCATTTTTTGACAGAAAACAGAGCTGTTTTTTGCAAAGTGCCTACCTGTAGATTTTGGCCTCTAGCTCAGCCGGCACCTAGGGAAACCAACAAAACCTGTGCATTTCTGAAAACTAGAGACCTAGGGGAATCCAAGATGGGGTGACTTGTGGGGCTCTGACCAGGTTCTGTTACCCAGAATCCTTTGCAAACCTCAAAAGTTCGCTAAAAAAACACATGTTCCTCACATTATGGTGACAGCAAGTTCTGGAATCTGAGAGGAGCCACAAATTTCCTTCCACCCAGCGTTCCCCCAAGTCTCCCGATAAAAATGATACCTCACTTGTGTGGGTAGGCCTAGCGCCCGCGACAGGAAATGCCCCAAAGCGCAACGTGGACACATCCCATTTTTTGACAGAAAACAGAGCTGTTTTTTGCAAAGTGCCTACCTGTAGATTTTGGCCTCTAGCTCAGCCGGCACCTAGGGAAACCTACCAAACCTGTGCATTTTCGAAAACTAGAGACCTAGGGGAATCCAAGATGGGGTGACTTGTGGGGCTCTGACCAGGTTCTGTTACCCAGAATCCTTTGCAAACCGCAAAATTTGGCTAAAAAAACACATTTTCTTCACATTATGGTGACAGACAGTTCTGGAATCTGAGAGGAGCCACAAATTTCCTTCCACCCAGCGTTCCCCCAAGTCTCCCGATAAAAATGATACCTCACTTGTGTGGGTAGGCCTAGCGCCCGCGACAGGAAATGCCCCAAAGCGCAACGTGGACACATCCCATTTTTTGAAAGAAAACAGAGCTGTTTTTTGCAAAGTGCCTACCTGTAGATTTTGGCCTCCAGCTCAGCCGGAACCTAGGGAAACCTATCAAACCTGTGCATTTTTTAAAACTAGAGACCTAGGGGAATCCAAGATGGGGTGACTTGTGGGGCTCTGACCAGGTTCTGTTACCCACAATCCTTTGCAAACCTCAAAATTTGGCTAAAAAAACACATTTTCCTCACATTATGGTGACAGAAAGTTCTGGAATCTGAGAGGAGGCACAAATTTCCTTCCACCCAGCGTTCCCCCAAGTCTCCCGATAAAAATGATACCTCACTTGTGTGGGTAGGCCTAGCGCCCGTGACAGGAAATGCCCCAAAGCGCAACGTGGACACATCCCATTTTTTGACAGAAAACAGAGCTGTTTTTTGCAAAGTGCCTACCTGTAGATTTTGGCCTCTAGCTCAGCCGGCACCTAGGGAAACCTACCAAACCTGTGCATTTTCGAAAACTAGAGACCTAGGGGAATCCAAGATGGGGTGACTTGTGGGGCTCTGACCAGGTTCTGTTACCCAGAATCCTTTGCAAACCGCAAAATTTGGCTAAAAAAACACATTTTCTTCACATTATGGTGACAGACAGTTCTGGAATCTGAGAGGAGCCACAAATTTCCTTCCACCCAGCGTTCCCCCAAGTCTCCCGATAAAAATGATACCTCACTTGTGTGGGTAGGCCTAGCGCCCGCGACAGGAAATGCCCCAAAGCGCAACGTGGACACATCCCATTTTTTGAAAGAAAACAGAGCTGTTTTTTGCAAAGTGCCTACCTGTAGATTTTGGCCTCCAGCTCAGCCGGAACCTAGGGAAACCTATCAAACCTGTGCATTTTTTAAAACTAGAGACCTAGGGGAATCCAAGATGGGGTGACTTCTGGGGCTCTGACCAGGTTCTGTTACCCAGAATCCTTTGCAAACCTCAAAAGTTCGCTAAAAAAACACATGTTCCTCACATTATGGTGACAGCAAGTTCTGGAATCTGAGAGGAGCCACAAATTTCCTTCCACCCAGCGTTCCCCCAAGTCTCCTGATAAAAATGATACCTCACTTGTGTGGGTAGGCCTAGCGCCCGCGACAGGAAATGCCCCAAAGCGCAACGTGGACACATCCCATTTTTTGACAGAAAACAGAGCTGTTTTTTGCAAAGTGCCTACCTGTAGATTTTGGCCTCTAGCTCAGCCGGCACTTCGGGAAACCTACCAAATCTGTGCATTGTTGAAAACTAGAGACCTAGGAGAATCCAAGATGGGGTGACTTGTGGGGCTCTGACCAGGTTCTGTTACCCAGAATCCTTTGCAAACCTCAAAATCTGGCTAAAAAAAACACATTTTCCTCACATTATGGTGACAGAAAGTTCTGAAATCTGAGAGGAGCCACAAATTTCCTTCCACCCAGCGTTCCCCCAAGTCTCCCGATAAAAATGATACCTCACTTGTGTGGGTAGGCCTAGCGCCAGCAACAGGAAATGCCCCAAAGCGCAACGTGGACACATCCCATTTTTTGACAGAAAACAGAGCTGTTTTTTGCAAAGTGCCTACTTGTAGATTTTGGCCTCTAGCTCAGCCGGCACCTAGGGAAACCTACCAAACCTGTGCATTTTTGAAAACTAGAGACCTAGGGAAATCCAAGATGGGGTAACTTGTGGGGCTCTGACCAGGTTCTGTTACCCAGAATCCTTTGCAAACCTCAAAATTTGGCTAAAAAAACACATTTTCCTCACATTTCTGTGGCAGAAAGTTACGGAATCTGAGAGGAGGCACAAAGTTCCTTCCACCCAGCATTCCCCCAAGTCTCCCGATAAAAATGATACCTCACTTGTGTGGGTAGGCCTAGCGCCCGCGACCGGAAATGCCCCAAAGCGCAACGTGGACACATCCCATTTTTTGACAGAAAACAGAGCTGTTTTTTGCAAAGTGCCTACCTGTAGATTTTGGCCTCTAGCTCAGCCGACACCTAGGGAAACCTACCAAACCTGTGCATTTTCGAAAACTAGAGACCTAGGGGAATCCAAGATGGGGTGACTTGTGGGGCTCTGATCAGGTTCTGTTACCCAGAATCCTTTGCAAACCGCAAAATTTGGCTAAAAAAACACATTTTCCTCACATTATGGTGACAGAAAGTTCTGGAATCTGAGAGGAGCCACAAATTTCCTTCCAACCAGCGTTCCCCCAAGTCTCCCAATAAAAATGATACCTCACTTGTGTGGGTAGGCCTAGCGCCCGCGACAGGAAATGCCCCAAAGCGCAACGTGGACACATCCCATTTTTTGAAAGAAAACAGAGGTGTTTTTTGCAAAGTGCCTACCTGTAGATTTTGCCCTCCACCTCAGCCGGAACCTAGGGAAACCTATCAAACCTGTGCATTTTTGAAAACTAGAGACCTAGGGGAATCCAAGATGGGGTGACTTGTGGGGCTCTGACCAGGTTCTGTTACCCAGAATCCTTTGCAAACCTCAAAATTTGGCTAAAAAAACACATTTTCCTCACATTATGGTGACAGAAAGTTCTGGAATCAGAGAGGAGGCACAAATTTCCTTCCACCCAGCGTTCCCCCAAGTCTCCCGATAAAAATGATACCTCACTTGTGTGGGTAGGCCTAGTGCCCGCGACAGGAAATGCCCCAAAGCGCAGCGTGGACACATCCCATTTTTTGACAGAAAACAGAGCTGTTTTTTGCAAAGTGCCTACCTGTAGATTTTGGCCTAGCTCAGCCGACATCTAGGGAAACCTACCAAACCTGTGCATTTTCGAAAACTAGAGACCTAGGGGAATCCAAGATGGGGTGACTTGTGGGGCTCTGACCAGGTTCTGTTACCCAGAATCATTTGCAAACCTCAACATTTGGCTAAAAAAACAAATTTTCCTCACATTTCTGTGGTAGAAAGTTCTGGAATCTGAGAGGAGCCACAAATTTACTTCCACCCAGCGTTCCCCCAAGTCTCCCGTTAAAAATGGTACCTCACTTGTGTGGGTAGGCCTAGCTCCCGCGACAGGAAATGCCCCAAAGCGCAACGTGGACGCATCCCATTTTTTGACAGAAAAGAGAGCTGTTTTTTGCAAAATGCCTACCTGTAGATTTTGGCCTCTAGCTCAGCCGGCACCTAGGGAAACCTACCAAACCTGTGCATTCATGAAAACTAGAGACCTAGGGGAATCCATGATGGGGTGACTTGTGGGGCTCTGACCAGGTTCTGTTACCCAGAATCCTTTGCAAACCTCAAAATATGGCTAAAAAAGCAAATTTTCCTCACATTATGGTGACAGAAAGTTCTGGAATCTGAGAGGGGGCACAAATTTCCTTCCAACCAGCGTTCCCCCAAGTCTCCCGATAAAAATGATACCTCACTTGTGTGGGTAGGCCTAGCGCCCGCGACAGGAAATTCCCCAAAGCGCAACGTGGACACATCCCATTTTTTGAAAGAAAACAGAGGTGTTTTTTGCAAAGTGCCTACCTGTAGATTTTGGCCTCCAGCTCAGCCGGAACCTAGGGAAACCTATCAAACCTGTGCATTTTTGAAAACTAGAGACCTAGGGGAATCCAAGATGGGGTGACTTGTGGGGCTCTGACCAGGTTCTGTTACCCAGAATCCTTTGCAAACCTCAAAATTTGGCTAAAAAAACACATGTTCCTCACCTTATGGTGACAGCAAGTTCTGCAATCTGAGAGCAGGCACAAATTTCCTTCCACCCAGCGTTCCCCCAAGTCTCCCGATAAAAATGATACCTCACTTGTGTGGGTAGGCCTAGCGCCCGCGACAGGAAATGCCCCAAAGCGCAACGTGGACACATCCCATTTTTTGACAGAAAACAGAGCTGTTTTTTGCAAAGTGCCTACCTGTAGATTTTGGCCTCTAGCTCAGCCGGCACCTAGGGAAACCTACCAAACCTGTGCATTTTCGAAAACTAGAGACCTAGGGGAATCCAAGATGGGGTGACTTGTGGGGCTCTGATCAGGTTCTGTTACCCAGAATCCTTTGCAAACCGCAAAATTTGGCTAAAAAAACACATTTTCCTCACATTATGGTGACAGAAAGTTCTGGAATCTGAGAGGAGCCACAAATTTCCTTCCAACCAGCGTTCCCCCAAGTCTCCCGATAAAAATGATACCTCACTTGTGTGGGTAGGCCTAGCGCCCGCGACAGGAAATGCCCCAAAGCGCAACGTGGACACATCCCATTTTTTGAAAGAAAACAGAGGTGTTTTTTGCAAAGTGCCTACCTGTAGATTTTGCCCTCCACCTCAGCCGGAACCTAGGGAAACCTATCAAACCTGTGCATTTTTGAAAACTAGAGACCTAGGGGAATCCAAGATGAGGTGACTTGTGGGGCTCTGACCAGGTTCTGTTACCCAGAATCCTTTGCAAACCTCAAAATTTGGCTAAAAAAACACATTTTCCTCACATTATGGTGACAGAAAGTTCTGGAATCTGAGAGGAGGCACAAATTTCCTTCCACCCATCGTTCCCCCAAGTCACCCGATAAAAATGATACCTCACTTGTGTGGGTAGGCCTAGTGCCCGCGACAGGAAATGCCCCAAAGCGCAACGTGGACACATCCCATTTTTTGAAAGAAAACAGAGCTGTTTTTTGCAAAGTGCCTACCTGTAGATTTTGGCCTCCAGCTCAGCCGGAACCTAGGGAAACCTATCAAACCTGTGCATTTTTTAAAACTAGAGACCTAGGGGAATCCAAGATGGGGTGACTTGTGGGGCTCTGACCAGGTTCTGTTACCCAGAATCCTTTGCAAACCTCAAAAGTTCGCTAAAAAAACACATGTTCCTCACATTATGGTGACAGCAAGTTCTGGAATCTGAGAGGAGCCACAAATTTCCTTCCACCCAGCGTTCCCCCAAGTCTCCTGATAAAAATGATACCTCACTTGTGTGGGTAGGCCTAGCGCCCGCGACAGGAAATGCCCCAAAGCGCAACGTGGACACATCCCATTTTTTGACAGAAAACAGAGCTGTTTTTTGCAAAGTGCCTACCTGTAGATTTTGGCCTCTAGCTCAGCCGGCACCTAGGGAAACCTACCAAACCTGTGCATTTTTTAAAACTAGAGACCTAGGGGAATCCAAGATGGGGTGACTTGTGGGGCTCTGACCAGGTTCTGTTACCCAGAATCCTTTGCAAACCGCAAAATGTGGCTAAAAAAACACATTTTCCTCACATTATGGTGACAGAAAGTTCTGGAATCTGAGAGGAGCCACAAATTTCCTTCCAACCAGAGTTCCCCCAAGTCTCCTGATAAAAATGATACCTCACTTGTGTGGGTAGGCCTAGCGCCCGCGACAGGGGATGCCCCAAAGCGCAACGTGGACACATCCCAATTTTTGAAAGAAAACAGAGCTGTTTTTTGCAAAGTGCCTACCTGTAGATTTTGGCCTCTAGCTCAGCCGGCACTTCGGGAAACCTACCAAATCTGTGCATTGTTGAAAACTAGAGACCTAGGAGAATCCAAGATGGGGTGACTTCTGGGGCTCTGACCAGGTTCTGTTACCCAGAATCCTTTGCAAACCTCAAAATCTGGCTAAAAAAAACACATTTTCCTCACATTATGGTGACAGAAAGTTCTGAAATCTGAGAGGAGCCACAAATTTCCTTCCACCCAGCGTTCCCCCAAGTCTCCCGATAAAAATGATACCTCACTTGTGTGGGTAGGCCTAGCGCCAGCAACAGGAAATGCCCCAAAGCGCAACGTGGACACATCCCATTTTTTGACAGAAAACAGAGCTGTTTTTTGCAAAGTGCCTACTTGTAGATTTTGGCCTCTAGCTCAGCCGGCACCTAGGGAAACCTACCAAACCTGTGCATTTTTGAAAACTAGAGACCTAGGGAAATCCAAGATGGGGTAACTTGTGGGGCTCTGACCAGGTTCTGTTACCCAGAATCCTTTGCAAACCTCAAAATTTGGCTAAAAAAACACATTTTCCTCACATTTCTGTGGCAGAAAGTTACGGAATCTGAGAGGAGGCACAAAGTTCCTTCCACCCAGCATTCCCCCAAGTCTCCCGATAAAAATGATACCTCACTTGTGTGGGTAGGCCTAGCGCCCGCGACAGGAAATGCCCCAAAGCGCAACGTGGACACATCCCATTTTTTGACAGAAAACAGAGCTGTTTTTTGCAAAGTGCCTACCTGTAGATTTTGGCCTCTAGCTCAGCCGACACCTAGGGAAACCTACCAAACCTGTGCATTTTCGAAAACTAGAGACCTAGGGGAATCCAAGATGGGGTGACTTGTGGGGCTCTGATCAGGTTCTGTTACCCAGAATCCTTTGCAAACCGCAAAATTTGGCTAAAAAAACACATTTTCCTCACATTATGGTGACAGAAAGTTCTGGAATCTGAGAGGAGCCACAAATTTCCTTCCAACCAGCGTTCCCCCAAGTCTCCCAATAAAAATGATACCTCACTTGTGTGGGTAGGCCTAGCGCCCGCGACAGGAAATGCCCCAAAGCGCAACGTGGACACATCCCATTTTTTGAAAGAAAACAGAGGTGTTTTTTGCAAAGTGCCTACCTGTAGATTTTGCCCTCCACCTCAGCCGGAACCTAGGGAAACCTATCAAACCTGTGCATTTTTGAAAACTAGAGACCTAGGGGAATCCAAGATGGGGTGACTTGTGGGGCTCTGACCAGGTTCTGTTACCCAGAATCCTTTGCAAACCTCAAAATTTGGCTAAAAAAACACATTTTCCTCACATTATGGTGACAGAAAGTTCTGGAATCAGAGAGGAGGCACAAATTTCCTTCCACCCAGCGTTCCCCCAAGTCTCCCGATAAAAATGATACCTCACTTGTGTGGGTAGGCCTAGTGCCCGCGACAGGAAATGCCCCAAAGCGCAGCGTGGACACATCCCATTTTTTGACAGAAAACAGAGCTGTTTTTTGCAAAGTGCCTACCTGTAGATTTTGGCCTAGCTCAGCCGACACCTAGGGAAACCTACCAAACCTGTGCATTTTCGAAAACTAGAGACCTAGGGGAATCCAAGATGGGGTGACTTGTGGGGCTCTGACCAGGTTCTGTTACCCAGAATCATTTGCAAACCTCAAAATTTGGCTAAAAAAACAAATTTTCCTCACATTTCTGTGGTAGAAAGTTCTGGAATCTGAGAGGAGCCACAAATTTACTTCCACCCAGCGTTCCCCCAAGTCTCCCGATAAAAATGGTACCTCACTTGTGTGGGTAGGCCTAGCTCCCGCGACAGGAAATGCCCCAAAGCGCAACGTGGACGCATCCCATTTTTTGACAGAAAACAGAGCTGTTTTTTGCAAAATGCCTACCTGTAGATTTTGGCCTCTAGCTCAGCCGGCACCTAGGGAAACCTACCAAACCTGTGCATTCATGAAAACTAGAGACCTAGGGGAATCCATGATGGGGTGACTTGTGGGGCTCTGACCAGGTTCTGTTACCCAGAATCCTTTGCAAACCTCAAAATATGGCTAAAAAACCAAATTTTCCTCACATTATGGTGACAGAAAGTTCTGGAATCTGAGAGGGGGCACAAATTTCCTTCCAACCAGCGTTCCCCCAAGTCTCCCGATAAAAATGATACCTCACTTGTGTGGGTAGGCCTAGCGCCCGCGACAGGAATGTCCCCAAAGCGCAACGTGGACACATCCCATTTTTTGAAAGAAAACAGAGGTGTTTTTTGCAAAGTGCCTACCTGTAGATTTTGGCCTCCAGCTCAGCCGGAACCTAGGGAAACCTATCAAACCTGTGCATTTTTTAAAACTAGAGACCTAGGGGAATCCAAGATGGGGTGACTTGTGGGGCTCTGACCAGGTTCTGTTACCCAGAATCCTTTGCAAACCTCAAAATTTGGCTAAAAAAACACATGTTCCTCACCTTATGGTGACAGCAAGTTCTGCAATCTGAGAGCAGGCACAAATTTCCTTCCACCCAGCGTTCCCCCAAGTCTCCCGATAAAAATGATACCTCACTTGTGTGGGTAGGCCTAGCGCCCGCGACAGGAAATGCCCCAAAGCGCAACGTGGACACATCCCATTTTTTGACAGAAAACAGAGCTGTTTTTTGCAAAGTGCCTACCTGTAGATTTTGGCCTCTAGCTCAGCCGGCACCTAGGGAAACCTACCAAACCTGTGCATTTTCGAAAACTAGAGACCTAGGGGAATCGAAGATGTTGTGACTTGTGGGGCTCTGACCAGGTTCTGTTACCCAGAATCCTTTGCAAACCTCAAAATTTGGCTAAAAAAACACATGTTCCTCACATTATGGTGACCGAAAGTTCTGGAATTTGAGAGGACCCACAAATTTCCTTCCACCCAGCGTTCCCCCAAGTCTCCTGATAAAAATGATACCTCACTTGTGTGGGTAGGCCTAGCGCCCGCGACAGGAAATGCCCCAAAGCGCAATGTGGACACATCCCATTTTTTGACAGAAAACAGAGGTGTTTTTTGCAAAGTGCCTACCTGTAGATTTTGGCCTCCAGCTCAGCCGGAACCTAGGGAAACCTATCAAACCTGTGCATTTTTGAAAACTAGAGACCTAGGGGAATCCAAGATGGGGTGACTTGTGGGGCTCTGACCAGGTTCTGTTACCCAGAATCCTTTGCAAACCTCAAAATTTGGCTAAAAAAACACATTTTCCTCACGTTATGGTGACAGAAAGTTCTGGAATCTGAGAGGAGGCACAAATTTCCTTCCACCCAGCGTTCCCCCAAGTCTCCCGATAAAAATGATACCTCACTTGTGTGGGTAGGCCTAGTGCCCGCGACATGAAATGCCCCAAAGCGCAACGTGGACACATCCCATTTTTTGACAGAAAACAGAGCTGTTTTTTGCAAAGTGCCTACCTGTAGATTTTGGCCTCTAGCTCAGCCGGCATCTAGGGAAACCTACCAAACCTGTGCATTTTTGAAAACTAGAGACCTAGGGGAATCCAAGATGGGGTGACTTGTGGGGCTCTGACCAGGTTCTGTTACCCAGAATCCTTTGCAAACCTCAAAATGTAGCTAAAAAAACACATGTCCTCACATTATGGTGACAGAAAGTTCTGGAATCTGAGAGGAGCCACAAATTTCCTTCCACCCAGCGTTCCCCCAAGTCTCCCGATAAAAAGATACCTCACTTGTGTGGGTAGGCCTAGTGCCCGCGACAGGAAATGCCCCAAAGCGCAACGTGGACACATCCCATTTTTTGACAGAAAACAGAGCTGTTTTTTGCAAAGTGCCTACCTGTAGATTTTGGCCTCCAGCTCAGCCGGAACCTAGGGAAACCTATCAAACCTGTGCATTTTTGAAAACTAGAGACCTAGGGGAATCCAAGATGGGGTGACTTGTGGGGCTCTGACCAGGTTCTGTTACCCAGAATCCTTTGCAAACCTCAAAATTTGGCTAAAAAAACACATGTTCCTCACCTTATGGTGACAGCAAGTTCTGCAATCTGAGAGCAGGCACAAATTTCCTTCCACCCAGCGTTCCCCCAAGTCTCCCGATAAAAATGATACCTCACTTGTGTGGGTAGGCCTAGCGCCCGCGACAGGAAATGCCCCAAAGCGCAACGTGGACACATCCCATTTTTTGACAGAAAACAGAGCTGTTTTTTGCAAAGTGCCTACCTGTAGATTTTGGCCTCTAGCTCAGCCGGCACCTAGGGAAACCTACCAAACCTGTGCATTTTCGAAAACTAGAGACCTAGGGGAATCGAAGATGTTGTGACTTGTGGGGCTCTGACCAGGTTCTGTTACCCAGAATCCTTTGCAAACCTCAAAATTTGGCTAAAAAAACACATGTTCCTCACATTATGGTGACCGAAAGTTCTGGAATTTGAGAGGACCCACAAATTTCCTTCCACCCAGCGTTCCCCCAAGTCTCCTGATAAAAATGATACCTCACTTGTGTGGGTAGGCCTAGCGCCCGCGACAGGAAATGCCCCAAAGCGCAATGTGGACACATCCCATTTTTTGACAGAAAACAGAGGTGTTTTTTGCAAAGTGCCTACCTGTAGATTTTGGCCTCCAGCTCAGCCGGAACCTAGGGAAACCTATCAAACCTGTGCATTTTTGAAAACTAGAGACCTAGGGGAATCCAAGATGGGGTGACTTGTGGGGCTCTGACCAGGTTCTGTTACCCAGAATCCTTTGCAAACCTCAAAATTTGGCTAAAAAAACACATTTTCCTCACGTTATGGTGACAGAAAGTTCTGGAATCTGAGAGGAGGCACAAATTTCCTTCCACCCAGCGTTCCCCCAAGTCTCCCGATAAAAATGATACCTCACTTGTGTGGGTAGGCCTAGTGCCCGCGACATGAAATGCCCCAAAGCGCAACGTGGACACATCCCATTTTTTGACAGAAAACAGAGCTGTTTTTTGCAAAGTGCCTACCTGTAGATTTTGGCCTCTAGCTCAGCCGGCATCTAGGGAAACCTACCAAACCTGTGCATTTTTGAAAACTAGAGACCTAGGGGAATCCAAGATGGGGTGACTTGTGGGGCTCTGACCAGGTTCTGTTACCCAGAATCCTTTGCAAACCTCAAAATGTAGCTAAAAAAACACATGTCCTCACATTATGGTGACAGAAAGTTCTGGAATCTGAGAGGAGCCACAAATTTCCTTCCACCCAGCGTTCCCCCAAGTCTCCCGATAAAAAGATACCTCACTTGTGTGGGTAGGCCTAGTGCCCGCGACAGGAAATGCCCCAAAGCGCAACGTGGACACATCCCATTTTTTGACAGAAAACAGAGCTGTTTTTTGCAAAATGCCTACCTGTAGATTTTGGCCTCTAGCTCAGCCGGCACCTAGGGAAACCTACCAAACCTGTGCATTTCTGAAAACTAGAGACCTAGGGGAATCCAAGATGGGGTAACTTGTGGGGCTCTGACCAGGTTCTGTTACCCAGAATCCTTTGCAAACCTCAAAATTTGGCTAAAAAAACACATTTTCCTCACATTATGGTGACAGAAAGTTCTGGAATCTGTGAGGAGCCACAAATTTACTTCCACCCAGCGTTCCCCCAAGTCTCCCGATAAAAATGATACCTCACTTGTGTGGGTAGGCCTAGCTCCCGCGACAGGAAATGCCCCAAAGTGCAACGTGGACACATCCCATTTTTTGAAAGAAAACAGAGGTGTTTTTTTGCAAAGTGCTTACCTGTAGATTTTGGCCTCTAGCTCAGCCGGCACCTAGGGAAACCTACCAAACCTGTGCATTTTTGAAAACTAGAGACCTAGGGGAATCCAAGATGGGGTGACTTGTGGGGCTCTGACCAGGTTCTGTTACCCAGAATCCTTTGCAAACCTCAAGATTTGGCTAAAAAAACACATTTTCCTCACATTATGGTGACAGAAAGTTCTGGAATCTGAGAGGAGGCACAAATTTCCTTCCACCCAGCGTTCCCCCAAGTCTCCCGATAAAAATGATACCTCACTTGGGTGGGTAGGCCTAGCGCCCGCGACAGGAAATGCCCCAAAGCGCAACGTGGACACATCCCATTTTTTGACAGAAAACAGAGCTGTTTTTTGCAAAGTGCCTACCTGTAGATTTTGGCCTCTAGCTCAGCCGGGACCTAGGGAAACCTACCAAACCTGTGCATTTTTTAAAACTAGAGACCTAGGGGAATCCAAGATGGGGTGACTTGTGGGGCTCTGACCAGGTTCTGTTACCCAGAATCCTTTGCAAACCTCAACATTTTGCTAAAAAAACACATGTTCCTCACATTATGGTGACAGAAAGTTCTGGAATCTGAGAGGAGCCACACATTTCCTTCCACCCAGCGTTCCCCCAAGTCTCCTGATAAAAATGATACCTCACTTGTGTGGGTAGGCCTAGCGCCCGCGACAGGAAATGCCCCAAAGCGCAACGTGGACACATCCCATTTTTTGAAAGAAAACAGAGCTGTTTTTTGCAAAGTGCCTACCTGTAGATTTTGGCCTCTAGCTCAGCCGGCACCTAGGGAAACCTACCAAATCTGTGCATTTTTGAAAACTAGAGACCTAGGGGAATCCAAGATGGGGTGACTTCTGGGGCTCTGACCAGGTTCTGTTACCCAGAATCCTTTGCAAACCTCAAAATCTGGCTAAAAAAATACATTTTCCTCACATTATGGTGACAGAAAGTTCTGCAATCTGTGAGGAGCCACAAATTTTCTTCCACCCAGCGTTCCCCCAAGTCTCCCGATAAAAATGATACCTCACTTGTGTGGGTAGGCCTAGCGCCCGCGACAGGAAATGCCCCAAAGCGCAACGTGGACACATCCCATTTTTTGAAAGAAAACAGAGCTGTTTTTTGCAAAGTGCCTACCTGTAGATTTTGGCCTCTAGCTCAGCCGGCACCTAGGGAAACCTATCAAACTTGTGCATTTTTGAAAACTAGAGACCTAGGGGAATCCAAGATGGGGTGACTTGTGGGGCTCTGACCAGGTTCTGTTACCCAGAATCCTTTGCAAACCTCAAAATTTGGCTAAAAAAACACATGTTCCTCACATTATGGTGACAGAAAGTTCTGGAATCTGTGAGGAGCCACAAATTTACTTATACCCAGCGTTCCCCCAAGTCTCCCGATAAAAATGATACCTCACTTGTGTGGGTAGGCCTAGCGCCCGCGACAGGAAATGCCCCAAAGCGCAACGTGGACACATCCCATTTTTTGAAAGAAAACAGCTGTTTTTTGCAAAGTGCCTACCTGTAGATTTTGGCCTCTAGCTCAGCCGGAACCTAGGGAAACCTATCAAACCTGTGCATTTTTGAAAACTAGAGACCTAGGGGAATCCAAGATGGGGTGACTTGTGGGGCTCTGACCAGGTTCTGTTACCCAGAATATTTTGCAAACCTCAAAATTTGGCTAAAAAAACACATGTTCCTCACATTATGGTGACAGAAAGTTCTGGAATCTGTGAGGAGCCACAAATTTACTACCACCCAGCGTTCCCCCAAGTCTCCCGATAAAAATGATACCTCACTTGTGTGGGTAGGCCTAGTGCCCGCGACAGGAAATGCCCCAAAGTGCAACGTGGACACATCCCATTTTTTGAAAGAAAACAGAGCTGTTTTTTGCAAAGTGCCTACCTGTAGATTTTGGCCTCTAGCTCAGCCGGCACCTAGGGAAACCTACCAAACCTGTGCATTTCTGAAAACTAGAGACCTAGGGGAATCCAAGATGGGGTAACTTGTGGGGCTCTGACCAGGTTCGGTTACCCAGAATCCTTTGCAAACCTCAAAATTTGGCTAAAAAAACACATTTTCCTCACATTATGGTGACAGAAAGTTCTGGAATCTGAGAGGAGGCACAAATTTCCTTCCACCCAGCGTTCCCCCAAGTCTCCCGATAAAAATGATACCTCACTTGGGTGGGTAGGCCTAGCGCCCGCGACAGGAAATGCCCCAAAGCGCAACGTGGACACATCCCATTTTTTGACAGAAAACAGAGCTGTTTTTTGCAAAGTGCCTACCTGTAGATTTTGGCCTCTAGCTCAGCCGGGACCTAGGGAAACCTACCAAACCTGTGCATTTTTTAAAACTAGAGACCTAGGGGAATCCAAGATGGGGTGACTTGTGGGGCTCTGACCAGGTTCTGTTACCCAGAATCCTTTGCAAACCTCAACATTTTGCTAAAAAAACACATGTTCCTCACATTATGGTGACAGCAAGTTCTGCAATCTGAGAGAAGCCACAAATTTCCTTCCACCCAGCGTTCCCCCAAGTCTCCTGATAAAAATGATACCTCACTTGTGTGGGTAGGCCTAGCGCCCGCGACAGGAAATGCCCCAAAGCGCAACGTGGACACATCCCATTTTTTGAACGAAAACAGAGGTGTTTTTTGCAAAGTGCCTACCTGTAGATTTTGGCCTCCAGCTCAGCCGGAACCTAGGGAAACCTATCAAACCTGTGCATTTTTTAAAACTAGAGACCTAGGGGAATCCAAGATGGGGTGACCTGTGGGGCTCTGACCAGGTTCTGTTACCCAGAATCCTTTGCAAACCTCAAAATTTGGCTAAAAAAACACATGTTCCTCACATTATGGTGACAGAAAGTTCTGGAATCTGAGAGGAGCCACACATTTCCTTCCACCCAGCGTTCCCCCAAGTCTCCTGATAAAAATGATACCTCACTTGTGTGGGTAGGCCTAGCGCCCGCGACAGGAAATGCCCCAAAGCGCAACGTGGGCACATCCCATTTTTTGAAAGAAAACAGAGCTGTTTTTTGCAAAGTGCCTACCTGTAGATTTTGGCCTCTAGCTCAGCCGGCACCTAGGGAAACCTACCAAATCTGTGCATTTTTGAAAACTAGAGACCTAGGGGAATCCAAGATGGGGTGACTTCTGGGGCTCTGACCAGGTTCTGTTACCCAGAATCCTTTGCAAACCTCAAAATCTGGCTAAAAAAACACATTTTCCTCACATTATGGTGACAGAAAGTTCTGAAATCTGAGAGGAGCCACAAATTTTCTTCCACCCAGCGTTCCCCCAAGTCTTCCGATAAAAATGATACCTCACTTGTGTGGGTAGGCCTAGCGCCCGCAACAGGAAATGCCCCAAAGCGCAACGTGGACACATCCCATTTTTTGAAAGAAAACAGAGCTGTTTTTTGCAAAGTGCCTACCTGTAGATTTTGTCCTCTAGCTCAGCCGGCACCTAGGGAAACCTACCAAACCTGTGCATTTTTTAAAACTAGAGACCTAGGGGAATCCAAGATGGGGTGACCTGTGGGGCTCTGACCAGGTTCTGTTACCCAGAATCCTTTGCAAACCTCAAAATTTGGCTAAAAAAACACATGTTCCTCACATTATGGTGACAGAAAGTTCTGGAATCTGAGAGGAGCCACACATTTCCTTCCACCCAGCGTTCCCCCAAGTCTCCTGATAAAAATGATACCTCACTTGTGTGGGTAGGCCTAGCGCCCGCAACAGGAAATGCCCCAAAGCGCAACGTGGACACATCCCATTTTTTGAAAGAAAACAGAGCTGTTTTTTGCAAAGTGCCTACCTGTAGATTTTGGCCTCTAGCTCAGCCGGCACCTAGGGAAACCTGCCAAATCTGTGCATTTTTGAAAACTAGAGACCTAGGGGAATCCAAGATGGGGTGACTTCTGGGGCTCTGACCAGGTTCTGTTACCCAGAATCCTTTGCAAACCTCAAAATCTGGCTGAAAAAACACATTTTCCTCACATTATGGTGACAGAAAGTTCTGAAATCTGAGAGGAGCCACAAATTTTCTTCCACCCAGCGTTCCCCCAAGTCTTCCGATAAAAATGATACCTCACTTGTGTGGGTAGGCCTAGCGCCCGCAACAGGAAATGCCCCAAAGCGCAACGTGGACACATCCCATTTTTTGAAAGAAAACAGAGCTGTTTTTTGCAAAGTGCCTACCTGTAGATTTTGTCCTCTAGCTCAGCCGGCACCTAGGGAAACCTACCAAACCTCTGCATTTTTGAAAACTAGAGACCTAGGGGAATCCAAGATGGGGTAACTTGTGGGGCTCTGACCAGGTTCTGTTACCCAGAATCCTTTGCAAACCTCAAAATTTGGCTAAAAAAACACATTATGGTGACAGAAAGTTCTGCAATCTGAGAGGAGGCACAAATTTCCCTCCACCCAGCGTTCCCCCAAGTCTCCCGATAAAAATGATACCTCACTTGTGTGGGTAGGCCTAGCGCCCGCGACAGGAAATGCCCCAAAGCGCAACGTGGATACATCCCATTTTTTGACAGAAAATAGAGCTCTTTTTTGCAAAGTGCCTACCTGTAGATTTTGGCCTCTAGCTCAGCCGGCACCTAGGGAAACCTACCAAGCCTGTGCAATTTTGAAAACTAGAGACCTAGGGGAATCCAAGATGGGGTGACTTGTGGGGCTCTGACCAGATTCTGTTACCCAGAATCCTTTGCAAACCTCAAAATTTGGCTAAAAAAACACATGTTCCTCACATTATGGTGACAGAAAGTTCTGGAATCTGAGAGGAGCCACAAATTTCCTTCCAGCCAGCGTTCCCCCAAGTCTCCCGACAAAATTGATACCTCACTTGTGTGCGTAGGCCTAGCGCCCGCGACAGGAAATGCCCCAGAGCGCAACGTTGATACATCCCATTTTTTGACAGAAAACAGAGCTGTTTTTTGCAAAGTGCCTACCTGTAGATTTTGGCCTCCAGCTCAGCCGGAACCTAGGGAAACCTATCAAACCTGTGCATTTTTGAAAACTAGAGACCTAGGGGAATCCAAGATGGGGTGACTTGTGGGGCTCTGACCAGGTTCTGTTACCCAGAATCCTTTGCAAACCTCAGAATTTGGCTAAAAAAACACATTTTCCTCACATTATGGTGACAGAAAGTTCTGGAATCTGAGAGGAGGCACAAATTTCCTTCCACCCAGCGTTCCCCCAAGTCACCCGATAAAAATGATACCTCACTTGTGTGGGTAGGCCTAGTGCCCGCGACAGGAAATGCCCCAAAGCGCAACGTGGACACATCCCATTTTTTGACAGAAACAGAGCTGTTTTTTGCAGAGTGCCTACCTGTAGATTTTGGCCTCTAGCTCAGCCGGCATCTAGGGAAACCTACCAAACCTGTGCATTTTTTAAAACTAGAGACCTAGGGGAATCCAAGATGGGGTGACTTGTGGGGCTCTGACCAGGTTCTGTTACCCAGAATCCTTTGCAAACCTCAAAATTTGGCTAAAAAAACACATGTTCCTCACATTATGGTGACAGAAAGTTCTGGAATCTGAGAGGAGCCACACATTTCCTTCCACCCAGCGTTCCCCCAAGTCTCTTGATAAAAATGATACCTCACTTGTGTGGGTAGGCCTAGCGCCCGCGACAGGAAATGCCCCAAAGCGCAACGTGGACACATCCCATTTTTTGAAAGAAAACAGAGCTGTTTTTTGCAAAGTGCCTACCTGTAGATTTTGGCCTCTAGCTCAGCCGGCACCTAGGGAAACCTACCAAATCTGTGCATTTTTGAAAACTAGAGACCTAGGGGAATCCAAGATGGGGTGACTTCTGGGGCTCTGACCAGGTTCTGTTACCCAGAATCCTTTGCAAACCTCAAAATCTGGCTAAAAAAACACATTTTCCTCACATTATGGTGACAGAAAGTTCTGCAATCTGAGAGGAGCCACAAATTTCCTTCCACCCAGCGTTCCCCCAAGTCTCCCGATAAAAATGATACCTCACTTGTGTGGGTAGGCCTAGCGCCCGCGACAGGAAATGCCCCAAAGCGCAACGTGGATACATCCCATTTTTTGACAGAAAACAGAGCTGTTTTTTGCAAAGTGCCTACCTGTAGATTTTGGCCTCTAGCTCAGCCGGCACCTGGGGAAACCTACCAAACCTGTGCATTTTCGAAAACTAGAGACCTAGGGGAATCCAAGATGGGGTGACTTGTGGGGCTCTGACCAGGTTCTGTTACCCAGAATCCTTTGCAAACCGCAAAATTTTGCTAAAAAAAACATGTTCCTCACATTATGGTGACAGCAAGTTCTGCAATCTGAGAGGAGCCACAAATTTCCTTCCACCCAGCGTTCCCCCAAGTCTCCCGATAAATATGATACCTCACTTGTGTGGGTAGGCCTAGCGCCCGCGACAGGAAATGCCCCAAAGCGCAACATGGACACATCCCATTTTTTGACAGAAAATAGAGCTGTTTTTTGCAAAGTGCCTACCTGTAGATTTTGGCCTCTAGCTCAGCCGGCACCTAGGGAAACCTACCAAGCCTGTGCAATTTTGAAAACTAGAGACCTAGGGGAATCCAAGATGGGGTGACTTGTGGGGCTCTGACCAGGTTCTGTTACCCAGAATCCTTTGCAAACCTCAAAATTTGGCTAAAAAAACACATGTTCCTCACATTATGGTGACAGAAAGTTCTGGAATCTGAGAGGAGCCACAAATTTCCTTCCACCCAGCGTTCCCCCAAGTCTCCTGATAAAAATGATACCTCACTTGTGTGGGTAGGCCTAGCGCCCGCGACAGGAAATGCCCCAAAGCGCAACGTGGACACATCCCATTTTTTGAACGAAAACAGAGGTGTTTTTTGCAAAGTGCCTACCTGTAGATTTTGGCCTCCAGCTCAGCCGGAACCTAGGGAAACCTATCAAACCTGTGCATTTTTTAAAACTAGAGACCTAGGGGAATCCAAGATGGGGTGACCTGTGGGGCTCTGACCAGGTTCTGTTACCCAGAATCCTTTGCAAACCTCAAAATTTGGCTAAAAAAACACATGTTCCTCACATTATGGTGACAGAAAGTTCTGGAATCTGAGAGGAGCCACACATTTCCTTCCACCCAGCGTTCCCCCAAGTCTCCTGATAAAAATGATACCTCACTTGTGTGGGTAGGCCTAGCGCCCGCGACAGGAAATGCCCCAAAGCGCAACGTGGACACATCCCATTTTTTGAAAGAAAACAGAGCTGTTTTTTGCAAAGTGCCTACCTGTAGATTTTGGCCTCTAGCTCAGCCGGCACCTAGGGAAACCTACCAAATCTGTGCATTTTTGAAAACTAGAGACCTAGGGGAATCCAAGATGGGGTGACTTCTGGGGCTCTGACCAGGTTCTGTTACCCAGAATCCTTTGCAAACCTCAAAATCTGGCTAAAAAAACACATTTTCCTCACATTATGGTGACAGAAAGTTCTGAAATCTGAGAGGAGCCACAAATTTTCTTCCACCCAGCGTTCCCCCAAGTCTTCCGATAAAAATGATACCTCACTTGTGTGGGTAGGCCTAGCGCCCGCAACAGGAAATGCCCCAAAGCGCAACGTGGACACATCCCATTTTTTGAAAGAAAACAGAGCTGTTTTTTGCAAAGTGCCTACCTGTAGATTTTGTCCTCTAGCTCAGCCGGCACCTAGGGAAACCTACCAAACCTGTGCATTTTTTAAAACTAGAGACCTAGGGGAATCCAAGATGGGGTGACCTGTGGGGCTCTGACCAGGTTCTGTTACCCAGAATCCTTTGCAAACCTCAAAATTTGGCTAAAAAAACACATGTTCCTCACATTATGGTGACAGAAAGTTCTGGAATCTGAGAGGAGCCACACATTTCCTTCCACCCAGCGTTCCCCCAAGTCTCCTGATAAAAATGATACCTCACTTGTGTGGGTAGGCCTAGCGCCCGCGACAGGAAATGCCCCAAAGCGCAACGTGGACACATCCCATTTTTTTAAAGAAAACAGAGCTGTTTTTTGCAAAGTGCCTACCTGTAGATTTTGGCCTCTAGCTCAGCCGGCACCTAGGGAAACCTGCCAAATCTGTGCATTTTTGAAAACTAGAGACCTAGGGGAATCCAAGATGGGGTGACTTCTGGGGCTCTGACCAGGTTCTGTTACCCAGAATCCTTTGCAAACCTCAAAATCTGGCTAAAAAAACACATTTTCCTCACATTATGGTGACAGAAAGTTCTGAAATCTGAGAGGAGCCACAAATTTTCTTCCACCCAGCGTTCCCCCAAGTCTTCCGATAAAAATGATACCTCACTTGTGTGGGTAGGCCTAGCGCCCGCAACAGGAAATGCCCCAAAGCGCAACGTGGACACATCCCATTTTTTGAAAGAAAACAGAGCTGTTTTTTGCAAAGTGCCTACCTGTAGATTTTGTCCTCTAGCTCAGCCGGCACCTAGGGAAACCTACCAAACCTGTGCATTTTTTAAAACTAGAGACCTAGGGGAATCCAAGATGGGGTGACCTGTGGGGCTCTGACCAGGTTCTGTTACCCAGAATCCTTTGCAAACCTCAAAATTTGGCTAAAAAAACACATGTTCCTCACATTATGGTGACAGAAAGTTCTGGAATCTGAGAGGAGCCACACATTTCCTTCCACCCAGCGTTCCCCCAAGTCTCCTGATAAAAATGATACCTCACTTGTGTGGGTAGGCCTAGCGCCCGCGACAGGAAATGCCCCAAAGCGCAACGTGGACACATCCCATTTTTTTAAAGAAAACAGAGCTGTTTTTTGCAAAGTGCCTACCTGTAGATTTTGGCCTCTAGCTCAGCCGGCACCTAGGGAAACCTGCCAAATCTGTGCATTTTTGAAAACTAGAGACCTAGGGGAATCCAAGATGGGGTGACTTCTGGGGCTCTGACCAGGTTCTGTTACCCAGAATCCTTTGCAAACCTCAAAATCTGGCTGAAAAAACACATTTTCCTCACATTATGGTGACAGAAAGTTCTGGAATCTGAGAGGAGCCACACATTTCCTTCCACCCAGCGTTCCCCCAAGTCTCCTGATAAAAATGATACCTCACTTGTGTGGGTAGGCCTAGCGCCCGCGACAGGAAATGCCCCAAAGCGCAACGTGGACACATCCCATTTTTTTAAAGAAAACAGAGCTGTTTTTTGCAAAGTGCCTACCTGTAGATTTTGGCCTCTAGCTCAGCCGGCACCTAGGGAAACCTGCCAAATCTGTGCATTTTTGAAAACTAGAGACCTAGGGGAATCCAAGATGGGGTGACTTCTGGGGCTCTGACCAGGTTCTGTTACCCAGAATCCTTTGCAAACCTCAAAATCTGGCTGAAAAAACACATTTTCCTCACATTATGGTGACAGAAAGTTCTGAAATCTGAGAGGAGCCACAAATTTTCTTCCACCCAGCGTTCCCCCAAGTCTTCCGATAAAAATGATAACTCACTTGTGTGGGTAGGCCTAGCGCCCGCAAGAGGAAATGCCCCAAAGCGCAACGTGGACACATCCCATTTTTTTAAAGAAAACAGAGCTGTTTTTTGCAAAGTGCCTACCTGTAGATTTTGTCCTCTAGCTCAGCCGGCACCTAGGGAAACCTACCAAACCTCTGCATTTTTGAAAACTAGAGACCTAGGGGAATCCAAGATGGGGTAACTTGTGGGGCTCTGACCAGGTTCTGTTACCCAGAATCCTTTGCAAACCTCAAAATTTGGCTAAAAAAACACATTATGGTGACAGAAAGTTCTGCAATCTGAGAGGAGGCACAAATTTCCTTCCACCCAGCGTTCCCCCAAGTCTCCCGATAAAAATGATACCTCACTTGTGTGGGTAGGCCTAGCGCCCGTGACAGGAAATGCCCCAAAGTGCAACGTGGACACATCCCATTTTTTGAAAGAAAACAGAGCTGTTTTTTGCAAAGTGCCTACCTGTAGATTTTGGCCTCTAGCT
Organism: Pleurodeles waltl; assembly: GCF_031143425.1. NCBI lineage: Eukaryota > Metazoa > Chordata > Amphibia > Caudata > Salamandridae > Pleurodeles > Pleurodeles waltl. Next base: position 295,751,332 of record NC_090443.1, on the reverse strand, counting down.
CAGCCGGCACCTAGGGAAACCTACCAAACCTGTGCATTTCTGAAAACTAGAGACCTAGGGGAATCCAAGATGGGGTGACCTGTGGGGCTCTGACCAGGTTCTGTTACCCAGAATCCTTTGCAAACCTCAAAATTTGGCTAAAAAAACACATGTTCCTCACATTATGGTGACAGAAAGTTCTGGAATCTGAGAGGAGCCACACATTTCCTTCCACCCAGCGTTCCCCCAAGTCTCCTGATAAAAATGATACCTCACTTGTGTGGGTAGGCCTAGCGCCCGCGACAGGAAATGCCCCAAAGCGCAACGTGGACACATCCCATTTTTTGAAAGAAAACAGAGCTGTTTTTTGCAAAGTGCCTACCTGTAGATTTTGGCCTCTAGCTCAGCCGGCACCTAGGGAAACCTGCCAAATCTGTGCATTTTTGAAAACTAGAGACCTAGGGGAATCCAAGATGGGGTGACTTCTGGGGCTCTGACCAGGTTCTGTTACCCAGAATCCTTTGCAAACCTCAAAATCTGGCTGAAAAAACACATTTTCCTCACATTATGGTGACAGAAAGTTCTGAAATCTGAGAGGAGCCACAAATTTTCTTCCACCCAGCGTTCCCCCAAGTCTTCCGATAAAAATGATAACTCACTTGTGTGGGTAGGCCTAGCGCCCGCAACAGGAAATGCCCCAAAGCGCAACGTGGACACATCCCATTTTTTTAAAGAAAACAGAGCTGTTTTTTGCAAAGTGCCTACCTGTAGATTTTGTCCTCTAGCTCAGCCGGCACCTAGGGAAACCTACCAAACCTCTGCATTTTTGAAAACTAGAGACCTAGGGGAATCCAAGATGGGGTAACTTGTGGGGCTCTGACCAGGTTCTGTTACCCAGAATCCTTTGCAAACCTCAAAATTTGGCTAAAAAAACACATTATGGTGACAGAAAGTTCTGCAATCTGAGAGGAGGCACAAATTTCCTTCCACCCAGCGTTCCCCCAAGTCTCCCGATAAAAATGATACCTCACTTGTGTGGGTAGGCCTAGCGCCCGTGACAGGAAATGCCCCAAAGTGCAACGTGGACACATCCCATTTTTTGAAAGAAAACAGAGCTGTTTTTTGCAAAGTGCCTACCTGTAGATTTTGGCCTCTAGCTCAGCCGGCACCTAGGGAAACCTACCAAACCTGTGCATTTCTGAAAACTAGAGACCTAGGGGAATCCAAGATGGGGTAACTTGTGGGGCTCTGACCAGGTTCTGTTACCCAGAATCCTTTGCAAACCTCAAAATTTGGCTAAAAAAACACATTTTCCTCACATTATGGTGACAGAAAGTTCTGGAATATGTGAGGAGCCACAAATTTACTTCCACCCAGCGTTCCCCCAAGTCTCCCGATAAAAATGATACCTCACTTGTGTGGGTAGGCCTAGCTCCCGCAACAGGAAATGCCCCAAAGCGCAACGTGGACACATCCCATTTTTTGAAAGAAAACAGAGGTGTTTTTTGCAAAGTGCCTACCTGTAGATTTTGGCCTCTAGCTCAGCCGGGACCTAAGGAAACCTACCAAACCTGTGCATTTTTGAAAACTAGAGAGCTAGGGGAATCCAAGATGGGGTGACTTGTGGGGCTCTGACCAGGTTCCGTTACCCAGAATCCTTTGCAAACCTCAAAATTTTGCTAACAAAACACATGTTCCTCACATTATGGTGACAGCAAGTTCTGCAATCTGAGAGGAGCCACAAATTTCCTTCCACCCAGCGTTCCCCCAAGTCTCCTGATAAAAATGATCCCTCACTTGTGTGGGTAGGCCTAGCGCCCGCGACAGGAAATGCCCCAAAGCGCAACGTGGACACATCCCATTTTTTGAAAGAAAACAGCTGTTTTTTGCAAAGTGCCTACCTGTAGATTTTGGCCTCTAGCTCAGCCGGAACCTAGGGAAACCTATCAAACCTGTGCATTTTTGAAAACTAGAGACCTAGGGGAATCCAAGATGGGGTGACTTGTGGGGCTCTGACCAGGTTCTGTTACCCAGAATCCTTTGCAAACCTCAAAATTTGGCTAAAAAAACACATGTTCCTCACATTATGGTGACAGAAAGTTCTGGAATCTGTGAGGAGCCACAAATTTACTACCACCCAGCGTTCCCCCAAGTCTCCCGATAAAAATGATACCTCACTTGTGTGGGTAGGCCTAGCGCCCGCGACAGGAAATGCCCCAAAGTGCAACGTGGACACATCCCATTTTTTGAAAGAAAACAGAGCTGTTTTTTGCAAAGTGCCTACCTGTAGATTTTGGCCTCTAGCTCAGCCGGCACCTAGGGAAACCTACCAAACCTGTGCATTTCTGAAAACTAGAGACCTAGGGGAATCCAAGATGGGGTAACTTGTGGGGCTCTGACCAGGTTCTGTTACCCAGAATCCTTTGCAAACCTCAAAATTTGGCTAAAAAAACACATTTTCCTCACATTATGGTGACAGAAAGTTCTGGAATCTGTGAGGAGCCACAAATTTACTTCCACCCAGCGTTCCCCCAAGTCTCCCGATAAAAATGATACCTCACTTGTGTGGGTAGGCCTAGCTCCCGCGACAGGAAATGCCCCAAAGTGCAACGTGGACACATCCCATTTTTTGAAAGAAAACAGAGCTGTTTTTTGCAAAGTGCCTACCTGTAGATTTTGGCCTCTAGGTCAGCCGGCACCTAGGGAAACCTACCAAACCTGTGCATTTCTGAAAACTAGAGACCTAGGGGAATCCAAGATGGGGTAACTTGTGGGGCTCTGACCAGGTTCTGTTACCCAGAATCCTTTGCAAACCTCAAAATTTGGCTAAAAAAACACATTTTCCTCACATTATGGTGACAGAAAGTTCTGGAATCTGTGAGGAGCCACAAATTTACTTCCACCCAGCGTTCCCCCAAGTCTCCCGATAAAAATGATACCTCACTTGTGTGGGTAGGCCTAGCTCCCGTGACAGGAAATGCCCCAAAGTGCAACGTGGACACATCCCATTTTTTGAAAGAAAACAGAGGTGTTTTTTTGCAAAGTGCTTACCTGTAGATTTTGGCCTCTAGCTCAGCCGGCACCTAGGGAAACCTACCAAACCTGTGCATTTTTGAAAACTAGAGACCTAGGGGAATCCAAGATGGGGTGACTTGTGGGGCTCTGACCAGGTTCTGTTACCCAGAATCCTTTGCAAACCTCAAGATTTGGCTAAAAAAACACATATTCCTCACATTATGGTGACAGAAAGTTCTGGAATCTGAGAGGAGGCACAAATTTCCTTCCACCCAGCGTTCCCCCAAGTCTCCCGATAAAAATGATACCTCACTTGGGTGGGTAGGCCTAGCGCCCGCGACAGGAAATGCCCCAAAGCGCAACGTGGACACATCCCATTTTTTGAACGAAAACAGAGGTGTTTTTTGCAAAGTGCCTACCTGTAGATTTTGGCCTCCAGCTCAGCCGGAACCTAGGGAAACCTATCAAACCTGTGCATTTTTGAAAACTAGAGACGTAGGGGAATCCAAGATGGGGTGACCTGTGGGGCTCTGACCAGGTTCTGTTACCCAGAATCCTTTGCAAACCTCAAAATTTGGCTAAAAAAACACATGTTCCTCACATTATGGTGACAGAAAGTTCTGGAATCTGAGAGGAGCCACACATTTCCTTCCACCCAGCGTTCCCCCAAGTCTCCTGATAAAAATGATACCTCACTTGTGTGGGTAGGCCTAGCGCCCGCGACAGGAAATGCCCCAAAGCGCAACGTGGACACATCCCATTTTTTGAAAGAAAACAGAGCTGTTTTTTGCAAAGTGCCTACCTGTAGATTTTGGCCTCTAGCTCAGCCGGCACCTAGGGAAACCTACCAAATCTGTGCATTTTTGAAAACTAGAGACCTAGGGGAATCCAAGATGGGGTGACTTCTGGGGCTCTGACCAGGTTCTGTTACCCAGAATCCTTTGCAAACCTCAAAATCTGGCTAAAAAAATACATTTTCCTCACATTATGGTGACAGAAAGTTCTGGAATCTGAGAGGAGCCACAAATTTTCTTCCACCCAGCGTTCCCCCAAGTCTTCCGATAAAAATGATACCTCACTTGTGTGGGTAGGCCTAGCGCCCGCAACAGGAAATGCCCCAAAGCGCAACGTGGACACATCCCATTTTTTGAAAGAAAACAGAGCTGTTTTTTGCAAAGTGCCTACCTGTAGATTTTGTCCTCTAGCTCAGCCGGCACCTAGGGAAACCTACGAAACCTCTGCATTTTTGAAAACTAGAGACCTAAGGGAATCCAAGATGGGGTAACTTGTGGGGCTCTGACCAGGTTCTGTTACCCAGAATCCTTTGCAAACCTCAAAATTTGGCTAAAAAAACACATTTTCCTCACATTATGGTGACAGAAAGTTCTGGAATCTGAGAGGAGGCACAAATTTCCTTCCACCCAGCGTTCCCCCAAGTCTCCCGATAAAAATGATACCTCACTTGTGTGGGTAGGCGTAGCGCCCGCGACAGGAAATGCCCCAAAGCGCAACGTGGACACATCCCATTTTTTGAAAGAAAACAGCTGTTTTTTGCAAAGTGCCTACCTGTAGATTTTGGCCTCTAGCTCAGCCGGAACCTAGGGAAACCTATCAAACTTGTGCATTTTTGAAAACTAGAGACCTAGGGGAATCCAAGATGGGGTGACTTGTGGGGCTCTGACCAGGTTCTGTTACCCAGAATCCTTTGCAAACCTCAAAATTTTGCTAAAAAAACACATGTTCCTCACATTATGGTGACAGAAAGTTCTGCAATCTGTGAGGAGCCACAAATTTACTTCCACCCAGCGTTCCCCCAAGTCTCCCGATAAAAATGATACCTCACTTGTGTGGGTAGGCCTAGCTCCCGCGACGGGAAATGCCCCAAAGCGCAACGTGGACACATCCCATTTTTTGAAAGAAAACAGAGGTGTTTTTTTGCAAAGTGCCTACCTGTAGATTTTGGCCTCTAGCTCAGCCGGCACCTAGGGAAACCTACCAAACCTGTGCATTTTTGAAAACTAGAGACCTAGGGGAATCCAAGATGGGGTGACTTGTGGGGCTCTGACCAGGTTCTGTTACCCAGAATCCTTTGCAAACCTCAAGATTTGGCTAAAAAAACACATTTTCCTTACATTATGGTGACAGAAAGTTCTGGAATCTGAGAGGAGGCACAAATTTCCTTCCACCCAGCGTTCCCCCAAGTCTCCCGATAAAAATGATACCTCACTTGGGTGGGTAGGCCTAGCGCCCGCGACAGGAAATGCCCCAAAGCGCAACGTGGACACATCCCATTTTTTGACAGAAAACAGAGCTGTTTTTTGCAAAGTGCCTACCTGTAGATTTTGGCCTGCCTCTAGCTCAGCCGGGACCTAGGGAAACCTACCAAACCTGTGCATTTTTGAAAACTAGAGAGCTAGGGGAATCCAAGATGGGGTGACTTGTGGGGCTCTGACCAGGTTCCGTTACCCAGAATCCTTTGCAAACCTCAAAATTTTGCTAGAAAAACACATGTTCCTCACATTATGGTGACAGCAAGTTCTGCAATCTGAGAGGAGCCACAAATTTCCTTCCACCCAGCGTTCCCCCAAGTCTCCTGATAAAAATGATACCTCACTTGTGTGGGTAGGCCTAGCGCCCGCAACAGGAAATGCCCCAAAACGCAACGTGGACACATCCCATTTTTTGAAAGAAAACAGCTGTTTTTTGCAAAGTGCCTACCTGTAGATTTTGGCCTGCCTCTAGCTCAGCCGGGACCTAGGGAAACCTACCAAACCTGTGCATTTTTGAAAACTAGAGAGCTAGGGGAATCCAAGATGGGGTGACTTGTGGGGCTCTGACCAGGTTCCGTTACCCAGAATCCTTTGCAAACCTCAAAATTTTGCTAAAAAAACACATGTTCCTCACATTATGGTGACAGCAAGTTCTGCAATCTGAGAGGAGCCACAAATTTCCTTCCACCCAGCGTTCCCCCAAGTCTCCTGATAAAAATGATACCTCACTTGTGTGGGTAGGCCTAGCGCCCGCAACAGGAAATGCCCCAAAACGCAACGTGGACACATCCCATTTTTTGAAAGAAAACAGCTGTTTTTTGCAAAGTGCCTACCTGTAGATTTTGGCCTCTAGCTCAGCCGGAACCTAGGGAAACCTATCAAACCTGTGCATTTTTGAAAACTAGAGACCTAGGGGAATCCAAGATGGGGTGACTTGTGGGGCTCTGACCAGGTTCTGTTACCCAGAATCCTTTGCAAACCTCAAAATTTGGCTAAAAAAACACATGTTCCTCACATTATGGTGACAGAAAGTTCTGGAATCTGTGAGGAGCCACAAATTTACTACCACCCAGCGTTCCCCCAAGTCTCCCGATAAAAATGATACCTCACTTGTGTGGGTAGGCCTAGCGCCCGCGACAGGAAATGCCCCAAAGTGCAACGTGGACACATCCCATTTTTTGAAAGAAAACAGAGCTGTTTTTTGCAAAGTGCCTACCTGTAGATTTTGGCCTCTAGCTCAGCCGGCACCTAGGGAAACCTACCAAACCTGTGCATTTCTGAAAACTAGAGACCTAGGGGAATCCAAGATGGGGTAACTTGTGGGGCTCTGACCAGGTTCTGTTACCCAGAATCCTTTGCAAACCTCAAAATTTGGCTAAAAAAACACATTTTCCTCACATTATGGTGACAGAAAGTTCTGGAATCTGTGAGGAGCCACAAATTTACTTCCACCCAGCGTTCCCCCAAGTCTCCCGATAAAAATGATACCTCACTTGTGTGGGTAGGCCTAGCGCCCGCGACAGGAAATGCCCCAAAGTGCAACGTGGACACATCCCATTTTTTGAAAGAAAACAGAGCTGTTTTTTGCAAAGTGCCTACCTGTAGATTTTGGCCTCTAGCTCAGCCGGCACCTAGGGAAACCTACCAAACCTGTGCATTTCTGAAAACTAGAGACCTAGGGGAATCCAAGATGGGGTAACTTGTGGGGCTCTGACCAGGTTCTGTTACCCAGAATCCTTTGCAAACCTCAAAATTTGGCTAAAAAAACACATTTTCCTCACATTATGGTGACAGAAAGTTCTGGAATCTGAGAGGAGCCACACATTTCCTTCCACCCAGCGTTCCCCCAAGTCTCCTGATAAAAATGATACCTCACTTGTGTGGGTAGGCCTAGCGCCCGCGACAGGAAATGCCCCAAAGCGCAACGTGGACACATCCCATTTTTTGACAGAAAACAGAGCTGTTTTTTGCAAAGTGCCTACCTGTAGATTTTGGCCTCCAGCTCAGCCGGAACCTAGGGAAACCTATCAAACCTGTGCATTTTTGAAAACTAGAGACCTAGGGGAATCCAAGATGGGGTGACTTGTGGGGCTCTGACCAGGTTCTGTTACCCAGAATCCTTTGCAAACCTCAGAATTTGGCTAAAAAAACACATTTTCCTCACATTATGGTGACAGAAAGTTCTGGAATCTGAGAGGAGGCACAAATTTCCTTCCACCCAGCGTTCCCCCAAGTCACCCGATAAAAATGATACCTCACTTGTGTGGGTAGGCCTAGTGCCCGCGACAGGAAATGCCCCAAAGCGCAACGTGGACACATCCCATTTTTTGACAGAAAACAGAGCTGTTTTTTGCAGAGTGCCTACCTGTAGATTTTGGCCTCTAGCTCAGCCGGCATCTAGGGAAACCTACCAAACCTGTGCATTTTTTAAAACTAGAGACCTAGGGGAATCCAAGATGGGGTGACTTGTGGGGCTCTGACCAGGTTCTGTTACCCAGAATCCTTTGCAAACCTCAAAATTTGGCTAAAAAAACACATGTTCCTCACATTATGGTGACAGAAAGTTCTGGAATCTGAGAGGAGCCACACATTTCCTTCCACCCAGCGTTCCCCCAAGTCTCTTGATAAAAATGATACCTCACTTGTGTGGGTAGGCCTAGCGCCCGCGACAGGAAATGCCCCAAAGCGCAACGTGGACACATCCCATTTTTTGAAAGAAAACAGAGCTGTTTTTTGCAAAGTGCCTACCTGTAGATTTTGGCCTCTAGCTCAGCCGGCACCTAGGGAAACCTACCAAATCTGTGCATTTTTGAAAACTAGAGACCTAGGGGAATCCAAGATGGGGTGACTTCTGGGGCTCTGACCAGGTTCTGTTACCCAGAATCCTTTGCAAACCTCAAAATCTGGCTAAAAAAACACATTTTCCTCACATTATGGTGACAGAAAGTTCTGCAATCTGAGAGGAGCCACAAATTTCCTTCCACCCAGCGTTCCCCCAAGTCTCCCGATAAAAATGATACCTCACTTGTGTGGGTAGGCCTAGCGCCCGCGACAGGAAATGCCCCAAAGCGCAACGTGGATACATCCCATTTTTTGACAGAAAACAGAGCTGTTTTTTGCAAAGTGCCTACCTGTAGATTTTGGCCTCTAGCTCAGCCGGCACCTGGGGAAACCTACCAAACCTGTGCATTTTCGAAAACTAGAGACCTAGGGGAATCCAAGATGGGGTGACTTGTGGGGCTCTGACCAGGTTCTGTTACCCAGAATCCTTTGCAAACCGCAAAATTTTGCTAAAAAAAACATGTTCCTCACATTATGGTGACAGCAAGTTCTGCAATCTGAGAGGAGCCACAAATTTCCTTCCACCCAGCGTTCCCCCAAGTCTCCCGATAAATATGATACCTCACTTGTGTGGGTAGGCCTAGCGCCCGCGACAGGAAATGCCCCAAAGCGCAACATGGACACATCCCATTTTTTGACAGAAAATAGAGCTGTTTTTTGCAAAGTGCCTACCTGTAGATTTTGGCCTCTAGCTCAGCCGGCACCTAGGGAAACCTACCAAGCCTGTGCAATTTTGAAAACTAGAGACCTAGGGGAATCCAAGATGGGGTGACTTGTGGGGCTCTGACCAGGTTCTGTTACCCAGAATCCTTTGCAAACCTCAAAATTTGGCTAAAAAAACACATGTTCCTCACATTATGGTGACAGAAAGTTCTGGAATCTGAGAGGAGCCACAAATTTCCTTCCACCCAGCGTTCCCCCAAGTCTCCTGATAAAAATGATACCTCACTTGTGTGGGTAGGCCTAGCGCCCGCGACAGGAAATGCCCCAAAGCGCAACGTGGACACATCCCATTTTTTGAACGAAAACAGAGGTGTTTTTTGCAAAGTGCCTACCTGTAGATTTTGGCCTCCAGCTCAGCCGGAACCTAGGGAAACCTATCAAACCTGTGCATTTTTTAAAACTAGAGACCTAGGGGAATCCAAGATGGGGTGACCTGTGGGGCTCTGACCAGGTTCTGTTACCCAGAATCCTTTGCAAACCTCAAAATTTGGCTAAAAAAACACATGTTCCTCACATTATGGTGACAGAAAGTTCTGGAATCTGAGAGGAGCCACACATTTCCTTCCACCCAGCGTTCCCCCAAGTCTCCTGATAAAAATGATACCTCACTTGTGTGGGTAGGCCTAGCGCCCGCGACAGGAAATGCCCCAAAGCGCAACGTGGACACATCCCATTTTTTGAAAGAAAACAGAGCTGTTTTTTGCAAAGTGCCTACCTGTAGATTTTGGCCTCTAGCTCAGCCGGCACCTAGGGAAACCTACCAAATCTGTGCATTTTTGAAAACTAGAGACCTAGGGGAATCCAAGATGGGGTGACTTCTGGGGCTCTGACCAGGTTCTGTTACCCAGAATCCTTTGCAAACCTCAAAATCTGGCTAAAAAAACACATTTTCCTCACATTATGGTGACAGAAAGTTCTGAAATCTGAGAGGAGCCACAAATTTTCTTCCACCCAGCGTTCCCCCAAGTCTTCCGATAAAAATGATACCTCACTTGTGTGGGTAGGCCTAGCGCCCGCAACAGGAAATGCCCCAAAGCGCAACGTGGACACATCCCATTTTTTGAAAGAAAACAGAGCTGTTTTTTGCAAAGTGCCTACCTGTAGATTTTGTCCTCTAGCTCAGCCGGCACCTAGGGAAACCTACCAAACCTGTGCATTTTTTAAAACTAGAGACCTAGGGGAATCCAAGATGGGGTGACCTGTGGGGCTCTGACCAGGTTCTGTTACCCAGAATCCTTTGCAAACCTCAAAATTTGGCTAAAAAAACACATGTTCCTCACATTATGGTGACAGAAAGTTCTGGAATCTGAGAGGAGCCACACATTTCCTTCCACCCAGCGTTCCCCCAAGTCTCCTGATAAAAATGATACCTCACTTGTGTGGGTAGGCCTAGCGCCCGCGACAGGAAATGCCCCAAAGCGCAACGTGGACACATCCCATTTTTTTAAAGAAAACAGAGCTGTTTTTTGCAAAGTGCCTACCTGTAGATTTTGGCCTCTAGCTCAGCCGGCACCTAGGGAAACCTGCCAAATCTGTGCATTTTTGAAAACTAGAGACCTAGGGGAATCCAAGATGGGGTGACTTCTGGGGCTCTGACCAGGTTCTGTTACCCAGAATCCTTTGCAAACCTCAAAATCTGGCTGAAAAAACACATTTTCCTCACATTATGGTGACAGAAAGTTCTGAAATCTGAGAGGAGCCACAAATTTTCTTCCACCCAGCGTTCCCCCAAGTCTTCCGATAAAAATGATAACTCACTTGTGTGGGTAGGCCTAGCGCCCGCAACAGGAAATGCCCCAAAGCGCAACGTGGACACATCCCATTTTTTTAAAGAAAACAGAGCTGTTTTTTGCAAAGTGCCTACCTGTAGATTTTGTCCTCTAGCTCAGCCGGCACCTAGGGAAACCTACCAAACCTCTGCATTTTTGAAAACTAGAGACCTAGGGGAATCCAAGATGGGGTAACTTGTGGGGCTCTGACCAGGTTCTGTTACCCAGAATCCTTTGCAAACCTCAAAATTTGGCTAAAAAAACACATTATGGTGACAGAAAGTTCTGCAATCTGAGAGGAGGCACAAATTTCCTTCCACCCAGCGTTCCCCCAAGTCTCCCGATAAAAATGATACCTCACTTGTGTGGGTAGGCCTAGCGCCCGTGACAGGAAATGCCCCAAAGTGCAACGTGGACACATCCCATTTTTTGAAAGAAAACAGAGCTGTTTTTTGCAAAGTGCCTACCTGTAGATTTTGGCCTCTAGCTCAGCCGGCACCTAGGGAAACCTACCAAACCTGTGCATTTCTGAAAACTAGAGACCTAGGGGAATCCAAGATGGGGTGACCTGTGGGGCTCTGACCAGGTTCTGTTACCCAGAATCCTTTGCAAACCTCAAAATTTGGCTAAAAAAACACATGTTCCTCACATTATGGTGACAGAAAGTTCTGGAATCTGAGAGGAGCCACACATTTCCTTCCACCCAGCGTTCCCCCAAGTCTCCTGATAAAAATGATACCTCACTTGTGTGGGTAGGCCTAGCGCCCGCGACAGGAAATGCCCCAAAGCGCAACGTGGACACATCCCATTTTTTGAAAGAAAACAGAGCTGTTTTTTGCAAAGTGCCTACCTGTAGATTTTGGCCTCTAGCTCAGCCGGCACCTAGGGAAACCTGCCAAATCTGTGCATTTTTGAAAACTAGAGACCTAGGGGAATCCAAGATGGGGTGACTTCTGGGGCTCTGACCAGGTTCTGTTACCCAGAATCCTTTGCAAACCTCAAAATCTGGCTGAAAAAACACATTTTCCTCACATTATGGTGACAGAAAGTTCTGAAATCTGAGAGGAGCCACAAATTTTCTTCCACCCAGCGTTCCCCCAAGTCTTCCGATAAAAATGATAACTCACTTGTGTGGGTAGGCCTAGCGCCCGCAACAGGAAATGCCCCAAAGCGCAACGTGGACACATCCCATTTTTTTAAAGAAAACAGAGCTGTTTTTTGCAAAGTGCCTACCTGTAGATTTTGTCCTCTAGCTCAGCCGGCACCTAGGGAAACCTACCAAACCTCTGCATTTTTGAAAACTAGAGACCTAGGGGAATCCAAGATGGGGTAACTTGTGGGGCTCTGACCAGGTTCTGTTACCCAGAATCCTTTGCAAACCTCAAAATTTGGCTAAAAAAACACATTATGGTGACAGAAAGTTCTGCAATCTGAGAGGAGGCACAAATTTCCTTCCACCCAGCGTTCCCCCAAGTCTCCCGATAAAAATGATACCTCACTTGTGTGGGTAGGCCTAGCGCCCGTGACAGGAAATGCCCCAAAGTGCAACGTGGACACATCCCATTTTTTGAAAGAAAACAGAGCTGTTTTTTGCAAAGTGCCTACCTGTAGATTTTGGCCTCTAGCTCAGCCGGCACCTAGGGAAACCTACCAAACCTGTGCATTTCTGAAAACTAGAGACCTAGGGGAATCCAAGATGGGGTAACTTGTGGGGCTCTGACCAGGTTCTGTTACCCAGAATCCTTTGCAAACCTCAAAATTTGGCTAAAAAAACACATTTTCCTCACATTATGGTGACAGAAAGTTCTGGAATATGTGAGGAGCCACAAATTTACTTCCACCCAGCGTTCCCCCAAGTCTCCCGATAAAAATGATACCTCACTTGTGTGGGTAGGCCTAGCTCCCGCAACAGGAAATGCCCCAAAGCGCAACGTGGACACATCCCATTTTTTGAAAGAAAACAGAGGTGTTTTTTGCAAAGTGCCTACCTGTAGATTTTGGCCTCTAGCTCAGCCGGGACCTAAGGAAACCTACCAAACCTGTGCATTTTTGAAAACTAGAGAGCTAGGGGAATCCAAGATGGGGTGACTTGTGGGGCTCTGACCAGGTTCCGTTACCCAGAATCCTTTGCAAACCTCAAAATTTTGCTAACAAAACACATGTTCCTCACATTATGGTGACAGCAAGTTCTGCAATCTGAGAGGAGCCACAAATTTCCTTCCACCCAGCGTTCCCCCAAGTCTCCTGATAAAAATGATCCCTCACTTGTGTGGGTAGGCCTAGCGCCCGCGACAGGAAATGCCCCAAAGCGCAACGTGGACACATCCCATTTTTTGAAAGAAAACAGCTGTTTTTTGCAAAGTGCCTACCTGTAGATTTTGGCCTCTAGCTCAGCCGGAACCTAGGGAAACCTATCAAACCTGTGCATTTTTGAAAACTAGAGACCTAGGGGAATCCAAGATGGGGTGACTTGTGGGGCTCTGACCAGGTTCTGTTACCCAGAATCCTTTGCAAACCTCAAAATTTGGCTAAAAAAACACATGTTCCTCACATTATGGTGACAGAAAGTTCTGGAATCTGTGAGGAGCCACAAATTTACTACCACCCAGCGTTCCCCCAAGTCTCCCGATAAAAATGATACCTCACTTGTGTGGGTAGGCCTAGCGCCCGCGACAGGAAATGCCCCAAAGTGCAACGTGGACACATCCCATTTTTTGAAAGAAAACAGAGCTGTTTTTTGCAAAGTGCCTACCTGTAGATTTTGGCCTCTAGCTCAGCCGGCACCTAGGGAAACCTACCAAACCTGTGCATTTCTGAAAACTAGAGACCTAGGGGAATCCAAGATGGGGTAACTTGTGGGGCTCTGACCAGGTTCTGTTACCCAGAATCCTTTGCAAACCTCAAAATTTGGCTAAAAAAACACATTTTCCTCACATTATGGTGACAGAAAGTTCTGGAATCTGTGAGGAGCCACAAATTTACTTCCACCCAGCGTTCCCCCAAGTCTCCCGATAAAAATGATACCTCACTTGTGTGGGTAGGCCTAGCTCCCGCGACAGGAAATGCCCCAAAGTGCAACGTGGACACATCCCATTTTTTGAAAGAAAACAGAGCTGTTTTTTGCAAAGTGCCTACCTGTAGATTTTGGCCTCTAGGTCAGCCGGCACCTAGGGAAACCTACCAAACCTGTGCATTTCTGAAAACTAGAGACCTAGGGGAATCCAAGATGGGGTAACTTGTGGGGCTCTGACCAGGTTCTGTTACCCAGAATCCTTTGCAAACCTCAAAATTTGGCTAAAAAAACACATTTTCCTCACATTATGGTGACAGAAAGTTCTGGAATCTGTGAGGAGCCACAAATTTACTTCCACCCAGCGTTCCCCCAAGTCTCCCGATAAAAATGATACCTCACTTGTGTGGGTAGGCCTAGCTCCCGTGACAGGAAATGCCCCAAAGTGCAACGTGGACACATCCCATTTTTTGAAAGAAAACAGAGGTGTTTTTTTGCAAAGTGCTTACCTGTAGATTTTGGCCTCTAGCTCAGCCGGCACCTAGGGAAACCTACCAAACCTGTGCATTTTTGAAAACTAGAGACCTAGGGGAATCCAAGATGGGGTGACTTGTGGGGCTCTGACCAGGTTCTGTTACCCAGAATCCTTTGCAAACCTCAAGATTTGGCTAAAAAAACACATATTCCTCACATTATGGTGACAGAAAGTTCTGGAATCTGAGAGGAGGCACAAATTTCCTTCCACCCAGCGTTCCCCCAAGTCTCCCGATAAAAATGATACCTCACTTGGGTGGGTAGGCCTAGCGCCCGCGACAGGAAATGCCCCAAAGCGCAACGTGGACACATCCCATTTTTTGAACGAAAACAGAGGTGTTTTTTGCAAAGTGCCTACCTGTAGATTTTGGCCTCCAGCTCAGCCGGAACCTAGGGAAACCTATCAAACCTGTGCATTTTTGAAAACTAGAGACGTAGGGGAATCCAAGATGGGGTGACCTGTGGGGCTCTGACCAGGTTCTGTTACCCAGAATCCTTTGCAAACCTCAAAATTTGGCTAAAAAAACACATGTTCCTCACATTATGGTGACAGAAAGTTCTGGAATCTGAGAGGAGCCACACATTTCCTTCCACCCAGCGTTCCCCCAAGTCTCCTGATAAAAATGATACCTCACTTGTGTGGGTAGGCCTAGCGCCCGCGACAGGAAATGCCCCAAAGCGCAACGTGGACACATCCCATTTTTTGAAAGAAAACAGAGCTGTTTTTTGCAAAGTGCCTACCTGTAGATTTTGGCCTCTAGCTCAGCCGGCACCTAGGGAAACCTACCAAATCTGTGCATTTTTGAAAACTAGAGACCTAGGGGAATCCAAGATGGGGTGACTTCTGGGGCTCTGACCAGGTTCTGTTACCCAGAATCCTTTGCAAACCTCAAAATCTGGCTAAAAAAATACATTTTCCTCACATTATGGTGACAGAAAGTTCTGGAATCTGAGAGGAGCCACAAATTTTCTTCCACCCAGCGTTCCCCCAAGTCTTCCGATAAAAATGATACCTCACTTGTGTGGGTAGGCCTAGCGCCCGCAACAGGAAATGCCCCAAAGCGCAACGTGGACACATCCCATTTTTTGAAAGAAAACAGAGCTGTTTTTTGCAAAGTGCCTACCTGTAGATTTTGTCCTCTAGCTCAGCCGGCACCTAGGGAAACCTACGAAACCTCTGCATTTTTGAAAACTAGAGACCTAAGGGAATCCAAGATGGGGTAACTTGTGGGGCTCTGACCAGGTTCTGTTACCCAGAATCCTTTGCAAACCTCAAAATTTGGCTAAAAAAACACATTTTCCTCACATTATGGTGACAGAAAGTTCTGGAATCTGAGAGGAGGCACAAATTTCCTTCCACCCAGCGTTCCCCCAAGTCTCCCGATAAAAATGATACCTCACTTGTGTGGGTAGGCGTAGCGCCCGCGACAGGAAATGCCCCAAAGCGCAACGTGGACACATCCCATTTTTTGAAAGAAAACAGCTGTTTTTTGCAAAGTGCCTACCTGTAGATTTTGGCCTCTAGCTCAGCCGGAACCTAGGGAAACCTATCAAACTTGTGCATTTTTGAAAACTAGAGACCTAGGGGAATCCAAGATGGGGTGACTTGTGGGGCTCTGACCAGGTTCTGTTACCCAGAATCCTTTGCAAACCTCAAAATTTTGCTAAAAAAACACATGTTCCTCACATTATGGTGACAGAAAGTTCTGCAATCTGTGAGGAGCCACAAATTTACTTCCACCCAGCGTTCCCCCAAGTCTCCCGATAAAAATGATACCTCACTTGTGTGGGTAGGCCTAGCTCCCGCGACGGGAAATGCCCCAAAGCGCAACGTGGACACATCCCATTTTTTGAAAGAAAACAGAGGTGTTTTTTTGCAAAGTGCCTACCTGTAGATTTTGGCCTCTAGCTCAGCCGGCACCTAGGGAAACCTACCAAACCTGTGCATTTTTGAAAACTAGAGACCTAGGGGAATCCAAGATGGGGTGACTTGTGGGGCTCTGACCAGGTTCTGTTACCCAGAATCCTTTGCAAACCTCAAGATTTGGCTAAAAAAACACATTTTCCTTACATTATGGTGACAGAAAGTTCTGGAATCTGAGAGGAGGCACAAATTTCCTTCCACCCAGCGTTCCCCCAAGTCTCCCGATAAAAATGATACCTCACTTGGGTGGGTAGGCCTAGCGCCCGCGACAGGAAATGCCCCAAAGCGCAACGTGGACACATCCCATTTTTTGACAGAAAACAGAGCTGTTTTTTGCAAAGTGCCTACCTGTAGATTTTGGCCTGCCTCTAGCTCAGCCGGGACCTAGGGAAACCTACCAAACCTGTGCATTTTTGAAAACTAGAGAGCTAGGGGAATCCAAGATGGGGTGACTTGTGGGGCTCTGACCAGGTTCCGTTACCCAGAATCCTTTGCAAACCTCAAAATTTTGCTAGAAAAACACATGTTCCTCACATTATGGTGACAGCAAGTTCTGCAATCTGAGAGGAGCCACAAATTTCCTTCCACCCAGCGTTCCCCCAAGTCTCCTGATAAAAATGATACCTCACTTGTGTGGGTAGGCCTAGCGCCCGCAACAGGAAATGCCCCAAAACGCAACGTGGACACATCCCATTTTTTGAAAGAAAACAGCTGTTTTTTGCAAAGTGCCTACCTGTAGATTTTGGCCTGCCTCTAGCTCAGCCGGGACCTAGGGAAACCTACCAAACCTGTGCATTTTTGAAAACTAGAGAGCTAGGGGAATCCAAGATGGGGTGACTTGTGGGGCTCTGACCAGGTTCCGTTACCCAGAATCCTTTGCAAACCTCAAAATTTTGCTAAAAAAACACATGTTCCTCACATTATGGTGACAGCAAGTTCTGCAATCTGAGAGGAGCCACAAATTTCCTTCCACCCAGCGTTCCCCCAAGTCTCCTGATAAAAATGATACCTCACTTGTGTGGGTAGGCCTAGCGCCCGCAACAGGAAATGCCCCAAAACGCAACGTGGACACATCCCATTTTTTGAAAGAAAACAGCTGTTTTTTGCAAAGTGCCTACCTGTAGATTTTGGCCTCTAGCTCAGCCGGAACCTAGGGAAACCTATCAAACCTGTGCATTTTTGAAAACTAGAGACCTAGGGGAATCCAAGATGGGGTGACTTGTGGGGCTCTGACCAGGTTCTGTTACCCAGAATCCTTTGCAAACCTCAAAATTTGGCTAAAAAAACACATGTTCCTCACATTATGGTGACAGAAAGTTCTGGAATCTGTGAGGAGCCACAAATTTACTACCACCCAGCGTTCCCCCAAGTCTCCCGATAAAAATGATACCTCACTTGTGTGGGTAGGCCTAGCGCCCGCGACAGGAAATGCCCCAAAGTGCAACGTGGACACATCCCATTTTTTGAAAGAAAACAGAGCTGTTTTTTGCAAAGTGCCTACCTGTAGATTTTGGCCTCTAGCTCAGCCGGCACCTAGGGAAACCTACCAAACCTGTGCATTTCTGAAAACTAGAGACCTAGGGGAATCCAAGATGGGGTAACTTGTGGGGCTCTGACCAGGTTCTGTTACCCAGAATCCTTTGCAAACCTCAAAATTTGGCTAAAAAAACACATTTTCCTCACATTATGGTGACAGAAAGTTCTGGAATCTGTGAGGAGCCACAAATTTACTTCCACCCAGCGTTCCCCCAAGTCTCCCGATAAAAATGATACCTCACTTGTGTGGGTAGGCCTAGCGCCCGCGACAGGAAATGCCCCAAAGTGCAACGTGGACACATCCCATTTTTTGAAAGAAAACAGAGCTGTTTTTTGCAAAGTGCCTACCTGTAGATTTTGGCCTCTAGCTCAGCCGGCACCTAGGGAAACCTACCAAACCTGTGCATTTCTGAAAACTAGAGACCTAGGGGAATCCAAGATGGGGTAACTTGTGGGGCTCTGACCAGGTTCTGTTACCCAGAATCCTTTGCAAACCTCAAAATTTGGCTAAAAAAACACATTTTCCTCACATTATGGTGACAGAAAGTTCTGGAATCTGTGAGGAGCCACAAATTTACTTCCACCCAGCGTTCCCCCAAGTCTCCCAATAAAAATGATACCTCACTTGTGTGGGTAGGCCTAGCTCCCGCGACAGGAAATGCCCCAAAGTGCAACGTGGACACATCCCATTTTTTGAAAGAAAACAGAGCTGTTTTTTGCAAAGTGCCTACCTGTAGATTTTGGCCTCTAGCTCAGCCGGCACCTAGGGAAACCTACCAAACCTGTGCATTTCTGAAAACTAGAGACCTAGGGGAATCCAAGATGGGGTAACTTGTGGGGCTCTGACCAGGTTCTGTTACCCAGAATCCTTTGCAAACCTCAAAATTTGGCTAAAAAAACACATTTTCCTCACATTATGGTGACAGAAAGTTCTGGAATCTGTGAGGAGCCACAAATTTACTTCCACCCAGCGTTCCCCCAAGTCTCCCGATAAAAATGATACCTCACTTGTGTGGGTAGGCCTAGCTCCCGCGACAGGAAATGCCCCAAAGTGCAACGTGGACACATCCCATTTTTTGAAAGAAAACAGAGGTGTTTTTTTGCAAAGTGCTTACCTGTAGATTTTGGCCTCTAGCTCAGCCGGCACCTAGGGAAACCTACCAAACCTGTGCATTTTTGAAAACTAGAGACCTAGGGGAATCCAAGATGGGGTGACTTGTGGGGCTCTGACCAGGTTCTGTTACCCAGAATCCTTTGCAAACCTCAAGATTTGGCTAAAAAAACACATATTCCTCACATTATGGTGACAGAAAGTTCTGGAATCTGAGAGGAGGCACAAATTTCCTTCCACCCAGCGTTCCCCCAAGTCTCCCGATAAAAATGATACCTCACTTGGGTGGGTAGGCCTAGCGCCCGCGACAGGAAATGCCCCAAAGCGCAACGTGGACACATCCCATTTTTTGAACGAAAACAGAGGTGTTTTTTGCAAAGTGCCTACCTGTAGATTTTGGCCTCCAGCTCAGCCGGAACCTAGGGAAACCTATCAAACCTGTGCATTTTTTAAAACTAGAGACGTAGGGGAATCCAAGATGGGGTGACCTGTGGGGCTCTGACCAGGTTCTGTTACCCAGAATCCTTTGCAAACCTCAAAATTTGGCTAAAAAAACACATGTTCCTCACATTATGGTGACAGAAAGTTCTGGAATCTGAGAGGAGCCACACATTTCCTTCCACCCAGCGTTCCCCCAAGTCTCCTGATAAAAATGATACCTCACTTGTGTGGGTAGGCCTAGCGCCCGCGACAGGAAATGCCCCAAAGCGCAACGTGGACACATCCCATTTTTTGAAAGAAAACAGAGCTGTTTTTTGCAAAGTGCCTACCTGTAGATTTTGGCCTCTTGCTCAGCCGGCACCTAGGGAAACCTACCAAATCTGTGCATTTTTGAAAACTAGAGACCTAGGGGAATCCAAGATGGGGTGACTTCTGGGGCTCTGACCAGGTTCTGTTACCCAGAATCCTTTGCATACCTCAAAATCTGGCTAAAAAAATACATTTTCCTCACATTATGGTGACAGAAAGTTCTGGAATCTGAGAGGAGCCACAAATTTTCTTCCACCCAGCGTTCCCCCAAGTCTTCCGATAAAAATGATACCTCACTTGTGTGGGTAGGCCTAGCGCCCGCAACAGGAAATGCCCCAAAGCGCAACGTGGACACATCCCATTTTTTGAAAGAAAACAGAGCTGTTTTTTGCAAAGTGCCTACCTGTAGATTTTGTCCTCTAGCTCAGCCGGCACCTAGGGAAACCTACCAAACCTCTGCATTTTTGAAAACTAGAGACCTAAGGGAATCCAAGATGGGGTAACTTGTGGGGCTCTGACCAGGTTCTGTTACCCAGAATCCTTTGCAAACCTCAAAATTTGGCTAAAAAAACACATTTTCCTCACATTATGGTGACAGAAAGTTCTGGAATCTGAGAGGAGGCACAAATTTCCTTCCACCCAGCGTTCCCCCAAGTCTCCCGATAAAAATGATACCTCACTTGTGTGGGTAGGCCTAGCGCCCGCGACAGGAAATGCCCCAAAGCGCAACGTGGACACATCCCATTTTTTTAAAGAAAACAGCTGTTTTTTGCAAAGTGCCTACCTGTAGATTTTGGCCTCTAGCTCAGCCGGAACCTAGGGAAACCTATCAAACTTGTGCATTTTTGAAAACTAGAGACCTAGGGGAATCCAAGATGGGGTGACTTGTGGGGCTCTGACCAGGTTCTGTTACCCAGAATCCTTTGCAAACCTCAAAATTTTGCTAAAAAAACACATGTTCCTCACATTATGGTGACAGAAAGTTCTGCAATCTGTGAGGAGCCACAAATTTACTTCCACCCAGCGTTCCCCCAAGTCTCCCGATAAAAATGATACCTCACTTGTGTGGGTAGGCCTAGCTCCCGCGACGGGAAATGCCCCAAAGCGCAACGTGGACACATCCCATTTTTTGAAAGAAAACAGAGGTGTTTTTTTGCAAAGTGCCTACCTGTAGATTTTGGCCTCTAGCTCAGCCGGCACCTAGGGAAACCTACCAAACCTGTGCATTTTTGAAAACTAGAGACCTAGGGGAATCCAAGATGGGGTGACTTGTGGGGCTCTGACCAGGTTCTGTTACCCAGAATCCTTTGCAAACCTCAAGATTTGGCTAAAAAAACACATTTTCCTTACATTATGGTGACAGAAAGTTCTGGAATCTGAGAGGAGGCACAAATTTCCTTCCACCCAGCGTTCCCCCAAGTCTCCCGATAAAAATGATACCTCACTTGGGTGGGTAGGCCTAGCGCCCGCGACAGGAAATGCCCCAAAGCGCAACGTGGACACATCCCATTTTTTGACAGAAAACAGAGCTGTTTTTTGCAAAGTGCCTACCTGTAGATTTTGGCCTCTAGCTCAGCCGGGACCTAGGGAAACCTACCAAACCTGTGCATTTCTGAAAACTAGAGACCTAGGGGAATCCAATATGGGGTGACTTGTGGGGCTCTGACCAGGTTCTGTTACCCAGAATCCTTTGCAAACCTCACAATTTTGCTAAAAAAACACATGTTCCTCACATTATGGTGACAGCAAGTTCTGCAATCTGAGAGGAGCCACAGATTTCCTTCCACCCAGCGTTCCCCCAAGTCTCCTGATAAAAATGATACCTCACTTGTGTGGGTAGGCCTAGCGCCCGCGACAGGAAATGCCCCAAAGCGCAACGTGGACACATCCCATTTTTTGAACAAAAACAGAGGTGTTTTTTGCAAAGTGCCTACATGTAGATTTTGGCCTCCAGCTCAGCCGGAACCTAGGGAAACCTATCAAACCTGTGCATTTTTGAAAACTAGAGACCTAGGGGAATCCAAGATGGGGTGACCTGTGGGGCTCTGACCAGGTTCTGTTACCCAGAATCCTTTGCAAACCTCAAAATCTGGCTAAAAAAACACATGTTCCTCACATTATGGTGACAGAAAGTTCTGGAATCTGAGAGGAGCCACACATTTCCTTCCACCCAGCGTTCCCCCAAGTCTCCTGATAAAAATGATACCTCACTTGTGTGGGTAGGCCTAGCGCCCGCGACAGGAAATGCCCCAAAGCGCAACGTGGACACATCCCATTTTTTGAAAGAAAACAGAGCTGTTTTTTGCAAAGTGCCTACCTGTAGATTTTGGCCTCTAGCTCAGCCGGCACCTAGGGAAACCTACCAAATCTGTGCATTTATGAAAACTAGAGACCTAGGGGAATCCAAGATGGGGTGACTTCTGGGGCTCTGACCAGGTTCTGTTACCCAGAATCCTTTGCAAACCTCAAAATCTGGCTAAAAAAATAAATTTTCCTCACATTATGGTGACAGAAAGTTCTGGAATCTGAGAGGAGCCACAAATTTTCTTCCACCCAGCGTTCCCCCAAGTCTTCCGATAAAAATGATACCTCACTTGTGTGGGTAGGCCTAGCGCCCGCAACAGGAAATGCCCCAAAGCGCAACGTGGACACATCCCATTTTTTGAAAGAAAACAGAGCTGTTTTTTGCAAAGTGCCTACCTGTAGATTTTGTCCTCTAGCTCAGCCGGCACCTAGGGAAACCCACCAAACCTCTGCATTTTTGAAAACTAGAGACCTAAGGGAATCCAAGATGGGGTAACTTGTGGGGCTCTGACCAGGTTCTGTTACCCAGAATCCTTTGCAAACCTCAAAATTTGGCTAAAAAAACACATTTTTCTCACATTATGGTGACAGAAAGTTCTGGAATCTGAGAGGAGGCACAAATTTCCTTCCACCCAGCGTTCCCCCAAGTCTCCCGATAAAAATGATACCTCACTTGTGTGGGTAGGCCTAGCGCCCGCGACAGGAAATGCCCCAAAGCGCAACGTGGACACATCCCATTTTTTGAAAGAAAACAGCTGTTTTTTGCAAAGTGCCTACCTGTAGATTTTGGCCTCTAGCTCAGCCGGAACCTAGGGAAACCTATCAAACTTGTGCATTTTTGAAAACTAGAGACCTAGGGGAATCCAAGATGGGGTGACTTGTGGGGCTCTGACCAGGTTCTGTTACCCAGAATCCTTTGCAAACCTCAAAATTTGGCTAAAAAAACACATGTTCCTCACATTATGGTGACAGAAAGTTCTGGAATCTGTGAGGAGCCACAAATTTACTTCCACCCAGCGTTCCCCTAAGTCTCCCGATAAAAATGATACCTCACTTGTGTGGGTAGGCCTAGCGCCCGCGACAGGAAATGCCCCAAAGTGCAACGTGGACACATCCCATTTTTTGAAAGAAAACAGAGCTGTTTTTTGCAAAGTGCCTACCTGTAGATTTTGGCCTCTAGCTCAGCCGGCACCTAGGGAAACCTACCAAACCTGTGCATTTCTGAAAACTAGAGACCTAGGGGAATCCAAGATGGGGTAACTTGTGGGGCTCTGACCAGGTTCTGTTACCCAGAATCCTTTGCAAACCTCAAAATTTGGCTAAAAAAACACATTTTCCTCACATTATGGTGACAGAAAGTTCTGGAATCTGTGAGGAGCCACAAATTTACTTCCACCCAGCGTTCCCCCAAGTCTCCCGATAAAAATGATACCTCACTTGTGTGGGTAGGCCTAGCTCCCGCGACAGGAAATGCCCCAAAGCGCAACGTGGACACATCCCATTTTTTGAAAGAAAACAGAGGTGTTTTTTTGCAAAGTGCTTACCTGTAGATTTTGGCCTCTAGCTCAGCCGGCACCTAGGGAAACCTACCAAACCTGTGCATTTTTGAAAACTAGAGACCTAGGGGAATCCAAGATGGGGTGACTTGTGGGGCTCTGACCAGGTTCTGTTACCCAGAATCCTTTGCAAACCTCAAGATTTGGCTAAAAAAACACATTTTCCTCACATTATGGTGACAGAAAGTTCTGGAATCTGAGAGGAGGCACAAATTTCCTTCCACCCAGCGTTCCCCCAAGTCTCCCGATAAAAATGATACCTCACTTGGGTGGGTAGGCCTAGCGCCCGCGACAGGAAATGCCCCAAAGCGCAACGTGGACACATCCCATTTTTTGACAGAAAACAGAGCTGTTTTTTGCAAAGTGCCTACCTGTAGATTTTGGCCTCTAGCTCAGCCGGGACCTAGGGAAACCTACCAAACCTGTGCATTTTTTAAAACTAGAGACCTAGGGGAATCCAAGATGGGGTGACTTGTGGGGCTCTGACCAGGTTCTGTTACCCAGAATCCTTTGCAAACCTCAACATTTTGCTAAAAAAACACATGTTCCTCACATTATGGTGACAGCAAGTTCTGCAATCTGAGAGGAGCCACAAATTTCCTTCCACCCAGCGTTCCCCCAAGTCTCCTGATAAAAATGATACCTCACTTGTGTGGGTAGGCCTAGCGCCCGCAACAGGAAATGCCCCAAAGCGCAACGTGGACACATCCCATTTTTTGAACGAAAACAGAGGTGTTTTTTGCAAAGTGCCTACCTGTAGATTTTGGCCTCCAGCTCAGCCGGAACCTAGGGAAACCTATCAAACCTGTGCATTTTTGAAAACTAGAGACCTAGGTGAATCCAAGATGGGGTGACCTGTGGGGCTCTGACCAGGTTCTGTTACCCAGAATCCTTTGCAAACCTCAAAATTTGGCTAAAAAAACACATGTTCCTCACATTATGGTGACAGAAAGTTCTGGAATCTGAGAGGAGCCACACATTTCCTTCCACCCAGCGTTCCCCCAAGTCTCCTGATAAAAATGATACCTCACTTGTGTGGGTAGGCCTAGCGCCCGCGACAGGAAATGCCCCAAAGCGCAACGTGGACACATCCCATTTTTTGAAAGAAAACAGAGCTGTTTTTTGCAAAGTGCCTACCTGTAGATTTTGGCCTCTAGCTCAGCCGGCACCTAGGGAAACCTACCAAACCTGTGCATTTTTGAAAACTAGAGAGCTAGGGGAATCCAAGATGGGGTGACTTGTGGGGCTCTGACCAGGTTCCGTTACCCAGAATCCTTTGCAAACCTCAAAATTTTGCTAAAAAAACACATGTTCCTCACATTATGGTGACAGCAAGTTCTGCAATCTGAGAGGAGCCACAAATTTCCTTCCACCCAGCGTTCCCCCAAGTCTCCTGATAAAAATGATACCTCACTTGTGTGGGTAGGCCTAGCGCCCGCAACAGGAAATGCCCCAAAACGCAACGTGGACACATCCCATTTTTTGAAAGAAAACAGCTGTTTTTTGCAAAGTGCCTACCTGTAGATTTTGGCCTCTAGCTCAGCCGGAACCTAGGGAAACCTATCAAACCTGTGCATTTTTGAAAACTAGAGACCTAGGGGAATCCAAGATGGGGTGACTTGTGGGGCTCTGACCAGGTTCTGTTACCCAGAATCCTTTGCAAACCTCAAAATTTGGCTAAAAAAACACATGTTCCTCACATTATGGTGACAGAAAGTTCTGGAATCTCTGAGGAGCCACAAATTTACTACCACCCAGCGTTCCCCCAAGTCTCCCGATAAAAATGATACCTCACTTGTGTGGGTAGGCCTAGCGCCCGCGACAGGAAATGCCCCAAAGTGCAACGTGGACACATCCCATTTTTTGAAAGAAAACAGAGCTGTTTTTTGCAAAGTGCCTACCTGTAGATTTTGGCCTCTAGCTCAGCCGGCACCTAGGGAAACCTACCAAACCTGTGCATTTCTGAAAACTAGAGACCTAGGGGAATCCAAGATGGGGTAACTTGTGGGGCTCTGACCAGGTTCTGTTACCCAGAATCCTTTGCAAACCTCAAAATTTGGCTAAAAAAACACATTTTCCTCACATTATGGTGACAGAAAGTTCTGGAATCTGTGAGGAGCCACAAATTTACTTCCACCCAGCGTTCCCCCAAGTCTCCCGATAAAAATGATACCTCACTTGTGTGGGTAGGCCTAGCGCCCGCGACAGGAAATGCCCCAAAGTGCAACGTGGACACATCCCATTTTTTGAAAGAAAACAGAGCTGTTTTTTGCAAAGTGCCTACCTGTAGATTTTGGCCTCTAGCTCAGCCGGCACCTAGGGAAACCTACCAAACCTGTGCATTTCTGAAAACTAGAGACCTAGGGGAATCCAAGATGGGGTAACTTGTGGGGCTCTGACCAGGTTCTGTTACCCAGAATCCTTTGCAAACCTCAAAATTTGGCTAAAAAAACACATTTTCCTCACATTATGGTGACAGAAAGTTCTGGAATCTGTGAGGAGCCACAAATTTACTTCCACCCAGCGTTCCCCCAAGTCTCCCGATAAAAATGATACCTCACTTGTGTGGGTAGGCCTAGCTCCCGCGACAGGAAATGCCCCAAAGTGCAACGTGGACACATCCCATTTTTTGAAAGAAAACAGAGCTGTTTTTTGCAAAGTGCCTACCTGTAGATTTTGGCCTCTAGCTCAGCCGGCACCTAGGGAAACCTACCAAACCTGTGCATTTCTGAAAACTAGAGACCTAGGGGAATCCAAGATGGGGTAACTTGTGGGGCTCTGACCAGGTTCTGTTACCCAGAATCCTTTGCAAACCTCAAAATTTGGCTAAAAAAACACATTTTCCTCACATTATGGTGACAGAAAGTTCTGGAATCTGTGAGGAGCCACAAATTTACTTCCACCCAGCGTTCCCCCAAGTCTCCCGATAAAAATGATACCTCACTTGTGTGGGTAGGCCTAGCTCCCGCGACAGGAAATGCCCCAAAGTGCAACGTGGACACATCCCATTTTTTGAAAGAAAACAGAGGTGTTTTTTTGCAAAGTGCTTACCTGTAGATTTTGGCCTCTAGCTCAGCCGGCACCTAGGGAAACCTACCAAACCTGTGCATTTTTGAAAACTAGAGACCTAGGGGAATCCAAGATGGGGTGACTTGTGGGGCTCTGACCAGGTTCTGTTACCCAGAATCCTTTGCAAACCTCAAGATTTGGCTAAAAAAACACATATTCCTCACATTATGGTGACAGAAAGTTCTGGAATCTGAGAGGAGGCACAAATTTCCTTCCACCCAGCGTTCCCCCAAGTCTCCCGATAAAAATGATACCTCACTTGGGTGGGTAGGCCTAGCGCCCGCGACAGGAAATGCCCCAAAGCGCAACGTGGACACATCCCATTTTTTGAACGAAAACAGAGGTGTTTTTTGCAAAGTGCCTACCTGTAGATTTTGGCCTCCAGCTCAGCCGGAACCTAGGGAAACCTATCAAACCTGTGCATTTTTTAAAACTAGAGACGTAGGGGAATCCAAGATGGGGTGACCTGTGGGGCTCTGACCAGGTTCTGTTACCCAGAATCCTTTGCAAACCTCAAAATTTGGCTAAAAAAACACATGTTCCTCACATTATGGTGACAGAAAGTTCTGGAATCTGAGAGGAGCCACACATTTCCTTCCACCCAGCGTTCCCCCAAGTCTCCTGATAAAAATGATACCTCACTTGTGTGGGTAGGCCTAGCGCCCGCGACAGGAAATGCCCCAAAGCGCAACGTGGACACATCCCATTTTTTGAAAGAAAACAGAGCTGTTTTTTGCAAAGTGCCTACCTGTAGATTTTGGCCTCTAGCTCAGCCGGCACCTAGGGAAACCTACCAAATCTGTGCATTTTTGAAAACTAGAGACCTAGGGGAATCCAAGATGGGGTGACTTCTGGGGCTCTGACCAGGTTCTGTTACCCAGAATCCTTTGCATACCTCAAAATCTGGCTAAAAAAATACATTTTCCTCACATTATGGTGACAGAAAGTTCTGGAATCTGAGAGGAGCCACAAATTTTCTTCCACCCAGCGTTCCCCCAAGTCTTCCGATAAAAATGATACCTCACTTGTGTGGGTAGGCCTAGCGCCCGCAACAGGAAATGCCCCAAAGCGCAACGTGGACACATCCCATTTTTTGAAAGAAAACAGAGCTGTTTTTTGCAAAGTGCCTACCTGTAGATTTTGTCCTCTAGCTCAGCCGGCACCTAGGGAAACCTACCAAACCTCTGCATTTTTGAAAACTAGAGACCTAAGGGAATCCAAGATGGGGTAACTTGTGGGGCTCTGACCAGGTTCTGTTACCCAGAATCCTTTGCAAACCTCAAAATTTGGCTAAAAAAACACATTTTCCTCACATTATGGTGACAGAAAGTTCTGGAATCTGAGAGGAGGCACAAATTTCCTTCCACCCAGCGTTCCCCCAAGTCTCCCGATAAAAATGATACCTCACTTGTGTGGGTAGGCCTAGCGCCCGCGACAGGAAATGCCCCAAAGCGCAACGTGGACACATCCCATTTTTTTAAAGAAAACAGCTGTTTTTTGCAAAGTGCCTACCTGTAGATTTTGGCCTCTAGCTCAGCCGGAACCTAGGGAAACCTATCAAACTTGTGCATTTTTGAAAACTAGAGACCTAGGGGAATCCAAGATGGGGTGACTTGTGGGGCTCTGACCAGGTTCTGTTACCCAGAATCCTTTGCAAACCTCAAAATTTTGCTAAAAAAACACATGTTCCTCACATTATGGTGACAGAAAGTTCTGCAATCTGTGAGGAGCCACAAATTTACTTCCACCCAGCGTTCCCCCAAGTCTCCCGATAAAAATGATACCTCACTTGTGTGGGTAGGCCTAGCTCCCGCGACGGGAAATGCCCCAAAGCGCAACGTGGACACATCCCATTTTTTGAAAGAAAACAGAGGTGTTTTTTTGCAAAGTGCCTACCTGTAGATTTTGGCCTCTAGCTCAGCCGGCACCTAGGGAAACCTACCAAACCTGTGCATTTTTGAAAACTAGAGACCTAGGGGAATCCAAGATGGGGTGACTTGTGGGGCTCTGACCAGGTTCTGTTACCCAGAATCCTTTGCAAACCTCAAGATTTGGCTAAAAAAACACATTTTCCTTACATTATGGTGACAGAAAGTTCTGGAATCTGAGAGGAGGCACAAATTTCCTTCCACCCAGCGTTCCCCCAAGTCTCCCGATAAAAATGATACCTCACTTGGGTGGGTAGGCCTAGCGCCCGCGACAGGAAATGCCCCAAAGCGCAACGTGGACACATCCCATTTTTTGACAGAAAACAGAGCTGTTTTTTGCAAAGTGCCTACCTGTAGATTTTGACCTCTAGCTCAGCCGGGACCTAGGGAAACCTACCAAACCTGTGCATTTCTGAAAACTAGAGACCTAGGGGAATCCAATATGGGGTGACTTGTGGGGCTCTGACCAGGTTCTGTTACCCAGAATCCTTTGCAAACCTCACAATTTTGCTAAAAAAACACATGTTCCTCACATTATGGTGACAGCAAGTTCTGCAATCTGAGAGGAGCCACAGATTTCCTTCCACCCAGCGTTCCCCCAAGTCTCCTGATAAAAATGATACCTCACTTGTGTGGGTAGGCCTAGCGCCCGCGACAGGAAATGCCCCAAAGCGCAACGTGGACACATCCCATTTTTTGAACAAAAACAGAGGTGTTTTTTGCAAAGTGCCTACATGTAGATTTTGGCCTCCAGCTCAGCCGGAACCTAGGGAAACCTATCAAACCTGTGCATTTTTGAAAACTAGAGACCTAGGGGAATCCAAGATGGGGTGACCTGTGGGGCTCTGACCAGGTTCTGTTACCCAGAATCCTTTGCAAACCTCAAAATCTGGCTAAAAAAACACATGTTCCTCACATTATGGTGACAGAAAGTTCTGGAATCTGAGAGGAGCCACACATTTCCTTCCACCCAGCGTTCCCCCAAGTCTCCTGATAAAAATGATACCTCACTTGTGTGGGTAGGCCTAGCGCCCGCGACAGGAAATGCCCCAAAGCGCAACGTGGACACATCCCATTTTTTGAAAGAAAACAGAGCTGTTTTTTGCAAAGTGCCTACCTGTAGATTTTGGCCTCTAGCTCAGCCGGCACCTAGGGAAACCTACCAAATCTGTGCATTTATGAAAACTAGAGACCTAGGGGAATCCAAGATGGGGTGACTTCTGGGGCTCTGACCAGGTTCTGTTACCCAGAATCCTTTGCAAACCTCAAAATCTGGCTAAAAAAATAAATTTTCCTCACATTATGGTGACAGAAAGTTCTGGAATCTGAGAGGAGCCACAAATTTTCTTCCACCCAGCGTTCCCCCAAGTCTTCCGATAAAAATGATACCTCACTTGTGTGGGTAGGCCTAGCGCCCGCAACAGGAAATGCCCCAAAGCGCAACGTGGACACATCCCATTTTTTGAAAGAAAACAGAGCTGTTTTTTGCAAAGTGCCTACCTGTAGATTTTGTCCTCTAGCTCAGCCGGCACCTAGGGAAACCCACCAAACCTCTGCATTTTTGAAAACTAGAGACCTAAGGGAATCCAAGATGGGGTAACTTGTGGGGCTCTGACCAGGTTCTGTTACCCAGAATCCTTTGCAAACCTCAAAATTTGGCTAAAAAAACACATTTTTCTCACATTATGGTGACAGAAAGTTCTGGAATCTGAGAGGAGGCACAAATTTCCTTCCACCCAGCGTTCCCCCAAGTCTCCCGATAAAAATGATACCTCACTTGTGTGGGTAGGCCTAGCGCCCGCGACAGGAAATGCCCCAAAGCGCAACGTGGACACATCCCATTTTTTGAAAGAAAACAGCTGTTTTTTGCAAAGTGCCTACCTGTAGATTTTGGCCTCTAGCTCAGCCGGAACCTAGGGAAACCTATCAAACTTGTGCATTTTTGAAAACTAGAGACCTAGGGGAATCCAAGATGGGGTGACT
This sequence comes from Pleurodeles waltl, assembly GCF_031143425.1. Lineage (NCBI taxonomy): Eukaryota > Metazoa > Chordata > Amphibia > Caudata > Salamandridae > Pleurodeles > Pleurodeles waltl. Next base: position 295,721,030 of record NC_090443.1, on the reverse strand, counting down.
TGTGGGGCTCTGACCAGGTTCTGTTACCCAGAATCCTTTGCAAACCTCAAAATTTGGCTAAAAAAACACATGTTCCTCACATTATGGTGACAGAAAGTTCTGGAATCTGTGAGGAGCCACAAATTTACTTCCACCCAGCGTTCCCCTAAGTCTCCCGATAAAAATGATACCTCACTTGTGTGGGTAGGCCTAGCGCCCGCGACAGGAAATGCCCCAAAGTGCAACGTGGACACATCCCATTTTTTGAAAGAAAACAGAGCTGTTTTTTGCAAAGTGCCTACCTGTAGATTTTGGCCTCTAGCTCAGCCGGCACCTAGGGAAACCTACCAAACCTGTGCATTTCTGAAAACTAGAGACCTAGGGGAATCCAAGATGGGGTAACTTGTGGGGCTCTGACCAGGTTCTGTTACCCAGAATCCTTTGCAAACCTCAAAATTTGGCTAAAAAAACACATTTTCCTCACATTATGGTGACAGAAAGTTCTGGAATCTGTGAGGAGCCACAAATTTACTTCCACCCAGCGTTCCCCCAAGTCTCCCGATAAAAATGATACCTCACTTGTGTGGGTAGGCCTAGCTCCCGCGACAGGAAATGCCCCAAAGCGCAACGTGGACACATCCCATTTTTTGAAAGAAAACAGAGGTGTTTTTTTGCAAAGTGCTTACCTGTAGATTTTGGCCTCTAGCTCAGCCGGCACCTAGGGAAACCTACCAAACCTGTGCATTTTTGAAAACTAGAGACCTAGGGGAATCCAAGATGGGGTGACTTGTGGGGCTCTGACCAGGTTCTGTTACCCAGAATCCTTTGCAAACCTCAAGATTTGGCTAAAAAAACACATTTTCCTCACATTATGGTGACAGAAAGTTCTGGAATCTGAGAGGAGGCACAAATTTCCTTCCACCCAGCGTTCCCCCAAGTCTCCCGATAAAAATGATACCTCACTTGGGTGGGTAGGCCTAGCGCCCGCGACAGGAAATGCCCCAAAGCGCAACGTGGACACATCCCATTTTTTGACAGAAAACAGAGCTGTTTTTTGCAAAGTGCCTACCTGTAGATTTTGGCCTCTAGCTCAGCCGGGACCTAGGGAAACCTACCAAACCTGTGCATTTTTTAAAACTAGAGACCTAGGGGAATCCAAGATGGGGTGACTTGTGGGGCTCTGACCAGGTTCTGTTACCCAGAATCCTTTGCAAACCTCAACATTTTGCTAAAAAAACACATGTTCCTCACATTATGGTGACAGCAAGTTCTGCAATCTGAGAGGAGCCACAAATTTCCTTCCACCCAGCGTTCCCCCAAGTCTCCTGATAAAAATGATACCTCACTTGTGTGGGTAGGCCTAGCGCCCGCAACAGGAAATGCCCCAAAGCGCAACGTGGACACATCCCATTTTTTGAACGAAAACAGAGGTGTTTTTTGCAAAGTGCCTACCTGTAGATTTTGGCCTCCAGCTCAGCCGGAACCTAGGGAAACCTATCAAACCTGTGCATTTTTGAAAACTAGAGACCTAGGTGAATCCAAGATGGGGTGACCTGTGGGGCTCTGACCAGGTTCTGTTACCCAGAATCCTTTGCAAACCTCAAAATTTGGCTAAAAAAACACATGTTCCTCACATTATGGTGACAGAAAGTTCTGGAATCTGAGAGGAGCCACACATTTCCTTCCACCCAGCGTTCCCCCAAGTCTCCTGATAAAAATGATACCTCACTTGTGTGGGTAGGCCTAGCGCCCGCGACAGGAAATGCCCCAAAGCGCAACGTGGACACATCCCATTTTTTGAAAGAAAACAGAGCTGTTTTTTGCAAAGTGCCTACCTGTAGATTTTGGCCTCTAGCTCAGCCGGCACCTAGGGAAACCTACCAAATCTGTGCATTTTTGAAAACTAGAGACCTAGGGGAATCCAAGATGGGGTGACTTCTGGGGCTCTGACCAGGTTCTGTTACCCAGAATCCTTTGCAAACCTCAAAATCTGGCTAAAAAAATACATTTTCCTCACATTATGGTGACAGAAAGTTCTGCAATCTGTGAGGAGCCACAAATTTTCTTCCACCCAGCGTTCCCCCAAGTCTCCCGATAAAAATGATACCTCACTTGTGTGGGTAGGCCTAGCGCCCGCGACAGGAAATGCCCCAAAGCGCAACGTGGACACATCCCATTTTTTGAAAGAAAACAGAGCTGTTTTTTGCAAAGTGCCTACCTGTAGATTTTGGCCTCTAGCTCAGCCGGCACCTAGGGAAACCTATCAAACTTGTGCATTTTTGAAAACTAGAGACCTAGGGGAATCCAAGATGGGGTGACTTGTGGGGCTCTGACCAGGTTCTGTTACCCAGAATCCTTTGCAAACCTCAAAATTTGGCTAAAAAAACACATGTTCCTCACATTATGGTGACAGAAAGTTCTGGAATCTGTGAGGAGCCACAAATTTACTTACACCCAGCGTTCCCCCAAGTCTCCCGATAAAAATGATACCTCACTTGTGTGGGTAGGCCTAGCGCCCGCGACAGGAAATGCCCCAAAGCGCAACGTGGACACATCCCATTTTTTGAAAGAAAACAGCTGTTTTTTGCAAAGTGCCTACCTGTAGATTTTGGCCTCTAGCTCAGCCGGAACCTAGGGAAACCTATCAAACCTGTGCATTTTTGAAAACTAGAGACCTAGGGGAATCCAAGATGGGGTGACTTGTGGGGCTCTGACCAGGTTCTGTTACCCAGAATCCTTTGCAAACCTCAAAATTTGGCTAAAAAAACACATGTTCCTCACATTATGGTGACAGAAAGTTCTGGAATCTGTGAGGAGCCACAAATTTACTACCACCCAGCGTTCCCCCAAGTCTCCCGATAAAAATGATACCTCACTTGTGTGGGTAGGCCTAGTGCCCGCGACAGGAAATGCCCCAAAGTGCAACGTGGACACATCCCATTTTTTGAAAGAAAACAGAGCTGTTTTTTGCAAAGTGCCTACCTGTAGATTTTGGCCTCTAGCTCAGCCGGCACCTAGGGAAACCTACCAAACCTGTGCATTTCTGAAAACTAGAGACCTAGGGGAATCCAAGATGGGGTAACTTGTGGGGCTCTGACCAGGTTCGGTTACCCAGAATCCTTTGCAAACCTCAAAATTTGGCTAAAAAAACACATTTTCCTCACATTATGGTGACAGAAAGTTCTGGAATCTGAGAGGAGGCACAAATTTCCTTCCACCCAGCGTTCCCCCAAGTCTCCCGATAAAAATGATACCTCACTTGGGTGGGTAGGCCTAGCGCCCGCGACAGGAAATGCCCCAAAGCGCAACGTGGACACATCCCATTTTTTGACAGAAAACAGAGCTGTTTTTTGCAAAGTGCCTACCTGTAGATTTTGGCCTCTAGCTCAGCCGGGACCTAGGGAAACCTACCAAACCTGTGCATTTTTTAAAACTAGAGACCTAGGGGAATCCAAGATGGGGTGACTTGTGGGGCTCTGACCAGGTTCTGTTACCCAGAATCCTTTGCAAACCTCAACATTTTGCTAAAAAAACACATGTTCCTCACATTATGGTGACAGCAAGTTCTGCAATCTGAGAGGAGCCACAAATTTCCTTCCACCCAGCGTTCCCCCAAGTCTCCTGATAAAAATGATACCTCACTTGTGTGGGTAGGCCTAGCGCCCGCAACAGGAAATGCCCCAAAGCGCAACGTGGACACATCCCATTTTTTGAACGAAAACAGAGGTGTTTTTTGCAAAGTGCCTACCTGTAGATTTTGGCCTCCAGCTCAGCCGGAACCTAGGGAAACCTATCAAACCTGTGCATTTTTGAAAACTAGAGACCTAGGTGAATCCAAGATGGGGTGACCTGTGGGGCTCTGACCAGGTTCTGTTACCCAGAATCCTTTGCAAACCTCAAAATTTGGCTAAAAAAACACATGTTCCTCACATTATGGTGACAGAAAGTTCTGGAATCTGAGAGGAGCCACACATTTCCTTCCACCCAGCGTTCCCCCAAGTCTCCTGATAAAAATGATACCTCACTTGTGTGGGTAGGCCTAGCGCCCGCGACAGGAAATGCCCCAAAGCGCAACGTGGACACATCCCATTTTTTGAAAGAAAACAGAGCTGTTTTTTGCAAAGTGCCTACCTGTAGATTTTGGCCTCTAGCTCAGCCGGCACCTAGGGAAACCTACCAAATCTGTGCATTTTTGAAAACTAGAGACCTAGGGGAATCCAAGATGGGGTGACTTCTGGGGCTCTGACCAGGTTCTGTTACCCAGAATCCTTTGCAAACCTCAAAATCTGGCTAAAAAAATACATTTTCCTCACATTATGGTGACAGAAAGTTCTGCAATCTGTGAGGAGCCACAAATTTTCTTCCACCCAGCGTTCCCCCAAGTCTCCCGATAAAAATGATACCTCACTTGTGTGGGTAGGCCTAGCGCCCGCGACAGGAAATGCCCCAAAGCGCAACGTGGACACATCCCATTTTTTGAAAGAAAACAGAGCTGTTTTTTGCAAAGTGCCTACCTGTAGATTTTGGCCTCTAGCTCAGCCGGCACCTAGGGAAACCTATCAAACTTGTGCATTTTTGAAAACTAGAGACCTAGGGGAATCCAAGATGGGGTGACTTGTGGGGCTCTGACCAGGTTCTGTTACCCAGAATCCTTTGCAAACCTCAAAATTTGGCTAAAAAAACACATGTTCCTCACATTATGGTGACAGAAAGTTCTGGAATCTGTGAGGAGCCACAAATTTACTTACACCCAGCGTTCCCCCAAGTCTCCCGATAAAAATGATACCTCACTTGTGTGGGTAGGCCTAGCGCCCGCGACAGGAAATGCCCCAAAGCGCAACGTGGACACATCCCATTTTTTGAAAGAAAACAGCTGTTTTTTGCAAAGTGCCTACCTGTAGATTTTGGCCTCTAGCTCAGCCGGAACCTAGGGAAACCTATCAAACCTGTGCATTTTTGAAAACTAGAGACCTAGGGGAATCCAAGATGGGGTGACTTGTGGGGCTCTGACCAGGTTCTGTTACCCAGAATCCTTTGCAAACCTCAAAATTTGGCTAAAAAAACACATGTTCCTCACATTATGGTGACAGAAAGTTCTGGAATCTGTGAGGAGCCACAAATTTACTACCACCCAGCGTTCCCCCAAGTCTCCCGATAAAAATGATACCTCACTTGTGTGGGTAGGCCTAGTGCCCGCGACAGGAAATGCCCCAAAGTGCAACGTGGACACATCCCATTTTTTGAAAGAAAACAGAGCTGTTTTTTGCAAAGTGCCTACCTGTAGATTTTGGCCTCTAGCTCAGCCGGCACCTAGGGAAACCTACCAAACCTGTGCATTTCTGAAAACTAGAGACCTAGGGGAATCCAAGATGGGGTAACTTGTGGGGCTCTGACCAGGTTCGGTTACCCAGAATCCTTTGCAAACCTCAAAATTTGGCTAAAAAAACACATTTTCCTCACATTATGGTGACAGAAAGTTCTGGAATCTGTGAGGAGCCACAAATTTACTTCCACCCAGCGTTCCCCCAAGTCTCCCGATAAAAATGATACCTCACTTGTGTGGGTAGGCCTAGCTCCCGCGACAGGAAATGCCCCAAAGTGCAACGTGGACACATCCCATTTTTTGAAAGAAAACAGAGCTGTTTTTTGCAAAGTGCCTACCTGTAGATTTTGGCCTCTAGCTCAGCCGGCACCTAGGGAAACCTACCAAACCTGTGCATTTCTGAAAACTAGAGACCTAGGGGAATCCAAGATGGGGTAACTTGTGGGGCTCTGACCAGGTTCTGTTACCCAGAATCCTTTGCAAACCTCAAAATTTGGCTAAAAAAACACATTTTCCTCACATTATGGTGACAGAAAGTTCTGGAATCTGTGAGGAGCCACAAATTTACTTCCACCCAGCGTTCCCCCAAGTCTCCCGATAAAAATGATACCTCACTTGTGTGGGTAGGCCTAGCTCCCGCGACAGGAAATGCCCCAAAGTGCAACGTGGACACATCCCATTTTTTGAAAGAAAACAGAGGTGTTTTTTTGCAAAGTGCTTACCTGTAGATTTTGGCCTCTAGCTCAGCCGGCACCTAGGGAAACCTACCAAACCTGTGCATTTTTGAAAACTAGAGACCTAGGGGAATCCAAGATGGGGTGACTTGTGGGGCTCTGACCAGGTTCTGTTACCCAGAATCCTTTGCAAACCTCAAGATTTGGCTAAAAAAACACATTTTCCTCACATTATGGTGACAGAAAGTTCTGGAATCTGAGAGGAGCCACACATTTCCTTCCACCCAGCGTTCCCCCAAGTCTCCTGATAAAAATGATACCTCACTTGTGTGGGTAGGCCTAGCGCCCGCGACAGGAAATGCCCCAAAGCGCAACGTGGACACATCCCATTTTTTGAAAGAAAACAGAGCTGTTTTTTGCAAAGTGCCTACCTGTAGATTTTGGCCTCTAGCTCAGCCGGCACCTAGGGAAACCTACCAAATCTGTGCATTTTTGAAAACTAGAGACCTAGGGGAATCCAAGATGGGGTGACTTCTGGGGCTCTGACCAGGTTCTGTTACCCAGAATCCTTTGCAAACCTCAAAATCTGGCTAAAAAAATACATTTTCCTCACATTATGGTGACAGAAAGTTCTGCAATCTGTGAGGAGCCACAAATTTTCTTCCACCCAGCGTTCCCCCAAGTCTCCCGATAAAAATGATACCTCACTTGTGTGGGTATGCCTAGCGCCCGCGACAGGAAATGCCCCAAAGCGCAACGTGGACACATCCCATTTTTTGAAAGAAAACAGAGCTGTTTTTTGCAAAGTGCCTACCTGTAGATTTTGGCCTCTAGCTCAGCCGGCACCTAGGGAAACCTATCAAACTTGTGCATTTTTGAAAACTAGAGACCTAGGGGAATCCAAGATGGGGTGACTTGTGGGGCTCTGACCAGGTTCTGTTACCCAGAATCCTTTGCAAACCTCAAAATTTGGCTAAAAAAACACATGTTCCTCACATTATGGTGACAGAAAGTTCTGGAATCTGTGAGGAGCCACAAATTTACTTACACCCAGCGTTCCCCCAAGTCTCCCGATAAAAATGATACCTCACTTGTGTGGGTAGGCCTAGCGCCCGCGACAGGAAATGCCCCAAAGCGCAACGTGGACACATCCCATTTTTTGAAAGAAAACAGCTGTTTTTTGCAAAGTGCCTACCTGTAGATTTTGGCCTCTAGCTCAGCCGGAACCTAGGGAAACCTATCAAACCTGTGCATTTTTGAAAACTAGAGACCTAGGGGAATCCAAGATGGGGTGACTTGTGGGGCTCTGACCAGGTTCTGTTACCCAGAATCCTTTGCAAACCTCAAAATTTGGCTAAAAAAACACATGTTCCTCACATTATGGTGACAGAAAGTTCTGGAATCTGTGAGGAGCCACAAATTTACTACCACCCAGCGTTCCCCCAAGTCTCTCGATAAAAATGATACCTCACTTGTGTGGGTAGGCCTAGTGCCCGCGACAGGAAATGCCCCAAAGTGCAACGTGGACACATCCCATTTTTTGAAAGAAAACAGAGCTGTTTTTTGCAAAGTGCCTACCTGTAGATTTTGGCCTCTAGCTCAGCCGGCACCTAGGGAAACCTACCAAACCTGTGCATTTCTGAAAACTAGAGACCTAGGGGAATCCAAGATGGGGTAACTTGTGGGGCTCTGACCAGGTTCGGTTACCCAGAATCCTTTGCAAACCTCAAAATTTGGCTAAAAAAACACATTTTCCTCACATTATGGTGACAGAAAGTTCTGGAATCTGTGAGGAGCCACAAATTTACTTCCACCCAGCGTTCCCCCAAGTCTCCCGATAAAAATGATACCTCACTTGTGTGGGTAGGCCTAGCTCCCGCGACAGGAAATGCCCCAAAGTGCAACGTGGACACATCCCATTTTTTGAAAGAAAACAGAGCTGTTTTTTGCAAAGTGCCTACCTCTAGATTTTGGCCTCTAGCTCAGCCGGCACCTAGGGAAACCTACCAAACCTGTGCATTTCTGAAAACTAGAGACCTAGGGGAATCCAAGATGGGGTAACTTGTGGGGCTCTGACCAGGTTCTGTTACCCAGAATCCTTTGCAAACCTCAAAATTTGGCTAAAAAAACACATTTTCCTCACATTATGGTGACAGAAAGTTCTGGAATCTGTGAGGAGCCACAAATTTACTTCCACCCAGCGTTCCCCCAAGTCTCCCGATAAAAATGATACCTCACTTGTGTGGGTAGGCCTAGCTCCCGCGACAGGAAATGCCCCAAAGTGCAACGTGGACACATCCCATTTTTTGAAAGAAAACAGAGGTGTTTTTTTGCAAAGTGCTTACCTGTAGATTTTGGCCTCTAGCTCAGCCGGCACCTAGGGAAACCTACCAAACCTGTGCATTTTTGAAAACTAGAGACCTAGGGGAATCCAAGATGGGGTGACTTGTGGGGCTCTGACCAGGTTCTGTTACCCAGAATCCTTTGCAAACCTCAAGATTTGGCTAAAAAAACACATTTTCCTCACATTATGGTGACAGAAAGTTCTGGAATCTGAGAGGAGGCACAAATTTCCTTCCACCCAGCGTTCCCCCAAGTCTCCCGATAAAAATTATACCTCACTTGGGTGGGTAGGCCTAGCGCCCGCGACAGGAAATGCCCCAAAGCGCAACGTGGACACATCCCATTTTTTGAACGAAAACAGAGGTGTTTTTTGCAAAGTGCCTACCTGTAGATTTTGGCCTCCAGCTCAGCCGGAACCTAGGGAAACCTATCAAACCTGTGCATTTTTGAAAACTAGAGACCTAGGGGAATCCAAGATGGGGTGACCTGTGGGGCTCTGACCAGGTTCTGTTACCCAGAATCCTTTGCAAACCTCAAAATTTGGCTAAAAAAACACATGTTCCTCACATTATGGTGACAGAAAGTTCTGGAATCTGAGAGGAGCCACACATTTCCTTCCACCCAGCGTTCCCCCAAGTCTCCTGATAAAAATGATACCTCACTTGTGTGGGTAGGCCTAGCGCCCGCGACAGGAAATGCCCCAAAGCGCAACGTGGACACATCCCATTTTTTGAAAGAAAACAGAGCTGTTTTTTGCAAAGTGCCTACCTGTAGATTTTGGCCTCTAGCTCAGCCGGCACCTAGGGAAACCTACCAAATCTGTGCATTTTTGAAAACTAGAGACCTAGGGGAATCCAAGATGGGGTGACTTCTGGGGCTCTGACCAGGTTCTGTTACCCAGAATCCTTTGCAAACCTCAAAATCTGGCTAAAAAAATACATTTTCCTCACATTATGGTGACAGAAAGTTCTGCAATCTGTGAGGAGCCACAAATTTTCTTCCACCCAGCGTTCCCCCAAGACTCCCGATAAAAATGATACCTCACTTGTGTGGGTAGGCCTAGCGCCCGCGACAGGAAATGCCCCAAAGCGCAACGTGGACACATCCCATTTTTTGAAAGAAAACAGAGCTGTTTTTTGCAAAGTGCCTACCTGTAGATTTTGGCCTCTAGCTCAGCCGGCACCTAGGGAAACCTATCAAACTTGTGCATTTTTGAAAACTAGAGACCTAGGGGAATCCAAGATGGGGTGACTTGTGGGGCTCTGACCAGGTTCTGTTACCCAGAATCCTTTGCAAACCTCAAAATTTGGCTAAAAAAACACATGTTCCTCACATTATGGTGACAGAAAGTTCTGGAATCTGTGAGGAGCCACAAATTTACTTACACCCAGCGTTCCCCCAAGTCTCCCGATAAAAATGATACCTCACTTGTGTGGGTAGGCCTAGCGCCCGCGACAGGAAATGCCCCAAAGCGCAACGTGGACACATCCCATTTTTTGAAAGAAAACAGCTGTTTTTTGCAAAGTGCCTACCTGTAGATTTTGGCCTCTAGCTCAGCCGGAACCTAGGGAAACCTATCAAACCTGTGCATTTTTGAAAACTAGAGACCTAGGGGAATCCAAGATGGGGTGACTTGTGGGGCTCTGACCAGGTTCTGTTACCCAGAATCCTTTGCAAACCTCAAAATTTGGCTAAAAAAACACATGTTCCTCACATTATGGTGACAGAAAGTTCTGGAATCTGTGAGGAGCCACAAATTTACTACCACCCAGCGTTCCCCCAAGTCTCTCGATAAAAATGATACCTCACTTGTGTGGGTAGGCCTAGTGCCCGCGACAGGAAATGCCCCAAAGTGCAACGTGGACACATCCCATTTTTTTAAAGAAAACAGAGCTGTTTTTTGCAAAGTGCCTACCTGTAGATTTTGGCCTCTAGCTCAGCCGGCACCTAGGGAAACCTACCAAACCTGTGCATTTCTGAAAACTAGAGACCTAGGGGAATCCAAGATGGGGTAACTTGTGGGGCTCTGACCAGGTTCGGTTACCCAGAATCCTTTGCAAACCTCAAAATTTGGCTAAAAAAACACATTTTCCTCACATTATGGTGACAGAAAGTTCTGGAATCTGTGAGGAGCCACAAATTTACTTCCACCCAGCGTTCCCCCAAGTCTCCCGATAAAAATGATACCTCACTTGTGTGGGTAGGCCTAGCTCCCGCGACAGGAAATGCCCCAAAGTGCAACGTGGACACATCCCATTTTTTGAAAGAAAACAGAGCTGTTTTTTGCAAAGTGCCTACCTGTAGATTTTGGCCTCTAGCTCAGCCGGCACCTAGGGAAACCTACCAAACCTGTGCATTTCTGAAAACTAGAGACCTAGGGGAATCCAAGATGGGGTAACTTGTGGGGCTCTGACCAGGTTCTGTTACCCAGAATCCTTTGCAAACCTCAAAATTTGGCTAAACAAACACATTTTCCTCACATTATGGTGACAGAAAGTTCTGGAATCTGTGAGGAGCCACAAATTTACTTCCACCCAGCGTTCCCCCAAGTCTCCCGATAAAAATGATACCTCACTTGTGTGGGTAGGCCTAGCTCCCGCGACAGGAAATGCCCCAAAGTGCAACGTGGACACATCCCATTTTTTGAAAGAAAACAGAGGTGTTTTTTTGCAAAGTGCTTACCTGTAGATTTTGGCCTCTAGCTCAGCCGGCACCTAGGGAAACCTACCAAACCTGTGCATTTTTGAAAACTAGAGACCTAGGGGAATCCAAGATGGGGTGACTTGTGGGGCTCTGACCAGGTTCTGTTACCCAGAATCCTTTGCAAACCTCAAGATTTGGCTAAAAAATCACATTTTCCTCACATTATGGTGACAGAAAGTTCTGGAATCTGAGAGGAGGCACAAATTTCCTTCCACCCAGCGTTCCCCCAAGTCTCCCGATAAAAATTATACCTCACTTGGGTGGGTAGGCCTAGCGCCCGCGACAGGAAATGCCCCAAAGCGCAACGTGGACACATCCCATTTTTTGAACGAAAACAGAGGTGTTTTTTGCAAAGTGCCTACCTGTAGATTTTGGCCTCCAGCTCAGCCGGAACCTAGGGAAACCTATCAAACCTGTGCATTTTTGAAAACTAGAGACCTAGGGGAATCCAAGATGGGGTGACCTGTGGGGCTCTGACCAGGTTCTGTTACCCAGAATCCTTTGCAAACCTCAAAATTTGGCTAAAAAAACACATGTTCCTCACATTATGGTGACAGAAAGTTCTGGAATCTGAGAGGAGCCACACATTTCCTTCCACCCAGCGTTCCCCCAAGTCTCCTGATAAAAATGATACCTCACTTGTGTGGGTAGGCCTAGCGCCCGCGACAGGAAATGCCCCAAAGCGCAACGTGGACACATCCCATTTTTTGAAAGAAAACAGAGCTGTTTTTTGCAAAGTGCCTACCTGTAGATTTTGGCCTCTAGCTCAGCCGGCACCTAGGGAAACCTACCAAATCTGTGCATTTTTGAAAACTAGAGACCTAGGGGAATCCAAGATGGGGTGACTTCTGGGGCTCTGACCAGGTTCTGTTACCCAGAATCCTTTGCAAACCTCAAAATCTGGCTAAAAAAATACATTTTCCTCACATTATGGTGACAGAAAGTTCTGCAATCTGTGAGGAGCCACAAATTTTCTTCCACCCAGCGTTCCCCCAAGTCTCCCGATAAAAATGATACCTCACTTGTGTGGGTAGGCCTAGCGCCCGCGACAGGAAATGCCCCAAAGCGCAACGTGGACACATCCCATTTTTTGAAAGAAAACAGCTGTTTTTTGCAAAGTGCCTACCTGTAGATTTTGGCCTCTAGCTCAGCCGGAACCTAGGGAAACCTATCAAACCTGTGCATTTTTGAAAACTAGAGACCTAGGGGAATCCAAGATGGGGTGACTTGTGGGGCTCTGACCAGGTTCTGTTACCCAGAATCCTTTGCAAACCTCAAAATTTGGCTAAAAAAACACATGTTCCTCACATTATGGTGACAGAAAGTTCTGGAATCTGTGAGGAGCCACAAATTTACTACCACCCAGCGTTCCCCCAAGTCTCTCGATAAAAATGATACCTCACTTGTGTGGGTAGGCCTAGTGCCCGCGACAGGAAATGCCCCAAAGTGCAACGTGGACACATCCCATTTTTTGAAAGAAAACAGAGCTGTTTTTTGCAAAGTGCCTACCTGTAGATTTTGGCCTCTAGCTCAGCCGGCACCTAGGGAAACCTACCAAACCTGTGCATTTCTGAAAACTAGAGACCTAGGGGAATCCAAGATGGGGTAACTTGTGGGGCTCTGACCAGGTTCGGTTACCCAGAATCCTTTGCAAACCTAAAAATTTGGCTAAAAAAACACATTTTCCTCACATTATGGTGACAGAAAGTTCTGGAATCTGTGAGGAGCCACAAATTTACTTCCACCCAGCGTTCCCCCAAGTCTCCCGATAAAAATGATACCTCACTTGTGTGGGTAGGCCTAGCTCCCGCGACAGGAAATGCCCCAAAGTGCAACGTGGACACATCCCATTTTTTGAAAGAAAACAGAGCTGTTTTTTGCAAAGTGCCTACCTGTAGATTTTGGCCTCTAGCTCAGCCGGCACCTAGGGAAACCTACCAAACCTGTGCATTTCTGAAAACTAGAGACCTAGGGGAATCCAAGATGGGGTAACTTGTGGGGCTCTGACCAGGTTCTGTTACCCAGAATCCTTTGCAAACCTCAAAATTTGGCTAAAAAAACACATTTTCCTCACATTATGGTGACAGAAAGTTCTGGAATCTGTGAGGAGCCACAAATTTACTTCCACCCAGCGTTCCCCCAAGTCTCCCGATAAAAATGATACCTCACTTGTGTGGGTAGGCCTAGCTCCCGCGACAGGAAATGCCCCAAAGTGCAACGTGGACACATCCCATTTTTTGAAAGAAAACAGAGGTGTTTTTTTGCAAAGTGCTTACCTGTAGATTTTGGCCTCTAGCTCAGCCGGCACCTAGGGAAACCTACCAAACCTGTGCATTTTTGAAAACTAGAGACCTAGGGGAATCCAAGATGGGGTGACTTGTGGGGCTCTGACCAGGTTCTGTTACCCAGAATCCTTTGCAAACCTCAAGATTTGGCTAAAAAAACACATTTTCCTCACATTATGGTGACAGAAAGTTCTGGAATCTGAGAGGAGGCACAAATTTCCTTCCACCCAGCGTTCCCCCAAGTCTCCCGATAAAAATTATACCTCACTTGGGTGGGTAGGCCTAGCGCCCGCGACAGGAAATGCCCCAAAGCGCAACGTGGACACATCCCATTTTTTGAACGAAAACAGAGGTGTTTTTTGCAAAGTGCCTACCTGTAGATTTTGGCCTCCAGCTCAGCCGGAACCTAGGGAAACCTATCAAACCTGTGCATTTTTGAAAACTAGAGACCTAGGGGAATCCAAGATGGGGTGACCTGTGGGGCTCTGACCAGGTTCTGTTACCCAGAATCCTTTGCAAACCTCAAAATTTGGCTAAAAAAACACATGTTCCTCACATTATGGTGACAGAAAGTTCTGGAATCTGAGAGGAGCCACACATTTCCTTCCACCCAGCGTTCCCCCAAGTCTCCTGATAAAAATGATACCTCACTTGTGTGGGTAGGCCTAGCGCCCGCGACAGGAAATGCCCCAAAGCGCAACGTGGACACATCCCATTTTTTGAAAGAAAACAGAGCTGTTTTTTGCAAAGTGCCTACCTGCAGATTTTGGCCTCTAGCTCAGCCGGCACCTAGGGAAACCTACCAAATCTGTGCATTTTTGAAAACTAGAGACCTAGGGGAATCCAAGATGGGGTGACTTCTGGGGCTCTGACCAGGTTCTGTTACCCAGAATCCTTTGCAAACCTCAAAATCTGGCTAAAAAAATACATTTTCCTCACATTATGGTGACAGAAAGTTCTGCAATCTGTGAGGAGCCACAAATTTTCTTCCACCCAGCGTTCCCCCAAGTCTCCCGATAAAAATGATACCTCACTTGTGTGGGTAGGCCTAGCGCCCGCGACAGGAAATGCCCCAAAGCGCAACGTGGACACATCCCATTTTTTGAAAGAAAACAGAGCTGTTTTTTGCAAAGTGCCTACCTGTAGATTTTGGCCTCTAGCTCAGCCGGCACCTAGGGAAACCTATCAAACTTGTGCATTTTTGAAAACTAGAGACCTAGGGGAATCCAAGATGGGGTGACTTGTGGGGCTCTGACCAGGTTCTGTTACCCAGAATCCTTTGCAAACCTCAAAATTTGGCTAAAAAAACACATGTTCCTCACATTATGGTGACAGAAAGTTCTGGAATCTGAGAGGAGCCACACATTTCCTTCCACCCAGAGTTCCCCCAAGTCTCCTGATAAAAATGATACCTCACTTGTGTGGGTAGGCCTAGCGCCCGCGACAGGAAATGCCCCAAAGCGCAACGTGGACACATCCCATTTTTTGAAAGAAAACAGCTGTTTTTTGCAAACTGCCTACCTGTAGATTTTGGCCTCTAGCTCAGCCGGAACCTAGGGAAACCTATCAAACCTGTGCATTTTTGAAAACTAGAGACCTAGGGGAATCCAAGATGGGGTGACTTGTGGGGCTCTGACCAGGTTCTGTTACCCAGAATCCTTTGCAAACCTCAAAATTTGGCTAAAAAAACACATGTTCCTCACATTATGGTGACAGAAAGTTCTGGAATCTGTGAGGAGCCACAAATTTACTACCACCCAGCGTTCCCCCAAGTCTCCCGATAAAAATGATACCTCACTTGTGTGGGTAGGCCTAGTGCCCGCGACAGGAAATGCCCCAAAGTGCAACGTGGACACATCCCATTTTTTTAAAGAAAACAGAGCTGTTTTTTGCAAAGTGCCTACCTGTAGATTTTGGCCTCTAGCTCAGCCGGCACCTAGGGAAACCTACCAAACCTGTGCATTTCTGAAAACTAGAGACCTAGGGGAATCCAAGATGGGGTAACTTGTGGGGCTCTGACCAGGTTCGGTTACCCAGAATCCTTTGCAAACCTCAAAATTTGGCTAAAAAAACACATTTTCCTCACATTATGGTGACAGAAAGTTCTGGAATCTGTGAGGAGCCACAAATTTACTTCCACCCAGCGTTCCCCCAAGTCTCCCGATAAAAATGATACCTCACTTGTGTGGGTAGGCCTAGCTCCCGCGACAGGAAATGCCCCAAAGTGCAACGTGGACACATCCCATTTTTTGAAAGAAAACAGAGCTGTTTTTTGCAAAGTGCCTACCTGTAGATTTTGGCCTCTAGCTCAGCCGGCACCTAGGGAAACCTACCAAACCTGTGCATTTCTGAAAACTAGAGACCTAGGGGAATCCAAGATGGGGTAACTTGTGGGGCTCTGACCAGGTTCTGTTACCCAGAATCCTTTGCAAACCTCAAAATTTGGCTAAAAAAACACATTTTCCTCACATTATGGTGACAGAAAGTTCTGGAATCTGTGAGGAGCCACAAATTTACTTCCACCCAGCGTTCCCCCAAGTCTCCCGATAAAAATGATACCTCACTTGTGTGGGTAGGCCTAGCTCCCGCGACAGGAAATGCCCCAAAGTGCAACGTGGACACATCCCATTTTTTGAAAGAAAACAGAGGTGTTTTTTTGCAAAGTGCTTACCTGTAGATTTTGGCCTCTAGCTCAGCCGGCACCTAGGGAAACCTACCAAACCTGTGCATTTTTTAAAACTAGAGACCTAGGGGAATCCAAGATGGGGTGACTTGTGGGGCTCTGACCAGGTTCTGTTTCCCAGAATCCTTTGCAAACCTCAAGATTTGGCTAAAAAAACACATTTTCCTCACATTATGGTGACAGAAAGTTCTGGAATCTGAGAGGAGCCACACATTTCCTTCCACCCAGCGTTCCCCCAAGTCTCCTGATAAAAATGATACCTCACTTGTGTGGGTAGGCCTAGCGCCCGCGACAGGAAATGCCCCAAAGCGCAACGTGGACACATCCCATTTTTTGAAAGAAAACAGAGCTGTTTTTTGCAAAGTGCCTACCTGTAGATTTTGGCCTCTAGCTCAGCCGGCACCTAGGGAAACCTACCAAATCTGTGCATTTTTGAAAACTAGAGACCTAGGGGAATCCAAGATGGGGTGACTTCTGGGGCTCTGACCAGGTTCTGTTACCCAGAATCCTTTGCAAACCTCAAAATCTGGCTAAAAAAATACATTTTCCTCACATTATGGTGACAGAAAGTTCTGCAATCTGTGAGGAGCCACAAATTTTCTTCCACCCAGCGTTCCCCCAAGTCTCCCGATAAAAATGATACCTCACTTGTGTGGGTAGGCCTAGCGCCCGCGACAGGAAATGCCCCAAAGCGCAACGTGGACACATCCCATTTTTTGAAAGAAAACAGCTGTTTTTTGCAAAGTGCCTACCTGTAGATTTTGGCCTCTAGCTCAGCCGGAACCTAGGGAAACCTATCAAACCTGTGCATTTTTGAAAACTAGAGACCTAGGGGAATCCAAGATGGGGTGACTTGTGGGGCTCTGACCAGGTTCTGTTACCCAGAATCCTTTGCAAACCTCAAAATTTGGCTAAAAAACACATGTTCCTCACATTATGGTGACAGAAAGTTCTGGAATCTGTGAGGAGCCACAAATTTACTACCACCCAGCGTTCCCCCAAGTCTCCCGATAAAAATGATACCTCACTTGTGTGGGTAGGCCTAGTGCCCGCGACAGGAAATGCCCCAAAGTGCAACGTGGACACATCCCATTTTTTGAAAGAAAACAGAGCTGTTTTTTGCAAAGTGCCTACCTGTAGATTTTGGCCTCTAGCTCAGCCGGCACCTAGGGAAACCTACCAAACCTGTGCATTTCTGAAAACTAGAGACCTAGGGGAATCCAAGATGGGGTAACTTGTGGGGCTCTGACCAGGTTCGGTTACCCAGAATCCTTTGCAAACCTCAAAATTTGGCTAAAAAAACACATTTTCCTCACATTATGGTGACAGAAAGTTCTGGAATCTGTGAGGAGCCACAAATTTACTTCCACCCAGCGTTCCCCCAAGTCTCCCGATAAAAATGATACCTCACTTGTGTGGGTAGGCCTAGCTCCCGCGACAGGAAATGCCCCAAAGTGCAACGTGGACACATCCCATTTTTTGAAAGAAAACAGAGCTGTTTTTTGCAAAGTGCCTACCTGTAGATTTTGGCCTCTAGCTCAGCCGGCACCTAGGGAAACCTACCAAACCTGTGCATTTTTGAAAACTAGAGACCTAGGGGAATCCAAGATGGGGTGACTTGTGGGGCTCTGACCAGGTTCTGTTACCCAGAATCCTTTGCAAACCTCAAGATTTGGCTAAAAAAACACATTTTCCTCACATTATGGTGACAGAAAGTTCTGGAATCTGAGAGGAGGCACAAATTTCCTTCCACCCAGCGTTCCCCCAAGTCTCCCGATAAAAATTATACCTCACTTGGGTGGGTAGGCCTAGCGCCCGCGACAGGAAATGCCCCAAAGCGCAACGTGGACACATCCCATTTTTTGAACGAAAACAGAGGTGTTTTTTGCAAAGTGCCTACCTGTAGATTTTGGCCTCCAGCTCAGCCGGAACCTAGGGAAACCTATCAAACCTGTGCATTTTTGAAAACTAGAGACCTAGGGGAATCCAAGATGGGGTGACCTGTGGGGCTCTGACCAGGTTCTGTTACCCAGAATCCTTTGCAAACCTCAAAATTTGGCTAAAAAAACACATGTTCCTCACATTATGGTGACAGAAAGTTCTGGAATCTGAGAGGAGCCACACATTTCCTTCCACCCAGCGTTCCCCCAAGTCTCCTGATAAAAATGATACCTCACTTGTGTGGGTAGGCCTAGCGCCCGCGACAGGAAATGCCCCAAAGCGCAACGTGGACACATCCCATTTTTTGAAAGAAAACAGAGCTGTTTTTTGCAAAGTGCCTACCTGTAGATTTTGGCCTCTAGCTCAGCCGGCACCTAGGGAAACCTACCAAATCTGTGCATTTTTGAAAACTAGAGACCTAGGGGAATCCAAGATGGGGTGACTTCTGGGGCTCTGACCAGGTTCTGTTACCCAGAATCCTTTGCAAACCTCAAAATCTGGCTAAAAAAATACATTTTCCTCACATTATGGTGACAGAAAGTTCTGGAATCTGAGAGGAGCCACAAATTTTCTTCCACCCAGCGTTCCCCCAAGTCTTCCGATAAAAATGATACCTCACTTGTGTGGGTAGGCCTAGCGCCCGCAACAGGAAATGCCCCAAAGCGCAACGTGGACACATCCCATTTTTTGAAAGAAAACAGAGCTGTTTTTTGCAAAGTGCCTACCTGTAGATTTTGTCCTCTAGCTCAGCCGGCACCTAGGGAAACCTACCAAACCTCTGCATTTTTGAAAACTAGAGACCTAAGGGAATCCAAGATGGGGTAACTTGTGGGGCTCTGACCAGGTTCTGTTACCCAGAATCCTTTGCAAACCTCAAAATTTGGCTAAAAAAACACATTTTCCTCACATTATGGTGACAGAAATTCTGGAATCTGAGAGGAGGCACAAATTTCCTTCCACCCAGCGTTCCCCCAAGTCTCCCGATAAAAATGATACCTCACTTGTGTGGGTAGGCCTAGCGCCCGCGACAGGAAATGCCCCAAAGCGCAACGTGGACACATCCCATTTTTTGAAAGAAAACAGCTGTTTTTTGCAAAGTGCCTACCTGTAGATTTTGGCCTCTAGCTCAGCCGGCACCTAGGGAAACCTACCAAATCTGTGCATTTTTTAAAACTAGAGACCTAGGGGAATCCAAGATGGGGTGACTTCTGGGGCTCTGACCAGGTTCTGTTACCCAGAATCCTTTGCAAACCTCAAAATTTGGCTAAAAAAACACATGTTCCTCACATTATGGTGACAGAAAGTTCTGGAATCTGAGAGGAGCCACACATTTCCTTCCACCCAGCGTTCCCCCAAGTCTCCCGATAAAAATGATACCTCACTTGTGTGGGTAGGCCTAGCTCCCGCGACAGGAAATGCCCCAAAGCGCAACGTGGACACATCCCATTTTTTGAAAGAAAACAGAGCTGTTTTTTGCAAAGTGCCTACCTGTAGATTTTGTCCTCTAGCTCAGCCGGCACCTAGGGAAACCTACCAAACCTCTGCATTTTTGAAAACTAGAGACCTAAGGGAATCCAAGATGGGGTAACTTGTGGGGCTCTGACCAGGTTCTGTTACCCAGAATCCTTTGCAAACCTCAAAATTTGGCTAAAAAAACACATTTTCCTCACATTATGGTGACAGAAAGTTCTGGAATCTGAGAGGAGGCACAAATTTCCTTCCACCCAGCGTTCCCCCAAGTCTCCCGATAAAAATGATACCTCACTTGTGTGGGTAGGCCTAGCGCCCGCGACAGGAAATGCCCCAAAGCGCAACGTGGACACATCCCATTTTTTGAAAGAAAACAGCTGTTTTTTGCAAAGTGCCTACCTGTAGATTTTGTCCTCTAGCTCAACCGGCACCTAGGGAAACCTACCAAACCTCTGCATTTTTTAAAACTAGAGACCTAAGGGAATCCAAGATGGGGTAACTTGTGGGGCTCTGACCAGGTTCTGTTACCCAGAATCCTTTGCAAACCTCAAAATTTGGCTAAAAAAACACATGTTCCTCACATTATGGTGACAGAAAGTTCTGGAATCTGTGAGGAGCCACAAATTTACTTCCACCCAGCGTTCCCCCAAGTCTCCCGATAAAAATGATACCTCACTTGTGTGGGTAGGCCTAGCTCCCGCGACAGGAAATGCCCCAAAGCGCAACGTGGACACATCCCATTTTTTGAAAGAAAACAGGTGTTTTTTTGCTAAGTGCCTACCTGTAGATTTTGGCCTCTAGCTCAGCCGGCACCTAGGGAAACCTACCAAACCTGTGCATTTTTGAAAACTAGAGACCTAGGGGAATCGAAGATGTTGTGACTTGTGGGGCTCTGACCAGGTTCTGTTACCCAGAATCCTTTGCAAATCTCAAAATTTGGCTAAAAAAACACATGTTCCTCACATTATGGTGACCGAAAGTTCTGGAATTTGAGAGGAGCCACAAATTTCCTTCCACCCAGCGTTCCCCCAAGTCTCCTGATAAAAATTATACCTCACTTGTGTGGGTAGGCCTAGCGCCCGCGACAGGAAATGCCCCAAAGCGCAACGTGGACACATCCCATTTTTTGAACGAAAACAGAGGTGTTTTTTGCAAAGTGCCTACCTGTAGATTTTGGCCTCCAGCTCAGCCGGAACCTAGGGAAACCTATCAAACCTGTGCATTTTTGAAAACTAGAGACCTAGGGGAATCCAAGATGGGGTGACCTGTGGGGCTCTCACCAGGTTCTGTTACCCAGAATCCTTTGCAAACCTCAAAATTTGGCTAAAAAAACACATGTTCCTCACATTATGGTGACAGAAAGTTCCGGAATCTGAGAGGAGCCACACATTTCCTTCCACCCAGCGTTCCCCCAAGTCTCCTGATAAAAATGATACCTCACTTGTGTGGGTAGGCCTAGCGCCCGCGACAGGAAATGCCCCAAAGCGCAACGTGGACACATCCCATTTTTTGAAAGAAAACAGAGCTGTTTTTTGCAAAGTGCCTACCTGTAGATTTTGGCCTCTAGCTCAGCCGGCACCTAGGGAAACCTACCAAACCTGTGCATTTTTGAAAACTAGAGACCTAGGGGAATCCAAGATGGGGTAACTTGTGGGGCTCTGACCAGGTTCTGTTACCCAGAATCCTTTGCAAACCTCAAAATTTGGCTAAAAAAACACATTTTCCTCACATTTCTGTGGCAGAAAGTTACGGAATCTGAGAGGAGGCACAAATTTCCTTCCATCCAGCATTCCCCCAAGTCTCCCGATAAAAATGATACCTCACTTGTGTGGGTAGGCCTAGCGCCCGCGACAGGAAATGCCCCAAAGCGCAACGTGGACACATCCCATTTTTTGACAGAAAACAGAGCTGTTTTTTGCAAAGTGCCTACCTGTAGATTTTGGCCTCTAGCTCAGCCGACACTTAGGGAAACCTACCAAACCTGTGCATTTTTGAAAACTAGAGACCTAGGGGAATCCAAGATGGGGTGACTTGTGGGGCTCGGACCAGGTTCTGTTACCCAGAATCCTTTGCAAACCTCAAAATTTGGCTAAAAAAATACATTTTCCTCACATTATGGTGACAGAAAGTTCTGGAATCTGAGAGGAGCCACAAATTTTCTTCCACCCAGCGTTCCCCCAAGTCTTCCGATAAAAATGATACCTCACTTGTGTGGGTAGGCCTAGCGCCCGCAACAGGAAATGCCCCAAAGCGCAACGTGGACACATCCCATTTTTTGAAAGAAAACAGAGCTGTTTTTTGCAAAGTGCCTACCTGTAGATTTTGTCCTCTAGCTCAGCCGGCACCTAGGGAAACCTACCAAACCTCTGCATTTTTGAAAACTAGAGACCTAAGGGAATCCAAGATGGGGTAACTTGTGGGGCTCTGACCAGGTTCTGTTACCCAGAATCCTTTGCAAACCTCAAAATTTGGCTAAAAAAACACATTTTCCTCACATTATGGTGACCGAAAGTTCTGGAATCTGAGAGGAGGCACAAATTTCCTTCCACCCAGCGTTCCCCCAAGTCTCCCGATAAAAATGATACCTCACTTGTGTGGGTAGGCCTAGCGCCCGCGACAGGAAATGCCCCAAAGCACAACGTGGACACATCCCATTTTTTGAAAGAAAACAGCTGTTTTTTGCAAAGTGCCTACCTGTAGATTTTGTCCTCTAGCTCAGCCGGCACCTAGGGAAACCTATCAAACCTGTGCATTTTTGAAAACTAGAGACCTAGGGGAATCCAAGATGGGGTGACTTGTGGGGCTCTGATCAGGTTCTGTTACCCAGAATCCTTTGCAAACCGCAAAATTTGGTTAAAAAAACACATTTTCCTCACATTATGGTGACAGAAAGTTCTGGAATCTGAGAGGAGCCACAAATTTCCTTCCAACCAGCGTTCCCCCAAGTCTCCCAATAAAAATGATACCTCACTTGTGTGGGTAGGCCTAGCGCCCGCGACAGGAAATGCCCCAAAGCGCAACGTGGACACATCCCATTTTTTGAAAGAAAACAGAGGTGTTTTTTGCAAAGTGCCTACCTGTAGATTTTGCCCTCCACCTCAGCCGGCACCTAGGGAAACCTACCAAACCTGTGCATTTTTGAAAACTAGAGACCTAGGGGAATCCAAGATGGGGTGACTTGTGGGGCTCTGACCAGGTTCTGTTACCCAGAATCCTTTGCAAACCTCAAAATTTGGCTAAAAAAACACATTTTCCTCACATTATGGTGACAGAAAGTTCTGGAATCAGAGAGGAGGCACAAATTTCCTTCCACCCAGCGTTCCCCCAAGTCTCCCGATAAAAATGATACCTCACTTGTGTGGGTAGGCCTAGTGCCCGCGACAGGAAATGCCCCAAAGCGCAACGTGGACACATCCCATTTTTTGACAGAAAACAGAGCTGTTTTTTGCAAAGTGCCTACCTGTAGATTTTGGCCTAGCTCAGCCGACACCTAGGGAAACCTACCAAACCTGTGCATTTTCGAAAACTAGAGACCTAGGGGAATCCAAGATGGGGTGACTTGTGGGGCTCTGACCAGGTTCTGTTACCCAGAATCATTTGCAAACCTCAAAATTTGGCTAAAAAAACAAATTTTCCTCACATTTCTGTGGCAGAAAGTTCTGGAATCTGAGAGGAGCCACAAATTTACTTCCACCCAGCGTTCCCCCAAGTCTCCCGATAAAAATGGTACCTCACTTGTGTGGGTAGGCCTAGCTCCCGTGACAGGAAATGCCCCAAAGCGCAACGTGGACGCATCCCATTTTTTGACAGAAAACAGAGCTGTTTTTTGCAAAATGCCTACCTGTAGATTTTGGCCTCTAGCTCAGCCGGCACCTAGGGAAACCTACCAAACCTGTGCATTCATGAAAACTAGAGACCTAGGGGAATCCATGATGGGGTGACTTGTGGGGCTCTGACCAGGTTCTGTTACCCAGAATCCTTTGCAAACCTCAAAATATGGCTAAAAAAACACATTTTCCTCACATTATGGTGACAGAAAGTTCTGGAATCTGAGAGGGGGCACAAATTTCCTTCCAACCAGCGTTCCCCCAAGTCTCCTGATAAAAATGATACCTCACTTGTGTGGGTAGGCCTAGCTCCCGTGACAGGAAATGCCCCAAAGCGCAACGTGGACGCATCCCATTTTTTGACAGAAAACAGAGCTGTTTTTTGCAAAATGCCTACCTGTAGATTTTGGCCTCTAGCTCAGCCGGCACCTAGGGAAACCTACCAAACCTGTGCATTCATGAAAACTAGAGACCTAGGGGAATCCATGATGGGGTGACTTGTGGGGCTCTGACCAGGTTCTGTTACCCAGAATCCTTTGCAAACCTCAAAATATGGCTAAAAAACCACATTTTCCTCACATTATGGTGACAGAAAGTTCTGGAATCTGAGAGGGGGCACAAATTTCCTTCCAACCAGCGTTCCCCCAAGTCTCCCGATAAAAATTATACCTCACTTGTGTGGGTAGGCCTAGCGCCCGCGACAGGAAATGCCCCAAAGCGCAACGTGGACACATCCCATTTTTTGACAGAAAACAGAGCTGTTTTTTGCAAAGTGCCTACCTGTAGATTTTGGCCTCTAGCTCAGCCGGCACCTAGGGAAACCTACCAAACCTGTGCATTTTCGAAAACTAGAGACCTAGGGGAATCCAAGATGGGGTGACTTGTGGGGCTCTGATCAGGTTCTGTTACCCAGAATCCTTTGCAAACCGCAAAATGTGGCTAAAAAAACACATTTTCCTCACATTATGGTGACAGAAAGTTCTGGAATCTGAGAGGAGCCACAAATTTCCTTCCAACCAGCGTTCCCCCAAGTCTCCCAATAAAAATGATACCTCACTTGTGTGGGTAGGCCTAGCGCCCGCGACAGGAAATGCCCCAAAGCGCAACGTGGACACATCCCATTTTTTGAAAGAAAACAGAGGTGTTTTTTGCAAAGTGCCTACCTGTAGATTTTGCCCTCCACCTCAGCCGGCACCTAGGGAAACCTACCAAACCTGTGCATTTTTGAAAACTAGAGACCTAGGGGAATCCAAGATGGGGTGACTTGTGGGGCTCTGACCAGGTTCTGTTACCCAGAATCATTTGCAAACCTCAAAATTTGGCTAAAAAAACAAATTTTCCTCACATTTCTGTGGCAGAAAGTTCTGGAATCTGAGAGGAGCCACAAATTTACTTCCACCCAGCGTTCCCCCAAGTCTCCCGATAAAAATGGTACCTCACTTGTGTGGGTAGGCCTAGCTCCCGTGACAGGAAATGCCCCAAAGCGCAACGTGGACGCATCCCATTTTTTGACAGAAAACAGAGCTGTTTTTTGCAAAATGCCTACCTGTAGATTTTGGCCTCTAGCTCAGCCGGCACCTAGGGAAACCTACCAAACCTGTGCATTCATGAAAACTAGAGACCTAGGGGAATCCATGATGGGGTGACTTGTGGGGCTCTGACCAGGTTCTGTTACCCAGAATCCTTTGCAAACCTCAAAATATGGTTAAAAAGCCACATTTTCCTCACATTATGGTGACAGAAAGTTCTGGAATCTGAGAGGGGGCACAAATTTCCTTCCAACCAGCGTTCCCCCAAGTCTCCCGATAAAAATGATACCTCACTTGTGTGGGTAGGCCTAGCGCCCGCGACAGGAAATTCCCCAAAGCGCAACGTGGACACATCCCATTTTTTGAAAGAAAACAGAGGTGTTTTTTGCAAAGTGCCTACCTGTAGATTTTGGCCTCCAGCTCAGCCGGAACCTAGGGAAACCTATCAAACCTGTGCATTTTTGAAAACTAGAGACCTAGGGGAATCCAAGATGGGGTGACTTGTGGGGCTCTGACCAGGTTCTGTTACCCAGAATCCTTTGCAAACCTCAAAATTTGGCTAAAAAAACACATGTTCCTCACCTTATGGTGACAGCAAGTTCTGCAATCTGAGAGGAGCCACAAATTTCCTTCCACCCAGCGTTCCCCCAAGTCTCCCGATAAAAATGATACCTCACTTGTGTGGGTAGGCCTAGCGCCCGCGACAGGAAATGCCCCAAAGCGCAACGTGGACACATCCCATTTTTTGACAGAAAACAGAGCTGTTTTTTGCAAAGTGCCTACCTGTAGATTTTGGCCTCTAGCTCAGCCGGCACCTAGGGAAACCTACCAAACCTGTGCATTTTCGAAAACTAGAGACCTAGGGGAATCCAAGATGGGGTGACTTGTGGGGCTCTGATCAGGTTCTGTTACCCAGAATCCTTTGCAAACCGCAAAATGTGGCTAAAAAAACACATTTTCCTCACATTATGGTGACAGAAAGTTCTGGAATCTGAGAGGAGCCACAAATTTCCTTCCAACCAGCGTTCCCCCAAGTCTCCCGATAAAAATGATACCTCACTTGTGTGGGTAGGCCTAGCGCCCGCGACAGGAAATGCCCCAAAGCGCAACGTGGACACATCCCATTTTTTGAAAGAAAACAGAGGTGTTTTTTGCAAAGTGCCTACCTGTAGATTTTGCCCTCCACCTCAGCCGGAACCTAGGGAAACCTATCAAACCTGTGCATTTTTGAAAACTAGAGACCTAGGGGAATCCAAGATGAGGTGACTTGTGGGGCTCTGACCAGGTTCTGTTACCCAGAATCCTTTGCAAACCTCAAAATTTGGCTAAAAAAACACATTTTCCTCACATTATGGTGACAGAAAGTTCTGGAATCTGAGAGGAGGCACAAATTTCCTTCCACCCAGCGTTCCCCCAAGTCACCCGATAAAAATGATACCTCACTTGTGTGGGTAGGCCTAGTGCCCGCGACAGGAAATGCCCCAAAGCGCAACGTGGACACATCCCATTTTTTTAAAGAAAACAGAGCTGTTTTTTGCAAAGTGCCTACCTGTAGATTTTGGCCTCTAGCTCAGCCGGCATCTAGGGAAACCTACCAAACCTGTGCATTTTTGAAAACTAGGGACCTAGGGGAATCGAAGATGTTGTGACTTGTGGGGCTCTGACCAGGTTCTGTTACCCAGAATCCTTTGCAAACCTCAAAATTTGGCTAAAAAAACACATGTTCCTCACATTATGGTGACCGAAAGTTCTGGAATTTGAGAGGAGCCACAAATTTCCTTCCACCCAGCGTTCCCCCAAGTCTCCTGATAAAAATGATACCTCACTTGTGTGGGTAGGCCTAGCGCCCGCGACAGGAAATGCCCCAAAGCGCAACGTGGACACATCCCATTTTTTGACAGAAAACAGAGGTGTTTTTTGCAAAGTGCCTACCTGTAGATTTTGGCCTCCAGCTCAGCCGGAACCTAGGGAAACCTATCAAACCTGTGCATTTTTGAAAACTAGAGACCTAGGGGAATCCAAGATGGGGTGACTTGTGGGGCTCTGACCAGGTTCTGTTACCCAGAATCCTTTGCAAACCTCAAAATTTGGCTAAAAAAACACATTTTCCTCACGTTATGGTGACAGAAAGTTCTGGAATCTGAGAGGAGGCACAAATTTCCTTCCACCCAGCGTTCCCCCAAGTCTCCCGATAAAAATGATACCTCACTTGTGTGGGTAGGCCTAGTGCCCGCGACATGAAATGCCCCAAAGCGCAACGTGGACACATCCCATTTTTTGACAGAAAACAGAGCTGTTTTTTGCAAAGTGCCTACCTGTAGACTTTGGCCTCTAGCTCAGCCGGCATCTAGGGAAACCTACCAAACCTGTGCATTTTTGAAAACTAGAGACCTAGGGGAATCCAAGATGGGGTGACTTGTGGGGCTCTGACCAGGTTCTGTTACCCAGAATCCTTTGCAAACCTCAAAATTTAGCTAAAAAAACACATGTCCTCACATTATGGTGACAGAAAGTTCTGGAATCTGAGAGGAGCCACAAATTTCCTTCCACCCAGCGTTCCCCCAAGTCTCCTGATAAAAATGATACCTCACTTGTGTGGGTAGGCCTAGAGCCCGCGACAGGAAATGCCCCAAAGCGCAACGTGGACACATCCCATTTTTTGAAAGAAAACAGAGGTGTTTTTTGCAAAGTGCCTACCTGTAGATTTTGGCCTCCAGCTCAGCCGGAACCTAGGGAAACCTATCAAACCTGTGCATTTTTGAAAACTAGAGACCTAGGGGAATCCAAGATGGGGTGACTTGTGGGGCTCTGACCAGGTTCTGTTACCCAGAATCCTTTGCAAACCTCAAAATTTGGCTAAAAAAACACATTTTCCTCACATTATGGTGACAGAAAGTTCTGGAATCAGAGAGGAGGCACAAATTTCCTTCCACCCAGCGTTCCCCCAAGTCTCCCGATAAAAATGATACCTCACTTGTGTGGGTAGGACTAGTGCCCGCGACAGGAAATGCCCCAAAGCGCAACGTGGACACATCCCATTTTTTGACAGAAAACAGAGCTGTTTTTTGCAAAGTGCCTACCTGTAGATTTTGGCCTAGCTCAGCCGACACCTAGGGAAACCTACCAAACCTGTGCATTTTCGAAAACTAGAGACCTAGGGGAATCCAAGATGGGTTGACTTGTGGGGCTCTGACCAGGTTCTGTTACCCAGAATCATTTGCAAACCTCAAAATTTGGCTAAAAAAACAAATTTTCCTCACATTTCTGTGGCAGAAAGTTCTGGAATCTGAGAGGAGCCACAAATTTACTTCCACCCAGCGTTCCCCCAAGTCTCCCGATAAAAATGGTACCTCACTTGTGTGGGTAGGCCTAGCTCCCGTGACAGGAAATGCCCCAAAGCGCAACGTGGACGCATCCCATTTTTTGACAGAAAACAGAGCTGTTTTTTGCAAAATGCCTACCTGTAGATTTTGGCCTCTAGCTCAGCCGGCACCTAGGGAAACCTACCAAACCTGTGCATTCATGAAAACTAGAGACCTAGGGGAATCCATGATGGGGTGACTTGTGGGGCTCTGACCAGGTTCTGTTACCCAGAATCCTTTGCAAACCTCAAAATATGGTTAAAAAGCCACATTTTCCTCACATTATGGTGACAGAAAGTTCTGGAATCTGAGAGGGGGCACAAATTTCCTTCCAACCAGCGTTCCCCCAAGTCTCCCGATAAAAATGATACCTCACTTGTGTGGGTAGGCCTAGCGCCCGCGACAGGAAATTCCCCAAAGCGCAACGTGGACACATCCCATTTTTTGAAAGAAAACAGAGGTGTTTTTTGCAAAGTGCCTACCTGTAGATTTTGGCCTCCAGCTCAGCCGGAACCTAGGGAAACCTATCAAACCTGTGCATTTTTGAAAACTAGAGACCTAGGGGAATCCAAGATGGGGTGACTTGTGGGGCTCTGACCAGGTTCTGTTACCCAGAATCCTTTGCAAACCTCAAAATTTGGCTAAAAAAACACATGTTCCTCACCTTATGGTGACAGCAAGTTCTGCAATCTGAGAGGAGGCACAAATTTCCTTCCACCCAGCGTTCCCCCAAGTCTCCCGATAAAAATGATACCTCACTTGTGTGGGTAGGCCTAGCGCCCGCGACAGGAAATGCCCCAAAGCGCAACGTGGACACATCCCATTTTTTGACAGAAAACAGAGCTGTTTTTTGCAAAGTGCCTACCTGTAGATTTTGGCCTCTAGCTCAGCCGGCACCTAGGGAAACCTACCAAACCTGTGCATTTTCGAAAACTAGAGACCTAGGGGAATCCAAGATGGGGTGACTTGTGGGGCTCTGATCAGGTTCTGTTACCCAGAATCCTTTGCAAACCGCAAAATGTGGCTAAAAAAACACATTTTCCTCACATTATGGTGACAGAAAGTTCTGGAATCTGAGAGGAGCCACAAATTTCCTTCCAACCAGCGTTCCCCCAAGTCTCCCGATAAAAATGATACCTCACTTGTGTGGGTAGGCCTAGCGCCCCCGACAGGAAATGCCCCAAAGCGCAACGTGGACACATCCCATTTTTTGAAAGAAAACAGAGGTGTTTTTTGCAAAGTGCCTACCTGTAGATTTTGCCCTCCACCTCAGCCGGAACCTAGGGAAACCTATCAAACCTGTGCATTTTTGAAAACTAGAGACCTAGGGGAATCCAAGATGAGGTGACTTGTGGGGCTCTGACCAGGTTCTGTTACCCAGAATCCTTTGCAAACCTCAAAATTTGGCTAAAAAAACACATTTTCCTCACATTATGGTGACAGAAAGTTCTGGAATCTGAGAGGAGGCACAAATTTCCTTCCACCCAGCGTTCCCCCAAGTCACCCGATAAAAATGATACCTCACTTGTGTGGGTAGGCCTAGTGCCCGCGACAGGAAATGCCCCAAAGCGCAACGTGGACACATCCCATTTTTTTAAAGAAAACAGAGCTGTTTTTTGCAAAGTGCCTACCTGTAGATTTTGGCCTCTAGCTCCGCCGGCATCTAGGGAAACCTACCAAACCTGTGCATTTTTGAAAACTAGGGACCTAGGGGAATCGAAGATGTTGTGACTTGTGGGGCTCTGACCAGGTTCTGTTACCCAGAATCCTTTGCAAACCTCAAAATTTGGCTAAAAAAACACATTTTCCTCACGTTATGGTGACAGAAAGTTCTGGAATCTGAGAGGAGGCACAAATTTCCTTCCACCCAGCGTTCCCCCAAGTCTCCCGATAAAAATGATACCTCACTTGTGTGGGTAGGCCTAGTGCCCGCGACATGAAATGCCCCAAAGCGCAACGTGGACACATCCCATTTTTTGACAGAAAACAGAGCTGTTTTTTGCAAAGTGCCTACCTGTAGATTTTGGCCTCTAGCTCAGCCGGCATCTAGGGAAACCTACCAAACCTGTGCATTTTTGAAAACTAGAGACCTAGGGGAATCCAAGATGGGGTGACTTGTGGGGCTCTGACCAGGTTCTGTTACCCAGAATCCTTTGCAAACCTCAAAATTTGGCTAAAAAAACACATGTTCCTCACCTTATGGTGACAGCAAGTTCTGCAATCTGAGAGGAGGCACAAATTTCCTTCCACCCAGCGTTCCCCCAAGTCTCCCGATAAAAATGATACCTCACTTGTGTGGGTAGGCCTAGCGCCCGCGACAGGAAATGCCCCAAAGCGCAACGTGGACACATCCCATTTTTTGACAGAAAACAGAGCTGTTTTTTGCAAAGTGCCTACCTGTAGATTTTGGCCTGTAGCTCAGCCGGCACCTAGGGAAACCTACCAAACCTGTGCATTTTCGAAAACTAGAGACCTAGGGGAATCCAAGATGGGGTGACTTGTGGGGCTCTGATCAGGTTCTGTTACCCAGAATCCTTTGCAAACCGCAAAATGTGGCTAAAAAAACACATTTTCCTCACATTATGGTGACAGAAAGTTCTGGAATCTGAGAGGAGCCACAAATTTCCTTCCAACCAGCGTTCCCCCAAGTCTCCCGATAAAAATGATACCTCACTTGTGTGGGTAGGCCTAGCGCCCGCGACAGGAAATGCCCCAAAGCGCAACGTGGACACATCCCATTTTTTGAAAGAAAACAGAGGTGTTTTTTGCAAAGTGCCTACCTGTAGATTTTGCCCTCCACCTCAGCCGGAACCTAGGGAAACCTATCAAACCTGTGCATTTTTGAAAACTAGAGACCTAGGGGAATCCAAGATGAGGTGACTTGTGGGGCTCTGACCAGGTTCTGTTACCCAGAATCCTTTGCAAACCTCAAAATTTGGCTAAAAAAACACATTTTCCTCACATTATGGTGACAGAAAGTTCTGGAATCTGAGAGGAGGCACAAATTTCCTTCCACCCAGCGTTCCCCCAAGTCACCCGATAAAAATGATACCTCACTTGTGTGGGTAGGCCTAGTGCCCGCGACAGGAAATGCCCCAAAGCGCAACGTGGACACATCCCATTTTTTTAAAGAAAACAGAGCTGTTTTTTGCAAAGTGCCTACCTGTAGATTTTGGCCTCTAGCTCAGCCGGCATCTAGGGAAACCTACCAAACCTGTGCATTTTTGAAAACTAGGGACCTAGGGGAATCGAAGATGTTGTGACTTGTGGGGCTCTGACCAGGTTCTGTTACCCAGAATCCTTTGCAAACCTCAAAATTTGGCTAAAAAAACACATGTTCCTCACATTATGGTGACCGAAAGTTCTGGAATTTGAGAGGAGCCACAAATGTCCTTCCACCCAGCGTTCCCCCAAGTCTCCTGATAAAAATGATACCTCACTTGTGTGGGTAGGCCTAGCGCCCGCGACAGGAAATGCCCCAAAGCGCAACGTGGACACATCCCATTTTTTGACAGAAAACAGAGGTGTTTTTTGCAAAGTGCCTACCTGTAGATTTTGGCCTCCAGCTCAGCCGGAACCTAGGGAAACCTATCAAACCTGTGCATTTTTGAAAACTAGAGACCTAGGGGAATCCAAGATGGGGTGACTTGTGGGGCTCTGACCAGGTTCTGTTACCCAGAATCCTTTGCAAACCTCAAAATTTGGCTAAAAAAACACATTTTCCTCACGTTATGGTGACAGAAAGTTCTGGAATCTGAGAGGAGGCACAAATTTCCTTCCACCCAGCGTTCCCCCAAGTCTCCCGATAAAAATGATACCTCACTTGTGTGGGTAGGCCTAGTGCCCGCGACATGAAATGCCCCAAAGCGCAACGTGGACACATCCCATTTTTTGACAGAAAACAGAGCTGTTTTTTGCAAAGTGCCTACCTGTAGATTTTGGCCTCTAGCTCAGCCGGCATCTAGGGAAACCTACCAAACCTGTGCATTTTTGAAAACTAGAGACCTAGGGGAATCCAAGATGGGATGACTTGTGGGGCTCTGACCAGGTTCTGTTACCCAGAATCCTTTGCAAACCTCAAAATTTAGCTAAAAAAACACATGTCCTCACATTATGGTGACAGAAAGTTCTGGAATCTGAGAGGAGCCACAAATTTCCTTCCACCCAGCGTTCCCCCAAGTCTCCTGATAAAAATGATACCTCACTTGTGTGGGTAGGCCTAGAGCCCGCGACAGGAAATGCCCCAAAGCGCAACGTGGACACATCCCATTTTTTGAAAGAAAACAGAGGTGTTTTTTGCAAAGTGCCTACCTGTAGATTTTGGCCTCCAGCTCAGCCGGAACCTAGGGAAACCTATCAAACCTGTGCATTTTTGAAAACTAGAGACCTAGGGGAATCCAAGATGGGGTGACTTGTGGGGCTCTGACCAGGTTCTGTTACCCAGAATCCTTTGCAAACCTCAAAATTTGGCTAAAAAAACACATTTTCCTCACATTATGGTGACAGAAAGTTCTGGAATCAGAGAGGAGGCACAAATTTCCTTCCACCCAGCGTTCCCCCAAGTCTCCCGATAAAAATGATACCTCACTTGTGTGGGTAGGACTAGTGCCCGCGACAGGAAATGCCCCAAAGCGCAACGTGGACACATCCCATTTTTTGACAGAAAACAGAGCTGTTTTTTGCAAAGTGCCTACCTGTAGATTTTGGCCTAGCTCAGCCGACACCTAGGGAAACCTACCAAACCTGTGCATTTTCGAAAACTAGAGACCTAGGGGAATCCAAGATGGGTTGACTTGTGGGGCTCTTACCAGGTTCTGTTACCCAGAATCATTTGCAAACCTCAAAATTTGGCTAAAAAAACAAATTTTCCTCACATTTCTGTGGCAGAAAGTTCTGGAATCTGAGAGGAGCCACAAATTTACTTCCACCCAGCGTTCCCCCAAGTCTCCCGATAAAAATGGTACCTCACTTGTGTGGGTAGGCCTAGCTCCCGTGACAGGAAATGCCCCAAAGCGCAACGTGGACGCATCCCATTTTTTGACAGAAAACAGAGCTGTTTTTTGCAAAATGCCTACCTGTAGATTTTGGCCTCTAGCTCAGCCGGCACCTAGGGAAACCTACCAAACCTGTGCATTCATGAAAACTAGAGACCTAGGGGAATCCATGATGGGGTGACTTGTGGGGCTCTGACCAGGTTCTGTTACCCAGAATCCTTTGCAAACCTCAAAATATGGTTAAAAAGCCACATTTTCCTCACATTATGGTGACAGAAAGTTCTGGAATCTGAGAGGGGGCACAAATTTCCTTCCAACCAGCGTTCCCCCAAGTCTCCCGATAAAAATGATACCTCACTTGTGTGGGTAGGCCTAGCGCCCGCGACAGGAAATTCCCCAAAGCGCAACGTGGACACATCCCATTTTTTGAAAGAAAACAGAGGTGTTTTTTGCAAAGTGCCTACCTGTAGATTTTGGCCTCCAGCTCAGCCGGAACCTAGGGAAACCTATCAAACCTGTGCATTTTTGAAAACTAGAGACCTAGGGGAATCCAAGATGGGGTGACTTGTGGGGCTCTGACCAGGTTCTGTTACCCAGAATCCTTTGCAAACCTCAAAATTTGGCTAAAAAAACACATGTTCCTCACCTTATGGTGACAGCAAGTTCTGCAATCTGAGAGGAGGCACAAATTTCCTTCCACCCAGCGTTCCCCCAAGTCTCCCGATAAAAATGATACCTCACTTGTGTGGGTAGGCCTAGCGCCCGCAACAGGAAATGCCCCAAAGCGCAACGTGGACACATCCCATTTTTTGACAGAAAACAGAGCTGTTTTTTGCAAAGTGCCTACCTGTAGATTTTGGCCTCTAGCTCAGCCGGCACCTAGGGAAACCTACCAAACCTGTGCATTTTCGAAAACTGGAGACCTAGGGGAATCCAAGATGGGGTGACTTGTGGGGCTCTGATCAGGTTCTGTTACCCAGAATCCTTTGCAAACCGCAAAATGTGGCTAAAAAAACACATTTTCCTCACATTATGGTGACAGAAAGTTCTGGAATCTGAGAGGAGCCACAAATTTCCTTCCAACCAGCGTTCCCCCAAGTCTCCCGATAAAAATGATACCTCACTTGTGTGGGTAGGCCTAGCGCCCGCGACAGGAAATGCCCCAAAGCGCAACGTGGACACATCCCATTTTTTGAAAGAAAACAGAGGTGTTTTTTGCAAAGTGCCTACCTGTAGATTTTGCCCTCCACCTCAGCCGGAAACTAGGGAAACCTATCAAACCTGTGCATTTTTGAAAACTAGAGACCTAGGGGAATCCAAGATGAGGTGACTTGTGGGGCTCTGACCAGGTTCTGTTACCCAGAATCCTTTGCAAACCTCAAAATTTAGCTAAAAAAACACATGTCCTCACATTATGGTGACAGAAAGTTCTGGAATCTGAGAGGAGCCACAAATTTCCTTCCACCCAGCGTTCCCCCAAGTCTCCTGATAAAAATGATACCTCACTTGTGTGGGTAGGCCTAGAGCCCGCGACAGGAAATGCCCCAAAGCGCAACGTGGACACATCCCATTTTTTGAAAGAAAACAGAGGTGTTTTTTGCAAAGTGCCTACCTGTAGATTTTGGCCTCCAGCTCAGCCGGAACCTAGGGAAACCTATCAAACCTGTGCATTTTTGAAAACTAGAGACCTAGGGGAATCCAAGATGGGGTGACTTGTGGGGCTCTGACCAGGTTCTGTTACCCAGAATCCTTTGCAAACCTCAAAATTTGGCTAAAAAAACACATTTTCCTCACATTATGGTGACAGAAAGTTCTGGAATCAGAGAGGAGGCACAAATTTCCTTCCACCCAGCGTTCCCCCAAGTCTCCCGATAAAAATTATACCTCACTTGGGTGGGTAGGCCTAGCGCCCGCGACAGGAAATGCCCCAAAGCGCAACGTGGACACATCCCATTTTTTGAACGAAAACAGAGGTGTTTTTTGCAAAGTGCCTACCTGTAGATTTTGGCCTCCAGCTCAGCCGGAACCTAGGGAAACCTATCAAACCTGTGCATTTTTGAAAACTAGAGACCTAGGGGAATCCAAGATGGGGTGACCTGTGGGGCTCTGACCAGGTTCTGTTACCCAGAATCCTTTGCAAACCTCAAAATTTGGCTAAAAAAACACATGTTCCTCACATTATGGTGACAGAAAGTTCTGGAATCTGAGAGGAGCCACACATTTCCTTCCACCCAGCGTTCCCCCAAGTCTCCTGATAAAAATGATACCTCACTTGTGTGGGTAGGCCTAGCGCCCGCGACAGGAAATGCCCCAAAGCGCAACGTGGACACATCCCATTTTTTGAAAGAAAACAGAGCTGTTTTTTGCAAAGTGCCTACCTGTAGATTTTGGCCTCTAGCTCAGCCGGCACCTAGGGAAACCTACCAAATCTGTGCATTTTTGAAAACTAGAGACCTAGGGGAATCCAAGATGGGGTGACTTCTGGGGCTCTGACCAGGTTCTGTTACCCAGAATCCTTTGCAAACCTCAAAATCTGGCTAAAAAAATACATTTTCCTCACATTATGGTGACAGAAAGTTCTGGAATCTGAGAGGAGCCACAAATTTTCTTCCACCCAGCGTTCCCCCAAGTCTTCCGATAAAAATGATACCTCACTTGTGTGGGTAGGCCTAGCGCCCGCAACAGGAAATGCCCCAAAGCGCAACGTGGACACATCCCATTTTTTGAAAGAAAACAGAGCTGTTTTTTGCAAAGTGCCTACCTGTAGATTTTGTCCTCTAGCTCAGCCGGCACCTAGGGAAACCTACCAAACCTCTGCATTTTTGAAAACTAGAGACCTAAGGGAATCCAAGATGGGGTAACTTGTGGGGCTCTGACCAGGTTCTGTTACCCAGAATCCTTTGCAAACCTCAAAATTTGGCTAAAAAAACACATTTTCCTCACATTATGGTGACAGAAAGTTCTGGAATCTGAGAGGCGGCACAAATTTCCTTCCACCCAGCGTTCCCCCAAGTCTCCCGATAAAAATGATACCTCACTTGTGTGGGTAGGCCTAGCGCCCGCGACAGGAAATGCCCCAAAGCGCAACGTGGACACATCCCATTTTTGGAAAGAAAACAGCTGTTTTTTGCAAAGTGCCTACCTGTAGATTTTGGCCTCTAGCTCAGCCGGCACCTAGGGAAACCTTCCAAACCTGTGCATTTTTGAAAACTAGAGACCTAGGGGAATCCAAGATGGGGTAACTTGTGGGGCTCTGACCAGGTTCTGTTACCCAGAATCCTTTGCAAACCTCAAAATTTGGCTAAAAAAACACATTTTCCTCACATTATGGTGACAGAAAGTTCTGGAATCTGTGAGGAGCCACACATTTACTTCCACCCAGCGTTCCCCCAAGTCTCCCGATAAAAATGATACCTCACTTGTGTGGGTAGGCCTAGCTCCCGCGACAGGAAATGCCCCAAAGTGCAACGTGGACACATCCCATTTTTTGAAAGAAAACAGAGGTGTTTTTTTGCAAAGTGCTTACCTGTAGATTTTGGCCTCTAGCTCAGCCGGCACCTAGGGAAACCTACCAAACCTGTGCATTTTTTAAAACTAGAGACCTAGGGGAATCCAAGATGGGGTGACTTGTGGGGCTCTGACCAGGTTCTGTTACCCAGAATCCTTTGCAAACCTCAAGATTTGGCTAAAAAAACACATTTTCCTCACATTATGGTGACAGAAAGTTCTGGAATCTGAGAGGAGGCACAAATTTCCTTCCACCCAGCGTTCCCCCAAGTCTCCCGATAAAAATGATACCTCACTTGGGTGGGTAGGCCTAGCGCCCGCGACAGGAAATGCCCCAAAGCGCAACGTGGACACATCCTATTTTTTTAACGAAAACAGAGGTGTTTTTTGCAAAGTGCCTACCTGTAGATTTTGGCCTCCAGCTCAGCCGGAACCTAGGGAAACCTATCAAACCTGTGCATTTTTGAAAACTAGAGACCTAGGGGAATCCAAGATGGGGTGACCTGTGGGGCTCTGACCAGGTTCTGTTACCCAGAATCCTTTGCAAACCTCAAAATTTGGCTAAAAAAACACATGTTCCTCACATTATGGTGACAGAAAGTTCTGGAATCTGAGAGGAGCCACACATTTCCTTCCACCCAGAGTTCCCCCAAGTCTCCTGATAAAAATGATACCTCACTTGTGTGGGTAGGCCTAGCGCCCGCGACAGGAAATGCCCCAAAGCGCAACGTGGACACATCCCATTTTTTGAAAGAAAACAGAGCTGTTTTTTGCAAAGTGCCTACCTGTAGATTTTGGCCTCTAGCTCAGCCGGCACCTAGGGAAACCTACCAAATCTGTGCATTTTTGAAAACTAGAGACCTAGGGGAATCCAAGATGGGGTGACTTCTGGGGCTCTGACCAGGTTCTGTTACCCAGAATCCTTTGCAAACCTCAAAATCTGGCTAAAAAAATACATTTTCCTCACATTATGGTGACAGAAAGTTCTGGAATCTGAGAGGAGCCACAAATTTTCTTCCACCCAGCGTTCCCCCAAGTCTTCCGATAAAAATGATACCTCACTTGTGTGGGTAGGCCTAGCGCCCGCAACAGGAAATGCCCCAAAGCGCAACGTGGACACATCCCATTTTTTGAAAGAAAACAGAGCTGTTTTTTGCAAAGTGCCTACCTGTAGATTTTGTCCTCTAGCTCAGCCGGCACCTAGGGAAACCTACCAAACCTCTGCATTTTTGAAAACTAGAGACCTAAGGGAATCCAAGATGGGGTAACTTGTGGGGCTCTGACCAGGTTCTGTTACCCAGAATCCTTTGCAAACCTCAAAATTTGGCTAAAAAAACACATTTTCCTCACATTATGGTGACAGAAATTCTGGAATCTGAGAGGAGGCACAAATTTCCTTCCACCCAGCGTTCCCCCAAGTCTCCCGATAAAAATGATACCTCACTTGTGTGGGTAGGCCTAGCGCCCGCGACAGGAAATGCCCCAAAGCGCAACGTGGACACATCCCATTTTTTGAAAGAAAACAGCTGTTTTTTGCAAAGTGCCTACCTGTAGATTTTGTCCTCTAGCTCAACCGGCACCTAGGGAAACCTATCAAACCTGTGCATTTTTTAAAACTAGAGACCTAAGGGAATCCAAGATGGGGTAACTTGTGGGGCTCTGACCAGGTTCTGTTA
The DNA here is from genome assembly GCF_031143425.1 of Pleurodeles waltl. NCBI lineage: Eukaryota > Metazoa > Chordata > Amphibia > Caudata > Salamandridae > Pleurodeles > Pleurodeles waltl. The sequence goes on along the minus strand of NC_090443.1, from coordinate 295,682,734 downwards.
CCCAGAATCCTTTGCAAACCTCAAAATTTGGCTAAAAAAACACATGTTCCTCACATTATGGTGACAGAAAGTTCCGGAATCTGAGAGGAGCCACACATTTCCTTCCACCCAGCGTTCCCCCAAGTCTCCCGATAAAAATGATACCTCACTTGTGTGGGTAGGCCTAGCTCCCGCGACAGGAAATGCCCCAAAGCGCAACGTGGACACATCCCATTTTTTGAACGAAAACAGAGGTGTTTTTTGCAAAGTGCCTACCTGTAGATTTTGGCCTCCAGCTCAGCCGGAACCTAGGGAAACCTATCAAACCTGTGCATTTTTGAAAACTAGAGACCTAGGGGAATCCAAGATGGGGTGACCTGTGGGGCTCTGACCAGGTTCTGTTACCCAGAATCCTTTGCAAACCTCAAAATTTGGCTAAAAAAACACATGTTCCTCACATTATGGTGACAGAAAGTTCTGGAATCTGAGAGGAGCCACACATTTCCTTCCACCCAGAGTTCCCCCAAGTCTCCTGATAAAAATGATACCTCACTTGTGTGGGTAGGCCTAGCGCCCGCGACAGGAAATGCCCCAAAGCGCAACGTGGACACATCCCATTTTTTGAAAGAAAACAGAGCTGTTTTTTGCAAAGTGCCTACCTGTAGATTTTGGCCTCTAGCTCAGCCGGCACCTAGGGAAACCTACCAAATCTGTGCATTTTTTAAAACTAGAGACCTAGGGGAATCCAAGATGGGGTGACTTCTGGGGCTCTGACCAGGTTCTGTTACCCAGAATCCTTTGCAAACCTCAAAATCTGGCTAAAAAAATACATTTTCCTCACATTATGGTGACAGAAAGTTCTGGAATCTGAGAGGAGCCACAAATTTTCTTCCACCCAGCGTTCCCCCAAGTCTTCCGATAAAAATGATACCTCACTTGTGTGGGTAGGCCTAGCGCCCGCAACAGGAAATGCCCCAAAGCGCAACGTGGACACATCCCATTTTTTGAAAGAAAACAGAGCTGTTTTTTGCAAAGTGCCTACCTGTAGATTTTGTCCTCTAGCTCAGCCGGCACCTAGGGAAACCTACCAAACCTCTGCATTTTTGAAAACTAGAGACCTAAGGGAATCCAAGATGGGGTAACTTGTGGGGCTCTGACCAGGTTCTGTTACCCAGAATCCTTTGCAAACCTCAAAATTTGGCTAAAAAAACACATTTTCCTCACATTATGGTGACAGAAAGTTCTGGAATCTGAGAGGAGGCACAAATTTCCTTCCACCCAGCGTTCCCCCAAGTCTCCCGATAAAAATGATACCTCACTTGTGTGGGTAGGCCTAGCGCCCGCGACAGGAAATGCCCCAAAGCGCAACGTGGACACATCCCATTTTTTGAAAGAAAACAGCTGTTTTTTGCAAAGTGCCTACCTGTAGATTTTGTCCTCTAGCTCAACCGGCACCTAGGGAAACCTACCAAACCTCTGCATTTTTTAAAACTAGAGACCTAAGGGAATCCAAGATGGGGTAACTTGTGGGGCTCTGACCAGGTTCTGTTACCCAGAATCCTTTGCAAACCTCAAAATTTGGCTAAAAAAACACATGTTCCTCACATTATGGTGACAGAAAGTTCTGGAATCTGTGAGGAGCCACAAATTTACTTCCACCCAGCGTTCCCCCAAGTCTCCCGATAAAAATGATACCTCACTTGTGTGGGTAGGCCTAGCTCCCGCGACAGGAAATGCCCCAAAGCGCAACGTGGACACATCCCATTTTTTGAAAGAAAACAGGTGTTTTTTTGCTAAGTGCCTACCTGTAGATTTTGGCCTCTAGCTCAGCCGGCACCTAGGGAAACCTACCAAACCTGTGCATTTTTGAAAACTAGAGACCTAGGGGAATCGAAGATGTTGTGACTTGTGGGGCTCTGACCAGGTTCTGTTACCCAGAATCCTTTGCAAATCTCAAAATTTGGCTAAAAAAACACATGTTCCTCACATTATGGTGACCGAAAGTTCTGGAATTTGAGAGGAGCCACAAATTTCCTTCCACCCAGCGTTCCCCCAAGTCTCCTGATAAAAATTATACCTCACTTGTGTGGGTAGGCCTAGCGCCCGCGACAGGAAATGCCCCAAAGCGCAACGTGGACACATCCCATTTTTTGAACGAAAACAGAGGTGTTTTTTGCAAAGTGCCTACCTGTAGATTTTGGCCTCCAGCTCAGCCGGAACCTAGGGAAACCTATCAAACCTGTGCATTTTTGAAAACTAGAGACCTAGGGGAATCCAAGATGGGGTGACCTGTGGGGCTCTCACCAGGTTCTGTTACCCAGAATCCTTTGCAAACCTCAAAATTTGGCTAAAAAAACACATGTTCCTCACATTATGGTGACAGAAAGTTCCGGAATCTGAGAGGAGCCACACATTTCCTTCCACCCAGCGTTCCCCCAAGTCTCCTGATAAAAATGATACCTCACTTGTGTGGGTAGGCCTAGCGCCCGCGACAGGAAATGCCCCAAAGCGCAACGTGGACACATCCCATTTTTTGAAAGAAAACAGAGCTGTTTTTTGCAAAGTGCCTACCTGTAGATTTTGGCCTCTAGCTCAGCCGGCACCTAGGGAAACCTACCAAACCTGTGCATTTTTGAAAACTAGAGACCTAGGGGAATCCAAGATGGGGTAACTTGTGGGGCTCTGACCAGGTTCTGTTACCCAGAATCCTTTGCAAACCTCAAAATTTGGCTAAAAAAACACATTTTCCTCACATTTCTGTGGCAGAAAGTTACGGAATCTGAGAGGAGGCACAAATTTCCTTCCATCCAGCATTCCCCCAAGTCTCCCGATAAAAATGATACCTCACTTGTGTGGGTAGGCCTAGCGCCCGCGACAGGAAATGCCCCAAAGCGCAACGTGGACACATCCCATTTTTTGACAGAAAACAGAGCTGTTTTTTGCAAAGTGCCTACCTGTAGATTTTGGCCTCTAGCTCAGCCGACACTTAGGGAAACCTACCAAACCTGTGCATTTTTGAAAACTAGAGACCTAGGGGAATCCAAGATGGGGTGACTTGTGGGGCTCGGACCAGGTTCTGTTACCCAGAATCCTTTGCAAACCTCAAAATTTGGCTAAAAAAATACATTTTCCTCACATTATGGTGACAGAAAGTTCTGGAATCTGAGAGGAGCCACAAATTTTCTTCCACCCAGCGTTCCCCCAAGTCTTCCGATAAAAATGATACCTCACTTGTGTGGGTAGGCCTAGCGCCCGCAACAGGAAATGCCCCAAAGCGCAACGTGGACACATCCCATTTTTTGAAAGAAAACAGAGCTGTTTTTTGCAAAGTGCCTACCTGTAGATTTTGTCCTCTAGCTCAGCCGGCACCTAGGGAAACCTACCAAACCTCTGCATTTTTGAAAACTAGAGACCTAAGGGAATCCAAGATGGGGTAACTTGTGGGGCTCTGACCAGGTTCTGTTACCCAGAATCCTTTGCAAACCTCAAAATTTGGCTAAAAAAACACATTTTCCTCACATTATGGTGACCGAAAGTTCTGGAATCTGAGAGGAGGCACAAATTTCCTTCCACCCAGCGTTCCCCCAAGTCTCCCGATAAAAATGATACCTCACTTGTGTGGGTAGGCCTAGCGCCCGCGACAGGAAATGCCCCAAAGCACAACGTGGACACATCCCATTTTTTGAAAGAAAACAGCTGTTTTTTGCAAAGTGCCTACCTGTAGATTTTGTCCTCTAGCTCAGCTGGCACCTAGGGAAACCTATCAAACCTGTGCATTTTTGAAAACTAGAGACCTAGGGGAATCCAAGATGGGGTGACTTGTGGGGCTCTGATCAGGTTCTGTTACCCAGAATCCTTTGCAAACCGCAAAATTTGGTTAAAAAAACACATTTTCCTCACATTATGGTGACAGAAAGTTCTGGAATCTGAGAGGAGCCACAAATTTCCTTCCAACCAGCGTTCCCCCAAGTCTCCCAATAAAAATGATACCTCACTTGTGTGGGTAGGCCTAGCGCCCGCGACAGGAAATGCCCCAAAGCGCAACGTGGACACATCCCATTTTTTGAAAGAAAACAGAGGTGTTTTTTGCAAAGTGCCTACCTGTAGATTTTGCCCTCCACCTCAGCCGGCACCTAGGGAAACCTACCAAACCTGTGCATTTTTGAAAACTAGAGACCTAGGGGAATCCAAGATGGGGTGACTTGTGGGGCTCTGACCAGGTTCTGTTACCCAGAATCCTTTGCAAACCTCAAAATTTGGCTAAAAAAACACATTTTCCTCACATTATGGTGACAGAAAGTTCTGGAATCAGAGAGGAGGCACAAATTTCCTTCCACCCAGCGTTCCCCCAAGTCTCCCGATAAAAATGATACCTCACTTGTGTGGGTAGGCCTAGTGCCCGCGACAGGAAATGCCCCAAAGCGCAACGTGGACACATCCCATTTTTTGACAGAAAACAGAGCTGTTTTTTGCAAAGTGCCTACCTGTAGATTTTGGCCTAGCTCAGCCGACACCTAGGGAAACCTACCAAACCTGTGCATTTTCGAAAACTAGAGACCTAGGGGAATCCAAGATGGGGTGACTTGTGGGGCTCTGACCAGGTTCTGTTACCCAGAATCATTTGCAAACCTCAAAATTTGGCTAAAAAAACAAATTTTCCTCACATTTCTGTGGCAGAAAGTTCTGGAATCTGAGAGGAGCCACAAATTTACTTCCACCCAGCGTTCCCCCAAGTCTCCCGATAAAAATGGTACCTCACTTGTGTGGGTAGGCCTAGCTCCCGTGACAGGAAATGCCCCAAAGCGCAACGTGGACGCATCCCATTTTTTGACAGAAAACAGAGCTGTTTTTTGCAAAATGCCTACCTGTAGATTTTGGCCTCTAGCTCAGCCGGCACCTAGGGAAACCTACCAAACCTGTGCATTCATGAAAACTAGAGACCTAGGGGAATCCATGATGGGGTGACTTGTGGGGCTCTGACCAGGTTCTGTTACCCAGAATCCTTTGCAAACCTCAAAATATGGCTAAAAAAACACATTTTTCCTCACATTATGGTGACAGAAAGTTCTGGAATCTGAGAGTGGGGCACAAATTTCCTTCCAACCAGCGTTCCCCCAAGTCTCCTGATAAAAATGATACCTCACTTGTGTGGGTAGGCCTAGCTCCCGTGACAGGAAATGCCCCAAAGCGCAACGTGGACATCCCATTTTTTGACAGAAAACAGAGCTGTTTTTTGCAAAATGCCTACCTGTAGATTTTGGCCTCTAGCTCAGCCGGCACCTAGGGAAACCTACCAAACCTGTGCATTCATGAAAACTAGAGACCTAGGGGAATCCATGATGGGGTGACTTGTGGGGCTCTGACCAGGTTCTGTTACCCAGAATCCTTTGCAAACCTCAAAATATGGCTAAAAAACCACATTTTCCTCACATTATGGTGACAGAAAGTTCTGGAATCTGAGAGGGGGCACAAATTTCCTTCCAACCAGCGTTCCCCCAAGTCTCCCGATAAAAATTATACCTCACTTGTGTGGGTAGGCCTAGCGCCCGCGACAGGAAATGCCCCAAAGCGCAACGTGGACACATCCCATTTTTTGACAGAAAACAGAGCTGTTTTTTGCAAAGTGCCTACCTGTAGATTTTGGCCTCTAGCTCAGCCGGCACCTAGGGAAACCTACCAAACCTGTGCATTTTCGAAAACTAGAGACCTAGGGGAATCCAAGATGGGGTGACTTGTGGGCTCTGATCAGGTTCTGTTACCCAGAATCCTTTGCAAACCGCAAAATGTGGCTAAAAAAACACATTTTCCTCACATTATGGTGACAGAAAGTTCTGGAATCTGAGAGGAGCCACAAATTTCCTTCCAACCAGCGTTCCCCCAAGTCTCCCAATAAAAATGATACCTCACTTGTGTGGGTAGGCCTAGCGCCCGCGACAGGAAATGCCCCAAAGCGCAACGTGGACACATCCCATTTTTTGAAAGAAAACAGAGGTGTTTTTTGCAAAGTGCCTACCTGTAGATTTTGCCCTCCACCTCAGCCGGCACCTAGGGAAACCTACCAAACCTGTGCATTTTTGAAAACTAGAGACCTAGGGGAATCCAAGATGGGGTGACTTGTGGGGCTCTGACCAGGTTCTGTTACCCAGAATCATTTGCAAACCTCAAAATTTGGCTAAAAAAACAATTTTCCTCACATTTCTGTGGCAGAAAGTTCTGGAATCTGAGAGGAGCCACAAATTTACTTCCACCCAGCGTTCCCCCAAGTCTCCCGATAAAAATGGTACCTCACTTGTGTGGGTAGGCCTAGCTCCCGTGACAGGAAATGCCCCAAAGCGCAACGTGGACGCATCCCATTTTTTGACAGAAAACAGAGCTGTTTTTTGCAAAATGCCTACCTGTAGATTTTGGCCTCTAGCTCAGCCGGCACCTAGGGAAACCTACCAAACCTGTGCATTCATGAAAACTAGAGACCTAGGGGAATCCATGATGGGGTGACTTGTGGGGCTCTGACCAGGTTCTGTTACCCAGAATCCTTTGCAAACCTCAAAATATGGTTAAAAAGCCACATTTTCCTCACATTATGGTGACAGAAAGTTCTGGAATCTGAGAGGGGGCACAAATTTCCTTCCAACCAGCGTTCCCCCAAGTCTCCCGATAAAAATGATACCTCACTTGTGTGGGTAGGCCTAGCGCCCGCGACAGGAAATTCCCCAAAGCGCAACGTGGACACATCCCATTTTTTGAAAGAAAACAGAGGTGTTTTTTGCAAAGTGCCTACCTGTAGATTTTGGCCTCCAGCTCAGCCGGAACCTAGGGAAACCTATCAAACCTGTGCATTTTTGAAAACTAGAGACCTAGGGGAATCCAAGATGGGGTGACTTGTGGGGCTCTGACCAGGTTCTGTTACCCAGAATCCTTTGCAAACCTCAAAATTTGGCTAAAAAAACACATGTTCCTCACCTTATGGTGACAGCAAGTTCTGCAATCTGAGAGGAGGCACAAATTTCCTTCCACCCAGCGTTCCCCCAAGTCTCCCGATAAAAATGATACCTCACTTGTGTGGGTAGGCCTAGCGCCCGCGACAGGAAATGCCCCAAAGCGCAACGTGGACACATCCCATTTTTTGACAGAAAACAGAGCTGTTTTTTGCAAAGTGCCTACCTGTAGATTTTGGCCTCTAGCTCAGCCGGCACCTAGGGAAACCTACCAAACCTGTGCATTTTCGAAAACTAGAGACCTAGGGGAATCCAAGATGGGGTGACTTGTGGGGCTCTGATCAGGTTCTGTTACCCAGAATCCTTTGCAAACCGCAAAATGTGGCTAAAAAAACACATTTTCCTCACATTATGGTGACAGAAAGTTCTGGAATCTGAGAGGAGCCACAAATTTCCTTCCAACCAGCGTTCCCCCAAGTCTCCCGATAAAAATGATACCTCACTTGTGTGGGTAGGCCTAGCGCCCGCGACAGGAAATGCCCCAAAGCGCAACGTGGACACATCCCATTTTTTGAAAGAAAACAGAGGTGTTTTTTGCAAAGTGCCTACCTGTAGATTTTGCCCTCCACCTCAGCCGGAACCTAGGGAAACCTATCAAACCTGTGCATTTTTGAAAACTAGAGACCTAGGGGAATCCAAGATGAGGTGACTTGTGGGGCTCTGACCAGGTTCTGTTACCCAGAATCCTTTGCAAACCTCAAAATTTGGCTAAAAAAACACATTTTCCTCACATTATGGTGACAGAAAGTTCTGGAATCTGAGAGGAGGCACAAATTTCCTTCCACCCAGCGTTCCCCCAAGTCACCCGATAAAAATGATACCTCACTTGTGTGGGTAGGCCTAGTGCCCGCGACAGGAAATGCCCCAAAGCGCAACGTGGACACATCCCATTTTTTTAAAGAAAACAGAGCTGTTTTTTGCAAAGTGCCTACCTGTAGATTTTGGCCTCTAGCTCAGCCGGCATCTAGGGAAACCTACCAAACCTGTGCATTTTTGAAAACTAGGGACCTAGGGGAATCGAAGATGTTGTGACTTGTGGGGCTCTGACCAGGTTCTGTTACCCAGAATCCTTTGCAAACCTCAAAATTTGGCTAAAAAAACACATGTTCCTCACATTATGGTGACCGAAAGTTCTGGAATTTGAGAGGAGCCACAAATTTCCTTCCACCCAGCGTTCCCCCAAGTCTCCTGATAAAAATGATACCTCACTTGTGTGGGTAGGCCTAGCGCCCGCGACAGGAAATGCCCCAAAGCGCAACGTGGACACATCCCATTTTTTGACAGAAAACAGAGGTGTTTTTTGCAAAGTGCCTACCTGTAGATTTTGGCCTCCAGCTCAGCCGGAACCTAGGGAAACCTATCAAACCTGTGCATTTTTGAAAACTAGAGACCTAGGGGAATCCAAGATGGGGTGACTTGTGGGGCTCTGACCAGGTTCTGTTACCCAGAATCCTTTGCAAACCTCAAAATTTGGCTAAAAAAACACATTTTCCTCACGTTATGGTGACAGAAAGTTCTGGAATCTGAGAGGAGGCACAAATTTCCTTCCACCCAGCGTTCCCCCAAGTCTCCCGATAAAAATGATACCTCACTTGTGTGGGTAGGCCTAGTGCCCGCGACATGAAATGCCCCAAAGCGCAACGTGGACACATCCCATTTTTTGACAGAAAACAGAGCTGTTTTTTGCAAAGTGCCTACCTGTAGACTTTGGCCTCTAGCTCAGCCGGCATCTAGGGAAACCTACCAAACCTGTGCATTTTTGAAAACTAGAGACCTAGGGGAATCCAAGATGGGGTGACTTGTGGGGCTCTGACCAGGTTCTGTTACCCAGAATCCTTTGCAAACCTCAAAATTTAGCTAAAAAAACACATGTCCTCACATTATGGTGACAGAAAGTTCTGGAATCTGAGAGGAGCCACAAATTTCCTTCCACCCAGCGTTCCCCCAAGTCTCCTGATAAAAATGATACCTCACTTGTGTGGGTAGGCCTAGAGCCCGCGACAGGAAATGCCCCAAAGCGCAACGTGGACACATCCCATTTTTTGAAAGAAAACAGAGGTGTTTTTTGCAAAGTGCCTACCTGTAGATTTTGGCCTCCAGCTCAGCCGGAACCTAGGGAAACCTATCAAACCTGTGCATTTTTGAAAACTAGAGACCTAGGGGAATCCAAGATGGGGTGACTTGTGGGGCTCTGACCAGGTTCTGTTACCCAGAATCCTTTGCAAACCTCAAAATTTGGCTAAAAAAACACATTTTCCTCACATTATGGTGACAGAAAGTTCTGGAATCAGAGAGGAGGCACAAATTTCCTTCCACCCAGCGTTCCCCCAAGTCTCCCGATAAAAATGATACCTCACTTGTGTGGGTAGGACTAGTGCCCGCGACAGGAAATGCCCCAAAGCGCAACGTGGACACATCCCATTTTTTGACAGAAAACAGAGCTGTTTTTTGCAAAGTGCCTACCTGTAGATTTTGGCCTAGCTCAGCCGACACCTAGGGAAACCTACCAAACCTGTGCATTTTCGAAAACTAGAGACCTAGGGGAATCCAAGATGGGTTGACTTGTGGGGCTCTGACCAGGTTCTGTTACCCAGAATCATTTGCAAACCTCAAAATTTGGCTAAAAAAACAAATTTTCCTCACATTTCTGTGGCAGAAAGTTCTGGAATCTGAGAGGAGCCACAAATTTACTTCCACCCAGCGTTCCCCCAAGTCTCCCGATAAAAATGGTACCTCACTTGTGTGGGTAGGCCTAGCTCCCGTGACAGGAAATGCCCCAAAGCGCAACGTGGACGCATCCCATTTTTTGACAGAAAACAGAGCTGTTTTTTGCAAAATGCCTACCTGTAGATTTTGGCCTCTAGCTCAGCCGGCACCTAGGGAAACCTACCAAACCTGTGCATTCATGAAAACTAGAGACCTAGGGGAATCCATGATGGGGTGACTTGTGGGGCTCTGACCAGGTTCTGTTACCCAGAATCCTTTGCAAACCTCAAAATATGGTTAAAAAGCCACATTTTCCTCACATTATGGTGACAGAAAGTTCTGGAATCTGAGAGGGGGCACAAATTTCCTTCCAACCAGCGTTCCCCCAAGTCTCCCGATAAAAATGATACCTCACTTGTGTGGGTAGGCCTAGCGCCCGCGACAGGAAATTCCCCAAAGCGCAACGTGGACACATCCCATTTTTTGAAAGAAAACAGAGGTGTTTTTTGCAAAGTGCCTACCTGTAGATTTTGGCCTCCAGCTCCGCCGGAACCTAGGGAAACCTATCAAACCTGTGCATTTTTGAAAACTAGAGACCTAGGGGAATCCAAGATGGGGTGACTTGTGGGGCTCTGACCAGGTTCTGTTACCCAGAATCCTTTGCAAACCTCAAAATTTGGCTAAAAAAACACATGTTCCTCACCTTATGGTGACAGCAAGTTCTGCAATCTGAGAGGAGGCACAAATTTCCTTCCACCCAGCGTTCCCCCAAGTCTCCCGATAAAAATGATACCTCACTTGTGTGGGTAGGCCTAGCGCCCGCGACAGGAAATGCCCCAAAGCGCAACGTGGACACATCCCATTTTTTGACAGAAAACAGAGCTGTTTTTTGCAAAGTGCCTACCTGTAGATTTTGGCCTCTAGCTCAGCCGGCACCTAGGGAAACCTACCAAACCTGTGCATTTTCGAAAACTAGAGACCTAGGGGAATCCAAGATGGGGTGACTTGTGGGGCTCTGATCAGGTTCTGTTACCCAGAATCCTTTGCAAACCGCAAAATGTGGCTAAAAAAACACATTTTCCTCACATTATGGTGACAGAAAGTTCTGGAATCTGAGAGGAGCCACAAATTTCCTTCCAACCAGCGTTCCCCCAAGTCTCCCGATAAAAATGATACCTCACTTGTGTGGGTAGGCCTAGCGCCCCCGACAGGAAATGCCCCAAAGCGCAACGTGGACACATCCCATTTTTTGAAAGAAAACAGAGGTGTTTTTTGCAAAGTGCCTACCTGTAGATTTTGCCCTCCACCTCAGCCGGAACCTAGGGAAACCTATCAAACCTGTGCATTTTTGAAAACTAGAGACCTAGGGGAATCCAAGATGAGGTGACTTGTGGGGCTCTGACCAGGTTCTGTTACCCAGAATCCTTTGCAAACCTCAAAATTTGGCTAAAAAAACACATTTTCCTCACATTATGGTGACAGAAAGTTCTGGAATCTGAGAGGAGGCACAAATTTCCTTCCACCCAGCGTTCCCCCAAGTCACCCGATAAAAATGATACCTCACTTGTGTGGGTAGGCCTAGTGCCCGCGACAGGAAATGCCCCAAAGCGCAACGTGGACACATCCCATTTTTTTAAAGAAAACAGAGCTGTTTTTTGCAAAGTGCCTACCTGTAGATTTTGGCCTCTAGCTCCGCCGGCATCTAGGGAAACCTACCAAACCTGTGCATTTTTGAAAACTAGGGACCTAGGGGAATCGAAGATGTTGTGACTTGTGGGGCTCTGACCAGGTTCTGTTACCCAGAATCCTTTGCAAACCTCAAAATTTGGCTAAAAAAACACATTTTCCTCACGTTATGGTGACAGAAAGTTCTGGAATCTGAGAGGAGGCACAAATTTCCTTCCACCCAGCGTTCCCCCAAGTCTCCCGATAAAAATGATACCTCACTTGTGTGGGTAGGCCTAGTGCCCGCGACATGAAATGCCCCAAAGCGCAACGTGGACACATCCCATTTTTTGACAGAAAACAGAGCTGTTTTTTGCAAAGTGCCTACCTGTAGATTTTGGCCTCTAGCTCAGCCGGCATCTAGGGAAACCTACCAAACCTGTGCATTTTTGAAAACTAGAGACCTAGGGGAATCCAAGATGGGGTGACTTGTGGGGCTCTGACCAGGTTCTGTTACCCAGAATCCTTTGCAAACCTCAAAATTTGGCTAAAAAAACACATGTTCCTCACCTTATGGTGACAGCAAGTTCTGCAATCTGAGAGGAGGCACAAATTTCCTTCCACCCAGCGTTCCCCCAAGTCTCCCGATAAAAATGATACCTCACTTGTGTGGGTAGGCCTAGCGCCCGCGACAGGAAATGCCCCAAAGCGCAACGTGGACACATCCCATTTTTTGACAGAAAACAGAGCTGTTTTTTGCAAAGTGCCTACCTGTAGATTTTGGCCTGTAGCTCAGCCGGCACCTAGGGAAACCTACCAAACCTGTGCATTTTCGAAAACTAGAGACCTAGGGGAATCCAAGATGGGGTGACTTGTGGGGCTCTGATCAGGTTCTGTTACCCAGAATCCTTTGCAAACCGCAAAATGTGGCTAAAAAAACACATTTTCCTCACATTATGGTGACAGAAAGTTCTGGAATCTGAGAGGAGCCACAAATTTCCTTCCAACCAGCGTTCCCCCAAGTCTCCCGATAAAAATGATACCTCACTTGTGTGGGTAGGCCTAGCGCCCGCGACAGGAAATGCCCCAAAGCGCAACGTGGACACATCCCATTTTTTGAAAGAAAACAGAGGTGTTTTTTGCAAAGTGCCTACCTGTAGATTTTGCCCTCCACCTCAGCCGGAACCTAGGGAAACCTATCAAACCTGTGCATTTTTGAAAACTAGAGACCTAGGGGAATCCAAGATGAGGTGACTTGTGGGGCTCTGACCAGGTTCTGTTACCCAGAATCCTTTGCAAACCTCAAAATTTGGCTAAAAAAACACATTTTCCTCACATTATGGTGACAGAAAGTTCTGGAATCTGAGAGGAGGCACAAATTTCCTTCCACCCAGCGTTCCCCCAAGTCACCCGATAAAAATGATACCTCACTTGTGTGGGTAGGCCTAGTGCCCGCGACAGGAAATGCCCCAAAGCGCAACGTGGACACATCCCATTTTTTTAAAGAAAACAGAGCTGTTTTTTGCAAAGTGCCTACCTGTAGATTTTGGCCTCTAGCTCAGCCGGCATCTAGGGAAACCTACCAAACCTGTGCATTTTTGAAAACTAGGGACCTAGGGGAATCGAAGATGTTGTGACTTGTGGGGCTCTGACCAGGTTCTGTTACCCAGAATCCTTTGCAAACCTCAAAATTTGGCTAAAAAAACACATGTTCCTCACATTATGGTGACCGAAAGTTCTGGAATTTGAGAGGAGCCACAAATGTCCTTCCACCCAGCGTTCCCCCAAGTCTCCTGATAAAAATGATACCTCACTTGTGTGGGTAGGCCTAGCGCCCGCGACAGGAAATGCCCCAAAGCGCAACGTGGACACATCCCATTTTTTGACAGAAAACAGAGGTGTTTTTTGCAAAGTGCCTACCTGTAGATTTTGGCCTCCAGCTCAGCCGGAACCTAGGGAAACCTATCAAACCTGTGCATTTTTGAAAACTAGAGACCTAGGGGAATCCAAGATGGGGTGACTTGTGGGGCTCTGACCAGGTTCTGTTACCCAGAATCCTTTGCAAACCTCAAAATTTGGCTAAAAAAACACATTTTCCTCACGTTATGGTGACAGAAAGTTCTGGAATCTGAGAGGAGGCACAAATTTCCTTCCACCCAGCGTTCCCCCAAGTCTCCCGATAAAAATGATACCTCACTTGTGTGGGTAGGCCTAGTGCCCGCGACATGAAATGCCCCAAAGCGCAACGTGGACACATCCCATTTTTTGACAGAAAACAGAGCTGTTTTTTGCAAAGTGCCTACCTGTAGATTTTGGCCTCTAGCTCAGCCGGCATCTAGGGAAACCTACCAAACCTGTGCATTTTTGAAAACTAGAGACCTAGGGGAATCCAAGATGGGATGACTTGTGGGGCTCTGACCAGGTTCTGTTACCCAGAATCCTTTGCAAACCTCAAAATTTAGCTAAAAAAACACATGTCCTCACATTATGGTGACAGAAAGTTCTGGAATCTGAGAGGAGCCACAAATTTCCTTCCACCCAGCGTTCCCCCAAGTCTCCTGATAAAAATGATACCTCACTTGTGTGGGTAGGCCTAGAGCCCGCGACAGGAAATGCCCCAAAGCGCAACGTGGACACATCCCATTTTTTGAAAGAAAACAGAGGTGTTTTTTGCAAAGTGCCTACCTGTAGATTTTGGCCTCCAGCTCAGCCGGAACCTAGGGAAACCTATAAAACCTGTGCATTTTTGAAAACTAGAGACCTAGGGGAATCCAAGATGGGGTGACTTGTGGGGCTCTGACCAGGTTCTGTTACCCAGAATCCTTTGCAAACCTCAAAATTTGGCTAAAAAAACACATTTTCCTCACATTATGGTGACAGAAAGTTCTGGAATCAGAGAGGAGGCACAAATTTCCTTCCACCCAGCGTTCCCCCAAGTCTCCCGATAAAAATGATACCTCACTTGTGTGGGTAGGACTAGTGCCCGCGACAGGAAATGCCCCAAAGCGCAACGTGGACACATCCCATTTTTTGACAGAAAACAGAGCTGTTTTTTGCAAAGTGCCTACCTGTAGATTTTGGCCTAGCTCAGCCGACACCTAGGGAAACCTACCAAACCTGTGCATTTTCGAAAACTAGAGACCTAGGGGAATCCAAGATGGGTTGACTTGTGGGGCTCTTACCAGGTTCTGTTACCCAGAATCATTTGCAAACCTCAAAATTTGGCTAAAAAAACAAATTTTCCTCACATTTCTGTGGCAGAAAGTTCTGGAATCTGAGAGGAGCCACAAATTTACTTCCACCCAGCGTTCCCCCAAGTCTCCCGATAAAAATGGTACCTCACTTGTGTGGGTAGGCCTAGCTCCCGTGACAGGAAATGCCCCAAAGCGCAACGTGGACGCATCCCATTTTTTGACAGAAAACAGAGCTGTTTTTTGCAAAATGCCTACCTGTAGATTTTGGCCTCTAGCTCAGCCGGCACCTAGGGAAACCTACCAAACCTGTGCATTCATGAAAACTAGAGACCTAGGGGAATCCATGATGGGGTGACTTGTGGGGCTCTGACCAGGTTCTGTTACCCAGAATCCTTTGCAAACCTCAAAATATGGTTAAAAAGCCACATTTTCCTCACATTATGGTGACAGAAAGTTCTGGAATCTGAGAGGGGGCACAAATTTCCTTCCAACCAGCGTTCCCCCAAGTCTCCCGATAAAAATGATACCTCACTTGTGTGGGTAGGCCTAGCGCCCGCGACAGGAAATTCCCCAAAGCGCAACGTGGACACATCCCATTTTTTGAAAGAAAACAGAGGTGTTTTTTGCAAAGTGCCTACCTGTAGATTTTGGCCTCCAGCTCAGCCGGAACCTAGGGAAACCTATCAAACCTGTGCATTTTTGAAAACTAGAGACCTAGGGGAATCCAAGATGGGGTGACTTGTGGGGCTCTGACCAGGTTCTGTTACCCAGAATCCTTTGCAAACCTCAAAATTTGGCTAAAAAAACACATGTTCCTCACCTTATGGTGACAGCAAGTTCTGCAATCTGAGAGGAGGCACAAATTTCCTTCCACCCAGCGTTCCCCCAAGTCTCCCGATAAAAATGATACCTCACTTGTGTGGGTAGGCCTAGCGCCCGCAACAGGAAATGCCCCAAAGCGCAACGTGGACACATCCCATTTTTTGACAGAAAACAGAGCTGTTTTTTGCAAAGTGCCTACCTGTAGATTTTGGCCTCTAGCTCAGCCGGCACCTAGGGAAACCTACCAAACCTGTGCATTTTCGAAAACTGGAGACCTAGGGGAATCCAAGATGGGGTGACTTGTGGGGCTCTGATCAGGTTCTGTTACCCAGAATCCTTTGCAAACCGCAAAATGTGGCTAAAAAAACACATTTTCCTCACATTATGGTGACAGAAAGTTCTGGAATCTGAGAGGAGCCACAAATTTCCTTCCAACCAGCGTTCCCCCAAGTCTCCCGATAAAAATGATACCTCACTTGTGTGGGTAGGCCTAGCGCCCGCGACAGGAAATGCCCCAAAGCGCAACGTGGACACATCCCATTTTTTGAAAGAAAACAGAGGTGTTTTTTGCAAAGTGCCTACCTGTAGATTTTGCCCTCCACCTCAGCCGGAACCTAGGGAAACCTATCAAACCTGTGCATTTTTGAAAACTAGAGACCTAGGGGAATCCAAGATGAGGTGACTTGTGGGGCTCTGACCAGGTTCTGTTACCCAGAATCCTTTGCAAACCTCAAAATTTAGCTAAAAAAACACATGTCCTCACATTATGGTGACAGAAAGTTCTGGAATCTGAGAGGAGCCACAAATTTCCTTCCACCCAGCGTTCCCCCAAGTCTCCTGATAAAAATGATACCTCACTTGTGTGGGTAGGCCTAGAGCCCGCGACAGGAAATGCCCCAAAGCGCAACGTGGACACATCCCATTTTTTGAAAGAAAACAGAGGTGTTTTTTGCAAAGTGCCTACCTGTAGATTTTGGCCTCCAGCTCAGCCGGAACCTAGGGAAACCTATCAAACCTGTGCATTTTTGAAAACTAGAGACCTAGGGGAATCCAAGATGGGGTGACTTGTGGGGCTCTGACCAGGTTCTGTTACCCAGAATCCTTTGCAAACCTCAAAATTTGGCTAAAAAAACACATTTTCCTCACATTATGGTGACAGAAAGTTCTGGAATCAGAGAGGAGGCACAAATTTCCTTCCACCCAGCGTTCCCCCAAGTCTCCCGATAAAAATGATACCTCACTTGTGTGGGTAGGACTAGTGCCCGCGACAGGAAATGCCCCAAAGCGCAACGTGGACACATCCCATTTTTTGACAGAAAACAGAGCTGTTTTTTGCAAAGTGCCTACCTGTAGATTTTGGCCTAGCTCAGCCGACACCTAGGGAAACCTACCAAACCTGTGCATTTTCGAAAACTAGAGACCTAGGGGAATCCAAGATGGGTTGACTTGTGGGGCTCTGACCAGGTTCTGTTACCCAGAATCATTTGCAAACCTCAAAATTTGGCTAAAAAAACAAATTTTCCTCACATTTCTGTGGCAGAAAGTTCTGGAATCTGAGAGGAGCCACAAATTTACTTCCACCCAGCGTTCCCCCAAGTCTCCCGATAAAAATGGTACCTCACTTGTGTGGGTAGGCCTAGCTCCCGTGACAGGAAATGCCCCAAAGCGCAACGTGGACGCATCCCATTTTTTGACAGAAAACAGAGCTGTTTTTTGCAAAATGCCTACCTGTAGATTTTGGCCTCTAGCTCAGCCGGCACCTAGGGAAACCTACCAAACCTGTGCATTCATGAAAACTAGAGACCTAGGGGAATCCATGATGGGGTGACTTGTGGGGCTCTGACCAGGTTCTGTTACCCAGAATCCTTTGCAAACCTCAAAATATGGTTAAAAAGCCACATTTTCCTCACATTATGGTGACAGAAAGTTCTGGAATCTGAGAGGGGGCACAAATTTCCTTCCAACCAGCGTTCCCCCAAGTCTCCCGATAAAAATGATACCTCACTTGTGTGGGTAGGCCTAGCGCCCGCGACAGGAAATTCCCCAAAGCGCAACGTGGACACATCCCATTTTTTGAAAGAAAACAGAGGTGTTTTTTGCAAAGTGCCTACCTGTAGATTTTGGCCTCCAGCTCAGCCGGAACCTAGGGAAACCTATCAAACCTGTGCATTTTTGAAAACTAGAGACCTAGGGGAATCCAAGATGGGGTGACTTGTGGGGCTCTGACCAGGTTCTGTTACCCAGAATCCTTTGCAAACCTCAAAATTTGGCTAAAAAAACACATGTTCCTCACCTTATGGTGACAGCAAGTTCTGCAATCTGAGAGGAGGCACAAATTTCCTTCCACCCAGCGTTCCCCCAAGTCTCCCGATAAAAATGATACCTCACTTGTGTGGGTAGGCCTAGCGCCCGCGACAGGAAATGCCCCAAAGCGCAACGTGGACACATCCCATTTTTTGACAGAAAACAGAGCTGTTTTTTGCAAAGTGTCTACCTGTAGATTTTGGCCTCTAGCTCAGCCGGCACCTAGGGAAACCTACCAAACCTGTGCATTTTCGAAAACTAGAGACCTAGGGGAATCCAAGATGGGGTGACTTGTGGGGCTCTGATCAGGTTCTGTTACCCAGAATCCTTTGCAAACCGCAAAATGTGGCTAAAAAAACACATTTTCCTCACATTATGGTGACAGAAAGTTCTGGAATCTGAGAGGAGCCACAAATTTCCTTCCAACCAGCGTTCCCCCAAGTCTCCCGATAAAAATGATACCTCACTTGTGTGGGTAGGCCTAGCGCCCCCGACAGGAAATGCCCCAAAGCGCAACGTGGACACATCCCATTTTTTGAAAGAAAACAGAGGTGTTTTTTGCAAAGTGCCTACCTGTAGATTTTGCCCTCCACCTCAGCCGGAACCTAGGGAAACCTATCAAACCTGTGCATTTTTGAAAACTAGAGACCTAGGGGAATCTAAGATGAGGTGACTTGTGGGGCTCTGACCAGGTTCTGTTACCCAGAATCCTTTGCAAACCTCAAAATTTGGCTAAAAAAACACATTTTCCTCACATTATGGTGACAGAAAGTTCTGGAATCTGAGAGGAGGCACAAATTTCCTTCCACCCAGCGTTCCCCCAAGTCACCCGATAAAAATGATACCTCACTTGTGTGGGTAGGCCTAGTGCCCGCGACAGGAAATGCCCCAAAGCGCAACGTGGACACATCCCATTTTTTTAAAGAAAACAGAGCTGTTTTTTGCAAAGTGCCTACCTGTAGATTTTGGCCTCTAGCTCAGCCGGCATCTAGGGAAACCTACCAAACCTGTGCATTTTTGAAAACTAGGGACCTAGGGGAATCGAAGATGTTGTGACTTGTGGGGCTCTGACCAGGTTCTGTTACCCAGAATCCTTTGCAAACCTCAAAATTTGGCTAAAAAAACACATGTTCCTCACATTATGGTGACCGAAAGTTCTGGAATTTGAGAGGAGCCACAAATTTCCTTCCACCCAGCGTTCCCCCAAGTCTCCTGATAAAAATGATACCTCACTTGTGTGGGTAGGCCTAGCGCCCGCGACAGGAAATGCCCCAAAGCGCAACGTGGACACATCCCATTTTTTGACAGAAAACAGAGGTGTTTTTTGCAAAGTGCCTACCTGTAGATTTTGGCCTCCAGCTCAGCCGGAACCTAGGGAAACCTATCAAACCTGTGCATTTTTGAAAACTAGAGACCTAGGGGAATCCAAGATGGGGTGACTTGTGGGGCTCTGACCAGGTTCTGTTACCCAGAATCCTTTGCAAACCTCAAAATTTGGCTAAAAAAACACATTTTCCTCACGTTATGGTGACAGAAAGTTCTGGAATCTGAGAGGAGGCACAAATTTCCTTCCACCCAGCGTTCCCCCAAGTCTCCCGATAAAAATGATACCTCACTTGTGTGGGTAGGCCTAGTGCCCGCGACATGAAATGCCCCAAAGCGCAACGTGGACACATCCCATTTTTTGACAGAAAACAGAGCTGTTTTTTGCAAAGTGCCTACCTGTAGATTTTGGCCTCTAGCTCAGCCGGCATCTAGGGAAACCTACCAAACCTGTGCATTTTTGAAAACTAGAGACCTAGGGGAATCCAAGATGGGGTGAATTGTGGGGCTCTGACCAGGTTCTGTTACCCAGAATCCTTTACAAACCTCAAAATTTAGCTAAAAAAACACATGTCCTCACATTATGGTGACAGAAAGTTCTGGAATCTGAGAGGAGCCACAAATTTCCTTCCACCCAGCGTTCCCCCAAGTCTCCTGATAAAAATGATACCTCACTTGTGTGGGTAGGCCTAGAGCCCTCGACAGGAAATGCCCCAAAGCGCAACGTGGACACATCCCATTTTTTGAAAGAAAACAGAGGTGTTTTTTGCAAAGTGCCTACCTGTAGATTTTGGCCTCCAGCTCAGCCGGAACCTAGGGAAACCTATCAAACCTGTGCATTTTTTAAAACTAGAGACCTAGGGGAATCCAAGATGGGGTGACTTGTGGGGCTCTGACCAGGTTCTGTTACCCAGAATCCTTTGCAAACCTCAAAATTTGGCTAAAAAAACACATTTTCCTCACATTATGGTGACAGAAAGTTCTGGAATCAGAGAGGAGGCACAAATTTCCTTCCACCCAGCGTTCCCCCAAGTCTCCCGATAAAAATGATACCTCACTTGTGTGGGTAGGCCTAGTGCCCGCGACAGGAAATGCCCCAAAGCGCAACGTGGACACATCCCATTTTTTGACAGAAAACAGAGCTGTTTTTTGCAAAGTGCCTACCTGTAGATTTTGGCCTCTAGCTCAGCCGACACCTAGGGAAACCTACCAAACCTGTGCATTTTCGAAAACTAGAGACCTAGGGGAATCCAAGATGGGGTGACTTGTGGGGCTCTGACCAGGTTCTGTTACCCAGAATCATTTGCAAACCTCAAAATTTGGCTAAAAAAACACATTTTCCTCACATTTCTGTGGCAGAAAGTTCTGGAATCTGAGAGGAGCCACAAATTTACTTCCACCCAGCGTTCCCCCAAGTCTCCCGATAAAAATGATACCTCACTTGTGTGGGTAGGCCTAGCTCCCGCGACAGGAAATGCCCCAAAGCGCAACGTGGACGCATCCCATTTTTTGACAGAAAACAGAGCTGTTTTTTGCAAAATGCCTACCTGTAGATTTTGGCCTCTAGCTCAGCCGGCACCTAGGGAAACCTACCAAACCTGTGCATTCATGAAAACTAGAGACCTAGGGGAATCCATGATGGGGTGACTTGTGGGGCTCTGACCAGGTTCTGTTACCCAGAATCCTTTGCAAACCTCAAAATATGGCTAAAAAAACACATTTTCCTCACATTATGGTGACAGAAAGTTCTGGAATCTGAGAGGGGGCACAAATTTCCTTCCAACCAGCGTTCCCCCAAGTCTCCCGATAAAAATGATACCTCACTTGTGTGGGTAGGCCTAGCGCCCGCGACAGGAAATTCCCCAAAGCGCAACGTGGACACATCCCATTTTTTGAAAGAAAACAGAGGTGTTTTTTGCAAAGTGCCTACCTGTAGATTTTGGCCTCCAGCTCAGCCGGAACCTAGGGAAACCTATCAAACCTGTGCATTTTTGAAAACTAGAGACCTAGGGGAATCCAAGATGGGGTGACATGTGGGGCTCTGACCAGGTTCTGTTACCCAGAATCCTTTGCAAACCTCAAAATTTGGCTAAAAAAACACATGTTCCTCACCTTATGGTGACAGCAAGTTCTGCAATCTGAGAGGAGCCACAAATTTCCTTCCACCCAGAGTTCCCCCAAGTCTCCCGATAAAAATGATACCTCACTTGTGTGGGTAGGCCTAGCGCCCGCGACAGGAAATGCCCCAAAGCGCAACGTGGACACATCCCATTTTTTGACAGAAAATAGAGCTGTTTTTTGCAAAGTGCCTACCTGTAGATTTTGGCCTCTAGCTCAGCCGGCACCTAGGGAAACCTACCAAACCTCTGCATTTTTGAAAACTAGAGACCTAGGGGAATCCAAGATGGGGTAACTTGTGGGGCTCTGACCAGGTTCTGTTACCCAGAATCCTTTGCAAACCTCAAAATTTGGCTAAAAAAATACATTTTCCTCACATTATGGTGACAGAAAGTTCTGGAATCTGAGAGGAGCCACAAATTTTCTTCCACCCAGCGTTCCCCCAAGTCTTCCGATAAAAATGATACCTCACTTGTGTGGGTAGGCCTAGCGCCCGCAACAGGAAATGCCCCAAAGCGCAACGTGGACACATCCCATTTTTTGAAAGAAAACAGAGCTGTTTTTTGCAAAGTGCCTACCTGTAGATTTTGTCCTCTAGCTCAGCCGGCACCTAGGGAAACCTACCAAACCTCTGCATTTTTGAAAACTAGAGACCTAAGGGAATCCAAGATGGGGTAACTTGTGGGGCTCTGACCAGGTTCTGTTACCCAGAATCCTTTGCAAACCTCAAAATTTGGCTAAAAAAACACATTTTCCTCACATTATGGTGACAGAAAGTTCTGGAATTTGAGAGGAGGCACAAATTTCCTTCCACCCAGCGTTCCCCCAAGTCTCCCGATAAAAATGATACCTCACTTGTGTGGGTAGGCCTAGCGCCCGCGACAGGAAATGCCCCAAAGCACAACGTGGACACATCCCATTTTTTGAAAGAAAACAGCTGTTTTTTGCAAAGTGCCTACCTGTAGATTTTGTCCTCTAGCTCAGCCGGCACCTAGGGAAACCTATCAAACCTGTGCATTTTTGAAAACTAGAGACCTAGGGGAATCCAAGATGGGGTGACTTGTGGGGCTCTGACCAGGTTCTGTTACCCAGAATCCTTTGCAAACCTCAAAATTTGGCTAAAAAAACACATTTTCCTCACATTTCTGTGGCAGAAAGTTACGGAATCTGAGAGGCGGCACAAAGTTCCTTCCACCCAGCATTCCCCCAAGTCTCCCGATAAAAATGATACCTCACTTGTGTGGGTAGGCCTAGCGCCCGCGACAGGAAATGCCCCAAAGCGCAACGTGGACACATCCCATTTTTTGACAGAAAACAGAGCTGTTTTTTGCAAAGTGCCTACCTGTAGATTTTGGCCTCTAGCTCAGCCGACACCTAGGGAAACCTACCAAACCTGTGCATTTTCGAAAACTATAGACCTAGGGGAATCCAAGATGGGGTGACTTGTGGGGCTCTGATCAGGTTCTGTTACCCAGAATCCTTTGCAAACCGCACAATTTGGCTAAAAAAACACATTTTCCTCACATTATGGTGACAGAAAGTTCTGGAATCTGAGAGGAGCCACAAATTTCCTTCCAACCAGCGTTCCCCCAAGTCTCCCAATAAAAATGATACCTCACTTGTGTGGGTAGGCCTAGCGCCCGCGACAGGAAATGCCCCAAAGCGCAACGTGGACACATCCCATTTTTTGAAAGAAAACAGAGGTGTTTTTTGCAAAGTGCCTACCTGTAGATTTTGCCCTCCACCTCAGCCGGCACCTAGGGAAACCTACCAAACCTGTGCATTTTTGAAAACTAGAGACCTAGGGGAATCCAAGATGGGGTGACTTGTGGGGCTCTGACCAGGTTCTGTTACCCAGAATCCTTTGCAAACCTCAAAATTTGGCTAAAAAAACACATTTTCCTCACATTATGGTGACAGAAAGTTCTGGAATCAGAGAGGAGGCACAAATTTCCTTCCACCCAGCGTTCCCCCAAGTCTCCCGATAAAAATGATACCTCACTTGTGTGGGTAGGCCTAGTGCCCGCGACAGGAAATGCCCCAAAGCGCAACGTGGACACATCCCATTTTTTGACAGAAAACAGAGCTGTTTTTTGCAAAGTGCCTACCTGTAGATTTTGGCCTAGCTCAGCCGACACCTAGGGAAACCTACCAAACCTGTGCATTTTCGAAAACTAGAGACCTAGGGGAATCCAAGATGGGGTGACTTGTGGGGCTCTGACCAGGTTCTGTTACCCAGAATCATTTGCAAACCTCAAAATTTGGCTAAAAAAACAAATTTTCCTCACATTTCTGTGGCAGAAAGTTCTGGAATCTGAGAGGAGCCACAAATTTACTTCCACCCAGCGTTCCCCCAAGTCTCCCGATAAAAATGGTACCTCACTTGTGTGGGTAGGCCTAGCTCCCGTGACAGGAAATGCCCCAAAGCGCAACGTGGACGCATCCCATTTTTTGACAGAAAACAGAGCTGTTTTTTGCAAAATGCCTACCTGTAGATTTTGGCCTCTAGCTCAGCCGGCACCTAGGGAAACCTACCAAACCTGTGCATTCATGAAAACTAGAGACCTAGGGGAATCCATGATGGGGTGACTTGTGGGGCTCTGACCAGGTTCTGTTACCCAGAATCCTTTGCAAACCTCAAAATATGGCTAAAAAAACACATTTTCCTCACATTATGGTGACAGAAAGTTCTGGAATCTGAGAGGGGGCACAAATTTCCTTCCAACCAGCGTTCCCCCAAGTCTCCCGATAAAAATGATACCTCACTTGTGTGGGTAGGCCTAGCTCCCGTGACAGGAAATGCCCCAAAGCGCAACGTGGACGCATCCCATTTTTTGACAGAAAACAGAGCTGTTTTTTGCAAAATGCCTACCTGTAGATTTTGGCCTCTAGCTCAGCCGGCACCTAGGGAAACCTACCAAACCTGTGCATTCATGAAAACTAGAGACCTAGGGGAATCCATGATGGGGTGACTTGTGGGGCTCTGACCAGGTTCTGTTACCCAGAATCCTTTGCAAACCTCAAAATATGGCTAAAAAACCACATTTTCCTCACATTATGGTGACAGAAAGTTCTGGAATCTGAGAGGGGGCACAAATTTCCTTCCAACCAGCGTTCCCCCAAGTCTCCCGATAAAAATTATACCTCACTTGTGTGGGTAGGCCTAGCGCCCGCGACAGGAAATGCCCCAAAGCGCAACGTGGACACATCCCATTTTTTGACAGAAAACAGAGCTGTTTTTTGCAAAGTGCCTACCTGTAGATTTTGGCCTCTAGCTCAGCCGGCACCTAGGGAAACCTACCAAACCTGTGCATTTTCGAAAACTAGAGACCTAGGGGAATCCAAGATGGGGTGACTTGTGGGGCTCTGATCAGGTTCTGTTACCCAGAATCCTTTGCAAACCGCAAAATGTGGCTAAAAAAACACATTTTCCTCACATTATGGTGACAGAAAGTTCTGGAATCTGAGAGGAGCCACAAATTTCCTTCCAACCAGCGTTCCCCCAAGTCTCCCGATAAAAATGATACCTCACTTGTGTGGGTAGGCCTAGCGCCCGCGACAGGAAATGCCCCAAAGCGCAACGTGGACACATCCCATTTTTTGAAAGAAAACAGAGGTGTTTTTTGCAAAGTGCCTACCTGTAGATTTTGCCCTCCACCTCAGCCGGCACCTAGGGAAACCTACCAAACCTGTGCATTTTTGAAAACTAGAGACCTAGGGGAATCCAAGATGGGGTGACTTGTGGGGCTCTGACCAGGTTCTGTTACCCAGAATCCTTTGCAAACCTCAAAATTTGGCTAAAAAAAACACATTTTCCTCACATTATGGTGACAGAAAGTTCTGGAATCAGAGAGGAGGCACAAATTTCCTTCCACCCAGCGTTCCCCCAAGTCTCCCGATAAAAATGATACCTCACTTGTGTGGGTAGGCCTAGTGCCCGGGACAGGAAATGCCCCAAAGCGCAACGTGGACACATCCCATTTTTTGACAGAAAACAGAGCTGTTTTTTGCAAAGTGCCTACCTGTAGATTTTGGCCTAGCTCAGCCGACACCTAGGGAAACCTACCAAACCTGTGCATTTTCGAAAACTAGAGACCTAGGGGAATCCAAGATGGGGTGACTTGTGGGGCTCTGACCAGGTTCTGTTACCCAGAATCATTTGCAAACCTCAAAATTTGGCTAAAAAAACAAATTTTTCTCACATTTCTGTGGCAGAAAGTTCTGGAATCTGAGAGGAGCCACAAATTTACTTCCACCCAGCGTTCCCCCAAGTCTCCCGATAAAAATGGTACCTCACTTGTGTGGGTAGGCCTAGCTCCCGTGACAGGAAATGCCCCAAAGCGCAACGTGGACGCATCCCATTTTTTGACAGAAAACAGAGCTGTTTTTTGCAAAATGCCTACCTGTAGATTTTGGCCTCTAGCTCAGCCGGCACCTAGGGAAACCTACCAAACCTGTGCATTCATGAAAACTAGAGACCTAGGGGAATCCATGATGGGGTGACTTGTGGGGCTCTGACCAGGTTCTGTTACCCAGAATCCTTTGCAAACCTCAAAATATGGTTAAAAAGCCACATTTTCCTCACATTATGGTGACAGAAAGTTCTGGAATCTGAGAGGGGGCACAAATTTCCTTCCAACCAGCGTTCCCCCAAGTCTCCCGATAAAAATGATACCTCACTTGTGTGGGTAGGCCTAGCGCCCGCGACAGGAAATTCCCCAAAGCGCAACGTGGACACATCCCATTTTTTGAAAGAAAACAGAGGTGTTTTTTGCAAAGTGCCTACCTGTAGATTTTGGCCTCCAGCTCAGCCGGAACCTAGGGAAACCTATCAAACCTGTGCATTTTTGAAAACTAGAGACCTAGGGGAATCCAAGATGGGGTGACTTGTGGGGCTCTGACCAGGTTCTGTTACCCAGAATCCTTTGCAAACCTCAAAATTTGGCTAAAAAAACACATGTTCCTCACCTTATGGTGACAGCAAGTTCTGCAATCTGAGAGGAGGCACAAATTTCCTTCCACCCAGCGTTCCCCCAAGTCTACCGATAAAAATGATACCTCACTTGTGTGGGTAGGCCTAGCGCCCGCGACAGGAAATGCCCCAAAGCGCAACGTGGACACATCCCATTTTTTGACAGAAAACAGAGCTGTTTTTTGCAAAGTGCCTACCTGTAGATTTTGGCCTCTAGCTCAGCCGGCACCTAGGGAAACCTACCAAACCTGTGCATTTTCGAAAACTAGAGACCTAGGGGAATCCAAGATGGGGTGACTTGTGGGGCTCTGATCAGGTTCTGTTACCCAGAATCCTTTGCAAACCGCAAAATGTGGCTAAAAAAACACATTTTCCTCACATTATGGTGACAGAAAGTTCTGGAATCTGAGAGGAGCCACAAATTTCCTTCCAACCAGCGTTCCCCCAAGTCTCCCGATAAAAATGATACCTCACTTGTGTGGGTAGGCCTAGCGCCCGCGACAGGAAATGCCCCAAAGCGCAACGTGGACACATCCCATTTTTTGAAAGAAAACAGAGGTGTTTTTTGCAAAGTGCCTACCTGTAGATTTTGCCCTCCACCTCAGCCGGAACCTAGGGAAACCTATCAAACCTGTGCATTTTTGAAAACTAGAGACCTAGGGGAATCCAAGATGAGGTGACTTGTGGGGCTCTGACCAGGTTCTGTTACCCAGAATCCTTTGCAAACCTCAAAATTTGGCTAAAAAAACACATTTTCCTCACATTATGGTGACTGAAAGTTCTGGAATCTGAGAGGAGGCACAAATTTCCTTCCACCCAGCGTTCCCCCAAGTCACCCGATAAAAATGATACCTCACTTGTGTGGGTAGGCCTAGTGCCCGCGACAGGAAATGCCCCAAAGCGCAACGTGGACACATCCCATTTTTTTAAAGAAAACAGAGCTGTTTTTTGCAAAGTGCCTACCTGTAGATTTTGGCCTCTAGCTCAGCCGGCATCTAGGGAAACCTACCAAACCTGTGCATTTTTTAAAACTAGGGACCTAGGGGAATCGAAGATGTTGTGACTTGTGGGGCTCTGACCAGGTTCTGTTACCCAGAATCCTTTGCAAACCTCAAAATTTGGCTAAAAAAACACATGTTCCTCACATTATGGTGACCGAAAGTTCTGGAATTTGAGAGGAGCCACAAATTTCCTTCCACCCAGCGTTCCCCCAAGTCTCCTGATAAAAATGATACCTCACTTGTGTGGGTAGGCCTAGCGCCCGCGACAGGAAATGCCCCAAAGCGCAACGTGGACACATCCCATTTTTTGACAGAAAACAGAGGTGTTTTTTGCAAAGTGCCTACCTGTAGATTTTGGCCTCCAGCTCAGCCGGAACCTAGGGAAACCTATCAAACCTGTGCATTTTTGAAAACTAGAGACCTAGGGGAATCCAAGATGGGGTGACTTGTGGGGCTCTGACCAGGTTCTGTTACCCAGAATCCTTTGCAAACCTCAAAATTTGGCTAAAAAAACACATTTTCCTCACGTTATGGTGACAGAAAGTTCTGGAATCTGAGAGGAGGCACAAATTTCCTTCCACCCAGCGTTCCCCCAAGTCTCCCGATAAAAATGATACCTCACTTGTGTGGGTAGGACTAGTGCCCGCGACAGGAAATGCCCCAAAGCGCAACGTGGACACATCCCATTTTTTGACAGAAAACAGAGCTGTTTTTTGCAAAGTGCCTACCTGTAGATTTTGGCCTAGCTCAGCCGACACCTAGGGAAACCTACCAAACCTGTGCATTTTCGAAAACTAGAGACCTAGGGGAATCCAAGATGGGTTGACTTGTGGGGCTCTGACCAGGTTCTGTTACCCAGAATCATTTGCAAACCTCAAAATTTGGCTAAAAAAACAAATTTTCCTCACATTTCTGTGGCAGAAAGTTCTGGAATCTGAGAGGAGCCACAAATTTCCTTCCAAACAGCGTTCCCCCAAGTCTCCCGATAAAAATGATACCTCACTTGTGTGGGTAGGCCTAGCGCCCGCGACAGGAAATGCCCCAAAGCGCAACGTGGACACATCCCATTTTTTGAAAGAAAACAGAGGTGTTTTTTGCAAAGTGCCTACCTGTAGATTTTGCCCTCCACCTCAGCCGGAACCTAGGGAAACCTATCAAACCTGTGCATTTTTGAAAACTAGAGACCTAGGGGAATCCAAGATGAGGTGACTTGTGGGGCTCTGACCAGGTTCTGTTACCCAGAATCCTTTGCAAACCTCAAAATTTGGCTAAAAAAACACATTTTCCTCACATTATGGTGACAGAAAGTTCTGGAATCTGAGAGGAGGCACAAATTTCCTTCCACCCAGCGTTCCCCCAAGTCACCCGATAAAAATGATACCTCACTTGTGTGGGTAGGCCTAGTGCCCGCGACAGGAAATGCCCCAAAACGCAACGTGGACACATCCCATTTTTTTAAAGAAAACAGAGCTGTTTTTTGCAAAGTGCCTACCTGTAGATTTTGGCCTCTAGCTCAGCCGGCATCTAGGGAAACCTACCAAACCTGTGCATTTTTGAAAACTAGGGACCTAGGGGAATCGAAGATGTTGTGACTTGTGGGGCTCTGACCAGGTTCTGTTACCCAGAATCCTTTGCAAACCTCAAAATTTGGCTAAAAAAACACATGTTCCTCACATTATGGTGACCGAAAGTTCTGGAATTTGAGAGGAGCCACAAATTTCCTTCCACCCAGCGTTCCCCCAAGTCTCCTGATAAAAATGATACCTCACTTGTGTGGGTAGGCCTAGCGCCCGCGACAGGAAATGCCCCAAAGCGCAACGTGGACACATCCCATTTTTTGACAGAAAACAGAGGTGTTTTTTGCAAAGTGCCTACCTGTAGATTTTGGCCTCCAGCTCAGCCGGAACCTAGGGAAACCTATCAAACCTGTGCATTTTTGAAAACTAGAGACCTAGGGGAATCCAAGATGGGGTGACTTGTGGGGCTCTGACCAGGTTCTGTTACCCAGAATCCTTTGCAAACCTCAAAATTTGGCTAAAAAAACACATTTTCCTCACGTTATGGTGACAGAAAGTTCTGGAATCTGAGAGGAGCCACAAATTTCCTTCCACCCAGAGTTCCCCCAAGTCTCCCGATAAAAATGATACCTCACTTGTGTGGGTAGGCCTAGTGCCCGCGACATGAAATGCCCCAAAGCGCAACGTGGACACATCCCATTTTTTGACAGAAAACAGAGCTGTTTTTTGCAAAGTGCCTACCTGTAGATTTTGGCCTCTAGCTCAGCCGGCATCTAGGGAAACCTACCAAACCTGTGCATTTTTGAAAACTAGAGACCTAGGGGAATCCAAGATGGGGTGACTTGTGGGGCTCTGACCAGGTTCTGTTACCCAGAATCCTTTGCAAACCTCAAAATTTAGCTAACAAAACACATGTCCTCACATTATGGTGACAGAAAGTTCTGGAATCTGAGAGGAGCCACAAATTTCCTTCCACCCAGCGTTCCCCCAAGTCTCCTGATAAAAATGATACCTCATTTGTGTGGGTAGGCCTAGAGCCCGCGACAGGAAATGCCCCAAAGCGCAACGTGGACACATCCCATTTTTTGAAAGAAAACAGAGGTGTTTTTTGCAAAGTGCCTACCTGTAGATTTTGGCCTCCAGCTCAGCCGGAACCTAGGGAAACCTATCAAACCTGTGCATTTTTGAAAACTAGAGACCTAGGGGAATCCAAGATGGGGTGACTTGTGGGGCTCTGACCAGGTTCTGTTACCCAGAATCCTTTGCAAACCTCAAAATTTGGCTAAAAAAACACATTTTCCTCACATTATGGTGACAGAAAGTTCTGGAATCTGAGAGGAGGCACAAATTTCCTTCCACCCAGCGTTCCCCCAAGTCTCCCGATAAAAATGATACCTCACTTGTGTGGGTAGGCCTAGTGCCCGCGACAGGAAATGCCCCAAAGCGCAACGTGGACACATCCCATTTTTTGACAGAAAACAGAGCTGTTTTTTGCAAAGTGCCTACCTGTAGATTTTGGCCTCTAGCTCAGCTGACACCTAGGGAAACCTACCAAACCTGTGCATTTTCGAAAACTAGAGACCTAGGGGAATCCAAGATGGGGTGACTTGTGGGGCTCTGACCAGGTTCTGTTACCCAGAATCATTTGCAAACCTCAAAATTTGGCTAAAAAAACACATTTTCCTCACATTTCTGTGGCAGAAAGTTCTGGAATCTGAGAGGAGCCACAAATTTACTTCCACCCAGCGTTCCCCCAAGTCTCCCGATAAAAATGATACCTCACTTGTGTGGGTAGGCCTAGCTCCCGCGACAGGAAATGCCCCAAAGCGCAACGTGGACGCATCCCATTTTTTGACAGAAAACAGAGCTGTTTTTTGCAAAATGCCTACCTGTAGATTTTGGCCTCTAGCTCAGCCGGCACCTAGGGAAACCTACCAAACCTGTGCATTCATGAAAACTAGAGACCTAGGGGAATCCATGATGGGGTGACTTGTGGGGCTCTGACCAGGTTCTGTTACCCAGAATCCTTTGCAAACCTCAAAATATGGCTAAAAAAACACATTTTCCTCACATTATGGTGACAGAAAGTTCTGGAATCTGAGAGGGGGCACAAATTTCCTTCCAACCAGCGTTCCCCCAAGTCTCCCGATAAAAATGATACCTCACTTGTGTGGGTAGGCCTAGCGCCCGCGACAGGAAATTCCCCAAAGCGCAACGTGGACACATCCCATTTTTTGAAAGAAAACAGAGGTGTTTTTTGCAAAGTGCCTACCTGTAGATTTTGGCCTCCAGCTCAGCCGGAACCTAGGGAAACCTATCAAACCTGTGCATTTTTGAAAACTAGAGACCTAGGGGAATCCAAGATGGGGTGACATGTGGGGCTCTGACCAGGTTCTGTTACCCAGAATCCTTTGCAAACCTCAAAATTTGGCTAAAAAAACACATGTTCCTCACCTTATGGTGACAGCAAGTTCTGCAATCTGAGAGGAGCCACAAATTTCCTTCCACCCAGAGTTCCACCAAGTCTCCCGATAAAAATGATACCTCACTTGTGTGGGTAGGCCTAGCGCCCGCGACAGGAAATGCCCCAAAGCGCAACGTGGACACATCCCATTTTTTGACAGAAAATAGAGCTGTTTTTTGCAAAGTGCCTACCTGTAGATTTTGGCCTCTAGCTCAGCCGGCACCTAGGGAAACCTACCAAACCTCTGCATTTTTTAAAACTAGAGACCTAGGGGAATCCAAGATGGGGTAACTTGTGGGGCTCTGACCAGGTTCTGTTACCCAGAATCCTTTGCAAACCTCAAAATTTGGCTATAAAAACACATTTTCCTCACATTATGGTGACAGAAAGTTCTGGAATCTGAGAGGAGGCACAAATTTCCTTCCACCCAGCGTTCCCCCAAGTCTCCCGATAAAAATGATACCTCACTTGTGTGGGTAGGCCTAGCGCCCACGACAGGAAATGCCCCAAAGCGCAACGTGGACACATCCCATTTTTTTAAAGAAAACAGCTGTTTTTTGCAAAGTGCCTACCTATAGATTTTGGCCTCTAGCTCAGCCGGAACCTAGGGAAACCTATCAAACCTGTGCATTTTTGAAAACTAGAGACCTAGGGGAATCCAAGATGGGGTGACTTGTGGGGCTCTGACCAGGTTCTGTTACCCAGAATCCTTTGCAAACCTCAAAATTTGGCTAAAAAAACACATGTTCCTCACATTATGGTGACAGAAAGTTCTGGAATCTGAGAGGAGCCACAAATTTCCTTCCACCCAGCGTTCCCCCAAGTCTCCTGATAAAAATGATACCTCACTTGTGTGGGTAGGCCTAGCGCCCGCGACAGGAAATGCCCCAAAGCGCAACGTGGACACATCCCATTTTTTGAACGAAAACAGAGGTGGTTTTTGCAAAGTGCATACCTGTAGATTTTGGCCTCCAGCTCAGCCGGAACCTAGGGAAACCTATCAAACCTGTGCATTTTTGAAAACTAGAGACCTAGGGGAATCCAAAATGGGGTGACCTGTGGGGCTCTGACCAGGTTCTGTTACCCAGAATCCTTTGCAAACCTCAAAATTTGGCTAAAAAAACACATGTTCCTCACATTATGGTGACAGAAAGTTCTGGAATCTGAGAGGAGCCACACATTTCCTTCCACCCAGCGTTCCCCCAAGTCTCCTGATAAAAATGATACCTCACTTGTGTGGGTAGGCATAGCAGCGCCCGCGACAGGAAATGCCCCAAAGCGCAACGTGGACACATCCCATTTTTTGAAAGAAAACAGAGCTGTTTTTTGGAAAGTGCCTACCTGTAGATTTTGGCCTCCAGCTCAGCCGGAACCTAGGGAAACCTATCAAACCTGTGCATTTTTGAAAACTAGAGACCTAGGGGAATCCAAGATGGGGTGACCTGTGGGGCTCTGACCAGGTTCTGTTACCCAGAATCCTTTGCAAACCTCAAAATTTGGCTAAAAAAACACATGTTCCTCACATTATGGTGACAGAAAGTTCTGGAATCTGAGAGGAGCCACACATTTCCTTCCACCGGGCGTTCCCCCAAGTCTCCCGATAAAAATGATACCTCACTTCTGTGGGTAGGCCTAGCGCCCGCGACAGGAAATGCCCCAAAGCGCAACGTGGACACATCCCATTTTTTGAAAGAAAACAGAGCTGTTTTTTGCAAAGTGCCTACCTGTAGATTTTGGCCTCTAGCTCAGCCGGCACCTAGGGAAACCTGCCAAATCTGTGCATTTTTGAAAACTAGAGACCTAGGGGAATCCAAGATGGGGTGACTTCTGGGGCTCTGACCTGGTTCTGTTACCCAGAATCCTTTGCAAACCTCAAAATCTGGCTAAAAAAACACATTTTCCTCACATTATGGTGACAGAAAGTTCTGGAATCTGAGAGGAGCCACAAATTTACTTCCACCCAGCGTTCCCCCAAGTCTTCCGATAAAAATGATACCTCACTTGTGTGGGTAGGCCTAGCGCCCGCAACAGGAAATGCCCCAAAGCGCAACGTGGACACATCCCATTTTTTGAAAGAAAACAGAGCTGTTTTTTGCAAAGTGCCTACCTGTAGATTTTGTCCTCTAGCTCAGCCGGCACCTAGGGAAACCTACCAAACCTCTGCATTTTTGAAAACTAGAGACCTAGGGGAATCCAAGATGGGGTAACTTGTGGGGCTCTGACCAGGTTCTGTTACCCAGAATCCTTTGCAAACCTCAAAATTTGGCTAAAAAAACACATTTTCCTCACATTATGGTGACAGAAAGTTCTGGAATCTGAGAGGAGGCACAAATTTCCTTCCACCCAGCGTTCCCCCAAGTCTCCCGATAAAAATGATACCTCACTTGTGTGGGTAGGCCTAGCGCCCACGACAGGAAATGCCCCAAAGCGCAACGTGGACACATCCCATTTTTTTAAAGAAAACAGAGGTGTTTTTTGCAAAGTGCCTACCTGTAGATTTTGGCCTCCAGCTCAGCCGGAACCTAGGGAAACCTATCAAACCTGTGCATTTTTGAAAACTAGAGACCTAGGGGAATCCAAGATGGGGTGACTTGTGGGGCTCTGACCAGGTTCTGTTACCCAGAATCCTTTGCAAACCTCAAAATTTGGCTAAAAAAACACATTTTCCTCACGTTATGGTGACAGAAAGTTCTGGAATCTGAGAGGAGGCACAAATTTCCTTCCACCCAGCGTTCCCCCAAGTCTCCCGATAAAAATGATACCTCACTTGTGTGGGTAGGCCTAGTGCCCGCGACATGAAATGCCCCAAAGCGCAACGTGGACACATCCCATTTTTTGACAGAAAACAGAGCTGTTTTTTGCAAAGTGCCTACCTGTAGATTTTGGCCTCTAGCTCAGCCGGCATCTAGGGAAACCTACCAAACCTGTGCATTTTTGAAAACTAGAGACCTAGGGGAATCCAAGATGGGGTGACTTGTGGGGCTCTGACCAGGTTCTGTTACCCAGAATCCTTTGCAAACCTCAAAATTTAGCTAAAAAAACACATGTCCTCACATTATGGTCACAGAAAGTTCTGGAATCTGAGAGGAGCCACAAATTTCCTTCCACCCAGCGTTCCCCCAAGTCTCCTGATAAAAATGATACCTCACTTGTGTGGGTAGGCCTAGAGCCCGCGACAGGAAATGCCCCAAAGCGCAACGTGGACACATCCCATTTTTTGAAAGAAAACAGAGGTGTTTTTTGCAAAGTGCCTACCTGTAGATTTTGGCCTCCAGCTCAGCCGGAACCTAGGGAAACCTATCAAACCTGTGCATTTTTGAAAACTAGAGACCTAGGGGAATCCAAGATGGGGTGACTTGTGGGGCTCTGACCAGGTTCTGTTACCCAGAATCCTTTGCAAACCTCAAAATTTGGCTATAAAAACACATTTTCCTCACATTATGGTGACAGAAAGTTCTGGAATCTGAGAGGAGGCACAAATTTCCTTCCACCCAGCGTTCCCCCAAGTCTCCCGATAAAAATGATACCTCACTTGTGTGGGTAGGCCTAGCGCCCACGACAGGAAATGCCCCAAAGCGCAACGTGGACACATCCCATTTTTTTAAAGAAAACAGCTGTTTTTTGCAAAGTGCCTACCTGTAGATTTTGGCCTCTAGCTCAGCCGGAACCTAGGGAAACCTATCAAACCTGTGCATTTTTGAAAACTAGAGACCTAGGGGAATCCAAGATGGGGTGACTTGTGGGGCTCTGACCAGGTTCTGTTACCCAGAATCCTTTGCAAACCTCAAAATTTGGCTAAAAAAACACATGTTCCTCACATTATGGTGACAGAAAGTTCTGGAATCTGAGAGGAGCCACAAATTTCCTTCCACCCAGCGTTCCCCCAAGTCTCCTGATAAAAATGATACCTCACTTGTGTGGGTAGGCCTAGCGCCCGCGACAGGAAATGCCCCAAAGCGCAACGTGGACACATCCCATTTTTTGAACGAAAACAGAGGTGTTTTTTGCAAAGTGCCTACCTGTAGATTTTGGCCTCCAGCTCAGCCGGAACCTAGGGAAACCTATCAAACCTGTGCATTTTTGAAAACTAGAGACCTAGGGGAATCCAAAATGGGGTGACCTGTGGGGCTCTGACCAGGTTCTGTTACCCAGAATCCTTTGCAAACCTCAAAATTTGGCTAAAAAAACACATGTTCCTCACATTATGGTGACAGAAAGTTCTGGAATCTGAGAGGAGCCACACATTTCCTTCCACCCAGCGTTCCCCCAAGTCTCCTGATAAAAATGATACCTCACTTGTGTGGGTAGGCATAGCAGCGCCCGCGACAGGAAATGCCCCAAAGCGCAACGTGGACACATCCCATTTTTTGAAAGAAAACAGAGCTGTTTTTTGGAAAGTGCCTACCTGTAGATTTTGGCCTCCAGCTCAGCCGGAACCTAGGGAAACCTATCAAACCTGTGCATTTTTGAAAACTAGAGACCTAGGGGAATCCAAGATGGGGTGACCTGTGGGGCTCTGACCAGGTTCTGTTACCCAGAATCCTTTGCAAACCTCAAAATTTGGCTAAAAAAACACATGTTCCTCACATTATGGTGACAGAAAGTTCTGGAATCTGAGAGGAGCCACACATTTCCTTCCACCGGGCGTTCCCCCAAGTCTCCCGATAAAAATGATACCTCACTTCTGTGGGTAGGCCTAGCGCCCGCGACAGGAAATGCCCCAAAGCGCAACGTGGACACATCCCATTTTTTGAAAGAAAACAGAGCTGTTTTTTGCAAAGTGCCTACCTGTAGATTTTGGCCTCTAGCTCAGCCGGCACCTAGGGAAACCTGCCAAATCTGTGCATTTTTGAAAACTAGAGACCTAGGGGAATCCAAGATGGGGTGACTTCTGGGGCTCTGACCTGGTTCTGTTACCCAGAATCCTTTGCAAACCTCAAAATCTGGCTAAAAAAACACATTTTCCTCACATTATGGTGACAGAAAGTTCTGGAATCTGAGAGGAGCCACAAATTTACTTCCACCCAGCGTTCCCCCAAGTCTTCCGATAAAAATGATACCTCACTTGTGTGGGTAGGCCTAGCGCCCGCAACAGGAAATGCCCCAAAGCGCAACGTGGACACATCCCATTTTTTGAAAGAAAACAGAGCTGTTTTTTGCAAAGTGCCTACCTGTAGATTTTGTCCTCTAGCTCAGCCGGCACCTAGGGAAACCTACCAAACCTCTGCATTTTTGAAAACTAGAGACCTAGGGGAATCCAAGATGGGGTAACTTGTGGGGCTCTGACCAGGTTCTGTTACCCAGAATCCTTTGCAAACCTCAAAAATTGGCTAAAAAAACACATTTTCCTCACATTATGGTGACAGAAAGTTCTGGAATCTGAGAGGAGGCACAAATTTCCTTCCACCCAGCGTTCCCCCAAGTCTCCCGATAAAAATGATACCTCACTTGTGTGGGTAGGCCTAGCGCCCACGACAGGAAATGCCCCAAAGCGCAACGTGGACACATCCCATTTTTTTAAAGAAAACAGAGGTGTTTTTTGCAAAGTGCCTACCTGTAGATTTTGGCCTCCAGCTCAGCCGGAACCTAGGGAAACCTATCAAACCTGTGCATTTTTGAAAACTAGAGACCTAGGGAAATCCAAAATGGGGTGACCTGTGGGGCTCTGACCAGGTTCTGTTACCCAGAATCCTTTGCAAACCTCAAAATTTGACTAAAAAAACACATGTTCCTCACATTATGGTGACAGAAAGTTCTGGAATCTGAGAGGAGCCACACATTTCCTTCCACCCAGCGTTCCCCCAAGTCTCCTGATAAAAATGATACCTCACTTGTGTGGGTAGGCATAGCGCCCGCGACAGGAAATGCCCCAAAGCGCAACGTGGACTCATCCCATTTTTTGAAAGAAAACAGAGCTGTTTTTTGGAAAGTGCCTACCTGTAGATTTTGGCCTCCAGCTCAGCCGGAACCTAGGGAAACCTATCAAACCTGTGCATTTTTGAAAACTAGAGACCTAGGGGAATCCAAGATGGGGTGACCTGTGGGGCTCTGACCAGGTTCTGTTACCCAGAATCCTTTGCAAACCTCAAAATTTGGCTAAAAAAACACATGTTCCTCACATTATGGTGACAGAAAGTTCTGGAATCTGAGAGGAGCCACACATTTCCTTCCACCCAGCGTTCCCCCAAGTCTCCCGATAAAAATGATACCTCACTTCTGTGGGTAGGCCTAGCGCCCGCGACAGGAAATGCCCCAAAGCGCAACGTGGACACATCCCATTTTTTTAAAGAAAACAGAGCTGTTTTTTGCAAAGTGCCTACCTGTAGATTTTGGCCTCTAGCTCAGCCGGCACCTAGGGAAACCTGCCAAATCTGTGCATTTTTGAAAACTAGAGACCTAGGGGAATCCAAGATGGGGTGACTTCTGGGGCTCTGACCTGGTTCTGTTACCCAGAATCCTTTGCAAACCTCAAAATCTGGCTAAAAAAACACATTTTCCTCACATTATGGTGACAGAAAGTTCTGGAATCTGAGAGGAGCCACAAATTTACTTCCACCCAGCGTTCCCCCAAGTCTTCCGATAAAAATGATACCTCACTTGTGTGGGTAGGCCTAGCGCCCGCAACAGGAAATGCCCCAAAGCGCAACGTGGACACATCCCATTTTTTGAAAGAAAACAGAGCTGTTTTTTGCAAAGTGCCTACCTGTAGATTTTGTCCTCTAGCTCAGCCGGCACCTAGGGAAACCTACCAAACCTCTGCATTTTTGAAAACTAGAGACCTAGGGGAATCCAAGATGGGGTAACTTGTGGGGCTCTGACCAGGTTCTGTTACCCAGAATCCTTTGCAAACCTCAAAATTTGGCTAAAAAAACACATTTTCCTCACATTATGGTGACAGAAAGTTCTGGAATCTGAGAGGAGGCACAAATGTCCTTCCACCCAGCGTTCCCCCAAGTCTCCTGATAAAAATGATACCTCACTTGTGTGGGTAGGCCTAGCGCCCGCGACAGGAAATGCCCCAAAGCGCAACGTGGACACATCCCATTTTTTGAACGAAAACAGAGGTGTTTTTTGCAAAGTGCCTACCTGTAGATTTTGGCCTCCAGCTCAGCCGGAACCTAGGGAAACCTATCAAACCTGTGCATTTTTGAAAACTAGAGACCTAGGGGAATCCAAAATGGGGTGACCTGTGGGGCTCTGACCAGGTTCTGTTACCCAGAATCCTTTGCAAACCTCAAAATTTGGCTAAAAAAACACATGTTCCTCACATTATGGTGACAGAAAGTTCTGGAATCTGAGAGGAGCCACACATTTCCTTCCACCCAGCGTTCCCCCAAGTCTCCTGATAAAAATGATACCTCACTTGTGTGGGTAGGCATAGCAGCGCCCGCGACAGGAAATGCCCCAAAGCGCAACGTGGACACATCCCATTTTTTGAAAGAAAACAGAGCTGTTTTTTGGAAAGTGCCTACCTGTAGATTTTGGCCTCCAGCTCAGCCGGAACCTAGGGAAACCTATCAAACCTGTGCATTTTTGAAAACTAGAGACCTAGGGGAATCCAAGATGGGGTGACCTGTGGGGCTCTGACCAGGTTCTGTTACCCAGAATCCTTTGCAAACCTCAAAATTTGGCTAAAAAAACACATGTTCCTCACATTATGGTGACAGAAAGTTCTGGAATCTGAGAGGAGCCACACATTTCCTTCCACCGGGCGTTCCCCCAAGTCTCCCGATAAAAATGATACCTCACTTCTGTGGGTAGGCCTAGCGCCCGCGACAGGAAATGCCCCAAAGCGCAACGTGGACACATCCCATTTTTTGAAAGAAAACAGAGCTGTTTTTTGCAAAGTGCCTACCTGTAGATTTTGGCCTCTAGCTCAGCCGGCACCTAGGGAAACCTGCCAAATCTGTGCATTTTTGAAAACTAGAGACCTAGGGGAATCCAAGATGGGGTGACTTCTGGGGCTCTGACCTGGTTCTGTTACCCAGAATCCTTTGCAAACCTCAAAATCTGGCTAAAAAAACACATTTTCCTCA
Organism: Pleurodeles waltl; assembly: GCF_031143425.1. Lineage (NCBI taxonomy): Eukaryota > Metazoa > Chordata > Amphibia > Caudata > Salamandridae > Pleurodeles > Pleurodeles waltl. The sequence goes on along the minus strand of NC_090443.1, from coordinate 295,643,638 downwards.
CATTATGGTGACAGAAAGTTCTGGAATCTGAGAGGAGCCACAAATTTACTTCCACCCAGCGTTCCCCCAAGTCTTCCGATAAAAATGATACCTCACTTGTGTGGGTAGGCCTAGCGCCCGCAACAGGAAATGCCCCAAAGCGCAACGTGGACACATCCCATTTTTTGAAAGAAAACAGAGCTGTTTTTTGCAAAGTGCCTACCTGTAGATTTTGTCCTCTAGCTCAGCCGGCACCTAGGGAAACCTACCAAACCTCTGCATTTTTGAAAACTAGAGACCTAGGGGAATCCAAGATGGGGTAACTTGTGGGGCTCTGACCAGGTTCTGTTACCCAGAATCCTTTGCAAACCTCAAAAATTGGCTAAAAAAACACATTTTCCTCACATTATGGTGACAGAAAGTTCTGGAATCTGAGAGGAGGCACAAATTTCCTTCCACCCAGCGTTCCCCCAAGTCTCCCGATAAAAATGATACCTCACTTGTGTGGGTAGGCCTAGCGCCCACGACAGGAAATGCCCCAAAGCGCAACGTGGACACATCCCATTTTTTTAAAGAAAACAGAGGTGTTTTTTGCAAAGTGCCTACCTGTAGATTTTGGCCTCCAGCTCAGCCGGAACCTAGGGAAACCTATCAAACCTGTGCATTTTTGAAAACTAGAGACCTAGGGAAATCCAAAATGGGGTGACCTGTGGGGCTCTGACCAGGTTCTGTTACCCAGAATCCTTTGCAAACCTCAAAATTTGACTAAAAAAACACATGTTCCTCACATTATGGTGACAGAAAGTTCTGGAATCTGAGAGGAGCCACACATTTCCTTCCACCCAGCGTTCCCCCAAGTCTCCTGATAAAAATGATACCTCACTTGTGTGGGTAGGCATAGCGCCCGCGACAGGAAATGCCCCAAAGCGCAACGTGGACTCATCCCATTTTTTGAAAGAAAACAGAGCTGTTTTTTGGAAAGTGCCTACCTGTAGATTTTGGCCTCCAGCTCAGCCGGAACCTAGGGAAACCTATCAAACCTGTGCATTTTTGAAAACTAGAGACCTAGGGGAATCCAAGATGGGGTGACCTGTGGGGCTCTGACCAGGTTCTGTTACCCAGAATCCTTTGCAAACCTCAAAATTTGGCTAAAAAAACACATGTTCCTCACATTATGGTGACAGAAAGTTCTGGAATCTGAGAGGAGCCACACATTTCCTTCCACCCAGCGTTCCCCCAAGTCTCCCGATAAAAATGATACCTCACTTCTGTGGGTAGGCCTAGCGCCCGCGACAGGAAATGCCCCAAAGCGCAACGTGGACACATCCCATTTTTTTAAAGAAAACAGAGCTGTTTTTTGCAAAGTGCCTACCTGTAGATTTTGGCCTCTAGCTCAGCCGGCACCTAGGGAAACCTGCCAAATCTGTGCATTTTTGAAAACTAGAGACCTAGGGGAATCCAAGATGGGGTGACTTCTGGGGCTCTGACCTGGTTCTGTTACCCAGAATCCTTTGCAAACCTCAAAATCTGGCTAAAAAAACACATTTTCCTCACATTATGGTGACAGAAAGTTCTGGAATCTGAGAGGAGCCACAAATTTACTTCCACCCAGCGTTCCCCCAAGTCTTCCGATAAAAATGATACCTCACTTGTGTGGGTAGGCCTAGCGCCCGCAACAGGAAATGCCCCAAAGCGCAACGTGGACACATCCCATTTTTTGAAAGAAAACAGAGCTGTTTTTTGCAAAGTGCCTACCTGTAGATTTTGTCCTCTAGCTCAGCCGGCACCTAGGGAAACCTACCAAACCTCTGCATTTTTGAAAACTAGAGACCTAGGGGAATCCAAGATGGGGTAACTTGTGGGGCTCTGACCAGGTTCTGTTACCCAGAATCCTTTGCAAACCTCAAAATTTGGCTAAAAAAACACATTTTCCTCACATTATGGTGACAGAAAGTTCTGGAATCTGAGAGGAGGCACAAATGTCCTTCCACCCAGCGTTCCCCCAAGTCTCCCGATAAAAATGATACCTCACTTGTGTGGGTAGGCCTAGCGCCCACGACAGGAAATGCCCCAAAGCGCAACGTGGACACATCCCATTTTTTTAAAGAAAACAGCTGTTTTTTGCAAAGTGCCTACCTGTAGATTTTGGCCTCTAGCTCAGCCGGAACCTAGGGAAACCTATCAAACCTGTGCATTTTTGAAAACTAGAGACCTAGGGGAATCCAAGATGGGGTGACTTGTGGGGCTCTGACCAGGTTCTGTTACCCAGAATCCTTTGCAAACCTCAAAATTTGGCTAAAAAAACACATGTTCCTCACATTATGGTGACAGAAAGTTCTGGAATCTGAGAGGAGCCCCAAATTTCCTTCCACCCAGCGTTCCCCCAAGTCTCCTGATAAAAATGATACCTCACTTGTGTGGGTAGGCCTAGCGCCCGCGACAGGAAATGCCCCAAAGCGCAACGTGGACACATCCCATTTTTTGAACGAAAACAGAGGTGTTTTTTGCAAAGTGCCTACCTGTAGATTTTGGCCTCCAGCTCAGCCGGAACCTAGGGAAACCTATCAAACCTGTGCATTTTTGAAAACTAGAGACCTAGGGGAATCCAAAATGGGGTGACCTGTGGGGCTCTGACCAGGTTCTGTTACCCAGAATCCTTTGCAAACCTCAAAATTTGGCTAAAAAAACACATGTTCCTCACATTATGGTGACAGAAAGTTCTGGAATCTGAGAGGAGCCACACATTTCCTTCCACCCAGCGTTCCCCCAAGTCTCCCGATAAAAATGATACCTCACTTGTGTGGGTAGGCATAGCGCCCGCGACAGGAAATGCCCCAAAGCGCAACGTGGACACATCCCATTTTTTGAAAGAAAACAGAGCTGTTTTTTGGAAAGTGCCTACCTGTAGATTTTGGCCTCCAGCTCAGCCGGAACCTAGGGAAACCTATCAAACCTGTGCATTTTTGAAAACTAGAGACCTAGGGGAATCCAAGATGGGGTGACCTGTGGGGCTCTGACCAGGTTCTGTTACCCAGAATCCTTTGCAAACCTCAAAATTTGGCTAAAAAAACACATGTTCCTCACATTATGGTGACAGAAAGTTCTGGAATCTGAGAGGAGCCACACATTTCCTTCCACCCAGCGTTCCCCCAAGTCTCCCGATAAAAATGATACCTCACTTGTGTGGGTAGGCCTAGCGCCCGCGACAGGAAATGGCCCAAAGCGCAACGTGGACACATCCCATTTTTTGACAGAAAATAGAGCTGTTTTTTGTAAAGTGCCCACCTGTAGATTTTGGCCTCTAGCTCAGCCGGCACCTAGGGAAACCTACCAAACCTCTGCATTTTTTAAAACTAGAGACCTAGGGGAATCCAAGATGGGGTAACTTGTGGGGCTCTGACCAGGTTCTGTTACCCAGAATCCTTTGCAAACCTCAAAATTTGGCTAAAAAAACACATTTTCCTCACATTATGGTGACAGAAAGTTCTGGAATCTGAGAGGAGGCACAAATTTCCTTCCACCCAGCGTTCCCCCAAGTCTCCCGATAAAAATGATACCTCACTTGTGTGGGTAGGCCTAGCGCCCACGACAGGAAATGCCCCAAAGCGCAACGTGGACACATCCCATTTTTTTAAAGAAAACAGCTGTTTTTTGCAAAGTGCCTACCTGTAGATTTTGGCCTCTAGCTCAGCCGGAACCTAGGGAAACCTATCAAACCTGTGCATTTTTGAAAACTAGAGACCTAGGGGAATCCAAGATGGGGTGACTTGTGGGGCTCTGACCAGGTTCTGTTACCCAGAATCCTTTGCAAACCTCAAAATTTGGCTAAAAAAACACATGTTCCTCACATTATGGTGACAGAAAGTTCTGGAATCTGAGAGGAGCCACAAATTTCCTTCCACCCAGCGTTCCCCCAAGTCTCCTGATAAAAATGATACCTCACTTGTGTGGGTAGGCCTAGCGCCCGCGACAGGAAATGCCCCAAAGCGCAACGTGGACACATCCCATTTTTTGAACGAAAACAGAGGTGTTTTTTGCAAAGTGCCTACCTGTAGATTTTGGCCTCCAGCTCAGCCGGAACCTAGGGAAACCTATCAAACCTGTGCATTTTTGAAAACTAGAGACCTAGGGGAATCCAAGATGGGGTGACCTGTGGGGCTCTGACCAGGTTCTGTTACCCAGAATCCTTTGCAAACCTCAAAATTTGGCTAAAAAAACACATGTTCCTCACATTATGGTGACAGAAAGTTCTGGAATCTGAGAGGAGCCACACATTTCCTTCCACCCAGCGTTCCCCCAAGTCTCCTGATAAAAATGATACCTCACTTGTGTGGGTAGGCATAGCGCCCGCGACAGGAAATGCCCCAAAGCGCAACGTGGACACATCCCATTTTTTGAAAGAAAACAGCTGTTTTTTGGAAAGTGCCTACCTGTAGATTTTGGCCTCCAGCTCAGCCGGAACCTAGGGAAACCTATCAAACCTGTGCATTTTTGAAAACTAGAGACCTAGGGGAATCCAAAATGGGGTGACCTGTGGGGCTCTGACCAGGTTCTGTTACCCAGAATCCTTTGCAAACCTCAAAATTTGGCTAAAAAAACACATGTTCCTCACATTATGGTGACAGAAAGTTCTGGAATCTGAGAGGAGCCACACATTTCCTTCCACCCAGCGTTCCCCCAAGTCTCCTGATAAAAATGATACCTCACTTGTGTGGGTAGGCATAGCGCCCGCGACAGGAAATGCCCCAAAGCGCAACGTGGACACATCCCATTTTTTGAAAGAAAACAGAGCTGTTTTTTGGAAAGTGCCTACCTGTAGATTTTGGCCTCCAGCTCAGCCGGAACCTAGGGAAACCTATCAAACCTGTGCATTTTTGAAAACTAGAGACCTAGGGGAATCCAAGATGGGGTGACCTGTGGGGCTCTGACCAGGTTCTGTTACCCAGAATCCTTTGCAAACCTCAAAATTTGGCTAAAAAAACACATGTTCCTCACATTATGGTGACAGAAAGTTCTGGAATCTGAGAGGAGCCACACATTTCCTTCCACCCAGCGTTCCCCCAAGTCTCCCGATAAAAATGATACCTCACTTGTGTGGGTAGGCGTAGCGCCCGCGACAGGAAATGCCCCAAAGCGCAACGTGGACACATCCCATTTTTTGACAGAAAATAGAGCTGTTTTTTGTAAAGTGCCCACCTGTAGATTTTGGCCTCTAGCTCAGCCGGCACCTAGGGAAACCTACCAAACCTCTGCATTTTTTTAAACTAGAGACCTAGGGGAATCCAAGATGGGGTAACTTGTGGGGCTCTGACCAGGTTCTGTTACCCAGAATCCTTTGCAAACCTCAAAATTTGGCTAAAAAAACACATTTTCCTCACATTATGGTGACAGAAAGTTCTGGAATCTGAGAGGAGGCACAAATTTCCTTCCACCCAGCGTTCCCCCAAGTCTCCCGATAAAAATGATACCTCACTTGTGTGGGTAGGCGTAGCGCCCACGACAGGAAATGCCCCAAAGCGCAACGTGGACACATCCCATTTTTTTAAAGAAAACAGCTGTTTTTTGCAAAGTGCCTACCTGTAGATTTTGGCCTCTAGCTCAGCCGGAACCTAGGGAAACCTATCAAACCTGTGCATTTTTGAAAACTAGAGACCTAGGGGAATCCAAGATGGGGTGACTTGTGGGGCTCTGACCAGGTTCTGTTACCCAGAATCCTTTGCAAACCTCAAAATTTGGCTAAAAAAACACATGTTCCTCACATTATGGTGACAGGAAGTTCTGGAATCTGAGAGGAGCCACAAATTTCCTTCCACCCAGCGTTCCCCCAAGTCTCCTGATAAAAATGATACCTCACTTGTGTGGGTAGGCCTAGCGCCCGCGACAGGAAATGCCCCAAAGCGCAACGTGGACACATCCCATTTTTTGAACGAAAACAGAGGTGTTTTTTGCAAAGTGCCTACCTGTAGATTTTGGCCTCCAGCTCAGCCGGAACCTAGGGAAACCTATCAAACCTGTGCATTTTTGAAAACTAGAGACCTAGGGGAATCCAAAATGGGGTGACCTGTGGGGCTCTGACCAGGTTCTGTTACCCAGAATCCTTTGCAAACCTCAAAATTTGGCTAAAAAAACACATGTTCCTCACATTATGGTGACAGAAAGTTCTGGAATCTGAGAGGAGCCACACATTTCCTTCCACCCAGCGTTCCCCCAAGTCTCCTGATAAAAATGATACCTCACTTGTGTGGGTAGGCATAGCAGCGCCCGCGACAGGAAATGCCCCAAAGCGCAACGTGGACACATCCCATTTTTTGAAAGAAAACAGAGCTGTTTTTTGGAAAGTGCCTACCTGTAGATTTTGGCCTCCAGCTCAGCCGGAACCTAGGGAAACCTATCAAACCTGTGCATTTTTGAAAACTAGAGACCTAGGGGAATCCAAGATGGGGTGACCTGTGGGGCTCTGACCAGGTTCTGTTACCCAGAATCCTTTGCAAACCTCAAAATTTGGCTAAAAAAACACATGTTCCTCACATTATGGTGACAGAAAGTTCTGGAATCTGAGAGGAGCCACACATTTCCTTCCACCGGGCGTTCCCCCAAGTCTCCCGATAAAAATGATACCTCACTTCTGTGGGTAGGCCTAGCGCCCGCGACAGGAAATGCCCCAAAGCGCAACGTGGACACATCCCATTTTTTGAAAGAAAACAGAGCTGTTTTTTGCAAAGTGCCTACCTGTAGATTTTGGCCTCTAGCTCAGCCGGCACCTAGGGAAACCTGCCAAATCTGTGCATTTTTGAAAACTAGAGACCTAGGGGAATCCAAGATGGGGTGACTTCTGGGGCTCTGACCTGGTTCTGTTACCCAGAATCCTTTGCAAACCTCAAAATCTGGCTAAAAAAACACATTTTCCTCACATTATGGTGACAGAAAGTTCTGGAATCTGAGAGGAGCCACAAATTTACTTCCACCCAGCGTTCCCCCAAGTCTTCCGATAAAAATGATACCTCACTTGTGTGGGTAGGCCTAGCGCCCGCAACAGGAAATGCCCCAAAGCGCAACGTGGACACATCCCATTTTTTTAAAGAAAACAGAGCTGTTTTTTGCAAAGTGCCTACCTGTAGATTTTGTCCTCTAGCTCAGCCGGCACCTAGGGAAACCTACCAAACCTCTGCATTTTTGAAAACTAGAGACCTAGGGGAATCCAAGATGGGGTAACTTGTGGGGCTCTGACCAGGTTCTGTTACCCAGAATCCTTTGCAAACCTCAAAAATTGGCTAAAAAAACACATTTTCCTCACATTATGGTGACAGAAAGTTCTGGAATCTGAGAGGAGGCACAAATTTCCTTCCACCCAGCGTTCCCCCAAGTCTCCCGATAAAAATGATACCTCACTTGTGTGGGTAGGCCTAGCGCCCACGACAGGAAATGCCCCAAAGCGCAACGTGGACACATCCCATTTTTTTAAAGAAAACAGAGGTGTTTTTTGCAAAGTGCCTACCTGTAGATTTTGGCCTCCAGCTCAGCCGGAACCTAGGGAAACCTATCAAACCTGTGCATTTTTGAAAACTAGAGACCTAGGGAAATCCAAAATGGGGTGACCTGTGGGGCTCTGACCAGGTTCTGTTACCCAGAATCCTTTGCAAACCTCAAAATTTGACTAAAAAAACACATGTTCCTCACATTATGGTGACAGAAAGTTCTGGAATCTGAGAGGAGCCACACATTTCCTTCCACCCAGCGTTCCCCCAAGTCTCCTGATAAAAATGATACCTCACTTGTGTGGGTAGGCATAGCGCCCGCGACAGGAAATGCCCCAAAGCGCAACGTGGACTCATCCCATTTTTTGAAAGAAAACAGAGCTGTTTTTTGGAAAGTGCCTACCTGTAGATTTTGGCCTCCAGCTCAGCCGGAACCTAGGGAAACCTATCAAACCTGTGCATTTTTGAAAACTAGAGACCTAGGGGAATCCAAGATGGGGTGACCTGTGGGGCTCTGACCAGGTTCTGTTACCCAGAATCCTTTGCAAACCTCAAAATTTGGCTAAAAAAACACATGTTCCTCACATTATGGTGACAGAAAGTTCTGGAATCTGAGAGGAGCCACACATTTCCTTCCACCCAGCGTTCCCCCAAGTCTCCCGATAAAAATGATACCTCACTTCTGTGGGTAGGCCTAGCGCCCGCGACAGGAAATGCCCCAAAGCGCAACGTGGACACATCCCATTTTTTTAAAGAAAACAGAGCTGTTTTTTGCAAAGTGCCTACCTGTAGATTTTGGCCTCTAGCTCAGCCGGCACCTAGGGAAACCTGCCAAATCTGTGCATTTTTGAAAACTAGAGACCTAGGGGAATCCAAGATGGGGTGACTTCTGGGGCTCTGACCTGGTTCTGTTACCCAGAATCCTTTGCAAACCTCAAAATCTGGCTAAAAAAACACATTTTCCTCACATTATGGTGACAGAAAGTTCTGGAATCTGAGAGGAGCCACAAATTTACTTCCACCCAGCGTTCCCCCAAGTCTTCCGATAAAAATGATACCTCACTTGTGTGGGTAGGCCTAGCGCCCGCAACAGGAAATGCCCCAAAGCGCAACGTGGACACATCCCATTTTTTGAAAGAAAACAGAGCTGTTTTTTGCAAAGTGCCTACCTGTAGATTTTGTCCTCTAGCTCAGCCGGCACCTAGGGAAACCTACCAAACCTCTGCATTTTTGAAAACTAGAGACCTAGGGGAATCCAAGATGGGGTAACTTGTGGGGCTCTGACCAGGTTCTGTTACCCAGAATCCTTTGCAAACCTCAAAATTTGGCTAAAAAAACACATTTTCCTCACATTATGGTGACAGAAAGTTCTGGAATCTGAGAGGAGGCACAAATGTCCTTCCACCCAGCGTTCCCCCAAGTCTCCCGATAAAAATGATACCTCACTTGTGTGGGTAGGCCTAGCGCCCACGACAGGAAATGCCCCAAAGCGCAACGTGGACACATCCCATTTTTTTAAAGAAAACAGCTGTTTTTTGCAAAGTGCCTACCTGTAGATTTTGGCCTCTAGCTCAGCCGGAACCTAGGGAAACCTATCAAACCTGTGCATTTTTGAAAACTAGAGACCTAGGGGAATCCAAGATGGGGTGACTTGTGGGGCTCTGACCAGGTTCTGTTACCCAGAATCCTTTGCAAACCTCAAAATTTGGCTAAAAAAACACATGTTCCTCACATTATGGTGACAGAAAGTTCTGGAATCTGAGAGGAGCCCCAAATTTCCTTCCACCCAGCGTTCCCCCAAGTCTCCTGATAAAAATGATACCTCACTTGTGTGGGTAGGCCTAGCGCCCGCGACAGGAAATGCCCCAAAGCGCAACGTGGACACATCCCATTTTTTGAACGAAAACAGAGGTGTTTTTTGCAAAGTGCCTACCTGTAGATTTTGGCCTCCAGCTCAGCCGGAACCTAGGGAAACCTATCAAACCTGTGCATTTTTGAAAACTAGAGACCTAGGGGAATCCAAAATGGGGTGACCTGTGGGGCTCTGACCAGGTTCTGTTACCCAGAATCCTTTGCAAACCTCAAAATTTGGCTAAAAAAACACATGTTCCTCACATTATGGTGACAGAAAGTTCTGGAATCTGAGAGGAGCCACACATTTCCTTCCACCCAGCGTTCCCCCAAGTCTCCCGATAAAAATGATACCTCACTTGTGTGGGTAGGCATAGCGCCCGCGACAGGAAATGCCCCAAAGCGCAACGTGGACACATCCCATTTTTTGAAAGAAAACAGAGCTGTTTTTTGGAAAGTGCCTACCTGTAGATTTTGGCCTCCAGCTCAGCCGGAACCTAGGGAAACCTATCAAACCTGTGCATTTTTGAAAACTAGAGACCTAGGGGAATCCAAGATGGGGTGACCTGTGGGGCTCTGACCAGGTTCTGTTACCCAGAATCCTTTGCAAACCTCAAAATTTGGCTAAAAAAACACATGTTCCTCACATTATGGTGACAGAAAGTTCTGGAATCTGAGAGGAGCCACACATTTCCTTCCACCCAGCGTTCCCCCAAGTCTCCCGATAAAAATGATACCTCACTTGTGTGGGTAGGCCTAGCGCCCGCGACAGGAAATGGCCCAAAGCGCAACGTGGACACATCCCATTTTTTGACAGAAAATAGAGCTGTTTTTTGTAAAGTGCCCACCTGTAGATTTTGGCCTCTAGCTCAGCCGAACACCTAGGGAAACCTACCAAACCTCTGCATTTTTTAAAACTAGAGACCTAGGGGAATCCAAGATGGGGTAACTTGTGGGGCTCTGACCAGGTTCTGTTACCCAGAATCCTTTGCAAACCTCAAAATTTGGCTAAAAAAACACATTTTCCTCACATTATGGTGACAGAAAGTTCTGGAATCTGAGAGGAGGCACAAATTTCCTTCCACCCAGCGTTCCCCCAAGTCTCCCGATAAAAATGATACCTCACTTGTGTGGGTAGGCCTAGCGCCCACGACAGGAAATGCCCCAAAGCGCAACGTGGACACATCCCATTTTTTTAAAGAAAACAGCTGTTTTTTGCAAAGTGCCTACCTGTAGATTTTGGCCTCTAGCTCAGCCGGAACCTAGGGAAACCTATCAAACCTGTGCATTTTTGAAAACTAGAGACCTAGGGGAATCCAAGATGGGGTGACTTGTGGGGCTCTGACCAGGTTCTGTTACCCAGAATCCTTTGCAAACCTCAAAATTTGGCTAAAAAAACACATGTTCCTCACATTATGGTGACAGAAAGTTCTGGAATCTGAGAGGAGCCACAAATTTCCTTCCACCCAGCGTTCCCCCAAGTCTCCTGATAAAAATGATACCTCACTTGTGTGGGTAGGCCTAGCGCCCGCGACAGGAAATGCCCCAAAGCGCAACGTGGACACATCCCATTTTTTGAACGAAAACAGAGGTGTTTTTTGCAAAGTGCCTACCTGTAGATTTTGGCCTCCAGCTCAGCCGGAACCTAGGGAAACCTATCAAACCTGTGCATTTTTGAAAACTAGAGACCTAGGGGAATCCAAGATGGGGTGACCTGTGGGGCTCTGACCAGGTTCTGTTACCCAGAATCCTTTGCAAACCTCAAAATTTGGCTAAAAAAACACATGTTCCTCACATTATGGTGACAGAAAGTTCTGGAATCTGAGAGGAGCCACACATTTCCTTCCACCCAGCGTTCCCCCAAGTCTCCTGATAAAAATGATACCTCACTTGTGTGGGTAGGCATAGCGCCCGCGACAGGAAATGCCCCAAAGCGCAACGTGGACACATCCCATTTTTTTAAAGAAAACAGCTGTTTTTTGGAAAGTGCCTACCTGTAGATTTTGGCCTCCAGCTCAGCCGGCACCTAGGGAAACCTATCAAACCTGTGCATTTTTGAAAACTAGAGACCTAGGGGAATCCAAAATGGGGTGACCTGTGGGGCTCTGACCAGGTTCTGTTACCCAGAATCCTTTGCAAACCTCAAAATTTGGCTAAAAAAACACATGTTCCTCACATTATGGTGACAGAAAGTTCTGGAATCTGAGAGGAGCCACACATTTCCTTCCACCCAGCGTTCCCCCAAGTCTCCTGATAAAAATGATACCTCACTTGTGTGGGTAGGCATAGCGCCCGCGACAGGAAATGCCCCAAAGCGCAACGTGGACACATCCCATTTTTTGAAAGAAAACAGAGCTGTTTTTTGGAAAGTGCCTACCTGTAGATTTTGGCCTCCAGCTCAGCCGGAACCTAGGGAAACCTATCAAACCTGTGCATTTTTGAAAACTAGAGACCTAGGGGAATCCAAGATGGGGTGACCTGTGGGGCTCTGACCAGGTTCTGTTACCCAGAATCCTTTGCAAACCTCAAAATTTGGCTAAAAAAACACATGTTCCTCACATTATGGTGACAGAAAGTTCTGGAATCTGAGAGGAGCCACACATTTCCTTCCACCCAGCGTTCCCCCAAGTCTCCCGATAAAAATGATACCTCACTTGTGTGGGTAGGCGTAGCGCCCGCGACAGGAAATGCCCCAAAGCGCAACGTGGACACATCCCATTTTTTGACAGAAAATAGAGCTGTTTTTTGTAAAGTGCCCACCTGTAGATTTTGGCCTCTAGCTCAGCCGGCACCTAGGGAAACCTACCAAACCTCTGCATTTTTTTAAACTAGAGACCTAGGGGAATCCAAGATGGGGTAACTTGTGGGGCTCTGACCAGGTTCTGTTACCCAGAATCCTTTGCAAACCTCAAAATTTGGCTAAAAAAACACATTTTCCTCACATTATGGTGACAGAAAGTTCTGGAATCTGAGAGGAGGCACAAATTTCCTTCCACCCAGCGTTCCCCCAAGTCTCCCGATAAAAATGATACCTCACTTGTGTGGGTAGGCGTAGCGCCCACGACAGGAAATGCCCCAAAGCGCAACGTGGACACATCCCATTTTTTTAAAGAAAACAGCTGTTTTTTGCAAAGTGCCTACCTGTAGATTTTGGCCTCTAGCTCAGCCGGAACCTAGGGAAACCTATCAAACCTGTGCATTTTTGAAAACTAGAGACCTAGGGGAATCCAAGATGGGGTGACTTGTGGGGCTCTGACCAGGTTCTGTTACCCAGAATCCTTTGCAAACCTCAAAATTTGGCTAAAAAAACACATGTTCCTCACATTATGGTGACAGAAAGTTCTGGAATCTGAGAGGAGCCACAAATTTCCTTCCACCCAGCGTTCCCCCAAGTCTCCTGATAAAAATGATACCTCACTTGTGTGGGTAGGCCTAGCGCCCGCGACAGGAAATGCCCCAAAGCGCAACGTGGACACATCCCATTTTTTGAACGAAAACAGAGGTGTTTTTTGCAAAGTGCCTACCTGTAGATTTTGGCCTCCAGCTCAGCCGGAACCTAGGGAAACCTATCAAACCTGTGCATTTTTGAAAACTAGAGACCTAGGGGAATCCAAAATGGGGTGACCTGTGGGGCTCTGACCAGGTTCTGTTACCCAGAATCCTTTGCAAACCTCAAAATTTGGCTAAAAAAACACATGTTCCTCACATTATGGTGACAGAAAGTTCTGGAATCTGAGAGGAGCCACACATTTCCTTCCACCCAGCGTTCCCCCAAGTCTCCCGATAAAAATGATACCTCACTTGTGTGGGTAGGCATAGCGCCCGCGACAGGAAATGCCCCAAAGCGCAACGTGGACACATCCCATTTTTTGAAAGAAAACAGAGCTGTTTTTTGGAAAGTGCCTACCTGTAGATTTTGGCCTCCAGCTCAGCCGGAACCTAGGGAAACCTATCAAACCTGTGCATTTTTGAAAACTAGAGACCTAGGGGAATCCAAGATGGGGTGACCTGTGGGGCTCTGACCAGGTTCTGTTACCCAGAATCCTTTGCAAACCTCAAAATTTGGCTAAAAAAACACATGTTCCTCACATTATGGTGACAGAAAGTTCTGGAATCTGAGAGGAGCCACACATTTCCTTCCACCCAGCGTTCCCCCAAGTCTCCCGATAAAAATGATACCTCACTTGTGTGGGTAGGCCTAGCGCCCGCGACAGGAAATGCCCCAAAGCGCAACGTGGACACATCCCATTTTTTGACAGAAAATAGAGCTGTTTTTTGTAAAGTGCCCACCTGTAGATTTTGGCCTCTAGCTCAGCCGGCACCTAGGGAAACCTACCAAACCTCTGCATTTTTTAAAACTAGAGACCTAGGGGAATCCAAGATGGGGTAACTTGTGGGGCTCTGACCAGGTTCTGTTACCCAGAATCCTTTGCAAACCTCAAAATTTGGCTAAAAAAACACATTTTCCTCACATTATGGTGACAGAAAGTTCTGGAATCTGAGAGGAGGCACAAATTTCCTTCCACCCAGCGTTCCCCCAAGTCTCCCGATAAAAATGATACCTCACTTGTGTGGGTAGGCCTAGCGCCCACGACAGGAAATGCCCCAAAGCGCAACGTGGACACATCCCATTTTTTTAAAGAAAACAGCTGTTTTTTGCAAAGTGCCTACCTGTAGATTTTGGCCTCTAGCTCAGCCGGAACCTAGGGAAACCTATCAAACCTGTGCATTTTTGAAAACTAGAGACCTAGGGGAATCCAAGATGGGGTGACTTGTGGGGCTCTGACCAGGTTCTGTTACCCAGAATCCTTTGCAAACCTCAAAATTTGGCTAAAAAAACACATGTTCCTCACATTATGGTGACAGAAAGTTCTGGAATCTGAGAGGAGCCACAAATTTCCTTCCACCCAGCGTTCCCCCAAGTCTCCTGATAAAAATGATACCTCACTTGTGTGGGTAGGCCTAGCGCCCGCGACAGGAAATGCCCCAAAGCGCAACGTGGACACATCCCATTTTTTGAACGAAAACAGAGGTGTTTTTTGCAAAGTGCCTACCTGTAGATTTTGGCCTCCAGCTCAGCCGGAACCTAGGGAAACCTATCAAACCTGTGCATTTTTGAAAACTAGAGACCTAGGGGAATCCAAGATGGGGTGACCTGTGGGGCTCTGACCAGGTTCTGTTACCCAGAATCCTTTGCAAACCTCAAAATTTGGCTAAAAAAACACATGTTCCTCACATTATGGTGACAGAAAGTTCTGGAATCTGAGAGGAGCCACACATTTCCTTCCACCCAGCGTTCCCCCAAGTCTCCTGATAAAAATGATACCTCACTTGTGTGGGTAGGCATAGCGCCCGCGACAGGAAATGCCCCAAAGCGCAACGTGGACACATCCCATTTTTTGAAAGAAAACAGAGCTGTTTTTTGGAAAGTGCCTACCTGTAGATTTTGGCCTCCAGCTCAGCCGGAACCTAGGGAAACCTATCAAACCTGTGCATTTTTGAAAACTAGAGACCTAGGGGAATCCAAGATGGGGTGACCTGTGGGGCTCTGACCAGGTTCTGTTACCCAGAATCCTTTGCAAACCTCAAAATTTGGCTAAAAAAACACATGTTCCTCACATTATGGTGACAGAAAGTTCTGGAATCTGAGAGGAGCCACACATTTCCTTCCACCCAGCGTTCCCCCAAGTCTCCCGATAAAAATGATACCTCACTTGTGTGGGTAGGCCTAGCGCCCGCGACAGGAAATGCCCCAAAGCGCAACGTGGACACATCCCATTTTTTGACAGAAAATAGAGCTGTTTTTTGTAAAGTGCCTACCTGTAGATTTTGGCCTCTAGCTCAGCCGGCACCTAGGGAAACCTACCAAGCCTGTGCAATTTTGAAAACTAGAGACCTAGGGGAATCCAAGATGGGGTGACTTGTGGGGCTCTGACCAGATTCTGTTACCCAGAATCCTTTGCAAACCTCAAAATTTGGCTAAAAAAACACATTTTCCTCACATTATGGTGACAGAAAGTTCTGGAATCTGAGAGGAGGCACAAATTTCCTTCCAACCAGGGTTCCCCAAGTCACCCGATAAAAATGATACCTCACTTGTGTGGGTAGGCCTAGTGCCCGCGACAGGAAATGCCCCAAAGCGCAACGTGGACACATCCCATTTTTTGACAGAAAACAGAGTTGTTTTTTGCAAAGTGCCTACCTGTAGATTTTGGCCTCTAGCTCAGCCGGCATCTAGGGAAACCTACCAAACCTGTGCATTTTTTAAAACTAGAGACCTAGGGGAATCCAAGATGGGGTGACTTGTGGGGCTCTGACCAGGTTCTGTTAACCAGAATCCTTTGCAAATCTCAAAATTTGGCTAAAAAAAACACATGTTCCTCACATTATGGTGACAGAAAGTTCTGGAATCTGAGAGGAGCCACACATTTCCTTCCACCCAGCGTTCCCCCAAGTCTCGTGATAAAAATGATACCTCACTTGTGTGGGTAGGCCTAGCGCCCGCGACAGGAAATGCCCCAAAGCACAACGTGGACACATCCCATTTTTTGAAAGAAAACAGAGCTGTTTTTTGCAAAGTGCCTACCTGTAGATTTTGGCCTCTAGCTCAGCCGGCACCTAGGGAAACCTACCAAATCTGTGCATTTTTGAAAACTAGAGACCTAGGGGAATCCAAGATGGGGTGACTTCTGGGGCTCTGACCAGGTTCTGTTACCCAGAATCCTTTGCAAACCTCAAAATCTGGCTAAAAAAACACATTTTCCTCATATTATGGTGACAGAAAGTTCTGGAATCTGCGAGGAGCCACAAATTTACTTCCACCCAGCGTTCCCCCAAGTCTCCCGATAAAAATGATACCTCACTTGTGTGGGTAGGCCTAGCTCCCGCGACAGGAAATGCCCCAAAGCGCAACGTGGAGACATCCCATTTTTTTAAAGAAAACAGAGGTGTTTTTTTGCAAAGTGCCTACCTGTAGATTTTGGCCTCTAGCTCAGCCGGCACCTAGGGAAACCTACCAAACCTGTGCATTTTGGAAAACTAGAGACCTAGGGGAATCCAAGATGGGGTGACTTGTGGGGCTCTGACCAGGTTCTGTTACCCAGAATCCTCTGCAAACCTCAAGATTTGGCTAAAAAAACACATTTTCCTCACATTATGGTGACAGAAAGTTCTGGAATCTGAGAGGAGGCACAAATTTCCTTCCACCCAGCGTTCCCCCAAGTCTCCCGATAAAAATGATACCTCACTTGGGTAGGTAGGCCTAGCGCCCGCGACAGGAAATGCCCCAAAGCGCAACATGGACACATCCCATTTTTTGACAGAAAACAAAGCTGTTTTTTGCAAAGTGCCTACCTGTAGATTTTGGCCTCTAGCTCAGCCGGCACCTAGGGAAACCTACCAAGCCTGTGCAATTTTGAAAACTAGAGACCTAGGGGAATCCAAGATGGGGTGACTTGTGGGGCTCTGACCAGGTTCTGTTACCCAGAATCCTTTGCAAACCTCAAAATTGGCTAAAAAAAACACATGTTCCTCACATTATGGTGACAGAAAGTTCTGGAATCTGAGAGGAGCCACAAATTTCCCTCCACCCAGCGTTCCCCCAAGTCTCCCGATAAAAATGATACCTCACTTGTGTGGGTAGGCCTAGCGCCCGCGACAGGAAATGCCCCAAAGCGCAACGTGGATACATCCCATTTTTTGACAGAAAATAGAGCTCTTTTTTGCAAAGTGCCTACCTGTAGATTTTGGCCTCTAGCTCAGCCGGCACCTAGGGAAACCTACCAAGCCTGTGGAATTTTGAAAACTAGAGACCTAGGGGAATCCAAGATGGGGTGACTTGTGGGGCTCTGACCAGATTCTGTTACCCAGAATCCTTTGCAAACCTCAAAATTTGGCTAAAAAAACACATGTTCCTCACATTATGGTGACAGAAAGTTCTGGAATCTGAGAGGAGCCACAAATTTCCTTCCAGCCAGCGTTCCCCCAAGTCTCCCGATAAAATTGATACCTCACTTGTGTGGGTAGGCCTAGCGCCCGCGACAGGAAATGCCCCAGAGCGCAACGTTGATACATCCCA
Source organism: Pleurodeles waltl (assembly GCF_031143425.1). Classification (NCBI taxonomy): domain Eukaryota; kingdom Metazoa; phylum Chordata; class Amphibia; order Caudata; family Salamandridae; genus Pleurodeles; species Pleurodeles waltl. The sequence goes on along the minus strand of NC_090443.1, from coordinate 295,626,256 downwards.
TTTTTTGACAGAAAACAGAGCTGTTTTTTGCAAAGTGCCTACCTGTAGATTTTGGCCTCCAGCTCAGCCGGAACCTAGGGAAACCTATCAAACCTGTGCATTTTTGAAAACTAGAGACCTAGGGGAATCCAAGATGGGGTGACTTGTGGGGCTCTGACCAGGTTCTGTTACTCAGAATCCTTTGCAAACCTCAGAATTTGGCTAAAAAAACACATTTTCCTCACATTATGGTGACAGAAAGTTCTGGAATCTGAGAGGAGGCACAAATTTCCTTCCACCCAGCGTTCCCCCAAGTCACCCGATAAAAATGATACCTCACTTGTGTGGGTAGGCCTAGTGCCCGCGACAGGAAATGCCCCAAAGCGCAACGTGGACACATCCCATTTTTTGACAGAAAACAGAGCTGTTTTTTGCAAAGTGCCTACCTGTAGATTTTGGCCTCTAGCTCAGCCGGCACCTAGGGAAACCTACCAAATCTGTGCATTTTTGAAAACTAGAGACCTAGGGGAATCCAAGATGGGGTGACTTCTGGGGCTCTGACCAGGTTCTGTTACCCAGAATCCTTTGCAAACCTCAAAATCTGGCTAAAAAAACACATTTTCCTCACATTATGGTGACAGAAAGTTCTGCAATCTGAGAGGAGCCACAAATTTCCTTCCACCCAGCGTTCCCCCAAGTCTCCCGATAAAAATGATACCTCACTTGTGTGGGTAGGCCTAGCGCCCGCGACAGGAAATGCCCCAAAGCGCAACGTGGATACATCCCATTTTTTGACAGAAAACAGAGCTGTTTTTTGCAAAGTGCCTACCTGTAGATTTTGGCCTCTAGCTCAGCCGGCACCTGGGGAAACCTACCAAACCTGTGCATTTTTGAAAACTAGAGACCTAGGGGAATCCAAGATGGGGTGACTTGTGGGGCTCTGACCAGGTTCTGTTACCCAGAATCCTTTGCAAACCTCAAAATTTGGCTAAAAAAACACATGTTCCTCACATTATGGTGACAGAAAGTTCTGGAATCTGAGAGGAGCCACAAATTTCCTTCCACCCAGCGTTCCCCCAAGTCTCCTGATAAAAATGATACCTCACTTGTGTGGGTAGGCCTAGCGCCCGCGACAGGAAATGCCCCAAAGCGCAACGTGGACACATCCCATTTTTTGAACGAAAACAGAGGTGTTTTTTGCAAAGTGCCTACCTGTAGATTTTGGCCTCCAGCTCAGCCGGAACCTAGGGAAACCTATCAAACCTGTGCATTTTTTGAAACTAGAGACCTAGGGGAATCCAAGATGGGGTGACCTGTGGGGCTCTGACCAGGTTCTGTTACCCAGAATCCTTTGCAAACCTCAAAATTTGGCTAAAAAAACACATGTTCCTCACATTATGGTGACAGAAAGTTCTGGAATCTGAGAGGAGCCACACATTTCCTTCCACCCAGCGTTCCCCCAAGTCTCCTGATAAAAATGATACCTCACTTGTGTGGGTAGGCCCAGCGCCCGCGACAGGAAATGCCCCAAAGCGCAACGTGGACACATCCCATTTTTTGAAAGAAAACAGAGCTGTTTTTTGCAAAGTGCCTACCTGTAGATTTTGGCCTCTAGCTCAGCCGGCACCTAGGGAAACCTACCAAATCTGTGCATTTTTGAAAACTAGAGACCTAGGGGAATCCAAGATGGGGTGACTTCTGGGGCTCTGACCAGGTTCTGTTAACCAGAATCCTTTGCAAATCTCAAAATTTGGCTAAAAAAAACACATGTTCCTCACATTATGGTGACAGAAAGTTCTGGAATCTGAGAGGAGCCACACATTTCCTTCCACCCAGCGTTCCCCCAAGTCTCGTGATAAAAATGATACCTCACTTGTGTGGGTAGGCCTAGCGCCCGCGACAGGAAATGCCCCAAAGCACAACGTGGACACATCCCATTTTTTGAAAGAAAACAGAGCTGTTTTTTGCAAAGTGCCTACCTGTAGATTTTGGCCTCTAGCTCAGCCGGCACCTAGGGAAACCTACCAAATCTGTGCATTTTTGAAAACTAGAGACCTAGGGGAATCCAAGATGGGGTGACTTCTGGGGCTCTGACCAGGTTCTGTTACCCAGAATCCTTTGCAAACCTCAAAATCTGGCTAAAAAAACACATTTTCCTCATATTATGGTGACAGAAAGTTCTGGAATCTGTGAGGAGCCACAAATTTACTTCCACCCAGCGTTCCCCCAAGTCTCCCGATAAAAATGATACCTCACTTGTGTGGGTAGGCCTAGCTCCCGCGACAGGAAATGCCCCAAAGCGCAACGTGGAGACATCCCATTTTTTGAAAGAAAACAGAGGTGTTTTTTTGCAAAGTGCCTACCTGTAGATTTTGGCCTCTAGCTCAGCCGGCACCTAGGGAAACCTACCAAACCTGTGCATTTTGGAAAACTAGAGACCTAGGGGAATCCAGGATGGGGTGACTTGTGGGGCTCTGACCAGGTTCTGTTACCCAGAATCCTCTGCAAACCTCAAGATTTGGCTAAAAAAACACATTTTCCTCACATTATGGTGACAGAAAGTTCTGGAATCTGAGAGGAGGCACAAATTTCCTTCCACCCAGCGTTCCCCCAAGTCTCCCGATAAAAATGATACCTCACTTGGGTAGGTAGGCCTAGCGCCCGCGACAGGAAATGCCCCAAAGCGCAACATGGACACATCCCATTTTTTGACAGAAAACAAAGCTGTTTTTTGCAAAGTGCCTACCTGTAGATTTTGGCCTCTAGCTCATCCGGGACCTAGGGAAACCTACCAAACCTGTGCATTTTTGAAAACTAGAGACCTAGGGGAATCCAAGATGGGGTGACTTGTGGGGCTCTGACCAGGTTCTGTTACCCAGAATCCTTTGCAAACCTCAAAATTTTGCTAAAAAAACACATGTTCCTCACATTATGGTGACAGCAAGTTCTGCAATCTGAGAGCAGCCACAAATTTCCTTCCACCCAGCGTTCCCCCAAGTCTCCTGATAAAAATGATACCTCACTTGTGTCGGTAGGCCTAGCGCCCGCGACAGGAAATGCCCCAAAGCGCAACGTGGACACATCCCATTTTTTGACAGAAAATAGAGCTGTTTTTTGCAAAGTGCCTACCTGTAGATTTTGGCCTCTAGCTCAGCCGGCACCTAGGGAAACCTACCAAGCCTGTGCAATTTTGAAAACTAGAGACCTAGGGGAATCCAAGATGGGGTGACTTGTGGGGCTCTGACCAGGTTCTGTTACCCAGAATCCTTTGCAAACCTCAAAATTGGCTAAAAAAAACACATGTTCCTCACATTATGGTGACAGAAAGTTCTGGAATCTGAGAGGAGCCACAAATTTCCCTCCACCCAGCGTTCCCCCAAGTCTCCCGATAAAAATGATACCTCACTTGTGTGGGTAGGCCTAGCGCCCGCGACAGGAAATGCCCCAAAGCGCAACGTGGATACATCCCATTTTTTGACAGAAAATAGAGCTCTTTTTTGCAAAGTGCCTACCTGTAGATTTTGGCCTCTAGCTCAGCCGGCACCTAGGGAAACCTACCAAGCCTGTGCAATTTTGAAAACTAGAGACCTAGGGGAATCCAAGATGGGGTGACTTGTGGGGCTCTGACCAGATTCTGTTACCCAGAATCCTTTGCAAACCTCAAAATTTGGCTAAAAAAACACATGTTCCTCACATTATGGTGACAGAAAGTTCTGGAATCTGAGAGGAGCCACAAATTTCCTTCCAGCCAGCGTTCCCCCAAGTCTCCCGATAAAATTGATACCTCACTTGTGTGGGTAGGCCTAGCGCCCGCGACAGGAAATGCCCCAGAGCGCAACGTTGATACATCCCATTTTTTGACAGAAAACAGAGCTGTTTTTTGCAAAGTGCCTACCTGTAGATTTTGGCCTCCAGCTCAGCCGGAACCTAGGGAAACCTATCAAACCTGTGCATTTTTGAAAACTAGAGACCTAGGGGAATCCAAGATGGGTGACTTGTGGGGCTCTGACCAGGTTCTGTTACTCAGAATCCTTTGCAAACCTCAGAATTTGGCTAAAAAAACACATTTTCCTCACATTATGGTGACAGAAAGTTCTGGAATCTGAGAGGAGGCACAAATTTCCTTCCACCCAGCGTTCCCCCAAGTCACCCGATAAAAATGATACCTCACTTGTGTGGGTAGGCCTAGTGCCCGCGACAGGAAATGCCCCAAAGCGCAACGTGGACACATCCCATTTTTTGACAGAAAACAGAGCTGTTTTTTGCAAAGTGCCTACCTGTAGATTTTGGCCTCTAGCTCAGCCGGCACCTAGGGAAACCTACCAAATCTGTGCATTTTTGAAAACTAGAGACCTAGGGGAATCCAAGATGGGGTGACTTCTGGGGCTCTGACCAGGTTCTGTTACCCAGAATCCTTTGCAAACCTCAAAATCTGGCTAAAAAAACACATTTTCCTCACATTATGGTGACAGAAAGTTCTGCAATCTGAGAGGAGCCACAAATTTCCTTCCACCCAGCGTTCCCCCAAGTCTCCCGATAAAAATGATACCTCACTTGTGTGGGTAGGCCTAGCGCCCGCGACAGGAAATGCCCCAAAGCGCAACGTGGATACATCCCATTTTTTGACAGAAAACAGAGCTGTTTTTTGCAAAGTGCCTACCTGTAGATTTTGGCCTCTAGCTCAGCCGGCACCTGGGGAAACCTACCAAACCTGTGCATTTTTGAAAACTAGAGACCTAGGGGAATCCAAGATGGGGTGACTTGTGGGGCTCTGACCAGGTTCTGTTACCCAGAATCCTTTGCAAACCTCAAAATTTGGCTAAAAAAACACATGTTCCTCACATTATGGTGACAGAAAGTTCTGGAATCTGAGAGGAGCCACAAATTTCCTTCCACCCAGCGTTCCCCCAAGTCTCCTGATAAAAATGATACCTCACTTGTGTGGGTAGGCCTAGCGCCCGCGACAGGAAATGCCCCAAAGCGCAACGTGGACACATCCCATTTTTTGAGCGAAAACAGAGGTGTTTTTTGCAAAGTGCCTACCTGTAGATTTTGGCCTCCAGCTCAGCCGGAACCTAGGGAAACCTATCAAACCTGTGCATTTTTTGAAACTAGAGACCTAGGGGAATCCAAGATGGGGTGACCTGTGGGGCTCTGACCAGGTTCTGTTACCCAGAATCCTTTGCAAACCTCAAAATTTGGCTAAAAAAACACATGTTCCTCACATTATGGTGACAGAAAGTTCTGGAATCTGAGAGGAGCCACACATTTCCTTCCACCCAGCGTTCCCCCAAGTCTCCTGATAAAAATGATACCTCACTTGTGTGGGTAGGCCCAGCGCCCGCGACAGGAAATGCCCCAAAGCGCAACGTGGACACATCCCATTTTTTGAAAGAAAACAGAGCTGTTTTTTGCAAAGTGCCTACCTGTAGATTTTGGCCTCTAGCTCAGCCGGCACCTAGGGAAACCTACCAAATCTGTGCATTTTTGAAAACTAGAGACCTAGGGGAATCCAAGATGGGGTGACTTCTGGGGCTCTGACCAGGTTCTGTTAACCAGAATCCTTTGCAAATCTCAAAATTTGGCTAAAAAAAACACATGTTCCTCACATTATGGTGACAGAAAGTTCTGGAATCTGAGAGGAGCCACACATTTCCTTCCACCCAGCGTTCCCCCAAGTCTCGTGATAAAAATGATACCTCACTTGTGTGGGTAGGCCTAGCGCCCGCGACAGGAAATGCCCCAAAGCACAACGTGGACACATCCCATTTTTTGAAAGAAAACAGAGCTGTTTTTTGCAAAGTGCCTACCTGTAGATTTTGGCCTCTAGCTCAGCCGGCACCTAGGGAAACCTACCAAATCTGTGCATTTTTGAAAACTAGAGACCTAGGGGAATCCAAGATGGGGTGACTTCTGGGGCTCTGACCAGGTTCTGTTACCCAGAATCCTTTGCAAACCTCAAAATCTGGCTAAAAAAACACATTTTCCTCATATTATGGTGACAGAAAGTTCTGGAATCTGTGAGGAGCCACAAATTTACTTCCACCCAGCGTTCCCCCAAGTCTCCCGATAAAAATGATACCTCACTTGTGTGGGTAGGCCTAGCTCCCGCGACAGGAAATGCCCCAAAGCGCAACGTGGAGACATCCCATTTTTTGAAAGAAAACAGAGGTGTTTTTTTGCAAAGTGCCTACCTGTAGATTTTGGCCTCTAGCTCAGCCGGCACCTAGGGAAACCTACCAAACCTGTGCATTTTGGAAAACTAGAGACCTAGGGGAATCCAGGATGGGGTGACTTGTGGGGCTCTGACCAGGTTCTGTTACCCAGAATCCTCTGCAAACCTCAAGATTTGGCTAAAAAAACACATTTTCCTCACATTATGGTGACAGAAAGTTCTGGAATCTGAGAGGAGGCACAAATTTCCTTCCACCCAGCGTTCCCCCAAGTCTCCCGATAAAAATGATACCTCACTTGGGTAGGTAGGCCTAGCGCCCGCGACAGGAAATGCCCCAAAGCGCAACATGGACACATCCCATTTTTTGACAGAAAACAAAGCTGTTTTTTGCAAAGTGCCTACCTGTAGATTTTGGCCTCTAGCTCATCCGGGACCTAGGGAAACCTACCAAACCTGTGCATTTTTGAAAACTAGAGACCTAGGGGAATCCAAGATGGGGTGACTTGTGGGGCTCTGACCAGGTTCTGTTACCCAGAATCCTTTGCAAACCTCAAAATTTTGCTAAAAAAACACATGTTCCTCACATTATGGTGACAGCAAGTTCTGCAATCTGAGAGCAGCCACAAATTTCCTTCCACCCAGCGTTCCCCCAAGTCTCCTGATAAAAATGATACCTCACTTGTGTCGGTAGGCCTAGCGCCCGCGACAGGAAATGCCCCAAAGCGCAACGTGGACACATCCCATTTTTTGACAGAAAATAGAGCTGTTTTTTGCAAAGTGCCTACCTGTAGATTTTGGCCTCTAGCTCAGCCGGCACCTAGGGAAACCTACCAAGCCTGTGCAATTTTGAAAACTAGAGACCTAGGGGAATCCAAGATGGGGTGACTTGTGGGGCTCTGACCAGGTTCTGTTACCCAGAATCCTTTGCAAACCTCAAAATTGGCTAAAAAAAACACATGTTCCTCACATTATGGTGACAGAAAGTTCTGGAATCTGAGAGGAGCCACAAATTTCCCTCCACCCAGCGTTCCCCCAAGTCTCCCGATAAAAATGATACCTCACTTGTGTGGGTAGGCCTAGCGCCCGCGACAGGAAATGCCCCAAAGCGCAACGTGGATACATCCCATTTTTTGACAGAAAATAGAGCTCTTTTTTGCAAAGTGCCTACCTGTAGATTTTGGCCTCTAGCTCAGCCGGCACCTAGGGAAACCTACCAAGCCTGTGCAATTTTGAAAACTAGAGACCTAGGGGAATCCAAGATGGGGTGACTTGTGGGGCTCTGACCAGATTCTGTTACCCAGAATCCTTTGCAAACCTCAAAATTTGGCTAAAAAAACACATGTTCCTCACATTATGGTGACAGAAAGTTCTGGAATCTGAGAGGAGCCACAAATTTCCTTCCAGCCAGCGTTCCCCCAAGTCTCCCGATAAAATTGATACCTCACTTGTGTGGGTAGGCCTAGCGCCCGCGACAGGAAATGCCCCAGAGCGCAACGTTGATACATCCCATTTTTTGACAGAAAACAGAGCTGTTTTTTGCAAAGTGCCTACCTGTAGATTTTGGCCTCCAGCTCAGCCGGAACCTAGGGAAACCTATCAAACCTGTGCATTTTTGAAAACTAGAGACCTAGGGGAATCCAAGATGGGTGACTTGTGGGGCTCTGACCAGGTTCTGTTACTCAGAATCCTTTGCAAACCTCAGAATTTGGCTAAAAAAACACATTTTCCTCACATTATGGTGACAGAAAGTTCTGGAATCTGAGAGGAGGCACAAATTTCCTTCCACCCAGCGTTCCCCCAAGTCACCCGATAAAAATGATACCTCACTTGTGTGGGTAGGCCTAGTGCCCGCGACAGGAAATGCCCCAAAGCGCAACGTGGACACATCCCATTTTTTGACAGAAAACAGAGCTGTTTTTTGCAAAGTGCCTACCTGTAGATTTTGGCCTCTAGCTCAGCCGGCACCTAGGGAAACCTACCAAATCTGTGCATTTTTGAAAACTAGAGACCTAGGGGAATCCAAGATGGGGTGACTTCTGGGGCTCTGACCAGGTTCTGTTACCCAGAATCCTTTGCAAACCTCAAAATCTGGCTAAAAAAACACATTTTCCTCACATTATGGTGACAGAAAGTTCTGCAATCTGAGAGGAGCCACAAATTTCCTTCCACCCAGCGTTCCCCCAAGTCTCCCGATAAAAATGATACCTCACTTGTGTGGGTAGGCCTAGCGCCCGCGACAGGAAATGCCCCAAAGCGCAACGTGGATACATCCCATTTTTTGACAGAAAACAGAGCTGTTTTTTGCAAAGTGCCTACCTGTAGATTTTGGCCTCTAGCTCAGCCGGCACCTGGGGAAACCTACCAAACCTGTGCATTTTTGAAAACTAGAGACCTAGGGGAATCCAAGATGGGGTGACTTGTGGGGCTCTGACCAGGTTCTGTTACCCAGAATCCTTTGCAAACCGCAAAATTTTGCTAAAAAAAACATGTTCCTCACATTATGGTGACAGCAAGTTCTGCAATCTGAGAGGAGCCACAAATTTCCTTCCACCCAGCGTTCCCCCAAGTCTCCCGATAAAAATGATACCTCACTTGTGTGGGTAGGCCTAGCGCCCGCGACAGGAAATGCCCCAAAGCGCAACGTGGACACATCCCATTTTTTGACAGAAAATAGAGCTGTTTTTTGCAAAGTGCCTACCTGTAGATTTTGGCCTCTAGCTCAGCCGGCACCTAGGGAAACCTACCAAGCCTGTGCAATTTTGAAAACTAGAGACCTAGGGGAATCCAAGATGGGGTGACTTGTGGGGCTCTGACCAGGTTCTGTTACCCAGAATCCTTTGCAAACCTCAAAATTGGCTAAAAAAAACACATGTTCCTCACATTATGGTGACAGAAAGTTCTGGAATCTGAGAGGAGCCACAAATTTCCCTCCACCCAGCGTTCCCCCAAGTCTCCCGATAAAAATGATACCTCACTTGTGTGGGTAGGCCTAGCGCCCGCGACAGGAAATGCCCCAAAGCGCAACGTGGATACATCCCATTTTTTGACAGAAAATAGAGCTCTTTTTTGCAAAGTGCCTACCTGTAGATTTTGGCCTCTAGCTCAGCCGGCACCTAGGGAAACCTACCAAGCCTGTGCAATTTTGAAAACTAGAGACCTAGGGGAATCCAAGATGGGGTGACTTGTGGGGCTCTGACCAGATTCTGTTACCCAGAATCCTTTGCAAACCTCAAAATTTGGCTAAAAAAACACATGTTCCTCACATTATGGTGACAGAAAGTTCTGGAATCTGAGAGGAGCCACAAATTTCCTTCCAGCCAGCGTTCCCCCAAGTCTCCCGATAAAATTGATACCTCACTTGTGTGGGTAGGCCTAGCGCCCGCGACAGGAAATGCCCCAGAGCGCAACGTTGATACATCCCATTTTTTGACAGAAAACAGAGCTGTTTTTTGCAAAGTGCCTACCTGTAGATTTTGGCCTCCAGCTCAGCCGGAACCTAGGGAAACCTATCAAACCTGTGCATTTTTGAAAACTAGAGACCTAGGGGAATCCAAGATGGGTGACTTGTGGGGCTCTGACCAGGTTCTGTTACTCAGAATCCTTTGCAAACCTCAGAATTTGGCTAAAAAAACACATTTTCCTCACATTATGGTGACAGAAAGTTCTGGAATCTGAGAGGAGGCACAAATTTCCTTCCACCCAGCGTTCCCCCAAGTCACCCGATAAAAATGATACCTCACTTGTGTGGGTAGGCCTAGTGCCCGCGACAGGAAATGCCCCAAAGCGCAACGTGGACACATCCCATTTTTTGAAAGAAAACAGAGCTGTTTTTTGCAAAGTGCCTACCTGTAGATTTTGGCCTCTAGCTCAGCCGGCACCTAGGGAAACCTACCAAATCTGTGCATTTTTGAAAACTAGAGACCTAGGGGAATCCAAGATGGGGTGACTTCTGGGGCTCTGACCAGGTTCTGTTACCCAGAATCCTTTGCAAACCTCAAAATCTGGCTAAAAAAACACATTTTCCTCATATTATGGTGACAGAAAGTTCTGGAATCTGTGAGGAGCCACAAATTTACTTCCACCCAGCGTTCCCCCAAGTCTCCCGATAAAAATGATACCTCACTTGTGTGGGTAGGCCTAGCTCCCGCGACAGGAAATGCCCCAAAGCGCAACGTGGAGACATCCCATTTTTTGAAAGAAAACAGAGGTGTTTTTTTGCAAAGTGCCTACCTGTAGATTTTGGCCTCTAGCTCAGCCGGCACCTAGGGAAACCTACCAAACCTGTGCATTTTGGAAAACTAGAGACCTAGGGGAATCCAGGATGGGGTGACTTGTGGGGCTCTGACCAGGTTCTGTTACCCAGAATCCTCTGCAAACCTCAAGATTTGGCTAAAAAAACACATTTTCCTCACATTATGGTGACAGAAAGTTCTGGAATCTGAGAGGAGGCACAAATTTCCTTCCACCCAGCGTTCCCCCAAGTCTCCCGATAAAAATGATACCTCACTTGGGTAGGTAGGCCTAGCGCCCGCGACAGGAAATGCCCCAAAGCGCAACATGGACACATCCCATTTTTTGACAGAAAACAAAGCTGTTTTTTGCAAAGTGCCTACCTGTAGATTTTGGCCTCTAGCTCATCCGGGACCTAGGGAAACCTACCAAACCTGTGCATTTTTTAAAACTAGAGACCTAGGGGAATCCAAGATGGGGTGACTTGTGGGGCTCTGACCAGGTTCTGTTACCCAGAATCCTTTGCAAACCTCAAAATTTTGCTAAAAAAACACATGTTCCTCACATTATGGTGACAGCAAGTTCTGCAATCTGAGAGCAGCCACAAATTTCCTTCCACCCAGCGTTCCCCCAAGTCTCCTGATAAAAATGATACCTCACTTGTGTCGGTAGGCCTAGCGCCCGCGACAGGAAATGCCCCAAAGCGCAACGTGGACACATCCCATTTTTTGACAGAAAATAGAGCTGTTTTTTGCAAAGTGCCTACCTGTAGATTTTGGCCTCTAGCTCAGCCGGCACCTAGGGAAACCTACCAAGCCTGTGCAATTTTGAAAACTAGAGACCTAGGGGAATCCAAGATGGGGTGACTTGTGGGGCTCTGACCAGGTTCTGTTACCCAGAATCCTTTGCAAACCTCAAAATTGGCTAAAAAAAACACATGTTCCTCACATTATGGTGACAGAAAGTTCTGGAATCTGAGAGGAGCCACAAATTTCCCTCCACCCAGCGTTCCCCCAAGTCTCCCGATAAAAATGATACCTCACTTGTGTGGGTAGGCCTAGCGCCCGCGACAGGAAATGCCCCAAAGCGCAACGTGGATACATCCCATTTTTTGACAGAAAATAGAGCTCTTTTTTGCAAAGTGCCTACCTGTAGATTTTGGCCTCTAGCTCAGCCGGCACCTAGGGAAACCTACCAAGCCTGTGCAATTTTGAAAACTAGAGACCTAGGGGAATCCAAGATGGGGTGACTTGTGGGGCTCTGACCAGATTCTGTTACCCAGAATCCTTTGCAAACCTCAAAATTTGGCTAAAAAAACACATGTTCCTCACATTATGGTGACAGAAAGTTCTGGAATCTGAGAGGAGCCACAAATTTCCTTCCAGCCAGCGTTCCCCCAAGTCTCCCGATAAAATTGATACCTCACTTGTGTGGGTAGGCCTAGCGCCCGCGACAGGAAATGCCCCAGAGCGCAACGTTGATACATCCCATTTTTTGACAGAAAACAGAGCTGTTTTTTGCAAAGTGCCTACCTGTAGATTTTGGCCTCCAGCTCAGCCGGAACCTAGGGAAACCTATCAAACCTGTGCATTTTTGAAAACTAGAGACCTAGGGGAATCCAAGATGGGTGACTTGTGGGGCTCTGACCAGGTTCTGTTACTCAGAATCCTTTGCAAACCTCAGAATTTGGCTAAAAAAACACATTTTCCTCACATTATGGTGACAGAAAGTTCTGGAATCTGAGAGGAGGCACAAATTTCCTTCCACCCAGCGTTCCCCCAAGTCACCCGATAAAAATGATACCTCACTTGTGTGGGTAGGCCTAGTGCCCGCGACAGGAAATGCCCCAAAGCGCAACGTGGACACATCCCATTTTTTGACAGAAAACAGAGCTGTTTTTTGCAAAGTGCCTACCTGTAGATTTTGGCCTCTAGCTCAGCCGGCACCTAGGGAAACCTACCAAATCTGTGCATTTTTGAAAACTAGAGACCTAGGGGAATCCAAGATGGGGTGACTTCTGGGGCTCTGACCAGGTTCTGTTACCCAGAATCCTTTGCAAACCTCAAAATCTGGCTAAAAAAACACATTTTCCTCACATTATGGTGACAGAAAGTTCTGCAATCTGAGAGGAGCCACAAATTTCCTTCCACCCAGCGTTCCCCCAAGTCTCCCGATAAAAATGATACCTCACTTGTGTGGGTAGGCCTAGCGCCCGCGACAGGAAATGCCCCAAAGCGCAACGTGGATACATCCCATTTTTTGACAGAAAACAGAGCTGTTTTTTGCAAAGTGCCTACCTGTAGATTTTGGCCTCTAGCTCAGCCGGCACCTGGGGAAACCTACCAAACCTGTGCATTTTTGAAAACTAGAGACCTAGGGGAATCCAAGATGGGGTGACTTGTGGGGCTCTGACCAGGTTCTGTTACCCAGAATCCTTTGCAAACCGCAAAATTTTGCTAAAAAAAACATGTTCCTCACATTATGGTGACAGCAAGTTCTGCAATCTGAGAGGAGCCACAAATTTCCTTCCACCCAGCGTTCCCCCAAGTCTCCCGATAAAAATGATACCTCACTTGTGTGGGTAGGCCTAGCGCCCGCGACAGGAAATGCCCCAAAGCGCAACGTGGACACATCCCATTTTTTGACAGAAAATAGAGCTGTTTTTTGCAAAGTGCCTACCTGTAGATTTTGGCCTCTAGCTCAGCCGGCACCTAGGGAAACCTACCAAGCCTGTGCAATTTTGAAAACTAGAGACCTAGGGGAATCCAAGATGGGGTGACTTGTGGGGCTCTGACCAGGTTCTGTTACCCAGAATCCTTTGCAAACCTCAAAATTTGGCTAAAAAAACACATGTTCCTCACATTATGGTGACAGAAAGTTCTGGAATCTGAGAGGAGCCACAAATTTCCTTCCACCCAGCGTTCCCCCAAGTCTCCTGATAAAAATGATACCTCACTTGTGTGGGTAGGCCTAGCGCCCGCGACAGGAAATGCCCCAAAGCGCAACGTGGACACATCCCATTTTTTGAACGAAAACAGAGGTGTTTTTTGCAAAGTGCCTACCTGTAGATTTTGGCCTCCAGCTCAGCCGGAACCTAGGGAAACCTATCAAACCTGTGCATTTTTTAAAACTAGAGACCTAGGGGAATCCAAGATGGGGTGACCTGTGGGGCTCTGACCAGGTTCTGTTACCCAGAATCCTTTGCAAACCTCAAAATTTGGCTAAAAAAACACATGTTCCTCACATTATGGTGACAGAAAGTTCTGGAATCTGAGAGGAGCCACACATTTCCTTCCACCCAGCGTTCCCCCAAGTCTCCTGATAAAAATGATACCTCACTTGTGTGGGTAGGCCTAGCGCCCGCGACAGGAAATGCCCCAAAGCGCAACGTGGACACATCCCATTTTTTGAAAGAAAACAGAGCTGTTTTTTGCAAAGTGCCTACCTGTAGATTTTGGCCTCTAGCTCAGCCGGCACCTAGGGAAACCTACCAAATCTGTGCATTTTTGAAAACTAGAGACCTAGGGGAATCCAAGATGGGGTGACTTCTGGGGCTCTGACCAGGTTCTGTTACCCAGAATCCTTTGCAAACCTCAAAATCTGGCTGAAAAAACACATTTTCCTCACATTATGGTGACAGAAAGTTCTGAAATCTGAGAGGAGCCACGAATTTTCTTCCACCCAGCGTTCCCCCAAGTCTTCCGATAAAAATGATACCTCACTTGTGTGGGTAGGCCTAGCGCCCGCAACAGGAAATGCCCCAAAGCGCAACGTGGACACATCCCATTTTTTGAAAGAAAACAGAGCTGTTTTTTGCAAAGTGCCTACCTGTAGATTTTGTCCTCTAGCTCAGCCGGCACCTAGGGAAACCTACCAAACCTGTGCATTTTTTAAAACTAGAGACCTAGGGGAATCCAAGATGGGGTGACCTGTGGGGCTCTGACCAGGTTCTGTTACCCAGAATCCTTTGCAAACCTCAAAATTTGGCTAAAAAAACGCATGTTCCTCACATTATGGTGACAGAAAGTTCTGGAATCTGAGAGGAGCCACACATTTCCTTCCACCCAGCGTTCCCCCAAGTCTCCTGATAAAAATACCTCACTTGTGTGGGTAGGCCTAGCGCCCGCGACAGGAAATGCCCCAAAGCGCAACGTGGACACATCCCATTTTTTGAAAGAAAACAGAGCTGTTTTTTGCAAAGTGCCTACCTGTAGATTTTGGCCTCTAGCTCAGCCGGCACCTAGGGAAACCTACCAAATCTGTGCATTTTTGAAAACTAGAGACCTAGGGGAATCCAAGATGGGGTGACTTCTGGGGCTCTGACCAGGTTCTGTTACCCAGAATCCTTTGCAAACCTCAAAATCTGGCTAAAAAAACACATTTTCCTCACATTATGGTGACAGAAAGTTCTGAAATCTGAGAGGAGCCACAAATTTTCTTCCACCCAGCGTTCCCCCAAGTCTTCCGATAAAAATGATAACTCACTTGTGTGGGTAGGCCTAGCGCCCGCAACAGGAAATGCCCCAAAGCGCAACGTGGACACATCCCATTTTTTGAAAGAAAACAGAGCTGTTTTTTGCAAAGTGCCTACCTGTAGATTTTGTCCTCTAGCTCAGCCGGCACCTAGGGAAACCTACCAAACCTCTGCATTTTTGAAAACTAGAGACCTAGGGGAATCCAAGATGGGGTAACTTGTGGGGCTCTGACCAGGTTCTGTTACCCAGAATCCTTTGCAAACCTCAAAATTTGGCTAAAAAAACACATTATGGTGACAGAAAGTTCTGCAATCTGAGAGGAGGCACAAATTTCCTTCCACCCAGCGTTCCCCCAAGTCTCCCGATAAAAATGATACCTCACTTGTGTGGGTAGGCCTAGCGCCCGCGACAGGAAATGCCCCAAAGCGCAACGTGGATACATCCCATTTTTTGACAGAAAACAGAGCTGTTTTTTGCAAAGTGCCTACCTGTAGATTTTGGCCTCTAGCTCAGCCGGCACCTGGGGAAACCTACCAAACCTGTGCATTTTTGAAAACTAGAGACCTAGGGGAATCCAAGATGGGGTGACTTGTGGGGCTCTGACCAGGTTCTGTTACCCAGAATCCTTTGCAAACCGCAAAATTTTGCTAAAAAAAACATGTTCCTCACATTATGGTGACAGCAAGTTCTGCAATCTGAGAGGAGCCACAAATTTCCTTCCACCCAGCGTTCCCCCAAGTCTCCCGATAAAAATGATACCTCACTTGTGTGGGTAGGCCTAGCGCCCGCGACAGGAAATGCCCCAAAGCGCAACGTGGATACATCCCATTTTTTGACAGAAAATAGAGCTCTTTTTTGCAAAGTGCCTACCTGTAGATTTTGGCCTCTAGCTCAGCCGGCACCTAGGGAAACCTACCAAGCCTGTGCAATTTTGAAAACTAGAGACCTAGGGGAATCCAAGATGGGGTGACTTGTGGGGCTCTGACCAGGTTCTGTTACCCAGAATCCTTTGCAAACCTCAAAATTTGGCTAAAAAAACACATGTTCCTCACATTATGGTGACAGAAAGTTCTGGAATCTGAGAGGAGCCACAAATTTCCTTCCACCCAGCGTTCCCCCAAGTCTCCTGATAAAAATGATACCTCACTTGTGTGGGTAGGCCTAGCGCCCGCGACAGGAAATGCCCCAAAGCGCAACGTGGACACATCCCATTTTTTGAACGAAAACAGAGGTGTTTTTTGCAAAGTGCCTACCTGTAGATTTTGGCCTCCAGCTCAGCCGGAACCTAGGGAAACCTATCAAACCTGTGCATTTTTTAAAACTAGAGACCTAGGGGAATCCAAGATGGGGTGACCTGTGGGGCTCTGACCAGGTTCTGTTACCCAGAATCCTTTGCAAACCTCAAAATTTGGCTAAAAAAACACATGTTCCTCACATTATGGTGACAGAAAGTTCTGGAATCTGAGAGGAGCCACACATTTCCTTCCACCCAGCGTTCCCCCAAGTCTCCTGATAAAAATGATACCTCACTTGTGTGGGTAGGCCTAGCGCCCGCGACAGGAAATGCCCCAAAGCGCAACGTGGACACATCCCATTTTTTGAAAGAAAACAGAGCTGTTTTTTGCAAAGTGCCTACCTGTAGATTTTGGCCTCTAGCTCAGCCGGCACCTAGGGAAACCTACCAAATCTGTGCATTTTTGAAAACTAGAGACCTAGGGGAATCCAAGATGGGGTGACTTCTGGGGCTCTGACCAGGTTCTGTTACCCAGAATCCTTTGCAAACCTCAAAATCTGGCTGAAAAAACACATTTTCCTCACATTATGGTGACAGAAAGTTCTGAAATCTGAGAGGAGCCACGAATTTTCTTCCACCCAGCGTTCCCCCAAGTCTTCCGATAAAAATGATACCTCACTTGTGTGGGTAGGCCTAGCGCCCGCAACAGGAAATGCCCCAAAGCGCAACGTGGACACATCCCATTTTTTGAAAGAAAACAGAGCTGTTTTTTGCAAAGTGCCTACCTGTAGATTTTGTCCTCTAGCTCAGCCGGCACCTAGGGAAACCTACCAAACCTGTGCATTTTTTAAAACTAGAGACCTAGGGGAATCCAAGATGGGGTGACCTGTGGGGCTCTGACCAGGTTCTGTTACCCAGAATCCTTTGCAAACCTCAAAATTTGGCTAAAAAAACACATGTTCCTCACATTATGGTGACAGAAAGTTCTGGAATCTGAGAGGAGCCACACATTTCCTTCCACCCAGCGTTCCCCCAAGTCTCCTGATAAAAATACCTCACTTGTGTGGGTAGGCCT
This sequence comes from Pleurodeles waltl, assembly GCF_031143425.1. Taxonomy (NCBI): domain Eukaryota; kingdom Metazoa; phylum Chordata; class Amphibia; order Caudata; family Salamandridae; genus Pleurodeles; species Pleurodeles waltl. The sequence continues at coordinate 295,609,088 of NC_090443.1, read as the reverse complement.
AGCGCCCGCGACAGGAAATGCCCCAAAGCGCAACGTGGACACATCCCATTTTTTGAAAGAAAACAGAGCTGTTTTTTGCAAAGTGCCTACCTGTAGATTTTGGCCTCTAGCTCAGCCGGCACCTAGGGAAACCTACCAAATCTGTGCATTTTTGAAAACTAGAGACCTAGGGGAATCCAAGATGGGGTGACTTCTGGGGCTCTGACCAGGTTCTGTTACCCAGAATCCTTTGCAAACCTCAAAATCTGGCTAAAAAAACACATTTTCCTCACATTATGGTGACAGAAAGTTCTGAAATCTGAGAGGAGCCACAAATTTTCTTCCACCCAGCGTTCCCCCAAGTCTTCCGATAAAAATGATAACTCACTTGTGTGGGTAGGCCTAGCGCCCGCAACAGGAAATGCCCCTAAGCGCAACGTGGACACATCCCATTTTTTGAAAGAAAACAGAGCTGTTTTTTGCAAAGTGCCTACCTGTAGATTTTGTCCTCTAGCTCAGCCGGCACCTAGGGAAACCTACCAAACCTCTGCATTTTTGAAAACTAGAGACCTAGGGGAATCCAAGATGGGGTAACTTGTGGGGCTCTGACCAGGTTCTGTTACCCAGAATCCTTTGCAAACCTCAAAATTTGGCTAAAAAAACACATTATGGTGACAGAAAGTTCTGCAATCTGAGAGGAGGCACAAATTTCCTTCCACCCAGCGTTCCCCCAAGTCTCCCGATAAAAATGATACCTCACTTGTGTGGGTAGGCCTAGCGCCCGCGACAGGAAATGCCCCAAAGCGCAACGTGGATACATCCCATTTTTTGACAGAAAACAGAGCTGTTTTTTGCAAAGTGCCTACCTGTAGATTTTGGCCTCTAGCTCAGCCGGCACCTGGGGAAACCTACCAAACCTGTGCATTTTTGAAAACTAGAGACCTAGGGGAATCCAAGATGGGGTGACTTGTGGGGCTCTGACCAGGTTCTGTTACCCAGAATCCTTTGCAAACCGCAAAATTTTGCTAAAAAAAACATGTTCCTCACATTATGGTGACAGCAAGTTCTGCAATCTGAGAGGAGCCACAAATTTCCTTCCACCCAGCGTTCCCCCAAGTCTCCCGATAAAAATGATACCTCACTTGTGTGGGTAGGCCTAGCGCCCGCGACAGGAAATGCCCCAAAGCGCAACGTGGACACATCCCATTTTTTGACAGAAAATAGAGCTGTTTTTTGCAAAGTGCCTACCTGTAGATTTTGGCCTCTAGCTCAGCCGGCACCTAGGGAAACCTACCAAGCCTGTGCAATTTTGAAAACTAGAGACCTAGGGGAATCCAAGATGGGGTGACTTGTGGGGCTCTGACCAGGTTCTGTTACCCAGAATCCTTTGCAAACCTCAAAATTTGGCTAAAAAAACACATGTTCCTCACATTATGGTGACAGAAAGTTCTGGAATCTGAGAGGAGCCACAAATTTCCTTCCACCCAGCGTTCCCCCAAGTCTCCTGATAAAAATGATACCTCACTTGTGTGGGTAGGCCTAGCGCCCGCGACAGGAAATGCCCCAAAGCGCAACGTGGACACATCCCATTTTTTGAACGAAAACAGAGGTGTTTTTTGCAAAGTGCCTACCTGTAGATTTTGGCCTCCAGCTCAGCCGGAACCTAGGGAAACCTATCAAACCTGTGCATTTTTTAAAACTAGAGACCTAGGGGAATCCAAGATGGGGTGACCTGTGGGGCTCTGACCAGGTTCTGTTACCCAGAATCCTTTGCAAACCTCAAAATTTGGCTAAAAAAACACATGTTCCTCACATTATGGTGACAGAAAGTTCTGGAATCTGAGAGGAGCCACACATTTCCTTCCACCCAGCGTTCCCCCAAGTCTCCTGATAAAAATGATACCTCACTTGTGTGGGTAGGCCTAGCGCCCGCGACAGGAAATGCCCCAAAGCGCAACGTGGACACATCCCATTTTTTGAAAGAAAACAGAGCTGTTTTTTGCAAAGTGCCTACCTGTAGATTTTGGCCTCTAGCTCAGCCGGCACCTAGGGAAACCTACCAAATCTGTGCATTTTTGAAAACTAGAGACCTAGGGGAATCCAAGATGGGGTGACTTCTGGGGCTCTGACCAGGTTCTGTTACCCAGAATCCTTTGCAAACCTCAAAATCTGGCTGAAAAAACACATTTTCCTCACATTATGGTGACAGAAAGTTCTGAAATCTGAGAGGAGCCACAAATTTTCTTCCACCCAGCGTTCCCCCAAGTCTTCCGATAAAAATGATACCTCACTTGTGTGGGTAGGCCTAGCGCCCGCAACAGGAAATGCCCCAAAGCGCAACGTGGACACATCCCATTTTTTGAAAGAAAACAGAGCTGTTTTTTGCAAAGTGCCTACCTGTAGATTTTGTCCTCTAGCTCAGCCGGCACCTAGGGAAACCTACCAAACCTGTGCATTTTTTAAAACTAGAGACCTAGGGGAATCCAAGATGGGGTGACCTGTGGGGCTCTGACCAGGTTCTGTTACCCAGAATCCTTTGCAAACCTCAAAATTTGGCTAAAAAAAACACATGTTCCTCACATTATGGTGACAGAAAGTTCTGGAATCTGAGAGGAGCCACACATTTCCTTCCACCCAGCGTTCCCCCAAGTCTCCTGATAAAAATGATACCTCACTTGTGTGGGTAGGCCTAGCGCCCGCAACAGGAAATGCCCCAAAGCGCAACGTGGACACATCCCATTTTTTGAAAGAAAACAGAGCTGTTTTTTGCAAAGTGCCTACCTGTAGATTTTGGCCTCTAGCTCAGCCGGCACCTAGGGAAACCTACCAAATCTGTGCATTTTTGAAAACTAGAGACCTAGGGGAATCCAAGATGGGGTGACTTCTGGGGCTCTGACCAGGTTCTGTTACCCAGAATCCTTTGCAAACCTCAAAATCTGGCTAAAAAAACACATTTTCCTCACATTATGGTGACAGAAAGTTCTGAAATCTGAGAGGAGCCACAAATTTTCTTCCACCCAGCGTTCCCCCAAGTCTTCCGATAAAAATGATAACTCACTTGTGTGGGTAGGCCTAGCGCCCGCAACAGGAAATGCCCCAAAGCGCAACGTGGACACATCCCATTTTTTGAAAGAAAACAGAGCTGTTTTTTGCAAAGTGCCTACCTGTAGATTTTGGCCTCTAGCTCAGCCGGCACCTAGGGAAACCTACCAAACCTCTGCATTTTTTAAAACTAGAGACCTAGGGGAATCCAAGATGGGGTAACTTGTGGGGCTCTGACCAGGTTCTGTTACCCAGAATCCTTTGCAAACCTCAACATTTGGCTAAAAAAACACATTATGGTGACAGAAAGTTCTGCAATCTGAGAGGAGGCACAAATTTCCTTCCACCCAGCGTTCCCCCAAGTCTCCCGATAAAAATGATACCTCACTTGTGTGGGTAGGCCTAGCGCCCGTGACAGGAAATGCCCCAAAGTGCAACGTGGACACATCCCATTTTTTGAAAGCAAACAGAGCTGTTTTTTGCAAAGTGCCTACCTGTAGATTTTGGCCTCTAGCTCAGCCGGCACCTAGGGAAACCTACCAAACCTGTGCATTTCTGAAAACTAGAGACCTAGGGGAATCCAAGATGGGGTAACTTGTGGGGCTCTGACCAGGTTCTGTTACCCAGAATCCTTTGCAAACCTCAAAATTTGGCTAACAAAACACATTTTCCTCACATTTTGGTGACAGAAAGTTCTGGAATATGTGAGGAGCCACAAATTTACTTCCACCCAGCGTTCCCCCAAGTCTCCCGATAAAAATGATACCTCACTTGTGTGGGTAGGCCTAGCTCCCGCGACAGGAAATGCCCCAAAGCGCAACGTGGACACATCCCATTTTTTGAAAGAAAACAGAGGTGTTTTTTGCAAAGTGCCTACCTGTAGATTTTGGCCTCTAGCTCAGCCGGGACCTAGGGAAACCTACCAAACCTGTGCATTTTTGAAAACTAGAGAGCTAGGGGAATCCAAGATGGGGTGACTTGTGGGGCTCTGACCAGGTTCTGTTACCCAGAATCCTTTGCAAACCTCAAAATTTTGCTAAAAAAACACATGTTCCTCACATTATGGTGACAGCAAGTTCTGCAATCTGAGAGGAGCCACAAATTTCCTTCCACCCAGCGTTCCCCCAAGTCTCCTGATAAAAATGATACCTCACTTGTGTGGGTAGGCCTAGCGCCCGCGACAGGAAATGCCCCAAAGCGCAACGTGGACACATCCCATTTTTTGAACGAAAACAGAGGTGTTTTTTGCAAAGTGCCTACCTGTAGATTTTGGCCTCCAGCTCAGCCGGAACCTAGGGAAACCTATCAAACCTGTGCATTTTTGAAAACTAGAGACCTAGGGGAATCCAAGATGGGGTGACCTGTGGGGCTCTGACCAGGTTCTGTTACCCAGAATCCTTTGCAAACCTCAAAATTTGGCTAAAAAAACACATGTTCCTCACATTATGGTGACAGAAAGTTCTGGAATCTGAGAGGAGCCACACATTTCCTTCCACCCAGCGTTCCCCCAAGTCTCCTGATAAAAATGATACCTCACTTGTGTGGGTAGGCCTAGCGCCCGCGACAGGAAATGCCCCAAAGCGCAACGTGGACACATCCCATTTTTTGAAAGAAAACAGAGCTGTTTTTTGCAAAGTGCCTACCTGTAGATTTTGGCCTCTAGCTCAGCCGGCACCTAGGGAAACCTACCAAATCTGTGCATTTTTGAAAACTAGAGACCTAGGGGAATCCAAGATGGGGTGACTTCTGGGGCTCTGACCAGGTTCTGTTACCCAGAATCCTTTGCAAACCTCAAAATCTGGCTGAAAAAACACATTTTCCTCACATTATGGTGACAGAAAGTTCTGAAATCTGAGAGGAGCCACAAATTTTCTTCCACCCAGCGTTCCCCCAAGTCTTCCGATAAAAATGATACCTCACTTGTGTGGGTAGGCCTAGCGCCCGCAACAGGAAATGCCCCAAAGCGCAACGTGGACACATCCCATTTTTTGAAAGAAAACAGAGCTGTTTTTTGCAAAGTGCCTACCTGTAGATTTTGTCCTCTAGCTCAGCCGGCACCTAGGGAAACCTACCAAACCTGTGCATTTTTTAAAACTAGAGACCTAGGGGAATCCAAGATGGGGTGACCTGTGGGGCTCTGACCAGGTTCTGTTACCCAGAATCCTTTGCAAACCTCAAAATTTGGCTAAAAAAACACATGTTCCTCACATTATGGTGACAGAAAGTTCTGGAATCTGAGAGGAGCCACACATTTCCTTCCACCCAGCGTTCCCCCAAGTCTCCTGATAAAAATGATACCTCACTTGTGTGGGTAGGCCTAGCGCCTGCGACAGGAAATGCCCCAAAGCGCAACGTGGACACATCCCATTTTTTGAAAGAAAACAGAGCTGTTTTTTGCAAAGTGCCTACCTGTAGATTTTGGCCTCTAGCTCAGCCGGCACCTAGGGAAACCTACCAAATCTGTGCATTTTTGAAAACTAGAGACCTAGGGGAATCCAAGATGGGGTGACTTCTGGGGCTCTGACCAGGTTCTGTTACCCAGAATCCTTTGCAAACCTCAAAATCTGGCTAAAAAAACACATTTTCCTCACATTATGGTGACAGAAAGTTCTGAAATCTGAGAGGAGCCACAAATTTTCTTCCACCCAGCGTTCCCCCAAGTCTTCCGATAAAAATGATACCTCACTTGTGTGGGTAGGCCTAGCGCCCGCAACAGGAAATGCCCCAAAGCGCAACGTGGACACATCCCATTTTTTGAAAGAAAACAGAGCTGTTTTTTGCAAAGTGCCTACCTGTAGATTTTGTCCTCTAGCTCAGCCGGCACTTAGGGAAACCTACCAAACCTGTGCATTTTTTAAAACTAGAGACCTAGGGGAATCCAAGATGGGGTGACCTGTGGGGCTCTGACCAGGTTCTGTTACCCAGAATCCTTTGCAAACCTCAAAATTTGGCTAAAAAAACACATGTTCCTCACATTATGGTGACAGAAAGTTCTGGAATCTGAGAGGAGCCACACATTTCCTTCCACCCAGCGTTCCCCCAAGTCTCCTGATAAAAATGATACCTCACTTGTGTGGGTAGGCCTAGCGCCCGCGACAGGAAATGCCCCAAAGCGCAACGTGGACACATCCCATTTTTTGAAAGAAAACAGAGCTGTTTTTTGCAAAGTGCCTACCTGTAGATTTTGGCCTCTAGCTCAGCCGGCACCTAGGGAAACCTACCAAATCTATGCATTTTTGAAAACTAGAGACCTAGGGGAATCCAAGATGGGGTGACTTCTGGGGCTCTGACCAGGTTCTGTTACCCAGAATCCTTTGCAAACCTCAAAATCTGGCTGAAAAAACACATTTTCCTCACATTATGGTGACAGAAAGTTCTGAAATCTGAGAGGAGCCACAAATTTTCTTCCACCCAGCGTTCCCCCAAGTCTTCCGATAAAAATGATACCTCACTTGTGTGGGTAGGCCTAGCGCCCGCAACAGGAAATGCCCCAAAGCGCAACGTGGACACATCCCATTTTTTGAAAGAAAACAGAGCTGTTTTTTGCAAAGTGCCTACCTGTAGATTTTGTCCTCTAGCTCAGCCGGCACCTAGGGAAACCTACCAAACCTGTGCATTTTTTAAAACTAGAGACCTAGGGGAATCCAAGATGGGGTGACCTGTGGGGCTCTGACCAGGTTCTGTTACCCAGAATCCTTTGCAAACCTCAAAATTTGGCTAAAAAAACACATGTTCCTCACATTATGGTGACAGAAAGTTCTGGAATCTGAGAGGAGCCACACATTTCCTTCCACCCAGCGTTCCCCCAAGTCTCCTGATAAAAATGATACCTCACTTGTGTGGGTAGGCCTAGCGCCCGCGACAGGAAATGCCCCAAAGCGCAACGTGGACACATCCCATTTTTTGAAAGAAAACAGAGCTGTTTTTTGCAAAGTGCCTACCTGTAGATTTTGGCCTCTAGCTCAGCCGGCACCTAGGGAAACCTACCAAATCTGTGCATTTTTGAAAACTAGAGACCTAGGGGAATCCAAGATGGGGTGACTTCTGGGGCTCTGACCAGGTTCTGTTACCCAGAATCCTTTGCAAACCTCAAAATCTGGCTAAAAAAACACATTTTCCTCACATTATGGTGACAGAAAGTTCTGCAATCTGAGAGGAGCCACAAATTTTCTTCCACCCAGCGTTCCCCCAAGTCTTCCGATAAAAATGATAACTCACTTGTGTGGGTAGGCCTAGCGCCCGCAACAGGAAATGCCCCAAAGCGCAAGGTGGACACATCCCATTTTTTGAAAGAAAACAGAGCTGTTTTTTGCAAAGTGCCTACCTGTAGATTTTGTCCTCTAGCTCAGCCGGCACTTAGGGAAACCTACCAAACCTCTGCATTTTTGAAAACTAGAGACCTAGGGGAATCCAAGATGGGGTAACTTGTGGGGCTCTGACCAGGTTCTGTTACCCAGAATCCTTTGCAAACCTCAAAATTTGGCTAAAAAAACACATTATGGTGACAGAAAGTTCTGCAATCTGAGAGGAGGCACAAATTTCCTTCCACCCAGCGTTCCCCCAAGTCTCCCGATAAAAATGATACCTCACTTGTGTGGGTAGGCCTAGCGCCCGTGACAGGAAATGCCCCAAAGTGCAACGTGGACACATCCCATTTTTTTAAAGAAAACAGAGCTGTTTTTTGCAAAGTGCCTACCTGTAGATTTTGGCCTCTAGCTCAGCCGGCACCTAGGGAAACCTTCCAAACCTGTGCATTTCTGAAAACTAGAGACCTAGGGGAATCCAAGATGGGGTAACTTGTGGGGCTCTGACCAGGTTCTGTTACCCAGAATCCTTTGCAAACCTCAAAATTTGGCTAAAAAAACACATGTTCCTCACATTATGGTGACAGAAAGTTCTGCAATCTGTGAGGAGCCACAAATTTACTTCCACCCAGCGTTCCCCTAAGTCTCCCGATAAAAATGATACCTCACTTGTGTGGGTAGGCCTAGCTCCCGCGACAGGAAATGCCCCAAAGCGCAACGTGGACACATCCCATTTTTTGAAAGAAAACAGAGGTGTTTTTTGCAAAGTGCCTACCTGTAGATTTTGGCCTCTAGCTCATCCGGGACCTAGGGAAACCTACCAAACCTGTGCATTTTTGAAAACTAGAGAGCTAGGGGAATCCAAGATGGGGTGACTTGTGGGGCTCTGACCAGGTTCTGTTACCCAGAATCCTTTGCAAACCTCAAAATTTTGCTAAAAAAACACATGTTCCTCACATTATGGTGACAGCAAGTTCTGCAATCTGAGAGGAGCCACAAATTTCCTTCCACCCAGCGTTCCCCCAAGTCTCCTGATAAAAATGATACCTCACTTGTGTGGGTAGGCCTAGCGCCCGCGACAGGAAATGCCCCAAAGCGCAACGTGGACACATCCCATTTTTTGAACGAAAACAGAGGTGTTTTTTGCAAAGTGCCTACCTGTAGATTTTGGCCTCCAGCTCAGCCGGAACCTAGGGAAACCTATCAAACCTGTGCATTTTTTAAAACTAGAGACCTAGGGGAATCCAAGATGGGGTGACCTGTGGGGCTCTGACCAGGTTCTGTTACCCAGAATCCTTTGCAAACCTCAAAATTTGGCTAAAAAAACACATGTTCCTCACATTATGGTGACAGAAAGTTCTGGAATCTGAGAGGAGCCACACATTTCCTTCCACCCAGCGTTCCCCCAAGTCTCCTGATAAAAATGATACCTCACTTGTGTGGGTAGGCCTAGCGCCCGCGACAGGAAATGCCCCAAAGCGCAACGTGGACACATCCCATTTTTTGAAAGAAAACAGAGCTGTTTTTTGCAAAGTGCCTACCTGTAGATTTTGGCCTCTAGCTCAGCCGGCACCTAGGGAAACCTACCAAATCTGTGCATTTTTTAAAACTAGAGACCTAGGGGAATCCAAGATGGGGTGACTTCTGGGGCTCTGACCAGGTTCTGTTACCCAGAATCCTTTGCAAACCTCAAAATCTGGCTAAAAAAATACATTTTCCTCACATTATGGTGACAGAAAGTTCTGGAATCTGAGAGGAGCCACAAATTTTCTTCCACCCAGCGTTCCCCCAAGTCTTCCGATAAAAATGATACCTCACTTGTGTGGGTAGGCCTAGCGCCTACAACAGGAAATGCCCCAAAGCGCAACGTGGACACATCCCATTTTTTGAAAGAAAACAGAGCTGTTTTTTGCAAAGTGCCTACCTGTAGATTTTGTCCTCTAGCTCAGCCGGCACCTAGGGAAACCTACCAAACCTCTGCATTTTTGAAAACTAGAGACCTAAGGGAATCCAAGATGGGGTAACTTGTGGGGCTCTGACCAGCTTCTGTTACCCAGAATCCTTTGCAAACCTCAAAATTTGGCTAAAAAAACACATTTTCCTCACATTATGGTGACAGAAAGTTCTGGAATCTGAGAGGAGGCACAAATTTCCTTCCACCCAGCGTTCCCCCAAGTCTCCCGATAAAAATGATACCTCACTTGTGTGGGTAGGCCTAGCGCCCGCGACAGGAAATGCCCCAAAGCGCAACGTGGACACATCCCATTTTTTGAAAGAAAACAGCTGTTTTTTGCAAAGTGCCTACCTGTAGATTTTGGCCTCTAGCTCAGCCGGAACCTAGGGAAACCTATCAAACTTGTGCATTTTTGAAAACTAGAGACCTAGGGGAATCCAAGATGGGGTGACTTGTGGGGCTCTGACCAGGTTCTGTTACCCAGAATCCTTTGCAAACCTCAAAATTTTGCTAAAAAAACACATGTTCCTCACATTATGGTGACAGAAAGTTCTGCAATCTGTGAGGAGCCACAAATTTACTTCCACCCAGCGTTCCCCCAAGTCTCCCGATAAAAATTATACCTCACTTGTGTGGGTAGGCCTAGCTCCCGCGACGGGAAATGCCCCAAAGCGCAACGTGGACACATCCCATTTTTTGAAAGAAAACAGAGGTGTTTTTTTGCAAAGTGCCTACCTGTAGATTTTGGCCTCTAGCTCAGCCGGCACCTAGGGAAACCTACCAAACCTGTGCATTTTTGAAAACTAGAGACCTAGGGGAATCCAAGATGGGGTGACTTGTGGGGCTCTTGCCAGGTTCTGTTACCCAGAATCCTTTGCAAACCTCAAGATTTGGCTAAAAAAACACATTTTCCTTACATTATGGTGACAGAAAGTTCTGGAATCTGAGAGGAGGCACAAATTTCCTTCCACCCAGCGTTCCCCCAAGTCTCCCGATAAAAATGATACCTCACTTGGGTGGGTAGGCCTAGCGCCCGCGACAGGAAATGCCCCAAAGCGCAACGTGGACACATCCCATTTTTTGACAGAAAACAGAGCTGTTTTTTGCAAAGTGCCTACCTGTAGATTTTGGCCTCTAGCTCAGCCGGGACCTAGGGAAACCTACCAAACCTGTGCATTTTTGAAAACTAGAGACCTAGGGGAATCCAAGATGGGGTGACTTGTGGGGCTCTGACCAGGTTCTGTTACCCAGAATCCTTTGCAAACCTCACAATTTTGCTAAAAAAACACATGTTCCTCACATTATGGTGACAGCAAGTTCTGCAATCTGAGAGGAGCCACAAATTTCCTTCCACCCAGCGTTCCCCCAAGTCTCCTGATAAAAATGATACCTCACTTGTGTGGGTAGGCCTAGCGCCCGCGACAGGAAATGCCCCAAAGCGCAACGTGGACACATCCCATTTTTTGAACGAAAACAAAGGTGTTTTTTGCAAAGTGCCTACATGTAGATTTTGGCCTCCAGCTCAGCCGGAACCTAGGGAAACCTATCAAACCTGTGCATTTTTGAAAACTAGAGACCTAGGGGAATCCAAGATGGGGTGACCTGTGGGGCTCTGACCAGGTTCTGTTACCCAGAATCCTTTGCAAACCTCAAAATTTGGCTAAAAAAACACATGTTCCTCACATTATGGTGACAGAAAGTTCTGGAATCTGAGAGGAGCCACACATTTCCTTCCACCCAGCGTTCCCCCAAGTCTCCTGATAAAAATGATACCTCACTTGTGTGGGTAGGCCTAGCGCCCGTGACAGGAAATGCCCCAAAGCGCAACGTGGACACATCCCATTTTTTGAAAGAAAACAGAGCTGTTTTTTGCAAAGTGCCTACCTGTAGATTTTGGCCTCTAGCTCAGCCGGCACCTAGGGAAACCTACCAAATCTGTGCATTTATGAAAACTAGAGACCTAGGGGAATCCAAGATGGGGTGACTTCTGGGGCTCTGACCAGGTTCTGTTACCCAGAATCCTTTGCAAACCTCAAAATCTGGCTAAAAAAATAAATTTTCCTCACATTATGGTGACAGAAAGTTCTGGAATCTGAGAGGAGCCACAAATTTTCTTCCACCCAGCGTTCCCCCAAGTCTTCCGATAAAAATGATACCTCACTTGTGTGGGTAGGCCTAGCGCCCGCAACAGGAAATGCCCCAAAGCGCAACATGGACACATCCCATTTTTTGAAAGAAAACAGAGCTGTTTTTTGCAAAGTGCCTACCTGTAGATTTTGTCCTCTAGCTCAGCCGGCACCTAGGGAAACCTACCAAACCTCTGCATTTTTGAAAACTAGAGACCTAAGGGAATCCAAGATGGGGTAACTTGTGGGGCTCTGACCAGGTTCTGTTACCCAGAATCCTTTGCAAACCTCAAAATTTGGCTAAAAAAACACATTTTCCTCACATTATGGTGACAGAAAGTTCTGGAATCTGAGAGGAGGCACAAATTTCCTTCCACCCAGCGTTCCCCCAAGTCTCCCGATAAAAATGATACCTCACTTGTGTGGGTAGGCCTAGCGCCCGCGACAGGAAATGCCCCAAAGCGCAACGTGGACACATCCCATTTTTTGAAAGAAAACAGCTGTTTTTTGCAAAGTGCCTACCTGTAGATTTTGGCCTCTAGCTCAGCCGGAACCTAGGGAAACCTATCAAACTTGTGCATTTTTGAAAACTAGAGACCTAGGGGAATCCAAGATGGGGTGACTTGTGGGGCTCTGACCAGGTTCTGTTACCCAGAATCCTTTGCAAACCTCAAAATTTGGCTAAAAAAACACATGTTCCTCATATTATGGTGACAAAAAGTTCTGGAATCTGTGAGGAGCCACAAATTTACTTACACCCAGCGTTCCCCCAAGTCTCCCGATAAAAATGATACCTCACTTGTGTGGGTAGGCCTAGCGCCCGCGACAGGAAATGCCCCAAAGCGCAACGTGGACACATCCCATTTTTTGAAAGAAAACAGCTGTTTTTTGCAAAGTGCCTACCTGTAGATTTTGGCCTCTAGCTCAGCCGGAACCTAGGGAAACCTATCAAACCTGTGCATTTTTTTAAACTAGAGACCTAGGGGAATCCAAGATGGGGTGACTTGTGGGGCTCTGACCAGGTTCTGTTACCCAGAATCCTTTGCAAACCTCAAAATTTGGCTAAAAAAACACATGTTCCTCACATTATGGTGACAGAAAGTTCTGGAATCTGTGAGGAGCCACAAATTTACTTCCACCCAGCGTTCCCCCAAGTCTCCCGATAAAAATGATACCTCACTTGTGTGGGTAGGCCTAGCGCCCGCGACAGGAAATGCCCCAAAGTGCAACGTGGACACATCCCATTTTTTGAAAGAAAACAGAGCTGTTTTTTGCAAAGTGCCTACCTGTAGATTTTGGCCTCTAGCTCAGCCGGCACCTAGGGAAACCTACCAAACCTGTGCATTTCTGAAAACTAGAGACCTAGGGGAATCCAAGATGGGGTAACTTGTGGGGCTCTGACCAGGTTCTGTTACCCAGAATCCTTTGCAAACCTCAAAATTTGGCTAAAAAAACACATTTTCCTCACATTATGGTGACAGAAAGTTCTGGAATCTGTGAGGAGCCACATATTTACTTCCACCCAGCGTTCCCCCAAGTCTCCCGATAAAAATGATACCTCACTTGTGTGGGTAGGCCTAGCTCCCGCGACGGGAAATGCCCCAAAGCGCAACGTGGACACATCCCATTTTTTGAAAGAAAACAGAGGTGTTTTTTTGCAAAGTGCCTACCTGTAGATTTTGGCCTCTAGCTCAGCCGGCACCTAGGGAAACCTACCAAACCTGTGCATTTTTGAAAACTAGAGACCTAGGGGAATCCAAGATGGGGTGACTTGTGGGGCTCTTGCCAGGTTCTGTTACCCAGAATCCTTTGCAAACCTCAAGATTTGGCTAAAAAAACACATTTTCCTTACATTATGGTGACAGAAAGTTCTGGAATCTGTGAGGAGCCACAAATTTACTTCCACCCAACGTTCCCCCAAGTCTCCCGATAAAAATGATACCTCACTTGTGTGGGTAGGCCTAGCTCCCGCGACAGGAAATGCCCCAAAGCGCAACGTGGACACATCCCATTTTTTGAAAGAAAACAGCTGTTTTTTGCAAAGTGCCTACCTGTAGATTTTGGCCTCTAGCTCAGCCGGAACCTAGGGAAACCTATCAAACTTGTGCATTTTTGAAAACTAGAGACCTAGGGGAATCCAAGATGGGGTGACTTGTGGGGCTCTGACCAGGTTCTGTTACCCAGAATCCTTTGCAAACCTCAAAATTTGGCTAAAAAAACACATGTTCCTCACATTATGGTGACAAAAAGTTCTGGAATCTGTGAGGAGCCACAAATTTACTTACACCCAGCGTTCCCCCAAGTCTCCCGATAAAAATGATACCTCACTTGTGTGGGTAGGCCTAGCGCCCGCGACAGGAAATGCCCCAAAGCGCAACGTGGACACATCCCATTTTTTGAAAGAAAACAGCTGTTTTTTGCAAAGTGCCTACCTGTAGATTTTGGCCTCTAGCTCAGCCGGAACCTAGGGAAACCTATCAAACCTGTGCATTTTTTAAAACTAGAGACCTAGGGGAATCCAAGATGGGGTGACTTGTGGGGCTCTGACCAGGTTCTGTTACCCAGAATCCTTTGCAAACCTCAAAATTTGGCTAAAAAAACACATGTTCCTCACATTATGGTGACAGAAAGTTCTGGAATCTGTGAGGAGCCACAAATTTACTTCCACCCAGCGTTCCCCCAAGTCTCCCGATAAAAATGATACCTCACTTGTGTGGGTAGGCCTAGCGCCCGCGACAGGAAATGCCCCAAAGTGCAACGTGGACACATCCCATTTTTTGAAAGAAAACAGAGCTGTTTTTTGCAAAGTGCCTACCTGTAGATTTTGGCCTCTAGCTCAGCCGGCACCTAGGGAAACCTACCAAACCTGTGCATTTCTGAAAACTAGAGACCTAGGGGAATCCAAGATGGGGTAACTTGTGGGGCTCTGACCAGGTTCTGTTACCCAGAATCCTTTGCAAACCTCAAAATTTGGCTAAAAAAACACATTTTCCTCACATTATGGTGACAGAAAGTTCTGGAATCTGTGAGGAGCCACATATTTACTTCCACCCAGCGTTCCCCCAAGTCTCCCGATAAAAATGATACCTCACTTGTGTGGGTAGGCCTAGCTCCCGCGACGGGAAATGCCCCAAAGCGCAACGTGGACACATCCCATTTTTTGAAAGAAAACAGAGGTGTTTTTTTGCAAAGTGCCTACCTGTAGATTTTGGCCTCTAGCTCAGCCGGCACCTAGGGAAACCTACCAAACCTGTGCATTTTTGAAAACTAGAGACCTAGGGGAATCCAAGATGGGGTGACTTGTGGGGCTCTTGCCAGGTTCTGTTACCCAGAATCCTTTGCAAACCTCAAGATTTGGCTAAAAAAACACATTTTCCTTACATTATGGTGACAGAAAGTTCTGGAATCTGAGAGGAGGCACAAATTTCCTTCCACCCAGCGTTCCCCCAAGTCTCCCGATAAAAATGATACCTCACTTGGGTGGGTAGGCCTAGCGCCCGCGACAGGAAATGCCCCAAAGCGCAACGTGGACACATCCCATTTTTTGACAGAAAACAGAGCTGTTTTTTGCAAAGTGCCTACCTGTAGATTTTGGCCTCTAGCTCAGCCGGGACCTAGGGAAACCTACCAAACCTGTGCATTTTTGAAAACTAGAGACCTAGGGGAATCCAAGATGGGGTGACTTGTGGGGCTCTGACCAGGTTCTGTTACCCAGAATCCTTTGCAAACCTCACAATTGTGCTAAAAAAACACATGTTCCTCACATTATGGTGACAGCAAGTTCTGCAATCTGAGAGGAGCCACAAATTTCCTTCCACCCAGCGTTCCCC
Source organism: Pleurodeles waltl (assembly GCF_031143425.1). NCBI lineage: Eukaryota > Metazoa > Chordata > Amphibia > Caudata > Salamandridae > Pleurodeles > Pleurodeles waltl. The sequence continues at coordinate 295,593,853 of NC_090443.1, read as the reverse complement.
CAAGTCTCCTGATAAAAATGATACCTCACTTGTGTGGGTAGGCCTAGCGCCCGCGACAGGAAATGCCCCAAAGCGCAACGTGGACACATCCCATTTTTTGAACGAAAACAGAGGTGTTTTTTGCAAAGTGCCTACATGTAGATTTTGGCCTCCAGCTCAGCCGGAACCTAGGGAAACCTATCAAACCTGTGCATTTTTGAAAACTAGAGACCTAGGGGAATCCAAGATGGGGTGACCTGTGGGGCTCTGACCAGGTTCTGTTACCCAGAATCCTTTGCAAACCTCAAAATTTGGCTAAAAAAACACATGTTCCTCACATTATGGTGACAGAAAGTTCTGGAATCTGAGAGGAGCCACACATTTCCTTCCACCCAGCGTTCCCCCAAGTCTCCTGATAAAAATGATACCTCACTTGTGTGGGTAGGCCTAGCGCCCGTGACAGGAAATGCCCCAAAGCGCAACGTGGACACATCCCATTTTTTGAAAGAAAACAGAGCTGTTTTTTGCAAAGTGCCTACCTGTAGATTTTGGCCTCTAGCTCAGCCGGCACCTAGGGAAACCTACCAAATCTGTGCATTTATGAAAACTAGAGACCTAGGGGAATCCAAGATGGGGTGACTTCTGGGGCTCTGACCAGGTTCTGTTACCCAGAATCCTTTGCAAACCTCAAAATCTGGCTAAAAAAATAAATTTTCCTCACATTATGGTGACAGAAAGTTCTGGAATCTGAGAGGAGCCACAAATTTTCTTCCACCCAGCGTTCCCCCAAGTCTTCCGATAAAAATGATACCTCACTTGTGTGGGTAGGCCTAGCGCCCGCAACAGGAAATGCCCCAAAGCGCAACGTGGACACATCCCATTTTTTGAACGAAAACAGAGGTGTTTTTTGCAAAGTGCCTACATGTAGATTTTGGCCTCCAGCTCAGCCGGAACCTAGGGAAACCTATCAAACCTGTGCATTTTTGAAAACTAGAGACCTAGGGGAATCCAAGATGGGGTGACCTGTGGGGCTCTGACCAGGTTCTGTTACCCAGAATCCTTTGCAAACCTCAAAATCTGGCTAAAAAAAACAAAATTCCTCACATTATGGTGACAGAAAGTTCTGGAATCTGAGAGGAGCCACAAATTTTCTTCCACCCAGCGTTCCCCCAAGTCTTCCGATAAAAATGATACCTCACTTGTGTGGGTAGGCCTAGCGCCCGCGACAGGAAATGCCCCAAAGCGCAACGTGGACACATCCCATTTTTTGAACGAAAACAGAGGTGTTTTTTGCAAAGTACCTACATGTAGATTTTGGCCTCCAGCTCAGCCGGAACCTAGGGAAACCTATCAAACCTGTGCATTTTTGAAAACTAGAGACCTAGGGGAATCCAAGATGGGGTGACCTGTGGGGCTCTGACCAGGTTCTGTTACCCAGAATCCTTTGCAAACCTCAAAATTTGGCTAAAAAAACACATGTTCCTCACATTATGGTGACAGAAAGTTCTGGAATCTGAGAGGAGCCACACATTTCCTTCCACCCAGCGTTCCCCCAAGTCTCCTGATAAAAATGATACCTCACTTGTGTGGGTAGGCCTAGCGCCCGTGACAGGAAATGCCCCAAAGCGCAACGTGGACACATCCCATTTTTTGAAAGAAAACAGAGCTGTTTTTTGCAAAGTGCCTACCTGTAGATTTTGGCCTCTAGCTCAGCCGGCACCTAGGGAAACCTACCAAATCTGTGCATTTATGAAAACTAGAGACCTAGGGGAATCCAAGATGGGGTGACTTCTGGGGCTCTGACCAGGTTCTGTTACCCAGAATCCTTTGCAAACCTCAAAATCTGGCTAAAAAAATAAATTTTCCTCACATTATGGTGACAGAAAGTTCTGGAATCTGAGAGGAGCCACAAATTTTCTTCCACCCAGCGTTCCCCCAAGTCTTCCGATAAAAATGATACCTCACTTGTGTGGGTAGGCCTAGCGCCCGCAACAGGAAATGCCCCAAAGCGCAACGTGGACACATCCCATTTTTTGACAGAAAACAGAGCTGTTTTTTGCAAAGTGCCTACCTGTAGATTTTGGCCTCTAGCTCAGCCGGCACCTAGGGAAACCTACCAAACCTGTGCATTCATGAAAACTAGAGACCTAGGGGAATCCATGATGGGGTGACTTGTGGGGCTCTGACCAGGTTCTGTTACCCAGAATCCTTTGCAAACCTCAAAATATGGCTAAAAAACCACATTTTCCTCACATTATGGTGACAGAAAGTTCTGGAATCTGAGAGGGGGCACAAATTTCCTTCCAACCAGCGTTCCCCCAAGTCTCCCGATAAAAATTATACCTCACTTGTGTGGGTAGGCCTAGCGCCCGCGACAGGAAATGCCCCAAAGCGCAACGTGGACACATCCCATTTTTTGACAGAAAACAGAGCTGTTTTTTGCAAAGTGCCTACCTGTAGATTTTGGCCTCTAGCTCAGCCGGCACCTAGGGAAACCTACCAAACCTGTGCATTTTCGAAAACTAGAGACCTAGGGGAATCCAAGATGGGGTGACTTGTGGGGCTCTGATCAGGTTCTGTTACCCAGAATCCTTTGCAAACCGCAAAATGTGGCTAAAAAAACACATTTTCCTCACATTATGGTGACAGAAAGTTCTGGAATCTGAGAGGAGCCACAAATTTCCTTCCAACCAGCGTTCCCCCAAGTCTCCCAATAAAAATGATACCTCACTTGTGTGGGTAGGCCTAGCGCCCGCGACAGGAAATGCCCCAAAGCGCAACGTGGACACATCCCATTTTTTGAAAGAAAACAGAGGTGTTTTTTGCAAAGTGCCTACCTGTAGATTTTGCCCTCCACCTCAGCCGGCACCTAGGGAAACCTACCAAACCTGTGCATTTTTGAAAACTAGAGACCTAGGGGAATCCAAGATGGGGTGACTTGTGGGGCTCTGACCAGGTTCTGTTACCCAGAATCATTTGCAAACCTCAAAATTTGGCTAAAAAAACAAATTTTCCTCACATTTCTGTGGCAGAAAGTTCTGGAATCTGAGAGGAGCCACAAATTTACTTCCACCCAGCGTTCCCCCAAGTCTCCCGATAAAAATGGTACCTCACTTGTGTGGGTAGGCCTAGCTCCCGTGACAGGAAATGCCCCAAAGCGCAACGTGGACGCATCCCATTTTTTGACAGAAAACAGAGCTGTTTTTTGCAAAATGCCTACCTGTAGATTTTGGCCTCTAGCTCAGCCGGCACCTAGGGAAACCTACCAAACCTGTGCATTCATGAAAACTAGAGACCTAGGGGAATCCATGATGGGGTGACTTGTGGGGCTCTGACCAGGTTCTGTTACCCAGAATCCTTTGCAAACCTCAAAATATGGTTAAAAAGCCACATTTTCCTCACATTATGGTGACAGAAAGTTCTGGAATCTGAGAGGGGGCACAAATTTCCTTCCAACCAGCGTTCCCCCAAGTCTCCCGATAAAAATGATACCTCACTTGTGTGGGTAGGCCTAGCGCCCGCGACAGGAAATTCCCCAAAGCGCAACGTGGACACATCCCATTTTTTGAAAGAAAACAGAGGTGTTTTTTGCAAAGTGCCTACCTGTAGATTTTGGCCTCCAGCTCAGCCGGAACCTAGGGAAACCTATCAAACCTGTGCATTTTTGAAAACTAGAGACCTAGGGGAATCCAAGATGGGGTGACTTGTGGGGCTCTGACCAGGTTCTGTTACCCAGAATCCTTTGCAAACCTCAAAATTTGGCTAAAAAAACACATGTTCCTCACCTTATGGTGACAGCAAGTTCTGCAATCTGAGAGGAGGCACAAATTTCCTTCCACCCAGCGTACCCCCAAGTCTCCCGATAAAAATGATACCTCACTTGTGTGGGTAGGCCTAGCGCCCGCGACAGGAAATGCCCCAAAGCGCAACGTGGACACATCCCATTTTTTGACAGAAAACAGAGCTGTTTTTTGCAAAGTGCCTACCTGTAGATTTTGGCCTCTAGCTCAGCCGGCACCTAGGGAAACCTACCAAACCTGTGCATTTTCGAAAACTAGAGACCTAGGGGAATCCAAGATGGGGTGACTTGTGGGGCTCTGATCAGGTTCTGTTACCCAGAATCCTTTGCAAACCGCAAAATGTGGCTAAAAAAACACATTTTCCTCACATTATGGTGACAGAAAGTTCTGGAATCTGAGAGGAGCCACAAATTTCCTTCCAACCAGCGTTCCCCCAAGTCTCCCGATAAAAATGATACCTCACTTGTGTGGGTAGGCCTAGCGCCCGCGACAGGAAATGCCCCAAAGCGCAACGTGGACACATCCCATTTTTTGAAAGAAAACAGAGGTGTTTTTTGCAAAGTGCCTACCTGTAGATTTTGCCCTCCACCTCAGCCGGAACCTAGGGAAACCTATCAAACCTGTGCATTTTTGAAAACTAGAGACCTAGGGGAATCCAAGATGAGGTGACTTGTGGGGCTCTGACCAGGTTCTGTTACCCAGAATCCTTTGCAAACCTCAAAATTTGGCTAAAAAAACACATTTTCCTCACATTATGGTGACAGAAAGTTCTGGAATCTGAGAGGAGGCACAAATTTCCTTCCACCCAGCGTTCCCCCAAGTCACCCGATAAAAATGATACCTCACTTGTGTGGGTAGGCCTAGTGCCCGCGACAGGAAATGCCCCAAAGCGCAACGTGGACACATCCCATTTTTTTAAAGAAAACAGAGCTGTTTTTTGCAAAGTGCCTACCTGTAGATTTTGGCCTCTAGCTCAGCCGGCATCTAGGGAAACCTACCAAACCTGTGCATTTTTGAAAACTAGGGACCTAGGGGAATCGAAGATGTTGTGACTTGTGGGGCTCTGACCAGGTTCTGTTACCCAGAATCCTTTGCAAACCTCAAAATTTGGCTAAAAAAACACATGTTCCTCACATTATGGTGACCGAAAGTTCTGGAATTTGAGAGGAGCCACAAATTTCCTTCCACCCAGCGTTCCCCCAAGTCTCCTGATAAAAATGATACCTCACTTGTGTGGGTAGGCCTAGCGCCCGCGACAGGAAATGCCCCAAAGCGCAACGTGGACACATCCCATTTTTTGACAGAAAACAGAGGTGTTTTTTGCAAAGTGCCTACCTGTAGATTTTGGCCTCCAGCTCAGCCGGAACCTAGGGAAACCTATCAAACCTGTGCATTTTTGAAAACTAGAGACCTAGGGGAATCCAAGATGGGGTGACTTGTGGGGCTCTGACCAGGTTCTGTTACCCAGAATCCTTTGCAAACCTCAAAATTTGGCTAAAAAAACACATTTTCCTCACGTTATGGTGACAGAAAGTTCTGGAATCTGAGAGGAGGCACAAATTTCCTTCCACCCAGCGTTCCCCCAAGTCTCCCGATAAAAATGATACCTCACTTGTGTGGGTAGGCCTAGTGCCCGCGACATGAAATGCCCCAAAGCGCAACGTGGACACATCCCATTTTTTGACAGAAAACAGAGCTGTTTTTTGCAAAGTGCCTACCTGTAGACTTTGGCCTCTAGCTCAGCCGGCATCTAGGGAAACCTACCAAACCTGTGCATTTTTGAAAACTAGAGACCTAGGGGAATCCAAGATGGGGTGACTTGTGGGGCTCTGACCAGGTTCTGTTACCCAGAATCCTTTGCAAACCTCAAAATTTAGCTAAAAAAACACATGTCCTCACATTATGGTGACAGAAAGTTCTGGAATCTGAGAGGAGCCACAAATTTCCTTCCACCCAGTGTTCCCCCAAGTCTCCTGATAAAAATGATACCTCACTTGTGTGGGTAGGCCTAGAGCCCGCGACAGGAAATGCCCCAAAGCGCAACGTGGACACATCCCATTTTTTGAAAGAAAACAGAGGTGTTTTTTGCAAAGTGCCTACCTGTAGATTTTGGCCTCCAGCTCAGCCGGAACCTAGGGAAACCTATCAAACCTGTGCATTTTTGAAAACTAGAGACCTAGGGGAATCCAAGATGGGGTGACTTGTGGGGCTCTGACCAGGTTCTGTTACCCAGAATCCTTTGCAAACCTCAAAATTTGGCTAAAAAAACACATTTTCCTCACATTATGGTGACAGAAAGTTCTGGAATCAGAGAGGAGGCACAAATTTCCTTCCACCCAGCGTTCCCCCAAGTCTCCCGATAAAAATGATACCTCACTTGTGTGGGTAGGACTAGTGCCCGCGACAGGAAATGCCCCAAAGCGCAACGTGGACACATCCCATTTTTTGACAGAAAACAGAGCTGTTTTTTGCAAAGTGCCTACCTGTAGATTTTGGCCTAGCTCAGCCGACACCTAGGGAAACCTACCAAACCTGTGCATTTTCGAAAACTAGAGACCTAGGGGAATCCAAGATGGGTTGACTTGTGGGGCTCTGACCAGGTTCTGTTACCCAGAATCATTTGCAAACCTCAAAATTTGGCTAAAAAAACAAATTTTCCTCACATTTCTGTGGCAGAAAGTTCTGGAATCTGAGAGGAGCCACAAATTTACTTCCACCCAGCGTTCCCCCAAGTCTCCCGATAAAAATGGTACCTCACTTGTGTGGGTAGGCCTAGCTCCCGTGACAGGAAATGCCCCAAAGCGCAACGTGGACGCATCCCATTTTTTGACAGAAAACAGAGCTGTTTTTTGCAAAATGCCTACCTGTAGATTTTGGCCTCTAGCTCAGCCGGCACCTAGGGAAACCTACCAAACCTGTGCATTCATGAAAACTAGAGACCTAGGGGAATCCATGATGGGGTGACTTGTGGGGCTCTGACCAGGTTCTGTTACCCAGAATCCTTTGCAAACCTCAAAATATGGTTAAAAAGCCACATTTTCCTCACATTATGGTGACAGAAAGTTCTGGAATCTGAGAGGGGGCACAAATTTCCTTCCAACCAGCGTTCCCCCAAGTCTCCCGATAAAAATGATACCTCACTTGTGTGGGTAGGCCTAGCGCCCGCGACAGGAAATTCCCCAAAGCGCAACGTGGACACATCCCATTTTTTGAAAGAAAACAGAGGTGTTTTTTGCAAAGTGCCTACCTGTAGATTTTGGCCTCCAGCTCAGCCGGAACCTAGGGAAACCTATCAAACCTGTGCATTTTTGAAAACTAGAGACCTAGGGGAATCCAAGATGGGGTGACTTGTGGGGCTCTGACCAGGTTCTGTTACCCAGAATCCTTTGCAAACCTCAAAATTTGGCTAAAAAAACACATGTTCCTCACCTTATGGTGACAGCAAGTTCTGCAATCTGAGAGGAGGCACAAATTTCCTTCCACCCAGCGTTCCCCCAAGTCTCCCGATAAAAATGATACCTCACTTGTGTGGGTAGGCCTAGCGCCCGCGACAGGAAATGCCCCAAAGCGCAACGTGGACACATCCCATTTTTTGACAGAAAACAGAGCTGTTTTTTGCAAAGTGCCTACCTGTAGATTTTGGCCTCTAGCTCAGCCGGCACCTAGGGAAACCTACCAAACCTGTGCATTTTCGAAAACTAGAGACCTAGGGGAATCCAAGATGGGGTGACTTGTGGGGCTCTGATCAGGTTCTGTTACCCAGAATCCTTTGCAAACCGCAAAATGTGGCTAAAAAAACACATTTTCCTCACATTATGGTGACAGAAAGTTCTGGAATCTGAGAGGAGCCACAAATTTCCTTCCAACCAGCGTTCCCCCAAGTCTCCCGATAAAAATGATACCTCACTTGTGTGGGTAGGCCTAGCGCCCCCGACAGGAAATGCCCCAAAGCGCAACGTGGACACATCCCATTTTTTGAAAGAAAACAGAGGTGTTTTTTGCAAAGTGCCTACCTGTAGATTTTGCCCTCCACCTCAGCCGGAACCTAGGGAAACCTATCAAACCTGTGCATTTTTGAAAACTAGAGACCTAGGGGAATCCAAGATGAGGTGACTTGTGGGGCTCTGACCAGGTTCTGTTACCCAGAATCCTTTGCAAACCTCAAAATTTGGCTAAAAAAACACATTTTCCTCACATTATGGTGACAGAAAGTTCTGGAATCTGAGAGGAGGCACAAATTTCCTTCCACCCAGCGTTCCCCCAAGTCACCCGATAAAAATGATACCTCACTTGTGTGGGTAGGCCTAGTGCCCGCGACAGGAAATGCCCCAAAGCGCAACGTGGACACATCCCATTTTTTTAAAGAAAACAGAGCTGTTTTTTGCAAAGTGCCTACCTGTAGATTTTGGCCTCTAGCTCAGCCGGCATCTAGGGAAACCTACCAAACCTGTGCATTTTTGAAAACTAGGGACCTAGGGGAATCGAAGATGTTGTGACTTGTGGGGCTCTGACCAGGTTCTGTTACCCAGAATCCTTTGCAAACCTCAAAATTTGGCTAAAAAAACACATTTTCCTCACGTTATGGTGACAGAAAGTTCTGGAATCTGAGAGGAGGCACAAATTTCCTTCCACCCAGCGTTCCCCCAAGTCTCCCGATAAAAATGATACCTCACTTGTGTGGGTAGGCCTAGTGCCCGCGACATGAAATGCCCCAAAGCGCAACGTGGACACATCCCATTTTTTGACAGAAAACAGAGCTGTTTTTTGCAAAGTGCCTACCTGTAGATTTTGGCCTCTAGCTCAGCCGGCATCTAGGGAAACCTACCAAACCTGTGCATTTTTGAAAACTAGAGACCTAGGGGAATCCAAGATGGGGTGACTTGTGGGGCTCTGACCAGGTTCTGTTACCCAGAATCCTTTGCAAACCTCAAAATTTGGCTAAAAAAACACATGTTCCTCACCTTATGGTGACAGCAAGTTCTGCAATCTGAGAGGAGGCACAAATTTCCTTCCACCCAGCGTTCCCCCAAGTCTCCCGATAAAAATGATACCTCACTTGTGTGGGTAGGCCTAGCGCCCGCGACAGGAAATGCCCCAAAGCGCAACGTGGACACATCCCATTTTTTGACAGAAAACAGAGCTGTTTTTTGCAAAGTGCCTACCTGTAGATTTTGGCCTGTAGCTCAGCCGGCACCTAGGGAAACCTACCAAACCTGTGCATTTTCGAAAACTAGAGACCTAGGGGAATCCAAGATGGGGTGACTTGTGGGGCTCTGATCAGGTTCTGTTACCCAGAATCCTTTGCAAACCGCAAAATGTGGCTAAAAAAACACATTTTCCTCACATTATGGTGACAGAAAGTTCTGGAATCTGAGAGGAGCCACAAATTTCCTTCCAACCAGCGTTCCCCCAAGTCTCCCGATAAAAATGATACCTCACTTGTGTGGGTAGGCCTAGCGCCCGCGACAGGAAATGCCCCAAAGCGCAACGTGGACACATCCCATTTTTTGAAAGAAAACAGAGGTGTTTTTTGCAAAGTGCCTACCTGTAGATTTTGCCCTCCACCTCAGCCGGAACCTAGGGAAACCTATCAAACCTGTGCATTTTTGAAAACTAGAGACCTAGGGGAATCCAAGATGAGGTGACTTGTGGGGCTCTGACCAGGTTCTGTTACCCAGAATCCTTTGCAAACCTCAAAATTTGGCTAAAAAAACACATTTTCCTCACATTATGGTGACAGAAAGTTCTGGAATCTGAGAGGAGGCACAAATTTCCTTCCACCCAGCGTTCCCCCAAGTCACCCGATAAAAATGATACCTCACTTGTGTGGGTAGGCCTAGTGCCCGCGACAGGAAATGCCCCAAAGCGCAACGTGGACACATCCCATTTTTTTAAAGAAAACAGAGCTGTTTTTTGCAAAGTGCCTACCTGTAGATTTTGGCCTCTAGCTCAGCCGGCATCTAGGGAAACCTACCAAACCTGTGCATTTTTGAAAACTAGGGACCTAGGGGAATCGAAGATGTTGTGACTTGTGGGGCTCTGACCAGGTTCTGTTACCCAGAATCCTTTGCAAACCTCAAAATTTGGCTAAAAAAACACATGTTCCTCACATTATGGTGACCGAAAGTTCTGGAATTTGAGAGGAGCCACAAATTTCCTTCCACCCAGCGTTCCCCCAAGTCTCCTGATAAAAATGATACCTCACTTGTGTGGGTAGGCCTAGCGCCCGCGACAGGAAATGCCCCAAAGCGCAACGTGGACACATCCCATTTTTTGACAGAAAACAGAGGTGTTTTTTGCAAAGTGCCTACCTGTAGATTTTGGCCTCCAGCTCAGCCGGAACCTAGGGAAACCTATCAAACCTGTGCATTTTTGAAAACTAGAGACCTAGGGGAATCCAAGATGGGGTGACTTGTGGGGCTCTGACCAGGTTCTGTTACCCAGAATCCTTTGCAAACCTCAAAATTTGGCTAAAAAAACACATTTTCCTCACGTTATGGTGACAGAAAGTTCTGGAATCTGAGAGGAGGCACAAATTTCCTTCCACCCAGCGTTCCCCCAAGTCTCCCGATAAAAATGATACCTCACTTGTGTGGGTAGGCCTAGTGCCCGCGACATGAAATGCCCCAAAGCGCAACGTGGACACATCCCATTTTTTGACAGAAAACAGAGCTGTTTTTTGCAAAGTGCCTACCTGTAGATTTTGGCCTCTAGCTCAGCCGGCATCTAGGGAAACCTACCAAACCTGTGCATTTTTGAAAACTAGAGACCTAGGGGAATCCAAGATGGGATGACTTGTGGGGCTCTGACCAGGTTCTGTTACCCAGAATCCTTTGCAAACCTCAAAATTTAGCTAAAAAAACACATGTCCTCACATTATGGTGACAGAAAGTTCTGGAATCTGAGAGGAGCCACAAATTTCCTTCCACCCAGCGTTCCCCCAAGTCTCCTGATAAAAATGATACCTCACTTGTGTGGGTAGGCCTAGAGCCCGCGACAGGAAATGCCCCAAAGCGCAACGTGGACACATCCCATTTTTTGAAAGAAAACAGAGGTGTTTTTTGCAAAGTGCCTACCTGTAGATTTTGGCCTCCAGCTCAGCCGGAACCTAGGGAAACCTATCAAACCTGTGCATTTTTGAAAACTAGAGACCTAGGGGAATCCAAGATGGGGTGACTTGTGGGGCTCTGACCAGGTTCTGTTACCCAGAATCCTTTGCAAACCTCAAAATTTGGCTAAAAAAACACATTTTCCTCACATTATGGTGACAGAAAGTTCTGGAATCAGAGAGGAGGCACAAATTTCCTTCCACCCAGCGTTCCCCCAAGTCTCCCGATAAAAATGATACCTCACTTGTGTGGGTAGGACTAGTGCCCGCGACAGGAAATGCCCCAAAGCGCAACGTGGACACATCCCATTTTTTGACAGAAAACAGAGCTGTTTTTTGCAAAGTGCCTACCTGTAGATTTTGGCCTAGCTCAGCCGACACCTAGGGAAACCTACCAAACCTGTGCATTTTCGAAAACTAGAGACCTAGGGGAATCCAAGATGGGTTGACTTGTGGGGCTCTTACCAGGTTCTGTTACCCAGAATCATTTGCAAACCTCAAAATTTGGCTAAAAAAACAAATTTTCCTCACATTTCTGTGGCAGAAAGTTCTGGAATCTGAGAGGAGCCACAAATTTACTTCCACCCAGCGTTCCCCCAAGTCTCCCGATAAAAATGGTACCTCACTTGTGTGGGTAGGCCTAGCTCCCGTGACAGGAAATGCCCCAAAGCGCAACGTGGACGCATCCCATTTTTTGACAGAAAACAGAGCTGTTTTTTGCAAAATGCCTACCTGTAGATTTTGGCCTCTAGCTCAGCCGGCACCTAGGGAAACCTACCAAACCTGTGCATTCATGAAAACTAGAGACCTAGGGGAATCCATGATGGGGTGACTTGTGGGGCTCTGACCAGGTTCTGTTACCCAGAATCCTTTGCAAACCTCAAAATATGGTTAAAAAGCCACATTTTCCTCACATTATGGTGACAGAAAGTTCTGGAATCTGAGAGGGGGCACAAATTTCCTTCCAACCAGCGTTCCCCCAAGTCTCCCGATAAAAATGATACCTCACTTGTGTGGGTAGGCCTAGCGCCCGCGACAGGAAATTCCCCAAAGCGCAACGTGGACACATCCCATTTTTTGAAAGAAAACAGAGGTGTTTTTTGCAAAGTGCCTACCTGTAGATTTTGGCCTCCAGCTCAGCCGGAACCTAGGGAAACCTATCAAACCTGTGCATTTTTGAAAACTAGAGACCTAGGGGAATCCAAGATGGGGTGACTTGTGGGGCTCTGACCAGGTTCTGTTACCCAGAATCCTTTGCAAACCTCAAAATTTGGCTAAAAAAACACATGTTCCTCACCTTATGGTGACAGCAAGTTCTGCAATCTGAGAGGAGGCACAAATTTCCTTCCACCCAGCGTTCCCCCAAGTCTCCCGATAAAAATGATACCTCACTTGTGTGGGTAGGCCTAGCGCCCGCGACAGGAAATGCCCCAAAGCGCAACGTGGACACATCCCATTTTTTGACAGAAAACAGAGCTGTTTTTTGCAAAGTGCCTACCTGTAGATTTTGGCCTCTAGCTCAGCCGGCACCTAGGGAAACCTACCAAACCTGTGCATTTTCGAAAACTGGAGACCTAGGGGAATCCAAGATGGGGTGACTTGTGGGGCTCTGATCAGGTTCTGTTACCCAGAATCCTTTGCAAACCGCAAAATGTGGCTAAAAAAACACATTTTCCTCACATTATGGTGACAGAAAGTTCTGGAATCTGAGAGGAGCCACAAATTTCCTTCCAACCAGCGTTCCCCCAAGTCTCCCGATAAAAATGATACCTCACTTGTGTGGGTAGGCCTAGCGCCCGCGACAGGAAATGCCCCAAAGCGCAACGTGGACACATCCCATTTTTTGAAAGAAAACAGAGGTGTTTTTTGCAAAGTGCCTACCTGTAGATTTTGCCCTCCACCTCAGCCGGAACCTAGGGAAACCTATCAAACCTGTGCATTTTTGAAAACTAGAGACCTAGGGGAATCCAAGATGAGGTGACTTGTGGGGCTCTGACCAGGTTCTGTTACCCAGAATCCTTTGCAAACCTCAAAATTTAGCTAAAAAAACACATGTCCTCACATTATGGTGACAGAAAGTTCTGGAATCTGAGAGGAGCCACAAATTTCCTTCCACCCAGCGTTCCCCCAAGTCTCCTGATAAAAATGATACCTCACTTGTGTGGGTAGGCCTAGAGCCCGCGACAGGAAATGCCCCAAAGCGCAACGTGGACACATCCCATTTTTTGAAAGAAAACAGAGGTGTTTTTTGCAAAGTGCCTACCTGTAGATTTTGGCCTCCAGCTCAGCCGGAACCTAGGGAAACCTATCAAACCTGTGCATTTTTGAAAACTAGAGACCTAGGGGAATCCAAGATGGGGTGACTTGTGGGGCTCTGACCAGGTTCTGTTACCCAGAATCCTTTGCAAACCTCAAAATTTGGCTAAAAAAACACATTTTCCTCACATTATGGTGACAGAAAGTTCTGGAATCAGAGAGGAGGCACAAATTTCCTTCCACCCAGCGTTCCCCCAAGTCTCCCGATAAAAATGATACCTCACTTGTGTGGGTAGGACTAGTGCCCGCGACAGGAAATGCCCCAAAGCGCAACGTGGACACATCCCATTTTTTGACAGAAAACAGAGCTGTTTTTTGCAAAGTGCCTACCTGTAGATTTTGGCCTAGCTCAGCCGACACCTAGGGAAACCTACCAAACCTGTGCATTTTCGAAAACTAGAGACCTAGGGGAATCCAAGATGGGTTGACTTGTGGGGCTCTGACCAGGTTCTGTTACCCAGAATCATTTGCAAACCTCAAAATTTGGCTAAAAAAACAAATTTTCCTCACATTTCTGTGGCAGAAAGTTCTGGAATCTGAGAGGAGCCACAAATTTACTTCCACCCAGCGTTCCCCCAAGTCTCCCGATAAAAATGGTACCTCACTTGTGTGGGTAGGCCTAGCTCCCGTGACAGGAAATGCCCCAAAGCGCAACGTGGACGCATCCCATTTTTTGACAGAAAACAGAGCTGTTTTTTGCAAAATGCCTACCTGTAGATTTTGGCCTCTAGCTCAGCCGGCACCTAGGGAAACCTACCAAACCTGTGCATTCATGAAAACTAGAGACCTAGGGGAATCCATGATGGGGTGACTTGTGGGGCTCTGACCAGGTTCTGTTACCCAGAATCCTTTGCAAACCTCAAAATATGGTTAAAAAGCCACATTTTCCTCACATTATGGTGACAGAAAGTTCTGGAATCTGAGAGGGGGCACAAATTTCCTTCCAACCAGCGTTCCCCCAAGTCTCCCGATAAAAATGATACCTCACTTGTGTGGGTAGGCCTAGCGCCCGCGACAGGAAATTCCCCAAAGCGCAACGTGGACACATCCCATTTTTTGAAAGAAAACAGAGGTGTTTTTTGCAAAGTGCCTACCTGTAGATTTTGGCCTCCAGCTCAGCCGGAACCTAGGGAAACCTATCAAACCTGTGCATTTTTGAAAACTAGAGACCTAGGGGAATCCAAGATGGGGTGACTTGTGGGGCTCTGACCAGGTTCTGTTACCCAGAATCCTTTGCAAACCTCAAAATTTGGCTAAAAAAACACATGTTCCTCACCTTATGGTGACAGCAAGTTCTGCAATCTGAGAGGAGGCACAAATTTCCTTCCACCCAGCGTTCCCCCAAGTCTCCCGATAAAAATGATACCTCACTTGTGTGGGTAGGCCTAGCGCCCGCGACAGGAAATGCCCCAAAGCGCAACGTGGACACATCCCATTTTTTGACAGAAAACAGAGCTGTTTTTTGCAAAGTGTCTACCTGTAGATTTTGGCCTCTAGCTCAGCCGGCACCTAGGGAAACCTACCAAACCTGTGCATTTTCGAAAACTAGAGACCTAGGGGAATCCAAGATGGGGTGACTTGTGGGGCTCTGATCAGGTTCTGTTACCCAGAATCCTTTGCAAACCGCAAAATGTGGCTAAAAAAACACATTTTCCTCACATTATGGTGACAGAAAGTTCTGGAATCTGAGAGGAGCCACAAATTTCCTTCCAACCAGCGTTCCCCCAAGTCTCCCGATAAAAATGATACCTCACTTGTGTGGGTAGGCCTAGCGCCCCCGACAGGAAATGCCCCAAAGCGCAACGTGGACACATCCCATTTTTTGAAAGAAAACAGAGGTGTTTTTTGCAAAGTGCCTACCTGTAGATTTTGCCCTCCACCTCAGCCGGAACCTAGGGAAACCTATCAAACCTGTGCATTTTTGAAAACTAGAGACCTAGGGGAATCCAAGATGAGGTGACTTGTGGGGCTCTGACCAGGTTCTGTTACCCAGAATCCTTTGCAAACCTCAAAATTTGGCTAAAAAAACACATTTTCCTCACATTATGGTGACAGAAAGTTCTGGAATCTGAGAGGAGGCACAAATTTCCTTCCACCCAGCGTTCCCCCAAGTCACCCGATAAAAATGATACCTCACTTGTGTGGGTAGGCCTAGTGCCCGCGACAGGAAATGCCCCAAAGCGCAACGTGGACACATCCCATTTTTTTAAAGAAAACAGAGCTGTTTTTTGCAAAGTGCCTACCTGTAGATTTTGGCCTCTAGCTCAGCCGGCATCTAGGGAAACCTACCAAACCTGTGCATTTTTGAAAACTAGGGACCTAGGGGAATCGAAGATGTTGTGACTTGTGGGGCTCTGACCAGGTTCTGTTACCCAGAATCCTTTGCAAACCTCAAAATTTGGCTAAAAAAACACATGTTCCTCACATTATGGTGACCGAAAGTTCTGGAATTTGAGAGGAGCCACAAATTTCCTTCCACCCAGCGTTCCCCCAAGTCACCCGATAAAAATGATACCTCACTTGTGTGGGTAGGCCTAGTGCCCGCGACAGGAAATGCCCCAAAGCGCAACGTGGACACATCCCATTTTTTGAAAGAAAACAGAGCTGTTTTTTGCAAAGTGCCTACCTGTAGATTTTGGCCTCTAGCTCAGCCGGCACCTAGGGAAACCTACCAAACCTGTGCATTTCTGAAAACTAGAGACCTAGGGGAATCCAAGATGGGGTGACTTGTGGGGCTCTGACCAGGTTCTGTTACCCAGAATCCTTTGCAAACCTCAAAATTTGGCTAAAAAAACACATGTTCCTCACCTTATGGTGACAGAAAGTTCTGGAATCTGAGAGGAGCCACACATTTCCTTCCACCCAACGATCCCCCAAGTCTCCTGATAAAAATGATACCTCACTTGTGTGGGTAGGCCTAGCGCCCGCGACAGGAAATGCCCCAAAGCGCAACGTGGACACATCCCATTTTTTGACAGAAAACAGAGGTGTTTTTTGCAAAGTGCCTACCTGTAGATTTTGGCCTCCAGCTCAGCCGGAACCTAGGGAAACCTATCAAACCTGTGCATTTTTGAAAACTAGAGACCTAGGGGAATCCAAGATGGGGTGACTTGTGGGGCTCTGACCAGGTTCTGTTACCCAGAATCCTTTGCAAACCTCAAAATTTGGCTAAAAAAACACATGTTCCTCACCTTATGGTGACAGAAAGTTCTGGAATCTGAGAGGAGGCACAAATTTCCTTCCACCCAGCGTTCCCCCAAGTCTCCCGATAAAAATGATACCTCACTTGTGTGGGTAGGCCTAGCGCCCGCGACAGGAAATGCCCCAAAGCGCAACGTGGACACATCCCATTTTTTGACAGAAAACAGAGCTGTTTTTTGCAAAGTGCCTACCTGTAGATTTTGGCCTGTAGCTCAGCCGGCACCTAGGGAAACCTACCAAACCTGTGCATTTTCGAAAACTAGAGACCTAGGGGAATCCAAGATGGGGTGACTTGTGGGGCTCTGATCAGGTTCTGTTACCCAGAATCCTTTGCAAACCGCAAAATGTGGCTAAAAAAACACATTTTCCTCACATTATGGTGACAGAAAGTTCTGGAATCTGAGAGGAGGCACAAATTTCCTTCCACCCAGTGTTCCCCCAAGTCACCCGATAAAAATGATACCTCACTTGTGTGGGTAGGCCTAGTGCCCGCGACAGGAAATGCCCCAAAGCGCAACGTGGACACATCCCATTTTTTTAAAGAAAACAGAGCTGTTTTTTGCAAAGTGCCTACCTGTAGATTTTGGCCTCTAGCTCAGCCGGCATCTAGGGAAACCTACCAAACCTGTGCATTTTTGAAAACTAGGGACCTAGGGGAATCGAAGATGTTGTGACTTGTGGGGCTCTGACCAGGTTCTGTTACCCAGAATCCTTTGCAAACCTCAAAATTTGGCTAAAAAAACACATGTTCCTCACATTATGGTGACCGAAAGTTCTGGAATTTGAGAGGAGCCACAAATTTCCTTCCACCCAGCGTTCCCCCAAGTCTCCTGATAAAAATGATACCTCACTTGTGTGGGTAGGCCTAGCGCCCGCGACAGGAAATGCCCCAAAGCGCAACGTGGACACATCCCATTTTTTGACAGAAAACAGAGGTGTTTTTTGCAAAGTGCCTACCTGTAGATTTTGGCCTCCAGCTCAGCCGGAACCTAGGGAAACCTATCAAACCTGTGCATTTTTGAAAACTAGAGACCTAGGGGAATCCAAGATGGGGTGACTTGTGGGGCTCTGACCAGGTTCTGTTACCCAGAATCCTTTGCAAACCTCAAAATTTGGCTAAAAAAACACATTTTCCTCACGTTATGGTGACAGAAAGTTCTGGAATCTGAGAGGAGGCACAAATTTCCTTCCACCCAGCGTTCCCCCAAGTCTCCCGATAAAAATGATACCTCACTTGTGTGGGTAGGCCTAGTGCCCGCGACATGAAATGCCCCAAAGCGCAACGTGGACACATCCCATTTTTTGACAGAAAACAGAGCTGTTTTTTGCAAAGTGCCTACCTGTAGATTTTGGCCTCTAGCTCAGCCGGCATCTAGGGAAACCTACCAAACCTGTGCATTTTTGAAAACTAGAGACCTAGGGGAATCCAAGATGGGGTGACTTGTGGGGCTCTGACCAGGTTCTGTTACCCAGAATCCTTTGCAAACCTCAAAATTTAGCTAAAAAAACACATGTCCTCACATTATGGTGACAGAAAGTTCTGGAATCTGAGAGGAGCCACAAATTTCCTTCCACCCAGCGTTCCCCCAAGTCTCCTGATAAAAATGATACCTCACTTGTGTGGGTAGGCCTAGAGCCCGCGACAGGAAATGCCCCAAAGCGCAACGTGGACACATCCCATTTTTTGAAAGAAAACAGAGGTGTTTTTTGCAAAGTGCCTACCTGTAGATTTTGGCCTCCAGCTCAGCCGGAACCTAGGGAAACCTATCAAACCTGTGCATTTTTGAAAACTAGAGACCTAGGGGAATCCAAGATGGGGTGACTTGTGGGGCTCTGACCAGGTTCTGTTACCCAGAATCCTTTGCAAACCTCAAAATTTGGCTAAAAAAACACATTTTCCTCACATTATGGTGACAGAAAGTTCTGGAATCAGAGAGGAGGCACAAATTTCCTTCCACCCAGCGTTCCCCCAAGTCTCCCGATAAAAATGATACCTCACTTGTGTGGGTAGGCCTAGTGCCCGCGACAGGAAATGCCCCAAAGCGCAACGTGGACACATCCCATTTTTTGACAGAAAACAGAGCTGTTTTTTGCAAAGTGCCTACCTGTAGATTTTGGCCTCTAGCTCAGCCGACACCTAGGGAAACCTACCAAACCTGTGCATTTTCGAAAACTAGAGACCTAGGGGAATCCAAGATGGGGTGACTTGTGGGGCTCTGACCAGGTTCTGTTACCCAGAATCATTTGCAAACCTCAAAATTTGGCTAAAAAAACACATTTTCCTCACATTTCTGTGGCAGAAAGTTCTGGAATCTGAGAGGAGCCACAAATTTACTTCCACCCAGCGTTCCCCCAAGTCTCCCGATAAAAATGATACCTCACTTGTGTGGGTAGGCCTAGCTCCCGCGACAGGAAATGCCCCAAAGCGCAACGTGGACGCATCCCATTTTTTGACAGAAAACAGAGCTGTTTTTTGCAAAATGCCTACCTGTAGATTTTGGCCTCTAGCTCAGCCGGCACCTAGGGAAACCTACCAAACCTGTGCATTCATGAAAACTAGAGACCTAGGGGAATCCATGATGGGGTGACTTGTGGGGCTCTGACCAGGTTCTGTTACCCAGAATCCTTTGCAAACCTCAAAATATGGCTAAAAAAACACATTTTCCTCACATTATGGTGACAGAAAGTTCTGGAATCTGAGAGGGGGCACAAATTTCCTTCCAACCAGCGTTCCCCCAAGTCTCCCGATAAAAATGATACCTCACTTGTGTGGGTAGGCCTAGCGCCCGCGACAGGAAATTCCCCAAAGCGCAACGTGGACACATCCCATTTTTTGAAAGAAAACAGAGGTGTTTTTTTGCAAAGTGCCTACCTGTAGATTTTGGCCTCCAGCTCAGCCGGAACCTAGGGAAACCTATCAAACCTGTGCATTTTTGAAAACTAGAGACCTAGGGGAATCCAAGATGGGGTGACATGTGGGGCTCTGACCAGGTTCTGTTACCCAGAATCCTTTGCAAACCTCAAAATTTGGCTAAAAAAACACATGTTCCTCACCTTATGGTGACAGCAAGTTCTGCAATCTGAGAGGAGCCACAAATTTCCTTCCACCCAGAGTTCCCCCAAGTCTCCCGATAAAAATGATACCTCACTTGTGTGGGTAGGCCTAGCGCCCGCGACAGGAAATGCCCCAAAGCGCAACGTGGACACATCCCATTTTTTGACAGAAAATAGAGCTGTTTTTTGCAAAGTGCCTACCTGTAGATTTTGGCCTCTAGCTCAGCCGGCACCTAGGGAAACCTACCAAACCTCTGCATTTTTGAAAACTAGAGACCTAGGGGAATCCAAGATGGGGTAACTTGTGGGGCTCTGACCAGGTTCTGTTACCCAGAATCCTTTGCAAACCTCAAAATTTGGCTAAAAAAATACATTTTCCTCACATTATGGTGACAGAAAGTTCTGGAATCTGAGAGGAGCCACAAATTTTCTTCCACCCAGCGTTCCCCCAAGTCTTCCGATAAAAATGATACCTCACTTGTGTGGGTAGGCCTAGCGCCCGCAACAGGAAATGCCCCAAAGCGCAACGTGGACACATCCCATTTTTTGAAAGAAAACAGAGCTGTTTTTTGCAAAGTGCCTACCTGTAGATTTTGTCCTCTAGCTCAGCCGGCACCTAGGGAAACCTACCAAACCTCTGCATTTTTGAAAACTAGAGACCTAAGGGAATCCAAGATGGGGTAACTTGTGGGGCTCTGACCAGGTTCTGTTACCCAGAATCCTTTGCAAACCTCAAAATTTGGCTAAAAAAACACATTTTCCTCACATTATGGTGACAGAAAGTTCTGGAATTTGAGAGGAGGCACAAATTTCCTTCCACCCAGCGTTCCCCCAAGTCTCCCGATAAAAATGATACCTCACTTGTGTGGGTAGGCCTAGCGCCCGCGACAGGAAATGCCCCAAAGCACAACGTGGACACATCCCATTTTTTGAAAGAAAACAGCTGTTTTTTGCAAAGTGCCTACCTGTAGATTTTGTCCTCTAGCTCAGCCGGCACCTAGGGAAACCTATCAAACCTGTGCATTTTTGAAAACTAGAGACCTAGGGGAATCCAAGATGGGGTGACTTGTGGGGCTCTGACCAGGTTCTGTTACCCAGAATCCTTTGCAAACCTCAAAATTTGGCTAAAAAAACACATTTTCCTCACATTTCTGTGGCAGAAAGTTACGGAATCTGAGAGGCGGCACAAAGTTCCTTCCACCCAGCATTCCCCCAAGTCTCCCGATAAAAATGATACCTCACTTGTGTGGGTAGGCCTAGCGCCCGCGACAGGAAATGCCCCAAAGCGCAACGTGGACACATCCCATTTTTTGACAGAAAACAGAGCTGTTTTTTGCAAAGTGCCTACCTGTAGATTTTGGCCTCTAGCTCAGCCGACACCTAGGGAAACCTACCAAACCTGTGCATTTTCGAAAACTATAGACCTAGGGGAATCCAAGATGGGGTGACTTGTGGGGCTCTGATCAGGTTCTGTTACCCAGAATCCTTTGCAAACCGCACAATTTGGCTAAAAAAACACATTTTCCTCACATTATGGTGACAGAAAGTTCTGGAATCTGAGAGGAGCCACAAATTTCCTTCCAACCAGCGTTCCCCCAAGTCTCCCAATAAAAATGATACCTCACTTGTGTGGGTAGGCCTAGCGCCCGCGACAGGAAATGCCCCAAAGCGCAACGTGGACACATCCCATTTTTTGAAAGAAAACAGAGGTGTTTTTTGCAAAGTGCCTACCTGTAGATTTTGCCCTCCACCTCAGCCGGCACCTAGGGAAACCTACCAAACCTGTGCATTTTTGAAAACTAGAGACCTAGGGGAATCCAAGATGGGGTGACTTGTGGGGCTCTGACCAGGTTCTGTTACCCAGAATCCTTTGCAAACCTCAAAATTTGGCTAAAAAAACACATTTTCCTCACATTATGGTGACAGAAAGTTCTGGAATCAGAGAGGAGGCACAAATTTCCTTCCACCCAGCGTTCCCCCAAGTCTCCCGATAAAAATGATACCTCACTTGTGTGGGTAGGCCTAGTGCCCGCGACAGGAAATGCCCCAAAGCGCAACGTGGACACATCCCATTTTTTGACAGAAAACAGAGCTGTTTTTTGCAAAGTGCCTACCTGTAGATTTTGGCCTAGCTCAGCCGACACCTAGGGAAACCTACCAAACCTGTGCATTTTCGAAAACTAGAGACCTAGGGGAATCCAAGATGGGGTGACTTGTGGGGCTCTGACCAGGTTCTGTTACCCAGAATCATTTGCAAACCTCAAAATTTGGCTAAAAAAACAAATTTTCCTCACATTTCTGTGGCAGAAAGTTCTGGAATCTGAGAGGAGCCACAAATTTACTTCCACCCAGCGTTCCCCCAAGTCTCCCGATAAAAATGGTACCTCACTTGTGTGGGTAGGCCTAGCTCCCGTGACAGGAAATGCCCCAAAGCGCAACGTGGACGCATCCCATTTTTTGACAGAAAACAGAGCTGTTTTTTGCAAAATGCCTACCTGTAGATTTTGGCCTCTAGCTCAGCCGGCACCTAGGGAAACCTACCAAACCTGTGCATTCATGAAAACTAGAGACCTAGGGGAATCCATGATGGGGTGACTTGTGGGGCTCTGACCAGGTTCTGTTACCCAGAATCCTTTGCAAACCTCAAAATATGGCTAAAAAAACACATTTTCCTCACATTATGGTGACAGAAAGTTCTGGAATCTGAGAGGGGGCACAAATTTCCTTCCAACCAGCGTTCCCCCAAGTCTCCCGATTAAAAATGATACCTCACTTGTGTGGGTAGGCCTAGCTCCCGTGACAGGAAATGCCCCAAAGCGCAACGTGGACGCATCCCATTTTTTGACAGAAAACAGAGCTGTTTTTTGCAAAATGCCTACCTGTAGATTTTGGCCTCTAGCTCAGCCGGCACCTAGGGAAACCTACCAAACCTGTGCATTCATGAAAACTAGAGACCTAGGGGAATCCATGATGGGGTGACTTGTGGGGCTCTGACCAGGTTCTGTTACCCAGAATCCTTTGCAAACCTCAAAATATGGCTAAAAAACCACATTTTCCTCACATTATGGTGACAGAAAGTTCTGGAATCTGAGAGGGGGCACAAATTTCCTTCCAACCAGCGTTCCCCCAAGTCTCCCGATAAAAATTATACCTCACTTGTGTGGGTAGGCCTAGCGCCCGCGACAGGAAATGCCCCAAAGCGCAACGTGGACACATCCCATTTTTTGACAGAAAACAGAGCTGTTTTTTGCAAAGTGCCTACCTGTAGATTTTGGCCTCTAGCTCAGCCGGCACCTAGGGAAACCTACCAAACCTGTGCATTTTCGAAAACTAGAGACCTAGGGGAATCCAAGATGGGGTGACTTGTGGGGCTCTGATCAGGTTCTGTTACCCAGAATCCTTTGCAAACCGCAAAATGTGGCTAAAAAAACACATTTTCCTCACATTATGGTGACAGAAAGTTCTGGAATCTGAGAGGAGCCACAAATTTCCTTCCAACCAGCGTTCCCCCAAGTCTCCCAATAAAAATGATACCTCACTTGTGTGGGTAGGCCTAGCGCCCGCGACAGGAAATGCCCCAAAGCGCAACGTGGACACATCCCATTTTTTGAAAGAAAACAGAGGTGTTTTTTGCAAAGTGCCTACCTGTAGATTTTGCCCTCCACCTCAGCCGGCACCTAGGGAAACCTACCAAACCTGTGCATTTTTGAAAACTAGAGACCTAGGGGAATCCAAGATGGGGTGACTTGTGGGGCTCTGACCAGGTTCTGTTACCCAGAATCCTTTGCAAACCTCAAAATTTGGCTAAAAAAAACACATTTTCCTCACATTATGGTGACAGAAAGTTCTGGAATCAGAGAGGAGGCACAAATTTCCTTCCACCCAGCGTTCCCCCAAGTCTCCCGATAAAAATGATACCTCACTTGTGTGGGTAGGCCTAGTGCCCGGGACAGGAAATGCCCCAAAGCGCAACGTGGACACATCCCATTTTTTGACAGAAAACAGAGCTGTTTTTTGCAAAGTGCCTACCTGTAGATTTTGGCCTAGCTCAGCCGACACCTAGGGAAACCTACCAAACCTGTGCATTTTCGAAAACTAGAGACCTAGGGGAATCCAAGATGGGGTGACTTGTGGGGCTCTGACCAGGTTCTGTTACCCAGAATCATTTGCAAACCTCAAAATTTGGCTAAAAAAACAAATTTTTCTCACATTTCTGTGGCAGAAAGTTCTGGAATCTGAGAGGAGCCACAAATTTACTTCCACCCAGCGTTCCCCCAAGTCTCCCGATAAAAATGGTACCTCACTTGTGTGGGTAGGCCTAGCTCCCGTGACAGGAAATGCCCCAAAGCGCAACGTGGACGCATCCCATTTTTTGACAGAAAACAGAGCTGTTTTTTGCAAAATGCCTACCTGTAGATTTTGGCCTCTAGCTCAGCCGGCACCTAGGGAAACCTACCAAACCTGTGCATTCATGAAAACTAGAGACCTAGGGGAATCCATGATGGGGTGACTTGTGGGGCTCTGACCAGGTTCTGTTACCCAGAATCCTTTGCAAACCTCAAAATATGGTTAAAAAGCCACATTTTCCTCACATTATGGTGACAGAAAGTTCTGGAATCTGAGAGGGGGCACAAATTTCCTTCCAACCAGCGTTCCCCCAAGTCTCCCGATAAAAATGATACCTCACTTGTGTGGGTAGGCCTAGCGCCCGCGACAGGAAATTCCCCAAAGCGCAACGTGGACACATCCCATTTTTTGAAAGAAAACAGAGGTGTTTTTTGCAAAGTGCCTACCTGTAGATTTTGGCCTCCAGCTCAGCCGGAACCTAGGGAAACCTATCAAACCTGTGCATTTTTGAAAACTAGAGACCTAGGGGAATCCAAGATGGGGTGACTTGTGGGGCTCTGACCAGGTTCTGTTACCCAGAATCCTTTGCAAACCTCAAAATTTGGCTAAAAAAACACATGTTCCTCACCTTATGGTGACAGCAAGTTCTGCAATCTGAGAGGAGGCACAAATTTCCTTCCACCCAGCGTTCCCCCAAGTCTCCCGATAAAAATGATACCTCACTTGTGTGGGTAGGCCTAGCGCCCGCGACAGGAAATGCCCCAAAGCGCAACGTGGACACATCCCATTTTTTGACAGAAAACAGAGCTGTTTTTTGCAAAGTGCCTACCTGTAGATTTTGGCCTCTAGCTCAGCCGGCACCTAGGGAAACCTACCAAACCTGTGCATTTTCGAAAACTAGAGACCTAGGGGAATCCAAGATGGGGTGACTTGTGGGGCTCTGACCAGGTTCTGTTACCCAGAATCCTTTGCAAACCTCAAAATATGGCTAAAAAACCACATTTTCCTCACATTATGGTGACAGAAAGTTCTGGAATCTGAGAGGAGCCACAAATTTCCTTCCAACCAGCGTTCCCCCAAGTCTCCCGATAAAAATGATACCTCACTTGTGTGGGTAGGCCTAGCGCCCGCGACAGGAAATGCCCCAAAGCGCAACGTGGACACATCCCATTTTTTGAAAGAAAACAGAGGTGTTTTTTGCAAAGTGCCTACCTGTAGATTTTGCCCTCCACCTCAGCCGGAACCTAGGGAAACCTATCAAACCTGTGCATTTTTGAAAACTAGAGACCTAGGGGAATCCAAGATGAGGTGACTTGTGGGGCTCTGACCAGGTTCTGTTACCCAGAATCCTTTGCAAACCTCAAAATTTGGCTAAAAAAACACATTTTCCTCACATTATGGTGACTGAAAGTTCTGGAATCTGAGAGGAGGCACAAATTTCCTTCCACCCAGCGTTCCCCCAAGTCACCCGATAAAAATGATACCTCACTTGTGTGGGTAGGCCTAGTGCCCGCGACAGGAAATGCCCCAAAGCGCAACGTGGACACATCCCATTTTTTTAAAGAAAACAGAGCTGTTTTTTGCAAAGTGCCTACCTGTAGATTTTGGCCTCTAGCTCAGCCGGCATCTAGGGAAACCTACCAAACCTGTGCATTTTTTAAAACTAGGGACCTAGGGGAATCGAAGATGTTGTGACTTGTGGGGCTCTGACCAGGTTCTGTTACCCAGAATCCTTTGCAAACCTCAAAATTTGGCTAAAAAAACACATGTTCCTCACATTATGGTGACCGAAAGTTCTGGAATTTGAGAGGAGCCACAAATTTCCTTCCACCCAGCGTTCCCCCAAGTCTCCTGATAAAAATGGTACCTCACTTGTGTGGGTAGGCCTAGCGCCCGCGACAGGAAATGCCCCAAAGCGCAACGTGGACACATCCCATTTTTTGACAGAAAACAGAGGTGTTTTTTGCAAAGTGCCTACCTGTAGATTTTGGCCTCCAGCTCAGCCGGAACCTAGGGAAACCTATCAAACCTGTGCATTTTTGAAAACTAGAGACCTAGGGGAATCCAAGATGGGGTGACTTGTGGGGCTCTGACCAGGTTCTGTTACCCAGAATCCTTTGCAAACCTCAAAATTTGGCTAAAAAAACACATTTTCCTCACGTTATGGTGACAGAAAGTTCTGGAATCTGAGAGGAGGCACAAATTTCCTTCCACCCAGCGTTCCCCCAAGTCTCCCGATAAAAATGATACCTCACTTGTGTGGGTAGGACTAGTGCCCGCGACAGGAAATGCCCCAAAGCGCAACGTGGACACATCCCATTTTTTGACAGAAAACAGAGCTGTTTTTTGCAAAGTGCCTACCTGTAGATTTTGGCCTAGCTCAGCCGACACCTAGGGAAACCTACCAAACCTGTGCATTTTCGAAAACTAGAGACCTAGGGGAATCCAAGATGGGTTGACTTGTGGGGCTCTGACCAGGTTCTGTTACCCAGAATCATTTGCAAACCTCAAAATTTGGCTAAAAAAACAAATTTTCCTCACATTTCTGTGGCAGAAAGTTCTGGAATCTGAGAGGAGCCACAAATTTCCTTCCAACCAGCGTTCCCCCAAGTCTCCCGATAAAAATGATACCTCACTTGTGTGGGTAGGCCTAGCGCCCGCGACAGGAAATGCCCCAAAGCGCAACGTGGACACATCCCATTTTTTGAAAGAAAACAGAGGTGTTTTTTGCAAAGTGCCTACCTGTAGATTTTGCCCTCCACCTCAGCCGGAACCTAGGGAAACCTATCAAACCTGTGCATTTTTGAAAACTAGAGACCTAGGGGAATCCAAGATGAGGTGACTTGTGGGGCTCTGACCAGGTTCTGTTACCCAGAATCCTTTGCAAACCTCAAAATTCGGCTAAAAAAACACATTTTCCTCACATTATGGTGACAGAAAGTTCTGGAATCTGAGAGGAGGCACAAATTTCCTTCCACCCAGCGTTCCCCCAAGTCACCCGATAAAAATGATACCTCACTTGTGTGGGTAGGCCTAGTGCCCGCGACAGGAAATGCCCCAAAACGCAACGTGGACACATCCCATTTTTTTAAAGAAAACAGAGCTGTTTTTTGCAAAGTGCCTACCTGTAGATTTTGGCCTCTAGCTCAGCCGGCATCTAGGGAAACCTACCAAACCTGTGCATTTTTGAAAACTAGGGACCTAGGGGAATCGAAGATGTTGTGACTTGTGGGGCTCTGACCAGGTTCTGTTACCCAGAATCCTTTGCAAACCTCAAAATTTGGCTAAAAAAACACATGTTCCTCACATTATGGTGACCGAAAGTTCTGGAATTTGAGAGGAGCCACAAATTTCCTTCCACCCAGCGTTCCCCCAAGTCTCCTGATAAAAATGATACCTCACTTGTGTGGGTAGGCCTAGCGCCCGCGACAGGAAATGCCCCAAAGCGCAACGTGGACACATCCCATTTTTTGACAGAAAACAGAGGTGTTTTTTGCAAAGTGCCTACCTGTAGATTTTGGCCTCCAGCTCAGCCGGAACCTAGGGAAACCTATCAAACCTGTGCATTTTTGAAAACTAGAGACCTAGGGGAATCCAAGATGGGGTGACTTGTGGGGCTCTGACCAGGTTCTGTTACCCAGAATCCTTTGCAAACCTCAAAATTTGGCTAAAAAAACACATTTTCCTCACGTTATGGTGACAGAAAGTTCTGGAATCTGAGAGGAGCCACAAATTTCCTTCCACCCAGAGTTCCCCCAAGTCTCCCGATAAAAATGATACCTCACTTGTGTGGGTAGGCCTAGTGCCCGCGACATGAAATGCCCCAAAGCGCAACGTGGACACATCCCATTTTTTGACAGAAAACAGAGCTGTTTTTTGCAAAGTGCCTACCTGTAGATTTTGGCCTCTAGCTCAGCCGGCATCTAGGGAAACCTACCAAACCTGTGCATTTTTGAAAACTAGAGACCTAGGGGAATCCAAGATGGGGTGACTTGTGGGGCTCTGACCAGGTTCTGTTACCCAGAATCCTTTGCAAACCTCAAAATTTAGCTAACAAAACACATGTCCTCACATTATGGTGACAGAAAGTTCTGGAATCTGAGAGGAGCCACAAATTTCCTTCCACCCAGCGTTCCCCCAAGTCTCCTGATAAAAATGATACCTCATTTGTGTGGGTAGGCCTAGAGCCCGCGACAGGAAATGCCCCAAAGCGCAACGTGGACACATCCCATTTTTTGAAAGAAAACAGAGGTGTTTTTTGCAAAGTGCCTACCTGTAGATTTTGGCCTCCAGCTCAGCCGGAACCTAGGGAAACCTATCAAACCTGTGCATTTTTGAAAACTAGAGACCTAGGGGAATCCAAGATGGGGTGACTTGTGGGGCTCTGACCAGGTTCTGTTACCCAGAATCCTTTGCAAACCTCAAAATTTGGCTAAAAAAACACATTTTCCTCACATTATGGTGACAGAAAGTTCTGGAATCTGAGAGGAGGCACAAATTTCCTTCCACCCAGCGTTCCCCCAAGTCTCCCGATAAAAATGATACCTCACTTGTGTGGGTAGGCCTAGTGCCCGCGACAGGAAATGTCCCAAAGCGCAACGTGGACACATCCCATTTTTTGACAGAAAACAGAGCTGTTTTTTGCAAAGTGCCTACCTGTAGATTTTGGCCTCTAGCTCAGCTGACACCTAGGGAAACCTACCAAACCTGTGCATTTTCGAAAACTAGAGACCTAGGGGAATCCAAGATGGGGTGACTTGTGGGGCTCTGACCAGGTTCTGTTACCCAGAATCATTTGCAAACCTCAAAATTTGGCTAAAAAAACACATTTTCCTCACATTTCTGTGGCAGAAAGTTCTGGAATCTGAGAGGAGCCACAAATTTACTTCCACCCAGCGTTCCCCCAAGTCTCCCGATAAAAATGATACCTCACTTGTGTGGGTAGGCCTAGCTCCCGCGACAGGAAATGCCCCAAAGCGCAACGTGGACGCATCCCATTTTTTGACAGAAAACAGAGCTGTTTTTTGCAAAATGCCTACCTGTAGATTTTGGCCTCTAGCTCAGCCGGCACCTAGGGAAACCTACCAAACCTGTGCATTCATGAAAACTAGAGACCTAGGGGAATCCATGATGGGGTGACTTGTGGGGCTCTGACCAGGTTCTGTTACCCAGAATCCTTTGCAAACCTCAAAATATGGCTAAAAAAACACATTTTCCTCACATTATGGTGACAGAAAGTTCTGGAATCTGAGAGGGGGCACAAATTTCCTTCCAACCAGCGTTCCCCCAAGTCTCCCGATAAAAATGATACCTCACTTGTGTGGGTAGGCCTAGCGCCCGCGACAGGAAATTCCCCAAAGCGCAACGTGGACACATCCC
Organism: Pleurodeles waltl; assembly: GCF_031143425.1. Taxonomy (NCBI): domain Eukaryota; kingdom Metazoa; phylum Chordata; class Amphibia; order Caudata; family Salamandridae; genus Pleurodeles; species Pleurodeles waltl. Next base: position 295,564,669 of record NC_090443.1, on the reverse strand, counting down.
ATTTTTTGAAAGAAAACAGAGGTGTTTTTTGCAAAGTGCCTACCTGTAGATTTTGGCCTCCAGCTCAGCCGGAACCTAGGGAAACCTATCAAACCTGTGCATTTTTGAAAACTAGAGACCTAGGGGAATCCAAGATGGGGTGACATGTGGGGCTCTGACCAGGTTCTGTTACCCAGAATCCTTTGCAAACCTCAAAATTTGGCTAAAAAAACACATGTTCCTCACCTTATGGTGACAGCAAGTTCTGCAATCTGAGAGGAGCCACAAATTTCCTTCCACCCAGAGTTCCCCCAAGTCTCCCGATAAAAATGATACCTCACTTGTGTGGGTAGGCCTAGCGCCCGCGACAGGAAATGCCCCAAAGCGCAACGTGGACACATCCCATTTTTTGACAGAAAATAGAGCTGTTTTTTGCAAAGTGCCTACCTGTAGATTTTGGCCTCTAGCTCAGCCGGCACCTAGGGAAACCTACCAAACCTCTGCATTTTTTAAAACTAGAGACCTAGGGGAATCCAAGATGGGGTAACTTGTGGGGCTCTGACCAGGTTCTGTTACCCAGAATCCTTTGCAAACCTCAAAATTTGGCTATAAAAACACATTTTCCTCACATTATGGTGACAGAAAGTTCTGGAATCTGAGAGGAGGCACAAATTTCCTTCCACCCAGCGTTCCCCCAAGTCTCCCGATAAAAATGATACCTCACTTGTGTGGGTAGGCCTAGCGCCCACGACAGGAAATGCCCCAAAGCGCAACGTGGACACATCCCATTTTTTTAAAGAAAACAGCTGTTTTTTGCAAAGTGCCTACCTATAGATTTTGGCCTCTAGCTCAGCCGGAACCTAGGGAAACCTATCAAACCTGTGCATTTTTGAAAACTAGAGACCTAGGGGAATCCAAGATGGGGTGACTTGTGGGGCTCTGACCAGGTTCTGTTACCCAGAATCCTTTGCAAACCTCAAAATTTGGCTAAAAAAACACATGTTCCTCACATTATGGTGACAGAAAGTTCTGGAATCTGAGAGGAGACACAAATTTCCTTCCACCCAGCGTTCCCCCAAGTCTCCTGATAAAAATGATACCTCACTTGTGTGGGTAGGCCTAGCGCCCGCGACAGGAAATGCCCCAAAGCGCAACGTGGACACATCCCATTTTTTGAACGAAAACAGAGGTGTTTTTTGCAAAGTGCCTACCTGTAGATTTTGGCCTCCAGCTCAGCCGGAACCTAGGGAAACCTATCAAACCTGTGCATTTTTGAAAACTAGAGACCTAGGGGAATCCAAAATGGGGTGACCTGTGGGGCTCTGACCAGGTTCTGTTACCCAGAATCCTTTGCAAACCTCAAAATTTGGCTAAAAAAACACATGTTCCTCACATTATGGTGACAGAAAGTTCTGGAATCTGAGAGGAGCCACACATTTCCTTCCACCCAGCGTTCCCCCAAGTCTCCTGATAAAAATGATACCTCACTTGTGTGGGTAGGCATAGCAGCGCCCGCGACAGGAAATGCCCCAAAGCGCAACGTGGACACATCCCATTTTTTGAAAGAAAACAGAGCTGTTTTTTGGAAAGTGCCTACCTGTAGATTTTGGCCTCCAGCTCAGCCGGAACCTAGGGAAACCTATCAAACCTGTGCATTTTTGAAAACTAGAGACCTAGGGGAATCCAAGATGGGGTGACCTGTGGGGCTCTGACCAGGTTCTGTTACCCAGAATCCTTTGCAAACCTCAAAATTTGGCTAAAAAAACACATGTTCCTCACATTATGGTGACAGAAAGTTCTGGAATCTGAGAGGAGCCACACATTTCCTTCCACCGGGCGTTCCCCCAAGTCTCCCGATAAAAATGATACCTCACTTCTGTGGGTAGGCCTAGCGCCCGCGACAGGAAATGCCCCAAAGCGCAACGTGGACACATCCCATTTTTTGAAAGAAAACAGAGCTGTTTTTTGCAAAGTGCCTACCTGTAGATTTTGGCCTCTAGCTCAGCCGGCACCTAGGGAAACCTGCCAAATCTGTGCATTTTTGAAAACTAGAGACCTAGGGGAATCCAAGATGGGGTGACTTCTGGGGCTCTGACCTGGTTCTGTTACCCAGAATCCTTTGCAAACCTCAAAATCTGGCTAAAAAAACACATTTTCCTCACATTATGGTGACAGAAAGTTCTGGAATCTGAGAGGAGCCACAAATTTACTTCCACCCAGCGTTCCCCCAAGTCTTCCGATAAAAATGATACCTCACTTGTGTGGGTAGGCCTAGCGCCCGCAACAGGAAATGCCCCAAAGCGCAACGTGGACACATCCCATTTTTTGAAAGAAAACAGAGCTGTTTTTTGCAAAGTGCCTACCTGTAGATTTTGTCCTCTAGCTCAGCCGGCACCTAGGGAAACCTACCAAACCTCTGCATTTTTGAAAACTAGAGACCTAGGGGAATCCAAGATGGGGTAACTTGTGGGGCTCTGACCAGGTTCTGTTACCCAGAATCCTTTGCAAACCTCAAAATTTGGCTAAAAAAACACATTTTCCTCACATTATGGTGACAGAAAGTTCTGGAATCTGAGAGGAGGCACAAATTTCCTTCCACCCAGCGTTCCCCCAAGTCTCCCGATAAAAATGATACCTCACTTGTGTGGGTAGGCCTAGCGCCCACGACAGGAAATGCCCCAAAGCGCAACGTGGACACATCCCTTTTTTTTAAAGAAAACAGAGGTGTTTTTTGCAAAGTGCCTACCTGTAGATTTTGGCCTCCAGCTCAGCCGGAACCTAGGGAAACCTATCAAACCTGTGCATTTTTGAAAACTAGAGACCTAGGGGAATCCAAGATGGGGTGACTTGTGGGGCTCTGACCAGGTTCTGTTACCCAGAATCCTTTGCAAACCTCAAAATTTGGCTAAAAAAACACATTTTCCTCACGTTATGGTGACAGAAAGTTCTGGAATCTGAGAGGAGGCACAAATTTCCTTCCACCCAGCGTTCCCCCAAGTCTCCCGATAAAAATGATACCTCACTTGTGTGGGTAGGCCTAGTGCCCGCGACATGAAATGCCCCAAAGCGCAACGTGGACACATCCCATTTTTTGACAGAAAACAGAGCTGTTTTTTGCAAAGTGCCTACCTGTAGATTTTGGCCTCTAGCTCAGCCGGCATCTAGGGAAACCTACCAAACCTGTGCATTTTTGAAAACTAGAGACCTAGGGGAATCCAAGATGGGGTGACTTGTGGGGCTCTGACCAGGTTCTGTTACCCAGAATCCTTTGCAAACCTCAAAATTTAGCTAAAAAAACACATGTCCTCACATTATGGTCACAGAAAGTTCTGGAATCTGAGAGGAGCCACAAATTTCCTTCCACCCAGCGTTCCCCCAAGTCTCCTGATAAAAATGATACCTCACTTGTGTGGGTAGGCCTAGAGCCCGCGACAGGAAATGCCCCAAAGCGCAACGTGGACACATCCCATTTTTTGAAAGAAAACAGAGGTGTTTTTTGCAAAGTGCCTACCTGTAGATTTTGGCCTCCAGCTCAGCCGGAACCTAGGGAAACCTATCAAACCTGTGCATTTTTTAAAACTAGAGACCTAGGGGAATCCAAGATGGGGTGACTTGTGGGGCTCTGACCAGGTTCTGTTACCCAGAATCCTTTGCAAACCTCAAAATTTGGCTAAAAAAACACATTTTCCTCACATTATGGTGACAGAAAGTTCTGGAATCTGAGAGGAGGCACAAATTTCCTTCCACCCAGCGTTCCCCCAAGTCTCCCGATAAAAATGATACCTCACTTGTGTGGGTAGGCCTAGTGCCCGCGACAGGAAATGCCCCAAAGCGCAACGTGGACACATCCCATTTTTTGACAGAAAACAGAGCTGTTTTTTGCAAAGTGCCTACCTGTAGATTTTGGCCTCTAGCTCAGCCGACACCTAGGGAAACCTACCAAACCTGTGCATTTTCGAAAACTAGAGACCTAGGGGAATCCAAGATGGGGTGACTTGTGGGGCTCTGACCAGGTTCTGTTACCCAGAATCATTTGCAAACCTCAAAATTTGGCTAAAAAAACACATTTTCCTCACATTTCTGTGGCAGAAAGTTCTGGAATCTGAGAGGAGCCACAAATTTACTTCCACCCAGCGTTCCCCCAAGTCTCCCGATAAAAATGATACCTCACTTGTGTGGGTAGGCCTTGCTCCCGCGACAGGAAATGCCCCAAAGCGCAACGTGGACGCATCCCATTTTTTGACAGAAAACAGAGCTGTTTTTTGCAAAATGCCTACCTGTAGATTTTGGCCTCTAGCTCAGCCGGCACCTAGGGAAACCTACCAAACCTGTGCATTCATGAAAACTAGAGACCTAGGGGAATCCATGATGGGGTGACTTGTGGGGCTCTGACCAGGTTCTGTTACCCAGAATCCTTTGCAAACCTCAAAATATGGCTAAAAAAACACATTTTCCTCACATTATGGTGACAGAAAGTTCTGGAATCTGAGAGGGGGCACAAATTTCCTTCCAACCAGCGTTCCCCCAAGTCTCCCGATAAAAATGATACCTCACTTGTGTGGGTAGGCCTAGCGCCCGCGACAGGAAATTCCCCAAAGCGCAACGTGGACACATCCCATTTTTTGAAAGAAAACAGAGGTGTTTTTTGCAAAGTGCCTACCTGTAGATTTTGGCCTCCAGCTCAGCCGGAACCTAGGGAAACCTATCAAACCTGTGCATTTTTGAAAACTAGAGACCTAGGGGAATCCAAGATGGGGTGACATGTGGGGCTCTGACCAGGTTCTGTTACCCAGAATCCTTTGCAAACCTCAAAATTTGGCTAAAAAAACACATGTTCCTCACCTTATGGTGACAGCAAGTTCTGCAATCTGAGAGGAGCCACAAATTTCCTTCCACCCAGAGTTCCCCCAAGTCTCCCGATAAAAATGATACCTCACTTGTGTGGGTAGGCCTAGCGCCCGCGACAGGAAATGCCCCAAAGCGCAACGTGGACACATCCCATTTTTTGACAGAAAATAGAGCTGTTTTTTGCAAAGTGCCTACCTGTAGATTTTGGCCTCTAGCTCAGCCGGCACCTAGGGAAACCTACCAAACCTCTGCATTTTTTAAAACTAGAGACCTAGGGGAATCCAAGATGGGGTAACTTGTGGGGCTCTGACCAGGTTCTGTTACCCAGAATCCTTTGCAAACCTCAAAATTTGGCTATAAAAACACATTTTCCTCACATTATGGTGACAGAAAGTTCTGGAATCTGAGAGGAGGCACAAATTTCCTTCCACCCAGCGTTCCCCCAAGTCTCCCGATAAAAATGATACCTCACTTGTGTGGGTAGGCCTAGCGCCCACGACAGGAAATGCCCCAAAGCGCAACGTGGACACATCCCATTTTTTTAAAGAAAACAGCTGTTTTTTGCAAAGTGCCTACCTGTAGATTTTGGCCTCTAGCTCAGCCGGAACCTAGGGAAACCTATCAAACCTGTGCATTTTTGAAAACTAGAGACCTAGGGGAATCCAAGATGGGGTGACTTGTGGGGCTCTGACCAGGTTCTGTTACCCAGAATCCTTTGCAAACCTCAAAATTTGGCTAAAAAAACACATGTTCCTCACATTATGGTGACAGAAAGTTCTGGAATCTGAGAGGAGCCACAAATTTCCTTCCACCCAGCGTTCCCCCAAGTCTCCTGATAAAAATGATACCTCACTTGTGTGGGTAGGCCTAGCGCCCGCGACAGGAAATGCCCCAAAGCGCAACGTGGACACATCCCATTTTTTGAACGAAAACAGAGGTGTTTTTTGCAAAGTGCCTACCTGTAGATTTTGGCCTCCAGCTCAGCCGGAACCTAGGGAAACCTATCAAACCTGTGCATTTTTGAAAACTAGAGACCTAGGGGAATCCAAAATGGGGTGACCTGTGGGGCTCTGACCAGGTTCTGTTACCCAGAATCCTTTGCAAACCTCAAAATTTGGCTAAAAAAACACATGTTCCTCACATTATGGTGACAGAAAGTTCTGGAATCTGAGAGGAGCCACACATTTCCTTCCACCCAGCGTTCCCCCAAGTCTCCTGATAAAAATGATACCTCACTTGTGTGGGTAGGCATAGCAGCGCCCGCGACAGGAAATGCCCCAAAGCGCAACGTGGACACATCCCATTTTTTGAAAGAAAACAGAGCTGTTTTTTTGGAAAGTGCCTACCTGTAGATTTTGGCCTCCAGCTCAGCCGGAACCTAGGGAAACCTATCAAACCTGTGCATTTTTGAAAACTAGAGACCTAGGGGAATCCAAGATGGGGTGACCTGTGGGGCTCTGACCAGGTTCTGTTACCCAGAATCCTTTGCAAACCTCAAAATTTGGCTAAAAAAACACATGTTCCTCACATTATGGTGACAGAAAGTTCTGGAATCTGAGAGGAGCCACACATTTCCTTCCACCGGGCGTTCCCCCAAGTCTCCCGATAAAAATGATACCTCACTTCTGTGGGTAGGCCTAGCGCCCGCGACAGGAAATGCCCCAAAGCGCAACGTGGACACATCCCATTTTTTGAAAGAAAACAGAGCTGTTTTTTGCAAAGTGCCTACCTGTAGATTTTGGCCTCTAGCTCAGCCGGCACCTAGGGAAACCTGCCAAATCTGTGCATTTTTGAAAACTAGAGACCTAGGGGAATCCAAGATGGGGTGACTTCTGGGGCTCTGACCTGGTTCTGTTACCCAGAATCCTTTGCAAACCTCAAAATCTGGCTAAAAAAACACATTTTCCTCACATTATGGTGACAGAAAGTTCTGGAATCTGAGAGGAGCCACAAATTTACTTCCACCCAGCGTTCCCCCAAGTCTTCCGATAAAAATGATACCTCACTTGTGTGGGTAGGCCTAGCGCCCGCAACAGGAAATGCCCCAAAGCGCAACGTGGACACATCCCATTTTTTGAAAGAAAACAGAGCTGTTTTTTGCAAAGTGCCTACCTGTAGATTTTGTCCTCTAGCTCAGCCGGCACCTAGGGAAACCTACCAAACCTCTGCATTTTTGAAAACTAGAGACCTAGGGGAATCCAAGATGGGGTAACTTGTGGGGCTCTGACCAGGTTCTGTTACCCAGAATCCTTTGCAAACCTCAAAAATTGGCTAAAAAAACACATTTTCCTCACATTATGGTGACAGAAAGTTCTGGAATCTGAGAGGAGGCACAAATTTCCTTCCACCCAGCGTTCCCCCAAGTCTCCCGATAAAAATGATACCTCACTTGTGTGGGTAGGCCTAGCGCCCACGACAGGAAATGCCCCAAAGCGCAACGTGGACACATCCCATTTTTTTAAAGAAAACAGAGGTGTTTTTTGCAAAGTGCCTACCTGTAGATTTTGGCCTCCAGCTCAGCCGGAACCTAGGGAAACCTATCAAACCTGTGCATTTTTGAAAACTAGAGACCTAGGGAAATCCAAAATGGGGTGACCTGTGGGGCTCTGACCAGGTTCTGTTACCCAGAATCCTTTGCAAACCTCAAAATTTGGCTAAAAAAACACATGTTCCTCACATTATGGTGACAGAAAGTTCTGGAATCTGAGAGGAGCCACACATTTCCTTCCACCCAGCGTTCCCCCAAGTCTCCTGATAAAAATGATACCTCACTTGTGTGGGTAGGCATAGCGCCCGCGACAGGAAATGCCCCAAAGCGCAACGTGGACACATCCCATTTTTTGAAAGAAAACAGAGCTGTTTTTTGGAAAGTGCCTACCTGTAGATTTTGGCCTCCAGCTCAGCCGGAACCTAGGGAAACCTATCAAACCTGTGCATTTTTTAAAACTAGAGACCTAGGGGAATCCAAGATGGGGTGACCTGTGGGGCTCTGACCAGGTTCTGTTACCCAGAATCCTTTGCAAACCTCAAAATTTGGCTAAAAAAACACATGTTCCTCACATTATGGTGACAGAAAGTTCTGGAATCTGAGAGGAGCCACACATTTCCTTCCACCCAGCGTTCCCCCAAGTCTCCCGATAAAAATGATACCTCACTTCTGTGGGTAGGCCTAGCGCCCGCGACAGGAAATGCCCCAAAGCGCAACGTGGACACATCCCATTTTTTTAAAGAAAACAGAGCTGTTTTTTGCAAAGTGCCTACCTGTAGATTTTGGCCTCTAGCTCAGCCGGCACCTAGGGAAACCTGCCAAATCTGTGCATTTTTGAAAACTAGAGACCTAGGGGAATCCAAGATGGGGTGACTTCTGGGGCTCTGACCTGGTTCTGTTACCCAGAATCCTTTGCAAACCTCAAAATCTGGCTAAAAAAACACATTTTCCTCACATTATGGTGACAGAAAGTTCTGGAATCTGAGAGGAGCCACAAATTTACTTCCACCCAGCGTTCCCCCAAGTCTTCCGATAAAAATGATACCTCACTTGTGTGGGTAGGCCTAGCGCCCGCAACAGGAAATGCCCCAAAGCGCAACGTGGACACATCCCATTTTTTGAAAGAAAACAGAGCTGTTTTTTGCAAAGTGCCTACCTGTAGATTTTGTCCTCTAGCTCAGCCGGCACCTAGGGAAACCTACCAAACCTCTGCATTTTTGAAAACTAGAGACCTAGGGGAATCCAAGATGGGGTAACTTGTGGGGCTCTGACCAGGTTCTGTTACCCAGAATCCTTTGCAAACCTCAAAATTTGGCTAAAAAAACACATTTTCCTCACATTATGGTGACAGAAAGTTCTGGAATCTGAGAGGAGGCACAAATGTCCTTCCACCCAGCGTTCCCCCAAGTCTCCCGATAAAAATGATACCTCACTTGTGTGGGTAGGCCTAGCGCCCACGACAGGAAATGCCCCAAAGCGCAACGTGGACACATCCCATTTTTTTAAAGAAAACAGCTGTTTTTTGCAAAGTGCCTACCTGTAGATTTTGGCCTCTAGCTCAGCCGGAACCTAGGGAAACCTATCAAACCTGTGCATTTTTGTAAACTAGAGACCTAGGGGAATCCAAGATGGGGTGACTTGTGGGGCTCTGACCAGGTTCTGTTACCCAGAATCCTTTGCAAACCTCAAAATTTGGCTAAAAAAACACATGTTCCTCACATTATGGTGACAGAAAGTTCTGGAATCTGAGAGGAGCCACAAATTTCCTTCCACCCAGCGTTCCCCCAAGTCTCCTGATAAAAATGATACCTCACTTGTGTGGGTAGGCCTAGCGCCCGCGACAGGAAATGCCCCAAAGCGCAACGTGGACACATCCCATTTTTTGAACGAAAACAGAGGTGTTTTTTGCAAAGTGCCTACCTGTAGATTTTGGCCTCCAGCTCAGCCGGAACCTAGGGAAACCTATCAAACCTGTGCATTTTTGAAAACTAGAGACCTAGGGGAATCCAAAATGGGGTGACCTGTGGGGCTCTGACCAGGTTCTGTTACCCAGAATCCTTTGCAAACCTCAAAATTTGGCTAAAAAAACACATGTTCCTCACATTATGGTGACAGAAAGTTCTGGAATCTGAGAGGAGCCACACATTTCCTTCCACCCAGCGTTCCCCCAAGTCTCCCGATAAAAATGATACCTCACTTGTGTGGGTAGGCATAGCGCCCGCGACAGGAAATGCCCCAAAGCGCAACGTGGACACATCCCATTTTTTGAAAGAAAACAGAGCTGTTTTTTGGAAAGTGCCTACCTGTAGATTTTGGCCTCCAGCTCAGCCGGAACCTAGGGAAACCTATCAAACCTGTGCATTTTTGAAAACTAGAGACCTAGGGGAATCCAAGATGGGGTGACCTGTGGGGCTCTGACCAGGTTCTGTTACCCAGAATCCTTTGCAAACCTCAAAATTTGGCTAAAAAAACACATGTTCCTCACATTATGGTGACAGAAAGTTCTGGAATCTGAGAGGAGCCACACATTTCCTTCCACCCAGCGTTCCCCCAAGTCTCCCGATAAAAATGATACCTCACTTGTGTGGGTAGGCCTAGCGCCCGCGACAGGAAATGGCCCAAAGCGCAACGTGGACACATCCCATTTTTTGACAGAAAATAGAGCTGTTTTTTGTAAAGTGCCCACCTGTAGATTTTGGCCTCTAGCTCAGCCGGCACCTAGGGAAACCTACCAAACCTCTGCATTTTTTAAAACTAGAGACCTAGGGGAATCCAAGATGGGGTAACTTGTGGGGCTCTGACCAGGTTCTGTTACCCAGAATCCTTTGCAAACCTCAAAATTTGGCTAAAAAAACACATTTTCCTCACATTATGGTGACAGAAAGTTCTGGAATCTGAGAGGAGGCACAAATTTCCTTCCACCCAGCGTTCCCCCAAGTCTCCCGATAAAAATGATACCTCACTTGTGTGGGTAGGCCTAGCGCCCACGACAGGAAATGCCCCAAAGCGCAACGTGGACACATCCCATTTTTTTAAAGAAAACAGCTGTTTTTTGCAAAGTGCCTACCTGTAGATTTTGGCCTCTAGCTCAGCCGGAACCTAGGGAAACCTATCAAACCTGTGCATTTTTGAAAACTAGAGACCTAGGGGAATCCAAGATGGGGTGACTTGTGGGGCTCTGACCAGGTTCTGTTACCCAGAATCCTTTGCAAACCTCAAAATTTGGCTAAAAAAACACATGTTCCTCACATTATGGTGACAGAAAGTTCTGGAATCTGAGAGGAGCCACAAATTTCCTTCCACCCAGCGTTCCCCCAAGTCTCCTGATAAAAATGATACCTCACTTGTGTGGGTAGGCCTAGCGCCCGCGACAGGAAATGCCCCAAAGCGCAACGTGGACACATCCCATTTTTTGAACGAAAACAGAGGTGTTTTTTGCAAAGTGCCTACCTGTAGATTTTGGCCTCCAGCTCAGCCGGAACCTAGGGAAACCTATCAAACCTGTGCATTTTTGAAAACTAGAGACCTAGGGGAATCCAAGATGGGGTGACCTGTGGGGCTCTGACCAGGTTCTGTTACCCAGAATCCTTTGCAAACCTCAAAATTTGGCTAAAAAAACACATGTTCCTCACATTATGGTGACAGAAAGTTCTGGAATCTGAGAGGAGCCACACATTTCCTTCCACCCAGCGTTCCCCCAAGTCTCCTGATAAAAATGATACCTCACTTGTGTGGGTAGGCATAGCGCCCGCGACAGGAAATGCCCCAAAGCGCAACGTGGACACATCCCATTTTTTGAAAGAAAACAGCTGTTTTTTGGAAAGTGCCTACCTGTAGATTTTGGCCTCCAGCTCAGCCGGAACCTAGGGAAACCTATCAAACCTGTGCATTTTTGAAAACTAGAGACCTAGGGGAATCCAAAATGGGGTGACCTGTGGGGCTCTGACCAGGTTCTGTTACCCAGAATCCTTTGCAAACCTCAAAATTTGGCTAAAAAAACACATGTTCCTCACATTATGGTGACAGAAAGTTCTGGAATCTGAGAGGAACCACACATTTCCTTCCACCCAGCGTTCCCCCAAGTCTCCTGATAAAAATGATACCTCACTTGTGTGGGTAGGCATAGCGCCCGCGACAGGAAATGCCCCAAAGCGCAACGTGGACACATCCCATTTTTTGAAAGAAAACAGAGCTGTTTTTTGGAAAGTGCCTACCTGTAGATTTTGGCCTCCAGCTCAGCCGGAACCTAGGGAAACCTATCAAACCTGTGCATTTTTGAAAACTAGAGACCTAGGGGAATCCAAGATGGGGTGACCTGTGGGGCTCTGACCAGGTTCTGTTACCCAGAATCCTTTGCAAACCTCAAAATTTGGCTAAAAAAACACATGTTCCTCACATTATGGTGACAGAAAGTTCTGGAATCTGAGAGGAGCCACACATTTCCTTCCACCCAGCGTTCCCCCAAGTCTCCCGATAAAAATGATACCTCACTTGTGTGGGTAGGCGTAGCGCCCGCGACAGGAAATGCCCCAAAGCGCAACGTGGACACATCCCATTTTTTGACAGAAAATAGAGCTGTTTTTTGTAAAGTGCCCACCTGTAGATTTTGGCCTCTAGCTCAGCCGGCACCTAGGGAAACCTACCAAACCTCTGCATTTTTTTAAACTAGAGACCTAGGGGAATCCAAGATGGGGTAACTTGTGGGGCTCTGACCAGGTTCTGTTACCCAGAATCCTTTGCAAACCTCAAAATTTGGCTAAAAAAACACATTTTCCTCACATTATGGTGACAGAAAGTTCTGGAATCTGAGAGGAGGCACAAATTTCCTTCCACCCAGCGTTCCCCCAAGTCTCCCGATAAAAATGATACCTCACTTGTGTGGGTAGGCGTAGCGCCCACGACAGGAAATGCCCCAAAGCGCAACGTGGACACATCCCATTTTTTTAAAGAAAACAGCTGTTTTTTGCAAAGTGCCTACCTGTAGATTTTGGCCTCTAGCTCAGCCGGAACCTAGGGAAACCTATCAAACCTGTGCATTTTTGAAAACTAGAGACCTAGGGGAATCCAAGATGGGGTGACTTGTGGGGCTCTGACCAGGTTCTGTTACCCAGAATCCTTTGCAAACCTCAAAATTTGGCTAAAAAAACACATGTTCCTCACATTATGGTGACAGAAAGTTCTGGAATCTGAGAGGAGCCACAAATTTCCTTCCACCCAGCGTTCCCCCAAGTCTCCTGATAAAAATGATACCTCACTTGTGTGGGTAGGCCTAGCGCCCGCGACAAGAAATGCCCCAAAGCGCAACGTGGACACATCCCATTTTTTGAACGAAAACAGAGGTGTTTTTTGCAAAGTGCCTACCTGTAGATTTTGGCCTCCAGCTCAGCCGGAACCTAGGGAAACCTATCAAACCTGTGCATTTTTGAAAACTAGAGACCTAGGGGAATCCAAAATGGGGTGACCTGTGGGGCTCTGACCAGGTTCTGTTACCCAGAATCCTTTGCAAACCTCAAAATTTGGCTAAAAAAACACATGTTCCTCACATTATGGTGACAGAAAGTTCTGGAATCTGAGAGGAGCCACACATTTCCTTCCACCCAGCGTTCCCCCAAGTCTCCCGATAAAAATGATACCTCACTTGTGTGGGTAGGCATAGCGCCCGCGACAGGAAATGCCCCAAAGCGCAACGTGGACACATCCCATTTTTTGAAAGAAAACAGAGCTGTTTTTTGGAAAGTGCCTACCTGTAGATTTTGGCCTCCAGCTCAGCCGGAACCTAGGGAAACCTATCAAACCTGTGCATTTTTGAAAACTAGAGACCTAGGGGAATCCAAGATGGGGTGACCTGTGGGGCTCTGACCAGGTTCTGTTACCCAGAATCCTTTGCAAACCTCAAAATTTGGCTAAAAAAACACATGTTCCTCACATTATGGTGACAGAAAGTTCTGGAATCTGAGAGGAGCCACACATTTCCTTCCACCCAGCGTTCCCCCAAGTCTCCCGATAAAAATGATACCTCACTTGTGTGGGTAGGCCTAGCGCCCGCGACAGGAAATGCCCCAAAGCGCAACGTGGACACATCCCATTTTTTGACAGAAAATAGAGCTGTTTTTTGTAAAGTGCCCACCTGTAGATTTTGGCCTCTAGCTCAGCCGGCACCTAGGGAAACCTACCAAACCTCTGCATTTTTTAAAACTAGAGACCTAGGGGAATCCAAGATGGGGTAACTTGTGGGGCTCTGACCAGGTTCTGTTACCCAGAATCCTTTGCAAACCTCAAAATTTGGCTAAAAAAACACATTTTCCTCACATTATGGTGACAGAAAGTTCTGGAATCTGAGAGGAGGCACAAATTTCCTTCCACCCAGCGTTCCCCCAAGTCTCCCGATAAAAATGATACCTCACTTGTGTGGGTAGGCCTAGCGCCCACGACAGGAAATGCCCCAAAGCGCAACGTGGACACATCCCATTTTTTTAAAGAAAACAGCTGTTTTTTGCAAAGTGCCTACCTGTAGATTTTGGCCTCTAGCTCAGCCGGAACCTAGGGAAACCTATCAAACCTGTGCATTTTTGAAAACTAGAGACCTAGGGGAATCCAAGATGGGGTGACTTGTGGGGCTCTGACCAGGTTCTGTTACCCAGAATCCTTTGCAAACCTCAAAATTTGGCTAAAAAAACACATGTTCCTCACATTATGGTGACAGAAAGTTCTGGAATCTGAGAGGAGCCACAAATTTCCTTCCACCCAGCGTTCCCCCAAGTCTCCTGATAAAAATGATACCTCACTTGTGTGGGTAGGCCTAGCGCCCGCGACAGGAAATGCCCCAAAGCGCAACGTGGACACATCCCATTTTTTGAACGAAAACAGAGGTGTTTTTTGCAAAGTGCCTACCTGTAGATTTTGGCCTCCAGCTCAGCCGGAACCTAGGGAAACCTATCAAACCTGTGCATTTTTGAAAACTAGAGACCTAGGGGAATCCAAGATGGGGTGACCTGTGGGGCTCTGACCAGGTTCTGTTACCCAGAATCCTTTGCAAACCTCAAAATTTGGCTAAAAAAACACATGTTCCTCACATTATGGTGACAGAAAGTTCTGGAATCTGAGAGGAGCCACACATTTCCTTCCACCCAGCGTTCCCCCAAGTCTCCTGATAAAAATGATACCTCACTTGTGTGGGTAGGCCTAGCGCCCGCGACAGGAAATGCCCCAAAGCGCAACGTGGACACATCCCATTTTTTGAAAGAAAACAGAGCTGTTTTTTGGAAAGTGCCTACCTGTAGATTTTGGCCTCCAGCTCAGCCGGAACCTAGGGAAACCTATCAAACCTGTGCATTTTTGAAAACTAGAGACCTAGGGGAATCCAAAATGGGGTGACCTGTGGGGCTCTGACCAGGTTCTGTTACCCAGAATCCTTTGCAAACCTCAAAATTTGGCTAAAAAAACACATGTTCCTCACATTATGGTGACAGAAAGTTCTGGAATCTGAGAGGAGCCACACATTTCCTTCCACCCAGCGTTCCCCCAAGTCTCCTGATAAAAATGATACCTCACTTGTGTGGGTAGGCATAGCGCCCGCGACAGGAAATGCCCCAAAGCGCAACGTGGACACATCCCATTTTTTGAAAGAAAACAGAGCTGTTTTTTGGAAAGTGCCTACCTGTAGATTTTGGCCTCCAGCTCAGCCGGAACCTAGGGAAACCTATCAAACCTGTGCATTTTTGAAAACTAGAGACCTAGGGGAATCCAAGATGGGGTGACCTGTGGGGCTCTGACCAGGTTCTGTTACCCAGAATCCTTTGCAAACCTCAAAATTTGGCTAAAAAAACACATGTTCCTCACATTATGGTGACAGAAAGTTCTGGAATCTGAGAGGAGCCACACATTTCCTTCCACCCAGCGTTCCCCCAAGTCTCCCGATAAAAATGATACCTCACTTGTGTGGGTAGGCGTAGCGCCCGCGACAGGAAATGCCCCAAAGCGCAACGTGGACACATCCCATTTTTTGACAGAAAATAGAGCTGTTTTTTGTAAAGTGCCCACCTGTAGATTTTGGCCTCTAGCTCAGCCGGCACCTAGGGAAACCTACCAAACCTCTGCATTTTTTAAAACTAGAGACCTAGGGGAATCCAAGATGGGGTAACTTGTGGGGCTCTGACCAGGTTCTGTTACCCAGAATCCTTTGCAAACCTCAAAATTTGGCTAAAAAAACACATTTTCCTCACATTATGGTGACAGAAAGTTCTGGAATCTGAGAGGAGGCACAAATTTCCTTCCACCCAGCGTTCCCCCAAGTCTCCCGATAAAAATGATACCTCACTTGTGTGGGTAGGCCTAGCGCCCACGACAGGAAATGCCCCAAAGCGCAACGTGGACACATCCCATTTTTTTAAAGAAAACAGCTGTTTTTTGCAAAGTGCCTACCTGTAGATTTTGGCCTCTAGCTCAGCCGGAACCTAGGGAAACCTATCAAACCTGTGCATTTTTGAAAACTAGAGACCTAGGGGAATCCAAGATGGGGTGACTTGTGGGGCTCTGACCAGGTTCTGTTACCCAGAATCCTTTGCAAACCTCAAAATTTGGCTAAAAAAACACATGTTCCTCACATTATGGTGACAGAAAGTTCTGGAATCTGAGAGGAGCCACACATTTCCTTCCACCCAGCGTTCCCCCAAGTCTCCTGATAAAAATGATACCTCACTTGTGTGGGTAGGCATAGCGCCCGCGACAGGAAATGCCCCAAAGCGCAACGTGGACACATCCCATTTTTTGACAGAAAATAGAGCTGTTTTTTGTAAAGTGCCCACCTGTAGATTTTGGCCTCCAGCTCAGCCGGAACCTAGGGAAGCCTATCAAACCTGTGCATTTTTGAAAACTAGAGACCTAGGGGAATCCAAGATGGGGTGACTTGTGGGGCTCTGACCAGGTTCTGTTACCCAGAATCCTTTGCAAACCTCAAAATTTGGCTAAAAAAACACATGTTCCTCACATTATGGTGACAGAAAGTTCTGGAATCTGAGAGGAGCCACACATTTCCTTCCACCCAGCGTTCCCCCAAGTCTCCTGATAAAAATGATACCTCACTTGTGTGGGTAGGCCTAGCGCCCGCGACAGGAAATGCCCCAAAGCGCAACGTGGACACATCCCATTTTTTGACAGAAAATAGAGCTGTTTTTTGTAAAGTGCCCACCTGTAGATTTTGGCCTCCAGCTCAGCCGGAACCTAGGGAAGCCTATCAAACCTGTGCATTTTTGAAAACTAGAGACCTAGGGGAATCCAAGATGGGGTGACCTGTGGGGCTCTGACCAGGTTCTGTTACCCAGAATCCTTTGCAAACCTCAAAATTTGGCTAAAAAAACACATGTTCCTCACATTATGGTGACAGAAAGTTCTGGAATCTGAGAGGAGCCACACATTTCCTTCCACCCAGCGTTCCCCCAAGTCTCCTGATAAAAATGATACCTCACTTGTGTGGGTAGGCATAGCGCCCGCGACAGGAAATGCCCCAAAGCGCAACGTGGACACATCCCATTTTTTGAAAGAAAACAGAGCTGTTTTTTGGAAAGTGCCTACCTGTAGATTTTGGCCTCCAGCTCAGCCGGAACCTAGGGAAACCTATCAAACCTGTGCATTTTTGAAAACTAGAGACCTAGGGGAATCCAAGATGGGGTGACCTGTGGGGCTCTGACCAGGTTCTGTTACCCAGAATCCTTTGCAAACCTCAAAATTTGGCTAAAAAAACACATGTTCCTCACATTATGGTGACAGAAAGTTCTGGAATCTGAGAGGAGCCACACATTTCCTTCCACCCAGCGTTCCCCCAAGTCTCCCGATAAAAATGATACCTCACTTGTGTGGGTAGGCCTAGCGCCCGCTACAGGAAATGCCCCAAAGCGCAACGTGGACACATCCCATTTTTTGACAGAAAATAGAGCTGTTTTTTGTAAAGTGCCTACCTGTAGATTTTGGCCTCTAGCTCAGCCGGCACCTAGGGAAACCTACCAAGCCTGTGCAATTTTGAAAACTAGAGACCTAGGGGAATCCAAGATGGGGTGACTTGTGGGGCTCTGACCAGATTCTGTTACCCAGAATCCTTTGCAAACCTCAAAATTTGGCTAAAAAAACACATTTTCCTCACATTATGGTGACAGAAAGTTCTGGAATCTGAGAGGAGGCACAAATTTCCTTCCAACCAGGGTTCCCCAAGTCACCCGATAAAAATGATACCTCACTTGTGTGGGTAGGCCTAGTGCCCGCGACAGGAAATGCCCCAAAGCGCAACGTGGACACATCCCATTTTTTGACAGAAAACAGAGTTGTTTTTTGCAAAGTGCCTACCTGTAGATTTTGGCCTCTAGCTCAGCCGGCATCTAGGGAAACCTACCAAACCTGTGCATTTTTTAAAACTAGAGACCTAGGGGAATCCAAGATGGGGTGACTTGTGGGGCTCTGACCAGGTTCTGTTAACCAGAATCCTTTGCAAATCTCAAAATTTGGCTAAAAAAAACACATGTTCCTCACATTATGGTGACAGAAAGTTCTGGAATCTGAGAGGAGCCACACATTTCCTTCCACCCAGCGTTCCCCCAAGTCTCGTGATAAAAATGATACCTCACTTGTGTGGGTAGGCCTAGCGCCCGCGACAGGAAATGCCCCAAAGCACAACGTGGACACATCCCATTTTTTGAAAGAAAACAGAGCTGTTTTTTGCAAAGTGCCTACCTGTAGATTTTGGCCTCTAGCTCAGCCGGCACCTAGGGAAACCTACCAAATCTGTGCATTTTTGAAAACTAGAGACCTAGGGGAATCCAAGATGGGGTGACTTCTGGGGCTCTGACCAGGTTCTGTTACCCAGAATCCTTTGCAAACCTCAAAATCTGGCTAAAAAAACACATTTTCCTCATATTATCGTGACAGAAAGTTCTGGAATCTGTGAGGAGCCACAAATTTACTTCCACCCAGCGTTCCCCCAAGTCTCCCGATAAAAATGATACCTCACTTGTGTGGGTAGGCCTAGCTCCCGCGACAGGAAATGCCCCAAAGCGCAACGTGGAGACATCCCATTTTTTTAAAGAAAACAGAGGTGTTTTTTTGCAAAGTGCCTACCTGTAGATTTTGGCCTCTAGCTCAGCCGGCACCTAGGGAAACCTACCAAACCTGTGCATTTTGGAAAACTAGAGACCTAGGGGAATCCAAGATGGGGTGACTTGTGGGGCTCTGACCAGGTTCTGTTACCCAGAATCCTCTGCAAACCTCAAGATTTGGCTAAAAAAACACATTTTCCTCACATTATGGTGACAGAAAGTTCTGGAATCTGAGAGGAGGCACAAATTTCCTTCCACCCAGCGTTCCCCCAAGTCTCCCGATAAAAATGATACCTCACTTGGGTAGGTAGGCCTAGCGCCCGCGACAGGAAATGCCCCAAAGCGCAACATGGACACATCCCATTTTTTGACAGAAAACAAAGCTGTTTTTTGCAAAGTGCCTACCTGTAGATTTTGGCCTCTAGCTCATCCGGGACCTAGGGAAACCTACCAAACCTGTGCATTTTTGAAAACTAGAGACCTAGGGGAATCCAAGATGGGGTGACTTGTGGGGCTCTGACCAGGTTCTGTTACCCAGAATCCTTTGCAAACCTCAAAATTTTGCTAAAAAAACACATGTTCCTCACATTATGGTGACAGCAAGTTCTGCAATCTGAGAGCAGCCACAAATTTCCTTCCACCCAGCGTTCCCCCAAGTCTCCTGATAAAAATGATACCTCACTTGTGTCGGTAGGCCTAGCGCCCGCGACAGGAAATGCCCCAAAGCGCAACGTGGACACATCCCATTTTTTGACAGAAAATAGAGCTGTTTTTTGCAAAGTGCCTACCTGTAGATTTTGGCCTCTAGCTCAGCCGGCACCTAGGGAAACCTACCAAGCCTGTGCAATTTTGAAAACTAGAGACCTAGGGGAATCCAAGATGGGGTGACTTGTGGGGCTCTGACCAGGTTCTGTTACCCAGAATCCTTTGCAAACCTCAAAATTGGCTAAAAAAAACACATGTTCCTCACATTATGGTGACAGAAAGTTCTGGAATCTGAGAGGAGCCACAAATTTCCCTCCACCCAGCGTTCCCCCAAGTCTCCCGATAAAAATGATACCTCACTTGTGTGGGTAGGCCTAGCGCCCGCGACAGGAAATGCCCCAAAGCGCAACGTGGATACATCCCATTTTTTGACAGAAAATAGAGCTCTTTTTTGCAAAGTGCCTACCTGTAGATTTTGGCCTCTAGCTCAGCCGGCACCTAGGGAAACCTACCAAGCCTGTGGAATTTTGAAAACTAGAGACCTAGGGGAATCCAAGATGGGGTGACTTGTGGGGCTCTGACCAGATTCTGTTACCCAGAATCCTTTGCAAACCTCAAAATTTGGCTAAAAAAACACATGTTCCTCACATTATGGTGACAGAAAGTTCTGGAATCTGAGAGGAGCCACAAATTTCCTTCCAGCCAGCGTTCCCCCAAGTCTCCCGATAAAATTGATACCTCACTTGTGTGCGTAGGCCTAGCGCCCGCGACAGGAAATGCCCCAGAGCGCAACGTTGATACATCCCATTTTTTGACAGAAAACAGAGCTGTTTTTTGCAAAGTGCCTACCTGTAGATTTTGGCCTCCAGCTCAGCCGGAACCTAGGGAAACCTATCAAACCTGTGCATTTTTGAAAACTAGAGACCTAGGGGAATCCAAGATGGGGTGACTTGTGGGGCTCTGACCAGGTTCTGTTACCCAGAATCCTTTGCAAACCTCAAAATCTGGCTAAAAAAACACATTTTCCTCACATTATGGTGACAGAAAGTTCTGGAATCTGAGAGGAGGCACAAATTTCCTTCCACCCAGCGTTCCCCCAAGTCACCCGATAAAAATGATACCTCACTTGTGTGGGTAGGCCTAGTGCCCGCGACAGGAAATGCCCCAAAGCGCAACGTGGACACATCCCATTTTTTGACAGAAAACAGAGCTGTTTTTTGCAAAGTGCCTACCTGTAGATTTTGGCCTCTAGCTCAGCCGGCACCTAGGGAAACCTACCAAATCTGTGCATTTTTGAAAACTAGAGACCTAGGGGAATCCAAGATGGGGTGACTTCTGGGGCTCTGACCAGGTTCTGTTACCCAGAATCCTTTGCAAACCTCAAAATCTGGCTAAAAAAACACATTTTCCTCACATTATGGTGACAGAAAGTTCTGCAATCTGAGAGGAGCCACAAATTTCCTTCCACCCAGCGTTCCCCCAAGTCTCCCGATAAAAATGATACCTCACTTGTGTGGGTAGGCCTAGCGCCCGCGACAGGAAATGCCCCAAAGCGCAACGTGGATACATCCCATTTTTTGACAGAAAACAGAGCTGTTTTTTGCAAAGTGCCTACCTGTAGATTTTGGCCTCTAGCTCAGCCGGCACCTGGGGAAACCTACCAAACCTGTGCATTTTTGAAAACTAGAGACCTAGGGGAATCCAAGATGGGGTGACTTGTGGGGCTCTGACCAGGTTCTGTTACCCAGAATCCTTTGCAAACCTCAGAATTTGGCTAAAAAAACACATTTTCCTCACATTATGGTGACAGAAAGTTCTGGAATCTGAGAGGAGGCACAAATTTCCTTCCACCCAGCGTTCCCCCAAGTCACCCGATAAAAATGATACCTCACTTGTGTGGGTAGGCCTAGTGCCCGCGACAGGAAATGCCCCAAAGCGCAACGTGGACACATCCCATTTTTTGACAGAAAACAGAGCTGTTTTTTGCAAAGTGCCTACCTGTAGATTTTGGCCTCTAGCTCAGCCGGCACCTAGGGAAACCTACCAAATCTGTGCATTTTTGAAAACTAGAGACCTAGGGGAATCCAAGATGGGGTGACTTCTGGGGCTCTGACCAGGTTCTGTTACCCAGAATCCTTTGCAAACCTCAAAATCTGGCTAAAAAAACACATTTTCCTCACATTATGGTGACAGAAAGTTCTGCAATCTGAGAGGAGCCACAAATTTCCTTCCACCCAGCGTTCCCCCAAGTCTCCCGATAAAAATGATACCTCACTTGTGTGGGTAGGCCTAGCGCCCGCGACAGGAAATGCCCCAAAGCGCAACGTGGATACATCCCATTTTTTGACAGAAAACAGAGCTGTTTTTTGCAAAGTGCCTACCTGTAGATTTTGGCCTCTAGCTCAGCCGGCACCTGGGGAAACCTACCAAACCTGTGCATTTTTGAAAACTAGAGACCTAGGGGAATCCAAGATGGGGTGACTTGTGGGGCTCTGACCAGGTTCTGTTACCCAGAATCCTTTGCAAACCTCAAAATTTGGCTAAAAAAACACATGTTCCTCACATTATGGTGACAGAAAGTTCTGGAATCTGAGAGGAGCCACAAATTTCCTTCCACCCAGCGTTCCCCCAAGTCTCCTGATAAAAATGATACCTCATTTGTGTGGGTAGGCCTAGAGCCCGCGACAGGAAATGCCCCAAAGCGCAACGTGGACACATCCCATTTTTTGAAAGAAAACAGAGGTGTTTTTTGCAAAGTGCCTACCTGTAGATTTTGGCCTCCAGCTCAGCCGGAACCTAGGGAAACCTATCAAACCTGTGCATTTTTGAAAACTAGAGACCTAGGGGAATCCAAGATGGGGTGACTTGTGGGGCTCTGACCAGGTTCTGTTACCCAGAATCCTTTGCAAACCTCAAAATTTGGCTAAAAAAACACATTTTCCTCACATTATGGTGACAGAAAGTTCTGGAATCTGAGAGGAGGCACAAATTTCCTTCCACCCAGCGTTCCCCCAAGTCACCCGATAAAAATGATACCTCACTTGTGTGGGTAGGCCTAGTGCCCGCGACAGGAAATGCCCCAAAGCGCAACGTGGACACATCCCATTTTTTGACAGAAAACAGAGCTGTTTTTTGCAAAGTGCCTACCTGTAGATTTTGGCCTCTAGCTCAGCCGGCACCTAGGGAAACCTACCAAATCTGTGCATTTTTGAAAACTAGAGACCTAGGGGAATCCAAGATGGGGTGACTTCTGGGGCTCTGACCAGGTTCTGTTACCCAGAATCCTTTGCAAACCTCAAAATCTGGCTAAAAAAACACATTTTCCTCACATTATGGTGACAGAAAGTTCTGCAATCTGAGAGGAGCCACAAATTTCCTTCCACCCAGCGTTCCCCCAAGTCTCCCGATAAAAATGATACCTCACTTGTGTGGGTAGGCCTAGCGCCCGCGACAGGAAATGCCCCAAAGCGCAACGTGGATACATCCCATTTTTTGACAGAAAACAGAGCTGTTTTTTGCAAAGTGCCTACCTGTAGATTTTGGCCTCTAGCTCAGCCGGCACCTGGGGAAACCTACCAAACCTGTGCATTTTTGAAAACTAGAGACCTAGGGGAATCCAAGATGGGGTGACTTGTGGGGCTCTGACCAGGTTCTGTTACCCAGAATCCTTTGCAAACCTCAGAATTTGGCTAAAAAAACACATTTTCCTCACATTATGGTGACAGAAAGTTCTGGAATCTGAGAGGAGGCACAAATTTCCTTCCACCCAGCGTTCCCCCAAGTCACCCGATAAAAATGATACCTCACTTGTGTGGGTAGGCCTAGTGCCCGCGACAGGAAATGCCCCAAAGCGCAACGTGGACACATCCCATTTTTTGACAGAAAACAGAGCTGTTTTTTGCAAAGTGCCTACCTGTAGATTTTGGCCTCTAGCTCAGCCGGCACCTAGGGAAACCTACCAAATCTGTGCATTTTTGAAAACTAGAGACCTAGGGGAATCCAAGATGGGGTGACTTCTGGGGCTCTGACCAGGTTCTGTTACCCAGAATCCTTTGCAAACCTCAAAATCTGGCTAAAAAAACACATTTTCCTCACATTATGGTGACAGAAAGTTCTGCAATCTGAGAGGAGCCACAAATTTCCTTCCACCCAGCGTTCCCCCAAGTCTCCCGATAAAAATGATACCTCACTTGTGTGGGTAGGCCTAGCGCCCGCGACAGGAAATGCCCCAAAGCGCAACGTGGATACATCCCATTTTTTGACAGAAAACAGAGCTGTTTTTTGCAAAGTGCCTACCTGTAGATTTTGGCCTCTAGCTCAGCCGGCACCTGGGGAAACCTACCAAACCTGTGCATTTTTGAAAACTAGAGACCTAGGGGAATCCAAGATGGGGTGACTTGTGGGGCTCTGACCAGGTTCTGTTACCCAGAATCCTTTGCAAACCTCAAAATTTGGCTAAAAAAACACATGTTCCTCACATTATGGTGACAGAAAGTTCTGGAATCTGAGAGGAGCCACAAATTTCCTTCCACCCAGCGTTCCCCCAAGTCTCCTGATAAAAATGATACCTCACTTGTGTGGGTAGGCCTAGCGCCCGCGACAGGAAATGCCCCAAAGCGCAACGTGGACACATCCCATTTTTTGAACGAAAACAGAGGTGTTTTTTGCAAAGTGCCTACCTGTAGATTTTGGCCTCCAGCTCAGCCGGAACCTAGGGAAACCTATCAAACCTGTGCATTTTTTGAAACTAGAGACCTAGGGGAATCCAAGATGGGGTGACCTGTGGGGCTCTGACCAGGTTCTGTTACCCAGAATCCTTTGCAAACCTCAAAATTTGGCTAAAAAAACACATGTTCCTCACATTATGGTGACAGAAAGTTCTGGAATCTGAGAGGAGCCACACATTTCCTTCCACCCAGCGTTCCCCCAAGTCTCCTGATAAAAATGATACCTCACTTGTGTGGGTAGGCCCAGCGCCCGCGACAGGAAATGCCCCAAAGCGCAACGTGGACACATCCCATTTTTTGAAAGAAAACAGAGCTGTTTTTTGCAAAGTGCCTACCTGTAGATTTTGGCCTCTAGCTCAGCCGGCACCTAGGGAAACCTACCAAATCTGTGCATTTTTGAAAACTAGAGACCTAGGGGAATCCAAGATGGGGTGACTTCTGGGGCTCTGACCAGGTTCTGTTAACCAGAATCCTTTGCAAATCTCAAAATTTGGCTAAAAAAAACACATGTTCCTCACATTATGGTGACAGAAAGTTCTGGAATCTGAGAGGAGCCACACATTTCCTTCCACCCAGCGTTCCCCCAAGTCTCGTGATAAAAATGATACCTCACTTGTGTGGGTAGGCCTAGCGCCCGCGACAGGAAATGCCCCAAAGCACAACATTTTTTGAAAGAAAACAGAGCTGTTTTTTGCAAAGTGCCTACCTGTAGATTTTGGCCTCTAGCTCAGCCGGCACCTAGGGAAACCTACCAAATCTGTGCATTTTTGAAAACTAGAGACCTAGGGGAATCCAAGATGGGGTGACTTCTGGGGCTCTGACCAGGTTCTGTTACCCAGAATCCTTTGCAAACCTCAAAATTTGGCTAAAAAAACACATGTTCCTCACATTATGGTGACAGAAAGTTCTGGAATCTGAGAGGAGCCACAAATTTCCTTCCAGCCAGCGTTCCCCCAAGTCTCCCGATAAAATTGATACCTCACTTGTGTGGGTAGGCCTAGCGCCCGCGACAGGAAATGCCCCAGAGCGCAACGTTGATACATCCCATTTTTTGACAGAAAACAGAGCTGTTTTTTGCAAAGTGCCTACCTGTAGATTTTGGCCTCCAGCTCAGCCGGAACCTAGGGAAACCTATCAAACCTGTGCATTTTTGAAAACTAGAGACCTAGGGGAATCCAAGATGGGTGACTTGTGGGGCTCTGACCAGGTTCTGTTACTCAGAATCCTTTGCAAACCTCAGAATTTGGCTAAAAAAACACATTTTCCTCACATTATGGTGACAGAAAGTTCTGGAATCTGAGAGGAGGCACAAATTTCCTTCCACCCAGCGTTCCCCCAAGTCACCCGATAAAAATGATACCTCACTTGTGTGGGTAGGCCTAGTGCCCGCGACAGGAAATGCCCCAAAGCGCAACGTGGACACATCCCATTTTTTGACAGAAAACAGAGCTGTTTTTTGCAAAGTGCCTACCTGTAGATTTTGGCCTCTAGCTCAGCCGGCACCTAGGGAAACCTACCAAATCTGTGCATTTTTGAAAACTAGAGACCTAGGGGAATCCAAGATGGGGTGACTTCTGGGGCTCTGACCAGGTTCTGTTACCCAGAATCCTTTGCAAACCTCAAAATCTGGCTAAAAAAACACATTTTCCTCACATTATGGTGACAGAAAGTTCTGCAATCTGAGAGGAGCCACAAATTTCCTTCCACCCAGCGTTCCCCCAAGTCTCCCGATAAAAATGATACCTCACTTGTGTGGGTAGGCCTAGCGCCCGCGACAGGAAATGCCCCAAAGCGCAACGTGGATACATCCCATTTTTTGACAGAAAACAGAGCTGTTTTTTGCAAAGTGCCTACCTGTAGATTTTGGCCTCTAGCTCAGCCGGCACCTGGGGAAACCTACCAAACCTGTGCATTTTTGAAAACTAGAGACCTAGGGGAATCCAAGATGGGGTGACTTGTGGGGCTCTGACCAGGTTCTGTTACCCAGAATCCTTTGCAAACCGCAAAATTTTGCTAAAAAAAACATGTTCCTCACATTATGGTGACAGCAAGTTCTGCAATCTGAGAGGAGCCACAAATTTCCTTCCACCCAGCGTTCCCCCAAGTCTCCCGATAAAAATGATACCTCACTTGTGTGGGTAGGCCTAGCGCCCGCGACAGGAAATGCCCCAAAGCGCAACGTGGACACATCCCATTTTTTGACAGAAAATAGAGCTGTTTTTTGCAAAGTGCCTACCTGTAGATTTTGGCCTCTAGCTCAGCCGGCACCTAGGGAAACCTACCAAGCCTGTGCAATTTTGAAAACTAGAGACCTAGGGGAATCCAAGATGGGGTGACTTGTGGGGCTCTGACCAGGTTCTGTTACCCAGAATCCTTTGCAAACCTCAAAATTTGGCTAAAAAAACACATGTTCCTCACATTATGGTGACAGAAAGTTCTGGAATCTGAGAGGAGCCACAAATTTCCTTCCACCCAGCGTTCCCCCAAGTCTCCTGATAAAAATGATACCTCACTTGTGTGGGTAGGCCTAGCGCCCGCGACAGGAAATGCCCCAAAGCGCAACGTGGACACATCCCATTTTTTGAACGAAAACAGAGGTGTTTTTTGCAAAGTGCCTACCTGTAGATTTTGGCCTCCAGCTCAGCCGGAACCTAGGGAAACCTATCAAACCTGTGCATTTTTTAAAACTAGAGACCTAGGGGAATCCAAGATGGGGTGACCTGTGGGGCTCTGACCAGGTTCTGTTACCCAGAATCCTTTGCAAACCTCAAAATTTGGCTAAAAAAACACATGTTCCTCACATTATGGTGACAGAAAGTTCTGGAATCTGAGAGGAGCCACACATTTCCTTCCACCCAGCGTTCCCCCAAGTCTCCTGATAAAAATGATACCTCACTTGTGTGGGTAGGCCTAGCGCCCGCGACAGGAAATGCCCCAAAGCGCAACGTGGACACATCCCATTTTTTGAAAGAAAACAGAGCTGTTTTTTGCAAAGTGCCTACCTGTAGATTTTGGCCTCTAGCTCAGCCGGCACCTAGGGAAACCTACCAAATCTGTGCATTTTTGAAAACTAGAGACCTAGGGGAATCCAAGATGGGGTGACTTCTGGGGCTCTGACCAGGTTCTGTTACCCAGAATCCTTTGCAAACCTCAAAATCTGGCTGAAAAAACACATTTTCCTCACATTATGGTGACAGAAAGTTCTGAAATCTGAGAGGAGCCACGAATTTTCTTCCACCCAGCGTTCCCCCAAGTCTTCCGATAAAAATGATACCTCACTTGTGTGGGTAGGCCTAGCGCCCGCAACAGGAAATGCCCCAAAGCGCAACGTGGACACATCCCATTTTTTGAAAGAAAACAGAGCTGTTTTTTGCAAAGTGCCTACCTGTAGATTTTGTCCTCTAGCTCAGCCGGCACCTAGGGAAACCTACCAAACCTGTGCATTTTTTAAAACTAGAGACCTAGGGGAATCCAAGATGGGGTGACCTGTGGGGCTCTGACCAGGTTCTGTTACCCAGAATCCTTTGCAAACCTCAAAATTTGGCTAAAAAAACACATGTTCCTCACATTATGGTGACAGAAAGTTCTGGAATCTGAGAGGAGCCACACATTTCCTTCCACCCAGCGTTCCCCCAAGTCTCCTGATAAAAATACCTCACTTGTGTGGGTAGGCCTAGCGCCCGCGACAGGAAATGCCCCAAAGCGCAACGTGGACACATCCCATTTTTTGAAAGAAAACAGAGCTGTTTTTTGCAAAGTGCCTACCTGTAGATTTTGGCCTCTAGCTCAGCCGGCACCTAGGGAAACCTACCAAATCTGTGCATTTTTGAAAACTAGAGACCTAGGGGAATCCAAGATGGGGTGACTTCTGGGGCTCTGACCAGGTTCTGTTACCCAGAATCCTTTGCAAACCTCAAAATCTGGCTAAAAAAACACATTTTCCTCACATTATGGTGACAGAAAGTTCTGAAATCTGAGAGGAGCCACAAATTTTCTTCCACCCAGCGTTCCCCCAAGTCTTCCGATAAAAATGATAACTCACTTGTGTGGGTAGGCCTAGCGCCCGCAACAGGGAATGCCCCAAAGCGCAACGTGGACACATCCCATTTTTTGAAAGAAAACAGAGCTGTTTTTTGCAAAGTGCCTACCTGTAGATTTTGTCCTCTAGCTCAGCCGGCACCTAGGGAAACCTACCAAACCTCTGCATTTTTGAAAACTAGAGACCTAGGGGAATCCAAGATGGGGTAACTTGTGGGGCTCTGACCAGGTTCTGTTACCCAGAATCCTTTGCAAACCTCAAAATTTGGCTAAAAAAACACATTATGGTGACAGAAAGTTCTGCAATCTGAGAGGAGGCACAAATTTCCTTCCACCCAGCGTTCCCCCAAGTCTCCCGATAAAAATGATACCTCACTTGTGTGGGTAGGCCTAGCGCCCGCGACAGGAAATGCCCCAAAGCGCAACGTGGATACATCCCATTTTTTGACAGAAAACAGAGCTGTTTTTTGCAAAGTGCCTACCTGTAGATTTTGGCCTCTAGCTCAGCCGGCACCTGGGGAAACCTACCAAACCTGTGCATTTTTGAAAACTAGAGACCTAGGGGAATCCAAGATGGGGTGACTTGTGGGGCTCTGACCAGGTTCTGTTACCCAGAATCCTTTGCAAACCGCAAAATTTTGCTAAAAAAAACATGTTCCTCACATTATGGTGACAGCAAGTTCTGCAATCTGAGAGGAGCCACAAATTTCCTTCCACCCAGCGTTCCCCCAAGTCTCCCGATAAAAATGATACCTCACTTGTGTGGGTAGGCCTAGCGCCCGCGACAGGAAATGCCCCAAAGCGCAACGTGGATACATCCCATTTTTTGACAGAAAATAGAGCTCTTTTTTGCAAAGTGCCTACCTGTAGATTTTGGCCTCTAGCTCAGCCGGCACCTAGGGAAACCTACCAAGCCTGTGCAATTTTGAAAACTAGAGACCTAGGGGAATCCAAGATGGGGTGACTTGTGGGGCTCTGACCAGGTTCTGTTACCCAGAATCCTTTGCAAACCTCAAAATTTGGCTAAAAAAACACATGTTCCTCACATTATGGTGACAGAAAGTTCTGGAATCTGAGAGGAGCCACAAATTTCCTTCCACCCAGCGTTCCCCCAAGTCTCCTGATAAAAATGATACCTCACTTGTGTGGGTAGGCCTAGCGCCCGCGACAGGAAATGCCCCAAAGCGCAACGTGGACACATCCCATTTTTTGAACGAAAACAGAGGTGTTTTTTGCAAAGTGCCTACCTGTAGATTTTGGCCTCCAGCTCAGCCGGAACCTAGGGAAACCTATCAAACCTGTGCATTTTTTAAAACTAGAGACCTAGGGGAATCCAAGATGGGGTGACCTGTGGGGCTCTGACCAGGTTCTGTTACCCAGAATCCTTTGCAAACCTAAAAATTTGGCTAAAAAAACACATGTTCCTCACATTATGGTGACAGAAAGTTCTGGAATCTGAGAGGAGCCACACATTTCCTTCCACCCAGCGTTCCCCCAAGTCTCCTGATAAAAATGATACCTCACTTGTGTGGGTAGGCCTAGCGCCCGCGACAGGAAATGCCCCAAAGCGCAACGTGGACACATCCCATTTTTTGAAAGAAAACAGAGCTGTTTTTTGCAAAGTGCCTACCTGTAGATTTTGGCCTCTAGCTCAGCCGGCACCTAGGGAAACCTACCAAATCTGTGCATTTTTGAAAACTAGAGACCTAGGGGAATCCAAGATGGGGTGACTTCTGGGGCTCTGACCAGGTTCTGTTACCCAGAATCCTTTGCAAACCTCAAAATCTGGCTGAAAAAACACATTTTCCTCACATTATGGTGACAGAAAGTTCTGAAATCTGAGAGGAGCCACGAATTTTCTTCCACCCAGCGTTCCCCCAAGTCTTCCGATAAAAATGATACCTCACTTGTGTGGGTAGGCCTAGCGCCCGCAACAGGAAATGCCCCAAAGCGCAACGTGGACACATCCCATTTTTTGAAAGAAAACAGAGCTGTTTTTTGCAAAGTGCCTACCTGTAGATTTTGTCCTCTAGCTCAGCCGGCACCTAGGGAAACCTACCAAACCTGTGCATTTTTTAAAACTAGAGACCTAGGGGAATCCAAGATGGGGTGACCTGTGGGGCTCTGACCAGGTTCTGTTACCCAGAATCCTTTGCAAACCTCAAAATTTGGCTAAAAAAACACATGTTCCTCACATTATGGTGACAGAAAGTTCTGGAATCTGAGAGGAGCCACACATTTCCTTCCACCCAGCGTTCCCCCAAGTCTCCTGATAAAAATACCTCACTTGTGTGGGTAGGCCTAGCGCCCGCGACAGGAAATGCCCCAAAGCGCAACGTGGACACATCCCATTTTTTGAAAGAAAACAGAGATGTTTTTTGCAAAGTGCCTACCTGTAGATTTTGGCCTCTAGCTCAGCCGGCACCTAGGGAAACCTACCAAATCTGTGCATTTTTGAAAACTAGAGACCTAGGGGAATCCAAGATGGGGTGACTTCTGGGGCTCTGACCAGGTTCTGTTACCCAGAATCCTTTGCAAACCTCAAAATCTGGCTAAAAAAACACATTTTCCTCACATTATGGTGACAGAAAGTTCTGAAATCTGAGAGGAGCCACAAATTTTCTTCCACCCAGCGTTCCCCCAAGTCTTCCGATAAAAATGATAACTCACTTGTGTGGGTAGGCCTAGCGCCCGCAACAGGAAATGCCCCTAAGCGCAACGTGGACACATCCCATTTTTTGAAAGAAAACAGAGCTGTTTTTTGCAAAGTGCCTACCTGTAGATTTTGTCCTCTAGCTCAGCCGGCACCTAGGGAAACCTACCAAACCTCTGCATTTTTGAAAACTAGAGACCTAGGGGAATCCAAGATGGGGTAACTTGTGGGGCTCTGACCAGGTTCTGTTACCCAGAATCCTTTGCAAACCTCAAAATTTGGCTAAAAAAACACATTATGGTGACAGAAAGTTCTGCAATCTGAGAGGAGGCACAAATTTCCTTCCACCCAGCGTTCCCCCAAGTCTCCCGATAAAAATGATACCTCACTTGTGTGGGTAGGCCTAGCGCCCGCGACAGGAAATGCCCCAAAGCGCAACGTGGATACATCCCATTTTTTGACAGAAAACAGAGCTGTTTTTTGCAAAGTGCCTACCTGTAGATTTTGGCCTCTAGCTCAGCCGGCACCTGGGGAAACCTACCAAACCTGTGCATTTTTGAAAACTAGAGACCTAGGGGAATCCAAGATGGGGTGACTTGTGGGGCTCTGACCAGGTTCTGTTACCCAGAATCCTTTGCAAACCGCAAAATTTTGCTAAAAAAAACATGTTCCTCACATTATGGTGACAGCAAGTTCTGCAATCTGAGAGGAGCCACAAATTTCCTTCCACCCAGCGTTCCCCCAAGTCTCCCGATAAAAATGATACCTCACTTGTGTGGGTAGGCCTAGCGCCCGCGACAGGAAATGCCCCAAAGCGCAACGTGGACACATCCCATTTTTTGACAGAAAATAGAGCTGTTTTTTGCAAAGTGCCTACCTGTAGATTTTGGCCTCTAGCTCAGCCGGCACCTAGGGAAACCTACCAAGCCTGTGCAATTTTGAAAACTAGAGACCTAGGGGAATCCAAGATGGGGTGACTTGTGGGGCTCTGACCAGGTTCTGTTACCCAGAATCCTTTGCAAACCTCAAAATTTGGCTAAAAAAACACATGTTCCTCACATTATGGTGACAGAAAGTTCTGGAATCTGAGAGGAGCCACAAATTTCCTTCCACCCAGCGTTCCCCCAAGTCTCCTGATAAAAATGATACCTCACTTGTGTGGGTAGGCCTAGCGCCCGCGACAGGAAATGCCCCAAAGCGCAACGTGGACACATCCCATTTTTTGAACGAAAACAGAGGTGTTTTTTGCAAAGTGCCTACCTGTAGATTTTGGCCTCCAGCTCAGCCGGAACCTAGGGAAACCTATCAAACCTGTGCATTTTTTAAAACTAGAGACCTAGGGGAATCCAAGATGGGGTGACCTGTGGGGCTCTGACCAGGTTCTGTTACCCAGAATCCTTTGCAAACCTCAAAATTTGGCTAAAAAAACACATGTTCCTCACATTATGGTGACAGAAAGTTCTGGAATCTGAGAGGAGCCACACATTTCCTTCCACCCAGCGTTCCCCCAAGTCTCCTGATAAAAATGATACCTCACTTGTGTGGGTAGGCCTAGCGCCCGCGACAGGAAATGCCCCAAAGCGCAACGTGGACACATCCCATTTTTTGAAAGAAAACAGAGCTGTTTTTTGCAAAGTGCCTACCTGTAGATTTTGGCCTCTAGCTCAGCCGGCACCTAGGGAAACCTACCAAATCTGTGCATTTTTGAAAACTAGAGACCTAGGGGAATCCAAGATGGGGTGACTTCTGGGGCTCTGACCAGGTTCTGTTACCCAGAATCCTTTGCAAACCTCAAAATCTGGCTGAAAAAACACATTTTCCTCACATTATGGTGACAGAAAGTTCTGAAATCTGAGAGGAGCCACAAATTTTCTTCCACCCAGCGTTCCCCCAAGTCTTCCGATAAAAATGATACCTCACTTGTGTGGGTAGGCCTAGCGCCCGCAACAGGAAATGCCCCAAAGCGCAACGTGGACACATCCCATTTTTTGAAAGAAAACAGAGCTGTTTTTTGCAAAGTGCCTACCTGTAGATTTTGTCCTCTAGCTCAGCCGGCACCTAGGGAAACCTACCAAACCTGTGCATTTTTTAAAACTAGAGACCTAGGGGAATCCAATATGGGGTGACCTGTGGGGCTCTGACCAGGTTCTGTTACCCAGAATCCTTTGCAAACCTCAAAATTTGGCTAAAAAAAACACATGTTCCTCACATTATGGTGACAGAAAGTTCTGGAATCTGAGAGGAGCCACACATTTCCTTCCACCCAGCGTTCCCCCAAGTCTCCTGATAAAAATGATACCTCACTTGTGTGGGTAGGCCTAGCGCCCGCGACAGGAAATGCCCCAAAGCGCAACGTGGACACATCCCATTTTTTGAAAGAAAACAGAGCTGTTTTTTGCAAAGTGCCTACCTGTAGATTTTGGCCTCTAGCTCAGCCGGCACCTAGGGAAACCTACCAAATCTGTGCATTTTTGAAAACTAGAGACCTAGGGGAATCCAAGATGGGGTGACTTCTGGGGCTCTGACCAGGTTCTGTTACCCAGAATCCTTTGCAAACCTCAAAATCTGGCTAAAAAAACACATTTTCCTCACATTATGGTGACAGAAAGTTCTGAAATCTGAGAGGAGCCACAAATTTTCTTCCACCCAGCGTTCCCCCAAGTCTTCCGATAAAAATGATAACTCACTTGTGTGGGTAGGCCTAGCGCCCGCAACAGGAAATGCCCCAAAGCGCAACGTGGACACATCCCATTTTTTGAAAGAAAACAGAGCTGTTTTTTGCAAAGTGCCTACCTGTAGATTTTGGCCTCTAGCTCAGCCGGCACCTAGGGAAACCTACCAAACCTCTGCATTTTTTAAAACTAGAGACCTAGGGGAATCCAAGATGGGGTAACTTGTGGGGCTCTGACCAGGTTCTGTTACCCAGAATCCTTTGCAAACCTCAACATTTGGCTAAAAAAACACATTATGGTGACAGAAAGTTCTGCAATCTGAGAGGAGGCACAAATTTCCTTCCACCCAGCGTTCCCCCAAGTCTCCCGATAAAAATGATACCTCACTTGTGTGGGTAGGCCTAGCGCCCGTGACAGGAAATGCCCCAAAGTGCAACGTGGACACATCCCATTTTTTGAAAGCAAACAGAGCTGTTTTTTGCAAAGTGCCTACCTGTAGATTTTGGCCTCTAGCTCAGCCGGCACCTAGGGAAACCTACCAAACCTGTGCATTTCTGAAAACTAGAGACCTAGGGGAATCCAAGATGGGGTAACTTGTGGGGCTCTGACCAGGTTCTGTTACCCAGAATCCTTTGCAAACCTCAAAATTTGGCTAACAAAACACATTTTCCTCACATTTTGGTGACAGAAAGTTCTGGAATATGTGAGGAGCCACAAATTTACTTCCACCCAGCGTTCCCCCAAGTCTCCCGATAAAAATGATACCTCACTTGTGTGGGTAGGCCTAGCTCCCGCGACAGGAAATGCCCCAAAGCGCAACGTGGACACATCCCATTTTTTGAAAGAAAACAGAGGTGTTTTTTGCAAAGTGCCTACCTGTAGATTTTGGCCTCTAGCTCAGCCGGGACCTAGGGAAACCTACCAAACCTGTGCATTTTTGAAAACTAGAGAGCTAGGGGAATCCAAGATGGGGTGACTTGTGGGGCTCTGACCAGGTTCTGTTACCCAGAATCCTTTGCAAACCTCAAAATTTTGCTAAAAAAACACATGTTCCTCACATTATGGTGACAGCAAGTTCTGCAATCTGAGAGGAGCCACAAATTTCCTTCCACCCAGCGTTCCCCCAAGTCTCCTGATAAAAATGATACCTCACTTGTGTGGGTAGGCCTAGCGCCCGCGACAGGAAATGCCCCAAAGCGCA
Source organism: Pleurodeles waltl (assembly GCF_031143425.1). NCBI lineage: Eukaryota > Metazoa > Chordata > Amphibia > Caudata > Salamandridae > Pleurodeles > Pleurodeles waltl. The sequence goes on along the minus strand of NC_090443.1, from coordinate 295,530,277 downwards.
ACGTGGACACATCCCATTTTTTGAACGAAAACAGAGGTGTTTTTTGCAAAGTGCCTACCTGTAGATTTTGGCCTCCAGCTCAGCCGGAACCTAGGGAAACCTATCAAACCTGTGCATTTTTGAAAACTAGAGACCTAGGGGAATCCAAGATGGGGTGACCTGTGGGGCTCTGACCAGGTTCTGTTACCCAGAATCCTTTGCAAACCTCAAAATTTGGCTAAAAAAACACATGTTCCTCACATTATGGTGACAGAAAGTTCTGGAATCTGAGAGGAGCCACACATTTCCTTCCACCCAGCGTTCCCCCAAGTCTCCTGATAAAAATGATACCTCACTTGTGTGGGTAGGCCTAGCGCCCGCGACAGGAAATGCCCCAAAGCGCAACGTGGACACATCCCATTTTTTGAAAGAAAACAGAGCTGTTTTTTGCAAAGTGCCTACCTGTAGATTTTGGCCTCTAGCTCAGCCGGCACCTAGGGAAACCTACCAAATCTGTGCATTTTTGAAAACTAGAGACCTAGGGGAATCCAAGATGGGGTGACTTCTGGGGCTCTGACCAGGTTCTGTTACCCAGAATCCTTTGCAAACCTCAAAATCTGGCTGAAAAAACACATTTTCCTCACATTATGGTGACAGAAAGTTCTGAAATCTGAGAGGAGCCACAAATTTTCTTCCACCCAGCGTTCCCCCAAGTCTTCCGATAAAAATGATACCTCACTTGTGTGGGTAGGCCTAGCGCCCGCAACAGGAAATGCCCCAAAGCGCAACGTGGACACATCCCATTTTTTGAAAGAAAACAGAGCTGTTTTTTGCAAAGTGCCTACCTGTAGATTTTGTCCTCTAGCTCAGCCGGCACCTAGGAAACCTACCAAACCTGTGCATTTTTTAAAACTAGAGACCTAGGGGAATCCAAGATGGGGTGACCTGTGGGGCTCCGACCAGGTTCTGTTACCCAGAATCCTTTGCAAACCTCAAAATTTGGCTAAAAAAACACATGTTCCTCACATTATGGTGACAGAAAGTTCTGGAATCTGAGAGGAGCCACACATTTCCTTCCACCCAGCGTTCCCCCAAGTCTCCTGATAAAAATGATACCTCACTTGTGTGGGTAGGCCTAGCGCCTGCGACAGGAAATGCCCCAAAGCGCAACGTGGACACATCCCATTTTTTGAAAGAAAACAGAGCTGTTTTTTGCAAAGTGCCTACCTGTAGATTTTGGCCTCTAGCTCAGCCGGCACCTAGGGAAACCTACCAAATCTGTGCATTTTTGAAAACTAGAGACCTAGGGGAATCCAAGATGGGGTGACTTCTGGGGCTCTGACCAGGTTCTGTTACCCAGAATCCTTTGCAAACCTCAAAATCTGGCTAAAAAAACACATTTTCCTCACATTATGGTGACAGAAAGTTCTGAAATCTGAGAGGAGCCACAAATTTTCTTCCACCCAGCGTTCCCCCAAGTCTTCCGATAAAAATGATACCTCACTTGTGTGGGTAGGCCTAGCGCCCGCAACAGGAAATGCCCCAAAGCGCAACGTGGACACATCCCATTTTTTGAAAGAAAACAGAGCTGTTTTTTGCAAAGTGCCTACCTGTAGATTTTGTCCTCTAGCTCAGCCGGCACTTAGGGAAACCTACCAAACCTGTGCATTTTTTAAAACTAGAGACCTAGGGGAATCCAAGATGGGGTGACCTGTGGGGCTCTGACCAGGTTCTGTTACCCAGAATCCTTTGCAAACCTCAAAATTTGGCTAAAAAAACACATGTTCCTCACATTATGGTGACAGAAAGTTCTGGAATCTGAGAGGAGCCACACATTTCCTTCCACCCAGCGTTCCCCCAAGTCTCCTGATAAAAATGATACCTCACTTGTGTGGGTAGGCCTAGCGCCCGCGACAGGAAATGCCCCAAAGCGCAACGTGGACACATCCCATTTTTTGAAAGAAAACAGAGCTGTTTTTTGCAAAGTGCCTACCTGTAGATTTTGGCCTCTAGCTCAGCCGGCACCTAGGGAAACCTACCAAATCTGTGCATTTTTGAAAACTAGAGACCTAGGGGAATCCAAGATGGGGTGACTTCTGGGGCTCTGACCAGGTTCTGTTACCCAGAATCCTTTGCAAACCTCAAAATCTGGCTAAAAAAACACATTTTCCTCACATTATGGTGACAGAAAGTTCTGCAATCTGAGAGGAGCCACAAATTTTCTTCCACCCAGCGTTCCCCCAAGTCTTCCGATAAAAATGATAACTCACTTGTGTGGGTAGGCCTAGCGCCCGCAACAGGAAATGCCCCAAAGCGCAAGGTGGACACATCCCATTTTTTGAAAGAAAACAGAGCTGTTTTTTGCAAAGTGCCTACCTGTAGATTTTGTCCTCTAGCTCAGCCGGCACTTAGGGAAACCTACCAAACCTCTGCATTTTTGAAAACTAGAGACCTAGGGGAATCCAAGATGGGGTAACTTGTGGGGCTCTGACCAGGTTCTGTTACCCAGAATCCTTTGCAAACCTCAAAATTTGGCTAAAAAAACACATTATGGTGACAGAAAGTTCTGCAATCTGAGAGGAGGCACAAATTTCCTTCCACCCAGCGTTCCCCCAAGTCTCCCGATAAAAATGATACCTCACTTGTGTGGGTAGGCCTAGCGCCCGTGACAGGAAATGCCCCAAAGTGCAACGTGGACACATCCCATTTTTTTAAAGAAAACAGAGCTGTTTTTTGCAAAGTGCCTACCTGTAGATTTTGGCCTCTAGCTCAGCCGGCACCTAGGGAAACCTTCCAAACCTGTGCATTTCTGAAAACTAGAGACCTAGGGGAATCCAAGATGGGGTAACTTGTGGGGCTCTGACCAGGTTCTGTTACCCAGAATCCTTTGCAAACCTCAAAATTTGGCTAAAAAAACACATGTTCCTCACATTATGGTGACAGAAAGTTCTGCAATCTGTGAGGAGCCACAAATTTACTTCCACCCAGCGTTCCCCTAAGTCTCCCGATAAAAATGATACCTCACTTGTGTGGGTAGGCCTAGCTCCCGCGACAGGAAATGCCCCAAAGCGCAACGTGGACACATCCCATTTTTTGAAAGAAAACAGAGCTGTTTTTTGCAAAGTGCCTACCTGTAGATTTTGTCCTCTAGCTCAGCCGGCACTTAGGGAAACCTACCAAACCTGTGCATTTTTTAAAACTAGAGACCTAGGGGAATCCAAGATGGGGTGACCTGTGGGGCTCTGACCAGGTTCTGTTACCCAGAATCCTTTGCAAACCTCAAAATTTGGCTAAAAAAACACATGTTCCTCACATTATGGTGACAGAAAGTTCTGGAATCTGAGAGGAGCCACACATTTCCTTCCACCCAGCGTTCCCCCAAGTCTCCTGATAAAAATGATACCTCACTTGTGTGGGTAGGCATAGCGCCCGCGACAGGAAATGCCCCAAAGCGCAACGTGGACACATCCCATTTTTTGAAAGAAAACAGCTGTTTTTTGGAAAGTGCCTACCTGTAGATTTTGGCCTCCAGCTCAGCCGGAACCTAGGGAAACCTATCAAACCTGTGCATTTTTGAAAACTAGAGACCTAGGGGAATCCAAAATGGGGTGACCTGTGGGGCTCTGACCAGGTTCTGTTACCCAGAATCCTTTGCAAACCTCAAAATTTGGCTAAAAAAACACATGTTCCTCACATTATGGTGACAGAAAGTTCTGGAATCTGAGAGGAACCACACATTTCCTTCCACCCAGCGTTCCCCCAAGTCTCCTGATAAAAATGATACCTCACTTGTGTGGGTAGGCATAGCGCCCGCGACAGGAAATGCCCCAAAGCGCAACGTGGACACATCCCATTTTTTGAAAGAAAACAGAGCTGTTTTTTGGAAAGTGCCTACCTGTAGATTTTGGCCTCCAGCTCAGCCGGAACCTAGGGAAACCTATCAAACCTGTGCATTTTTGAAAACTAGAGACCTAGGGGAATCCAAGATGGGGTGACCTGTGGGGCTCTGACCAGGTTCTGTTACCCAGAATCCTTTGCAAACCTCAAAATTTGGCTAAAAAAACACATGTTCCTCACATTATGGTGACAGAAAGTTCTGGAATCTGAGAGGAGCCACACATTTCCTTCCACCCAGCGTTCCCCCAAGTCTCCCGATAAAAATGATACCTCACTTGTGTGGGTAGGCGTAGCGCCCGCGACAGGAAATGCCCCAAAGCGCAACGTGGACACATCCCATTTTTTGACAGAAAATAGAGCTGTTTTTTGTAAAGTGCCCACCTGTAGATTTTGGCCTCTAGCTCAGCCGGCACCTAGGGAAACCTACCAAACCTCTGCATTTTTTTAAACTAGAGACCTAGGGGAATCCAAGATGGGGTAACTTGTGGGGCTCTGACCAGGTTCTGTTACCCAGAATCCTTTGCAAACCTCAAAATTTGGCTAAAAAAACACATTTTCCTCACATTATGGTGACAGAAAGTTCTGGAATCTGAGAGGAGGCACAAATTTCCTTCCACCCAGCGTTCCCCCAAGTCTCCCGATAAAAATGATACCTCACTTGTGTGGGTAGGCGTAGCGCCCACGACAGGAAATGCCCCAAAGCGCAACGTGGACACATCCCATTTTTTTAAAGAAAACAGCTGTTTTTTGCAAAGTGCCTACCTGTAGATTTTGGCCTCTAGCTCAGCCGGAACCTAGGGAAACCTATCAAACCTGTGCATTTTTGAAAACTAGAGACCTAGGGGAATCCAAGATGGGGTGACTTGTGGGGCTCTGACCAGGTTCTGTTACCCAGAATCCTTTGCAAACCTCAAAATTTGGCTAAAAAAACACATGTTCCTCACATTATGGTGACAGAAAGTTCTGGAATCTGAGAGGAGCCACAAATTTCCTTCCACCCAGCGTTCCCCCAAGTCTCCTGATAAAAATGATACCTCACTTGTGTGGGTAGGCCTAGCGCCCGCGACAAGAAATGCCCCAAAGCGCAACGTGGACACATCCCATTTTTTGAACGAAAACAGAGGTGTTTTTTGCAAAGTGCCTACCTGTAGATTTTGGCCTCCAGCTCAGCCGGAACCTAGGGAAACCTATCAAACCTGTGCATTTTTGAAAACTAGAGACCTAGGGGAATCCAAAATGGGGTGACCTGTGGGGCTCTGACCAGGTTCTGTTACCCAGAATCCTTTGCAAACCTCAAAATTTGGCTAAAAAAACACATGTTCCTCACATTATGGTGACAGAAAGTTCTGGAATCTGAGAGGAGCCACACATTTCCTTCCACCCAGCGTTCCCCCAAGTCTCCCGATAAAAATGATACCTCACTTGTGTGGGTAGGCATAGCGCCCGCGACAGGAAATGCCCCAAAGCGCAACGTGGACACATCCCATTTTTTGAAAGAAAACAGAGCTGTTTTTTGGAAAGTGCCTACCTGTAGATTTTGGCCTCCAGCTCAGCCGGAACCTAGGGAAACCTATCAAACCTGTGCATTTTTGAAAACTAGAGACCTAGGGGAATCCAAGATGGGGTGACCTGTGGGGCTCTGACCAGGTTCTGTTACCCAGAATCCTTTGCAAACCTCAAAATTTGGCTAAAAAAACACATGTTCCTCACATTATGGTGACAGAAAGTTCTGGAATCTGAGAGGAGCCACACATTTCCTTCCACCCAGCGTTCCCCCAAGTCTCCCGATAAAAATGATACCTCACTTGTGTGGGTAGGCCTAGCGCCCGCGACAGGAAATGCCCCAAAGCGCAACGTGGACACATCCCATTTTTTGACAGAAAATAGAGCTGTTTTTTGTAAAGTGCCCACCTGTAGATTTTGGCCTCTAGCTCAGCCGGCACCTAGGGAAACCTACCAAACCTCTGCATTTTTTAAAACTAGAGACCTAGGGGAATCCAAGATGGGGTAACTTGTGGGGCTCTGACCAGGTTCTGTTACCCAGAATCCTTTGCAAACCTCAAAATTTGGCTAAAAAAACACATTTTCCTCACATTATGGTGACAGAAAGTTCTGGAATCTGAGAGGAGGCACAAATTTCCTTCCACCCAGCGTTCCCCCAAGTCTCCCGATAAAAATGATACCTCACTTGTGTGGGTAGGCCTAGCGCCCACGACAGGAAATGCCCCAAAGCGCAACGTGGACACATCCCATTTTTTTAAAGAAAACAGCTGTTTTTTGCAAAGTGCCTACCTGTAGATTTTGGCCTCTAGCTCAGCCGGAACCTAGGGAAACCTATCAAACCTGTGCATTTTTGAAAACTAGAGACCTAGGGGAATCCAAGATGGGGTGACTTGTGGGGCTCTGACCAGGTTCTGTTACCCAGAATCCTTTGCAAACCTCAAAATTTGGCTAAAAAAACACATGTTCCTCACATTATGGTGACAGAAAGTTCTGGAATCTGAGAGGAGCCACAAATTTCCTTCCACCCAGCGTTCCCCCAAGTCTCCTGATAAAAATGATACCTCACTTGTGTGGGTAGGCCTAGCGCCCGCGACAGGAAATGCCCCAAAGCGCAACGTGGACACATCCCATTTTTTGAACGAAAACAGAGGTGTTTTTTGCAAAGTGCCTACCTGTAGATTTTGGCCTCCAGCTCAGCCGGAACCTAGGGAAACCTATCAAACCTGTGCATTTTTGAAAACTAGAGACCTAGGGGAATCCAAGATGGGGTGACCTGTGGGGCTCTGACCAGGTTCTGTTACCCAGAATCCTTTGCAAACCTCAAAATTTGGCTAAAAAAACACATGTTCCTCACATTATGGTGACAGAAAGTTCTGGAATCTGAGAGGAGCCACACATTTCCTTCCACCCAGCGTTCCCCCAAGTCTCCTGATAAAAATGATACCTCACTTGTGTGGGTAGGCCTAGCGCCCGCGACAGGAAATGCCCCAAAGCGCAACGTGGACACATCCCATTTTTTGAAAGAAAACAGAGCTGTTTTTTGGAAAGTGCCTACCTGTAGATTTTGGCCTCCAGCTCAGCCGGAACCTAGGGAAACCTATCAAACCTGTGCATTTTTGAAAACTAGAGACCTAGGGGAATCCAAAATGGGGTGACCTGTGGGGCTCTGACCAGGTTCTGTTACCCAGAATCCTTTGCAAACCTCAAAATTTGGCTAAAAAAACACATGTTCCTCACATTATGGTGACAGAAAGTTCTGGAATCTGAGAGGAGCCACACATTTCCTTCCACCCAGCGTTCCCCCAAGTCTCCTGATAAAAATGATACCTCACTTGTGTGGGTAGGCATAGCGCCCGCGACAGGAAATGCCCCAAAGCGCAACGTGGACACATCCCATTTTTTGAAAGAAAACAGAGCTGTTTTTTGGAAAGTGCCTACCTGTAGATTTTGGCCTCCAGCTCAGCCGGAACCTAGGGAAACCTATCAAACCTGTGCATTTTTGAAAACTAGAGACCTAGGGGAATCCAAGATGGGGTGACCTGTGGGGCTCTGACCAGGTTCTGTTACCCAGAATCCTTTGCAAACCTCAAAATTTGGCTAAAAAAAACACATGTTCCTCACATTATGGTGACAGAAAGTTCTGGAATCTGAGAGGAGCCACACATTTCCTTCCACCCAGCGTTCCCCCAAGTCTCCCGATAAAAATGATACCTCACTTGTGTGGGTAGGCGTAGCGCCCGCGACAGGAAATGCCCCAAAGCGCAACGTGGACACATCCCATTTTTTGACAGAAAATAGAGCTGTTTTTTGTAAAGTGCCCACCTGTAGATTTTGGCCTCTAGCTCAGCCGGCACCTAGGGAAACCTACCAAACCTCTGCATTTTTTAAAACTAGAGACCTAGGGGAATCCAAGATGGGGTAACTTGTGGGGCTCTGACCAGGTTCTGTTACCCAGAATCCTTTGCAAACCTCAAAATTTGGCTAAAAAAACACATTTTCCTCACATTATGGTGACAGAAAGTTCTGGAATCTGAGAGGAGGCACAAATTTCCTTCCACCCAGCGTTCCCCCAAGTCTCCCGATAAAAATGATACCTCACTTGTGTGGGTAGGCCTAGCGCCCACGACAGGAAATGCCCCAAAGCGCAACGTGGACACATCCCATTTTTTTAAAGAAAACAGCTGTTTTTTGCAAAGTGCCTACCTGTAGATTTTGGCCTCTAGCTCAGCCGGAACCTAGGGAAACCTATCAAACCTGTGCATTTTTGAAAACTAGAGACCTAGGGGAATCCAAGATGGGGTGACTTGTGGGGCTCTGACCAGGTTCTGTTACCCAGAATCCTTTGCAAACCTCAAAATTTGGCTAAAAAAACACATGTTCCTCACATTATGGTGACAGAAAGTTCTGGAATCTGAGAGGAGCCACACATTTCCTTCCACCCAGCGTTCCCCCAAGTCTCCTGATAAAAATGATACCTCACTTGTGTGGGTAGGCATAGCGCCCGCGACAGGAAATGCCCCAAAGCGCAACGTGGACACATCCCATTTTTTGACAGAAAATAGAGCTGTTTTTTGTAAAGTGCCCACCTGTAGATTTTGGCCTCCAGCTCAGCCGGAACCTAGGGAAGCCTATCAAACCTGTGCATTTTTGAAAACTAGAGACCTAGGGGAATCCAAGATGGGGTGACTTGTGGGGCTCTGACCAGGTTCTGTTACCCAGAATCCTTTGCAAACCTCAAAATTTGGCTAAAAAAACACATGTTCCTCACATTATGGTGACAGAAAGTTCTGGAATCTGAGAGGAGCCACACATTTCCTTCCACCCAGCGTTCCCCCAAGTCTCCTGATAAAAATGATACCTCACTTGTGTGGGTAGGCCTAGCGCCCGCGACAGGAAATGCCCCAAAGCGCAACGTGGACACATCCCATTTTTTGACAGAAAATAGAGCTGTTTTTTGTAAAGTGCCCACCTGTAGATTTTGGCCTCCAGCTCAGCCGGAACCTAGGGAAGCCTATCAAACCTGTGCATTTTTGAAAACTAGAGACCTAGGGGAATCCAAGATGGGGTGACCTGTGGGGCTCTGACCAGGTTCTGTTACCCAGAATCCTTTGCAAACCTCAAAATTTGGCTAAAAAAACACATGTTCCTCACATTATGGTGACAGAAAGTTCTGGAATCTGAGAGGAGCCACACATTTCCTTCCACCCAGCGTTCCCCCAAGTCTCCTGATAAAAATGATACCTCACTTGTGTGGGTAGGCATAGCGCCCGCGACAGGAAATGCCCCAAAGCGCAACGTGGACACATCCCATTTTTTGAAAGAAAACAGAGCTGTTTTTTGGAAAGTGCCTACCTGTAGATTTTGGCCTCCAGCTCAGCCGGAACCTAGGGAAACCTATCAAACCTGTGCATTTTTGAAAACTAGAGACCTAGGGGAATCCAAGATGGGGTGACCTGTGGGGCTCTGACCAGGTTCTGTTACCCAGAATCCTTTGCAAACCTCAAAATTTGGCTAAAAAAACACATGTTCCTCACATTATGGTGACAGAAAGTTCTGGAATCTGAGAGGAGCCACACATTTCCTTCCACCCAGCGTTCCCCCAAGTCTCCCGATAAAAATGATACCTCACTTGTGTGGGTAGGCCTAGCGCCCGCTACAGGAAATGCCCCAAAGCGCAACGTGGACACATCCCATTTTTTGACAGAAAATAGAGCTGTTTTTTGTAAAGTGCCTACCTGTAGATTTTGGCCTCTAGCTCAGCCGGCACCTAGGGAAACCTACCAAGCCTGTGCAATTTTGAAAACTAGAGACCTAGGGGAATCCAAGATGGGGTGACTTGTGGGGCTCTGACCAGATTCTGTTACCCAGAATCCTTTGCAAACCTCAAAATTTGGCTAAAAAAACACATTTTCCTCACATTATGGTGACAGAAAGTTCTGGAATCTGAGAGGAGGCACAAATTTCCTTCCAACCAGGGTTCCCCAAGTCACCCGATAAAAATGATACCTCACTTGTGTGGGTAGGCCTAGTGCCCGCGACAGGAAATGCCCCAAAGCGCAACGTGGACACATCCCATTTTTTGACAGAAAACAGAGTTGTTTTTTGCAAAGTGCCTACCTGTAGATTTTGGCCTCTAGCTCAGCCGGCATCTAGGGAAACCTACCAAACCTGTGCATTTTTTAAAACTAGAGACCTAGGGGAATCCAAGATGGGGTGACTTGTGGGGCTCTGACCAGGTTCTGTTAACCAGAATCCTTTGCAAATCTCAAAATTTGGCTAAAAAAAACACATGTTCCTCACATTATGGTGACAGAAAGTTCTGGAATCTGAGAGGAGCCACACATTTCCTTCCACCCAGCGTTCCCCCAAGTCTCGTGATAAAAATGATACCTCACTTGTGTGGGTAGGCCTAGCGCCCGCGACAGGAAATGCCCCAAAGCACAACGTGGACACATCCCATTTTTTGAAAGAAAACAGAGCTGTTTTTTGCAAAGTGCCTACCTGTAGATTTTGGCCTCTAGCTCAGCCGGCACCTAGGGAAACCTACCAAATCTGTGCATTTTTGAAAACTAGAGACCTAGGGGAATCCAAGATGGGGTGACTTCTGGGGCTCTGACCAGGTTCTGTTACCCAGAATCCTTTGCAAACCTCAAAATCTGGCTAAAAAAACACATTTTCCTCATATTATCGTGACAGAAAGTTCTGGAATCTGTGAGGAGCCACAAATTTACTTCCACCCAGCGTTCCCCCAAGTCTCCCGATAAAAATGATACCTCACTTGTGTGGGTAGGCCTAGCTCCCGCGACAGGAAATGCCCCAAAGCGCAACGTGGAGACATCCCATTTTTTTAAAGAAAACAGAGGTGTTTTTTTGCAAAGTGCCTACCTGTAGATTTTGGCCTCTAGCTCAGCCGGCACCTAGGGAAACCTACCAAACCTGTGCATTTTGGAAAACTAGAGACCTAGGGGAATCCAAGATGGGGTGACTTGTGGGGCTCTGACCAGGTTCTGTTACCCAGAATCCTCTGCAAACCTCAAGATTTGGCTAAAAAAAACACATTTTCCTCACATTATGGTGACAGAAAGTTCTGGAATCTGAGAGGAGGCACAAATTTCCTTCCACCCAGCGTTCCCCCAAGTCTCCCGATAAAAATGATACCTCACTTGGGTAGGTAGGCCTAGCGCCCGCGACAGGAAATGCCCCAAAGCGCAACATGGACACATCCCATTTTTTGACAGAAAACAAAGCTGTTTTTTGCAAAGTGCCTACCTGTAGATTTTGGCCTCTAGCTCATCCGGGACCTAGGGAAACCTACCAAACCTGTGCATTTTTGAAAACTAGAGACCTAGGGGAATCCAAGATGGGGTGACTTGTGGGGCTCTGACCAGGTTCTGTTACCCAGAATCCTTTGCAAACCTCAAAATTTTGCTAAAAAAACACATGTTCCTCACATTATGGTGACAGCAAGTTCTGCAATCTGAGAGCAGCCACAAATTTCCTTCCACCCAGCGTTCCCCCAAGTCTCCTGATAAAAATGATACCTCACTTGTGTCGGTAGGCCTAGCGCCCGCGACAGGAAATGCCCCAAAGCGCAACGTGGACACATCCCATTTTTTGACAGAAAATAGAGCTGTTTTTTTGCAAAGTGCCTACCTGTAGATTTTGGCCTCTAGCTCAGCCGGCACCTAGGGAAACCTACCAAGCCTGTGCAATTTTGAAAACTAGAGACCTAGGGGAATCCAAGATGGGGTGACTTGTGGGGCTCTGACCAGGTTCTGTTACCCAGAATCCTTTGCAAACCTCAAAATTGGCTAAAAAAAAACACATGTTCCTCACATTATGGTGACAGAAAGTTCTGGAATCTGAGAGGAGCCACAAATTTCCCTCCACCCAGCGTTCCCCCAAGTCTCCCGATAAAAATGATACCTCACTTGTGTGGGTAGGCCTAGCGCCCGCGACAGGAAATGCCCCAAAGCGCAACGTGGATACATCCCATTTTTTGACAGAAAATAGAGCTCTTTTTTGCAAAGTGCCTACCTGTAGATTTTGGCCTCTAGCTCAGCCGGGCACCTAGGGAAACCTACCAAGCCTGTGGAATTTTGAAAACTAGAGACCTAGGGGAATCCAAGATGGGGTGACTTGTGGGGCTCTGACCAGATTCTGTTACCCAGAATCCTTTGCAAACCTCAAAATTTGGCTAAAAAAACACATGTTCCTCACATTATGGTGACAGAAAGTTCTGGAATCTGAGAGGAGCCACAAATTTCCTTCCAGCCAGCGTTCCCCCAAGTCTCCCGATAAAATTGATACCTCACTTGTGTGCGTAGGCCTAGCGCCCGCGACAGGAAATGCCCCAGAGCGCAACGTTGATACATCCCATTTTTTGACAGAAAACAGAGCTGTTTTTTGCAAAGTGCCTACCTGTAGATTTTGGCCTCCAGCTCAGCCGGAACCTAGGGAAACCTATCAAACCTGTGCATTTTTGAAAACTAGAGACCTAGGGGAATCAAGATGGGGTGACTTGTGGGGCTCTGACCAGGTTCTGTTACTCAGAATCCTTTGCAAACCTCAGAATTTGGCTAAAAAAACACATTTTCCTCACATTATGGTGACAGAAAGTTCTGGAATCTGAGAGGAGGCACAAATTTCCTTCCACCCAGCGTTCCCCCAAGTCACCCGATAAAAATGATACCTCACTTGTGTGGGTAGGCCTAGTGCCCGCGACAGGAAATGCCCCAAAGCGCAACGTGGACACATCCCATTTTTTGACAGAAAACAGAGCTGTTTTTTGCAAAGTGCCTACCTGTAGATTTTGGCCTCTAGCTCAGCCGGCACCTAGGGAAACCTACCAAATCTGTGCATTTTTGAAAACTAGAGACCTAGGGGAATCCAAGATGGGGTGACTTCTGGGGCTCTGACCAGGTTCTGTTACCCAGAATCCTTTGCAAACCTCAAAATCTGGCTAAAAAAACACATTTTCCTCACATTATGGTGACAGAAAGTTCTGCAATCTGAGAGGAGCCACAAATTTCCTTCCACCCAGCGTTCCCCCAAGTCTCCCGATAAAAATGATACCTCACTTGTGTGGGTAGGCCTAGCGCCCGCGACAGGAAATGCCCCAAAGCGCAACGTGGATACATCCCATTTTTTGACAGAAAACAGAGCTGTTTTTTGCAAAGTGCCTACCTGTAGATTTTGGCCTCTAGCTCAGCCGGCACCTGGGGAAACCTACCAAACCTGTGCATTTTTGAAAACTAGAGACCTAGGGGAATCCAAGATGGGGTGACTTGTGGGGCTCTGACCAGGTTCTGTTACCCAGAATCCTTTGCAAACCTCAGAATTTGGCTAAAAAAACACATTTTCCTCACATTATGGTGACAGAAAGTTCTGGAATCTGAGAGGAGGCACAAATTTCCTTCCACCCAGCGTTCCCCCAAGTCACCCGATAAAAATGATACCTCACTTGTGTGGGTAGGCCTAGTGCCCGCGACAGGAAATGCCCCAAAGCGCAACGTGGACACATCCCATTTTTTGACAGAAAACAGAGCTGTTTTTTGCAAAGTGCCTACCTGTAGATTTTGGCCTCTAGCTCAGCCGGCACCTAGGGAAACCTACCAAATCTGTGCATTTTTGAAAACTAGAGACCTAGGGGAATCCAAGATGGGGTGACTTCTGGGGCTCTGACCAGGTTCTGTTACCCAGAATCCTTTGCAAACCTCAAAATCTGGCTAAAAAAACACATTTTCCTCACATTATGGTGACAGAAAGTTCTGCAATCTGAGAGGAGCCACAAATTTCCTTCCACCCAGCGTTCCCCCAAGTCTCCCGATAAAAATGATACCTCACTTGTGTGGGTAGGCCTAGCGCCCGCGACAGGAAATGCCCCAAAGCGCAACGTGGATACATCCCATTTTTTGACAGAAAACAGAGCTGTTTTTTGCAAAGTGCCTACCTGTAGATTTTGGCCTCTAGCTCAGCCGGCACCTGGGGAAACCTACCAAACCTGTGCATTTTTGAAAACTAGAGACCTAGGGGAATCCAAGATGGGGTGACTTGTGGGGCTCTGACCAGGTTCTGTTACCCAGAATCCTTTGCAAACCTCAAAATTTGGCTAAAAAAAACACATGTTCCTCACATTATGGTGACAGAAAGTTCTGGAATCTGAGAGGAGCCACAAATTTCCTTCCACCCAGCGTTCCCCCAAGTCTCCTGATAAAAATGATACCTCACTTGTGTGGGTAGGCCTAGCGCCCGCGACAGGAAATGCCCCAAAGCGCAACGTGGACACATCCCATTTTTTGAACGAAAACAGAGGTGTTTTTTGCAAAGTGCCTACCTGTAGATTTTGGCCTCCAGCTCAGCCGGAACCTAGGGAAACCTATCAAACCTGTGCATTTTTTGAAACTAGAGACCTAGGGGAATCCAAGATGGGGTGACCTGTGGGGCTCTGACCAGGTTCTGTTACCCAGAATCCTTTGCAAACCTCAAAATTTGGCTAAAAAAACACATGTTCCTCACATTATGGTGACAGAAAGTTCTGGAATCTGAGAGGAGCCACACATTTCCTTCCACCCAGCGTTCCCCCAAGTCTCCTGATAAAAATGATACCTCACTTGTGTGGGTAGGCCCAGCGCCCGCGACAGGAAATGCCCCAAAGCGCAACGTGGACACATCCCATTTTTTGAAAGAAAACAGAGCTGTTTTTTGCAAAGTGCCTACCTGTAGATTTTGGCCTCTAGCTCAGCCGGCACCTAGGGAAACCTACCAAATCTGTGCATTTTTGAAAACTAGAGACCTAGGGGAATCCAAGATGGGGTGACTTCTGGGGCTCTGACCAGGTTCTGTTAACCAGAATCCTTTGCAAATCTCAAAATTTGGCTAAAAAAAACACATGTTCCTCACATTATGGTGACAGAAAGTTCTGGAATCTGAGAGGAGCCACACATTTCCTTCCACCCAGCGTTCCCCCAAGTCTCGTGATAAAAATGATACCTCACTTGTGTGGGTAGGCCTAGCGCCCGCGACAGGAAATGCCCCAAAGCACAACATTTTTTGAAAGAAAACAGAGCTGTTTTTTGCAAAGTGCCTACCTGTAGATTTTGGCCTCTAGCTCAGCCGGCACCTAGGGAAACCTACCAAATCTGTGCATTTTTGAAAACTAGAGACCTAGGGGAATCCAAGATGGGGTGACTTCTGGGGCTCTGACCAGGTTCTGTTACCCAGAATCCTTTGCAAACCTCAAAATTTGGCTAAAAAAACACATGTTCCTCACATTATGGTGACAGAAAGTTCTGGAATCTGAGAGGAGCCACAAATTTCCTTCCAGCCAGCGTTCCCCCAAGTCTCCCGATAAAATTGATACCTCACTTGTGTGGGTAGGCCTAGCGCCCGCGACAGGAAATGCCCCAGAGCGCAACGTTGATACATCCCATTTTTTGACAGAAAACAGAGCTGTTTTTTGCAAAGTGCCTACCTGTAGATTTTGGCCTCCAGCTCAGCCGGAACCTAGGGAAACCTATCAAACCTGTGCATTTTTGAAAACTAGAGACCTAGGGGAATCCAAGATGGGTGACTTGTGGGGCTCTGACCAGGTTCTGTTACTCAGAATCCTTTGCAAACCTCAGAATTTGGCTAAAAAAACACATTTTCCTCACATTATGGTGACAGAAAGTTCTGGAATCTGAGAGGAGGCACAAATTTCCTTCCACCCAGCGTTCCCCCAAGTCACCCGATAAAAATGATACCTCACTTGTGTGGGTAGGCCTAGTGCCCGCGACAGGAAATGCCCCAAAGCGCAACGTGGACACATCCCATTTTTTGACAGAAAACAGAGCTGTTTTTTGCAAAGTGCCTACCTGTAGATTTTGGCCTCTAGCTCAGCCGGCACCTAGGGAAACCTACCAAATCTGTGCATTTTTGAAAACTAGAGACCTAGGGGAATCCAAGATGGGGTGACTTCTGGGGCTCTGACCAGGTTCTGTTACCCAGAATCCTTTGCAAACCTCAAAATCTGGCTAAAAAAACACATTTTCCTCACATTATGGTGACAGAAAGTTCTGCAATCTGAGAGGAGCCACAAATTTCCTTCCACCCAGCGTTCCCCCAAGTCTCCCGATAAAAATGATACCTCACTTGTGTGGGTAGGCCTAGCGCCCGCGACAGGAAATGCCCCAAAGCGCAACGTGGATACATCCCATTTTTTGACAGAAAACAGAGCTGTTTTTTGCAAAGTGCCTACCTGTAGATTTTGGCCTCTAGCTCAGCCGGCACCTGGGGAAACCTACCAAACCTGTGCATTTTTGAAAACTAGAGACCTAGGGGAATCCAAGATGGGGTGACTTGTGGGGCTCTGACCAGGTTCTGTTACCCAGAATCCTTTGCAAACCGCAAAATTTTGCTAAAAAAAACATGTTCCTCACATTATGGTGACAGCAAGTTCTGCAATCTGAGAGGAGCCACAAATTTCCTTCCACCCAGCGTTCCCCCAAGTCTCCCGATAAAAATGATACCTCACTTGTGTGGGTAGGCCTAGCGCCCGCGACAGGAAATGCCCCAAAGCGCAACGTGGACACATCCCATTTTTTGACAGAAAATAGAGCTGTTTTTTGCAAAGTGCCTACCTGTAGATTTTGGCCTCTAGCTCAGCCGGCACCTAGGGAAACCTACCAAGCCTGTGCAATTTTGAAAACTAGAGACCTAGGGGAATCCAAGATGGGGTGACTTGTGGGGCTCTGACCAGGTTCTGTTACCCAGAATCCTTTGCAAACCTCAAAATTTGGCTAAAAAAACACATGTTCCTCACATTATGGTGACAGAAAGTTCTGGAATCTGAGAGGAGCCACAAATTTCCTTCCACCCAGCGTTCCCCCAAGTCTCCTGATAAAAATGATACCTCACTTGTGTGGGTAGGCCTAGCGCCCGCGACAGGAAATGCCCCAAAGCGCAACGTGGACACATCCCATTTTTTGAACGAAAACAGAGGTGTTTTTTGCAAAGTGCCTACCTGTAGATTTTGGCCTCCAGCTCAGCCGGAACCTAGGGAAACCTATCAAACCTGTGCATTTTTTAAAACTAGAGACCTAGGGGAATCCAAGATGGGGTGACCTGTGGGGCTCTGACCAGGTTCTGTTACCCAGAATCCTTTGCAAACCTCAAAATTTGGCTAAAAAAACACATGTTCCTCACATTATGGTGACAGAAAGTTCTGGAATCTGAGAGGAGCCACACATTTCCTTCCACCCAGCGTTCCCCCAAGTCTCCTGATAAAAATGATACCTCACTTGTGTGGGTAGGCCTAGCGCCCGCGACAGGAAATGCCCCAAAGCGCAACGTGGACACATCCCATTTTTTGAAAGAAAACAGAGCTGTTTTTTGCAAAGTGCCTACCTGTAGATTTTGGCCTCTAGCTCAGCCGGCACCTAGGGAAACCTACCAAATCTGTGCATTTTTGAAAACTAGAGACCTAGGGGAATCCAAGATGGGGTGACTTCTGGGGCTCTGACCAGGTTCTGTTACCCAGAATCCTTTGCAAACCTCAAAATCTGGCTGAAAAAACACATTTTCCTCACATTATGGTGACAGAAAGTTCTGAAATCTGAGAGGAGCCACGAATTTTCTTCCACCCAGCGTTCCCCCAAGTCTTCCGATAAAAATGATACCTCACTTGTGTGGGTAGGCCTAGCGCCCGCAACAGGAAATGCCCCAAAGCGCAACGTGGACACATCCCATTTTTTGAAAGAAAACAGAGCTGTTTTTTGCAAAGTGCCTACCTGTAGATTTTGTCCTCTAGCTCAGCCGGCACCTAGGGAAACCTACCAAACCTGTACATTTTTTAAAACTAGAGACCTAGGGGAATCCAAGATGGGGTGACCTGTGGGGCTCTGACCAGGTTCTGTTACCCAGAATCCTTTGCAAACCTCAAAATTTGGCTAAAAAAACACATGTTCCTCACATTATGGTGACAGAAAGTTCTGGAATCTGAGAGGAGCCACACATTTCCTTCCACCCAGCGTTCCCCCAAGTCTCCTGATAAAAATACCTCACTTGTGTGGGTAGGCCTAGCGCCCGCGACAGGAAATGCCCCAAAGCGCAACGTGGACACATCCCATTTTTTGAAAGAAAACAGAGCTGTTTTTTGCAAAGTGCCTACCTGTAGATTTTGGCCTCTAGCTCAGCCGGCACCTAGGGAAACCTACCAAATCTGTGCATTTTTGAAAACTAGAGACCTAGGGGAATCCAAGATGGGGTGACTTCTGGGGCTCTGACCAGGTTCTGTTACCCAGAATCCTTTGCAAACCTCAAAATCTGGCTAAAAAAACACATTTTCCTCACATTATGGTGACAGAAAGTTCTGAAATCTGAGAGGAGCCACAAATTTTCTTCCACCCAGCGTTCCCCCAAGTCTTCCGATAAAAATGATAACTCACTTGTGTGGGTAGGCCTAGCGCCCGCAACAGGGAATGCCCCAAAGCGCAACGTGGACACATCCCATTTTTTGAAAGAAAACAGAGCTGTTTTTTGCAAAGTGCCTACCTGTAGATTTTGTCCTCTAGCTCAGCCGGCACCTAGGGAAACCTACCAAACCTCTGCATTTTTGAAAACTAGAGACCTAGGGGAATCCAAGATGGGGTAACTTGTGGGGCTCTGACCAGGTTCTGTTACCCAGAATCCTTTGCAAACCTCAAAATTTGGCTAAAAAAACACATTATGGTGACAGAAAGTTCTGCAATCTGAGAGGAGGCACAAATTTCCTTCCACCCAGCGTTCCCCCAAGTCTCCCGATAAAAATGATACCTCACTTGTGTGGGTAGGCCTAGCGCCCGCGACAGGAAATGCCCCAAAGCGCAACGTGGATACATCCCATTTTTTGACAGAAAACAGAGCTGTTTTTTGCAAAGTGCCTACCTGTAGATTTTGGCCTCTAGCTCAGCCGGCACCTGGGGAAACCTACCAAACCTGTGCATTTTTGAAAACTAGAGACCTAGGGGAATCCAAGATGGGGTGACTTGTGGGGCTCTGACCAGGTTCTGTTACCCAGAATCCTTTGCAAACCGCAAAATTTTGCTAAAAAAAACATGTTCCTCACATTATGGTGACAGCAAGTTCTGCAATCTGAGAGGAGCCACAAATTTCCTTCCACCCAGCGTTCCCCCAAGTCTCCCGATAAAAATGATACCTCACTTGTGTGGGTAGGCCTAGCGCCCGCGACAGGAAATGCCCCAAAGCGCAACGTGGATACATCCCATTTTTTGACAGAAAATAGAGCTCTTTTTTGCAAAGTGCCTACCTGTAGATTTTGGCCTCTAGCTCAGCCGGCACCTAGGGAAACCTACCAAGCCTGTGCAATTTTGAAAACTAGAGACCTAGGGGAATCCAAGATGGGGTGACTTGTGGGGCTCTGACCAGGTTCTGTTACCCAGAATCCTTTGCAAACCTCAAAATTTGGCTAAAAAAACACATGTTCCTCACATTATGGTGACAGAAAGTTCTGGAATCTGAGAGGAGCCACAAATTTCCTTCCACCCAGCGTTCCCCCAAGTCTCCTGATAAAAATGATACCTCACTTGTGTGGGTAGGCCTAGCGCCCGCGACAGGAAATGCCCCAAAGCGCAACGTGGACACATCCCATTTTTTGAACGAAAACAGAGGTGTTTTTTGCAAAGTGCCTACCTGTAGATTTTGGCCTCCAGCTCAGCCGGAACCTAGGGAAACCTATCAAACCTGTGCATTTTTTAAAACTAGAGACCTAGGGGAATCCAAGATGGGGTGACCTGTGGGGCTCTGACCAGGTTCTGTTACCCAGAATCCTTTGCAAACCTAAAAATTTGGCTAAAAAAACACATGTTCCTCACATTATGGTGACAGAAAGTTCTGGAATCTGAGAGGAGCCACACATTTCCTTCCACCCAGCGTTCCCCCAAGTCTCCTGATAAAAATGATACCTCACTTGTGTGGGTAGGCCTAGCGCCCGCGACAGGAAATGCCCCAAAGCGCAACGTGGACACATCCCATTTTTTGAAAGAAAACAGAGCTGTTTTTTGCAAAGTGCCTACCTGTAGATTTTGGCCTCTAGCTCAGCCGGCACCTAGGGAAACCTACCAAATCTGTGCATTTTTGAAAACTAGAGACCTAGGGGAATCCAAGATGGGGTGACTTCTGGGGCTCTGACCAGGTTCTGTTACCCAGAATCCTTTGCAAACCTCAAAATCTGGCTGAAAAAACACATTTTCCTCACATTATGGTGACAGAAAGTTCTGAAATCTGAGAGGAGCCACGAATTTTCTTCCACCCAGCGTTCCCCCAAGTCTTCCGATAAAAATGATACCTCACTTGTGTGGGTAGGCCTAGCGCCCGCAACAGGAAATGCCCCAAAGCGCAACGTGGACACATCCCATTTTTTGAAAGAAAACAGAGCTGTTTTTTGCAAAGTGCCTACCTGTAGATTTTGTCCTCTAGCTCAGCCGGCACCTAGGGAAACCTACCAAACCTGTGCATTTTTTAAAACTAGAGACCTAGGGGAATCCAAGATGGGGTGACCTGTGGGGCTCTGACCAGGTTCTGTTACCCAGAATCCTTTGCAAACCTCAAAATTTGGCTAAAAAAAACACATGTTCCTCACATTATGGTGACAGAAAGTTCTGGAATCTGAGAGGAGCCACACATTTCCTTCCACCCAGCGTTCCCCCAAGTCTCCTGATAAAAATACCTCACTTGTGTGGGTAGGCCTAGCGCCCGCGACAGGAAATGCCCCAAAGCGCAACGTGGACACATCCCATTTTTTGAAAGAAAACAGAGATGTTTTTTGCAAAGTGCCTACCTGTAGATTTTGGCCTCTAGCTCAGCCGGCACCTAGGGAAACCTACCAAATCTGTGCATTTTTGAAAACTAGAGACCTAGGGGAATCCAAGATGGGGTGACTTCTGGGGCTCTGACCAGGTTCTGTTACCCAGAATCCTTTGCAAACCTCAAAATCTGGCTAAAAAAACACATTTTCCTCACATTATGGTGACAGAAAGTTCTGAAATCTGAGAGGAGCCACAAATTTTCTTCCACCCAGCGTTCCCCCAAGTCTTCCGATAAAAATGATAACTCACTTGTGTGGGTAGGCCTAGCGCCCGCAACAGGAAATGCCCCTAAGCGCAACGTGGACACATCCCATTTTTTGAAAGAAAACAGAGCTGTTTTTTGCAAAGTGCCTACCTGTAGATTTTGTCCTCTAGCTCAGCCGGCACCTAGGGAAACCTACCAAACCTCTGCATTTTTGAAAACTAGAGACCTAGGGGAATCCAAGATGGGGTAACTTGTGGGGCTCTGACCAGGTTCTGTTACCCAGAATCCTTTGCAAACCTCAAAATTTGGCTAAAAAAACACATTATGGTGACAGAAAGTTCTGCAATCTGAGAGGAGGCACAAATTTCCTTCCACCCAGCGTTCCCCCAAGTCTCCCGATAAAAATGATACCTCACTTGTGTGGGTAGGCCTAGCGCCCGCGACAGGAAATGCCCCAAAGCGCAACGTGGATACATCCCATTTTTTGACAGAAAACAGAGCTGTTTTTTGCAAAGTGCCTACCTGTAGATTTTGGCCTCTAGCTCAGCCGGCACCTGGGGAAACCTACCAAACCTGTGCATTTTTGAAAACTAGAGACCTAGGGGAATCCAAGATGGGGTGACTTGTGGGGCTCTGACCAGGTTCTGTTACCCAGAATCCTTTGCAAACCGCAAAATTTTGCTAAAAAAAACATGTTCCTCACATTATGGTGACAGCAAGTTCTGCAATCTGAGAGGAGCCACAAATTTCCTTCCACCCAGCGTTCCCCCAAGTCTCCCGATAAAAATGATACCTCACTTGTGTGGGTAGGCCTAGCGCCCGCGACAGGAAATGCCCCAAAGCGCAACGTGGACACATCCCATTTTTTGACAGAAAATAGAGCTGTTTTTTGCAAAGTGCCTACCTGTAGATTTTGGCCTCTAGCTCAGCCGGCACCTAGGGAAACCTACCAAGCCTGTGCAATTTTGAAAACTAGAGACCTAGGGGAATCCAAGATGGGGTGACTTGTGGGGCTCTGACCAGGTTCTGTTACCCAGAATCCTTTGCAAACCTCAAAATTTGGCTAAAAAAACACATGTTCCTCACATTATGGTGACAGAAAGTTCTGGAATCTGAGAGGAGCCACAAATTTCCTTCCACCCAGCGTTCCCCCAAGTCTCCTGATAAAAATGATACCTCACTTGTGTGGGTAGGCCTAGCGCCCGCGACAGGAAATGCCCCAAAGCGCAACGTGGACACATCCCATTTTTTGAACGAAAACAGAGGTGTTTTTTGCAAAGTGCCTACCTGTAGATTTTGGCCTCCAGCTCAGCCGGAACCTAGGGAAACCTATCAAACCTGTGCATTTTTTAAAACTAGAGACCTAGGGGAATCCAAGATGGGGTGACCTGTGGGGCTCTGACCAGGTTCTGTTACCCAGAATCCTTTGCAAACCTCAAAATTTGGCTAAAAAAACACATGTTCCTCACATTATGGTGACAGAAAGTTCTGGAATCTGAGAGGAGCCACACATTTCCTTCCACCCAGCGTTCCCCCAAGTCTCCTGATAAAAATGATACCTCACTTGTGTGGGTAGGCCTAGCGCCCGCGACAGGAAATGCCCCAAAGCGCAACGTGGACACATCCCATTTTTTGAAAGAAAACAGAGCTGTTTTTTGCAAAGTGCCTACCTGTAGATTTTGGCCTCTAGCTCAGCCGGCACCTAGGGAAACCTACCAAATCTGTGCATTTTTGAAAACTAGAGACCTAGGGGAATCCAAGATGGGGTGACTTCTGGGGCTCTGACCAGGTTCTGTTACCCAGAATCCTTTGCAAACCTCAAAATCTGGCTGAAAAAACACATTTTCCTCACATTATGGTGACAGAAAGTTCTGAAATCTGAGAGGAGCCACAAATTTTCTTCCACCCAGCGTTCCCCCAAGTCTTCCGATAAAAATGATACCTCACTTGTGTGGGTAGGCCTAGCGCCCGCAACAGGAAATGCCCCAAAGCGCAACGTGGACACATCCCATTTTTTGAAAGAAAACAGAGCTGTTTTTTGCAAAGTGCCTACCTGTAGATTTTGTCCTCTAGCTCAGCCGGCACCTAGGGAAACCTACCAAACCTGTGCATTTTTTAAAACTAGAGACCTAGGGGAATCCAATATGGGGTGACCTGTGGGGCTCTGACCAGGTTCTGTTACCCAGAATCCTTTGCAAACCTCAAAATTTGGCTAAAAAAAACACATGTTCCTCACATTATGGTGACAGAAAGTTCTGGAATCTGAGAGGAGCCACACATTTCCTTCCACCCAGCGTTCCCCCAAGTCTCCTGATAAAAATGATACCTCACTTGTGTGGGTAGGCCTAGCGCCCGCGACAGGAAATGCCCCAAAGCGCAACGTGGACACATCCCATTTTTTGAAAGAAAACAGAGCTGTTTTTTGCAAAGTGCCTACCTGTAGATTTTGGCCTCTAGCTCAGCCGGCACCTAGGGAAACCTACCAAATCTGTGCATTTTTGAAAACTAGAGACCTAGGGGAATCCAAGATGGGGTGACTTCTGGGGCTCTGACCAGGTTCTGTTACCCAGAATCCTTTGCAAACCTCAAAATCTGGCTAAAAAAACACATTTTCCTCACATTATGGTGACAGAAAGTTCTGAAATCTGAGAGGAGCCACAAATTTTCTTCCACCCAGCGTTCCCCCAAGTCTTCCGATAAAAATGATAACTCACTTGTGTGGGTAGGCCTAGCGCCCGCAACAGGAAATGCCCCAAAGCGCAACGTGGACACATCCCATTTTTTGAAAGAAAACAGAGCTGTTTTTTGCAAAGTGCCTACCTGTAGATTTTGGCCTCTAGCTCAGCCGGCACCTAGGGAAACCTACCAAACCTCTGCATTTTTTAAAACTAGAGACCTAGGGGAATCCAAGATGGGGTAACTTGTGGGGCTCTGACCAGGTTCTGTTACCCAGAATCCTTTGCAAACCTCAACATTTGGCTAAAAAAACACATTATGGTGACAGAAAGTTCTGCAATCTGAGAGGAGGCACAAATTTCCTTCCACCCAGCGTTCCCCCAAGTCTCCCGATAAAAATGATACCTCACTTGTGTGGGTAGGCCTAGCGCCCGTGACAGGAAATGCCCCAAAGTGCAACGTGGACACATCCCATTTTTTGAAAGCAAACAGAGCTGTTTTTTGCAAAGTGCCTACCTGTAGATTTTGGCCTCTAGCTCAGCCGGCACCTAGGGAAACCTACCAAACCTGTGCATTTCTGAAAACTAGAGACCTAGGGGAATCCAAGATGGGGTAACTTGTGGGGCTCTGACCAGGTTCTGTTACCCAGAATCCTTTGCAAACCTCAAAATTTGGCTAACAAAACACATTTTCCTCACATTTTGGTGACAGAAAGTTCTGGAATATGTGAGGAGCCACAAATTTACTTCCACCCAGCGTTCCCCCAAGTCTCCCGATAAAAATGATACCTCACTTGTGTGGGTAGGCCTAGCTCCCGCGACAGGAAATGCCCCAAAGCGCAACGTGGACACATCCCATTTTTTGAAAGAAAACAGAGGTGTTTTTTGCAAAGTGCCTACCTGTAGATTTTGGCCTCTAGCTCAGCCGGGACCTAGGGAAACCTACCAAACCTGTGCATTTTTGAAAACTAGAGAGCTAGGGGAATCCAAGATGGGGTGACTTGTGGGGCTCTGACCAGGTTCTGTTACCCAGAATCCTTTGCAAACCTCAAAATTTTGCTAAAAAAACACATGTTCCTCACATTATGGTGACAGCAAGTTCTGCAATCTGAGAGGAGCCACAAATTTCCTTCCACCCAGCGTTCCCCCAAGTCTCCTGATAAAAATGATACCTCACTTGTGTGGGTAGGCCTAGCGCCCGCGACAGGAAATGCCCCAAAGCGCAACGTGGACACATCCCATTTTTTGAACGAAAACAGAGGTGTTTTTTGCAAAGTGCCTACCTGTAGATTTTGGCCTCCAGCTCAGCCGGAACCTAGGGAAACCTATCAAACCTGTGCATTTTTGAAAACTAGAGACCTAGGGGAATCCAAGATGGGGTGACCTGTGGGGCTCTGACCAGGTTCTGTTACCCAGAATCCTTTGCAAACCTCAAAATTTGGCTAAAAAAACACATGTTCCTCACATTATGGTGACAGAAAGTTCTGGAATCTGAGAGGAGCCACACATTTCCTTCCACCCAGCGTTCCCCCAAGTCTCCTGATAAAAATGATACCTCACTTGTGTGGGTAGGCCTAGCGCCCGCGACAGGAAATGCCCCAAAGCGCAACGTGGACACATCCCATTTTTTGAAAGAAAACAGAGCTGTTTTTTGCAAAGTGCCTACCTGTAGATTTTGGCCTCTAGCTCAGCCGGCACCTAGGGAAACCTACCAAATCTGTGCATTTTTGAAAACTAGAGACCTAGGGGAATCCAAGATGGGGTGACTTCTGGGGCTCTGACCAGGTTCTGTTACCCAGAATCCTTTGCAAACCTCAAAATCTGGCTGAAAAAACACATTTTCCTCACATTATGGTGACAGAAAGTTCTGAAATCTGAGAGGAGCCACAAATTTTCTTCCACCCAGCGTTCCCCCAAGTCTTCCGATAAAAATGATACCTCACTTGTGTGGGTAGGCCTAGCGCCCGCAACAGGAAATGCCCCAAAGCGCAACGTGGACACATCCCATTTTTTGAAAGAAAACAGAGCTGTTTTTTGCAAAGTGCCTACCTGTAGATTTTGTCCTCTAGCTCAGCCGGCACCTAGGAAACCTACCAAACCTGTGCATTTTTTAAAACTAGAGACCTAGGGGAATCCAAGATGGGGTGACCTGTGGGGCTCTGACCAGGTTCTGTTACCCAGAATCCTTTGCAAACCTCAAAATTTGGCTAAAAAAACACATGTTCCTCACATTATGGTGACAGAAAGTTCTGGAATCTGAGAGGAGCCACACATTTCCTTCCACCCAGCGTTCCCCCAAGTCTCCTGATAAAAATGATACCTCACTTGTGTGGGTAGGCCTAGCGCCTGCGACAGGAAATGCCCCAAAGCGCAACGTGGACACATCCCATTTTTTGAAAGAAAACAGAGCTGTTTTTTGCAAAGTGCCTACCTGTAGATTTTGGCCTCTAGCTCAGCCGGCACCTAGGGAAACCTACCAAATCTGTGCATTTTTGAAAACTAGAGACCTAGGGGAATCCAAGATGGGGTGACTTCTGGGGCTCTGACCAGGTTCTGTTACCCAGAATCCTTTGCAAACCTCAAAATCTGGCTAAAAAAACACATTTTCCTCACATTATGGTGACAGAAAGTTCTGAAATCTGAGAGGAGCCACAAATTTTCTTCCACCCAGCGTTCCCCCAAGTCTTCCGATAAAAATGATACCTCACTTGTGTGGGTAGGCCTAGCGCCCGCAACAGGAAATGCCCCAAAGCGCAACGTGGACACATCCCATTTTTTGAAAGAAAACAGAGCTGTTTTTTGCAAAGTGCCTACCTGTAGATTTTGTCCTCTAGCTCAGCCGGCACTTAGGGAAACCTACCAAACCTGTGCATTTTTTAAAACTAGAGACCTAGGGGAATCCAAGATGGGGTGACCTGTGGGGCTCTGACCAGGTTCTGTTACCCAGAATCCTTTGCAAACCTCAAAATTTGGCTAAAAAAACACATGTTCCTCACATTATGGTGACAGAAAGTTCTGGAATCTGAGAGGAGCCACACATTTCCTTCCACCCAGCGTTCCCCCAAGTCTCCTGATAAAAATGATACCTCACTTGTGTGGGTAGGCCTAGCGCCCGCGACAGGAAATGCCCCAAAGCGCAACGTGGACACATCCCATTTTTTGAAAGAAAACAGAGCTGTTTTTTGCAAAGTGCCTACCTGTAGATTTTGGCCTCTAGCTCAGCCGGCACCTAGGGAAACCTACCAAATCTGTGCATTTTTGAAAACTAGAGACCTAGGGGAATCCAAGATGGGGTGACTTCTGGGGCTCTGACCAGGTTCTGTTACCCAGAATCCTTTGCAAACCTCAAAATCTGGCTAAAAAAACACATTTTCCTCACATTATGGTGACAGAAAGTTCTGCAATCTGAGAGGAGCCACAAATTTTCTTCCACCCAGCGTTCCCCCAAGTCTTCCGATAAAAATGATAACTCACTTGTGTGGGTAGGCCTAGCGCCCGCAACAGGAAATGCCCCAAAGCGCAAGGTGGACACATCCCATTTTTTGAAAGAAAACAGAGCTGTTTTTTGCAAAGTGCCTACCTGTAGATTTTGTCCTCTAGCTCAGCCGGCACTTAGGGAAACCTACCAAACCTCTGCATTTTTGAAAACTAGAGACCTAGGGGAATCCAAGATGGGGTAACTTGTGGGGCTCTGACCAGGTTCTGTTACCCAGAATCCTTTGCAAACCTCAAAATTTGGCTAAAAAAACACATTATGGTGACAGAAAGTTCTGCAATCTGAGAGGAGGCACAAATTTCCTTCCACCCAGCGTTCCCCCAAGTCTCCCGATAAAAATGATACCTCACTTGTGTGGGTAGGCCTAGCGCCCGTGACAGGAAATGCCCCAAAGTGCAACGTGGACACATCCCATTTTTTTAAAGAAAACAGAGCTGTTTTTTGCAAAGTGCCTACCTGTAGATTTTGGCCTCTAGCTCAGCCGGCACCTAGGGAAACCTTCCAAACCTGTGCATTTCTGAAAACTAGAGACCTAGGGGAATCCAAGATGGGGTAACTTGTGGGGCTCTGACCAGGTTCTGTTACCCAGAATCCTTTGCAAACCTCAAAATTTGGCTAAAAAAACACATGTTCCTCACATTATGGTGACAGAAAGTTCTGCAATCTGTGAGGAGCCACAAATTTACTTCCACCCAGCGTTCCCCTAAGTCTCCCGATAAAAATGATACCTCACTTGTGTGGGTAGGCCTAGCTCCCGCGACAGGAAATGCCCCAAAGCGCAACGTGGACACATCCCATTTTTTGAAAGAAAACAGAGGTGTTTTTTGCAAAGTGCCTACCTGTAGATTTTGGCCTCTAGCTCATCCGGGACCTAGGGAAACCTACCAAACCTGTGCATTTTTGAAAACTAGAGAGCTAGGGGAATCCAAGATGGGGTGACTTGTGGGGCTCTGACCAGGTTCTGTTACCCAGAATCCTTTGCAAACCTCAAAATTTTGCTAAAAAAACACATGTTCCTCACATTATGGTGACAGCAAGTTCTGCAATCTGAGAGGAGCCACAAATTTCCTTCCACCCAGCGTTCCCCCAAGTCTCCTGATAAAAATGATACCTCACTTGTGTGGGTAGGCCTAGCGCCCGCGACAGGAAATGCCCCAAAGCGCAACGTGGACACATCCCATTTTTTGAACGAAAACAGAGGTGTTTTTTGCAAAGTGCCTACCTGTAGATTTTGGCCTCCAGCTCAGCCGGAACCTAGGGAAACCTATCAAACCTGTGCATTTTTTAAAACTAGAGACCTAGGGGAATCCAAGATGGGGTGACCTGTGGGGCTCTGACCAGGTTCTGTTACCCAGAATCCTTTGCAAACCTCAAAATTTGGCTAAAAAAACACATGTTCCTCACATTATGGTGACAGAAAGTTCTGGAATCTGAGAGGAGCCACACATTTCCTTCCACCCAGCGTTCCCCCAAGTCTCCTGATAAAAATGATACCTCACTTGTGTGGGTAGGCCTAGCGCCCGCGACAGGAAATGCCCCAAAGCGCAACGTGGACACATCCCATTTTTTGAAAGAAAACAGAGCTGTTTTTTGCAAAGTGCCTACCTGTAGATTTTGGCCTCTAGCTCAGCCGGCACCTAGGGAAACCTACCAAATCTGTGCATTTTTTAAAACTAGAGACCTAGGGGAATCCAAGATGGGGTGACTTCTGGGGCTCTGACCAGGTTCTGTTACCCAGAATCCTTTGCAAACCTCAAAATCTGGCTAAAAAAATACATTTTCCTCACATTATGGTGACAGAAAGTTCTGGAATCTGAGAGGAGCCACAAATTTTCTTCCACCCAGCGTTCCCCCAAGTCTTCCGATAAAAATGATACCTCACTTGTGTGGGTAGGCCTAGCGCCTACAACAGGAAATGCCCCAAAGCGCAACGTGGACACATCCCATTTTTTGAAAGAAAACAGAGCTGTTTTTTGCAAAGTGCCTACCTGTAGATTTTGTCCTCTAGCTCAGCCGGCACCTAGGGAAACCTACCAAACCTCTGCATTTTTGAAAACTAGAGACCTAAGGGAATCCAAGATGGGGTAACTTGTGGGGCTCTGACCAGCTTCTGTTACCCAGAATCCTTTGCAAACCTCAAAATTTGGCTAAAAAAACACATTTTCCTCACATTATGGTGACAGAAAGTTCTGGAATCTGAGAGGAGGCACAAATTTCCTTCCACCCAGCGTTCCCCCAAGTCTCCCGATAAAAATGATACCTCACTTGTGTGGGTAGGCCTAGCGCCCGCGACAGGAAATGCCCCAAAGCGCAACGTGGACACATCCCATTTTTTGAAAGAAAACAGCTGTTTTTTGCAAAGTGCCTACCTGTAGATTTTGGCCTCTAGCTCAGCCGGAACCTAGGGAAACCTATCAAACTTGTGCATTTTTGAAAACTAGAGACCTAGGGGAATCCAAGATGGGGTGACTTGTGGGGCTCTGACCAGGTTCTGTTACCCAGAATCCTTTGCAAACCTCAAAATTTTGCTAAAAAAACACATGTTCCTCACATTATGGTGACAGAAAGTTCTGCAATCTGTGAGGAGCCACAAATTTACTTCCACCCAGCGTTCCCCCAAGTCTCCCGATAAAAATGATACCTCACTTGTGTGGGTAGGCCTAGCTCCCGCGACGGGAAATGCCCCAAAGCGCAACGTGGACACATCCCATTTTTTGAAAGAAAACAGAGGTGTTTTTTTGCAAAGTGCCTACCTGTAGATTTTGGCCTCTAGCTCAGCCGGCACCTAGGGAAACCTACCAAACCTGTGCATTTTTGAAAACTAGAGACCTAGGGGAATCCAAGATGGGGTGACTTGTGGGGCTCTTGCCAGGTTCTGTTACCCAGAATCCTTTGCAAACCTCAAGATTTGGCTAAAAAAACACATTTTCCTTACATTATGGTGACAGAAAGTTCTGGAATCTGAGAGGAGGCACAAATTTCCTTCCACCCAGCGTTCCCCCAAGTCTCCCGATAAAAATGATACCTCACTTGGGTGGGTAGGCCTAGCGCCCGCGACAGGAAATGCCCCAAAGCGCAACGTGGACACATCCCATTTTTTGACAGAAAACAGAGCTGTTTTTTGCAAAGTGCCTACCTGTAGATTTTGGCCTCTAGCTCAGCCGGGACCTAGGGAAACCTACCAAACCTGTGCATTTTTGAAAACTAGAGACCTAGGGGAATCCAAGATGGGGTGACTTGTGGGGCTCTGACCAGGTTCTGTTACCCAGAATCCTTTGCAAACCTCACAATTTTGCTAAAAAAACACATGTTCCTCACATTATGGTGACAGCAAGTTCTGCAATCTGAGAGGAGCCACAAATTTCCTTCCACCCAGCGTTCCCCCAAGTCTCCTGATAAAAATGATACCTCACTTGTGTGGGTAGGCCTAGCGCCCGCGACAGGAAATGCCCCAAAGCGCAACGTGGACACTTCCCATTTTTTGAACGAAAACAAAGGTGTTTTTTGCAAAGTGCCTACATGTAGATTTTGGCCTCCAGCTCAGCCGGAACCTAGGGAAACCTATCAAACCTGTGCATTTTTGAAAACTAGAGACCTAGGGGAATCCAAGATGGGGTGACCTGTGGGGCTCTGACCAGGTTCTGTTACCCAGAATCCTTTGCAAACCTCAAAATTTGGCTAAAAAAACACATGTTCCTCACATTATGGTGACAGAAAGTTCTGGAATCTGAGAGGAGCCACACATTTCCTTCCACCCAGCGTTCCCCCAAGTCTCCTGATAAAAATGATACCTCACTTGTGTGGGTAGGCCTAGCGCCCGTGACAGGAAATGCCCCAAAGCGCAACGTGGACACATCCCATTTTTTGAAAGAAAACAGAGCTGTTTTTTGCAAAGTGCCTACCTGTAGATTTTGGCCTCTAGCTCAGCCGGCACCTAGGGAAACCTACCAAATCTGTGCATTTATGAAAACTAGAGACCTAGGGGAATCCAAGATGGGGTGACTTCTGGGGCTCTGACCAGGTTCTGTTACCCAGAATCCTTTGCAAACCTCAAAATCTGGCTAAAAAAATAAATTTTCCTCACATTATGGTGACAGAAAGTTCTGGAATCTGAGAGGAGCCACAAATTTTCTTCCACCCAGCGTTCCCCCAAGTCTTCCGATAAAAATGATACCTCACTTGTGTGGGTAGGCCTAGCGCCCGCAACAGGAAATGCCCCAAAGCGCAACATGGACACATCCCATTTTTTGAAAGAAAACAGAGCTGTTTTTTGCAAAGTGCCTACCTGTAGATTTTGTCCTCTAGCTCAGCCGGCACCTAGGGAAACCTACCAAACCTCTGCATTTTTGAAAACTAGAGACCTAAGGGAATCCAAGATGGGGTAACTTGTGGGGCTCTGACCAGGTTCTGTTACCCAGAATCCTTTGCAAACCTCAAAATTTGGCTAAAAAAACACATTTTCCTCACATTATGGTGACAGAAAGTTCTGGAATCTGAGAGGAGGCACAAATTTCCTTCCACCCAGCGTTCCCCCAAGTCTCCCGATAAAAATGATACCTCACTTGTGTGGGTAGGCCTAGCGCCCGCGACAGGAAATGCCCCAAAGCGCAACGTGGACACATCCCATTTTTTGAAAGAAAACAGCTGTTTTTTGCAAAGTGCCTACCTGTAGATTTTGGCCTCTAGCTCAGCCGGAACCTAGGGAAACCTATCAAACTTGTGCATTTTTGAAAACTAGAGACCTAGGGGAATCCAAGATGGGGTGACTTGTGGGGCTCTGACCAGGTTCTGTTACCCAGAATCCTTTGCAAACCTCAAAATTTGGCTAAAAAAACACATGTTCCTCATATTATGGTGACAAAAAGTTCTGGAATCTGTGAGGAGCCACAAATTTACTTACACCCAGCGTTCCCCCAAGTCTCCCGATAAAAATGATACCTCACTTGTGTGGGTAGGCCTAGCGCCCGCGACAGGAAATGCCCCAAAGCGCAACGTGGACACATCCCATTTTTTGAAAGAAAACAGCTGTTTTTTGCAAAGTGCCTACCTGTAGATTTTGGCCTCTAGCTCAGCCGGAACCTAGGGAAACCTATCAAACCTGTGCATTTTTTAAAACTAGAGACCTAGGGGAATCCAAGATGGGGTGACTTGTGGGGCTCTGACCAGGTTCTGTTACCCAGAATCCTTTGCAAACCTCAAAATTTGGCTAAAAAAACACATGTTCCTCACATTATGGTGACAGAAAGTTCTGGAATCTGTGAGGAGCCACAAATTTACTTCCACCCAGCGTTCCCCCAAGTCTCCCGATAAAAATGATACCTCACTTGTGTGGGTAGGCCTAGCGCCCGCGACAGGAAATGCCCCAAAGTGCAACGTGGACACATCCCATTTTTTGAAAGAAAACAGAGCTGTTTTTTGCAAAGTGCCTACCTGTAGATTTTGGCCTCTAGCTCAGCCGGCACCTAGGGAAACCTACCAAACCTGTGCATTTCTGAAAACTAGAGACCTAGGGGAATCCAAGATGGGGTAACTTGTGGGGCTCTGACCAGGTTCTGTTACCCAGAATCCTTTGCAAACCTCAAAATTTGGCTAAAAAAACACATTTTCCTCACATTATGGTGACAGAAAGTTCTGGAATCTGTGAGGAGCCACATATTTACTTCCACCCAGCGTTCCCCCAAGTCTCCCGATAAAAATGATACCTCACTTGTGTGGGTAGGCCTAGCTCCCGCGACGGGAAATGCCCCAAAGCGCAACGTGGACACATCCCATTTTTTGAAAGAAAACAGAGGTGTTTTTTTGCAAAGTGCCTACCTGTAGATTTTGGCCTCTAGCTCAGCCGGCACCTAGGGAAACCTACCAAACCTGTGCATTTTTGAAAACTAGAGACCTAGGGGAATCCAAGATGGGGTGACTTGTGGGGCTCTTGCCAGGTTCTGTTACCCAGAATCCTTTGCAAACCTCAAGATTTGGCTAAAAAAACACATTTTCCTTACATTATGGTGACAGAAAGTTCTGGAATCTGTGAGGAGCCACAAATTTACTTCCACCCAGCGTTCCCCCAAGTCTCCCGATAAAAATGATACCTCACTTGTGTGGGTAGGCCTAGCTCCCGCGACAGGAAATGCCCCAAAGCGCAACGTGGACACATCCCATTTTTTGAAAGAAAACAGCTGTTTTTTGCAAAGTGCCTACCTGTAGATTTTGGCCTCTAGCTCAGCCGGAACCTAGGGAAACCTATCAAACTTGTGCATTTTTGAAAACTAGAGACCTAGGGGAATCCAAGATGGGGTGACTTGTGGGGCTCTGACCAGGTTCTGTTACCCAGAATCCTTTGCAAACCTCAAAATTTGGCTAAAAAAACACATGTTCCTCACATTATGGTGACAAAAAGTTCTGGAATCTGTGAGGAGCCACAAATTTACTTACACCCAGCGTTCCCCCAAGTCTCCCGATAAAAATGATACCTCACTTGTGTGGGTAGGCCTAGCGCCCGCGACAGGAAATGCCCCAAAGCGCAACGTGGACACATCCCATTTTTTGAAAGAAAACAGCTGTTTTTTGCAAAGTGCCTACCTGTAGATTTTGGCCTCTAGCTCAGCCGGAACCTAGGGAAACCTATCAAACCTGTGCATTTTTTAAAACTAGAGACCTAGGGGAATCCAAGATGGGGTGACTTGTGGGGCTCTGACCAGGTTCTGTTACCCAGAATCCTTTGCAAACCTCAAAATTTGGCTAAAAAAACACATGTTCCTCACATTATGGTGACAGAAAGTTCTGGAATCTGTGAGGAGCCACAAATTTACTTCCACCCAGCGTTCCCCCAAGTCTCCCGATAAAAATGATACCTCACTTGTGTGGGTAGGCCTAGCGCCCGCGACAGGAAATGCCCCAAAGTGCAACGTGGACACATCCCATTTTTTGAAAGAAAACAGAGCTGTTTTTTGCAAAGTGCCTACCTGTAGATTTTGGCCTCTAGCTCAGCCGGCACCTAGGGAAACATACCAAACCTGTGCATTTCTGAAAACTAGAGACCTAGGGGAATCCAAGATGGGGTAACTTGTGGGGCTCTGACCAGGTTCTGTTACCCAGAATCCTTTGCAAACCTCAAAATTTGGCTAAAAAAACACATTTTCCTCACATTATGGTGACAGAAAGTTCTGGAATCTGTGAGGAGCCACATATTTACTTCCACCCAGCGTTCCCCCAAGTCTCCCGATAAAAATGATACCTCACTTGTGTGGGTAGGCCTAGCTCCCGCGACGGGAAATGCCCCAAAGCGCAACGTGGACACATCCCATTTTTTGAAAGAAAACAGAGGTGTTTTTTTGCAAAGTGCCTACCTGTAGATTTTGGCCTCTAGCTCAGCCGGCACCTAGGGAAACCTACCAAACCTGTGCATTTTTGAAAACTAGAGACCTAGGGGAATCCAAGATGGGGTGACTTGTGGGGCTCTTGCCAGGTTCTGTTACCCAGAATCCTTTGCAAACCTCAAGATTTGGCTAAAAAAACACATTTTCCTTACATTATGGTGACAGAAAGTTCTGGAATCTGAGAGGAGGCACAAATTTCCTTCCACCCAGCGTTCCCCCAAGTCTCCCGATAAAAATGATACCTCACTTGGGTGGGTAGGCCTAGCGCCCGCGACAGGAAATGCCCCAAAGCGCAACGTGGACACATCCCATTTTTTGACAGAAAACAGAGCTGTTTTTTGCAAAGTGCCTACCTGTAGATTTTGGCCTCTAGCTCAGCCGGGACCTAGGGAAACCTACCAAACCTGTGCATTTTTGAAAACTAGAGACCTAGGGGAATCCAAGATGGGGTGACTTGTGGGGCTCTGACCAGGTTCTGTTACCCAGAATCCTTTGCAAACCTCACAATTGTGCTAAAAAAACACATGTTCCTCACATTATGGTGACAGCAAGTTCTGCAATCTGAGAGGAGCCACAAATTTCCTTCCACCCAGCGTTCCCCCAAGTCTCCTGATAAAAATGATACCTCACTTGTGTGGGTAGGCCTAGCGCCCGCGACAGGAAATGCCCCAAAGCGCAACGTGGACACATCCCATTTTTTGAACGAAAACAGAGGTGTTTTTTGCAAAGTGCCTACATGTAGATTTTGGCCTCCAGCTCAGCCGGAACCTAGGGAAACCTATCAAACCTGTGCATTTTTGAAAACTAGAGACCTAGGGGAATCCAAGATGGGGTGACCTGTGGGGCTCTGACCAGGTTCTGTTACCCAGAATCCTTTGCAAACCTCAAAATTTGGCTAAAAAAACACATGTTCCTCACATTATGGTGACAGAAAGTTCTGGAATCTGAGAGGAGCCACACATTTCCTTCCACCCAGCGTTCCCCCAAGTCTCCTGATAAAAATGATACCTCACTTGTGTGGGTAGGCCTAGCGCCCGTGACAGGAAATGCCCCAAAGCGCAACGTGGACACATCCCATTTTTTGAAAGAAAACAGAGCTGTTTTTTGCAAAGTGCCTACCTGTAGATTTTGGCCTCTAGCTCAGCCGGCACCTAGGGAAACCTACCAAATCTGTGCATTTATGAAAACTAGAGACCTAGGGGAATCCAAGATGGGGTGACTTCTGGGGCTCTGACCAGGTTCTGTTACCCAGAATCCTTTGCAAACCTCAAAATCTGGCTAAAAAAATAAATTTTCCTCACATTATGGTGACAGAAAGTTCTGGAATCTGAGAGGAGCCACAAATTTTCTTCCACCCAGCGTTCCCCCAAGTCTTCCGATAAAAATGATACCTCACTTGTGTGGGTAGGCCTAGCGCCCGCAACAGGAAATGCCCCAAAGCGCAACGTGGACACATCCCATTTTTTGAACGAAAACAGAGGTGTTTTTTGCAAAGTGCCTACATGTAGATTTTGGCCTCCAGCTCAGCCGGAACCTAGGGAAACCTATCAAACCTGTGCATTTTTGAAAACTAGAGACCTAGGGGAATCCACGATGGGGTGACCTGTGGGGCTCTGACCAGGTTCTGTTACCCAGAATCCTTTGCAAACCTCAAAATCTGGCTAAAAAAAAAAATTTTCCTCACATTATGGTGACAGAAAGTTCTGGAATCTGAGAGGAGCCACAAATTTTCTTCCACCCAGCGTTCCCCCAAGTCTTCCGATAAAAATGATACCTCACTTGTGTGGGTAGGCCTAGCGCCCGCGACAGGAAATGCCCCAAAGCGCAACGTGGACACATCCCATTTTTTGAACGAAAACAGAGGTGTTTTTTGCAAAGTACCTACATGTAGATTTTGGCCTCCAGCTCAGCCGGAACCTAGGGAAACCTATCAAACCTGTGCATTTTTGAAAACTAGAGACCTAGGGGAATCCAAGATGGGGTGACCTGTGGGGCTCTGACCAGGTTCTGTTACCCAGAATCCTTTGCAAACCTCAAAATTTGGCTAAAAAAACACATGTTCCTCACATTATGGTGACAGAAAGTTCTGGAATCTGAGAGGAGCCACACATTTCCTTCCACCCAGCGTTCCCCCAAGTCTCCTGATAAAAATGATACCTCACTTGTGTGGGTAGGCCTAGCGCCCGTGACAGGAAATGCCCCAAAGCGCAACGTGGACACATCCCATTTTTTGAAAGAAAACAGAGCTGTTTTTTGCAAAGTGCCTACCTGTAGATTTTGGCCTCTAGCTCAGCCGGCACCTAGGGAAACCTACCAAATCTGTGCATTTATGAAAACTAGAGACCTAGGGGAATCCAAGATGGGGTGACTTCTGGGGCTCTGACCAGGTTCTGTTACCCAGAATCCTTTGCAAACCTCAAAATCTGGCTAAAAAAATAAATTTTCCTCACATTATGGTGACAGAAAGTTCTGGAATCTGAGAGGAGCCACAAATTTTCTTCCACCCAGCGTTCCCCCAAGTCTTCCGATAAAAATGATACCTCACTTGTGTGGGTAGGCCTAGCGCCCGCAACAGGAAATGCCCCAAAGCGCAACGTGGACACATCCCATTTTTTGAAAGAAAACAGAGCTGTTTTTTGCAAAGTGCCTACCTGTAGATTTTGTCCTCTAGCTCAGCCGGCACCTAGGGAAACCTACCAAACCTCTGCATTTTTGAAAACTAGAGACCTAAGGGAATCCAAGATGGGGTAACTTGTGGGGCTCTGACCAGGTTCTGTTACCCAGAATCCTTTGCAAACCTCAAAATTTGGCTAAAAAAACACATTTTCCTCACATTATGGTGACAGAAAGTTCTGGAATCTGAGAGGAGGCACAAATTTCCTTCCACCCAGCGTTCCCCCAAGTCTCCCGATAAAAATGATACCTCACTTGTGTGGGTAGGCCTAGCGCCCGCGACAGGAAATGCCCCAAAGCGCAACGTGGACACATCCCATTTTTTGAAAGAAAACAGCTGTTTTTTGCAAAGTGCCTACCTGTAGATTTTGGCCTCTAGCTCAGCCGGAACCTAGGGAAACCTATCAAACTTGTGCATTTTTGAAAACTAGAGACCTAGGGGAATCCAAGATGGGGTGACTTGTGGGGCTCTGACCAGGTTCTGTTACCCAGAATCCTTTGCAAACCTCAAAATTTGGCTAAAAAAACACATGTTCCTCACATTATGGTGACAAAAAGTTCTGGAATCTGTGAGGAGCCACAAATTTACTTACACCCAGCGTTCCCCCAAGTCTCCCGATAAAAATGATACCTCACTTGTGTGGGTAGGCCTAGCGCCCGCGACAGGAAATGCCCCAAAGCGCAACGTGGATACATCCCATTTTTTGACAGAAAACAGAGCTGTTTTTTGCAAAGTGCCTACCTGTAGATTTTGGCCTCTAGCTCAGCCGGCACCTGGGGAAACCTACCAAACCTGTGCATTTTTGAAAACTAGAGACCTAGGGGAATCCAAGATGGGGTGACTTGTGGGGCTCTGACCAGGTTCTGTTACCCAGAATCCTTTGCAAACCGCAAAATTTTGCTAAAAAAAACATGTTCCTCACATTATGGTGACAGCAAGTTCTGCAATCTGAGAGGAGCCACAAATTTCCTTCCACCCAGCGTTCCCCCAAGTCTCCCGATAAAAATGATACCTCACTTGTGTGGGTAGGCCTAGCGCCCGCGACAGGAAATGCCCCAAAGCGCAACGTGGATACATCCCATTTTTTGACAGAAAATAGAGCTCTTTTTTGCAAAGTGCCTACCTGTAGATTTTGGCCTCTAGCTCAGCCGGCACCTAGGGAAACCTACCAAGCCTGTGCAATTTTGAAAACTAGAGACCTAGGGGAATCCAAGATGGGGTGACTTGTGGGGCTCTGACCAGGTTCTGTTACCCAGAATCCTTTGCAAACCTCAAAATTTGGCTAAAAAAACACATGTTCCTCACATTATGGTGACAGAAAGTTCTGGAATCTGAGAGGAGCCACAAATTTCCTTCCACCCAGCGTTCCCCCAAGTCTCCTGATAAAAATGATACCTCACTTGTGTGGGTAGGCCTAGCGCCCGCGACAGGAAATGCCCCAAAGCGCAACGTGGACACATCCCATTTTTTGAACGAAAACAGAGGTGTTTTTTGCAAAGTGCCTACCTGTAGATTTTGGCCTCCAGCTCAGCCGGAACCTAGGGAAACCTATCAAACCTGTGCATTTTTTAAAACTAGAGACCTAGGGGAATCCAAGATGGGGTGACCTGTGGGGCTCTGACCAGGTTCTGTTACCCAGAATCCTTTGCAAACCTCAAAATTTGGCTAAAAAAACACATGTTCCTCACATTATGGTGACAGAAAGTTCTGGAATCTGAGAGGAGCCACACATTTCCTTCCACCCAGCGTTCCCCCAAGTCTCCTGATAAAAATGATACCTCACTTGTGTGGGTAGGCCTAGCGCCCGCGACAGGAAATGCCCCAAAGCGCAACGTGGACACATCCCATTTTTTGAAAGAAAACAGAGCTGTTTTTTGCAAAGTGCCTACCTGTAGATTTTGGCCTCTAGCTCAGCCGGCACCTAGGGAAACCTACCAAATCTGTGCATTTTTGAAAACTAGAGACCTAGGGGAATCCAAGATGGGGTGACTTCTGGGGCTCTGACCAGGTTCTGTTACCCAGAATCCTTTGCAAACCTCAAAATCTGGCTGAAAAAACACATTTTCCTCACATTATGGTGACAGAAAGTTCTGAAATCTGAGAGGAGCCACGAATTTTCTTCCACCCAGCGTTCCCCCAAGTCTTCCGATAAAAATGATACCTCACTTGTGTGGGTAGGCCTAGCGCCCGCAACAGGAAATGCCCCAAAGCGCAACGTGGACACATCCCATTTTTTGAAAGAAAACAGAGCTGTTTTTTGCAAAGTGCCTACCTGTAGATTTTGTCCTCTAGCTCAGCCGGCACCTAGGGAAACCTACCAAACCTGTGCATTTTTTAAAACTAGAGACCTAGGGGAATCCAAGATGGGGTGACCTGTGGGGCTCTGACCAGGTTCTGTTACCCAGAATCCTTTGCAAACCTCAAAATTTGGCTAAAAAAACACATGTTCCTCACATTATGGTGACAGAAAGTTCTGGAATCTGAGAGGAGCCACACATTTCCTTCCACCCAGCGTTCCCCCAAGTCTCCTGATAAAAATACCTCACTTGTGTGGGTAGGCCTAGCGCCCGCGACAGGAAATGCCCCAAAGCGCAACGTGGACACATCCCATTTTTTGAAAGAAAACAGAGCTGTTTTTTGCAAAGTGCCTACCTGTAGATTTTGGCCTCTAGCTCAGCCGGCACCTAGGGAAACCTACCAAATCTGTGCATTTTTGAAAACTAGAGACCTAGGGGAATCCAAGATGGGGTGACTTCTGGGGCTCTGACCAGGTTCTGTTACCCAGAATCCTTTGCAAACCTCAAAATCTGGCTAAAAAAACACATTTTCCTCACATTATGGTGACAGAAAGTTCTGAAATCTGAGAGGAGCCACAAATTTTCTTCCACCCAGCGTTCCCCCAAGTCTTCCGATAAAAATGATAACTCACTTGTGTGGGTAGGCCTAGCGCCCGCAACAGGAAATGCCCCTAAGCGCAACGTGGACACATCCCATTTTTTGAAAGAAAACAGAGCTGTTTTTTGCAAAGTGCCTACCTGTAGATTTTGTCCTCTAGCTCAGCCGGCACCTAGGGAAACCTACCAAACCTCTGCATTTTTGAAAACTAGAGACCTAGGGGAATCCAAGATGGGGTAACTTGTGGGGCTCTGACCAGGTTCTGTTACCCAGAATCCTTTGCAAACCTCAAAATTTGGCTAAAAAAACACATTATGGTGACAGAAAGTTCTGCAATCTGAGAGGAGGCACAAATTTCCTTCCACCCAGCGTTCCCCCAAGTCTCCCGATAAAAATGATACCTCACTTGTGTGGGTAGGCCTAGCGCCCGCGACAGGAAATGCCCCAAAGCGCAACGTGGATACATCCCATTTTTTGACAGAAAACAGAGCTGTTTTTTGCAAAGTGCCTACCTGTAGATTTTGGCCTCTAGCTCAGCCGGCACCTGGGGAAACCTACCAAACCTGTGCATTTTTGAAAACTAGAGACCTAGGGGAATCCAAGATGGGGTGACTTGTGGGGCTCTGACCAGGTTCTGTTACCCAGAATCCTTTGCAAACCGCAAAATTTTGCTAAAAAAAACATGTTCCTCACATTATGGTGACAGCAAGTTCTGCAATCTGAGAGGAGCCACAAATTTCCTTCCACCCAGCGTTCCCCCAAGTCTCCCGATAAAAATGATACCTCACTTGTGTGGGTAGGCCTAGCGCCCGCGACAGGAAATGCCCCAAAGCGCAACGTGGACACATCCCATTTTTTGACAGAAAATAGAGCTGTTTTTTGCAAAGTGCCTACCTGTAGATTTTGGCCTCTAGCTCAGCCGGCACCTAGGGAAACCTACCAAGCCTGTGCAATTTTGAAAACTAGAGACCTAGGGGAATCCAAGATGGGGTGACTTGTGGGGCTCTGACCAGGTTCTGTTACCCAGAATCCTTTGCAAACCTCAAAATTTGGCTAAAAAAACACATGTTCCTCACATTATGGTGACAGAAAGTTCTGGAATCTGAGAGGAGCCACAAATTTCCTTCCACCCAGCGTTCCCCCAAGTCTCCTGATAAAAATGATACCTCACTTGTGTGGGTAGGCCTAGCGCCCGCGACAGGAAATGCCCCAAAGCGCAACGTGGACACATCCCATTTTTTGAACGAAAACAGAGGTGTTTTTTGCAAAGTGCCTACCTGTAGATTTTGGCCTCCAGCTCAGCCGGAACCTAGGGAAACCTATCAAACCTGTGCATTTTTTAAAACTAGAGACCTAGGGGAATCCAAGATGGGGTGACCTGTGGGGCTCTGACCAGGTTCTGTTACCCAGAATCCTTTGCAAACCTCAAAATTTGGCTAAAAAAACACATGTTCCTCACATTATGGTGACAGAAAGTTCTGGAATCTGAGAGGAGCCACACATTTCCTTCCACCCAGCGTTCCCCCAAGTCTCCTGATAAAAATGATACCTCACTTGTGTGGGTAGGCCTAGCGCCCGCGACAGGAAATGCCCCAAAGCGCAACGTGGACACATCCCATTTTTTGAAAGAAAACAGAGCTGTTTTTTGCAAAGTGCCTACCTGTAGATTTTGGCCTCTAGCTCAGCCGGCACCTAGGGAAACCTACCAAATCTGTGCATTTTTGAAAACTAGAGACCTAGGGGAATCCAAGATGGGGTGACTTCTGGGGCTCTGACCAGGTTCTGTTACCCAGAATCCTTTGCAAACCTCAAAATCTGGCTGAAAAAACACATTTTCCTCACATTATGGTGACAGAAAGTTCTGAAATCTGAGAGGAGCCACAAATTTTCTTCCACCCAGCGTTCCCCCAAGTCTTCCGATAAAAATGATACCTCACTTGTGTGGGTAGGCCTAGCGCCCG
Source organism: Pleurodeles waltl (assembly GCF_031143425.1). Lineage (NCBI taxonomy): Eukaryota > Metazoa > Chordata > Amphibia > Caudata > Salamandridae > Pleurodeles > Pleurodeles waltl. The sequence continues at coordinate 295,488,275 of NC_090443.1, read as the reverse complement.
CAACAGGAAATGCCCCAAAGCGCAACGTGGACACATCCCATTTTTTGAAAGAAAACAGAGCTGTTTTTTGCAAAGTGCCTACCTGTAGATTTTGTCCTCTAGCTCAGCCGGCACCTAGGGAAACCTACCAAACCTGTGCATTTTTTAAAACTAGAGACCTAGGGGAATCCAAGATGGGGTGACCTGTGGGGCTCTGACCAGGTTCTGTTACCCAGAATCCTTTGCAAACCTCAAAATTTGGCTAAAAAAAACACATGTTCCTCACATTATGGTGACAGAAAGTTCTGGAATCTGAGAGGAGCCACACATTTCCTTCCACCCAGCGTTCCCCCAAGTCTCCTGATAAAAATGATACCTCACTTGTGTGGGTAGGCCTAGCGCCCGCGACAGGAAATGCCCCAAAGCGCAACGTGGACACATCCCATTTTTTGAAAGAAAACAGAGGTGTTTTTTGCAAAGTGCCTACCTGTAGATTTTGGCCTCTAGCTCAGCCGGCACCTAGGGAAACCTACCAAATCTGTGCATTTTTGAAAACTAGAGACCTAGGGGAATCCAAGATGGGGTGACTTCTGGGGCTCTGACCAGGTTCTGTTACCCAGAATCCTTTGCAAACCTCAAAATCTGGCTAAAAAAACACATTTTCCTCACATTATGGTGACAGAAAGTTCTGAAATCTGAGAGGAGCCACAAATTTTCTTCCACCCAGCGTTCCCCCAAGTCTTCCGATAAAAATGATAACTCACTTGTGTGGGTAGGCCTAGCGCCCGCAACAGGAAATGCCCCAAAGCGCAACGTGGACACATCCCATTTTTTGAAAGAAAACAGAGCTGTTTTTTGCAAAGTGCCTACCTGTAGATTTTGGCCTCTAGCTCAGCCGGCACCTAGGGAAACCTACCAAACCTCTGCATTTTTTAAAACTAGAGACCTAGGGGAATCCAAGATGGGGTAACTTGTGGGGCTCTGACCAGGTTCTGTTACCCAGAATCCTTTGCAAACCTCAACATTTGGCTAAAAAAACACATTATGGTGACAGAAAGTTCTGCAATCTGAGAGGAGGCACAAATTTCCTTCCACCCAGCGTTCCCCCAAGTCTCCCGATAAAAATGATACCTCACTTGTGTGGGTAGGCCTAGCGCCCGTGACAGGAAATGCCCCAAAGTGCAACGTGGACACATCCCATTTTTTGAAAGCAAACAGAGCTGTTTTTTGCAAAGTGCCTACCTGTAGATTTTGGCCTCTAGCTCAGCCGGCACCTAGGGAAACCTACCAAACCTGTGCATTTCTGAAAACTAGAGACCTAGGGGAATCCAAGATGGGGTAACTTGTGGGGCTCTGACCAGGTTCTGTTACCCAGAATCCTTTGCAAACCTCAAAATTTGGCTAACAAAACACATTTTCCTCACATTTTGGTGACAGAAAGTTCTGGAATATGTGAGGAGCCACAAATTTACTTCCACCCAGCGTTCCCCCAAGTCTCCCGATAAAAATGATACCTCACTTGTGTGGGTAGGCCTAGCTCCCGCGACAGGAAATGCCCCAAAGCGCAACGTGGACACATCCCATTTTTTGAAAGAAAACAGAGGTGTTTTTTGCAAAGTGCCTACCTGTAGATTTTGGCCTCTAGCTCAGCCGGGACCTAGGGAAACCTACCAAACCTGTGCATTTTTGAAAACTAGAGAGCTAGGGGAATCCAAGATGGGGTGACTTGTGGGGCTCTGACCAGGTTCTGTTACCCAGAATCCTTTGCAAACCTCAAAATTTTGCTAAAAAAAACACATGTTCCTCACATTATGGTGACAGCAAGTTCTGCAATCTGAGAGGAGCCACAAATTTCCTTCCACCCAGCGTTCCCCCAAGTCTCCTGATAAAAATGATACCTCACTTGTGTGGGTAGGCCTAGCGCCCGCGACAGGAAATGCCCCAAAGCGCAACGTGGACACATCCCATTTTTTGAACGAAAACAGAGGTGTTTTTTGCAAAGTGCCTACCTGTAGATTTTGGCCTCCAGCTCAGCCGGAACCTAGGGAAACCTATCAAACCTGTGCATTTTTGAAAACTAGAGACCTAGGGGAATCCAAGATGGGGTGACCTGTGGGGCTCTGACCAGGTTCTGTTACCCAGAATCCTTTGCAAACCTCAAAATTTGGCTAAAAAAACACATGTTCCTCACATTATGGTGACAGAAAGTTCTGGAATCTGAGAGGAGCCACACATTTCCTTCCACCCAGCGTTCCCCCAAGTCTCCTGATAAAAATGATACCTCACTTGTGTGGGTAGGCCTAGCGCCCGCGACAGGAAATGCCCCAAAGCGCAACGTGGACACATCCCATTTTTTGAAAGAAAACAGAGCTGTTTTTTGCAAAGTGCCTACCTGTAGATTTTGGCCTCTAGCTCAGCCGGCACCTAGGGAAACCTACCAAATCTGTGCATTTTTGAAAACTAGAGACCTAGGGGAATCCAAGATGGGGTGACTTCTGGGGCTCTGACCAGGTTCTGTTACCCAGAATCCTTTGCAAACCTCAAAATCTGGCTGAAAAAACACATTTTCCTCACATTATGGTGACAGAAAGTTCTGAAATCTGAGAGGAGCCACAAATTTTCTTCCACCCAGCGTTCCCCCAAGTCTTCCGATAAAAATGATACCTCACTTGTGTGGGTAGGCCTAGCGCCCGCAACAGGAAATGCCCCAAAGCGCAACGTGGACACATCCCATTTTTTGAAAGAAAACAGAGCTGTTTTTTGCAAAGTGCCTACCTGTAGATTTTGTCCTCTAGCTCAGCCGGCACCTAGGGAAACCTACCAAACCTGTGCATTTTTTAAAACTAGAGACCTAGGGGAATCCAAGATGGGGTGACCTGTGGGGCTCTGACCAGGTTCTGTTACCCAGAATCCTTTGCAAACCTCAAAATTTGGCTAAAAAAACACATGTTCCTCACATTATGGTGACAGAAAGTTCTGGAATCTGAGAGGAGCCACACATTTCCTTCCACCCAGCGTTCCCCCAAGTCTCCTGATAAAAATGATACCTCACTTGTGTGGGTAGGCCTAGCGCCTGCGACAGGAAATGCCCCAAAGCGCAACGTGGACACATCCCATTTTTTGAAAGAAAACAGAGCTGTTTTTTGCAAAGTGCCTACCTGTAGATTTTGGCCTCTAGCTCAGCCGGCACCTAGGGAAACCTACCAAATCTGTGCATTTTTGAAAACTAGAGACCTAGGGGAATCCAAGATGGGGTGACTTCTGGGGCTCTGACCAGGTTCTGTTACCCAGAATCCTTTGCAAACCTCAAAATCTGGCTAAAAAAACACATTTTCCTCACATTATGGTGACAGAAAGTTCTGAAATCTGAGAGGAGCCACAAATTTTCTTCCACCCAGCGTTCCCCCAAGTCTTCCGATAAAAATGATACCTCACTTGTGTGGGTAGGCCTAGCGCCCGCAACAGGAAATGCCCCAAAGCGCAACGTGGACACATCCCATTTTTTGAAAGAAAACAGAGCTGTTTTTTGCAAAGTGCCTACCTGTAGATTTTGTCCTCTAGCTCAGCCGGCACTTAGGGAAACCTACCAAACCTGTGCATTTTTTAAAACTAGAGACCTAGGGGAATCCAAGATGGGGTGACCTGTGGGGCTCTGACCAGGTTCTGTTACCCAGAATCCTTTGCAAACCTCAAAATTTGGCTAAAAAAACACATGTTCCTCACATTATGGTGACAGAAAGTTCTGGAATCTGAGAGGAGCCACACATTTCCTTCCACCCAGCGTTCCCCCAAGTCTCCTGATAAAAATGATACCTCACTTGTGTGGGTAGGCCTAGCGCCCGCGACAGGAAATGCCCCAAAGCGCAACGTGGACACATCCCATTTTTTGAAAGAAAACAGAGCTGTTTTTTGCAAAGTGCCTACCTGTAGATTTTGGCCTCTAGCTCAGCCGGCACCTAGGGAAACCTACCAAATCTGTGCATTTTTGAAAACTAGAGACCTAGGGGAATCCAAGATGGGGTGACTTCTGGGGCTCTGACCAGGTTCTGTTACCCAGAATCCTTTGCAAACCTCAAAATCTGGCTGAAAAAACACATTTTCCTCACATTATGGTGACAGAAAGTTCTGAAATCTGAGAGGAGCCACAAATTTTCTTCCACCCAGCGTTCCCCCAAGTCTTCCGATAAAAATGATACCTCACTTGTGTGGGTAGGCCTAGCGCCCGCAACAGGAAATGCCCCAAAGCGCAACGTGGACACATCCCATTTTTTGAAAGAAAACAGAGCTGTTTTTTGCAAAGTGCCTACCTGTAGATTTTGTCCTCTAGCTCAGCCGGCACCTAGGGAAACCTACCAAACCTGTGCATTTTTTAAAACTAGAGACCTAGGGGAATCCAAGATGGGGTGACCTGTGGGGCTCTGACCAGGTTCTGTTACCCAGAATCCTTTGCAAACCTCAAAATTTGGCTAAAAAAACACATGTTCCTCACATTATGGTGACAGAAAGTTCTGGAATCTGAGAGGAGCCACACATTTCCTTCCACCCAGCGTTCCCCCAAGTCTCCTGATAAAAATGATACCTCACTTGTGTGGGTAGGCCTAGCGCCCGCGACAGGAAATGCCCCAAAGCGCAACGTGGACACATCCCATTTTTTGAAAGAAAACAGAGCTGTTTTTTGCAAAGTGCCTACCTGTAGATTTTGGCCTCTAGCTCAGCCGGCACCTAGGGAAACCTACCAAATCTGTGCATTTTTGAAAACTAGAGACCTAGGGGAATCCAAGATGGGGTGACTTCTGGGGCTCTGACCAGGTTCTGTTACCCAGAATCCTTTGCAAACCTCAAAATCTGGCTAAAAAAACACATTTTCCTCACATTATGGTGACAGAAAGTTCTGCAATCTGAGAGGAGCCACAAATTTTCTTCCACCCAGCGTTCCCCCAAGTCTTCCGATAAAAATGATAACTCACTTGTGTGGGTAGGCCTAGCGCCCGCAACAGGAAATGCCCCAAAGCGCAAGGTGGACACATCCCATTTTTTGAAAGAAAACAGAGCTGTTTTTTGCAAAGTGCCTACCTGTAGATTTTGTCCTCTAGCTCAGCCGGCACTTAGGGAAACCTACCAAACCTCTGCATTTTTGAAAACTAGAGACCTAGGGGAATCCAAGATGGGGTAACTTGTGGGGCTCTGACCAGGTTCTGTTACCCAGAATCCTTTGCAAACCTCAAAATTTGGCTAAAAAAACACATTATGGTGACAGAAAGTTCTGCAATCTGAGAGGAGGCACAAATTTCCTTCCACCCAGCGTTCCCCCAAGTCTCCCGATAAAAATGATACCTCACTTGTGTGGGTAGGCCTAGCGCCCGTGACAGGAAATGCCCCAAAGTGCAACGTGGACACATCCCATTTTTTTAAAGAAAACAGAGCTGTTTTTTGCAAAGTGCCTACCTGTAGATTTTGGCCTCTAGCTCAGCCGGCACCTAGGGAAACCTTCCAAACCTGTGCATTTCTGAAAACTAGAGACCTAGGGGAATCCAAGATGGGGTAACTTGTGGGGCTCTGACCAGGTTCTGTTACCCAGAATCCTTTGCAAACCTCAAAATTTGGCTAAAAAAACACATGTTCCTCACATTATGGTGACAGAAAGTTCTGCAATCTGTGAGGAGCCACAAATTTACTTCCACCCAGCGTTCCCCTAAGTCTCCCGATAAAAATGATACCTCACTTGTGTGGGTAGGCCTAGCTCCCGCGACAGGAAATGCCCCAAAGCGCAACGTGGACACATCCCATTTTTTGAAAGAAAACAGAGGTGTTTTTTGCAAAGTGCCTACCTGTAGATTTTGGCCTCTAGCTCATCCGGGACCTAGGGAAACCTACCAAACCTGTGCATTTTTGAAAACTAGAGAGCTAGGGGAATCCAAGATGGGGTGACTTGTGGGGCTCTGACCAGGTTCTGTTACCCAGAATCCTTTGCAAACCTCAAAATTTTGCTAAAAAAACACATGTTCCTCACATTATGGTGACAGCAAGTTCTGCAATCTGAGAGGAGCCACAAATTTCCTTCCACCCAGCGTTCCCCCAAGTCTCCTGATAAAAATGATACCTCACTTGTGTGGGTAGGCCTAGCGCCCGCGACAGGAAATGCCCCAAAGCGCAACGTGGACACATCCCATTTTTTGAACGAAAACAGAGGTGTTTTTTGCAAAGTGCCTACCTGTAGATTTTGGCCTCCAGCTCAGCCGGAACCTAGGGAAACCTATCAAACCTGTGCATTTTTTAAAACTAGAGACCTAGGGGAATCCAAGATGGGGTGACCTGTGGGGCTCTGACCAGGTTCTGTTACCCAGAATCCTTTGCAAACCTCAAAATTTGGCTAAAAAAACACATGTTCCTCACATTATGGTGACAGAAAGTTCTGGAATCTGAGAGGAGCCACACATTTCCTTCCACCCAGCGTTCCCCCAAGTCTCCTGATAAAAATGATACCTCACTTGTGTGGGTAGGCCTAGCGCCCGCGACAGGAAATGCCCCAAAGCGCAACGTGGACACATCCCATTTTTTGAAAGAAAACAGAGCTGTTTTTTGCAAAGTGCCTACCTGTAGATTTTGGCCTCTAGCTCAGCCGGCACCTAGGGAAACCTACCAAATCTGTGCATTTTTTAAAACTAGAGACCTAGGGGAATCCAAGATGGGGTGACTTCTGGGGCTCTGACCAGGTTCTGTTACCCAGAATCCTTTGCAAACCTCAAAATCTGGCTAAAAAAATACATTTTCCTCACATTATGGTGACAGAAAGTTCTGGAATCTGAGAGGAGCCACAAATTTTCTTCCACCCAGCGTTCCCCCAAGTCTTCCGATAAAAATGATACCTCACTTGTGTGGGTAGGCCTAGCGCCTACAACAGGAAATGCCCCAAAGCGCAACGTGGACACATCCCATTTTTTGAAAGAAAACAGAGCTGTTTTTTGCAAAGTGCCTACCTGTAGATTTTGTCCTCTAGCTCAGCCGGCACCTAGGGAAACCTACCAAACCTCTGCATTTTTGAAAACTAGAGACCTAAGGGAATCCAAGATGGGGTAACTTGTGGGGCTCTGACCAGCTTCTGTTACCCAGAATCCTTTGCAAACCTCAAAATTTGGCTAAAAAAACACATTTTCCTCACATTATGGTGACAGAAAGTTCTGGAATCTGAGAGGAGGCACAAATTTCCTTCCACCCAGCGTTCCCCCAAGTCTCCCGATAAAAATGATACCTCACTTGTGTGGGTAGGCCTAGCGCCCGCGACAGGAAATGCCCCAAAGCGCAACGTGGACACATCCCATTTTTTGAAAGAAAACAGCTGTTTTTTGCAAAGTGCCTACCTGTAGATTTTGGCCTCTAGCTCAGCCGGAACCTAGGGAAACCTATCAAACTTGTGCATTTTTGAAAACTAGAGACCTAGGGGAATCCAAGATGGGGTGACTTGTGGGGCTCTGACCAGGTTCTGTTACCCAGAATCCTTTGCAAACCTCAAAATTTTGCTAAAAAAACACATGTTCCTCACATTATGGTGACAGAAAGTTCTGCAATCTGTGAGGAGCCACAAATTTACTTCCACCCAGCATTCCCCCAAGTCTCCCGATAAAAATGATACCTCACTTGTGTGGGTAGGCCTAGCTCCCGCGACGGGAAATGCCCCAAAGCGCAACGTGGACACATCCCATTTTTTGAAAGAAAACAGAGGTGTTTTTTTGCAAAGTGCCTACCTGTAGATTTTGGCCTCTAGCTCAGCCGGCACCTAGGGAAACCTACCAAACCTGTGCATTTTTGAAAACTAGAGACCTAGGGGAATCCAAGATGGGGTGACTTGTGGGGCTCTTGCCAGGTTCTGTTACCCAGAATCCTTTGCAAACCTCAAGATTTGGCTAAAAAAACACATTTTCCTTACATTATGGTGACAGAAAGTTCTGGAATCTGAGAGGAGGCACAAATTTCCTTCCACCCAGCGTTCCCCCAAGTCTCCCGATAAAAATGATACCTCACTTGGGTGGGTAGGCCTAGCGCCCGCGACAGGAAATGCCCCAAAGCGCAACGTGGACACATCCCATTTTTTGACAGAAAACAGAGCTGTTTTTTGCAAAGTGCCTACCTGTAGATTTTGGCCTCTAGCTCAGCCGGGACCTAGGGAAACCTACCAAACCTGTGCATTTTTGAAAACTAGAGACCTAGGGGAATCCAAGATGGGGTGACTTGTGGGGCTCTGACCAGGTTCTGTTACCCAGAATCCTTTGCAAACCTCACAATTTTGCTAAAAAAACACATGTTCCTCACATTATGGTGACAGCAAGTTCTGCAATCTGAGAGGAGCCACAAATTTCCTTCCACCCAGCGTTCCCCCAAGTCTCCTGATAAAAATGATACCTCACTTGTGTGGGTAGGCCTAGCGCCCGCGACAGGAAATGCCCCAAAGCGCAACGTGGACACTTCCCATTTTTTGAACGAAAACAAAGGTGTTTTTTGCAAAGTGCCTACATGTAGATTTTGGCCTCCAGCTCAGCCGGAACCTAGGGAAACCTATCAAACCTGTGCATTTTTGAAAACTAGAGACCTAGGGGAATCCAAGATGGGGTGACCTGTGGGGCTCTGACCAGGTTCTGTTACCCAGAATCCTTTGCAAACCTCAAAATTTGGCTAAAAAAACACATGTTCCTCACATTATGGTGACAGAAAGTTCTGGAATCTGAGAGGAGCCACACATTTCCTTCCACCCAGCGTTCCCCCAAGTCTCCTGATAAAAATGATACCTCACTTGTGTGGGTAGGCCTAGCGCCCGTGACAGGAAATGCCCCAAAGCGCAACGTGGACACATCCCATTTTTTGAAAGAAAACAGAGCTGTTTTTTGCAAAGTGCCTACCTGTAGATTTTGGCCTCTAGCTCAGCCGGCACCTAGGGAAACCTACCAAATCTGTGCATTTATGAAAACTAGAGACCTAGGGGAATCCAAGATGGGGTGACTTCTGGGGCTCTGACCAGGTTCTGTTACCCAGAATCCTTTGCAAACCTCAAAATCTGGCTAAAAAAATAAATTTTCCTCACATTATGGTGACAGAAAGTTCTGGAATCTGAGAGGAGCCACAAATTTTCTTCCACCCAGCGTTCCCCCAAGTCTTCCGATAAAAATGATACCTCACTTGTGTGGGTAGGCCTAGCGCCCGCAACAGGAAATGCCCCAAAGCGCAACATGGACACATCCCATTTTTTGAAAGAAAACAGAGCTGTTTTTTGCAAAGTGCCTACCTGTAGATTTTGTCCTCTAGCTCAGCCGGCACCTAGGGAAACCTACCAAACCTCTGCATTTTTGAAAACTAGAGACCTAAGGGAATCCAAGATGGGGTAACTTGTGGGGCTCTGACCAGGTTCTGTTACCCAGAATCCTTTGCAAACCTCAAAATTTGGCTAAAAAAACACATTTTCCTCACATTATGGTGACAGAAAGTTCTGGAATCTGAGAGGAGGCACAAATTTCCTTCCACCCAGCGTTCCCCCAAGTCTCCCGATAAAAATGATACCTCACTTGTGTGGGTAGGCCTAGCGCCCGCGACAGGAAATGCCCCAAAGCGCAACGTGGACACATCCCATTTTTTGAAAGAAAACAGCTGTTTTTTGCAAAGTGCCTACCTGTAGATTTTGGCCTCTAGCTCAGCCGGAACCTAGGGAAACCTATCAAACTTGTGCATTTTTGAAAACTAGAGACCTAGGGGAATCCAAGATGGGGTGACTTGTGGGGCTCTGACCAGGTTCTGTTACCCAGAATCCTTTGCAAACCTCAAAATTTGGCTAAAAAAACACATGTTCCTCATATTATGGTGACAAAAAGTTCTGGAATCTGTGAGGAGCCACAAATTTACTTACACCCAGCGTTCCCCCAAGTCTCCCGATAAAAATGATACCTCACTTGTGTGGGTAGGCCTAGCGCCCGCGACAGGAAATGCCCCAAAGCGCAACGTGGACACATCCCATTTTTTGAAAGAAAACAGCTGTTTTTTGCAAAGTGCCTACCTGTAGATTTTGGCCTCTAGCTCAGCCGGAACCTAGGGAAACCTATCAAACCTGTGCATTTTTTAAAACTAGAGACCTAGGGGAATCCAAGATGGGGTGACTTGTGGGGCTCTGACCAGGTTCTGTTACCCAGAATCCTTTGCAAACCTCAAAATTTGGCTAAAAAAACACATGTTCCTCACATTATGGTGACAGAAAGTTCTGGAATCTGTGAGGAGCCACAAATTTACTTCCACCCAGCGTTCCCCCAAGTCTCCCGATAAAAATGATACCTCACTTGTGTGGGTAGGCCTAGCGCCCGCGACAGGAAATGCCCCAAAGTGCAACGTGGACACATCCCATTTTTTGAAAGAAAACAGAGCTGTTTTTTGCAAAGTGCCTACCTGTAGATTTTGGCCTCTAGCTCAGCCGGCACCTAGGGAAACCTACCAAACCTGTGCATTTCTGAAAACTAGAGACCTAGGGGAATCCAAGATGGGGTAACTTGTGGGGCTCTGACCAGGTTCTGTTACCCAGAATCCTTTGCAAACCTCAAAATTTGGCTAAAAAAACACATTTTCCTCACATTATGGTGACAGAAAGTTCTGGAATCTGTGAGGAGCCACATATTTACTTCCACCCAGCGTTCCCCCAAGTCTCCCGATAAAAATGATACCTCACTTGTGTGGGTAGGCCTAGCTCCCGCGACGGGAAATGCCCCAAAGCGCAACGTGGACACATCCCATTTTTTGAAAGAAAACAGAGGTGTTTTTTTGCAAAGTGCCTACCTGTAGATTTTGGCCTCTAGCTCAGCCGGCACCTAGGGAAACCTACCAAACCTGTGCATTTTTGAAAACTAGAGACCTAGGGGAATCCAAGATGGGGTGACTTGTGGGGCTCTTGCCAGGTTCTGTTACCCAGAATCCTTTGCAAACCTCAAGATTTGGCTAAAAAAACACATTTTCCTTACATTATGGTGACAGAAAGTTCTGGAATCTGTGAGGAGCCACAAATTTACTTCCACCCAGCGTTCCCCCAAGTCTCCCGATAAAAATGATACCTCACTTGTGTGGGTAGGCCTAGCTCCCGCGACAGGAAATGCCCCAAAGCGCAACGTGGACACATCCCATTTTTTGAAAGAAAACAGCTGTTTTTTGCAAAGTGCCTACCTGTAGATTTTGGCCTCTAGCTCAGCCGGAACCTAGGGAAACCTATCAAACTTGTGCATTTTTGAAAACTAGAGACCTAGGGGAATCCAAGATGGGGTGACTTGTGGGGCTCTGACCAGGTTCTGTTACCCAGAATCCTTTGCAAACCTCAAAATTTGGCTAAAAAAACACATGTTCCTCACATTATGGTGACAAAAAGTTCTGGAATCTGTGAGGAGCCACAAATTTACTTACACCCAGCGTTCCCCCAAGTCTCCCGATAAAAATGATACCTCACTTGTGTGGGTAGGCCTAGCGCCCGCGACAGGAAATGCCCCAAAGCGCAACGTGGACACATCCCATTTTTTGAAAGAAAACAGCTGTTTTTTGCAAAGTGCCTACCTGTAGATTTTGGCCTCTAGCTCAGCCGGCACCTAGGGAAACCTACCAAACCTGTGCATTTTTTAAAACTAGAGACCTAGGGGAATCCAAGATGGGGTGACCTGTGGGGCTCTGACCAGGTTCTGTTACCCAGAATCCTTTGCAAACCTCAAAATTTGGCTAAAAAAACACATGTTCCTCACATTATGGTGACAGAAAGTTCTGGAATCTGAGAGGAGCCACACATTTCCTTCCACCCAGCGTTCCCCCAAGTCTCCTGATAAAAATGATACCTCACTTGTGTGGGTAGGCCTAGCGCCTGCGACAGGAAATGCCCCAAAACGCAACGTGGACACATCCCATTTTTTGAAAGAAAACAGAGCTGTTTTTTGCAAAGTGCCTACCTGTAGATTTTGGCCTCTAGCTCAGCCGGCACCTAGGGAAACCTACCAAATCTGTGCATTTTTGAAAACTAGAGACCTAGGGGAATCCAAGATGGGGTGACTTCTGGGGCTCTGACCAGGTTCTGTTACCCAGAATCCTTTGCAAACCTCAAAATCTGGCTAAAAAAACACATTTTCCTCACATTATGGTGACAGAAAGTTCTGAAATCTGAGAGGAGCCACAAATTTTCTTCCACCCAGCGTTCCCCCAAGTCTTCCGATAAAAATGATACCTCACTTGTGTGGGTAGGCCTAGCGCCCGCAACAGGAAATGCCCCAAAGCGCAACGTGGACACATCCCATTTTTTGAAAGAAAACAGAGCTGTTTTTTGCAAAGTGCCTACCTGTAGATTTTGTCCTCTAGCTCAGCCGGCACTTAGGGAAACCTACCAAACCTGTGCATTTTTTAAAACTAGAGACCTAGGGGAATCCAAGATGGGGTGACCTGTGGGGCTCTGACCAGGTTCTGTTACCCAGAATCCTTTGCAAACCTCAAAATTTGGCTAAAAAAACACATGTTCCTCACATTATGGTGACAGAAAGTTCTGGAATCTGAGAGGAGCCACACATTTCCTTCCACCCAGCGTTCCCCCAAGTCTCCTGATAAAAATGATACCTCACTTGTGTGGGTAGGCCTAGCGCCCGCGACAGGAAATGCCCCAAAGCGCAACGTGGACACATCCCATTTTTTGAAAGAAAACAGAGCTGTTTTTTGCAAAGTGCCTACCTGTAGATTTTGGCCTCTAGCTCAGCCGGCACCTAGGGAAACCTACCAAATCTGTGCATTTTTGAAAACTAGAGACCTAGGGGAATCCAAGATGGGGTGACTTCTGGGGCTCTGACCAGGTTCTGTTACCCAGAATCCTTTGCAAACCTCAAAATCTGGCTGAAAAAACACATTTTCCTCACATTATGGTGACAGAAAGTTCTGAAATCTGAGAGGAGCCACAAATTTTCTTCCACCCAGCGTTCCCCCAAGTCTTCCGATAAAAATGATACCTCACTTGTGTGGGTAGGCCTAGCGCCCGCAACAGGAAATGCCCCAAAGCGCAACGTGGACACATCCCATTTTTTGAAAGAAAACAGAGCTGTTTTTTGCAAAGTGCCTACCTGTAGATTTTGTCCTCTAGCTCAGCCGGCACCTAGGGAAACCTACCAAACCTGTGCATTTTTTAAAACTAGAGACCTAGGGGAATCCAAGATGGGGTGACCTGTGGGGCTCTGACCAGGTTCTGTTACCCAGAATCCTTTGCAAACCTCAAAATTTGGCTAAAAAAACACATGTTCCTCACATTATGGTGACAGAAAGTTCTGGAATCTGAGAGGAGCCACACATTTCCTTCCACCCAGCGTTCCCCCAAGTCTCCTGATAAAAATGATACCTCACTTGTGTGGGTAGGCCTAGCGCCCGCGACAGGAAATGCCCCAAAGCGCAACGTGGACACATCCCATTTTTTGAAAGAAAACAGAGCTGTTTTTTGCAAAGTGCCTACCTGTAGATTTTGGCCTCTAGCTCAGCCGGCACCTAGGGAAACCTACCAAATCTGTGCATTTTTGAAAACTAGAGACCTAGGGGAATCCAAGATGGGGTGACTTCTGGGGCTCTGACCAGGTTCTGTTACCCAGAATCCTTTGCAAACCTCAAAATCTGGCTAAAAAAACACATTTTCCTCACATTATGGTGACAGAAAGTTCTGCAATCTGAGAGGAGCCACAAATTTTCTTCCACCCAGCGTTCCCCCAAGTCTTCCGATAAAAATGATAACTCACTTGTGTGGGTAGGCCTAGCGCCCGCAACAGGAAATGCCCCAAAGCGCAAGGTGGACACATCCCATTTTTTGAAAGAAAACAGAGCTGTTTTTTGCAAAGTGCCTACCTGTAGATTTTGTCCTCTAGCTCAGCCGGCACTTAGGGAAACCTACCAAACCTCTGCATTTTTGAAAACTAGAGACCTAGGGGAATCCAAGATGGGGTAACTTGTGGGGCTCTGACCAGGTTCTGTTACCCAGAATCCTTTGCAAACCTCAAAATTTGGCTAAAAAAACACATTATGGTGACAGAAAGTTCTGCAATCTGAGAGGAGGCACAAATTTCCTTCCACCCAGCGTTCCCCCAAGTCTCCCGATAAAAATGATACCTCACTTGTGTGGGTAGGCCTAGCGCCCGTGACAGGAAATGCCCCAAAGTGCAACGTGGACACATCCCATTTTTTTAAAGAAAACAGAGCTGTTTTTTGCAAAGTGCCTACCTGTAGATTTTGGCCTCTAGCTCAGCCGGCACCTAGGGAAACCTTCCAAACCTGTGCATTTCTGAAAACTAGAGACCTAGGGGAATCCAAGATGGGGTAACTTGTGGGGCTCTGACCAGGTTCTGTTACCCAGAATCCTTTGCAAACCTCAAAATTTGGCTAAAAAAACACATGTTCCTCACATTATGGTGACAGAAAGTTCTGCAATCTGTGAGGAGCCACAAATTTACTTCCACCCAGCGTTCCCCTAAGTCTCCCGATAAAAATGATACCTCACTTGTGTGGGTAGGCCTAGCTCCCGCGACAGGAAATGCCCCAAAGCGCAACGTGGACACATCCCATTTTTTGAAAGAAAACAGAGGTGTTTTTTGCAAAGTGCCTACCTGTAGATTTTGGCCTCTAGCTCATCCGGGACCTAGGGAAACCTACCAAACCTGTGCATTTTTGAAAACTAGAGAGCTAGGGGAATCCAAGATGGGGTGACTTGTGGGGCTCTGACCAGGTTCTGTTACCCAGAATCCTTTGCAAACCTCAAAATTTTGCTAAAAAAACACATGTTCCTCACATTATGGTGACAGCAAGTTCTGCAATCTGAGAGGAGCCACAAATTTCCTTCCACCCAGCGTTCCCCCAAGTCTCCTGATAAAAATGATACCTCACTTGTGTGGGTAGGCCTAGCGCCCGCGACAGGAAATGCCCCAAAGCGCAACGTGGACACATCCCATTTTTTGAACGAAAACAGAGGTGTTTTTTGCAAAGTGCCTACCTGTAGATTTTGGCCTCCAGCTCAGCCGGAACCTAGGGAAACCTATCAAACCTGTGCATTTTTTAAAACTAGAGACCTAGGGGAATCCAAGATGGGGTGACCTGTGGGGCTCTGACCAGGTTCTGTTACCCAGAATCCTTTGCAAACCTCAAAATTTGGCTAAAAAAACACATGTTCCTCACATTATGGTGACAGAAAGTTCTGGAATCTGAGAGGAGCCACACATTTCCTTCCACCCAGCGTTCCCCCAAGTCTCCTGATAAAAATGATACCTCACTTGTGTGGGTAGGCCTAGCGCCCGCGACAGGAAATGCCCCAAAGCGCAACGTGGACACATCCCATTTTTTGAAAGAAAACAGAGCTGTTTTTTGCAAAGTGCCTACCTGTAGATTTTGGCCTCTAGCTCAGCCGGCACCTAGGGAAACCTACCAAATCTGTGCATTTTTTAAAACTAGAGACCTAGGGGAATCCAAGATGGGGTGACTTCTGGGGCTCTGACCAGGTTCTGTTACCCAGAATCCTTTGCAAACCTCAAAATCTGGCTAAAAAAATACATTTTCCTCACATTATGGTGACAGAAAGTTCTGGAATCTGAGAGGAGCCACAAATTTTCTTCCACCCAGCGTTCCCCCAAGTCTTCCGATAAAAATGATACCTCACTTGTGTGGGTAGGCCTAGCGCCTACAACAGGAAATGCCCCAAAGCGCAACGTGGACACATCCCATTTTTTGAAAGAAAACAGAGCTGTTTTTTGCAAAGTGCCTACCTGTAGATTTTGTCCTCTAGCTCAGCCGGCACCTAGGGAAACCTACCAAACCTCTGCATTTTTGAAAACTAGAGACCTAAGGGAATCCAAGATGGGGTAACTTGTGGGGCTCTGACCAGCTTCTGTTACCCAGAATCCTTTGCAAACCTCAAAATTTGGCTAAAAAAACACATTTTCCTCACATTATGGTGACAGAAAGTTCTGGAATCTGAGAGGAGGCACAAATTTCCTTCCACCCAGCGTTCCCCCAAGTCTCCCGATAAAAATGATACCTCACTTGTGTGGGTAGGCCTAGCGCCCGCGACAGGAAATGCCCCAAAGCGCAACGTGGACACATCCCATTTTTTGAAAGAAAACAGCTGTTTTTTGCAAAGTGCCTACCTGTAGATTTTGGCCTCTAGCTCAGCCGGAACCTAGGGAAACCTATCAAACTTGTGCATTTTTGAAAACTAGAGACCTAGGGGAATCCAAGATGGGGTGACTTGTGGGGCTCTGACCAGGTTCTGTTACCCAGAATCCTTTGCAAACCTCAAAATTTTGCTAAAAAAACACATGTTCCTCACATTATGGTGACAGAAAGTTCTGCAATCTGTGAGGAGCCACAAATTTACTTCCACCCAGCATTCCCCCAAGTCTCCCGATAAAAATGATACCTCACTTGTGTGGGTAGGCCTAGCTCCCGCGACGGGAAATGCCCCAAAGCGCAACGTGGACACATCCCATTTTTTGAAAGAAAACAGAGGTGTTTTTTTGCAAAGTGCCTACCTGTAGATTTTGGCCTCTAGCTCAGCCGGCACCTAGGGAAACCTACCAAACCTGTGCATTTTTGAAAACTAGAGACCTAGGGGAATCCAAGATGGGGTGACTTGTGGGGCTCTTGCCAGGTTCTGTTACCCAGAATCCTTTGCAAACCTCAAGATTTGGCTAAAAAAACACATTTTCCTTACATTATGGTGACAGAAAGTTCTGGAATCTGAGAGGAGGCACAAATTTCCTTCCACCCAGCGTTCCCCCAAGTCTCCCGATAAAAATGATACCTCACTTGGGTGGGTAGGCCTAGCGCCCGCGACAGGAAATGCCCCAAAGCGCAACGTGGACACATCCCATTTTTTGACAGAAAACAGAGCTGTTTTTTGCAAAGTGCCTACCTGTAGATTTTGGCCTCTAGCTCAGCCGGGACCTAGGGAAACCTACCAAACCTGTGCATTTTTGAAAACTAGAGACCTAGGGGAATCCAAGATGGGGTGACTTGTGGGGCTCTGACCAGGTTCTGTTACCCAGAATCCTTTGCAAACCTCACAATTTTGCTAAAAAAACACATGTTCCTCACATTATGGTGACAGCAAGTTCTGCAATCTGAGAGGAGCCACAAATTTCCTTCCACCCAGCGTTCCCCCAAGTCTCCTGATAAAAATGATACCTCACTTGTGTGGGTAGGCCTAGCGCCCGCGACAGGAAATGCCCCAAAGCGCAACGTGGACACTTCCCATTTTTTGAACGAAAACAAAGGTGTTTTTTGCAAAGTGCCTACATGTAGATTTTGGCCTCCAGCTCAGCCGGAACCTAGGGAAACCTATCAAACCTGTGCATTTTTGAAAACTAGAGACCTAGGGGAATCCAAGATGGGGTGACCTGTGGGGCTCTGACCAGGTTCTGTTACCCAGAATCCTTTGCAAACCTCAAAATTTGGCTAAAAAAACACATGTTCCTCACATTATGGTGACAGAAAGTTCTGGAATCTGAGAGGAGCCACACATTTCCTTCCACCCAGCGTTCCCCCAAGTCTCCTGATAAAAATGATACCTCACTTGTGTGGGTAGGCCTAGCGCCCGTGACAGGAAATGCCCCAAAGCGCAACGTGGACACATCCCATTTTTTGAAAGAAAACAGAGCTGTTTTTTGCAAAGTGCCTACCTGTAGATTTTGGCCTCTAGCTCAGCCGGCACCTAGGGAAACCTACCAAATCTGTGCATTTATGAAAACTAGAGACCTAGGGGAATCCAAGATGGGGTGACTTCTGGGGCTCTGACCAGGTTCTGTTACCCAGAATCCTTTGCAAACCTCAAAATCTGGCTAAAAAAATAAATTTTCCTCACATTATGGTGACAGAAAGTTCTGGAATCTGAGAGGAGCCACAAATTTTCTTCCACCCAGCGTTCCCCCAAGTCTTCCGATAAAAATGATACCTCACTTGTGTGGGTAGGCCTAGCGCCCGCAACAGGAAATGCCCCAAAGCGCAACATGGACACATCCCATTTTTTGAAAGAAAACAGAGCTGTTTTTTGCAAAGTGCCTACCTGTAGATTTTGTCCTCTAGCTCAGCCGGCACCTAGGGAAACCTACCAAACCTCTGCATTTTTGAAAACTAGAGACCTAAGGGAATCCAAGATGGGGTAACTTGTGGGGCTCTGACCAGGTTCTGTTACCCAGAATCCTTTGCAAACCTCAAAATTTGGCTAAAAAAACACATTTTCCTCACATTATGGTGACAGAAAGTTCTGGAATCTGAGAGGAGGCACAAATTTCCTTCCACCCAGCGTTCCCCCAAGTCTCCCGATAAAAATGATACCTCACTTGTGTGGGTAGGCCTAGCGCCCGCGACAGGAAATGCCCCAAAGCGCAACGTGGACACATCCCATTTTTTGAAAGAAAACAGCTGTTTTTTGCAAAGTGCCTACCTGTAGATTTTGGCCTCTAGCTCAGCCGGAACCTAGGGAAACCTATCAAACTTGTGCATTTTTGAAAACTAGAGACCTAGGGGAATCCAAGATGGGGTGACTTGTGGGGCTCTGACCAGGTTCTGTTACCCAGAATCCTTTGCAAACCTCAAAATTTGGCTAAAAAAACACATGTTCCTCATATTATGGTGACAAAAAGTTCTGGAATCTGTGAGGAGCCACAAATTTACTTACACCCAGCGTTCCCCCAAGTCTCCCGATAAAAATGATACCTCACTTGTGTGGGTAGGCCTAGCGCCCGCGACAGGAAATGCCCCAAAGCGCAACGTGGACACATCCCATTTTTTGAAAGAAAACAGCTGTTTTTTGCAAAGTGCCTACCTGTAGATTTTGGCCTCTAGCTCAGCCGGAACCTAGGGAAACCTATCAAACCTGTGCATTTTTTAAAACTAGAGACCTAGGGGAATCCAAGATGGGGTGACTTGTGGGGCTCTGACCAGGTTCTGTTACCCAGAATCCTTTGCAAACCTCAAAATTTGGCTAAAAAAACACATGTTCCTCACATTATGGTGACAGAAAGTTCTGGAATCTGTGAGGAGCCACAAATTTACTTCCACCCAGCGTTCCCCCAAGTCTCCCGATAAAAATGATACCTCACTTGTGTGGGTAGGCCTAGCGCCCGCGACAGGAAATGCCCCAAAGTGCAACGTGGACACATCCCATTTTTTGAAAGAAAACAGAGCTGTTTTTTGCAAAGTGCCTACCTGTAGATTTTGGCCTCTAGCTCAGCCGGCACCTAGGGAAACCTACCAAACCTGTGCATTTCTGAAAACTAGAGACCTAGGGGAATCCAAGATGGGGTAACTTGTGGGGCTCTGACCAGGTTCTGTTACCCAGAATCCTTTGCAAACCTCAAAATTTGGCTAAAAAAACACATTTTCCTCACATTATGGTGACAGAAAGTTCTGGAATCTGTGAGGAGCCACATATTTACTTCCACCCAGCGTTCCCCCAAGTCTCCCGATAAAAATGATACCTCACTTGTGTGGGTAGGCCTAGCTCCCGCGACGGGAAATGCCCCAAAGCGCAACGTGGACACATCCCATTTTTTGAAAGAAAACAGAGGTGTTTTTTTGCAAAGTGCCTACCTGTAGATTTTGGCCTCTAGCTCAGCCGGCACCTAGGGAAACCTACCAAACCTGTGCATTTTTGAAAACTAGAGACCTAGGGGAATCCAAGATGGGGTGACTTGTGGGGCTCTTGCCAGGTTCTGTTACCCAGAATCCTTTGCAAACCTCAAGATTTGGCTAAAAAAACACATTTTCCTTACATTATGGTGACAGAAAGTTCTGGAATCTGTGAGGAGCCACAAATTTACTTCCACCCAGCGTTCCCCCAAGTCTCCCGATAAAAATGATACCTCACTTGTGTGGGTAGGCCTAGCTCCCGCGACAGGAAATGCCCCAAAGCGCAACGTGGACACATCCCATTTTTTGAAAGAAAACAGCTGTTTTTTGCAAAGTGCCTACCTGTAGATTTTGGCCTCTAGCTCAGCCGGAACCTAGGGAAACCTATCAAACTTGTGCATTTTTGAAAACTAGAGACCTAGGGGAATCCAAGATGGGGTGACTTGTGGGGCTCTGACCAGGTTCTGTTACCCAGAATCCTTTGCAAACCTCAAAATTTGGCTAAAAAAACACATGTTCCTCACATTATGGTGACAAAAAGTTCTGGAATCTGTGAGGAGCCACAAATTTACTTACACCCAGCGTTCCCCCAAGTCTCCCGATAAAAATGATACCTCACTTGTGTGGGTAGGCCTAGCGCCCGCGACAGGAAATGCCCCAAAGCGCAACGTGGACACATCCCATTTTTTGAAAGAAAACAGCTGTTTTTTGCAAAGTGCCTACCTGTAGATTTTGGCCTCTAGCTCAGCCGGAACCTAGGGAAACCTATCAAACCTGTGCATTTTTTAAAACTAGAGACCTAGGGGAATCCAAGATGGGGTGACTTGTGGGGCTCTGACCAGGTTCTGTTACCCAGAATCCTTTGCAAACCTCAAAATTTGGCTAAAAAAACACATGTTCCTCACATTATGGTGACAGAAAGTTCTGGAATCTGTGAGGAGCCACAAATTTACTTCCACCCAGCGTTCCCCCAAGTCTCCCGATAAAAATGATACCTCACTTGTGTGGGTAGGCCTAGCGCCCGCGACAGGAAATGCCCCAAAGTGCAATGTGGACACATCCCATTTTTTGAAAGAAAACAGAGCTGTTTTTTGCAAAGTGCCTACCTGTAGATTTTGGCCTCTAGCTCAGCCGGCACCTAGGGAAACATACCAAACCTGTGCATTTCTGAAAACTAGAGACCTAGGGGAATCCAAGATGGGGTAACTTGTGGGGCTCTGACCAGGTTCTGTTACCCAGAATCCTTTGCAAACCTCAAAATTTGGCTAAAAAAACACATTTTCCTCACATTATGGTGACAGAAAGTTCTGGAATCTGTGAGGAGCCACATATTTACTTCCACCCAGCGTTCCCCCAAGTCTCCCGATAAAAATGATACCTCACTTGTGTGGGTAGGCCTAGCTCCCGCGACGGGAAATGCCCCAAAGCGCAACGTGGACACATCCCATTTTTTGAAAGAAAACAGAGGTGTTTTTTTGCAAAGTGCCTACCTGTAGATTTTGGCCTCTAGCTCAGCCGGCACCTAGGGAAACCTACCAAACCTGTGCATTTTTGAAAACTAGAGACCTAGGGGAATCCAAGATGGGGTGACTTGTGGGGCTCTTGCCAGGTTCTGTTACCCAGAATCCTTTGCAAACCTCAAGATTTGGCTAAAAAAACACATTTTCCTTACATTATGGTGACAGAAAGTTCTGGAATCTGAGAGGAGGCACAAATTTCCTTCCACCCAGCGTTCCCCCAAGTCTCCCGATAAAAATGATACCTCACTTGGGTGGGTAGGCCTAGCGCCCGCGACAGGAAATGCCCCAAAGCGCAACGTGGACACATCCCATTTTTTGACAGAAAACAGAGCTGTTTTTTGCAAAGTGCCTACCTGTAGATTTTGGCCTCTAGCTCAGCCGGGACCTAGGGAAACCTACCAAACCTGTGCATTTTTGAAAACTAGAGACCTAGGGGAATCCAAGATGGGGTGACTTGTGGGGCTCTGACCAGGTTCTGTTACCCAGAATCCTTTGCAAACCTCACAATTGTGCTAAAAAAACACATGTTCCTCACATTATGGTGACAGCAAGTTCTGCAATCTGAGAGGAGCCACAAATTTCCTTCCACCCAGCGTTCCCCCAAGTCTCCTGATAAAAATGATACCTCACTTGTGTGGGTAGGCCTAGCGCCCGCGACAGGAAATGCCCCAAAGCGCAACGTGGACACATCCCATTTTTTGAACGAAAACAGAGGTGTTTTTTGCAAAGTGCCTACATGTAGATTTTGGCCTCCAGCTCAGCCGGAACCTAGGGAAACCTATCAAACCTGTGCATTTTTGAAAACTAGAGACCTAGGGGAATCCAAGATGGGGTGACCTGTGGGGCTCTGACCAGGTTCTGTTACCCAGAATCCTTTGCAAACCTCAAAATTTGGCTAAAAAAACACATGTTCCTCACATTATGGTGACAGAAAGTTCTGGAATCTGAGAGGAGCCACACATTTCCTTCCACCCAGCGTTCCCCCAAGTCTCCTGATAAAAATGATACCTCACTTGTGTGGGTAGGCCTAGCGCCCGTGACAGGAAATGCCCCAAAGCGCAACGTGGACACATCCCATTTTTTGAAAGAAAACAGAGCTGTTTTTTGCAAAGTGCCTACCTGTAGATTTTGGCCTCTAGCTCAGCCGGCACCTAGGGAAACCTACCAAATCTGTGCATTTATGAAAACTAGAGACCTAGGGGAATCCAAGATGGGGTGACTTCTGGGGCTCTGACCAGGTTCTGTTACCCAGAATCCTTTGCAAACCTCAAAATCTGGCTAAAAAAATAAATTTTCCTCAC
Organism: Pleurodeles waltl; assembly: GCF_031143425.1. Taxonomy (NCBI): domain Eukaryota; kingdom Metazoa; phylum Chordata; class Amphibia; order Caudata; family Salamandridae; genus Pleurodeles; species Pleurodeles waltl. The sequence goes on along the minus strand of NC_090443.1, from coordinate 295,465,843 downwards.
ATTATGGTGACAGAAAGTTCTGGAATCTGAGAGGAGCCACAAATTTTCTTCCACCCAGCGTTCCCCCAAGTCTTCCGATAAAAATGATACCTCACTTGTGTGGGTAGGCCTAGCGCCCGCAACAGGAAATGCCCCAAAGCGCAACGTGGACACATCCCATTTTTTGAACGAAAACAGAGGTGTTTTTTGCAAAGTGCCTACATGTAGATTTTGGCCTCCAGCTCAGCCGGAACCTAGGGAAACCTATCAAACCTGTGCATTTTTGAAAACTAGAGACCTAGGGGAATCCAAGATGGGGTGACCTGTGGGGCTCTGACCAGGTTCTGTTACCCAGAATCCTTTGCAAACCTCAAAATCTGGCTAAAAAAAAAAATTTTCCTCACATTATGGTGACAGAAAGTTCTGGAATCTGAGAGGAGCCACAAATTTTCTTCCACCCAGCGTTCCCCCAAGTCTTCCGATAAAAATGATACCTCACTTGTGTGGGTAGGCCTAGCGCCCGCGACAGGAAATGCCCCAAAGCGCAACGTGGACACATCCCATTTTTTGAACGAAAACAGAGGTGTTTTTTGCAAAGTACCTACATGTAGATTTTGGCCTCCAGCTCAGCCGGAACCTAGGGAAACCTATCAAACCTGTGCATTTTTGAAAACTAGAGACCTAGGGGAATCCAAGATGGGGTGACCTGTGGGGCTCTGACCAGGTTCTGTTACCCAGAATCCTTTGCAAACCTCAAAATTTGGCTAAAAAAACACATGTTCCTCACATTATGGTGACAGAAAGTTCTGGAATCTGAGAGGAGCCACACATTTCCTTCCACCCAGCGTTCCCCCAAGTCTCCTGATAAAAATGATACCTCACTTGTGTGGGTAGGCCTAGCGCCCGTGACAGGAAATGCCCCAAAGCGCAACGTGGACACATCCCATTTTTTGAAAGAAAACAGAGCTGTTTTTTGCAAAGTGCCTACCTGTAGATTTTGGCCTCTAGCTCAGCCGGCACCTAGGGAAACCTACCAAATCTGTGCATTTATGAAAACTAGAGACCTAGGGGAATCCAAGATGGGGTGACTTCTGGGGCTCTGACCAGGTTCTGTTACCCAGAATCCTTTGCAAACCTCAAAATCTGGCTAAAAAAATAAATTTTCCTCACATTATGGTGACAGAAAGTTCTGGAATCTGAGAGGAGCCACAAATTTTCTTCCACCCAGCGTTCCCCCAAGTCTTCCGATAAAAATGATACCTCACTTGTGTGGGTAGGCCTAGCGCCCGCAACAGGAAATGCCCCAAAGCGCAACGTGGACACATCCCATTTTTTGAAAGAAAACAGAGCTGTTTTTTGCAAAGTGCCTACCTGTAGATTTTGTCCTCTAGCTCAGCCGGCACCTAGGGAAACCTACCAAACCTCTGCATTTTTGAAAACTAGAGACCTAAGGGAATCCAAGATGGGGTAACTTGTGGGGCTCTGACCAGGTTCTGTTACCCAGAATCCTTTGCAAACCTCAAAATTTGGCTAAAAAAACACATTTTCCTCACATTATGGTGACAGAAAGTTCTGGAATCTGAGAGGAGGCACAAATTTCCTTCCACCCAGCGTTCCCCCAAGTCTCCCGATAAAAATGATACCTCACTTGTGTGGGTAGGCCTAGCGCCCGCGACAGGAAATGCCCCAAAGCGCAACGTGGACACATCCCATTTTTTGAAAGAAAACAGCTGTTTTTTGCAAAGTGCCTACCTGTAGATTTTGGCCTCTAGCTCAGCCGGAACCTAGGGAAACCTATCAAACTTGTGCATTTTTGAAAACTAGAGACCTAGGGGAATCCAAGATGGGGTGACTTGTGGGGCTCTGACCAGGTTCTGTTACCCAGAATCCTTTGCAAACCTCAAAATTTGGCTAAAAAAACACATGTTCCTCACATTATGGTGACAAAAAGTTCTGGAATCTGTGAGGAGCCACAAATTTACTTACACCCAGCGTTCCCCCAAGTCTCCCGATAAAAATGATACCTCACTTGTGTGGGTAGGCCTAGCGCCCGCGACAGGAAATGCCCCAAAGCGCAACGTGGACACATCCCATTTTTTGAAAGAAAACAGCTGTTTTTTGCAAAGTGCCTACCTGTAGATTTTGGCCTCTAGCTCAGCCGGAACCTAGGGAAACCTATCAAACCTGTGCATTTTTGAAAACTAGAGACCTAGGGGAATCCAAGATGGGGTGACTTGTGGGGCTCTGACCAGGTTCTGTTACCCAGAATCCTTTGCAAACCTCAAAATTTGGCTAAAAAAACACATGTTCCTCACATTATGGTGACAAAAAGTTCTGGAATCTGTGAGGAGCCACAAATTTACTTCCACCCAGCGTTCCCCCAAGTCTCCTGATAAAAATGATACCTCACTTGTGTGGGTAGGCCTAGCGCCCGTGACAGGAAATGCCCCAAAGCGCAACGTGGACACATCCCATTTTTTGAAAGAAAACAGAGCTGTTTTTTGCAAAGTGCCTACCTGTAGATTTTGGCCTCTAGCTCAGCCGGCACCTAGGGAAACCTACCAAATCTGTGCATTTATGAAAACTAGAGACCTAGGGGAATCCAAGATGGGGTGACTTCTGGGGCTCTGACCAGGTTCTGTTACCCAGAATCCTTTGCAAACCTCAAAATCTGGCTAAAAAAATAAATTTTCCTCACATTATGGTGACAGAAAGTTCTGGAATCTGAGAGGAGCCACAAATTTTCTTCCACCCAGCGTTCCCCCAAGTCTTCCGATAAAAATGATACCTCACTTGTGTGGGTAGGCCTAGCGCCCGCAACAGGAAATGCCCCAAAGCGCAACGTGGACACATCCCATTTTTTGAAAGAAAACAGAGCTGTTTTTTGCAAAGTGCCTACCTGTAGATTTTGTCCTCTAGCTCAGCCGGCACCTAGGGAAACCTACCAAACCTCTGCATTTTTGAAAACTAGAGACCTAAGGGAATCCAAGATGGGGTAACTTGTGGGGCTCTGACCAGGTTCTGTTACCCAGAATCCTTTGCAAACCTCAAAATTTGGCTAAAAAAACACATTTTCCTCACATTATGGTGACAGAAAGTTCTGGAATCTGAGAGGAGGCACAAATTTCCTTCCACCCAGCGTTCCCCCAAGTCTCCCGATAAAAATGATACCTCACTTGTGTGGGTAGGCCTAGCGCCCGCGACAGGAAATGCCCCAAAGCGCAACGTGGACACATCCCATTTTTTGAAAGAAAACAGCTGTTTTTTGCAAAGTGCCTACCTGTAGATTTTGGCCTCTAGCTCAGCCGGAACCTAGGGAAACCTATCAAACCTGTGCATTTTTGAAAACTAGAGACCTAGGGGAATCCAAGATGGGGTGACTTGTGGGGCTCTGACCAGGTTCTGTTACCCAGAATCCTTTGCAAACCTCAAAATTTGGCTAAAAAAACACATGTTCCTCACATTATGGTGACAGAAAGTTCTGGAATCTGTGAGGAGCCACAAATTTACTTCCACCCAGCGTTCCCCCAAGTCTCCCGATAAAAATGATACCTCACTTGTGTGGGTAGGCCTAGCTCCCGCGACAGGAAATGCCCCAAAGCGCAACGTGGACACATCCTATTTTTTTAAAGAAAACAGAGGTGTTTTTTTGCAAAGTGCTTACCTGTAGATTTTGGCCTCTAGCTCAGCCGGCACCCAGGGAAACCTACCAAACCTGTGCATTTTTGAAAACTAGAGACCTAGGGGAATCCAAGATGGGGTGACTTGTGGGGCTCTGACTAGGTTCTGTTACCCAGAATCCTTTGCAAACCTCAAGATTTGGCTAAAAAAACACATTTTCCTCACATTATGGTGACAGAAAGTTCTGGAATCTGAGAGGAGGCACAAATTTCCTTCCACCCAGCGTTCCCCCAAGTCTCCCGATAAAAATGATACCTCACTTGGGTGGGTAGGCCTAGGGCCCGCGACAGGAAATGCCCCAAAGCGCAACATGGACACATCCCATTTTTTGACAGAAAACAGAGCTGTTTTTTGCAAAGTGCCTACCTGTAGATTTTGGCCTCTAGCTCAGCCGGAACCTAGGGAAACCTATCAAACTTGTGCATTTTTGAAAACTAGAGACCTAGGGGAATCCAAGATGGGGTAACTTGTGGGGCTCTGACCAGGTTCTGTTACCCAGAATCCTTTGCAAACCTCAAAATTTGGCTAAAAAAACACATGTTCCTCACATTATGGTGACAGAAAGTTCTGGAATCTGTGAGGAGCCACAAATTTACTTCCACCCAGCGTTCCCCCAAGTCTCCTGATAAAAATGATACCTCACTTGTGTGGGTAGGCCTAGCGCCCGCAACAGGAAATGCCCCAAAGCGCAACGTGGACACATCCCATTTTTTGAAAGAAAACAGCTGTTTTTTGCAAAGTGCCTACCTGTAGATTTTGGCCTCTAGCTCAGCCGGAACCTAGGGAAACCTATCAAACCTGTGCATTTTTTAAAACTAGAGACCTAGGGGAATCCAAGATGGGGTGACTTGTGGGGCTCTGACCAGGTTCTGTTACCCAGAATCCTTTGCAAACCTCAAAATTTGGCTAAAAAAACACATGTTCCTCACATTATGGTGACAGAAAGTTCTGGAATCTGTGAGGAGCCACAAATTTACTTCCACCCAGCGTTCCCCCAAGTCTCCCGATAAAAATGATACCTCACTTGTGTGGGTAGGCCTAGCGCCCGCGACAGGAAATGCCCCAAAGTGCAACGTGGACACATCCCATTTTTTGAAAGAAAACAGAGCTGTTTTTTGCAAAGTGCCTACCTGTAGATTTTGGCCTCTAGCTCAGCCGGCACCTAGGGAAACCTACCAAACCTGTGCATTTCTGAAAACTAGAGACCTAGGGGAATCCAAGATGGGGTAACTTGTGGGGCTCTGACCAGGTTCTGTTACCCAGAATCCTTTGCAAACCTCAAAATTTGGCTAAAAAAACACATTTTCCTCACATTATGGTGACAGAAAGTTCTGGAATCTGTGAGGAGCCACATATTTACTTCCACCCAGCGTTCCCCCAAGTCTCCCGATAAAAATGATACCTCACTTGTGTGGGTAGGCCTAGCTCCCGCGACGGGAAATGCCCCAAAGCGCAACGTGGACACATCCCATTTTTTGAAAGAAAACAGAGGTGTTTTTTTGCAAAGTGCCTACCTGTAGATTTTGGCCTCTAGCTCAGCCGGCACCTAGGGAAACCTACCAAACCTGTGCATTTTTGAAAACTAGAGACCTAGGGGAATCCAAGATGGGGTGACTTGTGGGGCTCTTGCCAGGTTCTGTTACCCAGAATCCTTTGCAAACCTCAAGATTTGGCTAAAAAAACACATTTTCCTTACATTATGGTGACAGAAAGTTCTGGAATCTGAGAGGAGGCACAAATTTCCTTCCACCCAGCGTTCCCCCAAGTCTCCCGATAAAAATGATACCTCACTTGGGTGGGTAGGCCTAGCGCCCGCGACAGGAAATGCCCCAAAGCGCAACTTGGACACATCCCATTTTTTGACAGAAAACAGAGCTGTTTTTTGCAAAGTGCCTACCTGTAGATTTTGGCCTCTAGCTCAGCCGGGACCTAGGGAAACCTACCAAACCTGTGCATTTTTGAAAACTAGAGACCTAGGGGAATCCAAGATGGGGTGACTTGTGGGGCTCTGACCAGGTTCTGTTACCCAGAATCCTTTGCAAACCTCACAATTGTGCTAAAAAAACACATGTTCCTCACATTATGGTGACAGCAAGTTCTGCAATCTGAGAGGAGCCACAAATTTCCTTCCACCCAGCGTTCCCCCAAGTCTCCTGATAAAAATGATACCTCACTTGTGTGGGTAGGCCTAGCGCCCGCGACAGGAAATGCCCCAAAGCGCAACGTGGACACATCCCATTTTTTGAACGAAAACAGAGGTGTTTTTTGCAAAGTGCCTACATGTAGATTTTGGCCTCCAGCTCAGCCGGAACCTAGGGAAACCTATCAAACCTGTGCATTTTTGAAAACTAGAGACCTAGGGGAATCCAAGATGGGGTGACCTGTGGGGCTCTGACCAGGTTCTGTTACCCAGAATCCTTTGCAAACCTCAAAATTTGGCTAAAAAAACACATGTTCCTCACATTATGGTGACAGAAAGTTCTGGAATCTGAGAGGAGCCACACATTTCCTTCCACCCAGCGTTCCCCCAAGTCTCCTGATAAAAATGATACCTCACTTGTGTGGGTAGGCCTAGCGCCCGTGACAGGAAATGCCCCAAAGCGCAACGTGGACACATCCCATTTTTTGAAAGAAAACAGAGCTGTTTTTTGCAAAGTGCCTACCTGTAGATTTTGGCCTCTAGCTCAGCCGGCACCTAGGGAAACCTACCAAATCTGTGCATTTATGAAAACTAGAGACCTAGGGGAATCCAAGATGGGGTGACTTCTGGGGCTCTGACCAGGTTCTGTTACCCAGAATCCTTTGCAAACCTCAAAATCTGGCTAAAAAAATAAATTTTCCTCACATTATGGTGACAGAAAGTTCTGGAATCTGAGAGGAGCCACAAATTTTCTTCCACCCAGCGTTCCCACAAGTCTTCCGATAAAAATGATACCTCACTTGTGTGGGTAGGCCTAGCGCCCGCAACAGGAAATGCCCCAAAGCGCAACGTGGACACATCCCATTTTTTGAAAGAAAACAGAGCTGTTTTTTGCAAAGTGCCTACCTGTAGATTTTGTCCTCTAGCTCAGCCGGCACCTAGGGAAACCTACCAAACCTCTGCATTTTTGAAAACTAGAGACCTAAGGGAATCCAAGATGGGGTAACTTGTGGGGCTCTGACCAGGTTCTGTTACCCAGAATCCTTTGCAAACCTCAAAATTTGGCTAAAAAAACACATTTTCCTCACATTATGGTGACAGAAAGTTCTGGAATCTGAGAGGAGGCACAAATTTCCTTCCACCCAGCGTTCCCCCAAGTCTCCCGATAAAAATGATACCTCACTTGTGTGGGTAGGCCTAGCGCCCGCGACAGGAAATGCCCCAAAGCGCAACGTGGACACATCCCATTTTTTGAAAGAAAACAGCTGTTTTTTGCAAAGTGCCTACCTGTAGATTTTGGCCTCTAGCTCAGCCGGAACCTAGGGAAACCTATCAAACTTGTGCATTTTTGAAAACTAGAGACCTAGGGGAATCCAAGATGGGGTGACTTGTGGGGCTCTGACCAGGTTCTGTTACCCAGAATCCTTTGCAAACCTCAAAATGTGGCTAAAAAAACACATGTTCCTCACATTATGGTGACAAAAAGTTCTGGAATCTGTGAGGAGCCACAAATTTACTTCCACCCAGCGTTCCCCCAAGTCTCCTGATAAAAATGATACCTCACTTGTGTGGGTAGGCCTAGCGCCCGTGACAGGAAATGCCCCAAAGCGCAACGTGGACACATCCCATTTTTTGAAAGAAAACAGAGCTGTTTTTTGCAAAGTGCCTACCTGTAGATTTTGGCCTCTAGCTCAGCCGGCACCTAGGGAAACCTACCAAATCTGTGCATTTATGAAAACTAGAGACCTAGGGGAATCCAAGATGGGGTGACTTCTGGGGCTCTGACCAGGTTCTGTTACCCAGAATCCTTTGCAAACCTCAAAATCTGGCTAAAAAAATAAATTTTCCTCACATTATGGTGACAGAAAGTTCTGGAATCTGAGAGGAGCCACAAATTTTCTTCCACCCAGCGTTCCCCCAAGTCTTCCGATAAAAATGATACCTCACTTGTGTGGGTAGGCCTAGCGCCCGCAACAGGAAATGCCCCAAAGCGCAACGTGGACACATCCCATTTTTTGAAAGAAAACAGAGCTGTTTTTTGCAAAGTGCCTACCTGTAGATTTTGTCCTCTAGCTCAGCCGGCACCTAGGGAAACCTACCAAACCTCTGCATTTTTGAAAAAAAGAGACCTAAGGGAATCCAAGATGGGGTAACTTGTGGGGCTCTGACCAGGTTCTGTTACCCAGAATCCTTTGCAAACCTCAAAATTTGGCTAAAAAAACACATTTTCCTCACATTATGGTGACAGAAAGTTCTGGAATCTGAGAGGAGGCACAAATTTCCTTCCACCCAGCGTTCCCCCAAGTCTCCCGATAAAAATGATACCTCACTTGTGTGGGTAGGCCTAGCGCCCGCGACAGGAAATGCCCCAAAGCGCAACGTGGACACATCCCATTTTTTGAACGAAAACAGAGGTGTTTTTTGCAAAGTGCCTACCTGTAGATTTTGGCCTCCAGCTCAGCCGGAACCTAGGGAAACCTATCAAACCTGTGCATTTTTGAAAACTAGAGACCTAGGGGAATCCAAGATGGGGTGACCTGTGGGGCTCTGACCAGGTTCTGTTACCCAGAATCCTTTGCAAACCTCAAAATTTGGCTAAAAAAACACATGTTCCTCACATTATGGTGACAGAAAGTTCTGGAATCTGAGAGGAGCCACACATTTCCTTCCACCCAGCGTTCCCCCAAGTCTCCTGATAAAAATGATACCTCACTTGTGTGGGTAGGCCTAGCGCCCGTGACAGGAAATGCCCCAAAGCGCAACGTGGACACATCCCATTTTTTGAAAGAAAACAGAGCTGTTTTTTGCAAAGTGCCTACCTGTAGATTTTGTCCTCTAGCTCAGCCGGCACCTAGGGAAACCTACCAAACCTCTGCATTTTTGAAAACTAGAGACCTAAGGGAATCCAAGATGGGGTAACTTGTGGGGCTCTGACCAGGTTCTGTTACCCAGAATCCTTTGCAAACCTCAAAATTTGGCTAAAAAAACACATTTTCCTCACATTATGGTGACAGAAAGTTCTGGAATCTGAGAGGAGGCACAAATTTCCTTCCACCCAGCGTTCCCCCAAGTCTCCCGATAAAAATGATACCTCACTTGTGTGGGTAGGCCTAGCGCCCGCGACAGGAAATGCCCCAAAGCGCAACGTGGACACATCCCATTTTTTGAACGAAAACAGAGGTGTTTTTTGCAAAGTGCCTACCTGTAGATTTTGGCCTCCAGCTCAGCCGGAACCTAGGGAAACCTATCAAACCTGTGCATTTTTGAAAACTAGAGACCTAGGGGAATCCAAGATGGGGTGACCTGTGGGGCTCTGACCAGGTTCTGTTACCCAGAATCCTTTGCAAACCTCAAAATGTGGCTAAAAAAACACATGTTCCTCACATTATGGTGACAGAAAGTTCTGGAATCTGAGAGGAGCCACACATTTCCTTCCACCCAGCGTTCCCCCAAGTCTCCTGATAAAAATGATACCTCACTTGTGTGGGTAGGCCTAGCGCCCGTGACAGGAAATGCCCCAAAGCGCAACGTGGACACATCCCATTTTTTGAAAGAAAACAGAGCTGTTTTTTGCAAAGTGCCTACCTGTAGATTTTGTCCTCTAGCTCAGCCGGCACCTAGGGAAACCTACCAAACCTCTGCATTTTTGAAAACTAGAGACCTAAGGGAATCCAAGATGGGGTAACTTGTGGGGCTCTGACCAGGTTCTGTTACCCAGAATCCTTTGCAAACCTCAAAATTTGGCTAAAAAAACACATTTTCCTCACATTATGGTGACAGAAAGTTCTGGAATCTGAGAGGAGGCACAAATTTCCTTCCACCCAGCGTTCCCCCAAGTCTCCCGATAAAAATGATACCTCACTTGTGTGGGTAGGCCTAGCGCCCGCGACAGGAAATGCCCCAAAGCGCAACGTGGACACATCCCATTTTTTGAACGAAAACAGAGGTGTTTTTTGCAAAGTGCCTACCTGTAGATTTTGGCCTCCAGCTCAGCCGGAACCTAGGGAAACCTATCAAACCTGTGCATTTTTGAAAACTAGAGACCTAGGGGAATCCAAGATGGGGTGACCTGTGGGGCTCTGACCAGGTTCTGTTACCCAGAATCCTTTGCAAACCTCAAAATTTGGCTAAAAAAACACATGTTCCTCACATTATGGTGACAGAAAGTTCTGGAATCTGAGAGGAGCCACACATTTCCTTCCACCCAGCGTTCCCCCAAGTCTCCTGATAAAAATGATACCTCACTTGTGTGGGTAGGCCTAGCGCCCGTGACAGGAAATGCCCCAAAGCGCAACGTGGACACATCCCATTTTTTGAAAGAAAACAGAGCTGTTTTTTGCAAAGTGCCTACCTGTAGATTTTGGCCTCTAGCTCAGCCGGCACCTAGGGAAACCTACCAAATCTGTGCATTTATGAAAACTAGAGACCTAGGGGAATCCAAGATGGGGTGACTTCTGGGGCTCTGACCAGGTTCTGTTACCCAGAATCCTTTGCAAACCTCAAAATCTGGCTAAAAAAATAAATTTTCCTCACATTATGGTGACAGAAAGTTCTGGAATCTGAGAGGAGCCACAAATTTTCTTCCACCCAGCGTTCCCCCAAGTCTTCCGATAAAAATGATACCTCACTTGTGTGGGTAGGCCTAGCGCCCGCAACAGGAAATGCCCCAAAGCGCAACGTGGACACATCCCATTTTTTGAAAGAAAACAGAGCTGTTTTTTGCAAAGTGCCTACCTGTAGATTTTGTCCTCTAGCTCAGCCGGCACCTAGGGAAACCTACCAAACCTCTGCATTTTTGAAAACTAGAGACCTAAGGGAATCCAAGATGGGGTAACTTGTGGGGCTCTGACCAGGTTCTGTTACCCAGAATCCTTTGCAAACCTCAAAATTTGGCTAAAAAAACACATTTTCCTCACATTATGGTGACAGAAAGTTCTGGAATCTGAGAGGAGGCACAAATTTCCTTCCACCCAGCGTTCCCCCAAGTCTCCCGATAAAAATGATACCTCACTTGTGTGGGTAGGCCTAGCGCCCGCGACAGGAAATGCCCCAAAGCGCAACGTGGACACATCCCATTTTTTGAAAGAAAACAGCTGTTTTTTGCAAAGTGCCTACCTGTAGATTTTGGCCTCTAGCTCAGCCGGAACCTAGGGAAACCTATCAAACTTGTGCATTTTTGAAAACTAGAGACCTAGGGGAATCCAAGATGGGGTGACTTGTGGGGCTCTGACCAGGTTCTGTTACCCAGAATCCTTTGCAAACCTCAAAATGTGGCTAAAAAAACACATGTTCCTCACATTATGGTGACAAAAAGTTCTGGAATCTGTGAGGAGCCACAAATTTACTTCCACCCAGCGTTCCCCCAAGTCTCCTGATAAAAATGATACCTCACTTGTGTGGGTAGGCCTAGCGCCCGTGACAGGAAATGCCCCAAAGCGCAACGTGGACACATCCCATTTTTTGAAAGAAAACAGAGCTGTTTTTTGCAAAGTGCCTACCTGTAGATTTTGGCCTCTAGCTCAGCCGGCACCTAGGGAAACCTACCAAATCTGTGCATTTATGAAAACTAGAGACCTAGGGGAATCCAAGATGGGGTGACTTCTGGGGCTCTGACCAGGTTCTGTTACCCAGAATCCTTTGCAAACCTCAAAATCTGGCTAAAAAAATAAATTTTCCTCACATTATGGTGACAGAAAGTTCTGGAATCTGAGAGGAGCCACAAATTTTCTTCCACCCAGCGTTCCCCCAAGTCTTCCGATAAAAATGATACCTCACTTGTGTGGGTAGGCCTAGCGCCCGCAACAGGAAATGCCCCAAAGCGCAACGTGGACACATCCCATTTTTTGAAAGAAAACAGAGCTGTTTTTTGCAAAGTGCCTACCTGTAGATTTTGTCCTCTAGCTCAGCCGGCACCTAGGGAAACCTACCAAACCTCTGCATTTTTGAAAACTAGAGACCTAAGGGAATCCAAGATGGGGTAACTTGTGGGGCTCTGACCAGGTTCTGTTACCCAGAATCCTTTGCAAACCTCAAAATTTGGCTAAAAAAACACATTTTCCTCACATTATGGTGACAGAAAGTTCTGGAATCTGAGAGGAGGCACAAATTTCCTTCCACCCAGCGTTCCCCCAAGTCTCCCGATAAAAATGATACCTCACTTGTGTGGGTAGGCCTAGCGCCCGCGACAGGAAATGCCCCAAAGCGCAACGTGGACACATCCCATTTTTTGAACGAAAACAGAGGTGTTTTTTGCAAAGTGCCTACCTGTAGATTTTGGCCTCCAGCTCAGCCGGAACCTAGGGAAACCTATCAAACCTGTGCATTTTTGAAAACTAGAGACCTAGGGGAATCCAAGATGGGGTGACCTGTGGGGCTCTGACCAGGTTCTGTTACCCAGAATCCTTTGCAAACCTCAAAATTTGGCTAAAAAAACACGTTCCTCACATTATGGTGACAGAAAGTTCTGGAATCTGAGAGGAGCCACACATTTCCTTCCACCCAGCGTTCCCCCAAGTCTCCTGATAAAAATGATACCTCACTTGTGTGGGTAGGCCTAGCGCCCGCGACAGGAAATGCCCCAAAGCGCAACGTGGACACATCCCATTTTTTGAAAGAAAACAGAGCTGTTTTTTGCAAAGTGCCTACCAATAGATTTTGGCCTCTAGCTCAGCCGGCACCTAGGGAAACCTACCAAACCTGTGCATTTCTGAAAACTAGAGACCTAGGGGAATCCAAGATGGGGTAACTTGTGGGGCTCTGACCAGGTTCTGTTACCCAGAATCCTTTGCAAACCTCAAGATTTGGCTAAAAAAACACATTTTCCTCACATTATGGTGACAGAAAGTTCTGGAATCTGAGAGGAGGCACAAATTTCCTTCCACCCAGCGTTCCCCCAAGTCTCCCGATAAAAATGATACCTCACTTGGGTGGGTAGGCCTAGGGCCCGCGACAGGAAATGCCCCAAAGCGCAACGTGGACACATCCCATTTTTTGACAGAAAACAGAGCTGTTTTTTGCAAAGTGCCTACCTGTAGATTTTGGCCTCTAGCTCAGCCGGAACCTAGGGAAACCTATCAAACTTGTGCATTTTTGAAAACTAGAGACCTAGGGGAATCCAAGATGGGGTAACTTGTGGGGCTCTGACCAGGTTCTGTTACCCAGAATCCTTTGCAAACCTCAAAATTTGGCTAAAAAAACACATGTTCCTCACATTATGGTGACAGAAAGTTCTGGAATCTGTGAGGAGCCACAAATTTACTTCCACCCAGCGTTCCCCCAAGTCTCCCGATAAAAATGATACCTCACTTGTGTGGGTAGGCCTAGCGCCCGCGACAGGAAATGCCCCAAAGCGCAACGTGGACACATCCCATTTTTTGAAAGAAAACAGCTGTTTTTTGCAAAGTGCCTACCTGTAGATTTTGGCCTCTAGCTCAGCCGGCACCTAGGGAAACCTACCAAACCTGTGCATTTTTGAAAACTAGAGACCTAGGGGAATCCAAGATGGGGTGACTTGTGGGGCTCTGACCAGGTTCTGTTACCCAGAATCCTTTGCAAACCTCAAGATTTGGCTAAAAAAACACATTTTCCTCACATTATGGTGACAGAAAGTTCTGGAATCTGAGAGGAGGCACAAATTTCCTTCCACCCAGCGTTCCCCCAAGTCTCCCGATAAAAATGATACCTCACTTGGGTGGGTAGGCCTAGCGCCCGCGACAGGAAATGCCCCATAGCGCAACGTGGACACATCCCATTTTTTGACAGAAAACAGAGCTGTTTTTTGCAAAGTGCCTACCTGTAGATTTTGGCCTCTAGCTCAGCCGGGACCTAGGGAAACCTACCAAACCTGTGCATTTTTTAAAACTAGAGACCTAGGGGAATCCAAGATGGGGTGACTTGTGGTGCTCTGACCAGGTTCTGTTACCCAGAATCCTTTGCAAACCTCAACATTTTGCTAAAAAAACACATGTTCCTCACATTATGGTGACAGCAAGTTCTGCAATCTGAGAGGAGCCACAAATTTCCTTCCACGCAGCGTTCCCCCAAGTCTCCTGATAAAAATGATACCTCACTTGTGTGGGTAGGCCTAGCGCCCGCAACAGGAAATGCCCCAAAGCGCAACGTGGACACATCCCATTTTTTGAACGAAAACAGAGGTGTTTTTTGCAAAGTGCCTACCTGTAGATTTTGGCCTCCAGCTCAGCCGGAACCTAGGGAAACCTATCAAACCTGTGCATTTTTGAAAACTAGAGACCTAGGGGAATCCAAGATGGGGTGACCTGTGGGGCTCTGACCAGGTTCTGTTACCCAGAATCCTTTGCAAACCTCAAAATTTGGCTAAAAAAACACGTTCCTCACATTATGGTGACAGAAAGTTCTGGAATCTGAGAGGAGCCACACATTTCCTTCCACCCAGCGTTCCCCCAAGTCTCCTGATAAAAATGATACCTCACTTGTGTGGGTAGGCCTAGCGCCCGCGACAGGAAATGCCCCAAAGCGCAACGTGGACACATCCCATTTTTTGAAAGAAAACAGAGCTGTTTTTTGCAAAGTGCCTACCAATAGATTTTGGCCTCTAGCTCAGCCGGCACCTAGGGAAACCTACCAAATCTGTGCATTTTTGAAAACTAGAGACCTAGGGGAATCCAAGATGGGGTGACTTCTGGGGCTCTGACCAGGTTCTGTTACCCAGAATCCTTTGCAAACCTCAAAATCTGGCTAAAAAAATAAATTTTCCTCACATTATGGTGACAGAAAGTTCTGCAATCTGTGAGGAGCCACAAATTTTCTTCCACCCAGCGTTCCCCCAAGTCTCCCGATAAAAATGATACCTCACTTGTGTGGGTAGGCCTAGCGCCCGCGACAGGAAATGCCCCAAAGCGCAACGTGGACACATCCCATTTTTTGAAAGAAAACAGCTGTTTTTTGCAAAGTGCCTACCTGTAGATTTTGGCCTCCAGCTCAGCCGGAACCTAGGGAAACCTATCAAACCTGTGCATTTTTTAAAACAAGAGACCTAGGGGAATCCAAGATGGGGTGACTTGTGGGGCTCTGACCAGGTTCTGTTACCCAGAATCCTTTGCAAACCTCAAAATTTGGCTAAAAAAACACATGTTCCTCACATTATGGTGACAGAAAGTTCTGCAATCTGTGAGGAGCCACAAATTTACTTCCACCCAGCGTTCCCCCAAGTCTCCCGATAAAAATGATACCTCACTTGTGTGGGTAGGCCTAGCGCCCGCGACAGGAAATGCCCCAAAGTGCAACGTGGACACATCCCATTTTTTGAAAGAAAACAGAGCTGTTTTTTGCAAAGTGCCTACCTGTAGATTTTGGCCTCTAGCTCAGCCGGCACCTAGGGAAACCTACCAAACCTGTGCATTTCTGAAAACTAGAGACCTAGGGGAATCCAAGATGGGGTAACTTGTGGGGCTCTGACAAGGTTCTGTTACCCAGAATCCTTTGCAAACCTCAAAATTTGGCTAAAAAAACACATTTTCCTCACATTATGGTGACAGAAAGTTCTGGAATCTGTGAGGAGCCACAAATTTTCTTCCACCCAGCGTTCCCCCAAGTCTTCCGATAAAAATGATACCTCACTTGTGTGGGTAGGCCTAGCGCCCGCAACAGGAAATGCCCCAAAGCGCAACGTGGACACATCCCATTTTTTGAAAGAAAACAGAGCTGTTTTTTGCAAAGTGCCTACCTGTAAATTTTGTCCTCTAGCTCAGCCGGCACCTAGGGAAACCTACCAAACCTCTGCATTTTTGAAAACTAGAGACCTAAGGGAATCCAAGATGGGGTAACTTGTGGGGCTCTGACCAGGTTCTGTTACCCAGAATCCTTTGCAAACCTCAAAATTTGGCTAAAAAAACACATTTTCCTCACATTATGGTGACGGAAAGTTCTGGAATCTGAGAGGAGGCACAAATTTCCTTCCACCCAGCGTTCCCCCAAGTCTCCCGATAAAAATGATACCTCACTTGTGTGGGTAGGCCTAGCGCCCGATACAGGAAATGCCCCAAAGCGCAACGTGGACACATCCCATTTTTTGAAAGAAAACAGCTGTTTTTTGCAAAGTGCCTACCTGTAGATTTTGTCCTCTAGCTCAACCGGCACCTAGGGAAACCTACCAAACCTCTGCATTTTTTAAAACTAGAGACCTGAGGGAATCCAAGATGGGGTAACTTGTGGGGCTCTGACCAGGTTCTGTTACCCAGAATCCTTTGCAAACCTCAAAATTTGGCTAAAAAAACACATGTTCCTCACATTATGGTGACAGAAAGTTCTGGAATCTGTGAGGAGCCACAAATTTACTTCCACCCAGCGTTCCCCCAAGTCTCCCGATAAAAATGATACCTCACTTGTGTGGGTAGGCCTAGCTCCCGCGACAGGAAATGCCCCAAAGCGCAACGTGGACACATCCCATTTTTTGAAAGAAAACAGAGCTGTTTTTTTGCAAAGTGCTTACCTGTAGATTTTGGCCTCTAGCTCAGCCGGCACCTAGGGAAACCTACCAAACCTGTGCATTTTTGAAAACTAGAGACCTAGGGGAATCCAAGATGGGGTGACTTGTGGGGCTCTGACCAGGTTCTGTTACCCAGAATCCTTTGCAAACCTCAAGATTTGGCTAAAAAAACACATTTTCCTCACATTATGGTGACAGAAAGTTCTGGAATCTGAGAGGAGGCACAAATTTCCTTCCACCCAGCGTTCCCCCAAGTCTCCCGATAAAAATGATACCTCACTTGGGTGGGTAGGCCTAGCGCCCGCGACAGGAAATGCCCCAAAGCGCAACGTGGACACATCCCATTTTTTGAACGAAAACAGAGGTGTTTTTTGCAAAGTGCCTACCTGTAGATTTTGGCCTCCAGCTCAGCCGGAACCTAGGGAAACCTATCAAACCTGTGCATTTTTGAAAACTAGAGACCTAGGGGAATCCAAGATGGGGTGACCTGTGGGGCTCTGACCAGGTTCTGTTACCCAGAATCCTTTGCAAACCTCAAAATTTGGCTAAAAAAACACATGTTCCTCACATTATGGTGACAGAAAGTTCTGGAATCTGAGAGGAGCCACACATTTCCTTCCACCCAGCGTTCCCCCAAGTCTCCTGATAAAAATGATACCTCACTTGTGTGGGTAGGCCTAGCGCCCGCGACAGGAAATGCCCCAAAGCGCAACGTGGACACATCCCATTTTTTGAAAGAAAACAGAGCTGTTTTTTGCAAAGTGCCTACCTGTAGATTTTGTCCTCTAGCTCAGCCGGCACCTAGGGAAACCTACCAAACCTCTGCATTTTTGAAAACTAGAGACCTAAGGGAATCCAAGATGGGGTAACTTGTGGGGCTCTGACCAGGTTCTGTTACCCAGAATCCTTTGCAAACCTCAAAATTTGGCTAAAAAAACACATTTTCCTCACATTATGGTGACAGAAAGTTCTGGAATCTGAGAGGAGGCACAAATTTCCTTCCACCCAGCGTTCCCCCAAGTCTCCCGATAAAAATGATACCTCACTTGTGTGGGTAGGCCTAGCGCCCGCGACAGGAAATGCCCCAAAGCGCAACGTGGACACATCCCATTTTTTGAAAGAAAACAGCTGTTTTTTGCAAAGTGCCTACCTGTAGATTTTGTCCTCTAGCTCAACCGGCACCTAGGGAAACCTACCAAACCCCTGCATTTTTTAAAACTAGAGACCTAAGGGAATCCAAGATGGGGTAACTTGTGGGGCTCTGACCAGGTTCTGTTACCCAGAATCCTTTGCAAACCTCAAAATTTGGCTAAAAAAACACATGTTCCTCACATTATGGTGACAGAAAGTTCTGGAATCTGTGAGGAGCCACAAATTTACTTCCACCCAGCGTTCCCCCAAGTCTCCCGATAAAAATGATACCTCACTTGTGTGGTAGGCCTAGCTCCCGCGACAGGAAATGCCCCAAAGCGCAACGTGGACACATCCCATTTTTGGAAAGAAAACAGGTGTTTTTTTGCTAAGTGCCTACCTGTAGATTTTGGCCTCTAGCTCAGCCGGCACCTAGGGAAACCTACCAAACCTGTGCATTTTTTAAAACTAGAGACCTAGGGGAATCCAAGATGGGGTAACTTGTGGGGCTCTGACCAGGTTCTGTTACCCAGAATCCTTTGCAAACCTCAAAATTTGGCTAAAAAAACACATTTTCCTCACATTATGGTGACAGAAAGTTCTTGAATCTGTGAGGAGCCACAAATTTACTTCCACCCAGCGTTCCCCCAAGTCTCCCGATAAAAATGATACCTCACTTGTGTGGGTAGGCCTAGCTCCCGCGACAGGAAATGCCCCAAAGTGCAACGTGGACACATCCCATTTTTTGAAAGAAAACAGAGGTGTTTTTTTGCAAAGTGCTTACCTGTAGATTTTGGCCTCTAGCTCAGCCGGCACCTAGGGAAACCTACCAAACCTGTGCATTTTTGAAAACTAGAGACCTAGGGGAATCCAAGATGGGGTGACTTGTGGGGCTCTGACCAGGTTCTGTTACCCAGAATCCTTTGCAAACCTCAAGATTTGGCTAAAAAAACACATTTTCCTCACATTATGGTGACAGAAAGTTCTGGAATCTGAGAGGAGGCACAAATTTCCTTCCACCCAGCGTTCCCCCAAGTCTCCCGATAAAAATGATACCTCACTTGGGTGGGTAGGCCTAGCGCCCGCGACAGGAAATGCCCCAAAGCGCAACGTGGACACATCCCATTTTTTGAACGAAAACAGAGGTGTTTTTTGCAAAGTGCCTACCTGTAGATTTTGGCCTCCAGCTCAGCCGGAACCTAGGGAAACCTATCAAACCTGTGCATTTTTGAAAACTAGAGACCTAGGGGAATCCAAGATGGGGTGACCTGTGGGGCTCTGACCAGGTTCTGTTACCCAGAATCCTTTGCAAACCTCAAAATTTGGCTAAAAAAACACATGTTCCTCACATTATGGTGACAGAAAGTTCTGGAATCTGAGAGGAGCCACACATTTCCTTCCACCCAGCGTTCCCCCAAGTCTCCTGATAAAAATGATACCTCACTTGTGTGGGTAGGCCTAGCGCCCGCGACAGGAAATGCCCCAAAGCGCAACGTGGACACATCCCATTTTTTGAAAGAAAACAGAGCTGTTTTTTGCAAAGTGCCTACCTGTAGATTTTGTCCTCTAGCTCAGCCGGCACCTAGGGAAACCTACCAAACCTCTGCATTTTTGAAAACTAGAGACCTAAGGGAATCCAAGATGGGGTAACTTGTGGGGCTCTGACCAGGTTCTGTTACCCAGAATCCTTTGCAAACCTCAAAATTTGGCTAAAAAAACACATTTTCCTCACATTATGGTGACAGAAAGTTCTGGAATCTGAGAGGAGGCACAAATTTCCTTCCACCCAGCGTTCCCCCAAGTCTCCCGATAAAAATGATACCTCACTTGTGTGGGTAGGCCTAGCGCCCGCGACAGGAAATGCCCCAAAGCGCAACGTGGACACATCCCATTTTTTGAAAGAAAACAGCTGTTTTTTGCAAAGTGCCTACCTGTAGATTTTGTCCTCTAGCTCAACCGGCACCTAGGGAAACCTACCAAACCTCTGCATTTTTGAAAACTAGAGACCTAAGGGAATCCAAGATGGGGTAACTTGTGGGGCTCTGACCAGGTTCTGTTACCCAGAATCCTTTGCAAACCTCAAAATTTGGCTAAAAAAACACATGTTCCTCACATTATGGTGACAGAAAGTTCTGGAATCTGTGAGGAGCCACAAATTTACTTCCACCCAGCGTTCCCCCAAGTCTCCCGATAAAAATGATACCTCACTTGTGTGGGTAGGCCTAGCTCCCGCGACAGGAAATGCCCCAAAGCGCAACGTGGACACATCCCATTTTTGGAAAGAAAACAGGTGTTTTTTTGCTAAGTGCCTACCTGTAGATTTTGGCCTCTAGCTCAGCCGGCACCTAGGGAAACCTACCAAACCTGTGCATTTTTTAAAACTAGAGACCTAGGGGAATCCAAGATGGGGTAACTTGTGGGGCTCTGACCAGGTTCTGTTACCCAGAATCCTTTGCAAACCTCAAAATTTGGCTAAAAAAACACATTTTCCTCACATTATGGTGACAGAAAGTTCTTGAATCTGTGAGGAGCCACAAATTTACTTCCACCCACCGTTCCCCCAAGTCTCCCGATAAAAATGATACCTCACTTGTGTGGGTAGGCCTAGCTCCCGCGACAGGAAATGCCCCAAAGTGCAACGTGGACACATCCCATTTTTTGAAAGAAAACAGAGGTGTTTTTTTGCAAAGTGCTTACCTGTAGATTTTGGCCTCTAGCTCAGCCGGCACCTAGGGAAACCTACCAAACCTGTGCATTTTTGAAAACTAGAGACCTAGGGGAATCCAAGATGGGGTGACTTGTGGGGCTCTGACCAGGTTCTGTTACCCAGAATCCTTTGCAAACCTCAAGATTTGGCTAAAAAAACACATTTTCCTCACATTATGGTGACAGAAAGTTCTGGAATCTGAGAGGAGGCACAAATTTCCTTCCACCCAGCGTTCCCCCAAGTCTCCCGATAAAAATGATACCTCACTTGGGTGGGTAGGCCTAGCGCCCGCGACAGGAAATGCCCCAAAGCGCAACGTGGACACATCCCATTTTTTGAACGAAAACAGAGGTGTTTTTTGCAAAGTGCCTACCTGTAGATTTTGGCCTCCAGCTCAGCCGGAACCTAGGGAAACCTATCAAACCTGTGCATTTTTGAAAACTAGAGACCTAGGGGAATCCAAGATGGGGTGACCTGTGGGGCTCTGACCAGGTTCTGTTACCCAGAATCCTTTGCAAAACTCAAAATTTGGCTAAAAAAACACGTTCCTCACATTATGGTGACAGAAAGTTCTGGAATCTGAGAGGAGCCACACATTTCCTTCCACCCAGCGTTCCCCCAAGTCTCCTGATAAAAATGATACCTCACTTGTGTGGGTAGGCCTAGCGCCCGCGACAGGAAATGCCCCAAAGCGCAACGTGGACACATCCCATTTTTTGAAAGAAAACAGAGCTGTTTTTTGCAAAGTGCCTACCTGTAGATTTTGGCCTCTAGCTCAGCCGGCACCTAGGGAAACCTACCAAATCTGTGCATTTTTGAAAACTAGAGACCTAGGGGAATCCAAGATGGGGTGACTTCTGGGGCTCTGACCAGGTTCTGTTACCCAGAATCCTTTGCAAACCTCAAAATCTGGCTAAAAAAATACATTTTCCTCACATTATGGTGACAGAAAGTTCTGGAATCTGAGAGGAGCCACAAATTTTCTTCCACCCAGCGTTCCCCCAAGTCTTCCGATAAAAATGATACCTCACTTGTGTGGGTAGGCCTAGCGCCCGCAACAGGAAATGCCCCAAAGCGCAACGTGGACACATCCCATTTTTTTAAAGAAAACAGAGCTGTTTTTTGCAAAGTGCCTACCTGTAGATTTTGTCCTCTAGCTCAGCCGGCACCTAGGGAAACCTACCAAACCTCTGCATTTTTGAAAACTAGAGACCTAAGGGAATCCAAGATGGGGTAACTTGTGGGGCTCTGATCAGGTTCTGTTACCCAGAATCCTTTGCAAACCTCAAAATTTGGCTAAAAAAACACATTTTCCTCACATTATGGTGACAGAAAGTTCTGGAATCTGAGAGGAGGCACAAATTTCCTTCCACCCAGCGTTCCCCCAAGTCTCCCGATAAAAATGATACCTCACTTGTGTGGGTAGGCCTAGCGCCCGCGACAGGAAATGCCCCAAAGCGCAACGTGGACACATCCCATTTTTTGAAAGAAAACAGCTGTTTTTTGCAAAGTGCCTACCTGTAGATTTTGTCCTCTAGCTCAACCGGCACCTAGGGAAACCTACCAAACCTCTGCATTTTTTAAAACTAGAGACCTAAGGGAATCCAAGATGGGGTAACTTGTGGGGCTCTGACCAGGTTCTGTTACCCAGAATCCTTTGCAAACCTCAAAATTTGGCTAAAAAAACACATGTTCCTCACATTATGGTGACAGAAAGTTCTGGAATCTTTGAGGAGCCACAAATTTACTTCCACCCAGCGTTCCCCCAAGTCTCCCGATAAAAATGATACCTCACTTGTGTGGGTAGGCCTAGCTCCCGCGACAGGAAATGCCCCAAAGCGCAACGTGGACACATCCCATTTTTTGAAAGAAAACAGGTGTTTTTTTGCTAAGTGCCTACCTGTAGATTTTGGCCTCTAGCTCAGCCGGCACCTAGGGAAACCTACCAAACCTGTGCATTTTTGAAAACTAGAGACCTAGGGGAATCCAAGATGGGGTAACTTGTGGGGCTCTGACCAGGTTCTGTTACCCAGAATCCTTTGCAAACCTCAAAATTTGGCTAAAAAAACACATTTTCCTCACATTATGGTGACAGAAAGTTCTGGAATCTGTGAGGAGCCACAAATTTACTTCCACCCAGCGTTCCCCCAAGTCTCCCGATAAAAATGATACCTCACTTGTGTGGGTAGGCCTAGCTCCCGCGACAGGAAATGCCCCAAAGTGCAACGTGGACAAATCCCATTTTTTGAAAGAAAACAGAGGTGTTTTTTTGCAAAGTGCTTACCTGTAGATTTTGGCCTCTAGCTCAGCCGGCACCTAGGGAAACCTACCAAACCTGTGCATTTTTGAAAACTAGAGACCTAGGGGAATCCAAGATGGGGTGACTTGTGGGGCTCTGACCAGGTTCTGTTACCCAGAATCCTTTGCAAACCTCAAGATTTGGCTAAAAAAACACATTTTCCTCACATTATGGTGACAGAAAGTTCTGGAATCTGAGAGGAGGCACAAATTTCCTTCCACCCAGCGTTCCCCCAAGTCTCCCGATAAAAATGATACCTCACTTGGGTGGGTAGGCCTAGCGCCCGCGACAGGAAATGCCCCAAAGCGCAACGTGGACACATCCCATTTTTTGAACGAAAACAGAGGTGTTTTTTGCAAAGTGCCTACCTGTAGATTTTGGCCTCCAGCTCAGCCGGAACCTAGGGAAACCTATCAAACTTGTGCATTTTTTAAAACTAGAGACCTAGGGGAATCCAAGATGGGGTGACCTGTGGGGCTCTGACCAGGTTCTGTTACCCAGAATCCTTTGCAAACCTCAAAATTTGGCTAAAAAAACACATGTTCCTCACATTATGGTGACAGAAAGTTCTGGAATCTGAGAGGAGCCACACATTTCCTTCCACCCAGAGTTCCCCCAAGTCTCCTGATAAAAATGATACCTCACTTGTGTGGGTAGGCCTAGCGCCCGCGACAGGAAATGCCCCAAAGCGCAACGTGGACACATCCCATTTTTTGAAAGAAAACAGAGCTGTTTTTTGCAAAGTGCCTACCTGTAGATTTTGGCCTCTAGCTCAGCCGGCACCTAGGGAAACCTACCAAACCTCTGCATTTTTGAAAACTAGAGACCTAAGGGAATCCAAGATGGGGTAACTTGTGGGGCTCTGACCAGGTTCTGTTACCCAGAATCCTTTGCAAACCTCAAAATTTGGCTAAAAAAACACATTTTCCTCACATTATGGTGACAGAAAGTTCTGGAATCTGAGAGGAGGCACAAATTTCCTTCCACCCAGCGTTCCCCCAAGTCTCCCGATAAAAATGATACCTCACTTGTGTGGGTAGGCCTAGCGCCCGCGACAGGAAATGCCCCAAAGCGCAACGTGGACACATCCCATTTTTTGAAAGAAAACAGCTGTTTTTTGCAAAGTGCCTACCTGTAGATTTTGTCCTCTAGCTCAACCGGCACCTAGGGAAACCTACCAAACCTCTGCATTTTTTAAAACTAGAGACCTAAGGGAATCCAAGATGGGGTAACTTGTGGGGCTCTGACCAGGTTCTGTTACCCAGAATCCTTTGCAAACCTCAAAATTTGGCTAAAAAAACACATGTTCCTCACATTATGGTGACAGAAAGTTCTGGAATCTGTGAGGAGCCACAAATTTACTTCCACCCAGCGTTCCCCCAAGTCTCCCGATAAAAATGATACCTCACTTGTGTGGGTAGGCCTAGCTCCCGCGACAGGAAATGCCCCAAAGCGCAACGTGGACACATCCCATTTTTTGAAAGAAAACAGGTGTTTTTTTGCTAAGTGCCTACCTGTAGATTTTCACCTCTAGCTCAGCCGGCACCTAGGGAAACCTACCAAACCTGTGCATTTTTGAAAACTAGAGACCTAGGGGAATCCAAGATGGGGTGACTTGTGGGGCTCTGACCAGGTTCTGTTACCCAGAATCCTTTGCAAACCTCAAGATTTGGCTAAAAAAACACATTTTCCTCACATTATGGTGACCGAAAGTTCTGGAATCTGAGAGGAGGCACAAATTTCCTTCCACCCAGCGTTCCCCCAAGTCTCCCTAAAAAAATGATACCTCACTTGGGTGGGTAGGCCTAGCGCCCGCGACAGGAAATGCCCCAAAGCGCAACGTGGACACATCCCATTTTTTGACAGAAAACAGAGCTGTTTTTTGCAAAGTGCCTACCTGTAGATTTTGGCCTCTAGCTCAGCCGGGACCTAGGGAAACCTAACAAACCTGTGCATTTTTGAAAACTAGAGACCTAGGGGAATCCAAGATGGGGTGACTTGTGGGGCTCTGACCAGGTTCTGTTACCCAGAATCCTTTGCAAACCTCAAAATTTTGCTAAAAAAACACATGTTCCTCACATTATGGTGACAGCAAGTTCTGCAATCTGAGAGGAGCCACAAATTTCCTTCCACCCAGCGTTCCCCCAAGTCTCCTGATAAAAATGATACCTCACTTGTGTGGGTAGGCCTAGCGCCCGCGACAGGAAATGCCCCAAAGCGCAACGTGGACACATCCCATTTTTTGAACGAAAACAGAGGTGTTTTTTGCAAAGTGCCTACCTGTAGATTTTGGCCTCCAGCTCAGCCGGAACCTAGGGAAACCTATCAAACCTGTGCATTTTTGAAAACTAGAGACCTAGGGGAATCCAAGATGGGGTGACTTGTGGGGCTCTGACCAGGTTCTGTTACCCAGAATCCTTTGCAAACCTCAAGATTTGGCTAAAAAAACACATTTTCCTCACATTATGGTGACAGAAAGTTCTGGAATCTGAGAGGAGGCACAAATTTCCTTCCACCCAGCGTTCCCCCAAGTCTCCCGATAAAAATGATACCTCACTTGGGTGGGTAGGCCTAGCGCCCGCGACAGGAAATGCCCCAAAGCGCAACGTGGACACATCCCATTTTTTGAACGAAAACAGAGGTGTTTTTTGCAAAGTGCCTACCTGTAGATTTTGGCCTCCAGCTCAGCCGGAACCTAGGGAAACCTATCAAACTTGTGCATTTTTTAAAACTAGAGACCTAGGGGAATCCAAGATGGGGTGACCTGTGGGGCTCTGACCAGGTTCTGTTACCCAGAATCCTTTGCAAACCTCAAAATTTGGCTAAAAAAACACATGTTCCTCACATTATGGTGACAGAAAGTTCTGGAATCTGAGAGGAGCCACACATTTCCTTCCACCCAGAGTTCCCCCAAGTCTCCTGATAAAAATGATACCTCACTTGTGTGGGTAGGCCTAGCGCCCGCGACAGGAAATGCCCCAAAGCGCAACGTGGACACATCCCATTTTTTGAAAGAAAACAGAGCTGTTTTTTGCAAAGTGCCTACCTGTAGATTTTGGCCTCTAGCTCAGCCGGCACCTAGGGAAACCTACCAAACCTCTGCATTTTTGAAAACTAGAGACCTAAGGGAATCCAAGATGGGGTAACTTGTGGGGCTCTGACCAGGTTCTGTTACCCAGAATCCTTTGCAAACCTCAAAATTTGGCTAAAAAAACACATTTTCCTCACATTATGGTGACAGAAAGTTCTGGAATCTGAGAGGAGGCACAAATTTCCTTCCACCCAGCGTTCCCCCAAGTCTCCCGATAAAAATGATACCTCACTTGTGTGGGTAGGCCTAGCGCCCGCGACAGGAAATGCCCCAAAGCGCAACGTGGACACATCCCATTTTTTGAAAGAAAACAGCTGTTTTTTGCAAAGTGCCTACCTGTAGATTTTGTCCTCTAGCTCAACCGGCACCTAGGGAAACCTACCAAACCTCTGCATTTTTTAAAACTAGAGACCTAAGGGAATCCAAGATGGGGTAACTTGTGGGGCTCTGACCAGGTTCTGTTACCCAGAATCCTTTGCAAACCTCAAAATTTGGCTAAAAAAACACATGTTCCTCACATTATGGTGACAGAAAGTTCTGGAATCTGTGAGGAGCCACAAATTTACTTCCACCCAGCGTTCCCCCAAGTCTCCCGATAAAAATGATACCTCACTTGTGTGGGTAGGCCTAGCTCCCGCGACAGGAAATGCCCCAAAGCGCAACGTGGACACATCCCATTTTTTGAAAGAAAACAGGTGTTTTTTTGCTAAGTGCCTACCTGTAGATTTTCACCTCTAGCTCAGCCGGCACCTAGGGAAACCTACCAAACCTGTGCATTTTTGAAAACTAGAGACCTAGGGGAATCCAAGATGGGGTGACTTGTGGGGCTCTGACCAGGTTCTGTTACCCAGAATCCTTTGCAAACCTCAAGATTTGGCTAAAAAAACACATTTTCCTCACATTATGGTGACCGAAAGTTCTGGAATCTGAGAGGAGGCACAAATTTCCTTCCACCCAGCGTTCCCCCAAGTCTCCCTAAAAAAATGATACCTCACTTGGGTGGGTAGGCCTAGCGCCCGCGACAGGAAATGCCCCAAAGCGCAACGTGGACACATCCCATTTTTTGACAGAAAACAGAGCTGTTTTTTGCAAAGTGCCTACCTGTAGATTTTGGCCTCTAGCTCAGCCGGGACCTAGGGAAACCTAACAAACCTGTGCATTTTTGAAAACTAGAGACCTAGGGGAATCCAAGATGGGGTGACTTGTGGGGCTCTGACCAGGTTCTGTTACCCAGAATCCTTTGCAAACCTCAAAATTTTGCTAAAAAAACACATGTTCCTCACATTATGGTGACAGCAAGTTCTGCAATCTGAGAGGAGCCACAAATTTCCTTCCACCCAGCGTTCCCCCAAGTCTCCTGATAAAAATTATACCTCACTTGTGTGGGTAGGCCTAGCGCCCGCGACAGGAAATGCCCCAAAGCGCAACGTGGACACATCCCATTTTTTGAACGAAAACAGAGGTGTTTTTTGCAAAGTGCCTACCTGTAGATTTTGGCCTCCAGCTCAGCCGGAACCTAGGGAAACCTATCAAACCTGTGCATTTTTGAAAACTAGAGACCTAGGGGAATCCAAGATGGGGTGACCTATGGGGCTCTCACCAGGTTCTGTTACCCAGAATCCTTTGCAAACCTCAAAATTTGGCTAAAAAACACATGTTCCTCACATTATGGTGACAGAAAGTTCTGGAATCTGAGAGGAGCCACACATTTCCTTCCACCCAGCGTTCCCCCAAGTCTCCTGATAAAAATGATACCTCACTTGTGTGGGTAGGCCTAGCGCCCGCGACAGGAAATGCCCCAAAGCGCAACGTGGACACATCCCATTTTTTTAAAGAAAACAGAGCTGTTTTTTGCAAAGTGCCTACCTGTAGATTTTGGCCTCTAGCTCAGCCGGCACCTAGGCAAACCTACCAAACCTGTGCATTTTTGAAAACTAGAGACCTAGGGGAATCCAAGATGGGGTAACTTGTGGGGCTCTGACCAGGTTCTGTTACCCAGAATCCTTTGCAAACCTCAAAATTTGGCTAAAAAAACACATTTTCCTCACATTTCTGTGGCAGAAAGTTACGGAATCTGAGAGGAGGCACAAATTTCCTTCCACCCAGCATTCCCCCAAGTCTCCCGATAAAAATGATACCTCACTTGTGTGGGTAGGCCTAGCGCCCGCGACAGGAGATGCCCCAAAGCGCAACGTGGACACATCCCATTTTTTGACAGAAAACAGAGCTGTTTTTTGCAAAGTGCCTACCTGTAGATTTTGGCCTCTAGCTCAGCCGACACTTAGGGAAACCTACCAAACCTGTGCATTTTTGAAAACTAGAGACCTAGGGGAATCCAAGATGGGGTGACTTGTGGGGCTCGGACCAGGTTCTGTTACCCAGAATCCTTTGCAAACCTCAAAATTTGGCTAAAAAAATACATTTTCCTCACATTATGGTGACAGAAAGTTCTGGAATCTGAGAGGAGCCACAAATTTTCTTCCACCCAGCGTTCCCCCAAGTCTTCCGATAAAAATGATACCTCACTTGTGTGGGTAGGCCTAGCGCCCGCAACAGGAAATGCCCCAAAGCGCAACGTGGACACATCCCATTTTTTGAAAGAAAACAGAGCTGTTTTTTGCAAAGTGCCTACCTGTAGATTTTGTCCTCTAGCTCAGCCGGCACCTAGGGAAACCTACCAAACCTCTGCATTTTTGAAAACTAGAGACCTAAGGGAATCCAAGATGGGGTAACTTGTGGGGCTCTGACCAGGTTCTGTTACCCAGAATCCTTTGCAAACCTCAAAATTTGGCTAAAAAAACACATTTTCCTCACATTATGGTGACAGAAAGTTCTGGAATCTGAGAGGAGGCACAAATTTCCTTCCACCCAGCGTTCCCCCAAGTCTCCCGATAAAAATGATACCTCACTTGTGTGGGTAGGCCTAGCGCCCGCGACAGGAAATGCCCCAAAGCACAACGTGGACACATCCCATTTTTTGAAAGAAAACAGCTGTTTTTTGCAAAGTGCCTACCTGTAGATTTTGGCCTCTAGCTCAGCCGGAACCTAGGGAAACCTATCAAACCTGTGCATTTTTTAAAACTAGAGACCTAGGGGAATCCAAGATGGGGTGACTTGTGGGGCTCTGACCAGGTTCTGTTACCCAGAATCCTTTGCAAACCTCAAACTTTGGCTAAAAAAACACATGTTCCTCACATTATGGTGACAGAAAGTTCTGGAATCTGAGAGGAGCCACAAATTTCCTTCCACCCAGCGTTCCCCCAAGTCTCCTGATAAAAATGATACCTCACTTGTGTGGGTAGGCCTAGCGCCCGCGACAGGAAATGCCCCAAAGCGCAACGTGGACACATCCCATTTTTTGAACGAAAACAGAGGTGTTTTTTGCAAAGTGCCTACCTGTAGATTTTGGCCTCCAGCTCAGCCGGAACCTAGGGAAACCTATCAAACCTGTGCATTTTTGAAAACTAGAGACCTAGGGGAATCCAAGATGGGGTGACTTCTGGGGCTCTGACTAGGTTCTGTTACCCAGAATCCTTTGCAAACCTCAAAATCTGGCTAAAAAAACACATTTTCCTCACATTATGGTGACAGAAAGTTCTGAAATCTGAGAGGCGCCACAAATTTCCTTCCACCCAGCGTTCCCCCAAGTCTCCCGATAAAAATGATACCTCACTTGTGTGGGTAGGCCTAGCGCCCGCAACAGGAAATGCCCCAAAGCGCAACGTGGACACATCCCATTTTTTTGAAAGAAAACAGAGCTGTTTTTTGCAAAGTGCCTACCTGTAGATTTTGGCCTCTAGCTCAGCCGGCACCTAGGGAAACCTACCAAACCTGTGCATTTTTGAAAACTAGAGACCTAGGGGAATCCAAGATGGGGTAACTTGTGGGGCTCTGACCAGGTTCTGTTACCCAGAATCCTTTGCAAACCTCAAAATTTGGCTAAAAAAGCACATTTTCCTCACATTTCTGTGGCAGAAAGTTACGGAATCTGAGAGGAGGCACAAATTTCCTTCCACCCAGCATTCCCCCAAGTCTCCCGATAAAAATGATACCTCACTTGTGTGGGTAGGCCTAGCGCCCACGACAGGAAATGCCCCAAAGCGCAACGTGGACACATCCCATTTTTTGACAGAAAACAGAGCTGTTTTTTGCAAAGTGCCTACCTGTAGATTTTGGCCTCTAGCTCAGCCGACACTTAGGGAAACCTACCAAACCTGTGCATTTTCGAAAACTAGAGACCTAGGGGAATCCAAGATGGGGTGACTTGTGGGGCTCTGACCAGGTTCTGTTACCCAGAATCCTTTGCAAACCTCAAAATTTGGCTAAAAAAACACATGTTCCTCACATTTCTGTGGCAGAAAGTTCTGGAATCTGAGAGGAGCCACAAATTTCCTTCCACCCAGCGTTCCCCCAAGTCTCCCGATAAAAATGATACCTCACTTGTGTGGGTAGGCCTAGTGCCCGCAACGTGGACACATCCCATTTTTTTAAAGAAAACAGCTGTTTTTTGCAAAGTGCCTACCTGTAGATTTTGGCCTCTAGCTCAGCCGGCACCTAGGGAAACCTACCAAACCTCTGCATTTTTGAAAACTAGAGACCTAGGGGAATCCAAGATGGGGTAACTTGTGGGGCTCTGACCAGGTTCTGTTACCCAGAATCCTTTGCAAACCTCAAAATGTGGCTAAAAAAACACATTTTCCTTACATTATGGTGACAGAAAGTTCTGGAATCTGAGAGGAGGCACAAATTTCCTTCCACCCAGCGTTCCCCCAAGTCTCTTGATAACAATGATACCTCACTTGTGTGGGTAGGCCTAGCGCCCACGACAGGAAATGCCCCAAAGCGCAACGTGGACACATCCCATTTTTTGAAAGAAAACAGAGCTGTTTTTTGCAAGGTGCCTACCTGTAGATTTTGGTCTCCAGCTCAGCCGGAACCTAGGGAAACCTATTAAACCTGTGCATTTTTGAAAACTAGAGACCTAGGGGAATCCAAGATGGGGTGACTTGTGGGGCTCTGACCAGGTTCTGTTACCCAGAATCCTTTGCAAACCTCAAAATGTAGCTAAAAAAAACACATGTTCCTCACATTATGGTGACAGAAAGTTCTGGAATCTGAGAGGAGCCACAAATTTTCTTCCACCCAGCGTTCCCCCAAGTCTTCCGATAAAAATGATACCTCACTTGTGTGGGTAGGCCTAGCGCCCGCAACAGGAAATGCCCCAAAGCGCAACGTGGACACATCCCATTTTTTGAAAGAAAACAGAGCTGTTTTTTGCAAAGTGCCTACCTGTAGATTTTGTCCTCTAGCTCAGCCGGCACCTAGGGAAACCTACCAAACCTCTGCATTTTTGAAAACTAGAGACCTAAGGGAATCCAAGATGGGGTAACTTGTGGGGCTCTGACCAGGTTCTGTTACCCAGAATCCTTTGCAAACCTCAAAATTTGGCTAAAAAAACACATTTTCCTCACATTATGGTGACAGAAAGTTCTGGAATCTGAGAGGAGGCACAAATTTCCTTCCACCCAGCGTTCCCCCAAGTCTCCCGATAAAAATGATACCTCACTTGTGTGGGTAGGCCTAGCGCCCGCGACAGGAAATGCCCCAAAGCACAACGTGGACACATCCCATTTTTTGAAAGAAAACAGCTGTTTTTTGCAAAGTGCCTACCTGTAGATTTTGGCCTCTAGCTCAGCCGGAACCTAGGGAAACCTATCAAACCTGTGCATTTTTTAAAACTAGAGACCTAGGGGAATCCAAGATGGGGTGACTTGTGGGGCTCTGACCAGGTTCTGTTACCCAGAATCCTTTGCAAACCTCAAACTTTGGCTAAAAAAACACATGTTCCTCACATTATGGTGACAGAAAGTTCTGGAATCTGAGAGGAGCCACAAATTTCCTTCCACCCAGCGTTCCCCCAAGTCTCCTGATAAAAATGATACCTCACTTGTGTGGGTAGGCCTAGCGCCCGCGACAGGAAATGCCCCAAAGCGCAACGTGGACACATCCCATTTTTTGAACGAAAACAGAGGTGTTTTTTGCAAAGTGCCTACCTGTAGATTTTGGCCTCCAGCTCAGCCGGAACCTAGGGAAACCTATCAAACCTGTGCATTTTTGAAAACTAGAGACCTAGGGGAATCCAAGATGGGGTGACTTCTGGGGCTCTGACTAGGTTCTGTTACCCAGAATCCTTTGCAAACCTCAAAATCTGGCTAAAAAAACACATTTTCCTCACATTATGGTGACAGAAAGTTCTGAAATCTGAGAGGCGCCACAAATTTCCTTCCACCCAGCGTTCCCCCAAGTCTCCCGATAAAAATGATACCTCACTTGTGTGGGTAGGCCTAGCGCCCGCAACAGGAAATGCCCCAAAGCGCAACGTGGACACATCCCATTTTTTGAAAGAAAACAGAGCTGTTTTTTGCAAAGTGCCTACCTGTAGATTTTGGCCTCTAGCTCAGCCGGCACCTAGGGAAACCTACCAAACCTGTGCATTTTTGAAAACTAGAGACCTAGGGGAATCCAAGATGGGGTAACTTGTGGGGCTCTGACCAGGTTCTGTTACCCAGAATCCTTTGCAAACCTCAAAATTTGGCTAAATAAGCACATTTTCCTCACATTTCTGTGGCAGAAAGTTACGGAATCTGAGAGGAGGCACAAATTTCCTTCCACCCAGCATTCCCCCAAGTCTCCCGATAAAAATGATACCTCACTTGTGTGGGTAGGCCTAGCGCCCACGACAGGAAATGCCCCAAAGCGCAACGTGGACACATCCCATTTTTTGACAGAAAACAGAGCTGTTTTTTGCAAAGTGCCTACCTGTAGATTTTGGCCTCTAGCTCAGCCGACACTTAGGGAAACCTACCAAACCTGTGCATTTTCGAAAACTAGAGACCTAGGGGAATCCAAGATGGGGTGACTTGTGGGGCTCTGACCAGGTTCTGTTACCCAGAATCCTTTGCAAACCTCTAAATTTGGCTAAAAAAACACATGTTCCTCACATTTCTGTGGCAGAAAGTTCTGGAATCTGAGAGGAGCCACAAATTTCCTTCCACCCAGCGTTCCCCCAAGTCTCCCGATAAAAATGATACCTCACTTGTGTGGGTAGGCCTAGTGCCCGCGACAGGAAATGCCCCAAAGCACAACGTGGACACATCCCATTTTTTTAAAGAAAACAGCTGTTTTTTGCAAAGTGCCTACCTGTAGATTTTGGCCTCTAGCTCAGCCGGCACCTAGGGAAACCTACCAAACCTCTGCATTTTTGAAAACTAGAGACCTAGGGGAATCCAAGATGGGGTAACTTGTGGGGCTCTGACCAGGTTCTGTTACCCAGAATCCTTTGCAAACCTCACAATGTGGCTAAAAAAACACATTTTCCTTACATTATGGTGACAGAAAGTTCTGGAATCTGAGAGGAGGCACAAATTTCCTTCCACCCAGCGTTCCCCCAAGTCTCTTGATAACAATGATACCTCACTTGTGTGGGTAGGCCTAGCGCCCACGACAGGAAATGCCCCAAAGCGCAACGTGGACACATCCCATTTTTTGAAAGAAAACAGAGCTGTTTTTTGCAAGGTGCCTACCTGTAGATTTTGGTCTCCAGCTCAGCCGGAACCTAGGGAAACCTATTAAACCTGTGCATTTTTGAAAACTAGAGACCTAGGGGAATCCAAGATGGGGTGACTTGTGGGGCTCTGACCAGGTTCTGTTACCCAGAATCCTTTGCAAACCTCAAAATGTAGCTAAAAAAAACACATGTTCCTCACATTATGGTGACAGAAAGTTCTGGAATCTGAGAGGAGCCACAAATTTCCTTCCACCCAGCGTTCCCCCAAGTCTCCTGATAAAAATGATACCTCACTTGTGTGGGTAGGCCTAGCGCCCGCGACAGGAAATGCCCCAAAGCGCAACGTGGACAAATCCCATTTTTTGAAAGAAAACAGAGCAGTTTTTTGCAAAGTGCCTACCTGTAGATTTTGGCCTCTAGCTCAGCCGGCACCTAGGGAAACCTACCAAATCTGTGCATTTTCTAAAACTAGAAACCTAGGGGAATCCAAGATGGGGTGACTTCTGGGGCTCTGACCAGGTTCTGTTACCCAGAATCCTTTGCAAACATCAAAATTTGGCTAAAAAAACACATGTTCCTCACATTTCTGTGGCAAAAAGTTCTGGAATCTGAGAGGAGCCACAAATATCCTTCCACCCAGCGTTCCCCCAAGTCTCCCGATAAAAATGATACCTCACTTGTGTGGGTAGGCCTAGCATCCGCAACAGGAAATGGCCCAAGACACAACGTGGACACATCACATTTTTTCATAGAAAACAGTGCCTACCTGTGGATTATGGCCTGTAGCTCAGCCGGCACCTAGGGAAACCTACCAAACCTGTGCATTTTTGAAAACTAGAGACCTAGGGGAATCCAAGATGGGGTGACTTGTGGGGCTCTGACCAGGTTCTGTTACCCAGATTCCTTTGCAAACCTCTAAATTTGGCTAAACAAAATACCTTTTCCTCTCATTTCGGTGACAGAAAGTTCTGGAATCTGAGAGGAGTCACAAATTTCCTTCCACCCAGCGTTCCCCCAAGTCTCCCGATAAAAATGATACCTCACTTGTGTGGGTGGGCCAGGTGCCTGCAACAGAATAAGGCCCAAAACCTGTAGAGATAGAGGGGATAGCACAGCGAGTTTATAAGGACATATTTTTTTATACATGTTTAGATTGACTCTGCTTTGGGGACCCACATAAGTGAGGTGTCATTTTACTTGGTAGACTGAGGGGAAAACTGGGGAGTAGGAATTTTGTGCTGGAGCGGTGATCCTACTAAGAAAAGTCAGGAAAATATGCTTTTTTTAAGCAAATTTTGAGGTTTACAGAGGAGTCTGGGTAAGAAAATGTTGGGGGAGCCACGCAAGCCACACCTCCCTGGACTCCTTGGGGTGTCTAGTCTTAAAAATAATGTCTGGGTTTTGTAGGTTTCCCTAGATGAAGACAGCACCCAGGTCCAAAAACATAGGTGGCCCCTCCCCCCCAAACACAGGTAGTTTTGTAATATATCATTTTGATGTGTGCACATACGTCCGTGATGTGGCAAACACTAAAATTGTGAAAAGAAACGCACTTAGGTTATGTGAAAAAGACCCCTCACCCACCAACCAAGTTGGTGGCATGCTTCATCATCGGGGTCCCACCCGAGGCACCTAGCGTGTCACAGGTGTGCTGCGATGCCTGATTACAGCAGAGCAGGTTTTGTCATTTTTACCACACATACTGGTTGGATTTGGCACGAGGGTAAGTGATGGTTCAGTGGATCAAATTTTATTAACAAGAGATTTCACAAAAATGAAATGCACTGTTAATAACTGAAAGGCAAAAAACTGAACCAATGACTCGCAGCTCGTGAGCTGTAAAGCCGCGACAAGGCACCAACTGCTTTACAGTCCATTCACACACCTTTCATACATGACACGCACAAGACCATTCACACCGCCAGCCACGGGCCCAGCACATTACAACACTCACATCGACAGACCACGCCACTCAAGGGCCCATCACTTATATACGCCCACATGCCTGATACAAGAATCACACCAGCTGATGGGAGTGTGGACTGGCGTTTGCCTGGCACCGCCAGCCAAGCGCCACCCCAAGCACACCCCCAGCCAAGCCCCACCCCAAGCACACCGCCAGCCAAGCCCCACCCCAAGCACACCACCTTCCAAGCCCCACCCCACGCACACCGCCAGCCAAGCCCCACCCCAAGCACACCGCCTTCCAAGCCCCACCCCACGAACACCACCAGACAAGCGCCACCCCACGCACAACGCCAGCCAAGCCCCACCCCAAGCACACCGCCTTCCAAGCGCCACCCCACGCACACCGCCACCCAAGCGCCACCCCATGCACACCGCCATCACTTTTTTTTGTTGTTTATAAACAACAAAGAAACCACTAACTAATTATAAAATAAGCACAAAACTACAAACACAAAAGCTCTAACTAAATACATGACAGAGATGCCAACCGTGAAACATATGAAAATATAAAACAGACAGCTTACGCTCACGGTATTTCCCAGAAGTTTTTCTTTGTGTGGTAACTTCTATAACAGCTGGGCACACACAGCCCATGCTTTGAAGGGCATTCGGGGCAGTACATCCGGCTCTCCCTCCGGATTAATCTCCGGGCACATACTCTACATTTCTTTCTGGGCAAGTCTTTTTTGGGAGTGGGAGGAATGTGATCTGGAAAGTGCTGATCTTTCAATCTAGTCACATCCTCCACCACTTCTACTCTAGGAACTCTTGCCGGTTCCACCACAATAAGGCTTTCTATCACCGACTCCTGAAATTTAACAAATGTCATCCTTGACTCAGGTGAACAATCCTTGTATACAATAAAGGCATTAAAAGTTGCCAAATTAAATAAATGTAGGACCAACTTTTTATACCACACGTGAGACTTACGAAGAGCAGTGTAAGGTTCCAACCTCTGATCTACTCTATCAACACCACCCATGTGCCTATTGTAGTCCAAAATGCACGCAGGTTTGCGCACTTCCGCAACCTGACCCCAAACAGTCACAGGGGAAGTACTCTCATCATGGATGGTAGATAGCATGTACACATCCCTCCTGTCTGAAAATTTCATAGCTAGCAGCTCATAATTCCGCAAGGCACTGCACTGTCCCCTCTCAAGTTTTTTACAGACAAGCTCCCTTGGATAGCCTTTCCGGTTAGAACGGATTGTGCCACAAGCAACAGTGTCCACTCTAAACAACTCCTTGAACAACTGCACTCCAGTATAGAAATTATCTACGTACAAATGGTGACCTTTGTTAAACAGCCGTCTAGCAAGTTCCCACACAATTTTTTCGCTAACTCCAAAAGTGGCCGGACAACCAGGAGGGTCAATACTGAAATCCCTACCAGTGTAGACCCGGAAATTATACACATATCCTGTACTGCTTTCTGACAGCAGATACAATTTAATCCCATACCGTGCCCTCTTACTAGGAATGTACTGCTTAAAAACTAAACGCCACTTAAAAAGGACCAAAGACTCGTCCACACTTATCTCTTTGCCTGGAACATAGACCTCTGAAAACCGATCCACAAAATGATCAAGGACAGGCCTAATCTTAAAAAGACGGTCACAATCAGGGTGATCTTGTGGCAAGGCTAAAGCATTGTCTACAAAATGCAGCATACGAAGAAGAAGCAAATACTGATTACGTGTCATAGTTGCAGGAAATATAGCCGTTGCCATCAAGGGACTAGTAGACCAATAAGAAGCCAGTGACGGCTTGCTGATCAACCCCATCAAAAAAGACAAACCTAAAAACTTTTTCATCTCTCCCAGATATGTGGGAACCCACTGAGTAGCTCTAGACTGAGGCTTAAGTCTGGCAGCGTTGTCCCGCAAATATTGCTCTGCATACACATTTGTCTGCTCCACAATCTCTTCCAAAAATACATTGTCCATAAACAAGTGAAAGAAATGGAAAGGCAAAAAGTTTTCTGTATTAACTCTACACCCTGGGAGACCAGTAAATGCAGGTAACTGTGGCTGCCATGTTTGGGGCAATCCAGGTGTCAGGTCTTCTAATGGGAAACCCTTCAGCCCCAGGCTGCTGCACTCTTGGCACATCAATGTCCTCCTCTAACACAGGCCCTTCATTGGCACTGAGAGTAGCTTCCTCATCAGAAGAATACTCTTGGACAGAAAACTCACTTCCAGAATCTCCTGCTTCCTCCTCTGCCTCAGATGCAGAGTCAGTGTCGTAATCATGGTCTGAAGACGACTCAAAGGTCATGCGAATAACCTACTGAGCGGTCACTCTGCGGCTAGCCATGATCCTCACTAACAACAAATGGATTGCCAACAACAACTAGCACTAAAATAAGTAATAAACAAAGTGTAGCTTTATCACAAAGAGTTATGTACTAAAAAAACTATACCACTCACTTGCCTGAAAAAGATACTCACCAAGCAACTACTCTGCACAGACACAGCAATCACCAATGATATCCCACTAAAAAGAAAAAAGAAAAAAGCAAATTAGACATATGACAACACAAATATCATTGTGCTCAAACCTAAGGACAATGTCAAACACACAATACTGCATTTAGTACACCACCTACAAACATGTCATTCATGCATGTCAACAATACTCCTTTGGAGTAAATTGCTTTCACTTACCTAAAACATGCAACTATGCAAATCGCAGGAGAACTATTGCCAAAACCGCAAGGATCCACAGCAAAGGAAGCAAAAGCGTTTAACTAGAAGAAAAAGAAGAAATAAATTGTTATAATCACAAATACAAATACTTCGCCAGTTGACACACCCCACCACCAAGAACTTAGAAGTTGTCCCTGGTACCTAAATGGATCCTGCCCCCCTCGGGGGCAGATGGGCGTAAAAAAATTGGCCAATCTGTCCCCAAGGGAGGCAGAAATGGGCAACACCTCTGTGCCCCCTTTAGGGGGCGACCCTTCCCAAAGGGGGCACCCCCAACACAAAACCAAAAAAAGGGAATAAAAAAAAAAAATCCCTGGCGTATTGGTGGTTTCTGCCCTCCTTGGGGGCAGATGGGCCTACAAAAATACCCCCAAACACACACCACACAATCCCTGGCGCCTAGTGTGCTTCCACCCCCCGGGGGCCAGATCGTCCAGGGGGGGGCCGAAACAGAAAAAAAAAAAGCCCCCCAGGGGAGCGACCCTTGCCCAAGGGGTTGCCCCCAAAATACAGAGACAAAACAAAATCCCTGGTGTCTAGTGGATTTCGCCTCCCCCCGGGGGCAGAGCCGCTGAAAAAAAGGCGATCTGCCCCCGGGAGGGGGGTGGGGGGGCGAAACCCCCCAAAAAAATGACCCCGGGGGGGGCGACCCTTGACCAAGGGGTCGCCCCCAAAATACAGACAAAACAAAATCCCTGGTGTCTAGTGGAAAAATCGGCGGATCTGAGCCCGGGGGGGGGGGCGAAATACTAAAAAAAAATGCCCCCCAGGGGGGCGACCCTTGCCCAAGGGGTCGCCCCCAAAAGAAACAGACCTGGAAAAATCCCTGGTGGCTAGTGGAGATTCCTGCTCGCGATCGTGGAGCTGGAATCTAGTGAAAACAGGCACAGGGGGAAAGGAAAAACCCTTTCCCTTCCCCCTGTGTCTGTTTTCCCCCCCAAAACCCCAAAAAAGGAAAGGACTTCCCTTTGAGGGTCCTTTCCCCTCGACGCGCTGGAAGCAAATGGCTTTCAGCGCGTCCCGGCAACACTTGATGACGGCGCGCTGTGCGCGCGCTGACGTCATCAGATTGCCGGGGGGCGGTCGGGGGTGGAAGGGGAAGGTCTTCCCCTTCCATCCCCGCCTTGGGGGAGGGAGGGGGTGCACAGCGCTCCCCCAAGTTCCCGTACCTTGGATGAGGTGACCTCGTCCAAGGCACACGGGAACTGTAGCCTTGGACGAGGTCACCTCGTCCAAGGCACAGAACGGGTTAAACCTGTGTCAGAGTCTACCTTTTACACTCTTCATGTCACATAATGCAGTCATAAAGCTTAACCACAAGAAATCCCCGCAATCCTCAGCTGAGCAGCAAAAGCTCCAGCTCCAGGAAAGCTTAAAAACATCAAACATTTCCTGGGATCTCGCTCTGTAGGCCTGAGGAAACATAAGGCTACTTTTGATAAATAACTTCTGGGGGCTGCTGCATTCCATGCTGCCCCCACGACATTCTGAAAACATGTAAGTAGTGCCGCTGAATAGATGGGGACACGACAAATCAGAAAAAAGTGTGCAGGATAGTTCACCAAGGGCTTTACGTGGGGCACTTCTGGCTGGGAGGAATTACATAATTTTAGTTGCTGTATTGCAGTTTTACTAAATACAGTAAAACTGTGTCACTAAAGTGAGCTTACTGATAAACCTATATAGCGTAAGTATTCAGAAAAACCTGCTGAAACTGGGGTTTTGCTCATGCTTATGTTTGTGCTGGGGCTGAATGCACAGATATAAATGTGCATAAATGCTCTATAACAGTGTTACTGCACTCCATGCCTCAGTTTTATACAAGATGATAATTTCCAGCAGACTATTTTATTTCCTCCATT
Organism: Pleurodeles waltl; assembly: GCF_031143425.1. Classification (NCBI taxonomy): domain Eukaryota; kingdom Metazoa; phylum Chordata; class Amphibia; order Caudata; family Salamandridae; genus Pleurodeles; species Pleurodeles waltl. Next base: position 295,426,243 of record NC_090443.1, on the reverse strand, counting down.
GGGTTGTATCTCTGTAATTAGTGCAGGGTATAAAAAAGGTACCGTTATGCTTCTTTCAAGTTTAGAATCCTGGCTATTTATCTCCCTTCTCTTAAATTATTTTTCACCCTGGTTATTTATTCACCCTTCCTTCTGTCTGTGATATTGTTTGCAGCAGAGTTATAAACAAGTTTTTATTGTTTTTAGAAAGGCAGAGTTTCAAACAGTTAGTACAGACAGTACGACATAATTCAATTCCATGCATTGTTGACCTTAGACCATATAACATTTCGGAGGATAGATGTATTACTCCAGCAAGGTCCGACCACGAGGGGCCTTCCCTTTCCATTCTATCTCATAACAGCGTCCCCAGCCAGGCACCCCATATCTTTTCATGCTTTCGGGGGCATCCTCTCTCCTCCAATTTTGCAGGGACGGACCAGATGATGAGCTCCAGGTCGCGGCAATATCTCTTTTTGCAAGTAGTAGAGCGGTGCCTATAAGAGCGCGGTTTTCCCAGGATCTCACCATGTCCTCCATCACCCCTAACAACACCGATTTGGCAGATAATCGTATCTCCATCTCCAGTACCACAGTTAGCTCAGTTAGTACCTCTCCCCAGTATATTTGCAGATTCGTACAGGGCCAGGCCATTTGGAAGAAATCCACGGGCTCTCCAGCACAGCGTGGGCATTGATTGTTAGGTCGTAGCCCAGCCCGACTTAGTCTGGCAGGTGTTAGATATGTTCTATATAGATAGTAGAACTGCACCGCGTGGAGTCTCGCCGATGTGGCCAGGATCCTAGGGGCCCTAAGCGCCTCCGACCACTCTGTGTCATCTAGGGTGCCCACCTATGCCTCCCAGTCCGCCCTGGTCGAGTTCAGGCCCTCTGGTGTATTGTTGATCAACATCTGATAGATCCACGAGACCCCTTTCCCATCCAGTCTCCCCGTAAGTAACTTAGCTTCAAGTGGGCTAAATTCCAGCAGTGGACCTGTTCTCGGGAGGTGTGTCCGAAGAGCATGTCTAAGTTGAAGGTATTTGAAGAACTGTGTTCGGGATAATTGAAAGTCTGTCTGTAGTTCTTGGAAGGTCTTTAGTGTTTCCCCTCTCCACACATTCCCCACTAATGAAATACCCAATAGGTCCCATTCTGCAAACCCCTCCAGCGCAGCTATAGCGCTCAACCACTTCCCTCTCCACAACGGAGTCTGGAGAGTGACCACAGGATTTGAGCGGGTGTGTCGCAGCGCCGCTCGCCATGCCAGGAAAGACCGCCTTAGTGATCACTTCCATGTTTTGAGGGAGTAGTGTACCATATAACATATCAAGGATGCATGGGAACCCCAGGGTTTCCAATTCCACCTGGTATGCCGAATCTGACCAGCCTCCAGCAAACCAGTCTTGAATCACTAGCAGCTGGGTCACCAGATAGTATAAGTAGGGATCCGAGGCACCCAGGCCACCGTCATATATTCCTTTCCGGCAATATCGCCCTGCACTTGGTGTCTGGCTCCCCTTCAAAGGAACAGTGCGGTGGCTGCCTCCGAAACCCAGAACCATGAACGAGGTATTGGAAATGGAAAGTTCTGGAAAGCATACAGTCGTCTAGGCAGAACCATCATCTTATACAGGGCAACACGGCCTATTACATTCAGTGTCAATGTCTGCCATCTCTGTAAATCCATCTTGACACGCGCGAAAAGTGAGTCTAGGTTCTTAGCCCATGTCAGCTCCAGTAGGAGAGTCACCCAGGCACCGAGATATTTAAAGCTTAATCTACGGAGGGGTATCGTGTCTTGCCAATCGAAGGTGTTCGCTAAGGGAACTAGCATTGATTTGGTAGGGTTCATTTTGAAGCCCGATTCCAATGCATAACTGTTTAAAAGAAGAAGGCTGCGCGGGCCTGAAACACTCGGTGAACCCATATATAGCGGGAGATCATCCGCATAAAGGGCTATTCTGTCCTCTCTGGCATGTCCCCACCTCCATCCATAATACTCCGGATCGGTCCGGAACATCTGGGCCAGAGGTTCAATAACCAGGGTAAAAAGGAGGGGAGACAGAGGGCAGCCCTGTGTCGTGCCTCGTCTGACTTCAAAGGTCGACGAAAATGGTCCCATTAACCTGTACCCGGGCCGAGGGGTCAGCGTATAACGCTCGGACCAGGCGGCAGAATCTTGGTCCAATGCCTGCCCTCTGGAGCACCAAGAAGAGAAATCCCCAATCCACTGAGTCAAAAGCCTTCTCAAAATCAATGAATAGAAGGGCTATGTCTCGGGGCAACCGGTGACGTTCAGCAAGGGCCATGTGTAGACGACATATACACTGGCCAGTGGTCCGAGTAGCCATAAATCCTCATTGATCGGGGTGGCTCAGCTGCGGCAGGACCCGTTTGAGGCGTGTCGCTAGAATGTTAGCGGTAATTTTAACCTCACAGTTAATCAGGGATATCGGCCTATAGTCCGCGCAGTACAGCGATGGGGGCTGAGTTTTGGGGAGCACCACAATGGTGGCGGCGTCCAGCCCTTTCGGGAAGAACCCCTTTGTTTCACCTCCACAAAGAGCGCTGGCAAACTAGGTACTAAATCCTTCTTATACGTCTTGTAATATTCTGATGGGAAGCCACCAGGGCCCGGGGTTTTCCCTGTTTTTAACTCAGAGATCGCTCTGTCTACCTCCTCCTCACTAAGAGGTTCGTCTAATATCTGCCTTTCAGACTGGGGGGGTTATCGCGGCAAGGAAGTATCATTTAATAGCCTGCGAGCGTGAGCTAGGTCCACCGATTCTGAGGCTTTATAAAGTGTTTTGTAGTAGCGGGCAAAAGCCTCTGCTATTTCTTGGTGACCCTCAACTCTACCATGTTCTCCATCCCAGATTTCGGGAGCAATGTCAGAGGCCCTGTGATGGTAGATCAGCCAGTGTAGCAATTTCCCAGTCTTATCTCCCAACCATAAATCCTCGCGGTGCTCGCTCTCCACAGTGGTTTCGCTGATTCTAAAGATAGGTCCCTGATTTCCTCGTATATTAAGGAAAGCTGTTGCGCTGTCATCTCAGTGGGTTCTATCTCCTGTGTGCATTCGAGACATGTGGCCCGTTTTTCCAATGTTTCAATATCTTGGATTTTGGAGTGCTCTATCTCTCGTATGAGGCCCTTGGCCGCACCCCTCAGCACAGCCTTACCTCCGGCCCACAGGGTACCAGGAGAAGACACTGATCCGTCATTAAGGGTAAAGTATTCAGTCTGTGCCTGCTGCAGTCGCCCCACAAACATCTCATCCTGTAAGTACCAAGCATTTAACCTCCACACAGGGTGGTTCGTCTGTCGGGCATGGCCTATTGTAAAGCGGAGTGGCGTGTGATCAGAGAAACCTCGTGGTAGAATCTCGATGTGGGATAGGGCACTGCAGTCAGTGCTTGGCAAGAGTAACAGATCAATTCGGGCCTGTGAGCCGTGGGCCGCCCAGGTATGGGTCAATTGTTTTTTCCTCAGATGCCACAGCCGCCGCGTGTCACAGAGCCCCACAGCCTCCAACCAGTCCGCGAGACTCGCTGCCACAGCGCGTCTATGGGTCGATATTGGGCCATCCCCATCCATGTTAGGGTCCAGAACCGCATTAAAGTCTCCCCCCAGAATGGTAAGTCCCGGGGTAGACCCAAGAGAAACTGAGTTAGTTCCTTGATAGCCCCATGCACTAGCGCTGGAGGAACGTATACACTAACTACGTTAATCGTCACCCCTTTGACCTTCCAGTAATGGCCACAAAACAGCCCTGGCTATCCCTCTAAACATGCATCACTGTCAAAGGAAAGGAGCAGTGACGTAGAATCGCCACACCACGCGATCCTCGTGTAAACCCTGCATGGTACACCCTGTTAAAGCCCTTCCGTAACAGGAAGGGGCATTGTTCTCCCATGAGGTGTCTCCTGTAGGAGGAGCATATTCGGTCGATATCTATGTATGAAGGTGAATACTGCAGTGCGTTTGATTTTGTCTAGGAGACCATTAACATTCCATGAGACTGTATTTGACTCATTGGGACATCTGTAGGAAAGTGTTGCAGTGCTACCCTTTGGGTATGGTTGTTCTGGGATTGAGGATCCCCCCGTTTTGTCTCTTGCGTGTCTGAATGAGAGCCTTATTCTATTACTGGAATCTTTCTGACTTCTGTCTGGTATAGCAATTAAAGCAAATAAACATGTCAATTCAACAGTATACAACAATGAACAGCCCGATATAGGACTCGAACTCCCTATCCCCCCAACTCCCACCCCTCCCCCAGAAGCATCTGTTGCCCTTACACATAATCATCCTATCCCATAACCCAGCGGGGTAAGAACAAGAACTGAGTGAGCAGTGGTGGTGGTGGACCCCTCCATACTGTCGGATCATTTAAAGAAAAACAAGTTATAATAGACAGATGTTGATAACAGTAGTACTTCAACATGGCAATTAGTCCCCTCTCCGGAGAAATTTCCTTCTTCATCGAGTTATAGTGCCGGGCGATAGGAGAGGTCAGTCAGTGTTTTGAGACAGAGCCCGCCCGTGGTGGGCATTTGGGCCTTAGGTCTCTCTCAGCGTCTCCAAATGTCTTTAATGACTCTTGAGCCTCCGGGTTGTCAGATGCAGCCACCAGTGGGGAAGTCGAGCGGGAGCCACGACGTTCCCCGCGTTTCCTCGAACGTGTGCGGTGTCACCTGGCATTTGGTATTCTCAAATGGGTGCTAGCTCGGCTTCCAGACTGTGCCATTCCAAGACGTTCTACGCCTGATCCAAGCAGCACCTCCTCAGTCAACCAAGTCCATGCCACAGTCGGTTGTTCAAAAAAGTAAGTTTTATTTCCATGGACCACTCGTAGTTTTGCGGGAAACAGCAGACGGTATTGAATGTCCATTGCTCTCAAGAAATGAACGTCGCTGTTGTTGTGTGTCCCTTGTGTAGTCTGGGAAGAGGAGGACCTTAACCCCATTACAGAAAAGCTCTCCTCTGGAGCGAGCTTCTTGTAGAACCACATCTCTGTCCTTGAAGTTAAAGAGGCGGAGGATCACCGGTCTAGGCGGGAATCCCGGCGGGGGCTCCATCTGTAAAGCTCTGTGTGCTCGTTCAGTGGCGAACCATGTGGTGAGGCGTTCCACTGGAATCCAGGAGCGGATCCATTCTTCGAGGAATGTGGCAAGGGACGCCGCGGCCGTGGCTTCGGGCAGGCCAATCACTCTGAGGTTGTTCGGTCTAGATCTGTTCTCGGCGTCCTGAGCTCTCCGGTATAGCTCCGATGTACGAGACGTGAAGGTAGACACCTGTGCCTTAAGAGTGTTTACTTCATTTTCCACCGCGGAGATTCTGGCTTCCGCCTCCGTGAGTCGGGCAGTGGCATTTCGGAGATCTTGCCGGACCAGGGTCACTTCCTCTCTGGCCTCACCAATTTTGGCCTCTACTGAGGTCTGGGATGCGTGAATGGCCTGAAGGATCGTCACCAGGTCTCCAGACACCGTCGGCAGGCCCCCTTTGTCGCTCGGGGTGTGGGCCTAGGTATGGTGTCCGCTCGCGCCTGTGGTAAATTGTTCTATGCGCGTTTGTGCAGTGGATTGTCGCACCGTTTTGTCTTTGCCCATGTTTTGTTTACCGGAATCTCACCGTCGGGTATTTGCAATGTCTGAGTCCAGGTCTGTCTGGGGGGGGACCACTTCAGGAACCCGGCGGGGTCACGGGTTGAGCTCACGGCTCTGGGGAAGCAAAGCCCGTCAATGTCCAGCTACAACTTGTCGCAATCCCAATTGACTCTCCTCTCCTGTAGTTATTATTACTGGGCCTTGGGAGATGCCCATGGCATGTCTCTCTCGGCGTCGTGTGGCTCTCTGGGCCTCTCAGCACTCCCAGCCGATGCCCCGATCCGGGGGGGGAACCAGTGGAAGAGCGCAGAACAGGCGACAAGAGGGGGGTGGGGGTCCGTTACCCCGTGCGCCAGCCCGATTCCCCCCGCACCGTCCTGTGTCCCCCCCGCGCCGCAGTCCTGGGTACCTCCCCTCTGCCACTGCCTCTGACGCTGGGCCAGTCCAAGTCTGCTTCTTGTCAGTCTCTGCTGCCCTGTCCCCGTCTCTCTGTCTCCACCGCAAGGGCCGGATTAGTTCACCGGGACCACCGCCGTTGGGCATTCATTCCGGCCGCCATCTTGGACGTGGGCCTCTGCGGCCCTTCTGTCCGGTCGGATTCTTCTATTCACCAGGGAGGGGGGCCGGAGGGAGACGAGAGATCTGCAGCCGTCTCCCACCCCTAGCCAGCTGCCCCCAGGGAGCCGATGTCATGTAACCCGGCTCTTTAGCACTTCTTGGCCCGCCAGCCACACTCGCCGGACGATCTTCTGGGCGCAGCTCGTCCGGGCCTCTTCTCCTTCAGAACCGGACGAAAAGCCCGGTCAAAATTACTATTCTGTTGGGAGGGGAACGGTAAAGCCCTTTAAACAAGAGGATGCCTTGGATAAAGGCGAATTTTGGGGGGAAATCTAAGGCGGATGACGGTGGGGTCTGGAGCACTACAAAAGTGTGTCTGTCATCTTGACGCCTTGGCCACGCCCCCCTGTCTGTGATATTGTTTGCAGCAGACTTATTAAATAAAGTGTCCTATGAAATTAAGTTTGTACCATTGATTGGTCCTCAGCTGATGGTTAAATGCCAGCTGCTAGTTATTCAATTACATTTTAAGAATGATTGTGTTATTTGTTTATATCTAAACAGAAACCTAGTTCCACTTGTTGCAGCACACTGCTATTCTTGCCAGTGCCAACTACACATGAACCCACCTGTGTTCCCTCCAATTCTTTTACCCTGAAAGGACACAAGAGGCACTGAAGGTTTATTGGCTACAATTCATCTAGCAACAGAAATAAATAATACCAGTGCATTTCAGTTGGTTATCAGGCTTGTCTGCTTCACCCTTTACATAAAGCTTTGTTCCTTATCTGATTTTCATAGCAAGCATTTAGACCAGTAGGTTCTGTTTAAAAGGATTTATATAATGCCCAGTTCCATTCCAGGGAGAGATTTAACAATGTTTATTGTCTGTGGTGCAAGTGGTGTATACTTTGCTATTTCATCATTTTCAAAATTGTTTCCAATGCAATTATCTGTCCTCCAGCGGGAGATTTCCACCTCATAGCCCATTGTCCAATAACATCAGTGCAAAATTAGGACTTCTTTTAGACCGCATGTTTTCAGTTCCTCTTCTTAATATATTGTTCATCATAAACTTTATTAGATTGATACTTTCTTTATTCAGTGCACTGTTACTTCCCACATCTTTTATTCTCAATAAACATAAAGTTCCTCAACCTGATTATACTCCCTTGGGAATTTGGCTTTTTACTTACGAATATAATATTTTAATTCAAGTTATCTTGTTTTTCGAATTTGATCACCCCCACTGGTATGTTTTTTTCACCAAGTCAATTCCTTAGTTCTGTAAGGTTGTCAAAGTCTTCTGGTAAGACTGTTCATAACGCTGTGCTAATAAATACCTATAAACTTGATTTTTGGATGGCACAAAAATGTTTTAGGATCCATTTTGTAATTGTCAAGTTATATTTGCCATATATTTAAGGCAATATGGACACTCAATCTCATGCCCTGCAAGCATGCTCGTATAAATGATTCTGTTATGTAATTTATACCATATGATTTTATATCTTTTCCATGCTTGCATGCATTGAATTTCAAACATTTTAAAAACAATTTTATTGACTATGTAACCAGTTATTGTCTTCTTCACAAAGAATGGCTACTTGTGATTTTGTTTCCCAGTGACAATGCGTTTTGAATTATACTGCCAGTTAATTCCCATTTATTTAACTTATTCCAGGATCGTTCTTAATTATTGGCCAGTGTTTTTAAAGCTCTGTCTGACAGCTGATGTCTCTTTATTATATGGTGTCATCAGTCTAATTTTATGCTTATTCTTTTGAGGCTCTTCACTTCCATTTTTAGTGATGAGCAAATCATTTTTTCTTGCTTTTTGGTCTAGATAATGCATTCTCTGTAGCTTGTCCTGGGAGTCCTCTTTTCAGAAATCTTCCTGCTGCTGCCTTAGTACGCTTTTTTAATTCAGTTTCAGTTGAGCAGTTTCTTTTTATCCGAAGCATTTCTCCATAAGGGATATTTCGTTTTGGTGTTTTACCATGTTGACATGGAAAACATCTTCTGCATACTTGATGGTGTCCGGGACTTATACACTCCTTTGACTCATTTTGAATGTTGGTCTAATATTGAATTAGTTCCTGTCTAAGCTTTAAAAGTACCTTAAAAATTCTTCCTTCATTCCTTCACAGATCACAACTTGATCATCAATAAATCTTTGCCACAAAAGTAATTTTTCTTGTGCTTTCTGTGCTTGTGAATTCCTTCTTCCATCATCCCATTGCAAAATTCAGATAGCTAGGACCGGAGCAAAACTCCTAAAAAAGGTTAGTTCAGAGCCTACCACGCCTGTGGGAAAAAGGGCACCCACAAAAAGTGCCTCTCTGTCACTGTCGCCGACAAGTGATCCGGTAAGGCCTTCCTCTGATGTCCCCAAAAAACATTAGTCGGCAACGACCCCGTCGACAGTCACAGCGACAACGATGACGTTGACGTTTACTACGGCGGCGTCTCCAATGATAATAACATCATCACCGCTTTCATCGGCGACGATCATAACTGCTAAAATATTCAAAAAGGCATCGTCGACGAAGACATCGTCGATAGCGGAAGCAGAAATGGTCCACCCGTCGACGGCGGCACTATCGTCGACGAAGCACCTGTCCTCGAGCATGAGGAAAACGACATCGACAAGCACACCTGCATCGTCGACGAGACAACCATCGAGAGATCTGTCGGCGAGAGACCCGTCGATGACACCACCACCGTCGACGACAGATCCGTCAACGGCACAACTGTCGACGAGAGTCCCGTCGACGGCAACACCGTCAACGAGAGAACCGTCGACGAGGGGACTGTCGACGACGAACAATGCAGTGTCAGCGGCCGGGATGGAAGTTTTGTCCACTCAATCGTCGACCATCATGCCCCCCTCTGGAGAATTGGGAGAACAGCATGAGTCCACAAGATTCCTCCCTCTTTCTTTTATCTCCATAGGAGAAAGACTATCATCAATCCTTCCAAGACATACGTCTCAAAGCAAAGTCTTTCCATATCCCCCGCAACATCTCTTGGATGGCGATGAGGACAATTATTCCCAGGATGAGGGAATGTTCGGTGCAGCCAGTAGTCCATCTCAGCTGCATGTAAAATGCCAAGACTTGGATGAGGAGTAAGAAGGGCAGCAGCAGCTCTATTATTCCTCAACTGTATATCAGGAGGGCTCTTCATACCCAACGGGGGAGCAGGAATCTTCTTTCCCCATGTCCATGTCTCTGGTGACAAATCTACAGGGTATGCTCAAAGACTACTATAGACGGTACCCACCGTCAACGCCGGTAACTCCATCTAGACCTTACAGTCAACGGACACCTATGCAGACCCCTTTTACCAGCCTTCCAGGAACACCGCACAGAACTGTCCCATTGGTTCCACCGCCACAGGATGATCACATCTCGACAGATGAAGAGAGGGAAGAAGGAGAGATTTCTGAGGTGGCCCCTAATGAGTGGGATGACTACCTCATTCCCACGCCGTCACCGCCGCCAGCAGGACCGGTTGATTCACCTCCTGAGGACATCGGGGGTTGCCGCAACTTAATGGAAAGGGCGGCCAAGAGATTCGACTTGCCTATCATTTCCCAGGAAACAGATTGTTTCTTATATGATTTCAAGGAACCATCAAGGAAATCAGTAAGAGCGATCCCAAAAGTGGACTTCCTATGGCAGGAGGGATTGAAGGCAATGAAGAACCCAGCCACAGTGCCTTCACGGATGCCAAAGCTGGAAAAGAAATACAAGGCCCCTGACAACACCAGCCTGTTTAATATCGCAACCAAAGCCGGATTCTGTAATATCCCGGGCTGCACAACGCTGATCAAAGAACCCTTCGGCACCTATCGCAGCGCCTCCAGACAAGGATGGGAGGAGGTTGGATAACATTGGTAAAAAGCTCTCCTTGGCGGTGGCGATCACGGTAAAGGCGGCCAACTCCTTAGCCATACTAGGGAGGTACGATCGCCAGATGTGGGCGGACATGTCAGCTTACGTGGATTTGTTACCTGGGGATGTCAAGGTGGAAGCAAAGAAAGTGCTGCAAGAGGGTGAGTGAATCGCAGCGGAAATCATTGACTGCGCGATAAACATTTCGTTAACAGGATTCCGGCAGCTCGCAGGAGCAGCGGTCTTGCATAGACAGGGATGGCTCAAGTCTACATCTTTCTGCCCAGATGTCTAGAGACGCATTCTAGATATGGTGTATGATAGGGAAAGTCTATTTGGGAAGCATGTTGATGACATGCTGCAGTCCATCAAAACAGATACTGACACTGCGAGATCGCTTGGTACCTTGCAGTACCGCAGGCAGCCCTTTCGTGGGGCAAGAGGCAGAGGAAATTACTCCTTTCGTGGGGGTTTTCAACAACATAGACCCCAGTATCAGTCCTCTACAGCAGGACCCAGACAGCAATACGGCCAACATCAACAGCATTACCAGTTACCACCTACCACAGCATATCAGCACCCGGCGAAGGGAAGACCAGTGCCACGGGGAAGAGATACCAGCAGAAGCAAATGACCAGCTAGCCATACCAGCTTCCTACACTACCAGGGGCTCCAAGGTCGGGGGTCGCATCACTTCTCACTTCCTTCGTTGGAAAGTCATAACATCAGACAGGTGGGTGTTGGACATGGTGGCCAGAGGACATACTCTGGAGTTCATACAGAAACCACCGGACGTCCCTCCTTCGGGCCCTTCACCTCCACGAATAGCCCAACTCCTCAAAGAAGTACAAGTGATGCTACGCAAGGGAGCAATAGAGCTGGTCCCTGCTCCTCACAGGAACAAGGGGTTATATTCACGCTTCTTTCTGGTAAGGAAACCTTCAGAAGACTGGTGCCCCATTCTGGACTTAAGCTCGCTAAACAAGTTTCTGAAGAAGCAATCGTTCAGGATGGTAACACTGCAGGACATCTTGTGCCTCCTGAGTATCGGAGATCATATGGCATCCCTAGACCTCCAAGATGCGGATTTTAATGTTCCGATACACGGCAACCATCGGAAATTCCTCAGGTTCAAGGTAGCTGGTATGCATCTACAGTTTCGGGTCCTACCTTTCAGTTTAAAATCAGCCCCCAGAATTTTTCAAAGATGCTGGCTCCAGTAGCGGCTCATCTTCGCCAGTCGGGCATGCAGGTGTTTCCCTATCTCGACAACTGGCTCATCAAAGCACCCTCAAAACGTCAAGTGGTGTGTCACATATCTCTCTGCCTCCAGTTGTTCGATGATCTGGGACTTACCGTCAACTACCAGAAGTCGCATCTTCACCCCACGCAGACATTAAACTTCTTAGGAGCGGTACTGGACACCGTCCAAAGCAAAGCGTACCCGTTGCAGGAAAGGAAATTAAAGCTCAACAGGTTAGCCCGCAACCTCTCGGCAAAAAAGTGCGTTTCAGTTCGCACCTACAAGTCATTGCTGGGAATGATCTTGTCATGCATTCTGCTGGTTCCAGACTGCAGACTGTATATGGGGCCCCTGCAAGAGCAATTGGATGTGCAATGGCGCCAGGTTCAGGGATCTTTCGAGGACAAAATTCTCATCACACCGGAAATGAGAGCAGCCATGGCTTGGTGGGCAACACCGGCAAATTTGTCCAGCGGTCTCACGTTTCTTCATCAGGTGTCTCGCTATATCGTGATGATGGATGCTTCCCTCGAAGGTTGGGGTGCCCACCTTCAAGATCTTCGAATCAGTGGGTCTTGGACTCCAAAGGACAGACAGCTCCACATCAGTCAGCTGGAGCTCAAAGCAATAGATTTCGGTCTAAAAGCTTTCTTGCCAAGGCTTCAGGGTTCAGATGTCTTAATCAGGACGGACAATACCACAAGCATGTTTTACCTAAACAAACAGGGTGGCACAAGGTCTATACAGCTCTCGCAACAGGCTTCAAACATCTGGAAATGGGCCATAACGCACAACATTTCTCTGAAAGCAGAGCATGTCCCAGGACACACCAACGTGCTGGTGTACACCCTGAGCAGGACAATTAGCCCCTACCACAAGTGGGAACTAGACCAGGAGATTCTGGACCAACTCTTCCAGTTATGGGGCAAACCAAACATCTATCTGTTTGCCACATTCGAGAACAAGAAATGCCCTTACTACGCAAGCTGGCTTCCCCAAAGAGGATCGTGGGGGAATGCGTTTTCGATGAGATGGTCCAGCATTTATGCCTACGCCTTTCCTACGATCCCACTGATACCGAGAGTCATCAACAAGATGAAGGCGGAGGGTTGTCGCCTCCTATTAATAGCACCGAGATGGCCCAGACAGGTGTGGTTCACGGAGCGGCTCATCCTCTCTAAACAACCACAAGCCAGCCCTAATAACGATGCACCGGGGCCAAGTCAGACATCCGGATCCGTCATCTCTCCACTTATCGGCCTGGCTCCTGAGTTCCATGAGTACTCCACTGTAAACATCTCTTCTGAATGTAGGGAGATTCAAGCCAGAGCTAGAGCGGATACTACCAATAGAACCTACAGGTTGAAATGGAAGCGTTTTTGTCTGTAGTGCGCAGCTGAAGGGATCCACCCTAAACGTGGTCCTGGGGCAGCTCATGAAACCTCCTTTTGAGCCCATCCATAGAGCAGAGTTAAAGTTCATTTCATGGAAAACGGTGTTGTTGCTGGCTCTTACCTCCGCTAAGAGAGTGAGTGACATACAGGCATTCACCATCAAAGAGCCTTTTCTTCAGTAGTTCACCACTACTAGCGTGATTCTGAGAACGAATCCTAAGTACATTCTGAAAGTGCCCTCAACTTTCCATCTGAATGAACCGGTTGTTTTGAAAACCTTTTTTCCTAATCCGCAGACAGTGGCAGAAAAAGCATTGCATTCCCTGGACGTTAAAAGATGTCTAAAGTTTTACCTACAAAAGACTCAGAGCATACGCAAGTCAGACCAGTTGTTCGTGGCCTTTGGAAACACAAGGAAGGGCTTTGCAGTATCCAAACAGACTGTGGCTAGGTGGATTGGCCTGGCAATCCTATTCTGTCATATTCAGGCTGGTAAGCCTCTCCACAGCAGGGTAAGAGCCCACACAACAAGGGCGGTAGCCGCATCGGCTGCCCTCTTCGCAGGAGTACCCCTACGGCAGATCTGTAGAGCAGCCACATGGTCCAGCCAGCATACGTTCACGAAACACTACTGTCTCGATGAGGCGAATAACATGGACACAGCAGTGGGTCAAGCAGTCTTGAGGCATTCGTTTCATTAAGGTGAGCCTCTTGGATCATCCCACCTCCGTAACCAGGGTAACGTGAACAACGGTTTCTTATTCTAATCAAAGTTAAATCTGTTCTATTTCTTATGCTTATGCTAGAGCCTGATTATCGTAGCATGCCACATATTCGTTGTAATGCAGAAATCTATGCTTATTATGACTGATGGTTACTTACAGAGGAACATTATTACGTTGCCGTTGAACACTAGCTGGAGGTACTGTTATTCTCATTTCTATTGTTATTCTGATGTTTGTTCGGATTGTAAAGCTACGGCTATATGTCTACTTAATCAATATTACTGCTCGCTACTCTAATTCAAGCATGTGAATCTATGAAAGATCCAATACTGGAGAAGAAAATTAGTTACTTACCTGTAACTGTGGTTCTCCAGTATTGGTATCTTTCATAGATTCACATGCGACCCGCCCTCCTCCCCTCAGAGGCTCCCCTTCTACATGAGCTCTTAACTTCACACTTGTACTGGAAAATCTGAGGGAAAGAGCCTCTGTTGGGTGTGGACGCCCGATTGGCTGAGGTTAAACTTTGGGTCTTTTTGCAAAACGACATGGATAGACTATAAAAGAATCTAAGGGGGGCCTTGGGGCCTAGTGTATAATGTGTACTGCTATGTGTATTTCAGGTTACCATGAGGCTCCTGCCTCGACTACGGGGATGATTCAAGCATGTGAATCTATGAAAGATACCAATACTGGAGAACCACAGTTACACAGCTCACATGACAGGGGGGTCGCTTGATGTTTGGCAAGTGGCAGATTAGGTTAAGCCTACCTTCCAAATGTATAAGTCTTTTCACTCACCATGACTTGCAGGTATCAACCTTAAATAGGCTACATTAAGGCATTTAGGTGAGGATGCTTCTTAGCATGTGCTCTTTGCTGGAAGGAAACTGCTCAGCAACTACTTTGCCTGTATTTTAAATGTTAGAGTTAGCATTGTCAGATCACTTTATGTAAGCATCACACCATTTTTTCATTCCTGTGCTTACTTTTAACAGATCAAAGCATCCCTTGAGTAGTATTCTGCATTTGCTTTCAAGTTGGCCAATGACTTTTAAAATGACTTTTTAAGCAAAATAATGACAACATGATTTCATGCTAACATGTAACAAGCTGGCAACCCTAGTTAAAGGGTACAGTATATTCATAGCATAGGCCACCATGGCATATTGTTTATCCTGAAGGACGTCGCAGATTGGATGAGGCTCAGCCGCCTAAAGCTGAACTCTGAAAAAACTGAAGTCCTCATCCTCGGCAACACCCCGTCCGCCTGGGACGACTCCTGGTGGCCCACGGCCCTCGGCACCGCACCGACCCCCGCAGACCACGCCCGCAACCTCGGCTTCATCTTGGACCCCCTTCTCACCATGACCAAGCAAGTCAACGCCGTGTCCTCCGCCTGCTTCCTCACCCTCCGCATGCTCCGCAAGATCTTCCGCTGGATCCCCGCCGACACCAGAAAAACCGTGACCCACGCCCTCGTCACGAGCCGCCTGAACTACGGCAACACCCTCTACGCTGGGACCACCGCCAAACTCCAAAATCGCCTGCAACGCATTCAAAACGCCTCAGCCCGCCTCATCCTCGACGTACCCCGCAACAGCCACATCTCCGCACACCTGAGACACCTGCATTGGCTCCCAGTCAGCAAAAGGATCACCTTCCGACTTCTCACCCACGCACACAAAGCCCTCCACGACAAGGGACCGGAATACCTCAACAGACGCCTCAACTTCTACGTCCCCACCCGCCCCCTCCGCTCCTCTGGCCTCGCACTCGCCGCCGTCCCTCGCATCCGACGCTCCACGGCGGGTGGGAGATCTTTCTCCTTCCTGGCGGCCAAGACCTGGAACTCCCTCCCCACCAGCCTCAGGACCACCCAGGACCACTCCGCTTTCCGGAGACTCCTAAAGACCTGGCTGTTCGAGCAGCGATAACCACCCCCTTTGTCCCTAGCGCCTTGAGACCCGCACGGGTGAGTAGCGCGCTTTATAAATGCTAATGATTTGATTTGATTTTGATTTTATCCTGGGCGCACAATAGTTCTGGTAGAAAAAGTTATCTTGCTCTGCAGGTCTACGTTTTACTTATTATTTTATAACAACAACATGTTCTTGATAGCCTTAGTTCTCCCTGCGCAATACTTAGAATGTTTATTACATCTCCTGTTGCACAATGCTTCAGAATTAGCCTACTTGTAAAATTACACAAATCAGGCACTAAACATTTTTCTTGTGTACAGATTTGAAAAGGTATGCCAAAAGTATTACAGTTTTCCTAGAATAGACTGACATAGAACTATTACATGACCAGTGGAAATGTGCTAGTTAGTTTACTTTATTGTCATCATCAAAACTGCTTTACCGTATAACATTTTATTATAATACATATTTGACATTTCATTAATAGAATAATAACTAGTATAAACATTCCATAAAAAACTTCCCTACACATTGTACACTTAACTGGTATTAATTTCATCTGAAATATAATACAATGTACCTAATCTCCAATTGACCCCAAGAATTTATACAGTGCTATCAGTGCTAATACTAAAACATAAAAAAATACGTGTCTTTTCTTACATCAAGACCAAACCAACAATTTATGGATCTGAAATGTTGTCTATAGGTAAACGAGAACATACCACTTAATCAATAGCAGTTTAGAATAGTGGTACAGTTATTGCTTCTTAATTATCTAGCTTACCTAGAGCAAAAAAGTTTTTGTTCATTTGCGCATCTGTCCTTAGACAGATAGTCATAGCCTGAAAGACTATCCGAGAATCATATAACTTGAATAAAGGAAGCAACCATCTTTTACCAGCCTTGAGAATCATAGTGCAAAGTAGCAAAACTTGCTTATTGCTGTCTCTTCCACCAGGGGTGCAGTGACAGTTCTCTTTCCCATCTTGGTGGCTACTGCTTCTTGCTAGATATTCACTTGTTGGAAAAGTCCCCAATCTGAATCTAAATATAGGGAGCATTTCAGTTCCAGATGGATCAAGTCAAAATTGTGATTGATCCCTGATTTTATATAAAAAGAACTGTACTGGCGACCAGTGGCAGCTGCCACTGAACAGGGGTGGTGGGGCTGGGAGGAGGGGGAAATAAAAAAGAGAAAGAAAGAAAGATTAAAAAAAACACTTACCTCTTTCCTGCAGATGGATATGGGTTTGTCTCCTCCATCCTCTTCCCAGAAGCACACAGGTACTCCCCTCCAATCACTACGCTGCTGTCAGCAGCATGACAGCAGTGCTGTGACTGGTGTGAGCGTTCTGCTTCGGCGCTCAGACAGAGAGTGGCATGCTGTGCACTTTCTCCTCCCGGCTCTTCAATGCAGCCGGGAAGAGAAATGCAAAGTGCGCATGTCTGTTTGGCCTGCCATGTTGGGCCGGCCAAACACACATGTGCAGTTATGGTGCACCAACCACTCTTCTCTCCAGTCCTGCCCTAACCTGGCTCCCCGAAAAATAAAATTATGATAACGCTTTGTTATTATCATTTTATTTTTCCTTCCCCTTCTGCTGAAAGCAGGGGGCAACATTCCTCCTGCTTAGCAGAGAAGCCACCCCTGCTGGCAACAGAAATATGAATTTCTTTATACAATCCCAGTGGCAATAGCACAAAGCCAGAGAAAGATCATGAGAGAAAGATTGAGAGAACTTTCTGTCTGAGACATAATCAAAGTTGTTTTCTTTCCAAACTATTGAGGAAGTTTTTACGATGGGTAGCTTTAATCCTAAGAATCAAAGAACAATAATCAGAGGTTGGGCTGACATATATTTTAATTTAGCATACTTACATGGGCCAATAATTGGTAGAGTGCACAATAATCTCTGTTTACTTGGAGGTGGAAGGCTCACAGCACAGGGCCAAGTCATGTTCAGAATCCACAATTCCTGAGGTCTGTTGTTCACACATACCATTGTAGGTTATGAAAAATGATTTAGAGCTCTCTTAAGATTTTCCAGTCAAAACTAAGTTGGTGGTGCGCAGTTATTTCAGGGGATTCATTTGCACAAAGACGCCATTCCACAGAGGAATGTACTCTTAAAAATCACCATTCTATACCACACCATGCTTAAGCAATATATTATGAAAATATGCTTCCAAATGTACCATGGGACACCACTACTTTTCTAGGCCAGCCTAACATATTTGCTATGGTTCCTCAGTAAGTAGCAGTTGGATTTTTCATAACCTTTATGACTTTAATGAGGCGATGTTGATGACCATCACCCCAACAATACAATTGGTCCAGCATCACTGACATTAGGTGCAAAAGGTGTGCTTCAGGATAACATCACATTTCATTGACAGCACAGTGAGTCCCCAAATCACTTTGTCCAACTTCAGGCTAAGTATGGAAAAAAATTAGAGGACACCTCTTTTTTAGGTGAAAAAATAATAATTTGGATTTCAAAATCACCGTTGGTGGAAAGTAAGAACCATTGTGGTATAATTTTTTGCCGTTAAAATGTAATTTAAGTGATAACAGAAATAATTAATGGAATAACAACACTCTTATAGATGATATTCCGTAATGGTTATGTAAACTCGAAGAATAGCATTAGAGTGCAGATAATCCAGATAAGGTTTCTTACATCCCTGTTAAGTGATGCTGGTGACTCGTGTCCAAATCAATACACAGCAGCAGAACTGACAGCTGGGCCACATGCAATAGGATGCACTACTCTGCATCCATCAAGCCTCTCAGATGTTCAGTGAGTCAGTCTTTTATAAGTGATATAATTGTTCTCATTGATCCAGTGGGCAGATGTTGATTCTGTTTTTCTCTGAGCTCTGGTGTTGTGGCTATTTGTCCATGCGAAATGGATATTAGTCTTCTCCTCTTAGGCTCCCCTCCTAATCAATGATATGTGCTCATACATGTCAAGGTGCACTGCTCCCCCAAGAATTGTTGTCAACCTTGATCGAGTAACTAGAAAAGGGAAACTTAGGCTATATATTTGCTTTATTTAAAAACCATGCCAAAATGTATGCTAGCAAAGGCTATACATTTGTTTAAAACGCTGTGAACAAATGCAACGTGTCTTCACATTTTTTTCGCCACGGAAAAATTCAAGTCATGGCATGCATGGCCACCCACAACTGATGGTTATTAAGCACATCCAACGGTGTGAAGGTAGGGGCACTCTACACACTCTATGGGGTAATGAAATTCCCAAAGGTCAGGAGCTCCAGCCGTCCCATGCGATTATGAGTGTCAGAGTCCTCAGTGACAGGAAACAGGGATTGAACCATAATGGGCACTGCCAGGACATGCAAATGATCTGGGGCCAGATGTATCATCACGGCCCTTTGCGATTCAGAAATAGCGATTTTTAAGAAATCGCTATTTCCGACTCGCAAAGTGCCATGTATCACATTTGCGAATCGGTAATAGCGATTTCTTAAAAATCGCAAATGCTATTACCGATTCGCAAATTGCGATACCGGCCCCATTCGCAGCTATGGGCCTGTTGGCCCGTACCTGCGAATTTTTTGCATTTCCAAAATTGCGATTTCTGAACCAGAAATTGCAATTTTGGAAATGCAAAACCCCAGGGTGCGGGGGACTAAGGCCCCCTCTGCTGCACCCCAAAAGTTTTTTTTGGGAACATGTAAGGTGCACACATGCCAAAAGGGCATGTGTGCTTTACATGTACAATTTAAAAATGCATTTTTAATGCATTTTTTAATTTTGCACATGGTTACCACCAATTTCAACTTGGTGGTAATTAGCGATTCCTAAATGCCAAAATCGCATTTACGAATGGCTTCATACATGTGCTAAGAGATCGCAAATAAGGAATCCTTATTTGCGATTTCTAATTTAGGGTCGCAATTTTAAGGAATCGCTATTTTAGCGATTCCTTAAAATTGCGTTCAGAATGTATTTAATACATTCTGAAATGACATTTTGCATTCGCAAACGGGCATTCGCACCATTTGCAAATGCAAAATGCTTTCATACATCTGGCTCCTAGTCTCGCTCATTGACGGAGCCTGACCCACGCCCAAACCGTGCAAGCTGCTGTATCAATCTGGGCATAGGGACGCCAGGGAGTAAGGTACAAACCATATCATAGCAGGCAGGAGGCTATATCATCATCCCTGGGTGCCGTGTGTGATTGGAACTGAGTTGGATATAACCAGGGGTGACCAAGTTGTGCCCAGGTGCAGTAGATATAAAGGTCCATATCCAGGGCACAGAGCCCACACTGCTCGAAGGGGAAAGTCAGTAGCTCCCATGCCATCTGAGGCTGTTTACCTGCCCACGCCAATGTAATGAGGTGAGATGTGAGGCGCCTGCAGAAAGAAGCCTTGAGTGGAAGTGGTAGATAAGATAAAATAATTTAGGGAGTATTGCCATTTGGCCAATGCGATCCTTCCGATAAGGGACTCACCCATGCTGCCATGCGTCACTCAAGCCATGCCATCAACAGACCATAATTTGCAGGCCATTGTTTGTGTAGATCTCAACTGAGCCAAACCCCAGGTATGTGACTGAGTCTACCCCCCACGTCAAGGGAAAAGCGGACTCAAAGAGTCATGTGGCTTCAGTAAGTGGGAATATGATGGATTTCGACCAATTGATAGAGATGCTGTCAAAACCACAGAAATTCATATTTTCTTGAATAAGAGAGTTCAGATTGGTGTAGGGATCCCAGACATACAGGGAGGCGTCATCAACGTACATGGGGGCCAAGATTCTCCCGGAGTGAACGCAAGCCTGCGGTGCGAATGATGCTGTCGCAGCAACTCAGATAAGGGCTCCATTACGATGGCAAAAGCAAATAGGTGACATTGGGCAGCCCTGTCGCATGCCATGTGTGACCTCAAAGGGGGGGTGAAAATGCCACTGACAAGCAGGCGGGCTTTAGGTTAAGCATAAAGTAGTTTAATCAACAACAGAAAGGTGTCACTGATTCCAGTGTGAGCCGGGAGGTGAAAGAGGTAGTGCCACTGAAGCGAAACAAAAACCTTCATGGGATCTAGTAACACTGCCCTGCATCCAAGATGGGGATCAACTGAGTGTAGGTGTGTAAGCAAGGTTTGCGTATTGTGTGCTGTTAAACAGCCGAGGATGAAGCCAAATTGATCTGGGCAAATAATATTCAGCATCAGGGGTAGAAGCGAAGAGGCAATGTGTTTCTCTAGTGTTTTATTGTCTAAGGTAATCATGGAAAGTGGTCAGTAGGAGTCGCAGCGCTTGGGGGTCTTCTCAGGTTTTAGGATCGTAACAATAAGAGCCTCTCAAAGAGAGGGCCGTAGCACATCGTACAAAAGGGAATCCTCATACATGGCCAAGAGGTAGTTGGCAAGAAGAGGGGCATATTCTTTATAAAAAGCAGCCTTTAGGTCATCCAGGACAGGTGATTCTTCTTCAGGCCTACATTGATGACTTGTATTATAGTCCCTGCTGTAAAGGGTTCTTTTGGATATTGATGGTGTCTGTGGTCTAACCATAGCAGCTGCACAGAACCCAGGTATGAGGTCAGGTCAGACAATGTAGGAGTCAGAATTGAAGTATATAAAGCAGAATAAAAATTGCCCGTAGTAAGCTGTATAGCTGCAACACCCAAGTGTGTAATCTGCTGGTCGTCCACCAGCTCCACAATGTGCTTGCTTGCCCAAGCTTTGTGCAGCAGGCCAGCCAGTGTCTTTCCCACCCTATCTCCGTCCCTATAACAAGGAGTGTGTCTCCCTCCCAAGGTAGTGCGTTTCTCGCAGCGCTGCTGCATTGTAGTCTAAGATCTTACTTTGGAAGGACACAAGAATGGTCTCACTATTGATGGTGATAAATTCAAGCTCCAAATCCCTAATGTCTTCCTCCAGGCGTGCAAGCTCTCTACGCAGCGTGTTAAGTACCCCCACCTGTATGCCTCTCTAATCACCACCTTAAACCCCTCCAAGAGTGTGGATGGAAATTCTGCAGACTTTGCATAATGCTAAACATTTTCAAGGATGGCCATCCTAATTTCTGCCTTAAAAACCTGATCACTGAGTGCGTTAGGGGGAAGCCTCCAAGAGAAGGCTCGCAATATAAACTCCAGGGGGGCAAACTTGAGCAGGACAGCGGCATGGTCAGTCAGCGTCTGGAAGGTGGGTTATATTAGTAGTCCAGGTGACCACATCTCTAGTGACTAGCCAATAATCTATTCTGAACCAGGTGTTGTGGTGATCCTATGCATGTGACCCCTGCGCTAGAAGAGTGGCAAATGCACCAAATGTTAGTAAGTAAGATCATTGTCCGCAATGATGGCGGACAGTTGACCCACGGCTCCCTGATCTGGGTACAAAGACTCATCGACCTGTCCTCAAGCTCCTCAAGGACCACATTAAAGTACCCCCGCACAGCACTGCTCCTGGGCCTATGGTGGCAGCTATCCCCCAAACTTCAGCAAAAGAAGCAGGGTTATTGACATTCAGGCCATATACTGAAATTGGTATCAGGGGGTGTCCCTGCAATGTTCCTGACAGGATGACAAATCTGCCCTGTGCATCACACAGCACAAGGTGGGTGCACCAAGGGAGACCCTGTTGGATAAGCATAGCCACTCCACTGGCATGGTTGGAGTAATGTGAGACATGCGATTGAGCAAGCCAGCCGAACCGCAGGCGAGCCCAAGTCAGTTTGGTTTAGTGCAACTCCTGCAGCAGGCAGATGTCAATATTTTGATGCAGCAGCTATGCCAACATATGCTGTTCTTAGTGATGACCATTCAATCCCCGCACATTCCAAGTCAAGTATCGAATGGGGGCTGTCAGTATTCATGGGGGGTGGGGTGTCATGCATGCCACCTGGCATACCCATAGCAATTGCATCAGTGGGGAGTAACAGATGAGTGGTGTAGGAGGCTGGCCTGGCTTATAGTGGGTACTTACACCTTGTGCCAGGTCCAGTTATCCCTTATTAGTAGAATAGAGGTGTTCTAGCAGCTTAGGCTGATAGAGGTAGCTATAGCAGAGCAGCTTAGGCTGAACTTGGAGACATGCAAAGCTCCTACTATACCACTTATATCATATAGCACTATATCATACGAAAACACAATACTCAGAGTTACTAAAAATAAAGGTACTTTATTTTAGTGACAATATGCCAAAAGTATCTCAGAGGATATACTCCCTTAGGAGGTAAATAATATACACAAAATATATAGACCCAAACCAAAATCAGGTAAGTAACGGTTAGAAAAGTAGTGCAAACAATGTAGAACACAATAGAATGCAATAGGGAGAAATAGGCCTAGGGGCAACACAAACCATATACTCCAAAAGTGGAATGCAAACCACGAATGGACCCCAGGCCTAGTGTAGTGTGTAGAGGGTTGCTGCAAGTGTAAGAAAACACTAAGGGTGTCCAGTATACCCCACCCCAAGACCCTGAAAGGTAGGTGTAAAGTTACCCTACTACCCCAGAAAGACAGTAAAGTCGAGATAGGGGATTCTGCAAGGACAACAACTGCTAAACACTGAAGACGGATTCCTGGACCTGAGGACCTGTAAAGGAAAGGAACCAAGTCCAAGAGTCACGCAAGTGTCCAGGGGGGGCAGGAGCCCACTAAACCCCAGATGAAGGTGCAAAAGGGCTTCCTTCGGGTGGAAGAAGCCGGAGATTCTGCAACAACGGAAGGTGCCAGAAACTTATCCTTTGGTCAGAAGATGTCCTACGGCGTGCTGGAGGATGCAGAGTTGTTTCCATGCAGAAGGACCGCAAACAAGCATTGCTAGTTGCAAGAGTTGAGGATTTTGGGTGCTGCTAGGGCTCAGGAAGGACCAGGAGGTCGCCACTTGGAGGAGGAGGCAGCACCCGCAGAAGCACCTGAACAGGCACTTAGAAGATCTGAGGACAGTGGTCGACTCAGAGCCACAAAGGAGGGTCCCACGACGTCGGAGTCCAACTCAGCGAGTTGGGCAATGCAGGACGGAGTGCTGGGGACCTGGCTAGGGTGTGCACCAAGGAAGTCTTGCAAAAGTGCACAGAAGCCCGAGCAGCTCCAGTTCACGCAGTACACAGGATTACTGTCTGGCGTGGGGAGGCAAGGACTTACCTCCACCAAATTTGGACAGGAGGGCCACTGGACTGTCGAAGACACTTGGACCCAGCTCCTGTGTTCCAGGGACCACGCTCGTCAAGATGAGAGAGGTCCCAGAGGACTGGTGATGCAGAAGTTTGGTGCCTGCGTTAGCAGGGGGAAGATTCCGTCGACCCACAGGAGATTTCTTCTTGGCTTCCAGTGCAGGGTGAAGGCAGACAGCCCTCAGAGCATGCACCACCAGGAAACAGTGGAGAAAGTCGGCAGGATGAGCTGATACAATGTTGCTGGTAGTCTTCTTGCTACTTTGCTGCGGTTATGCAGGCGTCCTGGAGCAGTCAGCGGTTGATCCTTGGCAGAAGTCGAAGAGGGAAGTGCAGAGGAACTCTGGTGAGCTCTTGCATTCGTTATCTGGTGAGATGCCCACAGGAGAGACCCTAAATAGCCCACAGAGGAGGATTGGCTACTGAGAAAGGTAAGCACCTATCACGAGGGGTCTCTGACGTCACCTGCTGGCACTGGCCACTCAGAGCTGTCCATTGTGCCCTCACACATCTGCATCCAAGATGGCAGAGGTCGGGGACACACTGGAGGAGCTCTGGGCACCTCCCCTGCTTGCTGGTCAGGGGAGTGGTCACTCCCCTTTCCTTTGTCCAGTTTCGCGCCAGAGAAGTCTTGGGGGATCCCTGAACCGGTGTAGACTGGCTTATGCAAGGAGGGCACCATCTGTGCCCTTCAAAGCATTTCCAGAGGCCAGGAGAGGCTACCCCTGCCAGGCCCTTCACACCTATTTCAAAAGGGAGAGGGTGTAACACCCTCTCTCAGAGGAAATCCTTTGTTCTGCCTTCCTGGGACCAGGCTGCCCAGGCCCCGGGGGGCAGAAACCTGTCTGAGGGGTTGGCAGCAGCAGTAGCTGCAGTGGAGACCCCGGAAAGTTAGTTTGGCAGTACCCGGGCTCTGTGCTGGAGACCCGGGGATGCATGGAATTGTCCCCCCAATACCAGAATGGTACTGGGTGACAATTCCATGATCCTAGACATGTTACATGCCCATGTTCGGAGTTACCATTGTGACGCTACATATAGGTAGTGACCTATATGTAGTGCACACGTGTAATGGTGTCCCCACACTCACAAAGTCTGGGGAATTTTCCCTGAACAATGTGGGGGCACCTTGGCTAGTGCCAGGGTGCCCACACACTAAGTAACTTTGCACCTAAACTTCACCAAGTGAGGGTTAGACATATGGGTGTCTTATAAGTTACTTAAGGGCAGTGTAAAATGGCTGTGCAATAACGTGGGTGTTATTTCACTCGGCTGCAGTGGCAGTCCTGTGTAAGAATTGTCTGAGCTCCCTATGGGTGGCAAAAGAAATGCTGCAGCCCATAGGGATCTCCTGGAACCCCAATACCCTGGGTACCTAGGTACCATATACAAGGGAATTATAAGGGTGCCAATGAGAATTGGTAAGCCAATGAGAATTGGTAAAATTAGTCACTAGCCTGCAGTGACAATTTTAAAAGCAGAGAGAGCATAAACACTGAGGTTCTGGTTAGCAGAGCCTCAGTGATACAGGGAACACATACAGGGCATACTTTATGAGCACTGGGTCCTGACTAGCAGGATCCCATTGACACATAGGTAAAAACAAACATACATACAGTAAAAATGGGGGTAACATGCCAGGCAAGATGGTACTTTCCTACAAGTGGCAAGGGGAGGGGAGTTGTGTCAAAATAAAACACAGTAAACAATGTCCAGTAACAGCCTCACGCCCACTTAGGCCCCCCAATCGAGCCAAATGCCTTCATCCCTCCCCCTGCGCACAAAGTTAGAACCGTACATCCAACCTGTGAAGGGAAACATTGTCAGAGGGTGACAAAAGGTCTCAGTGTACACCTCAACCGGAAAAAGTCTGACTGACCAGGAAGGGTGAAATGCTGGGGTAATGTGAATGCTGCCCCCACTATCCTTCAGGCAAACAGTCACATCCCAGCAGTCCAGCCAGGTTCAGCCCACCAGTTCTCCAATAGGTGAGTCATACATGACTCTTGTCAGGTGCTTAATCACTGTCACTAAGGTGACCACAACATGAGCCCTCAGACTAGGGAGCAGGCCCGGCTGTAGTGGGGTCCAAACTTGGTCACTGTCTTGGGATCCATGAAAAGGTATGTTCTCCCACAATGTAATACACAAAGCTTAGCCAGGTAGATCAAGAAGTATTTGGCGCCAACTTTCTGCATCGATCGCTTCACTGGAATAAATTCACGACATGCAGCCTACACAGCCAAACATAAATCTGAGGAGAGGGAGACTGTGTTTTCCCGATACTGAAGTGGTCGGCGCTCCCTGGTGAGGTGCAGTGGAGTGTCCCTATAATTCAAAAGACGAGCAATTCTTTGGCGTGCTGGAGCTCTGAGAGGTGGACGCGGGCCAAAGGACCAGTGTGCCCTCTCCACTATGGACATGGGGGAGAGATCCTCTCCAAAGAAAACCGTAACATAGTTTCTACGTAGGTTTCCATGCAATCTATCACAAGTAATTCAGGGACTCCCAGAATTCGCAAATTGTTCCTGCATGAACCTGCTTCAAGTGACTCATTCTTGCAATTTAACTTCAAGCTCTTTTTCCATCCGGAGTAGCTTTTCGCCAGCTGTAGACTGGGCATCCTCAGCATCAGATGTGTGGCGTTCAAGGTGTTTCATTTGCTGCTCATGTTGGTCAACCTGTATATCTTGTCCGCGGGCCGCTGGGCCCGACTCTGCAGTGCATGTGCAGCGAGGCAACTTAAAAGAGAGCTTAGGTTGCTTGTTGTCCTGATTTCCCATGTTGAAGGCAGGGAATTCCGAGTCCAGCTCTCTAGCGCCACCTGTGGTATCAAATTTAGGAGCAGAATTATTTTGCGGTCTAAAATTACCCTTGGTGCAATACCAGTTGGAGTGTGGGAGCACTTTAAGGTGTAAAATTGCCACTGGTGCAAACATGCCTTTTATACAACAACCACAAATGTGCAGAATAATTTTAGGAGCACAAACCACATTACAAGCAAAAACACATTCAAGTACATAATCATCCTGTGAGAAAGCAGCCTCTTTCTAGCATGGTTACCCCCACTTTTGGCCTGTTTGGGAGTTTGTATCAGTGTGTTTTTACTGTCTCACTGGGATCCTGCTAGCCAGGACCCCAGTGCTCATAGTTAAAACCCTATTTGTCAGTGTGTTTTGCCTGTCTCACTGGGATCCTGCTAGCCAGGACCCCAGTGCTCATAGTTTGTGGCCTAATGTGTGTGTTGTCAGTAGTGCTTAACTGTGTCACTGAAGTTCTGCTAACCAGAACTCCAGTGCTTATGCTCTCTATGCTTCCAAATTAGTCACTATAGTTTAGTGACTTCATATTCCAATTCCAGTTGGCACACTGGACCCCCTTATAAGTCCCTAATATATGGTTCATAGGTACCCAGGACATTGGGGTTCCAGGAGATCCTTATGGGCTGCAACATTTCTTTTGCCACCCATAAGGAGCTCAGACAAACCCTTCTTCAGGACTGCCACTGCAACCTGCGTGAAATAGTGCACACACTATTTCTGATGGATACACCTACCTGTGGATTCCTCACCAAAAGAATTCTCCCCTCGCACCAACCTCGACGGAAATTTCTTCTAGCTCTGCACGTCGACGATGACGTCACAATCGCCCGACTCCACGCGACGCCACATGACGTCATCCAGGCAATAAGAAGCCCTCGTCGACGTGCAGACGCCAGTTCCCTTTTTTCCGTGCCCGAATAACGGTTGTTTCTTCGAGGCTCACAGGGAGCTACTGTTACCAACTAACGGTTACGATGTCGCAGCCTAGAAAATCCGGCTTTAAACCTTGTAACCAATGCGGGGGTCGGATGTCGGTTACCGACCCCCACGATAACTGCCTCTGGTGCCTTAGTTCAGATCATGAGGTCGAGGCGTGCAGTTCGTGCCAGCGCATGAACCCTAAGGCACTTAAAGAAAGAGAGGCGAAGTTATTCTTGGCTCGGTCCAAGAAGAAGAAAGAGAGGCGTCATAGGAGGGAGTCTTCGTCGAGATCCTCGAGGTCTCGCCACCATCATAGTGGCTCTCGGCGCCGTCATGGATCTCGGCGCCGATCGAGCAAGGGTCGGTCCAGGTCTAGATCGGCTTCTCCGTCCGACGTGGGAGATAAGCCCGACCGTCACCCCTCTCCTCCGACGACGACCCCGACGTCACCCGGGTCGGTCTTTGAGGTCGAGCCTCTCCAGAGGCCTGAAGGTTCTCCTGGCCAGGAGTTACCCAGACCCTCTTCCGCAGCTTTGCCGACGCCGGTGCAGCAACAACAGTACCCGGCTTTCCCGACTCCAGGATCGGATCCTGCAGCGTTTTTGAACGCTATGTTTAATATCTTTGCTTCCATGCACCGGGTGGAAGTCACGCAGGTACGTCTGGTCCTTTGGCCTACGATTTGGGTGTTCCAGCGTCTTTCAAGTCGGCGCCATTCACCCCGTTTATGTCTACTGCGTCTGAAGCGGCGCGATGCCTACGACGTCGGCCAGGATGGCTACACCTGTTACGGCGCCGGTGGATTCGCTTCGGATCCCATCGACGTCTAGGATCGCTGTGGAGCCGGAGCCTCCGGCTTCGGACGGATCCGAGGCTCGGCGCCGACAGAGGTCTTCGGCGTCGGCTGACGCCTTGTCGACTCCAGGCTTGGAGTCCAGACTTAGATCAAGGCGCCTGGCCCTCCGTCTCTTGGAAGAAGAAGAGTATGCAAGGCAACACCTGGAGGAAGGAGAAGTTGTTGAGCCCTCAAGTGACTTCCAGGGTCTAGACTCAGCTAGCGGCCTGGACACTACCCCGGAGTGGGATCTAGCTTCTCCTGGAGAGATCACAGAGGAGGCAGCTACGTTCCATAAGGTCATTCGTAAAGCTGCGGACTTTTTGGATATTACTCTTCCCACTGCGGAGGTTAAGAGGGATTTGTTGACTGAGGTCCTCCATCCAACATCTACTTCTGCTGAGCCTCTTCTTCCATTCAATGAGGCTCTGCTGGACCCTATAAAGGATATTTGGATGAAGCCTGTATCCACCGCTGCAGTCAACAGGGCGGTGGCTCGGCGTTACAGGACGGCACCTGGGGATCCGGTGTTTCTCTCCAGGCAACCAACTCCGGAGAGCCTTGTGGTCCAAGCATCATGTTCCTCCAGATCCTCTCCTGGCTGGTTCCCTGGGGTTCCTGCTGATAGAGAGTCGAAAAAGATGGACCATACTGCTAAAAAGACTTTTTCATTGTGCAGTATGGCCCTGAAATCTTCTAACGCCACATGTATACTGGGACGTTACATACATGCCCTTATGGCAGAGGCAAAGGGCCATCTTACTGTATCACAGGAGATGCTGCAACTCTTTTTGGATGCTCAAGCGGCTGCGACGCAAGTCATCCAGTCTGGTTTGGACACTTCGGACTCGGTTGCTAGGGCTATGGGCATGACCATAGTCTCTAGAAGGCAGTCTTGGCTCAGATCATCTGGCTTCTCGACGGACGTGCAGGCTACGCTCCTTGATCTCCCGTTTGATGGGGAAAGGCTCTTCGGTTCTAAGGCTGACTCGGCCTTAGAACGCTTTAAAGAGAGTAGAGCAACAGCTAGATCCTTGGGACTCTAGACTTCGGCCTCATCCACCTTTAGAGGCTTTCGCAGATTTAAAGGTTTTGGTCTTGGTTCCTTTCGAGGAAGACTGCAAGGACCACAACAAACTGCTTCTACCCTGCCTTACAGATCTTTCAGGGGCAGGGGCAGTGTCCGTACGAGAGGAGCCACCTTGCAGCACTCTGCCTCTTCCTCGGGAGGGGTGCAGCAAGGAAAGCAGCCGTAGTCCTCCGCCATTCCCTGTCCATTCGTCTCCAGTAGGGGGGAGACTTTCCCTTTTTCTTCCAATGTGGGAGGTCATAACATCAGACTCCTGGGTCATCGACATTGTGAAGAAGGGGTACGCTCTTCCCTTTCGAGAATTTCCTCCCACCCTCCCTCCCCGCCCATCCTTCTGTTCGGAAGATCATCTTCTCCTGTTGTAGCAGGAGGTGTTATCCCTATTACAAAAAGGTGCAATAGAGTTGGTTCCCGAGCAAGAGAGGGGTCAGGGGTGCTATTCAAGATACTTTCTGATTCCCAAAAAGGATGGTCGGCTAAGACCGATTTTAGACTTGAGGATTTTGAATCGGTTCCTCAAACAGGAAAAGTTCAAAATGCTGACCCTCTCACAGGTTCTTTTGGCGTTGAGCGAAGGGGACTGGATGGTGTCGGTCGATTTGCAGGACGCGTATTTTCATATGCCGATCCTCAGATCGCACAGGAAGTATCTCCGTTTTGTGGTGGGATCACAACATTATCAGTTTGCGGTCCTCCCGTTTGGTCTTACTTCAGCACCTCGAGTCTTCACGAAGGTGATGGCGGTGGTAGCGGCAGAGCTCAGAAGAAAGGGGATCGCTGTGTTTCCCTATCTGGACGATTGGTTGATCAAAGCCAGTACTCCAGAGCTCGTGCGGTGCCATCTCCAGTCGACGACTCAATTGTTGTACGACCTGGGGTTTTCAGTCAATGTACCCAAGTCTCACCTGGAGCCCTCTCAACGCCTCCTGTTCTTAGGGGCAGTATTGGACACAACATTGAATCGGGCCTTTCCTCCGCCACAGCGGGTTCAGGACATACAGGCTTTGATTCCAATGTTTCAAAATGGAGCGGTAGTTCCAATCCTCAAAGTCCTTCATCTGCTCTGTCTGTTTGCTTCTTGCATACTGTTGGTCACTCATGCACGCTGGCACATGAGGGCTGTCCAGTGGTGCGTCCGCAGGCAGTGGTTTCAGCACAAAGGGGATCTCGAGGACTCGATAAAGATCTCCAGAGACACTGCAGTGGATCTTTAATGGTGGGCAGCGGTCGGCAACCTGTCTCAGGGAAGGCCGTTTTCGCTACCCCCACCAGTGGCCTCAGTGGTAACGGATGCTTCCACTCTAGGGTGGGGAGCTCATCTGGGGGACCTGGAGATCAAAGGCCTTTGGTCTCCAGTAGAACAGAAATTACACATCAATCTGTTAGAATTGCAGGCAGTACGGCTGGCACTCAAGGCCTTCCTACCTTCCATTTGCGGTCAGTCAGTCCAGGTTCTAACGGACAACACGACCGCGATGTGGTATATAAACAAGCAGGGAGGCGTGGGGTCGTATCTTCTCTGCAGAGAAGCTCTTCGACTCTGGTCCTGGCTTCAGGACCACAAGATCTGCTTAATTGCACATCATTTGGCCGGAGTCCTGAATGTGCGTGCAGACATTCTCAGTCGACGCAGTTCGGTCGACCACGAGTGGCGTCTTCATCCAGATCTGGTTCTGTATATCTTCCAGATGTGGGGATATCCACAAATAGATCTGTTTGCCACTCAAGAGAATGCGCAGTGCCCGCTATTTTGCAGCCTCCAGTATCCGGTGCAAGGAGCTTTGGGGGATGCGTTTCAGATGACCTGGAAGGGTCAGTTGCTTTACGCGTTTCCCCCCATACCCTTGATTCCTCGAGTTCTCAGGAAGATCCGCCAAGACCGAGCCCAAGTCATCCTAATAGCTCCGGATTGGCCGAGAAGGGTGTGGTATTCGGATCTACTCCAACTCTCTCAGTGCCCTCCGCTCCGTCTCCCTTGCAGGGTGGACCTCCTCTCTCAGTCGCAGGGGCAGATTCTACACCCCCACCTCCAGAGCCTGCATCTTCATGCCTGGAGATTGAACAGGGCAATCTGAGTTCCTTTTCTCTCCATCCAGATGTGGTGGAAGTTATTCTATCAGCCAGGCGACACTCCACCAAGTCAATCTATGCGAAACGTTGGGCTAAGTTTACAAGCTGGTGTGGAGAGAATAGTTTAGATCCTTTAAAAGCTGGTTTATCTGACATTTTGTCATTTGCACTCTATTTAGCACAGAAAGGTTTTTCAGTTGCCACTGTTAAGGGTTATCTGTCTGCACTATCTGCTTTTCTGTGCCTTCCTGATCAACCATCCTTCTTTAAGTCACCAATTGTTTTAAAGTTTCTAAAGGGACTTACTAATAAGTATCCGCCCACGCCATTCGTTATGCCTCAGTGGGACCTTAATTTGGTTTTAACTTTTCTTATGGGGGCCCCGTTTGAACCCATGCACTCTTGTTCTTTACGGTTCCTGGTATTTAAAACTGTTTTCCTGGTGGCAATAACATCTGCCAGAAGGGTTAGTGAGCTTCAGGCTCTAACTGTAGAAACCCCATTCCTTTCCTTCTTCAAGGACAAAGTGGTATTGAGGACCAAGGCGGCTTTCCTACCGAAGGTTGTTACACCCTTTCACTTGGGGCAGTCAATTACTCTCTCTTCCTTTTACCCTCCACCTCACCCATCCAAGGAGGAGGAGAGGCTCCATCAGCTGGATCCGCGAAGAGCACTAAGCTTCTACGTCGCCAGGACCAAGGAGTTCAGACAGGATGAACAGCTCTTCGTTGGATACGTGGGGAAGAGGAAAGGTAGAGCGGTCCACAAGAGAACGCTATCCAGGTGGGTCATTCTATGTATTAAGATCTGTTATTCTTTGGCGAAGAGAGACCCACCTGTGGGGCTTCGTGTCCATTCCAGCAGGGCCAAGGCAGCTTCATCAGCTTTGGCTAGAGGTGTTCCTGTGGCTGACATCTGCAGGGCAGCGACCTGGGCATCCCTCCATACTTTTGCCAAGCATTACTGTTTGGACTCTGAGGTCAGGAGGGATGGCCATTTTGCTCGCTCGGTGCTGCAAGATTTCTTGGTTTGACCATTCGGGCACCCACCACCGGAGGTTATACTGCTTGGGGACTCATTTCTTTTGGTGAGGAATCCACAGGTAGGTGTATCCATCAGAAGAATAAGTTACTTACCTTCGGTAACGCTTTTTCTGGTGGATACAGTTACTACCTGTGGATTCCTCACGGTCCCACCCACCTCCCCGTTGCCTGACTGGTCAAGCCAAGATCTCTTTGGGTGTGCATCCTTGGACTTGTATATATATATATATATGTATATAGCTTTCACATGCTTATGGTTGTTTTCATTGTATATACTTTTCCTTTGCAAGTTAAAATAGTGAAAAGGACATTTTGGACTGGAATTGTACATATAGATATATATTTATTTCTGTCTCGGATTGAGCATTCGTAACTGTGGTTTTTATTGAATTTTATATTAAATGTTTTTATTTTCATCTATTCTGGATGAATGTGTACTCTTTAGGTTTAACCTGTTCGCCTCTATGGCACGTAAAAAATTGGTGATAACTGACGTCTGCACGTCGACGAGGGCTTCTTATTGCCTGGATGACGTCATGTGGCGTCGCGTGGAGTCGGGCGATTGTGACGTCATTGTCGACGTGCAGAGCTAGAAGAAATTTCCGTCGAGGCTGGCGCGAGAGGAGAATTCTTTTGGTGAGGAATCCACAGGTAGTAACTGTATCCACCAGAAAAAGCGTTACCGAAGGTAAGTAACTTATTCTTCACAGCCATTTTCAGTGCACTTAAGTAACTTATAAATCACCTATATGTCCAACCTTCATTTACTGAAGGCTAGGTGCAAAGTGACTAAGGCCCTCATTCTGACCTTGGCGGTCTTTTCGCAAGACCGCCGAATTACCGCCGTGGTAAAGACGGCCGACCGCGGCGGTATGCCGCTGCGCGTATTCCGACCGCTGGGAGCGTTCCGCCAGAAAACCGCCAGCAGCCACACTGGCGGTCGGCGGGAAAGTGGAGACTGGTCAACCTCCACCGCCACGCCAGCAGAACACCGCCCCCAGAATTACGACCCACATTTCTGTGTGGCGGTCTTCTGTTGGCGGTCTTCTGTTGGCGGTCACGTCCCTATGGCTCCCGTCGCCTCCCGGAGGACCAACGCACAAGGTAAGTTGATCGTCCGTGAGGGGAGGGGGTGGGGTGGGTGTTGTGTGATGTGTGCGTGCATGGGGGTGTGTAGAGGGGGTGTGTGAGTGCGTGCATGCGGGCGGGGGGTGCTGCTGTGCCTATGGGCAATGTGTGTAGTTCGGCGGGTGCGCATGTTGGCATGTATGTGTGCGGGTATGTGCCCCCGTTGTGTATGTGTGTGTGTAGGGGGTGTGCATATGTGCATGTTGGGGGTGCGTGCATGTCGGGGTGCGTGTATGTGCATGTCGGGGTGGGGGGGGCAGGGGGTTCGTACCACCTCTGGGGGGGTGGAGGGGGTGGGGGGAGGACTCGTGGGGGGTAGTGGGGGGTGGGGGAGACCCCTATCAGTGCCAGGGAAGGAATTCCCTGGCCCCGATAGCGCCTACCGCCATGGTTCGCATGGCGGTTCCCGACCGCCAAAAACCGCGGCGGTAAGCAGGGTCATGATACGGTTGGCGGTCTTGGGTCGACCGCCGGGCCGGAGTGCGCAAACTCCAGCCCGTCGGTCATGACCGCCGTGGCGGTCGGAGTGGGAAAGTGGCGGTCGATCGCGGCGGTGACCGCCGCGGTCAGAATGCCATTTTTTGGACCGCCGGTCTGTTCGCGGTCCGACCGCCGCCTCTCCGCCGACCGCCAAGGTCAGAATGAGGGCCTAAGTGTGAAGGCACCCTTGCACTAGCAAAGATGCCCCTACGCTGTCCAGGGCCAATTCCCCAGGCTTTGTGAGTGCGGGGATACCATTACACGCGTGCACTACATATAGGTCAATACCTATATGTAGCTTCACAATGGTAACTCCGAATATGGCCATGTAAGATGTCTAAGATCATGGAATTGTCCCCCCATTTCAAATCTGGTATTGCGGGGGCAATCCCATGCATCCTGGTGGCTCCTCCATGGACCCCCAATATTGCCAAACCAGCTCTCTGAGGCTTGCACTGAAGCTACAGCTGCTACCACCTCAAAGACAGGGTTCTTCCCTCCTGGTGTCTGAGCAGCCCAGTCCCAGGAAGGCAGAACAATGCATTTCCTTTGGGAGGAGGGTGTTACACCCTCTCCCTTTGAAAACAGGTGTTACAGACTTGGGAGGGGTAGCCTCCCAGAGCCTCTGGAAATGCTTTGAAGGGCACAGATGGTGCCCTCCTTGCATAAGCCAGTCTGCACCGGTTCAGGGACCCCAGTCCCTGATCTGGCACGCAACTGGACAAATGAAAGGGGAGAGCCCACTTCTCTGTCATCACCACCTCAGGGGTGGTGCCCAGAGCTCCTCCAGTGTGTCCCTGGCTTTAGCCATCTTGTTTTCCAAGGTGTGGGGACACTCTGGAGATCTCTGAGTGGCCATTATTAGCAGGTGACATCAGAGACCCCTCCTGATAGGTGCATACCTGGGTAGGTAGCCAATCCCTCTCTCAGGGCTATTTAGGGTCTCTCCTGTGGGTTCCTCTTCAGATTCAGCTTGCAAGACTCCTCCTTAATCCTCAGCATCCTCTGCTTCAGCTTCTGACCGTCGAATCAACCGCAGACTGCTCCAGGAACCACTGTAACTTCAACAAAGTATCCAGGATGACTCCTATGACCTGCAGCTTCAGCTCCAGCCAGCATTTGCAACAGTTTTCAAGGTGTGCATGCTCTGAGGACTCCCTATCTTTTACCCTACACCAGAAGAACCGAAGGAATCTCCAGTGGAGTGATGGAGTCACTTCCCTGCTCCTACAGCCACCTTCTAAGACGACAACTGGTTCTCTGGGACTCCTCTCCTGACGACGAGCGTGCTCCCTGGAACACAGATGGTGGACCAACACGACCCAGACTGTCTTAAGGTCCAGCTGTCCAAATTTGGAGGAGGTAAGAGCTTACCTTCCCGGTTTGCGACAATACCCCTGTGCACTGTGTCATCTCTAGCTCCTTCGGCTTCTGCGCACTTCTTCCAAGAATCCTTCGTGCACAGTGTAGCCCAGGTCCCCAGCACTCCATCCTGCGACGCACAACCCGCTGAGTTGTTCTCCGGCGGCGTGGAACCTTCTTTTGTTGTGCTGCACCAACCACAATTTGCATCTTCTTTGTCCCCATGTCCTGGGAGTCCTGTGGGTGCTGCTTGGTCATCTGTGGGCTTTCTCCAGTGTTGGGAGCCCCATCTGCCTCCTCAGTCCGAGTTGAGGCCCCCAGGTCCCTCCTGGGTCCAGGCAGCGCCATTTTGACACAAACCACGACCTTGCTTGAACCAATGCTTGTTGGATGAATCCAGCACCGCAAACAGCCTGCATCCAACTTCTCGACATCTCCTGCACCATGCAGGAACCCGCAATCATCTTCTTTGGTGCTCTTCTGCAGACTTCTTCTAACCGGAGAATCCTCTTTTGCACCATCTTCTGGGTTGGCAGTGGGTCTTCAGGTCCAGGAATCCAGCATTTGTTGCTTGCAGTCTTGCTTGGTTCTTGCAATAACTCTTATCACGACTTGTAGTGTGCCCTGAGGAAACTTGCAGTACTTTACTCTTACTTTCCTGGGCTCTGGGGTGGGGTACTTTACTTACCTTTGGTGTTTTCTTACACTCCCAGCGCCCCTCTACACACTACTCTTCCCTAGGTAGGAAACTGACATTCACATTCCACTATTTTATTATATGGTTTGTGTTCCCCCTAGGTCCATTGTAACCTATGGTGATTTTCACTATTTGCACTATTTTACTTACCTGATTTTGGTTACTAGTGTATATTTTATGTATATACTTACCTTCTAAGGGAGTATAGCCCTAAGATAT
This sequence comes from Pleurodeles waltl, assembly GCF_031143425.1. NCBI lineage: Eukaryota > Metazoa > Chordata > Amphibia > Caudata > Salamandridae > Pleurodeles > Pleurodeles waltl. Next base: position 295,390,078 of record NC_090443.1, on the reverse strand, counting down.
TTTTGACCTTGTGTCACTAAAATAAAGTACCATTATTTTTGGTGACACTGAGTATTGTCTTTCTTGTGTGTAAGTACTGTGTGACTACAGTGGTATTGCAAGAGCTTTGCATGTCTCCTAGTTCAGCCTTGGCTGCTCTGCCTACAGCTACCTCTAGACAGCCTGGCTTCTAGACACTGACTACATTTCATTAATAAGGGATAACTGGACCTAGTATACGGTGTAAGTATCTGTGGTTCCCACTACAAACCAGGCCAGCCTCCAGCACCCATCCTCTACTGCTCAGCACTCAGAAGCTCCCTGCAAGTGACACTTAGTGTCACTGAGAATAAAAAATACTTAAAATAATTCTCTGAAAATGGTTCATCCTCTTTGCAGCATCAAGACTGTACTGAGATATGTGTGGTGGGAAAGAAGTTGCAGATAGGATGATCCACCAAAAGGTTCCTTGATTCTTAAAGTGCAACGGTATCTGCTCTGGTGCTGTCCAGTGACACATCCAGTACAAAGGACTGACAAGGCTCTGGGTGAAAAATATCAATGTTACAGGTGAATAACTTGTTATACCCTTGGTTTTAACATAAATATGATTTTCTCCCTATTAGCCAAATGCAAACACATTTAGGACATTAATATTCCCTACAAAGCTTCCATAATAACCATAAAGCTGTCTGGATCAGCTGATTAAAGAATGATTCATTATTGCTCTTACCTCAAGGTAGTTGTTGCTTCCAAGTCCACTTTTTATTGCCAACCTAAACGTTCTCTATTCAGAGGTAACCAGGAAGAGAATGTCATTATGCAAGGGTCACAGATTGGTAATTGTTGCTCGTTTTCTTGCAGGAGTACATCCTGAAAGGAGTGGTGAACGCAGCCCTTGGCCAAGAGATGGGCTCGGTGAGTACAGGTCATGCAATTAGTTTGACTCATTTAGCATTTATTAAGAAGCCTGAGACAGTGTATGACTATATTCTCATCAAAGATTCAGTTTCCAAATAAAGAGGGCAACGGTAATAGTCACCCCGCTCCTATATACATCTAATTCTACTATTTACACAGTGAATAAAGAAGTCCTTATCCAAGCACCACAGACAGAGTTTATACACAACTACATGATAGTTTCAGTCACAGAATAAGCAGGGAGGGAATATTTGAGGCACCCCAGACCCATTATAACTACAATTCTAACAGAGCTTCAGTTACTCAATAAACACGGAGTCTACAATGGAGGCAACACAACACCCAGTCTAACTATACTTCCATTTTACAAGGAGGCAATAATAGGGGCACTGTCAGACCAGACAGAGTATAACTATAAATCCATCAGAGTGCCAGTTACGCAATAAAGAAGGAAGCAATAACAGACACTCCACACCCACCATAACTATAATTCAATCAGAACTTCAGTTACACAATAATCAAGGAGGCATTAATAGTGACACCCTGTGTATTGATGTACTATAATTCCATCAGTGCTTCTTTTGGACAGTAAACAAGAATGCAATAATTGATGCAGCCCGACCCAGTAAACTACATTTCCATCCAATCCATCTGAGCTCCAGTTACACAAGAAGGTTAAATCGAGGCAACCCAGACCCAATGCAACTATAATTCCATCAGAGCTCCAGTTGCACAATAAACAAGGAGGCAATATTAGAAGCACCAGAGACCCAGTATACCTATAATTCCATCAGAGTTTCAGTTAAAGAATGAAAGAGATGCATTAATTGAGGCAGCCACAGACCCAGTATAACTATAAACCCAAAAGAGCTTCAGTTATGCTATAAACACGGAGGCAATAATAGAGGTGCACCAGAGACAGCATAACTATTATTCTGTCAGAGCTCCAGTTACACAGTAAACACTGACTCAGTAATTGAGGCACCCTCAGACACAAGATAACTAAAATCCATCAGAAACTAACTCCAGTCCAAGATACAGAAGGATGCAATAAATGAAGCACCTCAAATGTAGTATAAGTGTAATTTCGTCACAGCTCCAGGTACACACTCGAGGAAGACTATTTCCCCATAAGGGGATTCTCTAAATGTACACTTTAAATAAGTTTCTTAACAAAGGCATTCTGTCTCACTGGAACTCCATTCTAGAAGGCATCACTTGCGAAAATGTTTGATCTTTATAAAGTTCACTGTGCTATGAGACAAACCTCTTTTAAAACGTTCAATTCGAAAATTAATACTATGTACTACAGGAGCTGAAGTGGGATCCAAACTCCTTTCAGATCATCAACAAGCCCATCTTCACCAAGCCAACCTACATACTTTCAAAGTAGGTAGGGTCCAGAAATCTTTGCGATTTGAAGTTTCTGTAGATAAGGCTGGCATTTGCCAAACCTCCTGATATTATCCAGGCTATCAGCTGCATTTAACCTTTCATCATTAGCTTGTGCCACTGACATGTTAAATTCCTCAAATGATCTGGAATATGAGGGGGTATGGCCAGAGAGGAGACTAAGCATGATGTGTCTCTCCAGAGCTCCGCATGGTGATCCTCATTTTCCCCCCTTAAGCCTGTTGAGCCCCCTTCATAATGCATTTGGGGGGCGCCCATGGGTGCCAGCGATGAGGGGACAGCCAGGATGGGCTTCCCGGGGCCCCGCTGGACCTCTAATACTGCCACTGTTTCCCCATGGTGGTGACCGGTATCACAGTGGCCATCTTGCGGCCGCGTTGTTGTGAGATTCGTCTTTGCCTGCGGTGCCTGGGTGATGGAGGCGTCATTGGAGTCCTCCTGGCCGTGGAGGCTGAGTGTCACCGGGTCTGTCTGACGGAGAACAATAAAGAGTGAGGTGGTTGTGGGAGTCAGTACAGTGGTGTGGAGGCCACCTGAGCCCCTCCGAGAAGTGAACTCGGGCAAAAAGAAGCAGCTGCAAGGAAGGCCACGCCTGGCCCGGAGCGGCCTGAAAGGTGAGGTCCGCTTGTGAGTCAGCCTTGAGGAGCTCTTTTACCAATGCCAGATCGGGAGGGTTGTTGGAGGATGGGGGGAAGTGGGGACTATGCTGCCTTTTTGCCGCGTTTGTCCCCTCTGGCCCTGAACCTTGCAGCACTAGTGGTCTGATTACCCATGGGGTGCCTGGTGGGGGGGGGGGGGGCATTCCCCTATTCTGGCCCTGAACTTTGCTACACTAATGGCCTGATCTCCTGAGCGACACCAAGACAGGCAGACAGTTGAAGGATAGACAGCTGGGGGCCCCTCTTCACGTGAAGCTGGATGGGGATGGTGACTTGAAGCAGAGGGAGCCCTAAGGCATCAGTTGAATCTCTCTGGACCCCTTTTTTCGGTCTACACCTTGGTAATTTACAACCAGAGTGCTTGGAATCACAGACTGCAAATGACTATATAACTCTGGTACTTTGGTAGAGAGAGGTCTCTCCAGGTGAGATAGGGTTGTGCCAATGCTTTTTCCACGTGGAGTGAGAGTCCTGCACTGGCGAACTACATCTGTGGGGAGTCCTTCGCATATTGCAGGATTAGAGTGGCAACAGGAGTGGTGTTCGCAAGCACAATAGTATCCTGAGGGATCCCGGGCTGTACCGATCTGCCACCTGATGAGGGCTAGTTTTGGTTTCCTCAGTGGAGTTGTGTTTTCCCAGATCTTCAATGGCAGTGAACCGAACCAAGACCCTGCACTCCTCCTCCATTAAGGACATGCTCCACAAACCCAATTCGCTCCTGCCCTCCTCCCTCCCCATCACAGGGTGATGATCCCTTGGCACTAGCCCAGGGTGTGAGGGAAGACCCTGCTGCTCGGGCACCAGCTACAAAAGAAGATATTCAACTGCTGCTGGTGGGGTTCCGCAAGGACATTGCATCGCTTCGCCAAGATTTCACCAGAACCTTCTCTGACTTGGATGAATCTGTGCGCCAAATGGACTCTTGTTTGACTGTAGTCGAACCCATGGCCACAGAACACACAATGGAAAACATAGATCGAAAGACATACATTGAAAAATTGGAAAGGAGCCATGAAGTGCTTCAAGGTAAGCTCGACAACCTACAAAATCGCTGAAGGCGAAACAACGTTTGCATCAGGGGTATAGCCGCATCTGTCTCACAGTCAGAACTTGAAGCACGTGTTCAGGCCCTCTATTCCAGTAACAAAGAAAAAACAGGCGGGGTAATCAAGTGGGAGATTTAATTGGTCCTGTACATCATACTCCCATGTAGATAGCAAAAAAGACGGATGCGCAGTTGCCTGGTAAGTTTGACTCCTCACTAGCATTTCGGGGAGGACTCAGTTGGTCCCTACAAGTATTCAAAATTGGGAACAAGAGCCCTCACTCACCGTTCGGTGACATGCTTCATCATCGGGCTTTGCTCCTTGGCAGGCCGGCATTGCAATGCCTGACGGGCCCCTCAAGGGGGCTCCTTGCCAGAGATCCTTAAGAAATCTTTGCCGGTGATGAGTGCGATAATGTGGGATTGGTGAAACTAGACTGTTCTAAACTACCTCTAAACGTAAGGCCCATAGGCCAGAGGCTTTCCTGTTTCTACTGGGTGTTTAATTACTTTCTAGCATCAGGTAAGTCACCGACAAGATGTTGGAATCCCATCTTACGTTACTTCTGAAATCTCACAAGCCCGGAACAGGTTGTTCTTCATATCCATAGGAAAGTACCCTCTTTCTTAGCATGGTTACCTCCTTTTTCTGCCTGATGTCAGTGTGCTTGACTGTGTTCACTGGGATCCTGCTCTCTCCAAAAACTCTGTATTTCACCGACAATTGGCACACTGGTGTCCCCTTATAAGTCCCTAGTATATGGTACCTAGGTACCCAGGGCTTTGGGGTTCCAGGGGATCCCTATCGGCTGCAGCATATATTTTGCCACGCATAGGGAGCCTATGCAAAGTCTTCTGCAGGACTGCCATTGCAGCCTGAGTGAAAAGATGCAAGCACCCTTTCACTGCCATTTTTCACTACACCAGGTCACTTATAAGTCACCCCTATCGTAGGCCTTCTAGCCCAGAGGGCAGGGTGCAAAGTACCTGTGTGTGAGGGCACCCCTGCACTAGCAGAGGTGCCCCACAAACTCCAAGCCCATTTTCCTGGACTTCGTGAATGAGGGGACGCCATTTCACACGTGTCCTGGACATAGGTCACTACCTATGCCCAGCTACATAATGGTAACTCTGAACATAGGCATGTTTGGTATCAAACATGTTGGAATCATACCCCAAGGCTTTTGCAAGCATTGGTTGTATGACTCCATGCACCCTGGGGGCTCCTTAGAGAACCTCCAGTATTACCATTACAGCCTTCTGAGGGTTTCCAGGCAGCCCAAGCTGCTGCCACCTCCCAGACAGGTTTCTGCCTTCCTGTTGCTTGAGAAGCTCAAGCCCAAGAAGGCAGAATAAAGGATTTTCTTTGGGAGAGGGGTGTTACACCCTCTCCCTTTGGAAATAGGTGTTACAGGCTTTGGAGGGGTAGCCTCCCCAGGCCACTGGAAATGCTTTGAAGGGCACATTTGGTGCCCTCCTTGCATAAACCAGTCTACACTGGCTCAGAGACCGCCAGTCCCTACTCTGGCATAAAACTGGACAAAGAAAAGGGGAGTGACCACTCCCTGTCCATCACCACTCCAGAGGTGGTGCTCAGAGCTCCTCCAGAGGGAACCTGGATTTTGCCATCTTGGATTCAAGGTTGGCAAGGATCTCTGGGATCATCTGAGTGGCCAGTGTGAGCAGGTGACGTCAGAGCCGCCTCCTGATAGTTGGTCACCCAGCTAGGTGACCAATCACCCTTTCAGGGCTATTTAGGATCTCTCCTTTTGGTGGTTCCTCAGATTCGGATTGCAGGACTCCAGCAGGAATCCTCTCCACTTCGACTTCTGACTGAAGAAACTGCATCTGGACTCTTCAGGACCCTACAAGCTGCAACAAAGAAGCAAGACACCTTCTACAACATTGTATCTCCGGCTCCTTCCAGCAACTGCAACATTTCCCTGGTCGTGCATCTTCTAAGGGCAGCTCGTCTTCAGCCTGCATCAGAAGGAAGAAGGAATCTCCCTTGGAGTAAAGGAGTCACTCCCATGCTACTGCAGGCACCAACTGCGACGACGACCGGCTGCGTGGATCCCCTCTTCTGCTGAGCTGTGTGGATCCTGCATCACAGGTGGTGTACTGAAGTGATCCTGACGTTCCTCTCTTCCAACTGTTCGACTTGGGTGAAGGTAAGCCCTTGCCTGTCCACGCAGGACCATAACCCCAGTGCACCGCGTCATTTGCATCTGCCAAGGCTTGTTGGCATCCTTCCTCCAAGATCTTCGTGAATCTTGAAGCTCCAACTCCGAGCACTCCTTCCTGCAATGCACAGCTCCTTGAGTGATTCTGTGGTGGCGTGGGAGCCTTTCTCGTAGTGCTGCATGGGCCTCTTCTGCGACTTTCCTGTCCCCTGTCCTGTGGGACTCCTGTGAGCGCTGCCTGGTCTTCTGTGGGCTGTTTGTGTTGCTGAGGGCCCCCTCTCACTCCTCCTCCTGGGTAGAGTCCATTTGGTCCTTCCTGGTCCCCGGCAGTGGCATTTTCCGCTAACCACAAGCTTTGCGTGTGCCAAGGCTTGTTGGCAGACTTCGACAACTCAAACCGGACTGCAATCCTCCATCCAGCGTGGGACATCACCTGCACCCTCCAGGAACCCGACTTTGTCTTCTTGGGTGCAGAGCTGACTTTTCTTCTTCCCCGGTGGTTCACCTTTTGCACCTTCATCCGGGCTGGTAGGGGCCCCTTCCGCTCCTGGACTCCTCTGTGCTTCTTGAACTTGGTCCCCTTTTTACACAGGTCTTCTTGTCCAGGAATCCACGGTTGGTGTCTTGCAGTCTCTTCTGGGTTTTGTAATATTCTTGTTTACTTCTCTATGTTTGCTCTGGGAAACTTACTGTGATTTACTCCTGTTTTCCTGGTTGCTGGGGTGGGTTGTGGTACTTACCTTTGGGCTATCTTAGTACTCCCAGCTACCATCTACACACTACACTTGCCTAGGTGGTGGACCGTCTTTTGTATTCCTCTTTCTTTGTGTATGGTTTGTTCTCCCCCTAGGCCCATTTCTAACTATTGTGATTTTCACTATATGCAGCTTTTCAACTGTTTTTATGCCTATTTCTACATGCTATCGTATATAATTTGTGTATTACTTACCTCCTAGGGGAGTACAGCCTCTATGGTATGTTTCATATTTATGTCGCCAAAATAAAGTACCTTTATTTTTGTAACACTGAGTGTTTTCTTTCATGTGTGTAAGTACTAAGTGTGACTACAGTGGTATTTCATGAGCTTTGCATGTCTCATAGAAAAGCCTTGGCTGCTCATCCACAGCTACTTCTAGAAAGCATGGCTTTGAGACTCTGACAACACTAGACTAAGAGATAACTGGACCTGGTATAAGGTGTAAGTACGATAGGTACACACCAGACCAGCCTCCTACAGTGTCGCTTAATCACGTTTATCAATTGTGATGTTAAAATGTTCACATCCATTCTTGTAGCGCATAAAATGCCAACGGTCATCTCACCTTAGCAATCAGGCTTTTTACGCAATAGATAGGCTAACGATAACACTCAGGTGAACATAGCCACTAACCCTTGGCCCTCCTCTCTCTAGATGCTGAGAAAGTGTTTTACAGGGTGGATTTGCTATACCTGTCAAGGATTTTACTTAAAACACATATGGGCCCCAATATGAAAATTTACATACAAGCCAAATTTAAGAAGCTAGCAGACAAGATGAAGATTAACGCTTTTCTGTCGCCTACTATCACTCTCTCGAGAGGGACCTGCCAGGTGTACCTCCTGTCCTCTTTGATTTTCGCTCTATCCATGGAGCCTCTATTAACAAAAATCCAGTGTAATCCCGAGATCCACAGGATGCGCATCGGCGATAGATAGCATAGACTGGCTGTCGTTGGGGGTGAAATATTATGCTTTATCACTAACACGGAGTCTTCTATTCCGGCTTTAATGAATTAACTACAACTGTTTCCACGTGCTTCTAGTTTTAAAGTTATTTTTTCCAAATCCCAGGGTTTGGGAGTGGCTAATCCACAGGGAAGCCTCGGTGAACCCATACAGAGGGCGGGATTCCAATTGGCAACATCAACTGTCACATACTAGGGTTATGTACAATAGCAACATACCTCCCCTGCTCACTGCCCTGTTCAAGGACGTCTACCGATGAGGCAAGCTAGAAATTTCATGGCTGGGTCAATTTAACTGTCTTAAATTGAACTTTATGCCTCGCTTGTTTTGTGTCCTTCTGACCCTCCCCCTAGCTATACCTAAAACAATGCAAACACAAATATGCACTAAAATGCTCAATTTCGGTTGGTGGGGGGGTACCTGCTGTCCAAGATGGCACCAACCTAATCTAGCTCCGTAACCCCCGCCGCACAAATCCCTCATCATCTGTTCCAGATATGACCGCATCACACACAAATCAACCCACAACAAACCTTAACTCCGCCGAGACTCTACAGAGCTAGGAGACGCACTTAGAAAAGTCTGCTAATGCGGAGATTCTATTGCCGCAGTGTGGCTGGACGGGATAGGTCGCTGGAGCCGAGCACCTCCGGACGTCCAACAAGAGCAGCAGAGCAAACCGTCGATGGGTACGGAAAACTTACAAATGGGAAGAGACTTTAACGGCGACTGGTGGCAAAAAGAGTGAGGGTGGCTTTGAGCGCCACAGCTTGAGGAGAGCTCCTGACACCGGGAGTCAATAGGGCGTTGCCTGGGCCGGGAGAACTGCGACCGAACTGAGGAGGCGGCCGTGATGCAGCTGCCCACGTCCAGAGCGATGCTCTGTGACGTGGATGGCCACAGGGGCGGTGGACCTGGCAGTAGGCCGGACACCGGACCCGATCGCTCAGAAGCGATCCTGCCAGGTTTAATCAGGTATGATGTGACAAGCCCCGCCTTCCCACCGGAGCCTGGCTGCACGGAAACCATCAGAGGAGAAGGGGGCTGATAGATGATAGGCAGAATAATTAGTCCTTGCCTGCCTCCCCCTTCATTAATGCTGATAGCGGGTGGACCTGTGGGCATAATGAGGTGTAAATATAATATATTAATGCCTATGCAATTATGATACAGTGGCAAGGCCCCACAGAACTGGCAAAAGACTGAGGCTACAGTAAATGGAGATACTAGGACCATAATCAAAGGGAAGAGCTGCTGCGATGCTACCTCCGCCAACATTCCGACCATTTAGGCCGCTTGAGGAAGGTCGCTTAAGGGGGTGCTACAAGACCAAAAGGTTGGCCTATGACAGTCTTCTTCCCCCAAGTGTGACGTGAGGGACACCATAAGGGCTGAAAGCACCATCGCCATCATATTTCCATGCTATCGGCCCGCCAGTCAGCAGAGCCATTCGAGCATAGACCGTTAATCCTCTAATCAGGGACACCACGTGTATACCTAAGCTCACTGTGTTTCACTGCAGTGTCTCTGGTTCATCCCAGGGCTGCCGCCTAGATCAGACCCAGGCGTGGAGGGAAGGCGAAACACGTATAAAGACAGGGATTACCACGCCTAAGATATGGTCATAAATTGAGGCCCTAAACTGTCACAAACAAACAACCTGGACAAATATACAGTGACAATGACGACCCGTGGAGGAGTACCAGGTACAACAGAGGCACTAGAGAGGCGAACTGACCAGCCGGCAGATGAACCCTCATTGTGTGCCATCATAGCAAGCCATGCGTAGCATGGTTGAACCAGAGCTAGATGCAGTCACAACAGAAGTGAACCTCCTATGAGTGGACTTCCGCAAAATGTCAGACAAAGTTAAAACTGAGAGTCTCGCATAACTGTCTTTCAATCCACCACCAAGAGACTAGAAGATCAGGTCCATACGCTGATGAAACAAAATGCAATTATGGCGGCCAAAATCAAAGATCAAGAAAGCCGATCCTGCAGGAACAACATTAGGGTGGTGGAGGGATCAGAGGGGCTAAGTCTGGAACTCTTTCTGGAGGACTTAATAACATACACGCTACATCCCAAGAGACTATCAAAATTCTTATTGATTGAGAGGGCACATATGGCACTGGGCCCTCCACCAAAGCCAGGTCCACTTCCCCGGACTATAATAGCTACGCTTTTTAATTTCTGTGATAGAGATGCAAACCTGCAGGCAGCTTGGTCACAAGGAGACCTCCACCTCGACAAAGCCACAATTACAAAGACAGAGAAGGATTTTTTAATAAGTCAAGTGAGTACTTCGGGATGAAGAACTCAAATATAGGATGATGTACTTGGCCAAACTCAAACGTATCGCAGAGGGTAAGACCTGGCACTTCACGGCCACGGAGGAGGCTTAGGACTGGTCGAAGGACTAAGGGACACGGAACTGGAAGGCTGCAAAACCTAAGAATCACTCTCACTTCACTTACACAAAGACCAGGCTCTGGGAAATCCACCCTCCACAGTAGAAAGGTCCCCCTCAGAGCCCCCAAACCAAAACCTGATTGCACCACGACAAAAGCCCGAGAACCACAGGGACTGAGAAATGGGAAACTCAAAGGTTCGGGTGGCTGTTAGACTACTGGATGCCTCACAATCCATGGAAGGAATGAGATTTAACTATCAAAGGGTTTGATTGTGTTAAGTCGACACCCTGGCCCAATGACATATACACAGGAAAGGGATTTCCACATTTGGTCATGGAATGTTAATGGACTGGTGAGCAATATAAAAAGGACGTTAGCACCCCAAAGGCAGATCCTGGACCTGGTCCTGATTCAGGAGACACATCTACAGGGTATACAATATAGGGCCTTGGATCGTTTTCAGTATAAGCTAGTGGCACATGCCAGTTATACCACTGACTCTAGAGGGTTAGGGATATTAATCAAGAAAACAGTACCATTTATGATCCAGCATATCTGGCATGATACTTATGGCAGATGTGTAGCGATCTCAGGACTATGGGAGGGTCAAGTACTAATCCTCTGTTCTTTTTATATCCCCCCAAGACTTCACAACACAACCCCTCAGAGGTTGGGGAACTCCTGCTAGCCCTTCCAGCTGTGATACTTATATTGTGAGGGGACCTGAATGACGTGATGGATTCAGGAACCGATAGATTGAGTACGGCAACCCAACAATGGACATAGAGCCACTTACAGTCCTTTACAACGGCCATGGGGATATCTGACCTCTAGAGGGAGCACAACCCAGGTAGACAGCAATATACTTACTATTCAGCCACACATAGGAGCTTCTCCCGCTTAGACCATATATTTACACAGCACTCGACAGCTGGACGATTCAAAGGGGCACAACATTACCCTAGAGGAATATCAGACCATTGCCTGGTAGGGGTACGACTGCAGGGGCCTATTAGAGTCTATACAACCATCTCCAAGATGGACACAGGGACAAAGATCTGAAAGACAAGGTCAAGAAAGGGGCTGCACTCTATTTTAAAGAAAATCAGGGCACAATGGGATCACCCTGCAGTCTGGGAAGCATTTAAAACGCTGCTACAAGGCCTGGTACAAGCTAATGGGGGGGGGGACACAGAATGGAAATTGAAACAGTTGAGAAAAACTTGATATAAATGGAGGAATGGGCGGCAAGGGAAGGGACGGCCAGATTAGCCCAGCAGTTACAACTTAAACAGCAGGAACTCTGTGCCCTAGTGTAACAAAAGGCTAGGCAATATGTGCTGGCAGGACAACATCACTTATATGATGTGGGAGATAAAGCCGGGAAGCTGCTAGCCTGGTTAGATAAAAGAGACCGAGATAGGACCTGGGTACAGGAGATAGAGGACAGATTGAGGTACGAGGCACTCGACCAACACAGCCATAGCAGAAGAATTTGCATCCTACTAAGAAGAGACTTACATCTCCAATAAACTTAAAACGGACGAAGACTGCACTGACCTCCTATAAGACATAACTGACTCATAATATGACTCAGGGAGACAGAAAGGCCTTAGACGCTGCTTTCACAGAAGATGAATTAGCCAGCGATATCAGGGTTTAAAGTCTGGGAATGTGGCGGGGCCCAACGGCTTACCTGTGGAATTATATAAAATGTTGGGTTCGGGGATCGCAAAGCCCAAGTTGGACATGCTTCTTAGGACACAGGAAGATGGCTGCCTACCTTTTGACCAGAATCTATCTACTATAACATTGATTCATAAAGACTGGAAAGCCCAACAGACTGTAGCTTGTCTGGACCCATCTCCCTGCTCAATATAGAAGCGAAGGTTCTTGCTAAGGTATTAACAACCAGATTACGCAGGGTCATTCCCACATTGGTATGCCTGTACCAGTCCGGCTTTATGCCTCATAGGAGCTCCGCCTTAATCTACGGAGGATGCATGGCGTACTACACGAGACCTGGGAAACCGCTGAGGGCCAGCCAGTACTAATGTCCCTTGATGCCAAAATGGCATTCGATAGTATAGAATGGAACTATGTGGTTGCTGCCTTGATTAAGTTTGGCTTTGGCCCCCAATTCTGTAGCTGGGTGCGTCTCCTCTATCAAGCACCCCTGGCAAGGGTTAGGGTCAATGATGCTATGTCCTGCACATTTTCCCTTCATAAGGAGACACACCAGGAATGTCAGCTCTTCCCAATGAACTTTGCACTGCCGTTGGAACCCCTTGTAGCATGGGTACGCCAAGACCCCTTGATATCGGGACTCAGAATTTTAACAGTTGGAAGGAGCGCATATCCCTATATGCAGATGGTATCCTGCTGTATTCTACAGAACCACAACTATTCATTTATGGAGTTCTCTAAGTCTTTAAAACATTTGGCAGCTATTCAGGCTACCAAATAAATTAGTCCAAATCGTGATCTACCCCTTGCTGGGTGAAATCTCCAGACTGCCGGAAGACTGTACCGCGCCGGTGACGCACGACAATTTAAGTACTTGGGCATATATGTGACACGGGACTCACACAAATTTATTAATAGGAACATACGTACCCAAATCACTAGGTTGAGTAAGGATGTGTCCCACTGGAGCAAACTTTCTCTATCACTGATGGGCAGAGTGTGGCTATACAAGATGATGGCCCTTCCACGCCTGTTGTACGCCCTGCAGAACACTCCATATCCAATACCACCTGATATATTCAAAAGAACAGACTGAAAAGCCCTACTTCTCCTTTGGGATGGTAATGCTCCAAGGCTAGCGTTGCACAAATTACAGAGGGGAGTATATGAGGAGGGCTAGCAGTTCCAGATACCCGTAAATATTACTGGGAAACACAACTAATAGTAATCAATAATTGGGTCTTTTCAGAACAGACAGACCCAGCTTACAGAATGGACAGAAAGGCAATGGACAGAGGAGGTCATGAAGATATCCTATACAATACCTAGAGGGAAAAAACTCTACTGACTCCCCACGCGGACGGTAGTTGGAGCCTGGAGAGAAGCTACAACTAACCTGGGTTGGAGGGGCAAATTAACCACTATGACTCCACTATGGAATAGCGACCAGCTGCTGGAGGTTAGAGCCCTACAGAGTTTCTGGAAATGGGCACCAATAGGAACTGAAAATCTAGGGGACTTGTGGAGAGGGGTGCACTCATAAAATTTGTAGATCTACGCCAGCAATATACCTTGGCAGACAGTGAACAATATCGATATCTGCAGCTTAAACACGCCATAAGTGGACATATTCCTGAAGGAGAACAACTCCCAGAGGCGTCTTCCCTGGAGGACAGACTACTTACTGTTCCCCTACTCGAAAAACAGATTTCTTTGATTTCTAGAAAATAATAAACAACATCCTGGATCCCCTGGAATCCCTTAGGGAGTCGTGGACTAATGACTTAGGAGACGTAGACGATGTCGATTGGACAGAAGCTTCAAAGCCCCAGAGTAATAGCAATCAGAACCAGATTCTGCGTAGTCCATCTTAGGAAACTACATAGATCCTATTACTCCAGAACAACACTACACAAAATGGGTAAAGCGATGACACCGCTCTGTCTAGGGGGATGGAATCACGAAGGCACAGTCTTCCATATTATCTGGGAACGCCCTAGAATACTGGAAACAAGTCACTACTGAGTTAATTACTAAAGTTCTTTCATAGACAGTTCCCACAGAGGAAAGATGGCTCCTTCTCGCCATTACGGGAAATGATGTAGAGCAGAAATATCAGAAACTCTGGCTAATGTTGGCAGTGGGGGTGGCCGAACGCAACATAGCGAGAGCATGGGGCAAATCAGCCACCCCGAGAATAGGGGATTGGGAATAGACCTCAGTTGGTGCCAACGAGCATAGGAGGTGAGATATTATCGTTATGGAGGGACTACAAGGGGTTTTGAAGGTGAAGGGAACTCTGTGGGTAAGATCCATGAAGGGCTGTCATTTAACTACTTTGACGTGAAATGGGGGTCTATGGAAATCTCAGCAGCTGTAAAAGCACTGAAAGGTAAATAGATATGTATAGCCTATATGTTGTGTAAGTCCCCTTAAGGGATTGACATCAAATAATAAATGCTATTCATAATGCATATTTACTGTAGGATGCAAACTGTTAATAAAAAGATATTAAAAAATAAATAAATAAAATGCTCAGTTGTGTTTGGGGAGGGCAGGTCACCGTGAGTGGCTAGAGCAACTCTATACCGGCCCACAGTTGAGGGAGGCCTAGGGTTCCCCAACGGTTCCACTTATATCCTAGTGGCTCAATTTTGGCCCTCGTTAGATTGGTATCATGACCCTGACAATAAACCATGGGTGCAGGTCAAACAGGACTTTTTTTCCGACCCCCTTTGGATGGCCTCTCATGGCTTTCTCTATCGAAGGTGCCCCAGGTACTCCTCTTCTCCAGTTGACTTCCACCCTATTATCTCACTGGTGTGAGATCCAAGGTAGACAACAATTTCCATCTTATCCTTTCCCCTTCACTCCCCTGGCGCCCAACCGGGATTTCCCGCCGGGAGCGATTCACTAAGATTCCTCCCGCTGGGATCATGGATGATCCCCCAAACTGAGGGATTTCTATCAAGATGGTGGGTTGTGAACTAATGAGAACTTGAGGGAGAAATTTGCCCTGACTAAAAGGTTTGGCAAGCCTTACACTGGGCTGTATGACCCGCTGCTCGTCTGGCTATGAAAAGAGAGGAAACACTCAGAGAATCATTATGGGGGTCATTACAACCCTGGCGGACGGTGTTAAAGCGGCGGTAAGACCGCCAACAGGCTGGTGGTCTTTTTTTTAGTATTATGTAACCGCCATGGTCATCCGTCGCTTCTCCGTTCCGCCCGCTGGGCTGGAGACCTGGTTCTCCAGCCCGGCGGCAGTCACAATACCGCCGCTGGTATTGACATTACCGAGGACTCACGGCTAGCAATTTGGCAAATGCTTTTACGTCCTCAGTTTGCCTCCGCTATAAAGAAAACTCCTACAGACTTCTTACTCGCTGGTATTTGACACCAATACAGCTACACAAAATGTTTGGGAGTTCGGATTCTTGCTGTAAGTGATGCAGGGCATAGGATATGTTCCTACATACATGGTGGAAGTGCCAAAGAGTGCAAACATTCTGGGATGAGGTCCCCCTTACAATACGCAGAATTACTAACATCACAATACCCCATGATCCACTACGGGTTCTCCTTGGTGACCCTGGTGCAGAGAGAACTCTTCCCTTATCGACTCCACACGGGCAATTTCGTTTCCATCTACTATTAGATGCAAGATTATGCATAGCGCAAATGTGGAAATATCCTCAAGCGCCCACATTAAACTTATGGTGGGGAAAGCTGAGGAATCTATACGCAATTGAAAAGCTTAGTACTATTCTTAGGGACAGAGTGGCAAAATGTGATGCAGTATGGTGTCCCTTTATCACTAACATCCGCCGACAAAGCAGAAGAGGGAATACATCTCACCATGTCCAAGACACTGAGAGATTCCAACATATGGGTATTCTCCTCCTCAGACTCAGAGAACGACCCGCCCTGACCTATCCGCCCTTCAGACCAGGGCAGGGGCAGCTGAGCATCCGGGTGCATTGTTGGACTTGACTTAGATACCTAAGATATGTAAACTTTGGGGTGGTGGGGGCTGAGTCCTCTTGTGTTGTTGTCTCCGTCAATATTTATGATGATGCTGAATTGTGTCATGTTGTCTTTTACTGGCAAAATGCTAAATAGTTGTTAAAAGTAAAGATCTGGAATAAAATGCAGCAACACTGGATTGTTTCAATCAATCAATCAATCATAAGATTTATAAAGAGCACTAATCACCCATTAGGGTCTCAAGGTGCTTGGGGGGGGGAGCTACTGGTCGTAAAGCCATGTCTTTAGGTGTTTCCTGAAAGTTAAGAGGTCCGGGGTCTGGCGAAGGTGGAGCGGTAGGGAGTTCCAGGTCTTGGCGGCCAGGTGGGAGAAGGATCTTCCTCCGGCGGTGGTGTGGCGGATGCAGGGAACGGAGGCGAGGGCGAGGCTGGCAGAGCGAAAGTTGCGGGTGGGGGTGTGGAAGGTGAGTCTTTCGTTGAGGTAGGTTGGGCCTTTGTTGTGGAGGGCCTTGTGTGCGTGGATGAGGAGTTTGAAGCTGACCCTCTTTGGTATTGGTAGCCAGTGTAAGTCTCTGAGGTGGGGGGTAATGTGGTAACGGCATGGGACGTCCAGAATAAGTCAGGCGGATGCGTTCTGGATTCTTTGCAGCTTTGTTTGGAGTTTGATTGTTGTTCCTGGATATAGGGCGTTTCCGTAGTCCATTCGGCTGCTGACCAGGGCGTGGGTGACAGTTTTCCTGGTTTCGACGGGAATCCACTTGAAGATTTTGCGGAGCATGCAGAGGGTGTTGTAGCAAGAAGAGGAGATGGCGTTGACCTGCTGAGTCATGCTGAGTGTGGAATCCAAGATGAATACCAGGTTACGTGCGTTGGTGGTGGGAGGTGGTGCAGATCCTAGGGAGGTGGGCTACCAGGAGTCATTCCATGCTGAGGGGTTGGCTCCGAAGATGAGGATCTCTGTCTTGTCTGTGTTTAATTTGAGGCAGCTTGCTTCCATCCAGCTGGAGGTGGCTTGGAGTCCGTTGTGGAGGTTGTTTTTTGCAGCTGTAGGGTCTTTTGTGAGGGAGAGGATTAGCTGAGTGTCGTCTGCGTAAGAAATTATGTTGATGTGGTGTGTTCGTGCGATGTTGGCGAGTGGTGCCATGTACATGTTGAAGAGCGTGGGGCTGAGAGATGAGCCTTGGGGGACGCCACAGGTGATACTGGAGGCTTCTGATATGAACGTTGGAAGCGGACTCTCTGGGTTCTGCCTGAAAGAAATGATGAGATCCAGTTGCGTGCTTTATCGCGGATTCCGGCTTTATGGAGGCGTGTGCGGAGAGTGTGATGACATACCGTGTCGAAGGCTGCGGAGAGATCCAGGAGGATGAGTGCTGCTGTTTCTCCTTCGTCGAGCATGGTCCTGATGTCGTCTGTGGCAGCGATGAGTGCGGTCTCGGTGATGTGGTGTTTGCGGAATCCGGATTGGGAGGTGTTGAGTGCCTTGCTGTCTTCCAGGAATCGGGATAGTTGGCTGTTCACGATTTTTTCGATTACTTTGGCTGGGAGTAGGAGGAGGGAAATTGGTCGGTAGTTCTTCGGTTCGTCTGGGTCTGCCTTGGGTTTTTTCAGCAGGGCGTTGACTTCCACGTGCTTCTAGCTTTCTGGGAAGGTGGCTGACTTGAAGGAGCTGTTGATGGTGTTGCAGAGGTGGGGAGCGATGATGATATTTGCTTTATTAAAGATATGGTGTGGGCAGGGGTCCGATGGTGATCTGGAGTGGATGGATGCCATGGTGTTCTTTGTTGACGAGGTTCCGGGTGTGGAGGAGGTGAGTGTTGCTTGGGGGATTGGGTTTGTGGGTGTTTGTAGTCAGCTGGTGGGTATGGGGGTTGAAGCTGTTGTGGATTTCCCACGGAAGTGGGTTGCGAGTGAGTTGCAGAACTCATGTGATGGCGGGGGCTCGTTGGAGCAAGTCTTGGGAGCGGAGAGCTCTTTGATGATGCCAAAGAGCTCTTTACTGTTGTGAGCATTGGTGTCAATGCGGTTTTTGAAGTGGGTCCTTTTGGTGGTGCGGATCAGTTGGTGATGTTTGCGTATGGCATCCTTGAATGCGATGTGGTTGGAGTTGGTAGGTTCGCGGTGACAGTTTTTTTCCATTCTGCGGCATAGCCGTTTGGATTCCTATAGGTCTGGGGTGAACCATCTGGCCTTAATTCTGTGGAGGGTGTTTTTTTTTTTTTTGGAGCGGTGCGAGGTTGTTGGCGCAGTCCTCTATCCAGCGATTCAGGTTGGTGGCAGCTGTGTTGGGGTCCGTGGTCTCGGGGGGTGAGTCCTGGGCGAGTGTGGAAATCAGTTGATCCGTTGATATTTTTCTCCAGTTGCCTCGGGGGGTTGTGTGCGGTGGTGGTGGGTGACTGGCTTCTGGTAGGAGAAGTGGATGCAGCGGTGGTCTGTCCAGCTGAGTTCGGTGGTGTGGCTGATATAGACGTGGTTGTTGGCTGAGAAGACGGGGTCGAGTGTGTGGCCTGCGGAGTGGATGGGTGAGCTTACGAGTTGTCAGAGACCCAGGTTGTCCAGGTTGTCTAGCAGGTTGGTGGTGTTGGCGTTGTTGTTGTTTTCTAGGTGAAAGTTCAGCTCGCCGAGGAGGAAGTACTCTGTGGAGTCGAGAGCGTTGGTACTGACGATGTCAGCGATGGCTTTGCAGAAATGAGAGCGGGGACATGGGGGTCTATAGATCAGAGTTCCTTTGAGGGTGGTGTTGGCGTTGATGTGGATTCTGAAGTGGAGGTGCTCAGCAAGGTTGAGGGTGTCATGGGTGCTGGTCAAGACTCTGATGGTGCTTTTGTGGACTATGGCGATTCCTCCTCCTGGTTTGTTGGTGCGGTCTTTTCTGGTGATTTTGTAGCCTTCAGGGATGGCTATGGCTGTGTCGGGTTCTGAGGCCAAGTGTGTCTAGGTTTCGGTTAGGAAGGCGATGTCCGGTGAGGTTGAGGTCAGTAGGTCCCAGAGTTCGATTGCGTGTTTGTGGATGAAACGGGTGTTGAGTAGGATGCAGCTGAGGTGGTTGTCAGTAGTTCTGTTGTGGCGCTTTAGGGTGCCGGTGAAGCGGCAGGTTTGACAGGAGAAAGGTCCCTTGCTGTTCTTTGGGGAGGACAGGAAGCAGGTGGAGGGGCGTCCTGGTTTGAGGTTGTGGAGATCGCTGGCAGTATAGTGGCGCTGGACGCGGTTCAGGCGCGGATGGGCGCAGACAGGCTTGCCTTTGGCGCCCAAATAAAGCAAAAGGAACAAACCAGCAGGGTGGAGGCGGCACGGGGCGGCGGCGAGAGGAGCGACCTGCCTGCTGGAAGCAGGGTCAAGGGTCGTTCCTGTTACCGCGCCTCGGCTGCCATAAGAGAGGAGGTGGGAGGGAGTGGCAGTTGGGAGGAGGGAGGGCTGGGCGAATGGGAAGTCTGGGGGGGGGGGCAGGGATCAGCGGCGGCAGAAAAAGGCGAAGGAGAAGAGGTGGGGGAAGGGGGCGTGGCTGCGGGGACGCAGCGGCAGGGTTTTGGGAAAAAGAAAGAGGAAAAAAAAGCGGACGAAGCCCAGGAGGCTAAACGCTTGAAAATAAAGCAAAAGGAACAAACCAGCAGAGGGGAGGCGGCGCGGGCATTGCAAGGTTATCAGATGTGGAAACCAAGCCTGTCTGCCAAACTGGGGCTACTAATACTACATTCACCCTCTTTTCTCACTTTGCACAATACCTTTAGAATTATTTCAAAAGGTGAAATGCAAATTGACCCATTCTGTCCAAGACTGAAGAGAAGGATCCATGCCTTCTGCCTCTGGGCCTGAACCACAGGTGGAAAATAATGGAATCTGACCATTCAATCTATTTGCAAATAAGTCTAAGCTTAATGGACCTCACAACACTCGGTCACTTGAATCTTTCAAACGTCTCAAATTCCAAATTGCCACTACATTCTTTATCCATGGAAAACTTTGAGTCTTTACTACAATTTTTATCTCCAGGCAAAACTCCCAAAACATTCTTGCCACATTTGCTTGAGCTTTGAACCATGGTACCCCCCACCCCCAACTTGTTCAGACACCTCAGTGCTGACACGTTGTCCACTTTTTGCAGAATAGAGCAATTCACCTGATGTTTCGCAGCACTCCTTATCACGACCAAACCTGCCATTGTTTCTAAACAATTTATATGCACCTTCCTCTGTGTCTCTGACTATGTTCTTCCTTGTGTTAACAGGCAACATCGTGCCCCCCAACCTGGCATCTGCTTCTACCTGTATCTCTATCACTGGAAAATCTACAAATATTGCTCTCCTATTCTAGTCTTCCAAATTCTCCAATTATCAGTTGAGCTCATCAGACTTTCCTGATTCAATTCTATCTCCCATGAATAGCTAAAAACCATTCTTAAATGAGATGCTTTCAATCTTTGCAACACCTTGTAATGGAGAGGAGCTGGAAGAATGGCCTGAATAGAAGCATACAACAAACCCAGAAGTCTTGCTAACTGGCGCAGCAACATTCTCCCCACTGATCTCAGACCTCTTACCTCCCTGCATATCTTTTTCACCTTGTCCTTCAAAACATTATCCAAGTCCTGTATCTGAAAACCTAAAAAATCCAACTCTTGATTCAGAATCAGACACAAAATCTTCCTGTGCGCAATCAGTCCATCATCCTCCAAAATGGGAACTGCCATATCTGTGTGTTCTTCTGATTGTTCTTTCAAACCTTCCATAATAACAATGTCCCCCAGGTAAATAATCAAACAAACACCTCTACACATTCTACAGCTAGTCTTATCACCTTTGTGAAGCACCAAGGAGCTGACATTAAGCCAAACGGGAGACATGTAACGCTCAAGTCTTTCCCTGCTCCTTGAGTTCTAAGAAGTCTGTGTGTTCCAAACAGATGGATATAGCTAGATTGGCATCCTTCAAATCCAATCTTGTTAACCAATCAATTCTCTACAACACATTTGTTGAGAAATGGATCCCTTCCATTTTAACATGTCTGTAAACTACCCAGTCATTTAAGTCCCTGATATTTATCACAGGTCTCATCCATTGTCCTTTTTTCCACTAAGAAGATGTTTCTCAATCCCTCCACGCATAGTTTTCTAGCAACTCTGTTGCTCATTTCTGTCCATCAAAATCTCTTCCTCTGTAATGAACCTCAGACTCCTATATGTCCGATATTGTATAGGTTGAGACACAAACTCAGTCCTGAAATCTTGAACTGTTTCCAGCACCCAAGAATCTCCAGTAATCTCCTTCAATCTTTCTACATGTTTGGCAGGTCTGCTGCCCAATTTTACACGAGAAGAAGAAAGGCCTTTGTCTACATAAGTTCAGTTCCATTTCCTCGTCTCTCTCCACAGGCAAAATGAGAGCTTGATTCTTTGCCTTTGTGAGAAAATTTCCACTAATTTTCATGTCCATGATGGGGCATGTAGCCATGTACAAATGATGCATGTGTAATACCTTGTCCACGGCTTGAAATCGACCACACAATCTTCCAGTTGTGCCTAAAGCCATATCACCAAAGACATTCTGAATATTGCTTTGGACCTTCTTAATTGAGTTAAATAATCCCACAAAATAGGACATCCCCCTTGTAAAATCTTCCCCAAAAGGCATTCCGTTACAGGAAGCTCAACTCTTTTTCCCTGCCAACACTGCTAATTTTTAATCAATCATTGGCAACAAACTTTTCCTTTTTTCAAAAGAAAGGACCAAATTTGTGTTAGCCACAAGGCATACAGTATGCTGAGTCCAATGCTGTAAATCCTTGATGTTTAGGGTTGAATCTCTCACATATGCATCCTCAAGCATATCAAACATGGTTATGAGTTGGACAAAAGCACCCAGAAGCCTATCATTACAACTTTTTAAACCTTTATCCAACTCTTTCCCAGAGTCCCTTCCATAATTGTTTAAGAAAACCAGTCCAGGAGTGTATGCCACTTTATATGCCAGATTTGGTCTTGCACGCTCAGATCTCATGCGTGTCCTCACCTCCTTAGGCATCTCCTTTCTAATCTAATGCTTCATGCATTGAGCCACATGTTATGCTAGCTCTCATTGTGGACAAAAAGGATGCTGAATCAGAGAAGGATCAAACATATCTGCCACAAGGTCTTTACAGCTCTTCTCTTCCTCAATCATAGCCCTTTTATCCAACTTGCACCTCAAAGATTCTCCCATTTGGAGTCTGAATCCATATTCGAGGATCAACTCAGTTCAACATCACGACTGCTGGATGTAACATCACACACCACTAAATTGTAGTCTCGTTTAGTTGCATTTATAGCCTTCTTGTCATCTTTTTGAACTGTAGATGAACTCCCCTCAGTATGCTTTATGTGCTGCCTTTCTGGTTTGAGTGCAACCCTGTTCCCAAGTGACTCACCCACTGTCCAAAAGCGCTCATCAACTTGTCTACCTAGTTCTCTCCTAAGCTAATTACTGATGGTTATTAATTTATCATCACAATCCTCCAATCTTTTCCCTAAGTATCTGCAAAGCTCTCAAAAGCTTTATCCACCGTATTTTGTAATTTCCCCTTAATCGCCTTATCTCTCCTGCTGCTATTTCTCTCACTCTCAATGTTTCCCTTAAACCCTTTGGAGTCCTTTCAGGTCCCATGGGTTTGAAAGGATCTTTGACTAGGACTCCATCAGCCGATTGGCCCTCAGCTCCTGTTGACCCCTCAGGATCCATTGGTGGATCCAGATCAGCATCGGCTGTGACTTTGCAATCCCCTCCAGGGACTGTTCTAGTGTGTGTTGACGTTGCTAAATTTATTGTGATTCCAGACTTCGATACAAAGGAGGACTGGTATCACACAGTGTCTTGCCTTGCGCAGACCATGCCCACACTGAATTGGAGATCGATCACTGTTTCCCTGAAGGGCCCACTGAGGAACACGAATGGAGGGGATCTGAGGGTCCCTATGCCTACACTGACCCCTTAGCAGAGTCCATGGCTGATGACCAAGTCATGCAGAGGCACTCCTGTGCATGGCACTGTTGATCGAAGCCACCCTCTCCCTTGTTGGAGCAGCCTTTCTCTTCCAGCACCCCACCCCTGAGAACCTGATGGTTCAGACCTTAACTTCTTGGACCTATTCCAGCGCATTCCATACCACATCACCGGATAGGGAATCCAAGAAGCTGGATACCTTCCGTAAGAAGATTTTGACTTCCGCCAGTGAGGTCCATGAACACCACAAGCTTATTGGGCTGTTATTCTTAAATTATGTTAAGAATAACGCAAGTGCTGCCTATGGTTCTGGATGATCCCTGGACCATGCTGTCCCAAGCTAATGCAGATGGGCAAGACGCAGCACAGTTCACAAACAGCTGTGGGTTTGATATGACCGACTCACTCAGAAAAGCTATTGCTTCTTCTGTGGCGCTCCAACGTCATGCTTTGTTGAGAAATACTGGATTTTCGGGAATGTCCAAGCCTTGCTCATAGACATGCCCCTTGACGGGACTTTTCTCTTTGGAGACAAGGTGGATTTGACCTTGGAGAGATTGAAGGACAGTAGGGCCACCTCTAGGTCATTGGAGCTCTCTGTGACCTCACAACAGCTGCATTCCACCTTAAGCCCCTTCCGTGACTACTGTAGGGACTATCAGCCACGTCTATATTCTCATTGGATCTTTCATAGATTCACATGCTTGAATCATCCCCATTGTCATAGTCCCACAGTATCTTCATTAAAGCAGTAAGTGAACAACCATAGCCCAACATAGGCATCCAGTTGGCAGCAGAATCTGACACTGTCTGCCACAGTGGTGGGAGATCACAACAGACAAATGGATGTTCCAGATTGGCTTATGAAGTTATGCTGCTGCTGCAAATGTCCCTCTATGTAGGGTCATTCCCAAACGTTTTGCTTTTTTTCCTCCACTTTTTGCTGAATTCGTTTTTCTTGGCTTTAGGACTCTGCACTCTGTGGACTTTACCACTACTTACCAGTGCTAAAGTGCTTGTGCTCTCTCCCTAAAACATGGTTTGATTGGCATATCCCCAATTGGAATATTTAATTTACATACAAGTCCCTGGTAAAGTGCACTACGTGTGCCCAGGGTCTGTAAATTAAATGCTACTAGTGGGCCTGCAGCACTGATTGTGCCACCCACTTAAGTAGCACTTTGCCTCCAGTTCTTCTGAAGTCCAAGGGACATAAAAGATTTCCAACTTATCACCCACAGCAACTGGACTCGCCTTCAACATGCTCCTAATTCCCAAAAAGTGCCTCACAGGTCCTTGGAAGTGTATTTTAGGCTCCTGAAATCAAGCTTTTGTACTCTGCGACAGCGAACAGACCGGTTCTCTCCGGAACTGCACCGCTCTGCCAAAATCAGTGTGAGCCACCACACCTTTGTCTCTTCACACAGCAAGCATTGCTGTTCTCAGTTGCGAGGCTCAAGTCCACCAATCTGAGATGCCTGGCTGACTCTCTGTGCCCGGGACCACTGCCAATGACGCTCTCCTTGCTCCCAGCGAACTTCTCACCCACAAACGGGACTCTTGGCTCAATTCTTGAGAAGGTAAAACTTCAGCAGGACTTGTCTGGGACTGTATCTGACCCGCACTCCATCGCTCCATCCCTTTTAGCATGACCAAACATCTCTGGGTGGCGCTTTATGCTTTCAAGCACTACATTTGTTTATTCTTTAACAATTCATACCTTAACTTCAACATATTGGATTTTGGTTGTTTGGTTTTTTTTTGTTAATAAAAATATAATCTATTTT
The DNA here is from genome assembly GCF_031143425.1 of Pleurodeles waltl. Classification (NCBI taxonomy): domain Eukaryota; kingdom Metazoa; phylum Chordata; class Amphibia; order Caudata; family Salamandridae; genus Pleurodeles; species Pleurodeles waltl. The sequence continues at coordinate 295,365,306 of NC_090443.1, read as the reverse complement.
TCTAACGTGATGTGGGGTCTTTTTGTGGTGTTTTCACTGTGTTGCTGTTTGAAGTGTTGCACAAATACTTTACACATTTCCTCTTAAGTTAAGACTGACTGCTCTGTGCCAAGCTACCAGGAGGTGAGTACAGGTTAATTTAAGGTGTGTTGGTGACTTACCATAACTAGGTTTGTGGTTCTTGCTTGGACAGGGTGCATACCTTTGCCAACCAGAAACCCAATTTCTAAAATTGGTGATCATCAGTGAGACTAGGACTTGTGTTTGTGCAGTGTCAAACAGTAACTTTTTTTTTTCTATTGAGTAGACTTGTGTAAGATTAAAACATGATTTATATCGACAAAGGGTAACAAATAAAATACATTGTCAGTAACAATCAAAAGGAAGGTAGTTAGCCGTTAGATTGTGCTCAAGACTTGTGCCGCCAGACTTGTGCAAAATGCGCATTAGAATAGTCGAGAGGTAGATACATAAATCCAATACATTTGATAAGGTGCAGGCATGCTGTAACTCCCAATTATAATTGAATATTCATGTATCACCATGGTCTCCATCAGCGAAAATATTAGATCCATTACATTATCAGGTGGTCATTAAAAATAAGATAGTTAAACACCAGAAAATGCTGTGCAAAGTTTGCAGATATTAAAACATAAAATGTGATAAAATACAGGAATTGTATAAAGTCACAACTAAATGAATTAGTACATAAACCAAATGCCAATAATAACACATGAGCGTGCCAGCTATCATTAATGCAGTAAAAAAAAATCTAAAGTATTGTGTTAGACCTGTTAGCTCTTGCTGTGGTTTCCCCTGTCTTTTTGGCTTCTGACCTCCTGTTTTGATTCTGTACTGAATTTGTTTTTGCTGGCTTTAGGACTCTGGCCAATTTACCACTGCTGACCAGTGCAAAGTGCAAGTGCTCTCTGTCTAAATTGGATTGGTAATTGGTTTATCCGTGACTGACATATATGATTTACTAGTACGTTCCTAGTAAAGTGCACTAGAGGTGCCCAGCCCTGGTAAATCAAACGCTACTAGTTGGTCTGCAGCACTGATTGTACCACCCTCATAAGTAAGCCTGTAAACTTCTCTCAGACCTGCCACTGCAGTGTCTATGTGGGCAGTCTGAAACTGCCAGTTTCAAACCTTCTCTTTACTAAATGTAAGTCATCCCTAAGGTAGGCCCAAGGCAGCCCCATGGGTGGGTAGGGTGCAGAGTATTTACAAGGGAGGGTATCTACTGGTGTGTTTTACATGCCCTGATAGTAAAATACTGCTACATTCTGTTTTCACTATTGTAAGGCCTATCCCTCCCATAGGTTAATTGCCTTGAAATATCTTTTAAGTGTAATTTCCCTTTTGGAGCAGATAGAGATCTGGAGTTTGGGGTCTTTGAACTCACAATTTAAAAAGACATCTTTTGGTGAAGTTGGTTTTTAAATTGTAAGTTTGAAAATGCCACTTTTAGAAAGTGGGCATTTTCTTTCTTAACCATTCTGTGCCTCTGCCTGGCTGTAGGATACACGTCTGGGTCAGGATGACAATTGGGCTGATTGTAAATTCAGTCAAGACAGTCACGGAAAGGGAGCTGGGGTGTGCCCTGCATATGATTATGGGTCTTCCTGGGCTAGAGTGAAGGGAGGAGCATTCTGCCAGGGAGACAAGCTGGATGCTGTAGGAGGAACTGCCACTCTGCCTATTGCTTTGCTGTGCTGGCCTTCTGCCCTGGGAGAGAAAGGACTGCTCTCTGTTTTCTACATCCTGCTTTCCAAGGTTCTTCAAGAGCTTGAACTAAGCTTATCCTGCATTCCAAGATTTAGCAGCCCAATAAATGCCAATCCTGAACACCCTGCAGTGCTAGGAAAGCTGATTGAAGCTCCGCCGGCGACGCATTGCCAGTGGAACATGCTGAAATAAAATCACGGGGACCCGAGTATGGAGACCGTGCTGTGTGGACGGGGCCAGCCTGGTCGGCCCTGGCGGCGAGGAGAAGTACAGAGCGCCACACCTGACCGCGGCCGCTTGAGAAGTACTGGCGCATGACCCTATTAGGGAGGACAATCTGAACGCAGTGCAGGGCAGGGGGGCCTCCCGCGCCACAAGTGAGCGGTGGCTCACTGCAAAGCAGGGGATCTCCTTGCAGGCCTGCTGTGAGCGACGCCGACCCTGAGCCTGCAGGTGAGGCAAACAGGGAGGTGCGCATAGATCCTGCTACTGAGTAGTGGAAAAATATTCGGCACACAGTGGGGACCCCCGAGCCACATGGAGAATGAAACATTGATCCTTGAGCGCTGCTGCGGTCCCACAAACACTGCAGGAGTGAGATGCCTGAAGTCAGCCTCGGACCACATGGGGGCCCTGAGCTTGACGGTGGCGACTGCCAGTAAGATCCGAGAGGCATGAAGAAACAGGCAGTGAGGCCTCATTGATGCATTGGGGCTAGATGGTGTGCTTTGTCCAGCCATAGATCCCCCTGTGCCGCTGTGGGCCCAGACAAGGGCGCTGACTGCACTGAGGAGACACTGTAGAGGAACAGATTGGGGACCAGAAGGTGAAGGGTGGGAAGCTGTGCAGCAACGCCAATAACACCAACATTCACAGTCAACCAACCAAAGTGACCAAAAGTGTCCCCTGAGGAGCTGCTGTCTCACAGACTGCAGGGGCAGTGAACATAATACGACCTCGGCCAGTAAATAAGCAAGGACCATGAAATTTGGAGGGGTACTGCCTCAGAGTCAAAATTGTAGCTGCTTGAGTGGAACCTCCCTGAAAGTGGAAGATGTGCAGCAGCGTGCAGGACCTGCCCATACCTGCCTGGCAGTCAGGGTCCCACAGCCTTTGTGAGCCCCCTGGGGCCCCCAGGGGATTTTAGCGGGGACCTGCCCCCTCACCCGCTGCAGTAGATAAAGACAGAGCGCATCGGACCACACAACAACAAAAAATAGATCAGTATCTGTTCCAGGGGACTTGGGAGGGGTGGGATCGGCAGGAGGAGGACCCACAAATGGCCAGCCCTCTGGAAAGCAAATACTGGCTGCAATTGAAAAGTCTAGCACAAAAGTCCAGGCAAAAATAGAGGCTGTCTCTCTCGATGTTGGATTACTGAGAGCAGATGTTCACGGAGAGGTCACTGGCTACGGAACAACAAGCTAACTCCCTGCAGGAAGGGGTGACCTCACTTAAATCAGCACTCACAGCCTTGACCGCAAACAAAAAAGCTAGAGCACAGATGCTGAAGAGGTGCAACCTCTGCTTCGAGGGCTTTCCTGAGGATACTGAGGGTCAGGAACTGTTCCTTGAGCAGTAGATCAGAGAGGCGTGCCCTAATGTGGAATTGTCCCCTGTCTGTGTGGGGGAGAGAGCACACAGAACACTCAACCCCAAGGCCGCCGGTGGGAGGCACGCCCCGAAACCCTCATTGTAAAAGTCCTCAACTGTAGAGACTGAGACTCAATTCTCCGCGTGGTACTGGTAACAGATGGGGGACTCTAAATTTGAAAACATATAATCCGGATTTTTTCCAGATTACACAAGACAGGTACAGCAGCTTTGAGCCTCCTTCGGGGTGTGAAGTAAAACTCAGAGCCATGGGGCTGCGATACATACTGCTGTTTCCTGCAAAGCTGAAAGTGATTATACATATTGAGCCTATTTTTTGTTTGTTTTTTATTTACAACCCCAGGGCAGCCTGGGATTGGTTTGAGGTACTCGGGGGCAGCCCCATTTCTGCGCCACATTCAACAGCCTACACCGGCAGAGATGCTGGCTCCTCTTGAGGACTGCAGACAAAAAAGCAGAAAAGGAACAGAATGCCCGACCCCCCCAAAGAGCAGTGGTTCGATGGGACGGAACTCTAGCCCTAGAGGATCCCAGTACTCAGCAGGAAGAGTCCAAGAGACATGGTATTGATCCCGAGCAACTGAGATCGGAGAGAGAGGAGGCGGGCACTGGTAGAAGAGGTAACGTGATAGGCAAATGGCAGCAGCATACCTACAGATGTACCAGACATTCCAGAGGCACCCTAAACTCTTTTTAGACTGTATCAGGCACAGATGAGTGGACTGCATAGTCGACCAGGGTTCACATCAATATATAACTTCATTCTACTCTCCCTCATTAACTTAGTCAAAGGGTGGCCCTGTTCAACAGGCAACCCATTCCCAGAACCGACAGGGCGGAAGGTGCGTGCGAACTGCCATCGGGGCCACTAATGACCGGATCCCTGATTTTCCCGAGCAATGGGATAACATTGGTGTGAATGGCGGATTTGCATGTATGGGTTGTAGTGCCGGACAGAGGTGAGACAAGGGTTAATAAACCAGCTGTCTGGTACCACTATTAGTGAAAGCTGAGAGGCAGATCAGAGTGAGATTCAGTTGCCACTTAGAGAGGGGGACAGCACATGGGTTCCACTTCTACAGGTGGAGCTGCGTGTCCCCCTCCTCATGAACAGAACTTTCCGAAGCTGTGACTGAGGGATCGTATGTGGTGAGACTGATGTGGGAATATTGTCAACTGTTACATAGAGAAGCTGCCAAGTCGGGCAGATTGTAGGAAAGTACCATCTTCCTTGGCATTTTACCCCCATTTGTGCCTGTATGTCAGTATGTTTTTTTTTTGCCAGGACCCCAGTGCTCGTAGTTTATGGCCTAATGTGTGTATCTGTATAGTGCTTGACTGTGTCACTAAGGCTCTGCTAATCAGAACCTCAGTGCTTATGCTCTCTCTGCTTTTAAATTTGTCACTGTAGGCTAGTGACTTAATTTACCATTGTCAATTGGCACACTGGACCCCACTTATAAATCCATAGTATATGGTACCTAGGGATCCAGGGCATTTGGGTTCCAGGCGATCCATATGGGCTGCATCATTTCATTTGCCACCCTTATGGAGCTCAGACAAACTCTTGCACAGGCCTGCCATTGCAGCCTGCGTGAAATAACGCACATGTTATTTCAGAGCCATTTTCACTGCACTTAAGTAACTTATAAGTCACCTATATGTCTAACCTTCACTTGCTGAAGGTTAGGTGTAAAGTTACTAAGTGTGAGGGCACCTTTGCACTAGCAAATGTGCCCCCACATAGTTCAGGGCCATTTCCCAGGACTTTGTGAGTGCGGGAACGCCATTACATGCGTGCACTACATATAGGTCAATACCTTTATGTAGCTTCACAATGGTAACTCCGAATATGGGCATGCAACATGTCTAAGATCATGGAATTGTCCCCCCATTCCAAATCTGGTATTGGGGAGCCAATTCCATGCATCCTGGAGGCTCCACTGTGGACCCCCAATACTGCTGAACCAGCTCTCTGAGGCTTGCACTACAGCTACAGCTGCTGCCACCTCACAGGCAGGGTTCTGCCGTCTTGGGGTCTGGGCAGCCCGGTCCCAGGAAGGCAGAACAAAGAATTTCCTCTGAGAGCAGGGTGTTACACCCTCTCCCCTTGGAAATAGGTGTTACAGGCTGGGGAGGGGTAGCCTCTCCCAGCCCCTGGAAATGCTTTGAAGGGCACAGATTGTGCCCTCCTTGCATAAGCCAGTCTACACCGGTTCAGGGACCTCTTGTCCCCTGCTCTGGTGTAAAACTGGACAAAGGAAAGGGGACTGACCACTCCCCTGTCCATCACCACCCCAGAGCTCCTCCAGTGTGTCCCAGACTTCAGCCATCTTGCTTTGCAAGGTGTGGGGGCACTCTGGAGGGCTCTGAGTGGCCAGTGCCAGCAGGTGACGTCAGAGACCCCTCCTGATAGGTCCTTACCTGATAAGGTAGCCAATCCCCCTCTCAGGGCTATTTAGGGTCTCTCCTGTGGGTTCTCTTCAGATTCTCCTTGCAAGTTTCCTTCAGGAGTCCTTTGCAACTACTACTTCATCCCTCGACCTCGGATCAACCGCAGCCTGCTCCACGAACCACTGTAACTGCAACAAAGTAGCCACAAGGGATACTTTTCCTCTGCAACTTCAGCTCCAGCCAGGAACTGCAACAGTTTCCACAGTGTGCACGCTCTGGGGACTCCCTGTCTTCATCCTGCACCAGAAGGACTGAAGAAATCTCCTGTGGGGTGATGGAGTCACTCCTCTGCTCACGCAGACACCTTCCAAAACGACGACTGGTACCCTTAGACTCCTCTCACAGTGACAAGCTTGCTCCTAAGGACACAGAGGGTGGACCCCATCGACATAGACTGTCCCAAGGTCCTGCTGACACAATTTGGAGGAGGTAAGATCTTGTCTTCCCTGAGAGCGATGGTACCCCTGTGTACTGAGTCTTCTTCACCTCCGGAGGCCTCTGTGCACTATTTGCAAAATTCCTTTGTGCACAGCCTGGCCCAGGTCCCCAGCACTCCATCCTGCGACGCTCAACTTGCTGAGTTGTTCTACGGCGGCATGGGACCTTCCTTTGTTGTGCTGTACGAACTGCGTTTTGCACCTCCTTTGTCCCCGTGTCCTGGGACTCCCGTGGGTGTTGCCTGGTATCCTAAGGGCTATCTAAAGTGCTGAGAGCCCCCTCTTTCTCCTCGCACAGAGTTGAGGCCCCCAGGTCCCTCTTGGGTCCAGCCAGCGCCATTTTAACGCAAAACGCACTTTTGTCGTAACCAAGGCTTGTTGGCGACTTCCAACAAGAAATCAGGCCTGCATCCATCTTCACGTCGTGGGACATCATCTTCATCACACAGGAACCCGCTGGCATCTTCCTAGGGTGCATTCCTGCAGTCTTCGTCCAACTGGGGACTCCTCTTTTGCACCCTCTTCTGGGTTGGCAGGAGCTCCTGCTCTTCCTGGAACTTCTTTCGACTTCTGGACTTGGTCCCCTTAGTTTGCAGGTCTTCAGGTCCAGGAATCCAACAGTTGTTGTTTGCAGACTTGGTTGGTTACTGCAATATCCCAATCACGAGGTTTAGTGTGTCCTAAGGAAACTTGCAGTACTTTACTCCTGCTTTTCTGGGCTCTGGGATGGGGTAATTTACTTACCTTTACTGTATTATTACTCTCCCAGCGATTCTGCACACACTACACTTGTCTAGGGGGGAATTCTTAATTAGCATTCCACTTTCTTAGTATATGGTTTGTGTTGCCCCAGACCTATTTTCTCCCGTTGTATTCTGTAGCATTTCCTATTGTTTGCACTATCCTATGTCTAATTACTTACCTTATTTGGTGTCTAGTGTATATATTGTGTATAATACTTACCTCCAGAAGGAGTATTGCCTCTAAGATATTTTTGGTACTGTGTCACCAAAATAAATACCTTTATTTTTGTTAACACTGAGTATTGTCTTTACTTGTGTATAAGTACTGTGTAACTATAAGTGCATGAGCTTTGCATGTTTCCTAGTTCAGCCTAAGCTGCTCTGCTATAGCTACCTCTATCAGCCTAAGCTGCTAGAACACTGCTACTTCACTAATAAGGGATAACTGGACCTGGTATAAGGTGTAGGTACCCACTACAAACCAGGCCAGCCTCCTACACAGATTACTAGCCTGGCTGTTACGACGAGATAGGCCGCACCCGTTATACTTCTTTGAAGCGACCAGATGGAATGAGAGTGACAACACAAGACTGTAGAAATAGATTACTGAGAGACCACCTGACGTATGTATATACCAGGGGACTGAAACTACCAGTATCGATGATAATAGATTATAACAGAGTTAGACCTCCCATGCCTCACGGAGGTGCAAAATAAAGGGCTAGACAAGGACCTGCAGCTCGAAGAACTCAAAGAGGCGGTCAGGAACACGGCATGCCACAAAGCCTCAGGCCCAGACTGCTGGCCTGTTGGATATTACCCGGCGTGTGAGGACCTCCTTCTACCCAGAGTACTCAAAACTCTTCAGGAGTCAAAGAGACTGGGCACATTGCCTCAGTCAATGTGTGAAGCCCAGATTATCATGCTCCCCAACCAGACAGGGACCCAGAGGACCGAGGTACATAGAGACCCCTCTCTGTTATGTGTAGACACCAAGATACTTATCAAGGTCCTTGCTACTGGACTAAAACTCACTTGGTTCACAGGGATCAATGCGGCTTTATGTCAGTCAGGTGGGCCCACATGAACCTGTGATGACTATCACACGTGCTCCACTCCACGACGGGTACAGAAACGCAGGAGGCTGTGGCCATCCTAAACATTGAAAAAGCGTTTGACACTGTGGAGTGGGAGTACATGTGGACTATCCTGGTGCAGATGGGCCTGGGACCTGGTTTCATTGCATGGGTTCATCTCCTATACACCCACCCAGTGGCATGAGTGTGCACGGGTATGGTGATCTCTGAAAACATACATATAGCTTGAGGGACCTAGCAGGGATGCCTGCTGTCCCTGCTCCTCTTTGCGCTAACGATAGAGCCCCTGGTGCAGAGACTGTGGAGGGCAATGGCAGAGTGGGGAGAAACCGTCCCTCTGTGAGGGCAATGCTCTGATATACCTGACAGACCTGGAGCACTCTATACCTGTGCTGCTGGACATCATGACAAAGTTTGGAGACATATCAGGCTTGAGTGTTAATCATCGCTGTGAGAAAGTAGCCTCTTTCTAGCATAGTTACCCCCACTTTTGGCCTGTTTGTCTGTGTGTTTTTACTGTCTCACTGGGATCCTGCTAGCCAGGACCCCAGTGCTCATAGTCTGTGGCCTATGTGTGTTGTCAGTATGCTTGACTGTCTCACTGGAGCTCTGCTAACCAGAACTCCAGTGCTTATGCTCTCTCTGTGTACCAAATTTGTCACTATAGATGAGTGACTCCCTATTCCAATTCTGATTGGCACACTGGACCCCCCCTATAAGTCCCTAGTATATGGTACCTAGGTACCAAGGGCATTGGGGTTCAAGGAGATCCTTATGGGTGCAGCATTTCTTTTGCCACCCATAAGGAGCTCATACAAACCTTTCTTCAGGACTGCCACTGCAGCCTGAGTGAAATAGTGCACATACTATTTCACAGCCATTTTTCACTGCAGCAGGTAACTTATAAGTCACCTATATGTCTAACCTTCATTTACTGAAGGCCAGAAGCAAAGTTACTGTGTGAGGGCACCCTTTCACTAGCAAAGGTGCCCCCACGTTGTCCAGGGCCAACGCCCCGGAATTCGTGAGTGCAGAGGACGCCGTTATAAGCGTGCACTACATATATGTCAATACATATATGTAGCTTCACAAAGGTAACTCGAATATGGCCATGTGACGTGTCTAAGATTGTGAAATTGAACCACCAGTTCAAATCTTGTATTGGGGGGCAAATTCCATGCACTCTGCGGGCTCCACCATGGACCCCCAGTACTGCCAAACCAGTTCCCTGAGGTTTCCACTGCAGCCTCAGCTGCTGCCACCTCACAGACAGGTTTTTGCCCTCCTGGGGATTGAGAAGCCCAATCCCAGGAAGGCAGAACAATGCATTTCCTTTAAGAGAGGTGTGTTACACCCTCTCCCATTTGAAATAAGTATTACAGGCATGGGAGGGGTATCCTCCCAGAGCCTCTTGAAATCCTTTGAAGGGCACAAACAGTGCCCTCCTTGCATAATCCAGTCTACACTGGTTCAGGGACCCCCAGTCCCTGCTCCGGTGAAAAACTGGACAAAGGAAAGGGGAGTGACCACTCCCCTATGCATCACCACCCCAGGGGTGGTGCCCAGAGCTCCTCCAGAGTGTCCTTGGCGTTAGCCATCTTGGATTCCAATGTGTGGGGACTCTGTGGGAGCATCTGTGTAGCCAGTGCCAGCAGGTGACGTCAGAGACCACTCCTGATAGGTGCATACCTGGTTAGGTAGTCAATTCCCCTCTCAGTGCTATTTAGGGTCTCTGGGTGTTTCCTCAGATTCGGTTTGCAAGATTCCTCCAGGACTCCTCTGCATCCTCTGCTTCAACTTCTGACAGTCGGATCAACCGCAGACTGCTCAAGGAACCGCTGTAACTGCAACAAAGTATCCAGGAAGACTCCTGTGACCTGCAACTTCAGCTCCAGGCAGCAATTGCAACTGTTTCCAAGGTGTGCACGCTATGGGGACTGCCTGTCTTCACCCTGCACCAGAAGAACCGAAGGAATCTCCAGTGGAGTGACGGAGTCACTTCCCTCCTTCAGCAGTCACCTGTCTGCGACGATGACTGGTACTCTGGCACTCCTCTCCTGTCAACGAGCGTGATCCCTGGAACACAGGTGGTGAACCGAAGTGACCCTGACTGTCCAAAGGTCCAGCTGTCCAAATTTGGTAGAGGCAAGGGCTTGCTTCCCCGTTCCAGATAGAACCCCTGTGCAGAGCATGTTCTGCAGCTCCTTGGGCTTCTGTGCACTTCTCCCAGAAATCCTTTGTGCACAGCGTAGCCCAGGTGCCCAGCACTCTATCCTACGATGCTCAGATCCCTGAATTATTCTCCGGCGGCATGGGATCCCTTTGTGTAGTGCTGCGATGACTGCATTTTGCAACTCCTTTGTCCCCGTGTTCTGGGACTCCTGTGGGTGCTGCCTGGTCTTCTGAGGGCTCTCTAAAGTACTGAGAGTCCCCTCTGTCTCTTCAGTCCTAGTTGAGACAACCAGGTTCCTCCTGGGTCCAGGTAGCGCCTTTTCCCTCCAACCGTGACATTTGCTTGAGCCAAGGCTTGTTGGCGGAATCCAATGATGAAAACCAGCCTGCATCCAACGACTCAATGTGGGACATCTTGCACCAAGCAGGAACCCGCAGCTGTCTTCTTTGGTGCATTTCTGACTTCTTCTTCCAACCAGCTACCTCTAGACAGCCTAAGCTGCTAGACATTTCACTAAGGTGGTTCACTGGACCTGGTTTAAGGCGTAAGTACCTCTGGTACCCACTACAAACCAGGCCAGCTTCTCACAAGAGATGATATGTTACTCTGCCCCAACTCCTTGTGGCTTAGCAACACTCACCTCTGGCTGCTGGCATAGAAGCAAACACTAAGAGTTTATGGAGGGAAGCAAACAAAAGTGTTGGCGTCTCCAGCTGATTCCGCCCTCGTTATATGCACTGCAGGGCTCGGGTGTCTTCCTGATAGTAAGCATGCAACCCCAAACCTTCTCACCAAGCCACAGGAACTTCAGCAGTTGCCTCCTGTTGTGACGTTGCTCAAGCGCGGTCTGCGATGAAGCCTGGTGGGCAGGGTGAATTACTTATGCTAACGGCCGAGCATGTGGGCTGCGCCAGCCTCCACCATACAGTAACTTGGTGTATACTACTGTTTCATACCTAAGACCAATTTGAGTAAATTCTCCCCGATTGGCATTTTTTAAAAAAAAAATTCCAAATGTATCCTCCCTCAACCTGCCTTTTGGATCTATGATTGCACCTGGAACAATAAAGTTTGAGCTGGCCAACCTAGAGAGCTACATAGTGGCCCAGCTCAAGGAGTTTTTCCAGGACAAGGGACAGACTTTTAAGAGAAACATCAAGAAAGCAGAGCTCCAAAAAGCTTGAAGGGCATGGGCAGAACCCCATCAGGTCCCCACAGACAATGAGGAGGAGGAGGAGGAGCTGGAAAATGAGGTGTAATTGGACCAAGACTCACAGGTGGGTCTTGGGCAGCTGCCTACAGGGGAGGGAAGCAATATCCTTTCAGGATTAGAGATTCCACATAGGGCATGAAGCAGTGTGTCACCCAGAAGCCTGCCCCAAAGGAGCTGGAGGACAGGAGGGAGGAGAGAAAACTGGCCCATGAGCTGAGCCTCAGACAGCTGGACATCAAAGCCATGCAAGTGAAGTCCAGCAGTAATGGTGACAGCGTACCACCGGTGTCCACTGAAGAGGGGAAGGTTTGCATCCCAACAGATTTGGTTCCCAGGTATGTGGTGAGGGATGACATTGATAAGTGGTTATCAACCTAGGAGTTGGATCTAAGAGTGCCCAAGGTTCCTGAGGAAAACTGAGGGAGTAGCTTGTGGAGGTGTATGCCCACAGTGGGGAGGGACACACTCCGGACACTGAAGGTAGAGGACCAGACACACTACACCCCATGAAGGCCATACTTACCAATCAGTTTAGATTAACCCCTGAGAGGTATGGACAGAGCCACCACAATCTTCCCACACAGACCTGGGTGGACTTCCTAGATTTTTCCAGCATGGCACTGAAGGGCTGGGCGAGGGGCAGCAAGGTAGATGATTTCACTGGGCTGTGCAACCTAATTCTGAGGGAGCACATGCTTGATATTTGTTTTTCAGAGCTGCACCAGCACCTGGATGACAGCAAGCTGACTGACCCCAGGAAGCTTGCTGAGGAGGCAGACCTCTAGGTCAGCACCAGAGTGTCCAAAAAGGTAATTGAGAGTGACCCCAAAATGAGTGGTTCAGGTTCCCCAGCAGACTGAGGGGGAGGTCAAGGGAGACCCAGACAAGTGTCAGGTTAGGGGGGAAGGAAGGGATTAACATGTCCCTTCTGGGCTGGAGGAAGGAGGTTCTGGTGGGCTGTGGCCCCGGGTGCCCCATTTCCAACCCCGCTGCTTTGATTGTTCCCAGCTCGGACACAAGAAGGGGGCGGACTCTCTCTGTCCAATGAAACCACCCACTGGTGGGACTTCTACAGGGGTAGCCAATATGGCCTTAGGCACAAGTAGTCCCCAGGGCAGCAGGTTATAGACCATGCCATGATCTCCCTCAGTTAGGAGATAGACTCAGAGGCTGAGCTGTTGATCCCTGAGGGTGGGAGTCATCACTTCCACCAGGTGGGAATAAATAGGGTCCTGTTCACTGTTCTGAGGGACACCCTCCTTACAAAGATCGACTGACAGAGCACTGCCTTGCACTCTTGTGACAGGACGTACTGGTCAAAGGAGTCGTCGAGAGGGTGCCAGCATCATAAATTGGACGTGGTTGCTATTCCCTGGTGCCATAGAAGGATGGTGGACTCCGTCTTATCTTAGATCTGCGCCTTTGCAATTACTTCTTGAAAAAGGAAAAATGTAAGGTGCTTACAATGGCTCAGGTCTTATCTGCTCTGAATGCTGTAGACTGAATGATAGCATTGGACTTGCACAATGCTTATTTCCACCTTCCTGTCTTGCCTGCCTACAGACTGGAAGGAAGCGTGTGACTCGCAGGACTCCTATTTACACGTTCCCGTCCTGCCTGCCCACAGATGCTACCTGTGGTTCAAAGTGGGCCCGGGACATTATCAGCTCAAAGTGCTCCCTTTTGGCCTTACCAGTCCACCTTAGTGTCACCAAGGTGATGTTGGTGGTTCCAGCACAAATGCACAGATCATGGGTTCCAGTCTTCATCTACCTTAACGATTGGCTGTTGAAGGTTGATTGTTTCCCACCTCCAGACTATGGCGGGCCTCCTGCACTCTCTGGGGTTTGCTATCAATGTGCCGAAGTTATACCTGACTCCTTCTCAGATGCTCCATTTCTTCAGAGCTGTTTAGGATACAGTGCAGTTTTGGGCTTATCCTCCGGAACTGCGAGTCCAGGATATTCAGGCTATGATATTGATGTTTCCACCTATATCATGGATCTTATCGTCTCTTGCGTTCTATAGGTAAAACATGCCACTTAGCATATGTGGACTGTGCAGCGGGACTTTAAGACCCAGTGGGCACCTCATCAGGGAAATCTCTCCAACCTGGTCCAGATCTTGGATAGAACTGCAAAAGACCTGCAGTGGTGGCTCACGGACCGCATCAAGGTTAACAGCAGATCTCTCTCTCTCTTCCCCTCTTAGTGCTCACAGTGCATCACTTCTGGTTTAGGGCAGCCACCTGGGAAAGGGGGAGATCAGCGCCACATCAGTCTGTTAGAACTGAGAGCAATCCGACTGGTATTGGAAGCCATTCTTCATTCCAGCAAGGGAAGGCTTGTTGATGTGTTTATGGACAACACCACTACCATTTGCTATTGCAAGAAATAGGTCGGAGTCGTGGACCCTATGTCAAAAGGCTCTGTGTCCGTGGAAATGGCTGAAGGACATATTCCTGGTAGTTCAGTGTAGGAGGCTGGACTGGCTTGTAGTGAGTACCAAGGGGTACTTGCACCTTGCACCAGGCCCAGTTATCCCTTATTAGTGTATAGGGTGTCTAGCAGCTTAGGCTGATAGATAATGGTAGCTTAGCAGAGCAGCTTAGGCTGAACTAGGAGACGTGTGAAGCTACTACAGTACCACCTAGTGTCATATGCACAATATAAGAAAACACAATACACAGTTATACTAAAAATAAAGGTACTTTATTTTTATGACAATATGCCAAAGTATCTTTGAGTGTACCCTCAGTGAGAGGATAGGAACTATACACAAGATATATGTACACAATACCAAAAATATGCAGTATAGTCTTAGAAAACAGTGCAAACAATGTATAGTTACAATAGGATGCAATGGGGAAACATAGGGATAGGGGCAACACAAACCATATACTCCAAAAGTGGAATGCGAACCACGAATGGACCCCAAACCTATGTGACCTTGTAGAGGGTCACTGGGATTATTAGAAAATAGTGAGAGTTAGAAAAATAACCCTCCCCAAGACCCTGAAAAGTGAGTGCAAAGTGCACTAAAGTTCCCCTAAGGACAAAGAAGTCGTGTTAGAGGAATAATGCAGGAAAGACACAAACCAACAATGCAACAACGCTGGATTTCCAATCTGGGGTACCTGTGGAACAAGGGGACCAAGTCCAAAAGTCACAAGCAAGTCGGAGATGGGCAGATGCCCAGGAAATGCCAGCTGCGGGTGCAAAGAAGCTTCTACTGGACAGAGGAAGCTGCGGTTTCTGCAGGAACGCAAAGGGCTAGAGACTTCCCCTTTGGAGGACGGATCCCTCTCGCCTTGTAGAGTCGTGCAGAAGTGTTTTCCCGCCGAAAGAACGCCAACAAGCCTTGCTAGCTGCAAATCGTGCGGTTAGCGTTTTTGGATGCTGCTGCGGCCCAGGAGGGACCAGGAGGTCGCAAATTGGACCAGGAGGTAGAGGGGACGTCGAGCAAGACAAGGAGCCCTCTTAGCAGCAGGTAGCACCCGGGGAAGTGCCAGAAACAGGCACTACGAGGATGCGTGAAACGGTGCTCACCCGAAGTCGCACAAAGAAGTCCCACGTCGCCGGAGACCAACTTAGAAAGTCGTGCAATGCAGGTTAGAGTGCCGTGGACCCAGGCTTGGCTGTGCACAAAGGATTTCCGCCGGAAGTGCACAGGGGCCGGAGTAGCTGCAAAAGTCGCGGTTCCCAGCAATGCAGTCTAGCGAGGTGAGGCAAGGACTTACCTCCACCAAACTTGGACTAAAGAGTCACTGGACTGTGGGGGTCACTTGGACAGAGTTGCTGGATTCGAGGGACCTCGCTCGTCATGCTGAGAGGAGACCCAAGGGACCGGTAATGCAGCTTTTTGGTGCCTGCGGTTGCAGGGGGAAGATTCCGTCGACCCACGGGAGATTTCTTCAGAGCTTCTAGTGCAGAGAGGAGACAGACTACCCCCACAGCATGCACCACCAGGAAAACAGTCGAGAAGGCGGCAGGATCAGCGTTACAGAGTTGCAGTAGTCGTCTTTGCTACTATGTTGCAGGTTTGCAGGCTTCCAGCGCGGTCAGCAGTTGATTCCTTGGCAGAAGGTGAAGAGAGAGATGCAGAGGAACTCGGATGAGCTCTTGCATTCGTTATCTAAAGTTTCCCCAGAGACAGAGACCCTAAATAGCCAGAAAAGAGGGTTTGGCTACTTAGGAGAGAGGATAGGCTACTAACACCTGAAGGAGCCTATCAGAAGGAGTCTCTGACGTCACCTGGTGGCACTGGCCACTCAGAGCAGTCCAGTGTGCCAGCAGCACCTCTGTTTCCAAGATGGCAGAGGTCTGGAGCACACTGGAGGAGCTCTGGACACCTCCCAGGGGAGGTGCAGGTCAGGGGAGTGGTCACTCCCCTTTCCTTTGTCCAGTTTCGCGCCAGAGCAGGGCTAAGGGGTCCCCTGAACCGGTGTAGACTGGCTTATGCAGAATTGGGCACATCTGTGCCCAAGAAAGCATTTCCAGAGGCTGGGGGAGGCTACTCCTCCCCTGCCTTCACACCATTTTCCAAAGGGAGAGGGTGTAACACCCTCTCTCAGAGGAAGTCCTTTGTTCTGCCATCCTGGGCCAGGCCTGGCTGGACCCCAGGAGGGCAGATGCCTGTCTGAGGGGTTGGCAGCAGCAGCAGCTGCAGTGAAACCCCAGGAAGAGCAGTTTGGCAGTACCAGGGTCTGTGCTACAGACCACTGGGATCATGGGATTGTGCCAACTATGCCAGGATGGCATAGAGGGGGCAATTCCATGATCATAGACATGTTACATGGCCATATTCGGAGTTACCATTGTGAAGCTACATATAGGTAGTGACCTATATGTAGTGCACGCGTGTAATGGTGTCCCCGCACTCACAAAGTCCGGGGAATTGGCCCTGAACAATGTGGGGGCACCTTGGCTAGTGCCAGGGTGCCCTCACACTAAGTAACTTTGCACCTAACCTTTACCAGGTAAAGGTTAGACATATAGGTGACTTATAAGTTACTTAAGTGCAGTGTAAAATGGCTGTGAAATAACGTGGACGTTATTTCACTCAGGCTGCAGTGGCAGGCCTGTGTAAGAATTGTCAGAGCTCCCTATGGGTGGCAAAAGAAATGCTGCAGCCCATAGGGATCTCCTGGAACCCCAATACCCTGTGTACCTCAGTGCCATATACTAGGGAATTATAAGGGTGTTCCAGTAAGCCAATGTAAATTGGTAAAATTGGTCACTAGCCTGTCAGTGACAATTTGAAAGAAATGAGAGAGCATAACCACTGAGGTTCTGATTAGCAGAGCCTCGGTGAGACAGTTAGGCACTACACAGGGAACACATACATATAGGCCACAAACTTATGAGCACTGGGGTCCTGACTAGCAGGGTCCCAGTGACACATAAACATACTGAAAAAATATGGTTTTCACTATGAGCACCGGGCCCTGGCTAGCAGGATCCCAGTGAGACAGTGAAAACACCCTGACATACACTCACAAACAGGCCAAAAGTGGGGGTAACAAGGCTAGAAAGAGGCTACTCTCTCACATTCAGCATCTGGCAGGCTTTTGAACACCAGAGAAGACAAACTCAGATGCTTGTAAATCACAAATGGCATCTCCATCCGGACGGGGTGCAAGGTCTCTTTCAAGATTGGAGAGAGCCTTGATTAGATCTATTTGCCCCTGCATAGACTGTGCAATGTCTGCACTTCTCCGTGCTGGATTTTCCAAGGCAACTCTTGCTTGATGACGCATTCCATCTCAAGTGGTGCTCCGGACTCCTATACCCCTTTCTGCTGATACCACTTCTGCCCAGAGTTCTCACAAAGATAAAAAATGACGAGCCCAAGTCATCCTAGTGCCTCCAGACAGGGCATGGAGAGTATGGTTCCCTGAACTCCTGAGCATGAGTCCTCCAGTCAGGTTACTTCTTTGGAAGGATCTTCTGTCGCTGCAGCAAGGCAGAGTCCTGCACCTGAACCTGTCCACTTTACACCTTCATGCATGGAGATTGAGGATGTTTGTTCTCCCTCCTGAAGCGTGTGAGGTAATTCTTGCAGCCAGACTTACCACCACTAAAACACTTTACACCTGCTGATGGGACAAGTTTGTGGCGTGGTGTACATTTAAATTGGTTGATCCTCTGTCTGCACCTTTATCTGAAATTCTTTTTGTTGTATCCCTGGCTCAGGCAGGCTTTGCTTTAGGCAGATTTAAAGGATATTTCTCTGCCATTTCTTCCTTTCTACGGTGGCCAGGCCAACCTTCCTTGTTTAAGTCACCTGTTGTGACAAAATTCTTTAAAGGTTTGCAGCATCTTTCCTCCCAAGCCCTGAATTGTACCCCAATGGGACTTGAATTTAGTTCTCACCTTCGTCAAGTGTTCCCCCCTTGATGCTGATGCACAGCTGCCCTCTACGGCTCCTTAACACTTAAAACTGTATTCCTTATGACAATAATTTCTGCTGGGACGGTTAGCGAATTGCAGGAGCTTTCAGTTAACCCTCCCTACACTTCATTCTTCCCAAACAAGCTGGTTCTTGGAACTGGGGCATACTTTTTGGCAAAGGTGGTCACACCTTTTCACAGCAGACAGAACATCACCCTGCCTACCTGTTCCCCCCTTCTTATCCATCTAAAGAAGAGAAGAGACTCCACAGCCTGGTTCCAAAAAGAGCATTATTGTTCTAAATTAGCCATACCAAAGAATTCCGGGTGGATGAGCAACTCTTTGTTGAATCTGCTGTGGCAAAGAAAAGGAAGGCAACCCAGAAGAGGACCATCTCTCAACGGATTATCCTCTGCATTAAGATCTGCTATGCAATGGCCAAGAAACAGTACCCTGAGGACATAGGAGCTCATTCCTTCACAGCTAAGGCTATAATGACACTGTTGGCTAAAGGAGTCCCAGTCGTGGACATCTGTCTGGCTGCTAAGTGGGCATCACTGCACACATTTGCCAAACACTATTACCTCAACAGTCAGGTCCGGCGAGATGGGCATTTTGCCTGTTTGGTCCTCCAGGACTTCTTAGTTTAAAATAGTCCACAGATCTACCTCCAGGGAGAGATTGCTTTGCTATCTATTCTTAGGTAAGGAATCTGCGGCTAGAAGTCACACCTCAGCTTGTAGAGAGTCTACTGAGCTGCAGATTCCTTACACATCCTCTCATCCACACTGTTCTGGTCACTGTCTTACAAGACCTCACTTTGGTACATCAGACATTCCTCCTCCGCTTGGCTCCTTACTTCTGGCGTAGAAAAACAGTCAAGGACTGAGGTCAGTGCACTGGGGTGGCGTCTGTACAGGCACCACGCATGTCACCTCTGGCACAGACGATGCCAACGAGGCCACACTGAACCCATTGACTTTCTCAAAAATGTCATGATGCACTCTGACGCCTGAGGAATATTCAAAGTTAAGGAATCTACAGTTAGATAGTCTCTATCACATAAGGCATTACATAAAGTAACTTGTTTGTTTATTCTTTCTGAAGCGAAGATCCCAAAATATGGCTCACTAAATAATTGGCATACCCAAAAAGGCCATCCCAAGCTTTCAAAATAGGCACCATACTGAAGGTGATCAGAAAACTAATTTTCAATTAGGCCACTGAACTCGAGCACTGAGGCTATTTCTAAGCAGCCAATTGAGGTGCCCAACTCACGTACCGTGACCAGATGAATAACCGAGCGTGAGACGTGCCAACTGTGTCAGCGAAAATGATCAGCCTGCTCACATTCCCCAATCAAAATGTCACACTCCTAAACCAACAATCAGGCACCTGTGGTAGTCAAATTAGGTGCACAGTACTCATACAAAAGCAGCTAAAATGTGTGAAAAAAACTTCTCTATCAATAAACAGTCAAAATGTAACAAACGAAAAGGACTGGAAGTGTATCGAAGTTAATAAAATTATAATGTCAAAGCTCCAATAATCACCTCAAACCCAAAAAAGGGGCGTATCTAATAATCATTTAAAGACATTCCCACACAATTAAAACATTTAATCATTATTGATCCTTTAAAACTTCGAGATCCACAAGCATAGTACGTATCTGATGCGTAAGAAGCAACAAAAAGAAGGCAGATGAATGCGGGTTCTGTGGTTTTAGAAGTACTGCAGAATGTTAAGATGTAAATATTGGTTCTGTATTCTTACATTGTTGATCCTGTTTGAAGTGGCAGTAAAGGGGTATTGCATAATGTTGGTCTCTATGCCTTGCCAAACAATTGAAGCACCCCTACCCAGTATAAATATATTTACATCAGAGCTCCAGTTACGCAACAAATAAGGAAGCAATAATAGTGGCACTCGAGACCCAACATATCTTATAAGTCCGTAAGAGCTTCAGTAACACAATAAACAATGAGGCAGTAATTGAGGCACCCCAAGACACTGTATAAATATATTTCCATCAGAGTTCCGGTTACTTATAAACAAGGAGGCAGTCATTAAAGGACTCTGACTATATATAATTATAATTCCATCAGTTGCACAGAAAACAAGGAGGCACGCAATTGTAACCATATATATATACCATATAATACCATCATCCCGTCAGTCATATATTAATGGAGGTTAAAGAGGTAGTTATCAAGTTACACCAAGCACTCATTAGCCTTGATGAGTCAATTGACAAGTACATGGAGTATGCAGAAATAACGGTTCACAAAGGGAGTGGCAAAGGAAGAAGCAATATTGAATGTTCTCAATAGCATGCACAAAAACTCCATGTCATAAACAACATTTATGTCAGGTTCTACACTTTAGCCAGCAATTGCACCTGTTTTGTGCCCAGTATTACATCAGTTTATGTTTATCTGGTGCTGACCCCAACGATAGACCCTTAACATTACTGATATGTTCAACTGCTTCATGCCCACAGGTGTTACTCAGTTTTTAATGGATTCAGGGTGTAGTTAGTCCATTTTTAATAATGAATTCCTTGACATGACCTCATCCCTTTTCTCAATGAGCTGCTAGAAAGAATGGGGCTACGCAACTCTCAGTTTATTTGGAAGCTTCTGACATTCTGGACCCCAGGAAACTATGCTTTTGTCTGGGCAGAGAGACAGAGTCCGCTCTGGTTGTAGCAGTTGATGATCACAGGTCCATATTAGATAAGTGAAGTTTGATCCTGCTGGATCTGCCCAAAGCTTTTAACACAGTGGACCACAGTGTTCTCAAAATACAGTCAAGGAGGTTGAAATATTGGAGGTGGCTGCTGACTGGTTCACAACATTCTTAAGGGTCTTGACTGAATCAGTACATCTGCCACTCAATGGTTCTCTGCCGGTTCCTTTAGGCTGGTCAAGATCCCCCGTCTTGCTTACAATTTGTATAAAGCCACTGGTGCAGCAAATCAGATCATTTGACTGTGATGCCCTCTCTAGTCAGATGACACTCGGTGTACCACCTGGACCAGACTGTACCACATTCTTTGTCAAATGTTTGAGATGGTCTCTACATTATCCAGCAGAGAATGAGCAGCAACTTCTTGAAACTCAACAGTGAAGAAACTGACCTGCTACTTCTCAGTAAAAACAATTCCATCTGTGCCATATCACTAGGTTTCTCACCTGCCCTATCAGTCAGTTTTAGATCTTTGGGTGCCCAAATTGATTATTCTTTGGGTGCCCAAATTGATTAAGACCTCTAAGTTAAGACACAGATAAATCAGATCACCTTTTTTTGCTTCCATGCCCTGTACCTGCTAGGAACAAGTATTTCCTTTACTCCAAAAACAAGTCAGTCAGCTCCACATGTGTGCTTTCGAAACTTGACTACTGCAGTAGCCTCTACCTCGCCTTCCTGGAAAGTACCTAAGCTAGTTTAAAACTAATTCAAAACGTTGTTGTCAGTAAGGCCATAGTAATTGGAAAAGGTGATCATTTCACCCATACAGTAAAGTGTCTCCTCTGGTATTCTGTGAAACAAAGTGTTTTTTTCCAAAATCGCGTCCCCATGCAAAACATCTTCTACGGTCAAGCCAAATGAAGTGTTAAATCATTTTTAAGGTTGGGCCCTTCGCTCAGTCTTAATATAACTATTACATGCCCCCTGAGTGGAATGTCACTGAGGAAAGATCCATCAGGTATTTAGGGCCCATACTGTGGAGCGTGTTTCTACTTCATTTATATGGGTCCAGAGTACTTATATTTTCAGGAAGGCTTTGAAGATAATCTGGGTTTTTCCTGATGGATGGCCTGTTAAAGTGTCTTGTGGTGGCCTTTTCTGTTAGCTGTTGCACTTAATAAATCATAATTTTCATTTGTATTCTCTGTTTTAACACCAGTGTATGGCTAGTGTTGGTACTAAACACAATACCAGAGCAAAGCAGCTCATCTCATACTTGCACAGTGCTAACAAAAACTGCACAAAAATAAACGCTTGCACTTGTAATACAGTGATGGCATCTAAAGGAGTGTCTAGTGGTGAATCTGATGACATGTAAAAATGGAATAGCCCCACGTTGTTGGTGCTGGTGAGGTATGCATTGAGCAACTATGGTATAGGAAAATTTGTTGGCGTGGTTTGATGATACTGTGTAAAGGTGGTGAGCTTGTAATTGCGAGTTAGACGTTTTGTAGCAGTGGAAATATTCTAGTGTGACAGATCTGAGGCTTTGACTTCAGAGAGGACAGAATTTCTTGGTGCCCATGTAATGTTGTTCATACAAGTTTGAAAAAGTTGGATGCTAATTAAGACCTGGATTGACTCGTGATAGTTTCTTATCTTGCAGCGGGACCATCTAAAGATTGCTCAACAGTTCTTTCAGCTTGTTGGTGGGTCTGCAAGTGAATGTGGTAAGTTGACAGGTCATGGTAAATATCTTTTTGTTTTCCATCCAACACTACTTGGGCTTGAATACTTTGGCTGATAAATCCCCAGCTGTCTCTGATGGTACTGACTGTCCAATTTCTGTCTCTTTTTCCACCTTCCCTTAGATACCATCCCAGGTAGGCAGTGCATGGCCTCGTGCTTTTTCTTGCTCCGACAGTTTGAGGACGTGCTGATTTACCTCAATTCCGTCAAGGTGAGGTACTGATCTCAGATTAAAAAAAATTGCAGTCGAAGAACAGAGAATCAAGAATGTTGGGTCAGGGTATTTGTTTTCAGCATGTAGGAGATTTCTAGGAGTTTAGAATATTTAAGCTAAATGTAGTGGTTGTATTGGATGTCATAAAAAACAAATTTATGGAATGCTAAATCTGAGAAACAACTTAATGTAAACTGTTTAATTGATATTTTCAAGGAGAACGGCATTTACTCCTTAATATATCCAGATTCATGGATTTTTGCATCCTCTATATGGATTTTGCAAGATTTACATACATCCATTTTCCTGTGATCCCCTTACCTTCCCATGTCCTCTTACCGAATGACATTTCACTTTTTTGAATTTTTCTCTTAGGGCATTGTGCCCTGAAACTTATTTACTGCTTTCCACTGTACTTTTTCACTCTCATGCTTCTTTTTCCTTCCTTTGTCCACCTTTCTCGATATTTACTAGGAAGTGGAAACCCGCCCCAACTCCAATCCTTTACATTAATTTATCTTCCTCATGCTCCTCCTTTTTCCTTTTTTAAGTCCCCGCATTTCTACCCTCATCCCTCCGCTTGACCCACTCCCTAACCTGCCCCCTCTATCTTCGTCTCCTCACCTCTTTCATAACTATTACTATAACTATTACTATTACTATAACTTTACTATTAAAACTATGGGGGTCATTACTGCCCCGGAGGTTAGCGGTAATATGGAGGAAAGTACTGCCAACAGGCTGGCGGTACTTTCCTCCATATTTTGGCAATGTATCACACCGACCGCCACGGTGGTAACGGCGGCCGGGCTGGAGACATCAATCTCCAGCCCGGCGGCCGTCACTTGACTTCCTGCGGGATAATGACCCCACCTACCGCCATGGTTTTTGTGGCTTCCTTACCGCCACGAAAACCATGGCGGTAGGCACTATCAGTGACAGGGAATCCCTTCCCTGTCACTGATAGGGATCTTCCCCACCCCACTCCCCCTCCACAGGTTCTCCCCCACCCCCCTTCCTCTCCAGACCCCTCTTCATACATGCCCCTCCCTTCACACACGCACACATGCATACACACACCCATTCCCACATTCATCCACCCATGCATACATCCATTCACACACACACCTGCACACACTTACATACATACACGCATTCACACTACTCAACATACCCGCACTCACACCCCCAAACATGCACACACATACAACACGCAACACACACCTGCATACACGCATGCACAGACATATACACACACACACACACACACACACACACCCACACACACCCACACACACCACACCCCGACCCCCCCTCCCTTGTCAGAGCACCCACTTACCTGTGTCCACGGGGTCCTCTGGCAGGAGATGGGACAAGACGCTGCTGCCAGAAGCAACGTCTGCCAGCAGAACACCACCAGGACGTATTAATTATCATAATACGGCCGGCGGCATACTACTGGCGTGGCGCTGCTGCTGGCGGCAGTGCCACCTTACCGCCGGCATGGCCACAGCTGGATTTGTAGGCGGTGGTAGGTGGTTTTTACCACCAAGGTCCTAATGAGGGCCTATGTTCTGTAACAGGGAATTGCTAGGGGGTCCAAATATTGTTTTTTCTTTTGAAAACATTTTTAGTTATTTTTCTTTTTTTTAGTGAGTTTTTGCTCATGTTCTTGGGGCACAGTTTATATTATTTTTAAAAACTGTATTTCTGTTGTTTTCCTCTAAGTGGGTTTTTAATTATTTTGGTGATCAAAAGTGTATTCTCATTACTTTGTTTTTCTGCAAATTTAGCAGTAGTTTGCTCATATTGTACATGGGGGGATAACAGTTTGTAAAATTAGTTTAATTCCTCAAATTTTAATGCACAGTTGGCACACCAATCTGATGAGGCATGAGAGACAGGTGAGGCTCCAATATGATATTCCACTGCTCCCTCAGGAACTAAAAGTGAGTTGTTGGGGTGGTCAGCTGAATGAGTCTCTGCTGGAGCTGAGTCAGGAAAAGCAACATGTAACAAGTTACCGGTAGAGAAATATGATCTGATGTGGAAGAAAGTTGGATCTGCTTGGTAGGGTTAACTGATGTAAATTGGCCATTAGCCCTGAAGTATAATACTAAGTGTGGCAAATAAAGGTGATTTAGTGAGCACTGTAGTCTGTTTGCAAAGTTTTGCTTAATATATTGTTAACTTCTACCATTCTTTCTTGCCAACCTGATAGCTTTCTGCAAGTCCGTGCATAAAACTCTTTAGGTAATGACTACCAAATAGGAATTGCAATTACCCATTCGAAACTGTCACCTCTATCTTTTTGCAGTGATGGTCCCGCTTCCACAGATAAACAGAGTGTGGCATGTTCTTGCATGGAAATGCAATGTAGCTTTGAACAAGGAATGTGACATTTGGACTGCATATATGTTTTTTAAGAACATCTGCTTCAATAGCTGAGTTTTCAGGATTCATCTCTTATGTGGCGTCACACTGATAATGGAACACCTAAGTCTAAATGTGTTCCTCCACACCTGAACGTTTTGCTGTACTGCCAGTTGTTCATTTCAAGCCTATCTGTAACCCACCAAATGAATTTACTTTTGGTTAAATCAGCAAAGCAGCTATGTGGCAGTCAGTAAATATTTCTGTAAACACTGTTAGTTCGGATTCCAATGCAGAGTTCTGTGCCCAATCAATCAGTATTTGTATAGTGCAGCACTGTCGCCCCTAGGGGTATCTAGGCGCTGAGGGTGGCATGTCTCTGTCAAAAAGCCAGGTCTTCAGTTTGTTTCTGAAGTCTGCGAGGGAGGGTGCTTTTCGGAGGTGGAGGTGTCTTGCGGGCATCTGGAACTTCATTCGATGGTTTATGTAGGAGAATCCTTGATCATGTAGGACTTTGTACGTGTGCATGAGAATTTTGAACTGGCATCTCTTCTGGATAGGGAGCCAGTGGAGGTTTCTGAGGTGGGGTGATGTAGGTCCATTTTGGGAGGTCCAGGATGAGTCTGGCTGCAGTGTTCTGTATGGTTTGGAGTCTTCTGAGGAGCTTGGTAGCGATACCTGCATAGAGAGCATTGCTATAGTCGAAGTAGCTGGTGACAAAGGCCTGCATGATGGTCTTTCTGGTGTTGAATGGGATCCATCTGAAGATTCTGCAGAGCATGTCAAGGGTGTGGAAGCAGGAAGAGGCAACTGCGTTGACGTAGTTTCATGGTCAGTTGGGTGTCAAGGATGATGCCAAGGTTGCATGCATGGTCTTTCTGTGTGGGTGTTGGTCCAAGTTCTGCTGGCCACCAGCTGTGCTGCCATGCAGAGGTGTTCTTCCCAAAGATCAGTACTTCTGTTTTGTCAGTTGTCCCTCATCCATTTGGCTACATTCGTAATGGCATTGCAGAAGTTGGTATTAATGTTGGAGGGGTCCTCTGAGAGCGAAAGGATTAGATGAGTGTCGTCTGCATAGTAAATTATGTTGAGTCAGTGGGATCCGACAATGTCTGCCGGGGGGGGGGGGGGGGGTTCATGTAGATTTTGAACAGGGTGGGGCTGAGGGAGGATCCTTGGGGTATGCTGCATACAATGTCCTTGGGTGTGGAGGTGAAGGGAGGCAGTCGGATGCTCTGTGTGCCTCCTGTAAGGAAAGAGACGATCCACTTGAGGGTGTTATGTGGTATGCCAATGTTGTGGAGTCTGCTGATGAGGGTGTGATGGGAGATGTTGAATGCAGCGGAGAGGTCGAGAATAGGAGCAGTCGAGGATAGTTCTGATATCGTCTGTGGCAGCGATCAGTGTGGTCTCAGTGCTGTGGTTGGCACCAAATCCTGATTGTGAGGCATCAAATAGGTGGGTTAGTTACAGGTATTCAGTGAGCTGTTGGTTGATGGCTTTCTCGAGTACCATGGCTGTGAAGGGGAGGAGGGAGATTGGGCAGTAATTTTGTTAGGTCGCTGGTGTTGGCAGGTTTACTTTAGGAGGGGTCTGACCTCTGCGTGTTTCCATCTGTCTGAGAAGGTAACTGTGGAGATCGAGGTGTAAGGATAGTGGTGAGATCCGTGCTGATAGGGTTGGTTCTGAGATTGAAGAGATTAGGGTGTGGGGCAGCAGGGGTCGGTGGGCGTCCCAGAGTGGATGAATGACATGATGGCTGTGGTGGTTGGAGTGGTGAGTGGAATCCAGGTAGAGATAGTTCGGCTGGTGTTTACTGGTTGGTTGAGGTTGTCGAGGCTGAGCGTGGTGGGTTGGGGGTCGAAGTTGTTGTAGATGGCGGCAATCTTGCTGTGGAAGTAGTCAGACAGAGTGTTGCAGAGTCCTTGGGCGAAGAGGACGGTATTCTCTATGGCTGTCTGGTTGGAGAATTCCTTGACTATTTTAAAGAGTTCCTTTGTGTGGCTAGCTTCGATATTGATTGCTGCCGCGATTGCTGCTCTCTTGGCTTCCTTGATGCACAGGTCATAGTTGCTGAGGGATGCTTTGTGAGTGGCTCTGTTGGAGGGTTCTTGGTAATGCCCCATTGACTCTTGAGTCTGTAACAATTGTGCTTGGTGGTTCTGAGCTCTGGGCTGTACCAGCTGGCTTGATTTGCGGTTTTGTTGGCTTTTGCTGGTATCAGTGGAACAACTTTATCAGCACATTTGGTGACACAGTTGAATGGCTTGGTTCGTATCTGCGGCTGTTTTGGGTTGTGTGGTGCTCAGGGCCGCTGTCCACAGAGTCTTCGTTAAATTGCCCCAGCTGAGGTGAGAGGAGCTAAGGTGCTTGGTGATGGTATGCGGGCATCTGGGATGGAGAAGTGAACAATGGCGTGGTGAGTCCAGGTGACTTCCGTGACGTGGGTGAAAGTAATTCTGTCGTTGGAGATGAAAATGGAGTTGAGTGTGTGTCCCGGTTTGTGCGTGGGTTTGGTGACCAGTTGGGTGAGTCTAGTGTTGCTCAGGTTCTCCAGGAGGGTGATGAAGTTGGCGTTGTTTGGGTCATCGACGTGGAAATTGAGATCGCTGAGTAGGACATAGAGATGGGAGTCAATAGCTAAAGGGG
Organism: Pleurodeles waltl; assembly: GCF_031143425.1. NCBI lineage: Eukaryota > Metazoa > Chordata > Amphibia > Caudata > Salamandridae > Pleurodeles > Pleurodeles waltl. The sequence goes on along the minus strand of NC_090443.1, from coordinate 295,337,776 downwards.
TGATGAGGTTGGAGATGGTGTTGCAGAAAGCTGGTCTGGGTCCCAGGGGTCTGTGGGCAAGGGTGCCTCTTATTGTGTTCTTGGTGTTGGTCTGTAGGCAAAAGTTGACGTGTTCCAGAAGGGGCATTGGTGATGGTACACCGGATGGTTTCCTTGAAGATGATGGCGATGCCTCCATCGTGTTTGTTGGTCTCATTGTATCATCTTGTAGCCATCGAAAGTGGCAGCCCTGGTGCTAGATCATTGATTTGATCTGGATTCTAACAAGATCTTTCTCTGTAAAGAAACCTAGGCAGAAAAGTTACTTACCCATCCCACTGAGTCTCCTACCCTTTGTGTTTCTACTACAGAATGGAAACTGTGAAAGCTGGCGATTTATAAAGTGGATGGAATTTTTATGTAATTGATGATGCAGTAGGTACTTTCTTAACCAGTTCTCCCATAATAAGTCAAAATGAATTGGAAATCTAAGAGAATAGTACTCAATATAAAGTCCATTTGCTGGAAGACAAACTGCTGGAGAAGCCACCATCCTGGCAGCCATTTTTGTTTGTTTGACAAACAATCTGCTTCAAATATGCTCTACTTGACAACTTGCTGGTGACTAGAAGTAGAAGAGAGTGATATGTAACCAGCCTGCCACTGCAGGAGGCTCCTGTTGTTGCCACAAGGATGTTAAAATATTGATTACGACTGCTCTGTTCACTATAGTTTGGACGTCCAGAACCTTGATTGTCTCTTCTCCACACAGAGCTATTTCTACAATGAGGACACATTTAATTTCAACTATGCCCAGGCGAAGGCGGCGTCCGGAAACTACAAGGAGGCAGAGGAGGTACTGCTTTTGGGTACTGTAAAGATGCATTGGGGGAATAGGCAACATTTGTAGGTGAGCAATACATTTTGAACTATCTCATTGTTGTGTGACCTTGTACAAAACACTGTTCTTGCACCTTAATCTATTATAAATGGAGCTTCAGCGGAGATGGTAAGGGTAGAATTCAAATGCGTGGGGTGCTGCAGTTAAAGATGTGGGTGACCTTCATGCCTATGGAGGGCTTCTAATGCTGGAACATCAAGTGGTGCGGGAAGCTAAGATAGAGCAATTTCTGGTGCTAGCATTGTAGTATCATACAGAGCTATAGGTCAGAAAGGAGTGTGGTGCAACGGCAGAGCTGTGTGTTAGTTTCAGTAATGAAATGGCAGGGGTTAGTGCAAGGTTGAGGCATATCAGCTGATTGCTACATTGAAAGGTAAGCAGCCTTTCCCTTGGCACCATCTTGAAAACTGTCCTCTCCTTTCCAGGTTTTTCTCCTAATTCAGAGTGAGAAGATCAAGAATGACTACACATACTTAAGCTGGCTTGCACGCTGCTGTGAGTATGTTACATTATGTTATGTGTATTCATAAAGCGCACTATCACCCACAAAAGTATCCTGGCCCTCAGCAGTTTGTGTGCGCCTAGCACTGCATATGGTAGATTGTTTAATTGAAAAGCCAGGTCTTCAGCTTCTTGTGAAATTCATGGAGAGGAGGTGGTGCTGATGTGGAGTGGGAGGTTGTTTCTCATTTTAAGAACAATGTGAGAGAATGCCCATCATCCTGATCCTGGGATGTGTGTGAGTAGACGTCCTGTGGAGCGGAGGTGCCTGGGTAGTTGGTGGAAGGAGATGGGACTGTTCAGGTAAGTGAGGCCTGAGTTCAACCTGAATGTATGTGTGAGGAGTTTGAATTGAGCATAGTTCCCTGAGGTGTGGTGTGATATGCGTTCTATGTGGGAGGTTAAGGATGAATTTGACTGCAAAATTTTGGATGATTTGAAGTCATCTAGTGAGTTGCTTGGTGATTCCGGCATATAGGTTATTCCCATAGTGAGCTAGATGGTGCCTAGGGCATGAGTGATAGTTTTTCTAGTGTTGCTTGGGAGCCATTTAAAGATCTTCAGAAGCAGGATGCAGTGACCGCATTGACTTATGTGGTCATGCCCAGTTTATTTTCGATGATTTTTCTGAGGTTCCTAGTGTGGTGAGTCCCAGTTCAGCTGGCCACCAGTTGGAGTCCCATGATGAGATGTCTTGCAGAAGATCACTAAATCTGTCTTGTTGGTGTTAAGCTTGAGACAGTTTTTTCAAAACGTGTTTTTTTAGCATTTTGTTAAGATCATCAGTATATGATTTCTTAAACAGGCGTTTTTGTTTTTACAGTGCAGGTGAAAAATGAACTTAACAGCAGTAACAGTATTCCTGTTAGAATACATGCGAGTTCCTATTTCCCTGCTAACTCTTGTGGCATCATTGTTACTAGACAGGCTTCCAGAGGGAGCAGGGGTAGAATTGTAGGGCCAGGTGGTCCTCATTCGAATAAGCAAAAAAACATGTAAAGTAACACACAAGCTATAACTGTGTTCATGCCTACCCCATCATCTCAGTGGAGTGTTTGTTCTGTATCGTCATTGGAAAGTATGGGGGTATGGCCACAGAGGTGTGGGGGTGGGCTGTAATCCAGAGGTGTGGCACTGCATCTCCCCTCGCCATTAAGCATGTTCCAGGGGTCACTGTCCATCCATTCCCACCATCCCAACCAGTCCAGTTGCCAGGGTCTTTGCTGGGTCCCATCTCCCCAACCAGCCCCCTCTCTCCCATCCTCTGTAAACTCGTCCCTAGCCTTGGAAGACTCCCTCCCGTCAACTGCTTCAGTCCACAGGAGTTGTATGGACCTACAATGGATTCCCCATGGCTCCTCTCACATCAGGTCCCTCTCCTGGGCCCAGAGTATAACATCCTTCACCCAGGTTTCCAGTCTGGCACCTCCTGTGGGCTTCCAGGCCATTGCACTATGTCACCTTGCCAGTGCTAGTGCTAAACCTGGAAAGTCTGTTTCTCACCTTCTTGGTGGCTGCTCTAGGAAAGGCAAGTTTCAGGAGTGTTGGGCAGTGATCTGTTCAGGGTCTTATTAAGCCTCGCAATAACCTTATACCAATCTTAGATAGCCAGAGACATCCCTATGTCATGTGTTCAAAGTCTGAGTGTAATGCCACACAGCAAAGGCACCCTCTTTAGATAACTCTGATCTTACGGGGTGTGAGGATACTGTTCAGGGATATGCCCTTACCTTTCCCCATTCCACATCAGTCAGGTCTTGCATGGCTATCCAGCACTTTATAGAGCCACGTAACCAGGTAGCTGCCACATCCTAGCATTAGGAGGAGCTGGAGAACCCCATGATTTGGAGGTTCCGTGTCCGCTGACCCCCACAGGTCTCAAAGGGCATGAATAAGTGCTTTGCAGGTGACAAATTGCCCCAAGAGTAAGCCAGTTTGTTCCAATAAGTCCCTGGCAGGGAGACCAGGAAGCAAGCCTGAAAACAATCCCCCAGAATCACCAGCCCCACCTCCATCATTGAGTCCAATTGTCCCGCTCTGAAATAGTTCAGCGGGTCCCCATGGGGCAGTTCCACCACAAGCAATTCTGAAAAGTAGGGGGTTGTCCCAGGAATGTTTCGTAGTCCGCGCCACCAGCAGGACAGGGCTGTGAATAAAAGAATACCGGCACATAGAGTCCACATGGCAGGTTGCAGAGCTTCGCCAGCAACAGCCCCTGGTTTGGTTCAGAGCTCATCGGGTCAAGCTCTCACAGTCCCATTCCATCCAACCACTTAGTTATCCACTGCGGTTGAGCTGCTAAAAATATAGCTCAAAGTCTGGCACTCCCAGCCCGCCTTCCAGCAGGGGACGGCAGAGGGTGGATAGTGCAATGCTTTGGCCACCACCGCCTCATATTAGTTCCCAAAAGAGTACATTAAGCTTCCAAAACCAAGACACAGGAACCTTCACCGGGCGGTTCACAAAGTAATAAAGTAGCAGTGGGAGCATTATCATTTCGGATTTTGCTATACGCTGCATAACTGGTAGTTTAAGTGAGTGACTTAAGGGGCCACAGGACTTAAGAGATCTAAGATCCTTCCCCAGATTATCTTCCAGCGTGTCCATAAAATCATGAAAGATCTGGATACCCAGGTAAATTGAAGGTGCATGGAGCCCAGAGTATGTCTGGTGGGCAGGAGGCGGGGCAGGTCGAGCCTGCTAACTACCGGGAACAGACACATATCACTACGGTTTACCCAGACGCCCGAGTACAGGCTGAAGTCATCAAAAAGTTGCAGCCCCCGAGGTATATCTCTGTCGCCATCTCGAAGATAAAGAACAAGATTATCTGCATAAAGCAGGATGATGGAGACTGTACCGTTCCTTTTGGTGCCCGAGTCCAGCCCTCTGTCCGGAACCTCTCTGCTAGTGGTTCAATGGCTATGACGAAAAATAGGGGAGAGAGGAGACATCCCTACCTGGTGCCCATAAAGACTTCATAGGCCTCAGAAATCACCTGTCGCATCTTAACTCTTGCCACTGGGCAGGTGTAAAGTAGCCGTTCCCATCTCGTCCATCGATTGCCCAAGGCCATATTTAACATGGCAGCCTCCAAGAAGTCCCACCGCACTGTATCAAAGACCTTCTCAAGATACACTAACAAAATAACTGCAGTAGGCGTAGGTGGCTGGTACCGGGCATAGAGAATTGAATTGAGTCAGCGGAGATTAAGGGAGTTGGACTAAACCTGTTTTGATCGGTGTGAATCAGGCTCTGCATATGAGGCAATAGCCAAAAGGCCAGCACCTTACTGAATATTTTAAAATCAAAATTGAGCATGGAGGGGGGCCTAAAGTCAGAGACTGCTGTATCCCGGGATGTATATTTAGGCAGAGGGACCCCGAAAGCCTCCCGTGTCGTAGCCAGGAGTGTTCCCGTTTCGTAAGCTTCGCATACATAACCGCTAGCCTCAACGCCAGCTCCGCCGCAAACGTCACATAAAACTCTGAAAGAAGGCATCAGCTCCAGGCATCTTACCCAACGCCATAGCTTTAATGGCACTGCTGATCTCCAGTTCCATAACTGGGGTGCCCAATGGTTCCTGGTCCACAGCTGGAAGGCACTGAAGATTGAGACGGCCCAGCGTAGAGCCAAAGTCTGACAAGAGAGCTGCCTCTGGCGGGTGGTAAAGAGAGACATAATAGTAACAGTATGCCCCATTGATGTCTTTTGGGGAGTAAGGACCAGTTATGCTCGTGGTCATCTGGTGGGTCAAAGGGGCCCCCTTGTTCCCAGGGTAGACTAACCAGGCTAAGAGTCTCCCCTACTTCCCTCCCTCCTCATGTGCCCGACTTATATAGTTCTTATAGTCGGGCATAGTAGACGCTCCAGGGCCACATTATATGCCTCACGAGTCTCCATCAGTCATGCAAGAGCCCTGGGACTCGCACCCTATTCGTTATCACAGATATGGAGTACATCCTCCAGTTCATTCCAAGTCACGCCGGATAACCACCGACTGCCCCAAGCAGTGCCCCCTCAACACCACTGCAGTGCCCCCTCAACACCACCTTGAAAGCCTCCCATTCCAGTCCCGACTCAACACCGTCCCAGGATTTGAGGTGAAATATTCTGTTACGCGGTTCATTAATGCATCCCTGAAGGGAGCATCTTCTAGGGCTGCTGAAAGCAGTCTCCATGTGGGTATAAGTGCACGGTAAGTGGTCGGGTATAGTTAAGCGTGAGACAGTTGAATTTCACCCTGTTAGCAAACTTGGTCTTACAGGCGGGGAACTTGGTTCTTGTGTTGCGGTATTCAGTCCGAGAGGGAGACTATGAGTTGCTTGTCTTCTGCATAGGAGAGGCTGTTGGTGTGTACGGATGACATTGGTCAGCAGGACTCTGTATGGGTTGAAAAGTGTCAGGTTGAGCGATGAGTCTTGAGGCACCTCGCAGATGAGTTTGTGGGTTTCGAGGAGCAAAGTACCAGGCTGACGGCTTGTGTTTTATCTGTTAAGAAGAAACAGATTCAGCCAATCTCTTGCAGCCTTTTGGATGAAGATGGGGTATGAGACCAGATAAAATGCTGCAAAGAAGTCCAGGAGGATAAGAGCTGTTGTGTCTCCTTTGCAAAGGATTATGGGGATATCATCTTTGGTGGCGATGAGTGCTGTTTAAGGACTGTGGTTGGTCCTGAATCCAGACTATATGGTGTTGAAGAGCTGATGGTTCCTGAGGTGGTCGGTGAGCAGACAGTTGATTCGTTTCTCTAAAACATTTGATGGTTATGGTAGGAGGGAGATAGGTCTGTAGTTGTAAAGTGTGGCTGGGTCAGTGAATAGTTTCTTGAGCAGGAGCATGACAGTGGCATGCCTCCAGGTGTCCGGGAATGTGGCTGAGTTGATGAAAGCATTGTGGATGGGTTTTAGTGCTTCGATAATTGGCAGGAGCCCCTTGGTGAAGGCTTTGTGTGTAAGGGTCAGATGAAGCATCAAAGTGGATGATCTTCATGTAGCAGCGATTTTGACAATGGTGAGGCAGGCCCCGAAGTCAGGGTTCCGTCATTGGCTGTGATAGGAAGTTGAGTTGTGACGATGACAGGATCCGGATGGTCAAAGTTGTACTATATGGAGGGGATTTTGTTACAGAAGGATTGCGAGAGCTTGATGCAAAAATCTTGTGAGAGTTGTGATCTAGTTGGAAGTGGCTACAGGCATAGTGAAGTCTTTGATGATGGCGAAGATTTCCTTGTTGCTGTTAGTGCTGGTGTCAATGCAATCTGCAAGAGCTGTGTGCTTGGTGTTCCGTATCTGTAGGTGGTAGCATCTTAGGGCTGATTTGAAGATGTCTTCATCTGTGGTTTCTTAACCTGTTCTACATTTATGATCCAGTTGCTTGCAGTGGCATTTCGTCAGCTTGAGTACCTTTGTGTACCAGCTGGCCTGTAGCTGAGCTCTTGCCTTTGAGTTGCACTTGAGGGGAGCCAGGGTGTCGGTGCATGTGGTGATACAGCTGTTGAAGTTTTTGATGGCTCTCCATAAGTCTCTGGTCTGCTTGTGCCGGTGCTTGGAGAGGGCAGACCCACTCCTCTTCTGGCATGCTTTTCCAGCTGGGCTGGGTGGTTGGGGTAGGTCTGTGATGATGCAGGATGGGTATGCTGAAACTGATGAGGATGTGGTATTTCTAGATCATAGCTCCTGGCTTGTCTACTGTGATGTTACAGATTGAGGAGAATATCATTCCTAATAGGTGTCTGGGAGTGAGGGATTGGGGGGAGAGGTTGGTAATGTTCTGGGTGAGTCCAAGGTTTTCTAGAAGAGCGGTAGAGTTTCGGTGGGTGTGGTCCTCTAGGTGAAAGTTAAGGTCTCCGAAGAGAGGGGCTTGCATGCTGCTGTGAGTATAGAGGGTGCATGCACGCTATTGTTAGTATGGAAGGGGTTGTTAGCATGCAAGTATGGACTGTGCTGTGTGGGGCTGTAGGCCACAGCAGACTCAGAAGTGCTCTTATACTGAGGCCTGCTGGGTATGACTGGAAGTGCAACTGTAGTAAGAGTTTCCTGGGGAGGGAGAGCCCAATTTTGCTTTCACGGTGACACCTGCTGAAATGATCTGGAAATGTTGTTGAAGTAGCCCCCGAGAAGGGAGAGCAAAGTACTAATCTCTCTCTGTCACATCCTCGAGGGGTGGGAGTACTGCTGAAATAACAGACCCGGGGTTCAAGTAGTGCTTTTACAGAGGCATTTGCTGGCAAGGTTTAAGTGTGCTGCTCAAGTAACTGAGACATTGAAGGGTTCGATAAACGTCTCTTAAAGTGATTCTTGCTGTTTGGGACTGGGAGAGCAGCTGAAGCAATGCAAGCCAATGCATGGGATTCAAAAACAAGAAATCTGTGGGAGGGAGCTGGGAGTGCTGCTGAAGTAACACAGGTATAAGGGAAGGAGACACAATTCCTGTTCTTACAGTGACGATTGCTACACGGGCTCTTGGTGCTGCTGTACTAACTGCTCCCAGAGAAAGAACAGCTGAATTCTCCTCTCAAAGTAAGACCTGCTGGAAGGGTTGGGGTGCTCCTACTAGGGTGACTACCTCACTCTTGCTATCATGGTCAGGGTTTCCTGCCTTGAACTTTTCACCTACAAATCTTTGTTATCAGGTTTGTTAGTCTAAATATAATTAGTTCATGGAAGCAAGCAAAGACTGCAACAATTGAAATTTATTTAGCTAAAATATAAAGGCTCAGGGCTGGACAATGTGTCCATAGTAGCATTAAGTGAGTTGGTTCAGTTTAACTGCTGAATAACAGCCCTGGGGAGTGAAATCAAAATACGGCTCTTTCAGTGACTCATGCTCTTATTGTTACCAGCTGACCAATTCTAGGAAGGCCGCTAAACATCTGCAGCATTGCTGTGAATGAATATCCACATGATTGAGTTGTTGTCTATATGCACTGGCACACTGTTGACTGTTGATGTGTATTACTTCCTCCATACCTCACTCACTTCAGACATCATGAACAAGAAGCCGCGGCTAGCCTGGGAGCTCTACCTGAAAATGGAGACATCTGGCGAGTCCTTTAGCTTGCTGCAGCTAATTGCTAATGACTGCTACAAGGTGAGTCCCCAACATGTGTATGGAACCTTACTGCTTAATCACTGTATGGGGCCAGACATCTCAAAATATATTTTTTTTAATTGCCATATAGGTACATTATGACTGTGAATGGTTAGTCTGTCAATGTAAAGAAGGGTTAAAATAATTGTAGCTGAATGTCTATCATACTCCTAATTGCCAGAAAAATATTCAGATAGTTAAGTGTAAGTTGTCTATTTAACTATTTACCAGTGATGGTCTGCTTGGTGTGATCATGTATTACATGCTGGGTGCAGTGATTGCCTGCAACTCTGACCACTTGAGTCTCAATAATGACTATTACCTTAGAAATGCTTAAATACAGATCCCAGAAGTCTTAAAATAATTAGTCTACTCAGTGTTTTGAATTTTAAAAACAGCTATACTTCAGTTATATGTTTTGCTACATTAAATCAAAAATGTATTTAAATAAAATAAAATGCCCAAATTCATTCCATCATTTCATAAAACCAATGCTCCAATGTTTTGGGCCATACTAGGTCTTCTATCTGAATAATCCTGATATATATATATATAGATATATATCTGGAACCCGTCTAGTAAATCACCCTTCAGGTAAAGCAGTTCCTTGGAGAGTTTTAATCCTGTTCCCGCAATATAAATCTGTAAATATACCATTCCATCTATGTCTCCTAAAAGAAATATTTTGCCTTAACATCCATCCATGAATAAATATGGTAGCTGCATTCACTGGTAAACGTATATTATCACACAGTCCATGGCTGTGGTGAACTCCGGAGCATCTCTGAAGCCTTACTTTGGTAGGCATCCAGGACTTCAGTTATCTGAAACTTTTGCTCTTGACTGTGGACATAAGAATGCAGGGCCCACGTCCTTCAGTGCCATCTATATTTTAAGAGAAATGAAAGTGCTTTACTTATGTAGCTCCAAAATGCTTATAAGTAAAAAGTAAAATTGGCTTATTTTATTCCCTATTTTCACACCTGTTTTTGAGTAGCAGAATCCTGTAGATGGCTTGACCCAGCTAATTGCATGGTTCTTCACAATTGGTGCTCCTAACCCAACTATCCTGCGATATTTGATAAAGAAACCCTTATTTGGTGGTAGACACGATTCTTATAGCCCTTCAGTGACACACAGCAATAACTTGTTTAATCTTGGAACAGCCTCAAGAGAAGAAAATGGGATATTCCTGTTCTCACAGTGCATGTATCTTCTTAAATCCTGAATTTCCCACCAGTTGCTATTTATTGAAAGTTTTACTTTTCCTTCCATCTCAATGGCAGTAGCGGTTTCTGAAGCATCTTTGTAGAGTCCATTTTTTTTTTTTTAAATAAAGGGACTCAGGCATTGTCTTGTTCATCAAGTGACCTGGGCTCCTAGTGGCTTACAGACTATTCCCCATAGTTTAAGGAGCTGGGTTGTCTTTTTAAGACAATTGCTTAATAGTTTAAATGTTCATTGGTCACTGCAAACAGTTGATAGATTTACAGTCTTCTGCAACTGCTAACACAAAAGCATCCACAGTAGGTCCAGGAGGGCCGAAGCAATTAATTTAAGGCTAACCTCTGTCGATTTTAAACCAAAAGGTCTACTTACATTAATTTCATTTAAACATATGTGGATAACCTGAAAAATTGCATATACCCATACCTTCACAACTTATTTTGGATGCTCCGGCTCTAAAACAGGTTATTTAAAATTATTACTGCAGGTAATGTCTTAAGTGGTTCTCTGGTGACAGGCTACCCCTCAAACTGCTGTCCATCTTTCCCCGCATGCTAGTTCAGAATATAGGTACTTGTTTTTCCTCAGTAGAGGACAGTGTTTGGAATTGTTTGATCACAACAACATTATACAAATAGAGGAAACATTGGGAGTGCTACTTTGGTTAACATATGTACCATATTTGCAGTAATACACCAACTGCACCCATAATTTGAGGCAGCGGTGATCCTATTGGATGCGGAAAATGCTTTTGATCACCTTCTTGATGGCAACACTCTTCAGGTTTGAGATGGGGATGTATACACCTGCTAGCCCTGTGGATTTCCTGCCTGATAGTCCAAACCAGTGACTTAACTTCAGATCTGTTTCCGGGGGCACTAGGCATGGCTGCCCGCTGTTGCCCATGCTTTTTGTACTTTCTGGTTACTGGAACGCCATATGCTTCTGTTTTCACTGAGGATGCTTATTGAGGTTTGTGTATCCAGATCACATTCTGTTGTTTGTCACAAAGCCTTGCACAAACCTCTGTCCTTTAGTATGAGAAATAATAAAGATTGGCGGATAATCTGAAATATCTATTAACTGGGGTAAATCTGAGATTCTCCTCTCACAAACAAAATGTCAAAAACTGAACTTGAATTTCCCGTTAGATGGTGGGGAACTCGGGTAAATACCTTGGAGTGCTCCTGAATAGAGACAAAGAGGACATAGTTAGACTAAACACAGGGATAAATGCCGCATTAAAACTGCCTCTTAACTTAGTTGGCTGTGTTGTGCTTAAAAAATGATACCTGATAGCGACTTCTAGTTGCAGATTCCTTGCCTTTTGAATTTCCTCCATGCATCAGACTGGATCTGGATATTTTTCTCGAGCAGTGTCCCTGCGTGCCATTAGGTGGCGTCGATCGGCTCCGTGTCTGTCATCAATGTCGTCCATGCTGGATATGACATTGCGGGTCTTATATAAGTGCCATCTTGGCGTGCTGACATCAGTTCTTTTCTTTCCACACCAGCCAGCACTGATCTGAAGAGAGCTACCCCTAAGTCATTTTTTGGCTGCTCTTTTTGACTTTTTGTCAAAGTGTTTTTGAGTTGTGTACAGCTCCTGGTGCATCAAGGATGTCATCTAAGAAGACCAGGTCAAGCCTTGCAGATCCTGTCATCGGGTGATGTCGGTGACGGATCCACACCTGGGGTGCCTTTGGCGTTTGGAGCAAGACCACGGCCCGAAGTTGTGCTCCGATTGATGGGCCATTCATCCAAAGTTTTTGTGGGAGCGGTCCTTGAAGCTGATGGTGGCTCGACTCCACGTAAGTTGAGGTCCCGGTTGAGAGGAAGGTCCTAGGAATGGTCACAGAGTCTCCCTTCGTCATCATCCTACTCCAAGTCCTCGGGCAATCAAGTCAGTCGAGGCACAAGAAGAAGTCGAAGAAAGCAAAATGCTCTCCGACTTCACCCTGTCCATCAGCCGACGAAGGTGCACCATTATTCTAGGCCTCCATCTGTGAAGCCTGTGTCTGGGCTGACTCCGCGCCTCCCCGAGTTTCCAGGAGCCAGAGCCACCCCTACCCAGCTAAAAGAATTTTATGAGACCATGCACCTCATTTTTTGGGCAGTCTGACACTGCTAGAGCACTTTCTGGCCCTGCTGAGTCAGAAGGGGCTTCTTCAGGATTTGTGCTAGCGGCTTTGGCCGAGGTTCCTAGGGGCACCCATGGATCCATGCTTGGACCTGGAACAGCGCCAGTCATACCATCTCACCTGCTCCATGCCGGTCCTGATGCAGTTGCTCCCGGCACCGCCCATGCCCCCGGGCGGTGCCCTCCTTATCCTCATTACTAACTATGCTACAGAGCCAGATGGGCGTTGTACGATGCAGACTTCAGCGCAAGAGCAGTGCCTCCTATGTCAGATCATGAGCCTGTTTCTTATTGTTGGAGGCTGGCCCTCTTTGTAGTGTACAAAACCAAGCACACTATGCAGAGGGTTCAGGCAACCACACGTTGGTGTCCAGAGGTAAAAATTAGATCACTTAAAGCTCCAATTTTTTAGGTAGCTGGTCGAGCAGTTAGGCTTATCCAGGAGATGTGCTAAGCATTTGCTGTACTCACAAATCCAGTCATGCACCACACACACTCAATGAGTAACTCGAGACCAGAATTCATAAAAATACTTCAGACTTTTATTTTAAGACCAAGATCTTTAGAAAACGCTAAGTACTTTTCAAGTTATGACTTTTTGAAGTTTTAGCAAAGTTTGTCTTTCTCTGGGTAATTACGCACAATTGGAATCATTGCACAGTCACCTTTAAAAATGCTCTAAAAATCACACAGTTGAGTTACCAGTCTCTTCTGTTTCAGGGTGGCGGGAGTGGTTGATGGGCACACTGTGCCAACTGGAGAGTCTCTGGTGGTTCCCAGTTCGGGCTGGAGCAGCGTTGGAGAGGTTCCTGGCACAGGCACAGGGCAGCCTATAGGGGCCACTTGGAAAAGGAGCTGGTTTAAAGATGGTGCCGTGGGGTCCCCTTAGGCTGTCGAGGTCGCAAGTGGTTGGGGCCCCGGGTCACACAGCAGATCCTGTGATGCAAGGCCCAGGGCAGCCAGGTGCAGGGTGAGTTAGAGGTCTAGGAGCAATGGAGTCCTTTGGAGCTTGAGGTGAGTCTCTTTGAGGGCTGCTTACAGGACAACGGGCCCCTCTGGTCAGAGGTCCAGGGTGTTCCTGAAGTCCCTCGACTGGGGCTTCCTCCTGATCCTTTTTCAGCTCTGGGGGAGATGGTTTTCTGCTTGTCCGGCGTCAGCTGACCAGTACCCAGGGTATTGGCGTAACTCAGCCACTAGAGGGCACAGTGCCACCAAACTCGGCACAAATGTAGGTCACGTCTGGGCGGTCGCCGATGTGTTGTGGGATCCGGCTGCTACTTCCGGTCACGGAGTTATCGGCCGTTTGGTGAAGTGACCCTCATCAGTTTGTTGGTTCTTGCTTGGTTTTTGAGTAGTGCCTCCACTCAGAAGGGAGATCTGGGATGAATCTTGAAGCCTGGAGGTCCCCTAGGTTTCTCTCGGTCAGTCCAGCATCCAGCTACTCCACAGCAGCGATTTTCGGGTCCTGGGTGCAGCAGGCAGGGTTTAGCGCCTTATCTTGGGCAGCAGGTCCTCAGTTCTTTTGCTGTGGTCTTCTTTTGGTGCTGGTCTTCTTTGTTTCTTCAAATCCTTTTCAAATCTAATTTCTGGGTCTAGGGGAGCCCACTAAATACTGAATTTAGTTGGCGTTTTAGGGGGAACCTGGTAGTGTCCAATGGGACACTTACTCTTGGGTGGCTATACCCACTACAGTGACCACTTCCTGTGGGAAGGGTCACTTCCCTAAACCTGATTGGCTATTTTCCTCCATTCTAAGATGGAGAAAAATTAAATGAAGTGTCCACTTCGCCTGCAAGCCCCTAGGAGGGGCGCATACTCAGTGAGGCCACTCCTCCCACCCTTTGTGTGGTTTCCCACCTTTGCTCACTCCAGAAGTGGGGGTTTGCAAAGGGGCAGGTCATCTGCTGCCAGCAGCAGGCCTGGGGATCGAGTTTCAAGGGCGGTAGCCCTTTAAAAACTCACTGCCAGGGCAGTGCACATTCCTGAGTGTGGGGGAATTAGCTCCTCCACCCAGGAAGGGCTTTGTTTCACAAACCAGAGAGACAGGGCTCTCCCCCAGGGTTTGTGTATTGGCTGTCTGGATGTGGCAGGATTGCTGGAACCAGTCAGCAACCGTGCAGGGATAGTTGGTTTTTGCAGGGGGCACCTCTAAGGTGACCCCTGGCTACATTTTATAATAAATCCAGTTCCAGCACCAGTTTAGATTTATCATGTTGTTTGATACCAAATAACCCAGGGTTCAGAGTAGCAATTATGTAGCTGGGAAACTCGTATTGACCAGTGTCCAGCACACATAATAAAATGTCTGCTCTGTTCACTCACTATGTCCCTGGTTTGGCAAGGATACAGTGGGGGCCTATTGCTCATGCAATTATGCCCTCACATATAGTATGGTGCGCCCTGCCTTAGGGCTGGAAGGCCTGCTAGAGGGGTGACTTACTCATTACATATGCAGTGTAGGGTGGACAGGGCACACATAGAGTGTGCCATATTGAGTTTGTATTTTAGGTTTGCACCAGGACACTTAGGGGGTCATTCCAATGTTGGCGGGTGGCGGAGGCCGCCCGCCAGAATTCCCCCCTCCGAAATACCGCGCCGCGGTCAAAAGACCGCAGCGGGTATTACAAGTTTTCCCCTGGGCTGGCGGGCGGTTGCTGAAAAACCGCCCGCCAGCCCAGGGGAAAACGACCTTCCCACGAGGATGCCGGCTCGTAATCGAGCCGGCGGAGTGGGAAGGTGCGACGGGTGCAGTGGCACCCGTCGCGTATTTCAGTGTCTGCAAGGCAGACACTGAAATACTTTGCGGGGCCCTCTTACGGGGCCCCTGCCGTGCCCATGTCATTGGCATGGGCACGGCAGGGGCCCCCAGGGGCCCCGCGACCCCCCCTACCGCCATCCTGTTCATGGCGGCTTTCCCGCCATGAACAGGATGGCGGTAGGGGGGGTCGGAATCCTCATGGCTGCGGAGCGCGCTCCGCAGCCATGGAGGATTCACACGAGCAGCGGAAAGTCGGCGGGAGGCCGCTGACTTTCCGCTTCTGACCGCGGCTGAACCGCCACGGTCAGAATGCTCGTTGGAGCACCGCCAGCCTGTTGGCGGTGCTCCCGTGGTCGGTGGTCGGCGGCCACCAGCCGCCAGGGTCAGAATGACCCTCTTAGCCTGCTTTGGCAGTGCTGGGTGCACCTAGATGCATAGCTCTTGAGGGTGGCACAATCAGCGCTGCTGCCCTCATGGGCTTACCCATAGTACCCCATGCCCTGGGTATCTAAGTACCTTTTACTAGGGACTTATAGTGTTAGCTAAAGGTGTATCCAATTACTTTTACCATGTTTTTGGAAAGGAACACTGGCACTGGGAACCTGGTTAGCAGGATCCCAGTGCACTCCAGTACAAGTTGCATTCAGAAACCAGGCAGAAAGTGGGGGTTACTGCAACAAGGAGCCAGTCTCTCACACGTATAAGCTAGGGCACAGTGAGGAATGGGAGAGGTCACTGGGCCCTTTAGAATAGCAGCTCAAAGACCCTTTGGACTGGCGAGCGGACTTGGGCGATGACAGTTGGACTGGACACCTTCCCAGACACTGGCATGCTTTTCCCTTCTACCACATCTCGGAGGAGGGTGCTTCATACTCAATGGCTGTGCAAAGAGCAGCTGAGGTCCTGGACCTTTAGCTGCCTTCGGTGGCAGTCGGGACTAACCTCCTGACATAGGTGCTTCAACCTGGAGCTTCATCCTCTGAACTCCTACTCCCCTTCAGTGAAGTCCTACAGATGTCCTAGTGGGTACCTGGTCTAAACCCAGCACAGGGGCTTCTGTGAACAGGACAATTGCCTGTGCCATCGTCCTGCTCCGGCAACCCGAGTTTCCTCATGTGACACCACACCCCTAGGAGCTTGGTTATCCAAGCCTCCACTTCCCAGGGCTTGTTACCTTCTGCACCCCAGGATAGGGAATCCAAGAGGCTGGTCGCACTTAGGAAGATGATGTTTTCTTCTGCCAGCATGGCAGACACTGCATGTCTTTTGGGCAATTTCTCCCACACCCTGTGGCATACATTTCCGCAACTGCTGCCAGATGTCCCGGAGGAGCCCGGGCTGTACTCTCCCAAGTAGTTGCTGATAGGAAACATGCAGCAAAGTTCACGATCCAACTTGAAGTGGATACGACCGACTCATTGGGCAGAGCAGTTGCATCAACAGTGGTTCCTAGGCCCCACGGTTGAGGATGTCTGGCTTTTTAGGGGATGTCAATCTTATGGGCATGCCCTTTGTTGGCACCCGTCTCTTCAGAGAGAAAGCTGACTTGACGCTTGAGCGCTTAAAGGATTCTCCTGCTACAGCCAGGTCCTTGGGCTTTGTGACTGCCCCTTGTCCCCCTTAGTCTTCTTTTTGCCCCTTTTGTGGCTATGGAAGGGGTACCCTACCATGTCCATTCCTGTCCAGGCACCGTGCTGCACATGCTGCCCAGCCTCTGTCTGGCCGGGGATGTGGGATCCACCAGACTCATGGATCTGGAAGCCAACAGTCTGGGCCAGTTCATTGCCTTTCCCCTCTGCAGCCGACTCCAAACCTTCCTAGTCTAACTCATCCCCACCAGGGACCAGTCGGAGGCAGGATATGCCATCACCTGCTCCGCTGAAAATCCATTACGTCAGGCAGGTGGGTTTTGCAGATAGTCTGAAGGGACTACTCCCTCCCCTTCGATACTACCCCTCCATCCATGCCACCATCCCTGCCACCATCCCATGATCAATTAACAGAGGGTCACCAGATACTTCTTTGGGAGGAACTTACGACACTCTTAGCCGAGGGAGCCATAGAAAGGTGTCCCATGCCAGAAATAGGCTGTGGTTGCCTTGCCCACTACGCTCTGGTACACAAAAAGGACAAGGCCTCTTCTTTATCCTAGACCTTCTGTCCTTCAATCTGTTCGTCAGGAGGGAGAATTTCAAAATGCTTACTCTGACTCAGGTTTTATCTGCTCTGGACCCATGAAACTGGATAGTAGCGTTGGACTGCCGGACTCTTATTTCCATGTTCTTGTCCTGCCTGCCCATAGGTGTTACTTGTGGTTCTAGGTAGACCACAAGCACTTTCAGTTCACCGTGCTTCCCTTTCACCTTACCAGTGCCCCTCGGGTGTTCACCAAGGTGATGGCGGTGGTCACAGCTCATCTGTGCAGGTCAGGAGTTTCAGTCTTCTCCTGCCTCGACGACTGGCTGTTGAAGGCAGGCTCTCCCCAGGCTGTTGTCTCCCATCTCCAGACTATGGAGGACCTCCTGCATTCACTGGGGTTCACTATAAACATGCCAAAGTCACACCTGACTACCTCTCAGATGCTCCCTTTCATCAGAGCTGTTCTGGGCACAGTGTAGTTTAGTGTTTATCCTCCAGAGTGATGAGTCCAGGATATTCAGGCTATGATACAGATGTTTCAGCCTCCATGCTGGATTTCAGTGAGAATGACTCTGAAGCTGCTGGAACTCATGGCCTCCTGCATCCTGTTGGTAAATATTGTCAGGTGGCATATGCAGGTGCTGCAGTGAGACCTGAAGTTCCATGTGGTGGAGCATCAGGGGAATCTCTCCTATATAGTCCACATCTCAGAGGGGACTGCGTGAAATCTGCAGTGGTGGTTACCGAAACACAGTTGAGTCAGAGGGAGAGCCCTCTTCCTTCTCCAACCAGAGCTGACAGTAGTGATAGATGTGTCACCCCTGGGCTGGGGTGGCCTTCTGGGAGAGGCAGAGATCAGAGGCATCTGGTCCCTGGAGGAATCCAGACTCCACATAAACCTGTTGGAGCTTCGGGCAATTAGGCTAGCATTGAAAGCATTTCTTCCTTCTCTCAAGGGGAAGGTAGTGCAGGTGTTCTAGGACAACGCCACTGCCATGTAGTACTGCAACAAGCAGGGTAGGATGGGGTTGCTGACCCTTTGTGAGGAGGCTCTGTGCCTCTGGACATGGCTAGAACAGCAGGGCATATCCCTGGTGGTTGAACATCTGGTGGACTCTCTGAACGCCAGAGCGGACAAACTCAGCCGACAATGCTAAGTCAATCACGAATGGCATCTCCATCCAGAGGTGGCACAAGGTCCCTTTCAGCAGTGGGGACAGCCTTGGTTAGATTTGTTTGTCTCTGCAGAGAACGTGCAAATACAGCAGTATTGTACGTTGGAGTTTCCAAGGTGGCAATTGGTCAGTGACTCTTTTTGTTTTGAGTGGAGCTCAGGCCTCCAGGATGGCTTTACCTCCATACAACTTCTGACCAGGGTTCTCAAAAAGATCAAGAACAACCAGGACCAAGTAATCCTTGTGGCTCCGGACTGGGCACGAAGAGTCTGGTATCCCAAGCTACTGAGCATAGCCATCGATACTCTGATCAGACTGCCTCTTTGGGAGGATCTTCTCTCGCAGCAGCTGCACACGGTTCTCCACCCGAACATGTTAAGTCTCCGGCTTCTTGTGTGGAGATTGAGCGGCAACAGTTGACAGCTTTTGGCCTTCCACCTGAAGTCTTTGATGTTATCTTGGCAGCTAGACGTCCCTCCACCAAAATGGTACACGCCTGTCATGGGAAGAAATTTGCGTCATGGTGCACAGACAAGTCTGTTGACCCTCGCTCTGAGGTTCTGTTGTTTATGCTTTCTCTGGCACAGCAGAGCTCAACTACGGGCACTCTCAAAGGTTATCTATCTGCCATTTCTGCTTTTTTGCAGTTGCCTGATCAACTTTCCTTATTTAAGTCTCCTATTGTGGATAGCTTCCTTAAAGGCCTTACTCATGTTTTCTCCATCCCTATTCATTATGCCCCAATGGGATTTGAATTTGGTTCTGACATTCCTAGTGTGCGCTCCTTTTGAGCCTTTCCTCAATTGTCCTTTCAGGCTTCTCAGATTGAAAACAACCTTCCTTGTGGCCATTACATCTGCCCGCAGGGTGAGTGAGCTGCAGGCATTATCATCTAAGCCGCCTTACCATTCCATCTATCCTGACAAAGTAGTGCTTCTCCCTAGGGCTTTCTTTTTAGCCAAAAGTGGTCACGCTGTTTCATGTAGGCCAATCCATCACTTTGCCTAGTTTTTATGCACCCCTGCATCCTAAGGAAGAGGAATGACTCCGCCGCCTGGACCAAAAAAGAGCATTGGCGTTCTACATTGATCGTACAAAATAGTTCCGGGTGGATGTTCAATTCTTTGTTGGCTATGTGAGTACAAAAAAAGGTCGAGCAGTGCAGAAGCAGACCATCTCTCAATGGGTTGTACTCTGAATTAAAAACGACTATGCGCTGGCCAGGAAACAAGCCCATGAAGGTTTGCATGCTCATTCTACTAGAGCAATGGTGGCAACCACTGTGCTAGCATGTGGAGATCCAGTCCTTGTTATCTGTCAGGCGGGGTCCTGGGCATCCTTGCACACATTCATCAAACAGTACAGCCTTTACAGTCAGGTCCATGGGGATGGGTACTTTGCCTGGTCGGTCCTGCAGGATTTGGTAGTTTGATCTTGGTTCGCAGACCCATCTTCGGGGATGGTATAGCTTGGGTATCTATTAAAAAGGTAAGGAATATGCAACTAGAAGTCTCTATTAGAAGAACAAGTTACTTACCTTCGGTAATGTCTTATCTGGTTGAGACATATTACAGTGGCAGATTCCTTACCAACCCACCCACCTTCCCCGCTCTGCGACCTGATTTCTATGGACAGGGACTCCCTTTCAGGACCCTAGTTTTGACGCACCAGTGGTCATTGTTTTTTATGGAACTGCGCTTCTGTCATGAGAAGCAGTAAAAAGACATTTATGTCAGTGCACCGGGGTGGTGCCAGAATAGGGCCTATGATGTCATATCCGGCACGGACGACGACATTTGCAGAACCTATCTATGCCACCTAACAGTATGCAGGAGTACTGCTCGAGAAGAATCTCTGGATCCAGTGTGACGCATGGGGGGAAATTCAAAAGGTAAGGAATCTCTAACTAGAATATGTCCCTACTAGATAAGACGTTATCAAAGGTAAGTAACTTGTTCTTTAGTACCAAACTTTTTAGATTTGTTTACAAATGTGCCCATTCTTCTGAATAATAAATTCTTCAGCACATCATTCATTAGGTTGGTGTGACCCAATAAACAGCACCAAATCTATTGGGAAACCTTGACGTTCCCTTAGCATGGGTGCAAATTTGAAGTCCTAGGTTTAGAAACATTTTACCTTGCTGTACAGAGTCCCTTTGCTAGACACTGGTACCATCAGGATAACATACTTCCCTATTTCATACCAGAAAGAGAACAAACAATTCCACCCTAGAAGCTCTGCTACCAGGAGGATTGCTGAGACCACTAAAGGAAGTAATCACAGTGGCTACCACATGCTAGGTATACAAACCCATTTGTAATAAAGCTGGACGTTTCTCTGTTTACCAGCATTTCCATCAAACCAAAATCCTAGCCTCCCACTCATTAAAGAGCACACAGTGGTGCAATCTGTGCGCAAAGCCTATTTGACAACAATGTGACATCATTATATTGTGGAAAATTCCTCACAGTTGACCAATATAAGACTTGGTCTGACCTTAACTTGATAGGCATATTCACGTGTTTCCGACTGAGAAATACTATCTCAGAGGTGACCCTGGGCTTCTGTGAAGAACTAGAGGACTTCAAGCCACTGCCTCGTTTAATCATAGCTGCAGACTTTTAAGAGATGGGTTTCCAAAATTATGTACCATGTTCACTGAGGGAAAGGGAGGGTAATCTCAGTCGCAGCAGGGTGGTCTCGGAGATGGACATCAGTGAAGGTCTAAATGATGAAAGATGGAAATATCGTTGCATGAAAACAAAGGCAGTCTCCCTACATTTCAGCCAAAAACGACTTCATTTTAATTTGCTGCATCAAGCATATCGCCCCCCCCCCCCCCCCGGAAAAAAAACACTGAATAGGAACTTCTTAATCCCACATTTGTCCCAGATGCCAAGTAGTCCCTGTAGGTTTTATTAACATGGACTGGTATTGTGAAACGCCTCACCCCCCAATATTTGATTTTTGGTGCAAGGTCATATAGATTATAGGTCACATGATTACCTGTCAGATATAGCCAGAGCCATTACCGCTCCCTGTGAATATGTAATACAGAATCCACAATTTGAAGAAATTAAATCCAACTATGGGGTTCCTGAATAGAAGAGATGGATATACATTCATATTAAACACTGCGTAACCCCACCCCACAGTATAACCCGTGCCAGCAGGCCTCTTACCACTTTCGAGAAATGATTAATTACCAAGGCTGATGATAAACTAATGCACTCCAGCATCTATACATTATTGACCCGGGCTCCTGACTCCACCAATTCACCAGCTCAAAAATCCTGGGAAGCAGAGCTAGAACATTCCATCACTCAAAAGGATTGGACCTGCGCTTAGTCCTCCAGCACAGCAGGAAGATAGGCGATGCTCACAATAATTCATTTTTGGTACTGTTCCCACTCTAGATATCAAAATGATACTCCGGATCTTCTGAGGGATGTTGGCGTAATTGTGAGAGCCCAGGCACTTTACTCCCCTTCTCTGGCGATATCCCAAACTCAAACATTACTGGGATGACGTGTTGAGCAGTGGCATAACAAAGGCCCCTATGGTGCAGGGGTCCCCGAGCTGCAGGGGGCCCTCTAAGCACAGTACGCTGTGCCCGGGCAGCAGGCCCCTGACTAGGGCCAAGGTGGAGGGGCACCATCCAGGTACTTTACAGGAGGACCCCCTCAAGTTTCTTTACGCCACTGGTGTTAAGAGAAATAAATTACATTTTTGACACCGAAATTCCACGATTCCCGAGTTATGTTCTACTAGGGCTCCTGAATAAACTGACTTTCCTTTTGCGTTCTTATAAAGAGAAAGATAGCAATTGCATTAGCTCTGTGTGCGGCCTAGCAAGTCCTCACGTCCAAGTGGGGTACAGACACAACTCCAGAACCCTTAGAGTTGTCGCACATATTCTGGCACCTTCGAGGGATGGAGAAACTTGCTGCAGCGTTGGAGAACAAACCACAGTATTTGACAAAATGTGGGCACCTAGCTTAACATTCCTAGCAAAGAATTCATATGCCCTAATTATATGTGAGTGCTGCGACTCACCACAAGCGCGGTCACAACCTAACCTCTAAATTATGTTTTCTGTGGCGAACAACAAGATCTATCATACTGAGGCCAGTTGTATAGACCGCCTTCAGAGGGTGGGCTAATTACTGTTCCTGTGGTGCGGATTCCTATTGATCCTAATGTCCATTGTATGTCCCGCCCCCCCCCCCCCCCCCCCCCCACCTCCTATCCAGTTTTCCTTACCCACGAATATCACTTACCTTTCCTACTCCGCGCTGAATTTGCCTCACCTGTCGATTGATGAGGTGAGTGTATGTTTCCTTGGCGAAATAAATAGATTTGCAGCATAAAACAGATCCAACACAGTTATAAGATTTACAGTGATTGCTTTACTGTTAGCTAAACGTAGAATATCCATTAATTGGTATAGAGCAGTAGTACTCAAAATACGGCCTGCGATCAGCTAGCGGCCCTGCAGACATTTCCGTGTGGCCTACAAATCTTAACCCATGCCCCCTGGTTGCACCAGAGAAAGCTGATCGAGGTCTGTGGTTTTTGGCTAAATCTCCTAGCCAAGCAACGCCGTTCGGGGATTCTGGCATTTATTGCTACGGGGCTACCCTGCTCATGGAACAAGCCGATATGACAGTAGTTCACCTTGTACGTTCAGCAAGGCAACCTTGCTCATAAATTAAAGCTTATTTTAAAGGACAGTGACTGGAGTTGCCTACAAAAGTAACTGTGGGAACTGTAATTGTTAGTACAGTGGGGCAGGGTCAATGAGTGTGGAAAGGGGGTCAGGCAGGTAGTAAAAATGTAACAAAATATTCTGTGACTATTTTGTTGGTCTTATAATTTACAGGTAGCTGAATATATTCTGTAATGCAAACACTTAAAATAAAAAAATAAATGCAAGTTAGACTAATCAGATGTCCTTGAGTGCAACATGGGGGCTAGTAAGTTAAATCCCGGTTGGTGCAGTGGGGAAATGTGGTGCATATTTATGATGATTTGAGGTCCTATCCTGTGGCTGTAATGCAGGTCTTTAGTTTAGCAATTTGCAAAACACGGTAGAACGTATCGATTCCAACAATATAAGATAAGATGCTGCAAAATATGCCAAGAATTTGAAAGAAAGCATTTTCTGGTAATCCTTGTAAAAGGTGTGTTTTTCTTTTCCGTTCCCGTAATCCCCCATCCACCCTGTCTTCTGGGGAAAGTCACAGTATCAATGCGGCCGCCAGGCACACAACAGACCGTACTTTTAGGTCCCTGAGAGGTTTGTGAGTACCCATGGTATAGAGGAACATCCTCCAAAATTGATTTTTGGTTAAAAGACATGGCCACGTGTTATGGCAGAATTGAGACAAATGGGATCCCGCACCACCCCACCTTCGGACCCAAAGACACCTGTGGCCTACTCAGCTCTTATCTGGCGGAACAGGAGATTGGGGACAGCGTCCATAAGGGGCAACATGTAGATGGTACCCTAGACCCTAATGGTGATGAAATTCATCACCAGACATTCACAAATTTCAGATGCACTCCTTATACATTGTAGAATCAACATAAGGGGAACATGCAAGGTGGGGACTGCAGATGTACAAAGAAAACGGTAATATGTATTATGCAATGTGTACATATACATTTTCAGAATGGAGCAGGAGAAAAGAAAGACACGAGTTGTCCTAGAAACATAGAGCTAAATGTGATGGCTAATGGTGTTTTTTTCACTGACAACTGTTTGGGTGTCCAGAGTTTTGAAAGCGCTATCTTGCTCCCACTGTATCTACGAGTTGGTCACTATCTTCTTGCAAGGTGCCTCAATACTATCAAAGAGAAGCCATACCACTGCTTCCTAACCTCAGGAAAATCCCAAATCAAGACAAAACAATTCTTGTGAGCACACTTTAAAAGCAGTTAGACACGCCTGAGAAGCTTCTTCATTTTGATTTTTTTTATTTCTTCCAGAAACTTCCTCTACCCAAAACAAGTTTTGTCAGGTCTCTTAGCCGTGACTTCTTCAGGGATCAGATTATGTTGTGTCTTCAAAATTTGTGTTTTGTTTCATACAACTAATTTGTATGGTGCACTGTACTCCATGGTATCACTTGAGGAGACAAGGTCCACATTTGGTGTGAAAACGTGGATACTTGCTTGAGGTCAAATTTACTAGCTCACTGTATAGCAAAAGAGTCTATCATACTTGTGACTGCATTCAGCAAAGTTA
The DNA here is from genome assembly GCF_031143425.1 of Pleurodeles waltl. Taxonomy (NCBI): domain Eukaryota; kingdom Metazoa; phylum Chordata; class Amphibia; order Caudata; family Salamandridae; genus Pleurodeles; species Pleurodeles waltl. Next base: position 295,313,611 of record NC_090443.1, on the reverse strand, counting down.
TACAAGACTCATATAACTTGTTACGCTATTTGGATGCGTGCACAAAGTGGCTCGATGTAAGGTGTTGAGCTGACCTCACGCACTGAAGTTGTTTGAAACATGTTTGCTAGAGAAAGTACACAGACGAAAAATAAAATACATCGAAACAAACCAACTTCTCAGACATTTGTTGCTGTGTTTAAAGCATGCTCACAGAATTGTTTTGTATTGTTTTTATACAAGTTGTCCTTACGCAGGGTATTTGTTGATTCCAGGCTGGGAATATTAGATACCACTATACCACATAATTATATGTAAGAAAGAAAGAAGGAGGTCATACAGGAAATGCCTCTGGGAGGCCAAAAAAGACAGTAGGAAGGACAATGTTTAAACCTGTATGCACTAGTGGGAGGGCTAATCAGTAAAGGTTCTGGCATTTTGTTAATAACCTACAAGCAAACGTGTATAAAATGAGTAACTGTATATAACATGAAACACGAGTGGAGAACCTAAGAAATGTATAAAAATTAAAAGTAACGACCTCAGCAGACATAATGCCTTCCCTTGAGATAACCGCGACACTGATCCAAACAGAGCACATTATCACAAAATCCGTCAAAAAAGCTCTTAGGTTAATATATGAAAGTGTGGCTCCAGGCCCAAGTGGCCTGGTAGGCTTCATGTTTAAATTTGATATTGGCTTTTGGTCAAAATACCTAACTCCTTTGTATCAAGCCACTTAAATGTTTGCCAACGTCCCGACTCATAGCTCTGGTCAATATCGCATCCCATACACTAAAAGGGGACTCAAAAGTTCCAATCAATTATCTTTTGATAGCTTTACTGGACATCAAAGCCAAAGCCTATGCAAGAATTCCGGCAACAGAACTTGAAGATTGGGCAGAAAAAGTAAATGTAACACTGTACTATCACACAGGGTTCAGGCAAAGTGCCTCGACCATAGACAATGTAGTTGCATTCTCATATCTTGCCGATAAATCGAACAGCTACTCCCGGCCTCCAATCCTCACATGCTGCAAAACAAAGCTTTTGACGAAGTGAATCGACACGCGTTTTGGAAAGATTCTGGCAAGTTGGGGCATCCCTCTTCCCCTACTTAAACCAATGATTTCACTTTATTCCGACACATGGGCCAGAGTCAAACTCAGCCAAGGGGACAGAAAGAAGTTACTCAAACAGGGGCATCAAACAAGGCTGCTTATTGGCCCTGCTATTATTTAACCTGTATACCACCGACCTAGGGATTGCAATCACAAAGGCCAAATCTCCCCCTCCCACAAGGATCGGCTCATACAAAATTCATATACTACATTACGCAGACGACTTAGTCATCCTGGACCAAACAACAATTGGCCTAAAGTGACTGCTAGATAAATTGCACAATTATAATCACAGTAATATGTTGGTGGCAAACACAAGTAAAACCAATGTCATGGTCTTAGCGAAACTCAAAGAGAAATCAAAGAAAGTTTGGAAACTGAGCCCAGCAAGAGTAGAATATACGAAAACATACAACTACCTGGGTGCTTGGTTAGCTGATAATAGTGACATTTGTACACATTTAAGATCTATGGGGAAATAGCACAAACCTTAATATTCACTTTATGTAAACTAAACATAAAATTATACAGCCCTTCGGCAGAGACCATTATAAAGGTAATCAAGGCCAAATTAATACCAACAATTTTGTATGGTCAGCAAGCCTTTCCGTCAAAAGTGGACTGCATGTTGGATAAACTACAGTTTCTTACAAGAGAATATGTTAGCCTCCCCGCTATATCCACCAGCTCAGATTCAGCTGGAATTTGAATCTGATAGTCCACGCCAAGGCAGAATCACTAAAGGCAGTACTGCAGGTCTTCTTTAATGGATCAGCCCATGACATTACCCGATGATTAAACCAGGTGCATTCTGATCCAGCCCTTGACTTAGACATACTAAGAGCTGGCAGTCTACCGTCCTCTGCACTTAAATAATTAATAAAAAGTTGATAGCAAAATCATGGGAAGCAGATGATCAAACCTTTTAGCAACAGGAATAGTTCAAACTCATCCGTTCCTCTTATGCAACTCCATGTTTACAATACTACCTGAAAGAATCATTAGGTGGAGTATGCAGGAGAAATGTTCTCGTCGCTAGATTCTGGATCTCCCACTCAAAGATTTTCAACCGCAGTGGAGGAACAAATCCATTGTCACTTAAAAGTGTAGATTTTGTAGCAGCAAGAAAGAATCCTTCACTCATCTACTTCACTGCTGCCCAAAATTTGGGACCGCTCACCAAACTCTTTTGAAACCTCTGGTTATATTGTATGGATGACACACTTGTAAGGAAGCTCTATCCCTCTTGTTTTAACTACGTTGCCATCATAATCCTAGTTTGCTACAGGACATTTTTTTGACATAATTTTAAATTCACTTTAGCCCAAGTGCGATTTAACCTAAGGCTGTTCCCTGTAAGAACTCAGGAGACCGCTAAATTGCTTCAGTACACTTACAGAAATAAGGGTCACAGACTTAATGTATGAGAAAATAAGTGTCATCCACAGCTTAGTTCTTTTTTTTTGTTGCCTTTTGAACTTCATAATAGGCCACTTCACATCAAATCAAATCAAATCAAATCATTAACATTTATAAAGCGCGCTACTCACCCGTGCGGGTCTCAAGGCGCTAGGGGAAAAAGGGGGGTTATCGCTGTTCGAACAGCCAGGTCTTTAGGAGTCTCCGGAAAGTGGAGTGGTCCTGGGTGGTCCTGAGGCTGGTGGGGAGGGAGTTCCAGGTCTTGGCCGCCAGGAAGGAGAAAGATCTCCCACCCGCCGTGGAGCGGCGGATGCGAGGGACAGCAGCGAGTGCGAGGCCAGAGGAGCGGAGGAGGCGGGTGGGGACGTAGAAGCTGAGGCGTCTGTTGAGGTATTCCGGTCCCTTGTCGTAGAGGGCTTTGTGTGCGTGGGTGAGAAGTCGGAAGGTGATCCTTTTGCTGACAGGGAGCCAATGCAGGTGTCTCAGGTGTGCGGAGATGTGGCTGCTGTGGGGTATGTCGAAGATGAGGCGGGCCGAGGCGTTTTGAATGCGTTGCAGGCGATTTTGGAGTTTGGCTGTGGTCCCGGCGTAGAGGGTGTTGCCGTAGTCCAGGCGGCTCGTGACGAGGGCGTGGGTCACGGTTTTTCTGGTGTCGGCAGGGATCCAGCGGAAGATCTTGCGGAGCATGCAGAGGGTGAGGAAGCAGGCGGAGGACACGGCGTTGACTTGCTTGGGCATGGTGAGAAGAGGGTCCAAGATGAAGCCGAGGTTGCGGGCGTGGTCTGTGGGGGTCGGTGCGGTGCCGAGGGCCGTGGGCCACCAGGAGTTGTCCCAGGCGGACGGGGTGTTGCCGAGGATGAGGACTTCCGTTTTTTCAGAGTTCAGCTTTAGGCGGCTGAGCCTCATCCAATCTGCGACGTCCTTCATACCCTCTTGTAGGTTGGTCTTGGCGCTGGCGGGGTCCTTGGTGAGGGAGAGTATAAGTTGGGTGTCGTCGGCGTAGGAGGTGATGATGATGTCGTGCTTGCGTACGATGTTGGCGAGGGGGCTCATGTAGACATTGAAGAGTGTCGGGCTGAGTGATGAGCCTTGGGGTACACATCTGCACCCTAAACCAGCATTAGACTGTGCACAATGAATCCAGCCTCAAGCCAGCGGGACCTTACACAGAACGAGAAAGTAATTTGGAATGGGGTCTCTGGAGGTGGTGGGTGGATCCAAAGGCTGAAGTGCATTGTGTGTAATTCACCTGAGGACATATTAAATGATATAGTACAGCTTAAATTTTTAACTTGGATAACATGTTCATTTTGTTTTATGTACTGGGGTTTTACCAGTGTGTGTACTTGTACAGATTGTAATCATATACAATCAATTTTACAAAGTACAATGTATGTACTGGTAGGCAGAAACATAATATGTATGGCCACTGAGGGTTCTCCCTGTTAAATCATCTAACCCTGAGAGGTGTGCTCTTAGGTCAGGGTCACCAATGTGTACCCCTCATTCAGAGAGTGGCCATGGCCCCCCACAGCTAACTTCGAGAGACTGGTGGTGTCAGAAGCATGATCAATAGTGAACTTGCCCAGAACAGGCTCCTTGCTTGTGTTCCCTGCAAGTGCTGATCATGTAGTGCCCGTGCCCCTGTGATTGGTAGAGTACCTCAAAATTCAAACACTGATGTTTGTCCAGCTCTACCCATCAGCACTGGCAGCCATTTCAACAAGCAGAGTCTTGCACAATGTTCTCAACTTCCAAAGCAAAACTGCATGCAAGTGTAGCAGAGAAGGCCTCTTTTCCAGAGGTAGCAGTCTACTATCGACTATCTTCCTTTCAAGCTGTGGGTAAGCTTGGACCCAAGACTGGAGAAAGCACAGCTGCTACCGTCCTATGACCAAAAGACTGCTGCTTGTTGAAGAAGACACTGGACCGCGCCTTTTATAAGTTCTTGCCTGCCTTTGAGATCTAGTGGCAAGTGGCACGGAGAAGGCTGTTAGGAACAAGCAGGAGACAGCTGCACGATTTAATCGAATCACCATCATCGTCATTGGTCGGGGCCCAAGGAAAGATCCATTGCCTTGTGCTACTATTGAGAGTGAGCTTCCTTTGTCCACAACCTTGCCCACACTACAGGAAAGCTTTTGTGTGCCTTCTAGTTTTATCACGTTGGCCTTGAAGACTATCTTATTTTCAATCCCTGGCCTGGGAAGACAAATAATTAGATGGAGAATAATGCCATAAATATTGATAGCACGTCTCTAGCTTGTGTGGGTTCAAAGCTATTCACATTTGAGACCCCATTCTTTGTATGTGTCTCCTCATTGCTACATCGGTGGCCGGTGCCCATACCTCAAAAACCTGTGGGCATTGCTAACACTGTTACAATTCCAGCTGTGACTGACCTTTCTCAAAATATGGGGCTTTCAACAGTTTAGTGGCATGGTGCAGAACATCTAGTGTATGGGCAACAGAAAGAACTATTTTCTTTGAACAAATGACCAGTGGTTTCTAAATTCCAGTGGACTCTGTTCAAACAACAGATTCTGTACCTTCGATCGTAAGGAGTGTCTGTGTGCTTGCCAAGGACAGATGTGAGCACATTGTACTTTTTGAAGATGGTTCACAGGTAGTAATTTGGGTCCAGAAAGGGTCTGTGGCAGATGCACTGAAACCTCATAAAATGTATTTACCAGCAACCAATATCACTGCTGTGAAAACAGAAATATACACTTGACTTTAAATTATATCAAGGTGAACTTTTACCCAATCTATGAGTATTTTTACGAGACAGTGATTTAGCCACTCCTGCCCCTTTTCAATCACTGAGCACCTCAGTCTGGATCTTGAGACCACAGACAGTTATGCCTTTAAAGAATATTTTTTGATGACTGTGAATTTGTGGGGTTCCTGGTTTTCCCAGTCCTTTCACTGAGGACCCAGACTGCCCTGAGACCAGAGGCTTAGTGTTCATGAACACTGTTCATTCAATGACACTGTCCATAGACTCCAACATCATAGATCTTCGCTCATTAGCTCTACAGTAGTGTTTGGGGCGATGCCTCTGGCTAGGAAGGAACTGATCCACCTGATCTACATCACCTTCTTGAAGAAGACCTAGACTGTTTTTCTTTTTGTTTTTTCACTTGGGTCTACTAGTACTGTGGCCCCAGGGCATCAGTTGTGATCCAGTCTGATTGTTACAGCTGGAGTCAAGTAACCTCTTACAGCTCTGGAATCCTAGTAACTAGGGTCCATAATTTCTTACCGTTAAAAAGCCACCTGTCAGCATTTCAAATCCTCGTCAAGCTTCTGAAATCCTCTCAGGCACATTTGTTCAGTTTGGATCGAGAAAAGGAAGGAATTTGAAAGATGAGTGGCAATGCTAAAACATGTGAATTGGTGTGTCTGCCTTCTCCATTTGAAAGTCTGGTCATTCTGAACAAGAATGACATTACAAATAGTGGTGTTCTATGTGAAAACGGGCACTTGTAATCAGCAACTTTTTATGTTGACGGTTTGTTTCTTCTTGGCACAATATTCCAAGCTATCTCCATGCAGCCCATATACTAAAGTAAGATGATTTCTATTTTTTTTCCAAGCAGTGACAGTCAATGTGCTTCATTACCTTTTACTGTGCATGCATTTTATATTCTCTCTTACTTGTGCAGATGGGCCAGTTCTATTACTCAGCCAAAGCTTTTGACGTGTTGGAGAGGTTGGACCCCAGCCCTGAATATTGGGAGGGCAAGAGAGGTGCCTGTGTCGGCATCTTCCAAATGATCCTCGCAGGCAGAGAGCCTAAGTGAGTACTATGAATAAACAATATAGTAATTTCCAGCCCTGTTGACAGCCATCACATTTTCTGGGGTATGTCACCTTCCACATTCATGCCAATTGGTTCTCATTTATGTGAATAAAGTAAAAATTAAAAAAGGTTCAAGAGTTTGAGTTGGGCACTTGTAGGTACTCAACACTGTGTTTTCATACTGAAGGTTTTTGTCCACAAGCTTGTCTGTTTGAAAGGTGTGAGAGCTGCACCTGTACTTTTTATAACCTGCTGGTAATTCATATTGATAACAAAAACTCTTTCTGGCTAAGTTAGTGAAATTCAAGTTCTGCTGACTTGAGCAAGGTAAATGTTTTCTACATAGTAGGTGGGTTTTTGAATCAATGTGCCCCTTTTTGATGAAATTGTTTACATTTTACAACAAAGAAACATTCTTTGAAAATCCAAGAAAATCAAGAACCCACTTTAAAGATATCGAGGTTATTATAGTGTCTCAGTTCATATTCAAGAAATGATGCATCAGATTTGCAGGTTCAGTTTTGGTGCATTTATTAATTTCATACATTGAAGATTTCTTGGGGGATACAAGAAGAGACAGCCAACACGTGTTTCGCCCCCTTGTGGTGGGTTCACCTGGGGCTTTTTCAAGGCTGCAGGTAACAAACAGAAATCAACTTAGGGTAATAATACTATTGAGATTGATAGATTGAAATGTAAGTGAGGAAGCTAAAAAGGTGCCACCCATTAATTCAAAGTGGTGAATCTACAAAAGAAAAAGTATATTAGATGGTGATCCTATCCAAGTGGTAGTCCCATAGCCTGAATTGAGTATTCTCCATTCTATCATAGTATCAGACATTGATGTTATTGGGAGTGACTTAAGCCTCACAGTATCTTCCTCCCACAGGCCATTTCATCTTTTTATATGTTATCTGACAGACAGGGGGTGTGCTTCAAGACCTCATCATCACATAAAACACCAATGTGATAGTCACTTTAATCTTTCAGTGCCAGCGCACCAACTTTACTATTAGTGCTCATTATAATTTTACCTTTTATTTTGACTACTGCCACAACCTCAATGAGCATGAATCTTGGATATCAACTGTCACGAATATTTATTTCTAATCCTTTTCACCGCTTTGGGCTAGGCTACGGGACTACCACTTAGATATGATCACCATCTAATATCTTTTTTCTTTTCATAGATTCACCACTTTGTATTAATGGGTGGCACCTTTTTAGCTTTCTCACTTACATTTCAATCTCTCAATCTCGATAGTATTATTACCCTAAGTTGATTTCTGTTCGTTACCTGCAGCCTTGAAAAAGCCCCAGGTGAACCCACCACAAGGGGGCGAAACACGTGTCGGCTGTCTTTTCTTGTATCCCCCAAGAAATCTTCAATGCACAAAATTAATAAATGCACCAAAACTGAACCTGCGAATCTGATGCATCATTTCTTGAATATGAACTGAGACACTATAATAACCTCAATATCTTTAAAGTGGGTTCTCGAATTTCTTGGATTTTCATTTTGGACTTGGGGTAAACTGGTCCATACCCCTATTGATTACCCACTGCCTAACAGCTAAACTGGGCATTTTCGAGAAAGGGAGAGATGGACCATTGGCTATCTATATCTGAAAGATACATTCTTTGCCTACTTTTTTCTTCAAACTCCTTGCAGGTCTAGCAATTCTGTATAAACGTGCCATCAAGTACTACATGCGTCCAGGAACACAAAGCAATTTGTTATGACACTTATGAATCTGCAAATGCAGAGTACGAATAACCTTGTACATTAAATTAGGGTGTCAGCTGACAAATCTCCAATGCTGGGTATTCCAAAAGCTAATTCAGCAAGAGATGAGACCTCTCTGCAGTATCACTGGGCAACATTCCTTTGTAGAAATGTGTGAAGTGGTTAGAGGTCACGAAAGTCTTTCACAGGTTACTGTCTGGCTTTGTCATTCAGATTAGAAAGTGAACCTAAAAATCTAGCCAAGGGCCTCTTCCATATCTTGACAAAAGTCCTGCTTGAACTCCACTCAAGATATAACCTGCAGGCAGGATCCCTCCCTTCCTGTTACCTTGGTTTTCCAGATGGATATTCTCTGTTAGAGGGAGGTACCCTTTTTTGATCCAGATTTTCTCCCATTCTGAGGCAGTCTCTTATCATTTGGACATATCTACCAGTCACTGTTGTCCTACTGTCTTCATGTCTGTCTCTATACTGCCTCGTGTCTCCTCATCTGCATGTTTCCTGGTTTATTGTCTCAGCTGCTTACTGTGCACCATCACTGTAAAGAGCATGTCATGGCTGAAGTCATATATTGTGTTTACTGACATTCATTTCCCTGGTTGTGTCTCGACAGGGAGACCTTACGAGAAGTGCTGCATCTTCTCAGAAGCACAGGCAGCACCCAAGTGGAGTACATTGTGCGTATTCTGAAGAAGTGGGGCAAGGAGAACCGTGTTCCTGTTTGAGGTGAAGATTGCCAGACTCTGCAGGGATGACCAACTGCTGCTCTGTATGTCCTGTGGGAACCAGAAATGTTGCCTGCGCTGGAACCTGACTCTTCTATCAAGCCATGCCTAAGTGCCTTCTAACGAGACTTTCAGTGCTGCACTGTTACTACTTTGAAACATTTCTAGTCATTGGACTCATCCAGTCTCAGACATCCTGACCAGTGATGGCCATCAGGCTCATCCAGCACAGCTCAAGAGTACCTGCACAATTAGCACTGTGTGGTAATTCATTAGGTACAGCTCTCCTGTTTGAACTTGTCTCCCCTCCACTCTTGCTCTACCTCCCTTCCTCTAGCTCACCCCACCCTGTATTTTTTAATGTTCTTGTCTCTCCCATTGCATGTATGTTTCTTTCCATTGCGCTATATCTCTTCCAAGCCCCCTCTTCCATTCTCCCGCTGATCATGGAGAGGAACAAGATGAAGAAGTGCATTCACACTGGGGGATCTGTGCAGGCACAGTATAAGGGCATGTGAGAAGATATCTGAGTACTCTACAGTACAAGGAAAGACATGTGACAAGGGAGCAGGTCAGTGCTGGGAAGAGTCAAATGAAATACTTATGCCTTGGGCAGACGTTGTGCAGAGAACGGTGCAAGGACAGACTTGTGCAGGGTTGTGATTGCAGGAAAAGGCATATGTTAAGGCATGTACCCAAGAATGACTATTTAAGAAGGCTTCACGCCACTTTTCCCCTTCATGATGGGAGGCAGCAGTACTGCATGATTTACAGAGCTCGGCTGTACCCTCTCCTTCTCGGTTAAGCATCTAGCTGTGGCTGGACTCACAATGTGCCCATTATATGTTCCTCAATTAATATACTCTTATAGGATCAGACTACTCGCAGTGTTACAAGCAACATAAGCTTTGTGCTCTGGGTGGCCTAAATGTTGAACCCTGTTGTGGTAATGTGTTTCCCTTTTCATAAATAAAGATTATTTATGCATCTACCAAGGCTATTATGTTTATAGGCAGATTGCTTCAAATTCTTCTGTGTGGAATCAGACCGTGACATAGGATAATTCATTATCTGATCTGTAACAGATTTCAGGCATATACCCCATCTTTGATGGATCCCAGGCATGTCCATGTCCAAACTCTATTAAGATGCTTAAATAGAGCAAAGTCTGGCAACGGGCATACTGCCAGAGATCGTAATGCAACTTAAGGTACAGGTTTGAATCTCTTTGTGGCAAACTGAGTCTTCGGTCACCCCTAAAGAAGATAAAATGAGAAGTCAGTTGGACAACAGCAGAGCTTGACTAATTTTTTTTAGTAGCATTAAATAGTTTCCCTTGAATAAATGAATATGAAAAAAGGAACTCAGTGCATATGGAGAGAAAGAAATGCTGGGGCCTCAAGGCAGATATAAAGGAGTGTCAATATATATAGCATCTTCTTTCCAACTGCGTTCAGTGTTCAGATACATCATAGCCAAATTGCTGGCACTGAACAGTACTACAAGTAGATAAGCCTGATTTTGGTGTATGTGTCTGGATGCCGACAGAAAACAATAGGTGCCACATTCAAGGTTTTACCTTAACATTGGGACATCCTCTTTGCCTCCCAAAATCTCTTTTGCTAGACTCCTTAACTGATATGAGTAGTTCCGTGAGTAAAGTTATTATACACAGAGCCTTTAAAAGCCACTCTTAAGCACCCCAACATAAAACAGCTAGCACTACTCACAAAATCCTTCTAATGGCACCTAACAATAGCTTCCTCACCTCTAGAATGTTCCCCAGGCTCCCAAATAGATCTAAATGTTTTCCATAACAGGGCTCCTGGAGCTCGCAAGGAGGCACCGTGCAACACTGCATTCTCGCCTTACCACACCTGAGCTGATGGAGCAGAGCCATATAAGCCATATGTATAAGCTATATATAAGCACTGCCATGATGTCTGTTCCTTTCTTTTCAAGCCTTCAAAGCAGATCTGACGCTACTCACCTTTTTTCAGCAGTATTGACAACTTTTTAAAATTGAAATCTAATGTGCAAGAGAGCAATGTCCCCACCTAAAACAATAGGGTTTAAATATATATCTGGGTTACAGACACATATGAGGTGTGGCTTGGGACAGGACTCCAAGTCGTTTGATGTGTGTGACCTCATGCACATGAAAACAATCCAGGACAGTGAAGGGAAACTGTCACTGAATTTAGAAAGAAGTCATGAAGCATGCAAAAGTCCTGTTGAAGGGACAAACCAGTTCCCTCTTTTGAGGCCTTTCCAGTGGCAGGTCTTCTTCACAGTCTGTCTTCCAATATTGAAGAGAAAACATATGAAGACAAAGCAGAACTCAACCCTATGCCGCCACTCTCTATCTATAGAGAAGTGGCAAGAGCTTCAAGGTACCATCCTTTTTTGATTGAGGAGCCAATCTCGCAGTTGATTTCAAATTGCCCAGAGTTCCCTGGGCCATTGGCAACGCATAAGCAGGTGGATTCCTCACCTATTGAATACTCCCCTTGCGCCAGCATCCGACGGAAATCTTCTTCCTAGCTTCTGCACGTCGACGAGGACGTCACAATTGCCCACGCGACGCCGTCTGATGTAATACAGGCAATAAGAGGTACTCGCCGACGTCAGTTCCCTTTTTTCTGTGCCATTGGAACAACGGTTATTCTTCGAGGGAGCTACTTTTACTACTCGACGTAGTCACAGTTATTTTTGCTTTTTCTTCTTTGAGACAAGATAGAATGTCGCAAAGAAAATCTGGATTCAAGCCCTGCAATGAGTGCGGTGGCAAAATGTCGGTTACGGACCCACATACTGACTGTTTGTGGTGTCTTAGCTCCGACCACGACGTTGACAAATGTGATTCTTGTCAACGGATGAATCCAAAGGCCTTAAAGGAGCGAGAAGCAAAGCTCTTTTTGGCGAAGTCGAAGAAAAAAGAAAAGCGACATCATCGCAAGTCATCTTCTCCGAAGTCGCATCGGTGTCATCGTGACTCCCGGTGCCGTCGGGAATCTCGGCGCCGGTCGAGTAGGGAGAGATCGCGTTCAAGGTCGCCTTCAACTCGACGCCGGAAGACATGGGAAGTGAGTCCCACCATCTCTCCCCAGCCGCAGACGCTGTTTGCATCACCGACATCCCCGACTTCACCGACGTCGCCTGTGAATCCTCCTTCGGTATTCGAGGTTCCTCGGCGTCAGGAGTTTTCTCCCACTTCACAGACACCGGGACCGGCGTCGATGTCAGCTCCTCAGTACCCGGCTTTTCCGGCCCCTGGAGCCGACAGTTCCGCATTCTTGAATGCGATGTTCTCAATTTTTCAGCAGATGGCTCCAGGTGGTTGACCGGCTGGTCCTGCGGGCCAATTGGCCTTCAATATGGGTGCTCCGGCTCCGTTACGACAGCACCTTTTATGCCCTTCCTTCCCATGGGAAATGTGGGCTCGGCGCCAGCGCCTATGGTGTCGGCCTCTCAGCCGGTGACGCCGAGTAGACCTGTGGCTCCGGCGCCGGAACAGTCTCCTGTCCGCCCTTCTCCTTGTTCAGCGCAGAAGAAATCCATGACGCCGATGGATCCGGCGTCTGATGGATCCGAGGATCGGCGTCAAGCTTCGACCGACGTCTGCTGAAGCCATGTCTACGCCGAGGATTGAGGAAAGATTACACTCGAGGAGGCTTGCTCTTCGCCTCCTTGAGGAGCAAGAATATCAGAGACAGGCGTTAGAGGAAGGAGAGATTGAGGAATCTCAAGGAGACCTCCATGGTTTAGACACGGCCAGTGGTCTGAACACCTCTCCAGAATGGGACTTGTCATCACCTGGAGAGTATACGGAGGAGGCTGCAACATTTCATTCAGTAATCAAGAAAGCAGCTGATTTTTTAGACCTCCCTTTGCCGGTGTCTGAGCCTAAGCCTAATATTTTAACGGAGGTGTTGCATCCTGCTTCAACAACTGCAGAGCCACTTCTGCCTTTTAATGAGGCTCTGTTGGATCCAATCCTGGAAATTTGGAAGAAGCCGGTGTCATCTTCGGCAGTGAACAGATCGGTGGCTCAAAGATATCGAGTGGCTCCTGCTGATCCAGGCTTCCTCTCCAGGCACCCAACCCCTGAAAGCCTGGTGGTTCAGGCTTCATGTTCAGCCCGGTCTGCCCCAGGATCATTTCCAGCTGTGCCCTCAGACAGAGACTCTAAGAAGATGGACATTTCTTCAAAAAAGGCTTTTTCGTCATGTAGCATGGCTTTAAAATCCACTAATGCTACCTGTATTTTAGGGAGATACATTTACTCCCTGATGGACAAAATAAAGTCGTCTCTTACTGAGGTGCCCCAAGAGGTTATGAGCCTAGTTTCTGATGCTCAGGCAGCGGCAACCCAAGTAATTCAATCTGGACTAGATACAACTGACTCTGTAGCCAGGGCTATGAGTACTGCTGTTGCTACAAGGAGGCAAGCCTGGCTTCGTAGCTCTGGTTTCTCGTCCGATGTACAGTCAACCCTCTTGGACCTTCCCTTCGATGGCGATAAACTTTTTGGCTCCAAGGCGGACTCTGCACTAGAGAGGTTTTAGGAGAGTAGGGCCACGGCGAAGTCTTTAGGCTTGCAGGCCTCCTCTTCTGTTTCCTCCAGACTTTTTAGGAGGTTTAGAGGGTTTGGTCGTGGTTCCTCCTCTTCCTCCTTTCGAGGGAGATTTCAGCAACAACCCGCCTCTGCTCTCTCCTATAGATCCTACAGGGGGAGGGGTAGGGTCCGAACCAGGGGAGCCGCCCAGCAGCACTCTGCCTCTTCCTCTTCCTCTGGAGGGGTGCAGCATGGGAAGCAGCCTTAGCCTTCCACCAATTCCTTCTCACACCACTCCTGTAGGGGGGAGGTTATTGAACTTTCTCCACAAGTGGGAGGTTATAACATCAGACTCCTGGGTCACCAGCATTGTGGGGAAAGGCTATGCCCTTCCCTTTCGGGAGTTTCCTCCCCCCATCCTGCCCCGCCCATCCTACTGTTCAGAAGAGCATCTCCTGTTACTAGAACAGGAGGTTCAAGTCCTCCTTTCAAAAGGTGCGGTGGAGTTGGTTCCAGAGCAGGAGAGGGGTCAGGGTTGTTACTCAAGATACTTCCTGATCCCCAAGAAGGATGGTCGGTTGAGGCCAATCCTGGACCTGAGGATCTTGAATTGGTTCCTCAAACAGGAGAAGTTCAAGATGCTGACCCTAGCTCAGGTGCTTTTGGCGCTGAACGATGGAGATTGGATGGTGTCTGTCGACTTAAAGGATGCTTATTTTCATATCCCAATACACAAGTCGCACAGGAAGTATCTCCGGTTTGTGGTGGGGTCGCGCACTATCAGTTTGCGGTCCTTCCGTTTGGTCTTACTTCAGCACCCCGAGTCTTCACAAAGGTGATGTCGGTGGTTGCGGCAGAGCTCAGAAGGAAGGGGATAGCAGTATTTCCTTACCTGGACGACTGGTTGATCAAAGCCAAGTCTCCGGAGCTGGTGTTGCATCACCTTCAGTCGACAACCCAGTTGTTGTTCGACCTGGGTTTTTCAGTGAATGTGCCCAAATCTCACCTAGAGCCCTCTCAGCGCCTCCTGTTCATAGGGGGAGTATTGGATACAACATTGAATCGCGCCTTTCCTCCGCCTCAGCGGATTCAGGACATTCAGGCGTTGGTTCCAATGTTTCAAAGTGGAGTGGTCGATCCAGTCCTCAAGGTCCTGCGTCTGCTCGGTCTGTTCGCTCCTTGCATTCTGTTGGTCACTCACGCTCGCTGGCACATGAGGGCTCTTTAGTGGTGCCTCCGGAAGCAGTGGTCTCAACACAAAGGGGCTCTCGAGGGTTCGGTGAAGATCTCCAGAGATGCTGCTGCGGATTAAAAATGGTGGATTGCAGTCTTTCCCGAGGAAGGCCGTTCTCGCAAACTCCGCCAGTGGCCACAGTAATAACGGATGCTTCCACTCTAGGGTGGAGAGCTTATCTGGGGGACCTGGAGATCAAAGGTCTTTGGTCTCCAGTGGAACAGATGTTTCATATAAATCAGTTGGAGTTGCGGGCTATACGTCTTGCACTCAAGGCCTTCCTCCCATCCCTTCGCGGTCAGTCGGTTCAGGACCTGACGGACAATACTACCGCGATCTGGTATATAAACAAACAGGGAGGAGTAGGGTCGTACCTTCTCTGCAGAGAAGCTCTACGGCTTTGGTCCTGGGCAAGGGACCATCAGATTTGCTTGGTAGCAAATCATCTCACCGGAGTCTTGAACGTGCGTGCGGACAGTCTGTCGTCATTTCTCAACCGATCACGAGTGGCGTCTCCATCCGGATCAAGTCCGTCAAATCTTCCAGATGTGGGGTATCCCTCGGATAGATCTGTTTGCCACTCGGGAGAACTCGCACTGCCCGTTATTCTGCAGCCTCCAGTATCCGGTACAAGGAGCGTTGGGGGACGCGTTTCAGATGTCCTGGTGCGACCAGTTGCTTTACGCGTTTCCCCCCCCCATACCTTTACTTCCTCGAGTTTTGAGAAAAATTCGCCAAGACCGGGCTCAAGTCATCTTAATAGCTCCCGATTGGCCAAGGAGGGTATGGTATTCGGATCTTCACCAACTCTCTCTGTGCCCCCCGCTCCGTCTCCCTCTCGGGGCAGACCTCCTCTTGCAGTCACAGGGGCAGGTTCTACACCCCCACCTCCAGAGCCTGCACCTTCATGCCTGGAGATTGAACGGGGCAACCTGAGTTCCTTTTCTCTCCCACCTGACGTAGTGGATGTTATTTTATCGGCCAGGTGACACTCCACTAAATCTATCTACGCTAATAGGTGGGCTAAATTCGTGAATTGGTGTGGAGAGAAGCAAACTGACCCCTTACGTGCCCACTTATCGGATATCTTGTCTTTTGCGTTGTCCCTGGCACAGAGGGGTTGTGCAGTGGCTACAGTCAAGGGATATTTATCTGCCCTGTCAGCCTTTCTATGTCTTCCGGACCAGCCTTCTCTATTTAAATCCCCTATAGTACTAAGATTTTTAAAAGGTCTCATTAACAAATTTCCTCCCACTCCTTTCTTTACGCCTCAGTGGGATCTAAACCTAGTCTTGACTTTCCTTATGGGTTCACCGTTTGAGCCCATGCATTCTTGCCCTTTAAGGTTATTGGTTCTAAAGACTGTTTACTTCCGCAAGAAGAGTGAGTGAGCTGCAGGCTCTATCTGTTAAACCCCCTTACACATCTTTTTATGGGGATAAGGTGGTGTTGAGGACCAAGGCTGCTTTCCTACCGAAGGTTGTTTCACCCTTTCATATGGCCTAAACAATTACTCTTTCCTCGTTTTATCCTCCGCCTCATCCTTCGAAAGAAGAAGAAAGACTATACCGCTCAGACACGAGGAGAGCGCTGAGCTTCTGTGTGAACAGAACAAAGGATTTCAGGTTGGAGGATCAACTCTTCATCGGGTATGTGGGAAAGAGGAGAGGAAGGGCAGTCCACAAGAGAACACTCTCCAGGTGGGTCATACTTTGCATTAAACTGTGTTACTCTCTAGCATAGAAGGAACCCCCTGATGGAATAAGAGCTCATTGCACCAGAGCTAAGTCGGCCTCTTCAGCCTTGGCTAGGGGTGTTCCTGTGGTCGACATCTGCAAGGCCGCAACTTGGTCGTCCCTCCACACTTTTGCGAAGCATTATTGCTTGGATTCTGAGGTTAGGAGGGATGGCCATTTTGCACAGTCAGTGCTGCAGAATTTCTTGGTTTGACCATTCAGGCACCCTCCACCGAGTGCGGTACTGCTTTGGGACCCTATTCAATAGGTGAGGAATCCACAGGTAGTTGTATCCATCAGAAGAACGAGTTACTTACCTTCGGTAATGACTTTTCTGGTGGATACATTAGCTACCTGTGGATTCCTCATGGTCCCACCCGCCTCCCCGTTGCCTGTCTGATCTAACCAAGTTATTCTTGGGTGTGCTCCTCTTGGTATTTGAGGGCTTGTACATTTACTGTATATATTTATTTATGTATTTATTTATTTATTTAAAAAAAAAAAATCTTGAGTTTTTGGAATGATGTTTTTATCTTGAATGTTATTAAATATTGTTATTTGATTGATTGTCTCAATGGCCTATTAGTCTCAGGCACGTAAAAAATGTTGGTACTGATGTCGGCACGTCGGCGAGCACCTCTTATTGCCTGTATGACGTCAGACGGCGTCGCGTGGGCAATTGTGACGTCCTCATCGACGTGCAGAAGCTAGGAAGAAGATTTCCGTCGGATGCTAGCGCAAGGGGAGTATTCAATAGGTGAGGAATCCACAGGTAGCTAATGTATCCACCAGAAAAGTCGTTACCGAAGGTAAGTAACTCGTTCTTTTAGCACTCCTCTGGCTCCTTATGGCGTGCTTTTGGTTCCCAAGAATCCTAAAGGGCCTCTAATTGGGTTACTGCCCATGGATTTGTTCTCTGCATCATATGAACCCCCCACCCCCGGGGCCCATCTCGGTTTCTGCACCAGCTCTGGTGCTGACTTCCACTCTTGCACCAAGACCTGCGTCAGTCCCTCTTTCATCGACAACAGTCCTGATGTTGCCAGAGGAGAATCTGTTGCCAACCTTAGTGTTCAACCCTGAGCCAAATCCGTCTCGACTCTGACCAAGGTTGTGTTCTGACTTCACTCCATTGCACCCTGTTCCGGTACTGGCTGATACAGACAATAAACTTTCTGTTACTGCAGAGCTGTCCTCAGAGTCTCTGCCGTGTTTGTTTTTGATTTTGACCAGAGTTTACCACCACTTGGAGAAGACAATGGTGATGATGGAAATGATTCACCCCCACATTATGATGATGATAGTTTATACATAGATTTACAGGAGGCCTTTGAGCTTGATACTTCTCCTCATGCAGGATTGATTTCACCCATTGGGTTACCAATGGAAAAGTATGCTTCCTTGTTGTAATTAGTCATGCTGCTGAGATTCTGGACCTACAGCAATCTTCTGTTGAAGTTAAGCCAAACTTCCTTACAGAAGTTCTGCAACCTGGGCCTGGGCCTAACTGAAACTCTAATGGACACTTGCCATAATTCTTGCTTCTGCCCACTGGTGAACAGGCAGGTGGCAAGGCACTACAGACCGAGCCCTGGTGACCCAAATTTTGTAACAGAGCATCCTACTTATGAGAACTTGGTGGTCTAAGCTTTCACCAGCAAAGTGAATCCTAATTCATTCTTCTCCCTGCTCCTTTAAACAGGAACCAAAAAGGATTTAGGTGTTCAGGAAGCAAATGTTTGATGGCATATCTGGCTGAGATACACATGCTCAGCATACGTCTGCCATCTAGTATTGGATCCTGAAGGTTGCAAGTTGTTTTTCTTCTAAAAGTCTTTTGAGTCATAAGGTGTAATGACTCCTCCTGCTGGTATTGCAAATGGGCATCAACTCTGTTGTTAGATTGTTTACTTCCGCCATCAGGTTTGGTCATGTTTTCACTGAGCTCTGGTTCGTGGGCATTTTTCGGATTCTTCCATTCCGGATAACTCCCCTACCGTTGGTATTGTCTTTTTGAAATGTACATTCTATTCTTTGTGTTCTGACAAAAGCCATTCGGGCTGCCATTTTTTCGGACCCAACTTAAAGAGAATGAACTTCCAATGGAACAGACTCCCTTCCGTTTCTGCCCTATGTGCAACACAAAGTTCCTGCAGCCCGACCAGCACCATGTCTGCAGCCTCTGTTTGTCCCCAGACCATAAAGAGGAGGACTTGAAGGCTTGCAAGTCTTTTCGATCAAAAAAAGACCCTGAGGCATCGAAGGGCCTGTTGTTTTGAGATGCAGCGACATGAGAGTAAAGAGACCTCAGACATCTTCGGACAACAGGATGTCGAGTCGGAGCCAGAGCAATAGATGCAAGATGCCTCGGCAGCCGAGAAAGAGGCCTTTTCAATTGACAACTCTGATGTGACACTGTTCTTGAGATGCAAGATCTCCCTCCTCCCAATGAACCATTGTAGGAAAGTGCTCCTTTAGGCATGGTTACCCCTAATTTTTGCCTGTTATCTGATGCTAACTTGACTGAGTGTGTGCTAGGATCCTGCTAACCAGACCCCAGCACCTGTGTTCTTTCCCTAAACTGTACCATTTCTTCCACAATTGGCACACCTCTGTCACCCTGCTAAGTCCCTTGTAAAAGGAACCAGTGTTACCAAGGGCCCTGTGGCTAGGAAGGGTGCCTAGGGGCTGCAACTTGTATTGTGCCACCCCAAAGGACACCTTGCCAAGCACAAGCACACTGCCATTATAGATTGTGTGTGTTGGTGAGGAGAAAAAGGTAAAGTCGACATGGCATCCTTCCCTCAGTGCCATGCCCACAAACCACTGCTGGTAGCATAGGTGAGTCACCCATCTAGCAGGCCATACAGCCCTAAGGCAGGGTTTGATATCAAACTTCTCATTTCAATAAACCCACACTGATGCCAGTGTTGGATTTATTGTAAAATGCACACAGGAGGGCATCTCAGAGGTGCCCCCTGAAATTCACCCAAATCTCTAGTGTGTGGCTGGCTGGTCTATGCCAGCCTGCCACCACCAGACATGTTTCTGACCCCAAATGGCAAAGGCCTTTGTGCTCTCAGGGGTCAGGGACATAGCCTGCTCTGGGTGGAGGTGCTTCACACCTCCCCCCTGCGTGAATAGCGACACTTGACTGTGAGCCTCAAAGGCTCCTGTCTTTTGTTCTGCTGCCTCAGAGCACTCCAGCTAATGGAGATGCCTCCTCGTTCCAGACCAAGCCCCACTTTTGGAGGCAGGTCCAGCAGGAAAATTAGTAAATACCAGGAGGTCCACCCCAGCTGGGACCACTTCTACGGTGCCCAGTGCTGAGGTGAACGCGTCCTGGCAGAATCCTCCATCTTGTTTTGGAGGGAGATAGCCAGTAGGGTTTGGTATGTGCCCCCTTCCCCAAAGAAAGTGGGCACAGGAAGGGTGTATTCTCTTCAAAATCCTGGCGACCTAAAGAAGAAGAAGGACTGAAGAGCTGCACATCAGTGGAGACTCCAGACAACAACTGACTTGGCCCCAGTCCTACCGGCCTGTTTGCAGCTTCAAGACTCCTGCTACAAGAAGACTATACATCCTGCAGGACCAGCGACCTTTACAAACCCTCAGAGGACTGCCTGCCTTCCCAAAAAACAGATCTCCAGAGGACTTCGGCCCTGTTCACAATGAAACCTCCAACAAGGACTCCAGAGCCCTCCTGATCTGCGAGCCGTGCTCTCTCTGCACCCAACACCCATGGCCCGAGTCCAGGTGGCCCACTTGACCGGAGAGAGTCCCCTGGCGATTCAGCCTTCGAGTACACCCCACGTTGACCCTTCCTGGTCACCACGACGATGCATGCAACCTAAATCCAGAGGACCCGATCCGGTGAAGACACCCGATGCGTAAGGTACCACTGCACCCACAGGCCTCTGGCCTTGGGGAATCTAGCCAATGGTCCATCGATGTTCAGAGCCTCAACTTACCTGTCCAGCCGTTGGTCTTCAGCCGACTCCCCAGACCCAGCCTGCATTTTCTTTGTGAACCCAGACTCCCTCACAGGAAAGCATCAGGCACCTAACACTGTGTTTGCACCCTGCACCCAGCTGCCCCTGTGCCACTGAGGAGTGTGTGTTTGGTGCTTACTTGTGCCCCTCACCCCCGGTGCTGATCTAAACCCCACAGGGCCCGTGCCCTGAGACTGCGGGTACTTACCTGCAAGCTGTTTCCTTTTTAGCACACCCAGTCTCCATAGGATTCCACTTGGTGCCTGACACCAACTTTGACCTCTGCACCCATCCGGCCCTGTGTTGCTGGTGGTCCACTCTTGGTGCCTTCCTAAACTTTTCCCTGTGGACACCTTATCCCCAGAAGACTGGGACCGTAAGTCTAGTACTTACCTGTAAACTGTGTAAGTGCTTTCTCCCCTCTGGGACTGCATTGCTTTTAATGAAAACCGCACTGTACACTTTTGATATTGAAATGTATTACTTATCTGAAAACTGTTTTATCTGTGAATTACAAACAAAGTGCGTTTGATACTTGAAAGTGATGCATTCTTGAAACTGTATGTTCGATGGCATCTGTCGCTGTAGATACACATGGTATGCATGAGCTCGCCATCTGGTGTTGGGTCGGAGTGTTACAAGTTGTTTTTCTTCGAAGAAGTGTTTTCGAGTCACGGGACCGAGTGACTCCACCTTCTGTGCTCATTGCGCATGGGCGTCGACTCCATCTTCGATTGTTTTCTTTCCGCCATCGGGTTCGGACGTGTTCCTGTCGCTCCGAGTTTCGGAACGGAAAGTTAGCTGAAGACGGAAGATTTTCGACGGTATCGTTGCGATCCGGTTAGAGATAGACACATACGACGACGCGTTCAACATCGAAGCGCCTCGGTGCCCTTCGGGGTAGATTTCGGCACCCCGTCGGGGCCTAGTCGGCCCGACCGCGTGGAGGACAACGCCGATGGATCGGACCCCGTTTCGATTCTGCCCCGAATGCCACAACAAATATCCTTATACGGACCTACACTCGGTCTGTAATCTGTGCCTGTCACCCGAGCACAGCGAAGAATCCTGTGAGGCCTGTCGGGCGTTCCGGTCCCGAAAAACTATGCGCGACCGTCGAGCGAGAAGACTCCAGATGGCGTCCACGCCAAAAGAGCGTCCACAGTTCGAGACAGAAGAGGAACAGGAGGAATCCTTTTCCATCCAGGATTCAGACTCCGACGAGCTACACTCTACAAGAACTGTGAGTAAGACGTCGAGATCAAACCTTAAAAAAGGAAAGAAGGCCCAGGGGACGCCACTGCCAACCGGCCATGGCTCCACCCAAATTCTCGGTGACCAACAATCGGCACCGAAAAAGGCCCATTCAGTGTCGAGATCGTCCGACTTCGGTCGAGACACCGGCACGCAGCCTCCTCGGGACCGAGAGAGTGCTAAACAGAAGCATCGACACCGAGAGTTCGGTGTCGACACCGATCGACGCCGAGACAGTGGCGCCGAAGACCATAGAGGCCAAGAATTTTCGGCACAGAAAAAGAGGAAGGTTACCTCGGAGCCGAAAAAACAATCGACAGGGCTTTCGGAGCCGAAAAAAGCGACATCAGACCCTGTTTCTGGCTCCTATACCGAAGAGCATTCTATGTCTTCTCAAATGAAGAAACATAGATTTGAACAAGAACTGCAATCCACTGACGTGGATCACACGCAAAAGCGTATCTTTATTCAGCAGGGGACTGGGAAGATCAGTACCCTCCCACCTGTCAAACGAAAGAGAACGCTTCAGTTTACTCCTCAGCAACAAACAACACAAAAGGTAACACCTCCTCCCTCGCCTCCACCTGTAACTCCGGCTTCGCCAACTTACACCCCGTCACATTCGCCAGCTCACACCGCCATGAGCCACGACGACCAAGATCAGGATGCGTGGGACTTGTACGACGCACCAGTGTCTGATAACAGCCCAGACACATACCCAACTAGGCCATCACCACCGGAAGACAGCACAGCCTACTCGCAAGTGGTGGCTAGAGCAGCTCTATTCCATAATGTGGAACTACACTCGGAACAAGTAGAGGATGATTTTTTATTTAACACCCTCTCCTCAACCCACAGCTCCTACCAAAGCCTGCCGATGCTCCCAGGCATGCTACGCCATGCAAAGGACATTTTCAAGGAGCCAGTTAAAAGTAGGGCAGTGACGCCTAGGGTGGACAAAAAGTATAAGGCGCCTCCTACGGACCCTGTCTTCATCACCTCTCAGCTGCCACCAGACTCTGTGGTGGTAGGGGCTGCCAGAAAACGGGCAAACTCACACACTTCTGGGGATGCACCTCCCCCAGATAAAGAAAGTAGGAAGTTCGATGCAGCCGGGAAGAGGGTTGCTGTCCAAGCAGCAAACCAGTGGCGCATCGCAAATTCACAAGCGCTGCTAGCGCGATACGACAGAGCCCACTGGGATGAGATGCAGCATCTCATTGAACATCTCCCAAAAGATCTGCAAAAAAGAGCAAAACAGGTTGTTGAGGAGGGTCAAAACATTTCCAACAATCAAATACGCTCCTCCATGGATGCAGCAGACACGGCCGCAAGAACCATTAATACGTCGGTTACCATCCGTAGGCACGCATGGCTCAGAACGTCTGGATTCAAGCCAGAAATTCAACAGGCAGTGCTTAACATGCCAGTAAACGAGAAACTTCTGTTCGGTCCGGAGGTCGACACAGCTATAGAAAAGCTCAAGAAGGACACTGACACTGCCAAGGCCATGGGCGCACTCTACTCCCCGCAGAGCAGAGGATCTTATAACACCTTCCGCAAAACACCTTTTAGAGGAGGGTTTCGGGGTCAGGCCACACAAGCTAGCACCTCACAGTCCGCACCGCCCACCTACCAGGGACAGTACAGGGGAGGTTTTCGGGGCCAGTATAGAGGGGGGCAATTCCCTAGGAATAGGGGAAGATTTCAAAGCCCCAAAACCACTACCAACAAGCAGTGACTCACATGTCACACACCCCTCCCACACAACACCAGTGGGGGGGAGGATACGTCAATATTACGAAGCATGGGACAAAATAACTACAGACACATGGGTCCTAGCAATTATCCAGCATGGTTATTGCATAGAATTCCTGCAATTCCCTCCAGACATACCACCAAAATTTAACAAAATACCATTCACAGCTTCTAGAGATAGAAGTTCAAGCACTACTGCAAAAAAATGCAATAGAATTAGTACCAAGCACACAAATAAACACAGGAGTTTATTCACTGTACTTCTTGATACCAAAAAAGGACGAAACACTGAGACCAATTCTAGACCTCAGAGTAGTAAACACATTCATCAAATCAGACCACTTTCACATGGTCACACTACAAGAAGTGTTACCATTGCTCAAAAAACACGACTACATGACAACCCTAGACCTCAAGGACGCATATTTCCATATACCAATACATCAATCACACAGGAAATATCTAAGGTTTGTATTCAAAGGAATACATTACCAATTCAAAGTATTGCCTTTTGGTTTAACAACCGCTCCAAGAGTATTCACAAAATGCCTAGCAGTAGTCGCTGCACACATCAGAAGGCAGCAAATACATGTGTTCCCGTATCTAGACGACTGGCTAATCAAAACCAGTTCGCTCACACAATGCTCAAACCACACAAATCAAGTCATACAAACCCTCTACAAACTAGGGTTCACCGTCAACTTTGCAAAATCAAACATTCTGCCAAGCAAAGTACAGCAATATCTAGGAGCCATAATAGACACGACAAAAGGAGTAGCAACGCCAACTCCACAAAGGATCCACAATTTCAACAGGGTCATTCAACACATGTCTCCAAACCAAACAATACAAGCAAGAACAATACTACAGCTCCTAGGCATGATGTCCTCATGCATAGCCATTGTCCCAAACGCAAGACTGCACATGAGGCCCTTACAACAGTGCCTAGCCTCACAGTGGTCTCAAGCACAGGGTCACCTTCTAGATCTGGTGTTGCTAGACCGCCAAACTTACCTCTCGCTTCTATGGTGGAACAGTATAAATTTAAACATAGGGCGGCCTTTCCAAGACCCAGTGCCAGAGTACGTAATAACAACAGATGCTTCCATGACAGGGTGGGGAGCACATCTCAATCAACACAACATAAGAGGACAATGGAACATACATCAAACAAAACGCAGTTAAGCTTGTTAGCTCAAAAAATATGGAAGTGGGCAATCCACCATCAGATTGGTCTAATAGCACAGTTTATTCCGGGGATCCAGAATCAGCTGGCAGACAATCTCTCTCGAGATCACCAGCAAGTCCACGAATGGGAAATCCACCCACAGATTCTGTACACCTACTTCACACTCTGGGGAACACCACAAATAGACTTATTTGCAACAAAAGAGAACGCAAAATGCCAAAACTTCGCGTCCAGATACCCACACAAGCAATCCCAAGGCAATGCCCTATGGATGAACTGGTCAGGAATATTTGCTTACGCTTTTCCTCCTCTCCCTCTCCTTCCTTACCTAGTAAACAAATTGAGTCAAAACAAACTCAAACTCATTTTAATAGCACCAACTTGGGCAAGACAACCCTGGTACACAACACTGCTAGATCTGTCTGTAGTACCACACATCAAACTGCCCAACAAACCAGATCTGTTAACGCAACACAACCAACAGATCAGACACCCGGACCCAGCATCGCTGAATCTAGCAATCTGGCTCCTGAAATCCTAGAATTCGGACACTTACAACTTAGCCAAGAGTGTATGGAAGTCATAAAGCAGGCCAGAAGGCCATCCACTAGACACTGCTACGCAAGTAAGTGGAAAAGATTTGTTTGGTACTGCCATCATAATCAGATACAACCGCTAGATGCAACTCCAAAACATATAGTAAATTACTTGCTCCATTTACAAAAAGCAAAGCTAGCCTTCTCTTCTATTAAAATACACCTTGCAGCAATATCTGCATACCTGCAAACTACCTATTCAACTTCCTTGTATAGGATACCAGTTATCAAAGCATTTATAGAAGGGCTTAAAAGAATTATACCACCAAGAACACCACCTGTTCCTTCATGGAACCTAAACGTGGTTCTAACAAGACTCATGGGCCCACCTTTCGAACCCATGCACTCTTGCGGAATACAATTCCTAACCTGGAAAGTTGCCTTTCTCATCGCCATTACATCTCTAAGAAGAGTAAGTGAAATTCAAGCGTTCACAACACAAGAGCCTTTTATACAAATACATAAAAATAAGGTCGTCCTACGACCTAATCCAAAATTTTTACCAAAAGTTATTTCACCATTCCATCTAAATCAAACGGTAGAACTACCAGTATTTTTCCCACAGCCAGATTCTGTGGCTGAAAGAGCACTACATACATTAGATGTCAAAAGAGCATTAATGTACTACATTGACAGAACAAAGAACATCAGAAAAACTAAACAGCTATTTATTGCATTCCAAAAACCTCATGCAGGTAACCCAATATCAAAACAAGGTATAGCCAGATGGATAGTTAAATGCATCCAAATCTGCTACCTTAAAGCAAAAAGACAACTGCCCATTACTCCCAGGGCACATTCAACAAGGAAAAAAGGTGCTTCAATGGCCTTTTTAGGAAACATCCCAATGCAGGAAATATGTAAGGCAGCCACTTGGTCTACGCCTCACACATTCACCAAACACTACTGTATAGATGTGCTATCCGCACAACAAGCTACAGTAGGTCAAGCTGTATTAAGAACTCTATTTCAGACAACTTCTACTCCTACAGGCTAAACCACCGCTTATGGGGAACTAACTGCTTACTAGTCTATGCATACCATGTGTATCTACAGCGACAGATGCCATCGAACTGAAAATGTCACTTACCCAGTGTACATCTGTTCGTGGCATCAGTCGCTGAGATTCACATGGACCCACCCACCTCCCCGGAAGCCTGTAGAAGTTCAGAAGTTACCTTCAATTTTGTACATTTGTATATATTACTTAATCCTTTAATAGGTACATACTTACATTTTTCATTGCGCGGGCACTATTACTATAGTACAACTCCTACCTCACCCTCTGCGGGGAAAACAATCGAAGATGGAGTCGACGCCCATGCGCAATGAGCACAGAAGGTGGAGTCACTCGGTCCCGTGACTCGAAAACACTTCTTCGAAGAAAAACAACTTGTAACACTCCGACCCAACACCAGATGGCGAGCTCATGCATACCATGTGAATCTCAGCGACTGATGCCACGAACAGATGTACACTGGGTAAGTGACATTTTCATTACCTGCAACAAAGATCCTTTTGGTTCTAGAAGTAAAGTAACAAAGTATATTTTTGATACATAAAACATTGGACTGGAGTTAGTCATTTGAGTTTGTGCCTCATTTCTTGACTCTGTGTGTACAACAAATGCTTAGCACTACCCTCTGATAAGCCTAACTGCTTGACCACACTACCACAAAAGAGAGCAATAGTATTATCTACCTTAGTGTCTGTAAAGCCTCTGGGGAACCCCTAGACTCTGTGCACACTATAGCTCACTTTGGTAAAGTATATACAGAACCAACTTCCTACAACCATAAGTGCTGACTCCCCTGTGCAGCCCAGAAATGCAACAATCATTACCGAAGCAAAGGCTACTGGGCCACCACTTCCATTGGGCCATGGTCAGCATGAAAGACTCTTTCAGACACCCCACCATTGATCTCAGCTCCAAAAAATATGTTTAAACAGACCATCTGAGAGCTGACCCGTCCATCTACATCTTTGGCAAATGATAACTTCTGGCTCTCATTTGGCACCGACCATCCAAGCACCAAAAAGACCACTGTGAGAGGCTGGCCTGGTTTGTAGTGGGTACCTAAGGTACTTACACCAGGTCCAGTTATCCCTTATTAGTGAAATGTAGTCAGAGTCTAGGAGCCAGGCTGTCTAGAGGTAGCTGTAGGCAGAGCAGCTAAGGCTGAACTAGGAGACATACAATATCACTGTAGTTACACATTACTCACAGATATGAAAGACAATACTCAGTGTTACCAAAAATAAAGGTACTTTATTTTAGTGATACAAGGTCAAAAATACTTTGGAGACTACACTCCCTTAGGAGGTAAGGGAATTACACAATATATACACTAGTAACCAAAACCAGGTAAGTAATAGTCAGAAAATAGTGCAAACGGTGAAAATCACAATAGGTTGCAATGGGCCTAGGGGGAACAAACACCATATACTAAAATAGTGCAATGCTGTAGGAAAGTACCATCTTTCTTGGCATGTTACCCCCAATTTCTGCCTGGTTGTCAGTGTGTTTTGACTGTGTCACTGGGATCCTGCTAGTCAGGACCCCAGTACTTATGGTTTGTGGCCTACATGTCAGTATGTTTTACTGTTTTGTCAGTATGCTTGACTGTGTCACTGGAGTCCTGCTAATCAGAACTCCAGTGCTTATGCTCTCTCTGTTTCCAAATTTGTCACTATAGTCTAGTGACTACATATTTCACTCCAGATTGGCATACTGAACTCCTGTTACAATTGGGGTTCAGGGAGATCCTTATGGCCTGCAGCATTTCTTTTGCCACCCATAAGGAGCTCATAGAAACTTTTCTTCAGGACTACCATTGCAGCCTGAGTAAAATAGTGTAAGCACAGCCATTTGCACTGCACCAGGTCACTTATAAGTCACCTATATATCTAAACTTCAGACCCTGAAGGCTAGGTGCAGTGCATAGTACCTGTGTTTGAGGGCACCCCTGCAATAACGGAGGTGCCCCCATGTCATCCAGGCCCATTTTCCCGGACTTCGTGAGGGTGGGGACGCCATTATAAGTGTGCACTACATATAGGTCAATATATGTAGCTTCACAACGGTAACTCCAAATATGGCCATGTGAGGTGTCTAACAACTGGGAATTGAACCCCAATACTGATTCCGGTATTGGATACACAATCCCATGCACTCTGGGGGCTCCACCATGGACCCCCAGTACTGCCATACCAGTCTTCTGAGTTTTCACTGCAGCCCCAGCTGTTGCCACCTCACAGACAGGCTTCTGCCCTCCTGAGGCTTGAGCAGCTCAATCCCAGGAAGGCAGAACAATGCATTTCCTTTAGGAGAGGGGTGTTACACCCTCTCCTATTAAAAATAGGTGTTACAGGCATGGGCGTGGTATCCTCCCAGAGCCTCTGGAAATGCTTTGAAGGGCACAGATGGTGCCCTCCTTGCATAATCCAGTCTACACCGGTTAAGGGTCCCCTAGTCCCTGCTCTGGCACGAAACTGGACAAAGGAAAGGGGAGTGGCCACTCCGCTGTCCATCACCACCCCCGGGGTGGTGCCCAGAGCTCCTCCAGAGTGTCCCTGGTGTTAGCCAGCTTAGATTCCAAGGTGTGGGGACCTTCTGGGAGCATCCGAGTGGTCAGAGTCAACAGGTGATGTCAGAGACCCCTCCTGATAGGTCCATAACTGGTTAGGTAGCCAATCCCCCTCTCAGGGCTATTTAGGGTCTCTCCTTTGGGTGTTCCCTCAGATTCGGTTTGCAAGACTCCACCAGGACTCTGCTTTAGCTTCTGACTGTCGGATCAACCGCAGACTGCTCCAGGAACCACTGTAAATGCAACAAAGTATCAAGGAAGGGTACTGTGACCTACATCTTCACCTCCAGCCAGCAACTGCAACAGTTTCCAGGTTGCCCACGCTCTGAGGACTGCCTGTCTTCACCCTGCACCAGAAGAACTGGAGGAATCTCCCATGGAGTGACAGATTCACTTCCCTGCTTCAGCAGGCACCGCTCTGCAATGACGACCATGATCCCTGGAACACAGGTGGTGGACCGAAGTGACCCTGACTGTCCAAAGGTCCAGCTGTCCAAATTTGGTGGCGGTAAGAGCTTGCCTCCCCGTGCCAGAAGGTACCCCTGTGCAACTCGTCCTCTGCAGCCCCTTGGGCTTCTATGCACTTCCTCCAAAAGTTTTTCTTGCACAGCATAGCCCAGGACCCCAGCACTCCATCCTGCGACGCACAGCTCTCTGAGTTGTTCTCCGACGGTGTGGGATCCTCTTGTGTAGTGCTGCTACAACAGACCTTCTCAACTCCTTTGTCCCCATGTCCTGGGACTCCCATGGGTGCTGCCTGGTCTTCTGAGGGCTCTTTGAAGTGCTGAGAGCCCCCTCTGTCTCCTCACTCCGAGTTGAGACACCCCGTCCCTCCTGGGTCCGGGCAGCTCGTCTTTGATGCAAAATGTGTACTTGCGTGAACCAAGGCTTGTTGGCGGAATCCAGCGATATAAACAGTCTGTATCCAACAACTCGACGCGGGACATCTCTTGCACCAAGCAGGTACCCGCAGCTATCTTCTTTGGTGCATTTCTGCCATTTGGTGGCTCCTGTTCTTCCTGGACTCTTTATCGACTTCTGGACTTGATCTCCTCTCTCTTGGTCTTCAGGTCCAGGAATCCCTCATTGGTTGCTTGCAGTCTTGCTTGGTTCTTGCATAATTCTTCATCACGACTTGTAGTGTGTTCTGAGGAAACTTGCTGTACTTTACTCCTGCTTTCCTGGGCTCAGGGGTGGGGTACTTTACTTACCTTTGGTGTTTTCCTACACTTCCAGCACCCCTCTACACACTACACTTGCCTGGGGGGAATCTGACCTTCTCATTCCACTAGTTTAATATATGGTTTGTGTTGCCTCTAGGCCCATTGCAACCTATTGTGTTTTTCACTGTTTGCACTATTCTATGACTGTTTACTTACCTGATTTTGGTTACTAGTGTATATATTGTGTATAATACTTACCACCGTTAGGAGTATTGCCTCTTAGATGTTTTTGGCCTTGTGTCACTAAAATAAAGTACCTTTATTTTTTGGTAACACTGAGTATTGTCTTTTATTGTGTATAAGTACTGTGTGACTATAGTGGTATTGCAAGAGTTTTGCATGTTTCCCAGTTCAGCCTTGGCTGCTCTGCTACAGCCACACCTAGACAGCCTAAGCTGCTAGACACTGCCTACATTTCACTAATAAGGGATAACTAGACCTGGTATAAGGTGTAAGTACCTTAGGTACCCACTACAAACCAGGCCAGCCTCCTACACTGCATCGCTCCAAAACTGATCTAATTATTTTGATGTTCACTAATAGTTTCCAGAATAGTGCATGGTTTGGACAGTGTCACTAGTAGTGTGGCATGTATAATTCTAGTGTCTTGGACAATTAGTGACAACGATGCGCTGCTAAGCACAATGGGGAAGATGCATTGGCCTCAACTTACTAGGCCTTCTAAATACATTTACAAGATATTTGGGCTTCCTCACCTCCACCATTTCCCCAGGACTTTTTCTAAAATTGCAGCCTCTTGCCTTCTCTATCTTGTTCTTCCACTCTTCCATTAATCTTACATTGACCTCTAGCACTGTGATTTCTTCACCTCTCACTAAGCCTTTAACTTTCTCTTGCTAGTTCTGCCCATCTAACTTCCACCTCTCCCCTCCTGTCCCCCTCCCCGGGCCTTTTACCATCTTTTGGTGTTTCTGCCCTCTTCTATATAAATGTCACTATTGCTTCTGTCCCCACTTGGCATATGTTCTCTTCCTGGTTCTGCGTTTCTTATATCCACACATCTTATTCATATGCTACCCTTTACCTTTCATCTCTCCCCCAGACTCATAACTTATTTATTGGTTCTACTCTATTTACATCCACCTCTCCCCTTCTATCCTCCTGAAAAATCTTTTCTTGTTGATTCTGCCCCTCCTAAATCTAGCCCCCGCCATGCTTCTCTTCTTCTCATTTTTCCCACGGACTCTTACCCTGGCTTGTGTATTATGCCTCTCTTACATCAATATCTCTCCCACACCTCTAGCTTAATCCCTTCTATTACTGATGTTGCCTTATATATCCTTTTCACTACTGCATGCTGTCGACTTCCCTTCATCTCTCTGCCCAACCCTTACAGTTCTCATTGACTGTGCCCACTTTACATACACCTCGCACTATTCCATCTCTCTCCCCACCATTGAAATTATTCTACTATTTCTGCCTCTCGTCCTTGTGCTACCCTTTACCTCTCATCTCTCCCTCCTATTTGTAACATTTTTGCCAGTCTGTCCCCATTACGTCCACCTCTTCCCTTTCAATCCCAGCCTCCTATCTTCTCATTGTTTCTGCTTCTCTTACATCCACTTCTCTCTTCCATGCTCTACATTTCAAGTAATTCCTATCCCTGCCTCTCATGTTCCTCACTGATTCTACTCCTCTAATATCTATCTTTCTCCTCTCTGCTGCACACTTCACCACTCGTCTCTCTGCAGCATCTAATCTTCTCTCACTGGATCTGCCCCTCCAACAACTACTTCTCCCCTGCCTCTCTCCTACAGCTTCTTACCTTCTATCTGTGGTCTTGCCCTCTTACACCCACCTTTCACCATTCCCTCTTCCCGCAACTCAAGTTCTCTTGATGTTTCTGCCTCTCTTATAGCTACTTCTACCATTTATGCACTACCATTCACTTTTTATCTTTCCAACCAGCCACAATTTGTTTTGCTGGTCCTGCACCCTTTACATACAACTGTTTCCTCCATGTTCTTCTCTTCGTGTTCTATCCTTTCCCTGCCTTTAACTTCTTTTCACAGGTTCTGTCCTTCTAACATCCATCTCGCCCATCCTGACCTTCACGACGTTCTCCTTTTCTCCTCATTTACATCCACATCTTCCCTTCAACACGGCCACTCTCACCAATTCTCCTACCTTTCTGCATTGGTTCTGCCACTCTTATATATCTTTTGCGTGTGATGCCCTTCACCTCATTTCTCTACCAGCCTTATCCCACTAATTCTGCTCATTATATACACCTCTCCTCCTGCCCACCTCCCTTTCCTGCAGCAAACATACTTTTTGCTACTGATTCTGCTCCTCTGCAAGCACATCTCACTGCTGCACTCTCACCTATCTGCTCTATTCTCTCCTGTTCTTCTATTAGTCGTTCCCCTTTTATTCACCTTTCCCTGCCATTCTCTGCTTCCCCCCCCCTTCACTTCATCCTAGGTGAGCGCAGTGGTCATTGTGATGTGAAATGATTCTCTTTTATGAGTCCTGTATTACACCCTGTTTTTCATTCATGCAGGGGCAGGGCTCACTTCACACCTAGAAGCATGTTAAGTACTTCTCTAATCGCTGTTATCATGCAGATATGATTAGGCCCATTGAAAGGGGCTAGCAGGGGAAGCTGATAAAAAGAAAAAATATAAACTTGAAAGGCCCCAGGCCTTGTAACTCTTGAATCTTTCAAAAGGTAGTGCACAGGTGCGAGGCCCCATTGCTGTGAGCGGGCCCAGGTCCTGTGCAGCTGCCCACGCTACCCATGCCTAGCACAAGCCCTTAGTCTTCTGCAAACTTCTTTCAAAATGTAGATGCGGAATTCCATGTCCTATCTAAAATCCAACACATCATCTTGGAAACAATAAATGTTTGCAGCCATATCCCTTAAGATGCACTACATCACATGCTAAAAAACGGATGCCGCTGAGGCTAGCCAAACGGCATCCACTTGTACTGAAATACCCCAAAAGCAGTAACAAATGCAGAGAGTAGTCTAGACTCCTCAGCAAGATCCACTTGATAAGCGCTCCGAAGATCTAATGTAGAAAAGACTATGGCACCATCCAACATGGTGAGGAGGACATTTACTTTGGGGTAATGGATGATAGTGTATTGTGATATTGGTATTCACTGCACGGAGAGCAACACACATTCTGAAATCTCCCTTGTTTTCCTTTGTTAAGACAACTGGAGAAATCCTATCAGATGATTTTGTTTCTTCATTGATACCTTCCTTCTCCAGATTTTCCAATAACTGATGAAGTGCTCTAAGGATGCGGAAAGAAACATTTCTTAACTTCTGTTTCACTGCAGTAGCATTTCTCTTTAATTTTATGTGATGGGAGAATCCCTTCAGTTTATCAATGCCGTCATTAAATACTTATAGGAACATATTCTTGATCCTATGATCCAAATTATCTTCCGCAACTACCATTGCTGTTCCAAGGCACATGAATTGAACATGATTGCATGTAACCTTTGGTCATTCCATCCTAGAATACAGATGCCTTTCCTAGACGTATAGATGTTTGTTCCCCCAAACCTGTCTTTGGATGTCACTGTGGTGGTGAAATAACCATAGAAGTGTATCACATTATCATTAAATGTGACAGCTCTAACAGCTGGATGTTAAGGTCTTTAGATCTTTCTGAGGAACTGAGCATCCCACCCTCATCGCCAACTGTTAAAACAGAAGTTAAAAAGAGGAAACAGGCAACATAAAGGCAGGAATAAAGAGCATTTCAATTATTCCTCAGAGGTCAGCACCATTCTCTCACCAACAGTTGAATGTCTACATCAAACAATGTCAACATTCCATGCTCAACCATGTGAGTGGAGCATAGGGGGTAAGGGGAGAACATGGAAAAAAGAAGGGGTAACGAAAATAGAGATATGAGGCAAACAATTAAATTGACTTTGACCCTAAATATATTTTTGAAAGAATACAGAAAGCACAAGCATATTCAACGTTATCCCGAGCCTGGATACTCGTAAATGAATATGCCACACATGGAGCTTCGTCTTACACATCTTTATTCTGCTGTGTGCAGGTGCAAACTCAACATTTTAAACATTAAATTTATTCACCATATCCTAACACTTACGTCAAAGTTATACGGAGTCCATCATGAACCAAAAGGGTCCCATCATCGCAAACTCACAAGACACTACATCTCCCCCTTTGTTACAAAATACAATGTATCTATATACATGTAAATATATTACAGTTCCTCGATAGGTCATCTTGGAGTTCTGACCAAACTCCCAGATTGTGTCCTCTGAGGTGGGGAAGAGAAAAGAGAAGTGTCTATGACTGATACTGGTAATGTAGGGAGAGATGCAGTCTGAGGGCGCTCTGCAGTCTCAATCAAACCATTCTCATCTCTGACATTAAGAACTGGTGAATGATGAGGCAGATGTCTGAAGTGTGAAGAATCTTGCATAATGGACTTTCTAGGATGGTGAGCAGTCACCATATGTCCTTTTTTAGTCACAACTTTGAAGGGTTCAGCTTCAAAGGGAGGATCAGATTTATGTTTTCTCAGTCACTAATACTCAATCTCCTTCATTAAGAGTAATGTTCTTATGCTTTCATCTTTTGTTCATGACACAAGTATTTTTTAACAAAGTTCATCATCTGTTGTAGATCTTCAGTTGGTCCAGTGTGATAACTTGGTCATCATGGCTCTCCCAAAAATCAGTGCAACAGGACTTTCACCTGACGTTGAATGAGGAGTCGACCGATAAGCTCGAAGGGGAGCATGGAGAGCTGACTTCAGATTAGACTTCTCCAGGCTTTTTGAGTATGCTCATAAAGTGTTTGAAAACACTATTTGCTTGTGGTCCAAGAGGTGTGATTTTCTGATACTTCACAGTGAGATAAGCAAGAATGTCTTGGAATTCTCAATTGCTGAAAGGCAGACCATTGTCAACTTTAGGATTGAAAGAACACCCCATTTTGCAAAAATGCCATCTGATCTCTCTATTACTTTTTCTTGAGTAATCGACGAGAGATCTTCTACTAGTGAAATACAGGAGTATTTATTAACAATCACCATCAGGTGATGTCCATTGACAAGAGGACCAAAGAAATCAACAGCAATTATTTCCCATACATGTTCTGGTAAATCTGACATGTTCAAGGTATGGTGAGTAATTTTGGGAGATAAGCAATTGCATAAATGACAGACCTTCAATTCTTTTTCAATTCTCTCATCAAGATGACAAAACCAAACTCGATCTCGAACAGCTCATTTAGTGGCAAAAATTCCAGGATATTCTTCATCGGCGACTGGAATTACTTGTTCTCGCAATCTCTCTGGTATGACAATTCTTAAACGTCATAAGACAATACCTTCTTGAGTAATGGACAGTTCACGTTTTACAATCTTGAACTTATGATATTCGATGTTACGTGTGAGAGGTCAAGTGTGCTGTTTCTAGGACTGATGTGCAATAATGTCCTTCGGTATTAACATATCACTGCCTTTGCTTGTTGAGTAATAATCTGTTCCAAAGAAATAGCGGCAGGAGTGTCTGACTTTAAGGTAAAGTTAATGTAGGCTTCAGTCCGTTTGGAAGGGGTACCATGACACTGTACTGGCATTCGTGAAAAGAAGCCAGCAGGATTTTGATTTTTCCCTGGTCAGAACATAACAGTGTAGTCATATTCCTGTAGTCGCAAACCCCAACATTCAATTATGGCTGGCATCCTGGCTTTCGGATTGCCAAAGATGGTAAGCAATGCTTGATGATCAATTACAGGAGTGAAAGGTTTTCAATATAAGAATACTTAGAAATGTCCACAAGCCCATACTACTGCTAAACTTTCTTTCTTTCTTCAAGATGTGAATAGGCATGTCCAGTTTGTGACAAACTTCTGCTTGCATATGCCACAATATGCCTTTGAGCATTTGGGTGTTGTACTAAAATGCCACTGCTGGCAGGGTCACCCGCCACTTTTTGCCTAGTGTTGATGCCAGCTTTCATTGGAAGTGTGCTGGGACCCTGCAGGCCCCAGCACCAGTGTTCTTTCCCTAAAACTGTTTTTTTGTTTCCACATTTGGCACAGCACTGGCACACAGTTAAGTCACTTGTAAAAGGTACCCCTGGTACCAAGGGCCATGTGGCCAGGGAAGGTCCCTGAGGGCTGCAGATGTATTATGCCACCCTCAGAGACCCCTCACTCAGTACATGCACATTGCTTTGCAGCTTGTGTGTGCTGGTGAGGAGAAAAGACAAAGTCGACATGGCATTCCCCTCAGAGTGCCAAGCCCACAACCCACTGCCTGTGGTATAGGTAAGTCACCCCTCTAGCAGGCCTTACAACCCTAAGGCAGAGTGCACTATACCACAGGTGAAGGCATAGTTGCATGAGCACTATGCCCCTACATTGTCTTGTCTGAGTCAATTCTTAGACATTGTAAGTGCAGGGTAGCCATACTGAGTATATGGCCTGGGAGTTTGTCATTATGAACTCCACAGCACCATAATGGCTACACTGAATACTGGGAAGTTTGGTATCAAACCTCTCAGCACAATAAACCCACACTGATGCCAATGTGGGATTTATTGAGAAATACACACAGAGGGCATGTTAGAGATGCCCCCTGTATGTTAACCCCACTGTTAGTGTGTGACTGACCCAAGGAGGATCAAGAACTCCCATGGACAGTGGACCTGTCCAACCAAGAAAGTTTAAAGGCACTCCCACCTCACTCCAGAAGTGTGAATCCCCAACACTCTCCACCCGATGCGCCCGGCCTGTGTCCAGAGAAATCAACTATCCAGAAAGGACCCCCCAGGCAACTCCGACGACGTGTCCACCCTGGGCTGAACTACCTGCACCCCCATGACGACACCTGCAGAGGGAATCCCAAGGACCCCCCTCACCGTGACTGCCCAGGACAAAGATATCCGACGCCTGGGAGAAGCACTGCACCCGCAGCCCCCAGGCCCGTGAGAAACTGACCACCGGTGCATCAACAACCAGCAGGTGTCCCTCACCCTTGCCCAGTCGGTGGCTTGCCCGAGAGGCCCCGTGTGCCCTACCTGCAGCACCTAAGTGACCCCCGGGTCCCTCCATAGAGTTCTATTCAGAACCCAAAGCCCTGTTAGCACACTGCACCCGGCCGGCCCCGTGCCGCCGAAGGGTGTGATTTTTGTGCCTACTTGGGGCCCCTCTAGTATTCCTCCAACCCCCCCCCCCCACCGCCCGGTCTGCCCTCCGAGAATGTGGGTACTTACCTGCCAGCACACTGGAACCGGAGTACCCCCGATCTCTGCACCTGACCGGCCCTGTGTTGCTGGTGCTGGGTCTTTGGGGTTGCCTTGAACCCCCTTACGGTGGACTACCTATACCCAGGAGATTGAACCCGTAAGTGTGGTACTTACCTCTGAAACTATACTGTACTTACCTCCCCCAGGAACTGTTGAAAATTGCAGTGTCCACTTTTATAATAGCTTTTTGCCATTTTAATGAAAACTGTGTACAATATTGAATCTATTCAAAGTCTCAACTATTACTATGCAAAGTATCTTTCATTTAATGTACTTACCTGCTAAATGAATCTTGTGGTTCTAAAAATAAATCAACAAAATAATATTTTTCTATATAAAAACCTATTGGTCTGGAGTCAAGTCATTGAGTGTGTTTTCACTTATTGTTTGTGTGTGTGTACAACAAATGCTTAACACTATCCTCTGATAAACCTAACTGCTCAACCACACTACCACCAATAGAGCATTAGTATTATCTATTATTGCCTCTGTCAGGCCTCTTCGGGAACCCCTGGACTCTGTGCACACTATATCTCATTTTGATATAGTATATACAGAGCCAGCTTTCTACAGGTGTCCTTTGATTTAGGCAAGGATTGCACCCAAACCGACTGAGCTTGCATCAACAACAATCTTTGTGAGTAGCTTTTAATCAAAGTAAGCTATTTCAGTGGCATTCTCAAGTGCATTTTTGATTTCTTAAAACTTTGTTCACATTCGATTGACCAGTAAAATGGATCATTTCTTTTTGTTAAGCCTCTCAAGGGAGCACTTACTGTTGCAAAGTCATTTATGTATGTAGAATAGTAACTGCCCATGCCAAGGAACAAATGTGACATGGTAACATCTTGTGGAGGATTGGTGGCTGACAAAGCTTGTACCTCGGCTGGATCCTTGCTGCATCAGCTAGTAGTCAACAGATTTGTCTAGGAGTTTTATCATGTTCTTTTCCAATATGTCATCCAAGTTCCAATTGATGACACCCTTTGTTCAGATCACGGCGAGAGAAGACTTTGGCACTATTTAACTGTGTAATCATGTCTGCAACATGTGGGCCGGGATGTCATTCTCCTTCAATTGCTCTGTTAGCTTGATGCATATCAACATAGATGCACACAGCTCCTTCACTGTCCTTTTTGGGTACTACCACTAATAGAGAAACCTACAGAGTTGGACCAGTAGATCGCTCAATGATATGATGCTTTACCAATGTCTCTAGCTCTTTTTCAACAGCTACTTGTAAATGAAATGCAATTTCTTTATATTTTTGATCAACAGTATGAATGTCCTCATTGATATACAGTTTAACTTTCATGGTATTAAGCTTTCCAAATCCATGAAACAAAGAAGGGACTGACTTACTATTTCGTGATGAGCATTCATGTTGTAGTTCACAGATATCAGTTCTCATTTCAGCAGAGCACTGGCGGTCTGATCCGCCCCATTCTGACCGTGGCGTAGCCGCCGTTGTCCAACCGCTGACACCGCCAGGCTGCAGTCAGCCTTTAGCCTGGCAGTTCTGGTGGTTTTAATCCACCATGTCAGCGCTGCAAGCAGTGCTGCCCTCTGGATTTTGAGTCCCCATCCACCAGCCTTTCCATGGCACTTAACACCGTCATGAAAAAGCTGGTGGAATGGGGTTGCCGTGGGCCCCCGGGGCCCTGTACTGCCCATGCACTTGGCATGGGCAGTGCAGGAGCCCCTGTGCATAGCCCTGTCGCGCATTTCACTGCCCGAATTAAGGGTAGTGAAATACACGACGGGTGCTGTTGCACCCGCTGCACCGCCACATTGGCGCAGGCTCGATTCCAAGCCTACGCCAATGTTAAGGCCCTCTTCACAGCAGGGCCGGCCGGCAGAAAGACTGTTTCCGCCCACCGGCCCTACTCCGGAATAGGTCCGGTGGTGACCTGGCCGCACTAGCAATCAGGTGGCGGGATGAGTTAACTTAAAATTACCACCTTAGTTCTTCCTTTGC
Source organism: Pleurodeles waltl (assembly GCF_031143425.1). Classification (NCBI taxonomy): domain Eukaryota; kingdom Metazoa; phylum Chordata; class Amphibia; order Caudata; family Salamandridae; genus Pleurodeles; species Pleurodeles waltl. The sequence continues at coordinate 295,274,432 of NC_090443.1, read as the reverse complement.
CTTACAAACCATTACGAGATGGTTTTCTTTCCCGCAGCCCTTAGCATATTTGTTCAATGGCAGCACATTTACCTTCAAAACCAGCAATGCCCCAATCAATCATAAGAATACAAGTATAAAGTAATTGATAATACTCTGCTAAAAAAAAGGAGTGATTAGCCTCTAGTTCTAACTGGTGTGGAGCTTATTCTTAAAATCTAACTGTTGCGCCGTGGGCCACCGCAGCCCGGGCGGGAAAGCTGTCTCGGGACGTGGTTTGGACTGTGGGTCATTTTCCCACCGTGGGGCTTGACGCGGCCCCTTTTTTCAGCCCAATGTCGCCCAAGTCCCTAGATTGGGCATTGGGCCTCGGCGAGTTCGGGTTTAGGAGTGGGCGCCCCTCACTTACCTGGTGACTGGCTTTTCTTTTTGGACTTCTTTTCCTCTGTCTTCTTTCCTCTTTCTTTTTTCTTTCTTCTATTCTTCTTTCCTTTTTTCCAAGTGGGGGCCCTATTCTTCTTTCTTCCAGCATGCCTTTCTTTCTATCTCTTTCCCTGCATGCATTAGTTTCCCTTTCTAAAATGGTGTCCTCATCTATTTCCTTCTATAGTCTTTTTCCCAATCCAACATTACGTCTTTGCTTTTCCTGTATGTCACTTCCTGTTTAGGGCTATTTAAGGAGTTGGATTTTTGCTCTCCTTGCGCTGCAACACTTCCTTTGGTGGGGATCACCCTCTGGTTCTTTTTCTTCTGATTACAGCCTTTTATCCTTGCTCTTTCCAGTTTCCTTCCAGTTATTTTTCTTGATTGGAAGTCTGACATTTTTTTCTTGTGTTTTTTCTTCTGTTGCAAAGAGTTACAGTCATGGAGGTTTTTTCCCTGTGGTGTTTTTCCTCTGGGACTCCTTCTGGAGGGCGCAGACTAACTTTTGACGTACCATTGTCAGCAGCACCGTGGCTACAAGAAAGGGCCGCCCTTACCTTTGCCAGAGCAGGACCTACAAGAATCGAGATCATCCTTCAGTTCCAGTTGGCCAAAACTGTAAGCAACGAGTAAACCGTGACAGATTGCAGCGCCAAGAGAACCAGTTTTTGTCAAGCATTATGGAGAATACTTCGACGGCTGCTGCAGAAACAAACTAGTCGCTACTCATAACCATCCAACAACAAGTCCAAGAAATGCAACAATTACGAACTGAATGTGCGGCTTTACGACAAGCCTTGGTTTCCCGAACAAGAGATGTTCCCACTGTTTCTGCTACCACGCCACGCTTTTCATGGGATCCTAACAAACTGTGTAAATTCCTTGATGCCCTGACAGTCTATTTTGCATTTCGACCTTCACAATTTGCACAAGATAAAACTAAAGTAGGATACTTAATTAGTACCCTGTCTGGTCCTTCTTTAGCCTGGGCCACTCCTTTGATAGCCTCCAATGATTCCATGCTGTCTGACTATTCAGCTTTCTTTTATTGCTGCCTTTAAGCAAATGTTTAAATGACCTGGACTTGGGTCTCCTGCAGAAGAATCCTCATGTGACATTCAGCAGGGTACCCAGGACGTCCTACAATATATTACACGTTTGAGACAACTGGCAGCAGAAACTACTTGGGTAGAACGTACTCTTGTAACCCTCTTTCGTAGAGGTCTTTGAGAGGAGATAAAGGACGAACTCATATATTCAGCTAGAGTGGAAGATTTAAAATGTTTAATGGCTTAGCACTCTCCATAGAGTATCGTCTACATGAACGCAAGTTGGAGAAGAAAAAGAATCATGGACCATCTCATTCAGGGAACCCACGTACCATCATCCTTCGGTCCGAAGAGTCTCGACCTGAATTGAGAGAAGCTGCTGAGGAGGAACCTGTACAAATAGACACAGCTGGTGGTCCCTTAACTGCTAGTGAGCGTGAAAATAGACGAAGAAAAGGATTGTGTCTTTATTGTGGTACTTCTGGTGATTTGCTTTGTATCTGCCCAGTCCGTCCTGTGAAGTCTATGGGAAACGCCAACTCCTGTTCTCTGTGAGAAGGGAGTGGAAGGGATTCTCTGAGATACCTTCTATTTGTTCTTCTAAAGAAGATGCAACTTCCCTCTTTCTTTTACCTATTACACTGCAGTTACCAGATGGTCGGAAAGAAAGGGCATTGGCATTATTAGACTGTGGAGCCAGTGGAATATATCTGGATGAGACATGGGCTATTGAACAAAAAATTCCTTGAATATCTAAGGACATTCCAGAGCAAGTTCATACAATTGATGGATCTCTTTTAGCTTCCTGTCTTGTCATCAACACTACTCCTACCTCATGTCTACGCTTTGGAAAACATCAGGAAAATGTCTCTTTTGATCTGATCTCCTCACCTCATCATACAATCATCCTGGGAATACCCTTGTTTACACAGCATAATCCTTATATCAATTGGGTAACCAGAACTATTTCTCTCTCTTCCCAATTTTGTCAAGACCATTGTTATTCCTCAGGGACATACTGGTCACCAAAGCAAATGTTATCAACTGCACAAGATGTAGGTTGTTCCATAAACTCCATCCTAGGGGTATCTAGTAATTATCTGGACTATGCAGACGTGTTCCAAAAACCCACGAAACCAGTACTACCTCCACATAGAGAATATGACTGTACCATTCCCTTGGAACATGGTGCCTTTGTACCCTTTGGTAGAATGTACTCTCTTAATGAACCTGAAAAGAAGATACTCAAAGAATATCTGCAAGAAAGTGTACAGAGTGATCTGATTGCACCTTCTTCTTCACCCGCTGGAGCTCCCCTCTTTAATGTGCCTAAAAAGACGAATCTACGTCCCTGTATGGACTTTCGTGGACTGAATAAGATTACCATAAAAGACCGGTATCCGCTACCTATTTTAAAAGAAAGTTTGGAAGCAGTCAGAGGGGCACATATATAGATCTCAGGGGAGCCTACCATCTTTTAAGAATAAAGGAAGGTTATGAATGGAAAACAGCATTTCGCACACCCTTTGGTCATTACGAATATCGAGTAATGCCCTTTGGTTTAACCAAAGCCCCCTCTGTTTTTCAGAGAATCATGGACTCAGTGTTTTCCGACCTTGTAAATCAAACTGTAGTTATATACCTAGATGACATCCTAATATATTCTAGCCAACCAGAACATCACACCATGAATGTACGTCAAGTTCTAGACAGACCCTGGCAACACCAACTCTTCTGTAAACCCCAAAAATGTGAATTTGACTAAACTGAGGTAAAATATTTAGGGTATCATATTAGTCAAGTCGGTATTTCTATGGACCCAGAGAAGGTTCAGGCCATCCTAGAATGGCCCTCCCCCTCTTCTATCAAAGAAACCAAGGCTCTCATTACAACATTGGCGGCAAAAGCCGCTTACCGCCGTGCAGAAGACCGCCAACACACCGCCGAGGCATCGGAATTCCCCCAAGGTCATTATGACCCACTGCTCGGAATCCGCCAAAATTGAGACACCCACACAAGTCCGCCACACCAAAGGTCTGTGATAAACTGGCGAAAACAAAACCTCCACCGTCACGCCAACAGAAATACACCCACATTATCCCGACCCACTAATCCACGCGGCGGTCTTTCAACCGCGATATTCCATTGGCAGTACACACCGCTGCACACAAAATACACTCTTACAAAACACAGCCACATTGGACAATTCCAAATACACACACATGATACACATACACACACCACTCCCACACACCCAATACAATATAAAACACACACCCACATCACCCACAAACCCCTACGACAAAAATACCGAAAGAAGGCCAGAGAGAGACACTACAAACTACTACCAAGCATCCACAGGCACACAATACCATCACCCACATAACTTCCACGCACCTCACACAGCACACCACTAAACATCACCCCACACATCACAACACACACCACCCCACACATCACCCACACCACCCCATGGCACGACAAAGACACCCCTGGTTCTCTGAGGAGAAGCTCACGGTCGTGGTGGAGGAAATCATCCGGGTAGAGCCACAGCTATTCGGATCACAGGTACAGCACACCTCCATAGCTAGGAAGATGGAGCTATGGCGAAGAATAGTGGACAGGGTCAACGCAGTGGGACAGCACCCCAGAAATAGAGATGACATCAGGAAGAGTTGGAACGACCTACGAGGGAAGGTGCGTTCCGTGGTATCAAGACACCACCTTGCGGTTCAGCGGACTGGCGGCGGACCCCCAACTCCTCCCCTACAACTAACAACATGGGAGGAGCAAGTCTTGGTGATTCTGCATCCTGAGGGCCTCGCAGGAGTAGATGGAGGAATGGACTCTGGTAAGTCAAACCTTAACTATTACATCCCCCACCCTACCTGCATGCCATCACATACCCCCACCCTCACCCTTACCCCCATCACTCCAACTCCTCACAAATGTCCCAATATCACAAACCACACATACCAACACCAAGCCCTGCATGCAACAAAAAAGCATGGACACCCATCACCAAAGCATGGCCACTGCACATACCCATACACCTCCCTAAAACACCATCACACAAGGTCCCACACAGGAATGCAAGCACTGGGGTACACGGTCACCCACCCATTGCACACCATGGCACACACAGATGCAATAAACATCCTTTTATACCCCTGCAGGACCCCTACCCAACGTCACCGGACAGGAGGGTCCACACATGTCCACACCACCAACAGAAGAGGCCCACAGTGATGACAGCAGCTCTGTCCAACTGGATCTAGATGACCAGCCCGGCCCATCTGGGACCTCGGGACAGTCGGTTCCCCTCACACTGGCACAGGCCAGCACAGAGCTTCCCCCTTGGAAACACCAGCACAGAACCCACCCAGCGGGTCCTTACCTCTGTCCCCAAGACACGTCATTCAGCAGTGTGTCCACCACTACAGGGAACCAGGCTAACCCACCACCCCAACAACAACAGGGACCTGGGGGCAGTGGCAGTGGGCATACGGTCCAGGGGACAGAGGCCCAGGAACACAGGGGAACTGGGAGGGCTGCTGTGCAACAGGGGGAGGACAGGCCCAGGGAATCCACTCTCCACGAGGCCCTCTCCAACGTCATGGGAGCCTACCACCATACCCAGGAGACAATGGCAACGGTACTGGCCAAGTTTCAGGAGACCCAGCGGCTGCAGGAGGAACAGTATTTGGGCTTCAGGGAGGAACTCAGATCCATCAATTCCACCCAGGGAACCATTGTAGGGGTGCTGGAGAAAGTCCTCAACACCAGGAGGGACACTGTGGCACTCCAAGGGGCCCCTGACACTAGCCTGGACGATGAACTGCCCACCACCTCCACCAGCACTAGTGGACAGGAGGCACCGCCACAGGACCACCACACTAGCACCCCACCCCCTGCAGAGGGAGAACCACCCCGCAAACGGTCCCTGAGATCTAGGACAAAGACAGAGAACAATGCCAAGACCCCTGCCAAGAAATGAGACCGCCCTGAATGTCATCCTTCTGTCCCACTTTGTCACCCTGTCCATCCTCAAACTGCCCCAGCTCCACTTCCTATGCCCCTTTGGGCAATGCACCTGTGAGACTAATAGACTGGACTCTGCCATGGACATTCCTCCACCCCTCACCATTTTACAGCACCCTCCAATATTGAGCACTTAAATAAACACCCTTAAAGCACAAAACAATCTGGAGTCTGTCTGTGAATTCGAAATAGTGTATTAGCAATTACAGTGACAAAATGCTCTTTCAATTGTAATGTCAACATGCCTATGTCACACAGCTCTAGTCCATGAGGAAACAAAGCAGATGTCACACAGTGGGACCCACATCTGTGAAATTGTAAGGGAAAGTGACAACTCAGTGACCATACACTGGGTGAAAACGACAGACAGTAGAGAGGTTGTACTGTTAAAGTACATGTAGTAGGCAGGTTTGTATTCTTACCTGTGTCTCACTGGAAGTATTGTAGGATCACCGAGTTCCTGTTGTCGATGTCCTCTTCTTCTGCTTCCTCGTCTTAACTGTCCACAGGCTCCACAGCTGCTACAACACCTCCAACTGGACAATCCTCCTGCAGAAAAGGCACCTGTCGTCGCAAAGCCAAGTTGTGAAGCATACAGCAGACCACGATGATCTGGCACACCTTCTTTGGTGAGTAGAATAGGAAACCACCTGTCATATGGAGGCACCTGAACATGGCCTTCAGGAGGCTGAAGGTCCGCTCTATAATCCGCCTAGTTCGTCCATGGGCCTCATTGTAGCGTTCCTCTGCCCTTGTCATGGGATTCCTCACTGGGGTCAGTAGCCATGACAGGTTGGGGTAACCAGAGTCACCTGCAAATGGTGAGGGACAACTGTTAGACACACACTAACCTGTAGGGATATCCCCAGACCCAGACAACCATTCCCACTGACTTGCTTCCAGGTGCTCACCTAATAGCCACACACGGTGCCTCTGGAGTTGACCCATCACATAAGGGATGCTGCTATTCCGCAGAATGTAAGCGTCATGCACTGAGCCAGGGAATTTGGCATTCACATGGGAGATGTACTGGTCTGCCAAACACACCATCTGCACATTCATCGAATGATAACTCTTCCGGTTTCTGTACACCTGTTCACTCCTGCGGGGGGAACCAAAGCCACATGTGTCCCATCAATGGCACCTATGATGTTGGGGATATGTCCCAGGGCATAGAAGTCACCTTTCACTGTAGGCAAATCCTCCACCTGAGGGAAAACGATGTAGCTCCACATGTGTTTCAGCAGGGCAGACAACACTCTGGACAACACATTGGAAAACATAGGCTGGGATATCCCTGATGCTATGGCCACTGTTGTTTGAAATGACCCACTTGCAAGGAAATGGAGCACTGACAGCACCTGCACTTGAGGGGGGATTCCTGTGGGGTGGCGGATAGCTGACATCAGGTATGGCTCCAACTGGATACACAGTTCCTGGATTCTGGCACGTTCAAGCCTGTATGTGATTATCACATGTCTTTTCTCCATTGTCGACAAGTCCACCAACGGTCGTACACCGGAGGATGCCGCCATCTCCTCACATGTCCCAGCGGACGGTGCCTATGAAGGACAACAGCGAGCACAGAGTCAAACAACTCAGAGGTACGTACATACAGCTTACACAGAACACCATTCATAATCGAAAAAGTGGCCTGTATGTGTGTTAAGTCTGGGCCTAGGTATGTGTGACGCAGTTGAAAATGAAGCCATGTGGGCTCCTGAAATGGCGGCTGCCTGACTTGTAAAGTGGGACAATGGGATGTGAGGTAACTGCCCTGGCGTTGTACACCGTTGCGGTAGGCGGTCAAAGACTGCGGCGCAATTCAGCATTGGTTAACATTGGCTCCTGGGACCCATATGGTCCAATGACGATGTACGCCGGCTGTGACGGTACGCACCGCCGCGGACGTGACCGCCATTTTCTATCTGTTCAATCACTCAATACCTGATCTTTGACAGGAGAGGACCTAAACTGCAAGTGCTACTGTGACCTCAGTCTGGAAGAGACAATGGCTGGTGCGTCTGGGGAAAGGGCCCCTGCCTTCAGCACGGAGGAGTTGGAGAAACTTGTGGATGGGGTCCTCCCCCAGTACACGCTACTTTGCGGTCCTCCAGACAAACAGGTAGGTACACTGGGAGCATGCTGTATGGGCTATGCCTGTGTGGAGTGGGGTGGATGAAAGATGGGGGGAGAATGAGGCGTGCATGAAATGATGGTGAGTGCATGAGCCACATGGCAAGGGTAGGGATGGGGGCCAGTGACTGTGACGGTGCAGTTTGTAATAACTTCTCTTTTTCCCCCTGTACAATTCATGTAGGTCAGCGCCCACCAGAAGTAGGACATCTGGCGTGCCATCGCCAAGGACGTCCGGACCCTGGAGGTCTATCACAGACGGAGCACCCACTGCCGTAAGAGATGGGAGGACATTCGCCGCTGGAGCAAGAAGACGGCGGAGGCCCAGCTGGGGATGGCCTCCCAATGTGGGAGGGGTGCCCGTCGCACCATGTCCCCCTGATGTTCAGGATCCTGGCGGTGGCGTACCCGGAGTTGGATGGGCGCTTGAAGGCATCACAGCAGGCACAAGAGGGTGAGTACACTCTCATTCAGCTGATTCAGCGCGCAGTAGAGGTGTATGGGTGGGGGAGGTGGGCTGTGGGTTTCCCTAGGCCAGGGCGAGTGTGCTAGTTAGGTCCCCTTCTTCTGGCAGACCCTGTGGCACCCCACCTGTGTACAGTGCCAACTACACCTAGTCAGGCTCCGGTGACATCCATGTGTGCAGATGTCGGCCATAGCCTTGTAGGCCATGTCCCAGGGACTGAAGAGTGGACCCCAAGTGCGCGGCGTAGTGCAGGGGGCTTGTGTCTGTTGTCTCCGCCAACGGGAGCGGTAATGCATGCACTCAACATGTCTTTCTTCTGTCTTCCCCCCCTTTTTTGTGGTCTCCCTGTTCTTGTGTGCATTAGCATCATCAGGCGGAGGAGCAGTGGCACCGGAGCAGGAGGGAGCTGCATCCCACATGGCCCTGGAGGTCGATTCACCAGTGGGACGGAGGGCGAGGGGAGCTCCACGGCGGGGACAGGAGCTGACACCAGTGATACAGACTCGTCCTCTGATGGGAGCTCCCTTGTGGTGGCGGCCACATCTGTGCCCCGCATCTACAGGTACAGCCGCCAACCCCCATACCAGCACCGCCCTCCCAGCAGACCCTCAGCCTTTGCCCTGTGCCCGCTCACCCAGGAGGGTGGGCATCACCTTCGCCCCAGGCACCTCAGGCCCTGCCCCAGTCACCCCTGCTGCCCTCAGTGAGGAGGCCATTGACCTCCTCAGGACCCTCACTGTTGGGCAGTCAACCATTTTGAATGCCATCCAGGGTGTAGAGAGGCAGTTATAACAAACCAATGCATTCCTGGAGGGCATTCATTCTGGTCAGACAGCCCTTCAGCGAGCATTTCAGACTCTGGCCTCAGCACTGATGGCAGCCATTGTCCCTGTCTCTAGCCTCCCCCCTCCAAGTTCCTCCACCCAGACTCAATCCCCTGTTCCTCTGCCTATCCCAAGCACACCATCAGACCAGCATGCACACACCTCAACACACAAAGGAAGCTCAGTCAAACATAAGCACCACACATCCCACAGGCACTCATGCAAGCATCATACCCATGCAGACATACCAACATCCACTGCCTCCACTGTGTCCCCCTCCTCCTCGTCTCCCTCCTCCCTCCCATTGTCGTCTCCACTCACACCTGCATGCACTACATCTACAGCCACTACTTCCATCACCAGCACACCCACCACCACACCCCGGTCACGTGCAGTCACCACCCCCACTACATTTCACACATCCCCTGTGTCCTCTCCCAGTGTGTCTGTGACGCCACCTCCCAAGGTACACAAACGCAGGCACACCCCATCCAACAGCCATCCACCTCACGACAGCCTCCAGCACATGCACCTTCACCCAAAGTCACCAAACGTACACCTTCTACAACCACTACTTCTTCCTCCACTCCCAAACCCCCTCCAGCTACCCGTCCCAGTGTTCCCAATAAACTTTTCCTGTCCACCCTTGACCTCTTTCCCTAACCTCCCCCACCCCGTCAGTCTCCTAGGGCCCGACTCTCCAGGTCCCAACCTAGCACCTCAGCCACAACATCTCCGGGACCAGTGGTGCCAGTAGTCACCGGATTCTGGAGTTCACCAGGCAGCAGGGCAGCCAGTGTGGCAAGGAGCCACAGCACGGACAGTCCCCCACCTGTCAAGCATCAAAAGTTGGCCAGTGCCCGGCGGGAGAGGGGGAAGACTCCAGCCACCAAAGCCGCTCCCAGGGGTACAGGTGGGAGTGTGGAGTCAGCTGCAACACCTTCGAAGGTGGGGAAGGGACACAAAAAACTCAGCAAGTCTGGGAAGAGCAGCACAGCGGAGAAGACCGCCATCATCCTCCCTGCCCAGGAGGCCACCGCCATCAGCCCCGCTGCCCAGGAGGCCACCGCCATCATCCCCGCTGCCCAGGAGGCCACCGCCATCATCCCCGCTGCCCAGGAGGCCACCACCATCATCCCCGCTGCCCAGGAGGCCACCGCTCTCAGCCCCGCTGCCCAGGAGGCCACCGCCATCAGCCCCGCTGCCCAGGAGGCCACCGCCATCATCCCCGCTGCCCAGGAGGCCACCGCTCTCAGCCCCGCTGCCCAGGAGGCCACCGCCATCAGCCCCGCTGCCCAGGAGGCCACCGCCATCATCCCCGCTGCCCAGGAGGCAACCACCATCAGCCCCACTGGGCCAGACAGGACCACCAGCACCAGCCCGCTGGGCCAGATAAGACCGCCAGCACCAACCCCGCTGGGCCAGAAAGGACCACCAGCACCAGCCCAGCTGGGCCAGACAGGACCGCCAGCAGCTGAGTCGCTGCCAAGGACCCCGCCGCAACAAGCACAGCTGAACACGACACTGCCGCCACAAGCGCCGCTGAGCAGGACACCTCCGCCACAAGCACCGCTGAACAGGACACTGCCGCCACAAGCACCGCTGCCAAGGACACCGCCGCCACAAGCACCGCTGAACATGACACCTCTGCCACAAGCACCACTGAACATGACCCCGCCTCCACAAGCACCGCTGAACAGGACACCGCCGTCACAAACAACTCTGGCCCATGAGCGCCAAGGGACCTGACGCTACTGAGTCCGCCACCAGCAGGATGAAGCACTCTGGACACAAAGCCCCCCTCCAGAACCAGTGGAGATTTACATCCACTACCTCATGGCAGGATGAAGCACTCTGGGCACAAAGCCCCCTCCAGAACCAGTGGAGACTGTTATCCACTTGAGAGACTGTGGCTTTGCACTCTCCAGGATATGGCAGTGGGCAAACCACCCACTGTAGAGACTTGAGAGACTGTGGCTTTGCACTCCCCAGGATATGGCAGTGGGCAAACCACCCACTGTAGAGACGTGAGAGGCTGTGGCTTTGCACTCCCCAAGATATGGCAGTGGGAAAACCACCCACTGTAGAGACTTGAGAGACTGTGGCTTTGCACTCCCCAGGATTGCACAGTGGGCAAACCACCCACTGTAGGGACTTGAGAGACTGTGGCTTTGCACTCCCCAGGATATGGCAGTGGGCAAACCACCCACTGTAGAGACTTGAGAGACTGTGGCTTTGCACTCCCCAGGATTGCACAGTGGGCAAACCACCCACTGTAGAGACTTGAGAGACTGTAGCTTTGCACTCCCCAGGATTGCACAGTGGGCATGGGGCCCCCTCGTGGATTTGGCATCATGCACTCAACCGGCTGAGGTACCCCCCTATCCCTTCCCCTGAGGTGCCTGTTTTATTTCTATCTGATGCCCCTGCAGTGTTCTCTCCGTCATGTTCGGGTATTAAGTGTGGGCCTCGCCCATGCAGTGTGGGCCCAGTGTTCCACGGACTTCAATGGAGCAATACCTGTACTACTATTCTTGGTGTATATATATTTGTTTATAGTGTATATATATTTTTTTGCGTACTGGATTTTAATAGATTACAATGGTTACACTCATTTCCTATTGTCTCCAAACGGGGGGTTTAGGGGGCGTAACTGTAATGTATCATGCTGTATTAGTGTGTGTGTTGTCGTGGGAGAGGGTGGGGGTGTTGCGTGTGTGTGTCCCTGTTTTTTCCCTCCCCCCTCCACTGTGTCGTAGGTGCAGTACTCAATGTGGGCTTCGCCGCCGGCGTTTGTGCTCCTGGTAGAGGAGCAAGAAGATAAGGGCAGGGAAAATGTGAAGCTCTGGTTCCATGGCGTCCTGGTTCCTCGAGGGGTGTGCAGAGGTGAGCGTTTTCCCTCCTAAGTCCTGTTTCCGCCGTGTTTTTGTTTGCAGTGAATCCGCCCCGGAAAATGTGGCGGATCGGTAGGTTGTGGTACTGTGGGCGGTACATTGTCTCCCGCCTGTCTGTTGGAGGTGACCACCGCGCTGTTTGTTTGTACGGCCGTGGCGGTCGGAGTGTTAAATTGGCTGTCTTTGTTGGCGGTTTCCACCACGGTCGTGATTTCTTTTTTTTGCCGCTGGCCTGTTGTCGGTCTTACCGCCGCTTTAACACCAACCGCCAGGGTTGTAATGACCACCGAGTGTTTTTCAGGACTGGCCAATTTCTATTGCCAATTTATCGCAGATTTCACTCAACAAACCAGCCAAATCACACAAACTCTTAAAAAAGAGAATTTACGGTACGTTTTGTCTGGACAGAAGTTGCTGAAATCGCATTTCAAAACCTAAAACTTGCTTTCACTCAAGCTCCTATATTACGGCATCCTGATACCATCAAGCAACTTATAGTAATCACTGATGCTTTAGAACGAGCTATAGGAGCCGCATTGTTACAAAGACAAAACGACAATGGATTAGAACATCAGATTTTCTATCTGTCTCATGTGTTATCTGATTCAGAGCGCAATTACTCAGTTTTAGAACGAGAACTTCTTGCTCTACAGACAGCATGTAATGAGTGGAAACAATTCCTTATGGGATCAAGGGAACCATTTGAAGTCAGAACAGACCATGAAAATTTACAGTGCCTACGAAACTTTCAATGTCGGAACATTCGCCAAGCCCATTGGACTTTCTTCTTTGGTCAATTTGGCTTCTATATAAGCTATATCGTGGGTTCTCAAAATATTCTGGCAGACGCCTTGTCACAACGCTATCCTGAAAGTATCAATCCTCCTTCACAACACCTCATTGAACCAGATACAATTATTGGACTAGTACAGTCTTTCCTTGATAAAGTACGATCTGAGTATTCAACCCTCTCTGAACTTGAAATGAAAGACTTATGTCCAAAATTATGCAAGGTTAAGCAGTACTACTACCATAAAAATTCCTTCTAAGACAGTTCAAATGAAAGCACTATAAAATGTGTCATGACTCCTCTGTGGCAGGTCATCGTGGTATCAAAGCCAAACAGGAGCTACTCCTTCGTTCCTTTTGGTGGCCTACAGATACAGAGAGTTGTGTGGCGTCTTGTATCATCTGTGCTCAAACTAAAATACCCCATACCAAGCTAGCAGGAGTGCTTCATCCTTTACTTGTTCCACCAGCCCCTTGGCATACCGTATCAACCGATTTCATGTGTTCCTTACCTCCCTCAGCAGGAAATCAAGTTATAATGGTGACCATGCATTCATTTACTAAGATGGCTCATGTTACTGCATTAAAGAAACTACCCACAGCCAAAACATTAAGTCAAATCTTTATACAGGAGATCTTTCATCTTCATGGTCTCCCTTAAGTCATTATTTCAGACCATGGCCCTCAATACATTTCACGCTTTTAGAAAAAAAAAATTGTGAAACACTACACATCGAGGTAGTCTTATCATCTGGTTATCATCCACAGACAAACTGGCAAACGGAACGCCTGAACCAAGGAGTCGAACAATATTTACACTGTTTGTGCAATACTACTCAGAGTAACTGGTCCATGTATTTACCCATTGCTGTGTTCTCATATAGTAACACAGTACATAGTGCCTCAAAAGTCACTCCTTTTTTCTTCTCAAATGGTTTTCATCCCAAGTCCTTTCCTGCTGTTATAAAACAATCCTCTACACTTCCTGCAATCACCTCATTTTTTGGGGGGCTACTTAAAATTAAACGTATTATACATTCCAATCTTCTATCTACCAACCAACAGATGAAAAGGATGGCTGATAAGAGATGATGTGATGCCCCATCTTATCAAGTCAAAGACAAAGTCTGACTTTCTTCCAGATTTTTACCCCTCCGTCTTTCACAAACAAGTTCAAACCCCACTATTACGGACCCTTTTTGATTCTTCAAAAAATCTATCTGGTATCATTTTGTCTTAGTTTACCTCGAACTTGGAAGATACATCCTGTATTTCATGTATCACAAGTGAAGCCCTATAAGCTTGATCCTTTTCTTAGACAATTCACCTATCCTCCTCCTCTGTTGGTGGAAGATGTACCCGAGCATGAGGTCCAAGAAATATGTGATTCCTGCATATTCCCAAACCATCTCCAATATCTCATTCATTGGCAGAGTTATCCTCTTAGCGAATGTTCTTGGGAAGATGCCTCTTCTGTTCACGCTCCTCTTCTAGTCCATTGATTTTTCTATCTTTATCCAGACAAACCCAGGGCTCCGGCGGGGGGGGGCTACTCTTGCAGGCAGGAAAGACGCTCGGGACACAGATGGGGCCGCGGTTCGTTTTCCTGGCCACAGGACTCGCCGCAGCTCCTTTTTTCTGCCTAATGTCGCCTGAGGCCCTAGATTGGCCTTGGCGAGTTCGGGGCGCGGCGTGCCCTCAGATTTAGCAGTGGGCACCCCACCCCTCACTTACCTGGTGACTGGCTTTTCTTTTTGGACTTCTTTTCCTCTCTCTTCTTTCCTCTTTTTTTTTTTCTTCTTACCTTCTTTCCAAGTGGGGCCATATTCTTCTTTCTCCCAGCATGCCTTTCTTTCTACCTCCTTCCCTATATGCATTAGGTTCCCTTTCTAAAATGGCATCCTCATATATTTCCTTCTATAGTCTTTTCCCAATCCAACATGACGTCTTTGGTTTTCCTGTATGTCACTTCCTATTTACGGGTATTAAAGGAGTTGGATTTTTGCTCTCCTTGCGCTGCAACACTTCCTTTGGGTGGTGATCACTCTCCAGTTGTTTTTCTTCTGATTCCAGCCTTTTTTCCTTGCTCGTTCCAGTTTCCTTCCAGTTATTTTTCTTGACTGGAAGTCTGACATTTTTTCTTGTGTTTTTTCTTCTGTTCTAGGGAGTTCCAGTCATAGAGATTTTTTCCCTGTGGGGTTTTTCCTCTGGGACTCCTTCTGGAGGGCACGGACTGCCTTTTGACGTACCATTGTCAGCAGCACTGCGGCTACCAGAAAGGGCCACCCTTACCTTGACCAGAGCAGGACCTACAAAAATCAAGATCATCCTTCAGTTCCAGTTGGCTAAAACCGTAAGCGATGAGTAAACCGTGACACTAACTAACAGTAAGGAATCGGGCCCAGGCTCTCAACACAGACCTTGCAATTTTTTTTGTTTAGGAACAGTGAGGTGAATTGATTTAATCAGAGGATGTGGAGTAGAGGTTAGGATTGGAGCCACAAAGATGTTCCAAAGCTTCACTTGGAATTTATTATTTTAATGTAACTGCCACACAAGTTATTGCGGAATTGTGTATTCCTTTACTATGACAGGTATATTAGGGTTTAAGTTTGTAAAGTTCTGCTACTTTATTACTATTTTGATGTTACATAATTTTAGGATAAGCTATAAATTTAAGGCTCTAATAATTTAAATGAATCCTAATAACATAGTTACTATTAAAATATATACACACGTGTATGTGTGTGTGTGTACAGATATATATATATATATATATATATATATATATATATATATATATATATATATATATATATATATATACAGTGTATATATATATATATATATATATATATATATATAGTGATAGCCAGCAGTTAGTTATAGTTAGGACCAATTTTTCCCATAGACAAAGCGTTTTTTTGTTTTGCTAAGAACTTTGGCGCCATTTGATAGATCTCCACAAATTGTTCAAAACTAGTAGGCAAGTTAGTTCAGCTGCTGTTTCGAAAGTTTCCAGGTGATTTATCAAACGGACGTTTTCCCCATGCAATGTCTATGGGGATTTTACAATTTTAAGAGAGGGCTACAGCCTGAACTGCTGAACAGAATTACACCAAATTTGACATAAAGCTAGACCTTGGTCTAGAAAGAGCTCTTTTGTATTTGGTGTAAATCTGTTCATTAGTTTCTGAAGAATTAAAGGAAAAAATATAGAGATCTAGGGACGCAGATCCTTTCTGGATCAATCCGAAAGGGATCCGCGGATCTGAGCGAAAAGCAAGGCTCTGATTGGCTGACCACAACCTGAAAGGAAAGTTGTGACTGCCATTTTCTTCCTCACTTGACCCAGGGGAGGAAAAAATAAAATGGTAAAAGAGATAAGAGGTCAGAATACAGGCATCCTGACTCCATAGGACACATAGGTGGTCATTATGACATTGGCGGTGAGTGATAAAGTGGTGGAAATACTGCCAACAGGCTGGCGGTAATTACCGCCAAATAATGACCATGGCGGTGAGAACTCCCATAGACAGCAAATGTACCACACCATCCACCAGGGCATTAACACCACTCACCATGGCGGTAGCTAACAACAGCCAGGCGGAAGACAAGGTACCGCCCACCATATCATGACCTTGCAATCCGCTACGATTTCCAGGAGGGAACCAACGCCATCAAAAGCCTGGCGGAAACACTGCACAGAAGACCAAAGACTCACCATCAGAGACACAGAGAAGAACAACGCCGCCATGGAACCGGACCTGCAAGTCTTCCTGATTCTTTTCCACGCCATGCTCCACCTGGAACACCAATGCCGACGACGACGGTGAGTACCGCCGCCTAGCACACAAGGGAGGGAGGGAGGGAGGAAGAGGACAGTGACACACACGCACAACACACACCATCCACACACACATTATACACACTAGCTGCAGACGTAAACCAATGGCACACAACACATGCCATAATAAAACAAGGACTGGATTTTGGAAGTACTGAAAATGTATTAGCAGAGCAAAAGCCAGATATGTACAATTGTCCTCAAAGGGCCAATGCCCAGTCCAAAGTACTAAGGGCCCACATGGCCACAGGGCACAGTCTAAGGCCCAACTAATTTCCTGACAACATACTCACAGAACTGTACAGGGGCATCATTATTGAAGCGGGCAGGAACCTCAGGGGGAAGGGTGGTGGAGGGCATCTCAGCAGAAGTTGGGAACTTGCCCACTGGTTCTGGAGGGGGCTCCATACCCATTTCCCTTTGCTGGGGAGTGCAAGGTCACAGTCTCTGAGGTGGGGAACTCGTCCACTGGTTCTGGAGGGGGCTCCATGCCCATTTCCATGCTCCGTGACCACTGGTGGTGGTGGTACCCTGCCAGCCTCTGCTGGAGGTGAGGGCTGTTGTGTCTCTGCTGTGGAAGGTGCCTCCTGGGCAGCCTCTGCTGGAGGTGAGGGCTGCTGTGTCTCAGCTGTGGAAGGTGCCTCCTGGGCAGCCTCCGTTGGAGGTGAAGGCTGCTGTGTCTCAGCTGTTAAAGGTGCCTCCAGGGCAGCCTCCATTGGAGGTGAGGGCTGGTGTGTGGCAGCTAGAGGTGAGGGCTTCTTCACTTTCATGGCAGGAGGTGAGGGCTTCTTCCCCTTCCTGTCTGGTGGAGTGGGATCCTTCCCTTTTCTGGCTGGTGGAGTGGGATCCTTACCCTTCCTGGCTGGTGGAGTGGGATCCTTCACTGTCTTGCCTCTACGACTAGGAGGTGCCTCCACTGTTCATGTGGACTGTTTGGCTGAGGTGCTAGGCTAGGTCGTTGGGACCCTGCTCTTACTGGCAGGGCAGGGAGAGGGACGGCGAAGGAAGAGGTCAAGTTGGGCAAGGAAAATCCTCTTAGGGACGGTGGGGTGGGACAAGGGAGGAGGGCTGGGAGTGGAGGTTGAGGGAGTGGTTGTTGGAGGAGTACATCTGCTGGACCTGGGTGCAGGTGCATGGGCAGTGTGCTGATGTAAGGTGGATGGCTGTTGGGTGTCTGAGTGCCTGCATTTGTGTCCTTTAGGAGGGGGGACAGACAGGGTGGGAGAGGACACGGGACGTGTGGATGGATGTTGTGAAGGTGTATGCTAGTGAGGTGTGTGTGCTGCTTAGTGTGGTGATGCTGGTGGTGGATGTTGAAGCAGTGCATGCAGGTGTGAGTGTGGACGTGACTGTGAGGGAGGAGGAGGAGGGGGAGACAGTGGAGACAGTGGATGTGGTTGTGTGTGCAACTGTCTGGTGTTTGCGTGAGTGCTTGTGGGCTGAAGTGTGGTGCCTGTGTTTGACTGTGCCACTCTTGTGTGATGTCTTGTGTGCATGCTCGTCTGTATCTGTGCATGGAATGGGTTGGGGTTGAGGAGGCTGGGACTGGGAAGTGGTAGTTGGAGGGGGGACGGTAGGAACAGGGGCAATGGCTGCCATCAGAGAGGAGGCCAGAGCCTGTATTGATCTCTGTTGGGTTGCCAATCCACCGTGGATACCCTCCAGGAATGCATTTCATTGCTGCATCTGGGATGCCAGCCACTGGATGGCATTCACAATGGTTGACTGCCCTACAGAGATGGATCTCAGGAGGTCAATAGTCTCCTCACTCAGGGCAGCAGGGCTCACTGGGACAAGGCTTACTGGGAGGATAGTGCTGGTGTGGGGGTGGCTCCTGTACCTGCAGCTGGGTTGGTCACGGCGGTGTCCACCACCACCAGGGAGCTTCCATCAGAGGACGTATCTGAGTCAGTGTTGTCAGCTCCTGTCTCCGCCGTGTTGCTCCCCTTGCCCTCCGTCCCAACGGTTCCCTTGGCATCGGTGGACTCTGCCTCCTGGGTCCTGTGGGTTGCAGCTCCCTCTGTCGCTGGTGCCCCTGCTCCTCCGCCAGATGATGCCAATGCACACATGGACAGGATGACAGAAGAAAAAAGGGAGAGAGAGAGAAAGGGAACACTGGGTCAATTACAGCACCAACACCACAGTTGGAATACACAGCACTGTCACACACAGGGATCAGGATTGAGCACTATGCATTGCACTGCCATTGATTTGGGTAGATGCCACAGCAAGATGAGTGCCAAACACCGCCAACTGCACCCCTCCTGGGACCCACAAAGCCCTGACTGACATGGAATGCAAACAAGCTAGGTTACCGGCATTTTCCATACACCCCTTACCCTTGAGCTGGATCATGCTGCAATGTCTGGCCTGACATTAAGGGGCACCCAATAAGGCACATGTAGCACCTGGATCCCATGCCACCTGCCAATGATTGCATTAATGTCCACTGTACTAACCCCCTTGTGGCTGCTGTGATGCCCTCAAGCGCCCATCCATATCTGGGTAGGCCACCACCAGTATGCGGGGCATCAGGGGGGTCAGGTTCCGACGGGCACCCCTTCCTCATTGGGAGGCCATCCCCAGCTGGGCCTCCATGGTCTTCCGTGCCCAGCGTCTCAGGTCCTCCCACCGTTTCCTGCAGTGGGTCCTTGGCGACGGCACACCACAATCCCTTCTTCTGATGGGCGCTGACCTGCAGAGGAAACATAGACAGGAGGACACCATTAACCATACAATCCAGCCTGTCACACATATGGCCCACCAACCCCGTTTCTATCACCACTGGCACACACATCGTCCGGCGCCCACCATGTACACTACCACCAGACATCCCCCCGATGACACGATGCTTGCACACACATCCCCATGCATCCTTCCCACATGCATTGTGCCCATGGTGTACTCAGCTGTGGGTCAGGAGGCTCATACAGCAGTCCATACTGACGTAGGACCCCATCCACCAGTCGCTCCAACTCCTCTGAAGTGAAGGCAGGGGCCCTTTCCCCAATCACACATGCCATAGTAGGCTCCAGACACAGGTGACAGCAGCACACGCAGTGTAGGTGTTGTCGTGTGGAAAGTCATGAAACAAGTGAGGATTTGGATATAAAATGCCGGTCATGTCCACGGCAGTGTATACTGTCACCACCGGCGCAGATCCCCATTGGCCACTGTACAACATAGAGCCCCATATTAGCCAATGAGGAAGACCGCCTTCCGCCACAACGCCTAATGTCAGCAGTGTTACCTCACTTCCACCTGTCCCAAGATACAGGACAGGCAGTCGCTATTTCATGGTGGTGGGCAATGATCAGATAAACCATAACTGCGTCATTGCCTAACATAGCACATACATTGCCATTCCCACTGTTCCATCACATTGATGCTGTATGTACACTGAGGTGGTGGTTCTATAGTTCAAATTGTGACAGCCTACTCACTCTTGTGTCCCTTAGATACCTACCGCTGCGGATGAATAGGAGGAGGAGACATACCCTCGTGTACAGACCACTTGTGGACTTGGCTACGCTGGAGGACAGGCACATTATACTCAACTATAGACTGGACAGGGCCACAATCACAGAGCTGTGTGCCCAATTGGAACCCACACCTGACATCAGCCATCCGTCATCCCACTGGGATCCCCCCTCGTGTGCAAGTGCTATCAGTGCTCCACTTACTGGCAACTGGTTCTTTCCAAGTGACAGTGGGCTTGGCAGCAGGAATGTCACAGCCAATGTTCTCAATCGTGCTGGCAAGGGTTCTGTCTGCCCTGGTAAAGCACGTAGAGCTACATTGTTTTCCCCCATATGGAAGATTCGGCCACTGTTAAGGCAGGATTCTATGCCGTGGGTCATATACCCAATATTATTGGGGCGATTGACTGTACACATATTGCGTCAGTCCTCCCCCCACCAGAATGAACAGGTGTTTAGGAATCAGAAGAGTTTCCACTCACTGAATGTGCACATGGTGTGCCTGGCTGACCAGTACATCTCTCATGTCGCTGCTAAGTATTCTGGGTCGGTGCGTGACGCCTTTGTCCTGAGGAATAGAAGCATCCCAAATGTGATGGGCCAACTAAAGAGGCACAGTGTGTGGCTAATAGGTGAGCCAGAGCCCCCCCCCACTGTATGTCAGTGTATGCCTTGAGGTGTTATCCCCATAGGATTGTGTAAGGCTAAAGTTTGTCCCTCATATTTGCAGGTGACTGGCTACCCAAACCTTTCGTGGCTCCGGACCCCTGTGAGAAATGCTAGGACAGGGGCTGAGAACCGTTATAATGAGGCACATGGGTGACCCAGAAGAATAATTGAAAGGACCTTCGGCCTCCTGAAGGCCAGGTTCAGGTGCCTCCATCTGAAAGGTGGATCCCTGTGCTACTCACCCGGGAAGGTCTGCCAGATAGTAGTGGCATGCTACATGTTGCACAACCTGGCCCTCAGACAGCATGTGCCTTTTCTGTAGGAGGAGGAGACTTGAGATGCCCCTATGGCAGCAGTGGACCCTGAGGACAGTGAGGATGAGGAGGCAGAGGATGAGAATGTGGACAACAGAACATCAGTTATACGTCAATACTTCCAATGACACACAGGTGAAACACTGGAATTGATCATTGCTCTGGATATTGATTTAATCTGTGTGACTGTGGCATGATGGCATTCGCTTCCTTTGCATCTAAACTTACTGTCACCTATGACTTGTCATCTTACAGATGTTGGTGATATGACAACAGTGTCCTGATGTGATTACTACAGACAGATACAGGTCATTAATTGTATGCTATCACAATGTTCATGTTATTTGCACCAGATGTGACTGTTCCCCTAAATGCACATTTTCAAAACATAAAATACTATTAGTCAAGTTGTGTTCAATGGCGTTTATTGTGGTGATATAAAATTGTGGGTAAAGTGCAATGGAATGGGGTGATGATGGAGGAAAGTCCAGGGTATTGTTACAGTTTGTTTGTAGCACAGGCCCATTGTCCAAGAAGCCATAGGAAGGGGAGCAAAGGCAGTTAAAGGTGGACAAGGTGACAGGGTGGGACACAAGGGGGACAATCAGAAGAGTCTAATTTCCTGGCAGTGGTCTTGGTCTTGGCAAGTGCCTCTGGCTTCTGTCTGGGTCAAGGGGAACGTTTGCGGGGTGGTTCACCTTCTGCAGGGGGAGGGGTGCGGGTGGCCTGAGGGTCCTGTGGCGGGGCCTCCTGGTGGGCTAGTCAATAGACTGGCTAGTGATAGGGGCCCGCTGGTGTGCTGTCGATTCCCTCATGATGTTGGCTATGTCTGCCAGTACCCCTGCTATGGAGATCATGATGGTGTTGAGAGCCTGCAAATCCTCGGTGATTTCCTGAAGGTGTTCGTCCTCCTGCCGCTTGCTCTCCTGCATGTTGTCAAGGATCTGGCCCATCGTGTCCTGAGATTGTTGGTACGCACCCAGGTTCTTGGTGAGTGCCTCCTGGAAAGTCAGATCCCTGGGCCTGTCCTCCCTCTGGCGCACAGCGGCCCTCCCAGTGTCCCCGTTCCCCTGTGCCTCTGTCCCCTGAACGGTGTGCCCAAAGCCACTGACCCAAGGTCCCTGATTGTCTTTGGTGTGAGGTGTGAACTGGGGTCCCTGTACAGGTGAGCACACTGCTGATTGACATGCCCTGGGGACAGAGGTGTTGGTACACTGGGTGGGTGCTGTGGTGTTGGATACTGATGGGGGAGGCTCTGTGGTGGACTGTGAGTGGGCTGGGGTGACCGACTGTCCAGTGGTCCCTGATGGGCCAGACTGTTGATCGAGATCCTGAAGTCCAGAGTTACTATCATCACTGGGGGCATCTTCTGTTGGGGGACTGGTTTGTCGTGGCGCCTCCTCTCCGCTGACATTGACTGGGGCACCTGCGGGGATGTAAGTGATGTATTATGCTTCATACCTGTGGTATATTGTACATCCCTAGCTTCCCCTCCATCGTTGCTGTTTCCCTGCCTCCTCGGTTTGTGTATATTGATGTATTGTGGAATTGTTAATTCTCCTATGCTGTGCATGCTTTTGTGATGGGTGTCCATGCAGGGCTGGGAGGGATGTCCAGGCACTGGTATTGCATGCAGGGCTGGGCATTGTGGTTGGTGCAGTGTGTGGGATGGAGTGGAATGATGGAAGTGAGGGTGAGGGTGTGTGTTGGCATGCAGATATGGGGGTGAGGGGGCGTGTTGGCATGCAGGTATGGGGGGTGATAAGTAGTAAATGTTGACTCACCAGTGTCCAGTCCTCCGGCAACTCCAGTGAGTCCCTCAGGATGCAGTAATGCCAAGATTTGCTCGTCCCATTCTGTGAGCTATGGGGGAGGAGGTGGTGGCCCACAGCTAGTCCTCTGTATGGGGAGCAGGTACTTTGCTGCTATGGAACGTTCCTTCCCCTGTAAGTCCTTCCACCTCTTCCTGATGTTGTCCCTTGTTCTTGGATGCTGTCCCACAGCACTCATCCTGCCCACGATTCTCTGCCATAGCTCCCTCTTCCTGGCAATGGATATCTCTATACCTGTGCTCCAAACAGCTGAGGCTCTACCCTGACTATTTCCTCCACCATGACCCTCAACTCCTCATCTGTGAAACCGAGGGTGCCTTTGTGGGGACATGGGTGTTGTGTGGTGTGTGTAAGTGTGTGGGTGTTGGGTACTGTGGTTGGGTGTGCGTAGTGGTGTGTGTGAGGGATGTATGGGTGTATGTGATGTGTGTGTCTAGTTGTCGCAGTGGTCTTGGTGTCAGTCTGGTGGCAATGATTTGTATTCGTAAAGGGTTGTGGGTAATGTGGGTGGGTGTTTTATAGTGCTGTGGGTGGGAGGGCGTGGTGTGTGTTTTTGGTATTGGACAATGTTGTGCAGTTTAGTATTTGGGTGTCCCTTCTAAGCACTCCGTTGTGTACTGCCAATGGTTTACCGCCGTTGAATGTCCGCCTTGGTGATTCATGGGTCATAATGTAGTGGGTGTTTGTCAACACCAGGACAGTGCGCGCTCTACGGGCAACATAATGCAAAATGAAAAACCTTATGCAATGTAATAATTCATGCATTGTGTGCAGATATTGCATATTCAATTTTTTGCATTGCAGGTATTTATCTTGAACTTTCATTAATGCTGTGTGTGATGTATTGTTCATTTTTAACTTGTTAATTTTCAAGCTTTTCCTGCAACCTGGCTGGGTGTGGCATGTGGGCGGGGCTTGGGTCTATTTAAGGAACGCAGCCCAGCTCCACGTACTCACTATTCAGATGTCCCGGTGCAGAGGAGCAGCATTTTCGTGGGCTCCGGGTCCGAAGGCCTACTTGGACTTTTCCTGGCCCTGTCCTCATTATCTTGCTGATCTTCAAGCAGGGCGGTAAGGCGGAGTTCGGGGAAATTTCCTTGACTCTGTTTTCTAGAAACATTAGAGTTTTGGCTTTGTGATTTACAGTGTGCGCGATTAACCCTTGCAGTTCGGATCGGCAGAGTGCACCATCATTTTAAGGCATTTGAATCTTGATGGTTGAATCGGCAACAGTGTACGTGGTTCATTCTTGGCAATTAACCCTTGCAGTTCGGATCAGCAGAGTGTGCGATAATTTTAAGGCTTTTGAATCTTGATGGTTGAATTGGCAACAGTGTGCGCGATTCATTCTTGGCAATTAACCCTTGCAGTTCGGATCGGCAGAGTGCGCCATCATTTCAAGGCATTTGAATCTTGATGTTTGAATCGGCAACAGTGTGCGCGATTCATTCTTGGCAATTAACCCTTGCAGTTCGGATCGGCAGAGTGCGCAATCATTTTAAGGCATTTGAATCTTGATGGTTGAATCAGCAACAGTGTGCGCAATTCTATCTTGGCAATTAACCTTTGCAGTTCAGATCGACAGAGTGTGCAATCATTCCAGGTATTTGAATCTTGATGCGCAGTCTGGCAATAAGGTGCGCAATAACTTCTGGGCAATTGAATCTTGAAATATAGAACAAACAGAGTGTGATGTTTCTAGACAGAACAAGTTTAGTCAGTTTGCTCTTGCTACAATATTATTCATGAATCCTATAGCAGTTAATTCTTTGGGAACAAAAGTACTCATTGATTCTTGTTGTGATGTAATTGCTATGCTAAGGATTAACTTGAGTGAGTTCAATGTTCAGAGCACATGAATATAAAAAGGTCACGCTATTGAAAAGTTCTTGATCTCTTATGTTGTTAGAGCATAAAGAATTAAAAACAAAGTTCATGAAGATTAATGTGAATAACCTTGCTATTGTGTTCTTAACTTTTGCTTCCACAGGTCTCCTTTCCCGCTGTTCCCAACCTAAAACCCATCCCCCACTTGGCCATTCTTTAATTCTGTATGTTTGGAGCTGCCAAGAGGTGGACATATTTGGGAACAGGCGCAAACCCTGAGGATCCGGTCTCACTGACAGAATAGTGAGCCCACAAAGTTTTTATCCTCCTGGTTTGTGCTAGGTTTTCAATATGGCCACAATGGACGAGTTACTTAAGGTAATTATGCAGCTTCAAGTGGATGTAGTCGAATCTAAAAACATAGCAACCAATCTAGCAGAAAGGGTGGATCAGTTACAAGACATAGTGAGAAAGAAGGGGCAAGGTCCTCTGGGTGCGGGTTGGCTTAATCCTCCTCCTCAAAGTTCAGGAGGGAATCCTCCAACTAACATATCACTCACAGTTCCCACACCCAGAAAGTTTTTCAGGTGACCCTCAGAAAGTACTATCCTTTTTGACTCAAGTAGAATTGCATTTTACTTGTAGACCAAATACCTTCCCTGATCCCCAATCCAGGGTGGCCTTCTTGATTTCTTATTTGACTGGAGACGCGGCCACCTGGGCAATCCCTCTCGTGTGTCGAGATAATCCTTTGCTCTATAACTGGAGAGACTTTGTCAGAGAATTTGAAAGTGTTTTTGATCGAAGAACAGTTACTCTGTCCGCAGACCGAGAAATGTTACAATTGCAACAAGGAAATAAAGATCTTGTCTCTTACCTGGCTTAATTTAATTGGCTGGTGGCAGAGACAGCCTGGCCTGAGGAAAAGAGATCAGCCCTGTTCTATCAAGGACTCAAAGAGGAATTAAAAGACATTCTTGCACAGATTGATCCTCAACCCACGGATTGTCAAGATCTGATAACAACGTGGAACACGTAAAAAGACTGAGAAAAATTCCTGGCGTGTTCATGAACATAGACAATCACAAGTTCAGGGGAATCACAATCATTAACCAATGGAAATAGGAACCATCAGGCGGCCCTTAACGAAAGAAGAGAAAGATCTACCTAGAAAGAACAGGCAATGTTTGTATTGTGGTCGAAAGGGCCATTTCGTTCAAGACTGTCCAGCAAAACCAAAAAGTAAACAAACCCCTACCAAGAAGGTTGCAGCAAATGCACAGATCAATCAGGAAAACTAGAACACCCAAGATGTAAGGAAGGGTTGCTCTTGGGTGTAACCGTGGACCCTTCACAAGATGATAAAAAGGTTTTACTCAAGTCAAGACATTTAAAATTAGATCTAGAAGTACTGGTAAAACAAAAGACTTATCTAAAGAAAGCCTTAGTAGATTCTAGGGCTACTGGTAATTGTATTGATGCACAATTGATTCAAACATGGGGGATCCCATGTGTAGGAAGTTGACTCTGTATGTACTATTTCAAAGTAAGAAATAGCATGCACAGAGTCCAAGGGTTCCCCTTAGAGGTAAGATAGTGGCAAAAAGAGATAATTCTAATGCTCTATTTTGTGGTAGTGTGGTTGAGCAGTAGGCTTATCAGAGGGTAGTGTTAAGCATTTGTTGTACACACACAGGCAATAAATGAGGAACACACACTCAAAGACAATTCCAGGCCAATAGGTTTTTATATAGAAAAATATATTTTCTTAGTTTATTTTAAGAACCACAGGTTCAAGATTTACAATCAATACTTCAAATGAAAGGTACTTCACTTAGGTATCACAGGAACTTTGAATCAGCAAAATAGCATGTACAGTTTTGGCAAAATGGCAATAAGCTAATTTAAAACTAGACACAATGCAAATTTCAACAGTTCCTGGGGGAGGTAAGTATTTGTTAGTTTTGCAGGTAAGTAAACCACCTACAGGGTTCACAGTTGGGTCCGAGGTAGCCCACCGTTGGGGATTCAAGGCAACCCCAAAGTTACCACACCAGCAGCTCAGGGTCGGTCAGGTGCAAAGGTCAAAGTGGTGCCCAAAAAGCATAGGCTTCAATGGAGAAGGGGGTGCCCTGGTTCCAGTCTGCCAGCAGGTAGGTACCCGCGACTTCGGAGGGCAGACCAGGGGGGTTTTGTAGGGCACCGGGGGACACACAAGTCAGCACAAAAAGTACACCCTCAGCGGCACAGGGGCGGCCGGGTGCAGTGTGCAAACAGGCGTCGGGTTTGCAGTAGGTTTCAATGGGAGACCCAGGGGTCTCTTCAGCGATGCAGGCAGGCAAGGGGGGGCTCCTCGGGTTAGCCACCACCTGGGCTAGGGAGAAGGCCACCTGGCGGTCGCTCCTGCACTGGAGGTCGGATCCTTCAGGTCCTGGGGGCTGCGGGTGCAGTGTGTTTCCCAGGCATCGGGTTCTTTGAAGCAGGCAGTCGCGGTCAGGGGGAGCCTCTGGATTCCCTCTGCAGTCGTTGCTGTGGGGGCTCAAGGGGGTCATCTCTGGCTACTCACGGGCTCGCAGTCGCCAGGGAGTCCTCCCTGTAGTGTTGGTTTTCCGCAGGTCGAGCCGGGGGCGTCGGGTGCAGACTGGAAAGTCTCACGCTTCCGGAGGGAAACGTGTGGTCTTTAAAAGTTGCTTCTTTGTTGCAAAGTTGCAGTTTCTTTGGAACAGGGCCGCTGTCCTCGGGAGTTCTTGGTCCTTTTAGATGCAGGGTAGTCCTATGAGGCTTCAGAGGTCGCTGGACCCTGGGGGACGCGTCGCTGTTGCACTTTTTCTTGAAGTGGGGAGACAGGCCGGTAGGGCTGGGGCCAAAGCAGTTGGTGTCTCCGTCTTCTCTGCAGGGCTTCAGGTCAGCAGTCCTTCTTCGTCTTCAGGTTGCAGGAATCTGTTTTCCTAGGTTCTGGGGTCCCCTAAATACTCAATTTAGGGGTGTGTTTAGGTCGGGGGTTAGTAGCCAATGGCTACTAGCCCTGAGGGTGGCTACACCCTCTTTGTGCCTCCTCCCTGAGGGGAGGGGGGCACATCCCTTATCCTATTGGGGGAATCCTCCATCTGCAAGATGGAGGATTTCTAAAAGTCAGAGTCACCTCAGCTCAGGACACCTTAGGGTTGTCCTGACTGGCCAGTGACTCCTCCTTGTTTTTCTCATTATCTCCTCTGGCCTTGCCGCCAAAAGTGGGGCCGTGGCCGGAGGGGGCGGGCATCTCCACTAGCTGGAATGCCCTGTGGCGCTGTTACAAAGGGGGTGAGCCTTTGAGGCTCACCGCCAGGTGTTACAGCTCCTGCAGGGGGAGGTGAGAAGCACCTCCACCCAGTACAGGCTTTGTTACTAGCCACAGAGTGACAAAGGCACTCTCCCCATGTGGCCAGCAACATGTCTGGTGTGTGGCAGGCTGGCAAAACTAGTCAGCCCACACTGGAAGTCGGGTATGTTTTCAGGGGGTATCTCTAAGATGGCCTCTGGGGTGTATTTCACAATAAAATGTACACTGGCATCAGTGTGTATTTATTGTGCTGAGAAGTTTGATACCAAACTTCCCAGTTTTCAGTGTAGCCATTATGGTGCTGTGGAGTTCGTGTATGACAGACTCCCAGACCATATACTCTTATGGCTACCCTGCACTTACAATGTCTAAGGTTTTGTTTAGACACAGTAGGGGCATAGTGCTCATGCACTTATGCCCTCACCCATGGTATAGTGCACCCTGCCTTAGGGTTGTAAGGCCTGCTGGAGGGGTGACTTATCTATGCCAGGGGCAGTGTGAGGTTGGCATGGCACCCTGAGGGGAGTGCCATGTCGACTTAGTCATTTTCTCCCCACCAGCAAACACAAGCTGGCAAGCAGTGTGTCTGTGCTGAGTGAGGGATCCCCAGGGGGGCATAAGACATGCTGCAGCCCTTAGAGACCTTCCCTGGCATCAGGGCCCTTGGTACCAGGGGTACCAGTTACAAGTGACTTACCTGGATGCCAGGGTGTGCCAATTGTGGAGACAAAGGTACAGGTTAGGGAAAGAACACTGGTGCTGGGGCCTGGTTAGCAGGCATCAGCACACTTTCAAATCAGAACTTGGCATCTGCAAAGGCAAAAAGTCAGGGGGTAACCATGCCAAGGAGGCATTTCCTTACACCATGTAAGAAAAAGAAAACATCAGAAACAATACAAGCCGTAGATGGAAAACTCCTAGCTGGAGGTCCGGTGACTCTACAGATCACAGACAAGGGGAAAGTCTGTAAAGGGGGAAATCAAGACACCAAACATGTAGAAAAGATAATCTTTCATTTAATCCATGCTCCTCAGTATGGAATTATTCTAGGAATGCCGTGGTTAAGTTACCATAATCCTTTAATAAACTGTCAAGAAAGGAAAATCATGTTTTCTTCATTTCGGTGTAAAGAAAAATGTCTCCAAACATCAAGTGTCACAGATTCCCATAAATCCCACATAGCTACAGCCGCTGAAAAAGATGTAACGCTGCCTTTGCAATATTCGACCTTCCTTGATGCTTTTGATGAAAACGAAGCAGGAACCTTGCCACCTCACAGACCTTATGACTGTCAAATTGATCTGACTCCCGGTGCCATACTCCCTAGTTGTCGTGTGTATGTCCTGTCTGAACACGAAAATCAATATGTAAGAAACTATTTAGACCAATTTCTAGCTAATGGATTTATCCGCCCTTCCAAGTCTCCTGCAGCGTCTCCTCTTTTTTTTGTTCGCAAGGCTAATGGGGATCTTAGGGCTTGTATAGACTATAGAGGGTTAAATAAAATCACAATAAAGAATAAATACCCATTACCTTTGATCCCTGTCTAGTTGGATCAAGTTAAAAAGGCTACAGTTTACACCAAGTTGGACTTAAGAGGAGCTTACCATCTAGTCAGGATGAGAGAAGGCGACGAGTGGAAAACCGCCTTTAAAACTAGATATGGTCTATTTGAATACACAGTCATGCCCTTTGGACTTTGTTATGCTCCAGCAGCATTCCAATTCTTTCTGAATGATGTCCTTAGAGAATATCTAGATCTATTTGCAATAGTTTATATTGATGACATTCTAATCTATTCTGATATCCAAGTTGAACATGTACAACATGTACAAACAATTCTCATAGCCCTTCGGAAAAATCATTTATATTGCAAATTCAACAAATGTGAATTTCATGTTACCAACGTTGAATTTTTAGGGGTCATTCTTACCCCCAAGGCATGGTCATGGCAGAAAGAAAAGTGCAAGCAGTATCCGATTGGCCAGTCCCAAAAACTGTTTGAGATGTTCAGTGCTTCCTTGGTTTTGCAAATTTCTATCGCAGGTTCATAGACCACTTCTCGCAGAGAGTGGCACCAATCACCAAGTTATTATGAAAGAAAGAACCATTTGTATGGTCTCCAGAAGCTGACAAGGCTTTTTCAATCTTAAAAGAAACCTTCTCCACCGCCCCAGTCTTGACTCACCCAGATACTGAACGTCCATTCATAGTAGAAGCAGATGCTTCAGATGTGGCAATCGGGGCAGTGTTATCACAACGCAACAAAGATACCGGTCAGCTACACCCTGTTGCTTACATGTCCCGAAAACTAAACGAAGCGGAACAAAATTATGTCATTGCTGAGAAAGAACTTCTAACAATACATGATGCCTTTAAAGAGTGGAGACACTATTTACTAGGTGCCAGATACACTATTACAGTATACACAGATCATCGTAATCGCCAGTTCATGAGTGCAGCTAGACTTTTGACTCCTCGACAATTACGTTGGATGCTGTTTTTTGCCAAGGTTGATTTTGTGGTAACCTTTCGTCCTGGTAAAGACAATCGCAAAGCAGATGCCTTGTCCAGACAAGACTTTACGATATTACCCACAGTCCAGCCCCCACGAGCTATCATTGCTCCAGACAAAATCCCTTGTATCCTCAAAACTGAAGATTTTTTTAAAAATATTTGTAACTCTTTCACCATCGAAAAATTGCAGAAATGGGCTCAAGTAAACCCCAAAATATCAATGAAACAAGGCCTAACCTTTCCACGATGCATGTTTATTTCTTCCTACCAAGTTGCGCAAATTAGTGTTTCATTGGTTGCATGTTATACCTACAGCAGGTCATCCAGGTATTCCTAAGACACTTGAACTGATCCAACAATATTTTTGGTGGCCTACTTTGACAAAAGGCGTTAAGCAAATGGTAACTAACTGTGAAGTTTGTGCCCATACCAAGACAAGTCATTCAAAACCAAAAGGACTGTTACATCCTCTCCCAACTCCACTCCGACCTTGGGAACACATATCAATAGACTTTATTACAGGAATGCCAGTTGTTCAACATCACTCAGTAATCCTTGTGGTGGTAGTTAGTCTCACAAAATATGCACATTCCATTGCTTTCAGGAAATTGCCTACCTCCTGTGAATTGGCAACAATACTTTTAAATCGAGTGGTCCGTTATCACGGCTTACCAAAAGTAATTCTTTCCGATCGAGGATCACAATTTGCCTCTAACTTCTGGAAAACATGATGCAAAACGCTACAAGTTACATCTACATTATCTACCAGTCCTCATCCTCAAACAGATGGCCAAACTGAGAGACTTAATCAAACATTGAAACAATATTTGCGTGCTTACGTTGACAAAGCACTCCATTCTTGGGTATCAATGCTTTGGTTAGCCGAACTGGCCTACAATAACTCGTATCATACTTCTTTTGGAGCAACGCCCTTTTTCGGTCTATTTGGTTACCACCCAGATACTTTGCCAATCACAATTCCACAAGAAAGTTCACTTACACCAGCAGTGTCAGAAACAATACGACAACTCAATCAAACCCAGAAACAATTCCAACAACATCTGAACAAAGCAAAACAAAAGTATAAAAAACATTATGACAAAAAACATTGTGAGTGACCACAATATAAGCCATGAGATAACGTGTGGCTTTCCACACGTCACATTGACTTCAAGAAAATACATATGTTTAATCCCAAATATATAGGTCCTTACACAATTCTTCAACAGATCAATCCAGTATCCTACAAACCACAGTTACCAAAATCACTACGTATTCATCCAGTGTTTCATACTTCTCTCCTGAAAAGAACTTTCCAGAAAACTCGTTCTCGGCCAACTCCAGTACTGGTACAAGGAGAACTGAAAATTTAGAGGTTGTACCCTCTGGTACTTAATATCTTGAAAAGGGTACGGTCCAGAGAACGCTTCATGGGTCTCAGCATCTGATATTCATGCTCCACGACTAGTGCAGCGTTTTCACCACCTAAACCCAGACAAACCAGGCCCTAGAGTTCGGGAGGGGGGAGTACTGTGAACACCAGGACAATGTGCGCTTGACGGGCAACTTAATGCAAAATGCCAAACCTTATGCAATGTAATAATTCATGCATTGTGTGCTGATATTGCATATTAACGTTTTGCATTGCAGGTATTTATCTTGAACTTTCATTAATGTTGTGTGTAATGTATTGTTCATTTTCAAGCTTGTTCATTTTCAAGCTTTTCCTGCAACCTGGCTGGGTGTGGCATGTGGGCGGGGCTTGGGTCTATTTAAGGAACCCAGCCCAGCTCCACGTGCTCACTATTCAGAGGTCCCGGTGCAGAGCAGCAGCATTTTCCTGGGCTCTGGTTCCGGAGGCCTACTTGGACTTTTCCTGGCTCTGTCCTCATTATCTTGCTGATCTTCAAGCAGGGTGGTAAGGCGGAGTTCGGGAAAATTTCCTCGACTCCGTTTTCTAGAAACATTTGAGTTTTGGCTTTGTGATTTACAGTGTGTGCGGTTAACCCTTGCAGTTCGGATCGACAGAGTGCGCGATCTTTTCAAGGCATTTGAATCTTGATGGTTGAATCGGCAACAGTGTGCGCGATTCATTCTTGGCAATTAACCCTTGCAGTTCGGATCGGCAGAGTGCGCGATCATTTAAGGCATTTGATTCTTGATGGTTGAATCGGCAACAGTGTGCGCAATTCATTCTTGGCAATGAACCCTTGCAGTTCGGATCGGCAGAGTGCGCGATCATTTTAAGGCATTTGAATCTTGATGGTTGAATCGGCAACAGTGTGCGCGGTTCATTCTTGGCAATTAACCCTTGCAGTTCGGATTGGCAGAGTGCGCAATCATTTTAAGGCATTTGAATCTTGATGGTTGAATCGGCAACAGTGTGCGCAATTCATTCTTGGCAATTAACCTTTGCAGTTCAGATCGACAGAGTATGCGATCATTCCAGGTATTTGAATCTTGATGCGCAGTCTGGCAATAAGGTGCGCAATAACTTCTGGGCAATTGAATCTTGAAATCTAGAACAAACAGAGTGTGAAGTTTCTAGACAGAACAAGTTTAGTCAGTTTGCTCTTGCTACATTATTATTCATGAATCCTATAGCAGTGAATTCTTTGGGATCAAAAGTACTCATTGATTCTTGTTGTGATGTAATTGCTATGCTAAGGATTAACTTGAGTGAGTTCAATGTTCAGAGCATATGAATATAAAAAGGTCACGCTATTGAAAAGTTCTTGATCTCTCATGTTGTTAGAGCATAAAGAATTAAAAACAAAGTTCATGAAGATTAATGTGAATAACCTTGCTATTGTGTTCTTAACATTTGCTTCCACAGGTCTCCTTTCCCGCTGTTCCCAACCTAAACCCATCCCCCACTTGGCCATTCTTTAATTCTGTGCTATGATAGCTAGCAGAGTTTGGAGCTGCCAAGAGGTGGACATATTGGGAACAGGTGCAAACCCAGAGGATCCGGTGTTGCTGACAGTGTTGTTTTGTTGGCATAACGGTATGGGTGTTGGTACCACCGCTTTAGCACGGACCTTTAGAATCGTGGATTTGTGTATGTGGAAGTATTCTATCGGACTGGTGTGTCATAATATGGAGAACGGATATTCGCCACCGCAGCCGTGTGTTGGCGGCTGTCACTGTGGCGGTAAGCTGGATTTACCGCCAATGTCATAATGAGGGCCATAGTGGTGTATCTGAGGGACCCCTCATGGGCAAGAAATTGGGCTATTTCTTTTCTTTCTTTTTGCCGAACTGCGGATCCACTGCAGGGCTCAGAGGGGCCTCCTGTGTAACTTCACAATGGATTTGCAGATCCAAAGCACAATTTATAAAAATACACCGACTCAGCCACTCAACCCCGCTGTTCACAGACAATGTGAGGTTGGGTGAAGCGGGGTTGTTCACAGGGCCTTGTTGCAGGCCAATTACTGTGGCTAACCACCAGTGCACAAACAGAATTATATATCACGAACGTTAAAAAAAATCATAGAAATTCACTGGAAAAAACAAAGGTTACAGGGACGTTGTAGTTAGGTTCATGTTTTACTCACACAAACCTATAGAAATGTAGCAGTTATAGTTATATTTATGTTAGGAAACTATAACTTGTGGCCTAAAGTTACTTTACTGCATGAGATATAGGGCCAGATGTATCAAAAGTTCTTGCATTTGCAAACGGTGCGAATCGCAAAATTGGGCCGTTTGCGAATGCAAAAACGTGGTCTGCGATGCATGAAAGGCATTCGCAGACCAAAAAAACAGAAATCGCAAAAATTTCATTTTTTTGCGTTGCGACTTGGTTTTGCAAGTCGCATTTTGCGCTTCGCAATTTGCGACATGAAATACCGAATCCCAATTAGCGATACGGTATTCCAAGTAGGAAATTGCAAGGCCCAAAATGCAACTCGCAAAACCAAGTCGCAATTCTATGCATCAAAAATTCGCAAATTGCGATTTTTCGCAGAATGGCATTTTGCACATGCAAAATACCACTAAGTGAAAGCAGGTGGTAACCAGGTGCAACCTATATAAAGAGGCCCAGAATGCCTCGAACTCTTTTCCACAATGGCTGCACTCTACGTCATGGCGAGGAGGATGAGGATCTTGGCAGGTTTGAGGAGAGGGAGAAGGAGACAGGAGCGCATTTTCAGAGTGCGCATTACACTTCTTGACCAGACAGATGAGGAAATATTTGAGAGGTACAGGTTGAGCTCTGCCATGATACTCGACCTGACAGCTGAGCTACAACCCATACTGCAGTGCACAACACATAGGACTCATAGCATCCCCACCCATGTGCAGGTATTATGCTCCCTCCACCTACTCGCCTCAGGGAGCTATCAAGGGGTCATAGCAGCAGCTGGAGGGGTCTCAAAGAGTACCCTCTCTAGATTTTTCAATGCATTTATCAACGCCATGCTGAGCAGCATACACCAGTACATCAGATTCCCTCACCCCACAGGAAATACAGCAGACAAAAATAGATTTCTACCAGATAGCACAGTTCCTACATGTCCTAGACACATGTAGCAATCTGTCCACCATCAGCCACAGAGTATGTGTACTGCAACCGTAAATACCAACATTCCATGAATATACAGGTGATATGCAATGCCTCCTATATCATAACTGATCTCGTGGCCAGGTACCCAGGGAGCACACATGATTCATAGATCTTTTGCCACAGCGGCATTCACACAAGACTGATAGCTGGGGAGTTTGATGAAGGATATCTACTAGGTATTGTCCCTCTGTACACTGGTGCATTGATGGCAGCGTGACGTCAGATGGCTCAGTTACTCATTATACCCTCTGTTCATTCCAGGAGACAGTGCCTACGCAGTGCGCACCTACATGATGACGCCCTAGCTAAATCCTACTACACCTGCTGAACGGAGATACAATGCAGCACACAGGGTGACCCGCAACCGTGGTGGAGCGCACCTTTGGGCTGCTGAAGAGTCGCTTCCGGTGCCTCCACAAAAGTGGAGGGGCACTACAGTACAGCCCGGAGACAACATGTAGAATAGTGGCTACTTGTGCAATCTTGCACAATATAGCTACCACCAGGGGCATACCTGTGGAAATATCTGATTCTGAATCAGATGAGGATGATGATCCCATACCACCCCTACAGCCAGCAGACAGGACCAGTGCATCAGAGGGCAGGCAAAGGCGTGCTGACATCACACACAACCATTTCAGATGTAAGTATGAAAAACACAAATCCACTGACAAATGTACCTGTAGTAAGTAAATGTATTACCTTAATGTCAGGTAATATCAGTTCCACTAGTACCAACAAAAGTAATTGTGACAATAAACAAAAGCAGTTAACAGAAAATCACTATTCCTTCATAGTGTCCTTATGCGAGAAATATATACAGTCCCCTGTGGCCAATACACTCAGTTCCTCCGGCCACGCACGCCACTCGAGTGCGCAGTTGCCTCACTGGCACCTCGAGTTTCTGCCTCAGTGACAGTGCTGTGCCTGGCACTACGACGTCTGGCATCCGTTGTGGGCACAGCTAAGCTGCTGAGGCTCGATGTGTCCTCCGTGTCCCCCAGTCCCAGGTTCACTTGGTGTGGCTGACCTGTTACCCATAATATTGTCTATCACATTCGTGATCTGGACCAGTCCTTGGGCCACATCCCTGCTGCTGTGCACTGCCTCTACCTGTGCGGCCACAGAACAACGCGATATTAGGGCTGTAGAATTTGCCAGCCTAGTGACAGACCGACAGAAACCGCCAAACATGCCCATGAAGCGTCACTCCTGCCTGCGATGGCTTACCCTGTTGTGGCGCAGCTCCTGACACAGTTCCCTCACAGCAGTAGTCAGCTCCCTCGTATCCTGCGATGCTTGGACCTGACCCTCATGCAGCTGTTTGATGTTGGCATTGAGACACTCCAGCTGGCGACGCTGCCCCCCCATGTTTGTATTATGTGGCTGCATCTGCCTTTGTAACACAGATTTGTTTGTTTTGCAGGCGCTGCTGCTTTAACATAGCCGATTCCAGGCCACCAAATAATGATGTTCCCTCACCTGCCTCAAAATCCTGTGCGCCTGCATATGTAGGCATCCTGCGGGGTGCTGTGCTCTGCTGTGGATGGGGCTCCTGCATCCGAGTGCATCTGCCACTTGGGGACAGTGTGTGTGAGTCTTCATGCTGCTCATCAGAGTCCTGCCTCAGTTCTGGTAGTGGCAGTGCCCTAGGCCTGCGTCGGATGGGGTGATGTTCTGTGACTCACTGATATTAGAGTCTGAAGCAGGATGGGTGTCTGTTTCCCCTGCAATGGCACATGCTGTAGCTGCTGGGCCTGGGCCACCTGCAACGACAATATGCAGCATGTCAGTTATGTATGTATCAATAAAGGTCACACAATGGTAATAAAGGTACAGTTACTTCTTGTCACTATGTTGTGGGTGTTGTGTTCTGTGTGTCGCTCTGCCTATTACATTGTATGTGCTACTTTCAGCTCTGGGTTGTGGACTACCACGCCCATAAGGCACAATGTTGTGCTGCTTCTAAGATGTGTTTTAAACTACTTGTTGCTTCCTAAGGGGCTTTTGTGCATACACATATGGGGTTACATTTCAATATTGCACTTACCTTTACTTGTACTTGGTGTGCCGGATGTGTCAACGTCAGTGACCCCACTGACTGCTTCTGGGAGGAGTGTGGACTCCACTAGGTCTTTCATCAGGGTGGAGGGTGTCTCTGTGGGTGGGCTGCCTCCTGTGCTCCTGGCCTCCTGCAGTCGTCTTGCCACCCTCTCCTTGGCACGGGACCGCAGGTCGTACCACCTCTTCTTTATTTCCTCGACAGAGCACTGTGCCACTCCAACAGCGCAGATTTTGGTCTGGATATCTGCCTAGAGTCTGCGCTTTTCACTCTCAGGCACCTGGAGTGAGCTTTTGCCGAACAAACAGTCATGGGTCCTGACCACCTCCTCTGTGAGCACCTCCAGCTCTTGCTCACTAAACTTCAGTTTGCGCTTCCTTTCTCCCTTCTCCTTTCCCTGGGCAGAGATATCCATGTTGGTTCTGCTGTGCTGCCTTCTTCAGAGACTTGCTCAGTGTGGCTGGACTGACTGTCTCTGAGTGTTAGTTTGGGTGTGGCACCTGCAAACTGCCTGGGGTGACTCACTTCCTGCTTGTGATGTCATCAGGCTCCTCCAGGTGTGCGTTCTTGCAATTTGCGATTTTCAATTACCGAATCGCAAATTGCGAGAACGCAAATTGCGATTCGGTATTTGGGCCTCGCAAACCACAAATAGCGAATTTCAAGAAATCGCTAATTCCGATTCACAATTATGATACATGGCCTATTGCGACTCGGAAATAGCGATTTCTTAAAAATCGCTATTTGCGATTCGCAAGGCCATTTCATGATACATCTGGCCATAGTTTCTTCAGTTAAGTATAATTATAATTATAACTATAACTTCTGAATGTCTTTGGTTTTGTATGAGTAAAATGTCAACCTAACTATAATGTCCCTGAAACCTTTGGTTTTCTTAGTGAATTTCTATATTTTTTTTTTTTACGTAAAGTAATATATGACTACCATATCTTAATACAGCCACTGCCATGCACAGCCTTTGGCTATGTGTAACAGGAGTTGGCCACCGGGCCTGGCCTGCAGTCAACCCCTCTGCATGCACCCAGCCCCACACTGCGCACTGCCTTGACCGTGCACGGCTGTACTTTAGTGTGTGAATGGTGATATTTTATTTCCTTACGTTACTCTGAAACTACTGAACAGATTTACACCAAATAACAATATGTTCTGCTTTCCTACATATCTCCTATCGGAGCTTACAGAACCTCTCTGGAATGCACTTCTGAGTTCAAAGAAACGTTTATTGTTGTTAATTCTCCCCCACCCACAAGTTCTTGAGAGACAAAATTGGTAGATTTCAAGCACACGTAGTCGCAGCAATGAAAGCAAAATATATCACAGTACTTCTCAGTTGCAATGTACACAGCAAATATATAAATGAATTGCAAAGCAAAGCATAAAAGTCAAAATTCATTACCGTATGAGCAAGTTGGGCCTATCTTCAGCTGCATCTTTCTGTGGTCTGCAAGTTGATGACTCCGGTCAACTGCGAGAAAGAGATTATCTACCCACACGGGAGACTGGCAACTGACGTCTAGCTCCAGCTTGAAGTCAAGCAGATTCGAATCTAACTCACTGTAGCCCAGAGTCATCCTTAAAAGCAAAATCAGTGTGAGATTTGAATGGCCTTGGAGAATGGCCAGTTCTCTGAGCCATTCTGCTCTCAGACTGGATTGCGAGGTAAATACAAAATCTACGTGCTCTTATCAGCTAAGGTCTGGTGTGAAGAAAACAGCTTGGTTCATCTTGTGGAAAAACACAGCTTGGAAGAATACAGACATCTGTAATGTCTCAACTGCAATGTCTAACTCCACGTTAAAGCCAATAGGCAGCTAACCTAAATACAGAATGTAATGTCTAATGTTATGTCAAAGCCAATAGGCAGCTAAACTGCTAATGTCATGTCAAAGCCAATAGGCAGCTAACCTAAATATCAAATGTAATGTCTAATATCATGTCAATGCCAATAGGCAGCTGAACTGAATACAAAATGTAATGGCTAACTCCATGTCAAAGCCAATAGGCGGCTAAGCTGAATACAGAATATAATGGCTAACTCCATGTTAAAACCAATAGGCAGCTAAACTGAACAAAACATATAGGGGGTTATTACAACTTTGGAGGAGGTGTTAAACTGTCCCAAAAGTGACCGTAAAGTGACGGATATACCACCAGCCGTATTACGAGTCCATTATATCCTATGGAACTCGTAATACGGCTGTGGTATGTCCGTCACATTTGGGACAGATTAACACCTCCTCCAAAGTTGTAATAACCCCCATAATGTGCTACTGGTGAACATTGAGCAACTAATATGCGCAGTGGTGAAACACAAAGTCATTGGTCAAACACAATTAATAGCATCACATTCCACCCTATGACCAATGAATTTTTGTTTCACATACCTCTTATTTCAAACCAAAAAAAACCAACTAATATCAACAAAAAAAACATTATAAGCAAATCAGATTTGAATGATCAAAGCAATCACTGTAAAGCAATGTAAGTGGATTAACATATTGATCTCATAACCTTTCACATCAGATACATCTACACAGAAAAGACTGAAACTTTTATACTCTGAATTAGATTATAGTGTCTCTAAAATAGCAATTTGATGTAGCATGAGTTCCACTCATGTAAAGGTCCACGGTCCACCTGAAAGGTTTGCAGGAATGTAGGTGAAAGTCAGAGTTCCACACGAAAAAACACAGACAGTTAACAGTTAAGGTTGCTTAGTTCCAGTGGAAGAATGTAATCAAAGAAGTTGAACTTGAACTGAAGGCGCCAGTTGCGCAAAGTGGATCCATGGTGCTTGCACTTTACTCAGTTAGGTTCAGGTAGGGGGTTCGGTCCCTTCCCCGACCCCACACGCACACACCCGAAGGGGGGCCACACAGCACACTCAGGGACAGTGGCGAAATGTGGTAGGATCTGCAAAAGAAAAAAGTATGACTTTTCTTGCAAATAACATTTGGCATCTGAAATGTGCCCTTCCTCTTCCTTTCCCTGTTTTATAATCAGCAGGACATTTTTAGAGCCCTTTGTTATAATTTCTGCAGGTTCTGGAGGGTCACTTGGGGCTTGAACCCACACCTCAGCACTGAGGTTTTTATCTGCTGCACCACAGCTTCCCTTTTCGTGCACTGTCAGAAGGGCTGGGGCAGACTCCTTCTTTACCAAACCTCCATTCACTGCACTTTTGACAAGTTGGGCCATTCTGTCTCCAATTTGTATGAATGAATCATATTCTTTTCTAGTTATCAGCATAATTTTGATTTCTCCTTGGTAATCTGCAGCAATCACTTCCCCTAAAACCTGATCAATTTGCCATATCTGTCCTGGTAACTTTCCTCTCTCCAACTGCTCTTTGACTGTTTGTGGAAAAGATCTCTCTTGTGCGTGCTGCACAGTTTTTATCAAATCTAGAGGAATGTGCATCTCTCTCATCTCTGCCCACCTGTAAGTGACTTTTTCTCCCAGCTGTCCACATTTCTGGTGCACCCAATTAGCCATCCCCACTAAGTCAGAATTCTGGGTGGACACTTAATACTCAGAATTTTTCTCTGTAACATCTGCAAGGCAATTGAACCAGTTATGTACAAGCCATGTGGAAAACCAAACGGCTAAACCATTGGCAGTGAACCAAGAATCAGTGTAAAAATGACACATCTGAAGCAGCTCTTGCTTTAAAGTCTGACACACATTGTACAACACTGTTCCTTCTCCTGTGCTAGAAAACAGCATTTCAGTCAACGAATCATTAGTCAAACAAACATGCTTTTTATCCTCAGGGGACACAAATTCAAATGGTGCACTCAATTTCACTGGTGATCCTTTTACCTGTGGTACTCCCTGCACCCTCTCCACATCCTGAAAAGGGACTTGTGGCACCTGTTCATGTAGGGCTGCAGTGACTCTAGCCCTGTCTTGCATGTACCAGATCCAGTGTATGATCCTAGCTAGGGGCACTCTTTTCTTCCCCTGTCCCTGATTTACATGTAAATCAGTGTTTTCCTCTTGCACTGCGCAGAAACCTAAAGTCTGCATTATTTCATTTGCCAAATCACAAGCACGCAGCTGCTTATATTTTTTCCTAGTGACTTTATACCAAAGTGTTAGGATTTCACTCAGATGAGGGCTATACTGTTTCTAAAAATCAAACAAACTAATGAAACTCGGTGTCTCTTGCTTAGTGCAAACAGTAAGAAACTCTCAAATCTTTTGTTTTACTTGTGCCGGTAACTGCACATTTTGCGAGAGTACCTCGTAAATCACATTCTGAGCTCTGTTCTCCATGTTATCAGTTAAGGAATGCACTTCAGCTGCCAAAAAGTCCAGCTCACACGGAGGCTCAGACTGGCTCACAGCTGTCTTAACCCCCTCATTACTGGAATGAGAAAAGCCAGATTCTTCTAAAACAGCAGTTTTATAGCTTTCAGCATTATCTTGCATTAATGTATTCTGGCTAACTTGCTCACGTAAATTCTTATTTTCATGTTCTAACTGCCTACATCTCTCCTGCATTTTTCTGTAAGCAGATAAAAGTATCCAAACCCTTCTGTCAAGAACAAAAGGAACATCACTGCTTTCAAAAGGCACATTTTCTAAATATGCTTTATCACAGCAAGAAAACATGTTTCTCACAGCACCATCAGGCAGTTTAACTACACATGCATTTTCAAACATGGTCTGCCGTGCT
Source organism: Pleurodeles waltl (assembly GCF_031143425.1). Classification (NCBI taxonomy): domain Eukaryota; kingdom Metazoa; phylum Chordata; class Amphibia; order Caudata; family Salamandridae; genus Pleurodeles; species Pleurodeles waltl. The sequence continues at coordinate 295,232,690 of NC_090443.1, read as the reverse complement.
TCTGTAATTCTCTAAACAACAAAAAACAATTACACTTTTAAATTGTGCACGTAGAAATCTCCAATGTCCGACTTTTAAAACTGACGGCTACGCCATAATGTTCTGCTTTCTTACATATCTCCTACCGGAGCTTACAGAACCTCTCTGGAATGCACTTCTGAGTTCAAAGAAGACGTTTATTGTTGTTAATTCTTCCCCACCCACAAGTTCTTGAGAGATGAAATTGGTAGATTTCAAGCACACGTAATCACAGCAATGAAAGCAAAATATGTCACGGTACTTCTCAGTTGCAATGTACACAGCAAGTATATATATGAATTGCAAAGCATAAAAGTCAAAATTCATCACCGTTTGAGCAAGTAGTGCCTATCTTCAGCTTCATCTTTCTGGGGTCTGCAAGTTGATGACTCCGGTCAACTGCGAGAAAGAGATTATCTACCCACACGGGAGACTGGCAACTGACGTCTAGCTCCAGCCTGAAGTCAAGCAGATTCGAATCTAACTCTCTGTAGCCCAGAGTCATCCTTAAAAGCAAACTCAGTGTGAGATTTGAACGGCCTTGGAGAATGGCCAGTTCTCTGAGCCATTCCGCTCCCAGACTGGATTACGAGGTAAACACAAAATCTACATGCTCTTATCAGCTAAGGTCTGGTGTGAAGAAAACAGCTTGGTTCATCTTGTGGAAAAACACAGCTTGGAAGAATACAGACATCTGTAATGTCTCAACTGCAATGTCTAACTCCACGTTAAAGCCAATAGGCAGCTAACATAAATACAGAATGTAATGTCTAATGTCATGTCAAAGCCAATAGGCAGCTAAACTGCTAATGTCATGTCAAAGCCAATAGGCAGCTAACCTAAATATCAAATGTAATGTCTAATATCATGTCAAAGCCAATAGGCAGCTGAACTGAATACAAAATGTAATGGCTAACTCCATGTCAAAGCCAATAGGCGGCAAAGCTGAATACAGAATATAATGGCTAACTCCATGTTAAAGCCAATAGGCAGCTAAACTGAACAAAACATATAGGAGGTCATTACAACCCTGGCAGACGTAGTTAAAGCGGCGGTAAGACCGCCAACAGGCTGGCGGTCTTTTTTTGAGGATTATGACCTTGGCGGTTACCGCATGGTCATCCGCCGCTTCTCCGTTCCGCCCGCCGGGGTGGAGACGACCGCTGGGCTGGAGACCTGGGTCTCCGGCCCAGCGGCCGTGACAATACCGCTGCAGGTATTTTGACCCGGCTTACCGCAGTGGATTTCCAGCGGTAGGAACCGCCATGAAATCCATGGCGGTAAGCACTATCAGTGCCAGGGAATTCCTTCCTTGGCACTGATAGGGGTCTCCCCCACCCCCCACCCCCACCCGACTCCCTCCCCTACACCCCCACCACTCCTACCACCCCCCAAAGGTGGCAGGACCCCCATCCCCACCCTGACCCCCGACATTACCTTACACATACACACACACACGCACGCAGGCACCACCAACACACATCCACACACACACACCGACATACATGCCAACATCCACACACACAGTCAGACATGCACACCCACATACAAACATACACGCGCACATCCATACAGACATACCTACAGACATACACAAACTCATTCCCAATCACACAACACCCCGCAAGCATACACACACTCACACACCCCCTCCACATACACCCACGCACACCCCCATGCACCCACACAACACACAACACACAACACCCCCCCAACACCCCTCCCCTAACGGACGATCGACTTACCTGTTCCGTCGATCCTCCGGGAGGGGACGGGAGCCACGGGGGCAGCTCCGCCGACACCACACCGCCAACAGAACACCGCTGCGGCGAATCACAGGACGTGATTCGCTGGGCGGTGTTCTGTTGGCGTGGCGGTGGAGGTGGAGCAACCTCCACTTCCCCGCCGCCCGTCACTATGGCTGTTGGCAGCTCTCCGTCGGAAAAACGACATAGAGCTGCCACAGTCATAATACGCCAAGCGGAAAACCGCCACCACTGGCGGTCTTCAGCATGGCAGACCCTCGGCGGTCTTGTGAAAAGACCGCCGAGGTTGTAATGACCCCCATAATGTGCTACTGGTGAACATTGAGCAACTAATATGCGCAGTGGTGAAACACAAAGGGGGTCATTCTGACCCCGGCGGTCTTAGACCGCCGGGGCCAGGGTCGGCGGGAGCACCGCCGACAGGCCGGCGGTGCCCCGCAGGGCATTCTGACCGCGGCGGTAAAGCCGCGGTCGGACCAGCAACACTGGCGGTCTCCCGCCAGTGTACCGCCGCCCTTTTGAATCCTCCAAGGCGGCGCAGCTAGCTGCGCCGCCGAGGGGATTCCGACCCCCCCTACCGCCATCCAGTTCCCGGCGGTCCGCCCGCCGGGAACCGGATGGCGGTAGGGGGGGTCGCGGGGCCCCTGGGGGCCCCTGCAGTGCCCATGCCACTGGCATGGGCACTGCAGGGGCCCCCGTAAGAGGGCCCCTACAAGTATTTCACTGTCTGCTTGGCAGACAGTGAAATACGCGACGGGTGCAACAGCACCCATCGCACCTTCCCACTCCGCCGGCTCGATTACGAGCCGGCATCCTCGTGGGAAGGGAGTTTTTCCCTGGGCTGGCGGGCGGTCTTTTGGCGACCGCCCGCCAGCCCAGGGAAAAACTTAGAATACCCTCCGCGGTCTTTTGACCGCGGAGCGGTATTTCGGAGGGGGGAACTCTGGCGGGCGGCCTCCGCCGCCCGTCAGGGTCAGAATGACCCCCAAAGTCATCGGTCAAACACAATTAATAGCATCAAACAATAACGGATCTTTCTGGACAAAGATCTATCTTTCTGCCAAATTTGAAGTGAACCCATTGAGCGGTTCAGGCTGTGCTCGTGTTCAAAAATTGGAAAATTCTCATAGGCATAACATGGGGAAAACGTGTTTTGGGACCCACCTTTTTCTGGCCTCCCGCTTGACAAATCACCCCAAAACTTTCCAGACAGCAGCTAAACAAATTAGCGTACGCATTTTGCAAATTCTTTTGAAGATTCATCAAACGGCGCCAAAGTTACCAGTAAAAAAAAAGTTTCATCTATCAGAAACGTTTGTGCTAACTATAACTACCTACTGGCTATTGCTAGTAACATATATATATATAAGTACATGTATATATTTATTTATATATCTATATATATATATATCTACACACACACATACACACAGGTGCTAGGCAGTAGGTGGAAATATATGCAAAATAATAACTTACACATATAGAAACAATTGAAAAAAACATTCACCTTTAGAGATGTCAACTAAAAGCACTCTCAATGTAACAAACTGTGATTTAAAATTACTTATCTCAATGTAATGACCCCCGATGAAGGGTACTGCGAAATAACTACCGATATTCCTTTTTTCACTCATTAAAAATCATGTACTTTTTCTCAAATCATCAGGAGCATTCTTGTTTTGTGAAGTCATCAGAAAGACTTTTTGAAATCATCCTCAAATGCCCAGGGTCATTCCCACCTTTTACAGTAATCAGGTAGTCATTTGGAAAACATCAAGCCTAGTTTCTACAGTTTGCTGATTACTTCAAGAGCTTGATAATGTCTGATGACATTAAAATGACTTCTGAAGTGGTTGGAAGATCGTCTAATGACTCTGGGATTGCTTCTGAAGTAATCCTGTTCACCTGTGTGTCTCGGACTAAGCAAATCATATTGCAAATTGAATATCATCGGAGATTAAGGATTTTTAAGTGATCTACGTACAACATGGAATCCACTGCTTGCACATTATGTCAGTAAATCTTGCCGTCTGGTTTTCAATTCGAACTCCAGCGTTTTCCTGTCTCTGTGGTGATACAGGCTACGCAACAGCGGTAGTTCCCATGAGCGCTCACCAGTCATTGTGGAAAGTGGTTTGCGCGGGGAAGAGAAAAGAGAAGTGTCCATGACTGATACTGGTAATGTAGGGAGAGATGCAGTCTGAGGGTGCTCTGCAGGCTCAATCAAACAAGTCTCATCTCTGACATTAGGAACTAGTGACTGATGAGGCAGATGTCTGAAGTGTGAAGAATCTTGCATAATGGACTTTCCAAGATAGTGAGCAGTTACCATGTGTCCTTTTTTAGTCAGAACTTTGAAGGGTTCAGCTTCAAAGGGAGCATCAGATTTATGTTTTCTCTGTCACTAATACTCAATCTCCTTCATTAAAAGTAATGTTCTTATGCTTTTCTCTTTTGTTCATGACACAAGTCTTTTTAACAAAGTTCACCACCGGTTGTAGATCTTCTGTTGGTCCAGTGTAGTAACTTGGTCATCATGGCTCTCCCAAAAAGCAGTGCAACAGGACTTTCACCTGTCATTGAATGAGGAGTCGACTGATAAGCTCGAAGGGTAGCATGGAGAGCTGGCTTCAGATTAGACTTCTCCAGTCTTTTTGAGTATGCTCATAAAGTGTTCGACAACACCATTTGCTTGTGGCCCAAGAGATGTGATTTTTTGATGCTTCACATTGAGATAAGCAAGAATGTCTTGGAATTCTCAATTGATGGAAGGCGGACCATTGTCAGACTTTAGGATTGAAGGAACACCCCATATTGCAAAAAAGCCATCTGATCTCTGTATTACTTTTTCTTGAGTAATCAACGAGAGATCTTCTACTAGTGGAATACAGGAGTATTTATCGATAATCACCATCAGGTGATGTCCATTGTCAAGAGGACCAAAGAAATCAACAGCAATTCTTTCCCATACATGTTTTGGTAAATCTGACATGTTCAAGGTATGGTGAGTGATTTTGGGAGATAAGCAATTGCAGAAATGACAGACCTTCAATTCTTTTTCAATTCTCTCATCAAGATGAGGAAACCAAACTTGGTCTCAAAGAGCTCATTTAGTGGCAACAAATCCAGGATGTCCTTCATGGGCTACTGCAATTACTTGATCTCACAATCTCTCAAGTATAACAATTCTTAAACCTCATAAGACAATACCTTCTTGAGTAATGGACAGTTCAAGTTTTACAATCTTGAACTTCTGATATTCCATGTTATCTGTGAGAGGTCAACTGTGCTGTTTCTAGGACTGATGTGCAATAATGTCCTTCGGTGTCAAGATGTCACTGTCTTTGCTTGTTGAGTAATAATTTGTTCCAACGAAAGAGCTGCAGGAGTGTCTGACTTTAAGATAAAGTTAATGTAGGCTTCAGTCGCCTTGGAAATGGAACCATTACACTATACTGGCAGTCGTGAAGAATAGTCAGTAGGGTGTTGATCTTTCCCTGGTCAGAGCATGATAGTGTAGTCATATTCCTGTAGTTGCAAACCCCAACATTCAATTCTGGCTGGCATCCTAGCTTTCGGATTGCGAAAGATGGTAAGCAATGCTTAATGATCAGTTACTAGAATTAAAGGTCTTCCATATAAGAATACCTAGAAATGTTCACAACCCATACTACTGCTAAACTTTCTTTATTTTCAAGTTGTGAATAGGCCTGTTCAGTTTGTGACAAACTTCTGCTTGCATATACCACAATATGCCTTTGAGGATTTGGGTGTCCTAATGCTCGGCAAGGACTTCACCCAACCCGACTGGGCTTCCGTTAACAACAACATTTGTGTGTAGCTTTGGATCAAGGTAGGCCATTTCAGTTGCATCCTCAATTGCATTTTTGATTTCTTAAAACTTTGTTCACATTCGAGTGACCAGTAAAATGGAACGTTTCTTTCTGTCAACCCTCTTAAGGGAGCACTTACTGTTGCATAGTCATGTGTGTATCTAGAATAGTAACTGCCCATGTCATGTGACATGGTAATATCTTGTGGAGGTTGGTGGCTGACAAAGCTCGTACCTTAGTTAGATCCTTGCTGCATCAGCAAGTAGGCAACAGATTTGTCTAAGAGTTTTATCTTCCTTTTGTGTAGCCCCAAGACATCACTGTCATTGAAAGCATTTGTGACAGGCTGTATTATACGTTGAATGACATCTTGAAAAAGTTCTGCAGTTCATGACACACTAAACCTAAGCTTTTATATCTGAATAAACCAATGTGAGTAGAAAAGGTAGTAATGTACCTGCAATTTTCTTCAAGTTCCAATTGATGACACCCTTTGTTCAGATCACGGCAAAAGAAGACTTTGCCACTATTTAACTGTGTGTTCATGTCTTTCACTTTACTTTGTTAGCTGGATGCATATCAACACAGAAGTGCACAGCTCCTTCACTGTTGTTTTTGGTTAAACCACTATGAGAGAAACCCACAGAGTTATACCAGTAGATCACTCGATGCTTTACTAATGTCTCAAGCTCTTTTTCAACAGCTACTTGTAAATGAAATTCAATTTCTCTATGTTTTTGATCAACAGTATGAATGTCCTCATTGATATGCAGTTTCACTTCCATGGTCTTAAGCTTTCCAAATCCATGAAACAAAGCAGGGAACTGACTTACTATTTTGTGATGAGCATTCATGTAGTAGTTCACTGACATCAGTTCTCATTTCAGCAGAGCAGTGTCTGATCCGCCCCATTCTGACTGTGGCAGAGCTGCCGTGGTCCAACCGCTGACACTGCCAGGCTGCAGTGAGCCTGCAGCCTGGCAGTTCTGGTGGCTGTAATCCGCCAGGGCAGCGCTGCCCTCTGGATTTCAAGTCCCCATCCACCAGCCGTTCCATGGCAGTTTACACTGCCTTGGAAAAGCTGGCAGAATGGGGGTGGTGGGCCCCCCTTGGTGCCCCTTCACTGCCCATGCACTTGCCATGAGCAGTGCAGGAGCCCCCGTTCACAGCTCGGTTGCGCATTTCACTGCCAAATTAAGGGCAGTGAACTATGCGACAGGTGCTGTTGCACCAGCTGCACCACCACATTGGCGCTGGCTCGATTCCCCTCTGTTTCCACCAACCGGCTCTGCGGTGAACTTGGAATAGGGCCGGTTGTGTCCTGACTGCACTAACGGTCAGGTAGTGGGATGAGTTAACTCAGAATGACCACCTTAGTTCTTCCTGCGCCTTACAAACCATTACAGGATGGTTTTCTTTCCCATAGCCCTTGCATATTTGTTCAATTGCGGACATTTACCTTTAAAACCGGAAACGCCCCAATCGATTATGAGAAAACAAGTATAAAGTAATTGATAAGACTCTGATAAATAAAGGAGTGGTTAGCCTCTAGTTGTATCTGGTGTGGAACTTCTTCTTAAAACCTACCTAACAGTAAGGGATCCAATCCAGGCCGTCAACACAGACCTTGCAAAAAATAATTTTTAGGAACAGGGAGGTTAACTGATTCAATCAGAGGATTTGGAGTAGAGGTTACGATTGGAACCACGAAGATGTTCCAATGCTTCACTTGGTATTATATTATTTTAATATAACTGCCACGCAAGTTATTGTGGAACTGTGCATTCCTATAATATGAAGGGTATATTAGGTTTTTTTTTAAGAGTACCTAAAAACATTAGTTTTTTTAAAAACACAAAACGTTTGTAAAGTTCTGCTACTTCATTACTATTTTATGTTACATATTTTTAGGATAAGCAATAAATTTAAGGCTCTAATAATTTAAATGAATCTTAATAACATAGTTATAAAAATATATACACATGTGCATGTGTGTGTGTACAAACATATATATATATGTATCTCTATCTTGTGATAGCCAGCAGGTAGTTATAGTTAGGACCAATTTTTCCCATAGACAAAGTGTTTTTTTGTTTTGCTAATAACTTTGGCGCAGTTGGATGAACCTTCACAAATTTTTAAAAACTAGTACGCAAGTTAGTTCAGCTACTTGCTCGAAAGTTTCCGGGTGATTTGTCAACTGACTGCATAAAGCTAGATCTTGGTCTAGAAAGAGTCCTTTTGTAATTTGGTGTAAATCTGTTAATTAGTTTCGGAATAATTAAAGGAAAAAATATAGATATCTAGGGACACAGATCCTTTCTGGATCCATCCACAAGGGATCAGTGGATCTGAGTGAAAAGCAAGGCTCTGATTGACTGGCCGCAACCTGAAAGGAAAGTTGTGGCTGCCATTTTCTTTCTCACTTGGCCCAGGGGAGGAAAAAATAAAATGGTAAAACAGATAAGGGGTCAGGATACAGGTATCCTGACTCCATAGGACACATAGGCCCTCATTACGAACATGGCGGTTCAGACCACCATGCCGGCGGTGGCGGGAAATGCAGGTGATGGCGGAAAATACCGCCACCGGCATGGTGGGCTGAACTGCCATATACTGAACAAGGGAGGGCCGCCACAGGCGGCCCCCTGCCACCGCCAGGATACTGCCGGCAGGCAGCCTGATGATGGCGGATGACTCTATCCGACAGGGCAGTGGCGCAAGCAGCGCTGCCCTCAGGATAAACAACCCTTGTTCCTCCAGCCTTTCCCTGGTGGGTTCCCCCACCAAGGAAAGGCTGGTGGAAGGGGTGCTCCAGGGCCCCCGTGCAGTGCGCCGTCGCGCAGGTCACTGCCCGATTTACAGTGCCACACAGCGGCATTAAAGACGGCCCCATGGGGAGCAGTCGGCAATGTCCCAGCCCTGCATTCTACTGGCCCGGCGGGCGTAAACACTGTTTCTGCCCGCCGGTCCAGCAGAATGTATATTATTCGCCCGGCAGGGTCTCAAGGGGGATGGCGGTCTGTGATAAGACCACCAGCATGAACACAGCGGGGTTTACCGCTGTGTTCATAATGACCCCCATAGTGGTGTACGTGGCGGGACCCCTGATGGGCAAGAAATTGGTGCAATTTCTTTGCTTTTTTTTTTTTATGCCGAACCGCGGATCCACTGCAGAGCTCAGAGGGGGTCCCCAGTGTAACTTAACAATGGATTTGCAGATCCAAATCACAATTTTAAAAAAATACACCCACTCACACAGTCAACCCCGCCATTCATAGGCAGGGTGGGGTTGGGTAAAGCGGGGTCAGGGTGTGCCAACAGTGCACAAACCGAATTATATATTACTTTACGTTAAAAAAACAAAAATCATAGAAATTCACTGGAAAAAAACTAAGGTTACAGGGATGTTATGGTTAGGTTCATATTTTACTCACACAAACCCATAGAAATTCGGCAGTTATAGTTATATTTATGTTATGAAACTATAACTTGTGGCCCAAAGTTACTTTACTGCACGAGTTATAGTTTCTTCAGTTAAGTATAACTATAAGTTCTGAACTTCCATGGTTTTGTATGAGTAAAACGTCAACCTACATATAATGTCCCTGAAACCTGTGTTTTTCTGGGTGCATTTTCCATGTTTTTTTTTATGTAAAGTAATATATGACTACTGTATGTTAATACAAACACTGCCATGCACAGCCTTTGGCTGTGCGCGGTGGGAGTTGGCCACAGGGCCTGGCCTGCAATCAACCCCTTTGCATGCACCTAGCTCCACACTGCGCACTGCCTTGGCTGTGCACGGCGGGACTTTCGTGTGTGAATGGTTGTATTTGTTGTTTTTTTTGTTCGCTTTGGATCCGTGGATCCTTTGCGATTTTACAAAGGGGGCCATTGTGAGCACTGCAGTGGATGTGCGGATAGGCTAAAAAAAAGGGCAATTTTTTTGCACATGAGGAATCCCTAAGGGACCCCTCCATGTGTCTTATAGGGTCAGGATACCTCTATCCTGACCCTTATATGTTTTCCCTTTTTTATTTCCCTCCCCTGTGCCAAGCAAGAAAGAAAATGGAGCCTGCAACTTTTCTTTCACGTTGCGGCCAGCCAATCAGGACCCTGCTTTTGATCTGGGATCCGCAGATCTCCCTCAAGTGAATACGCACCCCTAGACAGCTATATTTTATTTCCTTTCATTACTACTGAACAGATTTACACCAAATAACAATAACAGATCTTTCTGAACAAAAATCTGTCTTTCTGCCAAATTTTAAGTGAACCCATTCAGCGGTTCAGGCTGTAGTCGTGTTCAAAAATTGGAAAATTCCCATAGGCATGACTTGGGGAAAAAGTGTTTTGGGACCTGCCTTTTTCTGGGCTCCCGCTTGTCAAGTCACCCCAAGACTTTCCAGACAGCAGTTAAACGACTTAGCATATGAGCTTTGTAAATTTGTTTGAAGATTCATCAAACGGCGCCAAAGTTATTAGTAAAAAAAAAGGTTTAATCTATGAGAAAAGTTTGTGCTAGCTATAACTACCTACTGGCTATTGCTGATAGTGTGTATATATATATATATATATATATATATATATATATATTTTTTTTTTTGCTATTGTTGTCATTTGGTGGCATACTTCGGCGCACTTGTATTTTCAGGTGGTGCTGGTTTACGGCTATTTCCATGTTTCCCTTTTTGTCAGGAAATACACCACACTCCTAAGCTGTTGCACACTCTCCTGCTTTATTGTAGAGCTCCGTTATTCCAAACATTTGAAAACGCCCAACGCATTTCGGTCACCCAGACCTTGTTCACAAGCATTTCCTGTTAACCCCTCTTCGGTGTTTATATACAAAAATATTTTTTTTAAACGTGCTCCATTAAACACCCATACCATGATTATATAAACAGAAGAAAAAACAATATTACTTTTGCAATCTCTTGTATGCATTACAAAATTCCGGCAGAGCTCTTATTTTTCACTTTTATAACATTTCATGTTATTTATTTTCACACCCTTTCCAATTGGATTATGGGTTATGTAGTCTTTATGTTTATGACTGTTTATTATTAGGGGCTCTTTCCTTTGTTTAAAACCTCAAATTTACAATGATTTATTAATATACCAGAATTTGAGATTTGTTTTTAATTTTATATACAGAATTAAAATTTTCGAGTATTGGTACCCCTTTCTTTTTCTAAATTTAGGGAGATCACTATTGTTATTAAACTTTCTCAGGTATTAGTACCGGTTTCATTATTTAATAGCCTGATGGTGAGGCGTGGCTACGGGCGTCAAGATGGCGGTCGCACTCTAAGAGTGCTCTGGACCCCTCCGTCATCTGCCCGAAACCTGCCACTGCATGATATCCTACTATATCCCAGTCACGAGTGGAGGCCTGCCTTAATACCGCCGGACCCCGTGGACCCGAGTCCGGGGCTCTGAGGTTTCTGTGAGGAGCTGGAATGAGGCTGTCCCGAAGACCGGACCACGCCTCAGAGGAGGGACGCCTGGCGCTCTGAGCCGGGGCGCGGGCTCCCGAGCGGACGATATCAGGCAGGGTCTGCCGAAGCCGCTGAGACCGCGGCGGGGGTGCCCCCCCCCTCCGGCGCCTCTAAAAAGAAGCCGCAGCCGATCGCGGCCGAGTGAAAAGCGAGTGGGGCCGGACCCGTGGGGCCCTGCAGCCGACCCGCTCTGGAGGTGGCCGGGTTCTTGGCGCCTGGGGGGCCGGGCGCCTCCGGCTGGAGATAACCGGGCGCTGCCCGCGGAGGCACCACCCAGGGGGGAGGAGGCAGAGAGAGCCGCCTCCCTGGGACCGTAGCCCTCGAGATACCGGAGGAAACTGGCGATGCGGCGCCGCCGGCCCAGCCGGGCATGGGCCACATGAAGATCTCCCCTGGCTAGGGGTGTCACCGGTCCGGCCCCCGAAGGGCAGAACGTCTGGGACACACTCACCTCCTCGTGGCGACTGGATGCGAGGAGATAGGGAGGCACGTGAACGAGGAAGCAACGAGGGACGGGGTGGAACAACTGACTCCAAAAGGGACCTCGCTCTAGTAATTTAACCCAACGACTGTAGAAATCCCTGGCCCACTGTGGGGCGAACCCCGATTCACGAGACATTACTGGAGGGCCCCAGGGAGCACCAGGAGACCCCTTGCCCTCCCACCCAGAGACTGAGGCGGTCGAGGCCCGGGCATTGGAGGGGGTCGCCTGGTGACTTGCGTCCAGGTGAGGCACCAGCTTCCTTGAGCCCACCACGAGACTCGCCGAGGGCGCAGAGACAACATTTGGGGCGCCCAGGAGGTCCACAGCGCCTGAGAAACCCACCACCACCCTTGGCTTACAACCTAGAGGGAGGAGACCCCCCACACCGATCAAATTGACCCCGGGGCCACCGTGGACTAACACGATTGGCTCTATTTCTCCTATGAAATAGTAGGAGGCCCTGGTCCCCCCCGGTGGGAAATATCCGGCCCCCGGGCCCCTATCGGACCAAATTCCATCCCCGGAGGCAATCAACTTGGCTCTGAGCTGCCTGGTGAGAAGGGGCACGAGACCCTTGACGCAACTAGGCCTCATCCTCACGGGGGCGTAACTATGCCCGCTCTACTCCTCGAACAACATGGGAAAAGACAGAGCTTCCAAACAGACACAACCATCCCAACAGAGAATTGATCAATTTACCACACCGGCGGCCCCCCGTACCGGAGGCGACGCCCCGCCTACTGACCAGGCCGCAGAAGGGGTCAACACTATCGCACTTGCAATCCAAACCTCACAACGAGCAGTGGAATCCAAAATCGGAGAAGTGAGATAAGAGGTGGGCCTCGTGAGGCAAGACCTTAGAAACGCAGTGGGCCGAATTGCGGAAGTTGAGACCCATGTCTCACAGGCAGAGGATGACTTGACCGAATTAAGATCCAAGGTGGCCCAACTCCAAACGCGGACTGGAGAACTCCACCGCAGAGCTGAGGATGCTAAAAACCGCTCCAGGCGCAACAACCTGCGCTTCGTTGGTGTACCGAAAGGAGCTGAGGATGGAAAAGCCACTGAATTTCTGGAAAACTGGATTAAATCCTGGATGCCGGAGAACTCTCTTTCGCCATGGTTTGCGATAGAACGAGGGCACAGGGCCCTGGCCCCGCGGCCTCCACCAGGAGGCCCTCGGCGACCCATGATTGCACGCTTCTTCAACTTTAAAGACCGAGATGCCATCCTCAGGGAGTCAAGACGCTCCCCCAGCCTCCCCTGGGACAATCAGAAGATCTTGGTTTTCCCGGACTACACCCGTGAAGTCCAAACCAAACGCCGATCATACGAGCAAGTGAAACAGAAGCTGAGAGCGATGCAACTTTCATATATGCTCCTCTTCCCAGCTCGCCTAAAGGTAATCCTGGCCGACAAGGCACACTTCGCCCGAAGAGGTGTGGGACTGGCTGACGGAAGAGGGCCTGGGAAACCGCAGAGGCCCAACCGGCCCACCCGGGGATTCCCGGGGGACACGTTCAGGCACACGAGCGGACGCGCGGAGGGGCCGGAAGCGTACCAGATCCAGACGTGGTAGGCTCAGAAGTCCCAACACCTGATCGGAGGAGGACTCCCACCCTCCACAAGACCCTCCATCGGGAGGAGATCCGACGGATTGCCCGGGGGATCAAACCACAGAAGAGATAAAGATAGATGATCGTCTGAGCCAATCCCCTGAGCTTGGTTGATGGGGGATCCCGCTGAGGCTGGACTCCGGATCGCTGGGACCAGCCGGCGGTGCCAGGTAACGCCCTGCACAGCTGAAACAAGGTCACGCTGATGTTGACATTCTGTTGTACACCCTAGTGACTTTGCTAAGAGTGGGGGTTTCTTACTAACTAACTGCAATTGATCCGACACTCAGGAGGGGTCCACCACTCCACTCCACTTAATGACAGTCTACACGGCTGTATTGCCCCGGTTGGGCTCTGGGGCGACAGATGCTTCGAGGGTAGAAGTATGGGGTGGGGGGAAGTTGGGGTATTTAAAGCCCACGTTAGGGCTTAGTGTAGTGATTATGATAAGTTATTGTAGCAATACCGACACCTACCGTATAGATCCTTCTCAGGCAGCATGTCCATCGATGGGTCCCAGGTCGAGCCCCAATTTCCCACCACACAGACATGGCACAAGTAAGTCCCTCACTGACACAGATTCTTTCATGGAACGTTAATGGCCTCCTAGATAAAATCAAAAGATCCGCAGTATTTAACACATTGCACAGATACTCCCCCTCAGTGGTCCTCCTACAGGAGACCCATCTACTTGGAACCAAATGCCCCATTCTAGCGCGGGGGGATTTGACAAGGTCTTTCACGCAGGCTTTGCAAGAGGCTCTAGGGGGGTAGCCATTCTATTCCATCGCTCACTACCCATAGTGGTTACCTCCACTATATCGGACCCACATGGTAGATTCGTAACGGTGACCGGTACATTACACGGTTTAACGGTTAACTACGTGTGTGCATACGCTCCCCCAGCCGGCTTCGACACCTTCTTACTGAATCTCATTGCCCTCCCACAGGGACTCACACTTGTAGGAGGTGATTTTAACGCTGTTTTAGACCCCAAGCTAGACGTATCCGGGCCCATCTCCTCCGCCCGAGCTGGGAGAGCCACCAACTTAAACAGGTGGACGACAGACTTGGGGCTATGTGAGGTTTGGAGGACATGGCATCCTAGGGCACGGCAGTACACACACACACATCGGCGGCTCACCACTCTCAGGCAAGAATTGACCTGGTGTTCATGCCTGCACTAGATATCTCTAGAGTCACTGGTGCTGAGATACTGCCCCGGGGAGTCTCAGACCACTCCCCAATACGGATCCGACTGGGGAGCGTGGCCCCCAACCAGCACCCCACATGGCGCATGAATGCATGGTACCTACAAAACAATGACTATACCCTTGAAATAAGGGACCACCTTACCCAATATTTTAACAACAACTTGGGGTCCGTACAGTCCCCGGGCACGATCTGGGCGGCATGTAAAGCCACACTTAGAGGCTACGCTAAACACCGAGTACGCACTCGTGAGAGAGCGCGGGACCAGCAGGTGACAGCCCTTGAGGCCAGAGCCCTGGCACTGGAGCAGTCTATGACCACCGCCATATCAGCCTCAGCCCTAAGATGCCTAACAGTGATTAAAGAAGAGATAAAGCAACTGGTGCTTGAGGCCACAAAGCATGCCTGGAGGGCATCAGCAGCCCGTGTGTATGGCTGGGGTGATAAGAACAGCAAACTCCTTCACTGGTTGGCCACGTGCCCGCTAGTTAACAGAGTTATCCCTGAGATCACGAACAAGACGGGATTGATTGTGAGAACTCCCAGTGAAATTGCGGGGTGCTTCGCCTCCTACTACACCCAACTATACACGGTGCGCCACCGTCCACTAGCTGAAATGGAGTCCCCCCTTCTGGACGACATCACTCTTCCCAGTATTCCACATGCGACCAGGGTGAACCTGGATGAAGCCATAACCCTGGCCGAAATCACGACGGCCATAGCCGGCCAGGCGACGGGTAAAACACCCGGACCGGACGGCTTTCCGGCTGAGCTCTACAATAGATGCGGAGACATCTTAGGTCCTCATCTACTTAACATGCTTAATGAAGCAGAGAGGATCGGCCACTTCCCCACTGGAATAGACCAGGCTACAATAGTGGTGATCCCAAAAACCCAACCCCCTTCGCGCGACCTCTCAGCCTATAGACCAATCTCCCTGCTGAACGCCGAGATTAAGGTACTGTCAACCCTGCTCGCTACAAGACTGAAAGCGGTGCTCTCCAACGCTGGTATATCAGGATCAGTGTGGCTTTATGCCCACCCGCAGCACCAGACACTGCATCAGGAGATTGCAGGTCGCACTAGCTCAGCGCGGCACTATGACTGGGTCCCCCCTCGCCCTCCTCCTAATAGACTTCGAAAAGGCCTTCGACACGGTGGATTGGTCATATCTAGAGCAAGTCCTGAGAAAGAATGGATTTGGGCCCAAATTTTGAGGCCTTGTAAAACTACTATACTCTAACCCAACCGCCCGTATCCAAGTAAACGGGGTGACTTCCGATCCGTTCCCTAACCGCCACGGGACCCGCCAGGGATGTCCGTTGTCACCACTGCTTTTCGCCCTCGCGATTGAGCCGTTAGCCACAATGTTGAAAGAGGACCCACTGGTAACGGGCTGGGCGTGGCCCAAGAGCCCGGAAGACCGGATAGCACTGTACGCGGATGACGTCCTCCTCTACCTTTCCAATCCAGCGGCGAGTGGCCCACGTGTCCTAGAACTCCTGGACCTCTTCTCACAGGCCTCTGGCCTAACCCTAAACCCCAGTAAATCCCTGCTGATCCCCTTACACCCCTCCAGAGATTGCATAAGCTGGCAGGAAAACATTCCTATCCGCCGCAACAGTTTTAAATATCTAGGGGTTCATATAACTCTGCTCCCGGAACTAACATGGGAACTTAATATCACGCCACTCATTAAAAAGTCCAAAAAAGATCTTCAACGCTGGCGGAATTTACCACTCAACACGTTGGGTAGAATTGCATTATACAAGATGATGATACTCCCCACCTTCCTCTACCAGCTGCAAAACTTCCCACACTCAATCCCTCGGAAATGGTTCAAGGAAATCGAGACAACTGCACGCCAATTTCTATGGTATGGCTCCCGGCCCAAACTATCCCTTGCTACATGCCAAAGGGACATCTATGAAGGGGGACTGGGAATGTCTAATATCTATTTTTATTACTTGGCCATGCGCCTACTGGTGATTAACGATTGGCTGTTGGGAGGCTGGACAGACCCCGGATATAGACTAGAGCTCCAGGCGATCGGGTACAACAGAGTTTTTGATGCTCTATACGGGGGCGCGATTTCGCAGACCATCCCAGAGGTTACTAGGCTGGTGTTGACAGGGTGGCGAGCGGCACAGAAGGTCACGGGATGGTGGCCTCGGCTAACTCAGCAGACTCCTCTTTGGCAGGGGAGATGGCTGAGGGAAGTTTTCACACTAGTGGGGTTCCGGAAATGGGACACCATAGGGATATCTACACTGGGTGATGTCTGGGGCGATTCACAAATCCGGTCCTTTGAGGAACTTCAGAAAACACACTCCTTAAATAATACCCAATTTCACAAGTACCTGCAACTCAGACATGCTTTATTAGTACACTTACAGCCAGGGGACAACATCCCAGAGCACAGCCCACTCGAGGCGAAGGTCATGATGGGGCACCTAAACAAAGGGGGTATCTCCCAGATCTACTGTGCTATCCTGGCAAATACATCCCCACCCCTTGAGAAGCTTTGCCAGAAATGGGAGGGATGGGTGGGCTCCATAGAAGACTTAGATTGGAGAGAAGCTCTAACAGCCCCCCGAACGCTGGCCATATCTACACGATTTCAGTTACTACAAACCCTTTACTTACACTCAGCTTACCTCACCCCTAAAAGGCTTCACCAAGCTAATCTCCGCCCCACAGACGAGTGCCCCCGTTGCTCTCATCCAGGAGCCGACTTCTTCCACATGACTTGGGCCTGCCCAATCATAGAGTCATATTGGGGATCAATCTTGGGGGAGATCTCCGAGGTTCTGCAAACTGCGATAGAATTATCCCCGATACCACTTTTGCTACGGGCCATGGGTGAGATGGGACTAAGTAGAGCGAACCGAACCTTCCTGGGAGTGGCCTGCATGGTTGCAAAGAGAGACATCATGTCAGAGTGGAAAGCCGCCAAAGCGCTGACCCTCGCCAAATGGAGGCGAGGAATGGACTGGTGTGCAAGATGTGAAAAACTTGTGTACTAGGTGAGGGGGTGCCCAGACAAGTACAATAGAGTGTGGGGGAAGTGGGAGAGCTTACTTGCCACTTGACCATCCTACGATAATAGAATGCTCCAGTAATGCCCTGGAGACATTGTTTTACTGAGAGGGAGGTAACTCAACTGACTACAATCCCTGTTTTGTAACGATAGAAGGGTCAAACCCACAACATGCAATGTGATGACGATGCTGAACTCCATCAGTCACTATAATAATGGAAACTACAGAACATGTGCTGTGGAGGTGGGACCAAACTCAGACTCTAATCCTTATCCCGAATTCATGGAACTCACGGGGGTCCTACGACCAAAAGGACGAACAAATCGGATGTGGTACTCGATATATCCCAAAGAGGGTGCCAGGATGTCGGTATTTGCAATTACTGTTCTATGGTGTTTTTATTGTGTTTTGTTTTTGTTCTTCTTATTCAAAATAAATAAAAATCTTTATAAAAAAAATAACAGCCTGATGGTTGAGTTTCCTCCAAACTTATCTGGTGTAGTGATATTTGTGTGTTGACCACTGATTTCGTGTCACACCTCTTTACACTTGACTTAGCTGCCCACTGTCACTTTAATGGTCACTAGTTATAGACTCCATTTTGTATTCAGCTTAGACTTTCACCCCCCTACATGCAAGCTATCACATACCCCCACCCCTACCCTCACCCCATCACTCCACCACCTAACATATACCCCACCATCACAACCCACCCATCCCAATGCCAAGCCCTGCACGTAACACCAATGCACTGACCCCCATCACAGACCTGCATGGACACACATCACTAAAGCATGCACATTAGGGAGAATCACCTAACCCACAAAATCACTACTCACACAAGGCAAAGCTGACAGGGCAATCACAACCATAGAGCGCAACACACCCATGCACAAGATGTCACACGCAGAAACAATAACACTGCATTTACATCCCTAAAGGTCTCCCACACAACATCACTGGACAGGAGGTGCCAGTAACTTCCAGTCTACCCCCAGAAGAGGCCCACAGTGATGACAGTAGCTCTGGATGCCTTGATCTGGACGACCAACCTGGCCCATCAGGGACAGTCAGTTACCCAGGCACAGTCCCAGGCCACCACAGAGCCTCCCCCCTCAGGAAACACCTGCACAGTACCCACTCAGCAGGCCCATACCTCTGTCCCCAGGACACGTCAATCAGCAGTGCTTCCACCACTACAGGGACCCCAGGCCACCCCACAAACACACGACGATCAGGGACCTGGGGTCAGTGGCAGTGGACACACGGTTCAGGGGACAGAGGTACAGGACAACATGGAAGCTGGGAGGACTGCTGTGCGACAGGGGGAGGACAGGCTCAGGGAACCGACTCTCCAGGAGGCACTCACCGACATCCTGGGAGCATACCACCATTCCCAGGAGACGATGGGACAAATACTGGACACGTTGCAGGAGACCCAGCAGCTGCAGGAGGGACAGTACCTGGGGATCAGGAAGGACCTGAAGGACATCCACACCACCCTGGTCACCATTGCAGGGGTGCTGACAGACATGGCCAACACCATGAGGGAGGCAGTGGCACACAACCGGGCCCCTGACACTAGCCACACCGATGAACAGCCCTCCACCTTCGCTGCAGCTAGTGGACCGGAGGCCCCGCCACAGGACCAACAGGCTACCAGCACCCCAACCCCTGCAGAAGGAGAACCACCCCGCAAACGGTCCCTGCGATCCAGGCAAAAGCCAGAGAACATTGCCAAGACCCCCGCCAGGGAATAGGATTCTCCTGAAGGTAACCTTTGTGTCCCACTCTGTCACCCTGTCCACCTTGAACTGCCATGGCTCCCCTTCCTATGCCCCTCTGGACAATGCACCTGTGATTCAAATAGACTGGACTCTATCCTGGACTTTTCTCCACTATCAACCCAGCCCATTCCACTACCCCCTCTACTTGTTAGCACTTAAATAAACACCAGTGAAAATAATACAAGTATGGAGTCTGTGAAATGATTGAACTATGTATTTGTTTAACAAGCTTGAAACACTGCAATACAACTGTACAGGAATAAATACATAGGAATGACCTGTAGTAGGCTGCAGTCAACACAGCAGGTGCCAGAGTGGGGCACAGATATCTGAAAATAGAGATGCCAAAGGGTACAGTAAGTGGCCATAGAACTGGGAGAATCTGCTTGCCATGTACAATGTCAAACACAAAACTGTCAATGTAAAGGGAAGTTACAGTGTCTTACCTGTGTGTCACTGGAAGTACTGTCATATTATTGCTGTTCTGTCATCCTCATCCTCATCCTCTGCCTCCTCATCTTCACTGTCCACAGGGTCCACTGCTGCCATACGCCCATCTCCAGCCTCATCCTCCTACAGAAAAGGCACCTGGCGTCTAAAGGCAAGGTTCTGCAACATGCAACAGGCCACGACTATCTGGCAGACCTTCTTGGGTGAGTAGTACAGTGATACACCAGTTAGATGGAGGCAACGAAACCTGGCCTTCAGGAGGCTGAATGTCCTTTCTATTATTCTTCTTGTTCGCCCATGTGCCTCACTGTAATGTTCCTCTGCCCTTGTCCTGGGATTCCTCACCATGAGAGGTTGGGGTACCCAGAGTCACCGGCAAATATAGAGGGACAACTGTGAGACACACACTAACCCTTAGGGCCAACAGTATACCCATACACCAACATCCACTGGGAAGGAACCAGGGCTCACCTATTAGCCACACCTGGTGCCTCTGGAGTCCTTTTCTTTTTCTTATTCTTGGAACAGTGTATTCACATTTATAAACAGTTATATCTGGAAGGCCATACACTGGACCATTAATCTCCCTGTCCCTCATTTTGAAGATATCTTGGCACAGCAGATTCGCTGTGGGAATTTAGTTTAGTTTTCTGTGGACTTTTACCCCTGAGATGGATCACTTCCAGTGTTTAAGTTTTGATGATGATGTGGTGTCTGCAATTTTACAGACTCCGTCTATTCTTGGTAACAATGGATCTGGCCCCTGAGGGAGCCTCAAGGAAGATTGGGATAAACTATCTTCCTTAAAAAGAGACTTGGTTAAAACCATTATGCATGGAACCATTATGACAGAATACCTTAGAGCTAACATCGCCCCAAACGGCTTACTTGTATCCAATATGCCTAGAATTTTCTTACAAGATTTGGCATTTAGGAAGGATAGGGCACAAATAGCTTGGAAATGTAGGAGGGACTGGCTAATCCTCATTATTAATACATCCAAGCGATTAGCGGAATCTATTACCATTCAAATCAACATGGTAGAAAGCACATTGAGGACAATGATTAGGTTGACCGCATTTAAAAGTCGCCTAGCAGAGATCAATTCTGAACTCAATGAAACAAAAGAATTCTTGATGCAACAAAAGATCACTAAGCTGCAGAAAGACATTAATAAGTTTAGTAGGGAAAAGTTTTATCCATACATTAAGGATGACTTTGAAGTTGACACACAGTCACGCTCCTCAGATGAGTCAACATCTTCTTACAAGAAGCTGCGCAATTACAGTAGTGGTTCCTCATCTGATGGTTGGAGCACTGATGACAATATGCCTCAACCGTATTTCAATTTCCCACAGTTTACCGTCAATTAACCAATGGCATGGCAATCGCCATATCCTTTTTTCCAGCCCCGCCCCATGATGCCCTACCTACCTTTTTTAGGCCGCAGCCGGGGCAGAGGAAGAGGCAGAAGGAGAGGACGAGGCAGACAGGTTCGGTGGGCCCAAGAGGAACCGCAGATGGTGACTCGGAGCCAGGGCAAAGACCAGCCATTGAGAACCTAGTGGTCAATTTATCTACAAGACCCCTTTCGCCAGATGAAACCAAGGTCCTGAATAGGGGCTTAGGTTTCGTGCCTACCCCTAATGAAGATTTTTTTAGACTTAATTGTGAACTCTCTACATTTTTCTGAAAAATCCGGTTACACTTCTTTTTCAAAGATAAACCGATTGACTCTCACAAGGAGGACTCTGGTTTGAAGAAACCTTCATCCTTTGTTCCTCCATCCTTAGCACTGCCATGCAAAGTTTTTGATTTTGAGAAAGCAGTAATGTCTGACCTCAACCGATTAAAACCGAGACATTCCTTTATCAACATCCCTATCAGTGAGAGGAATGCCCTGAAAGTCTTAGCAGCTCACCTGTCCATCGTGATAAAACCCGCAGATAAGGGTGGGGCTATTGTCATAATTAATTCAGATGACTACAGACAGGAGTGCATGCACCTCCTTAATGATTCGACTAACTATGCCCCCATCCTAAGAGATCCCACAGAAAGACTCCAGATTGAGATACGGAGTATGATCAAGGAAGCCCGCAGTAACCTATGGATCTCACAAAAGGAGGCTGAGTTTCTGGATATACTGCTCATCCGCGAACTCCGTATTTTTATTGCCTCCCTAAGATACACAAGGGGAAGATAACCTCCACCTGTACGCCCCATAGTTCCGGGTATTGGCTCTGTCTTGGAACCCTTGTCCACTTTCTGCGATCACTTCCTACAACCTTTGGTGAGGGATTCCACCACCTACCTGAAGGACACTAAGGATGTCTTAAACCTGATTGAATCTATTAACCCTACTGTGGAAGTACAGACACTCATCACACTTGATGTGGAGGCCTTATATATACCAACATACCCCAGGAGGCTACACTGCAAGTAGTTGAGAATGTTCTTCTAGAGGGGACATGGGAGTCTTCCACTCCAGTTCACTTTATTATGGAACTTGCCACTGTGGCAATGACTGAGAACTTCTTTCAATTCGAGGACCTTCTCTTCCACCAGATACAGGGGACTTCGATTGGCAGTACTTTTGTTCCTAGTCTGGCCTGTTTATACATGTATGATTTCGAAAAATGATACATATTACCCACTAACAACCCTTTCTGTGCTAACATCAAACTTTGGCGACGCTATATCGATGATATCTTGATTGTGTGGCAGGGTTTGATTTCAGATGTTGATTCCTTCACTGAGTGGGTTAATAGTCTTGACCCCTTTTTGAAGTTCACCCCGACTGTCTCCCTAACTGACATCCCCTTCCTGGATTTAATGATCAGCATTGACAAAGGCAAATTGAAAACACGCACTTTCCACAAGACCACAGATCGCAATAGCTTGCTACTCTTTGAAAGTCATCATCCAAGAGCACTGCGTGATAATCTTCCTTATGGACAGTTCTTATGGCTATGACGCAATTGCAGCAGCACTCAACTGTTTGAAAGCCAAGCTAGTGACCTTGAAATCAAACTACATGAGAGACACTATCCTCGTTATGTTGTGAACACAGCCCGTAAAAGGGCCAGGAACAACAATAGGGACGCATTGTTGACGACCACCTTGAGAGACCCTGACACCCGGTTGACATGTGTGTCCACATTCACTCCATTATCAAATAATGTAAAGAAATTGATAAACAAGCGATGGTCGATTTTAGTGAGCGGAGGTCAATCTATTCCCAAACCCTTGTTTGCTTTTAAGAGAACGAGCAAAATTAAAGATATAGGCCCTCATTACAACCCTGGCGGTCAAAGACCGCCAGGGCTGTTTTGTCAATTGCACCACCAACAGGCTGGCAGTGCAATCTTGGGAATCATGACCGCGGCGGAAGCATAGCAGACTGTGAAAAGCGCGACGGGTGCAACTGCACCCGTCGCACCGCCGCTACCCCGGCAGCTCCATTTGGAGCCGGCTCCCATGTTGCGGCCGTCATCCCCGCTGGGCCGGCGGGCGGAAAAGCGGGGATGTTGAAATAGCCACCGCAGGAGTGCGGCCGCATTGCGGTGGTTACAACTTGGCGGGCGGCAGTTGCCGCCCGCCAAAGTTGTAATGAGGGCCATGGTGGTACATACTCGTCCTCCTATACATCGTGTAGACGTGAGACAGAGTATACTGTGGAATCTTCCCTCGTCTCAGGTCATTTTCCATGTGGCGATTGCAATGTCTGCCCTCTGACTAGACGCCTGGATACCCTTGACCTGGAACCAATAGGGACGTGGCGACTGGTAAAACATACTAATTGTAATACACAGAATTGTATTTATATGATTACCTGCCCTTGTGACCTTCGCCACATTGGCATGACCACTAGACCAGTCAAAATAAGGATTAATGAACACTGCAGTAATACCAGGTGTGGCCGCACCACCACTAAACTAAGTACACACTTTCTAGAATTGCAACATAATTCAGATGACATGTGGTGGGTAGTCTTAGATTCCCCTAAAAACATAAGTAGTAACTCTAGGTCTCTTTTTGAGACTGAGCAACGCTGGGTGTTTAGACACATATCCAGGGACAAAATGATGACATTCCCTGGCTACACTTTGCCCACTAGCACACTGCTGGTCCTGTGACATTGATCCTTTGTTGAGAGGTGCTTGATAGCTCCAAGGGGACCCAATTTTTTCTTGTAATAATAAAAAATTATTTCTATAATAATACATTCTTTTTGAGCAGTGTCTATATCTATAGATTCTAACTTGCGTGTGATCCATATGAAGAGACCCCGGATTATGCCCCTTGTATATTCCTCTTGAGAGCGCACCATCTAATACCCACAGAATGATGACTTTGAAAGATGTAATAGTGATAATTTGTTATTCACCATGAGCATAAGGCTATTTTATGGGGGTTCAACATTTGGGCGGTCATTCTGACCGCGGCGGGCGGTGGTCGCCGCCCGCCATGCGGTCACCACCAAATGGCCGCTCCGCGTCAGGAGACCGCGGATGCCATTCTGGCTTTCCCGCTGGGCCGCCCGCCGGCCCAGCGGGAAAGCCCCTGCAACATAGAAGCCGGCTCCGAATGGAGCCGGCGGTGTTGCAGGGGTACGACGGGTGCAGTAGCACCCGTCGCGATTTTCACTGTCTGCAAAGCAGACAGTGAAAATCTTCATGGGGCCCTGTTAGGGGGCCCCTGCATTGCCCATGCCAGTGGCATGGGCAGTGCAGGGGCCCCACAACACTCGTTCCTGCCATCCTGGTTCTGGCGGTGTAAACCGCCAGAAACAGGCTGGCGGAAAGGGGGTCGGAATCCCCATGGCGGCGCTAGGATTCCCTGGGCCAGGGTGAAAACCGGCGGGAAACCCTGGAAGCACCGCCAGCCTGTTGGCGGTGCTTCCGTTGCCCTCCACCCTGGCGGTCATAGACCGCCAGGGTTGGAATGAGGGCCTCGGTGTTTATTTTTTACATTTCTGACTGCAAATACGGCGACAATTCTGTCCCGGGGCTGTCTGAGGAGCCAGTTGTTTATGTTGGTAGACAGCTTGAGGAGAGAAGTTCCCTCCGAGTCCGTCGTCAGTTTTGACAGTATTTCCCTTTGACTGCAGACAGCCAATCGAATTTCGCTTTTCTGATTGGCATCCAGGTCGCATCGGCTTTATTTTCCAAGCCGATCGCATTCCTTGCATTCTTACAGGAACACGGCCACCGTTAGGTCCCGTGCGTGGATACAGCAACATATATGTAAGTGATTACGCTTTTACAACTAATATTTTGTCATTTCTTTAACCCCTGTTTTTGGGTTTTGTTGGCAGCTCCAATAGGGGTTGTTTAGTGCTAGATACCTTTTACGCTTTTTTATTAGTGACTCACTGCATATGGTCCAAGGAATATCTAGCAACCATGCCTCTAATAAATATCATTGTAATGCACGGTGCTATGCCTGTGTAGATCCAACCGTGAATTGTGCATTGCAATGTGATGTGCCGTTTCGACTGGTTTACATCTTGCTGTTCTTTGCTCTAGTTTTCTGTCACTCCCTAAGGACTGTCTCAATGTGTTTCATCCTGAGGTTGTTTCAACTATTGATTTCTTTTTGTGGGTTCTATCATCTATTTACCCCTTTAATAATACTTGAACATTGTTATAGTGACTGTGCTTTCCCCTTGGCATGTGAACTCCTATGGAGCCAGATCCATAATTTGGGACGGTAAGCTAATATGCTTCTGTTCCCCACACTACCACTGTGCATGACTACACTGTTTATGCATTGTATGCCACCTGTCCTTTGTGTGTGCATAGTATGACATGACATACATTTGATTTTAGATGTTTGTCCCTTATTTTTTTCTTTTCCTACAGGTCGATCCTTGCAGTAGACTAGCCGGACGTGCAGTTTATTTTAGTAAGTGACCGGAGTTATGACTGTATTGACGGTTTACGACATACTAAGGTCTATAGATTGAGTCAATAGGAGAAGTGTTGAGTATTTTTGGTCCTGATGAAGTGTCGCTGGATCCACATGGACCCCTGAGACATGAAACATGTTGACCCTGTTTACAGGGGTCCCCCACCCCTTGTCTCCACTTGGACTGTGAGAGTGATTGAACATTAGCTCTATTTTCACTGTCCCCTCTGTTTTTTATTTTGGCCATTACCCTTTCTCGATCAATAAATTTGTGGTGTCCTGTTTGGGTTTTCAGCTAATTTTATCCCTTTTTTTGTTCTCGTATCCTTAAAGTGCCTGTAGGTGTGCACTGTCCTCTACATCTTCAACCACGGCACAGAGATATTGAGATAAGATCTCTGGCAAAGAGCCCCCTTAAAAGGGTGCCCGTCAGACATTGCAGCGCCGGTCTGACGAGGAGCATGTCCAATGATGAAGCATGACATCCAACAGGATGTGTGAGGGCATTTGCTTCTAACAAAAGGGTTGCCCTGTGTCCTTTTCTTTTTCTTATTCTTGGAACAGTGTATTCACATTTATAAACAGTTATACCTGGGAGGCCATACACTGGACCAATAATCTCCCTATCCCTCATTTTGAAGCCTCTGGAGTTGAGCCATCACATATGGGATGCTGCAATTCCTCAGGATTAAGGCATCATGCACAGACGAAGGATACTTTGCATTGACGTGGGAGATGTACTGGTCTGCCAGGCACACCATCTGCACATTCATTGAGTGAAAGCTCTTTCGATTTCTATGCACCTGTTCATTTCTCCAGGGGGGGGGGTGGAAATGCAATATGTGTTCCATCGATTGCCCGAATGATGTTGGGGATATGTCCCATTGCATAGAAGTCAGCTTTCACTGTGGCCAAATCCTCAAACCTGGGGGAAAATGATGTAGCTGCACAAGTGTTTATTCAGGGCAGAAAACACTCTAGTGAGCACTTGAGAACATTGCTTGTGACATTCCTGCTGCCAAGCCCACTGTCACTTGGAAGGACCCAATTGCCAAGAAATGGAGCACAGATAGGACTTGCACAAGAGGGGGGATCCCAATGGGGTGGCGGATAGCAGATATCAGGTCAGGCTCCAATGGGGCACACAGCTCTGTGATTGTGGCCCTGTCCAGTCTAAAGGTGAGGATAATGTGCCTGTCCTCCATTGTTGCCAAGTCCACCACTGGTCTGTACACGAGGGGATGTCTCCATCTCCTATTCATCCGCAGTGGTTGTAATCTAGGGGGCAAAATGGGGAGGACCTGGTCAGTATTCCACATTTCCAAACACTACACTACATTGCATGCTGTGAAAGTAACAGTATATTGTTGGATAGGCCCAAATGGTGCCTATGTGTACTGTGACGGAGTTAAGTGCCATGGCCTGCCCCCTCCCCCCTCCCCCGAAATGGCATCCGCCTGTCCTGTGTGGATGGACATGTGGAAATGAGGTAATGCCGCTGACGTTGTGCGCCATTGCGGGAGGCGGTCGAGTACCACCGTGCAACTCCTCATTGGTTGTCATTAGGCCCTCTGGGTTACAGTGGCCAATGATGATGTACGCTTGCGGTGACGGTACGCACCGCCAATTTCTATCTGTTCACTCACTTGCTACCTGACCTTCAACAGGAGAGGACCTACACTGCAAGTGCTGCTGTGACCTGTGCCTGGAACCTACCATGGCTCGTGTCTCTGGGGAAAGGGCCCCTGCCTTCACCGCTGCAGAGTTGGAGAGACTGGTGGATAGGGTCCTACCCCGGTACCGAATGCTGTATGGGCCTCCAGACCAACAGGTGAGTTCACTGTGAGCACGAAGCATGGGGCATGAATGCATCGAGTGCTGTGTGTGAGGGCCTCATGTGGGTGGGGTTGGTGGAAGGGTTCTGGGCAGCATGATGCATGTATGGTAGGCAATCCCTGACCCCCGATGGCCCGCATACTGGCGGTGGCCTATCTGGAGCTGGATGGGCGCTTTTGGGCATTACAGCAACCACAAGGGGGTGAGTACAGTTTCCCATTATACTACTTGCGCGTGGTGGGGTGGTCTCCGGGTGGGTGATGTGGGCCTGTGGGTGCCCCTAAGCCAGGCCAGACATTGCAGGGTAGGTCCCATGTTGGGCAGGGGCTGATGAACACCACCTCCTACCAAGCTAGTGGGCATCCACTACTGGGCAGGGGTCTGTGGGTGTCAGGTATGCTGCTATTGGCATTAGGTATTCCTGTCCATGGCCTAGTAGTGACTTGCATTGCTACTGGTTGTGCATTGCCTAGTGCGTAGGGCTGTTCCCTATGTTTGTGTGTGTGTGTGTCATGTATGGTGGTGTTGCTGGCACCATTGACCAAGTGTATCCTTTGTCTCTCCTCCCCCTTTTTGTTTTATCGCCCTGTCCTAATGTGCATTAGCATCATCTGGCAGAGGAGCACAGGCACTGGCGACGGAGGGAGCTGCATCCCACAGGGTCCAGGAGGCCGAATCCACCGACGGTGAGGGCACCAGTGAGACGGAGGGCGATGAGAGTACCAGGGCGGAGACAGGAGGGGGCAGTTCTGACAGTGATACCTCCTCCCATGGAAGCTCCCTGGTGGTGGCAGACACCTCTGAGCCCACCCCAACTACAGGTACAGCCGCCAACCCCGTACCAGCACCGCCATCCCAGCAGCCCCTCAGTGTGTTTCCCGTGCCCGCTCACCCAGGAGGGTGGGCATCTCCTTCACCCCAGGCACCTCAGGCTCTGCCCCAGTTAGCCCTGCTGCCCTGAGTGAGGAGGCTATTGACCTCCTGAGATCCCTCTCTGTTGGGCAGTCAACCATAGTGAATGCCATCCAGGGGCTGCCTGCCTATTTGCAACAAACAAATGCATTCCTGGAGAGCATTTACTCTGGCATGGCGGCCCAATAGAGATCAATCCAAGTTCTGGCCTCCTCCCTGATGGCAGCCAATGTCCCTCTCCAACTTCCTCTACCCAGTCCCATTCCCCTCAACCCCAACCTATCCCAAGCACACAGGCAGACCAGCATGCACACAAGACAACACACAGGAGTGGCTCAGGCAAACACAAGCACCACACGTCATCCCACAGACACTCACACAAACACCATCCAGATGCAGACATACCAACATCTACTGCCTCCACTGTCTCCCCCTCCTCCTCGCCCTCCGCCTCCCTCCCAGTAGCATCTCCACTCACAGCGGCATGCACTACATCCTTATCCATTACCACCATCACCAGGACACCTATCAGGACACACCTCTCACTGGCAGTCACCACCCCCACATCCATGCACACGTCCCCTGTGTCCTGTCCCACTATGTCTGTGCCCCCTCCTCCCAAAGTACACAAATGCAAGCACTCAGACACCCAACAGCCATCCACCACCCAACAGCATCCAGCCCATGCACCTGCACCCAAACACACCAAACAGACACCTCCTACAACCACTTCCTCTTCCTCCACTCCCAAACCTTCACCCTCTTCAAGCCACAATGTCCCTAAGAAGGTTTTCCTCTCCACCACTGACCTCTTCCCTATCCCTCCCCCTGTCCTTTACGTCGGGCCAGGGTGGTCAGAACCCAGGCGAGCACCTCAGCCACCCAGTCCACAGCCACAGTAGTGTCGACAGCTACTGCAGGTGAGAGAGGCTCCAGGGAACCAGGCATCGGCATTGAAAGTGTTCCTGTACCAGCTGCCAAAGGGAAGGGCAAGGCGGCACCACCAGCTGCCAAAGCGAAGAGCAAGGAGGCACCACCAGCTGCCAAAGGGAAGGGCAAGGAGGCACCACCAGCTGCCAAAGGGAAGGGCAAGGAGGCACCACCAGTTGCCAAAGGGAGGGGGCAAGGGGCTTGCAAGAGCAGGCAGGAAGGACAGGAGGCCTGATGCCGGGACTGATCCTGAGCCCCCACCACCAACCATGGTGGTTCAGCCATCCGAGGCTGCAGGGCAAGTGCTGGAGCCTCCCCCCACCACTGCCTGCACCGACACCATCACTGACACCAGCACCACTGCCAGCAGCAGCAGCCTCAGTGGGCAGCCGTCCGAGGCTGCAGGGGAAGGGCTGGAGCCTCCCTGCACCACTGCCAGCAGCAGCAGCCCCAGTGGGCAGCCGTCCGAGGCTGCTGGGGAAGGGCTGGAGCCTCCCCCCCACCACTGCCTGCACCACCACATGCACCGCCAGCAGCACCACTGCCAGCAGCAGCAGCCCCAGTGGGCATCCGTCTGAGGCTGCAGGGGAAGGGCTGGAGCCTCCCCCCACCACTGCCAGCCCCGACACCAGCCCAACCACTGCCACCACTGAGCAGCCGTCACCGCCAGCGGGCAGTGTGTAGTCCTGCCTCCATGGGCTGTAATGCGTCCTGGCCCCTGCAAATCCTATAGGTGTGACACCCAGGTGAGAGACTGTGACCTTGCACTCCACAAGATCTGCATCACAGGACACAATTCCCCCTCCAGAATCAGTGGCAGAAGCCATCCACTCACCCCATCCTTGCCAGGATGAAGCACACTGGGCACAAGGCCCCCTACAGAACCAGTGGAAGAAGCCATCCACTCACCCCATCCTTGCTAGGAGGAAGCACACTGGGACCAAGCAGTGGGCAAACTACCCACTAGAGAGACTGTGGCCTTGAACTCCCCAGGACCAAGCAGTGGGCAAGCCACCCACTAGAGAGACTGTGGCCTTGCACTCCCCAGGACCAAGCAGTGGGCATGTAGCCCCCTCCAGGACCAATGACGTTGTACCATCTTCCGGCTGAGGTGCCCCCCATTGCCCGTCCCCCTGATGTGCCTGTTTGTTTTTGACCTGATGCACCTGCAGTTTTCACTCCTTGTTGTTGCAGGAGTAAGGTGGGGCCTTGCCTATGTGTAATGGCCTTGTAGCCCACGGACACTGAGGACTGGACAGTGTCCCTCCATTTATAAATATGTATATACTTTTTTGATTTTGAAGCACGTATTTATACTATTTTATCTTATTACGCTCACTTTAATCAATTCCTTTTGTCCTTGCTTTATTCCTGAGGGGTACAGGGTGGA
This sequence comes from Pleurodeles waltl, assembly GCF_031143425.1. NCBI lineage: Eukaryota > Metazoa > Chordata > Amphibia > Caudata > Salamandridae > Pleurodeles > Pleurodeles waltl. Next base: position 295,202,001 of record NC_090443.1, on the reverse strand, counting down.
TATGTAATGTTGATGCATGTGGTTGTGTGTTGGGGGTCGGGGTGTTGCGTGTTGCGTGAGTGTGTCACTCTTTTTTTCCTTCCCCCTCCCCTGTGTGCTAGGCGGCAGTACTCACCGTGGTCATGTTCACCGGCATTGATGTTCGTAATGCAGGAAGAAGTATAGCAGCATGGGGAAGATGTGCAACACGGGCTCCATGGCGTTGTGGTTGTTCCCTGAGTCTTCAGAGGTGAGTCCTTTGCCTTCTGTGTTCTGCTTGCGCCATGCTTTTGTTGTCATTGGTACCACCCCGGAAAAGGTGCCACATAGGCCTGTCTTAATACAGTGGACGGAACATTGTCTTCCGACTGGCTGTTGGCAGTTACCGCCGTGGTGCTTGTTGCTACCTCCCTGGCGGTCAGTGTGTTAAAGTGGCTGCCTGTCTGGGCAGTTTCCGCTGTGGTCATAATTCCTTTTTCTTTACCGCCGGCCTGTTGGCGGTATTACCGCCACTTTATCACCGACTGCCAGGGTTGTAATGAGGACCATTATCACCTAAGAGCTAGTACATAATATGGAGGAGTTAGGCTGTCAGCACAATAAGAATGTACCAGACTGATGTTTATAGTGCAAGCAGGGAATGGTTTAACTTTTGGAGAGGTGCCGGGATTCTGGCCAGGTCCCAACGCATTTCTTTCAAAGCTTACCTAAACTAGCCAGCATTTTTTAATACTTCTTTTTTATGGGAGGGGTTTTTCCTAGAAAGCCCCTTCTCCGGTTCTTTAAGATATAAAAGATGGCTGGGCTCGGTAGTCGTAGATTCCAAGACCTCAGTCAGGATTTAGACGTCGAATGTCTGACACCTGTCCCATGAGGTTGGAGATCGCTTTCTCGCAGTTGAACAGGGTCATCATCTTGCTGGCATGAGAAAGATGAAGCATCTGGCAGGCCCTACGGTGATGCATTTTTATTAATTATTTGCTTTGCATTGTGAATGAATATATATCCATATATTAATACAAGTGTTTGTATCCTTGCATGTATATATTTGCTGTTTATAGATTGAAGATTCTTTATATATGGTCTTACGTTATTGTTTCACATTTTGAAAGTACACTTTTTACTCTTTAATCCTTCTTTCATGAACCTTGCAAAAAGCTATAATAAATGTCTTCTTCAGATTAAGAAGTGCATTCCAGAGAATCTTTTGGACTCCTTTCAGTGTGTATATTTTGGCTCAGTCAAAAGTAAAGCTCTTGGCTTAGGTTGGCAAGGGAAGGGTTTGTAGGTCAAAAGTGTACATTTAAAAGTGAAAATATGTTTGGCAGGAAGACTCAAGCATCTGCTTCTAAAAACCTGTGTGAAAAGAGTGTTTTTCAAATTCCTCGATGGTGCAGCGCACCTTATGATGAGTTAGCTAGTGAATTTTCACATTTGGCTGGTTTATCAGAAAGCTGGGATGAATGTTAGAATGAAGCAGAACCAGCAGATGTTTTGTCTTGCTTAAGAAAAGTACCGGTTGAAGGGAATGATCTTTCAGTTCTTGGCATATGGGTTAGATACTTTTGTTTGCCTCCAGAAAAATGTGTGACAAATATAAACAGTTAGAAAAGGTAAATGAGCAACCGGAAAAGCAGCTTGTGGATTCAAAGAATAGTGTTACTATCTTGTCTTGCCAAAAGAAATTATTGCAAAATAAGGCAGACAAGTATCAAACCATTGTAGAATGAGCTACGATCAAAATAGCTCAAAACAGATATCATAAGTGTAGAGGAAGAATAAATCAGAAAAAAGTTCATTTAGTCATTGCTAATGCTGGTTTGGATTAGTGCCCAGATTCGTCTTGAATGGATAGCGTTTGGACTGTCAGTGAGCCGTCAAACCTTAGTGAAGAGGAGAGTGAAAAAGGTGGGGAAAAGGGGGACCTACATGAGCACAATGCGGTGCGTGCATAGTCAATTTTTAGATGAAAATTGCAGCACTCACCACAAGATCTAGCAGGAGTTGCATTAAATGCTTTAGAAGATTCCACTCAGCAAGAAGTAAATGACATTATGGATCGTTTTAAACAGAGAACAGGGGAGTCCCTACTTGCTTGGGCTGTGAGGTTTGAAACTGGTGCTTCCGGTGTTATGTTAGATGTTGGGGACTCTCGCAAGTTCCATACTCTAAGTTCTGATCCAGTAATACAGGAACAGTTCAGGGGTTTTCAAGGAGACCACCAGACTACTTTGTTACAACTAGTTGTTGATGGGTGTAATCTAAAGTACCGACTGATTCAGATTGGCCTCCCATTGAGAAACCCTGGTATACTTTACATGATGCAATGCAAAGAATTAAGAAAGAGGCTATGAAATTTGCCATTTTCTTGGCCAATGCACACCAATTGTTAGCTGGACAACTTACTATGCCAATAAGAAACTATGGGCCTGATTACAACTTTGGAGGACGGTGTTAATCCGTCCCAAATGTGACGGATATACCACCTACCGTATTACGAGTTCCATAGGATATAATGGACTCGTAATACGGTAGGTGGTATATCCGTCACATTTGGGACGGATTAACACCGTCCTCCAAAGTTATAATGAGGCCCAACATAATTTGCCTTGTTCCACCTGCCTATAAGCAAGTAATTGTGACTTTATTAATCAATCAGACAGAGCAGCTTTGAAAGATGTACTAGAAGAGGTCAGAGAGTTAGGTGAATTAGGAATTTGGGATAAACTTGAGAGATCTTCAAGGTCTGAGGGTCGCACAGATAACAACAGAGTGTCCAGAAAAGACATGTTTACTGCACTACTAAAAGATGGTGTAAAAAAAAGAACAGATTGATGGGATAGGCACCAAAAGCTTGTGGGAAATGTACCATAAAAGGGGCTTAGATCAAAAGGAAAGCAGCAAAAAGATAAACAAGCAGGATAACAAGCGTGAAACGCAGAGCCAGTCACAGATATCAAGGGAAGCAAAGGGAGAAAAATATTTCCTCACGAGAGCTTGAGGAAAACCTGGACAGTGACTGATTAACTTTTGAGAATGGGGACGGGGGCATGCTTGCTCCAAAATATGAAAGCATATATCCAGATCTCACTTGGGCAAAAGTTGACAGGTTTAAATCAGACTAGGAAACTGGCCAAGCTCCGGTACAACGTTGGGCTCGTCGAGATAACAGACCTCATGTTGATTTAGAAATACATTGGAAACACAAAATTGTGCAAAAATGTCGAGCCTTAATTGACACCAGAGCGGAGGCCTCTTTGATTTATGAGAACCCTAAGAAGTATAAGGAACGCATTACACCATCACAGGCTTGGCGGGAAGGCAGACCCCACTGTACAAACCACAGTACAAATGAAAATAGGGAGAACAGCAAAAAGAGAATATACTGTGCTGATTGTGCCTCTTTTGGAATACATACTTGGAATTGACATTTTGAAAGGAATTACTTTGTATTTCGATGATAGTTGTTACAGTTTGGAATAAAAAGATACATTTCAGTGGCTGCCATGAAAGTGGGTCATTTAAAAATTCCCCCAGTGAAGGAGCCCTTGGCAACCAAAGTAATTAATTTGAAACAGTACCCCATTCCTGGAGGGCATGATGAAATAAGTGAAACTATAAAAGACATGGTTGAGGCAGGTATAATAGCTCCAACTGCTACTGAAAGGAACAATCCTCTATGGCCCATGCATAAACCCGACGGGCAGTACAGAATGACAATTGATTATTGCGAGCTGAATAAACATACACCTCCTTTGACAGCCGCGGTCCCAGACACCATCACTTTGATTGAACAGATACAGAAACATACAGGGACATGGTATGCCACTGCGACATAGCCAACTAGTTTTTCTCTATACCTTTGGCGCCAGAATGCCAAGAGCAATTTTTGTTCTCCCACTGTGGCAGGCAATTTAAGATGTTATCTTTGCCAATGGGGTACATACATTGGCCCTCATTACAACCCTGGCGGTCGGTGTTAAAGCAGCGGTAATACTGCCAACAGGCCGTCGGTAAAAAAAACAATGGGATCACGACCACGGCGGAAACCGACAAAACAGACAGCCACTTTAACACACTGACCGCCACGGCGGTAGCAACAAACACTGTGGTGGTCACCGCCAACAGACAGGCGGAAGACAATGTACCGCCCACCCTATCACTACCCGCCAATCTGCCAGCTTTTCCGGGGCGGTACCAACGACATCAAAAGCACGGCAGAAACAGTCTTTGGAAGGGAAACCACTCACCTTTCGACAAGCAACGAAGAACCAGGACGCCATGGAGCCCGAGCTGCAGGTCCTGACGATGCTGGTCTACCTCCTCATACACGATGAATGTCAAAGGCGGTGGCGACGACCACGGTGAGTACTGCACCTAGCACTCAGGGGAGGGAGGGAGGAAAAAGAGAGTGACACACACAACACGCAACACCCTCACCTCCACCCTCACCCACAACACAATACACACAAACACATGCAACAACAGTACATTTACACCCTGTTACCCCCCTGGAAGAACGCAAGGACAAAAGGAATTGATTGAAATCAGTGATATTTTGAAATATGCAGATATAATAAACGAATATAGAAAAACAGTATGTACAAATATTCACAATATGTACAGAAGGCCGTACACTGTCCTTTGCAAATGTCCGTGGCCCACTGGGCCAAAAATCATGGGCCAAGCCCACACTTGACTCCTGCCTCAATACGGAGAGAACACTGCAGGGGCATCAGGTCGTAAACACACAGGCACCTCAGGGGGACGGGGAAGGGGGGGCACCTCAGCCGGAAGATGGTACAACGCCACTGCTCCTCGGGGGAGCTCCATGCCCACTGCTTGGTCCTGGGGAGTGCAAACCCAAGGTCTCTTAAGTGGGTGGTTTGCCCACTGCTTGGTCCTGGGGAGTGCAAGGCCACAGTCTCTCAAGTAGGTGGTTTGCACACTGCTTGGTCCTAGGGAGAGCAAGGCCACAGTCATCGAGTGCTGTGTGTGAGGGCCTCATGTGGGTGGGGTTGGTGGAAGGGTTCTGGGCAGCATGATGCATGTATGGTAGGCAATGCCTGTGCACAAGAGGATGGGAGGGCTATGGTGGGCCATGAGTGTAACAGGCCGGACGGTCTGACTGATGCCTTTTTCTATATGTATTTTTCTGCAGGTCAGCGCCCATCAGAAAAAGGGTATATGGCGTGCCATCGGCAAGGACGTGCGGACCCTGAGGGTCTACGGCAGGAAGAGCACCCACTGTTGGAAACGGTGGGAGGGCCTGAGACGCTGGGCAAGGAAGATGGTGGAGGCCCAGCTGGGGATGGCCTCCCAACGAGGAAGGGGTGCCTGTCGAACCCTGACCCCCGATGGCCCGCATACTGGCGGTGGCCTATCTGGAGCTGGATGGGCACTTTTGGGCATTACAGCAACCACAAGGGGTGAGTACAGTTTCCCATTATACTATTTGCGTGTGGAGGGGTGGTCTCCGGGTGGGTGATGTGGGCCTGTGGGTGCCCCTAAGCCAGGCCAGACATTGCAGGGTAGGTCCCATGTTGGGCAGGGGCTGATGAACACCACCTCCTACCAAGCTAGTGGGCATCCACTACTGGGCAGGGGTCTGTGGGTGTCAGGTATGCTGCTATTGGCATTAGGTATTCCTGTCCATGGCCTAGTGACTTGCATTGCTACTGGTTGTGCATTGCCTAGTGCGTAGGGCTGTTCCCTATGTTTGTGTGTGTGTGTGTGTCATGTATGGTGGTGTTGCTGGCACCATTGACCAAGTGTATCCTTTGTCTCTCCTCCCCCTTTTTGTTTTATCGCCCTGTCCTAATGTGCATTAGCATCATCTGGCAGAGGAGCACAGGCACTGGCGACGGAGGGAGCTGCATCCCACAGGGCCCAGGAGGCCGAATCCACCGACGGTGAGGGCACCAGTGAGACGGAGGGCGATGAGAGTACCAGGGCGGAGACAGGAGGGGACAGTTCTGACAGTGATACCTCTTCCCATGGAAGCTCCCTGGTGGTGGCAGACACCTCTGAGCCCACCCCAACTACAGGTACAGCCCCCAACCCCGTACCAGCACCGCCATCCCAGCAGCCCCTCAGTGTGTTTCCCGTGCCCGCTCACCCAGGAGGGTGGGCATCTCCTTCACCCCAGGCACCTCAGGCTCTGCCCCAGTTAGCCCTGCTGCCCTGAGTGAGGAGGCTATTGACCTCCTGAGATCCCTCTCTGTTGGGCAGTCAACCATAGTGAATGCCATCCAGGGGCTGCCTGCCTATTTGCAACAAACAAATGCATTCCTGGAGAGCATTTACTCTGGCATGGCGGCCCAATAGAGATCAATCCAGGTTCTGGCCTCCTCCCTGATGGCAGCCAATGTCCCTGTTTCTAGCCTCCCCCTCCAACTTCCTCTACCCAGTCCCATTCCCCTCAACCCCAACCTATCCCAAGCACACAGGCAGACCAGCATGCACACAAGACAACACACAGGAGTGGCTCAGGCAAACACAAGCACCACACGTCATCCCACAGACACTCACACAAACACAATCCAGATGCAGACATACCAACATCTACTGCCTCCACTGTCTCCCCCTCCTCCTCGCCCTCCACCTCCTTCCCAGTAGCATCTCCACTCACAGCGGCATGCACTACATCCTTATCCATTACCACCATCACCAGGACACCTATCAGGACACACCTCTCACTGGCAGTCACCACCCCCACATCCATGCACACGTCCCCTGTGTCCTGTCCCACTATGTCTGTGCCCCCTCCTCCCAAAGTACACAAATGCAAGCACTCAGACACCCAACAGCCATCCACCACCCAACAGCATCCAGCCCATGCACCTGCACCCAAACACACCAAACAGACACCTCCTACAACCACTTCCTCTTCCTCCACTCCCAAACCTTCACCCTCTTAAAGCCACAATGTCCCTAAGAAGGTTTTCCTCTCCACCACTGACCTCTTCCCTATCCCTCCCCCTGTCCTTTACGTCGGGCCAGGGTGGTCAGAACCCAGGCTAGCACCTCAGCCACCCAGTCCACAACCACAGTAGTGTCGACAGCTACTGCAGGTGAGAGAGGCTCCAGGGAACCAGGCATCGGCATTGAAAGTGTTCCTGTACCAGCTGCCAAAGGGAAGGGCAAGGCGGCACCACCAGCTGTCAAAGCGAAGAGCAAGGAGGCACCACCAGCTGCCAAAGGGAAGGGCAAGGAGGCACCACCAGCTGCCAAAGGGAAGGGCAAGGAGGCACCACCAGCTGCCAAAGGGAGGGGGCAAGGGGCTTGCAAGAGCAGGCAGGAAGGACAGGAGGCCTAATGCCGGGACTGATTCTGAGCCCCCACCACCAACCATGGTGGTTCAGCCATCCGAGGCTGCAGGGCAAGTGCTGGAGCCTCCCCCCACCACTGCCTGCACCGCCACCATCACTGACACCAGCACCACTGCCAGCAGCAGCAGCCTCAGTGGGCAGCCGTCCGAGGCTGCAGGGGAAGGCTGGAGCCTCCCTGCACCACTGCCAGCAGCAGCAGCCCCAGTGGGCAGCCGTCCGAGGCTGCAGGGGAAGGGCTGGAGCTTCCCCCCCACCACTGCCTGCACCACCACATGCACCGCCAGCAGCACCACTGCCAGCAGCAGCAGCCCCAGTGGGCATCCGTCTGAGGCTGCAGGGGAAGGGCTGGAGCCTCCCCCCACCACTGCCAGCCCCGACACCAGCCCCACCACTGCCACCACTGAGCAGCCGTCACCGCCAGCGGGCAGTGTGTAGTCCTGCCTCCATGGGCTGTAATGCGTCCTGGCCCCTGCAAATCCTATAGGTGTGACACCCAGGTGAGAGACTGTGACCTTGCACTCCACAAGATCTGCATCACAGGACACAATTCCCCCTCCAGAATCAGTGGCAGAAGCCATCCACTCACCCCATCCTTGCCAGGATGAAGCACACTGGGCACAAGGCCCCCTACAGAACCAGTGGAAGAAGCCATCCACTCACCCCATCCTTGCTAGGAGGAAGCACACTGGGACCAAGCAGTGGGCAAACTACCCACTAGAGAGACTGTGGCCTTGCACTCCCCAGGACCAAGCAGTGGGCAAGCCACCCACTAGAGAGACTGTGGCCTTGCACTCCCCAGGACCAAGCAGTGGGCATGTAGCCCCCTCCAGGACCAATGACGTTGTACCATCTTCCGGCTGAGGTGCCCCCCATTGCCCGTCCCCCTGATGTGCCTGTTTGTTTTTGACCTGATGCACCTGCAGTTTTCACTCCTTGTTGTTGCAGGAGTAAGGTGGGGCCTTGCCTATGTGTAATGGCCTTGTAGCCCACGGACACTGAGGACTGGACAGTGTCCCTCCATTTATAAATATGTATATACTTTTTTGATTTTGAAGCACGTATTTATACTATTTTATCTTATTACACTCACTTTAATCAATTCCTTTTGTCCTTGCTTTATTCCTGAGGGGTACAGGGTGGATATGTAATGTTGATGCATGTGGTTGTGTGTTGGGGGTCGGGGTGTTGCGTGTTGCGTGAGTGTGTCACTCTTTTTTTCCTTCCCCCTCCCCTGTGTGCTAGGCGGCAGTACTCACCGTGGTCTTGTTCACCGGCATTGATGTTCGTAATGCAGGAAGAAGTATAGCAGCATGGGGAAGATGTGCAACACGGGCTCCATGGCGTTGTGGTTGTTCCCTGAGTCTTCAGAGATGAGTCCTTTGCCTTCTGTGTTCTGCTTGCGCCATGCTTTTGTTGTCGTTGGTACCACCCCGGAAAAGGTGGCACATAGGCCTGTCTTAATACAGTGGACGGAACATTGTCTTCCGACTGGCTGTTGGCAGTTACCGCCCTGGTGCTTGTTGCTACCTCCCTGGCGGTCAGTGTGTTAAAGTGGCTGTCTGTCTTGGCAGTTTCCGCCGTGGTCATAATTCCTTTTTCTTTACCGCCGGCCTGTTGGCGGTATTACCGCCACTTTATCACCGACTGCCAGGGTTGTAATGAGGACCATTATCACCTAAGAGCTAGTACATAATATGGAGGAGTTAGGCTGTCAGCACAATAAGAATGTACCAGACTGATGTTTATAGTGCAAGCAGGGAATGGTTTGACTTTTGGAGGGGTGCCGGGATTCTGGCCAGGTCCCAACGCATTTCTTTCAAAGCTTACCTAAACTAGCCAGCATTTTTTAATACTTCTTTTTTATGGGAGGGGTTTTTCCTAGAAAGCCCCTTCTCCGGTTCTTTAAGATATAAAAGATGGCTGGGCTCGGTAGTCGTAGATTCCAAGACCCCAGTCAGGATTTAGACGTCGAATGTCTGACACCTGTCCCATGAGGTTGGAGATCGCTTTCTCGCAGTTGAACAGGGTCATCATCTTGCTGGCATGAGAAAGATGAAGCATCTGGCAGGCCCTACAGTGATGCATTTTTATTAATTATTTGCTTTGCATTGTGAATGAATATATATCCATATATTAATACAAGTGTTTGTATCCTTGCATGTATATATTTGCTGTTTATACATTGAAGATTCTTTATATATGGTCTTGCGTTATTGTTTCACATTTTGAAAGTACACTCTTTACTCTTTAATCCTTCTTTCATGAACCTTGCAAAAAGCTATAATAAATGTCTTCTTCAGATTAAGAAGTGCATTCCAGAGAATCTTTTGGACTCCTTTCAGTGTGTATATTTTGGCTCAGTCAAAAGTAAAGCTCTTGGCTTAGGTTGGCAAGGGAAGGGTTTGTAGGTCAAAAGTGTACATTTAAAAGTGAAAATATGTTTGGCAGGAAGACTCAAGCATCTGCTTCTAAAAACCTGTGTGAAAAGAGTGTTTTTCAAATTCCTGGATGGTGCAGCGCACCTTATGATGAGTTAGCTAGTGAATTTTCACATTTGGCTGGTTTATCAGAAAGCTGGGATGAATGTTAGAATGAAGCAGAACCAGCAGATGTTTTGTCTTGCTTAAGAAAAGTACCGGTTGAAGGGAATGATCTTTCAGTTCTTGGCATATGGGTTAGATACTTTTGTTTGCCTCCAGAAAAATGTGTGACAAATATAAACAGTTAGAAAAGGTAAATGAGCAACCGGAAAAGCAGCTTGTGGATTCAAAGAATAGTTGTTACTATGTTGTCTTGCCAAAATAAATTATTGCAAAATAAGGCAGACACGTATCAAACCATTGCAGAATGAGCTACGATCAAAATAGCTCAAAACAGATATCATAAGTGTAGAGGAAGAATAAATCAGAAAAAAGTTCATTTAGTCATTGCTAATGCTGGGTTGGATTAGTGCCCAGATTCGTCTTGAATGGATAGTGTTTGGACTGTCAGTGAGCCGTCAAACCTTAGTGAAGAGGAGAGTGAAAAAGGTGGGGAAAAGGGGGACCTACATGAGCACAATGCTGTGCGTGCACAGTCAATTTTTAGATGAAAATTGCAGCACTCACCACAAGATCTAGCAGGAGTTGCATTAAATGATTTAGAAGATTCCACTCAGCAAGAAGTAAATGACATTATGGATCGTTTTAAACAGAGAACAGGGGAGTCCCTACTTGCTTGGGTTGTGAGGTTTGAAACTGGTGCTTCCGGTGTTATGTTAGATGTTGGGGACTCTCGCAAGTTCCATACTCTAAGTTCTGATCCAGTAATACAGGAACAGTTCAGGGGTTTTCAAGGAGACCACCAGACTACTTTGTTACAACTAGTTGTTGATGGGTGTAATCTAAAGTACCGACTGATTCAGATTGGCCTCCCATTGAGAAACCCTGGTATACTTTACATGATGCAATGCAAAGAATTAAGAAAGAGGCTATGAAATCTGCCATTTTCTTGGCCAATGCACACCAATTGTTAGATGGACAACTTACGGTGCCAATAAGAAACTATGGGCCTGATTACAACTTTGGAGGACGGTGTTACTGTATTACGAGTTCCATAGGATATAATGGACTCGTAATACGGTAGGTGGTATATCCGTCACATTTGGGACGGATTAACACCGTCCTCCAAAGTTGTAATGAGGCCCAACATAATTTGCCTTGTTCCACCTGCCTATAAGCAAGTAATTGTGACTTTATTAATCAATCAGACAGAGCAGCTTTGAAAGATGTACTAGAAGAGGTCAGAGAGTTAGGTGAATTAGGAATTTGGGATAAACTTGAGAGATCTTCAAGGTCTGAGGGTCGCACAGATAACAACAGAGTGTCCAGAAAAGACATGTTTACTGCACTACTAAAAGATGGTGTAAAAAAAAGAACAGATTGATGGGATAGGCACCAAAAGCTTGTGGGAAATGTACCATAAAAGGGGCTTAGATCAAAAGGAAAGCAGCAAAAAGATAAACAAGCAGGATAACAAGCGTGAAACGCAGAGCCAGTCACAGATATCAAGGGAAGCAAAGGGAGAAAAATATTTCCTCACGAGAGCTTGAGGAAAACCTGGACAGTGACTGATTAACTTTTGAGAATGGGGACGGGGGCGTGCTTGCTCCAAAATATGAAAGCATATATCCAGATCTCACTTGGGCAAAAGTTGACAGGTTTAAATCAGACTAGGAAACTGGCCAAGCTCCGGTACAACGTTGGGCTCGTCGAGATAACAGACCTCATGTTGATTTAGAAATACATTGGAAACACAAAATTGTGCAAAAATTTTGAGCCTTAATTGACACCAGAGTGGAGGCCTCTTTGATTTATGAGAACCCTAAGAAGTTTAACGGAACGCATTACACCATCACAGGCTTGGCGGGAAGGCAGACCCCCACTGTACAAACCACAGTACAAATGAAAATAGGGAGAACAGCAAAAAGAGAATATACTGTGCTGATTGTGCCTCTTTTGGAATACATACTTGGAATTGACATTTTGAAAGGAATTACTTTGTATTTGGATGATAGATGTTACAGTTTGGAATAAAAAGATACATTTCAGTGGCTGCCATGAAAGTGGGTCATTTAAAAATTCCCCCAGTGAAGGAGCCCTTGGCAACCAAAGTAATTCATTTGAAACAGTACCCCATTCCTGGAGGGCATGATGAAATAAGTGAAACTATAAAAGACATGGTTGAGGCAGGTATAATAGCTCCAACTGCTACTGAAAGGAACAATCCTCTATGGCCCATACATAAACCCGACGGGCAGTACAGAATGACAATTGATTACCGCGAGCTGAATAAACATACACCTCCTTTGACAGCCGCGGTCCCAGACACCATCACTTTGATTGAACAGATACAGAAACATACAGGGACATGGTATGCCACTGCGACATAGCCAACTAGTTTTTCTCTATACCTTTGGCGCCAGAATGCCAAGAGCAATTTTTGTTCTCCCACTGTGGCAGGCAATTTAAGATGTTATCTTTGCCAATGGGGTACATACATTGGCCCTCATTACAACCCTGGCGGTCGGTGTTAAAGCAGCGGTAATACTGCCAACAGGCCGTCGGTAAAAAAACAATGGGATCACGACCACGGCGGAAACCGACAAAACATACAGCCACTTTAACACACTGACCGCCACGGCGGTAGCAACAAACACTGTGGTGGTCACCGCCAACAGACAGGCGGAAGACAATGTACCGCCCACCCTATCACAACCCGCCAATCTGCCAGCTTTTCCGGGGCGGTACCAACGACATCAAAAGCACGGCAGAAGCAGTCTTTGGAAGGGAAACCACTCACCTTTCGACAAGCAACGAAGAACCAGGACGCCATGGAGCCCGAGCTGCAGGTCCTGACGATGCTGGTCTACCTCCTCATACACGATGAATGTCAAAGGCGGTGGCGACGACCACGGTGAGTACTGCACCTAGCAATCAGGGGAGGGAGGGAGGAAAAAGAGAGTGACACACACAACACGCAACACCCTCACCTCCACCCTCACCCACAACACAATACACACAAACACATGCAACAACAGTACATTTACACCCTGTTACCCCCCTGGAAGAACGCAAGGACAAAAGGAATTGATTGAAATCAGTGATATTTTGAAATATGCAGATATAATAAACGAATATAGAAAAACAGTATGTACAAATATTCACAATATGTACAGAAGGCCGTACACTGTCCTTTGCAAATGTCCGTGGCCCACTGGGCCAAAAATCATGGGCCAAGCCCACACTTGACTCCTGCCTCAATACGGAGAGAACACTGCAGGGGCATCAGGTCGTAAACACACAGGCACCTCAGGGGGACGGGGAAGGGGGGGCACCTCAGCCGGAAGATGGTACAACGCCACTGCTCCTCGGGGGGGCTCCATGCCCACTGCTTGGTCCTGGGGAGTGCAAACCCACAGTCTCTTAAGTGGGTGGTTTGCCCACTGCTTGGTCCTGGGGAGTGCAAGGCCACAGTCTCTCAAGTAGGTGGTTTGAACACTGCTTGGTCCTAGGGAGAGCAATGCCACAGTCTCTCAAGTGGGTGGTTTGCCCACTTCTTGGTCCTTGGGAGTGCAAGACCACAGTCTCTCTAGTGGATGCCTTCTTCCACTGGTTCTGGAGGGGGCTTTGTGCCCAGTGTGCTTCATCCTGCCAAAGATTGGGTGAGTGGATGCATATCTCCACTGGTTCTGAAGGGGGCTTTGTGCCCGGTGTGCTTCATCCTGCCGAGGATTGGGTGAGTGGATGAATATCTCCAATGGTTCTGGAGGGGGCTTTGTGCCCGGTGTGCTTCATTCTGCCAAGGATTGGGTGAGTGGGTGCATGTCTCCACTGGTTCTGGAGGGGGCTTTGTGTCTGGTGTGCTTCATCCTGCCAAGGATTGGGTGAGTGGATGCCTTTCTCAACTGGTTCTGGAGGGGGCTTTGTGCCTGGTGTGCTTCATCCTGCCAAGGATTGGGTGGGCGGATGCATATCTCCACTGGCTCTGGAGGGGGCTTTGTGCCCGGTATGCTTCATCCTGCCAAGGATTGGGTGAGCAGATGCATATCTCCACTGGTTCTGGAGGGGGCTTTGTGCCCAGTGTGCTTCATCCTGCCAAGGATTGGGTGAGTGGATGCATATCTCCACTGGTTCTGAAAGGGGCTTTGTGCCCAGTGTGCTTTATCCTGCCAAGGATTGGGTGAGTGGATGTCTTTCTCCACTGGTTCTGGATGGGGCTCCTGCCAAGGATTGGGTGAGTGGGTGCATATCTCCACTGGTTGTGGAGGAGGCTTTGTGCCCAGTGTGCTTCATCCTGCCAAGGATTGGGTGAGTGGATGCCTTTCTCCACTGGTTCTGGAGGGGGCTTTGTGCCCAGCGTGCTTCATCCTGCCAAGGATTGGGTGAGTGGGTGCATATCTCCACTGGTTCTGGAGGGGGCTTTGTGCCCAGTGATGCAGCACTTGGGGTGTGGCAGTTCACATCCCACCACCTGGGTGTCTGAGGCACGAGATTTTCAGGGAACAGGTTGCATGGTACTCCATGGCGACAGGGCCAAACTCCATCCTGCGGCGACTAAGGCTGCAAATTGCTAGTAGTGCCTGTGCTGGTGGGGGTGCTTCCAGTGGTGGTGTGAGGCTCCAGTCTGTCTCCTGCAGCCTCGGACGGCTGCCCACTGGGGATGCTGCTGTTGACAGTTGTTGTGGCAGTAGCGGGGTTGGTGGCGGTGCTGGTGGCAGTGCTTGCGGCGGTGCCTGTGGCAGGTATACTGGCGGTGCTGGCCGTGGTGCAGGTGCTGGTAGTGGTGGAGGGAGGCACCAGCCCATCTCCGGCAGCCTCGGACGGCTGCCCACTGGGGATGCTGCTGCTGACAGTTGTTGTGACAGCGGCGGGGCAGGTGGCGGTGCTAGAGGCGGTGCTTGCTTCTGACCGGTGGCGGGGCTGTTGATTATGATGGTGGGCACCAGGCCCTCACCTGGAGCCTCCGAGGCCTGAAGTGCCTTGCCTTGGCTTTTCTGCCCCTTCCTCACCTTGGCAGATGCTGCTGGGACCTTGACACTGGCAGCTGGAGTTTTGGAGGAGGCCTTGCTGGGTGGGTCGTGCTCCTTGGTCTTCCTGCATGCTGGCCCCTTCTTCACCTTGGCAGGTGGCAGAATGGGTTGGTCCTTTGCAGGGGTCGTTGTCACACTGGCTGGCCTGACGGGTGCCCCCTTTGAACTTCTGGGAGTTGCAGGTACCACAGAGTCCGCCGACTTGGTGGCTGAGGTGCTGGCCTGGGATCTGGACACCCTGGCCCGAGGGGAAGGACGGGGGTGGAGGGGGAGGGAAGAGGTCAATGTTAGCCAGGAACAGTTTTTAGACACACTGGGACGGGAAGATAGAGAAGGTTTGGGAGTGGAGGAAGAGGAAGTGGTTGTAGGAGGTGTCTGTCAGCTGAGTTTGGGTGAAGGTGCATGGGCTGGATGCTGTTGTGAGGTGGATGGCTGTTGGGTGGGTGGGTGCTTGCATTTGTGTACTTTGGGAGGAGGGTTCACAGACACACTGGGAGAGGACACGGGGCATGTGCATGGTTGTGGGGATGGTGACTGCTCGTGAAGGGTGTGTTGTGATGGGCGTGTTGGTGATGGAGGTAGTGGATGAGGATGTAGTGGATGGAGGTGTGAGTGGAGACGCTACTGGGAGTGAGGTGGAAGACGTGAATGAGGAGGACACAGTGGAGGCAGTGGATGTTGGTGTGTTTGCACTGGTATGGTGCTTGCGTGAGTGCCTGTGAGATGAAGTGTGGTGCTTATGTTTGCCTGAGCCACTTTTGTGTTTTGATTTGGGTGAATGCTGGTCTGAAGGTGTGCTTGGGATAGGCTGCGGTTGGGAAGATTGGATCTGGGTAGAGAAAGTTGGAGAGAGGGAGACTCAGGGACAAGGGCACAGGGACACAGGGACAACAGCTGCCATCAGTGCTGAGGCCAGAGCCTGAAATGCTCTCTGTTGGGCCACCCTGCCAGAGTGAATGCCCTTTAGTTATGCATTTATTTGTTGCAAATGCCTCTCAACACCCTGGGTGACATTCAGAATGGTTGACTGCCCAACAGTGAGGGATTTCAGGAGGTTAATAGCCTCCTCACTGAGGGCAGCAGGGCTGACTGGGGCAGGGCCTGAGGTGCCTGGGGCGAAGGAAATGCCCACCCTCCTGGGTGAGCGGGCACGGGAAACATGCTGAGGGGCTGCTGGGAGGGCAGTGCTGGAAGAGGGGATGGTGGCTGTACTTGTTGGGGTCGGCACAGAGGTGTCCGCCACCGCCAGGGAGCTTCCATCGAAGGAGGAGTCACTGTCTGTGGTCTCCCCTCCTATCCCCGTCGTGGTGTTCCCCTCGCCCTCCGTCCCACTGGTGCCTTCACCCTCGGTAGCATCGGCCTCCAGGCCCATATGGGATGCAGCTCCCTCCGTCGCTGGTGCCTCTGCTCCTCTGCCAGATGATGCTAATGCACACAAAGACAGGGTGACAAAACAAAGAGGGAGGGGAAGAGACAGATGATAAACATGGTCAATGCCAGCAATAACACCACCGTTGGCCTACACTACACACAGGGATCAGCCCTATGTACTAGGCCATGCCCAATCATTTACCGAGACAGTCACCAGCCCATGGGGTACAATGCCTAACGCCAGCATCTGCACACCAGATACCCACAGGACCCTGCCCAGTGGTAGATGGCCACTTACACCATTGGGGTAGGAGTGCTTGGGAGCCTGTCCAACAAGGGACCTACCCTGCCATGACCGCCCTGGCCTAGGGGCACCCACAGCCCATATCCACCCAGCTACCTCCAAACGTGAACAAAGTCAGCTTTCAGAATCTGTACCCCCGTGGCTGCTGTGATGCCTTAGGCACCCATCCAACTCCGGATAGGCCACTGCCAGGATGCGGAACATCATGGGGGTCATGGTGCGACAGGCAACCCTTCCACGTTGGGAGGCCAGCCCCAGCTGGGCCTCCGGCGTCTTCTTCGACCAGCGGCGCAGGTCCTCCCATCTCTTGCAGCAGTGGGTGCTCCGCCTGTGCAAGACCCCCAGGGTCCGCACCTCCTTGGCGATGGCACGCCAAATACCCTTCTTTTGGTGGGCGCTGACCTGGAGGTAAAAGACAGCAGAAAAGGATATTACTCACCCGTCCAGACCGTCATACTCATTGCCCGCCAGTTCCAACCCATGCCTTGACACACATACACTGACCACCTTACATGCTGTACTCTGGCCAGGACGCCTCAGCACCCCCAAACATGTGGCTTACATCCACAGCACTCCAAACCTTCACGGCCCACGCATCATTCTCACAGTGTACTCACTTGTTAGTCTGGAGGACCGTAGAGTAACGTGTACTCCACCAGTTTCTCCAACTCCTCTTCAATGAAGGCAGGGGCCCTTTCCCGAGACACATGAGCCATTGTCGCTTCCAGACACAGGTCACAGCAGCACTTGCAGTGTAGGTCCTCTCCTGTTGAAGGTCAGGTAGCAAGTGAGTGAATAGATAGTTAATGGCAGTGACGTCCACGGCGGTGCGTACCATCACCGCTGACGTACATCACCATTGGCTTCGGAAACCCATTGGGCCCAATGTTAACCAATGTGAAGTTGCACGGCGGTCATCGACCGCCTACTGCGACGGCGCACAATGCCAGCGCAATTACCTCATTTCCACCTGTCCCTCCTCACAGGTCAGGCAGCCGCCATTTCAGGGGGGCACAGGGCATGGCACCTAAATGTGTCACAGCAGACATTGGCACATCAACTGACTCAAGAGTTCACATACTGCTTCTGTAAAGTAAAAAAAAATCAAATTTAGTGCAATAGATGTGGAAATATGACCCTCTGCTCACCGTTCTCTTCCATAGGCTTCAACCGCTGAGGCAGCATATGAGATGGCGGCATCCTCTGGTGTACAGGCCCCTGGTGGACCTTGCGACAATGGAGGACAGACACATTATCATCACATACAGTCTTGATCGTGCCACTATCCAAGAACTGTGTGCCCAATTGCAGCCAGACGTGATGTCAGCTATCCGCCAGCCCACAGGTATCCCCCCTCTAGTGCAGGTCCTGTCTGTGCTCCATTTCCTGGCAAGTGGTTCCTTCCAAACAACAGTGGCCATGGCATCAGGGATGTCTCAGCCAATGTTCTCCAACGTGTTTACCAGAGTGTTGTCTGCCCTGCTGAAACACATGCGCAGCTACATCGTGTTCCCCCAGGTGGAGGATTTGGCCACAGTGAAGGCTGACTTTTATGCCCTGAGACATATCCCCAACATCATTGGTGCCATTGATGGTACACATGTAACATTTGTCCCCCCCCTCGGGAGAAATTAACAGGTTTACAGGAATAGAAAAAGCTATCACTCGATGAATGTGCAGATGGTGTGTTTGGTGGACCAGTACATCTGCCATATGAATGCCAAATATCCTGGCTCTGTGCATGACGCCTTTATATTGAGAAATAGCAGCATCCCATATGTGATGGGCCAACTCCAGAGGCACCGGGTGTGGCTAATAGGTCAGCCAAAGGTCCCCATTCGAGTATATGTTGATGTCTGGGTATGGGATTGCCCCTATAGGTTAGTGTGTGTCTAACAGTGGTCACCCTATATTTACAGGTGACTCTGGTTACCCCAACCTGTCATGGCCACTGACCCTGGTGAGGAATCCCAGGACAAGGGCAGAGGAACGTTACAATGAGGCACATGGGCGTACAAGGAGGATTATAGAAAGGGCCTTCGGCCTCCTGAAGGCCAGGTTCCGGTGCCTACATCTGACAGGTGGATCCCTGTACTACTCGCCCAAGAAGGTGTGCCAGATCATCGCAGCATGCTGTATGTTGCACAACCTGGCCTTGAGACGCCAGGTGCCTTTTCTGCAGGAGGATGTGCCTGGAGATGGTCTTGTGGCAGCGGTGGAGCCTGTGGACAGTGACGAAGAGGAGGCAGAGGAAGAAGATGTGGACAACAGAACAAACATAATTCAGCAGTACTTCCAGTGACACACAGGTAAGAGACTGTAACTCCACTTAACATTTCAGTAATCTGTTGGACATTGTACAAGGCAGCCTCTTACCCTATGTCTATGGCCACTGACTGTTCCCTTTGGATTCTCTATTTTCAGATCACTGTGCCCCATTCTGGCTCCTGCTATATGTACTACTGCCCACCAAAGGTAATCCTGTAGTATATTTCACTGTACATATACGCTGCAATGCTTTGATAATGTTGTATTAATACATTTGTGAATCATTAGACTGACTCCAGATTGTTATTTGTTTCAAGGGTGTTAATTTAGGTGCTAATAAGTATAGGGGTATGTGCAAGGGGCTGGGATGATGGTGGAGGAAAGTCCATGGTAGAGTCCAGTCTCTTGGTATCACAGGTGCATTGTCCAAGGAGGCATAAGAAGGGGAGCAATGGCAGTTCAAGGTGGACAGGGTAACAGAGTGGGACAGAAGGGTGACTATCAGGAGAGTCCTATTTCCTGGCAGGGGTCTTGGCAATGTTCTCTGTCTTCTGCCTGGATCGCAGGGACCGTATGCGGGGTGGTTCTCCGTCTGCGGGGGGTGGGGTGCTGGTGGCCTGTTGTTCCTGTGGTAGGGCCTCCTTTCTACTAGCGCCGGTGGAGGTGGAAGGCTGTTCCTCGGTTTGGCTCATGTCAGGCGCCCTTTGTTGTGCTACTACCTCCCTCATGGTCTTACCCATGTCAGCCAGCACCCCTGCAATGGTGACCAGGATGGTGTAGATTTTTGTTAGGTCATCCCTCTTCCCCAGGTACTGTCCCTCCTGCAGCCGCTGGGTATCCTGCAACTTGGCCAGTATCTGGCCCATGGTCTCCTGGGAATGGTGGTATGCTCCCAGGATGTTGGAGAGTGCCTCATGGACAGTGGGTTCCCTGGGCCTGTCCTCCCCCTGTCACACAGCAGTCCTCCCTGCTTCCCTGTTGTCCTGTGCCTCTGTCCCCTGAACCGTGTGCCCACTGCCACTGACCCCAGGTCCCTGATCGTACTGTGTTTGTGGGGTTGCCTGGGGTCCCTGTAGTGGTGGACACACTGCTGATTGACGTGTCCTGGGGACAGTGGCATGGGCCCGCTGGGTGGGTGCTGTGCTGGTGTTTCCTGAGGGGGGAGGCTCTGTGGTGGTTTGGGACTGTGGCAGGGGAACCGACTGTCCAGAGGCCCCTGATGGGCCAGGTTGGTCATCCTGAACCAGGCGTGCAGAGCTGCTGTCATCATTGTGGGCCTCTTCGGGGGGACTGGGTGTAGCTGGCACCTCCTCTCCGGTGACATTGAGTAGGGGTCCTGTTGGGATGCTAATGCATTGTTAATGTATCTGCGTGGGCCATATTGTGAATGGGTGTGTTTCCATCTCTGATTGTGATTTTCCTGTTGGCTTGCCCTTGTGTGAGTGGTGATTTTGTGGGCTGTGTGTCTCTCTACTGGGCATGCTGTGGTGATGGGTGTCCATGCATTGGTATTGCATGCAGGGCTTGGTATTGGGATGGGTGGTTTGTGATAGTGGGGTATATGTGAGTTGGTGGAGTGATGGGGGTTAGGGTAGGGGTAGGAGTTTGTGATGGCATGCAGGTAGGGTGGGGGGGATATAATAGTAAAGATTTGCCTTAGCAGAGTCCAGTCCTCCTGCTACTCCTGCGAGGCCCTCAGGATGCATGATCGCCAAGACTTGCTCCTCCCATGTTGTTAGTTGTGGGGGAAGAGGTGGGGGTCCACCGCCAGTCCTCTGTACAGCAATCTGGTGTCTTGCAACCACGGAACGCACCTTCCCCTGTAGGTCGTTCCGCCTCTTCCTGATGTCATCCCTGGTTCTTGGGTGCTGTCTCACGGCGTTGACCCTGTCCACGATCCTCCGCCATAGCTCCATCTTCCTTGCAATGGACGTCTGCTGCACCTGTGATCAGAATAGCTGTGGCTCTACCCGCATGATTTCCTCCACCATTACCCTTAGCTCCTCCTCAGAAAACCTGGGGTGTCTTTGGAATGCCATGGATGTGGTGTGAGTGATATGTGTGAGGATGTGTGGATGTGTGGGGTGATGTGTTGTGGTGTATGCTGTGATGTGCGTGAATGGTGTATGGGTGAAGGTGGTCTGTGCCTCTGATTGAGTGGGTGCTCCTTGCTTGTCTCTCTGTGCTTGGTCTCTTTTTTTTCGCTGTAAGGGGTTGTGGGTATTGTGGGTGTGTGTTTTATATTGGGGTGTGTGTGTGTGTGGTGTGTGTATGTGTGTCAGGTGTATGTATTTTGAATTGTCCAATGTGGTATAGTTTTGTAAGTATGTGTGTATTTTGAGCGCGGTGGTGTGTACTGCCAATGGTTTACCGCAGTTGAAAGACCGCCACGTTGATTCGTGGGTCGTGATACAGTGGGCGTATTTCTGTTTGCGTAACGGTGTGGGTTTTGCTATCGCCAGTTTATCACTGACCTTTGGTCTGGCGGAATTGTGTGGGTGTCTGTATAGTGGCGGGTTTCAATGTGTGGGTCATATTTCCCGTGGTGGATTACCGCCGCGCTCACGGTATGTTGGCGGCAGTCAGCACGGCGGTAGGTGACATTTACCGCCAGGGTTGTAATGAGGGCCATAGCCCCTCTATCTGTCACCAGCTGGTGGCAGAGCACCTGGATGAAGTATTTGTCATTCTAGGTGTTCAATTGACCCATTACATTGATGATGTGATGATTCAGGGAGAGACCGAAGAACAGGTGCAGATTCAGTTGAAGAGAGTAGTGGAACTCTTGCAGAGAAAGGGGTGGATGACTAACACAGATAAGACACAAGGACCTTCCCAAAATGTGAACTTTCTAGGCATTCAGTTGAATCAGGGACACAGAGAGGTGTTACCACAAGCATAACAAAAGATTATTGAGTTTGCCACACCTAAGCAGGAGACACAGAACTTTATTGGATTGTTTGGTTTTTGGAGACAGCACATTCCTCATTTGAATCAGATCTTGGCCCATCTGTACAAAGTGACATGGAAGAAACATTAGTTTGAATGGGGTGAAGAGCAGCAGCGTGCTTTTGATTTGGCAAAGCAAGCAATTCAACAGGCTTTAGACTTGTGGTCTGTGCAGGAGGGAGACACTGAGTTACATGTAACTGTTATGGGGCAATATGCAAATTGGAGTATGTGGCAAAAACAGGGAAGGACGAGGGTGTCCTTGGGGTTTTTGACCAGAAAACCACCTGACTCTGAGGAGCGCTATACTCCTTTTGAAAAACAGCTTTTGGCCTGTTTTTGGGCTCTAGTGGATACTGAGCAAATAACACTAGGTCATAATGTAATTCTCAGACCTGAAATACCAATTATGGAGTGGGTGATGAGTTCACCTAAATCTAACCGTGTAGGACATGCACAAGAGGCTAGCATCATACGCTGGAAATGGTACATACAAGACAGGGCTCGAGTAGGACCGGCATGCACTGCAGCCCTGCATGAACAGGTGTCACAAGCCCCTATACAGGATGAGGAGAGAGTGCAGAAGGTACCTCAGGTAAAAGAGTCACCAGTAAGATGGGGTGCACCATTTGAATCCTTGTCCCCTGAAGATAGGAAACATGTATGGTTCACGGATGGTTCATCCAAATATGTGGGTACCAAAAGACATTGGGAAGCAGTGTCATACAATCCAGTTACCAAAAAGTTGCTAACCACCACAGGAGAAGGGAAAAGTAGCCAATATGCACAATTGTACGCTGTGTATCAGGCTCTAAAGCAAGAGCTACCTGGGACTTATCATATTTACCCTGATTCTTGGTCCACTGCCAATGGGTTAGCCACCTGGCTTCCCACATGGCATGCACATAACTGGTTTATCCAGTCAAAGGAGGTGGGGGGCAAAGAGTTGTGGCAGGAAGTTTGGGAAATGTTAGAACAATGTAAAGTCACCGTTTATCACGTGGATGCTCATTGTCCCATTGACTCATTAAAACAATGGCTCCATTCCCTTGCAGATGATAAAGACAGAAGTGCCAATACCGAATTCTGACTTGGTGGGGATGGCTAAATGGACGCACCAAAAATGTGGATGCCTGGGAGAAAAAGCCACTTACAGGTGGGCAGAGATTAGGGGGATGCACATTCCCCTAGACTTGATAAAAACTATAATTTTGCAATGTCCTATTTGTCAGCACACACAACAGAGATCTGTCTTGCAAACAGTTAAAGGTCAATTAGGGAGAGGAAAGTTACCAGGACAGATATGGCAAATTGATTACATTGGACCACCAATGGTTAGTCGCGGGTGTCAATACGCCTGCACCGTTGTGGACATTTATTCTGGATACCTGATTGCTGTCCTTTGCAAATGTGCTACTCAGCACAATACTATCAGAACTTTGGACTTGTTAATGTTATACTATGGAGTACCACTCCAGGTCCAGAGTGACAGTGGGTCACACTTCAAAGGCAAATTGGTGCATGACTACTGTTCTCAGCACAATATTGAGTGGCTATATCATATTCCTTACTATCCACAGGCCTCAGGACTGATTGAGAGAATGAATGGTTTACTGGAAGCTCAATTGCGAAAATTATCTGATGGAACTTTGAAAAACTGGAGAGAGCATTTAAATGAAGCCCTCCAGATTCTGAACAATAGACCATTGACAAATGCTGAAACACCGTTGATGCGTATGTTAACTCCAGCTTTGCAAATACAACCACATGTGGCCACAAATACCATCACATACTGGGAAATAAAACCTGGAGCCTTAGCTCCTTACAGAGCCACACCTGAGTCTGCAGGTCTTGACTTACATGCTTTACAAGTTTACAGACTGAAACCCTGAGACATAGCACTGTGTGAAACAGGTGTTGGAGTACAGATCCCCCCAGAGCATTTTGGATTAATGGCTCCCAGATCTGGGTTGGCCCTCAAAGGCATTCAGATTTTAGGGGGAGTGATTGATGCATATAATCAAGGAGAAATCAAAGTTATTCTGTTAAATAGTGGAGAAGTTGATTTATTCATTCAAATTGGAGACAGACTTGCCCAACTTGTCATAATTCCAGTGTATGGAGGAGTGGTGAGGAAGGGGTCTGGCCCAGCCCTTCTCACTGTACGTGGGGAGGGAGGCTTTGGTTTCACTGATAAAAACCCTGGTGCTAAAGTATGGGCTGAATCCCCAAATGGCCCTCCAGAACCTGCAGAAATTGTAGCAAAGGGCCCCAATAATGTCCTGTTGATTATGAAACCAGGAAAGGAAAAATGGGAACATATTTCAGCTGATAAATGTTATTTGCGAGAATGATCATACTTGTTTCTTTTACAGATCATACTACAGCTTGTTTTTGCCATGAGTGTTCCGTGTGATCTCCTTTTGGGCGTGTGCATGTGGGGTCGGGAAAGAGGTAACACCCCCAATCTCAACTTGATTGATCGACCACGTCGTGTAACACCTTTACTGCATCTGATTTACAATATTTGGATTAATTTGGCGCAAACCGTGCTCAACAGACATGACTTCTACATGGGCGCCATGCGAAGCAGTGTGGATGTTTTGTCAACATGTTTGATCGCCATACCAACACCAACAAGCATTAGAAATGTTCAATGCTACTAACCGCGATAAAGATGTGCAAGAACATGATGTTGAAACCCACCTCAGTCACTATGAGTATTGCCGGGACTGTCAGGAAACAACCAATGAAAAGTGGGACAATTTCACTCAGATAATTACCTACAACATTACTACCGGTGATGTGTGTTACTACATGTCCTGCAATTCTCATGACATTGGAAAATGCATTCAATTGCACTTAGAAAAGAAAACATCAACCTCTCAAAGCTTACCGTGGGAACACCGTGTTTTGTGCTTTTACTGAACGGGCAGACATTGCAGAAATATGTTGAATCATATGGTTTGTCGTCATCTAGTGACTGCTGCCAGTCACATTAAACATGTCAAGTTGCCAGTTGGCTGGCTGTTTTCGTGTGGAAACCTGACCTTTACTTACATTCCAACTAACCTAATGGGTGGGGCGTGTACTTTTACACGCCTGGGACTCATGATGTTTCCATCTAACTCTATACATACTCGCTATCCTAGAGACACTATGCAACTAGATGAAAATTGTGATTCAGATATTCAATTATTATCCCAATCAGAGTATCTAAGCTTAAATCTTTCCATTGTAGGCGTGTCTGGTTGAACTGTATACAATACAAGGGTAAATAATTAACTTGCTTGTCCAATAGTTAAAAATATTAACCATACTTCTATTGCTTTATCTGAATTTTTACTAGATGTGTCTGGTACCAGGAAAGCTGCATTATAAAACAGAGCTGCTATAGACTATCTTTTGCTAAAACATAATCATGGTTGCAATGAATTTGAAGGCATGTGTTGTTTTAATCTTTCTGACCACTCTAAGGGCCAGATGTAGGTACTTTGCAAATTGCGAATTGGGGTCGCAAAGACCCACCTCATTAATATTAATGAGGTGGGTCGCAAATTGCGGCCCCATAGCGACTATGGGCACTCACGGGTATGGAGGCCTGCTGTAGTCAGCAGACCTCCATGTCCGTGACTGCTTTTAAATAAAGCAGTTTTTTTTTTCCAAGTGTAGCCCGTTTTCCTCAAAGGAAAACGAGCTGCACCTAGAAAAAAACCCGAAACCTTTTGTTTCGGATTTTTTCAGGGCAGGTAGTGGTCCCTTGGACCACTACCTGCCCTGAAAAAATAATTTGGGGTCCAGTCACAAAGGGGAAGGGGTCCCATGGGGACCCCTTCCCGTTTGCGAGTGGGTTACCATCCACTTCAAGTGGATGGTAACTGCGACTACCACTGCGACTCGCAAATAGGAAGGGAACACCCCTTCCTATTTGCGACTCTGAAATGCATTTTGCGAGTCGGTTCCGACTCGCAAAATGCATTTCTGCATAGCAAACTCAGGTTTGCGACTCGCAAACGGCGATTTTCGCCATTTGCGACTCGCAAACTGTTTGCTACATTTGGCCCTTAGTCTATTCAGGCCCTACATACATTAGTGAAAGGGGTAAAGCAGGATATAGATCAGGGATGGTGGGACTGGTTATTTCAATGGTTACCTGATTTCGGACAATTACACAAAGTTTTTGGTGGACTTTTTGTAGCATTAGTTCTTACTATATCATTATGTTGCTGTGTACAATGTATTCCTAATTTGCTTGCAATGTTCAGACCGAAAAAAGTTGATTTTAAACCTACAGGATATACGACTCACTGGTCAAAGGGTGGAATGTACTGATATTTGTGTGTCGACCACTGATTTTGTGTCGCATCACTTTGCACTTGGCTTAGCTGGCCACTGTCACTTTAGTGGTCACTAGTTATAGACTCCATTTTGTATTCAGCTTAGACTCCATTTTGTGTTCAGCTTAACCTCACTGCCACGTTAGAGGTGCAAGTACTTTTCCGTACAAACATGTTGTGCAACGTGTTTTCTATTTCTGCATGTTCTCTATCTCACAGAAGAGCTAGGCCATATTATCACCTAAGAGCTAGTGCATAAATTGGAGGAGTTAGGCAGTCAGCACAATAAGAATGTATCAGACTGATGTTTATAGTGCAAGCAGGGAACGGTTTGACTTTGGGAGGGGTGCATTGGGATTCTGGCCAGGTCCCAATGCATTTCTTTAGAAGCTTACCTAAACTAGCCAGCATTTTTCAACATTTCTTTTTTTATGGGAGGGGTTTTTCTAGAAAGCCCCTTCTCCGGTTCTTTAAGATATAAAATATGGCCCTCCTCCGTACTCGTAGATTCCGAGACCTCAGTCAGGATTTAGATGTTGAATGCCTGACACCTGTCCCGTGAGGGTGGAGATCTCTTTCTTGCAGTCGAACAGGGTCATCGTCTTGCTGGCATGAGAAAGATGAAGCATCTGACAGGCCCTACGCTGATGCATTTTTATTAATTATTTGCTTTGCATTGTGTATGAATATATTTCTATATATCAATATAAGTGTTTGTATCCTTGCATGTATATATTTGCTGTTTATATATTGAAGATTCTTTATATATGTTCTTGCGTTATTGTTGCACATTTTGAAAGTACACTTTTTACTCTTCAATCCTTCCTTCACAAACCTTGCAAAAAGCTATAATAAATGTCTTCTTCAGATTAAGAAGTGCATTCCAGAGAATCTTTTCGACTCCTTTCAGTGTGTATATTTATATATTTTGGCTCAGTCAAAAGTAAAGCAAAACATCTGGCACCTTTAGTTTGCAATATAAACTCCTTACTACGTGACACAGGGGATCTATTGCAACACCTGGAAGGCATCCCTGGGCAGAATTCTTACAAATTGATAACAATGGATGTGGTATCTTTATATACTAATATTGAACATGATATAGGGATAAAAGCAGGTGAATTCTTTTTATGCCAACAAACTATTACATTTTTCCAACATAATTATATGCTAATAGAAAAGATTAATTTATGTCTTACCAACAATTTTTTTTTCAACCAGCAACTGTATTTACAAACAAAGGGTACAGCCATGGGATTTTCTTTTTCCCAAACTTTTGCCAATCTAACAATGGGATGGTTTGAACAATGTATTGCATGGGCTGAAGAAAATGAGAAGTACTTGAAAAAAATAATAAGTTGGTTCAGATTTATAGATGACTTATTTCTTATTTGGGCTGGAACAGAGCTAGAATTCAAGGAATATTTTGAAATA
Organism: Pleurodeles waltl; assembly: GCF_031143425.1. Classification (NCBI taxonomy): domain Eukaryota; kingdom Metazoa; phylum Chordata; class Amphibia; order Caudata; family Salamandridae; genus Pleurodeles; species Pleurodeles waltl. The sequence continues at coordinate 295,174,458 of NC_090443.1, read as the reverse complement.
TTGAATAACAACAAAGCAAAATTGAGCTTTACACATGACATAATTGCCAACAGGTTGACATTTTTGAATACAGAAATTTATATAAAAAAGGGCACAGTACAAACAACATTGCATAAGAAAATTACAGCAACAAATTCTATATTACATGCTAACAGTTTCCATCCACCAAATACAAAATGGAACATCCCTTATGGGGAATTACTTAGAATTAAAAAAATCTGTTCAGAACCTAGCGAATGTAAAAAACATCTCAAAGCCTCCACAGAGAGACTTGAGGCCAGAAAATATAGAAAGAAATGCATTGCTATTGTGAAGGAACGGATAAATCAGGTGCCAAGAACTTAATTAATCTATAATAAAAGGATAAAATTAAAATCTGCAAAGAACTCAGATAATCCGATACGTTTTATTACCACGTACTCCAAAGATGCAACAGGGATTCGTAAGATCTTAAAGAAACACTGGTCCATATTACAAATTAATTCAGTAATTGGAGACATCATGGAGGAACAACCACAAATAACATTCATGCGGGCCTCCAATCTAAGGGATAAATTAACTAGAAGTCATTTCAGCTAGGGAAAGAAAAATTGGTTACAGAAATTAGGTTTTTGGAAATGTGCCTGTAAGGTTGGCATATATAAAAAATAATATTCTATTGAAAATGGGCATATAAAACAAATTAGACAACATATTACATGTAAACGTCGGTTTACAGTCTATATCATTGAATGTCCCTGTGATTTAAAATATGTAGGGAGTACAGTATGTGAAACAAAGAAACAAATTTTAGAACATATCCGGGCCACCACAAATTTGGACAGAAGTTATGCAACTTCAAGGCACATGTAGCAAGCACAATAGCCAATTGCAATTATTGAAATATTATGCAATAGATCAAGGGGCTAATTCAGACTTTGGCGGGCGGCCAGACCGCGGCGGCCATTCTTACATTTCCGCTGGGCCGGCGGGCGCTCTCCAAAAGAGCGCCCGCCGGCCCAGCGGAAATGCCCCTGCAACGAGGATGCCGGCTCCGAATGGAGCCGGCGGAGTTACAGGGGTGCGACGGGTGCAGTGGCACCCGTCGCGATTTTCACTGTCTGCTCAGCAGACAGTGAAAATCATGGTGGGGCCCTGTTAGGGGGCCCCTGCACTGCCCATGCCTGTGGCATGGGCAGTGCAGGGGCCCCCAGGGGCCCCACGACACCCGTTACCGCCAGCCTATTCCTGGCGGTGAAAACCGCCAGAAACAGGCTGGCGGTAAGGGGGTCGGAATCCCCATGGCGGCGCTGCAAGCAGCGCCGCCATGGAGGATTCCCTGGGCCAGGAGGAAACCGGCGGGAAACCGCTGGTTCCCCTTTTCTGACCGCGGCGTTACTGCCGTGGTCAGAATGGCCCAGGAAGCACCGCCAGCCTGTTGGCGGTGCTTCCTCTGCCCTCTGCCCTGGCGGTGTTACACCGCCAGGGTTAGAATGAGGGCCCAAGTGCCTAAAAACGAATGTGGAGGAGACAGAGGGAAAAAACGGTGTCAACTAGAATCAAGACATATAATGGAGATTCGCTCTCTGGCCCCTCTAAGGTTTGAATCAGGATGAGGAATTATTTGTACCTTTATTATGAATACCCGATCAAAACGGAGAGAACACTGCAGGGGTATCAGATAGAAATACAACAGGCACCTCAGGGGGAAGGGGGGGGGGGCACCTCAGCCGGATGAGTGCACGACGCCAGATCCACGAGGGGGCTCCATGCCCATTGATGTATCCTGGGGAGTGCAAAGCCACAGTCTCTCAAGTCTCTGCAGTGGATGGGTTGCCCACTGTACCATCCTGGGGAGTTGAAAGCCACAGTCTCTCAAGTCTCTGCAGTGGGTGGGTTGCCCACTGTACCATCCTGGGGAGTGCAAAGCCACAGTCTCTCAAGTCTCTGCAGTGGGTGGGTTGCCCACTGTACCATCCTGGGGAGTGCAAAGCAACAGTCGCTCAAGTCTCTGCAGTGGGTGGGATGCCCACTGTACCATCCTGGGGAGTGCAGAGCCACAGTCTCTCAAGTGGATAACAGTCTCCACTGGTACTGGAGGGGGCTTTGTGCCCAGAGTGCTCCATCCTGCCAAGGACAGACTGAGTGGATGCAAGTCTCCACTGGTTCTGGAGGGGGCTTTGTGCCCAGAGTGCTCCATCCTGCCAAGGACAGACGGAGTGGATGCAAGTCTCCACTGGTTCTGGAGGGGGCTTTGTGCCCAGAATACTTCATCCTGCCAAGGACAGACGGAGTGGATGCAAGTCTCCACTGGTTCTGGAGGGGGCTTTGTGCCGAGAGTGCTTCATCCTGCCAAGGACTGAGGAAGTGGATGCAAGTCTCCACTAGTTCTGGTGGGGGCTTTGTGCCCAGAGTGCTTCATCCTGTGCAGGACAGACGGAGTGGATGCAAGTCTCCACTGGTTCTGGACGGGGAGTGGTGCCCAGAGTGCAGCACACACCTGTGACGGTCCCAGTTGCGTCACTGCCCCTGCTACAAATGGGCTAGCGGTGCATTCCATGGCGGCCTTTGCCCTGTTCAGCGGTCCCTGGCCTCTTCAGCGGTGCTTGAGTTGCCAGTGTCAGACCTGCTCAGCGGTGCCTTCCATGGCGGTCTTTGCCCTGTTCAGCGGTCCCTGGCCTGTTCAGCGGTGCTTGAGTTGCCAGTGTCAGACCTGTTCAGTGGTGCATTCCATGGCGGTCTTTGCCCTATTCAGCGGTCCCTGGCCTGTTCAGCGGTGCTTGAGTTGCCAGTGTCAGACATGTTCAGCGGTGCATTCCATGGCGGTCTTTGCCCTGTTCAGCGGTCCCTGCCCTGTTCAGCGGTGCTTGCCAAGGCGGTCCTTCATTGCCCAGCAGGGCTGTGGCTGGCGGTCCTTCATGGGTCAGCTGGTCTGTGGCTTGGGGGCCCTCCTGGCCAGCTGGGCTGTGGCTGGCGGTGGCCTCCTGGCCAGTGACGATGGGGCTGGCCTCCTGGGCAGTGACTCTGGCGATGGCCTCCTGGCCAGTGACGATGGGGCTGGCCTCCTGGGCAGTGACTCTGGCGGTGGCCTCCTGGCCAGTGACGATGGGGCTGGCGGTGGCCTCCTGGGCAGCGGGGATGATGGCGGTCTTCTCCGTCGTGCTACTCCTCCCAGACTTTGGAGATTTCTTCTGCCCCTTCCCCACCTTGGGAGGAGTCACAGCTGAGTCGACACTCCCCCCGGGACCCTTGTGAGCGGCTTTGCTGGCTGGAGTCTTCCCTCTCTCCCGCCGGGCACTGTCCAACTTCTGGTGCTTCACAGGGGGGGACTGGCTGTGCTGTGGCTCCGTGCCACACTGGCTGTCCTGGTGGCCGGTGCACTCAACATACCTGTAACAACAGGCACCACTGGTCCCGGAGATTTTTTGGCTGAGGTGCTAGTACGGGACCTATGAGTTGGAAGGGGGGGTGGTGGGAAATAGGTTAAGGGGGGACAGGAAAAGTTTTTGGGAGACACTGGCACGTATAGATGGAGGGGGTTTGGGAGTGGAGGAAGAGGTGGTGGTTGTAGGAGGTGTAACTTTTGTCAATTTGGGTGCAGGTGCATGGGCTGGAGGCTGTCGTGAGGTAGATGGCTGTTGGGTGGGTGTGTGCCTGTGTTTGTGTATCTTCGGAGGGGGCATCACAGACACACTGGGAGAGGGCACAGGGGATGTGTAAATGATAGTGGGGTGGTGAGTGCACATGAGCGGGGTGTGGTGGTGGGTGTGCTGGTGCGGGATGTAGTGGTAGTGCATGCAGGTGTGAGTGTAGACGAGACTGGGAGGGAGGAGGGAGACGAGGAGGAGGGGGACACAGTGGAGGCAGTGGATGTTGATGTGTCTGTATGTGTGTGATGCTTGCGTGAGTGCCTGTGGGATGTGTGGTGCTTATGTTTGCCTGAGCTTCCCTTGTGTGGTGAGGTGTGTGCAGGCTGGTCTGATGGTGTGCTTGGGATAGGCTGGGGTACAGGGGATTGGGTCTGGGTGGAGGAAGTTGGAGGGGGGAGGCTAGATACAGCGACAATGGCTGCCATCAGTGATGAGGCCATAGTTTGCAGGGTTCGATGAAGGGCAGCCTGACCAGAATGAATGCCCTCCAGGAATGCATTTGTGTGTTGCAATTCCCTTTCTACACCCTGGATGGCATTCAAAATGGTAGACTGCCCAACAGTGAGGGACCTGAGGAGGTCAATGGCCTCCTCACTGAGGGCACCCTCCTGGGTGAGCGGGCACGGGGCACACGCTGAGGGGCTGCTGGGAGGGCGGTGCTGGTAGGGGGGTGGCGGCTGTACCTGTAGAAGTGGGGGGCACAGATTTTGCCGCCACCACAAAGAAGGTCCAATTGGAGGACGAGTCTGTGTCGCTGGTTGCAGATCCAGTGACCGCCGAGGTGCTCCCCTCGCTCTCCGTCCCACTGGTGTATTCTGAGTCCGTGGTGTGGGCCTCCATGGCCATGTGGGATGCAGCTCCCTCGTGCTCTGGTGCCACTGTACCTCCGCCTGATGATGCTGATGCACACAAGAACAGGGAGACCACAAAAAGGGGGGGGGACGACAGAAGAAAGACAGGTTGAGTGCATGGCTTACCGCTACCGTTGGCGGACAATACAGACACAGCAGCCCCCTGCACTACGTCGCGCTGTTGGGCTCTACAGATGCAGGGCCATATTTATACTCCGTTTGCGCCGAAATTGCGTCGTTTTTTTTGACGCAATTTCGACGCAAAACTAACGCCAACTAACGCCATATTTATACTATGGCGTTAGAGGCGAATAGCGCCAAAGTTCCCGGAATGTGCGTCATTTTGTAGCGTGAACCCCTTCCTTGCGTTAATGATATGCAAGGGAGGCGTTCCCGTCTAAAAAATGACTCCCAGGCCTTTACGTGGTATTTATACTCCCGGGCAAAAGCGACGCCCGGGAGTGGGCGTGGCTAAAAACGGCGCATTTGCGCCGCTTTTTAACGCCTGGGTCAGGCATGGCGTTAAGGGACAAGTGGGCTCAAAATGAGCCCACAGTGCCCTCCCCTGCCCCCAGGGACCCCCCCTGCCACCCTTGCCCACCCCAGGAGGACACCCAAGGCTGGAGGGACCCACCCCAGGGACATTCAGGTAAGTTCAGGTAAGTTTTATTATTTTTTTTTTTAATAATATTTTGTGGCATAGGGGGGCCTGATTTGTGCCCCCCTACATGCCACTATGCCCAATGACCATGCCCAGGGGACAGAAGTCCCCTGGGCATGGCCATTGGGCAAGGGGGCATGACTCCTATCTTTACAATGATAGGAGTCATGTTGATGGGGGATGGGCGTCGTTAAAAAATGGCGCAAGTCGGGTTAAGACGATTTTTTCGACGTAACCTGACTTGCCCCATTTTAAGACGCCCATGCGCCATTTTCCCCCTACGCCGGCGCTGTCTGGTCTACGTGGTTTTTTCCCACGCAAACCAGGCAGCGCCGGTCTGATTGCGCCGTCTAACGCCATTCCATAAATACGGCGCCCGCATGGCGCTTCAGAATGGCGTTAGACGGCGCAAAACTTTTTGACGCTAAACTGCGTTAGCGCAGTTTAGCGTCAAAAAGTATAAATATGGGCCGCAATTCCTGGGATATGGCCTACATGGCTATGGATGACATCTGCACACATAGATGACACAGGGGCATGAATACCTGTACTTGGCACTCTACAGAGGTGGGGTGCCACATGGCCTGCATTACGGAGGGGCCTAGCCTACGGAACTCGCCCTGGCCGAGGGAAACCCACAGCCCTCCTCCCCCACCTAGACACCTTCACTGCGCGCAAAGTCCGCTGAATGATGTTGTACTCACCCCCTTGTGTCTGCTGTGATGCCCTCAAGCGCCCATCCAACTCAGGGTAGGCCACCGCCAGGACCTGGAACATCCGGGGGTCATGGTTCGACGGGCACCCCTCCCACGTTGGGAGGCCATCCCCAGCTGAACCTCCGCCGTCTTCTTGCTCCAGCGGCGAATGTCCTCCCATCTTTTACGGCAGTGGGTGCTCCGTCTGCGGTGGACCCCCAGGGTCCGGACGTCCTTGGCGATGGCACGCCAAATATCCTTCTTCTGGTGGGCGCTGACCTACATGACATGTACAGGGGAAGAAGAGAAGTCATTACCAACTGCACCGTCTAAGTGAGTGACCCACATCCCTACCCTTGCCATGTAGCACATGCATTCACAGTCCTTCATGCACGCAGAACTGTGCCCCCTTCATTCTTACAACCAGCCCTCTCCACACAGGCATAGCCCATACAACGTGCTCCCTGTGTACTTACCTGTTAGTCTAGAGGACCGTAGAGTAGCGTGTACTGGGGGAGGACCCCGTCCACGAGCTTCTCCAACTCCTCAGCAGTGAAGGCAGGGGCCCTTTCCCCAGACGCACGAGCCATTGTCTCTTCCAGACCGAGGTCACAGCAGCACTTGCAGTGTAGGTCCTTTCCTGTCGAAAATCAGGTATTGAGTGATTGAACAGATAGAAAATGGCAGTCACGTCCACAGCGGTGCGTACCATCACCGCCGGCGTACATCGTCATTGGCTCCTGGGACCCATAGGGTCTAATGTTAACCAATGCAGCATTGCGCCGCGGTCTTCGACCGCCTACCTCGACGGTATACATCGCTAGCGCAGTTAACTCACATCCCATTGTCCCACTTTAGAGGTCAGGCAGCCGCCATTTCAGGGGCCCACATGGCCTAATTACCAACTGCGTCCCACATACCTAGGCCTTGTCTCACAACACAAATACAGGCCACATTTTGTGTATGAATGGTGTTCTGTGTAGACTGTGGGTACATACCTCTGAGTTGTTTGACTCTGTGGTCGCTGTTGTCCTTCCTAGGCACCGTCCCCTGGGACATGTGAGGAGATGGCGGAATCCTCCGGTGTAACGACCGCTGGTGGACCTGTCGACAATGGAGGAAAGAAGTTTGATCATCACCTACAGGTTTGACCATGCCACAATCCAGGAACTGTGTGCCCAGTTGGAGCCTGACCTGATGTCAGCAATCCGCCATCCCACAGGAATCCCCCCTCAAGTGCAGGTGCTATCAGTGCTCCATTTCCTTGCAAGTGGGTCATTTCAAACAACAGTGGCCATGGCATCAGGGATGTCCCAGCCTATGTTTTCCAACGTGTTGTCCAGAGTGTTGTCTGCCCTGCTGAAACACATGCTGAGCTACATCGTTTTCCCTCAGGTGGAGGATTTGCCTACAGTTAAAGGTGACTTCTCCAGTATTGGGGTATCTTTCATAGATTCACATGCTTGAATCATTCCCCGACGTCGAAGTGGGAGTCCCCCGGTACATAGAAAGCAATAAATAGAGAAAAACTCCTTTTATTTTTTATTTTTTTCATTGAAGTCAATAGGAAAAAACACATTCAATTGTAGAACCATCAGCCTCTTTATAAAGAGCCCAAAATTCAGCCAATCAGGCGTGACCACCCCTTTAGAACCCTCAGCACAGAGGCTCAGTCTCTCAGATTTTCTACCGCACATCGTGTGTAAGGGAGTCTCCCTGAGCTCTGCTCAGTTTTCTATCTCTTCAAGAGAAAATCTTTAAAATTTTCACTTTTCCTCTTACTGTATTATTTTTCCATCATGTTTACAGTAAGAAAAGGTTTATTTAGACCTTGTGGGACCTGTGAAAAATTAAGACTTCACTGTGAGGACCCTCACAAGGAATGTATCTACTGCCTACATCCAGAGCATAAGGTCAAGGACTGTAAGATCTGCAGGACCTTTCCCAACAAGACTCTGAGGGACAGAGAAACCAGGCTCCTACTTTGGCTTCAGAAAAGAAAGGCCAGAGAAGCTCTTTCTGAGGAGGAAGAGAGTGACACTTCAGTGACCTCAAAGAAAAGGAAGAGGTCTGTGGAGAGCCTATCCCCCAAGAGCAGTAAGTCAGCTAAGAAGCTGCATGCATTTAAGGACAAGCTGGAGGAGCAACCTTCAACATCCAAGGTAACGTGTGGCAAGGTTCACTCAGAGCCATCCACACCTGCTTCTTCATCAAGGAAGATCAAAAAGCGTTCAAGTTCACTGCCACCGTCGGCGTCCAGAAAATCTACACCGTCGACGACACCGTCGACGAGCGCTTCGTCGACGGCAGGCCTTCCTTCGTCGACGACTACAGCGACGGCCACGTTTACGCCGATGATCGTAACTTCGTCTCCACTGTCATCTACAACGATAACGTCGGTGAGTTTGAAGTATGGTCCATCGTCGGCTCACACCCTGAAGATCACAAAGAGGCCGTCGACGGGCAAGAAGCTAAAATCTTTACCGTCGACGCACTCATCGACGAGTAAATTCAGAAAATCTCCGTCGATCTCACCGATGAAAGTACCGACGACGCACCGGTTGACGACAACCCCGTCGGCGGCAGCGCCGTTGACGGAAAGCTTGTTAACATTAGCACCGTCGACGAGAACACCATCGACGAGTGCTCAGTTGACGGCGGCTCCGTCGACGACTTAATATCCTCATTTTGGAGCATCTCCTTACCTGCCGCAGAGAATTCTACCTATAAAGAGCAAGTCTTCTCTATTACTTCCATCGCATACATCGCCCAGTAAGGTCACACCAATACCTCCGCAGCATCTATTTGCTGACGAAGATGATGATGTTTATTCTGATGATGGTTTCTTTCCGGTGGCACGTAGTCCATCTGAACTACGCATTAAGTGCCAGGAGGAGGATGAAGAGGAAGATCTCCAGCCTTATTCGGACCAGCAAGATCAAAGTCACTTACAACTTCAAGGGCAACAGGAACAGACAGTTCAGATGCCTGTCTCGTTGATAGCCAACCTTCAACAGATGAATCAGGATTATTATTCGAGATTTCCTCCACCTGGTTCTTCTACCCCGGTACAACCTCCGCAGACACCAGTGTCCACCCCTGCTAGACCAACGGAATTTCCGGATCCTACCACAGCACCTTCATCTGCACAGGATATTGCTCCACCTTCATCCGAGGACGAGCAAGAAGAAGGTGAGATTCAGGACTCGGATTCACTCATTCCAGAATGGGATGAGTATCAAATCCAAACTCCGTCTCCATCTACACCACCACCAGTGGACTCTCCACCGCAGGATATTGGTGGCTTCCATAGTGTTATGGAAAGAGCTGCGAAAAGATTCCAGCTGCCAATTACATCGAAGCAGTCAGACTGTTTTCTTTATGACTTCAAGGAAGATACTAGGAAGTCTGTAAGGGCCATACCCATTGTTGACTTCATTTGGGAGGAAGGCCTAAAGGTCATGCAGACTCCATCCTCCATTCCCGCAGTCTTGCCGAGACTTGAAAAGAAATATAAGGCACTGGACAATTCTCCAGCTTGTTTGATTAGCCATCCTAAACCAGCTTCGGTCATATCGCAGGCAGCTCAGAGGAGGTCCAGGAATCCATCGGCATCTCTGACTGCCCCCTCAGACAAAGAAGGACGTCGGTTGGACTCCATAGGGAAAAAGTTCTCAACTATGGCGGCCACCACTGTTAGAGCAGCAAATTCTCTAGCAATCCTGGGGAATACGATCGCCAGATGTGGTCTGACATGTCACAATTTATAGACATGTTACCTGAGGATAGTAGTGTAGAAGCACGCAAGATTCTACAGGAAGGTGAAAAGATTTCGGCTGAAATCATAGACTGTGCCATAGATGTCTCCTCTACAGGTTTTCGCCAGTTGGCCGGGGCGGCCGTACTCAGGCGCCAGGGGTGGCTCAAAGCTACTTCTTTTAGGCCGGAAGTACAATTAAAGATTCTGGACATGCCGTATGATGGCGAGCTTTTGTTTGGCAAGCATGTGGATGATGCGTTACAGTCCATTAAAGCAGACACTGAGACAGCCAGATCTCTGGCAACACTACAATACAAACGACAGCCCTTTCGGGGAGCGAGAGGGAGAGGAACCTTTCCGTATAGAGGAGGCGCTCAACAGTATCGTCAATACTCCTCTTACCAAGGACAATTTCGATCAACCTTTGGCCAGCAACAACCGCATTCCTTTCGACAACAGTCATCCACTCATTTCAGGCAGCAAACGAGAGGAAAGTCGGCTTACAAGGCCAAGGACACGACAAGAAAGCACTGACCCTCATCGAATGCCTGCACCCAGCCCCTATATCAACACTCTAATAGGGGGCAGAATTTCCAAATTTCTGCACCAGTGGTCCAAGATAACTTCAGACAAATGGGTACTGGATATTGTCAACCGAGGGCATACACTAGAATTCAACCAACCTCACCCTCATGTACCACCAAGAGGTCCCACGCCAGCCCATCTCAACGAGCTTATGGATGAGATTGCTATTTTAATGAAGAAGGGAGCAATAGAGAGCGTACAAAGGAGCCAGAGGGGAGTAGGTTTTTACTCCCGCTTTTTCCTTATTCGGAAGAAGACAGGGGACTGGAGACCTATTTTAGATCTTCGTTCGCTCAACAAATACCTCAAGAAGCAGTCTTTTCGCATGATCTCCCTTGAAGACGTCTTGCGCCTACTCAATCGAGGGGACTTCATGACATCGTTAGATCTTCAGGACGCAAAGCCTCTGCTTCACAGGAGAGGCGAAAGAAACTTCGAGACTTAGCAGCACGTCTCAGCAAAAGAAAGTCCGCTTCAGTGCGGACTTACAAGTCTTTTCTGGGGATGCTTTCGTCTTGCATTCCATTGATAAAAAACTGTCGTCTGCACATGAGGACACTTCAACAGCAGTTAGACAATCAATGGAAACAAATAGAAGGCTCTTTCGACGATTTAATCAGAATAACCCCATCAGCAAGACAGGCTTTCAAGTGGTGGAAGGATACTCCCCTCGTCTCAGAAGGTCTGTCATTTCTGAAGGACAAGACGATGCACATAATAACAACAGATGCATCCCTAGAGGGATGGGGTGCTCATTTGCAGGATCTTTCAGGGAGAGGGAAATGGTCCACTCAGGAATCGACTCTTCACATAAATGTATTGGAGTTAAGGGCGGTTGCCTTGGCACTCAAATCCTTCCTCACAAACATCAAGAATTCTTCAGTCTTGATAAGAACAGACAATACCACGGTCATGCATTACATCAACAAACAGGGAGGCACAAGATCTCGAGCATTATCACTAGAAACGCAGAAGCTGTGGCATTGGGTAATTCAACATCGAATTTCCATCAGAGCAGAACATCTCCCGGGGATCACCAACACCTGGGCAGATGCCCTAAGCAGGACTCGAACCAGCTGCCACGAATGGGAACTCAATCAGTCAGTTCTCGTCCGTCTCTTTCGTCGTTGGGGCAAACCCAGTCTAGATCTATTCGCGACCAGAGACAACAAGAAATGCCAACACTTCGCAAGCTGGCGACCGCAGAAGGGATCAAAGGGGAATGCGTTTTTGATCAGATGGTCAGGGATTTATGCATACGCTTTTCCCCCGCTTCCACTCATCCCGAGACTTCTGCAAAAGATGAAGAGGGAGCCATGCAGAGTTCTATTAATTGCTCCCAGATGGCCACGCCAGTTCTGGTTCACAGAACTTCTATTACTTTCGGAACAGCCTCACGTTCGACTGAGGACAATACCGGACTTGTTAACAATGAACCAGGGTCAGGTTCGTCATCCCAACCCGACATCTCTTCGTTTATCAGCCTGGCTCCTGAATTCTATGAATTCAATGGACTAGATATCCCTCCAGAGTGCAGGGAGGTGCTTGCCTGTGCCAGGGCTCAGTCTACAAACCGGACATATAAGTTCAAGTGGAAGAGGTTTTGCTTATGGTGTTCAACTTCCAACGTTCATCCTCTAAGATCTTCTCCTGAACAGATTCTGCCATATTTATTGCATTTGGCTAAATCCGGCCTTTCACATTCATCTATTAGAGTGCACCTGGCTGCCATATCTCATTTCCGACGAACGTCTCAGTCACCACCTTTATGGTCGTCCAGAATAATAAAACAATTTCTCAAGGGTTTGTTTAGGATGTTTCCGCCAATTCACCGTCCTTCACCGCAGTGGCATTTGAACATTGTGCTCTCCCAATTAATGAAACATCCATTTGAACCCATTCATAAGGTGGACCTCAAATTCATTTCTTTTAAAACAGCCCTGCTTCTGGCCTTGACGTCAGCTAAGAGGGTTAGCGATATCCAAGCCTTCACAATTTCTCCACCTTTACTCCAATTCAAGCCAGAGGTGGTCATTTTGAGAACTAATCCAAAATTTATACCTAAGGTTCCATCGTCTTTTCACCTAAATGAGCCGGTGGTTCTCAGAACATTTTTTCCAAATCGACAGACTGCAGCGGAGCGAGCACTACATTCTCTGGACATTAAACGCTGTTTAAAATTTTATATACAAAGGACAAGCAACTTCAGTAAATCTGAACAACTGTTTGTCAGTTATGGAAGGATCAATAAGGGTAAAGCTGTTACTAAGCAGACCATAGCGCGCTGGATCTCTTCTGCCATACAGTTGTGCCACCAGTTGTCAGGGAAGCCATTATCATCCAGTGTCAGAGCGCACTCCACTAGAGCGGTATCCACTTCGGCAGCTCTATTCGCAGGAGTCCCTCTGAGCCAGATCTGCAGGGCGGCAACATGGACACGTGCTCACACATTTACCCAGCACTACTGCCTGGAAGCTACGGACAGAATGGATGCTGCGGTAGGACACGCAGTATTACGTAATTTATTTGCATAAGGTGAGCCAATAACCTCTTACCCTCCATCCTCTATGCACTTTTAGAAAGATAATTTTATGTTTATATATCTATGTGTGTGTATATATTTATGTATATATATATATATATTTTATAAAGGTAATATGGTTAACGGTTGATTTGCAAATGTTAATTACCTATATGAGTTCAGATAGCATGCATTATACACAGGCATACTCTTGGTGTTTCAGAACTCAAACATTTTTTCATACTGCTGGCTATTCTGATTCAAGCATGTGAATCTATGAAAGATACCCCAATACTGGAGAAGAAAATTAGTTACTTACCTGTAACTGTGGTTCTCCAGTATTGGTATCTTTCATAGATTCACATGCGACCCACCCTCCTCCCCAGAGAGGCTCACCTTCTTTGTTTTTTTCCGATAATCTCTAGTGCGGAGAAATCTGAGAGACTGAGCCTCTGTGCTGAGGGTTCTAAAAGGGGGGTCACGCCTGATTGGCTGAATTTTGGGCTCTTTATAAAGAGGCTGATGGTTCTACAATTGAATGTGTTTTTTCCTATTGACTTCAATGAAAAAAAAAAAAGGAAAAAAAAAAGGAGTTTTTCTCTATTTATTGCTTTCTATTTACCGTGGGACTCCCACTTCGACGACGGGGAATGATTCAAGCATGTGAATCTATGAAAGATACCAATACTGGAGAACCACAGTTACAGGTAAGTAACTCATTTTCTTCTATGCCCTTGGACATATCCCCAACATCATACGTGCCATTGATGGGACCCATGTAGCTCTTGTTCCCCCCCACAGGAGAGAACAGGTGTACAAGAACCAGAAGAGTTATAATTCCATGAATGTACAGATGGTATGTTTGGCAGACCAGTACATCTCCCAGGTAAATGCTATGTTCCCTGGCTCTGTGCATGACGCCTACATCCTGCGGAATAGCAGCATCCCTTATGTGATGGGTCAACTCCAGATGCACTGTGTGTGGCTATTAGGGGACTCTGGTTACCCCAACCTGTCATGGCTACTGACCCCAGTGAGGAATCCCAGGACCAGGGCAGAGGAACGCTACAATGAGGCCCATGAGCGGACTAGGAGGGTGATCAAATGCACCTTCGGCCTCCTGAAGGCCAGGTTCAGGTGCCTCCATATGACAGGTGGTTCCCTATTCTACTCACCAAAGAAGGTGTGCCAGATCATCGTGGCCTGCTGTATGCTTCACAACTTGGCTTTGTGACGACAGGTGCCTTTTCTGCAGGAGGATGGTCCAGATGACCGTGTTGTGGCAGCTGTGGAGCCTGTGCACAGTGATGAGGAGGAAGCAGAGGAAGAAGACATTGACAACAGGGACTTAGTTATCCAGCAATATTTCAAGTGACACACAGGTGAGAAAACATTCTTGTCTACTACAAGTACTTTCACACTTCTACCTCTATCCTGTCTGTCGATTTCAACCTGTATATGGTCACTGAGTTGTACATTTCCCTTACGGTTTCACAGGTGTGGTTTCCAACGTGTGTCATGTGCTTAGATTCCTCATGGACTTGAGATGTGTGACATAGGTATGTTGACATTACATTTGAAAATGCATTTTGTCACTGTCATTGCTAATACACATTTTCGAAATCACAGACTGACTTCAGATTGTTTTGTGCTTCAAGGGTGTTTATTGAAGTGCTAAATATTGGAGGGGGGGTTGTAAAATGGTGAGGGGTGATGGTGGAAGAATGTCCATGGCAGAGTCCAGTCTATTAGTCTCACAGGTGCATTGCCCAAATGGGCATAGGAAGTGGAGCTGGGGCAGTTCCAATATGGACAGGGCTACAAAGTGGGACAGTAGGATGACAATCAGGGTGGTCTCATTTCTTGGGGGGGGTCTTGGCATCGTGCTCTGTCTTGTTGCTGGATCTCAGGGACCGCTTGCGGGGTGGTTCTCCGTCTGCAGGGGGTGGGGTGCTGGTGTGGTGGTCCTGTGGCGGTGCCTCCTGGCCACTAGCGCCGGCGGAGGTGGTGGGCAGTTCATCGTCCATGCTAGTGTCAGAGGCCCCTTGGAGTGCCACAGTGTCCCTCCTGGTGTTAAGTATTTCCTTCAGCACCCCTACGATGGTGCCCAGGGTGGAGCTGATGGTTCTGAGTTCCTCCCTGAACCCCAAATACTGTTCCTCGTGCATGCGCTGGGTCTCCTGAAACTTGGCCAGGACCGTTGCCATCGTCTCCTGGGAGTGGTGGTATGCGCCCATGATGGAGGAGAGGGCCTCGTGGAGAGTGGGTTCCCTTGGCCTGTCCGCCCCCTGTCGCACAGCAGCCCTCCCAGTTCCACTGCCCCCAGGTCTCTGTTGTTGTTGGGGTGGTGGGTTATCCTGGGTTCCCTGTAGTGGTGGACACACAGCTGATTGACGTGTCCTGGGGATGGAGGTATGGGCCCGCTGGGTGGGTGCTGTGCTGGTGTTTCCAGAGGCGGGAAGGTCTGTGGTGGCCTGTGCCTGTGTGAGGGGAACCGACTGTCCCGAGGCCCACGATGGTCCGGGCTGGTCATCTGGATCCAGTTGGACAGAGCTGCTATCATCACTGTGGGCCTCTTCTGTGGGTGGGGTGGAGATGTCTGGACCCTCCTGTCTGGTGACGTTGGGTAGTGGTCCTGCAGGGGTGTAAAAGCATGATTATTGCATCTGTGTGTGTCATGGTGGGCAATGGGTGGGTGACCGTGTACCCCAGTGCTAGCATTCCTGTGTGGGGCCTTGTGTGATGATGGTTGAGGGGGGTATTATGGGTATGTGCAGTGGGCATGCTTTAGTGATGGGTGTCCATGCTTTGTTTTGTCATGCAGGGCTTGGTGTGGGGATGGGTGGTTTGTGTTATTAGTACATTTGTGAGGAGTTGGAGTGATAGGGGAGGGGGCGAGGGTGGGGGTCTGTGATAGCATGCAGGTAGGGTGGGGGATATGATAGTTAAGATTTGACTTACCAGAGTCCATTCCTCCACCGACTCCTGCGAGGCCCTCAGGATGCAGAATAGCCAAGACCTGCTCCTCCCATGTTGTTAGTTGTGGGTGAGGAGGCGGGGGTCCGCCGCCAGTCCGCTGTACCGCGATGTGGTGTCTTGAGACCACGGAACGCACCTTCCCCCGTAGGTCGTTCCACCTCTTCCTGATGTTGTCCCGATTTCTTGGGTGCTGGCCCACTGTGTTGACCCTGTCCACTATTCTTCGCCATAGCTCCATCTTCCTAGCTATGGAGGTGTGCTGCACCTGTGCTCCAAATAGCTGTGGCTCTACCCGGACGATTTCCTCCACCATGACCCTGAGCTCCTCCTCCGAGAACCTGGGGTGTCTTTGCCATGCCATGGGGTGGTGTAGGTGATGTGTGGGGTGGTGTGTGTGGTGATAATTGTGGTGATATGTAGTGGTGTGTGGTGTTTTGTGCGTGGCAGTTGTGTGGGTGATGGTGGTGAGTGCCTGTGGCTGCTAATTTGTTGATGGTGGTGTCTCTCTCTGGCCTTCTCTCTGTAATGGTGGTCGTAGGGGTTTTTGGGTGATGTGGGTGTGTGTTTTATATTGTATTGGGTGTGTGGGAGTGGTGTGTGTATGTGTATCAGGTGTGTGTATTTCAAATTGTCCAATGTGGTGGTGTTTTGGAGATGTGTGTGTATTTTGTATCGCCAATGGAATACCGCCGCGTGGATTCGTGGGTCGTGATAGCATGGGCGTATTTCTTTTGGCGTGACGGTGGAGGTTTTGTTTTCGCCAGTTTATCACTGACCTTTGGTGTGGCGGACTTGTGTGGGTGTCTGAATTTTGTCGGATTTCGAAATGTGGGTCGTAATAGCTGTGGCGGAATTCCGCGGCCGCGGCGGTGTATTGGCGGTCTTCTGCACGGCGGTAAGCGGCTTTTACCACCAATGTTGTAATGACCCCCTATATGTTCTAGGGAAGAAGTTCCAACATAAGCATTAAGCCAACCATAAAGCATTACATGAGCACAAAGCAAGGATTCATCATCTGAAAAGTGCAAACACAGATAATACCTCAAAATGACGTGGTGTCCAATCACCTTTCAGTTGGGAGACACATTCCTTGTGTCTGGAGGGATAATCCTCGCCTCCGTGTCCTTAATAGAATTGAAACTTTCCTTCTCTATTGCTAGGAAATTTCTCATTCTATGTCGGGACTGGAAGCGAGGATTATGCATACTTAAAGCTTACTTACCACCAAAGAGGCCATTTTATGGAAAGGTTTAAAGTAAAACTTTTTTAAAGTAGACTCTGACGACCAGTCAGCGGCATTCATGACGCCTTCCAACCTACCTGGACAGCCTTGGAAGCCATGGCACCCCGAGTGGTGTGTGCCCCAAATGTTTTCACATTGATGCCTGCCTCCATCATAACCTACTTGACCCACTTGGCAATCGATGGGGAGGAAACTGCCATAAAGGGTTTCTTTACTGAAATCAACAATTGTCTCTCTCTTGGGGGTCAGTATTCGGCTGTCATCTCCTCATATGCCATTAGACATTTGACAAAACACAATTTTGGCGCATGTTCAAAAGCTGGATAGGTTACTGACCTGGTATTACATTTGTTCCTTCTGTATATAGTGAAAGTTACTCCGTTGGGTGAGAAAACCCTAGCCAATATGTCAAGGGCTCTCATGTCCGAAACCCTTTTGCACAACATTAGGCATAACAACATGGCTAGTTTCGCTGACAACTCCCTCCTGGAGAGATACTGGTTGTCCTGCCAAGAAGACAAAAGATGCAGAACCTCATTGACGTCCCACATTTCTGAATACCTGGGTTCCGGAGGCTTGATTATCCTAATACCCTTAAGTAATTTGCACACCAATGGGTGTTCCCCCACGGGGTTATGGTTCAGTGGGGGATGTCCTGCGAAATTGCAGACCTGAAGGAGTTAATCGAGCAATAAGACAAACCAGCCTCTGCCAGTTCCGCTAAGAAATTTATGATATCTGTAACCTGGGCCCCCATAGGATCGATGTGCCTTTCCACACACCAACACACCCAGCGGTTCCAGGCGGACCTATATCTCTTGCATGTGCCCGGAGCCCAGGCCTGTCTGATGAATTTTTCATCTTCCTTTGAAAGTCTGCTGTTTCCCCAGCGAGTTCGGAAATCCTCCAGGCCATCAGAGTGAGGTGGCCCTGGAGAACCAGGGGGTGAGGTTGCCCCGTGGGGTCCAACAGTAACCCCGAGAAGTTTGGGAGAAGGATCGTACAGTCTCAAGAGAGCTCAAGTAGGGTTGGTAACCACACTTGGGACCTCCACAGTGGGGTTACCAACACCACCGTAGCACTCTGACGACGCAGTTGAGCTGTCACTCTCGGAATCAACAGGAAGGGGGGGAAGCATAACCCTGGTCCCGCCCCCAATCTTGTAAAAACGCATCCACTGCTGCCACCCCCAGGTCTGGGTGCCAGCTGAAGTACCTCGGCAGTTGGGCGTTCAAGCTGGACGCAAAGAGATCCACTGAACACGGACCCCAGTGCTCCATGAATGTCGAAAATACTCCTTTGTCTAGCTGCCAGTCGCTGGCATTCTCCAGAAATCTGGAGTTCCCGTTCGCCAGTACATTCTGGGAGCCCGGGAGGTATTCTGCTGTCACAGATATCTGGTGTTGAAGGCAAAAGTGCCAGAAATCCTTCGCCAATCCTGCTAGGGCTCTTGAGCCAGTGTCCCCTAAGCAGCTTATGTATTGTATTGTAGATACATTGTCCATCCTCAGGAGGACACAGCAAGAGATCCTCTCTTGTGTCAGGGACCTGATAGCAAAGGATCCCGCCAGGAGCTCCAAACAGTTGATGTGTAGGTTGAGTTCCTGTGGGGTCCAACGTCCACCCAAAGAGACGTCCCCACACTGGGCTCCCCATCCATGTTGGCTGGTGTCTGACTCTATTATCATTTCCAGCGTGGACCCAAAGATAGCTCTGCCGTTCCAAGCCTCCATGTGGTCCAGCCACCATTGGAGCTCTGTTCTTGCCTCCTGGGGGGGGGGGGGAGTGCTATCAATTTGCAGTAAGTCACCCTGCATTTGAGGTGGTGAGCTTTCAGGCGTTGAAGAGCCCTGTAGTGAAGGGGACCCGGGAAAATGGCTTGAATTGAGGATGATAGAAGTCCCACCACTCTGGCCAATTGTCGGAGGGAAATTCTGTTGCGCCTCATGACCTTCGTCAACTCCTTCCTGATCTTGGTCATCTTCGAGATCGGAAGGCTGAGGGAAGCATTGTTGGAATCTATGAGGAACCCCAGAAAGATCATAGATTGCGAGGGTAGAAGGTCCGATTTCTGTTGGTTTATTATTAACGCCATGTCCTGGAGGAGCGCAATAGTCATGGTTGCATTGGAAAGAAGCTGTGAATGGGACTCGTTGAGACAAATGATTAGACGAATCCCCTGAGATGCTCCACCACTGGTTTAAGCAGTTTTGTGAAGCACCATGGTGCCAATGATAGCCCGAATGGAAGGGACGTGAATTCGAACACCTGCTCCCTTCATAGAAATTGCAGGAATCTGCTATGTGGAGGGAAAATCTGGACCATCAGGTATGCGTCCTTGAGGTCCAGACAAATCATCCAATCCCCTTGTAAGAGGAGATCCCCGAGCATGTGGATGCCCTCCATCTTGAAGTGCCTGTACACTACCCATTCGTTGAAGGTCCTGAGGTTGATCACTGGGAGGAAACCTTTGTCCTTCTTCTCCACCAGGAATAGGTTGCTGTTGAAACCCCTGGGATGAAGGACTGACCTGCGGATGGCATCCTATCGCAAGAGATCCTGAGCCTTCGAGTCTATCTGCTGAATCCTGTGAGAAAGTAGCCTCTTTCTAGCCTTGTTACCCCCACTTTTGGCCTGTTTGTGAGTATATGTCAGGGTATTTTCACTGTCTCACTGGGATCCTGCTAGCCAGGGCCCAGTGCTCATAGTGAAAACCCTATGTTTTCAGTATGTTTGTTATGTGTCACTGGGACCCTGCTAGCCAGGACCCCAGTGCTCATAAGTTTGTGGCCTATATGTATGTGTTCCCTGTGTGATGCCTAACTGTCTCACTGAGGCTCTGCTAACCAGAACCTCAGTGGTTATGCTCTCTCTGCTTTACAAATTGTCACTAACAGGCTAGTGACCATTTTTAACAATTCACATTGGCATACTGGAACACCCTTATAATTCCCTAGTATATGGTACTGAGGTACCCAGGGTATTGGGGTTCCAGGAGATCCCTATGGGCTGCAGCATTTCTTTTGCCACCCATAGGGAGCTCTGACAATTCTTACACAGGCCTGCCAGTGCAGCCTGAGTGAAATAACGTCCACGTTATTTCACAGCCATTTACCACTGCACTTAAGTAACTTATAAGTCACCTATATGTCTAACCTTCACCTGGTGAAGGTTGGGTGCTAAGTTACTTAGTGTGTGGGCACCCTGGCACTAGCCAAGGTGCCCCCACATCGTTCAGGGCAAATTCCCCGGACTTTGTGAGTTCAGGGACACCATTTCACGCGTGCACTATACATAGGTCACTACCTATGTATGGCGTCACAATGGTAACTCCGAACATGGCCATGTAACATGTCTAAGATCATGGAATTGTCACACCAATGCCATTCTGGCATTGGGGAGACAATTCCATGATCCCCCGAGTCTCTAGCACAGACCCGGGTACTGCCAAACTGCCTTTTCCAGGGTTTCACTGCAGCTGCTGCTGCTGCCAACCCCTCAGACAGGTTTCTGCCCTCCTTGGGTCCAGCCAGGCTTGGCCCAGGAAGGCAGAACAAAGGACTTCCTCAGAGAGAGGGTGTTACACCCTCTCCCTTTGGAAAAAGGTGTAAGGGCTGGGGAGGAGTAGCCTCTCCCAGCCTCTGGAAATGCTTTGATGGGCACAGATGGTGCCCATCTCTGCATAAGCCAGTCTACACCGGTTCAGGGATCCCCCAGCCCTGCTCTGGCGCGAAACTGGACAAAGGAAAGGGGAGTGACCACTCCCCTGACCTGCACCTCCCAGGGGAGGTGCCCAGAGCTCCTCCAGCGTGCCCCAGACCTCTGCCATCTTGGATTCAGAGGTGTGCTGGCACACTGGACTGCTCTGAGTGGCCAGGGCCAGCAGGTGACGTCAGAGACTCCTTCTGATAGGCTCTTACCTGTGTTACTAGCCTATCCTCCTTCCTAGGTAGCCAAACCTCCATTCCTGGCTATTTAGGGTCTCTGCTTTGGGGAATTCTTCGGATACCGAATGCAAGAGCTCACCAGAGTTCCTCTCCATCTCTCTCTTCACCTTCTGCCAAAGGATCGACCGCTGACTGCTCAGGACGCCTGCAAAACCGCAACAAAGTAGCAAAGACGACTACTGCAACCTTGTATCGCTTCATCCTGCCGGCTTTCTCGCCTGTTTCCTGGTGGTGCATGCTCTGGGGGTAGCCTGCCTCCTTCTTGCACCAGGAGCTCGGAAGAAATCTCCCGTGAGTCGACGGAATCTTCCCCCTGCAACCGCCGGCAACAAAAGACTGCATCACCAGTCCTCTGGGTCCCCTCTCAGCACGACGAGCGTGGTCCCTGGAACTCAGCAACTCTGTCCAAGTGACTCCCACAGTCCAGTGACTCTTCAGTCCAAGTTTGGTGGAGGTAAGTCCTTGCCTCCCCACGCTAGACTGCATTGCTGGGTACCGCGTGATTTGCAGCTGCTCCGGTTCCTGTGCACTCTTCCAGGATTTCCTTCGTGCACAGCCAAGCCTGGGTCCCGACACTCTAACCTGCAGTGCACAACCTTCTGAGTTGTCCTCCGGCGTCGTGGGACTCCCTTTTGTGTCTTCGGGTGGACTTTGGTTCACTCCTCTTCCAAGTGCCTGTTCTGGTACTTCTGCGGGTGCTGCCTGCTTCTGTGAGGGCTCCCTGACTTGCTGGGTGCCCCCTCTGTCGCCTCATTCAAGTGGCGACATCCTGGTCCCTCCTGGGCCACAGCAGCATCCAAAAACCCTAACCCATCCTCCAAAGGGGGAGTTCCTAGTCCTCTTCGTTCTTGCAGAATCCACAGCTTCTACCATCCGGTGGCAGCTTCTTTGCACCCTCAGCTGGCATTTCCTGGGCATCTGCCCACTCCATTGTCGTGACTCTTGGACTTGGTCCCCTTGTTCCACAGGTACTCAGGTCCGGAAATCCACTGTTGTTGCTTTGCTGGTGTTGGTCTTCCTTGCAGAAACCCCCTATAACGACTTCTGTGCTCTCTGGGGGTTATAGGTGCACTTTACACCTACTTTTCAGGGTCTTGGGGTGGGCTATTTTTCTAACCCTCACTGTTTTCTTACAGTCCCAGCGACCCTCTACAAGCTCACATAGGTTTGGGGTCCATTCGTGGTTCGCATTCCACTTTTGGAGTATAAGGTTTGTGTTGCCCCTATACCTATGTGCTCCTATTGCAATCTACTGTAACTTTACATTGCTTGTATTACTTCCTTTTGCTATTACTGCATATTTTTGGTATTGTGTACATATATCTTGTGTATATTTGGCATCCTCATACTGAGGGTACTCACTGAGATACTTTTGGCATATTGTCATAAAAATAAAGTACCTTTATTTTTAGTATATCTGTGTATTGTGTTTTCTTATGATATTGTGCATATGACACCAGTGGTATAGTAGGAGCTTTGCATGTCTCCTAGTTCAGCCTAAGCTGCTCTGCTATAGCTACCTTCTATCAGCCTAAGCTGCTAGAAACACCTCTTCTACACTAATAAGGGATAACTGGACCTGGTACAGAGTGTAAGTACCCCTTGGTACCCACTACAAGCCAGGCCAGCCTCCTACAAATCCGCATCCATAAAAATCAAAGGTCTCGGAAGAGATTCTTGAATCGGTGTTCCCCAGAACTCTATGTGGAAACCCGTCACTGTCTGTAAAACCCAGGCATCTGAGGTTATGTGTGCCCACAAGACTTTGAGGGGAACAAGGGGTAATTCTTACCATTAGTGCCTCCTTGGGAGTTTGCTCTGCCACGGGCGCCTCTCCTCTGCCCCAGTTAGTGTAGTAGGTACCTTAGCGGCCGTCTCACCATCCATTATTCCTGCTGGCATAGGTGCTGGCGCCTTGCTGGTAGAGGTGGCCGGAGGAGCGACCCCTGCCTCCTTCGGCACCACCAAAAACCTTCCCAGGGAAAATTCTTATAATAGAGGTCCGGGCTTTATCAAGCGCTGAAAACGTGGCCACAAACTTGCCCAACTCCTTAATGAACGGATCGCCAAACAGGTTGCCCTGGGTGACCACCTCCCCTGCATCCGAACTAGAGAGCTCCCCCAGTTTGGGAACCATCTTTATGAATAAAGAATGGCGCCTCTCTACTGAGATGGCGCAGTTGGCGTTGCCCAGGAGGCAAACCACCCTCTGGGCCTACCCTGCCACGATGTCCATCGGTAGGGGGGTGTCTGTATGCCTTTCATGCTTGGCCAGTTGGATAGTCTGTGTCAGGAGTCCTAACACGTCCAATAATTTGTCCTGGTATGCCCTCCAGGACCGGTTGATGCTCTTTTTGAGGTCCTCAGTGATCTTCGCAAAGAAGGTAAACATCTTTGGGCCTAAATCCAGAGCTGTGGCTACCCTGCCTAGCAGCGAAGGGCGAGGACATATGGCTTTCAGCCGAGTGCGAACCTCCTTTTCTAGAGGTTGCCGTATCTTGCTTGCGACATAATCACAACCCGCTGTTCTGGTCGCCATTCCGAGGATCTGGGGTGGTAGATACCCTCGGGATAAAACATATCCGAATTGGACTCATCCCCCTCCTCCGGGTCTGGCATGGTGGGAACCCGACATGCCGGCACAAAACTACTGTATGAAATCCAATAGCTCAAAGAGGCAGTAAGGGCAAAGAGACTTAACTGACGTTCGAGCAGTGAAAAAAGAGGAAGGACGAAGGACATATATACGGACGATCAGCGAGGGAAAAGATTGGACACTAATTTACCATGGAGATTATGGTTTCATGGTTGTTGTAGTTTTTTAAGTTTACCGTTGAACTTTGAACTGGCTGTTTCATAAAAGGTGAAGAAAGATATGCATAATCCTCGCCTCTGGTCCTGACATAGAATGTCTGATGACATTAAAATGACTTCTTAAGTGGTTGGAAGATCGTCCAATGACTCTGGGATTGCTTATTAAATAATCCTGTTGACTTGTGTGTCCTGGACAAAGCAATTCTATGGCACGACCGGAGGCGAGGATTATGCAGTTCTTTCTTCACTTTTTGTTATACAGCAGGTTCAAAGTTCAACAAAAAAACACAACTGAACCACAAGTCCCATGAGGCCATTGCCATAACAACCGTAGGCCAGAGAGACTCCTTTAACATAACGGTATAAATGTCCACGGACACGTCATTTCCCCCTCTTTCTTCACTGCTCAGAGTGACATATAAGTGACTTTCTGCCCCTCTGAACATCTTCTGTTTGAAGTGTGTCTTTGGCTTTTAGGTGTGTTTATTCGATAGCGATTGCTGACTGGATTGTTGTTGTAGCAACCTTGTTGCTAGGATGCGTTGCCGCAGCGCGGGAGGCTCCTTTTGAAGCTCGAGCGCTTTCATTGCGGTGGCGCGTCGGGCCCTCTAGAGGGCGTGCATTCCGTTTTTTGGCGCGTTTCGTTGCGAACAAATCACTTTGCGCTCAGCACTTCGAAATTAGCGCGCAATGGGTTTTAAGAGCCTAGGCTTTTTTCTAACCCCTCCAACCCCCGGTTTTACACCACGTTTGTGGTCCGTTAATGACCCCAGAGCGGGAGGTCACTCCTTAAGCCTTCAGACGCGCTCTAACACATCTTTATATTTTTACAGGCATCCCTGGCGTCCGGGCGCCTCGCTACTGGATATGCAGGATCCAGGGGAATCGGATTCTGACATGTTCGAGCCGGAGGGGACCTACCACCTTCGCTCATCGGAATGGCGTCCGGATGGCAAGGTGCCGGACTATGTGGCGAGCAAGATCCGCCAACCTTTGGACAAAGAGGTTCGGGCCCGGTTGAAGGCCGAGTGTCCATGCCCTACCTTGCCTGACAAGGTGGCGGCCACCCCCGAGATCAATCCCAAGATGTGCACCTTTTTCGCTAAGTACATCAGGGATCCTAAGAAGGGGATAGATCAGTCCTGGCGGGCGTGCCAGGACAAGCTCCTGGACGTCATAGGGCCACTGACCCAGATTACTCAGTTGGCGGACCGCGCCAAGCAGTCAAGTACACCACTTCAAACTGAGGTTGTGGCAGGATGGGCCCAGAGAACTATTTGTCTACTAGGCAACGCCAACTGTGCCATTTCGGCTGAGAGACGCCGCTCCGTGCTTATTAAGATTGACCCTAACCTAGGGGACTAAGGGCCAGATGTAGGTATGTGCCAAATTGCGACTTGCAATTTGCGAGTCAGAGTGACTCGCAAAGTGCAACTTGCAATTCGCGATACAAAAGGTGTCTCAGACACCTTCTGCGACTCGCTATGGGGTCGCAAAGACCCACCTCATAAATATTTATGAGGTGGGTCGCAGTTTGCGACCCCATAGCGAGTCTAGGCACACACGGGGATGGTGGCCTGCTGGAGACAGCACACCACCATGTCTGTGACTGCTTTTCAATAAAGCCGTTTTTTTTTTCCTCTTTGCAGCCCCTTTTTCCTTAAAGGAAAACGAGCTGCAAATAGAAAAAATACCGAAACCTTTTTGTTTCGTTTTTTTTTCAGAGTAGGCAGTGGTCCATAGGACCACTGCCTGCTCTGAAAAAATATTTTTGTGAGCATTCATAAAGGGGAAGGGGTCCCATGGGGACCCCTTCCCGTTTGCGAATGAGTTACCATCCACTTCAAGTGGATGGTAATTGCGAGTTGATTTGCGACCGCTTTCGCGGTCCCAAATCAAATTTACATCGCGGTGCGACTCGCAAATAGGAAGAGAACACCCCTTCCTATTTGCGAGTCTGAAACACATTTTGCGAGTCGGTACCGCCTCGCAAAAAGGGGTTTCTGCATCGCGTGAGGCCTTTTGCACCTCGCAAACGGCGTTTTTCGTCGTTTGTGAGGCGCAAAAGGCTACTTACATCTGGCCCTTATTGTCCTCGGAAGCGGGGGAGGTGGCTCAAGGCCAGTTGTTTGGAGACCCTTTCGTAAAGGACCTCGAAAATTCGTGGCCACGTTTTCGTCCCTAGATAAGGCACAATCCTCAATTAAAAAGATCTTTTCCCGGCAAGGTTTTTTGGAGGGGCCGGACGATCGCCAAGGAACCTTCTTCCCCAACAGGGGAAAAGGGAAAGGCAGAGCGAGTAGGATCGCCAGAGGAGCTTCCAACGCCCCAGGAGGCACTTCGGGTAAGGATTACCCCCTTCTTCCCCTCAAGAGCTGGGGGGAGGTTACGTCTGTTCAAACGGAATTGGGAGCTTATAACCTCAGATGCTTGGGTTCTGCAGACGGTATCGGGTTTCCACATAGAGTTTTGGGGAACTCTGGTTCAACAGGATCTTCCCAGACCCTTACTCTTTTCAGCAACAGACGCCGCTCTTATAGACGCAGAGGTTTAAGAACTGTTGCACAAAGGGGCCATTTGTACTTCTTTTCTACTCCCAAGAGGGTTTGTCAGCAACCTGTTTCTGGTGGAGAAAAAGGACAAAGGATTCCGTCCGGTAATCAACCTTAGTTCATTCCACGATTGGGTTGTATACCGGAACTTCAAAATGGAGAGTATACACATGCTTCGAGATATCCTCCTGCCGGGAGATTGGATGGTCCGGCTGGACCTCAAGGATGCGTATCTTAAGGTACCCATTTTTCCCCCTCATCGCAGATTCCTGCAGTTTCTTTGGAGGGGTCAAGTGTTCAAATTCACCTCTCTCCCGTTCGGACTGTTGTCAGCCCCTTGGTGCTTTACCAAGTTACTCAAACCGGTGATAGAATTCCTTCGCTCTCGGGGGGTCCGCCTCATTATTTACCTGGAGGATATCCTCCTGATGGATCAATCCAGGCCGCAACTCATATCCAACGTGAACATGACTATTGCTCTTCTGCAGGACCTGGAGTTTGTCATCAACCAACAGAAATCCGATCTGCTGCCTTCGCAGACAATGGTTTTTCTGGGGTTCCTCATAGACTCCCAGGCCGCATTCCTCAGTCTTCCACTGCAGAAGATTTCCAAGATCAAGAAGGAGTTGCGGATAGTCTTGAGACGTGACAGGATCTCGCTTCGACAGCTAGCCCGTGTGGTGGGGTTACTCTCCTCATCGATCCAGGCCATTTTTCCAGGCCCCCTTCAGCACAGGGCTTTGCAGCGTCTCAAAGCACATCACCTTCGACGCGGTCCCGCGTATTCGGAGCTGATTTCTCTCAATTTGGAGGCCAGGACGGAATTGCAATGGTGGCTGGACCACATGGAGGTGAGGAATGGCAAGGCCATCTTTGGTTCCTCCCCCGACCTAGTCATAGAGTCGGATGGCAGCCTACACGGATGGGGAGCTAGCTGCTGGGATGTTTCCTTTGGGGGATGTTGGACCCCTCAGGAACTCGACATGCATATCAATTGTCTAGAGCTGTTAGCGGGCTCGTTTGCGATCAAATCCTTGACCCAGGACCGGGTCTCTTGTGTGGTTCTCCTTTCGGATGGACAACGTGTTGGCGGTACAATATATCAACCGACTGGGGGACACTCGGTCGAGGGCCCTAGCGGATCTAGCGAAAGACTTTTGGCACTTTTGACTGGCACATCAGATCTCAGTCACGGCAGATATTATATATTTAGATATCTGCCGGGTTCCCAAAACGCTCTTGCAGATTGGAACTCCAGGTTCCTTCTGGATTCCAGCGATTGGCAGCTGGATCCAGCGGTCTTCCAGGTGATTATGGCTCGGTGGGGTCCCTGCTCGGTGGATCTCTTTGCGTCCAGATGGAACACCCAGCTTCCCAGGTACTTCAGCTGGCGTCCAGATCCGGGAGCGGAGGCCGTGGACGCGTTCTTGCAGGACCGGGGCCTGCTACGGGGATACGCCTTTCCTCCTTTTCTGCTGATTTCCAGGGTGTCAGCCAGGGAGCGACCGTCATCCTAGTGACTCCCCTGTGGCGCTTCCAAGCTTGATTCCCCACTCTTCTGGAACTCTCGTGCGACTTCCCTCTAATCAAATCAAATCAAATCAAATCATTAACATTTATAAAGCGCGCTACTCACCCGTGCGGGTCTCAAGGCGCTAGGGGGGAAAGGGGGGGTTATCGCTGCTCGAACAGCCAAGTCTTTAGGAGTCTCCGGAAAGCGGAGTGGTCCTGGGTGGTCCTGAGGCTGGTGGGGAGGGAGTTCCAGGTCTTGGCCGCCAGGAAGGAGAAAGATCTCCCACCCGCCGTGGAGCGGCGGGTACGAGGGACGGCAGCAAGTGCGAGGCCAGCGGAGCGGAGGGGGCGGGTGGGGACGTAGAAGCTGAGGCGTCTGTTGAGGTATTCCGGTCCCTTGTTGTGGAGGGCTTTGTGTGCGTGGGTGAGAAGACGGAAGGTGATCCTTTTGCTGACTGGGAGCCAATGCAGGTGTCTCAGGTGTGCGGAGATGTGGCTGTTGCGGGGTACGTCGAGGATGAGGCGGGCCGAGGCGTTTTGGATGCGTTGCAGGCGGTTTTGGAGTTTGGCGGTGGTCCCGGCGTAGAGGGTGTTGCCGTAGTCCAGGCGACTCGTGACAAGGGCGTGGGTCACAGTTTTTCTGGTGTCGGCGGGGAGCCAGCGGAAGATCTTGCGGAGCATGCGGAGAGTGAGGAAGCAGGCGGAGGACACGGCGTTGACTTGCTTGGTCATGGTGAGAAGAGGGTCCAAGATGAAGCCGAGGTTGCGGGCGTGGTCTGCGGGGGTCGGTGCGGTGCCGAGGGCCGTGGGCCACCAGGAGTCGTCCCAGGCGGACGGGGTGTTGCCGAGGATGAGGACTTCCGTTTTTTCAGAGTTCAGCTTTAGGCGGCTGAGCCTCATCCAATCTGCGACGTCCTTCATACCCTCTTGTAGGTTGGTCTTGGCGCTGGCGGGGTCCTTGGTGAGGGAGAGTACAAGTTGGGTGTCGTCGGCGTAGGAGGTGATGATGATGTCGTGCTTGCGTACGATGTCGGCGAGGGGGCTCATGTAGACATTGAAGAGTGTCGGGCTGAGCGATGAGCCTTGAGGTACGCCGCAGATGATCTTGGTGGGTTCTGAGCGAAACGGAGGGAGGTAAACTCTTTGGGAGCGGTTAGCGAGGAAGGAGGCGATCCAGTCCAGGGCCTGGCCTTGGATCCCGGTGGAGCGTAGGCGGGTGATTAGGGTGCGGTGACAGACGGTGTCAAAGGCAGCCGAGAGGTCGAGGAGAATGAGGGCGACTGTTTCACCGTTGTCCATCAGGGTTCTGATGTCGTCTGTGACTGAGATGAGGGCGGTTTCCGTGCTGTGGTTGGTTCGGAATCCGGTTTGTGAAGGGTCGAGCAGGTTGTTGTCTTCCAGGAAGGTGGTCAGCTGTTTGTTGACGGTCTTTTCTATTACCTTGGCTGGGAAAGGTAGAAGAGAGATGGGGCGGAAGTTTTTCAGGTCGCTTGGGTCAGCCGTAGGTTTCTTTAGTAGGGCGTTGACTTCAGCGTGCTTCCAGCATTCGGGGAAGGTAGCAGAAGAGAAAGAAGAGTTGATGACGGTCTGGAGGTGCGGGGCGATGATGTCGTCGGCTTTGTTAAAGATGAAGTGCGGGCAGGGGTCCGAAGGGGCGCCGGAGTGGATAGAGTTCATGATGGATTTGGTTTCTTCCGTGTTGATGTGGGTCCAGTTGTTGAGGGTGGTGTCCGGGGAAGCGGGTTCAGTGGTGTATGGTTGGGTCTGGTGTCCGAAGCTGTCGTGGAGGTCGCTGATCTTGCGATGGAAGAAAGTGGCGAGGGATTCGCACAAATCCTGTGAGGGCGTGACGGCGTTGGCGCTGGCGCTGGGGTTGGAGAACTCTTTGACGATGCTGTCTTTGACGACTGTCTTCCAGTGTCTTCTTCGATCCTTCGGGATCCGATGGGTCAGTTCCATCCTCTGGTCCTTCAGGGCCATCTACATCTGGCGGCCTGGAAGATTTCAGGGCTCAATGGTTCGATCGCAGACTTTCGCAGGAGGCTCAAGGTTTCATCGCCCAGGCCTGGGCTCCAGGGACTGGCAAGCGATACAGATCTGCTTGGTCTCGATGGGCTCACTGGTGTATCGACAGGTATACAGATCCCATGGGGTCCCACATTACTGATATCATAAATTTCCTGGCGGAATTGGCGGCTGCTGGTCTCTCTTACTGTACAGTAAATTCCTTCCGCTCGGCTATTTCGGCAGGTCATCCCCTTCTTCATAATCAACCGGTAGGAGCTCACCTGTGGGTGTATAAACTTCTCAAATGTATCAGGATTTCCCGTCCTCCAGAACCAAGGTCTTTGGAGTTATGGGATGTCAATCTGGTTTTATGTTTGTTTTCCTCGTGGCAGGACAACCACCTTCTATCCAAGGAGTTGTCAGCTAAATTGGCGATGTTGCTGTGCCTCATCTCTTGTAAAAGGGTTTCAGACATCAGGGCCCTGGATGTGTCAGGTAGAGATTTTTCTCCAGAGGGCGTAACCTTTACAGTTGCCCATAGGACCAAATGTAATATCAGGTCGGTATCTTACCCGGCGTTCCCTTTTGCTCCTAAACTGCCTGTTGTACGTTCATTGAAGGCGTATGTGGAAATGACTGATGATTTACGTCCTTTGGTGAAGGTCAGCTGTTGATTGCACTAACGAAGCCCTTTAAAGCGGTTTCTTCCCCTACCATTGCGCGATGGGTCCGATGGATCTTAGCAGAAGCTGGTATTGACATATGAGTTTTTGGTGCTCATTCGACAAGAGGTGTCATGGCCTCCAAGGCGGTTCATGTGGGTGGTAGATTGGAGGACATCATGAATGCGGCCGATTGGTCCTCGGAGTCGGTTTTTAAAAGATTCTACTTCAAACCAATTCATGAGGCGGCCTCACTGGTGGTGAGTAAGCTTTGAAATTGCATAATCCTCGCCTCCGGTCCTGCCATAGAATGCAAAATTTCCTAGCTATCGTGAAGGAAAGTTTCAATTCTATTAAGGACACGCAGGCGAGGATTATCCCTCCCTACACGTACTCCATGTACTACCCCCATGTACTACCCACCCAGAGGCTATCGCTTGGATTTGGTACGACGGTGGTATTCTTATATTATTTTGTACATGCATGCTCATATGTATTGACTTTGCACTTTACTGTGATTGATAATATTGGCACTATTCTGTTGTTGTTTTTTTCTTATAACCTGCAATTTAGCTCCTGTGATTGTAAATTTTCCTAGCTATCGTGAAGGAAACTTTCAATTCTATTAAGGACACAGAGGCGAGGATTACGCAGTCCTTTCTTCACTTTATTCACAACAGCAGGTTCAAAGTTAAAACAAGATCGGAACAAAATAAAACTTCAAGCCCCATGATGCCCAAGTAACCATGACAACCCATCGCCAATCCAATGTCCATAACGAGGAGTATATATATAACTGACGGGCACAGTCCTTCCTATTCTTCACTGAAGAAAGTTAAGGAACTCGCAACTTCATTCTCCTTTGGAATCACCTCCTACAAAATAAGGAAAAGATCAGACACCGGAACAGACATACGTCAAAAGCAATGCACCTGCTAGAATATCCAACATGTTAATGAACAGAATAAGAACATTAGAAGCATAAAAAAGAACAAGGTCATCACCAAATTGAGACGTCAATATTATGCATAAAACCAATAACCTTCACAGATAAGAAAAAGAACCACTGACCTGTAAGAAAAAGGTCTCCCACAAATGGTATATAACTTAACTCGGGTGGGTAATACTGCTATAGTATGAGGGAGGGATAATCCTCGTCTCCGTGTCCTTAATAGAATTGAACGTTTCCTTCACGATAGCTAGGAAATTTTACATTCTATATCAGGACCGGAGGCGAGGATTATGCAAGTTCAAAGCTTACTCACCACTAAAGATGCAGCTTCATGGAGCGGTTTAAAATAGAATTTCTTAAAAACCGACTCCGAGGACAAATCCACTGAATTCATGATATCCTCCAATCTCCCACCGACCAGAATGGCCTTGGAAGCCATCACACCTCTAGTGGAATGAGCTCCAAAATGCTGAATGTCAATCCCAGATTCTGAGGGGACCCAACGAACCAGTCTAGCAATGGTAGGGGAAGACACAGCCTTAAACAGCTTCTTGATAGTAATCAAGAGTTGCTTTTCTCCCAGAGGTCTAACCTCCTCTGTGACAGCTTCATAAGTCTGTAAACATCTAACCACGCATACATTAGGGTGAGAATCAAAACTGAGATACGAAACAAACCTGGTACCTGTTTTGGTCCACCTAGAAATAGTTAAAGTAACCCCTTCCGGGGTGAAAACCCGAGCTGACACATCCAAAGCACGCACGTCTGAAACACGCTTAGAAGAAACAAAGCACAAAAGCATCGCCAACTTAGCGGAAATCTGTTTCCTGGATAGATAACGATTCTCTGGCTAAGAGGAAAGGAAATTAAGAACCTTGTTAACATCCCCTAATCCAGAGTACCTGGGTTCAGGAGGTCGGGATAAACGAGTCCCTTTCAAGAGTTTACTTACCCAGGGGTGTTCTCCAACCAGGACATCATTGATCGTATTATGCCCTGCCGAAATCGCAGAACGAAAAGAGTTAATGGTACAGTAACTCAAACCTGAGGTAAAAAGTTCAGCCAAAAAATTGACTATGAACTCAACGGGGGCCCCCACGAGATCCACTTCCCTCTCCAGACACCAACGAGCCCATCTGTTCCAGGCCAAGCTATATCGCTTGATGGTACCTGGAGCCCATGACTGTCTGATAAGGGCTGTAGCGTCCTGTGAAAGACAGACGTTTTCCCAACGTCCCCTGAAATCCTCCAAGCCATGAGACTGAGGTGTCCTTGAAGCACCTAAGGATGAGGGCGACCCAGCGGGTCCCGGAGGACTCCCAAGGCACACAGTAGTCTGAGAGGAGCCATCCATGACAACTCCAGAAGAGTGGGGAACCACGCTTGAGCTTTCCAAATCAGAGATATCAGGATCAGTGACGCCCGCTGACGTCGGACCTGAGCCACCACTCTGGGAGTCAGAAGAAACGGAGGAAAAGCATAACATTGGTCGCTCGACCAATACTGCAAGAACGCATCCACTGCGTTCTCCCCCGGATTGGGCTTCCAGCTGAAGTAAGTCAGAAACTGGGCATTCCAACGAGAGGCAAATAGGTCCACAGAACAAGGATCCCAACGATCCACCAGAGACCGAAAGATCTCTGGATCCAGTCGCCAATGGCTGGTATCCCTCAGGTAATAGGAATTCCAATCCGCCACTTGGTTCTGAATCCCCAGGAGATATTCCGCTGTAACTGAAATCTGTCTCTGGAGGCAGTAATGCCAAAAATCCTTTGCCTGGTCCACCAGGACACAGGACCGAGTTCCCCCCAGTCTGTTTATGTACTGGACAGCGGAGATATTGTCAATCTGAAGAAGGACACAACAGGATATCTTGTCGCGGGTCAGGGACCGAATTGCAAACGAGCCCGCAAGAAGCTCTAGACAATTGATGTGAAGGTTCAACTCCTCCGAAGTCCACTGACCACCCATGGAGATCTGACCACACCTGGCTCCCCAACCCAGTCTGCTGGCATCCGACTTTATCACCAGGTCGGGGAGAGAGCCAAAAATGGCCTTCCCATTCCATGCATCCATATGGCTCAACCACCATTGCATCTCTGAGGAAGCCTCCGAAGAGAGCTCTACCAGAGCCGAATAGGTATGTCCTTTCCGGAGATGAGAGGCTTTCAGACGTTGCAGGGCCCTGTAATGCAGGGGACCCAGAAAGATGGCCTGGAAAGAGGACGACAGAAGACCCACAGTCCTGGCAATCTGCCGGAGGGAGGTCCTGTCCCTGCAGAGCACCTTGGAAATATCCTTCTTGATCTTGGAGACCTCGTGCTCCGGTAGTTTCAGCGTCGCCATGTCCACCACAAAACCCAAAAACATTGTGGACTGAGACGGGCAAAGGGAGGACTTCTTCGTGTTGATCACGAAACCCAGGTCCTACAACAGCACAATAGTCATGTTCGCGTAACACAACAGTTGTGATCTGGACTGATCCATCAAAAGGATGTCGTCCAAGTAAATAATCTGACCCCCTGAGTCCTCAGAAACTCGACCACTGGCTTCAGCAACTTCGTGAAGCACCAAGGTGCTGAAGAAAGGCCGAATGGGAGACACTTGAACTCGTAGATCTGACTCCTCCATTGAAACTGCAGAAAGCAACGGTGAGGAGAGTAAATGGGGACCGTAAGGTAAGCGTCCTTGAGATCCAAACAGATCATCCAGTCCCCTTGACACAAAAGATCCCTGAGAAGATGGATTCCCTCCATCTTGAAATGACGATAAACCACCCATTCGTTGAACGCCTTGAGGTTTATCACCGGACGGAAACCCTTGACTTTCTTCTCGACCAGGAAGATGTTGCTCAAGAACACCCTTGGATGAAGAGGTGCTGGGACAACACCCCCTTTGCCCAGGAGAAGCTGAACCTCTGCGTCTATCAATTGGGAATCCTGAATGCTGAACCGAATGGGAGGAGGTCAAAACGGTTGAACAGGTGTCCCATAGAACTCTATGCGGAAACCCGACACTGTCTCCAAAACCCAAGGGTCGAACGTAAGTTGCGCCCAATTCTCTGCGAAGAGAGCAATTCTGCCTCCTAGCTCTTGAGGAGAAAAAGGGTAGTGCTCACCTGTGCTTCCTCCCTGAGAGTTGGAGTTGCCTCTATGCAAATGTGAGGAACGTCCTCGACCAGAGCCTCTGTTGGGAAAGAAGGTCCCCTGGCGGCCATCGTTCGAACTGTTATTCCGCTTTCCTTGGGCTCTGGAGGGGCCTGACTGCAGGAAGCAGCCGGAGGAGCGACCCCTTCCTCGCCCGGCCCCAGCAAAAACCTTCCCCAGGAAGATTTTGCGCATGGAAGACTGCGCTTTATCCAAGGCAGAGAATGTGGACACAAATCTCCCAAGCTCCTTCACGAAGGGGTCGCCAAAGAGATTGCCCTGGGCTACCGCACCAGACGTCGCCAGTTCCCCCAATTAAGAGTCAATCTTGATCAGGAGAGAGCGCCGTCTCTCCGTAGATAAAGCGCAATTAGCGTTGCCCAATAGACAAACCGCCTTTTGCGCCCATCCTGCGACCAAATCTGTCTGTAACAGCTCTCCTAGGTCTTAGCCGAATCAGCTAATTTGAAATTTGATGATCTTTGTCAAGGGACCCAGAACATCTAAAAGTTTATCTTGACAAGACCACCAAGAACGATCGATCCCTTTCTTAGGATCACGCATGTACTTAGAGAAAAAAGTACATAGCTTTGGGTCCAACCAAGGCGTAGCTGCCACCTTGTCCCCAAGCGCCGGCCTGGGGCATTCCGCCCGCAAACGGGCCCGAACCTCCTGCTCCAGAGGATGGCAGATAGCCTTAGCCACATAGGCCGCCACCTTGGGATTGGGGACCCACTCGGAGGACCGAGGATGGTAGATGTCCTCCGGGTCAAACATATCGGAGTCCCAACCTTCTTCCTCAACACTAGAGGTGTTCGCAGATGGGCGCCAAGGTCTACCCATAATGCGGCCCTCTTCCGATGAGCCCTCGTCATCGTAGTGACCCCCCCCCCGAATGGGGTGACCCCATGAAGGGATCCAGTGCCAGGGCAGCAGTGCTGCCATGCTCTTCGGGCAAAACATCCTCCCGGCAGGGTACAGAATCAAGCGTTCGCGCACTCTTGCAGAAAGGCTCTCTTAACCGGACGAAACCTTCCAGGTGCCCCGCGTCACGCTTCCTGGAGGAAGAAGGAGTCTTTGAAGTACTAGCCCGAGGGTCCAAATCCCCCAAAACGCCTGACGAGTTTGACACTTTGTTCCTAAGCATGTCCACTCTATCCTGCAGGGGTGCCAGGGCTTTCGCCACCGCCTGCAAAACCAACCTGTCCATGCCCTCAGGAAGATGGCGCCGGGGAGGCCAGACTTCCTCCATCCCCAAAGATGGGGCGTAGGCATGATCCAGGAAAGAGTCCATGGAAGGGGTGGATGAAGACATCTCACACAAAAGGAAATATATCAACGTACCCCAAAAAACACTACCAGCACCACAGGAGAAAGGACCCAGGGCCACACCAGACAAAATACGCCACAGGGGCATCAATGAAAGGGGTGAGAGCACAAAATGTGCAACGCCCAACCTAAATCAACTGGGCAGCCCCCTTGCCGTGCTCAAATGCTGGGAATGCCAGAAAATATATAAACCCTAAAAGGTTCCCACAAGGGAATGTAAATGTTTGCAGGATAACCTGCTCTTACCGCCACCCAAAGGTTGGGAGCTGTTAGAAATCAGGAAACCCCGAAGGCGGGGTCCTGACAGGCTCAAAACGATGAAAGAGAACGCAGCGCGCTAAGCACTGAATTTTCCGATCATAATAGCGCGAACATGCGCCCCTAGTGGTGACAGGGCGTCACCGCACGACGCGCTCGGGCAAGCGCCTACCTCGCGAAGACCAAAATGCTGGGAATGCGAGGAGCGTGCCTCGCGAAACCAGAACAATACAGAAATGTCAAGGCAACAGTACAATAACGCAAGACAATCCCCGAACCCCCGAAATCACGAGAAGGAGCGCAGATTTAACTGACGTCCAGCAGTGAAGAAAGAGGAAGGACTGTGCCCGTCAGTTATATATATTCTCCTCGTTATGGACATTGGATTGGCTATGGGTTGTCATTGTTACTTGGGCACCATGGGGCTTGAAGTTTTATTTTGTTCCAATCTTGTTTGAACTTTGAACCTGCTGTTGTGAATAAAGTGAAGAAAGGTCTGCATAATCCTCGCCTCCGGTCCTGATATAGAATTCTAACAGATTTCACCTGTTTCGTGCTTCAAGTTTTCCATGGCTTACATTTGTATGCTTCTTGTAGGAACGGAGGCAGCGGCCACTTGAGGAATTGGATGGCCCTTCGCAGTGAAGTTGAGGGGGAAATAAGGTGTCGGTGGACATTTATACAGTTATGTTAATGGAATCTCTCTAGCCCATGGTTGTTTTGGCAACGGACTTGTGGTTCAGTTGTTTTTTTTGTTGAACTTCGAACCTGCTGTATAAAAAGTGAAGAAAGAACTGCATAATCCGCGCCTCCATGTCCTGAATAAAATTGAAACTTTCCTTCACGATAGCTAGGAAATTTCGCAATATATATCACGAATAGAATATCATCGGGGATTAAGGATTTTTTAACTGACCTACGTACAACATGGTATCCACTGCTAGCACGTTATGTCAGTAAATCTCGCGGTCTGCTTTTCAATTCGAACTCCAGCGTTTCCCTGTCTCTATGGTGATACAGGCTACGCAACAGCGGTAGTTCCCATGGGCGCTCAGCAGGCCTGGCGGAAAGTGGTTTGCGCATGTCTAAATGGCTGTGTGAAGTGACATCTACGCCTTTCGTCACAGTATCACTATCTCAAGAACAAGGCGGCCGATCTAGAACGTCACTGGATACGACGGTTTTCTGGGGCGTGCTTCTGTGTTACTTTTATTTACCGTACAGTAGTTAGAAATAAAAACAGGACCAAGTGACACCGAGCATAAACTAGGTTGCCTTTCGTAATAGAACTTTCAGGTGTATCATTCGAAATAAACCCACGATGGCAACTTAATTGAAATTGCGTAGTTCGTTACACAGTTTGCGGTACTGAAATGTCGCGAGTGTTAATAAAATGCCATCTGTAGGCAAACCCACGAAACAGGACGAAAACTCCGTGAACGCCAAAAAGTGACTGCGTAAAGACTAGTTGGCATGCTGTCCCCGTTTTGATGTCTCGCGGTCAAACCAGTTCACTTTTTTTTTTTTACAATATAGTTAACTTGAGCCGTATTACCGTTAAATAATGGCGATACTTTTTTTTTAATACGAACATCCAATGTCAATGTGGCGGTCTCGCTCTTTTATCCGCCATGCTGAAACGGGATTATTTTTGGTTACTATTTGAGAAAAGTAAAAGATTGAGGCGGCAGGCGCAAGCCGTTTTCAATGTCTACATTGCGCATGCGTTTTCAAGAGACGTCGGAATCTGTCGATGGGGGAGGTCACAGTTTTTATTTATGTGGGTTCCAAGATGGCTGCAGAGGCGAACAGTACTTGAAGAAGAGGTGCTGGGGTTCGTCTTTAACTTTGCTAGCTGTTTACAGTCTGGACGCTTCAGGCGGAGATGGCCGAGCCGCGCCGGGTGCCCTTCGTCAGTCTCCCTTCCGCCCCGGTAGTAATTGTGGATGATGAGTTGAAGGGAGAGGCCGGACAAGTGCCTGAAAAGCAGCATGAGCCCACCGTGACGTCTGCCGCGCCCCTGCCGGGGCACGAGGTGGACGAAAGATGTCATGGCCCATTGCAGCAGCTCGTGGTACCCCAGTGCCAGCTAGACCTAGGCTTGACGACTCCGCCAGCAAAGGAGGCACCGCAAGAGGCGTCCCTACAGCAGTGCGGACTAGATGCTCGTCATGGACAAGTGCAGCTAGAGTCCGGTGTGACGTCAACCCCTCAGCGGGAGGCAGAATCACGTCACAGCGATCAACCACGGCCCAACTTCGAGTGTGAGACACGTCACAGTGATCAACAACGACAGCCACAGCCTGAGTCTGAGACACGTCACAATGATCCCCAGCGACTGCCACAGCGCGAGTCAGAGACGCGTCACAATGAGCAACATTTGGCGCAGGTACGTGAACAGGAGGTATGTCATAAGGAGCAGGCAAAGTCGCAGCAACACGAGTTAGGAACACGTCCAGTCCAAGTGCAGCAAGGAGCGACATCCATTACACGTACAGTGGAGCAGCACCGACAGCCTGTGACTCCTACGGAGCCTCAGTCTGGGCCCCCATCTAAGAAACGGCGTACCGTGCGGCTGGAACTCGCCCTTCGGGACCCCACGGAGGAGAGTTGTTCCGAATACAGTTACCCCGAGTTGCTGGGGGCAGCTCGGCTTGGGTGCTCGGCCACACCACAGGTAAGGCATTTAATAGGTCACAGATATGAGTTACAGCTCTAGGATAGGGGCGAGGTTGGCCGGAGTAGTGACTTGAGGCGGTTCAACGGGTTTCGGAGGAATGCACTATTGAGTCTGGTTGTGGTGCTCTGTAGATTGGATGGGGGTGCTCAAAAGTCCTTTCCCTTCAAGGGCTGGAGGCTGCTGAAGCGGATTTGTTCGCACGGACACGTCCCTTGCGTGATCTGCTCTGACTGAGAACATGTGCGTTTTTGCTTGTTTGTATTGTTGTATAGAAGGAAGTCGTGCATGTGTGCTTGCTGAGAGCTGCTGTAGCTAGGCACTATAAACTGAAGTCACTCAGAGTGTGGCTGTGTGGTCTAGAGGGGCACATTAATGTGATTTGCGTAAAGAGACTGACTTTCTCAAGGTGTTGCCAGAGGTGGCAGCCTGAATTACTACTAGGACTACCTCTGCTGATACCCGAGGCGAAAGCCCTTTTTGCTTTTCCCTTGTAAATATTTAAGTACAGCTGTACTTTACCTTCATTTTCTGTGTTTGCATGTGTGCATTCCATCACTGTATGTCAAAAGTGTTCAAGGAGTTTGTGCGCAATGTTAAGCGGATGGGTACTGCAGAATGTATTTTAGTATGGCTGTGTAGGTACACTATTCAAATTCGAGAGGCAGAAGTCACCATCCAGATGAGCTAAGATAATTGCAGAACTCTGATACAGACCTGACTTTTTGGTAAGTAATAAAAGCACTGAGTGTGGGAGAATAAGCTACAATGGGGTCTTTAAAGTGCAGTGGTATTAGCTCTGCCAAAGGCGCTACACACAAAAGCTAGCCGATTGGCAAGTGCGATGATGGCTACTCCTTTGTGTGCCAGTGTTTTGGAGGTTGCACCCAGCATGGTGTAGGAGGACATCAATGATCTACCAGTTTCCCGGGGGTGGGATTATTACTCCAGACCGCATCCTGCTGAAATGTTTGCCTAGAAAAGTGGATTGCTGAGAGGCACTAGAGTTGTCACTACAGGTTATGTTGTAGATTACTAGAGGCCTCACCGCAAAAGCGCACTACCAAGAAGAGTGCAGATATGCAGTGGTTGACTGCCCTTTGTTAGGCAGTCTGTGCTCCTTGTGATAGCATAACGAGGAAGAACCTTGAGATGGGGCAATGGGACAACTCTCAGCGAGACTGTCCATGCCGCCGACCCAGTTCAGTGGGATCAGTTCACGAGGGTACCTGTAAAATGGGTGAGGGGGGTGGGGGGGGGCGGCGGGTCCTTCCTTCACTGTGACCCAACATTAAGGGCCTGCACTGAGAAGAACCACCTCCGACTGGAACCTGCGAGGAAGTCCTGTCCGTCCACGTCAGCATGCCCCCACAAACCGACTTGTAGCCTCCACTGCACGCCTTCCGGACCACTCCATTTATTGACTTTTGCAGATATGCCCCGCAGAGGCAAAGCCGTAAATGAACCAATTTTGGATTAAGTCTTGTATCTCATGTTGAGGTTTGGTATTATACCTTTAAGTGATTCACCAACAATTGGGTTGTCGCTTGTAAACAATCAAGATCATGTCACAATTGGATAGGGCAGGCCAGGGATGAGAAATACTTTCTGCTTTGTGGTTGTATGTTAATCACATGGTTAAAGGGTCTAATTAATTACTGAAAAATAACAGTATACGGGGAGTAAAACTGAATTTATTTTAAACTGATGATCTATGTTACTTATTTTCTTGCTGGCTGCACAGAAGTTCAGGGAGCATATAGTCCACAGAATAATTTATTAGCACACGCTCCATGTGAAATATAGTGTGGTTTGGTGCTTTTATATGCAACATGGTGGACATTATTTTTTCTACAAATGTGTTATGTTTTTAAACTTTTTTTATAATCGACGTTTTATTGTACTGTTTAAGTTTAATGGACATTGACTAGGAATAAACCAATTTTGACTAAGCCCTCTGCCAGTGGACACAGCTGAGCAAGCGTAGTCAACGGAATATTTTGAAGATTGTATCATAGACTGACCCAGTGGTCGGCGATCTTCGGGGCAGATAGCCCGAGCACCTGCCATATTCATGTGAAGCCTGATCCTGTTATTCCTCGTTTATGTGCTACTGGTTCTCAAGAGTATAGTCCTTTATAATAGTTATATAGTAGTACCTTGTAATCCACCAAGATCCTGCAAGGTATTTGGTTGTTGTAAGAATAAGATATTGCCCTATTACAATCAAGTTTTGCCTGGAAGATGTAATTATTCGGTGGGTTATTGTGTTCATTGTTGAGTTCTGAGTCTCTAACCACACACTGAGTGATTCCTGAACTTCTATTTAGACAGTTGCTAAAGGTTATCAACATAGTGCACTATTTGCAGGGCCATGCTAGTTAAGACCCCCGGTATACAGTGTTAAACATGTATAATTCCCCCCGATTATGGTGTACTTGCCGCAGTATGCACAAGACTAAGGGAACTGGGTCTGCCAATGGCCAAAGGCTGATGAGCCTTGTGATTCAGGCTTAAGATAAGTGTTCCATCTTATTTTGTGGAAACCAGGGCTCGTTGTAGGGGTGGTTCTTCTGTGTCTGTTGCAAGCGGTGTTTTGCCACTGAGAAGAACCTGAGCGACAGGGCACCCCCTGCAAGCAGTATTTGACAATTCATGCAATATAGTTTTTAATCATATCTATGTGTTAAACACTACGGTACCCAGCTCCTGCTGAGTTTAAGGGATTTGTGATCTTTGAGGTATAATATGGCTCAGTGCTGGCTAGGCTTTGGGGCAATCACTCACTTTGCCGAGGCTTATGCAGGTGTACAATTGTTTGTTTCTTTCTTCAGTGCGATAATTAGCATGAGAAAAGTCTTAGTTTATGTACCAGACATCAGCACTCTTCTCAGTTTCTCGTACCCAAATGCTTTGCAAACCATTGATCTGCTTTCTGCTGTTGGAGTCCTGGTGGGTGCAGGAAAGAAGCAATACTGCGGTCTTGGTGCGGTGGCAACTTTGCAGCTGCTGGGGTTTTTACACTACTGGTAACATGAATACTTTTATCTTGATGTAATGGCTTCATCAGCCAGCTTTCTGTCTTTAATCACCGTGGCGTTTATAGGCTTGGGGCTGGGTGTACATGGATGCAGTAATGAGCAGCTTCCAGGCCAATTGAGACTTCATAGATAGCCTTGCATTTGCTTCCTTATGGTCCATTAGAGTTCACACTTTGTTGCTACAGGATCACTTGGGCTCAGATAATGGTGGTGACAACAGTATTTCAG
This sequence comes from Pleurodeles waltl, assembly GCF_031143425.1. Taxonomy (NCBI): domain Eukaryota; kingdom Metazoa; phylum Chordata; class Amphibia; order Caudata; family Salamandridae; genus Pleurodeles; species Pleurodeles waltl. Next base: position 295,132,409 of record NC_090443.1, on the reverse strand, counting down.
CCTTGGCGCACTGGCGATTTCACTCAGTGGCTATTTCCACACCAGGACCGTGCTAGGTTTCTCCTTCTGGACAGTGTCTCTCTTGCTGCTGGGCCAGTCTCTCAGCAGGCTGACAGGCAGGCTTCTAGGCAGACCACATGCTCCTCCACAAGAAAGTGCAGGCTTCAGGTGACCTGTTGCCACTGGGAATACTACTCATTGGGCAAAAACAAGCTATGGCTGCACAGCAGTCCTTTATGTACTCTACAGAGCACTTCTTTCCCGTGCTGTGAAAAAAGTGGAGTGGTTTGTATTTGTATGCACATCTTCTAGATCAGAGATGTGGATCCACTGTCTGCGGTTTCAGAACAGTTTTGAGTTGGATCTCTTTCAAATTTAATCTTCATGTTGATCACCAGGCATAGTCTTTATGCAAAGTGATGGGTATCGCAACATAGAGTTGTGGGGCTGGCTCCAAGCAGAAGTATTTAAAACATGTGCACAATGAAGTGTGAGTTCTCTGCATTTGGCTGTCATCAGCCTTCCTGAAGCAGCAGTGAATGTCGGAGAAAATGGCAGTCCCTGCCTGGAAATTTTCTCACCTTGAACCTGGGTTATTGTACTCTGGACCCTCACCCTTGCAATCTCCTTGATTGGCTGTGCTCAAGAAGGACAAACTGTCAACCATTTGTTAACAGCGAACTTGTGGAATTTCTAAAGGTAGCCCTATCGCCATCCTCTTGACTTCAGGGTCTGTCTCCCTCTGCAGGGATGTAGGCATTGCACTGCCACTGTGACAGCAAGTCCTGTCCTCTTCCTCCATTTTGTGCCCTGCTAAAGCCACCTAAAATGGATCCCATAGGCCTCAGTATTCAGATTTCACAGAGTCCTCCTACCACACTTGTGGTGCACATGTTCTACCGGCACTTGACCTGCACAGAGGATGTCTGCACTAGTTTTTGGGCATCACATCACAGCAAAACTTAACATAAGTGGAGTCTGACTATGCTCCTTTTGCTACCCACAGGAAAAAGGTCTGCTCACACCATACATTCAAATATACAGAACGCTGCTACCACATTTTAATGTGATGCACCCAGGTCATGGACAGTAGCCCACTGTGAAGGGTACACGCTTCCAAATCACAGGACATGTCCTGGGCTTCACAATGTGTAGGCAAAGTGTGTAGGCAAAGCCTAAGCCTCTCTCTATTGCACACACTAGAGTAGAGTTATTCCCAGGTTCAGAATGTCAGTTACCATTTTAACTTGGAGTTAGACACTAGGCAGGGCCTATTCCCTTCCCAGCAGGAGTCAAGGGCATTGGTACCTATATGTGAAGTTCCAGATAACATTAAAAGTTGATATGAAATAAACTACAAGACTCTTTCTGTGGAACTTGGTTTTGAAGCATTAGTGTTCAAGGTAGACAAAGCATAGTGTTGAATTAGATGACACTGTTTTGGACTAGGAGTGGAATGCTTTGCTGTTGCACTTTCGGAAGGCGACTTGTATAGATGTTACTTGCCGCTGCAGGTGATCATTTCAAATGGTACATTAAATATGCCTACTGCACCTGCTCTACAAGGTCCAGGCTGCCCAATGGCTGTTCTGTTTATCTTGATTGAGTTCCTCTGTTGTAGCTTCACACTTCATGTATCAATGTTAATTTGTCCTCTTAGACTCCAGGTATTCACACCCTAGTCTGCGGATGCTCTGCACAGTCGGGGATGGTGGCTGGGCTGCTGCTTTTCATTTGGAATTTGGATGGCAGCTTAGCCCAAATCTACCAACTCACCCCCCTACTTTTTACCTGGGTGTGCCTGGTTTTCAACCTTTCCTGTAATAAGGGCTACTTTCCTGTAATAAGGGCTATTTCTGCTCAGTGAAAATCACCACAAGCTACTAGTGTTATAAGTGTTGTAATACTGACCACATCAGAAAATATTGTTTTTAGTGGGCACCAGCTGCAAGATTACAAGCAGCGATCACTTCAGTTTTCCAGGCATGGTTGCCAGCGCTAATGTAATAATAGCTTTGTCAATGTAGAACGCCTCAACGTCAGCAATACATAAAAGCCATAGCAGTGATGCCCTGGAATCAAGTTAATAATAGTAGTAATACATTTTCCCTTATACTGTATGATTTATTATTCAAATATCCTATTTCAATATATTTTGGAAATGTAGTCATTTTTCTCTAAACATCAGTTTGAGTTCAGAAAATGAACAAATTTTTATCTTGAATGCATGCTTTAAATTTTGCTACACATGTGCTATTAATTCAGCCAAGCAAAAACTTTGGTTGGCTAGACTGCACACAGGAGAGCTACTTATTAGGACCTGGAGAGCTTCCAGTAGCTCACAAGCTACTTGTTGGAAAAGCTTGGGTATAGGAACTTTGTCTTAGTCAGACTCTTATAAGTTTCAAACTGCTAGAAATTGTGTGTTGGCAATGCTTGAATCAGTTTGAACCCATGCTAATTGTGCTACTGGGCTTATGTTATGAAGTCTCTAGCTCCTCAGAACTGCTAACGCGTCCCTTTATGATTACTTTACTCACTTTGGGACTCTTTTTAGGCCAGTGAATCTTTTGAGCCTGATTGAAGACACCTTAGGACGAGATAGCTAATCAACATGTCATTCAATATGTCAATAACGTCATCAATATTCACCGGAATAAGACAATTCACTTTAGTCAAAGACATTAATAAAATTCTGAAACCACCATGACCTTGCAGTCATGAATAACCACACCAGTATAGTATGAATTTTGTGATATTTATTCCCTATTGATTACAATTCTACTATCAAATTTATTAATCTCAAAACCAAGAAGCTCATTGGCATAGTTACAATATGATAACTCTGATAAGATTTAATCAAAGCAAGAATCACAAATATTAGAACATAACACGGCGTAAACATAGGTTATCCCCAGCAGAGTAACATTAGCGCATCTTTCAACAAAGCATAGATTCAGTCGCTTGTCTATTTGGGCCAATTTAGTGAACCCCTCACCTAATCTCGAATTAGCATTGGCATGTTGGGCTTCATGCAAAACAATTTAGTAACACCAATTTGGAAAACATCTAGCTATGGTCTCTGTCAAAAGAGAAGCAGTTGGTACCTAGAAAGAAAAAGCAAACCGACAATCAACAATTTCATTGTCATATAGTTACCCTCCGTATTTGGGGTCAGCACTCAGGTTCTGTCTTTGTCTTCAGGACATCAGTTGATTCACCATCAGCCAGGAACTCAGCTCAAGGCAGGAAGGGTAAAAAGGGGCACTTCCCTCATAAGGAGGTAAAGTGTAAACGGGCAATCCAAGGTAAGAATGGGTTTAAGAACCAAACAGCAAGGTCTCTTATGCAGAGTGACAAAGTGTCTGGGTCATAGCAAATCGCATCAGCATCTCCCCCTCTCCTAGTCTCCTACTCCCTAGTTCTGATTTACTTCCTGGTGTCAAGGGTTTTTATCCACTTTACGTGTACATTCCCCTAAAATCTGGTCGGACAAGGGGTTGCACCCCACTATCTTTAACCAATTAACATCAAACTTTCTCATCGAATTTGTTACCCCATAACATTTCTCACGTATTTTATTGGTCCTTATGATTGACGTCTTTAGCGGGTGGAATGTCCGGTATGATTTCATAGGATTGTGGTCCTTAGCGCATCTTGGGTCAGTGACTCCATTGTCTGTACCGGTTTAGGCGACCTTGTACCTACGGATGATCTACACTGTTGCATTCAGCTAAAATGTTTCTATATGCAAGTCGAATTTCATGAGAACGAATCTACTACAGTTACATTCAGCTTCTAGCTTTTGGAGAAAAAACAAGAGTTCATGTCCTTTAGCAAGTCAGCACACTGCATGTTAGAAAAACACATTTAATATGAGAGTCAGGCAGCTAGGCCTCGACTCATGTTAACTAAGGCCTAATGATTTAGTAGCAGAAGTCTAACATTTAACCTTTCAATATAAGTGCGACATCACATTTTAATAAAACATTTCACAGTTATTAGTTTCATTAGTCCCTTTATACATTGGCGGCCACTCCCCGTGGGCGCATTTCAAACGCATGTTATGGCAAAATACATTAGTACATTTTCTATGCCGCATTATTACACATTAGTTCATAAACATTTCATGTTAATATAGATTATATAAACTCCGCTCTCTCAGCACCATTATTGACAGGGGTCAATCACATGGTATTGTCTTGCTTCTCCCCCAAAAGGGCTACCAAATACAAGCTATTAAAACCCTTCTGGAAAGGGATGCAAACAATGTCATGCATGGCTACATTCAATGGCACAGGATTCCGACATTCATTTCAACAAACCCTTTCTAGGTTAGGACAGCAACAGTGTTTAAACTAACCTTATTGAGTGGCAGTGAAGCTTATGTTTGAATGACTTACTTCCTTGTTTTCCTTGTCCTACTTATTGTTTTTATCAGCAGGAGTTTCTGTCCCTAGCCGGTCTCACACCAAAGTTCAGAAGCATGAGCTTTTGATTTTCCTTGTGATTGGGATGGACTTAGGCTATTGGATAGCCTTGCTCAAAGCCCTTATTTATTTTTTATCATATAAAGCAGAGTAGAACACAACACCATCAATTGCCACATGCAGAAAGACACACTAATTTTCAGTACATTAACAATAATGATAGTGTCCGCTCCCCAGCCCCACATTCACTAGGCAGGTATCATCTGAGCGACTCAACGCACTGGACCACATCTGTTGCTGACAGTAAGTAAGCCGTTAGTGGCTCCACAATATATCCCTTGGGCACAAATGCAGTGACAGTTCCTCAACAAAAAGTTCTAGCTGTTCTTCGCAGTATATCATATTGGTAATCTACGGTTTAAGCTTGTGTTCACGTCTTTTGTCCCAGTGCTTGGCCACTCTCTTTTTTTGCCAACAGTAGCACCACTGTCACAAACCTTCGTTGCACCCTCTGTAGATCTTTGACCAAGCCAAGTAGGGGTGCAGGGCAGTGGCTCCATTGCCATGGTCGACAGGGTTTTTCCCACCTGTAACCGGAACTGCCTGATGGGAGCGCACAGCCAAGCTACATGTTTGAAATCCGGCTCCAAGACGCCACAATGCAAGCAGGTTGTGTCACTTCTCAGACAATATCTGAGCCACCTAGCAGGAGTGTAATAGATTTGTTGTAAGTACTTAAAATAAATGATTCGTAGGTTAGAAATGGGTGTAAACCTGCCTAATTGTGCAACAAGAACCCCTATCCTCTAGTTCCAGTGGCATGGCAAGGATAACATTCCATTTCTCAAAAGTATGGGGGGGCATAAAGATGTTTTTTGTTGGCTCATGCCTCCTAGTCCTCGTCTTGCAATGTATAGTGTTAATGTAGGCGTCTGGTCGTCTGTGTGGAAAGTTAACATTGAGTGGAAGAGGGTATGCATCATCTAACTCTACCATGAAATGCGGAGTGTATGTGTGGGGATGATATCAATAATGCCCAAACTGCGCTTTGGCACATAAATAATGTGTACATCTGGTGCACTGAAACCCCCTTGGGCATACACAAGTGTCATCATATTCCATCTAATCCTAGGTTGCTTCACCGCCCAAGCCAGTCTTATCATGTGCGCTCAAACCATTTTAAAGAAGTGTTGCAGCAAAATTACAGGTTCATTATTAAAGTGTTAAAGAAATTTAGTGATAGCTACTCTGCCAGTGACGAGGGCAGTCTGGACCACATAGCAATTTGTTTTTTCAATTTCAATACTGCTATCTCATAATTCTCCCAAACACTCAGCTCCGGTTTTCTGTGGATCCATATCCCCAGATATTTAACATGCTCTGTGCTCCATTCCAGGGGTAACTCCACCGGATGGGGCTGCATATTTGGTGTCAGACTGATTATAATCAACTTCGACCAACCAATGCTTAATCCAAAGTATCTCACAAAGCGTATATACTCCTGAATTACCGGTGCCAGATGTGTTGAGGGGCTGCGGGCATATACTGTGTCATCCATATAGTGAGAAATAATGAGCAACCTCAGCTGGAATCTCAATGCGTAGGCTGCTTGTTGTTGGCAAATCGCACACACTAGGGACTCTAGAGTGAGCGCAAATAATATCTGGGGCAGTGGGCATCCTGTTGAGTACATCTATGTATTTGCAGAACCTCTTACCATTAATATACTCCCTGGCTACCAGGTTAGTTTATATCTGGTGTATCCACCGTAAAAATGTAGGACATCCTCCATGTGATGCAGGATTGCGAACATGTATGTCCACTCAATGGAGTCAAAGGCTTTAGCGGCATCTAAATGAACTGCCACCATCTCTGTCTGGGTCAAGCTGGTGCAGTAATGCAAAAACAGTTTGCAGGTTGGTCGCAGTGGAGCGGGTGGGTATAAAACCAGATTGGTCTGGCAGGACCAAATTTGTCAGCAGTGGCTGAAGCCTAGAGGCCAATATTTTCGCCAAGATTTTGACATCAATAGTAATCAGCGAATGCGGTCAGGTTTTAATAATGCAATTATTAAGGCTTTGTGAAGGGTGGGGGACAATAGCTGCTTAGCACCTACCTCCCTTCTCTTACACTGCTGGAAGATGCAGTGTCAGCAGGTCCGCAAATTCCTTATAGCATTCTTGTGTTAGGCCAGTGAGACCCAATGCCTTCCCCTTGGGGAGCTAGCAGATATTGTCTGTTCCCATATCCACTGTGATAGGTTGCACCAAGTATTCCTGCTGTCCCAAGGATAGCCACGCTAGAGGCACATCGTCTAGATATTTAGCAATCTCTGCCTCAGAAGCAGTCCCGCAGGTGGCGTATAGGTTTCTGTAAAAATCCGAAAAGGCAGATAAAATTGCCGGCATGCCAGTGATCCACTGCCCCGGTACCTGTAATTGTGACAATGTGATTATGTGCCCAGGTTGTCTTCAACATATTGGCCATTTTGCGACCCGGACGACGTCCCTCCCCATACGCCCGACACATGGCAGTGCGAGCAGCGTTGTATTTGCTGTGTCTTTGTAATCCATGATTTGGTCTCTAATTGCAGCAAGAGTACTTGGGCACAGGGCATAATCTTAGTCACGCTCCAGGGTCTGCAGCGTGTTCTCAATATTGTGCAGCTGTTTGCATATGTCCTTTAAGACTAGTGCCTGCGCATACTTCCCTTACTGTGCCTTTAAACGCCTATCAAAAGGTATCTGCACCCTCTACAGACAACATGTTTTTCATAATTTTCACTAATAGCCGAATGCAGGCCCTCCTGCAAACCTGGTCTAGCAGTGCATATGCATGAAATTTCCATGTAAATTGTGTGGGGCTGTGTGTAGGTATTGAAACCGCTAACTTCACTGGTGCATGATCTAACAGTGTTCTCAGTAAGTCCTGTACCTCCTCAGTCCAAGCACTCACCTCCCGAGTTACCAGCCATTAATCTAGGCAGGACTAAGAGATCCAAGGGTACATCCTGCTGGATTTCTCTCTTATTTTCCCCTTTTTGTGGCCAGCCACTGCAGCAGTATTAAAATCAAGGGTGGCTCCTCAATACTCGCGTTATCCAGGAGCTCCCACTAGCAAAGCACCTGGTCCAGAGGGTATTACGGCGTAGAAAGCCACAATACACTCTTTAAAAAAAAAAAAAAAAAAACCTTACTTTTAAAAAAAACATTTTTATTTATTCAGCATGTGGTATTGCATAAATTCATCCAACTTTATATCAGAACCTTATAAATTGATGCTCGACATATTTATTAGAACACAATGTCCGTGGATAAACTCTTAGAACTACTCCCTCGGCTAGCCCCCCCCTCCTAATCTACCGCAAAATTTTTCATTTTTGTCCATATCCCTTGTTATCTTTGCATTGCTCCTATCCGTTGGGCATACAACTTTTCTTTGACCCTAGTAGACTCCATTTTCGCTTCCCATAGTGCGTATGTCGGAGGAATTGGTGATTTCACGCCTGAAGAATAAATAATAAGGCTATTATAATAACCACAAATATCATTTGCCTGGGTGAAATAGGAAGATTTGTGATTTGCCAGCAATGGGCTAGGGGCTATTTCATAGGCTATCAAAGTACTCAACCTCTGAAAAATCTGCTCCCAGTAGTTTGCCAGAAATGTACATGAAAAGCACATATGTACCCAATCCTTCTGGTATGTTTGGCAGCGTGGACAGAGACCTGATGTCTCTGGGTGCATTTCTCCTGCTTGTCGTAAAAAGCCTGAGCAGTGGCTTCGTTAGCGCCATTCAGTGGTTGTCTCGTTGCGTGTAAGGCATGCTGCATTTGGCTATATGAAAATTAAAACTTTTCTGGACTATCGCTTGCACTCATTACACACTGCGCCCAAGTTTTGAAATGATCCGCTAGGTAGAAATCCGCGAAAGTCTTAAAGCCCAGCGCTTCCCATTGCTGTAGGTTACTTTGACTTATTTCTACTCCTAACATCCAGATGTCCCTTACTCTTAGCGCCAAATATGTCGTATCAATTTGGTACTTAGCCTGTGTCTGTAATATAGAGAACTGAATCATAACTGGTAATTTATTTCTAACCCTTTCTGGTAGGCGAGGGAATTTTAGAAAGCGTGTAAGATGAGTATTGGTTTCTACCAGCATCTGATTAAGATAGAATTACGTTTTGGTTGTTGTGCTGCTCTTGACGCCAAATCCAACAGAGTTGCTTCATAACAAGTTGTAATATTGGGAAGAGCTAGTCCCCCCCCATCTTCCACTGCCAAGGTTAACTTAGCCAGCGGGAGTTTCTTATGATTCCATATGAATTGTCTGATTAATATGTCTTTCTTGTCAAAAAACTTTTTAGGTACACTCAGAATTACACTTGAGAAAACAAAAAGTAGTAGGGGGAGGATCATCATTTTAACCAGTGCAGTCCAGTCCTTCCTATAATGGTAATAGTAGTTTCCTGCCACTTAAGAAATAGTCCTTGAATCTTTTTAAGAACATTCATGTGATTCAAATGGAGCAGATCTGCTGAGCTCCCAGACACGTAAATGCCTAAATATCAAATGGGGTGGGAAGATGGAGATACAGCACGGATATCTTTTGGCAGGACCGATGTCTCAGCGTTATAATATAAGGCCTCTGATTTATATTGGTTGATTTTATACCCCCCTAGCTCTGAAAAGGCAAATAACTTCACTTTGGGGGCCAGAGGCAGTGGCGCCTGAATATGTGAGACTTGTCGAATCGCTGCATCCAGAGGCTCAATAAAGAGTGCATACAACACTGGAGAAAGGGGACAGCCCTGTCGCGTACCACGTGAGATTTGTACCGACCCTGCTATTTGAGTATTGACTGAAAATTTGCCTTGGGCCCATGTATAAAGTGTCTGAATAAACTTCCCTGGAAAGCCAAACTTCGCGAGCCCCGAAAATAACACTTGCCATTGGACTAGATCGAATGCCTTTTCTGCGTCTAGCATTATAATTGCCGCCGGATCAAAACTATGTGATAAATAATCTATTGCCTGTACCAAAACATTTGTATTAGTGGACAATAACCTACCCGGCATGAATCCGCACTGGTCCTCATAATTTATAATCCTGTTTTAACAGGCTAATTGGACGATATGAGCTGGGATATTCAGCCGGTTGTTTTTTTGTGATAAAGCTAACCACTATTGCTCTTGAAAATTCGGAAGGAATTTCCGCTCCTGCTAGTATTGCATTGATTAAGTCTACTAATATTTCTGCAATTTGCTCTTCAAGAACTGTATAGATTTCTGCCGGAAGGCGGTCTTCACCTGGAGCTTTACCATTGGGAGCACCCCTTATTATTTGAATAACTTCTTGAATTGTATTTGTCGATGATAATATATTCTGTGCCGCTGCGTCTAATCTTGGTAAAGTTACTGCATCCAAGTATTGTGTAATTTGCGAGTTATTTACTTGTCTTTTCTGTATATAATTTGTGATAGTGTGAAAGAAATACTTTTTCGATCTCTTTGGGGTGTGTGCCCGTTCTACCCTGCTCTTCGTCAAAAATAGCTTTTATCAAATTAATACTGGATCGATTTTTGATTGACCAGGCAAGGAATCTGCCTGCATGCTCGCTTTCTTCATATCGTTGAAAACTAGTATGTCTATTTAATATCTCCCTTGAAAGAAAAAAATCCTTGGATTGGCCTGAGCCCTTTCCAGCCTTAGTGCTGTCTCCGGACTAGAAAGTAATTGATTTCTTTTTAATGCCTGTTCTAACTCATTTTGCAGTATAATACTTCTTTCGCCGGCAATTTTACCCAGATATGCCTTGAAGGAGATTGCCTCCCCCGTATGAAGGCTTTGGTAGCCCCCCAGATATAAAAAAAAGAAGGGCTTGTTTGTCGCTAAAAATTTCGTAACTAATACTTTAAGGTTTGCTACCCAGTCTTCGTCTGGCAAAAGAGATCTATCTAGGCACCATTGCGAGCGATGCTGCTGGTTACCAGGCTCCTTAAAGTCATTAAAATCGACCCAACGAACAGAGTGATCCAAAAAAGAGTTTGCAAGTATTCCTGTTTGCTGCCATTTTAATGCAAATGAAACTAGAATATAATCAATTCTTGATGCCGTATTGAACCTTTCGGAATAACTTGTGCATTCTTTAGCATAGAGGTGGTCAGCTTGCCATACATCTACTGAGGCTAGTTCAAGCATCAGTTTTGCGAGCAACTGAGAAGTTTTCGGTTTATTCCGCGCTTTGTTCTTCCGTGATGTGTCCCACAAAATATTTGGTATAGTATTAAAGTCCCCTCCTATTATAAAATAGCCTTGGAGAAGAGAGAGGTGCGTATACAGTGCCTGCATTGGCTTTTTATCATCATCTATCAGGCCGTAGTAAGGTGACAAACACTTATTCAGATTTATAGATCTAGCATTTGTGGTATACAAGCGCTTGATCGCTATACATTGAAAGGCCCCTCAAACCCCTCCTTACTCCGCTTGGCTCAGTGACTTACACAGTCGCACACAAGCAGAAGCATATACATTAAGACAACTACAACAAAGGGGCCAGCCACGGGAGGGAGTTGAAATATGGGACAACTATATAGTAAAAATAGAAACGAGAGACAACTTGTTCCCCCCATGACCCACTACCCCTTCTACGCCAAAAGCGTTGAGACTCTCACAATTAATTAACATATAAACCAAGCAAAAAATAGCATGGCCTTCAATGTGCTTACTGAGCACTGTACTAAGCTAACATGAACAAGCCGGACCCACTTAAACCTTGCTTCTGTTGGTAAAGTTCGGACCCACACCAGATGTACACCTCCCCCCCCCCCCCCCATGCGCTTTAATGCTACCCTCATTACCTATAATGCACTACGTACGCATACATAAAAACTACAATCGGATTGACTATAGTTATATATCTCACAGTTTTTTCTTTTCTCTATTTTTGCTTTCCCTTTCGATGCATAGTAGTAAAGTTAATGTTGATTACGCAGATTAGAGCTCAAACATTTTGGTGAAAATAAACAAGCAAAGATGCTGCATATTTTTCTGTAATAATTGTAATGCATCACCAGTTTTTGCACCTTGGCAAATAAACAGATTAAAAAAAAAAATCTATAGGGCCGTAGTAGCTTACAAAGTGGACCTCTTTGTCTGCCAATATGGCAGTAACTATTATCCATCTCGAGGGTCTCGCACAACACTAGTTATTCTCCCTACAAATTTTCTAGAGAACAAAACTGCCACACCCCGTACCGCGGCATCTGCTGATGCATAAAAGGAATGAGCAATGCATGTCGGGAGTCTAGGTAGCTTGGCGTTTGCCTTAAGATGTGTTTTCTGTAAAAGGACCACTTGAGCCTGTGCTGGTTCCAGCCAGTTGAGTACAGCTCGAAATTTCGCATTGTTATTCGCCCCATTTAAAATTACAGGAAGCTACTCTTACCTTAGATCCCATCCTTTCTCAATGTGCCAGCCCTTTGCTGCCACGCCCCATTGTACTAGTACTGCTCATTTGACTAAACTTTTGTCTTGTGTTTGCTCTTCAAATAAATAGTAAAGTTGGTTGATCGCTACCTGCATTTTTTTGTTCGGACTCCTCTAGACCTTGACCTCGGGAAGTGGATATAACTGTTTCTTTTCTACCTCCTTTTTTGTTTTGATCTAGCTCCACCCTGTGCTCTGCCCCCCCCAGGCCCCATACCCCCCCCCCCCAAAACCTCCCCCATCGTGGCCCTGCCCTGACCCCCCCCCCCTCCTTCCCTTGGCGGGTCCAACCCGTCATGACCCCACCGGAAAATGAAACACCCCCCCTCCCCTACACCCTCACCCGTGATCCCAAATGGGGTGCAGTGGCATGCCACTCATAGAGACCTAGTACTGAAAGAGCAGTGTGGCAGCAATTCCCCAAACAGTAATCAATCACCTCGCCATCCCCTATTAACTTCTACTGCCTAATATTCCCCCCCGAACAGCAGAGTTTTTGTCCATAGTAATATCACTCACACGAAAGACCTATAGTGTACAATGTCAAGTGGCTAGCGATAGCTCTTACCCCCCTCTCTAGTCCCCATCCCCTTAACTAATACCCCCTCCTTGCTTTTTTAAGAGTTCCAAGAAGTTAGTTGCTTCTTGGACATTCCAAAAAACATTTGCCTGGCCTTCACGTAAAACTTTAAGTTTTGTAAGTTGCACAATACCAGTCGGCTCCCCTAGACTTTTGAAACAGTCTATTAGTCCAACAAATTCACGGCGCCGATGTGCAGCTGCCACTGACATGTCTGGAAAAAATACGAAAAGTAAACTGGTCATCATCCTTAAACTCCCTCACTTTCCTAGCTTGAGAGAGAATTTGCTCCTTAATTCGAAAATCTCCAAAGTGGACCAGAATGGTGCGTGGATATTTGGAGTTGACGGGGTGGGTGAAGGGTACCCTATGAGCCTGCATGATAGTGAGGTCCCCTCCCGTTTTTCTCCCTATCCGGGAGGACAGCTTTATAGATGAGTACCCAGACAATATTAGCCACTGATGAGGCTGCTTCGATCCCCTCTGGGACTCCTACACATCTGAGATTGGAACGCCGGGAGCTGTTCTCTACTTCATCCAGTTTCAACTGAAGGTCTTCCAGTGCAGATTGAATCCGAGATGTTGTCGATTCTGTTTGATTCTCTGTATCCTCTCGGTCGGAGACCCTCTGTTCCACCTGTGAGACTCGAGAAGAGTTAAATGAGCGTTCAGTTGAGTAAACTGGTCTTTTGTCTCTCTACGAGCCTCTTCCTGGGAAAGTTTTATAGCACGAAGTTCCACCAGAATCTGTCCCATCAACTCCTCCACTGCTGACGAACCCTTTGTCCCGCTTATTAGGTAAGCTGAATTCAAGAGGTTAGAGGAAGAGCCGGGAGGTGACCACGTATTTGTATTAGAATTCACTCCAGATGAAGCGGGGACTTCTACACATGGTCCTTCCGTCCCAGAGTCTAGAGCCAAGGTGAATGATTCACCAGCGATTGACATAATTGCTTCGCTTGAGAAAATTCTCCTCTCCATCCCTCCTACTTTGCCCCACTCGTATTTGATATAGGTGCTTCTCTAAGGTTGCTATTAGAGCTTGAAAACAAGGGATATGCAGGTTTCGCTGATTGTTTCGCATTCGCCTTAGGTTGGGAGGGAATTGGAAGATGGTCCGGAGGGAGGGTGACTGGTGTTGCTGAATTGGGTGGTACTGAGTGGGATTCAATGGCTACACCTACTGGGAGGGGTAGAGAAAGATTGAGAGTGTAGTTGAGGAGATGACTCCATAGATTGTAACGAGCACTCAGCAGACCGTTCCCCGAGCTCCATGGTATTAAGCGCAGACATGAAAGTGGGACCTGGGATGGATAACAAAAGATCCTGAGTCTGAGGAGATTCCCTTGAGAGGGCTATCAGGTCATGTTGGCTAGAGCTTTGCCGGAGCCTTCCCGAAGCTGGGGTCAGGGTCTTCGATTTAGATCCTTTCAGAAATCTGCCCATTGTCTGAGATTTAGACCCTGTATCTCGTGTCATGCGTTTCATTGTAGTGAGGAGGGAAAAAAAAAAATGAAAAGGTGGAGTGAGTCGAGTGGGTATCGGAGGAAATACTGCCATATCCACTTTGGTGGGAACCATTTCTGTTGTGCCCCAATGGTGGGCTAGAGATATGATTGGCTAGTACCCAATCCAGAAGACTAATAAGCCCACAGAAAACTCATGCGTTGTTGCAGTTTTATCTAGAGTGTTTTTTCTCTTTTTTTTTTTCTTCCCTTTTTTGTGGGGGGGGGGGTCTTAAAACAATGCAAGCCATGAATCAAAGAGCCCCTTCCAACATGCCTATCAAAAAGGGGCTTCACTCCAACCCCCCCCCCCCCTTTAGGCACTTAAATGGGCATCTGGAGGCTGCACACTCCCTCCTTCAGTGGCCGTGGGGGGAAAGGAGTTCTCACCATTCCTCCAAGACAGATGCAGAACAGAAGAATGAACACGAGCCAGTAGCCAGCCCCGCTGAGGCACACCTCTTCTGGAAGCGGCGCACATTTCCAAATCCAGCGTGCCTGCAGGCACGAGATAATCTGTTCCCCTAGCCTCCCGCCAGTAGCTGTATCAAGGAGTCGAGGGGGGCAGCTGTCCTTTCAGCACCGCGTGTGTCGTGTAGGTGCTCTGAGCGGCGTTGCAAGGCTTGCCGCTCTGTGCTATGCCTTGTCCGGCGGCTGTAGAACCATTAAGCCGCTATCTTTTGCTGGTGGCGAGGTGAGTTTCAGCAGTGCGTCCTGCCGCCGTAAGCTGCTCTCAAGGGCCCTCACAGGTGCGGAGCATGACTGGAGCTCACGCGCCCTCTGCCACCATATACTCATCGGGTCCTCAGCTGGACCCCCAGTGTAGTAAGATACATTGGTGTCGGTCCTCCAGGTAGTCCAGTGCCCCTTGCTAATTGCAGTCCGACCAAGTGTGTAGTGTCCTCAGCCACCAGTGTACCCCAGGGTGCCTGTATTAGATGTGGTGAGAGTAGGTCAGTTAATGCTAGTGCAGGGCCTCTACACTCGTACTTTACATTAATCTTGCACCAATTGACTTCTGCCGCAGCAGTTTCCACACCTTGAGCTGGGATTTCAGTAGGGCTCCCCACAGATAACTGCTGTGCCTTCAAGGCCGCAAAGTGGTTCACAGCAGCTTCTGCTTAGCAACTATCGCTGTAGGTGCTGAGTGGCGGGGCAGCTCCTTCAGTTCGCACAGCCACTCACCTCCGCACTCTAACGGTGGCGGTGCAGTCCCTTGCTCGCTTCTCTCCAGCCCGCACTTCAAAGCAGCCAGCCCAGCAATAATTTCAGGGCCAAGTCTCTGGCAGCATTCCTGACCTCCATAGTGTGCTGCTCGTGGCTGCAACTCACCCGGCAGTCTTTCCCAGTCCCCCGCCACCACACCTCACCATCTCCAGTTGCATCTCAGGCCCCAGGCAAATTCTTTTACAGCAGCAGCACCTGGTCTCAAGCGCCCTGCAGGGGTCACTTTTTGCTGAAAAGCCTATTATTGTGACTGGCCGGCTAAATTGTTCTGTCAGAATGGACGATTTTCTTTAACACTTTTCTGTTGTCTTGATATATGTTGTTTGGTAGCCAAACATTTTCAGATTTGACATTCTATCAGCTGCCAGCCTCTCCCTGGCATAAATGTGATATATAATACCTTTGTCTACCAAAGTGCTAGCTGTGGTAGAGCAGGGCTTTCCAAGAGTGTGCTATGGTGATTTTTTTTACAATTTTATTTTCAAATGTTGAAATAAACCATGCAAAATACAAACCATAAGCTTTGTACTTTACAGTGAACCAGAGATGCCTAGTGATTTCGGACCTATATATTCCCGCTCCATCTGGTCATCCAGCATCTCCTATCTTGAGGTTACTGTGAACCCTCTAGAGCTCTCCGATGAGGGCACGAGTGTGTCTGTGCTAGTTGTTACAGAGATTATTGCAGCCTTTAAGAGATGTTGGCAACCGGCCTCTTGGCGTTGTGTGGATTATTGTTATCCTCTCCAGAATCTCTTAACAGTAGAACAATATGGGCAAGCAGCAGTTCTACACTGCATTTGTGTGATCTTCAGTATCCTTTTCCCAGTACAATTGGACATGAATGCAGGACCATACATGTGTAACTAGGTACCCACCTCTGCACATCTTTTCCAACATTGACCGGGGGCTCTGAAAATAGTGTGTAATCTAACTGGGTTTAAGAACCATCTTGTTAGTATCTTGTAGAAATTGGCATAATGTTTGAAGCACATATTTGTCTGATGAATAGGTCTAACTGCAGTTTACTCACCTTCAGAATATCCGCCAGGTACCAGAATGGATGCAGAAGGTTGTTTTTCAGCTTAGCCTCTCCGTGGCGCAGTGTGGCTCCGCGTTGGCTTGGCTCGTTGCTTGGAGTACCTGGTGCTGTATATAGGATACACCCACACATGCTGGTGTCTGCTACTTTCTTCATGGTTCCAGAGCTAGATCCCACTTATTCTTGGCAGTTGACCAGCTTCTTCTTCGCACACACTTATTTTTCTCACTGTGCAAGGGAAATGTCAGCTCCTGAAGCCACACTGTTGAAACCTTGTAGGGATTGTCTCAAACAAATGTCTGTGATGAATCCCTTCGAGGGGTGCCTCTGGTGTACAGGTTCGGGACACAACTCTCAAGTCATGCGGGGATTGTTCCCTAATGGATCTGAAGGCGATCTGATACTGTGAAGCTGTATGCCATAAGAAATCGTATAAAGTCCACTCCTGCCCAGTCAAAGACGCAGACTTGTTCACATTCTTAGGGGCTAGTCCTGCAACATCCTGGATGTCAGAACTGTGTGTAAATACACTAGTCCCTAGTGCTGTAGAAGGGCGGAGCCTTGGCTCTATTTTGGATCTTGGATCCTTCAACATCCTACAGACGAACAGATTCAAAGTTCTCGTGCTGGTCTGTTCTCTTTCTGCCATGTATCCAGAAGACTGGATGCTGGTGTTGGGTATACTGGGAACCTATTTCCATTGTCTGTCCTGCAAGCCTACTTAAGGTGCCTGCATGTTAAGGTAGGGCAAAACCATTTTCAGTTTGCAATTCCCTTTTTACCTCACTAGTGCCCCTGGGGTGTTGACGATCATGGTGGTTGCAGCTTATTTTAGGAGATTGGGAGTACAAATTCCCTCCATTCCCCCACCACTTGACCAGTGGTTGTTAAAGTTCGTCTTGCCACAGTCTGCAGATGATGGCAAACCTTCTCACATCAATGGGGTTCACAATCGACATACCGAAGTCACTCGTTTGCAGAGTATCTTTCATTTGAGCTATTTTGGATATGGTGCACTTTCAAGCCTTCCTTCCTGAACAGCAAGTCCTACCGATCTTTACCAGCTGTCCCAGAGGAGATCAGATCTAATTTGTAGCAGACCATTCGTGATGGCCAGAATGCGGTCAAGCCAGTCATCTGAT
The DNA here is from genome assembly GCF_031143425.1 of Pleurodeles waltl. Lineage (NCBI taxonomy): Eukaryota > Metazoa > Chordata > Amphibia > Caudata > Salamandridae > Pleurodeles > Pleurodeles waltl. Next base: position 295,114,995 of record NC_090443.1, on the reverse strand, counting down.
CACTCCCTGACACTGCCGACTGCCTGGACAGAGCAGTTGGTATTAGAGTGGTGCTCTAGCACCATGCATGGATGATAGGCATGGGCCATTTGGGTGACGTTGAATCTTCACTCATTGATATGCCTTACGATGGGTCTCCCCACCTGGCGAGAAAGCGGACTCCACCCTTGGGTGTTGTAGAGAGACAGAGCAGCTGCATGCTTCCTCAGCCTTACTCTCTCAAGGCAGTATGCATGTGCCTCTTTTGAATCATCGATATGGCTCTGCTTTCAGGCTGTATGAAGCCCCTCCATCCCAAAAGATGATGCCACATTATTTTTGGGTGGCGGTAAGTAACCTAGCACATACAGGGAGTGCAGAATTATTAGGCAAGTTGTATTTTTGAGGATTAATTTTATTATTGAACAACAACCATGTTCTCAATGAACCCAAAAAACTCATTAATATCAAAGCTGAATATTTTTGGAAGTAGTTTTTAGTTTGTTTTTAGTTTTAGCTATGTTAGGGGGATATCTGTGTGTGCAGGTGACTATCACTGTGCATAATTATTAGGCAACTTAACATAAAAAAATATATACCCATTTCAATTATTTATTATTACCAGTGAAACCAATATAACCTCTCAACATTCACAAATATACATTTCTGACATACAAAAACAAATCAGTGACCAATATAGCCACCTTTCTTTGCAAGGACACTCAAAAGCCTGCCATCCATGGATTCTGTCAGTGTTTTGATCTGTTCACCATCAACATTGCGTGCAGCAGCAACCACAGCCTCCCAGACACTGTTCAGAGAGGTGTACTGTTTTCCCTCCTTGTAAATCTCACATTTGATGATGGACCACAGGTTCTCAATGGGGTTCAGATCAGGTGAACAAGGAGGCCATGTCATTAGATTTCCTTCTTTTATACCCTTTCTTGCCAGCCACGCTGCCGAGTACTTGGACGCGTGTGATGGAGCATTGCCCTGCATGAAAATCATGTTTTTCTTGAAGGATGCAGACTTCTTCCTGTACCACTGCTTGAAGAAGGTGTCTTCCAGGAACTGGCAGTAGGACTGGGAGTTGAGCTTGACTCCATCCTCAACCCAAAAAGGCCCCACAAGCTCATCTTTGATGATACCAGCCCAAACCAGTACTCCACCTCCACCTTGCTGGCGTCTGAGTCGGACTGGAGCTCTCTGCCCTTTACCAATCCAGCCACGGGCCCATCCATCTGGCCCATCAAGACTCACTCTCATTTCATCAGTCCATAAAACCTTAGAAAAATCAGTCTTGAGATATTTCTTGGCCCAGTCTTGACGTTTCAGCTTGTGTGTCTTGTTCAGTGGTGGTCGTCTTTCAGCCTTTCTTACCTTGGCCATGTCTCTGAGTATTGCACACCTTGTGCTTTTGGGCACTCCAGTGATGTTGCAGCTCTGAAATATGGGCAAACTGGTGGCAAGTGGCATCGTGGCAGCTGCACGCTTGACTTTTCTCAGTTCATGGGCAGTTATTTTGCGCCTTGGTTTTTCCACACGCTTCTTGCGACCCTGTTGACTATTTTGAATGAAACGCTTGATTGTTCGATGATCACGCTTCAGAAGCTTTGCAATTTTAAGAGTGCTGCATCCCTCTGCAAGATATCTCACTGTTTTTGACTTTTCTGAGCCTGTCAAGTCCTTCTTTTGACCCATTTTGCCAAAGGAAAGGAAGTTGCCTAATAATTATGCACACCTGATATAGGGTGTTGATGTCATTAGACCACACCCCTTCTCATTACAGAGATGCACATCACCTAATATGCTTAATTGGAAGTAGGCTTTCGAGCCTATACAGCTTGGAGTAAGACAACATGCATAAAGAGGATGATGTGGTCAAAATACTCATTTGCCTAATAATTCTGCACTCCCTGTAGTGCCTAGGCCAATAACTGCTGTGAGCATCCCAGCCCCTCCAGTAGCAGTGCTGAAGAAGGATGGAGACCTTTGCCCTATTTTGAATCTTCCACCCTACTCTTCCTGTGGAAGAACAAATTAAAAATGCTCACACTGGTCCAGGTTCTTTCTCTGTAGCTCCAGGAGACGGGAAGGTGACGTTAGACTTGCTGCATATCTTTTTTTATGTTCTCGTCCTGCAGGCCCACAGATGCCATTTGCAGCTTAAGATGGACCACTAGCATTTTTTTTTTTTTTTAATTTCTTTTCTAGTTTGCTGCGTTCTATTTTGGCCTCACCAGTGCATCTTTGGAGGTCGAGAGTACTAGTTTTCCCCTTCCTCAACAAATGTTGAAGGGAGGCTTGCCCCTTTCAGTTGTACACCACCTCCTGACAATGGCAAACCTCTTTACATCTTTGGGGTTCACAGTCATTGTGCAAAAGTCACACTTAAACTGACTACTTCGGACAAGCTCCCTTTCATCTAAGCCATTCTGAATATGGTTAATTTTCGATCCTTCCCTCCTGAACAAGTCCAGGGCGTTTGGACTATGATCCAGAAGTTTCAGCCTGAGTTCTGGGTTTCAGTGAGCATAGCTTTGGGTCTTAAGGGAACACTGGCCTCCTGCATCCTGCTTGTCGATCATATCAGGTGGCACATGCATGCTGTTCAATAGGATGCGAATCTCAGTGAGCTCTGCTCCAAGGGAACCTATTGATTCTATCTAGGTTTCAGAGGAAACTGTAAAAGATCTGCAGTGGTGGCTGCTCAATAGCAATTGATCCAGCAGCAGACCCCTCTACCTACCAGATGCAAAGCTGACTGGTAATAGACATGCCACTGTTGGTTGGGTGACCATCTGGGAAAGATGATCAGAAGATTCAAGCTTCCACTGGAAACCCACCTTCACACCAACCTGCTGGAGGTGCGGGCCATTTGCTTGGCGTTAAAGGCCTTCTTGCTGAACCTCGAGGGCAATCTAGTTGAGTTTCTCACGGATAGCACCACTGAGAGGTGGTATTGCATCAAGCAGGGTGGAGTGAGAACCTGTACCCTGGGTCAAGGGGCAAGGCCCTGAGCCTCTGAGCTTGGCTGAATCATTAGGGCACCTACCTGATCGTACATCACCCATGGGGGTCTGTAAACGCTAGGGCAGAATACTCTGCCGGCTATGCCTAGTGGACTACGAATGGTTACTGCAAAACTACAAACGAGGGTGGCTTAGACATCTTCCTGTAATGGGGAGAGCCCTAGCTTTATCTCTTCACTACCACAGAAAACGAGTCATCACTTTCGTATTTCGGATTTCCAAGACTTCTTTCTCTTGTTGATGCATTCAGTTTACAGTGGAGTTCGGAGCCCCGTTTACCATCCTGCGGTTACCTAACCTGCTCCAAATTCTGAAGATCAGGAATGCCCCTGCCAAAGTCTTCCTAGTGGCCTTGGATTGAGCCAGGAGAATGTGGTACCTCTAGGTATGAGCATCATTCCTCTAATGAGGCTGCTACTTTGGGAGGACCTTCTATCGCAGCTGTACCATGCATTTAGATTGAGTGGTAGCCATTGATTGCAACTGATCTATCTCCTGAATGAGTGAATGTCATCTTGGCAGCCAGGCATTTCTTTTATGAAATGCATTTATGTAGAGTACTTGGTCAAATTTGTGGCTTGGTGTAGCACCCGCAATACAGACCCATTACAAGCCAAACCTGTTGAATGTGTTACTGTTCATTCTCTCTTTCGGCCAGCAAGGATTGCAGTGGTCACTTTGGGGGTGGGGAGAGATTCACTGCAGGAGCTATGCTGAAAAATCTCCCAGATCCAGTCTGGTGCTTGAGGGTATTATAAAGGTCGAGAATCTGGTATTGGTGTGCATCAGAAAGATCGTTACCAAAGGTTAATACCTTGTTAGTTCAGATTTGCCACTGCAGTGTATTTCCATATCATAGGGATGCATATCTTTGCCGGCACCAGTGCACAGTATGATTTAGGACTTAGCTTGGGATTCTTAGGGTCGACCTGGCAGACAGCGCAAGCTGTCTGCATGCAAAAGCCTTTTTAGGCTTGCCAAAAACTGTAGTTTTAAAAGCCGCCTATTAGTTACATTTGGTTGGCTTTTTTATTGTTGCTTTAATTTGTTTTGTTTTTTAATTATGCAACTGTTTACCTTGGCCTTCTCTTTGTCCCTTACCCTTAAGTATAACCTCTTTACCATCCTTTTGATTGCACAGCATGTTTCTTTCCAAAGGTCCCATTGAGGGAACTGTTTTTTTCTTTTTTCCTTCAACTCTCCAAAAGAGCATGAATGCACCTCCTTTTGCTCAAGTGTTGCTTCCTCCCCCCAAAACACCTCTTGCCCCAGTGTGTTCATAGTTGCTCTCTTTGATATGCTTCTCCTTCTTCCCGTTCTCTGTTGCTCTTTCTATCATGCTGCCTTGCCCTTCTTCCCCACCCACCCCATTGCTTTCTTGAACATGCTCCTCTTTTTTGATTCTCTAATCCTTGTGGACATTACAATGTTAAAAACATTTTTGCTCCTATTTTGGTGGTGGTCAGGGCGGGGGGCTCTGCAGCTGCAATCATTTGCTAGAGGATGCGCTACAACTTGAAATGCTCTTGAACACTTAATTTATTATTAATATTACGATTACCGATCTAAGTGGCATCCGTCATCTTGGTTCACTCTATAAAAATAACTGGGTAAATGATGCTTGCATCATTCTGTAGGAGTGTGCATGCATTGTGAGCCACATTGGAGTTTGTGTAAGCTGTTGGTGGTTTGCTTTTTGTACATTTTACTAGAGGTTACTCACTAACACTTAGAGTTCAACAGGGTATGTATACATCAAAACTGAGTTTGGCACAGACCAGCATCTTTCATTTCATACAGTAGCATGTGATGCAATTCAGTAGAAATCACTCGCATGATAACTAACTTTAGTTTTATTTGAACTAAAATGTAAAGTCTATAATGCAGGAGTGTAGCCTACCTACGCTTTGTGCTGTTTTTTCAGCTGTTTACAAACATGAGCATGGATCGAAAATAAAGGAACTGTTTATTTCTCATGCAGCCTTAGTATTTACTAGGTAAGTGGACAGGGCTTGCAACAGTTTGAAGTTGCAGTTGTTGTGCGCACTGGCATGGCCATTATCAAGTTCAAGGAGTCTTTCCTTTATAGTCATGGCTCTCGCACGAGAACAGCTCAACTTTTTTTTTTTTTTGTTTTTTTGTTTTTTTTGTAGGTGATAAACGTCTTTAACGATCTAGTCAATCAAAAGTTTATTCATTGTTGTCTTCTTTAGCCATTGGTATATTTCTTTTAATAAATGGTTGCATTATCACTTCATAGATTATTCCCTAAGCATTCGAGTATCACTCTTCACCAGGGGAACATTGAATCTGAAAGCCAAGGATAACAAATGAAATTTGTATCTCAGCTCATACTCTGTCAATTTGAAAAATTATGCAGTTTTTTTTTCTCTAAATGTAAGAATTTCTACAACATTGATATGAATACCAACCTCTCCGGCCAGTCCTTACGCAGCCCTTCTGGGAAATGTGTGTTTAATTTGAAGTTGAGTTTAGTTCAAAAGTACCTTTGAAGCAAATCTTATTTTTCATTTTGTGTCCCCTCCCACAAAAGTGTAGTCCATTGGAAAAATTGGTGGCTGCCTCCAAGTGTGTTTGTTTTTTTTTTTTTTTTTACAGAAACTACTTGGTTGTGCAGAATTCAAATGGACAGTTCATTGTCTGACCAAGTGCTAGTCTTTGGGTGCACATGAGCTGTTTCCCTAGTTTCTGTAACACACTGGTCAGTCTATATAGCCTTTACTAGATAGTTCTCTTTAAATGAAATTGTTGTTGAGCGATGGATCCCACAAAGATCTCCAGTGGAGGTCACATTTAATGTTCAGTTCAGGCGATGGTTTTACCTGAGATTTCGGACGCTTGTTATTTTTAAACGCAACCATAGCAGGCACAGGTGAAGGGCATTCCTGTTCATCCAAGTTCCAAACCAGGCTCTGAAACTTGGGGTCAAAAGTCAGGCCTAAACCCTAACATGCATGATGGTTTGACCTGAGAGTGGGCCACAAAACCTCAGATTGCCAGCTCTCACATTCAGTAGGCTGTTTTAGGACAAGGGTACACAGGGGGACATTTCTATCCCAACCTTGACTTCTGGAGACATTTTGTGCACCCCACATACCAGGTTGGAGAATACATTTCAGCTAATTTCTAGCGCTAGAGGAACTGTTACGCACATATAACGAAACAGAGTTTGATCTGTGACTGACAATGAGACCTCGCTGCATGTGTTAGCCAAAAGAGACACAGTCGCTGCCCTATAATTTAAATGTTATTAGGGGGAAGTAATTGTATTTATATATCGCTTACTGCCACAGACAAGGATTTGAAGTGCTTTTCAGTGAGAAGCCTGCTATTCTAGAAGCCAAAGTGGATTAGTAGTGGATTAATATAATAATAACTGCTATTGGTGCTCCTAAATGTAGAATGGTGCATGTCCCATTGTATGCTGTTTTTGTGCTTCTGATCTGCAATCACAATGAGTGTATACACTTGGGCCCATAAGGAGTCTACTGCAAAAGGAAAAAATCACTGACAAAGCCAGTTGGTTTGACGTTTGTACTGTGCACTTGCATTTCACTTCCCAAACAAACAAAGGAAAAGCCAATAGCACAAACAAATGTACCTCCATATACAAAAATGTATCTGAAAATATATACCGTGGGGGAGGGGAGAGGCCAATTAATTATTTTGTGGGACCTATTTTTTCATAGAATTTTGTTATTGCTCCCTCCCCTTTGCTTCCAGGAAATTTTGCAGACTGCATCGTTTTCATTATTGCGTTCCACACGAGGTGGAAGGACAAGACTAAACACTAAATATTTTTTGGGCTGCACCAAGATGGGATACAGTTTGAAAACCTAAGGCTGAAGGTTCTAATACAAAAGGAGCTAATGACAGAAGGAAAAACGTCAAAGACTCTTAGTTAGTCTGACAGCTGTCACACCCTTCCTGTGAACCAAATAGACTCAGTGGATATATATCAGGAGTGGTAGAACCACAACCTTGTACTGTTTAGTAATTTCTTTCGGTTCAGTGAAGTATGTTGTTTGGAATGGAGGATTGATCATTGCTTTGAGTCATACATCCCTGAAAACCTTGTGTACTGCAGCCTACAGGGTGCTAACAGTCCACAGGGTAGTAGATTTCTTTGGTCCGTCCAACAAATTGCAACCACTCAAGTTCATTTTGTGTTCATGTAGGTATCTGCCTAAGTGTTTGACTTCATGGAATGAGACATTAAAATTACATGCATTTTACCCTTGGTTTAAAAAGGGCATGCTGGACAACTTGAATGAAATGCAAATTATTTTTTACCAAAAGAGGAAATTTCCATTGCTAGCTGGTAACTGCTCATGTGGCTACCTTACAAGGCACAGAAATACAATCCTTGTAGAAAAGGAGACAATGTGCATTCTTCTGAAAGGTTGTGTAAAGATAGCAAAGATAAGCATAGAGTAATTGTTTCTAAGAAAGGATTTTGTAGCCAAGAGACCACTTGAATTAGGTCCAGTGTTTTGTGTTCACTGATTATGGCGAAATTGATGCAGTCCAACACACATCTGTTGAACATAGTAAATGGGCAGTCTAGCAGATCATTTCCTGCTTGCAAATGCAACTCTGGTCTGTGAAAAAGTTAATTCCATTCTTACCCCCACCCAAAAGAAAAGGTTTTTAACTTAAGATGAGAGGGAGCCCATGAGCCTTTGGCAGGTGTTGTCTTATCCAGGTAACTGATTGACACCTGTTCGGTATAAGTCAATAAGGACGCTCAATGAAGGACCACACGCCAATTATAAATACAATTTAGCTTTACTAGAATTGCAGGTAAATGTAGGCATTTAGCACATTAACAATAGAATAAGAATAGCAATGAAAAGCATTTATTTATATATAAGTACACTAGAAAGAGTATCTATGCATATATATGTAAGCAAAGAGTTCATTGACAGGTATAAGTTTTGATTAACTGTATACCAAAATGCATCACACTACGATATTCAGGAAGCAGAATATAAATGAGTTGAATACTTCAGATAAGCTTGGATTTACTGCACACCAAAATGCATGTTTCAGTTACTGCAGCAGGCTCTCACTACGATATTTAGGAGGCAAAATATAAACAAACTGAATACTTCAGATAAGCTTTGATTTACTGCACACCAAAATGCATGTTTCAGTTACTGCAGCAGGTTCATACTACGAGGTTTAGAAAGCAAAATATAAATGAGCTGAATACTTCAGGTTATAAACACAGTGCAAGCATAAATAATCAGTCATAATAATAGAGCAGAGAAACAAAGGCCTTTCATCCCTGTGTGTAACTTAACTTAGTCCACGAATGCTGGGAAGCCCTCTACCGCCCGCTTGGACCTCTCTCCCCCTCGAGCGTCACGGTCTTGGAACAGCAAAACAGGAAGGCAGCTCTGAGTCTGAAGATGACAGTTTCACAACTCCATCTGCGAGCTTCAATTCCCTCACCCACCTTTCAGTGTTAAATTACCTGAAGCTTGGCTTATACCCCCTTCCAGTATTTTCTAGCTATGTTATAAGTACATGTCTCTTGGCTGCCTTGCCACTCCCTGGCCCTTGTTTTCATTCCTTCTTTTACTGTGGTCTTGTTCTCAAGGTTGAGACTGAATCTCCTTCATAGCCTGTTTCTCACACATGCAGCTGCAAATAAGCTTATCTACGGAATGTCAAAAGAAAACAAGCTTGAAAGCAAACATCATGAATTTCTTCCATGTTGCTCTGGCTTTGGCAGGCATCACGCTCATCTACACTGTTCAAGCTAATTAACCCTTTGCGTCACAATGTCTTCCGCACCTTTCCCTATACTGATCATGTGTGTATTCATCACGCAGGGTGCAAGGTCTGATGGAGGTCTGTTTCCATATAGGTAATGGTCCATTCCCTTGTTTACGTCTGGTCTAGGGGAAAATGTCATTTTTTCAGGGAGAACCCTTCAAAAGATGTTGAAGCATTAATGGTGTTGCTGCACCGAATCGGGCAGTGCCACACTTTGCACATTTTTAGTTACTCGAAATATTAGCAGTGCTGAGGACCACATTATAGATGCTGACCTCTTCATGTTCTAGAACAATATATTTATGCACCTTAGTACATTTATGTCACTTAAGTTGCACACCTATATAGTAAATAATGACCTTGTTGGTTGAAACGCGTTAGGTGGTGGGAGCACATACTAATTCCAATAAAGAAGCGAATGAATGGATTTCCTGGAGTGAGATGTCTAACCTTTGTTGTAAAGATTCATGGGAGTTTGGCTGTCAACCCCCACATCACGCCTCTGGCACAAAAAAAAAAAAAAAAAAAAGATTGAAAATCCCTTTGTGCTCCCCCTGGTCAAACAAATAGTATAGTTTGACCACATTTTTTTTTTCTTTGAACTGTAGGGTGTGTTCTATTATTTTCTCACTCGAAAAAATGATTTAAATAAGGGTTCAGGACAATTCTGGATCTCAGTAAAGCAAACGTATAAAGAAAGTCAGGACACTTGCTTTATATCTCTTGTCCCAAGTTCAGTCAAGGAGATTTAATTTGAACCATAGGCCTACAGGATGCATATTTCCACTTTCCGAATGTGGTTTAAACAGTGAAAATTACTGAGGTTAATGAATGGGAGTGATAACTACCAGTAAGAAGTCCTTCCGTTCGGGTTAGATCAACTGCAAGAACCTTTCCCATATGTATGGCAATGGTAGCAGCATTCCTTTGAATGCAGTAAATATTAGTCTGCCCCTTATCTGAAAAAAGTACTGTGCCACTAGAAGAACTTTCCCTGTGCTTCATTGACTTGGGTTGGGAGTCTATCATGTCAAGTCAATCTTGGCACCAATTCACGCCACTCACTTCTTGGGCACGATACTGGGTACACTGGTCGCAAGTGTACCATTTGAAGGAGAGACCATTATCTGCCTGTCTTAAGGTTCTCGGCATACTAAAAAAATTTGATTGCTGGGATCAATGGCTTTGGGTGTTCTTCTAGGATCTTACGCACACCTTCACATGAGACCTTATTAGGAATGCCTAGAAGAACAGGTGTGCCATTATTTCTTCAATCAGAATGAACAGTCCTAGACTGTAGTTCAATTATTCCTGTGATGATTCTGATCTGAGAATCTTCTGAAAGGAGTGCACTTCCATCAAGTGATTTTAATACAAATATTTGACAGATACATCTCTCTTTAAATGGGGTGCTCATTTGGATAACCTTCATGTGCAGGGTATGTTATTCCAAATAGAGTTTACTTACTGCATGAAATTTCTAGCAACATCCATAGTTGGTCTATAAAATGTTTTTAAACTAGATTTAGACAACCAATCTGCTGCTACCATAATTTCTTTACAGCAAGAGCTTAGAGAATATGATTTGGGCATCATAAGGCCCCTGACCAAATTTGCTTCAAAAAAGGACACGTCCAACCCGGCTTCTGCTAAACCATTTTACCTGTCTAGCCAAAGAGCTAGTGTTACTGGATTAAGGAGTGTATGCAGTGCAATCAACAGTTGTCCAAATGTAACTGGTCTCAACGTCCTTGTAAGCACCTTACTGCCCAAAGAAATTATCGGGGAACACTGAGTAAGACCTACGTAATAAGTTTGTCTTAGTAGGTTTATATATTGTAAAAGTAACCACAGAAGGTGAGAGTACTCACCTGTTAAAACAAGATTTCTCACATCTGAGACTCTTGACATGAAAAAAAGCAAAAAGAACAGGCAATTTGTCTGACGACTGTTTCCCCGACAAATCTTTATTTGCGGACCGTCTTCGCAAAAAAATGTAAAACTAGGTTCACATCCCACAGGGTAGAGAAGTAAGGAAGGTGCGGATTTTCCTGTTGAATACCTTGCTACAGTTTACAGGTTAAAGGCTGTTTCCCTCACAGGTTTACCATCAATTGAGTTTTGACCGGCTGAAATTGCTAACTGGAAATTATTAACAGGCCTATAAGCAAAACACTGTTCTTTCAACTGTGATAGAAAGTTAACAGTAGTGTGCAACTCTGCTGCAAGAAGATACACATCCAATTTGTGACACCAGAAAACCCATCTTTGCCAAGCTAAAGCAGATCATTTTATGGGTACTTGATGCCCAAGTTTGTCTGATGTAGAAAGAAGATTGTTGCAAAATTCCTAGCATTTGCCACAGTCTTCTGAAACCCTCCATACAATCAAGGAGAGTTGACCTGTCACAATAAATAATTTGGGGAAGACCCATAAGGTCCATGAGAATGTCCTGGAAGGTTGTAATCGTCATTGGACTGTCGAAAGACATTTCCAGTAACACTGGGTACCAACTTGGAGTCTTTTATAACTACTTCATTAGAACTAACTTGACTAGCTGATGTCTCATTTGAGAGACTACTTTCTGTATCATCACCAGAGTGGGACAGGCACACAATACATCCCCCCCACCCCCGCTCCTAATTCTGCAGGAAAGCATTAAACCTCACTGCTAAGGGATCTGGTCTCCAACTGAAGAAAACGATCAGTGTTCAGATGCGAGGCCAACATGTCTTCTACACACAACCCCACAATTGATGAACTGGAAGATATGAGGATGTAATCCCTAGCTGTTGTCTCGTGGAAACTGCTAGTGCCAATCCACTGTCATTTTTTTTCATTCCCTGCTGTTCCAGGTGTCCATATGATCAAACCACCATGTAATCTTCATCTTGGCTTCTACCACAGAGAAATCTGTTCAGAGTAGGATTACCCCCTTACATAGATTTAGGATTTTGAGACTTTGCAGGGGTCCTCGAAAGTTCACCTGGCTAGACAAAGCAAACAAGCTCACATCTCTGGCTAAGGACCTGAAATATACCGTTTGAAATTGCAGAGGTCGTCTCAATTCTTTCTTGATTGAAGTCATCATCTTCACTAGCAGTTTGTGTTGTGCTTGAATCCCAGAAACTTTATACATTGTGACAGGATTAGCACAGATTTTGTTATATTGATTATGAAGCCTAAGTCTTGGAGCATTGGATCATCCGAAACAGATGTAGCATTACTATGTCCTGTTCCTGTGCTATTAAATCAGATAGTCCAAGTAGACAATTGGGCGCATGCCTCTTGCCCTGGAAGTCCTGACCAAAGGCTTCATCAGTTTGGTGAAACACAACAGCGCTGACAAAAGGTGGAAGGGAATGACTGCAAGCTTGTACCAATTTGGCCCGAATGGAAGAAATTTGCTATGAGGATGAAAAACAGGAAATGGTGAGGTAGCATCCTTTAAGTTGAGCTGGACAAACTAGCCCTTCTCTTAAGGAGAGGCTTCAGAAGATAGATGCTTTCCATATGGAAATGCCAATTGAAATCCTTCAAATTCAGAACAAACGTAAAACCTCCTCCTCTCTTTTGCACTAAGAAAATCGCACTGAAGACTCCCTCAGTGTGCAGGCATGAGGCAGATCATCTTTTTGTGCAATGATGTTCTTATTGGGGTCCAAATGGAGAGGGCTGGGCCTAGACTGTTGTTGAGGTGTGCCATAGAACTTTTAACCTGTATCCCTGAATGGTCTCCATGACTCGTGCATTGTGTGTGATCTTTTGCCAGTTGGGTTTGAACTGATGTACTCTGTCCTCAGGGCTACCTCTGTTAAAGGACAAACGTTTACCTGAGTAAGAGCTCCTAGAATTTCCTGAGGTGCTGCTTTTCTTATACCAGCCCCTTTCCTTGCTGGCGTGGGAGGGGAATAATGCCTTACTTCTGGTGATGTCCTCCCACTCTCTAATTATCTGAAAGCTAAAACCTCTTGAGAAGCCTTAGAATATTTGCAACCTCGCGATCGGCCCAGAAATCACCTGGCTCTGTAAAAATAAGGCCAGTCTGTGAAACTTTGAGTGATACCTGGGCCTTGTCCATGGCGGAGAAAGTTGAAGCAAACTTTCCCAGGTACTTGACAAAAGTATCCCCAAATATAAGCCCATTAGCCAATGGGCCAACTCCAGAAGGGGCCAGGTCAGTGATCTTCGAGCGAGGGTGCATCAGGATAGAGCAACACCTGTCTGAGGAGATAATGCAATTTATTTTTGTCGCCAATTGACACACTCCATGTTAGGCCCACCCTATGAGAACATCAGCATCTTGGCTACTTAGACCCTCTTCGAAACGTTTGTTAGGGGCCCTGATAAATCAAGGAGTTTGTCTTGGCATCTGCATCAAGTACGGTTGGTCACTTTTTTGAATTCTTTACAGAGTTTATGCATAAATACCACCATATATGGGTCAATCTCTGGCGTCTCTGCCACTTAACCTAAAAGAGAGGGATGGGGCTTTTGGCATGTAGGCTAACTCAGACTTCCTTTTCAGATCTTTTACGGAGACACACTTAGACCTATTTTGCCACCAGTGGGCAAGGCAAGCCAGTCAGCGGACCTCAGATGTTCAATCTTCTTGAGTCAAAGTCCTGCATCCTCCATTGTCCTTACAACCAGGGGCACTGCTGTTTTAGTGGACAATTTTTTTTGCTTTCTGCCATCATCCTGACACAAGTCGGATCAAGAAGAATTGGGCGAGAAGTCATCGCGAGCAAGGCCTATTCCAATCTCAGAATCTGAGGGCATCAAGCATTTCGGGTGCTCCATAAACATGGTCTAGTAAAATGTTCTAGTAGATTTTTTTTCCAGGGCCTCTTTGTGTGGCACTTGCCGTCTCCTTTCTGGGTTCTGGAGTGTCTTCCTTTTTCACACAGTTTAATGTAAATAAAAATGTAGTTCAGTATTCAATACTGTACTGATGCAGGCCATAATGTTTTACAGGCCTTGTGAAATACTGGTACACCATTACCAGGTCTTTAACTGATCCCTGAACAAAGTTGTCTAAGGTCTTTACTAATTCAAATGATAAAACGAAAGGGACACTTTATAATCAACATATTCTTTATTATCAAAGGACTGGCAGTCTGGCATTATAAATCAGTTCAGACGCCAAACATTCCTTCCAGGGAAAGGAGGTTGTGTGGGGGGTGCGTGCATCCTCAAAGCAGGACCAGCAGTGAACTGGCACAGTTGGGTGTGGAGGAAGTGGCCTGCAGCCCCTAAGGCAGTGCTTTGGTCACAGTTTTTGCTAATGGAGGTGCCTCTAATGCAGTGATACTCAAAGTACGGCTGGGGGCTGCATGCGACCCTCCTAACCTTTGCAGGTGGCCCCCTGCACAACGGCAGCACTGGACTCCATTCAGCACGAACATTAAAAACTATGTTAAGTAAAAAGGCAAACGTTTATTTAAAGGTTAATTTAAGTTAAAGAAAGGAAGTAACGATGTATGTCCGTCTTTTTTTCAAAATTCAAAAAGTGAACATGCAGAAACCTTTTCTTAAAGTGATAGTTTTCAAACATGAATTTAGAAATTTTAACACCATACTCCCCCCCCCCCCCCCCAACATCAATTCCTGCCAATATTGAACTAAGAGGTACGTCAGTTGTTATGTGCCCTTTTTGGCTAGCCTGGCTTTCTATTATAGATGAACAACATTATGGTTTATTAAATCAAACATAGAAGAAGGGTTTGTACAGCAACCATCCTTAAGTCATGTATTTCAACAGATTCAAATGTGATTATGAAAAAGGAAGTAAAGTAAAATAAAGCAATGCCCAAGATCACACAATTTAGTTAAGTAAAGAAGCTGAGGTTAATCCCAAGATTTTGGTTTCACATTGTGCAATTCAGACACTAGATGTATTTGCTTCTCTTCTCCTACACCCATCTTACCATCATTCCCCCTCCAACCCACCTGACTGACAACCTGCTGGCATCAGTGCGGCCCTCCGTCACATCACGGACCGAACTTTGTGGCCGCAGGGAAAATATTTGCGAGTACCCATACTGTAGTATATTAAGTGTCTCGAGGGACACGTTGCCTCTTGGCGCTTAGCTCTTTGTTGCGCTGTGGGAAGTTCAGCTGTTCAAAAAACCCTGTGAGGCAATGGATGGTAGCACTCCTGCAATAAATAAGGCTGCCCATTGGCTCTGACTGCTAGCTCTAACCTCTTGCTCCTCACAGCTCCCACCGTACATTGGACAGAGATCTACAGACAAGGAGAGCAAGTGGGTGCATTCAGTTGAAAGGTATATGTGTTCCACCTCTCAAACCGTGATGAAGGTTGCCAGTGCCATGGCATTATTTGGGAGGTATGAATGACCACCTTGGAATTCCCTTCAAAGGTTCACAGATAAAATGCCTAGGAGACCCGGGCAGGATTTCCAAGAGATTTTACAAAAAACAGAATACTTGCCTCCAATCTGGACAGTCTGCAGTCATCTAGGACTTGGCAACCCATGGGTACTTTCTTAGATATAGCTCAGAATAAATGTAACTAGGCTGAACCCTGAGATGCAACAAAAAATCCTCCATCTTCAGTTTTCAGAATATTCCCCATGCAGGGCTCACTCATGCTGCAAAATGAGTTATGTGAAGGTGAAGATACAGACTTTGATAGCAGTGGCCTGGCGAAGAAACATTTATAGAAAATGTCATGAGCTGTGCAGCTTCCCTCAGTGTTCAAACCCTCAATGGTTGCACCACCAGAGTTAATGCTTTCATCCACATAAGGCCTTAAAGGGAAGAGGAGGCCAGCAACCATCTGTGACTGCAGGTAGGCCTCATCCTTAACAGTGATATCTCCCTTTGCCCACTCACTCATTATGACGATGGGAGTGTAGTGAAAATTCTATTAAAGTGGCAGAAAATAAGGAACGGCAAGTAGATATTTAATATTGTTTTAGAATAGATAGTCTCTACTATTCAAATCACCTCCACACTTTATTTAACCAAAGAAGACCTGGACCGGTCATCAAGAAGCTGTTTCATAGAGAAGTGAACACCTTACTAAAGAAATTTCTGGTCAAAGTTCCTTGTTATTAAAAAGCAACAGGGATATATTCCTATTAATCCTTGCTTTGAGGAAGAAAGGATCTAAAACAAAACTTCAGACCCCTTTTCAACATCAGACTTTCAAACAAACGCAAAAGGAAAGATGTTCAGAATGCTCACATTACACCAGATATATCCCCAAGTGCATCAGGAGCACTGGATGTGTGAGAGACCAGCAAGATGCCTACTTCACATCCTTATAATTCAGAAGTATCTGAAATTCCTGTGGTTTGTAATGGGCAGTGATCAATTCCAGTTCAGTCTTCCCATTCAGACTGAAGTCAGCTCCACAAACATCATCAAAGTGCATGTCATTGTCGCAGCACATCTCAGAAGAAAGTGTATCTGTTTACCTCTTGGACATATAGAGGCTGCAGCAACAGCAGAAGACCAAACACCTTTTGCCAACTAGGTCTACACGGCAGCCTCAAAGTAGACTGCCAGTTCAGTCCAGTGGGTGCGATCTTGGATACTCAAGTCGCAAGTGCACCCTGCAGAGGAAACACTTTCATCTGTCCATCTGAAATGTTGCAGCCTTTTCACAAACTGCGCATCTGACAGCACCCCTGCTAGAATTGATGGTCTTCTTTCTGGTTTCTCATGCCAGACTTCTTATGAGACCTCAGCAACAGTGTCTTGAGGATCAGTTTGCAGGCAGCTGGGCAAACAAGCTTAAGCTATTCCGGTCAGTTGTTTCCCATCATGCCCTAGGTGGTGTCAGTCGAAGAATCTGGTGAAGGAAGTTTCCTTCAACTAAGCTATCCCAGCACAAGCAATCCTCACAGACGCTTCATTTCAAGGATGGGGTGCTTACGTAGATTATCTCCAAGCTCTAGTCCATCTGGCTCGGAAGTTATTCCCTCCACCTTTCAAGAAATTCCACACAAAAATAATGTACTATCTGAACTGCCAAGGAGGAACTCATTCCATCTAATTTTCACTAGAGACAATAACAATATCCAGAATTAAGAAGCAGACTTACTCAGTTGGTCAGTCCAAGATCACATTGAGTGTGTTCTCACTGAATACGTTGTGCAGAGCGTCTTTCTCAAATGAACAAAAATGGCCTTATTACTTTTCCAGGTGCTACCAAAGAAGGTTAAAAGGGAATGCCCTTTTAGTGCCCTTTTTCTGTAAGCTTTTCTTCCCACTCCAGTGATCAAACTGTACCATTGCTAAGCCAGAATGATACAGATGGTGCCTGGAATGGAAGCATCAGTGGTGGCTCACAGTCCTTCTGTATCTATCTGAGAAACTACACAAGATTCTGCATATAAGTTTTTGGAGCTAAATGCTGCACTCCAGCATTCCATCATTGAACTTGGGGTTCCTGACTCCTTATTTCATAAAATACAGACACCTAAACCTACAACTAGATTACAGTTTTCGGATCTAAACATTGTTATTAAAAGGCTAATGGGTCCAACGTTTGAAGGTATAAACAGGTCCTCCTTGCAGCTTTCAATTTAGAAGTGTACCTTTTAGGTAGTTATTGCTAGCGTTCAAGATTCAGACATTGTCACCAGGAACATTGCACTGTGTGCATAAGAACAAAGAAGTGATGAGAACTCTTCTTTGTTTTGCTGATTTCCACATTAATGAAACAATTTTCATTACCACCATCTTTCCAAATCCTTCAACTCCAGCAGAATGAGCTCTTCATATGCTAGATGTCAAGGAAGCATTACAATTCTGGCATCACAAGGCAGCACATATAAGAAGATCAGATCATCTGTGTTCTTGGATGTGCTTGCTGTTTATTCTATTCCATGCTTATGATTTATTAATGAGGATCCTGTGGAACTCAATGAATTGTTTTTACTATTACAAATTCTAGTGCTCTCCCGAGAGGATCCTCTTCAGAGTCACAAGCAACCCTCCTGCATCCTCCGACATGGTCACACAGCATTTTTCCTTTTCTGTCTTGGATCCTCTTGGTTCCTTAAAAATTAAATTACAACTGCCACCTGTGGAGCATGATAGGATGCTTAGCAGGGGCGAACACTTAGCGATGTTGTCAGTTTTTACTTTGTCAACGGCAGCCTGTGTGATGGTTGCATTTAATTTCCTCTCTTAAACAAAAAAAAACAAAAAAGTTTGTAAAAGATGTTTCTAGTCACTCTTTGAGACAGTGACTTATTGGTTCAATTGGCTCTCTTAAAAAAAATTAAAAGTATGTTACATTTGTCAATTGTTTTTTTTTTTTTTTTGCCTGCTTATATGCTTCAAATAGTCTTCTCCTTTGTTTAAGTGCCCTTTTCTATTGTAAAGTTTTTGTATATGTATATATTTTTTTATATTCTGTAAAGTGCTCCATGATCCTGTGTGTCAGGCAGGACAATGCTAGGCTTATGCCTTTGATAGGATTAAAGTACATTTTGTCCTTTTTGAGCATGCATGTCATGGTGGTTATCCCCCCCCCGCCGCCCCGGCCTAAAATCTTGCTGTCTCTAGCTTGATGTGGTAGATTCCTTCCATAGCGTGGGCAGCTGTAGTGTGATGGTGCCAACATATAACTTAGTAAGTTTGAATATGTAAAGTTCATACTGGAAGGAATGAGACACTGGAGGAGGAGATATGTAATGTGCACACTAGCGTATGTGCTTAGCCAACCGTCTTCAAAACCAGCTAAAAAAACTGCTAAATATTTTCCAATGCCCAGGCTTTGAGGAAAGGTTTGGGCAATACGAAACCTGTTGTGTTTATGGATTTATTTATTTTTTGTGTGAGGAAATTTAAATTGTACAGTAGTTCTTAGGGATTTTTTGTATTATTTCCAGTCTAGCTTTAGTGTATTCATAGCACACCAGTAAAAATTAATTTGCTAAGTAATACCCTATTTCCAAAAATATACTAATAGATGCACATGTATAGATTTTAGGACTATAATGTAAAGGTTGCGTTTCATATTACCACACCACAGTGCACTTGACCAGAGAAAACACTGCTTATTCTCTGAGAGTACATGCTACAGTCGGGGCTCGAAAAATCTACTCGACCACTGGCTAAGGTGAGTTTTATTTTATGAGTTCAAGCTATTTTTAGATCCTACTTGGAAGTGGACAAAGAACAGATGTTCTGTTCAGTCAGAAACTGAATTAGCAATTAAGATGCCTTTAAATCTTACTGTCATATTTGCTCTGTGTTCAGAGACCGAGGTCAAAAGTCAGTTTGCCTTCTTGCAATGCAAATACTTTTCCTTGTGACTGCAGAGTTCCAGGATTTCGTAAGATGGACTGTTTGACCTAAGTGGAATGAAAGACTTGGTGTCAGGTTTTTAATAACACACAACATTTATATAACTAAGTCAGCTTTACAAACATTTCAGAATACATTTCAGTATCTGTGAAACCCCGTTTTCTGTACTTCTGTTTGATTTAAAAAAAAAAAAAAAAAAAACATTCAGCAGGATGAAAAAAAAAAAAAAAGTCATAACACTGACTTGGTGATGTGCAAAGGATAAACGTTTTGTGAAACACTATATAGTTTCATCAGTAAAGCTGCAAGTTAGTGGGAAGGTTTTTGGACATTTCTTGGAAATTTACTGTCTGTAAATGACAGTGCGCTACCACATCATGCTTTAGTAATTTATTTATTAAAATTTAGTGGTGAACCATAACCTGAGAAACACTCCTACCCTGATGGCAAAACTATTAATAAACTAAGAGGCAAGTCATGCATGGATCATGTGTATCCTAGATGTGGGCTAGATTTATTATACATGGAGCAAACGTTTAGTGTATTTAATCAAACGAGGATTTTTTTTACAGCAGAAATGCTGAACTCCCTATGTGAAGGTGCTGTCATTTGAGAATGAAGAAAAAGGTGACTGTAAAATACAATATTTGCCTAGGATCACACAATTTGAGACCCATTTCCTTGTCAAGTACATTAGTTAGGTCAAGTAGATTATTCAACCTACTCGACCTGCAGGTCTAGTAAAATTTTCATGATTTTTCGAGGCTTGGTTGGGCACAGTTGCTTTATGCTCACCCACTAAACTCATGGGAGGGATTTAAATGTGGATGAAATGTGCCTGATATTGTTACTTGCATCAACATTTCTGGTTTACCTATTACAGATAGTTTCTATTTGTCTTGATAACATGGCTTTTGGAGCTGTGAAACGTGTTAGAATTTAATGTATACACGTCAACGCATCATACTTTTTTGTTTTTCTATATTTAATATGTATTCAAATGTGTTTCACTTACAAGTATTTACATTAAATGATTTCCGATATTTTTTTATTATTTATTTTGTGCCTTTTTAAACAATTATGTTTTAGTTAGGTAATAGACAACAGAAAGGTTACTGGTGTATTTTAGTGCAGATGGCATTTAATGGAACAATTTGTGTCTTTGTAACTGATTAGTTGCCGCTGCCGATACAACAATAATGATAGAAAAAAGTGACGTTAGAAAGCTACAGGTCTACATGTTTTGCTGCTACATCCACAAAGGACCACTCTGTCTCCAGTTAGTAGTGTTTTTTTTTTTTTTTTTTTTTTTTTTTAATTCAAGACTTTTTTGTAGGCCATCACATCCCTGGTAATCAAATGTTTTTCTCTGTAAATGCATGCCAGCAGTAATGGAAAGCTCACCCATCTTCAAGTATATTTAAATATTAGTTGCAGGATAGTAGCTTCTCTTATATCTATTACATCAGCTAGATGATTTGGTGAGATTCATTCTTTCTCACGGACATGTAACATGGCAGTGAAAGTTGATGTGGCTGAGTATCCTGTACGGCAGCACAACCATACTGGTAAACATTCATACATGCATTGCATACATTTAATACTTCAGTCCAGGGGCGGCTCCTCCATGGGGGCAGAGGAGCGTTGAACCCCCCCAGCAAACAGCTGCAAAACCTTTATTAGGAAACAATAATGAACAGAGTTTATTATTGTTTACTTGTAAAGAGGTGGGGTCACGGGTATGACGAGTGTGAAGGGGAGTGCTCTGCACTCCCCCCTCAGAGAGCATGTGTGTTTGGGTGGCCGTCTCAGACCCGCTAAAGTCGCATGCACAGTGTGCTCTCTCTTCCGCCCAGCAACTGTATTGCTAGGCCGGAGGGGGCCTGCACAGACTCCAAGTCTGCCTGGGATCGCCCTGAGCAGTGGCAGGATTGGCCACAGGGCAGGCTGGGAGCCTGTGCCTGCCTGCAGCCAGCAGAGGAGCAAAATTGGCAAACATGGTTCACTGGCTCACAGATTGCATGTAGCTGTTATTGTATCCATGGAAACAACTCTCCTAAGTAAGGTACAGGGTACCCCTACCCTTGCAGCTTATATGGTGGTTATTTAAATTTTTCATGACTAGGGGACCGAGTCCTACAATGGTGGGTAAAAAGTTTTCCTTCGTGTTGCATCTCCCAATCGCAGCGCTTGCTCCTACTGGTGCACCACATGCCCAGAAAAACAAAATCCTTTTTTTTTTTTTATTAAACCAAAGGGGTGGGGTGTGACCCCTTTTTTTAAACCTTAAGTACACTCCAAAAAGAGTTGTCACTCTGTTTACCTAACCATGATCACCCTTGTAAACACTTTACGTGACTTTTAATTTTAAGTCGAGAGGTTGTCAGGCATGCCACTGCTAAGGTGCCCTCTACCAGTCGCTATGGACAGCCCTCCATAATTTGGTAAAATACTCTACCCATTCTGCACTGTGGCATAATCTTAGAGCCATGCTTACAACCCCTATCTCCCCCCCCACAAAAGTGAAGCATGCCAAACCCCCAAACTTTATAAAGAATCTTAAAACCATTGAATTAATCATGTAATATAGAATGAGAAATATGCTTAAATGTAGTCCTGTGTTGCCTTTTTCTTGTGAACAGTGACATTTAAAAAAAGCTTTGCCTTCAGTCATGTGGTTTGTATAGGCTCATATTACAGTTACCAGTTATGTATTCTCATTCACTCATATCAAAATTTCTATAATAATATAATAAATCAGTTGCATCTTGGGATAATCAGTTTAGGAGTTTTTGCCCCCCCCCCCCTTTTTTTTTTTTTCTTTCTTCAAACCAGTAGCACACTATAAATATTGATGGAGATATATATTTTGTTAGTATGTCTCCTCCAGCAGGGCATTATTTGAACACAAGATTCCAAGAAAGCCGTAAGGTTTTCCATGGATAAAAATAGGAGAAAATCTATGAGGCAGATATTTTTTAAACCAGTGGAGTCTGTGAATGTACATCTTCAATCATCTGTACACAATCTATGGGCAAGTGAATTATTGCTTCATAGAAATAGCTACAAGAGAACATTGTCTTACTGAGAGCTTGTGCCCCCACAAGAGTAATTGTTGCTCTAGCTCTACAAAGTATCATTTCTCTTTCCCAAAACTTGCTGTGCTGCTTCTTCCAGAATGGTACATAATTAGTCATTACAATGCAAGTGCACATAATTGGGTGAGGTAAGTTGCTCTAAATCAATATTTCTATTTCAATATTCACCTGACTGTTCTGTTGCAAATTAGATATAAAATGTTGTGAAAAAAGATGAAGCTCCCTTGATGCATAGATCTATATTACTTGATGGTTACCTTTTTTCTTTCTAGTCATGCATGAACTTGCCAAGCATCTTATGCAGCAGAGTTCAACTGATAACTGCTTTGAACTGTGTGATAAGTCTACATGTGTGGTTTATTGTATCTCATTTCAGACCATATGAATTTGTGTCCATCCTTTTTCTTCTGCAGAAGAAGGCTCCCTCTTCAGATGATCCATTTAATGAGGAGGAGAGAGAGAGGCAGCAGGTGGAAATGTTGGCCAAGAAGTTTGAAGCTAAATATGTGAGTGTGATACTCTGATCCCTCTGTCTGCTTTCCTCCGTTGGCCATTTATGTGTAAACTAATGCTACATCTTTGAAATTAAACCATGCAATATTGTGTTCATAGAATTGCTTCTTAATCAGGAGATCGCTTGATAGTCAAAAGCACTAACTAGTCCTGCCCACCTGCAGGGTCCCAAGACACTATTAAGTTTTAAATTACCTTCCTCTTGAAAGATAATTAATGAATGGAAGAACTACCACGTGGCAGGGTAGTATTGTTTCACTCCTGATCTGGAGGAGAAAATTGTGTTGCTGTTCTGTGCGTGCGCAATTTTGTGGTTGTAAAGCATCTTCTAGAGGTTCTGATATGGCAAAAATGATACCTCAATAGTGCCTGGGATTTTGGTTGTGTCGAGGAATGTGATCGAAGTCTTGCACCTCCTTGTTTTGATCCTCACTGGCTTAACACGTATCCATAGAGATGAGATTGCTACTGGTATCTCTGGGATAGGTGGTGCTACAAGTGTTTCTGGCTGTGGGAATACCTCCTCTGTAGGAGGCACTGGTTGTAGAGGAATATTGGATGAGTCTGGAGACCTCCATCACTGGTGTTCCCTTCCAGTTTGGAGTAACGTACCCTTGATAGTACAAAAAAGCTAGCTAGTTCCCTTCTGGCCATGACTTGGCTAACCTAATTTTCAGACAAGGTATAGTGATGTGTAGATGGCATAAAATGTTTTGAATTTGCCTCTGTTTAATTTCTTAATAGTGTTCCAGACACTGGTGAGAAAAATAACAATTGGCTGTAAAGCCTCTAAACACTATGCCCCTCATTCTAACTTCGGCGGGCGCCGCCCGCCGGGCGGGAACCGCCACTTCTCCGCTCCGCGTTCAAAAGACCGCGGAGGCCATTCTAGCTTTCCCGCTGGGCCGGCGGGCGCCCGCCAAAGGAGCGCCCGCCGGCCCAGCGGGAAAGGCCCTGCAACAATGAAGCCGGCGGAGTTGCAGGGGTGCGACGGGTGCAGTTGCACCCGTCGCGATTTTCTGAAAATCTTTATGGGGCCCTGTTAGGGGGCCCCACGACACCTGTTCCCGCCATCCTGTTTCTGGTGGTGAAAACCGCCAGAAACAGGCTGGCGGGAAGGGGGACGGAATCCCCATGGCAGAGGATTCCCCCAGCCGGGGGAAATCCGTCGGGAAACCGCCGGACCCGGCTGGGCGACCGCGGCTTCACAGCCGCGGTCGGAATACAAAATGAAGCACCGCCAGCCTGTTGGCGGTGCTTCAGCCGGCCTCCACCGTGGTGGTCATAGACCGCCAGGGTCAGAATGAGGCCCTATATATGTTAGGGGTGGGTGAATAATTCTGCTCTGTTTGTGGAGTACCCAGAGTTTTGCCCACTCGGCGCTCTGCTTGGAGTACGGAGTTCCAGCAAAACTCTGCCAACTGCCATGTGGGTAAGGGTTTTTTCCCCCCCTTGCGCAGTGCTCACCAATGTTAAGTTGGCGAGCAAGAATTTGTGTTATCTAGTGTGACTTTCAGGCGCTAGAACTCCTCCCTTTGAGATTTCTCAAGTTGTGTGGTTGGGGCAGATTGTGACCGTTCACTTTGAGAAAGCTGCCACTCGAGTAGAAAAATCTTTGCTGACATTCGCAAAGGATCTGGAAATCCATATAAGATATATATATATATATATATATATTTTTTTTTTAAGGTACTGGGCACAGTTTCCCGTGCTTGTGTTTTTAAGCACCTGGATGGCCCAGGTCCCAGGGTTATGCTTTTAATAATTCCAATTGGAGGGTGCGCTTGCAGCCCCCATCACAAAGGGGAGTTTTACAGGGACCACAACTTCCCCAGGGTTTATTTTAAAAACGGGAGGCAGTTTGTGCGGCCCCCCTCTCCTCAGGACTTTAAAGCCCCCAGGGACCACCACCTCTCATAGGTTGTCAATAAAACAAAGAGGGGGCCCGTGTGAACCCTCCTCCTACTTACTAATTGTCCAGGGGCTGCCACCTCCCTGAGGCATAATACACAAAAAAAGGAGGGGGGACCGATTGCCTGCTGCACTGGCAATATTTGGCCCTGGGGACGACCACCACTACCTCCTCCGCCTCCCTGGTGCATGGCCGTTAAATAAGAAGGAGGGGGACCGTGCGGACCCCCCACAAATGGGCTCCCAGCTGGCGGGAGCAGGAAAACTGCTCCCACTCGCTGGAAACAGACTTCATCAGTTTTCCTGCATGCTGTCAAGCAGGCAGGAAAACAGGCGAGAGGATTGCTTTTGCACGCAAGAAGCTGCATTATCCTGCAGGCAGGGACTGCAGAGCAATTCAGGCTCCCCCTGTGGTTCCATTCTGTCTCCACCAAACAAAAAAGCACATAATACATTTCATTAAGAAGTACCTTTGTTTGGTGGAGGTTCAACTCTTTGTAGTCTTGTCATTTCACCACACCAGTATTTATGTTAGCTGTATGAAAATGCTTGAGGAAGAATCACATTGACAAAACTATGGACATACAATGTCACTGGAAGCATTACCTCAGGGCCCTCAACGCAGCTGTATTGTGGAATATGCACAATAAATTTAGTCAACGAGGTAGCCCTTAACTAATTAAGCAGTTGAAAGTGCTCCAGTTGGGTAGACATTTTGTGCAAATCTCTGGATTCTCCTTAGATAAATAAGCAGCCCAGGATGCATTTGAAACACATGCTCCTTTTGCAGAAATTAAATCCCAATGGGAAGAACTTATAAATATAAACAAAGCAGGTGCACCTGTTGAAGCCCTGCTTTCATAAAGTACAAATGATCTTGCTCTTGGCCAAGGCCCACTCCCACTGTGCATAGCCGAAGGCCGTGCATAGAGCGGGCCTGGATCTGTGCAGGGGTTAGCTGCAAGCATGGCAGCAGGCCAGGCCCTGCAGCCAACCCCTGCTGAGCATGGCTGAAGGTAGTATGTGGCGTGGGTTCTGTACTTCCGGGGGGATTTGCTGCAGGCCCTGTCTTCTATGCATGGCCACAGGCCATGCACTGCGGTAGTTGGATTAACGTAAAGTAATTAAATATTATGGTAAAAAAAGACATTCAGAGGAAAAAACAAAGGTTACAGAGACGTTATAGTTAGGAATTAAAATTTAAAATACCTTAGATATTCACGGGGGGAGGTTAGGGGGACGTTCTAGTTAGGTTCTGAACTTGCACGCACAAAACCATAGAAATTCACCAGTTTTAATTAGTTCTTTCCAGTAACTATAACTCGTTCACTAAGGTAACTATAACCAGCACCCTCTCAGCAAACTCTTCTTGTGTCTAATTCTGAATCATTATTGCTGGTGGGTGCCTTATGGCGGAAGGAAAGTCACTTAAACTCTTGAGAATCATATGGAAGCTAGTAAAGCTAACACTATTTTCTCTCTTCTTTCTGAAGTCCCTCTTCACTGCATCTATATCACTCCTTTTCCAATGGCACCTATGCCTTCACGTTTTTCTCCTTCTACTCCGGTTACTGTGCTAGTACCTTTACCAGTAGCACCAAGTCTTTGAGTCCCTCTTCTTCAGTCTGGGAGTCCAAATCCTCAGTCTTGCATCTGTTCCAGTGGGCCTGTCACAAGGGTCCATGCAAACGATCAGGGTCTCAATCCACAATTAACCTTCAGTTTTTGTGATATCAGAATTCAAGAGAAGCTCAGGAACACCTCTTGTTCTTGTTCCACAAGAACTGCTTTGACTTCTTCTCATTCCGCTGTCTGATGCCGCTGTCCTTCCCTTTCACATTCTCCTTCTTTGTATGTCCTATCAGTAATATGATAATTGCACATAGTGACATGGCTAATACTTGCGACCTTAGACCACCACCCTTCTCCTAGACTGCTTTCATTAGTCCCTGGTTGTCCTGAGCTGGTGCTAGTTATTTCTCATACCTCCTTGGCCATATCTGATCATGCAGGCCTCTTTTCTAAGAGCAGATCTTCCAATAAACCTGTTGATTGTATCAGTGCTCCAGTCATTTTATTTTACATATATTCTAGTGCCACCATGTTAGTGGGCAGGTATAGCAGAGCCCTTTGAGACACGAAAGCGATTTCCAGGTAAACTACCTAAACTAGAAACTGAAGGCTTTCATTAAGTTTTAAACAATGTCATGCTGGTGTTGAGCCAGGTAGTCCATGGTGTTGTTGTCTTGGCTGCTTAGGTATGTTACCATGACCTGACCCTAAAGTAAAGCTTGACTAGCTTAAAACCTGAAATACAAAAACATGTCATTAATCTTTCGTTCCTTGGTAACACACTATTTTTATCTTATGTGTTTGATGAGACGCACCACATGAATGAACAAATGGAGGTCACGTCGGAGCTCCCGTCATGCTCTGCAGCTAGCCACAGACGTAGAGGGAAGGACGCACGTTGAGAGTCGGACGCGTTATAGTTGCACTGCGGTGTTTCTGATCGCTGTGAAGCCGCCGAACTCACCGAGGGGTTTCCTGCTCCCCCTTGCCTACCACGAATCCTGGAAAGGATTGGA
Organism: Pleurodeles waltl; assembly: GCF_031143425.1. Taxonomy (NCBI): domain Eukaryota; kingdom Metazoa; phylum Chordata; class Amphibia; order Caudata; family Salamandridae; genus Pleurodeles; species Pleurodeles waltl. Next base: position 295,087,779 of record NC_090443.1, on the reverse strand, counting down.
AAGCTGCCTCGTCGTACTTGGAATCTGACTCGGCAGTGGAAAAGTTTACAGATAGCCAACCCTGTCCTGCCTCTAGATAGGAGACCTGCACAAAAAGGGAGGTGAGGCAGGGGTTACGGGACCTAAAGACTTAAACAGTGGGGGCAGCTTCGCTTTGTGCATGGTTTAAAAACCCTCATTGCGTCCATACAAAATTATTTTAGCTTCTTTAAGTGCCCTCTACGCTCAGTACACTATGAACTTTAAAGTTACTTGCTAAAAATATACTAATCCTGCAATACAGTGTTCACTGCCTCCAGTGTAATATGGTATAATCTGCTACGTGATGAGCACTCCTCTGTTGAAGTGAGTCAACTGTGCAGCGGGGTGGGGGGGTGGGGTGGTGGGGGGGAGAAAGGGCTCTAACTCTGAGGCTAATTACAGTAAAGCCTAGGATACGGGCTCTGCATCCAAGCTGCTATATCCCCTCTTTAGTGGTGGAGTGGGGAGGGGCCAAAAAGATGTTACGTCTCTGCTGATTAGTGGCTCCATCTCTGCTCCCCAGGTAGACAGTTCCTTGCTTGATACACTTTGCGAGCCAATCCATATTTCCGGGATTTGCACTCCAATGGTGCCCCGCCGAATTCCATTGTAAATGGACCCCCCCGAGCCAGCTCAAGGTCAGTTGAACTGACAAGCTGGGTATCCATTTCAGGAGCTTAAAGATGAGGCAAGCATTGGCATCCCCTCAAAATTTGCTCCTTCAGGTTTTAAGTCAGCTAAAAACCTTGAAAATCTCACAAGAAGAAGCAAACTGAATCGCAATTAAATTTAATTTGCAGTAATATACAGCAACTCCACTCACATATCAAAGAGGTAGCGTAGCGAGTATTCGATCTGGAGGATGTACACTCTACTTTGGAGCCATCAGTGGCAAAATGTCAAGCAGATCTGTTAGATTAACAGATTCGGCTAGATGATGCTGAGAACGGCTCACGCAGCTCTAATCTGAGATTTACAAGATTTCCTGAAGGGCGTGAAAATGTGCAGACTGTTACAGACTTAATCACCGATCTTATCTTACATCATGTTCTCTCAGAACCAACGGATAAACTTTTAGATCTTGCCATCATGCGGGCCCTCTGGTCCCTGCAGTACAGCCACCCAATGCAAAATACCCTCAAACTATTCTTGTAAACTTTGGCGACTTTCACGTCCGGGAATGCATTCTTGAACAAGCAATCAAGCATACAATAAACCAGATCCCTGGCGATTACGCCTTTAAAATTTTCTCAGATTTGTCGGTGGCTGCTGCGCATCGGAGGAGAGAACTGATGGGGATGATTCAAGCATTCCAAAAAGCCGGAGCTACAGCCGGACTTGTGCAGCAACTTAAAAGTTTTTTTTTTTCAGGGACATTCAAATTTATTTCACACAGGTGATACTGCTAAGACTCTCTTGCATTCGATTCCAAACCCTGATCGATTAGTACAAACGGGTGGGGGGTGGAGAGGGGTGCAAAGAGGTGAAAAATATAAATAAGAGAATGGAAGGATCAGGCATGTTATGTACTAAGAGGGGTGAATTCGTTTGAGAATGGTGTATTCCGCAGAGTGTAACATAACGCATTATCTTAGCACTTACTTTCCAGTCCCTTTGTAGTCTATGGTATCTAAGGGGGGTCCATGCCAAGGCACCCGATTAGGGAAGGATGGGGTCAAGGGGTAAGCGGTGGTCCCAGATTGTCCAGACTGGAGTGCCCAACGTGTTGGCCACCTAAGGGGTGGGGTGTGGGGCTATGGGGTGGGTTGGGGAGGTGGCAAGGGGTACAAGATCCTTCTTTACCATACTAAAATGTAGCTATGTGCAATGTAGAATGACTAAGTCTACAGTGCGGATGACACCATCGTCCAAGCTTTCTGGTTGTTTCAGAATACTCAATATTTAGGCAATCTTTTATCAGAATCTAATGGAAAGGTTGAACTCCCCACTAAGAATAGTCTTCTGGAATGTCAATGGGCTAAATAATCTGAGGAAAAGGACTGCAATTGAAGGGAGGGTAAATGCTCTAAACCCCTCTGTCATTTTATTACAAGAAACTCATATTCCGGCGAAATTTTTTTTTTTTTTAAAAGCGGGCTTCAATCTGTTCAAAAGATCCGTTGATCTCAAGGTGGTTGCTGCAGCTCCAGCCGCTCACAGAGGTGTGGGGTTCTAGGGATCTCGGTGCTCAGGTACTCAATTCTCTTAGCGACCCTGAAGGGGCGACGGTGCTGGGTACTCTGCCTAATCGCCAAAGAAAGGTTTATTTTTTTTCAGTTTTTATGCACCTCTGATAGATGATCCGGCTCCTTATCCAGTATTGGATCTTTCATAAATTCACATGCTTCAATCATCCCCGTCGTCGAAGTGGGAGTCCCACGGTACATAAAATAGCAATAATTAACAAATACAAGTTTTTTTGCCATAGGCTATAATGGAAACAGTAAATGCTCATATAGCCTGTCCATGTCCTTTTGTGAAAAGGACCCAAACCTGCCTGCTGACCAATCAGGCACCAGCAACCTCTAGAACACTCTCCAGAGAAGCTCCTTCCCTCAGATTTTCTACCGCACGTCGTGTGAAGGGAGTCTCCCTGAGCTCTGCTCAGTTTTCTACTACTTCAGAACCTTTTTTCTCTCAAAAGAATTGAAAATTTTTCGGATTCTTCTAGAAAAGGCCTTTTTCGCCCTTGCAAGACCTGTGGAAAGAAAAGGCTCTGTGGTTGATCCACATAAAGACTGCTTGTATTGTCTCTACCCAAAACATCAGGTTAAAGACTGCAAGATATGTCGCACTTTCTCCACAAAAAACCCTCGGGGACCGTGAGGGTAGACTCCTGACATGGTTACAGGCTAAATCCTGTACCTCAGGTGAGGAGAGTGGGTCAGAGAGGCCACACAAAAGGTCCAAATCTGAGGACCTGGGCCACACAGAAAAATCTAGAAAGAGGCAGAAATTACATCATGGGAAGGGCTTACAGACTTCAGTCTCCTCTGAGCCTTCCTCTCCTCTTCAAAAGAAGGAGTCCTACCTTCTTTCTCCTTCTTCCTCTAGAAAAGTGACTCTTAAAATCAGATCGACTACACCACCGTCGACGACTGTGACGACGACAACGGTACTAACAACTACCGTCTCCACTACATCGTCGACGAGACCGTCGTCAGCGTCGACTATTCTGACATCAATGGTAAGGGCTCCGATCCCCTCACTCAAACCTCCGTCGACGAGAACTCCAGAACGGAGTGAGTCGTTGACGTCATTGACGACGACAACATTGTCGCTTATAATACCGTCGACTATCATATCAAAGACGACAATGTCATCGGCTGTTTCACCGTCGACGAGGACACCGTCAAAGAAGCCGTCGTCGACGACACCACCATCGACGAGACCATCGTCGATGGAAAAATCAGTACTGTCCACGGCATCGTCAACTTTCACACCATCGACGACTGCACTGGTGCCTGTCAGGCAGATAGAGGCAACTCCTACCTCTTCCAGGTCTCCGGATCTCTGAGCTATGGTCAGGATCACATCTCTGCCCACACCAGACATTTATCCAATAGACACGTCTCCAAGCAAAGTGTCAACTTTAGTACCCAATCATCTTCTTGACTGGGAGAAATCTGATGAAGGTCCATTCGGAGATGCACACAGCCCATCACAGCTCCACGTCAAGTATCAAGAAGAAGATGATGATGATGAGTATGACCAGTACCAACCATACCACTCTCATCAGGAACACTATTACCAACCAAGAGAGCCTCAGCCTAGAGACTTTATACAGATGCCTTCCTCATTAATCCAGGATTTACAGTCTATGCTACAGGATTATAGGAGAAGGTTCCCAGTGGCAGCAGAAGATCAGCCACCACCGCCAGTCTCTCCGGTTACACCAATCAATGTCCCTCCTCCTCCTCCAGCTACTCCAAGAATGACACCCCACTCAGTGTTAGCTGCACCCCCTAGAGATGAAGGTTCCACTTCAGGGGGAGAAGAAGAAGTAGAGGAAGGAGAAATTTCTACCCCGCAACATCCTACTGAGGAATGGGATGACTACTTGGCCTCCACTCCTTCACCACCACCTCCTCGCCCCTCTGATTCTCAACCCGAGGACATAGGTGGTTTCCACAATCTTATGGACAGAGCTGCTGTACGCTTCCACCTTCCAACATCTGTCTCCCAGTCGGAATGTTTCCTACATGATTTTAAGGAGCAGTGAAGGAAGTCTGTACGGTCCATTCCTATTATCGATTTTATATGGAGCGAGGGTACAAAGATTATGCGCAACCCGGCAACAGTCCCACCAGTCCCGCAAAAACTGGACAAGAAATACAAGGCAACCCAAGATTCTCCGGCATGTCTTACTGGCCACCCAAAGCCTGACTCAGTTATTTCACAAGCTGCTCAAAGGCGTTCTAAAAACCCATCAACGCCTATCTCTACTCCTCCTGACAAAGGAGGACCGAGATTAGATAATATAGGCAAAAGATTCTCATCTATGTCGGCAATCACTGTCAGAGCAGCAAATTCTTTGGCAATCCTGGGTCGTTATGACCCTCAAATGTGGTTGGACATGCAACCTTTCTTGGACCTCATCCCTGAAAGCAAGCAAGCAGAGGCACAGAAGATCCTCCAAGAGGGTGAGCGTACGTCGGAAGAAATAATCGACTGCGCTCTTGATATAGCCTCTACTGGTTTTCGCCAGCTAGCAGGTGCCGCTGTCTTACGTTGCCAAGGTTGGCTCAAAGCCACATCTTTCAGGCCGGGAGTGCAGTCCCTTATCCTCGACATGCCCTACGATGGAGAATCTCTCTTTGGCAAGCACGTAGATGACGCGCTACAAGCCATCAAAACCGACACTGACACTGCCAAGTCCCTAGGTACCCTGCAGTACCGGAAACAGCCCTTTCGGGGTGCTAGAGGAAGAGGTTTCACCTCATTTCGAGGTTCCTTCCACAGGCAGTACCAGCAATCCCAGTATAGGCTTTCCTACCACCAACAGTACAGGCAATCATCTACGGCTTCCTACGCCAGACGGAGGAAAGAGAAGACAGGGTTCACAAACTAGAGATCAACCCAGAAAACAATGATCTTCTCCAGGCACCGGCTATGCTTCCCCAATTGTCACAACATCAGCAAATAGGAGCAAATATTTCCAACTACATCCAGGAGTGGAAGAAAATAACATGACAAATGGGTGCTGGATATAGTGACGAGGTCATACCCTGGAATTCATACAAAAGCCACCGCATCATCCACCAAGATCAAGCAGACCTCTCCATCTTTGTCTGCTTCAACAAGAGGTATTCATTCTGCTTGCCAAAGGAGCTATAGAGGCAGTCCCAGTTCAACAATGTGGTCTCGGATTCTACACCCGTTTCTTCCTCATAAGGAAGAAGTCAGGGGAATGGCGTCCTATGCTAGATCTCAGGAAACTCCACAAGTTCCTTCGGAAGCAATCTTTCCGGATGATCACACTGTCAGATATCCTGCACCTCCTCAATCTTGGAGATTTTATGACAACTCTGGATCTCCAAGACGCCTACTTCCACATACCAATACACCAAAAACATCGCAAATATCTCCGCTTTACGGTAGCCGGTGCCCATTATCAGTTCAAAGTCCTACCATTCGGGCTGAGATCAGCTCCAAGAATCTTCACAAAATGCCTTGCCCCAATCGCAGGTTTCCTCCGAAACAAACAAGGGTTTCCAGGTGTTTCCATACCTGGACGACTGGCTCATAAAAGCTCTGTCAACGCTACTAGCTTCCAAAGCGACAAACGCCTGCTTAAAATTATTCCACAGTTTGGGTCTAACAGTGAATCTACAGAAGTCAGTCATACTTCCCTCATGCAGAAGAGTTTTCCTGGGAGCAGATTTAGACACTATCCAGAACAAGGCATATCTCACTCCAGCAAGGCAGCAGAAGCTAACCCACTTGGCTGTCAGAATCTCCACAAAAGAGTTTGTTTCAGTACGACTGTTCAAGTCGCTTCTGGGCATGATTTCCTCGGCCATAGTCCTAGTACGACTAGCAAGACTCAGAATGAGGCCGCTGCAAGAAGAACTGCAACTCCAATGGACCCAGTCGCAAGGGTCCTTCGACGACTTAATAACTATCACACTAAAAATTCAGCAGGCGTTGAAGTGGTGGTCTCACACCAACCACCTCTCCCAAGGTCTTACTTTTCTAGCACCAATAACAGACTTTGTCATCACCACAGACGCCTCCTTGGAAGGCTGGGGAGGCCATTTGCAGGACATGCGCATTCAGGGCAGATGGTCCGATCTCCAGAAAGAAATGCACATAAACCTGCTAGAACTGAAGGTGATTCATCTCGCGCTCAAAGCTTTACTTCCATGCATCGCAGGGTCCTCAGTGTTAGTCAGAACGGACAACACAACAAGTATGTTTTACATCAACAAGCAGGGAGGAACAACGTCCGCCTCCGGGTGAAGCACCTGCCTGGGGTCAACAACGCCCTAGCGGACTCTCTCAGCAGGACGGACGACAACTGCCACGAGTGGGAACTCAACCAGAACATACTCGATGGCATCTTCCAACGATGGGGTCGGATGATCCTAGACTTGTTTGCCACCAACCTGAACGCCAAATGCCAGTTCTACGCCAGTCGATACCCACTCCCGGGGTCGTGGGGAAATGCTCTTTTGATGAGATGGTCCGGGATCTTTGCCTACGCTTTTCCCCCCCATCCCTCTGATTCCCAGGCTCCTCAGGAAAATTAAGTCCGAATGCTGCAGGATCATTCATATAGCCCCCAGATGGCCCAGACAGTACTGGTACACGGAGCTCCTACTCCGGTCCATGGCCAATCCAGTCCGCCTTCCTTGCAACCACAATCTTCTAACGAAGAATCGGGGTCTCATCCTTCATCCCAACCCAGCTTCACTACAATTGCATGCTTGGCTCCTGAGTACAGAGTTTTTCACGATATGAACATCGATAAGGAATGTAGACTAATATTATCTAGGGCATGAGCAGAGAGCACAAATAAGAGGTACAAACTCAAGTGGAAAAGATTTTGTGTTTTGTGCTCTCCGAACAACTTTCACCAGTTTCAAATTAACCCTGAACAAATTCTCTCTTAGCTGCTCTCTCTCTCCAAGGCTGGTCTTAGCCATGCATCAGTCAAGATTCACCTAGCAGCTATAGCCTCATATAGGCGATCGGCTGAGATGCCATCTATCGGCTCATCCAGAATTAAGCAGTTTATGAAAGGGCTTTTCCGCACTTTTCCCCCGGTGCGGTTACCTCCGCCAGAGTTGCACCTTGTTGTCTCAGCTCATGAAAGCTCCTTTCGAGCCCATTCACAGGGCGGAACTCAAGTACATCACGTGGAAAGTGGCAACCTTGTTCGCTCTCACTTCTACCAGGAGAGTCTGTGATATGCAAGCGTTCACTACTGAAGAACCCTTTTTAGTTTTTTCTGAGGACTTCGTTATGCTCAGAACCAACCCCAAATACATTCCCAAGGTGCCATCTTCATTCCGTCTCAATGAGCCCGTGATACTACGAACCTTTTTTCCAAATCCCACTACGATCGCAGAGAAAACTCTACACTCTTTGGACATCAAACGATGCCTCAAATTTCATCTTCAAAGTACCAAACAAATCAGAAAATCAGATCAACTCCTGGTATCTTATTCTCTTGGACGACAGGGAACAGGAGTAACCAAGGCCACTATAGCCCAGTGGATTTCCTCGACAATCCAATTCTGTCACACCAAGGCAGGAAGACCGCTGACTAGGCGCCAGAGAGCCCACTCCACGAGAACAGTCTCCACATCGGCTGCTTTGTTTCAGGGTATTGCCCTTGATAAGATATGTCAAGCTGCGACATGGAAAACTACGCACTCCTTTACGCAGCACTATTGTTTGGAGTCATCACAGAGAACAGACTCTCTAGTAGGACAAGCTGTTCTACGCCATCTCTTTCATTAAGGTGAGACCTTTCCTTAGTTATATAGAAATGGTTTGATATGCAGATAACCGTGATTTCCATATATATATATATATATATGTATATATATATATATATATAAATTTAATATGCTTCTATATAAGTGTATGTATATATCTGCATTTATAACACGAATGTTCAGTATATGTGTACATGTACTTAAAAGTATCTATATTCCTCTGAAGCTCATGATGCAAAATGTATGAGTTAACAATTTTATATTGGAAATAAAGGATTTTCATGCTCGCACCCTCCATCCACGGTGGGTATAATGTTTATCTACAGTACTGCTGACTATTCAGATTCAAGCATGTGAATTAATGAAAGATCCAATACTGGATAAGAAAACAAGTTACTTACCTGTAACTACAGTTATCCAGTATTGGCATCTTTCATAAATTCACATGCGACCCACCCTTCTCCCCTTTGATGCTCGCATTTCCTCTCAGGTTATAATCTTTCACTCTCGTGCTGGAAAATCTGAGAGAAGGAGCTTCTCTGGAGAGTGTTCTAGAGGGTGCTGGTGCCTGATTGGTCAGCAGGCAGGTTTTGGGTCCTTTTCTCAATGCTATATGAGCATTTACTGTTTCCATTATAGCATATGGTAAAAAACTTTTATTTGTTAATTATTGCTATTTTATGTCCCACTTCGGGGATGATTCAAGAATGTGAATTTATGAAAGATACCAATACTGGATAACTGTAGTTACAGGTAAGTAACTTGTTTTCTTATGTGGAACTGTATCAATCCCTTTTGCAACTTCCAGGTAAAATTATTATTGGTGGGGATTTTAACTTTCTTCAGGATCCATTCATGGATACCACTGTTGAGGGTAAAAAACAACACAAACCTAGAGTCGCTAAAATCTTTAAAGACTATGTCAAAGTGTTGATGCTCTGTGATCCTTGGAGAATAAATGCCCCGAATGAGAGAGAGTATACGTGCATCTCAAGCCGGTTTAAAAGCACCTCGCGAATCAATTTCTTTCTGATATCCAAAACAATGCACTTTAAGAGCCAGTCGGTGAGGCTTTCTGATTTATCCGACCATGCCACTCTGTTGCTGGAAGTGTCCCTTTTTTCAGAACACTGTCCCAACCTAGAAGGTGGGTGTTCAACCAGCAACTCCTCCAAAAGGCAGGTTGTGTACAGGCCACTAGAGTCGAAATAAGTGAATTCTTCAAATGTAATCAGGGGTCTTCAACTCCAGCTATGGTTTGGGGTGTGTTTGAGGCCTTTTTTAGGGGCTTGGTAATCGCTAAGGGGGCAGCAGATAAATCTTATCAGAGATGACCAGCTAGGGTACTGGAAAGAGCGGTGCAAAGGAGGAGTTTAGCTATCTATCTTCATGCCCCTACCGAAAACAATAGAAAATCTTTCTAACTAGCTAAACGGGCACTGTCCAATAGTCTTTTTAAGAACGTTGACATAGGATATCAGACTTACAGACACACGGTATAGGAAGAGAGTAATTTTACAGGCAGATTTTTGGCCTGGCAAGCTCGAGACCAAATTGCTAGCAATATGATGCATGCATTGAGGTGCCTTGTCTCCGGGGTAAGACATACTGACCCCAGAGTTGTGGATAAAATCATGCTAGAACATGTTATAGACAAATCCATAGCCAAACCCAGGATATTGACCTTAAGACCATTAGGGATTTCTTGGCGAAATTGGATATTCCTACTCTTACGGAAGAATACAGTGATGCTCTAATGCAGCCATTCACGAAGTCAGAACTCCTTGAGGTTGTCAAGAACCTCCCCATGGGGAAGGCTTGCGGACCAGATGGCTTCATGGCTGAATTTTATAAAATTTGTATCAATATATTTACAGTCACTTTTTTTATGTCTTTAATTGATGGCTTGCTCAAAGGTGAGCTGATCCCCAATTCTTGGTATTCAGGGAATGTGGTTAGCTTTCCCAAAAAGAATAAGGACCGGTGAGACCCTAGTGCATATCGTCCAATTTCTTTGCTAAATACGTCCAATAAAATTATCACGAAACCTTTGGCCAATAGGCTCAACAGGGTTGTCACTAAACTAATGCACCCCAATCGGAACGGGTTTATTGCCGGTCGACAACTTGCAACTAATATTCACTATTTAGCCGAGCCTCTCGATTATTTTGCTTCTAATAACATTTCTGCCATCTTTCTTCTATTAGATGCGGAAAAAGATTTTGATCTGGTTGTATGGCACACACTGTTTGAAATGTTGTCTAGATACAAGGTGCCCTCCCAGGTTTCTGCATTAATTCAAAGGCTGTATCAAAGCTCCGAAGCCAATATCATAATCCTGCTTGTATTAGTTAACGTCAAGTTCGACGCAGGACCCGTCAAGGGTGCCCCCTATTCTCTTTGCTTTCTTCATTAAACCCTTAGAGATTAAAATCAGACAGAATGATCAGATTAATTCCCCGCTGAAGTCAAGGGGGAAGATTACACTCTACGCTGATGATCTTATTGTGTTTTTAGATGAAGAGCGGTCTTCCCAGGAGGAGACTCTTAAGGTGTTCGCCAAATTTGAGCAAATTGGTGGCTACAAGATTAACATGAGTAAGACCGATATTATTCTTTGTGGACCTTCTTCTACTAGACTGCTCCCCGAATTAAAGCACTGTGTGTCTACTAGGCCAAAGAGATACATTGGGATTAATTATTCATCCGAAATAGGAGATCTGTATGATCTCAATTATGTTCCTATGCTCCTGAAAGCCCAGGCCCTGCTTGCATGCTGGGGGTCTCTCTCCCCCCCCCCCCTCTATACTTGGCCGAATTGCGTTGATTAAAATGTCTATACTACCATTATTTAACTTTCTGTTCTCGGCTATTCCTTGCGTATTAGCATCTCTATTTTTAAGAAATTGGTCTATGTTTGGCCCATTTATCTGGCAAAATTAGAAGATGCGGGCTGCATTAAGTACATTATATACTGATAGAGAAAAGGGGGGCTTAGCACTACCAAACTTCAAAGATTATTATTATTATTTTTTTTTGCACATTACTTGACCAATTTCAAAGCTAACCAACCTATGGGCTGCCTATTTACTAAAGATTTTTGTGAATTAATCTGCAGGGAGCATGATATTTGGAATCCTGCACTGTTGGTGAAATCTCCAAGAAAAGTTTGGTACAAGATTCTTAAATGGCTCTTTAGAAGAAAATCCGATTTTTTTTTTTTTTTTTTTAGAAGATATTCAGTCCCATATTTGCACTTTCTTACTCCTCTCACACAGTTTACGCTGCGTTCTGGTTCTCAACTCGGTTTAAAGATAGCGAGGAGATGGAATTACGCAGGATTTAGTAAAATTGGTAGACCCTGTCAAATGTTCAGATGGCCGTCCAAAATGATTTTTTCTTGGTGGGATCCTATAGTATTATGCTCCATAGTTTGAGGCACCTGGATATTGTTTTCATCATTAATACACAGGCATTAGTTGCCGAACTAGTAGACCCTCCTGTGGTAAGACGAGCTGGTGCATGGAGAAGGTTACTCCTAGAGCGGGCTAAGACTGATCTCTGGGCAAAGGCGACAAGAAAATGGGATCGCCAAGAGGGCCTCGACATGTCAAGGAAGTGCCGGGAGAAGAACAGTCATTTAAATTTTAAAGTACTCAGAGGTGCGAATTGGCACCGCATTATATTGTTTAGTAAATGGTGGTTATATCGCACCCTGCAAGCCTTATCCCGGATGGTGCCCAGTTGCCCTGATCTCTGTTTTCGTTGTAAGGCAGCAGGGGTGGCTAGTTAGATACACGTGATTGCCACATGTCGACTGGGATACTGGGATGGAGTATTTATGTAAGATATTATCAACTATTGCTCAGATATCTATAATTCCCAGTATCTGGCTGGTGGGCTTGGGCTACGACCCCAGGGCAGGGCATCCACCCAGGTGGGAAGAACTAGTTTTTATTGCCACTATGATTGCTAGATCTCTCCTGTTATGAAACTGGTGCTCTGATCTAACTCCCTCCCCTCAAGAATGGCTGAGTAAAATGGTACAGGTCAGAAATCAGGAAATGACATATGCCAGGAGAGTAGGCGGTGGTAAAAAGTTTTCTTGGGTTTGGGGCGAACTCTTTCAAGACAATTATGCGTAATTATTTTCTGGTTTAGTTACAGAATGAATCTGGGTTGCTATATCGCCGGATTGTATTCGTCTGGAGTTATCCTATTGGAAATTATTGGGGAGGATGTTTAAGATAAAGTATGGAATTGTAATGTTTTTTTTAATTTTGTTGGATCTTGATAAAAAATTAATAAAAATAAATAACTAAAAAAAAGAATTAACAAATGGGGTCACTCATGGCAGGCAGTCTGAAGAAAAAGGAATATAGAAGAAAGCCATACAAATTCTTTGACAGACGCCTTTACCCCCAGAGGGTTCAAACCCTTTAATGGCTGAAGCAACATCTGGACCTAAAGCATGTCAGAAATAGTCTTCCAAAGGCAGAAGTGGCCACCATCCATCTGTTGCCCTTTTGGAAGTGACTCTTTCCTCTTCTCCATTAGTCACTCCGGTGTGGGGAAGCATCACAAACCATCTGAAAGAGTAGCAGAAGATAACTTGAGACAAATGGGTGCAAAATATTCTGCAAAATGGATACCTTATTGAGGCTCAGGTCTCCTGGCTACATTCCACTCGGCATCTTTGACAACAGCTCTGAAAGTAAGTAAGTAGTTAGCTGGAAAAACAGCAGATAAAGTTGGGGGAGGGGGATCACCACCAAAAGGGGATGGGATTTATTTCCATTACTTTTTGGTAGGAAAAACAGGACCCAAGTAGGAGTTAAACCCATTATCTCTCTCATAAACAACAGTGCATGATTAAAGAAAGAAAAATTGAGGATGCTGTCTTTGCTCATATTTTCCCATCTGTTAAACCAGGAGGACTGCATGTATGCCGTAGACCTTCGGGTTGCTTACTTAGACATCCCAATAGCAAAGAAACACCTGAAGTCCTGAGGTTCCTAAAGTGGAACTGTGTCATTTCCACTTGAAAGTCCTTCCATTCAGGCTGAAAGCAGCACCAACAATCTTTTCCAAATTTTCGGCTGCGTATCTTTGGAAACATAAGTATTTTGTCTTTCCTTTTCTTCTTCCCTGATCTAGACAATTGGCACTACACTTAACTAGAAAATTGGCTGATAAAAGCCTCCGTCACAATTTCTTTTAACTCATTATGGTGCCAGTCAGTTTGATGCCTGGGTGTGCCTACCAACTTCAAGAAATCAACTGCAGCTCTCCTCCAGGGAATCTTAGTTATTAGGCAGAAGCACATAACTGTGCTGAAGACAGTCTGGATCCTGTCGCACTCACTACAAAGCATATGAAAATAAATGTGTACATGCTCTTTTATTCTATAAAACAATTTTTTTTGTTTTTGTTTTTTGTTTTTAGAATAGTCTGTTAAAGGCTCTTTTGGCTAAATGAAACACTAATTTGAATAACCTAGTGATTAGAAAAGTTTCACAAACCTTTTTTACAGAAAGGTTGGAAGTAAATGAAATGGGGACAATCGAACTTAATGGCCAACCATCTAGGGGCAATTGGGGGGCACTCGTTCCTTTGGATAAGAAACCGTCACCTATCCATCTTTAAGTGCTGCATTCTGCTATGTGTTCCTTATCGAAGGGGCTTCATGAGATCTTCTTTTCTAGGATGAATGCCCTCTTTCTGGTTCCATATGCCACTCTCCACATGAAGCCCCTTTAGCAGTGCTTGAGGGGGCCAATACTGTGAACTGTTGGGCTGCTGGGAAGACTGACTCCCTTTATCCCAGTGAGCAATTCAATCACTACCCTGGTGGTGTGGAACACAGAATCTGTTGAAAGGTGTTTCTTTTCGTTGGGAAATTACAAGGCGCTCATAATTACAGATGCCTTTCTTCTGAAGTAGAGTGCTCAGATGGATCATTTTCAACCAACCAGGTCAGTGTAAGAGGTGTCTAAACACATTCCTCCATTTGTATTGAGCAGTCTGTCTATCTCAAGTCTTTTCTTCCATCTTCACAAGTTTGGAGCACAGTTCCCGCATCCCACTTTTCTGTCTTTTAACCTTGCAGCCTAGCTCCTGAACTCTTACAATATATTTGTCACAAGAATGGATGGGCGTACTGAACAAAGTGAAGAATCCTTCCGCCAGAACATAAATGCTTTCAAATAGAAGAGGTTTTGCATTGACTTTATAAGAAGAGCCTGGTAGGCCCATATCTTTCCACTCTGCAAGATCTCTTATATATTTTTCTGATATTAAAGGTATACCTTGCAGCCGTTACTGCCTACAGACATTCATCTTCAGAATATCAATGCTGAAAGACCTCTTGGAGGGTGTATAGAAGGGATTTCTTCATTTGTTCGCCTTCTCCACCTTGAGAATTTAAAATTGTCCTATCTAAACTCAAGGCCTTCTCATTTGAACCTCTACATATGGCATCTTTACAAAAAAAGTAAGTAGCTATGACCAGTTGTAGAGTTAGCAAGATTCAGCACCTAATGTTATTAACTCTGCTCTTTGAGTTATCATCACAGTTTCCTACCCAAACTGGTGTCTGATTTCCATGTTAATCATATTTCTCTGCCAACTTTGTTTCTGAAGCCAGACTCTACAGAAGAGATATCCCTCCACATTCTAGATGTAAAGAGAATGTTAGAATTCTGTTTGGACACAACTAAATTTATTAGACAAAACAAGCAGTTTCTGTGAATTATGGTCCGGTTGGAACAGATTTAATCAGTTTTAAACAATCTGTTTACATGTGGATAGTGTCTTGTATCTTGCTATGTTATCAGTTGGAATACAACACAATTTCTAGCAGGCTTAAATCTTGTTCTACGATGAATAAAGCTAATAAGAAAGCTCTTTAGATAAACCTCCCTATTTCAGAAATGTGTAAAGCCTCCATTTGGAAGTATGCCCATACATTTACCAGGCATTATGTCCTGATTTGTTTTTCCAGGCCTGATGCCCAAGTAAGACATGCATTAAAGACACATTTTAGGTTAATTTTGCTTTTTATGTGGGCTGTTTTTGCTTTTCTATTCTGTGTTTAGGACTATTGATGAGGATCCTTTGGACATGAAGGAAAAGTTACTGACCTGTAATCTCAGTTCTCTTCCAGGGACATCCTTTTCAAAGACATAAGCATCCCTGTAAACTCTCTGAAATAATGAACTGAAAGCGTTTTTTTCCTCCTCAGCATTTTATTTTTATAAACAAGTTTTTGTTTAGTTAATTGAGAATAATATTGTTGGCACAGACCATTCTCAGGGTGATTATTACATAATACTCAGACCTGTATAGTACACACATTAATAACAAAAAGCAAGCAATACCAAGTTATACATTCTTCCCAGATCAAGCGAGGAATATTTAAGGAATCTGGCCCACCTATTTCCCCCACCTCGTTCATGTTTACGGGGGCACCCCTGGGCTTCGTAAACCGGTTGTTCTTACCTCGCACACCGGTCTACTCCCTGGTGCCATTTTGAGAGCTCAGGGGGCGCAGGAGAATTCCAGTTAGTTGCAGGGTCCCTTTTAGCCATTACCAGGGCAGTACCCAGGAAGGTATGGTCAGCTCTGGTGTTTCCCACTCCCTCAAGCACACCTAGATCCCTAAAGGAGACAGTGGGACCTCATGACCTAAGATCTCAGTAAGTTTAGTCTTTATAATACGTTTGTATTAGTCGCAAGCAAGAAGACATGGTAATTAGTCTAAGGGCCATCAGGGCGTCCTACCAATCATCTTCCTCTATTGGACCAGACCCCTGTTCACATTTGGTCCCAATAACGGTCAGGACTCCTGAAGTGTTGATAACCAAAGACCGATATATTTGGGATACTCCACCCTCCTTCAATGGTCCCAGCAGAAGTTTGGTGTATCCCGGCAGTGAGTCTACATGTGTGAGATGTTTATGGAGGGCATGACGGAGTGTGCGAAAGTTGGTAGTCTGCACGGAGATTCTGAAAGGACTGCATATGGGAACCATTCCACAAATCCCCTTGGTGGGATTTACCCAGTAAATCCCATTTGACAAATCCCTGTACGTTTGCTGGTTCATGTTACCCTGTGCCCGCCAGAGTGGTGTAAGGTGTGGGCCCAGTTTGTGTGTGTGTCTTAAGGCCGCTCTCCAGGCAAGAAAGGCCATCCTTGTTATTGGGACCATATTATTGGGTAGGGGTTGATACCTTGGGTGCCAAACTCTCCAGACGTCACAGAGCCCCTGGGAGGTGAGCCTATTGGAAAGACATTGAGCCATGGTGTTTGAGATGTGGGTGGTGGGCCGAAAGTATCTAAGTCAGGGTTAGGGACTACGTTAAAGTCACCCCTTATTAGTGTGGTTCCTTGCTGGAGGCCTAGGAGAACTTTAGAAAGGTTACTCAGGTGGGAGCAAAGAGTTGCTGGAGGAGCATAGATGCTCAGAAAGTTGATAGTGCGTCCTTCGTGTGTACCCGTGATGACCAAGTACATATTCTCTGTCCTTCACAACTCAATCCTCCATCAAAGGATAGGAGTGATGTAGTAGGATGCCTGCCACTCTGGAGCCTTTGGTAAAGCCCACACTGTAAATGGTAGCATACCCTCTATGTGCCAAGAAGGAACAGTTGTCGCCCAAGAGGTGGGTCTCCTGGAGAAACAGGACATCAGATTGATGTAGTTGAGCAAATGTTAGTACTGCTGTATGCTTTATCATGTCCAGGATTAACACTCCAGGTTAGGATCTTGGTATCGGTAGTCATGAGAGCCAGTAAAGCTATTTAACCAGGTCAGACTGGAGACCCTCCATATCTCGAAGAAGGCTCTCCACCCTTGCTAGCGGCATTGAGTCTGGAATTGCTTCTGCTTATCATGTGGGCCCTGCCGGGACTCCATACCAGTACCTAAAATGAAAGGTTTGTTAGAACAAAAACATATGTCAACATTAAAACACCCATTCCCTAAAATCACCCAACCCTCTACTCCTAGCGTTTCAAAGAAGAGGGATTTGTTGCCATAAATTACACAAAGCCTAGCTGGGAACAGGAGATGATATTCTACCCCCCACTGCTCTGAGTTTTTGTTTCACCTCATGAGTAGGGGCGGCGGAGATGTTGGACCTCTCAGGTGTAATCCAGAAAGAGGAGGACCTTGATGCTGCCACAGCAGAGATTGGTGTGTCGAGGCTTCCTGGAGGACAGCGTCTCCGTCTCGAAAGTTAAGAAAGCGGGCTATTACTGGCCTCGAAGAGGAGCCTGGTGGTGGTTGGGGGTCAGGGCCTGGTCTTGTTCCAATACAAACCAGTCCAAAAGGCTGGAGGATGGCACTCAAGTCTTGATCCGTTGCTCAAGGAAGTCCACCATCGATTGTGGTTGTTCAGCTTCAGGGATGCTAATTATGCGTATATTGTTACACCAGGAGCGTTTTTCAGTGTTCTCCGCTTAACGGTGCAGTTTGGAGGTATGCACGAGAGGAATCGAGACCTGCGTTTTAAGTGATTTCATTTCATCTTCCACCATGGACAGCTGCGTTTCAACTTCAGATATCTGCGCTGTGGCATTGCAGAAGTCTTGGTGCAGCAGTGGCACATTCAATCGGACCTCAATGATTTTGTTCACCACCACTGCTTGGAAAGTTTGTATTGATTGAAGAATTGTGGCAAGATCACTCATTAGGGCCACCACTTTATTTGCTTTGGTCTCTCCTTGGTGTCCCGTGGCACTGCTATTGGTAAATTGAGCCATGCAGTTTTGAGCAGAGGAAGATCTGGAAGCCCCATCTTGCCCCATGGTCAGAGGTATGGTATGTACGGTCCCGGTAATCTCAGGAGTTCATTGTTTGCCCTTAAGTGCAGCTACAGAGATAGCTGATTCAGGTCTTAAGAGTCGTGTTGGGTCAGTCTCTATGGATCCAGTGAGGTGGGTGACCTACTCCTGGGCCCGAGGAGTCTCCCTTGTGTACATCATCATCAAAGTAAGCGTCTTCCTAATGTCAGATAAAAAATAAGGGGCAGCAAGAAGGGATTGGCAGATAGGACCAAGGGTATCTCCCAACCTGGACCCCAGGTGCATACATCCACTTGATCTTGGCCGGTCAATAGCAACGGCACATGCCGCAAGATCGGAGTGAAGGTACAAGTTAGCATCCCTTACCTGCCAGACTCCTTGTTAATCATGTTTCAGTAGGGTAAATGTTAATGTCTCACAGGCTTGCCGTGGCATTGATACCTTGGCCTTCTGCGCTCCACGGCATAGTTCTATCAAAATGGGAGGGAAGGCACACAGTCCTTCATTTCATTTAGAGCCTGTGTAGTGCGCAGGTCCAGGTGAAGATCCCCCACAGAAGGCCCCTCTCCTCTCACAGGGATCACAGCTGGTAGCTCTTTTCTATGGCCAGTTCTTATCAGGTTCCACCTAGTGGTGGTGTTCTGTTTCAGGGTGCCAGGATTAGGGCAGTGGTGGTTAGGAAGCCTGTTATGAACCCACAATTCTATTTGAGCCGGTGGCCTCGATTGCCACAGCGTCCCTGGTTATCGCACTGTTCGGCAGCGAACTAGGGTGATTCTTGATGCAGGTCCCCAGCCGCTGGTCCAGGACAGCTCCAGTGAAGAGTGATGACTGAGGGTTCCGGGCACTTTTAGAGTGCGACCGCCATCTTGATACTCAAGCTATGCCCTCCTCAGGATTTTTTATTCTCATAGAAATGAACTTACCCACCTTTTACCTGTGTGGCATGGTGATACAGTAAAAGAAGGCGTTTCCTTGAAGGGGGTGTGTGTTTTTTTTTTTGTTTTGTTTTTTTTTCTTCTTTTTTTTCTTTCTTCCAGTCGGTCTGTTTCCTCTCTTTTCCTTTTCAATAAAGATTTATGGAAGGTTGAAGTCCCTTTTTTTAGGTCGAGCGTTAGCGTTCGGCATGCTGTATACTTTTAAGTATGCTACACTGTGAGTTCCAGCGTTTTCATTTGTTAGTTGCAGTGTCCTTCAAAAATCCTTGCTTGCTAGTGGTCAGTTCTGCCTCTGTCGTGCCTTTTTTAAGTACTGTGTAATTACACTATGCCCTGCTTATCTCTTCTGTAAGGGACTTTTTTTGTTTTTTTTAGCATTTGCCTGTTTCACTTCAACACTGTGGGTGCTTGTTCAGTCCCTCCTCCCTACCAGCTCCCTTTGCAAACATAATAAAAACAGAGGGGGGGCTTTTCCAGGGCCAGCTTGCTCTCCCCTCACTGTTTTTTTATGTTGTGTAAACATGATTCAGTTTCTCGTGCATATTTTTAAAAGGTCACAGTAAAACACGACCCATGTGTTCATGTGACTTGAGCTGTAAAGCTTATTGTTTTCACCCATGTGTGCGCTGATTGGTAAAACACGATCCATGTGTTTATGCAAGAGCTGATGGAACTGGCAGAAAATGTGCTCTCATTTTGAGTGGCTGTAGTCTACTTGCAGCATTAACTCCTGTGCTTACTTTGAGCGGGTGGTTGCCGATCGGGAATACTAGCGCTTTTTTTTTTTTTTTTTTTTTGAGGCCTGCCACTTATTTCTCTCCACATCAGACATTTCAAGAGGACAACAGAGGGAAAAACAAACAAGCATTTTCAATGCAACGGGGCTTGCATTTGCTAGAGTTAGACCTATTAGTGTTGTAAACTCCTAACTGTACTTTTCTTGCCACACAAATGAAAAGTAAAATAAACGCAGCGCGATCGCGCAGAGGTTTACATAGCGCGATCGTGCTGCGTTTGTTTTTTATTTGTGTTGCAAGAAAAGTCTGGTTAGGAGTTTACAAAGCTAATAGCTCTAACTCGAGCAAATGCGAGACCAGTTGCATTCAAAATGCTTGTCTTAAATTAGTGACTGTATAGATAGGTGGCTTCTTTTGTAAAAATGAAAATAAAAGAATGTTGTCTAATTTAGCTTTCTATTTGACTGGAAGTTTGTTCATAATTCAAAGGGTACGTTTCTTCTGGAAACTTTGTATTCATATATGTATCTATTTTTAAAGTGGTCCAGGATCCTATACGTGGGCAGGACAATTTAGAGTTTATGATTTAGATGTCGATTCCGCTGCAGGAGAACTAGGATTATATGTAAATAACTTGGTTAATAAACTGAACTAAGGTTCTTTTCCAGATTGCACGAGGTAGGACTAAGTGCCGAGCCTTGAAACAACCTTCCATAGACTGGTTGGAGATCACACCTGAAAGATTATAGCGCTATAACGTGTTCTTTGTAAAAATAAATAAATAAAGTAAAATTTTAAAAATGCTTTCCATTGTAGAGCACAAGCCTCATCCCAGCCCCTGGAAGCTTTCCATGAGGTACGAATTACAGATAGTGTCAAAAGGAATGACCTGAGGGATGTTGAAGGACCAGGTTTAGCGTATCCTTCTGAATTCATTGTAAGATGTGTATTATCCAAGGCAGTCATCACAACAGTCTGTACCATGCCCCCTTTGAAAACTGTCTTGGCAGGGATGTAATTTGGAGTGCTTCCGAAGATTTTCAGAGAGCTGAATATTTACTGTTGTTTTATGATCTGGCTGTGAGTGGAAGAAATTGGAAGAAAGTAACCAGGCTTGCAGTTAAAGAAAATGGCTTCATTAGCATTTGATTTATTATTGGCAAAAAATTGCCTTTATCCAGTATTGAGATACTGAAGATGTTGAAAGCAAGACTGTAGATGGCCTATGTCAGAGCTATGCTGTATTACAGGATCCATCTCAGTATGGATCTTGTGATGTCGAGGATGTTGGGTATGCACAAAATCAGTAGATGGAGACTGACAATTATCTAAAGAAGATATGAACTCTTTGGTGAGTGTAGAACTCTCAAAAGTATAGTATCTTTTTTTTTTTAATACAAGAATTATAATGGATCGGTGCAGAGTTCTTTAAGGGTATGGATCCATGCTCAATTACATTCATGAGAGGATATATCAGCAATAGTTTTGCAAGATGCTCTTGATATAATGAGAATAAAAAGATCTAAAGTTTTTTTCATTGCTGTTTTTTTTGTTTGTCATTTTGAGATATGTAAATTTGTGGAAATACCAGGAAGTTTTGGGCTGTGATCTAAAATGCTTAATCTTCGATCTCGAAGCAGTTTTTTCAGGGTAAAAGAAACCCACTCTGAAAGTAAAATGTGCCTGGGAGAAGGGTAAGTTGAGAGCAATGCTGGAGACACCAAATTAGCCTGAGGAATTTGCACCCAACGTCTTGTAAAAAGGAGGTTGAGGATTAGAAAGTGTGTTATTAAATAGGAAGGTAAAAAATAATTAACTAGTGGTTAGTCAGGGCAGGCTGGTTATCAGTATTTTATGGTCCTAGCTCAGGGATGCAAATCTGATCATGAATACAGCCAGCTCAATAGGACAGGCTGTACTAGAAGTTAAAAGTAGTGCATGGCTGTAGGAAGTAGGATGATTCAAGTTGATTGGAGGTATCCACTCAAAAATTCAATCTTATCACACGATAAAGTCAAAGGTTTTCAAGTCATGAGGGCTGAAACTGCATTAGAGCTGAATCATAATTGGAAGAGGAACCAGGTGTAGGTGAAGTGCAAAGCAAAAATAATAGTGCTGGAGTGAGCTTTATTTCTTTTAAAAGAAACTGTGCAAACTCCAAGACTGAGTTGCAGGAGAAGTTATCTATATGTGTGACCCACGTATTATAGCAATATCTATCCAGCATCTTGAGGTGACCTCAGCACCTGCTTGATATTGAGGCAGTTTATGTTGAGAAGAATGTTAAACCGACTTTAGATGTCCAGTATTTTGAGTATTCTAGATCTATGTCGAGGTACTGTTCTAAATTGTGAGCAGGTTCAGCATTAAGGAGCTACTAGGCCTCAAGCTTTTCACTCTCGTTGGCTAGAGCTGTCACCGCATCTTTCCAATTTGGGAGACATATACTGCTCTATTACACTTCACCAGTAGTCCAGCCTCATGCAGATAACAAGTTTCTTGCTAGATATACCTAGGCTGATTTATGACCCCATTTGATGTACTTGGATTGCAGTAAATATACGTGTGACTGCTGTGATGGATTTTCCATAATACTTACAATGAATTACAAATGTTTTATAAACCTGCATCTACGCTTTGTGGGAAGCGTTCTTCAGTCAGAGTGATGTTACCTGAGGAAAGCAGGCAACCTTCCTGAATCTAGTTCAGGATGATATTGATCTCTAAACAAGCAGTGCAGATTGAATGGGGCTCTACTGTTGTGTAAGATTCATGAGTTCCATTATGGTCATGAAAGCATGCATGCACTAGCTAGACTTTCAGATGATGTGCAAGCACAGTCAAGACATCACATTGACCCGTGGCGTCTTACATATGGTGGTCGTTGCATGTGTTCCATTGAAGCCAAGCCACACTTGTCATCTTGCTACCGCACCTTACACTAGGGATGCATGATAGCTCTGATTAACTGGGTAAGTATTACTGCAGAATGATGGGGAAATTGCCTTCTAGGTCCTATCGTGGCACAAGGTGACAATTGTAATTGTAATACAAAGCTTGTTTGGACTTTCTGTTGCCTCCCGCTGGCTAGTGCCAGTCTCCTGCCTGCTCTGACTTCTTTTGAACCTTTGTTGCTTTGCCATGCAGAGCGGCTGACCCTTCACAGCTGCTCCACTTAGTCTGGTGCTGCTGTTGTCCACCAGACTTCTAGCCGCCTCGCAGAATATAAAAGAACTGAAGGGATTGAGGATATAGATAAATTCAGTTTCCTGGTGAATGATCCAGTGGTTTCTGCAACTGGGGCTCTCCACATCCTTCCATGCCGTGAGCCACAGTGCACATGCCTTTACAAGGGTTAATATTTTTTTTTATTCTGCATGAGTGACCTTTTATCTTCATTGTGTGACCTTTCCATACCTTTTGTGTGAAACACTTAGTAACATTTACTTATTATTGATCATTAACAGAATAGTTGCCTCTAGGAATGCAGACAGTTACCACTAACAGAAGAAACTGTGAATCAGAAGCATAGCATTGGCCACAAGAATACCTGTAAATGCCCTAGCAGGAAAAATTGCATAGAAGGAAGTGCCTGGACAATAGTCAAGCTTGATACAACTTCCATCTGTTCAAGAACTCCATTACCAGCACTCTGTCTGGGTTGCAGCACTCTTTCCCTAATTAATGCTCAGCATCACCTTGAGTTGTATAGAGCTCTTCCAGAGGGTCGGTGCTGAGCACTGGTAAAGCAAACAAGCTTTGGCAAAGCCTAAAGGTTTTGTTTTCGTGTGCTAGTGCTTGGAGATGCCTTGCTGGTAGTGGTCTCAGCCCCCTAGTCACTCCTCCTCTTTCTGCTTTTCAAAACAAAAACGGGTTGGGAGGGCTTTAGGGCACTTAAAACTAAAACAAAAAAAAACCTGAAAATATAAATGAAAAAATAAATAAAAGCATTGGCAAAGCCAAAAGATAAGTTAAACGATATACATACACAGGCAGTGGTAGCATTTCTGGGCTCAACAAAAGGGAGGAAAGCACCATACAAATGTCACAATTTCATACAATGTAATCAGGAAACCAGATGTAGACCCTGGTTAGTCCCATAATTAATGAGACTTTATACAGAATGTAAAACATACATTTTAAGGTCTCCTTTGGACTTCAGGAAGTCTTTTTCCATCCTCCATCAGTTATGCTAGCTCCAGAAGTTACATCTTAAAACAGTTTATGGGCAGATGGACAGGGTGGTTAACAATGGCAGCCACCAGTCTTCGGACAGATTGCATGGAATGCAGCCATGGAGGGATTTGTGGATAACTCATGACATTCAGTTCATACACTTATGCCTTTGGTCTGCCACAGATTAAACGTTCTGATGGGCAGCATGAGGGTTGCTCTTTCGGGATTTCTTGCACTTAAATCTGTTATACAGGCATTGTAGCCTTTAGGACGGTGGTTTTATTTTGCAAAGTTAAGCCACTTTTACCCACTTTTGCAGATTAACCCCTTCACTGCCAGGCCTTTTCTCCCTCAGGTGTCAGGCCTTAGTTTGGCAATTTGGGGCAGTTCGCTCTTAGACCCTCATAACTTTTTGTCCACATAAGCCACCCACGCCAAATTTGCGTTTTTTTTTCCCCAACATCCTAGGAATTCTAGAGCTACCCAGAGTTTGTGGGTCCCTTGGAGAGACCAAGAAATTAGCCTAAATGTAGTGAAAATTTCGTGTTTTTTATTTATTTATTTTAAAAGGGGGGGAAGGGCTGTGGAAAAAGGATTGTGTTTATTTTCCCCCTGAAAATGGCATCAACCACAAAGGGTTTGCGGAGCTAAAATCACCATCTTCCCAGCTTTCAGGAACAGGCAGACTTTAATCAGAAAACCACATTTCTCAACACAATTTTGGCATTTTACTGGGACATACCCAATTTTTACTATTTGTTTGTGCTTTTAGCCTTCCATTTAGTGACAGAAATGAGTGTGAAACTAATGCTGGATCCCGGACAGCTAAACATTTCTGACAAGTAGACAACATTCTGAATTCAGCAAGGGGTCATTTGTGTAGATCCTACAAGGTGTTCATACAGAAAATAACAGCTAAAATAAAAATAAAATTGAAATTGATGAGGAAAAAACTGCCATTTCTCTCCATGTTTTACTCTAACGTTTTCCTGCGATGTCAGATTTTCAAAAGCAATATACCATTACGTCTGCTGGACTCTTCTGGTTGCGGGGATATATAGGGCTTGTAGGTTCATCAAGAACCCTAGGTCCCCAGAGCCAATAAAGGAGCTGCACCTTGCAATGGGTTTTCATTGTATACCGGTTATACAGCAATTCATTTGGTAAAATAGAAAGAGTGAAAAATAAGTATCAAGGAAACCTTTGTATTTCCAAAATGGGAACAAGATAAAGTGTTGAGAAGCAGTGGTTATTTGCACATCTCTGAATTCCGGGTCCCCATACAAGCATGTGAATTACAGGGCATTTCTCAAATAGGCGTCTTTTTTTACACACAGTCTTACATTTGGAAGGAAAAAATGTAGAGAAAGACCAGGGGCAGTAACACTTGTTTTGCTATTCTGTGTTCCCCCAAGTCTCCCGATTAAAAATGGTACCTCACTTGCGTGGGTAGGCCTAATATTCGTGACCGGAAACTCAACATGGACGCATCACATTTTTACATTGAAATCTGACATGTTTTTTGGGAAGTGCCTAGCTGTGGATTTTGGCCTCTAGCTCAGCCAGCATCTAGGGAAACCTACCAAACCTGTGCATTTTTCAAAACTAGACATCTAGGGAAATCTAGGATGGGATGACTTGTGGGGCTCTCGCCAGATTGTTACCCTGAATTCTTTGTAAACCTCAAAATTTGGAGAAAAAAACACTTTTTCCTCACATTTCAGTGATAGAAAGGTGTGGAATGTGAGAGGAGCCACAAAGTTCCTTCCACCCAGCATTTTCCCAATTCTCCCAATAAAAACGGTACCTTACTTGTGTGGGTAGGCCTAGTGCTCGCAACAGGAAATGTCCCAAAACACAACGTGGACACATCACATTTTCCCAAAGAAAACAAACGTGTTTTTTGGAAAGTGCCTCTCCGTGGATGTTGACCTCTAGCTCAGGCGGTGCTTAGGGAAACCTAGCAAACCTATATATTTTTGAAAACTAGATACCGAGGGGAATTCAAAATGGGGTGACTTGTGGGACTCTCGCCAGCATATGTTGCCCAGAATCCTTTGCAAACCTCAAGATTTGGCCAAAAATACTTTTTCCTCACATTTCAGTGAAAGAAAGATCTGGAACCTGATAGGAGCCACAAATTTCCTTTCACCCAGTGTTCCCCCAGGTCTCCCGATTAAAAAATGGTACCTGACTTGTGTGGCTAGGCCTAGTGTCTGTGACAGGAAATGCCCCAAAGCACAACATGGACACGTCAAAATGATCTATTACAAAACTACATGTTTTTTGCAACAAAAAAAAGGGGGGAGGGTGGGTGGGGTGCTGCATTTTTGGTCCCACGTGTGGCGGTCATCTAGGGAAACCTACCAAATCCGGATTTTTTTTTTTAAAGTAGACACCCGGAGGAGTCCAGGAAGGTGTGGCTTGCATGGATCCCCAACATTTTCTTACCAATACTCCTCTGCAAACCTCGAATATAGCTAAAAAAAAAAAAAAAGTCACATTTCGCACACTTTTCTTTGTAGGATCACTGTGCCGGTAAACATTTCCTACCACCCAATGTTCCCCTCGGTCTGCCAATAAAAATTATACCTCACTTATGTGGGTGGACCAGGTCCCTGCAACAGGAAAATACCAAACACATGTTGAGATTGAGGGGATAGCACAGCGAGTTGATAAGCAAAATTTTTATATACATATTTAAGCTGACTCTGCTTTGGGGACCCACACATGTGAGGTATCATTTTACTTGGGAGGCTGAGGGAAACGCTGGGTGGTAGGAAATTGTGTCGTGGTGACCCTACAAAGAAAAGTAAGTAAAATGTATTTTTTTTTTTTTTAAATCAAATTTTGAGGTTTGCAGGGAGTTTGCGTAAGGAAATTTTGGGGATACACGCAAGTCACACCTCCCTGGACTCGACTAGGTGTCTAGTTTTAAAAAAAATGTCTGGGTTTGGTAGGTTTCCCTAGATGACTGCCTTACCCAGGACCAAAAACACATGTGCCCCTCCGTCTGCAAAAACAGGTAGTTTTGTAATAGATAATTCTGATGTGTCCATGTGCTTCTTTGATGTTCTAAACACTAAAATTGTGAAAAGAAATGCACTTAGGTCATGTTAAAAAGACCCCTCACCCACCAACCAAGTCAGTGGCATACTTCATCTGGTCCCCACCCGAGACACCTAGCAGGTCATGGGTGTGCTTCGGCGCCTAATTACAGCGGAGCAGGTGATTGAATTTTTACCACACATTCTGGTTGGATTTGGCACGAAGGTGAGTGATGGTTCAGCAGATCAAACTTTATTAACAAGAGATTTCACAAAAATGAAATGTACTGTTAATAACTGAAAGGCCAAAAACTGAACCAATGACTCGTAGCTCGTGAGCTGTAAAGCCGCGACAAGGCACCAACCGCTTTACAGTCCATTCACACACCTATCATACATGACATGCATGCTCAATACGATTCACGCTGCCAGCCGTAGGCCCAGCACATTACAGTACTCCTCAACAGACAGTGCCATTCAAGTGTCCTTCACTTTCATACGCCCACATGCCTAACACAGCAATCACACCAGCTGATGGGAGTGTGTGGACTCGCATTTGGCTAGCAATGTGTTCCAGTGCTTGACAGCAAGCCACTATTTATACCGCCAGCCAAGCGCCACTCCACGCACACCAACATCGCTTTTTTTTTTTTTTTTTTTTTTTTTTTTTTTAAACAAAGAAACCACTAACTAGAAATAAGTACAAAACTACAAACACAAAAGCTCTAACTATATACATGACAGTAATGCCAATTGTGAAATGGAACATTTGAAAATATAAAACAGGCAGTTTGCACTCATGGTATTTCCCAATATTTGTTTTGGAGTGTGGTAACTCCTGAAACATCCACCCACACGCAGCCCAGGCTTTGAAGGACAATCTGGGCTGTACATACGAGTCTCCTTCCCGATACCTCTTCGAGTACAGACTACATCTCTTAGCAGGGTAGTTTTTTTTTTTTTGTGGGCCGTGGGAGGAATGTGCTCAGCAAAGTGGTGATCTTTCAATCTAGTCACATCCTCCACCACTGCTTCTCTATGAACTCTGACCTGTTCCAGCACAACAAGGCTTGCTTTGAGAGGCTCATGAAATTTCGCAAATGTTATCCTTGACTCTGGAGAACTATTCTTGAACACAACAGAAGCATTAAAAGTAGCCAAATGGAACAGGTGAACCGCTAATTTCTTATACCAAACCTTATGAGCAGGACTGTAAGGTTCCAACCTCTGATCTACTTTATCACCACCACCCATGTGCTTATTGTAGTCCAAAATTCACACAGGTGTGCACACTTTGGCAACCTGACCCCAAACAATCACAGGGGAAGTAATTTCATCATGGATGGTAGTTAGCATGTAGTCATCCCTCCTATCTGAAAACTTCAGAGCTAGCACCTCATCATTCCGCAGGGCACTGCACTGTCCCCTCAAGTTTTTTTTTTTTTTACAGACAAGCTCCCTTTCCGGTTAGAACGGATTGTGCCACAAGCAACCGTGTCCACTGTGAACAATTCCTTGAACAACTGCACTCCAGTGTAGAAGTTATCTACGTACAAATAGTGACCTTTTGTTAAACAGTTGTCTACCAAATTCCCACACCATTTTCTCGCTAACTCCAGAAGAGAGCGGACAACCAGGGGAGTCCATACTGGAATCCCTACCAGTGTGGACCCGGAAATTATAAAACATATCCTGTACTACTTTCAGACAGCATATACAATTTAATTCCATACCATGCCCTCTTGCTAGGAATGTACTGCCAAAAAAAAAAAAACGACCCTTGAACATGACCAAAGACTCATCCACACTAATTTCTTTGCCTGGAACATAGACCTCTGTAAACTGATCTACAAAATGATCAAGGACAGGTCTAATCTTAAAAAGATGTTCAGAATCGGGGTGATCTCGTGGCCAGGCTAAAGCATTCCAAACAGAATACAGCACCCGAAGAAGAAGCACATACCGGTTAAGACTCATGGTTGCAGGAAATATAGTAGTTGCCATCAAGGGACTAGTAGACTAATATGAAGATACTGATGGCTTCCTTATCAGCTCCATCAAAAAAGTTAAACCCAAGAACTTCTTCAACTCTTCCAGATTTGTGGGAATCCACCGGCTAGCTCTACAGTGTGGCCTAAGTCTGGCTGTGTTGTCCCTCAAATACTGCTCTGCATACAGATTAGTCTCTTCCAAAAATACATTTGTCCATAAACAACTGAAAGAAATTGACAGTCAAAAAGTTTTCCGTTTTCACTGTACACCCCAGGAGACCAGTAAAGGCAGGCCACTCTGGCTGCTCCATATTTGGGGCAACCCAGCGGTCAGGTCTTCCAATGGGAAGCATTTCAGCTGCTGGCTGCTGTACTATTGACACATCAGTGTCCTCCTCTAAAATAGGCACTTCATCAGCACTGTGAGTGGCTTCATCAGATGATTCCTCTCTGACAGAAAATTCACTTTGAGAATCTTGAACACCCTCCTGCCTCAGATGCAGAGTCAGTCTCCTAATCATGGCCAGAAGACGACTCAAAAAGCACACAAACCACCTGCTGAGCGGTCATCCTACTGTTAGCTATGATCCTTCCTACAAAAGTAACTGGACAAATGCACCACCAACAACCAGCACTGTGTAAGATTAGTAATAAACAAAGTGTAGCTTTATCACTTTATTTATAAACTCAAAAACTATACCACTAAGTTGCCTGAAAAAGCTGGACTCACCAGCAACTACTCTGCACAGCCACAGCAATCACCATTGATATCCCATTAAAAAGAAAAGACACAAATACAATTGTGCACTAATTTGACAATTTCACACACAATCCTGCATTTAGTACACCACTTACAAAATGTCATTCATGTATGGCAACAGTAGTCATTTGGAGGAAATTGTTTTTTCTTACCTAAAACATGCAACTATGCAAACTGCTGGTCAACCACTGCCAAAAACCACAAGGAGTCACAGGAACAGAAGCAAAGCTTTGAACTAGATCAAAAAGGAGAAATAAAATATTAATCGCAAATGCAAGTACTTTGCTAGTCGACAAACACCCTGCCACCAAACATTTAGAAACTTCCCCTGGTGCCTTAGTGGCTTCTGCACCCCCTTGGGGGCAGATGGGCCTAAAACAAAAAAAAAGGCCGATGTGCCCCCAAGGGATGCAGAAATGGCCTACAGTGCTGTGCCCTCTTTTTTTGGGGGTGGGGGGGGGGAGGGGAGGAGAGGGGAGGATGACCCTTGCCCAAGGGGCCGCCCCCCCCCCCACCCACACAAAAAACACACACAAACACAATTGCTGGCTTTCAGTGGCTTCTGCCCCCCTTGGGCCAGGTCAAGGATGTAACGGTTATGTCCTTGGCTGCCAACAGGTTAATGGCCTGCTGTACATTTGCTTGTGACTTCTACAGCCTCCCAAAGTATATGGGAGGCTACTGAAGGTTGAAGGTTGAATTGGTTTCATGAGACAAACTCCAGATGCCTCACGTCTGTGTGTTTTTTTTGTTGTTGTTATTTTTTGCAGTAATATTGCAGAGGGACTGATTAGGCAAACCATTATTCATGCTTTTGCTTGTCTTTCTGGTAGGAGTATACAAAGCCAGGAAATCTGTAACTGCAAAGAAGCAGCATTAGTCTTATTGCTAAGTGCCGCTGGGCACTTACCAGCACACTTTATCGATTCCATTGCAGTGCATAGAAGAGTATTTGGCTGGGCAGGTGTAATTTCACACTGGGCCCATATATGTATGTGCTTTTGGGCCATTATGTCTAACATTGCATTAACAAGATTCCCCAGGCTGGTAATGGAGAGATCAGAACAGTAAAGATAGTGGACTCACTCTAGAAGTGGTATACTTGGGCCTTCACTGATAGTTCTGCTTCAAGATTCTTCTTTAATGCCTGTCTAATCCTTTTTGTAGGGTGGGAAGGTTCACAAGCATCGCAAAGACCGTATGCAGGACCTCATCGACATTGGATATGGGTATGATGAGACGGACCCCTTCATTGATAACTCTGAAGCTGTAAGTAAAAGTTTGGGGGCCTAGAGGTGTGGCTTGGGGTGAGAGTGAATGAATTCAGTTGTGAGTGATACTCCTCTGTTCTGCGTAATGAGGCAGAGTGGTAGGCCTTATGTGTAAAGGCTGTGTCCATAATAGAAGCATGTGCAACACTGTCATGTAGTTTCAACCTGTCTTATGTGGCCACTGTAGCAAAATGTAATGGTTGCCGTAATAAGAGTTTTCAGGGAAAATCTCACTGCCACTGTTTACATTAAGGAACTATTCTAGATTAATTTGTTGCAATTTCTCAGGTGGCATATGGTTAGCCACAGAAGTGTCCCTAGGGAGTTTCATTTTGATGTGAAATGCTACTAAAGCAAGTCATCTTGAAGTCTCTTCGGGTGAAAACCAGTTTTGCTGAATGTTCACTTGGGGAAACTTTTGTAGGAAGGGGGAGAAAAAACTTGGACAAATTTATTATATAGTCATGTGGGTCCTGTAGCAATCATGGATCCAGTATGAATAAATAGTATTCCAAACCTAATAAAATTCCATGTTTGTTAAGAACTGTAAATGTCTTAAAGTTGAGGAAGAGGCTTAGGATTCTTCACCAAGGCATTCTCTCTGATATTCATAAAAGGTAAATTATCACCCTGTATATGCAGGATATGTTAACACAAATTTTCATACTTTAAAAAAAAAAAAAAATGTTTTCCAATTATCTAAATAAACCTAAAACATGCCAACAAAAGCAACAGTTGTGTATTGTTTTGAATCAGTTAAAATAGCTAGTTTACTGCACATAGCGCATTAAGCTGAAACACTACTCTGAAAAAGAATGAACTAATGAAAAAAGCAAGAATGATGACTGTCATGTAGTTTCAACCTGTCTTATGTGGCCACTGTAGCAAAATGTAATGGTTGCCGTAATAAGAGTTTTCAGGGAAAATCTCACTGCCACTGTTTACATTAAGGAACTATTCTAGATTAATTTGTTGCAATTTCTCAGGTGGCATATGGTTAGCCACAGAAGTGTCCCTAGGGAGTTTCATTTAGATGTGAAATGCTACTAAAGCAAGTCATCTTGAAGTCTCTTCGGGTGAAAACCAGTTTTGCTGAATGTTCACTTGGGGAAACTTTTGTAGGAAGGGGGAGAAAAAACTTGGACAAATTTATTATATAGTCATGTGGGTCCTGTAGCAATCATGGATCCAGTATGAATAAATAGTATTCCAAACCTAATAAAATTCCATGTTTGTTAAGAACTGTAAATGTCTTAAAGTTGAGGAAGAGGCTTAGGATTCTTCACCAAGGCATTCTCTCTGATATTCATAAAAGGTAAATTATCACCCTGTATATGCAGGATATGTTAACACAAATTTTCATACTTTAAAAAAAAAAAAAATGTTTTCCAATTATCTAAATAAACCTAAAACATGCCAACAAAAGCAACAGTTGTGTATTGTTTTGAATCAGTTAAAATAGCTAGTTTACTGCACATAGCGCATTAAGCTGAAACACTACTCTGAAAAAGAATGAACTAATGAAAAAAGCAAGAATGATGACCCCCCCCCCCCCCCCCCCCCCCCCCCCGCCCCAGTAAAAAAAGGCTATGTGAAGAAACACCCTTGCTCCTTTAGGAAGCTGCACTGCCCTATGATTCCCAACAGAGTGACAGGCTGTCCATCATTTTCTGCTCTGTGGAGATCAGGACATAGCTCTTGCTTTCTACAAAGCTGTTATTGGCTGGTTGCACCAATATTTTTCAGATTTCATTTGATTTCTTTGGTTGTGATGAAACAAATTCTTCACAAGACAAGCTAAATCATTCAAGTATGCCCTCCCTGAAAGCTCAGATTATTTGCCATTGGATGCTGGCAAGGGCTTTGCCTGACTGTTTCACAGATTACAAAGACACACTGAATTCTCATTTGCATGAACAGCACAAATGCATTCTAAACGACAAACTGATGGTAGACATCTTTTGCTGGGGCCATCTAGAAATACATATTTCGTTTTGCAGTAGAAGGAAGCACAAAATGCCCTGCTTTCACCTCCTGGTCTCCAGAACCACAATCTCTGGAGAAGGCTCATTTTGAAGCCTTGTTCGAGAGATTCGTTACGCTTTTCGTCTGAAACTTCTTCTGTCCTAGGTGGTTACTAAGTTCAGGCTCCGCAACACAAAAATGAGTAATTGCGCCGGATTGGACTCACCAGTGGTGTGGTATGCAGCCTTCTCTGAAGGTCCCTCTTGCCCCACAAGGCACTGACAGTCGCCCACCTCACATTCCCAAATTTGACTACTTGTTTACTTAAATCTCCCTTCATGGACATATGAAGTTGGTGGAAAATTGTATAGCATCCATTTTGAGAGGAAAAATTCCTTTCAACACAATCTTCATATGCCTTCAAATGGAAGAGATGAGATTCTGCATGTGATGTATCCCTATGCTAGTGGGACCAAGAACATGCCTGGTGCCTCATCTTTATCTGTCAATTTATTTTTTTACAGTTTTCTTCCATTAGCATGCATTTGACTGTCATCACTGCTTGCCTTAAGTCCCCTTTTCAGACGCCTTTTTAGAATGCCCCATTGACTAAGAATTTCCTGGAGTATTTTGAGAGGTTTCTACCAGATAGAAATCCTTCTTCACCATTAATTCAGTGTAGCTATCTCTGTAATAATGAGTCCTCCATTTGGACCTATGCAGCTGGCTGATTTAAGTCCTCTTTCTCGTAAGATTATATTTTTCTAGTGGCTATTACATCTGGCTGAAGGTTGAGTGAGGATTAGGCTGTGTGCCCTGAAGAATCATACACCGTTTTCCATTGTAATAAAGTATCATTATGAACTTGACCTTCTTTAAAGCCAAAAGTGGTATCTTATTTTCACATTAATTACATTATTTCACTACCTTCCTGTTTTCCCCCTTATTTGTCGCCTCCCTTCTTGGAGGATGTTACATTTCAACCATGTTAAAAGGGTATAACATTTATATTTGGGATAGGACAAAAGAGATTTGTTAGACCCAGCAATTCTGTGTGAATTATGCGGCTGTTGGAACAGGTCTAGTATCTTCTAACAAGCTTATAGCCAAGTGGAATGTAGCTTGTGTTATAGGTTGTCTAGAAAAAGCAAACCGGTTAGTACCTGGCAAGCCTAGAACCCAGTTCATGAAGGGGGTGGAAACTACAGCATGCCAAGGGGGTGGAGACTACAGCATGCCGATTAGAAATGCCTGTCCTTGACATTTGTAGGGATACCATTTGAAGTCACTCCATATGTTTGCCAAACATTTGTCTTGGCTTGCTTATTTTTTTTTTTGTGTGTGCAAACGTCTGCAGCATGCATAAAGAATTGGCAGGGAGAATATTATCTTTATTAGAATAAGAAATATTGGCAGAGTGGAGAATAGGAGAAGAGTAATGAAAGAAAAGGTTGTGGTATGTTAGGATAACAGTGATGTTAAATGTAAGGAACAGGTTCAGGATAAGGGAGTATTGCTAAGCCTGTACTTTTTTGGGGTGGGGAAGGAGGCGATGGTTTGGGGGGGGGGGGGGGAGGGGGGGATGAAGGAAAATCTAGATGTGTTATTAGAGAGCTGGAAGGTCTCCTGTAAGAATAAGAAAGGCTTCCCTACATTTCTGATGGGTACTTTTAAGTGCACCTTTGGAAACTCCTCAGGCGCCAAACTCAATCCGTAAACATATGGAGAAGTACTTTAGCACCTGCAATTGTGATAATCAGCCTTTGTCACCACTGTTTCCTGCCTCTGAACATGATGACACTGAGCCACAATTTAGTGTCACCCCTGTGCAGTGACTTTGTTCCTCCTTTTCCGTACCCTTAAATGCAGATCTGGAGCTTCACTTCTGAGGATTTCGGTTACTTTTACCAAAGCCTCTTTGTGTCTCTAAATTGTTTTGGGAGTGTACAGACTTATTTTCTCTGAAGATGACCTGCTTCAAACCGTGTCGCAAATGGTATTTGGTCACTGACTGCATGTCTCCCTATTCCAGGGAGTAGTCTCACAGATGTCATTGATGGAGTCATCCTCCCACGGAATGACCAATCTGATCCCAATGTGCGCCAGATTTCTCCAGGCCATTTTGCAGATTTGCACATTCATTTTAATTCCTTTTGGTGTGACTTCTAAACCCACAATGAGTTTAAGTGGAACTTCTGCTGGCAGGCCCTTTCCTCGCAGCTTAGTCGAAACCATTTTCTGCTCCAGCAGTGAATTGCCATATTGCTAGGTGCCATAGAACAGCACCAGGAGAACCTAAGTTTCTGACACGGCACGGTGATTCATTAAAACTCATAATGCAGGCCTCCATTTGTTAAGTCAGTCCTATGTGGCCGGTCACCTTTAATAAATATGGCTTTTAATAGTGCCAGACTTTTGTTAAGAAATGTGATGCAGCCCTGAAGTATTTAAAAAAATAGCATAACAGAGGCTTTGCTCCTAAGTATTTTTATCCCTGGTTCGTTCTTTCCACCACTATCGCATGGAATCTGAGGTTATTCTAGAGGCCTTGCATTCTGCTGTTCCATTTAGCAGAGTGTAGCGCCTGAAAGGGAAGTGGTGAGAAATGATGAAGACAGCCTAGTTCCTCCTCTTTTATAGGCAGCACCTTTAAACCTCATCACTTTGCCCGGAAGCAGACATGAGTCCAGTAAGGGGCTAAATACAACTTTGCCTACCATATTATCACCCATTCACTTCATACCAGTGGATATTTTAGATTGCTCAAGTTAGTAATGCCTTTCCTTTTTTGGAAGGGTAATGTTCTTCCCTCTGCACATCTCCCCACCACCCCACCTTCATTTACACTGATGTTGAAGGATCAACCCATGTCTTCACCAATGAGGTGTTCATTTTGCTTACTGAGGGGGGATGATCAAGATTATGCCATAGGTGGAACAGGGGTTGGATTGTTAATTCTAGGGACGTCCTGGTCCCCAAGAAAGTCAGGGTGTTAAGTTCCTTCCTCATGAAAGAAGAGGTCAGAATTCTGACACTTGCAAGGTTTTGCTGGTTTGGACCAAAAAACATAAACTTTCACCAGGAGCCTCTGGTCTCAAATTGAGCAGTGCCATTACATACATCTGTGGCAGCTCGATGTAGGCATTCATATGTAATATGACAGCCGTATGGTACTTAAACAAGCATCTCTGCATGGGATGCAGCAGGATTCTGATCATATGCTCTGTCTAAACGGTACAAGGATATGACGCTTCCTGGCACTGCAGTTATTTCTTTAATGGTCCACTATTTGGTAGGATCCCTAAACATCAGACCAAATTAATTCATAGGGCATCCTCTTAGTGATATTTAGTGGTATCTGACCTGGAGGGGCAAACCTTTTGTAGGTCTTTTCACAACTTACAAAATTGGACAGTGCTCAAAATTTGACCTGCTTTAGTTTCCCTCTTGGGTGCGTAGGCGATGCGTTCTTCCTTCATGGGGCTTTAGCCTAAGATATGCTTCTCCACCACGTTCCCTGATCCATGAGCATTGAAGAAAGTCAAGCAAGACGAAGCACAGCTCATTCTAATAGCAAATGCTGGGCTACGATAGATGTGGACTCTGAACTGCTGAACCTCAGCATATGCCCTTCAGGAGGATAGTCTGTCCCAGAAGCAGGGTGTTGTTTTCCGTTCTAACTTCCACACTTTAAACCTACGTAGATGGGAGACTGAGCAGAGCCAACTGAGATTTTGTGGATGTCATACTGGTTGCCCACCACCCCTCCACACATCTATATATTAATTCCATTGGACTAAATGTGTTGCCAGATTGTGTTAGAATTGAGCTTAGGAGTTTTTATTGTTTGGACACATAGCCACTTTTGACATGCAGGCATAGAAACACCCCTGGATTCAGCTAGTGGTATCTGAGATTTATACCACAATGCGTGTATCATCTGCATAGGAA
Organism: Pleurodeles waltl; assembly: GCF_031143425.1. Taxonomy (NCBI): domain Eukaryota; kingdom Metazoa; phylum Chordata; class Amphibia; order Caudata; family Salamandridae; genus Pleurodeles; species Pleurodeles waltl. Next base: position 295,051,169 of record NC_090443.1, on the reverse strand, counting down.
ACAGTGTTAAAACCTGAGGATCTTAAGAGCGCAGAAGATGCAGCAATATAAATGTTGAATAGCATTGAGCTAAGTGGTGAGCCCTGAGGTACACTGTATGTGGATGCCAATTTTTGTTACTGGAATGGTTTAGTGAGGCGCTTTGCGTTCTCTGTGAAAGAAATGACTTAGACCATTTCAGCTCCAAATCCTCCTAAAGTCTTGGGAGCGTGATGTGAGAGACCTTCGAACAGAGAGATCTAGGAAGGCCAGTGCAGCTGCTCCTCATTTGTTTAAGATGTGTCTCAGTTCAGCTCCCACAGCCAAGAGCATTGTCTCTGTGCTTCAATGGACCAATTAGTCTTAACAGGTTATTGACCTCCAAATAGGTTAATGTGTTTTCTCTTTAAGTTTAACCTGGAGGTTCAGAGCAGAAACAGGTTTTTAAAAGGCTGTATTTCGGGGTCTGCTGAGGGTTTTTATTTTTTTATTTTTAGCAATGAGGTAATGGAGGTATTTTTCCAACAGGAAGGCACGGAGCCGATGGTTATGTAGATGGATCAAGTCTGTGATGAAATCAGAAATTTAAACTATAGAAACAAGGTACTCACAGGTCAAAAGGAGATAGATGTAAAAAGACCTTACATCTCGTAAGTAGGTATTCGATTACATTCTCATAAGCTTGGTTTCAGAACTTTCCCTTGGAGAAAAGTCAGATTATATGATTGTTCTCTGGTGGAGTTTGGTGGGGAATGTGATTAAATTTGACTAACTTTACCATATAAAAAGAAGCTAGATTACTACAAACATCTTGGAAGTGGAGATTGTTGTTATAGACATCCTGATGGGTGATTATTTTGACAATGGTAAAAAGCCCTCAAGAAGGCTTTTGCTGATTCAGTTCTTATAGCATAATATGATGCTTGGATAGATCGAATTGCTCACTGATCTTGTTTGATAGCCCCTTTTGATAGGTCTCTTCAGCAGTACAAGTATCATGTTGACAAGCTAGAGATCTCACCTCCATGTGCGTCCTAAACATTAGAGAGGCAGAAGAAAGAGGCAGGCTGGATCCCGACCACCACCTTGACTTGGTGCCCAGCGGTAAATAAAATATATGAAATAAAAAAAACACATTAAAAATAAATACTGCCAAAGTGCACAAGTGACTACTCAGTAGAGAGAGCAGCTGATGAATACGGAAACCAGGCACCTTCCCCCCACATAGAAGGAAATCAAACAGGAAGTTCTAATTGTTGCTCAGAGAGAAGCTAAAAGCTAGCATGAGGAATAAAAGTGAGGTGCAATCCTTCCCAGAGACATGCTTAGCTCCATTAGACGAATGTTGGCTGCCTTTGGTAGCACTCTTTTTTTTTTTTTTTTTTTTCTTTTTTTTTTGCTGCATGACTCCTTTTCTGGATTTATGTTGTGCATTATTCCGCCATCTAGTGGTTGGGTCTGGAAACGTCCTACACGCTTTTCCTTCTTTTTTTTTTTTTCCTCTGTGGGTGTTGTAGGCCACCATTTAGAGGTAAAGTCTGTCCTCTGTATGACATCAGACGGCAACCCAGAAGTTCCTGTGCATGATTGCCATTTTCAGGTTCTTTTTCTGCCATTGGGTCTTATAAGCACGACAGAGGAAAAAATTTCAAGAAAAGTTCAAGAAGTTGGAGAAAAATCAAAGAGATAGTCAAGAAGGTGAGTAAAGTTACAAGAGAGAAGGGGAACCTTCTCTGTGTTGACAGGGACTCCGGCGATAAGAGCATCACAGCTGGAGAATGAAGAGAAGGGGCAGACCAGGGTCATGTGGGGGGGAAACAAAACCTTTTAAATTCTGCACCAATTGCCATCACAAGTTCGTCAAGAAGGACCCTGACAAAGTCTGCAATGTTTGCCTGCCGAAGGACCACAGGAACGAAGACAGTGAGCCCTGCGCAGAATTTGTACCAAAAACAATCTAGGTACGACGTCTACAGAGGCTGGAGCATTACACCTTGGCAAGTACACAGCAGCAGAAATCGCTCAGACAACTCGGCGTCTTAAGCGACGAGGATGGGAACACAGAGAAGGCCAAAACAGGGTGAGGAGTGAAATTGGATGCCAAGATCTTCTAGACCGACCTTGAAAATACACAGGTGCTAAAAAAAGAGATGAAGGCGCTGACAAGAAAAGACTGAAGGTAAAACCACCAAAAGGCATGGACACTAAGTCTCCTGAAGCAGCCTTGGCTTTGAAACATTTGTCAGCTGAAGGTCAGCTAAAGCCAAGAGAGCCACACTGATCCTGAACAAAGGACCAAATCACCGTTAAAATCTTTGATTTAAACCTCTGCATGCGAGGTAGGGAGAGAGAAGGCAAAAGTGTCAGAGACAGGAGAACTGATGCTGAAAAGGGAGCTGAAGCCAAACAAAGGGCACTTGACGACCAGAAGAAGAGGCTCAAGGCCAAAATATCTGCCCTCATCCAGAGAAAGGAGGACTTTGGCGACTCCTTGAGAGAATTTCACATCCCTTTGAAACCCTTGACGGCTACTGAAGCCGAAGACCGATCGGTCCTGGAGGCAACAGCAACCCTAGAATCCCACAACAAGGAGGAGTTCTATGAACTCGAGGAGGTCGAGTATGCGACGGACTTAAACAGTCCCAGTCATTTTGAGGAAACATGACCGGACCTCGATGGTGAATTGCCTGAAGTAGGAGTAGACAACTACCCTTCGAGACTATCTCCTCCCCTCCAGATGACCTATATCTCTACAACAACCTCATCAAGAGAAATGCAGAGACCTATGAGGTTCAACCAGAGGAGAAGGCAGTAGCATACTTCCTCCTCTTTGAGTCTTTGATGCCATCCCAGAAAGGGAATTTGTACCTGACAATGATGCCTAGCATTCTTGACCAAGGAAAAGAGGCCTTCTGCGTATCTGCCGCTACAAGGGTGGTTACATCTAGAGTGGAGAAAAAATACAAGCACTCCATTCAAGATCCAAAATATATAAAAGGAAATGTTGCAGACTCTATAATTGTAGCGAATGCGAGGAAGAGAAATTGCACCCCCACATCCACTGGCCACCGCATGAATAAGAAAGCAAGAGGCTTGACTTGGTGGGCAGGAAGATGGAGAGGGAAGCGGTTACCAACGGAGGATAGCAAACGCCAGTGCTCTCATGAACCACTATGGGCCCCAACAGTTAGTTGAAATAGTCTTTTGCAGCATTTACCCGAGGAATATCACAAAGGGCCAAGACAGTCAGCCAGGAGGGAAAAGAACATTGTAAGCACTTGCCTCAGCTCTGCAATGGATACAGCAGATACAGCGAGCAGACAGCTGTGTACAGGGGCAACCCAAAGGAGATATACCTGACTTACGGTATTTGGGTTCAAGCCGGACGTACAGGCTTCCATAATCAAGGGGGCGCTCTGTTTGGCAAAACAGTGACAGACAGCCTTCAACAAATGAAGGATAATGAAACAGCAAGTGCAGTGGGAGCTCTTCAATTCAGGGGTACCTCTAGGAGGAGAACCCCAGGCAGAAAGCCCACAGGTAGATCACCTTTCATGGCAGGGCAATAGTAACAACAACAATGCAGTTTGCTTTAGGCCACGCAACAGTCAGCATACCTGTAGTGGTATCACCCTGCGAGGCAGACGTTTTGAGGAAAGGAAGAGAAACAGGCCAGGCCCCCAAGGGCGCTGGACTTTCAAGTAAGTGACTCCTAAAACGAAATCGCCCAATGGCACACCAGTTGGGGGTGGGGGCACAATAGAAGCATTCTTTCACGAGTGTAGGAAAATAACATCAGACCAGTGGATTTTAAACATAATCCATCATGAATATTGCTCATATATAACCAAACACCCCGCCACAAAGAGTGCCAAACCTGAAGGCTTTCCCGGGAGAGGAAATAATGCAGCTCGGAAAAGAGATCAGAGAACTCTTACAAAACAGGGCCATGGAACAGGTGGCAAAATGAGTAAAACAAGGGGAACTACTCACCAGAACAAGATCTAACCTTAAGGCTAATTCTGGACCTCGGGTTTATAAACAAATTATATTGAGCACATTTCAGGATAACACTTCAGGAAGTAATACTACTCTTGAGAAAAGGGGATTATATGGCCACAGTAGACCTAAAGGATACATATCTGCACAAACCTATGAACCAAAGGAAACAGAATACCTCAGATTTGTCCTAGAGAAAAAACATCAATTCAGCGTGCTACCCTTGGGCATAAAGTGTGCACCAAAAGTTTTCACAAAATGCCTTGCAGAATTGTGGTGGACCTAAGACAGGCAGTCCATGTCTACCTGTACCTAGGCGATTGGCTAGTGAAAGCACAATAAATGGAGAAGTGTCAGAAGGACATACAAAGGGTCATTGACCGCTGCAACACCTTGGCTTCACAATAAACTACAAGAAGTTGTCACCAGAACAAGTGAAAGGGTTTCTTGGAGCTACTTTAAACTTCCAGACAGCAAGAGTATACGCAGTTGAGAAGCAATCTCAAAACACTCTTCTCTACCAAAAGAGTAAGTCTCTGACAGTGAGCACTGTCATGAAACTACACCAATCCAGGAATGGATATGCAACAGATGGTCACAAGCCACTGGGAGGATCTAGTGGTTGTTACAGCAAAAGTACAGAAGGAGATATAGCGTTGGAATGCGAAAAACAAACTTCTAAAACACTGTAATGATTGATGCATCCCACTGAGGTTGGGGTGCACACAGGAACCTTGAAAGTACGAGGGTTATGAAGTGACATTGATGGAGTAAAGCATATTGATTTCCTGAAGATGAAGACCGTTTATCTAGCCATAAAGGTGTTCTAGGCATACTTAACATGTCAAACTGTATTGTTCCAAACAGACAACGCAACCACCATGTTCTACCTAAACAAAGGGGCAACAGAATCCTTCACCCTGTCAAACCTAGCCCAAGAAGTATGGCAATGAGCAATATAACGACAAAACACTACAGGCAATAAACCTCCCTGGGGAGCTCAGTACAGAGGCAGACAAATTGAGCAGACAGAAACCATCTCACACGAATGTGAGGTAAATCAGGAAGCTCTACAAAGGATCTTCAACACCTTGGGCACCCTAAGCAGAGACTTGTTTGTCACCCCAACTAATGCAAAATTCCAACACTTCTCCATGTTTTCTCACCCCAGTCAAAAGGGAATGCCCTGTCAATAAGTTGGTGAGCGAAATTTGCATGTGTTTTCCTCCAATTCTCCTGATCCTGAGGGTACTGGAGAAGGCTAGACATTCGAGAAAAAGGCTCATCCTCATTGCCCTGCAATGGGCCAGGCAGACCTGGTACTCTGATCTACAGGAAATGTCCAAGGGTCTGATAGTGGAAAACAAAACCAGTAAAAGAACTACTGACAATACATTGCAGGGAGGTACCACCCCGAGCCAACCTCACTCAGCCTAGCTGTGTGGCTCGGGAATGCTTAGAATTTGGACGTCTACAGCTATGACCCACCCACTATCTAACTCCCAACCCCAAAAATCCTGAAGGAAGCTAGAAAACCAAGCACATGAAAATGCTACAAGCAACACTGGCAAGTGGAAAAGAGGCATCCATTAGTGTGTTCAAACAGCAACAGAATGGACTCAAGGGCACAACAAGAGACAGTGCTAATATATCTCACACAGTGGCTTGTACTCATCACTAAAGATGCATTTAGCAGCAAGTGGTCTACACTAGAGCTACATTAAGTATCTGTGTCTTCACATCCCCAGTGGTGAAGGGATTCTTAGGAGGCTATAAATGAGTGCATTCCCAAGATCTGTTCCAACCCAGTTATGGAACCTGAATACCGTATTAACACAGGTGATGACAGAACCCTTTGAACCCATCACTTCTTTATGCAGGGTCAGCAAGCTACAAGCACTGACAATTCAAGAGCTGTCTTTGCAAATCCACCAAGAAAATGTGGTTTTCAGAACCAACTCACACTTTCTTCCAAAGGTAGTAACACAGTTCCATGTCAACCAAAGAAACAACTACCATCTTTCTTCCAAGAACCAAAGACACAAGTTGAAAAAGCCCTCCATACGCTGGATTTGCGAAGGGCTTTAATGTATTACCTACAAGAAACAAAGTAGGTTTGTAAGGGTAACCAGCTATTTGTTTCTTTTGCCAAGGCGAGCAAAGGATCACCTGTATCCAAGGAAACAATTGCATTGTAGCTTGTAGAAACCATTCAAACGCACTCAACCAGGAAAAAAAGCACTACACTGGCGCTCCTTGGAAATGTGTCCATTGATAAAATCTGTGCAGCAGCAACATGGGTGTAGGAAGCTGGCTCTCTATATGGTGCACTATAACGAAGTACACCATGCAGATAGTCCAGTGGATCCCAGATTGGTTTGCAGAGGCAAAACTAGATAGGATTGATGCTCTATTTTGGGGTAGTGTGTACAAGCAGTTGGGCTTAACAGAGGGTAGTGCTAAGCATTTCTTGTACTTACAGAGGCAATAAATGAGACACACTCAAAGAATAAATTCAAGACCAATTTAGAAAAATACTTTTGTTTATATATGTTTCGAACGCAATCAGGTAAGTATTTTTTCAAGCATAAATACTCTTCAGATTTCTTCAGTTTTAACCTATGGAGGAAAACAATGTTCAGCAAACAAACACAGGGTTAACAGCGACTTATGAGGCCAATTTCAGAGAATTAAGGTAAATACTGGGCACTGATCAAAACCACACCAGCAGGTTACTCCGGACTGCACTGAGGCGGCCGGATGTAGGGAGGTGTTGAGTGCCCTGTGGTCTTCAATGGAGTTGGACCTCTGGACAAACAAGCTTCAGGCTCTGGTTAGGAAGCCAGTCTGGGACAACAAGCAGGTACGTTGTAGATTTGGGGTGCTCAGGGACGTAGGTGCACCTTTGGTCACTTTCTACAGGTCTCAGGGGTGACAGATACAGGGGTGTGCATAGGCATCGGTTTTCTTCGCCCGGGAGTACTTGTAACCAGGGGGACCTTCGTGCTGCAGGTGTTGCCAGGCAGTCCAGCAAGTGGAATCCAGTGTGGACTCGAGCTTAGAGGAGCCGTTGGCATCAGTGACCCACCACAAATGGGATCGGGGTGACGGGTGCAGTGGTTGCTAAAGGTGTCTGCTTTTCTCTTACAACAATGCTGCGGGAGAGGGTCCCTGCGTGCAGATGATGCAGGCCACTTGAGGGAGTTCAAGAGTGTTGGAACCTGAGTGGACTCTGACTGGACAGCTGGAGAACCTTGCTGGTGGTTAGGTTCACCTCGGGTCGTGGACGTCGGGTGCAGAAGTCACTTTGGGTGTTGGGTCTTTGCTGTTCCGGGGGCTGCAGAGTCCTTTCTTGAACCTTTATTGCAGAGCAGATCCACTGCTCACGGGAGTCTTGAGTCTTGATTGAAGTCAGGCAGTCGTCCTGGGTTTATTGGAGGCTCAGCTGCAGGATGAGTTTTGGGGAGAGGCCGTCGCAGTCAGCAGGAAGGCCAGTGGGAGTGACACCAGGTTAGCTGCTTTTCCTCTTCTGTAGATGCGACTCTTCTTTGTCCTTTGCTTCTTAGGTCATCAGGATCGGAGTTCTAGGGTTCAGGGGTGCCACCTATATACTTAATTTACAGGGAGTGCCAGATGGTAGCCAATGGGCTGACCACCTTTAGGGTGACTACACCCTTCTTATGACCACTTCCGTTGGGAAGTGGGCATAACCCTAACCCTGGTGGCTTAATTCCTTCCAATCAAAATGGAGGAATTTAAAAAGTAGTGTCCACTTCAGCTTGTCCGCCTTATGGGTTGAGTGACCTGGAGTGGGCACACCTAATCTGACTAATTATCCTGCCTGTGCTGCTGCCAAAAGTGGGCTCAGGACAGGGGCGGTCTGTCATCTCCACCTTCTGGTGAGACCTGAGCAGCAATACAAAGGTGGCTTTGGGGTGTAGCTAATTTAGCCATCTTTTAAACAAGTTGTTTTAGTTAACTAGGCCTGCTGCTATGCACTTTAATACAGTCATGTTTTATTCAGCGTTGCTTTATTTTTCTAGCAATAGCTATTTTAGTGGTGCTGTTTTATTTTCTCTATCTTGTTTTTCTTTCACCTAGGAAAGCAACACATTCTTAATAGAACATTTATTTCACTTTGTGCTTTCTTCAAGGCTACAGTTAGATAGGGTTGCCGACAAACATGGTATGCTGTGTCTCCAGCATTCACAGAAAAACACACACTTATATGTGGGGACCATTTCTTATAATGTTAGCTGTTTTAGTATATAAATACCCCTTAGTCCTAGACATGTTAGAGGGAGATTCCAGCCAGATGACCACGACTGTTTGCTGATTGCTGCAGGCTTTGCTGCAGCTACTTGCTTAGACGACCGAGCCCTGATCCAGATGGGGATGGTGTCTTTTTAGACTTCAGGACCTTTCTTCAGGTAAGAGGGATAATGTTCTCCCAGGGGAAAACGTGAAGGGCAGATTAGGTTTAGTATGCTGTGCTCATACTTGGTGTAGGTGAGGGGTTATAGATCCACTCCCTCGTTTAGACAGCATGGCAGGCCTGGTTTTGTGTTTTACACTGTCACATACCTGCTGCAGTTGTTTTCCATCATTCTCGTTATTGTTATGCATATGCTTGTATCTAAGAGGCAGATATTTTAATAAATGCTTATTTAAATATATTCTGCCTCTGTTGTCTTTGCCGGAGTGAGATCTTGCTAACTGAGAGAACAGGATGCAATTTGATGTACCACAATTCCCTGGGGAGTCGATCTTACCATGAGCTCGGTTGCCACAATCATCTCGGTCAGAGATGGGGCGCTGCTAGTTAGCTGGAAACCCTGGATTAGGCCGACAGGTGTCACCTGGTGTTTAATTGTACTCAGTACCTGCAATCCAGGTGCTCCTACTGCCCATTCCAATAGCCTCATTACTCTGAGAACCTGCGCGACAGCTTGGCTTCCCGCCTGCACAATCCAGCATGAGTGAGGTGATAACACCCTGCTAAGTACAAGCTTTTGACTCTGGCTTTGTAGAGTCCTGCCTTTCACCTGGGGGTTTTTGTGGGGGGTGGGGCAGAAACTCATCTATGGTGGCTGAACTGGTCAGGTCCAGTCAGTTAGTCCTCCAGTAACTGGTAGGTTTTCACGGGCACCTCTAAGTTCCCCTCTGGTTGCAGTTATTAAGAAATCCATCACTGGCATCAGTTAGGGTTTATTAATTTGTGATGTTTGATACCAAACACCTCTATATTCAGAGACGTCATTATGTATCTGAGAAACTCGTTGTGACCAGTATTCAGCACATGCATTTTAAAATGGCTTCCCTGGTCACTTATTATATCTAAGAATCAACAAAGACCTAGCAGGGGCATATCTGATTTTGCAGATATGCCCTCATGTGTAATATAATGCACCCTGCCTCAGGGCTGTAAGGCCTGCTATAGGGCTGACTTCCATATATTTCATGTAGTGTTTAGGGGATGTGGCACACAGGCTGTGTGCCATTTTGTGTTTTCACGTTTGTCTGCACCGACACATAGCCTGCAATGGCAGCCTGTCATGTGCTTGGTTTGAGGTCCTTTAAGGTGGCACAATTCGAGCTGCAGCCCTTAGGGATCCTCCTTAGTACCCCAGGCCCTGGGTTCCAGGGGTACCATTTACTAGGGACTTAGAGTGGGTTCTAATGGTTTTGCCAATTGGGGAAAAACGACTGTGCAGTTTTGAGGGAAAAGCGATCTGGCCGTTCATCCTAAAATATCAGTCGGTGGTATGAACTCTGCTTCTGTGAGTTGTACTGGAAAAATACACTGTGTGTGAACTTTTAGGTGTACCAAGGCTATCGGAAGTTAATCGGCTCAGCTTGCTAATGTTTATGCCTTTTACCATTGGTGTCAATGGACTTTGCCTTACTATTGAACCCAAAACTGAGCAGCAGGTATGCCCCTTTAGCATTTGATTCTCTCTGGCGAGGTTGAAAATTCCAAGGCTGACTAAGGTGCTGAGTTATAAAATCAGAACTGTAATAAATCTTTTTAGGTCAGTACTTTTACTTGAGGAAAAAGAAAGTACTTTGCTACTCACAGCGAAATCCACCCACAAAATTGTAGAGATGAAAATTAGTTTTGTAGCATGTGTGGCTGTAAATACCTACTCAGCCTACCCCAGCCATTCAGTGTTAATCTGGATGTTTGTAAGTTGGTATTCTTTGTGTGTGACCATGAACCCTCTCAGCACTCCCAGGCCTTTGGCCACCTTATCTATGTTTTGTTCTAGAACCTCATGTGCTTGACTAAATCGAGGATCTGGCCTAATGTGAGGAGAGAGCGCCCAACTTGGATCCTCAAGGGACCTGATGCCGGTGGTTCAGGAGATTGCTCCACAAAAGGCAGTGTATGTTCTGTTCCAGACCTACCTTTGCCCAGTAGGTCATTCGTAGCTCTGGTGCATTGATACCAGTATGCATCATCAGCCAGTGAATGTTTTCTCACCACGTTAGGGTTTCATGCACCATGCGTCCGCTTGGCAGTCCCAATTCACCAGCAAGGCCCGCAGTTATCAGCCCAACAACAAAGTTCTCTTCGTGCACAACAAGAGGAAAGACACCCTGTAGGTCTAATCCTCCACAAGCCCAGGCTTTCGTCCTTGCCTGTTTACCCAGGTAGACCAGGGAAGGAGAAGTATTCAGGTAGTCCTCATTGTGCTCTCTCCCAGAGCACCCCCTTCTTGCCTTGTTGCACTGTGTCACATCCTACATCTGTGAGACATTGTTAAGTGCAGTTCCAATATCTTTGAGCAAGGCACACCCAAGGCGTGCTACATCTAGCACCATTTAACATGCAATTAGCATTGCTGCAAGTTCCAGTGACTGGGTGACAGCAATTCACAACTCGGCCGACAGTCAGATATGGAGGTCGGCATCACAGCCATGTCCCGTGCAGAATCTCCCCCTCCTGTCTGCTAGTCTCAGAGACCTGTCTTCTCTCGTGCGGTCTCCTTTCACAAATGTCTACATCCAAGGCCGTCAGACTTTTTCTGGCAGCATACAGCGCACTCCGCAGTGGCGAAGGCATCCCCCACACTGTCGGCAACTCCGCCCAAGGGCAGACACCATCTCTTCCAGAGGTGCCACCAGGCCGTCCCCGTTCCCCCCCCCCCCCCCCCCCCCCCCTACCCCAGTTCACTCCCGCTGTTCTCCAGGTTCACTCTCCACCAAATCTCGACTTAGGCTCACTGGGCATCTATCTTGCTCACTGGGGCTCCACTTACGTACAGGCTTCTATCTGCACTGTCGCACCATTCACCCCATCTCCGTGGCACTGTAAGAGCTGCACATTCAGTGGGGGGTGTCAAAACCAGAACTTTGGCCTCTCAGCTTGACAGGAAGAGCAGAACTGGTGGGAGCTTTCCAGAACATGGCCATCTTCCTACACAGCTGGCCATGCAGGCACCATGGCAGACCTACACACTGCTCAAGATCTGTGTGGTATTTTAAATCTAAAAAACACTCTAGGTCTCCACATTGCACCCATTTGTATTCTTCCGCTTTGTCATCTGTCTTTCATGACACTAACAGATGCTTCACTTGCTAGGGTTTCTCTTATAGATTACATTATCACCTTCAATTAAGTCTTGGTGAGGGGGATTTAAAAATCCAGTGATCCCGCCAAAGCCTTTGTTTATCTATGAAGCCCTGCTTCCCCGATCTTCTGCACAACCTTTGCTACCCCTGGTTCCAGGTCTTCTAGCACCTGTGATGTACCTATTCCTATCATGCATCCGCAAAGTCTGCGACAGCATGTTTTCAGAAGTATGAGCCTCCCAAACAGGAACCCTTTTTTCAGAGTCTTTGCAGAGGCAGTAGTAAGAAGTATCATAAAACTTCAACATCACACCATCATCTATTATGCCTCCTGTAAAGGGTAGCAAAATAATGGTTGCCGATGACTAAATTCTTTTTTGTTATGGAGGAGGGTGTCTGATGGGTTGTTATGAGAGACAGTCTTTCAATAAAAGCTTCCTCAAGAAGATGGGCACAACTTCTCAGAGGTACTTCAGTAGTTGATGATGGGCTCCAATCCAATTATTGGTCCTGCTGCTGACACTGATGAATTAGCTACCTGTGGCTACTATCATGGCATGACCTTTCATAGCTGTTCATGAGAAATTTCAACCTTCCATTTCCTGGATCCACTCTTAGCACCTCATGCAGAGGATTAAATGCAGTGCATAAAGACCGAATTGGATACTCTTACGGCTTTTGGCCTTAAAGTGGAAAAACTACAGGAGGCATTTGAACAAGCTTTACAACCAATGTTATCAGAAGCAGAGAGTTCAAACCCCAAGTGACAGCAGTATTACCACCAGCAACAGCATCAAAAGTCTATTCAACCTTGAAAGACCATGAAAAGCAGTCCACAAACACCAACTGCTGTAGGGAAACCATCCAAGCAGTGACTTTTATTTCCCCTCTTCCCTTTGCCCCTCTGGTTGAAGAAGTATCCGCAATCATCTGGTAGAGTGGAGGAAAGAGAGATGGTTGCCAAATAATATGCAGGTTGGTCATCTTCTTAGGTTCAGGTCATCAAATAACAAACTTTGATTTTAGACCTAGAGATGACAAGCAAGTAGATTAAAGGAAATTTCAGATGTTAGCACTCCACCAGCTCAATCGGGGTGATTTGTGTGCTTTAACTGTCAAAGATATATATTTTCAGTTACTGATTGAAAGCTTTTTTTGAGCTGAGTTAGGTTTCGGCTGAGTCATGTATATGACCAGTATAAGGTCCTGCCGTTCAGCAACAAGTCTGCGCCTCAAACATTTTAGATGTGAATCGTTATGCTGGCTGCACATTACTACAACGTGACACTACCTGTGTTTTCATAGACTTTCAGGGTCAATCAGGACATGTCTACGGTAACTCTAGTGCAATCCATCCGCAGCCTGGGAGCATGTTAGACACTCATCTAAAGAGTATCCTTTAAGGAAGAGACTATGTTCCATCTTTCAGCAGTGCCAAAATTTTAAAGGTGTTGCATCCAATGGGCAGTCAGCACTTCCATAACTGTAGGCTCTTTCGCTAGCTTACCCACAAACAGCAATCCTGGGGCTCAGACCCTCCACCCCCTCATCCCTGCCCCCTTTTCCCCGGAGTAGGGTGGATGTACTGCCACAACCCCTGTTCTCTCACCCCCCCGGCTTCTACAACGGCTTAACCGTAACCGGGCCCCCAAAAATTAGGCTGTAGCATGTACCCAGACCTCAGTATCTGGGGTGGAATCTGGAGAATTATCCCCCAGTGATTCCATAGTCACCAGATTTTCCATCATATCCCCCACGTTTCCAGGTCCCTGATCTGAGCACAGGGCAGCGTCATTGACCCTCTGTAAGTGGCTCTGCCAAGTCCCCTGTTCACCTGTCCCAGACCACTGTCATATCTGTCTTGTGGTCTCCGTGCAAGGCGTTATAGATGGGGGATAACAGGCCTCTACTGGAGCCAGGATCCAGCAGCAGGCATAGTGTCTGTGATTTTGCTGGCTCCATAGGAAAATCTGTCCAGACCTCAAGAGCGTTGCGGTACATGTTACCATATTGAAAAATCTGGCCCAGCTGCAATCAAAACAAATCTGCGCCTCTACTATTGTGAGAAAAGTGCCATTCAGGTATAGGTCTCCAGCCATGGTGCAGCCCCCTTTAAACCACTGCATCATATCCATTACCGTTTGTATATGTCGGAAAGGATGTAGACACTTAAAGGGCAGTAACTTGGCTTAAGGTGCCCTGTGCAGCACAGGTGTGATGGCCTGGTCCTTCGCCACAGCTTTGCTAATGCTAGTATTATAAAGCTTTGTTTAGAAAAAAACAAAAGAAAAACAAATTTCAAAATACTGGAGGAAAAGCAAATCTGTATCTCAAAACTGTAAATGTAGCTCAATAAATTAAATCTCTGCACATGACATGTTTCATTTTTCAAATACTTTTCACTCTGTAAACTCTTAACGGAAATTAAAAAGAACAAGGAAGTTTAAAGACATTTTTTTGCCATGGCATAATTTACTTTCTGTACACTCTGAGCTAAAAGCAATCCAATAAATACTTCTAGTGTATTGCAGCCTTATACTAGGGGAAATGGTCCTTAAAGAAACAGACAACATGACAGTCATGTATTGCATTCAGAAACCAGGTGGGAGATATTCGTTCCAGGCATAGTTGCTGGCCTGACATGTTTACCATTGGGCCATTTACAGCCATGTTCAGTTGCTAGTGCAGCATCTTTCAGGGGTGTAGAACGATTTCAACAAGTCAACAAATTGAAGATGAATCCACATCTACTTAAGAGATAATACTTGGAATAAAAAAAAATCATGTTTGTAGGAAAGTGCCTCTTTTGGCACGGTTACTCCCCACTTTTTGCCCGATATTGATGTTGACTTGACTGAGTTGTGCTGGGATTCTGCTAACCAGGCCCCAGCACCATTGTTCTTTCCCACAAACTGCACAATTGTTCCCAGAATTGGCACAGCCTTGGCTCACAGTTAAGTCCCTTGTAAAAGGTACCCATGGTACCAAGAGCCCTGTGGCCAGGGAAGGTCCCCAAGGGCTGCAGCATGTATTATGCCACCCTGGGTGGGACCCTTCATCAAGCACATGCACACTGCCTTTGCAGTGCGTGTGCGCTGCTGGGGAGAAAAAGGCAAAGCTGACATGGCACACCTCTCAGGGTGCCGTGCCCACAAACCACTGCCTGTGGCATAGGTAAGTCAACCCACTAGCAAGCCTTATAACCCTAAGACAGGGTACACAATATCCGAGGTGAGGGCATAGCTGCATGAGCAACATGCCCCTACAGTCTCAAAGTCCATTCTTAGACATTGTAAGTGCAGTGTGGCATATAAAATATATGATATGGGAGTTTGTTTGTCATTATGAACTCCACAGCTCCATAATGGCTTCACTGAAATCTGGGAAGTTTGGTATCAAACTTCCCAGCACAATAAACCCTACTGATTCCAGTGTTGGATTTATTGACAAAAATGCACCCATAGGGCATCTGAGATGCCCCCTGTATGTTAGCCAAACATTAAATGCAGGACTGACTGGACTGTGCCAACCTGCCACTTTCAGGCGAGTTTCTGACAACATGGGGCGAGAGCCTTTATGCTTTTTGTGGCCAAAAACAAAGTCTGCACTGGGTGGAGGTACTTCACACCTCCCCCTGCAGGAACCGTAACACCTGGTAGTGAGCCTCAAAGACTCAGGCCTCTTGTTACAGTGCCCTAGGGCACTACAGTTAGTGGAGATGGCCGCCCCCTGGACAAACCCCCACTTTCGGTGGCAAGTCAGGTGGGAAAATTAGGGTAAACAAGTCTGAGTGACCACATCAGCTGGGACCACCCCTAAGGTGTCCAGAGCTGACTTGACCCCCTCCTTGCAAAATCCTGCTTCTTGGTTTGGAGGACAGGGACCAATAGGGTTAGGTCTGTGTCCCCCCTCTCCAAAGTGAGTGGACACGGGAAGGGTGTAGTCCCCCCCTCCGTGACAGTAGCCATTGGCTACTGCCCTCTGACCCCTATAACGCCCCTAAATCCAGGATTTAAGGGCTCCCCTGAACCTGGCTCGTCAGGTTCCTGGGAACCTCAAGAAGAAGACAAAAAAGTAGGACTGCTAAGCTGACCCCCAGCATAGAAGGTTGAAGGCACCAACTGACTAGGCCACAGCCCTAAAGGCCCGTCTCCAGCTTCTGAAGCCCTGCTACAAAAAAGGCGACGCATCCTGCAGGACCAACGACCTCTTAAAAGCCTCAAAAGAACTGCCTGCACCCCAGAGGACCAAGCTCTCCCTTGGACAGCGGCCCTGTCCAGACAGAAACACCAGCAAAGGACTCCAGAACCCCCTCCTCCCCCACCAGATCAGAGAGTCCTGCCCACTCTGCACCTGATGCCTACAGCCCTTGTCCAGGTGGCCCAACCGCCCAGGCGGTTCTGTCTTTAGTGTCCTCCCTGTGTCGACCCCTCCTGTCCAACACAATGACACCTGCAGCCTAAACCCAGGTGACCCCCCGACCACAACAGAACTGGAGGAAGATTCTGGACGCCAAAAGGTACCCCTGCACCGCAGCCCCTTGTCCTTGGGGAATCTGACCTTCGGTACAGCAACGTCCAGCAGGCAGCCCTCCTTGTCCAGCCTTCGATTTTCCGGAACCAACCCCCTGGACTTCGCCGGCAGCATCTTTGTGACCCCCCAGGAAAGCATTGGGATCCCCCTATAGGAAAGCATTGGGATCCTAAAGTGGTGTTTGCACCCGGCCGCCCCTGCGCCACAGAGGGTGTGTGTTTGGTGCTGACCTGTACCCCACCCCCCTGTGCTCCTCCAGGTCTGCCCTCTGAAGACGCGGGTCCTTACCTGCAAGCAGGCTTGATGCTGAGTGTCAGTCTCCAAAGGAGCCCATGTTAAATCAACCTCAACTTTGATCTCTGCACCTGGCCGACCCGTGTTGCTGGTGTATGGCGTTAACTTGGACCCTAACTCATGGAAATCCTAACGCCCGGAGACTGGAACTGTAAGTCCTGTACATAAGTTGAAACTGTGCTAACTTTTCCTCCCCCTCAGAACTGTTCCTGAAAGTTACACTGTCAACTTTTAAAACTGATTATTGCTATTCATTCGAAAACCATTTAACTTGCCAAATTGAAACAAAGTGGTATTGATACATATGTTGGATACTTACTTGCAAATATACTTACCTGTAACTTGAATCTTGTGGTTTTAGAAATAAAGTAACAAAATATATTTTTGGTATATAAAAAGAATTGGCCTGGAGTTAATCATTGAGTGTGTGTTTCATTTATTGTCCGTGTGTGTGCAACAAATGCTTTGCACTGCCCTCTGATAATCCTAACTGCTCGACCACACTACCACAGAAAAGAGCATTAGTATTATCTGCTTTAGCCCCCGTTAAGTGTATGGGGAACCCTGGACTCTGCACACTATATCCCATTTTGATATTGTATATATAGAGCCAGCTTCCTGCAATGTTTACTTAGTCTTTTCGCTACTGTCAAAAGCAGAATGCCGAAGGTTCGCCTCTAGGTACCCACAGTCCATCTCTGTGGAGTAACTGTATCATTGTTTCATAAGGACCAGCCAGTCTAAGAAACCCAATTTTCCAGTCTTTTTCAAGAGTACAGTCCTCTTTTAACCTGTCAATAAATTATCCTTCCGCCATTTATCTGAAAACGTGCAGGAGGAAAACATGCATTTCAGTCCGTCTAAATTAGCTACGATTTAACTCGGGGAGGGGGGGAGGAGAGGGGAGGTTTCCACAAAAGTGAGCAGTTGTTTAAATTCAAGTTTGGTAAAATGTTCGACTATATTTGGTATCTTGTATCTTCTAGTTGTCTTTAAAAATGTGGATGTCCACTCAGCGGAAAGGTGAGCTCACAGTCCATGTGGGGAATGGCTACCACAGTAGAACTTTTTGGTGTTGTGCTTCTCAGGGCCAGATGTAAAGAGCTATATCAGATAGATATATAAAAAAAAATTGCCAAGCTACTGGTTTAAGAATTTCAGAGCAAGGACATAATCTATAGCGGAGCAGGTGGGTGCAGTTCCTAATTTTCAAATTAGGTGAGCTTAATTCTCCTCATCCATTGTTGTTAATTTTTACTGATTTATCCCCCCCCCAATTAAAGCATGTGTGTCTACGAATGATTCTGTGCTGGATATGAAATATTTGCTTTTCTGTAATTGCTTTTCTCCAGCAGCTGATAACAACCAGTAGTTCAGTCAGTGGAAGATGTTGAATTGAATGCAAGAATTATGAACCTTGTCCATTTTGATAGATGATGCATACATGTTATTTTTTGAAACATTTTAAAGGCTGTTTTATGTCAGGACCCAAGGCGAGGATTATGTGTTCTAATCTTTACATGGCTCATTATAAATTCATACTGCAGCCATTTTAGTATAGCTTCATTACAAAAAACTGACATTCCCAAAAGCCATTGGGATATCACAACATTAACAACCAGATATAACATGGCAGTCCTGATATAGTCCATCAACAATGTTCATGCTGCCTCATTTCTTAGGTGCGTAGCAGCCGCAGAGAAGTGTTGCTCCTTTATGTTTCATATGTAAGTCGTTTGTGCGTTTTTGACCAAAGTAATTGATCATTATTCTTCTGAATAACCCTTTTATTTTGCATATTTTGGTGGTGCAATCTCCATGGGAGCGCTCTGTGCTTCTTACGTGGCAGTGAATTGTTGAGGGGCCAGGATGCGCCTTTCCAGTTTCCCTTGGGATCAGGAGATGCACGCTTCTAGAAATCCTTGGAGCCCTTTCTAGCCCGGAGAGTCGCACCTGGACACCTGCGGGGTATATAATTCAGCAGAGTCCTGTTCCGATGCTGAGCTCGGATCTGTATTTCCAATAACAAAAGTTAAATCTTAAGAGAGGTATGTACTGAGACCTTCGGATGTTCTGGCATAATTTTCAACGCTTGGACATAGTGCTTCCCACTATTACCATACCTTGTGGGACCGTAATTGCTGCATTTTGGCCATGCAGGCCTTACAGGGAGTACTGTCCCAGGCTCACCGGTTGTAACACTTGGGTTGTGGTGTGCATAGGGTTTTGACCCCTTGAAATCGGATTCCTAGTGCCATATATACAGCTTTGTTTGTCACCAATTTTGATCTCTCTGGGCGCCATGCAGACGTTGGAGAGCTCGACACGTGGAGAAAAAGGGCCCGTCTTTCCTTTCTTAGGATGATGATTTTTATGAGGATGTAGATGCCGCTATACAGAAAGCGGTCTGAGGCCATGGCCCCCATTTGAACAACAGCTCTTTTGGCAACTTACTGAACCGCACATGAGAACCTCTCTCATACAGGTGACCCCAGAGCTGGAGGCCCCACACACATCAAAAGCCTTCTGAGGTGGATCAAGACAACTTTGGGCACCTCAAGCAGGCTTTCCTTGCCGATTCTCCGACCTTGGCCAGACCCTTGAGGGCTGCACATACCTTGTAGAACCCCCATCCTACTGCTTCTGATAGCAGTGAAGGAGATGATTCCCAAGAGGACTCATACGAGGAGGCAGGCCCTTCCTGGCAGTGACACTCTCCCACTAGCCCTGACCTCAGATTCCACCCCTTCAGATGCAGCGACTGACATGCTGTACCCAGACAGTGTCTGTAAGGAAATGCCTCCTTGGCATGGTTGCCCCCTGACTTTTTGCCTTTGCTGATGCTATGTTTACAATTGAAAGTGTGCTGAGGCCTGCTAACCAGGCCCCAGCACCAGTGTTCTTTCCCTAACCTGTACTTTTGTATCCACAATTGGCAGACCCTGGCATCCAGATAAGTCCCTTGTAACTGGTACTTCTAGTACCAAGGGCCCTGATGCCAAGGAAGGTCTCTAAGGGCTGCAGCATGTCTTATGCCACCCTGGAGACCTCTCACTCAGCACAGACACACTGCTTGCCAGCTTGTGTGTGCTAGTGAGAACAAAACGAGTAAGTCGACATGGCACTCCCCTCAGGGTGCCATGCCAGCCTCTCACTACCTATGCAAGTATAAGTCAGTCACCCCTCTAGCAGGCCTTACAGCCCTAAGGCAGGGTGCACTATACCATAGGTGAGGGTACCAGTGCATGAGCATGGTACCCCTACAGTGTCTAAACAAAACCTTAGACATTGTAAGTGCAGGGTAGCCATAAGAGTATATGGTCTGGGAGTTTGTCAAACACGAACTCCACAGCACCATAATGGCTACACTGAAAACTGGGAAGTTTGGTATCAAACTTCTCAGCACAATAAATGCACACTGATGCCAGTGTACATTTTATTGCAAAATACACCCCAGAGGGCACCTTAGAGGTGCCCCCTGAAACTTAACCGACTGTCTGTGTAGGCTGACTAGTTCCAGCAGCCTGCCGCACTAGAGACATGTTGCTGGCCTCATGGGGAGAGTGCCTTTGTCACTCTGAGGCCAGTAACAAAGCCTGCACTGGGTGGAGATGCTAACACCTCCCCCAGGCAGGAGCTGTAACACCTGGCGGTGAGCCTCAAAGGCTCACCCCTTTGTCACAGCCCAGCAGGGCACTCCAGCTTAGTGGAGTTGCCCGCCCCCTCCGGCCACGGCCCCCACTTTTGGCGGCAAGGCTGGAGGGAACAAAGAAAGCAACAAGGAGGAGTCACTGGCCAGTCAGGACAGCCCCTAAGGTGTCCTGAGCTGAGGTGACTCTAACTTTTAGAAATCCTCCATCTTGCAGATGGAGGATTCCCCCAATAGGGTTAGGATTGTGACCCCCTCCCCTTGGGAGGAGGCACAAAGAGGGTGTACCCACCCTCAGGGCTAGTAGCCATTGGCTACTAACCCCCCAGACCTAAACACGCCCTTAAATTTAGTATTTAAGGGCTACCCTGAACCCTAGAAAATTAGATTCCTGCAACTACAAGAAGAAGGACTGCCTAGCTGAAAACCCCTGCAGAGGAAGACCAGAAGACTACAACTGCCTTGGCTCCAGAAACTCACCGGCCTGTCTCCTGCCTTCCAAAGAACTCTGCTCCAGCGACGCCTTCCAAAGGGACCAGCGACCTCTGAATCCTCTGAGGACTGCCCTGCTTCGACGACGACAAGAAACTCCCGAGGACAGCGGACCTGCTCCAAAAAGACTGCAACTTTATCCAAAGGAGCAGCTTTAAAGACCCTGCAATCTCCCCGCAAGAAGCGTGAGACTTGCAACACTGCACCCGGCGACCCCGACTCGGCTGGTGGAGAACCAACACCTCAGGGAGGACCCCCGGACTACTCTACGACTGTGAGTACCAAAACCTGTCCCCCCTGAGCCCCCACAGCGCCGCCTGCAGAGGGAATCCCGAGGCTTCCCCTGACCGCGACTCTCTGAAACCTAAGTCCCGACGCCTGGAAAAGACCCTGCACCCGCAGCCCCCAGGACCTGAAGGACCGGACTTTCACTGCAGAAGTGACCCCCAGGAGTCCCTCTCCCAAGTGGAGGTTTCCCCGAGGAAGCCCCCCCTTGCCTGCCTGCAGCGCTGAAGAGATCCCTTGATCTCTCATTGACTTCCATTGCGAACCCGACGCTTGTTCTAACACTGCACCCGGCTGCCCCCGCGCTGCTGAGGGTGAAATTTCTGTGTGGGCTTGTGTCCCCCCCGGTGCCCTACAAAACCCCCCTGGTCTGCCCTCCGAAGACGCGGGTACTTACCTGCTGGCAGACTGGAACCGGGGCACCCCCTTCTCTCCATTGAAGCCTATGCGTTTTGGGCACCACTTTGAACTCTGCACCTGACCGGCCCTGAGCTGCTGGTGTGGTAACTTTGGGGTTGCTCTGAACCCCCAACGGTGGGCTACCTTGGACCAAGAACTGAACCCTGTAAGTGTCGTACTTACCTGGTAAAACTAACAAAAACTTACCTCCCCCAGGAACTGTGAAAATTGCACTGTGTCCACTTTTAAAATAGCTATTTGTGAATAACTTGAAAAGTATACATGCAATTGAAATGATTCAAAGTTCCTAATGTACTTACCTGCAATACCTTTCAAACAAGATATTACATGTTAAATTTGAACCTGTGGTTCTTAAAATAAACTAAGAAAAGATATTTTTCTATACAAAACCTATTGGCTGGATTTGTCTCTGAGTGTGTGTACCTCATTTATTGTCTATGTGTATGTACAACAAATGCTTAACACTACTCCTTGGATAAGCCTACTGCTCGACCACACTACCACAAAATAGAGCATTAGTATTATCTCTTTTTACCACTATTTTACCTCTAAGGGGAACCCTTGGACTCTGTGCATGCTATTCCTTACTTTGAAATAGCACATACAGAGCCAACTTCCTACAGTGTCCACGCTCGCTCACTGGATTTTGCCCTAGCTGAGAAGGTGGCCTAATAATGTTGCAGGTAGCCTGCGCCAAACCCCTTGAGAAAGAGGTCTGCAGCTGCCTTACAGCTGAATGCCCAGACCATATTTGGAGGGGAAAGTAGCTCTTACCCAGAGATTGATACCAGGGTGCCACCTTCCTGGTGTAGTGAATCTTAGTTTGCTTTAATGGGAAATAGGAGTTAACTTATCCTTTGGCTTGCAGACTCGTGCACCCGTCACCTAGTGACTTTTACCCTACTTAGCTTGCATTGTTTTAGCACATTTATTTAATTATATTTTTTAAGATGGCTGCCTTATTTCTAGTTAGGCTGACCTAACGCCACCGCGCTATGGTGTCTATCAATTGACAAAGATAAACAAACTGTAGGCACTTTCCCCTCTTCACACATTTGAGGGAATTGTTTACATAAATTGCCGTCCCAAGTATGTCTTGTTATCTATTGTTTGGGAACAGACCTTCGTCAGGGGTCCAAGCAGATCTGTATAAATGGACACTCCGACAGATAGTCGGAGGGATTCCGAGCAGATGCCATTGCTGCTATCGATGCTGCATGTCGCCTTGACTCTGACCCAGTCTTTGTGTTTTTTTTACGAAGTCTGAGCTAGGGACTTCATTCCAAGGTAACAAGGGTTCGGGGGCTGTTCTCATGGACATGGCATTGGCAGATTAGGTTTAACACACCTAGCTCTCTTTTAGGTTAGAGATTAGGTACATCATATTAGGGTATTAGGACATATATTATATTTCATGGTACTGCTGATCATTTCATGTTATTGCAAGATGGTGGGGGTCTTTGTATAAATGACTCTATTCTGTTTCTTGCATTCTTCATTATCCTAATCATTGCAGCCCATGCAACTTATCGTAAGATTGCAGTTTTGTTAAATAAAACCTATTGAAACCTTACTGCATCTTCTTCTTTACCTGTGTTTGATTGAGACATGTTGTTAATGTGAGAAAGGGGTAATCCCTGTTTAACCACAACACTCCCTGGGATGTCACTCTCTTGAGTCCATGTGTAAAGGCTGCCACAAATCACCTTTTACTGTTTGGGTTTTTGGTGAGGTGCTGCTTGTAAGCTGGGTAGGTTGGGACGACAGTTGGAACTTGTTGTAGGACAGGCATAATCACCTACAAACATAAGTACTGTCATCCTTAAACCAGCAGTCTTGCCTAGAACAAGAGTCAAACTACAACACTGGTTAACTTAGTTGGAGACCAAAAGAAGGAGATTGGCTGGTCTTGGCGCCCGTGCCAGGACAGACTCCTGGACGCAGTGGGCCTGGTCACCAAAATATTGACATGCCTGAAGAGGCAAAGGCCTCCGGTTCACTGATGCCTTTGGACGTCCTTTCTAGCTGGGCACAAAGAGCCATGATATTTTTAGTGAACGCTAACTGCATGTCCACTGAGCGTCGTTGCTTCTTGCTCGTACAAGTGGAACCTAAACTGGGTGCTCTGGTGTCGTCTGGGCAGGGACTAAGGCCCAGGTGGGCCTCTTCAGTGACTCTTTCATAAAGGAGCGGTGGAAGTTTCTGGCTACTTTTGCATCCATTGCAGGGCCCAATTTTCCATCACGAGCATTTTCAGTCCTCTGGTTTTTCCAAGGGGCTGTCCGTGGAAAAGGCCCTGCAGCTGTCCGCTTCTCCTCACAAAACCCCTTCATGGGGACGAGGTTCGTGGCCTGGGTAGTATCAAGATCAGCACTGCTTCACCAACTCCTACCTCAAAAGAGGCCAGGTATTCCATGGCAGAGCCAGTTCCAGAGGTGAGGGCTCCAGTGCTGCCAGAAACGGTGGGTGTTCACCCTCATTCCCAGTTAAAGGTAGAGGGCCAGGTGGTGAATCCCCCCCCCCACCCCCCCCCCCCCCCCCCCCCCAGGTGGCTCTGCCAAAGGATTTCATGGGTCCTTCAGGCGGTCAGAGGCTTCTAGATAGAATATAATGGGTCGCTTCATCAAGTGGCATGCCCAAGTCCGCTAGCTTTCTCCCTGGCAGAGTGTGGTCACGTAGACCAGGAGGTTGAGGTTCTCCTCTATAAAGGGTCAGTCTGCCTGACCAATCCTCACCCCAGCAGATTCATCACCAACCTCTTCTTGGTCGACAAGTGAGATGGGGGTCAACGACCAGTTATAAACCTCAGGGGTTTTAAAGAACAGCTGGTGTACCACCATTTGAAGATGAAAGGAATTCATATCCTCTGGGACGTACTCCAACCGTCCAACTGGATGGTGCATCTTGATCTGAAGGGCACTTATCTAACTGTCACAATTTTTCCACCTCTCCGTTCTTTTGGCAAGACCAAACTTTCAAGTTCACAACGCTCCCCTTCGTTCTGTCTTCAGCACCTTGGTCGATAGCCCTTTTGGACCTGGCTAAGGACTTCAGGCAGCATTGCCTGGACCATCAAATCTCTGTCTTTGCCGAATACCTTCTTGGTCAAGTGAAGCAGATGGCAGACTGGCACTCCCGCCATTCCCACGATTCAAGCCTCTGGATGCTGGACACGAGGGGTGGGGTATCCTCGCATCAATAGCTCACAAAAAGGACCCTTCTCAGCGAATTTCTTTGCCTCCCATCTCAACCATCAACTGACCTGATTATTCATCTGGAGACCAGTGCCCCTTAGCGACAGCTCCAGACTCATTCCCCCAGGGCTGAACTCAGGAGAGGGTATATGCATATCCCCTATTCTCGATGATCTAAAGTGTTTCGGGCCAGGTCCAAAAGCAACCAGCGGAAGTGGTCTTGCGACCTCCAAGCGGGTGTCAGCAAGTTTGACTCCCAGCTCTGATGGAACTTTCATGGGATTCTATTTTATGGGACTCTCCAATCCTTCTCCCCCCCTGTTTCAGGATCTCCTTCTCGATTCAGATCAAGTGCCCCACCGGTTGATCATGAAGGGTTTTCCCTGCCTGTTGGCGTGGCGGATTACTGGCAACACTGAAAAATCCTGGGGCTTTCGAGACTGGCTGAGAACCTCTTGCCCAAGGCCTTGGTGGCCAGCATTGTCAAGCAGTATAGATCGACCTTGACGAGATGGATGGCTTGATGTGTTAGATGGGCTGTAGCAGCAGTTGCTACAGATGTAGTTGAGATACTCAACTTTTTGTCTGACTTGTTGGAGGGTTTAGCCTATCGATCTGTTAATGCCTTCTGCTCAGCTATTTCGGCAGACCATGCTCCCTTTTATGGTTCACCAGTCCTTTTGCTTGAAGATTGCTGAGGCATAGTTGCCTCTCCCTGCCGCCTGAGCCTCTATTCTCTTTCCCTTGAGACATTAACCAGGTGCTTAATCTTTTCCTCTCTCGGCAACCTAGCTGTGTTTTCTCAAGGAAAGAACTCTTTGCCAAGCTGGCTACATTGCTGTGCCTGGTGTTATGTCAAAGGGTCTCTGATGTTCGTGCCCTCAATATTTACAGGTAGAGCATTTACCCTGCAAGGGGTTTCATTTACAGTCAGCTGATGGACTAAGTTGCATACTAGAATCATCTCACATCCAGCTTTTGCTCTCCTAAATTGTGTGTGGTGTTTAAAAACATACGAGAAGATGACAGAGGAACTCTGCCCACCTGTTGAGCCACAGCTTCCGATTGCTCTGCGAAAGCTGCATAGGGCGGTTTCTTCACCCACAATTGCCTGATGGGTACGTTGGGGCTTTTTGGAGGCTGGTATAAACTTGGGAGTACTTGAGTCCACTCAGCAAGAGGGGACAGTGGCTTCTAAAGCCTTTCAGTTGGGTGCTCGTCTGGGGAATATCATGAACGCTGCAGACTGGTCTGCCGACTCTTTATTTTTAAGAGGTTTTATTTCAGGCTGGTGATAAATGTAGCACAGCTGGTGGTAAACAAATCTTGAAATAGCATAATCCTCGCCTGCAGTCCTGACATATAATGAAAAATGTCCTAGCTATTGTAACAGAAAGTTTCAGTTCTATTAAGGGCTCTCTGGTTAGGATTCTCCCCACTCCCCCAGCAACAAATTCTCAAGGTTTTTCTTCCCTGTTATCAGTAAGTAATCAAACATTATGTGCTGTCTATAATGGACTGTGGTTTGCTTATAATGTTATATTTATTATGAGATTGATCACCTTTCTGTGGAAACAGTTCCAACTATTTCTTGTTGTTTTTTCTAACCCTCTTAGGACATGATGGTTCCAAACAGGATTCGTGATCTTCAGATGGTAGCGGGATTTGGGCGTAAAATAGAGGCAGCATGAATATTTGTTGATGGAAAATATCAGGGATGCCATGTTATGATTGATTATTAATGTCATAGCCCAATGGTTTTTGGCAATGTTAGTTTTTTTTGTACTGAAGCTATACTAAAATGGCTGCTATTTGAATTTATAATCTGCAAAATTAAGATTATATAGCATAATCCTGGTTTTTGAGTCCTTAATAGAAATTAAACTTTCTGTTACGATAGCTAGGAATTTTTTAATTCCTTAGCATATTGCCACATTAAACAAATTCATAAAAAATTCTAAGCTGCAAAAACTAGTTTGTATCTTAATAATTTCTAAAGCTGTGGACTGTTCTATGGAAATGGAATTTCCTACTGCACAATAGGCCAAGGAGTCTATTTGCATTTCAGGTGAATACCTTGCCAAACATTCCTTTTCCAAAGCACCCCTTTTTTCATTTGTTCATAACACTGATTCTCTTCTCCTGTTTTTTCCTGCTTTGTCTTTCCAGTATGATGAGTTGGTCCCGGCATCTCTGACGACAAAACATGGTGGGTTTTACATCAACACGGGAACGCTGCAATTCCGTCAGACATCTGATTCCGAAGATGACGACTTTGCTGGCAACAGAAAACGCCGACCTCCCAAAGTGAGTGTGATGTGATGCGTTGATGTGAGGAGGCAAGAGGTTATGCATACATTTGATCTATATCTGAATGCAGGGATATATATATATCTCTGCATGCAGATCTAGATCAAATGTATTCATCACCTGTTTTGCATTATATTTTGCTCTGCTGCTTAGAAACCAGTGTCTGAACACAAGCTTGTTCTTTTAGAATTGCAACATTTATTTTTTAATCAGCATCGGTAATCTGGTAGAACCTGTATGGCTGCCTCCTGAGGGCATCTGTGCAGTTATTGACTAAAGCACACTTTGACTTCACGCTGCGTGGGATGCATTGTGGAGCCATCGTGAGTAGGGACTGCAAGTCCCAGGGTGCATTGGGGTCCGAGGAGGTGGCCTGTACAGTCACCTGTACCAGCTGAGTGCTGTTCATTCATTACTGGATTTATAAAGCACATGGCTACCTGAAACCGGGCTTCCCAGCACTGAAGGGCGACCGACTTTTACTCCATTTTAGGAAAGAGGTACATTTTTAATTGCTTGGGAAAACATAGCCATTTCTTTTTGCTTCTCAGGCTCACCAGGAGAAAATTCCATAGCTTAGGGGCTAAGTAGGTGGAGCGGCCTCTGTCCCTGGCTCTACTTATTTTGGGTGTGGCAAGGAGTTCCAGGGAGGACAATATAAGAGATCTCCTTGGTAGATAAGGGAAAATCAGTTGTTGGATATTTTTTTGGAGCCCTGCTTGTGTTTAGCCCAATGCACCAGACCGAGAGTCTTAAACTGGATCCTACTCCCAATTGTAAGCCGGTGCAGGGATTTGAGAGCAATAGTTGCTAAACCAAACTTTGGAACCCCATGAAGAATTCTGGCTACCGCATTTTGAATAAGTTGCAATTTCCCAAAAACTGCTCTAGGACTCCTTAAGAAGATAGCTTTTCCATAGTCCATGTGTGATATTATCAGTCCCTGGCTAATAATCCTTCTGGTATCAAATGGAAGCCATTTCAGGATATTACGGAGCACTCTCAACAGGCCAAAACGGGTGTCTGTAATTCTGTTTGCCTCTGAGGCCATGGGCAACTTGTGATCTAATAGAAAGCTCAGGCTTTTTACTTCAGTTTTTGGTTGAGGGTGCTCACTCAGCATAGATGGCCAGCTGATTTTGTTGCCAAATGAACTAATTATTGCCAGCCACCAGTACCTCAGTTTTCTCGCCATTTAATTTAAGACAACTGTCTCCCATCCATTTGCCTACCTCTGTCAGTTATTGAGCTTCATTGAGGTACTCTGAATAGCCTGGGATAGTGAGATGACCAATTGAGTATCATCCGTGTAAGAAGCCATAGCTAATCCAAATGCCCCTATAATATCAAATAAACACACACATAAATATTAAAGACGGTTGAACTAAGCGATGAATCCTGTTGAACTCCACACCTTAACCTATAACTAGTAGAGTAACAACTGGGTCCTTTGAGGACCTGGAAGCTTCTCTCAGGAATGAGGTTAGCAAACTTAGCACGGAACCAGAGGTATCAAGGTTTTCCATGTGTTGTATTAATATATTGTGGGAGACTGTGTCAGATGCTGCACTTGGGTCTAGCACAACGAGTGCTGTCGAACCACCAGAGTCTAGGATCTTTAGTTGCTCTTAATACAGCAGATTCTTTGCTGAGACCCACCTGGAAACCTGTCTGGGAGGGATGAAGGATATTATTGGACACCAAGGAAGTTGATAACTTGTCATTGACAAACTTTTCTAGAATCTCACTAGGACCTGGTGGGAGGGAGAGAGGTCTATAATTCGCCACCACCAGGGGGTCCAGTGATAGTTTCTTTAACAAAGGGTGTATAATGGCGTATTTCCACTCTGTCTGAACTTGACCACTTTAAAAGCAAAGATTTTAGAGCTTGGTCAAAGTCTATAGTCGAGGTTCCCTGCCCTTCATTAATATCTCCATTGAGGCAGGGTTCAGCAGAGTACCTGAAGTTACTGATCTCGCTATATTGACTAGTTCTGCTTGATTAATGATGGGAAAACACGAAAGCCCACTATCATGGGAATAAGAATTTATTGCAACCTCCTGATGCTCTATTGAACTTATCAGGACATCACAGATGTTATTTACTGTCTCAGGAAAGTACCTGGCCAGTGCCTCACAGCACTGTTCCGAAAGTAGGATGGCCTCCCTTAGGGGGGCTATCCTTCAAGATGATTTCACAGTCCTATAGGTTTCCTTGCTGGACTTTGGGGCTGCACTGATCCTATTAGCTAAATCGTCTTATCTGTGCTTTGCGGACTGCATGATGATATTTTTTCAGCATAACATTGTACCTGGCTTTTTCCCCTTCTTTGTAAGCCCTTCCCCTCCTTTCCTGCATTTTACAGCACTTTTTCTTTTTTTAGAAATAGGCTATATGCAGGTTTGTCCCTCTTGCATGTTTTAAACTGGATTACTTAGTCCAGTGCCCTGGTGACACTCAAACTCCAACGCCTTATAACATAATGAGGCATCCCCATCCTTTAGTGCCTCAGTTACGGTGGGCAGAATGGTCCTTCATAAGGTAGTCTCCCATCTGACTACATCTAACTTGGACCATAGACGAGAGTTAAAAACCGTTCCGACTTCGGAAGTATTACTGATGGGAACTTGATGTTGAAAGGAATTGCAAAGGGATCCGTCCACACTGTTTGTATCGGGGCGCCTACCTCCTGGTTGTCCACATTCGAAAAAATGGGATCAGTAATATGACCCTAATTGTGGGTTGGTGAGGTCACTCGCTGAACTACCTGAAAGACCTGCAGGTTCTCTAAGAAGGAAGTTACTACTTGAGATGATGTGTATTCTATATGCAAATTTGAGTCCCCCCAAATGATTGAAATTAGCAGATTGCAGTGGCAGTGTGGCCAAAGTTTCCGAAACTGCCTTTACAAAGTTGGCTGTGGAACCTGGAGGTCGATAGACCAGAACCTCTAAAAACATAAAGGAGTAGGGAAGTTTAATCGAGGAAAAGTTGGGTATCACAATCCTGGAAGATGTTAGGAGTGGTTTTACAATCTAGGGTTTGCTTGGTAATAATAGCAACACCTCCACCTACTTTCCACATCCAACCTGTTCTGTTTATTTGATAACCGTTTGGCAGACCGACCATATCATCTGGCTCGCCTCCCTCCCTGAGCCATGTTCCAGTAAGGAAGACTACATCAGGGACTGAATCCACTAACATAGTAAACGCGTCCCATTTGTAGTTAGGCAATGATCTGCAGTTTACTAATAACATCTGAAAACTTAAGTTGGAGGTCTATTTCCCTGGCCTGATGTGTACCTGCTACAGACAATTTCCCTTCAAATGACAATAAGGGTTTCATAGCCTTGGCTCAGAAGGACATAACCGCTGGTCCGCATGGCCCACATTTACTTCCCTCTGCATGGGACCCATGCGGACTGCGCCCAGACAAAGCTTTTGCCAAAGGCCGGCCAATCTGCGCCAGAAAGAGGCCCCCGCGTCTTGCTTAAGGGATGCTGCACAGGCTTGTAGTACCTTATTGGGCTTTAAGTACTAGACTGTAAGAACTTTTGGCTTTCCAGTTGTGATTATTTTGAGCGTCTTCTATTTTTGGTGCCTACAATGTGACAAAATTATAAACTTGTGGTCAAAATAACCATTTGAAGCTAATCCGGGTTTAGGATTTTAGCAATTAGAAGAACTGTCAAACCTGTAATTGTCCTATATTATCTAAGGGTGCAAGCTCATTGAGTCTTTATAATGGAGCTGGTGAGTTTGAAAAGATGGGATAGAGGAAACATCCTGCATCTGGAGGTAAGGGCACCCGATAGAGTATGTCATGTTGATCCTTAATGAATTGTATCACAGGGGCAATTGAAAAGCAAATTTCTAGCGTAGAAGAGTCGCTTGTCATGTGTAACAAAGGGGTGACTATTTTGCTGCAGTGTGAGAATGTTGCTCCCTCCCATCCCCTGTTGAGTGTATGTGTGGAAGGCACATTGCGAATGAGTAACACCTGGTGTATTCAGAATGTTTCTGATTCTATTTTGCTGTGTGAGCCTTACTTCCAACTGCCACAGAAACGACCAAGGACCTCTGGGATTAATCTGAATATAAATGATCAAATGGCCATAAATTCCCAGGCAGTAAAACCCAAGGCTAAATCCGTGGGTAAACGGTCATCGGCCAAAGCAATTACTAAAGTAAATAATAGGAAGGGAATACTGAGGATTACAATAGAAGATGTGAAGGTTCTAGGATCACAGTTCCAGTCCCTAGAAACTGCAGTGAAGTCCACCCTGGCTATTCTTACTGCAAGCATGAATAAACTAGAAAAAGCTGTCTTCACGTGTGTAGGTTTATTAAGATAGGCATTCTTTACATCCTACCTTGTAGTATTCCCCTACGAGGCATTCTCTTTCAGGTATTAATCTACCTCCAGAAGTGAGGGACCCTGGTGTGGTTTCACAGTCAACTACAGAGACTCAAAAGACAACCCCTGCTGATGGGCTCTTGAATCGTATAGTGATCGATCAACCTCTGCGGCAGAAATGTATTAGTGAGAATAGGTCCAACCATGAAGTTAAATGTAATAAGCTAATTCCATCTATGAAACCTCAAAATATTGCAGGTCAGTTGGAAGGGTAGATTAAGGTTAGGACTGGCGTTGACCCTCTCGGCTTACCACCTGCGGCAGCACCATACATGATTTTGGCCAACGTACCCATTCTTTCTAGCGCAGAAAAAAAACATGGGTTACTTTGAGGAACAAAGGTTTACATTGGTTGGGGGCTAAAACAGGGTTAACGGATGCCCTTTTCAGTGATATCAACATGCTTCTAATAGTAAAATGGGTGGGGAGGGGACGTAAAAGTCTGCATGGAGACTTTGTGGTATTGACGTTTAAATCACCCCGTATGGTTGATACCGTTCTTGTGAGAGCAGGTATTTCCGAAGTATCCCTAACTCAAGTGTCACTTACCTCTTGGATACTTTTATCCACCTGAGCCTATGAGGGCAGTACATAGAAGACGCTTGACCCCTTTAACTATAGCTCCACCCAGTAACTCCTGTTCCATCTCTGTTACTAACTGCTTTGCGAATTCAGACCAACTTGATGGGGTCAGTTGACTTTCTGGGGAGGTACAGGCAGCAAATGGTACCCTGGAGGAGGGATGTTTAATATTTAAGAGTTGAACATGTCTAGTCCTCCCGTTGATAGTCCAACTGGTAGTATTAAGTGGCTGATAATGAGTTTTCTTTTCAGGAATGTGGCAGGCCTGGAGAAAAAAAGTGCTATTGCGGAATGGGTAGACTGTGTTGGGCTTTAATATTATAATGCCTCCAGGAGACCTGGGTGAGAAACCTTATACATATTAATGGGTATAAAACATTTCATGGCCCAGCTGTGACATGAAGCTCAGGGAGAGCGAAGAGGTGGGGGTCTGTATTTGTCTCACATTTTGTAGCCTCACCAAACCATATTGGTCATGTCTAGGATATAGTAGCCTGTGTCCATTTTCAGTGGAAAAAGTGTGTAGGATTACTGATTGTGACATGGGTCTAAACTCACTTTATGCAGACAAACTGAATGAATTATTGTTCAAGTTTGACTTGGTTTTTGGTAATGAGCAATGCTCACCAGCTGTCCAATTTAGTGGTACATATAAAGGGAGTTGAACAAACTCCATTATCGATTTCATCTTAATCTCTAATAGTCACTGACAGGATTGTAGATTTAATCACCCAGGATCTTGTGATTAGCTATCACTTACCACAGAGTATTTAATTTTATTTCATACTAAAGACCCTCCTAGTTTGAGGCTAGAAGGGGCTCCCCTTGTAGTAGACAGCATAGAGACTGCTAGCTCTAATGGTTATTCTCTCCGCTGGTCAAAAATTGCTCTGAATACGTTTTTATAATAGTTGATTAAGGGGTATCTGGAGGCTTTCATCGTATGTTTGAACGATGCATCTGACCCCAGAAAAATACTAGAGGCTTTTCAGGTGATTGTGGGAGAAGTAAGGTGAGGACTGATGAATACTGTAAATTGCAAATCGCATTGTTAAAAGGGCTGGCTTGATCCTGCTTGTGCAAAAGCACTCAGGGCTTTAAAAGCCGGTTTGGGGAAATCGCCGTATTTTCAGGAGGAAATGAGCGCGATAGGCAGTGTTATAATTTAGTGATGAAGCAGAAAAATGCTTTAAGGGCAGAAGCACTTGCCTTGTAGAGGCCACAGTTTTAAGGACAACACAGCTTTTTGGCGTGTTGGCACCCCTTTATTGAAACTGGTAGATGGGCCACATCTAGAGGTGGCCATTAGTGAGGCAGATTGGGTCTCTTATTTCTCTATTTTATTCCAAACTAGATGGGTAGGTGACTGACTGTAACTCTGTTTCCCTTAGTAGTGTCTCAATTGATGTAACATTTTTTTTAGATGAAGTCAACAAGACCTTAAATGCCAGTATGGGGGGGGAAGGCCGGGGCCCCAACCATTTTCTTATTCATCTTTGCAAATCTAATGTTTTCCTCTGGGGCCCCTTGGTGACTTAGGTCTTTGGAGCTTAATGTAAAATAGGCTTCCCGATAGTTTGGACGGAGTCCCTAATTATCACCATATTTAAAAAGTGCGATCGTAGTAGTCTGGCCTGCTATAGGCCAATACCTTTAGTAGATTTATCTGGCCCAAGGTAGTGGGATGCAATATTTTGGGCAGATGAAAAGGGTATTCTATCTGACCTGCAGTATGGCTTCCACCCTGATGTGGGGATGATGTGGGGATGATAGAGCAGGGACTCAATTTAAAAATGCTTTTTGAGAAATATTGTTGAATCAGAAAAAGGAGTTAGTTTTTGTTTTTTGTTGACCTTTCCTCCGCATTTGACTGCATGAATCATGATAAACTTTGGTTAATTATGCAGGAACTTGATATGGACCCTGCCATAGTTCAGTTTATTAGGCAATTCTATCAGAGCTTCAGGGCAAGAATGCGGCATTGGTGTGGAGGAGTATACACCGGTGCATTCAGCATAGAAAGTGGGGGTGGATTGGGGAGGTGGAGACAGTGTTGCGTTTTAGCACTCTTCCTTTTTACTCAGAATTTCTCCACCAGCACAGCTCCCAAACTGTTTATTTACAGAGATCGTTCCCAAATAGGCCGTCAACCCATTCCTGCCCTTCTCTATGCTGACAATGTTGTCCTCATGGCACACACCCTTGTGGGCGCACAATGGGTATTAAACTGTTTTGTTGAATACATGGAGGTACTAGGGCTGACTGTGATTAAAAGTAAGACCTTTGTTATGAGATAGTGGGAAAAGTACTCCAAAGTGACGAGAAATGACTATTGGAGACAGCAGGATTTGCAATACAAAGACCTTTGCATACCTGGGAGTGGTGTTTGATTATAAGGGTGTATGGACTCAGCCATAATCCACCAGGAAATTACTGTTCCAGAGAGTGAATATGGCCTTGCGTAACTTTGCTTGTACGCTAGGAAAGAAGCCGCTTGTGGAAATGCTATCCATCTATAAAACAGTGTGTGACCACAACACTTTTGGTGCAGGATTGTGGTGACGCATTAGTACTTGTCCGCTCTGAGTGGTTGAAAATGCCCTTTTAAGGTATATTCTCACTCCCAAGCAACCCGTTGTTGGTTTCCCGCGCAGTTAGGTCTGTTATAAATCTCTGATATTGTTAAGTATCAGACAATATTATTATGGCATTAGATCTGGACCTCTGAGTATACAGGTCTCAATCGTGAGATAATTAAGGATTGTTTTAAATCTTCCTCTTTATTATGCACTCTCTAGTTAAACTATATTAAGAACTTTGTGTGATTTGAGACACCCAGAGTTTTTTTAACCCACCAGAGGCTATGCAGCAGGTCGCAAGGAGGGAATTTAAAAGGGAGTGTTTTTCTGTTAGAGGAAGAAGGTGTCTTTGGAGTTGATTAAACCAACTGTTTTAAGAAACCAAATTATGCCGCTTATCTTTGATATTCAACCTTATTTAGTACAGGTAATTAATGTGCAGCACAGATTTGTTTTAACACACTTTAGAATGGAAATATTCCATTGTCTGATAAGTTTCCCCGCTGTCAGCGACTGGTCTCTGAGGCTAGAAAAATGCTCATTTGATAATGTATCAATTTAAAGCACCTTCCATACTGTTATTTTATAAATATTTTTATGTACTGAGAAAGGTCTTGCTTTTGCCATTGTTAAAATCTCTGAAGTTTGCACAATGCCGTCCAGCATATTTGCTTTTACAGTCATTACCTTCGGTTTTTATGTGCAAAGTGATGTCAAAATATTTGTGGGCTGTGATAAAGCAGGGAAAGATTATACAGCTCCAGTAGGAAAGTTTTAAATATATGCTTTGTCTGTGAGTGCTGCAGATGCATGATGATGTTATGTATTCTTAAATGTATTTATTTTTAATTGTGTATGCTTTTATGGTTTTTATACAAAATTTAATAAAGTTTGTTTTGATGTCTGACTAAGCAATATTGTCTATTTTGGAATAATATTGCATTATGATAACTAGCTTATTACTGGATTCTTTTTTGTCTGTGCTCCGTTTGTTGTGTTTGAGTTAAAGTTTTATGTGCTCTGTTTGTGTGAAATACTGTTTGAATTGATTTGCAATACACAAGTTTGTTTTG
Organism: Pleurodeles waltl; assembly: GCF_031143425.1. Taxonomy (NCBI): domain Eukaryota; kingdom Metazoa; phylum Chordata; class Amphibia; order Caudata; family Salamandridae; genus Pleurodeles; species Pleurodeles waltl. The sequence continues at coordinate 295,015,787 of NC_090443.1, read as the reverse complement.
CTGCAGCTAAGATGTCCCTCCCTTCATTAACTTTTTTCGAGTTATGCTTGTGCACGCATTGCAAAGGTTGAACAATTTTCTGGCTTGCTTCCTATAGGTCGCTAAACTGAAGGATATTGAGGATTGTACCCTGAAGAAGCGGAAGCGCAAGGAGGATTGCTTTGATAAAGATAAGAGGCCACGTAAAATAAAAGTGCCTAATCAGCTGGGGTATGTTTATGCAGCATAAGGATTTATAACTCTATGTCTCCAGTAAAAAAAAGCCTCTTGAAAATGATTGTTTTTCCCTTATCTCCGAACTAACCAAATGTTTTTATAGCTGCTGTTACCTTTTCTTTTTCTGTTTCTCAAGTAGTTATATAATCATTCTAAGTTGGCTTTTGGCTATAACATAGAGCCCTGCAAACTGTCACCCTCTGGAGCTTACTTGAAATCCTTAATGGCATTTGTCTTTCTGGAATATTATTCTATATAACATCATTTAAATTTCTATTCAGATGTAACACCATTTGTATTAGACTGGCTTCCTATTTAAATCCAAAACTTCCTCCTTCACAACACCCAGCGATATAATCTTGAGTGAGTCCCATTCCCAAGCATTGCATTTTGGAAAAACTACATAACTGCTCTGTGGTGGTTGTTGGGACTCAGAAGTAGAGGGTTGCATGCAGGGTAGTGTTTTGGTTGAGTTTTCTACACAGAAGATTTCAACTGGAGCATTCTTTTCAAGATGTTTCAATTCTAGATTGAGGCACACAGAATATTGCCGACCACTTTTTCCTCCTATTGATTTTGGAATGTTAAATACTTATCAACTCTTAATTTGCAGACTCTCTCCTAGACCCTGGTTAACCCGCTGCAAGCATGTGCCAACGAGTCCACAAAAAAACTTCATTGTGCTGTGTAAATACAGAATATCCCTGCCTCATTGCAGGAAATCAAAACATGTATTAACAGGGTTTTCTTTGTCCATCTGAAAGCACATTTTCTTTCCTGTTTGTACAAATAATGTCAAAATAATTGTTCAAATTTTCAGGCCTATAACTATCGTTCCTAACACTATCCTGCAGATAAATAACTGTAAAACTGTCTCGATAAGCCCACATAGTCTTGTAAAGATGGGAGAATACACTGTCAATTTGTCAGCCAGGCTATTCCCTACCAGTATATCTTGCAGTATTGGTTGAAAGACGATAAATTTTTTTATTTTTATGCAGGGAGTTGCGTGAAAAATTGGTTTGTTGTTTGACTTGGGAGTCCACTCTGGACATACAACTGCCACAATCCCTGTCAGGTTAAAGCACAAAAGTTGCCAAGTTAACCTATGCTTAACCCTCTGCTAGCTTGGCACAGCTTTCAGGCTTAACGTGGAGGCACTTTGTAAAGTATTATGTTCGATGGCATCTGTCGCTGTAGATACACATGGTATGCATGAGCTCGCCATCTGGTGTTGGGTCGGAGTGTTACAAGTTGTTTTTCTTCGAAGAAGTGTTTTCGAGTCACGGGACCGAGTGACTCCACCTTCTGTGCTCATTGCGCATGGGCGTCGACTCCATCTTCGATTGTTTTCTTTCCGCCATCGGGTTCGGACGTGTTCCTGTCGCTCCGAGTTTCGGAACGGAAAGATAGCTGAAGACGGAAGATTTTCGACGGTATCGTTGCGATCCGGTTAGAGATAGACACATACGACGACGCGTTCAACATCGAAGCGCCTCGGTGCCCTTCGGGGTAGATTTCGGCACCCCGTCGGGGCCTAGTCGGCCCGACCGCGTGGAGGACAACGCCGATGGATCGGACCCCGTTTCGATTCTGCCCCGAATGCCACAACAAATATCCTTATACGGACCTACACTCGGTCTGTAATCTGTGCCTGTCACCCGAGCACAGCGAAGAATCCTGTGAGGCCTGTCGGGCGTTCCGGTCCCGAAAAACTCTGCGCGACCGTCGAGCGAGAAGACTCCAGATGGCGTCCACGCCAAAAGAGCGTCCACAGTTCGAGACAGAAGAGGAACAGGAGGAATCCTTTTCCATCCAGGACTCAGACTCCGACGAGCTACACTCTACAAGAACTGTGAGTAAGACGTCGAGATCAAACCTTAAAAAAGGAAAGAAGGCCCAGGGGACGCCACTGCCAACCGGCCATGGCTCCACCCAAATTCTCGGTGACCAACAATCGGCACCGAAAAAGGCCCATTCAGTGTCGAGATCGTCCGACTTCGGTCGAGACACCGGCACGCAGCCTCCTCGGGACCGAGAGAGTGCTAAACAGAAGCATCGACACCGAGAGTTCGGTGTCGACACGGATCGACGCCGAGACAGTGGCGCCGAAGACCATAGAGGCCAGGAATTTTCGGCACAGAAAAAGAGGAAGGTTACCTCGGAGCCGAAAAAACAATCGACTGGGTTTTCGGAGCCGAAAAAAGCGACATCAGACCCTGTTTCTGGCTCCTACACTGAAGAGCATTCTATGTCTTCTCAAATGAAGAAACATAGATTTGAACAAGAACTGCAATCCACTGACGTGGATCACACGCAAAAGCGTATCTTTATTCAGCAGGGGACAGGGAAGATCAGTACCCTTCCACCTGTCAAACGAAAGAGAACGCTTCAGTTTACTCCTCAGCAACAAACAGCACAAAAGGTAACACCTCCTCCCTCGCCTCCACCTGTAACTCCGGCTTCGCCAACTTACACCCCGTCACATTCGCCAGCTCACACCGCCATGAGCCACGATGACCAAGATCAGGATGCGTGGGACTTGTATGACGCACCAGTGTCTGATAACAGCCCAGACACATACCCAACTAGGCCATCACCACCGGAAGACAGCACAGCCTACTCACAAGTGGTGGCTAGAGCAGCATTATTCCATAATGTGGAACTACACTCGGAACAAGTAGAGGATGATTTTTTATTTAACACCCTCTCCTCAACCCACAGCTCCTACCAAAGCCTGCCGATGCTCCCAGGCATGCTACGCCATGCAAAGGACATTTTCAAGGAGCCAGTTAAAAGTAGGGCAGTGACGCCTAGGGTGGACAAAAAGTATAAGGCGCCTCCTACGGACCCTGTATTCATCACCTCTCAGCTGCCACCAGACTCTGTGGTGGTAGGGGCTGCCAGAAAACGGGCAAACTCACACACTTCTGGGGATGCACCTCCCCCAGATAAAGAAAGTAGGAAGTTCGATGCAGCCGGGAAGAGGGTTGCTGTCCAAGCAGCAAACCAGTGGCGCATCGCAAATTCACAAGCGCTGCTAGCGCGATACGACAGAGCCCACTGGGATGAGATGCAGCATCTCATTGAACATCTCCCAAAAGATCTGCAAAAAAGAGCAAAACAGGTTGTTGAGGAGGGTCAAAACATTTCCAACAATCAAATACGCTCCTCCATGGATGCAGCAGACACGGCCGCAAGAACCATTAATACGTCGGTTACCATCCGTAGGCACGCATGGCTCAGAACGTCTGGATTCAAGCCAGAAATTCAGCAGGCAGTGCTTAACATGCCAGTAAACGAGAAACTTCTGTTCGGTTCGGAGGTCGACACAGCCATAGAAAAGCTCAAGAAGGACACTGACACTGCCAAGGCCATGGGCGCACTCTACTCCCCGCAGAGCAGAGGATCTTATAACACCTTCCGCAAAACACCTTTTAGAGGAGGGTTTCGGGGTCAGGCCACACAAGCTAGCACCTCACAGTCCGCACCGCCCACCTACCAGGGACAGTACAGGGGAGGTTTTCGGGGCCAGTATAGAGGGGGGCAATTTCCTAGAAATAGAGGAAGATTTCAAAGCCCCAAAACCACTACCAACAAGCAGTGACTCACACGTCACTCACCCCTCCCACACAACACCAGTGGGGGGGAGGATACATCAATATTACGAAGCATGGGACAAAATAACTACAGACACATGGGTCCTAGCAATTATCCAACATGGTTATTGCATAGAATTCATGCAATTCCCTCCAGACATACCACCAAAATCACAAAATTTATCAAAATACCATTCACAGCTTCTAGAGATAGAAGTTCAAGCACTACTGCAAAAAAATGCAATAGAATTAGTACCAAGCACACAAATAAACACAGGAGTTTATTCACTGTACTTCTTGATACCAAAAAAGGACGAAACACTGAGACCAATTCTAGACCTCAGGGTAGTAAACACATTCATCAAATCAGACCACTTTCACATGGTCACACTACAAGAAGTGTTACCATTGCTCAGAAAACACGACTACATGACAACCCTAGACCTCAAGGACGCATATTTCCATATACCAATACATCAATCACACAGGAAATATCTAAGGTTTGTATTCAAAGGAATACATTACCAATTCAAAGTATTGCCTTTTGGTTTAACAACCGCTCCAAGAGTATTCACAAAATGCCTAGCAGTAGTCGCTGCACACATCAGAAGGCAGCAAATACATGTGTTCCCGTATCTAGACGACTGGCTAATCAAAACCAGTTCGCTCACACAATGCTCAAACCACACAAATCAAGTCATACAAACCCTCTACAATCTAGGGTTCACCGTCAACTTTGCAAAATCAAACATTCTGCCAAGCAAAGTACAGCAATATCTAGGAGCCATAATAGACACGACAAAAGGAGTAGCAACGCCAACTCCACAAAGGATCCACAATTTCAACAGGGTCATTCAACACATGTCTCCAAACCAAACAATACAAGCAAGAACAATACTACAGCTCCTAGGCATGATGTCCTCATGCATAGCCATTGTCCCAAACGCAAGACTGCACATGAGGCCCTTACAACAGTGCCTAGCCTCACAGTGGTCTCAAGCACAGGGTCACCTTCTAGATCTGGTGTTGCTAGACCGCCAAACTTACCTATCGCTTCTATGGTGGAACAGTATAAATTTAAACAGAGGGCGGCCTTTCCAAGACCCAGTGCCACAGTACGTAATAACAACAGATGCTTCCATGACAGGGTGGGGAGCACATCTCAATCAACACAACATAAGAGGACAATGGAACATACATCAAACAAAACTGCATATAAATCATCTAGAATTATTAGCAGTTTTTCAAGCACTAAAAGCTTTCCAACCAATCATAACCCACAAATACATCCTTGTCAAAACAGACAACATGACAACGATGTATTATCTAAACAAACAAGGAGGAACACATTCAACGCAGTTAAGCTTGTTAGCTCAAAAAATATGGAAGTGGGCAATCCACCATCAAATTGGTCTAATAGCACAGTTTATTCCGGGGATCCAGAATCAGCTGGCAGACAATCTCTCTCGAGATCACCAGCAAGTCCACGAATGGGAAATCCACCCACAAATTCTGAACACCTACTTCACACTCTGGGGAACACCACAAATAGACTTATTTGCAACAAAAGAGAACGCAAAATGCCAAAACTTCGCGTCCAGATACCCACACAAGCAATCCCAAGGCAATGCCCTATGGATGAACTGGTCAGGAATATTTGCTTACGCTTTTCCTCCTCTCCCTCTCCTTCCTTACCTAGTAAACAAATTGAGTCAAAACAAACTCAAACTCATTTTAATAGCACCAACGTGGGCAAGACAACCCTGGTACACAACACTGCTAGATCTGTCTGTAGTACCACACATCAAACTGCCCAACAAACCAGATCTGTTAACGCAACACAACCAACAGATCAGACACCCGGACCCAGCATCGCTGAATCTAGCAATCTGGCTCCTGAAATCCTAGAATTCGGACACTTACAACTTAGCCAAGAGTGTATGGAAGTCATAAAGCAGGCCAGAAGGCCATCCACTAGACACTGCTACGCAAGTAAGTGGAAAAGATTTGTTTGGTACTGCCATCATAATCAGATACAACCACTAGAGGCAACTCCAAAACATATAGTAAATTACTTGCTCCATTTACAAAAAGCAAAGCTAGCCTTCTCTTCTATTAAAATACACCTTGCAGCAATATCTGCATACCTGCAAACTACATATTCAACTTCCTTGTATAGGATACCAGTTATCAAAGCATTCATAGAAGGGCTTAAAAGAATTATACCACCAAGAACACCACCTGTTCCTTCATGGAACCTAAACGTGGTTCTAACAAGACTCATGGGCCCACCTTTCGAACCCATGCACTCTTGCGGAATACAATTCCTCACCTGGAAAGTTGCCTTTCTCATCGCCATTACATCTCTAAGAAGAGTAAGTGAAATTCAAGCGTTCACAACACAAGAACCTTTTATACAAATACATCAAAATAAGGTCGTCCTACGACCTAATCCAAAATTTTTACCAAAAGTTATTTCTCCATTCCATCTAAATCAAACGGTAGAACTACCAGTATTCTTCCCACAGCCAGATTCTGTGGCTGAAAGAGCACTACATACATTAGATGTCAAAAGAGCATTAATGTACTACATTGACAGAACGAAGAACATCAGAAAAACTAAACAGCTATTTATTGCATTCCAAAAACCTCATGCAGGTAACCCAATATCAAAACAAGGTATAGCCAGATGGATAGTTAAATGCATCCAAATCTGCTACCTTAAAGCAAAAAGACAACTGCCCATTACTCCCAGGGCACATTCAACAAGGAAAAAAGGTGCTTCAATGGCCTTTTTAGGAAACATCCCAATGCAAGAAATTTGTAAGGCAGCCACTTGGTCTACGCCTCACACATTCACCAAACACTACTGTATAGATGTGCTATCCGCACAACAAGCTACAGTAGGTCAAGCTGTATTAAGAACTCTATTTCAGACAACTTCTACTCCTACAGGCTAAACCACCGCTTATGGGGAACTAACTGCTTACTAGTCTATGCATACCATGTGTATCTACAGCGACAGATGCCATCGAACTGAAAATGTCACTTACCCAGTGTACATCTGTTCGTGGCATCAGTCGCTGAGATTCACATGGACCCACCCACCTCCCCGGAAGCCTGTAGCAGTTCAGACGTTACCTTCAATTTTGTACATTTGTATATATATTACTTAATCCTTTAATAGGTACATACTTACATTTTTCATTGCGCGGGCACTATTACTATAGTACAACTCCTACCTCACCCTCTGCGGGGAAAACAATCGAAGATGGAGTCGACGCCCATGCGCAATGAGCACAGAAGGTGGAGTCACTCGGTCCCGTGACTCGAAAACACTTCTTCGAAGAAAAACAACTTGTAACACTCCGACCCAACACCAGATGGCGAGCTCATGCATACCATGTGAATCTCAGCGACTGATGCCACGAACAGATGTACACTGGGTAAGTGACATTTTCATTATGCAGCTCGCAAACAGTAATAAAGTGAAAGGACAACACAAAAAAAATCCCATTCCAACTTAGAATAGAGTAAACTTTAATAAAGGATTTGACACCAAAATGACAAACATCCATTCAGTAAAATCGGTGTTATGATTTTTTTTTTTTATTTATGGTAAAAACTAGCACCTAAAAGATTAAAGCTCCGAGTGCAGACATATAGTTCTCCAGTATTGGATCTTTCATAGAGTCACATGCTTGAATCATCCCAGTCGTCGAGGTGGGAGCCTCACGGTAACCTCAAATACACATTGCAGTAAACATTACACACTAGGCCCTAAAGGCCCAAATAGGCTCTTTTATAGCCTATCCATGTCCTTTTATGAAAAAGACCCAAACTTGAGGCACAGCCTATCAGACTTCGAACACCCTCTAGAATGCTCCCAAAAGAGGCTCTTTCCCCCAGATTTTCTACCGCAGGTCGTGTGAAAGGGAGTCTCCCTGAGCTCTGCTCAGTTTATCTTTCTGACAGGATTCTTTCTCTCAGAAAACCCAGTTTTCAAGTGACAATATGTGTCAACAATTAAGAAAGGTCTTTTCAGAGACTGTGGCAGTTGTGGGAAGAAGATACTACACATGGATGATCCCCACAAGAAGTGCATCTACTGCCTGCATCCAGACCACAAGGTGAGAGACTGTAAGATCTGTTGCACCTTTAGTCAGAAAACCCTCAAGGACCATGAGGGTAGGCTTCTGTTGTGGCTACAAAGACAGAAAGCCATGGAGAACCCATCCACAGAGTGAAACATCATCTCCTGCTTCTCACTCCTTAAAAAGATCTGGAGAGAAAGAAAGACTGCCTGAAGAGCCACCGAAGAAAGTGGCTAAGAAGTCAAAATATGCATCTGTGGAGAAACATAGGAGCCAAGAGGCTGCTACATCGGGGTCACCAAAACACTTGAAAAAGGTTCGCTCAGAGCCTACTACCCATGTGGGGGAAAAAGGGCACCCACTAAACGTGCTTCCCTTTCGCTGTCGCCAACAAAGGACCTGGTAAGACTCCTCAGAGGCTGCCAAAAAAGCCCCGTCGACGACCCAGTCGACGATCACAGCGTCGACGTTTACAATGGCGGTATCTCCAATGATAGTTACATCATCACCGCTTTCATCTTCGATCATCACCGCCAAGATCTATGGAAAGGCATTGTCGACTAGAACGTCATTGACTGAAGCGTCATTGGTCCATCCGACGACGGGGGCACTACCGTTGACAAAAGACCTCTTGATGAAGTTAGAGAACACCGTCGACGAGCACACCGGTGGCACCGTTGGAGGCACAGTCGACGGGAGAGGCACTGTCGACAAGAGGACCGTCGACGACTAAGACTGAACTGTCGACGGCAATGTTGGACATTTCGTCAGCGCAGTCGTCAGTGGTGATACCATCTTCCAGAGAGTTAGGAGTGCAGCAGGATTCAGTGAGATTCCTTCCTCTTTCTATTATCACCATGGAGAATAAAACGTCGCCGATTCTCGCAAGACATACTTCTCCAAGTAAGGTGTTGCCATATCCTCCACAGCACCTTCTAGATGATGACGACGACATTTATTCTCAAGATGATGGAATGTTTGGTGCAGCCAGTAGTCTATCACAGCTGCATGTAAAATGTCAAGACTTGGTTGAGGAGGATGAAGGACAGTAACAGCCCAACTATTCCTCAATTACTTTCCAACAAGATTCATCATACCCAGTAGGGGAGGCACAACCTTCCTTTCCCATGCCTAGATCATTAGTTGAAGATATCCAGGGTATGTTGAAGGACTATTATCGAAGGTTTCCACCGTTGATGCCTGTAACACTATCCAGACAGTACAGCCAGCCGATGCCTCTGCAAACTCCTATGACCAGTCACCTGCGAACGCCACACAGAAGCATTCCATTTGTTTACTAACCACAGGAGGATCGTCGCTATACAGATGACGAGAGGAAAGAAGGTAAAATAATGGAGGCACCTCCTAGTGACTGGGATGACTACCTCATTCCCACACCATCACCGCCGCCAGCAGGGCCGGTTGATTCACCCCCGGAGGACATAGGAGGCTTTCATAATTTAATGGACAGAGTGGCAAAGAGATTAAATTTGCCCATTATTACGCAGGAAACAGATTGTTTCATATATGACTTCAAAGAGCCAGCAAAGAGATCAGTGAGGGCTGTCCCGATAGAGGATTTCCTATGGCAGGAGTGGTTGAAGACAATGAAAAATCCAGCAACAGTGCCTTCCCGGATGCCGAGGCTGGAAAAGAAGTACAAAGCCCCGGATAACATCCAGCCTGCTTGGTGTCCCAACCGGATTCGGTAATCTCAAGCGGCGCAGCGTCTATCTAAGAACCTTTCAGTGCCTATTACATCGTCTCCATACAAGGACTGTAGGAGGTTGGACAATATTGGTAAGAGATTTTCCTCAGTGGCGGCGATCACAGTGAAGGCGGCTAACTCCTTGGCCATTTTAGGAAGGTATGATAGCCAGATGTGGGCAGACATGTCTGCTTATTTAGACCTCTTGCCGGAGGATGCGAAGGGGAAAGCAAGGAAGGAGCTGCAGGAGGGTGAGCAGATTGTGGCTGAAGTCATAGACTGCGCAATCAAAATTTCCTTGACAGGATTCCGACAACTGGCAGGAGCAGCGGTCTTGCGTAGACAGGGGTGGCTGAAGTAGACTTCCATCCGTCTGGAGGTTCAGAGCCGGATTCTGGACATGGTCATTTGATGGAGAAAGCCTGTTTGGGAAGCATGTAGATGACATGTTACAAACCATCAAAATGGATACGGACACTGCTAAATCGCTAGGTACATTGCAGTACAGGAAACAGCCTTTTCGTGGAGCAAGGGGTAGATGAAGTTACTCCTTTCGTGGTGGCTTCCACCCGTATAAACCCCAGTACCACTCCTCTTGGCAGGACCCCAGCAGCAATACAGTCAGCAACAGCAGCGTTATCGATAGCCACCTACCCCTGCTTAAAGGCACCCAGCAAAAGGAAGAGCGACTGCCCGTGGAAGAGATACCGGCAGAAAGCAATGACCAACCGAACATACCAGCTTCCTCTGCTACCAGAGGCTTGAAAATTGGGGGGTCGCATCACTTCTCACCTCCTTCGATGGTCGGATAGAACATCCAACAGGTGGGTGCTAGATATAGTGGCATGGGGACATACTCTGTAGTTCATACAGGGACCACAGAACATCCTACCGTCAGGCCCACCATCTTCACAACTAAAACAACTCCTTGGGGAGGTGTATGTGATGGTGCACAAAGGGGCAATAGGATTGGCCCCTGCTCCTCACAGGAACAAGGGGTTCTATTCACGCTTCTTTCTGGTTTAAAAAAAAAAAAAAAAAAAACATCCGTAGACTGGTGCCCCATTCTGGACTTAAGATCACTGAACAAGTTCCAAAATATGCAGTCGTTCAGGATGGTGACGCTGCAGGACATCTTGTGCCTCTTAAATGCAGGAGGCCACAAGGCATCCCTAGACCTCCAGGATGCGTATTTTCATATTCCAATACACCGCAACCATCGTAAATTTCTCAGGTTCAAGGTGGCTGGTATGCATCTACAGTTTCGTGTCCTTCCCTTTGGTTTGAAGTCGGCCCCCAGGATTTTTACAAAGATGCTAGCTCCAGTGACAGCGCACCTCCGCCAATTGGGCGTACAGGTGTTTCCCTATTTCTACTTCAGGAGCGCAGGTGGTACGCCACACCACCGCTTGCCTCCAGTTGTTCGAAGACCTCGGACTTACCATCAATTGCCAGAAGTCGCAGCTTCGACCCACACAGAAATTAAATTTCTTAGGAGCGGTACTAGACGCTGTCCACAGCAAGGCGTACCCGTCTCAAGAGAGGAAAAAAAAGCTGAACACCTTAGCACGCAAGCTCTCATTAAAAAAGTGTGTTTCGGTTCGCACCTACAAATCATTCCTGGGAATGATCTCATCATGCATCCCGCTGGTCCCAGATTGCAGACTCCACATGCGACCCTTGCAGGAGCAGTTAGACCCTCAGTGGCTTCAGGTTCATGGATCTTTCGAAGACAAAATTCTCATCACATCAGTGATGCAGTTCGCCATGGCTTGGTGGGCAACACCGGCCAATTTGTCCAGCGGTCTCACGTTTCTTCATCAGGTGCCCCGCTATATAGTGACAACGGATGCCTCCCTAGAAGGTTGGGGTGCCCACCTCCAAGATCTACAGATCAGTGGGTCCTGGACTCGTAAAGACAGTCAACGCCACATAAATCAGCTGGAGCTCAAGGCGATAGGTTTGGCTCTAAAAGCCTTTTTGCCAAGGCTTCAGAACTCAAGTGTCTTTATCAGGACGGACAATACTACCAGCATGTTTTATCTAAACGAGCAGGGTGGCACAAGAGCTCTGCAGCTCTTGCAACAGGCTCAGAACATCTGGAAATAGGCCATAGCACACATTTGGCTAAGAGCGGAGCTCGTACCAGGACAGACCAACGTTCTGGCAGATACCCTGAGCAGAACAATTATCCCGTACCACCAGTGGGAATTGGACCAGGAGGTTCTAGACTAACTCTTCCCACTATGGGGCAGGCCAAATCTCGATCTGTTTGCCACATTTTAAAAACCTCAAATGCCCTTATTATGCAAGTTGGCTTCCCCAGAAAGGGTCATGGGCGAATGCGTTAAGATGGTCAGGAGTTTGTCTGCGCCTTTCCTCCGATCCCACTGATATCGAGAGTCATCAGCAAAATGAAGGCAGAGGGTTGTCGTCCTCTATTGATAGCACCCAGATGGCCCAGGCAGGTGTGGTTACGGAACTCTTCATGTTCTCGGGACAGCCACATGTGCTACTCGGACGGAAGCCAACTCTGTTGACAATGCACCAGGGCCAGATCAGACATCCGGATCCATCGTCTCTCCACTTATCGGCCTGGCTCCTGAATTCAATGAGTACGCCACTCGAGACATTCTTTTGGAATGTAGGGATATTTTAGCCAGGGCTAGGGCGGACACCACCAATGAGACCTACCGGTTGAAATGGAAGCGGATTTGTGTGTGGTGTGCAGCAGAAGGAATCCATCCTCTCTTCTTGGCCTGAACAGGTACTGCCGTACTTCTTGCACTTAGCAAAGTCTGGACTTTCATATTCCTCCACCGAGTGCACGTGGCTGCAATTTCTAGGTACAACAGATCTCAAGAGAGTCTCCTTATATTCCACCAGGATTGTGAAGCAATTTCAGAGGGGTCTGTTTCGAGCTTTTCCACTGGTGCGGAAGCATCAGCCCGTATGGTCTCTAAAGGTGGTCCTGGGACAGCTCATGAAACCCCCTTTTGAGCCGATCCACAGAGCAGACCTGAAGTTCATCTCATGGAAAACTGCGTTGTTACTGGCTCTTACTTCGGCTAAGAGAGTAAGTGACATACAGGCCTTCACCATCGAAGAGCCTTTCCTCCAGTTCACCACTACTGGTGTAATTCTTAGGACAAATCCTAAGTATATTCCGAAAGTGCCTTCAAGTTTCCATTTGAATGAACCGGTCCTCTTAAAAACTTTTTTCCCTAATCCGCAGACATTGGCGGAGAAAGCGTTGCATTCATTGGATATTAAAAGGTGTTTAAAGTTTTACCTTCAGAAAACACGTGACATACGAAAATCGGACCAGTTATTTGTGGCCTTTGGTGATGCAAGGAAGGGCCTTCCTGTATCCAAACAGACTGTGGCCAGGTGGATTGGCCCGGCAATCCAATTCTGTCATACTGAGGCTGGTAAACTGCTCCGAACCAGGGTGAGAGCTCATTCTACAATGGTGGTAGCTACGCCGGCAGCACTCTTTGCAGGAGTACTCCTGCAGCATATTTGTAGAGCGGCCACATGGTCCAGCCAACATACCTTCATGAAACACTACTGTCTCGAAAAGACGAATAACATGGACACAGCGGTGGGGCAAGCAGTGCTGAGGCATTTATTTTGTTAAGGTGAGCCTCTCTGGTCATCCCACCTCCACAACCAAGGTAGGCGAGCTGCGTTTTCCGTAATCTGGTCATGTTTAATTTTCCTACTTTTAATGATTATGGTACTTTTTGGTATCGTAGCTAGCTTGATACTTGTCATGATGCTAAAGTTTGATTACTATGCCTAGTTGTTATCTTTAGCTGAACATTACTATTGTATCTTTACATAATAACTAGGAGTAGGATTACTCTTGTTATTGTTATCATTATTATTGATGTTTTGATTATGAGAATACAACTAGTGCCTGGTTAACCAATATTACGGCTCGCTACTCTAATTCAAGCATGTGTATCTATGAAAGATACCAATACTGGAGAAGAAAATTTGTTACTTACCTGTAAATGTAGTTCTCCAGTATTGGTATCTTTCATAGATTCACATGCTACCCACCCTCCTCCCCTCAGAGGCTCCCCTTACGTTTGACTTCACACTTGTGCTAGAAAATCTGAGGGAAAGAGCCTCTGTTGGGAGTATTCTAGAGCAGTGCTCTCCAAACACTTTAATGTTGCGCCCTCCCCCAGTTGAAAAAAAAAACCACTGGGCCCCCCACTCAGTTTTCTTTCACGATTATTTTATAAAATGGCAATGTTTAAATATGTCTAGACCTATTTAAACATTGCATTTAAGTACTGTTCCTTTTTTTGATGCAATAATATGCTTCTGCTTAAAACCAAGCCCTGTTATCTGTAGAATGCTTCTTTTGGCCAGAGGCTGGTGCCCTCCCTAGGGTCACTTGTGGCCCCCCTAGGAGGGCCCGCCCCCCTGTTTGAAGACCTCTGTTCTAGAGTGTGTTGACGCCTGATTGGCTGTGCCTCAAGTTTGGGTCTTTTTATAAAAGGACACTGATAGGCTATAAAATAGCCTATTTGGGCCTTTAGGGCCTAGTGTATAATGTTTACTGCTATATGTGCTTGAGGTTACTGTGAGGCTCCCACCTCGACGACTGGGATTATTCAAGTTTGTGAATCTATTAAAGATACCAATACTGGAGAACTACAGTTACAGGTAACTAACTAATTTACTTGTGTCAGACCTGTTCAAAGTAAAAAAAAAAAAAAAAAAAAAAATGGCCGACCACAATAGAGCACAAGTCGGCTGCAGAGTAGATTTGGCCTGGACTGTGCTTACCTTTTGGACAGTGCAAGACTGGAGGTGTTGTCTGGGAGCCACAGGATAGAGTTGCAGTGAAGATTTCTTCGTTTGGACTTAATCTCTTTTTTTTGGAAGTAGAAAGTATCCAGTGGGATGAAGCTGTAGCCATTGAGAGTACCCAGAGGCTAGAGACCCCTTTGGTGAGGGCCGCTGAACTTGACTAAGTCCCAAGTTTTAGCTTTTGGCACTCTGGGCACCTTTAGCACTACCACCAAGGGCCCAGTACTTAAGGAGGATTGTAAAGGCAAACACTTGGGGAGGAGAGGCGGTGGGGTCAGGTCTAGGTGCAGGTTAAAGATAGTTGGAGCCTTTTCTGTCCCAGAGGCTCTGATAAGGAGGCCATCCAACTATCCCTTGGAGTCACTTTGGTAGTTCTTGGTTCAAGCAGTGGAATAGGGGCTAAGCAGCAAGGCAAGGATCCAAGCAGCAAAGCAGTCCTTCCAGGTGCAGCAAAGCAGAATTTTCGAGTACACACCACTATGCAGACCTCTCAGTCATTTCACAGGTCCAGAAAGTGAACTGAAGAGTAGGTCTTTGGGTCCCTTTTTAGGGTATAGCCTGCGAGAGCATGAGCTAGCGCATGTGTCTTGCTTGTGGGACACTTTTTTAATTATTTTTAAAAAGAGAGGGGTGTGGGGTAGACTTGGTTATCATTTGTTCGCTCTCCTGCCACTTGTCTTTACAGCCTCATAATTTGTTACTTCAGGCCTGGCATCATTCCCTACCATTCTGTGGAGCAGGGACCAATCACTGATTGGTTGAACTTGAATCAACTTAATCAGTGTCCGTCTGCTGCTCCCAACATGACTGAGGTATTATTCTGTTATTTTTAACTTCTAATGCACTGCAAACAGAAGGCGCGTGACTGCAGTTTTCTTTTGTCCTGTTGGGCATGTTTTTGCCAAAGTTTTATTTTCTATAGTTAACTTTATTCTATTTTGCCAAGTCTTCTATTCTCACTTTGCATTCATGTTTTGTTTCAATTTGGCTTATGGGCCATGTTCTCAAATGATGACAATTATCTTATTCTTAATATTGCAAAGCAACATTATTTCTTTGTGAAATCGTATTAACACATAGGGGCTCATTAGGAGTTTAACGAACAGAAACATCTGTCCGCCACATTCCCATTGAGTGGACTGCCACGGTGCTGGAAGTCTCCCCTACGGCCCCATTACAAACTTTCCCACTGGACTGACTGGCGGAAAACAAGGGTTCCACTGGTAAGTCCAGTGGGAAAGTGCTGCAGCATTGTTCTCAGCTCACAATTGACGGCAATGCTGCTGCAAGCAGGGTGCACAGCACCCTTTCAATGCACACTATCTGCACAGCAGACAGTGCCCATTTCAAAGGTGCTGGGCAGTGCCCATTTCAAAGGTGCTGGGCAGAGGGACCTCTGCACTGCCCATGCCACTAGCGTTGGCAGTGCAGGGGACCCCCTGCACTTGTTCTCTGCCAGCCTTTTCATGGCGGATGGTCCAGTCCACCCACTCTGGAGCACTCCATCCCACTCTGGTGCACTCAACCCAACCCCAGACCAATTCACCCCACCCCACTCCACTCTGCCTCCCTCCAGTCCAGTCCAATCCACCATAATCCACTCCACCCCACTCTAATCCAATCTTCTACAACCAGTCAACCTCACCTCAGCCCTATCATTTCAATTCAATCAAATCCACCCACCCAATCCAATATAATCCACCCCACTCCAGTCCACCTCACCCCATTTAGATATACACCACTCAAATCAATTCCACACCATTCAGTCCACTCCACTCTACCCCATCCAGTCCATTCCACCCTAATCCAGTTCACCCACTTTACTCCAATCCACCCCACTACCTCAACCCATTCCACCCCACTATTCACCACTCCACTCCATTCTGACGCGGCAGTCTACAACACTCTGCCACTGAACTCTGCTCCCCTCTACTCAACGACATGCTTCTTTCTCTACTCCAGTCTGCGACACTGTACGCCAACAATTCCACTCTACGACGCTACCTTATCAGCTTTTAGCCATGTTGAACAGCAGCCACACTGGTGTACAACATGGCAAAACAGATTGGGAAGTTTCTAGAGAATTCCCCTTGAAGTGCCTAAAACGTCCTGCTTCCCCTGCTCTGGCTCCTCACGATCTGTATGAACAGTGCAGGGGTGAAAAGTCCTTTATTTGAAGAAGGAGCACAAGCCCATTCAGTTACAAGTGGGGTTGTAACCAGTTCTGCACCCTCATCATGCCAGTTGATGTGGGAACGGTATGCCAAGACATGGGTCCCATACTCACTGCGCCACTGGATTCAAGCTAGCCTGGCTGAAGAGGGGTGATACCCTGAAAATGGCCCCAGAATGCTTGTTTCTGGTCCAGGGAGCACCTGGCTTGGCAGTTAGGGCTGGACTGTTCCATAGGTAGCATGGCCAAGATGGATGTGCATATGGCTGGGTCCAAACTGGGGTGGCGTGGTGTTAAAAAAAAAAGCAATGGATGGGATTGGGGTGAATGTTTGTATTGTTAAGCAATTTGGGAATACTTCACTACCAGGACAAGTAAAACGTAAAAGCACACATCCAAACTTTTCATTACGATGCACCCTCCCTGTGGGAGGTGACCTACAAGCACTAAAAGGGAGAGTAAGTCTTGGCATTGCAGTTATATTGCCAAGTTGAATTGGTGGTTTAAAACTGCATCCATGCTCCAGTGGCAGACTTGGGATGGGTTTTAAAGGGCTTCTTAAGTGGGTTTCACAGGAAGTGCTACAGTCCCACTAGGACCATTTAATTATACACCCTGGGGACAAGTGACTTATAAGTAAATTATTAAAGATACAAATCAGGTGTTGGCCAATTTCACCATGTTCAAAAGGGAGAGCACAGTCACTTTAGCACTGGTAAACGTTGGTAAAGTGCACAGAGTCCTAGAGCCAACAAAAACGAGTTTCAGCAAAAAGTGGAAGGTAAAAGGGGAAAAGGTTTGGGGGGAGACCACAGTAGGGCTGACAGATCTAACACTTGTTTTAATCTAATGCTCTTTGCCTATTTCTTTGGGTTTGTGGTATAATCCCTTGGAGTACCTAGTTTGCAAATAACTCCCGTATCTATCTAAAAATCCTTTTGATATTATTAAAAAACTGAATAGAGTACAATTTCATTCTGAATGCTTGGATGTGGGGACCTACAAAACAATAAAATGCACATTAGCCAAATTAATTTTGTGATTGGTGTTGCTGAATTCAATGGTGATTTATATGATAAAGGATTGCAATTTTTTTTCTCTTCTGTTATAATCAGTCCTATTGCATGAGGGATTTAAAATGTGTATTTTTATAGGCTCCATAGGTACGTTTTTTAAATAGTATATTGTTTTTTTTTTCATTACAGTCATGATCTGCATTTAATTATTACAAGTAAACAAGGTTCAGATGTAACATTGTTGCACCCACTCCGATGTGTCATATCAGTTCTTCTACAGCAATCCTGTATACCATTAAAGACTTTGTAATTATAAACCCCCCAATGCTCCATCATTGAATCCAGTCATGGTATCTCTGTTTTCATTCATTCCTTCCTTCCTCTGCATCTCTCAAGGCCAAAGAAGATTAGTCCCTCATACTCTTGCTTTCAGCTCCCGCCCGCGCCATGACCATCCCACGGCCCCCTTGGGGGTTTGGGTGGGGGTCTGGCATCAGGAGGGACTGTAAGTGCTCATATCACGGCTCCCCACACAGCCAAATTGTCCACCAGATTCTCATCACACCTCCATCTTCATATGCGTCTCCTCAGCTCCCACCCACTCCAGTATGTGTCACTTCCTCCCCTCATCTGCGAGGGAAGATAAAGGGGCGCTCAGACTCAGCCATGTTATAGCAATACGCCTTTTGGCCCAAACCAGACCAGTGATTAATTTTTTCAGGGAGTAGACTGACCAAACATTGTTTAATCGTAAGCGTGATGGCCCACCCCGTGACCTTGTTAAGCTGCTCCAGTATCTCTTCCCAGAAATGCACACCTATCAGACAGCCCTACACCACATGAACAAAATCAGCGCCTACATATCCACAATGCACACACCATGGGTCTCGTGCTGGGTAAATTTTTTGTAGCAGCTTGTGGAAAAGATAGGAAAGGTGGATTCACGTATACGATATGTTATACCTGACAGCCTGGGGTGGTCTCACCTCAAACATTTTGCCTGCTTGCCTCCAATTTTTCTGCATTCTTTCTTGTTGGCCTTAACACTCTGTACACTTTACCTCTGCTAAGCAGTGCTAAAATGCTTGTGCTTGCTCCCTAAAGCATGGCTTGATTAGTATATACTTAATTGGCATATTTAATTTACTTTTAAGTCCCTAGTAAAGTGCACTACATGTGCCCCGGGCCTGTAAATTAAATCCTACTAGGGGGCTGGCAGCACTTCTTCTGCCACCAACTTATGTAGCACTTTACGACATGTCCCAGGCCTACTATTGCAGACTGAGTGCAGTGTTAAACTGCCATGTTGGTTTGGCCTTTAAAAGCCCTTGCCAAGCCTTCAACTTCCTATTTATTACATCACCCCTAATGTACGCCCTAGGTAGCCTATAGGGCAGGGCGTTGTGTAATTAAAAGGTAGGTTATGTACTTTTTAGTTGTACATGCCCCGGTGGAGGAAAAACTCCCAAGTATGTTTTTCACTACTTTAAAGCCTGCACCAAGCATAGGATAACATTGTGGGATTCATTATTACATTTAATAATCTGTTGCTCCTGATTGGGAGGACGTAGATCTGTTGTGTTTTGTATCCATGGAATTATTATGATAAATGCCACTTTCACAAAGGTGACATTTTCCTGCTTTTTGAACTCTGTGCCTGCAGCCTGTCTCTGATAGGCGCCTGGGGTGGGTGAGAGCTGGGCTCTGTGCATTCCCTCTAGACAGTCGCACACAAAACGAGCTTCCTACTGGGTAGGATGGGAGGGAGGATCTAGAAAAAATCTTTAAACTTACAACTGAATAGGCTGTGACTATTTATTTCCATTCACCCCCGCCCCCAGTGAGTCTGGAGCCAGGGCACGAAGGGAGGACCTCTGTATACTTCAGAGTCACCACTGGATGTAAGAACTAGACTTCTGACCCCATCAACTCAGTATACTTCTGGACCTGTGGATACTTTGTCAGGAAGGAGGACCGCTGTGCTGCTACGACCTGTGACCTGCTGCCCTCTTTGCTTGGGTGAGAAGGACTGGACCCACACCACTTGAACCTTCCACTCGGAGTGACTCCAAGGGCCAGCTGACTGGTCTCCTGTTTCTTAAGGGCCTGCCATTGGTGAGTCTTGCCCTGCTAAGTATTGCCAGCCCAGTCCTGGACTCTTGGAAATATGGGTATAAAGTTGTGCTCCAACTAGAATCCCTGCATCAATGCCATTGTGCCACTTGGAACTGGCACATTTCCATCAATGCCGATGCATCAACGCTGCTGCAAGGATTGAGTGCAACTGCGCAGCACCTCCATTTCCGACACATGACCCACTTTGTGCGCATCGGAGCCGGTGAGTTGCCTACATCCAAAGGATTGACAACTCATCACCTCCTCTGATCCTTGCATCTCCTTCGATGTCAACACAAACAAGGTACTTTTCAGCGGGCCAAGGCTGGTCTCTTTATCCAACCCACGCTCCATTGCGGGTGCCTAACCTTTCAGATTTGACCTCCTCTAACGTGATGAGATAGCCCCATTTGGGGCTTCATGTTTTTTAGCACTACATTTCAGTTTATTATTTATTCTAATTATTGGATTTTTATTGTTTTGGTGCTATTTGGTTCATTAAATGGAGCTCTATTTTTCTAACCAGTTGTGGTATCTTTTTTTTGTGCCGTTTCACTGTTTTTACTGTCAGTGGTTTTGCACAAACACTTAAAACATCGCCTTTTAAAATCATCCTGACTGCTCTGTGCTTAACTACCAGGCGGTGAGCACAGGTTAATTTAGGGTGTGTTTGTGACTAAACCTGAATAGGATTGGGGTTCCTACTTGGACAGCGTGCATACCTCTGCCAACTAGAAACCCAATTTCTAACAATGTATAACCTTACATTGTGCATTAAGATAACTCCCATACCCCATTATGTTTTTTTTGTTGGTTCATTGGGAACAATCCGATCGTCGCAGTACCGCTGCCAAGCTGCCAAGTATCCCTGATCTTCAAAGGAGGCACAGGCTTATCTTCTCGAAGTGCAGATAGAAATGAGTGATTAGTTTCCACCCCCTTCCTTAGAAAGCATAGTGACTAACATTTGTGTAAACCCAGGGGCATTGGGGATTGTGGGCCAAAGGCCCTGCACTAAGGCTGTAATTTTGGCATACTATAGGAACTGGTCAAGTCTCAGCACGTGGAACGCAAATGCATCTTGCATGGTAATAAATCGGACAGCATGGTATAGATAGGCCATTGTCGTACAGTTACCATCTCGCCAACGATCCACTGCCATACTCCGTGCTATCAATGCACAAGGCCTCACTAACCATATGTCTAAGTCCGGCACAAACGCCAATCTTCTGACAGCCACCTGAATCCCTCTTTTCCAGAGCTGACACACCAGTCGGATTACAATTTCCACTCTCATCCAACCAGTGCATGGCATGTTGCAGTTGGCCACCAAGTAAGAGTTTAAGGTCTTGGACCTTCATTGCCACTTTATGCCACTCCAGTTTTAAAGTGGACAACCCCCTCTGCACTATCCTTCCCCTTAGGAGCTCCAACAAAAGAGGGTACAGCTCAGGAAATCCCGACGAGGGATGATATACTTGATGCTTTGAAGTACATACAGACAGCAGAGAAGCACCACCATTTTGATTCGTGCTGTTTTCCCCATCAGGGACAGTTTCAGCGTATTCCAAAATTTGATGGATGGATGAACGGAGGTTATCATGAACCCTTACCAGGTTCAACTTGTGACATTGCTGCACCCTGTGCTCATTTTTTTAACCCAAGGTAGCGCATCACGGGCCACTCCTTTCAACTGCATAAGTGGGAACAGTGTAGCCTACGTTACCATCTACCACACAGTTCAGATCACCAGCTCGGATAACCTCTGAGGTCATAAAACCCCATGCTCCTGCAAGAACCTTTTCAAAGGAACTAGCAAAATCTGCATTGGGATCATATATAGTAATAAAGCAGAGTTAGAGGACATCCATTGTGCCAGTCAAAATGACATATCTTTGCAGTCCCGAGTAGTATGTGGCATATAACTGATCCCCAAAAGATTTCTGTAAGCATCCAATGCAATCCCTCCAGAGATGCATTTCTTGCAGCAATGCAATTCAAACTCCTTATTGTTTTAAATATGCTAGTACTCTTTTACGCTTTCTGGCCTATTGAGCCCCCGTATCTTCCAAGTAAGGAACTTGAACTGAGTTCCTGTGTCAACCATACTTATAGTCCCTTAGTAGGACCCACTTGCCAGGCTGTCCTTTCCATATTAGAACCTGAGGCCTTCGGACACTGAGATGGAGCACCCCAACTAAACAGAACAACATTGCATTACAAACACTTGTCACACCCATAGGCAGAAAATACAGAACTTACTCTGTCTCAACCATTGGCCAAAAATAATTGATTTCTTCTCCCCCATAACCCCCCCCCCCCGCCCCCACCCTCCCCAATCTTTCCTACACATTTCCTCAACTGTAAACTAAAAGAAATAAAGGGAAAAAGAACCACCTGGGAATATGGAGGGAACCCCCTTTTGTGCTAGGAATTCACAGCCAAAGGTACCTTAACCGCAGTATGATGTGAGAGCTTTTCAGGCACTCAACAATCACAGGGAGTGTTCAGCCACCCCCGGCTATGGAGCAATCTTGCAGAAGGAAGGCCCACCTGTAAAGATATTTTATGGTAAAATTTATGATAAGCTCCCCCCAGTACCCCGGCCAGGGCGTCTCCCATCTTGTCAGTGAGCCTAGTCAATCAGGCTCCCTATAGAAACCAGTCGCTCTTGCCTATTCTAAGGGCATCCAACCGGCAGCTGTGCTCTCACTCAGTGTGTCAGGAACCACACGGATGTCTGAAAAGGAGTTTGGGTTCAAAGAGTCCAATATAGCAGACTTCAGTTTTTCTTTTCTTTTTTGTTTGTAGGTCTTGGCTGTGGGTGTAATCTGGAAAAATAAGGATTTGTTTGTCCTCAAATCTTGGAGGGCTATGAATCCGTGCGTATTGCAGAGGTCTATCTTGACTCAATAGTTAGCCGTGCCTTCAGTGCACTGGGCGGTGCCCCAGTTATCGAGACCGCTGTCAGTGCTCTGTGTGCCCACTCACTGGTGAAAAACTTTAAAAGCCGTCCGGATGTGAGGGTGTTAACTATCCAATCTTTTGAGGAACAATTCCGCTTAGGAACCCTCTGTCTGCTCCAGGAAGCCCACAAGCTGTATATTATTCTGCCTGGAGTGGCCCTCTTCGTCTTTGAGACTTTCTTCCATATGTGTTGCTCTACATTTGAGACCAGCCACCTCTGCATTGAGGGTTTTGATCTCTTTTTGTCAGTTCGTCTACATCACCCTCTGCAGCCGTGACCTTGTCAACAACATTGTGTTGATCCATGTGCAGATGATTAATTTCAATGGCCATTGTGTTCATCTTGGTCTCTAGTGCTATCTGGGACCCCTGTATGTCCACCAAGAGTCCCGCCATGGCTGGGGTTTGCTCCAGCAGATCAGTTCTGTTTTCTTGGCCAGCCTGTGGCAGGGTCCCCGGATGAGTGACCTTATAGTGCACGAGTGCTCCTTGCGGCCTGCTTGATCTGCCTCTGCCCATTCTCCCGAGGCCCTCTGTGTGCGCTGCCTGACACTGGGCCCTTCATAATGTCTTGGGCACCTTATTGTCTTTTCAGGTGAGTTAATGGGTCCCGGCAAGATCTTTCACGTAAGACGACTCAGGGTTACACAGGATATTGTCTCCTTGCCAACCGGCCATCTTCCTTGGTCACTGTAGGAAAGTGCCCCCTTTTTACATGGTCACCCCCACATTTTGCCTGGTAATTGATGCAGTTGTGGCTGATGCCAGTGTGCAATTTATTGTAACATATACCCAGAGGGCATCATAGAGATGCCCCCTGAATACCAACCCGACTTCATAGAGATGCCCGCCCCTCCGACCACTGCCCCCACTTTTGGCGCCAAGGCTGGAGGAGATAATGAGAAAAACAAGGAGGAGTCACCCACCAGTCAGGACAGCCCCTAAGATGTCCTGAGCTGAGGTGACCCCTGCCTTTAGAAATCCTCCATCTTGAGTTTGGAGGATTCCCCCCAATAGGATTAGGGATGTGTCCCCCTCCCCACAGGGAGGAGGCACAAATCGGGTGTAGCCACCCTCCAGGACAGTAGCCATTGGCTACTGCCCTCCCAGACCTAAACACACCCCTAAATTCAGTATTTAGGGGCACCCCAGAACCTACGAAACTAGTTCCTGCAACCTGAAGAAACAAGGACTGCTGACCTACAAGCCTGCAGAGAAGACGGAAGACCACAACTGCTTTGGCCCCAGCCCTACCGGCCTGTCTCCAACTTTGAAATCCTGCAACCAGCGACGCATCCGACAGGGACCAGCGACCTCTGAAGCCTCAGAGGACTGCCCTGGACTAAAGGACCAAGAAACCCACATCTCAGTCCAGTCCCACCCCTGGAGTGAGCTACCTGATGTGGATGTAACTTTTGGAAGTCTGCCGTCTGCCATCTTGGTGATGGCAGAACTATGAACTTTGGGACAGTTACACCCACTTCCCACAGGAAGTGGTCATATAGGGGGTGAAGTGACCCCAGTGGTAAGTAGCCCATTGGCTAGTACCCTACACTCCCCTAAACACCCCTAAATTCAGTATTTATAGGAGCCCCTGGAACTATGACATCGGCTGATCTTTGAAGGAGGAGGACACTAAAGAGCTGCAAAGCTAAAAGCAAAGACTGAGAAAGAAGCACCTGACTTGGACCCAGTCCTGCTGGCTTGTCTGATGCTCCTGTTTATTGGCGCCAAAGTTGCCTCCTCCTGCAAGCTGTTGTGCCTCCGTATGCCTCGGAGGATTGCCTGCCTTCAACAAATACTCAAGAACGTCTGTGGAGCAGCTGAACTGATTCCTGCATTTTGCAGTCATCCCAAAAAGAAGTGTGAGGATCCCAGACTGCTGAAAACCAGACTCCTGAAAGCACCACTGCACCTGTGCCACCTAGCCCGAGTTGAAGTGGACCAATGGTGCAAGAGCCAACCTTGGTCTTGGCCACTGTGGACTCACCGACACCACCTGCAGCTTCTGACTGAAGGCCCCCTCAACCGCGAGGGCTCTAGGTGACGAAAACCCGACCTCTCTACACCTGTCGATCCCTGGCGGCCCGTGAAGACCTGTGGTGTCCCCACATCTCTTAGCTTCCTGAGAGCTGAGCCCACTTGTTGATTCAGCCCATCTGGCCTCCCAGTCCACACCTGCAGCCTCTTTGTAACCAGACTGATCAGCATAGACTAACATTAGGCACCTGACACTGTCCTGCAACTCTGCACCCAGCTTGCCCCAGTGTGACCTGTTGGTGTTGCCTTGGACCTTGCCCTTTGCCCCATACTCACCTTAAGTCCAGGAGATTGTTCCTGTAAGTCGCTGTTCTATACCTGTATACAGTGCTTGTTTTTCCTCCGTAGGATAACATTGCTGTGTCTGAAAAGTGCACTGTTGACTTTTGAAACCTATAAAGATTATTCTTACAAAACATATTTACATGATTGTATTTATTCTGGTGCCTAAACATATATAAAGATACATGTAATTTTTTGTAAATTGGTGTGGATCTCCTTGAGGTGTCTCATTTATTGACTGCGTGCCTATGGTAAATGTCTAACACTCCTCTGATAAGCCTAAGGCTGCTCGACCATACTACCCCCTGAAAGAGCACCTTGGGATTGCTAGAGCAAGCCCCTGTCCACTAGTAAGGTAACCCCTGGACTCTTTGCACGATATATCTCATTTTGATATATCATATAAGGAGCCAGCTTCGTACAACCATGCCCGTGCCTCCATGTGTACATTGATCAGAGATTGTTTATTGCACATCTGTTATCTTATTTTATGGACGTAGTTGGTCTCGCACTCCAACCTTCTAGAGGAGGTCATACATTTTTGGATACTGAATTAACTTAATCCTCTACAGATGATATTTCTGTAGGAAAGCCAAAAATTGAATAAGTACTATGTCTCATCTATGTACCAAAGTGTGAGCTCTCCAGTGAGTTCTGCTATTTCTACCTGTAAACCAACCTTGCATTCACACCCTGGCTGTTATTAAATTTTGGGATTCAGAACTGGGTGCAGGACAAGACAAAAGGTAATGTATGTGTTTTTTTTATTTTTTAAACATTGTGGCCTTTGGCCATTTACAAGTATCTTCACTGTCCAAAAAATGTATTTGTTAAATGTCTCCCTCTTTAAACCTGATAATATTTAATTGAAATCTTTCTTACAGTGTGGTGAGCTTGAACTCCCACAAATCGGAGAAGAAAAAGAAGAAACATTATAAAGACTCTCTAGCCCTAGCTGCAATGATTCGGAAGTTTGAAATGGAAAAAGATGCCCAAAAGAAGGCGCCTATCCAGGACCCACCAGTGCTGACTCTTGTTAACAATACACCCAAAACCCTTTCTGCCAGGAACGACTTCTCCGACTTGAGTCTGGGGTCTGACCCAGTGCTATCTATTTTTGGTAGTACCAGTGAGCGGGAACTGCTGCAAGAGGCAGAGAATGCCTTAGAGATGTTGGGAGACCTTGATTTTGACCAACTTCTTGATGCTGCCTCAAATGACAGTCCCCTTTCTGATGGAGGTGCAGAGAATGGGATCCTGGGCCATGACAACCTGTGCCTCAATGTGTCCCCTAAGCAAATTCCTGACCTTCCGGAGGGACTGCCCCCACAACTTGAGAAGAGGATTGAGGATCTCCGAGTGGTAAGTGAAAACCTGCAGTTTAAAGAATACAAAATGTTAAGAGCAAGCAGACTTTCTAGGGCTTTTAGTAAGTTGGTTTTCATAGTGGAACATCTTTTTATTTTCATATAGTAGACACATATTGCCTTTAATAGGCATGACTATGGCAATAGGTAATTCTGGAGTTTTTCAGAGTGAACATCTTCGATATTGACATGTTTTGCTTTATTCTGCTATTGAGAATTTGAGCATGGCAGATCTTCTTTTTAATTTTTTTTTGTTTAAGTTCTCTTCTAGGGAGTCTTCATTTAGACATAAATACTGAATTGTCCTATCCACTTGTGGGATCCTTAAAGACTTTCTTATAACAGATATTGCACTTTTCATTTTTAAAAAGGCAATGTTCGATACAGGAAAGGCCAAGTCACAATCCTTTTCTAAATAACAATGATAGAAAAGAAGGGTTATTTAGCCAAATAAGCTGGTGCCTGAAAAACTAGCACTGCTCCATATGGAAAAGCGTTCCACCAGTATCCCATAGTTCTCTCTCAGGGGATGTCCATTGATAATCGTAAGTATTGAATAGTCCTGTCTACTTGCGGGTACCCTGGAACAGTTCTTTTAAAGTTGCAAGCTATTTTGCCAATTATATTGAATTAATTCAAAATTTTGAAGTAAAAGGTTTAAAAATGTAATTGTCACTAGAAAAACCTCTTTTTACTTCTTTCTAAAGAGAATGGGAAACATATGGCAATGCAGCTGTATAGGCTGCATCATTTAAAACGGTGAGAATAGGACGCTTCACCCTTGAGGGCTTATTGACCTCCAGTGTTCCATCATGCCCTGCAGGTGGCAGTTTACTCAGTTCTTTTTTCCGGCTTTTGCTGACAGGATCCTGGAGCAGAGCTCTGCATTTTAAAGGCTTTTATCTCTCACATTGTTCATTTATCACTTTATAAAGTGATGCATTCAACATCATTTAGGGTGTAGTGTATATGTAGATGTTTTTCTGAGAAGAAATGTACCAGATTTTTTGCAAAATGCCAGCTTTTTTCTAACTGAGCCTGGTATTGTCCAGGCAAAGGAGAATGATTACAAGAGCAGTTTGCCATTACCAGATGTCTCAGTCTTGTACAGTGAGGGCTTTAATTGAAAGACATAGGTTTGATGAAGCCCTATATTGAATTGATTTCCAATGCACAACTTCATGCAAGACAAATTCAGGAATTGTTGAGCATCCAAACCCACAAAGTTGAACTAGAGAAGCATGACCAATATGATGCAAGAGAGATACTTTGATAATTACAGTCCAACAAGCTGTAACCTATAAATCTCATCTGGTGTGGTGTGAGTTTCACACCTGGTCAATCTGAAAATCGGAACAATGCTCCAGTGCTTTTGGATTGAAGTGAAAGCTACAACTGTTATACGGTTGAAATAAGGTTCTGGTCTTGGAAACCTCTCAAGGCCATAAGAACCTAGATTTGCAGATCTTAATGGTCAACACTGCAGCAGTTTTTTACAATCAAGATGCAGGAACAAGATCATATCCTTGGTCAAGGTTAGATTAGGGTATTTAGAAGTGGGCATGGCCAGGAACATAACAGTACAGGCAAATTTAGTTTGATGGCTAAACATCAGTTATGTTGCACCTCCACGCCTCTCGGAAGTGGAAGTCAGAGCAGTCTGTGATAGACTTTTTCAGATTATGGCTAGAACAAGACCAGAACTGTGTGCCTCAAAATTGTGATCCATCTTCATGACCGAAAAATGCATTTCAACACTCGTTAACAAGTAAAGAAGTTCAAAATATCCAGGCAGCATCTAATACTGCCTGGTAGTCACATGGTAATAACAGATATGGTCTTACACTTCATATATTTGTCTAAACAAAATATTGAAATACCAATGTCCAACAACAGTCTGAAAATGCAGAAGGGACATCGTCTGCTTCCAACCAGTCCTCTAAAATTTTATAGAATTAGATACCTCCACTTTCTGAAAAGTGTTTGAGGATTAACATGGCTAGGTAGCTATCAACTATGATATATTATGAAGATAAGCGTTAGCGATACATCAACTGGTGCTGCGAAAATAAATTAAAGGGCGAGTTTGTAGTCTGGCGCATAATGCTGCTGTTTCTGTAGTCTCAGTTCTTGATCACTTAGGTTACACTTACCAGCATTTGCAGCATATAAGAGGTAGCTAGCAAACACATTTTCAATCTAACAGTCATTAAATACTTTTAGAGAGGGTGAAAAGGCCCCTCACATCCATATGTTATTCCTCTGTCAGCCACCTCAATTTAGTTCTGGCTGGATCCCATGAAGTCACCCTCTGAACCAGTGCACAAGATAACACTAAGGCATCTTGCATTAAAACAGTTATGGTTTTAGTCGGAAGGAAAACAGAGTAAGTAAATTGCAGACATTGGTTTATAACAATCCAGGGGTAAAGGAAATACACCTAAGGTGCCAGTATCAGTAACCAAAGTCCTCAAGGGCGTCCGTTCATGTTTTAAAAAAAATAGAAAAATCTTCATTAAAACCTTCAATCAAAGTCTTTTGAGATGGTAATCTAATTTTTTTTTTAACGCATTATGCCATTAGTTCAGAAACATAGAATTTCTCAAAAGCGGCTGCCAGCACATGTTTTGGAGAACGCTTCCCTTTTTCAAGACTGTAACTAAAAGTTAAAGAATACATCTCTAGTCCAAATACCATTGTTATTAACTACATAAATTAAACAATAATAACATGAGATCTTGCTTATAGAAATGTTCCCTAGGTATCAGTACACATTTTATGTTCCTATTTCGGACAACCCAAAGCTAAAATCCAACACAACCATGGCAATTATTGATAGAAAAAGAAAACTGATTATATTTCCAGGCTGATCCTTCCCCAGTAATATTTTGTTACGAAGCGCTGTATTAAAATTCGAGCTTAACAATTATCAATTGGTCCTTTACTTGCATCATAGGTTTAAATAATCTGGTAATAATAAATTCATCTCACCCATTACTGACCCATTGTGCGTACAGTTAAAAAAAAAAAAAAAAAAAAAAAAAAAAAACAGAATACCCAAACTATAATATAAGACATTGTCTGCATAAGAGTTGATTTTAGTAATTCATAATGATAGTGTCATGAGAACACACTTTAACTTCTTTTATGAAGTCTTGTCACCTTTGTTGCTTAAATCAGAAGGTACAACTATGGTATGGTCTTTTTTTTTTTTTTTTTAACCTAGTGCAGTTGAATGTGCTTTGAATACATTCAGTGCTGGGAGAGCTGTTGTGTACTGCATTCAAGAGACACAAATTATCAGAAGGAAAAATAAACATTCTTTATGGCACAAGCTTCTCTGGTATTGGGGACATTGGAGTCTAACAGTATCATAGACAAATAGATAACACTTTTAATATGGTTTGAATTGGCAGACAACTTCCGATGTAAAGGCAAAGACTCATTCCACAAGAAAAAAAGGAGCTACATTTGCATTCATGAGAAATGCTTCATTAAATGAGATACAAAGCAGCTCAGTCTTTCAGACACACATGCAAGCTATTACTATGTGGATATGCAAACTCAAAAGGGAGGCCATATTGGGTTAGGTACTAATGAAGTGTCTGATTGCCACTACCATCTCTTCATACCTTCCTCAGCAATGGAAGACATGTCTTTAGGCCGTCAGTGTCTAATTCAATAATCTGGAAGAGGTTCATAGTGCAAAAAACACTAGTTACTTTTTCAGCAGTGGATCTTTCATAAATTGACATGCTTGAGATATTTCCAGATGTCCAGCTAGGAACCCTCCGTAGTCAATGCTAACACAGCAGCAACTAACTTAGATAGCAGATATAGACTACCAGTGCAATTTTATAAACTGAAATTCTGCCACCTTCTTCAGATTAAATAATTTTTTGATGATTTCTGAAAATAGATGACTTCTTCACCCCCAGCTTCAGAAGGAATGTGTCTGCACCATTTTTGTACTGGGAGGCTGAGCTTTACTCTTTTGAAAAAATCGCTGAGGCTTGGATCTGTAAATATTTACACAGGAGTGCTCAAGTGCATGGTTAGGGGTCACTGTGGAGCTCCGAATCTACTTCGTTCCGCCCGAGATGCTGAAAGGAGCAGCATTTAAGCACCACCTCTGTACACTGTTTTTTTTTTTTTTTTTCCATGCCTTCGAACCTGGGTTCAGAGCTTTCCTACCATTTTCGTCATCGTTTAGTGAGATCTTTTCTTAAACAATTGCCAAACACTATGCAGTTGAACTATGTCCTATCCAAAAACTACAGGATTTAAACAGTTCGGAATTGTCATAAACAAATGTGTGTGACAGACTTGCACAAGTATAACTTTTATGTTTGGGCTTACAACACAACACCAATGAGAATACTATTTTATTAATCTGAAGGTGATGCAGGAATGTGAAGTGAAACTGTCCTGCTCCTGATTGAAGTAGAGTGTGAGGACCCTCTCTTAAGTCTAGTCCCGCTAAGTCTTCAGGTAAGTCCAAGTCGAAGAAAGGACAAATGAAAGCCAAGCAGGGCTCCTCCCCATCTCGCCACTCCAGAGAAATTGTGAGACTGTCAATGTGCCATTCGGTTTCACTCCCCATCTACCAAGTAGTCTATCACAGTTGGGCCTGATGCACCCAGAGACTCCCAGGCCATCAGCTATGTCAGAAAAACAAGGCCTTTTGGGAGGATGTCGCACATCCCCACAGCAGTCAACCAAGTCCTTTCATGGATGGGGTTCGGTCAGACCACACTCAAAGACCCTATTACCTCTATAGGCTCCTTGGACAGAGAAAACATTATGAATTTCAGAAACACCGCCAGCAATTTATTCATTAGTATGTATGTGTGTATATATATATATATATATATATATATATATATATATATATATATATATATATATATTTACTTATATTGATCTATGCTCAAGCAGGCCCTAAACATTTGTGTAAAATAGTTTATGAAGCAATTCATGAAAAAACGTTTCACAATCAAGTCATTGAATTCTAATACATGTTATAAAAAAAATCCACTGTCACTATGTCATTCACACCACACATATCACTAACTGTCTCATCCTATTTGACACACTCTTCCCTCATTAAAATCATATATCATTGGCCATAAATCACACTATGGAAAGACTGGCAATGTCATCCTGCCTGCAGACACTATTCCACTGTTAATCCGTATTGGTTAGAGGTTATCATAGTACTTCATGACTATTATATTGTGACATCTCAAGCACCTGTTATCATCATTTGGTAACATATGTTTGATATGCAGAGATATATTATCAACAAGTTCCCAGTTTTCAATCAGTCCAACTATAATTATTGACATAATTTCCTGACATAATTTTCAAATGATCATTATAACTTTTATTTCTCTTTGTCGTGCTTCTCTCTGTGTACTCTTGTGCCTGTTTCTGCAGAGCTGTGCCTTCTTCAGGAGAGCCGCATTAATTTTTCTTCAAGTCTCTCTGTTGTATTTAGTGTATTGCTACAGAGTACTCAAATCCAGAGCAAATTGGCCCCAGTCAAATTGGGGCTATGAGGTGCGATAACTACTGTGAAGTAAATCGCACTATGTCTGCGTAATTGTCCAGAAGAGACCTCAGGTTCTCGAAATCAATGGAATGCTTGAATTACAATTCTGGAAGTTGCTGACCCACCTAAACATCCACCAGCTTGGAGAAGTTTGCCTGATGCTTCCGTATCAGGCAGGGCAGACCACATCCAGTTCATCAGGGACAGCAATCATCCCAGACCCCACCCTGCAGTATCTGCCTCCAAACCACTTTAGCTTACCCTTAGCGGCAAACTGTAGGAGTTCTGATCCAACGCTTTTCTAAGAGTGGCAAAGGATCATTTCTGACAGATGAGTCTTACAGATTGCTCAATGGGGCTACGTGCTTCCATTCCTCTTCAACCCGGTGTATCTTCCACCTATATCGGAGCGGCTTTCAGAGGAACACCTGGCCACTTTGTTGCCAGAGGTGTAGGCTCTCTTCCGAATGGGCCATAGTGATGGCCTTCGAAATAGGGACTGGCTGCTGCTTCTGCCATTTCTTTGTGTCATAGGAAGACAGAACTTTGTTCTGCTTTAGATTTCTGTACACCTTCCTGTTGCTTGACAGATTTAATGGGCTTATGGCCCCAGTTCTGTTTGCCCCTGATCCAGAAGGCTGTATGGTAGCCTTAGACCTCACGGATGCCTACTTTCCATAGCTGTCCTGCAGTCTCACAGATGTTGTTACCTGTGGTTCAAGGTACGTCAGGACCATTTTCAATTTCTGTGCCCTTCTGCTTCACCACTGTTGCTTGGGTGTTTACAAAAGTGAAGGTGGTGGTCATGGTACTCTTTCGGAGGGTTGGAGATACCCATTTTCCCCTACCTTGACAACTGACTGTTGAAGGTGGGCTGGCCGCAGTCAGTTGTAAACAACCTTCAGACGATGACAATCACTAGGCTGAAGTCACACCAGGCTCCTTTGCAGAGGCTCCCCTTCATTGGAGCCATCTTGGATATGGCACAGTTTTGGGACTTCCTCAGTCACAGTGAATCCAGAACATTCAGGGCTATGATGCTGATGTTTCAACCTTAGGGCTGTGTCTCAGTGAGTAACGTTTTAGGCTGCTTGGCCTCCTGCATCCTGCTTGTTGACTACACTAGGTGGCATATACTCACTCTTCAGTGAAACCTGAAGTCTCAGTGGCCCAGCACTAAGGGAACCTGTTGGATTCCATCCAGGTTTCAGAAGAGAATAAAAAAATGTACAGGGGTGGCTATTTACTGCATTTGGACCAGTGGTAGATCCCTCTCACTTCCACACTGAGAGCTAGCAGTAGTAAGCGATGCGTTTCTTTGTGGGGGGTGGTCACCTGGGAGAGGTGGAGATTAGGGAATTGGTTTTCATATGGAAGCCCGGCTCAACATCAGACGGTTGGAGCTGTGGGCTATTGGCCTGGTGCTTAAGACCTTCTTTCCATCCATCAAAGCGAAGCCAGTACAGGTCGCTGACAAGAGCACTGCCATGTGGTGCTGCAACAAGCATGGCAGTTTGTGGTCCTGGGTTGTGTGCTAGTTGTAAACCGTCTGTCTGGATCTTTGAATGCCAGGCTCAGTTGACAGTGCCTGGTGTATCACAAATGGCTATTGTGCCTCCAGTTGGCGAAGGCATCCTGTGACAGTGGTGAGAACCTTCTCTAGATTTGTTTGCAACTATCTGACTTGCACTTTCCAAACGTATGGCCATTATAGTTCACAAGAAGGATGTCTCTAGGAGTCTCTCTCAAGCTAGGGTGAAGCATGTGACTCCTGTAAGCCATTCCGACTCTGTGCCTCCTGCCCATATTTTTGAAGATCATGAAAGTCCAGGCCCAAGTCTTAATTGCTCCAGAATGGGCCAGAAGAGTGTGGCACCCAGAACTTGTGGGCATGATCATCTGCCTGCCCCGTCACCACATTTGATTCAGCTGTGGGAGAATCTTTTGTCGCGCAGCAATCAAGGTTCTGCTTTTTGACCAGCACAATCTACACCTCAGTGTGTTGAGATGAAGCAGTGGCAGTTGACTACATCTGATCTTCCTCTTCAGGTTGTAGATGCTACCCTTGCCGAACAGTTTTTCTATACAAAGTGAATTTGTTTGGTGCCGGAAAATAATTTGCACTGGGTTATGGCGTTTCCAATGCAGATCCGTTACAAGCCAAAATGTGATAACTTCTTGTTTGTTTTATCTTTAGCCTAGCAAGGTTGTGTAGTGGGTGCCATTAAATGTAATTGCTAGCCCTTTTGACCCTTTTTTGTGTTTGCCACCCTGTGTACTTTTTTAAATCACCTGTGATAAGACTCCTAAAACATTTATCACAAATGTTTACCCCCTCTGTAGGAAAGTAGCCTCTTTCTAGCCTGGTTACCCCCACTATGGGCCTTTTTGTCAGTGTGTTTCACTGTGTCTACTGGGATCCTGCTAACCAGGATCCCAGTAGTTATGCTCTCTCCCTTGAATTTAGTTGTTGGTTAATGTTATCACTGTATTTCATCCACAATCAGCACAATGGTGCCCCGTTATAAGTCCCTAGTATGTGGTACCTAGGTACCCAGGGCATTGGGGTTCCAGGGAATCCCTTTGGGCTGCAGCATATATTTTGCCACCCATAAGAAGCCCAAGCAAAGGTTTCTGCAGGACTGCCATTGCAGCCTGTGTGAAAAGGTTAATAGTGGTGTATGCAAAGGGGCCACTCAGCGGAACGTTTCTTCACAGCACCAGTAATAAAGCGATTCCTAGGGGGAGCCAAAATGATTGCCCCACAAAGAAACGTGCCAGCACCTGCATGGGACCCTAATCTGGTATTAACTCAGTAAATGAAGACACCCTTTGAGCCCTTGCATAGACTTCATAAAAATGCCCTCTCTAAAACAGCCTTTCTGGTGGCTATAGCATTGCTCCGTAGGGTGAGGGGAAATGTAAGCTCACAATCCAGGAACCGTATTTATAAATTCATAAGGACTCAATTGTCTTAAAGATATTCAGTTTTTTACCAAAAAGTCAGAAATTTCATATAAGCCAAACTTTTCAGATTCCAAGTTTTTTTTTCCAAAACCCGAAAGATCAAGCAGTGAGAGCTTTATATACACTGAATGCTAAACGCTCAATAATGTACTAGATGGAAAGAACAAAGTTGTGAAGTAGGACAAAACAGCTATTTAAAACCAGTAACTAAAGGTACGGTGGCCAGATGGATTTCTGAAGCTAAACAAATATGCCACACCTGTTGGGGGAAATATATGATCTCAAACCCAAGGGCACACAACAAGGAAGAAAGGAGCGAACACTGACTTCTTAGCAAACCATGTAACAGGATATATGTATGCCAGCAACTTGGTCATCCACACACACATTTACAAAACACTACTGCATAGGCATTCAAATGAGCAAAGAAGCTCAGGTGTATCAAAAGGTACTAAAACATCTGTTTACAATTCGAAGTTCATCTTCAATTCAACCACCACTAATCTGACATACCATCACAGAATAGATGCACAGCATGCAAGTCCAGAAAAGGTTCACGCTGCAAAACAAATAGTTTCATACCTATAGGTGTAGTTTTGCAGCTAGAAGAATTTTCTTGATTCAAGTGACCCACCAACCTCCACCAAGAAAACAGAGAAGGCAAAAAGGGGACGCGGAAGGAAAAAAGAATCTGAAGATGGTGAACAAAGGAGGAAGCTTCCGGAGGAGGAGATGTCACAGGAAGCACCAAACAGGGAGACCCGTTGATGCCCAACAACAACAAGCATTTGCAATGCAATGCAATGGGTCTCGCATTTGCTTGAGTTAGAGCTATTGGCGTTGTAAAGTCATAACTGGACTTTTCTTGCAACATAAATTGGTCAACTCTGCCGCAAATTGTGGTATCTTCCTGCAATATAATTCCAGTGACCTGCATATAACTAAAGCACTTCAATTTACCTTCTTCCTCTATCTGCAGCCAAAAAGAGTTGCTTGCTGGCTAGCACAATTCCCAATGCAAGACAGCCACGAGGAGTAACAAGAGAAATAAGTAAACTAGAAGGGTCACCCAAACATATCAATGTTCAAACAGTCCTAGTGTAATAAGGATGTTAAGTTGGCCTGAATCATGGTCATCACTGCAATAAGGAGAGCTCAATAAAACATATACAATCATCATATAAAACCAATAAAAAACTTCATCAGAAATAAACGTTTGGCATTAGACTGCAGTGCTCAGAACAGCCCATGGAGCACCCCACAGTGAGAGCAGCATTTGTAAGAAACATGGTCATGTTGCCATATAGTTAGCTCTTGGAGGGCACCCATATGAAAAGAATGATTGAAGGTATTGCAGTGCAACCATACATTTAGACCCTAGAGGGTATAGTGCATTACACATTTTCGGGACTTGCGGCCTACTGCAATGATATTACAAACATAACCACTATAAGCTCTAAAACAAAAGTTCCAGCCATGAGAGAGGTTAAAAAGACACTGAATGAATGAAGGAAGTGTTTATTTTGGGGTCCCCACTAACCTAGTGTGGGGACCCAGCGATGATGTAGAAGGAAAGAGCACATTGTGGTGAACGTTTTGAAGGTGGTCCCATTGTCCTAGGACCACCACAGGTTGAGTGTGAGCAAAAATGTTTTGTAAAAGAATGCCCTGCAAAGCATTATGGGATGACTGAGTGCAGCAAATATTATAATATGTTGACTGTGGTGCTCAGAACAGCCCCTAGAGGACACCGCAATAAAAACATCATTTGTAAGAAACGTGGTCATGTATCCATGTAATTAACCCCTAGAGGGCGTAACCACATAAAAATAGAATGACACAAAGTAATGCAGTGATGCCATATATTTACTCCCTAAAGGCTGTAGTGCCATACACATTTTCAGACCTAAAAGTCCTACTGCAGTACTAAGGCCCTTAGAACACAAACTACTCCAAGCTGTAAAACAAAGCTTCCAGCCACAAGAGAGCTTAAAAAGGGACTGAATGGTGGGAGGGGTTATTATTTTGGAGTCCCCACATACCTAGTGTGGGGAACCAGAGATGACTGAAACAGAAAAAAATGTGTCATGATGAACGTTTTGGTGGTGGTCCCATTGTCCTAGGATCACCACAGGTTAAGTTATGGGCAAAAATGTTTTGAAAAAGAATGCTTGCAAAGCACTTTTTCCCCGAGTGCAGTGAATATTGTAATATCTGCTCTCACGCTGTGCTGGGAGAGCTGCGTTGCGGATTTCTGTTATATTTTAAAGTAAAGCATTTATCAATTATAAATGCTTTTGAGAAAGTTATGGAGCGTAAAGGGGAGAGCCAAAAGAAATTACTCGGTATTAACAATGTAACCATTGCTTCAATAACGCTGATGGAGTTTGCGGTGTAGGCGCTGTGAGGGCCATGGCTGCCATGGAGCACGAAGGGGAGGGACCAAATAAAAAAAATAGTTCACCCACGCTGAAGTATATCTGCAATCGTGCAATTATCATGTAATGGGGTCAGTCTGCAAGGTGGTAACAAAACTGCCCCATGGCAGGACAAATGTAAAGCAATTACCAATGACATCAAGGGATTTTTGAAAGGCATGTCCACGAACGAGTCCAAGTGATAGGCATGAGGTGGGCGTGGTTAAAATCCCACAATACTTACAGCAGTTCAAAGTGCTTGCACACTCGACGTAAAAACGAAAAAGAAATTAATAAAGATGATGAAAAAAATTCCAGGCCCAACCACTAGATGGTGGAATAATGCACAGCATGTGAATCCAGCAAATTCTTCAAGCTGCAAAGTTACACCTGCAGGTAAGAAGCTATTTGTTACCCATCCCATATCTCCAGGAGAGCCAGTGCAGGGTTGAGACTTGTATCATCCTCCGTGATCGCCACAATTTTTCTCCCAGTCTTTTCCCAGAAGTTCTGTATCTTAGGGCAGTCTCCAACATAGTATGCAGCAGAGTCCCTCACACCACACCCTCTTCCACAGAGGTTATTCTCTCCGTTCAGAACAACCTGGTCTTGGTGTAGTATGCCCAATGCAGGATCCTTAATAACATTAGGCGAAAGCCTATCCTGATGGCCATGTCTCGAACAGGCATGCTTCCTCCCTTCCTGTTTCATCTAATTCCCTCAGGTCTTTCTCCCAGCGTATTATGAGTTGAGTTAAAAGGGCATAGTATTGGGGCAGTGTTACTACAAGTCTATATAGTGGGGCTGCCAGCACCCAGAGCTCCAGCGAGACTTCATCCTCCACATCCTGGAGTGGATCCTTATATTTGTCCAGCGCATGATGAACCTGTGAATGTCTAAGACTTTGGCTTTCTGATAAGTCATACCTCTGTTGGAGCTTAGCAAAGGAAGATGAGTTCTCCCTAGTCCCATGTATCCCCTAATTGTAATATCCCAATTAAAATCCATTGTCTACCGCCTTCAAAAAATCTCAGATTTGCCAAAATCGTGAGTCCCATTACTGTGCCTCCGGTGTCACCATGCCTCCCCAGCCTATCTTCGCAGTGGCCCTCTTCCACGCAGTGATTGCTCTTTTAGTGGGAAACGAGGGCCCTCTCCCATAGATTTTTCCCTGTGTAACCTCTGTCACACATTGCCCTATTGTCAACCAATAATGCTGGTTCTTGCTAAGAGGAGAAAGCCAAATTAATCACAGTAACCAGTTGAGTCGCCAAGAAATTTAACTCATGGTCCTCTGCATACAGGGAGATTGTGTCTTCCCATCCCATACCCCTCAGTTGGGCATCGTGAATCCTCCCAGCCCACCAGCGGCTTGTTCGCGAGAGCAATCAGATGACAATGGAGAGCCCTGCCTTGGCCCCATCAGCATAAAGTCCTCGGAAAGAGTCCATTGACCCTGGTGCTAGTCATTGTTTTACTATATAGTAGTGGTAACCTACCTGAATTCTTGGCTGAAAGCCATTTTCTCCAAAAGCACCCTTAAATATGTCTATTTGAGAGACGAATGTATTACCAGCGTCCAACAACTGTATCACTGCAGGTTCTCCCATAGTGTGAAGTCGTCTCAAGTATCTAAGCAGGCGTCTAAGGTTGTGTTTTGTAGCGCTGTGCGGCATGAAGCCAGATTGATGAGTCACAGTCAGCTTTTCTGTCACCTGTCCATGACATATAATGAGCACCTTGGCCAGAACCTTCACCTCCACATTCAGTAGGGAGATGGGTCTTTAAAATTCACAGTTTTTCTGTGGTTTATCGCTTATGTGAATGGGAACTATCTGCACCAATGTAAGGTTCCCTCAGTAGACTACCCTCCTTCCTCACTGAACATTTATCACAGGTGCTTCCCTACCTTCCCTCTAATACACTTAATGAGTTTGGATGGGGATGTGGAAGTTCCCGGGGTTCTCTCACTCTTCATCTGAGCTATCACTTTTAGCACCACCTCCACTTCCATAGGGGCCCCAAGTTGCATAAAATTCATTGTATAAATCTAAGGCAGGGGCGGGGATGTCTCTCACAAATGCCAGTTGGTCACTGTCAGACCCTTGGTACTGTGATTAATATAATGTGCACAGATGATCTGTGAAGGTCTAGGCAATTGTTCAGGAGTCTGTCCTCACCCATGCATATTGTCCGGCTTACCCACCTTTGTCCTTCTTTCTGTTGTGCTAGGCAAGCTAGCAATTTACCGGCTTTGTTGCCCTTCTTGTTTAGTCTGTGTACCTTTATAGTAGGTCCATACCTCTTTCTAAGGCAGCTTCCTGTATTCCTCACTGACTAGGGTTATCATGTGGGGATTGGGAATGCTAAATATTCTGTTTCTAGTTGTATTAACTGGATTTCTAGGTCCCTTGCTTCTCGGAGACACTTGCGTTTCTTCCCTTTGGTGTGTGAAATTGAAAGTCCCCTTGCACCTGCTTAATAAGCCTCCTAGTCGACTGCAGGGGCCCATTATTGTAGGAAAGTGCCCCTGTTCGCATTTCCAGCGTGCCATGCCCACAAACCACTGCCTGCGGCATAGGTAAGTCACCCCTTTAGCAGGCCTTACAGCTCTAAGGCAGGGTGCACTATACCTCAGGTGAGGGCTTAGCTGAAGGAGCAATAAACCCCTACAGTGTCCAAGTCCATTCTTAGACATTGAAAGTGCAGTATGGCCATATTAAGTACATGGGCTGGGAGTTTGTCGTTACGAACTCCACATCTCCATGATGGCTTCTGAAGGCTGGGAATTTTGGTATCAAACTTCCCAGCACAAACCCACACAGATGCCAGTGTTAGATTTATTGTACAATGCACACTTTGAGATGCCCCCCGTATTTTACCCAACCCCTTAGTGTAACACTGGCTAGTCTATGCCAACCTGCCACTAAAAGGCAAGTTTCTGGCCCCATTGGGGGGGGGAGTGACTACTATAGCTAGGACCACCCCAAGGGGTCCAGAGCTGAAATGACCTTCTCCTTGTAGAATCCTCCATCTTGTTTTGGAGGATAAGGACAAATAGGGTTAGGAATGTGCCTACCTCCTCAAAGAGAGTGGGCACAGGAAGGGTGTAGCCACCCATAGGGACAGTAGCCATTGGCTCCTGCCCTCTGATACCTGTAACACCCCAAAATCTAGTAGTTAGGGATACCCCTGAAATGTACTCACCAGATTCCTGGTGACTACAGGAAGAAGAGACTGCCAAGCCGACCCCAGCAGTGAAGACTCCAGATGACAACTTACTTGCCCCAGCCCTTACGGCCTGTCTGCAGCTTCAAGACTCCTGCTACAAAAAGGCAATGCATCCTGCAGGACCAGCAACCTCTACAAACCCCAGAGGACTGCCTGCCCAGCAAAGGCCCAAGAACCCCTGAGGTAAGCGGCCCTGTCCAGAAGATATCCTCCATAAAGGACTCCAGAACTGCCCCGGATCCGTGAGCCCTGCCCACTCTGCACCTGACATCCAAGACCCGAGTCGAGGCCCACTGTTCCAGAGAAGATCCCCAGGCTATTCTGACTTCGTGTACACCCTGGGTTGACCTCTCCTGGCCAACAAATGACACCAGCAGCCTGATTCCAGAGGACCCCTTGAGCGCAACTGGATCTGACGAAGACACCAAATGCCCAAGGAGACCCCTGCAGCCCCCTGGCTTTGGGGAATCTGACTGTTGGTCCAGCAGCGTCCAGTGGGCCTCTCCCCTACCTGTCCAGCCTTTGGTTTCCCTGGACCCAGCCTTAGCCGCTGAGTGTGCGTTGGGTGAACCTGTCTCCCCACCTACCCGGTGCTGACCTAAGCATTCCCCCTGCCCTACCCCCCCACCCGCCCCGGCCTGTGTCCTGGAACAGCGAGAGCGGGTACTTACTTCCAGTCCTCATAGGAATCCATTGTAAACCAGATGCCAGCTTTGACCTCTGCACCCAGCTGGCCCCTTGGTTGCTGGTGGTGCACATTTGGGGTCAACGTGAACTTTAACCTGTGGACATCCTAACCCCCCAATGACTGGAATGTAAAGCCATGTAGTTACCTGTTAACTGTACTAACACTCCCCCCGCCCTCCCCCCACCCACCCACACCCCATGGACTCTATTGACTCCAATGAAAAATTGCACTGCCAACTTTTCAAATAGAAGGGTGTTACTTACTTGTAAACTGCTTTACCTGTAAAAACCAAAGAAAGTACATTTGATACATATCCTTGACAGCTGTACTTGCCTGCAACTAAGACCTTCTGGTTCTAGAAGTAAAGTAACAATATATCTTGGCTATATAAAACAATTGGCCTGGAGTTAGTCATTGAGTGCGTGCCTCCTTTCTTGACTGTGTGTACAGCAAATGCTTTGCACTACCCTCCGATAAGCCTAACTGCTCAACCATACTTCCACAAAAGAGCACATTAGTATGATCTACTTGATCCTCTGTTAAGACTTTGGGGAACCTCTGGACTCTGTGCTCAATATGCCTCATGTTGGTAAGTATGTACTGGGCCAGCTTCCTACAACTGTTCTCACAAAAACTTCGGCAAGGTGTCTCCTAGTTTTCCAGTCTTAGTTTTTGTGGGTTGAGTTTACACACCGCTCGCTACTTTTGTGCATCCAGTTCAAATTTTGTACCGACAGAGTGATCTAAAATCCTGTTTACTAAATATCCTGTGTTCTTAGATACCCTCTCTGCATCTGTGAGCCTAGAATGTCATCCAACCTGGACATGGCAGTCATTGAATTGACATGCAGGAGTATTGTCAGTCTTGCTAGAGGTCCAGAAGGCCTAGGGCCTTGGTGAAGTAAAGTAGTCGGTTATCTCATCTGGCCCTCTGTCCGCAAGCGTACACCTTATCCATAACCCTATCCATAACCCCATCCATGACCAGTTTGAGGCCTCCCCCCATTGACAGGAAAATGTCTGGCACCTGTGTGATCTCCGACTCCAACCCCTTTCCCCCTTCAGTCTCCCTCAACATCACTTGTTAGAGTCCCGGTGTAAGCTACCAATAGGCCACCATTAGTTTTAGTCTGTTCTACTCCCCATGATCTGGCACGTAACAGCCCCTCAGGTCCATCCATGTCTTAGTAACAGTCAGTGGGAGTGGTCTACGGGCCACAATTCTCACACTTGGGGACACTGTCAATATTTCCCTCTCTCCAGGAAACCACTGTTACTAACCCTCAAGTGTGTTTCTTGTGCTAGAATGATGGCCAGGTCGTGTTGTCAGGTATTGTCCTACTACCCCTGTTTTCAGTCTGTTGCCCAAACAATTACATTTTAATGAGAGGAACGTAA
Organism: Pleurodeles waltl; assembly: GCF_031143425.1. NCBI lineage: Eukaryota > Metazoa > Chordata > Amphibia > Caudata > Salamandridae > Pleurodeles > Pleurodeles waltl. Next base: position 294,973,125 of record NC_090443.1, on the reverse strand, counting down.
GACAGTAGCACCTCAAGGGACGGGGCGCAGAGGCGGAAGGGAATAAACATTAAATTTAATTAAAAAAAAAAAAAAAAAAAAAAACCTTACCACCTCCGCCACTCCTCCGTCCCTCGATGTGCCTCTGTAGGCACAGGCTTCCCAGCCTACCCTGCGCCAATCCTGACACTGCTCAGAGCAGCGTCAGGATTGGCTGGGAAAGCCCAACCAGGACGCTCCCAAGCAGACTGGGAGCCTGTGCAGGCCCTCTCCAGCCCAGAAACTATGTTGCTGGGCTGGAGAGAGCCTACAGCGCATGTGTGTTTGGCTGGCCCGAGACAGCCAGCCAAGCACACATGCGCTGTGAAGGGGAAGTGCTGAACACTCCCCCTCAGTGCATGTCACCCTGTGGCCCTGCCCCTTTTAAAGAAAATGATAATAGACATAGCTTATTATTGTTTTCTTTAAAATGTTTTGCTGCTGCTGCTGGCTGAGGGGAGGCGGGGGGGGGCACTGACGTAAGCCCCACTCTCTTTATGCCCCTCACTTTCAATGTTATAAGTATGTGAGGCCAGTGCTTTTCTCTGCTGTTGCTTCATGGTGGCAAATCTGAATTGACTGATGCCTTGTTACTTGTGTGTCTCAACTAAACAAACCCCCCAAGCCTCCCCAGCCCTCCACACCCTGCAACATAGTGTAGTGTGTTGAACTATCGCCCCCCCCCCCCCCCCAACTCATGGTGTCTGTCACCCCTCAAATATAGCCATCAGCCTGTTTGTGTACAGAGTCACTCAATCAGTCCAGCTCTGGTGCACAGTTGCTCAGTTCCCTCTCTCTGGCCAAGTTCAAAATGCACCTTAGGTCTAGATTCTCAGTCACCCAACGATGTTAGTGTTCTGCTGCTGACCTTCCAACACCGGTGGTCTCCCGGTTCTGTCCCCTCACCTTTCTTTGTACAGAAAGTCAGACAGTTCACTTTACAAAATCCTGGAACTCTGCAGTCAGAAAAGGAAAGTTAATTGGAAGAAGACTAACTGACTTTTGTCCTCTGTCTCTGAACACAGAGCAAATGTGTCAAGATAAATGATTTAAAGGCGTCTTAATTGCTCTTTCCCTTTTTGACTGAACAGAACAGTTGCTCTTTGTCAACTTGCCAGAATGGGCAAGTTGGTCCTAAAAATACCTCGACCTGATAAAATATGACTCTGCATAAAAAGTGGGCGAGTAGACGTTTTGAGGCCTGGTGTATGACAATCCTCTTGCGTAGCTCTTTCTGCACTGCATCAAAGGAGTGTCTGCCTGCCTGTACATCCTGTGTAAAGTTTGGAAAAACCTTGATGTTAAGATTTTCTTATTGACGTGGGCCATGGAGTTTTGCCACTCTTAGGGTGGCGTGCCTGTCTATGGTTAAGGAGACTCGCTGTTATTGGTTTTGATCATGTCTCCTGGCAGGTTCCCGGGCGTTCCATGTGCTCTTTCCACCACAAACTAAGCAGAGAGGTCGCAGGGTATGACTGTGTGGAGATGTTTTAAGAAAATCCCTCCATGTGAGTGACCTCCTCCTTCTCAGGGATTCCCACTAGGTGTATGTTATTCCAACATGATCTCCCTTCTGTGTCCTCGGCTCTAGCATGTAGGTGCTGTGTGGTTTCTTTCAGTTAGCGCACCTCTGCTTAGAGCATCTTAATCACAACTGAATGCTCCTGGAAAACTCCTCAGCTTTGTGCACTTGTGCTGTTACCTTGTGGACATCCACCCGTAAAAGATTAATGTAAGTTGCTATAGTGTCCATCTTGTTCTCCAGCACAGTCTGTCATTAATGGCTGTGAGGACTTCCTGGAGTGAGGGTTCTTGCTTCTCCAGTTCTCCCTGGTGACGAGGGCCTAACTGTGTTTTCATGTGTTCCTCCTTTGAACGCATATTTGTCAAGTTTGTTTTGTTGAGGAGTCCTGGAGCCTTTATCCTGTCCCAGGGTGTTAAAATTGGAAGCAGAGTTTGCAGGGTGGTTGGGGGATGGCTGGCTTCCCTTTTGGGGGTAACCCTCTTCACACCCTCATAATCCAGGTAATGCTCAACCCTCATGCCTCTCAGACCTGGGCTCTAAGTAGTCACTTGTCTGTCAGACGTGCCACTGTGAGAGTTCACCCGGGACCAGCCCTTTAAGGTTCTTACCAGCATCTGTCTCCTTCACTTGCCTGAGACGGTCATTGTCACTGGTACCGCCAGCACAATCCTAGTGCCAATGCTAAGGCCCTTACTCCTTCTCCCATTCTGTTATAGGCAAACATCTGTTTCAATACTTGGAAATAACCGAATGACTTTGTCAGGGCATAAATATTGTCACGCTGAGGTACGCTATTTTCAAGATCCTCAATTAAGAATAATCCATCAATAACCAGTGATTTCATATTTTCTGAAGCAGTGTAGTTGCAGTAGTATGAATGAACCTGTGGAAAGATATCCTATCCCAAATTAAGTCTGGTGGCCTGCCTCTTATTCTCGCTGGCCATTTCATAAGTTCTATTGAACACAAGATTGAAAGAAGAAATACTTTTATGTACTCATAACTCTAATTGAAACATTGAGAAAGAAAATTGAATTGTTCACTGCATTGTTACATAAAATGGATGGCCATGCTATCTTATCTTGTTATTTCAGGCAACTATGGAATGACTTCCTTTTTCATCGACACGCTCCAAAGGTGGTGAGAGAAGACTAGCATATTAAAAGTGGGAGAATTAACCTGATCCTCTCTAACAGATGATGTTTCTCTACCTCTGGGTTTAGGTATAAGGCAACAGGAGGCATCTTAATCTGTGACAAGCTCCGTAGTACTTCTTTTTGGCCTGAGGTCCAGTCAAGAGTAGTGCCTGTGCTGTGCAACAGCATCATTTACTTCTCAAACACATGGATGGGACCTTGCAGGCAATTAAAACATATCTGGACAATGCAGGATCCTTAGGGGTGCTAAAACAGAGACAAGACTCCTCATATTTTAAGACAACCTTCTGGTCAGCAGAGTTCTTATAAGCCAGGAACACAGAAGTATTTCTTTCCTTACAGGTATGGATACTATCGTCAAAAATAAATTGCCACTTGATACAAAAGTCAACAATTTAGAGAAAGGCAACAATCGTCAAAGTCCTGTGAGTCAGCTTGATTTGTTTGAGGCGGCACTCATCTTGCATGGGTGTATATGCCCTTTCAGGTTACAGAAGTCCAGTGGCATTCTTTTGCATGAGTCTGTCTAACCTACAGCAGTAGACTCTCCCTGCACAACTGCCATGCATGATTCCTAACTAAGCATGAAAGTTCACCACCCAGGGGCCTCGAGGCTTTTAGTTACTGGGAGGGAGTGGTGGCTTTGTGTTGAGAAAGGAAAGAGTGGTGCAGTAGCCTTATTTAAATGTCCATAATTGTTCACTCAGTATTTTGGAAATAAATCTGTGGTTGACCCAGCAATAGTGAAGGAGAAAACACTGGCCTGGAAATCATACTTGTTCACCTGTAGTTTCAGTACTGCTGGACATTTTTATTTTCCCAAATGCATTATTGCCCTCTTGATTTTATCAATTCAGTTCAATTGAAGCACTCTAATTCAGCCAAAGACCATAAAAAGATTAACATTTTACAAAACACACAGTACAGTACTTATCATAATCATACTTCATGCCAATCAGCTTGTACAAATTTAAAAAGTTCTTAAGTGCAAAGATGCACAAATGATAAAACTTTCAATAAAAAGTCACATTTTATGCTTGGGCAGTAAAGTGCTGTTGGCAAGTTGTAAACAGACACATTAAGAGATAAAAATTAGAAACTATTTTTCATCATAGGGTACAGATAATGTATGTACTTCCGCCCACCTGAACTAAAGTGCTTGCACCTAGTCGCAAAGTAATAAAATGCATTGTTAGAATGTTTAAATATGCATGTTATTATTAGACAAAACCATACCACTACCACACTGCCAGTCGAAAACAATAGGTTAAAGTCAGTGGGATACAGTTATAGACTGAATCAGCCACACACTTTCTATCTATTTTGTGATTGAAAAAACAATGTAGGGTGTCATGTCTGACCTGCATATTCTCAGTACATCCCATGATAGACAAATACCCAAGGTGTGACAAAGTAGAACACTCCAGCGTTTTACTCTGCCTAACGTACTATGGGCAAAAAATAATAGTCAGATTCCTCCTGCTGCATAACAGCCTGGGCATAGTTTAACCTCTTCAAGGGGGGGCTTCCATTTAGTAGTAAATATTGAAAGTGGAAGAACACCTTGTCTTAATCTTTTGTATAGGTCTTTAGTGAAGGATGGGTCTATCTCGTCCATGTGAGGATCAAAACAGGGAGTTTGGTCCATCCCAAGGAATCTATTTGTTAGTGTTGCATGATTTTGTGTTTGGATCAGAGTCCTCTTTTCAATCTTCCAAAAAACAGTGTCATTTTAACAGATGGGGATCTAATGGATCCAAAAAAAAAAAGAAGAAAGGGGTTAATCACCCTAAGATAACCACCCCAGCCTCATGGGATAAGCCAGAAAGCAGATCTTCCTGTAGAATGGGTGACCCCTGCCTCAACAAACAAGTAACATTTGAAAGATACAGGATTGAACTGGGTGTAAACATTTTAGAATCCCAAGTTATTCCCAATTACATGGAATAATGTGATTTATTGAGGTTCCATATTGTCCATTTATTTTTGATGAGCACATTAATTGCAAACTAGCTGACATGTTTTGCCCTGTATTGCATACAACTCTAGAGCTTTCTCAAGGCTGAGAGTACAGTAATATTCAAACCCATAATTCACTTGTGTACACCCAGCATGTCGTCGCCCAAAAGGCAATTGTTGTTCCATAAGGAAGAGTCTGAAAGGAGAATCCAATTTCTTCGAAACAAGTCAGATAATAGATATGTTGGAGTTTTGCCCCACAAACAACTATTTTCGATTTATTAACCAGTTCTACTGCCAACTGCGCAGGACAGCTATGGGCGCAAAATATGCGCCACTTTATGCCTGTATTTTCATGGGCATGGTTGAAAGATTCTGGCTTTGGGATAATGAATTTACAGCATATACCCCACAAATCAACTTTTGGGGATGGTATATAGTTGATATTCTCTGTATTTGGCAAGGTGACACCAATCTGTTGAAAGCCTTTCTTAATAATCTTGATTACAATATCTGGAATATCAAGGCAACCTATCACTATTCCCAACAAGGGGTGTTTTTTTGGATTTGACTATTTACATACATGATAATGAAATTCATAGTAAATTATTCCGGAAGGAGACTGCAGCTAACACCATGTTGCATGCGGAGAACTGCCACCCCACGTACAATATTCAAAATATCCTGAAGGGGGAACTCCTTTGCATCAGAAGAAATTGCAGTGAAGAGAACACATTTATGCAAATCAGTCAAGACCTGCTTAACCGCTTGGAACAACGTGGCTATCAAATGACTAAACTCGAAGATCTGGTAGAGGTCTCAAAGAGGAACCCTATTGACATCCTAAGGTTCAAACCCCACGCTTCCTGCTGAAAGGACACTCTCCGGTTTATTACAAATTATCACCAGGGACATTATAAAATCAGGAGGATACTAAAAAGGCATTGCCATCTTCTGCTTACTAACCCCAGTGTCAATGCATATATTCAAGACTTCCTAGAAATGGATTTCCGTAGAGCACCTAATTTGAAACAATTTTTGACTAGATCTACTTTTGAGGATAAAAGAATATCACAAACTAACTCTTTGACTCGACCAGCTGTTTATCATATTTGTAACAATTTTAACATCTGCAAGTTTGGTCTTGATCGAACACAACTAATCACTCTGCAAACAGGGCGATAACTGCGAATCCGAGAATGGATCAATTGCAATAGCGTGTTTGCTATCTTCATCATAACATGCCCCTGCAACAGAAGGAACATTGGTAGTACCACAAGACCACTGCGAACTCTGATTCAAGAACACCGTCGAAGCATACATAAGAACACAGTAGGTCATCCGTTCATGGAACACTTCATGCAGACACATCCACATAACGGGACTTTCCAGTTCGTGGGATTAGAACTCACTCACAAGAACCCCAGAGGGGACAACTGCGAGTTGCAGTTAAGACAACGTGAAAGTTACTTGATTGTGAAGAGTCAAGACGCTACAAAAGGTCTAAACAAGGACATTGGTTGTATAATGACTGAGATTGTCCTACCATGAAGGGGGTCAGTTGTATTATACAATATTGTAATATCTATTATTGACATAATTATAGATGTCTCGGTTAGGAAACTGCCATCTTTTCATCCGTGGGTACCTGTTCTTTCCTCTCAAATTCAGGTCTGTTTCACTCTAGGGTTCCCTTTACATGCACTCCAATTTACCCTTTCTTTTAACTTCTCTTGGGATGAATGTGCAGTACCCTATATGGGTGTGTGTTTGTTATTTCTCTCTTCTCTGACTAAATATCTACTTATTTTCCCCCCTGTTTGGTTTTACGTTGTACACAGCATACCCATGGTGTGATAGTGTCGACTTCATGCAAAGGACAGAGCCTTGGATGACCTTTAGTTACCTGTTCTCCCATGTTTAATAGGCTGATTGCTTTCATATTCCTAAGGCAATGATGTGTGTATAGTTGCTCATTATGAGCTTGCTTTTCCTTGAGGGCCACATATTTTTTGTCCGTGTACCATGTTTTTCTTTGCTAAGGCTGATGTCCAGCCAATCAGCAGCCTAGCAGACTCTTGGCGAACTTTCACCTAAAGTTTATGTGCCGTATTTTAAACACAATATAACAAGGACGCCATATGTGACCTTTGAACTACCGAGACAGGTACAGACTGAGCGAAGGAGTGGAGAACAGAGTCTCCTATTACCTATACTTCATTCTGACTTAGGAATCTTAACGATGAGACAGGTGCGCTCCCTTCTTACGTCACACCCGGATGCTTTCTCGCTTTAAATTGCAGATTTTATATTCCGGTTGCCTACTATAGCAGGCTCATTTTACCCTCATCAAGTGCCTTTGCTGACCACAAAAACATTTTTGGGACCGTCTCAATGACATTTATGGTAAGCGCTTTTCTGGACTAATATACACAACAGCTTTTGGGCTACAGATCTCCCTTTTTCTGTGTGCTATTATTACCTCCCGTTCCCGGTTTTCTGACTTTTTCACACCTAATGGCAGACTGTCATTATCTCTTCACCACTTTACAGATACCTATGTCTTTGACTTTAATGCACCTGAAGGCAGACTAGGCTAGTTCGCGCTAATGGAGCTAGGTCGTATATTCCCTGTCTCTTCTCACTTGGTGTTTTCTGGAGTATATTATTTTAACCCCTCTCGGAATCACCGGGTATGGTTTGCTTCTGTATTCATACATCTTACCCTATCGTGCTTGTTGGGAGTGACCTCATTGATTTATTAGCCACTTGCCTTTTTTTCCCCTTTTGTTTTAAACTGCCAAATTGATGTTGCCATCATCTTACATCCTCTGAATTAGATTCTGCTGGCACATCCATAAAGCTGTATGTATGCTTTTTTGACCGATTCGGCACTGTTATCATGATATACTGTGATTTTACACTTGAAAATACAAATGTACTTGGGTTTAATAATGCTGAATTATTTCTTATGTCTTGGAAACAATATTTCGGCATAATTTGACCAAATCTGGGATATGGAGCAAAACAACGTTGTCAGACTTCTCCCAAATCTACTTTGCACTTGTCTTATGTTTTGTCCTTCTTATCTCTATTTTTGTATCTTGTGTTATTTGATACGATGTTGTCCCTACACTTGAAATTTCGGATTTATTGTGGGCCATTGATGTAACATGCTGCTAACGAATAATTTGCTTTACATTTCATGTTCTGCATATTATTGGGGTGAAATTACAAACGTTATTTTATTATGGGGGTGTTTTCCTTGTTTCTTGTTTCTTCTTTTTTTTTTTTTTTTTTTTTTTTACTCCTCTTTTTCCTTCTATTTGGTTCTCCTTTCCCTTATGGAACAACAATTGCCTTTTGGGCGACGACATGCTGTGTGTACACTTGGGTGAATTATAGGTTTGGTTATCACTATACTCCCAGCCTTGAGAAAGCCCTAGGCTTGTATGCCTTATAAGGATGTAACGGATGTTGGGTTAGTCCACAAATTAGGGAAACTAATATCTTCACATACATCAGCCATGGGAGCGACACCACACCTTTTTGCCTATGTAGAATGTCTTTCAGACCAACCCTAGAGGGTTCCAGTTCAGGATTTATTTTTTTAACCCATTGAAATTGTGAGTCATCACCTGGAATCGACCAGTCCTAAGGTTGTCTTCAACTGCTGCAATCTGACATTTCCAGAAAAACCTTTGCTGTGTATTTGAACGTGAGCACAAACATGAGCACAACTCTAGGAAAAGAAACACTGCCAAACTTGCACCCCAGTAGTATCAGTCACACAGTTTATGTAACAGCTCAGCTTGTTGTGCCTCCCCTGTTCAGGTCTTGATACTAGTTAATTAGGAGATCTATGGCTTCCTTAATTTCATACCTGGTAATCTATCTTCACGTCTGTGCTGCCCACTCCAACCTCCCTTTTACCTGCTGGGGCCATTAGTGCCATGCCTTGCGTGAGTACCCAGCCCTTATTATGGATGCCTTCAGGGACTTCACATGGCCAAAGCATCCCAAGGGCCCAATTAGTAATAGAGGACTTGCATATGACTACCCTCTCCCACATCGTACCCACTCCCAGCCAGTACAGCTAGCATTGTCACATGTCCCTCCCTTGGCTGCTAATGCTCTGTGTGGCTGCAACAGTGAGCCGGGTGTCTAAAGTGGGATAGATGACTGAGGAGTGACCAACCGACAAGATGCATGAGACTTCCAGGAGTGGGATCTACAGAAGGCTGCCTCACGTAATAGACAACATTGATGTGGTGCTCTTGCAGCCAAGATATCTCTGCGTTTAGGATGGTGCATAATGTTTGGGATAGGAGGCTGTATGATGTAGTTTGTTTGTTGTGTTGACTTACTTGACTAGATGCCCCTAGCCGCAGGCAAAGAAAGAAAGAAATAATCAAGAAATTGTAAGGCATGTTTTGCAGCATGGAATCTTTTCCAGATTGACGTGATTTGTACAGTCATACCATCTAGTGGGTGGGTCCTTTTTCCTCAAAACTTGTGTGTGGGAGTCTACATAGTGAAGCCCCTGTATGAAGTTGACATAATCCTACTAGGCCCATGAGCAAGCCCCCCGGCCCCCCAACCATCTTAGATTATTTTTTTCTCGCTGTTTGGTACGGAAATGCATCAGAGCGATTCTGACATTTTATCAATGGAGGTTGTTAAAGTCCTCTAAGAACAAAGGAAAGAAGTCAAGGCAACTGAGAAAAATACTGACAAGAGGATTTTTGGAGTTTGTCAGGAGGGAGGGACATTCAGAGAATGTTTCCCTGAGGGTCCTCAGTGCCATTTGAGTATGAACATGCTCTTCAAGTTTTGCCAGAACTGCCACCACAAGTTGCCTCAACAAAGAGCACCCAGTCTGCATATTCCGTCTGCCTCAAAACCATAAGTTGAAAATTGTGTCCTGTACTCTTATTTTAAACAAAAAACATTGGATCACGGAAACAAGGGCCTTCGAGCACATTGAACAAGTACAGAAAGGGCAGGCTTGAAAGAGATGGAAAAAAGTAGAGTGAACTGTTGATGGAGGAGATGGGGTTTCCCACAATGAGGTAGAGTAGCACGAGGTTTGGGTTGGAGACACCAAGACCTCAAACCAGGTGTACGAGGTCGAAAAGAGACACCTTACTGACGCAAAGCCTACAGTGACACATGCTGGTAAAACACCTGATTTGTCAAAAGGCAAGGAAGTTGGACACATGCCCAACCATGGCTCTGAGCAACAGCTAAGGCTCACTAAAAGTTACGCTCTCATTGAAAGGAGGCAGTGGAGCTCAAGCAACTTTCCACTTTACCCCAAAAGAAAAACTCACTGGTTAAGATAAGCTGAAAGGTGTTGCCTTGACTTCCGAGGAGGATCACGTGTGGAGACGGGAGGGAGGGGCGGGCTCCCTTGAATGAAAAGGTTCATGAGGAACCTAGGATCTCCGACATTGATGACTTCAAGCGAAAGAAGAATTAAGAGGGCCTTTGAGGAAACCATGACTCACTTAAAGGCAGCAAGGTTGATGGGGCCTAGGAGGCCCACACAGGAGATTGTATGGTCAGAGCAGATAGAGACAGTCGAATAAAGACAGAGCACGTGGTGGGAGAGCAATAATGTATTTTCTGCATTGTCACAGAATACTTGAAGATAAGTGAATTGTTGTGGGAGGACATCTAGGCAGACTCTGCTCAGGAGGAGGAGGAATACTATCCCTCAAGGCCTTCCCATTCAGTTGACATTTCAATATATCATGCAGCTGGGAAGAAGGAGGCGGAGGCCTTTGTAGTGGAAATTGGGGTTGAAAAGGGGGAGGCATGCTTCCTTCTCGAAACACTAACCCCAGCCTTTAACAAGAACCAATCTCTTCCCAGCATTGTTCAATAAGACATTTATAGGCAGGGCCACTAGAATTAAGCAATTGTGCAGCCTCCGTGTTTTTTTTTTTCTTCATAATTATACATTTGCTACATTTGCCACATAATCCATCATCTTCTACATAATCTGTAGATTTTAGCTAAACAAAATTGTTCTTAGCTCAGACGGTTCAAAAGTTAACAGAAATGCAGCAATACATGTTGACTCACAGTAGAAAGGCCTTTGAAAAGCTGGACTGGTCATCATTCTGTTGCCTATTGCTGTATTTGTGTGTTAAACTAGTACTAATGAGGTGCTGCATAATTCTAGTGGCCTTATAAATAAATAAATATATTCAAGGTCATGTAGAGCTAGACTCACTAATTTCTCCCTCAGCAAGGAAGAGAGCCATGTTCCCAGCATCTATGGGGCCTCCGCTGGATAAAGAATGTAAAAAGATGTGGAGAGGGTTGCAACCACATAATGGTAAATTGCTAATTCAAACATCTTGTTAAATCAACATGCTCACCCCAATACTGGGTGATATGGAAGACATCAGCTCACACCTTGCAGAGGTGCGCCAAAAAGCATTATAGAGGGATGAAAGAACATCGCCATCTCATGCCTCAAAGTGGCCTTCACCACTGCTGACACATTAAGTAGGTTAATGGATACAGGGACGGTCATGAGGAGGTATGCATGGCTATGCATCCTCAGCTTTATGCCTGAGGTACAATCCAGTATCATTGATTATCATCTCGCATGAAACCAGTTCTTTGGCCCTGTGGTGGCTAAGGGTTGGAGGAGATGCAGAAATGAAACCTCAAAGGCTATGGGGGCCCTTCAGGTTGTTAGGCCTTCATTTAAAAGTGGAAACCTTCAAGAAAAGAGAGCACAGAGGAGGCAGATGTTTGGCTCAAATGGCCAGAAGCAGCCAGGACCAGCCAGTTGCCAGGCCATGGGCATTGTCCAGAACAACAAACCAAGCCCTTTTTTCAGTGCGTAGGTAAACAGAGAAGTGGAATCTCTAGTTGATCAGCCTTGTCCTCTTAGTGACTTAATCATTCTTTCCCTCACGTTCAATACTCCTGTCCTGTGTTTTGTGGGGGTGGTTGGGGTGGGGGGGGGGGGGGGGCGCGTAAAGGATTTAAGAACTGGGAAGCCATTTCATCAGGCAAGTGCATTGTTAATGTTGTTTGTCATGGTCACTGTACATATTTTGTGCAAAAGCCACCAAAACATCAGCATTCCAAGAAGGACCAATTGCAGATCCTGCACAAAGAGGTGCAAGGACTGCTTATAAAGAACTTTATAGAGCAGGCGCAGCGAGAAGAAAGAAAAAACAGATCTGTACTCAATTTACTTTCTTGAACCAAAACCCGATTTGACCTTGTTGGCCTATCTGTGACCTGTGCTGTGTAAACATGTATATCAGGACACAAATATTTCAAATAATAACAATACAGGATTTAATAACTTTGCTAGAAGATGGGGACTATCTAGCAGCAGTAGACCTGACTCTTACCTGCACCTAACCATTCACATAGCTTCCAAGAATGTCCTACTTTTGTAATGAAGAGAGAGCAATACCAATTCAAAGTTTTACCATTCGAAGTACAGTCATTTCAAAGTTCTTCAGCAAGACGCTGGTGATGATAGCTGCCACCTCAGAAGGCAGGGGACACGTGTACCGCTACCTTGAAAATTGACTAATCAAGGCAAAAAGCTCAGACCTTTGCCGCGAAAATATGACACAGGTGATGTCATGTCTATGCACACTAGAATTTACAGTAAACGGGGAGAAAGTCTCCCAGTTTACAAACTAGGAAAACTTTCCTAGGAACAGATCTAGAGACACAGTTGGCATTGGCATACCAGATTACACTGAGTGTTCAGGTCATACTGGTGTAAATTTGCCTCTACTAGACGTCAGTCTGACTGTAATTAAACTCTTAAGGATGATGGCTTCCTGTATCCCCCATTCCCAATGTGAGATTTCACTTGAGACCGGACACGTTACTCAATCTATGGGCACAGGGGTCAGGCACTTGGTGGGGGATGTACAGTTTGTAACGGACAGGGTCAAGGGAGCGAGGTGGTGAATTGTAGGGATTATGCAGAGGGAGAAACACTTCAAGACACCTTTATCACAAGCAGTTGTCACCACGGACACTTCACTGGTAGGTTTGAGAATACTCGTAGAAACTGAAGATAAGATGGCTCTGATGGGAGCAGGGGGCTACCATACACATTAATTTTCTGGAACTTAAAACCGTGTTTCTAGCACTGAAGGCCTTCCAGAGCCAAGTCAGTGGGAACATTGTGCACATTCAAATAATCAACCCAACAGCAATGTTCTACTTTGACAGACCAGGGTGAACACATTCATATACACCCTCACAGCAGACCAACAAGCTGCACACGTAAGGGAAGGTAAAGGATTTTATAGTGGGCACACTTGATTCTATGGGGAACACCTTGTAGGAGGCTGGCTCAGTTTATGGTGTATACCTATGGTGCGGCACCCTATTCTGAGTCCAGGCAACACTTAGTGATAGTAAATAGGTGCCCAGGTAGCAGAACCTCTATAGGGGTAGATGAGACAAGCAGCTAAAGCTTATCCAGGAGGTATGTAAAGCACTTGCAGTACCACAGTAATCAGACAGTAACTCGCTCACAAGAAAGAAACACTCAAGTGTTGCAAAAATAAAGGATACTTTATTACAGCACGACTATTAAACTGACATTGGCATATCTCCCTCTGGAGATATTACCACTTTATATACACAAAATAACCATAGAAAATAGTATAGAAATACACAGGGCCCTAGGGGAGGGCCAAACCATATACTAAACAAGCATTTGCAATGCAGTAGGTCTCGCATTTGCGTGAGTTAGAGCTATTGGCATTGTAAATGCATAACTGGACTTTCTCCAGTATTGGATCTTTCATAGATTCACATGCTTGTATCATCCCCGTCGAGGTGGGAGCCTCACGGTAACTTTAAATACACAAAGCAGTAAGTCTGTAAGTTTAAAACCAGTAGGCCTTATAGGATATTTTATAGCCTATCCACCTTGTTTTGTGAAAAGACCCAAACTTCAGTGTCAACCAATCAGGATTCAGCCCCTCCCAAACACTCCCAACAGAGGCTCAATTCCCTCAGATTTTCTACTGCACGTCGTGTGAAGGGAGTCTCCCTGAGCTCTGCTCAGTTTACCTTTTTTCTGACTGAAAATTGTTTCTCTCAGGAACTCAGCTTTCCAACTTTATCATGTCTGAAAAGACAAAGAAGGGTCTGTTCAGAGACTGTGGCAGTTGTGGGAAGAAAAGACTACATGTTGATCACCCGCACAAGAAATGCATCTACTGCCTCCATCCAGACCACATGGTGAGAGACTGTAAGATCTGTCGCACCTTAAGTCAAAAAAACCTCAAAGACCATGAGGATAGGCTTCTCTTGTGGCTGCAGAAGCAGAAAGCCATGGAACATCCTTCCTCAGACGAAAGTGAAGCGTCCTCTCATGCTTCTCACTCCCAAAATAGAACAGGTGAGCGAGGAAGATTGCCTGATGAGCCACCAAGGAAGATGGCCAAAAAGATGAAGCAGGTCTCTACTGAGACAAAAATGGGTGTTCCCCATTCAGAGACACACACAAGTTTGCCAAAAAAGGTTAATTCAGAGCCTACTACGCCTTTACATAAGAAGAGTACCGCAAAAAAGGCATCCCGCTCTCTGTCACTCCAGAAAGATCCAGAGAAATTCTCTTCAGGAAAAAGGCACCCGTCGACGACGGTGACATCTACGTCGGTGTTGTCGACGTTTACAACGACGGTTTCACCGATGATTATGACGTCGTCACCGTTATCGTCGACGACGATAATTACGCAAAAATATTTTTAAAGGCTGCAGCGGCGAACACGTCGTCAACGACGGAGGCTTCATGGGTCCACCAATGGACCAAGGCACTTCCGTCTATGAAGCACCTCTCAATGAGGTTTAAGAAGAGCATACCGCCGACGACCGCACCGTTGGCTACTCAGATGCCGACAGGGGAACCGCCGACGAAAGAACGCTCGACGAAGAAGCCGTCCACTAAGGAACCGTCGACTAAGGAACCGACAGCAGTAGCAATGTATAGACCATCGACCCTCCTGGGTACTCCACCGCACCAATCTTCAACTATGGTGCCTTATTCTCAAGACGATTCAACGAGATTCTTACCCCTTTCTCTCATCACCATGGGGGACAAAGCTTCCGATATTCTGCCAATACATACCTCTCCAAGCAAAGTATTGCCATATCCCCCACAACATCTCTTGGATGATGATGATGATGATGCATACTCCCAAGACGAGGGAATGTTTGGGGCAGCGAGTAGCCTGTCTCAGCTGCATGTAAAATGCCAGGATTTTGATGACGAAGATGAAGAGCAGTACCAGCCCAGCTATGCTTCAACATCATACCCCCCGGCAGAACAACAATTACCCCTCTCCATGCCAAGCACATTAGTGGCAGACCTTCAATCTATGCTCAATGACTACTACAGAAGGTTTCCACCATCAACACCTACCACACCACCCAGGCCTGAAACCTACCAGACGCCTCGTCAAACCCAGACGACCATTCTCCCGGAGACACCACAGGCTAGCATACCATTGACTAGCCAAATGCAAGAAGCTCATCCCTCGTCCGATGACGAAAGAGAAGAGGGTGAGTTAAGAGATTCTGTGACCAGTGAATGGGATGATTACCTCGTCCCCACACCATCTCCACCTCCAGCAGATCCAGTGGATTTGACTCCGGAGGACATAGGAGGTTTCATAATTTTGATAGAGAGAGCGGCAAAGCGTTTTGGCCTTTCTATTATCTCTCATGAAGCAGAGTGCTTCCTTTACGACTTCAAGGAACCATCAAAGAGATCGGTCAGAGCGATACCGATAGTAGATTTCTTATGGCAGGAAGGGTTGAAGGCGATGAAGAATCCAGCGACAGTGCCTTCACAAATGCCAAGGCTAGAAAAGAAATATAACGCCCCCAATGATTCTCCGGCCTGTTTAGTGTCGCAGCTTTCTTGGATCTCTTGCCGGAGGATGTCAAGGTGGAAGCAAAAAATGTGTTGCAGGAAGGAGAAAGGATTGCTTCAGAGATTATCGACAGCGCAATAGACATATCTTTAACTGGTTTCAGACAATTGGCTGGTGCAGCAGTCTTGCGTAGGCAAGGATGGTTAAAGGCTACATCATTTCGGCCGGAGGTCCAGAGTCGCGTTCTCAACATGCCTTTTGATGGTGAGAGTCTGTTTGGGAAGCATGTCGACGACATGTTACAAGCCATCAAAACAGATACGGATACAGCAAAATCACTAGGTACCTTACAATATAAAAAGCAACCTTTTCGTGGAGCAAAGGGAAGAGGAGGTTACTCCTTTCGAGGGGGCTACCATCAGTACAGACCCCAGTATCAGTCTTCCTCCACAGGATCCCGACAACAGTACCACCAGCAACAGCAGTATTACAGGTTGCCACCAGCCGCGGCCTATAAACATCCAGCTAGAGAAAGAGTGGCTGCCCGAGGAAGGGATACGGGCAGGAAACAATGACCCACCAACCATTCCAGCGTTCTCGCCCCCCCCCACCAATCTCGAGGGTTGGAGGTCGCATCACTTCCTATTTCCTTCAATGGGCGGCAATAACATCAGACAGATGGGTGCTCGATATAGTGGCCAGAGGCCATACTCTGGAATTCACACAAACACCACCAACTGTTCCTCCATCGGGCCCTCCGTCCCCGAGGGTGAACCAACTCCTCAAGAAAGTGCAAGTGATGCTGGGCAAAGGAGCAATAGAAATGGTCCCTTTTTCTCAAAGGAACAGAGGATTCTATTCCCGCTTCTTTCTCGTAAAGAAACTCTCCGGGGACTGGCGCCCCATCCTGGACTTAAGAACACTAAACAAGTTTCTAAAGAAACAATCGTTCAGGGTGGTAACACTACAGGATGTCCTGCGCCTTTTAAATACTGGAGATCTGATGGCATCCCTAGACCTCCAGGATGCTTACTTTCATATTCCAATACACCACAACCACCGCAAATTCCTCAGATTCAGAGTAGGTGGTATGCACCTCCAATTTCGAGTTCTTCCATTCGGTCTCAAATCGACCCCCAGAATTTTCCCGAAAATGTTGGCTCCGGTAGCAGCACATCTCCGCCAGTCGGGTATGCAGGTTTTTCCTTACCTAGGCGACTGGCTCATAAAGGCACCTTCAAAGCCTCAGGTGATATGTCATAATTTGGTTTGCCTTCAATTGCTAAACAGCCTGGGGTTTGTCGTCAATTATCAAAAGTCTCCGCTTCACCCCACACAAGTATTACATTTCTTAGGAGCAATACTAGACACGGTCCACAGCAAGGCGTATCCGTCTCACGAGAGGAAACAAAAACTAACCTCCTTAGCACGCAGACTCTCTACAAAAAAGTTTGTTTCAGTCCGCATCTACAAATCATTGCTAGGGATGATCTCATCATGCATTCCGCTAGTCCCAGATTGCAGGCTCCATATGCAACCCCTGCAAGAGCAATTGGATGTACAGTGGACTCCGGTGCGCGGCTCTTTCGAAGACAGAATTCGCACAACATCTCTAATGCACACCACCATGAAGTGGTGGGCGATGCTGGCCAATTTGTCCAACGGACTCACATTCCTTCATCAAGTACCCAGTTACATAGTAACAACGGATGCTTCCCTTGAGGAATGGGGTGCACACTGCCAAGATCTGCAAATCAGTGGATCCTGGAATGCAAAAGAGGTTCAGCTCCACATCAGTTACCTAGAGCTCAAAGCGATAGACCTAGCTCTAAAAGCTTTCTTGCTAAAACTACAAAATTCAAGCGTTTTAATCCGAACGGACGATACGACCAGCATGTTTTATCTAAACAAGCAAGGGGGCACAAGATCCCTACAACTCTCGCAACTAGCTCAGGATATCTGGACATGGGCCATCAAGCACAACATTTCGCTCAAAGCGGAGCATGTGCCAGGACAAACCAACATTCTGGCAGACACCCTGAGCAGGACAGTGATACCATATCACGAGTGGGAGCTAGACCAGAAACTTCTCAATCGACTTTTCCTTTTATGGGGCAAACCAAATCTCGATCTATTTGCCACACTCGAGAACAAGAAATGCCAGTATTATGCAAGTTGGCTTCCCCAGAAAGGATCGTGGGAAAATGCGTTTTCGATGAGATGGTCCCGGGTCTATGCCTACGCTTTTCCTCCGATCCCGCTCATACTGAGAGTCATCAACAAAATGAAGACGGAGGGGTGTCGCCTCCTATTCATAGCTCCCAGGTGGCCCAGACAGGCCTGGTACACGGAGCTCCTAATGCTCTCCGAACAGCCACATGTGCAACTCAAACAGAGTCCGACCCTCTTGACAATGCCCCAGGGACAAGTCAGGCATCCAGATCCGTCATCTCTTCACTTGTTGGCTTGGCTCCTGAATCTATGAAAGATACCAATACTGGAGAACTGCAGTTACAGGTAAGTAACTAATTTTCTTTCTTGCCAGATAAATTGATCAACCCTGCCGCATAATGTGGTCCTCTGTGCCATTTAATTCCAATGGCCCTGCATATAACTAAAACACTTCCATTTAACTTCTTTCTACAGCAAAAAAATTAATTTTTTGAAAATACGCCTTGCAATGTTGGGGGTTTGCTTCAATGGTTGCATACTAGGCCTGGCATATATTGGAGAAACTACATGTGCGACCCATTGAGTGGTCGAAGTGCATTGAAAAACCCCATTGTTGACTTGTGCCAGCGAAGATGTTAGGCGATGTAAGCATAGAAAACTGGACAACAGAAAAAGAAAATGGAAAACTTTCCATTCTACTTTCACTGAATTACACAGACCTGCATCCACTTCAATCATCACGTTTTCTGGATCACTGCCATAAAAATTAGCCTTGCTTTCCGGACAAATGGAATGGGAACACACTTAACTGCACTTTGTTAGGAAACCCAATGCAGCCTCAGGGACAAAAAGGGTGGGACGGGCAAAGCAGCAAGTAGAATGAAGTTAAGGTACAGTGTACAACACCGGGCATAAGAAAAAATAATTGACAACTCTCCGCCTTACTTTCAGTGCATTAAACAGACCTGCATCCACGTCAAAGTAGTTCTTTTTTTTTTTTTTTTTTTTTTTAACTGTCTCTGCTCTTAAAATGAGCACAGCAAATGGGATGGGCAGGGCTTTAATTGTATATACGTATATAACTGAATATTAATACACTATCACCAGCTCTGAAAAGGGAAGTGGTTAGTACTGCCAATGCTATAGCATTAGTTGAGCTGGGGAACATTGTCGGAATGGGACATAAAATGTGCCGGGGCACAAAAAAAACTGACGTTCCACAATTTATTTAAAAAAAAAAAAAAAAAAATGGTGGCAGTTCAGAACTTTAGGACAGATCTTCTTGATGGTCTTTGAGGAGTGTGGGGACAAGTGTTTGAATGCTGTTACCATAGTATGTATCTTTTTAATGTAATTATGCACAGTGATACCACCAGTGTTCCAGCCCTCCTTTCCAAAAAAAGTGACTCAGCTGAGGCAGTGATCTCCTACCCGAGTAGGCATTATCTGCACACAGTCATTACCAGACAAGGCTGGCTTATGTCATAACCGGTACATGGGACAAACAGTGGAGTAACAAAATTAGGAAAAAGACAAGGGACAATTAAAAAAAAAAATAAAAAAAAAAAAATATATATATATATATATATATATATATATATATATATATATATATATATATATATATTAAAATAAAAAAAACAAGCCCACACACTAGCCTGTCTGGGCAAACAATCAAGCAGTTCCAGATTGCCCAACAAGCCAGTCCGACGCAGAGGGCAAGGAAAACAGTGTCACTGTTAATGTATCGCTAGAGGAAGCAGGTAAAGGAAATTACATCACCACAACAGATGTGAACTTAGAAAAACTGTCCCGGCTAATCAACCGCAAAGAGTACTGAATTATAAGATTTGGCTATCTTTCGACTATCGAAAAAGATATAGAAGAGAAAAACAGCACCAACATTCTAACCAGCTCTGATGGAGTTTGCGCTGTTGGCTCTGTGAGCACTCTGGCTGCCAAGGAGCACGAAGGAGAGAGGCCAAAGAAAAAAAATAGGTCACGCTTGCTGAAGTATATTGGCAAGCTGCAGTTATCCATGTAACAGGGTCAGTCTGCAAGACTGAAACAAAACCGCCTCATGGCGGGGCAAATGTAAAGCAATTACCATTGACATTAAGGAATTTTTGAAAGGCAAGTCCACGAATGAGTGAAAGGGATGGGCGTAAGGTAGGTGTGGTTACAAGTGCACAATACTTACAGCAGATCAAAGCGCTTGACCTAAAAAGTGGAATGTGAAATGGAAAACTCCAGCCAAGGTAAGTGTGGTAGTAAGCTAGGGCACTTAGGAACACCAGAGGTAAGTACAGTAAGTGACCCCAGCAACCAGGAGTAAGGTAGTTACGCACCCAGTTGTCCCATAGACTAACACAGAGACTAGTGGTTGGAGTTTGTGGAATTCAGGACCCTTCCCAGTGGCCCCCCAATAAAACAGCTAGGCAAGAGGATGGATGGAGAGTTCCCCTACCCCAGGATACCCAGAAGACAGGACCCAGATACACCATGGACCCAGATGCAGAGGGATGAAAGGACTCTCTCGCTCTCAAGACTGTCGATGCCTTATATTGTCCAGCTGCCGTTGTGACCTGTGGGCCAGGCTGGTTGAACCCAGGGATGGATTCTGGATGTGGAGGACCTGCAAAAGAAGGGGACAGAGTCCAGCACCCTTCAAGGTGCCCAGGTGATGCAGCTGGCAATGCCCACCCTCCTGAAGGTGAAGTTCCTGAATGTTGGTGGAAGTAGTTCAGCTGCTGGGTCCAGGAGGTCAGGTTTGTCAGTGAAAGGGTGCTTGCACCCTTTCACACAGGCTGCAATGGCAGGCCTGCAGTCAGTTTGCATGGGCTCCCATGGATGGCATAATACATGCTGCAGCCCATGGGGGACCCCTGGTGTACCAGTGCCCTAGGTACCCAGGTAACATATGCTAGGGTCTTACATGGGTGCACATGTATGCCAATTGTGGGTGTCAATAGTTACCAACAACTTAAGCTTAGGGGAGAGAGCACTGGCACTGGAGTCCTGGTTAGCAGGATCCCTGTGAACTACAGTCCAAAACATACTAACACCAGGCAAAAATGTGGGGTCTGGGGGTACTACATTCAGAACCCAGCTTACTACACACCTGGCCTCTATTTCTTTGTAACACCAGAAAAAACACAATGCTGGTGCTTCCCATCTAGACACTACCATCCCCACTCACTGGGGAATGGCCTGTTAAGTGATGCACCTACACATTCCAAGGGCTACATTACGTATCATCAGGGAGGCACAGAGGCTGGCCACCAGAAAGTGCTATGCCTTTAAGTAGAAGAGGTACAATACTTAGTGCTGATCCGAGAAAATGCAACTCATGCCCAATGATGATGCTGTAATAGTCCAATACCTGATACCTCTTTTTGTGTTTAAACTCTCATAGGCCTTGCGGTCTACTTGAAAGGATTGCACACATTTTATCACTTCAACTGCTAAAAAGGTTCATCGAGGGAGCCAAAAAGAGGTTTCCCTGCCAGGGAAGGTATCTCCTCTGCAGTGGAATTTGAACCTTGTTTGGTATGATTGATGAATACAACTCTTGAACCAATGCATAAGGCCAAACTCTGGCATCTTACATTGAAGACTGTGTTCCTAGCAGCAATTGTATATCTGAGATACAAACACTAACTGTTCAGGAACCATACATACCCATACACAAGGATAGGGTTATAACGAGTACACATCCCAAATTCCTATCCAAGGGTTACCTCACCTTTTCACATTAGTCAGACATTCACCACATCAGCTTTGTTCTAAAAACCTGCAAAGGAAGCAGAAAGGGCCCTGTGCACACTGTATGTCAGAAGAGCAGTCATATCCAAGGACATTTTTTCTTGATGGACTGTACAGACTATCCAGCTATGTTACTCTCAAGCAAAGAAATCTTTGCTCACAGAGAGCACACCCCACTAGGAAGAAAGAAACTAGGATTGGCTTTGGCCAACGTCTCCACACAGGAAATATGCAAGGCAACCACATGGACATTTCAGCATACTTTTATAAAACATTGTTGTGTGGATTTATACTCCCTCAAAGAGGTGGAAGTGGGTCAGGCGGTGCCAACAATTATTTTGCTTCCAGTTCTTCTGTCACCACCAGAAGGCAGGTAATACCACTACATAATGTGTTCAAAACACACAAATTTAGAAGAGATTTAATGGTGCAAAAGTTACCAGTTACTTACCTGTAATTGTAGTTTTGAAACTTGTAACTAGATTCACCTGCCTCCCTCCCACCTCGCCACTGCAAGATGTTTTTGGAAGGAAGACAAAAAAACACAACCATTTAAGATGGAGGGGCATGCATATGATGTTGATTATGGTTGCTGTCATATAGGGACTCTGCCTGTGTCGACGTCCACTCGCAAACTGTTAGGAGGAAAGCAAAGACGCTTCCAGAATCAACCACTGCATGGCGGGATTGTGCAAAGCATGTAAATCTAGAGGAGTTTCTTGCTGCAAAACCATCATTATGGTAAGTGTTTTCTTTTAAGACATTATGGTCTTATGATAATATCATAGTGAGTCCTTCGACTCCTTGGTTATCGACACCATGAAGAAGAAACATTTTAGAGGTAATTTGGAACCAACCAGTATACGTTGTAATAATTCCAATTTCCTGATTGTATAAGAGTGTGACAGTGAAAAACCTTTGTCAGTGGTAAGTGACTGGTTTCTTATTGCCCACGCTGGAATCTTTGTA
Organism: Pleurodeles waltl; assembly: GCF_031143425.1. Taxonomy (NCBI): domain Eukaryota; kingdom Metazoa; phylum Chordata; class Amphibia; order Caudata; family Salamandridae; genus Pleurodeles; species Pleurodeles waltl. Next base: position 294,950,671 of record NC_090443.1, on the reverse strand, counting down.
AATACCCCTCTGTGTCAAGGTATCAGCACACTTAACAAAAATCTTAGCAAAATCTCAAGTCTTGGAAAAGATACAAACAGTATGGGTTTCATTCTGTTTTTGTTTAGTCTATTGTTGTCTTAAAAAACAAAAGGCGGGGTGGGGCATTGAGTCAATTTTATTTTGTTATTGAAAGGAGATTTTGTAAAGGTTCAGAGATCTTGCATTGGGATAGGATATTCAATGCATCTTTTATTAATTTAGAACCGTTAATGGAAAGTGAATGTAGAGTTACACCTTGTTCGTTGGCTAACCGGGAAACTCGTCACAAACTTGTCATATCACAAGTTTTATAGGCATTTTCAGTAGATCAATATTTATTCAAGCCAAAATGTAAGTTTGAAATTAGATGCATGCTTGAAATGAGATCCATGCTTTTTCTCACAGGCGGCCAAGCTGTTTGATGAAGAAGGACGAAAGAAATTCTTCACTCAGGACATGAACAATATTCTACTGGAGTAAGTAGCTGTAACTGGGCAGTGGTCACTTTTGTGATCTTACCTTCAAGGTTTTTCATTTTCAGATTGCAAAAGTACAACATTAACTGCCTTTCCTCATTGAGGCTTTCAGTAGCTTTCTTTGGCCTTGAAAAGGAGTGGGTAGTTATTTCTATATCACATGTTTATCATGCCTCCAGTGTGTTTTTATATGTGCAATTTTTGGTGTGCAGCATTTTGTGTTGTCACCTAGAGGTTTTGAACCAAACATACTGACCACATTTTAGTGAATAAAGCTAACTATCCTCCTTAGTATTGAAACCTCTAAAGCTTTTTACCTTTGAATCATTCTTAAGCATGAGATTCTCTCTATTATTACTGAAAGGTAGAATATCTTTGCACGTGTAAGGTCCCTGAACACTACAGAGAAAGAGACAACTTATATATTAGGACATCATTCCCACATTATATTTAAGTATGCATAGGTGTGAAAATTTGACTATGGCACTGCGAGTTCCAGAGTGCTGCAGTACCGTATCATGCCTAGCAGGGAGATGAGTAGATTGTTTTGTGTGTTTTCCAACCCTGAGAAAAAGGTTCTGAACACTTTCCTTTATTCAAGGCTATTTTGGCATGAAACACAATTTTTTTTTTTTTTAGGTTTGCTGGAGGGTGATTTTGTTTCTTACGTCATCTGTTGCCATTCTTCATTGTTTTTCCGTTAAAATATGGACAATTAAGCAATTATTTGTTGTTTTTCTCTGATAGGCATGGCTGCCAAAGAGACAGAAAGTGAACTAAGTTAACGTGAAATGTCTACACTTCGGTAGTGAAATGTCTAGGAAAGGTGACCTTGATGTGTCTGTGTCTACTTCAGTAACACTCACTTCTTCACTCAGTATGATATTTGGAGCAAAATGCTTTGCAGACAACTTTGAAACAGAGCAGGTTGATATCATGGCTAGGAAGAGAAATTGAAGAAGACTTCTTCAGGAGGACCTAAAGCAACATCCTCTGAGGCGAGAACGTCATTGTTGTCCAACACCAGCCCCCCTCCTTCTCAAACATTGCTTCTGCCATTTCAGAAGGTGAATCTTTGTCATTGCCACTTCCTGCTCCCTGTCATGGGGGTAGATGTTAAGTGTCTCCCCAGACCGACGTTCCAAATATAAACTTCCAGAAATAAAGGCATTCTCATGCTTCAGCTTTGAGAGGTTCTGAACCCTCCAGATCTTTGTTAAAGAATTTCTTGACAGTATGACATTTCAGTGTTGGAGGATTTGGCAGCTCTTAGTTTCATCATCTCCAGTGGGACCTTTGTGACAATGTTCTTAAAACTTGCAGAGTAATACATCTGCCTCCGGATTCACAGTGCCCCGTGGCAGATGTAGTTATTGAGATTCCAGAAGGGGATACTGCAATGCAACCTCCTGCCACTGCGCCCCAGCAAAGGTCTCAAACTTATCATAAAGCAGACAAGGTACTCCCCCATATAAAATAGCCAACCAATTGACTCTTGTGCAGCTCAAGATAACACTAGTAATACACCAAATAGTCTGCTGCCCTGCTATGGCTGAATGTCCACCTAGAAGCTCTCAATGGAGAGGTCGTTGTCCAACCAGAAGAACACTTATTGCAGATGAAAATTACTTTAACATGGCGAGTCTCCTATTCACATCATTCTGAGTCCGGCTTCATCTCTTCTACTGATTGGTCGGTTCAGTTTCCACGTTTAGTAGAATCCTCCTCAAGACAAATCTATTTATTTTCATGAACTCTCTGATAGAGCTACAAAGAAGTCCAATATCCAAGCTACAAAACCTATAGATCAGACATCTTTTATCCTCGAAACAGTTAGAACTTAACCTAAAGTATGCCCACTAGTTTCTTTGGTTCTGGAATTTTAGATAAAATGTTGGTGACCTGTGTCACCCGGCGATTAGATAAGAAATTTCGGCCTGCAGACTTAGACCTGAAGCTCTTGAGGGAACCATCTGGTGAGTGATGTCCCAATATATTCTCCACAATTCAATCTTTCATGGGTTCACACATTTGAATATTCCCTGTTGTCAGACAAGTACCCTCACCAGACCGTGTTATGTATTAATGTTTAGTAAAACACTTCAGTAACTTTGAAAACAGTCCGGTATCACATATAGCTTGCCCACCTTCTTCTTTGAGCTATGTTTTGGTCATTTAGGTGCATAGGTTGTAAGCTCTACATGTAGACAGATGTTCAGCTGCCAGATTTGTTTCTGCACATTAGTGTTGGGAAATCCCTAGGAACTCTGTGCCATTTTTTTGACATATTTAGCCATAGTCTTTGAATTGTATTTCGGAAAGAGGTAAGACTGTACTGCTTAAACTTTTCAGTTTTTTCTTGACAAACATAGTAACATGAGAAATGGGTGAGGAAACAAAGTAGCCATTTCTTAAAATGTGTTTGTGGAATAGAAACATCTATGTTGAAGACTGGCACATTGTACCTTTCTTGCCTGCATCATAGTCATGACCCACGGGAGTGACATTTATGTCTCATATTCAAAATGATCCTCAAGGGACTAAGCTCTTGAGGGCCTTTTTAGGAATTGGCACTGTTACTACTTGGAGAGAAGTCCGTGCCGTCTAGCCCCTTGCTGTGGAGGGTAATAGTGAAGCATACTTTAGGAATGGTCAAAATGAAGCCTTCTCAAATGCTTCTCAAGGTGTTAAGCAACGCACTGAGCTGCTTTTTAGGCACAGCCGTCTGGTATGTCACATTTGCCTGCAACTATAGAAGATACCTTATCTTCTATTTGAGAGCCAGCCACACCATGAAACATACTTCAAGACCACTAGGAGACCTATTTAATCTAAGATGAAAGTTACTGTTAGTAAACTAACGCATTTAACATCCACAACCCTTCAACTTGGGCTGCGCCATCCTCTTCACCATCAAGTTGAGATTAGTGGTCCTCTTAAACTTTTTATGTTACGAAAAAGAAAAGTCTGGTTCCAACCTCTAATGTTGATACAGATACTGTCAGATCCCAGGGTTCTCTAAAGCAACGTTAAATTACCAAGGAGACAATTTGTTAGTCCATAGACTGGTATATTGCTTTTTCACTAGGACTAGACTAAGAAATCAAGGTGAGTTCACTTCAAGGAGGGGTGTAATCAACCGTATATCACAAAATCATGAAATGCAAACCTGGCACCAGTTTGCTTCCAGGCCACCTGATTTCTCTGCCAGTGGGGTTGGGGAGGCACATCCAGGGCTTTGCAGTCAGTAAGCAGCATTTGAAATGGGACACATGGGTGCTCTAATTTGTGAATTTGGACCATACCCTGGAACTTTTATGGAAGGATCCTGTAAAGCCACCAAAGGCTACTATTCATGAGCGCCTGTTAACTTTAAACTTGGAGATTTTCAAGTTGCTTCAGAAGCTATAGAAAACGTTCTGAAGAATCTGCGATAGCAAAGATTCTATTCCAGATTTTCTCTCCTATTAACAGTGAATGGAGGGATGTGCTGGGTGTGCACAAACTCGACATATACCTAAAGAAATCCGGTTTCCTCATGGTGGCAGGATGTTCTTACTTTTGCAGAAGGTGATTTCCTAGTGTGTCTGGATCTTGAATTCATAATTAAATATCCACATACTTCCAAAACCTAAGCAGATTCTCAGCTTCTTGGTAAACAGATACCATTTTCAGTTCAAAGCTCTGCCATTTGGTCTGAAATCGTCCCTCTTCATTTCTACCAAGTGTATGGCTCCAACTGCAGTACAGCTTTGTAGAGAAGGATGGTTGATTGACCCATATTAAGATTACTGGCTGATTAAAGCAACTTCTATGAGTATGCCCAAGCAAGTACAGCTTATATCTGAAGTATGACAGTCAAAGTAGACTGTTTTTCTCAGCGGGGATTCCTTTTGAGAAAGGACAATTTATCTATCCATTGTCAGAAAATAATGACATGTTAGATGGCTTGTGTGACTGTAAATACGTTTATTCTGCATGCTCCTGCCATCTAGTGTTGGGTCTGGAGTGGTGCAGGTGTTTTTTTCTTTTCTTCAAATAAGTGTTCGGAGTCACAAGATCGAGTGACTCCTCTTCTCGATCATATTGCGCATTAAAATCGACTCCTTTATTAGCTTGTTTTCTCTCGCCGTCTGGTTCGGCTGTGTGCCTCCACACTGTTAATCAACTCTTTTTGGAAATTTCTAATCTCTTTCTGTACTTTATCAACAGTATTGTTTCATTCGCGCTTCTGACTTAGTGCTCTGATAGATTAGTCAGTTCGAGTTCCGGTACTCACTGGGAATGGTTCCCTGATGAAACAGACTCCATTCTATTTCGGTCCATGTAACATGCCAAGTTCCCTCACACCAACTGACATCTCGTGTGCAACCTTTGCCTCTTCCCGGACCACTGTGAGGCTTGCAAGTCGTTCCGTTTGAAAAAGACGCTTCAGGACCAGTGCGCTCGTAGGCTGGAGATTGCCCATAAGATGCCACAAGACATGCCGGATATCTTCAATGAGGAACGTGCTCAAGAGGAACCTGAGCAGGATGAGGAGGCTCTCTCCATCTCCGACAGTTCTGAGTTGTACGTCGAATTCGACATTAAAAGCCACAAGGCGACCTCTGCTTTGTATGTGAGTACTATATGTACCGTCCCACACAGTCTCCAAAAAGACATTTCAGCCTGTGCTCCCCAAATGAAAACTTTAATTCCAAGAGGCTCTGAACATTCCTGTTCCCTCCAAAAAGCTTACTAAGGACAAGGCTGCTGGTCCTCCTCGCAGGCCTTCTCCTACACCTCCTCTTCATCCTCCTCCACCACCATCGCCACCTCCTCCTCCATCTTCACCACCACTTCCTTCTCCTCCAGAATCCCCCACCTCACTTGTACCAGGAGATTATGCTCCACAGGGTTTCCCCCACTCTTACACTGGCGGGTCCTTCAGGTGACAATGACTCATGCTATGCATACAAGCCTGATCTCATCCGGTCCAATGATCCTGACCTCTACCCCACACACCCCCATCACTGCCAGAGGACACTACTTCTACCAGCAAGTAGTCGCCATGTGTAGGGAAGTGTGTTTTTCATTTTTTGTTGCAGTACTCTTCCACTTTGTGCCTGGTATTAGATGCAACTTTGACTAAAGTGCACTGGGTCACTGCCAACCAGGTCTCCATTGCCAGTGTTCCTTCCCCCAAAACTGCCCAATTACCAAATCCTTTAGTACCCTGGTAAGTCCCTCATAAGTGATAGACCGGGTACCTAGGGCCTGGGGTAATGAAGAAGGTCTCTAAGGGCTGCAGCACGAATTGTGCCACCCTAACGGACCCCTCACCAAGTACAAGACAGACTTCCACTCCATGCTGCGTGTCTTGGTGCAGACAAAAGTGAAAACATGACATGGCACACAGCCTGTGTGCCGTGTCACGTAACTCTTTGTGTAATATATGTAAGTCACCCCTACAGCAGGCCTTACAGCCCTAAGGCACTGTGATTCTATTACATGTGAGGGCATATCTGTAAGAGCTCCTGCTGTATCTTTGTTGACTCTTTCACATAGTGCGCAGGGAAGCCATTTTAAATACTTGTGCTGGGCACTAGTCAGTACACGTTCCCCATCTATATGATGGCTTCACTGAAGATAGGGATGTTAGTTATCAAACATCTCATATTGATAACCCCACACTGATTCAAGTGATGGATTTCGCAATACATGCACCCAGAGGGCACCTTAAAGGTGCCCCTGAAAATCTACCAGCATCTGGTGTGCTTTCTGACAGGTTTCTACCAGCCTGCCACTGAGACATGGTTCTGGCCCCCTAGTCCCTCTTCCAGAGCCCACTTGGCACGTGGACAGGCAGGAAAATTAGCTAGTCAGGTAGGTGTACCCCCCCTCATGGTACTACCACCCCTAAGGTGGGCTAAGCTGATGTGAACACCATTTTTCAGAAGTAGCCATCTTGGTGATGGATACTTAGGAAATCTGGGATTATGCCCACTTCCCACAGGAAGTGGTCATATAGAGGGCCTAGCGACCCCAAGGGTCAGTAGCCCATTGGCTACTCCCTACACAACCGCAATGCCCCCAAATTCAGTATTTAGTGGAGCCCCTGGGACCAGAGAAGCAGATCCTGACAACCTAAGAAGCCCAAGGACACCAAAGAGCAGTGAAAGCAAAAGAAAAAAGAAGCAGCTGACATGGTACCAACCCTGCCAGCCTGCCTGCATTCCTCATCAAAATCTGCACCAAAGTTGACTTGACCTGCAGCTGTGACTCGAGAAACTCGGGAGGACTGCCTGCCTTCGAAAAAGACTCAAGACCTCTAGCGAACCTGTTCCCCAGCAAACACAAAAGAATGGACTTTGAAGTCTCCGGGACCGCCAGAACCTGACATCTGAAGTCACCACTGCACCTGCCGTCTCCGACCCAGGTTGTGGTGGACCATTGGTGCCGACAAGGTTACCCAGCCCTCCAGAGTCTTGAGTCCATTGTGGTTTCACCCCTCCTGGCCCCCCCTGACTACACCTGCAGCCCCTGCATGCAGCCCCCTCTACCGCAACCACTCCGGTAAGGAAAACCTGACACCTGAAGACACTTGCACCACTCGTCCCTGAGCTGTTGACAAGAGGACCAAGAGCATTGTGCGGCCTGAGCCCCGCTGTTAATTCAGCCAATCTGGCCTCCTGGCCAGAGCCTGCAGCTTTTAGCAGTGACTGATCCCAATTGAAACAAATTGGGCATCCAATGCTGTTTTGCACCCTACTGCCGGCTGCCCCTGTGCCGCTGATGGTTTACTGCTGGTGCTGCCTTGGACATTGCCCAATATTCAACTTAATTCCTGGAGATTGGTCTTGTAATGCGCTGTGCTCTTCCTGTTTGCAGAACTTGATTTTCCTCTCATAGGGTAAGATTGCAGAACTCAGAAATTGCACTGTCCTCTGTTTAAAGTGAAAATAAGCCTATGTAAAAACATATTTACCTGAACAATTTTTCTCTGATGCCTAAAGATATATATATTCGATGGCATGTGTAGCTGCAGATACACATGCTATGCATATCCCTTCCGACATCTAGTGTTGGGCTCAGAGTGTTACAAGTTCTTTTTCTTCTAAGAAGTCTTTTCAGAGTCACAGGATCGAGTGACTCCTCCTCTCGGTTCCATTGCGCATGGGCACTGACTCCATTGTTTGTTTTCTTTCCGCCGTCTGGTTCGGACGTGTTTCCTCTCTCTACGAGAGTTCGATTCGGAAAACCTTAGGAAACTTTCTTATTCGTTGGTATTGTTTTGATCGCGTTGTCCATCTAGCTTCGAACCGTTATTACCGTTGGAACCTTCTTTTTTGCAGTTTGTGGCGTGTGTGCCCCATTCGGGCCTATTCGGGTCTACCGCGTGGAAAGCCTGATGGATCGTACTCCATTCTGATCTCTGTGCCATGCGAAGTACCCCTATACAGGGAGTGCAGAATTATTAGGCAAGTTGTATTTTTGAGGATTAATTTTATTGAACAACAACCATGTTCTCAATGAACCCAAAAAACACATTAATATCAAAGCTGAATATTTTTGGAAGTAGTTTTTAGTTTGTTTTTAGTTTTAGCTATGTTAGGGGGATATCTGTGTGTGCAGGTGACTATTACTGTGCATAATTATTAGGCAACTTAACAAAAAACAAATATATACCCATTTCAATTATTTATTATTACCAGTGAAACCAATATAACATCTCAACATTCACAAATATACATTTCTGACATTCAAAAACAAAACAAAAACAAATCAGTGACCAATATAGCCACCTTTCTTTGCAAGGACACTCAAAAGCCTGCCATCCATGGATTCTGTCAGTGTTTTGATCTGTTCACCATCAACATTGCGTGCAGCAGCAACCACAGCCTCCCAGACACTGTTCAGAGAGGTGTACTGTTTTCCCTCCTTGTAAATCTCACATTTGATGATGGACCACAGGTTCTCAATGGGGTTCAGATCAGGTGAACAAGGAGGCCATGTCATTAGATTTCCTTCTTGTATACCCTTTCTTGCCAGCCACGCTGTGGAGTACTTGGACGCGTGTGATGGAGCATTGTCCTGCATGAAAATCATGTTTTTCTTGAAGGATGCAGACTTCTTCCTGTACCACTGCTTGAAGAAGGTGTCTTCCAGGAACTGGCAGTAGGACTGGGAGTTGAGCTTGACTCCATCCTCAACCCGAAAAGGCCCCACAAGCTCATCTTTGATGATACCAGCCCAAACCAGTACTCCACCTCCACCTTGCTGGCGTCTGAGTCGGACTGGAGCTCTCTGCCCTTTACCAATCCAGCCACGGGCCCATCCATCTGGCCCATCAAGACTCACTCTCATTTCATCAGTCCATAAAACCTAAGAAAAATCAGTCTTGAGATATTTCTTGGCCCAGTCTTGACGTTTCAGCTTGTGTGTCTTGTTCAGTGGTGGTCGTCTTTCAGCCTTTCTTACCTTGGCCATGTCTCTGAGTATTGCACACCTTGTGCTTTTGGGCACTCCAGTGATGTTGCAGCTCTGAAATATGGCCAAACTGGTGGCAAGTGGCATCGTGGCAGCTGCATGCTTGACTTTTCTCAGTTCATGGGCAGTTATTTTGTGCCTTGGTTTTTCCACACGCTTCTTGCGACCCTGTTGACTATTTTGAATGAAACGCTTGATTGTTCGATGACCACCCTTCAGAAGCTTTGCAATTTTAAGAGTGCTGCATCCCTCTGCAAGATATCTCACTATTTTTGACTTTTCTGAGCCTGTCAAGTCCTTCTTTTGACCCATTTTGCCAAAGGAAAGGAAGTTGCCTAATAATTATGCACACCTGATATAGGGTGTTGATGTCATTAGACCACACCCCTTCTCATTACAGAGATGCACATCACCTAATATGCTTAATTGGTAGTAGGCTTTCGAGCCTATACAGCTTGGAGTAAAACAACATGCATAAAGAGGATGATGTGGTCAAAATACTCATTTGCCTAATAATTCTGCACTCCCTGTACAGACCAGCACTTGGTTTGTAATTTGTGCCTTTCTGCAGACCATTGGGAGGAAAATTGTGAAGCCTTTCTCGAAATGGCGTCAAAAAGCAGTGAATATCTCGACGTTGCTGAAGAAGAGCAGGCCCAGACAGCAGTCTCCTTCCGAGACACAGACTCCGAACAGGAATCAGAGGACGACAGACCCATCACAGCTGGACAGTATGTGAGTACGTCTGCCCCTATACCCCTGCACAAAAGACATTTAAAGGCCTTGGGTACTCCACTGCCAGAAGGCCCTGCTTCGGCCCGAAAAAAGACTGTCCGTGACAGTCCTTTGGGGTCGACGCCGAAAAAGGCCATTCCTCCATCTACTTCAGAGTCGAGTAAATCTGTCAAAGGCTCCATTTTGGACTCCAGTAAAAAAGCCCATTCTTTGGAGTCGAAAATTCGGCAGTCTGCTTCGGAGCCAGTAGTAGTCAGTGGTAGTCAGTGCAGCAAGAAAAGAAGGCAAATAGCTAGTCTTCAGGAGATGCACCTCCTCCTGATAAGGAAAGCAGAAAATCTGACGCAGCAGGAAAAAAGTTGCTACACAGGTAGCAAATAAGGGGAGAATTGGAAATTCTCAGGCACTTCTAGCCCGCTGTGATAGGGCCCATTGGGATGAAATGCAGGATATTATACAGCATCTCCCAAAAGAGCATCAGAAGAGGGCACAACAAGTGGTAGAAGAGGGGCAAGTGATTAGTAATAATCAAATAAGATCTGCCTTTGATGCTTCTGATACAGCTGCAAGGAGCGTAAACACTGCCATCCCAATCAGAAGACATGCATTGTTGCGCTCATCTGGTTTTAAACCAGAAATTCAACAGGCTGCAGTTAACATGTTATTTGATTTAAAAAATATATATATATCCTCTTTGGCTCAGAAGTGGACACCACTATTGAAAACTAAGAAGGCAATGGTTTCTTTGTACACCACCCCATATAGAGGTTCATTTCGCAGGCCACAGTTTCGAGGAGGTTTTAAACCACAATCCTCAGAGGCTTCTAACTCTCCAACAAAGCAACCACAACAAACCCAGTATCAACGAGGTGGGTTTAGAGGATCTAATAGAGGTCAATACTTTGGAAATAGAGGTAAATTCCAAACCTCTGAACAAACATCAACACAACCTAAACATTGACTTCCTTCCCACATCTCCTGTGGAGGGGGGAAGACTACAGAAATTCCACTCTCATTGGCAAAATATCACCACAGACAACTGGGCATGATCAATTCTCTTCCAGGGGATCCTCATCAATAGTCATAAACATTGAATATTCCCGCCCTTGTGCGGGGACCCCGGAGCATATATAAAATACACACATATTATACATGTGTAAAACAGCAATGCAGGCTATAATGTTAAAACAGGCTAAAATGCTTTATTTCGAAGAAGTTTTTTTTTTAATTTTTTTTTAATAAAATTACAATAGAGAATAAATATCTACCCAAGCCCCCAAAACTGGACTTAGGGAAGTAAGCAGCAGTAAACTCTAGAGAAAAAGATAAAAAACTGCATTGAAAAACAATGGAGCATTCTTAGCCAATAGGCTGCATGCAGGTTAACACAGGAGAACCATAAAAACTTTGGCACCGTGCCTTTAAGACCCTGAGCACCTCCAGTATCCCACCATGCCTCAGTGGTGAAGGAAAGGTGACAGTTGGTTCACAGTTAGGTCAGTTCTTTTTTCCGGCTTCTTAGGAGAGGATCCTGGAGCATTGAGCTCTCAGTTTTTCTGAGTTTTTCCTCAGAAAAATTCTTTAAAAAAGCGTTTTTTCACTTTTCATTCGACAAATAACATCTTTGTCTGAGCTAGGCAGTTTTTTCCTGAGAGAAAAATGCCTTCACTTTTTGTCAAATGCCCTGCTTGTGGGAAGAAGAAGGCCCAGTCAGATCCCCACTCTCTGTGTATAGTGTGCCTGCCTCAGAGTCACTGCCCTGACACTTGTAAGTACTGCAAGAACATGTCTAAGAGGACTCTGAAAGACAGAGAGAAGATCCGGCTACATGGGCTTCAGGAGAGGCAAAGAACATCGTCCTCCTCACTTCCCAGACAACCAGAAGGCCATTCTCAGGAGAGAATGGCTCGGTCGACGTCAGCAGGTAGGAAAGTACCTGTTTGTTCACCGTCGACGTCGTCGCTACCACCGTCTCACTGGCATAGATCGCCGTCGACGGCGACACACCCGACGTCGAAGGAAACTGCGTCGAGGGAACATCATCGCAGGGGCAGGTCTCCGTCGACGGCAGCCCGCCGATCGACGTCGAGCCATCGCCGGCGTGCCCGGTCGCCGCCAAAGGCTGTGCGCCCCCCGACGCCAGGACACACAACGTCGAAATCACCATGACGGCATGAGAGACATCCGCCGTCGACCTCCCACCGTTCCACGTCGAGGCACACGACGGCGAGCAGGTCGAGGTCCAAGGATCGCCGTTCGACGTCAAGGCACTCAGCGTCGAGGCACTCAACGTCGAGGCAAGAACAACCGGCTGGGCGCCCTTCGACGTCGACAGCCATCGACGTCGACGCAGGTTTTACCTGTCCCACAGGGAGCAGAACATCGCCCCACGCCAGACAAGGCCGCGCCATCTCCAGTGGTCTCCATACCGAGCGACTCTTCTCGGTCAAGAGCGGCATCATCTGGGCATGTCTCGCCCATCAATCTATCTCCGAGATGGCTGGAGAGCCTTAACAGATCAGCAGCCTCCCCACATTCGCAATATTCGCGAATGTATTCGCCTACTGCCTCCCTGCCAAGAACGCCATCACCCACAGCCAGGGCAGAACGGGGTCGTTCTGCTCCTCGCCAACCGGCCGCGAGGCCTAGGCGCTCTGCTACAGCGTCTCGCAGCAGGTCTCGTTCTCAACGAAGATCCAGGTCTCGTTCAAGAAGAAGATCACACTCTTGGTCTTCATCAGGTTCATCTGTGGGGCGTTACTCACCCACCCTAACAGATTCACCACCTGCTAGAGTCTCACCGGTGGATGACATTACCACGTTTAACGAGGTGCTGCTAAGAGGAGCGCAGAAACTCAACATAGAGGTTCCAGAGCCATCTACCTCCTCATCAGTCATCTTTGAGACTCTACAACAGAGATCAGCATCAAAAAAGCTGCTGCCTCTAGTGCCTGGTTTGTTGCAGCCAACCATGGACACTTTTCTGGCTCCAGCCTCGCTTAAATCTGCTCCGGCTAGGATTCTCAAAAAATATAAGGCTCCCGAACAGGACCTTTTGTTCCTCAGGAAGGATCCGCCACTGGACTCGGTTATAATAGCTGCCGCCCGAAAAACCCACTCGGTGGCATCTTCATCCACGGTACCCCCGGATAAAGAGAGCAGGCATCTAGACTCTCTGGGGAGAAAGATATGCGGGACGGCGGCTTCGGCAATGAAAGTCTCCAGTGCGTCTGCGCTCCTGGGCAGGTATGATCGTTCTCTGTGGGACTCGCTCAGTAGATTCACAGAAAAATTGCCCAGAGAGGACAGACAAGATTTCCAGGAGATACTGCAAGAAGGATGCCTGGTATCCAACCAGGTTATCAGCGCGGCAGCAGATGGGGCGGATTTAGCTGCTCATGGGTACGCACATGGAATCTGTGCAAGGAGATCTTCCTGGCTGAGACTCACTGGTTTGAAACAGGAAGCACAACAACGCATCCTGAATCTCCCATTCGCCGGGAACTCTCTATTCGGTGCCCATGCAGACGAAGAAATGGCCCGCATGAAGACCGAGGTGGATACCATGAGGGCAGTGGGCCTGGAAAGAAAGAATGATTTCAGGCGGAGGTACAGGGCGTATGACAGGCGCCCTTTCCAGCAGAGGGTTCAAACCCCTCATTGGTCGCAAAGGTCACAGCAACAACAGGGACGCCCTCTTTTTCAATGGAGAAACACAAGGGAGCGAGGGTCAAGTAGACCTCAACAGTCCACTCCGAAAGCACCCACCAAGCAATGAAATCTCGCTTCCCTCGACACTGTACACCACTCCGGTGGGGGGGAAGTATTACAGCTTATCTTCGCGAGTGGCACTCTATCAGAAGAGACAAATGGGTGCTCAATATTGTCGAACATGGCTATTCTCTTCTTTTCAAACAGCCTCCACCACGCTTGCCACCAACCAAAGACAATCCTTCTCATCTCAGCTTGCTACGCAAGGAGGCTCTTGCCCTCCTAAAAAAGAATGCCATAGAAAAGGTTCCACCTGCACACAGAGGACAGGGGGTCTACTCCTGTTACTTTCTGGTGGCGAAGAAGGGTCGAGAGGGCGTTTTCAGGCCAATTCTGGACCTACGGCTGCTGAACAAATACATAAGGAAGCAGAAGTTCAGGATGCTAGCGCTTCACCAGATTTTCCCTCAACTACATCAGGGAGACTGGATGTGCTCCATCGACCTGCAGGATGCGTACTTTCACATCCCAATAGCTCCCAAACATCGAAAATTCCTGCGCTTCAGAGTAGCGTTACAGCATTACCAGTTCAGAGTTCTACCCTTTGGCCTGAAATCTGCCCCAAGAGTTTTCTCGAAATGTATGGCAGTGGTGGCGGCGCATCTTCGAAAACAAAGGATATACATATCTCCATACCTAGACGACTGCCTACTAAAGGCTTCTTCTCCGGAGCAGGCGAGAAGCCATCGGGACATTGTACTCGGAGTTTGCAAAGCTCTAGGTCTTCCGATCAATTACCAAAAGTCAACCTTGATTCCAACACAGAATCTTCACTACCTGGGAGCTATCATAAACACAGAACTCCAAAAAGTGTATCCTTCGGAGGAACGACTATCCTCAATAGGCAGGAAGTGTCAGGACCTGTTGAGAGCCAACGCACCGACGGCACGTCAGGTGACATCGCTGCTGGGCTCCATGGCATCATGCATTTTTATTGTCCCAAATGCCAGGCTCCACATGAGACCCCTCCAAGAGGCATTGGAGACCAACTGGAGCCAAAGAACAGGTCGCTGGGAGGACACGGTGCAGCTACCGGCGGTAGCACTTCAGTCATTGAGATGGTGGATGCACAGACCTCACCTGTCAGTGGGTGCTCCGTTTCACCAGGTGCTTCCATCCGACACCCTAGTTTCGGATGCGTCTCTTCAGGGATGGGGGGCTCATCTGGGTCCTTTTCAAGCGCAAGGTCTGTGGTCAGACAAGGAAAAGCAGTACCACATCAATCTGCTAGAACTCGGAGCGGTCCATCTGGCTCTCAAGTCTTTCATACCACTAATTCAGGGGAAAACGCTCTTAATACAGACGGACAATACAACCACAATGTATTACTTGAACAAACAAGGGGGAACGAGATCCCTACCCCTATCGCGAGAGTCCCAAGCGATATGGCATTGGCTCCTGGCCAGAGGAATGTCAATTACAGCGGTTCACCTGCCAGGTCAGCAGAACGTGGAAGCAGATTTTCTGAGCAGACACCTAGAGGACGCTCACGATTGGGTCCTACACGGCGAAGTCGCAGAATACATCTTCGCGCAATGGGGTCGGCCTCAACTGGATCTCTTCGCAGACGAAGTAAACAAGAAATGCCCAGACTTCGCATCCAGGTTCTACCGTCCGGGATCTCGAGGGAATGCCCTGTTGATCGACTGGTCAGGGATATTTCTCTACGCTATTCCGCCGATTTCCCCTCATTCCGGCAGTGATCAGCAAACTTTACAGATCCAGGACCAGAATGATTCTAATAGCGCCACATCAATTCTGGTACACAGATCTCCTCAACCTGTCGGAAAAACCTCACAGGAGGCTGCCGTACAGACCGGATCTTCTGAGCAGAATGGAGGGCAGAATTCTACATCCCAACCTACCCTCTCTGAGCTTAACAGCATGGCTCCTGAATTCCTGCAGTATGGGCACCTAGGACTCTCACAGGAGTGCATGAACATCTTGAAAGAGTCCAAACGGCCTTCCACGCGGCGTTCTTACGCTTTTAAGTGGAAGAGATTCTACATATGGTGCTGTCAGCAAGGTCATAATCCCATACGGGCGCAGGAGGATGTCATACTGTCCTATTTGCTTCATCTAGCGAAGTCCGGTCTGCAGGTATCGTCTATTAAGGTACATTTGTCTGCTATTGCAGCCTATCGCAAGTCACCTTCTCAGGAATCCTTCTTTACGAAACCTGTAGTCAAGGATTTCTTAGAAGGTTTGAAGAAAGTTTTTCCGCCCATTCGGAGACCTTCTCCTCCATGGGAACTGAACATAGTCTTGGCAAAACTTATGGGCCCTCCTTTTGAGCCTATACATAAGGCCTCTTTACAACACCTTACGTGGAAGACGGCTTTTCTAGTGGCCATTACTTCAGCGAGGAGGGTCAGTGAAATCCAGGCCTTGTCTTCCAAAGAACCGTACACGGTTTTTCATGACAATAGAGTGGTTCTACGAACTCACCCATCTTTCCTTCCGAAGGTGGTGTCAGAATTCCATATCAATCAGACCATATCTTTACCGACTTTCTTTCCCAATCCGGAGACTCCGGCAGAGAAAGCATTGCACTCCTTAGACTTGAAAAGAGTGCTGAAATTTTATCTGGATAAGACAAAATAGATTAGACATTCTAACCGCTTGTTTGTAAACTATGGTCATTTGAGGACAGGAGAGGCAGCATCTAAACGAACAATATCAAGATGGATAGTTTCTTGTATTGTTAATACTTACCAGCTGGCTAATAAACAATTAATAGCGAGGCCTAAAGCGCATTCCACAAGGGGAAAAGCGGCTACTGCTGCCCTCCTTAACAATGTTCCAATATCTGAGATTTGTAAGGCTGCTACATGGAAGTCTGTGCATACGTTTACTAGACATTACTGTTTAGACTCAGATGCAAGAGCGGATGCCCAAGTGGGGCAGGCCTCTCTGAGAAATTTATTTGCATAATACGTATCTATTCCTGCACTTCTATCGGACAGTCCGCAGAGTTTAGGGATGGGCTTGTGTAGGAAGTTGGCTCTGTATGTGCTATTTCAAAGTAAGGAATAGCATGCACAGAGTCCAAGGGTTCCCCTTAGAGGTAGGATAGTGGCAAAAAGAGATAATACTAATGCTCTATTTTGTGGTAGTGTGGTCGAGCAGTAGGCTTATCCAAGGAGTAGTGTTAAGCATTTGTTGTACATACACATAGACAATAAATGAGGTACACACACTGTAGGAAGTTGGCTCTGTATGTGCTATTTCAAAGTAAGGAATAGCATGCACAGAGTCCAAGGGTTCCCCTTAGAGGTAAAATAGTGGTAAAAATAGATAATACTAATGCTCTATTTTGTGGTAGTGTGGTCGAGCAGTAGGCTTATCCAAGGAGTAGTGTTAAGCATTTGTTGTACATACACATAGACAATAAATGAGGTACACACACTCAGAGACAAATCCAGCCAATAGGTTTTTATATAGAAAAATATCTTTTCTTAGTTTATTTTAAGAACCACAGGTTCAAATTCTACATGTAATATCTCATTCGAAAGGTATTGCAGGTAAGTACTTTAGGAACTTCAAATCATCAAAATTGCATGTATACTTTTCAAGTTATTCACAAATAGCTGTTTTAAAAGTGGACACTTAGTGCAATTTTCACAGTTCCTAGGGGAGGTAAGTATTTGTTAGTTTTACCAGGTAAGTAAGACACTTACAGGGTTCAGTTCTTGGTCCAAGGTAGCCCACCGTTGGGGGTTCAGAGCAACCCCAAAGTCACCACACCAGCAGCTCAGGGCCGGTCAGGTGCAGAGTTCAAAGTGGTGCCCAAAACACATAGGCTAGAATGGAGAGAAGGGGGTGCCCCGGTTCCGGTCTGCTTGCAGGTAAGTACCCGCGTCTTCGGAGGGCAGACCAGGGGGGTTTTGTAGGGCACCGGGGGGGACACAAGTCCACACAGAAATTTCACCCTCAGCGGCGCGGGGGCGGCCGGGTGCAGTGTAGAAACAAGCGTCGGGTTCGCAATGTTAGTCTATGAGAGATCTCGGGATCTCTCTAGCGCTGCAGGCAGGCAAGGGGGGGGTTCCTCGGGGAAACCTCCACTTGGGCAAGGGAGAGGGACTCCTGGGGGTCACTTCTGCAGCGAAAGTCCGGTCCTTCAGGTCCTGGGGGCTGCGGGTGCAGGGTCTCTCCCAGGCGTCGGGACTTTAGGTTCAAAGAGTCGCGGTCAGGGGAAGCCTCGGGATTCCCTCTGCAGGCGGCGCGGTGGGGGCTCAGGGGGGACAGGTTTTGGTACTCACAGTATCAGAGTAGTCCTGGGGTCCCTCCTGAGGTGTTGGATCGCCACCAGCCGAGTCGGGGTCGCCGGGTGCAGTGTTGCAAGTCTCACGCTTCTTGCGGGGAGCTTGCAGGGTTCTTTAAAGCTGCTGGAAACAAAGTTGCAGCTTTTCTTGGAGCAGGTCCGCTGTCCTCGGGAGTTTCTTGTCTTTTCGAAGCAGGGGCAGTCCTCAGAGGATGTCGAGGTCGCTGGTCCCTTTGGAAGGCGTCGCTGGAGCAGGATCTTTGGAAGGCAGGAGACAGGCCGGTGAGTTTCTGGAGCCAAGGCAGTTGTCGTCTTCTGGTCTTCCGCTGCAGGGGTTTTCAGCTGGGCAGTCCTTCTTCTTGTAGTTGCAGGAATCTAATTTTCTAGGGTTCAGGGTAGCCCTTAAATACTAAATTTAAGGGCGTGTTTAGGTCTGGGGGGTTAGTAGCCAATGGCTACTAGCCCTGAGGGTGGGTACACCCTCCTTGTGCCTCCTCCCAAGGGGAGGGGGTCACAATCCTAACCCTATTGGGGGAATCCTCCATCTGCAAGATGGAGGATTTCTAAAAGTTAGAGTCACCTCAGCTCAGGACACCTTAGGGGCTGTCCTGACTGGCCAGTGACTCCTCCTTGTTATTCTCATTATTTTCTCCGGCCTTGCCGCCAAAAGTGGGGCCTGGCCGGAGGGGGCGGGCAACTCCACTAGCTGGAGTGTCCTGCTGGGTTGGCACAAAGGAGGTGAGCCTTTGAGGCTCACCGCCAGGTGTGACAATTCCTGCCTGGGAGAGGTGTTAGCATCTCCACCCAGTGCAGGCTTTGTTACTGGCCTCAGAGTGACAAAGGCACTCTCCCCATGGGGCCAGCAACATGTCTCGGTTTGTGGCAGGCTGCTAGAACTAGTCAGCCTACACAGATAGTCGGTTAAGTTTCAGGGGGCACCTCTAAGGTGCCCTCTGTGGTGTATTTTACAATAAAATGTACACTGGCATCAGTGTGCATTTATTGTGCTGAGAAGTTTGATACCAAACTTCCCAGTTTTCAGTGTAGCCATTATGGTGCTGTGGAGTTCGTGTTTGACAGACTCCCAGACCATATACTCTTATGGCTACCCTGCACTTACAATGTCTAAGGTTTTGTTTAGACACTGTAGGGGTACCATGCTCATGCACTGGTACCCTCACCTATGGTATAGTGCACCCTGCCTTAGGGCTGTAAGGCCTGCTAGAGGGGTGTCTTACCTATACTGCATAGGCAGTGAGAGGCTGGCATGGCACCCTGAGGGGAGTGCCATGTCGACTTACTCGTTTTGTCCTCACTAGCACACACAAGCTGGCAAGCAGTGTGTCTGTGCTGAGTGAGAGGTCTCCAGGGTGGCATAAGACATGCTGCAGCCCTTAGAGACCTTCCTTGGCATCAGGGCCCTTGGTACTAGAAGTACCAGTTACAAGGGACTTATCTGGATGCCAGGGTCTGCCAATTGTGGATACAAAAGTACAGGTTAGGGAAAGAACACTGGTGCTGGGGCCTGGTTAGCAGGCCTCAGCACACTTTCAATTGTAAACATAGCATCAGCAAAGGCAAAAAGTCAGGGGGCAACCATGCCAAGGAGGCATTTCCTTACACACTCTCAGAGACAAATCCAGCCAATAGGTTTTTATATAGAAAAATATCTTTTCTTAGTTTATTTTAAGAACCACAGGTTCAAATTCTACATGTAATATCTCATTCGAAAGGTATTGCAGGTAAGTACTTTAGGAACTTCAAATCATCAAAATTGCATGTATACTTTTCAAGTTATTGACAAATAGCTGTTTTAAAAGTGGACACTTAGTGCAATTTTCACAGTTCCTAGGGGAGGTAAGTATTTGTTAGGTTAACCAGGTAAGTAAGACACTTACAGGGCTTAGTTCTTGGTCCAAGGTAGCCCACCGTTGGGGGTTCAGAGCAACCCCAAAGTCACCACACCAGCAGCTCAGGGCCGGTCAGGTGCAGAGTTCAAAGTGGTGCCCAAAACGCATAGGCTAGGATGGAGAGAAGGGGGTGCCCCGGTTCCGGTCTGCTTGCAGGTAAGTACCCGCGTCTTCGGAGGGCAGACCAGGGGGGTTTTGTAGGGCACCGGGGGGGACACAAGCCCACACAGAAATTTCACCCTCAGCGGCGCGGGGGCGGCCGGGTGCAGTGTAGAAACAAGCGTCGGGTTCGCAATGTTAGTCTATGAGAGATCTCGGGATCTCTTCAGCGCTGCAGGCAGGCAAGGGGGGGATTCCTCGGGGAAACCTCCACTTGGGCAAGGGAGAGGGACTCCTGGGGGTCACTTCTCCAGTGAAAGTCCGGTCCCTCAGGTCCTGGGGGCTGCGGGTGCAGGGTCTCTCCCAGGCGTCGGGACTTTAGGTTCAAAGAGTCGCGGTCAGGGGAAGCCTCGGGATTCCCTCTGCAGGCGGCGCTGTGGGGGCTCAGGGGGGACAGGTTTTGGTACTCACAGTATCAGAGTAGTCCTGGGGTCCCTCCTGAGGTGTTGGATCGCCACCAGCCGAGTCGGGGTCGCCGGGTGCAGTGTTGCAAGTCTCACGCTTCTTGCGGGGAGCTTGCAGGGTTCTTTAAAGCTGCTGGAAACAAAGTTGCAGCTTTTCTTGGAGCAGGTCCGCTGTCCTCGGGAGTTTCTTGTCTTTTCGAAGCAGGGGCAGTCCTCAGAGGATGTCGAGGTCGCTGGTCCCTTTGGAAGGCGTCGCTGGAGCAGGATCTTTAGAAGGCAGGAGACAGGCCGGTGAGTTTCTGGAGCCAAGGCAGTTGTCGTCTTCTGGTCTTCCTCTGCAGGGGTTTTCAGCTAGGCAGTCCTTCTTCTTGTAGTTGCAGGAAGCTAATTTTCTAGGGTTCAGGGTAGCCCTTAAATACTAAATTTAAGGGCGTGTTTAGGTCTGGGGGGTTAGTAGCCAATGGCTACTAGCCCTGAGGGTGGGTACACCCTCTTTGTGCCTCCTCCCAAGGGGAGGGGGTCCCAATCCTAACCCTATTGGGGGAATCCTCCATCTGCAAGATGGAGGATTTCTAAAAGTTAGAGTCACTTCAGCTCTTGACACCTTAGGGGCTGTCCTGACTGGCCAGTGACTCCTCCTTGTTGCTTTCTTTGTTCCCTCCAGCCTTGCCGCCAAAAGTGGGGGCCGTGGCCGGAGGGGGCGGGCAACTCCACTAAGCTGGAGTGCCCTGCTGGGCTGTGACAAAGGGGGGAGCCTTTGAGGCTCACCGCCAGGTGTCACAGTTCCTGCCTGGGGGAGGTGTTAGCATCTCCACCCAGTGCAGGCTTTGTTACTGGCCTCAGAGTGACAAAGGCACTCTCCCCATGGGGCCAGCAACATGTCTCTAGTGTGGCAGGTTGCTGGAACCAGTCAGCCTACACAGATAGTTGGTTAAGTTTCAGGGGGGCACCTCTAAGGTGCCCTCTGTGGTGTATTTTACAATAAAATGTACACTGGCATCAGTGTGCATTTATTGTGCTGAGAAGTTTGATACCAAACTTCCCAGTTTTCAGTGTAGCCATTATGGTGCTGTGGAGTTCGTGTTTGACAGACTCCCAGACCATATACTCTTATGGCTACCCTGCACTTACAATGTCTAAGGTTTTGTTTAGACACTGTAGGGGTACCATGCTCATGCACTGGTACCCTCACCTATGGTATAGTGCACCCTGCCTTAGGGCTGTAAGGCCTGCTAGAGGGGTGTCTTACCTATACTGCATAGGCAGTGAGAGGCTGGCATGGCACCCTGAGGGGAGTGCCATGTCGACTTACTCGTTTTGTCCTCACTAGCACACACAAGCTGGCAAGCAGTGTGTCTGTGCTGAGTGAGAGGTCTCCAGGGTGGCATAAGACATGCTGCAGCCCTTAGAGACCTTCCTTGGCATCAGGGCCCTTGGTACTAGAAGTACCAGTTACAAGGGACTTATCTGAATGCCAGGGTGTGCCAATTGTGGATACAATGGTACATTTTAGGTGAAGGAACACTGGTGCTGGGGCCTGGTTAGCAGGGTCCCAGCACACTTCTCAGTCAAGTCAGCATCAGTATCAGGCAAAAAGTGGGGGGTAACTGCAACAGGGAGCCATTTCTTTACAGCTTGCTAATCTATTCAATGTTTATGACTATTGATGAGGATCCCCTGGAAGAGAAGGATAAGTTACTTACCTGTAAATCCTAGTTCTCTTCCAGGGGTATCCTCATCAAAGTCATAAACAACCCACCCTCCTCCCCGGACGCACGTCTCCTAGAAGTGCAGGACAGACTGTATTTGGAATCAGTTACACAGATTGTCACCGTAAAAGAGAACTGACCTAACTGTGAACCAACTGTCACCTTTCCTTCACCCCTGAGGCATGGTGGGATACTGGAGGTGCTCAGGGTCTTAAAGGCACGGTGCCAAAGTTTTTATGGTTCTCCTGTGTTAACCTGCATGCAGCCTATTGGCTAAGAATGCTCCATTGTTTTTCAATGCAGTTTTTTCTCTTTTTCTCTAGAGTTTACTGCTGCTTACTTCCCTAAGCCCAGTTTTGGGGGCTTGGGTAGATATTTATTCTCTATTGTAAATTTATAAAAAAAAAAAAAAAAAATCATAGAAATGAAGCATTTTAGCCTGTTTTAACATTATAGCCTGCATTGCTGTTTTACACATGTATAATATGTGTGTATTTTATATATGCTCCGGGGTCCCCGCACAAGGGCGGGAATATTCAATGTTTATGACTTTGATGAGGATACCCCTGGAAGAGAACTAGGATTTACAGGTAAGTAACTTATCCTTATCTGCAATGGCTATTGCCTAGAATTGATAACCACCCCTCAAAACATTCCGCCAAGATATCACAAGTTGTCTCAAGAGCATACAGTTCTGTTACAACAAGAGGTACAATCTCTACTGTTCAAACAAGCAATAGAATTAGTTCCACAATCCCAGCAAGGAACAGGAGTATACTCACTATACTTCCTAATTCCCAAGGAAGATGGCACCCTCAGGCCCATATTAAACCTCAGGCCCCTCAATCTATATATCTTGTTACAGCATTTCCACATGGTAACTCTGCAAGATGTTATTCCACTACTGCAAAAACAAGATTTTATGACTGCTCTAGATCTCAAGGATGCGTATTTCCACATACCCATCCACCCAGCTCACAGAAAATACCTCAGGTGTGTCATAGCAGGAAAAGACTACCAGTTCAAAGTGTTGCCATTTGGCATAACAACAGCTCCAAGGGTGTTCACAAAGTGTCTAGCGGGTAGTAGCGGCATACTTAAGAAGACAACACATCCATGTCTTTCCAAATCTAAACGATTGGCTAATAAAATCAAGCAATCTTACACAATGCCAAAACGTACTCATTATGTGATAGAAACTCTGCACACACTAGGGTTTTCTATAAACTACCAAAAGTCACACCTTCAACCAGCACAAGTACAACCGTATCTAGGTGTTATCCTAAATCCTCAACTGGCTCTAGCGTATCCAAATATACAAAGGATACAAGCTTTCCAAAAATGTTATACCACTTATACAGCCAAATCAGCAATACACTGTACGATTTATCATGAAGCTTCTAGGAATGATGGCATCTTGCATAGCAATAGTCCCACATGCAAGATTAAACATGAGGCCCTTACAACAGTGCCTTGTACAACAATGGTCACAAGCACACGGTCAACTTCAAGATCTAGTGTTGATAGACTGCCAAACACATATGTCCCTTCAGTGGTGGAATCGCAGCAGTTTAATGAAGGGGTGGTCGTTTCAAGACCCTGTGCCTCAGACCATAATTACAACAGATGCATCAATGATCAGTTGGGGAGCTCACCTAGACAATCAAACCATTCAAGGTCAATGGGATGTCAAACAGAAACAGCTACACACAAACCACTTAGAATTATTAGCTGCGTTCCTTGCCCTAGAAGCATTCCAACCTCTTCTCAAACAGAAGAATGTTCTCATAAAAACAGACAACATGACAGCCATGTATTATCTCAACAAACAGGGAGGAACACATTTATCTCAGCTGTCCCGTCTAGTCCAAATAATTTGTAAATTGGCAGTTCACAATCAAATGCATCTTTTAGCACAATACATTCCAGGAATAGACAATCAGTTGGCTGATCTCCTCAGCAGAAATCACCAGCAGACACATGAATGGGAGATTTTCTCCCAAGTACTTTCAAAGGTGGGGAACACCATCCAGACACCCACATCCCCTATCCAAGGGCAGTGCTGTATGGCTCAATTGGTCTGGGATATTTGCTTACGCTTTTCCCCCTCTCCCACTCCTTCCATTGCTAGTCAACAAATTGTCAAACGTCACCCAACATGATACTCATAGCACCAACACGGGCACGCCAGCCGTGGTACACAACACTATTAGACCTATCTGTAGTATCTCACTCCAAACTCCCAAACAGACTAGATTTGTTAACACAAAACAAAGGTCAAATCAGGCATCCAAACCCCAATGCTCTCAATCTAGCGATTTGGCTCCTGAAGTCCTAGAGTTTGGTTATTTAAAACTTCCATCAGAATGTATGGAAGTGATTAAACAAGCACGAAAACCTACTACTAGACAGTGCTACGCGAACAAGTGGAAAAGATTTGTCTACTATTGTCAATCTAAATCCATAGATCCACTTTCAAGATATTGTATGTTGGTTACTTCATTTACAGAAATCAATTTTGGCTTTTCATCCATTAAAATACACCTTGCTGCAATATCTGCAAATTTACAAACTATTCAACACACTTCTCTATTCAGAGTTCCTGTTATCAAAGCCTTCATGGAAGGATTAAAACGCATCATTCCACCCAGACCACCACCTGTTCCATCATGGAATTTAAAGATTGTACTTATCAGACTCATGGGACCACCTTTTGAACCCATGCATTCTTGCCAAATTCAATTTTTAACATGGACGGTTGCCTTCCTTGTGGCTATTACTTCTTTAAGAAGAGTTAGTGAAATACAAGCATTCACTCTTGAAGAACTTTTTTTCCAAGAACAAATCCAAAATTTCTACCAAAAGTAGTATCTCCTTTTCACATCAATCAAACAGTGGAATTGCCAGTCTTCTTTCCACAGCCAGATTCTGTGGCAGAAAGACCTCTTCTTACATTAGATCTCAAAAGAGCTCTTATGTGCTACCCAGACAGAACTAAAGATTTTAGGAAAACAAAGTAACTTTTTATTGCTTTCCAACAACCACATACAGGCAATCCTATATCAAAACAAGGTTTAGCAAGATGGATTGTTAGATGTATACACAAATGTCATATCAAAGCAAAGAGACAACTTTTGATCACTCCTAAAGCACATTCTACAAGAAAGAAAGGTCCAACAATGGCTTTTTTAGGAAACATACCAATGGCTGTTATATGCAAAGCAGCTACATGGTCAACCCCTCGTTCATTTACAAAACACTGCTGTGTGGTTGTGTTTTCACAACAACAAGCCACTGTAGTCCAAGCTGTCTTAAGGACTTTATTCCAAACAACTTCAACTCCTACAGGCTAGCCACTGCTTTTTGGGGGACTAACTGCTTTGTAGTCTATGCATAGCATGTGTATCTGCAGCTACACATGTCATCGACCGGAAAATGTTACTTACCCAGTGTACATTTGTTCGTGGCATGTAGTGCTGCAGATTCACATGCACCCTCTCTCGTCCCCAGAAGCCTGTAGTCGTTTACGTTTCTAAAATTTGTACATGTGTATATACATTTATATTTGCATGGACATCTCTTTATGTTTCTATACTCTATCACTCCTTTCTTCACCCTCTGCGGGAAAACAAATCTAACAGTTGAGTCTATGCCCATGCGGAATGGAACAGAGAGGAGGAGTCACTCGATGCCGTGACTCTGAAAAGACTTCTTCGAAGAAAAACAACTTGTAACACTCCGAACCCAACACTAGATGTCGTAAGGGATATGCATAGGATCTGAATCTGCAGCACTACATGCCACGAACAGATGTTCACTGGGTAAGTGACATTTTCCATATATATATATATATGTTCGATGGCATGTGTAGCTGCAGATACACATGCTGTGCACATCCCGCCATCTGGTGTTGGGCTCGGAGTGTTACAAGTTGTTTTTCTTCGAAGAAGTCTTTTCGAGTCACGAGACCGAGGGACTCCTCCCATTTCGACTCCATTGCGCATGGGCATCGACTCCATCTTAGATTGTTTTTTTTCCGCCATCGGGTTCGGACGTGTTCCTTTTCGCTCCGTGTTTCCGGTCGGAAAGTTATTTAGAATCTCGGAAAAATCGTCGGTATTGTTTGCGTACGGTATCGGGTTAGTTACAACAGATCGACACCGAATTGAGAAGAGCTCCGGTGGCCCGTCGGGGTTTTTCTATTCCCGTCTGGGCATGGTCAGCCCGGCCACGTGTCTCTTCAAGGCTGATGGAACGGACCCTATTCCGCTTCTGTCCAAAATGCCATAGCAAGTATCCATATACAGATCAACACCTGGTCTGTAACTTGTGTTTGTCATTGAACACATGGAGGATACTTGTCAGGCCTGTCGAGCGTTTCGGTTGATTAAGACACTCAAGGACCGAAGAGCAAGAAGATTGCAAATGGCGTCGGCGCCGACAGGACAAGGGTGTTTCGAGGAGGAGGAAGAAACATTCTCCATCCAGGATTCGGACTCGGAGGAGGTCGATCCCGAAGAAATGCCGAAAACCGTGAGTAAGAAGTCGAAACAAAAAACTCACGAAAAGACTGCCAAAGCCTAGGGGACGCCACCGCCAACAGGCCATGGCTTAACCCGAAAAGTAGGTGACCGTCCATCGGCACCGAAAAAGGGCGAGCTGGTGTCGAAGTCATCCGACTCCGGTCGAGATACAGGCACGCAGCAATCTCGGGCCCGAGAGAGTGGCTCCGAAAAGATTCGGCACCGAGACAGTGGCACCGAAATTGGTCGGCACCGAGAGGGCACGACGCCGAAAAGCAAAAAGATTTTGTCGGAGCTGAAAAAAACAGCAGAAAAGGTTTTGGTGCCGAAACATCCGGCATCCGAACCGAAAATGAGTTCCTATTCAGAGGAACAAGGACTGTCCTCTCAAATGAAGACACACAGATTTGAAGAGGAATTACAAACAATAGAGCCAGATCACACGCAAAGGCGGCTCTTTATTCAAAAAGATACAGGGAAGATCAGCACTCTTCCCCCAATCAGAATGAAACGAAAACTTGCCTTCCAAAACAAGGACAAGGACAAACAGCCACAAGCAAAAGTGGCTAAACAAATAACACCACCACCATCCCCACATCACTCTCCACAACTATCACCGGTAGCCACTCCACCAATGATGCAATCCCCAACACATACGGGGATGAGTCAAGATGACCCTGACGCATGGGACCTTTACGACGCACCAGTGTCAGACAATAGTCCTCAGTGCTATCCAGCCAGACCCTCGCCACCTGAGGATAGTACAGGCTACATTCAAGTGGTATCAAGGGCAGCAGCATTTCACAATGTCAGCCTTCACTCAGAACCCATTGAAGATGACTTCCTTTTTAATACACTGTCGTCTACGCACAGTCAATATCAAAGTCTGCCAATGTTGCCCGGAATGCTAAAACACTCCAAACAGGTGTTTGAAGAGCCTGTCAAAGGGAGAGCCATTACTCCAAGAGTAGATAAAAAATATAAACCGCCACCAACAGACCCAGTGTACATCACACAACAGCTATCACCAGACTCTGTTGTAGTTGGAGCAGCGCGCAAAAGAGCCAACTCTCATACTTCAGGAGACGCGCCACCTCCAGATAAAGAGAGTAGAAAATTCGACGCGGCAGGCAAAAGGGTGGCGGCACAGGCAGCAAACCAGTGGCGTATTGCAAATTTGCAAGCTTTGCTAGCCAGATGTGATAGGGCCCATTGGGACGAGATGCAACACCTTATTGAACACTTGCCAAAGGAGTTTCAAAAAGGAGCGCAGCAAGTGGTCGAAGAGGGACAAAATATCTCCAATAATCAAATTTGATCAGCAATGGATGCTGCAGACACAGCTGCTAGAACTGTCAACACAGCAGTAACGATAAGGAGGCATGCATGGCTGCGTACATCAGGATTTAAACCAGAGATACAGTAAGCTGTGCTGAATATGCCATTCAACGGACAGCAGTTGTTTGGGCCGGAAGTGGACTTTGCAATTGAAAAATTTAAAAAAGACACTGACACGGCCAAAGCCATGGGCGCCCTCTACTCCCCGCAGAGCAGAGGCACATTTCGGAAAACACAATTTCGAGGGCAAACCACAGAAGCCACAACCTCACAAACAAAGCCCACTTACCAAAGCCAGTATCAGTGGGAAGGTTTTCGGGGACAATATAGAGGAGGACAGTTTCAAAGAAACAGGAAAGTTCCAAAGTCCCAAAACTCCTCAAAAGAAACAGTGACTTCAAGGTCACAAATCCCCAACACATAACACCTGTGGGGGGGGGATACTAAACACATTTTACACACATTGGGAGGAAATAACAACAGACACTTGGGTCTTAGCAATTATCCAGCATGGTTATTGCATAGAATTTCTCAAATTCCCTCCAAACGTCCCACCGAAAACACACAATATGTCAAAACAACATATAGATCTTCTAGGACTAGAAGTTCAAGCATTGCTACAGAAAGAAGCAATAGAATTAGTACCAAAAGATCAATTAAACACAGGAGTTTACTCACTGTACTTCCTGATACCCAAAAAGGACAAGAGCCTGAGACCGATACTAGATCTCAGAACATTAAATACCTACATCAAATCAGACCATTTTCACATGGTTACTCTACAAGACGTAATCCCACTGCTCAAACAACAAGACTACATGACAACACTAGACCTAAAGGATGCATATTTCCATATACCAATACATCCTTCACAAAGAAAGTACCTAAGGTTTGTATTCCAAGGGATACATTACCAATTCAAAGTTTTGCCATTCGGAATAACAACTGCGCCAAGGGTTTTTACAAAATGCCTGGCAGTAGTAGCTGCACATATCAGAAGGCAGCAAATACATATGTTCCCATACCTAGACGATTGGTTAATCAAAACCAATACGCTAAAGCGGTGTTCACTACACACAAAATATGTCATAGAAACCCTACACAAACTAGGTTTCTCAATCAACTACGCAAAGTCACACCTGCAGCCGTGCCAAACACAGCAATACTTGGGAGCAACAATCAACACAGCAAAAGGGATTGCTACTCCAAGTCCACAAAGAGTACAAACATTTCACAATGTAATACAAGCCTTGTATCCAAAACAAAAAGTACAAGTCAAAATAATACTGAAACTAC
The DNA here is from genome assembly GCF_031143425.1 of Pleurodeles waltl. Taxonomy (NCBI): domain Eukaryota; kingdom Metazoa; phylum Chordata; class Amphibia; order Caudata; family Salamandridae; genus Pleurodeles; species Pleurodeles waltl. The sequence continues at coordinate 294,921,596 of NC_090443.1, read as the reverse complement.
TAGGCATGATGTCCTCATGCATAGCCATTGTCCCAAATGCAAGGTTACACATGCGGCCCTTACAACAGTGCCTAGCATCACAATGGTCACAAGCACAGGGTCAGCTTTTAGATCTGGTGTTGATAGACCGCCAAACATACATCTCGCTTCAGTGGTCGAACAGTATAAATTTAAACCAAGGGCGGCCTTTCCAAGACCCAGTGCCACAATACGTGATAACAACAGATGCTTCCATGACAGGGTGGGGAGCACACCTCAATCATCACAGCATCCAAGGACAATGGAACATACAGCAAAAACAGTTACACATAAATCACCTAGAACTGTTAGCGGTATTTCTAGCGCTGAAAGCATTTCAACCCATGATAACCCACAAATACATTCTTGTCAAAACAGACAACATGACAACAATGTACTACCTAAACAAACAAGGAGGGACACACTCAACACAGTTGTGTCTCCTAACACAGAAAATATGGCATTGGGCGATTCACAACCACATTCGCCTAATAGCACAATTTATTCCAGGAATTCAGAATCAGTTAGCAGACAATCTCTCACGGGATCACCAACAGATCCACGAATGGGAGATTCACCCCCAAATACTGAACACTTACTTCCAAATTTAGGGAACACCACAAATAGATCTATTTGCAACAAAGGAAAACTCAAAATGCCAAAACTTCGCATCCAGGTACCCACAACATCAGTCTCAGGGCAATGCACTATGGATGAACTGGTCAGGGATATTTGCTTACGCTTTTCCCCCTCTCCCACTCCTTCCATATCTAGTAAACAAGTTGAGTCAAAACAAACTCATTCTCATACTAATAGCACCAACATGGGCAATGCAACCTTGGTACACCACACTACTAGACCTGTCAGTAGTACCTCATGTCAAACTACCAAACAGACCAGATCTGTTAACACAACACAAACAACAGATCAGGCATCCAAATCCAGCATCGCTGAATCTAGCAATTTGGCTCCTGAAATCCTAGAATTCGGACACTTACACCTCACACAAGAATGTATGGAGGTCCTAAAACAGGCTAGAAAGCCTACCACTAGACACTGCTATGCAAATAAATGGAAAATATTTGTCTATTACTGCCATAATAATCAAATTCAACCCTTACACGCATCTACAAAAGATATAGTAGGATACTTACTACATCTGCAAAAAGCAAAACTAGCTTTCTCTTCCATAAAAATACATCTTGCTGCAATTTCAGCTTACCTGCAAATTACGCACTCAACTTCATTATTTAGGATACCAGTCATAAAAGCGTTTATGGAAGGCCTAAAGAGAATTATACCACCAAGAACGCCACCAGTTCCTTCATGGAACCTCAACATTGTCTTAACACGACTCATGGGCCCACCTTTTGAGCCCATGCACTCTTGTGAAATGCAATACTTAACGTGGAAAGTTGCATTTTTAATTGCCATCACATCTCTAAGAAGAGTGAGTGAAATTCAAGCGTTTACCATTCAAGAACCATTTATTCAAATACACAAAAATAAAGTTGTTCTACGGACAAATCCAAATTTTTACCAAAAATAATCTCACCGTTCCACTTGAATCAAACGGTAGAATTACCAGTGTTCTTCCCATAGCCAGATTCTGTAGCTGAAAGAGCACTACATACATTAGACATCAAAAGAGCACTAATGTACTACATTGACAGAACAAAACTAATTCGGAAGACAAAACAACTATTTATCGCCTTTCAAAAACCTCATACAGGAAATCCAATTTCAAAACAAGGCATTGCTAGATGGATAGTTAGGTGCATTCAAACCTGCTATCTTAAAGCTAAAAGAGAACTGCCTATTACACCAAAGGCACACTCAACCAGAAAGAAAGGTGCTACCATGGCCTTTCTAGGTAATATTCCAATGAACGAAATATGTAAGGCAGCCACATGGTCTACGCCTCATACATTTACCAAGCACTACTGTGTAGATGTGCTAACTGCACAACAAGCAACAGTAGGTCAAGCTGTACTAAGAACATTATTCCAAACTACTTCAACTCCTACAGGCTGAACCACCGCTTTTGGGGAGATAACTGCTTACTAGTCTATGCACAGCATGTGTATCTGCAGCTACACATGCCATCGAACGGAAAATGTCACTTACCCAGTGTACATCTGTTTGTGGCATTAGTCGCTGCAGATTCACATGCGCCCACCCACCTCCCCGGGAGCCTGTAGCCGTTTAGAAGTAGATCTTAAACATTTGTACATTTGTAAATAGATTACTTGAAACTTTATTATGTACATACGCATTCACTCCATTGCATGGGCACTATTACTAGCATACACAACTCCTACCTCACCCTCTGCGGGGAAAACAATCTAAGATGGAGTCGACGCCCATGCGCAATGGAGTCGAAATGGGAGGAGTCCCTCGGTCTCGTGACTCGAAAAGACTTCTTCGAAGAAAAACAACTTGTAACACTCCGAGCCCAACACCAGATGGCGGGATGTGCACAGCATGTGAATCTGCAGCAACTAATGCCACGAACAGATGTACACTGGGTAATTGACATTTTCCATATATATATATCTGCTGTTTTTATAAATTGGTGTGGATCTCCTTTTTGAGTTTCACTAATTAACTATTGTGTGTATTTATAGATGTCTTGCTCTGCTTTGTGTTAATCCTACGGCTTTTTAACCACACTACCTCCAAATAGAGCTCTTTAGTATTTCATAGGAAGCCCTGTCCACTCACTGGGGAACGCCTGGACCCTTTACACGGTATTGTTATACCACATAAAGAGCCAGCTTCCTACACCGGGGCAGCCGTCTTTCATTATGTTGAGCTGCACAAGGAGCCTGTTGAACAGGATGTCTTATTTGCAATACTAGCAGCCACACACAAAGAAACTCAATACCTCCCCTTGTTTCCTGGCATGCATCAACATGTTGATATTTTTAAAGAACTTGTTCGCTCCCACATCATTACACCTCGGGTGGACAAAAAATACAAAAGCCCCCTCTGATCCAGTGTGTAAATCATTGGCGGATAGCCAGTTCCATGCAGTTTTGGTCCAGTATGACTGGGCCCACTGGGATGAAATGGAAGAGCTCTTGCAGTATCTTCCAGAGGAACATAGCAAAAGCAGTCAGCAGATCGTCTCACAGGGCCAGACCATCTCTAATCATTCTATTAGGTGAGTCCTTGATACTGCGGACACAGCTGCTTGTGACATTAACACTAGTGTCCTCCTCAAACGGTATGCTTGGATTTGCTACTCAGGTTTCAAACCTGAAATCCAGCAGGCAGTACTCAATATGCCTTTTGATAAAGAGCACCTCTTTGGCCCACAAGTTGACACCACATTGGACAAGCTAAAAGAAAACCTCACCACTGCAAAAGCCATGGGTGCCCTACACACTGCTCCACAAAGGAGCGTCTTTTTCAGAACTGACTTTCGGGCTCATATAAGTCGTCCACCTTAGACATCAACATCACGCCCCAGACAGCCTCAGTCCACGTACACTAGAGGTTTCTACTGAAGTTCACATAAGGGATCTGCCCATAGAGGAAGAGGAAAAACCACTGCTCACATGGCGCCTGCTCCATTGCCAAGCAGTGACTACCCCCACGTTCACCTAACACCTGTCTGGGGAAGACTTGAGTAGTTTTATTCCATCTGGGACACTGTTACCACAGACCAAAGTGTCCTTACCATTGTCTAACATGGTTATTGTCTAGAGCTCACCATTTCTCTCCGTATTCCCCCTCACAGTTACAGACTATCTCAGTAACACTTAACCTTTCTCATACAAGAAGTACAGGCCCTACTTCTCAAAAAAGCCATAGAGGCCATTCCGCAAGAACATCAAGGTTCAGGCGGTATATTCCCTATAGTTCCTGATTCCCAAAAAGGACGGCTCTCTCAGGCTCATACTCAATCTCAGGCCTCAAGAAACGCATCCCTTCAGAGCACTTCCATATGGTTACCCTTCAGGATGTCATCCCTCTTTTACAGCAAGGCGACTTTATGACTGCTTTAGATCTAAAGGACACCTATTTCCACATACCAATTCACCTTGCACACCAAAAGTATTTAAGGTTCGTCATTGCAGGCAAACATTACCAATTCAAGGTCCTTCTCTTTGGAGTCACTACTTCTCGCAGGGTATTCACAAAGTATTTAGTAGTGGTCGCAGCACATCTAAGGAGGCAGAATGTTCACTTCTTGCCCTGTCTGGATGACTGGCTTATAAAAGCTAACCCATTGCAACAGTGTCAACACCATACTGGGTTAACAGTGGAACTCCTTCACAACCTGGGTTTCACTTTCAACATTCCCAAATCCCACCTTCAGCCCCTGCACGTTCAAACGTACTTAGGGGCCATTCACAATGCAGTTAGGGTTGGCGCATCCCAACCCAGCTCGTGTCCCCAATTTCCAGACCATACTCCCTCACTTGCAAGAAAAATATTTCTACACATTTAGGACCATTATATGTCTTTTGGGGGTGATGGCCTCTTGCATTGCAATAGCTCCAAATGCCAAACTTAACAAGCTTTGCCTAAAGAAATGTTTGTCTTGCCACTGTTCTCAGTCACAGTTAGACTACCGCACACAGTGGCACAGCAGTTGTGGAACACCAACAACCTTTTGAAGGGTGGCCTTTTCTAGATCCTGTGCCTCAGATCACACTGACCAGAGGCATCTAGGACAGGGTGGGGTGCTCACCTTCAAGACCTCACAGTCCAGGACCTCTGGGATGCTTTATTCACCAGTCCCTACCCATCAACTAGCCTGGAGCTTCAGGGGGTATTCCTAGCAGTGAAAGCCTTACTTCCTACCCTGTCTCGCAAGGTTGTCTTAGTGCGTACCGACAGCATGACAGCCATATACTACTTACAGGAGGAGGAGAAGAGGGGTCATCTCAGGTCTCAACTCTCTCAGACCATCTGGAAAAGGGGCCTTCACCAAATTCACCTAGTGGCAGAGTTTCTGCAGGGGACAGACAACAGCTTTGCAGACCTGCTCAGTAGGATGCAGCAAGTCTATGAGTGGGAACTCCACCCACAAGTCCTCCAGGCATACTTCAGAAAGTGGGGAACTCCTCACATAGACCTCTTCGCCACACCAGAAAACATAAAATTCGCAAGCCTCGCCTCCACGTTTCCTCCTCCTTGATCCAAGGGCATAGCTCTATTGAGGAATTGGTCAGGGATATTTGCCTACGCTTTCACACCTTTACCTCTCATTCCATTTCTGGTTCAAAGGATCGGGCAAACATCTCTTACCATGATCCTTGTGGCACCCACTTGAGCATGTCAGCCTTGGTTCACCACACTAATGGATCTATCTGTAGTCCCACACGATAAGCTCTGTAACGGGCCAAACCTTCTCAGTCAACAACAAGGACAAATCAGACATCCAGACCCAAGTCACTCAACCTTGTAATATGGTGCCTGAGGTAATAGTTTGGCTACCTAGACTTCCATGCAGAATGCATCCTCAGGGAAGCCAGTAGACCCACAACTAGTTATGCTGCAAAATAAAAACTTTTTGTATACTATTGCCACCTCAAACGTATTGATCCCATGAAAGCAACAGTCTTACAAAAAGCAAATTTAGCCTACACTTCCATTTGACTACATCTTGCAGCTATAGTTGCGTACCTACAAAGCAGACATGTTTTCTTGTTCAGAATCATGGTGCTTTAGGTGCTCATGGAAGGCCTTAAATGGGTAATTCCACCCAAGGTACCCCCTGCACCATTGTGGAACCTTAACATTGTGCTCACCAGACTTATGTAGAAAAACCAAATGACTCTGGCGTTTTCTCCACCACTGTAAAGGCAACCCGATATCCAAATCGGACATAGCCAGAGAGTCAGATGTATACAGACTAGCAATGTTAAGGCTAAGAGACTTATGCCAGTTTCTCCCAAAGATCACTATACTAGACAAAGGGTGCTACTATGGGTTTCCTGGGTAACCTTCCCATAGCTGACATCTATAAGGCAGCTACCTGGTCTACACCACACACACAGACACACATTCACAAAACACTACTGTGTTGATGTCCTAGCACACCAGCAAGCTAATGTAGGGGCAGGGAGTGCTAGGTACACTTTTTCAGACCATTGCAACTCCTACAGGCTAGCCACCATTTTATGGAGGGATTGCTTTAGTCTATGCAGAGCATGTGTTTTTACAGCCACTCATGCCATCAGAGTGTTACTTATCCTGTAAGCATCTGTTTGTGACATGTAGTGATATAGATTCACATGCACCCTCCTGACTTCCCTGACACTTGTGGCCTCAGCAGTTACAATATACTTGTATGTAGTTTTACATATGTTTTTGTACATTGCATGTACATCCTTTTTCTCTACACTTTACTTCCACTCCTTTTGTCACCCGCCTGTGGGAAAACAATTGCCCGTGTGCAATATCACAGAGAGGAGTCACTTGATCTTGTGAGTCAGAACACTTCTTCAAAGAAAAACAACTTGCACCACTCTGGACCCATCACTAGATGGCAGAAGTATGCATTGCATGTAAATCTACTGGATGCATGCCACGAACAGATGCTTACAGATTCAGGGCCAACATGTTCTCACTGAAAGAAAGCTAAAGGTTATTCAGAAGTGTCTCCTGTTGCATTCCCCTGTATTTGTTATGTTGATGGAGAAGAAGGCCGGCCCAGAAAGATTTGAACAAATACTTGATTCTGATAGGAGGAGATTGGGAAGACAGGGTTCTGGTCATAATTTAAATGAAGTGTTTGTATTAGAGAATACTGCAGAATCATTTCACAAGATGAACATTGTCCATGCATCATTTGCAAATGCTTTGCACTAAAGATGCTATTTTGAGAAGACAAGGAATTTAATTTTCACTATGTACACATTGGTGGTCTGTGTTTTCAGAGATATCAGCCCTACATCTAAATCTTCTGAAACAAAAAGCAGTCAAGCGCTCAAAGTGTTCTTTGTTTGTGTTTGAGAACAAAACATGAGATGGTCATTACAAACAACGCTACTGCTGTTTTAAATAAAGCCTGGTCCAATTTTCAAGCATTTGTCCAAGGAGGATGAATGCCTCTAGTTTTGGGCTATCAGGCACAATATGGGCAACATTTGACCAGATGCTTTAAGCTTACAAAAGATGGCAAACCACGAATGACACGTGGATGGCTGGCATCTTGTTCTCATGTTTCAGATTAGCAGTGCCACAGTAAAATTGGTGTTCCCACCAGTCTCAGCAACTAATGCACCCTATTCAGTTCTACAACCCCAAAATTTGTGACAGAAGCCTTTACCATGAAGTGGGACAAACAATTTCTGTATGCATTCCATCTAGTTGTTTGATCCAGAAAATACTGCACAAGTTGAAGACAGAGCATTTCTGGATTGTTATAATAGCTGTCCCTTGTCCCAGATGATATATTTTTTTTCCCTGTGGGAGATGTCTATGGGAACACCAACCCAGTTTAAACCAGATTCTGATCTTTTATTATGAGAGAAGAGACAAATATTCTATTATGACCCATAACTATTGCTCCTCACAGTTGGGCTTCTCCGGACTTAGTTTAAAAGTCATGAAACCCAAGATGAATGCAGACAAATATTGCTGGCAGCCAGAGTCAATGTATTCCTAGGATTTATAGATAAGCATGGTTCCCAATTTTAACATTTACTAAACAGATGAATTCTTTAAATGTGGATTCATGTTAGTTCCTTCCATACTTGGTTCATTTTGCCATAAAAGTTCTAAAATCTGCTATAGGAGTTAATCTCTCAACAGCCGCTACATATTTGCAAAATCAAAGCCACTTATTATTTGAGACAGTAATCAGTGAGGTGATCTTCCATTCTTTTCTCCGATAGCAAAATCGCTACCTTCACAAGGATTCAGTGAAATACTTGCAGCCACATTTAAGACATCCAATATGACACATGGTGTGATGATAGCATCAATGAGAAAAGTGAGTAAGTTAAAAACCTTCTCCACAAAGGAACCTTTCTTGAACAAGGTTATTTTGAAAAATAACGCAAGTGTATTTTTCAGTTTTCCACCCTTATTTCCCTAGAATGAACAGTTTTTTCATTCAACCTTTTTTTCCTAAACCAGTCCTATAAGCAAAGTTGTTAAATATACTCAGTCAATCAAATATATCTTAATTTGCCATGTTTCTGTTGTGGAAAGAATAAAACACAGTACAGACGTGCAAATCTAGCAGTATCCATCCTGATACAATAAGGCAGCTGTACATAGAATAGAAAAATTACAATATTGCACGTTTACTAATTTTTCATGTGTGCCAATTAAGAGGCAACCGAGCAGCTTATCGGAGGTCTATGTAACTGTTGTTAAAATAACAGGGCAGGTCTGCAGTGACAAATTGTAAAATCTTAAAAAATTGGCAATATAAACTTTCTTCTAGGCCATTGATTAAAAAGCGAGAAATAACACAGTATGTAGGGTCGACTGAGCGCACACTTCCTGTCACAGGGTCTTGAGCATAAATCCGATAAAATCAACTGTTGGCAGGAAGCCCACCGAGATGTAGTAGATTAAAGCAAAACCTAGTAAGGACAAAGTATTGCTGTCTATTAAGAATGACAGAGAGGTACTGTTGAGGGCCCTCCTGAACAGAGACCAGATTGTAAGCACACACTGCAGGTATAAGGTTACCAAGGAATCTCTCGTCAACAAGACCTTGTCATGAAATAATTGCTTTAAGGTACCCTTTTCAAGATGGTGACAAGTCTTTGGAGCAGCAAATAAGACCAGTTGACCAATCGTCTTGCATGCAGTCTTTACATATGTAAGCCATGGAATATCCAGGGCAGAATGAAGTTAAAAGCAATCCTTTGACCAGCTTATTAAGGGGAGGTGTCCTCCCTTACCCACATTGAGTGCCAGAATAAGAGGAGGGATCATTTAATTCTGTCCTCAATATAAGGGATACCAATTCAGCATGACAGATGACATTAGCACAGCTTTGAGGGACCACCAATAGATTTTTCAAAAAGATGCTTTCTACTTTACATCTAACATGTCCCAAATGCCAGCCCCGTAGGATACAATAGCCACACATATACTAGTGTAAATCAAATAAGTATTTTTCACTGATTGTGAGCCCACGATTTTATAGAAACCGTGCAGACAGATGAAGGATTTTTAAAACTGGGCTTTCCTGTTGAGTTCATTTTTATTTCTCATTTAACAGGATACTTGAGTAGGAGAAAGAGGCTGCCACTGATACCTTAGCATTGTTAATAAAATGAGAGGGTTTTTTGGCTGGTCTTGCCCCACAGATCATAGTAAGCGTTTTGCTCTCATTTACCTTCAAATCAAATGCATTAATATATACAATTAAATCAGCAGTTAAACTTTGAAGCCCTCCCCCTGTTTTGGCCACTAAGACCACATCATCTGCGCATGGTAGATTAGGGAGGGGGCGAGCTCCAGTGTGTATGGTGGGGCCTTTGCTCTCAACTTTGAAAACGTATAGAGACTATTAATATACAAGGAAAATAAAAACTGAGCAATAAATTATCTTTCTCTTTTTCCCATTCTAATACTAAAATTATCCATGTATTCTCCATCCTTACCATATTAGACATGGGCAGATGCATCCCTATAAAGTTGTCTAATAAATGTAATTATAACCTGCTCCATACGTGTCTCATTCATAATGGACCATAATTTAGATTGTGAAACGCGGTCAAATGTTGCTGTGAGGTCCGTGAAGGGCAAATATATAGTTGCCTTTTTGGAATCTGTATACTTAACAGTTACTAAACTAAAGTTTAGGCTTTGGTCTACGGTGCCCAGGCCTTTCTTATAACGATATTGGGTGTCGGATAAGATGTCACTCTTGGCCACCCAATCCTCCAGCCTGTGTAACAGAATACACCACATAATTTTTAGTGTAGAATCTGAGAGAGATATGGGACTGTAATTCTTTTGCTGGGCTGATTTCATGTTTTGCAGATGGTCATTATTACTGAACTATTCCATGTTAGAGGGGGACCTACCTTTGCTACAGCATTAAACATGATCAGTAAAGGGGCCCACAAATCTAGCCTATCAATAAAACTGTGTAGTGGAACCCCATCCAGACCTGGAGCTTTGCCTTTCCTGTGTTTTGTCCAATGACAACAGACCTCCGCAAAGACTGGGGGGAAGCTGATGATCTCGGTCAGATCCCTTGTCCATCCTCTGCTTGATCCTTTAGGGGATCCTGAGTGGTATAAATGCTGGAAAAATGATCTCCGCACTGATGTTGTGGTATATGGATCTGGTGGATCTCTAAAATAGGGGGCATTAACCACCTGACAAAAAGCAGCACTGTCTTTATGCAAACTGGCTAAATGAAGAGCATGCCAGGCATTCTCCTTTATCTGCTTTTCCTTGCTGTCAAAGCTGATTTAGAGAGTGCACATGCATTCCTAATTAACTCCACATCTCTGGTTGTAACGAAGTGCAGAATGGAGAGCCATATGTGCTTTGGTGCAGACACTATCAAACCAGCCACATGACTTTCATGGAAGGGGGTCTTCTGGAAATTAAAGACTGCCTGATATATGCTGCATTTTCAATGAAAGCTGACCTAACCTCAATGGGCCCAGCTTCGGAACCTCCTCTACTTGTTTTGTTGGATAATGGATATAAAGAAATTAATGGTATCAACTTTAGCCCATTTTAAAGTAAAACCATTTTTATAGGCTAATACAGGTTTATGACCAACTTTGGGCTAGGTTTTTCGTCAGAACCCCAATCCCCACCCTCGAGGTTATGGCCATATGGTTACTGTGGCAGTAGAACCTTGATTCAAAATTACTGACAGTTACTCAAGGTTTCGTAGACCAAAATAAAATCAATAGTTGATGTACACTGATTACTTGTAAATGTAGGAGCAAGATTCGGAGATACCAAACCCATATATTTGGACATAATCAAATTATACTTGACTAATATATTAACTGGGCCCCCATAGGAGTAATGCAGTCCTCCTGGGTTTCTGGAGTCACAGCTGCAGGACTAGTCACCTTTGGTGCAGATTTCCTCGAGGGATGCAGACAGGCCGGCGGGTTGGTACCAGTCACCTTTTATTTTTCTCCTCTTCTACTGTTGCAGTTCTTCAGTGTCCTTCATCTTTATAGGTTATTAAGAACTGCTTCTCTATTGTCAGGGGCTCCCCTAAGTAATGAGTGTAGGGGTGTTTAGGGGTATGGACGGTAGTAGCCAATGGGCTACTGACCCATGAGGTCAGTATGCCCCCAGCATGACCTCTTCCTGTGGGGAGTGGGCATAACCCTGTCGCAGAATTTCTAAGTATGCCATCACAAAGATGGCTACCTGTGAAAAATCGTGTCCAGCTCGCAGTAGCCCACCTTAGGGGTGGTACTAGCCTGTGGATAGCACGCCTGTTACCATCTGTCCAGGTGCCAAAATGGGCTTTGCACAGGGGGGTGGCTTCCTCTCCTATGAAGGGAGCCATATGCGCATTTCAAAGGTGCCAGCCCTTTGAGGCTTGCTGCCTTACAAAGGCTAATCAGCAGGTTATCCTGTGGGACCTTCCTGGGCAGGCTTTTGTTCTGGGCTTTCTGAGAGCAGAAGGCTCTCACCCTAGGGGGCCAGAACGGTGTCGCCCGTGGAAGTCTGGCAGAAACCAGTCATGAGCACACCAGAGGCTGGTAAGGTCTCAAGAGGCACCTCTAAGGTGCCCTCTTTGTGCATGTAGTGGTAGATCCAACACAGGCATCAGTGTGTTTTCAGCAAAATTAGATATTTGATTCCAAACAACACTTTCTTCAGTGAAGCTGCCATGTAGCTGGGAAACTCGTATTGATCGGTGTCCAGTACATGCAGTTAAAATAGCTTCCCTGGTCACTTGCTATGTCTGAAATTGACAGACATAGCAGGGGCGTATATGCTCCTGCAGGTATGCCCTATCATTTTATATAATTCATTATGGTTTAGGGCTGTAAGGCCTACTAGAGGGGTGGCTTAGATATATTGGCACAGGCCGTCATGTGCTTGGTGAGGGGTCCCTTAGGGTGGCACAATTCGTGTTGCAGCCCTTAGGGACCTTCTTTACTACCCCAGGCCCTGGATACCATTTACTAGGGACTTACAGAGGATTGCCAGTTGGGGAAACAACTGTGCAGTTTTGGGAAAGACCTGTGGCACTGGGGACCTGGTTAGCAGTGACCCAGTGTACTTTGTCGCAATTACATCTTGACCCAGGGAAAAAGTGGATGGTAACCATGTCAAAAGTAGGCATTTTCGTACAGAGCCAAAGAACACAAAGTGCAGTATACTCCCACACTGTCCTGGGACCCCCGAAATGGGGTCAGAACACGTACTTCTTACTTACAGTTCAGGGCAGGAAAGGGATACTAGTGATTCCGATACTGAAGACAAGGTAAAAGATCCTGAAATAAAACCACAGAGGGTGACCCAGCCCATGCTTTTCTAGGCTCTGACTGGCACAGACGGGCCCGCTCTTAGCTCAGGTGTGTCCCATGCTGCATGCGTGAACACTGTCTCAAGAGACACCTGCCTGGAGCTAATTGGCTGGAAGTGGCTCCTGCTGCTAAGTTAATAAATCCCCCTAGGCCACTGCTTGTCTGCAGGCTTTTACCCCAATGTCAAAAGATTCCTAAAGGACTTTTGCAGCATTAAGGTTCTCAGGCACCATGCCTGGATGAGATCCATTGGCTTCTCTGGGAACATCCAAGCATCCTGTAAGGAAATGCCTCCTTGGCATGGTTACCCCCTGACTTTTTGCCTTTGCTGATGCTAAGTTTTGATTTGAAAGTGTGCTGAGGCCTGCTAACCAGGCCCCAGCACCAGTGTTCTTTCCCTAACCTGTACTTTTGTTTTCACAATTGGCACACCCTGGCATCCAGGTAAGTCCCTTGTAACTGGTACCCCTGGTACCAAGGACCCTGATGCCAGGGAAGGTCTCTAAGGGCTGCAGCATATCTTATGCCACCCTGGGGACCCCTCACTCAGCACAGACACACTGCTTGCCAGCTTGTGTGTGCCGGTGAGGACAAAACGAGTAAGTCGACATGGCACTCCCCTCAGGGTGCCATGCCAACCTCACACTGCCTATGCAGTATAGATAAGTCACCCCTCTAGCAGGCCTTACAGCCCTAAGGCAGGGTGCACTATACCATAGGTGAGGGCACCAGTGCATGAGCACTGTGCCCCTACAGTGTCTAAGCCAAACCTTAGACATTGTAAGTGCAGGGTAGCCATAAGAGTATATGGTCTGGGAGTCTGTCAAACACGAACTCCACAGCACCATAATGGCTACACTGAAAACTGTGAAGTTTGGTATCAAACTTCTCAGCACAATAAATGCATACTGATGCCAGTATACATTTTATTGTAACATACACCCCAGAGGGCACCTTAGAGGTGCCCCCTGAAACCCTAACCAACTACCCGTGTAGGCTGACTGGTTTTAGCAGCCTGCCACACTCGAGACATGTTGCTGGCCACATGGGGAGAGTGCCTTTGTCACTCTGTGGCTAGTAACAAAGCCTGTACTGGGTGGAGATGCTTATCACCTCCCCCTTGCAGGAACTGTAACACCTGGTGGTGAGCCTCAAAGGCTCACACCCTTTGTTACAACACCCCAGGGCATTCCAGCTAGTGGAGTTGTCCGCCCCCTCCGGCCACTGCCCCACTTTTGGCAGCAAGGCAGGAGGAGATAATGAGAAAAACAAGGAGGAGTCACTGGCCAGTCAGGACAGCCCCTAAGGCAACCTGAGCTGAGGTGACTCTGACTTTTAGAAATCCTCCATCTTGCAGATGGAGGATTCCCCCAATAGGGATAGGAATGTGACCCCCCTCCCCTTGGGAGGAGGCACAAAGAGGGTGTAGCCACCCTCAGGGCTAGTAGCCATTGGCTACTGCCCTCCCAGACCTAAACACACCCCTAGATTCTGTATTTAGGGGCTCCCCTGAACCTAGGAACTCAGATTCCTGCAACCTAAGAAGAAGAGGACTGCTAAGCTGAAAAACCCTGCAGAGAAGACGGAGACACCAACTGCTTTGGCCCCAGCTCTACCGGCCTGTCTCCCCACTTCTAAAGACACTGCTCCAGCAACGCTTTCCCCAGGGACCAGCGACCTCTGAATCCTCAGAGGACTGCCCTGCTGTAGAAGGACCAAGAACTCCCGAGGACAGCGGCTCTGTTCACCCAAGACTGCAACTTTGTTTCAAAGGAGCAACTTTAAAACAACTTGCGTTTCCCGCCGGAAGCGTGAGACTTGCTACTCTGCACCCGACGCCCCCGGCTCGACTTGTGGAGAAACAACACTTCAGGGAGGACTCCCCGGCGACTGCGAGACCGTGAGTAGCCAGAGTTGCCCCCCCTGAACCCCCACAGCGACGCCTGCAGAGGGAATCCCGAGGCTCCCCCTGACCGCGACTACCTGCTTCCCAGACCCGACGCCTGGTAAAGACTCTGCACCCGCAGCCCCCAGGACCTGAAAGATCGGAACTCCAGTGCAGGAGTGACCCCCAGGAGGCCCTCTCCCTTGCCCAGGTGGTGGCTACCCCCAGGAGCCCCCGCCCCTGCCTGCCTGCATCCCTGAAGAGACCCCTTGGTCTCCCATTGATTTCAATTACAAACCTGACGCGTGTTTGCACACTGCACCCGGCCGCCCCCGTGCCGCTGAAGGTGCACTTTCTGTGCTGACTTGTGTCCCCCCCCCGGTGCCCTACAAAACCCCCCTGGTCTGCCCTCCGAAGACGCGGGTACTTACCTGCTGGCAGACTGGAACCGGGGCACCCCCTTCTCCATTGAAGCCTATGCGTTTTGGGCACCACTTTGACCTCTGCACCTGACTGGCCCTTAGCTGCTGGTGTGGTAACTTTGGGGTTGCTCTGAACCCCCAACGGTGGGCTACCTTGGACCCAAACTTGAACCCCGTAGGTGGTTTACTTACCTGCAAAAACTAACTAACTCTTACTCCCCCTAGGAACTTTTGAAAATTGCACTGTCTAGTTTTAAAATAGCTATATGGGATTCATTTGAAAACTGTGTATGCTATTTTGATTATTCAAAGTTCCTAAAGTACCTACCTGCAATACCTTTCATTTAAAGTATTACATGTAAAATTTGAACCTATGGTTCTTAAAATAAACTAAGAAAAGAGATTTTTCTATACAAAAACCTATTGGCCTGGAATTGTCTTTGAGTGTGTGTTCCTCATTTATTGCTTGTGTTTGTACAACAAATGCTTAACACTACTCCTTTGATAAGCCTACTGCTCGACCACACTACCACAAAATAGAGCATTAGTATTATCTCTTTTTGCCACTATCTTACCTCTAAGGGGAACCCTTGGACTCTGTGCATACTATTCCTTACTTTGAAATAGTGCATACACAGCCAACTTCCTACACATCCTTAATGGACATGCCTTTTAATGGTACTCGCCTGCTTGGTGAAAAGGCGGCTCGACCCTGGAGCATTTTAAGGAGTTCAGTCACAGCACACTCCTGGGCCCTTTTTGTACAAGTCCGATAATGCCTCTGCCCAACTCCTACAGTTTTAACCTTTTTGCTGTATGCCAGGGGCTTAGCGCATAGACTGCGTCAGGTCCCGACAGCCATACAACAGGCCTCCCAGTACTCTCGAGGTCAGGGTCGTGGCCCAGCAGAAAACTACCAGGCCATGCCTGCAGTGTACATCTGTAGCCTCTGTATCCTCCGCTGATGTAACCTCAAACATTTTAGTGCACCCTTAGTGCAAGTGCATAAACAGCTTAAAGACAGTGATGATAACGTTTTACAGGTTGGGGTTCTCAATAAACACAAAAAAAAAAAAAATTGCCCATGCAGAACAAAAGAAGCTGTTCTTGGGAGCATAAATAAACACAATGCAAGTGTTTAGTGGAGAAGTGTGGCTCAATGGTTAGAGCGGCAGACCCTGATGCAGAAATCTGGCTCGGGACCAGGGTTCAATTCCCGCCTCGGCGGGTCTTGGGCTCAATTTCCTCGGACCTGATAATTCTCGCATCAGTGCCTAATCTAATTCATGGGTCCCACTCTGTAACTCTGGGCAATAGCTTGCTTAATCTCCACAACGGCCCCAACAGCGCTGGGATGCCTGGCTTCACCTTGGAGGTTGCCCAGGAGTGGGCACCTCACAGGGAAAAGCCAGGAGGGGTTCCACAGCGGTATGCGTACAGCGCCTTGAGACCCTAACGGGTGAGTAGTGCGCTATACAAGTTCGAAATTTACAATTTACAATGCAAGTGAAGACGTTCCCATGCAAAAAGAGTGTACCAGAGATAATGCAAGAAGCTTGCTGCTACTGGAATGGTCAGTCTCTGACAGTTAAGACTTTGGGGAAGTTGCTGGGAATTATGGCTTCCGGCATACCACTAATACCACATGTGAGGCTACACATGAGCCCAATCCAAGAATGATCCAGAGCCAATAGCCCTAAGAAGTGGGGAGTTAGGAAGATCTACTGGTTGTCACATAAAGAGTGCAGGAGGAAATGACGTTGTGGAACAGGGCGAATATAACAGTAGGAAGTCCCTTCATACTACTAACTCCAACAGTGACCATCACCATAACCCCTCACACATGAAATGGGGAGCTTGTCCAGCAATAGGCGCGTGGTGAGATGGCCTTCGTTTCTGAAATCCAATCTGCTTAACAATAAGCTCCGCGCCTTAGTTTCCTGTCATCAGCTCTTTGATGACTCTACTGTATTATCTCCCCCATAAGTTATGTCTTCCCATGTGGCTCTCTTTGCGGACCTCAAGGAGCTTTTTACTAAATCTCCTATAACCCAAAGAAAACCTTCTGTACCCAACTGCAAATGGTTTGATAAGGAGTGCCGGGAGGCCAAGAGCCTTCTGTCTAAAGCTCTAAAGTCAAAGAGCCGGGATGCCATTATACATGCGAGAAGAAACTACTTTTCTACTTGCAAGCTATCCAAACTTAAATATGAGGAAAACTTATGGGAATGTCTGGCGGAGGCGACCAGCGCTCGTGATGCCAAACTTTTCTGGACTCTGGTTTCACGTAGAGATCACGCCCTCTCGTTTATTCCTGAATGCCACAGTGATGCAGAAACTTGGCTCTCCCACTTTGGGGAACTGTACGGCTCTTGGCCGGATTCTGACAATACTCCTTCTGATTCTTTATTGTGTTATCCTGCTGTGCCACCCTTTACTTTAAAAGAAACAGAGCTGGCAATTTGTGCCCAAAGAACAGGGAAGGCTCCTCGCCCGGACGGTATCCCCTCGGATCTGTATAAATCAGACTTATTCGCATGGATCCGGTACATCAATAGGGTATCGAACATTGCTTTGACAACTTGATTTTAACCGGATTCGTGGAAGGTGGCAATCATTGTCCCCATTCACAAAAAAGGAGATAAGAACTCCCCAGGGAATTATAGACCCATTAGTTTATTAGACAACTTGCAAAAAATATTCTCTTTCCAGCTGCTATCCAGACTAAAACACTGGATAACGAAAAACCAGGTTTTAAGCCATCTCCAGGCTGGATTTAGGGACAATGTCAGTACCATTGACCAGGTCTTCCGATTTATTACCATCAAGTGGAAGATCGTAGACGCAGACCGAGGCCATCGATTTGTGGCCTTCGTTGATTTTAAATCTGCGTTCGACCTTGTCCCGCGCACTAAGCTCTGCGAGGTCCTGAGCAATACTGGTGTCCCGGGCTCCATGATCATCATTATCAAAGATCTTTACTCTGACAATTGTGCCAAAGTTCGCTGGGGTCTGGCTGGTGATCTGACCCCAGCTTTTTCAACAGCCCGTGGTGTGAGGCAGGAGTGCGTTCTATATGGTGCCGAACTTTGGGGCCATTGCAATTTGGCGAATCTGGCAGGGGCAGAAAATCAGTTCTTGAAAATGCTGTTAAAAGTTCCCTCCAGCACCCCATCTCTGCCCATCCGAATGGACTTAAACCTTTTCTCAGTCTCGCAGATTGCCGCTTTAAGGCCCCTGTTGTTTATGATCCGGTTATGGACAACAGACGCCCTTATTCCATTTCGTTGTGGGCTTCTTAAATTGGTGGGCCGTATTCCTATTATCAAAACCAAATGGTGTGCCTATGTCGAACGATCCTTAACTCATCTCGGTCTAGGGTCCTATTGGCAGGATCCTTCCTCCATTCCTAAAAATGCTGTGCAGTTGCTGAAGGATGCTTTTTGGCACAATGTCCAGATTGTTCAATTTGCCAAGATTGTTCCGTTGTCTATGTCTGATAGTTATTTATCAGTCAAATGCCATTACGAATTTGAACCCTTTATGGACGTAGCACTATCTCCATTCGCACGTGCCCTTTTTATTAGGTTTAGAATAGGGTCTCTCCCTCTGTGCTCTCTAACGCACAAATGGTCCAGTTCCACCACTAGATCTAAGTTCTGCCCGATGGGTTGTAAAAGTGAAGAGTCTGTTTCACATGTTTTTTTTCATTGCCATGCATACCACAAACAAAGAGCTCTTTGGATCATCCCGCTTTGCAAACACATAGGTGTCGGGTCCTGTCTTCATGTTGAGAGAATTTTAAAATTTGATTCATCTGTCCAGATAGTTTTTCCAGTGGCAGCATTTCTTGAATCAATCTGGCGTTTTAGATTAGCAATTTTACAGAACAAGACTGGGTAGCTAATTCTTAGATTTATTTATGTATATTTATTGAATTTTGATGTATGATTTTAGCTCTCAATTTGTAGTACATAGATATTGTCTCACTACACTATTGAGTGGAATTTTCTATTATTGGGAGACACATACTTTGTTGTATATTTTGTTTGGATCTTAACTTTCTTCAATCTTTTTAACTTTTTTATTGTGTTTATATCTTTAGTGTTTTTTTTCTCTTTTAAAATTTGATGTGCCTTGTACTTTTATGGTATGTTTTTACCTACCAAAATAAAGTTAGATGATGATGAAATGGGGAGCTTGTATGGAGCAGCTCAGCATCGTAGGAGTCTGGAAATCAGAGGAAAATAAGAGTGTAAGAGTGAAACTAAGAGTGTTCCTAGCCTTAAAAGCCTTTCAAAAGCAGTTATGGGGCAAATCAATACAAATTCAAACTGACAACACAATAACAGTGTTCTACCTCAACAAGCGGGGGGGAACCAAGGGCCTTCGCCTTATCACAGAAGGTTTTAATGTTGGCCATCCAGAAACAGATGACCATAACCGCAATACATATACTAGGGGTACACAGCATAGAAGCAGGCAAACTGTGCAGATAAGAGTCTGCATCACACGAGTGGGAGCTGAATCAGGCAGTGGTCAAGAAGGACTTCTGAAAGTGGGGGACACCAGAAATACACCTGTTCGCAACACCAGAAAATGCAAAATGCAGTTCTTTGCTTTCAGACACCCACCCTACCACCACCACCACCACCTAGAGAATGTGCACCCCGATCAAACTGTTATCACTAGCAGCAGTGGTTGCCGCAAATATCAAGGGGAGGGGCCAGAGTGGATGACGGGGACTGGAGGGGGGGGGGAGGCATTTTTTTTTTTTTTAAGGAGAAGCACTTGCTTTTCGTTGCTGCCGTCCTCTCCTGCTGCCTTGCTTGTCCTCCTTTTCTGTTCTGGTGTCCTAGCGAATGCTGGGATACCAGAACAGAAAAGAACAGGCTCCCAGAAATCTTGGCACTGCTTTCATGCTCAAACTAGAATGAAAGAAGTGTCAGGATTGGTCTGAGCAGCTTGACTGCCGCTCAGACACAATCGTGGGGCCTGTGCAGTTTCTCCAGACTGGCTGTGTACACAGCAAGGCATGAGAAACCTAAGTGCTCATGTGTGTTTTGATGGCCATCTTAGGCCGTCCAAACACACATGGGCACTTATTGCACTGAAGTCCTCATCCCCTGCCCCTCCCTGCAACTGCTGGCTTAGCCAACAGCAGAAAAATAAAAAGGTATTCAAACATCGTTTTATTTTTCTGCTGCTGGCTCTTAGCCAGTGTGGCGACTCTCCTCCGCCATTGCGAAGGAGCCACCCCTGATCACTAATGATCAACAAGTGTAGACGTTCACAGATGTCGTTAATACTCCTTGCTCCCTAGTGCGCATGTCAAGCCTGGTTCTGAGATCTGATAGAGATGGCGCACAACAACGTACAGAGACTCTGTGTTCTCCACCAGGAACCAAACACACGGAGTCTGGTTCAGACATTTGGGACTCCCAAAGAAGTCAGTGGCAGTCTTCAGGGAAGCGAGAATGCGGACAACAAGGGAATGCTACACAGCAAAATGGGAGCAATACACTAGGTTGTACCAAAAATATGGCTTTTTTCAGGAGAGGACTTTGGAGACTACAATCCTCAGATATCTTACACATCTAATAGACAACATGCTGTATAACAGGGTATAGTTGCTTAAACAATAGGATACATAGGAGGAAGCTTCTTCACTGCACCAGACAGTTACTAGAAGGAGCCAAAAGCATAGCCCCACCATGGAGTGCGCCTACACCCATGTCGAACCTAAACGTGGTGCTTGCCCAGTTGATTAAGGAATTATTTGAACCACTCCACATAGCTACTTTAAAATTCATGACGCGCAAGACAGCCTTTCTAATAGCAATGACATTGCTATGCAGGGTAAGCGAGCTGCAAGCACTCACTATACAGGATCCATGCCTGCAAATACACAAGGACAGGTTAGCCATGAGGACCAACCCATGCTTACTGCCTAAGCTCATATCTCAGTTTCACATAAACCAAGATAAGTAGCCTTTTTTAAGAACCAAAGGCTCAGGCTGAAAGAGCCCTACATATAGTGGATGCATGCATTACCTGGAGAAGAAAAACACAATCAAGAAAGTGAAGCAGTTATTTGTATCGTTATCAGATAAGAGCAGTGGAATGCCAGTTACCAAGAACACCATTGCAAGGTGGCCAGCTCAGACAATCCAAGTGTATCACAAAAGGGCTTGTATACAACTGGAAACAAGACCAACAGCATACTTAACAAGAAATAAAGGTGCCACTTTAGCCTTCACGGCGAACGTCCCAATAAGTGACGTCTGAATAGTAGCCACATGTTCGTCCATTCACGCATTCACAATACACTGCAGCATCGACATTGAAGTGAATAGGGAGGTATAAGTCGGGCAGACTACTAAAACATTAATTTGCAAGCTCAACCTCTTTTGTAACAAAACCACCTCAGTGAGGAAACTGCTATGAAATCAGTGCACAGCCTGTGAATCCTGAAAAGATTCATGCCATAAACCAAATAGTTACTTACTGGTAGGAGTAGTTTTGCAGGTTGAAGAATTTTCTGAGTTTCACATGCAACTCACGGACTCCCCAAGAAAAGAGAGGAGAAAAGAAAAACAAGAGCAAAGATAGTAGAAGTCAAGAGAAGCCAAGGGGAGATTAAGATGGTTAAAAAATGGCCAGAACAAATAATCCGAAGATGGTGATCACACAAAGGGGAGAAGGTTGGACTAGGCATCAAATGCTGGAAACAGTCGATGCCCAACTACAACTACAAAAACAGAGTGCAGGAGGAGAGTCCCAGACTGAACTACTAAATAGTGAAATAATACACAGCATGTGAATCCAGAAAATTCTTCAAGCTGCAAAACTGTTCTTACTGGTAAGTAGCCATTTTTTTTACAACTTATTTACAAGCATTTGATCTTTCATAGATTCTCTTGGTGGAATCAGACTAGCAAACCGTATATTACACTAATGACAATGCAAGGTGGTGGAAGCTGGGCACGAGGCCGAACTTACCGACAAGTGCTGGAAGCCCCCCTGTCTTATTGATGTTTACATTTCCTTTTCTGCTGCCACCTCTAGCTAGGCAGTAGCGCTGCATAAGTGTTCTATATATGTGTTGCATAACAGATGGTGGTAGAACAGTACCTGTCTTGTTGTTCCCTGTTTAGGAAAGGGGCAAAGTTTGGTTGGATTCCTGTAGGCAACAGCAGGCTTTCCACAGTCCATTGTCCTGTCAGTGTAGAATCGGAACCAATGGAATGCACCACCTTCCCTGCAACATTTGTAGGGGGATTCACACTAAAGACTCCCTCTGGCTTCTTAAGGTGAAAGACGTTTGATAGATGAACAATGTATCTTGGGTTTGTCAGGAAGGTAACCTTGTCTCTGTGAAGGTGTATATGTGATCTGTGTGAAAGCTTTAATCTCGCTGACCATTCTGGCTGAGGTGAGTGCCAAAATGGACATAACTGGTACAGGGGCACATTGGTGCAGTAAATGCATAGCATTAGAAGTGCATGGTTGGGGGCCCTTTAGGAATGTTAATAAATTAAAGAAAATTGTAGTTTTTCCCTTTCTGGTGCATCCTTCGTCTAAGGGATGGAATATGAAAAAAGAGTAAGGCCGAACTGATAATAAAACTCAGACTAGGATATAATGGAACTGAATAAAATTAATTAAATGAATTACACTTTTGTTGATCAATTACCCAAAGTTTATATTGCAAGTTCATGATAATGTTCCCTGCAGATTGAAATGCTAACCCATGAAATGAAAACTATTTGAATTAAATTGTTGTGTTGAGGCTTGCATAGATTAAATCCACTATATATTTGCTAGTCAAGGCATTTAAAGATGATCACACTCCACCTGACCCTAAGTAATCCAGAGAGCATTCAGAGAAAAGAGGAAGTACTGTTTGTTCACCATAAGTATTTTAAATGGCCCCATTTTTAAGTCTCCCATGAGACTGCGCATGCAAGATCTTTTGTTTGTTTTGTAAAAAAAAAAAAGCTTAAAGCTCAACCTTTACTTACCATTGGTTGCCTAGTCACTTATTTCCTTGCTTCTCATTGGTCAGCACATGCAGGTTTCACTTTGCCTTCATGCGTTTGGTCGTTACATGGAGCATGCACCTAGTAGTGCTTTTCATTTTTTTTAGCTCAGTGTCCTTCCACTGGGTGCATGCTTTCAGAGGTACATTTTTCAAATTTACTTCAAGCACACACCATAAGAGTGAATATGTCTTGTAGACTGTTTCCCACCCTCCCTGTTTTATTTGACCCGTTCCCCTTCTGCTGTCTGTGATTGTTGCCTGCCCTTCTCCCAGGGTTCCTTATGTTGCTTACTCCTCCCGGCCTTTGCATTTCATTATTTGATGCCTCTCACTTGTCTAGCCCTCAGGCGAGACCTGTTGGCTTTGCCATGCTTGTTAGTTTCAGGGAAAAAGTACAAGGGTGTAGTTTTTTTTTTGGGGGGGGGGTTCTTTCTTTCTGTGAAAAGGTAATTTGTTGAGTTTCCTGGAGGAGTTCTCTTGAGTTCTTGGCAGATCATACCTTAGGGGTGTTGTTTGATGTCTTGATGCTTGTCTTCTGTCCTGAGTCGCAGTCAGTGGACCTGGATGAATTATGTTGTTGTCTGGTTTCTTGTTCACCTACAAGTCATTCTGCCCTTGGTGGGGTCATTTGACCTGAACCTAAACATACAATTATCTCCCCCACCTTTTTTTGCAAAAATTATGGACAGTTGTTGCCATTGAAGCTTTTGGGTGTGGTTCTGCGTCATGGGAATTATTGTGACTGGTACAAAAATTCTAATTGGGTTGGCAGAAAGTTTTCTGTGATCATGATTCCTTGACAGAGAATTATTAATTAGGTCACAAATGTGTCCTTGCGTGTGCACGTAGACTACAGGCAGTCGCATCTCAAACATTTGTGTTGTCTTACAGCTGCCTTTTCTTTGAATGGATGATTCAGAGGGTGCAGCAGATGGTATTCATGTGGCTTTAGTGAATTTCTAACAAATTACTACATATTTTCTCTCTCCAGCATAGAGCTCCAGTTGCAGGAGCTGAGCCCCAGTATCCGCAGCGGGGTGTACTCCCACATCGAGGCCTTTGTCCCATGCAATAAAGATTCCCTGATTAAACGTCTGAAGAAACTCCACCTCAATGTTCAGGTACGATATACCATATCTCTGTATGCCTTCTTGAGACACAGAATTACTCATGTCAATGTGAAGTGAGAAACTCCACATCCTGCTGCTTGCAGTGTATTAGTCTGGCTTAATACAAATTTCTAATTTGTGTATAGCACAGGGAGGTTAAAAGGGTAACATTCTGTCTCTAGGGACTGGCATAAGCTTAGTATTGGAACTTGCTTGGCTCCTGCAGGTAAAGAAGAATGCATCTGGTCAACAAATCTAGCTTCTGATGGATACAACTACCTGTGGATTCCTCACCTTATGAATTCGATCCTTGCGCCAGCATCCAACGGAAAGGCTTCTTCCTAGCTGTCTACGTCGATGAGGACGTCGTAATGGCACGGCTCCACGTGACTCCGTCTGACGTCAACGTGCCAATAAGAGGTCCTCGTCGGCGTACTGACGTCAGTTTTCCTTTTTTCCGCGCCTTCGACGCCAACAGTTTTTCTTCCTGGCTCGTTGGTAACTAACGATTTTTGGAGGTTACAATGTCGCTTCCGAAGAAGTCCGGTTTCAAGCCGTGTAGAGAATGCGGGGGTCGGATGTCAGTGACCGACCCCCACTTTGACTGTATTTGGTGTCTTAGTTCCGAACATGATGTGGAAGGTTGCTCTTCGTGTCAGAGCATGAATCCAAAAGCTCTGAAGGAGCGCGAGGCAAAGCTCTTCTTAGCCAAAGCAAATAGAAGGGCCATAAAAAGGATTCCTCCCATGCTTCTCCCAAAAAGCATAAGAAGCGGCGTCGTCATGACTCTCAGCGCCGTCATGACTCTCGGCGCCGTTCGGAGTGGAGCAGATCGAGGAGTCGTCGAGGTCTCGTTCTTCACGGCACCAGAAGACATGGGAGATGAGTCCTACTGTCACGCCTCAGCAGGAGAGTCCGGAGTTGTCACCGGCGCCTTCAGTTTTTGAGGTCACTCAATGTAGCCCTCACTTTTCGCCGGCGCCGAGGGATCCTGATGTTCAGCAGACATCTGCACAGCAGTACTCGGCTTTCCCGACTCCAGGGACGGATCCGGCCTCATTTTTGAATGCGATGTATGCTGTTTTTCAATCCATGGCCCCTGCTGGTGCACCGGCGGGTCCCACGGGGCCATTGGCATTCAATTTGGGCTCACCGGCGTCGTACAGGGCTGCTCCATTCATGCCCTTCTGCCCTACAGAGACTGGCGGTTCGGCACCTAGGGTCTCCCCTGGCAGGAGTCCTCCACCTGTGACTGTGGACCCGTCTGCACGTCAACCGACTCCTTCTCCGCGCCATCCGGCGTCGTTGTTGTCTCCATCCAGACCGGCTCCATCTCCTTCCGGCCATTCGACTTCGAGAAGGTCATCTGCTGACTTCGTGTCGGCGCTGGCACCGGCGCCGGTTCAGTCTAGGAGCCTTCCTGGCCCTATTCGGGGTTCGAGATCGACGCCGGCCCTGGAAACACATCTTAGATCTCGTAGGAAGGCATTGAGACTTCTGGAGGAGGAGGAATACAGACAGCTTGAGGAAGGCGAGATCGAGCCTTTTGATGACTTCCAGGGTCTTGCCACTGCAAGTGGTTTGGATACTTCCCCGGAGTGGGACATTGCGTCTCCGGGGGAGTTTACTGAAGAGACCGCTTCCTTCCATGCAGTGGTGAGGAAGGCAGCTGAGTATCTGGATTTGCCTTTGTCCGCGGCAGAAGTAAAAACTAACCTGCTCACATCTACTTAATCCCTCTTCGCCCAGTGCTGACCCTTTGCTGCCTTTCAATGAGGCTTTGACTGAGCCTATTTTGGACCTGTGGAAAAAGCCAGTGACATCTCCTGCTGTGAACAGAGCAGTGGCGAGGAAACATAGAAGTGCCCCAGGAGATCTGGTTTTTCTGTCTCGTCACCCGACTCCGGAGAGCTTGTTAGTTTAGGCATCATGTTCTGCAAAGACTGCCCCTGGGCCATTCCCTGGAGTTCCGACTGATAGGGAATCCACAAGGATGGAGCAGTCTTCAAAGAAGATTTTTTCATCTTGCAGCATGGCCCTTAAAGCTACCAATTCCACCTGTGTGCTAGGCAGATACATCCATGCCCTAATGGACTCTGCTAAGGAGATGGCGAGGGATCTGCCACAGGAGATGCAGAAATTATTTGGGTCCCTTTTCTTGGATGCTCAAGCTGCTGCACAGCAGATTATACAATCTGGCCTGGATACCTTGGATTCCATTGCCAGAGCCATGGGAACATCGGTGGCTACAAGGAGGCATGCCTGGTTAAGGTCCCCTGGTTTCTCATCAGACGTACAATCCACCTTAATGGACCTTCCGTTTGACGGGGAAAAGCTGTTTGGGGACAAGGCAGACTCTGCCCTTGAACGGTTTAAGGACTGTCTGGCTACAGCTAAGTCCCTGGGATTACAGGCCTCTACTACAACGCCTTATAGACCTTTTCGTAGGTTTCGAGGGTTCATTCGAGGATCTGCCTTTCGAAGGTCACAGTCTTACGCCCAGCAACCTGCCAATCCGCCCTATCGTGCCTTTAGAGGGTGGGGTAGGGGTAGGGCTAGAGGTCCAGCCCAGCAGCTCTCTTCTTATTCCTCCTCCTTTGGTGGACAACAGCCGAAGCAACCCTAGTTTTCCCCACTTTATCAGCCATACTTCTCCTGTAGGGGGAAGATTGAGTCTTTTTCTGCAGAAATGGAGGTCAATTATAACACTCGTGGGTGCTAGGAATTGTGGAAAAGGGCCATGCCCTCCCCTTTCAGGAGTTCCCTCCTCCCTTGTCCCTCCTTTTGTTCAGAAGACTATCTTCTGTTGTTGCAGCAGGAGGTTTTCACCATGTTGTCAAAGGGCGCTATAGAGTTGGTGCCGTTGCAGGAAATGGGTCAGGGGTGTTATTCAAGATATTTCCTGATTCCCAAAGTGGACGGTCGGTTGCGGCCGATCCTAGACTTGAGGATTTTGAATTTGTTCCTCAAGCAGGAAAAATTCAAAATGCTGACCCTAGCACAGGTGCTATTGGCGTTGAACGAAGGAGACTGGATGGTGTCTGTTGACTTGCAGGACACGTACTTTCATGTTCCTATAATCAAGTCGCACAGGAAGTATCTCCGTTTTGTGGTCGGATCGCAACACTACCAGTTTGCTGTCCTTCCTTTTGGACTTACTTCAGTACCTCAGGTTTTCACGAAGGTGATGTCAGTTGTTGCAGAACATCTCAGAAGGAGGGAGGTAGCAGTTTTTCCCTACCTGGACGATTGGTTGATCAAAGCCAAGTCTCCAGAGCTTGTGTTGTCTCATCTGCGAATGACAATCCAGTTATTGTTCGATCTGGGTCTTTCTGTAAATTTGCCCAAATCTCACCTGGAGCCCTCTCAACGCCTCCTGTTCGTAGGAGCGGTACTGGACGCGACAATGTTTCGGGCCTACCCCCCGCCTCAGCGGGTTCTGGACATTCAGGCGCTGATTCCGTTGTTTCAAATTGGAGCGGCAGTTCCAGTCCTCAAGGTCTTACGCCTGCTAGGTCTGTTTGCTTCTTGCATTCTGTTGGTCACTCATGCTCGCTGGCATATGAGGGCTCTTCAGTGGTGCCTCCGCAGACAGTGGTTCCAGCACAAGGGGGATCTCAGGGATTCAATAAAGATTTCCAAGGATGCTGTAGCGGATCTTCTTTGGTGGGCAGAGGATGGCAACCTTTCCCAAGGAAAACCGTTTTCACTGCCTCCTCCAGTGGCCACAGTGATTTTGGATGCTTCCACTCTAGGGTGGGGAGCTCATCTGGGGACCTGGAGATCAAGGGTCATTGGTCTCCAGCGGAACAGATGTTGCATATCAATCTGTTGGAATTTGGGGCGGTACGTTTGGCGCTCAAGGCCTTCCTCCCTTCCCTTCGCGGTCCGTCAGTTCAAATCCTGACGGACAACACTACCGCGATGTGGTATATAAACAAGCAGGGAGGAGTGAGGTCGTACCTTCTCTGCAGAGACGCCCTGCGACTCTGGTCCTGAGCTCAGGACCATCAGATTTGCTTAATGGCAAATCATTTGGCCGGGGTGCTGAATGTATGTGCGGACGGTCTCAGTCGTCACTTCTCATTAGATCACGAGTGGCGTCTCCATCCGGATCTAGTCCTCCACATCTTCGGGATGTGGGGTACTCCTCAGGTGGATTTATTCGCCACTTGGGAGAACGCGCATTGCCCGTTATTCGGCAGCCTCCAGTATCCGATGCAAGGGGCGTTGGGGGGACGCGTTTCAGATGTCCTTGAGCGGCCAGTTGCTTTACGCGTTTCCTCCCATACCCTTGATTCCTTGGGTTCTGAGGAATGTTTGTCAGGATCGGGCCAAAGTCATCTTGGTGGCTCCGGACTGGCCGAGAAGGGTATAGTATACAGACCTGCTTCAACTCTCTCAGTACCCTCCGCTCCGTCTCCCTCTCAGGGCAGACCTCCTCTCACAATCGCAGGGGCAGGTTTTACACCCCCACCTCCAGAGCCTGCACCTTCATGCCTGGAGATTGAACGGGGCAACCTGAGTTCTTTTTCTCTCCCTCCAGATGTAGTGGATGTTAGTCTCTCGTCCAGGCGACACTCCACTAAATCTATTTATGCCGGTAGGTGGGCAAAATGTGTACTGTGGTGTGGAGAGAACCAAAATGATCCCTTAAAAGCCCACCTTTCAGATGTACTTTTGTTTATTCTTAGTTTGGCGAAGAAAGGCTGTGCGATAGCTACAATTAAGGGTTACTTGGCAGCTCTGTCAGCATTTCTTTGCCTTCCGGACCAGCCATCTTTATTTAAGTCTCCAATTGTAAATCGGTTCCTTAAGGGTTTGGTGAATAGGTTTCCTCCTACTCCCTTTCACATGCCTCAGTGGGATTTAAATCTTGTTTTGACATTCTTAATGGGTTCGCCTTTTGAGCCCATGCATTCATGTCCGTTGAGATATTTAGTCTTGAAGACCGTTTTCTTAATCGCAATCACTTCTGCCAGGAGGATTGGAGAGCTTCAGGCACTTTCCGTTAAGCCTCCTTTTACCATGTTTTTCCCTGATAAAGTGGTTCTAAAAACCAGGGCTGCTTTTCTACCGAAAGTTGTCACCCCTTTTCATATAGGGCAAACTATCACTCTACCTGCCTTTTACCCTCCTCCCCACCCGTCTAAAGAAGAAGAGGCTCCATAGGTTGGACCCTAAGAGGGCCCTGAGTTTTTACCTAGAGACGACTACGGACTTTCGCTTAGATGATCAACTGTTTGTTGGGTATGCTGGACAGCGAAAGGGCAGAGCGGTCCAGAAAAGAACACACTCCAGGTGGGTCATCTTGTGTATTAAGATTTGTTACTCTCTGGCGAAAAAAGTCCCTCCTGAAGGTATCAGGGCCCACTCTACTAGGGCTAAGTCTGCATCCTCGGCTCTAGCGAGAGGAGTTCCGTTAATAGATATATGTAAAGCGGCAACTTGGGCGTCCCTCCATACTTTCGTGAAACATTATTGTTTGGACTCTGAGATGAGGAGGGACGGTCATTTTGCTCGCTCAGTATTGCAAGATTTCTTGGTGTAATCAGGCGGGCACCCACCACTGAGTGCGGTACTGCTTGGGACTCTATTCATAAGGTGAGGAATCCACAGGTAGTTGTATCCATCAGAAGAACAAGTTACTTACCTTCCGTAACGCTTTTTCTGGTGGATACACTAACTACCTGTGGATTCCCCACGGTCCCTCCCGCCTCCCTGTTGCCTGCCTGGTTACACTCTTATCTTGCAGTTTTTTGATTAATATTTCTTCTTATATTTATATATTTGTATATATATATATATCTATATATATATATCTACATATTTTTGTATATTCATGTATTTAAGGTGATAATGTAAATATATGGATTCAATGGACAAGATTTTTGTGTTTTGTATATGTTTATATATATCAATTTTCATGGTCGGTTTACACCTGTTAGCCTTAAGGGCACAAAAAAAATGAGGTGAAACTGACGTCAGTACGAGGACCTCTTATTTGCACGTTGACGTTAGACGGAGTCACGTGGAGCCGTGCCATTATGACGTCCTCGTCGACAGCTAGGAAGAAGACTTTCCGTTGGATGCTGGCGCAAGGATCGAATTCATAAGGTGAGGAATCCACAGGTAGTTAGTGTATCCACCAGAAAAAGCGTTACCGAAGGTAAGTAACTTGTTCTTCTGAAGAAGTGCTTTTAGGAGTGTGTGAACGGTTGTTGGTGTCTGTCTGCATGGTAGACCTATGGCTTCTTGATGAATCAGTGATGTTGACCCAGACATGTATGTAGGTGACCACCTGCTGTCTAAGTTTGGAGTCTAGCTTTATGAAGGGACTCTGGTATGTATGGGTAATGTATTTGTACTTCATTGCAGAGCTAGTTTAATTTTCCCTTCATTTCCAATGCAGTTATGCATACATGCTTGTTTCTGATAGATTGTTAACCGTAGATTCCTCCACTTTTGAATGTTCCTCAGGCGACAGACTGGATCCAGAAACTTTGCAGTAGTACCTCTGCGCGCCAATAGATGATGCCTCGCTTCTCCGCGCGGACGCTGTGCTCCATGTGACATGAGCCAATATAGGCACCACTTCTGTGAGCTGACCTCAGGTCCTTACTTCTATGCCATCGGACACAGATATGCACTACCTCTTTTCTCTATTTTCTGCATGCAGAAGAAATGTCACCTTCCACAACAACAGGTTTTAAGCCATGTAAGAACTTTCTCAAACCAATTCTGTGACAGATCCTCATCGATTTGCCTGTGGGAAAGTCCCTACTCAAAGGCCTGCAGTGAATATTTGTAGATTAACTCGAAAGCCATAGGATACAGCAAGGCAAAACTTTACATCACCAATCACCGGAGACTGTGCAACCGGGCAGGTTAAAGTCTTAAAAATTCTGTCCTGTTCGAGATCAGTAAGCTTTACAAGTTGTTCCAGATCTTCTTGATAAGTCATCGGCTAAGTTGGAGGAAAAAACACAACAAATCTAGGTAGAACTCTTCCCCTTCTCGCTGCTTGCAAACTGCTGAGAAGGCATGGGGGCAGCACTGTTCCTCCCGTTCACGCTCTCAAAGTCACTTGACTTCAGAGCTTCTCCCGCAACTTGTCCCGGCACAACTAGAGTTTCTGGAGCCATCTGCCACTCCAAAACAGATTAAAGAGTTCTGCATTGCTATACTCCAACTCTTTGGATCCTTTCTGACTTTATTTGGTGCACCTGCAGGCCCTAAAGAGCCAATAAGTTCCTCACCTAAAATACGTTTGATTTGTTCGCTCTCGGAGGCATTTGGACCCTCCGAGTTCACGGGGCCGCCTATGGCTCCATTTCTGACACTGGTGCCACAGCCCCCCACTCGTCACCTGCACTTCTATGGCAGTGAACACTCCAGTTGTCCTCTGATGCAAGGTCTGTGCTAGTTCGGCGGCAATGGAGGCGCCCCACTCCCTCTACTGGATGAATGTACACCCTACATTCCCTGTTCGGCACAATGGCTATTATGTGAGAGATGAGACTGGCCAGCCATACCGTCAGGAGAATTGTTATGACAACCTTCATGAGGCTCCCTCTCAGCCCCCAGTCCTTTTACTGAGGAGAGTGCTTCTTACATCATAGTAATAGATAGGGCAGCCAAAGAGCTTGACCTCCACCTCCCCACCTTGGAGGTCAAAACCAATATCCTGACGGACGTTGGCCAACTGGTACAAATATCCACTGAAGCCCTCCTGTCTTTTAACAAGGCGCTTAATGATACCTTGTTGGGGGCAAGGGCCAGATCCTGACCTTGCCACACCCAGTCAGCTGCCAGATTGCACATTGCCATTGCCTTCCTGGTAACGCTGTGTGTTTATCGCAGCACCCCTCCCCCAAAAACTTGGTGGTGCAAGAGTCTACTAGCAGGACTAACCAAACGCCTTCACAACTACCGCCTCCTAGCTCCCATCTGATAAGGAGTCAACATGGATTGAGAAGTTTGCAAAGTGATTCTTCTTGTCCACTAGTTTGGCGTATCAATCTGTTTATGCCTGCTGCCTCCTGGAGCCCTATTTCCAAACCTTTTGGGATTTGGTGGCTCTAGACCTCCCAGGTGTCCCGAAGATCTCACTTATTCTCATCCATGCTATACATGAAAGCCATAGCCTGCCAAGTTCACAATTCAGTGTGCCTTGAACACCATTGATTTCATCGGAAGGTTCATTGGCACCAGTGTCTCCGTTTGCTGCCATGCTTGACTGTGGTCAACCAGCTTTTCAGGTGATGTCCAGCCATCTCTCGTGGACACGCCTTTTGACAGGACTCGTCTGATAGGGAAGAAGGTAGATGCTGCTCTGGAGCAGTTCAAAGAGTAGGGCACCTACACGGTCTCTAGGCCTATCTGCATCTCCTTGCTAACTGCATCAACCCCATTGTTCCTTTCACAGCTTCAGCTGAGGTGTCCCATACTACCAGCCAAGCCAACCTCATCAAGGTGCCCAGCAGTTGCCCAGTTGAGGCTGTGATGCCTACTGCCCTGCAGTAAAAGTCAACCTGTTGCCCGTCTTATACCCACTCTGGAACTCCACCTGCCAAAACCTTTTAGTGTGCCCTTAACTGTGCACAACCACTCAGGAGGCAGGATGTAAATTCTTGCTGGTTTGGCAGGCCGTAACAGACTGGTTGGTCCTGCAAATTGTTCAGAAAGGATATGCCCAACCCTTCTTTTTCACGATGCCGACCCTTCCACCAAACCACTGACTGAGGACCATCTATTTATTTTGCAGCAGAAAGTGCTATCCTTAGGCCAAAGAGGATATCAAGAGGGTGCCCGGGCCAGATGTATGGCGTGGTTGTTTAACTCTCTAGTTCCTGGTGCCCAAGAAGGACTGAGGCATTTGTCCTATTTTAGACCTGCACCCTCTCAACAGAAAAAACATTTATAATGCTCAAACTGCCCTGGGTCTGGAGGCTGGATGTGGTGCTGTTAGACTTGCAGGACGCCTATTTCCATATAGCCATCCTATAAGCCCTTTGGTGCTACTTGTGGTTTGTATTTGGACAGGGGCATTTTCAATTTGCTTTGCTTCCATTTGGTCTCACCAATGCCCCTCGGGTGTTCATTGAAGTTATGTTGGTGATAGCACACCTTTGAAGGTCAGGGGTTCCCGTCTTCCCTTACTTCGTTGACTGGCTATTAAAGACAGGCTCGCCCAGGCAGCGGTCAACTACCTCTAGAGGACCACAGCCCTCCTGTCATCTTTGGTGATTATTATCAGCATGCTGAAGTCACACCTGACTCCTCAGATGCTCCTCATCATTTGAGCTATTTTGTACACGTTTCACTTTCGTACAGGAGAGTCTAAGACTTTCAGGCTGTGATCCTGATCTTTCAGCCTCAGACCTAGATTTCAGTGAGATTGACTTTGAGGCTGCTGGGACTCATGGCCTCCTGCATCTTGCTAGTCAAGAACATCCCCTGGCATATGTAGGCTCTGTGGTGGTGTTTGAATTCTCAGTGGGCCCAACATCAGGGAGACCTCTCCAACCACGTTCAGATTTCAGAGGAGACTTCAAAAGATCTGCAGTGGTGGTTGCTGCTCTGAAATTAGGGCAGCGGCAGACTGGTCTCCCCTCTCCACCCGAAGCTGACCATGGTGACTGATGCATCACTTCTGGTTCGGGTGGCCATCAGGGACAGGTGGAAATCTGAGTTCTCTGGCCCTTCTGGATCTGAGGGTCTTCTGCTTGGTGTTAAAAGCCTTCCTTCCATCCATCAAGGAGAGGAAGGTACAGGTGCTTAGTTAAATCACAGCCATGTGGTACTGCAACAAACCAGGTGGGATCATAGGCCCTTTGTCTCTGGAAATGGCTGGACTGCTGAGGAATTTTCCTGGTGGTGTACCTCTTTGCAGGGTCGTTGAATACGAGAGCGGACAAGCTCTGCTATCGGTGCCTAATAGATCACAAGTGGCAGGTGCCGTAAAATGGGAGAAGCTTGGCTCAGTTT
Source organism: Pleurodeles waltl (assembly GCF_031143425.1). NCBI lineage: Eukaryota > Metazoa > Chordata > Amphibia > Caudata > Salamandridae > Pleurodeles > Pleurodeles waltl. The sequence continues at coordinate 294,887,679 of NC_090443.1, read as the reverse complement.
GTTCACCACCGCTCAGAATGGTCAGTGTCTGCACTTCTGCACGTTGGAGTTTTCAAGGCATCTCTTAGAGATATGTTTTGCCTCGAGTGGAACTAGACTGCATTTTGCATTTCCTCCTATTCTACTCCTGCCACGCGCTCAAAAGAGGATCAGGACTGACCAGGCCCAAGTCATCTTAGTGGTCCTGGATTGGGCATAGAGAGTATGCTACCCAGAGCTCTTCAGCTTGTGCATCTATCTTCCGACCAGGCTACCCTTCCAGGAGTATCTGCTGTTGCAAAAGCACGACAAGTTCTGCACCCCGGCCTTCTCAGTCTCCACCATCGTGCTTGGAGATAGCGCTCTGCATTAAGATCTGCAAAACATTAACTTACAAATAGCCTTCAGCAGGCTCACTATACCATGGCCAGAGCTGCTACCACTGCATTGGCATGCAGAATCCCTGTCGTGGACATGTGCCAGGCACTTTTGTGGGGGTCAATATATACGTTCATGAAGCATTATTGTCTGGACAGTCAGGTTCGCTGACAAGGGCATTTTGCGTACTTGGTTCTGAAGGACTTTGTGGTTACAGTCAATTCACAGACCCACCTCCAAGTAGCTTCTGCTTTATCTATAAGGTCAGGAATCTGCAGCTCAAAGTCTTGAAGAGAAAAAAGTTACTTTCCTTTGGTAGCGCTCTTTCTAGTGAGACTAGTTGCAGATTTCTCATTGACCTTTCCATCATCCCCGTTCTTTGATTGGACTCAATTGATTAATAAGATACCAGGTCTAGGAATCTGCTCCTTGGTCAAAACCAATTTGCAGTTGGGACTCTAAGTCTGGGGGCATAGGCATTCTCGAAAGCAGCTAATGTTAGTGCACAGGCTTGGGGCCTAGATATGCTTTGTACATCATTTCCAGATTGGAACGGCGTCAGTGCAGAGCCGTAAGGCGCCACCTACTGACGAGCAAATGTACTGGTGAAAAGTTTCCGGATCCATTCTGATGCCTGTGCAATACTGAAAAGGTTAGGAGTCTCTAGCAGTACGAGCATCACCGTAGGTAAGTAACTTCGATTGCATGTGTAACTGCAGATACACATGCTGTGCATACTTCTGCCATTTAGTGTTGGGCTCAGAGTGTTACAAGTTGTTTTTCTTCGAAGAAGTGTTATAGAGTCACAGGATCGAGTGACTCCTCCTCTTCGGCTCCATTGCGGCTGGGCATCGACTCCATGTTAAATTGTTTTCTTTCCGCCATCCGGTTCAGACGTGTTTCCTTTCGCTCCAATAGTTCAATACGGAAAACTTTCAAAACGCTTCATTTCTCGTCGGTATTGTTTCGATCGCATTACTCCTTCGATAGACACTTTGGTACCGTCGAACAGACATCTCAACTCTCCCTTCGGGGCGTGTGCGCCCAACTCTGGTCTGGTCAGGCCAACCGCGTGGAAGCCTCATGGATCAGACTCCATTCCGATTCTGTCCTCTGTGCCACACTAAATTCCCTTACACAGACCAGCACCTCGTCTGTAATCTCTGCCTTCCCCCGACCATCGTGAAGAAAATTGCGAGGCCTGCAGATCCTTGCGGTCAAAAAAGCCACTTCAGGATAGAAGAGCTTGGAGGCTCGAGATGGTGTCAAAAAGCTCCGAACATCTCGACATCTAAGAGGAAGAGATTATGCAGACCGCAGTCTCCGTTCGAGTACCTGATTCCGACCAAGACTCCGAGGAGGACAGACTGGTCACGGCAGGACAGCACGTGAGTGCGCCTGCTCCTGTACCATCTAAGCCAAAACATAAGTGTAGGAAGTTGGCTCTGTATGCACTATTTCAAAGTAAGGAATAGTATGCACAGAGTCCAAGGGTTCCCCTTAGAGGTAAGATAGTGGCAAAAAGAGATAATACTAATGCTCTATTTTGTGGTAGTGTGGTCGAGCAGTAGGCTTATCAAAGGAGTAGTGTTAAGCATTTGTTGTACATACACACAGGCAATAAATGAGGAACACACACTCAAAGACAATTCCAGGCCAATAGGTTTTTGTATAGAAAAATATATTTTCTTAGTTTATTTTAAGAACCACAGGTTCAAATTCTACATGTAATACTTTGTATGAAAGGTATTGCAGGTAAGTACTTTAGGAACTTTGAATAATCACAATAGCATATATACTTTTCAAATAAAACACATATAGCTATTTTAAAACTAGACAGTGCAATTTTCACAGTTCCTAGGGGAGGTAAGTAATTGTTAGTTCTTGCAGGTAAGTAAACCACCTACGGGGTTCAAGTGTGAGTCCAAGGTAGCCCACCGTTGGGGGTTCAGAGCAACCCCAAAGTTACCACACCAGCAGCTCAGGGTCGGTCAGGTGCAGAGTTCAAAGTGGTGCCCAAAACACATAGGCTTCAATGGAGAAGGGGGTGCCCCGGTTCCAGTCTGCCAGCAGGTAAGTACCCGCGTCTTCGGAGGGCAGACCAGGGGGGTTTTGTAGGGCACCGGGTGGGACTCAAGCAGGCACAGAAAGTACACCCTCAGCAGCACGGGGCGGCTGGGTGCAGTGTGCAAACACACGTCGGGTTTTCAATTGGAATCAATGGGAGACCAAGGGGTCTCTTCAGCGATGCAGGCAGGGGGGGGGGCTCCTCGGGGTAACCACCACCTGGGCAAGGGAGAGGGCCTCCTGGGGGTCACCCCTGCACTGGAGTTCCGATCTTTTAGGTCCTGGGGGCTGCGGGTGCAGGGTCTTTTCCAGGCGTCGGGATCTGGGAGTCAGGCAGTCGCGGTCAGGGGGAGCCTTGGGATTCCCTCTGCAGGCGTCGCTGTGGGGGCTCAGGGGGGCAACTCTGGCTACTCACGGTCTCGTAGTTGCCGGGGAGTCCTCCCTGAAGTGTTTGTTCTCCACAAGTCGAGCCGGGGGCGTCTGGTGCAGAGTTGCAAGTCTCACGCTTCTGGCGGGAAACGCAGTTGTCTTGAAGTTGCTTCTTTGGAAACAAAGTTGCAGTCTTTGGTGAACAGGGCCGCTGTTCTCAGGAGTTTCTTGGTCCTTCTAGAGCAGGGCAGTCCTCTGAGGATTCAGAGGTCGCTGGTCCGGGGAAAGCGTCGCTGGAGCAGTTTCTTCAGAAGGTGGGGGAGACAGGCCGGTAGAGCTGGGGCCAAAGCAGTTGGTGTCTCCGTCTTCTCTGCATCGTTTTTCAGCTCAGCAGTCCTTCTTCTTCTTAGGTTGCAGGAATCTGAGTTCCTAGGCTCAGGGGAGCCCCTAAATACAGAATTTAGGGGTGTATTTAGGTCAGGGAGGGCAGTAGCCAATGGCTACTAGCCCTGAGGGTGGGTACACCCTCTTTGTGCCTCCTCCCAAGGGGAGGGGGGTCACATTCCTATCCCTATTGGGGGAATCCTCCATCTGCAAGATGGAGGATTTCTAAAAGTTAGTCACCTCAGCTCAGGACACCTTAGGGGCTGTCCTGACTGGCCAGTGACTCCTCCTTGTTTTTCTCATTATTTCCTCCGGCCTTGCTGCCAAAAGTGGGGCCGTGGCCGGAGGGGGCGGGCAACTCCACTAGCTGGAATGCCCTGTGGTGCAGTAACAAAGGGGGTGAGCCTTTGAGTCTCACCGCCAGGTGTTACAGCTCCTGCAAGGGGGAGGTGATAAGCATCTCCACCCAGTGCAGGCTTTGTTACTAGCCACAGAGTGACAAAGGCACTCTCCCCATGTGGCCAGCAACATGTCTCGAGTGTGGCAGGCTGCAAAAACCAGTCAGCCTACACGGGTAGTTGGTTAAGGTTTCAGGGGGCACCTCTAAGGTGCCCTCTGGGGTGTATGTTACAATAAAATGTACACTGGCATCAGTGTGCATTTATTGTGCTGAGAAGTTTGATACCAAACTTCCCAGTTTTCAGTGTAGCCATTATGGTGCTGTGGAGTTCGTGTTTGACAGACTCCCAGACCATATACTCTTATGGCTACCCTGCACTTACAATGTCTAAGGTTTTGCTTAGACACTGTAGGGGCACAGTGCTCATGCACTGGTGCCCTCACCTATGGTATAGTGCACCCTGCCTTAGGGCTGTAAGGCCTGCTAGAGGGGTGACTTATCTATATTGCATAGGCAGTGTGAGGTTGGCATGGCACCCTGAGGGGAGTGCCATGTCGACTTACTCGTTTTGTCCTCACCAGCACATACAAGCTGGCAAGCAGTGTGTCTGTGCTGAGTGAGGGGTCCCCAGGGTGGCATAAGATATGCTGCAGCCCTTAGAGACCTTCCCTGGCATCGGGGCCCTTGGTACCAGGGGTACCAGTTACAAGGGACTTACCTGGATGCCAGGGTGTGCCAATTGTGAAAACAAAAGTACATGTTAGGGAAAGAACACTGGTGCTGGGGTCTGATTAGCAGGCCTCAGCACACTTTCAAATCAAAACTTAGAATCAGCAAAGGCAAAAAGTCAGGGGGTAAGCATGCCAAGGAGGCATTTCCTTACACAGGCCTTAAGGACGCCACTGCCGGAAGGCCAGGGCTCGCCCCAAGGACGGCGCTCGGTGACCAACCCACCAGTTCGGCACCGAAATTAGCCTTTCAGGAGGAATTGGACACTACACAGCCGCCAGCTAAAGTGCCAAAAACAAAGGAGAGACCTCCACCTCCATAATGTTCTCCTTCTCAGTCACCTCCTCACTCTGCACATTTACGTATCTCTCCTCCTGTCAACCCTACACCTATGCAGACACCATCACACTCATTTGATTCCCAGCAGGACGATGTGGATCCATGGGATCTTTATGATCCAGACTCCATTCCAGATAATAACCCAGATTGCTATCCCTCTAAGCCTTCACCACCAGAGGATAGTCCAGGTTACAATCAAGTGATAGGTAGGGCGGCAGCATATCATAATGTCACCATGCACACTGAACCATTAAAGGATGATTTATTGTTTAATACACTCTCCTCCACGCATGCAACATATCAGTCGCTCCCTATGCTCACCAGCATGCTAAAACATGCTGACCAAATATTTAGTGAGCCTGTAAAAGCAAGAATAATTACTCCTAGAGTAGAAAAAAATATAAGCCACCTCCTTCAGTTCCTGTCTATATTACTCAGCAACTACCTCCAGACTCGGTAGTGGTAAGCCCTGCCAGGAAGAGGGCAAACTCGCAGTCGTCAGGTGATGCACCCCCACCAGACAAAGAGAGCAGGAAGTTAGATGCTGCAGGAAAGAGGGTGGCATCTCAGGCAGCCAATTCACAGGCGTTGGTGGCTAGATATGACGGGGCCCATTGGAACGAGATGATATAATCCAGCATGTACACAAAGAACAGCAAAAGAGGGCTCAGCAGATAGTGGAGGAAGGGCAAGCCATCACTAACAATCAGATTAGGTCTGCCCTAGACTCAGCAGATACAGCGGCCAGAAGCATCAACACTGCAGTAACCATAAGGAGGCATGCATGGCTTAGGTCCTCAGGTTCAAACCTGAAATCCAGTAGGCAGTGTTGAATATGCCTTTCAACAAGAAACAGCTTTTTGGCCCAGAGGTCGACACTGCTTTAGAAAAAATGTGTAAGGATTCAGACACCGCAAAAGCCATGGGTGCACAACACACCATACAATACAGGGGATCCTTTTGCATACCCCAATTTAGAGGTGGATTTAGGGCTCAAACTGCGGAGGCATCCACATCACAGCCAAAGCTGGCCTACCAACCTCAATACCAACGAGGTGGTTTTAAAAGCACATAGAGAGGCCAGTACCCCAGAGGCAGGGGAAAATATCAAACATCTAAACAAGCCTCACAACAAAGTAAACAGTGACTTGTGCCAACCCACACCTCCCTGTGGGAGGAAGACTACAAAAGTTCCACAACAATTGTCTAAACATTACCAGAGACAACTGGGTATTATCAATTATCTGCAATGGCTAATGCCTAGGATTGATACAAACTACACCAAACATTCCACCAAACCCACACAAACTATCCACAGACCATATTTCTCTGTTACAGCTAGAAGTCAAATCTCTATTACTCAAACAAGCAATAGAAACAGTGCCACAAAATCAAGTAGGGACACAAGTTTATTCACTGTATTTCCTCATTCCCAAAAAGGATGGCACCCTAAGGCCAATATTAGATCTCAGGACCCTAAATCTTTACATCCTGTTAGAGCACTTTCACATGGTAACTCTACAGGATGTTATCCCACTACTTCAAAAATACTATTTCATGCAAAATAGGACCTCAAAGATGTGTATTTTCATATACCCATCCATCCTGCGCACAGAAAATATCTCAGGTTTGTCATTCAAGGAAAGCACTATCAGTTCAAGGTGTTACCCTTTGGAATAACAACAGCTCCAATGGTATTCACAAAGTGCCTAGCGGTAGTCGCAGCCTACCTAAGACGACAACAGATGCATGTCTTTCCATATCTAGACAATTGGCTGATAAAATAAAACAGTCGTACGCAGTGTCAAAACCATGCGCATTATGTAATACAAAACACGCTAGGGTTCTCAATAAATTACCAAGTCACAATTACAGCCCGCGCAAATACAACAGTACTTAGGGGCAATACTAAATACTCAAAAAGTGCTTGCAAGTCCAAATACGCAGAGAATACAAGCATTCCAGAATATAATAGCACAAATACAGACAGGTCAACAGTACACTGTCAAATTTGTCATGAAAATATTAGGGATGATTGCATCATGTTTTGCAATTGTTCCACATGCAAGACTAAATATGTGGCCCTTGCAACAGTGCCTTGCACAACAATGGTCACAAGCACAGGGTCAACTTCAAGATCTAGTGTTGATAGACCGCCAAACATACATGTCCCTTCAGTGGTGGAATACCACAAATCTAAACAAAGGGTGGCCATTTCAAGACCCTGTGCCTCAGACCATAGATACAACATAGTGATTGGCTGGGGAGCTCACCTCAACAATCACAACATCCAAGGACAATGGGATGTCCAACACAAACAGCTACACATAAATCACTTAGAGTTGTTAGTTGTTTTCCTAGCACTCAAAGCTTTTCAGCCTCTCCTCATTCACAAGACTGTCCTGACCAAAACGGATAACATTATCAGCTTATATTACCCAAACAAACAGGGAGGGACACATTCGTCCCAACTCTCCCTCCTAATTAAAAAAAAAATTGGAAATTGCCAATACACAGCCAAATCCACCTGGTAGCACAATACATTCCAGGGATACACAACCAATTAGCAGATGTTCTCAGCAGAAGTCAGCAACAGACACACAAGTGGGAGATTCACCCTCAGGTACTTCAAAAATACTTTCACCAGTGGGGAACACCAGACACAGATCTGTTCGCCACAAGCGAAAACACAAAATGCCAAAACTTTGCATCCAGAAACCCACATCCCCTATCCAAGGTCAATGCTCTATGGATCAATTGGTCAGGGATATTTGCTTACGCTTTCCCCCCTCTCTCTCTCTCTCACTCATTCCATTTCTAGTCAACAAATTGCGTCAAAACACGCTCAATCTGCTACTCATAGCGCCAACGTGGGCACATCAGCCATGGTACACAACACTATTAGACCTGTCAGTAGTACCACTGTAGCATGTTCCACTGCAGATTCACATGCACCCTCCCACCTCCCCGGAAGCCTGTAATTGTTTAAGTTAAACAATACTTGTACATATGTGGGTGTGTGTGTGTATGTATATATATATATATCATGGACATCCCTTTTCTTTATACTCTATCACTCCTACCTTACCCTCTGAGGGAAAACAATCTAACATGGAGTCGATGCCCATGCGCAATGGAGGAGTCCCTCGATCCCGTGACTCAAAAACACTTCTTCGTAGAAAAACAACTTGTAACACTCCGAGCCCAACACTAGATGGCAGAAGTATTCACAGCATGTGAATCTGCAGCGGAACATGCCACGAACAGATGTACACTGGGTAAGTGACATTTTCCTTTTGTATATTTGCATAGTCATTACCTCATCTATCCCCTTACGGGACTTTAAACAGTTAAATTGTTTTAATATCTATATAGTGCAACTATCGACATACTTGGCCTACCAATTCTCAAAAACCTAGCTGAAGAAGCCCCTGAGTCTCATTCTGGTAGTACTTCTAACTGTATATTGCTCACCTTTAAAATATTTCTCAAGCGCCAGTCTGAATCTGGATGTTTTTCATATAAGTGCTCCTGTGCACAGCTAGGTGGCACCATGCAGCTACATGCTAGCTTGGGTCTGCCCTCAAAGTGACGGCGCTGAGTTCGATGCAGGTGCAACTCAGTGAGACGCTAGTTCCTTTCTTTCAGTACCTTTGAAAGCGGATCCGTGTGTTGCTCCCACTTTTGTTGGTCTTTCACAGTTTTAAAACTAAATCCAGTATAAAAGAGCATTAAGTCAGCTCCAAAAACGACAGGCTTCAAACCATGTTGTTATAGCTGGAAACAGATGTCTGTTACTTCTCCTCACGATATGCCTTTGATGTTTGGATTGGGGGCATGAAATACTTGTGATGTGTATGCCCCCATGTACCCAGAGACTACATGGGACCATGAAACTGTACATTACAGAACAAAGGAAGACGTCAGGGGCATAGTGTAAGTCCTACTCTTACTCCAAGTTGAGGGCCAAACCCACTCCTGAGACCTCTACTGTAAGAAGTCTTTTTGTGGTCAAAGTCGTCTTTGTGGTGGAAGTTCTCTGCCAGACTCTAAAGAGAAGGTTCCAATTTCGAGCTTATGATCTCCAGTTGAAGAGCTGGCTCTGCAACTGATCCTGATGTGGCCGGAGTTCTCCAGCCCATCGGCAACACCACAGCCGGTAGTGGCCTTTAAGTAGGCCATGCTGCATATCATTGTCACATTCTAATTTTCCTCTGATGTGCATTTGGGCCCAAGGATCTGCAGGGGCCCTCAGTCAGATTACAGCAGGCGGATCCATCCTTGGCACGATCTAAACCCTTTGTACTAAAATGCCTTTCCTATAGAAACTCTGAGTTGACCTTAACTCCACCAGTGTTTTACCTACTCGTAATGTTTTTTTCATTAAAGATGTAAAGAACCAATATATTCCTTAAAGAAAAAGCTGTGCAACTGCAGGCATATGGAAAATGACTTAATCTTGTTTAAAACCAGGTCAGTTATTTGGGCTTTGCTAAGGTTTTCTCAAGGATAGTCTGTTAATAGAGTTCTCCATAGGAGGTGGGGGAGATTTGGTGTGGGGGAGGTGGTTCCAACCAAGATGGCTGACGGCACGCTTTAACCATAGGTTCTGCTAGCCCCTGTAACATCTTTTAGAATCGTGCGCTGCTGATTTGTACCTCCTAGACGCAGCCTTGCTATTGGCCCTTTGCTGGGCACTAGATGGAGGGGGAAAGAAAAACAGAAAAGGACCCTCAGAGAGCCGCTGCTCTCCATGGAACAGCAAACAGCCTAGACGAGTGCATATCCCCAAAGATTGTGGCCTACTCTGGGTGCTCAGAGCCCCATGGAATGCCCTTAGACAGTGAGAGGACATCCTGCTGGTGTCGGCCTGGAGGACCATGGACCACACTGGAGTAAGGCAAGAGAAGCGAAGACGGGCGGCGCCCAGTTGGCCCAGGCGAATGTGCCGCAAAACAGTCATGCGGAGGGTTGAGGGCCAGAACTCCTCCCTTGGTGGTTTGAAAGTAGAACATTCAACAGAAGAAGTAATCATTGGCATTCTGCGCCGCTTAGGTAATGGATTGCTACGGTGTCTCTAGTGCGTTAGGGTTGGCACAGATTTGGCAGGAGCTGAAGGAGCTCAGCCGCATGGGCCCTAGTTTATTCCTGCACACTGTAAACTACAGGTCTACAGGATTTTGCAAACTAATTTATGCAAGGTTACTATGTGATCTTTGGAAACTGAGGAGAAACTTGAGCACCTGACAAAAGTGAAATCTACAAACCACTGGCTGTCACGGCGAAACAGCTAGACGATTACCTGGAAGACACTGGAGGCTGATAAAGGAGGTGTAAAATTCGCTTTGTGGGATTTCCAGAATGAGGAGGGGGGTTACCCCGAATCCTTTCTTGAAGAGTGTCTCAGTGATGTCATGGGTACAGGACTCCATTCTTCATGTTTACAAGGTCCCACCGTGCGCTGACCCTTTGCCCCTGCCTAGAGCACCACATAGAACCCTGATTGCCAACATAGGACTGTATTCTTCTGTGGGCCCATAAACATGGGGATTCCTGTTTTGAGGCCCAGCACCACTCCTTATTGACTGTGGAGCAGAAACTGTGCATCCTAAACATTAATTATTTGCTCCTTTTTCCAGCCAAATGGGTAGTGGCACAATTGGGCTGGACCCACTTTTCCACATGTCCTGATGATATGTGGAATTGGATTGAGAACTAATACTTGTCTGACACACCACAAACTTCCAGTGACGTCATCGGCTAGAAATGGAGTAAACCTAACAGACGGAATGGATTTACAGAGAGACTTAGATGGGGCGTGACAGTGGACACTTAGCACTTGTAACTAAGTGCATCAGGATGGAACATTGGGGCTTTCTGGAGGCAGTCCTCTGGGGGCCACTTCAGGGCCCGTTTCAGTTGACACCATTTGACTGGTACATGATGTTGGTTTCGGTTGCAGCTTATTGGTTAATTGTAGGTTTGTGGGTAGTGTGTATGGGAGCATCATTAGTCATATATAATTTTTATTGTCGAGCTCATTAAACGTTGTTACTCTAATCACCTCAATTTTCAGGCTGCCTGCTTCTACTCCACTAGTTGGCATGATTACTCATGGGCATAAGTGAAGCTAAATGTGGTTGGAGTGAGTACCATCAGGCTAGTCTATTCAGGGGTGAAGTTGACTGCTTCTCCTTCTTTCTTTTTTCTCTTTTCATCCCGGGTTCACCAAGAGGTAAGAACCCCAGGGGGATCTGCTCTCAGTGACTAGGGCTGAATCACAGGCACTAGGATCGTGGAGGACTAGTGTTCCCCACAAATTACTGCATTCAACATTAGTTTTTGGATTCCACATGGTTGGACGTTTGAAATGCTACACTGAGCTGGGACGTAAGAGGCAGTACTCAGTAGCAAGAAACATGGAGAAACATCACACACAGAAGTGTGCTCATCTTGAGGGGGAGGGAGGAGTTCTGTTCTTTTTGTAGGAAGCTGACTCTCTATATGGTGCACTAAAAAAAAGTACACATGCAGAGAATTCAGTGGATCCCCAATTGGTACACAGAGGCAAAAGTAGATTATATTAACACTTCCTTTTGTGGTACTGTGTGCAAGCAGTTAGGCTTATCAGAGGGCTGTGCTGAGCTTTTGTTGTACTCACAGGGGTAGTATATCAGAGAGACATTCAAAGAATAGATCTGAGACAAATTTAGAAAGATAACACTTGTCTTTATGTTTTGAAACCAAGAGCTTCATTAAAGAGTACTGTTTTCGTTATAAGTTTTTACAGGTAACTAAAACTTTCAAACCTCTGCGTGTTTAAGCACAATGCAGTCCTATGGAAGGAAAAGTCAGTGATGCATAAAGGTGAGTACATTTGGTTTCAGGGGTTCACCTTCAGGTTTTGGAGTTGCAGGGGCCCAAGGTCCAAAGTACTACCAGCAGTTCGTCAGGAGGCCCCCTGGTTTCGCCAGTAGCAGAGTGCTGGTGAAGTTGTAGATGGGTGTGATGAAGTGGGGCCCCCTGAAAACAGGATGCATAGGGGAACAATCTGAGTGCTCCCAAACGGGGACATAGGCTGCAAGGGGTCTTGGAGCAAGGGGGCACAGCCGGTTCTTCAGAATCCGGGCCAGGCGGCTTGGATTCAGAATGGTTAGGGCAGCTAGGCCTGATGCACAAAGATTCTCCATGCAGTTTGGGGCAGCCATCTGGTAGGGGCAAAACCAGGAAGCTGGGCTACACAGGAAGTGGGTCTTATTGATGCTGGCGTCCCTCAATGGCTACTTTGTCCTGGCGCAGTGGGAATCCCAACTGGACCCACCTTTGCTTGGTGCAGGGTGTTATGTTCCCTGGGGTTGGTGCTTCACTGCTGCGGTTGGTCCTGGTGTCTTCACACTGGATGGAGAGACAGGCCTAATGCTCCAGAGAACAACTACCTCCTCCTGGGCGTCTGCGGTGTCGTTCACCGTTGGGGAGCTGCAAGGTGGTGGACCGGATTCTGCGTGTCTGTGCCTCCGGACTGCAGGGAAGTAGCTCCTTACTCTAAGGGAGACTGGTGGTGATTTTTGAGGTGCTGGCATGCTGGGCTTTAGTAGTTCTCCTGCTTGCAGGGCAAGTAAGTGTCGCAATTGAGAGTTGAGGCAGGAAGGGTTTTGCACCAAAATGCCCCCATCTCTTCTGTTGTTCTCGCCAGCCAGTGACTCTTCATTCTTCTTCTCTTTATCCGTCGAATCAGAGTTGTTGACTTGAGGGGTACCACCTAAATATGCAATTTAGGGGTGTTAAAGGGAATGACCGTAGCAGCCAGTGGGTGACTACACCCTCTATGTGACCTACTCTGCTGGGAAGTGGACATAACCCTTATCATAGAATACGAATTCCATCCAAAGCAAGATGGAGGAATTTGAAGTGTTGTCTGTATCAGCTGGTCCATCTTGGGGGTGAGACTGGCAGGATGTGGGCAAACCTCCTAATCTTACTAATTGGGCTTACAGGTCAACTTAATGAAATTTTTTGTCTTTCCATTGATTTAACTGGCAAGAGGGCAAATAGACTTCCCCTCTCAAAATCCCCCAATGTTAGACTTTGGTGATAACTAGACAGTTCTGATATCTAGGGATATAGGTCACTCACAAGGTTAAAAATACGAATACAACGTGGGCAGAGTACTGACGGGTTACAAGTCTGTCACCTTCTGGAATAAGCTGGCAGCTGTCTGTCACAGGCAAGATTCCGATTGAGAAGAGTGTGTTTCTATCCAGTGCTTAAATATTTCACAAAACACAGTACCCAGTTGCTAGCAATAGATTTAAAAAGATAGGCAGCTTGTTAACATCCCTAATATGGGCTGGAAAGCAAAGTAGAGTGGGCTTGAGCATCCTAAAACTCAGTAACAGTGGAATGGCGGCTTGGTCTCCCAGACCTGGAGTTAAACTATCTGGCAACACAACATTGGCATGCAGCCAGGTGGTGTACTCTGGGGTACTAACTGGCAGAAATGACTGCTAGCAGAATATCATGGAGTGTCAGACTTACTGAAGTGCCTGATGGTGGGTCTCCGAAAAGGCAAACATTGCTCTACGTGGTGCTACATGTGGCTTTTATATGGGTGATTCACAGTTACTAAGGTCTTGCACAAACCCCCTTCTTCCAGGCAATTGCCATTATGGTGTTTGCAGTCTTTATTAAATATTGGAAAGTGCATGTCTGTTATTGCCTGGGGAAAGGAAGGATTCAATGTGTTCGGAAACCGTTACACGGGAGAATGCAGCATCACGTTTCTTGAGAGTTTTGTTGTTGGTCAGGTAAGTATTTGCAATTCACCAAGCTCACTAAGATGGGCAGCAAATTTTGGATGTGCTTCCCAGACTTCCTGAGAATTTTACACAGACTGGAGCAACTACTGGGTATGGAATCCTCCCGGCAATTAATGTCTGGTCTATATGTGGCCTTAAAGCAAGACATACTCAAAAGTAGCATTGCCTATGGGGGAGGGGGCTGGTGGAACCTCTCGGTGCCATTGAAGGATGGGGAACAATGTGTACTAGTTAAGTGTGTCTAGTAACTCCTGCTTTAAACTTGGTCATTTTTATGTGATGCACTTATCAAACCTCTAACAAGGTTGTGTAAAATCTACCCAGACAAACCTGACGACTGCCCTAGCTGCAGTGGGGTGGGAAGAGGCATGGGAATTGGGTTAGGGGTAACATTTTTGCACACACTATGCAGCTGCACACAGTGTCATTCTTTTTATGTATTTTATTAAGTTTCAACAGTAAAGGTACATCACATACTGTCCAGTCACTCCCTCCCGCCCCTGGGTTTCAATTAGCCCAGACTCTCAACTACTCTGACCTAGTCCAGCCATTTCATTGTGTTTACAGTACAGTACAGGAAGTAACATCTAATACAGGAAAGTAAAATAACGTTAAATAAGATCAAACCATAAACACACTCTGTTTCATATTTGAGAAACATTGTCCAACAACTAAGCAAGGTGTCTGGCATTAAAATGAAGGTCAAAATTAAACACTGCCTCCTACAGATATTCCCATGCCCCACAAATAGCAAGATGCAATAGTGATTTGTGCTTCTTGGATTGATCTTGGTGAAGAGGAGGGTGGCTATCTGATAGTTATTTCCCACAGGCCCTGCAAATGAATAATAGACAAAATATATGAAGGAATGGACTCTTGCAGAAAAAAAGGTGCATGTGAGGGATCAGGATTGGACGATAAGGTTGAGAAATATTGTTTTGACTGGGCCGGAATGTTACTGCCCTTGCTTTCTGACACAGTAGCTTAGGCGAACTTCGGTGGTGCATAGCCAGTCCATCACAGATGACATCACTAGACACTGACCAAAGTCATACACTCACCAGCCTAAGTCACCAACTAGCAGTGATTGCACTAGATGTTGTTCTTTAAGCCTGTGAGATTCTGGTAACGCAGCTACCAGGCCCCCTTTCCCACTGTGGGATGTTGAGTGGAAGGGATTGTATGGGTGCGCTAGTAGGCCTGTTGCAGGGTAACTACCCTGCCCCCCAAATGTGTTGAGCCTTTTTTTTTTATTATTTGACATAGTTCGCTTTTAGGCCTCCATAAGTTTTTAGCACATTAGCTATCCATGCCAGATTTGTGTCTTTAGTACTTTTCCAGATCCTGGGGGTCCTAAAGCTACCCAGGGTTTGTGGATTCCCCTGGAGTGGACTCAGAAAATAGCTGAAATATAGCTAAATTGAGTTTCTTTTGGGGGTTTTCTTCAGAGGGGTGAGGGGGCGAGGGGAGGGTGGATGTTAATTGATAAAAAAAAAAAAGTGCTGCAGAAGAAAGTGTCTTTTTTTCCAAAAGGCTTTAAGCGCTAAAATCACCATCTTACAAACTTTCAGGAGCAGCCAGAATTGAATAAGAAAACATGTTCGATGGTATGTGTATCTGTAGATGCACATGCTTTGTAGAAGTCTGCCATCTAGTGTTGGGCTCAGTGTTACAGGTTGTTTTTCTTCAAATAATATTTTCGAGTCACGAGATCGAGTGACTCCTCCTCTCGGTGAAACTGCGTATGGGCATCGAGTTCTTTGTTAGATTATTTTCTTTCCGCTGTCTGGTTCGGATAGGTTTCCTCTCGATCCACTGAATCTCGGTTCGGTATATTCTGAACTTTATTCTTCCTTTCTTTTAACGTCCGTATAGTATTCGATTGCATTTTCCATACCTTATAGTCGATCCGATTTATATATTCGAGGTTGATTTCACGCCCCTGGGGCGTCCACACCCTTTTGGGGCCTACTTCGACAAACTTTAGTCGAAGAATGATAGACTGATGGAAGGAACTCCATTTAGTGTTCTTTCCTCTGTGTTACTCCAAGTTTCCCTACATCGACCAACACTTGGTGTGTAATCTGTGTATGTCTCTGGAATACAGAGAAGAGACCTGAGACACATGTAGATCCTTCTGATCAAAGAATACCCTTTGGGACCGACGAGCGTGTCGACTGAAATGGCATCCAAGTCAACGGAAGACACACCCGACATCGTCGGAGGAGAGCACGTGCAGGAAGAAGTAGGACAAAGCACAGCCTTCTTCATTAGAGACTCTGATCGAGACTCAGATGTTGAGAGCCAATCCAACCCACCACCACAGTTCGTGCGTACATCCTTCCTATCGCACCAAACAAAGACTATTAAAAAGACTCCTACATTTGTCATCGGTCTTCCATTGCCCTCCGGTCATGGTCGGAGCCAAAAAAAAACATTCAGGTGATCAACCTTCGGGTTCGGCACTGAAGATACTTAAGACCCAAATGCATTGGCCACCGACCAGACAGACAGCTACATCTGTTTCGGTATCGAACCGAAAATTGGATGTTTCTACTTCAGAGCCGAAAACGTTAATATAATTTTCGAAGCAGACATTTTCGGTTTGAGTCACACATTCGGTGCCCAAACCTGCGGAATCGTAATCTGCTTTCATGAAACATTCTGCAGTTACTGAGGAGTCATCTTCCACAGTACCAATACTTGAAGTGATGGATGCTAAGCAGCGCAAGCTTCAAATACAAAAAGGAACAGGAAGGATCATAGCCTTTCCTCCTGTGTCAATTAAAAGGAGACTCCAATTTCAAGAGACTTTGGACGTTGGGCCTCCACCTAAGAAAATCTTTAAAAAAAGGAGAAGGAAAAGGCTACAGAACAACCTCCGCTTTCACCATTCCATATTCTCCTTTATTTCCTTCTACCACACCACCTCCATCCTCACCTACACATTCCACACAATTCTCTCCACAAACATCAGCATCATCACCTCATAGGGATGACTTAAGTGATGTTTAACAGGATGTAGACCCATGGGATCTCTATGATCCTGATCCAATTTTGTCTAATGACCCAGGTTTATATCCAGTCAAGGCCATCTCCCCTGAAGATACCACTGCTTATAATCAAGTGATAGCTAGAGCAGTTGCGTATCACAATGTAAAATCACAAACAGATCCAGTTTAACACTTTAACAAGTACACACAAAGAGTCCCAATGTCTCCCTCTACTTCCAGGTATGCTTAGACATACCGGTGACACCTAGGGTTGTTTAAAAAAACAAAAAAAAAAACAAAGCTGCACCCTCTGATCCAGCCTTCATCAAAACACAATTACCACCTGACTCCATAGTAAGTGCGGCACGAAAACATGCCAATAGTCAGTCTACAAGAGATGCTCCTCCTCCAGGCAGAGATAGTAAAGAATTAGATGGAAGAGCTATTGCAATATCTGCCACAGGAACATCAAAAGAGAGCACAGGGCATAGTAGCAGAGGGTCAGGCTATTTCAAACAATACAATCAGATGTACTACTGATGCAGCTGATGCAGCAGCAAGGGGGGGGGGGGAATCAACACTAGCGAAGTAATAAAGACATGCGTATTTGAGGTGTTCAGGTTTTAAACCTGAAATACAGAAAGTTCTATTAAACATGCCTTTTGATAAAGAGCATTCATTTGGGCTAGAGGGGGATACCACCATAGAGAAACTTAACAAAGACTCGGAAACAACTAAGGTTATAGGTGCACTATATACCACACCCACCAGATGCACTTTTCGTAAGCCACAATTTAGTGGTGGTTTCCAACCATCAACCACAGAGCTATCCCCCTCGCAACCAAAACAGGGATCACACTTCTACAATAGAGGTTCATTTAAAGGTTCATACGGAGGCTCAAACAATAGAGGAAGAGGTAAAACATCTGCCTGTAGAAGCTCTTCCACCTCAGCAAAACAGTGACTTTTTACAAATCTCCACAGCGCATACATCTTCTATGGGAGGAAGACTGGTAGATTTGTATCCAGAATCGTGCAACATCACCACAGATCAGTGGGTTCTATCAAATATCCAACATGGCTATTGTCTAGAACTCATTTCCACTCCATCAAACATTCCTCCTTGTTTCCATAAACTCTCTCACAACCATCTTTATTAAGAGTATGTGCCGTCCCTTCTTCTCAAGGGGGCTATAGAACCAGTACCTACATCCCAACAAGGGTTTGGAGTATATTCACTTTACTTCCTCATTCCCAAAAAGAATGGCTCCTTAGGACCAATTTTAGATTTCAGGTCTCTCAATCTATACATACTTGAAGACCATTTCCACATTGTCATTCTGAAAGATGTTATCCCTCTTTTTCAGCAAGGGGATTACATGACTACATTGGATCTCAAAGATGCTTATTTCCATATTCCCATACTTCCAGCACGCCGCAAATATCTAAGATTTGTCATTGCAGGAGAGCATTACCATTTCAAGGTACTACCATTTCGAGTTAACAGCCCTAAGAGTATTCACAAAATGCTTGGCAGTAGTAGCAGCATTTCTTGGCAGACAACACATACATGTTTTTCCATATCCAGATGATTGGCTCTTAAAAGCCAGCAACACACTCATGACACAGTAAATCTACCCAGTTCTAGAATAAATTACCTAACTTCGCATCTTCAACCCTCACAAGTACAGCCTTATCTGGGAGCAGTCAAGGAACACTCGGTCAGCATTAGCATATCCAAACCTGATAAGGATTCAAGCTTTTCAAAATCGCATCTCTCAATTACAGGTGAATCATACACAGTGAAGCCAATGACGCAACTGTTGGGAATGATGACTTCTTGTATAGCCATAGTTCCCCCTGGAAAACTACACGTGTCCACTGAAACAGTGCCTTTCCCCACAATGGTCTCAGGTACAGGGTCATCTTCAGGATCTAGTGGTTCAACGGCATGTGTAGCTGTCGATACACATGCTTTGCATAAGCCTGCCATCTAGTCTTGGGCTCAGAGTTTTTCAAGTTGTTTTTCTTCAAAGAAGGTTTTTCAAGACACAAGATTGAGTGACTCCTTCTCTCTGTAATACGGCACATGGACATCTAGTTCTTTGTTAAATTGGTTTCTTTCGGCCATCTGGTTCGGATGGGTTTCCTCTCGGTCCGGTAGATCTCGGTTTGGGCCTTCTGAACTTGTATTATCTTCTTTGATACCATTGATATAGTTTCGATCATGTTTCTATCTACAGGCGATCCGATTTGAAATAGTCTGAGTCCAATTTTTCCACCCTTGAAAGGGGCCTCTCCCTTTAGGGGCCCTCTTCAATGTCGAGCTGATGGAATGGAATGGAATGGACTCCGTTTAGATTCTGTCCTCTGTGTCACGTTAAGTTCCCGTACACCAACCAGCACTTGGTGTGTCATCTCTGCTTCTCTGCCTGACCATCGAGAGGAGTCTTGTGACTCCTGCAGGTCATTTAGATTGAAGACTCCTCTCTGGGATTGAAGAGCTTGTTGAGTGGAAATGGCTCCAAGTCTACAGAGGACACACCAGACATTTTCATTGAGGTACATGTGCAAGAGAAGGAAGACCAGAGTATGGTGCTTTTCATTATAGTCTTGGACTCCAGCTAAGACTCAGATGAGGACAGCCACCCTATACCTCTGGCGCAGTACATGAGTAAGCCTGCCCTATCACTCCACCCAAAGACACTGAGAAGACCAAAGTGCTTTTGGCACCAGCAAAACTGACTTGGCCAGCTGTTTCGGTATTGAGCTGAAAATTAAAGACATCAATTTCGGAACCGAAAAAACATTCTTGTGTTTCGGAGCCGATAATTTCGGTCCAAGCAAAACATTTGCTGCCTAAAACTTTGGAACCTAATGCTCCCAATGGGAAAATTACTACTTCCACACAAGAAGCGTCGGAAATACAGCCAATTCTAGAGGTTATGGATGCGTGACAGCGCAAATTACAAATACAAAAGGGCACAGGAAGGATAATTGCCTCTCCTCCAGTGACTATAAAAACAAAATTATCCTTTCTAGAGACCCTAGATACTAGACCACCACCAAAAAGGTCTCAAAGGACAAACAGGGAGAAAAGATGGTGCAGCAGAAAGAAACCTTTACCATCACATTCTCCTCTTCGTTCCTCCACACCATCATCACCCACATACCAGATGCATGCCTCTCCGCAGATGTCCTCAGGATCACCACACAGAGATGATTTCAGAGACATTCAACAGGACACAGTCCAGTGAGATCTATATGACCCATATCCCATTACATTCAATGAACCAGATTTATACCCTGCTAGACCTTCTCCCCCACAAGACACTACAGCATACAATCTGGTCATAGCGAGAGCAGCTGCATACCATAATTTGCAGATGCACATTGACCCCTACACAGGAGGATTTTCTCTTTAATTCGCTCACATCCACTCATAAGGAGTATCAATGTCTTCCAGTGCTACCTGGGATGCTCAGGCACCCAACAAACATTTTAAAGAACCAGTGAAGGCCAGGATTATCACTCCTAGAGTGAAAAATAAATATGAACCTTCCCCATCAGACCCAGTTTTCGTAAGAGCTCATTTACCACCAGACTCCATAGTGGTTGGGGCAGGAAGAAAAAGGCCTGGTAGCCAGTCAACAGGGAATGCTCCTCCTCCAGATAAGGACAGCACAAAAGCTGTAGGGTTGCCTCACAAGCAGCAAACCACTAGATAATAGCCAACTCTCAAGCTCTTTTGCTAGGTCTGACAGGGCCCACTGGGATGAGGTGCAAGAGTTGCTCCAATACCTTCCACCAGAGCACCAAAGGTGGGGGCAGCAGATAGTTACAGAGGGACACGCAATCTCAAATAATGCCATTATGTGCGCTACTGATGCAGCTGACACTGCAGCTAGGGGCATAAATACGAGCATAGTTATTAGAAGACATGCATAGGTCAAATGCTCAGACTTCAAACCTAAAATTCAACAGGCAGTTTCGAACATCCCTTTCAAAAATGAGCATCTGTTTGGGCCAGAAGTGGACACAACAATAGAAAAGTAAAAAAACAAAAAAAAACATTCTGAAACAGCAAAGGCAATGGGGGCATTATATACTACGCCTGCTAGAGGTACCTTTCACAGGCCACAATTCAGAGGTGGCTTTAAACAAGAAGCCCCAGATTCAGCATCCATTTCCCAAAGGAAACAAACCTTACAATTCTATTCTAGAAGTTCCTTTCGGGGCTCATACAGAGGGTCCAATAATAGAAGAAGAGGCAAGTCACCCACTTCCAGAACTTTCTCCACTGCAACCAAACAGTGACTCACTCACCATCCCCACATACCCTACATCTCCTGTGGGAGGAAGGCTGGTAAATTTGTATCCACAGTGGCAAGACATCACTACAGATCAAATGGTTCTGTCAATTATCCAATATGGTTATTGTCTGGAACTCATTACCACTCCACCAAACATTCTCCCTCATTCACACAGACTTACTCAGGACAATCTTAAATTAGTGAAATAGGAGGTACAGTCACTATGACGCAAAGGAGCCATAGAGCTAGTGCCCATATCACAATAGGGTTCAGGAGTATATTCACTATACTTCCTAATACCAAAAGTAATGGCACATTAAGGCCAGTTCTAGATCACAGGCATCTCAATCTATACATTCTCTCAGAACACTTTCACTTGGTCACTCTACAAAATGGCATACCTTTATTGCAAAAAGGAGATTACATGACAGCATTACATCTCAAGGATGCATATTTCCACGTTCTCATACATCCAGTACATCGCAAGTACCTAAGATTTACCATCGCAGGAAAGCACTATCAATTCAAAGTACTACCTTTCGGAGTAACAGCACCAAGGGTGGTCACCAAATGTTTAGCAGTAGTTGCAGCATTCCTCAGAAGACAACACATACATGTCTTCCCATACCTGGACGACTGGCTAATAAAAGCCAATACAAGGCAAGCATGTCAATAGCACACTCAGTACACAAAGGATCTTCTTCACAAGTTGTGCTTTCACCATCAATTATCTAAAATCTCATCTACAATTATTACAAATACAGCCGTATTTGGGAGCAATTCTCAACACTCACCCGAGATTAGCATATCCAAATCTAGTAAGGATTCAAGCATTTCAAGATCTGATAGCTCAGCTGCATCACAACCACACTTACACAGTGAAATTATTGATGAAACTATTAGGAATGATGGCCTCATGCGTAGTCATAGTTGCAAATGCACAACTACACATGTGACCATTACAGCAGTGCCTCTCTCAACAGTGATCTCAGTCACAAGGTCAACTTCAGGATCTAGTGTTGTTGGAACACCAGACTTAATACTCTCTGCAGTGGTGAAATCACACCAACCTATCAAAAGGGCGGCCTTTTTCAGGACCCTGTGCCTCAGACCTCAATCGCAACAGATGCATCACAGACAGGTTGGGGAGCTCATCTCAACAACCTTACCATACAGGGACAATTTGATTCTGCCTAACAAACCTACCACATAAATTACTTGGATTTACTAGCTGTATTCCTAGCACTCAAAGCTTTTCTGGCACATATTTCACACAAGTTAAGTGTTAATACGCATAGACAATATGACAACAATGTATTCACTGCAAAAACAAGGGGGGATACACTCATCCCAATTATCCAGCTTAGCACAGTCAATTTGGAGATGGGTGATTCAGAACCACATTCAAATAATCACAGAATATCTCCCAGGGAAGAACAATTAGGTAGCGGACCTATTAAGCAGGACACAGCAACAGGCCCATGAATGGGAAATTCACCCCCAGGTAATTCAGAAATACTTTCAAATGTGAGTAACACCAGACATAGATCTATTCGCCAAAAAAGAAAACTCAAAATGCCAAAGCTTTGCATCCAGGTACCCACACCAACAATCCAAGGGCAATGCTCTATGGAAGAACTGGTCAGGGATATTTGCTTTTGCTTTTCCACCTCTCCCACTAATTCCATTACTGGTAAGGAAGATGAGTCAAACCTCAATCACCTTGATTCTCATAGCCCCTGCATGGGCGCGTCACCATTGGTATACAACACTGCTAGATCTGTCTGTGGTACCTCACCACAAGCTACCAAACAGACCAGATCTCTTGACCCAAAACAGAGGTCAAATCAGATACTCCAATCCCAGCACTCAGTTATGTGTTATGGCTCCTGAAGTCATAGAGCTTGGTTACCTTCCACTTCCATCTGAATGCATGGATATTTTAAAGGAGCCACACAAACCCACACCTAGACAATGTTATGCTGCCAAATGGAAACATTTTGTGTCTTGCCAGCCCAAAAACATATTCACTCACTTAAAACTTCAGTACAGGATATTGTTTGCGATTTGTTACACTTACAAAAAGCAAACTTGGCATACTCCTCTATTAGACTTCATTTAGCAGCTTATCTTCAAAACAGTCAACACCTTTCTCTACTTAAAATTCCTGTTATAAAAGCATTTATTAAAGGACTTGAGTAATTCCACCTAGAGTTCCTCCAGCTCCTGCATGGAGCTTAATTTTGCACTCACAAGACTTATGGGCCCACCATTTGAAGCCATGCATTCTTGTTCTGTACAATTCTTGTCATGGGGGGTTGCTTTTCTAGTAGCACCAACTTACTTAAGACGGTAGTGAAATTCAAGCTTTCACTTTGGAAGAACCGTTCTTTCAAATTCATAAAGACAAACTAGTTCTCAGAACAATTTAGAAATTCCTACCAAAGGTAGTTTCACCTTTTCATATCAACCAGTCTGTGGATTTGCCAGTCTTCTTTCCACAGTCAAACTCAGTTGCTGAAAGAGCACTATACACTTTTGATGTTAATAGCTCTCATGTACTATACAGACAGAACAAAATACTTTAGAAAGTCAAAACAGCTTTTTGTTGCGTTTTCACAACCTCACAAGGGCAATCCTATTTCAAAAAATGGATTAGCTAGAAGGATAGTCAAATGTATCCAGACTTGCTACATTAAAGCTAAAAGAGTTACCAGTAGCTCCTAAAGTTCATACCACCAGAAAGAAAGGAGCTTCAATTGCATTCCTACGCAATATACCAAAAGCTGACATATTTAAAGCTGCTACTTGGTCTACACCACACATGTGTTAGCTCGCCAACAAGCAAATGTTGGACAGGCAGTACTTTAGAACATTATCTCAAACTACTCCTACAGGCTGACCGCTTATTTTGGAGGGCACTGCTTTACAGTCTATGCAAAGCATGTGTATTTACAGCTACACATGCCATAAAACGGAAAATAGTACTTACCCAGTAGACATCTTTTCGGGGCATATAGTGCTGTAGATTCACATGCGTCCTCCCTAGGAGCCTGTATCCGTTGTAGTACCTCATATTGTAAATATGTATATACACTGCATCAAGATCTCATTTATTATATCTATGTATGTACACACTTTTACTTCACCCGCCTGCTGGGAAACAGTCTAACAAAGGGCTCCATGCTCATGCGCAATGTTACCGAGAGAAGGAGTAATTCGATCTTGTGACTCAAACCTTCTTCGGAGAAAAACAACTTGTATTAATCCGAGCCCACACTAGATGGCGGACTTATACAAAGCAGGTTAATCTATAGCACTACATGCCACAAACCGATGTCTACTGCGTAAGTAACATTTTCCTTGTTGGACCGCCAGACTCGCCGCTCTCTGCAGTGGTGGAATCCCACCAGCTTTTCAAAAGGGCAGCCCTTTCAGGACCCTGTGCCTCAGGTCACTTTCACAACAGATGCATCACATACAGGTTGAGGGGGCTCACCTCAACAACCTCACCATACAGGGGAAAAGGGCTCACCTCAACAACCTCACCATACAGGGGAAAAGGTATCCCAATCAAAAGACTTATCACATCAATTATTTGGAACTGCTAGCAGTCTTTCTGGGACTCAAAGCGTTCCTTTAACAAATCTCACACAAGGTAGCGTTAATCCAAACAGACAGTTTGACAACAATGTATTATCTGCAAAAACAGGGGGGCGGGGGGGATAGACACACTCATCTTCTGTCTCAGACAATTTGTAAGTGGGTGAGTCACAATCACATTAAACTACTGGCAGAATATCTCTCAAGAAAGGACAATCAGTTTGCGGACCTATTAATCAGGACCCAGCAACAAGTCCACAAATGGGAAATTCACCCACAAGTACTTCACCAATACTTTCAATTGTGGGGAGCACCAGAGATAGATCTCTTTGCCACGCAGAAAACTCAAAATGCCAAAGCTTTGCGTCCAGATACCCACACCCTCAGTCCAAGGGCAATGCTCTATGGATTAATTGGTCAGGATATTTGCTTACGCTTTTCCGCCTCTCCTACTTATACCATTTCTAATACAGAAATTGAAACAAACATTACTCACTAGGATTCTTGTAGCCCCCACGTGGGCACTTCAGCCTTGGTACACAACGCTGTTGAATCTGTCTGTAGTTCCACATCACAAACTTCCAAAGAGACCAGATCTTTTGACTAGAAAGAGAGGTCAAATCAGACATCTGAATCCCAAAGCATTCAATCTTGCGATATGCCTCCTGAAGTCATAGTTTGGCTACTTACGACTTCCTTCTGAATGTATGGACATTCTTAAAGAAACACACAGACCTAAAACTAGACAGTGTTATGCTGCCATTGGAAATGTTTTGTATATTTTTGCAAACCTAAAAATATTGATCCACTTAAACCCTCAGTACAAGAAATTGTCTGTTTTTTGCTACATTTGCGAAAGGCAAATCTAGCATACTTTTTTATTAGACTTCATTTAGCAGCCACATCTGCTTACCTCCAAAACAGACATGTCTTTTTATTTCAAATTCCTGTGATTAAGGCATTAATGGAAGGCCTTAAGAGTTATTCCTCCCAGAGTTCCTCCAACTCCTGTATGGAACCTTAACATAGTACTTACCAGACGTACGGGTCCACCATTTGAACCCATGCACTCCTGTGCATCCTAATTCTTTTCATAGAAGGTTGCTTTTTTAGTAGCTATAACTTCTTTAAGAAGAGTTAGTGAAATATGTGTTCATTTTGCAAAGGCAGTCTTATGCAGAGCATGTGAATCTACAGCACTACATGCCATGAACAGATATCTAGTGGGCAACTAACATTTTCCTTTTTTAGCACAGTTTTGGCATTTTACTGGGAGATATCCCATTTTTACTATTTATTGTGCTTTCACCCTCCTTCCAGTTTGTGGTGGAAATTGTAGGAGGCATGTTGCACTTCCATGCTGGACACACCCCTAGGGTGACGAGCCTGAAGTGGACACAACCTAGGAAATTCCACCATCTTGTGTGTGGTGGAATTTAGGAACTCTGGACAGGGTGGTGCCCACTCCCCACAGGAAGTGTCACCTAGGGGGAGTAGTGACCCCAAGGTTAAGTAGCCCATTGGCTTCTTCCCCTTCCCCTAGCTCATTACCCTTAACACCTCCTGAATTGAGTATTTAGGGGACCCCCTGATACTGGGAAAACAGATCTTCTCTGGATACAAAGGAAGGAGTTGACAAGAAGCCTGCTGAACCTGAGAACCGAGGAGTACAACCTGGTTGGTGCTAATCCTGTTCGCCTGTCCGCTTCACCTGACCCTTGAGGAGCAACTGACCTGTCCTGCCGGTGCAGCCTCCAAGAAACCAGGGGAGCTGCTAGTACTTCCCAGATTCATCCATTGGAGTAGAGGAGCAGCTCACCTGCATCTGCAAGTACCCGAGAAGGAACTGTAAGGAACGTAGCTGCCAAAAACCCAAAGCCGGACATGCACTCGAGCCACCTAACCCGAGCTGAAGTGGGCCATTGATGTCAGTGTGATCCCCAGGCCCACCAAAGATGAAGCACCCTCTTTGAGTTCACACACTGTGAACTTCACAACTGGGTCTGCAGCCTGTTTCTGCAAAAAAAAACACCCCTGCCCCGCAACTGCGAGTGACCTGAAGACAAAGACCTGACCCCTCAGGACACCTCTGCACCCGTCCACCCCTGACCGAGGAAAAGAGGACCAAGGGTATACCCACAGCTCCCAGCCTCTAGAGACCTGTGCCAATTTGTTAGCTTGGTTGGACTGGACCCCCAGTCCGTGCTTGCAGACAGTTTCTGTGGGAGCCCCCTCACCCCGCAACCGCAAGGAACTCCAGCATTGGACCAGATGTGAGAAGACACACTGCACCATTACCCCACAGCCCGAGGAGAAGTGGATCAATGGTGTCTCCACGTGCCTGAAGGGTGGGTTCACCTGGACTGATCTTCCTGTCCATCCCTGAAGCAACTTTGTAACCTTACTGATCCCCATAGACCAACACGTGATACCTGGTGCTGAACTGCACCCCTCTACCAGGCGGCCCCAGTGTTGCCTGCGCTGACCTGCTGGTGTGGCCTTGGACCCTCCCCAATAATTACCCTAAGCACAGGAGATTGGTCTCCTAAGTCGCTGTACTATAACTATATGCAGTGCTTGACCTTCCTGTATAGGAACATTACTACCTCTGAACTGTCAATTTTTTATTTATTTTTTAACTAAAAATTTCTAACTCGGAAAGTACTCCTTTGATTCCTGTGATTTTGGCATCAAACTCTATATAAAAGTATGTTTTTTTTGTTTTTGTTTTTTTAATAAGTTGGTGGTGGATTTCTTTAAGTGTATCTCACTCTTGAGTGTGTGCCTTACATGCTTAGCGCTACCCTCTGATATACCCAACTGCTCGGCCGAACTACCACAAAAGAGAGCATTAGGTGTGTCATTTGTGCCTCTCTGATACATTTGGGGTTTGCGTGGACTCTTTGGATAATGTACCTCATTTTGATCCACTATATAAAGAGCCAGCTTCCTACAACTGCCATCCAAATGCCAGTCCAAGACCCTTCAATCACATGAGATGAAAAACAAACCATGGCTGCAAACATGACAATTCTAACTAAGTACATGAAACTACTGCCAACCATCAAACTGGACAAAAAATATAAAACGAAACAGACTAGTCTGTTCACTTTTACTCTCACGATTTAAGACATGCAGACAAATCTAGCTCATTATTAGAAGGACACTCTGGGTAGTACATGTAGCTCTTTTTGCATGCCTCTTCGGACACAGACTCCACTTCTCCTACAAGGAGAGTCTTTTTCGAGTGTTGCAGAAATTTTTGAGGAAAGTGACTGTCTCTCAATCTAGCCACATCCTCTACTGCTCCAACTCTAGGAACACTTGCCTGATCAGTCACAGGTGAAGTACTTTTCTCATAATGGCTGTCAGCATGTGGCCATATCTCATGTCTGAAAATTTCACAGCTAGAAGTCATCACTACGCAAGGCACTACACTGTCCCCTCTGATCATGTTTACATACAAGCTCTTTAGTGTAATCTTTCTGGTTAGGGCGGATTGTGCCACATGCAACAGTGTCCACTTTGAATAATTCCTTGAACAATTGTACACCAGTGCAGAAAGTATCTAGTTATAAATTATGACCTTTGTTAAAATGTCGTCTTCCAAGTTCTCACACTATTCTCACATTGACTCCAAAAGTGAGCGGACAAGCAATAGAAGAATCCCTATCGGAGTACACCCTGAAATTAGACATATCCAGTACTACCCTCAGACATCGTGTACATCTTAATTCCATAATTTTCCCTCTTGCTAGGAATGTACTGACTAAAAAACAAACTGCCCTTGAGCAGGACCATACTCATTCACAGCAGTTTTTTTTACCTTGGAACATAGATCTCTAAGAAGTGATCCACAAAATGATCAAGGGCAGGCCAAATCTTGAAAAGACTGTCTCAATCAGGGTGATGCAGCTGCAATCCTGAAATATTGTTGTCAAATGCAGCATCTAAAGTAGAAACAAATACCGATTGCGGCTCATGGTTGCAGAAAATATAGCAGTTGCCATCATGGGACTAGTAGACCAACATGAAGACAGTGACTGCTTCCTTATCAATCCCATCAAAAATGTTAAACCTAAGAACTTCGACTCCTCCAGATCTGTGAAAGTCCACATGCTAGCTCTAGTGCGTGGCGCATCTAGATTAGTCTGGTTAACAATCTCATCCAAAAATAAATTGCCCATAAACAACGTAAATACATTTATGGGCCAAAAGTTTTCAGTATTGACTCTACACCCTTAGACTGCATCATTGACAACGAGGGCTGCACCATGTTTGGGGCCAACCCAGACTTCGGCTCTTCCAATGGGAAGCCTTTTAGCTCCAGGCTGCATTCCTGATTCCTCTTGCTGCACTGTTGGGATATCAGTGTCCTCCTCTAAAAGAGGCACTTCACCGTACCGATAGTGGCTTAATCATCAAACGATTCCTCTCGGATCGAAAATTCACTGCTAGAATCTTGGACTTACTCCTCTGCCTCTGATACAGAGTCATTCTTAGCACCACGGTCAGAGGAAGATTAAAAAATCAAACCAATAACCTGCTGAGCAGGAATCCTGCAGTTAGCCAGAATCCTTACTAATAAAATTAGCACAACAAATAAGTCAACAATAACCAACACTGTGTAAAATAAGTAATTAAAAAAAAAGTGGCTGAATGCCACCAAAGGAGGGCAACTCTTATCTAAGAGACCGCTTCCTCAACAACAAAACAAAAAGCCCTGGTGGTCCATTGATTTGGATTCCTGCTCCACGATCGCAACTTTACCTGCGATCGTGGAGCTGGAATCCACTACATACAGGCAAAAGGAAAAACACCTTCCCCCTTTCTGTATGGCCCCTAAAACAGTCCCCCTGGGAGATTGACTTGCCAAAATATGTCCTGTCTCTTGTTTCCTGCACCATCTGATTACAGTGGAGGTCGGGGTCGGGATGGAGTGGAAGCGCTTCTGCTGCCACCCCCGGTGAAGACAGGTCGCTGGGGGGAGTCCATAGGAGGGAGCGCCAGTGCTCCCAACATGGGTGGGTGTCAGGACAGCTTCGAGCCATCTTCAGTACACATCCACTGTGACCGAGTACGGCTCCAGGCCATCCTGAGCACCCAAGGGGTTAAAAACAAAAATTCTGTAAAGCCTAGCTGTAATCATGGAAACCACAATTTTTTCTTTTTGGCTGCCAGCTAAGCTTTTAGAGATGTTCTGCCTCAGAGGCTCAGGTGTTTTGTTATTTCCACATTGGACATTGAGGCAATGGGTTTATTGAATTAATCTGTTTGCAGTCAAGGGGAAGAACTCCTTGAGGATGAAGACCACTCAGATAGTTTTTTTTTGTTTTTGTTTTTTTTTGCTCTATTTAGGTGGAGTACGTTGTATTTTAGTAGCAAAACAGTGTCATGGAGGATGAGCAGAATAAGGTTTCAGTGAATATAGTAAGCTCAAGGTCACAGTCTTCGATGCGGGCCGATACTGAAAGTGCATTAGAGACCACAAACCTAGAGTCCAGGAGAGTAGCCTTGATGTGTGGATGGGTTATTGGAGAGAGAGGTTGTGGTACTTTTGAGGTTGATCTTTGATTGTGTTTAGGACTACTGATTTTTTAGATCATGGTAATAGGATGTGCAGTCCACACTGGCTCAGAGATTCACTTCAGTCCCTCTTTCATCGATGCCAACACTGCCAGAGGAGATTCTGGTGTAGACATCAATTTATGAACCCTAACTGGCATTGCTCGACCGAAACGATGTCACATTCCTGATCTGCTACAGCAGATGATGTAAATGCCCCACCCACTGTGCCTACAATAGCCTTCTGTAGGCCAATGGGATTGATATTTCCCCCTTCTAGAAGCCTGAATTTGCCTTTTGGGCCCCCAGCAGTGGAAACTGCCTCCTTTTTTGTGGTAATCTGGAGTGCAGAGTGAAGCTCTCAGTGACGTTTTAATGGGCTCTTGATAACAACCCTGTCCTTATCCACCACTGAGAATTTTAAGCAGGTTGGGAATACAGGCTCTGTAGATGATTATGTTCAGGCAAACATTTTAGACAACCATTGCACCCCTCTCCCTCCTCCTTTTATAAAGCCACTGATTGTTGTATTGTTTTAATTACTATATTGTTTTTGATTGTTCATTTATGCAAGTATGTTGTAATTGCGTGTACATCTTTTATGGTTTTATAAAGCTGAATAAAAATATTTAACTGGCTCAGTCATTAAGAGCAATAATTGTTCCATAGATTAGCACGCTACCAACAGCTTTAGTATTTGATGATCTCAAGATTTAATTTATACCCTTTGATGCAGCAACTCGGTGATTATGGTCCAAATACAGCGATTGAAGGAACACACCGTTAAATATAAAATTAAATAATAATTTAGTTTTCTAGGGTTCCAAATATGGAGCTCTTATAGATACCATCTTATTTATTAACTAGTTGAGCACATCTGGGTCTTGAGTGCTCATGGTTTACACATTTCTGTGCCCCATATTGCTCTTTCGAGTAGTATGGAAGTGGTTTTAAATTCTGAAAGAGTTTACTTGTGCAAATCAAACACCATGCAGGAGAAAAACCGTTTCAGGTAAGCCATGAAAAGTCTTTAATATACACAAGTGACCTTGTTCAGAATGTAAAACCACCTGCATGATCTGTACGCAATCAGTGTATGCAAGCCCACACTCTAGCAAGGAACGCTTGCGTAAACTTCCTCTGCTATGCATCGGTACCTTGAACTTCTCCACATCCTCCTAACTTTCTTTCTTAGCTATTTATCTCACCTAGTAATTTTCCCTACTCTTCGGTTTTCGTCTGCTAATAAGAGTTACTCATTCCCAGCTATAATAGCCTTTATGTCCTTTAGAACTTGAGACAATTTGGTATTGAGTTAAATTTTTGGGGGGTAATTAGAAGGTAGGGCTAGAAAGCAAGGAAGGAGCAGGCCCTCTGATCTTCCAGACATTATCTTGGCAGATGGTAATGGTCTAGCAGCTGTTATCATGGATAACTTTTTTTTATTTATTTTTTATTGGTAACCATGAATTAGCTCAACTGTGTCGTTTGACTTTGTTTCGTTTTAGGATGACCGTCTGCGTGAACCTCTGCAGAGGCTAAAAGTGGCAGTCAGTAATATCATGCCGCTCCAGATCTCCAGATTTCAAGACCACTGCCTGGCCCACAACCGAGCCAAGGCTGCTAAGTATGTAATGTAGACGGCACACTCCATGCTTTAATCTCCCATCCATGGATTCACAGTAAATTGATATGCTTAGTATGTCTAGCTTTGTCTTGAAGTTTGGTGAGGGAAAATAGGTTTGTCAGTTTCATACATGCAGTTCAGTTTTATTAGTGTTTGGGCATTTTTTTTTAGGGCAGACATTTTTTAATGTCCTTTTGGATCCAACAAGACACCAACCATCCAAGATTGTTTTTTATTTTCTGCTGGTGAAAGGGATCTTAAATCCATGCCTCTATTTCACTGCCTTACACAATTTTGAAGGGAGTTTTAAGGTTTTAAAATTGTCATTCCATTTAAAGAATGTTTTTGTCATGCTTTCCCTTAAATGCTTTTAACTCCTGCAAAAGCACCAAGGTGCATGCAAGTCTGATTACTCAGTGAGGTGCATATTTTGACGGACTTGGTCACATTTCCTGGAGTGGGGTCCTTTTTTGCTTGGAGAGTGGGTGCGTAGTTCCTGCAGTTAAATGTGTGTTGGGAAAAATGTATGAAGATACTGCTCTGGTTCCGAGCATTATGCCTGTATTGTGATGAGATGGGGAGATTTGTACATGCACAGAGATGACTAATGAGCTCAGTGCTTTAGTTGTGGCACAGCAAACAGGTAGGCACAGTTAAGTTGTTGAAGTTGTGAGAGTTGCTTCTGAAAGCAGATTCCTCACCTTTTGGATATTCCACAGGTGTCCAGCTGGATCCAGAAAATATTCATCTGTACCTCTGTGCGCCAGCAGGGGGGATTGTGAAGCTCTGTATGGATCACATTCCGCTCTGGAAGTGACACAGGAAGTTTCATATAGGATCCACTAATGTGCATTGACATCAGTTTTATTCTCAAAACATTTCTAAAATGTCTAAAAAGTGTGTTCTGGAAAATGTTGTCCCCTAAAACTACACGGTTCAAACCTCGTATAGACTGACACAAGCAAATGTCTGTGACGGGTCCTATCACTAGATCTGCAGCAACTGTGCCTTGATAAATGCCAAGTTGATCCGGGAACCAGAAGCCAAACTCAACATCACTTAACACTGATAAATGCCACACTGTGACCCATTGAGGTTGATGGGAAGGTGCTAAACCCTGACCTGCCACTGAAGTAACTCCAGCTGCAACCTTTGTCACACTCTGTCTTTGGGTAAGTTGAAAAAGAAACAAAGCCCAATCTGGACTCTAACCATTACTGCGACTTTCAAATTCCAGAGAGATGATTGAGGGGCCCCGAGTTTGGTCCCCTTTGGAGTAGATTTTGAGCTTTACTCCAAGCCAACCCAAATTCTCTTCCCAATTGGCGATGCCACAGCAAATCCAGACCCTTAGTAAATCCATGGTGTGCAAATTTGGCTTTTTACAGGCTCCCTCTTGCACACCTTTGAGCCCCAAGGAACTGTGAGGAGCTCCATCTTGGACTCTGCTGGTAAGTCTGTCCTTGGTAACAGTTGGCCCCTCTGCACCCTCTGTGGCCTCCGTTCCAGCTCTGATTGTGGCGCCTCAGCCCACACTGGTTCATCCATGCATTGTAGATGCTGGACTTCAAAGTGCAGCCCATTGTGTTCTCGGACTCTGAGCTACTTCGACCGAAGCTGCTTCCTGATCCAACTGGGCTTCAGCCCTTGGACGTCCCATCAGGCAGATATACACTGCCCTTGCCTTACGGAAGGGCCCACACACTACAGGCGTTATTTGGAGCGGATTCTAATAACTACCTCTAATACCTAAATCTACGATTTTAGGGCCGGATGTGTCCAGCCATATACCATTGTTAATTGGTATGAAAACCTCCAAATTGGCAGGGGATTGGGCACCTTGCCAGCCGCTAAATTAGTTTCTCCCTTGGAGCCCTGTACAAAGGATAGCATCTCTTTTGCAATGGTTATGCAGTTTTAAACCAGTTCCTTGAGCTACGGTTCATCACAATGGAAGTGAAGACTGACTTCCTCACTTAAATGCTCCAGCCTGGGCAGCCAATACAGAGCCATTACTTCCATTTAATGAGGTTCTTACAGACACCCTTCTTGAGATCTGGGTGAAACCCTGTTCCAGACCGCCAGTGAACTGTCCAAATTCACGAGCTGTCTAGCTGTGGGATCCTGTTACTTTATTTTAACTCACCACCCCTCTATAGAGAGCCTTGTTGTGCAGGCCTCCGTGAGTAAGGGCAGCCCAGATTAGTTGCCTACCACTCCACCGGACCCAAAATTGAAGCACTTAGAAACATTTTGGAAGCACACCTTTTCCTCTACTAGTTTGGCCCTGTGCCTAGTAAATGCCTGGAGCCTAATGGTCATTGTACCCAAACACTTTAGGATTCTGTTGCCCAACTCTTACTAGGTGCCCTGAAACATTTGTATCCCACTCTCCCAAGCTTTTCAAGATGGCTATGATGCGATGCTTCTAAATGTACGATTCAATATGGCTTAGACACCACTGATTACCTTGGCTGGACAAGAGGCATGGGGGCGATGGGAACCGACTTGGCCCCTGACCGTGTAAGATTTTATGCCAATGCACCCTTTTTAAGCCTCCATCCCAACCTGACCACCAGTTTCAACTCCTTTGTGGCTGTGGTAGGGATTTTCAATATTGCAAGCTGATGCAGCCAGTTCACCACTTTTGAGGCTGTGGTAGCAGTACCCACAGACCACATGGGAAACATACAGCTCAGCCTTCCACCCTTCTGGCTGCTGGAACATCAAAACCTCTTTAGTGTGTTCTTCACAGCACACAGTCACCCTCTCAGAGACGGGATCAGGCACTTTCTATTGAGGTAACAAGCAGTGACTGCAGGCAAGTGGGTCCTACAAATTGTGCAGTAGGGTTATGCCCACTTTTTGCCTCCTGCCGTCATTCTTGCTATTGGTTGCATCTTTGCTAGTCCGTGAATTAATAAATCACAAAATAAAAGGAGCTGTAATACAGACATGTGTATGTTGGAGGAAATGGTCCAGAATGTCGCACGTGGTTGAAACTATACAGTGCTTATGATTTCATTCGAAAGACCCTGACGGAGAACTAGGATTACAGGTACATAACATTTCTTACTGATAGATAATGTCTTATCTGAGGTAGGAAATGTTAATAGGTGCAGCTGAGGTCTTTTGTAGATGTTGCACCACTTGATATATGCCCTGTTCTTTCTGTCAGATTATTTTTTCTAACTGGGTTTTACTTCTTGGACACCCACCTCAAGCATAAGAGAATGTTCTGGACAAGCCGTTCTTTAATTCTCTCTGTCTATGTGCAAATGCAGAACTGCAGAAAAAAAGCTCTAAAACAGTAAGGTCTGCAGCTGTGAGAAAAGTCCCTGCTGCAAAACAATGACTTGTTTTCTTTGCCACCTTCATCCAGCTCCCCCGTTAGAGCAGAATATTTCCAACACCTTCACCACCTGCCAGAGGATAACAGATAATGTTTAGATCATAAATATTGTCACATCAAAATACAAAGTTAGATTCCACTCTTCTGTGCCTTCTTTCTCTGAAAGTGACTACTTTTTAATCTCAGGGTGCTATTGGAGGAGTTTGCAATTTTGCTGCAGAAGAAGGATATAGGAAAGTATTTGTAAAATAATAGAGATACAAAAAAAATCTACTTATACTATTGTTTAGTTCAGATAGAAAGCCTGAAGTTCTTTCTAGCTTTCATCTCCAAGACATAGATTAGACAGTGCAAATAAGCTTATAAGACTCATACTTCCACACTTCTTTTCACAGATCACCCAGGAAATATCTGAAATTTGCCTTGTTAACTATATGGAGTAAAGGTGTAAAATCCACACTAAGGTCTTTTTTTCAAATGGTTGGTGATTATTGTAGCAGCTGAGGAAGGGCATAATTGTCTACAAACACCTGGAGATTTCCTCAAATATTGTACTGAGAGGCCTTAAGACAAATGGTGCTCTTCTAAACGCTTCTGCTCTATCTCTAGAAAGATCTTGTTCCCAGTATTGTTGAAAGTGGACAAATGAAACTAGTGCCTGCCTTGGCAATGGAATACTCCCCAGTCACTGTAAGAAAGTTTGTCACTCCCCCTCCCTCCAACAAAAAAGAAATGCTGCTTAGTTCCTAATGAATACCGGCCTCCGACTTTACTTGCAGCATGGAATTAAATCCTGAAAAATGGTTCCAGGATTTCTGTTTGCTGCTTGGTCACAGTCTAATGATCCTGACGAATAGCATTTTAAATTGCGACTGGCAACAGGAAACTAAGTCTTCTTTTTTTGGTTTAGACAAAGTCAGTGTCATTACAGATGATGGAGCCACAGACTGGTGATTTCTCTGTCTCGCTTCTGCTTTTGATGTAATTGAGCACAACATTCTAATCTTGCTACTGTGCTTAACTGATTCAGAAGCTTCCAGTAAAGAAGACACCAGATGTTACTTAATGTCTACTTCCACCTCTGCTTGACATATTTTATTAATTTGGCTGCAGAGCCCAGTCCTGGAGGGATGATACTGAAGTCATAAATTGGACTTGATAAGAATGCCTGACCACTATAAGACTCAAGAATTGCCTGAAAGCAGCCAATTGCTGGGTAAAAAAACAATTCCCCAAACTTAATGCAAGTAAATCGGAGCTGCAGGAACAGTGTTAACTGAGTTTCTACACTCCCAGTTCCATGGGGTCCTCAACAAACCCAGGTGCGTATGTCAAATCCTTGAAGAGCTTATCTTGCTAAAGAGAAAAAAACTAGTGGAATCTATGGTGTGCTCCTGCGTGCAGCTGTTCTGGAGGTTTAGGAAGGCCCTGCCATTTCTACTGAAATATCACTCTGATTTGCTGATAGCCTTGTGTTCTATTGTGTAGTGGACTTCAGCAAATACTTATAGCTAGGTTAGTGAGAGTATACGTTGGCATCTCCTGCAAGTCCAAAATTTCAGTCTCAGACTTAGCATGAATCTCTGAAAATTTGATGAATTTATACGTCCACAGAGAATTTCATTAGTTATATTTAAAGCAAGGGGTTCCACTTTAGTCATTTCACTAGTGCATAAGGTCTTGAATGGTCCTCACAAATCTGAAGTCTACAGAACCATAATTCCTTATAAAACTACCATCTCTTAGCTCCTAGAACCTGATGGAATGTTCTGTCCCCAGGGTGAACTAGGCTTCTCTGTGGAAGTATTTTTTTTTAATTGTATATATTTATTTGTGACATGACTTTTCTGCCTTTATTTTCTTTGTTGGTCAGGTATCATTAATGCAGCTGTAGAACACATTTAAAAGTAATTTCTAATTCCTGTTTGAAGCATGTACCGATAGGAACTAAAAATACCCACTTCAGATGATTTTGCTTATTTTTGCACCGGCTGAGATATAAAAATACTGGTGGTGCTGGTACAAAACTGGCCAGGTGGTAACCCTCTTTGCAGGTACTGCCCCGTCGGCCACCAGTAGTAACATCAACTTGCCAACAAATGACTATAAAGAGAATGCTAGCATTACATCAAATGTATCCCCACATCCATCGGGGAGACTGGCTGTGCTCAATAGATCTCCAGGATGCATACTTTGATGTTCCGACCATCACTACCAGTGTCAAGGTACTTAATTTTGACCAGCCCGCAAAATATTTTCGAAGTGCATTGCAGTGGTCGCCACACATCTTAGGAAACTCTGAATATTTGTCTGTCCATTTCTAGATGACTGGCTTATCAAATCGTCGGTGCAACAAGAAGCACAGCTCCATTATCAGATGATGGCCACTGCTCTCTGCCAATTAGGCATACATGTCAATCACAACAAATCGACTTCCTCTGCAGTCCAGTCTTTGCATTATCTAGCTGCCGCAATCACTGCCATACAAGCAAACTGATAGATTTCTGTCTCTTTTCAGAAGGAGACAGTCTTAAATGTCACTCTCTCATGAGTCTCATCCCACAGCGAGAAAAATGCCATCTCTCCTGGGCTCAGTGGCCCATCTCCACAATAAACTACTTCAAGAATGTCTGGAGGATCTGTGGGATCAACACACACACAGGCAACAGGACAAGATCACATTTCCCTCAAAGCAAAGTAGCCCAGACAATAGTAACAGATGTCTCTCTCTTAAGTTGGTGAGCACCTATGGATCGACTTCAAAACCAGGGATCCTGGTCTATGAAAGAAATGACTTATTGCATAAATCTCTTCGAGCTGCGAACGATTCATCTAGTGATGAAGGCTTTTCTTCTGTCCTTCAAGATAAAACCCCTTTTCGGTCAGATAGATAACACAACAATGTACTGTTTGAACAAGCAAGAGGTAACAAGATCCATAGCCTTGTCTCATGAGGCTCAGACACTTAAAACTGGTTGATAGCTAGAAACCTGAGCATCACTGCAACTCTTCTTCTGGGGCTCAGATTGTTCAAGCAGACTCCCTAAGCAGGGTTCTTCAGGAAAATCACAAGTGGGTTCTTCACAATGAGGTTGTGCAAAGCATCTTCTGCATGTGGGGGTTCCTTTTCATATTTATTTGAAACTGCAGAATATTAAAAATGCCCATTCCGCTGGGGAATGCCCTATAGATTGACTGGTCCAACAAATGTATCTACGCTTTTCCTCTGATTCCATCTGTAATCATCAAACTGTCTTACTCAAGGGCAAGAATGATTTTGATCCAGAGTGGCCTCTAAAATAGTTGTCCACACTCTTTCACATGTTGGAGAGCGTCCAGGCATAAAGCTGCCATGCAGACCACACCTTCTCATTAAGTTCGGAGGTCAGATCATTCATCCCAAACTCTCCTCTGAGTTTGGCAGCTTGGCTCAAGAGCTAGTGAAATATGGACTTATGAACTTTCCACAAGAATGCATGAACCTTCTGAAGGAGGCTAAATGACCATCAACACGTTCAGATTGTGCTTTCAAATGGAACAGATTTTGTATCTGGTGTTCTGACAAGAATTTGGTCCACCGAAGTGCCAAAAAGAAGCTATTGTTTCATAATTCCTTTACCTGGCCAAGTCAAGCCTTCCAATTCTCTTTTATTAAAGTTTATTGGGTGGCATTCAGTGCCTATAGAAAATGTTCACAAACCTTTTGTTCAACATTCCTGTTATTAAATACTTTTTAGAGGGTTTGAAAAAAGTTTTCCCTCCAATAGGTTGTCCCTCCTCTACCTGGGAGGTGTAGTACAGCGTCATGTACCCAATGTTAGTCACTGGGGATCATCAGGTTGAAAAGCGGCTGCAAATTAGGACTAGATGTCCAGTTTGGGTGAGCCACCGAGGGGGCTCCGCTCGTGCGATGCTCGGAGATAGGGACCCCCAGTTGTCCTCTTCTGCTTGGTCCAGGTACAGAGGATTGTTGGGTGTTCATCACCTGTGGTGGTCGCAGTGAAGGAGGACCTGCAGAAACACTGCTGCTCTGGTGAGCCAACAATTGGGCTTAGGTATCATGAGCCTGGGGGGCACAGCCACCAGTGGTCCTCTACACCTTGGTCCGGGGTGTCCAGGTGCAGAGGTGCGGTGGACTCTTGGGGTTGCCGTCTCCAGAGGCGGTCGCAGTTGATGGGGGGGCCTGCACAAAGAGACTGCAGGCGTTGGAGTGGAGGTCGAAGTGGTGAAACCCACAATGGGCTTTGTCTCTGGAGAGGCTGGGGACCAGGTTGGCACCGTTGGCCCACTTCAACATGTGCTGGGAGGCTCAGGTGCAGTGGTGCGGTCAGGCAGCTGGGTTTTGGTGGTATGTTGTCCTCTTCAGCCGTTTTTAGAATCATGTAAGGATGCAGGGGAGCAGCGCCGCTACTCCGTGGGAGTTCCTTGTGCTGGGGTAAAGGCTGGCCATCTTCCCAGCCTTTTGGAAGTTTCAGCATCTGGAGGACAAGGTGTCTTTCTCGCAATTGGCGAAGTCCATAGACAGGCTGGCAGGGTTGGCACCGAGTCCATCACAGATCTTCAGTTCTTGCCTTTTGCGTCTCTGGAGTGTCCTCCTTCAGGTCAGCAGGGATGTGATTTCCTGATGCTAGGGCCTCCTCTAAATACTGAATTTAGGGGTGTTACAGGAGTGTAGTAGCCAATGGGCTACTGACCCCTGGGGTAATTACATCCCCTCTATGACCACTTCTGGTGGGAAGTGGGCATAACCCTGCCCCAGAGTTCCTAAATCTGCCAACACCAAGATGACAGCTTTTTGAATTCTGTGCTCACATCAGGGAGCTCACCTTGGGGGTGGCACTGACCTGAGAGGTCGACACCCATCTCTGAATACGAAGTTTTCCACCTGTCCAGGTGCCAAATGGGCCTTGGGGTAGGGGTATCTCCAATGAGTGAAGCCAGATCTGCATAGAAAGCGTGGTAGGCTTCTTTGAAGCCCCCTGTTCTGGAATGCAGATTCACAGGTGGGTGGGGGTATGTAAACACCTTGCCCAGAGCAGGCTTTGTCTCTGATTGCCCGAGAGCAAAGACTCTTGTCCTGGGGGCCAGAATTTTGTCTGTTGGTGGCAGGCTGGCTAAAACTAGTCAGTTCCCACATGCTTAGTAAGCTTTTTTTTCATGGGGCACCTCTAGGGCTCCCAGGGCATGTAGTAATAAATCTATCACTGGCATCAGTGAGAGTTTAATAATACAGGATGCTGGATACCAAACATCCCTATTTTCAGTGAAGCGGTAATGTAGTTGGGGAACTCGTAGTGTCCACTGTCAAGCAGAAATGGCTTCCCTGTACACTCACTGTGTCTGAGAATCGACAAAGCCATAGCAGCAGCATATCTGCTCTTGCAGTGTCCCCCCTCCCCCCCAGTGCTCTACAAAACCCCCCTGTTCTGCCCCCCCGAGGACGCAGGTACTTACCTGCCGGCAGACTGGAACCGGAGCACCCCTGTTCTCCATAGGCGCCTATGTGTTTTGGGCACCTCTTTGACCTCTGCACCTGACCGGCCCTAAGCTGCTGGTGTGGTAACTTTGGGGTTGCCTTGAACCCCCAACGGTGGGCTGCCCATGCCCCAGGACTGAGACTTGTAAGTGTTTTACTTACCTCCTAATCTAACCTTTACTTATCTACCCCAGGAACTGTTGATTTTTGCACTGTGGACTTTGAAAATAGCTTATTGCCATTTTTATAAAGACTGTATGTGATATTTCTTTCATTCAAAGTTCCTAAAGTATCTAAGTGAAGTACCTTGCATTTAAAGTGTTTAATGTAAATCTTGAACCTGTGGTTCTTAAAATAAACTAAGAAAAGATATTTTTCAATATAAAAACCTAATGGCCTGGAGTAAGTCTGAGTGTGTGTTCCTCTTTTATTGCCTGTGTGTGTACAACAAATGCTTAACACTACCCTCTGATAAGCCTACTGATCGACCACACTACCACAAAATAGTGAAGAAGTAGCTGATTTTGAACAGGGCCGCTGTTCACTAGATTTTTTTGGTCCTTTAGTCCAGGGCAGTCTCCTGAGGCTTCAGAGGTCGATGGTTCTTGTCGGATGCGTCGCTGGAGCAGGTTTTCGAAGCTGGAGACAGGCCGGTAGGGCTGGGGCCAAAGCAGTTGTCGTCTTCCTCCTTCTCTGCAGGCTTGTAGGTCAGCAGTCCTTCTTGTTTCTTCAGGCTGCAGGAATCTGATTTCCTGGGATCTGGGGTGCCGCTAAATACTGAATTTAGGGGTGTGGTTAGGTCTGGGACGGTAGTAGCCAATCGCTACTGTCCTTGAGGGTGGCTACACCCTCTTTGTGCCTCTTCTCTGTGGGGAGGGGGGCACATCCCTATTCCTATTGGGGGAATCCTCCAAAATCAAGATGGAGGATTTCTAAAGGCAGGGGTCACCTCAGCTCAGGACACCTTAGGGGCTGTCCTGACTGGTGGGTGGTAACTCCTTGTTTTTCTCATTATCTCCCCTGGACTTGCCGCCAAAAGTGGGGGCGGGGTCCAGGGGGTGGGCATCTCCACTAGCTGGAGTGCCCTGGGGCATCGTAACACGAAGCCCGAGCCTTTGAGGCTCACTGCTAGGTGTTACAGTTCCTGCAGGGGGGAGGTGTTAAGCACCTCCACCAAGTGCAGGCTTTGTTTCTGTCCTCAGAGAGCACAAAGGCTGTCACCCCAGAGGGGCAGAAACTCGTCTCTCAGCAGCAGGCTGGCACAGACCAGTCAGTCCTGCACTGAATGATTGGGTAAAATATAGGGGGCATCTCTAAGATGCCCTCTGTGTGCATTTTTTTAAATAAATCCTTAGGGTTGTAATGCCTGCTAGAGGGGTGACTTACCTATGCACAGGCAGTGAGAGGTGGGCATGGCACTCTGCGGGGAGTGCCATGTCAACTTAGTCATTTTATCCCCACCAGCACACACAAGCTGTGAGACAGTGTGCATGTGCTGAGTGAGGGGTCCCCAGGGTGGCTGCAGCCCTTAGAGACCTTCCCTGGCCACAGTGCCCAGGGGTACCATTTACAAGGGGCTTATCTGTGTGCCAGGGCTGTGCCAATTGTGGGAACAAAGGTACAGTTTAGGGGAAGAACACTGGTGCTGGGGCCTGGTTAGCAGGATCCCGGCACACTTTCAGTCTTAACTGGCATCAACAAAAGGCAAAAAGTTAGGGGGTAACCATGCCAAGGAAGGCATTTAACAACACCCCCCTCACTGAGTGCACACAGTGCTGCTTTCGCAGGCTGCGTGTCTTGATGCTGAACTAAAATGAAAACACGACATCACACAGCTTGTGTGCCCTGTCCCCTAAAACACTGCTTGTGATATCTGTAGGCAATGCCTACAGCAGGCCTTGATCCCTAAGGCAGGGTACAATATATTACAAGTGAGGGCATTTATGCATGAGCAAATAAGCTTCTACTATGTCTTTGTCTATTCATAGACATAGTAAGTGAACAAGGAAGCCATTTTAGTACATGTGCTGGACACTGGTCATTAGAAGTTCCCCGGCTACATGATGGCTGAACCTAGGCATGTTTGGTATCAAAAATCTCGTATTAACAAATCCTTACTGATTCCAGTGATGGATTTACAAACACATGCACCCAGAGAGTACCTTAGAGGTGCCCCCTGAAAAACCTACCAACTGCTGGTGACCTCACTGGCCTGTTCTGACTAGCCTGCCACCAACAGATGAGAATTTGAAACAATCAGAATCAGAAACACAAGCATGTCTGGGCTATGGGTATTGTCCACCCTTCCCCACTGGATGACTTGGCAGGTGCTTCAAAGAATCCTACTGCCTTTGATATGCAGAACTGGCCTTCCTCAGAAAAAGATGCCCCTCCCCCGGGCACCTGGACAGGTGAGAAAATTAGCTATGTAGGAGCCGTGCCAGATTTCTAGACTGAAGACACCCCTAAGGTGGTCAGCCTGAAGTGGACACCACTTTAGAAATTCCTCCATCTTGTGTGTGGTGAAATTTAGGAAATCTGGTTAGGGTGATGCCCATTCCCCACAGGAAGTGGTCCTCGTGGAGTGTAGTGACCCCAAGAGTAAGTCATTGACTACTTGTCACAGTGCCCTTTCCTTGGGATCTGCATGCTGCTGACCAAAAGGCTCACCTCCCGGCGTCACCAACTCAGAAAGCTATCAGAGTGCAGAGTATTGATGAAGCCAGGTGGGGGGAAGGGAATTAGGGTAGGGAACTGCAGGGAGAGAGATCTGAAAAGAAAATGGTTAGGACAAATATGCATATTCTCTTTCATAACAGTATAAACTCACCAATAGACTCCGGAACAAAGGCGTCTCCGTGATATCGGATTGAGACTCTTTGTGAACTGGGCGTAGCCCCTTCTTTAAATTATGGAACAAGAACAAACTGCAATCTCTGTATCTAAAGATGGCAAGAGCTTTGGACTATGATCATACTCTGAATATTAACCATGTAACAATTATGCTTTAATAACATAAACATTTGATCTCAGCCTAGAAATGCACAAAGATTTAAATATGTATCTCACATATTGTACTTCCCAAAAAACAATGAAACTACAGCTTGCTTTTCTCAAGCGCTTTCACATTTGCAACTGAGGCCTGAAAAGTTTTACTAATTGAACTTGAAGTGCTTTGATCGTCATGCATAAAGTGCTTTACTCATTATGCCAATGGCGCTTCTACTTGTTTTGCCTGAAGTGCTTTGCTTGTTGTGTCAAGGGACGCTTTACTCGTTTTGTCTGAAGCGCTTTGATCGTCGTGCCAAGGGCTCATTACTCGTGTGGCCTGAAGCGCTTTGATTGTTGTGCCAAGGGCGTTTTACTCATGTGGCCTGAAGTGCTTTGATTGTCATGCCAAGGGTGCTTAACTCGTGTGGCCTGAAGCGCTTTGATTGTCGTGCCAAGGGCGCTTTACTCGTGTTGCCTGAAGTGCTTTGTCGTGCCAACGGCGCTTTCCTTGTGTGGCCTGAAGCGCTTTGATTATTGTGCCAAGGACGCTTTCCTCGTGTGGCCTGAAGCAATTTGATTATCGTGCCAAGGGCGCTTTACTCATTTAGCCTGAAGCAGTTTGCTAGTTGTGCTAAGGGGCACTTTACTCTAGGGAGTAAACAACCCCCTTCAAGATTTGACTCATCAAGATCTTACCG
The DNA here is from genome assembly GCF_031143425.1 of Pleurodeles waltl. Lineage (NCBI taxonomy): Eukaryota > Metazoa > Chordata > Amphibia > Caudata > Salamandridae > Pleurodeles > Pleurodeles waltl. The sequence continues at coordinate 294,843,600 of NC_090443.1, read as the reverse complement.
ATACGAGTACGCCCTACTCGTTTTTGAATTCACCATGGAAACAAGGATATTCTGACATGCTGCCACTCTGCCATGCAGGAAATCCGCTTTCTTCAGAGGAACTCCCCACGAGGTCCGACTGCACCGAAGTCTTCAAAATAGTGAGCAATGTGCTCGGGTGTGGCTGTGCTTTATAGGCCTGCCACACCCCAAGATGGCTGCTGCCTCTAAAAACTTGGGAGTTGCAGTCCATTCATAGAGTGGCATCGATAAGTGCATCTTGTCCACCAATGTCCTGACCCTGCATCTACATGAGCTTTACCACAGGGCAGGCGACGCAGATGACCACTTCTGGAGCAAGCGGGGACGACAAGCCGCGCGCATGACGTGCCACAAAGACGCGAAGCAGAGGTCAGGGCCGGTCCTGGACCGCGCACAGCCTTATTCCTGACACTACTGCGCTGCTCTCCCCTTAAGGCCCTCTAAATTGAGTATTTAGGGGACCCCCTGATTCCAGGTCTCCAGGTCTTAGCTGGACCCAAAAGGAGTGGACAAGAAGACTCCTAGACCCGAAAACTAAGGACTTGGTGCCAACCCTGCTGGACTGCCCGCTGCACCAAACCCTTGAGGGTCTGACCTGTCATGCCGTTCGAGCCACCAAGAAACTGGGAGAACTGCCAGTGCTTTGTCAATCGCCAGGATGAACTCCCTTGGAGTAGAGGAAATGCTCCTCTGCATCTGCAGGCACCCAAGAAAGGACTGGGACTGCCAAAAAGCTGACACCGGACATCCCCACTGCACCCAAGCCACCTGGCCCGTGTTGAAGTGGGCCAACGGTGTCAGCGTGGTCCCAAGCCCCTCCAGAATAGAAGCCCACCCTGTGCTTGCCCACTGTGGAATGCAGACCCCCCTGCAACCACAAGAGTCACCAGAAGGAAAAACCAGACACCCTAGGACCCCTCTGCACCTGTCCTCCTCGGACCCACTGGAGGAGAACCAAGGGTGTCCTATGTCTCCCCACCTCGTGAGACCTGGGCCCACTTGTTGACTGTCTCAGACTGGACCCAGAGTCCACGCCTGTTCAGTGTTTCCCCACGTGCCCGAGGACCTCAAGGGTTGAGCCCCCTTGGACTGTCAATCCCTGCAGCGACTTTGTAATTGGACCAATCCCTGTAGACATGAATGGGACACCTGACGCTGTAACACACCACTGCACCCGAGCGCACCAGAGCTCCCTGAGGTGACCTGTTTGTGTGGCCTTGGACCTTGCCCCAAAACCCCCTTAAATCCAGGAGATTGGTCTTGTAAGCCATTTTACTCTACCAGGATGACTGCCTTTGTTTTCCTCCATAGGCTTGCATTTCAACTTCCTGAATACAATTCCTAACTCAATAGAACCCCTTGATTCCAGTGATCTTGGTATCTAAATTCATATAAAAATATGTGTTATTTTGATAAATTGGTGTCTGATTGCTTTGAGTGTGTTTCTCTTACTTCATGCGTGTGTGCCTTACAGGCTTATCACTACCCTCTGATATACCTTACTGCTCAAACACACTACCAAAAAAGAGCAATTGGGATGTAATTTGTGCCTCTCTGATACCTCTGGGGATTGCTTGGACACTTTGCACAGTGTACCTCATTTTGGTCTACTGTATAAAGAGCCAGCATACTACAATAAGTAAGACACAACACAATAAAAATCCAACATTAATTTATAAAATAGACAATATTTTTATCTTTAAACTGTCACTATAACAACATAAATTCAATGTAAGGGACCACAGATATACATTTTTAAAGATTAAATGTAAAAATGTGCTCTCTAGCGCCAGAAAGTGTAAAGCACCAACTGTGGCTATCTGGTCCCACTGGACTGGGACCAAGCTAAAGTTTTATGCCGACTGCGAGGGAACGCGGGTCGGATATGAGTGGTTGAGGCTGGTCAAGTTTTACCTTCACACTTAGACACTTGTTTGGTTCTTTTTCTCTCAACTTCAAGTGATCGTCCTCAGCAATCCAGCTTTTGGTTCCTTCAGCGCGATGCCTTACTTAATCCTGGAGGTCCTTGTCTTCGTCCTGGACATTGAAGACCTCCAGAGATTTCAGCGGGGCATTTCTGGAAATCAGACTGAGTTGTGGTTTGACGTCGCTGGCTTGAGTTTCATCGTTGAGATCTGGGAACTTACAGAGCTTTTTGATAAAAGTTGTTCAAATGTCTGTATCTTCTTCGAGGAGCTTTCCTTTGCGCCTTACAGGGTCCACAGTGTCAGTCAAGGGTCCAGAAGCTCCAAGTAACCTCTTGGAGGTTTGGGACTAGAATTCCCAAAGTGCACCTGGTCAGTTCATGTGAGCCGATCAGCTGGGCTTGTCTTTGCAGGAATTGATGGAGGGGAACTTCTTGTAGCTCTTTCCTTCCCGTTGCTTTCAGGGAGTCTACTCCTTAGTCTTGGAAGCAAGGCACAATCCTTTTTTTGAATCCCAGTGTGTGCAGCAGGTGCAGACTTTGTGATTCCAATCTCTTGGTGCGGACCTTGTGTTCAGCAGGGCTGTCCTTTTTCAGATTTCTTCAAGCAGGGATCTCTTCCAGCACCTTTCTATCTGTGGATCAGAGTCCTCCTTCTGCAGGTGTTTCCAGGCAGAGATCTGAGGTGCTGTGCTTATTTATTCCACATTCCGGGCTGGCAAGGCATGGAGCACCCCCCCAGCCAGTGGGGGTGCCCCTAAAAATAAAAATGGAGAAATTCTCTCCTGCAAGTCTGGGTAACTCAACCCACGGGTGTGGCTAACCTTTGCCTACACTCCCCTTTCATCCGCTTCCCTAATTCAATTACAGGGGCTTCAATCTGCCTGGGAGTGCAAAAAGTGGGGATGGGCTTTGTTCCTATACTACCTGTTGTTCTCCCTTTGATACCAGTTTGGCTGCCCAGCCGCCCCCTGTCCAGGCATCTGCAGCAGCAGATATTGATGGTGTTGGTGTCAGCCCAGGACACTTCACAACTCACCAGAGCAGTTTGACTCAGCCTGTCAAAGGCTGACTAATCTGAATTTCAACCTTGGCACATTGTACCTATAAGTTCGATGGAATGTGTAGCTGCAGATACACATGCTATGCATAGCTCTTCCGACATCTAGTGTTGGCTCGGAGTGTTACTAGTTGTTTTTTTTCGAAGAAGTCTTTTCGGAGTCATGGGATCGAGTGACTCTTCCTCTCGGTCAGTGTGCATGGGCATCGACTTCATTGTTTGTTTTCTTTCCACTGTCGGGTTCGGATGTGTTTCCTCTCACTCCGAGATTTTGAATTGGAAAACCTATTTAATCGTCTGTATTGTTTCGATCACGTTTCCATCTAGCATCGAACCAGTAGTACCGTCAGAATCTAAATTTCGCCCTTCGGGGTGAGTGCACCCGACTTGGGCCTATTCGGGCCTACCGCGTGGAAGCCTGATGGATCGGACTCCATTTCGATTCTGCCCTCTGTGCCATGCGAAGTACCCATATACAGACCAACATCTGGTTTGTAATTTATGCCTTTCTCCTGACCATCGAGAAGATTGCGAGGCCTGTCGATCGTTTCGATCGAAGAAGGCTTTAGGAGATCGTAGAGCCTGAAGATTGGAAATGATGTAAAAATGCACAGAACATCTCGACGTCACGGAAGAGCAGGCGCAGACAGTCTCCTTTCAAGATACTGATTCTGAGCAGGAATCTGAAGAATATAGACCCATCACGGCTGGCTAGCATGTGGGTATGTCTGCCCCTACCCCCATACATAAAAAACTTTAGAAGGCCTTGGGTTACCCCAATGCCGGAAGGCCATGGGTCGGCCCGAAAAAAGACTGTAGGCGATCGACCCTCGGGTTCGGTGCCAAAAAAGGCCACTCCTCCGTCTACGTCGGAGTCGAGCAAGTCGGTCAAAAGTTCCACCTCGGACTCCAGTAAGCGTCCTCACTCCTCGGAGTCGAAGATTCAACGCCCTGCTTCAGAGCCGAAACAGCCAACTTCATTTTCGGGACCGATTTAAAAATTCAGATTTCGGAACCGAAAAAAGCCTCATACACAGAGGAACTTAAACAAATCTCGAAGCTGATGTAATAATCTTACAATCCTGATCATGAGGACACTGAGATTCAGCCAATATTGGACATTATGAATGAAAGACAATCTAGAATTCATATACATAAAGAGACTGGCAGAAGTTTGACTGCACCTCCTTTAAAGACTAAAAGAAAGCTGGCCTTTCAAGAGGAATTAAACTCTGCTCTTCCACCAGCAAAGGTTCAAAAACAAAAGGAGAAGCCAGCACCTCTCCCCACTTCTCCTCCTCACTCTCCACAGCTTTCTTTTTCACCTCCTCACAATAGTCCACCCCCATTGCCTTCTCCAACACACTCACTATACTCGCATGGAGATACAGTGGATCCTTGGGATCTGCATGTCCCTGATCCCATTCCAGACAATGATCCTGATCTATACCCCTCCAAGCCTTCTCCACCAGAGGACACGGTTGTCTACTCATGTAGTTTCTAGGGCAGCTGCTTACCATGGGGTGCTTTTGCACTCTGAACCCCTAGAAGATTTTTTTATTCAACATTCTGTCTTCCACTCATTTTAGATACCAGTGTCTCCCAATGTTTTTAGTGAGCCAATCAAAGCTAGAGTAATTACTCCTAGAATTGACAAAAAATATAAACCTGCTCCTACAGACCCAGACTACATCACACATCGAGTTCCTCCAGACTCTGTAATGGTGAGTGCGGCTAGGAAAAGAACTAACAGTCAATCATCAGGAGATGCTCCTTCACCTGATAAGGAGAGTAGGAAATTTGATGCTGCTGGCAAGAGAGTAGCCACACAGGCAGCTAATCAGTGGTGATTTGCAGATTCACAAGCACTCCTTGCCAGATACAATAGAGCCCACTGGGATGAGATGCAAGAATTCATACAGCACCTCCCAAAAGAGCATCAAGTGAGCACACCAGGTTGTAGAGGAAGGAACGGCTATAAGTAATAATCAGATAAGGTCTGCACTCGATGATGCTGATACAGCCGCAAGGAGTGTAAATACAGCCATTACAATACGAAGGCATGCATGGTTACGCTCTTCTGGTTTTAAACTAGAAATTCAACAGGCAGTACTTATCATGCCTTTCGATAAAAAAAACTTTTATTTGGGCCTGTGGTGGATACCACCATAGAGAAACTGAGAAAGGACTCGGATACTGCAAAGGCAATGGGAGTATTATATACCACACCATATAGAGGCTCCTTTCGCAGGCTCCAATTCAGAGGAGGATTTAAGCCACAATCCTCTGAACCTTCTACCTCCCAGTCAAAGCAGGTACAACAGACATAATATCAAAGAGGGGGCTTTAGAGTATCCAGTAGAGGACAATATTTCAGAAACAGAGGCAAATTCCAAGCCTCAAGCAAGCCACTACACCATCCAAACAGTGACTTCTTTCCCACCACTCTACCACCCACATCTCCTGCGGGAGGAAGACTACAACAATTCCACTCTCATTGATAAAACATCACCACAGACAATTGGGTGTTATCAATTATCTGCAATGGCTATTGCCTAGAGTTAATCTACACCCCTCCAAATATTCCACCACATTACCACAAATTGTCCCCAGAACACAATGCTCTGTTACAACAGGAAGTACAATCCCTACTAATAAAACGAGCAATAGAATTGGTCCCACATTCTCAACAAGGAACAGGTGTATACTCATTATGCTTCCTCATTCCCCAAAAAGATGGCACTCTAAGGCCTATCTTAGACCTCAGACCTCTCAATCTATACATCCTGTCAGAACATTTTCACATGGTAACTCTGCAGGATGTCATTCCACTACTACAGAAACAAGATTACATGACTCCTTTAGACCTCAAAGATGTGTATTTCCATATACCTATCCATTCAGCTCACAGAAAATACCTCAGGTTCACATAGCAGGAAAACATTACCAGTTCAAAGTTTTGCCATTCGGCATAACAGCTTCAAGAGTGTTCATAAAATGTCTAGCAGTAGTAGCAGCCTACTTAAGCAGACAACACATTCACGTCTATTCAAATCTAGATGATTGGCTAATACAATCAAGCAGTTTTATACAATGCCAACAACACACACAATATGTAATAGAAACCCTGCATACATTAGGGTTCACTCTAAATTATCAGAAGTCACACCTTCAACCAGCACAGGTACAACCTTACCTAGGTGCTGTTCTAAATACTCAAAAAGCCCTAGCATATCCAAATACACAAAGGATACAAGCTTTCCAAAATCTCATCCCACATATCCAACCAAATCAACAATGGACCGCCAAGCGCACACGTCCCTTCAATGGTGGAATCTCAGCAATCTAATGAAGGGGCGGTCATTTCAAGACCCTGAACCTCAGACAATAATAACAAACGCATCAGTGATAGATTGTGGAGCTCATCTCAACAATCAAACCATTCAAGGTAAATGGGATCCCAAACAGAAACAACTTCACATAAACCACCTAGAGTTATTGGCAGTGTTTCCCAAAAGTGTTTCAGCCCCTTCTCAACCAGAAGAATGGTCTGATAAAAACAGACAACATGACGACCATGTATTAGCTCAAAAAACTGGGTGGGACACATTTATCTCAACTGTCTCTACTAGCCCAAACAAAATGGAAATGGACAATTCACAATCATATTAATCTCTTAGCAGAATACATTCCAGAAATACACAATCAGTTAGCGGATCTCCTAAGCAGAAGTCACAGACAAACTCACGAATGGGAGATTCACTCCCAAGTACTTCAAAAGTACTTTCGAAAGTGGGGAACATCAGAAATAGACCTGTTCGCAAGAAGCGAAAAAGCAAAATGCCAAAACTTTTTATCCAGACGCCCACATCCTCTATCTAAGGGCAATGCTTTGTGAATCAACTGGTCAGGGATATTTGCTTATGCTTTTCCACCTCTACCACTCCTTCCCTCTTCTGGTCAGCAAACTACGTCAAACATCTCTTACCATGATACTCATAGCCCCAACATGGGCACGCCAACACTGATACACAACACTCTTAGACCTGTCTGTAGTACCTCATTCCAAACTTCCAAACAGACCAGATTTGTTGACACAGAACAAAGGTCAAATCAGGCACCCAAACCCTAATGCTTTCAATTTAGCGATTTGGCTCCTGAAATCATAGAATTTTGGTTACCTAAAACTTCCATCAGAATGTATGGGAGAGCTTAAACAGGCATGTAAACCTACTACCAGACAATGTTATGCTAACAAATGGAGAAAGATGTGTTTACTTCTGTCAATCTAAAAATACTGATCCACTCACAGCATCTATACAAGATATTGTATACTACCTACTTCATTTACAAAAATCAAATTTAGCTTTCTCATCCATCAAAATCCACCTTACTGCAATATCTGCATGTTTACAAAATATTCTACATACTTTTCTATTCAGAGTCCCTGTTATTAAAGCTTTCGTGGAAGGATTAAAACGCATTATTGCGCCTAGGACACCGCCTGTTCCTTCTTGGAATCTGTAAGGAAATGCCTCCTTGGCATGGTTACCCCCTGACTTTTTGCCTTTGCTGATGCTAAGTTTTGATTTGAAAGTGTGCTGAGGCCTGCTAACCAGGCCCCAGCACCAGTGTTCTTTCCCTAACCTGTACTTTTGTTTTCACAATTGGCACACCCTGGCATCCAGGTAAGTCCCTTGTAACTGGTACCCCTGGTACCAAGGGCCCTGATGCCAGGGAAGGTCTCTAAGGGCTGCAGCATTTCTTATGCCACCCTGGGGACCCCTCACTCAGCACAGACACACTGTTGCCAGCTTGTGTGTGCTGGTGAGGACAAAACGAGTAAGTCGGCATGGCACTCCCCTCAGGGTGCCATGCCAACCTCACACTGCCTATGCAGTATAGATATGTCACCCCTCTAGCAGGCCTTACAGCCCTAAGGCAGGGTGCACTATACCATAGGTGAGGGCACCAATGCATGAGCACTGTGCCCCTACAGTGTCTAAGCAAACCCTTAGACATTGTAAGTGCAGGGTAGCCATAAGAGTATATGGTCTGGGAGTCTGTCATACACGAACTCCACAGCACCATAATGGCTACACTGAAAACTGGGAAGTTTGATGTAGGAAGTTGGCTCTGTATGCACTATTTCAAAGTAAGGAATAGTATGCACAGAGTCCAAGGGTTCCCCTTAGAGGTAAGATAGTGGCAAAAAGAGATAATACTAATGCTCTATTTTGTGGTAGTGTGGTCGAGCAGTAGGCTTATCAAAGGAGTAGTGTTAAGCATTTGTTGTACATACACACAGGCAATAAATGAGGAACACACACTCAAAGACAATTCCAGGCCAATAGGTTTTTGTATAGAAAAATATATTTTCTTAGTTTATTTTAAGAACCACAGGTTCAAATTCTACATGTAATATCTCATTTGAAAGGTATTGCAGGTAAGTTCTTTAGGAACTTTGAATAATCACAATAGCATATATACTTTTTACATAAAACACATATAGCTATTTTAAAAGTGGACAGTGCAATTTTCACAGTTCCTAGGGGAGGTAAGTTATTGTTAGTTCTTGCAGGTAAGTAAACCACCTACGGGGTTCAAATTGGGGTCCAAGGTAGCCCACCGTTGGGAGTTCAGAGCAACCCCAAAGTTTCCACACCAGCAGCTCAGGGCCGGGCAGGTGCAGAGTTCAAAGTGGTTCCCAAAACACATAGTCTTCAATGGAGAAGGGGGTGCCCCGGTTCCAGTCTGCCAGCAGGTAAGTACCCGCATCTTCGGAGGGCAGACCAGGGGGGTTTTGTAGGGCACCGTGGGGGACACGTCCACACAAAGTACACCCTCAGCAGCACGGGGGCGGCCGGGTGCAGTGTGCAAACAAGCGTCGGGTTTGTAATAGGAATCAATGGGAGACCAAGGGGTCTCTTCAGTGGGGCAGGCAGGCAAGGGGGGGGCTCCTTGGGGTAGCCACCACCTGGGCAAGGGAGAGGGCCTCCTGGGGGTCACTCCTGTACTGGAGTTCCAATCCTTTAGTTCCTGGGGGCTGCGGGTGCAGGGTCTTTTCCAGTCGTCGGGATCTGGGAATCAGACAGTCGCGGTCAAGGGGGCCTCGGGATTCCCTCTGCAGGCGTCGCTGTGGGGGCTCAGGGGGGACAACTTTGGTTACTCACAGTCTTGGAGTCGCCTGGGGGTCCTCCCTGTAGCGTTGTTCCTTCACCAGTCGAGTCGGGGTCGCCGGGTGCAGTGTTGCAAGTCTCACGCTTCTGGCGAGAATTGCAGGGGTCTTTAAAGTTGCTCCTCTGGAAACAAAGTTGCAGTCTTTGTTGAACAGGGCCGCTGTTCTCTGGAGTTTCTTGGTCCTTTTAGAGCAGGGCAGTCCTCTGAGGATTCAGAGGTCGCTGGTCCTGGGGAAAGCGTCGCTGGAGCAGTTTTCTTCCGAAGTGGGGAGACAGGCCGGTAGAGCTGGGGCCAAAGCAGTTGGTGTCTCCGTCTTCTCTGCAGGGTTTTTCAGCTCAGCAGTCCTCTTCTTCTTAGGTTGCAGGAATCTGAGTTCCTAGGTTCTGGGGAGCCCTTAAATACTAAATTTAAGGGCGTGTTTAGGTCTGGGGGGTTATTAGCCAATGGCTACTAGCCCTGAGGGTGGGTACACCCTCTTTGTGCCTCCTCCCAAGGGGAGGGGGGTCACATTCCTATCCCTATTGGGGGAATCCTCCATCTGCAAGATGGAGGATTTCTAAAAGTTAGTCACCTCAGCTCAGGACACCTTAGGGGCTGTCCTGACTGGCCAGTGACTCCTCCTTGTTTTTCTCATTATTTCCTCCGGCCTTGCCGCCAAAAGTGGGGCCGTGGCCGGAGGGGGCGGGCAACTCCACTAGCTGGAGTGCCCTGTGGTGCTGGAACAAAGGGGGTGAGCCTTTGAGTCTCACCGCCAGGTGTTACAGCTCCTGCCTGTTGGAGGTGATAGCATCTCCACCCAGTGTAGGCTTTGTTACTAGCCACAGAGTGACAAAGGCACTCTCCCCATGTGGCCAGCAACATGTCTCGAGTGTGGCAGGCTGCTAAAACCAGTCAGCCTACACGGGTAGTTGGTTAAGGTTTCAGGGGGCACCTCTAAGGTGCCCTCTGGGGTGTATTTTACAATAAAATGCACACTGGCATCAGTGTGCATTTATTGTGCTGAGAAGTTTGATACCAAACTTCCCAGTTTTCAGTGTAGCCATTATGGTGCTGTGGAGTCCGTGTTTGACAGACTCCCAGACCATATACTCTTATGGCCACCCTGCGCTTACAATGTCTAAGGTTTTGCTTAGACACTGTAGGGGCACAGTGCTCATGCACTGGTGCCCTCACCTATGGTATAGTGCACCCTGCCTTAGGGCTGTAAGGCCTGCTAGAGGGGTGACTTATCTATACTGCATAGGCAGTGTGAGGTTGGCATGGCACCCTGAGGGGAGTGCCATGTTGACTTACTCGTTTTGTCTTCACCAGCACACACAAGCTGGCAAGCAGTGTGTCTGTGCTGAGTGAGGGGTCCCCAGGGTGGCATAGGATATGCTGCAGCCCTTACAGACCTTCCCTGGCATCAGGGCCTTGGTACCAGGGGTACCAGTTACAAGGGACTTACCTGGATGCCAGGGTGTGCCAATTGTGAAAACAAAAGTACAGGTTAGGGAAAGAACACTGGTGCTGGGGCCTGGTTAGCAGGCCTCAGCACACTTTCAATTCAAAACATAGCATCAGCAAAGGCAAAAAGTCAGGGGGTAACCATGCCAAGGAGTCATTTCCTTACATTTGGTATCAAACTTCTCAGCACAATAAATGCACACTGATGCCAGTGTACATTTTATTGTAACATACACCCCAGAGGGCACCTTAGAGGTGCCTCCTGAAACCTTAACCAACTACCCGTGTAGGCTGACTGGTTTTAGCAGCCTGTCACACTCGAGACATGTTGCTGGCCACATGGGGAAGAGTGCCTTTGTCACTCTGTGGCTAGTAACAAAGCCTGTACTGGGTGGAGATGCTTATCACCTCCCCCTTGCAGGAACTGTAACACCTGGCGGTGAGCCTCAAAGGCTCACCCCCTTTGTTACAGCACCCCAGGACATTCCAGCTAGTGGAGTTGCCCGCCCCCTCTGGCCACGGCCCCACTTTTGGCGGCAAGGCCGGAGGAGATAATGAGCAAAACAAGGAGGAGTCACTGGCCAGTCAGGACAGCCCCTAAGGCAACCTGAGCTGAGGTGACTCTGACTTTTAGAAATCCTCCATCTTGCAGATTGAGGATTCCCCCAATAGGGATAGGAATGTGCCCCCCTCCCCTTGGGAGGAGGCACAAAGAGGGTGTAGCCACCCTCAGGGCTAGTAGCCATTGGCTACTAACCCCCAGACCTAAACACACCCTTAAATTTAGTATTTAAGGGCTCCCCAGAACCTAGGAACTCAGATTCCTGCAACCTAAGAAGAAGAGGACTGCTAAGCTGAAATACCCTGCAGAGAAGACGGAGACACCAACTGCTTTGGCCCCAGCTCTACCGGCCTGTCTCCCCACTTCTAAAAGACACTGCTCCAGCGACGCTTTCCCCAGGACCAGCGACCTCTGAATCCTCAGAGGACTGCCCTGCTCTAGAAGGACCAAGAAACTCCAGAGGACAGCGGCCCTGTTCACCCAAGACTGCAACTTTGTTTCCAAAGGAGCAACTTCAAAACAACTGCGTTTCCTGCCGGAAGCGTGAGACTTGCTACTCTGCACCCGACGCCCCTGGCTCGACTTGTGGAGAACCAACACTTCAGGGAGGACTCCCCGGCGACTACGAGACAGTGAGTAGCCAGAGTTGCACCCCCTGAGCCCCCACACCGACGCCTGCAGAGGGAATCCTGAGGCTCCCCCTGACTGCGACTGCCTGACTCCCAGATCCCGACGCCGGGTAAAGACTCTGCACCCGCAGCCCCCAGGACCTGAAAGATCGTCACTCCAGTGCAGGAGTGACCCCCAGGAGGCCCTCTCCCTTGCTCTTGTGGTGGCTACCCCGAGGAGCCCCCCCCTTGCCTGCCTGCATCGCTGAAGAGACCCCTTGGTCTCCCATTGATTTTCATTGGAAACCCGACGTGTATTTGCACACTGCACCCAGCCGCCCCCATGCTGCTGAGGGTGTACTTTTTGTGCTAACTTGTGGTCCCCCCCGGTGCCCTACAAAACCCCCCTGGTCTGCCCTCCGAAGACACGGGTACTTACCTGCTGGCAGACTGGAACCGGGGCACCCCCTTCTCCATTGAAGCCTATGTGTTTTCGGCACCACTTTGAACTCTGCACCTGACCGGCCCTGAGCTGCTGGTGTGGTAACTTTGGGGTTGCTCTGAACCTCCAACGGTGGGCTACTTTGGACCCAAACTTGAACCCCGTAGGTGGTTTGCTTACCTACAAGAACTAACAAACTCTTACTCCCCCTAGGAACTGTGAAAATTGCACTGTCTAGTTTTAAAATAGCTATATGTGATTTATTTGAAAAGTATATATGCTATTGTGATTATTCAAAGTTCCTAAAGTACTTAACTGCAATACCTTTCATTTGAAGTATTACATGTAAAATTTGAACCTGTGGTTCTTAAAATAAACTAAGAAAATATATTTTTCTATACAAAAACCTATTGGCCTGGAATTGTCTTTGAGTGTGTGTTCCTCATTTATTGCCTGTGTGTGTACACCAAATGCTTAACACTACTCCTTTGATAAGCCTACTGCTCGACCACACTACCACAAAATAGAGCATTAGTATTATCTCTTTTTGCCACTATCTTACCTCTAAGGGGAACCCTTGGACTCTGTGCATACTATTCCTTACTTTGAAATAGTGCATACAGAGCCAACTTCCTACAGAATCTAAATATCGTACTTACCAGATTCATGGGTCTACCTTTGGAACCCATGCACTCTTGTCAAATTCAATTTTAAACATGGAAGGTTGCCTTCCTTTTAGCTATTACTTCATTAAGAAGAGTTAGTGAAATACAAGCCTTCACTATTGAGGAACCTTTATTCCAAGTACACAAACATAGTCTTACTTAGATCAAATCCAAAATTTCTACCACAAGTAGTATCTTCTTTTCACATCAACCAAACAGTGGAATTGCCAGCCTTCTTTCAACAGCCAGACTCAGTTGCAGAAAGAGCTCTTCATACTCTAGATCTCAAAAAAGCTCTTATGTACTATATAGATAGAACTAAAGACTTTAGGAAAACCAAACAACTTTTTGTTGCTTTTCAACAACCACATAAAGGCAATCCTATATCTAAACAAGGCTTAGCAAGATGGCTTGTTAGGTGCATGCAAACATGCTTCATCAAAGCAAAAAGACAACTTTTTATCACTCTTAGAGCACATTCTACTACAAAAAAGAAAGGTGTGTCAATGGCATTTTAGGAAACATACCAATGGCTGATAAATGCAAAGCTGCCACATGGTCTACTCCTCATACTTTTACTAAACACTATTGTGTTGATGTTTTCTTACGGCAGCAGGCCACTGTAGGCCAAGCTGTCTTAAGAACACTATTTCAAACATCTTCAACTCCTACAGGCTAGCTACCACTATTTTTGGGGAGGACTAACTGCTTTGTAGTCTATGCATAGCATGTGCATCTGCTGCTACACATGCCATCGAACGGAAAATGTCACTTACCCAGTGTCCATCTTTTCCTGGCATGTAGTGCTGCAGATTCACATGCACCCTCCCTCCTCCCCGGAAGCCTGTAGTCGTTTACGTTTATCATTTGTACATATGTAGATACGTGTACACTTGCATAGTCATCTCTTTATATTCTTATACTCTGTCACTCCTTCCTTCACCCTTTGCGGTCCTTCCTTCGCCCTTTGCGGGAAAACAATGTAACAGTGGAGTCGATGCCCATGCGCACTGTAACCGAGTGGAGGAGTCACTCGGTCCCGTGACTCCAAAAAGACTTAGAAGAAAAACAACTTGTAACGCTCCGAGCCAAACACTAGATGTCGGAAGAGCTATGCATAGCATGGGAATCTGCAGCACTGCATGCCACGAACAGATGTACACTGGGTAAGTGAAATTTTCCTTTTGAGACTTTGAATGAAGTTGCTAGCTCATTCCTGTCATAAGTTAGACTTTATTAAAGTCTTCCCATGTTAACCTGTGGAGCTAACAGCACTACAGTGGGAACACTAAATTGGTAGTTTTCCCCTCACCAGGTTATATAAAACATTCTTTATAATGTCCCTGCTTGAAATTGCAAGGCACCCTGCCCTTGTGGTGCCCGGGGCAGACCTTAGGATGTGACGTATATGTAAGAAAAATGGTAGTTTAAGTACTTATAATTCTAAAGTCAAATTTGGATATAGTTGTATTTTAAAGGCAGCCTGCAAAGCAGGGCTGGCTTTAAAATGACAGCAGACACTACAGCAGTGCACACTTACGTGCATTAAGTTCACTGAGGTCTCTAAACCTACATGCCCTACCATATACTAGGGTTTTACAGACACGTTGTCAGAACCAATTGTAATTACACCTAATTACCATATACCTTGTAAACAGAGCACTGAACTTGGTTAGCAGAGCCCAGGGCACAATCATAGTTGGAAAAATAGCAGCCCACTGTCCAAATGGGGACAAAAAGTGGGTGGACATCCGCAAAAAAAACTGTTTTCTTACACAGATAGTTGAGATCTGCTTCACAGCTGCGGGGAAGACACTAGAAACTAAACCATGGGCACACTCCATGAGATAAAAGGGAGAAACCCTGGCCTTTCTAGAAATCATCTTCATCAATGACTTGTATAGAAGCTACACCGTCCTCTATACACAGCTTCACAAAGCATTACTGTGTGGAAATCATCATACATATAGAATTGCAGGTTAGGCAAAGAGTACTGAAATAAGAGTTAGTGAGTTCAAGTATATTTCAACTCAGTCTTCTAAAGCAGGCTGCTATAAAATCAATGGACGGACATGAATCTAGAAAAGATTAGCACTACAAAAATATTTTCTTAACTGTAGTTTTACAGCTTAGAGTTTTTGGGATTTAAATGCAACCCACTTGCCTCCCTGAAAATGAGTGTGGTCAACATGCAAAATCAGCAAAACTAAGGGGTAATACAAGCACCATCAATTCACCAAAGGGAAAAAAGAATCTGAGGATGGTGACCACGCACAGGAACTTCCCTGTTCACATCTGACATCAGAGGGGCGCACGTCTGACATGACATGGGGAGGGACCTACTACCAAATGGTGATCTACTACCTTCATGGGGGTAAAAAAAGAGAATGAAGACACAATTCTGGGCCCAACCACTGGATGGTGGAATGACGCACAACATATTAAACTTTAAAACATCTTCTACAGACAAATAACCATTTTTAGCAAGGAGAGCACAGATTCCACACTTCTGGACAGCAGGTGTAAAGTGCACAGAGTTCTAAAGCAAGAATAGAGTCCATCAAAAAGTGAAAAATCTGGGATGACCATGCAGGAAAGACATGTTTACTGCATGAGGTTGCTGTGGGACTCTCACTTCTACAACAAGGATGAGTCAAGCTTGTGAATCTATGAAAGGTAACAATGCTGGAGAGCTACAATTACAGGTAAATAACGTTCTTACATTCTTAACCCCTTCGCTGCCAGGCCTTTTCCCCCTCCTGTGCCAGGCCTTTTTTTGCCTATTTGGGGCAGTTCGCGCTTAGGCCCTCATAACTTTTTGTCCACATAAGCTAACCAAGCCAAATTTGCGTCCTTTTTTTCCAACATCCTAGGGATTCTAGAGGTACCCAGACTTTGTGGGTTCCCCTGAAGGAGGCCAAGAAATTGGTCAAAATACAGTGAAAATTTCGTTTTTTTCAAAAAAATTGGAAAAAGTGGCTGCAGAAGAAGGCTTGTGGTTTTTCCCCTGAAAATGGCATCAACAAAGGGTTTGCGGTGCTAAACTCAGCAGCTTCCCAGCTTTCAGGAACAGGCAGACCTGAATCAGAAAACCCAATTTTTCAACACAATTTTGGCATTTTACTGGGGCATACCCCATTTGTGCAATTTTTTGTGCTTTCAGCCTCCTTCCAGTCAGTGACAGGAATGGTCATGAAACCAATGCTGGATCCCAGAAACCTAAACATTTCTGAAAAGTAGACAAAATTCTGAATTCAGCAAGGGGTCATTTGTGTAGATCCTACAAGGGTTTCCTACAGAAAATAACAGCTGAAAAAGAAAAATATTGAAATTGAGGTGAAAAAACCATCAATTTTTCTCTACGTTTTACTCTGTAAATTTTCCCTGCAATGTCAGATTATCGAAAGCAATATACCGTTACGTCTGCTGGACTCCTCTGGTTGCGGGGATATATAGGGTTTGTAGGTTCATCAAGAACCCGAGGAACCCAGAGCCAATAAATGAGCTGCACCCTGCAGTGCGTTTTCATTCTATACCGGGTATACAGCAATTCATTTGCTGAAATATAAGGAGTAAAAAATTGCTATCAAGAAAACCTTTGCATTTCCAAAAAGGGCACAAGATAAGGTGTTGAGGAGCAGTGGTTATTTGCACATCTCTGAATTCCGGGGTGACCATAGTAGCACGTGAATTACAGGGAATTTCTCAAATAGATGTCTTTTTTACACACACTCCTATATTTGGAAGGAAAAAATGTAGAGAAAGACAAGGGGCAATAGTACTTGTTTTGCTAATCTATGTTCCCCCCAAGTCTCCCGATAAAAATGGTACCTCACTTGTGTGGGTAGGCCTAGCACCCGCGACAGGATATGCCCCAAAACACAACGTGGACACATCACAGAAAACAGAGCTGTTTTTAGCAAAGTGACTACCTGTAGATTTTGGCCTCTAGCTCAGCCGCCACCTAGGGAAACCTACCAAACCTGTGCATTTCTGAAAACTAGAGACCTAGGGGAATCCAAGGAGGGGTGACTTGTGTGGCTCGGACCAGGTTCTGTTACTCAGAATCCTTTGCAAACCTCAAAATTTGGCTAAAAAAACACATGTTCCTCACATTTCTGTGGCAGAAAGTTCTGGAATCTGAGAGGAGCCACAAATTTCCTTCCACCCAGCGTTCCCCCACGTCTCCCGATAAAAATGATACCTCACTTGTGTGGGTAGGCCTAGCGCCCGCGACAGGATATGCCCCAAAACACAACGTGGACATATCACAGAAAACAGAGCTGTTTTTAGCAAAGTGACTACCTGTAGATTTTGGCCTCTAGCTCAGCCGGCACCTAGGGAAACCTACCAAACCTGTGCATTTCTGAAAACTAGAGACCTAGGGGAATCCAAGGAGGGGTGACTTGTGTGGCTCGGACCAGGTTCTGTTACCCAGAATCCTTTGCAAACCTCAAAATTTGGCTAAAAAAACACATGTTCCTCACATTTCTGTGGCAGAAAGTTCTGGAATCTGAGAGGAGCCACAAATTTCCTTCCACCCAGCGTTCCCCCACGTCTCCCGATAAAAATGATACCTCACTTGTGGGGGTAGGTCTAGCGCCCGCGACAGGATATGCCCCAAAACACAACGTGGACACATCACAGAAAACAGAGCTGTTTTTAGCAAAGTGACTACCTGGAGATTTTGGCCTCTAGCTCAGCCGCCACCTAGGGAAACCTACCAAACCTGTACATTTCTGAAAACTAGAGACCTAGGGGAATCCAAGGAGGGGTGACTTGTGTGGCTCGGACCAGGTTCTGTTACCCAGAATCCTTTGCAAACCTCAAAATTTGGCTAAAAAAACACATGTTCCTCACATTTCTGTGGCAGAAAGTTCTGGAATCTGAGAGTAGCCACAAATTTCCTTCCACCCAGCGTTCCCCCACGGTCTCCCGATAAAAATGATACCTCACTTGTGTGGGTAGGCCTAGCGCCCGCGACAGGATATGCCCCAAAACACAACGTGGACATATCACAGAAAACAGAGCTGTTTTTAGCAAAGTGACTACCTGTAGATTTTGGCCTCTAGCTCAGCCGGCACCTAGGGAAACCTACCAAACCTGTGCATTTCTGAAAACTAGAGACCTAGGGGAATCCAAGGAGGGGTGACTTGTGTGGCTCGGACCAGGTTCTGTTACCCAGAATCCTTTGCAAACCTCAAAATTTGGCTAAAAAAACACATGTTCCTCACATTTCTGTGGCAGAAAGTTCTGGAATCTGAGAGGAGCCACAAATTTCCTTCCACCCAGCGTTCCCCCACGTCTCCCGATAAAAATGATACCTCACTTGTGTGGGTAGGCCTAGCGCCCGCGACAGGATATGCCCCAAAACACAACGTGGACACATCACAGAAAACAGAGCTGTTTTTAGCAAAGTGACTACCTGGAGATTTTGGCCTCTAGCTCAGCCGCCACCTAGGGAAACCTACCAAACCTGTACATTTCTGAAAACTAGAGACCTAGGGGAATCCAAGGAGGGGTGACTTGTGTGGCTCGGACCAGGTTCTGTTACCCAGAATCCTTTGCAAACCTCAAAATTTGGCTAAAAAAACACATGTCCCTCACATTTCTGTGGCAGAAAGTTCTGGAATCTGAGAGGAGCTACAAATTTCCTTCCACCCAGCGTTCCCCCAAGTCTCCCGATAAAAATGATACCTCACTTGCGTGGGTAGGCCTAGCGCCGGCGACAGGAAACACCCCAAAGCGCAACGTGGACACATCCTAAATTTTGGAAAAAAACAGAGGTGTTTTTTGCGAAGTGCCTACCTGTAGATTTTGGCCTCTAGCTCAGCCGGCACCTAGGGAAACCTACCAAACCTGTGCATTTCTGAAAACTAGAGACCTAGGGGAATCCAAGGAGGGGTGACTTGCGGGGCTCGGACCAGGTTCTGTTACCCAGAATCCTTTGCAAACCTAAAAATTTGGCTAAAAATACACATGTTACTCACATTTCTGTGGCAGAAAGTTCTGGAATCTGAGAGGAGCCACAAATTTCCTTCTACCCAGCGTTCCCCCAAGTCTCCCGATAAAAATGATACCTCACTTGCGTGGGTAGGCCTAGCGCCGGCGACAGGAAACACCCCAAAGCGCAACGTGGACACATCCTAAATTTTGGAAAAAAACAGAGGTGTTTTTTGCGAAGTGCCTACATGTAGATTTTGGCCTCTAGCTCAGCCGGCACCTAGGGAAATGTAAAGAAATGGCTCCCTGTTGCAGTTACCCCCCACTTTTTGCCTGATACTGATGCTGACTTGACTGAGAAGTGTGCTGGGACCCTGCTAACCAGGCCCCAGCACCAGTGTTCCTTCACCTAAAATGTACCATTGTATCCACAATTGGCACACCATGGCATTCAGATAAGTCCCTTGTAACTGGTACTTCTAGTACCAAGGGCCCTGATGCCAAGGAAGGTCTCTAAGGGCTGCAGCATGTCTTATGCCACCCTGGAGACCTCTCACTCAGCACAGACACACTGCTTACAAGCCTGTGTGTGCTAGTGAGAACAAAATGAGTAAGTCGACATGGCACTCCCCTCAGGGTGCCATGCCAGCCTCTCACTGCCTATGCAGTATAGGTAAGACACCCCTCTAGCAGGCCTTACAGCCCTAAGGCAGGGTGCACTATACCATAGGTGAGGGTACCAGTGCATGAGCACTGTGCCCCTACAGTGTCTAAGCAAAACCTTAGACATTGTAAGTGCAGGGTAGCCATAAGAGTATATGGTCTGGGAGTCTGTTTTACACGAACTCCACAGCACCATAATGGCTACACTGAAAACTGGGAAGTTTGGTATCAAACTTCTCAGCACAATAAATGCACACTGATGCCAGTGTACATTTTATTGTAAAATACACCACAGAGGGCACCTTAGAGGTGCCCCCTGAAACTTAACCAACTATCTGTGTAGGCTGACTGGTTCCAGCAGCCTGCCACACTAGAGACATGTTGCTGGCCCCATGGGGAGAGTGCCTTTGTCACTCTGAGGCCAGTAACAAAGCCTGCACTGGGTGGAGATGCTAACACCTCCCCCAGGCAGGAGCTGTAACACCTGGCGGTGAGCCTCAAAGGCTCACCCCTTTGTCACAGCCCAGCAGGGCACTCCAGCTTAGTGGAGTTGCCCGCCCCCTCCGGCCACGGCCCCCACTTTTGGCGGCAAGGCTGGAGGGAACAAAGAAAGCAACAAGGAGGAGTCACTGGCCAGTCAGGACAGCCCCTAAGGTGTCCTGAGCTGAGGTGACTCTAACTTTTAGAAATCCTCCATCTTGCAGATGGAGGATTCCCCCAATAGGGTTAGGATTGTGACCCCCTCCCCTTGGGAGGAGGCACAAAGAGGGTGTACCCACCCTCAGGGCTAGTAGCCATTGGCTACTAACCCCCCAGACCTAAACACGCCCTTAAATTTAGTATTTAAGGGCTACCCTGAACCCTAGAAGATTAGATTCCTGCAACTACAAGAAGAAGGACTGCCTAGCTGAAAACCCCTGCAGAGGAAGACCAGAAGACGACAACTGCCTTGGCTCCAGAAACTCACCGGCCTGTCTCCTGCCTTCCAAAGATCCTGCTCCAGCGACGCCTTCCAAAGGGACCAGCGACCTCGACATCCTCTGAGGACGGCCCCTGCTTCGAAAAGACAAGAAACTCCCGAGGACAGCGGACCTGCTCCAAGAAAAGCTGCAACTTTGTTTCCAGCAGCTTTAAAGAACCCTGCAAGCTCCCCGCAAGAAGCGTGAGACTTGCAACACTGCACCCGGCGACCCCGACTCGGCTGGTGGCGATCCAACACCTCAGGAGGGACCCCAGGACTACTCTGATACTGTGAGTACCAAAACCTGTCCCCCCTGAGCCCCCACAGCGCCGCCTGCAGAGGGAATCCCGAGGCTTCCCCTGACCGCGACTCTTTGAACCTAAAGTCCCGACGCCTGGGAGAGACCCTGCACCCGCAGCCCCCAGGACCTGAAGGACCGAACTTTCACTGGAGAAGTGACCCCCAGGAGTCCCTCTCCCTTGCCCAAGTGGAGGTTTCCCCGAGGAATCCCCCCCTTGTCTGCCTGCAGCGCTGAAGAGATCCCGAGATCTCTCATAGACTAACATTGCGAACCCGACGCCTGTTCCTACACTGCACCCGGCCGCCCCCGCGCTGCTGAGGGTGAAATTTCTGTGTGGGCTTGTGTCCCCCCCGGTGCCCTACAAAACCCCTCTGGTCTGCCCTCCGAAGACGCGGGTACTTACCTGCAAGCAGACCGGAATCGGGGCACCCCCCCCTCTCTCCATTCTAGCCTATGTGTTTTGGGCACCACTTTGAACTCTGCACCTGACCGGCCCTGAGCTGCTGGTGTGGTGACTTTGGGGTTGCTCTGAACCCCCAACGGTGGGCTACCTTGGACCAAGAACTGAACCCTGTCAGTGTCTTACTTACCTGGTAAAACTAACAAAAACTTACCTCCCCCTGGAACTGTGAAAATTGCACTAAGTGTCCACTTTTAGAACAGCTATTTGTCAATAACTTGTAAAGTATACACGCAATTTTGATGATTTGAAGTTCCTAAAGTACTTACCTGCAATACCTTTCGAATGAGATATTACATGTAGAATTTGAACCTGTGGTTCTTAAAATAAACTAAGAAAAGATATTTTTCTATACAAAAACCTATTGGCTGGATTTGTCTCTGAGTGTGTGTACCTCATTTATTGTCTATGTGTATGTACAACAAATGCTTAACACTACTCCTTGGATAAGCCTACTGCTCGACCACACTACCACAAAATAGAGCATTAGTATTATCTCTTTTTGCCACTATCTTACCTCTAAGGGGAACCCTTGGACTCTGTGCATGCTATTCCTTACTTTGAAATAGCACATACAGAGCCAACTTCCTACAGGAAACCTACCAAACCTGTGCATTTCTGAAAACTAGAAACCTAGGGGAATCCAAGGAGGGGTGACTTGCGGGGCTCGGACCAGGTTCTGTTACCCAGAATCCTTTGCAAACCTCAAAATTTGGCTAAAAAAACACATGTCCCTCACATTTCTGTGGCAGAAAGTTCAGGAATCTGAGAGGAGCTACAAATTTCCTTCCACCCAGCGTTCCCCCAAGTCTCCCGATAAAAATGATACCTCACTTGTGTGGGTAGGCCTAGCGCCGGCGACAGGAAACACCACAAAGCGCAACGTGGACACATCCTAAATTTTGGAAAAAAACAGAGGTGTTTTTTGCGAAGTGCCTACCTGTAGATTTTGGCCTCTAGCTCAGCCGGCACCTAGGGAAACCTACCAAACCTGTGCATTTCTGAAAACTAGAGACCTAGGGGAATCCAAGGAGGGGTGACTTGCGGGGCTCGGACCAGGTTCTGTTACCCAGAATCCTTTGCAAACCTCAAAATTTGGCTAAAAATACACATGTTACTCACATTTCTGTGGCAGAAAGTTCTGGAATCTGAGAGGAGCCACAAATTTCCTTCTACCCAGCGTTCCCCCAAGTCTCCCGATAAAAATGATACCTCACTTGTGTGGGTAGGACTAGCGCCCACGAGAGGAAAGGGCCCAAAACACAACGTGGACTCATCACATTTTTTTATAAAAAGCAGTGCCTACCTGTGGATTTTGGCCTGTAGCTCAGCCGACACCTGAGGAAACCTAGCAAACCAGTGCATTTTTTGAAAACTAGAAACCCAGGGGAATCCAAGATGGGGTGACTTGCGGGGCTCTGACCAGGTTATGTTACCCAGAATCCTTTGCAAACATCAAAATTTGGCCCAAAAAACACTTTTTCCTCTCATTTCGGTGACAGAAAGTTCTGGAATCTGAGAGGAGCCACAAATTTCCTTCCACCCAGCGTTCCCCTAAGTCTCTCGATAAAAATGGTACATCACTTCTGTGGGTAGGCCTAGCGCCTACAAAAGGAAATGGCCCAAAACACAACGTGGACACAACATATTTTTTCACAGAAAACAGAGGTGTTTTTTGCAAGGTGCCTACCTGTGGTGTTTGGCCTGTAGCTCAGCCGGCCCCGGGGGGGGGGGGGGCAGAAATGCCCTAAAATAAATTTGCCCCCCCAACCCCCACCCTCCCCCGCCGGGAGCGACCCTTGCCTACGGGGTCGCTCCCCCTGCGTGACATTGGCACCAAAAAACAAATCCCCGGTGCCTAGTGGTTTCTGCCCCCTTGGGGGCAGGTTGACCTAAACTCAGCCAATCTGCCCTAGCGCCCACAAAAGGAAATGGCCGAAAACACAACGTGGACACAACATATGTTTTCACAGAAAACAGAGGTGTTTTTTGCAAAGGGCCTACCTGTGGATTTTGGCCTCTAGCTCAGCCGGCCCGGGGGGGGGCCCTAAAATAAATATGACCCCCCCCACCCCCTCAAACCCCCCCTGCCCGGGAGCGACCCTTGCCTACGTGGTCGCTCCCCATGCGTGACATTGGCGCCAAAAAACAAATCCCCGGTGCCTAGTGGTTTCTGCCCCCTTGGGGGCAGATTGACCTAAAATCGGCCAAACTGCCCCCAAGGGGGGCAGAAATGGCCTAAATACAATTTGTCCCCCAGGGGAGCGACTTTTGCCTGATGGGTCGCTCCCCATCTCTAAAAAAAAAAAAAAACACAAAGAAAAAAAAGAAAAATTCCCCTGGCGTCTAGAGGCTTCTGCCCCCGGGGCAGCAGAAATGGCCTAAAATAAATTTGCCCCCCCAACCCCCCCCCCCCCCCCCACCCCCCCACCCCCAGGAGCGACCCTTGCCTACGGGGTCGCTCCCCCTGCGTTACATTGGCGCCAAAAAACAAATCCCCGGTGCCTAGTGGTTTCTGCCCCCTTGGGGGCAGATTGACCTAAAATTGGCCAATCTGCCCCCAGGGGGGCAGAAATGGTCTAAATACAATTTGCCCCCCCAGGGGAGCGACCCTTGCCTGATGGGTCGCTCCCCATCTCTAAAAAAAGACACAACAAAAAAAAAAAAATTGCCCTGGTGCCTAGAGTGTTCTGCCCCCCCCCCCCTGGGGGGGGGCAGTTCGGCCTAATAATAGGCCGATCTGTCCCCCGGGGGGGGCAGAAATGGCCTAAAATAAATTTGCCCCCCCCCCAGGGAGCGACCCTTGCCTAAGTGGTCGCTCCCTTTGCGTGAAATTCACGCAAAGAAAAAACTCCCTGGTGTCTAGTGGTTTCTACCCCCCTTGGGGGCAGATTGGCCTCATCAAAATAGGCCAATCTGCCCCCATGGGGGGCAGAAATGGGCAAAATATAATTTTCCCCCATTGGGAGCGACCCTTGCCTAAGGGGTCGCTCCCCACCAAAAAAAAAAAAAAATGAAAAAAAAAAAAAAAAAAAAGGTCCCTGGTGCCTAGAGGTTTCTGCCCCCCCTGGGGGCAGATCGGCCTAATAGTAGGCCAATCTGCCCCCAGGGGGGGGGGCAGAAAAGGCCTTCCCGAAAATATGCCCCCCTGGGAGCGACCCTTGCCCAAGGGGTCGCTCCCTTTTGTCAATAACAATAAAAAAAAAAAATAATCCCTGGTGTCTAGTGGTTTCTACCCCCCTTGGGGGCAGATTGGCCTCATCAAAATAGGCCAATCTGCCCCCAAGGGGGGCAGAAATGGCCAAAATATAATTTTCCCCCAAGGGGAACGACCCTTGCCTAAGGGGTCGCTCCCCACCTCAATAAAAAAAAATGAAACAAAAAAAAAATAAAAATAAATGGTCCCTGGTGCCTAGAGGTTTCTGCCCCCCCCTGGGGGCAGATCGGCCTAATAAGACCGATCTGCACCCAGGGGGGGCAGAAAAGGCCTTTTCAAAAAAATGCCTCCCCTGGGAGCGACCCTTGCCCAAGGGGTCGCTCCCTTTTGTCAATTTCTAAGAAAAAAAAAAAATCCCTGGTGTCTAGTGGGGTTTCAAAAGCCGGATTGCAAGCAATCCGGCTTTTGAAACCCTCGGAGGGACTTCAAAGGGAAGGAAATACTTTTCCTTCCCTTTGAAGCCCCTCCGGGCCTCCCAAGTGATTGAAAAAGAAATGCTTTTGCATTTCTTTTTCAATCGCGCTGGAAGCAGAGCTTCCAGCGCGACGAGGGAGGCCCCTGTCACACATCAGCGCGCGCGCTGACGTCACAGGGGGGTGGTCGGGGGTGGAAGGGGAAGGTCTTCCCCTTCCATCCCCGACTTGGGGGGGGAAGGGGGGTGCACGGGGGGCGCGCTAGCGCGCCCCCAAGTTCCCCTGTGCCATGGACGAGATGATCTCGTCCAAGGCACAGGGGAACTGTAGCCTTGGACGAGATCATCTCGTCCAAGGCACAGAAGAGGTTGTATGGCTGTAAATGCAGATGGTCTGCTTTGACAAAAGGAGCCCCTCTTCAAAGTGTAAGAAATTGGGTAGTTGGGTGACTGAGGTGTGGGAGCCCTGGTCAAGTAGCAGCCACAGTGCATGTCAAGGTAATGCACATGCAACCCCCAAAACGTGTGAATCTATGAAAGATAACAATTCTGAAGAGCCACAATTGCAGGTAAATAACTTTTTTTTCCATTCTTAGCTTGTATGGTTGTGAATGCACATGCCCTGCATCGACTAAAGCAGTCCTTCTCCAAACAGTAAGAAATAGGGGTGTTGTTTGACTGTGATGGGAGCCCTGTTTAAGCAGCAGAAGCCACAACCCTTGCCAGGGTAATGCACAAGCAACCCCCAAATTAACATTTGCTCACCCCATGGTAGCTTGGCACTGAGCAGTCAGACGTAACTTAGAAGCAATGTGTAAAGTGTGTGTGCAACACTTCAAACAGTAAAAACACTACACAAAAAGAATCCCACACCAAGTTGGAAACATAGAGATTTCTTTAATAAATAATAAAACAAGATCAAAACAACAAAAATCTAGTTAGTAGACCTCGAAATATTTAATTTTAAAGTTTGAGCAACTAAAACTTGCTGACTTTTTAAAATGACATCATATTACCTTGATAAACATGTGAGCCGTTGACCAAGTAGCAGTCTTGCAATTATCAGTTAGTGACGTTATCCAAGAAAGCTGAGGTGGCCCTCTTCTTGCGTGTAGAGTGGGCTCCAATTTGGCACAGGGTGTGCGTGCTTGGTCTTAGCAGAGAAAGTCTGAATTAACTTAACTTGCCATCTCACCATACCACTTTAAAAATAGCTTAACTCTGTGGGGTTTCGTGAGGGCTGGTCAAGGTTCATTAGGTTTCATTTTGTCAATATAATAAATGAGCATACTGTCAACAATCCAGAGTGTGAAGAGCTGTTTCCGATGCACACAAGTAGTAGTGGAGAAAAAGATGAGCAGCTCACTGTGGTCTGATTCAAATCAAAGAATGAGACTACTTTGGGTAGAAATTTGTGATTGGTATGAACACCCTTTTAAACGTGTATAAATGGTTCCTGCACCGTAAGAGCTCTCAATAAATGTGTCTAAGGGAGGTGATTGTGACTAAAAAGGCCAGCTTCTTAGACAAAAAATGTAGGTCAGACAAGTGCAGGGGCTCAAAGGAACATGAGTTTTGTGAGGATCACTTTCAAGTATCACACAGGGTTAGGGGGTGTTTGCGGAGATATTACCCTCTTAAAATCCTTCAAGAAGATGTTGAATAGCTGACACACAAAAAAATGTGCTCTCTGTTTTGTAGGTACTCTGCGGATGGAGCTGGTGGATGGTTTATGGATAAAATTTCCAGAATATTTTCAGCTCAGTAAAATAGTACAGCTTTGCTTATTTTATCTGCAAGTGTTTGTATGTGTAGGTCTTTGTGCAAGAAAGGAAAAGCAAAAGCATCTTATGGCCTGCTTATACACAAGTTGTTGTCGTGACGCATATGTCGTATTGCAATATTCTAGCCTGGCAAAGCTTTCTTTCAAAGCTTTTCATCTCAGATTTTCTTTTGGCTGGTCTAGCAAGAGCCAAGCCTTCAGTAATCTAGTGATCCATTCAGCAGGCGTAATATAAAATAAAAAAATGGCATTAGCCCAATTATGTACAGGCTCCATTTACACCTTGCTGGAGGTCAAATGTATAGTCTACGAATCACTTTTTTCCTAGTCAATTGACCCCTCGTAGTGATCCTGCCTAAAGGATTTGACCTGTCCATTCAAAGTACTCTGTGCTTGCACGTCAGTGGCATAGCTTTTTGTAGTCTATATGTGGTCTTAGAGTCCTGCTGTAGGTCACCAAAAGGCCTTGGAAATGGAGTACTTACAAATATTTGTGTAACAGTTATTCATTTGGCTTCTCTTTAGACTTGGTTTGATCAAGTGATTCAAATACTGTGGAGCTTTTAGCAAATGATGTCTTAAATATGTGTCTCCAGCATTGGCTCTTTCGTAGACTCATATGCCTGAATCATTCTCAGACTGGGAACCCGGTTTACCTGCAGCTCCTGTTTTCAGGCTATAAAGAGATCAGAGCATCTGATTCAGGGCACTTTGTTTCTGTAGGTATAGTGCTTAATGCTTGCCATCTTCTCTGGCGAAATTGCTCTTACGTGGTCTCTTTAGTAGCATTAGTATTTCACAGGGTCTGAATGCATGAGGTTTGAAAAACTGTTTAATCAAGCCAAAATATTTTAGGTATTGCAAGGTATAACAGATAAACATATTTGTTAAAGAAAACAATGGTGGTTGCTGTGGATGGAGTCTGAGACACTCCCATCTGTTGACCAAAAAATAAAATAAAAAGGCAATGAACAGTTTTGGTCTATTCATTTGCATTGGTTATGACAGGGATTCCCAAGGGGCAGCAGTATTGGGGAAAACATTTTGCTTCTCACCTTATGTTCTTTGGAATATGGTGCTTTTTTATGACCGGTTTCTTTCAGAATATCTTTTCATGCAGCACATAAATGTGCAATCTAAAAATCTGTAAAGAAATTTGTGAATCATTTTCATTTATGTCTCTTGGTTTCTGGTAAAACTGGTTCAGGATGCCATCGAGCCTCTGACGAAGTGGGTCTGGTCCCTGCTATGTGGATTTGAATGGGCATCGGGTGTGGCGGAAAGGGTCCTCTTGTTTGCAGATGAACTATTGCTGTTTCTTGAGAAACTGGAGAACTCTGTTTTCACAGGTGTTTCAAACAATTGTGAGGTACTCATGCCCAAACGTTGGGGAGACTGTGGTATAACCCCCATAAGGTCTGAGTTTCCAGGCGTCCGGTGGGCAGCTGGTTTGAGAATTGCCTCAAAGGGATTTCAATATCTGGGCCTGTTCATTACTGGGCACAGAGGTATGTGCGTGGGAACGGCATCTAACCCCAATGGCCCAGTGGGAAGATTAGAGCCACCCCGCCTTTTTATCCCCTCCCCCATTGTCATTAATGGGACAGGCAGCTGTCTTCAAATTGGTCTCAGTACCTAGGTTACTACACCAGTTGCAGAATTAACCATATAGTGTCCCTTACCATTCCTTTGAACAGCCATAGTCTGCTCCTTATTCTGAATGGGGAAATGACGGGGTTTGGTGACCTTCACAAAATCGGGGGATTGGGGTGGGGGGGGGCTGGGTAGAGGTTGGGGGGGGGGGGGGGAGTTCAGTGGTGAGATGCCACACGTGCGCCATCTCAACACTTTAAATACACCACATTTCTCCCAGTTTCCAACTCAATTGAGGCCAAGTTAACTGGGGACATGGGCACGCTTTATATATCTGTTGTACAATTTTGTGGTGATCCATATGCCTGACTCCATAGAGTGAATGTAACTGATGGATTAAGTCCTGTAAATAGCTGTGATGGCAACTTTTTTTTTTTTTCTTTAAAGTATTTTGCTAGAGAGTTGCCTCTCTCACTTTCCCCGAGCTAGGTACTGCTTGCAAGCCTAACTCAAGCATGTCGATATATGAAAGGTCCGGTGCTTTAGAAGAAGCAAGTTGCTTACCTGTAACTACAATCCTCCAACAACTTTAATAGGTTGACATGCAGCCCAGCTTTGGGGGTGTGCCAATACCAGGGTATGTAGAACATACTTCATACATGCCCTGCTATTTAGAGCCATGCACTCTATACTCTGGTCAGTTAGAGTAGTCTTTGAAGGTGACTTACAGGTAATAAACGGGAGGTTTATGCCTGTCAAAAGGTTTAACTTGATAGGTCAAACTGCACAGGGCTACCACTGTAATGTTTTTATTGCATTGCAGTGGCACACGCTTCCATGCACTAGCTTCTACTAGTGACTCTTTAACCTACCAGTCCTTGTTACCCTGAGTACCATATACTAGAATCTTATAGGTAAGTTAAGCTTTCCAATAAGGACTTCCTATTGGGATAGCTCCTCACTTGCAATCTAGGATGCAGAATAGGCCTAACACCTCATTTTTACTTGCCGTTTTAGTGGTGGCACCAGTAATGCTGCAGTTCACTAAAGGACCTGTAAACTTACAACCCCTAGGTACCTTTTACCAGGGGCCTACAAGTACGTTAACGTTTCCAATCGGGGTTCTGCCAATTTGTGCCCAATGGTACACATGTTCAGAGGTCAGAGCACATACACTGGGTGCTAGACGTCAGCACCTTATTGTGCAGAGTTATTACACCAGTACCTAAGGTCATCAAAAATGTGGGCTTGTAAAATGGGGGTTAAGATGCATAAAGCAACTTCTCTACATAACTGCTGGGGAAAAAAAACATTTTCTTTGACTTTCGTTTATGAGCCGGTCACTTTTAAGAAAGCCCTTTGTTACTGTTCTATTTTTATTTTTTTGTAGTGGGCATGCCTTTGTATATTTTGGCTATTTCCATGATTCTTAAAATCCTCACTCATATGGGTCTATTGCCAGGGTCCAGGCTGGTGAAGCAGAAAAAAATGGTTCAGAGGAAGATGATGATGAGAAGCCTGGCAAACGAGTAATGGGACCTCGCAAGAAGTTTCATTGGGACGAAACCCTCAGGTAAACTTCTAATATGTGTCTCTGTTCATTTGCACCTTGGCGGGTAGCAGCCCACCGAGGAAATATGCAATATTCTGATTTCTTTGCTTATGCAAATTCCTCTCGCATTGAACTTACTACTCTTTGTGACCAGGAGCGCACAAAGACATTTTAAGCTGCAGGAGGGAATCTAGTAGCATCATTGCATGTTATATTGTATTTACCTGTCTCCTCTTCACTCTGAGGCCATGGTCCTTTTTTCACTTCAGAGTGCTTCAATTTTATAGCTGTCTACCGTGTTGCAGTGCATATTGTTGCAAGGTGGTACACTGATTTTGTTGATGCAGATCACACCTTTGTCTCTTGGAACAGGACCACTTGTTCCTCGAAAGAGCAGGTTAAACTTCTGCATCGTGGGATCATCGGTGATAGTCAAACACTTGAGTAATTCCCCTCTGCATGTGAGGACCCCAGAACACCTTTGTCAGTAGTTTTATTTCATGGAAACAGCGTCACAGAATGTCTTTGTCACGTGTTCTTATACACATCTGTGGAATGGAAGCCTAACAGAGACCTCATTTTTCATGAAAACCTAAGGTAAAGATGCAACCTGTTAGACTTGCATTGAACACAGACAAATAGGACCCTGTCCTATTAGGGACCGCAGAAGCTCCCCCTCCCAGTATGTATTGTGTTGGCAGTTGCCTCTTTGACCCAGTTCTCCTTTCCAGCTCATTTAAGCATTATCTCAGATATTGTATCTTAAATATATTATTTTTCCAGTCTGGGAAATAATTTTGACTTCTTCGAACGTCTTTATCCACCTACTGTCAAATGAATCATTTTTTTCCCTCATTAGATGACTGAATGTTTCAGTTAAAATGCCATCTTAGTGCCCTTCAGGTGGAAGAAAGAATGTTGAAACTGATTCCCATAAGGTGTGTGGGATGGTCTGTCCCCCTCTCATTTTGTATCTGAATTTGACATCTGCAGATACGTGTCTACAAAATTTTGAAAGGACGGGGGGGGCATTAAATTAAGGAGGCATGCTGGAGAAGGGACGAAGAAGAGAGTAGAGAGAGAAGCTTCTCAACCTATCTCACTCTTTATCCTACTCACTGGTAAAGACCATCACAGATGTAGGTCCAAAGAGAGAAGACCAAGCAGTATGGATAAATTACATCATCACTCAGTCAGCTACCAAAGACAGGTGTCAATCACACAAACATACAGTGGAAACAGTCAGTGTCTACCTGCTAGCAGTCCAAATGGGTATTGGGTTCAGTGTAGACACATCCGCAGCAAGAAGCATCCAAGTTGGAGCAATCAAGATCGATGTGGAAAAGGCTCCATCGCTCATCTGCAGCTTTAACATCAAAGAAACAATAAATGTCAGTGTGAAAAGCTTGGTCTATTTTATCTTCTGCTGTGCATTCTATCTACTGGATAGCATCTTGGTCCTTAGAACTACACTTCTTTACCAGAAAAAAAGGGACGAAGCAACTTCACTTCCTCCATGCTTTTCAGGCTGGGTTTTCTCCAGACCCAGCACGTTTGCTGTAGTGTCCGATTACACCTGTAATACCATTAAGGACCCAATTTAGACTCGTTTGAGACAGTTAGTTCTCTCACCACCCAAGAAGTCTTCAAAGGCAGCGAATGTCTTCATTATGAATGTGGAAACCATCTTCCCCACCAATATGTTAAAAGTGGACCTGTTTCACCTAGGAGCTCTTCTTTATCTTGGTCATCGGTTTCCAATCTGTGTGCTGCGGCACTCCACTGAGCCATTAAAATTATCCAGGGCCGCTGCAAACAGATGCATGCTAAGCACTTTTCAATCTTGCAAGAATTTAGCCAGACCACCTCACTTTCAGCACATCTTATAGCTCTTGCTACCCTGCCTGCTGTCAGGAAGTTTGATTGCACTGTGGCCAGCGACTCTGAGGACTACCGCTGGCAAAGACAATAGGGCTGGCTTGTCACTCAAAGTGTAAGTGAAGCCTATTGGCCTGGCCAGTGCTTGCTGTTGATGAATGACTTTGCTCAGTGAACTCAGTTTGTCATTGCTTCTCATCCTCTGTTACAGCCGTACCATGACATACCCTTTCCAGATCCTCCTTAAATCATGGCTAATCAGTCTGTGCCCTACTCGCTTAATCTATGAAAATTTTAGGAAAGAGCCAGAAAGTAGGTAATATCCAACTCACAAGGAGTACCATGTCCATTCAAAGTGTGTGGCTAGTCATTGAATAACAGTTACCAACAGGCAAGTGATAACATTATACACTGCAAAACTATAAACATATCACAGAAAAAGACATGCAGGAAATTTCTGAGTAACCACTTGTTACTGTTCAGGTCCCTTTTAAGCACCGAAACACTGGAAGGGCTGTACCAGCATGATGTGTGCATACACTTGTAAACACGCACAAAAAAACAAAATGCAGGCAGAGTTGCCTGCAGTGTTGGATTATAGCGCCTGGTGACTGCAAAGCAGTATAATTAAAGTGTATATAGCAGTCTTTAAAGTCTTCTTTACAGACTGTTTCAAGTACACATTTGGGCAAGGTAAACTGTGCAAATGACAGTTTTATTTTAAATTGTCATGTCGCTCATGTGGATGTAATAAGTCCCTAGCAAGGGTGAAGGAGGAGAGAATGAAAACAAGGGGTGGTAAAAAGCTGCCATTAAAACCCCTATAAGTATTGGGGTCTCTTGTGTAAAAAGAGTTTGAGGAGTATGAGACAGGAGCGAGTGGAGCTCTTTTCACAGGAAACTCTGAAACTTGCACCTATGAAGAGCAACAAATTTAATGGTGGTGTCTGACTGGTGTAGTTAAAAAGGGGGGTTGGGACACCTCTGTGAGGGCAAGGACTCACAGGGTCACCTAACTAATTACTAGCCAACATGTTTCTGCCCTCAGGAGTGAGCCAATGAAGGTCTCTGGGCATTCGTCAGGGCCTAGGATCCCTACGTCTCACGTTGGAGGAAAATACTCTATGGGG
This sequence comes from Pleurodeles waltl, assembly GCF_031143425.1. Classification (NCBI taxonomy): domain Eukaryota; kingdom Metazoa; phylum Chordata; class Amphibia; order Caudata; family Salamandridae; genus Pleurodeles; species Pleurodeles waltl. Next base: position 294,810,799 of record NC_090443.1, on the reverse strand, counting down.
AAATCAAAGAGTGAAAAAATGGAAAATGAATGATCTACCTTACCCAAGGAGTTACCTTGAGGCGGCCCTTTTCTTAGAGGCTGTTAGCCTCTGGTATCCAGGAGGGGGAGTGTCCCCTTATAGTCACACATACATCAAAGGGGACGCTCGCCGTGCGCCTATTTCGTCCTCTCCTTGGACCGCTTGAGTCTCATGTTGGCTAGTAATTAGTTAGGTGACCCTGTGAGTCCTTGCCCTCACAGAGGTGTCCCAACCCCCCTTTTTAACTACACCAGTCAGACACCACCATTAAATTTGTTTCTCTTCATAGGTGTCTGCTTAGGTGTTTTTAGTTTTTTTCAGTAGATTAGCTGGATCCCGATCTTTCCAGAAACAAGTTTATTTACGCACTCCCTCCTGTTCCTTTAACAGTGAGGTTGAGTCCGCCCAGGTGGCACTGTCCTACCTGGGTGGGTCTAGGTGGTCAAATGATGAAGCATGACACTATATAGTGTGTGAGACCACCTAGTCCGTAAAAGGAAATCCCCTTTTTTCCCACCCCCCGTTGTTCCTCTCCGAATATGCACTCGGCAATTTCCAACTGACATTCCACTGACTTTACCCTTCCAAATAGGAATACATACCTTCATTGGCATCATCACATTTATTTTCACTGAGAAAAATGGAAGTACTCCAGAGGCTGGGCTTACACCCCCCCAACTTCCACCCACCCCCCACCACCTGCTAAAAAAAGGAACAAATTGGGGAGCTGCAGCCAATAGGTCATGGGAGTCGGAGGTCAAAAAAGTTTGGCAACCACTGATCTAGGGCGTATTAGATCTTGTATACACTTTTGTTCTTCCAGTTCTGATAGAGACTGGATGTCTTTAACCCCTGGATTTCCAGCACAATATCCAGCGAGAGTGTCTTCAGTTAATTACATCATCACTTTACATGAACAAGATAGGCAGCAAAGGTAGATTCCACAACCATCTGTGTATAATTTTGGAGAAGCCACAGCCTAGGATACCTCAAACCTCTGTCGCCCTTTTAGTCCCAGGCCTCCTAGAGATGCAGAGAAAAAATGTGACTTATAACGCGCAGAAAGCAGTTGAACCACACCTACAAAACAAATATGAACTGTCATTGTTACTGCTGTGAGGTGAAAACACAAGTCACCTCCGGAGTCAGCTGGTCCTCCTGAAAGGGACCCCCCCATTTGTAATCCAGTTCAGTGGCTCAACTACACTGCACAGGCCTATGCTTTAAATTCAAAGTGCACACTCCCTGAGTTCTGACTGCCACCAAACCTCAATTCATATAAGTGTGAAATGAAATGCCTACGCCCAAGAACTTTTCAATTTCTTTATTCATTTTTCTTGAATTTGCAGATCATGAATTTTGTTTAAATACAAATCAGTACTCCAGCCAACGTGTTTCATCCCACCCTTGGGTCTTCATCAAGCCCTATAAAAATGTATAAACAAAAATATTTTGACAAAAAAAAAGTTCGATGGCATATGTTGCTGCAGATACACATGTTTGGCACAGTCCGCTGCCTGGTGTTGGGCTCGGAGTATTACAAGTTGTTTTTCTTCGAAGAAGTCTTTTTGGTCACGGGACCGAAGGACTCCTCCCTCCTCGGCTCCATTGCGCATGGGCGTCGACTCCATCTTAGATTGTTTTTTTCCGCTGTCGGGTTCGGACGTATTCCTTTTCGCTCCGTGTTTCGGTTCGGAAAGTTAGTCAGAATCTCGGAAGAAAGCGTCGGTATTGTTCCGTTCGGTATCGGGATAGTTAGGTACATCGACACCGATCATCGGAAGACTTTGGGGTAGCTTCGATTCCCCCATCGGGGCCTGGTCGGCCCGACCGCGTGCGACATCGAAGCTGATGGAACGGACCCCGTTCCGTTTCTGCCCAAAATGTCACAGTAAGTATCCTTATACAGATCAGCACTTGGTCTGTAACTTGTGCTTGTCCCCCGAGCACAAGGAGGATACCTGTGAGGCCTGTCGAGCCTTCCGGTCCAGAAAAACACTCCGGGACCGAAGAGCCAGGCGTCTACAAATGCGTCCACGCCGACAAAACAACGTTTCAACGACGAAGAGGAAACATTCTCGGTTCCGGAATCAGAATCCGGAGACTCCGACGTCGAACAACAGCAACAAACTGTGAGTAAGACGTCGAAAAGTAAAACCATCGACACAACGAAAGCCCAGGGGACGCCACTGCCAACAGGCCATGGCTCGACCCATAAAACAGGCGACCCGTCGAAGGCGCCGAAAAAGGGCACGCCCATAGCGAAGACACCCGACTCCGGTCGAGGGACCGCCATGGAGCAACCTCGGAGCCGAGGAAAGCGGCTCCGAGAGACAAAGACAAGATACCGGCACCGAAAAACATCGGCACCGAGAATCCATGCCGAAAGGAACAAAAATTCTGTCGGTGCCGAAACCGAAAAAAGATTCTCTCTCGGCGCCGGAAAATACCACACCTTCATCCTACTCAGAGAAACAAGGAATAAGTGGCCAGATGCACAGATTTGGACAAGAGCTCCAAAGTGTAGAATCAGACTACACACAAAAGAGACTGTACATCCAGCAAGACACAGGGAAGATATCAACCCTTCCCCCAATAATGAGGAAAAGAAGGATCAGTCTCCTCAAGGATGACGCACAACCACAAGCCAAAGTGGTCAAAAAAGTCACGCCTCCGCCCTCTCCACTACAACAGGCATCGCCGGCACAAACACCGCCACAAATGCACTCACCAGCGCAAACTACCATAAGTCAAGATGATCAGGATCAAGACGCTTGGGACCTATACGACACCCCAGTGCCGGACAATGATCCAGATTCATACCCCACAAAGCCGTCACCGCCAGAGGACAGTACCTCATACTCACAACTGGTGGCTAGGGCTGCAGAATTCCACAATGTCCAACTGCATTCAGACCCTATAGAGGATGATTTTTTATTTAACACCCTCTCGGCTACACATAGCCAATATCAATGTCTCCCAATGCTACCGGGGATGTTACGGCACGCAAAACAAATTTTTGAAGAGCCCGTAAAATCATGAGCCATCACCCCAAGGGTGGATAAAAAATACAAACCACCACCCACAGATCCAGTGTTTATTACTTCGCAGTTACCACCTGACTCCGTAGTAGTAGGGGCAGCTCGCAAAAGAGCAAATTCCCATACATCTGGTGACGCCCCACCTCCGGACAAAGAAAGCAGAAAATTTGATGCGGCAGGGAAAAGAGTAGCATCACAGGCAGCCAACCAGTGGCGCATCGCAAATTCTCAAGCGCTGCTGGCCAGATATGACCGCGCTCACTGGGATGAGATGCAACTTCTCGTAGACCATCTTCCCCAAGAATACCAAAAAAGGGCGCAGCAAATAGTTGAAGAGGGACAAACGATCTCAAACAATCAAATCCGCTCTTCACTGGACGCAGCCGATACTGCAGTGAGAACAGTCAACACTGCTGTCACCATAAGGAGACACGCTTGGCTCCGCACTTCAGGCTTCAAACCTGAAATCCAGCAGGCTGTCCTTAATATGCCCTTCAACGAAAAACAACTTTTTGGCCCTGAAGTGGATACAGCCATTGAAAAACTTAAAAAGGACACAGACACGGCCAAAGCCATGGGCACACTCTACTCCCCGCAGAGCAGAGGCTCTTTCAGAAAAACTCCATTTAGAGGGGGGTTTCGTGGCCAATCCACAGACACCACCAGCCAACAAACAAGAACCACACCATATCACGGTTCCTTCCAAAGGGGAGGTTTCAGGGGATATAGGGGGGGTCAATTCCCAAGGAGTAGGGGAAGATTCCAGACTCCAAAAACACCTCCACCTAAACAGTGACTTTCAAGTCACGCAACCCCTTCACTCAACACCAGTGGGGGGAAGACTAAGCCAATTCTACCAATCTTGGCAACAGATTACAACAGACAATTGGGTATTAGCAATAATCCAACATGGCTATTGCATAGAATTCCACAACTTCCCACCAAACATCCCCCCCAAAACACTCAAAATGTCACCACAACATTTAGAACTTTTAGGACTAGAAGTTCAAGCACTACTGCAAAAGGATGCAATAGAGTTAGTACCAGTACAACAAAAAAACACAGGAGTCTACTCCCTGTACTTTCTCATTCCAAAAAAAGACAAAACATTAAGACCAATATTAGATCTCAGGACACTAAATACCTACATCATATCGGACCATTTTCACATGGTCACACTACAAGACATCATTCCACTGCTCAAACAGCAAGATTACATGACCACATTAGACCTAAAGGATGCGTACTTTCATATACCAATACACCCTTCTCACAGAAAGTACCTACGGTTCGTATTCAAAGGAATACATTACCAATTCAAGGTGTTGCCATTCGGAATAACAACTGCACCAAGAGTGTTCACAAAATGTCTAGCAGTAGTAGCAGCACACATCAGGAGACAACAGATACATGTGTTCCCTTACCTAGACGATTGGCTAATCAAGACCAACACAGTAAAAAAATGCGCAAACGACACCACATTTGTCATACAAACCCTTCACAAACTGGGGTTTTCCATCAACTATACAAAATCACACCTAGAACCGTGTCAAACACAACAATATCTAGGAGCAACCATCAACACATCAAAAGGAATTGCCACTCCAAGTCCACAAAGAGTGCAGGCATTCCACAAGGTAATAAGTGCTATGTTTCCAAACCAAAAGATACAAGCAAAATTTGTGCTAAAACTTCTAGGCATGATGTCATCATGCATAGCCATTGTCCCAAACGCAAGACTACACATGCGACCCTTACAACAGTGTCTAGCATCACAATGGTCACAGGCACAGGGTCAACTTCAAGATCTGGTGTTGGTAGACCGCCAAACATACCTCTCGCTTCTATGGTGGAACAGCAAAAATTTAAACAAAGGGCGGACATTTCAGGACCCAGTGCCTCAATACGTTATAACAGATGCTTCCATGACAGGGTGGGGAGCACACCTCAATCACCACAGCATTCAAGGACAATGGGATATACACGAAACAAAATTTCATATCAATTACCTAGAACTGTTAGCAGTATTTCTAGCGTTAAAAGCCTTCCAACCCATAATAACACACAAATACATTCTTGTCAAAACAGACAACATGACAACAATGTATTATTTAAACAAACAAGGAGGAACACACTCAACACACTTGTGCCTCCTAACACAAAAATTTTGGCAGTGGGCGATTCACAACAACATTCGCCTAATAGCACAATTTATTCCAGGAATACAAAACCAACTAGCAGACAACCTTTCGCGAGACCACCAACAAGTCCACGAATGGGAAATTCACCCCCAAGTTCTGAACAAGTACTTTCAAATTTGGGGAACACCCCAGATAGATTTGTTCGCAACAAAACAAAACTCAAAATGCCAAAACTTCGCATCCAGGTACCCACACCGCGAATCACAAGGCAATGCTCTATGGATGAGTTGGTCAGGGATATTTGCGTACGCTTTTCCCCCTCTCCCTCTCCTTCCATATCTAGTAAACAAGTTAAGTCAAAGCCAACTCAAACTCATAGTGATAGCACCCACATGGGCAAGACAACCTTGGTATACAACTCTACTAGACCTTTCACTAGTACCGCATGTCAAACTACCCAACAGGCCAGATCTGTTAACACAACACAAACAACAGATCAGGCATCCAAACCCAGCATCATTGAATCTGGCAATTTGGCTCCTGAAATCCTAGAATTCGGACACTTAGACCTCACACAAGAATGCATGGAGGTCATAAAACAAGCTAGAAAACCTTCCACTAGACACTGCTATGCATCTAAGTGGAAAAGATTTGTTTACTACTGCCATGCCAATCAAATACAACCATTACATGCCTCTACTAAAGACATAGTAGGATACTTACTACATTTGCAAAAAGCAAATCTCGCTTTTTCATCTATAAAAATACACCTCGCAGCAATATCTGCTTACCTACAAACTACTCATTCATCGTCTCTATTTAGAATACCAGTTATTAAAGCATTCATGGAAGGGCTAAAAAGAATTATACCACCAAGAACACCACCAGTTCCTTCATGGAATCTTAACATCGTCTTAACAAGACTCATGGGTCCACCTTTCGAACCCATGCATTCCTGTGAAATGCAATATCTAACCTGGAAGGTCGCATTTCTCATTGCAATCACATCCCTCAGAAGAGTAAGTGAAATACAGGCATTTACCATACAAGAACCATTTATTCAAATACACAACAATAAAATAGTTCTAAGAACAAATCCAAAATTTCTGCCAAAGGTAATCTCACCATTCCATTTAAATCAAACAGTAGAATTGCCAGTGTTCTTCCCACAACCAAATTCTGTGGCTGAAAGGGCACTACATACATTAGACATCAAAAGAGCACTAATGTATTACATTGACAGAACAAAGCTAATCAGGAAAACAAAACAACTGTTCATAGCTTTTCAAAAACCACACATAGGAAATCCAATCTCTAAACAAGGCATTGCTAGATGGATAGTCAGATGTATTCAAACATGCTATCTTAAAGCCAAAAGAGAATTGCCTATTACACCAAAGGCACACTCAACCAGAAAGAAAGGTGCTACAATGGCCTTTCTAGGAAACATTCCTATGAGCGAAATATGTAAGGCTGCAACCTGGTCTACGCCTCATACGTTTACTAAACACTACTGTGTAGACGTACTAAATGCACAACAAGCTACAGTGGGCCAAGCTGTACTAAGAACATTATTCCAAACTACTTCAACTCCTACAGGCTAAACCACCGCTTTTAGGGGAGGTAACTGCTTTATAGTCTATGCCAAACATGTGTATCTGCAGCAACATATGCCATCGAACTGAAAATGTCACTTACCCAGTGTACATCTGTTCGTGGCATTAGTCGCTTCAGATTCACATGTACCCTCCCACCTCCCCGGGAAGCCTGTAGCCGTTTAGAAGTAGATCACAAATCTTAAACATCTGAACATTTGTAAATAATTATTATAAACTCTTAACGTACATACATATTCACTCCATTGCATGGGCACTATTTATACCAAACAACTCCATCCTCACCCTCTGCGGGGAAAACAATCTAAGATGGAGTCGACGCCCATGCGCAATGGAGCCGAGGAGGGAGGAGTCCTTCGGTCCCGTGACCAAAAAGACTTCTTCGAAGAAAAACAACTTGTAATACTCCGAGCCCAACACCAGGCAGCGGACTGTGCCAAACATGTGAATCTGCAGCGACTAATGCCACGAACAGATGTACACTGGGTAAGTGACATTTTCATTATCAATTCCCATACATCATGACACATGTCTGGTGAATATTAAATTGTTCAGTTATAATATTTTGTTTGAACAATCCCCTGTACTTCGTTGTTTTGCACCATTAAAGTCCATTTGTTAATTCAAACCATTATCGTATCATATGCTGATTAGCTTGTACATCCGTTAAAGTTTTTTCCAAATTGTCACCATTACTAGCTATTACTCACAATCATTAATGTTGAAATTTCAATGGAAGAGTTGATTCCAAAGTTTAATTCGTTTCAAACTGTTAAAAAAAAGCCAGATGTTACCATCCCAATTTCAAACCACATTTCATATTATTTTACAACATTATTATAATTCGGACTAAATGCAAAGTTAAATTAAAGCGATCTCCAGCTTCTAAACAAAATATATGTTCCTCTATGCCATTCACATCATGCATAAGTAAATGTACAATTTCCAGTCCAAGCCTTGTCATAAGAACACAAACTTGAGTACAAGATTCCTTTAGACTCATTCACATTAGGAAGTATCTTCTATAACCTCTGATTCAATCTCTCACTGTCTAGTGTTAAATATGTAATGTATTTTGTCATTTAGCTCTTGATTTTCCACCATGCACACAGACAGTTAATTTCCACATAAAAACTTTCCTGGACTAGGTGTCCCATTCATTTGATTAGACTCCTCCGTATACCCGCGATACCTCATGCTTACTACTTGTCAAACATAACCATAATCTATCCCACCAAGTCCAGTGATTTATAGAACAATCCTTCCGCTGCATGCAGTCAAGTAGTCAGATCTCCCAAAGGGATTATCATTCACTTGGCGTGACATTCACTTGGCCAAAAGCGATCCTGCTCATTTATTCAAACAGTTTCTCTCGTCCCACCTTCTGAACACATAATTTGCAATTGCATTCTCCTGGTTTCAAGAACCCTCTGTTTTGCAGCGTGAATCCTTTTCTGGAATCACATGCTCTGCATTATTCCGGTATCTAGTGGTTTGGTCCAGAATTGTCTTGTTTCTTTTTCTTTCTTCGTTTTTATCCTGTGGGCATCGTCGACCACCATTTGGTGGTATGTCCATCCCCTTGTGTGTTGTCAGACGTCACCCCCGAAGTTCCGTGCGTACTCGCTATTATCAACCAAATGGTCTGGAAGCAGGAGGAGCTCTGAAAGTTTTTTAGAAAATTTGTTTTGGGAAGATAATCAAACGAATCACAGAAGACAATGAAAGAGAAGGGGACCTTTCTCCTGCCCCTACCGAGGACCCCACACGTGCCAGCTACATGGTCTGAGAATGAGGGCTGGTAGGGAAATGGAAAATCCACCCTTTAAATTCTGCCCAGCTGCCACCACAAATTTGCACAAAGAGACCCCAGCAATGTCTGCAATCTCTGTCTCAAAGGACCATCAAGACTGGTACAAATGAGGTGCAGGCCCACCAGTCCTAAAGACCTTAAGGTTTGCTGAAGACAGAGGCTGGAACACTACCCCTCCTTGGCCAGCACTCAGAGGATGCAGATTGCACTGAAGGATATCACCCTGTCCAGAGATGTCAACAACAGCGTTGAGAAGCAGACCGCTCATGGCAAAGGATCAAATGTCAAAACATACAGGACCGATGCTGAAAAGAAAAGGGGGTGAAGAAACCAGTGAAGGACGCTGAGAAGATGATACAAGGTAATAAAACCGCCAAAGGGCCCTGATCCCAAACATTTAGACATTAGGTCCCACAAGGTAGCCTCAATACCGAAACAGTCATCGACCGAAGGTCAAACGAAAACAACGGAACGTCACAGATCCTGCTCGAGGGATACTAATGCAGGCAAGACTCAGTCTAAGCTCTCACTGATTCAATCCACTCTAGAGGGAGTGAGACAAACGATGAAGGCTTTAGAAATGGATGAACCTTCAATGCTAATGAAAAGACCTGTGCCAATGCTCGCAGAAGGAGACAAATCAGAGGTCACGAGGAAGTAAAGAAGGCACAAATCAGCAGTGGCAGCACTCCTGCAAATAAAAAAGGAGTTCAAGTCATTATAGGAATTTCGGATCCTGCCAAAGCTGTCCACGTTCTTCAACACAGAGGACAATCGTTCTGCCTTGGAGGCTCCAGCAATACCAGAACCCCATGAAGAACAGGAAGACTTTTACAAACTCGAGAATGCCGAAGAGGCAACAGGATTAAATTTTTCCCTGAGGTAGCTGTGGACAACTACCCTTCGAGGACATCACCACAAGATGACCTCTTCATGTACAACAGCCTTATCAAGATGGCTGCTAAAAGATGCAGAGTCCAGCTGGAGGAAGAAAAGGGCGACTCTTGTTTTCTACTTGATGGCAGCAAAGGGAAGCTATATCTTCCAGTAGTAATCAGTATTCAGTATATTGGATCAAGGAAAAAGGCTTTTCAGGAACCTGCCACTGCTAAAGCGGTACCCCTCCCCCCCCAGTAGAAAAGTACAAACCATCTACTCAAGACCTGAAATGCATACAAGGAAACGCCCTTGCTGACTTCATTATTGTGGCAACCTGAAGAAAGCAAAGCAAGGCACACACACCTCCTCGGGCCCACCACCTGAAAAGGAGGGCAAGAGGCTTGACATGGTGGGGAGGGTGTTGGAGAGGGAGGCTTCACCCCAGTGTAAAATTGCCAGGGCAAAGCAGCTCACACCAAGCCACACAGCAACAGTGGCAAGATCCAGCTAGACAGCCCTTTTATGCACGAGGAAGACGCAGAGTACAAACTCCCTGAGAGAGAGGAGCAATAAGCAAGTGACCGTCCCAACAATTCCTGCACCACACAACACCAGTGGGAGTCAGAATAAGAAATTACCCACAGGAGTGGGAAAACAAAATCCATTTGTCTGAGGTGATGAGTGTGATACGTCATGGATCTGCATAGAACGTATCAAGAAACTACCCCAAATTCCCCCAAAACCTTGTAAAATTCAACGGGAAGAGGTCATACAACTATTTAAAAAGATGAAAGAACTCTTCCTTAATGAAAAAGAAAAGCCCTCTAAAGGGTAAGAACAAGGGAAAGAAACAAGGTAAACTATTCTCCTTACTTCCTGGTCCCAAAACAAGACCTAGCTCTGAGTCCAGTCCTTGACCTCAGAATCTCAGGATTACAAAATTTAAAGGAATGATACCATTTATAAAGAAAGGAGATGATATGGCAACCTTACATCTAAAGGACACCTATTTCTACATCCCAATAAATCAGACACAAGAAACACCTCCGATTTGTTCTAGACAAGGAGTTCACAGTGCCGCCTTTCGGCATAAAATCAGCACCACGAGTCTTCACAAAGTGCCTCACCACGGTTGTAGCATACATAAGAAGGAAGGGTATCCATTTATACTTACACAACTGACTAGTAAAGGGAAAATCAAAGCAGAAATGCTGAAAAGACATTCAAACAGTAACCACCACATTTAAATGTCTGGGTTTCTCAATAAACCACAAAAAAGTCACCGCAACTGAACAGGAAAATGTGTTTCTGGGAGCGACCCTAAGCTCAAGGACACCCCAATCATACCTTGTCCAGAAGAGGGCACGGGCAATCACAGAGTAGATTTGCTTATACCAGAGGGGGCAGTCTCTGACAGTGAGGACAATTATGAAACTAATGAGCATAATGGCATCATGCATACCTCTCATAACACATGCAAGACTGCACTTGCGACCTTTCCAAGGATGGATCTGCAACAAATGGTCAAAAGCCACCAAGTGTTGGGAGGATCTAGTGATTGTCACAGCAAAGATAGAAAAGGAAGTACAATGGTGAAAGTCCAAGGGCATGACACCAAGGAGACGATTCAAGACTCCAACGGTGACCATCACAACGGATGCATCCCACAACCCACAAGGGTTCGGGAACCAACACAGGCAACCTGAAAGTACCGGAATAATGGAACAACATGGATCGCTGAAACACATCATCTATAAATGAACAGTTTTCTTAGCCCTGAAGGCAAAAGGACATCACAGGTCAAACTGTACTACTACAGACAACACAACAGCGATGTTTTATGTCAACAGACCGGGAGGAACAAAATCATTCACCCTTAGCAAGCTAACTCAAGGGATATGGCAATGGGCAATACTAAGGAAGAACACCCTGCAAGCAATCCACCTACCAGGAAATGAAAACAAAGGTGGACAGACTAAGCAGCCAATAAAGCAGCTCCCAGGAATGGGGAACTGAAATGGGCACTGGAGAAAATATTCAGGGCCGGGGGGAGGCCAGAAATAGACCTGTTGGCATCTGCAAGAATGCAAAATGCCCACACTTTACTTCCAGGTTTCAACTCTACTAATCAATCAGAGGGGGATGCCTTGTCAATAAACTGGTCAGGGAGATTTGCTTGCACCTTTCCTCCAATACCCCTAATACCGAAGGTGGTGGAGAAAGCCAGAAAACCAGGCACACATCTCATCCTCATAGCACCACAATGGGTCAGACCAACTTTGTACTCTGTCTGACCTAGTAGAGATGTACAAGGGCAAGTGACAACGATGAAAGCGTAACAGGATCTGTTAACAATACAGGAAGGGATAATGTACCACCCGGAGCCAGCAACACCCAGCCCTAGCGGCCTGGCTCCTAAATATTTAGACACCTCCAACTGCTGCCTAGAACAATGGTAATCCTTAAGGAGGCAAGAACGGCTTCTTCACGACAATGCTATGCAGCAAAATGGGGAAGAAACTTTCATTGGGGCACAAATAACATATTTGAGGACAAAAACAAGACAGGAAACTGTCAGCACATCTCACTCTTCTGCTAGATACCGGGGCTAACTTACACATTCCTAGAGGTACATCTTGCAGGGTCGCTTCATGTTGCAGCTTCTTAACATCCCCAGTGGTGAACAGATTCCTAGAAGGGACTAAAAGAATTACTCCACCAAGATCAGTTCCAGCAACATTGTGGAACCCAAACACCATGCTAACGCAGTTAATGACAGAGACCTTTGAACCTATGCACAAAACTGATCGAAAATCAGAAACGCTCAAGACTGCGTTCCCAATCGCAATCACATCGCTATACAGAGTAAGCGAACTGCAAGAACTAGCAAGTCAGGAACCATACTTGCAAATACAAAGGGGCAAGCTGGTTCGCAGCACTAACCCACAGTTTATGCCAAAGATGGTAACCCAGTTTCATGTTAACTAAAGTATTCAGCTACCATATTTCTTCAAAGAACTGAAGACCGAGACAGAAAGAGCCCTGCACACGTTGGATGTAATGAGGACTTAAATGTGCTATATGCAAGAAACAAAACGTTTTGTAAAGAAAATGAGTTTTCTCATTTGCCAAAGCAACCAAGGTTTCCCTACTAACTAAGGGGAACATTTTCAGGATGGATCCTGGAAACAATACAAACCTACTACGCTAGGGCAGGGTTAACACTGACCCACATACCCAAGTGCCCATCCAACATGGAAAAAATGTGCAAAACCTGGTGTTCTTAGCAAACATACCAATAGAGACAATCTGGACGGCAGCAACATGGGCACGACCAGACATCTTCGGAAAACATTGTTGTGTGGGTATCCAAATGAGCAAGGAAGCACAGTTGGGACAAAGTGTACTACAGTACCTGTTTGCTAACGCTTTCTCATTACATCCCAGCCAAACACTGGGAGAGGGATACTGCTACTTAATCTAATGCACAGCATGTGAGTTCAAAAAAGCATTTTTATGCTGCAAAACGAAATGGTTACTTACCAGTAGAGTAGTTTTGCAGCTTGAAGAGTTTTCTGGATTCATTTGCGACCCACCTACCTCCCCCCAAAAAAGGAGATAATGCAACCAGTGGGAAAGAAAAGAACAAGTAGGAAGTAGACCAGAAAAGAAAGACAAGCATCTGAATTGCAATAGGTCTCACATTTGCTTGAGTGTAAGGAAATGCCTCCTTGGCATGGTTGCCCCCTGACTTTTTGCCTTTGCTGATGCTATGTTTACCATTGAAAGTGTGCTGAGGCCTGCTAACCAGGCCCCAGCACCAGTGTTCTTTCCCTAACCTGTACTTTTGTATCCACAATTGGCAGACCCTGGCATCCAGATAACTCCCTTGTAACTGGTACTTCTAGTACCAAGGGCCCTGATGCCAAGGAAGGTCTCTAAGGGCTGCAGCATGTCTTATGCCACCCTGGAGACCTCTCACTCAGCACAGACACACTGCTTGCCAGCTTGTGTGTGCTAGTGAGAACAAAACGAGTAAGTCGACATGGCACTCCCCTCAGGGTGCCATGCCAGCCTCTCACTGCCTATGCAAGTATAGGTCAGCCACCCCTCTAGCAGGCCTTACAGCCCTAAGGCAGGGTGCACTATACCATAGGTGAGGGTACCAGTGCATGAGCATGGTACCCCTACAGTGTCTAAACAAAACCTTAGACATTGTAAGTGCAGGGTAGCCATAAGAGTATATGGTCTGGGAGTCTGTTTTGCACGAACTCCACAGCACCATAATGGCTACACTGAAAACTGAGAAGTTTGGTATCAAACTTCTCAGCACAATAAATGCACACTGATGCCAGTGTACATTTTATTGCAAAATACACCCCAGAGGGCACCTTAGAGGTGCCCCCCGAAACTTAACCGACTATCTGTGTAGGCTGACTGGTTCCAGCAGCCTGCCACACTAGACATGTTGCTGGCCCCATGGGGAGAGTGCCTTTGTCACTCTGAGGCCAGTAACAAAGCCTGCACTGGGTGGAGATGCTAACACCTCCCCCAGGCAGGAGCTGTAACACCTGGCGGTGAGCCTCAAAGGCTCACCCCTTTGTCACAGCACCGCAGGACACTCCAGCTAGTGGAGTTGCCCGCCCCCTCCGGCCCCGGCCCCCACTTTTGGCGGCAAGGCCGGAGAAAATAATGAGAATAACAAGGAGGAGTCACTGGCCAGTCAGGACAGCCCCTAAGGTGTCCTGAGCTGAGGTGACTCTAACTTTTAGAAATCCTCCATCTTGCAGATGGAGGATTCCCCCAATAGGGTTAGGATTGTGACCCCCTCCCCTTGGGAGGAGGCACAAAGAGGGTGTACCCACCCTCAGGGCTAGTAGCCATTGGCTACTAACCCCCCAGACCTAAACACGCCCTTAAATTTAGTATTTAAGGGCTACCCTGAACCCTAGAAAATCAGATTCCTGCAACAACAAGAAGGACTGCCTAGCTGAAAACCCCTGCAGAGGAAGACCAGAAGACAACAACTGCCTTGGCTCCAGAAACTCACCGGCCTGTCTCCTGCCTTCCAAAGAACTCTGCTCCAGCGACGCCTTCCAAAGGGACCAGCGACCTCTGAATCCTCTGAGGACTGCCCTGCTTCGACGACGACAAGAAACTCCCGAGGACAGCGGACCTGCTCCAAAAAGACTGCAACTTTATCCAAAGGAGCAGCTTTAAAGACCCCTGCAATCTCCCCGCAAGAAGCGTGAGACTTGCAACACTGCACCCGGCGACCCCGACTCGGCTGGTGGAGAACCAACACCTCAGGGAGGACCCCCGGACTACTCTACGACTGTGAGTACCAAAACCTGTCCCCCCTGAACCCCCACAGCGCCGCCTGCAGAGGGAATCCCGAGGCTTCCCCTGACCGCGACTCTCTGAAACCTAAGTCCCGACGCCTGGAAAAGACCCTGCACCCGCAGCCCCCAGGACCTGAAGGACCGGACTTTCGCTGCAGAAGTGACCCCCAGGAGTCCCTCTCCCTTGCCCAAGTGGAGGTTTCCCCGAGGAAGCCCCCCCCCTTGCCTGCCTGCAGCGCTGAAGAGATCCCTTGATCTCTCATTGACTTCCATTGCGAACCCGACGCTTGTTCTAACACTGCACCCGGCCGCCCCCGCGCCGCTGAGGGTGAAATTTCTGTGTGGGCTTGTGTCCCCCCCGGTGCCCTACAAACCCCCCTGGTCTGCCCTCCGAAGACGCGGGTACTTACCTGCAAGCAGACCGGAACCGGGGCACCCCCTTCTCTCCATTGAAGCCTATGCGTTTTGGGCACCACTTTGAACTCTGCACCTGACCGGCCCTGAGCTGCTGGTGTGGTGACTTTGGGGTTGCTCTGAACCCCCAACGGTGGGCTACCTTGGACCAAGAACTGAACCCTGTAAGTGTCTTACTTACCTGGTAAAACTAACAAAAACTTACCTCCCCCAGGAACTGTGAAAATTGCACTAAGTGTCCACTTTTGAAATAGCTATTTGTGAATAACTTGAAAAGTATACATGCAATTGAAATGATTCAAAGTTCCTAATGTACTTACCTGCAATACCTTTCAAACAAGATATTACATGTTAAATTTGAACCTGTGGTTCTTAAAATAAACTAAGAAAATATATTTTTCTATAACAAAACCTATTGGCTGGATTTGTCTCTGAGTGTGTGTACCTCATTTATTGTCTATGTGTATGTACAACAAATGCTTAACACTACTCCTTGGATAAGCCTACTGCTCGACCACACTACCACAAAATAGAGCATTAGTATTATCTATTTTTACCACTATTTTACCTCTAAGGGGAACCCTTGGACTCTGTGCATGCTATTCCTTACTTTGAAATAGCACATACAGAGCCAACTTCCTACATTGAGTTAGAGCTATTAGTGTTGTAAATGCGTAGCTGGACTTTTCTTGGCACATTAATTGGTCAACCGTGCAACATAATGTGTTCCTCTCTGCCGCATACTCCCAGTGGCCCTTCATATAAATAAAGCACGGGATGTGCACAGCATGTGAATCTGCAGTTACCCCCCCCCCACACTTTTTGCCTGATACTGATGCTGACTTGACTGAGAAGTGTGCTGGGACCCTGCTAACCAGGCCCCAGCACCAGTGTTCTTTCACCTAAAATGTCCCATTGTCTCCACAATTGGCACAACCCTGGCACCCAGGTAAGTCCCTTGTAACTGGTACCCCTTGTACCAAGGGCCCTGATGCTAGGGAAGGTCTCTAAGGGCTGCAGCATGTCTTATGCCACCCTAGGGACCCCTCACTCAGCACAGATACACTGCTTGCCAGTTTGTGTGTGCTGGTGGGGAGAAAATGACTAAGTCGACATGGCACTCCCCTCAGGGTGCCATGCCAACCTCACACTGCCTGTGGCATAGGTAAGTCACCCCTCTAGCAGGCCTTACAGCCCTAAGGCAGGGTGCACTATACCACAGGTGAGGGCATAGGTGCATGAGCACTGTGCCCCTACAGTGTCTAAGCAAAACCTTAGACATTGTAAGTGCAGGGTAGCCATAAAAGTATATGGTCTGGGAGTCTGTCAAAAACGAACTCCACAGCTCCATAATGGCTACACTGAATACTGGGAAGTTTGGTATCAAACTTCTCAGAATAATAAACCCACACTGATGCCAGTGTTGGATTTATTAAAACATGCACACAGAGTGCATCTTAGAGATGCCCCCTGTATTTTACCCAATTGTTCAGTGCAGGACTGACTGGTCTGTGCCAGCCTGCTGCTGAGAGACGAGTTTCTGACCCCATGTGGTGAGGGCCTTTGTGCTCTCTGAGGACAGAAACAAAAGCCTGCTCTGGGTGGAGGTGCTTCACACCTCCCCCCTGCAGGAACTGGAACACCTAGCAGTGAGCCTCAAAGGCTCAGGCTTCGTGTTACAATGCCCCAGGGCACTCCAGCTAGTGGAGATGCCCGCCCCCTGGACACAGCCCCCGCTTTTGGCGGCAAGTCCAGGAGAGATAATGAGAAAAACAAGGAGGAGTCACTGGCCAGTCAGGACAGCCCCTAAGGTGTCCTGAGCTGAGGTGACTCTGACTTTTAGAAATCCTCCATCTTGCAGATGGAGGATTCCCCCAATAGGATTAGGGATGTGTCCCCCTCCCCTCAGGGAGGAGGCACAAAGAGGGTGTAGCCACCTTCAGGGCTAGTAGCCATTGGCTACTAACCCCCCAGACCTAAACACACCCCTAAATTCAGTATTTAGGGGCCCCCCAGAACCTAGGAACTCAGATTCCTGCAACCTAAGAAGAAGAGGACTGCTAAGCTGAAATACCCTGCAGAGAAGACGGAGACACCAACTGCTTTGGCCCCAGTTCTACCGGCCTGTCTCCCCACTTCTAAAGACACTGCTCCAGAGACGCTTTCCCCAGGACCAGCGACCTCTGAATCCTCAGAGGACTTCCCTGCTCTAGAAGGACCAAGAACTCCTGAGGACAGCGGCCCTGTTCACCAAAGACTGCAACTTTGAAACAACTTGCGTTTCCCGCCGGAAGCGTGAGACTTGCTACTCTGCACCCGACGTCCCCGGCTCGACTTGTGGAGAAGAATCACTTCAGGGAGGACTCCCTGGCGACTGTGAGACCGTGAGTAGCCAGAGTTGCCCCCCCTGAGCCCCCACAGTGACGCTTGCAGAGGGAATCCTGAGGCTCCCCCTGACTGCGACTGCCTGCTCCTCAGATCCCGATGCCTGGTAAAGACTCTGCACCCGCAGCCCCCGGGACATGCAGGATCCGAACTCCAGTGCAGGAGTGACCCCCAGGAGGCCCTCTCCCTTGCCCAGGTGGTGGCTACCCCGAGGAGCCCCCCCTTGCCTGCCTGCATTGCTGAAGAGACCCCTTGGTCTCCCATTGAAACCTATTGAAAACCCGACGTGTGTTTGCACACTGCAACCGGCTGCCCCCGTGCTGAGGGTGTACTTTCTGTGCTGACTTGTGTCCCCCCCGGTGCCCTACAAAACCCCTCTGGTCAGCCCTCCGAAGACGCGGGTACTTACCTGCTGGCAGACTGGAACCAGGGCACCCCCTTCTCCATTGAAGCCTATGCGTTTTGGGCACCACTTTGACCTCTGCACCTGACCGGCCCTGAGCTGCTGGTGTGGTAACTTTGGGGTTGCTCTGAACCCCCAACGGTGGGCTACCTTGGACCCAAACTTGAACCCCGTTGGTGGTTTACTTACCTGCAAAAACTAACAAACTCTTACTCCCCCTAGGAACTGTTGAAAATTGCACTGTCTAGTTTTAAAATAGCTAAATGTCATTTATGTGAAAAGTGTATATGCTATTTTGCTAATTCAAAGTTCCTAAAGTACCTACCTGCAATACCTTTCGTTTGAAGTATTACATGTAAATCTTGAGCCTGTGGTTCTTAAAATAAACTAAGAAAATATATTTTTCTATACAAAAAGCTATTGGCCTGGAATTGTCTTTGAGTGTGTGTTCCTCATTTATTGCTTGTGTATGTACAACAAATGCTTAACACTACTCCTTTGATAAGCCTACTGCTCGACCACACTACCACAAAATAGAGCATTAGAATTATCTCTTTTTACCACTATCTTACCTCTAAGGGGAACCCTTGGACTCTGTGCATACTATTCCTTACTTTGAAATGGTGCATACAGAGCCAACTTCCTACAATGATCATGTAACCTTATAGTCCGCCCCTAGAGTGCATAACCACATGAAAAACAAATGGCAGAATATATGCAGTGTAACCATACATTTTGCCACTTGAGGGTGTAGTGCATTACACATTTTCAAGCCTAGCAGGCCTTCTAGAATAATATTACAAACAAGGCCTTTAAAACAGAAACTACTCCCAGCTGTAAAACAAAAGTTTCAGCTGTGGGAGAACTTAAAAAGACAGTGACTGGTGATGTGAGGGGTTATTATTTTACAGCCCTCCCCCCCCCCCCCAAACTTAGTATGGGTACCCAGGGATGCCCTAGACAGGTTGTGTTGAGCTGAAAATTACATTTTTATGGTGGTCCCATTGTTTTAGGACCACCACATGGTGAGTTATTGGCAAAAAACTGTTCTAAAAGGAATGCCTCCGCAAAGCATTATGGGGCAAGTTTCTGAGTGAAGCCAATATTGTAGTATCTCAATTGTAATGCTCAGAGCAGTTCTTTAGGACACCATAATCAAAATAACATTTGGAAAAAACATGATCATGTAACCATATAATTAGCCCCTAGAGGGCATAGCAACATGAAAACTGAATGGCAGAAAATAAAACAGTGTAACCTTATATGTAGCCCCTAGAGAGTGTAGTGCCGTACACATTTTCAGCCCTACTGCAATATTATTACAAACAATGCCTTTAAAACACAAACTACTCCCAGCTGTAAAACAAAAGTTCCAGCCATGAGAGCGCTTTAAAAGACGTTGAATGGTGGGAGAGGTTACTATTTTTCCCCCCTATAATCCCCCCACCCCAATCCCCCCATTTCCCCCTAATCTAGTGTGGTGTCTCAGAGATGATCTGAACAGAAAGAGCACGTGGTGCTGAACATTCTGATGGTGGTTCCATTGTCGTAGGAGCACCACAGGGTGAGTTATGGGCAAACATGTTTTGAAAAAGAAATGCCTCACAAAGCAGGTTTCCCAAGTGCAGTGAATGTTGTATTGCTCTCCTGCTGTGCCTTGTGTTGTTTCTGTTAAATACTCCAGTTTGTATATTTTCCAACTGCTAAACTTTTTAAGTGGTACTTATATAAAGCACTCCTTAGATCGAGGTTGCAACATATGATACCTCACGTAGTCATATAAAGCGCTTCTCCAATGCAGTTCTCGCTATATGAATCTTTTTAAAAAGAAAATATAAAATTAAAAATAACCTCCCCCCTCACACCCCCCACCTCCAGCTTACAGCCTTTTTGTGCAGACACCACAAAGAAACAGTGGCATGCCCAAAACAGGGAAGAGGAAGAAATAACTTATGGCCACGCAGCATGAAACAGCGAGGCAAAAGAAACAAATAGTGCTCCACACTTACGTATAAGGCCTATCGTGCAATAATCGGTTCCATTGCGCATGGGCATCGACTTCATTGTTAGATTGTTTTCTTTCCACCGTCAGGTTCGGACGTATTTCCTTTCACTCCGAGATTTCGATTTGGAAAACCTTAGAAAACCTTTTTATTCGTCAGTATTTTTTCGATCGCGTTTTCTATCTAGCATCGAACAGGGCTTATTCGGGCCTACCGCGTGGAAAGCCTGATGGATCGGAATCCATTCTGATTCTGCCCTCGGTGCCACGCGAAGTACCTCTATACAGACCAGCACTTGGTTTGTAATTAGTGCTTTTCTCCTGACCATCGGGAGGAAAATTGTGAGGTCTGTCGATCATTTCGTTCAAAGAAGACTCTCAGAGATCGCAGAGCTAGACTCGAAATGGCGTTGAAAAGCAGTGAGCATCTCAACGTCGCTGAAGAAGAGCAGGCGCAGGCAGCAGTCTCCAACCGAGACGCAGACTCTGAACAAGAATCGGAGGACAACAGACCCATCACTGCTGAACAGTATGTGAGTACGTCTGCCCCTACACCCCTGCACAAAAGACATTTAAAGGTCTTGCGTACACCACTGCTGGAAGGCCATGGTCAGCCCAAAAAAAGACTGTTGGCAACCGTCCTTCGGGGTCGGCGCCAAAAAGGGCCACTCCTCAGTCTACTACAGAGTCAAGCAAATCTGCCAAAGGCTCCATTTCGGACTCCATTAAAAAAGCATATTCTTCAGTTGAAAATTCAGCAGTCTGCTTCGGAGCCAAGACCTTCCACTACCTTTTCGGGACCGGAAAAACAACAAACTTCAGAGCCAAACAAATCCTCATATATAGAGGAACAAGGACTTTCAAAAAATTGAGAGAAACCCATAAAACCTCTGAGGAAGAGCCTGACATTGAGCCCATTTTACAAATTATGGATGAGAGACAATCCAGAATACAGACTTTTCAAGAGGAACTGGACTCCGTACAGCCACCAGCAAAGGTGCAAAAATAAAAGGTTAAGCCAATACCTCTTCATACTTTTCCTCCTCATTCTCCACAATTATCTGGCTCACATCACACCAGTCCACCACCAATGCCTTCTGCAACACATTCACTATATGCACAGGGAGGTACAGCAGACGCATGGGATCTTTATGACCCTGATCCCATCCCAGAAAATGACCCAGATAGTTGCCCATTAAAATCATTTCCACCAGAAGATACCACTGCATACAACCAGGTCATATCCAGGGCAGCAGCTTATCATGGGGTAACCATGCATTCAGAGCCATTGGAAGAAGATTTTTTATTTAATACACTATCTTATACACATTCCAAGTACCAGTGTCTCCCAATGTTACCAGGCATGGTAAAACACACAGACCAACTTTTTAGCGAGTCTGTAAAAGCTAGGATTATTACACCTAGAATCGATAAAAAGTATAAGCCTGCACCGTCTGACCCAGATTACATTACTCACCAGGTCCCTCCAGATTCAGTGGTGGTCAGCGCAGCAAGAAAGAGGGCAAATAGCCAGTCTTTCGGAGATGCACCTCCTCCTGATAAGGAGAGCAGAAAATGTGACGCAGCAGGGAAAAGAGTTGCTACACAGCCAGCAAATCAGTGGAGAATTGCAAATTCCCAGGCACTTCTAGGTCGCTATGATAGGGCCCATTGGGATGAAATGCAGGATATTATACAGCATCTCCCAAAAGAGCATCAGAAGAGGGACAAGCCATTAGTAATAATGAAATAAGATCTGCCCTTGATGCTGCTCATACAGCTGCAAGGAGCGTAAACACTTCCATCACAATCGGAAGACATGCATGGCTGTGCTCCTCTGGTTTTAAACCAGAAATTCAACATGCTGTCCTTAACATGCCTTTTGATACCAAAAACACCTCTTTGGCCCAGAAGTGGACACCACTATTGAAAAACTGAGAAAGGACTCAGATACTGCGAAAGCAATGGGCGCTTTGTACACCACCCCATATAGAGGTTCATTTCGCTGGCCACAGTTTCGAGGAGGTTTTAAATCACAATCCTCAGAGGCTTCCACCTCCCAAACTATATTAACCACAACAAACCCAGTATCAACAAGGTGGATTTAGAGGATCCTATAGAGGTCAATACTCCAGAAATAGAGGTAAATTCCAAACCTCTAAACAAACATCAACACAACCTAAACAGTGACTTCCTTCCCTCCCATTCACTCCACGCATCTCCTGTGGGCGGAACACTACAGCAGTTCCACTCTCATTGGCAAAATATCACCACAGACAACTGGGTATTATCAATTATCCGCAATGGCTATTGCCTAGAATTGATATCCACCCCTCCAAACATTCCGCCAAGATATCACAAGTTGTCCCCGAACTACAGTTCTGTTACAACAAGAGGTACAATCTCTACTGTTCAAACAAGCAATAGAATTAGTTCCACAGTCCCAGCCAGGAACAGGAGTATACTCACTATACTTCCTAATTCCCCAAAAAGATGGCACCCTCAGGCCCATATGAGACCTCAGGCCCCTCAATTTATACATCTTGTCAGAGCATTTTCATATGGTAACTCTGCAAGATGTTATTCCACTACTGCAAAAACAAGACTTTGACTGCTTTAGTCTCAAAGATGCGTATTTCCACATACCCATCCACACAGCACACAGAAAATACCGCAGGTTTGTCTTAACAGGAAACGACACCCAGTTCAAAGTGTTGCCATTTGGCATAACAGCAGCTGCAAGGGTGTTCACAAAGTGTCTAGCTGTAGTAGCCGCATACGTAAGAAGACAACACATCCATGTCTTTCCATATCCAGACGATTGGCTAATAAAATCAAGCAATCTTACTCAATGCCAAAAACATACTTGTTATGTGATAGAAACTCTGTACACACTAGGATTTTCTATAAACTACCAGAAGTCACACCTTCAACCAGCACAAGTACAACTGTACCTAGGTGCTATCCTAAATACTCAACTAGCTCTAGCGTATCCAAATATACAAAGGATACAAGCTTTCCAAAATGTAATACCACTCATACAGGCAAATCAACAATACACTGTAAGATCTATCATGAAGATTCTAGGAACGATGGCATCTTGCATAGCAATAGTCCCACATGCAAGATTAAACATGAGGCCCTTACAACAATGCCTTGCACAACAATGGTCACAAGCACACAGTCAACTTCAAGATCTAGTGTTGATGGACCGCTAAACACACGTCCCTCCAATGGTGGACTCTCAGCAATCTAATAAAGGGGCGGTCGTTTCAAGACCCTGTGCCTCAGACCATAATTACAACAACTGCATCAATGATTGGTTGGGGAGCTCACCTAAACAATCAGACCATTCAAGGGCAATAGGATGTCAAACACAAACAGCTACACATAAACCACTTAGAATTATTAGCTGCATTCCTTGCCCTAAAAGCATTTCAATCTCTTCTCAAACTGAAGAATGTTCTCATAAAAACAGTCAACATGGCAACCATGTATTATCTCAAAAAACGGGGAGGGACACATTCATCTCAGCTGTCCCTTCTAGCCCAAACAATTTGGAAATGGGTAATTCACAATCAAATTCATCTACTATCACAATACATTCCCGGATTAGACAGTCCGTTGGCAGATCTCAGCACAAATCACCAACAGACACACAAATGGGAGATTCACTCCCAAGTACTTCAAAAGTACTTTCAAAATTGGGGAACACCAGACATAGATCTATTCGCAACAAGCGAAAACACAAAATGCCAAAACTTTGCATCCAGACACCCACATCCCCTATCCAAGGGCAATGCTCTATGGATCAGTTGGTCAGGGATATTTGCTTACGCTTTTGCCCCTCTCCCACTCCTTCCATTTCTAGTCAACAAATTACATCAAACATCACTCAACATGATACTCAT
This sequence comes from Pleurodeles waltl, assembly GCF_031143425.1. Lineage (NCBI taxonomy): Eukaryota > Metazoa > Chordata > Amphibia > Caudata > Salamandridae > Pleurodeles > Pleurodeles waltl. The sequence goes on along the minus strand of NC_090443.1, from coordinate 294,786,831 downwards.
AGCACCAACTTGGGCACGCCAGCCTTGGTACACAACATTATTAGACCTCTCTGTAGTACCTCACTCCAAACGCCGAAACAGACCAGATTTGTTAACACAAAACAAAGGTCAAATCAGGCATCCAAACCCCAATGCTCTGTCTAGCGATTTGGCTCCTGAAGTCATAGAATTTGTTTTTTTTAAATCTTCCATCTGAATATATGGAAGTAATTAAACAAGCATGAAAACCTACTACTAGACAGTGTTACGCAAACAAGTGGAAAATATTTGTCTGCTATTGTCGATCTAAGACCATAGATCCACTTACAGCATCTATACAAGATATTGTATGCTAGTTACTTCATTTACAGAAATCTAATTTGCCCTTTTCATCCATAAAAATACACCTTACTGCAATATCTGCATACTTACAAACTATTCAACATACTTCTCTATTCAGAGTTCCTGTTATCAAAGCCTTCATGGAAGGACTAAAACGCATCATTCCACCCAGAACACCACCTTTTCCATCATGGAATTTAAATATTGTACTTAACAGACTCATGTGATCACCTTTTGAACCCAAGCACTCTTGCCAAATTCAATTTTTAACATGGAAAGTTGCTTTCCTTGTGGCTATTACTTCTTTAAGAAGAGTTAGTGAAATAGAAGCATTCAGTCTTGAAGAACCTTTTTTCCAGGTGCACAAACATAAGGTTGTACTAAGAACAAATTCAAAATTTCTATTAAAAGTAGTATCTCCTTTTCAAATCAAACATTGGAATTGCCAGTCTTCTTTCCACAGCCAGATTCTGTGGCAGAAAGAGCTCTCCATACCCTAGATCTCAAAAGAGCTTCTTATGTACTACATAGACAGAACTAAAGATTTTAGGAAAACAAAACAACTTTTTGTTGCTTTCCAACAACCACATACAGGCAATCCTATATCAAAACAAGGTATAGCAATATGGATTGTTAGATGTATACAAACATGTTATATCAAAGCAAAAAAACAACTTTTGATCACTCCTAAAGCACATTCTACATGAAAGAAGGGTGCAACAATTTTTTTTTTTTTTTAGGAAACATACCAATGGTTGACATATGTAAAGCAGCTATATGGTCAACCTCTCATACATTTACAAAACACTACTGTGTTGATGTATTCTCACAGCAAAAAGCCACTGTAGGCCAAGCTGTCTTAGACATTATTCCAAACAACTTCAACTCCTACAGGCTAGCCACCGCTTTTTGGGAGGACTAACTGCTTTGTAGTCTATGCATAGCATGTGTATGTGCAGCTACACATGCCGTCGGACAGAAAATGTCACTTGCCCAGTGTACATCTGTTCGTGGCATGTAGTGCTGCAGATTCACATGCACCCTCCCTCCTCCCCGGAAGCCTGTAGTCGTTTAAGTTGATAACATTTGTACATATGTATATACATTCACATTTGCATGGACATCTTTTATTTTCTATACTCTATCACTCCTATCTTCCCCCTCTGCGGGAAAACAATGTAAGAATGGAGTTGATGCCCATGCGCTTGGAACTGAGAGGAGGAGTCACTCGATCTCGTGACTCCTAAAAGACTTCTTCGAAGAAAAACAACTTGGAACACTCCGAGCCCAACACATGTCGGAAGGGATATGCATAGCATGTGAATCTGCAGCACTACATGCCACAAACAGATGTACACTGGGTAAGTGACGATATATATATATATATATATGTTCGATGGCATGTGTAGCTGCAGATACACATGCTGTGCACATCCCGCCATCTGGTGTTGGGCTCGGAGTGTTACAAGTTGTTTTTCTTCGAAGAAGTCTTTTTTCGAGTCACGAGACCGAGGGACTCCTCCCATTTCGACTCCATTGCGCATGGGCGTCGACTCCATCTTAGATTGTTTTTTTTCCGCCATCGGGTTCGGACGTGTTCCTTTTCGCTCAGTTTTTCGGGTCGGAAAGTTAGTTAGAATCTCGTAAAAATCGTCGGTATTGTTTGCGTTCGGTATCGGGTTAGTTACAACAGATCGACACCGTATTAAGAAGAGCTCCGGTGGCCCTTTGGGGTTTTTTTTCCATCCCCGTCGGGGCCTGGTCGGCCCGGCCACGTGTCTCTTCAAGGCTGATGGAACGGACCCCATTCCGCTTCTGTCCAAAATGACATAACAAGTATCCATATACAGATCAACATCTGGTCTGTAACTTGTGTTTGTCACCAGAACACAAGGAGGATACTTGTGAGGCCTGTCGAGCGTTTCGGTCCAGGAAGACACTCCGGGACCGAAGAGCAAGAAGACTGCAAATGGCATCGGCGCCGACAGGACAAGAGTGTTTCGAGGAGGAGGAAGAAACATTCTCCACCCAGGATTCGGACTCTGAGGAGATCGATCCCGAGGAAACGCCGAAAACCGTGAGTAAGACGTCGAAACCAAGAACTCACGAGAAAGGTGCTAAAGCCCAGGGGACGCCACCGCCAACAGGCCATGGCTTAACCCGAAAAATAGGTGACCGTTCATCGGCACCGAAAAAGGGCGTGCTGGTGTCGAAGTCATCCGACTCCGGTCGAGATACCGGCACACAGCAATCTCGGGCCCGAGATAGTGGCTCAGAGAAGATTCGGCACCGAAACGGGTCGGCACCGAGCGAGCACGACGCCGAATGTAAAGGTTTTGTCTGAGCCGAAAAAGCAGCCGAAAAGGTTTCGGTACCGAAATATACGGCCTCGGAACCGAAAACAAGTTCCTACACTGAGGAACAAGGACTGTCCACGCAAATGAAGACACCTAGATTTGGACAGGAATTAGAGACAATAGAGCCAGATCACACACAAAGACCGCTCTTTATTCAAAAAGATACAGGGAAGATCAGCACTCTTCCTCAAGTCAAAATGAAACGCGAGCTTGCCTTCCAAGACAAGGACAAACAGCCACACGCAAAGGTGGCTAAACAAGTAACACCGCCACCATCCCCACATCACTCTCCGCAACCATCACTGGTAGCCACTCCACCAATGATGCAATCCCCAACTCATACAGGAATGAGTCAAGATGACCCTGACGCATGGGACCTTTATGACGCACCAGTGTCAGATAATAGTCCAGAATGCTATCCAGCTAAACCATTGCCACCAGAGGATAGTACAGGCTACGCACAGGTGGTGTCAAGAGCAGCGGCATTTCATAATGTCAGCCTTCATTCAGAGCCCATGGAAGACAACTTTCTTTTTAATACACTGTCGTCCACACACAGCCAATATCCGAGTCTTCCTATGCTACCCGGAATGCTAAAACACTCCAAACAAGTGTTTGAGGAGCCTGTTAAAGGGAGAGCCATTACACCAAGAGTAGATAAAAAAATATAAACCGCCACCAACAGACCCAGTGTACATTACACAACAGCTAACACCAGACTCTGTTGTAGTGGGAGCAGCGCGCAAAAGAGCCAACTCTCATACTTCAGGAGATGCACCACCTCCAGATAAAGAAAGTCGAAAATTCAATGCTGCAGGCAAAAGGGTGGCGGCACAGGCAGCAAACCAGTGGCGTATTGCCAAAATTCGCAAGCTTTGCTAGCCAGATATGATAGGGCCCATTGGGATGAGATGCAACACTTTATTGAACATTTACCCAAGGAGTTCCAAAAAAGAGCGCAGCAAGTAGTAGAAGAAGGACAGGGTATCTCGAATAATCAGATACGGTCAGCAATGGATGCTGCAGACACAGCTGCTAGAACTGTCAACACAGCAGTAACAATAAGGAGACATGCATGGCTGCGTACATCAGGATTTAAACCAGAGATACAGCAAGCTGTGCTGAATATGCCATTCAACGGACAGCAGTTGTTTGGGCCGGAGGTGGACACTGCGATCGAAAAACTTAAGAAAGACACTGACACGGCCAAAGCCATGGGCGCACTCTACTCCCCACAGAGCAGAGGCACATTTCGAAAGAGACAATTTCGAGGGCAAACCACAGAAGCCACAACCTCACAAACAAAGCCCACTTACCAGAGCCAGTATCAGCGGGGAGGTTTTCGGGGACAATATAGAGGGGGACAATATAGAGGGGGACAATTTCAAAGGAATAGAGGAAAGTTCCAAAGTCCCAAAACTCCTCCAAGCAAGCAGTGACTTCAAGGTCACAAATCCCCAACACATAACACCTCTGGGGGGGGAGACTAACCAAGTTTTACAAACATTGGGAGGAAATAACAACAGACACTTGGGTCTTAGCAATTATCCAGCATGGTTATTGCATAGAATTTCTCAAATTCCCTCCAAACATCCCACCGAAAACACACAATATGTCAAAACAACATATAGATCTTCTAGGACTAGAAGTTCAGACATTGCTACAGAAAGAAGCAATAGAGTTAGTACCAAAACAACAAATAAACACAGGAGTTTACTCCCTGTACTTTCTGATACCCAAAAAAGACAAGAGTCTGAGACCTATACTAGATCTCAGAACATTAAATACCTACATCAAATCAGATCACTTTCACATGGTTACATTACAAGACGTAATCCCACTGCTCAAACAACAAGACTACATGACAACACTAGACCTAAAGGATGCATATTTCCATATACCAATACATCCTTCACACAGAAAGTACCTAAGGTTTGTATTCCAAGGGATACATTACCAATTCAAAGTGTTGCCATTCGGAATAACAACTGCACCAAGAGTTTTTACAAAATGCCTAGCAGTAGTAGCTGCACATATCAGAAGGCAGCAAATACATGTGTTCCCGTACCTAGACGATTGGTTAATCAAAACCAACACGCTAAGACGGTGTTCACAACACACAAAATATGTCATAGAAATCCTCCACAAACTAGGTTTCTCAATCAACTTCACAAAGTCACACCTTCTGCCGTGTCAAACACAGCAATACTTAGGAGCAACAATCAACACAGCAAAAGGGATTGCCACTCCAAGTCCACAAAGAGTTCACACATTTCACAATGTAATACAGACCATGTATCCAAAACAAAAGATACAAGTCAAACTGGTGATGAAACTACTAGGCATGATGTCTTCATGCATAGCCATTGTCCCAAACGCAAGGTTGCACATGCGGCCCTTACAACAGTGCCTAGCATCACAATGGTTACAAGCACAGGGTCAGCTTCTAGATCTGGTGTTGATAGACCGCCAAACATACATCTCGCTTCAATGGTGGAACAGTATACATTTAAACCAAGGGCGGCCTTTCCAAGACCCAGTGCCACAATACGTAATAACAACAGATGCTTCCATGATAGGGTGGGGAGCACACCTCAATCAACACAGCATCCAAGGACAATGGGACATACAGCAAAAACAGTTTCACATAAATCACTTAGAACTGTTAGCGGTATTTCTAGTGCTCAAAGCATTTCAAGCCACAAACACATTCTTGTCAAAACAGACAACATGACAACAATGTATTACCTAAACAAACAGGGAGGCACACACTTGACACAGTTGTCTCCCCTAACACAGAAAATATGGCATTGGGTGATTCACAACCACATTCGCCTAATAGCACAATTTATTCCAGGAATTCAGAACCAGTTAGCAGACAATCTCTCTCGGGATCACCAACAGATCCACGAATGGGAGATTCACCCCCAAATACTAAAGACTTACTTCCAAATGTGGGGAACACCACAAATAGATCTATTTGCAACAAAGGAAAACTCAAAATGCCAAAACTTCGCATCCAGGTACCCACAACATCAGTCTCAGGGCAATGCGTTATGGATGAGCTGGTCAGGGATATTTGCTTACGCTTTTCCCCCTCTCCCACTCCTTCCATATCTAGTAAACAAATTGAGTCAAAACAAACTCAAACTCATACTAATAGCACCCACATGGGCAATACAACCTTGGTACACAACACTACTAGACCTCTCAGTAGTACCTCATGTCAAACTACCAAACAGACCAGAACACAACACAAACAACGGATCAGACATCCAAATCCAGCATCGCTGAATCTAGCAATTTGGCTCCTGAAATCCTAGAATTCGGACACTTAGACCTCACACAAGAATGTATGGCGGTCATAAGACAAGCTAGGAAACCTACCACTAGACACTGCTATGCAAATAAGTGGAAAATATTTGTTTATTACTGCCATAATAATCAAATTCAACCCTTACACGCATCTGCCAAAGATATAGTAGGATACTTACTACAATTGCAAAAGTCAAAGCTAGCTTTCTCTTCAATAAAGATACATCTTACCGCAATTTCAGCCTACCTGCAAATTACGCACTCAACTTCATTATTTAGGATACCAGTCATAAAAGCATTTACGGAAGGCCTAAAGAGAATTATACCACCACGAACACCACCAGTTCCTTCATGGAACCTCAACATTGTCTTAACACGACTCATGGGTCCACCTTTTGAGCCCATGCACTCTTGTGAAATGCAATACTTAACATGGAAAGTTGCATTTTTGATTGCCTTCACATCTCTAAGAAGAGTGAGTGAAATTCAAGCATTTACCATAAAAGAACCATTTATTCAAATACACAAGCATAAAGTAGTTGTACGGACAAATCCAAAATTTTTACCAAAAGTGATCTCACCGTTCCACTTGAATCAAACGGTAGAATTACCAGTGTTCTTCCCACAGCCAGATTCTGTAGCTGAAAGAGCACTGCATACATTAGACATCAAAAGAGCGCTAATGTACTACATTGACAGAACAAAACTAATTCGAAAAACAAAACAACTATTTATTGCTTTCCAAAAACCTCATACAGGGAATCCAATTTCTAAACAAAGCATTGCTAGATGGATAGTTAAGTGTATTCAAACCTGCTATCTTAAGGCAAAGAGAGAGCTGCCTATTACACCAAAGGCACACTCAACCAGAAAAAAAGGTGCTACCATGGCCTTTCTAGGAAATATTCCAATGAACGAAATATGTAAGGCAGCAACATGGTCTACGCCTCATACATTTACCAAACACTACTGGGTAGATATGTTAACTGCACAACAGGCCACAGTAGGTCAAGCTGTACTACGAACATTATTTCAAACAACTTCAACTCCTACAGGCTGAACCACTGCTTTTGGGGAGATAACTGCTTACTAGTCTATGCACAGCATGTGTATCTGCAGCTACAAATGCCATCGAGCGGAAAATGTCACTTACCCAGTGTACATCTGTTCGTGGCATTAGTCGCTGCAGATTCACATGCGCCCACCCGCCTCCCCAGGAGCCTGTAGCCGTTTAGAAGTTGATCTTGAACATTTGTAAATATATTACTTTAAACTTCATTATGTACATATGTATTCACTCCATTGCATGGGCACTATTAATAGCATACACAACTCCTACCTCACACTCTGCGGGGAAAACAATCTAAGATGGAGTCGACGCCCATGCGCAATGGAGTCAAAATGGGAGGAGTCCCTCGGTCTCGTGACTCGAAAAAAGACTTCTTCGAAGAAAAACAACTTGTAACACTCCGAGCCCAACACCAGATGGCGGGATGTGCACAGCATGTGAATCTGCAGCGACTAATGCCACGAACAGATGTACACTGGGTAAGTGACATTTTCCATATATATATGTTCAATGGCATGTGTAGCTGCAGATACACATGCTTATGCACAGGTCCTGCCATCTAGTGTTGGGCTTGGAGTATTACAAGTTGTTCTCCAGTATTGGATCTTTCATAGATTCACATGCTTGAATCATCCCCGTCATCGAGGTGGGAGCCTCACGGTAACCTCAACTAGATTAAGCAGTAGGTTTTAAACCACTAGGCCTAAGTAGGCCCCACAGGCTGTTTTATAGCCCATCCATTTTTTGTGGAAAAGACCCAAACTTGAGTCCCATCTAGTCAGGCTTCCACACCCTCTAGAACACTCCCAACAGAAGCTGTTTTCCCTCAGATTTTCTACCGCACGTCGTGTGACGGGAGTCTCCCTGAGCTCTGCTCAGTATACCTTTTCTGACAGGAATTTTTTCTCTCAGAGAACCCAGCTTTGCAGTTATATGATGTCTGAAAAGACAAAAAAGGGTCTGTTCAGAGATTGTGGCAGTTGTGGGAAGAAGAGACTACATGTTGATGACCCCCCACAAAATGTGCATCTACTGTCTCCATCCAGACCACAAGGTGAGGAAATGCAAGATCTGCTGCACCTTCAGTCAAAAAACCCTCAAGGACCATGAGGGTAGGCTTCTGTTGTGGCTACAGAGACAGTAAGCCATGGAACATCTTTCTTCAGATGAGAGCGAAACGTCATCTCATGCTTCTCACTCCTTAAAAAGAACAGGTGAGAAGGGAAGACTGCCTGACGAGCCACAGAGGAAGATGGCCAAAAAGATGAAACATGTCTCTACTGAGAGACAAAAGAGACATGAGAAGGCGACTTCTGAATCAGAGACCCACACAAGGTTGCCAAAAAAGGTTCGTTCAGAGCCTACTTCGCCACTGCAGAAAAAAGTTACCACTAAAAGTGCATCCCTGTCTCTGTCACCGAAAAAAGATCCGGTAAGGCTCTCCTCAGACAAAAAACGCCTGTCGACGGTTTCGACAGTGACATCAACGACAGTGTCATTAACGTTTACAACAGCGGTCTCACCAATGATCATGACATCACCATTATCATCGATGACGATCTTTACCACAAAAATATTTTTAAAAGTTTTGTCGATGAAGGCATCGTCGACAGCGGAGGCGTCATGGGTCCATCAATCGACAAAGGCACTACCTTTGACGAAACACCTGTCGATGAGGCTTAAAAAGACACCGTCCAGCACACCGGCGACGACAGCACCGTCGGCGAGACAAATGCCGACAGGGGACTCGTCGACGTGGGAAATGTCAGCGACGCAACTGTCGCTGAGGGAACAGTCGGCGGGAGCACTGTCGATGAACATGCCGTCGACGACAATGACAACTGATAAACCGTCGACCCTCCTGGGGATTTCGTCGGAGCAATCGACGACAATGATGCCATTTTCTGAAGAGCTGGATTCAACAAGATTCCTACCTCTTTCACCCATCACCATGGGGGAGAAATCATCACACATTCTTCCAATACATACCTCCCCGAGCAAGGTATTGCCATATCCCCTGCAACATCTCTTGAATGACGACAATGACATGTATTCCCAAGATGACGGGATGTTTTGGGCAGCTAGTAGTCCATCTCAGCTGCATGTAAACTGCCAGGACTTTGATGAGGATGATGAAGGGCAGTACCAGCCCAACTATGCTTCAACTTCATACCCACCGAGGAGACAACAATTATCCCTCCCCATGCCTAGCACATTAGTCGTAGATCTTCAGTGTATGCTGAATGACTATTACAGGAGATTTCCACCATCAACACCCATAACGCCACCCAGGCCTGGCAGCCACCAGACACCTTGTCAAACCCCGAAGACCAGTCTCCCGGGGACGCCGCACACGGGCATACCATTGAGTAGCCAAACACAGGAAGATCATCCCTCGACGGACGACGAGAGGGAAGAGGGTGAGATAAGGGAGTCAGTAGCTAGCAAATGGGATGACTATCTCGTCCCCACACCATCTCCACCTCCAGCAGGGCCGGTTGATTCGCCTCCTGAAGACATAGGAGGTTTTCATAATTTTGAGAGAGCGGCAAAGCGATTCGATCTGCCTATTGTTTCTCACGAAACAGAGTGTTTCCTATATGACTTTAAGGAGCCATCAAAGAAGTCGGTAAGGGCTATACCAATAGTAGATTTCCTATGGCAAGAGGGGTTGAAGGCGATGAAGAACCCGGTTACAGTGCCTTCACAAATGCCGAGGCTAGAAAAGAAATATAAAGCACCTGATAATTCTCCAGCCTGCTTAGTGTCGCAACCGAAGCTGGATTCGGTAATATCTCAGGCGGCACAGCATCGTTCTAGGAATCCTTCCACACCTATAGCATCTCCTCCAGACAAGGACGGGAGGAGGTTGGATAATATCGGAAAGAAATTCTCCTCGGTAGTGGCGATCACTGTAAAGGCAGCTAATTCCCTGGCTATTCTAGGGAGATATGATCGCCAGATGTGGGCAGACATGTCTGCTTTCTTGGATCTCTTGCCGGAGGATGTCAAGGTGGAAGCGAAGAAAGTATTACAGGAAGGTGAACGGATTGCGGCCAAGATTATAGATAGTGCAATAGACATTTCCTTGACAGGTTTCAGACAACTAGCAGGGGCAGTGGTCTTGCGTAGGCAAGGGTGGCTAAAGTCTATCTCCTTCCGCCCGGAGGTCCAGAGCCGGGTTCTGGACATGCCGTTTGATGGTGAGGCTGTTTGGAAAGCATTTCGACGCCATGTTACAACCCATCAAAACAGATACCGATATGGCTAAATCACTAGGTACCCTGCAGTACAGGAAGCAGCCCTTTCGTGGAGCAAGGGGTAGAGGAGGTTATTCCTTTCGAGGAGGCTACCATCAGTACAGACCCCAGTATCAGTCTTCTTCGACAGGACCCCGACAACAGTACAGCCAACAGCAGCAGCATTATCGACTGCCACCTACTGCTGCTTATAGACACCCAGCGAGAGGGAGAGTGGCTGCCCGACGAAGGGATGCAGGCAGGAAGCAATGACCTACCAGCCATACCAGCGTACTACCGCACAGCAACCTTGAAGATTGGAGGTTGCATCACTTCTTACTTCCTTCAATGGGCAGCAATAACATCAGACAGGTGGGTGCTCGATGTAGTGGCCAGAGGCCATACTCTGGAGTTCACGCAGACACCACCGGACGTCCGTTCGTCAGGCCCTCCACCCCCGAGAGTGAACCAACTCCTCAAGGAAGTGCAAGTGATGCTTCGCAAAGGAGCGATAGAACTTGTCCCTATCTCTCACAGGAACAGGGGATTCTATTCCCACTTCTTTCTGGTAAAGAAACCTTCTGCAAACTGGCACCCCATTCTGGACTTAAGATCACTAAGCAAGTTCCTAAAGAAACAATCGTTCAGGATGGTGACACTACAGGACGTTGTAAGGAAATGCCTCCTTGTCATGGTTACCCCCTGACTTTTTGCCTTTGCTGATGACAAGTTATGATTTGAAAGTGTGCTGAGGCCTTCTAACCAGGCCCCAGCACCAGTGTTTTTCCCCTAACCTGTACTTTTGTTTCCACAATTGGCACACCCTGGCATCCAGGTAAGTCCCTTGTAACTGGTACCCCTGGTACCAAGGGCCCTGATGCCAGGGAAGGTCTCTAAGGGCTGCAGCTTTTCTTATGCCACCCTGGGGACCCCTCACTTAGCACAGACACACTGCTTGCCAGCTTGTGTGTTCTAGTGGGGATAAAAAGACTACGTCGACATGGCACTCCACTCAGGGTGCCATGCCAACCTCGCACTGCCTATAGGTATAGATAAGTCACCCCTTTAGCAGGCCTTACAGCCCTAAGGCAGGGTGCACTATACCATAGGTGAGGGCATAAGTGCATGAGCACTATGCCCCTACATTGTCTAAGCAAAACCTTAGACATTGTAAGTGCAGGGTAGTGATAAGAGTATAGGGTCTGGGAGGCTGTCATGCACGAACTACACAGCACCTTAATGGCTACACTGAAAACTGTGAAGTTTGGTATCAAACTTCTCAGCACAATAAATGCACACTGATGCCAGTGTACATTTTATTGTAACATACACCCCAGAGGGCACCTTAGAGGTGCCCCCTGAAACCTTAACCGACTACCGGTGTAGGCTGACTAGTTTTAGCAGCCTGCCACACACCAGACACGTTGCTGGCCACATGGGGAGAGTGCCATTGTCACTCTGTGGCTAGTAACCAAGCCTGTACTGGGTGGAGGTGCTTCTCACCTCCCCCTGCAGGACCTGTAACACCTGGCGGTGAGCCTCAAAGGCTCACCCCCCCTTGTTACAGCACCCCAGGGCACTCCAGCTAGTGGAGTTGCCTGCCCCCTCTGGCCACGGCCCCACTTTTGTCGGCAAGGCCGGAGGAGATAATGAGAAAAACAAGGAGGAGTCACTGGCCAGTCAGGACAGCCCCTAAGGTGTCCTGAGCTGAGGTGACTCTTGACTTTTAGAAATCCTCCATCTTGCAGATGGAGGATTCCCCCAATAGGATTAGGGATGTGCCCCCTCCCCTCAGGGAGGAGGCACAAAGAGGGTGTAGCCACCCTCAGGGCTAGGTAGCCATTGGCTACTTATCCCCCAGACCTAAACACACCCCTAAATCGAGTATTTAGGGGCTCCCAGAACACAGCAAGATCGATTCCTGCAACCTAAGACGAAGTAGGACTGCTGAGCTGAAAAACCTGCAGAGAAGACGGACACACCAACTGCTTTGGCCCCAGCTCTACCGGCCTGTCTCCCCACTTCTAAACACACTGCTCCAGCGACGCGTTCCACAGGGTCCAGCGACCTCTGAAGCCTCGGAGGACTACCCTGCATCTAGAAGGACCAAGAACTCCAGAGGACAGCGGCTCTGCTCCACAAAGACTGCAACTTTGCAACAAAGAAGCAACTTTGAAACAACACACGTTTCCCGCCAGAAGCGTGAGACTTTGCACTCTGCACCCGACGCCCCCGCTCGACTTGTGGAGAACAAACACCACAGGGAGGACTCCCCGGCGACTACGAGACCGTGAGTAGCCAGAGTGGACCCCCCTGAACCCCCACAGCGACGCCTGCAGAGGGAATCCCGAGGCTCCCACTGACCGCGACTGCCTGCTTCAAAGACCCGACGCCTGGGAAAGACACTGCACCCGCAGCCCCCAGGACCTGAGGATCCGACCTCCAGTGCGGAGCGACCCCCAGGTGGCCCTCTCCCTTGCCCAGGTGGTGGCTACCCCGAGGAGCCCCCTCCCCACCCCCCCACCCCCTCCTTGCCTGCCTGCATCGCTGAAGAGACCACTTGGTCTCCCATTGTAACCTATTGCGAACCCGACGCCTGTTTGCACACTGCACCTGGCCGCCCCGTGCCGCTGAGGGTGTACTTTTTGTGCTGACTTGTGTCCCCCCGGTGCCCTACAAAACCCCCCTGGTCTGCCCTCCGAAGACGCGGGTACTTACCTGCTGGCAGACTGGAACCGGGGCACCCCCTTCTCCATTGAAGTCTGTGTTTTGGGCACCACTTTGACCTCTGCACCTGACCGGCCCTGAGCTGCTGGTGTGGTAACTTTGGGGTTGCCCTGAACCCCCAATGGTGGGCTACCTTGGCCCCAACTTTGAACCCTGTAGGTGGTTTACTTACCTGCAAATCTAACAAACACTTACCTCCCCCAGGAACTGTTGAAAATTGCACTGTCTAATTTTAAAATAGCTATTTGCCATTTGTGTGAAAACTGTATATGCTATTTTGCTAATTCAAAGTTCCTAAGTGAAATACCTTTCATTTAAAGTATTGTTTGTAAATCTTGAACCTGTGGTTCTTAAAATAAACTAAGAAAAGATATTTTTCTATACAAAAACCTATTGGCCTGGAATTGTCTGAGTGTGTGTTCCCCATTTATTGCCTGTGTGTGTACAACAAATGCTTAACACTACCCTCTGATAAGCCTACTGCTCGACCACACTACCACAAAATAGAGCATTAGAATTATCTCTTTTTGCCACTATCTTACCTCTAAGGGGAACCCTTGGACTCTGTGCATGCTATTTCTTACTTTGAAATAGTACATACAGAGCCAACCTCCTACAGACGTCTTAAGAGTGCCTTTTAAATACCGGAGATCATATGGCATCCCTAGACCTCCAGGATGCTTGCGTTCATATTCCAATACACCGCAATCACCACAAATTCTTCAGGTTCAAAGTAGCTGGTATGCACCTACAATTTCGAGTCCTCCCCTTCGGATTGAAATCGCCCCCCAGAATTTTCACAAACATGTTGGCTCCTGTGGCAGCACACCTCCGCCAGTCAGGGAAATACCTGCATGCCCATTTCGACGACTGGCTCATAAAGGCACCTTCAAAACCTCAAGTGGTGCGTCACATTTCGATTTGCCTCCAATTGTTCAGCAACCTAGGGCTTATCGTCAATTATCAAAAATCACATCTACACCCCACACAAACATTGAATTTCTTAGGAGCGATACTAGACACGGTCCGTAGCAAGGCGTATCCATCTCTCGAAAGAAAGCAAAAGCTAAGCTCCTTAGCACGCAGACTCTCTACAAAAAAGTTTTTCAGTCCGCACCTACAGGTCATTGCTAGTGTTGATCTCGTCATGCATTCCGCTGGTCCCAGATTGCAGGCTGCATATGCGACCCCTACAAGAACATTTGGATGCACAGTGGACTCTGGTGCAGGGCTCTTTCGAGGACAAAATTCGCATAATATCAATAATGACCACCATGGCTTGGTGGGCAACGCTGAAAAATTTGTCCAACGCGCTCACGTTCCTTCATCAGGTGCCCAGTTACATAGTAACGACGGACGCTTCTCTCGAGGGATGGGGTGCACACTGCCAGGATCTGCAGATCAGCGGATCCTGGAATGCAAAAGAAGTTCGGCTCCACATAAATCAACTGGAGCTCAAAGCAATAGGTCTAGCTCTCAAAGCCTTTTTGCCAAAACTTCAAAACTCAAGGGTATTAATCAGGACAGACAATACTACCAGCATGTTTTAGCTAAACAAGCAGGGGGGCACAAGGTCTCTGCAACTCTCGCAACAGGCTCAGAACATGTGGAAATGGACCATCACACACAACATTTCTCTGAAGGCAGAGCATGTGCCAGGGCAGACGAACGTTCTGGCAGATACCCTGAGCAGGACAATTATCCCGTACCACGAGTGGGAGCTAGACCAGGAAATTCGCGATCAACTCTTCCTTTTATGGGGCAGACCAAACCTCGATCTGTTTGCCACGTTCGAGACCAGGAAATGCCATTATTATGCAAGTTGGCTTCCCTAGAGAGGGTCGTGGGGGAATGCGTTTTCGATGAGATGGTCCGGGGTCTATGCCTACGCTTTTCCTCCGATCCCGCTGATACCGAGAGTCATCAGGAAAATGAACACAGAGGGTTGTCGCCTTCTGTTAATAGTTCCCAGATGGGCCAGACAGGTGTGGTACACGGAACTCCTAATGCTCTCAGAACAGCCACATGTGCAGCTCAAACAGAGTTCAACCCTCATGACGATGCACCAGGGACAAGTCACACATCCGGATCAGTCATCTCTTCGCTTATCGGCTTGGCTTCTGAATTCAATGAGTATGCAACTTTAAACATCTCCTCGGAATGTAGGGAAATCTTATCCAGGGCTAGAGCTGACACTACCAATAAGATTTACAAATTGAAATTGAAACATTTTTGTGTATGGTGTGCAGCGGACGGAATACATCCTATCTCTTCTCTTCTAGAGCAAATACTGCCTTATCTGTTACAGCTGTCAGTCAGGGCTTTCATACTCCTCTATTCGAGTACATCTGGCAGCGATCTCGAGATACCATAGATCACAAGATAGTCTCGTTATATTCCACCAGGATTGTAAAGCAATTCCCGAGGGGCCTGTTCATTGCCTTGCGTTTCCACCAGTTCGGAGACCTCCGCCTTTATGGTCCTTGAATGTTGCCTTAATGCAACTCATAAAAGCTCCTTTTGAGCCAATCCACAGAACAGATCTCAAGTTCATCTCATGAAAAACTGCGTTACTACTGGCTCTTACTTCGGCTAAAAGAGTAAGTGACATTCAGGCCTTCACTATTAAAGAGCCTTTTCTCCAATTCACTAATTCTGGCGTAATTCTGAGGACAAATCCTAAGTATATCCATAAAGTTCCCTCAACTTTCCACTTGAATGAACCAGTCATCTTAAAAACCTTTTTTCCAAATCCGCAGACAGTAGCGGAAAAGACATTACATTTGCTGGATATTAAAAGGTGTCTAAAGTTTTACCTGCAGAAAACGCAAGGCATACGTAAATCAGATCAGTTATTCGTGGCCTTTGGAGGGACAAAAAAGGGCCACTCAGTATCTAAGCAGACTATAGCCAGGTGGATTGGCCTGGCAATCCAATTCTATCTTACTCAAGCTGGCAAACCGCTCCGCAGCAGGGTGAGAGCCCATTCTACAAGGGCGGTAGCCACTTCGGCCACACTCTTCGCAGGAGTATGAGCGGCCACATGGTCCAGCCATACGTTCACGAAGCACTACTGTCTCGAGGAAACGAATAACATGGACACAGCGGTGGGGCAGGCAGTGCTGAGGCATTTATTTCGCTAAGATGAGCCTCTTAGAACATCCCACCCCCACAGACAAGGTATGTGAGATATGGTTCTTTAATTTCATTAACATTTACTTTTATATTACTGTGCTTTTAGTACTTATTGGTATCATAATTAGCTTGGTTCTTGTCATAATACCAATGCTTATTGATATTGTGCTTAATTTTTAAACTTCATAGGAACATGGACAAATTTCTATAGCATAATAACTAGAGATACGATAATTCTTATTACTGTTATATTTATTATCATTATTATTATTATTAATATCTGTCAGAGGATTGCTATAAAGCAAGATACATATTAACCCCTTCGCTGCCATGCCTTTTCCCCCTCCTGTGCCAGGCCTTTTTTTTGCCTATTTGGAGCAGTTTGCGCTTAGGCCCTCATAACTTTTTGTCCACATAAGCTAACCAAGCCAAATATGCGTCCTTTTTTTCCAACATCCTAGGGATTCTAGAGGTACCCAGACTTTGTGGGTTCCCCTGAAGGAGGCCAAGAAATTAGCCAAAATACAGTGAAAATTTCGTTTTTTTCAAAGAAATGGGAAAAAGTGGCTGCAGAAGAAGGCTTGTGGTTTTTCCCCTGAAAATGGCATCAACAAAGGGTTTGCGGTGCTAAACTCAGCAGCTTCCCAGCTTTCAGGAACAGGCACACTTGAATCAGAAAACCAAATTTTTCAACACAATTTTGGCATTTTACTGGGACATACCCCATGTTTGAAATTTTTTGTGCTTTCAGCCTCCTTCCAGTCAGTGACAGAAATGGCCATAAAACCAATACTGGATCCCAAAAACTTAAACATTTCTGGAAAGTAGACATAATTCTGAATTCAGCAAGGGGTCATTTGTGTAGATGCTACAAAGGTTTCCTACAGAAAATAACAACTGAAAAATAAAAATATTGAAATTGAGGTGCAAAAAACATCACTTTTTCTCTACGTTTTACTCTGTAACTTTTCCCTGCAATGTCAGATTATCGAAAGCAATATACCGTGACGTCTGCTGGACTCCTCTGGTTGCGGGGATATATAGGGCTTGTAGGTTCATCAAGAACCTTAGGTACCCAGAACCAATAAATGAGCTGCACCCTGCAGTGCGTTTTCATTCTATACCGGGTATACAGCAATTCATTTGCTGAAATATAAAGAGTAAAAAATAGCTATCAAGAAAACCTTTGTATTTCCAAAAAGGGCACGCGATAAGGTGTTGAGGAGCAGTGGTTATTTGCACATCTCTGAATTCCGGGGTGACCATACTAGCATGTGAATTACATGGCATTTCTCAAATAGATGTCTTTTTTACACACTCTCCTATATTTGGAAGGAAAAAATGTCGAGAAAGACAAGGGGCTATAACACTTGTTTTGCTAATCTATGTTCCCCCAAGTCTCCCGATAAAAATGATACCTCACTTGTGTGGGTAGGCCTAGCGCCCGCGACAGGAAACGCCCCAAAACACAACGTGGACACATCCCATGTTTTTGAAAGAAAACAGAGCTGTATTTTGCAAAGTGCCTACCTGTAGATTTTGGCCTCTAGCTCAGCCGGCACCTAGGGAAACCTACCAAACCTGTGCATTTCTGAAAACTAGAGACCTAGGGGAATCCAAGATGGGGTGACTTGTGGGGCTCTGACCAGGTTCTGTTACCCAGAATCCTTTGCAAACCTCAAAATTTGGCTAAAAAAACACATGTTTCTCACATTTCTGTGGCAGAAAGTTCTGGAATCTGAGAGGAGCCACAAATTTCCTTCCACCCAGCGTTCCCCCAAGTCTCCCGATAAAAATGATACCTCACTTGTGTGGGTAGGCCTAGCGCCCGCGACAGGAAACGCCCCAAAGCGCAACGTGGACACATCCAAATTTTTGAAAGAAAACAGAGGTGTTTTTTGCAAAGTGCCTACCTGTAGATTTTGGCCTCTAGCTCATCCGGCACCTAGGGAAACCTACCAAACCTGTGCATTTCTGAAAACTAGAAACCCAGGGGAATCCAAGATGGGGTGACTTGTGGGGCTCTGACCAGGTTTTGTTACCCAGAATCCTTTGCAAACCTCAAACTTTGGCTAAAAAAACAAATTTTCCTCACATTTTGGTGACAGAAAGTTCTGGAATCTGTGAGGAGCCACAAATTTCCTTCCACCCAGCATTCCCCTGAGTCTCTCGATAAAAATGGTACCTCACTTCTGTGGGTAGGCCTAGCGCCCACAAAAGGAAATGGCCGAAAACACAACGTGGACACAACATATGTTTTCACAGAAAACAGAGGTGTTTTTTGCAAAGGGCCTACCTGTGGATTTTGGCCTCTAGCTCAGCCGGCCCGGGGGGGGGCCCTAAAATAAATATGACCCCCCCCACCCCCTCAAACCCCCCCTGCCCGGGAGCGACCCTTGCCTACGTGGTCGCTCCCCATGCGTGACATTGGCGCCAAAAAACAAATCCCCGGTGCCTAGTGGTTTCTGCCCCCTTGGGGGCAGATTGACCTAAAATCGGCCAAACTGCCCCCAAGGGGGGCAGAAATGGTCTAAATACAATTTGCCCCCCAGGGGAGCGACCCTTGCCTAATGGGTCGCTCCCCATCTCTAAAAAACAAACAAACAAACAAACCAAAAAACCAAAAAAAAAAAAAATTGCCCTGGCGCCTAAAATAGGCCTAAAATAATTTCCTCCCCCCAGGGAGCGACCCTTGCCTAAGGGGTCGCTCCCCTTGCGTGAAATTCAAGGGGGGCAGAAATGGCCTAAATATAATTTGCCCCCTAGGGGAGTGACCCTTGCCTAAGCGGTCGCTCCCCACCTAAAAAAAAAGAAAAAAAAAAAAAGAAAAATGATCCCTAGTGCCTAGAGGTTTCTGCCCCCGGGGGGGGGGGGCAGAAAAGGCCTTCCCGAAAAAATGCCCCCCCCCCCCCCCCACTGGTTGTTCGAGTTGGAAAAATCTTACAACCCTCTAAATTCGTTGGTATTGTTTTTGATCGCGTATCATCCATCATCAACACTTCGGTACTGGCGGATACAGATCTCTACTTGCCCTTCGGGGCACCCGTGCCCAACTTGGGCCTGGTCGGCCCGACCAAAAGTATCGTCGAAGCCTCGTGGACCGGACCCCGTTTAGATTCTGTCCTAGGTGCCACGCCAAGTATCCCTACACGGATCAACATCTGGCTTGTAACCTGTGTTTATCTCCGGAACATCGAGAGGATGCCTGTGAGTCCTGTAGATCCTTCCGCTCGAAAAAGATTCTGAGACCGAACAGCGCGAAGATTAGAGATGGCATCCAGAAGCACCGAACGCCTCTACGCAGAAGAGGAGGAGATGATCCACACCCCGTCTCCGTTCGGGGGTCCGATTCCGAACAAGAGTCCGACATCGACCGACCAATAACAGCGGGCCAGCACGTGAGTATGCTTGCCCCGACCCAAACCAAGCCCAAATACAAGGCCTCGGGGACGCCACTGCCAGAAGGCCATGGCTCCACCCGTAAGAAAGCTACCGGTGACCAAGCAACATCTTTGGCACCGAAAAAGGCCACGCCAACAACAAAGCCTTCGGACTCGAGCCGAGGCACAGGCTCCGAAATTATAAGGCACCGACCCATCGAGTCGAAACCCCGAAAGTCACTTTCGGAGCCGAGGCCAACAAGTACTCCAGGCCCTTCGGTGGCGAAAAAAACGGCTTCGGAGGTGAAAAAGCATACCTACATTGAGGAGCATTGTAAAGAAATGGCTCCCTGTTGCAGTTACCCCCCACTTTTTGCCTGATACTGATGCTGACTTGACTGAGAAGTGTGCTGGGACCCTGCTAACCAGGCCCCAGCACCAGTGTTCCTTCACCTAAAATGTACCATTGTATCCACAATTGGCACACCCTGGCATTCAGATAAGTCCCTTGTAACTGGTACTTCTAGTACCAAGGGCCCTGATGCCAAGAAAGGTCTCTAAGGGCTGCAGCATGTCTTATGCCACCCTAGAGACCCCTCACTCAGCACAGACACACTGCTTACAAGCCTGTGTGTGCTAGTGAGAACAAAATGAGTAAGACGACATGGCACTCCCCTCAGGGTGCCATGCCAGCCTCTCACTGCCTATGCAGTATAGGTAAGACACCCCTCTAGCAGGCCTTACAGCCCTAAGGCAGGGTGCACTATACCATAGGTGAGGGTACCAGTGCATGAGCACTGTGCCCCTACAGTGTCTAAACAAAACCTTAGACATTGTAAGTGCAGGGTAGCCATAAGAGTATATGGTCTGGGAGTCTGTTTTTCACGAACTCCACAGCACCATAATGGCTACACTGAAAACTGGGAAGTTTGGTATCAAACTTCTCAGCACAATAAATGCACACTGATGCCAGTGTACATTTTATTGTAAAATACACCACAGAGGGCACCTTAGAGGTGCCCCCTGAAACTTAACCAACTATCTGTGTAGGCTGACTGGTTCCAGCAGCCTGCCACACTAGAGACATGTTGCTGGCCCCATGGGGAGAGTGCCTTTGTCACTCTGAGGCCAGTAACAAAGCCTGCACTGGGTGGAGATGCTAACACCTCCCCCAGGCAGGAGCTGTGACACCTGGCGGTGAGCCTCAAAGGCTCACCCCTTTGTCACAGCCCAGCAGGGCACTCCAGCTTAGTGGAGTTGCCCGCCCCCTCCGGCCACGGCCCCCACTTTTGGCGGCAAGGCTGGAGGGAACAAAGAAAGCAACAAGGAGGAGTCACTGGCCAGTCAGGACAGCCCCTAAGGTGTCCTGAGCTGAAGTGACTCTAACTTTTAGAAATCCTCCATCTTGCAGATGGAGGATTCCCCCAATAGGGTTAGGATTGTGACCCCCTCCCCTTGGGAGGAGGCACAAAGAGGGTGTACCCACCCTCAGGGCTAGTAGCCATTGGCTACTGACCCCCCAGACCTAAACACGCCCTTAAATTTAGTATTTAAGGGCTACCCTGAACCCTAGAAAATTAGATTCCTGCAACTACAAGAAGAAGGACTGCCCAGCTGAAAACCCCTGCAGCGGAAGACCAGAAGACGACAACTGCCTTGGCTCCAGAAACTCACCGGCCTGTCTCCTGCCTTCCAAAGATCCTGCTCCAGCGACGCCTTCCAAAGGGACCAGCGACCTCGACATCCTCTGAGGACGGCCCCTGCTTCGAAAAGACAAGAAACTCCCGAGGACAGCGGACCTGCTCCAAGAAAAGCTGCAACTTTGTTTCCAGCAGCTTTAAAGAACCCTGCAAGCTCCCCGCAAGAAGCGAGAGACTTGCAACACTGCACCCGGCGACCCCGACTCGGCTGGTGGAGATCCGACACCTCAGGCGGGACCCCAGGACTACTCTGATACTGTGAGTACCAAAACCTGTCCCCCCTGAGCCCCCACAGCGCCGCCTGCAGAGGGAATCCCGAGGCTTCCCCTGACCGCGACTCTTTGAACCTAAAGTCCCGACGCCTGGGAGAGACCCTGCACCCGCAGCCCCCAGGACCTGAAGGACCGGACTTTCACTGGAGAAGTGACCCCCAGGAGTCCCTCTCCCTTGCCCAAGTGGAGGTTTCCCCGAGGAATCCCCCCCTTGCCTGCCTGCAGCGCTGAAGAGATCCCGAGATCTCTCATAGACTAACATTGCGAACCCGACGCTTGTTTCTACACTGCACCCGGCCGCCCCCGCGCCGCGGAGGGTGAAATTTCTGTGTGGGCTTGTGTCCCCCCCGGTGCCCTACAAAACCCCCCTGGTCTGCCCTCCGAAGACGCGGGTACTTACCTGCAAGCAGACCGGAACCGGGGCACCCCCTTCTCTCCATTCTAGCCTATGTGTTTTGGGCACCACTTTGAACTCTGCACCTGACCTGCCCTGAGCTGCTGGTGTGGTGACTTTGGGGTTGCTCTGAACCCCCAACGGTGGGCTACCTTGGACCAAGAACTGAACCCTGTAAGTGTCCTACTTACCTGGTAAAACTAACAAAAACTTACCTCCCCCAGGAACTGTGAAAATTGCACTAAGTGTCCACTTTTAAAACAGCTATTTGTCAATAACTTGAAAAGTATACATGCAATTTTGATGATTTGAAGTTCCTAAAGTACTTACCTGCAATACCTTTCGAATGAGATATTACATGTAGAATTTGAACCTGTGGTTCTTAAAATAAACTAAGAAAAGATATTTTTCTATATAAAAACCTATTGGCTGGATTTGTCTCTGAGTGTGTGTACCTCATTTATTGTCTTGTGTATGTACAACAAATGCTTAACACTACTCCTTGGATAAGCCTACTGCTCGACCACACTACCACAAAATAGAGCATTAGTATTATCTCTTTTTACCACTATTTTACCTCTAAGGGGAACCCTTGGACTCTGTGCATGCTATTCCTTACTTTGAAATAGCACATACAGAGCCAACTTCCTACATTGGTGGATCAGCGGTGGGGTACAAGACTTTGCATTTGCTGGACTACTCAGCCAATACCTGATCACACGACAAATTCCAAAATTGTCATTAGAAATTGATTTTTGCAAATTGAAAAGGTTTCTAAATTCTTAAAAGACCTGCTAGGGCCTTGTGTTAGATCCTGTTTAGCATTTCTTTTAGAGTTTAAAAGTTTGTAAAAGTTTGAATTAGATTCTAGAACCAGTTGTAGATTCTTAAAAAGTATTCCAACTTTTAGAAGCAAAATGTCTAGCACAGATGTGACTGTGGTGGAACTCGACACCACACCTTACCTCCATCTTAAGATGAGGGAGCTAAGGTCACTCTGTAAAATAAAGAAAATAACAATGGGCCCCAAACCTACCAAAATACAGCTCCAGGAGCTTTTGGCAGAGTTTGAAAAGGCCAACCCCTCTGAGGGTGGCAACTCAGAGGAAGAGGATAGTGACTTGGAGGAAAATTCCCCCCTACCAGTCCTATCTAGGGAGAACAGGGTCCCTCAAACCCTGACTCCAAAAATAATAGTCAGAGATGCTGGTTCCCTCACAGGAGAGACCAACACCTCTGAAATCACTGAGGATAACTCCAGTGAAGATGACCCCCTGTTAGCCAGGATGGTCAAAAGATTGGCTTTGGAAAAGCAGCTCCTAGCCATAGAAAGGGAAAGAAAAGAGATGGGCCTAGGTCCCATCGATGGTGGCAGCAACTTAAATAGGGTCAGAGATTCTCCTGACATCCTAAAAATCCCCAAAGGGATTGTAACAAAATATGAAGATGGTGATGACATCACCAAATGGTTCACAGCTTTTGAGAGGGCTTGTGTAACCAGAAAAGTAAACAGATCTCACTGGGGTGCTCTCCTTTGGGAAATGTTCACTGGAAAGTGTAGGGATAGACTCCTCACACTCTCTGGAAAAGATGCAGAATCTTATGACCTCATGAAGGGTACCCTGATTGAGGGCTTTGGATTCTCCACTGAGGAGTATAGAATTAGATTCAGGGGGGCTCAAAAATCCTCGAGCCAGACCTGGGTTGATTTTGTAGACTACTCAGTAAAAACACTAGATGGTTGGTTAACTGGAAATGAAGTGTGTGACTATGTTGGGCTTTATAATTTGTTTATGAAAGAACACATTTTAAGTAACTGCTTCAATGAAAAGTTGCATCAGTATCTGGTAGACCTAGGTCCAATTTCTCCCCAAGAATTGGGAAAGAAGGCAGACCACTGGGTCAAGACTAGGGTAACCAAAACTTCCACTGGGGGTGACCAAAAGAAAGGGGTTACAAAAACTCCCCAGGAGAAAGTGGGTGACACTAGAAACAAAGAAAAAGAGTCCTCTGTAGGCCCCCAAAAACCAGAACAGGTGGGTGGGCCCCAAGACACAACCCAAAACAAAGGTGGGTACCAGGGTAAGAACTGGGATGCCACTAAGGCATGGTGCCACAACTGTAAACAGTCTGGGCACCACACCAAGGACACTTCTTGTCCCAAAAACAAACCCCAGAACAAAATTCCAGGGGTAACCAGTGTAGCCATGGGAGATGACTCCTCAGATGAGGAGGTCTTCCTAGCCTTCAACTGGAAACAGGGCCCAACAGGTGAGTTGGAGATTCCAGAGGGAAGTAGACACTTCCACCACCTACTGGTGAATGGAATCCCAACCACTGCCCTTAGAGACACTTGTGCCAGTCACACTATTGTGCATGACAGGCTGGTGCTCTCAAACCAGTACATCCCAGGTGAGACTGCCAGGGTAAGAGTTAGCCTAGACAGGGTCACTAAGAGGCCTGTGGCTTTAGTGCCCATAGAAGTGGGTGGCACTCTTAGCTGGAGAAGGGTAGTAGTCAGTACAGACCTCCCCCTTGATTGTCTCCTTGGAAATGACTACCCAGAGGTTAGTCAGAGCCCAAGAGAGGAACTGGTCCAGTGCCAGTCCTCTCCCAAGGATTCTGGAAGTCCAGCCTCTGCAGTAAATGCAAGCAGGCCCCAGAAGAAGAAGAAAAGAAAACAGAGTAGGAAGGGTGGACAACCTTTAGCCAAGGTTACAGCAAGCCAAGGAGATTCTGCTCCAGTAGGGGAGAACTCCAAAAATGGCCCTGATAAAGTCCAACCTGACCCACAAGAAGTCCTGGCTAGTCAGGCAACTGTTAAACCTGAGGGGGTGGCTCCTCAGCTAACAGAAGAAAGAGTGGAAGAAGGGTGTTTACTACAAGATGTGGTAACCCCCCACTCCAATACAGCAGACAGGCAACCTGAACCCAAAGAAGCCTGTAACTTAGCCCCTTCCCTTTTAGGTGAAGAGCTAAAGGTGTGGTTCTGGGCACTGACAGCTGTCAGTGGCCTCTGCTGGGTGTTAGCCTTTATGGCTGCACTATCCTTAGCATGGTGGTCTGACCCCATGCCAAATAGCAAGTTAGGCCCCCTGACCCTATTGGTCATGGTGGGGTTACTCCAGCTCTGGGTAACCTCTCTGGGTAAGCTAGGGGTGACCCTGGCCAAGATAAGGTTAGCAGAGGTGGACACCTCTAAGACCAAAATAGAAAGAATGGGTGGAGACATTGAAGAGGCAGACAAGAGGCAATTCAGACTAGGTCCTATTACTGTGGAAGTGGGTCAGTTCCCCAAAGGGAATGACCTGAACAGAAGGATGTAAGGCAGAGTAGGCCCTGCAACTAACCAGCCTATTTCTCCTACTCTTCCTCGCCTGGCAGACTAGGAAGACTCTCCCAGCTTGGGCTGAGTCTCCTGGCCTGTAGGCTGGGGGGGGCTTGTGTAAAGAAATGGCTCCCTGTTGCAGTTACCCCCCACTTTTTGCCTGATACTGATGCTGACTTGACTGAGAAGTGTGCTGGGACCCTGCTAACCAGGCCCCAGCACCAGTGTTCCTTCACCTAAAATGTACCATTGTATCCACAATTGGCACACCCTGGCATTCAGATAAGTCCCTTGTAACTGGTACTTCTAGTACCAAGGGCCCTGATGCCAAGAAAGGTCTCTAAGGGCTGCAGCATGTCTTATGCCACCCTAGAGACCCCTCACTCAGCACAGACACACTGCTTACAAGCCTGTGTGTGCTAGTGAGAACAAAATGAGTAAGACGACATGGCACTCCCCTCAGGGTGCCATGCCAGCCTCTCACTGCCTATGCAGTATAGGTAAGACACCCCTCTAGCAGGCCTTACAGCCCTAAGGCAGGGTGCACTATACCATAGGTGAGGGTACCAGTGCATGAGCACTGTGCCCCTACAGTGTCTAAACAAAACCTTAGACATTGTAAGTGCAGGGTAGCCATAAGAGTATATGGTCTGGGAGTCTGTTTTACACGAACTCCACAGCACCATAATGGCTACACTGAAAACTGGGAAGTTTGGTATCAAACTTCTCAGCACAATAAATGCACACTGATGCCAGTGTACATTTTATTGTAAAATACACCACAGAGGGCACCTTAGAGGTGCCCCCTGAAACTTAACCAACTATCTGTGTAGGCTGACTGGTTCCAGCAGCCTGCCACACTAGAGACATGTTGCTGGCCCCATGGGGAGAGTGCCTTTGTCACTCTGAGGCCAGTAACAAAGCCTGCACTGGGTGGAGATGCTAACACCTCCCCCAGGCAGGAGCTGTGACACCTGGCGGTGAGCCTCAAAGGCTCACCCCTTTGTCACAGCCCAGCAGGGCACTCCAGCTTAGTGGAGTTGCCCGCCCCCTCCGGCCACGGCCCCCACTTTTGGCGGCAAGGCTGGAGGGAACAAAGAAAGCAACAAGGAGGAGTCACTGGCCAGTCAGGACAGCCCCTAAGGTGTCCTGAGCTGAAGTGACTCTAACTTTTAGAAATCCTCCATCTTGCAGATGGAGGATTCCCCCAATAGGGTTAGGATTGTGACCCCCTCCCCTTGGGAGGAGGCACAAAGAGGGTGTACCCACCCTCAGGGCTAGTAGCCATTGGCTACTGACCCCCCAGACCTAAACACGCCCTTAAATTTAGTATTTAAGGGCTACCCTGAACCCTAGAAAATTAGATTCCTGCAACTACAAGAAGAAGGACTGCCCAGCTGAAAACCCCTGCAGCGGAAGACCAGAAGACGACAACTGCCTTGGCTCCAGAAACTCACCGGCCTGTCTCCTGCCTTCCAAAGATCCTGCTCCAGCGACGCCTTCCAAAGGGACCAGCGACCTCGACATCCTCTGAGGACGGCCCCTGCTTCGAAAAGACAAGAAACTCCCGAGGACAGCGGACCTGCTCCAAGAAAAGCTGCAACTTTGTTTCCAGCAGCTTTAAAGAACCCTGCAAGCTCCCCGCAAGAAGCGAGAGACTTGCAACACTGCACCCGGCGACCCCGACTCGGCTGGTGGAGATCCGACACCTCAGGCGGGACCCCAGGACTACTCTGATACTGTGAGTACCAAAACCTGTCCCCCCTGAGCCCCCACAGCGCCGCCTGCAGAGGGAATCCCGAGGCTTCCCCTGACCGCGACTCTTTGAACCTAAAGTCCCGACGCCTGGGAGAGACCCTGCACCCGCAGCCCCCAGGACCTGAAGGACCGGACTTTCACTGGAGAAGTGACCCCCAGGAGTCCCTCTCCCTTGCCCAAGTGGAGGTTTCCCCGAGGAATCCCCCCCTTGCCTGCCTGCAGCGCTGAAGAGATCCCGAGATCTCTCATAGACTAACATTGCGAACCCGACGCTTGTTTCTACACTGCACCCGGCCGCCCCCGCGCCGCGGAGGGTGAAATTTCTGTGTGGGCTTGTGTCCCCCCCGGTGCCCTACAAAACCCCCCTGGTCTGCCCTCCGAAGACGCGGGTACTTACCTGCAAGCAGACCGGAACCGGGGCACCCCCTTCTCTCCATTCTAGCCTATGTGTTTTGGGCACCACTTTGAACTCTGCACCTGACCGGCCCTGAGCTGCTGGTGTGGTGACTTTGGGGTTGCTCTGAACCCCCAACGGTGGGCTACCTTGGACCAAGAACTGAACCCTGTAAGTGTCCTACTTACCTGGTAAAACTAACAAAAACTTACCTCCCCCAGGAACTGTGAAAATTGCACTAAGTGTCCACTTTTAAAACAGCTATTTGTCAATAACTTGAAAAGTATACATGCAATTTTGATGATTTGAAGTTCCTAAAGTACTTACCTGCAATACCTTTCGAATGAGATATTACATGTAGAATTTGAACCTGTGGTTCTTAAAATAAACTAAGAAAATATATTTTTCTATATAAAAACCTATTGGCTGGATTTGTCTCTGAGTGTGTGTACCTCATTTATTGTCTTGTGTATGTACAACAAATGCTTAACACTACTCCTTGGATAAGCCTACTGCTCGACCACACTACCACAAAATAGAGCATTAGTATTATCTCTTTTTACCACTATTTTACCTCTAAGGGGAACCCTTGGACTCTGTGCATGCTATTCCTTACTTTGAAATAGCACATACAGAGCCAACTTCCTACAAGCATGGACCTTCAAAGCAATTAAAAGAAAGCCATAGATTTGATGAGGAATTGACACAAATGGAGGATTTCGATGAAAAACAGGCCAGGATACAAATCCACAAAGACACTGGCAAAATCCTCACGGCACCTCCTCTAAGAACAAAGGAAACTGGCCTTCCATGGACGTTTGGACACTGACCAGCCAACGGCTAAAGTGCCAAAAACGAGAGAAAAGTCTCGGCCTCCTCAGTTTTCACCTTAACAGTCTCCTCCTCATTCTCCTCAACTAACTGTCTCCCCGCCTGCTACACCCACTTCAGTCTCCATCACACACCATGCAATCACAACATGATACATATCCATGGGATCTCTGATGATCCAGTCTCAGAGTGCTATCCATCAAAGCCATCACCCCCTGAGGATAGCACCTTATATACACAGGTTCTAGCAGGGCAGCGGCATTTCACAACGTGGCCATGCACACCGAACTTCTGGAGGACGACTTCTTATTTAACACATTGTCCTCGACTCACGCCACATACCAGAATCTACCCATACTTCCTGGAATGCTAAAGCATACGCAGCAAATCTTCCAGGAACCAGTTAAGGGAAGAGCTATTACCCCAAGGGTAGAAAAGAAATATAAACCACCCCCCTCAGACCCCATTTTTATTACACAACAGCTACCCCCAGATTCCGTAGTGGTCAGCGCAGCAAGAAAAAGGGCTAATTCACAGTTCTCTGGAGACGCACTCCCTCCAGATAAAGAAAGTAAAAAATTTGATGCTGCAGGTAAAAGGGTGGCGTCACAGGCAGCCAATCAGTGGCGTATAGCCAATTTGCAGGCCCTACTAGCCAGATATGACAGGGCTCACTGGGATGAGATGAAGGACATTATTCAGTATCTCCCCAAGGACCAACAGAAGAGAGCCCAGCAGGTAGTAGAGGAGGGACAAGCAAGCACAAATAACCAAATAAGGTCGGCGCTGGACTCCACAGATACAGCCGCAAGAACTATTAATACGGCTGTCACCATTAGGTGACATGCATGGCTTAGGTCATCAGGATTTAAAGCTGAAATCCAGCAGGCTGTCCTCAACATGCCTTTTAATCAACAACAATTATTTGGCACACAAGTTGACACAGCCATCAACAAAATGAAAAAAGACGCCAGCACTGCCAAAGCTATGTGGTGCGTTTTATTCATCCCAATATAGAGGCTCATTTCAAAAGCCTCAATATAGGAGAGACTTCAGACCCCAACCATCTGAGCCATCTACCTCACAAGCCAACCCCTCTTACCCGACGCAATACCAGAGAGGGGGGTTTCGAGGATCCTACAGAGGATAATTCCCCAGACCTAGAGGGAAATACCAATTCTCAAAACAACACACTAATACCAAACAGTAACTTTATCACCACCTTCCCTCACCACACTTCCTCTGTGGGAGGAAGACTGCAAAAGTTCCACGCCCACTGGTTACCCATCACAACATACAATTGGGCATTATCCATTATCCAACATGGTTACTGCATAGAGTTCACACAAACTCCTCCAGACTTTCCCCCAAAAACACCCACACTTCCATCTCAACACAGTTCAATGTTGCAAACAGAAGTACAGGCACTATTACTCAAACAAGCCATAGAACTCGTGCCACATCATCAAAAAGGAACAGGGGTTTACTCCCTGTACTTCCTCATTCCCAAAAAGGACAAACCATTGAGACCAATATTAGATCTCGGGACTCTCAATCTCTACATCCGATCAGAACACTTTTACATGGTAACACTACAAGAAGTAGTCCCACTGCTACAACAAGATTTTATGGCAACACTGGATCTAAAAGATGCGTATTTTCACATACCCATCCATCCAGCTCACAGAAAATATCTCAGATTTGTAATACAGGGAAAACATTACCAGTTCAAAGTGTTACCTTTCGGGATAACAACAGCTCCCAGAGTATTTACAAAATGCCTTGCTGTAGTCGCAGCATACATAAGGAGACAACATATACATGTCTTCCCATATCTCGATGATTGGCTAATAAAAGCCAACACTCAAAAACAGTGCCAAATCACACACGTCATGTAATAAACACCCTACACACACTAGGGTTCTCAATAAATTACCAAAAATCACACCTACAACCAGTGCAAATTCAGCAGTACTTAGGGGCTGCATTAAACACCCAAAAAGCACTTGCAAGCCCAAGTCCACAAAGAGTGCAATTGTTCCACACCATATTGCCAAAAATCCAGCCAAACCAACAATACATTGTCCGATTTGTCACAAAACTGTTGGGTATGATATGGCATCATGCATCGCCATTGTCCCAAATGCAAGATTACACATGCGGCCCTTACAACAGTGCCTTGCAAAGCAATGGTCGCAGGCACATGGTCATCTCCAAGATCTAGTGTTTATAGACCGCCAAACACACTATTCGCTTCAGTGGTGGAACCCCAGACATTTAAACAAAGGGCGGCCATTTCAAGACCCTGTGCCTCACGCCATTCTTACAACAGATGCATCAATGATTGGATGGGGAGCACACCTCAACAATCACAATATTCAGGGACAATGGGACAACAAACAAAAAAAACTTCACATAAATCACTTAGAGCTGCTAGCAGTATCCCTAGCACTTAGAGCCTTTCAACCTCTTCTTGTTCACAAACAGATTCTTGTCTGAACAGACAATATGACACAATGTACTACCTAAACAAACAGGGAGGAACCCACTCAACACAACTGTCTTCTAGCACAAAGCATTTGGCATTGGGCAATTCACAACCACATACACCTGGTAGCTCAATACATTCCAGGGATTCACAATCAATTAGCAGACGATCTCAGTCGAGATCGCCAACCAACGCACAAGTGGGAAATTCACCCCCAAGTACTTCACAAATACTTTTGTCAGTGGGGGACACCAGACATAGATCTGTTTGCCACCAACCACAACGCAAAATGCCAAAACTTAGCGTCCAGGAACCCACACCCTCAATCCAAGGGCAATGCTCTCTGGATCAACTGGTCAGGGATATTTGCTTACGCTTTTCCCCCCTCTCCCGCTCATTCCATTTCTGGTCAACAAACTGCGTCAAAACAAACTCAAACTTATACTTATAGCACCAACGTGGACATGTCAACCATGGTACACCACATTGCTAGACTTGTCAATAGTACCACACATCATACTCCCAAACAGACCGGACCTCGTGACCCAAAACAAACAACAGATCAGACACCCCAATCCAGCAATGCGCAATCTGGCAATCTGGCTCCTGAAATCTTAGAGGTTGGATATCTACATTTTCCACCAGAATGTATGGAAGTGATTAAACAGGCAAGAAATCCTACCACTAGACAGTGTTATGCAAACAAATGGAAAAGATTTGTTTTCTACTGCCAAGCAAAACACATAACACCCTTAGACCAACGATACAAGACATTGTAGGTTATTTACTCCATCTACAAAAAGCAAATTCAGCTTTTTCATCCATTAAGGTACATCTCACAGCAATTTCTGCTTATTTGCAAAATAAACAAACCAAATCTCTAGAGTGCCTGTCATCAAAGCTTTCATGGAGGGTCTAAAACGCATCGTATCTCCAAGAACGCCACCAGTACCTTCATGGAATCTTAACATTGTACTCACACGACTCATGGGTCCACCCTTTGAACCCATGCACTCCTGTCAGATTCAATTACTAACTTGGAAAATAGCATTTCTAGTGGCAATCACTTCATTACGAAGAGTTAGTGAAATACAAGCATTCACTATTGAACAACCCTTTATACAAGTACACAAATATAAGGTTGTACTTCGCACAAACCCTAAATTTCTACCTAAAGTCATCTCACCATTTCATTTAAATTAAACAGTGGAACTTCCAGTCTTCTTCCCACAGCTAGACTCAGTGGCAGAAAGAGCACTACATACATTAGATATTAAGAGATCTTTAATGTATTACATCGACAGACCAAAATCATTTAGGAAAACTAAACAGTTGTTTGTCGCATTCCAAAAACCCTATACTGGTAATCCTATATTAAAACAAGACATAGCCAGATGGATAGTGAAATGTATCCAAACTTGTTACCTAAAAGCTAAAAGACAGCTGTTAATAACACCAAAAGCACATTCCACTAGGAAAAAAGGAGCAACAATGGCATTTCTAGGAAATATACCAATGGCAGAAATCTGTAAAGCAGCCACTTGGTCAACACACCTCATACATTTACCAAGCATTACTGTGTAGATGTGTTAGCAACACAAGCCACAGTAGGACACGCTGTACTAAGAACACTATTCCAAACAACTTCATCTCCTACAAGCTGACCACCGCTTAGGGAGGAGAACTGCTTTGTAGTCTATGCATAGCATGTGTATCTGCAGCTACACATGCCATCGAACGGAAAATGTCACTTACTCAGTGTACATCTGTTTGTGGCATGTTCCGCTGCAGATTCACATGCACCCTCCCTCCTCCCCGGGAGCCTGTAGCCGTTTAAGTTACATTTAAATTTGTACATATGTATATACATCTCTATTCCATTGCATGGACATGTCTTTCTTTACACCCTCACTCCTACCTTACCCTCTGCGGGAAAACAATTTAAGATGGAGTCTATGCACATGCGCAATGGAGCCTAAAAGGAGGAGTCACTCGATCCCGTGACTCGAAAAGACTTCTTCGCGGAAAAACAACTTGTAACACTCCGAACCCAACACTAGATGGCAGGACCTGTGTATAGCATGTGAATCTGCAGCGGAACATGCCACAAAAGGATGTACACTGGGTAAGTGACATTTTATTTTTATATATACAGGGAGTGCAGAATTATTAGGCAAGTTGTATTTTTGAGGATTAATTTTATTATTGAACAACAACCATGTTCTCAATGAACCCAAAAAACTCATTAATATCAAAGCTGAATATTTTTGGAAGTAGTTTTTAGTTTGTTTTTAGTTTTAGCTATGTTAGGGGGATATCTGTGTGTGCAGGTGACTATTACTGTGCATAATTATTAGGCAACTTAACAAAAAAATATATATACCCATTTCAATTATTTATCATTACCAGTGAAACCAATATAACATCTCAACATTCACAAATATACATTTCTGACATTCAAAAACAAAATAAAAACAAATCAGT
The DNA here is from genome assembly GCF_031143425.1 of Pleurodeles waltl. Taxonomy (NCBI): domain Eukaryota; kingdom Metazoa; phylum Chordata; class Amphibia; order Caudata; family Salamandridae; genus Pleurodeles; species Pleurodeles waltl. The sequence goes on along the minus strand of NC_090443.1, from coordinate 294,753,639 downwards.
GACCAATATAGCCACCTTTCTTTGCAAGGACACTCAAAAGCCTGCCATCCATGGATTCTGTCAGTGTTGTGATCTGTTCACCATCAACATTGCGTGCAGCAGCAACCACAGCCTCCCAGACACTGTTCAGAGAGGTGTACTGTTTTCCCTCCTTGTAAATCTCACATTTGATGATGGACCACAGGTTCTCAATGGGGTTCAGATCAGGTGAACAAGGAGGCCATGTCATTAGATTTCCTTCTTTTATACCCTTTCTTGCCAGCCACGCTGTGGAGTACTTGGACGCGTGTAATGGAGCATTGTCCTGCATGAAAATCATGTTTTTCTTGAAGGATGCAGACTTCTTCCTGTACCACTGCTTGAAGAAGGTGTCTTCCAGGAACTGGCAGTAGGACTGGGAGTTGAGCTTGACTCCATCCTCAACCCGAAAAGGCCCCACAAGCTCATCTTTGATGATACCAGCCCAAACCAGTACTCCACCTCCACCTTGCTGGCGTCTGAGTCGGACTGGAGCTATCTGCCCTTTACCAATCCAGCCACGGGCCCATCCATCTGGCCCATCAAGACTCACTCTCATTTCATCAGTCCATAAAACCTTAGAAAAATCAGTCTTGAGATATTTCTTGGCCCAGTCTTGACGTTTCAGCTTGTGTGTCTTGTTCAGTGGTGGTCGTCTTTCAGCCTTTCTTACCTTGGCCATGTCTCTGAGTATTGCACACCTTGTGCTTTTGGGCACTCCAGTGATGTTGCAGCTCTGAAATATGGCCAAACTGGTGGCAAGTGGCATCGTGGCAGCTGCACGCTTGACTTTTCTCAGTTCATGGGCAGTTACTTTGCGCCTTGGTTTTTCCACACGCTTCTTGCGACCCTGTTGACTATTTTGAGTGAAACGCTTGATTGTTCGATGATCACGCTTCAGAAGCTTTGCAATTTTAGGAGTGCTGCATCCCTCTGCAAGATATCTCACTATTTTTGACTTTTCTGAGCCTGTCAAGTCCTTCTTTTGACCCATTTTGCCAAAGGAAAGGAAGTTGCCTAATAATTATGCACACCTGATATAGGGTGTTGATGTCATTAGACCACACCCCTTCTCATTACAGAGATGCACATCACCTAATATGCTTAATTGGTAGTAGGCTTTCGAGCCTATACAGCTTGGAGTAAGACAACATGCATAAAGAGGATGATGTGGTCAAAATACTAATTTGCCTAATAATTCTGCACTCCCTGTGTGTATATATATATATATATATATATATATATATATATATATATATATATATATATATAATACACAATAGCAAGCAGACATTAGCATGGCAAGAATTGTAGAAAATAGTTAGTTCGCCAGGCCATATACTAAAATAGTGGAAGGTGAAGTCTCCCTCCCAGGGAGATGGAGTAGTTAGAGGGGAGCTAGGAGAAATCGGGACCCCAAGAGGTGAGTGCCTTAGTGACCCCCCAGCGACGAGGAAAGGAGAGGTACCTGGTTATCTCAATGACTAACAAGAGGACTTAAAAAATGGATGGTGCAAGAACAGGACCAGACCAGAGGAAACCAAAGGTGGATTCTGGAAGTCCAGTCCATGAGGGAGAGTCAGGTCGGGGCTGGAGCCAATACCCACCCTTCTGTGAATGAAGATCCGGATCGACGGCAGAACAGGAAGACCAACTGTGGAGTCCAGGAGCTGCCGAGGAGTCCTTGGAGCGGTGCAGATGGTGTCCCACGTCTGTCATCGGATCATAGACGGTCAGTAGTGTAGGAGCACCAACAATAAGCCTTGGCACATGCAAGGGGGAACAAAGGAAGAGTTGCAAGGCTGAAGAGGACCAGCAAGTTCGAGGTGAATCCGGCTGACCCTCCGCAGTTGGGCAAGTCAGCTGAAGCAGTGCATCCCTGTAGGAAGTTGGCTCTGTATGTACTATTTCAAAGTAAGAAATAGCATGCACAGAGTCCAAGGGTTCCCCTTAGAGGTAAGATAGTGGCAAAAAGAGATAATTCTAATGCTCTATTTTGTGGTAGTGTGGTGGAGCAGTAGGCTTATCAGAGGGTAGTGTTAAGCATTTGTTGTACACACACAGGCAATAAATGGGGAACACACACCCAGACAATTCCAGGCCAATAGGTTTTTATACAGAAAAATAACTTTTCTTAGTTTATTTTAAGAACCACAGGTTCAAGATTTACAAAATACTTTAAATGAAAAGTATTTCACTTAGGAACTTTAGGAACTTTGAATTAGCAAAATAGCAAATACAGTTTTCGCATAAATGACATATAGCTATTTTAAAACTAGACAGTGCAATTTTCAACAGTTCCTGGGGGAGGTAAGTGTTTGTTAGTTTTTGCAGGTAAGTAAACCACCTACGGGGTTCAAGTTTGGGTCCAAGGTAGCCCACTGTTGGGGGTTCAGGGCAACCCCAAAGTTACCACACCAGCAGCTCAGGGCCGGTCAGGTGCAGAGGTCAAAAGTGGTGCCCAAAACACATAGGCTTCAATGGAGAAGGGGGTGCCCTGGTTCCAGTCTGCCAGCAGGTAAGTACCCGTGTCTTAGGAGGGCAGACCAGGGGGGTTTTGTAGGGCACCGTGGAGGACACAAGTCAACACAGAAAGTACACCCTCAGCGGCACGGGGGCGGCGGGTGCAGTGTGCAAACAAGCGTCAGGTTCGCAATAGAAATCAATGGGAGACCATTGGGTCTCTTCAGTGATGCAGGCAGGCAAGGGGGGGAGGGGGCTCCTCGGGGTAGCCACCACCTGGGCAAGGGAGAGGGCCAGCTGGGGGTCGCTCCTGCACTGGAGGTCGGATCCTTCAGGTCCTGGGGGCTGCGGGTGCAGTGTCTTTACCAGGCGTCGGGTCTTTGAAGCAGGCAGTCGCGGTCAGGGGGAGCCTCAGGATTCCCTCTGCAGGCGTCGCTGTGGGGGATCAGGGGGGTCAACTCTAGCTACTCACGGTCTCGTAGTCGCCGGGGAGTCCTCCCTGTGGTGTTTGTTTTCCACAAGTTGAGCCGGGGGCGTTGGGTGCAGAGTGCAAAGTCTCACGCTTCCGGCGGGAAACGTGTGTTGTTTCAAAGTTGCTTCTTTGTTGCAAAGTTACAGTCTTTGGGAACAGAGCTGCTGTCCTCTGAAGTTCTTGGTCCTTCTAGATGCAGGGTAGTCCTCTGAGGCTTCAGAGTTTGCTGGACCCTGGGAACGCGTCGCTGGAGCAGTGTCTTTAGAAGTGGGGAGACAGGCCGGTAGCGCTGGGGCCAAAGCAGTTGGTGTCTCTGTCTTCTCTGCAGGTTTTTCAGTTCAGCAGTCCTCTTCTTCTTAGGTTGCAGGAATCTGAGTTCCTAGGTTCTGGGGAGCCCCTAAATACTGAATTTAGGGGGGTGTTTAGGTCTAGGGGGTTAGTATCCAATGGCTACTAGCCCTGAGGGTGGCTACACCCTCTTTGTGCCTCCTCCCTGAGGGGAGGGGGGCACATCCCTAATCCTATTGGGGGAATCCTCCATCTGCAAGATGGAGGATTTCTAAACGTCAGAGTCACCTCAGCTCAGGACACCTTAGGGGCTGTCCTGACTGGCCAGTGACTCCTCCTTGTTTTTCTCATTATCTCCTCCGACCTTGCCGCCAAAAGTGGGCCCGTGGCCGGAGGGGGCGGGCAACTCCACTAGCTGAAATGCCCTGGGGTGCTGTAAGAAAGGGGGTGAGCCTTTGAGGCTCACCGCCAGGTGTTACAGTTCCTGCAGGGGGAGGTGAGAAGCACCTCCACCCAGTACAGGCTTTGTTACTAGCCACAGAGTGACAAAGGCACTCTCCCCATGTGGCCAGCAACATGTCTGGTGTGTGGCAGGCTGCTAAAACCAGTCAGCCTACACTGGTAGTTAGTTAAGGTTTCAGGGGACCCCTCTAAGGTGCCCTCTGGGGTGTATGTTATAATAAAATGTACACTGGCATCAGTGTGCATTTATTGTGCTGAGAAGTTTGATACCAAACTTCACAGTTTTCAGTGTAGCCATTATGGTGCTGTGGAGTTCGTGTAAAACAGACTCCCAGACCATATACTCTTATGGCTACCCTGCACTTACAATGTCTAAGGTTTTGCTTAGACAATGTAGGGGCATAGTGCTCATGCACTTATGCCCTCACCTATGGTATAGTGCACCCTGCCTTAGGGCTGTAAGGCCTGCTAGAGGGGTGACTTATCTATACTTATAGGCAGTGTGAGGTTGGCATGGCACCCTAAGGGGAGTGCCATGTCGACTTAGTTGTTTTATCCCCACTAGCACACACAAGCTGGCAAGCAGTGTGTCTGTGGTGAGTGAGGGGTCCCCAGGGTGGCATAAGACATGCTGCATCCCTTAGAGACCTTCCCTGGCATCAGGGCCCTTGGTACCAGGGGTACCAGTTACAAGGGACTTACCTGGATGCCAGGGTGTGCCAATTGTGGAAACAAAGGTACAGGTTAGGGAAAGAACACTGGTGCTGGGGCCTGGTTAGCAGGCCTCAGCACACTTTCAAATCATAACTTGGCATCAGCAAAGGCAAAAAGTCAGGGGGTAACCATGCCAAGGAGGCATTTCCTTACAATCCCCCATAGGCAACCCACTTGCAGCAGGCACAGTAAGATGCAGTGAGGCCCACCCAGCACACCTAGAGAGGAGTCCCACGTTGCTGGAGCAGCAGAGAGGAGACTCTTCCTTGGAAGAATGAAGTGCTTGATCCCTAGGAGCAGAAAGTCAACAAGCTTTGGTTGCTGCAAGAGTTGCAGTGCACAAGGGGTACTGTCCTGCAAGGAGGGGCAAGGGCTCACCATTTCCCAAGTTGGACACCAGCAAGAGAGGACCAAGGGGACCACTCCAGACCATCACGTGTGAGGCAGGATTCACACAGTTCCAGAGGAGAGCAGCCGGACTTCGTTGCTGTAGGTGCTGCAGATTCAGTGGAGTGACCCCTTCACTCCAAGGGAGATTTCTTGTTGCTTCCTAGTGCAGCTGAAGTCTTGCTGACCCTGGAGGGATGTACAGCTGGAGAAATGTTGCAGTTGGTGGAAGGAGCAGGGGAAACAATGTTTCAAGGCGAGGTAGTCTCTGGAGTTGCAGTCTTGTCGATTTCTGAAGTGTCCAGTTGTGGTTCCAGTTTCCAGGAGTAGAAGTAAACAATGCAGAGGAGTCCTGGTGGAGTCTTGCACGTCGAATCTGGGAACCCATCCGCAAGGGAGTCCCTAAATAGCTCTAAAAGGAGATTTGGTCACCTTGCAAGGTGACCACCTATCAGGAGGGGTCTCTGATGTCACCTGCCTGACCCGGCCTCTCAGATGCTCCCAGGGGCCTCTGCTCATCTTGGTTTCAAGATGTCAGAATCGAGTGCCCACTTGGAGGAGCTCTGTCCACTACACTTGGGGTGGTGATGGACAGGGGAGTGGTTGCTCCCCTTTCCTTTGTCCAGTTTCACGCCAGAGCAGGGACCGGGGTATCTGGACTGATGCACACCAGTTTGAGCAAGGAGGGCACCCAATGTGCCCTTCAAAGCAAACCAGTGGCTTGGGGAGGCTACCCCTACAAGCCTTGTAAAACCTATTTCCAATGGGGAGGGTATTGCCTCTCTCCTAAAGGAAATCCTTTCTTCTGCCTTCCCATTCCTGGGATGGTCAAGTAGCAGAAGTGCAGAAACCTTTCTGAAGGGCTGCAGCAGTGTGGGCTGCCTGGAAAACTGTTAGGAGCAATACTGTGGGGGCCTCTAAGGAGCCCCCAAAGTGCATGGAATCATACTGGCAACAGTATTGAAGTATGATTCCGACACGTTTGATACCAAACATGCCCAGGTTCGGAGTTACCATTATGTAGCTGGACCTGTGTCCAGTACATGGATAAAATGGCTTCTCCACACTTAAGACGACAAGTGCAGTGGAAATGGAGTTCATAGGGGCACCTCTGCTCACACAGGGATGCCCTCACACGCAGGGACCTGCACCCTCCCCTCTAGGCTGGAAGGGCCTACCATAGGGGTGACTTGCAGTGACCTTGTTTAGTAACCTGTGGTAAGAGTGCATGCGCCTTTTCATGCAGGCTGCAATGGCAGTCCTGCAGACATTTTGCATGGGCTCCCATAGGTGGCACAAAACATGCTGCAGCCCGTGGGGAACCCCTGGTGTAGGAAGTTGGCTCTGTATATACTATTTCAAAGTAAGAAATAGTGTGCACAGAGTCCAAGGGTTCCCCTTAGAGGTAAGATAGTGGCGATAATAGATAATTCTAATGCTCTATTTTGTGGTAGTGTGGTCGAGCAGTAGGCTTATCAGAGGGTAGTGTTAAGCATTTGTTGTACTCACAGTCAATAAATGAGGAACACACAGTCCAAGACTTACCCCAGGCCAATTGGTTTTTATATCGAAAAGTATCTTTTCTTAGTTTATTTTAAGAACTACAGGTTCAAGATTTACAATTAATACTTTAAATGTAAGGTACTTCACATACATACTTTAGGAACTTTGAATGAAAACAATATCATGTACAGTCTTTGTAAAAATGGTAATAAGCTATTTTCAAAGTGGACACTTTGCAAAAATCAACACTTCCTGGGGGAGGTAAATAAAGCTTAGTTTTGAAGGTAAGTAGAACACTTACAAGACTCAAAGTTGGGGCATAGGTAGCCCACCGTTGGGGGTTCAAGGCAACCCCAAAGTTACCACACCAGCAGCTCAGGGCCGGTCAGGTGCAGAGGTCAGAGAGGTGCCCAAAACACATAGGCTTCAATGGAGAACAGGGGTGCCCCGGTTCCAGTTTGCCAGCAGGTAAGTAACCGCGTCCTCGGGGGGGCAGACCAGGGGGGTTTTGTAGGGCACCGGGGGGGGGGGGGGGTACACCCTCAGCACAGTGGCGGCCAGATGCAGTGTGCAAACAGGCGTCGGGTTTTAGATTGAAAACAATGGAGGGACCCGGGGGATTCTCTCTGCAGACGTTGCTGTGGGGGCTCAGGGGGGTCGTCTCTGGTTACTCACGGGTTCGCAGTCGCCGGGGAGTCCTCCACGAGGTGTTTGTTTTCTGCAGGTCGAGCTGGGGGTGTTGGATGCAGAGTGGAAAGTCTCACGCTTCCGACGGGAAATGTGCGGTCTTTGAAAGTTGCTTCTTTGTTGCAAAGAAGTTGCATGTTTTGAACAGGGGCTGCTGTTCACAGGAGTTTCTTGGTCCTGTAGTCCAGGGCAGTCCTCTGAGGCTTCAGAGGTCGCTGGTCCCTGTCGGATGCGTCGCTGGAGCAGGTTTTCGTAGTTGGTCACAGGCCCGTAGGGCTGGGGCCAAATCAGTAGTTGTCTTCCTCCTTCTCTGCACGCTTGTAGGTCAGCAGTCCTTCTTTCTTCAGGTTGCAGGAATCTGATTTCCTGGGTTCAGGGTTGCCCCTAAATACTCAATTTAGGGGTGTGTTTACGTCTGGGGGGTAGTAGCCAATGGCTACTGTCCTTGAGGGTGGCTACACCCTCCTTGTGCCTTCTCCCTGAGGGGAGGGGGGCACATCCCTATTCCTATTGGGGGAATCCTCCAAAATCAAGATGGAGGATTTCTAAAGGCAGGGGTCACCTCAGCTCAGGACACCTTAGGGGCTGTCCTGACTGGTGGGTGACTCCTCCTTGTTTTTTCCATTATCTCCCCTGGACTTGCCGCCAAAAGTGGGGGCTGTGTCCAGGTGGCGGGCATCTCAACTAGCTGGAGTGCCCTGGGGCATTGTAACACAAAGCCTGAGCCTTTGAGGCTCACTGCTAGGTGTTACAGTTCCAGCAGGGGGGAGGTGTTAAGCACCTCCACCCAGAGCAGGCTTTTGTTTCTGTCCTCAGAGAGCACAAAGTCTCTCACCCCAGGGTGTCAGAAACTCGTCTCTCAGCAGCAGGCTGGCACAGACCAGTCAGTCCTGCACTGAAAAATTGGGTAAAATACAGGGGGCATCTCTAAGATGCCCTCTGTGTGCATTTTTTAATAAATCCAAAACTGGCATCAGTGTGGGTTTATTATTCTGAGAAGTTTGATATTCAGTATTCAGTGTAGCCATTATGGAGTTGTGGAGTTCGTTTTTGACAAACTCCCAGACCATATACTTAATATGGCCACACTGGCTAAGAATAGTGTCTAAGAATAGACTTAGGCATTGTAGGGTCATATTGCTCATGCAGCTGTGCCCTCACCTGTGGTATAGTGCACCCTGCCTTAGGGCTGTAAGGCCTGCTAGAGGGGTGATTTAGCTATGCCACAGGCAGTATTTTGTGGGAATGGCATCCTGAGGGGATGCCATGTCGACTTTGCCTTTTTCTCACCACCAACACACACAATCTACCATGGCAGTGTGCATGTGTTAGGTGAGGGGTCCCTTAGGGTGGCACAACATATGCTGCACCCCTTTGGGACCTTCCCTGGTCACAGGGCCCTTGGTACCACTGGTACCTTTTACAAGGGACTTATCTGTGTGCCAGGGGTGTGTCAATTGTGGAAACAATGGTACATTTTAGGTGAAAGAACACTGGTGCTGGGGCCTGGTTAGCAGGGTCCCAGCACACTTCTCAGTCAAGTCAGCATCAGTATCAGGCAAAAAGTGGGGGGGGGGTAACTGCAACAGGGAGCCATTTCCTTATACCTGATATCCCAGTGCCCTCTGTACGTAAGTACTATATGCTAGGGACTTATAAGGGGACACCAGTATGACAATTGTGGAGTGCACAACGGTCCAAGGTACCCAAATTTGGAGGGAGAGAGGACAATCACTGGGGTGCTGGTTAGCAGGATCCCCGTTAAAACAGTCTAAGCACACTTGTAGAAGGGAAAATGTGGGGTAACCATGCAGAAAAAGGGTATGTTCCTACAATCGCAATTAGTAATCAATGCTTCTGTGATCGTTCACCAACGTCTGTCTCGTTGGGGTGACTCGGCTCGACTGCAGCCCCCTTGAGTCCGCTGCCTTTTTGGGCAACACTTCCACTTTAGTAATGTCTGCATCATGTCTGTTTGGTGATGAAACAGATGGCCTCGTTGCACCCAAGTTTCCATTCATCGACCAACATCAGGTATGTAACTTGTGCCTTTCTCCAGACCATTGAGTCTGTGAAGGTTGCCAATCCTTCCAGTCCAAGAAGACGTTGAGAGATCGACAATTTGAGAGGTCCTGGAACCGGAAATACACTGGACATTTTTGGATCAGAGGAACTTCTGGAGGAGGGTTACGCTCAATGGTGTGCAGCAGTTAAGGGCACTTTCTCCCACGAGTACAGCTCTGTGAAGAAGATTCACAACCTCACACTGGTACAAACTGTAAGTACAGAATCCCCTCTATCCTGGCCTCAGCAAGCCACACCCATGTGCAATATACCTGTCCTCATCCGACCAAGGTCTGCCTTTGGGTCTCCACTGCCTTCAGGCCATGGTCAGCACCGTATAGCGGTGTCTGAAATGCACAGCCCTGCCTTGGTGCCGAAAGTACATTTTCCGGAGCCTACTCCCACACGCTGGTGCCAAAACACTGGTTCAGCTCAGCACTGATGCTGACAACATCGGAGTTGGGACACTGCATTGAAACCGTCGGCACCAAAATCTGCTTCATACCCGGCATCCTACTTCTTTTCAAAGCAAAAAAGCAGAACCAAAACTATGGAGCCAGTAATTGAACGGCTTCTCCACGAGATAGTCTCTACACAACTGCACTTTGTCATTCACCTAGACACTGGCCGTATATTGACAAGATCTCCGTCCACTGTTTCTCAGCCATCCAAAAGGCAGCAAACTTTTGAGGAGGCTTTGATAATTTCTGTTGCAATAGAATAGGGAAAAGACAGACAAGGCCAATAGCCCTCTGCAAGCGCTATATAAATACTATTACAATACAATACAATACAATTTCATACATGTTATTAATTTTATTAGTACATTTGTGAATCTTGGTGTTCGCTCTCCGAGGGCACATTTTCAAACGCGCACATTATTCTTCTACATTAATCCATTTCTACAATTTTCTTTATTCAAAATACTTAAACATTCATTAATACCTTTTAATTAATATTTTTGCTCTAGCACCATCAGAGATGGTGTAACACTCGTGTTATATGCAAAACTGACCCTATATCAGGTATTTTATGGGTAGCCTAGTTCACACTAACAATCAACCAGAGATATATGGGAAATCTTCCTTGCAGACGCTGTTCCATATGTAGACAACTGTTCAGAAATTGATATTCGTCTATTCCAAAAATGAATGCCTTACTACGTACAGCTTTTATCTGTATCAAACCCTTCAGTCATTGAGAAATCAATTTGATGAGAGTAGGAAAAGGAGTACTGTAAACAGCATTTTCTCCATGGAGAGAGTTTACTCTGTACCACACTGTTTGCAGACAGTGAAGCACATTCATGGGAAATTCACCACAGAGTATTAAAAAGAATCCAATAAGAAGAGTGTACTCTATGTGCAACACTTGTGAAAAAATACACTATTTGATTAAAATAACCAAGGTCTGAAGCTGCTAAAGATCATACAGCCTTCATACTGTGGTGAAAACTGTATAGAAAACCCATCCTCTGAAGGAAAAGAAGCATATGTACATAGGTTAGTAGCTGGTGCACACAGTCTTTTATGTAATGTAGAAATTATTGTGCTGAGACAATTCTAATAACTCAAGCCTGCTTACAATACTTAATATCTACTAAATGGAATCTTCGCCCTATTGGAAACTTTCTGCCGGTCCAAAAAATGTGTAGAACATACTGGACACAAGTCTTCAAAGGTCAACTGCACACAGTTACTCTGCAATACAAAGATTTATAATGTTCTCAACTCTACACACCTATGATGCATTAGAAGCAAATGCGTTTTTGTAAACTATTACATGCATTAGTTTGACACAAGATGTATAAAATTAGGTAGAAAAGTAATATGGTAGTTACCTATAAAACTAACACTCATTGGATGATGTCAGTGATGTCCTAATTGATATCCTAGAACATGTCATGAGTGATGTATGAGGTCATGAGCAATGCAGGTCCAGGGGATAGAATAAAGCTTTATTTAGGGCAGGGGGTGGTGTGTACCCCCTTCCGTCCTCCCTGAGCCTCAGTAGGCCCGGGTTCACCCTCCCCCTGGGCCTAACAGCAATAGAAAGGGGAGAGGGGCACGTGGTCTCCCTCTCTGAGCCTTATTAGACCCCAGATCTCATCCCCCAGGCCTGATATTAAATTAAAGCGAAGGGGGTGTCACATGGCCTGGCCAAAGGCCCTGCGTGTCAGGAGGTTGGCTTTACTTGTGGTAATAAAAAGTTACATGACTCGTGACATCCTATGACATCATTGATAACATTACTGCAACGTTTGACATAATAATTGATCACAAGACTGTGCCGTGCGGGGTGTGAGTTACAGTTACCTTAAGGCCCAAGAGATAAGAGTGACTGGTAAATTTCAGTGTTTTTAAAGTTCAAAATATTAGGTTGTCACTGAAATTTTCACATAACTAGAATGTCACTTTATTCAGTGAACATATATAATATTTCTAAAAGTTGTTATACCAGTACACAAGATCAAAATAAGTCGAACTACAAAAAAGGGTAAAGATCCATATAGTCGCTCTTGGCTTACCACTTCAATGAAATTCAAACTGTATCTCTACATACTGTGATCTTAGATCAGTTAGAGTACATGGCAGGACACTTACTGCCAAACAAGTCCAGCAGCAGTAGGGTGGTCACTGTGCACACTGTCACACACACTATTACAATGATAATTGATAATAAGTAAGTTGAAAGATTGATATCAAAACCCCAAATCAACAATGACTCAGGAAGATTTTGGAGCTAAAATATCCTGAATCTTAAAGTATGGCAAATCACCTCTATGACCAAGAACGCTGCTCCAGCATTTTGCGCTTCTTCAGTCAAAGGACATTAAAAAAAATACAAGCAGCCTTGCGATTCACTCACTCAATTAACAATAATACAATGCACCTATAACTACTCAAAGAAAATTACATGCGTCAAAAACAATCTGAAGGCTTGGACACACAAAGGGGAGTTTAATAGCCTACTCTTGAGGGTTCTGGTTTCACCAGATACACCCATCTCTGAGAAAGATGGGGTGGGGGAGGGAGGTTGAGGGTTACAACAGGTAAGACTCCAACTACTAGATGGCAGAAAATGTGCAGCGTTTGAATCTAAAGGAGCGTTAGGCTGCAAAACCATTGTTACAGGCAAGTAACTTGTTTCTTTTCCTCTCTGATGTAGCTGTCCTTCAGCCCCAGTCTGAGGTTTCCCTTCAGGCTGGACCCTTCTTACACAGGAGCAAGGCCAAGTCAGGCACCCAGATCTTCAAGAAAAAACAATTTGCAAATGTCCAAGCGCAGCACTAGATGGCAGGGGTGTGTGAACATGTGGATCTACAGTACTACTTGCTATGAACAGATGCATAAAGGTTTAACAGATTTTTCCTATTTAATTTAATATCTATGTAATTTATATAGTATCTGATAAAGACATTTAGTTGCAAATTCATTATCTTTGAATTTCCCCCAATTGCAGACTAGATCCAGAAGATTTTCATTAGCAGCACCTGTCCGCTTCGTCCCCACCGAATAGGACGTCTCAGTTCCTATATAGGTGCCAATCTATGCTGACGTCATTTCTTTTCTTTATGCGCCAGCAATCGCTGATCCCAAGAGAGCTACCAGTCAATCACGTTTTGACTGGCTATTGTTGACTTTTTGTTTGAGAATTTTTTGAGTGTTCTACTCCTGGTGCGACAAAGAAATCATCAAGGTAGACCTGCTTCCAGCCCTGAGGATTCAGTCATCGGGCAATGTCCATGACGGATCTCTTTAAGGATTGGAGGGCGAACACGACCTTAAGCTGTGCTCCTAGTGTCGGCCATGCATCTGAAGGCTTTGAGGAAGCAGTCCCCGAAGCTGATGGTGGCCCAACTCTTAACTCTGCAAGTCAAGATCTCGGTCGAGATGAAGTTCCCGGGATCGGTCATTATCGATCGTCGTCGTCCCACTCCAAGTCCTCGGGGTCATCTGGTAAGTCGAGGCATAAGTAGTAGTCCAGGAATTGGAAGAGTTCTTAGAGTTGTTGTCTTTTGGTGAATGAGATGAGGGAGCGTCGACGTTCTATGCCTCGCTCTGCAGAGCATGTGCCTGGACCGACTCCACACCTCCCAGAGTTTCCCGGAACCAGTGCAACCTCTGCCCAACTTTGAGAGTTTCACAAAGCCATGTGCTTCATTTTTGGGCATCCTGACACCGCTGGAGTGCCTTTGGGCCCCAGAGAGTCATATTGGGCCACTTTAGCTTTCGCTTCTTCAGCCTCTGTGCACCTAATGATATAGATCAGCATTGATTGTACAACCCCGACCTTCTATGATACTGACTCTCCAGGCAGCCATCCACATCCATGGTTAGTGCCACCCCCATTGTGATCCCCAACTCCGACACAGAGCTGGAAGGGTATCGTATGACGCCAGCAGGAGCCTCACCTCCTAGATTGGACCCCGCACCCTTTTATTATGGGTCATTTAGGAAGCTGGCTTTTTATATAGTGGTCCCGAAAGAGGTACACTGTGCAAAGAGTCCAGGCAAACCCTAAAGGTATCACAGAGAAACAATTGAAATCCCAAATTCTCTCTTTGTGGTAGTGTGAGCTAGCAGTTAAGCATATCAGAGGGCAGTGCTAAGCATGTAAGGCACAAACACAGGCAGTATGTAAGACACACTCAATAAAGAAATCTGTCACTAATTTAAAAAAAATAACAATGTTATAATTTAGATAACAAGATCACTGGAATCAGGTCGATAAGTTTCGAGTTATGACATTTTTGAGTTTGCAAAAGTAAACAGTGCATTTATCAGATGCAGCAATGTCTTCCTATGAGGAAGAACAAGCACTGCATACAGGTATAGTACAGCAACTTACGGGACCAATTTCCTGGGCTTGGGTTAAGTATTGGGCAAGGTCCAAGGCCACACCAAAGAGATTCAAGTCTTATGTTGCTCTGGGAAGTAGGGACACCAGTGGTCCTGTTCTCCTTAGTCCCGTGGCATCTAGATGCAGAGGTGGTCTGGGTCCTTGAGTTTACCACTCCCGGGACTGTCACAGTGGATGGGGCCCACGGAAACAGGCTGCAGGTGTGGACTGGGGGTCCAGTCCAGCCAAACCAACAAGTGGGCTTGGGTCTCATGAGCCTGGGGGAACATAGGGACACTAGTGGTTCTCTTCTACTCAGTCTAGATGCAGATGTGCAGTGGACTGTCGGGTCTGCATCACCGGCGACAGTTGGAGTGAAGTAGGTGTAGGAAAGTAGCATCTTTGTGACATGGTTGCCACCATTTTGTTTGCCTGGTGTCAGTGTGTTTAAACTGTAGTACACTGGGATTCTGCTAATAAAGACCCCAGTGTCTGTTCTCTTGCCTCTAAATTCGGTTGCTGGTAAACTTTTACACCCCACTATTGGCATACTGGTGTCCCCGTGTAAGTCCCTAATATATGGTATTTAGGTACCCACAGTATTGGTACAACATGGGACTCCCATTGGCTGCAGCATGTATCATGCCACCCATGGGAGCCCATGCAAACTGTGTCTGCAGGCCTAACATTGCAGCCTGCATGAAATGGTGAATGCACCTTTCACTTCAGATATAATGCTCATCTTATATCACAATCACTGCACTTGGAGACAGTAAGTCACCCCTCTGGCAGGGTGCATGTTCCTAAGATTGAGGGTACCCCTCCATGAGCAGGGTGCCCCTACAGACCCCAGACTCCATTCCCTGGGCTTTGTAAATGTGGGGAAGCCAACTTTAAGGGTATGTAGTGGACACACTGGTCAACAAGAGTGGTCCAACTACATAATGGCTTCTCCAAACCTAGGCATGTTTGGTATCAAAAGTATTGGAATCATGCAAAAACACCAATTTTAGTGCTAATATCATGATCCAATGTATTCTAGGGGTTCCTTAGATGATTCCCCCAGTTCTGCCTGTGCAGCTTTACATGGTCTGGCTGCTAGCCTACGTTGCTTCCGACCCCAAATACTGAATTTCATGTAATGGAGAGGTGTGACCACCCCTTTCTTTGAAATAGGGGTGTCTGGGGTGGGTTGGCCTCTGAGCGCCGCCAGTCTGCTTTGAAGGGCACATTTGAGGCCCTCCTTGTCTTTTGCACCAGATCAGGAACCTCTGGCGCAAAACCAACCAAAGGATTGGAAGTGACTAGCATACCCCCCCAAAATCCAGCTCCTTCCCTATGGAGGTGCACAGAACTCTACCGGTTGATTCGGCCATCTTGGAATCAAGGTGGGCAGAGGCGCCTGGGAGCATCTGACTGGTTATTCCAGGTAGATGATGTCCCTGACACCCTCTGATCAGTGGGTCGCTGCAGAGAGTGATCAACCACCTTTTAGGGTTATTTAAGGGCTCCCCTGTGGGTGTGTCCTCAGATTCGTCAAGCAAGACTCAAGGAACTCTCTGCAAGACATCCTCTGCTCCTTACCTCCGAAACCACTGGTGGTCTGCCTTTGGAATTGAAACTAGTCTGTATCCAGTTGGGAGGGCTCCCACTGCAACATTATTTCTCCAGCTCCTGCAAGATTTTGCAACATCCATGGCAGTGCATCCTCCAGGGCCACAAGGACTCTGCCTGCACCACTGAAGCAAAAAGGAAATCTCCCTTGGAGTAAAGGAGCCACTACTGTGTGTCCGCAGGCACCTCAAGACTACAACGACCGGCTGGTGTTTTCAGCTATCCCATGAACAACAAAAAGGCTCTGCTCACAGGTGGTGGTTCTGTGATGCTCTCCGGGACCAGCTTGTCTTCTGACCAACTTGGAAGACCCTTGCTGCAACCACTGGAACAGAACCCCAACTGTTGCTCTTGCCAAATCTTGTTGGCTCATCCTCCAAAAGAACTTCGAGCTCCAAGAAGACCAGATTTCTGCAACTCCACCTCCATAGGGAGGCGGGTTCCCCCCTGAGGAGAGCTAGATCTGCATACCAAAGGCAGTGGGGTCCTTTGAAGCTTCCTGGCTTGGATTGCAGATTTGCAGGTTATCCTGTTGAGAAGGGTAGGTAGCACCCCAGCCAGAGCATGCTTTTGTTCCTGACCTCCAGATAGCAAAGACTTTCACCCATGATGGTCAGAAATGTGTCTGTTGGTGGCAGACGGGCTAAAACTAATCATTGAGCCCATCAGCAGTTGGTAGGTTTTCAACCAGAACCTAGCTTCCTACAGGTTAGGCCTCTGGATGAATTGAAGGGGTTGCTGGAACTTTTAGAACACCAGCCCCATGAAACTATGAACTGGTGTGAAGACTTGGGTGAGACTAGCAGAATGGATGCTTCTTTAGACACTGGCATGCTTTCTTCCCCCTACCCTGGCTGCAGAGGAGGGAGCGTCTTATGCTGTGGTGGTGAGAAGAACAGCTGAGATCCTGGAACTTCAGCTGCCTTCAGTGACTGTCAAGACTAAATTCTTGACAGAGCAGCTACAACCGGAAGCTTCCACCTCAGAACCCCAGCTCCTGTTTAATGAGACTCTCACCGATGTCCTACTAGCTAACCGGTCCAAACCCAGCACAGGGTTTATTCTGAGGAGAATGAATGCCCGTCACCATCACCCTGCACCGGGGGACCTACATTTTCTTGATGCAACACCTCACCCTTGAGAGCTTGGTGGTCAAAGCCTCTATCTCCCAGGGCGCATTCCCTTGGCATCTTCACCTGGGAAGATGTTTTCTTCTGCCAGCCTTGTGATCCTTGTACACCGCTTGCCTTTGGGGCCATTATTCCCAAACGCTAAGGGAAACACGGTTGTGCAAGTGCTGCCACAAGTCCCGGAGAAGGCCCGGGCTATGTTCTGTCAGGCTGTCCCAATGGGAGATATGCAGCAAAGTTCACAATGTGTTGCAGACTGGACACGACCAACTCATTGGGCAGAGTTGTTTCATTGACATTGGCCCTGAGATGCCACGGCTGGCTTAGGATGTCTGGCTTTTCAGTGGATAGCCCTATAATGGTTCACGTCTTTTAAGAGACGAGGCAGACTTGGCGCTCGAGGTCTCTAAGGATTCTCAGGCTACGGCTGGGTCCTTGGGCCTCGCGCTGGCCAACCACAACCTCAGTTCTGCCTTCAGTGGCTATGGGAGGGGCCTCCATCCATGCCCATTTCCAGCGAGCCACCGTGCCGCACATGCTGCCCAGCGTCTGTGTGACTGAGGGTGAGGGATCAGCCGACTTCGTAGAGCAGTCCGCCACCCACCCTGCAGCAGTCCTCCAAGCATTCCTAGTCTTAATCTCCCCAACCATGGACAATATATCACGTCGGACAGGTGGGTGTTTCAGGTAGTCCAAAGGAGCTGCTCCCTACCCTTCAAGACTATTCCTCCATCCATGCCACCTTCCTATGGTCGGATGCCGGAGGATCACTTTTCTCTTCTCTGCGAGGAATTTACAGCTGTCTTAGCCAAGGGAGCCATAGAGAGGATCCCCATGCCTAGAGGTTGGTTGTGGTTGCTATTCCTACTACTTTCTAGTTCCAAAAAGTTTCGACAAGGACTTCCACCCTATCCTAGACATTCAGTCCCTCAGTCCCTTCCTCAAGAAGAGGAAGTTCATGATGCTCACTTTGGCTCAGTTCCTGTCTGCCTGAGACTCAAGAGACAGGATGGTAGCATTGGACTTGCAGGATGCTAATTTTCATATCCCTGTCCACAGATGTTACTTGCAGTTCACAGTAAGCCACAAGCACTTTTAGTTCACTGTGCTCCTCTTTGGCCTTACCTGCGTCCCTCAGGTGTTCACCAAGGTGATGGCGGTGGTTGTGGCTCATCCATGGAGATCAGATGTTCAGTCTTCCCCTATCTCGACGACTGGCTCTTGAAGGTGGGCTTGCCCCAGGCTGCCATCTCCCACCACCAGACTACGGCAGACCTCCTGCATTCGCTGGGGTTTACTATAAAAGTGCAGAAGTCACACATGACTCCCTCTCAGACACTCCCTCTCATCGTAGCTGTTCTGGACACAGTGCAGTTTCGGGCTTATCTTCCAGGGGGGGGGGGGGGAGGGGGGGGGGGTTGGTGAGAATGACTGAGGCTGCTGGGCCTCATGGTCTCCTGCATGTAACACATGCCAGATGGCGCATGCGGGCTGTGCAGTGGGATTTGAAGTTCCAGTGGGTGCAGCATAAGGGAAATCTCTCCAACAAGGTTCAGATCTGAGGGAGCTGCAAAAGATCTGCAGTGGTGGTTAACGAACCAACCAGATCTGACAGTAGCGACAGATGTCACTCCTGGGGTGGGGCAGTCATCTGGGATAGGTGGAGAACAGAGGTATCTGGTCTCTGGTGGAATCTGAACTCCACATCAGCCTGTGGGAGCTCTGTGCGATCAGGGTAGCATTGAAAGCATTTTGTCTCTCTATCAGGGGAAAGATGGTGCAGGTGTTCACTGACAACCCCATCACCATGTGATACTGCCACAAGCAGGGTGTGGCTGTGGACCCTTTGTCAAGAGGTTCCACGCCTCTAGAAGTGACTGGAACATCAGGGCATATCCCTGGTGGTCCCACAGCTGGTGGAATCTCTGAATGCCAGCGCTGACAAACTCAGCTGAAAATGCCAAGCAGATCACAAATGGCATCTCCGTCCAGAGGTGGCGCAAGGTCTCTTTCAACAGTGGGGAAAGCCTTTGTTAGATCTGTTCGCCTTCCCTGATAATGCGCGATTGTAGCAGTTTGGTTCTTTGGAGTTTACACTGCAACAATCCCTTGGTGATGCTTTGTCTCAAGTGGAACTCTGGCCTCCTTTAGGCCTTTCAACCCCTAACGCTTCTGCCTAGAGTTCTCAAGAAGATCAAGAACGACTGGGCCGAAGTAATCCTTGTGGCTCCGGACTGGGCCCAGAGTGCCTGGTATCCCGAGCTGCTGAGCATGTTCATCGATCCTCCGATCAGACTGCCCCTTAGGGAGGATCTTCTGTCTCAGTAGCAGGGGAGGCTTTTGCATCCAAACCTGTTGACTCTCCATCTTCTTTTGTAGAGATGGAGTGGTGACAGTTGACAACTTTTGACCTTCCTCCCAAAGTCTGTAACGTAATCTTGGAAGCCAGTTGTCCCGCCACCAAAGCTGTGTGGGCATGTTGTTGAAAGAAATTTGTGGCATGGTGCACAGACAAGTCTTTTATCCCCCTTTCTGCCCCTTCTCTATTTATCCTTTCGCTGGCCCTGCCTGGCTTTGCTATGGCCGCTCTCAAAGGTTACTTGTCTGTTATTTCTGCTTTTTTTATTTATTTTTTTTTATTTTTTAGGTTGCTTGATCAACCAGGTCTTACACTCCTCTTTCCTCCATCCCCATTCATTATGCCCCAATGGGATCTGAATTTGTTTTTAACTTTTCTGATGTGCGCTCCTTTCAAACCTCTCCACAATTGTCCTTTCAAAATTACCACTTTGAAAACAGCCTTCCTTGTGGCTATTACATCTGCTCGCAGGGTGAATTTCGGCAGGCATTGTCATCTAGGCCTCCTTACCTTTCCATCTATCCTGACAAAGTGGTGCTCCACACGGGCATCTTTTCTGCCAAAAGTAGTAACACCCTTTCAAGTAGACCAATCAATCACCTTGTATGCTTTTTATGCGCTCCCACATCCTTCTAAGGAAGAGGCGAGACACCACCTCCTGAACCCAAAAAGAGCATTGGTTTTCTACCTTGATCGAGTTCCGGGTGGATGACCAACTCGTTGTGGGTGCGAAGAAAGGCCGGGCAGAAGCAGACCATTTCCAGATGGGACGTACTGTGCTTTGGGATCTGATACGCACTGACCAAAAAACAACCCTGTGGGTTTGCATGCTCATACTACCCAAGCTTAAACTGTCACCTCTGCGTTGGCACGCAGAGTTCAAGTCCTTGACATCTGTCAGACAGCAATGTGGGCATTTCTGCACATGTTTACCAATTACTGCTGCCTGGACAGTCAGGTCCATAGGGGCGGGCACTTTGCCTATTTGCTCTTGTAGGACTTTCTTAAATGAACTTGGTTTGCAGACCCACCACCGGGTATGGTATTGCTTGATTATCTGTTCAAAGGTAAGAAATCTGCAACTAGAAGTCCTATCAGATGACAAAGTTAATTACCTTTGGTAATGCTTTATCTGGTTGAGTCATATCTTACCCGCCTGACCAACCCACCATTCCTTACCGACCCACCCATCCTTCCCGCAAACTGATTTTTAGTTGCAGGGGCTTACCTTCCAAGACCTTACTTTTGACGCACCAGTAGTCATATTCTTTATAGCTCTGTGCTTCTGGCATGAAAAGTTGCGAAAAGAAACTGACGTTAGCGTTCTGGGGTGGTGCCTATTGGGACTGTGATGTCATATCTGGCACGGACATTGCTGAGGCCGGACACGGAGCCGATCAATGCCATCTAACTGCTTGCAGGGGTACTGCTCATGAAAATCTTCCAGATCCAGTCTGATGCCTATGGGGAAATTCAAAGGTAAGGAATCTGCAACTAGATATTATTTCTACCAGACAAAGCAGTACCAAAGGTAAATAACTTGTTAATTGCGCTGCAGCCATATACTCGACTCCTTAGCTTGCTATTCTATCCAAGCATTTGAGTATTAATGAAGATCCTAAAATGCAGAAGAAAAGGTTACTCACCTCTAGACTTGGATTTTCATCATAGGAATCTTCATTGAAATCATAAACTACCATCTCATCTCCCCTGCTACCTTATATAGACAATGTCCTTCTGGTTACTTTAAAAACTGTTTTAAAAAACACTGAAATTCACCATTTAGTTTATTGAGTGAACTATAACTTGCAACCCTGCCATGCTCTTCTTATAACTTCACATAGTTCATCACTTGTGACGTGTTAAATGACAGCATTGACCCCACATCATTATGTCTTTTTCATACCATCCTATATGGTGTGTAGGCTTGAGGATTCAACACACTACACTTGTGGACAATATTCTGTTAACTTTAATGGGATTCTCCGTTTAAGAACTTAACATAACCCTCAATTTTAAATCGAGGTTGGCAACTATATGTTTGCCACTGTAAAAACACCTTTTGTCAGGCCCTATAAAGAATGCTTCGTAGTTTAGTAAAATACTCTACACACATTTCTGTAGTGAGTATAATGTCATACAACCTTTGAGCCATGCTTACAACACCAGTATGAGCTAAAACACCTCTAAGTGGGATACCCCTACAATATACATTTAATAATCTGCAATGCCTCAGTCTTCATTGAAATTATCGAAATAAACACGCACAGTTTATAGCATTTGTCCATACCACTGTGTTATGACTGTTTAACATGGGCATGTGCCCACAGATGGTTAATTTATAGTCAGCAGCAGATTTGGCCTTTCCCACAGTTTTTTGTTTTTGTGTGGCCTTTGCTTTAAGCCACAACCTACTTTTAAATATACCTCAGCAGCTCACATCAGGTGCTTTGTTTAACATGGAGTACTTTTTCCGCTCTAAACTTCAGTGATTTGTATACAGTTCACCATATAACTTTTAAAATTACACTATTAGGAAGGTTAAATTAGCCAATCGGGTTTTAAATCCATTTCGACTTGCTTTATGGTCAGAGCATATACACTGGGCTCTAAATAGCAGTGTCCCAATGTTAGAGTTCAAGATTACCAGCAGGTGAGACCCAGCCTCTGAAAGATAGAAAAGGTAGACTGTTATAGCTCTAAAAAAAAAAATATCTGAAGATGATGATAATTCTGAGGAAGTTCCATAACAGTCCATCCCTTCTAAAGGAGCATATGAAGAAAAATATTCAACCTCCAAGGAACCTTCAAAGAATGTGTTGAAAGTCCTTGAGAGGTCAGACCAAACCTCTGATGTGGTACGTTTGATGTATTTTTTTTATTTTTATTTTTTATGGTGCTATACAAGCCCTCTTCTAAGCTATCTGCTCCTAAAATCCAGGTATCCATGGAACCTGTGATAAAAACGTACCTGTCAACATATTGTAATACCTTTGACAACACTGTTGACAACAATGCTGTCTGACTTTCTCCAATACGCTATTAACTACTGTTGCACTGACAGCACAGTATACGACCTTGCAATCGACAACTGGAATGCAGACAAAACCCAATACATTATATGATGGCTCACAAACGTCTGCATTTTCAGACTTCATATCATGGAAGCCCGAAAATAACCAAAAACTGAGGCCGTTTTACTGTTTGTGTAATGGAAGTTTGAAGATAAATTGACGGTTTTTTGTTGTTGGTTTTTTGAATGTGGTTTTTTTTTTTTTTTTTTTTTAGCGTTTTGTGAACTTGACTTGGGTAGAGGAATTCTTTCCATTTAGTGACTCAGAACATTGAATGTTGTGTGTTTAGAGAAAACATAGCTAGAAAACTGATCAGTTTGACATTATTGACCAAACGGGTTAGATACAAATTAAAATTAAGCCCTGAAGAAACGAATGATTTGCGAAGCGCAGCTTGTCTGGGTAAGACATGGCTTGTAATCTAATGGCCTACAAATGAATGGAATGACTGTGTGAAAATAATTGTGATGAAGTGGCCTATAGATTGAATGCAAGGTCTTGAATAGAAGACACTAAATGGGGTAATGATCCAAGGAACTGGAACAATAGTTTTGAAACAAATTGTGCTCTTCAAAGCCATTTGGAGCTGATGAAAAAATTTATGTAAAGTGGAAAGGTATTGAATTTGAAAAATATAACACATGCATCTCATTTAAAAAGTGAAAACTAGCAGTTTTTGCTCTCTGAAGTTAAACCCCTTTCATATTGATTGAATGCTTGTACCATTGCATTTCTGGTATGCTTCAAGCGGATGTGCAGAGTGCCATTGCAAATTAAATAAATACAAGTTATTATGATATTTTCATCTTCAAACACTCACAATCCCAACAGTGTCTCTGGTCTGATCTTTACTGGGTTTCAATGCCTTTTGTATTTCTGTTGTCCTGAATTCAAGACATTTCAAAGCCCCTCCACCATGCCTGGTTGACCATTGGTCTCAGATTGTAGACTTTTCATCTCAGCATTAGCAAATTAATCTCTCCTGGTGCCCCGAAACAACCAGTCTGTTGAAGGGTGTTCTACAGGAAACTCCAACACCTAATGTGTGACTCTCCAAGTGGGGAACCCATCTATGATGCCTGTGTCTCTTGGTCAATTTAGAAGAGTTAACTTCTGTAGGAAAGTGGATGATGTGGTGTGGTTGTGGGATCTTACCATGTTATCATGTTGCAATCTATAAGGTTCAGTTCGATTCTTGAACAAAAACCCTTAGCTCAGTCCTAGGTAGCTTTGGCACAGAGCAGTCAGGCTTAGTCAAAGTCACAAGTGTAAAGCATTTAACAGTATCAGAAAAGTTAATAGGTAAGAAGTACAATACAGTAAAAATCTAACAATTCGTAAAAAATAGATTGTATTTTTATCTTAAAATAGACACCAAAACAACATAAACATATTGAGAGAAACAAGAGGTACGATTTTTGTCAGCTGTAAGTTTTTTGTAAAGACTCAATAAATCGTTGTAAGCGGTTTAGTAACTAGTAGCCAGCTGGCTAGAATTGTTACTTTACTTGGACGGGCCATGATGGGGTGTGGGTGCAGATCTAGGGCCCCCATAGGTCCAGGGAGAGAGTTACAGCTCACTTGAAGCAGTCTTGGGGTATTTGGTGTCTTTCTCTCCTTTTACACTTTCTGACTAAGAAGTGGTGGGGATGCAGGATGCTGAAGACACAGAAGAATGCAGTGATATTTCCTGGGGCCAACCTGGGGTCTACGCCAGCCTCAGGACTAAATCTCCAGCGATGCATCC
Source organism: Pleurodeles waltl (assembly GCF_031143425.1). NCBI lineage: Eukaryota > Metazoa > Chordata > Amphibia > Caudata > Salamandridae > Pleurodeles > Pleurodeles waltl. The sequence continues at coordinate 294,729,815 of NC_090443.1, read as the reverse complement.
CGAGGAGTCCAGTGAAAGTCCAGTCACCATTGGTTATCTGATCTTGTTACAGCAGGTTCAGCTGTTGTTTACAGGTAAGCAATTATTTTCTTTCTAGTGACCAGGGTCCACTTTGGGACCTTGGACAAGAGGAACCATGGGGAGGTCAGGACTCGGTTGCTTAGTAGGCACTCTGTGTCCAGTGGCAGGCAGACATTCCTGGGCAGCTGGGCTCTCGGAGTTCTTGGTTCCCTAGCTTTTGGTAATCCTGAAGCTTGGAAGGAGGCATGCCAATTAGCCCATGGAGTCACTTCTGCCCTGGCACAAGAGGAGTGAGCACAGCATGCACAGTCTTCTTTGCTGGTCCCTCGGTTGCAGCAGGAGCAGTCTAGTATTTGGTGCAGCAACTTTTTGCTAGTTCGAAGGAACAGCAGGGCAAACTGTCTCTTTCTTCAGTCTAGTAGGGATCTGAGGATGGTGTGTCTGGGGTGGCATTTTCGTGCCATCTTCACATTTGTGGGAGAAGAGGACTCACCAGCCATTGGGGCATTAGTTCCCACAAGGCAACCCTTCCCACTTTACATCAGTTTCTGTGAGTTTGGCCACCAAACAATTCCAGAATACCCCCTCTATTCAAATCAAAGATGACACAAGCCCTCTTCCCATGTGAGGATCTCTGGGCATACCCCTAAGGTGTACCCAGCCTAATGAGCCTCTATTCCTGGAAAACCGATTCTTTGCTTGTTTTCCTCTCTAGAGCAGATGCCAGCCTATCTGCCTACAGAAAGGTATGGGCAGGCAAAGTAGTGTTCTTCATTTGCTTCACTAAGGTGGTAGCCTCTTTGAAGCTGGTTAATCTTTGGCTCCGCCCAGTAGTCCTCTTGTTTTAGGAGGTCGTACTTCAGCAGTTCTTGGTCCCCTGTTTGAGAGTGCTTCACACTTTGTAGCAATGTTGTCTTGGCTTTAATGTAAGAATTCATTTGATACCTTTACGTAATATCTTTGGTGGTCCTAAATGCAAGTTAGCAGTTAGTGGCTAATGAAACTCCATGTTAGCCAATGGAACCACTGCCCTTGCTACACTGGAAACGACAATTTAATGTTTTCAGTGCACTGCATGTTAAACACAGAAAGAACATGACATTCTTGATATTAAGCACCTTTCATGGTGGGCTACCAATGCCTTCCTTAGGTGTAGCTATCAATATGAAGAAGGAAGGCAAGAAAGGGGTTACTTTGCTTTGTAAAGTTGACAGGTTTAAAGCTGCCCAACGAGGCTGCAGTGGCAGGCCTAGAGTCACGTTTTCCCTTGATACTGTAGTGGTGGCACAATTAAGTACTGCAATTAACTAGTGCCATTTAACTTACTAGCCCTGGGTACCTCTTGAACCAAGTGCTGGAGTTGTACAAGTCAGCTAAATAAACCAATCCGATTTTAACCAATTGTACACGTACCTTGGGTGTCCAAGCACATGCACTGCAAAGTCAAACAGCAGCAGTATTCTTAAAAGTTGATGAGTGATCACACCAAAACAGGCCCTTTCCTCCACCTTCACATTGATTGCTTAGAGCGGTCAACCTGACTCTCATGACCTTTCTACAGTCTGACAACGAACAGCATTGTTTCAGATGGACAAGGTCACAATCTCATTTCATACTACAAAATTGTTCTCCCAGTATTTATTGCATTTAGCTCAAATAAGGCAGCAGTTCCTACCAACGAAAGTCGAATGTGTAGAAGTAAATCTGGTTCTTTCATGCTGAGTGTCATCTTTTTTTTTTTAACCTATTCACAAAATTTCACCGGTTTTGAAATGCTGCTTTCCTAGTCGTAGGTCCCTCCAGCTTGTAGGGTTGATGAAATTCAAGCCCTCCTATCAATAGAACACTATACAGTGTTTGTGCTAATAAAACCCCATTAATCCCATTACTAAAGTGTTGTTCATATTATCCAGACAATTAACTCTTCCAGTTTTTTGTAGCAATTCATCTACATCAGAAAATTCTTGACACTGACACTAGGAGTGATTGAGTTCTGTCTTGACGAAACAAATCCAACCAGCTCTTTATCAGTTATGGTCACATTAGACAAGGTTTGGGCACTTCAAAACTATCAAATTCTCCATTAAATGTGTACTGTGTGCTCTCTGTTATCTGTAGTACTAAGGTACCTTGGAAGCCTAAGGCTTATATCCGTACAGTAAAAGTAGCAGAGTAACATTCCTTTGTCAGACGGATGTAAGGTGGCCAGTTGGAAATCAGTTCAACTATTTTGCACCCATTGTCTAAATTGCAAAACAAAACCGTACAAGAGCTGACTATAGTATATATCAAGTTATGCTGAAAAATGTTTTCGCTTAATTTGGTTTGGGTATTTTAGTCTTTCACACGAATATAGTATTTTTATACCTTATACCCAAGAGCCTGAAGAAAGCCATGTTTTAGTCCACTACTCTTTTTAACAGAAATGACTATGAAATAAGATTCCAGGATGCAGAAGAAATGGTTATTTGTAGTCCTTTTTCTGCATTGTATGAATCCTCGTTGTACTAAACGACCCTGACACCCTCTCTTGACAATATGGAACAAAAATCTCAGAATGTTCTTCTAGTAAATAATTTTATAATTGCTTCAAAAAGCTCTAACTCTGAAGCAACTGCCAGTACTACTGCTTCATGGTTAGAGACAACTTCTGCTGCCTTAAAGGGACAGGGTATTTTTAACTTCTATAAAGTATGCCTAGTAGGCTACAATTTTCCTCAACACTATAGATGTAGCTGCTGCCATTGAGAAATGTTTTTTGTATATTTTAAACAACAGTTGGAAAATCTTGCTTTTTGATGCTGTTCTGCAATATTTGTACATTTTCGACTTTACCATGTAGCAGTGAATTATTCGGACTTTGACAGTATTTAAAGTTCATTTGATGCAGAACCAGCACCACAAGTAACTATTTTTCCCTTTCCTGCTGACCCACACCTTCTTTGCAGGTCTCTGCTCTGCAACTTGGTGAAGATCAAGCTGGGGTGCTATGAGCTGGAGCCAAGCAAGAGCCAGTCTGCTGAAGACTACCTCAAGAGCTTCATGGAGACAGAGGTGAAACCACTGTGGCCTAAGGGCTGGATGCAGGCCAGGTGAGAGCCCCCATTCCTGAGTGTGATGTTGTCACTGGGTATTTGCTCATGGACTTCTATCCACATTCTTTACTGCTGGGGGCTCAAATCTCTAGTGCAGGTTGCAGGAGTGCAGATGTTTGGTTGTATTAGCTAGCAGCCTTTCCCACCTCCCAAGTGCTGCTTTCTATTTATAGTATAGGCTACATGTTAGCTGTGGAGCAGCAGGAGGTTTGATTGAACCTTGTTATTTTGGTTCTGATTTCTTATCTTGTTTGTTTTTTGCTAAGAACAACTTCTCTCCAGTTGAGAATTGGAATGTTTGGTTCACAATATAAAATTAGTTCTTTTTTCATGGGGCTTACCAAAGATTTTTTTAAACTTCATAGTACTTAGAGTATGTGAATACTTACCTACACGATAAAGCTGGAACCATGTGGTGTCATAGCTGAGTTGGCTTGTAATAGTGTGTTCTGAAATTGATATCTTACATACCCTCATTCACCTGGTAACGTTCTGGTATCATAATCTGTCAAAGGCGATCTTGTTACACTTACTCCCGGCTTCTATTGTCTTTGCAGGATGCTTTTTAAGGAGAGCAGAAGCGTTCATAAGCACCTCACTTCAGCCACGTGAGTACAAAGCTTTTTTCTCTGTCTAGGAATGTTTGCCAAGGAGCCTGACCAAAAGCTTGCTGGGCGACGGTGAGGAAATGTCTTTTTGCCAGATATGTTTGTGGAAAAGACTTTCAGGTGTCTGGCCCAGTGCCGGTGAAAGAATGGACATGAATGAGTAGTTCAGTGGCCGTGGCTGGTAAAGTGTTGCTGGAAGGTCACAAGCATTAACTGAGTTGTTGAGTCCACTGTGGAATAAAATCGACATTTGAAATGAAGAGAGTAAGCCAGTCACATCTTTCTCAAACTATGCTTAAGACTCCTGTCCAAACAACTTTTTCTGTTGCCAGATAGATATTGCATGCTACCCCTGCCGTCCATTGCCCCCTCCAAAAGAAAGCTTCCTCACTGACCTAGCAGTTTTTGGCTGTCTAAACAAGTTGCATTGACCAGAATGACAAGAGTAGGGAAAAATACGTGGGATACTTGGTTGGTGATTTATATTTCTTAGTTCTATCGCTTCTTTCAGAGCACATATAAAGCCATAACTTAGCTAAACATATTTGCATTTTATAATCTTGTTTGGCAGGGAAGAGTGTTTAATAACTCATCTTGAGTAGTTTGGTGACACACCATTGTGTCCCTTAGTCCCTCGCAGAATTCTCTGGGATAGAATTTGTGTGATTTTGTTAACAGTACAGACATTCCAAACTAGTGAGAGAGGTAGAATGAAAAGTCACCATTATGGTAATATTTCTTTGGTTAGTTGCTTTATATGCAGTGGTCATTTTGTTAAGTAGAACAGTAACTGTACCTGCAACTCAATATTGTTCATGGAAAAAGTAATCTATTGAGCAGACATGAAGGTCAACCCATTTGGGGAGGGGGGGAGGGACCTCTGACTGCTGTTAATTTTGGTGCATATTATTTAGCATTTGTCTTTTTTTAGTAACACTCATAATGCAGATTTGCAGCGCACTCAGTGTTCAAGGGCTGTACTGTTCCGTAATGAACCTGTTATTGTAGGCAATGGTTTCTTCAAAGCTGACACACTGAAGAGAAACTCTAAGCGCCCGGGTTCACTGTAGCAGCAGTATGATTGGGAGATTGTACGGTGCTGGATGGTGAAAGAAGGAGGTCCTGAAGATTTTTTACAATAGTAAATATAAAGGCCTGGCAGTGTGTGGCATGTTAGAAGGCAGATGCTGCTAGCTGAGCGAATATGTATCAGAGTGGTACATCTTTGGTAGCAGTTAAACAATTGATGAACAGCGCACAGATTCATGGAAGATATTTGTGGTGTTAGAAAGGTCATGGTGGAAGGAGAGGGGGGAGACTTGTCATTTAAAGTATGGTTTGCAGTCAACTCGTCTTGATAAGCTAAATTAACTAACAGGTGAAGGATGAGGTGGTGCTAAACATCGCTCCAATATTGTGATTTACTTAACAATTGTATGATGGAGAACAAAGGCATCTCAAATGACCAATGGTAAGCCTGGGTAATGGTATATATGTGGGAATGCATTGGTTCCCTCAGAGAAATTTAATTAGGACAGCTACTAAATATCAGTTTAGTATCCACAACAACATTTTTAGTGTATAATTTAGTTGAAGTGCATAGCGTTTCTGAATTATGAACAAGTTCTTCTGAATAAGCTCCCCAAGTGATCTTCATGAAAGAGTTTAGAAGTGCAAAAAGAGTTTGGTGCTCCAAAGGATGGTGGTTTGCACATGATACATTAAAAAGATTCCTCAACAGGGGTGTGATTTAGTAACATGTGGGAAATAAGAAAATAAAACAAATCTTTGTATTTTAATCTCTGTTCCACATACAAGTATAGTCAATGATGTTTCAGCCCAGGTCAAAGTAATAGTCATCAAGAGGAATGTAGAATTTTAGACAGACCAAAGAAAAAGCAATGAGGAGGCCAAGATGTACTTAGAGTTCAAAGGTGAAAACTGAGAACATGAGAGGGTGGTTGTTGGGGGACGGGATTGTTGGTCCAAATAATGGAGTGTTGCGAATAATGGTGACCATGCCAAAAGAATTAAGGGGAAATGGAAAAGGAGCTGCGGAAGGTCCTAAAGCAATTGAGCAGGCCGCAGGCTGCTGTGCTACTGTCACACTCCGGTTTATGAATTTCTTTAATGTATCACATTTTCCTTTTGACGCACAAAGCAGTCACAGCATTTCTGCACTTCTGTTTAAAATAAAAATTAATTGGATAAGTAACCACAACAATTAATTGGTCCCTGTAGAGACTGCTACATGTTTGAGCATTGTCATGTATGGTAACTCACATATACTAAGGTCTTTGTCATATATTCCCTAAAAGCTGTGTTTCTGATGGATACAAACTACCTGTGGATTCCTCACCTTATGAATTCATCCTTGCGCCAGCATCCGACGGAAAGTCTTCTTCCTAGCTCTCCATGTCGATGAGGACGTCACAATTGCACAGCTCCACGCGACTCCGTCTGACGTCCCCGTGCCAGTAAGAGGTCCTCGCCGGCGTACTGACGTCAGTTTCCTTTTTTCCGTGCCTTCGACACCAACGTTTTTTTCCTGGCTCGCTGGATAGTGTGTATCTTTGGTAGTTACAATGTCTCCCCCGAGAAAATCGGGTTTCAAGCCTTGTAATGACTGTGGCGGTAGGATGTCGGTCACTGATCCTCATGAGAACTGCCTTTGGTGTCTTAGCTCTCAGCACAATGTCGAAGGGTGTGGATCGTGCCAGAGTATGAATCCTAAGGCGCTTAAAGAGAGGCCAAGCTTTCCCTAGCGAAGGCTAAGAAGGGCCACAAGAGGGCTTCATCTCACGCTTCTTCCAGGAGGCACAAGAAGAGGCGTCATGACTCACAGCGCTGTCATGACTCACGGCGCCGATCGAAACGGAGCCGGTCGAGGTCTCCATCTGCTGACGTCCAAGTAATTGGGAGGTGAGCCCTACTGTGACTCCGCAGCCCCAGAGTCCAGAAGTATCTCCGACGCCATCAGTCTATGGGGTGGCTCCTCATAGCCCTCCGTTTTCACCGGCGCCGCAAGAGCCTGATGTGCAACAGCAGGATCAAGATCAGAGATATCCTGCCTTCCCGGCTTCGGGAGCAGATCCGGCGGCCTTTTTAAATGTCATGTATGCTATTTTCCAGGCTATGGCCCCTACTGGTGCACCGGCGGGTCCCACTGGGCCATTAGATTTTTCACTGGGCTCCCTGGCTCCATATCAGATAAAGCCGTTTTGCCCGGTTGAGGGTGCTGTGTCGACGTCGATGTCTCCTCAAGGTATGGTGTCACCATCTAGATCTGTGGCGCCGTTGCCATCTCTGCGTCAGCCAATGCTCTCCCCTGGCCAGCCGGCTCCGAAGAAGGCGATGTTGGAGTCTGTGTCGGCGCCGGGTCCGAGTGATGTTCGGATCCATACATCATCTTCTGTGCCTGGTCGGGATTCGGAAGCGGTGGCTTCGGTGTCGGTGGATTCGATGTCGATGCCGAGGTTAGAATCCCGCTTGAGATCTTGGAGAAAGGCCTTGCGACTCCTTGAAGAAGAATAATACCGGCAGTTGGAAGATGGTGAGCTTATGGAGCCTTTGGAGGAATACCAAGGATTGGGGTCAGCCAGTGGGCTGAATACTTCCCCGGAATAGGACATTTCATCTCCGGGAAGTTTACGGAGGAGGCAGCGTCATTCCACTCGGTCATTAGAAAGGCAGCAGACTATTTAGACCTGCCTTTATCTGCAGCAGAGGTAAAGACAAATCTGCTAACTGAGGTGCTGCATCCCTCTACACCCTCAGCTGATCCTTTGCTGCCCTTCAACAAGGCATTGTTGGAGCCTATTATGGACTTGTGGAGGAAACCAGTTTCGTCTTCGGCTGTTAATAGAGCTGTGACAAGGAGGCATAGGGGAGCACCCAGGGATACTGGGTTCCTGTCACTTCATCCAACCCCAGAGAGTTTAGTGGTTCAAGAGTCTTGCTCCACAAAATCTGCTCCTGGTTCGTTTCCTGTAGCCCCATCTGATAGGGAGTCAAAACGAATGGAGCAGTTTTCAAAAAAGATCTTTTCGTCTTGCAGCATGGCGCTTAAGGCTGCGAACGCTACCTGTGTGCTGGGCAGGTATGTCCATGCCCTTATGGACTCAGCCAAGGCTATGGCCGGGGATCTGCCACAGGAGGCCCAGAGGCCTTTTGGAACACTCTTCTCGGAAGCACAGGCTGCGGCGCAGCAGATTATACAATCTGGCCTTGATACAACTGACTCAGTTGCTAGGGCGATGGGAACATCTGTTGCTACAAGGAGGCACGCTTTGCTGACGCCCTCTGGATTCTCCTCGGATGTACAGACCACCTTACTGGACTTGCCCTTTCGATGGTGAAAGGCTGTTTGGGGGGAAAGCTGACTCTGCCCTTGAACGTTTTAAGGAGAATCGAGCTACAGCAAAGTCCTTAGGCTTACAGGATACCCCCTGCTGCCCCGTATAGGTCTTTTCGCAGGTTCAGAGGTTTTGGTTGTGGGGAGGTTTTTCGGATGCCCCAGTAATCGTCTGAACAGCCTGCCAATCCATCTTATCGACCCTTTAGAGGGCGTGGGAGGGCTAGAGCTAAAGGGGCAGTCCAGCAGCACCATTCTTCGTCATCCTCTTCCTCTGGTGGACAACAGCAGGGGAAGCAGCCCTAGTTTTCCCCACTTTATCGAACATGCCTCTCCTGTAGGGGGAAGGCTTCGTCATTTTCTCCGCAAGTGGGAGTTGATAACAGCAGACTCCTGGGTGTTGAATATTGTGGAAAAAGGATATGCTCTCCCCTTTCAGGTGTTCCCTCCTCCCTTCCCCCGTCCCTCGTTTTGTTCAGAGGACCATCTTCTGTTGTTGCAACAGGAGGTTCTAGCCATGTTATCAAAGGGTGCGATAGAGTTGGTTCCAGAGCGGGAAAGGGGTCAGAGTTGTTATTCAAGATATTTCCTGATCCCCAAGGAGGACGGTCGCCTGAGACCCGATCCTAGACCTGAGGATTTTGAATTGGTTCCTCAAGCAGGAGAAATTCAAAATGCTGACTCTAACGCAGGTACTTATGGCGTTGAACAAAGAGGATTGGATGGTGTCTGTCGACTTGCAGGATGCATAGTTTCATATCCCTATACTCAAGTCGCACAGGAAGTATCTCCTGTTTGTGGTGGGGTCTCAACACTACCAGTTTGCGGTCCCTCTGTTATGGCTTACTTCAGCACCTCGAGTCTTCACAAAGGTGATGTTGGTGGTTGCAGCACATCTCAGGCGGAAGGGAATAGCGGTATTCCCTTACCTGGACGATTAGTTGGTCAAAGCCAAGTCTCCAGAGCTGGTGCTGCATCACCTGCAGGTGACAACATAGTTGTTGTTCGATCTGGGGTTTTTGGTAAACGTGCCCAAGTCTCACCTGGAGCCCTCTCAACGCCTCCTGTTCATAGGGGCAGTACTGGATTCAACATTGTATCGGGCCTACCCTCCGCCTCAGCGGATTCAGGACATTCAGGCGCTGATTCCAATGTTTGAAAATGGAAAGGTTGTTCCGGTCCTCAAGGTCTTGCGCATGCTTGGTCTGTTTGCTTCTTGCATTCTGTTGGTCATTCATGCGCGCTGGCATATGAGGGCGCTTCAGTGGTGCCTCCGCAGGCAGTGGTTTCAGCACAAAGGGGATCTCGAGGATTCGATAAGGATCTCCAGGGACACTGCAGCTGATCTCCAATAGTGGGCAGTGGACGGCAACCTTTCCCGAGGAAGGCCGTTCTCACTACCACCTCCAGTGGCCACAGTTGTTACAGATGCCTCCACTCTAGGGTGGGGTGCTCATCTGGGGATCTGGAGATCAAGGGTCATTGGTCTCCGGTGGAACAGATGTTTCGTATCAATCTGTTGGAATTGCGGGCGATACGTCTGGCTCTCAAGGCCTTCCTCCCTTCGCTTCACGGTCAGTCCGTTCAAGTCCTCACGGTCAACACTACTGCGATGTGGTACGTAAACAAGCAGGGAGGAGTAGGGTCGTACCTTCTCTGCAGAGAAGCTCTGCGGCTCTGGTTCTGGGTTCAGGACCATCAGATTTGCTTTATAGCAAATCATTTGTCCGGGGTTCTGAACGTACGTGCGGACAGTCTGTCGGCACTTCTTGGCCGATCACGAGTGGCGTCTCCATCCAGACCTAGTCCGGTACATCATCGAGATGTGGGGGTCTCCGCAGGTAGATCTATTCGCCACTCGGGAGAATGCGCACTGCCCGTCGTTCTGCACTCTCCAGTATCCGTAGGAGCGTTGGGGTACGTGTTTCAAATACCCTGGGATGGCCAGTTGCTTTATGCATCCCCCCCACCCAACCCTTGATTCCTCGGGTCCTGAGGAAGATTTGCCCAGAGAAGGGCCCAAGTCATCTTAGTGGCACCGGATGGACCGAAAAGGGTGTGGTACACAGACCTTCTACAACTCTCAAAGTGCCCTCTGTCTCTCGCTCAGGGCAGACCTCCTCTCGCAGTCGTAGGGGCAGGTTCTACACCCCCACCTCCAGAGCCTGCACCTTCATGCCTGGAGATTGAACGGGGCAACCTGAGTTCTTTTTCTCCCCCACCGGATGTAGTGGATGTTATTCTATCATCCAGGCGACACTCCACTAAATCCATTTATGCCAGTAGGTGGGATAAATTTGTTATTTGGTGTGGAGAGATACAGAAGGATCACTTGAAAGCCCACCTTTCTGATGTTTTGTTATTTGCTCTTGATTTTGCAAAGAAAGGCTGTTCAGTAGCTACAGTGAAAGGTTATTTGGCCGCTCTATCGGCTTTTCTTTGTCCCCCAGACCAGCTCTCTTTATTTAAATCTCCGATTGTAAATAGGTTTATTAAGGGCTTGCTTAATAAGTTTCCCCCCACACCCTTTCACATGCCTCAGTGGGATTTAAATCTTGTTTTAACATTTCTGATGGGTTCGGTTCACCGTTCATGCCAATGCATTCATGTCCTTTAAAGTATTTGGTTCTTAAGACTGTATTCCTTATTGCTATAACCTCTGCTAGGAGGGTTGGGGAGCTACAAGCCCTTTCCGTAAAACACCCCTTCACCTTGTTTTTCTCTGATAAAGTGGTACTGAAAACTCGGGCGGCTTTCCTGCCAAAAGTTGTCACTCCTTTTTATATGGGACAGACTATTACCCTTCCTTCTTTCTACCCTCCTCCCCACCCCTCTAAAGAGGGAGAGAGACTCCATCGATTGGACCCTAGAAGGGCTCTCAGTTTTTAAATTGAGAGGACGGAAGACTTTTGCCTGGAGGATCAGCTGTTCATGGGGTATGTTGGTCAGCGGAAGGGCAGAGCAGTCCATAAAAGAACACTCTCCAGGTGGGTCATTCTTTATATAAAAGTTTGCTACTCGCTGGCAAAGTTCCTCCTGATGGTATCAGGGCCCACTCCACCAGGGCTAAGTCGGCCACTTCAGCCCTGGCAAGAGGAGTCCCGGTGGTGGACATTTGTAAGGCGCCAACTTGGGCGTCCCTCCACACTTTCGCTAAGCATTACTGCTTGGATGCTGAGGTTCGGAGGGACGGCCATTTTGCGCAATCTGTTTTACAGGATTTCTTGGTGTAATCAGACGGGCACCCACCCCCGAGTGCGGTACTGCTTTGGGACTCTATTTATAAGGTGAGGAATCCACAGGTAGTTTGTATCCATCAGAAGAACAAGTTACTTACCTTCGGTAACGCTTTTTCTGGTGGATACAATAGCTACCTGTGGATTCCTCACAGTCCCACCCACCTCCCTGTTGCCTGTCTGATTGCACTAGGATATGTGGTTGTATAGATATGTGTATAAATTATATTTTTTTCCTGTATATATAAATGATGGTTTTTGATTATGCTGCATCATAAGGGTTTTATGTATATATGTATTTATTGGAGTTATTGTGGAAGTCGGTTCTCATCTGTTCGCCTCAAAGGCAAGTAAAAAATAGGTGAAACTGACGTCCTCACGCCGGCGAGGACCTCTTATTGGCACGGTGACGTCATACAGAGTCGCGTGGAGCTGTGCAATTGTGACGTCCCCGTCGACATGAAGAGCTAGGAGGAAGACTTTCCGTCGGATGCTGACGCAAGGATGAATTCATAAGGTGAGGAATCCACAGGTAGCTATTGTATCCACCAGAAAAAGCGTTACCGAAGGTAAGTAACTTGTTCTGATTCAGTCTTGGATTTTTCATAGAGTCACATGCTTGAATCATACATTCCCCGTCGTCGACATGGGAGTCCCATGATACCATAACATAGCAGCATGTATCATTACCATGGGACTTAATGGCTATGAACAGTCTAGCTGCCAGGCCTTTTCCCCTCCTGTGCTGATCCTTTTTTTTTAGCTATTTGGAGCAGTTTGCGCTTAGGCACTCAACTTTTTGTCCACATAAGCTATCCACTCCAAATTTGTGTCCTTTTTTTTCCCAACATCGGTACCCAGAGTTTGTGGGTTCCCCTGGAGGAGACCAAGACATGAGCCCAAATACAGCGAAAAAAAATTAAAAAAAGGCTGCAGAAGGAGGTTTGTGTTTTTTTTTTTTTTTTTTTTTTTTTTTTTTTTTTTTTTGAAAATTGCATCAACAAAGGGTTGGGGTGCTAAAATCACCATTTCCCCAACTTTCAGGAACAGGCAGACTTGAATCAGAAAACCACATTTTCCAACACAATTTTGGCATTTTACTGGGACATAACCCATTTTTACTATTTTTTGTGCTTTTTGCCTCCTTCAAGTTAGTGACAGAAATGGGTGTGAAACCAATGCTGGATCCCAGAAAGCTAAACCTTTCTCAAAAGTAGACAAATTCAGCAAGGGGTAATTTGTGTAGATCCAACAAGTGTTTCCTACAGAAAATAACAACTGAAATAAAAAGATTTTGGAATTGAGGTGAAAAAAAAAGCAATTTTTCCCCACGTTTTACTCTGTATCGTTTTCCTGCGATGTCATATTTTCAAAAGCAATATACCGTTACGTCTGCTAGACTCTTCTGTTTGCGGGGATATATAGGGCTTGTAGGTTCATCATGATCTCTCGTTACCCAGAGCCAATAAAGGAGATGCACCTTGCAACGGGCTTACATTGTATACTGGGCATAATTTGGTGAAATATAAAAAGTGAAAAATAGGTATCAAGAAAACCTTTGTATTTCCAAAATGGGCACAAGATAAGGTGTTGAGAAGCAGTGGTTATGTGCACATCTCTGAATTCCATGGTGCCCATACTAGCATGTGAATTACAGGGCATTTTTCAAATAGAAGTCTTTTTTACACACTGTCTTACATTTGGAAGGAAAAAATGTGGAGAAAGACAAGGGGCAGTAACACTTGTTTTGCTATTCTGTGTTCCCCTAAGTCTCCCGATAAAAATAGTACCTCACTTGCGTGGGTAGGCCTAATGCTCACAACAGGAAACACCTGCGTTTTTGGACCTGGGCTCAACAGCCATCTAGGGAAACCTACCTAACCCAGACATTACCGAAAACTAGACACCCGAGGGAGTCCAGGGAGGTGTGACTTTCGTGGATCCCCCCCCAATAATTTCTTACCCACAATCCTCAGCAAACCTCAAATTTAGCTAAACAAAATTAGATTTTTCCCACATTTCTGTATGGGATCACAGCACTGGGACAAATTTCATAACACCCAACGTTCCCCTCAGTCTCCGGGTAAAAATGATACCTCACTTGTGTAGGTGGGCCAAGTGCTTCTGACCGGGAAGAGCCAAAAACATGTCGAAATTGAGGGGGAACCAAAGCGTGTCCAAAAGGGCAGTTTGGAAAAAAAAAACATTTTTAGGCTGACAAGTGCAGCAGTTATTTTATTGGTATAGATGAAACAATGCTGGGTGGTAGGAATTTTGTGGATTCCTGCAGGTTCCATCACAAAAATGTCGGGAAAATGTGTGATTTCCAGCAAAGTTGGAGGCTTGCAGGGCATTGTGAGTAAGAAAATGGTGTGGGGTGCATGTGAAACACACCAACCTGGAGTCACTCAGATGTTTAGTTTTCAGATGTGTCTAGGTCTTGTGGACTTTTCTGCATGGCAGCGTCCCAAAGTCCATACAGTGCAGTCCATAAAGTGCAGCACATTCCAAGTGGAACGATTTTGAGAGTTAGCCAAGCTCTCATGGCCCAAATGTAAAACCAAAACCCATAATAATCAAATGTCGTCTTGCTTGCTGTGGGATAAGATGTTTTAGTGTGTGTTGGGGAGAGCTGAAAAACTGTTACCCCCTTCAGTTGGGGTGGGGGCATAACCAGGCCCATGCTGGTTGGTAGCCACAACCTCACTATTTTTTTTTATTTTTTATTTTTACTTTTTTAAACTTTTTTATTTTTGTATTTCTTGGCATGTAGTAGACTTTTGGCCCCCACCCCCTGGGGCTTGGATCAGAGGTAATTGCCCCATCTGCTCACTGGTGGGCAGAACAACTTTGGCCCAATTTATTTGGGGTGGGGGTATGGCCATACCCCCACCCTCTTATTTTGGAGAAAACAAAATCTTCCCTGGTTTCTGGTGGGCTTTCTGCCCCCCCTTGAGGGCAGATGGGCCTTCCAAAAATAGGCCAGTCTGCCCCCAAGGGGGGTGGGGGCAGATATGGCCAACAGTAAGATGCCCCCATGGGGAGCCACCCTTACCCAAGGAGCTGCCCCCCTAAAGAAAACACACACACACACCAATCCCTGGTGCCTAAGTCGTTTCACTCCATGATCCGGCTTCTGAAATGCTCTGAGGCACTTCAAAGGGAAGGAAATTCCTTTCCTTCCCTTTGAAGGCTCCTAGGCCCCATCACATGATCGGGAAAGAAATGCTTTACTTTTCTCTTCTGATCGTGCTAGAAGGTGAGCTTCCACTGCGATGGGGAGGTGGCCTCGGATGAGGTCAGTGCATTATCCTGCGCTGACATCATCAGACGTCACTTGGGGGTGGGGGAGAGGGGTTCGGGGGTGGAAGGTGAAGGGCATCCCTGTCCATCCCTGCCCTGAGGGGTGGGAGGGAAGCCCTCCAAACTCATATCCGAGGACGTAATGGTTACGTCCTCGGCACAGGAACACTGTGCCAGTGGATGTAACCATTACGTCCCCGGCACAGAAGGGGTTAACAACATATCTATGTCCTTTTGTAAAAGGAGCCAAATTTGAACTATGACCAGTCGGGCGACAGCACCCTCTAGAACGCTCCCCAGGGAGGCAGTTTCCCTAATTTTGAGCACAAGTGGAGCAGTGGTATATGAGTTGGGGAGCCTCTTGGGCGAGGAGGTTGGGTCGCATGTGAATCTATGAAAGATACCAATACTGGATAACTGCAGTTACAGATACGGAACTAATTTCCTTATTCGTTAAGGGATCATTCATAGATTCACATGCTTGAATCAGAATAGCAAGCAGTTTCCAGCACTGTTACGAAACAATACAAATAATATTTGCGGATGGTGGGTAATAAAACAATGCAATATAATTACCTTTTGTAATCATAATATATTATAACCAGAATAACAGTTAATAGCATGTAATAACCAAACATATGTAATTTTGTAAAGAAATGTCCCTCTAAATAGAGGCTCACCTTACTAGAATAAGTGCAGTAAAACCGCTTGTCCTACAGCTGCATCTTCTCGGAGTGCTGACTGCAGGCAGCTGTGCTGCGTAAATGTCTTGACATTCTTCCACGTTGCAGCACGGCAAATCTTCTCCAGTGGCACACCGGCAGAAAGAGCAGCTGAGGTGGATACTCCCCGTGTTGAGTCTGCTTTGGCCTTGGCTGTAAGCGATTTACCTGCCTTTGAATGACAAAACTGGATTGTGGTGGAAAGCCATCTTGTGATTATGGTTTGGTAACTGCATACCCTTGATGTGCTTGACTATATGCTACGAAAAGTTGATCAGATTTGCAGATCTTTTCTGTACGATGCAAACAGAATTTAAGGCATCTCTTGAAATCCAGAGTATGAAGCGGTTGCTCAGTAGGGGGTCACTGTATTAAACAAAAGTGCGTAGAATGATTGGTTCATTCAGAGGAAAGTGAATTGGTATTTTTGGAATAAATGGACGATTTGTCCTTAATACGACGTAGTCCTCAGTCAAATGCAATAATGGTTTTTGTATAGTGAAGGCTTGTATCTCACTGACTCTTCTTGCAGAGGTGAGCGCAAACAAGCATTATTACACTCAACACAGGTCATATTAAGACGCCTGGTTGGTAATAGTTCAAATTTGTTCCTTCTATAAAAGAACATTGATATGTTAGAGACTGTTCATTGCCATTTAGGCCTATGGTAATGATACGTACTGCTATGTTATGGTACCCTTGGACTCCCACGTCAATGACTGGGAATGATTCAAGCATGTGAATCTATGAAAGATGCCAATACTGCTGCAATTACAGGTAAGTAACTCATTTTCTACTTATTGATTAGTCATAGGATTATGGGCAGCCTTAGGGAAGTAAGATTGGATGGGGCTAATACTTGAGATACGCATTCTCATTTTGAAATCATTTGGGTGGGTGGGTGTTTGCAATCTTTTTGCTTAAGTCTCTTTTCTCACAAGTTGCTTTCTCTATTGTCAGAGCAAAGAAAAAGGTGATCCTCGCGCCGAAACCCAAAGTGAAGGTTGGTATTCATTGACCTCTCATTCAGCTGTTTTTGTTAAATTCCTCCTTGTATCTCATTTTTAAACTACTTTACCTTTCTCCCCTGCTGAGTGCATTTAGTAAAAGACAAAAGATACATTAAATGGCTGCCAGTTTTGCCAGTTTCTTATCTTCAGAAAATGAGAAAAAAATTGATATGGCAATTAAAAAATAATAATAAAAAAAAAGAAATATTGAGCAGCTAGACACCATCCCTTCCTTGTCCGTACGTTTAGACCCCAAGGCTTAAGAGAATTGTTTATCAATCTTCTCTGCATTCTCAAATACTTGAACCACCCCCACCCTGTGTCAAAGGGAGAATCTCTAAACACTTAAAATGTCTTTATGAATCCAAAGCCCATGGTAAAACTACCCGGTGATGGTGGGATTTCTGCCTATGGACTCAATTTCTGGAACACCACACATTTTGGAATTGAGTGGTCATGTATCTTTTTTATGAAAGGGAAACATTTTTATACTAAACATTTGGCCTTAACTGTATTTTCTTAAAAGCTATCGGTATTTGCCATATTTAGAGTGATTTTCTTCTGGAGAGAAAATTGTGGTTTTCTCTACCGTGCAAAACATTTTGAAGAGATGATGTAGCAAGCGTCATTTCACTTCAGAAGGAGGGAGACTTCAGGGATGCAATAGATCAGAAGAACGACTGCCTATACATTCCAAAGACTCAGGTGTTCTGATGATACCTCATATTTGTTAATGACAAAGTACACCACTAGTTCAAGGTGCATAAAATCCTTACCAAGGTTTTTTTTAAAATGCCTAGAGGCAGGCAGACTGGCTACTGAATGCATATTCAAGACACAAATGACAGCAAGAGATACAAACAGTGATGCAGACACTACACAAGCTAGGGTTCTCCAAAAAGTTAGAGAAATCATCCTTTCGCATGGGACAAGTTAAGCATGTTCTTGGAAGTGACACTGAACTCATAGGCAGCAAAAGCTTACCTTGTACCCAGGAGGTAAAGGACATTAAAATACCAAAATCTCCTATACCTGAAAGGTCAGTCTCTGACAGTGAGGACAGTAATACAACTAATGGGTATGATGGCCTCATGCATCCTCTCATATCACAGGAAAAAATGTACACATGCCTTATCTAGGAGTAGATGAACAACAGATGGTCACAAGCCACGGGGAGTTGGAAGCATCTAGTGGTTGTCACAGGGACGAAGCATCTGGAAATAAGCTGGTGGAACACACAAAACGTTACTGTGGGGGAAACCTTTCCAGCGATTAACTTCTGCAGTTGCCTTCACCATGGACCCATCCCACATAGAAGTGCAAATGGAAAACCTAAAGATAAGAGCCTTGTAGAGTCCAGCAGACGTAGTATGCTCACACCTATAGGTACTCCAGTCTGTGTCCTGGCATAACTGCAAATACATAAGGGCATGGTGGTTCTAAGAACTAGCCCCCACTAAGGTGGTATCACATTTTAAACTTTAACCAAACCATAATCTACCGTTTTTCTTTCAGAACCCAAATACACATGCTAAAAGTGCCGTGCACACTTCAGACATGCAAAGGACACTCATGTACTGTCTCTAAGAGTGACATACCGTAAGAAAGGGGAACTTACCTCTTCGTCTCCTTCAAAAGGATGACTAAAGGCACATCAGTAACCTTTTGAACCATTGCACGACTGAGTCTGCTAATAATACAAACTTACTACACTAAAGCGGGGGAAACACTACCAACGAAGCCCTGGGCACACTAAACGAGGTAAAAAAAAAAAAACTGCCCTTCCTGGCGTATCAGCGACATCGGTATGGCCGCACAATGGTCATCGATACAGATGCTCACAAAATATTACTGTGTGGACCTCTAGATACACAAGGAGCACAGGCTGGACACAGGGTACTTAAGGGCTTGTTTGCAAATTCCAGGGCATTTCAATCTGACCACCCCAAGGAGACAGATTCTGCTACAGAATCAAGGAACAGCATATGAATCCAGAAAAAGATTCAAGCTTAAAAACTAATTGGTTACCTATCAGTAGGAGTAATTTTTGAAGCTTGAAGAGTTTTCTGGCTTAATATGTAACCAAGTCACCTCCCCAGAAATGATGGGCAAACTGACAGTCAGCAACTAATCAGGAAATGTTCTGAAGATGGTAACCACATGCAGGAACTTCCGGGGTGGTAAGTGTGAGAAAGACAGTAATGAACTCAATACAAGAAACAAAACCATTCAGGAAGGGAACGCAAGTCTTTATTTCCTTACAGCAGCTAGCTAGAGTTCACCCATGTCCAAGGGAACCATGGCACCATGGATAGCAGAGGCAAAACAAACATGTTATGAAAAGGTGAAGCTGGAGGAGAAGTCGTGGGCTCATTAAAAAAGGAAGGATGGTATAACACTTGCCTTCTATTCAAAAGTCACCATTATCAACATAAATAAGGCAGCAACATGGTCCTACAAACATATTCACGAGGACGCTGTTTTGTGGACATTCAACTCAAGGGAGAGGCACAGGTCTGACAAAGTTCTAAAGCTCCTGTTTGCTGGCACACACTCATCTAAGCCTATCTGTGTGGGAGGGCAGTACCTCACAACATGTGAATTCAGAAAAGATTAATGCTGAAAAATAAATTGGCTATTTACATAAGGAGTTTTGCAACCTCAAGAATGTACTAGATTTATATATGTGCCCCTTCCTCCTCCCCGTAAAAAAGTGCCCTAAGGGAGCACACAGGAGGGGCTTATATAGACAATAGGAAACAAAGGAAAAGATCTAAATAGGGGGGGAAAGATTGGGAAGATGGTGACCCCAAACCGACGCTTTCAGGCCATATGTCTTGCATCACTAGAGGAAGTGCTTGCCACTAAATGGCACTCCATTAACTCCCACAGTGCAAGAAAAGGCTAGAGGAGAAATATTTGATCCATCCCCTAAGTGGCAGAATACTTTACAGCGTATGCTTCCAGAATAATCTCAAAATTTGATTTCTCAACTGGTACAAGGGTCACTGCAGCAAATGAAATATAGAAAAAATGGACTCTTACCTAAGACTGTCTTACTTCATTAAAATATCCCTCACAGACTTTGTTCATGCCTATAAATGATCACCATTGATGTATACTCAAAGGTACATGGAGGTCATCAATGTCATGTAGGACCCATCGAAGTGCCAATGAAGTGGTCCAACAGTGTTTGGGTTAAGGATACCTTGAACTTTTACGGCTTTAGAGGAAGCCTCTTAATAGACTACGTGGCAAAAGTCACACTAATCCTCCTGTCATACACTGCAGCACAGTCAGTTTGGTGGTTGCACTAAATTAGGCCTTAGTTATTAACTGTACATTTGTTAGTTTTCATTGTTGAGATCTCCATTGACAACCCTAGGACATGAATTGGCTTGCCCATGCCTGGAATCCAGAGTTCATTAGAAAATCCAATTTAAAATACAAAAAAGGCAACCTATTTAAATGAAATATTAGTCAAAGTGTCTTGTATTTTCTCTAAAAAGAAAAGCCAGTTTAAAGTAGTTTAAAATAAGTGGCTAAATCAGATGACCAGCAAAATCTCTTTCAGTTTTGGCAATGTAGCCACATTGGTTTAAACTATGGAAGGCTGATAAACTGACATTGCAGTTTTAAGGAACTCCAATATTTTAGAATCCCCTTGTGCCCATCAATGGGACTTGCTTCAGTTGTTTCTCATTCTTAAAAATAGGATCCTGGAGCACTGATCTCCACCATCCATGCATTTTTTCACATGTCAATTATTCTAAACCTTTGTTAAAAGTGTTCACTTGATATCGTTTGAAACTTGGAATGTGCTTCTTTTTTGAGCAAAAACGTCGCCCTCTCTCCACGATAATGCCATCTCTTTTTTGAGACGTGCTCCTCATGCCAGGAAAAAGACGGGTCCTTATGAATAGTTCATTTAATATCTTCTGGATACCCATTTTCATACAGCCTGTTTTCCCGATGTATTTATTAGTAGAGAGAAAGATGTAGCTCTTTTGTCTTCACAAAGATGGACTTTGGGAATCTCTCTGAAAAGTCTGGTGCGAGAGTACAAAGTGGTTCTCCCAGCAGACCTCCAGCCGCTATTTCTCAGGGGTGAGCCAAAAGAAGATCTCTTTATGGGAAACTGTGCCTTTCTGGCCCAACATTAAGGTCCATGACCTTGACAGCAGGTATAGTGACCATTATCTTAATGTCTAGGAGACATTTGATGCTGAGGGAGTCTACAACGTTAAAGCATACAGTTATCTACTTCTCCACCTGTTTGCAGAAATGATCAGTCTTGTTTAGATCGTGTATTCCATCCAGCATCGAACTGATAGTACTGTTGGAATCTAGATTTTGCCCTTCTGGGCGCGTGCGCCCGACTCTGGCCTACCGCGTGGAAGCCTGATGGATCGGACTCCATTTTGATTCTGCCCTCAGTGCCACACGAAGTTCCCATATACAGACCAACATCTGGTTTGTAATTTGTGCCCTTCTCCAGACCACCGAGAAGAAGGTTTCGCCCCAAGAAGCCCTTAAGAGATCGCAGAGCCCGAAGATTAAAAATGGCATAGAAAAGAACAGAACATCTCGACGTCGTGGAAGAACAGGCGCGTACAGCAGTCTCCATCCGAGAGACCAACTCCGAGCAAGAATTAGAAGAAGGTAGGCCTATCACTGCTGGCCAGCACATGAGTACGTCTGACCCTACGCCCATATATAAAAAAAAAACTACAGAAGGCCTTGGTTACACCACTCCTGGAATGCTATGGTTCAGCCTGAAAAGAGACTGTTGTTGACCGACCTTGGGGTTTGGCGCCAAAAAAGGCCACTCCTCGGTCCACTTCGGAGTTTAGCAAGACAGTTAACAGTTCCACTTCGGACTCTGTAAACGTCCTCACTCCTCGGAGTCAAAGATTCGACGCCCTGCTTCGGAGCTGAAACAGCCGACTTCATTTTCGGGACCGAAAAAGATTTAGACTTTGGAACCAAAAAAATCCTCATACACAGAGGAGCAAGGACTTTCGAAAACACTTAAACAAATCTCAAAGCTGATGCAAGAATCTTACAAGCCTTCTGATGAGGACACAGAGATTCAGCCAGAGGTTATGGATGAAAGGCAATTGTAGAAAGTTGGCTCTGTGTATATACTACCTGAAAGTGAGAGATAGTGTGCACAGAGTCCAAGGGTTCAGCTTAGTAGTTGATAGTGGCAAAATGAGATAATAGTTATGCACTATTTTGTGGTAGTGTGGTCGAGCAGTAGGCTTATCAGAGGGTAATGTTAAGAATTTGTTGTACACACAATAAATGAGAGCACACACTCAAAGACTTAGCTCCAGGCCAATAGCTTTTTATATAGAAAAATATTATTTTCTTAATTTACTTTAGAACCACAAGATTAAAATTTTAGGTAAGTATATAAATTGTAAGGTATTTCACACAGATAAGTATAGAACTGTGATTTAAAACAGTAGTACACACAGTTTTGGTTAAAATGGCAAGCTATTTTAAAAGTGGACACAGTGCAAAAATCAACAGTTCCTGGCAGAGGTAAGTAATCGTTAGTTTCTCAGGTAAGTAAAGCACTTACAAGTTCAGTCTCCTGGGGATAGGCAGCCCACTGTTAGGGGGTTCAAGGCAACCCAAAGCCACAGCACCAGCAACACAGGGCCGGTCAGATGCAGTGGTCAAAGGAGGGCCCAAACAACATAGGTGCCTTTGGAGAACAGGGGTGCTCTAGTCGCAGTCTGCTAAGTACCTGCGTCCTCGGAGAGCAGACTTGGGGGGCTTGTAGAGCACGAGGGTGGATTGGGAGGGGGGCGGACAAGCACACAAAACACACCTTCAGCGGCACAGGAGCAGCCGGGTGCAGTGTGCAAAGTAGGTGTCGGGTTTGCTGTCGAAAGCAATGGAGTGACCCAGGGGCCACTGTGGCGATGCAAGCAGGGCGGGCACAGGGGGGCTTCTCGGCTATGATGAGGGGCGCCTGCTGGTCACTCCTGCACTGGTAGGTGGTTCCTCTCGGTCCTGGGGGCTGCGGGTGCAGTGCTTGGTCCAGGCATCGGGTTCCTTTGTTACCAGGCAGTCACGGTCGGGTGGAGCCGGGGGAGCCTCTGGATCCTCTCTGCAGGTGTCTCTGTTGGGGTGCAGGGAGGTCGACTCAGGTTGTCGGAGTCACCTGGGAGTCCTCTCTGCAGTGTTGGTTTCTCCAAACTCGAGCCGGGGGTCGTCTGGTGTAAAGTGTGAAGACTCACGCTTCTGCTGGGAAGTTAGCGTCTCTTTAAAGTTGGTTTCTTGTTGCTGTTTTTGAACAGAACCGCTGTTCTCGGGCGGTTCTTGGTCCTTTGGGTGCAGGTCAGTCCTCTGAGTCGTCCTCAGAGGTCGCTGATCCTGCTGGATGCATCGCTGTGCAGGTTCTTTGAGTCTGGAGACAGGCCGGTAGGGCTGGGGCCAAGTCAGTTGTTGTCTCCGTCGTCTGTGCGGGGCTTTCTGGTCAGCAGTCCTTCTTTGTGTAGGCTGCAGGACTCTGATTTCCTGGGTTAAGGGTAGCCCCTAAATACTCAATTTAGGGGTGTGTTTAGGTCTGGGGGGCAGTAGCCAATGGCTACTGTCCTGGAGGGTGGCTACACCCTCTGTGTGCCTCCTCCCTGTGGGGAGGGGGGGCACATCCCTATCTAAATTCCCATTGGGGGGAATCCCCAAAACAAGATGGAGGATTTACTAAGGCAGGGGTCACCTCAGCTCAGGACACCTTAGGGGCTGTCCTCGCTGAGGAGGTGGTTACTCCCTGTTTTTCTCATTATCTCTTCTGGACTTGCCGCCAAAAGTGGGGGCTGTGTCTGGGGGGGCAGGCATCTACCCTAACTGGGGTACTCTGGGGCATTGTAACACGAAGCCTGAGCCTTTAAGGCTCACTGCTTAGTGTTGCAGTTCCTGCAGGGTGAGGTGTGAAGCACCTCCACCCAGTGCAGGCTTTCTTCCTGGCCTCAGAGAGCACAAAGGCTCTCACCCCAGAGGGTCAGAAACTTGTCTCAGTAGCAGGCTGGCACAGACCAGTCAATCCTGCACTGAAGGATTGGGTAAAATACAGGGGGCATCTCTAAGATGCCCTCTTTGTGCATTTTGTTAACACTGACAGTGTGGGTTTATTATTCTGAGAAGTTTGATACCAAACTTTCCAGTATCCAGAGTAGCCATTATGGAGCTGTGGACTTCGTTTTGACAAACTCCCAGACCATATACTTAATATGGCCACACTGTACTTACAATGCCTAAGAATGGACTTAGACACTGTAGGGGCATATTGCTCATGCAGCTATGCCCTCACCTGTGGTATAGTGCACCCTGCCTTAGGGCTTTAAGGCCTGCAAGACGGGTGATTTACCTATGCCACAGGCAGCATTTTGTGTGCATGGCATCCTGAGGGTGATGCCATGTCGTCTTTGCCTTTTTCTCCCCACCAACACACAATCTGCAATGGCAGTGTGCATGTTAGGTGAGGGGTCTCTTAGGGTGGCACAACACATGCTGCAGCCCTTAGGGACCTTCCCTGGTCACAGGGCCCTTGGTGCCACAAGGGACTTACCTGTGTGCCAGGGGTGTGCCAGTTGTGGAAACAATGATTCATTTTTATAAAAGAACACTGGTGCTGGGGCCTGGTTAGCAGGGTCCCAGAACAGTTCTTAGTCAAGTCAGCATCAATATCAGGCAAAAAGTGTGGGGGTAACTGCAACAGGGAGCCATTTTCCTACAATAATCTAGAATCCATATACATAAAGAGACTGGCAGAATTATTACTGCACCTCCTTTAAAAACTAAAAGAAAGCTGGCTTTTCGAGCGGAATTAGACTCTACTCAACCACCAGCAAAAGTTCAAAAACAAAAGCAGGACCAGCACCTGTCCCTACTTCTCCTCATTCTCCACAGCTTTCTTTTTCACCTCCACACAATAGTCCACCACCATTGCCTTCTCCACCATACTCCCAATACTCTCATGGAGATACAGTGGATCCTTGGGATCTATATGACCCAGATCCTATTCCGGATAATGATCTCGACCTATACCCCTCCAAGCCTTCTCCACCAAAGGACACTACTGCCTACACTCAAGTCGTTTCTAGGGCAGCTGCTTATCATTGGGTGCTTATTGTTCAACACTCTGTCTTCCACTCACTCTAGATACCAGTGCCGCCCCATGTTACCTGGAATGGTCAAACATGCCGATCACATTTTTAGTGAGCCCGCCAAAGCTAGAGTAATTACTCCCAGAATTGACAAAAAATACAAATCTGCTCCTAGAGAGCCAGATTACATCACACATCAAGTTCCTCCAGACTCAGTAATGGTGAGTGCGGCTAGGAAAAGAGATAGCCAGTCATCAGGGGATGCTCCTCCCCCTGATAAGGCGAGTAGAAAGTTTGATGCTGCTGGCAAGAGTAGCCACGCAAGTGGCTAACCAATGGCAAACTGCAAATTTGCAAGCACATTTTTCCAGATATGATAGAGCCCACTGGGATGAGATGCAACAATGCATACAACACCTCCCAAAAGGGCATCAAAAGAGAGCACAACACGTTGAAAAAGAGGGACAGGCCATAAGTAACAACCAGTTAAGGTCTGCCCTCGATGCTGCTGATACAGCTGCAAGGAGTGTAAATACTGCCATTACAATAAGAAGGCATGCATGGTTACGCTCATCTGGTTTTAAACCAGAAATTCATCAGGCAGTACTTAACATGCCTTTTGATTTTATTTATTTTAATTTTAATTTTTTATTTTTAAACACTTATTTGGGCCTGATGTAGATACCACCATTGAATAACTAAGAAAAGACTCTGATACTGCCAAAGCAATGGGAGCATTATATCCCACACCATTTAGAGGCTCCTTTGGCAGGCTCCAATTCAGAGAAGGATTTAAGCCACAATCCTCTGAAGCTTCTATCTCCCAGGCAAAGCAGGGGCAACAGCAGCAACAATATCAAAGAGGGGGAGTTTAGAGGGTCCTATGAAGGACAATATTTCAGAAACAGAGGCAAGTTCCAAGCCTCAAAACAAGCCACTACACCATCCAAACAGTGGCTTCTTTCCCACCCCTCCACCACACACATCTCCTGTGGGAGGAAGACTACAGCAATTCCACTCTCATTGGCCAAGTATCACACACCGGCAATTAGGTGTTATCTATTATCTGCAATGGCTATTGCCTAGAATTAATCTCCACCCCTCCAAACAGTCCACCACGTTACCACAAACTGTCCCCAGAACACAACGTTCTGTTGCAACAGGAGGTACAATCCCTACTAATAAAACAAGCAATAGAATTGGTCCCACATTCTCAGCAAGGAACAGGAGTATACTCACTATACTTCCTTATTACCAAAAAAAGATGGTACTCTAAGGCCTATCCTAGACCTCAGGCCTCTCAATCTATACATCCTGTCAGAACATTTTCACATGATAACTCTGCCGGATGTCATTCCACTACTACAGAAACAATATTACATGACTTCTAAGATGCGTATTTCCATATACCTATCCATCCAGCTCACAGAAAATACCTCAGGTTTGTCATAGCTGGAAAACATGACTAGTTCAAAGTTTTGCCGTTCGGCATAACAACAGCTCCAAGAGTGTTAAAAAATGTCTGGCAGTAGTAGCAGCCTACCGAAGAAGACAACACATTCACGTCTTTCCATATCTAGATGATTGGCTAATAAAATAAGCAATTTCACACAATGCCCACAACACACTCAGTATGTAATAGACACCCTGCATACAATAGAGTTCGCTCTAAATTATCAGAAATCACACCTTCAACCAGCACAGGTACAACCTTACCTAGGTGCTATTCTAAATACTCAAAAAGCCCTTGCATATCTAAATACACAAAGGACACAGGCTTTCCAAAATTTAATTCCACATATTCATCCAAATCAACAATACACTGTAAGATTTATCATGAAAATTCTAGGGATGATGGGATCTTGCATAGCCATAGTTCCACATGCAAGACAAAACATGAGGCCTTTACAACAATGTCTCACAACAATGGTCTCAGGCACATGGTCAGCTTCAAGATCTAGTGTTGATGGACCGTCAAACGCAGATTTCAATGGTGGACTCTCAGCAATCTAATGAAGGGGCGGTCATTTCAAGACCCTGTGCCTCAGACCATAAGAACAGACGCATCAATGATAGATTGAGGAGCTCATCTCAACAATCATACCATTGAAGGGGATTGGGATCCCAAACAGAAACAATTTCACATAAACAACCTAGAATTATTGGCTGTGTTCCTTGCCCTGAAATTGTTTCAACCCCTTCTCAAACAGAAGACTGTTCTGATAAAAATAGACAACATGACGACCATGTATTACCTCAAAAAACAGGGCGGGACACATTCATCTCAGCTGTCTCTGCTAGCCCAGAGAATATGGAAATGGGCAACTCACAATGACGTTAATCTATTAGCAGAATATATTCCTGGAATAGACAATCAGTTAGCGGATCTCCTAAGCAGGAATCACCAACAAACTCATGAATGGGAGATTCACTCCCAAGTACTTCAAAAGTACTTCCAAAAGTGGGGAACACCACCACCATACTGCCATACGCTTTTCCCCCTCCCACGCCTTCCCTTTCTGGTCATCAAACTACGTCAGACATCTCTGACCATGATACTCATAGCCCGTGACTCGAAAACACTTCTTCGAAGAAAAACAACTTGTAACACTCAGAGCCCAACACTCGATGGCAGAAGTATATGCACAGCATGTGAATCTGCAGCTACACATGCCATCGAACGTATAACAGATGTACACTGGGTAAGTGACATTTTCCATATATATTTTAGGTACCAGAATCAATACGATCAGGTAAGTACATTTTTCAAGAAAAATACTTTCAGGTTTCGAAATTGTTCAGACGCAGCAATGTTATCGTATGGCAGAAAAACAAGTACTGCATACAGGTATAGTACAGCAACTTACAGGACCAATCTCCTATACTTAGTGTATGGGGCAAGGTCCAAGGCCCCACTAACAGGTCACACCAGGGGGTACTGGGGTGGCCGGGTGCAGTACAGTGTTGGTTGCCCAATGTTAGTCAGTGGGGTTCAGCCCAGTTGAAAAGAGGCTGTATGTTTAGACAGGGAGTCTAATCGAGGAGAATCAACAGGTAAGTTCAAGTCTTGAGTTGCTTTGGGATGTGGGGACACCTTGGGTCCTCTTTTCCAGGGATGACAGGGGTGTCCTGAGAAGTCTGGTTTTCTCCACTGGGAGCAATTGCGGTTAAGTAGGCCTGCGGGCAGAGGCTGCAGGTGTCGTCTGAGTCCACAGTGGGCATGACCAAGGTGGGTTCTGTCTCTGGAGGGCTGGGGGACCAAATTAGTACCGTTGGCCCATTTCAGCTCGTTCGAGGCAGCACAGGTGCAGTGGTGCTTTCCAGTGCCAGGTTTTTGTGGTCCTAAGTCCTCTCAGGTCTCTTGGGGTGCCTGTAAGATGCTTCTCTCGTTTGAGTGAAGCCAGATCTGCATACCAAGGGTAGTTGGCTTCTTTGAAGCCAACCTGCCTTGGAATGCAGGTAATCCTGTTGGGAGCAGGCTTTTGTTCCTGTCCACCTGAGAGCAAAGGTTCATACCCTTGGGGGTCAGAAGCATGTCTGGTGGTGGCAGGCTGGCTAAAACTAGTCAGTTTCCACACTGAAAGTTAAGTTTTCAGTCGGCACCTTTAAGGTGCCCTCTGCGTGCATGTATTAAGAAATCCATCACTGGCATCAGTGAGGGTTTATTAATATGAGATGTTTCATGCCAACTATCTCTATTTTTAGTGAAACCATCATGTAAATGGGGAACACATAATGACCAGTGTCCAGCACGTGTATTTAAAATGGCTTCCCTGTGCACTTACTATGTCAGATAATCAACAAAGACCTAGCAGGGCCACATCTGCTCTTGCAGATATGTCCTCACATGTAATATAATGCACCCTGCCTTAGGGCTGTAAGGTTTGCTGTAGGGGTGACTTAAATATATTGCATGCAGTCTTAAGGGACATGGCACACAGGCTGTGTGTCATTTTGTTTTTTCACTTTTATCTGCATCAAGACATGCAGCCTACAAGGGCAGTCTGCATGTTGTAGGTGAGGGGTACCTGAGGGTGGCACAATACATGGTGCAGCCCTTTGAGACCGTCTTTGGTATCCAGCCCCTAGGTACCAAGTGTACCATTTACTAGGGACTTATAGGGGACCAAAGGTATTGCCATTTGGGGAACATCTGCACATTTTCAGGGAATGAGATGTGGCACTGGGGACCTGGTTAGCAGGAACTCAGTGTACTTTCTGTCAAAATTGCATCGAATATTAGGCAACAAGTGGGGGTGAACATGCCAAAAAGGGGCACTTTCCTACACCAAGTTTTTTAAACATTGTTCTGGGACAATGTTTAGCTCCTGCATTTCCAAAGGTAGCAGCATTTCACAAAAAAGAGGCCTCCTGACCATCATCCTTTATTTTCTTTAGTTAAGTCTTCCTACAGTCTCTGTAATTTTATTTGTTGTAAAAAACATGTCATGCTCTGGCACAGTTTTCCTGACAAGGAGAACAAACATCCTAACTCTGTAGTCATTGAAGTGTGTGTCATGCCTGCAGCAGTGATGAAAATGGCCAGTGCTTTCACCCTGCTAGGCAAAAATAATAGAATCCTATGTTTTGTGAGATCCTCAATGACCATCATTAGTCCAGTGACTATTACTTTGGTATTGTTGTAAGGTGTTTTGTCTCCAGCTCAGTACCTTTAACTGTAACTTAAAAGGAATCCTGAAAATTCCATTTTCACGCAACACACTGTTAGGTTATGAAAAAAACATTCATGTATAGCAGCATCACTAGAGGGTGCCACTATAGTGTTAGAAACATCCATCAGAGCTAAGGGCAGCCATCAACCAACTGTGGCTAGCGTGAACCCAGCCCAGTGGAGAGAAGTATAGAGGAGCTAAAAGTCTTGAGACAAACAGCTGCTGAATATTGTGTGAAATGACTTGTGCTGCTGTAGATAACATCCTTTGCACACTTTTGTTCATGACTGTGCTGACGGTGGGTTTTGATCGCTAGGACTAGTCTTCGGAACTGGGGAAGTTTGAATCTCCTCTGAGACTTCCTCCTCATATGAAACAACAGATAAAACCAGTCCCACCTCATTAGCAGGGGCAGTGCATTTACTACCTGTATTTTTTATTCACTGAGAAAAGAAGAATGTTCCAGCCAATTCTAGACCTTTGATCAGTGAATCACTGCATCATTTTGTAGCCTTTCAAAATGATAACTTTCCAGCATGTCAGTCTGCAGCTCTGCATTGACATAGTGGCGCCTGTTTGCCACATCCCCACCCAACCAGCACACCCTCGAGTAACCCAGGTCTGTGATAGGTGCAATGGATTACTGGATCACCGTATTGCCCCTTGGGGTGACAACAGCCCCACATGTGGCAGTACACCTTTGCCCCTCAGCATTATAGAAGATTTGCAACTTGTGGAGACTGGCTGGTGAGAAGTAGAAAGCAATGCCTCACACTCACCCAACAGTTGGTGTTTCACCTCTACACATTAGGGTTCTTAATCAGTGCCAAAATAGCTTCATCCTTGTCATCAACTCATGCAACCGTACTGAAGATAACAAGAAAATCCTATCTGAGAACAGACAAGTGATAGCATTTCAACAGCTGCTACCACTTTACTGGATGTCATTTTGTGAACATTGAGAATAATTAAACTCTTGGGCATCTTGTATAGCTTTAGTACCAAAAGGGCATCTGCCCTCGTTCAGATGATGGTCACTAGCAATTGCTCAGTATGATAACCTAGTTCACCACTAACAATTATGATAAAACAGCAGTAACTTGCTAATAGTCAAGTCAGTTCTCAACCCACTCACCCAGCTGCCCACCCACACCCCTGTCAAAGCTGCAAGTGGCTATCAAGATATGCATTTCCCCAATATGTTTTGGAGCTTGTCTTTAAAACTGACAATCCATGGCGCTTGGTCTCAGCAGCAAAGTCTGCCCATCAGTGTGCTTTATTGATGAAGTTCCAGTTTGTGCTTGGGGCATTTTACTAGCTGGTTCTGATGGACTTCTAACCGCAAATTCCTCACCTTGGAATATCTCCCAGGAGTCGGACTGGATCCAGAAAATCTTGTGCAGTATTTCTGTGAGCTGATAAGTAGCATCCGTCAGCTCTGTGTTGACGTTGTCATCATCGGAAATTGTCAGATTCTCATATCTGTGCCGCCTTGGCGCTCTGGCATCAGTTCCTTTCTTTCCGCAGCAACAGCGTGGGCCAGGAAAGCCACCTTTGTCACTTTTTAACCACTTTTTTTTTCAACTTCTCTCAACTTTTTTGACCAGTTGCTCCCAGTGTGCTACGGTCTTCTCCCCTACTAAATCTACAGAGTTTAAGCCATACAGCGAAGGTCACAGACAGATGTGTGTGATATCCCCACTTTTTCTGCCTCCAGTGCTTGGGGGCAGGCCAGGACACCAAGGCTTGTGCCCAGTGCAAGACTATGCACTCCCAGGCGATTTACTAGTGAGCAATGAAGCTCATGGCAGAAGGTGGTTCCCTGTCATTCCATTACCCTGGGAGATCTCTGCACTGTTCCAACAGACTATCATCTTGCCGCTGAGACTTCTTCCATTAAGTGGAGTAAGTTCAAGAAGTTAACGGAGCGTTCTTTGCTTTCCTGTCCAAATGCGCTTTGAGGTCTCACTCCTGCACTCCACTTGTAAAGTTAGCATCTGGACCTGCTATGCCCTACCGTGAGTTCCCTGCAGCCAAAGCGGAAGTTGCCCAGTTGAAAGCATTCTACAACGCCATTCAAATCATCTTTGGGCAAGCAACACTCTCTGGTGCGGCTTCGAGTCCCACGGATCCATAAGAT
Organism: Pleurodeles waltl; assembly: GCF_031143425.1. Lineage (NCBI taxonomy): Eukaryota > Metazoa > Chordata > Amphibia > Caudata > Salamandridae > Pleurodeles > Pleurodeles waltl. The sequence goes on along the minus strand of NC_090443.1, from coordinate 294,698,530 downwards.
ACCTCTGCTGTGTTATTGCTGGCAGATTTTTCCCCCAACGCCAGCCAGGCCCTCTGGATCTGTCCCCAGATTAGGTTTGATGCCAACGTAGGTGCCAGAACCCACCCTAGCCCAAGTCTCTCCGGCACCAACCCCAGTGCCACTAGCATCTGTGGATGACTAACCCTTCCTGATCTCAGACTCTGTGTGCGCAGCTCTGATGCTGGAGCTATCCAGACCTTTTCAACCCCTGGACTTGCTGCCTCTGGACAGGCCCTTTCTTCCTGAGCGGGGAGATGAAGATGGGTATGGCCCATTTGAAAATGACCCTGACCACAAAGAAAACTGATACAAGGGTCTAGGTGATGCCAGTGGCATACAAGACTCTGGCATGCTTTCCCCTCTGGGCCTAATTTCAGGAGAGTTGTATCTTTTGTGACAGTTGTGCACAGAGTAGCAGACGTCCTTTACGTATAGCTGCCAGCAGTTGAGGTGAAGGCCACCGTGTTCAGAGGTGTACTTCTCATAAGGGCGATCTCTGGTGAGCTTTTGCTTCCCTTTAAATAGGTCCTCACTGACATTCTGTTATGCACTGTGTTGTTGCCAGTCACCATTGTCCCGCCCCAGGAGACCCAGATTTCCTCTCCCAGCATTCCTCCACTTAGAGCTTGGTGGTATAGGCCTCACCAGCCAAGGTCAACCCAAGCACGTTCCCTTTAACATCACCAGATAGGGAATCTAAGAGGATGGACACTTTTGGAAAGTGAAGTTGATCTTCCGCCATCTTGGCCTTGCGCTTTGTGAACACTGCATGTCTCTAGGGCCAATATTCCCATGGTCTGTGGGACTTTGTTGCTCAGCTGCTTCCCATGCTTCTTGAGGGCCGCAGTATCCTGAACGAAGCCTCGGGACACAGTGAAATTTGCCATTGGATGTGGACTGGACACCACAGACCCAGAGCAGTGCCATGGCCTCTATGGTGGTGGTCTGCCTGGTTGCAATAATGGGGGATGTTCTAGAATCCTCAATTATCATGCCGTTAAATGGTTTCTGCTTGTCTGTCAACAAATCCGACACAGCATTTAAGCCTTTTTGGGAAAACCAAACCACACCAGGTCCCTGGGCGTGTCTCTGGATTCCTGCTAACAGCTGTCCTTTTGCCTCCTCTTCAGCCGTGGTCATGGCACCTATGAGTGTTCTCAATACCAGTCTTACCCCATGAGACCAGCAGGCTGCCCAGCCTTTTTTGGTCGGGCTCAAGGATCCCAGAAAGGAAAATGGTGTTGTACCCAGAGTGTAGTCCAGTCCCATGCCCCTCGGACTCCCACAGTCTACAAGCCACTTTACTGAGCCCTCCACCAAACTCAGTCAAACTGTAGGTGCCAGGATCCAGCACCTCCTGCCACATTGGAGCAACATGTCCACCAGGAAGTGGGTTCTCCAAATTGTGCAGGAGTTATACCCTCTCATTCCTGGACACTCCTCCACCTTTACCACCATCCCCAGAATAGCTGATGGAGCACCCTCTTGACTTGCTCCGTCAGGAAGTGCAAGCTCTATTAGGCCAAAAGAGCCATTGAGAGGGTCCCAGCACCAGCGATTGGGCATGATTGGTATTTTCACTACTTTCTGGTGCCTAGAAACAACACAGGTATCGCCCCATACTAGATCTGCATCCTCAACACTTTCTACAGAGAGAGAAGTTCAAGATGCTCAGCTTGGCTCAGGTTCCGTATGCCCTGAAGACTGGTAGCGTTGGACTTGGAGGATACATATTTCCACCTCCCTGTTTTGCAGGCTCACATGCGTAACGTGGTTCACAGTGGGCCGCAAGCATTTCCAGTTCGTGTCTCTCACCTTCAGCCTTACCAGTGCCCCTGGCTATTAGCGAAAGTGATGGCAAAGGTTGCAGCACATCTTTGTAGGTCAGGCAATCAATCTTTTCTTACCTAGGTGCCTGGCTGCTGAAGGCAGGCTCTCCCTAGGCTGTTGTTACCCACTTCCAGACTACAGTAAACCTTTTGTTCTTGGTGAGGTACATTATCAATATGCCAGAGTCACACTTGACGCCTTCTCACGCCCTAATTTTATTTAGAGGCATTCTCTACGTAGTGCAGTTCTTTGCCAACCCTCCGTAACATATGTGGGCAATGACTTCTATGTGTCAGCCTCCATCCTGGATTTCGATCAGACTGTCTCTGAAGTCTGATGACTTTCTGCATCCTGCTGGTGAAACACACCTGTTGGCACATGCAGACTCTGTAGTGGGATCAGAATTCTTAATGGTCACAGGCAAATCTCTCCGACTTGTCCAAGTTTCAAAGGAGAGTGTGAAAGATCTGCAGTGGTTCCTGAAGAACCTTGACCCCTCACTTCTCTACCCAGAGATGACAGTGGTAATTGATGCATCAATTCTGGTTTGGGGTGGACCCCTGGGAGAGGTAGAGATCAGATCTGGCGGCAGTTGAGATCAATTTCAATCTCTTGGAGCTGAGGGCTATTTTCCTGGTATTGAAAGCCTTCCTCCCATCCATCAGCGGAAGACTGGTTCAGATGTTCACAGACAACACCACTGTCATGTGGTACTACAGCAAACAGGGCAAGGTGGGGTTGTTGGTCCTGTGCCAGGAGACTCAGCATATCTACAATTGGCCGGAGAACCAGTACATCTTCCGGTCGTACAGTAACTGGTGTGCTCTCTGAATGTTAGGGTAGACAAACTCGGTCGCTGATGCATTGTTGATCGTGAGTGGTTACATCCAGAGGTGGCGCAAGGTCTCTTTCAAGAATTGGGAGATTCTTGGCTCGATCTGTTCACCACCGAGAATGTGCAGTGTCAGCACTTTTCACACTGGAGTTTCCTAGGCAGCTCTCACTCGGAGATATGTTCCTCCTTGAGTGGCACTCTAACTCCTGTATGCCTTTACGCTGATACCAGCCCTGCCCCCCAAGTTCTCGAGAGGATCAAGACTGACTGGGCCCAAGTCATCCTAGTGGTTCTGGATCAGGCCTGGAGAGTGTGGTACCCTGAGCTCCTGAGCGTAAGCATCTGTCCCCGATGAGACTTCCCCTTTGGGAGGTTCTCCTGTTGCAGCAACGGGGCAGGGTCCATTTTCCTGAACCTGCACACTCTCTAACTTCCTGTCTGGAGATTGTGCAGAACAGTTGAGAGTTTTAATCTTCCTCTTGAGACTTAAGATGTCACTTTGGAAGCCAGGTGTCCTGCCAATAAGACAGGATATGCTGTAGGAAACTGGGTCTGGTGCTTGATGCAACTTTGACTGAAGTGCACTGGGTTCCTGCTAAGCAGGTCGCCAGTGTTCCTTTCCCAAAACATGACCCATGTTCACTTGATCCCCAAGTGGCCAGGTCCTTTAGCACCTCTGAGTCCCCAGTAAATGGTACCTCTGGTACCTTGGCCCTAGATACTAAAGAGGGTCCCTAAGAGCTGCAGAATAACTTGTGCCACTCTAAGAGACCCAGCACCAAACTCATGCAGACTGCCACTGCAGGCTGCGTGACAGGGTGCTCCAAAATGTGAAAGCACAACATGGCACACACCTGCGTGCCATGTCCACTAACACTGCCTATAATATTTGTGAGTGACCCCTACAGCAGGCCTTACAGCCCTAAGGCAGAGTGCATTATATAACATGTTAGGACATATTTCTGTGAGAAAATATGCCTCTACTATGTCTTTGTCGATTCTTAGACATTGTAAGAGAACAGGGGAGACATTTTAAATACTATGCTGGACACTTTAAGTTACAGTTCCCCAGCTACATGATGGCTTCACTGAAAATAGGTATGTTTGGTATTAAACATCTCGTATTAATACACCCTCACTGATTCCAGTGATGAATTTATTAAAACGTGCACCCAGAGGGCACCTTATAAGTGCCCCCTGAAAAACCTACCAACTGCTGGTAGGGTAACTGGCTAGTTCTAGCCAGCCTTCCACCAACAGACAAAGTGCTGACCCCCAAGGGTTGAGGGCCTTTGCTTTCTGGCAGGGGTTTTAGACACCCCTCCCAACAGGATGACCGGGAAATCTGCATTCCATGGCAGTAAGCTTCAAAGGAGGATACCACCTTTGGTATGCAGATATGGCTGTCTTCAGAGGGAGATGCCCCCCTCCCCACCACCACCCACTCAATAAAGTCCGTTTGTCTCCTGAACAGGTGGGAAAATTAGCTATGCAGGAGGGGTGTTGCATTTGCAGGTTAGAGACACCACTAGGGTGACCAGCTTAAAATGAACACAGCCTTAGGAATTCATCCATCTTGTGTGTGGTGGAATCAGGGATTCTGGGACAGGGTGATGCCCACTCCCCCAAAGGAAGTGGTCTTCTAGGGGGCGTAGTTACCTCAAGGGTAAGGAGCCTATTGACTGCTACCCTTCACTCCCCTTAACGCCCCCTATATTACCAGGACCTCAAATCTTCGCTGGACATAAATGGAGTGGACAAGAAGCCTGCTCGCTTGAGAACTGAGGAGCGCAATGGATTTGGCTTCAACCCTGCCTGTCTTCCTGCTGCACCTGGGCCTGGTAGAGCAACTGACCTGTGCTGCCACTGCAGCATCCAAGAAACCGGGAAAGCTGCCATTGCTTTGCATATCGTCAAGAAGAGCTCCCTTGGAGCAGAGGCGCACCTTCCCTGCATCTGCAGGCTCCCCAAAAAAAACTGTGAGGGTCCAGAACCACCTAAACCAGACGGTCATCACCCCAGCTGCCAGAGCTGAAGCGGGCCAACAGTGTCAGCGTTGGTCCCAGGCCCTCCAGAAATGAAGCCCACCTTGAGTTCACCCACTGTGGACTTTACGATGGCGCCTGTGACTGAGACCCGACAGTACACTGCATCCGGACTGAGGAGAAGAAGACTGGTGTCCCCACGTCCCCCAGGCTCGTGAGACCAGAGCCTACTTGTTGGTATGGCCGGACTGGTCCCCTAGCCTATTTCTGTGGGCTGTGAGCCCCTCCTCCACGACCGCCACCTGTAATGGAAAACCGGACAGTCCAAACCACCTCTGCACCCACCTACCCCAGAGCAAGGGGAACAGGACCACTCGCCCCTTCTTCCCCGATCACTGCAGGAACTGAACCCTCTCAGTGGTTCACCTGGGCTGGATTCTCAGTACACCTCTGCAGCACCTTTGTGACCAGACCAATCCCCACTGACCTACATGGGACACCAAATGCTGAGCTGCACCCACCCTTCCCAGTGCCGCTCAAAGTGGCCTGTACTTACCTTAAGTCTAGATGATTAGTCCTGTAAGTTGCTGTTAAGTACCTGTTTGTTGTGAATGTTTTCTCTCCCATAGAGTACCATTGCAACTACAGAAAAATGCACCGTCTGCTTTGAAAACTATTTAAAAAATCCTATCTTGAAAAATACTCACCTGATTCTGGTGATAATGGTATCAAAATCTATATACAAGTATGTGTTACTTTTATACATTTTTGTCAGCTTTTTTTATGAGTTTGTCTCACTGCCTTTGTGTGTGCCTGACATGCTTAGCACTACCCTCTGTTGTGCCTAACTGCTTGCCCACACTACCACAAAAGAGAGCATTTGCAGTGTCATTTGTGCCTCTGTAATTCCTCTGGGGTTTGCTTGGACACAATGTACCTCTTTTTCGTCCACTATAAAAAGAGCAAGATTTTTACACACTCCTGCTGTTGGGACTTAATTGTCACTTGGTGCACCTCATGACAGGTGGACCCCCTTTCTGCATTTATGTCAGAGGTGTTGCAGTTTGTGTTATCATTAGCCTGGCAAGGCCTTGCCCTGGGCATTGTTAAGGGTTACAGTTTGGCTTTTCTGTGGTTGCCTGATCAACCGTCCTTGTTCAAGTCACCAGTTGTGACTTGTTTTCTCAAAGGTTTGCTGCATTTGTTCCCTCCTACTTCTTGTGTTATGCTCCTACAGGATCTCACTTTAGTCCTGAGAATTTCCCATGTGTTCTCTTTGAGCCCCCTACACAATTGCCCTCTGTGGCTGCTGATCATCAAGACTGTGTCCCTTGTGGCCATTCCATTGGCCAGGAGGGTCAGCAAGCTTCAAGCTGTCAGTTCACCCTCCATACACTAGAGTTCGATGGCATATGTTGCTGCAGATACACATGTGTGGCACAGTCCGCTGCCTGGTGTTGGGCTCTGAGTATTACAAGTTGTTTTTCTTCGAAGAAGTCTTTTTGGTCACGGGACCGAAGGACTCCTCCCTCCTCGGCTCCATTGCGCATGGGCGTCGACTCCATCTTAGATTGTTTTTTTCCGCTGTCGGGTTCGGACGTATTCCTTTTCGCTCCGTGTTTCGGTTCGGAAAGTTAGTCAGAATCTCGGAAGAAAGCGTCGGTATTGTTCCGTTCGGTATCGGGATAGTTAGGTACATCGACACCGATCATCGGAAGACTTTGGGGTAGTTTCGATCCCCCACCGGGGCCTGGTCGGCCCGACCGCGTGCGACATCGAAGCCGATGGAACGGACCCCGTTTCGTTTCTGCCCAAAATGTCACAGTAAGTATCCTTATACAGATCAGCACTTGGTCTGTAACTTGTGCTTGTCCCCCGAGCACAAGGAGGATACCTGTGAAGCCTGTCGAGCCTTCCGGTCCAGAAAAACACTCCGGGACCGAAGAGCCAGGCGTCAACAAATGGCGTCCACGTCGACAAAACAACGTTTCGACGAGGAAGAGGAAACATTCTCGGTTCCGGACTCAGAATCCGGAGACTCCGACGTCGAACAACAGCAACAAACTGTGAGTAAGACGTCGAAAAGTAAATCCATCGACAAACCGAAAGCCCAGGGGACGCCACTGCCAACAGGCCATGGCTCGACCCATAAAACAGGCGACCCGTCGAAGGCGCCGAAAAAGGGCACGCCCATAGCGAAGACACCCGACTCCGGTCGAGGGACCGCCATGGAGCAACCTCGGAGCCGAGAAAGCGGCTCCGAGAGACAAAAACAAGATATCGGCACCGAAAAACATCGGCACCGAGAATCCATGCCGAAAGGAACAAAAATTCTGTCGGTGCCGAAACCGAAAAAAGATTCTCTCTCGGCGCCGAAAAATACCACACCTTCATCCTACTCAGAGGAACAAGGAATAAGTGGCCAAATGCACAGATTTGGACAAGAGCTCCAAAGTGTAGAATCGGACTACACACAAAAGAGACTGTACATCCAGCACGACACAGGGAAGATATCAACCCTTCCCCCAATCATGAGGAAAAGAAGGATCGAACTTCCAAAGGATGACGCACAACCACAAGCCAAAGTGGTTAAAAAAGTCACGCCTCCGCCCTCTCCACCACAGGCATCGCCGGCACAAACACCGCCACAAATGCACTCACCAGCGCAAACTACCATAAGTCATGACGATCAGGATCAAGACGCTTGGGACCTGTATGACACCCCAGTGCCGGACAATGATCCCGAGTCATACCCCACAAAGCCGTCACCGCCAGAGGACAGTACCTCATACTCGCAACTGGTGGCTAGGGCAGCAGAATTCCACAATGTCCAACTGCATTCCGATCCTATAGAGGATGATTTTTTATTTAACACCCTCTCGGCTACACACAGCCAATATCAATGTCTCCCAATGCTACCAGGGATGTTACGGCACGCAAAAAAAATTTTGAAGAGCCCGTAAAATCAAGAGCCATCACCCCAAGGGTGGATAAGAAATACAAACCACCACCCACAGACCCAGTGTTTATTACTTCACAGTTACCACCTGACTCCGTGGTAGTAGGGGCAGCTCGCAAGAGAGCAAATTCACATACATCTGGCGACGCCCCACCTCCGGACAAAGAAAGCCGAAAATTTGATGCGGCAGGGAAAAGAGTAGCATCACAGGCAGCCAACCAGTGGCGCATCGCAAATTCACAAGCGCTGCTGGCCAGATATGACCGAGCACACTGGGACGAGATGCAACTTCTCGTAGACCATCTTCCCCAGGAATACCAAAAAAGGGCGCAGCAAATAGTGGAAGAGGGACAAACGATCTCAAACAATCAAATCCGCTCTTCACTAGACGCAGCCGATACTGCAGCAAGAACAGTCAACACTGCTGTCACCATAAGGAGACACGCTTGGCTACGCACTTCAGGCTTCAAACCTGAAATCCAGCAGGCTGTCCTTAATATGCCCTTCAACGAGAAACAACTTTTTGGCTCTGAAGTGGATACAGCCATTGAAAAACTTAAAAAGGACACAGACACGGCCAAGGCCATGGGCGCACTCTACTCCCCGCAGAGCAGAGGCTCTTTCAGAAAAACTCCATTTAGAGGGGGGTTTCGTGGCCAACCCACAGACACCACCAGCCAACAAACAAGAACCACACCATATCAGGGTTCCTTCCAAAGGGGAGGTTTCAGGGGATATCGGGGGGTCAATTCCCAAGGAGTAGGGGAAGATTCCAGACTCCAAAAACACCTCCACCTAAACAGTGACTTTCAAGTCACGCAACCCCTTCACTCAACACCAGTGGGGGGAAGACTAAGCCAATTCTACCAATCTTGGCAACAGATTACAACAGACAATTGGGTATTAGCAATAATCCAACATGGCTATTGCATAGAATTCCACAACTTCCCACCAAACATCCCCCCCAAAACACGCAAAATGTCACCACAACATTTAGAACTTTTAGGACTAGAAGTTCAAGCACTACTGCAAAAGGATGCAATAGAGTTAGTACCAGTACAACAAAAAAACACAGGAGTTTACTCCCTGTACTTTCTAATTCCAAAAAAAGACAAAACATTAAGACCAATATTAGATCTCAGGACACTAAATACCTACATCATATCGGACCATTTTCACATGGTCACACTACAAGACATCATTCCACTGCTCAAACAGCAAGATTACATGACCACATTAGACCTAAAGGATGCGTACTTTCATATACCAATACACCCTTCTCACAGAAAGTACCTACGGTTCGTATTCAAAGGAATACATTACCAATTCAAGGTGTTGCCATTCGGAATAACAACTGCACCAAGAGTGTTCACAAAATGTCTAGCAGTAGTAGCAGCACACATCAGGAGACAACAGATACATGTGTTCCCTTACCTAGACGATTGGCTAATCAAGACCAACACAGTAAAAAAATGCGCAAACGACACCACATTTGTCATACAAACCCTTCACAAACTGGGGTTTTCCATCAACTATACAAAATCACACCTAGAACCGTGTCAAACACAACAATATCTAGGAGCAACCATCAACACATCAAAAGGAATTGCCACTCCAAGTCCACAAAGAGTGCAGGCATTCCACAAGGTAATAAGTGCTATGTTTCCAAACCAAAAGATACAAGCAAAACATGTGCTAAAACTTCTAGGCATGATGTCATCATGCATAGCCATTGTCCCAAACGCAAGACTACACATGCGACCCTTACAATAGTGTCTAGCATCACAATGGTCACAGGCACAGGGTCAACTTCAAAATCTGGTGTTGGTAGACCGCCAAACATACCTCTCGCTTCTATGGTGGAACAGCAAAAATTTAAACAAAGGGCGGACATTTCAGGACCCAGTGCCTCAATACGTTATAACAACAGATGCTTCCATGACAGGGTGGGGAGCACACCTCAATCACCACAACATTCAAGGACAATGGGATATACACGAAACAAAATTTCATATCAATTACCTAGAACTGTTAGCAGTATTTCTAGCGTTAAAAGCCTTCCAACCCATAATAACACACAAATACATTCTTGTCAAAACGGACAACATGACAACAATGTATTATTTAAACAAACAAGGAGGAACACACTCAACACAATTGTGCCTCCTAACACAAAGAATTTGGCAGTGGGCGATTCACAACAACATTCGCCTAATAGCACAATTTATTCCAGGAATACAAAACCAACTAGCAGACAACCTTTCGCGAGACCACCAACAAGTCCACGAATGGGAAATTCACCCCCAAGTTCTGAACAAGTACTTTCAAATTTGGGGAACACCCCAGATAGATTTGTTCGCAACAAAAGAAAACTCAAAATGCCAAAACTTCGCATCCAGGTACCCACACCGCGAATCACAAGGCAATGCTCTATGGATGAGTTGGTCAGGGATATTTGCGTACGTTTTTCCCCCTCTCCCTCTCCTTCCATATCTAGTAAACAAGTTGAGTCAAAACCAACTCAAACTCATACTGATAGCACCCACATGGGCAAGACAACCTTGGTATACAACTCTACTAGACCTTTCACTAGTACCGCATGTCAAACTACCCAACAGGCCAGATCTGTTAACACAACACAAACAACAGATCAGGCATCCAAACCCAGCATCATTGAATCTGGCAATTTGGCTCCTGAAATCCCAGAATTCGGACACTTAGACCTCACACAAGAATGCATGGAGGTCATAAAACAAGCTAGAAAACCTTCCACTAGACACTGCTATGCATCTAAGTGGAAAAGATTTGTTTACTACTGCCATTCCAATCAAATACAACCATTACATGCCTCTACTAAAGACATAGTAGGATACTTACTACATGTGCAAAAAGCAAATCTCGCTTTTTCATCTATAAAAATACACCTCGCAGCAATATCTGCTTACCTACAAACTACTCATTCATCGTCTCTATTTAGAATACCAGTTATTAAAGCATTCATGGAAGGGCTAAAAAGAATTCTACCACCAAGAACACCACCAGTTCCTTCATGGAATCTTAACATCGTCTTAACAAGACTCATGGGTCCACCTTTCGAACCCATGCATTCCTGTGAAATGCAATATCTAACCTGGAAGGTCGCATTTCTCATTGCAATCACATCCTTCAGAAGAGTAAGTGAAATACAGGCATTTACCATACAAGAACCATTTATTCAAATACACAACAATAAAATAGTTCTAAGAACAAATCCAAAATTTCTGCCAAAAGTAATCTCACCATTCCATTTAAATCAAACAGTAGAATTGCCAGTGTTCTTCCCACAACCAAATTCTGTGGCTGAAAGGGCACTACATACATTAGACATCAAAAGAGCACTAATGTATTACATTGACAGAACAAAGCTAATCAGGAAAACAAAACAACTGTTCATAGCTTTTCAAAAACCACACATAGGAAATCCAATCTCTAAACAAGGCATTGCTAGATGGATAGTCAGATGCATTCAAACATGCTATCTTAAAGCCAAAAGAGAATTGCCTATTACACCAAAGGCACACTCAACCAGAAAGAAAGGTGCTACAATGGCCTTTCTAGGAAACATTCCTATGAGCGAAATATGTAAGGCTGCAACCTGGTCTACGCCTCATACGTTTACTAAACACTACTGTGTAGACGTACTAAATGCACAACAAGCTACAGTGGGCCAAGCTGTACTAAGAACATTATTCCAAACTACTTCAACTCCTACAGGCTAAACCACCGCTTTTAGGGGAGGTAACTGCTTTATAGTCTATGCCACACATGTGTATCTGCAGCAACATATGCCATCGAACTGAAAATGTCACTTACCCAGTGTACATCTGTTCGTGGCATTAGTCGCTGCAGATTCACATGTACCCTCCCACCTCCCCGGGAAGCCTGTAGCCGTTTAGAAGTAGATCATAAATCTTAAACATCTGAACATTTGTAAATAATTATTAGAAACTCTTAACGTACATACATATTCACTCCATTGCATGGGCACTATTTATACCAAACAACTCCATCCTCACCCTCTGCGGGGAAAACAATCTAAGATGGAGTCGACGCCCATGCGCAATGGAGCCGAGGAGGGAGGAGTCCTTCGGTCCCGTGACCAAAAAGACTTCTTCGAAGAAAAACAACTTGTAATACTCCGAGCCCAACACCAGGCAGCGGACTGTGCCACACATGTGAATCTGCAGCGACTAATGCCACGAACAGATGTACACTGGGTAAGTGACATTTTCATTTTTCCCCACCCAAAACTAGTTCTTTGGGCGTGTGCCTCTTTTCTCCCAAAGGTGCTTGCTCCTTTCATATAGGTCAGAACATCACGCTGCCTATGTTTTTCGTCCCACTGCATCCTTCTAAGGAGGAGGAGAGACTTCACTGCTGGAACTAAAGAGAAGACTCTCTCTCTACATTGACTGCACCAAGGAGCATTGGTTGGGCAATCAGCTTTTCATTGGGTTCACTGGAGCGAAAAAGGGCTAGGTGGCGCAGAAACAGATCATCGATCGATGGATTGTGCTCTGTGTGAAGATCTGCTATGGTTTAGGTAAAAAGCAGCCTCCTGAGGTCTTGTGGGCCCATTCTACCAGAGCCAAGGCTTTTAGTATTGCGTTAGTATGCAGGGTACTTGTCCTGTACATCATCCAAGCTGCCACGTGGGTATCACGCCAAGCGTCCACAAAGCACTACTGCTTGGAAAGTCAGGTCCTCCGACTGGCATTTGCCTGTTAATTCTCCAGGACTTCATGACTTAAGCCAGGTCACAGACCCACTTCTAAGAATTTATTGTTCGGGTATGTATTTTAAGGTGAGGAGTCTGCGGTTAGATAGAATCTCTACCAGAAAAGGTGCAACCAAATATTGTTATTCTGACTGATACTTCTAATTGCAATCAGAAGATCTGACTGATAACTTCTAATTGCAATCACAAGAACAAGATTTGGTAGCGCTTTTTCTTGTAGAGATTCTGTCTAACTATAGATTCTTAACCAATCCTCCCCTTCTGCAAACTGGGCTCTTCACTAGATACTGCATACTGGTCAGACAAAAGCTTTTGCGTGGCTCTGTGTTTTTGTTGCAGAAATTGTCATTAAAGAAACTGAAGTCAGTATGCCAAGGTAGCACATAAATGGGTACTGCAGAATCCCTTCCGACGTGGACAACTTGGACATGGAGCCAACCGACGTCACCTGTTGGTGCTCAGAGGTACAACTCGAGAGTTTTGAGATCCGCTCTGACTCCTGTGTAATATTCTAAGGTGAGTAATCCATAGTTAGTCGCTACCAGAACAAGCACTGGCAAAGCCAATAGATTTCATCTATGCAAGATCTATTGGCTTTGTCATTGTTTTTTTTATTTTCCCTTTTGCACAGCAGTGCAGCTGCAGGACGATGAGAAGAAGAAACAACCAGAGTAGTAACAGCAGATGGAGGGAGGGTTGAGGGAGAGGAACTGTATACACATGCACTCTGTAAGAGTGCATGTATTAAAAAAAAAAAAAAAGTACTTGCAGGAGCATGCGGCCAGTGTCCTGCCACTGGCTGCAGACAGGAAGCTGTCCTTGGTGCTGCTCCAGGACTGGGACACACATGAAGTCCCAGAAGGAAGGCGAGGAGGAGGCTCTAAACAGGAAGAACTTGTTCTTTTCAACTTAACTTCCCAGATCTTGAGTAGTTTCCTAACCTTCAAAAAACTGGTCTAACATATCAATTCTAATGGCAGAGCCTTCTACTCTTTAGTTACTTGATAAACATGCCACTCTGGCAGGATTTTCTTATTTCAGAAACCTGTAATTGAGACAGAAGATGAAAGCAGTCTGCCAAGGGGTATTCCAGAATAAAGGGCCTGAGTCACGAAGGGCCAAAAGCATTAAAGCACTTTTAAAGAGAACAGAGAATGGCAGGTGCATAAACAATTTAGGACTCGTACCCTTCCTGATGAAAGTTGGTGGTGCCCTTTCTGGGGGAAACTATAAACCAAACAAATGCTAATCCAGCACTGCAGGACAGAATGTGGCTCTCCCAGGCCTAGAACCGTGAATATTTTATCAGTTGCTCTTGTGCTGTTTTCTGGAGAGCCATGCTGTGCAGGTTAGTCGATTTGTACTGTGGTACTTCCTCTTTCTGGGACAGGGTGAAGCCTACTCCCCAAAGGGAGTGGTCATCTAGGGGGTGTAGAGACCCCAAGAGTAAGAAGCCCATTGGCTCCTGTTCCTCGCCTGTTTCTGCAGACCCCCCTTCACTGCGACCGCTTCCGGTGACGAAGAACTCCCTTGGAGCAGAGGAGCTACTTCCCTGCATCTGCGGGCACCCAAAAAAGAACTGTGAGGTCCCTCTTTATGTTTTTCTTTTTCCTCTCGCACGCAGCCCCAGTCCGCTTTCCCACTCTGGGCACCCGAGCCATAGCAAGTGTGAATAGTTGGGGTGCTCCCAATTTTGCAGCTGTCAACGAGCATCTGTGTTTGAAATAGCAGTCCCTCCATATGAACATTTTACATGCCATCAGACTGGGCCTGCAGACTTTTCGGGCATATCTTAAAGATAAGACCGTTCTAATCATAATCGACAACAGTGTCATTGTATTACATTGCTAGTCAATGAGGTATATTGTGCCAGTCCATATGTTTGAATGCCTTTTCTGTCCAGCTTCCATCTACTATTGGCGTACCGTTTTTCAGCTTGCTAAGGAAGGACTGAAATATTCTTCAGTAAGCATTCAACTGGTGGCAGTTTGGGGTTTAGGATGTTGAGCGATGCTCCTTCCCTCTGCTCAGTGTCATTAAACAGTACATGAGTGGCTTTTCCCAAAGTCTGGAAATCGCTTGCACCAATGGAACTGAACACTGCCTCCCCCATTCTAACGTAGCAGAACTTTGATATCTTTTGGATCTAAGTAAGATATTACCCACTCAGTCTCGGCTTCAGTCATTTTTTGCCACAATAAAACATTGTCTACCGTGGAGTAAAATGACTTGTTCCACCAGGAGCATGTTGGTGACTGCTGCATTCTAGACAAGGGTACTTGTACAGGACAGAAGCTAAGCAGCAGTATGGAGAAGCATCTATATGTTTACCAGGTATTATATTCCTGGATCTTAATGTGGGACCTTAATGGGTTTAACCTTGTTTATTGAAAGGGACCCTGCCTTCCCGTTAAGTTTTCTGTGATACTGCTTACTATTCTGAGTCAAGCATGTGAAACTATGAAAGATCGAGTGCTGGAAAATAAATTATAGTTTCCTGTAATTCCAGTTCTCCTGCTTTGATCATTTTCATAGTTGTGCACGTGACTATCTCACTTTCTAAATCATTCTCGCTACCTCATCTATGAATTCTTTGCAGTTGTGCTATGAAGTCTGAGCTCTGGTGGCCTCTCAGCATATCTGCGTAGTTGGCTGAAGTTTGGGTTGTTTCAAATGAAGTGGATCTGCTATTTAAACACTTGTTGGGACTATGGCCATTTTAAAACTGTTGATTACTTTTTAAAATTTCCAGGAATTTTCAACCTGATTGAAGCATATGAATCTAAAAAAAAACAGCGCTGGAGAACTTGGCTTACAGATTAGTAAATGAGTTTCAATTTGTTGCAGCCATTCAAATTGTAAGAACCCTCTGTGGGGCTTAAATATTGGGTCCATCAAGTAGGCATGCCTCAGATCCAGGCGCACCATTCAGTCTCTCTTCCAGAAAAAATACCTGAGGAGGTCAATACTCTTTATCTGGTGTTACACCAAGCAGGATTTCAAGTCTTGCACATTTATGAGCACCAACGCATTGCCCTTTTTCGCCACAGGCTAAGTGTAGCTTTGGATTCCCTAGGGTGCAGAACTACCCTGCAGTTTGACTCATTTGTCTTCTGACTATACTCCTGTGACAATCAGTATCCACTTTCATTTTGAAAAGCAAATTGTTTTGGATCTTACTATTGTCACAAGAGTGAGGAAATGGGGTCCATTATGTGACGTGGTTGTGCGACATCACCGTGTAATATTTACCTGACCCCTTTAGGACCGGTAGGCTTCGTTTGTTAAACCATCTAGCTCATCTATGGGTAGCTGTGGCTCTGAATAGAAAGGATTACACAAAAGAACAAGAGTAAAGCATTCAAACAGCACCGAAACAATTGATAAAAAAATATGAGACACTCAAGAAATCCAACACCAATTTATAAAAACAGACTGTATTTTTATGTGTTTTTAGACAACACAACGAAAAAGATCTGCCACAGAGTTCTGGAGGAATAGATTTTACAAAGTATAGTAAATATGCACTTTTTACTCAACCGCAAACAAGCGTTGTCCAAATAAACAAATCTGCCATTTAGAATTTTTTGAGCAAAAACGTTTGCAGCTACACTTAGGCCCACGGAGGGGATGAGGAAGATCTTGCCACAGGATCAACATCCCTTGAAGTCCTCAGTCCTGATAGAATTCAAGTTATCACTGGGCTACCAGTTGCCCTTTATCACAGTCACAGACAAATCCTTCCTTGGGTGACTACTCTTCTTATGGCTGAGCAAACTGCACTCCGACAACTCTCCCGGTCAGCTGTGCTCTGTAGGCTACAGAGTAGAGCACATCAAGTACCTTCTCCTTTTTCTAGACACCAGGTGCAGCAGGTGCAGTCCATGTCGGTGAAGAGTCTCACTTTGCCGGTTCCTTGGTTCAGCAGGTTAGTTCTTCTTCGGTCCTTCTTTCAGTCTAGTTGAGATCTTCTGGTGCCAGGGTTGCCCTATTTCTCCATTTTTAGTCACCATCTTCAGATTGTTTATTTTCTATCGTTGGGTCTGGATGCCATCTGAAGGATCTCCTATATGAGGAAAAAGTTTGCCGAAAAAATCACCGAAATCGAATAGCAACACTAACGAAGAGGTACCTGAGGAGAATTTGGGAGAAGCTTATTTCCTCAATAGATTGAGAATGCCTGTTCAGGGGGCTCCCTGGACTGCCTAATGGAGTAGACTCCATCCCAGTTCTGAAAGAATTGCCATACAAGTTCTTGCAGGAGGACAAACACCCGGTCTGCAACATCTGTCTGCCCGTCGAGCATTGCAGCGCATACTGCGACACCTGCTCCTTCATGTTCATATTGAAGAAGCTGAGGGTGAGACAGACAAGCCCATCACAACATGCAGGGGCAACAGACAACTACATTCCTATGAGACAGATCGTTGAAGGCCAGGCAGCCAAAAAAGATAGATATCCAAGGTAAGAGAACCATTGTCCTTGAAGAGAATGCCTGAGGCACAAAACTCTGTCTCAAGGGTGTCGAAGGATTCACCAACCACAAACACACCCCAAGACAAGTAGCCCTTCGGATCCCTCGAAGGGGACACTGCAGGAGGAGAGACTCCCAAAAGATCCAAGTCTTTGAAAGACAGACGTTTAATGAATGTTTGGACGTCAAAATCGGAGGGGTCTAAAGCCGAACATCAAAGCTCGACAACCAAAATGTCTTCAAAAGACTCTTGGATGTGGAAGAGGAAGACATCAAGCTTTGATGCCAAAGAAAAGGGAAGCTGATATCGAGGAGACCTCTTGGTGCAGAGATAGGCACACTTCTACACCAAAAAACTTTGACAAAAATCTATAGGGTTTTCAGTTATCTTCAAAGACTTGGTCTCTGAAGGACCAGAACGAGAAAGAGGTCTAGGAATTCTAACCTCCCTTAAGAGCTGAGCCTCTAGAGGAGGAAGAAGAACTCTTTTGCAAAGATGAACAGATGGCAAGAATCTATCAAGGTTCTGAGGAATCTGAATATACAGTGCCACAGTGGCAAGATCTAGACACACTCTCCTGCAGAAGAAGTGGATACCTTTGCCTCCATAGGTCATTGGCATGTACAACCAGGTCATAAAACAGGCTGCAAACAAGTACAGAGTACACTTAGAGGAAGAAGGACCCCCAGTCTTGTTTCCTGCTGGAGACACTTCTACCGACACAAGCCAGGAATCAATTCCTACCCATGCTCCTTAGACCAGGGAGGAGTATCCTTCAAGGAGCCCACCACTTGTCGAGCTGTGACTCCAAGGCCAGAGAAGAAGTATAAGTATTCTTTGAAAGATCCAGCATCTATATAGGGTACAGTACCTGCTGACTCCATTATAGCGTGAACAGCAAGTAAGCGGGCCAACATGCCATTTACCTCAGGGCTGCCTCAAAAAAGGAGCGCAAAAGGATGGACCTCATGGGGGTAGGAAAGTGCCCCTTTTTACATGTTACTGAGGTTTTTTCGTCGGAAGGTGCACTGGGTTCCTGCTAACCAGGTCCCCAGTTTCAGTGCTCTTTCTCTAAAACAAGGTAAAAGGCCTAATTGTGCACACACTTTAGTACCTCTGAGTCCCTAGTAAATGTTTCTCCTGTTACCTACTACCTGGGTACTAAAGAGGATCCCTAAGGGATGCAGCATGTATTGAGCCACCCTGAGGGAATCCCCCACCCTTTCCCAAAAAAATGCAGAAACGAATGCCATTGCAGATAGTGTCATGGTGCAAACCATGAGTGAAAACAACATGGCGCACTCATGGTGTGTGAGACACCGAATCACTGCATCTAAGTATATGTAAGTCACCCCCTACAGCAGGCCTTAGAGCCCTAAGGCAGGGTACATTATATTTGATGGGGGGGGGCGTGTCTACATGAGCAGATTTGCCCGGTGATGTCTAGTTCGATTACTAGATGTCACAAGTAAACAGGGAAGCCATCCTAAGGTATGTACTGGACACTCGTTACTTAGAGTTACCCAAGTACATAATGACTTCACTGAAACCTATGATGTTTTGCATCAAACACCTATTCTTAATAAATCCATACTGACGCCAGTATTGGATTTATTATGACGTACACCCAGATGGCTCATTAGAAGTGTTCTCTGAAACCTACTAGTCCTTTAGTGTCCTGGCTGACTGGTACCGATCAGCCTGCCTCCACAGACATGTTTCAGACCCCCTGGAGATAAGAGCCCATGCTCTCAGAGGCCAGAAACAATGCTTGATCCAGAGGAAGGTGTTTAACACCTTTTCCCGCAGGATGGCTAGTGAATCTGCATTCTAAGGCCTGGGACTTCAAAGTCCCTGCCGCCTTTAATATGGCCCCTGGCTTTCCCCAGACTGGGGAATTGCCACCCCATGCCCTGAGCCCTGTTTGGCACCAGGGCAGATGGGCAATTAGCATGGCATGTTGCACTACCAGGCTACTCACACACCTAAGTTGGCCAGCTTTGTGTGCTCCAAGAAGAAGCATTCCACCTTCTTTGTTTTGGTGGAATTAGGAATTGTGGGACAGGATTATGCCCACTCCCCCACAGGAAGTGGTCATATAGGGTGTTTAGTCACACCAGGGTAAGTAGTCCATTGGCTACAACCCTACACTCCCCTAAATGCCCCTAAATTGAGTATTTAGGCGGCCCCCTGACATCAGTAGAACAAATTTGACTGACTGAAGAAAGAGGACAACTTTGATGCCAAATCCTGCTTACCTGCTACTGTCTCGACAATCCGACATGGCCTGCATCTGTGCATTCTCCAGAAGCTTTAGAGAGCCTCCAGCTCTCCGCAAAGTTGTCCGTATCTCCATTGAAGTGAAGAAGCCACTTGCCTGCAGGCAACAATTGCAACGTTTGGCTCATCGTTCTGCCGACCACCGGGTCCACCGACGCATCAGCTGCTTGGAAGGTCACCATGCTGTAGGTCAGATCCAGCTCCCCACCAAGTGAGCCATACTGCATTGATTCCCAGGATACTGGACCCCTTGCAGCAACCAAAGCTTGTTTGATTTCCGTCCATACTCCAACGCCGCAAAGACTGACTAGCCGATGAGGGAGGTAAGCATCGCAGAGGCCAGAACCGAGAGTGGCACAAGTGTCTTGTTTTAACCCCTTCTTGCAGGTCCAACCGGTTGCCCTGGGCACCTTTCATTCAAGAACACCCGCTGACCAAAAACCACTGTAGCCAAGCTCCCATGCTTGGGTCCATAACACCCAACGGTGCTCCTCACTTCCATGACCCCCACTGATCAAGCCCCCTTTTGGAGTTCCCAGACTTGTTCCCATGTCACCCTCTGCAGCCTCTTTTGAGGTGGTCTCTTCGTAAACCTTGCAGTGCACTAGGCACCTGACCCATCTAGCTCCTCAGGCACCTGATCGACCAGGGCAGGTAAAACTGAACTGCTGGTGTTTCTTGTGACCTTAGCCCCCGCCAACCCTCACAACGCCACTCCCCCTAGCACCCTACTACCAAAAGGGTACCCCTGAGAACCTTCTGCAAAGACCACTATGGTGTGAATGTAGTTTACCCACTGAAATTCATTACCACTTAAAGAGAGAGGCCGCTTCCAGGTAGGAACAGCCCACCAGAGCTTTTAGAGAGGCAACCTATGGGCCACAACACAACAGAGTTGGCATTACCAACAGCAAGGACGCCAATCCTTTTGAGGAAGAACCCCAGGAAGGGGTCAGCCACACAGAGGAGCCTCAACCCCCACAAATAAATCACCAGTGTGAGACATGAACAAGGATCAAGAACTCTTACACACACCACCAGTTGGAGGCAGAATAAAAAACTTTCTTCAGGACTGGAAGAAGATATGCTGAATATCCATTTGTCTGACGTTAGAGTTTGGATATTTAATAGAATTACAAACAAATCTACCAACAAGGGGGGCAAAAAAGAAGGTCCATGCCAAAGAAAAAATGTCTGGTCTCTTCAAGGAAGTAAAGGAATTGCTGGAGAAAAAAACAAAACCGGGTATAACCATGCCAAGGAGGCATTTCCTTACAACGATGTTAAAATGTCTAGCTCATATTTCAGAAAGCAAGCTAATATATGCATCTTTAAAAGTACATTGTAAGGAAATGCCTCCTTGGCATGGTTACCCCCTGACTTTTTGCCTTTGCTGATGCTAAGTTTTGATTTGAAAGTGTGCTGAGGCCTGCTAACCAGGCCCCAGCACCAGTGTTCTTTCCCTAACCTGTACTTTTGTTTCAACAATTGGCACACCATGGCATCCAGGTAAGTCCCATGTAACTGGTACCAAGGGCCCTGATGCCAGGGAAGGTCTCTAAGGGCTGCAGCATGTCTTATGCCACCGTGGGGATCCCTCACTCAGCACAGACACACTACTTGCCAGCTTGTGTGTGCTAGTGGGGATAAAACAACTAAGTCGACATGGCACTCCCCTCAGGGTGCCTTGCCAACCTCACACTGCCTATGAAGTATAGATAAGTCACCCCTCTAGCAGGCAGGGTGCACTATACCATAGGTGTGGGCATAAGTGCATGAGCACTATGCCCCTACAGTGTCTAAGCCAAACCTTAGACATTGTAAGTGCAGGGTAGCCATAAGAGTATATGGTCTGGGAGTCTGTCATGCACGAACTCAACAGCACCATAATGGCTACACTGAAAACTGTGAAGTTTGGTATCAAACTTCCCAGCACAACAAATGCACACTGATGCCAGTGTACATTTTATTGTAACATACACCCCAGAGGGCACCTTAGAGGTGCCCCCTGAAACCTTAACCGACTATCCGTGTAGGCTGACTAGTTTTAGCAGCCTGCCACACACCAGACATGTTGCTGGCCACATGGGGAAGAGTGCCTTTGTCACTCTGTGGCTAGTAACAAAGCCTGTACTGGGTGGAGATGCTTATCACCTCCCCCTGCAGGGACTGTAACACCTGGCGGTGAGCCTCAAAGGCTCACCCCCTTTGTTACAGCACCCCAGGGCACTCCAGCTAGTGGAGTTGCCCGCCCTCTCCGGCCACGGCCCCACTTTTGGCAGCAAGGCCGGAGGATATAATGAGAAAAACAAGGAGTCGTCACTGGCCAGTCAGGACAGCCCCTAAGGTGTCCTGAGCTGAGGTGACTCTGACTTTTAGAAATCCTCCATCTTGCAGATGGAGGATTCCCCCAATAGGATTATGGATGTGCCCCCCTCCCCTCAGGGAGGAGGCACAAAGAGGGTGTAGCCACCCTCCGGGCTAGTAGCCATTGGCTACTAACCCCCCAGACCTAAACACACCCCTAAATTCAGTATTTATGGGCTCCCCAGAACCTAGGAACTCAGATTCCTGCAACCTAAGAAGAAGAGGACTGCTGAGCTGAAAAACCCTGCAGAGAAGACGGAGACACCAACTGCCGTGGCCCCAGCTCTACCGGCCTGTCTCCCCACTTCTAAAGACACTGCTCCAGCGACGCTTTCCACAGGGACCCGCGACCTCTGAAGCCTCAGAGGACTGCCCTGCATCTAGAAGGACCAAGAACTTCCGAGGACAGCGGCTCTGTTCACCAAAGACTGCAACTTTGCAACAAAGAAGCAACTTTGAAACAACACGCGTTTTCCGGCGGAAGCGTGAGACTTGGCATTCTGCACCCAACGCCCCCGGCTCGACTTGTGGAGAACAATCACTTCAAGGAGGACTCCCCGGCGACTGTGAGACCGTGAGTAGCAAGAATTGACCCCCCTGACCCCCCACAGCGACGCCTGCAGAGGGAATCCCGAGGCTACCCCTGACCGCGACTGCCTGCTTCTAAGACCTGACACCTGGTAAAGGCACTGCATCCGCAGCCCCCAGGACCTGAAGGATCCGACCTCCAGTGCAGGAGCGACCCCCAGGTGGCCCTCTCCCTTGCCCAGGTGGTGGCTACCCCGAGGAGCCCCCACTTGCCTGCCTGCATCGCTGAAGAGACCCCTTGGTCTCCAATTGGTTTCTATTGAAAACCCGACGCTTGTTTGCACACTGCACCCAGCCGCCCCCATGCAGCTGAGGGTGTACTTTCTGTGTGGACTTGTGTCCCCCCCGGTGCCCTACAAAACCCCCCTGGTCTGCCCTCCGAAGACACGGGTACTTACCTGCTGGCAGACTGGAACCGGGGAACCCCCTTCTCCATTGAAGCCTATGCGTTTTGGGCACCACTTTGACCTCTGCACCTGACCGGCCCTGAGCTGCTGGTGTGGTAACTTTGGGGTTGCTCTAAACCCCCAACGGTGGGCTACCTTGGACCCAAACTTGAACCCCGTAGGTGGTTTACTTACCTGCAAAAACTAACAAACTCTTACTTCCCCCAGGAACTGTTGAAAATTGCACTGTCTAGTTTTAAAATAGCTATATGTCATTTATGTGAAAACTGTATATGCTATTTTGCTAATTCAAAGTTCCTAAAGTACCTAACTGAAATACCTTTCACTTGAAGTATTACTTGTAAATCTTGAACCTGTGGTTCTTAAAATAAACTAAGAAAATATATTTTTCTATACAAAAACCTATTGGCCTGGAATTGTCTCTGAGTGTGTGTTCCTCATTTATTGCCTGTGTGTTTACAACAAATGCTTAACACTACTCCTCTGATAAGCCTACTGCTCGGCCACACTACCACAAAATAGAGCATTAGAATTATCTCTTTTTGCCACTATCTTACCTCTAAGGGGAACCCTTGGACTCTGTGCATACTATTCCTTACTTTGAAATAGTGCATACAGAGCCAACTTCCTACATACATTTAGTAGCAGTAGTGGCTTACACAAGAGACCATATTGGAAGAAGATTTTTCACAGCACCAGTGACAGAGGTTCTTGGAGGGAGCCAAAGAATGACCACAATAAGAAATTCTCCTGCACCCACATAGAATCTAAATGTGGTATTCACTCAGTTAATGAAGAACCCTTTGCCAAAGGGTTCATTACTAATGCTCACCTTGGAAACTGCATTCCTGGTGGCTATAACTTCTCTGCGCTGGGTGAGTGAACTGGATTCACAAGCAAACCGCCCACCTCCACCAAAAAAAAATGAAAGGAAGGAACTGCATACTATCTAGGCTATCCCTAGATGCAGCTTTATGCACACTTCCAACATGACGGAACCTCTCTCTTGGCTTCCAGAGCTCCCTAGCTCAACCCAGTTGTGTGGCTACCAAGAAGACTACACACCCTTGAAAAAATGGTTTGGCAACAGGCTTCCCTTCTCTGTCCCTAGTACAAACCTGTCTACCTAGACATTGGAGCAGCCCCTCCCCCGTGTGATACCAGTTTGCCCTTCAAAGTCAGCTTCTCCTTTGAAGCTAGCCTTATGGACCAACATTTGTGTGGCTTCCTGCAGAAGGGGAGTAACACCTCTTTTCAGTGCAGGCTTCTATTTTCTCTTTTCTTGGGAGTTTCTAGCCTGTCTCCCGAGTGGGGCAGAAAGCTGTCTTGGGGACAGGCTCCTTGTGCACAGGATACTAAAGGCAACTCAGTGGCAACTTTGTAAAAGTTGCACGCCACAACCTGTTACATTAATTTAGACTAGAGAATTGTGCCACGTATAACGGAACAAGTTTTTGGATACCTTGGAGTATCAACTCTGGTCGCACTGTTCAGATGTTAGCAAAGCTGAGGGGTCAGAATGTAACCCTATACTCGCCAATGGGGCAACCTAGTTCTTCCTCAGTAAAAAAAACATGTTCTGCCCATGAAATATGCCGCACCCTGCTTTAGTGTTCAGTAGGCCTGCCATAGGGAGACTTAAATATATTGCACGGGGAGGCTTGTCTTTGCTATTGCTTTAAATGGCAAAGTCCAGGCTGGCAGTTCAAAACTGCTCTTCCAGTCTGCAATCACACTGTATCAGTGAATAAGTTTGACCTTTACTCTTTGGCATACTCACCTTGGGTATGTAAGACCCTCCTTGGAAACGACCTAGGTTTCCCCATTCTCTAAGGGTGGGTAAAAACCAGCAAACTGTAGGTGGGACGGTTTTAACACACCTCTGCTTAATCTCATATTCTTCTAGGGTCTTAAGCTGTCAGAGGATCTGGCCACAGGTATCTATCCTGTGGGTCTGCGACAAACACATTGACAGAAGATCATTGTATTAGAGATCTGAGCTTTGTTCAGTACATTGAACATGGTCTCAAAATTTGCTATCCTTCACGAAAAGTCTTACCCAACAGCCAACCCTGTGCCACTGCCTAGCCTACCTATAAGCCACTTCTGCAAATTTCAACTGAATTGTGATCTGCAAGGACCTCTTTCACTCTACCGAAATAGCACAGCTTGCTTTGTCTAATTTTAACATTTTGTGCAGGCCAAGCCCAAAAGGATGTTGATGTCCACCACAATCTTTCCTCCTTTGACGCCTCGGCTCACATTGTTTTTTGTGAGTTACGTGGACCTGTCCCTAGTCTGTCCCCATCTTGGGTCCTTTGCGATGGTAACCTAAGAAGGTCACCATCTTCTGTTCCACCTCAGATGCTAAGGTGACCTTTCTGTCTAAAAAGGACCTGGTGCTCTCAGGCGGTTACAAACTTTTTTCAGCTCCCTCAGTCTAGATGGAACCCTCCCCTAAAGTACTCCATCCCCTGATGTAATGTAGTACAACTCAGTGTCTGAGTCTTTCTTGGTCGTCCTGCAGGTCTGGACCGTCCTGTTCTTTCTCCTCCAATTTGCAGGGTCTGTTGTAGAAGTGATTTTGAGATGCCGATTTCACCACCCACTTCTGTGTCCAGATCATCCATGAAGACCGTTTCACCTTCGTGTTCTACCTCCTCGGTTGCCTAATGTTGGTTGGTTCCTCCCAGAGTCCTGCTAGGAGGGGCACTTGTTCATTATACTTCCCAAATGAACAGCATTGTCTCTACCGCCACCACTTTCATTGCATTTCTGAGCTTTATATTTGTCCCTGGAATCCGGAGCCTTTAATTTTAATGCTCATCCGCTCTCTCCCCAAGAAGTACATGGCCATTGTGTAAAGGTATTTCACAACCTTTTTCCCAGAGGCTATCTCCTAGGCCTCAAACAAGCAGTGCTCGCATCTCTCTAGATCTCACTCTCTGCTAGCAAACACCACTGACAACAAACCACTTACTTATTCTAAGTGTGCGCAGTATGGATAGTGGACTGGACGAAAATGGTATAAATCCTAGCCTAGCTACTTCCTGCGGCCATCCTGTGGGAGCACTGACATTCTCTATAGTAAGTTCCTGGTAGCGCTCCTAAAAGTCTCAGCTGCACCTTCGAGAGGGATTGACAGTGGTCAGCCATGGCACAAACTACTTTTTTTTTGGTAGGCTTATCTTGGGCAGCTTCCTGGATCTTATCTGCATACGCCATCCAGTAATCTATTGGGTGCATAGAGCAGAAAAAACAACTGCTGCTTCAGAGGCGTCACACCACAGCCCTAAAATCTGTCTGCCGTGCAGTCATTCATACTTTGCTGGAAAAAAAATTCAATAAATGCACCAATTTTCAAATTGGCAAGCAATATGAAGGTGTTAAAAGTTCAAAGCCTTGCCTATCACTTGCCACCAACCCTTGTTGTGGCAGTTGAGCAAATATGTATGGTAGTTTTGTGAGTGAGCTGATGTGCCTTCTCCAGTGATTACTTTGGGTGTTTAATCTGAGATGCAGAATTCTGCTTTTGCTTGACTATCCTTAGCTTAACATGTTCACTTCAAATCTAGCATGTCATCAGCCTTTATACTCGTGCTGATGTTCCCATTTCTCTTCACTCTAGTCGTTGTGAAAACATATCTAGAGGAAAAAGTAATTGTATGCCCACTTTAAACTTTTTAGACTTTCTCCCTTTAACGCACCTTTCATTTATGCATGGTGTCTGCTTATGAAAATTGAGTCTGGAAAGCTGCTATTTTACTGATGTGTGTGTTGGTTTAGCTGTGCATGCACTGTGCAGCTTTATTAATTTATGTAAAACCGTTAGCATGGCAGATTAAAAGCTTCTTGACAAAATGTACAAACTTAGTTCATGAGATTTTCACTTTTTATACTGGTAAAGCTTTAAAGCAATACAAAGCGTTTGTGGCCTTTAGATATTGGGTCGGTGAAAAAGTAGACAGTTGCAAAGGATGTATTCCCTTGGAGAAAGGCAGTGTCCTTGGACTCCACCACACCATGTTCATGGCCACGCAGTCTTCTCATTGGATGCATTTGCCTTTTTGAAATGTTTGTATTAGCATTCTGATTTTTATGCACACCTACAAAACAGCACTAATTTGACTACACACCAGAGCTATGCATGATTTGGCCAAGCATTCACACCAAATCTCTTAAATTGGTTACTACCTGTCCATTCCGGCCAACCCCGCATGCGTTTAGAATTTCTTGCTAAGTGCTAGCAAGGTGCATACAGAAGAACCATGTAATGTGAAAGCTCTCCAGAAGATTGCCAGAGTAGTTGTACCTGAAAGTTTTGCTTTTGCTGGAAATAGAATAGGCATACTTGTTTAAAAAAACAAAGTAGCTAGGTTTGAATTATCCAAGTTATGATTGATTGGCTGAACTGGTGTGGTGGAACCCGGAATCGAAAGAGACACCAGGTTTCATTTTTTTTGTTATTTTGCACAGGAAAATATATTATTGAAATATCAGTGTCTCCGGTTGGAAAATATACCCCATAATTTTTACTTGGAGGAGTTTTTAATTGGCGGGGAGTTTCATACATCAGTCTATGAAATTGTCATTCACCTTTTGCTCCCATCCACCAGAGTATACATGATGGGGAGATGAGCTTGTCCACTTTACCTGGTTCCATTTACTTTGCGTGACTGCACAAAGCCACCTGGGGCAATGTACTTGCCGACTTTACATTGCGCCTTTCACTTTGCACATTGTTCGCATCAGCATAAAAATTGTTCCTTTCTCTTCAGTGACAAAGCTTGTTTAAAAGAGGTTTTTTTATTTAAAAATCTCTAAATTGTCACATTAATGGATGCTTATTTAAAATGAACATTTGCTCTGTAGGCATGTGGCAGCCACATTTGTTTTCTATTATCTGTCTTATTGCTGTATATACTTGCAACATATTAAAAAAAAAATCATTTCACAGCTTGCCAAGGCCAGGCCTATTGACTATGCCAGTGCTTGTTTGAAATTTGAAAGGGGGGTCAGAAAATCTCGAGTCCTTGTCTTTTTTTTTTGTTTTTTATTTTCCTCTTTTTTTTTAATGGAGTTTTGCTTGTTTATGTAATGAACCCTTGGTTGTTACTACTATTCTATGTTGCAGTATAACTGAAAAGTTATTTCTACTTGTAGGATTCCAGTCCAAAAAAAGAGCAGAAGACCTCTACACCACTGGTAACTTCCACTCGTGTTACTACCCCAGTCTCCGTTACCCCTATTGGCGCACCCATGAACTCCAACTGCATACCTGCATCAGACACCATCTGCCTTGATGATTCCCTCGATGATGATCTACCCTTCAACCCACCTTCACTGGATTCAGTCACTGATGCTTTGGCTGTGCTCAACAATGACGCAAAGACTGCAGTAGTCAGCACCAGCATAGACACGCCTTCCAGGCCACGTTCTGCTCTTCGGGAAGAGAAGTTGGCCACCATTATGAGTAAGCTGCCCTTGGGAGCGCCGAAAAAAGAGTCTGCCCCAGCACCACTCCCCTCAAGTCTCATTGCTGGGCACAGTGGATCTGTACCAAAGAAGCCCCATGAACTAACAGCTCACACTGCCATTGCCTCTGGTCTGATTGCTGGATCGTCTATTCAAAATCCTAAGGTGGCTCTTGAGCCACTGCCAGCCAAACTTCTTCAGCAGGGAATTCAGCGGTCAATGCAGACTCATGTTACCTCCTCTTCAGCCGCACAAGCCACTTCGTCTTTGCACACTCCAGCCTCTTCCTCTTTCTTGTCTTCTTCGCAGACTCATGTTTCTTCTTCATCATCGCATCCTCAAGGTTCATCCTCCTCCACATCCCAAGTGTCCAAGGTGCATCAACAGACATCTGGACAGCAGACGTATGTGTCCCCTCTGCAGGCCACAGTTAGCAAATCACAAGCCAACCCTGTTGTTCGATTGACAAACAGCCCCCATATCTGCTCTTCTACTCCAGTGACTAAAACACCAGAGAAGCACCACCAAACATCTTTATCCCAGTCTCCAGGACACAGCCCACAGACCTCCCAGCCCCTGGTGTCTCGGACACCAAGTTCTTCTACCTCTACCAACTACTTGTCAAAAACTATGGGTAACCAACCGTCCAGCCTAGGGTTCAAATCTCCTTACACTATGGCTCCATCGTGTAAAACCACAACGTCTCCCAGTTCTTCCACTCCTAGCTTATTGGTCGCCCAGAGCACCTCCCATCCAAAGCAGCAGAGCAGCAATAACCTTAACAGACAATCCCCAACTATAAACATTTCATCATCAAACCATACAGGATTTCAGCCAGCAAAAACTCCTCAGATACCCTCAAAGGTACCTAACCCTACCCATAAGATGGCCAGTCCTGCCCCAAAGATGGCCAGCCCTAACCCAAAGAATTCAGCCCCTTCAAATAAAATGGCAAATTCTTTACCGAAGATGATCAGTCCCACCCCCAAAATTGCTAACCCTTCCCAGAGGATGGCCAGTCCTACCCCCAAGATGACTAGCTCTTCACCAAAGATGAGTAGCCCTTCTCCCAGCATGCAGAATGCAACTTCCAAGATGGGAACCCCTGTCCCCAATCTGCCTAGCCCAGTGCCCAAAATGGCCATCCCTTCCACTAGGCTACCCAGTCCTTCTACAAAACTGCCTAGTCCTGCACCCAAGTTAGTCAACCCTGCTCCCAAGCCTCCAAGCCCTGCACCTAAAGCCCCCAGCCCTGCTCCCAAACTGGCTTGCTCGGCCCCAAAGCCTCCCAGTCCGGCTCCCAAGATGAGCACCCTTCCTTCTGGTGCAACTGTCAGTAGGAGTAACATGAACAGAACAGGTTTGAATGCACCAATTAGGAATAACCTTAGTGCAAGTGGAGCAAGTAGGACTAACCTTCCTCCAGGGACAGGAAATGGAACTCAGGGTGCTACTAAACAGCTTTCTCAGCACAGGCCAACATCTACCGCAGGCTCTCCAGTCACAGCAGCGATTGTGCAGGTAGGTGATTGTGTACTTGTCCGTTTCTTGTACTGAGAAAACCATATTCGTAAATGAAGGAAGTCTTAAGAATAACATGTAATGTTGTTTTTGTGAATTATCTGATAACAATTTGTTGTGAATGAGCATTCCCTTTTTGTGTATAGGTACTGTGATGCTGAGATATGACACTTACACTTCTTGATCTTTGAAAACAAAACACTGACATTGAGAACTTGGAGTAGGATGCTGAAGTTAGGGTCTCCTATTAGTCCATTTCTCTGATGATGCTGACATTGAAGAGTTCTTATGAAAATGCCATGCTTGTCTGGATTTTGATGCAGTGCATTTTTTGAGGTCGAGAGAGATGAATTATACTTTGAAGGTATCAGCTCTTCTTGCATTCTTATCAGTGTGAAAAGATGAGTTGATAGCTGTGAGATTCATTTCGATGGGTGGGAGGGGGTGCGAAAGTAATTTGCAACATAAAAAAGTGGTAGCTTTGATGTTGTCAACAAGGAGCCCTGGTTAAATTGGAGAACTTGATTGGCAAGAGCTCTAATGTTTGTCCATGCAACGTTTGGTGTTAGGGTCTTCAGGAAAAGCTTGTGCATGAATTAAGTCAAGTCCTGTGTTGGTTCTATTACCAGTGATGAGATAGACCTTTCACTTTGTCAGTTTAATTGTATACTCTATTTCCCATGTGCTGAGGAGGAGCTACAGATGTTTCTGGAATCTCAAAGAATTTATTCTGCGATTCACTTAAATGGTAGATGTCCGAGGTATTTTTCAGTCATGGGTTTTAACATTACCAATAAGCATTGACTTTTGCCATCCAAGTGAAGGATGCACATCAGTTTTACACTTTTTATATTAAAAAAAAAAAAAAGATTTTTATAGATGTATCCCTACGTGCAGGCAGCATAACCTGTATTTGTATATGGAAAAGGTACTCAGTGGAACGGAGACCTGTAAGCAGTGACATAATTGGACTCAAATGGAAAATTGCTCAGTAAAGCAGCCGTCCGCTCGAATGCTTCAAAATGCCCAATCATAGTTGTTGAAGATGAGTTTATTTTTCTGCCCCTGTGAACCATGTGTCTAAGTTGTAGGGGCTGTACCCTCTCAAAACCATTGCTGCCATGGAAATGGCAAATCTTCATAGTTATTTTCACTTGATATCTTTGACTGTACTTATCCTTCTGATGGATATGACAGCTTAGCCATATAAATCTCCACTCTCTGCTGACACCAGTTCCTTTTCACTGCACCTTTCAGGCACAGATGGGGAGCCTCCTCCGTTCTACAAACAAAAACAATCCTGTTTGTTTAGTTTCAATCCTTTTGTTAAACAAAAAAAAAAACAATGCAGATTATAACATTGCAAACAAAGCAGCTACCCTAATATGAAATTGTGCTCCAAAGTCACCTGTCACTATAATTATACAGTTTATCTCCATTTTAAAAGCAAATTTCTCTCCAAAGTCCATGTAAGTGTAACCAAAGCGATTGTAATGGGAAGAAAACAAACAATTATGAAAAGGGCCTGCATAAAGTAGAAGAAATGTAAAAATGGGTGGTGTCAAGATTTGAGGAAATGCAGGAAACTGAGGCGAGAGTAGATCGAGTTTTTCACTCATTTTGGAATATCCTCACACTTAATGTCTCTTTGTACTTGCATGCGACAAGTTATTCAAAAGACTCTGGAAGCAGATGCTGATGTTCACTCAATCGCCAGTATTGTCCTGTGCCTCTATTTGACCAAAAGTAATGCTGTCTGGGAATGAATGTGCCGCCACAGTTCTAACAAGATACATGCTTTCCTGTATCCCTACGCACTCAGGGGAGTGGGACGCAGAGGAAATACACAATCACTAATTTCTATAAGTCTTTACGCACTCCTGAAGCTCCTCCGTCCACTTCTCGGTTTCCACATGGTATGGCAGCTACAGGATTTGTTACCCCTTTGCAAATTATCCTGTAAGATGGCTGTGTTCCTCAGAATTGGGTCTCTGAGCTCTGAATTACATTGATTGTGCCCACAGGGTGTTACCAGGAGACCTAGTGTCAAACAATATTTCTTAAACTGTCTGGAATGTTGCATTCATCACTTCAAAGAGGTATTGTGTGGCGTTAGGCACCGTATTTGGGGAGTGGCTGAAAATCCCGGAATCCTGCTGTTTGCTGCGCTGCAGGTATTCTGTAGCATCTGCACCTCTTATCTAGAATCGGCTATGCCCCCATCAATTTATCTCATGTCATTATGCTCTATTTAGCTGTGCATTCAGGTGATCTAATCTTCAATCCCCTGTACCTTGGAGATCTCTCTGGCATGTGTGGTTGCCACGCATTCAAGACTGTTGTTCAAGCGTTAAAGGCATGCTTCAGCTAGTTTTTATTGCCTCTTCAACTTCTCTAGTTTCTGTAAACTCACTGTCAAAATTAAATAGTTTTTCTCTCCAGCTGTCCATTATTTCACCTGTATGCTGCTCCTTCAATATGATAGAGACTTCTAGCTGCAGATTACTTGCCTTAGGATTTCCTGGCATCAGCTTGGAATCCAGTACTTTTGCTGAGCAATACCCCTTACGTGTGCCATCGGGTGTCCTCGTTCGGATCCGCATGGTGTCGTTGGAGCAGTCTGTGACATCACTGCCACCTATAAAGGCACCACCCAGGTGCGCGTACAGAATTTATTTTCCTTCCATGTCAGTTAAAGCGCAGGTCCGGAATTGTGCTACTCTCTTCCTTGACAGGCCTTTTTTCAACCCTTTTGTCGAAGACTTTTTGTTGTCTGTGCAAGGATGACATCTAGAAAGACTGGGTTCAAGCCCTGGGGCGCCTGCTACTGTGCCATGTCAGCGACAGACCCCCACAAGGTATGTCTCTGGTGCTTGTACCAAGACCACGACTCGAAGTTGTGTTCCGACTGCCAGGCCTTGGCTCCGAAAGCTTTGAGGGAGCAGTCCCTGAAGCTCATGGCAGCCCTGCAGTCAACATCGGGCGGGACTCCTCAGCGGTCTCGGTCCCGGTCGAGGAGGAGGTTGCAGGACTGCCCAAGGAGCCCCAAGTCCTCTTTGTCCCACTCGAGGTCCTCCAGGCATTCGGGGAAGAGGCACAAGAAGAAGACCAAGTGGGCGTCGCCTCACCTTTCAACTGATGAGGCGAGTCAGGAATGTTGATGTTCCAGGCACTGTTCTGCAGAATCGTTGCAGGGCTGACTCTGAGCCTTCCCCCACCCCCTTTCCAGGAGCTGGAGCGACCCCCGCTCAACTCAAGAGTTTTTTTGAGGCTATGCGTCTTGTATTTGAGTGGACTGGCCCTGTCTGAGCGCCTTTGGGCCCTGCTGGGTCGGCAAAGGCCCCATCAGGTTCCACGCAGGTGGCTTTGGACCAGTGGGGTCTCTTGGATCTGATGTCGGATCCAGATAAATGCAGAGTCCACACAGTCTGCCTCCTCCAGCGTTGTTCCTGACGTCAACGATCCCGGCGCCACCCGCGCCCACCGTTGATGCAAGCCCCATTCTAATAACGATGATCCGGAGCCAGAACAGCATCACACAACACCAATTCCGGCGTCAACAGGTGCCAGATCATTGCCTGAGCCTTTCTATGATCAGCCAGGCACTGGTGAGGAATTGGGGGGGGGTCTCAGGACCCTCTGGAGTCCCAATTGAGCAAATGGACTGGTATAAGGAGTTAGGGGAGGCCAGTTGTCTTGATACCTCTCCAGATACTGGCATGCTCTCACCTTCTTTGGTGGCTATGGAGGAGGGAGCATCATATACCATGGTGGTGCATAGCGCAGATGAGGTCTTGGATCAAGCTCTGCCTACGAAGCCATCAGAACTAACCTCCTGATGGCGGTGCTTCAGCTGGAGGTTTTCACATCGGAACTGATGTTACCCTTTAATGAAGCCCTCACGGATGTCCTGCTGGGGACGTGGTCTAAACCCAGCACAGGGACTCCTGTAAATAGGACAGTTGGCCGGCGACAACGCCCAGCTCTGGGTGATCCTAGCTTCCTCACACAACACCCCGGAGAGCTTGGTGGTCCAAGCCTCTACTTCCCATGGTGCATTCTCTTCCCCTCCCCTGGATTGGGAATTCAAGAGGCTGGACCAGCTTAGAAGATGTTTACTTCCTCCAGCCTGGCATTGAGGTCGGTAAACACCTTATGCCTATTGGGATGTTTTTATGGGATATGGTGGTGCAGATGCTGCCTCAGGTCCCGGAGGACGTGCAGGCTACTCTCTCACAAGCAGTCAAAGATGGGAGAGATGCAGCCAGTTTACTAGCAGGTGTGGATTGGACATGACTGAGTTGCTAGATAGAGTAATTTTGTCGATGGTGGCCCTTCAACGCCACGCTTGGCTTCGTACATCTGGCTTTTTTGGGGGATGTACAGGCAACCTTCAATAACATGTCCTTCGATGGGTCCCGCCTGTTTGAAAAGGCAGGCTGGGCTCTGGAGCGCTTTAAGGACTTCCAGGCTACTGCCAAGTCAATGGGCTGCTCAGTGATCCCTCGCCAACAGTCTGTCTATCACCCCTTTCGAGGCTTCGGAAGGAGAGGGCTACCACAACACTCACAGACCAGCCACCGTCTTCCGCCAGGCCATCATCTTGCTCAGGGGTGCGATCATGGTGCCCTCAGACCCAGAGGGTCTGGCCAGAAGTCATCCACCACACAGACCCCCACCTCCACAACATCCAAGCTTTCTAGTGTGATTCTGCAAGACCATACGCGTCCAGTTGGAGGGAGGATTCGATTCCTCCTCTACCCCCTCCTTCCAGTCTTTCCCTTCTCTACTTCTGTCAGAAGAACAGTTGATGGAGGATCACCTATGTTTGCTCCACAAGAAAGTTACAACGCTCTTGGCTAAGGGAGCCATAGAAAGGCTCCTGATATCAGAAGTAGGCAGTGGTTGTTATTCCTGCTTCTTTCTGATACCCAAAAAGAACAGGGGTCTTCGCCCTATTCTGGATTTGCGGGACGTCAATCTCTTCCTCAAAAAGGAAAAATTCAGAATGCTCACTCTGGCTCAGGTCTTGTCTGCCCTAGATCAAGGAGACTGGATGGTAGTGTTTGAACTGCAGGATGCATATTTCCATATTCCCAGTCTGCCTGCACATAGGCATTACCTGCAATTCAAGATGGCCACAAGCACTTTCAGTTTACCTTGCTCCCCTTTGGTCTCACCAGTGCCCCTCATGTGTTCACCAAAGTGATGACGGTGGTAGCAGCTCATCTGCGCAGTTTAGGGATTTCAGTCTTCCTCCTACCTAGACACTTGGCTGTTGAAGGCTCCTTCGCCCCAGGGTGTCACCCACCTTCACACTACGGCAAACCTCCTGCATTTGCTGGGGTTCACTATACATGTGCCAAAGTCACACATGACTCCCTCTCCGACTCTCTCTTTTATTGGAGCTGTTCTGGACACAGTTCAGTTTCGGGCCTATACTCCCGAGCAGTGAGTTCAGGATATTCAACTTCTGATTCCAATGTTTCAGCCTTTATCCTAGATTTCAGTGAGACAGACTCAGAAGTCTGTTGGGCCTCATAGCCTCCTTCATCATGTTAGTCAATGATGCTAGATGGCATATAAGAGCTTTGCAGTAGGACCTCACGTTCCAATGGGCACAGCATCAGGGAAATCTCACAGATGAAAAGTTCAGACCTCAGAAGGAACTGCGAAAGATCTGCAGTGGTGGTTAATGAACTACGATTGGGTAAGGGGCAGACTCATCTCCCTTCCCCAACCAGAGTTTACAGTAGTGACAGATGTCACTTCTGTGATGGGGAGGCCATCTGGGAGAGGCGGAGATCAGAGGCATACGGTCTTTAATGGAATCCGGACACTGTATCAACTTCCTGGAGCTCCTGGCGATCCGACTAGCATTGAAAACACTTCCTGTTGTAAAAGGGGGGATGGTGCAGGAAAACACCAACCGGACAATGTGGTAATGCAACAAGCAGGGTGGTGTGGGATCGTGAACCCTTTGTCAAGAGGTCCTACGTCTCTGGACATGGCAGGAACAGCAGGGCATAGCCCTGGTGGTTCAATACCTGGTAGGGTCTCTGAACGCCAGGGCAGACGAACTGAGCTGTCGATGCCTAGCGGATCACAAGTGATATTTCCACCTGGAGGTGGCACAAGGACTCTTTCAGCTTTGGGAAGAGCCTTGGTTAGATCTGTTCACCTCTGCAGAGAACTTGCAGTGTTGAAGTTTCCAAGATGCACTCGCTGGGCAACAGTTTTCATTGCGAGTGGAGCTCAGGCCTCATCTATGCCTTTCCGCTCATACCACTTCTGCCCAGAGTTCTCAAGAAGATCAAGAACAACTGGGCCCAAGTAATCCTGGTGGCTCCGGACTGGGCTGGCCGTTAGGGAAGATCTTCTGTCACAGCAGCAGGGAAAGGTTCTCCACCAGAACTTGTCAACTCTTCACCTTCATGCGTGGATATTGAGCTGCGAAAGTTGACAGCCTTTAACCTTCCTTCCGAAGTCTGTAAAGTTATTCTAGCAGCCAGGCTTCGACCCTCAGATTTATAAGTCAGTTCAGGTCTGCAAGAAGTCAGCTCTGTTCTGCAAGGCTGTTAAAATCCTTCGGCTCCAAAAAGACCAGTGTCCATGCCTGCCTTGTCTGCCACTTCTAAGGACATAAACCAGCTGATCCTCCCAACACCTTCACGAGGAGCTTTTCACTAGGCAGCGTCATATCCACATCCAACCTGCACCGGTAGTATCCTTGCAAATCCTCCAGAAAAACATAAGAACAGAGGAATAGGATCCTCCCAAGAGGAAATAGACTTTCGAAGAGGCTTTTAAACGTGCCTTTAGAATCAACACCTAAGTTACATTGGCACCATAATAAGGACCCTTCTTCATCTTCTCCATTGCCTCCATCTCCTGTACCACTTCCCACTAGGCCCACCTCTCCACTATTTCTTGTTGACCCTGTGCCATGCTCAAGTCAGGGTGTCTATTCCTTTTAAAGGGGGAGGATTGTCCAAGGTCTCGACCAACCATATAACACTCAGTCACATGGGACCCCTTGGATGACTGACGTGGAGTTCCCAGCTGACAGAGATCCATACCTCTCTCAGTCCATGCTTTCATTCCCAAATATCACTACATCATACCATGAGGTTCTTCACCATGCAGTCACCTTCCACAAGGTGGCGATGCACAAGAAGCCTGCAGATGAGGATTTCCTTAGGGAAACCCTCTCCTTCACACATAGGTCAATGCAATATCTGCCTAAGCTGAAGAGCATGCTTAGGTCCGCCAGTTATACTTTCAAGGAGCCTGTGAAGTCACACAGCACTTAAACACATGAAAGAAACAGTGTTACAAACATAAAGATACTTTTATTTAGTGACACAAATACTAAAAAACTATGCAGGCAATACTCTTACTAGCAGGTGAGTAAACCTACTATTATATACACCTTAGTAATCATGAATGGGCATGGAAAACAGTGAAATAACAGTAAACAATGGAGACCCACAAGTCACATACTAAAAAATTGTAATAGGAAAGTCAGACCCTCCCCCCCACCACCCAGATAAGTGGAATATGTAGAGGGGAACTGGATGAACTAGGAACCCCAAAAGATAAATACCAAAGTGCCCCCACAGCGACCAGGAGAGAAGAGGTAAGTACCTGTTTTTTCCCAGACCCTCAGAGAAACTTTGTAAAAGGACTATGCAAGACCCAAGCAAGACTGAAAGACACAGAAGATGGATCCAGTCAGAAGAGAACCTGCAAATGAAGGGTACCCAGTCCAGTTGAAGTGTCCGGTTGGGGCAGGAGCCACTTCCCACCCTTCTGGCGATGGAGGACGAGGTCGACGTTGAAGACCAGATGTCTGATGTGCAGCACAGGTGCAGAGGAAGAGTTCCAGAAGTGATGCAGTCGAAGTCATACATCGGAGGAAGAGTTGCAGTCTGTCAGTGGTGTGTAAAAACCACTAACAAGCCTTGGCAAAGGCAAGAGTTGCAGAAGAGAAGTTGCAGAGCTGCTGGGGACCCTGAAGGTCTGAGGGGACGCAACCCACGGAGGAGAGTCCCAGGCGACCCTCTGCAGTAAGGAGAGCCAGAAGTCGAGGATGCGTCCCCCACAGGCAACTCACATGCAGCAGGCACAGGAGTCGCAGTGAGGCACACCTGGAAAGGAGTCCAACGCCGCTGGAGCACCAGGCAGGAGACTATGCATTGCAGAGAAGAGTGCTGGAGGCCAGGGCTACACTGTGCCTAAAAATCCCTGGAAGAAGAGCCATCAAGCCTTGGTAGCTACAAGAGTCGCTGTGCACAGGGGTACTGTCCTGCAAGGAGAGGCAAAGACTCACCACCTCTAAATTTGGACAGCTTATATAGGGGACCAAGGAGACCACTCAAGACCACCACCTTTGTTGCAGGATCCATGCAGAGTTGCAGGAGAGAGGATGCACGCAGCCAGTCATTGCAGTTGGTGCATGCGGATGCAGGGGAGTGATTCCTTCACTCCAGGGGAGATTCCTGATTACTTCCTGATTCAAACTGAAGACTTGTCGCCCTCAAAGGATCCACAACTGGGGAAATGTTGCAGTTGCTGGAAGGAGCCAGAGAAACAATGTTGCAGATCGAAGTCGTTGCTGGAGTTACGTATTGTAGGTTCCTGTGAAGTCCAGTTGCGGTTCCAGTAGCCAGAAGTCTAAGTAAGCATTGCAGAGGAATCCTGCTGGAATCTTGCATGTTGAATATGAGGACCCACCCAAGAGGGAGACCCTAAATGGGGGATTGGTCACCTATCAGAGTGACCACATGTCAGGAGGGGGCTGTGGCGTCACCTGCCTGACCTGGCCACTCAGATACTCCCAGAGGCCTCTGCCCATCTTGGATTCAAGATGGCAGAATCAAGTGGCCACCTGGAGGAGCTCTATGCACTACCCCTTGGGTGGTGATGGACAGGGGAGTGTTAACTCCCCTTTTCATTGTCCAGTTTTGTGCTAGAGCAGGGACCAGCGGTCCCTGCACTGGTGCAACCCTGTTTAAGCAAGGAGGGCACCAAATGTGCCCTTTAAAGCATACTAGTGACTTGGGGAGGCTACACCTCCCAAGCCATGTAACAGCTATTTCCAAAGGGCAACGGTGTTGCCTCCCTCTCCCAAAGGAAATCCTTTGTTCTGCCTTACTGGGCTTGAGCTGCTCAAGCAGCAGGAGGGCAGAAACCTGTCTGTAGGATAGCAGCAGAGTGGGCTGCTGGGAAAACCCTGAAACTTTCAGGAGCAAAGCTGGGGGTCCTCTAAGGAGCTCCCAGAGTGCATGGAACCATGCAACCAATACTAGCAACAGTGTTGGGGTATGATTCAGACATGTTTGATACCAAACATGCCCAGGTTTGGAGTTACCATTATGTAGCTGGACATAGGTAGTGACCTATGTCCAGTACACAAGTAAAATGCTTTCCCAGCATTCAGGAAGTCCAGGAAAATGGAGCTGGAGTTCGTGGGAGCACCTGTGCTCCTGCAGGGTACCCTCACACACAGGTACTTGCACGCTTCCCTCTGAGCTAGTAGGGCCCTGTCATAGGGGTGACTTACAGTGATCTGTAGGGAAAGGGTGCATGCACCTTTTCAGGCAGGCTGCAATGGCAGGCCTGCAGACACATTTTGTATGGGCTCCCATGGGTGGTATAATACATGCTGCATCCCCTGGGGAACCCCTGGTGCCCCAATGCCCTAGGTAACATGAGGGCACCAGTATGCCATTTGTGGGGTGTACAAAGACGGGTACCACCACATTTAGAGAGAGCACAGTCACTGGGGTCCTGGTTAGCGGGATCCTAGCGACCACAGTTAAAACACGCTGACAGCAGGCAAAACAGTATGGGTAACCATGCCAAAAAGAGGGTACTTTACTGCACTGTTCCCCCTCCATCCCAGCCGTAGCTTCAGCAAACCCATTCCAAAGGGTCGACCATCCACTTCTGATTGACCAAAGTCTGTGCATGGTTCTCCACTGCTCTGGGGCCATGGTCCACACCGAACAACCTTATCGGACATGCCCAACCCTGGATCGGCACTGAAAGAGCAGTGCAAAATTCATGGCCTACAGTTGTCTTCCTTGAGCCGAGTCTTTGATTTGAAAACATTGTCACCGAAACCAGGTAGTTTGGATCCAAGACCCTCTGCATCGAAACCCTTGATGTCAAAAGCTGCTTCAGAACTGAAATCTCACACCATCCCCAAACAAAGGGCCAGCTCTGCATCTGTGGAACCTGTGCTTCAACATTTACATAACCAGACAATGATCACATCCTGGCTAAACCTCTTCAATCAAAGGGAAAGCCAGCTAAGAGACCACTAAGTTTTCAGGAAGCTTTGGAGATCCCCTGGCCACAAATGCACAGAAAGAGTGGATAAAGGCACCAGCCCCCCTACCCACATCACCTGTGGCATCACAAGCACACTTAGGGATGACGGGGACCAACAGGATATTAGGGACCAGTACTCTGTTCTACTCCAGGATGATCTGTGGGACGCATAGGATACAGACCCACAAACAGACATGGCTTCAGATCTGTATCCAGGAAAACCTTCCCCACCAGACGATACCACTACATAGCACAAGGTGGCTGTGACATATGTTGGATATTTTTAAGGAACTGGTCAAAGCCTGAGTTATAACACCAGGGCTTGACAAAGTATAAGCTATCCCATACTGGCCCAATATACATAAAGGGCTAGTTACTACCTGGCTCTTTAGTAGCGGTAACAATGAGGAAATGGGCAAATTCCCAAACATCTGGTAAGGCACCCCGCCAGATAAAGAATGCAGGGGAAAAGGTGCTGCAGGGAAGAGAGTGGCTGCCCAATCCGCCAACCAATGGAGAATTGCCAACGCATTTGGTCTCCTCTCCTGTTGTTAGGGCACACTGGAATGAAATGGAGGGGCTCCTCCAAAACTTCCTGAAAAAATATAAAAAGATAGCATATAAGATTGCTTTAGAGGGCAAGCTAATACTTGAGTTTGCTGCGCTGTTGATGCTGCCGATATATCTGCAAGAGGCATCAACACTACTGCGCTTATGAGAAGACATGAGAAGATATGCTTGGCTCAAGGTTTCAGGGTTTAAGCCGGAAGTGCCACAAAACATCATGACGCTTCCTTTTAATGGCAAGCACTTATTTGGACCTCAAGTGGATACGCTACTTTAGAAAATTAATAAAGAAACTAGACGGCCAAAGCTATGGAGGGATTTGAAATACCTTTGCAACAAGGTGCTTTTCATTGCCCACCATATTTGAAGCAGCAAAAACCACATACACAGACACCACCACTACATATCAGCATCCCCAGTCTCAGATCACATTGCCTAGGGGACACTGTAAAGGCTCCTGCAGAGGCAATAATTATAGAGGAAAAAGTAGAGGCAGATTTTCCAAACCATCCACTGCCGCCACAAAATCTTGACTTGCCCACCATTCCCCCCCAGTCAGCCTACATCAGGGGAAGCCATCAGAAGTTCTTTTCCACATGGCGGAATATCACCACTGGTCAGTGGGCGTTGGATATTATCTGACATGGTTATTGCCTAGAGCTCACGTCCAGACATCCAGCCGTGGGGCACCACATCCCCAAGGGTGTTTCTCAAATGCCTAGCAGTAGTGGCCGCCCACTTTCAAAGTGAAAACATACCCATTTGCCCTTGTCTGGACGACTGTCTTATCAAGAGTACATCCCATCAGAATTGTTTAAAACACACTCAAGCTGCCATATACCTACTTCACCTACTGGGTTTCACAATCAGTGCAGTCGAATCTCACCTGAAACCACTCCAGATACAACCCTACCTGGGAACCAGCCTCTTTTCAGACGGAGGGGATAGCTTTCCCAAATGCAGCAAGGATTCAATCCTTCCAAACACTTATTCCACAGTTTAAACCTCACCAGCCTTTAATAGTACTATGGATGAGTTGGTCAGGGTAATTTGCCTGCACTTTTCTACCTCTCTTACTGCTTCCCTTTGTGATTCACAAACTGCAGCAGGCATCTCTAACCCTCATCTTTGTGGCTCCCACATGGGCTAGGAAACCATGGTTCACCACACTGCTGGAACTTTCAGTGGTCCCACACAGGTACTTCCCAAACAGCAGGACCTTCTCATCCAAAACCAGGGAGCAGTAGGGCATCCAAACCCCAGATCTCTTAATCTTGCGATCTAGCTCCTGAGGTCTTTAAAATATCCAAACTCTACCTCAGCAGTATATGGATATTCATAAGGAAGCAAGAAGACCCGCTAGTTGAGCTCGTTACACTGCAAAGTGGAAAGGTTTAGTTCACTATTGCCATTAAAAACATATTGATCCTTTAACAGCTAGTGGTCAAACGATTGTCTGCTTCCTACTACATTTACATACCTCTGGGTTAGCTTTTACTTTGATAAGGCTATGCCTGGCAGCTGTCACTGCTCATTTACAAAATAAAGAACACTCCTCCATATTTAAAATTTCTGTGAGCTAAGCTTTTCTAGAGGGCCTCAAGAGAGTTATCCTGCCTAGTGTCCCTCTGACCGCTGCTTTGAATCTCAACATTGTGCAGACAGGGTTAGTGGGTCCCTCATTTGAACCTCTCTGCACATGTCCCCTTCAGTTCTTATCCTGGAAAGTCACGTTTCCTATTGCTGTAACTTCACTCAGATGTTTCAGTGAGCTCAAGCATTAACTTTAGAAGAACCATTCTTCTGAAAATGCAAGGACGAGGTGGTAATATGTACCAAACCTAAATTCCTACCAAAAGTGGTCTCAGTTTCACTAAAATCAGTCTATTGAGTTACCAGTATTCTTTCCCCCACCTGACTCAGTTGTGGAAAGAGCTTTACACACACTGGACGTAAAAAGAGCTCTTATGTATTATATTGACAGAACTCAGTCGTTTAGGAAAACACAGCAACTTTTTGTTGAATTCTCTGACCCACATAAAGGAAGAGCCATTTCTAAGTCAGCTATTTCACACTGAATGGTAATATGCATCCAAACCCGTTGAATTAAACCCACACAAACTCAACCTATTCCCCCAAAAGCTTTCTCCCCTCAAGCAGGGAGCTTTCATGGCCTTTTTAGGGAATAAACCCACAGCTGACTTATGTAAAGCATCTACATGGACCACACCGCACACATATACAAAACATTACCATTTAGATGTTATGGCCCGTCAGCAAACTAATGTGGGTCAAGCAGTTCTCTGAACTTTATTTAAAATGAATCCAACCCACATAGGTTAGGCACTGCTTTAGGAGGAAAACTACTTTACAGTCTCTGTTAAGCATGTGTATCTACAGTCACACATGCCATCAAATGGAAAATGTTACTTAGCCAGTAAGGATCGGTTTGTGGCATGTAGTGCTGTACAGTCACATGTGCGCCCACCTTCCTTCCCGAAAACCTGTCTTGCTTGCAATTATCAACATTAAACATGACATAATTTTCACATAGTCACCTCATTAGGATACATCATTCTTTACACTCCAACCGCACCCACCAAGTGGAAGAGCATCTAACAATGAAGTCTAGGACCATGTGCATTGCAAGCAAGAGGAGGAGTCACTATGCCTTGTGACACAAGACTTCTTTACAGAAGAACAACTTGCACACTTCTTAGCCCAACACTAGATGGCGGACTTATGCTAAGCATGTGAATCTGCAGAACTACATGCCACAAACAGATACTTACTGGGTAAATAATATGTTCGATGGCATGTGTGGCTGTAGATACACATGCTCTGCATACTCCCGCCTTCTAGTGGTGGTTCTGGAATGGTGCATGTTGTTTTTCTTCGAAGAAATGTTCCAAGTCACAAGATTGACTCCTCCTCTCGGTCATACTGCGTTTGGGCATCGATTACTGGTTCAGGTTCGGATGTGTGCCTCCACTCCATCTATCCACTCTTTGGTTCTTCCAATCTCTTTTGTCTTTTTTTCAACAGTTTTGTTATTGTTCGTGCTTCTCCCATCTGAGCAATCTTGTCGGTTCGAGCACTGTCAGACTGTCCTTGGGGCGCCAGCTCCCCCTTCGGACCAACCTTCACATGGCTATGGCCCTGAAGAGAATGGTTCCCTGATGGAACAGACTCTATTCCAATTCTGACTTCGATGTCACACTAAGAGCCTGCACACTGACCAACATGGAACATCGCAAAGCCGACTGCGTTGCCTGAAAGTCACTCCATTCCAAAAAGATCCTTAGGATCGATGCGCTCCTCAGTTGGAGATGGCCCAGAAGACGCTGGACGACACACTGGACATCTTCTGAGAAGAACTTGCTCAGGACGAACCTGAGTGGGAGGAGGAAGCCCTTTCCATACAGGACAGCTCCAAGTCCGATATCAAATTTGACATCGAAAGCCACGAGGTGACCTCTGCACAGCATGTGAGTACAGAAGTCCTCCAAAAAGGCTTTCCAACCAGTTCTTGAGGTCACCAGTCCACCACTGCCATCTGGCCATGGTCGGCACTGTAAACCTCCTTCAGCCGTCCTGCTGTCTGGCTCGGCGCCGAAGATGGCCACCAAGTCAAAAGCTGCGTCATCAGCTTCGAACTCCACAGCTTCAGACCGAGAGATCGTTTTCAGTATCGATCCGAACCTCTGGACTGAACCGGCAAAGCCAACCAAGCTCTTGAAACTGACGCCCTCAGCGCAGAAAACGTTAGAGCCAAAACGGAAGCTAAAGACTCGGGCCAGTCTTCCACCAGGTCATCTCTGATTGAACCTATTCTGGAGAAAATGGACACTAGTCAGCGCAAGCTCCAAATACAGGAGGGCACAGGTTAGATTATCACCTATGCCCTTGATCCCATTCCTTCTAATGACCCTGACCTACACCAGCACAACCCTCACCACCTGAGGACACTACTTCATACCAACAGGTAGTTGTCAGAGCATCCACGTTTCACAGAAAGCAGAAAGCAGCAACATCACTCTCTTACGCTTACTACAGGGGAGGGTAGAAGTGCAACAACAGCTGAGGTAGGGAAAAGGGGTAGCCCCAAAAGGGCTGCACCTGCCAAGGTTCACTCAAGACCATCTAACGCGTGTTGTGGGAAGATTTCAGGGGTTTCTGCCCCGCTGGGCAGCGATCCTCTGGCAAGTGAGCTCTGGATATTACAGCAGATGGGTGTTGCCTAGAAATCGCAGAAACACCACCAAATATCCCCCCCCCCAAAACTCTCTCCCACCCCCCTGAATACACAGGCTCGCCCCAGCCCATCAGTGTCTGCTTCAAGAGGAGATTCATGCACTACTCAACAAAGGGGCTGTAGAACTTGTGCCG
Source organism: Pleurodeles waltl (assembly GCF_031143425.1). Classification (NCBI taxonomy): domain Eukaryota; kingdom Metazoa; phylum Chordata; class Amphibia; order Caudata; family Salamandridae; genus Pleurodeles; species Pleurodeles waltl. The sequence continues at coordinate 294,653,716 of NC_090443.1, read as the reverse complement.
CCAGAACACCGTTGTAAGGGGGCTTGAACCCCTTATACTTCCTGACCCACACCAAGGACAGTTCCTGAGGCTCATCCTCTACCTCAGGCCCCTCAACAAGTGTATTCTGTTGAAGCACTTTCAAATGAGAACACTCCAGGATATTATTATTCTTCTACAGCAAGGTGACTTCATGACTGCCTTTGATGTGAAGGATGCCTACTTTCACATACCTATCCTCCCTGTGCATCGAAGGTTCCTCCAGTTTGTGGTGAGTGTTCAGCAAAATTAATTCAAAATGTTGCCCTTGGGAGTAATCCCTGCTCCGAGGGTGTTTATGACGTGTCTTAAAGTGGTAGCCCCGCACCTCAGAAGGAGTAGCGTCTGTGTCTTTCCTTGTCTAGATGTTTAGCTGATCAGGAGTGCCATACAGCAACAACGGCTGGTGCACATCCAAGCCACCATACATCTCTTGCGCAGCCTAGGCTTCAACCTCAGTGTAACTAAGTCTTATCTCTAGCCCCTGCAAGTATAGCCTTTTCTTGAGCCAATACTCAGTGCTCAAGTATGGAAAGCATACTTCAGCCCAGCCGAGGGTACAAACATTCCAAACACTGCTACCTCTTCTTCAGCCAGATCGGAAGGTGACGGTCAGAAATGTCATGCGCCACTTGGGAATGATGGCCTTTTTGCATTGCCATAGACTCACACCCCAGGTTATTCACACATTGTAAGGAAATGCCTTCCTTGGCATGGTTACCCCCTAACGTTTTGCCTTTTGTTGATGCCAGTTATGATTGAAAGTGTGCTGGGACCCTGCTAACCAAGCCCCAGCACCAGTGTTATTTCCCTAAACTATTGCCTTTGTTCCCACAATTGGCACAGCCCTGGCACACCGATAAGTCCCTTGTAAATGGCACCCCTGGTTCCAAGGGCCTTGTAGCCAGGGAAGTTCTCTAAGGGCTGCAGCATATATTATGCCACCCTGGGGACCCCTCACTCAGCACATGCACACTGCCTCACAGCTTGTGTGTGGTGGTGGGGAGAAAATGACTAAGTTGACATGGCACTCCCCTCAGGGTGCTATGCCCACCTTTCACTGCCTGTGGCGTAGGTAAGTCACCCCTCTAGCAGGCCTTACAGCCCTAAGGCAGGGTGCAATATACCACAGGTGAGGGCATAGTTGCATGAGCACTATGCCCCTACAGTGTCTACACAAAACCTTAGACATTGTAAATACAGGGTAGCCATAAAGAGTATATGTGAGAAAGTAGCCTCTTTCTAGCCTTGTTACCCCCACTTTTGGCCTGTTTGTGAGTGTATGTCAGGGTGTTTTCACTGTCTCACTGGGATCCTGCTAGCCAGGGCCCAGTGCTTATAGTGAAAACCCCATGTTTTCAGTATGTTTGTTATGTGTCACTGGGACCCTGCTAGTCAGGACCCCAGTGCTCATAAGGTTGTGACCTATATGTATGTGTTCCCTGTGTGATGCCTAACTATCTCACTGAGAATCTGCTAACCAGAACCTCAGTGGTTATGCTCTCTCTGTACAAATTTTCACTAACAGGCTAGTGACCAATTTCACCAATTTACATTGGCATACTGGAACACCCTTATAATTCCCTAGTATATGGTACTGAGGTACCCAGGGTATTGGGGTTCCAGGAGATCCCTATGGGCTGCAGCATTTCTTTTGCCACCCATAGGGAGCTCTGACAATTCTTACACAGGCCTGCCACTGCAGCCTGAGTGAAATAACGTCCACGTTATTTCACAGCCATTTACCACTGCACTTAAGTAACTTATAAGTCACCTATATGTCTAACCTTTACCTGGTAAAGGTTGGGTGCTAAGTTACTTAGTGTGTGGGCACCCTGGCACTAGCCAAGGTGCTCCCACATTGTTCAGGGCAAATTCCCCGGACTTTGTGAGTGCGGGGACACCATTATACGCGTGCACTATACATATGTCACGACATATGTATAGCGTCACAATGGTAACTCCGAACATGGCCATGTAACATGTCTAGGATCATGGAATTGTCACCCCAATGCCATTCTGGCATTGGGGAGACAATTCCATGATCCCCCGAGTCTCTAGCTCAGACCCTGGTACTGCCAAACTACCTTTCCCGGGGTTTCACTCCAGCTGCTGCTGCTGCCAACCCCTCAGACAGGTTTCTGCCCTCCTGGGGTCCAGCCAGGCATGGCCCAGGAAGGCAGAACAAAGGACTTTCTCAGAGAGAGGGTGTTACACCCTCTCCCTTTGGAAAAAGGTATCAGGGCTGGGGAGGAGTAGCCTCCCCCAGCCTCTGGAAATGCTTTGATGGGCACAGATGGTGCCCATCTCTGCATAAGCCAGTCTGCACCGGTTCAGGGATCCCACAGCCCTGCTCTGGCGCGAAACTGGACAAAGGAAAGGGGAGTGACCACTCCCCTGACCTGCACCTCCCCTGGGAGGGGCCCAGAGCTCCTCCAGTGTGCTCCAGACCTCTGCCATCTTGGAAACAGAGGTGCTGCTGGCACACTGGACTGCTTGGAGTGGCCAGTGCCAGCAGGTGACGTCAGAGACTCCTTCTGATAGGCTCCTTCAGGTGTTGCTAGCCTATCCTCTCTCCAAAGTAGCCAAACCTCCTTTTCTGGCTATTTATGGTCTCTGCTTTGGGGAATTCCTTAGATAACGAATGCAAGAGCTCATCAGAGTTCCTCTGCATCTCTCTCTTCACCTTCTGCCAAGGAATCGACTGCTGACCACGCTGGAAGCCTGCAAAACTGCAACAAAGTAGCAAAGACGACTACTGCGACCTTGTAACGCTGATCCTGCCGCCTTCTCGACTGTTTTCCTGGTGGTGCATGCTGTGGGGGTAGTCTGCCTCCTCTCTGCACTAGAAGCTCCGAAGAAATCTACCGTGGGTCGACGGAATCTTCCCCCTGCAACCGCAGGCACCAAAGAACTGCATCACTGGTCCTCTGGGTCTCCTCTCAGCACGACGAGCGAGGTCCCTTGAACTCAGCAACTCTGTCCAAGTGACTCCCACAGTCCAGTGACTCTTCAGTCCAAGTTTGGTGGAGGTAAGTCCTTGCCTCCCCACGCTAGACTGCATTGCTGGGAACCACGTGTTTTGCAGCTACTCCGGCTCCTGTGCACTCTTCCTGGATTTCCTTTGTGCACAGCCAAGCCTGGGTCCCCGGCACTCTAACCTGCAGTGACTTCGGGTGAGCTCCGGTTCACTCCACTTCGTAGTGCCTGTTCCGGCACTTCTGCGGGTGCTGCTTGCTTCTGAGAGGGCTCCTTGTCTTGCTGGGCGCCCCCTCTGTCCCCTCACGCAATTGGCGACATCCTGGTCCCTCCTGGGCCAAAGCAGCATCCAAAAACCCTAACCGCGACCTTTGCAGCTAGCAAGGCTTGTTTGCGGTCTTTCTGCACGGAAACACCTCTGCACGACTCTTCACGACGTGGGACATCCATCCTCCAAAGGGGAAGTTTCTAGCCCTTGTCGTTCTTGCAGAATCCACAGCTTCTACCATCCGGTGGCAGCTTCTTTGCACCCACAGCTGGCATTTCCTGGGCATCTGCCCACTCCCGACTTGATCGTGACTTTTGGACTTGGTCCCCTTGTTCCACAGGTACTCTCGTCAGGAAATCCATTGTTGTTGCATTGCTGGTGTTGGTCTTCCTTGCAGAATTCCCCTATCACGACTTCTGTGCTCTTTGGGGAACTTAGGTGCACTTTGCACCCACTTTTCAGGGTCTTGGAGTGGGCTATTTTTCTAACCATCACTGTTTTCTTACAGTCCCAGCGACCCTCTACAAGGTCACATAGGTTTGGGGTCCATTCGTGGTTCGCATTCCACTTCTAGAGTATATGGTTTGTGTTGCCCCTATCCCTATGTGCCCCCATTGCATTCTATTGTGACTATACATTGTTTGCACTGTTTTCTATTGCTATTACTGCATATTTTGGTATTGTGTACATATATCTTGTGTATATTTGCTATCCTCATACTGAGGGTACTCACTGAGATACTTTGGCATATTGTCATAAAAATAAAGTACCTTTATTTTTAGTATATCTGTGTATTGTGTTTTCTTATGATATTGTGAATATGACACTAGTGGTACTGTAGGAGCTTCACTCGTCTCCTAGTTCAGCCTAAGCTGCTCTGCTAAGCTACCTTTTCTATCAGCCTAAGCTACTAGACACCCCTCTACACTAATAAGGAATACCTGGGCCTGGTGCAAGGTGTAAGTACCCCTTGGTACCCACTACAAGCCAGTCCAGCCTCCTACAGAATATGGTCTAGGAGTCTGTCAATTACGAACTTCACAGTTCCATAATGGCTACACTGAAATCTGGGAAGTCTGGTATCAAACTTCTCAGCACAATAAATGCACACTGATGCCAGTGTCGGATTTATTGTCAAATACACCCAGGTGGCATCTTAGAGATGCCCCCTGAATACCAGTCTGACTCCTAGTGCTAGGCTGACCAGTTTCTGCCAGCTTGCCACAGCCATACGAGTTTCTGGCCACATGGGGTGAGTGCCTTTGTCACTCTGTGGCCAGGAACAAAGCCTGTACTGGGTGGAGGTGCTTCTCACCTCCTCCTGCAGGAACTGTAACACCTGGCAGTGAGCCTCAAAGGCTCATGCCTTTTGTTACAGCACCCCAGGGCGTCCCAGCTAGTGGAGATGCCCGCCCTTCCGGCCACGGCCCCCACTTTTGAGATGATGAGAAAAACAAGGAGGAGTCACCTACCAGTCAGGACAGCCCCTATGGTGCCCTGAGCTAAGGTGACCCCTGCCTTTAGAAATCCTCCATCTGAGGATTCCCCCAATAGGAATAGGGATTACCCCCTCCCCTCAGGGAGGAGGCACAAAGAGGGTGTAGTCATCTTCCGTGACAGTAGCCATTGGCTAATGCCCCCCAGACCTAAACACACCCCTAAATTCAGTATTTAGGGGCAACCCTGAAGCCAGGAAATGAGATTCCTGCAACCTACACCAAGAAGGACTGCTGACCTGAAAGCCCTGCAGAGACGACGGAGACAACAACTGACTTGGCCCCAGCCCTACCGGCCTGTCTCCAGACTCGAAGAACCTGCACAGCAACGCATCCAGCGGGACCAGCGACCTCTGAGGACTCCGAGGACTGCCTTGCACCCAAAGGACCAAGAACAGCGGCGCTGTTGAGAAACAGCAACAAACTTGTAACTTTGAAACAACTTTAAAGAGACTCTCACTTCCCACCAGAAGCGTGCGTCTTCACACACTGCACCTGACGCCCCCAGCTCGAGTTCAGGACAACAAACACTGCAGAGAGGACTCCCAGAGGACTTCAATGACGTGGACACCTTGACCCCAGCGACGCCTGCATAGAGTATCCCGAGGCTTCCCCTGACCGCAACGGCCTGGTAACAAAGGAACCAGACCCCTGGACCAAGCACTGCACCCGCAGCCCCCAGGACCGAGAGGAACCACCTACCAGTGCAGGAGTGACCAGCAGGCGGCCTTCATCCTAGCCCAGTCGGTGGATGGCCCGAGAAGCCCCCCTATGCCCTGCCTGCATCACCTAAGTGACCCCCGGATCCCTCTATTGCTTTCTATAGCAAACCCAACGCCTGCTTTGCCTACTGCACCTGGCCGCCCCTGTGCCACTGAGAGTGTGTTTTGTGGGCTCCCCCCCCCCCCCCCCCAAGTGCTCTACAAAACCCATATGGTCTGCTCCCTGAGAACGCAGACATTTACCTGTAAGCAGACTAGGACCAGAGCACCCCTGATCTTCATAGGCGCCTAAGTGTTTTGGGCCCTCCTTTGATCTCTGCACATGACCGACCCTGCGTTGCTGGTGCTGTGGCTTTGTGGTTGCCTTGAACCTTCAATGGTGGGCTGCCTATGTCCAGGAGACTAACTGTGTAAGTGCTTTACTTACCTGAGAAACTTTACCAAACTTACCTCCCCCAGGAACTGTTGATTTTTGCAGTGTCCACTTTTAAAATAGCTTATTGCCATTTTAATTAAAACTGTGTGTACTACTGCTTTGAATCAAAGTTCTATACTTACCTGTGTGAAGTACCTTGCATTTTATGTACTAACCTCAAATCTTGAATCTTGTGGTTCTAAAATAAATTAAGAAAATATATTTTTCTTTATAAAACGTATTGGCCTTGATTCAAGTCTTTGAGTGTGTGTTCCTCATTTATTGCCTGTGTGTGTACAACAAATGCTTAACACTACCCTCTGAGAAGCCTACTGCTCGACCACCCTACCACAAAATAGAACATCAGTATTATCTAATGTTGCCACTATCAACCTCTAAGGGGAACCCTTGGACTCTGTACACACTGTCTCTCACTTTGAGGTAGTATATACAGAGCCAGCTTCCTACATTGGTGGGTCAGCGGTGGGATCTAAGACTTTACATTTGTTGTACTACTCAGCCAATACCTGATCACACGACTAAATTCCAAAAATTGTCATTTAAAATTGATTTTTGCAATCTATTTTTTCTACATTTTTTTAAGTTTTGCTAGGGCCCTGTGTAAGTCCCTGTTAGCATTTCTTTTAGAGTTTAAAAGTTAGGATTTAAGTTCTAGAAGTAGTTTTTCGATTCTTAAAAAGTAATCACAACTTTCAGAGTGATAATGTATAGCACAGATGAGATGGTGGTGGAACTCAACCTCACCCCTTACCTGCATTTAGAGATGCCAGAATTAAGTTATCTCTGTAAGCTAAAAAAAGATAAAAACTGGGCCTAACCCTACCAAAGTAGAGCTCCAGGAGCTTTTGGCAGAGTTCACAAGACCACCCCTCTGAGGATACTCCTTCAGAGGGGGAAGTTAGTAAACAGGAGGAAGAACTCCCCCAACCCTCCTTCCCCTCCTCCTGTCCTAACTATGGAGAACATGGTTCCCACAACCCTGACTCCACAAGTCATAGTCAGAGAACCTGGTTCTTCCACAGGGGAGCCCAGCAACTCTGGAAGCATTGAGGACAGCCTCAATGAAGAGGGCCAGGATGGCCAAAAGATTGGCTTTGGAGAAGCAGCTCCTAGCCATAGAAAGGGAAAGACAAGAGATGGGTTTAACTCCCATCAATGGTGGCAGCAACATACATAGGGTCAGAGAGAATACTGGCATCCTAAAAATCCCCAAAGGGATTGTAACTAAATATGAAGATGGTGATGACATCACCAAATGGTTCAAAGCCTTTGAGAGGGCTTGTGCAACCAGAAAAGTAAGCAGATCTCACTGGGGAGCTCTCCTTTGGGAAATGTTCACTGGAAAGTGTAGGGATAGACTCCCCACACTCTCTTGTAAAGATGCAGAATCCTATGACCTCATGAAAGCTACCCTGATTGAGGGCTTTGGGTTCTCAACTGAGGAGCACAGGATTAAGTTCAGGGGGGCTCAAAAATCCTCGAGCCAGACCTGGGTTGATTTTGTTGACTTTTCAGTCAAAACACTAGATGGTTGGATAACTGGCAGTGGGGTAAGTGATTATGATGGGCTGTATAACTTGTTTATGAAAGAACATCTGTTAAGTAATTGCTTCATCTGGTAGATCTAGGTCCAATTTCTCCCCAAGAATTGGGAAAGAAGGCAGACCACTGGGTCAAGACTAGGGTGACAAAAACTTCCACAGGGGGTGACCAAAAGAAAGGGGTCACAAAGTCTCCCCAGGGGAAGAGTGGTGAGACATCCAAGGGCGAAAGTAAAGACTCTTCTACAGGGCCCCAAAAACCTGCTCAGGAGGGTGGGGCGAGCCTCTTCACATCCCACAAATGGGTATAAGGGTAAAAACGTAGATTCCCAAGAAGACCTGGTGTGAAAACTGTAGTCAGCATGGACATCAAACTGGAGACAAGGCCTGCCTAAAGAAAAGTTTCACCACAACAACTACTCCATTAAGTACTGGAATAGCTAGTCTCCAGGTGGGATCAACAGTGGGCCCAGAGGAAATAAGCGTCCACACTGAAGCTACTTTAGTCTCAGAGGGTGGGGTGGATTTAGCCACACTTGCTGCCTGACTGCCTAACATGCAAACATACAGGCAGCAGGTCTTAGTCAATGGGACTAGAGTAGAAGCCCTTAGAGATACTGGTGCCAGTGTCACCATGGTGACAGACAAACTGGTTTCCCCAGAACAGTACCTGGCTGGACAGACACATCCAGTCACTAATGCTGACAATCAAACTAAAGTCCATCCCATGGCAATGATAACTTTACAATGGGGAGGGGTCGCTGCCTGAAACAGGTGGTAGTCTCCTTTGCAATTCCAGTAGAATGTCTGCTAGCTAATGATCTGGAGTCCTCAGCTTTGGCTGAGGTAGAGCTCAATAGCCATGCTGGGTATCCTTGAACTGGTGTGTGTCATGACAAGGGCACAGAGCAGGGCTCAGGGTGAAAAAGAAGTGTTGGAGTCTGGAATAATGGCCCAACCTTCCAAGAGAAAAGGAAAGACGACTGGGGAACCAGCATCAACACAGCAAAAGAAACAGAACCTCTCATCCCAGGATGATGTTCTATTCACTGAGGGAACTGAGTCCATGTAGCTGGAGCCTTACCTGGTGTAGCTCTTGGGCCCAGGGGAACCCTCAAGGGAACAGCTGTGTAAGGGGCAAAAGACTCGTCCCTTTCTTGAAGCTCTAAGACAGCAAGCAGCTGAGCAAGAAAAAGGAACTCTCAGTGGACCCCACAGGGTCTATTGGGAAGATGAACTCCTTTAAACTGAGGCAAGAGATCCCAAACCTGGTGCCACTAGGAGAGTGGTAGTGTCTCAGGAGTTTAGGGCGTTCATTCTGACCTTAACCCAGGACATTCCCCTTGCTGGGCATTTGAGACAAACCAAGACTTGGGAGAGATTAACCATTTCTATTGGTCCAATATGTCCCAGAAGTTAAATGAGTTTTGCAGCTCCTGTGTCACCTGTCAAGCCAGTGGTAAGACAGGTGGCCATCCAAAGCCCCCTCCACCCCCCCCCCCCCCATTCCACTTCCAGTGGTGGGGTCCCCTTTGAGAAAGTGAGAGTGGACATAATAGGTCTACTTGAACCTCCCACACATCAGGGAACCAATATATTCTGGTAGTAGTGGATCATGCTACCAGGTAGCCTGAAGCAATTCCCCTTAGATCCACTATTGCTCCTGCAGTAGCTAAAACACTCATTGGTATTTTTACCAGAGTGGGATTTACTAAGGAGGTGGTTTCTGACAGAGGTACCACCTTCATGTCAGCTTACCTAAAACACATGTGGAATGAGTGTGGGGTGACTTACAAATTAACCACACCATACCATCCATAAACTAATGGATTTGTGGAGAGATTTAACAAGACATTGAAGGGCATGATCACGGGGCTCCCTGAAAAGCTCAAAACGAGATGGGATGTCCTCTTGGCATGCCTGCTTTTCGCCTACAGAGCGGTACCACAGAAGGGAGTAGGGTTTTCCCCCCTTTGAGCTTCTGTTTGGCCAACCTGTTAGGGGACCACTGGCACTTGTAAAAGAAGGCTGGGAGAGACCTCTTCATGAGCCTAAACGAGATGTGGTGGCCTATGTACTAGGCCTACGTTCAAGGATGGCAGAGTACATGGAAAAGGCAAGCAAAAACCTTGAGGCCAGCCAACAGCTCCAGAAGATGTGGTATGACCAAAAGGCTGCTATGGTTGAGTTTTATCCAGGGCAGAAAGTCTGGGTTCTGGAGCCTGTGGCTCCCAGTGCACTTCAGGAAAAATCAAGTGGCCCTTTCCCAGTGCCAGAGAAGAAGTCAGTTCACCTACCTGGTGGACCTGGGCACTAGCAGGACCCCCAAGAGGGTGATCCATGTTATTCGCTTTAAACTCTTTTATGACAGGGCAGATGTAAACATTTTAATGGTTACAGATGAGGACCAGGAAGCAGAGAGTAAACTCTCCCTGATCGCCTCTTCACTGACCCTAAGGATGGCTCAGTATATGGAGTAATCTATTCGGACACCCTCTCTGGCCATCTGCAGGGAAGTCCTCCGGCAGTTTGCTGAGCTCTTTTCCTTGACCCTTGGTCAGGCACACCTGTGTACCCATGATGTGGACACAGGAGACATTATGCCTGTCAAGAATAAAATATTCAGACAGTCTGCCCAAGTCAAAGAAAGCCTCAAAGTGGAAATCCACAAGATGCTGGAGTTGGGAGTGATGGAGCACTCTGACAGTCCCTGGGCTAGCCCAGTGGTTTGGTCCCCAAACCTCACACCAAAGCTGTCCAGAAAGTGATGAGGTTTTGTGTGGACTACAGAGGGCTCAACTCTGTCACCAAGACAGATGCTCACCCCCATCCCAAGAGCAGATGAGCTCATTGACAAATTAGGTGCAGCCACATTCTTAAGTAGCTTTGACTTGACAGCATGGTACTGGCAAATCAAAATGGCACCTGGAGCAAAAGAAAAGACAGCATTCTCTACATCTGATGGGCACTATCAGTTCACTGTGATGCCCTTTGGCTTAAAGAATGCCCCTTCAACCTTCCAAAGGTTGGTGAATCAAGTCTTTGCTGGCTTGGAGTCCTTGAGTGCAGCATATCTAGATGATATTGCTGTCTTTAGCGCCAACTGGCAGGATCACCTGGTCCACCTGAAGGAGGTTTTGCAGGCCCTGCAAGCATCAGGCCGCTCTATCAAGGCATTTAAATGTCAGATAGAGCAGGGAACTGTGGTTTACTTGGGACACCTTGTATAGGTGGAGGCAAAGTTCAGCCACTCCAACCCAAGATCCAGACTATTCTCCAAAAACCCAAACTCAAGTCCGGGCATTCCCTGGCTTGACTGGGTACTATAGGATGTTTGTGAAGGGATATGGATCAGTAGTGACACCCCTCACAGAACTGACCTCTAAGAAAATGCCCAAGAAAGTTAACTGGACCTTGGACTGTCAAAAGGCCTTTCACACCCTGAAGCAAGCTACCTGTACAGCACCAGTTTTGAAAGCTCCAGATTATGCTAAGAAGTTAATTGTGCAGACAGATGCCTCTGAGCATGAGATAGGAGCAGTCCAGTCCCAAACAAATGATGATGGCCTTGACCAGCCTGTTGCTTTTATTAGCAGTAGGTTAATCCCCAGGGAGCAGCGTTGGAGTGCCATTGAGAGGGAGGCCTTTGGTGAGGTTTGGTCCCTGAAGAGACCATACCTTTTTGGTACTCACTTCACAGTTCACACTGACTGACCACATACCTCTCAGATGGCTGATGCAAATGAAAGGAGAAACCCCTAAACTGTTGAGGTTTTCCATATCCCTACAGGGAATGGACTTTGTAGTGGAAAACAGACCTGGGACTGCCAATGCTGATGGCCTTTCCAGGTTCTTCCACTTAGAAAATGAAGACGCTCTTGGGAAAGGTTAGTCTCATCCTCTTTCGTTTTGGGGTGGGGGTTGTGTAAGGAAATGCCTTCCTTGGCATGGTTACCCCTTAAAGTTTTGCCTTTTGTTGATGCCAGTTATGATTGAAAGTGTGCTGGGACCCTGCTAACCAGGCCCCAGCACCAGTGTTCTTTCCCTAAACTGTACCTTTGTTCCGATAATTGGCACATCCCTGGCACACAGACAAGTCCCTTGTAAGTGGTACCCCTGGTACCAAGGGCCCTGTGGCAAAGGAAGGTCTCGAAGGGCTGCAGCATATATTATGCCACCCTGGGGACCCCTCACTCAGCACATGCGTACACTGCCTCACAGCTTGTTTGTGCTGCTGGGGAGAAAATGACTAAGTCAACATGACACTCCCCTCAGGGTGCCATGCCCACCTTTCACCGCCTATGGCATAGGTAAGTCACCCCTCTAGCAGGCCTTACAGCCCTAAGGCAGAGTGCACTATGCCACAGGTGAGGGCATAGTTGCTTGAGCACTATGCCCCTACACTGTCTAAGCAAAACCGAAGAGTATATGATCTGGGAGTCTGTCAGTTACGAACTGCACAGTTCCATAATGGCTACGCTGAAATCTGGGAAGTCTGGTATCAAACTTCTCAGCACAATAAATGCACACTGATGCCAGTGTGGGATTTATTGTAAAATACACACAAGAGGGCATCCCAGAGATGACTCCTGAATACCAGTCCAACTCCTAGTGCTAGGCTGACCAGTTTCTGCCAGCCTGCCACAACCAGACAAGTTTCTGGCCACATGGGGTGATTGCCTTTGTCACTCTGTGGCCAGGAACAAAGCCTGTACTGGGTGGAGGTGCTTCTCATCTCCCCCTGCAGGAACTGTAACACCTGGTGGTGAGCCTCAAAGGCTCATGCCTTTTGTTACAGCACCCCAGGGAATCCCAGCTAGTGGAGATGCCTTCCCCCTGCCACGGCCCCCACTTTTGGCAGCAAAGCCGGAGGAGAAAAACAAGGAGGAGTCACCTACCAGTCAGGACAGCCCCTAAGGCTCCCTGAGCTGAGGTGTCCCCTGCCTTTAGAAATCCTCCATCTTGAGTTTGGAAGATTCCCCCAATAGGAATAGGGATGTGCCGCCTCCCCTCAGGGAGGAGGCACAAAGAGGGTGTAGCCACCCTCAAGGACAGTAGCCATTGGCTACTGTTACCCAGACCTAAACACACCCCTAAATGGAGCAACCCTGCACCCAAGAAAAGAGATTCCTGCAACCTACACAAAGGACTGCTGACCTGAAAGCCCCGCAGAGACGACGGAGACAACTGACTTGGCCCCAGCCCTACTGGCCTGTCTCCAGACTCAAAGAACCTGCACAGCGATGCATCCAGCGGGACCAACGACCTCTGAGGACTCAGAGGACTGCCCTGCACCCAAAGGACCGAGAACCTCCCAAGAACAGCGGCACTGTTCAGAAACAGCAACAAACTCGCAACTTTGAAACAACTTTAAAGAGACTCTCACTGCCCACCAGAAGCATGAGTCTTCACACTCTGCACCCGATGCCCCTGGCTCGAGTTCAGGAAAACAAACACTGCAGAGAGGACTCCCAGGCGACTCCAACAATGTGGACACCCTAAGTCGACCTCCCTGCACCCACCCGGTGACGCCTGCATAGAGGAGCCTATGGATCCTACGACTGCCTGATAACAAAAGACCCTGATGCCTGGACCAAGCTCTGCACCTGCAGCCCCCAGGACCGAGAGGAACCATCTACCAGTGCAGGAGTGACCAGCAGGCGGCCCTCATCCTAGCCCAGTCGGTGGCTTGCCTGAGAAGCCCCCCTCTGCCCTGCCTGCATCACCAAAGTGTCCCTAGGGTTCCTCCATTGCTTTCTATTGCAAACCAGATGCCTACTTTGCCTACTGCACCCGGCCTCCCCTGTGCCGCTGATGGTGTGTTTGTGGGCTTGTGTCCAGCCTCCTTACACCCCCACCACCACCACCAGTGCTCTACTAAACCCCCCTGGTCTGCTCCCCGAGGACGCAGGTACTTACCCACCTTTGACTTCTGCACCTGACCGGCCCTGTGTTGCTGGTTCTGTGGCTTTGGGGTTGCCTTGAACCCCCTACGGTGGGTTGCCTATGCCCAGGAGACTGACTATGTAAGTGCTTTACTTACCTGAGAACCCTAACCAAATTTACCTCCCCATGAACTTTAATTTTTGCAGTGTCCACTTTTAAAATAGCTTATTGCCATTTGAACCCAAACTGTGTGTACTACTGTTTTAAATCAAAGTTCTATACTTATGTGTGTGAAGTACCTTGCATTTTATGTACTTACCTCAAATCTTGAATCTTGTGGTTCTAAAATAAATTAAGAAAATATATTTTTAAATATCAAACCTATTGGCCTTGAGTTAAGTCTTTGAGTGTGTGTTCCTCATTTATTGCCTGTGTGTGTACAACAGATGCTTAACACTACCCTCTGATAAGCCTACTGCTCAACCACACTACCACAAAATAGAGCATTGGTATTATCTAATTTTGCCACTATCAACCTCCAAGGGGAACCCTTGGACTCTGTGCACACGATCTCTCACTTTGAGGTAGTATATACGGAGCCAACTTCCTACACACATCTTTTGCAGGAGTGCCTAGCAGCACAAAGGTCATGAGCGGAGGGGCAGTTGGAGGATCTAGTATAGATCTGGGGCCATGTTCATCACTCTGTAGCAGTGGAATACCAACAACTTGTTGCAGTGAGGACCATCTTTCCACAAGCAATTATACCCACTGACTCCTCGATCCCTTGTTTGGTAGCACATCTGCAAGACATGACCATACAAAGTGTGTGGACAGCTGATCAGAGGGATTTCCATATCAGCCATGTGGAATTGCTAGCAATCCGGTTAGCCCTCAAGGCTTTTCATCCCCTCATTCACCACAAAGTGATTCTTGTCTGGACGGGCGACACAACTGCCCACTTTCCTAACAGAAACAGGGTGGCACATACTCCATTGTTGTCTGCTCTATCCCAGGGCATCTATCTGGCGGTGAGCAATATATCATGTAGTCCATCTCCTCATATTGCACATACCTGGGGTGGACAGTGATTTTGCAGAGCTGCTCAGCAGGATGCATCAACCAGTCTACGAGTGGGAACGCCACCTCACATCCTACTCAGGTACTTCTGCAGTAAGGGGTTACCCCACATAGACCTGTTTGCAAATGCTGAAAACTAAATGTCCAAACTTCCGCTTTCATGCTCCCGCAGTCCATGGGCAATGAACTGGTCGGGGATATTTGCCTTCATTGTTCCGCCTTCCCCACTTCTTCCATTCGTGGTTCGGAAGCTTTGGCAAGCATCTCTCACTCTAATTTTAGTAGTCTCGACCTGGGCCAGACAGCCCTGGTTCACCATATTGCTTGACTTCTCTCTAGTGCTTCACAGGAAGCTGCTTAACCAGCCAGCTCTTCTGTCCCAAAATCGAGGCGCTCTCAGACATCTCAAGCAACTCAGTATGTGCTTTAGCTCCTGAAGTCCGAGAATTTGTGTACCTTAATTTTCACTGCAGAATGCATGACCATTCTTAAAGAGGCACACAAACCTACTACCAGAGCATGTTATGCAGTGGAAACTGTTTGTAGATTACTGTCTCGCTAAACACATTGATCCTCTCAAAGCATCAGACCAAGACATTGTTTGTTACCTTCTTCCTTTGCAAAAGTCAGGTCTGGCCTATATTCCTATCAGACTTCACTTGGCTGCTGTCCCTGCTTATCTCCAACACAGACTGCATACACTGCCTGTTATCAAAGCCTTCATGAAAGGTCTCAGAAGATTTATCTCACGAGGGTGCCACCTGCTCCTGTGTGGAACCTCAGCATTTTTCTCACTGGACAGTGGGCCCTCCTTTTGAACAACTTCTCACTTTTGGCCCCTACATTTCCTAGAATGTGGCTTTTCTGTTAGCCATCACTTCCCTCAGATGTGATAGTGGGATGAAGGTTCTTATCCTAGAAGAACCTTTCTTCCAAGTGCACCATGATAGTGGTCATCAGTACAAACCCCAAATTTCTACCCAAGATGGTCTACAGCTTCTACACTTTGAATCAGGAGCAGAACAAGCTCTTCACACTAATGTCAAAAGACCACTTGTGTATTACCTCCATTGGACAAAGCCCTTCCATAAGACACAGCAATGCTTAGTCGTCTTCTCCATGCCACATAAAGGACGTGCTCTCTCTAAAGCAGGTATAGCATGCTCTTTGGTCAGATACATACAGACCTGTCATGCTAAAGCAAAACATAATTTGCTGGTCCGTCCCAGACCCCACTCAACATGCAAAAGGGAGCTTCTATAGTTTCCTAGGTAATATTCTTATTCTTGACATTTGCAAAGTAACTACGTGGTCGACCCCACACACACACTTACAAAACGGTACGGTGTAAATGTTTTAGCTCACCAACAAACAAATGTTCACGCTGTCCTTCATACACTTTTCCAAGTTCCTGCAACATCCTCAGGCAAGCCACTGCTTTTGGGAGGGCTGCTTTACAGTCTATGAACAGCACGTACATCTACAGCTACACATGCCACCACCCTCCCCCACAAAAAAAAGAGCTCAGCCCAACTTCAGTGAACCTGTAGTGTTTCCATTAAGGCGTCAACAGAAGATATATTTTGCATGGGTTGCTCACATAGTACAGTTTCACATCCAGGGAATGTGATTTCAGAAGGCTGCCATATATTTCATCAATCTCTGGGACTTCAGGGCTTTCCATACAGCCTGAATTCAGCCTATCCTTTGTTCAAAACACATTTAGTTCTTGTTCAGACCATGAATGTAGTCCGTTAACTGAACAGAATTGACATTGAAAACAAATCACTAAAACAAGTTGTACACCTTCAAAATGTACAAAATGCGGAGGCATGTGCTTTGAGCACAGTTTTCTAGTGTAAGCCACAAACTAGTTTTAAATAAATCGCTGCACTCCGAATGGGCTATCTGACATTAGATTACTGAACATAATCGATTGACATAGATAAAAGAAAATTTATTGAGTTTACTTCTAATCTGAAACTGCTTGTCCTCTTACCTCATGACCGCACCAAGTGAACTGAAGAGGGGAGATGATGGGAGGCCTGCTGAAGTTTATTGGGGAAAGACTTGTTTCGTATTCTAGTGAAACCAAATGACCAGTATTAGTATATAGGAGTGAGGTAAGGCCATTTCTAGTCTTAACCGTGAGGGCAGAAAGCATACTGCAGGAAGTTGGCTCTGTATGCACTATTTCAAAGTAAGGAATAGTATGCACCGAGTCCAAGGGTTCCCCTTAGAGGTAAGATAGTGGCAAAAAGAGATAATACTAATGCTCTATTTTGTGGTAGTGTGGTCGAGCAGTAGGCTTATCAAAGGAGTAGTGTTAAGCATTTGTTGTACATACACACAGGCAATAAATGAGGAACACACACTCAGAGACAATTCCAGCCAATAGGTTTTTGTTATAGAAAAATATATTTTCTTGGTTTATTTTAAGAACCACAGGTTCAAATTCTACATGTAATATCTAATTTGAAAGGTATTGCAGGTAAGTACTTTAGGAACTTTGAATAATCACAATAGCATATATACTTTTTACATAAAACACATTTAGCTGTTTTAAAAGTGGACACAGTGCAATTTTCACAGTTCCTAGGGGAGGTAAAGTAATGTTAGTTCTTGCAGGTAAGTTAACCACCTACGGGGTTCAAATTGGGGTCCAAGGTAGCCCACCGTTGGGGGTTCAGAGCAACCCCAAAGTTACCACACCAGCAGCTCAGGGCCAGTCAGGTGCAGAGTTCAAAGTGGTGCCCAAAACGCATAGGCTTCAATGGAGAGAAGGGGGTGTCCCGGTTCCAGTCTGCCAGCAGGTAAGTACCCGTGTCTTCAGAGGACAGACCAGGGGGGTTTTGTAGGGCACCGGGGGGGACACAAGTCCACACAAAAAGTACACCCTCAGCAGCGCGGGGGCGGCCGGGTGCAGTGTGCAAACAAGCGTCGGGTTTCCAATGGGAGTCAATGGGAGACCAAGGGGTCTATTCAGCGGTGCAGGCAGGCAAGGGGGGGGGGGGCTCCTCGGGGTAGCCACCACCTGGGCAAGGGAGAGGGCCTCCTGGGGGTCACTCCTGCACTGGAGTTCCGATCCTTCAGGTGCTGGGGGCTGCAGGTGCAGGGTCTTTTCCAGCCGTCGGTATTTTAGAGTCAGGCAGTCGCGGTCAGGGGGAGCCTGGGGATTCCCTCTGCAGGCGTCGCTGTGGGTGCTCAGGGGGGACAACTTTGGTTACTCACAGTCTCGGAGTCGCCGGAGGGTCCTCCCTGAGGTGTTGGTTCTCCCCCAGTCGAGTCGGGGTCGCTGGGTGCAGTGTTGCAAGTCTTGCGCTTCTTGCGGGGATTGCAGGGGTCTTTAAATCTGCTCCTCTGAAACAAAGTTGCAGTGTAAGGAAATGCCTCCTTGGCATGGTTGCCCCCTGACTTTTTGCCTTTGCTGATGCTATGTTTACAATTGAAAGTGTGCTGAGGCCTGCTAACCAGGCCCCAGCACCAGTGTTCTTTCCCTAACCTGTACTTTTGTATCCACAATTGGCAGACCCTGGCATCCAGATAAGTCCCTTGTAACTGGTACTTCTAGTACCAAGGGCCCTGATACCAAGGAAGGTCTCTAAGGGCTGCAGCATGTCTTATGCCACCCTGGAGACCTCTCACTCAGCACAGACACACTGCTTGCCAGCTTGTGTGTGCTAGTGAGGACAAAACGAGTAAGTCGACATGGCACTCCCCTCAGGGTGCCATGCCAGCCTCTCACTGCCTATGCAGTATAGGTAAGACACCCCTCTAGCAGGCCTTACAGCCCTAAGGCAGGGTGCACTATACCATAGGTGAGGGTACCAGTGCATGAGCATGGTACCCCTACAGTGTCTAAACAAAACCTTAGACATTGTAAGTGCAGGGTAGCCATAAGAGTATATGGTCTGGGAGTCTGTCAAACACGAACTCCACAGCACCATAATGGCTACACTGAAAACTGGGAAGTTTGGTATCAAACTTCTCAGCACAATAAATGCACACTGATGCCAGTGTACATTTTATTGTAAAATACACCCCAGAGGGCACCTTAGAGGTGCCCCCTGAAACCTATCCGACTATCTGTGTAGGCTGACTGGTTCCAGCAGCCTGCCACACTAGAGACATGTTGCTGGCCCCATGGGGAGAGTGCCTTTGTCACTCTGAGGCCAGTAACAAAGCCTGCACTGGGTGGAGATGCTAACACCTCCCCCAGGCAGGAGCTGTAACACCTGGCGGTGAGCCTCAAAGGCTCACCCCTTTGTCACAGCCCAGCAGGGCACTCCAGCTTAGTGGAGTTGCCCGCCCCCTCCGGCCACGGCCCCCACTTTTGGCGGCAAGGCTGGAGGGAACAAAGAAAGCAACAAGGAGGAGTCACTGGCCAGTCAGGACAGCCCCTAAGGTGTCCTGAGCTGAGGTGACTCTGACTTTTAGAAATCCTCCATCTTGCAGATGGAGGATTCCCCCAATAGGGTTAGGATTGTGACCCCCTCCCCTTGGGAGGGGGCACAAAGAGGGTGTACCCACCCTCAGGGCTAGTAGCCATTGGCTACTAACCCCCCAGACCTAAACACGCCCTTAAATTTAGTATTTAAGGGCTACCCTGAACCCTAGAAAATTAGATTCCTGCAACTACAAGAAGAAGGACTGCCTAGCTGAAAAACCCCTGCAGAGGAAGACCAGAAGACGACAACTGCCTTGGCTCCAGAAACTCACCGGCCTGTCTCCTGCCTTCCAAAGATCCTGCTCCAGCGACGCCTTCCAAAGGGACCAGCGACCTCGACATCCTCTGAGGACTGCCCCTGCTTCGAAAAGACAAGAAACTCCCGAGGACAGCGGACCTGCTCCAAGAAAGGCTGCAACTTTGTTTCCAGCAGCTTTGAAAGAACCCTGCAAGCTCCCCGCAAGAAGCGTGAGACTTGCAACACTGCACCCGGCGACCCCGACTCGGCTGGTGGAGATCCAACACCTCAGGAGGGACCCCAGGACTACTCTGATACTGTGAGTACCAAAACCTGTCCCCCCTGAGCCCCCACAGCGCCGCCTGCAGAGGGAATCCCGAGGCTTCCCCTGACCGCGACTCTTTGAATCCAAAGTCCCGACGCCTGGGAGAGACCCTGCACCCGCAGCCCCCAGGACCTGAAGGACCGGACTTTCACCGGAGGAGTGACCCCCAGGAGTCCCTCTCCCTTGACCAAGTGGAGGTTTCCCCGAGGAACCCCCCCCTTGCCTGCCTGCAGCGCTGAAGAGATCCCTAGATCTCCCATTGACTTCCATTACAAACCCGACGCTTGTTTCTACACTGCACCCGGCCGCCCCCGCGCTGCTGAGGGTGAAATTTCTGTGTGGGCTTGTGTCCCCCCCCGGTGCCCTACAAAACCCCCCTGGTCTGCCCTCCGAAGACGCGGGTACTTACCTGCAAGCAGACCGGAACCGGGGCACCCCCTTCTCTCCATTCTAGCCTATGTGTTTTGGGCACCACTTTGAACTCTGCACCTGACCGGCCCTGAGCTGCTGGTGTGGTGACTTTGGGGTTACTCTGAACCCCCAACGGTGGGCTACCTTGGACCAAGAACTGAACCCTGTAAGTGTCTTACTTACCTGGTAAAACTAACAAAAACTTACCTCCCCCAGGAACTGTGAAAATTGCACTAAGTGTCCACTTTTCAAACAGCTATTTGTCAATAACTTGTAAAGTATACATGCAATTTTTATGATTTGAAGTTCCTAAAGTACTTACCTGCAATACCTTTCGAATGAGATATTACATGTAGAATTTGAACCTGTGGTTCTTAAAATAAACTAAGAAAAGATATTTTTCTATATAAAAACCTATTGGCTGGATTTGTCTCTGAGTGTGTGTACCTCATTTATTGTCTTGTGTATGTACAACAAATGCTTAACACTACTCCTTGGATAAGCCTATTGCTCGACCACACTACCACAAAATAGAGCATTAGTATTATCTATTTTTACCACTATTTTACCTCTAAGGGGAACCCTTGGACTCTGTGCATGCTATTCCTTACTTTGAAATAGCACATACAGAGCCAACTTCCTACATGCAGTCTTTGTTGAACAGGGCCGCTGTTCTCTGGAGTTTCTTGGTCTCTTGGAAGCAGGGCAGCCCTCTGAGGATTCAGAGGTCGCTGGTCCTGGAGAAAGCGTCGCTGGAGCAGGTTTCTTTAGAAGGCAGGAGACAGGCCGGTAGGACTGGGGCCAAAGCAGTTGGTGTCTTCTTTCTTCTTCTGCAGGGGTTTTCAGCTCAGCAGTCTTCTTCGGTAAGTTGCAGGAATCTAAATTCTTAGGTTCAGGGGAGCCCCTAAATACTGAATTGAGGAGTGTGTTTAGGTCTGGGAGGGCAGTAGCCAATGGCTACTGTCCTTGAGGGTGGCTACACCCTCCTTGTGCCTCCTCCCTGAGGGGAGGGGGGCACATCCCTATTCCTATTGGGGGAATCCTCCTTCTACAAGATGGAGGATTTCTAAAAGTCAGAGTCACCTCAGCTCAGGACACCTTAGGGGCTGTCCTGACTGGCCAGTGACTCCTCCTTGTTTTTCTCATTATCTCTCCTGGACTTGCCGCCAAAAGTGGGGGCTGTGTCCAGGGGGCGGGCATCTCCACTAGCTGGAGTGCCCTGGGGCATTGTAACACCAAGCCTGAGCCTTTGAAGCTCACTGCTAGGTGTTACAGTTCCTGCATGGGGGAGGTGTGAAGCCCCTCCACCCAGAGCAGGCTTTGTTTCTGTCCTCAGAGAGTACAAAGGCTCTCACCGCATGGGGTCAGAAACTCGTCTCTCGGCAGCAGGCTGGCAGAGACCAGTCAGTCCTGCACTGAACAATTGGGTAAAATACAGGGGGCATCTCTAAGATGCCCTCTGTGTGCATTTTTTAATAAATCCAACACTGGCATCAGTGTGGGTTTATTATTCTGAGAAGTTTGATACTAAACTTCCCAGTATTCAGTGTAGCCATTATGGAGCTGTGGAGTTCGTTTTTGACAGACTCCCAGACCATATACTTTTATGGCTACCCTGCACTTACAATGTCTAAGGTTTTGCTTAGACACTGTAGGGGCATAGTGCTCATGCACCTATGCCCTCGCCTGTGGTATAGTGCACCCTGCCTGAGGGCTGTAAGCCCTGTTAGAGGGGTGACTTACCTATGCCATAGGCTGTGTGAGGTTGGCATGGCACCCTGAGGGGAGTGCCATGTCGACTTAGTCATTTTCTGCCCACCAGCACACACAAGCTGGCAAGCTGTGTGTCTGTGCTGAGTGAGGGTCCCTAGGGTGGCATAAGACATGCTGCAGCCCTTAGAGACCTTCCCTGGCATCAGGGCCCTTGGTACCATGGGTACCAGTTACAAGTGACTTACCTAGGTGCCAGGGTTGTGCCAATTGTGGAAACAATGGTACATTTTAGGTGAAAGAACACAGGTGCTGGGGCCTGGTTAGCAGGGTCCCAGTGCACTTCTCAGTCAAGTCAGTATCAGGCAAAAAGTGGGGGGTAACTGCAACAGGGAGCCATTTCTTTACACATACCCTTCAAAGTAGATTTTGTGGTTGTGAGGGTCAGAAAGCAAGTTGGCCGTGGAAGAGCACAAGGACTGAGAAGGGATTTTCTTTTTTTTTTAAATGGTATCAGACAAATACAGAACTGGAATTATTCACTGCTCTATGTTTAAAGCAAAGATGCTTTACATTCTGGAACCATAGGACCAGAGCAAGATTGGACAATACCCATGTGCTTGTTTTGAATCCAAGATTGTTTCGGACAGAGACTTTTGGAGGACCTCGATTTTGTACATATGATAAAGCCTTGAGAGCTATTATAGCGTGGATAACGGTTGTGAGATGGGAATTAGGCTAGATATTCAGAATACAGCTCTTTTTGTGCTTGAAAAACAATTGGACACCACTTTGGTTCTAAAAATGAAGATTGGGGTCAAACAGAAAATTTAGATTTTTACAGGTATTTGTAACTGTCAGTTGAAGGGCACTCCAAACCTTAGTGCTACTTGAGTAGACTATCTGATACTAGCACTGTCAAACACAGAATATCTGTTAATTCCTAATTCAGTCTGAGGTTGTTAGGGTGCATTTAGTGGGGAATAGAGATGAGTCACTCCTTCAAGCGTTTCTGTTCATATAGACCATAAGAGAAGCTTATGAAGCGGAAGGGAGGCAAAAAGATGTAATAGGAGATGCCAGAAGAGCCATGTAAAGATTGAGGACATGGCTGAAGGCAGAACCCTGAGAGATCCTGCATTTGAGAGATTAGTCTGTCAAGGTGGAGGGAGTAAAGCAATGTCTGAAAACAGTCTGTCAAGAAAGAACACATCAGTCAGACGTCCAGTCTCACTCCAAGCAAGCAGAAATATAAAGTGAATATTGGTATCAAAAACATTCTGACAGGCCTAATTGGTTGAGGTTGCTGTCCCTCCCTGGTCCAAAAAATGACACATCCTGTACAGAGCGTAGACCAGAATGACATAAGTTCCTAGGACAGATTGAAACCCAGTTTGAACTAAGTTTGAGGTACAGGAATTTTCAACAGAAGTTTGCATTTGATCAGTAATTTTGCTGTACTTTAGTTTTGCCAAAAAGCAATCCTGGGAGGTTGCCCTGAAGTTGGACAGTATAGGAAAGTGACATTGGGTTTATTTAATTTTGGTATCAGAAGCACCTTTTTCCACCTTGAGGGAACAGTATCCTCAACCATATTGATAAGAGATGTCCAAGTAGGGATGATAGTCCTAAAGAACTTCATAATTGCTACACCAGTGGTTCTTAACCTTATGACTTCTATGGACCCCCTTTTACTATTATTAGAATTCAGTAGCCCCCACTGAAACATTATTGGGATCAGGGCACCCCCCCCCTCCCCCCCCTCCCCCAAGTAATCACAGGAAGGCAGGGCCCCCGGTCTAAGTATTTTTGATAATTTGAGCCACAAAACATTAACAAAATACAGAAACACTTAAACAAATATGCACATGATGAAATATTTTATTTAACTCACAAATATTAAAAACAAAATAAATGTTAATTTAATGGGGAGGTAGGAGCTTTACCAAATTTATTTGATGCCACTCATCATCCATACTACGTTCTGTGTGATGCACTTGCACTGCTCCCATTAATCAATTTGAGGATATTAGCTTTTCTTTTTTTTTTTTTTTTTTAACCTCCGTTTTCAAATGCCTTCACTTTTACAGGAGGTTTTAAAATTTGCATTTGTACGTTTTGCTCCTTTATTTGTATACACTGTATTATTTTGCTTTCTAAGCAGTCGTGAACCCCATAAGTAGACTTTCTGCTACAGGATACAGTTGTAGTGGGGATCTTCCTTAATAGTGCTGGTTTTGTCATAGGCCTCAGACTTGTTCAATGAGAAGAAAGTAGACTAAGACAGTTTAGGGACAAGGGAAGCATGGGGGGGAAAATACCTACTTTAAACTTGTTTTGAGCAAAAGGTGTGTAGAAAGTTGGCTCTGTAAGTACTATCTCAGAGTGAGAGATAGTGTGCACAGAGTCCAAGGGTTCCACTTAGAGGTTGATAGTGGCAAAAGTAGCTAATACTAATGCTATATTTTGTGGTAGTATGGTCGAGCAGTAGGCTTATCAGAGGGTAGTGTTAAGCATTTGTTGTACACACACTCAGACTTAACTCCAGGCCATTAGTTTTTATATAGAAAAAATTATTTTCTTAATTTATTTTAGAACCACAAGATTTGAGGTAAGTATATACAATGCAAGGTACTTCACACAGGTAAGTATAGAACTTTGATTCAAAGCAGTAGTACACACAGTTTTAATTAAAATGGCAATACGCTATTTTAAAAGTGGACACAGTGCAAAAATCAACAGTTCCTGGAGGAGGTAAGTTTGGTTAGGTTTCTCAGGTAAGTAAAGCACTTACACAGTCAGTCTCCTGGGCATAGGCAGCCCACCGTTGGGGGTTCAAGGCAACCACACAGTCACCGCACCAGCAACACAGGGCCGGTCAGGTGCAGAGGTCAAAGGAGGGCCCAAAACACATAGGCCCCTATGGAGAACACGGGTGCTTGGGTTCCAGTCTGCTAGCAGGTAAGTACCTGCGTCCTCGGTGAATATACCAGGGGGGTTTTGTAGAGCACTGTGGGGGGGACACAAATAGGCACAAAAAACACACCCTCAGCGGCACAGGGGTGGCCGGGTGCAGTGTGCAAAGTAGGCATCAGGTTTGCTATTGAAAGCAATGGAGGGACCCAGGGGGTCACTTAAGCGATGCAGGCTGGACACAGGGAGGGGTTCTCGGGTCTGCCACCGACTGGGCTAGGAAGAGGGCCGCCTGCTGGTAATTCCTGCACTGGAAGATGGTTTGTCTCGGTCCTGGGGGCAGCAGGTGCAGTGCTTAGTCCAGGCGTCGCGGTCCTTGTTACCAGGCAATCGCGGTCACGGGGAGCCTCTGGATCCTCACTGCAGGCGTTGCTGTGGGGATGCAGGCGGGTCGACTCAGGTTACCCATGTCGTCATAGTCACCTGGGAGTCCTCTCTGTGGTGTTAGTTCTCTGGAGCTCAAGCCAGGGGCGTCGAGTGCAGAGTGTGAAGTCTCACGCTTCCGGCAGGAAGAGAGAGTCTTTTGGAAGTTGCTAAAAAGTTGCAAAGTTGTTGCTGTTTTTCAACAGTGCCACTGTTCTCGGGAGTTTCTTGGTCCTTTGGGTTCAGGGCAGTCCTCAGAGGTCGCTAGTCCCTGTCAGATGTGTTGCTGTGCGGGTTCTTTGAGTCTGAAGACAGGCTAAGTAGGGCTGGGCCAAGGCAGTTGGTGTCTTCATCGTCTTTGCAGGGCTTTCAGGTCAGCAGTCCTTCTTTCTTCAGGTTGCAGGAATCTGATTTTCTGCGTTCAGGGTCACCCCTAAATACTAAATTTAGGGGTGTGTTTAGGTTTGGGGGCAGTAGCCAATGGCTACTCTCCTGGAGGGTGGCTACACCCTCTTTGTGCCTCCTTCCTGAGGGGAGGGGAGCACATCCCTATGCCTATTGGGGGAATCCTCCAATCTCAAGATGGAGGATTTCTAAAGGCAGGAGTCACCTCAGCTCAGGGCACCTTAGGGGCTGTCCTGACAGGTGGGTGACTCCTCCTTGTTTTTCTCATTATCTCCCCTGGACTTGCCGCCAAAAGTGGGGGCTGTGTCCAGGGGGCGGGCATCTCCACTAGCTGGAGTGCCCTGGGGCATTGTAACACGAAGCCTGAGCCTTTGAGGCTCACTGCTGGTACAGTTCCAGCAGGGGGAGGTGAGAAGCACCTCCACCCAGTACAGGCTTTGTTCCTGGCCACACAGTGAAAAAGGCACTCACCCAATGTGGCCAGAAACTCGTCTGGTTGTGGCAGGCTGGCAGAAACTTGTCAGCCTAGCACTAGGAGTCAGACTGGTATTCAGGGGGCATCTTTAACATGCCCTCTGGGTGTATTTTACAATAAATCCCACAATGGCATCAGTGTGCATTTATTGTGCCAAGACGTTTGATGCCAAACTTCCCAGATTTCAATGTAGCCTTTATGGAACTGTGGAGTTCGTGTTTGACAGACTCCCAGACCATATACTCTGTATGGCTACCCTGCACTTACAATGTCTAAGGTTTTGCTTAGACACTGTAGGGGCATAGTGCTCATGCACTTATGCCCTCACGTGTGGTATAGTGCACCCCTTCTTAGGGCTGTAAGGCCTGCTAGAGGGGTGACTTACCTATGCCACAGGCAGTGAGAGGTGGGCATGGCACTCTGAGGGGAGTGCCATGTTGACTTAGTCATTTTCTCCCCACCAGCACACACAAGCTGTGAGGCAGTGTGCATGTGCTGAGTGAGGGGTCTCCAGGGTGGCATAAGTCATGCTGCAGCCCTTCGAGACCTTCCCTGGCAACAGGGCCCTTGGTACCAGGGGTACCATTTACAAGGGACTTATCTGTGTGCCAGGGATGTGCCAATTGTGGGAACAAAGGTACAGTTTAGGGAAAGAACGCTGGGGCCCGGTTAGCATGTTCCCAGCACACTTTCAATTATAACTGGCATCAACAAAAGGCAAAAAGTCAGGGGGCAACCATGCCAAGGAAGGCATTTCCTTACAAGGTGGTTATAGTGCTTTATGGATGTTATCTATTTTTTCTTTGAAGAAGGAGGCTGAGCAGAGGTGGTAGAGCATGCAGCTATGGTTTGAGCGCTGTCTACTGTTTTATTTTTTTTAATTTATTTTTTTTATTCGAAATATGTGAGGTGATTTTGATCTATTGCACATCAGCGGGGATGGGCTTCTTTTTATGATGTAAGTGCTAATTTATAGAAGCTTTTGTGAGCCTAGCCCTTAGTAGATCCCAGACGTGCTCGGGTCACTTGCAAAGCACTTAGGATTTGCCAGCTCTGGTGGGTAACTGGTTGCCTGATTACAAAGTTGAAGTTATGAGAGAAATCACTTTGTGAAGTAATTGAGAACATTTGGGCTCAGTGACTTATAGCCAGAACCTACTCTGGGTAGTGGAGTGTTATGTTTCAGTAGAACTTAGGTCCTGGGCTGGTAGTGAAACTTGAATAGACCAGGCATGGACAATTCAGGCTTGGTCCAGTTCCAGTAGGAACAGTCCATCCTCAACTGCCTGGCTAGGTCCACTCCAAAATGGAACATAAGCAACCCCTACTTGGTTCTGTAGTGTGAATCTTTTCTGGATTCAGATCCTTCAACTCCTGTGAAGGGAGCCAGAGATGCATTTCAAAGGCAACAGCCCTTTTAGGCTTGGGAAGGCTAATCAACAGCTCATCCTGTAGGGAGGATGTGTTAAATTCTCTTCCCGGACAGGTTTTTTAGGGTCCAGAACAATGTCTCGGGTGGCAGGCTGGCAGAAACTGGTCAGGAAGCACACTAGAGGCTGGTACAGTTTCACAGGGCACCTCTAAGTTGCCCTCTTGGTGCATGTATTAATAAATCCATCACTGGCATCAGTGAGAGTTAATTAATATGAGATCTTTGATACCAAACATACCTATTTTCAGAGAAGCCTTCATGTAGCTGGAGAGCTCATCCAGTGTCCAGCACATGCATTTACAGTGGCTTCCCTGGTCACTTACTCTGTCTGAGAATCGTCAAAGACATAGCAGGGGCATATCTGCTTGTGCAGATATGCTTTCACATGTAATATAATTAATTCTGCCTTAGGGCTGTAAGGCCTGCTAGAGGGGTGACATACGTATATTGCATGCAGTTTTAGGAGACATGGCACACAGACTGTGCCGTGTCGTGTTTTCACTTTTGTCGGCACCAAGACACCCAGCCTGCAATGGCAGCCTGTCATGTGTTTGGCGAGGGGTCCCTTAGGGTGGCACAATTTGTGCAGCAGCTCTTAGGGACCCTCTTCAGTACCCCAGGGCCTAAGTACCAGTGGTACCATTTACTAGGGACTTACAGAGGGTGGTAAAGTTTGGGGAAACAAATGTGCAGTTTTAGGACCGAGATCTGGCACTGGGGTCCTGGTTAACAGGAACTCAGTGAATTGAAAAAAGTTGGGGGTAACTATGTCAAAAAGAAACACCCCTCCCTTCCCCCCCCCCCTCCCCCCCCCCCCCCCCCCCTCCTCCTCAGCCGATAGAGGATGAAACTAACATTTCCCAAGAGAGTCTTCATCTTCTAAGTAGAAGAACTTTGCCAGGCCATCTGCATTGGCATGGTCCGTCCCAGGTCTGTGTTCCACTGTAAAGTCAATTTCCCTGTATGGAAGAAGAATTCCTTCTTTAAAGAGGATGACCCAGAAGTCATAGATGCATTTTTAGGAGTCAGAGGATTCAGAATGTGCAGAAACACAGTGGCAACATCTTGCAACGTATTCCCTTGAGGAAGGGGATTGACTCTTATCTGTCAAGGCCTTCGCCTCCGGATGATATTTCAGTGTATAGCCAGATGATCAAGAAAGCTGCAGAAAAATATGGGAGAACAACTAGAGCAGGAGAAGACACAATCATTCTTCTTCCTAGAGACTTTAATGCCTTCACAAAAAAGGAACCAGTTCCCTCCAGTGCTGCTCAATATCCTGCATCAGGGAAGAGAGGCATTCAGGGAGCCTACTTTGTGCAGAGCTGGGACCCCAAGGGCAGAAAATAAATGTACTCATTGAAAGAGCCTCTATATATTTAACTTGAACAGTGCCAGCTGATTTCATCATTGCATCAACATTAAGAAAAAGGGCTAATATTACAGCGTTGTCTGGACACCCCCACCAAACAAGGAAAGGAGAAAGATGGATCTGATGGGCAGAAGATTTGAGAGAATTGCAGCCAATCAGTAGGTGATAGCCAGCTCCAACACTCTCCGAAATAGGTATGCGTATCAACATTGGGCAAAGATGGCAGAATTCATGAAGCATCTGCTGGAACAGTACAAAAAGAATGACAAGCCTGGCAGAAGAAGGCAAGAACATTGCTAATACATGCCTCAAGTTTGCTTTAGATGCAGCAGACATGCAAGTCACCAGATGATGATGGGAACAACATGAATGTGTCACACTTGGTTGCGAGTATCCGGCTTCAGAGCAGATGATCAAGCAAACATTATAATTACTCCGTTTAATGGAGAACAGCTTTTTGGCAGCATGATTGATGAAACTCTGCAACAACTCAAAAAGAATAGTGAGTATGCCAAATCAATGGGAGGACTGCGATTCAGAACAAATATCCAGAGAGGAACAGCATCAGGACTAAGATATGCAGGAAGTTTCCCTAGTACCACGTCACATCAGGAGTTTCAGGGCACAAGTCAATTGCGAGCACTCCCACAACACTGGCAGTATCAGGCACAAAGATGCCAATCCTTTCAGGGACGAGCATGAGGAAGAGCTCACCCCTCTAGAGGAGGTGAAGTACCCACCAGTAAGTGACTTGCCCAAGAACCAAAACCTCACACACACACCACCAGTGGGAGGCAGAATAAAAGACTTGATTCAGGAGAGGAGGAAGGTGACATCAGACAACTAATACTAAACGTTGTAAAATATGAATATTGTATAGAACTTGCCAAATCACCACTAACAATGGGACCAAAGAAAAGGGTCCACTCAAAAGAGGAAACATAACTTCTACTTCAGGAAGTAGTATAGTTGCTGGAAAAGAGTACAATATAAAGGGTGCCCAGAAAAGAGATCAAGCAGGGATAATGCTCAACATGTTTTTTAATCCTAAACCAGGTGAAACCCTACATCATATTCTAGACCACTGGTGTATAAACAAGTTTAAAAAGACACAAAAAGTCAAGATGACAACTCTCCAAGAATTCATGCTACAATTACAAAAGGGGAATTACAGTAATTATAGACCTAAAATATATTTACTTGCACATCCCAATGAATCTGAAACACAAACATTCTTGTGATTTGTGGTGAACAAGACACCCTATCAATTCAGAGTGCTGGCCTCTGGGACAAAATATGCACCAAGAGTGTTAACAAAGTGCCTCACAATTGGGCTGCACATTTGAGAAGTCAGGGGAATACATGTTTATCCTTATCTACACTACTGGCTAGTAAGAGCAAATTCCTTAAGCAAATGCAAAGCAGACATACAGAGAGTGATCTTCACCAAGACCACAACAATAAAAAAAAAAATTCTGGGAGCAAGAATCAACCCAGTGGGGTCAAAGCCATATCCCCGCAAGAAGAGGATAGCGTCACTGCTTCAAGAAACTCCTTTAACAGAAGGGGCAGTCTCTGACAGTAAGGACTGTGAGGGAAAAAAGTCTGGAAGATGGCCTCATGGATCCCTCTTTTTCCATATGGGAGGCTACATTTGAGACCAATTCAGGAATAGCATCACAACCAATGGTCACAAGCTATGGGGAGTTGGGAAGATGTAATGGTTGTCACACAGAGAATACAGGAGAACATGGCGTGATGGAACAGATCACATCTAACAACGGGAAGACAATTTACATAACCAGCTCCAGCAGTAACCATTACTACAAATGCCTCACCTATAGCTTGGGGATCTCATGAGGGTTCTCACAAGGTCATAGGTATATAGGAGGAACAAGACGTGCTCCAGCATATCAGTGTCCTGGAATTTAAAAAAATGTGTTCCTAGCCTTAAAAGCCTTTCAGAAAGAGCTGCAAGGAAAATCAGTAATAATTCATACAGACAATACTACTACAGTGTTTTACACCAACAGAGTGAAACCCAATCCTTTGTTCTATCAAGACTAGCTCAGGACATCTGGAAGTGGACAATTCAGAGACTAATATACGTAACAGCAGTTCATCCCCCAGGGAATGACAATGTTAAAGCAGACAAGCTAAGCATGCAGGCATCAAGCTCCCATAAGTGGGAGCTCAATCAAGCAGTACTCAAACAGATAGTCAAGAGATGGGGAACACCACAAGTAGCTCTATTTGCAACACCATCAAACACAAAATACCAATACTTTGCGTCTAGACGGCTACACCATCAGTCCCTGTGGAATGCTCTGTCAGTAAACTGGGCAGGGAGATTTGCTTACGCTTATCACTGTTACACAGAGCAGTCAACAAATGCAAATTGACCAAGATGACACTAATACTGATTTGCCCCTCAGTGAGCGAAACAAACTTGGTTCTCAGATCTAATAGAAATGGCGCAGGGCAACATTCAGAAATTATTTAGACAAAAAGACCTGCTGCTGTCAACAGAACGGGGGAGAGTTCTCCATCCAGAACCACAGTTTTCAGTTTGGCAGCATGGCTCCTGAAGACTTAGTTTGAACATCTAGGCTTACCTCAAAACACAATGGCTGTTCTCAGAGAAGCAAGAAGGCAAACAACGAGGTGTTGCATAGCTAGCAGGGGAGTGGAATTTAATAAAATAATTACTTGTCCACGGGACAGGTTGCTTCATAAATCTACTTGTCCTGTTAAAAAAAAAAAAAAAAAAAAATCTACTTGTCCCTTTGGTGCCATGTAGTGCAGCAGCAGCAATCTCATTATGTAAGAGCTCTGATATTACCCTCTCTGATAATGCTAGGGCCAATACTATAGTACAGCTTAAATACTAGCAATTTCGAGCCCTATTATAGCAAAATCCTTATTTTGCCACCTTTAGTGACATAGTGGGGCTGGAGAAAGCAGTAAGCAATAATTCCACGGCTGGAATACCTTTGAGTCTGTGCAAATCTACTAACATGCATGTTTTAAGGATTTTCACCCGCTCTTCTCTCATCTTTCCCCATACTGAGAAAGGCAGGAATTTTCGGACAAGAGCAGAAATAGAAGTTGTTCCAGGGTTGGGGAACAAAGTGATCATAGGGAAAATGAACTTGCAAACGTTCAATAGAGCAAATCTACACATGCATATTTGCTTGTGCTAAAATACAATTCTTAAATATTTTCTAGGAGTATGATTTCCTGGTCTACTTCTGTAAATTCTTGTGAATTCACGAAAGCCACTAATGCAAAGACATGTACCACGGGTGCCTAAATGTGACTTTAACTTTATTTAAGAATTAGACCCCCAATTAGGTCTGGCTTTAACCAAGACAGAAATATATATGTATATGTTCGATGGCATGTGTAGCTGCAGATACACGTGCTGTGCACTGTTCCTGCCATCTAGTGTTGGGCTCGGAGTGTTCCAAGTAGTTTTTCTTCGAAGAAGTCTTTTCGAGTCACGGGACCGAGTGACTCCTCCCTTTCGGCTCCATTGCGCATGGGCATCGACTCCATCTTAGATTGTTTTCTTTCCGCCATCAGGTTTGGACGTGTTCCTCTTCGCTCCATGATTCGAATCAGGAAATGTAAGAAATCATCGAAAATCCGTCGGTATTGCTGCGTTCGGGACCGGTTTCCTATAGATACATCGGCACCGACGAGACAACCGCTTCGGCGGCCCTTCAGGGCTTCCACACCCAACCGAGGCCTGGTCGGCCCGACCACACCAGTCGTCGAAGACTCATGGACCGTACCCCCATCCGTTTCTGTCCGACGTGCCACGCCAAGTATCCTTATACAGACCAGCATCGGGTCTGTAATCTGTGTTTGTCACCAGAACACAGAGCGCATACCTGTGAGGCCTGCAAGGCTTTTCGGTCGAAGAAGACCTTGAGAGATCGACGAGCAAGGCGCTTGCAGATGGCATCGAAATCGACACAACACCTCGACGTCGAGGAGGAAGAGATGGCTATCTCGATCCACGGTTCGAAATCGGACGACTCCGATGGAGACCGACCACCGACGGCAGGACAAAAAGTGAGTACGCCTGCCCCGACCCAGCCCCAAAGTCAGTCGAAAAAACAGAAGGCCTCTGGGACGCCAATGCCGGAAGGCCATGGCTCGACCCACAAGAAAAGCGGTGACCAAATAACATCTTCGGCACCGAAAAAGGGCAAGATCGTGCCGAAGTCTTCCTATTCGGGTCGAGAAACCGGCATTGAAAAGAGTTGGTCGAATCGAATAAGCCTCGAAAGAGCCTCTCGGAGCTGAGATCAACTGTAACCATGGGTGTTTCAATACCGAAAAAACCGGCTTCGGAGCCGAAAAAGACTTCTTATATAGAAGAACATGGGCTCTCACAACACCTTAGAGAGGCACAGGTTTGAGCAGGAGCTGGATGTGGAGGAGTTTGACCAAAGTCAACAAAGGTTACAAATCCAGAAGGAGACTAGAAAAAATCAAACCATCCCTCTGCTCAAGTTTAAAAGGAAATTGCCTTTTCACGCAGAGACTGAAACTGAGCAGCCAAGAGCAAAGGTGGTTAGAGAAAGGTCACCAACTCCACATTTCACACCAGAGATGTCGCCACCACACTTGCCACAAGGGACAAGGTCACCAGTTGGCACACCAACAGCACAGTCACCCACACATACTTTGCAGACGCAGGACGATGCAGATACCTGGGACCTCTACGACCCACCAGTTTCAGACAACAGTCCTGAGTGTTATCCCTCAAAGCCATCTCCTCCAGAGGATAGAACATCCTACACGCAAGTACGAGCCGGGGCTGCAACATTCCATAATGTCACTATACACTCAGAACCAGTGGAGGATGACTTTATTTTCAATACACTGGCGTCCACGCATGAGTCATATCAAAGCCTGCCAATGTTACCAGGCATGCTTAAGCATGCACAACAAGTCTTCCAAGAACCGGTCAAGGGAAGGACCATTACACCGCGGGTGAAGAAAAAATACAAACCTCCCCCATCAGACCCTGTGTTCATTACACAGCAGCTCCCTCCGGACTCTGTAGAAGTGGGAGCCGCAAGAAAGTGGGCAAATTCACAATCGTCAGGAGATGCGCAACCCCCTGATAAAGAAAGCTGCAAATCCGACGCGGCAGGGAAGAGTGGCGTTGCAAGCGGCCAACCACTGGCGTATCGCCAATTCCCAGGCCCTCCTCGCCCGTTACGACCGAGACCATTGGGACTAAATGCATGATATTATTCAGCATTTACCAAAAGAACATCAAAAATGGGCTCAACAGGTGGTGGAGGAGGGACAGGCCATCTCCAACAATCAAATCCGTTCTGCACTGGACTCTGCCGATACAGCAGCAAGAACTGTAAACACAGCAGTTACCATCAGGAGGCATGCGTGGCTACGCAGTTCTGGTTTCAAACCAGAAATACAGCAAGCGGTGTTAAACATGCCGTTCAACCAGCAGCAACTATTTGGGCCGGAGGTGGACACTGTAATAGAAAAAATGAAGGAGGACACAGACCAGGCCAAAGCCATGGGCGCGCTCTACTCTTCCCAGTATAGGGGAACATTTAGGAAGCCACAGTTTAGGGGAGGGTTTAGACAGCAACCCTCACAGCCATCCACCTCCCAAACAAAACCCACCTACCAGTCACAATACCAGAGAGGGGGGTTTCGTGGTTCATTCAGGGGACATTACCCAAGAGCAAGGGGAAAATTTCAGTCTGCCAAGCAGACCCCCAGTAACAAGCATTGATTTCAATGTCACACTTCCCCAACACACATCACCAGTGGGGGGGAAGATTAACAAAATACCACAAACATTGGTCAGACCTAACCACGGACACATGGATTCTATCAATTATCTAACATGGTTACTGCATAGAATTCACACATTTCTCTCCAGATGTTCCCCCAAGGACGCATAACCTGTCAGCACAACATATAGACCTACCAACAAATAGAGGTGCAAGCACTATTAACAAAACAAGCCATAGAACTAGTACCACACCATCAAAAAGGAACAGGGATTTACTCCCTATATTTCCTTATTCCCAAAAAAGACAAAACACTAAGACCAATTTTAGATCTCAGGACGTTAAACCTCTTCATCAAATCAGATCATTTCCACATGGTCACACTACAAGATGTAGTTCCCTTGCTAAAACAGGAAGAATACATGGCAACACTGGATTTAAAGGATGCATATTTCCACATACCTATCCATCCATCTCACAGGAAATACCTCAGATTTGTCATACAGGGCAAACATTACCAATTCAAAGTATTGCCCTTTGGGATAACAACAGCGCCCAGAGTATTTACAAAATGCCTCGCTGTAGTAGCAGCTCATATAAGGAGACATCACATGCATGTATTCCCATATCTCGACAATTGGCTAATAAAAGCCAACACTCAACACCAGTGTCAAAGTCACACACAATATGTAATAGATACTCTACACAAACTAGGGTTTTCTATAAATTACCAAAAATCCCACTTGCAACCATCCCAAATGCAACAATGGCATGGGCACTGCAGGGGCCCCCGTAAGAGGGCCCCACTTTGAATTTCAGTGTCTGCTGAAATTTGCGACGGGTGCTACTGCACCTGTCGCACACCTTCCACTCCGCCGGCTCCATTCGGAGACGGCTTCCTCGTGGAAGGGTGTTTCCCACTGGGCTGGCGGGCGGCCTTTTGGCGGTCGCCCGCCAGCCCAGTGGGAAACCCAGAATGACCGCCGCGGTCTTTTGACCACGGGACGGTCTTCTGGCGGTCTAGCTGCAGATACACATGCTGTGCACATCCCGCCATCTGGTGTTGGGCTCGGAGTGTTACAAGTTGTTTTTCTTCGAAGAAGTCTTTTCGAGTCACGAGACCGAGGGTCTCCTCCCATTTCGACTCCATTGCGCATGGGCGTCGACTCCATCTTAGATTGTTTTTTTTCCGCCATCGGGTTCGGACGTGTTCCTTTTCGCTCCGTGTTTCGGGTCGGAAAGTTAGTTAGAATCTCGGAAAAAACGTCGGTATTGTTTGCGTTCGGTATCGGGTTAGTTACAACAGATCGACACCGAATTTAGAAGAGTTCCGGTGGCCCTTTGGGGTTTGTTCGATCCCCCGTCGGGCCTGGTCGGCCCGGCCACGTGTGAATTCAAGGCTGATGGAACGGACCCCATTCCACTTCTGTCCAAAATGCCATAACAAGTATCCGTATACGGATCAGCATCTGGTCTGTAACTTGTGCTTGTCCCCAGAACACAAGGAAGATACTTGTGAGGTCTGTCGAGCGTTTCGGTCCAGAAAGACGTTAAGAGACCGAAGAGCCAGAAGACTGCAGATGGCGTCGACGCCGACAGAACAAGAGCGTTTCGAGGAAGAAGAGGAAGCTTTCTCTATCCACGAATCGGACTCGGAAGAGCTCGAGGTCGAAGAAACGCCGAAAACCGTGAGTAAGACGTCGAAACATAAGACTCACGAGAAGTCAACAAGAGCCCAGGGGACGCCACCGCCAACAGGCCATGGCTTAACCCAAAAAAGCGGTGACCGAGCCAAGGCACCGAAAAAGGGCACGCTGGTGTCGAAGTCATCCGACTCCGGTCGAGATACCGCCACACAGCAGTCTCGGAGCCGAGACATCGGCTCTGAGAAATTTCGGCACCATGACAGCAGCACCGAACAAATTCGTCACCGAGACACCACCACGCCGAAAATTACAAAGGTTTCTTCGGAGCCTAAAAAGACCTCCGAAAAAGTTTCGGTTCCGAAACATCCAGCCTCGGAGCCGAGAACAGGTTCCTATACAGAGGAACAAGGATTAGCCTCACAAATGAAAAAACATAGATTTGGAGAGGAACTTCAAGCTGTAGAGCCAGACTATACTCAAAGGAGGCTCCACATTCATCAAGACACAGGGAAGATAACCACTCTTCCTCCAATTAAAACTAAAAGAAAACTTGCCTTTCACGAAAAGGACAAGGAGCCACAGGCAAAGGTGGCAAAGAAAACAACTTCACCACCTTCTCCACCACCATCAGTGTACACATCACCAGTAGCAACTCCTCCACTGATGCACTCCCCGACTCATACTGCCATGAGTCAAGATTATCCCGATGCATGGGACCTTTACGATACTCCAGTATCGGACAGCAGCCCAGACTCGTACCCTACCAGGCCGTCCCCTCCTGAGGACAGTACATCTTACACAAAGGTGATCGCAAGGGCAGCTGCTTTCCATAACGTCACCTTGCATTCAGAACCAATTGAGGATGACTTCTTGTTTAACACGCTAACCTCCACTCATAGCCAGTACCAAAGACTACCTATGCTCCCAGGAATGCTAAAACATTCAAAACAAATCTTTCAGGATCCTGTTAAAGGCCGAGCCATAACTCCAAGGGTGGAGAAAAAGTACAAGCCACCGCCAACCGATCCTGTTTATATTACAACGCAGTTAACTCCAGACTCAGTAGTTGTCGGGGCAGCTCGTAAGAGAGCAAACTCTCATACCTCGGGAGACTCACTACCTCCAGAGAAAGAGAGTCGCAAATTTGATGCTGCGGGCAAAAGGGTTGCAGCACATGCAGCAAACCAATGGCGCATTGCCAATTCACAAGCGCTTTTGGCAAGATATGACAGAGCTCACTGGGATGAGATGCAACATTTGATAGAACACTTACCCAAGGAGTTCCAAAAAAGAGCACAACAAGTGGTGGAAGAAGGACAAAGTATCTCTAATAATCAGATACGGTCTTCAATGGATGCAGCAGATACGGCTGCAAGGACAGTAAATACTGCAATAACAATAAGAAGGCACGTCAGGTTTCAAGCCGGAAATTCAACAAGCCGTGCTAAATATGCCATTTAATGAACAGCAGTTGTTTGGGCCGAAAGTCGACACTGCTATTGAGAAACTCAAGAAAGACACTGATACGGCAAAAGCCATGGGTGCACTCTACTCCCCGCAGAGCAGAGGCACCTTCCGCAAAACACCTTTTAGGGGAGGGTTTCGAGGACAACCTACAGAAACCACAACATCACAAACAAGGCCCACTTACCAAAGCCAATATCAGCGGGGAAGTTTTCGGGGGCAATATAGAGGGGGACAATTCCAAAGAAGTAGAGGAAAATTCCAAAGCCCCAAAAGTCCTCAAAATAAGCAGCGACTCACAAGTCACCCATCCCCATCACATAACACCTGTGGGGGGGAAGATTAAGCCAATTTTACAAACATTGGGAGGAGATAACAACAGATACTTGGGTACTAGCAATTATCCAGCATGGTTATTGCATAGAATTTCGCGAATTCCCTCCAACAGTCCCACCGAAAACACACAGTATGTCAAAACAACATATAAATCTTCTAGGATTAGAAGTTCAAGCATTGCTCCAAAAAGAAGCAATAGAATTAGTACCAAAACAAGAACTAAACACAGGAGTTTACTCACTGTACTTTCTGATACCCAAAAAAGACAAAATTCTAAGCCCTATACTAGATCTCAGAATATTAAATACATACATCAAATCAGACCATTTTCACATGGTTACATGACAAGAAGTAATCCCACTGCTCAAACAACAAGACTACATGACAACACTGGATCTAAAGGATGCATATTTCCATATACCAATACATCCTTCACACAGGAAGTACCTAAGGTTTGTATTCCAAGTGATACATTACCAATTCAAAGTGTTGCCATTCGGAATAACAACTGCGCCAAGAGTTTTTACAAAATGTCTAGCAGTAGTAGCTGCACATATCAGAAGGCAGCAAATACATGTGTTCTCGTACCTAGACGATTGGTTAATCAAAACCAACACGCAAAAACAGTGTTCACAACACACAAATTACGTCATAGAAACCCTACACAAACTAGGTTTCTCAATCAATTACTCAAAATCACACCTTCTGCCGTGTCAAACACAGCAATACCTAGGACCAACAATCAACACAGTAAAAGGAATTGCAACTCCAAGTCCACAAAGAATCCTAACATTCCAAAATGTCATACAAGCCATGTATCCAAACCAAAAGATACAGGTCAAATTTAGTAATGAAACTCCTAGGCATGATGTGCTCATGCATAGCCATTGTCCCAAACGCAAGGTTGCACATGCGGCCCTTGCAACAGTGCCTAGCATCACAGTGGTCACAGGCACAGGGTCAACTTCTAGATCTGGTGTTGATAGACCGCCAAACATACATCTCGCTTCAATGGTGGAACAGTATAAATTTAAACCAAGGGCGGCCTTTTCAAGACCCAGTGCCACAATACGTAATAACGACAGATGCATCCATGACAGGGTGGGGAGCACACCTCAATCAGCACAGCATCCAAGGACAATGGGACATTCAGCAAAAACAGTTTCATATAAACCACTTAGAACTGTTAGCGGTATTTCTAGCTCTGAAAGCATTGCAACCCATAATAACCCACAAATACACTCTTGTCAAAACAGACAACATGACAACAATGTATTACCTAAACAAACAGGGAGGAACACACTCGACACAGTTGTGTCTCCTAACACAAAAAATATGGCATTGGGCGATTCACAACCACATTCGCCTAATAGCACAATTTATTCCAGGGATTCAGAATCAGTTAGCAGACAATCTCTCTCGGGATCACCAACAGATCCACGAATGGGAAATTCACCCCCAAATACTGAACACTTACTTCAGAATGTGGGGAACGCCACAAATAGATCTATTTGCAACAAAAGAAAACTCAAAATGCCAAAACTTCGCATCCAGGTACCCACAACATCAGTCTCAGGGCAATGCACTATGGATGAACTGGTCAGGGATATTTGCGTACGCTTTTCCCCCTCTCCCACTTCTTCCATATCTAGTAAACAAGTTGAGTCAAAACAAACTCAAACTCATACTAATAGCACCAACATGGGCAAGGCAACCTTGGTACACAACACTACTACACCTTTCAGTAGTACCTCATATCAAAGTGCCAAACAGACCAGATCTGTTAACACAACACAAACAACAGATCAGACATCTAAATCCAGCATCGCTGAATCTAGCAATTTGGCTCCTGAAATCCTAGAATTCGGGCACTTAGACCTCACACAGGAATGTATGGAGGTCATAAAACAGGCTAGAAAACCTACCACTAGACACTGTTATGCAAATAAGTGGAAAAGATTTGTTTATTACTGCCATAATAATCAAATTCAACCTTTACACGCATCTGCAAAAGAGATAGTAGGATACTAACTACATTTGCAGAAATCTAAACTAGCTTTCTCTTCCATTAAAATACATTTTACGGCAATTTCAGCTTACCTGCACATTACGCACTCAACTTCATTATTTAGGATACCAGTCATAAAAGCGTTTATGGAAGGCCTAAAGAGAATTTACCACCAAGAACACCACCGGTTCCTTCATGGAACCTCAACATTGTCTTAACACGACTCATGGGTCCACCTTTTGAGCCCATGCACTCTTGTGAAATGCAATACTTAACGTGGAAAGTTGCATTTTTAATTGCCATCACATCTCTAAGAAGAGTGAGTGAAATTCAAGCATTTACCATTCAAGAACCATTTATTCAAATACACAAAAATAAAGTTGTTCTACGGACCAATCCTACATTTTTACCAAAAGTAATCTCACAGCCAGATTCTGTAGCTGAAAGAGCACTACATACATTAGACATCAAAAGAGCACTAATGTACTACATTGACAGAACAAAACTAATTCGAAAGACAAAACAACTATTTATCGCCTTTCAAAAACCTCATACAGGAATTCCAATTTCAAAACAAGGCATTGCTAGATGGATAGTTAAGTGCATTCAAACATGCTATCTTAAAGCTAAAAGAGAACTAACTGCCTATTACACCAAAGGCACACTCAACCAGAAAGAAAGGTGCTACCATGGCCTTTCTAGGAAATATTCCAATGAACGAAATATGTAAGGCAGCAACATGGTCTACGCCTCATACATTTACCAAGCACTACTGTTTAGATGTGTTAACTGCACAACAAGCAACAGTAGGTCAAGCTGTACTAAGAACATTATTTCAAACTACTTCAACTCCTACAGGCTGAACCACCGCTTTTGGGGAGATAACTGCTTATTAGTCTATGCACAGCATGTGTATCTGCAGCTACACATGCCATCGAACGGAAAATGTCACTTACCCAGTGTACATCTGTTCGTGGCATTAGTCGCTGCAGATTCACATGCGCCCACCCGCCTCCCCGGGAGCCTGTAGCCGTTCAGAAGTAGATCTTAAACATTTGTACATTTGTAAATATATTACTTTAAACTTCATTATGTACAGACGCATTCACTCCATTGCATGGGCACTATTACTAGCATACACAACTCCTACCTCACCCTCTGCGGGGAAAACAATCTAAGATGGAGTCGACGCCCATGCGCAATGGAGTCGAAATGGGAGGAGTCCCTCGGTCTCGTGACTCGAAAAGACTTCTTCGAAGAAAAACAACTTGTAACACTCCGAGCCCAACACCAGATGGCGGGATGTGCACAGCATGTGAATCTGCAGCGACTAATGCCACGAACAGATGTACACTGGGTAAGTGACATTTTCCATATA
This sequence comes from Pleurodeles waltl, assembly GCF_031143425.1. NCBI lineage: Eukaryota > Metazoa > Chordata > Amphibia > Caudata > Salamandridae > Pleurodeles > Pleurodeles waltl. Next base: position 294,612,521 of record NC_090443.1, on the reverse strand, counting down.
TAATAATAATAATACACCATCCAAGGTCCATCTTGTGGCGCGCAAATTTTACGGGTGCAAACGTGAGGAAGGGACCATTCCTCTGACATATCCAAAACCAACAATTGTAAGACAATTGATTCGTTGCACTCCAGGAGAGTTTTATTGGTTCTATCCAAAGAAGTATAAAAAAGAGAAGACACCAACAACGCGTTTCGACCTCTCGGTCTTGATCACAGTTCACAAAAGAAACCTTCCCATAAGTCTTTATTTATAGTCCATTTTCCTATCACCACCCCAGTGCATTCTGGGACACGTAGTCCCCTACAAATAGCTAATGACTAACAAAACATAGTAAAGCCCACTTTAACTTATCTATTATTATTGAACATTCAAACTATAATTAAATCATGAAATACAGAAATAAATATGAAGCCAAGAAAGGTTAGTAGTATTGATACACATAGTTCACATATATACAGAGCCAAATAGTATGTATGGGGATGGCAGTTGCCATACCTCTCATATATGAGGGATAATTGACGAACAATTTTGTTAACTTCAGCATTGATATATCGTTGAGAAGTACTTACGGTGTGAGAGTAATAATGTACACCTAATTCCCAGGACAATTGTGTTCCTTGTATCTCTCAATCTACTATATATACTTAGTATGATGTTCAAAACCACATTTTCATTCTTTCTCATATATCTAACAATCTCTATATCTCTAAGGATTTCTATAGACATAATGCTCATCTTGATATATGTGGATGCCTGTGATCTCTGTACTTTTAGCCTCTTTTCTCCAAGAGATTGACCTAGTGTCAATTACCTCACCACCATTAAGTACTTATTTACCTTTGGCAATATCACCTCATTTACTGGCCTCTGATTATGCTGATTTATTTTAAAACCACACCCCGATGAATATCGCTTACACCCTCACAGGTGGTAATGAAGTTCTTAGTCGCCATTGAGTCCCAGCTGAGTCTTTGCTTTGAGTTGTATTATCAGTCTGGACTCCAAGCGTCTAATTCTAAGCTCACGATTCCCTCCTCTTTCATTATATTCAATGGTCGCAATCCCAAAGAACCTCATATGCGTCCAATTCTTCCCTTCATGTGTAAGTAAATGTTTAGCCAGAGCATAGTTTACATCCTTGTTTTGCACAGCTCTGATATGTTCAAGTATACGTTTTTTTAAGGGACAAATTGTAATCCCCACATACCGAAGACCATAGTCACATTCAATTATATAAACTACATAGGTAGTATCACAAGTGATTATTTTTGTAATTCTTATCGATCACCCTTTCGAGTCTGGATATTCTCTTGTATTTACACCTATACGACAAGCCTTACATTTGCCACAACATGTAAAGCCTCTTGTCTGGGTCTGTAACCAATTCAAAGGTTTAGCTAACTGAAAATGACTATTCACCAAAAGATCTTGTATTGATGACGCCTTCCTGTATGTTACCATGGGTCTTTCCCCAATGAGTTTTCCAATATCAGAATCTTTCCTTCTAATATCCCAATACTTGAGTATTTTCAGGATCGAATGACTTTCTTTACTATATGTCATTATCATCCTTATAATGGAGTCTTTGTCATCACCCTCGAGTTTAGATTTATTCAAGATTTCAACTCTCGTTTTGGATCTGGCTTTACATTCTCCCAGGTTTATACATTTCATTTTGTATTTCCTTTGTATGAATCTTTGTCGAGTTTCTCTGAATTTCAATTCCATTTCATGTTCAGTAGAACAATTACGCTTGATCCTGATGAACTCTCTATACGGTATACTTTTCTTCAGGGATATCGGATGAAAGCTTTCTCCATGTAATATACGATTTATGGAAGTGGCTTTTCGATATAGTGTGGTTTCAAACGTATTATTCTCAATCTATACTTTGAACATCCAGAAATTGAACGGCTTGGGAACTGATGTTGTATGTGAATTTTAAACCCACTTCATTCTCATTCAAACTTTCATAATATTGTACAAATTTCTTTTCAGTTCCCCAAAAGATTATCCCCAATGGCTATTGCATAGAATTGGCACAAATTCCCCCAATTATTCCACCAAAACCACACAATCTCTCCACCCAACATATCTCCATGTTTTAACAAGAAGTACAATCTCTATTACTCAAACAAGCAAAAGAGCTTGTGCCACAAGATCAAATAGGAACAGGAGTTTACTCACTGCATTTCCTCATCCCCAAAAAAGACGGAACCTTAAGACCAATATTAGATCTCAGAACCCTCAATCTTTACATCCTGTCAGAACACTTTCACATGTTCACACTACAGGATGTGGTCCCAATGCTTCAGCAGCAAGATTTCATGGCAACATTAGATCTCAAAGATGCATATTTTCACATACCCATCCATCCAGCGCACAGAGAATAACTCAGGTTTGTAATTCAGGAAAAACATTACCAGTTCAAAGTGTTACCCTTCGGGATAACAACAGCTCCCAGAGTCTTCACAAAATGCCTAGCAGTAGTAGCTCCCTACACACTCTATGGATCTCCATAAACTACCAAAAATCGCACCTACAACGTGCGCAAATTCAACAGTATTTAGGAGCCACATTAAATACACAAACAGCACTTGCAAGCCCAAGTCCACAAAGAATTCAAGCATTTCACAATGTATTGGCACAAATACAGCCAGGCCAACGGCACACTGTCAAATTCGTCATAAAACTGTTGTGCATGATGGCATCATGTATCGCCACTGTCCCACATGCAAGACTAAACATGTAGCCTTTACAACAGTGCCTTGCACAGCAATGGTCACAGGTACATGGTCAACTTCAAGATCTAGTGTTGATAGACCACCGAACACGCATATCACTTCAGTGTTGGAATTCCACAAACCTAAACAAAGGGTGGCCTTTTCAAGACCCTGTGCCTCAGACCATACTTACAACAGATGCATCAATGATTGGGTGGTGGGCACACCTCAACAATCACAACATTCAAGGACAATGAGACACCAAACACAAACCGCTTCATATATATCACCTAGAATTGCTAGCCGTATTCCTAGCACTCAAAGCTTTTCATCCTCTTCTCACTCACAAGAATATCCTTATCAAAACAGACAACATGACAACAATGAATTACTAAACAAACAAGGAGAGACCCATACATCCCAACTGTCCCTCCGAGCCCAAAAGATTTGGCAATGGGCAATCCACAACAACATTCACCTGGTAGCACAATACATTCCAGGGATACACATCCAATTAGCAGATGTTCTCAGCCGAGATCATCATCAAACACACAACTGGGAAATTCATCCTCAAGTACTTCAGCTATACTTTCACCACTGGGGAACACCAGACATAGACCTATTCACCACCAGCGAAAATGCAAAATTCCAAAACTTGGCATCCAGGTACCCACATCCTCTATCCAAATGCAATGCTCTATGGATGAATTGGTCAGGGAATGAGCGGGAGAGGGGGAAAAGCGTAAGCAAATATCCATTTCTAGTCAACAAACTGCGTCAAAACATACTCAAACTCCTACTTATAGCACCAACGTGGGCACGTCAACCCTGGTACACAACACTATTAGGTCCGTCAGTTATGCCTCATATCAAACTCCTGAACAGGCCAGATCTGTTAACACGAAACAAACAGCTGATCAGGCATTCAGATCCCAAAATACTCAATCTAGTGATTTGGCTCCTGAAGTCGTAAAGTTTAGATATCTACAACTACCAGCTGAGTGTATGGAAGTAATTAAACAAGCAAGAAAACCCACTACCAGGCAGTGTTATGCAAATAAATGTGAAAGATTTGTGTATTACTGTCAATCTAAACAAATTACCCCTCTTTCAGCATCAATACAAGACTTTGTAAGTTATTTGCTTCATTTACAAAAGGCAAATTTAGCCTTTTCCTCCATTAAAATACATCTCACTGTAATCTCGGCGTACTTGCAAATTATACAACACAACTCTTTATTTAGAGTCCCTGTTACCAAAGCCTTCGTGGAAGGATTAAAACACATTATTCCACCTAGAACACCTCCAATACCATTGTGGAATCTAAATATAGTGCTCACACGACTTATGGGTCCACCATTTGAACCTGTGCACTCATGCCAAATTCAATACTTAACATGGAAAGTCACCTTCCTAGTCGCAATTACTTCATTAAGAAGAGTTAGTGAAATCCAGGCTTTCACAATTCAAGAACTGTTCATACAAGTACATAAACATAAAATTGTATTTCGAACAAACCCAAAATTTCTCCCAAAAGTTATATCACCGTTTCGTATTAATCAAACAGTGGAGCAACCAGTCTTCTTCCCACAGCCAGACTGCAGCAGAAAGAGCCCTGCATACATTATATCTTAAAAGAGCCTTAATGTATTACATTGACAGGACAAAATCCTTTAGGAAAACCAAACAGTTATTTGTAGCATTCCAAAAACCACATACTGGCAACCCAATTTCAAAACAAGAGTTAGCTAGATGGATAGTAACATTTATCCAAACATGTTACCTAAAAGCTAAAAGGCAGCTATTAGTTACACCTAAAGCACATTCCACATGGAGAAAAGGGGCTACAATGGCATTCTTAGGTAACATACCAATGGCCGAAATTTGTAAGATAGCCACTTGGTCAAAACTGCATGCATTTACCAAGCATTACTGTGTAGATGTGTTAGCAACACAGCAGGCCACAGTAGGACAGGCTGTACTAAGAACACTATTTCAAACAACTTCAACTCCTACAGGCTGACCACCGCTTATGGGAGGTAAAACTGCTTTGTAGTCTCTGCATAGCAAGTGTATCTGCAGCTACACATGCCATTGAACGGAAAATGTCACTTACCCAGTGTACATCTGTTCGTGGCATGTTCCGCTGCAGATTCACATGTCCACATGCACCCTCCCACCTCCCCGGGAGCCTGTAGCCGTTTAAGTTCAACATTCACTTGTACGTATGTATGTATATGTATATATAATATATATTCTGTGGCATGTGTAGCTGCAGATACACATGTGCACTGTTCCTGCCATTTAGTGTTGGGCTCTGAGTGTTACAAGTTGTTTTTCTTCAAAGAAGTCTTTTTGAGTCACAGGACCGAGTGACTCCTCCCTTTCGGCTCCATTGCGCATGGGCATCGACTCCATGTTAGATTATTTATTTTCTTTCCGCCATCGGGTTCGGACGTGTTCCTCTGCGCTCCGGTTATTCGATTTGGAAAAATTCAGAAATCACAGAAAATCGTCGGTATTGTTTTCGATCGCAAACCATCTTGCATCGACACCTCGGCACTGGCGAAACACACCTTCGGTTGCCCTGCGGGGCACCCGCAACCATCCTGGGCCTGGTCAGCCTGACTGCAGGAAGCATCGAAGCCTCATGGACCGGACCCTGTTCCGATTATGCCCTCAGTGCCACGCAAAGTATCCATTCACAGATCAACATCGGGTCTGTAATCTGTGTTTGTCACCAGACCACTGAGGAGATACTTGTGAGGCCTGCAGGTCCTTCTGTTGCAAGAATACCTTGAGGGATCGAAGGGCGAGACGACTACAAATGGCGTTGAAGAGTACCGAGCGCCTCAACGTTGAAGAGGAGGAGCTGGCCATCTCCATTCAAGGATCCGATTCGGACGATTCCGACATGGACCGACCACCGCCAGCAGGCCAACACGTGAGTACGCCTGCCCCGACCCAGAGCCAGTCCAAGACCAAACAAAAGGCCTCGGGGACGCCACTGCCGAAGGCCATGGCTCTACCTGCAAGAGATCTAGCGGTGACCACACAACACCCTCAGCACTGAAAAAAAGGCCACACCCACTTCGAAGTCTTCGGACTCGAGTCGAAACCCCGAAAGATTCTTTCGTAACCGAGGCCTACTGTCACCATGGGCGTTTCGGTGCTGAAAAAAGGCTCATACACTGAGGAGCATGGACTTTCTAAACAGATAAAAGAAAGCCACAGATTCGAGGACGAACGTCACCAAATGGAAGAATTTGATGAGAGACAAGCAAGGATACAGATCCACAAGGATACTGGAAAAATTCTTACAGCACCTCCTCTCAAATTTAAAAGGAAACTAGCTTTCCAAGGACGTTCGGACACTGAGCAGCCAAAGGCTAAAGTGTTGAGAGCAATCTCCGCCACGCCAGTTTTCCCCAGCACATTCTCCTCTGCATTCTCCTCAAAGAACTGTTTATCCTCTTGCTACACCCACTGCACAGTCACCCAAACACACTGTGCAGTCGCATCAAGATACAGACCTGTGGGACCTTTATGATGACCCTGTGTCAGACAACAGCCCGGAGTTCTATACGTCTAAACCCTCTCCACCTGAAGATAGCACCTCCTACACATAGGTTTTGGCTAGGGCTGCTACTTTCCACAATGTGATCCTGCACATCGAACCACTAGAGGACAACTTTCTTTTTAATACCTTGTCCTCAACACATACATCTTACCCAAGTCTACCCATGCTCCCAGGCATGCTTAAACATGCCCAACAGATTTTTCAGGAGCCGGTTAAGGGAAGGCCCATAACACCAAGGGTGGAGAAGAAATATAAACCACCACCTTCCGACCCAATATTTATCACCCAACAGCTGCCCCCAGACTCGGTAGTGGTCAGCGAGGAAGAGGTCCAACTCGCAATCATCTGGAGATGCACCCCCTCCAGATAAGGAGAGTAAAAAGTTTGATGCGGCAGGAAAGAGGGTAGCGTCACAAGCAGCCAAGCAGTGGCGCATAGCGAACTCACAGGCCCTCCTCGCAAGATATGACAGAGCTGATTGGGATGAGATGAGCGACATCATTCAACATCTCCCCAAAGAATACCAAAAAAGGGCTGGTAGAGGAGGGTCTGGCAATAACAAATAACCAGATAAGGTCTGCGTTAGATTCAGCTGATACTGCCGCACGAACAATAAACACAGCAGTGACAATTAGACGCCATGCATGGTTTAGATCATCAGGTTTTAAACCTGAGATTCAACAGGCGGCCCTCAACATGCCATTCAACCAGCAACAGCTATTTGGCACACAAGAGGACACAGCCATAGAGAAAATGAAGAAAGATACAGATACAGCCAAAGCAATGGGAGCGCTTTACTCATCCCAATATAGAGGGACATTTAGGAAGCTGCAGTATAGGGGAGGTTTCAGGCCACAGCCATCAGAATCCTCTACCTCACAGACAAAGCCCTCCTACCAATCCCAGTATCAGAGGGGGGTTTCGAGGGTCCTTCAGATGGCAATTTCCCAAGTCCAGGGGAAAATTCCAAGCTACAAAACAAGCCACTAGCAATAAACAGTGACTTCGCCATCACCTTCCCACAACACACATCTCCTGTGGGAGGAAGACTGGAAATGTTCCACAATCAATGGTAAAACATAACAACAGACTCATGGGTACTATCAATTATCCAACATGGTTACTGCATAGAATTCACACATTGTCCTCCAAATATTCCCCCAAAGCGCACAAACTATCGTCGCAACATCTAACAATGATACAGAGGTGCAGACACTATTAACAAAACAAGCCATAGAACTAGTACCTCATCAACAAAAAGGAACAGGGGTCTATTCCCTGTACTTCCTTATTCCCAAAAAGGACAAAACACTAAGGCCAATATTAGATCTCAAGACTCTCAACCTATACATCAAATCAGAACACTTTCATATGGTGACACTACAAGATGTAGTCCCATTACTAAAACGGGGAATACATGTCAACACTGGATTTAAAAGATGCGTATTTTCACATACCCATCCATCCATCCATCTCACAGAAAATACCTCAGGTTTGTTATACAAGGAAAACATTACCAATTCAAGGTGTTACCCTTAGGGATAACAACAGCCCCCAGAGTTTTTACAAAATGCCTTGCTGTAGTAGCAGTATACATAAGGAGACAACACATACATGTATTCCCGTATCTCGACGATTGGCTAATAAAGGCCAACACTCAGGGGCAGTGTCAAGATCACACACGTTATTTAATAGATACCCTACACACACTAGGGTTTTCAATAAATTACCAAAAATCACACTTGCAACCATCCCAAATTCAGCAATACTTGGGTGCTACACTCAAAAAGCAATTGCAAGCCCAAGCCGACAAAGGGTACAATCATTCCACAACATGGTACCAAAAATACAACCAAATCAGTATTACACAGTCCGGTTTGTGATGAAACTCCTAGGCATGATGGCATCATGCATTGCAATTGTCCCAAACGCATGGTTACACATGCAACCCTTACAGCAGTGCCTTGCAGAACAATGGTCGCAGGCACAGGGTCATCTCCAAGATCTAGTGTTGATAGACCGCCAAACACACTATTCGCTTCAGTGGTGGAACCCCATACATTTAAACAAAGGGCGGCCTTTTCAAGACCCTGTGCCTCACGCCATTCTCACAACAGATTAATCAATGATTGGGTGGGGAGCACACCTCAACAATCACAGTATACAAGGACAGTGGGACAACAAGCAAAAACAACTACACATAAATCACTTAGAGCTGCTAGCAGTCTTTCTAGCACTAAAAGCTTTTCAACCTCTTCTAGCTCACAAACACATTCTTGTCAAAACAGACAAGATGACAACAATGTACTACTTAAACAGGGGGGATCACACTCATCACAAATTTGCCTCCTAGCAATAAAAATTTGGCATTGGGCAATTCACAACAATATTCACCTAATTGCTCAATACATCCCAGGGATTCACAATCAATTAGCGGACAATCTCAGTCGGGATCACCAGCAAACTCACGAGTGGGAAATACATCCCCAGGTACTACAAGAACACTTTCGCCAGTGGGGGACACCAGACATACATCTGTTCACCACAATGCAAAATGCCAAAACTTTGCGTCCAGGTACCCACACCCTCAGTCCAAGGGCAATGCTCTATGATCAATTGGTCCGGGATATTTGCTTACGCTTTTCTCCCTGTCCCACTCATTCCTTTCTAGTCAACAAACTGCGTCAAAACAAACTCAAACTAATACTTATAGCACCAACATGGGCACGCCAACCGTGGTACACCACACTGGTGGACCTCTCAGTAGTACCTCACGTCAAGCTTCCAAACAGACCAGATCTGTTAACACAACACAAACAACAGATCAGACACCCCAATCCAGCAATGTTCAATGTAGCAGTCTGGCTCTTAGAGAGTGAAACATGTGTCAGGGGTTGCTTTTACTTACTCCAGGTTGGCTTGGACAGTATTTTACCAGTCCAAAGCTGTAATACTGTACCTGGAGTGGTAAATGGCTTTTGTCATTTTACAGCTTGGCAAGGTTGACACTGTGTCAAACCTATGCTTAAAGACTTTGCTGTACAAATGGCAAAAGACTTTGTCACTATCTAGCTCGGCGTGGATAGCACTGTGCTGATCCTATGCTTAAAAACTTTGCTAGATAAACAGACATTTGAGGTGAGCAAATCTAGAGTGTCGCTGGTGTTGGAGGGTGCTCCTTATTAGAGCTGCTCTCCACCTAAACTTGAGAATTACCCAGAGTTCTCTATCCTTTTTTGCGTAATGTATGCGTCACTCTAACCCTGAAAGGGATTTGTTTTGAGAGAGATCTATATTAAAAATCTATTTCTCACTCCAGCCACCTATTGGCTGCCTTTACTGTGAGGGATAGCATTCGCCTGGTAGCTCCCACACCAATAAAGTGTAACAAAAGCCATGTCAAAACAAGTTCCTTTCCCTGTAAACTGGCAGCCAGAGGGTTTGTGCTGCAGGGGGTTGGGCATGCTTGTTCCAAGGACAAAATAAACATGAAAACATGTTGTTCTTGGCCCCACACCATATGTCCTGGGTGTCGGGCTATAAGAATTCCACACTCCTGTAGCCAAATGGGAAAGATATTCAATATGGTGCCAAAGAATGGACCTATTGTAGGAGAATACTAAGGACACAACACCCCTAAATTATCTTACGCACCTACTAGACCGCAAACTAACTTAAGCGTTTTAAAGGTACATCTAGCAGCTATTGTGTCCCACACGAGGTCATACAGGAAGAAGTTTTTTCAGAACTACCAGTAATGAGTGAGTAAAGAGAATAGCACCACCCAGACTGGTGCCAGCAACCACACGGAACCTGAATCAAGTACTAATGCAACTAATTAGGAAACATTTGAGCTTTTACACAAAGCCTCTTTAAAAATACTCATGCTGAAAACAGCCTTTCAGGTTTCAATGACATCGCTCTGCATTGTGATTGAAATACAGGCACTTGCAATTCAAGAGCCATACCTACAAGTCCACAAGGACAGAATAGTCATGAAGACCGATCCTCAATTCTCACTCAGAGTAAATTCACACTTCCACATAAATCATTTCAAATTCCAAGCTTTTTCAGAGAGCCAAAAATCAAGTGTAAAGGGTGTTACACATGCTAGGCGCTAGAAAAGCAATCATATACTATATGAAAAAACAAAGACAAGTAAGAAGACAAAGCAATTATTTGTTTCCTTTATATACAACAATGTGGGTAAACCAGTGATTGAGGGTACAATTACTAAGTGGATCTCTCAAGCCATTCAAGCTTGTCATGCAAGTGCTGGAACACAATTAAATTCTAAACTAAAGTGCAGTCAACATGGAAACAAGCATTTGCAATGCAATATGTCTCGCATTTGCGAGAGTTGGAGCTATTGGCATTGTAAATGACATTGTCTTTCATCTGTGTATTTAGGTTTGGAACATCCATAGAGTCAGAGCATACCAGCATCTGCAATAAATTCACATGTTCCTGAAGAAAGTAAAGAACACATTTCATCAAATATGTAATTGTGGCTATTGTTTACACAGTACATCGCTGCTTTCAACTTTTCAAATAAATAATTATTTTGATTAAAAAAAATTATCTGCATACCTGTGTATTGAATGTATAATTGAACCTCACCAATAAATACCATAAAACATAATGAAGTGTAATTACTTTTAGGGCGTACAAATTCTGTCTACAAATAAAGGGCCGCCCTGGAAACCAGGGAAGATACTTTGAGGGAGATGTGGTGAGATTTTCTTAAACTGGAAAAAAACAGGAGCAGTTATGTAAAGGAACAGCCTTGAGCTGGTGTGGTCTGGGAGACCAAATGGTGAAGTCACCATTGCCCAGTTCAGAACCAAAAGTAGCTCTACATTTAGATGAAGGAACACCGAAATGGAAGGGTCCTGATAGATACAGTGGTACAGAGATATATGCACAAAGCCTGGTTAATGTGATTTTCTGTATCACTAACCCAATAGACAAATCAGCCATTTAAATACTTTTAACATGCGTGAGCACATTACCATTTAGGATGCTGGGGATCTACTGACATACAACACACAGTATTAGAGACAAATGTAGTGTAAGCCATTCTAAAGCAGTGCATGAAAAATGCTTGACTGCCACCGCACTTTAAGTTGGTGGGCGTAAGACATAATTTTTAATATCAGGAGTGGGAAGGGGCCATTTGCTACAGAAAGTTTGTTTGTCCATTTCAGAAGACCAGAAGAGCATCATAGAAGATCGTAAAACCTGCTGGTTTCAGAATGTATTCCCAAAATGTAATGAACCAGAAGGTGCTTTTTTTACTCTCCTTTATTGGAGGAGCACCCAGAAGCAGCTGCATGCTTAACAGTACACAAGAATAAATACACAGACGTCTTTAGTGTAGTATTAATACGTGCAGGAGTTAAAACACTTTTGCAGAATCCATAGCTATTGTCTCCTCAGTTTCAATGTATTTCTGGATATCCTTTAGGAGTAATTCAAATGGGGATCGAATTGCAAAAACAAACAACGTTTTAGAAAATGTTTGGGTAGTTGGAAAATAAATGCAGCTTTTTGTGTTGCTGTTGCAAACCCAGGATAAGCTGAAGGTAGGCCTCATCCCACAAATCCAAGAAACAACTGTTTGTTTGCTCAGGCCTTAGCTTTTCCAGGGTCAGTGCACTTCGATTGCCCGAACATGATTCACATACTGCAGGGCCCTTCAAAAGCTTAGTGTAAGAGGACAATATATGAAGGCAGGCGGCATCTGTGGGAGAGTTGTGACCAATTGTTTAATGACCCGAAGGCAGAGAAAGGCAAGAAGTTGTGTTGCTCCCTTGTGTCCACTAAAATGTAGACAACAGATGGGACCCTGACAACATCTATAAATTAAGGCCTGGCCTTCGCCTCCATTCCTTTTGACACATAGATCCTTATGCTACCTAGTGTGCGACTGCATTGACAGCCATCCCTGTTAGCCATCATTGTGTAAGGATTCTGTGTGTTCTTAGCAAGGAAACACAATGACTCCCTCCCCTCCAACCAGGAACTGAGACGATGACTGGCATGTGGATGTTGTGAGGGCTGGCAGGAAGGGGCACCCGAAGAGAGACTCAAGATGCGAGGCTCAGCAAGTTTTGAGTGAATGCGCTTGTCCAGTACTGGCACCCGTTTGGTGAAAAGTTTTATGCTGTGCATTCAGGTTATGAGGAAGGGGAGAGGAGAGTAATATGCTGGCTGAAAAAAATAAGTAACAACATCCTGGAAAAAGCAAACACTCCTAGAGAACCTTAGCTGAGAGTAAGAATGTTCCTCAAATGAAAAGGGAAGCTTACCTGAACGGAAGCAGGAAACCAAAAAACAAAAAGTCCCCCAAAGAACAGATGAACATAAAGCGTAATTATACAGTAGTGTAGTTAGGCCCTGCTCCCAAAGAGAAAAGGAGGGGCAAAGAAGCATGACTGACCACTAGCAAGCAAAGATTTATAAATGACACTGAAATGAACAAATGAAATAAATTTAAGCCCACAGTATTGTGTACTAAAAGTATACAAGAGGCCTTACGCTCGACCTAAAAACGAGCAGCCATTTCTTTTCTAGCAAATATACTTTTACACGACAGCTACTTGGTCATCAGCCACACATTTACTAAACATAATCGCATAGAAATTTAAATTAACAAGGGAGCTCAAGTGGAACAAAGTGCTCAAACATCTGCTTACCGATTTAAGCTCATCCTTATCCCTGACATTGCAAGATTAAGAAACTGCTACAAAATCATTGCTCAGCATGTGAATGCAGCAAAGATTCACACTGCAAAACTAAATGGTTTTCACCTGTAGGAGTAGTTTTGCAGCTTTAAGAATTTTCTAGATTCACAAGAGACCCACCAACCCCCTAGAATATGTTAGAAAAGATTAAGATGGCAGAAATTAAATCTAAAAAAAAAAAAATCTGATGATGACCGGGAGTGGGAGCTTCTGGGGGAGGGTGTATGACATCAGAGGAGGCTGGATAGGACACCAAATAGTGAGATCGTTGATGCTCAACAAAAAAACAAGCATTGGCAAAGTCAGTAGGTCTCACCTGTGGGTGTGCTATTGACTTTGTCAGTCGGATGGGGTGAGTAACGGCGAGGCGGGTGGATAACTGCAGGATTTTTAAAAGTGCTATGAAGCTGCCAACGCTTGCCCTTTTCATAGTGTGCATTTTTCCCTGCTAGCCTGGGGGAGGAGAAGAAACGTACAGGGGAGAAAGTAAAAAAAAAAAAAATGTGTTGTGATGCAGAGCTTTTTTTATCCGAAGAAATACCTGAATCACAGCTTGAGCAGCAGAAGGCCAGCGGAGGGACACTAATCAAACATAATTTGTGCTTGGTCCATGCACCTCCAAAAGAAAAGAAGTGACACATGGCAAGTGCTGCCTAATCTGAAGGCAGCAGAGAAGAGTAAGAATAATGACAATGAGTGGTAAGCAGTAGTCTGGATCCAAGCCCATTATTGAACACAAGAGTCTCGCAAGTGAGAGGATATGCTGTAATGTGTGCTCACACAGGTGAGACCTCCAAACATCTTATTTGCGGGCTCTGCTTGTGTTTGTGCTTCTAGACCCAAGCCAGACCCTTAACTCGGCTTGGCCCCCTCCCTCGAATTCTCAGGCTTGCCCGCCTCCAAAAGGCACAGCCAGACCCCACCGCGGTGTCCCAGAAAAAACTTCTATCTGATAGACTTCTAGTTGCAGATTCCTTAACTTAGAATTTCCCCCAGGTGTCAGACTGGATCTGGAGATTTTTCTTCAAGAAATACCCTGGTGTGTCGGTAGGTGGCGACGGTCGACTCGTAGTAGCCGTGCTGACGTTGGGAGTAGTACATAGACCCCGCCTCAGCGCAGTGACGTCATTTATTTTCTTTCCGCGCCATGCGCTGATCCGGAGAAAACGACCCTGGTCTTTTTTTGACCAAATTCGACCATTTTGTCCACTTTTCTAGTGAGCTTTTGGTGCGTCGAGGATGTCCCCGAAGACCCGGTTCAAGCCGTGCGAGGACTGTCACCGCATAATGTCGGTGACTGATCCACATTAGGTTTGTGTTGTCTCGAGTGCGACCGCGACCCGAAGTCGTGCTCAGAGTGCCGGACCATGCACCCTAACGCCTTGAGGGAGCGGTCCCTCAAGCTCATGGCGGCCCGGCGCTTGACTCCTCGTAGGTCCCGGTCTCGATCGAGAGAAAGGTCTCGAGACAGTTCGCAGAGCCATCACCACTCGTCGTCCTCCAAATCTTCGGGTGCAGGTAAGAAGTCGAAGAGGTCTCATCACTCTTTGACTTCGCCCCGTTGCTTGGCTGATGCTCAAGACCGCCGTCCTCGGAGTTTCCAGGAGCTGGAGCAACCCCGGCCCAACTTAAGCAATTCTGTGAGGCCATGCGCCTCATCTTTAGGCAGACCGACCCCGATACTGCTCCGTCGGGCCCAAGGGGTTCGATTGAGGGGCCTTCAGGTTCCGCGCCGGCGGCTTTGGTTCTGGCCACCAAGGTCCCCTCCGGATCCACTTGCAGATCCGCACCGGTGCCAGTCGCACCATTGAGACCTTCCCCGGCACTGTGTCGATTGTCAACGCTCCCGACGTCGGTAGTGCCCACTATAGACGTCAACCCAATCCTTATCCTGATGACTCCGACTCTGAGTCGGAGCGGCGTCGGCCAATGCCGTCTTTGTCTTCGATGGGACCTATTCACCCCAGGTCGGATTCAGACCCTTATGAATACCTCGATGACCCATCTTTGAACCGAGCACAGGAATTGGATGACGCCAGTGAACTGGACACTTCTCCAGATGCTGGCATACTGTCTCCTCCTACCGTGGCTACATTGGAGTGAGCAACTTATTCTGTGGTGGTCAGTAGGGCAGCTGAGGTCCTTGGCCTTGAGCTTCCTACTGTAGAGGTCAGGGCCAACCTTCTGACAGAGGTGCTTCAGCCAGGAGCATCCACATCTGAGCCCCTTTTACCGTTCAGTTAAGCCCTCACAATGTCCTTTTGGGTACTTGGTCCAAACCCAATACAGGGGCTCCTGTGAATAGGAGTAACGCACACCGCCATCGGCCTGCTCCGAACTACACTAAATTGCTGTCCCAACACCCCACGTCTGAGAGTCTTGTCATCCAGGCTTCCTCTTCTTCAGGTGCCTTCCCTTCCGCACCCCAGATAGGGAAACAAAAAGGCTGGAACAATATTGGAAGAAAAAGTTTTCTTTCTCCAGTCTTGTGCTGCGGTCTGTGAACACTGCATGCCTTTTGAGCCACTATGCCCACTCACTGTGGGATACGGTTGCACAGGTCCTGCTGCAGATACTGGATGAGGCCCGTGCTATCGTCACCAAAGCTGTCAACAATGGGAGAGATGCGACGAAGTTCACAACCCGATGTGGGCTGGACACGACTGACTCTCTTGGCAGATCGATTGCTAAGACAGTGGCCTTGAGATGCCACGCCTGGTTGCGTACTTCTGGTTTTTGTGGGGATGTTCAACAATCCCTCATGGACATGCGCTTTGATGGCTCCTGTCTCTTTGGTGACAAAGCGGAATTGGCCTTGGAGTGATTCAAGAATTCCCGGGCTACGGCTCTGTCCCTTGGTCTTTCCTCTGCCACTCGCCCCCCGCAGTCTGCTTTTTGTCCCTTTCGTGGCCATGGAAGGAGCTCCCTGTCATGTTCCCCACCCAGCCACCGTGCCACCCAGCAATGTTGAATCTGAAAAGCACAGAATAAGCGAACAACAACTTTCATTTTAAAGCAAAGGCATCTTTCTGCTTTTGGTCTGTGCATAAGGCTCGGTGGGTCGGGCATTCACTACTGAAATAGGTGTAGAACCTGCAGCTAAAAGGTTTACCCAAAGCAGGTCCTGCTCAGCCTTTCATAATTGTGAGTTTGAAAAAATGAATGTCCTCTTTAATTGGATAAGAACCTCAATTGTCTTCGGATTAGGAGACAATCGAGTTTATAAACGGTTAATTCCAAATATCTCTGTTAATAATAAAAATACTACCCCCACATTGGACAATCCTGCTGGAAATGCAGATCCACTCTAGAGTGAAGAGAAAGATAGGGGCTGAATGCAGAGTTCAACTGATAAAATCCTCCTTGGCCAATCTTGCCAATCTCAGTCATTCAGGGTAAGTTGTGCTCAGTTCTCCTGTACCGTTTGCAGGACTTTTGACAGAATGTGTGTAAGGAAAGGCCTCCTTGGCATGGTTACCCCCTGACTTTTTGCCTTTGCTGATGCCAAGTTATGATTTGAAAGTGTGCTGGGACCCTGCTAACCAGGCCCCAGCACCAGTGTTCTTTGTCTCCACAATTGGCACAACCCTGGCACTCAGGTAAGTCCCTTGTAACTGGTACCAAGGGCCCTGATGCCAGAGAAGGTCTCTAAGGGCTGCAGCATGTCTTATGTCACCCTAGGGACCCTTCGCTCAGCACATACACACTGCTTCACAGCTTATGTGTGCTGGTGGGGAGAAAATGACTAAATCGACATGGCTCTCCCCTCAGAGTGCCATGCCACCCTCACACTGCCTGTGGCATAGGTAAGTCACCCCTCTAGCAGGCCTTACAGCCCTAAGGCAGGGTGCACTATACCCCAGGTGAGGGCATATGTGCATGAGCACTATGCCCCTACAGTGTCTAAGCAAAACCTTAGACATTGTAAGTGCAGGGTAGCCATAACAGTATATGGTCTGGGAGTCTGTCAAACACAAACTCCACAGCCCCATAATGGCTACACTGAAAACTGGGAAGTTTGGTATCAAACTTCTCAGCACAATAAATGCACACTGATGCCAGCGTGCACTTTATTGTAAAATACACCCAGAGGGCATCTTAGAGATGCCCCCTGAAAACATAACCGACTTCCAGTGTGGGCTGACTAGTTTTTGCCTGTCTGCCACACACCAGACATGTTGCTGGCCACATGGGGAGAGTGCCTTTGTCACTCTGTTGCCAGGAACAAAGCCTGTACTGGATGGAGATGCTTCTCACCTCCCCCTGCAGGAACTGTAACACCTGGCGGTGAGCCTCAAAGGCTCACCCCCTTTGTTACAGTGCCACAGGGCATCCCACCTAGTGGAGATGCCTGCCCCTCCGGCCACTGCCCCCACTTTTGGCGGCAAGGCTGGAGGAGGTAATGAGGAAAACAAGGAGGAGTCACCCCCCAGTCAGGACAGCCCCTAAGGTGCCCTGAGCTGAGGTGACTCTTACTTTTAGAAATCCTCCATCTTGTAGAAGGAGGATTCCCCCAATAGGATTAGGGATGTGCCCCCCACCCCACAGGGAGGAGGCACAAAGAGGGTGTAGCCACCCTCAAGGACAGTAGCCATTGACTACTGCCCTCCCAGACCTAAACACACCCCTAAATTCAGTATTTAGGGGCTCCCAGAACCAAAGAAGACAGATTCCTGCAACCTAAAGAAGAAGAAGGACAGCTGACCTGAAGCCCTGCAGTGAAGACGGAGACGACAACTGATTTGGGCCCCAGCCCCACCGGCCTGTCTCCCTACTTTGAAAACTGCAACAGCGACGCATCCAACAGGGACCAGTGACCTCTGAAGCCTCAGAGGACTGCCCTGCATCTAAAGGACCAAGAAGCTCCATAGAACAGCGGCCCTGTTCAAGAAACTGCAACTTTCTGCAACAAAGAAACAACTTTAACGACCCCACGTTTCCCGCCGGAAGCATGAGACTTTCCACTCTGCACCCGACGCCCCCGGTTCGACCTGCGGAAAACTAACACTACAGGGAGGACTCCCCGGCGACTGCGAACCCGTGAGTAGCCAGATTTGACCCCCCCTGAGCCCCCACTGCGACGCCTGCAGAGGAAATCCAGAGGCTCTCCCTGACCGCGACTGCCTGTAACAAGAAACCCGACGCCTGGAACCAGCACTGCACCCGCAGCCCCCAGGACCTGAAGGAACCGAACTCCAGTGCAGGAGCGACCCCCAGGCGACCCTCTGCCTAGCCCAAGTGGTGGCTACCCCGAGGAGCCCCACCACCCCCCTGTGCCTGCCTGCATCGTTGAAGAGACCCCCAGGTCTCCCCATTGATTCCTATCTGAAACCCGACGCCTGTTTGCACTCTGCACCCGGCCGCCCCTGTGCCGCTGAAGGTGTACTTTCTGTCCCTGCTTGTGTCGTCGTCGTCGTCCCCCCCCCCCCCCCCCCCCCCTGCTGCCCTACAAAACGCCCTGGTCTGCCCTCCAAGGACGCAGGTACTTACTTGCTGGCAGACTGGAACCGGGGCACCCCTATTTCCATTGAAGCCTATGTGTTTTGGGCACCACTTTGACCTCTGCATCTGACCGGCTCTGAGCTGCTGGTGTGGTAACTTTGGGGTTGCCTTGAACCTCCAACGGTGGGCTACCTTGGACCCAACTTTGAAACCTGTAAGTGTTTTACTTACCTGTGAACTTAACCTTTACTTACTTCCCCCAGGAACTGTTGATTTTTGCACTGTGTCCACTTTAAAAGTAGCTTATTGCCATTTTTGTCAACACTTTACATGCTATTGTGATTATTCAAAGTTCCTAGAATACCTGAGTGAAATACCTTTCATTTGAAGTATTACTTGTAAATCTTGAACCTGTGGTTCTTAAAATAAACTAAGAAAATATATTTTTCTATATAAAAACCTATTGGCCTGGAGTAAGTCTTTGAGTGTGTGTTCCTCATTTATTGCCTGAGTGTGTACAAATGCTTAACACTACCCTCTGATAAGCCTACTGCTCGACCACACTACCACAAAATAGAGCATTAGAATTATCTCTTTTTGCCACTATCTAACCTCTAAGGAGAACCCTTGGACTCTGTGCACACTATTTCTTACTTTGAAATAGTACATACAGAACCAACTTCCTACAATGTGTAAAGCAGACCCCAGTGACTCTGCACTCTCCCTCTAAATTTGGTGCCCCCCGTGGGCTGTAGCATGTAGTGTGCCACCCATGAGAGCCCATGCACAATGTGTTGCAGGCCTGCCATTGCACCCTGTGTGAAAAGGTGCATGCACCCATTCACTGCCGGTCACTGCACTAGGTCACTGTAAGTCACCCAGAGGGCAGGGTTGCGGGTACCTGTGTGAAAGAGCACCTCTGCATGAGCAGATGTGCCCCTAGGAACTCCAGCTCCATTTCACTGGACTTCGTAGGTGCGGGGAAGCCATTTTACGTGTATACTGGACACAGGTCACTTAACTGTGTCCAGCTACATAATGGTAACTCCGAAACTGGGCATGTTTGGTATCAAACATGTCAGAATCATACCACAGTACTGTTGCCAGCATTGGATGTATAATTCTATGCGCTCTGGGGGCTCCTAAGAGGACCCCCAGCGTTGCTCCCACCCCTCAGACTGGTTTCTGCCCTCCTGCTGCTTGACCAGCTCAAGCAGTAAAAGGCAGAACTAAGGATTTCCAGTGGAAGAGGGAGGCAATACTCGCTCCCTTGTAAATAGGTGTTACATGACTTGGGAGGGGTAGTCTCCCCAAGCCACCTGTATGCTTTGAAGGGCACATTTGTTGCCCTCTTTTGCCTAAACCAGCTTGCACCAGTCAAGGGACCCCTAGTCCCTGATCTGGCACGAAACTGGACGATGGAAAGGGAGGGGCCACTCCACTGTCCATGTTCACTCAGGTGTGGTGCCCAGAGCTCCTCCAGGTGGCCACTCGATCCTGCTATCTTGAATCCAAGGTGGGCAGAGGCCTCTGGGAGCAACTGAGTGGCCAGGACAGGCCGGTGACATCACAGCCTCCTCCTATTAGGTGGTCACCCTGCTAGGTGACTGATCCCCATTCCTAGGCTATTTCAGGTCTCCCTCTCAGGTGGATCCTCAGATTCGACGTGCAAGATTCCAGCAGGACTGCGCTGCACCGTTTACTTCATCTTCTGGCCACCGGGACTGCAACTGGACCCTCCAGAAACTAACAATCTGCAACTCCAATGATGACTCTGCTCTGCAACATTGTTTCTCCGGCTCCATCCAGCAACTGCAACATTTCTCTGGCTGTGCATCTTCTGAGGGTGATGAGTCTTCAGCCTGCACAAGATGTAACAAGGAATCTCCTTGGAGTAAAGGAGTTTTTCCTCTGAATCCGCAGGCACCAACTGCAATGACGACCGGCTGCATTGATCATCTCTCCTCTGAAGCTGCGTGGATTCTGCATCACAGGTTGTCTGTAGTAGTCCCCTTGGTCCTCTCTACAAGCTGTCCTACTTGGGAGACGGTAAGCCCTTGCCTCTCCTTGCAGGACAGTAACCCTGTGCACTACGACTGTTGCAGCTACCAAGGCTTGTTTATTCCTCCTCCAAGAGATCTTCAGGCTCCGCGTAGCCCTGGCCCCCTGCACTCCTGCCTGCTGCTCCAGTGATGTGGGACTCCTCTTCAGGTGAGCTGAGTGGGCCTCAGTGCAACTCCTGTGCCTGCTGCCTGTGGGTCGCAGGTGGGGGCTGCCTCCTCTTCTTGTGACTCTCCCAGCTGCTCAGGGTCACCCTGGACTCACCTCCTTGCGTCAACAGGACCTTGCTGGTACTCTTCAGTCTTGCAAAACCTTCTTCTCGGACTCTTGCATTTGCCAAGGCTTGTTGGTGGTTTTCCAGCACCACTGACCTACAACATCATGATTGCCGACGTGGGACATCACCTGCGTCACTTGTGGAACTCCTCTTCTGCTGTATTGATTACTTTCTTGGTCCACCATCGACCTGGTCCTGCATCCACAGGAGGGTGGATAGTGGCTCATGCCACAATCAGACACTCCATCACAACTCGACTTGGTCCCCTTCCTTTTCCGGTCCTCTTCTGTCAGGATCCACCTTTGGTTTCTTCCAGTCTTGTCTGCGTCTAGCGCAATCCTCTTCCAAAGGCCTCCTGTTGTTTTTGGGGAAAACCAGGTCCTTACCTCTTCTCTCCAGGTCGCTGGTGGGGGGCACCCTAGTACTCAACTCTTGGAGTTCCTAGTTCCTCCAGCTCCCCTCTACTGAGTCCACTTCCTTGGGTGGGGGACTGCCTTGCACATTCCACTTTTTTAGTATATGGTTTGGCCCTCCCCGAGGGCCCTCGCTATTTGCTGTTTCCAGTACCTATTGCTTTCTATGCTATTTACTGTTTGCTAATGTGTATATAATAGTGTGTTTACTTACATCCAGTCGGGTATTTTAGTATGTTACCACAATAAAGTACCTTTCTTTTTGTAACACTGTGTGGTTCTTTCATGTGTATAAGTGCTGTGCGACGATAGTGGTATGCATAAGCTTTTCATGTCTCCCAGATAAGTCTTGTTAGAGACTTCTAGCTGCAGATTCCTTACCTTTAGAATTTCCCGGCGTCAGCTTAAAATTCAGAACTTTTGCTGAGCAATACTTTGTGTGAGCCATTAGGTGGCGTAGTTCAACGGCACGGTCGCTTATAAAGGCCTCCACCTAGGCTCGCATACGTCAGTTCTTTTACTTCTGCAGATCTAGAACAGAGCTACTGTAGGAAGTTGGCTCTGTATGTGCTATTTCAAAGTAAGGAATAGCATGCACAGAGTCCAAGGGTTCCCCTTAGAGGTAAAATAGTGGTAAAAATAGATAATACTAATGCTCTATTTTGTGGTAGTGTGGTCGAGCAGTAGGCTTATCCAAGGAGTAGTGTTAAGCATTTGTTGTACATACACATAGACAATAAATGAGGTACACACACTCAGAGACAAATCCAGCCAATAGGTTTTGTATAGAAAAATATCTTTTCTTAGTTTATTTTAAGAACCACAGGTTCAAATTTAACATGTAATATCTTGTTCGAAAGGTATTGCAGGTAAGTACTTTAGGAACTTCAAATCATAAAAATTGCATGTATACTTTTCAAGTTATTGACAAATAGCTGTTTTAAAAGTGGACACTTAGTGCAATTTTCACAGTTCCTGGGGGAGGTAAGTTTTTGTTAGTTTTACCAGGTAAGTAGGACACTTACAGGGTTCAGTTCTTGGTCCAAGGTAGCCCACCGTTGGGGATTCAGAGCAACCCCAAAGTCACCACACCAGCAGCTCAGGGCCGGTCAGGTGCAGAGTTCAAAGTGGTACCCAAAACACATAGGCTAGAATGGAGAGAAGGGGGTGCCCCGGTTCCGGTCTGCTTGCAGGTAAGTACCCGCGTCTTCGGAGGGCAGACCAGGGGGGTTTTGTAGGGCACCGGGGGGGGACACAAGCCCACACAGAAATTTCACCCTCAGCAGCGCGGGGGCGGCCGGGTGCAGTGTAGAAACAGGCGTCGGGTTCGCAATGTTAGTCTATGAGAGATCTCGGGATCTCTTCAGCGCTGCAGGCAGGCAAGGGGGGGGTTCCTCGGGGAAACCTCCACTTGGGCAAGGGAGAGGGACTCCTGGGGGTCACTTCTCCAGTGAAAGTCCGGTCCTTCAGGTCCTGGGGGCTGCGGGTGCAGGGTCTCTCCCAGGCGTCGGGACTTAGGATTCAAAGAGTCGCGGTCAGGGGAAGCCTCGGGATTCCCTCTGCAGGCGGCGCTGTGGGGGCTCAGGGGGGACAGGTTTTGGTACTCACAGTATCAGAGTAGTCCTGGGGTCCCTCCTGAGGTGTTGGGTCTCCACCAGCCGAGTCGGGGTCGCCGGGTGCAGTGTTGCAAGTCTCACGCTTCTTGCGGGGAGCTTGCAGGGTTCTTTCAAGGCTGCTGGAAACAAAGTTGCAGCCTTTCTTGGAGCAGGTCCGCTGTCCTCAGGAGTTTCTTGTCTTTTCGAAGCAGGGGCAGTCCTCAGAGGATGTCGAGGTCGCTGGTCCCTTTGGAAGGCGTCGCTGGAGCAGGATCTTTGGAAGGCAGGAGACAGGCCGGTGAGTTTCTGGAGCCAAGGCAGTTGTCGTCTTCTGGTCTTCCTCTGCAGGGGTTTTCAGCTATGCAGTCCTTCTTCTTGTAGTTGCAGGAATCTAATTTTCTAGGGTTCAGGGTAGCCCTTAAATACTAAATTTAAGGGCGTGTTTAGGTCTGGGGGGTTAGTAGCCAATGGCCACTAGCCCTGAGGGTGGGTACACCCTCTTTGTGCCTCCTCCCAAGGGGAGGGGGTCACATCCCTAATCCTATTGGGGGAATCCTCCATCTGCAAGATGGAGGATTTCTAAAAGTTAGAGTCACCTCAGCTCAGGACACCTTAGGGGCTGTCCTGACTGGTCAGTGACTCCTCCTTGTTTTTCTCATTATTTTCTCCGGCCTTGCCGCCAAAAGTGGGGCCTGGCCGGAGGGGGCGGGCAACTCCACTAGCTGGAGTGTCCTGCTGGGTTGGCACAAAGGAGGTGAGCCTTTGAGGCTCACCGCCAGGTGTGACAATTCCTGCCTGGGGGAGGTGTTAGCATCTCCACCCAGTGCAGGCTTTGTTACTGGCCTCAGAGTGACAAAGGCACTCTCCCCATGGGGCCAGCAACATGTCTCGGTTTGTGGCAGGCTGCTAAAACTAGTCAGCCTACACAGATAGTCGGTTAAGTTTCAGGGGGCACCTCTAAGGTGCCTTCTGGGGTGTATTTTACAATAAAATGTACACTGGCATCAGTGTGCATTTATTGTGCTGAGAAGTTTGATACCAAACTTCCCAGTTTTCAGTGTAGCCATTATGGTGCTGTGGAGTTCGTGTTTGACAAACTCCCAGACCATATACTCTTATGGCTACCCTGCACTTACAATGTCTAAGGTTTTGTTTAGACACTGTAGGGGTACCATGCTCATGCACTGGTACCCTCACCTATGGTATAGTGCACCCTGCCTTAGGGCTGTAAGGCCTGCTAGAGGGGTGTCTTACCTATACTGCATAGGCAGTGAGAGGCTGGCATGGCACCCTGAGGGGAGTGCCATGTCGACTTACTCGTTTTGTCCTCACTAGCACACACAAGCTGGCAAGCAGTGTGTCTGTGCTGAGTGAGAGGTCTCCAGGGTGGCATAAGACATGCTGCAGCCCTTAGAGACCTTCCTTGGCATCAGGGCCCTTGGTACTAGAAGTACCAGTTACAAGGGACTTATCTGGATGCCAGGGTCTGCCAATTGTGGATACAAAAGTACAGGTTAGGGAAAGAACACTGGTGCTGGGGCCTGGTTAGCAGGCCTCAGCACACTTTCAATTGTAAACATAGCATCAGCAAAGGCAAAAAGTCAGGGGGCAACCATGCCAAGGAGGCATTTCCTTACAGCTACCCTCTCTTTTTTGACAGACGCAGTCCCTGAAGCTAATTGCAACCTGGCAGTCTACATCGGCCTGCGCAACTCCTCAGAGGTCGAAGAGAAGGTCCAGGAGCCTCAAGTCCTCTTCATCTCCATCGAGGTCTTCCAGGCACTCTTGGAAGAGGTACAAGAAGAAGAAATCCAAGCAGACTTTGACATCGACGTTCCAAGAACAGTTGCATGGAACCAATGCCAGGGCTGACTCCCTTTCCGGAAGCTGGAATGACCCCCACTCAATTGAAGTTTTACGCGGCCATGCATCTTCTGTTTGAGCAGACTCGCTCTGCTGGAGTGCGTTCAGGCCTCATGGGGTTGGCAGAGGCCCCATCAGGTTCCCCCATCGGAGACTTTGGCCTCAGCTTCGATGGGGCCTTGTGGATCCGATTCCGGAATGGTGGCGGCTTCACACAGTTGACCTTCTCCAACGCCGCTCCTGACGTCGATACTCCCAGTGCCACCACTGCCCACTGGTGGCGCGAACCCCATTCTTATCACTTACTATCCGGAACAGAAACATGCAATGCCGATTATGTCGCCCACAGGTGCCAGATCTATGTCTGACCATTTACTTGAACAGCCTGACACTGGTGCGTAATGGGAGGTGTCTTGGACCCTCTAGAAACCCATATGGAGCCATTGACCTGGTGTGAGGAACTAGGAGAGGCCAGTGGACTGGACACCTCTCCAGATACTGGTTTGCTCTCCCCTCCTACGGTGGCTATGGAGGAGCATCATATGCAAAGGTGGTGAGTAGGGCAGCAGAGGTCATTGACCTCGAACTGCCATCAGTGCCGGTCAGGACTAGCTTCCTGATACAGGTGCTTCAGCAGGTGGCTTCTATGTCGGAACCGATATTGCCCTTCAATGAAGCCCTCACTCGTGACCTGCTGAGGACGTGATCCAAACCCTGCACATGGGCCCCTGTAAAAAGGACAATTGTCTGCCATCATCCTCCCTAGTTTCCTCACACAACACTTTACCCCAGAGAACTTGGTACTACAAGCATCTACTTCACATGGCGCCTTCCCTTCTACACCTCCGGACAGGGAATCCAAAAGGCTGGATCAGCTTGGAAAGTAAGTGTTTTCTTAGCCTGGCATTGAGGTCCGGAAACACCTTGTGCCTATTGAGCCATTTTCCCCACACTGTGGTGCAGGTGCTGCCTCGGGTCCCGGAGGACATGGAGGACATTCTTTCCCAAGCAGTTAAGGACAGGAGAGATGCGATGAAGTTTACCACAAGGTGTGGTTTGGACACGACTGACTCTCTGGGTAGAGCGATGTCATTGACAGTAGCCCTACAACCTCACATCTGGCTACGTACATCTGTTTTTTCAGGGGCTGTCCAGACAAACCTCATGCCCTTTGATGGGTCCTGCCTAGTTGACGAATTGGCAGACTCAGCGCTGGAGTGCTTTAAGGACTCCTGGGCTACGGCTGAGTCCATGGGCCTCCGATCAGCCTCCACGCCAGCAGTCTATCACCCTTTTCGTGGCTTTGGAAGGGGCGTGGCACGATGCCATCAACAGACCAGCCACCGTCATGCACCAGGCCAACAGCTTGTGCGAGGATGCGTAATGGTGCCTTCAGACACAGAGAGTCTAGCCAGAAGTCAGATACCACCCAGTCCCCGTCCCCCCCCCCCCCCCTACAGCATCAAAGCCCTTCTAGTGTCATTCTACAAGACCGTGTACGTCTAGGTGGAGGGAGGATTCAATTTAATCTCCCTCACTGGAGGTCCATAACATCAGACAAATGGGTCTTGCAGATCATACCAGAAGGGCTATTCCCTCCCCTTCCAGTCTTTCCCTCTCCCAGTGTCTTCCTCAAAAGAACGGCTGATGGAGGACCACTTAGTTTTGCTCCATCAGGAAGTTGCGGCTCTCTTGGTCTGGGAAGCCATAAACAGGGTTCCGATATCAGAAGTAGGCAGTGGTTGTTACTCCTGCTACTTTCTGAAAACCAAAAGGAAGAAGGGTTTTCTAGATTTATAGGATGTCAATTTCTTCCTCAAAAAGTAAAAATTCAAAATGCTTACTCTAGCTCAGGTCTTGTGTGCCCTAGACCAAGGAGACTGAATGGTTGCATTGGACTTGCAGGATGCGTATTTCCATATCCCCATCCTGCCTGCCCATAGATGTTACCTGCGGTTCAGGGTAGGCCACAAACACTTTCAGTTTACAGTGCTCCCTTTTGGCCTCACCAGCGCCCCACGGGTGTTCACCAAAGTGATGACTGTGGTTGCAGCTCATCTGCGCAGGTTAGGGGTTACAGTCTTCCCCTACTTCTACTTGACCGTTGAAGGCTCCTTCGCCCCAGGCTGTCATCATCCATCTTCAGACTACGGCATACCTCCTGCATTCGTTGGGGTTCACTATAAATGTGCCTAAGTCATACCTGACTCCCTCTAAGACGCTCCCTTTCATCTGAGCTATTCTGTACACAGTGCAGTTTTGGGCCTATCCTCCCAAGCAGCAAGTCCACAATATTGAGGCTATGATTCCGATGTTTCGGCCTGTGTCCTGTATTTCGGTGAGAGACTCTATGGCTGCTGGGCCTTATAGCCTCCTGCATCCTGTTAGTAAAACATGCCAGATGACATATGAGGGCTCTGCAGTGGGACAGGAAGTTAAAGTGGGTGCAGAATCAGGGAAATCTCTCTGACACGGTTCAGATCTCGGAGGGAACTGCAGAAGATCTGCAGTGGTGGTTAATGAACTGCGATTATATCAGAGGCAGAGTTCTTTCCCTTCCCCTACCAGATTTTACAGTAATGACAGATGCGTCACTTCTGGGATGGGGCAGCCATCTGGGAGAGGAGATCAGTGGTCTCTGTCTCCGGTGGAGTCCGGACTCCATATCAACTTACTGGAGCTCCCGGCGATCTGGCTAGCATTGAAGTCATTTCTTCCAGTTGTCAAAGGGAAGATAGTGCATGTGTTTACGGACAACACCACCTCAATGTGGTACTGCAACAAGCAGGGCAGTGTGTGGACGTAGACCCTTTGTCAAGAGACCTTGCGCCTCTGGACATGGCTGGATCAGCAGGGCATAAACCTGGTGGTTCAACACCTGGCAGGTTCTTTGAATGCAGGACGGACAAACACAGCCTTCAATGCCTAGCGGATCAGGAATGACGTCTCCATCCGGAAGTGGCACAAGCACAAGTTTCAGCAGTGGGGAGAGCCTTAGACAGATCTGTTCACCTCCGAAGAGAACACCTAATGTCAGCAGTATTGCACATTGGAGTTTCCAAGGCGGCACTTGCTCAGCAACGCTTTTTGTCACAAGCGGATCTCAGGCCACGCTTACACCTTCTTTGCCCAAAGATCTCAAGAAAAGTCTAGTATCCGAGCTTTGGGAAATGAACATGGGTCCTCCGATGACGCTGCACCTTCGGGAAGATCTTCTGTCGCAGCAGCAGGGAAAGGTTCTCCCCACAGGCCTGTCAACTCTGCGCTTTTTATGTGTGAAGATTGAGCGGCGACAGTTGCCAGCTTTCGACCTTCCTTACTAAAGTCTGTAAAGTTATTCTGGCAGCAAATCGTCCCTACACAAAGACAGTATACACCTGCCGTTGGAAACGCTTTAATTATTATTGTGAAGAAAGATCTATTTCTGTCACTCTCTCTGATATTCTACTCTTTATCTTTTCTCTTGCCCAGCAGGGCTCTGCGTTGGGCACACTCAAGGATTTCTTTCTGCCTTATATGCTTTTTTTTGGGTGCCTGATCAGCCTTTATTATTCAAATCTCCTATTGTAAATAGATTCCTTAAAGGGCTTTTACATATATTTCCTCCTACGCCCTTTGTCATGCCTGACTTGGACTTCAGTCTGGTTCACACTTTTTTCATGTGTACTCCCTTTGAGCCTTTGCACATGTCCCCTCTGGATGCTCACCATCAAGACACAGCCTTCTTAGTGGCAATAACATCTGCCAGGAGAGTGTTCTATTCTATAATGTGTACTGATTGCTATTCTAAATCAAGCATGTTAACATATTAAAGATCCAATGTTGGAGATAAAGTTAGTTAACAGTAACTTCAGTTCTTCAACATCTCTTATATATTTACATTTTACCCTCCCTCCTCCTCCTCTGCCAGAGGCTCATCATACATTATTCTCACAGTTGTGCTTTGAAGTCTGAACTATGGTGGCCTCTGGGGGAGTAGGACAGCTTAAGCTTCCACCCAATTTGCTGACAATTAGGGGTTTTCAAATGAGGTGGATGTGTTACTAAATGCACAATATTGTTTTAGGCCTATTGCCTTTTTACACTGTATACTGCTTTATTTTTAATGTACCAGGGGATTTCCAGCCTGATGGGGTATGATTTAAGCATGTGAATAGATAAGATACCAATGTCTGAGAACTGGAGTTAAATGTAAGTAGCTAATTTCTTTTCAAACTTTTAACCCCCCCCCCCTCACCACCACCACCATTCCATCCCATGGAAAAAAAGGAATGGTTGCGTAGGATAGATCCTAGGCAGGTGTAACCTACTACCTGGACCACACCAAGTAATTCCAGTCAGACCAGCAGCATTTTGGAGGTTACTATGGTGCCAAAAGGGTTAAGACAGTGCAGAAATGCATGATGAATCATCCTCTGCCTTACGATCTGCTAGACCTCAGACAATAAGAAGCCTCTGAGGACCTGAGCTCCATCCCACCAGGGCATATCTAACCACTACTACACTCTCTTGAGGTGTACTGACTGCAAAGATCTGTAAGGCAGCAACAGGTGCACATGGATTGAGATTTTGCCTGGTCTGTCTTGCTTGATTTCCTTCTCTGATCATCCAGAAACCCCCCTCATGGGCACAGGGTACTGCTGCAAAATCTGTTCAACAGGTGTGGGATCTGCAGGTAGAAATATTTATCAAAAGAAAGCTACTGCCTTGCGGTAGCGATCTTTCTAAGGGATAATGTATATACTTACAGATTCCTCACCGACCCGCTCGCCTCCCCATTTAATGGATGAGTTAAAGGGAAAGTTACTAAGATTCCATCTTGCATCAGTTTGGTACTGCAATTTTTCATCAGTGTCTGCCTGCCCCCTCATCTCAAAGGTATGTGGGAAAAAACAGGGGGAAACTGATCGGCTGGGGCGGGCATTTATGGCCTCTGTAGTGCTGCATGGCGTTACTTCTGATGCCTTACTGGCGAGCTGTTCTCTGCTTCCAGTCTGCTTCCTGGGATTGTTCTACAGGTGAGGGATATGCTGGTAGATAGAGTATCTACCAGAAACATTGTTACTGTAGATAAGTGACTTTTTCTTCTTGGCCATTTGTTTTGAGTACAACAACATTGTGGGTCCAGAATGCTGTCGGTAAAAGAAAATACTAGCTGCCACTGCCTTGGGTTTCCAAGTAAACACCTCAGTCACCCTGTTTTCAGGCTTAAGAAGTTTGAGCACGCTTGCAGTCTGAACGTTATGTCATATTTTTTTTTGTTGCATTTATGAGTGAGGCATTTCAAGAAAAGCTGGAGTATTTAAGTGGTTCATTAAATCATAGGCAGCAGAAGTGTGCTGCGTATATAAGTGATTTATAGTGTGCCATTGATGGTAAATTAAATATATAACTGTTCGATGGCATGTGTAGCTGCAGATACACATGTTGTGCATAGTCCGCCATCTGGTGTTGGGTCGGAGTGTTACAAGTTGTTTTTCTTCGAAGAAGTCTTTCGAGTCACGAGACCGAGGGACTCCTCCTCCTTTGCTTCCATTGCGCATGGGCGTCGACTCCATCTTCGATTGTTTTCTTTCCGCCATCGGGTTCGGAAGTGTTCCTTTTCGCTCCCAGTTTCGGGACGGAAAGATAGTCAAAACTTCGGAAAACTACGTCGGTATTGTTGCGTTCGGGATCGGGTTAGATAGAATCGACACCGAATCGTGAAGAGCTCCGGTAACCCTTCGGGGTAATTTCGATCCCCCGTCGGGGCCTGGTCGGCCCGACGGCGTGTAACATCGAGGCTGATGGAACGGACCCCGTTCCGATTCTGTCCTAAATGCCACAACAAATACCCATATACAGACCAACATTTGGTCTGTAACCTGTGCCTGTCGCCCGAGCACAAAGAAGAAACGTGTGAGGCCTGTCGTGCGTTTCGGTCCCGAAAAACGCTCCGTGACCGGCGAGCCAGAAGATTACAGATGGCGTCCACGCCGACAGGACAACGAGGGTTCGAGGAACAAGGAGAAGAAGAGGAAGCCTTCTCCATCCATGAATCCGACTCGGAAGAATTCGACGTCGAGGAAACCGTGAGTAAGACGTCGAAACAAGCACCACAGAAAAAGACAGACAAGGCCCAGGGGACGCCACTGCCAACAGGCCATGGCTCAACCCATAAAGTAGGTGACCGTCCATCGGCACCGAAAAAGGCCGAATTGGTGCCGAGATCGTCCGACTCGGGTCGAGACACAGGCACGCAGCAATCTCGGGACCGAGAAAGCGCTGCCGAAAAAGATCGACGCCGAGACAGCGGAACCGAAGCTGCTCGACGCAGACAGCGGCACCGAGGAAGATCGACGCCGAGAAATCTCGACTCCGAAAAAGAGAAAAGTCGCCTCGGAGCCGAAAACAAGTAAGGACACGGTTTCGGTGCCAAAAAGACCAGCAACCGAACCGACTACCAGCTCATATTCAGAGGAACAATCACTGTCCTCTCAAATGCGCAAACACAGATTTGAGGAAGAGTTACAGACCACTGACGTAGTCCACACTCAAAAGCGGATCTATATTCAGAGTGGGACAGGGAAGATCAGCACTCTTCCCCCATTTAGGAGAAAAAGGAGACTTGAGTTCCAAACACAGAAACAAACACCACAAACAAAAGTGGTGAAGAAGGTAACTCCGCCACCCTCTCCTCCACCTGTAACTCAGATATCACCGGCACAGACTCCATCGCACTCACCGGCTCACACCACCATGAGCCAAGATGACCAGGACGCTTGGGACCTGTACGACGCCCCAGTGTCAGACAATAGTCCTGAGGCATATCCTACCAAGCCCTCACCACCCGAGGACAGCACAGCGTATGCACAGGTGGTAGCTAGGGCAGCAGAGTTCCATAACGTGTCGCTACACTCAGAACCTGTCGAGGATGACTTCCTTTTCAACACCCTCTCCTCCACCCATAGCACCTACCAGAGCCTGCCTATGCTTCCAGGAATGCTAAGGCACGCAAGGCAGATCTTCAAAGAACCTGTCAAAAGTAGAGCAATAACTCCGAGGGTGGAGAAAAAAATATAAAGCACCGCCCACGGACCCTGCTTTCACCACCTCACAGCTGCCACCAGATTCAGTTGTAGTAGGGGCAGCTCGCAAAAGAGCCAACTCCCACACATCAGGAGATGCACCACCTCCGGATAAAGAAAGCCGCAAGTTCGACACAGCTAGGAAAAGGGTCGCAGTACAAGCTGCAAACCAGTGGCGCATCGCGAACTCTCAGGCGCTCCTAGCGCGATATGACAGAGCCCATTGGGACTAGATGCAGCATCTCATCGAGCATCTACCCAAAGAATTTCAAAAAAGGGCAAAGCAAGTGGTTGAGGAGGGACAAAACATCTCCAATAACCAAATACGCTCCTCTATGGATGCAGCGGACACAGCTGCAAGAACAATAAACACCGCAGTAACCATAAGAAGGCACGCATGTTGCGCACATCTGGCTTTAAACCGGAGATACAGCAAGCAGTGCTCAATATGCCATTCAATAAGCAACAATTGTTCGGACCTGAAGTGGACACCGCAATTGAGAAGCTGAAAAAGGACACTGACACAGCCAAGGCCATGGGCGCACTCTATTCCCCGCAGGGCAGAGGCACTTTCGGCACCTTCCGTAAAACAACCTTCAGAGGGGGGTTTCGGGGTCAGGCTACACAAGCCAGTACCTCACATTCAACACCGTCTACCTACCAGGGACAGTACCAAAGGGGAGGCTTTCGGGGCCAGTACAGAGGAGGACAATTCCCTAGAAACCGGGGAAAATTTCAAAGCCCAAAAACACCTACAACCAAACAGTGACTCACAGGTCACTCAACCCCTCCACACAACACCAGTGGGGGGAAGAATAGGTCAGTTTTACCAATCTTGGGAGGAGATAACAACAGACACTTGGGTCTTAGCAATTATCCAACATGGTTATTGCATAGAATTTCTACAAATCCCTCCAAATATCCCACCAAAAACACAGAATATATCAAAACAGCATTTAGACCTTCTAGAAATAGAAGTTCAAGCATTACTGCAAAAGAACGCAATAGAACTGGTACCATGTACACAAATAAACACAGGAGTTTACTCACTGTACTTTCTAATACCAAAAAAGGACAAAACACTGAGACCAATCCTAGATCTCAGAACACTAAACACCTACATCAAATCAGAACACTTTCACATGGTCACGCTACAAGAAGTGTTACCACTGCTAAAGCAACA